>NC_069378.1:0-9267500 GCF_021730395.1 Mercenaria mercenaria
GTCAGCGACATCAAAACACTGGTCAGGTAATTAAATGTCCCACTTTTGTCGTTCAAAGAAAAGGAATACAGGCTGGCTCGGACCATGGCTGATTCGGACCAAATTGTTTTAAGTTTTCCTGACACTATTAATGTCATGAGTAAAAATAAAGTTTATGAGTATTAAGTTTAATGTCTGATCACACTGGCCATAGCTTTATCAGATCAAGTGGTTCCAATGTTTGAGCGGTGAATTTTACGCCGTTCAGATGGAGAAATATGGCCGATACTACAAATTTCCATTATTTCTCCATCTGATTGGCGTAAAATTCACCGCTCAAACAACGTTGGAACCACTTGATCTGATAAAGCTATGGCCAGTGTGCTGATGCAAAGAATAATTAAAGTCCTTATTTAGATGCATTTTAGTTTGTCAATACTTCTTACCTGCTTGTATGGTGTACTGGTTTCCCAGTAGTTTCCGGACCGAAATCGCTATTTTTTGCATGTAACTGTCAAACAAAACATAGTAGAAACATAAAATTTTCACAGAAAAAAACCTAGGTTCTTCTTTAACACCATGCAGAATTCGTATTACACTTGCGTTCATAATACAAATGTAGATGAGGCCTCAAAGGGGGCAATTAATTCCATTAATATCTCAGTTAGTCCGAGTAGTTTTCCGGACCTTTCATTGCACAGTTGTAACCTTTCTCTAAAAGCAAACATTTCCGATTTCGTTACATATATTCAAAATTAAAACATAATTCTAAGTCGAGATGGTGATTAGCAAAGAATATTTCAAGAATTTAACAAATACTAGATTTATAATACGTTCATTACAGTTACGTCTAATTACGTTTGAATGACGTTTGCAACATCACGCTAATGACGGGACGTATTGAGCGAACTGGTAATATTACAAAAAAAATTAAGAACTTTTAATACAATTAACAAGTATTTTCTAAAAAACAACAAGACCGGTCTCAGAATTGGTAGTCTAACGCCCTGACCACTCGGGCATGGACACTGATGCTAATAATTTGATTGATAGACGGTATCTTAGGTAAATCCCTGTCTATTTTGGTTCCTATTTTTAATCGATGATTGAATGCTGTAGTTAAGTGTAAAGGTCGAATTTTTCTGACTTTTGTTGTTTTATTTTATTACTATCAGTATGTTTTACTGTATCGTCTGTAAATGGGAGTATCAATTGACTGATGTTTACCTTCAAGGGGCCTCAATTTCTGCGCATGCGCACTGTAACTGGAATTCCCATGCTGTTGACAATTTTTTTTGTAAACATTACATCGAAGTAAGTTAAAACAACCGGGATATTTAAATAATAAATAAGTTCGGTAATGCTAGGTTTTCACTGCTAGGTAAAGGCAACAAAGGTCTAGATAATTTGATATTGTTACCCAGATGTTTTACTACTGCGTAAAGTCTGTACAGCACGAAATGTGAAAGGTCCGGAAAACTACTTGGGTCCGGAAACTACTGGGAAACCAGTATATTTTATATCTTTACTTCAAGTTAAACCTCTATATAAACTATAATCAAAAATATTTTCCAAAAATTGCTGAACCATCCAAATTTTATGGTCATTATTGACTGTTAAATAAAGTTTGTGGTCTGAATCACAGACGCTTGGGGTTAGGTGAGCGGCTCTGGCCCTCAATAATCTTTTGCTTTTCCATTTCATTTTTTGCTTATTATCATACCATAAGTACTGCAAACAACTATCAAAACAATTAAAATAGTGTTTGACGGTGTTTTAAAAATTTTAATTCGGACCACATACTTTGAATAAAAGTAGATAATGACCCCATATTTTGGCTGATTCAGACCACAGACGCTTGGGGTTAGGTGAGCGGCTCTGGCCCGCAATAATCTCTTGCTTTTCCATTTCATTTAATTTCATTGGTCCGAATCAGCCAAAATGTTTGGTCCAAATCAGCCATGGTCCGAAACAGCCACAGTCAGAATCAGCCTGTTTCCAGAGAAAAGAGGTGGGGAATTTTAGCATTTTCTGGCATACATGTATGATATAAGCCTACCTATTACCGTGAATTTCAACTTTCAGTCGAAAAAAGTTGTGTAATTGATCAAACTTTCAAAGACCACAGTGTAGAAACAATTCATGTAGTTCATTTTTTTTTCATGTAGAGTAGAAGCCCGGAACATCATTAGATGTTAAGCGTTGTCGCTTCTTAGGCCCATTTGTATTTGTTTTCCCAAATTGGTACTAAATTATCTTAATTTTGGTTATCATGAATTATCTTTATATTAAATTTTATTCTATACCATTTAATTGTCATAATATTGGTATGTACATTCTGACATATATTATATTACTACTATTTACAGTTAAAATTCCTTATAATGGTGTGTTCTTAAAAAGATAAAAAATCACAGTTATTTAGCACAGTCTATGCAATATATACTTGTGTAGGTACTATCAATTGCGTGTTTGGGCACAGTATCCATTGCTTGAATTAGACTTTCGTTACATTTATATAGTAAAAACAAGTTATTTAGGTGTTTGTTTTTTTGTTTTTTAAAAAGAACATAATTTATCTTCACAGTCATATAATCTAGATTTTACAAGTTAAGACCATAGCACCTATGCTTGGGTTCAGACTGGCCTGACATTTAAAAATATTAATAAAATTTCTAAAAAGGAACATTGTTCCCTAGCACAGTCTTATCACCCTTTATGTCAATATACAGAACTTTTACTGAAAGGGGCTGTAGCACTTAGCTATGAATTTTGACCGCCCTGACCAGTGCTTATTTAGCCTTGATTTGAAACTGTTGAGAGTTGGAGCTTCAATTGTACTGGAGGGGAGTGCATTCCATGTGTCAATTACTATGTGACTGAAAGTATTTTTCTTGTGTTAGAATTGGCTCTAGGCTTGAATAATTTCTGTGTGTTCCCCCTTGTATTAGTATTAGTTCTAACAGTTAGCAAGTTTGTGGAAGTTTTATCTAGTTCATTTCTAAGTTTGTACACTTCAATGACATCTGCACTAGTTCTCCTATACTCTAGAGTTGGCATCCCTAGTTGGATTAACCTATCGCTGTACTCTAATCCTTGTAATTCATGAAGCATCCTTGTGGCTCTCTTCTGCACATTTTCTATGGCGACTGCATCTTTCTTGTATTTTGGGGTCCATAATTATGCCAGATGCATACTCCAAATGTGGACGTACTAGTGACTTGTATAACTGTAAAAACATTTCTTTGTTCATATATGTAAAGTTTTTAATTATTAGTCCAAGATTTCTATTTGCGATGTTAACTTTGGTACTTATATGTTTACTAAAAGTGAGTTTACTCCAGATTTTCTTTAACAGTCTTTTATGTGGAACTTTATTAAAAGCAGCCTTGAAATCTAAGTAAATGATATCTATGTCATGGTTTTCATCAATTGCCGTAGTCCATTCTTCAATGCATTCGAGCAATTGTGTAGTACAAGATCTGCCTTTTCTAAATCCATGTTGATAGTTTGAAATTATTTCATTATTTTCTAGATGTGTTACTATGACATTTCTTATAATTTTCTCCATTATCCTACAGCAAATAGATGTCACACTAATTGGTCTATAATTTTCAACATTATTTTTATTTCCGCTCTTATGAACTGCTGTCACGTTGGCTTTTTTCCAGTCATTTGGAAGTTTACCTTCATCAAGAGATTTTCTATACATTTTAGTCAGGATTTTACAGACTTCATCTTTGCATTCATAAATGATTTTGGGGTGTATTTCATCTGGCCCTTGGGATTTTGTTGGGTTAATTTCTTGAATAGCTTTAAATGTGATTCTCTCATTGATTTCTGTGTCATATATATCAACATTTGATATTCTTTCTGTATCTGGTATAGGTTCTGTTTCAGTGGTGAACACTGTTGTGAAATGCCTATTGAATTCTTCTGCGATTTCTGTGTCATTATTAGTTTTGGTTCCATTAACTAGTATTCCATTTATTCCAGACATTGTTTTAGAGTTTGACCTTACATATATTGAACAACCAAAGCAGAAAAGGCGATGTGATTTCAACAATTTGTTGAAATATGATAAACGTGGTCTAACATTTTCGATTGTTATTTGGATAATTACCAGATAAAGGTATGCTTATTCCTTGAGATGTTTTTCGAAAGGCATGTTTCAAGTGTTCCCAGTCAATATATGTCGAGAATGACTTACATTAGCGGTAGGTAAGGTGAAATCAGTTGATTAAAGGGTGAATGTTTAGATGGTGCATACCAAAAATGAATGAGTTTTATCAAAAATAAGGCAAATTTTCTGAATGCATGTCACATTATAAGAATTTCATATACAGTCGAATACCGTTACCTCGATATTCAAGGGACTGTAAAAATAGCATCGACGTATCCGAAGTTTGACGTAACGATATCGATTGTCTGGGACTACTTGTACTTGTGTCGGACGTGATATTGTCATTATATCCATTGCGTTTTTCAGAGGGTTTGAAAGGGGAAAGAAATAATATAAAACGTAAATACGATATTAATTTTATTGACAAATAAAACATCTTAATTAAAATAGTACATACATGTACATACATACAACTTTTTAATTTTTCAAAATATACGTGTAAACATTAGCATTGTAATCATTAGCATTTTTATTCCTCCGCTAAACAGGTCTGAATGCAGTGGTAATGTTCCTAGTTGAGTAGTCATTTTGACTGTGCTTCGATAACGAAAATTTGCCTGTTAAATACGCATATTGTTACACAGTCCTAAATGGCAGATTTTTCCCCGTCAAACAGAAAAATATTTCATCCAAATTAGTTGTTATATTGGAAAACAGCTTGCTTGCTTGCACGCTTTTTTTATAAGACAAATTATTTGGAACTAAATGCAAACTTGATGACATTTAAATTGGATTAAAGATTAAATAACAAACAAAATAAACACACAAACTAGCTTGATTATGATTAATACAACGTCGAACAACAATAGGTTGATTTTCACACCTTACAAATAACATGGATATTTTTTGACAAGCTGTAATATCGACGAAACCAGGTGTAAAAAAAACAGTACAGGTAAGGTGACGGGACTGAAAAATCTCATCGAGCTAAACAAAATATCGAGCTAATCATATCGAGGTAATGATAAATAATTACAATAAAATATAAAGGGAAAAATCGGGACCGACTAAAACACATCGTGCTAACCGGAGTATCGAGCAAACCGATATCGAGGTAACGATATTACACTGTATTTTCTTTTGCATTGATCATGATTTCAGCCTTAATTCATACCTGATTTTTCATTTAAAACACAAAGTCGTGGTGCTTTTTATTGCATTGTATTGTACGCCCTATTGAAATGATAGTGTCAACGACTTATTTTGATTCTTACATACAAGATTGTACTATTTATTGCAAATATTTTGATACGATTGTGTCCATACTGAATGGCATATTGTTATTATTAATTACGATTAAATTCTGATGTCTGTCTGTTTTATGTACAGTAAAGCAATACAAGTGTTATTATTGCAAAGAAATGACACCAGGCTTTGAAAACATAATTAAACACAACTTGATTCAAAACTGACGAAAACATAGAATAACATTGAAACACACAACAACGTTAAGATGACAGTTTTATTCACAGAAGATTTCCAAATAATCCTAAAAGAAGTTAACAATAGCAATTAATAGAATGATAATACCAATTAAAGAAACAAAAAGAACTATAAAAATAACAAAATTTGCTAGTAAATTGGATTCACCCTTGAAAAAAGTACCAAATTATACTGGTGCTTAGCAAACGAATACAGAGGCTAAGGCAAGTTAAGCAGTCCAAATTAATAACACTCGAAAAAATTAAGGAGAAGAATTCAACAACAATGTGTATTTAATTCTTACCCTTTCCTACTTATCTTGTTCAGACTACAATGTAATTTGTACATGTATTACTGGGAATAAACCATGTTTAAACTAAAAAACAAGGCTTTGGCAAGTTAAGCAGTCCAAACTAATAACACTCGAAAACACAGTTTACAGAAAGTATTTTCTACCCCTTCTGAACAATTCTGTATATATGTATATATATGTTATGAATATTACGGGTCTGTCAGTATGATTTCCAAAAGGAAGTGTCTAAGGGTACGGATCCGTACCTCTAGACAAGACTGTAAAGGGTTTTCTAGGGGTACGGACCTCCATTTTTCTAGAGATTAAGTGTCATTTACATTTAAAATTTTATTGAAAATGAAAAAACAAATAAGACTTCACCAGTATTCACCTTAAACTTGGATCTAAGTGGTTTATAGATAACAACGTTCATCCGATTTGTTACATTTTCCTTCGAAACGTAAATAACCGAGGAACACCAAATAAATCACGAGGATTCGAACTGGCAGAAAAAAAAGATATAAAGATTTATAAAAAAAATAGCAATGTAATTCTACAACATACACAGTATCTAGGTTTACACGCCACTATTGTTTTCATTTATTTTTACCGTTTAAGGGAGTTTACAAGAATTTATCTGTAAGTAGTCATTAGTTTATATATTGAAGAGATAATTCGTCTTAGATTTCATCAGAAAGTGTGTCCGTGCGTAAACTTTTGCTTGTGACCACTCTAGAGGACACAGTTTTCATGGGATCTTTATGAAAATTAGTCAGAATGTTCACCTTGATGATATCTAGGTCAAGTTCGAAACTGGGTCACGTGTGGTCAAAAACTAGGTCAGTAGGTCTAAAAATAGAAAAACCTTGTGACCTCTCTAGAGGCCATATTTTTCATAAGATCTTTATGAAAATTGGTCAGAATGTTCATCTTGATGATATTTAGGTCAAGTTTGAAACTTGGTCACGTCCGGTCAAAAACTAGGTCAGTAGGTCAAATAATAGAAAAACCTTGTGACCTCTTTAGAGGCCATATTTTTCATGGGATCTGCATGAAAATTGGTCAGAATGTTCATATTGATGATATCTAGGTTAGATTTGAAACTGGGTCAACTGCGGTCAAAAACTAGGTCAGTAGGTCAAATAATAGAAAAACCTTGTGACCTCTCTAGAGGCCATATTTTTCACAAGATCTTCATGAAAATTGATCAGAATGATATCTAGGTCAAGTTCGAAACTGGGTCATGTGCAGTCCAAAACTAGGTCAGTAGGTCAAATAATAGAAAAACCTTCTGACCTCTGTAGAGGCCGTATTTTTCATGGGATCTGCATGAAAATTAATCAGAATGTTCATCTTGATGATATCTAGATCAATTTCGAAACTGGGTCAACTGCGGTTTAAAACTAGGTCAGTAGGTCTAAAAATAGAAAATCCTTGTGACCTCCCTAGAGGCCATATTTTTCAATGTATCTTTATGAAAATTGGTCAGAATGTTCACCTTGATGATATCTAAGTCAAGTTTGAAACTGGTTCATGTGCGCTCTAATAGTAGGTCATTAGGTCAAATGATACAAAAACTTTGTCACCTCTCTAGATGTCACATTTTTCATGGGATCTGCATGAAAATTGGTCAGAATGTTCATTTTGATGATATCTAGGTCAAGTTCGAAACTAGGTCATGTGCAGTCAAAAACTAGGTCAGTAGGTCAAATAATAGAAAAACCTTGTGATCACTCTAGAGGCCATATTTTTCATGGGATCTGTATGAAAGTTGGTCTGAATGTTCATCTTGATGATATCTAGGTCAAGCTTGAAACTGGGTCAACTGCGGTCAAAAACTAGGTCACTAGGTCTAAACATAGAAAAACATTTTGACCTCTCTAGAGGCCATATTTTTCAATGGATCTTCATGAAAATTGGTGAGAATGTTCACCTTGATGATATCTAGGTCAAGTTCGAAACTGGATCACGGGCGGTCAAAAAGTAGGTCAGTAGGTCTAAAAATAGAAAAACCTTGTGACCTCTCTTAAGGCCATATTTTTCATGAGATCATCATGAAAATTGGTGAGAATGTTCACCTTGATGATATCTAGGTCAAATACAAAACTGGGTCACATGCCTTCAAAAACTAGGTCATTATTTGACCTTCTTGTCCTTAAGTGCAATGATAACAGGTGAGCGATATAGGGCCATTTTGGCCCTCTTGTTTCTTAAAACACATGTACTTCAGTTGTCCATATTCTATTTTATAGAAAATATCAAAGTTCTTTTTCAAACAAATTTTTTCTCTAAATGTTTCTTTTGTGTGTCTAACATATTTACCTAGGTACTGCAGGAAATGAAAACTGATTAACTGCTATATTTTTTAAAATATTGCAGTTTTTGGTCATTTTGACAGCTCTATAATGTAACTTTCACTTTCATTTTGCAACTTTTGTATTTTTTAAAATGTACATTGTAACACTTTCAACACCCGGAGTACCTGGAGAAATATTTTAGACACTCGGTATTCATAAAAGTAATGACAAATTCTTCCGAAAAAGAAGCTGGATATCCTCTACAAAATAGAACATGAACAGTCAAAGTACATGTGATATAGGACAAAATGTGCTGTTTAATAAAATATAACCTGTTGTGGAAGTTTCTTCTACTTATTATAAATAGTTTGGTATATTGTATATGATAAACCAAAGTATATGTGGTGTAAAAAACTAAAATAAAAATTCACTCGAGGGGTGATCTCAAGACTTGACAAGAACCTTAATCTTGGAGTAGAATAATATTAAAGCACATTTATCTCCATTTCAGACCTTAACTGAGACTTTGTTTCAACAAATTTAATCTGTTAAGAAAGTTTAAAGTTTAGAACTAGAGATTGAAATTGAAGAAAAATAAATGTTATAAATTGCTTTGATTTTATTTCATATTCTGATTTTTTTCATTAGGTAAAGTGATGTATAACCTGCAAGAAGTCAGATCCACTTAAACCAGCACAGAAACCTGAACTGCAGCAAATAAAGGTAATTGAACATTAATTTAAAAGCAGCAACAATAAATCAGGGTTTCATCTTGCTGTTTATGGGAAAATAGGTGACATTGTGATTATTTATACTCAAATGACATTGTTGTACGTTGGTTGCCTTAGTGAGTGAGTTGGTTTTACGGCGAATCGACACAAAATGGTCATATTGATAAGAATTGAACTGATTAGATTGATAAGTCTGGTTAGCATGGCTATCGCTGCAGAGCACAAGACTTGTCGTACCTTCACTGGCATTTTTCGCAACCAAAATTACTATGAGAAAATACCATCTAACAAATTCTTAAAAGTTCCTACATGTGCAGACTATTTATGTACTGTGAAATCATTTTTATTCACGTAGGACGAATTTTCACGTTCTTCATTCTAGAACCAATGCGCAAGACCGCGCTATTATTATTTATTTTTTTCATTTATAAATTGAAAATGCGCGAATTAAAGCCCGTGCGAAACAGTCCTTTTTTACGTTTTGCGCAAAATTTCATGCCAGCAAATTTAAATGATTTCACAGTATGTCATTAACTTTACTTAGAATATTTTATTTATATACATGTAATAGTCATGTATATAATTTTATTTCATTTCATATTGCTTGTGTTGTAATTGTGGTTATGGATCATATCATAACTTTGTCATGTTTTTTTGTAAAATTTTCTCTCATTATTGTCAATAATCATGTTTATTGTACTTGTACATATTTATACAGTGGACCATATTGTAAATTGGCTCAGCCAAATATGTCATCTACTATACATAAAGTTGTTACTTATTATGTCTCCCCCAGGGGACATATTGTTTTTGCCCTGTCCGTCCGTCCTTCCGTCTGTCCGTACGTCACACTTCATTTCCGAGCAATAACTGGAGAACCATTTGACCTAGAACCTTCAAACTTCATAGGGTTGTAGGGCTGCTGGAGTAGACGACCCCTATTGTTTTTGGGGTCACTCCATCAAAGGTCAAGGTCACAGGGGCCTGAACATTGAAAACCATTTCCGATCAATAACTAGAGAACCACTTGACCCAGAATGTTGAAACTTCATAGGATGATTGGTCATGCAGAGTAGATGACCCCTATTGATTTTGGGATCACTCCGTCAAAGGTCAAGGTCACAGGGGCCTGAACATTGAAAACCATTTCCGATCAATAACTAGAGAACCACTTGACCCAGAATGTTGAAACTTCATAGGATGATTGGTCATGAAGAGTAGATGACCCCTATTGATTTTGGGGTCACTCTGTCAAAGGTCAAGGTCACAGGGGCCTGAACATTGAAAACCATTTCTGATCAATAACTAGAGAACCACTTGACCCAGAATGTTGAAACTTCATAGGATGATTGTACATGCAAAGCTGATGACCACTATCAATTTTGGGGTCACTCCATTAAAGGTCAAGGTCACAGGGGCCTGAACATTGAAAACCATTTCCGGTCAGTAACTTGAGAACCACTTGACCCAGAATGTTGAAACTTAATAGATGATTGATCATAAAGAGTAGATGACCCCTAACGATTTTAGGGTCACTCTGTGAAAGGTCAAGATCACAGGGGCCCGAACATTGAAAACCATTTCCGGTCAATAACTTGAGAACCACTTGACCCAGATTGATGAAACTTCGTAGGATGATTGGTCATGCAGAGTAGGTGAACCCTAACGATTTTAGGGTCACTCTGTTAAAGGTCAAGGCCACAGGGGCCTGAACATGGAAAACCATTTCCAATCAATAACTTGAGAACCTCTCGACCCAGAATGTTGAAACTTCATAGGATGATTGTTCATGCAGAGTAAATGACCCTTATTGTTTTTGGGGTCACTCCGTTAAAGGTCAAGGTCACAGGGGCCTGAACATTGATAACCAGTTCCGATCAATAACTTGAGAACCACTTGACCCAGAATGTTGAAACTTCATAGTATGATTGAACATGCAGAGTAGATGACCACTATTGATTTTGGGGTCAGTCTAATAAAGGTCAAGGTCACAGTGGCCTGTTCATGTAAAATCATTTTTTGGAAATAACTTGAGAACCACTTGACCTACAATGTTGAAACTTAATAGGATGATTGGACATGCAGAGTAGATGACCCCTATTTATTTTGAGGTCACTTGATCAAAGGTCAAGGTCACAGGAGCCTGAACAGTGACTTGAGAACCACTAGGCCACGAGTGTTGAAATTTAGCGGGATGACTGGACATGCCAAGTAGATGATCCCTATTGCAGCCAACCATCAGTGTCTCTTTGACTTTCGCTCCTGACCCCTATTGACTTCGTGCCTATAGGACTTTGCATTGGGGGAGACATGCGCTTTTTTACAAAAGCATTTTCTAGTTTATCTCGGATTTGCATGTTTGATATTTGGGGCTGACCAAATACATTTGAATTACTTACAGTCTTTTGGACTGAGGTTTAATGCATGGATGTTTTTGTCTGGCAAGATGAAGAACCCGTAGTGTCTCTAACTAACTGTTCCTCTGTAGTGTTGGTCATATGGGATATTTAACGTAAAAATCAAAACAGGCAGACATACTTCATTATTGACAGCATAGATGAACCACATGTTTTCATATGTTTACAGGTGTTAAATCCTTTTGAACTGATTAGAGTTGACCTGATAGGGTCTTTCACAACTAGTCAAGGGTCTTTACATCTTCACTGCAACAGACTATTACACAAAGTGGGTTGAGGCATTTCTTAATCCATCAAAGCAGGCCTCAGATGTTGTTAAATGCTTCCAAAAGCTTTTCCTAGATGTGATGCTGTGAATGCTGTCCTCACGGACCAGGGAAAAGAATTTGTAAACAGTGTAAGTATAGAAAAAGCAGTCATAGATCAGAGTCATAAATAAATTATTGTTACTGTTAGGAAAAGAAGTGTACACAAAAATTTAAATGTGAAATGTTGTCAGAGACTAGGACATTTTTAATAACTTTTGTGCAGACCATTGTAAAATGTAGTATGAGTGTAGCTTGAACAGTGGCTTACTTCGGGTTTGAAAAGTAGTTGTTATACATATTTCATAAGATGGGACGTATTATGGAAACATCAGTGGTAAGGTGACGTCTGTAAAACAGTTGTATTATCTATTAGTGGAACAGTTTTCACTGGGTTATCACAGAACTTATTATCCTAATTGCTTTGGGCATAATATCTCACTAAGGTTCAATAACCAGCCAGATTGCCATATGCAGTCTTCAGTTATTGTTCTTGGATGGTCAGAAATTAACAAAATTTGTCAAAATTCAAACCTATTTCAGAATATCATTTTTTGCTATGTAAGCATTGTTACACATAAGATAATAAAAAATATTTTGAATTATATACACTCGGGTCAGGTGTTTTTTTTAGGCAGTTTGACATTCTATATGTGTTTGCCCTTAGTATTTTTAGTTGATGTCTCGGTTTAACACAAGGTAAACAGAAATTTTCTACTTCAGATTATAAATGCATTCCTGCGGATGATTAAGGTGCGAGTCATTACATCAGAGAGCCCCATCTTCTTGCTCCATTCTTACACAGCATTGTGGGATGCTAGTGACATAGACCACTGGCTATTTAAAAAGGTTAAGAAAATTTTTAGCTCGACTATACAAAGTATAAGGAGAGCTATCCTACTCGCCCAGGTGTCGGCGTCTTTCCGCGTCCCCACCTTGGTTTTTACACTTTCTCTTTTTTCAACTTATCTCTGTAATTACTTGATGGATTTGATTCAAACTTGAAATACTTATTCCTCATCATCATCCACATCATCTGACATAAGGGCCATAACTCTGGCACCAATATCTCATGAATTATCCCCCCTTTTCACTTAGATTTTCAGGTTAAAGTTTTGATGCACTTTCACTCTATCTCTGTTATTACTGAATGGATTTGATTCAAACTTCAAGTAGTTGTTCAACATCATCACCCACATCATATGACACAAGGTGCATAACTCTGGCACCATTTGTTCATGAATTATTCCTCCTTTTTACTTAAAATTTCAGGTTAAAGTTTTGGTGCACTTTCACTCTACCTCTGTTATTACTGAATGGATTTGATTCAAACTTAAAACAATTGTTCAACATCATTACCCTTATCATATGACACAAGGTGCATAACTCTGGGACCAATTTTTCATGAATTATTTCCCCTTTTCACTTAGAATTTTAGGTTAAAGTTTTGATACACTTTCACTCTGTCTCCATTATTACTGAATGGATTTGATTCAAACTTGAAATAGTTGTTCAACATCATCACCCACACCATATGACACAAGGTGCATAACTCTGGCACAAGTATTTAATGAATTATGCCCCTTTTTGCTTAGGATATCCTAATATAGTGTTTTGATACATTTTATCTTTACCTCTCTTATTACTTTAAGTTGATATTTTTGACATAGGCTCAGGCTATTGTGCAATATCTTTATCCACAATTGGAGTCATTAAATACTCCATTGACAGCTCTAGTTTCCTCAGATGTGCCCAGTTTCACTATCCAGCATCCAAATAGTTTAGCGCTCTGTCTCCTGTGACAGCTCTTGTTTTTAAGCCCCCGCCACAAGTGGTGGGGGTTATAGAAATGGTCTGAATCTGTCCATCCTTCTGTAACACTATGTGTTCCCTCTGTATCTCCAAAACCCCTTGAAGGATTTTCATGAAACTTGGGTCAAATGATCACCTTATCAAGAGGATGCACAGAACTCTTGTCGGCCATGTTGGTTCAAGATCAAGTTCACAGTTAGGGGTCAAAGATTTGAGCTCGGTATTTCCTAAACCCCCTTAAAAGGTTTTTTAATTCATGAATGTCATCATCATGGAATATAAAATATACTTAACAACCTCAGTGCTTCCACTCAATACCATCAACCCTTTCACTATCTATAACAATGGTGAGGGATATAGCTGTCTTTCTGACTACCTTGTTAATTTCAATGTCAGATATTACCTAATACATGTAAATAATAAGCCAAATGTATACCAGTGATAAACCTGATGCATGGTTTAATGCAGCGGCAAAACCGCCTCGGTAGCCTAGTGTTAGAGCATCGGCTTTGAGTGCGGGAGGTCGTGGATTCGATCCCCGGTCGCGTCATACCAAAGACATAAAAAATGGTACTAGCAGCTTACTCACTTGGCGCTCAGCATTAAGGGGATAGTGCTAGGACTGGTCAGCCCGGTGTCAGTATAATGTGACTGGGCGGGGTATCCTGTCATGCGTCTACAGCGTGATATTCCAGTGAGGCAGCACTATAAAGTTGAGCATTGTGCTCACTGCTACAAGTAGACAGTGGCGTTTATATGACTGAAAAATTGTTGAAAAAGGCGTTAAAATGGAATACACGCACACAGTGCTGTGCTATCAGTGTAGTGCTCACTTGATACACTTTCAAGGCGTAAAACTATCCTTGTATAGAAGAAAATACCATGCTTGAAGACCGAGCATACTTCTCACCAACACTCAAAATAATGAAGGTAAAACTGACTTAAGGGACATAATTTCTTTACTCTTTATTTACATTTTGCAAGTATGCAAGATTAAAAATTGTAGTAACAATGGATTTCGAAGAATTGAAATGACATACATTTAGAACAGATTTTATATTCCATTGACCTGTCAAAGCATCTTACTAAGCAATCTGTATTTGTATTTTAGGTGCAGTTTAGAAAGTACAGATACATTGTAAATGCCTGTAGATGTCAGCAACAATCATTTGGTACTTTAAGTAGCAAGTGTGAGAGACAGAACCATAACGGTTTCCATGAATGGAAGTAATGGAGACATGTCCATTGACCTGTGGAGGTATACGTAAATTATGACAGTTTGGCAACAAACAACCAAACCTATGTCATTCCTGTATGCTTCAATAAACTGTATCAGATTCCATATTGAAAATGACAGGTGAGATAAGATAGTTTATTGGAGTCTCATTTCCCAAGATATACATGTATATACTGTATATTATTAATATTAACATAAGATTTATCAAAGTCAAAAGGATAAAAAATAAAAAAAAATAGAAAAAAAGCATTCCACGAACAGTGGTAAATGTGATATTAAGTGAATCAGGAATGATACACAGTGCAACCTCTCCAGAGCGGCCCTCTTTCAGCAAAACCTCTCCACAACAGCATCATCAAATTTTCCCATAGCGGAAATTTACTATCAGTTTAACCTCTATAGAGCAACAACCTCTCAACAGAGGTCAATATTTGCATTTCCCAAAGGGTGTTGCTCTGCAGAGGTTACACTGTATGTCAGAAGCAGGTAATGAAATGTACAGAGAAAATTGACGTGTGATGATTTATTTACCTTTAGCCTGCTGGCGGCAAGTGATTCTGCCTTTGCGACCATTGCAGACCAAGATGCTTAGGCTGATCTTCAGATAGTAAATTTCCAGTGAACACCCCTTCGAATAATAAATGGTATTGTCCTAATTGAATGATGGACCAGTCCAATTTAGAAATTTAGCAGGGTAAGGGTTAACTTATGTTATTATACCTCAATAATACTCAATGCAAAAAATCCATAGACCAGCAGGGATTTTTTTAATACATTTACAACAAGGAGAAGCTGATAAAAAAACAATTGCAAGAAAAAAATCTTCATTCAGATTTAATCCTGTTAACCTGAGCTAGCACCTTGGGTCTTTTTAGCTCACCTGAGCCAAAGACTCATTGTGAGCTTTTGTGACTGCTCAATGTCCGTCCTGCGTTGTGTGTCGTGCATTGGTCAACACTTTATAAAAAAATCTTGAAAATCACTGGGCAGAATTACACCAAACTTCACAGGAATGATCATTGGGTGGTCCCCTTTCAAAACTATTCAAAAACTCTGGTTGCCATGGCAACCGAAAGGAAAAACCTTAATAATCTTCTTGTCAAAAAACGCAATGGGTAGAGCCTTGATATTTGGCATATGACATCATCTTATGGTCCTCTATCAAGATTGTTCAAATTGTACCCCTGGGGTGAAAAGAGGCCCGCCCCGGGGTCACAAGATTTACATAGACATACATAGGAAAAATCTTTAAAAATCTTCTTGTCTAAAACCACAAGACCTAGGCCTTTGATATTTTGTATGTTGCCTTTCCTAGTATTTCTCTACCAAAATTGTTTTGATTATGTCCCTGGGGTGAAAAGAGGCTCTGCTTTAGGGGTATCAAGTTTATTATAGACTTATATAGGGAAAAAAAAAAAAGATCTTCTTGTCTGAAAGTTCAAGGCCTAGGCCTTTGATATTTGGTATGTAGCATTGCCAGGTGGATCTCTAACAAGTTTGTTTAAATTATGCCCCTGGAGTGAAAAGAGGCCCTGTCCTGGGGGTCACTTGTTAAAATTATGAGTTATATACAGGAAAAAAGATACTTAAAAAATTATCTGATCATATTTCCTAGTCTGTTTAATTATAATTACCTGATGACCCCATGTGATCAGGGATCACTTTACTGTGACCTTGACCTACTGACCTACTTTCTTGTTGTTTAAGACAAGCCTTGGAATTTGGATGACATGTTCAGTTTTGCACAAACTGACTTTCAGTTACCATGAATGTAACCTACTGACCTACCTTCTTAATATGTTAGCATTAGTTTGACATTTGAAACATGTGTCTCATATACCTCAGGTGAGCAATCCAGGGTCTTCATGACCCTCTTGTTTACTTATGTTGACAGTATCCCATATCTCCCTTGCAGGTCTGTGTTTTTAGCTCACCTGAATACAAAGTGCTCAGGTTGAACTATTGTGATTGCTCACTGTCTGGCATCTTTCTGTGCATCCGTCTGCTGTCTGGCATCCATCCACACTTTCCTTAAACAACATCTCCCCCTAAACCACCAAGCAAATTGTGATGAAACTTCACACTGAGGGATGTTCCTTGGATGGTCTTCTTTAAAAATTATTCAAAGAATTGAATTCCATACAGAACCATGGCAACCGAAAGGAAAATCTGTAAAATTATTCTTGTCCAAACCAACAGGTCCTAGCACTTTTATATTTGTTATGTAGAATCATCAAGTGGTCCTCAACCAAGTTGTTCAAGTTATCCCCATAGGGTCAACTATTGCCCTGCCCCAGGGGTCACATGGTTTATATAGACTTTTATAGAGCAAAACTTTGAAACTTTTCTTGGTCAAAACCACAGGGCATGTTGCTTTGATATTTTGTATGCAGCATCATCTATTGATTCTCTACCAAGATTGTTCAAATTATCCCCCTGGGGTCAAATATGGATGGCCCTGCTCTAGGGACACATGGTTTAAATAGACCAGTACAGGGAAAAATCTTTAAAAAAATCTTGTCTTAACCCATAAGGCCTAGAGCTTAGATATTTAGTATCTGTTATGCTCTAGTGGTTCTCTACCAAGATTGTTCAAATCATGAGCCTGGTGTCAGTATAAGCTATGCTCGGATGCTCCCTTGTTTTACATAGATTTATTTGTTTTCGAAGCAGTGGCAAAGAAATTTGGATCACAAGCATAATGTTTGATACAAATTTCAATATTCATTTTGAATGACCTGCTGACCTTCTTTCCTGTTTTTGAAGCTACAGCAAAGAAATTTGTACCACCAATTTGATTTTTAATCAGATTTCAGTAGTTATCTTAAATAATCTTTACCATGACCCATTCACCAAGTATTTGTTAGTGAAGTTTTAGCCAAGAAAATTTTTTTAAGCAAGCAATTAAGCTCAGGTGAGCCATATAGGGCCATCATGGCCCTCTTGTTACATACATGTATTATTACGTAAGAAGCCATGTAATACTATGCTGAGCAAAATAGGAACTGATAATAAATGGTTGGTTAAAGTGGTCATTTACTTATACAATTTGACTTTAATCAGTGATGAATTTTGCTTTGTTACAGACAGCACATGCAGATCAGAGATTCACACACTGAAAGAGATGAAGAACTTTAGCCATGGACTGCAGTACACACTGATGGGAACAGACAGGCAGTTGGCTCCTGTGGAATATTTGTCCTTACGGTATGTTTAATCCTTACCCTGCTAAATTTCTATAATGAACCTGTCTTTCTTTCAGTTTGAACTCTAGTAGTCTACCATTAACAGTTAAAAGGAGTGTTTACCAAAAAAATACTGGCTGAATGGCACATGGATGTTCAGGCTGATCATGACCTACACTGGCCACAAAGGCAGTTTCAGTTGTGTCCAGCATGATAAGGGTTAACTTGGCGTAAATACCATAATGAGACGGTTTGCCATGCACAAGACCCACACACACCTAGCTCCAAGATCAAGGTTAGACTTAGAAGTCAAAGGTTAACAGGTCTGTTTCGTGTCAGGTTCATAACTCTACCATTCATCGAGGGATTTGAGTTTAATCAGTGAAAATATTCCTCTTTAAGAGACAACATGTCATGGGCAAGATTCTGACTTCTAGCTCTAAGGTCAAGGTCATGCAAAGGTCAAAGGTTAACATGGTATGTTTCTTGCTCAGTCCATTCATCTGCCATCAGTGAAGTGACTTTAGAATTAATTGGCATAAAATTAATAAATGCTCTTGGGCATTTCTCACTAATAGTGACAGCTATAATTGTTCTTAAATTGTATTCTTTATGAATATTACATCAAGTGAAAACCTGTAAATAATATTGTAAAGCATTCTACAATGTTAATATGTGAACAGTTCATTTATTGATGTTAAGCAAAATGTTTTGAAATGAATTGTACATTACAGGATATAAATATATTGCTAATAAGATGACTTAGTAACCTCTTCAGTTTTAAGTACTCATCTCTAAAATACTATTACAAAATTTCTTTCCAGGATTATCTGACATACTTTTTGACTGGAGACAGAAATAGTGACTGTAAAGAGACATTCTGTATCCATGGTGACAGTGGTCAGATTCAGCTGCAGATCTCTCCTTAACAACGGTACTGTCTACTACTGTGGTAGTTATACTTACCAAAGTTTTAAATTTTGATTACGGAATATATGTAAACTGCAATTTATGAATAATCTAATCATTAAGATTTGCCCATAAAAGTTAATACATTTGTTTTGAATAATCAGTGCAAGTGATTTGAAAGTTTATATTCAATTTAACAAAATCTTAATAGATTTATTTACTCTATGTTTATTTGTGTATATTTTATAACTTCTAGTGCGGAGTGAATGTTAATGATAATGGTTACCACACCAATAATATTGCAGCAGTCAGTGTTAACATCTTTATCACATGTGACCTTGCTATGCCTGTGTTTACCAGTAACGCATGATGGTGACGATCGAGGATGAAGAAATCAATAACAGTATCATCAAGGTTACTGCTATACGACACAGACATATTGTAAGTACATTGTATAGTGTTACATCACTTTTTGTCAGGCCCTCTGGCAGTGAGCTCGACATCGTTGTCACTATGGCAGTCTGGTGTATGTGCATGTGCCTGTCTGTTCTTTCGTCCATGTGAGTTTGTCCGAGGTGTAACTTATCCACGGATCAGAGAATTCTTAAATAACTTGGCAGTCTGCCACAGCAGTTTATTCCAGCAGTTTGTTCCAGCTGTGTTCTGCAGTTTGTTCCATTAGTTTGTTCCAGTTTTATTCTGCAGTTGGTTCCCAGTTCCAGGAGTTATTTGTAGAATTAAGTATATCTTAAAAAGTTTGAATAAATACTGTCATTACTATGTGTAGAAGAATTTAGTGGTATAACCATCATGAGATAACATCATGCAGGCTGGATGTTTATTCATTATTCATAATAGAAAGAAAGTGAAGACAAATGATATTTTAGCATAGTAATTTTACCTTAAGGTCAATTAAAAGACATTGTAATATTTACATTTACAAGTTTTTGTTGACATTTTTACCCATTTGTCACCTAGGTGAGCTGTAATACAGGACTTACACCTGATGTCCATACTGTCAAATATGCAGAAATAAGCACGAAATGGAGACAACAATGCCAAGATAAATCAGTATTACCAGCCACAAGCACTGACACTTGAATACCAAAAAAATACTGGCTGAATAACGAACAGTGCAGATCATGATCAGACTGCACGGAAGGCAGAATCAGTCGTGTCCATGATGGTAAGGGTTATAACTAACATTCTAATATGGCTAACATTGCTTTAATCATCACAACGATGTTATGTTGACGTCACGCCAACGTGATATTTAGCGCCATGTACGCATCAAGAAATAGCGCTTTCAAATTTTATGAAATATTTTACTTAATAAAATGTTTTTCACGAAATATCACATTGCACAAATGTTTTGATTAATTTATACACATATTGAATCAGTTATTCGCTTTGCTGAATAATTCGCAATAATTTTCGCTCGAACAGAATTCTGTCGCAAGATGTATTACCGTTTCCGGTCCTGGTGTGTTTTAACAAATACTATTACTATACCTACTATTGGCGCCATGCTTGTGCAAAGAAACAGTTCCATCATATTTGATATAAATTTTACAATAAAGAACATATTAGAATCGAAATAATTTATAGCTAAACAGTACTTTATCACTATTTATACACTCGGGCGGTTATACGACGTCCGAAATAATTTCACTCGGGCTGCGCCCTCGTGAAATTATTATGCCTGACATATAACTGCCCATCGTGTATAAATAGTGATAAAGCACTGTTTTGCTATAAATTATTTCTTAAAGGCAGTAATACAGGAAAACAAAATTATGAAGATTACAAAACATACAAATATATAAATCGCCAGTTATACAAGAAAAATTGCAAAATTTGTTTTGTACATTTGAACTGAATAGTTAAGGAGGTAGGTTACCTTAATATTTGTATGTGCGCATGCCCAAACGGAAGCTTACGTAACAATTTATGACGATGTTTACGACAAACTAAATGTGTTTGTATATCCAGTCTTCTACAAAAAATCATGGACCTGTCTCAGATCTGATGCTTTGTGGTTTAATAATGCAGAAATTATGATTAAATTGCCGCAGAAATGCTTCAAATCATTGTTGCCATAAAATGACGTCATTGTCCTCATGACCTTATGTGTCGATTGCTGTGCAAAAACAACAGATTTTATTTTGAAAGTACGTAATTACATGCATTTTCTTTTTTTTAACTATTCTTAAGCAGCCAGTATTTGCTGAAATATTTTTCTTTCGCTCATAATTAACAATATTTTGCTTCTTTTATGTAGTTATATTGAAATATTGGCGGAATGTAGGAAAATTGATGATGGTAACTGATGTTATTGAGAATATAGTTGGATGAAAGGTTACTTTTTTACGGCCATTTTCAAATAAAAATTGGGCAGTTCGATTTGAAATACCTATTTTTCAGTTTCTGTTGATAATTTATTACTTATATACTAAAACTAAGTTCTAAAATTGTTCAAATTTCAGTAGGAAATTGTGGTTTCTTGAATTAAAATGATGTTACCATGGAAACGAAGCCTGTGACCTATATATCTAAATGTAAAATTCAAAAGCGTTGACACTGGTTTATCTAAGTAACAAATCTTCAGCTTTTTATTTGCATTTCGACAATATCCATGAGAACAATAGCAGCATGCAGAACAATTTTTCCGTAAAAAATGTCAGATGTGGGGTACTGCTGTAAGTATTTTAAGCTGTGAAATTTGTTTAAAAAAATGCAAATAATATGGAAATATTATTATGTCTCCCCCAGGAGACATATTGTTTTTGCCCTGTCCGTCCGTCCGTCTGTCCGTCCGTCCGTCCGTACGTCACACTTCATTTCCGAGCAATAACTGGAGAACCATTTGACCTAGAACCTTCAAACTTTATAGGGTTGTAGGGCCGCTGGAGTAGACGACCCCTATTGTTTTTGGGGTCACTCTGTCAAAGGTCAAGGTCACAGGGGCCTGAACATTGAAAACCATTTCCGATTAATAACTAGAGAACCACTTGATCCAGAATGTTGAAACTTCATAGGATGATTGGTCATGAAGAGTAGATGACCCCTATTGATTTTGGGGTCACTTCGTCAAAGGTCAAGGTCACAGGGGCCTGAACATTGAAAACCATTTCCGATAAATAACTAGAGAACCACTTGACCCAGAATGTTGAAACTTCATAGGATGATTGGTCATGAAGAGTAGATGACCCCTATTGATTTTGGGGTCACTCCGTCAAAGGTCAAGGTCACAGGGGCCTGAATATTGAAAACCATTTCCGATCAATAACTAGAGAACCACTTGACCCAGAATGTTGAAACTTCATAGGATGATTGGTCATGAAGAGTAGATGACCCCTATTGATTTTGGGGTCACTTCGTCAAAGGTCAAGGTCACAGGGGCCTGAACATTGAAAACCATTTCCGATCAATAACTAGAGAACCACTTGACCCAGAATGTTGAAACTTCATAGGATGATTGGTCATGAAGAGTAGATGACCCCTATTGATTTTGGGGTCACTTCATCAAAGGTCAAGGTCACAGGGGCCTGAACATTGAAAACCATTTCCGATCAATAACTAGAGAACCACTTGACCCAGAATGTTGAAACTTAATAGGATGATTGGTCATGCAGAGTAGATGACCCCTAACGATTTTGGGGTCACTCTTTGAAAGGTCAAGGTCATAGGGGCCTGAACATTGAAAACCATTTCCGGTCAGTAACTTCAGAACCACTTGACCCAGAATGTTGAAACTTCATAGGATGATTGTTCATACAGAGTAAATGACCCCTATTGTTTTTGGGGTCACTCCGTTAAAGGTCAAGGTCACAGGGGCCTGAACATTGTCGATTGATAACCAGTTCCGATCAATAACTTGAGAACCACTTGACCCAGAATGTTGAAACTTCATAGGATGATTGAACATGCAGAGTAGATGACCCCTATTGATTTTGGAGTCAGTCAATTAAAGGTCAAGGTCACAGTGGCCTGTTCATGTAAAATCATTTTTTGGAAGTAACTTAAGAACCACTTGACCTACAATGTTGAAACTTAATAGGATGATTGGACATGCAGAGTAGATGACCCCTATTTATTTTGAGGTCACTTGATCAAAGGTCAAGGTCACAGGAGCCTGAACAGTGACTTGAGAACCACTAGGCCAAGAGTGTTGAAATTTAGCGGGATGACTGGATATGCCAAGTAGATGATCCCTATTGCAGCCAACCATCAGTGTCTCTTTGACTTTCGCTCCTGACCCCTATTGACTTCTTGCCTATAGGACTTTGCATTTGGGGAGACATGCGCTTTTTTACAAAAGCATTTTCTAGTTTACGTTAGAAATTAGATGTTTTAAAGCTACATTAACAAGAAAGATAATTTGTTTTTATATCTTTTATAAGAAATTGTGATAAAAAGCAAGGCATAAGCGATTTTAAACATCTCTGTTGCCATGGTTACTTTAAACTTTAAGAAAAATAGGATACCATGTAAACTGCTTGGTATTTCGCTGATAATATTACTTAAATACCATATTCCATGTTGGTCATTAACAGAATAACACTAAAGACGTCGAAAGAAAAAGAATTTCATACATAGTTGTTTAAAAATGAATGAAAATGTGTTACCATGGAAACAAGAGCCCTGCGACATATACATTTTAAGCTTATTTTAGAAAGCTAATGTGCATACTAGTAAAATTTTCAAATGTGAAGGCTTCTATGGATAACAAGGAAACCACAATACGATGAAAAGTGTTAAATATCCGTATTTTCCTTCTTCTTTTAATATAAAATATCTTTTGAGGGTCATATACTTCAAACCAAGATAAAAAATTTACTTTCAGAGACAGAGATAAACGAAATTGAGATTGTAGCAGTTAAAACATTAAATTAAACGAAATACAAAAAGTTGCTGCAGTTCAACTAATTGGAATTTACCCTGGTAACAAGGTAACCTACCTCCTTAAGCTGAAAGACCTTAAGTGTTTGACCTGTTCAATGTGACTTTGGCATCAATCGAGGGGTTGTGATCTTGCATGCCATGTTTGATTTAGTATTGTTTGTATTAATAGCAAGTTTCAAAATACTACCATGTACCACATAAGACTTAATATGTACCATCATGTACCACATAAGACTTATGTACCATCATGTACCACATAAGACTATGGTACCATCATGTACCACATAAGACTTAGGTACGATCATGTACCACATAAGACTTAGGTACGATCATGTACCACATAAGACTTAGGTACGATCATGTACCACATAAGACTTAGGTACCATGATGTACCACATAAGACTCTTAGGTACCATCAAGTACCACATAAGACTTATGTACCATCATGTACCACATAAGACTTAGGTACCATCATGTACCACATAAGACTTAGGTACCATCATATACCACATAAGACTTAGGTACCATCATGTACCACATAAGAAGCCCACCCGCTTAGCTCAGTAGGTAGAGCGTTGGTCTACGGATCGCAGGGTCGTGAGTTCGATCCTCTGGCGGGGCGTATGTTCTCCGTGACTATTTGATAAACGACATTGTGTATGAAATCATTAGTCCTCCACCTCTGATTCATGTGGGGAAGTTAGCAGTTACTTGCGGAGAACAGGTTTGTACTGGTACAGAATCCAGGAACACTAGTTAGGTTAACTGCCCACCGTTACATGACTGAATATTGTTGAAAAATGGCGTTAAACCCAAAACAAACAAACAAAACCACATTAGACTTAGGTACCATCATGTACCACATAAGACTTAGGTACCAACATGTACCACATAAGACTTATGTACCATCATGTACCAAATAAGACTTGTGTACCATCATGTACCACATAAGACTAATGTACCATCATGTACCACATAAGACTTATGTACCATCATGTACCACATAAGACTAATGTACCATCATGTACCACATAAGACTTATGTACCATCATGTAGCTCACAAAATGAAACAAATGGGTCTTCTTCTTGTCGTTCGCAGAAACAAATGGGTGAAACACGATGGATGCAGTCGTAATTATAAATAAATAAAAATGATAAACATAAATAGTAATAATTAAAATTAGATGTTACAATATTAATATTTCTCGCAAACTTTTGCGGCCAAGATAGCCATAACAAATATTAAGGCAACCAAGGCACTTGCCTTGGTCATTTTTTTTCTGCCTTATTTGCCTCAGTCAATTTTTTAGCGATATTGCATGTTGCTGTGGTTCGTTAAGAGAGTGCCATTATGGCCCAGCACCTCTGTCTTCAACTCTCTAGTTTCTTTCGGGGTTACCTCACCCTTAGTTCCGAGTTAAAACCCTATCCTGGGAACACAAGAGATATTTGTCCCATAGCTGGAGGTCTGTTCATAGGCATCAGGGCATGTCCACACACGGGTGGGCCTGACATGCCACATGTCTGGGGGCAGACCTCCTCTGAGTCCCCTGCAGTTCTGCCTGAGGCCGCAAGGTGCTCAGTTACCGTGTGGCGCCAACTCGGAGGCACTGCAAAAGGGCTTGTCTGCAGAGAGGCTATGTACTCGCAGGGAAGACTTACGCACTCGGCTCCTTTTTCACCAGAAGGCTAGCCAGCGGTGGAGGCTGAAAGCGGAAGGTTTCAAGCACACAACACACAGCACACCACACTTGACGCATCAGCAGACCAATTGCCATAACAAATATTAAGGCAACCAAGGCACTTGCCTTGGTCATTTTTTCTGCCTTATTTGCCTCAGTCAGTTTTTCTGCCTGTGTTGATTTTTTTTCTTTTCTCATTTGCCTCAAGTGTATGAATACCAGCTTTTAAGAAAGAAACCAGTTTCTGAGAAAGTATTTCTCAAATATGTTTGTTATATAAAATATCGATCTCTTGCATGGAGTCAGCCAGAAAATAAACCAAAAATAGTCTGGAATTTCAGTAGTTGGCATGTGCATTTAGATTAGTATTCGTCTATCTAATATTTTAGCATAGGTAATTTAACTTTCTATGATTTGGTAACATTTTAGTCTGGTGGAGAAAATAGAGGATGTCACTTTGTTTCAGCTACAATTGAAAGTACAAAGTGCAAACAATTCATGATTGTGAACCATGTTGTTTCAGATGAGAATCAGGAGCCTGATGTGTTGGTTGATGTTGATATAGATGA
Source organism: Mercenaria mercenaria (assembly GCF_021730395.1). Lineage (NCBI taxonomy): Eukaryota > Metazoa > Mollusca > Bivalvia > Venerida > Veneridae > Mercenaria > Mercenaria mercenaria. The sequence goes on from NC_069378.1 coordinate 25,926, forward strand.
GGAAGAGATTGATGATCACCAGGACCCACAAATGATCTGTCAGATCTTGTCCGAAGCTGACCTGGACATTAATGATACAACTAGTAAGTTTTCAAAAGTTTTGTTTACGTTTTATGCAAAGGATCATGTTTTTTAGCTTACCAAAGTCAAAGGCTCATGGTGAGCTTTTGTGACCACTCAATGTCCATCATTGCCAAGGCCCTTGATATTTGGTATGTAGTATTGCCTATTGGATCTCTAACAAGATTGTTCAAATTATGCTCCTGGGGTGAAAAGAGGTCCCGCCCTAGGGTCACTTGTTATATGAGTTATATAGGAATAAATACTTCAAAAAATATCAGATAAAATTTCCTTGTCTGTTTAATTATAATTACCTGATGACCCCAAGTGATTAGGGGTCACTTGAATGTGACCTTGACCTACTGACCTACTTGTTTGTTTTTTAAGATACAGCCTTGAAATTTGGATGACATGGACAGTTTTGCACACCGATCTTAAAACTGAATTTCAGTGACCATGAATGTGACTTACTGACCTACTTTCTAATACTTTAGCATCAGTTTGCCATTTTAAACATGTGGCTCATATTACTCAGGTGAGCGATTCAGGGTCATCATGACCCTCTTGTTTTTTCAATAATTTGTATATAACCTTTATTAAATTCATACAATATGTAGTATCATAAATTTACATGTGAGCAACATTCTAAGAAAATCTTAAATCAGGCTTATAAGGTTTAATCTTTATATAAGCCTTAAATTTTCCCGTTAAAAGCTGTGGGGTTAGTTTTTCACGAAGTATTAAAAAAATGCAAAAGTTTAAAAAGGCATAAATGGCAGATGTATATCAATTCTAACATGTTGTTTACAATAATCTACCTCTTTAAAGAGGATTTTTCTAACCAAAGTTACAACAATATTCAGTCATTTGATCCAAGCAGATGTTGGTTTAAGCCATGTCAGAGTTTGAGGAAACTGTTCAGATGATAGGGAAAAATGGATTGCCTGTTAGTTCTGATACAGGGTAGCACCTGGGGTCTTCCTACATATTATCAACATCAAAATGAAGTATTTCTGAAACAGAAAGTCGAAGCTTTATGAAACTTTAAGTGATTCAGATAGGCAGACCATATTGATGATGCAGAGGAGACTCAGATAGTGCCTGGTATCCTGATGATAATCGTAAAGATGGAAATGATGATGATGATGATGATGATGATGAAGAAAATGACAATGATGATCATGATGATCATGATAATGAAGAAGAAGATGATTAGGTAAGTTTTAAGACCGAATTGAGATGTGTGTAGTAGTATAAAGTAAGTAGTAGAGCTAATTTATCCCCCCGCCAAAGGCGAAAGGGATATTAGAAATGCTCTCCGTCCGTGCGTGCATCCGTCCATCCGTCTGTGCGTCCGCAACGATCTTTGTCCGGAGCATAACTCCAAAAGTACTGGAGGGATTTACTTCAAACTTCATACACTGATAGAACACATTGGGAGGAAGTGCAGTGTGCAAGAACAATAACTCTACCTTGCCTATTTTTTGAGTTATTCCCCTTTATCATATTTTCTTAATAAATTTTGTCCGGAGCATAACTCCAAAAGTACTGGAGGGATTTTCTTCAAACTTCATACACTGATAGAACACATTGGGAGGAAGTGCAGTGTGCAAGAACAATAACTCTACCTTGCCTATTTTTTGAGTTAGTCCCCTTTATCATATTTTCTTAAAAAAATTTGTCCGGAGCATATCTTCTTGCATGGAGGGATTTTGATATATCTTGGCACAAATGTTTACCACCACGAGGCGGAGTGACATGCGCAAGAACCAGGTCCCTAGGTCTAAGGTCAAGGTCACAGAGGTCAAAGGATACAAGAATGAAAACCTTGTCCGGAGCATTTCTTCTTCATGCATAGAGGGATTTTGATATAACATGGCACAAATGTTCACCACCACGAGATCGAGTGTCATACACAAGATCCAGGTCACTAGGTCTAAGGTCAAGGTCACACTTAGAGGCCAAAGGTCAGATACAAGAATGACTTCGTCTGAAGCATTTATTCTTCATGCATGGAGGGATTTTGATGTAACTTGGCACACTTATACACCATCATGAGACGAAGTGTCATGCGCAGTTCCCTTCTTTAGAATTACTTCCCTTTGTTGTTACTTTAAATAGCTTTTATTGTAACTTTTTCATTACTAGTCGTAGGGAAAAATCGAGACCACTTTTCTGTAGTACAACATGCATGCTAAATCCAATTTTGAGGTGTATTTTGACCAATCTCTACCTGATAAAAGATTTTAGGGTGGACTTGCAATTTTTTTTTTTTTTTTTTTTTTTTTGTAAGATTAACTTCCCTTAGTTGTTACTATAAATAACTTATATTGTAACATTTTTATAACTGACCGTAGGGAAAAAACAAGATATATATAAGGTATCATTACCTGGTAAGGAGTTTTTTTGTGGACTTAAAAAAAACAAAAGACTTACAATGATTACTAAACAAAATTAACATTCCATTTGCAAATACAGCTGCTAGAGTAAAGAAAGTTGCTGCGACGGGCATTTATTGTGACATTCTGGCACTCTTGTTCCCTGTTAGCTTTCCATTCCTTCTTTTTACAGTAGCTGTATAGAAAAACATCATAGCTATACTGTTCATGAAAATTAATAAAATTTAGCAGTAAACCACCTCACTACTGACTTATTCTTTCTTCCACACCTTTAAAACCCCCTGATGCGGACCACAACTAAACGGTTCTTCAAAGCTTTCCCCAAAATTAATACTTTCAGACACTAACTTGCCAGGAACTTTAGCCTTCAATTATAATATGCCTGGCGGGGGGATTAGCCATGTGTAACATGGCTCTTGTTGGTTATTGTAAGAGAAGTTATGTCTGTTTAATAGTGTTGATAGTGATTTATTTTAGCACCAAGTATTAATAGCTATTTTCTTCACATAATCAAGGTGGGAAATTATGAATTTCCTAGATTAAGTTGAAGGCCTCTTTGCTACCAGATACTGACATAAGGCTACTGTTACATAAAAACTATCTTCTTCCCATAACCATTCGAAAAACACAAGAAAAGAAACCTTAACAATTTGTTTTCATGAACCCATTGATGAACTTCATCAGACCTTGTTGTTAGCAAGCTGCATCCTTGTATGAACTTCTCTTCAATTTGATCTAATGATTTCACTTTGCTGTCTTAGGGGCTACAAGAACTACACATATATATTTGACATAGTGTTGTTATTGCTGTTATACTGAAGATTGATGTATTGTGCTGTATATAGATACCTATACCTGACATAACTAAGTGTTCTGGTTCAAAATGGGACAGACATTTGATACTGCTTTTTCCAGTAAAAAATTTCCTGTCTTTAAAAAGCAGACATTTTCCTAGTAAATTTTCAAAATATAATGTATTTATTGAGCTAATGGTTGAAATACTTTTGTACAAGCAGTAATTAATGCAAGTATAGTAAACAGACTCATGAACCTTACACTTTTGCAGACACTAAACCAGCTGGCAAAAACAGAATATGGCCAGTGAGATAAAGCAGGAAGGAAAGAGCAGCTCACCAGTAACTGATGTCATAAAAAATTAGCTTCTGAGTTGGGTATGTCACTTTCTTGGCACATCTTAGCATTTAATCTTCTTTCAAGGTAATGGGAGTTAAGGGCTTCGGGAGGTTTTTGTTAGCTCACCTGAGCACAAAGTGCTTGGGGTGAGCTATTGTGATCGCTCACCCTCCGTCCGGCGTCCGGCCACACTTTCCTTTAAACAACATCTCCTCCTAAACCACCAGGCCAATTTTGATGAAACTTCACAGGGATGTTCCATGGATGGTCCTCTTTAAAAATTGTTCAAAGAATTGAATTCCATACTGAACTCTGGTTGCCATGGTAACCGAAAGGAAAAACTTTAAAAATCTTCTTCTCAAAACCAAGGTGTGAAGCATTGCCTAGTGGACATCTACCAAATTTGTTCAAATCATGACCCCGGGGTCAAAATTGACCCCGCCCCAGGGGTCACTTGATTTTACATAGGAAAATCTTAAAAAATCTTCTTCTCAAAAACCAGAAGCCCTAGAGCTTAGATATTTGACATGTAGCATTTCCTTGTGGACCTCTACTAAAGTTGTTCAAATCATGACCCCGGGGTCAAAATTGACCCCGCCCCAGGGGTCACTTGATTTTGCTTAGATTTATATAGGAAAATCTTCAATTTTTTTAAAAAAAATAAACAAGAAAGCCTAGAACTCAGATATTTGACATGTAGCATTGCCTAGTGGACCTCTACAAAATTTGTTCAAATCATGACCCCCAGGGTCAAATTGACCCCGCCCCATGGGGTTACTTGATTGTACATAGAAAAATCTTCAAAAAATTTCTAAAAATAAACCAGAAGGCCTAGAACTTAGATATTTGACATGTAGCATTGCTTAGTGGACCTCTACAAAATATATTCAAATCATGACCGCCGGGGTCAAATTGACCCCGCCCCATGGGGTTACTTGATTGTACATAGAAAAATCTTCAAAAATTTTCTAAAAATAAACCAGAAGGCCTAGAGCTTAGATATTTGACATGCAGCATTGCCTAGTGGACCTTTACAAAATTTATTCAAATCTTGACCCCCCCCCCCCCCCCCAGGGTCAAATTGACTCAGCCCCAGGGGTTACTTGATTGTACATAGGGAAAACTTCATAAATTTGCTAAAAATAAACCAGAAGGCCTAATCTTAGATATTTGATAAGCAACATTGCCTAGTAGACTTCTTAAAACTTTGTTGAAATCATGACCCCCGGGGTAAAATTGGCCCCGCCCCAGGGGTTACTTGATTGTACATCGGAAAATCTTCCAAAAAAATTTCTAAAAATCATCAGTTTGACATTTGAAACATGTAGCTCATATTTCTCAGGTGAGCGATCCAGGGTCATCATGACCCTCTTGTTTTGATTATTACCTTTTACAGAATGTATTTTATTTTCATCATAATGATATTTTTTCTTGATACAAATTTTTATGCCTCCGGCATCTACTTATGTGGGAGGCATATAGTGATTGTCCTGTCCGTCCTTCCGAGCCCACGATTGAACATTTGTTGGGTATAGAGAACAGTAGGTAACGGTAAATTCTATTCATTCCGTAGTGTTTATTGGAAACTTTTTGTAGCATATTGGGTACTTTTTAACAAAAGAAATACCCAGTAGAGGTCCATCTGTGGGAACTTCTGTCCATTCGTACGAGGTTAACCAAATGGGACCGTTTCATCTAGCGTCAATACCCCTTACTAGAATGACTTGATACTAATGCAGATGTAACCTGTGAACATTCCTCATCTTCAGAAATCACCTGACCTCAGTTTGACCTTGACTTTGACCTCATTTTGGACTTAGGTTGCTTTATATGGGCCATCTCTTGGTTAACCAAATGGGACTGTTTCATCTGGCATCAATACCGCTTACAAGAATGAATTCAGATACAATACAGATGTAACCTGTGACCATTCCTCATCTTCAAACATAACCTGACCTCAGTTTGACCTTGACCTTGACCTCATTTTGGACTTAGGTTGCTTTATATGGGCCATCTCTTGGTAAACCAAATGGGACCGTTTCGTCTAGCATTAATACCGCTTACAAGAATGAATTGATACTACTACAGATGAAACCTGTGACCATTCCTCATCTTCAAACATCACCTGACCTCAGTTTGACCTTGACCTCGTTTTGGACTTAGGTTGCTTTGTATCGACGAGGATACCACCGGGGGCATCAAGCGTTTATTGAACGCAGCTCCTTGTATAATCTATAAATGAGCCATGCCATGAGAAAACCAACATAGTGGGTTTGCAACCAGCATGGATCCAGACCAGCCTGCACATCCACACAGTCTGGTCAGGATCCATGCTGTTCGCTTTTAAAGCCTATTGGAATTAGAAAAACTGTTAGCGAACAGCATGGATCTTGACCAGACTGCACGGATGCGCTGGTCGCAATTCCACTATGTTGGTTTTCTCATGGCGCGGCTCAAATATGATATTGTTTAGAGACTGCATGTAGACTATTTGCAGGGATCAGATATAGAAGCGAATAGCTTTGATTTCCAGCCAGAGAGTGGTTTCTTTGGTCAGACATTTAACAATTATTTTGTCGTCCATGCTGACGAAATGTTTGAAGGTATGGATCAGTTACAATTTTGTTTTTAGTTTGTATACTGCATTTAGCCGTTACTTTTTCATAGGTGATAGGGCTATGTTAAACTATGAGGGATATTTTCAGGAGTTTTGCACTACAGTCATACTGGAAAGAGAGCTACGGCTATATGTATTATCATTATAATATACCTATATAAATTCTGTCAAGAAAACAGCTTGTATTTCACCAGTAAATACGAACAGGCAGAAAAATATCTGTATTGTACCTTTTGTATTGAATGTTGCTGGACTATCTTTATTTGATATGCATGACCGGACACAGATCTATGAATAATGCACAAAAACTACATTCGGTTAAATAACATAATACATATTGAAGATTTTGTTTGATAACAAAACAACATAGCAAAGCATAGCAGGTGGATGTATGTAATAAAAGGGTCATTATCACAGTAGCTAGATCTGGGATTTTGTATTCAACTCTTGTTGAATTTGCCAGGTAAAATCACATTTTGCTGTAGTGCGCCTTGTGTGATTCGTCTTGACAAAATCTACTCTGGCTGAATACATGGTTGTAACCTGCTCTTGCGTAAGTGCAGCTTAAAGTGGCATCTGGAGTGCTCTTCCATCATAGAAACTGGAATGTCAATGTCAAATTCATTTAATAACTTGATACGTCCTCTTTAAAGGAGACGTCTCCAGAGTTACTTCTATTTATTAGTAATATAACATGGAAGCTGAAAAAAGTGAATCATCGAGTCCTTTGCTATATTTGTCTATATAAATAGTTTATTTGCAGTCAAAAAATATATAGAAAATCTACTGGTTTGTGTTTGTTTGTTACTGCTGGTGGCAAGTGATTCTGCCTTTGTGACCTGTGCAGTCTGATCAAGATCTGCACTGTTTGTTATTCAGTCAGTTAATTTTCAGTGAACACCCCTTCTAATAATAAATTGTATTGCCCAAATTGAATGATGGACCAGTCCATTTTAGAAATTAAGCAAGCTAAACTGGAGAAAAATTTTCACACGGATGAGATTTCTAATTATATGGTGTTAATTTACGGGTGATTTTGAATAAGAATTAGAAAATTTAATGTTGTGAAGTGTATCTGTAGGCATGACCCTGAAGTAAGAGTTTCCAAGATTACATGTGGTTTACATTTTACCTTACTTTAGCAATTTTTAACTCGACTATTCAAAGAAGCGTCTAGCTATTCTACTCACCCTGGCGTCGGCGTCGGTGTCGGCGTCGGCGTCACACCTTGGTTAAGTTTTTGCATGCAAGTACATTCAGCCATCAATTAAAGGCGTATAGCTTTGAAACTTATTTTTTCTTTTTCTAGGTCAATTACCAACCTCTCTGGGTCAAGTCCCATAACTCTGACATGTATTTTGAGCAAATTATGCCCCCTTTTGGACTTAGAAAATTTTGGTTAAAGTTTTACATGCAAGTTACTATCTCCAAAACTAATGCAGATATTGATTTGAAACTTCACGTGTCTTCGGGGTTATAAAACTAGTTGATAGCAGCAAGTCCCATAACTCTGACTTTCATTTTGGCCAAATTATGCCCCCTTTTGGACTTAGAAAATTCTGGTTAAAGTTTTGCATGCAAGTACATACAGCTATTTCTAAAAGGCATATAGATTTGAAACTTATTTTTTCTTTTTCTAGATCAATTATCAACCTCACTGGGTCAAGTCCCATAACTCTGACATTTTTTTTGAGCAAATTATGCCCCCTTTTAGACTTACAAAATTTTGGTTAAGTTTTACATGCAAGTTATTATCTCCAAAACTAATGCAGATATTGATTTGAAACTTCACATGTGTCTTCGGGGTTATAAAACTAGTTGATAGCAGCAAGTGCCATAACTCTGACCTTCATTTTGGCCAAATTATGCCCCCTTTTGGACTTAGCAAATTCTGGTTAAAGTTTTGCGTGCAAGTACATACAGCTATTAATAAAAGGCATATAGATTTGAAACTTATTTTTTCTTTTTCTAAATCAATTACTTACCTCACTGGATCAAGTCCCATAACTCTGGCATGTATTTTGGGCAAATTATGCCCCCTTTTGGACTTTGAAAATTCTGGTTAAAGTTTTACATGCAAGTTTCTATCTCCGAAACTAATGCAGATATTGAATTGAAACTTCACATGTGCCTTTTGGGTTATAAAACTAGTTGATAGCAGCAAGTCCCATAACTGATATGCATTTTGGTCAAATTATTCCCCCTTTTGAACTTAAAACTCTTTTGATATTTAACCTTTTTGGGTAATATTTTCCTGCTTCTGGGACAATATTTCGAATAGTCGAGCTTGGCTGTCTTACGGACAGTTCTTGTTTAGCAAGCAATGAAATTAAATACTCTTCTGTCTATTTACTTCAGTTTATTAATCTAATTTATTTCTGATAGAAGAACGCTCTTGGTAATGTTCCAGGTTGCTGAGCCCACAAGCAGCAGAAGTACTACAGCATACAGACAGTATGAACACCACGGCAGGCGCGCACACACAAGACAAGGTTGGTCCTCTCTAACAATGATTTGAGAATCATCTCGAGACAGGAGGATGATATCTTTGAGGAGTTGTTCCAGGTATGTAACATCCCAGTTATTTTGTATTTTTGAAATACAGTAAAACATCAGATAGTTGAGGCTGCAAGGGAATGAGCAAAAGGCTGGAGTTATTCCGGCTTTCAAATGATCCAGATATAGAAAATGTAAGGAAAACACCCGGGGACCACTTCAGGTGCTGTAGGGGCCTCCATGGCCGAGTGGTTAAGGTCACTGACTTCAAATCACTTGCCTTCATCGATGTTGGTTCGAGCCTCAGTCTGGGCATTGAATTCTTCATGTGAGGAAGCCATCCAGCTGGCTTACGGAAGGTCAGTGGTTCTACCCAGGTGCTCGCTTGTGATGAAAGAATGCACAGAGGGGCACCTGGGGTCTTCCTCCACCATCAAAGCTGGAAAGTCGCCATATGACCTAAAATTGTGTCGGTGTGACGTTAAACCCAACCAAAAAAAAAACTAAAAAAACTTCAGGTGCTGAGGAAGCCCGGATGCTCAAGCTTCTGATGCTCAAGCAAGCCTTGTTTTACTGTTAATGTATCATACATCATCCAAAGAGAGAAGATTGTTACTGCTTATAAATACTCCATAAAGCATTATTAGTTATTAGAGGTTAGTATGTCAAAGGTCAAGGACACAGTGACCAGGAACAGGAAAATGGTTTCTGGGCAATAACTCAAGAATGCTTGGGCCTAATGTCAGGAAAATTGATAGTGAGGTTGGTCATGACCAGCAGATGACCCCTATTGATTTTGAGGTCATTAGGTCAAAGGTCAAGGTCACATTGGCCAGGAACAGTTAAACGGTTTCTGGTCTTTTTATCTAAAACCACAGGGCCTAGGACTTTGATATTTGGTATGTAGCAAAACCTAGTGGTCCTCTACCAAGGTTGTTCAGATTGTTTCCCTGGGGTCAAATATGGCCCCACCCCGGTGGTCACATGGTTTATATAGAATTATATAGGAAAAAACTCTTGTCCAAAACCACAGGGCCTAGGGCTTTGATATTTTATATATGACATCATCTAGTGGTCCTCTACTAAGATTGTTCAAATTATTCCCCTAGGGTCAAATATGGCCCCGCCCTGGGGGCCACATGACTTATATAGGGAAAAACTTTGAAAATCTTCTTGACCAAACCACAAAGACTAGGCTTTTGATATTTGTAATGTAGCATCATCTAGTGGTTCTCTACCAAGTTTGTTCAAATTATCCCTCTAGGGTCAAATATGGCCCCGCCTTGGGGGTCACATGGTTCATAAAGACTCGTATAGACAAAAAACTTAGAATCTTCGTGTCCATAACCTACATCATTCAAATTTGGATCACATGTATAGTTTTGAGTGGCAAGATGGAGATTGACATGTATTGACCTTGATCTTGACCTAGTGACCTACTTTCACAGCCTTCAAATTTGAACCACATGCATAGTTTTGTGTACTGAAATAAACTTTGATCTTGAGACTGACCTAGTTCACATTTCTAAAGGTACAGGCTTCAAATTTGGACCACATGCATAGTTTTGTGTAACAAAATAAAATTTGACCTTGATTTTGACCTAGTGACCTACTTTCACATTTCTCAAGCTACATCCTTCAAATTTAAACCCCATGCATAGTTTTGTGTACCGAAATGAACTTTGATCTTGAGATTGACCTAGTGACCTACTTTCACATTTCTGAAGCTACAGCTTCAAATTTTGACTGCATACATATTTTTGTGTTCTGAATTGAAATTTGACATTGATTTTTACCTATTACTTACTTTCACATTTCTCAAGCTACAGCCTCCAAATTTTAAGCACATGCATAGTTATGTCTACCGAAATGAACTTTGACCTCGATATTGATCTAGTGACCGTCTTCCACATTTCTCAAGCCACAGCTTTCAAATTTGGACAACATGCACAGTGTTTTGTACAGATATGAAATTTGACCTTGATTTTGAAGTCAAGTCTTTAAACTTGGAACATTCAAAAATGGTAGGCACCAAGATCACTCTGTGATATCTTGTTAGGCTAATAGGTTAAAGGTCAAGGTCAGATTGAACCAGAACGTTAGAACTTTTGTTTACAGTGAGCATATAATTTCTGTTCCTTGTGCAATTACTGAATGCATCAAGGGGGGCATTTCGTGTTCGACGAGCTCTTGTTTATAGTTTGATTTGATACACAAACTTGCAAAATATCTTAACAACAATAGGTCATGTCATATTATTGAATCCATCAGATCCAGTCATAGGTTCTAAAGTTACGGTCCCTGATTGACCCCTGAAAGAACCAAAATTTGTTAATTTTTACCTTGTGAACATGATAGAAGTGACATTTTACATTTGATTTTAACCACATTTACACACAGCTTATGTCACAATAAGATATGAATTCCATTTGAAAACTGACTAGATTCCATCATGGGTTCTAGAGCTGCTGCCCCTGAAAGGGGACAATTTTCTATTTTGGCCCTTTCAGCCATATAGGGTTTTCATTTATGCTCTGATTTGATACAAACTTGCAGAGAATGTTTAACTTGATGATCTCTAGGCCAAGTTAGAAACTGGTCATGTGGGGTCAGTAACTAGGTTACCAGGTCAAATCAAAGGAAAAGCATGTTAACATTTTTAAAGCCACATTTATGACCCTATCTTCTTGAAACTTGATCAGAATGGTTATCTTGATGATTCCTAGATCAAGTTAGAATTTGGATGATGTGGAGTCTAAAACCAGGTCACCCGCTAAAATCAAAGGAGAAGCTGTATACACTGTAGAGGCCACATTCATGACCCTATCTTCTTGAAACTTGGTCAGAATGTTTATCTTGATGATTCCAAAGCCATGTTTAACAGGTGAGAGATATAGGGTCATCATGACCCTCTTGTTTGACTTTTGTATTCACTGTTTACAATCAAAGTATAGCAACTACAGAGTTCTCTGAAACTGTCACATCAAAATATATAGAAAACAAGTATATATTATGTGATAGACTTCACAATAAGCACTAGAAAGTTTAATGTTATACATATATTTGTGTAAATTATACATTTAGTCTTATGAAGTTTTGTTAATGTTTTGGGTGCATGTAAACTTTATGCAATTCAGGTTTGTGAGAGGAAGCCCTCCTGCTGGCTTATAGGTCAGTAATTTTATTCAATAACAAGGTGCAACAAATATTAATGCTGAAGACTACTACCCGACCAGCAGTCAAAGAATAAAAATCAAATGGTTAATCTTAGTTCTCTATTTTTCAGCGACAGTTGGATGCAGTCCAGAGATCTAGACAGTTGTATGCAGTCCGGAGATCTTGACAGTTTATATGCAGTCAGGAGATCTCGACAGTTGTATGCAGCCCTGGGATCTCAGCAGTAGTATGCAGTCAGGAGATCTCAGTTCTTTTTGTACTGATGGCATTCTAAAGATTCAGTCTCAAATAGAAATAACTTGGACTGCTTAAAAGCTTCTCTATAACTTGCAGATGTGCAGCCTGCGACATTCTTATATAGAAGACGTGTGTGAAATACAATGAATATGAACTGCCACTGTTCAAATTTGAAATGTTTCAAGAAATGTTTTTATCACAGTGAGACTGAAAATAAGAAATCAGAAGTAAGCTATGGACATTTGAACAAAGACCAGTGACTTTCTGGTTTGGCAGAGTCGAAAATAATGATGGACCACAAACTGGACACCCTGGAAGCTGGAATAATGTTGTTTGAATAAATGTTGTTTTTTTCTTATTTGTAAAAAATACCTTGCATGTCCTGTCTTAAAAATGTTGATAGTTCTTTTTACCAAAGGCCCTTTAATTGACTTGGGTATTACTTAAATTTCATATTGTTTGATTGCTTTACATAAATTTTAAACTGATCAATGTATTATGAAAATGATGCACTTGGGCTTACTGTAGGGAATTTACCTTTGTCATTCTTCGAATTTTTGTATGTCAGTCTTCGAATTTTTGTAATGTTGCACATGTTTTGCAGTTCTCATGAGATGTAGTTAACAACTGACAGTCGTTATATGTATGGAGGCTTGTTTTGTGTCGAAATATAATGATCTAATTATATTCTTTCTTTAGTACATATTTTGAGTTAATATGAATAGAACTGTATAGACAGCAAAAAGTATTGATTGGCATCTTTGATTTTTGTGAGTCTGCTTTGAAAAATCACAACATTCCTAACAGTCTGATGTAACATCATAGTTTTTAAAGAATTCACTGTGTAAAGAAATATAGATTTTGACATAAGATCAAACATTTGCAGAAGTACCAATATTGTGTCATGTATTGAGCTATATATATATATATGTATTATACTGGATCAACCATTCATGTACAATCAGAATAACTATTTAAGGAGCTCACATGGATGAAATTCCATGACCGAATTGACTACAAAAAAGCAATTTTGGTAAATCTTTAAATGGGTTGAACCCTGATTATCTTACAGTTTAAATACTCTCAAAATCAGTTGTTATGATCTTTTTACATTGTTGTTGTTTGTTCAATATGTTTATAAATGAAAAAGTATAAATGTCTAAACAAATGTAAATGATCCTGATTGTTTTTTTTTTCAACCATTCATTTCAATGGAATCAAAGTTATTTTCAAGTGTTAACAGAAATACACACCTGTTATTTTATCAAAAAGTTTCAATAAAGGTATATGACTTTATATTTTCAGCTAAAACAAATGGAAATTTAGGATGATGTACCGGTATATCCTTTTCAGAGCAAAATGATTATTGTAACCACAAAATCATTATAATCCCCCACCGATGAAATCGGGAGGGGGTATTGAAATGGCGTTGTCCGTCCGTCTGTCCGCAGCCATTTCTCAGTAATTAGCTGGTAGAATTTCAGGAAACTTAGAATAAACATGAACCAAGATACTGCGATGATGCCCATGAAGATTTTTTTGATTGGTCAATTTCCCTTAGAGTTACTGCCCTTGATTTAATGAAAAATGCCCAAAAATGTCCGTCGGCAGCCATTTCTCAGGTAGAATTTCATAAAACTTGAAATAAACATGCACCAACATACTACAATGATGCCTGTTAAGTTGTTTTTTATTATTGATCAATTTCCCTTAGTTATTGCCCTTGATTTAATGAAAAATCCACTCTGCAGCCATTTCTCAGTAACAAGCAGGTAGAATTTCATGAAACTTGAAATAAATATGAACCAACATACTTCAATGATGCCTGTCAATTTTTTTTTAATTGGTCAATTTTCCTTAGAGTTATTGCCCTTTAATTGTTTAAAAATCTACAGATTTGTACATAACAAACCAACCAGTTGATAGAATTTCATTAGACTTCTTTCATTCTTTTCCATGAACATTTATTATAAACATGTGAAGTTGTGTACCCACACCTGGTCACCACCTTGCCTTGGTCACACCCTCTCCCCCTCACCCCCCCAAAAAATCATTCCTTTTTAATCCCCCGCCACAAGTGGTGGGGGGGTTATAGGAATGGTCTCCTTCCGTCCGCTCCATATCTCCTAAACCCCTTGAAGGATTTTCATGAAACTTGGGTCAAATGATCACCTCATCAAGACGATGTGCAGAACCCATGAGTCAGCCATGCTGGCTCAAGGTCAAGGTCACAACTCAAAGTCAAAGGTTTGAGCTTTCCATTTTGTGTCCGCTCTATATCTCTTGAACCACTTGAATGAATTTTATAAAACTTGGGTCAAATGATCACCTCATCAAGACGATGTGCAGAACCCATGAGTTAGCCATGCCGGCTCAAGGTCAAGGTCACAACTAAAGGTCAAAGGTTTGAGTCTTCCATTTTGTGTCCGCTCTATATCTCCTAAACCACTTGAAGGATTTTCATCAAACTTGGGTCAAATGATCACCTCGTCAAGACGATGTGCAGAACCCATGAGTCAGCCATGCTGGCTCAAGATCAAGGTCACAACTCAAGGTCAAAGGTTTGAGCCTTCCATTTTGTGTCCGCTCTATATCTCCTAAACCCCTTGAAGGATTTTCATCAAACTTGGGTCAAATGATCACCTCATCAAAGCGATATGTAAAACTCATGAGTCAGCCATGCCGGCTGAAGATCAAGGTCAGAACTCAATGTCAAAGGTTTTAGTCTTCCATTTCGTGTCTGCTCTGTATCTCCTAAACCCGCTTCGAGGAATTTTATAAAACTTGGGTCAAATGATCACCTTATCAAATTGATGTGCAGAACTTACGAATCAGCCATGCCGGCTCAAGGTCAAGGTCACAGGTTAGGGTCAAAGGTTTGAGCCTGCCATTTTGTGTCCACTTTGTATCTTCTAAACCCCTGGAAGGATTTTCATCGAACTTTGGTTAAATGATCATCTCATCAAGAGCTCGTGAGTCAACCATGTCAACTCCAGGTCAAGGTCACAACTCGAGGTCAAAGGTTTGAGCTCTGTATCTCCTAAACCCCTTGAAGGATTTTCATGAAACTTGGGTCAAATCATTACCTCATCAAGACGTTGTGCAGAATTCATGAGTCAGGCATATCAGTTCAAGGTCAGTGTCACAGCTAAAGGTCAAAGGTTTACCCTTTCATTATCCATAACAGTGGCGGGGGATTTAGCTGTCTTTCAGACTGCTTTGTTATTATTTTTTTTCAAACCTTTAGTTAATATTTATCAACATGATCAACATGCAAAGTTGTACTGTTCCCCAGACTCAGTCCTCCACCCAGTCATGTCCACCACCCTGATAATGCATCACCCCCCTCCCCCAACCACACATTTTTTTATGCCCCCACTTTGGGGGGGGGGGGGCATATAGATTTGCCCTTGTCCGTCCTTCCTTCTGAGACTGTTGTGTCGCGCCTAGCTCCAAAAGTATTTGACGTAGAGTCACAAAACTTTACAGGAATGTTGGTCAGCATGTGTAGTTGTGCACCTGGGGTTTCGCGTCCGGATTCATTCAGTCATGTAGAAGTTATGGCCCCTGACTTTGTAAAAATTGGTCATTTTAGTGTTGTGTCGCGCCTAGCTCCAAAAGTATATGACTTAGAGTCACAAAACTTTACAGGAATGTTGGTCAGCATGTGTAGTTGTGCACCTGGGGTTTCGCGTCCGGATTCAGCCAGTCATGTAGAAGTTATGGCCCCTGACTTTGTAAAAATTGGTCATTTTAGTGTTGTGTCGTGCCTAGCTCCAAAAGTGTATGACTTAGAGTCACAAAACTTTACAGGAATGTTGGTCAGCATGTGTAGTTGTGCACCTGGGGTTTCGCGTCTGGATTCATCCAGTCCTGTAGGAGTTATGGCCCCTGACTTAGTAAAAAATTGGTCATTTTAATGTTGTGTCGCGCATAGCTCCAAAAGTATTTGACCTAGAGTCACCAAAGTTTACAGGAATGTTGGTCAGCATGTGCAGTTGTGCACCTGGGGTTTCGCATCCGGATTCATTCAGTCTTGTAGGAGTTATCGCCCCTGACATAGTTAAAAATTGGTCATTTTAATGTTGTGTCGTGCGTAGCTCAAAAAGTATTTGACCTAGAGTCACCAAAGTTTACAGGAATGTTGGTCAGATTTGCATTGTGCACCGGGGGTTTCGCGTCTGGATTTTTCCAGTCGTGTGGAGTTAGGGCCCCTGACTTAGTTAAAAATTTGGTCTTTTTAATGTTTTGTTGTGCATAGCTCCAAAAGATTTGACCTAGAGTCACAAAGTTTACAGGAATTTGGCGCATTGCAGTTGTGCCCCTGGGTTTCCACCGGATTCATTCAGTTTTGTGGATTAGGGCCCCGGACCTGGGAAAAAATTGTCTTTTTTAATGTCATGTAGTGGGGGGCACTTTCCCTGGCACATTTCTATTTTTTTGTTTTTTTTTTCTTTAAATTTCTATCAATTTATAATCCATGGATCTTTTGTATCACCACTTGGTCCCCCCGCTCCCCTCCTCCCCCCCCCACCCCACCCCCCACACACACCAAAAAATCTTTCATTTTTTTTTTAAATTGGTTTGACAATGAAATTTTTTTGCTTTTTAGAAACACCCTTTTAATTTTTTCCCGGGATATATTTTTTTGAAATTCCTCACAAAAAACCTTTTCAGCGGGGGATAAAAATTCATCGAATTACTTGTTAAATACTTTAAATTCCATCTTCAGTTTTAAAAAACCAAGAACTATGGGTGGACAAAAGGGGGGATCACTATCATAATTTCTCTACCAAAAAAAGGGAGAAACAATCAATAATCTGGCTTTAGAAAATCATTTGATCGATTTCCACAGTGTCCCAAAGGCACATACATGTCAACCAGAACCAACAAAAAAAAAGATTTTAATGTTTGACACAACTTTTTCGGGGCTAAAAATAAGACAAAGTATGTGCCGGGGCTGGGCCCTTTACCAAAGGTCAAGATCCCCAAAGGTGTTTTTTTTGGGTTTTTTTAAGGGTTTAAATTTTTTTTGGGGCAACCTTTGTTTTCTGTAATATCTTTTTACTTTGCTTATATTTACTGAATTTTTCACATAAACTTTGCCCAGCATACAAACAAAGTATGTGTTGGGGCGGG
Organism: Mercenaria mercenaria; assembly: GCF_021730395.1. NCBI lineage: Eukaryota > Metazoa > Mollusca > Bivalvia > Venerida > Veneridae > Mercenaria > Mercenaria mercenaria. The sequence goes on from NC_069378.1 coordinate 43,185, forward strand.
GGCCTTATAACCCCAAAGGGTCCAGGTCCCCAAGGTGTTATATTTAGTTTATTTTTTAAGGTTCTTTTTTTTCGAAACCTTGTTTTTTACTATCTTTTTTTACTATTGCTTATTTACTGAAGTTCACATAAAATTTCCAGAAACAAAGTTGTGCGGGGCTCGGCCCATTTACTAAAGGGGTCGGTCACAAAGTTTTTATATTTGGAAATTTATTTTTTTGTTAAAATTTTTTTGAAAGTTTTGTTTATAAAATATCTTTGGTTCTTTAAAAAAATAAGACTTAAAATTAAAGTATTTTTTTATAATTTTGTTACAGTCCCCATAACTCAAATTGTATTTTGGACAGAATTTGCCCTTTCATACTTAAAAATATTTTGGAAAATCTTCGCTTTCTTGATTTTTCTTTGTCAATAAAAAAAAGACTTGAAACTTGAACTTATCTTTATCATTCTCTGCATGAGTGGAAATATCCCCATAACTCTGTTTTTGTATTTTTGCCGTTTCCCCCTTTTTATTTTAAATTTTTTGACACTTTTTTTTTGGGACATAACTTTGATCTATATAGGTTATGACTTGAAACTAAAAATAATTTTTATCATCATTATCTGCGGGTGGTAACAATTCCAAAATTTTAGTATGTTTTTTGACGAATTTCCCCATGGGTATCCCCCCTTTAAAGTAGATATCTCTTAAAAGACATATTCTTTTACTGTCAAATCGCCGAATAGTGGGGCCTGTCATACGGACAGCTCTTGTTATACATCAGGAGAAAATTTTTCCTTCAGTTAAGAGGGTTCATCCTGGGTCACAGACAAGTTTTTAAAACTTTTTTCCCCCTGAAAATATATATAGGACCATGTCTAAACAACAGATATCCATGTGAACACACAATTAAGTCCATTTATTTAAAAAAAGATCGGGAAATCTGACCCCGGGAATTTCACAAGATAAAAAGAAAGGAAGAAGAAAAAAAAGGAAAAAAAAAAACTGGGGGAAAAAAAAAAAAAAGGCTGGAAAAAAAAGATTTACCTAATTCAAAATGTTTGAAAAGGATAACAAGGGGGCCGAGGCCCATATCGCTAACCAAAATTTTAATTTTGTTTGGGTTTTTAACAAATTTCTTTGCTAATGCTTAAAAAACAAAAAAAAAACAGGTGAAAAGGGTCAGGGAAAGTTTCTTCAAGATAGTACTGAAATTTTTAAAAAATTTACAGGGGTTCAAAATCTTTTTTGGGGGCTCAAAAAAAAAAATTTTCCCAAAAGTCTAAAAAAAGGCCTTTTTGTTGTAGTTTACTTTGCAGTTGTCCTTTTTGTTTTTTAAAGAAATTATCTAATCATTTATTTAATATAAAAATAAAGTTTGCCTGATGGAGCATGACATAAAATTAAAACCCCTTTTCCCTTTTGATGAAAATTTAAAGTTTTTCTTAAATTTCCAGAAAAAATCCTGTTTAACCCTTATCTGGGGAACTTTGGTTTCCCCTTTAAACCAGTGCAGATCATGATAGCCTGACTCTGATCAACCTACACGTTCCCCCTTCATAGTAATTTTTGGTGTGCCCCCTTTTTAAACGTTAATGGACTGCCCAAAATTGAAAGAGGGGCAATTCATTCAAAAATTAAAGGGTAAGGGTTTTAAAATTAACAATTTAGTAAAGGGGGAAAAAAAAATTATAAGTTAGGGAAAACATCCCAAAATATGATATAAAAAATCAGTGTTACAAGAAAAGCCAGAAAATTTCTTTAATAAAAAGCTAAAAGAACTTAAATGTTTGCTGTTAGGGGGAATAATTCCTTTGCATCTAAACTCCAAGATTTTATCAAGAAAATTCAAAAAGTGAATATTTATAAATAACTAAGCATCACAAAAGGGTGATGAAGACTTACATTGAAATTTGACGACACAGATTGCATAATTTTGGGGCGATTAATAGACGTATTTTAACAAATAAAAAAAAAAAAGTCCCAAACTATCAAATTTTTCCCTAAAAGAGGAACAGCCCATGCAAACTGGGTTGGGGTACTGATCACTTGAAAATGTGGAACTTTCTTAAAATTGGGGTGAAAGGGTTAAAGATTGGGCGCGCAAAGACGCTATGCGACTGTTTGGACAATAGTTCAAAACAAATCCCATAACTCTGCAATTTCTTGTTGAAAAAACCAAACAGCCCCATGCAAAAACTACTTTTGCAAAGTTTCATTAAATTGTGTCCAAAGGGGGGAGGAGGTGGGGCACAGTTTATTCATTTATTATATAGAAACAAAAAAAAAAGCCGTAACCTGAAAATTTTTTTTTCTGAAAAAACCAACCCCCTGCAAAATACTGTTTTTTACTGATCACTTTTTAAAGTTTCATTAAATTGTGTCGAGGGGATGAGGAAGAGGTGTGCAAAAGATGTGTCTAGTGTATAGTACGTAACAAAAAACAAAGTCCCATAACTCGAAAGTTTTTTTTTTTCTGAAAAACCTAACTACCCATGCACAATTACTGTTTTTTACGATCACTTGTGTAAATTTTCTTTAAAAACTGTGAAAGGGGGATGAGGAGAGAGGGTTGCACAAATTGTGTCTAGGGACAGACGACGGACGGACAGACGACAACCGAAACCAGTATACCCCCCTTAAACTTTGTTGCGAGGGTACAAAATGTTTAAACTTGCTGCAAATTTTTTTTTCCCATTTAGACTACACAAGCAGTATGGGGGGGGAAGGGGGTTTTGGAAGGAAATTTTATTATTTCTACAAACACAAATTCACTTTAAAAAAAGGAGTTTTATCCATAATAAAATTTTAATTTCTGCCAATGGAAAACATCCCAGTATTACAACACTTTAACCCTTTTACTGAATTTGCTCAGATTTTTTCCCATAAAAAAAAAACTACCAAGCCCCCAAACTGTGATTTTAAACTAAGACGGAATAATATTTTCACATTTTCTTTTTTTGATAAATTTTAAATTTTAAGAGACAAAACCCGGGTCATTTAGAGATTTTCAAAAGGGGAAAATGATTTTGAAATTACATTGATATGATTTTGGGGATAAAAATAAACGGCTCTTTTCACTACTTTTAAAATTATAAAAAGTAAAAAAAGAATTCATAGTCTGGAATATCTAAAACAAGTTGTGATACAGATTTAAACTCAGATTGCGGGCATCAAAAAATAAAAAGCCCGGGCATAAAATCAATCCCTCGATACCATTTTCTGAAAAAATTTACAATATCTTTTATCTCGGGCTCAACGAGGGGCAAAGTGATTCTGAACCGGCGATTTAACCCGCTGTAATCACCGTCCCTTTAGGGTCATTCAAACCTTTTTCATGATGTAATGAAACCCTTTGGGCCGCTGCCCCAAGAGTTCTAAAAGTAGTGTTTACTTTTAGATTTGGGAATTTAGTAAGTGAGAAATAAATTTTTCACAAATTGTAAAAGATCCCAGAAAATATAAATAAATTTAAAATTTGAAAAAGCAGAATATTAAATACTTTAAATTTTTAATTCTTTTTTATGATTGTTTGAACCCGAAACAAAAAAAAAAAACAGAGGAAGAGACTGGGCTTTTGTCACCGATCAATGCCCATCTGTTTGTCAGGTGCGTCGCCCCGCCCAAACATTTTCTAAAAAAAACTTCTTGAAAACCACTGGCAGATTAAACCAAATTTTCACGGGAAAGGATCCTTGGGGGCCCCCCTTCAAATTGTTAAAAGAATTAAATTTCAGGGAGAACTCGGGTTGCCTGGCACGAAAGGAAAATTTTAAAATTTTTTTTGCCCAAAACCCCAAGGGCCTGGGGCTTTGATATGGGGTGTGTACATCTTTTTGGTCCTCTCCCAAAAATTGTTCAAATTACCCCCCTGGGTCAAATATGGCCCTCCCCCGGGGGGGCACGGTTTAAAGACTTATATGGGAAAAATTTAAAAATCTTTTTGTACAAACCACAGGCTGGGGCTTTGATATTTGGGGAAGCGTCACTAGTGGTCCCTACCAAGTTTGTTCAATTATTCCCCTGGGGTCAATATGGCCCTCCCCCAGGGGCCCAAAGTTTTTCTAGATTTATATAAAAAAAAAATTTTAAAAAGCTTTTTGTCAAAACCACAACACTTTGCCTTTGATTTTGGTTTTACAGTCTAGGTACCAACCAAAATTTTCAAATTGTCCCCTGGGTGAAAAAAAGGCCCCGCCCCAGGGGTCCCCAATTTTTATATAGACATATAGGAAAAGCTTTTAAAAATCTTGTCTGAAAAACCCTATGAGTAGGCTTTTTATATTTGGTTATGATGCTTGTCTAGCAGTCCTTACCAAATTGTTTTAAATTATGCCCCAGGGGGAAAAAGGCCCCGCCCTTTGGGCCCTTAGTTATTTTGTTGTTTATTTGGAAAAATCTTAAACCATCGATCCTTTTCCCAAAACTATTTTAAATTTTAAGACCAAAAACCCCCAATAATAGTGTCACGGGGGGTGACCTTGACCTTGACCTACTTTCTTGTTTTTTAAGATACAGCCTTTGGAAATTTTTTGACGTAACCCGTTTTTTACACAAATGTAAAAAATGATTTTTATAACATGAAATTTACTTACTTGACTTTCTTAATATTTTACATCATTTGAATTTTAAACGTACTCATATTACTCAGGTGAGCGTCCAGGTCATCATGACCCCTTGTTTAAAAAACCTTCAAAAAAATTTTTTTGAATGAATTAAAAACATTTTTTTCAATATACCTCGAAAAATTTTTTACTTTCGCAGGGGGTTAGATTTAAACTCCAAAAATAGTCACAAAAATTTTTTTCCATCTAAATCCCCCGCAATTCATGTTAAAATTTCGTAGTGGTCCCTGTGAAGGCATAGTAGATAGTTCCCTGGATGGCTAGTAGTAATGAACAGAGAAAAACAGTTTTACCAGTGGCAAAAACAAACAAGTGGCTTTAAAAAGGGCCCGTGGCAACTTTTTAAAATCACTCAATCGAAAGTTTAATGCTAGTGTAGAAAATTTTTTTTAGTCAAATTAAAATTTAAACCCTTTTAATCAATTAGGTTGTTTAAGGGGAAAAAAAAAAATATAGGGGAAAAAAACCCAAAACTTTTTTAATTTTGACAGATTTAGCCCCTTTTTTTTTTTTTTGAAAATTTTGGTTAAGTTTTTTTACGTCAAATACCCGTTACAATAAAACTTTTTACTGAAACTACTTTCACAGTCACACCCGGGGAAAAAAACTCCATAAAATCTGATTTTAATTTTGACAGTTTTTTTTCCCTTTTTAACTTAGAATTTTTGGTTAAAGTTTTTTTAAAGTCATACTCTTTACTATCTTTACTTTAAATACGTGAACCTCTACGAGAGGCCCTCTCTCGCAAAAACCCTCCCAACACCTCTCAAAAATTTCCCACAGCTAATTTTTTCTACATTTAAACCCTTAAGCAACAACCCCAACAGAGGTCGTATCTGCGTCCCCAAAAAGGGGTTTTTTTCTACGAGGGTTTCACTGTTTTTTACTATCAAAAGGGTACACTTTAAGAAACTAAAATGCTTTGCAAAAAAGGCAAAGTCTCCCCCAAAGCAAAGTCCTTAGGCAAGAGCAATAGGGTCAGGAGCGAAAATCAAAAAACATGATGGGTTTGGGTGCAATAGGGCCCTCTACTTGGGAGGCCCTCATTTCCCCCAATTTCAACCTCTGGGCCCGGGGTTCCCGTCATGTTTCGGCCCGTGACCTTGACCTTGATCAAGTGCCCCCCAAAAAAAAATAGGGGTCATCACTCTGCATGCCAATCATCCTTTTAAGTTTTTCAACATTTTAGGGCAAGTGGTTTTCCCAAATTATTTCGGAAAGATTTTTCATGCCCGGCCCCTGTGACCTTCCTTCAATAGACTGACCCAAAAATTGACAGGGGGGCCCACTCTGCATTTCCCAAACATCCTATGAAATTTCAAAATTCGGGTCAGTGGTTTTCAAGGGTTTTTGTAAAAACGGGTTTTTTTTGTTCGGCCCCGTGACCTTCCTTTTAAAAATGGGCCCCAAAATCAAAGGGGTCATCTCTCTGCTACCAACATCCTAGAGTTTCAACATTCTGGGGCAATGGGATGAAGTTATTTATCTGAAAGGTTTTCAAAAATTTTAGGGCCCCTGTGACCTTTACCTTTGACAGGTAACCCAAAAACTAAAGGAGTCATTTTCCCCATGACCAATTTTCTTTTGAAGTTTCAAAATTTCTGGGTCCAAAAGGGTCTTAGTTTTGATTGGGGAAAGGTTTCAATGTTTAGGGCCCCGGGACCTTGACCCTTTTACGGTGACCCAAAAAAACGGGTCTTTCTCCAGCACCCCCCCCAACCCTTGAAAATTTTAAGGGGCAGCAAAAGTTTTTCCCTTATTTACGAAATGAAGTTGCTCGACGGAGGACGGGGGGGCAAAAACAAATGTTCCCCCGAAAGGGGGGAGACTAAAAATCCCCATAACCTATTTGAGTTTTGACAGATTTTTGACCCTTTTACTGGGAAAACTCAACAAACAGCAGCGGCGTCTAAAGGATAACTCCGTTCGAATTGAAATTTTAAAAAATGAATCACAAATTTTTTTTTCGAAATACAAAAGGCTATTCCAAACTAGTAAGAGATTGTCTATTTTCCCACGCTCGAATTATTCATGGGACAAATTTTTTAAATAAGATGAAAATGGTACCTGGGCTGGGTTAACAGTGAAAATTTCCTACACAAAGAAAAGAAATTTTCTCATGATGCTTACTTTTCCTAAATAAACAGAGATGTTTTGCGTACATGAACTGGATTTTACGATTTTTTTAAAATTTTTGTGCAAAAATAATCCTTTGCAGTATTTGAAAAAATTTTTAGAAAAATTCAACGCGACAGAAAAAAAGAAAAATTAAGGGTCAAAGAACTCGTGCAAGAATATTTATATTGTAATACACATGGTTTTAAAGGGAAAATTTTAGAAAAAATGTAAAAAACACCCACAGTGGAAAAGAAAGAAAAATTTTTTTATCCCAACAATCAATCGGAAAAAACCCCTTTTTTAAAAAAATCATTTTTTATGCCGGGGGAAAGAAGAGGGTTTTTTAAGCAGTTTGTCCCTTTTTTTACTTTTGAGCAAATTTTTGAATTTTGGGCAAATCCAGCTTAAAAAAAAAAAACTAACACTAATGCCAAAGGGAACATGCGACCTGCCCGTTGGCAAAGGACGGGAGTGTCTTTACGGCTTCTTCCCCCTTAAATTTCATGGCTGGACAACCCGAAAGGCCCGACAATAGATGGGGGACATTGTGCATCCCAGACCTCCGCAGAAACCCCAATACGGCTGTAAATAAGAATTATCAAAGCTTAATTTTTTTTTTCCAAAGTAATTTTACAAAAAACATCAAATACAGCATTTTAGAAATGCTAGGGGTAAAAAGGCTGTTTTAAACTGGGAAAACCCTTTTTTAACAAAACAAAAAATTTATAAGAAGATTTTCGTCAAAAAAATTTCTGTAAACTGCTTTGGAAGCCTTGTGATTATTGAATGTTTATTTATATATTCTTAAGTTTGTTTAAAAATATTTTACAGCACAACAGGAAAAAAGGTTTTAAAGGGTTTTCTTTTTTCCGAAGTGCCATTTCAAGACATTTTTTGTATTTTAAAAAATTTCAACACTAAAAGAAAACACAGTCAAACACGCTTTAACACTCTCCGGGCCTAGAAAAGGTTTGTATCAAAAAATTCGTTTTTTGAAGTTTGACCAATAATTTTTCCGAGCATTTTGGGGGGGTATCATCGGGGAATAATTTCCCAAAATTATGAACAGAAAATGTTTTGTTTTTAAACGATTAAACAATTTAGATAACAATTTAATTTCTCAAAAAGTCATATTTTAAAAATGTATTAAATTTAAAAATTTTTTGTGCTCGGGGGGCAAGGCGCCATTTATCCACCGCCAAAAATTGAAACTTTTACTATATAACAAGCATTTTTGAGGTTTTAAAAGTTTTTATTTTTTTTAAGACCGCCACTGACGACAAAAGAACGTCAAATTTTTTTTAAAATTATTACCCCCCTTTTAAATTTTACCTGTTAAAATTAAATTTTTTTTAATTTCATGCTCACAAAGGACCCGGGGTTTTTTTTGGAAAAGGTGAACTACTCCTTTCCAATACCACGCGGCCAAGCTTTTACCATTATTTTTTTTCAAAACCTTTTATACGTCCCCACTTCTAAAAATTTTTTCGATCAAAAGTGGAAAAATATAAATTTAAGCTTTTGGGGCTCCAAATTTTCATCTACCCATTATTCGATAACGAGTTGCTATTACCAAAAAATTTTAAAAAAAAAAAGAAGGACTCTCCCCGGGGAATTTGGACTTTGTTCGTTTAAATCCAAAAACGTTCAAGCGAGTTTGTATTAAATGGACTCAACGTAAAGATTTGCACAGACACACCCCACCCCAAAAATTAATAGAAATACCAAAGAAAGCGAAAAGAAAACAAGAATAATATTTCACTACCTGAATTTTTTTTTTAAAAAAAGTTTTAAAACTTTGAAAAGGGTTTTAAAGGGGGGTTTTTGGTTAGTAAGAAAAGAATTTCTTTCCCCACGTAGGTATCCCATTTTTTTTCTTTTCCAATATATGGCACCCAGCATCCCCATCAGCATACAGGATCCGAGGAGATGGGCCCAAGGCCCGGGGGGCGGCCACAGGTTTTTACATGTTAAACAGACCATAGCCGCTTGTTATGCGGGATGATCACTTGTCCATGTTCATTTCTACGCGGGCGGGGGCCATTGGTTGAGTGGTGCGCTTTTTCCCAGGAGGTGAAGGGCCCCGGTTCGAACCGGCACTCCCATTTCGGGTGCCCGGGCAAGGCACTTTTTCACGATTGCCTCAGTCGACCCACTGCAAATGGTACCCGCAAATTTCTGGGGGTAAAGGGAAATTGGTTTTAAAATGTTCTTTAAAAGGGTCGCTAAAAAGCTCTACAAGTTAGGTTAACGGGTTTTACAAAAGACGGTAAATAAATTTACCTTTCCTTTTCCTTTTTTTTTTTTCAAAGGGGGCCCCATCTAGTCTTTAAATTAGCACTTCTTCCGCAAAGGTATTTTCATAACCCTTTCCATCAAATTTAGTAACACGCTCCAAAAAAAATTCTTTTATGCAAAAAACAAAATGCATGAAAAAAAAAAAAAGAAAGGTCATGTTCAAGCAGAAATGGTAAAAGGGGAATAAATTTTACATTCAGTTTTTTTCAAAGGGAAATTTTTATTAATTTTTGCCAGGGGGTCTGACTTTTATGATAAAATTTAAAAATGAAAAGGACTACAAGGCCTCTACTTCAAATTTTAGGGGGGAAATTAAATAAAAATTAGGTTATTTTATTTTTGCATAAAGTAGTTTACAGGAAAAAAAGGGTTTATTTTTAAAACCATTCACGGGGCGAGTTATCTGAGGGCTTCCCCTCTGGTGGGGGAAACCATTGCATAAACCCTTTTGGTTTTCCTGGATCCTTATGCGGCAATGCAATTTAAACCCCCCCAGATTTTACCCGGGCCAGGGCCGAGAAAAAAAAAGGGGGAGCAAAGAATCCCCTGGACACAGTTTTTGGGCCCCGGTTGAGAACGGGCGGAGGGCTAAAATTTCTCTGTTTTAAAAAAATGGATCTTTTTTCTTTTCAGCCCAGTGCAAAATCCTTTTGCCCTTGAAATGCGCCCCCTTTTTTTTGCACCCCCCCCTTTTCCCCTTTTTAAGTAATAAGAAATCATCGCACGGGTTTTTTGGGGCGGGCCCGGAACCCTTAAGGGCGGTAAAACATTTGTTTTTTTTTTCCTACTTAAAAATAGGGATTTTTTGTGTGCTTGTGCGTTGTTTGTTTGGGCGGGCCAAACAGTGTTGTTTTTTCTTACGGGTTTGGTTTATCCATGTTAGTTAGTTGTGGGGGGTTTTTGGGGTTGTGCGTTTGTTTTTTAAATACATGAATGTCTGCGCTACTGGGGTTTAGTTGAAATAAAAATTGGGTTTTTTAAAGGAAAAATAGCATTCCCTCTGTATATTCATCCTTGTTCTATTTTCCCCCTTCCCCCCCACCCCCCCTTTTTTAACCCCTTCCCCCCTCTCTATTTTGCATAAAATTAAAATGCATTTTTTTGGTTTTTTTCAAAGAAACCCCCTCTTAATTTTTTTCCTTTTAAAGTTCTTTTTGTTGGGGCCTTTACTTTGCAAAGGCGTGGCTCTCAGGGGCCTTGTATTTGTGGTCCCCCCTTCAAATGTTCCCGGGAAAAATCTCCCTTCCCTTTTACCCTTTTGGGTACCCAAACATAATTCACCCCAAACAGCTGTAAAGGCCCGACTTTCATCCTTAAATACAGCATTGGTTTGCCCCTGTAACATTTAGGGCATTTCTGATCATTTAACTATTAAAAATAAGGGGCCCTTTATTTTAAAAGAGGGGAAATTTGGGCTACAAAAATTGATTAAAGAAAAAAAAAAACAGAAAAAAAAAATACTGTGCTGTGAGACCCAAATGAATTCTTTTTCTTTAATTCTTTGTACATATACATATGTGAGAACCATTTAGGGGTTGCGGGGTTTAAAACCCTGTTACCAAATTTTAAAAAGTGTATTTCTGACAATCATAGCATCTTTTTTTTATTCGGGAAATCAATCGAAAGGTTTCCTTTTGTACACAAAATGTCCCTTTTCATGAAAAATGGGGAAATAAATTACCCAATAAACAAGCATTTTCTTATTTTCCCTGTATCCACTCACACGACCATTTAAAAAGATCACAGGGGAAATTATTCCAGCCTATGGTTGGGCAGGGTTCATCTTTAATATAGGCACAGTAAATAGTATTTGTTTCTCATTCATTTATATTCATGATGGGCATTTAACAGAAAAAAAAAATTTTTCAAACCAAAAAAACCCGCAACCACCGGGACATCTCAAGGCTTTGATTGGTATTTTCTTTTTTTTTTCTGGGTGGTGCGGACCTTGCCCCACTTATCGGGCCTTATCTTCATTATAAAACCCCGATTATCGGGAAGCAGTCAATGTAATTGCTTTCATAAATTTTTTTGGGAAAAACAATCCATTTCCCCAGTAAAAACATCACAAAACATTCAAAAAATTGAGTTATCTTCCTCTCAGAAGCAGGGGTTCGGGTGCCACAAGGGAAAACCCACTGGTGTTTAAAAGAAACATAAGCAAAATGTCATAAAAATTTTCTAAGCATTCTGTCCTTCCCAGATAAAAATTAAATTTTCCAGGTTTATTAACTATAATTTGTTTGTGATCATCAAAAAATAGTTTTTTGGGGTACATTTTATCAAATTTTCAATTTTATCATTTGTTAAAAAACCCCCTGAGACTGTGAAGATGTTTGGTTCAGGACTGACGGGAACGGCTTGAAAGGGGAGTCCTTGTTGGGAAACTTCTCTGTTCCGGCACTGAAAAAGAAGGATTATTTTTTAGTCTGCTTATTTCCAACTGAATTTTAAAATCATACCCAAACCCAATTATAGGCTATGTGGCTCTGCATCTCTTGCGATTTCATGGTGCCCCTGAAGGCCAAATTTCAAGGAGCCCTTTTTAGCCCCAATTGATCTTCGTTAGTCGCTGAATTTGGGAAAATAAAAAGCAAACAAGAATTTTTAAATTTTTCTGCAAAAGCTTTTGCTTTACATTACTGTAAAATTTATTTGATTTAAAGGGATGAAATTTCCTTTTGGGTTTTTGGGCAAAAAAGGCAATTTTCCCTGGGGGATAAAAAATTCGTTGGGGTTTCAACTTTTTAACATAAAATGAATGGGGGGAAATTTTTCTTGTTCTTTGGGGTTTAAATTTTACGGGTTGACTCAACCAGAAATCCACGAAAATTTGTCCCCCCCAAATATTAAAATTTCCCTTTTCGGTTTAACCCAAAGGTCATAAGTGAACAGTGCAAATTTACTTAAAAAACAGCGCTTTCTGTCACCCTTTAAAATGGGGGGGAAAAAAGTTTAAGTGTATTTAATTACATGACCATTAGCAAACATTTTTCAAGAATTTTTAAACATCTTTTACAAAGGCTTTTTCCCTTTTCCCGCTAAAATTTTTTATAAACTTGTCTATTTTTTCCCGTCTGGGGCGGGACCAAACTTTTAAAAGGTTTTGCTTTCAAAAGTACTGGGCGAGGCTTTTTTACTAAAAAAGATTCTACCTTTGCGACCATTTCAAAACCCCAAAATAAGGGCCGCGTTTTTCCATGCAGTCGATCATGGTCTCACTGTTTTGCTATTTTTGTCAGTAAATTTTCAGTGAACAACCCCCCTTCGAATTTTTAAGGGGGCATTAACCCCAAATTTAATGATTTGGGCCAGTCCTTTTTTGAAAATTGAGCAGTGTGAAGGGTTTAAGATAAAGCAAAAAAAATCAATTATAAGATAACCCGGCCTAAGACCACAGTTATTTTTTTGGGGGGTATGCCCCCAATTTAAAAAACCGTTTTTTCAATTTTCCCTTTTCGAGCTTTTTACCAAAAAAACAAAAACAAAAAAAACAAGTTCCAAAGTATTTACCAAAAATAAATTTTTATTTTTTCATTTTTTCAATTTTATTTTTGATCCAGAAATTGGGTTAAATAAATCTCCCCTTTTATATCCAAAAAAACAGTTTTGTGAAGAAAACTAAACTGCCTTATAAATTTTAATTTAAAAATTTCTTCTTCCGGGTAAGAATAATAAAAAAACGCTTTTTTTGATTACGTGATCGTTCTGAAACCGACCCCTTGTTTTGAAACGTGTGACCCATTCTGAAAAACCAATAACTTTTTCCAATACGCTCAAAAATGTGGTTTTATGACATGATTTCTGGGGGGGGGAAATTTCAACACTAAGGAATTGCCAAAGCCAAATGATAACCGACAAGGGTTATTGATTTTTTTTATTCCACCGTGCCTCGACACTGGGTGGATGTGATTACGAAGAAAAACTTTTTTCAGGTTTTCGGGGGATCTTACCTTTTTTCATGGGGGGCGAATCTTTTTAAATTTTGCGGCAACCTTTCCCATAGACCCCCCCATTCTATCTGTTTTTACTGGGTCTGTTTAAAAAGTAGTTTTAACGGTGGGGGAAGGTTTTTAATCCCGATTCGCAATCTTCCCTTTAAAAAAAAATCTCTTCTGTTTAAGGTTTTTATTTTTAAACTATTAATTTTAAAAAAGGTGAAATTTAAAACCTTTTTTGCATGTCCCAAGAAAATATTTTCAACGATAAATATGCCTTTTTAAACTTTAAAAAAGGGTTTTTATTAAGGGGTTTTTGGGAAAAACAGAAAATAAATTTTTTTTCAAAAGTTGATTTTACAAATTTGAACAATTTAGAGAAAAAAATCTACTGACAAATTTTTAAAATTAGATAATAATTAAAAAAAAATCAAAAATGGGGAAATAATTCCCCCCCCCCCTCCCCCATGAACCAAAAAGTCATAAAATTTAAAAATGACGAAAAGTTAAATTTTTTTTTTTACCTTTTTTATTTAATTAAAACCCCTGTTTTTTTTTAAATTTTTTTTTTTATTATTCCTTTTTTTATGTATTTAAATTTTTTTTCTTGGGGCCCGGGCCGTTTCCCTTTTTGTGGGCTGTTTTTTTGTATAATTTTTATATTTTGATCCGAAATCCCCGCTTTTAAATCTTTAATCAAAATTTTTGTCCCCAAAATTTTAAAAAATTTATTGAATTTTAAATAGTTCTAAAATTTAAAAACCCCCCTGCACGGTTTCAACCATATTACGGGAAATCCCTTTTCGGGGAAAAATGCTTTTATTTGGCGGTTTTTTGCGTCGGGGGACCCGCGATTCCCCTTTTTATAAACAGGTTTGGAGTTATAAAATGTCAATAAAAACCCCCAAATTAATTTTTAGTATAATTTTTCCAGATATGTCTTACCCAGAGCCTTTTTGTGCGTATGCAGAGAGCCGGGCCCGTGCCTCAAAAAAAAAAACAAAAAAAACAAAAAAAAAAAAAAAAAAGAAAAAAACTGGTATGCAGAGAGACCGCCGGTGCCACGACAAAACCGAAAGTAAGTGGTTTTGATTTACATTTCGGCCTATTTATCTTTATTATTTGGAAGAATATTGATAAATGAATACAAATAGTGCGCTTGATATGTATGATATCAAAGCAAAAACTGGTTAAAGACTGTGGAAAAAGTCGGGCTAGTGTTCCATGTCAGTACACCATCAACTTTCATCGAGTTGCGAGCAAAATCGCTGATAATTAAAAAGTACACACTATAAAATATAGAAAAGACAATCTTATGTTCCGTGCTCTACTTATTTTGAGCCGCATACCTATGATCATGGATGGCAACTCGATTGTTCGCCTCCCATACCAACCTGGGCACTGTTTATAGCAAAAAATAGCCAGTGCCGACGCAAAGAAACCGCCGATATAGCAGATTTCGCAAAGAGTGCGTCGATATGGATATGTACTGTGAATTGGAGAGAGCATCCTGAATATACATGTCATCTAGGGAAGGTTTGAATCCATGGAGATGTTGTCAAAAGTTATGGCATCAGAATCTTGCGTGTATGCAGTAATTTCAATTGGAACCACCACGCCACCGCAAATCAGGAGAGATATTTTTTTTACTTTTACCTGAAATCCGACCTCACAATAGGGCCAATAGAAACGCGCTTATTCTGGAAAAGTACAGCATTTCCCAAACTGAACATGTGCCCGATTCTTTAGTCTAAAGATCAGAACATTATGTATATGACGTGTTTAACATAATTATAATGTTCGGGAAATCCTTGAAAAAGGACCGAAGAAAACATTCATTCCAAGATTTTGATTTAAAAAAAAACGCCATATACGCTGATCAAACTGGTATTTATCTGCAGGAAAATTATCGTTTAACGTAAAAAGTGCGCTAAATACTGTTATAATTGCGTTTACATATACGTATTTCATCATTTTTCAGACCGAGTAATTTTTGCTATGGGAGGTAATCCACCACTCTGCGATGATAACTTGCCACAGGTGCCCGTTATATTTTGGTCTCATTTTCTTGGTAATTATCCTTGCAGATATACATTTATGTTACCACTTGAATGTATTTCATCTATCTGAGGGTGCAAATGGTTTCTGATGATGATATTCGAAGGCAGAACCACCAGAAATCTTGTTCTTTTTCCACGGGCGTTTCGTATCCTAATTTACTCGAACCTAACTGTATACGCCAGTTCGGTAGGTTCATTGATGAAGATATAGAAGTGTATTGAACACAAAGTTAATAAATTTTATTGTTGTGCACTCTTAAAGTTGTGACCACTCCATTTCTTGCCACACACAAGTGCATTACATAATGCCTGCATGTACTTCCCTGACATGAATGGGTTACATCAAGTCTTGAAACTGCAAAGCATTGCCCCCATCAGTCCTCTCAGTACTTTGATTACTATATGTTCTATATAGGCACTGGACACTATTTCAATTTTGCATGCATTCCAACCCCTATAAAAATACCTGAACTCAACAGAACTATTCAAGAGAAAAAATTCCAGCCACAGTAAACATGGGGTTGACTGGCTCTTTTTCCCCCAATTTTGAACCAAATCACATGTGTATGAAGAATACTCTCTAGATGGCCGCAAACAGGCAAAACTGGCCCTATCAAAAAGTCATGTTATGCTGACACTTTCATTCTGTCAAATTGAACATGTACCTACTATTTCATATCTCCTCTATTAAATCATGCCATTTATTGCAGGTCTTTCACTCAAAAATTCACCAGTGTTCACCATCAAACAGAGGAACTATTTTCCGCGTAACCACTTCCGTATTGTGGTCAACCAAGGGCAAATAACTGTGCTCTTGTGCCTATTTAGACCTATTTTTCTCTTTAAACTAAAAAATATTTTACCAGTACAATTTCAGATGTATTGCAAATTAAATCTGAAAGTTACACCTTTGTTGAACTATGCACTAAAATTTGACAGCTTCCAATGTTACACATGGTATCGGTCAAATCTGAGCAAAAAAAAAATTTGCGTACTTTTCAGATGAAAAAAACACAAAATTCTATAACTTCTTTGTTTGATGAGATTTTCACCCAAAATAAAAAACAGCATGTTTCCTTAATATACATCTATCCAAATTAAGAGCCACTTCAAGTCTGATTACAATATCACTGTTCCAAATTTAAGGAAAACTATTCATATTACAAAAAGCACGTCAAAACGTGTAGTCTACTCACACGAAAAAGTAAAATGTGAACTAAGAAAAATCCTGTAGCTGTCAAATTCGCCCTTTTTAAGCAGCCCAGTATGTGGCAAATATGAGAATGAATAGCTTTTGTACATATATGTGTCATATACTTTTCAGTGATCATTCATTTATGGCTACCCTAGGTAAAATGAGCCAAACAGCTCTGAAAAGTCCAATATGTGAGCTTACTAAAAAGTCTTTCTGGAATGAATATTTCACTCAAATCTTACAGTTTACAGGCATTCAGTGCACTCTGTAAATGAAACATGCACACCATGACCATTTACACTGCACAAAATCTTACACTGTGTGTCACAGCTGAGCATTCTGGCAAAACAGCCCCTATCTCTATAAAGAATGATTTTAATGTACATCACTGCCTGCTGAATGTTCCAAACTGGCTTAATTTCAGCAAAAACCTTAATAAATATCAACCTGAGAAACTACAGCTGGTGCTCCTAATTTTTCCTGTGACTAATATCAATGGAAGTGACCCTTTGTGTGACCGAACCAGGATCTTCTGTGTGACTGGAAGGCCTTCGGCCAAACAACATCTGAAATATGTGTCGAGCTAGTCATAATTTCTTAGAATGAATACTTAATCAGTTTACATGATTGTATGTATGTGCAAACTATATTTCAAAACAAGAAACGCGGCAATGCCACGAAACCAGGTTTTCAACACTTTTCATAAGAATAAAAAAGTATACTGAATCACAGTGCACCACTTTAAAGCACAACCCTAACCCTAACCCTAACCTAACCCTAACCCTAACTTTAAAGCACAACCCTAACCCTAACCCTATTTTTAGTAACAATGACCTTGACCTTGATCCCAGAAACCCCAAAATCAATCCCAAGCTACAACATAAGAATAAACAAGAGATGTCACTAATGGTGACAAATGCCCCGCAGCACCTTGACCTTTGACCTGGTGACCCCAAAGTCAGCAGGGGTGGTGTGCTCAATAAGTACTATCAGCATGTGAAGTTTGAAGGTCATGGGTGCAGTGGTTCGCATGTAAAGTGCCTTCATGCAAAAAGTTAACGTTGGCCCCTTTGACCTTGACCTGGTGCCCCCAAGGTCAGAAGGGCTGGTGTACTCATAAAATACTACCAGCATGTAAAGTTTGAAGGTCCTGGGTGAAGTGGTTCGCGAGTAAAGTGCCTTCATGCAAAAAGTTAATGTTGGCCCCTGTGACCTTGACCTTTGACCTGGTGACCCCAATGTCAGTAGGAGTGGTGTACTCAATAAGTACTATCAGCATGTGAAGTTTGAAGGTCCTGCGTGCAGTGGTTCGCGAGTAAAGTGCCTTCATGCAAAAATATAACGTTGGCCCCTGTGACCTTGACCTTTGACCTGGTGACCCCACAGTCAGTAGGGATGGTGTACTCAATAAGTACTATCAGCATGTAAAGTTTGAAGATCCTGGATGAAGTGGTTCGCGATTTTTTTTATTAAGTGCCTTCATGCAAAAAGTTAACGTTGGCCCCTGTGACCTTGACCTTTGACCTGGTGACCCCAATGTCAGTAGGGGTGGTGTACTCAATAAGTACTATCAGCATGTGAAGTTTGAAGGTCCTGGGTGCAGTGGTTCGCGAGTAAAGTGCCTTCATGCGAAAGGTTAACGTTGTGACGAACGAACTAACGAACGAACGAACGAACGAACGAACGGACGGACAGTTGAAAACTAATATGCCTCCCTTCGGGGGCATAAAAAGTATACTGAATCACAGTGCACCACTTTAAAGCACAACCCTAACCCTAACCTAACCCTAACCCTATTTTTAGTAACAATGACCTTGACCTTGATCCCAGAAACCCCAAAATCAATCCCAAGCTACAACTTTATATAAGTTTTCTATACACCAAGTTTCATCACGATAGCTCATTCCTAAGTTAAGTTATTGACCGGAAACCCTTTTTCTATTTTAAGTAACAGTTACCTTGACCTTGACCCCAGAAACCCCAAAATCAATCCCAGCCTTTGTCTTGATATAAGCTACACCCTTACAGAAGAAAAAGGCCTGCTGCGTACTCTTGCTGTGTACATACAGCGTATATGATGCGTACATGATGTGTACTGAAATCAAGGGCTTTAAATAGTACGCAGGATATACACCGCACATACACCGATAGTACGTTTGTAGTACACTTTTGACATGCAAATGAGCTCTGCCGCGTACTACTTGCTGCGTACATGCTGTGGACTACATAGTACACAGGATGTACGCTGGAGGAATTAAGTATGCGGGAAATAGTACACAGCATGTACGCGACACATACACTTTTCACATGCAAATGAGCCTGCGGTGTACTACCCCTGCGGCGTACATGCTGTGTACTCCTGCGGCGTACATGCTGTGTACTCCTGGCCCGAGTCCTGCGGCGTACATGCTGTGTACTCCTGCTGCATACATGCTGTGTACTCTTGTGGCGAAACTGCTGTGATAATGTAAATTCCTTACCCCACCAACTTTCTTATGCAAATGCTGATCATTTGGACAGAAAAAACAGAAAAAAGATAAGTGACATGCATCAATAAGTATTTACCCTTACCAAAATAATGTACATTGATGTTATCAAATAAATTAGTATGCTTTTCTTCATCCACTTTTCAATGAAATAAATCAATTTTTGTAGCATGTAATTTGGTAAACATCTGAAGAAAATGGCGTAACTGCATCAAGGGGAAACAACTTTAATGCAACTAAATATAAGTGTAATAAATTTCAAAGTATCTGCAGTGTACATGCAGTGTACTATTTTCTTGTACAAGTCCCTCCTGCGTACATGCAGTGTACTCCTTAAATTTTCAGAGTCTGTGCTGCGTACTTGAAGTGTACTAGTGACCTCCTGCGTACATGCTGTGTACTCGTCGAAATAGTACGCGGCATGTACGTGGCATGCGGTGTATGTAAAATGTACTCCTCTGGCGTACTACTGTGTTCGCGGCATATACACAGCAAATACGCAGCATGTACGCCACAGAGGCTTGCTTCTGTAAGGGCATACATACCAAGTTTTATTCAAACATCTTTACCGAAACAAAAGTTATTGACCGGAAACACCAGTTTGACGCCGCCGCCGCCGCCCGCCCGCCCGCCCGACCAACGACATACCCCAATCTAATAACTCAGGTTTTAAACAATCTGACTGCAAAGAAAGTGTGAAATGCTAAAAAGTGCCCCTCAAAGCAACTTTTCTATGAATATTTATATCACAATCTCCTTTCCCCATACTGAAAGTGTCATAATGTAATATATAAAACCTCAAATTCAAGTCTTATGTATGTAAAATGTGTCATAACAAACAGTCTTAATAACAAAACTATCAATCACAAAGCAGTCTGTCCAGTTTCCTTGCTTTACTGATTGCTAGATCTGAAGCAATGTTACTATTTTCAGGTAAAATTAGCTATAATCTGAACTGAGTATTCACACTGTGAACACAGCTTAATTACTGCATCAACTATTATGAACAAATTCCTGTCCAATTTCATGGTAACTGATTATAAATGTTATCTCACTACCACACATGATTTAGAAAGTAGTCATTATGGCAAAACTGGCTGAAATAATGCTATTCCACTACAATTCTATTTTCTAGCTTTTTTTTTGCTTGCCGATGATGCAATTTAACGAAGTCTATTAAATTTTACAAAATCACAGGAAGTACCTGATCTTGATTAAAATGGAATTATTTACCCATTCACAACACCGAACAACTGTCTTCGGTCAAATCTGAGAAGCTGTAGACATATATGTACAAAGGCGGTCAATCCCCGTCTATGCGACAAACTTCACATTGTCCGAGCGCTCTCATTTCAGGTTTTTAGGTACTAAAAGTGTAAGAAATCCAACAGAATAAGTAAATATACAATTCAGGACCTCAGATATGATGATTTATGCTCAATTAAGCATTAAGGAAACCAATATGCAAGTCTAGTGTGTGAAAATCTGCCTGTTTTCCTTCAAAATCAATTAAAATATGCCAATTTCAGGCCCAATCTGTCCAATTTTCAAGCCCTTGAACTGACTTTTCTTGCACAGATTATGATTACACATATTTCACTATTCAGACTGTGTGTACTGTGTAAATTCAAGTAACCAAAAGAGCAATTTTATGTAAACAAGAATAGAAAAAAATAAATATCTGACTTTAGGTCAGATTTCCTCAGTCGCAGCTCAAATTTCTAAGAAATAAAAAAATATCACATCGCGGCATTTGTAATACCCCATTTTGTTTTCCGCATACAGGTTTCAAACAAAGAACTTATAAATATGCACTTCATGCATGAAAACCTGCAAAATTAGAAAAAATCCAGAAATATGTAAACTGGAAGTAGGATTTTTCACAAGTTTCAAGTGCATGTATACTTTTTACCCAAACTGAAGCAATTTCAGCAAATGTAATGATTAATCTAAATATTTACCAGATTTCTATGCCTACCAGCCATTTACTGTCAAAATTTCAGCCATATAGATTGAAAAATAACAAAAATATTGACAATTTACTTTCTGACATTTTCCACTATACCAGGCCTAAGACCACAGTTATTTTTACTATATGTTCTATATAGGCACTGGACACTATAGCAATTTTGCATGCATTCCAACCCCTATAAAAATACCTGAACTCAACAGAACTATTCAAGAGAAAAAATTCCAGCCACAGTAAACATGGGGTTGACCAGCTCTTTTTTCCACCATTTTGAACCAAATCACATGCGTATGAAGAATACTCTCTAGATGGCCGCTAACAGGCAAAACAGACCCTATCAAAAAGTCATGTTATGCATATTCTGACACTTTCATTCTGCCAAATTGTACATGTACCTACTATTTCATATCTCCTCTATTAAATCATGCCATTTATTGCAGGTCTTTCACTCAAAAATTCACCAATATTCACCATCAAACAGAGGAACTATTTTCCGTGTAACCACTTCCGTATTGTGGTCAACCAAGGGCAAATAACTGTGGCATACATGTGATACGTCCCGGATTGTCCGGGATTGTCCCGGAAATTACATACTCGTCCCGGTGTCCCGGACAGTCTTAAAATGTCCCGGAAAAATAAAAATACAGGAACAAATAAAAATAATCCCCAAAAACTTGTTTTTGTCTATAAGTTGTTAAATTTTACACAATAAACAGTCCCGGTGTCACATTGTTTATTCATAATCAGTTTCATGCCCTCGAGCCACATGTTGATTAAGCCCGCTTTGATCACGCGACGATCTTTTGGTGACACTGATTAAGTTACAGTCGGTTATTATGATGACCCTGATTAAGAACTGACAAGATTATGCAATCAGTAACTGTTTTATATTTAAATTACGAACAATAGTCGTAAATCTCTTTGTTTTTAGCACGTTGGCGGTAAAGCTACATGTAGCCTTTATGGAAGAGATTGTTGAAAACGGTCAATTAAACGATAATTATTTTAAAAGGTTGTAATTATTTAAGATCTACATCGATTGTCACACATATTCCGAATGAAAATGCTGAATGCCTTTGCCGACCGACCCATGAAAATTGACCCGACTCCAAATATTTTATATTGTCGATTTTATCTTCAAGATTTATTTATTCCTTTAAGGATTCAATTTAATTATTAGATAAATGTTTAAGCTTTAGAATGATACCAAATTAGCTACAATCTAAATCACGATGACCAGGTTGATTCTTCGTATATAGTAAGTCTCCTAATTCTGTTCACCTTGGGAACGCAATAAATTCACGTGCCGAACTATAGATGTATTACCTGTATACATGTATTTACCTCCCTTAGAAAGCTAGACGACATTTGCCGCAAATTAATACAAGCGAGTGAACAATGTTTATCTCGGGAAACTACATGTATATTATGATATTTTTGCATGAAACAGACGAATACCAATGTCACGGTGTATGTCCCGGACAAAAGGTAAAAATCCCGGAAATTTTAACTCAGAATCCCGGAAACGTTCTGAAAAATTATGGCGTGTATGAACTGTGGTCTTGTGCCTATTTACAGCATGTCAGCAGCCAGCAATACTCACCAAAATAACTTCCAATACAGCCGCAAGTCATTATGTAAATCATACTTTAGTTTTGATCTTGTCCGATTTTGCTCTTCTGTAATTAATGGACAATTTCAAATAATATACAGATTTTTTTTGTTTCTGAACTACATAGAATTCCTAGGCAGGAACAACTTTTTAAGAATGTTAGGTTAAAATACATTGTCATTATATATATTCAAGTAGTTCAAGTAGATCATTACCTGCCTGTTGCGGAGTCTTTTCTGGCAGAGTCTTTTCTTTTGGTGCAGGTGCCGGAGTAGTCGCAGTTGGTTGGAAAACTGGAAAAATGTTAATACGTGTATTCCTACAATTATTAATTGGTACAAATGTGGTAACTCCTTTGAAAACTTTACTCAAAGCAGATCTAATTATAATACAATAATATAACAACTGAGAGAGCTTCATTATGTAAAGTATTGTAAAAAAATTCCATTTGTTCAGAACACATTTTACATACTGAGATTCACTCCATGATTCTGCTTGACGCATTTTAAAGTAACTGCATTATTATCCAGTGAATGAAATGTTGCTATTGTTGATGATGTCCATATATAGTCAGGGAGAACGTTCCTTAGATTATGTCGCACTTCTTCCCTCTGGTGAACAGAATGGCCGGGAAGCTGATTAAAATGTTCAATGCAACAAATGTGTGTACTTTTTTATTACAACCTTCTTTAAACATGGAAAGAAAATATCATGTAAATGTAAGAACTGATTTTTTTTTCCCATGCAAAATGACCACCAGAATATAGCAAACAGAAACATGCATCACTAGCGCTATTCATGGATTTGCCAATTCTGTTCTGTTTTTATTTCTCATGAACTTTGAAAAAAATATTTCACTTCTTAAATAAACTTATAGTACCTTGAGATCAAATTCTATCTTTTCTGCCACTGCAGACAACTCATTATCATCTGTGTAGGACAAGAGATCAGTTGCAGCTGAAATTAACATCACTGTGCATTTATTTCTATTCAAATATGACTAGCAATGCTTAAAACATCACAACAGTATTATCTTAACGTCACACCGGCATGAAATTTATGTGCATCTACAAACAGCGCAGTCAAATTTAACAGATAAAACATTTTACTTAAAAACATGTATAAAACGAAAAGTCACATAGCACAACTGTCTTTAATTAATTTACACACACAATGAGTTGGTTATTCTCTGTACAGAATAATTTCACATCAATGTGACATCATTTGCACTCTAATGGAACTATTCCGCAAGACATATTACCATTTCTGGTCCAGTCGTGTATAAACAAAGGAGCTTGAAGACCTACTATTTGGCAACATACATGCGTGAAGAAAAAGTTCTATCACATATCATCTAAATTTTGCAATAAAAATATTAGAATCGAAATAATTCATAGCAAAACTGTGTTTGAACACTATGTATATACACTGGTGGTTATATGTCATATAAAATTATTACGTTGGATGTATAACCACCCATCATGTATAAAGTGAGTTAAAACAGGGTTTTGTTATAACTTATAAACCATTTAATTAATTGAACTTAGAAAGCTGTACATGTACAATGAAACTTTAGTTAAGCACTCTGATTCAGAAATAAGTGAACTTAAATACAGGTAGTAACATTGTAATATAAAACATTATAATATGCCTTGTGTACATTTTGCAGCTTTGTTTCTTGAAAAAAATTCTAATAAAAAAGAAATTATTTATGTCTCAAAAAAATACCTTCAACCAGTTGAGATGGGTACCTTACGACCCTCTAACTTCTTGATGTTGATAGCCTCTAGCCTCTCTCGGAATAAACTCAAATATTTCTTGAGTGCCATTTTATTTACCCATCTTGCATCAGCGCTGGATCATTCTGTGAGGAAACCACTATAAAAACTGCATAGCCCAGATAATTTGATAGGATTCATTGACCGTTTCATTTCTGAAATTTTAAGAAATTAACACTTCTATAAGAAATCTGCATAAGCATTCACTTTACAGAGTGTCCTGATCAGTATTTTATGGGTTTTTTGGGGGTTCAACGTCTTGCTGACACAATCATAGGTCATATGGTGACTTTCCAGCTTTGATGGTGGAGGAAGACCCTAGGTACCCTCTGTGCAGTATTTCATCACAAGCGGGCATCTGTGTAGAACCACCAACCTTCCGCAAGCCAGCTGAATGGCTTCCTCACATGAAGAATTCAATGGTGAACTGTCCAGTCAAGTGGATTTTATTCAGATTGTGTTGTGTCCTTGATGTGCGGGTTCCAAAAAAGTAAAACAAATAGTAAGTATGCGCCATAATAAACCACGTGATTTTTGGAAATTGTTCTCCAAGAGCAAATAAAAGCAAAGCAATATATCTTTAGGTGAATTCTATGATTATTTTCCAAAATGCAAACTGACCTGGCTGGTACTCTTGTGCAAGAGTCTAAAGACTATCTCTACTGGTTTATCAGATCTGGAAGAATGTAGTTTTGAGGAACCTGATTTACCTATATCTATAGAAGAAATTAGAGCTATGGACACCCTTCCAAATGAGAATTTCGTGGAATCCTTTGACATTTTTGCAAGTCATCTTGCAGATATATTTAATGCTATCCTAAATACTGGGTGTTTCCCACAACAATGGACTGAGGGTGTATTTGTTCCATCATTTAAGAAAAATGACCCAAACGATGTAAACAATTACAGGGACCTTACACAAGTAAGTTGTTTTGCAAAAGTTTTCACAGGTGTACTAAGTAACAGATTATGTTCTTGGATAGAGAAAAACCATGGACTAAGTGATAGCCAATTTGGCTTTAGGACTGGAAGGTCCACCATAGATGCAATATTTGTTCTAAATGCTGTCAAACAGAAAGTCTTACACGAAAAAGGTTGACTATATTGCGTATTTGTAGATCTTAAGAAAGCCTTTGACAGCATAAACAGGGTTTTCCCTAGGAAATTTATTTTGAGGGACATCATGTCCGCCCCCCACCCCAAATTTATTTTTCTGGAAAAAAGAGACTATTTTGGGGAACATGTTTGGATTTGCTTGAATACTTTGATACTCTTAGTCTTTTGGGCTTTTAATAGTTTAAATTGTTTATTAATTAAAAAAATTGTTTTTTGGGGAAAACTCATGCCCCCATTTGCTAAGAAAAGGGGGCCATGGACCTCGAAAAGTGGTAAATTTACCACCTTTTTTGGGGCTAGGGAAAAGCCTGATATAACTTAATGGTTTATGGCCGAAGTTATTCAAATCTGGTGTAAAGGGGAAAATGTTAATTGTTATAAGAAGCATGTACAATTATGTGAAGTGCTGTACAAGGTTGTAATACATTTTCAAAATTTTTTGGGCTCAACAAGGGGAGGTAATGCCCCCTTTATTATATGAACTGTTTGTAGAAGACCTAGAGTTATTTCTTCAGAGACTTGACAACAGATGATACTACCTTTATCCTAATGCCATTTGCTGATGACATAGTAGTATTTGGTAACACTCCACAAGACCTTCAAAGTAACCTTGACTTGCTGAAAATACATTTTGATAAATGGAGATTAGAAGTTAAACTAAGGAAATGGTGTTCAGAAAAATGTGGTAATTTGACAGGTGATGAAAAATGGTATTATAGTGGCAATAATCTTGAAGTGGTAAATGATTTTAACTATTTGGGTACTGTTTTCAATTACACTGGAAACTTTGCACTGAACTGAGAAAATTTAGCTGGAAAGGGACTGAAAGCCCTAAATGTACTTCTTATTAAGTTCTTAATAATGTAAAGAAATATAACACCCAAAATCATATGTCAGTTGTTCGACACATTTGCTGGGTCCACATTTAGTTATGCAAGCAAGGTGTGGGGTTTCTCAAAGTCACCTAAAATGTTGTAAAAGCCTATTAAGAGTGAAGTCCTCAAGTAGTAACATGGGAGTGTATGGTGAACTTGCCAGATTTCCTTTATATGTAAACAGATATGCAAGAATAATCAAGTACTATAGTGTAAAGTTATAAAGTCAGAAAATATTATTGTGACTACATTATATACTGCATTAATGGGGCAAGCACAACAAGATAATGCAAACAACTGGGCTAACAGTGTAAAACGTTACTGACAATTATGGTTTCTCACATGTATGGCTCAATCCTAGCTCTGTTGACTTAAAATGCTTTCTTTTGATATTGAAACAGAGGGTCTTGGATGGAATTGATAATTATAGTAGTCTGTCTTCACAAGCATTTTAAGAAATATTTTATATTGGAATCATATTTAGAACACTTACCTTGTAAATTCCGCATTCCTCTGTCCAGGTTGAGACTTGCATCCCACAATCTAAGAATTGAAACTGGTCGTTATGGACAAAATAGGATTGAAAGACACCAGCGTTATTGTACAATCTGCAATTCGATAGATTTAGAGGATGAATATCATTTCCCTGCATATCAACAGTTAAGAATACAATATATAAATGTAAACTTTTACAGAAATCCTAGTGTCATGAAGTTTACTGAACTTATGGAAAGTACAGACAGAACTACTATTAAGAAATTAAGTCAGTTTGTCTATCATGCTTTTCTTCTTAGAAATACATTACAAAATGTTCAACACTAAGGCCATGTCAATACCTTTAGTTATATACTAAATATAATTCTTTAGAGAAACAAAGTGTTTATTATTATTTGTATCATGTCATAC
The DNA here is from genome assembly GCF_021730395.1 of Mercenaria mercenaria. Lineage (NCBI taxonomy): Eukaryota > Metazoa > Mollusca > Bivalvia > Venerida > Veneridae > Mercenaria > Mercenaria mercenaria. The sequence goes on from NC_069378.1 coordinate 70,143, forward strand.
AGTACAGCAGTATGTGTACACATGATGCTGATTCAGAACTTATTGTTACCTACTGTTATAATGTTTGAACTGTCATGTACATACATGTTTACCTATTGTATATAGTAATCTTGCATGATCATCCAAATGCATATTAAATGTCGTATATTACTGTAAATAATTTTGTAAACAATGAACGGCAATATTAATAATTACAAATTATTATAGTACTTTAGATCTACTGATAACAATACTTACTGTAACCTTATCTTTTTCAAGTACTTCGCCTTTCAACTGTATATCTGTAATACATAGCAAGATATATTGTTTTTAAAAATTTAAATGTGCACTACCACAATTTTTCTTGATCATTGATGATATCATAATGTGGACATATCAATTATGTTAATAATAATAATATTAACAATAATGTTTATATTCATGTAATAGATCTACTGATCATTGGGTGTATGGTTCGTCCTAGAATCAAATCTGGTGCACACAGTACAGCAATTAGTTACATAACTGTCAACACCTATAAGAAAATAATGCAGGCCATGTGATATTTTATTTCTCACTTAATATTATTAACTCTTTCATAGCGAACCCAGCTAAAATCTTAACAAATCGTAGCATATATTGTTGCAACATATAAATTACATTAGTATTATCAAGTTTATTATTTATCCTGTCACTTGCAGTATTTTTGACCCGATATCAGGGTGCCGTATATCTTTCTTGATATACCATCAGTTGACACGTGAATAGTGATATACGGTCAGTTGATCATGTGATCTTATGATCGATATTGTTGTCATAAGAAATTTTGCATTGAAACAATCACCACTAAGAAAACAATTGGTCAAATAATGAGTTTTTATACAAAAACGAAGAAGTTATTGCGATTTGTAATTGTAACCACATTACTGTGTCGGTGATTACGTCATTATATAAGTGACGTCATTACGAATATGACGTCATTAAAATGGTTGTCGCACACTTATTTTTGTAAAATAAATTGCTAAATATTGGAAAATGAAGTACTGACAAGATAAATACAGTCGAACTTCGATGGCTCGAACTCGAGGGTCCAGTGGAAATTAGTTCGAGTTTTCCGTTGTTCGAGCCATCCAAATGGCGGCCATTTTGAATTCGGGAATTCGAGGGCATGATGTGTTACAAACCTTACATCATAATATATTGTCATACTCTACCTAAATGTGTGTATTATATGATGATGAATAAAAAACGAACGCTGCAATTTGCTTTATTATTCATTTTCAAACATGACATAGATACGAAAATAAAACACAGATAAAACACTAATATAATTATAAGAATTTTGGTGAAGAAAGCATCAAATAGAAAGACATGAATAGCAAACATTTATGAATCATAGTTCAGTACAAATATTATCAAATATATTGCTTTCCAGTAGCCGACTTAGCTATCCACCCGTTTCCGGGTCCTTTACTAAGTTGTTCAGCCATGCTAAAGCAGTATGAAAGTTGACATCGGATCTCCCGATTTTATGCAGAAAAAAATAAAGACAGACATTGCTCAATTATTTTAGATAATTTTATTCGTATAAATCAAAGCCCATTAAAGCATTGCAATGAACGAAAGTCACTTTGTTTAATTTGTTTGTCGTATACCGACGCTAATTACATAAGCGTGTGAAAATTACGCACGTGCCGGTTAAAGGGGAAGCTTGGCGAATGTCAAGCAGAGGTGTGAGAAACTTTGTAAACACAAGCCATTCCGGCGACAAATTGTCTGTTCGACAGAATAGGTGTAATTATCACTGTAATTAAGCCAAGGGGACCACCAAATGTGTTCGAGAGTTCGAATTTTCGAAGTTCAAGCGATCCGAGGTAGAACTATATAGAATAAAGAAGGAATGAATTCGGGACCGGGCGAAGAGTTCGAGCGATCCCGGGTGTTCGAAAGATCTGAGTTCGAGCCATTGAAGTTCAACAGTAGAATAATAGGTCAGTGCCTAAGATTGAGAAAGTTTATCTGGCTCGGCTCCGGACGTTATCAGGTTCGCCTTCGGTTCACCAGATAACCTCCTCCACCTCGCCATATAAACTTTCTCATCTATGGCACTAACCTATTATTCTCTATTTATCACGTTATGAGCGGAACTATCCCCACACAACCTATTTTCGACCACAACCTATTTTCGACCACCTAGGACTTTGTATGATAAAAATCTTTACAAGCCAAATTTATCAGTTGTGACTGTTTCACTGTTTACAGCAGAGACAGAACATGTTAGGAACCTATTCTCCTTCAGTTTTGGTACTTGGAAAATTATATAAATTCCATTTATGTAGCAGTACTATGTTTTCATGAGGTTTTTCTTATTACTAAAAAAACTGCATCTTTCCTTGTATACTACCTATTCTTGCTTAAGCCAATATCAGTATTTATATATCTTTTGCAATAAATGTTTATTGCTGAACACATGCTTACTGCCAGAATTGTGAAGCATACTATTATTAAATTATTTTGACAATGCAATCATGACGCCTGTCCTTGCAACAGTTTTCTTCATTTTCTAAGCAATTTGAAATATTCGAAGTGTCAAAAGCTTAGCAATTATATAATACATTATCATCTGTGACAGCTATCAATGCAGCAGATGTGACACCCTGGTTCTCTGGAGTTACTGAGCACATGATATAGTTCTTTAGATATTAATGCACTAAATTTTGGCTGCCATTTACTTTACCCTACCCCCTGTAATTTAGGTGCCAATTTAGGCAAGTGTACCTACAGTATATTGATCTGCCAAGTTGGTTTTGGTTTTTGTTGCCAGACTTGAATTTTGGGTGTTCTATGTTTGCCATGTTGTAATGAAACTACAGTAAAAGTTTAGTGCTGTTTCATTTTGCTGGAAGGAAAATACCACCTGTGGTCGAATTTAGGTTGTAAATTTTCAGCATGACTTCCTACTGGTGGCTTTCAAAACCATCATGTCAGGGATTTGATCGGTAAGAAACTTGAAACTTAAATGGTATGCTTTTATAGCACTAATGCTGATAGAAAGTGTTAGACAATAAACCAAAAATTTGGACTTGCATTTGTACAAAACTGCACAGAAAACTTGTTAAGCGGTCGAAAACTGGTTGTGCCGGGATACTGTATTGTAGGCGAGTGTTTAAAGAAACCAGATGCTGATCCACCCTCATGTATATTGATAGTAATCTTTGATTGACCTTTATTTATAGTTTATTTATAGTTGTATATTTGACTTCCTATTGTTATACAGTAACTTACTGAGTAGACCAGAAACTGTAAAGTTTAGAGTCTTATAAAATATTTTTCTTCTTCTCTATGTCCAAAAGATTAAGTAGGAGGATACTCCAATTCCAGAGTTTTCCTGGTTATATAACGTGCCAGGAGTAAAGGACCCATGTGCGGGATTCTTATCCCAATGTTCATTAGTAATTTTATTTGAAGAAGCGCGGGCTCGAACTCATGATCCCTGGTTTCGTAGTGAAAACCAACGTGCAAATGGTGTGAAAATAACCAAGGGGAGTAACTTATATTATTACACATCACATATATCATGCTCCAGTGATTTGAGATCACAATATAAATGCCGGATGATTACAGTTAAAAACCACCAAGCAAAATTTCTACTGTCAAATCAATCGTGTCAGACAAAAATGTGAAAATTCGCGCGAAATCAGCTGATTTATATATCGGCTTAAGATACGATTAAAAGGCCTCTATTGAGAAGAGTATTAAAGGGAAAGAAATCGTGTTTACCACATTACTCGTTCTTAAATTTTTCTCTCACTATGTCTACACTAATCCAAACAAAGGATAACCAAATTTAATCAAAGAAACCTATAAGTCCTGTTATATTCGTTAATTAAAATATTTTATTATCAGAAAATGCTTTAAATTGAAACAATGGAACATTTTATATTCGATGTCCGGTGTTCTCCCCAATAGAAATCTACGAGATCCAGTTCTTCTCGACTTGATCCACGAACTTGAAACTGTTGGTGTTACATGGTGGAACCAGTTGTCCCAGGATAGAAGATTCTTGTTCAACCTACATAGTGAGAGATAAAGATATTTGGCTGTAATTAAGAAATTAAAATAACAAAAAAAAAAAGAAAAAAAAAAGCACAAGACAGTATCGACCAAGAAAACTAAGGTAATGAGCAAGGAGCAGTGTAAATAAAACAAAACGCTCCACAGACTATGTACAAACTTCAAGTGACGTGCGGTTTGTCTACAAGGGCCGAGAAGACTCAGGGATACAGAATGCAGGTGGTATATTTCTGCCACGAGATAGCTCGTACATAATTTGTAAACTTTCCAGGAAATGAGTGCATTTTTTTCTGAAAACATTGCAGCGGTAAATGATATTTTCTAGATATTTTATTTATTTCCCGAAAAATGTTTTAGTGCAAAATTTCGCCACGAGATGCTCGGTAACTATCACGATAATATCTTTACTTTCCAGCAAATTTGTGCATTATCGGAATAAATTATTTTTTTCTCGATATGCCTTTTTTATTTCCAGGAAACTTAAGCACAACAGGTAACCGGATATAATATGTTCGGCCCGGCGCAGGATCGATACATTGATTTTAAAACTTTGGAGGAGTTAGTATACTCCTCATTTCGGTCTATAAAAAAACAAATAACCTGTATAATCATATCGCTAGCCTTACTCGCGTAATAAATGAAGTTTCCAAAACCGAGTTAAATCCTGAAATAAAATGCCATTTTAACTTTAAAGAGAAAACGGCGATGTTAAATGTTAAACTTTACGCCAATTTCGACAGTTATAAAGTTTTTTACCATATTTCTTTGAAAATATAATTTACCTTAACTCAACTTTTAATGTCGTGTCCTACATGTATCTCATTTAGGCAGAAGCGATGTTGTATTTGAAAACTAATTGACGACGACTTCTGAAAAGAGTAGATAGCATATATTTTCCATAAGAAACGTTTTGTTTGCTGCTAATGAATACCAGGTCTTGCACAAGTGAAACTGACCATGGTCTTCGAATGTGTCAATAACGCCAGGAGTTGTTTTTATATATTTCGTCAAAATCTCTACTTTCATTAATATTTTCTCCTTCGCAGTTGATTTGCGGTTAATCACTCTCTGTCGTATCACCTTAACCTTTAATTGTGCGAATTTCTTTTGGTCTGTGTTTTGGATTTTGTTCAAAATCTGTGGCAATCGTTATAAATCTTTGTTGTCTTGGGCATGTTCTTGTGATATTACAACAATTGCATTCCTTCTTTTTAGATTGACATGTATTTTGCCGTCCCACGGAAACCTGTATGCCATGAGATACTGGTATCACATTATCGGATACTCCAGTTGTCCAGTACAGTATTCTAGTTTCCTCATATTTTAGAGAGTCACTTTGTGTCTGTCGCACAAATGACATATGCCAATGCAGTAAACTTTCCAGAGTGTTAACTGAGAAATTAAGAAAGATATTAACAACACCAAGTGCGGTATAGAACATTTTAAATGCATGTTCGACAACACTACATGGAGTAGTGTTAACATTTTAACAACATTTGTCACTGTCACATTCTTACTATCGCTAAAAGAACAATAAATTAAATCATTCAGCTTTTACTCTTTACTAATTAATAACCGACGGTGTGAGGAAATAACATCAAATTAAGGGAAATAGATCTATTAAGAATCAAAATGTGGTGAAATTGCTTATCTCCCCTAGACTACAGTTCAATCAGACGGCCAATTTTTCTTTTATTAAAAAAAAAATCTGTGAAAAAATCATATGAAAGCCTAGAACGTAACAACGCAAAATACTAGCAGACTCGGCTTGATAGAGGTAATGAGTGAAACATACTAGCAGACTCGGCCTGATGGAGGTAATAAACGCAACATACTAGCAGACTTGGCTTGATAGAGGTAATGAACGCTGCATACTAGCAGACTCGGCCTGATAGAGGAAATGAACGCAGCATACTAGCAGACTCGGCTTGATGGAGGTAATAAACGCAGCATACTAGCAGACTCGGCTTGATGGAGGTAATGAACGCAGCATACTAGCAGACTCGGCCTGATAGAGGTAATGAACGCAACATACTAGCAGACTCGGCTTGATAGAGGTAATGAACGCAGCATACTAGCAGACTCGGCCTGATAGAGGAAATGAACGCAGCATACTAGCAGACTCGGCCTGATAGAGGTAATGAACGCAGCATACTAGCAGACTCGGCCTGATAGAGGTAATGAACGCAACATACTAGCAGACTCGGCTTGATAGAGGTAATGAACGCAGCATACTAGCAGACTCGGCCTGATAGAGGTAATGAACGCAACATACTAGCAGACTCGGCTTGATAGAGGTAATGAATGAAACATACTAGCAGACTCGGCTTGATAGAGGTGGTAATGAACGCAACATACTAGCAGACTCGGCTTGATAGAGGTGATGAACGTTCGGCTTGATAGAGGTAATGAACACAGCATACTAGCAGACTCGGCTTGATAGAGGTAATGAACGCAACATACTAGCAAACTCGGCCTGAAAGAGGAAATGAACGCAGCAAACTAGCAGACTCGGCTTGATGGAGGTAATGAACGCAGCATACTAGCAGACTTGGCTTCATAGAGGTAATGAACGCAGCATACTAGCAGACTCGGCCTGATAGAGGAAATGAACGCAGCATACTAGCAGACTCGGCTTGATGGAGGTAATGAACGCAACATACTAGCAGACTCGGCTTGATGGAGGTAATGAACGCAACATACTAGCAGACTCGGCTTGATGGAGGTAATGAACGCAACATACTAGCAGACTCGGCTTGATGGAGGTAATGAACGCAACATACTAGCAGACTCGGCTTGATGGAGGTAATGAACGCAACATACTAGCAGACTCGGCTTGATGGAGGTAATGAACGCAACATACTAGCAGACTCGGCTTGATAGAAGTAATGAACGCAGCATACTAGCAGACCCGGCCTGATAGATGTAATGAACGCAACATACTAGCAGACCCGGCCTGATGGAGGTAATGAACGCAACATACCACCAGACTCGGCTTGATGGAGGTAATGAACGCAACATACCAGCAGACTCGGCCTGATAGAGGTAATGAACGCAACATACCAGCAGACTTGGCTTGATAGAGGTAATGAACGCAACATACGAGCAGACTCGGCCTGATAGAGGAAATGAACGCAGCATACTAGCAGACTCGGCTTGATGGAGGTAATGAACGCAGCATACTAGCAGACTCGGCTTGATGGAGGTAATGAACGCAGCATACTAGCAGACTCGGCCTGATAGAGGTAATGAACGCAACATACTAGCAGTCTCGGCTTAATAGAGGTAATGAACGCAGCATACTAGCAGACTCGGCTTGATAGAGGTAATGAACGCAACATACTAGCAGACTCGGCTTGTTAGAGGTAATGAATGCAACATACTAGCAGACTCGGCTTGATAGAGGTGGTAATGAACGCAACATACTAGCAGACTCGGCTTGATAGAGGTGATGAACGTTCGGCTTGATAGAGGTAATGAACACAGCATACTAGCAGACTCGGCTTGATAGAGGTAATGAACGCAACATACTAGCAGACTCGGCCTGAAAGAGGAAATGAACACAGCATACTAGCAGACTCGGCTTGATGGAGGTAATGAACGCAGCATACTAGCAGACTTGGCTTCATAGAGGTAATGAACGCAATATATTAGCAGACTCGGCCTGATAGAGGAAATGAACGCAGCGTACCAGCAGACTCGGCTTTATGGAGGTAATAAACGCAGCATACTAGCAGACTCGGCTTGATGGAGGTAATGAACGCAGCATACTAGCAGACTCGGCCTGATAGAGGTAATAAACGCAACATACTAGCAGACTCGGCTTGATAGAGGTAATGAACGCAACATACTAGCAGACTCGGCTTGATAGAGGTGGTAATGAACGCAACATACTAGCAGACTCGGCTTGATAGAGGTGATGAACGCTCGGCTTGATAGAGGTAATGAACGCAGCATACTAGCAGACTCGGCTTGATAGAGGTAATGAACGCAACATACTAGCAGACTCGGCTTGATAAAGGTAATGAACGCAGCATACTAGCAGACTCGGCTTGATAGAGGTAATGAACGCAGCATACTAGCAGACTCGGCCTGAAAGAGGAAATGAACGCAGCATACTAGCAGACTCGGCTTGATGGAGGTAATGAACGCAGCATACTAGCAGACTTGGCTTGATAGAGGTAATGAACGCAGCATACTAGCAGACTCGGCCTGATAGAGGAAATGAACGCAGCATACTAGCAGACTCGGCTTGATGGAGGTAATGAACGCAGCATACTAGCAGACTCGGCTTGATAGAGGTAATGAACGCAACATACTAGCAGACTCGGCTTGATGGAGGTAATGAACGCAACATACTAGCAGACTCGGCTTGATGGAGGTAATGAACGCAACATACTAGCAGACTCGGCTTGATAGAGGTAATGAACGCAACATACTAGCAGACTCGATAGATGAACGCAACATACTAGCAGACTCGGCCTGATAGAGGTAATGAACGCAACATACTAGCAGACTCATACTAGCAGACTCGGCCTGATAGAGGTAATGAACGCAACATACTAGCAGACTCATACTAGCAGACTCGGCTTGATAGAGGTAATGAACGCAACATACTAGCAGACTCGGCTTGATGGAGGTAATGAACGCAACATACCAGCAGACTCGGCTTGATGGAGGTAATGAACGCAACATACTAGCAGACTCGGCCTGATAGAGGTAATGAACGCAACATACTAGCAGACTCATACTAGCAGATTCGGCCTGATAGAAGTAATGAACGCAACATACTAGCAGACTCATACTAGCAGACTCGGCTTGATGGAGGTAATGAACGCAACATACCAGCAGACTCGGCTTGATAGAGGTAATGAACGCAACATACTAGCAGACTCGGCTTGATGGAGGTAATGAACGCAACATACCAGCAGACTCGGCTTGATACAGGTAATGAACGCAACATACCAGCAGACTCGGCTTGATGGAGGTAATGAACGCAACATACTAGCAGACTCGGATTGATAGAGGTGATGAACGTTCGGCTTGATAGAGGTAATGAACACAGCATACTAGCAGACTCGGCTTGATAGAGGTAATGAACGCAACATACTAGCAGACTCGGCTTGATGGAGGTAATGAACGCAACATACCAGCAGACTCGGCTTGATGGAGGTAATGAACGCAACATACTAGCAGACTCGGCCTGATAGAGGTAATGAACGCAACATACCAGCAGACTCGGCATGATAGAGGTAATGAACGCACACACTAGCAGACTCGGCCTGATAGAGGTAATGAACGCAACATACAAGCAGACTCGGCTTGATAGAGGTAATGAACGCAACATACAAGCAGACTCGGCTTGATAGAGGTAATGAACGCAACATACTAGCAGACTCGGCTTGATAAGGGTAATGAACGCAACATATTAGCAGACTCGGCTGAACGCAACATACTAGCAGACTCGGCTTGATGGAGATAATGATCGGAACATATTAGCAGACTCGGCTGAACGCAACATACTAGCAGATTCGGCTTGATGGAGATGATGAAGGCAGCATACTAGCAGACTCGGCTTGATTACTCGGCTTGATGGAGGTAATGAACGCAACATACTAGCAGATTCGGCTTGATGGAGATAATGATCGGAACATATTAGCAGACTCGGCTGAACGCAACATACTAGCAGATTCGGCTTGATGGAAATGATGAAGGCAGCATACTAGCAGACTCGGCTTGATTACTCGGCTTGATGGAGGTAATGAACGCAACATACTAGCAGATTCGGCTTGATGGAGATGATGAAGGCAGCATACTAGCAGACTCGGCTTGATTACTCGGCTTGATGGAGGTAATGAACGCAGCATACTAGCAGACTCGGCCTGATGGAGATGATGAAGGCAGCATACTAGCAGACTCGGCCTGATGGAGATGATGAAGGCAGCATACTAGCAGACTCGGCTTGATTACTCGGCTTGATGGAGGTGATGAACGCAGCATACTAGCAGACTCGGCTTGATTACTCGGCTTGATGGAGGTGATGAACGCAGCATACTAGCAGACTCGGCCTGATGGAGGTGATGAACGCAGCATACTAGCAGACTCGGCCTGATGGAGGTGATGAACGCAGCATACTAGCAGACTCGGCCTGATGGAGGTGATGAACGCAGCATACTAGCAGACTCGGCCTGATGAAGGAGGTGATGAACGCAGCATACTAGCAGACTCGGCCTGATGGAGGTGACGAACGCAACATACTAGCAGACTCGGCCTGATGGAGGTGACGAACGCAACATACTAGCAGACTCGGTCTGATAGAGGTAGTGAACGCAACATACTAGCAGATTCGGCCTGTTAGAGGTAATGAACGCAACATACTAGCAGACTCGGCCTGTTAGAGGTAACGAACGCAACATACTAGCAGACTCGGCCTGTTAGAGGTAATGAACGCAACATACTAGCATACTGACATCACCAATCTTAAAACTGACTTTCAGTGACCATAAATGTGACCTACTGACCTACTTTCTTAATATTTTAGCATCAGTTTGATGCTTGAAACATGTAGCTCGTATCATTCAGATGAGCAATCCTGGGTCATCATGACCCAATTATTTCACATTTTCATCAAATTCATAGTGATAGTTATAATGTAGTAATTTCGGCAGTGAGTATTTTACATGGAAGTAGTCACTTCTCCTATAGAATAATAATCGGGGTCGTTATTCTATGAGATTCGAAGGGAGTCATCTTTAGAGAGTCAGTATTTTACTTGGAGGGGTCAGTTTTTCTATAGGATAATGACCGGGGGGTCGTTATTCTATAGTGTTTTCAAAGGGAGTCAGTTTTTTATAAGGGGAGTCAATATTTTACAGGAAAGGAGTCACATTTTCTGTAGAAAAATGACCGGGGGGGGGGGGTCGTTATTCTATGGGGGTCGAAATACTTCATTACAGCGGCCCACTGAACCCTTATTATATGCAGCAGCGGTGGTGGTTTGTTCTGGTGAAATGGGAGATGATTAAATCAGAAATAAAATGCAGCAAACTTGTTTATTCCCCCTTTCCCAGCTGCTTGTTCAATATGCATTGAAGTGTATCTCTTTTGCATGAGTGTCGCGGGTATCACGGGAAATCTCTGTTTCTTGTTACATGTGCTCTCAAAATGAATGAAAAGTATAGGTAAGAATTTTATTCTTATTATGTTGATCTGAGATATTTCATATATATAATAATATACGACGCTTTTATATTTAGATTATATATGCTGAGCTCGAAAAAACATCTTCTTCCATTGTTTAAAAACAATAAGTATTATAGTCTGTGCAGTGTGTTACATTGTTATTCCAGTGAAACATCCTCACTGACCGTCTCTAATGCCCGTCCCCCTACTTTAGTAGCAGCAATCTTGCTGAATCCCCGCCAAACACACAGAGCTGCGTCTATACCACGAGATCTTGCTGAGGTTTTATCGCCCTTTCAGCAGGCCAAAGACTTAGATTTGGAGGGCATTCGTTCAATCTAAACTCTGTCTCTCGTTCGAAAGTTTGAGAGACTCAAATTAGCTTAAGGAATCAATATCACTGATAGACGTACAAATTTATTCCAAAGATATAAAATGATCGGGGGAAGTCTCCAGCTCGTTCAAGTGGTGTAGTTTTGTATCTATAAAAAGATCACAAAAGACCACCTTGGACATCCTGGTCCGAGCGGCATATAAGATGGCCTTGCAGTATTAAAAATGTCATTATTTTTACCATGTCTTGTGTGTTTGTTTTTTTACAAATATCATATTCTAATGTTCATAATATGACCAAAACTGGAATCTGAAAGAAAGATTAGTTTCAGGCCAAATCTTTAAGAGTCAAAATAAAATGCTTATAAGCTTATGTGTTTAACCGCGATGAGGTTTTTTTTTTTCTTTTCGTCTTAACCAGGTCGGAGACTTCCCTTGGATTGAGAGACATTCTCTCGATCTAAACATTGTCTCTCGTTCGAAAGACAAAATGTCTTTCGATCGAAAGACTCAAATTAGCTTAAGCAATGAAAATCATTGAAAGAGTAATTAAGACTCTCTTTTTAGAATGCGCAAATTTATTTCAAATATAGAAAATTATCTTTCTTTTATCAAATTTTCAAAATCAAAATTATTTTGGGAATTTTGTTTAAGCATTATTATGCTTAAGCAAACTTCTATGACAATGAGTTTCTTGTAAAGTTTACTTGAAATAACAAGTTGTTTCAATGAATAAATAATGCGACTGTAATGAAATGATTGTTTTAATAATGATTTCATGTTTTTTCAACACTAATGCTAAATACAGTCTTTCGATCGAAAGACATTTTGTGTTTCAAACGAGAGACAGTGTTTAGATCTAGAGACTGTCTCTCAATCCAGGGGAAGTCTCCGACCTGTTAACAGGCGGATTGACATTCATGGCTTTGCTTTAAAGCACACCATTTGTCCTGTAGAACTTCATATTTCTATTTTTGGGCACGGAAATACCCGATGTTACTAACCGTTATTTTCCGCTGACGCACGAGCGATTGGAAGATACCATTTATGAAAGAAAGTGTAGAGGGCAGATTTGAAATATGAAAAAACTGAAATGAAACGTAAACATCGGCAAGAAGTCAAAATAAGAAGGAAAAATTGCAACATTATTTATGATTCGATCAATACAGTGATATGCAATTATTGAAAAATGACCTGCAAACTGCAAACAATTGTAAATAAACCCTTATTAACTACTGTCCATTATCCAATGAAATCGTCCGCTTGATTTGACCTACTATATATATGGAAATTCAAATTTTGACCTTCAGAAATTTAGCGCTTGCCAAGTATTACACATTGACTAACAAAGTTATCAAGATGGCTTTTCTTAGCAGTTGCTGGATTTCTGTTCACAGTTTTTGTTCTTCCCTGTTCCAGAGGTTGAGGTCTTTTGCCCTGCGGCTTGGCCAGTCGCAGGGCGGGGGTGGGACTTGTAAGTACATTTTCGATTTTCACTTTACAGTATTTCATTTTCAGTCAGTCTTGGTGGCTTTCTTTATCTTCTTATGAATTCAATTATAGAGTTAAAGATACATGTATGTTTACTGACTGTTTGGAAATATTTGAATGTTCATGCATGTGCAGTTCCCAGCTGCACATAATACTGGCAGAGAGGAGTGCTGCAGTATAAATAGATTGATAGATTGTGCTGGCGGACTCGAACTCGCACTGGGTATTCGGCTACCAACTCCATAGTCCAAATAATTGTACTCGAGAGTTGAATATCGTTATATTTTGACTTGTCGATATCCGCTAGACAACGTAAAATATCAAAATGTAAAATCGGTCTACCCGAGGTCTCATTATTTAGACTACCAACTCCTGTGAGTGATACTGTACTCCTGTGATTTATATACATGTACGTGTACTGGATAATCACAACTAAACCATATATTTATTACGTATTTTACTGAAGATTTGAAAAGTATTAGCATTGAATGTGTAAGATCATACCTCAACAATCACACTGGCCTTAGCTTTCACAAAAGCGGTGGTTCCAATGCCACGACGGTGGAGGATTCGTCGCAGAAACGGTGGAGAAATATGGCCAACTGACTATATTTACGCTCTCATCAGTACTTTTTCTAACGAGTGTTTCACGTTTCACTGAAAACAACTAGTGAGACAGGGGCCCACTGCCCACTTGTGTATTCTTCCAGCCACAAACACCTGGGTGTTCAGTGCAATTCTTTGTCATTTAAATGTAAACACTTCTGTATAGTTTGACGAGGGACTGTCGTTCCTGTATAATTCCCATTAAAAATGGTAAAATCTTGTACGAAATGACCCCCGAGCACGTTCGCAGCAAAATGTAAGTCCGACACTGTCGAGCAAAATCTTTTTCAAAAATTTTTTTAGACAGGCTTACTGTGGCCGTGTAGCTGCTTTTTTATTTCTGACTTTGGCAGCCATCGCAGTGAAAATGACCGTCAATTAAAACAAACTGTACATGTCAGATTAGTTCGACTGTCAAATTTCTATTTATATCTATCTATCTTTGTGGGAAAAATATGATTTGTCGTGAAAATGAAGATATTTTAAGGCGATGATATTTTAAGAAAAAGAAATGCAAGCATTCTGTGTGTTAGCCATTGCTTTTGTTCCACAAAAATTGGAAGCAAAGTAAAATTATAGCGTTTTTTGGAAGGCATTCTCATTGTTTCTGTCAATCGAGCAGAATTACCATCCTTGTTATTGAAATGAACATAACATTGACACAGACCCCTTTTCTAAAATTTAGCGATAATATGCAATGACCAACCAATATAAAAATAAAACATAAGAGAGATTGTCGTGATAGTTCATTTTTTTTTCATGTAGTTCATGTAGAGTAGAAGCCCGGAACATCATTAGATGTTAAGCGTTGTCGCTTCTTAGGCCCATTTGTATTTGTTTTCCCAATTTGGTACTAAATTATTTTAATTATGGTTATTATGAGTTATCTTTATATTTATTCTATACCATTTAATTGTCATAATATTGGTATGTACATTCTGACATATATTATATTACTACTATTTACAGTTAAAATTCCTTATAATGGTGTGTTCTTAAAAAGATAAAAAATCACAGTTATTTAGCACAGTCTATACAATATATACTTGTGTATGTACTATCAATTGCGTGTTTTGGCACAGTATCCATTGCTTGAATTAGACTGGCGTTACATTTATATAGTAAAAACAAGTTATTTTGGTGTTTGTTTTTGTTCTTGTTTTTTTTTTTTTTTAAAAAGAACATAATTTATCTTCACTGTCATATAGTCTAGATTTTACAAGTTAAGACCATAGCACCTATGCTTGGGTTCAGACTGGCCTGACATTTAAAAATATCAATCAATAAAATTTCTAAAAAGGAACATTGTTCCCTAGCACAGTCTTATCACCCTTTATGTCAATATACAGAACTTTTACTGAAAGGGGCTGTAGCACTTAGCTATGAATTTTGACCACCCAGACCAGTGCTTATTTAGCCTTGATTTGAAACTGTTGAGAGTTGGAGCTTCAATTGTACTGGAGGGGAGTGCATTCCATGTGTCAATTACTCTGTGACTGAAAGTATTTTTTCTTGTGTTAGAATTGGCTCTAGGCTTGAATAATTTCTGTGTGTTCCCCCTTGTATTAGTATTAGTTCTAACAGTTAGCAAGTTTGTGGAAGTTTTATCTAGTTCATTTCTAAGTTTGTACACTTCAATGACATCTGCTCTAGTTCTCCTATACTCTAGAGTTGGCATCCCTAGTTGGATTAACCTATCGCTGTACTCTAATCCTTGTAATTCATGAAGCATCCTTGTGGCTCTCCTCTGCACATTTTCTATGGCACGCATCAACATCTGTTTATCTGGTGGTGGGCAAAACAAATGTTTTTACATTGTGTATGGGATGGGAATTTTACTTCTTAATAACTGTTTCTCTCATTTATGGATTCTAAAAATTCAAAAAGTTTTGAAATACGTACAATTTTCATATTTTTGTATTAAATCTTCATGCATGAAATGACTTTGAAGTAGCTTGGCACAATTGTTCACCATCATGAGACGGAGTGTCATGCGCAAGAACCAGGTCCCTAGGAGTAAGGTCAAGGTCACACTTAGAGGTCAAGGATACAAGAAATGAAAACTTTGTCCGGAGCATTTCTTCTTCATGCATTGAGGGATTTTGATACAACTTGGCACAAATGTTCACAAGCATGAGACGGAGTGTCGTGCACAAGAACCAGGTCCCTAGGTCTAAGGTCTAGGTCACACTTAGAGGCCAAAGGTCAGATACAAGAATGACTTTGTCCGGAGCATTTCTTCTTCATGCATGGAGGGATTTTGATGTAACTTGGCACAATTGTACACCATCATGAGATGGAGTGTCATACACTGGTCCTTTCTTTTGAATTACTTCCCTTTGTTGTTACTATAAATAGCTTATATTGTAACTTTTTCATTACAAGTCGTAGGGAAAAATCGAGACCACTTTTCTGTATTACAACATGCATGTTACAACCAATTCTGAGGTGTATTTTGAGCTATCTCTACCTAGTAAGAATTTTTGTATGGACTTGTAATTTTTTTTTTTTTTTTTTTTTCTCTTTAAAGATCAACTTCCCTTAGTTGTTACTATAAATATCTTACATTATAACTTTTTTATAATTGACCGTAGGGAATAACCAAGACCACTTTTCTGTGGTACAACATTGATGTTACTTTCAAATTTTGGGTGTATTTTAAGGTATCTCTACCTGGTAAGGATTTTTTTGTGGACTTAGAGAAATAAAAGAATTACAATAAAAAAAAACATTGTAAACAACTAGAAAATTAAAATTCCATTTGCAAATACAGGTGCTAGTGTAAAGAAATTTGCTGTGATGGGCGTATATTGTGACATTCTGGCACTCTTGTTGTTATGATCAAATGTCCAGTAATTATCGGCAATTAACGTGTCACCTCGTGTCAATTTTGTTGTTCACAGTTTGATCTCGGTTAAAAATAATACTCGATAACTAATTAGTAGCATAATATTTGTGATTTTCTTATACTTCTGTCATCAAAATACTATTAAATTAATACGAAATTAAATGTGTTTGAAAAAACTATAAACCCCTCTATCTTTTACGGTACGTAACGGCAATCTTAGAATTAGCGTATACAATAAGCGCGGAGAGTAGCTTCCCTTACCAAAATGGAGAAAATTGTAAACAAACTTGTTTTGAAGTTGGAAAATTGTCTGTAACAATTTTTGTTGTAAAAAAAAAACACGCCGGAGTTTTAGATTGCTAAGAAGACCATTCGTATTGCGAAGGCAAATGCACGTCATTGTATCCTGGTAAATAATAATAGAAAACCGAAAATGAAATGGGTCTAAAGGCTAAACTGGTCAGAATTCTGAAAAATACATATACCGGCTGCACCTCCGATCAGCGGTCACCTGGCTTAAGCGGCCAAATTGTATGCTTCCCCTGGCTGGCTGCTTAAGACAGGTTAGACTGTAACTATGTTTTACATGAATTTACATTAGTTATTGAATTTACAAGAAAAACACAAAATAGCCCCTTCTTTAGCTGCTCTTTTGAATGCTTAACAATAATATTCATAGGGAAATCAAACTATCGGTACCCCATGTACAGTATAAGTACTGTAAAGTTGATTATGAATTACAGTATGTACCCGGTATATGTGAACTTGTTTTATAAAATACCCTTAATGAACCTCAAAATGTAAAGAATGTTTAAATAATATTTTGATATAATTAAATACTAAACTTAGTTTTGTTTACCCGAGTGATATAATATTCACACTTAAAAAAGTCATCCTGTAAATTAAATTTAAAAAAAAAAAAACCCTTTTAGGGCCTCATCTATGTCATTTGTCAGTGTCCTTTATATTAAATGTGTATAAAGTGTAACTAAATAAATATTATGTCAATAATAGTTACTTCTCTAGGTTATACATTAACCTTTTGGACATTGCTTACATTATATATATGATTAAAATAAATAAAATATAGGGCGTCATTTTAAGCTAATTGAGGGTAGCGAACAGTGTCTCCTTTTTAGCTCATGTGAGCTTTTCTGATCACTCGACGTTCGGTGTCCGGCGTCTGTCTGTCGTCTGTCCGTCAACATTTAGCTTGTGTATGCAATAGAGGCTGTATTTTTCAACTGATCTTCATGAAATTTGGTCAGAATGATTACCTTGATGAAATCTAGGCCGAGTTTGAAAATGAGTTATCTGGGGTCAAAAACTAGGTGACTAGGTCAAATCAAAGAAAAACCTTGTGTATGCGAGAGAGGCTGTATTTTTCATTTAATCTTCATAAATTATGGTAGAATGATTACTTTGATGAAATCTAGGCCGAGTTCGAAAATGGGTTATCTGGGGTCAAAAACTAGGTCACTAGGTCAAATCAAAGAAAAACCTTGTGTATGCAATAGAGGCTGTATTTTTAGCTTGACTATTCGAAGAATAGTCTAGCTATTCTACTCACCCTGGCGTCGGCGTCGGCGTCACACCTTGGTTAAGTTTTTGCATGCAAGTACATAAGCTATCATTTAAAGGCATATAGCTTTGAAACTTATTTATTCTTTTTCTAGGTCAATTACCAACCTCACTTGGTCAAGTTTCATAACTCTAACATGTATTTTGAGCAAATTATGCCCCCTTTTGGACTCAGAAAATTCTGGTTAAAGTTTTACATGCAAGTTACTATCTCCAAAACTAATGCAGATATTGAATTGAAACTTCACATGTGTCTTCGGGGTTATAAAACTAGTTGATAGCACCAAGTTCCATAACTCTGACCTTCATTTTGGCCAAATTATGCCCCCTTTTGGACTTAGAAAATTCTGGTTAAAGTTTTACATGCAAGTACTACAGCTATTACTAAAAGGCATATAGATTTGAAACTTATTTTTTCTTTTTCTAGATCAATTACCTACCTCACTGGGTCAAGTCCCATAACTCTGACATATATTTGGCAAATTATGCCCCTTTTGGACTTAGAAAATCTGGTTAAAGTTTTACTGCAGTACTACGCTATACTATAAGGCATATAATTGAAACTTATTGTTTCTTTCGAGGATCAAAACTAGTTCGACTGGCTCAAGTCCCATAACTCTGACATTATTTTGGGCAAATTATGCCCCCTTTGATGAAAAATCCTGGTTAAAGTTTTGCGTGCAGTAACATCTACCAAAACTACTTCAGATATTAAATTGAAACTTCACATGTGTCTTCGGGGTTATAAAACTAGTTGATAGCACCAAGTCCCATAACTCTGACATGTATTTTGGGCAAATTATGCCCCCTTTTGGAAAAATCCTCGTTAAAGTTTTGCGTGCAAGTACATACAGCTATTACCAAAAGGCATATAGCTTTGAAACTTATTTATTCTTTTTCTAGGTCAATTACCAACCTCACTGGGTCAAGTTCCATAACTCTTAACATGTATTTTGAGCAATTATGCCCCTTTTGGACTTAGAAATTCTGGTTAAAGTTTTACATGCAATTTTACTATCCCAAAACTAATGCAGATATTGAATTGAAACTTAACATGTTTCTTCGGGGTTATAAAACTAGTTGATAACATCAAGTCCCATAAGTCCCATAACTCTGATATGTATTTTGGTCAAATGATGTTCCCTTTTGAACATAATTAAAACTCTTTTGATATTTAACATTTTGGGTAATAATTTCCTGCTTCTGTGACAATATAATATTTCGAATAGTCGAGCTTGGCTGTCTTACGGACAGCTCTTGTTCAATTAATCTTCATGATTTTGGTCAGAATGATAACCTTAATGAAATCTAGGCCGAGTTTGAAAATGGGTCATCTGGGGTCAAAAACTAGGTCACTAGGTCAAATCAAAGAAAAACCTTGTGTATGCGCTAGAGGCTGTATTTTTCAATTGATTTTTATGAAATTTAGTCAGAATGATTGCCTTAATGAAATCTAGGTCATGTTCGAATATGGGCCATCTGGGGTCAAAAATTAGGTCACTAGGTCAAATCAAAGGAAAACCTTGTGTATGCATAGAGGCTGTTTTTTTTTCAATTGATCTTCCTGAAAGTAAGTCAGAATGATTGCCTTGATGAAATCTAGGGAGAATTTGAATATGGGTCATCGTAGTCAAAAAGTTGGTCACTAGGTTTTAAAACAAAAAAAACCTCGTGTATGTGATAGAGGCTGTATTTTTCAACTGATCTTCATGAAATTTTGTCAGAATGATAGCCCTTTATAAATCTAGGTCAAATTCGAATATGGGTCATCTAGGATCAAAAACTAGGTCACTAGGTCAAATCAGAGAAAATACTTGTTTTTGCGTCCAATTTTAATGATAATTGGTCAGAATATTTTTTTCCATGAAATCACTAGGTCAAACATGTTTACACTGTTATGGTGTATTATGGTGTGTTTCTCAAGTGAGCGACCTAGGGCCATCTTGGCCCTCTTGTTTTGGATTCAGCATAGTTACATACAAAGTTCTTGGTGCTTTCTTCACAAAAGGAAACATCTTTTTCCTATAACCTACTCACTAAATAGACATTGTTCTAGTGAAGGCTCATTATAGGGAAATGTTGCTGCTGTGATGGTGATGACACAATAGATTTAACAGGCTTTTATGATTCTAAGATAGATATGGTTAAAGGTGGTCAGTCACATTTAATTAACATTTAATGACATGTTTTACTTTATGTATATTCTGGTAGAGAATTATTTAAGGAACAAAAGACCGATTACTAGAATTAGATTCCTATTTGAAATGTATATTTTATTATTTTTTTTAAAATTTTGTAATTACTCCCCCTTTAATATGAAAGTATATAAAAACTGGGTATTACTTTTTATTTCGAACAATGTCTAGTTTTACATTTGCATTTGATAGACATATCAACTATTGAACAATCTGAACCAAAATGCAAGTTTTTTAAAACTGTGTGTAGCTTTGAATTCGTTTATTTCCATTTCCAATCTATCTTGGTTTCGCAACCAAGTAGGCAAAGGGAGGTAAAAAATAAATTTTCAAAACTTGCGTTTCTAATGAATTCCATCAAATACTAATTTTTAATGCAAATATTTACAAATATATTACAATATGTCTAATATTTATACATTTCCTTAGGCCCAAAATATGTTTATCAAATTTATACTTATGATAAAATAACTCTATCTTGGTTGGGCAACCAGGATAGGAAAATAAAATTTTAAAAATACCTCCAGTGAAAATCTAATTTGTATTAAGTGTTAAGTGAACATAAATGAGTGTAAATGATCAGATGCTAAAGTTTCGAACAAATCCGTTACATGGCCAAAATCTGATTATCCACCTTTAAAGTAAAGGAATAAGGTCAGTAATTCGGTCGAAAATGTGCTTCCGTGGTGTAGTCGAAAGAAGTCCATAATAAATAGATCCTAATTTTCCCATTTTTTGCGCAAATTCGTGTAGAACGAGTGCTTTAATCACCGTTTCTCACTACTAGAAGACATTCTGCATGAAATGAGACGGTTTTCATGTTCATACACCCCACATGGCAAGTTTTGCAGATCGAAACGAAGTAGGTGTTGTATTGCGCGGACGAGAGTAAATATGCGCATTTTTAGGGTAGCAGACCACAACTGACTGGCATTTCACTAGGAACTACATAACCCCCTATTTTCTTTTCATTTTTTCGTTAATTTGTGATAGAACTTTCGTGAAAAATAGGTGTAGGAAAAAGTGATGTTCTCTAAAGATACGTAAAGACGATATGAAGTTGTCGTTTTTTATATGAAACAAAGAAGGATTTGAATTACTGACCTTTAACCTATAAGAGCTGAAATAAGACTTTCTCGAAACACATCGCAATTAGTCTTAATAGTCATAGATCGGTTGTTTATGATATAAAAGGGTGTTTTCAATGCAAAATAATAGTGAAATTTGAAAATTTTTGAATTTTGACCATATTTTGAGAAGATGCGCCTATTCAGCAGCGATTTCTGGGATTAAAAAGCCAGTATTTTGTCTCCAGAATGTCAGAAAATGCACAAAATGCATCCTTTTGGGTCTTATTCATGACGGAATGAATGATATTTCAGAATCCAAGTGAAAAATAATGCAAACGAGTGAAACTTTTACCAAAATATACAATAAAAGGGCCATAGGGCCAAAATTTAGCCCAGTAAATTGGTAGGGGGTGGCTTCTATTAAATGTCTATATTTCTCTAAAATCTCGAAATTTCACAATGAAACTTGGCAATATGTTTGGTATTACATCTTTCTTGAAAATAGAAATGAAAATTATGTGATATTTGAAAAGAAACATTTCTTATAGGAATAAGGTCAGTAATTCGGTCGAAAATGTGCTTCCGTGGTGTAGTCGAAAGAAGTCCATAATAAATAGATCCTAATTTTCCCATTTTTTGCGCAAATTCGTGTAGAACGAGTGCTTTAATCACCGTTTCTCACTACTAGAAGACATTCTGCATGAAATGAGACGGTTTTCATGTTCATAAACCCCACATGGCAAGTTTTGCAGATCGAAACCGGAAGTAGGTGTTTATTGCGCGGACGAGAGTAAATATGCGCCATTTTTAGGTAGCAGACCACAACTGACTGGCATTTTCACTAGGAACTACATAACCCCCTATTTTCTTTTCATTTTTTCGTTAATTTGTGATAGAACTTTCGTGAAAAATAGGTGTAGGAAAAAGTGATGTTCTCTAAAGATACGTAAAGACGATATGAAGTTGTCGTTTTTTATATGAAACAAAGAAGGATTTGAATTACTGACCTTTAACCTAAAGGGTCATTATGTTTTTATCAGAATGGTGAAATGTTTTTGTGCCCCTCCCATGAGTGGTTGGGGCATATAGATTTGGTCTTTTCTGTGTGTCCGTCCGTCCATTCATCTGTCCGTCCGAAGTTCGTGACGCGCCTAGCTCAAAAAGTATTTCATATTAATTGATGGAATCTTGCATGAGTCTTTATCATGGTATGAACTCCTATTTTTCGTCTGGCTCCGCCCCCTGTTTTCAGAGTTATGGCCCCTGACATAGTAAAAAATGCACATTTTCAACTTGTGACACGCCTAACTCAAAAAGTATTTGATATAAATTTATGAAACCTTGCAGGAGTCTTTATCATGATATGAACTTGCGCACCACCTGTTTTTCTTACAATTTCTACAGTTATGGCCCCTGAAATAGTCAAAAATGCACATTTTCACCTTGTGATAAAGACTTATTCACAGTTTCATCAATTTACTTTTGAGCTAGGCATGTCACGAACTTCAGATGGGCGTACGGACAAGAGGAAATCTATATGCCCCCACCACTCATAGGGGAGGGGGGGGGGGGTCACAAAAATGCACATTTTCACCTAATTGTGTGCCTAGCTCAAAAAAATATTTTATATGTAAATTTATGAAACCTTGCTTGAGTCTTTATCATGTGACCTTGCACATTTGGCATTCTTCATGAGAATCTTAGTGCTTATTACAGTGTTATGGCCCTTGAAATAGCCACAATAGTGGATTATTTGTTTGTGATGCTCATAGCTCGAAAAGTATATTTATGGCCTAGAATACTTCAAATTCTTTTCATAAAATGTTTGTTGAGGCTATGCCTCATTAAGACTGATTTGGATTATTGCCCCTTATATGTGACAAATGTACCAGTGGAGGGCACACCCTGTGTGCTACAGACACATTCTAGTTTAATTTGGCGTTGAGAGGCATCTGGTACTGGTGTGGCGTGAAGCGTTGAGGGGATAGATATCGGAGGATTGACTCCTGACCCCTCCCAGGTTGTTGAATTTTTTTTTGCAAATTGCACCATAAATGACTTGATTTCCTTGCATTTAATAGATACCATATAACCACTTTTATCATCAGAGGGCATTGTCACTTTTCCCTAGAATGTATATTGTGGAAACTTTCCTGTGTGAAACTGCTAGCCAGTTTTAAAATAACTTTACACAAATGGTTCTCGTGTGACCTGCTAATAATGTTCAAATTTTTCAGATTTGTCAAAAAACACATTAACTCCAGAGGGCATTGTCACTTTACATCAGCTATTTCTTTAAACAACATCTCCAAAACCACTGAATGGATTTTGATGAAACTTTACACAAATAATCTCTGGGTAACCCTCTTTCAAAATTCAAATTCAAATATTTCAGTATTAACAGTCATTGTCTTTACCAAAATCACTGGCGCCAGATCAAAAAGAAAATGCCTCTGTACATGTTATACCCTACCACTAGGTATTCTATAAAAACCATGGTCATGAAGGGGAAAACCCTATTTTATTATTTATCTGTTTTGAAAAAAGGAAATATGTGATTGCGTGTTCATCTGTGAGACTTTTTGTCCATCATAATTTGTGTCCTGAGCAAAACTAAATTCACATTATTGACTTCAAATTTGGGACAAGGGTATATGGCAATAAGAAGCTGTGTAGAGTGCTTAAACCGTCTGTAGGGCAAAGGTCAAGGTCACAAACAGTGCTGAAAGTTAAAATTAGCCAACATATTTTGTGTCTGGAGCATAAATCAATAAACATGCAAGGTATTGACTTCAAACTTGGTTTGTGGGTAGATAGGATGAGGCCCAGCCCTAGGGTTCCTAAATTTAACATAGATATATCTATAGGGGAAAAAATCTTCTTGTCTGAAAGTTCAAAGCCTAGGCCTTGGATATTGGGTATGTAGCATTGCTTAGTGGATCTCATACAAGATTGTTCATATTATGCCCCAGAGGCGCCCCACCCTGGGTGTCTTTTGTTATATAAGTTATATAGGAATAAATACTTCAAAAGTTATCAATTCATATTTCCTAGAGTGCTTTATCATAATTACCTGATGACCCAAAGTGATTAATGATTACTTGACTGTGACCTTGACCTACTTTCTTATTTTTTTATGATACAGTCTTGAAATTTGGATGACATACATGTACAGTTTTTCACACCAATCTTAAAACTAACTCTCAGTGACCATGAATGTGACATACTGACCTGCTTTCTAATATTTTAGCATCAGTTTGCTATTTTAAACATGTGCTTTATATTACTCAGGTGAGCGATTCAGGGTCATCATGACCCTCTTGTTACTACTTTTTACAATGTAACACTTTACTCTAGGTAAGCTGCCTTAAGTGTACCCCCTGACAGCAAAGTTGTAAGGGGGGTATACTGGTTTCAGGTTGTCTGTCTCAGGGCCTCCTCTGGGTTTTTAGCTCGACTATTCGAAGAATAAGTAGAGCTATCCTACTCACCACGGTGTCGGCGTCGGCGTCACACCTTGGTTAAGTTTTTCGTACCAGTCCACATTTTGACAAAGTCTTTTGAGATAAAGCTTTGAAACTTTCAATACTTGTTTACCACCACCATGGCCAGTTATAGGCAAGAGCACATAACTCCATCAAGGATTTTGGCTGAATTATGGCCCTTTTTGACTTAGAAATCATGGTTAAGTTTTTCGTACCAGTTCATATTTTGACAAAGTCTTTTAAGATAAAGCTTTGAAACTTTCAACACTTGTTTACCATCACCATGTCCAGTTATAGGCAAGAGTACATAACTCCATCAAGGATTTTGACTGAATTATGGCCCCTTTCGACTTAGAAATCTTGGTTAAGTTTTTTATACCAGTTCGTATTTTGACAAAGTCTTTTGAGATAAAGCTTTGAAACTTTCAACACTTGTTAACCATCACCATGTCCAGTTATAAGCAAGAGCACATAACTCCATCAGGAATTTTGGCTGAATTATGGCCCTTTTTGACTTAGAAATCTGGGTTAATATTTCATACCAGTTCATATTTTGACAAAGTCTTTTGAGATAAAGCTTTGAAACTTTCAACACCTGTTTACCATCACCATATCCAGTTATAGGCAAGAGTACATAACTCCATCTTGGAGTTTGGCTGAATTATGGCCCTTTTTGACTTAGAAATCTTGGTTAAGTTTTCCGTACCAGTTCATATTTTTTGTAAAGTGTTTGACATATGGCTTTGAAACTTTTATCACTTGTTTAGTATAATAGTCTCTATCTGTGGGAAAGAGTACATAACTCTGTCATCTATTTTGGCTGAATTATGGCCCTTTTTGGACTTTGAAATTGGTTCTGTTTTCATACAAGTCCACATTTTGTCAAAACTATTTGACATATGGCTTTTAAACTTTGAACACTTGTTTATCATTATGATTTCTATCTGTAAGCAAGAGTACATAACTATTTTGACTGAATTATGGCCCTTTTTGGACTTTGAAATTGGTTCATACATTGCCATTTAGTGCAAGACTTATCGAAATCAAAGAAATACAGGAACATTGTTTGTCTAATCTATTTATTTCTTTTGTCTGAATATCTGTTGAAATATTTTGACCCCATTCTTCAGTCAATTCTTCGAATAGTCGAGCGCGCTGTCATCAGACAGCTCTTGTTCATACTTGTCGCCAGCCTTTTCGCCAATTTGAAAAAGTTGGAGCCACTTTAGTGCCATTTTTGAGCCAGATTTCTGAGCCACTTTTATTTCTCTTAGTTGGCTGTCATAGTGTGCATAATAACAACTTTTGAAGATGTATTAGTTCATTGTAGAAGTAAATTCAATTTGTAGTTGGATGCAAATGACACAAAATCAATTCTTTAGTTTAAGAATCATATCTATCCATGATTTACCAATATTCCAGGACTCTTTTATTTTCTGAAAGGAAAATTCTGAATTTTTTCTATTTTAGAAGGTCGAGTTGAACACTCATCTGATGATTTTTAAGAAGTCATGGTAGCAAGTGATATCTTCCAGTTTCTGAACATTTCAAAGAAATTAATTTAACTGAGGAATTACAAAATTATCTAATATATTTGCAAAAAGTAACAAATTAAATGTATTTTTCGTACTTATTAAAAATTCGTCAGTCATACAACTGCATGCCACAAACATGTCAATCTTTTTTGTTTTGATTACTGATTAACCATCAGTTCACACATTATTACACAATTATATTCTCAAAGTGTCAACCAACTTCAACAGTCGAATTGTCAAATACACCGCCTAGACTGGTTATCGATTTTATTCACCACCAGCGCCTAGGTAAACACGTGTATCGGGAACCAATTATTGGGCCGCTTATATCACTATGGAAAAAACAAATGACGAGAAAAAAAGCTATGTGGCACTTATTGTCATTTCGCCAGTTTGCAAAATTTAGCGCCAAGTTCTTAAAATTATCGCAAATGGCGACATTGGCGATCGACAGCAGAGGCCCTGTGTCTGCCTGTCTGTCCATCCGTCTGTCTGTTCCTAGACACAATCTTGTGCGCACCATCTCTCCTCATCCCCTTGACACAATTTAAAGAAACTTCACGCAAGTGATCAGTAACAACAGTAGTTATGCATGGGGCATGTTAGGTTCTTTTAGAAAAAAAAAATTGCAGAGTTACGGGACTTTTTTTTGTTACTATACAGTATAATACATAGACACAATCTTGTGCGCACCATCTCTCCTCATCCCCTTGACACAATTTAGAGAAACTTCACACAAGTGATTAGTACCAACAGTAGTTGTGCATGGGGCATGTTAGGTTCTTTCAGAAAAAAAAAATTGCAGAGTTACGGGACTTTGTTTTATGTTATGATACTATAGACACAATCTTGTGCGCACAATCTCTCCTCATCCCCTTGACAAAATTTAATGAAACTTCACACAAGTGATCAGTAACAACAGTAGTTGTGCATTGGGCATGTTAGGTTCTTTCAACAACAAAAATTGTGGAATTATATGACTTTGTTTCTTGTTAACATACTATGTACATACAGTCTGCATATGCAATCTTGTGCGCGCCTAATTTTCCGAACCCTTGCATATAATTTAATGGAACTTTACACAAGTGATCAGTAGCAACCCTAGTTGTGCATGGTTCATGTTACATTCTTTTAGATAAACATTCTGTATAGTTATGGGACTTTGTTTTTTACTATACTGTATACATACAGTCTATATACATACAGTTCACATAATTATGCAATCTTGTGGGACGAAAAACACGCTGAGAAAATACATGTCCAAAAACTTAGGGTCAAGAAAAATAATTATTTTTCCACATTTTAGGGGTGTCCCAAGATTTAGGGTGTCCCAAGACTTAGGTAAAATATGGTACATACAGGCTATATAAATACAGTCCACATAATTATGCAATTTTGTGTGTGTCAAATTGCAGTGTACTATGTCAGTGCATGAGGGGGTACATTCATCACCTTTAGTGATAGCTCTAGTTATAAAATATCTGTGTTGCTAAATCCTCCGTAGCTTCATTGGTAACAACAGTGGAAAACTTCTCTATTGTCGTGGCAGTCAGGTTATATTCCCG
Organism: Mercenaria mercenaria; assembly: GCF_021730395.1. Lineage (NCBI taxonomy): Eukaryota > Metazoa > Mollusca > Bivalvia > Venerida > Veneridae > Mercenaria > Mercenaria mercenaria. The sequence goes on from NC_069378.1 coordinate 98,087, forward strand.
ACATGGACATTTTTTATACCCCCGAAGGGACATATGTTATGGTCCTGGTGTCCGTCTGTCTGTTAGCAATTTCGTGTCCCCTCTGTAACTCTTAACCCCTTAAAGGATTTCAAAGAAACTTGACACGAATATTGACCACACCGAAACGTCGAGCAGAGCGAATGTTTTAAGTGTCTCATTTTAAGGTCAAGGTCACACTTAGGGGTCAAAGGTCATATGAGAAGTTTTCCACTGTTGTTAGAGTTTTTGTTTCGGATGACTAGCTTCAAGGTCAAGGTCACACTTAGGAGTGAAAGGTCATATATGACTTGGCTGTGTCTGCTCTGTAGCTCTTGAACTGCTTGAAGGATTTCTAAGAAAATTGGCACAAATGTTCACCACACTGAGGCAACATGCAGAGCACATGTTATGGATGACTCACTTCATGGTCAAGGTCACCCTTAGGGGTCAAAGGTCATATATGACTTTGCTTTGTGTATATTGCTATGCATTGCAGTACTGTTGTTTTTATTTGGCAGATCCCTTTTTGTTCTCTCACAATCGCCTCAGTCACAATCAAATGCATATTTTTAGTGTGCTCCATGTTATACACCCATATTTAAAATGGTATACTTGGTATAAATGTTTACCATAATAAGACGATGTACAGACCCCTAGCTCCATGGTCAAGGTCACACTTAGAAGTCAAAGGTGTTTCTTGTCTGGTCCATAACTGTGCCATTTATCAAGGGATTTGAAAATAATTTGACACAAATGTTAACCATATTGAGAAGATGTGTCACACTTATGACTGAGGACTCACTTCACACTGGAGTGACGGGCTCCAGTTTCCTCAAATGTGCCCAGTTTCACTGTCAAGCATCAAAATAGTCAAGCATGCTATCTCCTGTGACAGCTCTTATTGTGACTACTACTGCTACTGTAGATGATGATGATGCAGAAATTGGAACTGTTTAAGCATGTGTTATCACTGTTGCTGCTGATACTGTATGATAGTAATGACGACTGCTGCTTCAAAATCTTAATTATTCAACTGTTATTGTCACTGGTCTGAAAAGGTGAAAATGATCATCAGATGTTCATGATGGAAACAAAGTCACAATGCTAAATAATTTACTTCGCATAATGATTGTCAATTTAATATCAAGATTATTCTCACACATTTTAATGCTGCTGCTAATGATGATGATGCAGTTACTGCTGCTATCTTTCGGAGGGGATGCTAATAATGATACTTAAAGAAAATTTCTGATAAAAAAATACAAGGTGCTATCTGATAATTTACAAGATGCTATCAATTTGAAAGTGAGAATATTCTTAGGAAGATTAAAATGTAGAATTGATGATGGTATTGTTGTTGCTAGTGATTCTAATGGCATTCTATTCCATATCAATAACCAGGTATTACCTGTTTAGTATGTACATTGTGCAAAGATTGTAAAAATGTGGAATTGTTTACATGTATTATAATTTAAGGTGATGTTGTTTTTTGTCGAGCCCGCTTGTCCATCTGTCCGGATTTGTTTGTCCGGACCATAACTTTGACGTGCCATGAGAAATTTTGTCTATATTTGGTATGAATGTTAACCTCAGTGAGACAGAGTGTCATGCACAAACCTCGGGTTCCTATCTCAAAGGTCAAGGTCACACTTACAGGTCAAAGGTCAAATTCAAAAATGACTTTGTCCGGAGCATTTCTTCTTCATGCATGGAGGGAATTTGATGTAACTTGGCACAATTGTTCACCATCATGAGACGGAGTGTCATGCGCAAGAACTAGGTCCCTAGGTCTAAGGTCAAGGTCACACTTAGAGGTCAAAGGATACAAGAATGACAACTTTGTCCGGAGCATTTCTTCTTCATGCATGGAGGGATTTTGATGTACTTTGGCACAAATGTTCACCACCATGAGACGGAGTGTCATGTGCAAGAACCAGGTCTCTAGGTCTAAGGTCAAGGTCACACTTAGAGGTCAAAAGTCAGATACAAGAATGACTTTGTCTGGAGCATTTCTTTTTGATGCATAGAGGGATTTTGATGTAACTTGGCACAATTGTTCATCTTCATGTGATGAAGTGCCATGCCTAAGCTCCTAGAGTTACTTCCCTTTGTTGTTACTATAAATAGCTTATATTTGTAACTTTTTTATTACTGGTTATAGGGAAAAATCAAGACCACTTTTCTGTAGTACAGCATGCATGTTACATCCAATTTTCAGGTGTATTTTGACCTATCTCTACTGGTGTGGATTTTTGTGTGGACTTACAATTTTTTTATGCCCCCAAAGGGAGGCATATTAGTTTTCAACTGTCCGTCCGTTAGTTCGTTCGTTCGTTCGTTCGTTAGTCACAACGTTAACTTTTTGCATGAAGGCACTTTACTCGCGAACCACTGCACCCAGGACCTTCAAACTTCACATGCTGATAGTACTTATTGAGTACACCACCCCTACTGACTTTGGGGTTACCAGGTCAAAGGTCAAGGTCACAGGGGCCAACGTTAACTTTTTGCATGAAGGCACTTTACTCACGAACCACTGCACCCAGGACCTTCAAACTTCACGTGCTGATAGTACTTTATGAGTACACCAACCCTACTGACGTTGGGGTCACCAGGTCAAAGGTCAAGGTCACAGGGGCCAACGTTAACTTTTTGCATGAAAGCACTTTACTCGCGAACCACTGCACCCAGGACCTTCAAACTTCACGTGCTGATAGTACTTATTGAGTACACCACCCCTACTGACATTGGGGTCACCAGGTCAAAGGGCAAGGTCACAGGGGCCAACGTTAACTTTTTGCATGAAGGCACTTTACTCGCGAATCACTGCATCCAGGACCTTCAAACTTCACATGCTGATAGTACTTATTGAGTACACCACCCCTACTGACTTTGGGGTCACCAGGTCAAAGGTCAAGGTCACAGGGGCCAATGTTAACTTTTTGCATGAAGGCACTTTATTCGCGAACCACTGCACCCAGGACCTTCAAATTTCACATGCTGATAGCACTTATTGAGTACACCAATCCTACTGACTTTGGGGTCACCAGGTCAAAAGTCAAGGTCACAGGGGCCAACGTTAACTTTTTGCATGAAGGCACTTTACTCGCGAACCACTGCACCCAGGACCTTCAAACTTCACATGCTGATAGTACTTATTGAGTACACCACTCCTACTGACTTTGGGGTCACCAGGTCAAAGGTCAAGGTCACAGGGGCCAACGTTAATTTTTTGCATGAAGGCACTTTTCTTCGAACCACTTCACGCAGGACCTTCAAACTTTACATGCTGATAGTACTTTATGAGTACACCAACCCTACTGACTTTAGGGTCACCAGGTCAAAGGTCAAGGTCACAGGGGCCAACGTTAACTTTTTGCATGAAGGCACTTTACATGCAAACCACTTCATTCAAGACCTTCAAACTTCACATGCTGATAGTACTTATTGAATACACCACCCCTACTGACTTTGGGGTCACCAGGTCAAAGGTCAAGGTGCTGCGGGGGCATTTGTCACCATTAGTGACAGCTCTTGTTATATTTTTTTTTTAGCTCGCCTGTCACATAGTGACAAGGTGAGCTTTTGTGATCACCCTTCGTCCGTCGTGTGTCCGTCCGTCAACAATTTGTCTGCACGATAGTGGTTTCATTATGATTTTATTTTAACCAAACTTGCACACAACTTGTATCACCATAAGATCTCGGTTCCTTTCTTGAACTGGTCAGATCCCATTATGGGTTCCAGAGTTATGGCCCCTGAAAGGGCCAAAATCAGCTATTTTGACCTTGTCTGCACAATAGCAGCTTTATTTATGATTTGATTTTTACCAAACTGGCAAACAACTTGTATCACCATAAGATCTTGGTTCCTTTCTTGAACTGGCCAGATTCCATTATTGGTTCCAGAGTTATGGCCCCTGAAAGGACCAGAATTAGCTATTTTGCCCTTGTCTGCACAATAGCAGCTTCATTTATGATTTGAATTTAATCAAACTTGCACAAAACTTGTGTTGCTATAAGATCTCAGTTCCTTTGTTGAACCGGCCAGATCCCCTAATGGGTTCCGGAGTTATGGCCCCTGAAAGGGCCAAAATTAGCTATTTTGACTTTGTCTGCACAATAGCAACTTCATTTATAACTTGATTTTAACCAAACTTGCACACAACTTGTATCACCACAAGATCTTGGTTCCTTTCTTAAACTGGCCAGATTCCTTCATGGGTTCTAGAGTTGGCTATTTTGGCTTTTGCAGCCATATAGAGACTTCATTTATGGTTTTATTTGATACAAACTTCCAAAATATCTTCAACAACAACAAATCTTGGATTCCATGACAGATCAGATCCAATTGTAGTTTCCAGAGTTATTTTATATCTGATTACCTCCCCTGATTGTAGTCAAAATGGATTTATATCAGTAAGTACCGACAGGACTTATTTGAAATTTCATTATTGTCATTAGTTGGACCGAGCCAATCAGGGTAGATAACTATGGACTGATTTTATGTCAAATTACCTCCCTTTATTTCAAATTAAAATGGGTATATCTCCATAACTAATGAAGATACTGATCTGAAATTTCATTTATGTCAACAGATTTATTTGGCAGATCCTTCTTTTGTTAACTTACAATAATTTTCTTTTGAATTACTTCCTTTTTCGTTACTATAAATAGCCTTTTTTTAGTAACTTTTTTATTATTGGCCGAAGGGAAAAACCGAGACCACTTTTCTGTGGTACAACATGGATGGTACCTCCAATTTTTAGGTGTTTTTGACATATCTGTACCTTGTAAGAATTTTGTTTTTCTTTTTGGTTATTTCTTTCCTTTGTTGTTCCTGTCCTTTGGACTTAGATATTTTTTCCGAGGACCTTCTTGTCCTCAAGTGCAATGATAACAGGTGAGCGATATAGGGCCATCATGGCCCTCTTGTTTATTTTTTTTTTAGATTTACGTTCCTTTGTTGTTACTTTAAATAACTTATATTGTAACTTTTTGCAATCTCTTTTTTATTTGGCATAAATGTTTGCCTCAATGAGATAAGGAGTGACATGTACAACTCCCAGTCCTTTTGACAGCTGGCGGGCTCAACATACTGCCCATGGGCATCTAGTTTTTGTTGCTGAAGAGTTTGCTGCTTTTGCTGATAATTATCACAATGATTTCCTTATTTTGGTTAATGGGGTACTGTTATTAAAACTTTGTGCACGAAGGCTCATCATTATGTGATATTTAAGAGATGATGTATTTGAAAGTCTTGTTACAACAGTTTTATAAGTTTCAGGATTAAATTTGTGACTAGAGCATTGTGTACAAAATCAAGGCTGCTTTTTTCTTATTACATATTTTTTCTACTTTCAGGTACTGAGGTGACCGAGGCTATGAGGGCACTACCTCCCGGTAGTGATGAGGTTGTTGCTTTGGCTGTGACGGAGGAGCTGTCTACTGAGGTGACTCCCTTCGCTAGCCAGGACCCCGTCCGTCCTGTTGTAGATGTTGCGGTAATCCCAGAGGATACGCCCGCCGCTGACGTCGAAGGTATTGGGAAGGGGCTCCTCAGGGTGGGCCATCCTGTGGAGCATGAGGTGGGTCCTGTACCCCAGGTGGATCCTTCCCTTTTGTACCTGAGTAGAGGTTGCCTCTCCCACCTCTTTTTGTCCCAGAGGTAGAGGTGCCAGCTCCTTTTGTGCACAGGTATCCCAGGTATTCCCAGGGAACACCAGAGACAGGGAGTCTCTGGGAGGGTGGTTCAGGGATTAGAGTTAATCCTGAGGGTAGGCCAGAGTTAGATGTACAGGTTTTGTCCCACGCAGGTCAACTAGGCCCGCGACCTCACGTGCCTATGCAGATTATTTGGGGCAGGGGGGTTAAGTCCTACGATTAGCCAATGGCCTCACACCTCCTCCCTTCTTGTGGTTGAGGAGAACATGGCAGAAATAAGGGTGTTTAGTATACTTTAACATTAAGCTACTTCATCATCATTCATTATCATCATCTGTTCATTGTCATCAGTTCATCATTATAATTATCCATTCATCATTATCCTCATCCATTCATCATTTTCATCTATTCATCATCATCATCATCCATTCATCATCATCATCCAATCTTCACCATTATCATCATCCAATCTTCATTGTCATCATCTGTCTGTTCATCGTTATCATCATCCATTCATCCTCGTCCATTCATCATCCTCTACTTATCATCATCATCATCTCTATTCATCATCGTCCTCTATTCATCGTCATCTATTCATCACCATCATCTCTATTCATCATCATCTTCTCTATTTATCATCATCATCTGTTTAGTCATCAGTACTTGAATTTTCTACAGACACTTGTTGGTTAGTCCCAATCCCCCCTCCCCTCCTACGCCCCATGCCATTTGTCAGCATCAACATTTAGAACATGATCAAAGTTGTACTCTTACTTTCCAACATGTTCTGCATTGGTCGAGTAGGCTTTAAAAGTTTACCGATAGTTGTCAGGGGCTTAGTAGGGGAGTTGGGCAAACCTACTGGTGAATGTGGATTTCCCAAGGAAACAGAATAGGCATCACTGCTTATCATTCATGTCCATCAATCATCATCATCATCATCATCACATATCCAATCATCATCCAATCTTTCATCATCATCATCCATTTATCATCATCTACTCATTATCATCATCATCTATCCAGCATCATCATCTGTTCATCCTTATCATCATCCATTCCTCCTCCTCCATTCATCATCATCTACTTATCTTCATCATCATCATCATTTCTATTCATCATCATCTTGTCATCATCTATTCATCATCATCAGCTCTTAATCACCATCATCTCTATTCATCATCATCTTCTCTATTTATCATCATCATCTGTTTAGTCATAAGTACTTGATTTTTCTACAGACACTTGTTGGTTAGTCCCAATCCCCCCTCCCCTCCTCCGCCCCATGCCATTTGTCAGCATCAAGATTTAGAACATGATCAAAGCCTGCTCAGCTCTTGCAGAACATGACTGGTAACAAAATAATAATAATAATAAAAATAAATCTGAATATAACATGTTTTATAATCATGAACATTTCTCAGTTTATTTTAAAAAACTAAAAGTTTGCTGATAGTTGTCAGGGACTTAGGAGGGGAGTTGGGCAAACCCACCGGTGTATGTGGATTTTCCAAGGAAACAGAATTGGCATCACTGCTTATCACTCATCTTCATAAATCATCAGTCATTATCAAATCCATTTATCTTCATCTTCTCCTCCTCCTCCTCATCTTCATCTATTTCATCATCAGTCATTATCATCATCATCATCATCATCATCATCCGCTTCCTTCTCCTCCTCCTCCTCATCTTCATCTATTATATCATCAGTCATTATCATCATCATCATCATCATCCACTTCCTTCTCTTTCTCCTCATCTTCATCTGTGTTATCATCATTAATTATCATCATTATCCTTATCATTTATCATTACTCATCATCATTATCATCAGCCATTATCATATCTATCTATAAATCATGTCCAAACTACATTTATGCAAGGTGTTAAATGTATACCTAACAGTCAGATTTCTTGCCAGTTCTTTGAAACCATTTCTTAGTTAAGTGGTGTGATTGTTGTTGTTGTATGTGTATGTTGTTTGTGTATGTGAAGTTTGAAAGCTTGTGTTATATGTTACCAGTAACAGTATGTGTACTATACTTAAAAGACAATACTAAATTAGCCAAGGAGGCTTTGTTAATAATGGCAAAAATTGCATGCAATACTGGATTTTCCCAGGACCCAGCAATTTCCAGGACCCTGCAAAATTAGTATTTATGGTAACTATCTTCTATGCACGGTACTGGTTTTTGTCCAGGAGTGACAAGAAGAATGTGTGAAAAGTCGTGTGCTTGTTTTGTTGGTAGTGTTTGTGGTGTGGTTGTTGTTGTTGTATGTGTATGTTGTTTGTGTTTGTGGAGTTTGAAAGCATGTGTTATATGTTACCAGTAACAGTATGTGTACTATAAATACTTAAAAGACAATACTAAATTAGCCAAGGAGGCTTTGTTAATAATGGCAAAAATTGCATGCAGTACTGGATTTTCCCAGGACCCAGCAATTTCCAGGACCCTGCAAAATGAGTATTTATGGTAACTATCTTCTATGCACGGTACTGGTTTTTGTCCAGGAGTGAAAAGAAGAATGTGTGAAAAGTCATGTGTGCTTGTTTTGTATGGTAGTGTGTGTGGTGTGATTGTTGTTTTTACAAAAAAAAAAAAAAAATACAAAAAAAAAAAAAAAAAATCAAAAAAAAAAAAAAAAATAGTTTGTGCATGTTCTTGTTTGTAGTATTTAATGTAATAATTTATTGTGACCATTGCAGGCTGCAAGAAAGAGCATCATAATGCAGTTAACTGAATTCTGTTATGAGGCAGGAAAGGGACATCAAAGAACAGTGGACAAGATTTTATTCTGAAGCAGAGGACGAGATTTTTTTAAAGAAGGAAGAAAGGAATATTAAAGTGCACAGGACTGGATTTAATTATGAATCAAGAAAAGGAACATCAAAGTGCAGTAAATGGAATTTTATTATGAAATGCAAGGAAGGGACATCAAAGTGCAATGGACTGGCGACTACTGGGGAGAAGATGTTGCTTTAAAAGATTGCTTTTTGCTACAGGTGCAAAGCCTTGACAGATTCCTTTACTATTGATTGAGACCTGCTAACATTACCTTCGAGGACAATCCGGTGTCTATATGTCCACTAGATTGTGGCGTTTTTTGGAGCGACTGGAAGGAAAGAAAGAACATAAAGAAGGAATATAAAAGTGCAATAGATTCAATTTTATGGAGCTACAAGGAAGAATCATCAAAGCACAATGGACTTGGATTCTATTTAAATTCAGTGGATAGATTGGATTTTCTCAGAGTGAAGAAAGGATAATATTATCGTAATGTTATGCACGTAATAACCCATAAAAGTGACATAAAAGTTTTAATTATTTGAATTGATACTTTTTGTGGGGGTGGGAATCTCTGTCCTGTCTATTCCAGATCCTTCCCATTCATCCTATCCCATTACACTGCCCATCCCATTCCTGACTGGTTGCCCTGATATGTTCGTACAAATAATATATAATATAACATATCTGAATGGAAATATTAATGTAGAGCATGGTTACATTAAAAGCAGAGAAAAGATGTGAATAGATAAATTTAATATGAAATATGTTAGAGCGAAAATATGTCATATTCATGCAATTGACACTTTTTAACACTTTCTATAGTCACACTTTATAAGAAGTGGTAAAAGTATACTTCTGTATATGTAGATGTATATATGATAGAAAAGGTGGAAAACATGAGTTTTTCGAGATGTCCATAATATTATTATGAAAAGAGACTATTATGTGAAGTGGAATAATTATTAAATCTGGAACCACACTTGTATGATCAGTTGAAAGTTCATACACAGTTTTTGGAAGTTACACTCTCGCGATATTTTGAAAAGTTTGGAAAAAGAATTGTTTGAAAGGTATATATTTTTCTGTGTTACTTGCTTATTTGCTGAATTACAAAAGTAATGTACATTTCATGTTGCCGTGATTTTACTTACACCAATTTATTCAATTTCAGTATGAGATATGTTGCAGGAAAATAGTGTCAAGGCAAGGAGAAAAGAATAGTTAAGTGCACAGGACTGAATTTAATTATGAAGCAAGGAAGGGACATTATAGTACAGTTGAAAGAACTTGATAATGAAGCAGGGAAGGACATCAAGTGCAAGGCAGACTGGATTTTCTCAGGAAGGAAAGAAAGAACATAAGGAAGGAATATAAAAGTGCAATAGATTCAATTTTATGGAGCTACAAGGAAGAATCATCAAAGCACAGTGGACTTGGATTCTATTTAAATTCAGTGGACAGATTGGATTTTCTCAGAGTGAAGAAAGGATAATATTATCTTAATGTTATGCACGTAATAACCCATAAAAGTGACAAAAGTTTCAATTATTTGAATTGATACTTTTTGTGGGGGTGGGAATCTCTGTCCTGTCTATTCCAGATCCTTCCCATTCATCCCCATTACCCTGCCCATCCCATTCCTGATTGGTTGCCCTGATATGTTCGTACAAATAATATATAATATAACATATCTGAATGAAAATATTAATGTAGAGCATGATTACATTAAAAGCAGAGAAAAGATGTGAATAGATAGATTTAATATGAAAAATGTTAGTGCGAAATTGTGTCATATTCATGCAATTGACACTTTTTAACACTTTCTATAGTCACACTTTATAAGAAGTGGTAAAAGTATACTTCTGTATATGTAGATGTATATATGATAAAAAAGGTGGAAAACATGAGTTTTTCGAGATGTCCATAATATTATTATGAAAAAAGACTATTATTTGAAGTGGAATAATTATTAAATCTGGAACCACACTTGTATGAACAGTTGAAAGTTCATACACAGTTTCAGAAGTTACACTCTCGCGATATTTTGAAAAGTTTGGAAAAAGAATTGTTTGAAAGGTATATATTTTTCTGTGTTACTTGCATATTTGCTGAGTTACAAAGTAATGTACATTTCATGTTGCCATGATTTTACTTACACCAATTTATTCAATTTCAGTATGAGATATGTTGCAGGAAAATGGTGTCAAGGCAAGGAGAAAAGAATAGTTAAGTGCACAGGACTGAATTTAATCATGAAGCAAGGAAGGGACATTAAGAGTACAGTTGAAAGAACTTTATAATGAAGCAGGGAAGGACATCAAGTGCAAGGCAGACTGGATTTTCTCAGGAAGGAAAGAAAGAACATAAAGAAGGAATATAAAAGCGCAATAGATTCAGTTTTATGGAGCTACAAAGAAGAAGAATCAAAGCACAGTGGACTTGGATTCTATTTAAATTCAGTGGACAGATTGGATTTTCTCAGAATGAAGAAAGGATAATATTATCTTAATGTTATGCACATAATAACCCATAAAAGTGACATAAAAGTTTTAATTATTTGAATTGATACTTTTTGTGGGGGTGGGAATCTCTGTCCTGTCTATTCCAGATCCTTCCCATTCATCCTATCCCATTACCCTGCCCATCCCGTTCCTGATTGGTTGCCCTAATATGTTCGTACAAATAATATATAATATAATATATCTGAATGAAAATATTAATGTAGAGCATGGTTACATTAAAAGCAGAGGAAAGATATGAATAGATAAATTTAATATGAAATATGTTAGTGCGAAAATGTGTCATATTCATGCAATTGACACTTTTTAACACTTTCTATAGTCACACTTTATAAGAAGTGGTAAAAGTATACTTCTGTATATGTAGATGTATATATGATAGAAAAGGTGGAAAACATGAGTTTTTCGAGATGTCCATAATATTATTATGAAAAGAGACTATTATCTGAAGTGGAATAATTATTAAATCTGGAACCACACTTGTATGAACAGTTGAAAGTTCATACACAGTTTTTGGAAGTTACACTCTCGCGATATTTTGAAAAGTTTGGAAAAAGAATTGTTTGAAAGGTATATATTTTTCTGTGTTACTTGCATATTTGCTGAATTACAAAGTAATGTACATTTCATGTTGCCATGCTTTTACTTACACCAGTTTATTTAATTTCAGTATGAGATATGTTGCAGGAAAATGCTGTCAAGGCAAGCCGAAGAAGCAGCACTGGATTTTCCCTGGAAAAGAATGAAGACTGTCTGCGAAGAAAGTGACTGTATTCATTTGTAGTGTTTAAAGTGAAGAAAATAATAAAATGTTATTAATTGAAATTTATACTTTGTGGGGGTTGGGAACTCTGTCCTGTCTATTCCAGTTCCTCCCCATTCATTCCTATCCCAATTCATCCTGACCCGGTCCATCCGATTTTTTATTGGTAACGTATGACAGTGTGTAAATATGTTTTATTCATGCAATTGACCCTTACAATAATTTATTATAGTAACACTTTACAAGAAGTGGTAAAAGAACCCTTCTTTTAATGTAAATGTTTATATATGATAGAAAATGTGGAGAATATGAGTTTTTCGAGATGTTCATAATATTGTTATGAAAACAGTCTATTATCTGAAGTGGAATAATTATTAAATCTGGAACCACGCTTGCATGAACATTTGAAAGTTCATACACAGTTTTCGGAAGTTTCACTCTCGCGATATTTTGAAAAGTTTGGAAAAAGAATTGTTTGAAAGGTATATATTTTTCTGTGTTACTTGCATATTTGCTGAATTACAAAAGTAATGTACATTTCATGTAGCCATGCTTTAACTTACACCAGTTTATTCAATTTCAGTATGAGATATGTTGCAGGAAAATGCTGTCAAGGCAAGGAGAAAAGAATAGTTAAGTGCACAGGACTGAATTTAATTATGAAGCAAGGAAGGGACATTAGAGTACAGTTGAAAGAACTTGATAATGAAGCAGGGAAGTACATCAAGTGCAAGGGACTGGATTCTAATATGTGAGAAAGGAACATTAAAGTGCTGAGACTACCAAGGAAGAGATGCTGCTTCAAACGATTGGCAGAGTTGCTTTTTGTTACAGATGCAAAGCCATGACAGATTCCTTTACTATTGATTGAGACAAACTAACGTCACCTTCGAGGACAATCCGGTGTCTATATGTCCGCTAGATTGAGGCGTTTTTTGGAGAAACTAGTCTACAACATTGTGCCGGCAGTGTTTAGATGATGGTTGTTCCTCTGTGTTTTGAGAGATGGAATCAGGGATTGTGAGGATTTGCATTTCTTTCAGGTCAACAGACTGCCAATGACAACTGACAATGTCCCGTTCTAGTATACATTCAGCGATTGATTGGACTTTATTATGAAGCAAAAAAGGAATATCGAAAGTGCAATAGACTAGATTTAATATGAATCAAGGAAATATCATTTAAGTGTTATGAACTATGAAGTTTCAGGACAGGAAGAAATATCATCCAATTCTAATTGACTGGATTTTCTCAGGAAGGAAAGAAAGACATAAGGAAGGAATATAAAAGTGCAATAGATTCAATTTTATGGAGCTACAAGGAAGAATCATCAAAGCACAGTGGACTTGGATTCTATTTAAATTCAGTGGACAGATTGGATTTTCTCAGAGTGAAGAAAGGATAATATTCTTAAATGTTATGCACGTAATAACCCATAAAAGTGACATAAAAGTTTTAATTATTTGAATTGATACTTTTTGTGGGGGTGGGAATCTCTGTCCTGTCTATTCCAGATCCTTCCCATTCATCCTATCCCATTACCCTGCCCATCCCGTTCCTGATTGGTTGCCCTAATATGTTCGTACAAATAATATATAATATAATATATCTGAATGAAAATATTAATGTAGAACATGGTTACATTAAAAGCAGAGAAAAGATGTGAATAGATTAATTTAATATGAAATATGTTAATGTGAAAATGTCTTATTCATGCAGTTGACACTTTCTATATTCACACTTTATATGAAGTAGTATAAGTACACTTCTTTATAAGTAGATGTATGTATATGATAAAAAAGGTCCGAAAACATGAATTTTTCGGGACGTTCATAATATTATTATGGATACAGTCTATTATCTGAAGTGGAATAATTATTAAATCTGGAACCACGCTTGTACAGCTTTTTTGGAAGTTGCACTCTCGCGATATTTTGGATAATATGGAAAAAGAATCGTTTAAAAGGTAATGTTTTTCTGCTTGGTACATATATGCAGAATTACATTTCATGTTGCCATGCTTATTTACAGTACTTATACCTGTCCATTTTTTCTTCAGTTAGAGCTGCAAGTTGAAGCAGGAAAATGGTGTCAAGTGTCAAGGCAAGCCAAAGAAGCAGTACTGGATTTTCCCCGGAAAAGTATGAAGAATGTCTGTGAAAAAAGTGACTGTGTTCATTTGTAGTATTTAAAGTGAAGAAAGAACATAAAAAATTTAATCATTGGAATTGATGCTTTTTGTGGGGGTGGGAATCTGTGTCCTTTGTAGTCCAGTTCCTTCCTATCAGTCCTAACCCCATTTCATTTTGATTCGGCCCATCCCATTCCTGATTTGTAATCCAGATATGAATGTACAAATAATAAATATCATATTTGAATTAAAATATTAATATAGAGCATGGCCATAAAATAAGCAGAGAGATGTGTATAGATGAATTTAATATGAAATATGTTAGTATGAAAATATGTCTTATGCATGAAATTGACACAATAGTAACACTTTATAAGAATTGATAAATATATGTATATGATAGAAAAGGTCGAAAACATGAGTTTTTGGAGACGTTTATAATATTGTTATGGATTCAGTCTGTTATCTTAAATGGAATAATTATTGAATCTGGAATCACTCTTGTGTAGAGTATGGGAACAAAATAAGCAGAGAATGGATTTGTATAAATGAATTCAATATGAGATAATTGTTCATGTGAAAATATGTCTTATTAATGCAATGAACATTTGCTATAGTTAAACTGCATTAGAAGTGGTAAAGTACATTTCTCTGTAAAAATGTTTATATGATAGAAAAGGTCCAATAGGCCAATGACAACTGACTTTATGTCCCGTTCATATGTATAGTCAGTGATTGATTGGACTTTATTATGAAGCAGAAAAGGAATATAAAAGTGCAATAGAAAGGATTTAATAGGAAGCAAGGTAGAACCATCTAAATGTTATAAAAAGTGACATACCGGTAATTAAAAATGTTAATTATTAGAATTGTTACTTTTGTGGGGGTGGGAATCTCTGTCCTGTCTATACCATTTATTCCGATTCATCCTATCCAATTCCAGCTTGACCCTGCCCATCCCATTTCTGATTGGTTACCAAGATATGATTGTATAAATAATACATAATATAGCATACTTGAATTAAAATAATGTGGAGCACCGCCAAAAAATAAGCAGAGAAAAGATGTGTATAAATCAATTTAATATGTAATTTGTTAGTGTGAAATCATGTCTTATTCATCCAATTGACACTTTCTATATTCACACGTTATATGAAGTGTAATAGTACACTTCTTATAAGTAGATGTATGTATATGATAGAGAAGGTTGAAAATATGAATTTTTTCGAGACATTCTAATATTATTGTAATAGTTTATTATCTGAAGTGGAATAAATATTAAATCTGGAACCACACTTGTACAGTTTTCAGAAGTTAACACTCCAACAATATTTTGAAAAGTCTGGAAAAAGAATTGTTTGAAAGGTAATATGTTATTCTACTTGGTACATATATGCAGAATTACAGGAGTAATTTATATTTCTTGTTGCCATGCTTATTTACAGTACTTATACTAGTCCATTTTTTTCAGTTTGAGCTGCAAGTTGAAGCAGGAAAATGGTGTCAAGTGTCAAGGCAAGCCAAAGAAGCAGTACTGGATTTTTCCTGGAAAAGTATGAAGAATGTCTGTGAAAAAAGTGACTGTGTTCATTTGTAGTATTTAAAGTGAAGAAAGAACATAAAAATTTTAATCATTGGAATTGATACTTTTTGTGGGGGTGGGAATCTGTGTCCTTTGTAGTCCAGTTCCTTCCCATCAGTCCTAACCCCATTTCATCTTGACCCGGCCCATCCCATTCCTGATTTGTAATCCAGATATGAATGTACAAATAATATATATCATATTTGAATTAAAATATTAATATAGAGCATGGCCACAAAATAAGCAGAGAGATGTGTATAGATGAATTTAATATGAAATATGTTAGTATGAAAATATGTCTTATGCATGCAATTGACACATACAATAGTAACACTTTATAAGAATTGATAAAAGTACACTTCTTTGTAAGTAAATATATGTATATGATAGAAAAGGTCGAAAACATGAGTTTTTGGAGACGTTTATAATATTGTTATGGGTTCAGTCTATTATCTTATATGGAATAATTATTGAATCTGGATCAATCACTTTTTGTGTAGAGTATGGGAACAAAATAAGCAGAGAATGGATTTGTATAAATGAATTCAATATGAAATAATTGTTCATGTGAAAATATGTCTTATTAATGCAATGAACATTTGCTATAGTTAAACTTGATTAGAAGTGGTAAAAGTACATTTCTTTGTAAAAATGTATATATGGTAGAAAAGGTCAATAGACTGCCAATGACAACTGACTTTATGTCTTGCTCATATGTATATTCAGCGATTGATTGGACTTTATTATGAAGCAGAAAAAGAATATAAAAGTGCAATAGAAAGGGTTTAATATGAAGCAAGGAAAGATCATCTAAATGTTATAAAAAGTGACATAATTAAAAATGTTAATTATTGGAATTGATACTTTTTGTGGGGGTGGGAATCACTGTCCCATCTATTCCAGATCCTTCCCATTCATCCTTTCTGATTCCATCCTGACCCTGCCCATCCCATTCCTGATTGGTTGTCCTGATATGTTCATACAAATGATATATATTATAACATACCTGAATGAAAATATTTAATGTAGAACATAGTTGCATTAAAGCATAGAAAAGATGTGAATAAGATAAAATTTGATATGAAATATTTTTGTGTGAAAATATATGTCATATTCATGTAGTTGACACTTTTTGACACTTTCTGTAGTCACACTTTATAAGAAGTGGTAAAAGGTTACTTCTGTATAATGTATATATGATGTTTATATAGTGTTTAGTGTTTAGAGTGAAGAAAAAACATAAAATGTTAATAATTGAAATTGATACTTTGTAGGGGATGGGAACATTGTCCACTCTATTCCAGTTCCTTCCCATTCATGCCTATCCTAAGCCAACCTGACCTGGTCCATCCCATTTCTGATGGGTAACTCGTGTATGATAGTACAAATAATATATAATATAGCATATTAGAATTAAAATTTTAATGTTGAGCATGGCCCAAATAAAGGAAGAGAAAATATGTGTATAAATAGAATAATTATGAATATGTTTTATTCCTGCAATTGACACTTACTATGGTAACACATTATAAGAAGTGGTAAAAGTACACTTCTTTATAAGTAAATATATATTTGATAGAAACGGTTTAAAACATTTGTTTTTCAAGCTGTTCATAATATTATTATGGAAACAGTCTATTACCTAAAGACAAAAAGACAAATGATTATTAAATCTGGAACCACACTTGCATGAGCAAATGAAGGTTCATGTACAGTTGTTGAAAGTTACATTCTTGCTGTATTTTGAGAAGTATGGAAAAAGAATTGTTTGATAGGTAAAATAGTTTTTTGTGTTTCAGTCATATTTGCTGACCATTGTTGAAGCTGTGGATTTTCCCTGGAAAAGAATGAAGAATGTTTTCAAGAAGAGACTGTATTCATTTGTAGTGTTGGAAGTGACGAAAGAATAACAAATGGGTACTTACTGGAATTTATATTTTTTGTGGAGTTGGGAATCTCTGTCCTGTCTATTCCTGTTCCTCCCCATTCTGTCTTGTCCCATCCTGACCTGGCCCATCCATTCCTGATTGATAATCTAGAAGTGTTTGTAAAAAGAACATGTTGCATATTTGAATGGAATTGTATATTGAAGTAGTGTTACAGAATATGGCTACAAAATAAGCTGAAAAAAAATGTATAAAAAATATTAATACGAAATATGTTAGTGTGAAAATGTGTTTTATTTATGCAGTTGATATAGTTTAGTTTATTATTGTATAAAAATAAAGTGTGTTTCAGCAAAGTATAATTTATAAGTCTGTACGAGTTTTGTCAAACGTAAATATGGATACAGTTATACAGTATTATACAGGATATAAGATAGAATAAATATTAAACCTGGAATGACATTTGTAGCAATATGTAATGGAAAAACTTGGTCAATTGGGTATATAGACATTCTGGATGTAACAACATGACAAGTCTCTTACATTATACTGTTTATAGAGACAGAAGACAAAAGATGCTGGAAATGTAAGTAGAGGCTACAAGACTGATTTCCAAACCAAATGATAGGCACTGGTATGTATTGTTGTTTATAATAATAATTGTAGTGTTGTTTATAAAAGAATTCATTGATATGTTGACCTGTTCCACACAGGTAAATGTCAACTTCTCCACTCAAATTAGAGGTGGAGGATGTTTGATCTAGACTTTAGCTTAAGAGGATTTAACTAATGTATTCCATGTAACTTTTACCATGATTTTAGATGCCTAAGTTCCAAAACATTAACACTCTTATTAGGAGAAGAATCAGAAGGCTTAATCAACCGATGGTGAAAATTGTCACATGCTGCAAGAAAAATGACAGCTGGAAAGATATAATCCCTCACACCACCAGCACCAACTCGGACAGAATGATGGTCTTTCAACATATAGTAGATTCACGGTGATACATCGTAGAGCAGATATAGCTGGTCAACTTATACAAGAATGTTGAGGTAATGAATCTTAAATTCATATTAATTTTTTTTTTTTTGATAACAGCCGTTTACATGAACTTCTGCATATATTTAGGGAGTACACACAAGGAACATTTAAACATTTAAACTTTAGCCTGCTGCTGACAAATGATTCTGCCTTTGCAACCAGTGTAGACCAAGATCAGCCTGTACCTCCGAGCAGGCTAATCATGGTCTGCACTGTTCGCTATTCAGTCAGTAAATTTTAAGTGAACACCCTTTTGAATCATAAGTGGTACTGCCCAAATTAAATGATGGACCGGTCCAAAATAGAAAAAAGCAGGGTAAAGGTTAAAGCATATTGCCATTGCCAAAAAGGTGAAGTTAACTGTTAAAGTTCTAATGCTAACTGCTACAAAGTTTTTTTCTTTTTTTTTTCATTTAAAAACAACTACATCAGTTATTAAACAAGAGGGCCAAGATGGTCCTAGGCCGCTCACCTGAGAAACACACAATAACAGTGTAAACATGTTTGACATAGTAATTTCATGGAAACAAATATTCTGGCCAATTTTTATCAAGATAGATCAAAAATGTGGTCTCAAATGTAAACAAGCATTTTCTTCAATTTGACCTAGTGACCTAGTTTTTGGGCTAAGATAACCTATATTCGAATTTGACCTAGATTTGATCAGGGCAATCATTCTGACTAAATTTCATGAAACTCGATTGAAAAGAACAGCCTCTATTGCATACAAAATGTTTTTCTTTGATATATCCTGGCGACCTAGTTTTTGACCCCAGATGACCCATTTTCAAATTTGACCTTACTTTCATCAAGGCTAGCATTCTGAACAAATTTCATGAAGATCACTTGAAAAATAAGTTTCTATTGCATACACAAGGGTTTTCTTTGGTTAGGACCACATGTAATTCTAATTTCTTCTTTACAAATATTATTTTAATTTTTTTTTTCCGAAAGATCTTTATGAATAAAATATTCGCCAAGACAACCAAACTGTTTCTTATAAAGCAGCCAACCTGTCTTAAGCAGCCAGTGCCTCATTTTCCTTCATTCTATAAATGACATGCATTAAGCAGCCACATGCGCTAAACAGCCGCTTTTTCCCCACACTCTTGGCTGGCTGCTTTAGACAGGTTTTACAGTACGCTGATTTTAAAGACAATGTCAGCTGTTTTAAAAATGTTGTTGCTTTTTGTAGAAATAGGGTGTTGATGGTACCTATTCTGTTTTTGGTAAAGGACAATGAATGATAGGCAAGTTTCTCAAACATTATCTTCTTTCCCTGACAAAAAACATTGATACGAACAAAAAAATTCATTACTTCAGACATGGATAATTGGTTTCCTGCAAAGAAGAATGTATAATGTAACACCTGCAGCCAGAGAGTTCGGAGAAAGGGATCAGCTCAAAGAACATTGGAGGGGTCTGATGACAATATTGATGTAGGTTATGAAGGTAAGTCTGGTATCATTTAACAAGGTTTTTGGTTATTTAAAATACTTGTACTGCTGTATATTTACTTTACAGTCTGACAGAAGTGTGCACACTATTTTTCAATTACAGCTAATTGAATGATCAAGTTTAACATGGATCTTTTAAGACAAAGAATGCTGCCAAGTGAAAAAGTAGCAGATATACAATTAATAATAATACAACTAAACACTGAAATTCTGTTTAAGTTGTGTTGTCTCGATCTCATTTCTTAATTAATAATTCAATATATGGAAGAACCATCTTAAGTTCTTTGTTATTTTTGTAGTATACTTAACTTCTGCTCTAAAGCCTTATCTCCGCTTCTGCTCTGCTGAAGTTTCTCTTTCACCCACATAGGAGGTATATTGATATTGTCAATACAGTAAATTGTAAAGCCAACCAGGGGAGTTGGAAAAAGTGGCTGAATACCTGGAGATATTATGGGTCATCTGGGGTCAGAAACTAGGTCACTAGATCAAATCATAGAAAAAGCTTGTGTATGCAATAGAAGCTTTTTTTTAGCTCACCTGAGCACGAAGTGTCGTCCATCATCAGTTGTCCGTCGTCAACAATTTGACTGTTAACACTCTAGAGGTCACAGTTTTGGCCCAATCTTAATGAAACTAAGTTGGAATGTTACCCATAATAAAATCTTGGACGAGTTCGATATTGGGTCATCTGGGGTCAAAAACTAGGTTACCAGGTCAAATCAAAGGGAAAGCTTGTTAACACTCTAGAGGTCACAATTTTGGCCCAATGTTAATGAAACTTGGTCAGAATGTTACCCTCAGTAAAATCTTGAATGAGTTTTATATTGGGTTGTCTAGGTCAAAAACTAAGTCACCAGGTCAAATCAAAGGAAAAGCTTGTTAACACTTTAGAGGTCACAATTTTGACCCAATCTTAATGAAATTTGGTCAGAATGTTACCTTTAATAAAATCTTGGATGAGTTTGATATCGGGTCATCTGGGGACAAAACTAGGTCACCAGGTCAAATCAAGGAAAAGCTAGTTAACACTGTAGAGGTCACATTTATGACCATATCTTAATGAAACTTTGTCAGAATGTTGATCTTGATGATCTATAGGTCAGGTTAAGATCTGGGTCAGCTGGGGTAAAAAACTTAGTCACTAGGTCAAATCAAAGTAAAAAGCTTGTTAACACTAGAGGCCACAATTGTGACTGTATTTTGATGAAACAGAATGTTTATTTTGATGATCTTTAGGTCAAGTTTAAATCTGGGTCATGTGGGATCAAAAAATAGGTCACCTTGTCAAATCAAAGGAAAAGCTAGTTAACACTCTAGAGATCACATTTATGACCATTTCCAGGTAACCAGGTCAAAATGTTAATCTTGATGATCTTTAGGTCAATTGGTCAGGTGAGTGAAACAAGGCATTCATGGCCCACTTGTCCTACTTTTCAGGTCTGTTCCTCCTTTGTTCCTAGATCTTGTCGGACCCATAATTTTGACATGCATTGAACGATCTTGTTCAATATTTGGCATGAATGTTTAACTCAATGAGACAGAATCTCTCTCAAAGGTCAAGATCAGTTATTGGCCAAACGGCGGGATTCACATGTTGCCCACCGCCTCGGTAGCCTTGTGGTAGTGTCGGCTTTGAGTGCGGGAGGTCGTGGGTTCAATCCCCGGCCGCGTCATACTAAAGACGTAAAAAATGGTACTAGAAGCTTCCTCGCTTGGCACTCAGCATTTAGAGGATAGTGCAAGGACTGGTCAGCCTGGTGTCAGTATAATGTGACTGGGTGGGGTATCATACCACATGTCTATGGCGTGATATTCCACTGAGGCAGCACATTAAAGTTGGGCATTGTGCTCACTGCTACAAGTAGACACTGTCGTTTATATGACTGCAAAATTGTTGAAAAAGAAAAAAGACGTTAAACCCGAACACACACACAATCACATGTTGCCCATGGGCATCTGCTGAACATAGAAAAATAAATAAAGACAGTGAGTGAAAGTTTAATCTTACTTGTAATAGAAATAATTTAGTTTTTGTTGTGCTCCCCCCCCCCATGAGTGACGGGGGCATATGGATTTGCTCTTGTCTGTGCATCCGTCTGTCTGTCTACGAAGTATGTGACGCGCCTAGCTCAAAAACAGTTTGATATAAATTGATGAAACCTTGCATGAGTTTTTATGCCCAAAATGTTGAAACTTAGTGGTGTGATTGGACATGCCAAGTAGATGATCCCTATTGCAGCCAACCATCAGTGTCTCTTTGACTTCGCTTCTGTCCCCTATTGACTTCATGACTATACGACTATGCACTGAGGGAGAGATGTGCTTTTTTTACAAAAGCATCTTCTAGTCTTGACCCTGTTTGAAGTTCTGCAAACAAATTACTTTCAGTCATTAAGATTATGTGTTAATTGAGTAATATAATATTACATTTTAAATGTTGTTTCTAAAATGTTAAAATGTAAGGAGTACTATACATTGTAAGGTAATAGTTGTGTGATCTTCTTACAAGAATCAAGGTCCTGATTAAGCTCCTTAAATGGGTAATAGACTGTACGAGCTAAAGGTGAAAGAGTTATATTTTAGATGTAGTTCACATATGTTTGACATGCTGTTTCAGGGTGAGCTACCTCCTGATGAAGCACTGAAGGCTAAAACAATACTTGAAGGCAAGCTCTTTACACTGAAGGAAGAGAGAGACAGTGTTGCCAAGGCAAAAGACGGCTCTAGAATTGACAGAACCTGGTAACAGCCTTTATTGTCATAAAATATCAGACTTCTTGCAATGTTCATAGAGAATGTGCAATTATTTGTTTAGAAGTGGTAAAATATTTTGTTTGTTGAAACACCTGTCTTTATAAGATGCAATGTATAATGAAGTGCGCAGTATTTTGTCCAGATGCCTTAATTATAAATAGTAATAACGTAGGCCATCTTATGGTGTTCATTATAGAGTGTGCAATGTTATGTTTTGTTGAAAGAATAATTTCTGTTACTTGAATCCTACCTACACTTGTATATGGACAGGCGCATACCGCCTCGGTAGCCTAGTGGTAGAGCGTCCGCTTCGAGTGCGGGAGGTCGTGGGTTCGATCCCCGGCCGCGTCATACCAAAGACGTAAAAAAAGGTACTAGCAGCTCCCTCGCTTGGCGCTCAGCATTAAGGGGATAGTGCTAGGACTGGTCAGCCCGGTGTCAGTATAATGTGACTGGGTGGGGTATCATGCCATGTGTCTACGGCGTGATATTCCAGTGAGGCAGCACTATAAAGCTGGGCATTGTGCTCACTGCTACAAGTAGACACCGTCGTTTATATGACTGAAAAATTGTTGAAAAAGACGTTAATCCCGAACACACACACGCATATGGACAGGCCCGTGTGTATTTTTGTGTGATTTACCATGAAGTAGTTTGGCATACTGAACTAAATTGTATGCTTCTTGATACAATGATCATCTAAGTCCGAGTGGGGAGAGAGTACAAGTATCACTTGAAGACTATATCAAATTTACCTCGACAAAAAAACAACCTCTACTCAACAGTCAATATTTGTATCTCCCAGGGTGTTGTTCTACAGAGGTTGCACTGTACATTCCTGCAGAGCTTTAAGATGTTAACAGCAATGCAAATTTGAATCGGGCAACCATACATTGAAGATAATATGACTAGATCTGATAAAGATAACCAATCTTTCACTTGAATATTTTATATTTAGATGTTAAAAAATACTTCAGTTGTAGAAAATCCTCTTCAGATGTATTCTTTAAAGGTTAAGTCACCCCTCGGAAATCAAAAGAGTTTGTTTGAATGTATGACTATATAACTATGGGAAAATATTCAGCATTACAAGATGTTTTGTTGGGTGTAATACCATTTTTGATGTCACCCGCATGCTTTTATTTCGATGTAAATGAGATGTGAAACCAAAATTTGTAGTCCTGTTTGGCGCCATTTAAACTATACTGTGTTGGTGCGTCATAAACCCCCCCCCCCCCCACTCCCAAAAAAAAAAATAGATCTTCAAATGTATTTAAGTTTACTATATATATAAATTCATTGTGCATGAAGAATTACATTCATGATTAATTGTCATGCAATAAAAGTAATTTGCTTATAAATCTTCCATGAAGTTTGGGTCTAACATACCTTTAACAGACGTTTAAAAATCTTAAATGAAATTTAAGAATATTGAAATTAAACTTGTTTATGCCAGTGCATGTTTTGTTGTTTAAGTCTATTAAGAACTTATAATATGTGAAATATTTTAGATAAAATTTGAAAACTTCCTTGCGTCAAAGAAGTTTTTTAATGCTAATGCACTCTTTCATATACTTCCTGCATGTGTTGTTATAGATCCGACAGAGCAGTGACGGTCTGTTGAATCAGATGAAGGAATTACCTACCGGACTGAATGCCGGTTCTTCATATGAACATGTTAAATGATTGCATCAAGGATTTACAAAGGTTAGCACTAATGTTATCATTTATTATTTAAAATATTTTATTTCTTGTATCTACATCAATCACAAACTTTGATTATGATAAAAACACGCAGTCTAGGGCTTTGATATTTGGTATATAGCATCATCTAGTTGTCCTCTACCAAGATAGTTCAAAGTATTCCCTTAGGGTCAAATATGGCCCTGCCTTGGGGGTCCCAAGTTTTACATAGACTTATATAGGAAAAAAAGTTTAAAAATCATCTTCTCTGAAACCACAACAATTAGACGTTAGATATTTGGGCTGTAGCATTGTCTTATGGTCCTCAACCAAAATGTTCAAATTGTACCCCTGGGGTGAAAAGAAGTGCTGCTCTGGGGGTCCAAAGTTTTATACAGTCTAACCTGTACTAACGGTCACCTCCGATCAGCGGTCACCTCCGTTCAGCGGCCATTTTATGACGCCCCCGACGGATTTCCCTCTATTTTATCACTTTATTCAGCGGCCACCTGCCGTCCGCGGCCAGCGGCCACCGGCCACCGAAATTGCCTCCCGACCGCCGTATTTGACCCCTTTCAGCGGCCATTTTACTTCCAAAACCAATTATTTTTAGGCAATAATTGCCGAAGATACCCGATTTTGAGAAGCACGTGGTTGCTAAGTTTCGCGTGACTTCACCACAAGAACAACAAAATGACATGAGCTTCTCAATTAAAACTGATAACCTATGGAAAGCCGACGCGCCATGCGTTTTGTTTAATGCGAAATGCGCAATGCCACATGCGGAATGCTTTATGTGAAATGGATTTTGCGTTTTGCGAAATGCTTTATGCGAATTGCACAATGTGTTATGCTCTTTGCTAAATGCGAATTGCTTTTTGCTAAATGCTTAATGCGAATTGCTTTTTGCTAAGTGCTTAATGCGAATTCCGCAATGAGTTATGCTTTTTGCTTACCTTTTAGTCGAATCTGCGGCTGTGCACCCGGAGAAATTGAGATAAAAAAAGGCATTTTGTAGAAGTGAACCTAGCTGTAATTAATTCTGGATATTATATTTGACATTTGGACATATTGTTGTGAAAGATTAGTGAACATTTTGATTCGAATCTACATTGCTGGGGCAGCTTTACTAAAGAATTGACAGCCATTTTGTGATCCATGCGTTTTGCGAAATGGTTTTTGCGTTTTGCGAAATGCTTTATGCGAGTTGCACAATGTGTTATGGTTTTTGCTAAATGCAAATTGCTTTTTGCTAAATGCTTAATGCGTAATGCTTCATGTGAAATGCTGAATGCGTCTTGCTTCTTGCTAAATGCTTTATGCGGCATGCAAATGCGACGTGCCACCACGCGTGATTTTGTTACTATTTATAGTGATGCTTGCTAATTATAGTATCATAGAGGTTTAAGTTTCGACCGATCAGATATAGCAATTGTCGGTACTGCCGCACATGGGGATTTCCGTAAAATTCCGCGCCAAACTGTCATGGAAGCCGCATGTAAGACGTGTGGTGCGTCCCTAAGTAAATTTCCTGCAGCTCACTTTTGTGTGGACAAAACCTGTATTCCATTTCGCAAGTGAAATTGCATCTCAGACAGGTTTTCTTTCTCATCACTTTTGCCCCACAATGGGGACAAAAGTGAGCTGCAGGAAATTTACTTAGGGACGCACCACACGTCTTACATGCGGCTTCCATGACAGTTTGGCGCGGAATTTTACGGAAATCCCCATGTACGGCAGTACCGACAATTGCTATATCTGATTGGTCGAAACTTAAACCTCTATGATACTATAATTAGCAAGCATCACTATAAATAGTAACAAAATCACGCGTGGTGGCACGTCGCATTTGCATGCAGCATAAAGCATTTAGCAAGAAGCCAGATGCATTTCGCATTCAGCATTTCACATGAAGCATTGCGCATTAAGCATTTAGCAAAAAGCAATTTGCATTTAGCAAAAAGTATAACACATTGTGCAATTCGCATAAAGCATTTCGCAAAACGCAAAAACCATTTCGCAAAACGCATGGCGCGCCGGCTTTCCATATAACCAAAGGTGCAATCCCCTTTTGTTATGATCAAATGGCCAGTAATTATCGGCAATTAATGTGTCACCTCGTGTCAAATTTGTTGTTCACAGTTTGACCTCGGTTAAAGATAATAATCGATAACTAATTAGTAGCATAATATTTGTGATTTTTTATACTTTTGTCATCAAAATACTATTAAATTTATACGAAATTAATTGTGTTTGAAAAAAAAATATAAACCACTCTATCTTTTACGGAACGTAACGGCAATCTTAGATTTAGCGTAGACAATAAGCGCCGAGAGTAGCTTCCCTTACCAAAATGGCGAAAATCGTAAACAAACTTGTTTTGAAGTTGGAAAATTGTAACAATTTTTGCAGTAAAAAAAAAACCACGCCGGAGTTTTAGATTGCTAAGAATACCATTCGTATTGCGAAGGCAAATGCACGTCATTGTATCCTGGTAAAATAATAATAGAAAACCCAAAAAGAAATGGGCCTAAAGGCTATAGACTGGTCAGAAGTCTGAAAAATACATATACTGGCTGCACCTCCGGTCAGCGGTCACCTGGCTTAAGCGGCCAAATTGTCTGCTTCCCTTGGCTGGCTGCTTAAGACAGGTTAGACTGTATAGACTTATATAGGAAAAAACTTTAAAAATCTTCTTGTCTGAAACCATATGACCTAGGCTTTTGATATTTGGTATGTTGCATTGTCTAGTAGTCGTCTACCAAAATTGGTCAAATTATGCCCCTGGGGATAAAAGGGGCCCCGCCGTGGGGTCACTTAGCTATTATGTGAGTTATATAGGAAAAAAATACTTAAAAAATCATCTGATCCTATTTCCAAGACTGTTTAATTATAATACCTGATGACCCCAAGTAAAATGATGTCACTTTACTGTGACCTAGACCTACTGACCAACTTTCCTGTTGTTTTTTTAGATACAGCCTTGAAATTTTGATGACATACACAGTTTTGCACACCAGTCGTAAAACTGAATTTCATTGACCATGAATATGACCTACTGACTTTCTTAATATTTTATCTTCCAAAAATTGTTTAGAAATAAACTAGTTTGTTTTTTAAGATAGAGCCTTGAAATTTGGATGACAAGTACAGTTTTGCACACCGATCTGAAAACTGACTTTCATTGACTGTGAATATGACCTACTGACCTACTATCATACTATTTAGCATCAGTTTGACATTTGAAACATGTAGCTCTTATTACTCAGGTGAGCAATCCAGGGTCATCATGACCCTCTTGTTTCCCTTTTTTAGGCCAATTATCAACCTCACTGTGTCTTTGGAGTTATAAAAGTAGTTGATAGCCTACTGTCCCCTTTTGTACTTAGAAAATTCTGGTTAAAGTTTTACATGCAAGTTACTATCTCCAAAGCTAATGCAGATATTGAATTGAAATTTCACATGTGTCTTTAGGGTTATAAAACTAGTTGATAGCATCAAGTCCCATAACTCTGACCTTCATTTTAGCCAAATTATGCCCCATTAGGACTTAGAAATTCCTGGTTAAAGTTTTACATGCAAGTTACTATCTCCAAAACTAATGCAGATATTGAATTGAAACTTCACATATGTCTTTGGGGTTATAAAACTAGTTGATAGCATCAAGTCCCATAACTCAGATATGCATTTTGGTCAAATTATATCCCCTTTTGAACTTAAAAACTCTTCTGACATTTAACATTTTGTGTAATATTTTCCTGCTTCTGGGACAATATTTCGAATAGTCGAGCTTGGCTGTCTTACGGACAGCTCTTGTTCATTAAACACTTAAAGGAACCATCGCTATCTCAAACAGTAATTCCAAGTCAAATGAATTTTTATTTTTGTTGTTGGTTTTGGATTATAACTTCACCTCATTTTATATCTTTTTTTTTTGTCTTGCTTGTTTAAGGTATTAGATCACTAATAGTAATGTTTACAAAATGGCCTTTGCTTGGTATATTCTGAAAGGTAACTGTGTTTTGCACTATCTTGCAATTTTAAAACAACTTTTACCATGCCGTTTTTTTTATAAATTTTGTATAACTTAAGGTATCTCCTCATGCTCGAGTAGAAATAAATTACGAAGTGATAGCCACTATCCAAAACGTTTGCAGAGAACTCATTTTACCATTAACATTAATAAAAGAAACATGAAACTGTTGGTAAACAACTATAAAACACAAACATGTCAATATCATTTTTTTCTATAGTGCCTCAAGTAAACGGATTTAATGAGACAGGATTCATACCTCAACATTGAAAAAATAAGGTCAAGTGCTGTGTTTCTGTTTTGAATTTTGCTTACTCCATTTAAAATAACCTTAGGGCAGAAGTAAAACCTACCTAAATTTCTTCCACAATATATAATCTAAGAGTGGAAGTAAAATAGAGAACTCAATATTTTTAAAGATGTGTAACTCTACCCCTTCTGTTTAAATAGTAAATTCACTTTGAACACCAAGACATCGCTTATAAGATTCATCTTTTTCGCATTTGTACAAGAAATCAATAATAAGTCTTGAAAGAAGTAAAAGCTTACTAGAAAAAAAAAGAAAATAAGGAAAAAACAATTTGGCTCCAGTAGGACTTGAACCTATGCCCCACTAAGAATTGCAGTAAAAGTAGGTTTATGGTAGGAATTGAGTACTCTTCAAAAAGGAGGTTCTCTATTAGTGATCCTGAATTGTATATTTTGTATTGCTTTATATACATGCTTGATAATGTTTGTTTAATGATGTGTATATACTGTATATAAACTCAATGTGTAGCCCTTGGAAAAATAGTCCTTACTTCTTACTTACTTGAGTATAATGTTGCACTGCAAGCTTAAATTGTGTGATGCAATAAGGTCACAATTTAGAAATATTATTTTAACATATAAAAGAAACAGCAATATTTTCTGGTCTATTCAAAGGTGATCTACAACATGGTTCTACAACTGCCAAAGAGCTGGAGGGAAATGGAGTGAGCAGATTGCAGTACAGTCAAACCTGTCTATAAAGACCACCCTTGGGAGAGCCAAAATGTAGTCTTTATTGGGAGGTGATTATTCACAGGTTAAAATATACTGTAAATGTTAAAATGGGAAACAAAACATGTCTTCTTTAGAGGGAGGTGGTCTCTGTTCAGAGGTGGTCTTTAACACCGGTTTGACTGTATACACATCAGTGGGAGTGGAACAGGCAGATTTCAATACTGGAAAAGCACAATGAAGTTCAGCTGTTTCCAGCTTGAAACACATGGTATGATTTGTTTTTAGCTCAACTATATGAAGTATGTGGAGAGCAATCCTACTTGATTCAAACTTAAAACAATTGATCATTCGACACAAGATCCATAAATCTGGCATCCATATAATATTATGAATTATGCCCCATTTTTTTCTTCTTAGAATTTCAGGTCAATTCATGATGCTGTTTTTTTGTAATTATCACTAAGATAGTTGTTTACTTAATTAGCCATATGATGTGACACATGGTACATTATTCTTGCAGAAATATTTCATGAATCATACCTAGTAAATGATTTGATGCTGTTCCACTTGAAAGCCCGCCCGCTTAGCTCAATAAAGAGAGCATAGATATACGGAATCTGATTGATTACAGGGTTGTGAGTTTGATACCTGGGCAGTGCATATATTGTCTGTGATGATTTGATAAAAGACACTGTGTCTGAAATCATTCATCCTCCACCGCTGATTCATTTGGAGAAGTTGGCAGTTACTTGCGGAGAACAGGTTTGTACTGGTACAGGATCCAGGAACACTGGTTAGATTAACTGGGTGCCAAGTAACTGAAATATTGTTGAAAAAATGGTGTTGAACCCAAACAAACTAAACCAGTCGATCTTTGTTACTAAATACATTTTATTCAGACTCGCAGGAATCTAGGAGTTGTTCAAAACCCACTGGGACCAAATTTTTTTTTCTAGCGAATTTTTACTTCTTTTAATACTTGTTATTGACT
The DNA here is from genome assembly GCF_021730395.1 of Mercenaria mercenaria. NCBI lineage: Eukaryota > Metazoa > Mollusca > Bivalvia > Venerida > Veneridae > Mercenaria > Mercenaria mercenaria. The sequence continues at coordinate 128,367 of NC_069378.1, forward strand.
CATTATACAAAAGTGGAAAAAATTCATTTGATAAGCGATTTCTTGCTGGTCAAAGTGAATTTACCTCTGAAACAGAAGGGGTAGAGTTAGTCATCTTTAAAAATATTGAGTTACATGCAGTAAAAGTTCTCTATTTTGCCTTCATTCTTTAGATTACATATTGTGGAAGAAATGTAGGTAGGTTTAACTTCTGCCCCAAGGGTATTTTTGAATGAAGTGAGCAAACTTCAAAACAGACCTTCAGGATTCGACCTTAATTTTTCAATGTTGGAGTTAGAATTCTGTCTCATTTAATCCCTTTACTTGAGGTACCCAAGACAAAAATGATATTGACTGTTTTATTTTAAGTTTTATAATTTTTTACCAATAATTTGATGTTTCTTTCATAAAAAAATAATTGTATAATGAATTCTCTGCAAACATTTTGATAAAGGCCGCCACTTTGAAATCTGTCTCTACTTGAGCTTGAGGAAATACCATAAATTACACAAAAGTTATAAAAAACGGCACAGTAAATATTTTGAAAATTTGCAACAAAGTGCATAGCACTGTCAACTGTAAGAATATACCAAGCAAATGCAATTTTTTAAACATCACTATTAGGGGCATAATACCTTAAAATTTTCTTCACAGTCCTGCTGAAAATACATTTTAGTAAACCATTAAGATAAAAGAATTTGTATACTGTGAAATCATAAATATTCATTGAGATATTTCTATCCAGGAACCTTCAGAAGCACATAATGACATGGTCGACATTATGGAAGTTCATGGAGTATGCCCGTGGCCAGACAAATCTTCATCTCTTGGGTACATATGAAATTTTGATGTTCTTCAGTGTTTAATATAATCAGCAACAGACAAATAAGTATTTCTTTTTTTTAGTAGGGCTGGGATGATTTAAAAATTTTGAAACTGGTTATTTGTTTGAAATGGTATTGAACTGGTTAATCAGCCGCTATATTAAAAATATTGTTTCCTTTTCTGACAACCACATCAAGGTACTTCCAGCAGCTGACTTCATAAGAAACTTTATCGCTTGCTAGCAGTGTGACAATTAATGAGTCACATTTTGGTGTATCTTATTTTAAATAACTCACGAAATGCAAATCCGAGACTATTGGTTATGTTCAGTTGATGTGTTTAGTGGAAATATACTGTGGATCTATGTGCTGGTCAAAGAAATGTATAAAATACAACTCCTGTTTTCTATTGTTTGAGAGCAATTACTGGATTAGCAAAATTGAAACTGGTTTTAACTAGTAATCATCCCAGTCCTATGTTTTAGCTCACTGGAGCGCAAAGTGAGGTATTGTGATCACACTGTGTCCGTTGTCTGTGTGTGTGCATGCATCAAGTAGACTGTCCTCAAAAATTATGTTTAAAGAAATTCTGCTCCAAAACCACCGAAAGGATTTTAATGAAACTTTGCATGGATGTTGCTTGGGTGGGTCCTCTACCAAAGTTGTTCATATAGCTCTGCTTGGTGGCACATTGGGTCCCCCAGAGCAAAAAATAGAAGAATCATCAAATGACATCTCCTTCTAAACCGATGGTCTAATTTAGAAGTAATTTTACACAAATGATCTTTACGTGACTCTCTACCATGGTTTTTCAAATTATTTTGATTCGTCAAGAAACATGGCCATCAGGGGGCGTGGTCACTTTTCCCTATATGTATTTAGTGGAAACATTAAAAATCTTGTTGTGTGAAACTGCTGGACTAATTTTGAAATAATATTACACAAATAATCCTTGTGTGACCCTCTACCAAGATTGTTCAAATTATTCTGATTCATCAAAAAACATGGCTGCCAGGGGGCTTGGTCACTTTCCCTATATGTATATTGTGGAAACTTAGAAAGTCTTCTTGTATAAAACTGTTAGCCGGATTTTGAAATAATTTCACACAAATTGTCTTTGTGTGAACTTCTACAAAAAGTGTTCAGATTTTTCTGATTAGTCAAAAAGCATGGCTGCCATAGGGTGTGGTTACTTTTGATCAACAATTTCTTGTAACAACATCTCCTCCAAAACCACTGAATGGATTTTCATGAAACTTTACGCAAATGATCTTCGGGTAACCCTTTTTCAATGTTGTTGTTCAAATGGTTTTGATTCATAGAAATATGGGTCTTTTGGGTTAAAAATAGGTTTACAGCTATCAGACTTTATTTTTTTTTTCCTCTGGAGCTTTGATATTTGGCATGTGTCATAAGGATTTGACTTTCTACTGTAGTTGTCCAAATTAATGCCCAAAGGTCAAAAATGGCATGCCTCTGTGTATAACAATTACTTACTAAAAGCTTATAATTATATAAGAAATTTTGGATTTTTTTCTCAGAATCCATAAGTAGTTGGTCAAATTATTGACCTAAGTTCAAAAAAGTGTGTGACATGTTTATAATATAGGCTAACATAGAAGAAATTACACGTTATACAAACACACTTGAAGCCTTGTACACAGGTGAGCACTTTAGGGTCAATGACCCTCTTGTCTAAATTTGTTCTGAATGTATTGAGGCTTAGCATTACGTTTTGAGGAAAAAAATCAAACAACACTAAATCAAAGCAGGAAAGAGTTGTTTCAAATGAAAATTGAATAGCATGTAAAATATGTATATTAGTTTATACTAATTTGTTTTAGCTCGATTGTGATGAAAGCTTTAAGCTTATTGTAACCACTCTTGAGTCCGCTTCCTGGAAAAACCAGTACTGGTGTCATATGAGAAGTCATGGTCTTGACCCCAGTGGGGCTCGACCCCTGGATTGAGCAGCCGACACCTTATTCACTAGACCACTGCTCCCTTCTAAATATGTATATTACTCTACGAAACAAGTGTCAGTATACTAATATAAACATGAATTCTGGAAGAGGACTGCCCAAAGGTGTCCCACTTCCGGACTGTCAGATACCTTTTAAAAACTCACCATTTTTAAAGAACCGTTACATAATTTTGTTTGTTTTGATGCATTTGCAATTGCGTACAACTGGTGAAATTTCACATAACTAGGTGGAACACAGTTTTCAGCATCTTTTTTTATTTCTTTACAAATGGCATTCATTTTCAAAGGGGGGCAATTTTTTCAGAATATTAAAAGTATCCGCCGTACGAAACAGTATGGCAGAACATGTAATGGTCAGGAAAAATATTAGTAAAGATGTTGTTTGTGATATTTGTATTTGCAGTATGTATGCACATGAATTATTTTTCTTCAGAGGTTGAAGTTGCAAGGAGAGACTGATGGAAAATGACAGTGACTGGACAGACAATGATGATGGTGAAGAAGTATAGAAAACTTGGGAAAACTTTTAATAGTGGTCATCAACATGCAGTCATTGATTCCAGTATTCCAGCCAATGTATCCCTCTTGTAGGTAGCAAAATGATTAAGATACTGTTTGTCAAGTTGTTTTTTAGACTGCTGTTTCAGAATTTCATTTTTTCACATTAGCCATTACCTTGCTAAATTTCTATAATGAACTTGTGCATATTTCAATTTGGACAGTACTGTTATCATTTAAAAGGGTTGCATACCAAAAAAATACTGACTGAATGGCAAATAGTGCAGATCATGATCTGACTGCATGGATGTGCAGGCTGGTCATGATCTACACTGGTCACTAAGGCAGAATCATTTGTGTCAGCATGGTAAGGGTTAAAATTATAAGATTAAATTTAATGCCAGCTTGCACATTTTTTGAAGCTCATGAAATTCTCTGAGGAATAAATTCTTTAAGTTTAAAAAAAATTGTAGCATGTGTAAATGTTGAGCTGCTCACACAGGGCTAGAGGGTGTGGACAGTAGCACTTACAGAGTAGACTCAGAGTCTGCAACATTTCAGTTTGTGTCAAGTTGCACCACCAGTGTTTTTCTAACTTTTTTAGCTCACCTGTAGTGACAGGGTGAGCTTTTGTGATCACCCGTCGTCTGTCCGTCCGTCCGTCGTCTGTCCACAATTTCTTGTCTGCAAGATAGTGGTTTCATTTATGATTTTATTTTAACCAAACTTGCACACAACTTGTATCACCATAAGATCTTGGTTCCTTTTTTGAACTGGCCAGATCCCATTATTGGTTCCAGAGTTATGGCCCCTGAAAGGGCCAAAATTAGCTATTTTGACCTTGTCTGCTCAATAGCAGCTTTATTTATGATTTGATTTTTACCAAACTTGCACACAACTTGTATCACCATAAGATCTTGGTTCCTTGCTTGAACTGGTCAGATCGCATTATGGATTCCAGAGTTGTGGCCCCTGAAAGGGCCAAAATTAGCTATTTTGACCTTGTCTGCACAATAGCAGCTTTTTTATGATCTGAATTTAATCAAACTTGCACAAAACTTGTGTCACCATAAGATCTGGGTTCCTTTCTTGAACCGGCCAGATCCCATAATGGGTTTCAGAGTTATGACCCCTGAAAGGACCAATAGTTATTTGGACCTTTTCTGCCCAATAGCAGCTTCATTTATGATTTGATTTTAACCAAACTTGCACACAACTTGTATCACCACAAGATCTTGGTTCCTTTCTTGAACTGGCCAGATTCCATTATGGATTCCAGAGTTGTGGCCCCTGATAGGGCCAGAATTAGCTATTTTGGCCTTGTCTGCACAATAGAAGCTTCATTTATGATTTGAATTTAATCAAACTTGCCCAAAAACTTGTGTCACCATAAGATCTTGGTTCCTTTCTTGAACTTGCCAGATCCCATAATGGGTTCCAGAGTTATGGCCCCTGAAAGGGCCAAAATTAGCTATTTTGACTTTGTCTGCACAATAGCAGCTTCATTTATGATTTGATTTTAACCAAACTTGCACACAACTTGTATCACCATAAGATCTCGATTCCTTTTTATACGCCGTAAGAGACGTATTATGTTATTGCCTCGGTGTCTGTCTGTCTTTCTGTCTGTTGGTTAGCAATTTCCCTTCAGCTCCGTAACTCTTGAACCTCTTGAAGGATTTCGAAGAAACCTGACACAAATGTTCACCTCATCAAAACGATGTGCAGAGCGCATGTTTCGGATAGCTTACCTCAAGGTCAAGGTCACACTTAGGGGTCAAAGGTCATATGACATACCTGTCAAGTTTCCAAAATATGAATGAGTGAGATTTGTGCGAGTCATGGCGCGCGACAAATGGAGGTGGGGGCAGGAGGGGTCTTTCCATCTCTCCACCCCCACTTCAAAGAATTTTTTTTTTCAAGTATATAATTATGAAAATATGCATTCTGGTGCTTTCTTAGATTAATATGAATTCCATGTCCACTCTTTTTTGCCTTGCTTTAACACAGTCTATATGGAAAACACATGTGACATGATTTTTTTGGATTTTTTAATTTCATGATAGATCTGCAAGAAACTTTATTTTTCTAAAAAACAAATAAAATTGATAATGTTTTTATTACAGCCGTGATATCTATGGACCTTAATGTTTAATACAAACAAAACGTCTCACTGATCTACATATTCTACTTCCGGTTTGAAATGTACTTTCGGTTTGAACCTGCACCGGAAAAACGGTTGTGCATACAACATACTTCCTGCATAGCTTGCAGAAAGCAAAACTAGGTCCATTGTTTGCTTTTAATTCTAAGCCAAGGAAATTCCAGTTCCCACGCGTTGTTTTATTTTGATGAATAATTCTTTTTTTTTTTGGCATCTTCATGTTTTTTTAGTGTCGGTCAAGGTCAAGTGCGCGAATGGTTCTAATACTTTTCTGACAATGCAGTGTCCACGAATAGCATGAATAGTAACCAGTCGGTCAATATCGATGATTTACGTAATTGGCTCGTAGTCAGTCGGAAATTAACGCTTCAATTTGATTGGTACAATCTTTCTCGGGAAGCTTCGGTTAAAGCAAAAACTGTCCAGAATTAGTTTCGGCAGGTCAGTTATGTAATCAGTACATTAAAAATGACACTTGACATGTGTTTTCTGTTTATTGTTGTCTCATCCTGTCTTAAAATAACAATGCCAGATGGCAAATTAGAGAAAATAAGTGGTCCACAATTTTTTTTGTCTGATTTTTTTAGAAAGCGTGAGAAAATGCTCCAAATTCGTTAAATCGTGATCAAACCTTCAATTCGTGAGAATCACAATTCAAGCGTCAGACTTGACAGGTATGTCATATGACTTTGTTTTGTGTGTATATATTGCTCTGCATTGCGTTGCATTGCAGTGCTCCTGTTATTATTTGGCAGATCCTTCTTTTGTTTAGTTACAATAATTTTTTTTTAATTACTTCCCTTTTATGTTACTATAAATAGCTTATTTAGTAACTTTTTTTAGCTCACCTGTCACAAAGTGACAAGGTGAGCTTTTGTGATCGCGCGGTGTCCGTCGTCCGTCGTGTGTCCGTAAACTTTTGCTTGTGACCACTCTAGAGGTCACATTTTTCATGGGATCTTTATGAAAGTTGGTCAGAATGTTCATCTTGATGATATCTAGGTCAAGTTCGAAACTGGGTCACGTGCCATCAAAAACTAGGTCAGTAGGTCTAAAAATAGAAAAACCTTGTGACCTCTCTAGAGGCCATATATTTCACAAGATCTTCATGAAAATTGGTCAGAATGTTCACTTTGATGATATCTAGGTCAAGTTCGAAACTGGGTCATGTGCGGTCAAAAACTAGGTCAGTAGGTCTAAAAATAGAAAAACCTTGTGACCTCTCTAGAGGCCATATTTTTCATGAGATCTTCATGAATATTGGTCAGAATGTTTATCTTGATGATATCTAGGTCAAATTCGAAACTGGGTCACGTAGGGTCAAAAACTAGGTCATTAGGTCCAAAAATAGAAAAACCTTGTGACCTCTCTAGAGGCCATATTTCTCAATGCATCTTCATGAAAATTGGTCAGAACGTTCATCTTGATGATATCTAGGTCAGGTTCGAAACTGGGTCATGTGCGGTCAAAAACTAGGTCAGTAGGTCTAAAAATAGGAAAACCTTGTGACCTCTCTAGAGGCGATATTTTTCAATGGATCTTCATGAAAATTGGTCAGAATGTTTACCTTGAAGATATCTAGGTCAAGTTTGAAACTGGGTCACGTGGGGTTAAAAACTAGGTCAGTAGATCTAAAAATAGAAAAACCTTGTGACCTCTCTAGAGGCCATATTTTTCATGAGATCTTCATGAATATTGGTCAGAATGTTCATCTTGATGATATCTAGGTCAGATTCGAAACTGGGTCACGTGGGGTCAAAAACTAGGTCAGTAGGTCTAAAAATAGAAAAAACCTTGTGACCTCTCTAGAGGCCATATTTCTCAATGGATCTTCATGAAAATTGGTGAGAATGTTCAGCTTGATGATATCTAGGTCAGGTTCGTAACTGGGTCATGTGCGGTCAAAAACTAGGTCAGTAGGTCGAAAAATAGAAAAACATTGTGACCTCTCTAGAGGCCATATTTTTCACGAGATCTTCATGAAAATTGGTGAGAATGTTCACCTTGATGATATCTAGGTCAAATTTAAAAGTGGGTCACGTGCCTTCAAAAACTAGGTCATTAGGTCAAATAATAGAAAAACCTTGTGACCTCTCTAGAGGCCATATTTTTCAATGGATCTTTATGAAAATTGGCCAGAATTTTTTATCTTGATGATATCTAGGTCACATGTGCTCAAAAACTAGGTCACTATGTCAAATGATAGAAATAACGATGTCATACTCAGTTGAACACTGGGTCATGTGGAGATAGGTGAGCGATTCAGGACCATCATGGTCCTCTTGTATTATTGGCCGTAGGGAAAAACTGAGACCACTTTCCTGTGGTACAGCATGGATGGTACCTCTAATTTATAGGTGTATTTTGATATATCTGTACCTTTAGGAAAATTTCAACTATATTTTTTCATGATTCTTTTGATTGATCTTGATTATGATTTTTTGACCTTCTTGTCCTTAAGTGCAATGATGGCAGGTGAGCGATATAGGGCCATTATGGCACTCTTGTCTATTTTATTAAAGTTTTTAATGTTTAGTTCATGTGGGAAACTTGTCAGTTACATGCTCATATTCAGTGTTCAAGGTGGTCAGTCACATTTGAGCAACATTTTATGGTATTTGATAGAGATGGTACCAAAAAAATTCAAATTCATCTTTATAGGTTTTTTTCAGAGTGAAATGATAGCTAAGTGCACCAATTTTCTAAATATATTTATGGTTTTCCTCTTCTCCATGTCAAAAAGATATCTAAAAAATGACTTTCTGAAAATATCTGAAGCAAAATGGACAACTGTTGTATTGACCGTTTTTCAAAGATTTTAGGACTTCCCCAATTATAGTCTATATCAAGTGAGGAAGCCATCCAGTTGGATTACGGAAGGTCGGTGGTTCTACTCAGGTGCCCGCTTGTGATGAAATAATGCACGGAGGGGCACCTAGGGTCTTCCTCCACCATTAAAGCTGGAAAGTCGCCATATGACCTATCATGTGTCGGTGCGACGTTAAATCCAAAAAAAAAAAAAAATAGTCTATATCAAAAGCTCCCACAACTAAATAAATTCAAGAGAATATAAGGTAATTTTACTCTACTTTCAACATTTTGAAAGAGCCTATACTGAACTTCCTTTTTGTCTTTTAATAAAGTCAGATTCAAAGACTAGCCATGAGTCTGAAACGCTTGAAAAAATTTTAAGTGAAAGAGAATGTCAGACATGCTCTTTATTATAAGCTTACCAAAACCATACCAAAAATGTACCTTAAAGAAGTTATTAAAGATTTTATATTGTAAACAAACCCCTACACCATTTTACCATCAATATTTTCCACTCATGAATGCACTCAATTCAGGTGATACTTGTTGATATACTTGTAAATGAGAGGCCCCAACAAAAACCTTTTTTCAAGTTGTGTAAACAGTATCAGTTTTAAATTAATGTTGATATCTGAAATTATCCGATTACTTTGTTTTCAACAATAAATAAAACACCTTTTAGTTTGTTTAGGGTAGTTGACCTGTAACGAAAATCATCAAATAGAGAAATCTCCATATGCTTTTTCAGCATTTATTCGTTTTTCAAGGAAAGCAAATGATTGTGCTAGTTCCCTCCAGAGAATGTTTAAATTGAGAATTGCTTAAAATACATTACATAGAGTCATTACCTGTCAGCTACCTTAACATGTAGTAATTACAACCACTACCTTAAAACATTGTAATTATATTTAACGACAATGAATTTTTGTGTTACCAATTTTACTTTTTTTGTTATTTCTCGTTGGATATATACATTTTATATTTTGATATATAAATTTTGTGTAAACCAATGTATCACCATTGAGAACAATAAGTAAACAACTTTGGCTAAAAGATCAAAACTTAATAACGTTTCTTAATGTCGTTAATTTTCTTCAAAAGAATATATGCATTATTCTATAATTATAATCTTCATGCATTACTAAACTTACTATCAGGGCCTCACTACAACTTACAAAATAACTGTCAGTGTAAGTCATGAGAAAAGTGTGCATATTGTATATTGAATACAAAGGGATTTAAACAAATGTAGGTCATATTTTGTCTGCCTAATAAGTTGTTCGAAGAAGGACCTATCTGATTTTTCTTTCACTTTTGATCAATGTTTAATGTTGGCTTCAGTTTATTGATCAATTCAGAGTTGTCCCCCTTTGATTGTACCCCCCGACAACAAAGTTGTAAGGGGTGGTATACTGGTTTCAGGTTGTCTGTCTGTCTGGCCGTCTGGCCGTCTGTCCGTAGACGCAATCTTGTGCGCACCATCTCTCCTTATCCCCTTGACAGAATTTAATGAAACTTCACACAAGTGATCAGTACCAACAGTAGTTGTGCATGGGTCATGTTAGGTTCTTTTAGAAAAAAAATTTGCAGAGTTATGGGACTTTGTTTTTTTGTTACTATACTATATACATAGACACAATCTTGTGCGCACCATCTCTCCTCATACCCTTGACACAATTTAATGAAACTTCACACAAGTGATCAGTACCAACAGTAGTTGTGCATGGGGCATGTTAGGTTCTTTTAGAAAAAAAATTTGCAGAGTTATGGGACTTTGTTTTTTTGTTACTATACTATATACATAGACACAATCTTGTGTGCACCATCTCTCCTCATCCCCTTGACACAGTTTAATGAAACTTCACACAAGTGATCAGTAACAACAGTAGTTGTGCATGGGGCATGTTAGGTTCTTTCAGAAAAAATTTTTGCAGAGTTATGGGACTTTGTTTTTTTATTACTATACTATAAACATAGACACAATCTTGTGCGCACCATCTCTCCTCATCTCCTTGACACAATTTAATGAAACTTCACACAAGTGATCAGTAACAACAGTAGTTGTGCATGGGGCATGTTAGGTTCTTTCAGGGACAAAAATTGCAGAGTTATGGGACTTTGTTTCTTGTTAACATATTATGTACATACAGTCTGCATATGCAATCTTGTGCGTGCCTAATCTACCAAACCCTTACACACAATTTAATGAAACTTCACACAAGTGATCAGTACCAACCCTAGTTGTGCATGGTGCATGTTACATTCTTTTAGATAAATATTCTGCATAGTTACGGGACTTTGTTTTTTGTTACTATACTGTATACATACAGTCTATATACATACAGTCCACATAATTATGCAATCTTGTGTGCGTCAAATTGCAATGTACTGTGTCAGTGCATGCGGGGGGTACATTCATCACCTTTAGTGATAGCTCTAGTTTATTTGGGTAGGTACCATCTCTATATTTGACATTTTTCATATATTCTGTTAGAGATTTATTTTAGGAATAAAAAGACCTATTACATAGACATAGATCCATATTGGATATATATATTTTATTACTTTCTGTGAAAATTTGTAGTTACCTCCCTTTTATGTAAAAGTGTTTAAAAGGTAATTTATTTCTTTTGATTTCAACATAATTTCTAGTCTTGTGTAACCGAAATAGACAAATTGTGGTAATAATTGTGCTTATATTCTTATGATTCCTTAGGAAAAAATGTTTATTTAATTAAATTAAATACTTACACTAAAATAATGCTATCTTGGTTGGGCAACCAGGATAAGAAAATAAAATTTTACAAATACTTCCAGTGACAAGGTGATGTGTATTAAGATCTCGCTGAACACAAATAAGTATAAATGATCACCTGATAAAGTTTTGAATGAATTCATTAATTGACCGAAATCTGATTAACCACCTTTTAAGTGTAACAGATGGCCATTGTAGAGCTGAAATACTAATGAAAAAGTTTTACAACACCAGTCAACAACAGATAAATTCATGTTTACAGCACACAAGAAGCAATACCAGGAAATATGTGACATTCAGCAACGAGGTAGTCATTTACTCCAAGTGGCAAAGTTAGATACAGCCTGACACCAAAATACCCATTGGAGTGGAATGTTTTGTGATGTGGACACTGCAGAATCGTGTATTTGACAGTTTAACTTGTAGGTATCATGTTTGTATTGTTACCTATGAAATTACTATATATGTTAGCAAGTGCATTTATTAGCTCAGCTATTCAAAGAAAAGGTACAGCTTTTGGACGTGTCAGCCGTTTGACTGCATTGGCGTCCCAATTTGGTAAAGTTTTTGTATGTGAACTGGTACCTCAGTTACCAAATGTGGGAAAAGTTGAAATTTAACACAGTTATCCACGTTGATAAAATGACTTACGGTTATGTAAAGTGTTTTGAAACCACCCCTCAGGTAAATTTTTGTTTTAGTTTTTCACACCACATAGGCCTTGGTCTATCATAAAGAATACACCAAATTGTTTATAAGTTTATAATTGTTTATGATAAGTAGAAGAAAGTTTTGAGACAGGTTATTCCCTTGTGGACGACACATTTTGTCTTATATCACAGTCATGTGGGGATGATGTGCTTTGACTTTTTATGTTCTATTTTGTAGAAGATATCAAACTTCTTTTTATGCCCCCAAAGGGAGGCATATAGTTTTTGAACAGTCTGTCTGTCGGTCTGTCAGTCTGTCCGCAATTTTCGTGTCCGGTCCATATCTTTGTCATCGATGGATAGATTTTCAAATAACTTGGCATGAATGTGTACCACAGTAAGACGACGTGTCGCGTGCAAGACCCAGGCCCGTAGCTCAAAGGTCAAGGTCACACTTAGACATTAAAGGATAGTGCATTGATGGGCGTGTCCGGTCCATATCTTTGTCATCGATGGATGGATTTTCAAATAACTTGGCATGAATGTGTACCACAGTAAGACGACGTGTTGCGCGCAAGACCCAGGACCGTAGCTCAAAAGTCAAGGTCACAATTAGACGTTAAAAGATAGTGCATTGATGGGCGTGTCCGGTCCATATCTTTGTCATCGATGGATGGATTTTCAAATAACTTGGCATGAATGTGTACCACAGTAAGACGACATGTCGCACGCAAGACCCTGGTCCGTAGCTCAAAGGTCAAGGTCACACTTAGACATTAAAGGTCATTTTTCATGATAGTGCATTGATGGGCGTGTCCGGTCCATATCATTGTCATTCATGCATCATGGATTTTAAAATAACTACGCATGAATGTGTGACACAGTAAGACGACGTGTCGCGCGCAAGACCCAGCTCCGTAGGTCAAAGGTCCTAAACTCTAACATCGGCCATAACTATTCATTCAAAGTGCCATCGGGGGCATGTGTCATCCTATGGAGACAGCTCTTGTTCAAAAGTATTTTATCTGTCTGTCTGTCGGTCTGTCAGTCTGTCCGCAATTTTCGTGTCCGGTCCATATCTTTGTCATCGATGGATAGATTTTCAAATAACTTGGCATGAATGTGTACCACAGTAAGACGACGTGTCGCGTGCAAGACCCAGGCCCGTAGCTCAAAGGTCAAGGTCACACTTAGACATTAAAGGATAGTGCATTGATGGGCGTGTCCGGTCCATATCTTTGTCATCGATGGATGGATTTTCAAATAACTTGGCATGAATGTGTACCACAGTAAGACGACGTGTTGCGCGCAAGACCCAGGACCGTAGCTCAAAAGTCAAGGTCACAATTAGACGTTAAAGGATAGTGCATTGATGGGCGTGTCCGGTCCATATCTTTGTCATCGATGGATGGATTTTCAAATAACTTGGCATGAATGTGTACCACAGTAAGACGACATGTCGCACGCAAGACCCAGGTCCGTAGCTCAAAGGTCAAGGTCACACTTAGACATTAAAGGTCATTTTTCATGATAGTGCATTGATGGGCGTGTCCGGTCCATATCATTGTCATTCATGCATCATGGATTTTAAAATAACTACGCATGAATGTGTGACACAGTAAGACGACGTGTCGCGCGCAAGACCCAGCTCCGTAGGTCAAAGGTCCTAAACTCTAACATCGGCCATAACTATTCATTCAAAGTGCCATCGGGGGCATGTGTCATCCTATGGAGACAGCTCTTGTTCAAAAGTATTTTATCATTACTTTTATTATCATTGTACATCTAACATGTTTGTCCAGGTACTCCAGGAGTTGAAAGTTACAATGTACATTTAAAAAAAATGCAAACATTGCAAAATGAAAGTGAAAGTTACTAAGAGCTGTCAAATTGACAAAAAAACTGCAGTATAATTTCAACAAATAAACTATTTTACATTTCCCGGAGTACCTAGATAAGTATGTAAGACACACAACAAGAACAAACTTAGAGAAAAATATGTTTGAAAAAGAAGTTTGATATTTTGTACAAATTTTTTAATGTGGGACAGTTGAAGTACATGTTTTGTAAGACAAAATACATATCACCGAACAAGGTGACCTCAATAAAAAGTATTTTCTACTTCTTCTGAAAAACTCCGTATATATATATATTATCAATATTATGGGTCTGTCAGGTATAATTTCCAAAATGAAAATTTACCCAGGGGGTCGTCTCAAACGCTTTACATGAACCTTACATTGCAAAAGTTCCATTACTCTGTTTTACTTTTTACAAAATTATGCCCCTTTTTCGACTTAAGAAAAATTTGGTTAAGGTTTTGTATGCAAGCTGTTATCTCAGTAATGGTAATTGATTTAAATGTCACAGTACACTTGCCTTCTTTCATGTTTATTCAGCATTCGTAATGGGAAGAAAGTAAAAACAAGTAATATTTATGCATAATAGTTTTATATTTCAATTTAGATAAGTAACAGTATTCAACTTTTTAAGTTTTTGTTGACATTTACCTATTTGTCTCTTAGGTTAACTTTAAAGCAGTACTTGCACTGTTGTGTCGGGGGAAAATCATGAAATGGAGACTATCACTTACCAGCCCACACAGTTGACTTTGGAAGAAATTTCTTATCAGTCAGGTGATTTTTTAAACATAACTTTCTTACATCATTGTGCAAATGTTGAGTATAAATCAAGCCTAGAAATTTAGATGGGAATGTTCTACATATGAATTTGACTGAAAGAAATATGTCTCGAGTCATTTCTTACCCATATAGCATCATATGAGAAAATTGTCGTCTGCTTACAGAGGATAGGTCAGTAAAAGGAGAAATACAGGACAGCTGAATATACAATATAAACTTTTTTAACCCTTACCCTGCTAAAGTTCTATAATGAACTTGTCAGTAGTTTAGTTTTGAACAGTGCTATTCACTGTTAAAAGGGTTGCTAACCAAAAAGTTTCTGACTGAATGGCAAACAGTTCAGATCTTGATCAGACTGCACAGATATACAGGTTGATCATTTTCTACACTGGTAGCAAAAGCAGATTTGTGTCCAGCAGGATAAGGGTTAATGGCCGGCTGGTCAATAGTCAAGTTTGAAAGACTGAGGGCAACAGTTTTGACTATTTACTGCCTAGCCACTCATTAAATGTGTTTTATCACATTAATTCAGACATAAGTTTTTATAATTTTTCTACAAACTGTTGACCAGTGATTAATATGAGGAGAATTATAGTCTCTACTTAATTAATGGCTTACCAGTCAATAGTCAAAACTATTGCCAGAAATAAACTTTCACACTTAAATTCCTAAAGTTTTGACATGTTTGCCCAGTATTCATGTATTGAATACAAACTGGACATACAATTAAACTGATGACCTGCACTTTGTATAAATAATCCTGTTACAGAATCACCAGTGTTAATAACATCCATGTAGAGAAAACTAATCTCTCTGCAAGGGCAGATTTCTCTGAAGTAGATCTTTTCTTAGGCTTTTTTTTTACAAAATAAAGATTGCAACTAACTAAAGATACAGCTGGTAAATTTTCTAAGTGGAGCATACAGAAATCAATTATTGCAACATAATTTATTTTCTTCAGTTTCCTTTACAGGAATTGACCAAAAAGGATGTTGATATTGGTGCACTTCCTCGAAGCAACTTCAGTCCTACAGAACTAAGGGGAGGCAACAATTATCACTATTGACCTAGTAACCATTGACCTAAGTAAGTTGCTTCTGATGCCTTTTAGCTCACCTGAGGCTCAGGGTGAGCTATTGTGATCGCTCACTGTCCAGCGTCTGCCCTTCGTCCGTCAGTCCACGCTTTCCTTTAAACAGCATCTTTACCTAAACCACCAAACCAATTTTTATGAAACTTCACAGGGATGATCCTTGGAAGGTCTTCTTTAAAAATTATTCAAAGAATTAAATTCCATACAGAACTCTGGTTGCCATGGCAACCAAAAGGAAAAACTTCAAAAAATTTGTTGTTCAAAACCACATGGCCTAGGTCTTTGAAATTTGGTTATGTAGCATCATCTAGTCGGCCTCTACCAAGATTTTACAATTTATCCCCTTAGGGTCAAATCTGGCCCCACCATGGGGTTCAAATCGTTTATATAGACTTATATAAGGAAAAACTTTGAAAATCTTCTTGCCCAAAACCATAAGGCATAGGGCTTTGATATTTAGTATGTAGCATCATTTAGTGGGCCTCTACCAAGATTCTTCAAATGATTCCCTTAGGATGATGTATGGTTTAAAAAATCTTGTCTGAAACCACAAAAGCTAGGCTTTTGATATTTGGTATCTTGCAGTGCCTTGTGGTTCTCTACCAAGATTGTTCAAATTATTACTCTGGGGTGAAAAGAGGTCCTGCCTAGTTTTTTACATAGACATATATAGGAAAAGACTTCAAAAATTCTTCTCGTCTGAAATTGCAAGGCACAGGCTTTTGATATTTGGTATGTTGCATTGCCTAGTAGTCCTCTACCAAGATCATTCAAATTATGCCCCCAAGTTGAAAAGAGGCCCTACCCAGGGGTCCCAAGTTTTACATAGACTTAATATATAGGAAAAATCTTTGAAAATCTTCTTGCCTGAAACTATAAAGCATAGGCTTTTGATATTTGATATGTTGCCTTACCTAGTGTGCCTCTACCAGAATTGTTCAAATTATGCCCCTGGGGTGAAAAGAGGCCCTGCCCTGGGGTACCAAATTTAACATAGACTTATATAGAGGAAAAAATCTTCTTGTCAGAAAGTTCAAGGCCTAGGTCTTTAATATTTTGAATGTAGCTTTGCCTAGTTGATCTCTTAACAAGACTGTTCAAATTATTCCCTTAGGGATGAAAAGAGGCCCCGCCCAGAGGGTTACTTGTTATATGAGTTATATAGGAATAAATGCTTAAAAAATTATCAGATCATATTTCCTAGACTGTTAAACTATAATTACCTGATGACCCCATGTGATTAGGGGTCACTTGACTCACCTTGACCAACTGACCTAACTTTCTTCTTGTTTTTTTTTTTTTTTTTTAAGATAAACGTTGAAATTTGGATGACATGTACAGTTTTGCACACCGACTTTAAAACTGACTTTCAGTGACCATGAATGTGACCTACTGACCTACCTTCTAATATTTTAGCATCAGTTTACCATGTTATAAATGTGGCTCATATTACTCAGGTGAGCAATTCAGGGTCATTATGACCCTCTTGTTTAAGCTTTAGCAAAGAAATTTGTTCAAGCAAGCAACTTAACTCAAGTGGGCGATATAGGGCCATCATAACCCTCTTGTTTTCATCCATTGCAGTATCAAGTGAATGGATATGCAGTGTGTGTTTGCTAGACTAGCCACTAGACTGATAATAATATATTTCTACATTTTTCCTTTTTTGATGAATTTAATTTCATAGAGACAAAAGTCAGTCTGTTTTAGAGATTTTCACAGAGGAATGATATTGGACATAGTATATAGACTGGCTCAGTTCACTACATTTAATCATAAAAATGTAAAAAAAAAAAAGATATATCATAGTCTAGGAGCTAGTCTATGTGTTTGCCTTAGTCAATACTTCTAGGGCTTATACTACAACCTTTTTAGTAGCATTGTGTTTTGGTGAAGATAACATTTAATATTTTGTTTCATAGCTTTATATACATGTAATTAATTTTCAGTTGATGGAAATTCATTGGTTTTTAACCAATTACAGAAATAGAACTTGTTTCTACTTTTAAAGCTTTGTCTGATTTGAATTTTATAAATTTTGTCTAAGTGCTTGTTAGTTTTACACATAGTTTATTTTAGAGTGATATACAGTAAATTGAGATATTTCTTTTATATAGTTCAGTATGGGAAGATGCCACATGTCACACAAAGCCGCATACCACAACAAATCACTGTAGCACAGATATCTATGTTACACCTAAAAAGGAAATTTCACCAGAGGCACAAAGGACCACATGGAATATTCAGACACGATGACCATAAAAAGCACAATAGTCCAACACATGGAATTAAGTTGACTGTAGAGAAATTGTGTACTTGGCTTGAAAAGATCCTGAAGTGATTTCGGTAGCCCGTTATGGACGACAGTTTGATTTTCCAGTTCTTTTCTCAGCTCTACTGTGCATAAAAATAACTAGGACATTATTCAGCTGAGTTTCTTCTAAAGAGTATTCTTTTAAATGTGTTCAAGAAACTGTACAGTAAACAGTCATACCTGCTATGACACTACTTGGTGTCAGGTACAATGTCTATAACTGACAGACAGACAAATTTGTTATGAAAAACTGGGAAGGCCTGCCAAGGATTTTCATTTGTTAAAGAGAAATTTCGAGCAATGACATATACTCATGATAAATTTGTTACCATAATGTTCATTATCTAAAGTAGAAAATAACAGTTGTAATTGGAAATTTGAATTGTGTTACTTAACTCTATATTTAAGAAAATTAATATATTCAAACTTGTAAATTTTATCATTTGTTAAAATCTTATATTATAGCTTTAAGCCTTAATACCCTCTTTTTACAATCTGCCTAAAGAAACACTTTAGTTGTTCTTGTCTATTAATTTAGCCATTTCCTTGATTAAAAATACACAACAAACTTCTTGCTCAAGACTTTCCAAGGTTGACAAGTTATTACTTTCTTTGATTTTGCTTAAGTTTGTTAACTATTGTTAAATACTTTTGTTCAAAATTTAATAAGGTGTAAAACCTTTAAATAATATCCTTAAGCAACAGATGTTATCTTTTAATAGTAACGTAAGGAGAAGACAACCTTTACTGTAAGCTAATATAGCTTTCTGTCCAATGCCTGAAATGTTTTTTTTGTAAATATTTCTTGACTTTCTGAATGAAAATGTTTAAATTGAAATTATAAGTAAAGTATATAAACCCAAACTTTTAAGGAGCTAGAAGACAAAATTTCATTTCAGCTTGTGTATAAAATTAACTTTGTGATATTTTTCTTAGTGATAAGTTTCTCAGTGATAACTAGACATTTAATTTTATATCTGTGTAGATTTTTGTACAGTTAATTCAGACAATATTTGTAAAGATTTTTTATGTTTTAGGCTACCTTATTATTTATATTAGAAAAAAACTGTTAAATTTTAATTACTTTATAAGTGTACATGTAAATCCTATTTCACTATACTTACATATTATTGACAGCTAAGGGACTCTGTTGGAAATAAGTGAAATTGTTAACTTTCATGGTTTATCCAAGGCAGAAAGATAATTTTTTCCTGATATTTATGTATTAGCTTAATTACACTTGTAAAGTACAAACATATAAGGGTTAACTGCATATTTATTAATTCTGATATTTGGATTTCTGTACCAGTTTGTATTTCTGTTATAATTGGATCTTACGCCTGAATAAAATTGAATTGAATTGAACTGAATTGGATTTTAAACTGAAACTAAACTGAACTGAATTTTACACTGAAACTGAACTGAACTGAATATATCTGGGTAAAAATCTACATTACAGCTTTCATTAAAAGACCACCAAAAGGAAGGAAAAAAAACATGTTCTCTTTATGCAGTATAGTTTGTTCTTTGATAACATAAAAAAGGGAACTGAAAAACTGGTCTCTTACTGCAAGTAGTCTCTAAATCAAATGTACTTTATGAAACTTATTATGCTTTTGTGCTGCAAATTTTGTAATGTAATTTTGTTGTGTCTATGATGATTTCTCTAAATAAACTTTAAACATTATTTCTCTTATTTATTACAATATTTACAGTTGACAGATGCAAATTAGTTCAAATAAAATGACACGAGATTTGTGTGCCATTTACCAGTCCATTTACTTTTGCTAATACTATGTCATCATTTTCATCAAAATTTCCAGTAATCCACCTCCTTTTTGAAGAGTGTATTCACAATTTGATTAAGGTAATGTTCCTGCATGGCTGTCACTGATTTACTGCTGTCTGTCCATCTGTTACATCTTGTCCGCAATCTTAAATCAAACATTTTTCATGCAATCTGTACCAAATTTGAACAAAATGTGTCTGCATGACCATAAGTCCATGACTGCCATACCACTTTGGAATTACGGCCCTTGAGTTATATCTTGAATTACCGAAAATCAGCCTTTTTACTCTAGTCCGCACGCTAATTGAACATTTCTCATTTGATCTTCACCAAACTTGAACAAAATGTATTTGCCAATAAGTCAACTGCCAAGTTTGATTACTAGCCAAATCCCCCCAGGCACTTAATATTTATGGCCCTTTGTCCGGAGCATATCTTCTTCATGCATGGAGGGATTTTGATGAAACTTGGCACAGTTGTTCACCATCATGAGATGGAGTGTCCTGCACAAGAACCAGGTCTAAGGTCAAGGTCACACTTTTGAGGTCAAATTCAAGAATGACTGTCCGGAGCATTTGCTCTTCATGCATGGAGGGATTTTGATGAAACTCGGCACAGTTGTTCACCATCATGAGACGGAGTGTCAAGCGCAAGAACCAGGTCCCTAGGTCTAAGGTCAGGGTCACACTTAAAGGTCAAAGGATACAAGAATAAAAACTTTGTCTGGAGCATTTTTTTCTTTATGCATGGAGGGATTTTGATATAACTTGGCACAAATGTTCACCACCATGAGATGGAGTGTCTTGCACAAGAACCAGGTCCCTAGGTCTAAGGTCAAGGTCACACTTAAGAGGCCAAAAGTCAGATACAAGAATGACTTTGTCCGAAGCATTTCTTCTTCATGCATGGAGGGATTTTGATGTATCTTGGCACAATTGTACACCATCATGAGACGAAGTGTCATGCGCAGGTCCCTTCTTTAGAATTACTTACTTAGATTAACTTCCCTTAGTTGTTACTATAAATAACTTATATTGTAACTTTTTTGTAATTGACCGTAGGGAAAAACCAAGACAACTTTTCTGTGGTACAACATGGATGCTACTTTCAAATTTTAGGTGTATTTTAAGGTAAGGAGGTAAGGAGTTTTTATGTGGATTTAGAAAAACTAAAGAATTACAATAATTACTACCACAAAATTAAAATTTGATTTGTAAATACAGGGGCTAGTGTAAAGAAATTTGCTGTGACGGGCGTATATTGTGACATTCTGGCATTCTTGTTTTTCCCTATCTCTGTAATTACCTGATGGATTTGCTTTAAACTTAAAATAGTTTTCCTCATTATCACCTACATCATCTGGAATAAGGGCCATAACACTCACGCCAATATTTGTCTCCTCCCTCCCCCCCCCTTCTGTTTTTGCCCTGTCCGTCCGTACGTCACACTTCATTTCCGAGCAATAACTGAAGAACCTTCCAACTTCATAGGTTGGTAGGGCTTATGGAGGAGATGACTCCTATTGTTTTTGGGGTCACTCCCTCAAAGGTCAAGGTCACGGGCCTGAACATGGAAAATTATTTCCAATCAATAACTATTTCCCATCAATAACTCAAGAACGACTTGACCCAGAATATTGAAACTTTATAGGATGATTGGTCATGCACAGTAGATGACCCCTATTGATTTTGGGGTCACTCCGTCGAAAGTCAAGGTCACAGGGGCCTGAACATGGAAAACCATTTCCGATCAATAACTTGAGAACTACTTGACCCAGAATGTTGAAACTTCATAGGATGATTGGTCATGCACAGTAGATGACCCCTATTGATTTTGGGTTCACTCTGCTGAAGGTTACAGGGGCCTGAACATTGAAAACAGTTTCCGATCAATAACTTGAGAACCTCTCGACCCAGAATGTTGAAACTTCATAGGATGATTGAACATGCAGAGTAGATGACCCTTATCGATTTTGGGGTCACTCTGTTAAAGGTCAAGGTCACAGGAGCCTGAACATGGAAAACAATTTCTGATCAGTAACTTGAGAACCACTTGACCCAGAATGTTGAAACTTCATAGGGTGATTGAACATGCAGAGTAGATGACCCCTATTGATTTTTGGGTCAGTCTATTAAAGGTCTACCTTCACAGGGGCCTAGCTGGTCATGTAAAATCATTTCCGGAAATTTTTGGGTCAGTCTATTAAAGGTCTACCTTCACAGGGGCCTAGCTGGTCATGTAAAATCATTTCCGGAAAATAACTTGAGAACCACTTTACCTAGAATGTTGAAACTTAATAGGATGATTGGACATGCAGAGTAGGTGACATGATCAAAGGTCAAGGTTACAGGAGCCGGAACAGAGACTTAAGAACCACTAGGCCAAGAGTGTTGAAACTTAGCAGGATGACTGGACATGCCAAGTAGATGATCCCTATTGCAGCCAACCATCAGTGTCTCTTTGACTTTTGCTCCTGACCCCTATTGACTTCTTGCCTATAGGACTTTGCATTGGGGGAGACATGCGCTTTTTTACAAAAGCAATTTCTAGTTTATTATCTCCCCTTTTTACTTAGAATTTCAGGTAAAGTTTCCATGCACTTTCACTCTTGTCTCAGTTATTACTAAATGGATTAAAATAGTTGTTCCACTTATATCATATAACACAAGGTCCATGACTCTGGTACAAATATTTCATGAATTTTGATGCACTTTCACTCTTATCTTAGTTATTACTAAATGGATTTGATTCAAACTTAAAATGGTCATTTAACATCATCACTCACATCATATAACTCAAGGGCCATAACTCTTGCACTAATATTTCAAGAATTATCTCCCCTTTTTACATAGAATTTAGAATTTCAGGTTAAATTTTGATGCACTTTCACTCTATCTCAGTTATTACTAAATGGATTTGATTCAAACTTAAAATAGTTGTTCCACCCATATCATATGACACAAGGTCCATAACTCTGGTACCAATATTTCATAATTGATACCTCCCCCCACTTTTGCCTAGACTTTCAGGTTAATTTTGATGCATTTTCACTATATGTGTTATTACTGAATGGATTTGGTTCTAACAAAACCAAAGGGCCTAGGGCTTTGATATTTTATATGAAACATCATCTAATAGTCCTCTACCAAGATTGTTCAAATTTACTCCCTAGGATAAAGTATGGCCTTGTCCTGGGAGTCGCATGGTTTATGTAGACTTACATAGGGAAAACTTTGAAAATCATCTTATACTAAACCACATGGCCTAGGACTTTGATATTTGATATGTATCATCGTGTAGTAGTCCTTTATCAAGATTGTTCAAATTATCTTCCTGGAGTTAAAACTGGCCCCGCCCCTCGGGGCATATGGTTTAAATAGACTTGTATCGGGAAAAAACTTTCAAGCTTAGTCTTAATATGTGGCAAGCTTTAGTGGTTCTCTATCAAGATTGTTCAAATCATGACCTTGGGGTCAATATATGCCACGCCCAGGGTGTCCCTTGTGTCACATTGACTTATATAGAAAAATCTCATCCATAGCCATAAGACCCAGACCTTTGATATTTGGTATTTAGTATTGCCAAGTGGTCAACTAACAAATTTGTTAATCTCCCGCAAAGTGGTGGGGGTTATAAGAATGGTCTCCATCAGTCCTTCCATCTTCCATCCTTCCGTAACATTTTGTCCGCTCTGCATCTCCTAAACCATTTGAAGGATTTTCATGAAAGAACGTGACATTCGTAACAGAATAAGGCTCACCAAATCTGTCCAACTTACGTCAGTATTGTATCTTTAACCTTTAGCCTGCTGGTCTCGACTGATTCTGCCTTTACGACCAGTGTAGATCATACGTGCAGTCTGATCATGACCTGCACTGTTCGCCATTCAGTCAGTATGGTTTTTTTTGTAAGCACCCCTTTAAACAGTTACTGGTACTGTCCAAACTGAAGGATGGACAAGTTCATTATAGAAATGTAGCAGGGTTATGGTTAAGCGCCAGGCCACGCAGATCTGTCGAACTCTTGAAACACTGCAGCCAGCACCAGAGGCTGGCAATGATAGCAACAACAGTTAAATATGACAGTTGCAGTGTGATCAGCGAAGAAAAATCCAGTGCCTTGCATTGTTGTCAGCGCCTTTCACTATTGTGTAGACGAATAGATGATTCTCCACCTGCTGAAACAGGGCTACCAAACAGCCTTCCTTTTGGGCTATCTACAATACCTACTCAACATCTCACGGGCCGCGCATAGAGATCTACTTCAACTTCTAAATTCTGACTGGCTGATTGACTCGCACTACATGAAAATAACATTGAAATTTCCATCAAACTTATGTATGTTATAAGGCTTTACCTGGTGAAAGATTCTCGGTCCGATTATGAAATTTATTTTGTGAAAATCATCAAAGGTTTATTTGTCTATTATGTTACAATAACCTATATTGACATTCGCCCTATTCTTTTCAACTGAAAATTATGGCGTTCATTTCGTATGAACAGCAAAACGAAAGGCGCGAACGGTTACGTCAATGCTGCTTAGTGATAACATACCGCTGTGTTGACGACGTCCGTGTTTAGTCAGGGAGAACGTTCTTGATCCCTAATTTGCTATGAGAATGATCATATAGCAAATAAAAGCTTTCGTCCTACATCTGTTTTCGTAGAATCACAAGCGATCGGAGACCTTGAAAGGTGCGCAGTTATAATCAATAACTGGATGAATAGAAACAAACTGAAAATGAACACTTCCAAAACTGAATTTATTATGTTTGGTAGCAGACCTCAATTGAACAAATGTTTTACAAATTTCATTAACATTGCTGGTGATGATGTCAAACGTGAAAGCACACTTAGATATCTCGGTGCATTTCTTGACAAACCTTGAACTTTAAAGATCATCTAAATCGCAAATGTCGTACAGCCATGTTGAATTACTACGAATTAAGAACATCTGAAAATACTTAACAAAAACAGCCATGGCATGGCCATAATGTTTCATCCCTGAAAGTTTGCCATTATTAGCTTATAAATAGTATATGATAAAAGAAGAAAAAGAAGAAGAAACCATCCCTGAGAAGTAATTTTGTTTTCAGAGTGAAACCGGGAGTATATTTCAGTGGTAAGGCACTTGAAAATATTGTCGCTGTTGCCCTCAGATGAACGACAAACAATGATTTATTCAAGAACAAATCACTAAATGAGATATTTTATTTCGATTCTAACACGTTACCAAGGATTTTTAAATACATCCTTGACGACATTCATTAAATATTTGCCCGTTTTCAATTGGTTTCTTTTCCAGCGCACCGCTATGCCATTTGACGCCATATTAATTGTGATGTCAGAACAGTGATTTGTTTTATATATTAATTCACTGTTTTCTACCTTCTTTGTTTAATAGGAATATGAATCTGATCGTGTTAGAATTGAAGATATTTTGCAAGTTTGTATGGAATCAAACCGTAAATGAAGTCTCTGTATTCTACAAAACCAATTCAATAGGCCCGATAGCAAATTTTGGCCATTAAGAGGGCATATTTAAAGTCTGGAACCCATGGTGGGATCTGGCCAGTTTTCAAATATGTCAATACAAGTTGTGATTAAGTTGATTGCAAAGTGTGGTCTCCATCGTGTTCACGTGTGTAATTGAGGGCGGCGACGGACGACGGGCGATCACAAAAGCTCACCATAATATGTTATTATTATTATCCTAAGTTTATGCCAGTCATGTTGCTAGATCTAATGTTATATGTATTTTAAAGACCAATTCAAAATAAAATTTCTTGTATCTTGTCACTATTTTGTAAGCTAAAAATGGGTAGAACGCACCTCCACATGCGAGTTCATATTCTATGGCAACTGTCCGGTACAGTGACTTGAATGTTGGTAAATAAAGCTATTATGTCGGTAACTTATGTTTTCTCCAACTTTAAATGAGTCGCGCCATGTGAAAACAAACATAATGCGTAAACTTGCGGCCATGGATCAAGACCAGCCTGTGCATGGATCCGCGCAATTGGTCAGGACCCGTGTTGTTCGCTTTCAAAGCCTATAGGAATAAGAGAAACTAGTGAACAGCATGGATCCTCGCAGGCTGGACTGGATTCATGCTATCGCAAATTACTCTGTTGGTTTTCACATGGCGCAGCTCAAATAAAATTTGCATGCTGTTTGCCGCACGTGAAAGCAGGTATGACGTCACGTCCGGATAAACAAATGTGTTGAGGTTCCGCGCGTATATTTTGTAGCTTGATTTCTATGATAAACATGCTATATTGAAAGTTGAAAGCGATTGAAATGAATAAAATACAATCCATACTTACTAACCACACCGACGATTCGGGTTGACAACGAGAAGTATGCGTAAAATAGCGATACAATTATAGCTGGAGTCAATCTGGGTCGCAAGACGCACATAAAAGGTATAGCAAGAAAACATCTCAAAACTGCCAAACTTCCACCTCAACAATTCGAAGCATATATGGCCCATAAACACAACACTTTCCACACCCTACGGTTTTTTGTATCCTGGTTACGTAGGGATACACTTTGTATGTGCAGATTTTTGGTTTTACGATTATAGTATGAAGTAGATCAAATACTAGTGACCCATGGTGTTACACATAAAATGATGTTACAATAGTAATATTTTGATGTTATCAGTGTATAGCCAATATAAATTTATAAAATGAATGTACATGTATGTATATAGATACAAGAATGTATTCATGTGACCATTGTTCATCACGTGATGATCGGTTTTAAAATAAACTTATATGTCGGGCCTTTTTTTCATCAATTTGGGAATGCCACCGACACCGGTGGAATTGGGAAAATGCTCTCAGAAATTGTCTTAATTGGGACTTTTTGCAAATTACCAAAATCTACATAAATGTGTTTTTGTGTGAAATATTGATGAATTGCATTTCAGTAATTGTTAAACAATATGATAATTTACCTAAATATACATACAAATCAGCAAAACTATCTTAAAACAGCAAAAACCCTAAAAGGTATAATCATTTGGGAATTTTAAATTCAACTTTGGGAAAAAAACATACTTTTTTTGCATTGGGATTACCTCCTTTTACAGGAGGTAGATTTATAGCAGAAAAAAGCCCTGTATGTTGATGGATAGTACAGAAATCTACCAAACTTCTGACAATTACATATCTTGGCCAGCAGGAAAATATTGAAAAGCCTCCATCTGTTTCGGCTTGTGGTCAGTGACAGCATAATTATAGTGAATGGCGTGAATAGCAATCATGTAAATAATTACCCATTTTTATTCAGAATCATTATTCTTTTATCATGGAACATTCACCTGTGCTAAAAGAAGTGTAAACTTCGAAAACATTGGGAAAAATTAACTAAAAAATTACAAAATCAAAAGAAGTCCAGTTAGCTGAATTTTAGATAAAAACAATGTGTTGGCAGTGATCAATAACCAAAGTGGCAAGGGAGATCACTGCATTGGAGTTTGCTTCTACGCACGATGAATGTCTAAATGTAACTTTTCTGAAATTTCAATATCTGCTTTAGAGTCAAACTCAGGTCAAATAAAGATAAAAGATCGCAGATTGTTTGTTCAAATTCATGTAGTGATTTTGTCCTATTAAAAACCACCAAACATCTCTGTGTCGGAAGGTAAAGCTGTTTCCGACTGATCTCGGCTACATGCTGTTGAAGCTATGTTACTTTCAACATATCCACAAAGAAAGGTTAGAGCTATTGAAGTGTCTAGGGCTATGGATCCTAGTCCAGATAATAACACGTTTCGGGACAGCGTGATAACTTTTTACACCATGAGAAAACCAACATAGTGCATTTGCGACCAGCATGGATCCAGATCAGCCTACATATCCACGCACTGGTCTGGATTCAAGCTGGCCGCAAATGCAATGTGCTGGTTTTCTCATGGTGCAGCACAGTTTAACCTAGGTTTATTGAGTACCATTCAATGCATGTGTATGGTCAATGTGGGAGAATTAATGCCTATCGTGCTCTGTTACAGATAGCATCCAGACGATTCAGGTTTTGTTTACGCTAGTAAAAAAGTCATAGTGTGTTTCTATATCAATTTCATATACATTTTTATACGCTTTAAAAATTATCAGACATGCGTATATGCATTATTTAAAAGCGTAATTTACGCTAATACGCATCTTATCTGGAGCACTGTTTGGGGTCACTCTATTAAAGGTCAAGGTCACAGCAGCTAGAATATGGAAATCCATTCCTGTCAGTAACTAACTGAGAACCATTTGACCTAGAACCTTCAAACTTTATAGGGTGATACGAGTTAAAATGACCTCTATTGTTTTTGGGGTCGCTCAATCAAAGGTTAATATAACAGGGGTCAAACACATACATGCAACCACAGAAAGCAACAATAGATACAAAAATACGAAATTTTCAATACAAACATCTGATGAGAATTCTCCCAACAAACAAATCATTATTTAAATACAAATTAACAGAATCAAATTTATGTTATTTCTGCAATATGCATGTTGAAACTTTAGAACATATGTTTTGGGAGTGTAACTGTGTACAACAACTATGGAACAAACTACATATTTACCTTGACAAGAAAAATCTCAAAATACAATTTAGCTTAGAGGTAGTCCGTTTTGGTATCGCTGAAAGGAACGTAAAACGAAAAAATGTGATAAACTTTATAATATTTCTAATGAAATCTTACATTTTTCAAATCAAAAATAGAAAACAAACACTCAGTTTTGACAGTTTCATATCATATCTTAAAATCAGGATAAAACTTGAAAAAGAAATTGCATTATCAAATGACAAAATAAACCAACATAATATCAGATGGTCTGGTTTTGAGGTATGAATGTAGATGCTGTTGGCTATAATAATAATAATAAAAAAAAATATCTTACATATTTTATTCTTCATCTGTATAAAAAAATGATACTTTCTAGAAAGTGTGCTTACAAATGAATTTTTACATGATTGTAGCATAAATAACCATTACAATTTTTAGACAATTATATGAGTTTGGAGACGATCTAAACATCCCATACATCTATTCTTTTTAACTTTTTTTTCTCTCTTACATTTTTGGTTCTTTAATTTTTTCATCTAAATATATATATATAGAAAAAGTCTTCTTTTGACATCTAATACTACAAATGTTTGTTTATTTAGATGACCATAAAATACATGTTTTATATCTATTGTTAAAAACATTTGTCCAAGTCATCATATTTTGTAAATGTATGAAGATTGAAAAAAAAATTATAAAAAAAAAATATAACGGGCCATCTCTCTGTCACAGTTAAATTTTTTTTTCAATAACTGGAAAACTGTTTGACCCAGAACCTTAAAACTTCATAGGGTGATAGGGCCTGTAATATTTTTAGGGTAGTAGATCAAAGGTCAAGTTCACAGGGGCCTGAACATGGAAAACTGTTGCTGATAAAAAACTTGAGAACTACCTTATTACCAGGGGCAGGTAATAGTAAAATGTGGGCAAGCAAAAATTATACTCAGTTGCCCATCATACAAGTGAAATATTTGAAATGTTTGAAAGATCCCCAAAAATTATCCTATGGGCAAGTGCTCAACAGAGTTAAGCCGATCCCTGAGGTAGAATTTTTTTACTGTATAATTTTATGTTTACAAAATAACTTTCTTAAATTATGGAAAAAGTACTATACAGAGATCAATATTTTCGAAACAGTGTTAATAATCTGCAGAACTTGTAATGGAATGTAGTGGATGCATGTCTTTAAATGCAGACAGGACATATTTTATATTGTTATATATATATAGAATTTCCATTATAGACTTCTCATTAGCATCCATTTACAGATACATCAATATTGATGAACATAGAACATCAGACCTGTACCACTGGCAACCTGTACCTTCACCAGAACAGACCAGATACCTCACAAGACAGAAAGTGTGTGTCCAGCCAAGCATTCAATGGTTGAAGCTCTAATATCAGGTAATTTGTAAAGCATTTTTGTTAGATCTCCAGCACCTAATCAGGCAATCTAATGTATGACTGCACTGCCAAAAAACTTGGCCACCTCTCCTTCCTGCATTATGCTGAATGGAAACATTCTGCTGCTGAAATGCCAAGCAAGAAGGTGGTTTTGGATCAAACTGATGTGAAACCTTCAGAGCTTTTGTCAAAGTATGCAAATATACTGCACTGCACTGGTTGCAAAGGCAGATTCACTTGCCGCCAGCAGGCTAAAGGTTATATTTATAACACAAATGGAATTTAAGGGTCAGTAAGTGCTGAAGTGTCAAGTCTCACAATAGTCCTTTCAGTAATAGCCAAATAAAGCATCAATACTCTGATTAAACACCCCTGAATATTCTAGATATTATTCTGAACTTTGAATGTAGGGGGCTGAGTGGTTAAGGTTGCTGACTTCAGATCACTTGCGTCAAATCAATGTTGGTTCGAGCCTCACATTGAATTCATGTGAGGAAGCCATCCAGCTGGATTGCGGGAAGTCTGTGGTTCTACCCAGGTGCCCGTTCTTGAAGAAATAATGCACAGAGGATTTTCATCCACCATCAAAGCTGTAAAGTCCGCATATGATCTGTAATTTTGTCGGTGCAATGTTAAAACCCAACAAAATAAATCAATAAAATGAACTTTGAATGTGTTATAGGCTGGCTCATGTAGTTCTTATACATTATAGCTTGGGTGGAAAGAACAATGAAGATACAGAACAGACATAAGCATAAAGCTAATGAGATATGGTAAACTGGAATCTTGGTGAGGATGTTATACAAAAATATGATAAGTGGACTTGATATTTTGCTAATAGGTTTTTAGCTAGTGAACAGAAAATCTAAATTCCAGTACGAGTTTAGGTCACAGGATAACAGTCTGGCTTTATAGGTGCCTATTTTGGACATACTTGCATGTCCAGTCACCTATAAATAAATTAAATCCACCTTGATGGTTTCCTTGAATGAAAGACGTTTGACTTCATAGAATGACTGCTGATTTTTATCATATATACTTGTCTGTGTCAGATGGACCATTCTAGGTGACAAAATTAATATAAAATATATTTTTAATATTATACTATACTACTCTTGGGAAAATAAAAATAAAATGAAACGAAAGGAAATTTGTTTGTTTCACGTGTTGAATCAAAATATCTTTAACTCTTGGACATCAGAACTTAAGTTTTTGCTTGTGACTGCTTGTAAAACTGTTGTATCTGATGTTCTCTTGATGAAAGATATTTTGAACTTACACTGAAACAACCAAATATCCTGTAAATACTTTTTCAAAACATTTGATAAATTATGTTGCTACTATAACCTAACATGAAGAAAGTGGGGGTTTTATAAATTGTATTTTCAGGTTGTAGTGGTGTTAGTACAGACACAGAAGAGAGAAGGCGGCTAAAAAACTGCAGTTCAGGTGAGAGTTGTTACAGTTTGAAGGAAATATGATAGAAAAGTGATTGTAATTTGTTCTTTGTGAGTCTGCTACAGTTTTGTTGGTTCCCTACTAATTCCTAGACAGATTATTTGGATCACAGGCACTTTTCCATCCATCCAGCATTCTGTCAGACTCCATATTTTTGTCCAATATGTAACTTCCTAAGACAAAGGCCAATTCTCAAACAACTTGGAACAAATTTTGACCATATCAAGGTGACTTTCATGTTTATAACCCAGTGTTGTGCCATGAAGGTCAAGTTTACAATAAACTGACATACATCAGTGACTTATAATATATCTTGGTGTAAATATAAGACACATTTTGTAAGAAAAGTTAGTTGATAAGCCAGTAGGGTCGGTCTTTGCCGTCCTGGGAGATCAGTTCTCATAGTTATTTTTGACAAGGTAAACAAACCCAAAAATTGAATGATGGTAGCTTTTTATGTTTTTAGAAAATCCTGGTTAAAAGTTTTGCGTGCATTATTAAAAGTCATATAGATTTGAATTTTCTTTTTCTGGATCAATTATCAACCGCACTGGATCAAGTCCCATAACTCTGTCATGTATTTTGGGCAAATATTGCCCTCTTTCCTTTTGGACTTAGAAAATCCTGGTTAAAGTTTTACATGCAAGTTACTATCTCCAAAACTAATGCAGATATTGAATTGAAACTTCACATGTGTCTTCAGGGTCATAAAACTAGTTGATTGCATCCAGTCCCATAACTCTGACTTGCATTTTGGCCAAATAATGCCCCTTTTGGTCTTAGAAAATCCTGGTTAAAGTTTTGCATTCAAGTACATACAGCTAGTAACTTAAAGGCATATAGATTTGAAACTTATTTTTTATTTTTCTAGATCAATTACTAACCTCACTGGATCAAGTCCCACAACTCTGACATGTATTTTGGGCCAAAAAATGCACACTTTTGGACTTGGAAAATCCTTGTTAATGTTTTACATGCAAGTTTCCATCTCCGAAACTAATGCAGATATTGAATTTAGACTTCAAATGTGTCTTCAGGGTTATAGAACTAGCTGATAGCAACAAATCTCATAACTCTGTCCTGCATTTTGGCCAAATTATGCCCCGTTTGGACTTAGAAAATCCTGGTTTAAAGTTTTACATGCAAGTACATACTTACTTAAAGGCATATAGATTTGAAACTTATTTTTTATTTTTCTAGATCAATTACCAATCTCACTGGATCAAGTCCCATAACCTTGACATGTATTTTGGGCAAATTATGCCCTTTTTTAGACTTAGAAAAATTTTATTAAAGTTTTGAGTGCAAGTTACTATCTGCAGAACAAATGCAGATATTTAATTGAAACTTCACATGTGCCTTCAGGGTTATAAAACTAATTGATTGCATCAAGTCCCATAACTCTGACATACATTTTGGTCAAATTATGTCCCCTTTTGAACATAAAACTTCTAGTTAAGTTTTGCATGCAGTTACTATCTCTAAAACTAATGCAGATATTGGACTGAAACTCTATAGATATTTTAACTTTGGGGTAACATTTTCCTGATTCTGGGACAACAATTGGAATAGTTGAGCATTGGCTGTCTTACAGACAGCTCTTGTTGTCTTTACTTTTAAAGCTACGTACAAACACTGATTGACTTAAAAACGTATTTAACACTGTTACGATTATGGTGAATCTGGGTCTTTTTCAAATACATTATATTAGACCATTTACGGTCATTTTCAAATAGACCATTAGCATTGTAGAACTAAAAAATCTTAACAGAGGTGAATATCTAAAGTCTCGATTGGGAGCTTCTGTTAGCTGTCTTTGCCTTGTGTTTCCAGTACATCCAACATGTCATCAAATTTCTGTCATTTTCATTAAATGTTAGAAACTTAGAAACATTCAAAATGAAGTAAAACTAAAGAAAAAATACTTAGCCACTTTTTACTGTTGCATAGATTTGGATTGATGAATGATCAGACTTTCTAATAAACTGTTTTTTGCATAGAAATTATTCAAGTGAACGCTTAAAAATCAATATTTTGTTACAAAAAATATACTTCTGTCTTATTTTCAGAGGGATGAAAATCTGATCCGATACTTTGTTGTGAAAGGGTAAAGTTTATATGGAACTCTGAAGGAGACAAATACCAGAAACTTAGGTAGGTTGATTTTTTCATGACTTTATTAATCAGAATATGAATTTTTCAGAGAAATATACAGTGTTTCAGAAATACTTTTCACTGCAGTGTAATTTTCCTATCTGGTGTTCCAAACTAATTAAAAGTGACATCACTATATTATATATGACGTATTTGTAATTATGCAGCTATATTAGTTAATTTTGAAACTGTATTACAGTGTTTACAAAGTGTTTTTGGCAGTTCTAAAACCAAGTATTTTTGGAAAGTCTAGCATACTGTTTAGCTGTTACAACATGTTGCTGTAAATCCTGAGAATATAATGTGACTGCAAACAATGGTTGTAACTTAGTTCCCCAGCAACAAATTGTATTTTGTTCTTGTCTATTGCTAAATCTGGATTTAAATATAATAGGGTTATTTTAACAGTAGCTTGATCTGGGATGCAGTATTCGGCTTGAGTGGATTTTGCTAGATCTGATCTCACGAGGCACGCAAGCGCCGAGTGTGATCCCACCTTGCAAAATCCACGAGAGCCGAATACAAAGTCCCAGACCTAGCTACTGTTATAATGACCCTTTTATTATATACTTTTACCATTCTGATTCTTGTTTTGTTCTTGAACGAAATCTTCAATGTTTATCGATATTAAGAGCTATAAAAATATTTATACTTCTTTGCTTAATTTTTATGTGTGCTATTTATAGAAATGTGTCGGGTCATGCGTATTAATGAAAATAGTCCGGCAGCATACAATACGGAAGGTACAATACTGAATTTAAAAGGTACAATACGGAATTTTTGTCTGTCTGTTCATATTTAATTGTGAAATACAAGCCGATTTTTTTACAGAATTTATATAGGTATATAATAAAGATTATTATTATCCAGTTATAGATTTACTCCTCTGTTCTTGTATTTCAGAGGGTTAGAAGTTAACAGTACATGTACATATTTCCATGAAGCAAAAGGTTTGAGCTGCGAACACCAAAGCAAAAGGTATTATTCCTTGTCAGTTTTTATTTCGTTCTATATTAATAATAATAATAACGACTTTATTTTACATGGATAACATATTTGGTGTTTAATCAGTTTTCAATATGGTCCACATTATCAAACAAAAAAGACCTGCAGTGTATGGCATTTTTGGAAAATATGTAATGGGTAAGTAGATCATTCAATTTTGTATTTAGAATCATTTTTCACTAATGCAGCTGCACTAAGAAAAAAGTAAATAAAAAAAAAAACAAGTAAAATTTTATATAAAACCCATTTTACAATTGAAGGGAGCTAACTCAGTTTTGAAAAAGAACACTAAAATTCCCTTGCTAATTTGATATGTTAGTAAACTAGTTTTTAGCTTGGCAATAGAGCTGTTTCACTAACTTGTCCATCAATTTATGTGACAGCTTCTGTGTCCATATCTTTGATTTAGTTAAGATTTTATATGTAAGCTGATATCACTTTTGGGAAGTGATAATACTTTGCACACTTGTTCACTGTGATAATTTGACATGCGGTACTCAGGTAACATGACTCCCTTTTGTTTTTAATAAGTTATGGCTGCCCACTTAGCTCAATAGGAAGAGTGCAGATCTTCTTATAGTGAGGTTATAAGTTTGATCCCCTGGCTTTTAGTATGTTCTCCATGACAATTTGATAAAAGACATTGTGTCTGAAGTCATTCTTACTTCACCTCCTAATTATGTGGGGAAATTAGGCAATTTTCTTTCAGAGAACAGGTTTGTACTGTTATAGAATCCAGTTAGGCTAACTGCCCAGCGTTACATAACTGAAAAACTGTTGAAAAACTGCGTTAAACCCAAAACAAACACAAAAACACATACACGTAAGTAACTTATGCTTAAGTTTTTAGCTCAACTATAATACGAAGTATAAAGAGAGCTATCCCACTTGACCTGGTGTTGGCGTCTTTCAGCGTCCCCACCTTGGTCAAAGTTTTTTTACACTTTCTCTTTTTTTCATCAAATCTCTGTAATTACTTAATGGATTTGATTCAAACTTTCAAACTTTAAATAGTTATTCCTCATCGTCACCCACATCATCTGACATAGGACCATAACTCTTGCATCAATATTTCATGATTTTCACTCAGATTTTGAGGTTAAAGGTTTGATGCACTTTCACTTTATCTCTGTTATTACTGATTGGATTTGATTCAAACTTGAAATAGTTGTTCAACATCATCACCTACATTATATGACACAAGCTGCATAACTCGGGCACAAATTTATCATGAATTATTCCCCCTTTTTACTTAAAATTGATGGTTAAAATTTTGATGCATTTTCACTCTATCTCTGTCATTACTGAAAGGATTTGATTCAAACTTAAAATAATTGTTTAATGTCATCACCCACATCATATGTGTACCAGATGTTTAAAGCACTGGTATTGGCAATAGGGGTAAAACGACCTCAGGGGTGGGGGGTGCGGTCATGGCTGTTTGTTACAATAAGGCTGTAAATATTATCATTGTTCATTTATGATATTGTTGTTATTTTTTATTATTATGTACAACGCCATTGAAAATATCATTTATAAAAAAGGCGTTTAATCAAATTGTTCAGTTTCAGTTTTGTGATTGCATATGTCACGTTTTGTTATTTTCGTACATATCTGCGATGTGTCACATGTTTAATTGTAAAGCGCCTTTGAACGTATATTACATATGAAAAGGGCGCTCAACAAATCTGGTATAATAATAAATAATAATAATCATAGGACACAAGGTGCATAACTCTGGTACCAATTTTTCATGAATTATGCCCCCTTTTTCCTAAGAATTTCAGGTTAAAGTTGTGCTGAACTTTCACTCTATCTCTGTTATTACTGAATGGATTTGATTCATACTTAAAGTAATTGTTCAACATCATCACCCACATCATATGACACAAGGTTCATAACTCTGGAACAAATTTTCATGAATTATTCCCCCTTTTTACTTAGAATTTCAGATTAAAGTTTGATGCACTTTTACTCTATCTCTGTTATTGCTGAATGGATTTGATTCATACTTTAAAGTATTTGTTCAACATCATCACCTACATCATATGACACAAGGTGCATAACTCTGGCACTAATTATTATGAAATTGGTGCCAGAGTAATGCACCTTGTGTCATATGATGTGGGTTTATCGTACTAAGCCGGAAGCCACAGCTTAGTCAGAAGATTTTGTAAATGGAGCAGAATTTTTCACAATTGTAATATTTCTCGTGTATTTTGTTGACAGCAGTGAAAATGAAGTATTATCATGAACATCATCTTGAAGAAAAATATTTATTGTACGAAAGAACACCAAAATTCTTGGGGAAAGTTGTTAAAATAGTAAACATGAGATGATTTTTCAACGTAGGTGTGCGAG
Source organism: Mercenaria mercenaria (assembly GCF_021730395.1). Classification (NCBI taxonomy): domain Eukaryota; kingdom Metazoa; phylum Mollusca; class Bivalvia; order Venerida; family Veneridae; genus Mercenaria; species Mercenaria mercenaria. Next base: position 164,826 of record NC_069378.1, read on the forward strand.
ATATTTCTGGGAAACATTTATATCTTGTGTATTTTTAGCTCACCTGAGCAATGCTCAGGTGAGTTTTTCTGATCGCTCGATGTCCGGCGTCCGGCGTCCGTCGTCTGTCGTCCGTCGTCTGTCAACATTTAGCTTGTGTATGCGATAGAGGCTGTATTTTTCAATTAATCTTCATGAATATTGGTCAGAATGATAACCTTGATGAAATCTAGGCCGAGTTCGAAAATGGGTAATCTCGGGTCAAAAACTAGGTCACTAGGTCAAATCAAAGAAAAACCTTGTGTATGCGATAGAGGCTGTATTTTTCATTTAATCTTCATGAATATTGGTCAGAATGATAACTTTGATGAAATCTAGGCCGAGTTTGAAAATGGGTCATCTCGGGTCAAAAACTAGGTCACTAGGTCAAATCAAAGAAAAACCTTGTGTATGCGATAGAGGTGGTATTTTTCAATTAATCTTCATGAATATTGGTCAGAATGATAACCTTGATGAAATCTAAGCCGAGTTCGAAAATGGGTCATCTCGGGTCAAAAACTAGGTCACTAGGTCAAATCAAAGAAAAACCTTGTGTATGTGATAGAGGCTGTATTTTTCAATTCTTCTTCATGAATATTGGTCAGAATGATAACCTTGATGAAATCTAGGCTGAGTTCGAAAATGGGTCATCTCGGGTCAAAAAACTAGGTCACTATGTCAAATCAAAGAAAAACCTTGTGTATGCGATAGAGGCGGTATTTTTCAATTGATCTTCATGAATTTTGGTCAGAATGATAACCTTGATGAAATCTAGGCCGAGTTCGAAAATGGGTCATCTGGGGTCAAAAACTAGGTCACTAGGTCATATCACGTAAAAACCTTGTGTATGCGATAGAGGCTGTATTTTTCAATTGATCTTCATGAATTTTGGTCAGAATGATTACCTTGATGAAATTTAGACCAATTTCGAAAATAGGTCATCTGGGGTCAAAAACTAGGTCACTAGGTCAAATCAAAGAAAAACCTTGTGTATGCAGTAGAGGCTGTATTTTTCAACTGATCTTCATGAAATTTAGCCAGAATGATAACCTTGATAAAATCTAGGCCGTGTTCGAAAATGGGTCATCTCGGATCAAAAACTAGGTCACTAAGTCAAATCGAAGAAAAACATTGTGTATGCAATAGAGGATGTATTTTTCAATTGATCTGTATGAAATTTGGTCAGAATGATTGTCTTGATGAAATCTAGGTCGATTTTGAATATGGGTTATCTGAGGTCAAAAACTAGGTCACTAGGTCAAATTAAAGAAAAATCTTGTGTATGCGATAGAGATTGTTTTTTTCAATTGATTTTTATGAAATTTGGTCAGGTTGATTGCCTTAATGAAATCTAGGTCGAATTTGAATATGGGTCATCTGAGGTCAAAAACTAGGTCACTTGGTCAAATCAAAGAAAAAACTTCTGTATGTGATAGAGGCTGTATTTTTCAGTTGATCTTCATGAATTTTGGTCAGAATGATTGCCTTGATAAAATCTAGGTCAAGTTTGAACATGGGTCATCTAGGGTCAAAAACTAGGTCATATCTAAGAAAATGCTTGTTTTATCGCAAGAGACCAATTTTTTGGTCCAATCTTAATGGAAGTTGGTCAGAATATTTGTTTCCTTGAAATCACTAGGTCAAACATGTTTTACACTGTTATGGAGTGTTTCTTAGGTGAGCGACCTAGGGCCATTTTGGCCCTCTTGTTAAGCTAGTGAGAGATTATTATACAGTTGATTATCGTTACCTCGATATCGGTTAGCTCGATACTCCGGTTAGCACGATGTGTTTCAGTCGGTCCCGATTTTCCCCTATTTATCTTAATGTAATTATTTATCATTACCTCGATATGATTAGCTCGATATTTTGTTTAGCTCGATGAGATTTTTCAGTCCCGTCAACTTACCTGTACAGTACTGTTTTTACACCTGGATGCGTCGATATCACAGCTTGTCAAAAAAATATCTATGTTATTTGTAAGGTGTGAAAATCAACCTATTGTTGTTCGGAGATGTATTAATCATATTCAAGTTAGTTTGTATGTATGCTTTGTTTGTTATTGAATCTTTAATCCAATTTAAATGTCAGGAAGTTTGCATTTAATTCTCAATAATTAGTGTTATTATTTATAAAACACCGTGCAAGCAGGAAAGCTGTTTTCAAATATAACAACTAATTTGGATGAAATATTTTCTGTTTGACGGAGTAAAATCTGCCATTTAGGACTGAGTAACAATATTTAACTGGCAAAGTTTCATTATTTAAACACAGTCAAAATAACTACTTACTCAACTAGGAACATTATCGCTGCATTCAGACTTGTTTAGGGAAGGAATAAAATGCTAATGTTTAAATGTATATTTTGAAAAATTAAAAGTTGTATGTATTTAATTAAATGTTTTATTTGTAAATAAGGCCACATCAAATTGATGTCTTGTTCTTTGGATTTTTTTCCAAAATATTTGGAGCGAGCGAGCGAAAAAAAAAAAAAATTTTTTTTTTCAAATCACCATTTATTGATGCGAGCGAAGAGCGATGAAATAAAAAAAAGTAATTATCGCTTGTGTCATGTTTAACACCAAATAAAGTGTATTTCCATCTATATTGTATGACAAGCCGAAACAGTCTTAATTTTGGTTCAGCAAAAAAGTGTACAAAATAACCTTTTCGGTTGATGTTCAAACAACAGTTTCGGAGAAAAGACACTTTACTGAAATGGGACTTGGACGTAATAAGTTAGAAGTCCGAAAATACATTTATTACTGGATATTTTATTGTGTTCCTCAGTGTAAAAGGCATATGTGGCAGTTAGTGGCTGAATGTTTGTCCCATACATACTTTCAATGGGTCTTCTTTATTAGTATACTTAAGTGGACATGAGAATATTGCCAGGAGTTTCATGTTTGATAATTATCTTAGTTAGGGTACCTGGTTAGAACTTTATTCAAACTAATTTGACTTGATCCTCGGAATACTGAGATAAGCTTTTCATATGCGCAATATCGCCACTCGGTTAGGTTGCCTGACAGAAATATAAAACAATCATTTATTTGACCGTCAAATTATTTGGACTAGTTTGAATTTTTTATCACGTGTTTGCATTTGCAGGGGACATCAATCATTATACATTGAAAATGCAGTTTGTTTAACATAATTACTAACAATTGTGATATAACTTATTTTTTCTTCTCTGACCCCCAATACTTCAAAGGAAAAGACCCTCAATACTTCAAAGAAAAAAGTGTTTTTACAAGCTGATACTCACTTTTGCTCTTCCATTTCGCCATTTCTTTGGTGTCTTTCCTTTTTATTAATTGTGGTATTTTTCTGGCAGTCCCACATGAATTTGATCGTTGTCCAATTATAATACACAGACAACAAATCTCGTACATGTGATACGCCAGACTTTTCAACATCTTCCAAAGATTATTGTCTGTTAACTAGTATATTTTTTTCTAATTTAATTTTACACAATTTCATTCATGCAGGCTGCCATTTTTCATGCGTCTGCTCACTTTGATGAAACAAAACCACTATGGACGGTCTGCGGGTAAAATGAAAATAAAAGTACTGAAAATGACTTTCATTTTTATTTCGTTTTGTCAAAAAATAGGATCTGCGCTCCCGTAAACTAGAAAATTAAAAAATGCTGGCCAAAATTACAAGCTAGGTGTGTTTAAACTTCCACCTTTTTTATGCCCCCACCACTTTGGGGGGGGACATATAGATTTGCTCTTGTCCGTCCGTCCTTCCGAAAATGTTGTGTCGCGCGTAGCTCTGAAAGTATTTGACGTAGAGTCACAAAACTTTACAGGAATGTTGGTCAGCATGTGTAGTTGTGCACCTGGGGTTTCGCGTCCGGATTCATTCAGTCATGTAGAAGTTATGGCCCCTGACTTTGTAAAAATTGGTCATTTTAATGTTGTGTCGCGCCTAGCTCCAAAAGTATATGACCTAGAGTCACAAAACTTTACAGGAATGTTGGTCAGCATGTGTAGTTGTGCACCTGGGGTTTCGCGTCTGGATTCATTCAGTCATGTAGAAGTTATGGCCCCTGACTTTGTAAAAATTGGTCATTTTAATGTTGTGTCGCGCGTAGCTCTGAAAGTATTTGACGTAGAGTCACAAAACTTTACAGGAATGTTGGTCAGCATGTGTAGTTGTGCACCTGGGGTTTCGCGTCCGGATTCATTCAGTCATGTAGAAGTTATGGGCCCTGACTTTGTAAAAATTGGTCATTTTAATGTTGTGTCGCGCCTAGCTCCAAAAGTATATGACCTAGAGTCACAAAACTTTACAAGAATGTTGGTCAGCATGTGTAGTTGTGCACCTGGGGTTTCGCGTCCAGATTCATTCAGTCATGTAGAAGTTATGGCCCCTGACTTTGTAAAAATTGGTCATTTTAATGTTGTGTCGCGCCTAGCTCCAAAAGTATATGACCTAGAGTCACAAAACTTTACAGGCATGTTGGTCAGCATGTGTAGTTGTGCACCTGGGGTTTCGCGTCCGGATTCATCCAGTCATGTAGGAGTTACGGCCCCTGACTTAGTAAAAAAATGGTCATTTTAATGTTGTGTCGCGCACAGCTCCAAAAGTATTTGTCATAGAGTCACCAAAGTTTACAGGAATGTTGGTCAGCATGTGCAGTTATGCACCTGGGGTTTAGGTCCGGATTCATCCAGTCATGTAGGAGTTATGGCCCCTGACTTAGTAAAAAATTGGTCATTTTAATGTTGTGTCGCGCATAGCTCCAAAAGTATTTGACCTAGAATCACCAAAGTTTACAGGAATGTTGGTCAGCATATGCAGTTGTGCACCTGGGGTTTCGCGTCCGGATTCATTCAGTTGTGTAGGAGTTATAGCCACTGACTTAGTTAAAAATGGGTCATTTTAATGTTGTGTCGTGCGTAGCTCCAAAAGTATTTGACCTAGAGTCACCAAAGTTTACAGGAATGTTGGTCAGCATGTGCAGTTGTGCACCTGGGTTTCGCATCCGGATTCATTCAGTATTGTAGGAGTTCTGGCCCCTGACCTGGGAAAAAATTGTCATTTTTGGCCCCTGACCTGGGAAAAAATTATCATTTTAATGTCATGTAGTGGGGGCATCTGTGTCCCATGGACACATTTCTAGTTTTCCATTCCTACTGATTTCGACCCAGCGCAAAAAATATGCCAGGTGCGGGTGGTCAAAAAAAAATTAAAATATTTTTTTTTCATTTCCCGTCAAATTGGTGCGGGAAATCTGACGAACAGGTAATCAGTTTGGTGTGGCCTAAAGTTAAAATTGTATTTATGTTTTATATTATTTCTTTCCCCTTTCAAGACCTCTGAAAAAAAAGCATTGGATATAATGACAATATAGACGTCCGATACAAGTACAAAGTAGTCCCAGACAGTCGATATCGTTACGTCGAACTTTGGATACGTCGATGCAATTTTTACAGTCCCTTGAATATCGAGGTAACGGTATTCGACTGTATTTTCAAATTAGTTCAAATAAGTTTAGGTCTGGATATACGATGATGATGATAAAAATATACACAGGTGTGTAGTAGTTTGAGCTGGAGGGGTTGGGGGTTCCAGACCCCAAGTGTCTGTGATATTTATGATATAAAATGATAATCCAGTAAGTCTTCAGCTGTATTATAATAATTGTATTAAATGTATTTTTGTTAGCTCCCCTGTCACATAGTGACATGGTGAGCTTTCATGATCACCCTGCGTCTGTTTTTCTTGTCTGCACGATACTGGTTTCATTTATGATTTCATTTTAACCAAATTTGCACTCAATTTGTTTCACCATAAGATCTTGGTTCCTTTCTTGGACTGGCCAGATCCCATTATGGGTTCCAAAATAAGCTACTTTGACCTTGTCTGCACAATAGCAGCTTTGTTTATGATATGATTTTTACCAAACTTGCACACAACTTGTATCACCATAAGATCTTGGCTCCTTTTTTGAAATGGCCAGCTTCCGTTATGGATTCTAGACTTATAGCCCTGGAAAGGGCCAGAATTAGCTATTTTGACCTTTTCTGCACAACTGCAGCTTCATTTAAGATTTCATTTTAACCAAACTTGCACAAAACTTGTATCACTATAAGATCTTGGTTCCTTTCTTGAACTGGCCAGATTCCATTTTTGGTTCCAGAGTTATGGCCCCTGAAAGGGCCAGAATTAGCTATTTTGCCTTTGTCTGCACAATAGCAGCTTCATTTATGATTTGAATTTAACCAAACTTGCACACAATTTGTATCACCATAAGCGGCCAGATCCCATACTGGGTTCCAGAGTTATGGCCCCTGAAAGGGCCAGAATTAGCTATTTTGACTTTGTCTGCGCAATAGCGGCTTCATTTATGATTTGAATAAACCAAACTAGCACACAACATGTATCACCATAAGATCTCGATTCCTTTTTATACACCTGAAGGGACGTATTATGTTATCGCATCGATGTCATCTGTCTGTCTGTCTGTTGTTTAGCATTTTCCCTTCTGCTCTGTAACTCTTAAACCCCTTAAAGGATTTCAAAGAAACCTGACACAAATGTTCATCTCATCGAAACGATGTACAGAGCACATGTTTCGGATGGCTCCCTTCAAGGTCAAGGTCACACTTAGGGGTCAATCATAATTCTTTTGATTGATCTTGACTATGATTTTTGTCGAGCCCGCTTGCGGATGCAAAGACATAGTTGTCCAAATGGCGGTTCGGTGTATGTGCTTCCGTCCATGCGTCTGTCCGGAATTGTTTGTCTGGACCATAACTTTGACATGCATGGAGCAATCTTGTTTATATTTGGCATGAATGTTAACCTCAGTGAAACAGAGTGTCATGCTCAAACTACAGGTTCCTATCTCAAAGGTCAAGGTCACACTTACAGGTCAAATGTCAAATTCAAAAATGACTTTGTCCGGAGCATTTTTTCTTCGTGCATGGAGGGATTTTGATGTAACTTGGCACAATTGTTCACCATCATGAGATGGAGTGTCATACGCAAGAACCAGGTCCCTAGGTCTAAGGTCAAGGTCACACTTAAGAGGTCAAAGGATACAAGAATGACAACTTTGTCCAGAGCATTTCTTCTTCATGCATGAAGGGATTTTGATGTAACTTGGCACAAATGTTCACCACCATGAGACGGATTGTCATGTGCAAGAACCAGGTCCCTAGGTCTAAGGTCAAGGTCACACTTAGAGGTCAAAAGTCAGATACAAGAATGACTTTGTCTGGAGCATTTCTTTTTGATGCATAGAGGGATAGTCCCCTAGAGGTAACTTTTTTATTACTGGTCGTAGGGAAAAATGAAGACCACTTTTCTGTAGTACAACATGGATGTTACATCCAATTTTCAGGTGAATTTTGACCTATCTCTACTGGTGAGTATTTTTGTGAGGACTTAGAATTTTTTTTTTACTTTAAATAATTTATATTGTAACTTTTTGCAATTTCTTTTTTATTTGGCATAAATGTTTGCCTCAATGAGACTGGGAGTGTCATGTGCAACTCCCAGTCCTTTTGACAGCTGGCGGGCTCGACATGTTGCCTGTGGGCATCTATTTTTACCTTCTTCTCCTTAGCAGGCTTTCAAGTGGCCCTAAAATTCCTAAAGAATCCTATTTTTTTCAGGCCTCCCTAAAATTCCTAAAAAAATACCCAGAAAGGGCCAAATTCCTAAAAAAACCCTTATTTTTTAAATTATCCCTATTTTTTTTGTAACTTCTATCTGAACTTAATTTTATTTGCACAAAGTCATGCATAATAAATATCATAAGAAACCAATTAATTTATTGAAGTTTAGATTCATTTACAGAGGATGATTCTGTTCCCTCAATCCCCCTCCTAAAGTTAGCTGAGAAGTAACCTATAATCATCTAATTTGCACCCAACTATATCTCAAAATTTAGCCAAAAAGAACGCACCAGAGGCTACCATTACATACTATTTATTTCAAAAATTTCCAGGGGAAAACCCATGACCCCCCTCAAATGAGGGGACTACCCCTCCAGTACCTCAAAATTTAGATAAAAATGCACCAGAGACCACTATTTCACACCTGTATTTCCAATTTTTCCAGATGGAGAGTCCCCTAAAATTACAGAGATACTCCTCCCACACATCAAAATTTAGACCAGAATATGCAATACAATCCAGCATTTCATACCTATATTTCAAAATTGTCTAGAGGTGTGAGGCAGCCCCCTGACCTCCCTTAAATTAGGAGGCTAACTCCCTCCTATGTATACCTCTAAATTTAGAACAAAAAATTCACCAGCATCCACCATTTCATACCTGTATTTCAAAATTTTCCAGGGGGAGAACCACCTGACCCCCCTAAATTAAGAGAAGTACCTCTCCAGTACCTCAACATTTAGACCTAATGATGCATCAGCCCACCCCCCATTTCATATCTGTTTTTCAAAAATTTCAAGGGGGAGAGCCCCCTGACACCCCTAAATTAAGAGAAATGCCTCTCCAGTACCTCAACATTTAGACCTAATAATGCACCAGTGGCCACCATATCATACCTGTATATCATAACCTTTCAGAGGGAGACACCATTCTTCCCAGCATGGATAAAGGCCTTACTCCCATACCTGCACCGTCTCGCACTATGTACCTGGCCGGCGACGCTTTAGGCCATGTGATGATGAAAAGCAACTAAAAATATGGTCAAAGGACGGGCTCGACATGTTGCCCGTGGGCATTAAGTCCTAATTTAGCCCTTATTTTTTGCTAAAACAGCCCTAATTTTTGGCAAAAATAGCCCTTATTTTAGCCCTAATTTTTTGCCAAATAGCACTTGAAAGCCTGCCTTAGGTGCAGTGATAATAGGTGAGCGATATACATGATATAGGGCCATTATGACCCTCTTGTTGTTTTTTTTTTCAGCAGAAAAGTTGATGCCTTTGCAAAACTGACCTGGCAAGACCTATATGTAGGACTACATGCAGCCCAAATATCCAAACCTATTAACCTGAATTGAATTGCTGTTAACTCTCCTTTCTAGCTCTGTGGATGCAGAGCTAGGATTCTCAAGGTATTTCAGTGTTTAAAGTTTATCCTTTTTTAGTCATTATTAGTTGAAATAATCCTAGTCTTCTGTTTTTTAGGATTAAAATTACAAAAAAAATGACTGGAGGTCTTTGCTTAGTTCTAGCTCTCTGAGTGATTTGATGTTAATCCACTCAGAGACTGAGTCTGTTGAGAAGTTTGGTCCATTGGATTCAATATTATTATGGAATTCCTGTGGTAGTAGGGCCAGGAGACCATTCTACAATGATAAAAAAGTAAATGTAAAGAAATTTACACTATCTTCATGCAGCCACTGAATATTGTGTGTAATTTTTTGTCACAATGGAATGACCATCTAATGATTAATACTGTCTTTTTATTACAGCCAGCCTAATTCACCAATCGCTGTCTCAGTATAGACACAGATGATGTGCGGAAGAACATTTTTCTCTTTCAGGAAAATAGAAGATGCACTGTATAAAAAGATGAAGAAGATTGTATTCATTACTATGTATTGTAATTTTTGACATGTATATATTTTCAGACATATGATTGAATTATTGTATCACATATGGCAATTTTTCAAAATGTTTAAAATCAATGATACAAAATTGAAAACATGAATACTTTTATTATTTGAATGTATTGTATTAAACTGTGTTATACCAAAAGGTCATACATTTTGTCAAAATTAATGTTATAGCTGATAGTCAATCTTTACATGGTATACATTATAGTACTGAAAACTGGAAAAAGTAAGGCAGTGGCTAGAGAACTGGAATCGGTTCCCTAGACTGCAATCTTATTCATCCAGAACCGGTCCACTAAGCAAAATACCGTGCAGAAGCTAGGGAACCGGAATTTTATTTCTATGCATAATACTGCCGAAATCCACTTTGTTTCTTGGTAAATGTCATGCATATTATCTTAATTAATTTTACCATGCCCTTGCATTTTTTCTGCGTTTACTGTCTCCAAAAGTGTATTCGCCGCATATATACCATATATTGTCTGCCATATTGGAATGATATAAACTAGTATATGAGTGTATGAAAACTACTTCGCAGTTTTTAAATGTTATTAAATTTTGCTTTAACTTTGTACTGTATTTAAATTATTTAAATATAAAATAATATTGGTTTGTATTTGCTTCATTACATGTTTATAGATGAACAAATTAATTTAATTGCCCTTAGAACTTCATACAGATTCTTTGATCACTTTAAATACTTGATTGTAACACCTCGGCATTTCATGTTCAAAGATATGTAATCAATACTAACTAACAGAAATTATTTAATTTGTTTTTAAATTGTTTCTTTTATTATCTTACGCCTTTTAAGTTTAAATTTCAAGTTTATTTCGGCGTCGATTTCGCATTTATTGGTACTAGTTTATTTTATCAGTATGACGAACAGTATGCGGCGAGTACACTTCTGGAGAGACAGTAAACACAAATAAATAAAAGGGCATAGTTTGCTGAAATAGTAACATTAATTAACTCATTAAGATAAAAACATGTACATGATACTTACAAAAAGAAACAAAGTGAATTTCACCACTTTTATGCATAGAAATAAGATTCCGGTTCCCTAGCCTATGCACGGTACTTTGGCTAGAGAACCGGTTCCGGACGAACAAGTTCGCTGTCTAGGGACAAAAAGTAACAGTGTTGCTGTATATATCAATGTTAAAGTGAGTTACTAGAAAGTACATGTACATTTCAATTTGTTGTTGAAAGTTCTGGTTTAACAAGGAAAATACAAGGTAGTTTGTTGTTCTCAGGAAATTCGTGTATGGTATTTAAGGTATTGGACCCATAATAGAGTACCTCCTTTTTGAAGAGTATTCAATTCCAACCATAAACATTATACTTTGACTGCAATTTTCAGGGGGCGTAGGTTCAAGCCCCACTGGGACCAAAATTTTTTTCCATATTTTTCTTTTTTTTTCCCCAGTAAGGTTTTACTTCATTCAAGACTTATTATGGATGTAATGTACAAAAGTGGAAAATTTTCATGTTATAAGCGCTTTCTTGCTGTTCAAAGTGAATTTACCTCTGAATCAGGAGGGGTTGAGTTAGACATCTTTAAAAATACTGAGTTACATGCGGTAAAAGTTCTCTATTTTGTATTCATTCTTTAGATTACATATTATGAAAGAAATTCAGGTAGGTTTTACTTCTGCCCCAAGGTTATTTTTGAATGAAGTGAGCAAAATTTAAAACAGACCCCTGGATGCGACCTTGATTTTTCAGTGCTGGAGTTAGAATTCTGTCTCATTAAATCAGTTTACTTGAGGCACCCTAGGAAAAATTATATTTACAGTTTTATTTTGTGTTTTATAATTGTTTAACAATAGTTTGATGTTTCTTTTATCAGAATTAATGCTGTTATGAATTCTCTGCAAACTTTTAGATGTGGCCTTCAATTAAAATTTGTTTTTTCTTGAGTTGTGGAAATACCATAAATTATACAAAATTTAAAAAAAAAACCAGCTTGGAAAAAGTTTTTTAAAAATTTTTAAAAACCCCGTCTTTTTTAGCGGTTAGAATTGTATGTTTCAAATTTGTAAAAATTTAGTTTGTTTTTTAAACTTTTTGTATTACACTTATACCCTTTAACAAAGGGGAAATTGAGTTATAGGTCCATTTTGTTTGTTTAAAAAAAACATTTTTGTTTAAAAAAAAAGATTTTTTTTTTTTTAATTTTTAAATCTGTAAGGGTTATTTTAGAGATGTAAGTTAATAGATAACAAAGAAAAAAATTTTCAAAATTTCTTTATAAATTTAAAAAAATAGATTATTTTTTTTTTTTTAAAGATGTTTTTTTTCATGTAGTTTTTTTTAATTGAAGGGGAAATTAAGTTGGTACAATTTTTTTTTTAGACTTTTTAAAAGGGTTTTTGACCCCCGTCAGCCTTCGGTTCTGCAAAAAATTGGGAAATTTTTTAAACATTAGAAAAGGAAAAAATAGATTGGTTTAAACCCCAAATTAATTTTCGTGTAATAGATTTAAAAAATTATTTTTATTTCGGGAAAAATATATCTAAAATTCAAACCCAAAAAAATTTGGGTTTGCCCCTAAAGGGCTCTTTGCTTGGCCCTCTGCTTTTTTTTTTATATATCGGTGATCTGCCCCAACACCCTAAAAGACTGTTTACTGATATTTTTGAAAGAGTTACAACCTTAATCGTTTTTCTTATTGCTACGTGTTTTTGGGGGAAAAGGATGTTTTTATTTAAGGAATTTCATTAATTTTTTCGGGTTAAAATTCAAGGGAATGAAAAAAAAAAGAAAACATGCCGCTGTTTTAAATTTTTGTCGCCCCTTTTAACAGAATAAATAAAAAAAATGAAGCAATAACTTTTTGGGCTTAAAATTTAAGACCATTCAAAAAAAAACCCTTTTTTTTTTGGTTTTGTTTATAGACCCCTTCCCCTTTTTTAATATTTTGGGAACATGAGTATGAAAACCCCTTAAAAAAGTTAATCTTGAAAAAAAAGAAAACTTTTTCCTTAGGTGTTTTAAATTTTTTTTAAAAATTTTTAAATTTGGCAAAAACCCTTCTTGTAAAAAATTTGGTAATTTAAAAAGGGACTCTTTCAATAGGGTTTAAAACGGGGTTTAAAACTTCTACAAGACTTACACATTAAAAGTTAAAAACTCTGATAGAATGTTTTCCCAAAAAAATTTGCCTTGTAAGATAAACATTTTTTTGTACCAGAGCTCTCTGCATTTAGTGACCACTTTCCAGTTTTTTTAAACTAGGAGAATTTCCCTCAAATTTGAGGATCCCATGAATAAAATTATTTCTTACGGGAAAAAGTCAAAAATTTTAATTAAGACTTTTTTTAATTTGATTTAAAATGCCACCCTTTTGGGTAAAATTAAACATTTTAGGGAGCCCCAAATGATGCCCTTGTTTATTTTTAAAAGCTTTTTCCCTAAAGACTCTTGATTCCCTTGCCCCAATAAAAAACAAAACGTGTAAAATATACTAATAAACCCCAAAACGGGTTTTTAAAAAAGAATTTCAGTTGGGCAATAAAAACAAAGAGTTTTTTTTTAACCCTTTACAGAAAACAATACCCCAATACAAAAAATTGGGCATACAAAAGTGGGAAAATTTGATACATAAAAAAAAAAGATCTTTTTTTTTCAGATCCTTTAAATTAAAAAACTAAAAAAAAGATGCTAAGCTGTTTTGGAAAAAACTTGAAATTTTTAAAACTGGAGATTCTTCCAAAACCAAAACCAAATTTTAAAATGAGGAATCTGGACAAAAATATTGATCCAAAAAGGGACTCCCCAAATATTTTAAATTAAATTTTTTCCTAAATGTTTTTAAAATCTGGGGAACAAAATTTAAATAAAAAGTACAAATTGTTCTAAAAACAAACAAACAACTTAAACCAAAATATGAAATCCCATGCCCACCGAAAAATTTGTGGAAACTCAATTGTTTTCGTTTTGTTTCCAAAAAGCCCACTGGATTGGATGGTTAAGTGCTTTTTTTTGAAACTGTCAGCAAATTGTTATGGGAAAGGCCCTTAACTCAAGAAACAAAAATTTAGTATTAGAAAAAAAATTTTTTCCTGCCGTTTAAAAGATTGAAAAAATAACCCTACATAAAAAAAAGGGGTTCAAAAAGTGATAAAAATTTAACTTTTGGCCCCAATTTTCAGTTCCCCCTGTTCTCTTTTAAAAAAATTTTGAACGGCATTTCTCGGTTAGTCTAAGACACTTCTTAGAAGAAAATTTTTTCCCTGTTCAAATTTTAACAGGTTTTAGAGCAAACCATTTGGTAAAATAACCTGCCTCGATGTTTAATTGGGAAGGTGGATAAGTGCTATGAATTCAAAAAAGTAACGGGAACAGAAATTTTGGACTTGCCCCAAAAGCATTTGCCCTTTGTAATTCTGAAAAACCCTTAAAAAGTTAAAAATTTTTTAATTCTTAGTGACTCTCCCATTTTTTTGGGTTTTAAAATTTTTAAACTGTCAGACAGGAAACCAAAGGGTGGGGTTTTAGGTAAGTTATCGGGGAAATTTGGTCATTTAAAAAAGTTTGGAGTCCCTTTGGGTTCAGCCCTTTTGGGGCCTCTGCATTTGTGTTTTAAAAAAAAATAAATTTCCCATTGAACAAAAAAGGCTTTTACGGGCCCATATTTGTGATGTTAGTACAAAAACAGAAAACAGGAAAAAACACACATGAGGTCCCAAAATTCTCTTCAAACGGACTGAACAAAATTCTCATTGATGCCAAAATGCCCCATGTTTTAAATGCAAAAAAAAGAAAAAAGGGCAATGCCCAATTCGACCCAAAATACAGAGCTTTTTAATTTTTTTTTGGGCTAATCTGTTTTTTTGGGAAAAAAGGATTTTATTGTCATCACATGAGTGGTTTGGTGTCGGCTTTCAGCGTTCCCTGGTTAAGTTTTATTTTTAGGTCCGTTTTTCTCCAAAAATTATAAAAGCTATTCCCTTTGAAACTTGCAACACTTGTTCACTACATAAGCTGACCCTTTTCCCAGAAAGGGGAAACTAACTCCTTCCCGCTTTTTGCAAGATTTATGGCCTTTTTGCACTTAAAAAAATATCAGATTTCTTGGTTAAGTTTTATTTTTTAGGTCAAATTTTCCCCCTTTAAATGTAAAAGCTTTTGCTTTGAAACTTGCAACACTTGTTCACCTTCTTAAGCTGACCCTTTTCTTCGAAACTTTTCTCCTTCCTGTTTTTGGGCAAGAATATTGCCCTTTTGGATTTTGAAAACTTTTTTGTGGTTAAGTTTTAGGGTTTAGGTCAGCTTTTCCCCTCAACTATCAAAGCTATTGTTTTTTAAAACTTACAACATTTGGGTTCCATCTTAAGGGACCCTGTACAGCAAAAAAACTTAACTCTTTTTTTGTTTTTTTCAAAAATTTAGGGCCCCCTTTTTTGGGACTTTGAAAAAAATCAGTTTTCGGGGTTTAATTTTTAAATGTTTAGGTCAACTTTTTTTCTAAAAATTCCAGCTTTTGCTTTGAAATTTTCCCAACCTGTCCCCCATTTTAAGCTGCCCTGTACAGAAAGGGAAACTTTAATTCATCCTGCTTTTTTCAAGAATTTTTCCCCCTTTTGGGACTTAAAAAAAAAGTTTTTTTTGGTTGGTTTTTATTTTTAAAATCAGTTTTTGGATGAAATTTCCTGCCCAGAGTCAGTTTAAAATAAAGTTTTTATAGTTTTCAAGTCTCAAATTTATATAATGCCCTGTTTAACTTGTTGATGATCGTTGTCAGTTTGGGGTTGGTGCCCGTCAATTTTTTTTCCTTTTTAAAAAAATACATATATGAAATGGTTTGGGTTTGAAAAAAAGGGTTTTTGCTTTAGATTAGAAATCAGTTTTATTAGTTTGATTTAATATTACTAAATAAGGTAGTTATTATATGTCACACTAAGTCACCCCCAAATTCCACGGGTTTCCCCGGATTACTTTGATATGTTACTTATTTCCCAAAGGTTGTTTTTTTTAAAATAAAAAAATTTTCCCGGTAAACGAACAATATTAAAAAGGTTTTAAGAAAGTTTTAAAACATAAAATTTGAACTTTTTTCAAAGCCCAACTCTGCAGAAAACCCATTTTTTTGTTCCCCCGGAAACTTCCGGTTTAAAAAATTACTTCTTCAAAAAAATTGAAGTTAAGTTTTTGCTGTTCGACCTGAATTGGTTTTTGGGGCCAAATTTCGGCCCAGTTTATGCCGGCCTTTTTTAAAGTTTTCGGTTTTTTTTGGGGTTTTGGAAAATTACTTTTATTTTGGGTTTTTTGGGGATCAAAGGGCCCTCAGGGTGGTTTTTTGTAAACGCTCTATGTCCGTTGGGGTTTCGTGGGGGGCATCACAATTTCAAAAAAAAATTCTTCTTTTAAAAACCCAACCGGGCAAAATTTTCCCCCCCCCCTTACAGGAATGACCTTGGGGGGACCCCCTTTAAAAATTGTTCAAAAATTTAAAATTTCCCATGCAGAACTTGGTTCCCCTTGGCCCCGAAAGGAAAAACTTTAAAATTTCTTCTTGTAAAAAACCACGGGCAAAGGGGTTTTTGATATCGGGTAGTGGGAACATTTGTGGTCCTCTACCAGAATTGTTAAAATTATCCCCTAGGGTCAAATACTCCCCCGGGGCCCGGGGCCCCACAGGGTTTATATAGACTTATATAGGGAAAACTTTAAAAAATTTCTTTGTAAAAAACCCCCTTTGGCCCTAGGGCTTTGTTTTTGGGTATGTATTTTTCATCTAGTGGTCCTTACCAAAAATTGTTAAAATTTTACCCCCCTTGGGTCAAATATGCCCCCGCCCTTGGGGGAAAATGGTTTATAAATTTTATGGGGAAAACTTTGAAAATTTTTTTTGTACAAAATAAAACCCCGGCCCTTTGGGTTTTTGATTTTTGGTATGTGGGCATTTCTAGGGGTCATTTTAAAGATTTTTCCCAAATTTTTCCCTCTGGGGTTAAATAGGGCCCCCGGGGGGGGGGGCCCAAAAAGTTTAACATAGACTTTTTTAAAATTAAAAAAATTTTTTAAAAATTCTTCTTGTCTGAAACCCCAACACTTAGACCTTTGTATTTGGTTTGTAGCATTGTCTTATTTTTTCCTAAACCCAAAAAATTTTTTAAAAATTGTACCCCTTGGGTGAAAAGACCCCCTTTGCCGGGGGTCCAAAGTTTTATATAGCAAAAGGGAAAAAAAAACTTAAAAAAAACTTTTTTTTAAAAACCTTACAAATATGCTTTTGTTATTTGGTATGTTTGCTGGTTGGGTAGTCCTCTCCCAAAAAACTGTTAAAATTTATCCCCGGGGGTTTTAAAAGGGCCCTGGGGTCACTTATTTTCTAGGGTGAATTATACAAAAAAAAATATTAAAAAAATTTTTTTGATTATTTAAAGGGACTGTTAGATAATAATTCCCTGATGACCCCAAAGTAATATGAGGTCCTTGACGGGGGACCTGGGACCTACGGACCTACTTGTTTTTTTTTAAGATACAGCCTTAAAATTTTGAGGGACATAAAATTTTTGCCCCCAATTTTAAAACCCGGGAATATCGGACCAAAAATGTGCCCTATAACTTTTTTTAATATTTTATCATAAAATTTGATCTTTGAAACATTTTTGTTTCATATTACACGGTGAGGGTTTAGGGTATCATGCCCCTCTTGAATTGTTTGAGTTGAAAAATTGAAACTGGTTTAACCTAGTAATAAAAATCGGGCCCAATTTAAACCCGGGGAAAACCACCCCCATTTTTTTTAAAAATTGGGGCGTTGATTTAAAGTTTGCTCTCACTTTTTTTTTCCGTTTTTGTGGAAAGTTACGGGGAAACATAATGGTGAAAATACAATGGCGATTTGGAAATATCAAAAGGAAGTTTTAGTTTTCCAGAAACTGGATGCCCGGGCCGGGGAAATTTTTCTAGCCGTCCAGTAATAAATTTTTTGGGCCTTCCCATGGGGAAAAACCCAAAACTTATTCGTTTGCAACCCCACTTTCCAGAAACCCTGGGAAAAATTTCCCCCCAAGTCTGGTGGTCAAAAAGCCACATTTTGGGTTTTTCTCTGACATGGCTCTCTTAATGAATAAATTAAACGGGTTACCTGCTATTTATTAAGAAAATTTTTGATATTTTAATTTTGCAAAAAAAAATTTTTTTTTAAAACAAGTTTTTTGAAAAGCATTGGTTCCGGGAAAAAACCATTAAGTGAAATGTTTTAAATTTCCCAGTTTAAGAAAAAATATAAAAAAAAATTTAAGTTTTCTGAAAAAAAAGAAATGGTTGTTTTTGAGCTTGTTTGCAATGGCTCAAATAGCGGACATTATTCATCTTTTGGGCGAGTAGGTGGGGTTTTTTGTGCATTGGAGGGCCCGGGTCAGATTTTGTCAAAATCAAATTTTTACTGCATTTTTTTATATTTGCAAAAGGGTTTAAAACCTTTATGTGAGAAGATGTGCTTGCAAAAACCCCTTTGTTCCTATTAAAAGGGTTTAAGGGGTCACATTTTGGGGTTCATTTTTTAAAATTGAAGTTCTTCTGCTTGCATGGTTGGATTTTGGGACTGGCATGAAAAACGTTCCCCCTTTTAAAATTTGCAGGTGGCATGCATTTAAAGTGCTTTTGCTTTATTTTCCTGATTACAAAAAAAAACAAAAGGGGCCAATTTGTTTGTTTTTTTTTTAACGCTAAATTTTTTGTGTTTTTCCCGTGTGATAAAAGATTTGTTTTTTTAACAAAAAAAATTAAAAGTTTAAAAAATGTCCCAAAAACCGGGAACTTATAGTATTTTATGAAAATTTTTCTAAACTTTTGCAAAAAAAATTTTACTTGGGTTTTAATTTTTTAAACTTGCTTTTTTTAAAGGAATTTTTTTTTTGGATTAATTCATGTTTTTAAAATTACTTGAAAAAAAATTTGAGGGGGGAAAAATTTAATTTGGGAAAATTTTTCTTTTTAACTTTTTCTTTATTTTGTGTAAATTTTTTTAAATTTCTTCTGATATTTTTTTTTTAAAGTTTTACTTTTTTTTGTTTTAAATCCTCTCCATTTTTCTTTTTTAAGAATGCTTCTTCCCCCGGGTAGAAGGGTAGGGGTTTAAAGCCCCTGTGGGGGTTTTATTTGGGGGGTTTTTAAAAAAAGATTAAAAGGGGGGGTTTTTTTAGTTTTAACCCCCAAACCCCAAAATTTTTCCCAAACCAAAGGGGAAATTTTTACTTGTTTTAAATATGTTTGTATTTTTTATATTCAAAAAAGAATTGTTTACGACAATAAAAAAATTATAAATTGTTTCAAAAAAAGGGTACTTTTAAAATTTAATTTACCTGTTGTGCTATTTTTGGGAATTTTCATTTTCATTTTTTGTTAAAATCTTTCCCCAATTCCCTTTTCAAGATACTGCTTTGATACGTCTTTGGATAGTAAAATGTAATTACTGAATGAAAAAGGAAATGAACATCCCTTCCCAACATAAAAAAAGGAAATTTTAACATTATGGTTAAAGGTCGGGATTGGTTATTTTTTGTACACTAAAAAAAAGGTTTCCCCCTGATATTTACACTGTCGGGGAAAAGTTCCATTTTAAATTTGGATTTGAACAGTTCTTCAGAGGAGATCAGTTGATTTATAAAGAATAATACGTGAAACCCTTTTTTTTAGCTCCCCTGAACACAAAGTGCTCAAGGTGGCTTTGTGATCGCCCTGGGTCTGCACCCGTCGCCCGTCAACAATTTGACTTTTTAAAAACTTAGAGGTCACAATTTTACCCAAATCTTTTTTGAAACTTGGTCAAAATTGTTCCCCCAAAAATATCTTGGACGAGCTCGTATTGGGTTTTTTTGGGGTAAAAAAATTTAGGTCACCAGGTCAAATCAAAGAAAAAGCTTGTTAAACTCTAGAGGTACAATTTTGGCCCAATTTTTAATGAAAACCCTTGGGTTTAAAGAATGTTATTTTCCCTCTTTTAAAATCTTGGACGATTTAAATTTTGGGGTTCCCCTGGGGGTCTAAAATGGTCCCCGGGTAAAATCAAAAAAAAAGTTGAAAAATAACCCTTTTGAGGGCCCCCAAAATTTTGCCCAAAATCTTTTTGAAATGGGTCAGAATGTTACCCCCCAAAAAAACTTTTGCCCCGGGAGTTTGGGTATTGGGCCCCCAATTTGGGGGTTAAAAATAGGTAAACCAGGGTCAAAATAAAAGGAAAATTTTTAAAACCCCTTCTAGAGGTCAAAATTTTTGGCCCAGTTTTAAAATGAAACTTGGTCAGAATTTTACCCTACAAAAAATTCTTGGATGGGGTTTGATATTGGGGCTTTGGGGAATTTAAAAAACTAGGTCCCGGGGTCAAATAAAAGGAAAAGCTTTTTAAAAACCTCTAGAGGTAAAAATTTTTTGACCCAATTTAAGAAAACTTGGTCGAAATTATCTCAATAAAACTTGGCAGTTCGATATTGGGTCTTTGGGGGTTTAAAAAAACTAGGTCACCAGGTCGGTAAAAGGGAATAAGCTTTTTAAAACACTGGGGCCCCAAAAGGTAAAATAAAAGGGGAAAAAGCTTGTTAACACTCTAGAGGTCAAAATTTTTGATCCAATTTTAAATTGAAACTTGGTCAGAATTTTTACTCTCAAAAAAATTTTGGACAATTTTCGTTTTTGGGGTCATCTGGTTTAAAAAAACTAGGTCACCAGGTCAGGTAAAAGGGAAAAAGTTTTGTTAACACTCTGAGACCCAAATTTTTGGGCCCCAATTTAATGAAATTGGCCCCAGAATTTTACCCCCAAAAAAAAATTTTTGCATGAATTTAAAATTTGGTTTTTATTTTGGGTTAGAAACTAGGTAAACCAGGTAAAATCAAAGGAAAAGCTTTGGTAACCTGAAAGGGCCATATTTAGGGACTGTATCTTCATAAAAATTTTGGTCAGAATTTTTTAATTTGGTTTAATTTTAGGTCAAGATCAAATCGGGCCATGGGGGGTAAAAAAAACAAAGGTCACCGGGTAAAATTAAAAAGAAAATTTAAATTTAACAGTTTAGGGCCACTTTTTTTGAGTATTTTAAATTGATACTTGGTCAAAATGTTAATCTTGTTGATTATAGGTCAGGGAAAAATTCTAGGTGTGGGGGGAAGTCAAAAACTAGGTTACCGGGTTTAATTTCAAAGGAAAAGTTTTGTTAACACTTAAAGGGGGGCCCTTTTTTTAGGACTGTATCTTCATGAAACTTAGTCAAAATGTTAATCTTATAAGTTTTTGGTCAAGATCAAATCTGGGTCATGGGGGGGTCAAAACTGGGGGCCCCCGGGCAAATAAAAAGAAAAGTTATTTTTAAACGTTTGGAGGCCACACTTTGCCAAAATTTTAATTAAAAATGCTTATGATTTTTAAAAATTTCAATAGGTCAGGTGAGCTTTTACGGGGCCCTTTCATGGCCCTTTTGTTTGAAATTTTATCATTTGTTCTGCAGTTCTGAGTTGCAGGGGCCCCCATATTTTTCCCGCAGTAATTGGGGAGAATGTAAGCATTGAAAAATTAGCTTTCTTGAGTGCAGATTAGGACAGAAATTTGAAAACCCCTTTAAAAAAGATATAAAAGGGAGTTTGCATTTTTAAATTTTTTTGGGCGCTTGTTTTTTCCAGTTAAAGTTTTTCCCTAATAATTTTTTTCAGGGGAGTGCCCTCAAACCCTGATTGCTTAAGAAAATTTTTAAAATTCATTGTTGATTTAAATTTTTTGGTACTTGATGTGATTTAAATGAAGAGAGATACATTTTTTTTTTTTCCCTAAAATTTGGAATCATTGCATTTTGTTTGCACCATTTTTTAAGTTTTTAAAAATTTTGTGACTAAGTAATTCTTGATTTCTTTTGATTTTTTTGCAAAAAAGTGATATTGTTGTTCATCAGAAAACCTTCAGTTTGTTTTAAAATCTTTGATATGGGGGGGGGAGGAAGATTTTTTATGAAAATTTTTAAAAAGTAAGGGGGCCCTAGAATTTGGGCCTTGTGTCAAAACCTGCACATATTTCTTGTGCTTCTGATAAATGGCCTGACAAAAAATAACTTTTGATAACGGTAGTGAGTTATGGGAAAACCAAATTTTTGGGAAAATTTTGAAAAAAATTTTGGCATTCTAGTTTTTTAAGCAAATTTTTTGGTTTATTAAGGTTTAAAAGGTTTTTCAAGGGATTTTAAAAAAATTGTTAAACCCCAAAGTTTTTTGTCATTTATTTGCCTTTAATCCCAAAGGTTTATTTTGTTTGTCGTGGGGTTTAATGAGTGGTCCTCTTTCTATTTTTCCGTTATTTTTGAACCCCCTTTTGGGGAGTAGAAGTTTCGGTT
Organism: Mercenaria mercenaria; assembly: GCF_021730395.1. Classification (NCBI taxonomy): domain Eukaryota; kingdom Metazoa; phylum Mollusca; class Bivalvia; order Venerida; family Veneridae; genus Mercenaria; species Mercenaria mercenaria. The sequence goes on from NC_069378.1 coordinate 186,724, forward strand.
TTCAAAATCATAAAGAGGGAAAAAATATTGTGATTTTAAAAATTTTGTGTGGGAAAAAACTAAAAAATAAAATTTTGGGGATATAAAAAGGTTAAAATTGAGTTAGCAGGATTAATAGGGCGAGGGTTTTTCCCAAAGGGTGCAAACTGCGGCACTGAAAATGCTCTAGGGTTTGGGGGGGGGGGGACCCCTGGGGGGAAATTGGTTTTAATTTTTAAACCCGTTTTTCGGGGAAAAAAGAGAACTTGTAATTTTTTTTGTGGTTGCCCGTAATTAACCTAAACTTAGGGAATGGCCCTAAACGGACCCCAAACGGGTCATTTGGGTTTTTTAAGGTTTAAACCAAATTTTTGGGTAGCCCAACCCGTCATGATGAATTTTTTTTGAAGGTGTTTAAACCCAGAATCTATTCGCCTTTAAAACCACTGTCGATTTCGAAAACTGGGTTTATGTTCACTTAAAAGTTTATTTTCAACAAGATTTAACTTCAAGTGATTTGAGGGCATGTCTTTTAAAGATTTTTTAGAGAACTAACAGTATAGAAATTGGTCTATTGTTTCTTATTTTTGATTTTTTTAGCCCTTTTTTTAACTAAAAAAAGTGACAAAGGGGAGCTTTTGTGTTTGCGCGGCCCTCTTCGTCCCCTTTCTTGCGTAAAAATTTTGTTGGACCATTAGAGGTCCCCATTTTTCTTTGGGGTCTTTATGAAAATTGGGCAGAATTTTTCCCTTTATGATAGCTAAGGGGCAGTTTGGGAAATGGGTCACGTGCCATCAAAAAAATAGGTCGTTTGGTAAAAAAATAAAAAAAATTTGGGTTTTAACTCTCTAATGGGGCCCATATTTTTCATGGGATCTGTTTTAAAAATTGGGTCTGAAAGTTCATTTGTTTATTTCTAGGTCAAGTTCGAAACCCGATCAACTGCGGTCAAAAACCAGGTCAGTAGGTTTTAAAAATAGAAAAAACCCTTTTGACCTTATAGAGGCCGTATTTTCCCCCCGGTCTTCATGAAAATTGGTCAGAAAATTTTCCTTTTTGATATTAGGTAAGTTTTTAAAAATTTGGGGGGTTTCCTTTAAAAAAAAGGTAGTAGTTCAAAAAATAAAAAAACCCTTTTGACCTAACTAGAGGTGATTTTTTTCTTTGGGATCTGTTGAAAGTTAGTCTGAATGTTCATTTAATGTTTCTTGGTTTAAGTTCGAAAAAATGGGGGCAACTGCGGTTTAAAAAAAATTGGGTCGAAGGTTCTAAAAAAAAGGAAAAAACCCTTGGGGCCCTTTTAGAGGCCCGGGACTTTTCAATGGTCTTCCCTGGAAAAATTGGGAAAAATGTTTTTCTTGGGTTTATTTCTAGGTTTAAAAATTTAAAATGGGGGTTAAAGGGGTATCAAAAAAATTGGTAGTTTGGTTTTTAAAAAAAATTAAAAAACCTTTTTGACCCCTTTAGAGGGGGATATTTTTCATGGGGTCTGATGAAAGTTGGGTCTGAAAGTTCATCTTGATGATATCAAAGGGCAAATTCGAAAATGGGTCAACTGCAGCAAAAACTAGGTCCGTAGGCTAAAAAAATAGAAAAAAACTTTGACCCCCCTAGAGGCCATATTTTTTAATGGATCTTCATGAAAAAATTTGGGCAGAATGTTTATCTTGATTTTTATCTTGTTAAAGGTTTTTTAAAAGGGTCACATGCGGTCTAAAAATAGGTCAGTAGGTCTAAAAAAAAAGAAAAAAAATGTGACCTCTATTTGAGGCCATAAATTTTTTAGGGGATATTTTATGAAAATTTTTAAGAAAGTTTTACCTTGAGGGTATCTAGGTCCGTTCCCCCCCTGGGGGCACTGCTTTCAAAAACTAGGTCATTAGGTTTAAAATATAGAAAAAAAAATGGTGACCTCTCTAGAGGCCCTATTTTTCAATTTGGCTTCATGAAAAAAATTTGGGAGAATTTTTTCTTGATAATTTCTAAGTCAGGGGGCAAAATGGGTCCCCATGAGAAAAAAACTAGGTCACTATGTAAATTTAAAAGTTAAAAAAAGGTCATATCAGTTCAAAATTGGGTCTTTTGGGGACTGTTTTGGGGGCGATTTAGGGCCTCATGGTCCTCTTGTTTAAATAAAGGTGTTTTCCTTTGCAATTTTGAAAAATTTAAAGGGGGTGTTCCTTGTTAATTTTCTAAAATTAAAAAAATTTATTTTTTGGGTTTGGTTTTTAAGCTATTTTTAGCACTTTCTTTTAAAAAATTTGGTCCCCAAACCCTCAAAAAACCAGTAAGTTTTTTTGGAATTTTTAAATGGGTTTAAGTTTTATTTACCCCCAAAAAAACGAAATTGGTGGAGGAGGGGGGTATATAGGGTGGGGCTTGTCTGTTGGGGCCCTTGGTTTTCATGGGGTTTTGGGGTGATAACTCATGAAAGGCTTTTACCCATTTTTAAATAAATTTTTGGGTTCCCCAGGTGTAAATCAGAAAAATAAGTTTTGACTTTGGGGTCGTATGTCAAAAAGGGCAAGGGGCCAGTTTACCTTAAAAGTTAAATGGTTTCCGGATGATAACCCGAGAACGCTTTGGCCTTTGGTTTATAAAATTTTTGGGCACGGTTTTAAGATCTTGAAATACGGTCAAAATTTTACTTTGAGGTCAAAGGTCAAGGTCACAGTGACCCGAACAGTAAAATGTTTTTGGATGATAAATTGGAACGCTTGGGCCCAGGGTCATAAATTTTAATACAAGGGGGTAAAAATTTAAAAAATATGTTCCGTTTTACTTTTGGGGCAGTAGGTCAAAAGGTTTAAGGTCCACGTGACTTGGAAAAATTTTTAAAAGGTTTCTGGATGAGAAAATTGGAATTTCTTGGGTTTTTAGGATCTAATTTTTTTTACACATACGTAACATGAAAAAATAAGGTAAGTTGACTTTGAAGTTAGTAGGTGTGAAAGGGCAAGGTCACAAAGACACGAAAAAGGTTTTTAAAAAGGTTTTCCCCATGATTACTTGAGAATTTTTGGGGCCCAGGATCATGAAAAAATTTTTTAGGGAAATTGGTTTTGGCCCGCAGATGCCCTTTCGATTTTTAGGTTAGTAGGTCACAAAGGGCAAGTTCACAATGATCTGGAAAATTTAAAATGGTTTCCGACAATAACTTTCAGAAAAATTTGGATGGGGTCAAGGAAATTAATAGGGGGGGTTGGTCATGTTTTGCAGATGACCCCTTTTTGATTTGAGTTCCAAAAGGGCAATTGGGCCCCGAACATTTAAACCTTTTTCCCCGGACAAAAACTTTAGAAAAATTGGGGGTAAGGATCTTTGGGAAAATTTATAGGGGGGTTGATCAGACCAAGGGTGACCTCTATTGATTTTGAGGTTAATAGGTTTAAATGTCAGGCAAAATAAACTTTGGGTTTTGGCTTTGTTCTGTGAAAAAAGGCCCTTTTTTAGGGGTTTTAATTCGGCACTCCCCGTGACCAAATCTAGTTTTTTTATGGGAAAAATTCTGTTATTTTGGTTTTTGCAAATTCCAAATTTCTTTAAATTTTTCTGTTGACATAGTTTTTAATTTAAATTCAAAGTTTGGTTTATTTTTAAAAAACTCCATGAACACTGGGGAACCCCTTTTTTAAAAGCTGTCTTTTGGGTCCAAAGGGTTTAAGACCCGCCCGTTTTAGCGGGGGGGGTTAAAATTTTATAAGTTGGTTGGGGTATATGCCGTTTCGCAATTTCCAAAACCCCCAGTAATGCATTAGACATATTTTGAACAATGCCTCCTTTTTTTAATTTAAAAAAATTCTAAAAGGTTTTTAAATGGGACAAATTTTTTTTTCCCTTTTAAAGCTACTGGGGAAAAACATTTAAAAAAATTTATAACGCGTGTCCCTCTTCCTTTTTTCTTTAATTTTAAAAAACAGTTTGGAAAATTTTGAATTCCCCGGGAAAAAAAAAATTTAACGCTGGTTTTTGGCATCGTCCGTTTTGAAAATTTCATTAGTGCGGGGGGGTTTTTAAAACACGTGGGAAAAAAAAAATTAAAAATGTGATCTACGAGGGGAGGAAAATGAGGCATTTTTCAAAAAGGATAAAAAAAAAATAGAAAATGGTAAAATAAACTAGGTCTTCGATAAAAAAAAAAGTAAAGGGAAATTTTATGATTACGAAAAACGGCTGCATTTTAAAATTTTTAAAAACTGGACCGGGTTTTAAAAATTAAACGGTTTGATTGTTTATTGACCCCAAAGTTACCAAAACTTGTTATCAAAGAAAAAAATTAAATTTTGGGCCCCGGGCTTTATTGCCTTATTGTTTAAAAAAAAGTTTTCAAAAATTTTAAAAAAGGCGTTAAAGGGAAAAAAGGGAAAATGGCAGAGGTTATTGATTTTTGTTGGGCCCCCCTTGCGGGGAAAAAGAAAACAAGTTGTCCCAATGGCTGTTCGGAGTATGTGGGGTGTGTCCGTCTTGTTTTTTTTGTCCCGGGAAAAATTTTTTGACTTGCTTTTTAAAACAAAAACTCGTTTTTTTTGGTTTTTAAAGTTAAACCGGGGGGAGACGAAAGTCATGCGCAAACCGAAAGGGTTTCCTTTTCAGAGGTCAAGGGGCACACATGGAGGTAAAAAGTTTTTTTAAATTTAGTAAAAGACTGTCCGAGCATTTCTTTTTTTTTGCTGGGGAGATTTTGATGTTTCTTGGCACAAAATGTTCACAAACCCTGTGAGGAAAAATTTTACATGCAAGAACCAGGACCCTGGTTAAAGGGCAAGGTCACACTTAGGGGTCAAAAAAGGGCAGATACAAGGGTGATTTGTTTGGGGCATTTCTTTTTTATGTATGGAGGGAAAATTTTTATTTAAATTGGCACAAATTTTTTTCCCCCATCATGAGCGGGGGTTTTATGTGCAAGGGGGAAAAAAGAAAAACTTTTTCCTTTTTTTTTTTTTTTTACTAAAAAGTTTATTGTTAAAATTTTTATTTCTGGTCATTGGGGAAAAAACAAGACCATTTTCTGTAGTACAATTTTTGCATGTTACATCCAATTTTTGGGTGTTTTTTGACCTATCTTTTGGGAAGGATTTTTTGTGGGATGTTGTTACTATAAATAAAATTTTTTTTAATTTTTGCAAAACATTTTTTATTTGGGGATAAATGTTTGTCTCAAAGAGGCGGGTGGGTTTTGGGCAACTCCTAGTCCCTTTTTATTGTAGTGGGCTCGACATGTTGCCCTCCGGGGCATCTAGTTTGTCTAGTTCAAAATACACAAGTTTAAAATTTAGTTTTTAAAGCTGGTTTTGAAACAAATTTAAAAACATCTGCAGATATTTTTTTTTTTTTTTTGGGGGAAATTTGGGGGGAAAAAGCGTTACCGCGTTATAATGCGGTATTTGGAATAGCGTTGTAAAAAGGGGTTTTTAGTGTTTGTGACCATTTGAAGTATTTATTAAAACAGAAAAGTCTCAGATGTTGCCCTTTTTTGCTTGGACTATACGAAAATTTATGGAGAGCTATAACCCCGAAAAGGCCCTCGCGTCTTTCCGCATCCCCACCCTTTGGGTTAAAAATTTTTTTTTACTTTTTTCTTTTTAAACCCCCCTCACAAAAGGTGGGGGGGGGGGGGGTTTTAGGAAAGGTTCCCCTTCCTTTCCCTTTGGGTTTTTCCCCTAACACTTTTGTGTCCCCTGATTTCTCCTAAAAACCCCCTTTAAAGGGTTTTCATGCCTTGGATCAAATGTCAATTTTTTTTATAAAAACGATGTGCAGAACCCATGGTCGCCTTTTCCCGGGGGAAAAGGGCACAACTCGGGTCAAAATTTTTAGCCTTTCCCTTTTTTGGGCCATTCTGTATCTCCTTTAAAACCCCCCGAAGGAATTTTATTTTAAAAATTGGGGGCAAAAGATCAAATCATCAAGGGGCGATGGCAGAATTAAGAGTTTAGCCCTGCCAGCTCAAAGGGCAAGGTCACAAAATTAGGGGTGGGAAAGGGTTTTAGCCTTCCCTTTTTTTTGTCGCTCTATATTCTTAAAACCCCCTTTAAAGGGTGATCATGAAACTTTGGTCAAAAGATCCAAACCCCATCAAAGGACGATGTGCAGGGAAATTAAGAGTTGCCAAAGCCAAACTCAAGGTCAAGGTCACAACTTTGGGTGAAAGGTTTGAACCTTCCTTTTGTGTCCACTCTTTTCTCCTAAACCCAAAACCCCTTTAAGGGGTGATGATTTAAAAATTTGGGTCAAATGATCCCCCATCAAGGGCGGGTGAGCAGAAATTATGAGTTTGCCCTGCCGCTCAAGGTCAAGGTCACAAAATTAGGGTGAAAAGGGGGGGGGCCTTCCCTTTTGTGTTCCCCTCTTTTTCTCCTAAACCCCCTTTAAGGAATTTTTTAAAAATTGGGTCAAATGATCACCCCATCAAAAACGATTTGCAGAAAACCCTTTGGGTTTGCCTTTCCGCTCAAGGTCAAAGGGCACCCCTTAGGGGGAAAGGTTTGGCCTTTTCCCTTTTGTTTCCCCTTATATTTTTTAAAACCCCCTTTAAGGATGTTTATGAAAATTTGGGGCAAAAGACCCTCTTTAAGCGATTGTGAAAAATCATGAGTCAGCCAGCCCGCTTGGCAAAAGGGCAAACTAAGGTGAAAAAAGGGTTTTTTGCCCCTTTCCCTTTTTTTGTCCATTCTGTTCTCCTAAACCCCCTTTAAGGGAAATTTTTTAAAACTTGGGGGCAAATGATCCCTCATCCTGCGATGTGGAAAAAACTTAAGAGTCAGCCTTGCCAAACTCAAGGCAAGGTTTACAACTTAGGGTGAATGGGTTTTAGCCCTTATTTTGTGGCGTCTATATCTCTTAAACCCCCTTTAAGGATGTTTATGGAAAATTTGGTTTTAAAAAGATCCCCTCTCAAGACGAGTGCAGAACTTAGATCAGCCATACCAAGCTCAAAGGGCAAGGTCCCCAACTTAGGGTGAAAGGTTTTTAACCTTCCATTTTGTGTCCCCTCTATATTTCCCCAAACCCCCCTTGAAAGGTTTATGATAAAAACCCTTGGGGCAAAGTTTACCCCATCAAGCGATGGCCCCGAAATTTGAAGGGCGCCATGCCGTCAAGGGCAAGGTCACACCCTTTTTTGGGGAAAGGTTTGGCCTTCCATTTTGTGTCCCCTTTTTTAAACTCCTTTAAAAAACCCTTTAAGGAATTTTTTTAAAAACTTTGTTTTAATGTTTACCCCCATCAAGGGCGATGTGCGAACCCATGAGTTTGCCATGAGTCAAGGTCAAGGTCCAAATTGGGGGAAAGGGTTTTTTAGCCTTCCCTTTTTTGTCCGTCTATTTTCTTTTAAAAAACCCTTTAAGGATGTTTATGAAACTTTGGTCAAAGTTACCCCTTTAAGGGCGTTTTGCAGAACTCATGAGTCAGCCATGCCAGTTGGTCAAAGGGCCAAATAAGAGTGGAAAAGGTTTTGGCCCTTTATTTTGTGTCCGCTTTATCTCCTAAAAACCCCCGGGAAAGGGTGATAAAGAAATTGGGTTTAAAAGATCACCTCATCAAGTTTTTTGTGCAGAGAACCCTTTAGTCAGTCATGTTGGTTTTAAAGGGCAAAGGGCACAATCAAGGGCAAAGGTTTGAGCCTTCCCTTTTTTTGTCCGCCCCTATATCTCCTAACCCCCTTTTAAAGGTTTATAAAGAAACTTTGGGCAAAATTTATCAACCCCCCATCAAGTCAATGTGCAGAAAACCCCTGGTTTGCCATTTCCGGGTCAAGGTCAAAGGTCACAACTCAGGTCCCCAAAAGGTTTTTTAGCCTTTTCCCTTTTGTGTTCTGCCCCTTTTATCTCCCCAAACCCCTTGAAAAAATTGGGGGGCAAATGTTTACCCCATCAAAAAAGTGTGCAGAAACCCCTGAGTCGGCCCCTTTCCAGCTCGGTTTAAGGTCAAAAACTCAAGGTCAAAGGGTTTTTGCCTTTCCCTTTTTTTGTCCCCCTTTTTTATCTCTTAAACCCCCTTTAAAAAAAATTTGATTTTAAAATTTGGTAATTTTGATCAGCTCATTTAAAAAGGGTGTGCAGAAAAATTTTGAGGGCAGTCAGGGGGCCAAAGGGCAAGGTCAAAAATTGGGTCAAAGGTTTTTTCCCTTTCCAAATTTGGGGTTTCCCTTCTGTATTCGTAACCCCTTGAAGGATTTTCATCAAAATTAGGTTAAATGATCACCCCTTTAAGAAATCAAGAGTGGGCCTTTTTCAACCCCTGGTCATGGGGCACAATCAAAGGGCAAAGGTTTGAGCTCTGTAAACTCTTAAAAACCCCTTTAAGGATTTTCATAAAACTTGGGGAATGAAACCCTCTCAAGAATTGGTTTCAGAATTCATGAAAATCCCGCCCCTGTCAGTTTTAAGGGCAAGGGGACAGTTAAGGTCAAAAAGGGTTTTCCCTTCCCCTATCCATTTGCGTGGCGGGGGGGTTTAAACCGTTTTCAGACTGCCTTGTTCAAAATTTTTCTGTAAATTTCTTGATTTGGTTTTTATTAAAAAATTTAAAAATTATTTTTTTCATCATCGTCCCATCATCGGGCATAAGGGCCATAAAAATCTGGGGGACCAATATTTCATAATTATTCCCCCTTTTCACTTTGATTTTTAGGTTTTTAAAATTTTGATTTCACTTTCACTTTTCTCTATTATTACTGAATGGATTTGATTTAAACTTAAATTTGTTGGTTTTTAAAAATTATCACCCCCCATATGACCAAGGTGATAATCTGGCACCCCAATTTTTTTAATGAATTATGGCCCCTTTTTTTTTTAGGATATACTTTAATTTTTTTGGGTAAATTTTTTTTCTTTTCCTCTCTTTTTTACCTTTTTAAATTTTATTTTTGACCCTAGACTAGGATATTGTGCAATTTTTTTCCACAATTTGGGGTTTATTAAAAAACTCCAGTGACGCTTAGTTTCCCCCAGGGTGTGCCCAGGGTTTTACTATCCCGGGATCGAAATAGGGCGAGGGGCGCGGGGCTCTGGGAACTTTTGGGGTTTTTTTAAAAATACTTTCATTTGTAAGTAGTTAAAATAATAATGTTAAAAATCCCAAATTTGGGGGAAAATTTAAAGGGGTTTTTGGGATGTGTTTGTAGAAGGGGTTTTTAAAAAGCCAAAAAGTAGGGAAAAAAATGTTTAGCTGGTCTGCACTTAGAAAAATTGTAACTTTTTACTTTTTGAAAAATTTTCAAATTTTAACTAAAATTTCGTATAAAAAAATCAAGACAATTTTAAACCTTAAATATTTTGGGTTGGCGGGAAACACATTTACATTGTTTATAATTAAAATTTATACTGTTTTTAGGTAAAAAACAAGATCAAAGGGGAAACCCGGGAAAGTTCTTTTGTATGTTATATTAAAGCGTGTCTTTTAAAGTTTCTGTATTTGGACTGTTTTTATGTCAGATAACTGTTGCATTTAGATTGTCGAATCCCTAGAATGTTTTTTTCTTTTTTGCAAAATTAAAAAATTTTTTTTAAATGTTTTTACAACGGATCAAAGAATTGTCAAAAATGTAGACTTGCCCCAAGGTGACAATAATTAAAATTTTAAAAAGTAAGGAAAAGGGGAATTTGTTTGTTGGATGTTTCAAGGAAGTCAGTTAGAATAAAACTCGTTGGGCCCAAAATTCTTTTCCCTTTCTGAATTTAAAAAGGAAAAGTGGTGAAAAAATACCCAAAAATTTGGTTATAATTTCCCCTATATTTTAAAATTTTTTGAAAAATGATATTTCAAAGCGAAATTGGTTTAAAAACACTGAGCATTAAACATTACCAGATGATTTTAAAAAAAAAAAAATAACAATCTTGTAAAAAGTTTCTAATTTAAATATTACTGACACAAATTTTTAACAACTGAAAAGCCGTGAAGAACTGAAAGCTTTTTTTGGCCTTTTTTCGTAAAGGGCTTATAGATTTAAAAATTTGTCTAAAAAAAAAGGGGTTTAAAGTTTTGAATTTTCAATACCCCCATTTTGAAAATAGCAGTGTTTTTAAAATGTCATAAACACTGTGTCTCTCTTATGTAATATAGGTTTTTTCCAAATTTTGGGGCCAAATTAAAAAATTTCAATTTAAAAATTTTTTTTTAGCCCCTGAGCAATGGGTCAGGTGAGTTTTTCTGAAACGCTCGATGTCCGGCGTCTGTTGTCTGTCAAAAATTTGCTTGTGGATTTTGATATAGGCTGTGTTTTTTTTAAAATGAAACTTTATGGGAAAATTTTGGGCCCGAATGGTTGCCTTGTTTAAATCTTGGCCCGGTTCGGGGAAAAAGGGTCTTTTTGGGGTCAAAAACTAGGTTACTGGTCAAATCAAAGAAAAAAACCCGGGGTATGAAGGGCTGTTTTTTCAATTTTAAACTTCACGATTTTGTTCAGAATGATTTTCCTTTTTGAAATCTAGGTGAGTTTGAAAAAAAAAAAAGGGGCTTTTGGGGTTTAAAAAAATAGGTCACTAGGTCAAAACAAAGGGAAAAACCTTTTGGGATTCAAAAGAGGGGTGTATTTTTAAAAAAATCTTCATGAAATTTTTGGGCGGAATGATTACCTTTTTTGAAATCTGGTGGAAATTCGAAAATGGGTCATTTTGGGGTCAAAAAATAGGTCCCTAGGGTTTAATTTAAAAAAAAACCTTGTGTTGCGATAGAGGCTGTATTTTTCAAAATTTTTCTTCATTGGGAAATTTTTGGGCAGATGGTTGCCTTGAGAAAAACTAGGTTTCTGTTTGAAAATTTTTGGGCATTGGGGTCAAAAACTAGGTCATAAGGGTTTAGATCAAAAAGGAAAAAAACCCTTTTATATATGCCTTAAAGGCTGTATTTTTCAATTTTTTCTTTCTGATATTAAGTCAAAATGATAACCTTTAAAGAAAATGGGGCAAATTTTTTGGGCAAAAAATAGGTCACTAAGTCAAATTTAAAAAAACAATATGGCGTTTTTTTTTAATTGTTTTTCCCGAAATTAAGTTTAGAATTTATTGGGCCCTTTATGAAATTTTAGGTTCGGTTTGAAAAATTGGTTTATCTTGTGTCAAAAAGTATTTTAACAAGGTTTTAAATCAAAGAAAAACTTTGGGTATGCGTTTGAGGCTGTATTTTTTTTAAATTTTATCTTTATGGGAAATTTTTCAGAAAGATTGACCCGAAAAATCTACGTTGAGTTTTTTTTATGGGTTTATCTAGGGGTTTAAAAAGTATGTCACTAGGTCAAATCCAAAAAAAAACCCCTTTTGTATGCAAAAGAGGCTTTTTTTCCCAAAGGGGCTTGATGAAATTTGGTCAGAATGTTTTCCTTGATTAAATCTAGGTCAGGTTTGAATATGGGTCATCTGGGGTCAAAAATAGGTCACTAGGTTAAATCAAATAAAAACCTTGTGCATGTGATAGAGGCTGTATTTTTCAACTGATCTTCATGAAATTATGTCAGAATGTTAGCCTTTATGAAATCTAGGTCAGGTTCGAATATGAGTCATCTGGGTTAAAAAACTAGGTCACTAGGTCAAATCAAGGAAAACCCTTCTGTATGCAATAGGAGCTGTATTTTACACTGGATTTTCATAAAATTTGGTTAGAATGGTTGCCTTTATAAAATCTAGGTTAATTTTGAATATGGGTAGTCTGGGGTCAAAAACTAGGTCACTAGGTCAAATCAAGGGAAAACCTTGTGTATGTGATAGAGGCTGTATTTTTCAATTGATCTTTATGAAATTTGGTCAGAATGATAGCCTTGATAAAATCTAGGTCATGTTTGAATATGGGTCATCTGGGGTCAGAAACTAGGTCACTAGGTCAAATCAAAGAAAATATTTATTTATACTCAAGATTTTTGCTCCAATTTTAATGATAATTGGTCAGAATATTTTTTTCCATGAAATCACTACGTCAAACATGTTTACACTGTTATGGTGTGTTTCTCAGGTGAGCGACCTAGGGCCATCTTGGTCCTCTTGTTTATTGACATTTAAGGAATTCAGGAACAATGACTTTTCTATAGGAATGGTAAATTATTTTGTCAAGCAACATGCTAGCGCTCCATTTTCATTAACACTTAGTTCAGACCTGGCAGTCTGTGCCTCGTTTTGAAAATGCGGAATTTTGCGAGAATATAAGATTCTTTCACTGGTTGTAGGTGCAGATCGGAATATCCGGCCTCGAGGGTAACTGTTTAGGCGGTAACGAGGCTTCCTGCCGAGTTACCACCTAAACAGTTACCCGATGGGAGCCTCGTTACCGCCTAAACAGTTACCCGATAGCCGGATATTTCCATCTGCACCTATAACCAGTGACAGAATCTTTTTCTTGCATAGCGATTCAAGAAATAATAATAAAAATAAAATCAATCGAACGGCTTTCTTTTTAGAAATATTTCTTATAGCAGTGTATTTAAACAAAGCGCGGGAAACCAACGTCCGTAAACAGGAAAGACGTCATAACGTTTCAAAACAAATATCAACGTTTAGTTCCGGTTTTGTTTTATCAGTTGCAGTGTAATGTTTTGAATTTTTGATAAAATAACGTGATTTGAATCGAGAAATATACTATCAGGAACCAATAGGAACTGTCAAGGTATTGAATTTTTATTCCGTTTTTTAAATAAAATATAAATTACTACATAAATCTTCTACATTTATGTAGTTTGTAGTACGTCATTTACAGCACGAGAGTCATCTTACACCCAGGGGTGTAAGATGGATTTTTCCAGCACTGGTAAAAATACCGGAAATCCCCGTCTGGTATGCAAGAAATCCCAAGAATGCTAAATTCGCCGAATGGGAAACTGGTCTAATATATGACAGCCAATGTTCAAAAAACCAAAGCAATGTTTATCTCATCAAGAGGAACTAATAAAAATGCTTTAAATCCATTGCCTCTTACATTCAACAATGGAGTTGTGGAATATACAGAATCAGAAAAGCTATTACGTGTACATGTCAGTAATAACTTCAGCTGGAAAGATCATATCGATAACACACTTTTAAGAAATGCAATTCCTTACTTTAACTTTTACAACAAATTAAATGCTGCCTAGATATTCCCCAGAGAAAACTTTTCTTTAATGCTTATACTTTACCCCACTTGGATTATTGCTGCACGATTTGGGGGTAATTGCAACAGAGATTCAATGGAAAAAATTACAAAATTTCAAGAAAAAGCAGCTTGAATCATCCTTGATAAATGTTTTGATTTTCCATCTGAAGACTTGTTTAAAGAGCTGAACTGGATAAAATTCTATGAACGACTACATTATAAAAAAAAAAGAAATTTTAGTCTTTAAATCAATAAACAGTGTTAGTCCATCCTATCTTCAAAGTAAATTTAAATTTGTACATAATCCATACATTAATTTAAGATTAGAATCAAATGTCTTGAAGTACCTAAACCAAACTTAGAACTGTACAGAAAATCCTTTGAATATTCAGGACCAAAAAATTTGGAACTCATTACCTCTTGAAGTAAAAATTCTAACAGTCTTGAATAGTTCAAAAGATCCTGTTTGACAAACTGGAAAATGAATAACATTACATAATGTTAGATTGTTTTGTCATCATGCTATTTTAAATTTGCATTTCAAATCTATTTGTAAATATTGGACATAACTTTGAGGCCCACTTGCAAGATTGCGCATGCCTAATGTGTTGCCTCAATAAATAAAGTCATTATTATTATTATTATTCTAATTATGTATTGATAATAATTCAAAATTGGAATAATTAATTCATTTTTTTAGTAAGTTTATTCTGGTTTCATTGATAAGCATTTCAAGGTACAATTACCAAGGTGTTCAGGAGGACTCCATGAGGGTTCCTCAAGTGTTGAGTATCTTTCTGCTAAATACGAAATGCGGTACTTTTTTTGTCGTGTAATAGAGCCACGTGAAATCAGTTCACCATGTTTTAGCTCACCTGAGCAATGCTCAGGTGAGTTTTTGTGATCGCTCATTGTCCGGCGTCTGTTGTCTGTCAGTCGTCTGTCAGTCGTCTGTCAACATTTAGCTTGTGTATGCGATAGAGGCTGTATTTTTCAACTGATCTTCATGAAATTTGGTCAGAATGATTGCCTTAATGAAATCTAGGCCAAATTTGAAAATGGGTCATTTGGGATCAAAAACTAGGTCACTACATCAGATCAAAGAAAAACCTTGTGTATGCGATAGAGGCTGTATTTTTCAATTAGTCTTCATGAATTTTGGTCAAAATGATTATCTTGATGAAATCTAGGCCAAGTTCGAATGTGGGTCATCTGGGGTCAAAAACTAGGTCACTAGGTCAAATCAAAGAAAAACCTTGTGTGTGCAATAGAGGCTGTATTTTTCAATTAATCTTCATGGTCGGAATGATTACCTTGATGAAATCTAGGTCAAGTTTTTATATGGATCATCTGGGGTCAAAAACTAGGTCAGTAGGTCAAATCAAAGAAAATACTTGTTTTTTCTCCAATTTTAATGTTAATTGGTCAGAATAATTTTTTCCATGAAATCACTAGGTCAAACATGTTTTCACTGTTATGGTGTATTATGGTGTGTTTCTCAGGTGAGCGACCTAGGGCCATCTTGGCCCTCTTGTTTGTAAGAAAGCTGTCAAGAAATAGAATAAAATATTGAAAAATGAACTGAAATTATAGTTTCTAGTCTACATTACTGATCTTTAGGTCAAATTTAAATCTGCGTCATAAAGTGGGGTCATAAACTAGGTCACCAGGTCAAATCTAAGGAAAACTTGTTAACACTCTAGAAGCCACATTTATGACTGTATCTTCATGAAACTTGGTCAGAATGTTATGTCATTTTGTCCTCCACCTCTGAAATATTTGAAGAAGTTTTCAGTTTCTTGTGGAGAACAGGTTTGTGCTGCCTGCCATTATATAAATATTGCATTCCTGAGAGGGTGATATGAAAAATGTTCACCGCGAGATATATGAATATTGACCGAGGCGCCAGCCGAGGTCTATATTCATATTTCGAGCGGTGAACATTTTTCATATCACCCTCTCAGGAATGCAATATTTATTTTATTATACCGAAAGCTTATAAGGGTCATAGCATTTACTGGAAAATCAACATAATAATTTAACATTAAAAAGTAATTACTAACCAAATAATGAAGACAGAATTAAAGAGTCTTTACTTGTTAGCACTCATAACTTGTGACGACTTTGCTGTGTAATAAGACTTTTTTGATAGAATTAGTCGAGACGTTTACATATCACTGACCCCTATATTTATTCTAATATTTCAACATTGCGTCAGTCATTAGCATTCGAAAAAACGGCGATAACTTTCTTTTTTCTAAATGAAACATATAAGTGTGAGCACTCATTTTCTTAGTTAGATCATTTTCAAACTTATTGTGGTAGTTTCGATTCAATATTTGGGGAAAAATTGTTTTCGAAATATTTTGCACGTAGCATAAAAAAGAAAAATCGGCCGTGTTCGCATATGCAAGAGCACCAGAAAAGGGCAATTTAATCCTAACGTATAATTATATAAGCGCCTCGTCTGAAAGCAGTCTCTCAACGGGTGATATGAAAAAATAATATCACATGCACAGAAAAACAAAATAACGCTGTTGCGCATGTGATATGAAATTATGGATCATATCACCTGCGCAGAAATTGAAAATAACGATTTTGCGCATGTGATATAAAATCACTGGGGAATATGATATATTATTCAAGTTAAACTAATGGGAAATTTGCATTGGAGATTTATGTGAGGTATAATAATACATTATAGTGCTTAAGGGTATAGAGGATAACTTGGTAAATTTTATACTTAAGACTTGAATTATTGTATAGATTTTCATATCGTTCTTTTACTGGCATGCAAACAGACACTCTGTTAAATGTTTGCTTTTTGTGTTATTTTCCATAGGTCATAAAATGAAATTTGAAGCTATCTGCCAATGACTAAATCAGTGTGTATTTAAAAAAACATCAGTGAATGAAAAGTATTTGATAGAAATTTGAAAAGCTGAATGTTTCTGGAAAGGTAGTATAGTGTTATTCTGATTTATAGTGAAGTTTGTTTAGGTGTGGATTTTAAACTAATAATGGAAAAAATGACCAAAGCTATCCTGTACACCCTAAATTGGCGCACATGTAAACAATGGCATAGAGAGAAAAAAAACACATGAATTTCTATTAAAAGCTGAATGTTTAAAAAATATAGCTGTTTTCTGTCCAATATACAGAAAAAACTGCTAAATTTCATTTTTATGAATTGGAGAGATGGATAAGTTCATCATAGAAATTTAGCAAAGTAAGGGTAAGTATGATTTACATTTTAGGCATTATCTTAGGAATAATACACATAGTAAATAAACTGAAATGGCCGTTGCCAAATAAACTTAAATGTTTGGTCTACCAGATTAAAATTTTGGTAG
The DNA here is from genome assembly GCF_021730395.1 of Mercenaria mercenaria. Lineage (NCBI taxonomy): Eukaryota > Metazoa > Mollusca > Bivalvia > Venerida > Veneridae > Mercenaria > Mercenaria mercenaria. The sequence continues at coordinate 203,109 of NC_069378.1, forward strand.
CCCAATGGGCTGCCAATAAATTTGCAGATTTCTACCAATAAATTTGCAGATTTCTGAAACCCTGGGAATTATTATGATTATTTTTACTTGTTTAGAAAACATAAGAAATCAGAATTTATAAGTCATATAGTTAATTTTGAAACAAGGTCCAGAGAGTAATAAAAAGGGCAAAAGCAGAATATTTAGAAAACAAATTGAAAGAGGACAAAAATAATCCTAAGGAGCTTTGGTCACAGATCAAAAGTTTAGTATAAAAACAGTAAATCCAATACAAATGTGGTTTTAAAAATAAATAACTGCTTTGAGCCAAAGAAAATTGCAGATCATTTTAATAACTTTTTTACAACTGTAGCTTCTGTTTTTGGTACAAAAATTGCCTAACCCATTAAATTTATTTACTGCTAATTTTGTACTGTTCAAAAAATTTTATGAGCAGAGAAATCCTATGGGTGTTAGATTTAAGCTTGACACAGTAAATGAAGATTTTTTTGTATAGGGAATTATGTATAAGTTAAACTGCTCTAAAAGCACAGAGTTAGATAATATTCCTGCCGGATTTTTGAAGGATGCAGCATCTTACTTAACAATTCATATTGTTTTTTTTAGTGAACAGTTCAATCATTAGCAATACTGTTCCTGAAGATTTGAAAAGTGCTTAGGTAATACCTTTATTTAAGAAAAATGATGGGGTCTGATGTATCCAGTTATAGACCTGCAAGTATTTTGTTGATTGTATCTAAAATTCTTGAAAGAGTGGTCTATAATCAGTTAGAATCTTTTCTAGTCAAAAATGGTTTATTATATGAATTCCAAAGCGGTTTTAGAGGAACCTACTCTACTGACTCATGCCTGATACATTTGACTGATCACATAAGAAATCAAAAATCAAAGGACTATATACAGGGATGATTATGTTAGATCTTCAAAAGGCATTTGATACGGTCGACCACCAGATACTATGTCTTAAATTGAATGTGATGGGTATCGAGTTGGTGGATTGGTTTCGCTCATGTTTCACCGGAAGGACTTAAACTAGTCGTGTGAATAATACTATGTCAAATTTTGATAATATAGTTTGCGGTGTTCCCCAGAGTAGTATACTGGGTCCATGTGTATTTTTGTGCTATGTTAATGATATGGGTATAAAGTATTATTAAAACTTGCAGTTAATTTATATGCTGATGATAGCGCCCATTCTTTTCTCTGATAAGAGCCCAGAAGTGATCAGTTTGGTTTTAGATAATGAACAGGCTAGTTGTAGTAAATGGTTGGTAATAACAAACTTTCATTGCATTTAGGAAAAACAGAGTGTATCTATTCGGCTCTAGACGTAATAGTCCAAGTGATAGGGCACTTTTATTTACCTTTTTTGAGCCCAAGCAAATTTTTTATTTCATTGAAGAGCTAAAAATTTGAATTTTCTGAAAAAGCCATTTCTTAGTTGTCAAAGTGGGTGGAATCACCAAATTTTCAATATGGCCACCATAATTTTTATTGTAAAAATAGTGCCTGAGAAAGGGCAAAAATAGTGCATTTTTTTACGATTTTTCACAATTGCACCACATGTCAATATTTGTCATTTCAAAAGTGTACATGGAATAATGTTGTGGTAACTTTTATATCTAGGTAGCATACCTCTCCTCTGATATAGTGAATAGTTTTGCAATAAATTCGGAAGTTGTAAACCAGCAGAAAGTGTTTGTCTGGTTATGTTTTGTATAAATAAATAAAAAAAAAAGTTCAAACGTGCTGTGACATAAGAAAAGACAACTGTCAGTAAATCGCAAATGTCAGGGGCAAGAACTCTTCATTAAGGAAAAATATTGCAGGGTTTGCTGTATGATACTTTAAAATGACAAACTTACATACTCGCATACTGGATTGATGTTTCTCTAAATTCTCTTTTTTTTTCAAGAAAAAGAAAAATATTTTTTTAGATATAATGTATATACAGTTTTGTTGAATGTAATCTATCTATTGAATATCAGCGACTTATTATATGCAAATTCATGTAAAGATTTTGTTCTTATAAAAGTTTATGGCGTTACCTTGACATTTCCGTTATGTAATACCTATTTTCATTTCTTACCTACACTAGTTTATAATGACGTAAAACATCTTAAAATATCATCTGAGATACTTTATTCCTCATCTCCTGCCATTTTATAGTTGAATAAGATATTTTGTTATTATCCCACCCACTTCTGCTAAGTACGAGGTTTGATTTTAGCTAATTTCTTTTAATAAGCACTGTAAATCATAGGATATTTTGGTTACATTAGCATGAATAATTACAAATTATTGCAAACAAAGGGCAATAATATTTAGTCATTTTACTGCAAAAATGACATGTTTGAAACACTTGATAGCTGTATGTATTACCAATATTATTAAAATACAAACAAGTGAAACAAACTAAAACTTAAGTTAGTGATAACATGATAAAATGATACTACTAACTTTTTATCTGTAGATACATGTAATTGTATGTTACCATTTTGAAATATGACTTTCCTCGATACTGGTATTTGGTTGAAAAAACAAAAAAAAGAATTACACATCTATTGCAAGCAGTTACTATTATTTCTTATTATTATATATGTTACTATAAATAGTAACAAAAACCGTTAAAAACGGTCATTACAGCCTCTGTTGATGAGCCCATAAGTGCGCCTTACGCGCCATAATCATAATGGCCCCAGGTAACCTGAACGTCAGCGCGTTCTGGCATCAATGTCATTCAGCAATGCCAAAATGGCAGGCGAGCGAGTCAGATCGGTTATTGCATTTAGATGAACTTACACAGGATATAAATAATGAATTGGACATATATCAGTTTGTTGAAAGCATGAAATATGATAATACGAAATCGAAAACAAAATCGGACCTTAAAAATGTAGAGGTATTTCTAAAAAGTGTCAGAGAAAAGTGGCAGATTCAAATAAACTTACACTAGCTCTGAATTGTGAGTAATTAAGAATTTAATATACAACTTGACTGCATTATCGAATCACTTTTAGAGAACTGCTAATTTATTTTGTAACACCTTGTCACGTTTAACTGATGCTGTGCTTTTACAGCCTTTGATAAAAAATGTTTGATAATAAAGACCAAAGACTATTAATGATAATAAACACCAAAGACTATTAATGATAATAAAGACCAAAGACTATTAATGATAATAAACACCAAAGACTATTAATGATATTAAAGACCAAAGACTATTAATGATAATAAACACCAAAGACTATTAATGATATTAAAGACCAAAGACTATTAATGATAATAAACACCAAAGACTATTAATGATAATAAACACCAAATACTATTAATGATATTAAACACCAAAGACTATTAATGATATTAAAGACCAAAGACTATTAATGATAATAAACACCAAAGACTATTAATGATAATAAACACCAAAGACTATTAATGATAATAAACACCAAAGACTATTAATGATATTAAAGACCAAAGACTATTAATGATAATAAACACAGGCTATTAATGATAATAAACACCAAAGACTATTAATGATAATAAACACCAAAGACTATTAATGATAATAAACACCAAAGACTATTAATGATATTAAAGACCAAAGACTATTAATGATAATAAAGACCAAAGACTATTAATGATAATAAAGACCAAAGACTATTAATGATAATAAACACAGACTATTAATGATAATAAACACCAAAGACTATTAATGATAATAAACACCAAATACTATTAAAATGAAGCAAAACCCTAATAAACTCCATTGGCTTCCTGTGCAAGGTAGGGTAGAATACAAAATTCTAACACATACATATAAGGCGCTCAAAGGTCAGGTACCAGCTTATGTAGTGAACATGTTAGGTTTTCATGCTCTGGTGCATTTCACAGGCATCATATTTGTTAATTCTGTCTGTTCAGAAATGTAGGATATCTTTTGTTCTATTTTGCTCTTGCGTACCTGTATCTTTGAAGGTCAGTTGAATGTTTATGCTATTGTATTTTGTTTGCTTGTTTGTTTGTTTTTGATCTGCTTACCTGTATTTTGAAACGCTGTCTTATAACCGTAATATAATTTTAAATTCATTAGTTTGTTTAAGAACCTTTTAGCTCACCTGAGCAAGAAGTGCTCAAGGTGAGCTTTTGTGATTGCCCTGTGTCTGTCATCCGTTGTTCGTCGGCGTCAACAATTTGACTGTTAACACTCTAGAGGTCAAAATTTTGGCCCAATCTTAATGAAACTTCGTCAGAATGTTACCCTTTATAAAATCTTGGACGAGTTTGATATTGGGTTATCTTGGGTCAAAAACTAGGTCACCTGGTCAAATCAAAGGAAAAGCTTGTTAACACCCTGGAGGTCACAATTTTAGCCCGATCTCAATGAAACTTGGTCAGAATGTTACCCTCAATAAAATCTTGGACGAGTTTGATATTAGGTCATGTGGGATCAAAAACTAGGTCACCAGGTCAAACCAAAGGAAAAGTTTGTTAACACTCTAGAGGTTACAATTTTGGCCCAGTTTTAATGAAACTTGGTCAGAATGTTACACTCAATAAAATCTTAAATTAGTTCGATATTGAGTTATCTGGGGTCAAAAACTAGGCCACCAGGTCAGATCAAAGGAAAAGCTTGTTAACACTGTAGAGGCCACATTTAAGACGGTATCTCCATGAAACTTGGTCAGAATGTTAACTTTGATGCTCTTTAGGTCCAGTTTGAATGTGGGTCATGTAGGGTCAAAAACTAAGTCACCAGGTCAAATCAAAGGAAAAGCTAGTTAACACTCTAGAGGTCACATTTATGACCATATCTTAATAAAACATGGTCAGAATGTTCATCTTGATGATCTTTAGGTCAAGATAAAATCTGGGTCAGGTGGGATCAAAAACTAGGTCACTTGGTCAAATCAAAGGAAAAGCTTGTTAACACTCCAGAGGCCACATTTATGACTTTATTTTCATGAAACTTGGTCAGAATGTTAATCTTGATGATTTTTAGGTCAAGTTCGAATCTGGGTCTTGTAAGGTCAAAAACTAGGTCACCGGGTCAAATCAGAGGAAAAGTTAGTACTTTAGAGGCCATATTTATGACTGTATCTTAATGAAACTTGGTCAGAATGTTAATCTTGATGATCTTTAGGCCAGCTTTAAATTTAGGTCATGTGGGGTCAAAACTAGGTCACCAGGTCAATTTAAAGCAAAAGCTAGTTAACACTGTGTAAGCCACATTTATGACCATATCTTAATGAAACTTGGTCAGAATGTTAATGTTGATGATCTATGGGTCAAGTTTAAATCTGGGACAGGTGGGGTCAAAAACTAGGTCACCAGGTCAAATCAAATGAAAAGCTTGTTTACACTCTAGAGGCCATATTTATAACTTCATGAAACTTGGTCAGAATGTTAACCTTGATAATCTTTGGTCAAGTTCGAATCTGGGTCATGTGGGGTCAAAAACTAGGTCACCAGGTGAAATCAAGGAAAGCAGTTAACACCTAGAGGCCACATTTATGACCATATCTAATGAAACTTGGGTCAGAATGTTAATCTGATGACCTTTAGGTCAATAGGTCAGGTGAGCGATACAGGGCCTTCATGGCCCACTTGTTTATTGAAAACTATAAAAACGTTTCTATATAAAGCACTAAAATGATGATGATAATAATAATAATAAAAATATGAAATCAGTTACATCCACTTTGTGTATCCAGTGCTTACAAAATTATTCACGGCTATTTTGGGTGCTAGCCAATTTTGGTCTTTTTGGGTGAGCGAACTTGTGATTTCCCTTATTGCTGGCTCATTTTGTTGTCATTGTTTAAAGACTGAAGATATTACTCTATACAACCATTACCATAGCCGTAAGGTTTCTCAAACACAAATCTAATCAGTACCATTTTGTGAATTCCTGAGGAACGCGATTCTATGCTCTGTCCGGTCAAAACAGGGCATTGAGACCAAAAGCAGACGCAGCTTAATTTTGTCATGCTGAGGGCAAATTTGTACTTATGTATCAAGGTACTGCACTCTTACTCAAATGTGTTAAAGCTATGGAGCGTTGGTCCATTGAGGCTTACAACTTGTGTATTCACCAATCTAATTAAAGGCACTCAGATAAGTTCAGTATATAATATTTTCACAGATATCGGGATATTGGGGGATTCCATCATCTTCTACATCCAAGCTTAGAAATAAAGAAGCAGAACACAGAAGATCATAATGTTGGTTGGCAATAAGGTGTATGTCTTGGAATAATTCCTCCATTCAAGTCGATGCAATGTTCTGCTTAATGAAGAGTCCTGTTATTATATTTATACACCTTTGTGGTAATGATTTAGTATCCAAGTCCCTAGCAATGTAACAGAACGTTATTAAATGTCAAATGCAATATCTTCGTGAGACCATGTGTGACAGTGTTATCATGGGAAGTTCAGCATTCCTAATGCTGGAGGAAAAAGGTGACGCAGACAACAAGTCGAGATTGTGAAAACATTTTAGGTGTGGATATAGATTTAAAAACGCCATGTAGTTCACCTGTCGGAGGTTTTAGAAGTAGCACATAAAAATCTTCAATTACAGTATAAATTTATATATATGTCCAAATCAATAAATATTCTGTAAAGTGTTCATTTTGTACAGTAATTACATTTTCTGATTCAAGGCTACGAGTGTTTTTCGTCACTACAAACTATAACTGTACCTTCAATAACTTTTTATCAAAGATACATATATAAGACCAAAAGCCAAGTGAAGATAATTTATATGGCAACCGACTGGGTGTTATCGTTTGAAAGTTTTTGTGTGAGAAACACACATACCACTGCAAAATGTGTCCTCTGTTATGTCGAAAAGTAAACAAAGGACGCCATTTTGAACTGCAACCAGCATTTTTCTCGTCTAAAAGCAGCAATTTGTAAAATACGTCGACCCCAACCCTGAACCTGGGTTATCGCACAATTCCTAGTGTAACATTTTTATTGCAACCATTTCTTCTATTTATTAATAATAACAAAACATTTGAACATGCACAATAAATTGTTATTCATTTGGTGCCATTGTAGTAAAATGTATACGGTAAATTATTAAACTGTTACTGTCTTTTGTTTTGCTCTTCTTAGTCATAAAATAAACAAAAATACAATGGCAAAGTAAAGGGAGCCATTTTAATTCATTCAAACCTAGTGCTATATTGAAATGTGGTCAAAGACATGAAAACAGGTAAAGGAAATTTAATGCAAAACCACAGAGAAGGTCAGAGGCGTAATATAAGAAAACAAAATTAGATGAACCAAGATACTGAAATACCCCCCCCCCCCATACAAACCCCACTCCTAACTATAATGTAGGGATAATACACGTTGATGTACTGCATTCAGCAGCTTGAATGTATGTGACATAGACATATATCCATGTACAATGTCACAACATATCTAAACGATTTCGCATTCGTTAATACAGAAAACAAACGTGTGCTGTCGCTATTATTTCATGAAAGCCCGGCTTCCAATATGATATGGCGCTGATGTTAAAAATGAATGAATGGATAGTGGGGGGAGAAGCGAGTAAGTACAATGTTTGAGGTAGCGTGTTTGGGCTGTTAACTTATGCAGCAAAACATACAAATGATAAGTTGGCGTTTTTTTTGCGTTTTTTTTTTTTTTTTGGCTACTAAGAGGTCATTATGGAAGAAACAAAACACAGATACTAGATTTCTGTCTGCTCAATGGTATATGTCCATCCCTGGAAAAGCATTTCAAAGATTATAAAATCGTGTATTAACAGCATGTGAATTGGCTTGTTTTTACTAACATATTTTTTCCCCAGTTGATACATGGGCAGATCCAGTAAAAAAGTAGTCTTTATACAATCGCTGCCAATATTAATTCGAAAATGATGTGTTATTCAGCGAAGATATTATTAATAAATTTATTTTAATAAAGAGATGTTGCAAAGTGTTAAGATATTCAGGCAGCATTAAATTGTTAGTACCGGTACATAACTGAAATCTGACACGCACTGTCGTACTGTCTACACATGCAGAGGCAAGTTCGATACTACAATGACAAAATGCAACATCACGATGCCACAGCACGATAACACAATGCAATATCACAACAACACGATGCCACAGCACGATAACACAATGCAACATCACGATGCCACAGCACGATAACACAATGCAACATCGCAACAACACGCTGCCACAGCACGATAACACAATGCAACATCACGATAACACAATGCAACATCACAGCATGATAAAACAATGCAACATCAGGATGCCACAGCACGATAACACAATGCAACATCACATCACGATGCCACAGCACGATAACACAATGCAACATCACGATGCCACAGCACAATAACACAATGCAACATCGCAACATCACAATGCCACAGCACGATAACACAATGCAACATCGCAACAACAACATCACATCATGATAACACAATGCAACATCACATCACGATGTCACAGCACGATAACACAATGCAACATCACATCACGATAACACAATTCAACAGCACGATAACTCAATTTAACAGCACGATAACACAATACAACAGCACATCACGATGCCACAGCACGATAACACAATGCAACATCACATCACGATGCCACAGCACGATAACACAATGCAACATCACATCACGATGCCACAGAACGATAACACAATGCAACAGCACATCACGATGCCACAGAACGATAACACAATGCAGCAGCACGATAACATAATGCAACAGCACGATGCCACAATGCAACAGCACATCACGATGCCACAGCACGATCACACAACAAAACAACATGATAACACAATGCAACAACACGATAACACAATGCAACATCACATCACGATGCCACAGCACGATAACACAATGCAACAGCACGATAACACAATGCAACAGCACGATAACACAATGCAACATCACGATGCCACTGCACGATAACACAATGCAACATCGCAACAACACGATGCCACAGCACGATAACACAATGCAACATAGCAACAACATGATAACACAATGTGACTGGACAACTACACCATGCAACTGCACGTAAACACAGTGCAATAGCACGGCAATACGATGCGATAGGATATTAACATCGTGTTAAGACATCAATTTTTCAAGCTGTCGCATCGTGTTGTAGTGCTGTCGCAGTCGGCAGACCCTCATTCATATCGCGCAATAGCCTTGTAGTGTCGAGGTTGACTACGACATTCAGGTAGTGCTGCATGATCGGATAAATATCTTTACTACAATATAATATTTGATTAAACTCTGATCTTTCAAAACTTCTGAACATACCTAGAAACTCGCATTTTCCGTAACATTTTCGTGAATAGAAATTTTTCTACAAAGTAGATTTTAATGAAAATTCTCACAGTTGTAAATAAACACATGTCCTTTAATGTGGTGAAAATAAATATATAGGTCTGTGTGCTTATCTTTATAATATTTGACCATTATTAAAGTGAGTCGCACTTTTCAAGCTAATTTTAAGACATTATTTTGAATTATCTAACATGTCGGATGTTTTGATTAAGAGAGGTAGTATTAGTGCCTTTGTAATAAATTTACTGACAAGCTGTTATTAATTCATAAAATGATTTTCATTTCCATACGCCGAATCCAGGCTTTATTTTGCGTTTTCCAGATAACTGTCGTTTCGCCATCACTTCTGGTTAACCAAACGTGCAGAAACTTCCTTAATACCATGTCATCGCAGTAACAGTAACATAATGATAGGTGCAACTGTTCAGCAAAAGTCATTTGTGTCTAGGAAACTGCGGGAATATGTACCTTATCTAAAGTTACGTTTATTTTACGCCAAAATCCCTTCCAGGTAATAAAAGTAAAAGTGGTAAAGCAAACGGCTTTTTTTTTGTAAACTAATGATATAGAATATATGATAAAGAAAACTGAATATAAACGTTAAACCCTTCAGTTAGGCTGTAGGATAAATTATTTTTCAAAATGATAAAAAAAACTATTTGATGTACTTCATTGAGCATAAATCAATCACACTTATTACTTGATTTTTTTTTGTAAGTTTACTCTGAAAGTCTGCGTTGAACACATGGATTATTTTATAATTGCCCCTGTACGTGTGAATTTGCACATTTACATATTACCCTTGTACATTAGAGTATTGCCTTGTACACGAGAGCTTTGCCCTTGTACATATGAATATTGTCCTAGTACATAAGAAAATAACCCTTTTTTTATATGAATATTGCCCTTGTGAATATCACCCTTGTTCAAACGAATATTACCCGTGCTGGATATGTGTGAATACAAGAAGGAGTAACTAATCATTGGAAAGTGTGTAATTATAACACAACTCAAAACTCAGAGACATAATTATTTAATAAATTTCATATATCTATGCAATTTTAATCCATTACTCACACAATTTTGATTTATCATTTATCAAAATATGTGTCAAAATGAGAACCTACACTACTTCATGCATTAAAAAGATTAATTACATAAAATATGAAACAGAATATTCAAGTATGGACATACATTTCATGTACTATAATATTTGTCATGAAACTAATTTTGCACAGCCGTGCAATTATCACAATTATGAGATAAAACCAATTTGTACACTATCGACAAACTGAAATACTTCAATTTATCATAATCATGTTGTTTTTTTTGTTTTTTTTTGTCAGATTGGTCAATACTTGCACTATCTGTAAGCTCAGGCTGGGTAGCCAAATTATACTTTATGTCTTCATTGTTTATAGTACCAGGATTACTGGAGTCAAAGTACATCGTATTTTCTAACTTTAATGTGATAAAAGAGTTCTTAAATTTCTTTTGATTAAAATGCATTTAGTTATAGAACTCGTTGATTAAACAGTATTATGTTTGCGAAGTGCTCTAATGCTATCATTCAACTTAACTCGTCCAGTAACAACTACTGAAACTACACTTATTTGGAAACATTTCCATCATTAACATAGACAAAGCAAATACAATTTTTATCGTTAAAAAAAGCAATATACATAAGACGACAATCTTTTTATTACAGTATACAACAGAACGTATGAAATTATATAACTTTTTTATTATTTACCTATAATAATTCTGTCAAATATATCGCTTGTATTTCACAAGTAAATATAAACAGCCAGAAAAAAATTCTGTATAGTACCTTTTGTATTTTATGTTGCCACAGTACTTTCATTTAACATGCATGATCTGACAGTTGATAAACAAGAGGGCCATTATGGCCCTGTATCGCTCACCTGTTATCATTGCATTTACGGACAAGGTCAAAAAAATCATAATCAAGATCAATCAAAAGACTCATGAGAACATAGAGGTAAAATTTTCTTAGAGTTACTTCAAATAAAATAATTTTCAAATCAGGCCAGTAGTTTCATACATGAAGTCCAAAGGACAGGAAGATCAAAGGGAAACAATTTAACCAAAAAGAAAGAAAAAATCATTTTACAAGGTACAGATATGTCAAAATACTCCTAAAAATTGGAGGTACCATCGATGTTGTACCACAGAAAAGTGGCCTGGCTTTTTCCCTACGGCCAATTAATAAACAAGAGGGTCATGATGACCGTGGATCGCTCAACTGAGTAATCTGAGCTACATGTTTCAAATGTCAAAATGATGATAAAATATTAAGAAAGTCAGTAGGTCACATTCATGGTCAATGAAATTCAGTGTCACGATTTGTGTGCAAAACTGTGTATTTCATCAAAATTTCAAGGCTGTATCTTAAAAAACAAGAAAGTAGGTCAAGGTAACAGTTAAGTGACATCATATTACTTGGGGTCATCAGGTAATTATAACTAAACGGTCTTGGAAATAGGATCAGATGATTTTTAAGTATTTTTCCTATGTAACTCACATGATAACTAAGTGACCACAGGGCGGGGCTGCTTTTAACCCCAGGGGCATAATTTGAATAATTTTGGTAGGGGACTACTAGACAATGCATCATGCCAAATATCAAAAGCCTAGGTCGTATTGTTTTAGACAAGAAGATTTTTAAAGTTTTTTCTATATAAGTCTATATAAAACTTGGGACCCCCAGGGCCTCTTCACCCAAGGGGTACAATTTGAACAATGGACCATAAAACAATGCTACAAACTTTTTTTCCTACATAAGTCTATGTAAAACTTGGGACCCCTGGGATGGAGTCGTATTTGACCCTAGGGGAATAATTAGAACAATCTTGGTAGAGGACCACTAGATGATGCTACATACCAAATATCAAAGCCCTAGGCCGTGTGGTTTTGTACAAGAAGATTTTCAAAGTTTTCCCTATATAAGTCTATATAAACCATGTGACCCCTGGAGCGGGGCCATATTTGACCCTAGGGGGATAATTTGAACAATTTTGGTAGAAGACCATTAGATGATGCTGCATACCAGATATCAAAGCCCTAGGCCCTGTGGTTTTAGACAAGATTTTTTTCAAGTTTTTCGTTTCAGTGGCCATGGCAACCAGAGTTCTGCATGGAATTCAATTCTTTGAATAATTTTGAAAGGGGGGCATCCAAGGATCATTCCTGTGAAGTTTGGTGTAATTCTGCCCAGTGCTTTTCAAGATTTTTTTTTTAGAAATTGTTGACAGACGACGCACGACGGACATCAAGCGGTCACAATAGCTCACCTTGTCACTTCGTGACAGGTGAGCTAAAAAGGTACTAAATAAGCTATTTATAGTAACATAAAAGGGAAGTGAATAAAACAAGAGGACCATGATGGTCCTGAATCGCTCACCTGTCCCCACATGAACTGAGTATGACGGCGTTTATTCTGACCAATTTTCATGAAGATCCATTGAAAAATATGGCCTCTAGAGAGGTCACAAGGTTTTTCTATTATTTGACATAATGACCTAGTTTTTGAAGGTATGTGACCCAGTTTTGTACTTGACCTAGATATCATCAAGGTGAACATTCACACCAATTTTCATGAAGATCTCATGAAAAATATGGCCTCCAGAGAGGTCACAAGGTTTTTCTATTTTTAGACCTACTGACCTAGTTTTTGACCGCATGTGACCCAGTTTCGAACTTGACCTAGATATCATCAAGATGAACATTCTCACCAATTTTCATGAAGATCCTTGAAAAATACGGCCTCTAGAGAGGTCAAAAGGTTTTCTATGCTTAGACCTAGTGACCTAGTTTTTGACCGCAGTTGACCCGGTTTCAAACTTGACCTAGATATCATCATACAGATCCCATGAAAAATATGGCCTTTAGAGTGGTCACAAGGTTTTTCTATTATTTGACCTACTGACCTAGTTTTTGACTGCATGGGACCCAGTTTCAAACTTGACCTAGATATCATCAAGATGACATTCTCACCAATTTTCATGCAGATCCCATGAAAAATATGGCCTCTACAGAGGTCACAAGGTTTTTCTATTATTTGACCTACTGACCTAGTTTTTGACACGTGACCCAGTTTCAAACTTGACCCAGATATCATCAAGATGAACATTCTGACAAATTTTCATGCAGATCCCATGAAAAATATGACCTCTACAGAGGTCACAAGGTTTTTCTATTATTTGACCTAATGACCTAGTTTTGGACTGCAGTTGACCCAGTTTCAAACTTGACTTAGTATCATCAGTTAAAAATTTTGACCAATTTTCATAAAGACCCTTTTGAAAAATAGGCCTTGGGAGGTCACAAGGATTTTCTTTTTTTTAGCCTACTGACCTGTTTTGGCCCGCAGTTGACCCAGTTTGAACTTAATTAGATATATCAAGAGAACATTCTGCCCAATTTTATGCGACCCATAAAAAATATGGCCTTCAGAGTTTACAGGTTTTCTTTTTTTTGCCTATGCCTGTTTTAAACCCGGACTTTGCCCAGTTTAAAACTTGACCTAGATATCTAAAGAAAAAACTTCTGCCCCAATTTTCATGAGACCCTAAAAAATTTGATTCAGAAGGGGTCAAAAGGTTTTTCTATTTTTTTGCCCTACAAACCCTATTTTTGCCCACAGTTGACCGTTTCAAACTTGCCTTTAATTCATCAAGATGAACATTTTGACCAAATTTTGATACAGATCCCATGAAAAATACGGCCTCTACAGGGTCAAAAGGTTTTTCTATTATTTGCCCTACTGACCTAGTTTTTGCCCGCATGTGCCCCAGTTTCAAACTTGCCGATATCATCAATTTTGAACATTCTGCCTTTTTATACGATCAATGAAAAAATATGGCCTTAGAGAGGTAAAGGTTTTTTTTTTTTTTGCCCTACTGACCTGTTTTTTATCGCACGTGACCCGTTTCGAACCTGACTGATATAAATCAAGGTGAACTTCTGCCAATTTTCATAAAGTTTCATTGAAAATTGGCCCTTGAGGTACAAGGTTTCTCTATTTTTAGCCCTACTACCTTTTTTTGGCCCGTTTGTGACCAGTTCGAATTTGCCCTGATTCATCAAGGTAAACTTTTGACCAACTTTCTAAAGTGCCATGAAAAAATGTGACCTTAAGTGGTCAAAAGAAAAAGTTTAGGGAGGGAGGGACGAGGGACGCCACACGAACCAAAGTTCCCCTTGTCATTTGTGACAGGTGAGCTAAAACTTGTAAGTGAACAAAAAAAGGATCTCCCAATAAAACCGGCACTGCAATGAACGCAAATGCAGAGAAATTTTACTCAAAACCCAAAGTATTGACCTTTGACCCCAAAGGTGACTTGACCTTAAAGTGAGCTACCCGAGACATGTGCTCTGCATGTGTTTTAATGAGGTAAACTTTAGTTCGGGTTTTTTGAAATCTTCAAGGGTTAAGAGTTACAGAGAAATTTTGTAACCAACCGACGACGACAGACGGATCCCGAGGTGATAACTAAAAAATCCTTCGGGCGTATAAAAAAGAAATCGAGATTTTATGGTGATCAGTTGTGGGGCAAGTTTGGTTAAAACCATAAATGAAGTGTTTGTGGAGACAAGGTCAAATTAGGTTTCGGTCCTTTCAGGGACCATAAATCTGGAAAACCCCCCCATGGAATCTGGCCGGTTCAAAAAAGGAACAAAAATCTTTGGGTACACAAGTTTTGTAAAATTTGATCAAAGTCAAAATCATAAATAAAGCTGTAGGTACCATAACTTGGAACCCATTATGGAATTTAGCCAGTTCAAAAAAGGAATCAAGTTTATGGTGTACAATTTGTGAGCAAGTTGGTAAAATAAACCATAAATGATGAAAAGGGGTTTTAGACACATAGAAATTCCAAGAAATTATAGGATGTGTATTTTTGGGCAGAAGTTTAGGGGATGAGTACTCTTTGTATTGATATGTCTGTACATCTTGATATTAGAAAAAAATATATGAAGCAAAATACTAGAGGACCCAAATTAACAAGTTTATTTTTGAGTTTGCAAAAACAAAATTTTGTAAGAAACTTGGCAAGTATGTACTTTATGCATTGAAGCAGAGAAAATTGTGTAGGGGCCCGGTGGCTTTGTACTTTCTGAAAATAAACCCTTCTAAACCTTAAATCTAAACAAAATGCTTTTGTGCAGAAAAGGGTCAAATAGCTAATTCTCCCCCTTTTGGGGGCCATAACTCTAAAACCCCAAAATGGGATCTGGCCAGTTCAATAAAAAAAACCAAGATCTTATGGTGATAAAGTTGTGTGAAAGTTTTGTTAAAAAAAAATCATTTGAAATTTTGCTTGTCTCTTTGCGCTAGAATGAGTAAGTTAACGTGCGATGATGTCAAAATTTTTTTTTGCGGCCCAAAAAAGAGTGCTTCTTATTTTTCTAATGTTTGAAATTAAGGACATATTAGAATCGAAATAATTTTAGCACAAGCGTGTTTTACACTATTTATACACTCGGGTGGTAAAACTCATTCAAGTAATTTCACCCGGCTGGGCCCTCGTGAAATTTTTCGCCTGACGTTAACAGCCATGTGCATAATAGTGTTTTAAGCATCTTTTGCTTAAATTATTTTTAAATGAAAAACATAGATGAAAATTTTTGACAGCGGACGGATGAAAGGGGGTCACAAAAATCACCTTGTCACTATGGAAATTGACCTAAAAATAGCGCTAAAAAAATTTCGCTCGTCTTTTTTAACGTCAAGTACTTTTAAAATTTCGTCGGATAACACAAGAAACAAAGGTTGGGTATATAAAATAAAATGGTCATGAGCAGCTTGATCTAATATTTTGTATTCGGTTGTTTCTGCTCGAGTGGGTTTTTAAGGTTGGATCACAATCGGCACAAAATCAAGAGAAGTAAAATGGTCAAAAAAAACACTATACAAAAAATGTTACCCAATAAAACAAAAACCCCCAGGTAAAAATAAACTTTCTATTCTCTTGAATGATATAAAAACAAGGGGGGGATGATGGCCCCCTTTTATTGCTTCCCGAGTTGTCTGGCCCATGACCAGCTTTTTTTCTCCACAGGCCAGTTTTGAATTAACCTAGAAAGCATTAATACAAACATTCTGACGAGTTTATAAAGATTGGGCTACAAAAATGGATCTACAGTGTTCACAAGTTTTCCTTTGATCTTACCCAGTTTTTGATTCAACATGACTAATTTGAAAATTGATGAAAAATTTTCAAGACTTGCATTCTGACCCAAAATTTTTAAAAATTGGATCACAAAAGTGGCTCTAGATGTTCAAAGCTTTTCCTTTTATGGGGCCCCTGACCTAGTTTTTGACCCAAATGACCCCGTTCGAACTTGGATAATATCATCAAGACAAACATTTGCCCCAAAATTAAAGATTGGGTCACAATTGGGCCAAGTTACATAAAAATTTTTCCTTTCTGAAAGAAATGCTTTGGACAAAGTTATCATTCCTGTATCCCTTTTACCCACAAGTGTGACCTTAAATTTGGGGCCCAGGGGACCCGGTTCTTATGCATGGGCATCCCCTCTCTTTATGGTAAACAATTGTGCCAAAGTGCATCAAAAGCTCTCCCTGCATGAAGAAGAAAAGCTCTGGACAAAGTCTTATTTAATTTTGCCTTTTTCTTTAAATGTGACCTTGACCTTACACCCGGATCTTTCCCATACACTAGTCTCATGATTCTTAACTTGTACCAATAATTAAAAACCTCGTGCATGAAGAAAAAAATTTCCCGACAAAGTTTGTAAACGCCCATGCCCCCCCACCAGGGGAATTTCAATATGTCCGTTTTTCAAAAGGGTATAAAAAGGGTTTCTCAAATTTGTGAAGATCAGATTAAAAACTGTTTTGGTTAGACGGTGGACAAGGCTAAATTCGCTTTTTTTTTTGAGTTAATCAAGGGCCTAGTCAAAGATGCCCGGAGCGATTTGGGTGGTTATCGAAATTGGCCCCCAAAAAAATTATGCCCCCAAAAAATTGTCAGCAAAGTTTGGAAAGGGCGGATGCAAACTTTCGACTTTAAAAAATGGACTGCTTTTTGATGCCCCCCGTGCTGGGGTTTTTCCCTAAAAAAGTTTCCCCTGGCATATAAAAAAAAAGACTGTTTTTTACAGTTTAATCAAATGCACTTTAAAAAAGTGTGTAGGGAAAAATTTAAAAAATCCACCCTTTTGTTTTTGCTGCAATGGAAACAAAAAGTGGCCCCCTTTTTGACCAAATATTCAAATGCTGATAATTTTCTCAATTTTTAATTGTTTCATTTTTTTATGATGTTTTAAGAAATTTCCCGGGAAAAAAAAATTTTTTTTTTTTTTTCCAGCTTAAAAAACAACTTTGTCTTTACCCCTTACTTTTTTGGGGGAATAATTCTTTGGAAATATTGGTGCAAGGTTATGTCCCTTTTTGTAAAAGAGGTGAGTAAAGTAGGGGAAGGGTTATATTTTTTGTTTGAATAAAATCCTTTCTGTAATTCGAGATATTTTGAAAATGCATAAAAATTTAAAACCTAAATTTAAGAAAAAGGGGCATAATTCAAAAAAACAAGGGCGGGCCTTTAAGCCCCAAGCCAAACAAATTGAAATATTGTCCAGAAGCGGGGAAATTATTACCCAAAATGTTAAATTCAAAGGTTTTAAAGTTCGAAAGGGGTTTTTAATTTGCCAAAATGCGGGTTCAGAGTTAGGGGCCCCTTGAGGCTTTAAACTAGTTTTAAAAACCCAGAAAAAAACATGTTAAGTTTCAATTCAATATCTCCCATTATTTTTGGGGGTTTAGTAACTTCCCAGGGAAAAAAATTTTAAACCCAAAAAATTTTCTAAGCCCAAAAGGGGGCCATTTTTTGCTAAAAAATACATTTTTTGGGGTTAGGGAAAATTGCCCCGTGAGGTTGGTAATTGCCCTTTAGAAAAAATTAAAATAAGTTTAAAAATGCTAATGCCTTTAAATTTGATAGCTGTATTTTTTACTTACATGCAAAAAATTTCCCCCAAAGGGTTGTGACCCCGACCCCAAGGTGCGTAAAAATAGAAAGGGACTATTTTTAAATAGTGAGCTAAAAAATGTTTGCTAAAATTTTAGGGTTTTTTGTGTCTTATGATGTGGGTGAATAATGGGGAAAACAAATATTTTTAATGTTTGAATCAAATCTGTTTAGTCAATTGAAAAAAAATAAAATTTATTTTTAAAAAAATTGGTATATGAGCCTTTTTGATTTTAAGTGTTTTGTGGAATAATTTTCCCAAAATTTTGAAACAAATCCATAAAGAAATTTTAAATGGGGTAAATTTTTAAAAACCAAAGGGTGTTGACAGGGAAGGGAAAAAACCCGTCCCTTTGGTAACAATGTTAAAATTAAAAGAGCTTTTAAACTACCATTTTCCTATGTTCCAAGCAAACAACATAAAAAAAAAATTTGGCAAAAACTCGAAAAAGTTTTTGCAAAAATACAAATTTACCTCGTGGGAACAGCCCCTAGATTTTTCAATTTCTAAAAAAATATTTATTTATCGTAAAAATTTAATATAATTGTTGATTGTTTGTAATTCGGAACTTAGGAAATGGTTTTTCTTTTTACCGTTTAATCAAAGATTTTTTTTCAAAATTTCAATCTAAAACCCAAAACAAATTAAATGTATTAGGGTTTTTTTAAAAAAAAAAATTTTTTAAAAAAGCCCCGCTACAGGACTTACAAGATTTTCCAAAAAAAAAATAAGTTACCCCCCCTAATATAATTAAAAAAATGGGGTCTTCTTAAAAACTATTTTCTACAGGGGACTTTTAGAAGACGTCCTTGTGAAAATACTAAATTTTTGTTTTTATAGTGTTAAAAGACTTTGCATGCAAAAAAATTCGTGTTTTTGATAACAATAAAAAAAAAAGCCTCAAAATTTATTTTTTGTAAAATTTAAATTGTTTAAACTTTTCAATAAAAAATCTTTTAAACCCCTTAAAAGATATAGTATGTAAAAATCAAAAAAATTTTCATTTGCAAGAGTATATGTTTAAAAAAAAGCTTTTCCAGGAAATTTTTTAAACTAAATATTTGAAATAAACCCCTTAAAAACTTTGTTAAAAATTTAAACAAAAAAATTGAAGCCAAAAAAAACCTTTTTTTTTTTCAAAAAAATTTGACTTATGACAGGGGCCGGGGCTATCTAAAACCCCTTTAAATAACAAAATTCTAGTTTTAATAAAAAAACTTTACTTTTTATTAACATTTTTAGAAAAAATTTTGGGTTCAAAAGTGTTTATTTTTACACAAGTAATGTCAAAACATTTCTTTACGAAAAATTTAAGAAAAAACAGTATGGTTTGTTTTGGGGGTAATGAAAATTAAAATTTTTTAAATGCAGTTTTTCTAAAAATATTTGGTTTTAAAATTAAAATTAAATGTTTTTTTTTGTTCAATTGAAAAAAACAAGCGGTCATGTAAAATTTATTTTTTGGGGTGTACAGCCCATGCCCGGAAATTTTAAATCAGGGTTCGTGAAGTTTTAGGGGGTTGATTTTCTTTTTTTTTTATCTGCTGGAAAAAAGCTCCCATTTCACGTATTTTTGGTTTTCGGTATGTGTGCCTAGCAACGGGGAATTTTAAATTTTTAAATTTTAAAGTTTTAAACCAGCAATTTTTCTTTTAAGTAAAAAAGGGAAAAACTGAACCGGGAAAAAAATTTTGAAAATCATATACATTAAAATTTTAGGTTTAATTTGAATTTTTAAAACCATGTAAAAACAATTCCCTTTTCACACACCCCAAAAAGTTGAACAATTTTTGGGAAAGACGCTCAGTTTAAAACCAACAGGAACCAGCTACGGGAAAAAAATTTTATTCAGGGGAAACCAAACCCAACCCCTGATGGGGGCCTAGAGGGTTACCAAAGTGTCCCAAAAACGAACAAAAAAGTTGATACATTACTACAAATATGTACAAAATAGTGGGAAGGGTTTAAACGGGGTGCAGAAATACGATTATGTTTTCTTTAGTTAGTTAAATGAAAAAGGAAAAATATTAGTCTCAGGGGACTTTAATTTTTGATAAAAGATGTAAATTTAAACCCCTAAAAAAAATTTTAAAAAGTGGTCTTAGACTTTACTGTTTTAAATTAGTAATTTTTTTTAAAAATTGTGAAAATCAATTTTTTTGGGTAGAACTCAAATGAACAGAAACAATGTGTTTGGGAGTTTTATTTTTTTTTTTTTAAAAGAATCAATTTTAAATGGAATATCTAAAAAATGAACATGGGCCACTTGTTAAAAACGGGAAAACGAAAGGGCCCTACGGGGGGAATAGTTCGAAATTGGATCTTATTTTTTTAGTGTGTTTAAGGATTTTTTGGGTAGGGATAACGCAAGTTTTTTCATGTTATAACATTTTCGGGAATCCCGAGGAATGGTCTGCAATTGGCATTTGGGTAATGAAAAAATTTTAAAAGCCGGCCAGGGAGAAAACCAAAAAAATTTGGTTTTGCAACCAGCATGTACTTTTTTTCTTGCGGGTTCATAAACGGTCTGAGGTTTTTTTAGGAAACGAACAAACAAAATCGATTAACTTCAATGTTATGACCAATGGTATAACCCTCTATCACTGCACATCGTAGGACATAACAGCTAATGTGAAAATACATATGTATCCGTGTGAAGCGGTTGTGTTTTGCACCTTTTTATTCCTAGGCTGTTATTTCATTTACAGCTAGCCAACCTCGCACTTGTATTATACAACGCATTTTTTCGTGTTTTAACATCGGCAGAATCCCGAGGGACTGGTTGCTGCCCGAGCCCGGTGGGGCGAGGGTACTGGTCAACGTGTCCCGAGGAATACATTAAATGAACATGCGTTATCGCTATTCTCGCATTAAAGAATAAATTATTCCTCAACGTCATTAAAACGGGAACACCTGCGTTGTTCTTTAACGTTGACGTCATTTCGTTTTGAATTATCCGTTTTAGGGCAATAATGCGTTTACGCTTTGCCGCGAAATGCGCATATATAAAACGTTATTTTAACAGCACGTGAGCGTGAGAATCTTTCGATTAACACATATTTTCACTCCTGTTAAAACATTTACAACGCAGTAGGCCTATATGTGTGTACATTTTTTATCAAGATAGGGACCTAAAGTACTCTTTAGGTATTGCACATTTTTTTTAGGAAGTGTCTAGGGGTACGGATCCGTACCTCTAGAATCTGATTCTAGAGGTACGGAATCCGTACCTCTAGAAAAGCTGTTAGGGTTTTCTAGGGTACGGACCTCCTTTTTCTAGATATGTAGGGTTATATGTATCTTAAATTTTGTTGAAAATGAAATAAAAAATAAGACTTAACCAGTGTTCACTTAAAACTTGAATCTAAACGGTTTACAGATACCAGCGTTCACCCGATTGTTTACCTTCTCTTTCAAAACCTAAATAACCGAGGAACTCCAAATGAATACACTGTTTCGTGCCGATAAGTCTGTTGTAAAATAAACTGTTGATAACAGATAAATGAGTGCTTGTAACCCTTAAATGAATTCTATTTGAAATTCAGCAGAAAAAAATAAATTAAGCATAATAATATGCACCTATTTATTTTGTTATTTTAACAAGATATAATGATAATCGGCGCGGAATTGATAGTTTAATAATAGATTAACCGACATTAAGTAAAAGAAACTGTTTGTGAAAACGTCCCTTGTATCTCGTAACGGCTACCAAATGTGTGGAAAACATAAATACCCAAAGGGTTAATTATCTTTAAAAATACCCCTAGACACTTCCTTTTTTTTATCACCAACTGCCAGCGAGTACTAGGACTGAGTAGCTTGGAAAAGCTGGTTGTTCTTTCACTTTTTACCCCGCCCCCACCACACACACACACGCGCGCGCGCGAATGGCCATACTATTTAATCACTGAACGTTTGCCATTATTATAAAAGAAAAACAAGAAGAAGAAACCATCACCTGAGAAGTGACAATCTTGAACAACATAAAAGATTTTTTTTCAGAGTGAAATCGGAGTATATTTCAGTGGCAAGGCTCTTGAAAATATTGTCGCTGTTGTCCTCAAATAAAATGCCCGCAGTCTAAGCTGTTAGTCCGGATCTAGAGTCACAACTAAGATGGGCGAATATGTTCGAATAGCACCTTTAAGATTGGAAACGAATTACCTTGCACATCCAACCAGTTTATATTTATTATCTCTTGTTTGAATTTATATTATAGTTCAATGATACCAATATAGATTGATCTTGAACAAAACCAATAGGCCCTACAGAAAATTTTGGCCATTGAAGGGGGCATAAGTCTGAAACCTATGGTGGGATCTGGCCAGTTTTCAAAAGTAACCAAGATATTATGCCAATACAAGTGTGCAAGTTTGATTAAACGTGTGTGTATATTGAGAGCCGGCGGAAGAACGGACGACAGACGAAGGACGATCACAAAAGCTCACCATAATATGTTATTATTATTATCCTAACAGTTTATTGCCAGTCATGTTGCTAGATCTAATGTTATATTTAACTGAAGACCGACTCAAAATGAAGTCTTTTTGTATCTTGTCACTACGAGCTAAAAATGGGTAGAAAAAGCACCTCCACATGCGAGTTCATATTCTACAACTGCCCGGTACAATGACTTGAATGTCGGTAAATAGAGCTATTATGTCGGTATCTTATGTTTTCTGTTTAAACACAAACTTTAAATGAGTCGCGCCATGGGAAAACCAACATAATGGGTAAACTTGCGGCTGACCAGCATGGATAAAGATCAGCCTGTGCATCCGCGATATTGGTCAGGACCCATGTTGTTCGCTTTCAAAGCCTTTAGGAATTAGAGAAACTAGCGAACAGCATGGATCCTCGCAGGCTGGTCTGGATTCATGCTGTCGCAAATTACTCTGTTGGTTTCTCACATGGCGCGGCTCAAAAAAGTAGGTATGACGTCACGTCCGGATGAACAAATGCGCTGAGGGTCCGCGCATTTATTTTGTAGCTTGATTTCTATGATAAACATGTTATATGGAAAGGTGACAGCGATTGAAATGAATAAAATACAATCCATACTTGCTAACAAAACCGACGATTCAAATTGACAATGAGAAGTTCGCGTAAAATAGCGATACAACTAGCTGGAGTCAATCTGGGTCGCAAGACGCACATAAAAGGTATAGCAAGAAAAAAATGTCAATCTTCGAAGAAAGGTTAGAGCTATTGAAGTGTGTAGGGTTACGGATCCTAGTCCAAATGATACGATGTTTCGGGACAGCGTGATATCTTATTACTGCTGCTGAGAGATGACTGCTAAAAAAATCAGATCATAAAATATGTCAAATGGGTCGATCGGTGAAAGTTCGGACATCTGGAAAATTTCGGACATTATCGCATTAAATGCATTTTACGACCATCTCTTACAGAGAGCTACATGTCCTCCCAAGTTACATCCCTTCCGTGTTCATGTTTAAAAGAAATCCAAATATAGCACGTGACGTAGAGGTTTTTTTCCGAATATACAAGAGGAATTCTGGGAAGACTTGAGCTTCCATTCACTTTCACAACAAACTTTTAAAGGCGGGAATATTCAAACCTGAACACTCATCGTAAAAAAATTTAGGTAGTAGATTAAAACAAATTGAGTACAATTTCGTGTAATGTATAGCAATTGTTATTTCTCTATTCAATTCATTTTACCTAGAATGCAATATCAATTGTTTTATTTAAATAAAAGGGAAAAAAAGACATGTCCGAGTTAACCCTACACATTTTTATTGGATTGAGAAAGCTCGGACACAGGTATTTTCATCCTGCGCGACAAATAGGGTTAAAAAAACAGGTTTGACAATAGGATTTGTATAAAGTTGTCCATAGGCATAGTACAGAATAAATGTAAAGTTGTTTATCTCTTTCATATTTAGTTGAGGCGTTGACTACCAGAGTTTGCTAAAAATAACCAAGCGAGGACATTATTAAGGAGAAGCTCAAAGCAGAGAAAAAAAAAATGAAAAGGAACTGAAAAAGAAACAAAATGAATTGAAAGAGAAAATAAAAATGCATTGAAATTTTCAAGTAAAAAGATCAAACGTGAAAAACAATAATAACATAGAATATGGTCAACGCAACGGAAGAATACCAGCTAATAAACTGTAAAGAAATTGAACTTAATATGTTTAAATGACTGGATATCAAATACCTGTATAGGCCTAAACCTTTTGAAGAAATATGTCTGATAGTGAATTGATGCATTAAGGACTATGCTATTTTGACAATGTTAAATTCCTATGTAAAACTGAGATTGTCGTAACAACACGAGATATGCACGGGGGTCAAAAACAAACTAATAATAATGAAAAAAATGTACCTCCGAGTAAATTATAAAGTATCAAAAACACTCAAAAGGAGTGTACTAGAAGAAAATGCATATAAATTTTCGGTGCAAGTATTTGGTACCGTAGTCTCTCATAATTTATATAATATATATATTAATCAATCAAGGATATGTCAGTGTAAATGAGTTGAGCGTTAGTTTTCTAAGAAATCGTTGTTAAACTGTGTTACACAAATCACACTTGCACCGCTTATTTACAAAAATAGGTCCGCCATGTTTTCTTCAGTGAACGAAATAAAAGGAGTATTTTACCTTAGATTTCCTTATTGTATAGTACGATTCACTTTTTAATCTAAATAAAGCATCACTTTTTTATAACATCCCACTGCCCGATCTTTTTGATCACTTAACGATCACTCACAATTATAAAATAAAACCAACGTGATTAAAGATCGGGACTTTTTCAAAGATATGTCTTATTTTCTGTAATTTTCTAATATTCTAACAAATAACGAAGAATTTATGCATTATACCAGTAGCTTTTAGTTGAAATTTTGGGCCTGCCTATCTTTTTCCAGCCCAACAGGAGACATGTATATGTCACAAACCCGGCTTGTCCTCGAATTCAGTGTCAAAGGTTACTAGAACATAAATACAATCGCTTACTATGTTCTTGTAAGTCCTGTAAGATGAAACGGCATATGTTTATACATTCATATATATTCCGTATCAGAGAACATTGACAATCACGGTTCGATCTTTTCCACGAACATGAGAACAGTAACTTTTATTCCTTTGTTTACATTTCAAACATGACAATTCACATATACGTTCTAGAATGTAAATTTCGTGCTTTCTGACCCACATGGTGTGTAAACTTTGGTAATTAAAAGTATGGTGAATTCGGCAAACCATTTGTAATTTCTGACAGTAAATATCATTGAGAGTATCATTTATGTTCACGAAATTTAATTGAATATTTAAGTTTTATACTTGCAAAGAAAAAAACATGTGATGGTCACGGTCGCTAGCTTCGAATTCTCCGCCCATCACCGACGTGGGATGGAAACCTCACTTGATGTGTAAAACTTTTCACATAAGGAAGCCATCCAGCTGAGGTTAGTGTCGCATTCTAGGTACTAGTCTGAGCCCCAGTTCTAAATACAGTTGAATACCGTTACCTCGATATCGGTTAGCTCGATACTCCGGTTAGCACGATGTGTTTTAGTCGGTCCCGATTTTTCCCTATGTATTCTAATGTAATTATTTATCATTAGCTCGATATTTTGTTTAGCTCGATGAGATTTTTCAGTCCCGTCTACTTAACCTGTAATGTTTTTACACCTGGTTTCGTCGATATCACAGCGTGTCAAAAAATATCCATGTTATTTGTAAAAAGCAACCTATTGTTGTGTGGCGATGTATTTATCATAATCAAGTTAGTGTGTTGGTATTTAATCTTTAATCCAATTCAAATGTTAGGAAGTTTGCATGTAATTCCCAATAATTAGTCTTATAAAACAGCGTGCAAGCGGGCATTTGTTATCCAATACAACTAATTTGGATGAAATATTTTTCTGTATCTGCCGTTTAGGATTGAGTAACAATATGCGTATTACACAGGTAAAAATTTTCGTTATCGAACACAGTCAAAATGACTACTCAACTAGGAACATTACAGCTGCATTCAGACTTGTTTATGGAAGGAATAAAATGCTAATGTTTACATGTATATTTTGAAAAATTTAAAACTTAAATGTGTGTATGTACTATTTAATTAAGATGTTTTTTGTCAATAAAATTAAAATCATATTTACTTTTTATATTATTTCTTTCCCCTTTTAAACCCTCTGAAAAAAGCATTGGATATAGTGAAAATATAGACGTCTGACACAAGTACAAAGTTGTCCCAGATAGTCGATATCGTTACGTCGAACTTCGGATACGTCGATGCAATTTTTACAGTCCCTTGAATATCGAGGTAACGGTATTTGACTGTATACGTGTGATATGTTTGCTTTCTCACTGTCTTACATGTCCGAAATGATATATATATTCGATTTTTATCATAGAGCTCTAGTTTATTTTTCACCTTAAATTAAAGCAAACGTGTTCAATATAATTTTAAACTTAAACTTTAGTTTAGTAGGTTGTAGCATTCTCTAGGTCAAGGGTATGTTTGCTGTAAAATGTATTTTTGAAAAACCAAATTGCTGTCCGAATTTTCCCTATATAGCTTTTTACTTGTCTGAATTATTCCTACCATCGTCTGAATTTTCCCGATGTGAGAGTCGATATTATTTCTGAATGAATACACTATCTCGGACTGTAAATTAAATAAAGGCATACGGTAAAGCCCGAGAATGACAGTAAGGTACTTACAGCAGCTGAAATTATTACGGAACACTGATACCGAATACGAGATTTAATTCATACAAACACGAAGCTCTGAAAAGCGTCCGAATTTATCAGGATCAACCCTACCGTTCATCTGTAATGTCGCGGTACTTGACATTCGACGTAACGACATTAAACAATATTTCATGTCATATGCATCAATAACTGTGTGAAAATGAATAAGATATCATTCAAGAAACATCCATGTGTACTTCGAACAACAATAGTCAGCCATTGTTATCATGTGACGTCACATCACTAATGTCGTGGTATAGGTCAACAATTGTGTCAATCAAACTATCATAGGTTAAAAAACACTAAATATAATTCAAACATTAAAAAGCTATCTACGTCAAACTAACAGGAAAGTCATTAAACGCCAATTTAAACGTTTTATATTATCTGTTCACATTGGCACTAGCAAAAATATTCTCCTCTGGGCAGCGGACACACCAGATATTTTGCAAGTAAATCGCAAGGTTGTGGGCGTGGTCATAATGTAGCGGAGCCTAAGAATCGTACTATTACTTAATATTTTCTATTTGATAGTTATCTAACATGTTCAAATTCACTGCTCAATTAATGATGGTTTTTGAGGAGATGGTCAGGGGGCCCCCATCTCTTCCTCCCCCTTAAAATCCGTCGAGTTAAGACGTTTTGATGTTTTGCCTGATACTGATATTTCATTCATTATTGTGTAGCAGGGGGATATTACGTAAAACTTGGTGTCCTCTAACCTATAGGTGGGACTTAATTTGCATAATTAATAAGGACAAATGCCGATCAGCTGGTAGACAAACTTATAAACATTGCAAATATTTGCTTAATTCGTGGATTTTTGCAATAGATATGTGAAAAATACGATTTTAATAAATATTGACAGATATTTAGCAATGTAACTGCAGGTAGGAACATTTTTCGCCATCATGAGTAAAATAGGTCACAAACTTCACTGGTAAACACCACGTAGGTGGCGCAACTCAAATACTGTGGAATTAGTGATGAAGCGAGATTAGTGATGTTGAGTATACCAACAAGCCAAATGAGTAAGGCTGTGGATCTGTACCCCTAGACACTTCCAAGAGCTATTCTACTCACCCTACTTGTTTTATAGAGTAATATTCAGGCTATCATTACAAAAAGTACAAAATGAGTGTCAGTATACTGATATAAACTTGAATTCCGGAAAAGGACTGCCAGGGCTTTTTCTATCTAATTTGGGAACATAGCCTATACCCCCAGAATTGGGAATTTTGACGCGTAAATGTTCCAAATTGGGAAATATTTAGTCCCATAGGATATAGTAAGGATGTGTGTAAGCACTTTCTCATACACTTGTTTCACATTGTAGAACATCTTTAACATACTTCCATTATGAAATTGTCCATAACTTGGTCAATTTTTGTGCAATTTTGATGAATTTTTTTGCAGAATGTAGATTGGGAATATTTGCATTAATTTTGGGAAAAATACATACTTTTTGGCATTGGGAAAAACGGCCAAAAAAAAACCCCTGACTGCCTAAAGGGGCCCCACTTCCGGACAGTCAAACATCTTTTTAAAAACTCACCATTTTCAACAAACTGTTACACATGTTTGTTTTGATGCATTTGCAATGGCGTTTGAGTTTTGAAATTTCACATAACTAGATGGAACACAGTTTTCAGCAATTGTTTATTTTTATTTCTTTACAAATGGCATTCATTTTCAAAGAGGGACAACTTTTTCAGAATATTTTAGGTACAGGACAGTACGGCAGAACATGTAATGGTCAGGTAAAATATTGGTAACGATGTTGTTCGTTTATCAAAAATATCTATGTTTTTGTGATATACTCCTGAACCTTAAGGGGGAGAGATTGTTTTCCTACCAATAACTGGAACCACTTGACCTAGAACATTGAAACTTCATAGGATGATAGGCTTATTGAGTATACAACCCCTAATGTTTTTGGGGTCTCTCCATTAAAGGTCAAGGTCACTGGAGCCTGAAAATGGTAAACAATTTCCAATCAATAACTTGAGAACCACTTGACCCAGAATGTCGAAACTTCATATGATGATTGGACATGCAGAGCAGATGACCCCTATTGATTTTGAAATCAGTCTGTTCAAGGTCAACGTCATAGGGACCTGAACATGGAAAACCATTTCTTATCAATAATTTGAGAACCACTTGACCAAGAATGTTAACTTCATAGGATGATTGGACATGTAGAATAACTAACCCTAACTCTTATTGATTTTAGGGTGACTCTATTAAAGGTCAATATGGAAATCCATTTCCTGTCAGTAACTTGAGAAACATTTGACCTAGAACCTTCAAACTTCATAGGGTGATAGGACTTGCAGAGTAAATGACCTCTATTGTTTTTGGGGTTACTCAATCAAAGGTCAACATCACAGGGGCCATCTCTCTGTCACACTTAATTTTTTTCAATAACTTGAGAACCGTTTGACCTAGAACCTTAAAACTTCATAGGGTAATATTTTTAGGGTAGTAGATCAAAGGTCAAGGGGCCACTGAACATGGAAAGCTGTTGCTGATAAAAAACTTGAGAACCACCTTACTGCCCAGGGCAGGTAAAAGTGGAGTGTGGGCAAGCAAAAAATCCTACTCAGTTGCCCAATAGACAAGTGAAATATTTGAAATGTTTGAACAATTACCGTATGGGCAAGTGCTCATCAGAGTTAAGCTGATCCCTGAGGTAGAATTTTCTATCTATCTCTTTATTCTGCCTCACACCTCTCGCGAGTATTATGGGCAGGGTGCATGTCGGTGATTAGTACAGAATAAAAGAATAAAAACTGAAAGACAGTTCTTTCAGCAATAGTAAGAATGTGAAAGTGATGGACATCTTACTAAATAATTTCATGTTTACAAAATAACTTTCTTAAATTATGGAAAAAATACTATACAGAGATCAATATTTTCGAAACAGAGTAAATAATCTGCAGAACTTATAATGAAATGTGACAAATGCATGTCTTTAAATTCAGACAGGACATATTGTTATTCTGAGAAGGAAACTGTCTGACATTGTACCTAGGAGCAGTCAAGAAGAAAGATTTAAAAAAAAAAAAAATTATACACACAGTCTGTACAGCTGCTTTGCTCTGCCTTATATACAGAAGAATTTCCATTATAGACTTCTCATTATCATCCATTTACAGATACATCAGTACATAGAACATCAGACCTGTACCACTGGCATCCTGTACCTTCACCAGAACAGACCAGATACCTCGCAATACAGTGTTCAGTGGTTGAAGCTCCAATATCAGGTAACTTATAAAGCATTTTGTTAGATCTCCAGCACCTAATCAGGCATTCTAATGTATGACTGCACTGCCAGAAAGCTTGGCCACCTCTTCTAACTACATTATGCTGAATGGATACATTATGCTGCTGAAATGCCAAGCAAGAATTTTAGAAGGTGGTTCTGGATCAGACTGATGTGAAACCTCCAGAGCTTTTGTCAGTGTATGCAAATATACTGCACTGGTCACAAAGGCAGATTCACTTGCCGCCAGCAGGCTAAAGATTATAACGCAAATGGAATTTAAGGGTCAGTAAATGCTGAAGTGTCCAGTGTCGCAATTGTCCTTTCAGTAATAGCCAAATAAAGCATCAATACTCTGATTAAACACCCCTGAATATTCTAGATATTATTCTGAACTTTGAATGTGTGGGTCTCCATGGCCGAGATGTTAAGGTTGCTGACTTCAGATCACTTGCCTCGCGTCGATGTTGGTTCGAGCCTCATTCGTAGCATTAAATTCATGTGAAGAAGCCATCCAGCTGGATTGCGTGAAGTCAGTGGTTCTACCCAGGTGCCCACTCTTGATGAAATAATGCACAGAGGATTTTCATCACCATCAAAGCTGGAAAGTCGCCATATGATCTGTAAATTTGTTGGTGCAATGTTAAAACCCAACAAAATAAATAAATAAAATGAACTTTGAATGTGTTATAGGCTGGCTCATGTAGTTCTTATACATTATAGCTTGGGTGGAAAGAACAATGAAGATACAAAACAGACTTAAGTTAATGAGATATGATAAATTGGAAGCTCCATGAGGATGTTATACAAAAATATGGTAAGTGGACTTGATATTTTGCTAATAGGTTTTTAGCTAGTGAACAGAAAATCTAAATTCCAGTACGAGTTTAGTTCAGAGGATAACAATCAAGCTTTATAGGTGCCTATTTTGGACATACTTGCATGTCCAGTCATCTATAAATATATTAAAACCATTTTCTTGCATGAAAGACGTTTGACTTGGTAGAATGACTGCTGATTTTTATCATATATACTTGTCTGTGACAGATGGACCATTCTAGGTGACAAAATTAATATAAAATATATTTTTAGCTCACCTGAGCATTGCACCTGAGCAATGCTCAGGTGAGTTTTTCTGATCGCTCGATGTCCGGCGTCCGGCGTCCGGCGTCTGTCGTCTGTCGTCTGTCAACATTTAGCTTGTGTATGCGATAGGGGCTGTATTTTTCAATTAATCTTCATGAATATTGGTCAGAATGATAACCTTGATAAAATCTAGGCTGAGTTCGAAAATGGGTCATCTCGGGTCAAAACCTAGGTCACTAGGTCAAATCAAAGAAAAACCTTGTGTATGCGATAGAGGCTGTATTTTTCAATTGATCTTCATGAATATTGGTCAGAATGATTGCCTTGATGAAATCTAGGCCGAGTTCGAAAATGGGTCATCTCGGGTCAAAAACTAGGTCACTAGGTCAAATCAAAGAAAAACCTTAAGTATGTGATAGAGGCTGTATTTTTCAATTATTCTTCATGAATATTGGTCAGAATGATAACCTTGATGAAATCTAGGCCGAGTTCGAAAATGGGTCATCTCGGGTCAAAAACTAGGTCACTAGGTCAAATCAAAGAAAAACCTTGTGTATGCGATAGAGGCTGTATTTTTCAATTAATCTTCATGAATATTGGTCAGAATGAGGCTTGATGAAATCTAGGCCGAGTTCGAAAATGGGTCATCTCGGGTCAAAAACTAGGTCACTAGGTCAAATCAAAGAAAAACCTTGTGTATGCGATAGAGGCTGTATTTTTCAATTGATCTTCATGAATTTTGGTCAGAATGATAACCTTGATGAAATCTAGGCCGAGTTTGAAAATGGGTCATCTCGGGTCAAAAACTAGGTCACTAGGTCAAATCAAGGAAAAACCTTGTGTATGCGATAGAGGCTGTATTTTTCAACTGATCTTCATGAAATTTAGCCAGAATGATTACCTTGATAAAATCTAGGCCGAGTTCGAAAATGTGTCATCTGGGATCAAAAACTAGGTCACTAGGTCAAATCGAAGAAAAACATTGTGTATGCAATAGAGGATGTAGTTTTCAATTGATCTTCATGAAATTTGGTCTGAGTGATTGCCTTGATGAAATCTAGGTCGAGTTTGAATATGGGTTATCTGAGATCAAAAACTAGGTCAATAGGTCAAATTAAAGAAAAATCTTGTGTATGCGATAGAGACTGTTTTTTTCAATTGATTTTTATGAAATTTGGTCAGGATGATTGCCTTAATGAAATCTAGGTCGAATTTGAATATGGGTCATCTGAGTTCAAAAACTAGGTCACTTGGTCAAATCAAAGAAAAAACTTGTGTATGTGATAGAGGCTGTATTTTTCAATTGATCTTCATGAATTTTGGTCAGAATGATTGCCTTGATAAAATCTAGGTCGAGTTTGAACATGGGTCATCTAGGGTCAAAAACTATGTCATATCTAAGAAAATGCTTGTTTTATTGCAAGAGACCAATTTTTTGGTCCAATCTTAATGAAAATTGGTCAGAATATTTGTTTCCATGAAATCACTAGGTCAAACATGTTTTACACTGTTATGGTGTGTTTCTTAGGTGAGCGACCTAGGGCCATCTTGGCCCTCTTGTTAATATTATACTATACTACTCTTGGGAAACTAAAAATAAAATGAAACGAAAGGAACTTTGTTTATTTCATGTGTTGAATCAAAATATCTTTTACTCTTGGACATCAGAACTTAATTTTTTGCTTGTGACTGCTTGTAAAACTATTGTATCTGATGTTCCCTTGATGAAAGATATTTTGAACTTACACTGAAACAACCAAATATCCTGTAAATACTTTTGATAAATTATGTTGCTACTATAACCTAACATGAAGAAAGTGGAGGTTTTATAAATTGTATTTTCAGGTTGTAAGTGGTGTTAGTACAGACACAGAAAAGAGAAGGCGGCTAAAAAACTGCAGTTCAGGCGAGAGTTGTTACAGTTGGAAGGAAATATGATAGAAAAGTGATTGTATTTTGTTCTGTTTGAGTCTGCTACTGTCACAAATTGACATACGGGCCTTATTTTATATGTAGTGTAAATGCAGGTATTGCATCATCTTTTTGTAAATTTTTGAGTTATTGAGGTAAATGTCAGATTTCACGCATGAAATACCTCTCATGTTTTTCTGTATTTCATAACTTAAATTTCCATGTAAATTTCATTAAATTCTGTTCAGTAATAAGAAAGTTGATATTTTATAAACTTCAGTAATTTATGTTTTTATCCCCAAAACCACTATAATGGGCCTCAAATTGTCAATTTAAATTCGCGCCAAAGTAGTTAGATTCCCCGGCTATATCGTGAATCCCGTGAAAATGACAATAGTCGGAGTCCACGGCTTAGCCGTGAATCCTATGAAATTTAGTATTTGGCGGGACATTATCCTTTAAATAGACTGGACTAGATATGCCTTGCGCACACCACCTTCCGACTTTATAGACGAATCTATGTCTGAATTATTTTCTTGCTAGAAATTTATGCTCGATCGAGGTAAGAAATTTATTTGTTAGATTTTTGTATGATTTTTGCATTACGATTTTTATTTGGTAAATTTTTGTTCATTCTACAGAATTCTGTAACATTTACTTTTCGGCATATGATTTTAGCTAGTTTCGGTATGTCAGGATAATTTATTAAATTTTTCAGACTTTTGTAAATTATTTGGAAAGAGGAATCTAAAATGTTTCGTTTATATAAGATGTAAAATTTGTACTGAAATTTGTAACATGATATTTATAAAGTACTTTGTTTCAAAAACTTATGTCAAACATTTTTGTTAATTATGGAACGCCATTACTGCATTGTATTGTTATGTATAAATCTATATGGCAAGTCTAGTACCATGTATGTAATATATTATTGTAATTTGTAATTGTGTGCCAGTCTATAGCACATCTAATTAATGTCCGTTGTAGTGTATGGCATTTGATATTATATGGATGCCAACTATGATATAACGTTTGATTTATATTGAATTTTGTTAATTTGTAGTTGTAAATAATAGCTGCAGTTTATCATGTCCGTATCTATAATGTTTCATCATATACTTTTCATATCTTTTTCATACTTTAACTTTAGTCTTTTAAGTAAGTAATTTTTTGTAATAATGGAAGTAATAAGTGACGTATTTTAATCATGTGACGTATGAACTTAGTAGCACATATATTTTGTATAAGTAGCACGTATTATTTATGGGAGCCTACGGAGGTATGGTGTACCCAAAGGAGCAGTTTTATGCCCTGACTTATTTGTTTTGCTATGGTGCTTACCATATGTTATATATTTTAGCTTCTTCCGCCAGACGATTTTACCTGGTGATGTCATAACCCGGAAGTACAATGCCCGAGGTTCACTTGTCTTCACTCGCCTGGATGTGATATTCCCAGCGCAGAGCTTACGTCCCATGGTTGTGCCGTAAACCGCAAAGACGATGATTTTTGTTATCCTCTGAAGTCAGCTCAGGGATGCAATCACCTACCACCATAGGGAGCCAACACGGAATCAACGTATTCACGGTTTAAAGGGACTGTATTCTGAATTTAGAAATCTGTTTTGTTTGTGCTACTTAAAGTTCACAATTACATTAAAGACCTGTGTCACGTCAGATTAGAATGGACTATAAGAACTTTTGTATCTAGAGATACTGAACTTTCTTTTTTTTTCTTTCTTATAATCAGTTTTTTTTCTTTTCATATCTATTCATTGTTAATAATCATCTTATGTAAATAAATTTGTAAATATTGTAAAGGGTGTTGATTTGTTCTGATGGTTACTGTCGCCGGTACGGCCTTTCCTGTCACAGCTACAGTTTTGTTAGTCCCCTGCTAATTCCTAGACAGATTATTAGGATCACAGGCACTTTTCCATCCATCCAGCATTCTGTCAGACTCCATATTTTTGTCCTATATGTAACATCCTAAGACAAAGGCCAGTTCTCAAACAACTTGGAACAAATTTTGACCATATCAAGGTGACTTTCATGTTCATAACTCAGAGCTGTGCCATGAAGTTCAAGGTTACAATAAAGTGACATACATCAGTGACTTATAATATATCTTGGTGTAAATATAAGAGAAGTTAGTTGATAAGCCAGTAGGTCAGAGGATAACAGTTTGGCTTTATAGGTGTGACTTACATGTCCAGTCATCTATAAATAAATTAAAACAACCTTAATGCTTTCTTTGAATGAAAGACGTTTGACTTCATAGAATGACTGCTGATTTTTATCATATATACTTGTCTGTATCAGATGGACCATTCTAGTTGACAAAATTAATATAAAATATATTTTTGATATTATACTATACTACACTTGGGAAAAGTAAAATAAAATGGAATGAAAGGAAATTTTTACGTGTTACATCAAAATATCTTGAACCAATGGACATCAGAACTTAAGTTTTTGCTTGTGACAGCTTGTAAAAATATTGTATCCGATGTTCTCTTGATGAAAGGTATTTTGAATTTACACTGAAACAACCAAATTTCCTGTAAATACTTTTTCAAAACATTTGATAAATTATGTTGCTACTATAACCTAACATGAAGGAAGTGGGGGTTTTATAAATTGTATTTTCAGGTTGTAAGTGGTGTTAGTACAGACACAGAAGAGAGAAGGCGGCTGGAAAACTGAAATTCAGGTTTGAGTTGTTACAATTGAAGGAAATATGATTGAAAAGTGATTGTATTTTGTTCTGTGTGAGTCTGTTACAGTTTTGTTAGTTCCCTACTAATTCCTAGACAGATTATTAGGATCATAGGCACTTTTCCATCCATCCAGCATTCTATCAGGCTAATCATGGTCTGCACTGTTTTCTATTCAGTCAGTAAATTTTCACTGAACACCCCTTTGAATAATAAATGGTATGGCCCAAATTGTATGATGGACCAGTCAGTTTTAGAAATTTAGCAGGCTAAGGATTAACATTTTCCTAGGGGATCAGCACGATACAGGGCCAAAGGAGCTGACAGGCAGCGATGTAAATATAACTTTAGATAAGATAGAGATACCACACAGACTTTACAAGAGCATTTAAATATTAAATCGGATATTTATATTTCAACTAATTTATTAAAGTGGGTCAGTTTAGCTATAATGATTAAATATGAATATTCGTTATACATATAGCTTATTTATTTTCCCTTTGTTAGATTCTGCCTGGCCCTCAGTAAGTTCACAGAAATTGTCATCTGCTGTCGTAGTCAAACTTATGTTAGGAACTCTAAGAGTTCTCCCTGTTACAAAATGCACTGAATTTTTGAAAATTTGATTAACTGACCATTGATTTTACGAACCCTTAATCGGACAATCGAATACTGAACCATTGGCTTTTGCATTGCTTGTTTTCTACAAAATTTGTTTATATTCATTTATATATCATATTTATAAAATATATTGATAGATCATGAACCTTACAGATAGTAAATTATGTACTTAATTTCTACGTAGTAACACTTCATAAAGGAAAAATAGTAAATTCTTTCCAGACATCAAAATTCCTACAATTTACTAGGTCATATTTTTACTTAGTCTTGAATAAAAGCTATTACTGAATCTTATTTTTACGCTGAACATGAATTTCTATAATAATATTTCCTTGCCGTTTAGAAAAAAGAAACAATAGAGAAGACAAGGAAATCAAACCAGTAGGTATTATGAAATAAGGCATTGCCTCAATCAGGAATGTTAAAGTCCATTAGCTTGCCCAGAAATGTGCGTTTTGTATCAATTTAAAGGTAGATTTTGGAATAAAAAGCAAATACTGCACATATTTGTACTGATGTGCAAGATGTTGCAGTTCTGACAAGTTATGTGAATGCTTATTATACAAAAGGAAAAAGCATATTCTTCCAAAAAATCTGAAGTCAGATGCTCTGTGCACATGCTGGAAGACCACATCTTTTATTTGATAGTATATCTCCTTCGGTATATATGGCATGTTACCGTAGAGGGATCAGTTCCCTATTAAACATCATAAGAAGAAAGTATTTGGTATTCATATTCCAGGGAAACAACTGCGATAGTTTGTTAACATACAGCCCCTATCGCATACACAATTTGAAAATTGATTGTATTTTGTTCTGTGTGAGTCTGTTACAGTTTTGTTAGTTCCCTACTAATTCCTAGACAGATTATTAGGATCATAGGCACTTTTCCATCCATCCAGCATTCTATCAGGCTAATCATGGTCTGCACTGTTTTCTATTCAATCAGTAAATTTTCACTGAACACCCCTTTGAATAATAAATGGTATGGCCCAAATTGTATGATGGACCAGTCAGTTTTAGAAATTTAGCAGGCTAAGGATTAACATTTTCCTAGGGGATCAGCACGATACAGGGCCAAAGGAGCTGACAGGCAGCGATGTAAATATAACTTTAGATAAGATAGAGATACCACACAGACTTTACAAGAGCATTTAAATATTAAATCGGATATTTATATTTCAACTAATTTATTAAAGTGGGTCAGTTTAGCTATAATGATTAAATATGAATATTCGTTATACATATAGCTTATTTATTTTCCCTTTGTTAGATTCTGCCTGGCCCTCAGTAAGTTCACAGAAATTGTCATCTGCTGTCGTAGTCAAACTTATGTTAGGAACTCTAAGAGTTTTCTCCCTGTTACAAAATGCACTGAATTTTTGAAAATTTGATTAACTGACCATTGATTTTACGAACCTTAATCGGACAATCGAATACTGAACCATTGGCTTTTGCATTGCTTGTTTTCTACAAAATTTGTTTATATTCATTTATATATCATATTTATAAAATATATTGATAGATCATGAACCTTACAGATAGTAAATTATGTACTTAATTTTACGTAGTAACACTTCATAAAGGAAAAATAGTAAATTCTTTCCAGACATCAAAATTCCTACAATTTACTAGGTCATATTTTTACTTAGTCTTGAATAAAAGCTATTACTGAATCTTATTTTTACGCTGAACATGAATTTCTATAATAATATTCCTTGCCGTTTAGAAAAAAGAAACAATAGAGAAGACAAGGAAATCAAACCAGTAGGTATTATGAAATAAGGCATTGCCTCAATCAGGAATGTTAAAGTCCATTAGCTTGCCCAGAAATGTGCGTTTTGTATCAATTTAAAGGTAGATTTTGGAATAAAAAGCAAATACTGCACATATTTGTACTGATGTGCAAGATGTTGCAGTTCTGACAAGTTATGTGAATGCTTATTATACAAAAGGAAAAAACATATTCTTCCAAAAAATCTGAAGTCAGATGCTCTGTGCACATGCTGGAAGACCACATTTTTTATTTGATAGTATATCTCCTTCGGTATATATGGCATGTTACCGTAGAGGGATCAATTCCCTATTAAACATCATAAGAAGAAAGTATTTGGTATTCATATTCCAGGGAAACAACTGCGATAGTTTGTTAACATACTGTCAGCAGTTATGTTTCTTGTAATAGATTTTAGCATATAAGGGATAAAGCCTAAGACCACAGTTATTTTTACTATTATGTTCTATATAGGCACTGGACACTATTGCAATTTTGCATGCATTCCAACCCCTAAAAATACCTGAACTCAACAGAACTATTCAAGAGAAAAAATTCCAGCCACTATAAACATGGGGTTGACTGGCTCTTTTTTCCACCATTTTGAACCAAATCACATGCATATGAAGAATACACTCTAAATGGCCGCAAACAGGCAAAACAGGTCCTGTCAAAAAGTCATGTTATGCATATTCTCATTCCGTCAAATTGTACATGTACCTACTATTTCATATCTCCTCTATTAAATCATGCCATTTATTGCAGGTCTTTCACTCAAAAATTCACCATTATTCACCATCAAGCAGAGGAACTATTTTCTGCGTAACCACTTCCGTATTGAGGTCAACCAAGGGCAAATAACTGTGTGATCTTGTGCCTATTTAGACCTATTTTTCTCTTCAAACTAAAAAATACTTTACCAGTACAATCTCAGATGTATAATAAATTGAATCTAAAAGTTTCACCTTTATTGAATAATGCACTAAAATTTGACAGCTTCGTCCGTCCTTCCGTCTTCCGTCCTTCCGTAACATTTTGTGTCTGCTCTGTATCTCCTATACCCCTTGAAGGATTTTCATGAAAATTGGATCAAATGATCACCTCATCAACACGATGTGCATAACCCATGAGTCAACCATGTCAGTTCAAGGTCAAGGTCACAACTCAAGGTCAAAGGTTTGAGCTCCCATTTTGTGTCCGCTCTGTAAAGGATAATCATGAAACTTGGGTCGAATGATCTCCTCATCAAGACAATATGCAGAACCCATGAGTCAGCTATGTCGGTTCAAGGTCAAGGTCACAACTCAAGGTCAAAGGTTTGAGCCTTCCATATACTGTCTGCTCTGTATCTTCTAAACCCCTTGAAGGATTTTCATGAAACTTGGGTCAAATGATCACCTCATCAAGACGATGTGCAGAACCCATGAGTCAGCCATGTCGGTTCAAGGTCATGGTCACAAGGTCAAAGGTTTGAGCTCCTTTTTCGTGTCCGCTCTGTATCTCCTAAACCCCTTGAAGGATAATCATGAAACTTTGGTCGAATGATCACCTTATCAAGACAATGTGCAGAACCCATGAGTCAGCCATGTCGGTTCAAGGTCAAGGTCACAACTCAAGGTCAAATGTTTGAGCCTTCCATTTCGTGTCCACTCTGTATCTTCTAAACCCCTTGAAGGATTTTCATGAAACTTGGGTCAAATGATAACCTCATCAAGATGATGTGCAGAACCCATGAGTCAGCCATGATGGCTCAAGGTCAAGGTCACAACTCAAGGTCAAAAGTTTAAGCCTTCCATTTTGTGTCTGCTCTATATCTCCTAAACCCCTTGAAAACATTTTATAAAACTTGGGTCAAATGATCACCTCATCAAGACGGTGTGCAGAACTGATGAGTCAGCCATGCTGGCTCAAGGTCAAGGGCACAACTTAGGGTCAAAGGTTTGAGCCTTTCATTTTGTGTCCAGTCTGTATCTCCTAAACCCCTTGAAGGATTTTCATGAAACTTAGGTCAAATGATCACCTGATCAAGACACGTGAATCAGTCATGTCAACTCAAGGTCAAGGTCACAACTCAATGTCTGAGGTTTGAGCTCTGTATCTCCTAAACCCCTTGAAGGATTTTCATGAAACTTGGGTCAAATGATCACCTCATCAAGATGATGTGCAGAATTCATGGGTCAGCCATGTCGGTTCAAGGTCACGGTCACAGCTCAAGGTCAAAGGTTTACCATTTCACTATCAGTAACAGTGGTGGGGGATTTAGCTGTCTTTCAGACTGCTTTGACACATGGTATCGGTCAAATCTAAGCGAAAAAAATTCATGGCTTTTCAGATAAAAAAAACCCCGCAAAATTCTGCTACTTTTTTGTTTAATGAGATTTTCACCCAAAATAAAAAACAGCATGTTTTATTATTATATATCTATCCAAATTAAGAGCCACTTCAAGTTTGATTACAATATCACTGTTCAAATTTTAGGAAAATTATTCATATTACAAAAAGCACGTCAAAACGCGTCGTCTACTCATACGAAAAGCTAAAATGTGAACTAAGAAAAACCCTGTAGCTGTCAAATTTGCCCTTTTTAAGCAGCCCAGTATGTGGCAATATGAGCATGAATAGCTTTTGTACATAAATAAGTCATATACTTTTCAGTGATCATTCATTTATGGCTACCCTAGGTAAAACTGGGCCAAACAGCTCTGAAAAGTCCAATATGTGAGCTTACTAAAAAGCTTATGAGTCTTTCTGGAATGAATATTTCACCCAAATCTTACAGTTTATAGGCATTTAGTGCATTCTGTACATGAAAAATGCACACCATGACCATTTAGACTGCAAAAAAATCTTAAATTGTGCATCACAGCTGAGCTTTCTGGCAAAAACAGCCCCTTTCTCTATAAAGAATGATTTTAATGTACATCACTGCCTGCTGAATGTTCCAAAGTGGTTAAATTTCTGCAAAAACCTTAATAAATATCAACCTGAGAAACTTCAATTGGTTCTTCTAATTTTTCTGGTGACTAATACCAATTGAAGTGAGCCTTTGTGTGATCAAACCAGGATCTTCTGTGTGTTTGGAAGTCCTGCGGCCAAACATCATCTGAAATATGAGTCAAGCCAGTCATAATATCTCAGAATGAATACCTAATCAGTTTACATGATTGTATGTATGTGCAAAATATATTTCAAAACAATTTGACTGCAAAGAAAGTGTGAAATATAGAAAAGTGCCCCGCAAAGCAACTTTTCTATGAACATTTACATCACAATCTCCTTTCCCCATAATGTAATATAAAACCTCAAAATCAGGTCTTACATAATTATGTAAAATGTGTCATAGCAAACAGTTTTAATAACAAAACTATATATCAATCACAAAGCAGTCTGTTCAAATTCCTTGCTTTAGACTTTTAAATCTGAAGCAATGTTTACTGTTTTCAGGTAAAATTAGCTACAGTCTGATCTGAGTATTCACACTGGGAATACAGCTTACTGTATCAACTATTCTGAACAAAATACTGTCCAGTTTCATGGTAACTGATTATAAATGTAATCTCACTACCAGAAAGTAGTCATCGTGGCAAAACTAGCTGAAATAATGTTATTCCACTGTAATTCTAATTTCTAGCTTTTTACCGCTTGCTGTTGCAATTTAACAGTCTGTTAAATTTGACAATATCGCAGAAAAGTACCTTGTTTTGATTAAAAGCATCTAAAAATGAATCATTTACCCTGTCACAACACCGAACAATTGTGTTTGGTCAAATCTGAGAAGTTGGACACCTATATATACAAAGGCGGTCAATCCCCATCTATGCGACAAACTTTACATTGTCTGAGCACTCTCAGTTCAGGTTTTTGGGTACTAAAAATATAAGAAATCCAACAGAATGAGTAAATATACAATTCAGGACCTCGATTTATGCTCACTGAAGTATTAAGGAAACCAATATGCAAGTCTAGTGTGTGAAAATCTGCCTGTTTTCCTTCAAAATCAATTAAAATATGCCAATTTCAGGCCTAATCTGTTCAATTTTCAAGTCCTTGAACTGATTTTTTTTTTTTGCACCGATAATGATTACACATATTTCTCTATTCAGAGTGTATGTACTGTGTAAATTCAAGTAACCAAAAGAGCAATTGATGTAAACAAGAATAGAAAAAATACATATCTGACTTTAGGTCAGATTTCCTCGGCCACAGCTTAATTGTCTGAAAAATCCAGAAAATATCACATCGCAGCATTTGTAATACACCATTTTGTTTACGGCATACCAGTTTCAAACATAAAAATGCATTTCATTCATGAAAACCTGCAAAATGAGGAAATTTTCAGAAATGTGTAAACTGAAAGAAGGATTTTTCACAAGTTTCAAGTGCATGTATACTTTTTACCCAAACTGAAGCAATTTCAGCAAAAGTTATGATTAATCCAAATATTTACCAGACTTCTATGCCTACCAGCCATTCACTGTCAAAATTTCAGCTATGTAAATTGAAAAATAAAAAATATTGACAATTCTCTTTCTGACTTTTTCCATTATATCAGGCCTAAGACCACAATTATTTTTACTATATGTTCTATGTAGGCACTGGACACTATTGCAATATTGCCATTCTCGCAAACCAGATGTCTACCATGGTACCCCGGTTAGTCTTGGGTACCATGTCGAACATCTGATGAATGAGAATGCAATTTTACATGCATTCCAATCCCCATAAAGCTACCTGAACTCAGCAGAACTACTGAAGAGAAAAAATTCAGCCACAATAAACATGGAGTTGACCAGCTTTTTTTCCCACCATTTTGAACTAAATCACATGCGTATGAAGAATACTCTCTGCAAACAGGCCCGATCAAAAAGTCATGTTATGCATATTCTGACATTCTCATTCTGTCAAATTGTACATGTACCTATCCAGAAATAATTTTGTTAAAATGACGAATACTTTTCCAGCTCTATCCAAGAAAACAGCACACAATAGACTATCATTTGATAGTTTAACTGCATGGAGCCTGAACACTTCAAAGTGCAAGCAAAATAGCTATATTTTGTAATATGAATTGCAACTGAACCAGACAAACAACACCTTTTACAGAATAAGTGATTCTTGGGCAGTGTTTTTTTTTA
Source organism: Mercenaria mercenaria (assembly GCF_021730395.1). NCBI lineage: Eukaryota > Metazoa > Mollusca > Bivalvia > Venerida > Veneridae > Mercenaria > Mercenaria mercenaria. The sequence goes on from NC_069378.1 coordinate 246,711, forward strand.
GCTCACCTGTCACAAAGTGACAAGGTGAGCTTTTGTGATCGCGCGGTGTCCGTCGTCCGTGCGTGTGTCCGTAAACTTTTGCTTGTGACCACTCTAGAGGTCACATTTTTCATGGGATCTTCATGAAAATTGGTCAGAATGTTCATCTTGATGATATCTAGGTCAAGTTCGAAACTGGGTCACGTGCCGTCAAAAACTAGGTCAGTAGGTCTAAAAATAGAAAAACCTTGTGACCTCTCTAGAGGCCATATATTTCATATGATCTTCATGAAAATTGGTCAGAATGTTTACCTTGATGATATCTAGGTCAAGTTCGAAACTGGGTCACGTGCCCTCAAAAACTAGGTCAGAAGGTCTAAAAATAGAAAAACCTTGTGACCTCTCTAGAGGTCATATATTTCACAAGATCTTCATGAAAATTGGTCAGAACGTTCACCTTGATGATATCTAGGTCAAGTTCGAAAGTGGGTCACGTGCCTTCAAAAACTAGGTCAGTAGGTCAAATAATAGAAAAACCTTGTGACCTCTCTAAAGGCCATATTTTTCATGGGATCTGTATGAAAGTTGGTCTGAATGTTCATCTTGATGATATCTAGGTCAAGTTCGAATCTTGGTCACGTGTAGTCAAAAACTAGGTCAGTAGGTCTAAAAATAGAAAAACCTTGTGACCTCTCTAGAGGCCATATATTTCATGAGATCTTCATGAAAATTGGTCAGAATGTTCATCTTAATGATATCTAGGTCAAGTTCGAAAGTGGGTCACGTGCCATCAAAAACTAGGTCAGTAGGTCAAATAATAGAAAAACCTTGTGACCTCTCTAGAGGCCATATTTTTCATGGGATCTGTATGAAAGTTGGTCTGAATGTTCATCTTGATGATATCTAGATCAAGTTTGAAAGTGGGTCACGTGCCTTCAAAAAGTAGGTCAGTAGGTCAAATAATGAAAAAACGTGACCTCTCTAGAGGCCATATTTTTCATGGGATCTGTATGAAAGTTGGTCTGAATGTTTATCTTGATGATATATAGGTCAAGTTTGAAACTGGGTCAACTGCGATCAAAAACTAGGTCAGTAGGTCTTAAAATAGAAAAACCTTGTGACCTCTCTAGAGGCCATACCTTGAATGGATCTTCATGAAAATTGGTCGGAATATTTACCTTGATGATATCTAGGTCAAGTTTGAAACTGGGTCACGTGCCTTATAAAACTAGGTCAGTAGGTCAAATAATAAAAAAACCTTGTGACCTCTCTAGAGGCCATACTTTTCATGGGATCTGTATGAAAGTTGGTCTGAATGTTCATCTTGATGATATCTAGGTCAAGTTTGAAACTGGGTCAACTGAGGTCAAAAACTAGGTCAGTAGGTCTAAAATTATTAAAATCTTTTGACCTCTCTAGAGGCCATATTTTTCAATGGATCTTCATGAAAATTGATCTGAATGTTCACCTTGATGATATCTAGGTCAGTTTCGAAACTGGGTCAGGTGCGGTCAAAAACTAGGCCAGTAGGTATAAAAATAGAAAAACCTTGTGACCTCTCTAGAGGCCATATTTTTCATGAGATCTTCATCAAAAATACTGAGAATGTTCACCTTGATGATATCTAGATAAAGTTCAAAACAGGGTCACCTACCTTCGGAAACTAGGTCAATAGGTCAAATAATAGAAAAACCTTGTGACCTCTCTAGAGACCATATTTTTCAATGGATCTTCATGAAAATTGGTCAGAATTTTTATCTTGATAATATCTAGGTCAAGTTCAAAACTGGGTCACATGAGCTCAAAAACTAGGTCACTATGTCAAATAATAGAAAAAACGACGTCATACTCAAAACTGGGTCATGTGGGAAGAGGTGAGCGATGCAGGACCATCATGGTCCTCTTGTTTTCTTGAGTCGATACTTCCAACTCTTTGTGTCCTTTCAAGTACTTTTCTGACATATATTTTGAGCAGGAAGCTTAAAGATCTCTTAATATTCAAGTTTCAATGTTACTCCTGCTTCCAATTCAGCTTTTGAGCAACTGAATCAGTGAAAACATCTGAAATGAATTGAACATTATCAGCAGTCAAATAAAAAAGATAAAAATTGCATCCCGCAGACTGTCATTGTTCAAGGAAAAGAGAAAGAGTTTCCATATATAATATAGAAGGTTGTAAGAGCAAATATAAAGCTTTGCCTGTCTAAAAGAATGTATTTCTGTGTCATACCTTCACTTTTCTTCACCAGTAACCACTCTTGCACTGTCAGTACATAGTTTTTCCACAATCTTGTTATAGTCTTCAAGGAACCATAACTGGTTAAGTCTCTCTGGAGACCTAAAATGAAAAAAAAAAACACTATACATTCATCTTACACTCCACCCCTCCTTATGTCCTACACACAGAAAGTTCTGCCTCAAAGCAGACACCAAATACTGTAAGTATCACCTTAGCCACATGCAATCACCTGTTTGAAATAATACCTTTGCCAAAATAAAGCACCCCTGGTGCTGATAATGACTGAAAATATCTACTTACTGGACTAAATTCCTGTAATTTTATAGCTGAACAACCTAAAAGGCTTTGATTCTCCCAAAACAATCCAACAGAAGAGTGTACAATAACAAAATCTTTCTTCAGAATCAAGTCTTTCAGTTAATTCACAAGTGTAGGAAAATTCTCTTTAGGTCAGACACTGCTATTGTTTTTTCCATAGACTTCCATTATAAGAAATGACCCTGTCACATGCTCCAAAATTGAGAAATGACCATTAAAATGTGATTCTTTCAGTAAGACAGCATTTTAGACACATAAAAATAGCAATTTTATATAGGCTTATCCGATCAATTTTCTCACAATTTTTCATCAGACAAACTACCCCCTTTCTTGAATAGCATTTAGAGCCAAAACGCCCACTGACACATACTTTTCTAAATAGAGAATTGAAAAGTCAAGCATTCAGCAAGACACTAGTAAAATATTCCTAATTTCACAGAAAACATTGTATTGCTTGATTATGACACAAATTTTGTGATTGTAAACGTAACCTTATTATCCAGTCAGCTTATGTCTCATTGAACTTATGACAATGACAATGACAAAGTTTTATTCGCTTTAAGGCCTCCGGCCCATGCAAAATATATATACATTTACAAATATGTGTACAAAGTATAGCATGACTGTGTAAAGTCAATCAAATAGACATAATACATTTGTATCAGGCAATATCTTTCAAGTACTGGTTAACAATATGTGGTTATAACTCCTGCATACAAAGTTTTCTCTTTTGACAGGCATGGTATAAGAATACAGCAACTGACTTGATCAGTTCTACATTTTTAGCTCATCTGATTTTTTGAAAAGAAATGATGAGTTATTGTCATCACTTGAGCGGTTGTCGGCGTCGGCGTTGCCTGGTTAAGTTTTATGTTTAGGTCAGCTTTTCTCCTAAACTACCAAAGCTATTGCTTTGAAACTTGTTCGCCATCATAAGCTGACCCTGTTTAGCAAGAAACATAACTCCATCCTGCTTTTTGCAAGATTTATGGCCCCTTTTGTACTTAGAAAATATCAGATTTCTTGGTTAAGTTTTATGTTTAGGTCAACTTTTCTCTTAAACTATCAAAGCTATTGCTTTGAAACTTGCAACACTTGTTCACCATCATAAGCTGACCCTGTACATCAGGAGACATAACTCCATCCTGCTTTTTGCAAGAATTATTGCCCCTTTTGGACTTAGAAAATCAGTTTTCTTGGTTAAGTTTTATGTTTAGGTCAGCTTTTCTCCTAAACTATCAAAGCTATTGTCTTAAAACTTGCAACACTTGTTCACCATCATAAGCTGACCCTGTACAGCATGAAACATAACTCCATCCTGCTTTTTGCAAGATTTATGGCCCCTTTTGGACTTAGAAAATATCAGATTTCTTGGTTAAGTTTTATGTTTAGGTCAACTTTTTCTCTTAAACTATCAAAGCTATTGCTTTGAAACTTGCAACACTTGTTCACCATCATAAGCTGACCCTGTACAGCAAGCAACATAAATCCATCCTGCATTTTGCAATAATTATTGCCCCTTTTGGACTTAGAAAAATCATTTTCTTGGTTGAGTATTATGTTTAAGTCAACTTTTCTCATAAACTATCAAAGCTATTGCTTTAAAACTTGGAACAGTTTATCACTATCATAACCGGACGCTATACATCAATTAACATAACTCTATCCTGCTTTTTGCAAGAATGATGGCCCTTTTTAAACTTAGAAAATCATGGATAGGACAATATTTCTATTATACAAAAATAAATCAGATGAGCGTCAGCACCCGCAAGGTGGTGCTCTAGTTAGATGACATAAGCATATTAAATTTGTTAACATTTGGTTGGAGATAATACTTTTGTGGTAAATATGAAACACGTAGATCTGAGTAACAGGTTCATTTCAACAAAAAGTGGTATTCATCTTCAATACTATTAGTATCACATAGTTTACATAGTCTATTTGTCTTGAAATATTTACATACCTTCCTTTTTCAATTTCAAGATCATGACTACCTATTCTAAAATTGACATAAATATATCTGAACTTTCTAATATCTAAGACATCTAGATAAGGTTCGAAAACAAAATCACTTTTGTACAATTTATAACTTCTAAGTTTCGGGTTAACACTAACAGTTTCACACCACTCCTGTGTACTGACATCTCTAAGTCTGTTTTCGAACATATTCAGAAAAGAGTTTTCATGTTGTACATTTTGATCATACCATACATAACCAAACCCGAAGGTCTGCAAACATGTTTTAACAGAAGTAGCCCAATTTACACACCCATATCTGTCATCATTTAACATCATGTTATAACATTTTTTCACAAGTCTTTCATCTGGCATTTTTAAAATTTTTAGCCAGTACTTTAAGGCCCTTTTATATGTTTTAATACACAATGGATATCTTGCACAGTCACCCAAGATTGCAGAATTTGATGCTTTTTGTTTGGCACACATAAACCTTTTACATGCATAATATTGAACACGTTCAAGTTCTTCAAATTTGTCTAAGCCCCATACTTCAGATCCATGCAATAACTGGGGACAAATTTTGCAGTCAAATATTTTAAAGAAAATAGATTTAGGTAATTGACCATATTTATACAGTGAATGTAAAATTGATATCAAAACTCGTTTCCCTTTGACACACAATTCATGAACCATGCTATTCATGGACATCTGCTTAGTAAACGTTAATCCAACATAACAAAATCTATTTACAACTTCTAATTGTGTGTTATTATAATACCATTTTTCATTTCTGGCTAAAATTCCACCATTTTTGAAAACAACAATTTCTGTTTTATTTTCATTTACCTTTAACATATATTCATTACAGAACCCTGATAGAACATTTAGTTGTTTTTGTAGACCATAAACAGTGTCAGACATTAGTGCTATATCGTCTGCAAACATTAACAGAAATGGTTGCATAGTATCAGGATGTAAGTGAATACCCTTTACATTGTTCTCAGACAAACATCTTTCTAATTCATCTATGAAAAAACAAAATAAAATGGGACTAGCTATACATCCTTGTTTTAAGCCCACAGTACTTTGTATATATTCACTTCTTGTGTTATTACATCTGACACATGACTTAACTGTACTGTACATACTCTGAAATGCACTGAATAATTTACCCTTTAAACCATTTTCCTTTAGTATATTCCACAATAATTGTCTATTTATAGTATCGAAACATTTTTGAAAATCTACAAATGCGACGTATAATTTACGTCTTTTCATTCCAAGAATACGATCAACAACAGATTTAAGGATAAATGCGTTATCGATGGTAGAGTAACCAGCTTTAAAACCCGCTTGGTTTTTAGAAAATTTATGATACATTTGTGCAAAGAAATTTAATCTATTTACAAGAACACAACAATATATTTTGCCAAAAAATTCCCCTGTAGTTTTCTACACTATTTACATCACCCTTTTTATGTAAAGTAACGATAATTGATTCACACCAACTATCAGGATATTCCCCGGAGGTGAACAATCTGTTGAATAATCTAACTAATACCAGTGTGATACTGTCTATACCGTATATAAAGAATTCTGGAACAATATTATCAGGACCAGGTTTTTTGCCTTGTTTCGAATGTTTAATAGCTAATCTAACCTCATCATCTGTTATTACTGAATTAAATATATGGTTTTCAACTTCAGTATCAGGTTCATTTATTGAAATATCGATTGTTCCTGCATTGTTATCATTAGCAACATTTGGATTTAATAAACCTTACCTTAGGTTTCCCTACACATTTTTCAACCAATCCAAAGCCGGCTTCGAACAGCAATGTCTGACCTAGACTAATAAAAATTGACCCTGTTACATATAGACTAAGGTGTATGTTCAGACAAATCAGTTAAAATATTGAAACCATTCTATCCATTCATCCTTTTATTACAGAAAACCTAGATTTGTTGTTTATGGACACAAGCTGAGCAAATCTAAGAAGGGTCTGGTGAAGAAGTTCCTGTGTAAAAGTCTCTCTGGTTTATTGTGTGCTGTTGACACTGCCTTGAAAAACAAGGCTTTGATAGCCTTACTTGTAAGTTAAAATTGATATACATTTATATGTGTAAATAGTTATATAAAGTTAAGCTTTACATAAAGGTCACCTCCACAGTATAGCCACCTTGCAGAAAACGTCTTAGTTATAGTTGTACATGCTTTATACATGTATACATATATATAGTACAATTCAAGCTGCTAGGCCAAATAATGCCTGTCCATTGCTTGTATAAATAAAGGCTGCATGGTCTTTCAGACTTGTCTGTCTTTTCACTGTGTTGTGAAACATGTCACTTGCTTTTCCGGTAATATGTTTTACCTTTGTGTACAGCCTCTTAGAGTAAATACCTGTAATCCAAGATCACGGTAACTAAGTATTGAATACCAGGATAACAGCGGGGGTCTGTGTTAAAGTTTTACACATTGTATAAAATCCCTTTGAAGAAATGCTGCCCCAAAATATCTTAATCTTACTGCATTTTTTGTTTATTTACAGCACATACCTTTTTCATGAGCAAGGCTAAGTACGGGTAAAAAGTATTAAAGGCTGTTGTTAAACATCGAACATGCAGAACGTGTAAATGGTGGAAAAGAAACAGGTAGGGTCAACCAGTATGTAAAGACCGTTGTGTTCCTAACCATAGTGGGAGTGCCAGGCTGATGGAGAGTGCTAGTAGGGAACAGGATATATTGGACTTGGCCAAAAAAGTATTTTGAGGGTGATGGGGAAAATAGCCAGACTATAGACAAATCAGAATATTGATATGAAAAAGAGATGTGATAGGAACCATGTAGTGAAGAATGTGGGTAAATGCTTGTTCCAGTTGGAAGCTTCCAAGGAAGTTGTGTCAGTAAAGCTGTAATAAACCACATTCAGAAGTGTCTCAAATATGCCTTTGCCAGCAGCAGAGAAGATCAGGAAAAAAAATCTAAGAGCAATAATACCCTGTCAGGTCGGAGACCACAGCTTGTGCTATCCGAACGTTTGTGGCTACAAGAGAGACCCTAGTGTAAAGTTTCTTCACCGTAGTCTACCAGACGAAGTCTCCATTGAAGATGAAGCTGGTCAGTTTCAAGAAGAGCTAGACAGAGTCTTTGCACCTGTCATTGGTAATGCAGTGCAGTACTCTGACTTGAGTTCTCAGTCAAGGCCCCTAAATCAATCCATATGGTAATTCTCAGTCCTTAGACTTCCGAGGTCAAAGAATAGTCTAGCTATTCTACTCATCCTGGTATTGTCGTCTGCGTCACACCTTGGTTAAGGTTTTGCATGCAAGTACATTTAGCTGTCATTTAAAGGTTTATAGCTTTGAAACTTAATTTTTCTTTTTCTAGGGCAATTATCAACCTCACTAGGTCAAGTCCCATACCTCTGACATGTATTTCGGCCAAATTATGCCCCCTTTGGACCTAGAAATTCCTGGTTAAAGTTTTGTGTGCAAATATAGCTATTACTAAAAGGCATACTGCTCTTGTCTATTATTTAGGGTTGGATCTCACTTTGACAAGGAATACCTTTACACAAAACATACCTATTTAAGGGGACGCAGACCTTGAAATTAGAAAAAATTGGGTGGGGTATGATAAAATTTATCTGCAAAAAAGTACAAAGTTTTGGTACATGAAATGGATTCTGTTTCAACTGTTATTAGTACACAAAGGAATACAAAGGAATACTCACTAAAATAAAGATGAAAAAAAAACTCAGACAAGAAAGTTACTGTTGAATTACATTCGACTTATTGTAAATATTTGAAGTCAACAATTAATTTTTTTGGAGCAAATCTAATAGCACTTTACCTTGTCCAAACATTTATTAATATCTTACAGATTCTAATTTAAAGAAAAAATCTGACATAAGTTCACTGTCTTTATTTTCATTTTGCATATGTAAGCTACAACACAGTATTTAGTTTGTTTACAAGTAGTGCATATGAAACGATATTGTGGTCAAAGGAGGTAACTAAAAATTCCAAAACTAAAAGAGCATATTCCCCTTAATACATTAAACATTTTGAAATGGTTCCATTATTTATTTTCAACTAGGTATTCACGAAATACAATGCACTTAAATATCAAAACACATTCAACAAACTTTTGAAAATGCATTGTCTTAAAAATCCTTATAATATAGTATGAATTTGGTTGAGAGGTGGAATCAATGCGAATATGTGCAAAATAGAACTTTCAAATCTCCTTCACAAAACTTACTAATACACAGCATCTATGTCAATGATATAAACTCCACTAAGATACAATTACTCTCACTTTTATGTCATGTGTCCTTGAATTCTCTACCATACTTTTCTGTTTGCACGAGTTGGACGGGATTGCAGTCATTTACGTAAAAAAAACGGGGTCAGACAAGTTGTAAATGCAATACCATCTAAACAATAAATTGATTATGCAGTTTGAGAAAAACTTTATCTCATAACATAATGAACAAGTATAATGTTGTAATAACATTTACACTCACCTGAGTAGCAGTTGGTTTATATGTGACTTTAATATTCATTTTGTATTTTGTTATTGTTGTCAAAAAGGGGTCAAAAAGTATAACGAAAGTGCCTCACCACTGAAAGCAGAAATGAGTTCGATTCGCAAAATAGTCCACTGTAATTAATATTTTTAGCTCACCTGAGCACGAAGTGCTCAAAGGTGAGCTTTTGTGATCTACCTGTGTCGGTCGTCCATCTGTCGTCGTCGTCAACAATTTGACTGTTAACACTCTAGAGGTCACAACTTTGGCCCAATCTTAATGAAACTTGGTCAGAAAGTTACTCTCAATAAAATCTTAGATGAGTTCGATGTTGGGTCATCTGGGGTCAAAAACTAAGTCACCAGGTCAGATCAAAGGAAAAGCTTGTTAACACTCTAGAGTTCACAATTTGGGCTCAATCTTAATGAAAATTGGTCAGAATGTTACCTTCAATAAAATCTTGGACGAGTTTGATATTAGGTCTTCTGGGATCAAAAACCAGATCACCAGGTCAAATCAAAGGAAAAGCTAGTTAACACTCTAGAGGTCACAATTTGGGCCCAATCAGCATGAAACTTGGTCAGAATGTTACCCTCAATAAAATCTTGGACGAGTTTGATATTGGGTCATCCGGGGTCAAAAACTAGGTCACCAGGTCAAATCGATGGAAAAGCTTGTTAACACTGTAGAGGCCACATTTATGACTGTATGTTCATGAAACTTGGTCAGAATGTTAATCTTGATGATCGTAAGGTCCAGATTAAATCTGGGTCATATAGGGTCAAAAACTAGGTCACCAGGTCAAATCAAAGGAAAAGCTACTCAACACTCCAGAGGCCACATTTATTACCATATCTTAATGAAATTTGGTCAAAATGTTGATCTTGATGATCTATAGGTTAAATTTAAATTTGGGTCTGGTGGGGTGAAAAACTAGGTCACTAGGTCAAATCAAAGGGAAAGCTTGTTAACACTCTAGGCCACATTTATGACTGCCTTTTTATGAAACTTAGTCAGAATGTTAATCCTGATGATCTTTAGGTTAAGTTCAAGTCTGGGTCATGTGGGGTCAAAAACTAGGTCACCAGGTCAAATCAAAGGAAAAGCTAGTTAACACTCCAGAGGCCACATTTATGACCATATCTTAATGAAACTTGATCAGAATGTTAATCTTGATGATTTTAGGTCAGATTAAAATTTGGGTCAGGTGGGTTGAAAAACTAGGTCACTAGGTCAAATCAAAGGAAAAGCTTGTTAACACTAGAGGCCACATTTATAACTGTATCTTCATGAAACTTAGAGCATTAATTTTAATGATCTTAAGGTCAAGCTCGAATCTGGACCATGTGGGGTCAAAAACTAGGTCATCGGGCCAAAACAAAGGAAAAGCTAGTTAACACTTCAGAGGCCACATTTATGACCATATCTTAATGAAACTTGGTCAGAATGTTACTCTTTATGATCTTTAGGTCAATAGGTCAGGTGAGCGATACAGGGCCTTCATGGCCCTCTTGTTTTTATAAAGGTCCATAGAATTTAATAATATTCAGATATTGAAGACTCGTTTTCTGAATAGGATTCGTTATGTGATAAGAAATTATTAACACTGACAGTTTTTTTTTAAAATCATACACGTACTGACACCTAAGTTGTCTCCCGTTGATTATTAGTTACCGTTCGTCCAGCACAGTATTACTGTTTGCTGTGAATCGCTTAGAAGTTGTGGGAAAACTAAAACCAATTGTAAATAACTAAAATTAACCACTTTTTCAAGACCAATTTGAAATGATTGACGTTATACATTTAACCCACCAGACCAGTGTAGCATCTTGGGTATCTGTACTGAGGTATTCATTGTGTAGAATGTCATGTTATGCCCTTGCAATGCTAATACCACTCTGATTTTTTTGTTTACATTTTTATATGCCAGAAGGGACATATTATATTATACCCCGGTGTCCGTCTGTCCATCCGTCCGTTAGCAATTTCGTGTCCACTCTAAAACTCTTAAACCCCTTGAAGGATTTCAAAGAAACTTGGCACAAATGTTCACCATACTGAGACGACGTGCAGAGCGCTTGTTTTGGATGACTAGCTTTAAGGTCTAGGTCACACTTAGGAGTGAAAGGTCATATATGACTTTGCTATGTCTGCTCTGTAACTCTTGAACTGCTTGAAGGATTTCAAAGAAACTTGGCACAAATGTTTACAACACTGTTTTGGATCGCATCAAGGTCACACTTAGTCATCAAAGGTCATTACAGTCGACATTGTATTAAGAGACCACCCAAGGGACTGCTAAGAAGTGGTCTCTTAATGGAATGGTCTCTTAATGAATTTCAGTCAGATGAAAAGGAAAGTTATTTTTAACTGTTAATGTAACTGTATTTATTATGAACAAACATGTATGGTTTCTAAATCTGTTTTAACATTGTGAACACTTTTCCAAGTCCACAAACTGTGCAATTTATGGCTAGATTGTTTGTCAGTTCGACTGATACAAAGGTTAATTGCTTTCAGTCACGTGCAAAACGTACTCGCTAATTACACAGATGAAGAAAAGCCCAGTAGAATTGTGGTACCCGGTCGCTTAATAGATACTTTTGTCGAATATTTTACCTATCGGGACTACATTAATGTGGTCGCTAGTCGTTTAATAAAAAGGTCGTTTAATGGAATGAATTTATGTACTGAAAATGTTCGGGAGGGATTTTGACTGGTCGTTTAATACAATGTCGACTGTATATGTATTTGCTTTGTGTATATTGCTCTGCATTGCAGTGCTCTTGTTTTTATTTGGCAGATCCCTTTTTTATGCCCCCACTTTTGGGGGCGCATATAGATTTGCTCTTGTCCGTCCGTCCTTCCGAGAATGTTGTGCCGTGCTTACCTCCAAAAGTATTTGACCTAGAGTCACAAATCTTTACAGGAATGTTGGTCAGCATGTGTAGTTATGCACCTGGGGTTTCGCGTCCGGATTCATTCAGTCATTTAGGAGTTACGGCCCCTGACTTTGTAAAAATTGGTCATTTTAATGTTGTGTCGCACGTAGCTCCAAAAGTATTTGACATATAGTCACCAAAGTTTACAGGAATGTTGGTCAGCATGTGCATTTGTGCACCTGGGGTTTCGCATCCGGATTCATTCTATCATGTAGGAGTTATGGCCCCTGACTTAGTTAAAAATTTGTCATTTTAATGTTGTTTAGCGGTAGCTCCAAAAGTATTTGACCTAGAGTCACCAAAGTTTACAGGAATGTTGCCTAGCATGTGCAGATATGCACCTGGGGTTCACGTCCAGATTCATTCAGTATTATAGGAGTTATGGCCCCTGACCTAGGAAAAAATTTGTGTCCTTTGTCATGTAGTGGGGGCATCTGTGTCCCATGGACACATTTCTAGTTCTTCACTTACAATATTTTTATGCCCCCGAAGGGAGGCATATTAGTTTTCAGCTGTCCATCCGTTCATTAGTTTGTTAGTTAGTTCGTTCGTCACAACGTTAACTTTTAGCATGAAGGCACTTTACTCGCGAACCACTGCCCCCAGGACCTTCAAACTTCACATGCTGATAGTACTTATTGAGTACACCACCCCTACTGACTTTCGGGTCACCAGATCAAAGGTCAAGGTCACAGGGGCCAACGTTAACTTTTTGCATGAAGGCACTTTACTCGCGAACCACTGCACCCAGGACCTTCAGACTTCACGTGCTGATAGTACTTATTGAGTACATCACCCCAACTGACTTTGGGGTCACCAGATCAAAGGTCAAGGTCACAGGGGCCAACGTTAACTTTTTGCATGAAGGCACTTTACTTGTGAACCACTGCACCCAGGACCTTCAAACTTCACATGCTGATAGTACTTATTGAGTACACCACCCCAACAGACTTTGGGGTCACCAGGTTAAAGGACAAGGTCACAGGGGTCAACGTTAACTTTTTGCATGAAGGCACTTCACTTGTGAACCACTGCACCCAGGACCTTCAGACTTCACCTGCTGATAGTACTTTATGAGTACACCACTCCTACTGACTTTGGGGTCACCAGGTCAAAGGTCAAGGTCACAGGGGCCAACATTAACTTTTTGCATGAAGGCACTTTACTTGCGAACCACTTCACCCAGGACCTTCAAACTTTACGTGCTGATAGTACTTTATGAGTACACCAACCCTACTGACTTTGGGGTCACCAGGTCAAAGGTCAAGGTCACAGGGGCAAACGTTATTTTTTTGCATGAAGGCACTTTTCACCCAGGACCTTCAAACTTCACATGCTGATAGTACTTATTGAGTACACCACCCCTACTGACTTCGGGGTCACCAGGTCAAAGGTCAAGGTGCTGCGGGGGCATTTGTCACCGTTAGTGACAGCTCTTGTTTTTTTTGTATAGTTTGAATTGCTTCCCTTTTATGTTACTATAAATAGCTATTTTCAACTTTTTTATCATTGACCGTAGGGAAAAAGCAAGACCACTTTTCTGTAGTACAACATGGATGATACCTCCAATTTTTAGATGTATTTTGACATATCTGTACATTAAGGATTTTTTTGTGGACTTAGAATTTTATTTTATTTTGAATTTCTTCCCTTTGTTGTTCCTGTGCTTTGGGCTTCAACAGTCAAGTTCTTTAAATTTTGCTTCCATCCTCTGATGCAACCCTTACGGTGTATATTGCCCTGCTTGGTAGAGCTCTTGTTTCTTGTATTTTTGTTTCTAATGATAATTGGAGGATAGTATTCAAAAGTTAGAAACAAATCACCAACATTATTACAATAGCTGAAAGGAGCTAATGTCCAAACATTGAGAAGCAAATTTGAAGTTCCTGTAGTCTTTACTTACAACACTTTTTAAAGAATTGTATGATTGTACTCCATTCTTTCTGCTTATTTCCAGATAATATCAATAATACCATCTGCAGTAACTGAAGGAATCTATGATGGACAGGACCTATTCAAAGAGAATGCAGAAGGTTGTAGCATTTGAACAGCTTTGAAATTTTTTTTTAAATAAAAGATATAGTGTACCTAGAATTTTCAAAATTGTGACTTGCGTAGGCATTCTCTGAAGATGGACAACTACCATGTTAAACGTTATCTACTAGGTGTCACAAGAAAGACTTGCCCGGTAGTCACGCTTGAGATTCCCTTTACAGTGAAATAAACGAGGTCAAAGGTCATTCGGTGCATATTTTCATGTGTGTCACATTCAAACATGCAAACCTGTTTGGATTGGTAGCATTTGCACATTTAACTGCACATTTCGTCTTGCAATCCACATTAGTATATGATATGTTATGTTGGGTATTATAGGAATACAGTCGTACATGTCACCTGTGGTATCTTTTGTATGCATGCAAACTTAGATCCATTATTTTACGCTATCGATGCAATGTTGTGAAGCGTAATTAGTATGTATATAACTGGCATATATAAATATGTATAGCTATGATGGTTTGTCTGTATAAACAGGATACACATGTTGTCAGTCTGTATAACCCAGATACCCAAAATGTCCTGCATCTATACCTAAGGTACCGACAGTTGCCTCTTTTTATGTCACGGCCACTCAAAGTGTATGTATCACTAACCTGACCTGTATGTTTATCCATATACTACTTACCCAGAGTGACCTGTCTACCTTGGATACATTGCCGGTCTTTCTGTATATCAAGGATATCCGTATTGGCATACATATATAGCCCAGATAGCCTGTATGTATACAATGGATACCACAAGAGGCCTGTTTGTACACCTAGGATACCCAGAGTTTTCTGTATATATAACCAGGAAGATCTATATACCCAGTATACCCAGAGTGGTCTTTATGTATAACAAGTTTACAAATAGCAGTACCCAGGATCCAATAGTGGTCTGTATTTATAGCCAAGAAGACCTGACAGTATACCAAGGATACCCAGATAGAACTGCCTTTATACCTAGGGTACACCGGTGGCAACCCAGGATATTCATAGTGGCAACATTAAGTAAACGGTCAGGATGTTTGTATACCCAGGATACTTAAGGTGGCCTACCTAGGATGCACTCAGATGACCTGTCTATATACCAGGCATACTCAATGCATATACTGGCCTAGTGTATAGCAACGATGGTTTGGCTGTATACCCAAGTTTTTTTTTACCCAGAAAGGCTTATTATGTAAAACCGAGATATCCATAATGGCCAGTATATATGGCCACGATGACATGTTTGTATATCCAGGCTACACAGAGTGGCATGACTTTATACCATGGATACATAGGTAACCGGTCTGTATACCAATGCCATCCAAGGTGACCTGAATGTATAGCCGTGATGGTGTGTTTATATACTCAAGATACCCAGAATTGTGTGTATTTAAATCGAAGATACCCTTAGTAGCCTTTATATACAGCTGTAAAGCCAGGATGACATGCCTGTATACCCAGAATATCCAGAGTTGCAAAGAATCTCGGTTTGCCCTTCTGTATGTCCAGAATACCCAGAATTGTCTGTGTATTCAGTATACCAGTATTTGTCAGTATGTATACATGTGTTACTGAGCCAATATGACCTGACTGTATGCACAGGATACCCAGGTTGGCCTTTCTGTATACCCATGACCTGTACTCATTGCAAAGGTACCCAAAGTGGACAGTATGTATGGTCAGGGTGGCTATATATGTATGCACAAAACACACAGAGTGAATGATTGTATAACTAAGATAGCCATAGTGGAATGTACATGTATGTATAACCAGGATAATTTTCCTACAGCCAGGTCATCTGGGTTCAAAAACTAGGTCACCAAGTCAAATCAAAGGAAAGGCTTGTTAACACTCTAGAGGTCACAATTTTGGCACAATCTTAATGAAACTTGGTCAGAATGTTATTTTTAATAAAATCTTGGACAAATTTGATATTGGGTCATCTGGGGTGAAAACTAGGTCACCAGGTCGAATCAAAGGAAAAGCTTGTTAACACTCTAGAGGGCACAATTTTGGCCAAATCTTAATGAAACTTGGTCAGAATGTTACTCTCAATAAAATCTTGGATGAGTTTGATATTGGGTCATCTGGGGTCAAAAACTAGGTCAACAGGTCAAATCAAAGGAAAAGCTTGATAACACTGTAGAGGCCACATTTATGACTGTATCTTCATGAATCTTGGTCAGAGTATTAATCTTCATGGTCTAAAAATCCAATTTCTATCTGGGTCATGTAGAATCAAAAACTAGGCCACCAGGTCAAATCAAAGGAAAAACATAGTTAACACTGTAGAGGCCACATTTATGACCATATCTTAATGAAACTTGGTCAGAATGTTAATCTTGATGATCTATAGGTCAAGTTAAGATCTGGGTCAGGCGGGGTCAAAAACTAGGTCACTTGGTCAAATCAAAGGAAAAGCTTGTTAACACTCTAGAGGCCACATTTATGACTGTATCTTCATGAAATTTAGTCAGAATGTTAATCTTGATGATCTTTAGGTGAAGTTCGAATCTGGGTCATGTGGGGTCAAAAACTAGGTCACTGGGTCAAATCAAAGGAAAAGCTAGTTAACACTTTAAGAGACCACATTTATGACCATATCTTAATGAAACCTGGTCAGAATGTTAATCTTGATGATCTTTAGGTCAGTAGGTCAGGTGAGCTATAAGGGACCTTATGGCCCTCTTGTTTAAGCAACAAATTGTATAAGTTAAGCTAAATACAGGTTTGACTGTATTCATGAAGGGCAAGACATACTGTTTCCATTTCTGGTTAATTTACATGCTGTAACTGTTTCCTCTTTGCACTCATTCAACACATTTAAGAAGATTTCATCTAATTATCAGAATGCTGAATGAGATGCATATATATCACATCAGGGATCGAATTTAATGGTCACTAACTCGCAAAATTCGAGTAAGAATAAAAAAATATGAGTAGAAAATCATGGCACTCGAATATTTACGCGAACACGTTTGAAAATCAGGGAATTTGCTCAAACTGTCCTTTTCTCTTTAAAAACTCCTTTCGGGCAGTTATTTTACCGATAATCATGTGACTGCTTCTAGATGCTTGTTGCTTTATACAAAAGTAATTATCGGATATGTAAGTAAGCGTCTAGGCAATATTTGTTTTCATTTTGGACGTCTGTAATTTGCAAAGTTCTGCGAAAATGGAGAGGAAAATAACAGGTGTCTTGGTGCAAAAAGGCCCGCAGAGCTCGAAAATGTTAGCAATACTACCAGCAGAGATCTGAGAAAAACTTAAAATATCAACGTCCATTCAAAAGTCCAAAGAATCATTGAGTACTTTGGTTTGTATCGTTCTTTCTAAACCAGAAAGTCCCAAGCCTGTCTGGACCATGAACTTTTATATGAAACCAAACAACAACAAAACAACTTAAATTTAGCACGTAAACAGCTTTTAAATAATTGCTTGTGGAACCCATCATTTTGCTAGTGGAAAAAAAATGGCACTAGCAAAAATTTGCTAGTTGGAAGAAAAGTTAAATTCGATCCCTGTCACAAGAGTTTGAAATTCTACTAGTAAGAAAAACTTCGTATAGATGTGAAAGTATAAGCAACTTCAAAAAGGTTTCTTCAGTATTTTAATTTCAAAGTTTAGACATTGAGTTAGTCTTCTTAAGGGAATAAAATGTCTGCATACAGTAAAACACAGGTCACTATTAAGTGATGTATAAAGTGTTTATTTTGTATAAAATGGGTATATATTATTTTCTTGATGAGTGTCTTCCGTGATCTTACTGGTTGAATTTCAAACTCCTGTGATTATATATTCATTAATTATATATCTTTGTCAGTCAGTCACTGTAAGAGTAAATATTTATTACCCACTATCAGGTGCCAAGGAAACACAAGCAAGTACGAGTGAGACGGTTGTGCAGATGGAGGGGGAGGAGACAGTGATAATCCACCCAAGTACTATTCATGTGCCAGTATCTATATAATGTTATCAATGACTGTCCTTAGATCCAAAATACGGCTAAAAAGTAAAAGTACATATTATTCATTTCAGAGGCATGCAAGCAGAAAAGGTGTCAGGTGGAAATGAAGTCCTTATGAAATCTCCCAAAATCCAGCTTTGTTCACACTCTAGTTTATAAATGTTGTCTGTCTGTTAAGGATTAAAAAGCATTGGTACAAGATTCAGTATGGCCAGTGCCCAAGTAAAAGGTTAGTTATTTAAAGTTTTAAGGGTTCATTCAGCATATGTAGTGTCTCATTCAAGAGACATGATTTCTTTAACATGTCAGTGTTGATAGCACCTAGATATAAGCTATATTAGCTTGACTATACGAAGTATGGAGAGCTGTCCTACGCGACCTGGCACCGGCGTCAGCATTCACACTTTGGTTAGAGTTTTGATGCACTTCCTCTTTATCTCTGTAATTACATGATGGATTTGTTTCAAACTTAAAATAGTTATTCCTCATCATCACCCACATCATATGGCACAAAGGTCATAACTCTCACACAAATATTTCATGAATTATCCCCCCTTTTTACTTAGAATTTCAGGTTAATGTTTTTGATGCACTTTCAATCTATCTCAGTTATTACTAAATGGATTTGATGCAAACTGAAATTAGTTGTTCCACATCATATGACACAAGGTCCATAACTCTGGTACCAGTATTTCATGAATTATCCCCCCTTTTTACTTAGAATTTCAGGTTAAAGTTTTGATGCACTTTCACTCTATCTCAGTTATTACTAAATGGATTTGATTCAAACTTAAAATAGATGTTCAGTCTCATCACTCATCTCATATGACACAAGGGCCATAACTCTTGCACAAATATTTCGAGGCACTTTCACTCTATATCAGTTATTACTAAATGGATTTGATTCAAACTTTAAATAGTTGTTCCACCTTATTACTCACATCATATGACACAAAGTGCATAACTCTTGCACCAAGTTTTCGTGAATTATGCCCCCTTTTACTCAGAATTTAAGATTAATTTTGATGCATTTTCACTATATCTCAGTTATTACTAAATAGATTTGATTCAAACTTAAAATAGTGGTTCTACCTTCTCACCCACAAGGTGCTTAACTCTTGCACCAATTTTTTATGGATTATGCCCCTTTTACTTAGAATTTTAAGTTTTTTTTATGCATTTTCATTCTATCTCAGTTATAGTAGTTGTTAAACATTATCACCCACATTATATGACTCATGGGCCTCCGTGGCCGAGTGGTTAAGGTCGCTGACTGCAAATCACTTGCCCCTCATCTGTGTGGGTTCAAGCCTCACTCAGGGCGTTGAATTCTTCATGTGAGGAAGCCATCCAGCTGACTTACGGAAGGTCGGTGGTTCTACCCAGGTGCCCGCTTGTGATGAAATAATGCACGGAGGGGCACCTGGGGTCTTCCTCCACCATTAAAGCTGGAAAGTCGCCATATGACCTATCATGTGTCGGTGCGACGTTAAATCCAAAAAAAACAAACTCTTCCACCAATATTTTATGAATTATTTCCCCTTTTTGCTTAGAATTATACTTATTTAGTGTTTTGATACACTTTATCTGTATCTCTCTTATTACTTAATATGTTTGACACAGACTTAAGCTATTGTCCAATATCTTCATCCACCATTGGAGTCATTCAACACTCCTATGACAGCTCCAGCTTCCTCAGATGTGCCCAGTTTCACTGTCCAGCATCGAAATAGTCAAGCATGCTGTCTCCTGTGACAGCTCTTGTTCAGTCTCTTGCAAATTGAGTTAACATGTCTGATAATAAAATTTGACAGTCATAGCATGTTAATGCAGAACAATGGGAAATATAATTCCATACCGAAAAACAGATCTATGAAAGAGGATTCCATCTGATAAGGACTTAATATTATTCCATTTTCTTCGAATTCATGCAATAATTTAATAGTCTGTAACTTCCTAATGTCCTTTATTCTAGGATAAAATTCCTGGGTTGACGTACCATCATATAACCTAAGCTTTCATGTTTAAAAGAAAATAAAAACACTTCCGATTATAAACACAAGTTTATTTTTCGTTTAGGGTAAGTGTGGATTGAAAGACGGTCATAGTGGCTTACGACTTCAAACGTTAAATGGCTATTGAAGTTCAAAATCCTCACAAAGGGCGCGACCCGGGCATGCCTTAGTTAATTCGAACCTTGTTGCGCCAAAAATATTGTACAAACACTATGCCATGCCATCCCCCGTACCCCTCGGTACGGTTAGCCAGGTAGAACCAGGCACCACTTTTGGTACCATATAAGAACCAGGTACTTCCATGTACCATATGGTACTTTCGTGTACCATTTACAAACCAGGTACCCCTTTGGTACCATACACGAACCAGGTACTTCCAAGTACCATGGTACTTCCATGTACCATATACGAACCCGGTACCCCTTTGGTACCATACATGAACCAGGTACTTCCATGTACCATATACAAACCAGGTACCCCTTTGGTACCATACAGTAACCAGGTACTTCCATGTACCATATACAAACCAGGTACCCCTTTGGTACCATACAGTAACCAGGTACTTCCATGTACCATATACAAACCAGGTACCCCTTTGGTACCATACAGTAACCAGGTACTTCCATGTACCATATACAAACCAGGTACCCCTTTGGTACCATACAGTAACCAGGTACTTCCATGTACCATATACAAACCAGGTAGCCCTTTTTGCTCTCTGGCCAATTCTTATATGCTCGAAAAATGAACCAGAAAAATTGAATTTTGAAGTGTCACCAGCCCCGTTGAATGGCGGCGGCTGGTCAGGGACCCATGAGTATATAAAAAGATTTAGTAATTGACAGTTAACAACTCCGTATGGCATGCCCTAGTCGCACCCAGACGTAAGAATTTTCAGCCAGTATGACAAAAGAAAGATTAGAAGAGAGAAGATAAATAAAAGAGAAGAAAGTAAAAGAAAATATTTAGAGTTTAAAGTTGTAAGTTATGGTACCGGCTTAAGATAACAAGCTAAGCATTTTCAAAATGACAAACAGGAATATATGTATCTCCTTAATGCATGCTTATAAATGTCACCATGTACATCTGATTTACAAATGGTATAAGTAATCATAATCATAAATTAGGCAAAAATGTCTTAAAGTGTCAAGTTTTTCAAATAAGCATGTTTAAACATAAGTAAAAGTTAACACTGATGCATGTTAACGGTCCATATAAACAGATTCTTTGAACTAGTACAGAATACACATCCATCACAGTGTCACCGATACATATTCACTTTCCATCATATCCTGTGATCCTTCCGAATAAGACTGAATGATATAATCGTCAGCTTCTGAACGTTACTATTATGTTGAACTTCATAAATAGCATTTTGTGCCTTTTCTGTCTGGTTATAACGTTTCTTGACTCATGTGCCTTAACATCTGATGCCATAAAAAGTAAAGCATTCTGAAAGAAGGAGAAAAACTCCGCAGCAAAAAAGTAACAAGAATGTTGCAAAAAAAGTATAGCATATAACGTGTAACTACCTTTTATTATTTTTCCATTATAATTATTGATTGAAAATCTATAGCATCATAAAACAAACGAAATAGTATTTAAATTATGCTAAAAAAGGGGTGCGGTGGGTGGGTTGTTCTTAAAACGGCCTCGTGCTGAATGGCAAATCGGAAGCACGGCAAACTTGTGACTTTTCTTTTTAAATTATCGTCTGCTACGAAATCTTGCGATACATACCATAGTAACGACTTAGCGTTATGACAACCGATGCAAACTTACGTACAATTAAATTGGAATTTAGCCAGAATAAACAAGATTAGTTGGAAGGATTAATCTATATTATTGTAAAAGACACATCTGAATGAAAAATGCTTGCATTGCAGGTTGAAAGCAGAAAAGAAGTGGTAGATGAA
Source organism: Mercenaria mercenaria (assembly GCF_021730395.1). NCBI lineage: Eukaryota > Metazoa > Mollusca > Bivalvia > Venerida > Veneridae > Mercenaria > Mercenaria mercenaria. The sequence goes on from NC_069378.1 coordinate 268,608, forward strand.
AGAAGAGAGAGCAAGAAGTGGAAGAGATATTTATACTGTTTAACAGACTATCAAGGATTTTGAGTGGTTAGTTAAGTAATGAAGTGTCTGAACTCTGAACCATGGTATATAAGAGGATAAATCACAAGAAGGCCTAAACCGGTCTGCGCATCAATCGTTATTTATTGCAGAATGTACAGAGCTTCATTTCTGTCTTTGTTTAAATGGAAATCAAATGGAGTCATGTTAGTACGGTTGATATATAGAGGATATGACAGGAGTGTCTTTTCATATTGAATTTATGCCGAGTGTTGAAAGTCACAAATATAATATTCTTTTTATCACATGTAAGCTTTTCCAGTCCAAACATAAAAAAAATCTACTTACTTTTACTATTATAACACAAGTCAATTTGACCAACAACTCTGCTGCTTTAAACGATGTTGACGTCAAGAAGCTTTATTACACTAGTGCTTTATCATTTTTTATCAAAGTGCTCAGTGTGAGCTTTTGTGATTGCCCTGTGTCCGTCCATCATCACCAGTTTGACTGACTGTTAACACTCTAGAGGTAACAATTTTGGCCCAATCTTAATGAATTTTAGTCAGAATGTTACCCTTGATAAAATTGTGGACAAGTTTGATATTGGGTCATCTGGGGTCAAAAACTAGGTCACCAGGTCAGATCAAATGTAAAGCTTGATAACACTCGAGAGGCCACACACTGCGAAAAAAGAGTTAATATACGGGAGTGTACGGGATCCCGTATATTACCCGTATACGGGAAGAAATACGGGAAAACTAAAATACGGGCGTGTACGGGGCTTGTATATTTAAAAGTCCGTATACTAATAAAATACGGATTTCCGTATACTATGAAATACGGAATTCTTAGTATACGATACCCCGTATATTATTGAAATACGGGAAATTCTAATAAGGGTTATTCTGATCGTATACAACACCGTATATTCCCGTATATGTCTGGTGTACGGGAATACATAAATCCGTATATTACGAGAATACGGGACGTATATTTCCCGTATATGTTTCATATACAACCCCGTATATTTCCCGTATATTCTGGATATACGGGATATGTATAGTATGTATATTTCGAAAATACAGGGATTAAATTTCCCGTATATTCTTCGTATACAACTCCGTATATTACCCGTATATGCCAGAAATACGGGATTTAAATAATTTGTATATTTCGAAAATACGGGACGTATATGTCCCGTATATGCTTGGTATACAACTCCGTATATTTCCCGTATATGCTAGAAATACGGGATTTAAATAATTTGTATATTTCGAAAATACGGGACGTATATGTCCCGTACATGCTTGGTATACAACTCCGTATATTTCCCGTATATGCTAGAAATACGGGATTTAAATAATTTGTATATTTTGAAAATACGGGACTTATATTTCCCGTATATTCTTTGTATACAACTCCGTATATTTCCCGTATATTCTGGATATACGGGGTATGTATAGTTTGTATGTTTCGAAAATACAGGTTTTAAATTTCCCGTATATTCTTCGTATACAACTCCGTATATTTCCCGTATATGCCGGAAATACGGGGTTTAAATAATTTATATATTTCAAAAATACGGTATGCAATCATTATGTGTAGTGAAAATTATATTCTCCGGCCATTTCAAAGGTCAAACGTTTTGCATGTTTTCGAACTTGTACGTGTATGTAGAATGAATGCCAATATTGAAAGAAAGAAATGTTTAATACTAATATGACAGGAACTGAAAAAAGCATTCACGGACCAAACAGGTATAAATTTAAAATCAAACATGAATTAATCCATCATTTCATCTAGCGCGTTCCCGATTTATTTTAACATTTAATCTAAATAGCCGATTGATGAAAAGAAAAGATTAATCAATTCATCCCTATTTTTTTGTAGTGATAAATACGTCCGTGGATCACCGCCATTGTAAAAATCTAATGCAAGCATAAATTAACTCTTTTTTCTGCACATTTCCAACGCTTGTGCATACAATGCAAATATTTATAGAAAAAGGTGGAACTAATCCATTTATATTTTGTACTGAAAAAGTATATAAGACATGTATTTATACTTTACTTATGAAATCAATTCTAATATTTTTACAAACGAAAAATAATCGATATAATGTGTCTGCGTCCAAAGATTCGAACAAACGCCTTTCGTTCGATTTAATACAGTATCGTCTGCTACCGACCGAGTAGGTCGTTTTTTTTGTGTTTTTGTTGGGATTAACGTTGCGCTGACACACTTATTGGTCCTTTAGCGACTTTCCTGTTTTCTTGGTGGAGGAATACCCCAGGTGCCCTAACGTGCATTATTTCATCGTGACGAGCGAGCACCTGCTTAATGTCTTCCTCACATGGAGAATTTTAACACTCTGAGTGAGGCTTGAACCCGCATCGGTGATGGGCAACTGGTTTGAAGTCATCGATCTAAACCACTCGACCACGGAAACCCACTCCAGGTGGGTCGAATCTTTAAACCAACATGTAGATAACATAGCATGTTTGTAATAAAGAAAGCACATAATCTACCGAAGTCATTCAGTTTAATATAATTCAAAGAGCTATAAAATATGTATTTTATACCTTTTTGTTCAATGTTCACTTTCAACTGTTACTTAAGGTAGTTCTGCACGTTTGATAAACCGGAAGTGATGGCGTAACGTCATTTAGCCGGAAAACGTAGAATAAAGCCTAGATTCAGCGTACGGAAATGAAATCATTTTATGAATTAATGACAACCTGTGAGTTAATTTATTTAAATGGCAATGCTACTTTATTTCTAAAGTCAAAATATGATATGAAGACATATGACACGTTAAATATTTCAAAATAATGTCTTAAAATTGGCGTGAAATGTCCGGTTCACTTTAATCATGGTAAAATATCTCAAAAATAAGCACATGGACATATACATTTTATTTCACCAAATCATAGACCATGTGTTTATTTACAACTGTGAGAAGTTTCATCAAAATCTACATTGTGGAAAAAATTCTATTCACGAAAATGTTATGAAAATTATGATTTTCCCATAGATCCCTATTGTGAAATATTGCATGATGTCCAAATTTTTCAAAATGATCTAGCAAAAAATCAAGCACACGACCCTATCATTTTTATTTGCTGAATTTTCTATGTATATTCTGAAGTTTCGAAAAATCAGAGTTTAATCAAATTCTACATTGTAGAAAAAAGTTTGATCCAAACGTGCAGAACTACCTTAATTATAAATCATTAAGCGAAAAATATTTTCATATCCGTTGACTTTTGTTTCGAAGTAATTCTGCAGATGTTCTATATATAGTACGGTGGCATAGAGAGGACATAGAAAATATTCTATTTTTTCTGTGCGCACGTGTTAGCTACCACGTGCGTATGTGGTAATTCACACGTGCGCGGGTGATAACTATCACGTGCGCAAGTGACAGCACGTTATACTACCATGTGCCCATGTGATAACTAACGCGTGCGCACGTGTTAGCTGATCAATGAAAAAGCGTGAAAGATCTGCAATTTTTCTAAATGGATGTCTTTCATAAGGAAGTATTATTTATAGTTAGCTGTAATTTACGAAGTAAGTGTTTCTTGTTTTTGAAAAAAGGCTGATATCTCGATTAGTTTCGTTGGTAACATTCACGTTCGCACGTGTCAACTAACAACTGCGAACGTGATAGCTATCACATGCGAACGTATTTGCTAAGATAGTTATTACGTGCGCACGTGTTAATCAACACATTCGCACGTGGTATCTAACATGTGCGAATGTGGTGCTAACACGTGTGCACGTGATAAATAAAATGTTTCCTATGTCCCCTCTATTCCACTGTAGTATACACTGTGGCAGACTATTTTATTTCTCGTGGATGTAGGGTCCTTAAGTATTGACCTAGCACATGTGAATATTTCGTATATTTCCATAAATTCATTTTCAATGTCCAAACATAAATAGCGATACAAATATTACATATATAATTCATAGTTGATATTATACTATCGCAAGATAAAACAGGTAGCGATAACATCACATTACTTTACTTTAAAGCAATGATAACCGTGGTAACGTGGATGGCGTGACACTGATTGACTGTATAAAATACAAATATTGCTTAAAATTAACGAAAACGCTCGAAAAATATTGGCAAAGATTAATGAGTGTCTTTCATTAAATCAAATGATATAAGCATTTACACTGATTTACCCATCTACACGAAAATAAACTGTACATAAACCGAACAGTTTTACTGCAACATTAATTGATAATAATTGTACGCATATTAACTAAATCAGATAGATAGCCCATGTACCCTAAGCCTGGTAATCCAGTCTGACAATTTCTAACATTTTTCTACCCGCAAATTGACATTATCGCATAGTGCGGCAATTTTCCTTTGATCTTTGCAGCATGTTATACATAGTAACACACATTATTACTACAAAACTGTGCTGATATCTTACAAAACTGTTCCGATATATATCGGAACACTTTTTCTCTATGAGTTTCATAAGAAAAAAAGTGTTCCGATATATATCAGCACAGTAAAACTGTTCTGATATATATCGGAACACTTTTTCTCTATTGAGGTCCTATCAAGGGAGTATAATTTTTTCCTTTCAAAGAAAAGATGATTTTAGCTCCAATTTACAGTTCACAGAGAAAGAATATATTTATCGCAACACTTTTTTTCTTACAATGGCAAGGTCCTATGGAGGGAGCATTATTTTTTCCTGCCAATGAAAACATGATTTTATTTCAAATTTATTGTTCACGGAGATAGAGTGATCACAAATACCTGCATCTATAAAGTAAAAGAATAAATAAACTAGAATATTTCGAAGATTCGATATTTATCATTATCTCTAAATGAACATCAGAAATACATGATTGTCATGAAATAATAAATTCAAAGTTTTCTTAAATGTTTCTTAAAACTGAAAAGCGCTAAAAAAATATCCGTTATGTGCTATTTTGCTAAAATGTATCTGCTATGGCACTATAATGTATGTGCTACGGGTAGGTCAATTATATAATCATTATGAACAACAATTCCAACACACTGTTACAACAGTTCTCGTACGATATTAAAACTGAAAAGTGCATCCAGAGAATGAGTGATTTCCAGAAAATAACCCTTAAAACTTGGATCACTGCGTTTATTATCCACTGACATCGTCGTTATCCTTTAGAACACTTTCAGCATTTTTCTCATTGACCGTTTCACACTGTGCCTTTATTGTCGTCTGCGGTGGATTTAGTGTGTTTGAAATTTCTTTAACATTGCGGGAGACTTTTTTGGGTATTTCCAAACCCCCGGTAGTGGTCTGTGGCCAGTTCGTTTAAAACCTTTCCCCGGGAATTCCCCCTTGGGGTGGGGTTTTTGTGGCACACTTTCTTCCCAACTATGGTTTGTGTTCTATTTCTAAACCCTCAGAAAACAATGTCTTTAATGAAATTTTTAACTTATTAATTCCAAAACTTTTTCCCCCGTAACGAAAGTGCCCCCTCGGATTTTTTTAAAGCCCCGATAAAATGGACCCGAAAGCCCCAATGCATTCAGATATGCTCTAAAAGCAAAAATTTCCCACTTTTTTTCATCATAATGTTTTAAAATTTTTTGGTTTCAAAAACCCCGTTTTTAAACCCCCTTTGTACTTTTTCTGTTTGTACCTTTAAATTCTATGTAACGACCATTTTCGTCACCCCCGTTTTGCAAATTGGTTACATTTTTAATGTTCGGTGTTATCCACCCCTTAATCCGAAAAATTTACAGTTATAGAAATACATGGTAGCAAGAAAACAGATGAACTGTTCCAAAATACACCTTTGCCACAAAATCTTTTCATCTTTTTCATGAGGTTTTGCCCCCTCGACCAATACCTAATCCATCTTTGTCACTTTTCATCTGAGATCATCCCCCTGCAACCTGCGTTTGTGCATTGTCCACCAAGAATTTTTATCAAGAGCCAGAAGACGGGTTTCTCAAAGCCACACAATATTATATAGCGATCCGGGTGGGTGGGGGGCCCATCCGCTTTCTTGTTTTACCACAAAACGCAAGTATAAAAACATCTTTTTAATGTTAACTCTCCATAAATTCAAAAATCTAAAAAAAATTGCACAATATCAAGTGGCATTGTGCACTGCTACAAGAACACCATTTTTATAAATTATATACTGAAAATTTTTTGAAAAAAAAAACGTAAACCCAACAAAACACACTAAGATTTTCCCAGTTACAAATCTAAATCGACATGGGCCGTGATTTTTTTTGACTAACAAGACATTCCCTGCAAAAATTTTTGAAAACTTTCTAAAAAAGTACCATTTTTCGAAATCGAATTTTGCATTTTCTAATTGGAAAGCTACATTTTTCGCCATTAAACATGAAAAGTGTTTCTTAAAAGCTATTTTAATCACCATCGGATCCCTTTTTCGGGAATGCCCTATTTAAAAACTTTTTTGCCAAGCAAAGCTTTTTAAGGGATGATTAGATAAAACTGTATTTTAGAAATAATAACCTAAGAATGCCATTTTTAGTGACCATAAAATATTTTTCAACAACATTGGGGTTCATTCAGCAAAAAAGAAAAGTTGGGCTAGTTCGAAAAAATGCTACGTGAAAAGGTTTCCCAAATTTTTATAAATGCAGTCCACCAAATCTCAAAGCTTTCAACTGATCTCGTCACACAAACCGTATAATTCACAATGCTAATCTTGATTGCATTATAAATTTAAACAAAGGTACATGTGCTTTTTGATTACCCTGAAAGGTTGTGTTGATATCGCATTTCCCCGAGTGGGGGAAATTTCTCTCCGTCCCTTTCCGAACGGGGTCTCCAAGCCTCAAAACAGAGGTGGGCCCCCTTTTTACCCTTCGGGGTTACCCGATTTCTTCCTTGATAGTGGTCAAAATTTAGTTTTTTGGTAATTTTTTCCAAAACGATTTTCACAATTTTTTTCCCCCCCTAACAATTCACAATTTTTTTCCAGCGGGAGTTTACTAAAAAATACCCAAAAGTCGCAATGGTACAATCCTCTACAAGATTTTTAAACTGAGAACTGACATCAAAAAATTCTTGTTTTCAAAAAAATCCCCGAGTTTTGACAAAAATTATCGTCTTCTTGCATACTTTTTAATCTCGTCAAGAAACCCGAGATAAAAAAAATTCCTGTCCTCACTAAATTTTAAAAACGGGAACCGACATATTTTGATTTTTAAAACTCCCTTTTTGTTGTTTTTTTTTCCCTTTTTTTTATTTCGATAGCTTATTCGCGTTTGAGCTATACAGCAGGATAGCGCACTGAAAAGAAAAAAATTACTTGGGGGCTGAAAACAAATTAGACTCCCAATAAGCGTTTGGCCCCAAAAAATCAAAGAGTAAATACAAATGTAGAAATCTGTTTTGGGTCTTTTTCCTGGGGAAACACATTTCAAAAAAAAATTTCTGGGGTTTTAGTCATGGGTGCAGAAAGGGGAAACATAAGTGTAAAAAAAATTATAAAAATTAATTTTAAAAATAGATCATAAACAAAAAAATAAATAAATGAAAAGTAGAACTATGCATAAAACAGTTATAATATTGATCTCGGTGTTTCGAGGATAACAGAGCTAGGGGTACATCTCGGGATATTTCTCTTCACATTCTGTCTCGGCCTAAACGGCCTGAAAAAATGTGCAGAGAAAAATACCCTCGATGTACCCCTAGCTCTGATATATCCTGGTAACACACTCTCACACATACTATAACTATTACATATCAGAAACTCGATGAATGCCAATTAACACAAATTAGCGCAAATTAATTGGGATCTTTAATGCATAGATATTAGGTATCCAATCAGTTGGGAACACGCTTCGTCACGCTTCGCGCGTTCATACCTCGAAGCGATAACATCTGGCTCAAGTGACCGCACGCGATAATCTGTATATTGCATATTTCAGAGGGAAAGGAAGTCACGAGTAAGTACTTATTTGATTTATATGTTTTAATTTTTAATAAACTGATTTTTTTTTGTGACAAACCAGACCATGAATTATATTTCAGTTAATCGGAAACATGGGTTGCTTTTTATTGCTTTAACAAATTCAGAATAGCCGTTAAATAGTTCATTCATTCATTCATTCGATTGATCATTTCTTCACAACTAATCATTTAACTATTATTTCATTCATTCTTTCATCCGATAGTCTACAAGGATGTCAGTCACCAAATGTTGATGTTGCAAGTGTTTGAAATAAAAAAAAAGAAATATCGTGCAAAAATCATTTGATGAATACCATTGGGGTTAAACGAGATTAAAGTTGAAAGGACAAAAACAACTCCAGATAGAAGTTTTATTTCGTAGAAGCTAGGTAGCCGAGGCTAGCTTTAAGAATGAATAAGGCGGCACGCACGTTCATTCATTCGATTAAAACTGGAATCTCGGAAAAGCATTAATAAAGTTAATAATTACAATCTTTTATTTTTAGAAAATGGGTACCGGTAATCTGACAAAATAACGCTTTTTTCTAGATGACACTTTTGCAAAAAATTACAACATCTCTTGCCTCTGTCTAGAGAGAAAATGTTTTTCTCTGCGAAAATATCAGTGTCAGTATGAAAAAATTAATACTATTACAGATTATTTTATCTCTACAGATTTTGTAAGTCTATGTAAGCGGTTGTGATGCGTATTTTTTTTTTTCAAAGTATTATATAAAAAAGGTTGGTAATAATAAAAATTTATATTATGTAGAATTTGATTATTAATCTGAAAGTTATAAGAATTTTATAGTGACCTAAAATACATACATACTATAGATCTTTTGCATTACCAATTTTTAGTAACATCTTTAAAACCGATAAAGCGGGATAACAAATAATCCAATTTGTCGATTTCCGTACAAAGTGTTGTTGTTTTAACACGGGGGTGGGGGTGGGGTGAATCGATAACTAATAGCTTTGGTCATTATATTTTTTTATCTGATGCATTTACAGGCAAACGGTTTACTAACGATGTACATGTACTTGAATGAAGTTTAAATTAATATTAAAGTGAAATGCGGAACAAGTCGAATATGTATATAATACTTTATTTATTGTCAAATAAAAGTAATATTTAGTAATATGAATACGGTATCTAACATATTTAAAATCGTTACATATTATACATCTAAAACAAACATTTACTTTCAGGACCATACATGTACAAACAATAAGTAATTGCTCAGCTTAGTCTGTTATTTTAAATCGATTTTCAACGGACCATTGTGACATCTTAACAAATTAAAGTTGACGATATTTCCGATTGACTGGTATTTTTTCAGTTCTCTGTTTTACTCCATTTTACAGCTGTAAATCTTCAAATATGACCACAAACGTCTTTTTTTTCAGCAGGGCGCAAAATGATGTACTAACAGGTTAACCATAAAACCATAAAATTTTAAGTACCTATCGCTTGTAGTACGTGGGTTAACATATTTTTATGACCCAGCTTGAAACAACACTGACCGGATATTTCTTATCCCCAGGCAATATTGTATTACACAATGAAATTTAAAGGGTGATTAAACATTTGACACAATTAAATTATCTTCTTTTTATTGTAACTGTATGCAATCTTTGGGTTAAAATAACTTTAAGAAATAACGCAACGTTTAAACGAATACTAAAAAAAGGCACTGGCCCCCCGATCGTCCGACAAGAACAGAAAAAAAATATAATTGAGCCGTGCCATGAGAAAACCAACATAGTCATAGTTTTCGACCAGCATGGATCGAGACCAACCTGCGCATCCGCGCAGTCTGCTCAGGATCCATGCTGTTCGCTAACAGTTTTTCTAATTCCAATAGGCTTTGAAAGCGAACAGCATGGATCCTGACCAGACTGCACGGATGCGCAGGCTGGTCCCGATCCATGCTAGTCGCAAACCAACTATGTTGGTTTTCTCATGGCACGGCATTATATTTTTTTAGATATATGGATATTAATGGTGTATAATTATGCTACGTATACTGACAGACTATAATGTTGCGGAAACACATGAGAATTAGATGTTTTAACTAATTTTTACGATAAAAATTGTATATTTAACGCGCATTAAACACTTAACCCTCCCTTGCGTTATAATTGGTAACGACAGTGGAAAACTTCTTTGTTGCCGCTGCGGTCAGTGTTCGTTTCCCGGCGCGACCATCTTTTTTTCTATATATGACATTTTTTAATAATTTATAGAAACAAAATGATTCCTATTTTAAGTTTCATGATGTGACAACTTCAGCTTAAAAGGTTCGTTGATGAACTGATAATTGTGCTTTTTAATCGAACCTCCCTTTCAATATTTTACTCCGTAGATGTTATTTGTAGAATTTTATCGTCAAGCATATCCTGTGCATTTAAGGAATATTGATTAAGGAATATTAAAGCCTGTTTGCCTGGGGTCTATATATTTCGAAAAAAAAAAACTGTGAGAACAATAAACATCTCGCGGGAAGGTCTATCTTTGCATGCCCTACCGTTTTTCTGTTACTCTAGCCAGCCTGTTCACGTGCACGAATAGACATGCGCTCGTGCAAAACAAATCATTCTGAAAACAAAGTGGTCATTTATTAGGAATGAAATCGAGTATGTCTGTTAATTCGATCTTCAAACATTCAATCAAACTAGTACCATTTCTTTCATTTTACCACAGATTAGACATGTATACACTGTTACATAATTATTTTCGAATATTCGGCAACTCTAATATGAAATAATGTAAATTATATTGATACCCTGATATTATTTATTATATTTTAGTTAGGTTAATCTATGAGATTTGGATAATTTTAAATCCAGATTTACAGATGCATTATATTTATTTGACCATGATAAAGAGATGGGACGTTTATGATGAATATTGTACTTGTCTAAGAATATTATACTGACCACGAGATTGGAAATTCTGGTAACTCTTCAGATTGTTTAACCAAATATTAAAACGTTTAGAGGCAAATATATCGTTCAGAACTTGTTCAGTCACAAAGTTTAAAGAGATGTTTGAAATATTAAATTAAATTAAAAAAAAGCTTAACAACGCGACTGTTATGCATTCTCATCAGTCAGATGTTCGTCAAAATCCCGGGGAACCACGGTAGACCTCTGGTATGCGAGAATGCTGTTATGTCACTCTGATACATTTTATCCAAACTGTACAAAAGATTTATTGTGCATTTTGAATAAGTTCTAACACGGAGGATTGCGTAATGGCGGACAGGTTAAGGAACACTAATTTAGCATAGTTTACGTTAACACTAGCGTTGGTTTGAATTATACCGTGGCTGTAGTTTTGACATTTTGGTAGGAATAAAATGGGGAAGTGTTATTTAGATCCCATTACCGCATTTTATGTGCTTTTGAAGTTTTGTGACAGGTAAAATCTCTCTTGAAAAAAGTCTCTCCCGTATTAATGTTATTACTGTATGTCAGTTTGAAGACAATCCATCAAAATGAGGTGAGGATTGACCGGACAACGTGTGACGGCACTATGAACACCATGCATTTTTTATTAAATATAATTTGGGAGATAGTTTTTAACGTAATTTAACCATAAAATGCAAATAAAACACTACATAGATAACTTGTATTAAATATCAACAGGCACGTTTAATGATATCTAATTTCTTTTCGCGACGAAATGAGTATGGGCGTTCTGACACTTAATGATGTCGTCATCCCACATGTCATTTTATTCGTCATAATTTTCACATCATTTAATAGATATAATTATCAGTATCTATGAATTGCAAGAGTCCATTTTTTATAACTTTTAATGCGTGCATTTTTTTTTATTCCAGGTTGACACAAGAGTTGTTTACTGGAATCAGAAAACGGGACGACTATTTATTTTCACGATAGAGAATATACTTATGTTTGAAGTTTCTACTAGTTTGATCAACAGATGCAGACAGACAGCCCGGATGAGCCGTTCGTTCTCAGTGACATTCGTAACAACAGATAAAAGCTTATACTTATTGAGATCAGGAAACTGAATATTTCCATGTGGTTCATCATTTGTAACCTGCTTACATATCGTGTTCCAGTACAGAACCAACATGCGTCTTTTTAAAGTACACCTTCGGACATTAGGAGGGGTGTACTGCTCTTTTTAGAAGACGGCAAATCGAAAAGCCTATAGCGGTAATCAGCATTCATGGGAATAACGAAAACATGTACAGACAATAGTAAAAGAAGTAATACTCAACTGATTTGTTGAGTCAACCGCGCAGAATTAAATGTGCGAATTGCTAGTTTTTCAATTAGAAATGAACATAATAATATTAAGAAATGCTTGATGTTATTGATTACTCACATTTTAATTCTGCTTATTTCATTTGGACAAGAAATGAAAATGATTCATAACCGTTTGAAAAACTGATTTAAAAAGTATTTAAGTTGAATAAAATGTTTAGTTTAATCTGACATGTCTCCAATTAATAACAATATGATTTTTTTCTCATACCCTGTCTTTGTCTTGCTTTTTTTCTAACATACCGTATTCTGCTGTAGGTATCACCGACATTCATTTTGTCATCTTCAGTGTGTGCCCATATACAAAATCAGTTCACATAAAAGAAAAATACGGGATTGTATACTACACATGCATATACGGGAAAAGTCTGGTAAATGTATCTTTTAGAATACTGGTCCGTGAATTCCCCGAATACGAAAACCAAATTCAGTCTAAATGTGACACAAATATGGAATCTGTATACTCTGCATATCATGCATAAACGGGAAAAACCTGGCCCGTATAATCAAAAACTACAGGTTCGTATATCCCCGTATATCAGATGCAAATACTTCCGTATATGACACAAGTACGGGATCCGTATATTGCGTATACCATGCATATACGGGACTAATCCGTAGCCCGTATAGTAAAAAATACAGTTTCGTATTTTCCCGTATATGACACAAGTACGGGATCCGTATATTGCGTATACCATGCATATACGGGACTATTCCGTAGCCCGTATATCAAAAAGTACAGTTTCGTATATGCCCCGTATATGACAAAAGTACGGGATCCGTATACTTAGTATATCATGCGTATACGGAAAAAATCCGAAGCCCGTATATTAGAAAATACAAGTCCGTATATGCCCCGTATAAAATGCAATCACAGTCCGTATATGACAAAAATACGGGATCCGAAAACTTAGTATATCATGCGTAATACGGAAAAAATCCGAAGCCCGTATATTAGAAAATACAAGTCCGTATATGCCCCGTATATTAGATGCAATCACAGTCCGTATATGACAAAAATACGGGATCCGTATACTTAGTATATCATGCGTATACGGAAAAAATCCGAAGCCCGTATATTAGAAAATACAAGTCCGTATATGCCCCGTATATTAGATGCAATCACAGTCCGTATATGACAAAAATACGGGATCCGTATACTACGTATATTCGGAATATACAGGCTCGTATACGTGTTCCGTATATTCTAAAATACGGAAAGTATACGGGAAAAAAAGTCTCAAGACCCTTCGAATACATGAAAATGAAACTTATGTTAAAGCAGGACACGAATAAACACCATTTCTAGGGATTTTTTTTAAAGTTCGTATATTGCATATATACGGGAAATATACATTTATGTATATTCGGCGTATACGGGATCCCGTATATGCATGACAAATATACGGACTTCCCGTATACTAGATGTTCCGAATACGGGATCGTATATTAGGTCCGTATATTTGTAATATACATCCCGTATACTCCCGTATTTTCGAAATATACGGGACCGTACACTCCCGTATATTGACCCTTTTTTCGCAGTGACATGTATGAAAATATCTCTATGAAACTTGGTCAGAATATTAATCTTGATGATCTTAAGGTCAAGTTTAAATCTAGGTCAAGTGGATTCAGAAACTAGACCACCAGGTCAAATCTGAGCAAAAGCTTGTTAACTAGAGGATACTGCATTTATTGAAAATGTGACCGCAAAGATCTTGCTTTTCTGTTATTGTCTTCAATCTTATAATTCCATTGGGACATAATTAAGACCATTTTATATTTGTTTTTGACGTATTTTGCATTATTGTTATGCTATTTTTAGCTATATATAGAGCTAGATTTAGCTATATAGCTAATTTGTGACTTTTCTGGGACCTGTATAATATGCATGTTTTATATGTGTAAATGTTAACCTTGATGATCTTTAACTCAAGTTTGAATCTTGGTCATGTAGGGTTAAAATCTAGGTCACAAGGTCAAATCAAAGGAAAAGCTAGTTAACACTCTAGAGGCCACATTTGACCATATCTTAATGAAACTTGGTCAGAATGTTAATCTTGATGAACTTTAGGTCATGTTTAAATCTGGGTCATGTGGGGTCAAAAACTAGGTCACCAGGTCAAATCAAATGTAAAGCTTGTTAAAACTCTAGAAGCCACATTTATGGTAATATCTGTGAAACTTGGTCAGAATGTTAATCTTGATGCTCTTTAGGTCAAGTTCAAATCTAGGTCAAGTGGGGTCAGAAACTAGGTCACCAGGTCAAATCAAAGGTAAAGCTTGTTAACATTCTAGAGGCCACATTTATGATTTTTTATCTTAATGAAACTTGGTCAGAATGTTAACCTTGATGATCTTTAGGTCAGGTTCAAATCTTGGTCAGGTGGGGTCAAAAACTAGGTCACCAGGTCAAATCAAAGGAAAAGCTAGTGAACACTCTATAAGCCACATTTATGACCTTATCTTAATGAAACTTGATCAGAATGTTAATTTAGATGATCTCTAGGTCAAGTTTAAATTTGGGTCAGGTGGGGTCAAAAACTAGGTCACCAGGTCAAATCAAAGGAAAAGCTAGTGAACACTCTAGAGAGCACATTTATGACCATATCTTTATGAAACTTGTTCAGAATGTTAATCTTAAGGTTAAGTTCCAATCTGAATTAGGTGGGGTCTAAAACTAGGTCACAAGGTCAGATCAAAAGTAAAGCTTGTTAACAATCTAGAAACCACATTTATGACTGTATCTTCATGAAACTTGGTCAGAATGTTAATCTTGATGATCTTTAGGCCAAGTTCAAATCTGGGTCATGTGGGGTCAAAAACTAGGTCACTAGGTTAAATTAAAGGAAAAACTAGCTAATACTCTATAGGCCACATTTATGGCCATATCTTAATGAAACTTGGTCAGAATGTTAATCTTGATGATCTTTAGGCCAATAGGTCAGGTGAGTGATACAGGGCCTTCATGGCCCTCTTGTTTGGTAATTTAACAATTGATTCTGCAGAAACTTAGCTATAGAATTAAGGTAAGAATGCAATAGTTTAAAAACAGTTTAGGTAAAATATAAGTACACTTACCAGTTTTCATTTCTGTTTTTTTTTTTATGAACTGTTGAAAAGTTTGATGTATTTAGGAAAAACAAGAATAAAAAACGCCAAAAATAGTTAAGAACAATTCCAATCACTTGTCTCTCACTGCTTTGGGTTCAAAACCTCACTTGGGATGTAGAATGATTATTTGAGATGACTTACGGAAGGTGGATGATTCAACCCAGGGGCCAGACTGTGACTGAAATAGAGGATGGCAGTGTACCTACCGAGTTCCTCTACCATCAGGAGCTAGAAAATCACTACATGATAAGAAAATACCTTAGAACAATTGAATGCCAAATATTTTATTAATTTACGTATTTCTCTTTGGCATTTTATAGATGTCCATTGTATAACAACTTGCCAAGATGTTGCCGTGTAGTGAAGAAGTCTGGTGAATGTTGCCCAGTAGTTCAATGTCAGGATGGATATTTCTTTTCCTCATCCACAAACCTCGGTTCCCTAGCTTATGGCTTGGCTCTAAGTGTTTCTGACCCTCCAAGCAGGTGAGATGAAATTTTTAGATATAATTATACTGTAACATAAATTATAAAAAAAAATAAAAAAAGATATTAATAATATATCTCATTAGTGCTGTATTTTGATTCACATCACACATTACTGGCACGAGAATAGTCCCCAGACAGAAATCGCATATATTTCATCCTCAAAAGCTTAAACAATCTCAAGAATAAAAACGATTTACATATATACATACCTCAGCTCCGGTATTATCAGTTTAGGGTTTTTTCTGTGAAATGGCGTCATGTTCACGGGGGCTTAGCGAGGCCCAAAAAGAGGACTGTAGAACGTCAAATTTTAACATGCTTGATAGTAATGCTGGGACACCAATTTTTCATGAATATATTTTTCGGGAACTGCCCATATGAGCTGGAATTATGAAAAAGACAAATAATGTTTTTTTAACTGTAAAAAGATCACAAGTTTGCATCAGATTTATTTGTCCAAGCCACATAGAATTTGCGACAACAGAAAATAGAATAATTATGCTTAAGTCACAGGTATTAATTTTACAATAACTGGCTAATCAAACAAATCATGAAATATTTTGGCAAATTAGTATTGTTGTCACAAAGAAAAGTTTTCTTGTTGAAAGTGTATATATCGTCTGCTAGTCGTGAAGTAAAGACATGTAGCCCTCCAGACAGGCCTCTCTTGCACATGCGCAATAAAAACAGAAGCCCCACCAGTGAAAATGTAAACAAGAAACCATGCTGTAGGAATTCCACGATTATTATATTCATATGATTACCTGTGAAAAAATGAACTTGATAAACTTCTCACATTAGACACAAAAATATTTAGAAGAATTGCAAAAATAGGGCGTTGCGGGACCATGTCCGGGGACTACTGCTGTCCAGGGACTACTTGCGTGCCAGTAATTCCTGTTTAAAATAAACTATAACAAAAATATTTGTTTTTACTAAGTTGTTCCTAAAATATAATGATGCTGTATTTATTAAAGAATAAATGATTATGTTATTAACAAAGCTGTCTTTGCTATTACAATTGTAGGAAAAACACAAGTGCAGGAAACTTTACCGTCAGAGGAGGTGTTGCCACTGGGAGCTGGTAGTGCAGGCTTTATGGCACCAACAATAAGTAAGCGTTTTCATCATCATCATATATGTATTTACTTTTGACCTTTGACCCTTTAAAGTACTAACTACCGTAGTTGAGATAAGACAAGAATCAGATATCTAAGTTGTGTATTTCTGTACTTAACAAATGTCTCAGCATAGGCACATCATTAAATTAAAGTGGGTATTGACAAAAGTACCCCTGGAATGGATGGAACATAGCAGGTGTCATCGTACCTCCCCAGCATCATGTCTAGGTGATACAGCTGCAAAAAGTCTAATTTAAGGAATTACCCAGCACTAACATCTAGTTACAACTGGGAAATGTACTCAGGTGTGCAACAGAAATTGATACCAGGCTTCTAGCACAGTGGTTTAACCTGCTAACCACTGACTCCTATCAGTTACTATTAAACAGAGTATCTACCTCAATTTCAACAAAAAAATAGCTTTGAAAATAAGTGTCTGTCACAACAGTAACTTATTTAGTTGGCCTATCTTCTTGAGGCATAATTTCAGATGGATGTTTATATTAAAGGACAGTTGTACATTAAGGACCAGGCTTGGAAAGATGGATGTGAATTTTCTTGTATCAGCAAGGATGCCAGTACGGGACTTCATGCAAACACAAGTAGGTGCATTCTAGTTTTCATGGTTTTATCAGTCCATGAATCAATATCCAATGAAACATCTTTTTCACCAAAACCATAAATCTTCATGATCAGAAAATGAAATGATTTCACAAGATATCAGTGATCTTTATTTGCCAGAACTTGCATATGAAACTTTGTTAATCCCCCGCCACAAGTGGAGGGGAGTTATAGGAATGGACTCCTTCTGTCCTTCCATCCTTCCGTAATATTTTGTGTCCGTACTGTATCTCCTAAACCCCTTGAAGGATTTTCATGAAACTTGGGTCAAATGATCACCTCATCAAGACGATGTGCAGAACCAATGAGTCAGCCATGTCGGTTCAAGATCAAGGTCAAAGGTTTGAGTCTACCATTTTGTGTCCGCTCTGTATCTCTTAAACCTCTTAAAGGATAATTATGAAACTTGGATTAAATGATTACCTCATCAAGACGATGTGCAGAACTCGTGAGTCAGCCATGTCGGCTTAAGGTCAAGGTCACAACTCAAGGTCAAAGGTTTGAGCCTTCCATTTTGTGTCCGCTCTGTATCTCCTAAACCCCTTGAAGGATTTTCATCAAACTTGGGTCAAATGATCACCTCATCAAGATGATGTGCAGAATTGATTAGTCAGCAATGCCGGCTCAATGTCAAGGTCACAGCTTAGAGTCAAAGGTTTGAGCTTCCATTTTGTGTCCATTCTGTATCTCCTAAACCCCTTGAAGGATTTACATTAAAGTTTGGTCAAATGATCACCTCATCAAGAACTCATGAGTCAGCATGTCAACTCAAGATCAAGGTCACATTGAGCGGTCAAAGGTTTGAGCTCTGTATCTTTAAACACCTTTTAAGATTTTCATGAACTTGGGTCGAATGATCACTCATCTTGACAATGTGCATAATTCATGGGTCAGCCATGTCAGTTCAAGTTAAAGGTCACAGCTCAAGGTCAAAGGTTTACCAATTCACTATCCATACCAATCTTACAGACTGCCTTGTTGTAGCTATGAGTATATTGTAATCAAAGGGAGATGTTTTTTATGTTTGAATACTTCTCAAAATATGATGGGTTTATGTGAAAGCAGTTGGAGTTTATTTTCTGCTGAACCCTTTTAATGTTTCCTAATGTTTCTATATCAGTGGTTTATAGCTTTCAAGTTTGATATATGTATACAACAAACGTAATTATTACATACTAAATGTATGTAAAAACTTTGATGGTAAGTCACAAGTGATAGTCCTGCTCTAGTTTCAGTGGGGATGAGAATAAAGAAGTTTTATACATGTGAAATGAACAACATTATAACTAGCACTTACTTAGAACTTACATTTTCTAGTGATGTTAAGTATACATACTTAAACACAAATGCCACACATAATACTTTGATATGATTATACAAATGCCACACATAATACTTTGATATGATTAATACATATTGATATATAGATAAAATTTACTATTTTAAGGTACAGCTCAGGTATGGATTGATACGGATTACTGCATTTCTATCTGTGGCTAGACATAGCTATCCACGCCGTATGTGTGACTGGGGTATTAACAGTAACAAATTGAAGGGATTCTGTTTGGATTCCTGTCCACACAAAATTTTATTGCTTCAGGTTTTACAAATTTTAAAGATAGATCAAGAGCATTTGTTTGTCAGTATTTAATTTCATTGATTGACAATGTCAAAAAGCTACAAATGTATCTATGTACTTAATAATAAATTCTCAGTTACTAAGGAGAGAAAGGTGCAGAACACAAAGTAAGTCTCCTACAGACATCTATTATTACACAACAGCATTATCAATATCTATTATAGACATATTTGCATTCCTTTTGTAGCTTCAGCCTCCACTCAGTGTGTCATATAGACTTGAGTTCTTTGGTGTGGCAATCATCAACTGTATTCTGTCTATCATTCTAGAGGTAATTTATTTGGTAAAATGACGGGTTGTTTTTAATCTTCAAAAAGGTGTCATGGTTGACCAGCTGAGAATGGTTTTTGTTAATTACTACTACTCTCTGCGGGTAAGAGCATTGCTCTACTTACCACAAGAACCTCCTCGGTAGCTTTGGTATTGCACCTGCTTCGAGTGCAGGAGGTCATGGGTTCTCTCCCTGACCCCATCAATTTATACCAAAGCTGTAAAAAAAACAATACTTGTAGCAACCAGCATTAAGAGGATACCTCCATCATTTAAAGCTATAAAGTCCCCATATGACCTAGACTGTACTAGTGCCCCTTGAAATCCAAGCAAGCGAACATTATTGCCAGTTGTTTAAGAAATAATTTATCTCATTCAGTGATTTGTCGTGGAGTAAAGTCATTGTTTGGAATTCAGAGGCGAAGTAATTATATCACGATGGCTAATAATGTGCATCTCAACGTCCAACAATGATTTTATTCAGCAACAAGTCACTGAATGAGATAAATTATTTTGATTCTAACATGTTACCAAGGATATTAAAGTACATCCAACTGCTATGCCTTTTAATGCTATGACGTAGTATTGTGACATCAGAAAGTGAATTATTGTAAAATAACACACAGTTTTCAACCTTCTTTGTTGTAATATGAAATGGAACGGGTCATGTCAGAATTTCTGTCAATATTTATCCTTCTTGAGTACAGAGCTGGAGTAAATAGTCTTTTTCATATTGAACTTACTTTGTCAGTTATATATTCTGATATTTTGTCACTCCTATTATAACCTATAACACCTATTGTTTCAGACATTCCTTCTCGACCATGCTGTTATCACAGAAAAGTTCCGGCGAATGAAGGATCGTTGGTTCCTATCCCTCAAGTTCGAAATATAGCGCCATTGAAGAGGAGATAGTTTCTAAACCAGGATGGCCACCTGTCAGAGGAGACCCTATTACAGCTCTATATCGGGATGATGTCAGCTTCTCAGAGCTGCATCAGCAGGGGACGGACAAAATGTTGCCAAGTAATGCATACTCAAAGGACAGTTCAGCGTATTGCTCATCACAATCAGTTGGATTCACGCTAAAAACATCAACAAGTGAAAATCCAATTACATCTGCAAGTTCAATTGTCAGTATGCCTAAAAGCTCAGCATCTGATGCTGGTGAGGGAAGTAAGTTAGCTTCTGGAACCATAGCAGAAACTGTTGAAATAGAGGACATTGCTGGTGATGAAGGGTAGATTGCGGGAGCTGTAGATTGGAGGGGAAGCACAAAAAATGTACTCTTGGTTCAACAAGAGGCAGAGCAGCCTTCTAGATGACACCCTTGGGTCACTGAACACTATTTATATATAATGTCTTTGTTTTAGATAGTTAATAAATATTTGTCACTGACGTACCGTCATCCTACGAATATAAGACGCACATTTTTTTACGAGATTCTGGTCTCGAAAGACCGATGCGTCCTATATATGGGTATAGAAAAAGACCAAACATTTCCCTCAACTCAAAAATTAATAAGAAAATCGATCTTTGTTTACCCCGCGTACCTCAATATTGAAGAGGATTCAAGGGGAGTCAGTAAATACCAATGACTCGGGCATAGCTAATAGCCGGTATCGGGACCCGGCGTTATAAATTACTTTTGTATAAAATGTAAAATTTAGAGCTCACGTAAAAAAGATAAATAAATGCTGTTTTCATTAAAATATATTTTACAATGCATTTCTATAACTGATTATTAAGTTTTTAACAAGACCTGTGTAAAACTATCCCGGCGCGTTTTCACACATTTTGCATTAAAATACTTGAAACTCCATATCAGCAAAGAGCTGTAAAAATAAATGTGTATTTTTAGTTCTTTGATATCAGTTAGCTCGGAAATCGATTATCTAATCTTCAAACATAATTTTGATAGTTGTCTATAATCCTCTTGTTCATCGAGAAATTCACGCCCGAGGCATTACTTATCTTACACCTACTGTCACAATCTGCAAACAATTAACCGTTTTATTAATCATACCCGGAGGCAATTGTAAAAAGGTGCATGCGAGATTTTAGAATGATCCAATATGATGTTTAAAACAATTTGCAAACCAGTCTTAAAATTACGACATTTTACTGCCACGTGCCAAAGTGTACTTTCGTTTTCACTGGCATCAATATTCATGGAGTGGTCAGATGATGCGGCAGTTTAGTGCTTACACAGAGTTTATGCTTTTTCAATTTAAATACTTGCCACAACATCCAAAAACATCGACAGTGATTAAGCAAAAACCGGCGAGTTCGTAGAAACTGTAGCGAATTTCGGACAAACATAAATTCGGATAAGTGATAAGTGGGTATAAGCATTTTTCCAGAATTCTGCTGATATTTTTTCACTGCGTCCTATACACGAGTGCGACTTATATTCGGCCGTTTACGGTATGTGAAATTGGCTTTCTTTACACTAATAATTTCATTTTATTGGCTTTATTTTAGCTGCATTTCATGTTGAGTGAATTAGGGTTATCAAAGTCTTACTGATTAGACTAGGCTGTAAGTTAAAATTTCAGATTCAGGTCTTGCTAACTGGCCTAGATTTGTTTTCACCATAATATTATTATATCTGCATCACTTGTTTCTTGATGGATAATTGTTCAAAGTAAAATTCGTGTACACCTGTCTTACTTAACCTTTAGCTTACTAAATTTCTAAAATGGATTGGTCCATCATTCAATTTAGGCAGTACCATGGGTTGTTCACCTACCTTACTTAAACACATATAAGCTGCTAATATGTTTTTGCCAGGAGCTGTCAACATTCCAATAAGAATTTGATTCAAAGACTCCAGCTAAATTTGTTTCACTATTTCTGTCTGACACATTGTTGTTTTTTAACAGGAATTTTATTTTCTAGGTTCTGGAGGGGTTGATTTACTAAGAAACTGTACTAGATCTAGATACATTTAAAAAGAAAATGTCTGTCCTGTCTTCAGAAGTTGTATTCCATTGATCTTGTCCAATGAGGGCACATTTTGTCACAAATTGCCATCCAGTTGTCTTTCATGAGCTTTCCATAAACAAATATCCAACTGTGAATTTATGTTTCAAAAGATTTATTTAAGTTTAAATGTGTCTGTTTTGAATTGTTTGTGAGGGGTATACTCATTTGTCCTTGTCCCTCAGTCTGTATTTTGTAAATAGAGGTCATTTTCCTTACCCATGTTTAAGCTGATTTTTCCTAAGGCCAGGGTCACAAAGCATGACTGTTTTTTTATACGCCCGAAGGGACGTATTATGTTATGACGCTGGTGTCCGTCTGTCTGTCTGTCCGTTAGCAATTTCGTGTCCGTTCTGTAACTCTTGAACCCCTTGAAGGATTTCAAGGAAACTTGACACAAATGTTCACCACACTGAGACGACGTGCAGAGCGCATGTTTTGGATGTCTTGCTTCAAGGTCAAGGTCACACTTAGGAGTCAAAGGTCATATCAGTTTGTTTCGTGTCCGCTCTGTAACTCTTGAACCCCTTGAAGGATTTCAAAGAAACTTGACACAAATGTTCACCACACCAAGACAACGTGCAGAGCGCATGTTCCGGACGACTCGCTTCAAGGTCAAGGTCACACTTAGGGGTCAAAAGTCATATCAGTTTGTTTCGTGTCCGCTTTGTAACTCTTGAACTGCTGGAAGGATTTCAAAGAAACTTGGCACAAATGTTCACCACACTGAGACGATGTGCAGAGCGCATGTTCCGGATGACTTGCTTCAAAGTCAAGGTCACACTTAAGGGTCAAAGTGTATATTGCTCTGCATTGCAGTGCTCTTGTTTTTATTTGGCAGATCTCTTTTTTGTTCACTTACAATAATTTTTTTTTGAATTTATTTCCCTTTATGTTACTTATAAATAGCTTATTTTGAAACTTTTTTATTATTGGCCGTAGGAAAAAACCGAGACCACTTTTCTGTGGTACAACATGGATGGTACCTCTAATTTTTAGGTGTATTTTTACATATCTATACCTGATAAGGATTTTTTTGTGGACTTTGAATATTTTTTTGTGGCTTAGATTTGTTTTTTGAGTTTTCCTTTTGTTGTTCCATTCCTTTGGGCTACAGAAGTCAAGTTCTTTAATTTTGCTCCCATCCTATGATGTAATCCTTCGGGCGTATATTGCCCGCTTGGCGAGAGCTCTTGTTTTTGTTGTCTTGGTCATAATTTGATGATATTTTTTTCCATACTAAACATGACATCTGTTACTTATTGTAAAAGGCTGTGAGAATATCATTGCAAGCATAGAGTGCAACAAGCAAAATAATAGCAGACTCAGCTTGATTCAGTTTGTTAATGAGAGGTAATGGAATATACCCCTGCAGAATTCTATTGCATAGTAATGTTAGTACTCCATAATCCCAAATAAGGTTGTTTTAGTCATCTGCACACTAATATAGTTGGTCTAGAATGGACAGACTTCCACAGATTGCTAGTTCTTATAAAGGACCGTCTTTATATAATGTCTGTAACGACTTCTTTTTTAATAACGCTGTTTGCGCTTACACATTATCAAAGAAAAGTGCAAAGACATGTTATTTTTGCAAGAAAAAATATTTAGTCGATAAACACTCATGGTAATGGTGGTGTAGAACCTAAATTATTGTACAACAATTATTTCATGGTGATTATGCCACCTTAATGTCAAACATGGATTTACCTTGAGATGTTTGCAAAATAATGCAGTGAAGGTAAGGAAACTCTGCAGCCCCACCCTTCAAAAAATTATTGAGAATTATTTGCATATATGCATATATATGTATGAGACTTCCATTTGTCCTGCGCTATTTTTCCTGCTTAAAGCAACTGGGTGAAATTTTCACATTGTTATTTCCACCAAGTTTAGCATAGAATATATATGTGACACTGATAAAATTGGTAAAAATAAAAACTTAGATATTGGTAAAATGCAAGAAGAATGTTAAATTTTCTGAATTGTTTCATGACAAAAGTGCTACAATGTTTTACTATCTTCTGCACAATAGTTTTGCTTTATTTATAATAATTAAGGATATTTGCAAAATTCATATGTCAATAGTTTGTACCAGTAGTCACTTTCAGATTACTCACGTTTTATGAATTTTTGAGAAAAATTATTTTTGGCCTAAAATGTGTGGCTCAGTCCCTTTAATGTCTGTATGTATTAGTCTTCACACATTCATTGTAAAGACTGTTACTGAATTTCAAACAAAGAAATCCATTTGTAGAATGAACGTCTTATTCATTCCAGTTGTAACTACCAGGGTCTATGGTTATTAAGGTCTGATGTCATTATCACAGTACAAGAATGGTTCCTAGCCTCAAGTTTTATATACTGAGTTAGGTACTCTGACATTGAATCACCGAGTTGATCTCACATATCTTGCAATTTATGCTTTGAGTGTAACTTATTCAGTATCTTTAAGTATGTTTTGTTAATCCCCCGCCGTGGCGGAGGGATTATAGGAATGGTCTGCGTCCGTCCTTCCGTCCGTCCTTCCGTCCGTAACAAAATCGTGTCCGGTCCATATCTCCTAAACCCCTTGAAGGATTTTCATGAAACTTGGGTCAAATGATCACCTCATCAAGACGATGTGCAGAACCCATGAGTCAGCCTTGTCGGTTCAAGGTCAAGGTCACAACTCAAGGTCAAAGGTTTGAGCCTGCCATTTTGTGTCCGCTCTATATCTCCTAAACCCCTTGAAGGAATTTTATAAAACTTGGGTCAAATGATCACCTCATCAAGACGATGTGCAGAACCCATGAGTCAGCCATGCCGGCTCAAGGTCAAGGTCACAACTCAAGGTCAAAGGTTTGAGCCTTCCATTTTGTGTCCGCTCTATATCTCTTAAACCCCTTGAAGGAATTTTATAAAACTTGGGTCAAATGATCACCTCATCAAGGCGATGTGCAGAACCCATGAGTCAGTCATGCCGGCTCAAGGTCAAGGTCACAACTTAGGGTCAAAGGTTTGAGCCTTCCATTTTGTGTCCGCTCTATATCTCCTAAACCCCCTGAAGGATTTTCATCAAACTTGGGTCAAACGATCACCTCATCAAGGCGATGTGCAGAACTTATGAGTCGGCCATGTCGGCTCAAGGTCAAGGTCACAACTGAAGGTCAAAGGTTTGAGCCTTCCATTTCGTGTCCGCTCTATATCTCCTAAACCCCTTGAAGGAATTTTATAAAACTTGGGTCAAATGATTACCTCATCAGAAAGATGTGCAGAAATTATGAGTCAACCATGCCAGCTCAAGGTCAACGTCACAACTAAGGGTCGAAGGTTTGAGCCTTCCATTTGGTGTCCACTCTGTATCTCCTTAACCCCTTGAAGGATTTTCATCAAACTTGGGTCAAATGATCACCTCATCAAGAACTCATGAGTCAGCCATGTCAACTCAAGGTCAGGGTCACAACTGAAGGTCAAAGGTTTCAGCTCTGTATCTCCTAAACCCCTTGAAGGATTTTCATGAAACTTTGGTCAAATGATCACCTCATCAAGACGTTGTGCAGAATTCATGAGTCAGCCATGTCAGTTCAAGGTCAAGGTCACAGCTAAAATCAAAGGTTTTACCCTTTCACTATCCATAGCAGTGGCGGGGGATTTAGCTGTCATTCAGACTGCCTTGTTTTGATATTTTTATGATTGTGTTCAGAGGAAATAGTTGTACTGCCATGACATATATACTGTGTATAGACTACATTACAGTTTGTGTATTTTAGTTTTAAAGCAATGTGCTGTATTTATTTGAAACTAGATTTTATTAGCTCACCTGTCACATAGTGACAAGGTGAGCTTTTGTGATCACCCTTTGTCCGTCGTCAGTCCGTCCGTCAACAATTTCTTGTCTGCACGATAGAGGTTTCATTTATGATTTTATTTTAACCAAACTTGCACACAACTTGTATCACCATAAGATCTCGGTTCCTTTCTTGAACTGGCCAGATCCCATTATGGGTTCCAGAGTTATGGCCCCTGAAAGGGCCAAAATTAGCTATTTTGACCTTGTCTGCACAATAGCAGCTTTATTTATGATTTGATTTTTACCAAACTGGCACACAACTTGTATCACCATAAGATCTTGGTTCCTTTCTTGAACTGGCCAGATTCCGTTATGGGTTCCAGAGTTATGGCCCCTGAAAGGGCCAGAATTAGCTATTTTGACCTTGTCTGCACAATAGCAGCTTTATTTATGATTTGATTTTTACCAAACTGGCACACAACTTGTATCACCATAAGATCTTGGTTCCTTTCTTGAACTGGCCAGATTCCGTTATGGGTTCCAGAGTTATGGCCCCTGAAAGGGCCAGAATTAGCTATTTTGACCTTGTCTGCACAATAGCAGCTTCATTTATGATTTTATTTTAACCAAACTTGCACACAACTTGTATCGCTATAAGATCTTGGTTCCTTTCTTGAACTGGCTAGATTCCATAATGGGTTCCAGAGTTATGGCCCCTGAAAGGGCCAGAATTAGCTATTTTGACCTTTTCTGCACAATAGCAGCTTCATTTATGATTTAAATTTAATCAAACTTGCACAAAACTTGTGTTGCCATAAGATCTCAGTTCCTTTATTGAACCGGCCAGATCCCCTAATGGGTTCCAGAGTTATGGCCCCTGAAAGGGCCAAAATGAGCTATTTTGACCTTGTCTGCACAATAGCAGCTTCATTTATGATTTGATTTTAACCAAACTTGCACACAACTTGTATCACCACAAGATCTTGCTTCCTTTCTTCAACTGGCCAGATTCCATCATGGGTTCCATAGTTATGGCCCCTTAAAGGTCCAAAATTGGCTATTTTGGCTTTTGCAGCCATATAGAGACTTCATTTATGGTTTTATTTGATACAAACTTCCAAAATATCTTAAACAACAATAAATCCTGGATTCCATGACAAATCAGATCCAATCGTAGGTTCCAGAGTTATTTTATATCTGATTACCTCCCCTGATTGTAATCAAAATGGATTTATATCAGTAAGAACTTATAGGACTTATTTGAAATTTCATTATTGTTATTAGTTGGACTGAGACAATCAGGGTAGGTAACTATGGACTGATTTTATGTCAAATTACCTCCCTTTATTTCAAATTAAAATGGGTATATCTCCATAACTAATGAAGATACTGATCTGAAATATCATTTATGTCAACAGATTTATTTGGCAGATCCGTCTTTTGTTCACTTACAATATTTATTTGTTTTAATTACTTCATTTTTACGTTACTATAAATAGCTTATTTTTAGTAACTTTTTTATTATTGGCCGTAGGGAAAAACCGAGACCACTTTTCTGTGGTACAACATGGATGGTACCTCCAATTTTTAGGTGTATTTTGACATATCTATACCTTGTAAGAATTTTTTTTCTTTTGGGTTAAATTCTTTCCCTTTGTTGTTCCTGTCCTTTGGACTTAGATATTTTTTCCGAGGACCTTCTTGTCCTCAAGTGCAATGATAACAGGTGAGCGATATAGGGCCATCATGGCCCTCTTGTTTTCTGTTATGTTATTGAAGGAGGTTAGATATTTTTGCCAATAAAAAAAGGTATAATTTTAACATTTGATCCACTTCTTCCATAAAAAGGATTTTTCTTGTTGATAATTTTAATTAGAAGACAATGCCATTGATTTTATATTTCATTCTAAAGAACTCTAAAGGTTGTAATAGGTAGTGGTTAATTTTTCAAAATATCTAGATTAGTTGTTTTGATGGGCACATTTTCTTCCCTTGATTTTTTTTTAAAAATCAATTTTTAATTTATTTGTCAGTATTATAATTTTTTCAGGATATCTTAGTATTAAGAATAAAAACAATATTCCCATGCAAAAAAAGAATGTAAAAAGTCTAGAAATAAGTTGTCTTTTCAAAATCATAATTTTGCCTGATTTTGCAATGTGAAAAATACATTTTTTTAACCATAAAACTGACATTATTTAATATAGTTTGGAAATTCCAAAAGATCCTCCTACCGTTTTTACACACCATTAGAATGTTAAATAGTTTCTGTTAGGATGTTTGCAAAAAAAAAAAAAAAAAATTCATGATAAAAACAGATTGGATGGATCACACTGTAAGTTATGTCCAGTTTTAACAATACCGTACAACCTGTAAATCAAGCATCATTAGAAAACAGAGAGATGTTGTTACTTAGTTACACAGAGTCTTCATATATATTTTCTTGTCCATTTGTAATTACAGTCCAACTTCGTTAACTCAAACCCGTCGGGATTGTCAAAATTTGTTTGAGTTGTCGGTAGTTCCAATCATTGAACAATATACACAATACAGGGATTGTGCCGGGAACCGACAGTGAGTTTGAGTATAGGGTGGTATTTGAATTATCCCAGTTCAAGCAAACAAAGTTTGACTGTACATCTGTACTTTTTAAGGTCATATATTTAATGAATATGTAAACTATTGAAGAAACTTTTGGAAACAACATACTACATATAGTTATGGTCTTTTTGAACTGTCTGAATGTCATTTTATCGGGTTTCTCTGTTCAGCAGAAGTAACTGAATATTGGTAAAAATGTTTTGTGAAACTGTTCTGTGAATGTATTTTAAGTTTTAAATGCATACAGAATGAGTATATGTTTTCTTTTAAGGTTGAAAAGCGCTAATGTTTTAGGGTAATAGATTAGCATTAGGTTGTACATGTAGGGTAATATATATATAAGGATAAAGTGGGACAAATGTGTATGTAAGTTTTTTTTTTATAGTCCTGTCTATAAAAAGTATTGCATTTACACTGTTACTTTGGGGGTGCTACGATTATTATACAGGTTCTATAATTATTAATTAAGGCATTAAATACTGTTTTTTAGCTAGACTATTCGAAGAATAGGGGAGCTATCCTACACACCCCGGAGTCGGCGTTAGCGTGGGCGTCACACAAATGTTAAAGTTTGGGTACCACCCCAAATATTTCCAAAGTCCATTGAAATATTGCTTTCATATTTTGCATACTTGTTAACCATCATGACCCCAGTCTGTAAAAAGGAGGAGGCAGCTCTATCAAGCATTTTGACTGAATTATGGCCCCTTTTCGACTTAGAATAAATGTTAAAGTTTGCGTACCACCCCAAATATTTTCAAAGTCCATTGAGATATTACTTTCATATTTTGCATACTTGCTTACCATCATGACCCCAGTCTGTAAAAAGGAGGAGGCAACTATATCAAGCATTTTGAGTTAATTATGGCCCCTTTTTGACTTAAAATATGCTTACTGTAATGTTAAAGTTTTACTCATTGCTTATATTATACTATCAAGCACTGAGAATAGTCGAGCGCGCTGTCCACTGACAGCTGTTGTTATAGAGAAACATTTGAATATATTTTTGTTATTCATGTAAATAAGTGTTTATTATGAGGCTTATTGAATGGGGTATATTTTAATAAATAAATTGTTATTTTCAAACAGTATGACTCTGAAATATGACTAATATGAAATAAAACATTTTCATGAAAAAAAGTGATTTTCTGTTGATAATTCTCTCAAATGGTTGAAAAACATCTTTCTGACTGGTGACAACAGCAAGAATACTTTTTTAGCACAATCTTATTCATTCTTATTTTCAAAATGAAAGAAAAACATGACCATGGCAGTAATATCAAAGATTCAAGAATGTTTAGATGTAGGAAGTGTGCATAACTCACAGTTCCCGATAGTTTCTGAAAATTTTTGCTGTTTTAT
Organism: Mercenaria mercenaria; assembly: GCF_021730395.1. Lineage (NCBI taxonomy): Eukaryota > Metazoa > Mollusca > Bivalvia > Venerida > Veneridae > Mercenaria > Mercenaria mercenaria. The sequence goes on from NC_069378.1 coordinate 298,871, forward strand.
TTTTATGCCCCTGAAAGTAGGCATATTGACTTGCACCGTCCGTCCGTCCGTGTTAATTCTTGTCTGGGCTGTAACTCTGACATACATAAAGGGATTTTGAAATAACTTGGCATTAATAAATGTTCACCATAATGAGACATCGTGTCCGGGACAAGATCCAGACCCCTAGCTCCAAGGTCAAGGTCACATTTAGAGGCTAAAGGTTAACAGGTCTGTTTCGTGTCCGGTCCATAACTGCCATCATTCAAGGGAGTTTCAAATAACTTGGCATATCATTACTCATTTGAAATGATTTATTTAATTAAACTTTTTTAAACAATAAAGATCAAACACACTTACCTTTCAACATTCTTTAATCTTGTCTTTTGATGACATACATGTCAAGTTTCCCAGATCGTCCGGGAGTCTCACGGATTTTTTGTCCAAGAGCTGTCTGTAAGACAGCGCGCTCGACTTTTCTCAGTGCTTGACTCTGAATTGGAGCTTTGCCAGTAAAAAAAATCCAAGTTAAAAAGGGACATAACTCTGTCAAAATTCAAATCAGAGTTACGAGAATTGTGTGTCCTGGTGTAGACTTTAATAGTAAATAACTATTTTGAGTTTCAAGTCAAAAGCTTTAATAGTAACAGAGATATTTGACTTTATCAAAAAATTTAAACAAAAAATTCTAAGTTAAAAAGGGACATTATTCTGTCAAAATTCAAACAGAGTTATGGGGATTGTTTCTCCTGGTGTAGATTTTGATAGTAAATAACTATTTTGAGTTTCAAGTCAAAAGCATTAATAGTAACAGATATTTGACTTTATCTAAAATTTTAACAAAAAATTCTAAGTCAAAAAGGGGCATAATTCTGTCAAAATTCAAATCAGACTTATGGGGATTGTTTCTCCTGCTGTAGACTTTGATAGTAAATAACTTTTAAGTTTCAAGTCAATAGCTTTGATAGTAACAGAGATATTTGACTTTATCAAAATCTTTAACCAACGGTGATGCCAATGCCGGGGCGAGTACAATAGCTCTACTTTTTCTTTGAAAAGTCAAGCTAAAAACTGACCGGTTTTAATTCTTGACGTAGGGTTATTTAGAGTTTGAGTCATATCTGAATTTTATTGAGCCAAAATTAGCATCTTGAGCATTTGGCTCAAAATGCCCATTTCAGCATTAGCCTTGTATTATTGTTTACATTGCTGCATTGAACGATAGGATTGATCAAAATGAGACAGCAGTGCTGGTAGACGTGTTTTGGAGAAAGAAATTTTTTTTTGCTAATTTCAACTTTTTAAGACTTTTAAGTTGGTTTTATGGGTAACAGTACTGATGTGTCAAATCATAGAAATCTAGGTTTGCTATGACACAGTTACAGTAAAAAGGTGCCAAGTTACTGGAATATCAGTCTGATTACAGTCTGATTAGGGACACAGTTTCTAAATGAACGTTCCAGTTCTACTTTTGAATGGAGGCAAGTCGGTTAGCTAACTAAATGACCAAGCAGCAAAATGGACAAGTGATGTATGATTTACTGTAACAATGTTGTAATGTATTTTATCAATGTGACTGGTAATAATGGCTTTGCGACATCAAGTAATAGTGAGAACTTTATAATTTACCAAATTTCGTTTTTTTTGCTTTTTTGGTTTGTTCTGCTTTAGATTTGTATATCCAATGTTATTTTCAGTGATAATGTGACTGAATCGTTTTAATTTCATGAGGATAAACTTTCATGGTTTTGCATAAGTACAGCTACTTTGCCATTGGAATATAAGTTTGTGAATTCTCATCTTTAAAGGTGGATAATCAGATTTTGGCTAAGTAACGGATTTGTTTTAAACTTTAACATCTGATCATTTACACTCATTTATGTTCAGTTAGCGCTTAATACAAGTTAGGTTTTCACTGGAGATATTTTTAATAATTGGTTTTCCTATTGCAGTTGCCCAACCAAGATCGAGTAATTTTATCATAAGTATAAATGTGATAAACATACTTAACCTAAGAAAATGTATAACTAACCGTTATATTGTATTATATTCGTAAAATAATTGCATTAACAATTACTAATATAGATTGAATTCATTAGAAATGCAAGTTTGAAAAATTATTATTACCTCCCTTTGCCTATCTTGGTTGTGCAACCAAGATAGAATGGAAAAAAAATGAAATTCAGAAGCTACGTGCATTTTAAAACCCACCTTTTGATTCAGATTGTTAAATATTTGGTATATCTATCCAAAGCGAATGTAAAACTCGGAATTATATGGAAATAAAAAGAAATACCAAGCATTTTAAATATTTTCATATTAAAGGGGAGTAATTACAAATTTTTATGAAAATCAATAAAGTATACATTTCTAACAGGGATCTAACTCTAAGTAATGGGTATTTTTGTTTCTTAAATAAAACAGAATATACAAAAAGTAAAAAATGTCACTAAATTTTGCTTAAATGTGATTGACCACCTTTAAATTATAAGATAAGTTGGAATTTTACTGTTTTGTTGGGAGTAAATTTGTGGATTGACACAACTGCAAAAATTAGTGATTCCACAGTATATGCTCTTTTCATTGATAATGCTCTATTTTAAAATGGTTCATTTCGTTAATTTTAGGAAGGGAGACAACTCATGTTGCCTTAACTGGCTTTTTACTATTACTGAGTGACTTCCCTTGAATTATCTCAATGATCCTAAAAAGTTCTCTGTGGGCACATCGAGTAAGCTAAAAAGTTGCAAATAAAATGAGAAAAATACAGTAAAAAATATGTTTGGTTAACTCTACTTATAGTCAGAATTATGAGTAAAAAAAGGTGGTCCGTTAACGAAATTTTGTAATAAACGAAAACAAAATTACATGAACCAAGACACTGAAATACCCCCCACCCCACTCCTAACTATAATTTAGGGATAATACACGTTGTGTGTATTAATGTCTGCATTAAGCAGCTTGGAAGTATGTGACGGAGACCGATGGTCAAGGTCACAACGTATCCAAAGGGCTTCTGCAAACGTTTATACACAAAACAAACGTGTGCTGTCGCTATATTATTTCATAAAAAACATGTGACATGAAGCTGTTAAAAAATGGAATGAATTGGGGGAGAAGCGAGTAAGTACAATGTTTGAAGCAGTGCGTTTTGGGTTGTTAACTGATGCAGCAAAACATACTAGTCTAAGGATTAGATTGCGTTTTTTGTTGTTTTTTTTGCTACAAAAAAAAGCATTTCAAAAATGTGTATTAACAGCATGTGAACTGCCTTGATATCTGGGCAGATTCAAGTGGTTTTTGTACAAAAATAAAAATATATCCAAGTCGCAGGCTATTTGGCGTATCTGAAAATCACTTCCAATGCTGCCAACAGAGAACATTAATTCGAAAACGATGTCATATTCAGTGCAGAAATTTAATGATATTATTGATAAATTTATTTTGTGTACAATTAATGAAGAGCAGTCCCAAAATGTTCTTGTTGATATTTAGGCAGCATTTAGTTGTTAGTACAAATGTTCCGACAGGGACACCGCACTGTGTTATGACATCATTTTAAGCTCGACTATACGAAATATAAGGAGAGCTATCCTACTCACCCCGGCGTCGGCATTGGCGTTTTTCCACGTCCCCACCTTGGTTAAAGTTTTTTAACACTTTCTCTTTTTTCAACTTATCTCTGTAATTACTTAAAAACTTAAAATACTTATTCCTCATCATCATCCACATCATCTGACATACCGGTAAGGGCCATAACTCTGGCACCAATATTTCATGAAGTATCCCCCCTTTTCACTTTGATTTTCAGGTTAAAGTTTTGATGCACTTTCACTCTATCAGACTGTTATTACTGAATGGAGTCGATTCAAACTTAAAATAGTTTAATGAATTATGCCCCTTTTTGCTTAGGGTATACTTCTATAGTGTTTTGATACATTTTATCTTTACCTCTCTTATTACATTAAGTTAATTATTTTGACATAGACTCTTGTGCAATATCTTCATCCACAATTGGAGTCATTTAACACTCCAGTGACAGCTCTAGTTTCCTCAGATGTGCCTAGTTTCACTATCCAGCATCGAAATAGTCGAGCACGCTGTCTCCTGTGACGGCTCTTGTTTTTCGAGCTGTCGCATCGTATTGTCGTGTTATCGCATTGTGTTGTAGTGCTGTCACGGTCGGCAGAACCTCATTAATATCGCACAATAGCCTCGTGTTGAGGTTGACTGTATTAAGGTAGTGCTGCACGTTCGGATCAATATTTTTACTACAATATAGAATTTACACCACTTACTACAAGTGGTATTTTTATGGCTTTATGTTGTTTTTTTTCACTTTCTTCTGTCTTTATAATATTATACTCTTTTCCCTTTCTTTCAGGAATTTTGTTTTTATGATTTTTACCCTTATTTCATGAATCGTATGACAGTAGGAAGAATCAGTACAAATTTAGAATTCACATTGTTAATAGAGTTGTTCCATAAATATTTACTGAGTAAAAATCCGGGCCCAAATTTCATGAAAAAGTTAAAAAAAACTTAAGTTATTACTTAGTTAAGTCTGCTTTCCTTATTTGAGATATTGCTGAAGTTATTGTTATTTAATGTTGATTTTTCCTGTAACAATGTATTTATAGTTAAAAGTATACTATGGTATTAGTATTTGTCAGCAGTAGTTATTCAAGTCACGCAAATATGATATTTCTATTTAAGCACGATATAAGAAACTTAATCCTTACCATGCTAAATTACAATAATGAACTTGTCTATCTTTCACTTTGGAGAGTACTATTAATTATGAAATGGGGTGCATACCAAAAAGTTACTAGCTGAATGGCACAGAGTGCAGATCATGATCAGTCTGCACGGATGTGCAGGCTGATCATTATCTGCACTGATCGCAAAGGAAGAACCAATCGTGTCCTGTATGGTAAGGGTTAAATATTTCCTTCTAAAAGTAGAAGTCTTATTTCTATACTTCTTTTTCTTTAAAGTGACTGGCCTCCAGATCGTTCTACAACAAAAATATACTTTTAAGACATCTTGAAAAAAAAATGCTATATTTCTTATGAAGGCTTCAATACTTAATTACTGACAAACTTTATGTTATGGAAATACATGAGAATTTGCTTTTTTTACTACCTATTACGATGAAAATGGAAAAGCGTTAGTGATTTAGAATTTTGAAAATATTTTAGAAACAAAAGCTCATACTCTAATGTTCATAATCAAAGAAGTATAAAATACATTAAATTTTATAGCTCTTTGTCATAATATGCGAAAGAAAGCACGTATAGAGGAAGTATATACGCTTACTAAATATTTTAGATAACATATTCATATTTCTAAATACTTATTTTATTTACAGACAGTTTCTTGTGCGTAAATATTTCTTTTCTGTACATAGATATATGTAAGCATGATGTTTCATGTACTAAAAAGAAAGTAAATTTATGTGTTCGATGTAGAAAATGTAATGATTTCTAATTATTTTAGATAATATATTCATATTCTGAAATATTACTTTTATTTGACAAATAATAAAGTATTATATAAATTTTCGACTTGTTCTGATTTTCACTTTAATATTATTAAAACTTCATTCAAGTACATCATTTAGCAAACCGCCTGCCTGTAAATGCATCAGATAATGACCAAAGCTGTTAATTATCGATTTTTCCCCACTTGTTACTACAACAACAACAACCTGTGCCACTTTATCGGTTTAGAGAGTTTGTAATGATGTAGCTCTTAGTTGTAAATAAACGCATGACCTATAATGTGGTGAAAATAAATGTATAATGTTCATGTGCTTATCTTTATGATATTTGTCCATGACTGAAGTGAACCACATTTTTCAAGCTAATTTTAAGATATTATATTTGAATTATCTAACATGTTTGGAGTTTAGATGCGAAGGAATTATATCGCGAGGAGCCCAAGTGATATAATAATACGCATCTGAACGACAAACAATGATTTTATTCAAGAGCAAATCACTAAATGAGATATATTATTTTTATTCTAACACGTTACCAAAGATTATAAAGTACATCCTTGACGGCATAAATTGAATATTTGCCCGTTTTCAATCGGTTTCTTTTCCAGCGCGTTGCTATGCTGTTTGACGCTGTGACGTAATAATTGTGACGTCAGAACAATGAATTGTTTAAGAAATAATATATCTCATTTAGAGATTTGTCGCTGAATAAATCCTTGTTTGAAGTTCAGATGCGAAGGAATTATATCACGAGGGCACAGCCCGAGTGATATAATAATACGCATCTGAACGACAATGATTTTATTCAAGAGCAAATAACTAAATGACATATATTATTTCAATTCTTACACGTTACCAAGGACTTTAAAGTACATGCTTGACGGCATTCATTAAATTTTTGCCCGTTTTCAGTTGGTTTCTTTCCCAGTGCGTCGCTATGCCGTTTGACACTATGACGTATAACTGTGATGTCAAAACAGTGAATTGTTGTATAATAATTCACAGTTTTCAGCTTTCTTTGTTTAACAAATAATCAAGGCCTTCGAGTGGTTTATCATCTGATTTATAACGGTTCAGAGTTCAGATGCGTTTAAATTCTGAAGCATCTGAACAATGAACTGTGGTAAATTAGACAATAAATCATAAGAAGGCCTTGATTGTTTTCATTCTGACATGCTCATTGACATATATTAACAAATATTATGCTGGACTTCATTTACCCGAGGAGTATTGTATTGGACGTCATACGGCAATTTGACGTCATAACTGACGTCATAATGCTCTCTTACCGGTCCGCGCGTTAACCGTTGTTTATCGCAGAATATACAGAGCTTGATTTCCTTCTTTGATTAACTGGAAATCAAACAGAGTTATGTTAGAATTAATAGGAAAATGAATCGGATCGTGTTAGAATGTATAATAATTCAGTTTTCAGCCTTCTTTGTTTAATAGGAAAATGAATCGGATCGTGTTAGAATTTCATTTCTATGCGCCGAATCCAGGTTTTATTTAAGAAATAATAGAGCTATATCTCATTTAGTGATTTGTCGCTGAATAAATCATTGTTTGGAGTTCAGATGCGAAGGTATTATATCACGAGGGCTATATACTGAGCCGGATGTAAACAACCCTAGCAGACGTCACACAAGACCCGCATGTTACGTTTCCCACCATTTTGTACATGGTGCACACGAGTGTTCAGGTCATTACATCTGCCGGGAACCAGTTAATAATTGTCATAAAATCAGCTTAACCTCGTTGTTTTGAACGCCTATTCCTTTTGGTTCGATTATACGCACCAGGCAGGCGATTACAGAGGTACAGGCCTGTACGTAAGCTGCCGTCTGCATAAACAAAGAAATGGCGGGAAACGTAATGTGCAAGCTCAACGTAACTTCTGCTACAGTAATTTTTTATCTGGCTCAATATAATAACTCCACACAAACTTTAAAATAGAGGATATTTTATATCATTCGAGTGTCTTTTCATCTTGAATTTATTAATCGTGTTGAATAAAATTATATAATTCGAGATTCTTATTGTATGTTTTTTATAAATTCAATGTAGGTTGTGGCCTGGCAGCCTGAAGTAAGCGGCCAGGTGGTATGATGACCTGGCTTTCTCGGGTATTTATTGTAAAATAATGATGTAGAATTTACGATAAAGAAAACTGTGAATACAAACGTTAGGCCCATTAGTTAGGCCGTCAGGTTATTTTTTTTCAGAATAATTAAATTATTTGATGTATCTCATAGGGCATAAACCAACATGACTTGATTTCTTTGTAGTAAGTCTACTCTGACAGGTTGCGTTCATGATTTAAACAAACTAGGTCGAGTATTACGCAATGTACATCCTATGCACTAAGGTTTAGGCCTTGAGCTTTTAGACTAGAAACTTTTTTAAAGTAGTTATATAATCTGAGGCTATGTAAATATAGTGAACTCCAGGACGGGACCAATTTTGACCACAGGAGTACAATTTGAACAAACATGGCAAATTGGTAACTCGTCCGGGAAATTGATTCTTATCTAGTGCCTAATTGGTACTTCCTTTGCCAAAATATGACTCCTTTGAAGAGGAGAAATGGTACGACCGCTTACACATAGCTTGTAAGTATAAATATAAAACAATATAAAAAAAAAAAACAATCTCGGACAACTGCGTCAGGGAGTCAACGCTTTCGCTCAGTGGTTAATGCATTGGACTTCAAACCCGTGCGACCTGAGCTCGAATCCCGCCTCAGACACTTAGGTTTTTTTCATCATAAAATTCTATCCTCTTCAATTTCTGTTACGCTCTTTAAGTCGTAAGAGCTTACTGACTTTCAAATTAATTAATCTGTAGCTTTTACTTCGACGCTGCACTTCCTACTGCAAAATTTAATTTCATTAGAAGGTCAATGAATGCTCTATTACCATACGGACAGCTCGGTTCAGGGCTGGTATTCATAAAGCTCCTAAGGGAAAATTTTCCTTAATGGACTAAGGGAAAAGTTTCAAAGTGATCTTGTGGACAATCGTCAAGATAATTGGAATGTCTTAACAATATTGTCACATACAGTCTGGCATAGTAATGAAGATTATCAATAAATTTTATAAAGTCTACACTTTTCTTTTGTGCTGTTGTTCAGGAAATTTTACAAAGTTAAGGATTTTCCTAGTTTTCTCCTTAGGAGCTTTATGAATACGGGTCCACCGGTCCAGGTCAACTTTATTAGAAATAAGATTTCGCGAAACCGTCTATCTTTTGAAGACATGAATATTGCCCCTGTACATATGAATATTGCCCTTGTACATATGAATATTGCCCTTGTACGTATGGATATTTAGTATTGCCCTTGTACGCATGAATATTGTCCTAGTACATATGAATATTGCCCTTGTACGTATGGATATTTAGTATTGCCCTTGTATGTATGAATATTTATTATTGCCCTTGTACATATGAATATTGCCCTTGTATGTATGAATATTTAGTATTACCCTTGTACATATGAATATTGCCCTTGTATGTATGAATATTTAGTATTACCCTTGTACACATGAACATTGTCCTAGTACATAAGGAAATAGCCATTTTTCATATGAATATTGCCCCTGTACATGTGAATATTGCCCTTGTACGTATGAATATTTAGTATTGCCCTTGTACATATAAATATTGCCCCTGTACATGTGAATATTGCCCTTGTACGTATTAATATTGTCCTAGTACGTAAGGAAATAGCCTCTTTTCATATGAATATTGCCCTTGTTCAGACGAATATTACCCTTGCTGGATATGTGTAGATACAATAAGGAGTAACCAAATCCTTGGAAAGTGTTTAGTAATAACACAAGTCCAAATTCAGTGACATATTTTAATTATATTCATATATTTATGCAATTTCAATAAATGACTCACACAATTTTTATTTATTATTTATCAGAATATGTGTTACACTGAGAACCTACACTAGGCCATGCATTAAAAAGTTAATGAAATAAAATATTCAAGTATGGACATACACTTCATGAACTATAATTATAGGTTTAAGTTATTAGCTTTGTATCTGGAAATATGCATGAGTTTTTCAGTGGAAATACTGCATGACTCTAGGAGCACAATATTCTTCTGCTAAAGAACGAGTGCATATTTCCCGATACAAAGATAATAATCTTTTTATTACATAAGCATCTACACGTATAAATATAATGTAAATATCATAAATTTGTTCAACAGCCCGACAATACTGAACTTAACAGAAAAAAAACAGTGCAACAACACACACTGAATTATGTCACGCTCCCGATATGAAATTCAGGCGTCAGTGTATGGAAAAATATTGACGTTTCTGGTACCAGTGTAACTTTACGGGAAATAGAAACGAATAAGTAATAATATTTATTATGAAACTGCTTTTGCACAGCCGTGATGAGATAAAACCAATTTATACACTTTCGACAAACCGAAAGAATTCAGTTTATCATAATCATAATGCTTTTTCGTCAGACTGGTCAATACTTGCACTATTTGAAAGCTCAGGTCTGGGTAGCCAAATTATACCTAATGTCTTCATTGCTTATAGTACCAGGATTATAATACTGGAGTCAAAGTAGAGCGTATTTTTTAACTTTTATGTGATAAAACATTCTGATTAAAACTGCCTTTAGTTATAGAACTCGTTGATTAAACAATATTATGCTCGCCAAGTGCTCGAATGCTATCATTCAACTTAACTCGTTCAATAACAACTACTGAAACTGCACCTATTTAAATTGATACTATTTTTATCATTAATATAGACAAAGCAAATATAATGAGCAAACGATTTTCAACGTCAATAAAGCAATATACATAAACAACAATCTTTTATTACAGTATATACAACAGAATGTATGAAATTATATAACTTTATTATTTACCTATAAAACTTCTGTCAAATATATAGAGGATATTTGTTTGTTTTGAGTGAATATGGAATATATCTCACTGAGAAGTGAGAAAATTTCAAATATTTTCACGAGCGCGTAGCGCGAGTGAAAATGTGAAAATTTTCTCAATTCGAGGTGAGATATATTCTATATTCACGAAAAACAAACAAATTTTCTTTTTATTTTATGCTCAATTACGTTGAGATGTGCATTTTGCAACTATTTTAATCTCAGCGCGGGAAACAGACGCGCGTAAACAGACATGACGTCAGACGTGCTGTGACGTTATAAAGACGCATGCAACATAAAGTTCCATTTTGTTTTATTTCTTGCTGCATAACGGTATGAAACTTTCTTTAAGTAAAATAATTTGAATCGAGAAATATACTATAAAGAACAAAGTGCGGCTACAATTTTCATCCTGTTTTAAGCAAATAATTTAAAATTCATACACAATGTAATGAGGGGGCGGAGCTATATCTCTCACAGTGTGAAAATATAGATTTTATATTTTCACAGTGTGAGTGATGAAATATGAAAATATTTAACTGATAGAATACGGTATTTCATTAGCTAGCATAAAATAAATTGCTTGTATTTCACAAGTTAATATGAACAGCCAGAAAAAAATCTGTATTGTACCTTTTGTATTGTATGTTGCCGCAGTACTTTCATTTAATATGCATGACCTGATAGTTAAACAAGAGGGCCAAGATGGCCCTAGGTCGCTCACCTGAGAAACACACTATAATACAACATGTTTGACCTAGTGATTTCACGGAAAAAAATATTCTGACCAATTATCATTAAATTGGAGCAAAAACAAGTATTTTCTTTGATTTGACTTAGTAACCTAGTTTTTGACCCCAGATGACTCATATTCGAACTTTACCTAGATTTTAACAAGGCTATCATTCTAACCAAATTTCATGAAGATCAATTGAAAAATATAGCCTCTATCACATACACATTGAGGCCGACATGGAAGATTGGGCACACCCAAATGTGTAGCCTCTCAAAATAAAGTCGTTATTATTATTATTATACACGGGGGTTTTCTTTGATTTAACCTAGTGACCTACTTTTTGACCCCAGATGACCTATTCAAATTCTACCTAGATTTCATCAAGGCAATCATTCTGACTTACTTTCAGGAAGATCTGTTGAAAAAAAACAGCCTCTATCGCATACACAAGGTTTTTCTTTGATCTGACCTCGTGACCTAGTTTTGACCCCAGATGACCTATTTTGAACTCATCAAGGTTATCATTCTGACCAAAATTCATGAAGATTAATTGAAAAATACAGTTTCTAACACATACACAATGTTTTTCTTTGATTTAACCTAGTGACCTAGTTTTTGACCCCAGATGACATGTTTTCAAACTTTGCTTAGATTTCATCAAGGTTATCATTCTGACCATATTTCATGAAGATCAGTTGAAAAATACAGCCTCTATTGCATACACAAGGTTTTTCTTTGATTTGACCTAGTGACCTAGTTTTTGACCCCAGATGACCCATATTCAAACTTTGCCTAGATTTTATCAAGGTAATGATTCTGACCAAAATTCATGAAGATAAATTGAAAAATACAGCCTCGATCGCATACACAATGTTTTTCTTTGATTTGACCTAGTGACCTAGTTTTTGACTCCAGATGACCCATTTTCAAATTCAGCCAAAATTTTATCAAGGCAATCATTCTCACTAAATTCCATGAAGATCAGTTGAAAAATACAGCCTCTATTGCATACACAAGCTAACTGTTGACAGACAGACGCCGGACATTGAGCGATTTCAAAAACTCACATTGCTCAGGTGAGCTAAAAATAGCAGATATAAAAACTTAACTCCGTTCTATTTTAACGTCAATAAACATTGAAGATTTCGTTCGATAACAAAAAAATAAACAAATTGTTGGATGTATACAATACTAGAAATACATTCTGCATGCCCATAGACAGAATGTCAAGCCCACCAGCACCTTTGGCCTCTAAGTGTGACCTTGACCTTAAACCTAGGGACCTGTTTCTTGCGCATGACACTCAGACTCATAGTGGTTAACATTTGTGTTACATCAAAATCCCTCCATGCATTAGGCAGAAATGCTAAGGACAAAGTTTTTGTTCTTGTATCCTTTGACCTATAAGTGTGACCTTGACCTTAGACCTGGGGACCTGTTTTATGCGCATGTCACACTGTCTCATAACTGTGCGAAATAAAAAAAAATTTCATGCATGAAGAAGAAATGCTCAGGACAAAGTCTTTATTGAATTTGACCTCTGACCTCTAAGTGAGACCTTGACGTTAGACCTAGGGACCTGGTTCTTATGCTTGACACTCCGTCTCATGTTGGTAAACGTCTGTACCAAGTCACATTAAAATCCTTCAATGCATGAAGAAGATACTCTCTAGACAATGTTTGTGGACGCTGACCACCCGCCCACCAGGGGCGTTTCCATAATACGTCGCGTTTTTCAAACGAGTGTATAAAACGGATTGCTTAAATATGCATGATACAAGCTCTACAATGACCTTTGACCCACAAAGTGTGACCTTGACCTTTGAGATAAGCCCGAGGTTTCCATCTTATAGAAGTGAACATTTTATGCCAAAGAAAAACAAGAGTGCCAGGCTGTCACAAAATACGCCCGTCGAAATATTCAGTTATGTAACTTCAAGGGTCATGATCCAAGAGTGTCAGGCGTCACTTGTGCGGCTATCAAACTTGGCCGGGATATACCAGTATTATGCCCAAAACCATTGTTGTCAAGTCTGGTGAAGATCGGATGGAAACTGACTTAGAGGGCGGACAAGGCTAAATTCGCAGTTTTTCGAATAAATCAAGGGCCACAATCCAAGAGTGATTTTGGTGGTTATCGAACTTGGCAGAGATATTCTGCACAAAATGTCAGCAATTTGGTGAAGATCGGACGAAAACTATTCAACTAAGAAAGCACACAAGGCTAAATTGGTAGTTTTTCGAGTAATTCAAGGGCCACAATTCTAGAGAGCCTGGGGCAATTTGGTAGGTTATCGAAATTGGCCGAGACATAATACTCACAAACATTGTCAGCAAGTTTGGTAAAGATTGGATGAGAACTGTTCGACTTAGAGAATGGGCATGCTTTTGGATGCTGCCTGCCCGCCAAGGGTGTTCACATAATACTCCCCGCTCTTTCAGATACGGGCGTATAAAAATAAGTTATTTTACAATAATAAGTATATGCAATTCAAAACTGTGCATAGAAATATAATAAATCTGCTATTTTGTTTTTGTTGCCTAGAGAGTCTATTACAAGTGAAGATTTTGTTGAATTGAACATGTTGAATGTTAGAAATAGAGTTACACAACTAAGATTAAGTCACCTGTATAGAATATTTCACAACAAATATCCACCTTATTTAAATGATAATTTTGTACGAAAGTGCGACAGTATAAAACATAATACAAGATCTAGTGAATGTAATTTTACTGTACCTAGTGTCAACAGCATAAGTAAACAGACTTTTTATTACAGCGGTATAAAGGATTGGAATGAATGAGTTGGGTTTTACGGCGAATCGACACAAAAAGGTCATATATCGCCGAGATGAAGGATTGGAATTCCTTACCTAGTAACATTAAATTAATTGAAAGTTTTCAGAGGTACAAATCTTGGGCCAAAGAGCATCTAATAAAAATCTAGTAGCAGAATGTAACAGTGATTTTGTATACTATTGATCTCTGTTGGAATACATGTGTCTGTGATATTATTTTTTAAGCATACTTTTAATAATTCCGTTTTCCACCTAAGTCTTGACCCCCAGTAATCTGTCCTACATCATTTTATGTGTAAAATGGACCCCATTGGAAATAAGCTCTTAGCTTAATGGGTTATCCATAGGTCCCTAGTATTTTGATAACACATGTAATTTTTAGTAATGACATTTGGTATTATCTTATTGAAAGTACAGTGAAACACCGCTCGCTCGAGGTCGCAAGGGGATGAGCAAAATGCTCGAGTTATCCATGATTTCGAGCGACCCAAACATTGACCAACATACGAAGAAAATTGAAGTTTGTTTTACCAATTGTCATCGAGACCATTTGCAGAGGAAATGGTGACGCGTAATCATAACACACTCGTGACGTTTTCACAAAAACATATTGCAAACGTTATTTATGACAGATCGTAAATGGCACATGTGAAGAAACAGCTAAGACATTTTATTTTCATGTTGTTTTTTATTTTTTTATTTTAAATACTGTAATCGAATTCGCAATTTTCTTCTCCAAATTAAGATCTCATAATTATTGTCTCAATTTTATGAAAAGGCTATCTTATTTCCTTTATTTGCGTGCAAACAACTGTTGATTAAAATATTAAGACCTCATAATTATCCCCTCGATCCCGCAGAAAAAAGTAATAATTAATAACAATTTTGATCAGTAAAATTTTTCTTCCACCTTTCATCAATAATTAATCTCATTATTAGGTCAAATATACCGACAAACATACATTTAAGATAGTCGGGGAATAGACCATGCAATTCTCACGGCGTGCGAAAATTTTAAATTAACCGATACATGGTGTGAAAAAATTTGACACCTCTGCTCGAGTTTGCCATAAGCAACAAAGAGTAAATTAATACACAGGGACCAGGTGTCATGCTCGAGCGATCGAGTTATCGATGCTCGACCCAGCCATGGTTAGTTCACATAGAAAATAGAAGGAAATCGGCCGGGACCACATGAATTGCTCGAGCGAGCCCGGGTGCTCGAGTCATCGATGCTCGAGCGAGCGGTGTTTCACTGTATATGCAAATTGTGATACTGTGCTATTTAATGTAAAGCATTGAGATTTCATTTTAGAAAGTATGTTTTATGAATGACATGTCTGTGATATTTATGTATTGTAATGTGTTCTTTTATGCTGTGACCTAAATGTAAATAAATAAATAAATGAAAACAAAATGGCTGCCATTTTGACCAAATATTTAAATGCTGATAACTTTTTCATTTGAAAATTCTTTCACTTCTTTAAATGATTTAAGAAATCCCAGCAGATAAAATTAACATCAAAACAACATTGCCTTTCATTCTAAATTAAAAGGGGAGATAATCCATTAACAAAGGTGCAAGAGTTATGACCCTTGTATCATATTGTGAGTGATGATGTGGAATAACTATTTTTAGTTTGAATCAAATCCTCTCGATATAAAATTCTACGGATTCATGAAAACTTGCATGCTGCTAGAGTTATGGACCTTGCGTCATAAGGTTCGGGTGATGATGTGGATCAAATATATTATGTTTGAATCAAATCCGTTTATTAATAACTGAGATAGATTGTAAGTAAATAAAAACTTTAACCTGAAATCTGAAGTAAAAGGTGGGGAATAATTCATGAAATATTGATATGAGTGTTTGAGAGCCCTTGATCCATATGATGTAGGTGATGATGTGGAATAACTATTATAATAAGTTTGAAACAAATCAATCAAGTAATTACATAGATAAATATAAAGTGCAATCCTGTTTAAGATTTCGTGTAACCCAGTCCTGAAATCGACTTTTATTTCATAGTGCAAACATTCCAGCAAATGGTTTATGAAATTCAGGTAGAAAATATAGCTTGTACTGTCTTAATTTGGTTTGTCTATGATTTGACATAGTGACCTATTTTTGACCTGAAATAATAGAGTTTCAAATTCTATAGATGAAACAATTTCTGGGAACATTATAAAATAACAAGAGGACCATGATGGTCCTGAATCGATCACCTGTCCCCACATGACCCAGTTTTGAACTGAGTATGACATCGTTTTTTCTATTATTTCACACAGTGACTTAGTTTTTGAGCTCATGTGACCCAGTTTTGAACCTGACCTAGATATCATCAAGAAAAAAATTCTGACCACTTTTCATGAAGATCCATTGAAAAATATGGCCTCTAGAGAGGTCACAAGGTTTTTTATTATTTGACCTACTGACCTAGTTATTGATGACACGTGACCCAGTTTCGAACTTGACCTAGATATCATCAAGGTGAACATTCAGACCAATTTTCATGAAGATCCATTCCAAAGTATGGCCTCTAGAGAGGTCACAAGGTTTTTCTATTTTTAGACCTACTGACCTAGTTTCTGACCACAGCTGACCCAGTTTCGAACTAGATATCATCAAGATGAACATTCAAACCAACTTTCATACAGATCCCATGAAAATATGACCTCTAGCGAGGTCACAAGGTTTTTGTATTATTTGAAGTATGGCTTCTAGAGAGAACACAAGGTTTTTCTATTTTTAGACCTACTGACCTACTGAGTTTTGGATCGCACATGACCCAGTTTCGGACTTGACCTAGATATCATCAAGGTAAACATTCTGACCAATTTTCATGAAGATCCATTCAAAAGTATGGCCTGCAGAGAGGTCACAAGGTTTTTCTATTTTTAGACCTACTGACCTAGTTTCTGACCACAGCTGACCCAGTTTCGAACTTGACCTAGATATCATCAAGATGAACATTCAAACCAACTTTTATACAGATCCCATGAAAAATATGGCCACTAGCGAGGTCACAATGTTTTTGTATTATCTGACCTACTGACCTAGTTATTAAGGACACATAACCCAGTTTTAAACTTGACCTAGATATCATCAAGATAAACATTCTGACCAATTTTCATGAAGATCCATGCACAAGTATGGCTTCTAGAGAGGTCACAAGGTTTTTCTATTTTTAGATCTACTGACCTAGTTTTTGACCGCAGTTGATTCAGTTTCAAACTTGCCCTAGATATCATTAAGATAAACATTCAGACCAACTTTCATACAGATCCCATGAAAAATATGGCCTCTAGAGAGGTCACAAGGTTTTTTTTTAAATTTTTGACCTACTGACCTAGTTTTTGACGGCACATAACCCAGTTTCAAACTTGACCTAGATATCATCACGGTAAACATTCTGACAAACTTTCATAAAGATCCATTGAAAAGTATGGCCTCTAGAGAGGTCACAAGGTTTTTCTATTTTTAGACCTTCTGACAGTTTTGGATCGCATGTGACCCAGTTTCGAACTTTACCTAGATATCATCAAGATGAACATTCTGACCAACTTTCATAAAGATCCCATGAAAAATGTGACCTCTAGAGTGGTCACAAGCAAAAGTTTACGCACGGACGGACAGACGACAGACGCTGCGCGATTACAAAAGCGCACCTTGTCACAAAGTGACATGTGAGCTAAAAATGTGGCCTTTAGAGATTCAACAAGGTTTCCTACGAATCTGACCTAGGTTTATAATTCATATTATAGAGCATTTTTTTAAGGCTATCATTCTGACCAAGTTTCATTGCAACTGTGCCAAAGTTGTTGACGACAGATGAGGACGGGCACAGGACGATCACAAATGCTCACTTGAGCATTTTGTGCTCTCATGTGAGCAAATAACGTGTCATTGTAACAAGGTTACGATCAAAACAGCATTAAATTATTTTGTATTCTGTTCACAAGCAATCAACATAAACATAACTGGTAAAACTCAAAACAGTTCATATATAAAACAAATTACATAAGGCGAACATACCATACATCTACCATAGTCTATCAAATATATATACACTTACTAATTGCTATAATTTAAAAAGGAAAACATTATCTTGCTATAATAGACCTACATGTAATGCAATACTAGTATTTGTAAGCTTATGTTTATTATATAGTCCGTAGTCCCCTTTTCTTGCAATACCAACGTTTGTTGATGAAAAGATTGTTTCTCTTGCAACATCTATTCATTTAATATGTAGAAATAAGTGAAACTTTAGAAATATTTAAGTAGAGATAAAAAAAATTAGTCATTCCATTCATTAAGTAACTCCAATAGTTTTACAACACAACTAGTCTCTACATAGAAAAGTTTCCATCTGTTGTTTAATCAAAGACTGTTTCACAATCATATAAAACAACAAAAGAGGTTACTGTCACAAAATACGCCTGTCAATTCAAGGGCCATAATCTAAGAGTGCCAGGGGCGATTTGGCTGTTCATCGAACTTGGCCGAGATATTATGCCCACAAACATTGTCAGCAAGTTTGGTGAAGATCAGATGAAAACTGTTCGACTTAGAGAGCAGACAAGGCTACATTCACAGATTTTGAGTAATTCAAGGGTCATAATCCAAAAGTGCCCAAGGCGATTTGGCTGGTTATCGAACTTTGCTGATATCTTATGCCCACAAACATTATCTGCAAGTTTGTGGAAGATCGGATTAAAACTGTTCCACTAAAAGAGCGGACAATTTTTTAAGGCTAAATTCGCAGTTTTACGAGTAATTCAAGGGCCATAACCCAAGAGTGCATGAGGCAATTTGGCTGGTTATCGAACTTGGCCGAGATATTATGCCCACAAACATTGTCGCCAAGTTTGGTGAAGATCGGATGAAAACTGACTTAGAGGACAGACAAGGCTAAATTTGCAAATTTCGAGTAATTCAAGGGTCATAATCCAAAAGTGCCCAAGGCGATTTGGCTGGTTATCGAACTTTGCTGATATCTTATGCCCACAAACATTATCTGCAAGTTTGTGGAAGATCGGATTAAAACTGTTCCACTAAAAGAGCGGAAAATTTTTTAAGGCTAAATTCGCAGTTTTACGAGTAATTCAAGGGCCATAACCCAAGAGTGCATGAGGCAATTTGGCTGGTTATCGAACTTGGCAGAGATATTATGCCCACAAACATTGTCGCCAAGTTTGGTGAAGATCGGATGAAAACTGACTAAGAGGACGGACAAGGCTAAATTTGCAAATTTCGAGTAATTCAACGGCCATAACCCAAGAGTGCATGGGGCGATTTTGCTGTTATCGAACTTGGCCGAGATATTATGGCAACAAACATTGTCACCAAGTTTGGATGAAAACTGTTTGACTTAAGAGTGCTTTAGGACACCGACCGCCCACGACGGGTGTTCACATAATACGCCCCGCTTTTTCAGAGACGGGCGTATAAACAAGAGCTGTCCGTAAGACAGCGCGCTCGACTTTTCTCAGTGCTTGACTCTGAATTTGAGCTTCGCCAGTAAAAAAAAAATCCAAGTTAAAAAGGGGCATAACTGTTAAAATTCAAATTATAGTTATGAGAATTGTGTCTCCTGGTGTAGTCTTTGATAGTAAATAACTATTTTGAGTTTTAATAGTAACAGAGATATTAGACTTTATCAAAAATTTTAACAAAAAAATCTAAGTTAAAAGGGGCATAATTCTGTCGAAATTCAATCAGAGTTATGGGGATTGTTTCTCCTGGTGTAGACTTTGATGGTAAATAAGTATTTTAAGTTTCAAGTCAAAAGCTTTAATAGTAACAGAGATATTTGACTTTATCAAAAATTTTAACAAATTTCTAAGTTAAAAAGGGGCATAACAATTCTGTCAAAATTCAATTAAGTGTTATGGGGATTGTTTATCCTGGTGTAGACTTTGATAGTAAATAAGTATTTTAAGTTTCAAGCCAACAGCTTTGATAGTAACAGAGATATTTGACTTTATCAAAAACTTTAACCAAAAATTCTAAGTTAACAAGAGCTCGTCGAACACGAAATGCCCCCATTGATGCATTCAGTAATTGCACAAGGAACAGAAATTATATGCTCACTGTAAACAAAAGTTCTACAATTCTGGTTTAATCTGACCTTGACCTTTAACCTATTAACCTAACAAGAGATTACAGAGCGATCTTGGCGCCATCCACTGAGCCATTTTTTACAGAAATGTGAAAGTAGGTCACTAGGTTAATAACAAGGTCAAAGTTTTTTTCGGTACACAAACCTATGCATGTGGTCCAAATTTGAAGGCTGTAGCTACAGAAATGTGAAAGTAGGTCACTAGGTCAAGATCAAGGTCAACTCATGTCAAGGTTCATCTTGCCACTCAAAACTATACATGTGGTCCAAATTTGAATGATGTAAGTTATGGACATGAAGGTTCTAAGTTTTTCCCTATATAAGTCTATATGAACCATATGACCCCTGGGGCGGGGCTATATTTGACCCTAGAGGGATAATTTGAACAAACTTGGTAGAGAACCACTAAATGATGCTACATTACAAAATACCGAAGCCATAGTCTTTGTGGTTTGGACAAGAAGATTTTCAAAGTTTTTCCCTATATAAGTCTATGTAAACCATGTGACCCCCAGGGCGGAGCCATATTTGACCCTAGGGGAATAATTTGAACAATCTTAGTAGAGGACCACTAGATGATATCAAAGCCCTAGGCCCTGTGGTTTTGGACAAGAGGTTTTTCAAAGTTTTTTCCTATATAAGTCTATATAAACCATGTGACCCCCGGGGTGGGGCCATATTTGACCCCAGGGAAACAATCTGAATAATCTTGGTAGAGGACCACTAGATTTTGCTATATACCAAATATCAAAGCCCTAGGCCCTATGGTATTGGACAAGAAGATCAGAAACCATTTTAACTGTTCCTGGCCAATGTGACCTTGACCTTTGACCTAATGACCTGAAAATCAATAGGGGTCATCTGCTGGTCATGGCCAACCTAACTATCAATTTTCCTGACACTAGGCCCAGGCGTTCTAGAGTTATTGCCTGGATAACCATTTTACTGTTCCTGGTCACTGTGACCTTGACCTTTGACATACTGACCTCAAAATCAATAGGGGTCATCTGCTGGTCATGACCAACCTCCCTATCAACTTTCGTGACCCTAGGCCTAAGCCTTCTTGAGTTATCATCCGGAAACCGTTTTACTGTTCAGGGTCACTGTGACCTTGACCTTTAACATACTGACCTCAAAATCAATAGGGGTCATCTGCTGGTCATTACCAACCTCCCTATCAACTTTCATGATCCTAGGCCCAAGTGTTCTTGAGTTATCATCCGGAAACCGTTTTACTATTCAGGGTCACTGTGACCTTGACCTTTGACATACAGACCTCAAAATCAATAGGGGTCATCTGCTGGTGATGACCAACCTCCCTATCAACTTTCATGAACCTAGGCCCAAGCGTTCTTGAGTTATCATCCGGAAACGGATTGGTCTACATTCCGACCGACCGACCGACAGACCGACCGACATACCGACCGACCGACCTACCGACCGACATCTGCAAAACAATATACCCCTCCTTCTTCGAAGGGGGGCATAAAAAGGGGCATAATTCCGTCAAAATTCAAATCAGAGTTATGGGGATTATTTCTCCTGGTGTAGACTTTGATAGTGAATGAGTATTTTAAGTTTCAAGTCAATAGCTTTGATAGTAACAGAGATATTTGACTTTATCAAAAACTTTAACCAACGACGCCGGGGCGTATGCAATAGCTCTACATTTTCTTCGAAAAGTCGCGCTAAAAAGGGTTCACAGTTTTACTTTTTTATCAAAATTATGAAAAGTCCACTGAGAACTTTACAAGGTTTTCGTACAAATATGTTCTTCTTAGTATAATTTTATTAATATTAATGTCGTCTGCTAGAAACAAATAATTTTCTACAGAGACTACAAGCCAGATCAGATAAGTAGGGATTTTCCCTTTAATAAGAAGACTTATGCATGAAAATATTAAATATTGTAGTATAAGGCTAAGGACTATGCAAACAAATAGTGATTTTGGTGACAACATAAAAACATGTCTCACAATATATTTTTTTTCTTAGAACAAAATGCATTTAATATTTAAACAATTCCATAAAAAAGATTGCAACTTCTTTGCCCTGGTATGTCAAACACAACAAAATTCCTTTGCAACAGGGCCGTTACCATTGCAGGCATTTTAAAACTTTATATCTTAAAATAACACTTAATATTGTTAACATTTAAAATGAAGTCAAATCAAACACTATCTTAAGTTGTCTTTTGACAGCGCGCGTGACTGTTTGAAACCCTTCCAGTTAATACTTACCGTACTTACATACAAAACTTTACTTATTGACTTTTCTTAGTTAGAAAAATGAGCTCAAAGCGATATGTTTATACAAGTGAAAGTCCAACATTTCTTTACCAACTAATTTAAGTAAAACAGTATGATTTGTCCATGGTAATGAAAATTAATAATTCCAAGTAGTTTTTCTCACAGATTTTTGGGTATAATACGATTACAGTCCTGCAAAATTCTTTTGTCTAATTGCCAGAAACAAGCGGTCATGCCATGTATGTAATGGTGGTTGTATTTATGCTGCCTAGCAACCGGAAATACATCTATGCTCTTGAAGTATAAAGGGAAATTGAACCTGAAAAAGACATTGAAAATCATATAATTTACGAGTATTTACAATGATTTGAATGTTTCTCTTACTGCATATAATTATGTAACCACGTAAATAAAAAAAAAAAACTTGACGCAGAGGCCAAAGGTCAAACAATATTCGAAGACGCTAACATGAACCAAGGAAAGCAGCTACAGGAAATATATCTATGGAAACGACAAACACCGGATGTCGACCTAGACGAGAGTTGCCGAAATGTGCCGGACGAGCACTGAACATTGATACAATAGCTATGACTATGCATTAACCGGTACTGAGAAACTGGTGTAGAAACACAATCATGTATTGATTAGTTAATTAAATGTACAGACGATAAATAGTCTCAGTGACGTTTAAATAATGAAACAGATGTGCATTAACTAAAACAATGTTAAGAGATAGATTATACTGAATTAAATCAGTAATTTTCTTAAGAATGGGAAAATCAATTTTGTTGGTAGTAACTGGATTTAACAGAAAGGGTAGTGTTTAAGGTTTTAAATTGTTTTTGAATTTAAACAATCGATCTTTAATGAAATATCTAGAACACCTTAACACGAGATATAAGGTCAGAGAACACTAATTTAAAAAAGGGGAACTTACTGGAAATTAGACCTTTTTAGTGCGTAAAGATCATTTTATTGTAGGGATAACCCATGTTTTTCATAATTATAACATCAGCAGAATCCCAAGGGATTGGTTCAACGGTTGATAACCGAGCCTGTAGGGCTAGGGGTATTCTAAAGATAGTAAAACACGAAAAGAAGATGCGCTAACACTATTCTAACATAAAACACGTAAAAACTGATAAACAATTAAATGTGTGGGAATATCTGTGCTTTTTTTCACGTTCATGTCATTCCCTTTTGAATTATCCGTTTTGGGGCAATAATACGTTTATGCTTTGGGAAGGAACTTGTTTTCTCTCCTGTTAAATCGTCCTTGAAAATTGAAAAGAACAGCAGTTTAATGCCAGAATAATTATACATTTTGACAATATTTGCTACACGTGTTTGGTATTGACAGTTTCATGAAATGGTTTTCACTCTCTATGGCAGGGAATCATACAAATGTATAATTTGAAAGCAAAAAATGCTCAAGTAAAGATTCGCTTCTTAAATGTTCATCGTTCGAGTCTTTTTTAGGTGAAACGTATAGTAAGGCAGCAGCAGCAACGTGATTAAATATATACAGTCATGTTTATATTCATAGAATTTATAATGTTGTAATGTTGAATGGAAGTCTAGGCCGAACACCGCGTGAACGCGGTGACATTTACGTCCATCTTGTTATGTATTGTGGTTTTATAGCAGTAATTCGGTAAAAAATGTGTTTCTGTGGCGTCAAAGACGCCCCTTAATAAATACATCCTATTTCTTTCCATTTTTCGGGCACTTGCACGTTGCTACGCGGTATAGAGCTTGCGCGGTATATACCGTAGCTCACCTGTAAGCTGTATTCGTTGACAATAAAACCGTATATAGCTTACACTGAATATAGCTCACTGTAGATTGTATATGTAGAGATGCTGCATATCCCCGTATATATGGTTCATTTTTAAGCACTTCTTCTCCTTTTACTACTACTACTACTACCACTACTACTACTATTACTGTTGCTGCATTTATTGCTACAACTACTACTACATCTGATACTGCTACTACTGCTTCTACTGTTGCGGCTGCCACTACTACCGCTACTTCTGTTGCTTCTACAACTCCTACTACTGCTACTACTTCTGCTATTGCTCCTGTTGCTGCAACTGCTACTGCTACTTGCTACTACTGCTACAGCTACTTCTACTTCTGCTGCTACTATTACTCCTACTACAGCTACTACTTCTGCTATTGCTTCTGTTGGTGATG
Source organism: Mercenaria mercenaria (assembly GCF_021730395.1). Lineage (NCBI taxonomy): Eukaryota > Metazoa > Mollusca > Bivalvia > Venerida > Veneridae > Mercenaria > Mercenaria mercenaria. The sequence continues at coordinate 323,385 of NC_069378.1, forward strand.
CTGCTATTGCTACTGCTATTGTTCTGCTGCTGTCATTACTACTACCACTACGTCTGTTGCTACTACTACTCCTACTGCTACTACTTCTGCAATTGCTTCTGTTGCTGCAGCTGCAGCTGCTACTGTTGCTGCTACTGCTACTACTGCTGCTTCATCTTCCACTCCTGCTACTGTTACTGCAAATACTGCTGCTCCTATCTCTATTACTACTATTGCTACTACGACTGCTTCTCCTACTGCTACTGCTACTACTACAACTACTGCTGCTGCTACGACTGTTCCTACTGCTACTTTTACTACTACTATTCCTACTGCCTCTACTACTGCTGCTGCTACTGCTACTGCTCCTATTGCTTCGACTACTGCTACTGCTGCTGCTGATACTACTTGTCCTACTGCTGCTACTGTTACTACTGCTGCTATTACTACTGCTGCTGCTTCTACTAATAATTCTGCTGCTACTGCAACTACTGCCTCTACTTCTGCTGCTACTGCTACTACTACTACTACTACTTCTGCTGCTACTGCAACTACTTCTACTACTAGTAGTACTCCTGCTGCTACTGCAACTACTACTACTACTTCTACTACTGCTACTGCGACTACTACTACTACTTCTACTCCCTTCTCCTCCCCATCCTCCTCCTCCTACTGCTGCTGCTGCTGCTGCTACTGCTGTTACTGTTTCGACTGCTACTGTTGCTGCTGCTACTAGTCCTACTGCTAATATTGCTGCAGCTGCTCTTACTACTACTATTCCTACCATTACTACTACTGCTGCTACTTCTGCTGCTACTACTACTCCTTCTGCTACTGCTACTACTACAACTACTACAACTACTGCTACTGCTACTACTACTACTGCTACTGCTCCTACTGCTTCTACTGCTCCTACCGCTACTGCTGCTGCTTCTACTACTATTCCTACTGCTACTACTACTGCTGCTACTGCTTCTACATCTGCTGCTACTACTACTACCACTAATTTTACTTCTACTCCTACTACTGCTGCTACTACTACTAAAACTACTACTGCTACAGCTACTACTTCTACTGCTACCAGTACTATTGCTGCTACAACTGCTCCTACTGCTAATACTGTTGCTTCTGCTACTGCTGCTTCATCTTCCACTACTACTGCTGCTACTACTAATATTACTTCTACTCCTACTACTGTTGCTACTACTGCTAAAACTACTACTGCTACTGCTACTACTGCTGCTACTACTAATACTGCTACTGCTTCTACAACTGCTCCTTCTGCTAATACTGCTGCTTCATCTTCCACTACTACTGCTGCTACTACTACTACTTCTCCTACTGCTACTGCTACTACTACTCCTACTGCTACTGCTACAACTGTTCCTACTGCTACTGCTACTATTACTATTCCTACTGCCTCTACTACTACTGCTGCTGCTTCGACTGCTCGTACTGCTACTGCTGCTGCTGATATTATTACTACTATTCCTACTGCGACTACTGCTGCTATTTATTTTGCTGCTGCTTCTACTACTACTTCTGCTGCTACTGCTGCTGTAGCCTGGGAAGCCGTTGATAATAATTGTGCTTTGTCAGAAGAAATAATACATAATATCTATACATTAAAGACCCTACTGCTACTTAAACTACTACTGCTATTGCTACTACTAGTATAAATCTGGTATAACAAGAGCTCGTCGAACACGAAATGCCCCCCTTGATGCATTCAGTAATTGCACAAGGAACAGAAATTATATGCTCACTGTAAACAAAAATTCTACCATTCTGGTTTAATCTGACCTTGACCTTTAACCTATTAACCTAACAAGAGATTACAGATTGATCTTGGCACCATCCACTAAGCCATCCATTTTTGAATGTTCCAAATTTCAAGACTAGCTCAAGGTCAAAATCAAGGTCAACTATGCATGTGGTTCAGATTTGAAGGCTGTAGCTTGAGAAATGTGAAAGTAGGTCACTAGGTCAAAATCAAGGTCAAATTTTATTTCGGAACACAAAACTATGCAAGTCCAAATTTGAAGCCTGTACCTTCAGAAATGTGAAAGTTTTTCCCTATATAAGTCTATATGAACCATTTGACCTCTGAGGCAGGGCCATATTTGACCCGAGAGGGATAACTTGAACAAACTTGGTACAGAACCACTAAATGATGCTAAATTACAAAATACCAAAGCCACAGACTTTGTGGTTTGGACAAGAAGATTTTCAAAGTTTTTCCCTATATAAGTATATGTGAACCATGTGACCCCAAGGGCGGAGCCATATTTGACCCTAGGGGGATAATTTGAATAACCTTAGTAGAGGACCACTAGATGATGTCATATACAAAATATCAAAGCCCTAGGCCCTGTGGTTTTGGACAAGAGGTTTTTCAAAGTTTTTTTCCAATATAAGTCTATATAAACCATGTGACCCTAGGGGTGGGGCCATATTTGACCATAGGGAAATAATCTGAATAATCTTGGTAGAGGACCACTAGATTTTGCTACATACCAAATATCAAAGCAGCCCGCCCGCTTAGCTCAGTAGGTAAGAGCGTTGGTCTACGGATCTCAGGGTCGCGAGTTGTATGTTCTCCGTGACTATTTGATAAACGACATTGTGTCTGAAATCATTAGTCCTCCACCTCTGATTAATCATGTGGGGAAGTTGGCAGTTACTTGCGGAGAACAGGTTTGTACTGGTTCAGAATCCAGGAATACTGGTTAGGTTAACTGCCCGCCGTTACATAACTGAAATACTGTTGAAAAAACGGCGTTAAACCCAAAACAAACAAACAAACAAATATCAAAGCCCTAGGCCCTATGGTTTTGGACAGGAAGATCAGAAACCATTTAACTGTACCTGGCCAATGTGACCTTGACCTCTGACCTAATGACCTCAAAATCAATAGGGGTCATCTGCTGGTCATGGCCAACCTCCCTATCAATTTTCTTGACACTAGGCCCAAGCGTTCTAGAGTTATTGCCTGGAAACCATTTTACTGTTCCTGGTCACTGTGACCTTGACCTTTGACATACTGACCTCAAAATCAATAGGGGTCACCTGCTGGTCATGACCAACCTCCCTATCAACTTTCGTGACCCTAGGCCTAAGCGTTCTTGAGTTAACATCCGGAAACCGTTTTACTGTTCAGGGTCACTGTGACCTTGACCGTTAATATACTGACCTCAAAATCAATAGGGGTCATCCGCTGGTCATTACCAACCTCCCTATCAACTTTCATGACCCTAGGCCCAAGTGTTCTTGAGTTATCATCCGGAAACCGTTTTACTATTCAGGGTCACTGTGACCTTGACCTTTGACATACAGACCTCAAAATCAATAGGGGTCATCTGCTGGTGATGACCAACCTCCCTATCAACTTTCGTGACCCTAGGTCTAAGTGTTCTTGAGTTATCATCCGGAAACCGTTTAACTGTTCAGGGTCACTGTGTCCTTGACCTTCGATATACTGACCTCAAAATCAATAGGGGTCATCCGCTGGTCATTACCAACCTCCCTATCAACTTTCATGATCCTAGGCCCAAGTGTTCTTGAGTTATCACCTGGAAACCGTTTTACTACTCAGGCTCACTGTGACCTTGACCTTTGACATACAGACCTCAAAATCAATAGGGGTCATCTGCTGGTGATGACCAACCTCCCTATCAACTTTCATGATCCTAGGCCCAAGCGTTCTTGAGTTATCATCCGGAAACGGATAGGTCTACATTCCGACCGACCGACCGACCGACCTACCGACCGACATTTGCAAAACAATATACCCCTCCTTTTTCAAAGGGGGGCATAATAATAATAATAAATAATAATACTACCACTGCTGCTGCTACTGCGACTACTACTACTACTACTACTACTTCCACTGCTGCTGCTACTGCTACTACTACTTCTACTACTGCTGCTGCTGCTATTACTACTACTATTCCTACAGCTACTTCTACTGCTTCTTCTTTTGCTGTTACTACTACTCCTACTACATTTACTACTTCTACACCTGCTACTGTGACTACTGCTACTGCTACAGCTGCTGCTACTACTACTGGTTAGACTGCTCCTACTGCTACTGCTGCTGCTACTACTACTAGTCCTACTGCTACTACTGCTGCTGCTGCTGCTGCTATTACTACTACTACTACTGCTTCTACTTCTGCTGCTACTACTATTACTGCTACTACTGCTGCTACTACAACTACTACTCCTGCTACTCCTACTGCTGCTGGTGACTGCTCCTACTGCTAATACTGTTGCGTTTGCTACTACTACTGCTGCTACTGCTACTACTGCACCTATGTGCTGCTAATACGACGATGATGATCGCAAATTTGTTCAATACTGACCATGTTAGCAATATATATCTGAAAATCATGTTAGGGTTATTATAACAGTAGCTCGATCTGTGATGCTGTATTCAGCTCAAGTCGATTTTTACCAGACCTGATTTCAAAAGATTCCAATCAATGGGTAGTTAGTTTCCAGCTAACATATAAAACTTTAACCAAAAATTTCCAAGTCAAAAAAGGGGCATAATTCTGCAAAAAATGCAAAATAGAGTTATGGAACCTGTGCACTGCATGTCAGATCATGACAGTTAACAAGCATGTGAAGTTTCAAAAGAATCAAATTTGTGGGTACTTAGATTCCAGCTTACATACAAAACTTCAACCAAAAATTTCCAAGTCAAAAAAGGGGCATAATTCTGCAAAAAATGCAAAATAGAGTTATGGAACCTGTGCACTGCATGTCAGATCATGACAGTTAACAAGCATGTGAAATTTCAAAAGAATCAAATCAGTGGGTACTTAGATTCCAGCTTACATACAAAACTTTAACCAAAAATTTCTAAGTCACAAAAGGGGCATAATTTTGTAAAACGTGCAAACAGAGTTATAGAACCTATGCAGTGAATGTCAGATAATGACAGTTAACAAGTGTGTGAAGTTTCAAAGCATTCCCATTAAAGGGTACTGAGATTCTAGCAAACCAAATATTTGTGAGTCGAAAAAAATAACTCTGCAAAATACAAAAAAAAAGTTATGGAACCTGTGCACTGTATGTCAGATCATGACAGTTAACAAGCATGTGAAGTTTCAAAAGAATCAAATTTGTGGGTACTTAGATTCCAGCTTACATACAAAACTTTAACCAAAAATTTCTAAGTCAAAAAAGGGGCATAATTTTGTAAAACATGCAAATACAGTTATGGAACCTATGCAGTGAATGTCAGATAATGACAGTTAACAAGTGTGTGAAGTTTCAAAGCATTCCCTTTAGTGGGTGCTGAGATTCCAGCTTATATGCAAAACTTTTACCAAAAATTTCTAAGTCGAAAAAAGAGGCCTAATTCTGTAAAAATGCAAAAAGAGTTATGGAACATGTGCACTGCATGTCAAATCATGACAGTAAACACGTGTGTGAAGTTTCAAAACATTCCCATCAGTGGGTTACACTCAGATTCAAGCTTATATACAAAACTTTAACCAAAATTTTCTACAAGAAGTGTGACGGACGGACGGACGAACGGACAAGGCGGCGACTATATGCTCTCAACCCCACTCCCCATCCGCCTTCTTCCCAACCCTACAGGGAGCATAAACACTCATTCTGTCATTAAACTACACAGGATTTGAGAGTAACCAGGCTGGTAACATTGCCCGATCGGGCTTATGACACAAAAAGTAATATTTCTTGAAAAATAATGAAGATATTTCTTTCAAACTTGGTCCATTTATTAAGCATAACAAATGATACAAATTAGAATAAAAATAACTTGGTTGCCTTCAGATTTGGTATGAATTATTTCCCCTTTTCAGATTTTCATGACGCATAATCTTTGAAGTCCAAAACAACAATGTTCTAATGCTAAGTTTAAAACAAAAAAGGGTTAAATGGCTTTCTAATGCTCTAAATTATTGCGCTAGTACATGGATGTATACATTTTTTACTCTGCTTTCACTAACAATATTATAGAGAAATGTTAGTTCTAAAAAAGTTGCTCATACATCTGCACTAGAAACAAAGTATTTACCCTAAATATATAGAATAAAGGTATTGGCGCACAAGTTTAGAGCAATAGAAAGCCATTTAACCCTTTTCTGTTTTAAACATTGCATTAAAACATTTTTTTTTTGGACTTCAAAAATTATGCATCTTAAAAATCTGAAAAAGGGAAGTAATTCTAACTAAACTGAAGGCAACAAAGTTATTTCTATCTTGATAAGCATTATATGTAATGCTTAATAACTCATCATTTTTTTTCAAAAAATCAGATGAGCTAATAAATGGACCAAGTTTTAAAGAAATATCTTCATTATTTGTCAAGAAATATTACTTTTTGTGTCATAAGCCCGATCGGGCAATGTTACCAGCCTGGTAACTGTGGTCAATTTGGAGACAGAGCTCAATTAACCTTTTTAATGAAACATTTTACAAAGATGGCCCTTTTTAACATGACGTGGCTCAATTCTATAAAATTGTTTTATAATATGAAATAAAGTTTAGAATATAATAAATAAAAGCAAATAAAATGACTTACTTGAGTATAAATCCATGTTATAAGAACGTCCATTTTTTCCTCCAAGAATTCATCCATGTTTATTTTATCACGCGCGACTGTCACTACTCCTGATAATTATACACACGTGTATATACATGTTACACATATGTTATATGTCATCGTGTAATGATTTATAGTAACACATTTTGAATGAATAATGTTTATATACATTGACACTATCAGTCTGAGTTTATTTAGTAACTTAACTTTCAACTTTTGTTCCAAACACAAACCACGAGCTATAATCCTGCGATATAACTCGGAAATTCTGAGATGAGTGTATATATTGTTTAACGTGTTCAAACTCTGTTCTCGGTTCTATCTTATACGACCTGTCTATTGCTACTTTGACTTTGTGTGAAAGTTTCTCCACTACCTTAACGAGATCACGCAATGTTGAAGCAGACATGTTTACATACGACAAATAAACATGTTTGATATTTCCCATTTCAGAAGGCAGCGACATTTCACCTAGATTGATACTCTCCAACTCCACGTGTTCCACTTGACTATTAACTTTCAATTGTGACACTTTAGGTATCCTGTCCAATACTAACGTCCTTAGATCTGAATGCTGACTAAAATCTAAACTGTAACTACACGACATCCAGTGCTCGGTACAAAGTAAGCGCTGCAATCTAATCTCCGTCATTGTTTTTCTGTTTATAATATAATTCAGAAACTCATTCAGTACATCGTGGCTCATCTCGAAATCGTCGATATAAATTGCTTGTAACAGAGAATTATTCTGTAATGTTTCCAACATTTCACGGCTCCAAGAATCACCCTGCGATGTAACAGTGAGACATCTCGGCGACTTGTTAAACAGTTCAGAACGTAGCGTCTGTTCACCGCGACCCCGGCAGTATATTTTATTGATCTGGAACAGTTCGTGCAATGCACAACAACCGATAAATTCACGTAAAAACGACTATAGTATGTGTCGATATTTATTGACGCCATGTTTGTTTTATTGTGTCCCGCGAGCCGTGCTAGATGCTTAAAGTATTTTTCTTCTCCAAAATCTTCACTAAAGAAAAAATCTTGACAGCAAATTTTGAGTTCCTTATCGCTCGTGTTTGCTTTCATACAAGAAATGTACATGTCTTGTATGTCTTTCAGAGGTTCACAGCCCGAACTAAAAATCTCACCAGTCGTAGTTCTGTATTCGCTCGTTCTCGTATCTTCACTGATCACTGACATGAAATTACGAGATATTGAAGAAATGGTCTCTGCATTCATTCCGCTGATGAAAACTAGCACTGTCGACATGTCTAGAATACTTTGCAAACTTTTACATTCCTTCAGAAAGATTTCTTTGACATCACTTTCATTTTGACAGCTAATGTACAATGCACAAAAAAATTCTTGTATTGTTTTGTGCGAGAACGAACATTTAGAAATTTGTTTTGTTAGTGTCTTTTCTGTACTTTGTGTTAATATTCCCGAGTCAAGACTTAATTTCAAATAATTTGGTGACAGATACTTATCAGCCACTGACTTACTGAAAACAAGAGTGCTCTCCTTTGTTTCACTGAATAATGTTTCAAATGCTAATTTTCCTAAAGCTTTCAGATATATGCTGTATTTAGTACAAAGTTCATGTTCACTGAAGCATTGTGGGATATCACTCTGGGAGGGTTCGCACGTTAGTTCCACTTCGGGATGTTTGCTTATCGTTCTTGACAGCAGGAGTTCAATAATGCTTGCATATAGTCCGCACTTTGACTGTCCTAGTGGAATATTGTCACACCATAAACAAATGAGATACATCGTAAGAAGGGGAACGGATTCCAAATCCTCGAGTTTATTTTCTTTGACTTTTTTATTCAACTGTTTGGCCAGGAGTTTTGCTTCAGCAATATCCAGATTCTTTATTTTTGAAATCGCCCTTTCCTCTAATGTCTGTGCTGACTCAGAGGTTAGTTTTACTAGTTCCACTTTCTTACCTATTTCACTAGTTTTAAGATTCAACACACCTAATTTCCAAGGTCTTGTCGTGGTTAGGATTACACATGTTTCACGTGCATTACGATGAGGGTTCGTTTTGGGCACTTTTGCACATTTCTTTTCGGGATGAATCCACTCGTCTAAACCATCTAATATTACAAGATGTCGTTCGCGATGCAAAATCTCCTGAAGTAAATCTTTTGTCACTGCAAAATCCCGAGACAAATTTTGCATAATTTGGTTCATTATCAAATCATCAATGCTACAATCATCAGAAGAATCCCGCAATAACACAAGAAACAAAAACTCAAAACCAAGCATGGCCTTTATCACATCTTCGTTGAAGTACTTTGTGCATTTAGTTTCGGGTCGACGAGCCTGGCACCACGTGATAGCAAGATATTTTGAAAATGCAGTTTTCCCAAATCCAGCATCTGCGGATAAATATATTTCAGAAATTTTTGCAGACTGGAATAAGTCCGACAACGATTTAACTGGAGTTTTAGTCTCTTCCCCAGCTGGCTTTTTCTTTTCAATGAAATTCATTTCAGGCAAAATGTAAAAATCTGCAAGTGGAATGTCGTGCTCCTCGAATAGCGGTGACAGTGGTATTGTACTGTATCTGTTTGAGTAGAAGGTTGCCAAATCGTCTTTCAGCTCTGAAATACAGGGAAAAAACATTTAACATTACAGTAAAACACATTTAAGCTTACATAGTCAATATCTGTAGTAATTACGTGACCGTTCATAAAATTCGGGTCATAGATTTGCCATGTATAAACGGTCTATATTGCACACATGTTAACCGAGTTATAAGAAAATAAATAGAAATTACTGTTAGATATAATTTCTGATGGCATGTTATTGTCCATAAGTATTGACCTGTCACTCATTAATTTTCCTTTTATTTCCGTAAATTAATTCTCGGTGTCCGAACATGAATAGTCATTTTTATGTAATGTAATGCTATCGATGCCTGTTTTATTGTTCATTATTTTATGCATCATATTTTTATGAATTTTGATTGTTTCTCTTGTTGTATTTATTTTCTAGAAACGCTGGTGACAAGTATTTTGTATTTTTGTATATCAAAGATACTTCTAAAACAATTTTTTCCACTTTTTCTACAACGGTTGAATATGATAACATTCGGTAAATGGACCATAAAAAGCAAGACACGTTTGATCCGATAAATGGTTAGTTTGCATAAAAAACTGACTATAAAAAAATCCGGTCAGACGTAGCACTCAAACCCACAACCCTGAGATTTGCAGCTAAACGCTTTGTCCGCACAGCCGTCTGCACATGTGACAAGGAATTATATAATGTGATTTCGAACCCGTGGTAACATGCTGGGAAGTCAGAAACTTTACCACTGCGCAATCGTGTCATCTGTTAACTGTATCTGTTACTTAAGTAATATAGATATTTTCAGAATACAAGTATTGCGTAAATTAACGAAAACGTCCGAAAATATTGGCGAAGATTAATGAGTGCCAGGTCAATACTTACGGACAATATACAACATTTGAATAACAAAAATATTTGTCCTCAGCCTTCGCACTTCTGGCAGTACCTTTGATAACTAATAAATTATATCAGTATGAATACTGCACTTTGATTGGAAGAAAAACTAAACGAAAGTGGCCATACAAAATCAGGTAACTTTATTAAGACTTAAGAAGTAAATTTTTAGCTTTGATTTATAATTATTGCAAAGAAACTAGTATTCAATATAGCCAGTGCACATAGCAAAATCTATGGACCAGTGTTATGTAATAATAAACGTATATCAATCAAGGACAGTGTAGTAAATTTTTGTTTTGTTAAAAAATCACGATCGTATTCATATATAATTATATATATATATATATATATATATTATATGTTATCACAATTAATCAATATCGAATCACATTTTCAGGTGCTGGTTTGTGAGCTTATCCTTACGTATTACATAAAATGTGCGCACTTGTTAGCGTGCATTAGTTTGATTATAACTGTCTTCCGTTTAAGTGTGCAGTGGATTAAACTATTCCGGGAAGGAAATTGACTATTGACCTACATCCAGAACCTATGGACCGAGCCGAAGTCATTTTCCGAGGCTAATTTAGTCTAATTAATTGACCACATTAAAAGTATATACATGTTTTATTATATCAACAAACAGTACGTGATAAAAGTTTTACTGGTGGAAAGTTGAACGTTATCCTGTGATGTCACGCTTTTTTGCAAGTTGACGTAACGTCATTTACGTTTATCATTTAGTTTACCTGACAAAAATGTTACAAGTACTTTAAATCCGTGTTTGATGACATTCACTTTAACTAAAAATACATACAAGAAACGCGGCAATGCCACGAAACCAGGTTTTCAACACTTTTCATAAGAATAAACAAGAGTGCCAGAATGTCACAATATACGCCCGTCATAGCAAATTTCTTTACTCTAGCACCTGTATTTGCAGATGTAATTTTAATTTTGTGGTTGTTTAGTAATCATTGTAATACACCTCAAAATTGGATGTAACATGCATGTTGTACTACAGAAAAGTGGTCTCGATTTTTCCCTACGTCTAGTAATGAAAAAGTTACAATATAAGCTATTTACAGTAACAACAAAGGGAAGTAATTCTAAAGAAGGGAACTGCGCAAGACACTTCGTCTCATGATGGTGTATAATTGTGCCAAGTTACATCAAAATCCCTCTATGCATGAAGAAGATATGCTCCGGACAAAGTTTTCATTCTTGTATCCTTTGACCTCCAAGTGTGACCTTGACCTTAGAACTAGGGACCTGGTTCTTGCGCATGACACTCCGTCTCATGATGGTGAACAATTGTGCCAACTTTCATCAAAATCCCTCAATGCATGTAGAAGATATGCTAACCCTAACCCTAACCTAACCCTAACCCTATTTTTAGTAACAATGACCTTGACCTTGATCCCAGAAACCCCAAAATCAATCCCAAGCTACAACTTTATATAAGTTTTCTATACACCAAGTTTCATCATGATAGCTCATTCCTAAGTTAAGTTATTGACCGGAAACCCTTTTTCTATTTTAAGTAACAGTGACCTTGACCTTGACCCCAGAAACCCCAAAATCAATATCAGCCTTTGTCTTGATATAAGCTACATACATATCAAGTTTTATTCAAATATCTTTACCGAAACAAAAGTTATTGACCGGAAACACCAGTTTGACGCCGCCGCCGCCACCGCCGCCCGCCCGCCCGACCGACATCTACCCCAATCTAATAACTCAGGTTTTCGTTGAAAACCTGGTTAAAAACACTAAAATATACACCTTCGTATGTAAATGACAGATAAAACAAGAATGATATCAACAGTGCATGACAGAATGATAAACAAAATCCACAATAGGGCTTAGCTAAAAAAATAATCGGACATGAAAGTTTTGAATGTTTCATTTCAGATAGACTGAAACTGTAGCAGAAGTTATGCTACAAAATACATAAAGGGGCAACAGCTCCAAATAAACAAGAGGACTCAGAACACGAAATTCCCGATAACTGCACAAGGAATAGAAATTATTGTGTCACTGTGTACTAAAAGTTTGACTTATTGACCAAAACTCAAAATTAAGGGTCATTTACCAGTCATACATGTGACCTAGGTGTCATATGTGATCTCGGACCAAAGCATCATTCTCTAGTTATTTGGCAAAAATGTGACATTGACCTTTGACCTACTGACGTGCTGTCCTCAAAATCAATATGGGTTATCTGCTGGTCATGCTAATCCTAGGCCCTAGCATTCTCAAGTTATCGTCGGAAACGGTTTAACTGTTCCGAATCACTGTGACCTTGACCTTTGACCAACTGACCTTAAAATCAACAGGGGTCATCTGCTGGTCATGATCAACCTTCCTCTTAAGTTCCGTGATTCTAGGCCTATGTGTTCTTACGTTATTGTCCGGAATTCGTTTAACTGTTCTGGGTCACTTTGATCTAGACCACTGGCGACCGTTTACTTTTTATGATCCTTCGCCCAAGCTTTCTCAAGTTATCGTCCGGAAATGGTTTAACTTAATTTATGGTCACTATGACCTTGATCTTTGACCTACTAACTTAAAAAGTAAGGGCATTTTGCTGGTCATGATAAGCCTTTCTAATAAGTTTCATGATCCTAGGCTTAAGCGTTCTTGAGTTATTACCCAGAAACTGTTTAACTGTTCCGGGTCAGTGTGACCTTGACCTTTGATATACTGACCTCTAAATCAATAGAGGTCATCTGCTGGTCATTTTCAACGTTCCTATTAACTTTCCTAACTAGGCCAAAGCATTCTTGGGTTATCATCCCGAAAGTGATTAGTCTGCAAAACAGTCATGATTCTTCGAAGGGGGCATAATTGGTCAGATATAAAAGTCACATTTATATGCTCACGTCCACTTTATGTCGATGAGGTGTAAGCAAGTTTCATTTCAAACGGACTGAAACTATAAGAGTTAAGTACACGACTGTAATATGTCAAGGTTCAAAAAGTCCGTATCTCTAAAAAATATCGGACACGAATGTCCCGAAAATATGCACATGTCCGCTTCATGTTGCTGCCGTATCGATATACCAAGTTTCATTACAGTTGTATGAAAACTGTAGGAGAGCACAGAACATTTTGCTGAACTGAAAAAAAGAACAACAAATACTTAATTAAATAGATTAACTCCTGGAGAAAGAATTAGACATATATTTTGTAAAAGTTCCGAAAATATGTGCATGGCCACTTCGTGCTGATAGTGTTTACCAGGTTTTATTTCAATTAGATGGAAACTGCAGGAGTTGAGTACGTCGAAAAGAAAATGTAACGGACGGACTGACGGACGAACAGATCAAACACCATATGTTTCTCCGTGTCTTCGATAAATTGGATATAAAAAGAGGACCAAGAAACATAAAACAAATAATCAAAACGTGTGTTTTCAGTTGTTATCTTTTTAGTCTGCAGCAGCCGACAATCTATTGACACAGCTTTAATCCAAGAAAAAACCTGTATTTTCATAGTAACACAAAGCGAAAAATAAGGTAACTATAGAAGAAATCTACATACCTTTTCTTTTATTTATAGGCATCAAAATTTTATATTTTATTGATATTTCTCTCGTTTATGGCTAAAATGACACACCAACGTACGCTGTAACCAGCGTCTAATGAAAAATACAGCAGTTCTATAAATAGCGTTGAGTGCAAGTGTCACGATATATTATGGAGCCGCACCATGAGAAAACCAACATAGTGGGTTTGCGACCATCATGGATCCAGACCAGCCTGCACCATGCTGTTTGCTTTCAAAGCCTATTGCAATTAGATAAACCGTTAGCGAACAGCATGGATCATGACAAGACTGCGCGGATGCGCAGGCTGGTCTCGCAAACGCACTATGTTGGTTTTCTCATGGCGCAGCTCTCATATATAAAAAGAAATAAATCACTTCCGTACGTTTTCAAGTATCTCAGTCATACGTACAAGGTTTTGAGTCCTATGAACATTTAATGACCTTCTTTATTCTTGTTTATTTATTTATTTTGCTGGGTTAAACGTCGCACCGACACAATTACTTGTCACAATGTCATGGCGACTTTCCAGCTTTGATGGCAGAGGAAGACCCCATGTGCCCCTCCGTGTATTATTTCATCACGAACGGGAACCTGGGTAGAACCACCGACCTTCCGTAAGCCAGCTGGACAGCTTCGTCACATGAAGAATTCAAAGCCCCGATTGAGGCTCGAACCCAAATCGATGAGAGGCAAGTGAGTTATTTGAAGTCATCGGCCTTAACCTCTCGGCCATGGAGGCTTAAATAAACACTCGATATGAAACACAAGAACTCTAAGGATTTTCGCTTGTTGCTATAACGCTTCAATAAAAGCATTTTCTATAACTAGCATGTTAAGACTAACCTTTCAAAGGAAGGACAAAGCGGTCAAGCGGTGAAATGCCAGACTACGGTCATGAGTTCGAACCACTTCTGGACCAATAGGTATACTAAAAAACCTTTGAAGATGTACCGTTCAATCGTGTAATGTGCTTCGGACCTTGTCGTCTGCTGACTACATTGAATAAATTTAAAACAGAACAAAGGCCTGTTTCCAAAAATTTCGTACGCGTTTCGTTCGATTAAAAAAGACTGTTTTTTTTTTTTTCGTACAAATGTTTTTTTTTTTATTTTGCGATTAACAAAAATACAAGTAAAATAAAACAATGAATAAACCCAGACATAATTATTCATTATCGGAATTTTATTATACCTGTATAATTATAATTTTCATGTCCAATATATTAAGTTAGAATTCATTGTACAAGAGATTGTTAGAAACACCTAAAGATCAACATTCAACTTGAAGCAGATACAAAAGACGCTCCAATTTCAGAAGCTTCTTTATCTTTACAAGGTGTAAAGCACCCATACACGTACGGGACTCTTATCCAAATGTTAGCAATTTTAGTTGGAGGAGCGGGGGCTTGAACTCATGACCACTGGTTTCGTCGTCAGACAATGTTACCACTGTACCACTGCGTCCGCTCTGGTAATTGTTGAGAAACCGTGATACAATTACAATAAAACTGTAGAAATTATGTAAAGTGTTAGTCACCGTGACGCATGAAATATCAATATATTTATTAATGATTACACTTTACTTGAAAGTAAAGACACCGCTTTGCGGTAGCATGCCCAGTTTTATGCAACATTATGGAGATATTTCGAGCGACGTGGCTTTCCGTTAAAGCCGAACTTGTAGAAAACAGATACATCAATACTCAAATTTTCGGATGTTTTTTTTCTTCTTTCAAGTCGTAAGTCGGGAGATGACGTTTATAGTGTTAAGACTATGGAGGTTTTATTTCCTTTATAGCCCTTTATAACGGATACGGACAATGTAATCGTACTATGTACTATGGTCAATATCTGGGGATTTTCTCAAAACACAAAAATTGTAACCACAGGATTTCGTTTTTTAAGACATTAAGATAGTGAAAGTTTTCGCGTAATTATAATTATCAAGGCACAACATATCTTTATATCTGCTGCGAATAAATCTTGTCCTCAAGGAGAAGACAGACGAACACTTTATATCTACATATACATCAGATGAAAAAAAATACCATGTTCAGTTTAATCAAACGTCACATACCTGTAATTTTATTTATTGTCTGCCATTTGATAAAATACCATTTTTTACTTTTGAAATTTTTGAGAATTATTTGACAGTCTATCGGCAAGCAACGCGATTACAGCAAATTTCATCGTAGTGGCAGTAAATACATTTTGAATTAAATTCATTGGATGGTAGCTGTTTTTTGTATAGGTAAAACAATTCTGACCTCAACTCAAATAGATCATTGCTAGGTCTTTTCACTCAAATAAGTATAGTTTATGGCAGAATATTATCTATTAATTTAGATACAGCGACTTTGACAGCTGTAATGTAATTGCAAGCTGGTGTTTTTATAACTATGTTATTTCTCATGCTTGGTGATAATATGTCATTCTAAACTCTTGATCGAAAACCATTTTTCTATTTTCAGTAACAAACAAGCAGCTACCCTATATATATCCAAGCCTTTCTATATTGGAAAGCTACCTATAAACAAAGTTTTGTCATAATATCTCGTTGTCAATTACTGTAATTAAGCTCAATCAATTTAAGCGAATAAGGATTTCTATAATATGTACTCACACCGACGTCTGTGTCGGGTTTGCTCTTTGCTCTCGGTTCAAAGTTTGCCACCTTCTAAATTTTTCTACTTACTGCCCCTATAATCATTAAACCTCATATTGTGTATTAGTGTTGGTTCAATGTTTAAGTCAACCTTCTCAGTGCCTTCTTACTACAATCACTATATTAAAAAAGCAACATTTCTTAAGGACTTGTTAAAGGATAAATATCTCATATGCTCCAACTCTTTACGCCTGTACAACTGACAATGGATTCATCTCGTATCTCAAAAGTGCAAATAGGCAAGTAAGAACAAACAGTAAACCACATTATTTATTTTGTAATAAAGTAAGCTTCTCAAATAAATAGGTACTATTTCTGTGAAATACTAATGTTTTACCAACCGGAGCGGAATATATTGCAAAACTTAACTTTCGTTTTGAACAGGCTCTATATCAAAACTCTCAAAAGTGCTAACGTAAAACAGGTAATCTCTGATAATCGATCTTCATAAATGTCAGTTACAGTCATTTGTGATTAGAACTATAGTGCACGTTTAACTGAAATAAGGTTACAAATTGTTAAAGAAAGTAGTCTTTTTGTTTTGCTACTTAGAGCCTCCTCGGAAGTATCATTAGCCCTTTCCTCCACTTACTTTACTAGCCAACAGAAATATGTGGATCCAGTGTTTACAGGCCGTGTTATAGCTGATATTGTTTCTAAATATCTATTTTCCTCCATCCCTCTGACTCTTACACCCTGACTACCAAAACATGAGACAACAAATAAATAAGTTTTATGTTCTTCTAATTTTTAAGTATTCTCCCAAACACCAAGATCCTTAAACCACCCAATTACACTCCTACACCGACCGTTAGTTATCTTTGTAATTTCTATTCATATTCCTTTCTTTTTTAATTCCTTGTGTATCTTTTAATTGTTTTAGAACACCCCATCCTTTCCCAAACAATTACAAATACGTCAAAGATCAGTGTTTTTGTAAGCATGTACAGCATGCAACTTTACAGGGTTAAACTTTACCTCTGCACAATTTAAAGAAAATGCGCTGTAATTATAATTATACATATTCTCGATAACACTAATTACAATAAGTTACCATGATTCCAATAATATGTTTGAGAAAACCCCTCAAATTTGACCGCTGTACAGAGTAAGTTTACATTTACATTTCCATGTCCGTGTCCGTGATAAAGGTCTTATTGTAATTCTCTACATTTGATAAACCGGAAATAATGACATAACGTCACTTATCCGGATAACATATCTAATAAAACACGATGGGTGGTAATAATTTGACAAGGGCATAGTCAAAATGAAATTATATGTACAACGTATTACCACCCGTGTGTATAAATAGTGTTAAAACACAGTTGTTCTATAAATTAGTTCGATTCTAATATGCCCTTAATCTAAAACAGTAGATAAAATATAGAAGCGCTCTTTCTTGGTCGCAACATAAACGTTGACGTTACCGCACGTTAACGTGACGTCATTCTAGCGTAAGTGTGTTTTAACAGAGACAAGAATATTAGAATTTACCATCTGCACTAAAACATTATGTTTCTTTTTCCGTTAAATGACTTTTTTTAAATATAAAGGAACAAAGAGAAACTACCAAGATATTCATTTTTCAAATTACCAACTTTAAGATGTCATCGTCAAAATCTCAAGTTAAGCCACAAAGCAAAAAAAAAATTGGATTGGCGAGAAACACAATGGCATATTTTTACATTGTTGTGAATTAGTCATACCGCTTCTCAAATAGCTACAAGGTCAGAAAAAGATAGAAACTGGTAAAGTTCTGCATGCCGGGCGTCAGTTATAGTTTCCATACGGCGCTATATTCAGATTTACAACAATATAAAAATATTGAATATTTTGCTATTTTGCGAAATAAAATTTGTTTCTTTTACGCTTTCACACTACTGATAGAAATAGAATAACCACCCAAATCGCATCAATACTTTTATATTTGCAAAAAATGTAAATAGCACGTCGGCTTGAGTTTGATCAGTTGAGAATAAGCCCAGTGTCATAAAATGCTCTCTATATATTTTATCAATATCGTTTTGTCTGTCGTTTTGTCTGTCAGTCAGTCTGTCTGTCTGTCTATATATATAATAGTATGTTCGTATGTCATGTACTACAGATGGAATCTGCGATAGATTGTCCTTGAAATGAAAAAAAAAAAATTCTGTAACAACTAGCGGGAGCTAAAAGAAGCAATGTCAGATTGGGACAGATGTTGTATATTAGGCCTATATGCTTGAAATATACCATGTACAAGTCTTTAACAAAATTCTGTCGAGCATTATTTAAAGGTTTGGACCAAATAAGTTCCATATAAGGAAAAATAAAAAAACAACAACAACAAAAACACCATTCTCAAATTTAAAATGTGTTGGTGTGTGTATATAATCAAAGAGTATCCAAACGTTCTGAAAAAAATGGTAAAGCGTGTATATATCTTTGTATATTTTATATGATTACTTCTTCAGGGAAAACACATTTGAAATAGGACTAATTGTTTTATTGTTCCTGTTTATTGGTAAAACATTCGTGAAAATTTGGTATCCTTCTTCTCGGCCTCTTCGAAAAAATGACCGAAAGGAATGTGAACGTGATTTTAAGATAAACATGTATTCAAGTTCATTCTATTCATTATTTATTTGATTGTTGTTGGCGTAGTTCTAGCTAGTTCAATCCATTGCTAATCAATCATAAGTGCAGCAAAATTTGAATTGTGAGACACATTTTCTGTTTCAAGACAATGCCTGGGTACCGTTGTAAAATTGTTTTAAAAATAAATGACTTTAATTCAGTTAAAAGTTCAGAAAGATGTCGGGGTACTGGCAGAGTTATTTTGTTATTGTAATGTTTGAATGAAATTATTACATTCGAATATGCAAATGATCAATTCTAAGCATGGTTCTACATAAACTAGTTCTGCACAATTTTATAAACCGAAAGTAATGAAGTAACCTCATTGTTCTGGATAACATAAAATATAGGCTAGACTCGTCAGAGCCGCGCCATGAGAAAACCAACATAGTGGCTTTGCGACCAGTATGGATCCAGGCCAGCCTGCGCATCCATGCAGTCTGGTCAGAATCCATGCTGTTCGCTTTTAAAGCCTATTGGAATTGGAACAAGAGGACCAAAATGGCCCTCTATCGCTCACCTGTTATCATTGCACTTAAGGACAAGAAGGTAAAAAGATCATAATCAAGATCAATCAAAAGAATTATGAGAGAATATAGTTGAAATTTTCTTAAAGCTACTTCAAATAAAATTATTTTCAAATCAGGCCAGTAGTTTCCCTTTCAGGGGCCATAACTCTGGAACCCATTATGGGATCTGGTTGGTTCAACAAAGGAACCAAGATCTTATGGTGATACAAGTTGTGTGCAAGTTTGGTTAAAATCAAATCTTAAATGAAGCTGCTATTGTGCAGACAAGGTCAAAATAGCTAATTTTGGCTCTTTCAGGGGCCATAACTCTGGAACCCATAATGGAATCTGGTTCAAGAAAGGAACCAAGACCTTATGGTGACATAAGTTTTGTGCAAGTTTGATTAAATTAAATCATAAATGAAGCTGCTATTGTGCAGACAAGGTCAAAAAAACTAATTCTGGTCCTATCAGGGGCCATAACTCTGGAACCTATAAAGGAATCTGGCCAGTTGAAGAAAGAAACCAAGATCTTGTGGGGATACAAGTTGTATGCAAGTTTGGTTAAAATCAGATCATAAATAAAGCTGCTTTTGTACAGACAAGGTCAAAAAAGCTAATTTTGGCCCTTTCAGGGGCCATAACTCTGGAACCCATTCTAGGATCTGGTTGGTTCAATAAAGGAACCAAGATCTTATGGTGACACAAGTTTTGTGCAAGTTTGGTTAAATTCAAATCATAAATGAAGCTGCTATTGTGCAGACAAGGTCAAAATAGCTTATTCTGGCCCTTTCAAGGGCCATAACTCTGAAACCCCAACTGAAATCTGGCCAGTTCAAGAAAGGAACTAAGATCTTATGGTGATACAAGTTGTATGCAAGTATGGTAAAAATCAAATCATAAATAAAACTGCTATTGTGCAGACAAGGTCAAAATAGCCCATTTTGGCTCTTTATGGGCCATAACTCTGGAACCCATGATGGGATCTGGCCAGTTCAAGAAAAAAACAAGATCTTATGGTGATACAAGTTGTGTGCAAGTTTGGTTAAAATGAAATCATAAATGAAACCACTATCGTGCAGACAAGAAATTGTTGACGCACAAAAATGGCAAATTCTGTCCCTTTAAGGGGCAATAACTATATAACCCATGATGGGATCTGGCCATCTTTTGAAAGGAACTGAGATATCATGCTAATAAAAGTTTTGTACAAGTTTGATCAAAATTGCTTGCAAAATGTGGTCTCTATCTTGTTCACAAGAAATTGTGGACGGACGACGTCTGACGGACGGACGACGGACGAAGGGCGATCACAAAAGCTCATCCTGTCAATATGTGACAGGTGAGCTAAAAACTGTTAGCGAACAGCATGGGGCCTGACTAGACTGCGCGGATGTGCAGGCTGGTCTGGATCTATGCTGGTCGCAAACCCACCATGTTGGTTTCTCACGGCACGGCTCATATTATATGATCGAAAATCTATGTATGAATTATTGGTGTTCATGCGTATCATAAATGAAATTGTCACTATTTTTATAAAAATGTAATTGTTAAAATGTTGACAAATGAAATAATTCCAAAAATGTTTTCAAATCAGATTTTATTTTAGACATATATCATAATATCTAAAAAAGCGCATAGATATATACATTTTACTTGGCTATATACATGTATTCCAATTTACATGTACATAATTCAAAACAGTGATAAGAAGTTTTAATAAAATCTGCAAAGCAGAAAGTTTTCTGTTTGCAAAAATGTTAATCGAATATCTTGTGTTTTATTTTGTATACATACTTCAGTCATGTTACAATTTTCTCTGTAAAGGTCACATGTCCTACTGAATAGACCATCTTTAAAAATACTTCATCTATGTTTGGCTATAAATGTATATGCGCATTTTAATACCAAATAAATAATATGTTATGTCACATTTGTGACTGGAAAAGTGGATCTATTGCCGATACGAAAAAACAAACACAAAATATCCTCGAATTTACTGTCTATCGAAATGTCTTTTAAAGGCGAAATTACAATATTAAAACATCGTGTTTTCGCGGTTTCGCCTTTTGCAGTTGAGAGGGCGAAAACGCGAAAACACGATACAAGATCGCGAAAACACGATAAAAAGTTATCGCGTTTTCATGCTATCAATATCGTGTTTTCGCGTTTTCGCCCTACTTACCACGAAGGCGAAAACACGAAAAGACGATTGCAGATCGAGGGCGAAATCGCGAAAACACGATATTAACAGCGCGAAATCGCGATATTTTTTGCATCGTGTTTTCGCGTTAAAGCATCGTGTTTTCGCGTCAAAATATCGTGTTTTCGCGATTTCGCCCTTAGGACGACAACGCAAAACTGCGATGGCCCCAACGGAACACCATAGTTTTCCGTTAAAAAAATTAGGCCTATTACTTTACAAATCTACTATACAGATGTAGTTCGTCATACGTCATTTACTGCACGAGAGTCATCTTTCATCCCAGGGGTAAGATGGAAGTTCCTAGCACCGGTGAAATCACAAGAAATTCTTGTCAGATATGCAAGAAGACTCCTTCTCGTGTGGCGGTAGCTTTTAGTTCGGTGTGTTAGAGGACAACGATCTAAACTTCATACTGGCACATTTCATCAAGTCACACGCATCACGGAAATAGATGAGAAAAACCCCTTTTTTCGAAAACTAGAATATGTGGTCAACGTACAAAGCTCTCTGTAAAATCTCTGCCGCTTTGTTGGATTTTTACGATGATATGTAGAGAACATGCATTTATTTTTTAGATTAAATTATCTTGTGCACGCGGCATCTTATTTCGAGTGCATGACATCTTATCTCGTGCGTACGGCATCTTATCTTGAACGCTCGACATCTTATCTCAACCGTACAACATACCTTGAGCGCCCGACATTATCTCGAGCGTTCGACATCTTATTTCGAGCACACGACATCTTATCTCGATCGCTCGACAGCTTATCTCATGTGCAAGACATCTTATTTAATGTGTACGACATTTTATCTCGGGCGCTTGACATATTATCTCGTGCACACAACATCTTATCTCAAGCGCTGGACAGCTTATCTCGAACACACAACATTTTATCTCGAGCCCTCGACATCTTATCTATTATCTGTGTGTATTCCGATCATAGGAATGTCGCTGTTTTTGCATTTGTTTCACTTATATTTATAACCGTTTCTTGGCTTCTCAGGGTAATGATTTAAACACACAAACTGATTTAAGGAAGCAGCCACAATTCAATGATGTCTTAAAGGCCTAAATATAAGTCCTTGACAAAATACAGATTTAGTATGTAGACTCCGCTCATATACCGGGTATCGAAGAATTTCCCCGTTTCTCGTCAGTTCATACCTGCATTTTTATAACTTTTCTCACAATGTGCGAATTGATACTATCAGTCAAACAGCGATTCATGCGTTGCTATTCTAACATGCAGTAAGCATCAAATATTATGTTCCTTTAATTTTATAGAATTACCAATTATGTGCACTGCTCTCCAAAAAGATGTGAAACACTTGCACTTGTTGGAAGTTTAAATAGCATCTGAATAGGCGAGATCATCTACTTGTCCGTATGTTTTTTTCTGATGATGTAAATGCACATAAAGGCCCAAATATACATACAGAAAAGATGTCGAGTGCTAGAGATAAGATGTCAAGCGCTCGAGATAAGATACCGTGTGCTCGAGATAAGAGGTCGTGCTTACGAAATAGGATGTCGTGTGCACGAGATAAGATGTCGAGCGCACGCGATAATATGCCGAACGTTCAAAATAAGATGTCATGCTCTCTTATCTATGATGTCATGCGCACGAGATAAAATGTTGTACGCTTGAAATAAAATGTCAAGCGCACGAGATAAGATGTCGAGCGCTCAAGATAGGATGTCATGTGCACGAGAAAAGCTGTCGAGCGCTCGAGATAAGACGCCGAGCGCTCGAGATAAGATATCGTGCGCCGGCTCGAGATAAGTCTTATTTTCAATTTCGTTACATGTAGCACACAGTCTTTCTTTACGTGCTATGTTGTTATGTCTGCCAGTGTCTTTTTTAATAGTGTGTGCACTGACTCTGACTGTAGATAGTATTTGTCTCTTTGACACTTTTCAATGACAGATATTTCTCTATATAATATAATTTCTTAAAACTAAAATACGTATCAAGTTACGAGCATTTAAAGATTGCTGTCTTGACATATTCCACGACTGTATATATTGGTCAATGAATAGAAGTTTAACAATTCTGGAAGCATTTTCAAATGTGAGACTATATTAGCCATTTTGAGTAAATAAGTGACACTAGATTTTAACAATCTTACATTATTTTCATGGAGCTCCTTTAAATCATTGAATGCATTAAATGGCAGGTTATTTGAAGTATTCGCTAACATGTGCAATGATTTCAACACAGGTACAATAAGACATAAGTATAATGGAAATCTGCCAGTTTCAGACAAAACAGAAACAGAAATATTTGAACATTTTTCGGGAACACCTAAAATATAATTTAAAAAAAATTAAATGAGCTTTGTCTACAATGTTTTCTTTACATATTGACAGTACAGTCTCAGTCCGTTTACATTTCGCTAAAAATAGGTTTTGCCATTGAGACAAATAAATAAGTTCTAACAATGGCTCTGCGTTAACAGTTTAGACTTTTTTTTACGATTAAAATACATTAAGTACTGGATTGTTCGGCATCCAATTCAACTGTGCCATTAGCACTATTTAAATATTCTGGTAGAGTGTAGCTTTTAACAGCTCATGAATATTTTGAATAAATTAGGACTCGAAACAACATATTGTCTCACTTTAACACTGGACAGGAATGTTTCTGAAACACTGTAACCGACCTTATAACGTACAGTGCAAATTTCGTGTATATTTTGTAATTCAGATTAAATTGTTCATGAAAGTTTAGATAGTACTACTGATCGATCCATCCATCATTCCATCGATCGCACTGTGAAAAAGGGTCAATATATGGGAATATACGGTCCCGTATATTTAAACAAGAGATCACAGAGTGATCTTGGTGCCCACCAATGTGCCATTTTGAGTGTTCCAAATTTCAAGACTTATTGACTAGCTCAAGGTCAAATTTGCATTTCCGTACAGAACACTGTGCATGTGGTCCAAAGTCAAAAGCTGTAGCTTGAAAAATGTGAAACTAGGTCACTAGATCAATTTCAAGGACAAAGTTCTTTGTACGCAAAACTAATCATGTGCATCAAGTTTGAAGGCTGTAGTCTGAGAAATTTGAAGGTAGGTCACAAGGTCAATCTTAAGGTCAAAGTTTATTTCGGTACACAAAACTATGCAAGTGGTTCAAATTTGAAGGCTGTAGCTTGAGAAATGTGAAAGTAGGTCACTAGGTCAAAATCAAGGTCAAATTTCACTTTAGAACACAAATCTATGCATGTGGTCCAAATTTGAAGCAAAAATGTGAAAGTAGGTCACTAGGTCAATGTCAAGGTCAAAGTTTGTTTCGGTAAACAATCCTATGCATGTGGTCTAAATTTGAAGACTGTAGCTACAGAAATGTGAAAGAAGGTCACTAGGTCAATCTTAAGGTCAAAGTTCATTTCAGTACACAAAACTAAGCAAGTGGTCCAAATTTGATGGCTGTAGCTTGAGAAATGTGAAAGTAGGTCACTAGGTCAAAATCAAGGTCAAATTTTATTTCGGAACACAGAACTATGCATGTGGTACAAATTTGAAGCCTGTACCTTAAAAAATGTGAAAGTAGGTCACTAGGTCAATGTAAAGGTCAAAGTTTGTATCGGTACACAAAACTATGCATGTGATCCAAATTTGAAGGCTGTAGCTTGAGAAATGTGAAAGTAGGTCACTAGGTCAAAATCAAGGTCAAATTTCATTTCGGAACACGAAACTATGCATGTGGTCCAAATTTGAAGCCTGTACCTTCAAAACAGTGAAAGTAGGTCACTAGGTCAATGCCAAGGTCAAAGTTTTAATCAGTGCACAAAACTATGCATGTGGTCCATATTTGAAAGCTGTAGCTACAGAAATGTGAAAGTAGGTCACTAGGTCAAAATCAAGGTCAACTCATGTCAAGGTTCATTTTGCCACTCAAAACCATACATGTGGTCCAAATTTGAATGTTGTAGGTTATTGACAAGAAGATTTTAAAAGCTTTTCCCTATATAAGTCTATATCAACCACGTGACCCCCAGGGCGGGGCCATATTTGACTCTAGGGAAATAATTTCAATAATCTTAGTAGAGAACCACTAGATGATGTCACATACAAAATATCAAAGCCCTAGGCCCTGTGGTTTTGGACAAGAGGTTTTTCCAAGTTTTTCCCTATATAAGTGTATATACACCATGTGACCCACGGGGCGGGGCTATATTAGACCCCCGGGAAATAATTTGAATCATCTTGGTAGAGGACCACTAGAAGATGCTAAATACCAAATATCAAAGCCCTAGACTCTGTGGTTTTGGACAAGAAGATTTTCAAAGTTTTTCCCTATATAAATCTATGTAAATTATAAAAATATACAAAGGGCCATAACTCATTCAAAAATTGTTGAACATGTCTGATTTTCAGGGGGACACAACTAGGGTACCAATACATCATTCTGATCAAGTTTGGTCAAAATCCCCCCAGTAGTTTCTGAGAAGATGCGATAACGAGAAATTGTTAACGGACGGACGGAAGGACGACGGACCACGGACGCAGAGTGATTTGAATAACACACCATCATCAGATGGTGGGCTAAAAATGCGGGAGTATACTTGATGTATATTACAAATACACGGATCTAGTATACGATCCCGTACACGGAACATCTACTATTGGGAAAGTCCATATATTTGTCATGCATATACGGGATCCCGTATACGCCAAAATTTACATACATGTATATTTCCCGTATATTTGAAATATACACTTTAAAAAAAATGTCCATAGAAATGGTGTTTATTCAGTTTATACATAATTTATTTTAGGCCGATTGTGAAGGAAGGTCTACAACTTATATTAATCACTCTCGACATCTCATCCACCGCCACGTGAGAGAAGAGGCCAGTTTCATCTTTTTTTAAGCTGAGCGCCAAGCAAGGGAAATATAGGTACTATATTTCACGTCTTCCGTATGACGCGGCCGGGGATCGAGCCCACGACCTCCCGCACTCAAAGCGGACGTTGTCATTGGTGTTTATTCGTGTCCTGCTTTTAACATGAATTTTATTTTTTGGTATTCGAAGAATCTAAGATTTTTCCCGTATACTTACCGTATTTTAGAATATACAGAACAACTATACGACCCTCTATATTCGGGAAATACGTAGTAAACGGAACCCGTATATCCCAAAATACAGTCTTGGTCTATATCCTGTATACGGATTTATATACGCCATCCATCCACCAATCCATTCATCTATTATTACCGGTCAAAGATGACAGATTAAAGTAAAAACTGGAAAATAGATATGTCATCAAGTAAGTCAGAGAGATAATAGTCATAGATTCTATTCCGGCTATACAGCTGATATCATGTATTGACATACTGCTGTCTGATGGTAGACGAATCCGGATCTTAATGTATAAATCTATCAAGATATATAAACAATGGACATGGCTAGGGGTCCGTTAACTAGGGCTCTAGACCAAGAGTAAGTAATTTAGTATTACTGTATCACTCGTGTGTATGGTAATTGCTTTGTAAAAGCTAAAGCTAGTCGTCATAAAATTGCCTTTATTACATACACTTTTGTTAAATATTTTTACAAATAGCTTTCATATTGCTTTCAGATAAATTGAATATAAAAGTTTAACAAAAATTACTGACAGCCATAGTTGTAAACTCAAAAGTGAAACGAATGAAACGATTTATCAGAACAGTGCAAGTGTAAAAGTAGAAGAAATAAAGATGACTGATGATCATACATGTTTACTGCCGTGGAATTTTGTCAAAATTCTGTCAAAAACAGTCAGGACGACACCCTCTGTTTCCAGCAACAGCATGTGACAGAAAACCTATACGCGCTCACCCAGCAAATCAGTTATACATGTCAAGAGTTCATATTATGGCTTATTTACACGAATAATTGTAAAAGAAATGTCCTTGAATATGAAACAATGACGGTTAAATATGTTATGACCATAACAATTCAACAAAAGATCAGTGAATCCTAAAGCATTTGGGTTTTTGGGTTTTTTTAATTTTAATCCGACATTCCGATACTTCTAGGAATAGTTGGGGGTCAATTGTTGGCCCTTTTTTTGGGCTAAAAAAGGCCCAAAATTTTACCCAAAGAATACAAAATCCCAAAACCGGAAAAGCACTTTGGAAAATTTTAAAAATAGTATTTGGGGTTTCTTTGTTTTTTTTTATCTTTCCCCTTACCCGGTTTAGGGTTTTAAAAAGAAAAAAATAAAAATTGGGGGGGGGAAAAATTGGATTTTTTTTTGGGGCTATTTTACAAAAAACTAAAAGTAAATTAAAGTGTTTTGGAATTAAGAAAAATTTAAAAGACACAATGTACAACCCAGATTTTAATCACTTTTGATAAATGCAAAAGAGGAATTCGGCAGGGTTGGCGGGGTAAATTTTTAATACAATTTTTAAAATATTAAACCTGCAAAAAGTTTAGTAACTGGCAACTGGAAATCGATTACACATTTGTTTTAAATCCAGCTAGTTTAAGTTCGAATGGTGGTTTTTTTGTTTCTATTTTCCGTTTTTGCTGATTTTTTTTTAACCCCTTAAAGGGAAACTCTTTTTTTTGAGGAAAATTTAAAAATTCAGCCTTTGGATTTACAGCTTTTTATCATTTTTAAATTTCATGCTTTTTTTCTACATGTATACAAAAAAGTCTGAGGGTTTATGGGCAATTCTTTGAAAAATCGTTCCCTCTTTAATGTTTGAAAAAAATGAAAAGTGTGGGGGGAAAAAATTTTTAAAAGATAGTTTTGTATTTTTTTCAAAAAATGTTTTACATGCATTAAATAAAAGGGAAAATATTAGAAATTTATCTGTTTTTTAAATTTTTTCTCCCCAATTTGGGGTAATATTTTGTTTAAAAAGTTATGTTACCCCCAAAAAATTTGATAAATTAAACTTAAAAAAAAAAAAAAAAAACCCCCTTTAGTGTATGAACTTTTTTCCGCCTTTTTTCCAGGAACGTGCCCCGTTTGAAAATTTTGATACTGACATTAATTTTTAGATACTAAAAGTTTTTAGGAAAAGGTTTTTTTTATAAAGTTTCCCCATTTAATACCTGATAATCGGATGAAAGGAACTTTTTTCCAAAATATGAAAATTTTAATTTTTTGATTTAAATTTACCAAAGGGAAAATCCCAGTTTGGTAGATTCCCTTTGCCTTTTATTTAAATTTTAACCCTAAAATTTCCCAAAGAATTTTTTTCAAACAATTTTGTATATCCTTGAGTACCAAAGACTATTTTTGGGACGGGGAAAAAAACATATTTTTGGGACAGGAAGAAAATTTTTGCAAGTAAAACCATTACCCAATCCCCGTAACTTACGTTTTTTTATTCGAACATTTTGCTTTTATGCTGCCTTTTTTTGAAAAACAGTACCCCGGGGGAATGAGGAGAAAATAAAGGGGGTTAAATCACTTATAAAAACCATATTATCAAGAAAACCAAAACTTTTTAAAATTATATTTCGACTATATAAAAAAAACCCACGGTTTTTTTGGGAAATTTTGTCACAGATTTGGGAAATTGTTTCCGAAACCATGAGAAAAGTCACAGGCAGGGGCCCCTTACCCCAAATTTTTATTTAAAAAAAAAAAATTATTGTGGGAAAACCAAAAAATTTTTAGCAATCTGTATATGTAGTAAAAATTGGTTTAAGTTTAAACCAAGAATTTTTGGACATTGCCCCTTTGAGTTGGGGAAATGGTCAAAATTGCGCATGCCCAAAGGGAAGTCCCTTTACAAGGACATTTACCGCCCCAATTTTTCCAACGTTTTTTTAAAAAGATATTACTGTTTTTTGGATTTAGTTTTCCCCTTTTTAAAGGGGCCAATTGGTCCCTTTAAAAGAAATTTAACGGGAATACTTTTTAAATTTCTATATGAAAAACTTGCACTTGCTACTGAAAAATTAACACTTGCTACAGTCGTGTTTTTTCCAAACCCTTTGCTACTGAAATTGTAACATTTGTCACTGTAATTTTAACACTTGGTGTTGTAATTTCTCTATTTTACTGTAAATTTACATTTGCCACTGCAATCCAACCCCTGCTACTGAAATTTCAAATCCTCCCTTCGCAATCTAACTCTCCCCCCCTGCAATCAAACACTTCCCAAAGGGCAAAAAAACACGCTACTGCAATCTAACATGTTATGCAATCTAACACTTGCCACTGCAATCTAACACTGTATTGCAATCAAACACTTCCCCGGGCAACCCAAAACCCCTTTGCACCCCAATTAACTCCTGTTTACTGAGTCAAAAACATTTTTCCCACTGCAATCTAAAAACTTGTTTACTGTACATAATCTAACACTGGCTAGTGGTTGCTACTTTTGGTTTATTTTAAAATCTTCCCACTTTTTACTGAAATTTTCCCCCTGCTACTGCATCTAACCCCGCTACTGCAGTCTAAAAAACCTGCTACTGCTGTCAAACCCACTGCCACTGCAATCTAACCCCTGCGTCCCAATTTCAAAACACCTGCTATGCAATCAAAACATTTGCCACTGAAATTTCAAACACCTGTACTGCAATCTAACACCTGCTACTGAAATTGAAAACATTTTGCCCTCCCAATCAAAACACTGCCAGGGCACCCCAACACTTGCCACTGAAAATCAAAAACACTCCCACTGAAATTTTAAAACCCACTTCCACTGAAATTAACCCCCTTCACTGGGGTCTAGAAATTGCCACTGAAATTTCTAACACCTGCCACTGAAAATTCTAAACTTCCCACTGCAATCTAACATCTGCTATTGAAAATTAACACTGCCACAAAAATTTAAACACCTGCTACTGCTTTCTAACCCTGTACTCCCAATGTAACACTTGCCACTGAAAATTCTAACACTGCCACTCCCTTTTTAAACACTTGCCACTCCCAATCAAACATGCAACTGCAATTTTAACCCCTTGCCACTGAAATTTTAACACCTGCTATTGCAATCTAACCCCTGTCCTGAAATTCAAACACCTGCTACTGCAATCTAAACCTGCTACTGAATGCACCACTTGCACTAAAATTTAAACACTCCCACGCACTCAAACCCCTTCCCTTGCAATCTAAAAATCCCAAACTGAAATTTCAAACACTTGCCACTGCAATCAAAAACCTGCAATTGCAATAAAAAACCCCTGCTATTGCAATCAAAACACCTGCAAAATGCAATTTGAAAACACCTGCTACTGCAATTTTTAAACACTTGCCACTCCCAATTAAACACTCCCACTGCAATTTAAACTTGCCACTGAAAACTAACCTGCATTCCCAAATCTAACCCCTGCTACTGCAATCTAACACCGCTACTCCCAATGAAAACATTTGCCATTTCAATTTTAAACGCCCCGGCACCCCTAAAAATTTCCCCACTGCAATCTACATTTCCCCACTGCAATCTAAACTTGCCACTCCCAAATCTAACACCTGCTTTTCCCAATCTAAACACCTGCTATTGCAATAAAAAACCCGGGAACTGAAATCTAACACCTCCCTATTGGCAATTTTAACACTTGCCACTCCCAATCAAACATTTGCCCCTGAAATTTAAAAAACACTTGCCCTCAATCTAACCCGGCTATTGAAATTCAAAACCCTGAACTGCAACTAACACCTGTACTGCAGTCAAGCCTTGCCACGGCAACTAACACCTGCCACTGAAATTTCAAAAAATGCCATTTCCCCAAATTCTAACACTTGCCACTGCAATCTAACCCCTGCTATTGCAATCAAACCCTGCCCTGCAATCTAACCCCTGTATTTGAAATTTGTAACATTCCCACTGCAATCTAACACTGCCCCCTGCACTCAAAAATTTTCCCAAAGGCAATCTAAACACTCCATGTTTTGCCCCTTTTTGCCATGCATCAAAACCCCTTTGCTATTGCAATCAAAAACCTGCTACTGCAATTTTAACCCCTTTGCTACTGCAGCCCAAGCACTTGCCACTGCAATCAAAACCCCTGCCCTGCAATCTAACCCCTTGCCGCTGCAATTAAACCTGCTATTGCAATCTAACCCCCTTTCCCACTCCCAATCTAAAAACCTGCTACTGCAATCTAAAACCTGCAAATGCAGTCAAAGCATTTAAATACTCCCAATCAAACACCTGCCACTTCAATTAACACTCCCCACTGCAATTTAACACTATTGAATCTAACCCTGCTACTGCGGCTAGCACTTTCCCCACTGCAATCTAACACCTCCCCCTGCAATCTAACCCCTGCTACTGAATTTTTTAAAACTTCCCACGGGCAATCAACCCTGCCACTGCTTCTTACACTTGAAATGAAAATTTTTTAACATTTGCTATTGCAACTAAAACCCTTTGCTACTGCAATTAACACCTGTTTATTTCCCGTCTACCCAATTTTACTACTGCAATCTAAACACCTGCCATGCTTCAAATTAAAAAAAAATTTTCCCACTGAAATTTTCAAACACTATTGAAAATTTAACCCCCTGCTACTGCAGTCTGCATTTTCCCAAATGAAAACTAACACCTCCCCAATGAAATCTAACACCTGCTATGCAATTTTAAAACATTTGGGCCACAAAAATCTAACCCCTGCCATTTGCAATTTTACACTTCCCCTTCCCAATCAAACCCCTGCTATTGCAATCAAACCCCTGTACGCAATCTAACCCCTTTGCTACTGCAATTAACACCTGCAAATGCAGTCTAGCCCCCTGTAAATGCAACAAAACCCCTGACACTGCAATCAAAACCACTGCCACTGCAATCTAACACCTCCCAAACGAATCAAAACCCTGCTATTGCAATATAAAAACCTGCTACTGCAATCAAAACCCTGCAAATGAAATTTTAACACCTGCTACTGCAGTTTGTTTTTCCCCACTCTAATTAACACTGCCCTGAAATTTCAAAACACTTGCCACTGCAATTTTTCACCTGCTACTGAAATTTAAAAACACCTCCCCACGGGCGTTTGAAATTGCAACTGCAATCTAACACCTGCCACTGAAATTAACACTGCCACGGGCCAATTTAACACCTCCATTTGCAATTAACCCTGCTATTGAATTTTTCCCCTGCTATGGTTAGCATTTCCCACTGCAATAAAAAACCCTCCCACGCAATCAAACACTGCCACTGCAATTTTTAACACTGCCACTGCAATCTAACCTTGCCACTCCCAACCCAACAACTTCTACTACATCAAAAACCCTGCTTTTTGCAATCAAATTTACCTGCTACCCCAAATTCTAACCCCTGTTTCTGAAATTTTAAACTTGCCACTGCAATCAAAACCCCGGGTTTCTGAAATTCTAGCATTTGGGCCAAATGCAAATAACCCCTTCCCACTGAAAATTTTAAACCCCTGTTTCTGCCGTCTAAAATTCCCACTGCATTTCAAACCCCTTTGCTACTGCAATCTTAATTTGGTACCGTAACTAACACTGCTTGCAGTCAAAAACTTGCCACTGAAAATTCAAAACCATTTGGCCCCCCAATTTTAACACCGGCTACGGCAGTTTCACTTGCCACTGCGGTTAAACACCGCTATTTGCAATTTTAAATTTTGGTACCGAAATTTCTAAAAAAAATGCTACTGCAGTCTAAAACTTGCCACTGCAATCTAAACTTCCCATTGAAATTAACACCTGTACTGAAAATTTACATTTGTTTACCGAAATTTAAAATTTAAAATGCTACTGCAGTCAAAAAACTTGCCATTGAAATCCAAAAAACTTTTAATTAAAATTTCAAAAACCCCGGGTTTTTGCAATCTAATAATGCTACGGAAATCTAAACCCCCTGCTACTGCAATCTTACTTTTGCTACCGTAATTAATAAAAGGGCTATTTGCGGGTCTAAAACTTCCCACTGAAATTTCAAAACTTCTTTCCCAATTAACACTTTTATTGCAATCAAATTAATGTACTGCAATCTAACACCTGTTTACTGCAATCTTAATTTGCTACCGTAATCTAATAATGCAAACTGCAGTCAAACCCTTTTTGCATGAAATTTTTTACACTTCCCCTTGAAATTTCTAACCTGCTACTGCAATTTTTAAATTTGCTACCTTAATCAAATTTCTTTTTTTATTTCCCCCGGGCTAAAAATTGCCACTGAAATTTAACACTTCCCACTCCCAATTTAAAAACCCCTGTACTGAAAATTTTTACTTTTGTTTCCTTTTAATTTTAACAATGTTGTTTTAAATTCTACTCTTACAACTAAAAATTTGGTTTGCCCCGGTCAAGAAACCTATTTAGACACCCAAAAAAAAATTGGGCCCAACATTGCTTTTCATTGGGAAAATATTATTAGCAGTTTGGTTTTTTTAAAATGTGAAACAAAATTTAAAAGGAACATTTTCCCAAAAAATGATTACATAATTTTATTCACCCTTTCAAAAGTTATAGGCCATAAATTTCATATCCCCACGAAAAGGCTAAAATTTAAAAAAAAAATCTTCCTAAAAAATTTTAAATTGCAAAATTCATTAGCAATAGACATTGTGGGGTTTAAAATGTGATGTGGGAAAATGAACTGCAAATGTGCTGTAAACCCTGGGGGCTTTTTCTAAACACATATTTGTATTTTTTCCCACTGTTACAGTAGTTTGACTTGGTTCATGACAGAAGGGTCATTAAAGTATTACATAAAAGTTTTGGGAAATGAAATAAAGTCTTGGTTTTGTTAATATGGGTTGTACAGAAAGTAATGAAATTTGGGACAAATTTAAATACATTTTAAAGTTAGGAATGTTCTCATAAGACTGAAAAGAGTTACTTTAAAAAGCACGAGTAAAGTTTTTTTTATCAAGAGCCCCCAAAATTTACATGTACAAAATAAAAAGGGATTTCTTTTTAAAAAGATAGAAATTCTACAAATTTTCCATAAAACTACATTTCCCTTTCATTTGATACATTTTTTTCTGCCCCCAGGCTTAAATTTAAAAATTTCCGTCCCATTTTAGAAGGCCATGGAAAATTTCCCCCCCCCGATGTGGGGCCCTTTTTACTGAAATTGGAGGCGGGTTTAGATACGAAAATTTCTAGACGTTAACACAAAAAACTTTTTTTAATTTGTAAGAAAAGTTTGGATGATGAAAAAAATTTTTTTACTTTATTGTATTTTTTTAAAAGCATTTTTAAGAGTTTAAGTTATACAATGCTGCGAAAGATTTTTTTTGCCAAAATTGGAACAAATGAATAACTTGGATAGTTTTTTTGGCCCTTTTCCCCCAATAAAAAAAGTTACTAAGCACCGGGCGGGAAACCCGGCTTTTATATTTAAAAAATTTTTACTTTTGTAAATAGATTAAAATTTATTTATTTGGGAAAATTTCCGTCCGTACAATTTTTTTTTTTTTTTTTGGAAATCCCCGTCCGAAATCTGATCGTCACTTTTAAAAATTTTTAAAAAATTTTTTCACAAGGGACTAGGTTTTTTTGTTTTAAATTTTGTTTTGCCCTACGAACCTTTTTTAAAGGGAGTGAGGGTTTTTAATTCAGTGTTTTATTTTTAACCCCTTCAGAACAATGTTTATTATTATTTGTTCTTATAGCTCTACATAGAGCGGATATGTACGGAAACGTTTTTTGACCCCCCTTATATTTAAAATATATAAAACGAATGGGAGGTTTAATCAATTTTAAAAGTATTGGTGAATGTGAAAGTAGTCCTTAAAATTTTTTTTAGGTTTTTTTTTAAATATATAAGTAAGTTTTATTTTAAATAGTTTAGCAATTATCTTTTGTTTTGTTTTTGTTTTACTTTAAAGATAAAAAAGGGAAAAATTTTTCCCCTTTTTAAGTTATTTATTTTTCCCTTTAAATAATTTAATTTTGATCGAAGGGGAATTTGTTTTGTTTAATTTTTCCTCTACGCGCTTTTAAAAAAGTGTTTTTTAAAGGGACAAAAAAAAAAAACAAATTTTCCTGTTTTTAAAGATTTTTAAAAATTATCACATTTTTTATGTAAAAAAAATTTATTTGACAACCTTTTAAAAGAAGGAACAAAAGGGGCAGAAAATGGGGACCCCTTGGGTTTTTCAGATTTAACTCTACGATGTCTGAAAAGATTTTTTAGGTTTTTGTGTTGTCATGTCGGCGGGGCGGGGGAAAACACGTTAAATAAAAAGTAATTTTTTTTTGGGTCGTGTTTTGGTGTAGGCGGGGAAAAAAAAACCACAAACACTCGACGGGATAAGGTTTTTGGGTCTGTTTTCGTTTGGGGCGGTTGAAAAAAACACGAAAACCCCCCCGAAAAAAAAAGGGGTTTGCCAACCGATTATTTTTACCCGCCAAACGAAAACCGACAGTTTAATTTGTCGTGTCGGTGCACTCTAAAACGTCGGTTTTCCCCAAAAAAAAGGGTTGTTTTTTTTTGCGTTTTCCCCCCCGCCGACCGGCCCAAAACGAAAACACGACCCAAAATTTGGTTTTTTTTTTGGTTTTGTGTTTTTTGCCCCGCCAACACGAAATGGCAGGAAAACATCCACGATAGAAACAATGGCAAAAAAGGGTTTTTGAAGCATTTTCTTTCTTTTCGAAAAGAAGAAATTTAGGGAAATTTTTTTTTTATTCACTAAAGCTGCTTAGGAGATTGGATTAAAAAAAAAAATTGCCCAAAAGTTTCGTCTGATGTAAACTATCGTTTTAAGAATACAAAGTGTATGTATAACGGGCCCCGGGTTTAAGAAATATTTCATTGGGGTGCGGTGGGCCTTTTTCCCTCTGGGGCTGCTGGGGAAAAAGCGCGCCCCTGATGGGGTTTAATTTTTTAATTATTTTTAAAACGAAAACTTAACGATGTTTTTTCAGAGATTAAAAAAAAATTTCTTTAAGAAGGGGTTATTTTTCTTAAAAAACATAAAATTCTTTCAAATTTTAAAATTACAAAATACGGCAATTTTTCATCTGTTTCTACATACTTCTGTTTTTAAAAAATTTTTAAAAGTTCGATCAAAAACATTTTAATGATTTTACAAAAAAATAATTTGTGGTTAAAAAATTATAGGGATTTTATTTTGTTTTTATCTTAGAAATTAGAGGGGTTTTATTAAATTTTTCAAGTTATAGGTGCGTAATAAGGGGGGGGTTTTAAAAATACGTTTCCCTAATTTGGGGCATTGTTGTTTTTTTCAAGTGAATTTAAAATTTAAATTTTTTTGTAATGTGAAAGAGGAAAAAAAAAGGGAAAAAAAAAATATCCGGAAAGTGTAATTTTTCAACCATAATTGTTAATTTTCCCCACATTTATGACAGGGTTTGGCCAAATGCTGTACATTATAAGGGAATTTATCAGCCCCTTTTATAAACAAGTTTTTTTATTTTTTTTAAATTTGTTTTTAAAAAATTTTATAATAACTGTTTTTTAAAAGCCTAATTTTTTTTTGATTTTAAACGATTTTTTAAATTTTTAATCATTATCGGAAAAAAAAAAAAAATATGTTTTAAAGATGATTAAAGAAATATATTAAAATGATTATTAAAACGTTATGATTAAATTTAAAACCCATGACCCCCTGTCGGTCACAGAGTTTTTAAAGGTGTTTTCCAAACCCACAGTCGAAAAATAAAAATTATCCCTTAATCAAGTGTTATTTTTGGGCCCCATTTATTTGTCCTGGGGGGTCTTTGGCCCCCGGTTTCGACCTCGGACCAAAAGCGACAACCCCTTGGGCAAATTAAAAAGGCCCTTATGAAATTGCTTTATTTAAAGACTTTTTATTTCAAGTGCCTTCTTTTTTGTATCTGTAAGCGACCCCGCATTACTATTGCAACAAGGGCGCTATCGTTTTTTAAATTTAAAGTCGGTGGAAAGGTTTGGTTTTTTAAATTTTTCATAGACGATTTTCAAAAGGTTTAAAGTCAAAAATTTTCTATTAATCCGCTTTTTGAAGTCGGTTTAACTGTAAAAAAAAGGGTCTGATGATTCTGGCATTTTACATGAGTGATAAAGATTTATTTCAGTTTTTTTAAAAACATGGTAGGGACAACACACATGGGAAACCCAAATTTTTAAATAAACACATATACAATGCTAGGAATTAAAACATATTGAAGCAATACCCATAACTGCTGAAAAAATGTTTCCGGGTGTTTTCTTTCACTAGCTCTACAGAAAAAAAAACGCGAATATGGAAATTTAAAAGGGTCTAATATATCTTAAAAAAAATTTTGGGCAAATTTTTGGGCCAAAATAATTTCTTGTGAAATTACCCCCTTTGTCTCGCTTTCTAAAAAGACCATAAGCCCAATTTCCCCCCTATTGTCGGTTTGATAAATTTTAAAAGGCGGGTTTTTCATCTTTTTCTCCCGGGGCCGTTTCCAAAACAGTGTTTTACAAATTAAAAAAAAAAAAAAGGAAAAAAAAGTTTCACCTTCTGTTTTTCTTTTAAAAATTTAAGGCTCTTTTTATCCTTTCGGGGTTGGGAGTTTTAGAATTTCCCAGGTTTTGGGAAAAAACTTTGTGAAAATCGTCTTTTATTTCGCGAACCCGCTTCTGTTGCTGTGGTGAACTTTATCTTTTTACTTGTGAAACCCCGCCTTTGCATCTTGTGAACAACTTCTGTTGCTGTGTGAACTTCCTCTTTCACTTCGTGAAAAATCGCCTTCGCAATCTTGTGAACAAAATTTTTGTTGCTGTGTGAATTCCCCCTCTTTCACTTCGTGAAAACCCCGCCTCCCATCTTTTGAACAAATTTTTGTTGCTGTGTGAAAAAACCTCTTTACTTAGGAAAACCCCGTCTGCATCTTGTGAACAATTCTTTGCCCGTGGGGGAAAATTCCTTTTCCCCTTGTGAACCCCGTTTTCGCATTTGGTTTAACTTTTTCTGTTAAAAAGGTTTTTTATTTTGTGAAAAACTTTTGTAAAGGGGTTTTTTTTATTCTCAATTTCCCAGTTTCTTTCCTTTTTTTGGTCTTCTCTATTTTTGTTCTAGTTCCTTCTCTGCTTTAGGACAAGAGGTCCATTTTTGCAGTGTCAATAATTTTTTGAGATTTGGGAACAGGGGTTTGAACTTAAACCCTTTAATTTATGAAGAACCTGCAGAAAAAAACGTTGTTCATGCTTAACTTTTAATCTATTTAAGAAAATTGTTTTTGTTTATTTTTTGTTGTTTTTTTTTAATAAAAGCAAAATTTAAACCCATAATTAACAAAAAATTTAAAATATTTTTGGGGGGTTTTGTTTTTAAAAATTAAAAGTATACTATTTATGTTTCTTCTGCGCTCTGAAACCAATTTTCCCCGCAATTTTTTAAAGGCTTTGGGGCGACTGAAGCCCAAATTTTGATAAAGTCTGTAAAACCCCATTCTACACTTTATAAAAGTTTTTTTGTTTTGGAGTTGTTTTTAAAACTCAAAATCCCGTCCCGGAAAATTTTTTAAGGAGGGGTGAAACCCAGGCAATCGTTACTAAGCTCCCGTAACCCTATCTCCTGCCCAATTTTTTAAAACCGGGTCCCTGAGGCAATGTGATAAGCCCTGCACTTTTAAAGGGATGTGTTACTGAGGCATTTGTGATAAGCCTTGTAAACCCTAACCCCGCAATTTTTAAAATGGGTCGGGGCCCAGGGCCAAATTTTGATAAGCTTTGAAAACCCCTTTCCCCTGAATTTTTTTGGTGGGCGACTGAGGCAAATTTTGATAAAAACTCTGTAACCCAAACCCCTGTTATCTAAAAATTTGGTGACTTAGGAATTGTGTCTAAGTTTGTAACCCTAAAACCCCTTTCAAACTTAAAGGTGGGTTCGACTGAAGGCAAAATTTAAAATTTAAATTTGTAACCCCACCTTTTTGCAATTGTTAAGGTGGGTTTTGAATGAGGCAAAATTTTGATAAAGCTCTGTAAACCCCATGTTCTGCAAATTTTTTTAAAACTGGTTCGGGCTGAGGCAATTTCCCAAAAAAGCTTTTGAAAACATAAAATAGACAAAAAAATGGGGGAAACCTTTACGGTTTGTCAACACGGCTTTAAAAAGGAAAAATGTTTGGGAGGCCCGGTATGATTGGGGCCTGTTCATGGACCGTATGGAAAAAAATCCCCTTTTTAAAACTTAAAGTTGGGTTGTCTTGGGGGAAAATTTTTATAAGGGCCTTGGGCCAAAAGAAAACCCCTGCAAAGGAATTGGACAGAAGTCGAACCCCGTGGCCTGATGAAAGGGTCTTGGGTTTTTTTAAGTAAAGGGATCAGTTTTTTAAAATTTCTAGCTGTCCCCGTTATATTTTTGAGAACTTTCCCCTTCGATGTCTTTCTTTTTTCATTAAAATTTTTGTTCCTGTATCCCTGTTGTCGAGGAAATATGTTTCCAGCTAAAAAAAATAAAAAATATGGTTTTTGTTAAAATAAAAGTGAAAGTTATTTATAGGGCTGAGTTTAAAAAGTGGAAAAAACAGAAAGGCTGACATGAAGCTTTTAAGAATATTGTAAAGCTGTTTTATGTATGTATGTTGTTTTATGCTTGACGCCCCTTTTGGGTTAACTAGCAAGGTTTGGGGTTGTGCCAGAAAAAAAAAGTTAAAAGTGCGTAAAATTTTCAAAAAGGGGATAGTGCAAAATAAAACTGTTTAACAAGAGTTAAAATCGGATAAAATTCTATAATTAAAAAATTAAAAAAAGGACATAAATTTAGGTAACCCGGGAAAATTTAAATTTTCCCAAGCAAAAAATAAAGGGAACAATTTTAATTTCATGAACAAAATTAAATTTTTAAACCCATAAACCAAATTTTGGAAAGGGTTTCCAAACATAGAATATGAAAAAAACGTAAAGTAAATGTGTGATCACTACAGCGCTCTTTCAGTGCGTGATTAACGCAATGCATATTTGCTCTACATATACGGTATACAATTTGTATTTTCTGTATTTTGTGAATAACCCAAATTTTATAAATTTTATAAGTTCCCTTTCCCCAAAAAACAAAATTTTCATTTAAAATTTGGGAAAATGTACTCTTTTAAATTCTTTTCTTAAAAACGACCACAAAAAAAAAAAAAGTTTTTTTGGTAATTAAAACATGGGTTTTTCATGAAAAAAAAAGAAGGGGGTTTCAAAATTAGTTTCAATGACAGGGGCATATATAAGGGGTAAGACAAAGGGGTTTATTGGCTCAATATATTGTCATAGAAATGTAATTGTATGCACAGTACTAAATTTATTAAGGTTAGTTTAGATCACACTTTGTTTCTACTGTGTAAGATATTTAATATTCGTATTTTAAAACTGTACTTAAAAGAGAATATCTGAATAAGTTTGCAGATGAAATTTTTGGGGGGAAAAACATTAAATTTGGAAGTGCATAAATTGTCCCTATTTTATCTTTTTCGAAAAAACTGTTTTTTGCAAGTTTTATCCGTTGATTTGTTTTTGGGTGGGATGTAAAATTTGCCAAACAAAAAAAGTGTGGGTTTGACGTATGGTTTTAAAATTGTCAAGTATGAAAGATAATAGAAAACCCCCCCCCCCCCCCCTTTAAATTATTTGTTTTTAATTTTTTCCCGAGAATTCTGGCCCCCCCCCGGAAATTTGTAAAAATTTGGAAATTTTAATGTTTTTAGGGAAATTCTCAGAAAAAAATCAATTTTGGAAAAATATATTGGTGGGTTGGGAAAAAAACATTTACATTTAAAAAAAACATTATTAGATAAAGTTCAAAAAAATGGCATGAATGAATTTTTTAGATTATTTGGGTAGAGTCCCTTCATAAAATTAAGTTTTGTACAAAGGGTACAGGTTCTAAACCCAAAATAAGGAAACCTTTGGAATTTTTTTAAATTGTGTATGCATGAAGAATATGTTTTTAAAAATTTTTAAAGTCAAAAT
Source organism: Mercenaria mercenaria (assembly GCF_021730395.1). Lineage (NCBI taxonomy): Eukaryota > Metazoa > Mollusca > Bivalvia > Venerida > Veneridae > Mercenaria > Mercenaria mercenaria. Next base: position 364,783 of record NC_069378.1, read on the forward strand.
TTTTGCACAGATCAGGTTAGCAAAATTTTTGGGTTTTTTTGGTGTTGGCCTATCAGATTGGGGGGACTGGACGGGGATTTAAAGGCTTTCGGTTAAAAGTAGGATATTTTCCAAATTTGTAGTAATAGCGTAAGAAAATGGGGATAAAGTAATATTACACTGTCCAGCATTGTATTAACAGAAGTGAACTTTTTGAAAAAGCGACCCCGGATTTGTAAAACGTTTCTAAAATTTTCAGACGAGATAAGTTAAAATTTTTTCTTTTCCAAAAAAATGATATTGTTAAAACTGCCCGCAAAAAAAACCCGCTACCTTATATTAGAAGTTTGAAAAAAAACTCCCATATTATAGTTAACAAAAAAAAATGCATTCTGATCTTTACATTTTTTAATGGGAAAATATTTGAAAATTTGGAGATTTTGGTTGTATGTAAGGGAGGTAATAAGATTGGGGATAATATTCCCTTCAAATTGTAAAATTGTTTTTTTTTTTTTTATATTTGTTTTTTTGGGGCGTTTTCAGTTTATTGTAAGTAAACAAGTTTTAGGGTATAAATTTGTTTACTTGATAGAAAAAATTATTGTTTCAAAGTAATTGTGTATATAGAGACTGTTCCCCCTTTTTCTCTCTCTTCAAAACTTGAAAGTATGGAACATTTTGGTATTATTTAATTTAAGTGTTTCAAATTTTAAAATTGGATGTCTTGGACAGCCGGTGATATATTTAAAAATCGGGCCCCGTCCAAGAAAGTAGAGTATTGTTTTTGCCCCCAAATTTTTGGGGGTTTTAAAGGTTTTTTTTTTGATATTCATGGAGCTGCAGGGGTGGTTATTTTATTACTGAAAAGTTTTAAATTTATCATTTTTTTTTGTTATCAGGGGGAAAAAAATCACCCGTTTAAATTCTTTATTTTAAATTTTGAAAGTTACTTCCTTGTCTCAGTCATTTAAATTTTTATAACGGAAAGTTGAGCATTTTGTTCTACAGATTCTCCTTTTTTTTTTTTGATTGGGAACCTCACCCCTGGGAATATATCTACAGTTTTGCAGATAAAAGTAGTCTTTTTTGGAAATTTAAGTTTTAATTTTGTTTGAGGGGGATGGTGCCCAATCAGTTTATGCCTGTTTGGTCAGGGGAAAAAAAATTGGGTATTTTACCCTCCATTCTTTAAGTGTGCATTTTTTTTGCCAATTTTGCTAATCACTTTTTATGTAAAATTTTTTATGGGAGTTTTTAGGCTTGCTCGGGTTAGATTTTTTTAAGTCGGATTTGCACCATCAGCTAAGTTTTAAACTTAAATTTTAGGCAATTGTTTTCATAGTTTTACTTAAAATTTTGTGAATAATTTTTAGTCTCTTATAATTCTGTGAAGAAAGGTCTTTCAAAATTTTTTTTTAGTTTTATAAACTTGTTGTTTTTTATGACGGGAAATTTAAAGTATGCAAGGGAAGAAAACTTTTTAAAAAAGAAAAATATATATGAAGTTTATGCTGAAGTAAAAAAGTTGGCCACTCGGTTTGTGGTGGGGGGGTTTAAATGGTTAAAAATATCGTTTTGTTTCTTAAAAAGTTTGGGGGGGTGAACTATATAAACTTTTGTTCCCAAAAAATTTTTTTTTCAAAAATTTTAAAGAAACTTTTTTTAGTGTTATACCCAAAAAGAAAGTAGTTAAGTGATTTAGTTTTCCCGTAAATCCCAGTTGTTCAAAAGTATTTTCCCCTGTGGGGTTTGCAGGGAAAATTTCAGGGAAATTCTTGACGAAATGTAATAAATCAACACTTAATACATTGCGATACAATTTTGCAAGCGACATAAATTTTTTGCTTCAAGGAAGTATCTCCCGGGGTGAGGGGGGAAACATTCCCGGTATATTTTGGGTTTAAACCCAAAAAGGTTTTTAGGCTCCTTAACAAAGGGATATTGCAAGGGTAAGGTCCAAAATCTTTTTTTTTCCCCCTTGAGGAGGGGGTGCCCCCTCTGTGGAACAACAAAACAAAAATGGACCTTCGTTATTGTTTGTTTTTCCCTCAGGTTGTTTTTAAATTTTCTTTCACAGCCGAAGGGTTTTTAGTGGAGTATTTTAGCCCTCTATCGTCAATTTTTTTTCCTAAAAGGGGGTTCCTTTTTTTCTATGTTAAGCGTTAATAAAACCCGGTTTAAAGATACAATCGGTTGTTGTCGGGCGCTGCCCGTAGCCATGTTCCAATCCCTTTTTGTTTATTTTTCACATAATTCAGTTGTTCGTTTTAGATCTTGAGATACAGAAAATGATTTTTAAAACGTTGTAAAGTTAAGAAATAACATTCCTTTGGTTTTTAAAAATATTTTTCGTTTGCCTTACACAACGACGCAATTCTAAAATATCAAGAACATGCCTGTTTGTTTTACAGTAATTAAAACCCAAAACCTAAATATCAAGGTTTTGGAAAATAGGGAAGAAATTTAAGGGAAAAAGACAAAAAAAAAAAAAACAAAAACAAAAAACAAAAAAAAAAAAAAAAAAAAAAACAAAAAAAACAAAAAACAAAAAAAAAAACATAAAAAAAACCCCAACCCAAAAGTTTGGGAAAAGCTGCAACGTCAGATATGAAGAAATTTCTCCCCAAATTTTTATCCGTTTGCAATTGGGAAAAGGGGTTTTAGTTATATTTCATCAATCAAATTTTGTATCGATCTTCCCCTTTTCTCTCTATAGCAATATTATTGTTCCAAAATTATTTTGGGTTTTTTTAAAAATTTTTACAAACCAAATTTTACTTATTCGAAGGGGTTATAAAAATGACGCTTGGGGGGGGGAAACTTGATTTCCCCTACGATGGGCAAATCTGTTGAAAATTCTTGGAAAAAACCTTTACATGTAGGGTTTAAGTACCTTTGGTGAATATCAAAAAAACCCTTAGTGGGATCCGTTTTCAGTCTGTTCAAAACTGCAGCCCCACATTAATTATGGATGCATCTCTAATGTTACACTCGTAGACATATTTTCGAGTGTTGACAGTAGTTCTAGAATTCTTTCTGACCACAAACTACCCATCATGGGGGAAACCGGTAATGAATTCTAATTTTTCAGTTAACTGGGCTGAATTTAGAAAATTTACGAAATATGTTTGGATTTTTTTCCGAAAGGACGACAACGTCTCAGATGTCAAAGTGTTATTGGCCTATTTCGCTTTATCTGCTTAGCGATTGCATACAGTGGCTGTTCGTACGCCGTAACTGGAGTCTTGCGGATACTGCGGCGGTAGGCTGTATAGCCTTGATAATGTACATCGAGTGGTAAAACTTCTCTCTAAAGTTTGCATTACTGTGATTCAGGTCTGCAAGTCATTGCAATGGATGTTTGGCAGTTTCTGGGCATTTATACAAGAAAAATTATAATTTGCACGTTTGAAAAACCGGAAGTAATGGCGCAACGTCTGTTATCCGGAAAACGTAGAATAAAGCCTGAATTCGGCGTAAGGAAATGAAAATCAGTTTATGAATTAATGGTAACCTGTGAATTGATTTATTAAAATGGCACTGCTACTATCTTTCTAAATGAAAACATGTGACACGTTAAATAATTCAAAATAATGTCTTAAATATAGCTCGTAATGGGCAGTTCACTTTAATCATGACCAAATTTACTTCACCATATTATAGGCCATATATTTATTTACCTTTTTGAGAAGTTTCATTAAAATCTGCATTTTAGAATTCGATCAAAAATTACAAAAGTACTTTAAGAACAATTAATGTTACAAAGAGTGTTATATGTTTAGAAATCATTTTGTGTGATGGTGTTCCTACTTTTGTTTGTGTTTCGAATTCTGAAACATGATAATGATGTTTTTGGTATTGCCAGTCTTATGTATTTGTCTCACATAACAACTTAATTCTTGGACATATAGAATGATAATTCAAAAGATCTGAAGTATGCTTATGATAGATAATAAAATCTGTAAAATGATCCTATGGAAGCACAGAATGCAACCAAGCATAATAATGGCACGCTCGGTTTGATTGAGTCTGTTTATGTGAGGTAATGAAAAGTGAAACATCTCTCACGACCACTAACACCGGCTTAATAAGAATTCTATTTAAGGAAAAATAATGAAACTTGGCGAACTGAAGCATTAACAATGCTTCAACGGGGTGACTACGTTATTCACGTCAGCCTAACGTTCGGGTGCCAAAGTAATGTCATAATTCTTTTGCACCAGCAATTTCAGCAAACTGGTCGAGTTGCTGTACGCCATATACCCAGCAGACCTCGGGTGACAACTGATACTCAGGAATGGAATAAAAATCCTCATGACGACATTCTACTGTTACGTTAGGCCTAAGCGTTGCCATATCAATGATTGAATAAAAAGTAGAGGTGTTCACACACGATATTTAAACAAAATAATGTTTGAGGAACAGGTAGCATTTTTTTTTATCTGACAAGAAAGAGATTTGTAACTTTCATTTTTGACCCCTGATGGCTTTGAATAGCCAAGGTATTGGGTTTTATATTTTATTGTATTTTCAGGGGTCAACCCAGTTTTGTTGTTTAATAAGTTTGTAATTGCCATTTGTATTGGTTTCCGACCTTGTTAGAGCCTCTGTGAGCATAGCATATAACTATATGATGCATGGATGTGTAGCTGGGGGTCCTTGCTACATTTTTAGGCCATTCCCAAGTTCCTGGGGTAGCCCTAGGGGTCAGGCCAAGTCATAGAAGGTCTTCAGGTAGTGTTCGAACTTTTAATATTGGACTTTTTCATGTATTTTTATTGGTTTTCGACCTGGTTTGAGCCTCTATGACCATAGCATATAATTATATGATACGTGGATGTGTAGCTGGGGGTCCTTGCTACATTTTAAGAGCATTCCCAAGTTCCTGGGGTAGCCCTAGCGGTCAGGTCAAGCCAAAGAAGCCGTACATGTAGTGCTCGAACTTGTAATATTGGCCATTTTTATTGGTTTTCGACCTGGTTCGAGCCTCTGTGAGCATAGCATATAACTATGTATTGCATGGATGTATAGCTGGGGGTCCTTGCTACATTTCAAGACCATTCCCATGTTCCTGGGGTAGCCCTCGGGGTCAAGCCAAGCCATAGAAGGTGTTCATGTAGTGTTCGAACTTGTAATATTGGCCATTTTTATTGGATTTCGACCTGGTTCGAGCTTCTGTGAGTATAGCATATAACTATATGATACATGGATGTGTAGCTGGGGGTCCTTGCTACATTTTAAGAGCATTCCCAAGTTCCTGGGGTAGCCCTAGCGGTCAGGTCAAGCCATAGAATCCGTACATGTAGTGCTCGAACTTGTAATATTGGCCATTTTTATTGGTTTTCTACCTGGTTCGAGCCTCTGTGAGCATAGCATATAACTGTGTATTGCATGGATGTGTAGCTGGGGGTCCTTGCTACATTTCAAGACCATTCCCATGTTCATGGGGTAGCCCTCGGGGTCAAGCCAAGCCATAGAAGGTGTTCATGTAGTGTTCGAACTTGTAATATTGGCCATTTTTATTGGATTTCGACCTGGTTCGCGCCTCTGTGACTATAGCATATAACTATATGATACATGGATGTGTAGCTGGGGGTCCTTGCTACATTTTGAGACCATTCCCAAGTTCCTGCGGTAGTCCTAGGGGTCAGGCCAAGCCATAGAAGGTGATCAGGTAGTGCTCGAACTTGTAATATTGGCCATTTGTATTGGTTTCCGACCTGGTTCGAGCCTCTGTGACTATAGCATATAACTATTTGATAAATGAATGTGTAGCTGGGGGTCCTTGCTACGTTTTAAGACCATTCCCAAGTTCCTGGGGTAGCCCTCGATGTCAGGCTAAGCCATAGAAAGTGTTCAGGTAGTGTTCGAACTTGTAATATTGACCTTTTTCAAGGATTTTTATTGGTTTTCGACCTGGTTCAAGCCTCTATGACCATAGCATATAACTATATGATACATGGATGTGTAGCTGGGCGTCCTTGGTACATTTTAAGACCATTCTCAAGTTCCTGGGGTAGCCCTAGGGGTCAGGCCAAGCCATAGAATGTGTTCAGGTAGTGCTCGAACTTGTAATATTGGCCATTTGTATTGGTTTTCGATCTGGTTCGGGCCTCTATGACCATAGCATATAACTATATGATACATGGATTTGTAGCTGGGGGTCCTTCCTACATTTTAAGACCATTCCCAAGTTCCTGGGGTACCGGTAGCCCCAGGGGTCAGGCCAAGCCATAGAAAGTGTTCAGGTAGTGTTCGAACTTGTAATATTGGCCTTTTTCATGGATTTTTATTGGTTTTCGACCTGGTTCGAGCCTCTATGACCATGTATAGCATATAATTATATGATACATGGATGTGTAGCTGGGGGTCCTTGCTACATTTTAACACCATTCCCAAGTTCATGGGGTAGCCCTAGGGGTCAGGCCAAGCCATAGAAGGTGTTCATGTAGTGCTCGAACTTGTAATATTGGCCTTTTTTTTTTCGACCTGGTTCGAGCCTCTGCGACTATAGCATATAACTGTATGATACATGGATGTGTAGCTGGGGGTCCTTGCTACATTTTAAGATCATTCCCAAGTTCCTGGGGTAGCCCTAGGGGTCAGGCCAAGCCATAGAAGGTGTTCATGCAGTGTTCGAACTTGTAATATTGGCTTTTATCATGGATTTTTATTGGTTTTCGACCTGGTTCGAGCCTCTATGACTATTGCATAAGTTCCTGGGGTAGCCCTAGGGGTCAGGCCAAGCCATAGAATGTGTTAATGTAGTGCTCGAACTTGTAGTATTGGCCATTTCTATTGGTTTCCGACCTGGTTTGAGCCTCTGTGACCATAGCATATAACTATATGATACATGGATGTGTAGCCGGGGGTCCTTGCTAAAGTTTAAGACCATTCCCAAGTTCCTGGGGTAGCCCTAGGGGTCAGGCCAAGCCATAGAAGGTGTTCAGGTAGTGTTCGAACTTGTAATATTGACCTTTTTCAAGGATTTTTATTGGTTTTCGACCTGGTTTGAGCCTCTATGACCATAGCATATTACTACTTGATACATGGATGTGTAGCTGGGGGTCCTTGCTACATTTTAAGACCATTCTCAAGTTCCTGGGGTAGCCCTAAGGGTCAGGCCAAGCCATAGAATGTGTTCAGGTACTGCTCGAACTTGTAATATTGGCCATTTGTATAGGTTTTCGACCTGGTTCGAGCCTCTATGACCATAGCATATAACTATATGATACATGGATGTGTAGTTGGTGGTCCTTGCTACAGTTTAAGGCCATTCCCAAGTTCCTGGGGTAGCCCTAGGGGTCAGGCCAAGCCATAGAAAGTGTTCAGGTAGTGTTCGAACTTGTAATATTGACCTTTTTCAAGGATTTTTATTGGTTTTCGACCTGGTTCGAGCCTCTATGACCATAGCATATTACTACTTGATACATGGATGTGTAGCTGGGGGTCCTTGCTACATTTTAAGACCATTCTCAAGTTCCTGGGGTAGCCCTAAGGGTCAGGCCAAGCCATAGAATGTGTTCAGGTAGTGCTCGAACTTGTAATATTGGCCATTTGTATTGGTATTCGACCTGGTTCGGGCCTCTATGACCATAGGATATAACTATATGATACATGGATTTGTAGCTGGGGGTCCATGCTACATTTTAAGACCATTCCCAAGTTCCTGGGGTACCAGTAGCCCCAGGGGTCAGGCCAAGCCATAGAAAGTGTTCAGGTAGTGTTCGAACTTGTAATATTGGCCTTTTTCATAGATTTGTATTGGTTTTCGACCTGGTTCGAGCCTCTATGACCATAGCATATAATTATATGATACATGGATGTGTAGCTGGGGGTCCTTGCTACATTTTATGACCATTCCCAAGTTCCTGGGGTGGCCCTGTGGGTCAGGCCAAGCCATAGAAGGTGTTCATGTAGTGCTCGAACTTGTTATATTGGCCATTTTTTTTGGTTTTCGACCTGGTTCGAGCCTCTGCGACTATAGCATATAACTATATGATACATGGATGTGTAGCTGGGGGTCCTTGCTACATTTAAGACTATTCCCAAGTTCCTGGGGTAGCCCTAGGGGTCAGGCCAAGCTATAGAAAGTGTTCAGGTAGTGCTCGAACTTGTAATATTGGCCATTTTTATTGGTTTTCGACCTGGTTCGAGCCTCTATGACCATAGCATATAACTATGTGATACATGGATTTGTAGCTGAGGGTCCTTGCTACATTTTTAGACCATTTCCAAGTTCTTTGGGTAGCCGGAGGGGTCAGGCCAAGCCATAGAATGTGTTCAGTTAGTGTTCGAACTTGTAATATTAGCCTTTTTCATGGATTTTTATTGGTTTTCCACCTGGTTCGAGCCTCTATGACCATAGCATATAACTATATGATACATGGATGTGTAGCTGGGGGTCCTTGCTACATTTTAAAACCATTTCCAAGTTCCTGGTGTAGCCCTAGGGGTCAGGCCAAGCCATAGAAGGTGTTCATGCAGTGTTCGAACTTGTAATATTGACCATTTTTTTTTGTTTTCGACCTGGTTCTAGCCTCTGCGACTATAGCATATAACTATATGGTACATGGATGTGTAGCTGGGGGTCCTTGCTACATTTTAAGACCATTCCAAAGTTCCTGGGGTAGCCCTAGGGGTCAGGCCAAGCCATAGAAGGTGTTCAGGTAGTGTTCGAACTTGTAATATTGGCCTTTTTCATGGATTTTTATTGGTTTTCGACCTGGTTCGAGCCTCTATGACTATAGCATAAGTTCCTGGGGTAGCCCTAGGGGTCAGGCCAAGCCATAGAATGTGTTCATGTAGTTCTCGAACTTGTAGTATTGGCCATTTGTATTGGTTTCCGACCTGGTTCGAGCCTCTGTGACCATAGCATATAACTATATGATACATGGATGTGTAGCTGGGGGTCCTTGCTACATTTTAAGACCATTCTCAAGTTCCTGGGGTAGCCCTAGGGGTCAGGCCAAGCCATAGAATGTGTTCAGGTAGTGCTCGAACTTGTAATATTGGCCATTTGTATTGGTTTTCGACCTGGTTCGGGCCTCTATGACCATAGCATATAACTATATGATACATGGATTTGTAGCTGGGGGTCCTTGCTATATTTTAAGACCGTTCCCAAGTTCCTGGGGTACCGGTGGCCCCAGGGGTCAGGCCAAGCCATAGAATGTGTTCAGGTAGTGTTCGAACTTGTAATATTGGCCTTTTTCATGGATTTTTATTGGTTTTCGACCTGGTTCGAGCCTCTATGACCATAGCATATAACTATATGATACATGGATGTGTAGCTGGGGGTCCTTGCTACATTTTAAGACCATTCCCAAGTTCCTGGGGTAGCCCTAGGGGTCAGGCCAAGCCATAGAAGGTGTTCATGTAGTGCTCGAACTTGTAATATTGGCCATTTTTTTTTGTTTTCGACCTGGTTTGAGCCTCTGCGACTATAGCATATAACTATATGATACATGGATGTGTAGCTGGGGGTCCTTGCTACATTTAAAGACAATTCCCAAGTTCCTGGGGTAGCACTAGGGGTCAGGCCAAGCCATAGAAAGTGTTCAGGCAGTGCTCAAACTTGTAATATTGGCCATTTGTATTGGTTTTCGACCTGGTTCGAGCCTCTATGACCATAGCATATAACTATGTGATACATGGATTTGTAGCTGAGGGTCCCTGCTACATTTTAAGACCATTTCCATGTTCCTTGGGTAGCCCTAGGGGTCAGGCCAAGCCATAGAATGTGTTCAGCTAGTGTTCGAACTTGTAATATTGGCCTTTTTCATGGATTTTTATTGGTTTTCGACCTGGTTCGAGCCTCTATGACCACAGCATATAACTATATGATACATGGATGTGTAGCTGGGGGTTCTTGCTACATTTTAAAACCATTCCCAAGTTCCTGCGGTGGCCCTAGGGGTCAGGCCAAGCCATAGAAGGTGTTCATGTAGTGCTCGAACTTGTAATATTGGCCTTTTTTTCGACCTAGTTCGAGCCTCTGCGACTATAGCGTATAACTATATGATACATGGATGTGTAGCTGGGGGTCCTTGCTACATTTGAAGACCATTCCCAAGTTCCTGGGTTAGCCCTAGGGTTCAGGCTAAGCGTAGAAGGTGTTCAGGTAGTGTTCGAACTTGTAATATTGGCTTTTTTCATGGATTTTTATTGGTTTTCGACCTGGTTCGAGCCTCTATGACTATAGCATAAGTTCCTGGGGTAGCCCTAGGGGTCAGGCCAAGCCATAGAATGTGTTCATGTAGTGCTCGAACTTGTAATATTGGCCATTTTTATTGGTTTTCGACATGGGTCGAGCCTCTGTGACTACAGCATATAACTATATGATACATGGATGTGTAGCTGGGGGTCCATGCTACATTTTGAGACCATTCCCAAGTTCCTGGTGTAGCTCTAGGTGTCCAGCCAAGCCATAGAAGGTGTTCATGTAGTGCTCGAACTTGTAATATTGGCCATTTTTTTTGGTTTTCGACCTGGTTCGAGCCTCTGCGTCTATAGCATATAACTATGTGATACACGGATGTGTAGCTGGGGGTCCTTGCTACATTTTAAGACCATTCCCAAGTTCCTGGGGTAGCCCAAGGGGTCAGGCCAAGCTATAGAATGTGTTCATGTAGTGCTCGAACTTGTAATATTGGCCTTTTTTTTCGACCTGGTTCGAGCCTCTGCGACTATAGCATATAACTATATGATACATGGATGTGTAGCTGGGGGTCCTTGCTACATTTTAAAACCATTCCCAAGTTCCTGGGGTAGCCCTGGGGGTCAGGCCAAGCTATAGAATGTGTTCAGGTAGTGCTCGAACTTGTAGTATTAGCCATTTGTATTGGTTTTCGACCTGGTTCGAGCCTCTGTGACTATAGCATATAACTATATTATACATGGATGTGTAGCTGGGGGTCCTTGCTACATTTGAAGACCATTCCCAAGTTCCTGGGGCAGCCCTAGGGGTCAGGCCAAGCCATAGAATGTGTTCAGGTAGTGCTCGAACTTGTAATATTGGCCATTTGTATTGGTTTTCGACCTGGTTCGAGCCTCTGTGACCATAGCATATAACTATATGATACATGGATGTGTAGCTGGGGGTCCTTGCTACATTTTAAGACCATTCCCAAGTTCCTGGGGTAGCCCTAGGGGTCAGGCCAAGCCATAGAATGTGTTCAGGTAGTGTTCGAACTTGTAATATTGGCCTTTTTCATGGATTTTTATTGGTTTTCGACCTGGTTCGAGCCTCTATGACCATAACATATAACTATATGATACATGGATGTGTAGCTGAGGGTCCTTGCTACATTTTAAAACCATTTCCAAGTTCCTGGTGTAGCCCTAGGGGTCAGGTCAGGCCAAGCCATAGAAGGTGTTCAGGTAGTGCTCGAACTTGTAATATTGGCCATTTGTATTGGTTTTCGACCTGGTTCGAGCCTCTATGACCATAGCATATAACTATATGATACATGGATTTGTAGCTGAGGGTCCTTGCTACATTTTAAGACCATTCCCAAGTTCCTGGGGTAGCCCTAGGGGTCAGGCCAAGCCATAGAAGGTGTTCAGTTAGTGTTCGAACTTGTAATATTGGCCTTTTTCATGGATTTTTATTGGTTTTCGACCTGGTTCGAGCCTCTATGACCATAGCATATAACTATATGATACATGGATGTGTAGCTGGGGGTCCTTGCTACATTTTAAGACCATTCCCAAGTTCCTGGTGTAGCTCTAGGTGTCCAGCCAAGCCATAGAAGGTGTTCATGTAGTGCTCGAACTTGTAATATTGGCCATTTTTTTTTTGGTTTTCGACCTGGTTCGAGCCTCTGCGTCTATAGCATATAACTCTGTGATACACGGATGTGTAGCTGGGGGTCCGTGCTACATTTTAAGACCATTCCCAAGTTCCTGGGGTAGCCCAAGGGGTCAGGCCAAGCTATAGAATGTGTTCATGTAGTGCTCGAACTTGTAATATTGGCCTTTTTTTTCGACCTGGTTCGAGCCTCTGCGACTATAGCATATAACTATATGATACATGGATGTGTAGCTGGGGGTCCTTGCTACATTTTAAAACCATTCCCAAGTTCCTGGGGTAGCCCTGGGGTCAGGCCAAGCTATAGAATGTGTTCAGGTAGTGCTCGAACTTGTAGTATTAGCCATTTGTATTGGTTTTCGACCTGGTTCGAGCCTCTGTGACTATAGCATATAACTATATTATACATGGATGTGTAGCTGGGGGTCCTTGCTACATTTGAAGACCATTCCCAAGTTCCTGGGGCAGCCCTTGGGGTCAGGCCAAGCCATAGAAAGTGTTCAGGTAGTGCTCGAACTTGTAATATTGGCCATTTGTATTGGTTTTCGACCTGGTTCGAGCCTCTGTGAACATAGCATATAACTATATGATACATGGATGTGTAGCTGAGGGTCCTTGCTACATTTGAAGACCATTCCCAAGTTCCTGGGGTAGTCCTAAGGGTCAGGCCAAGCCATAGAAAGTGTTCAGGTAGTGTTCGAACTTGTAATATTGGCCTTTTTCATGGATTTTTATTGGTTTTCGACCTGGTTCGAGCCTCTATGACCATAGCATATAACTATATGATACATGGATGTGTAGCTGAGGGTCCTTGCTACATTTTAAAACCATTTCCAAGTTCCTGGTGTAGCCCTAGGGGTCAGGTCAGGCCAAGCCATAGAAGGTGTTCAGGTAGTGCTCGAACTTGTAATATTGGCCATTTTTATTGGTTTACGACCTGGTTCGAGCCTCTATGACCATAGCATATAACTATGTGATACATGGATTTGTAGCTGAGGGTCCTTGCTACATTTTAAGACCATTCCCAAGTTCCTGGGGTAGCCCTAGGGGTCAGGCCAAGCCATAGAAGGTGTTCAGGTAGTGTTCGAACTTGTAATATTGGCCTTTTTCATGGATTTTTATTGGTTTTCGACCTGGTTCGAGCCTCTATGACCATAGCATATAACTATATGATACATGGATGTGTAGCTGGGGGTCCTTGCTACATTTTAAGACCATTCCCAAGTTCCTGCGGTAGCCCAAGGGGTCAGGCCAAGCTATAGAATGTGTTCAGGTAGTGCTCGAACTTGTAATATTGGCCTTTTTTTTTTCGACCTGGTTCGAGCCTCTGCGACTATAGCATATAACTATATGATACATGGATGTGTAGCTGGGGGTCCTTGCTACATTTTAAGACCATTCCCAAGTTCCTGGGGTAGCCCTGGGGGTCAGGCCAAGCTATAGAATGTGTTCAGGTAGTGCTCGAACTTGTAGTATTAGCCATTTGTATTGGTTTTCGACCTGGTTCGAGCCTCTGTGACTATAGCATATAACTATATGATACATGGATGTGTACCTGGAGGTCCTTGCTACATTTCAAGACCATTCCCAAGTTCCTGGGGTAGCCCTAGGGGTCAGGCCAAGCCATAGAAGGTGTTCAGGTAGTGCTCGAACTTGTAATATTGGCCATTTGTATTGGTTTTCGACCTGGTTCGAGCCTCTATGAACATAGCATATAACTATATGATACATGGATGTGTAGCTGGGGGTCCTTGCTACATTTTAAGACCATTCCCAAGTTCCTGGGGTAGCCCTAGGGGTCAGGCCAAGCCATAGAAGGTGTTCAGGTAGTGTTCGAACTTGTAATATTGGCCTTTTTCATGGATATTTTATTGGTTTTCGACCTGGTTCGAGCCTCTATGACCATAACATATAACTATATGATACATGGATGTGTAGCTGAGGGTCCTTGCTACATTTAAAACCATTTCCAAGTTCCTGGTGTAGCCCTAGGGGTCAGGTCAGGCCAAGCATAGAAGGTGTTCAGGTAGTGCTCGAACTTGTAATATTGGCCATTTTTTATTGGTTTTCGACCTGGTTCGAGCCTCTATGACCATAGCATATACTATGTGATACATGGATTTGTAGCTGAGGGTCCTTGCTACATTTTAAGACCATTCCCAAGTTCCTGGGGTAGCCCTAGGGGTCAGGCCAAGCTATAGAATGCGTTCAGTTAGTGTTCGAACTTGTAATATTGGCCTTTTTCATGGATTTTTATTGGTTTTCGACCTGGGTCGAGCCTCTATGACCATATCATATAACTATATGATACATGGATGTGTAGCTGGGGGTCCTTGCTACATTTTAAGACCATTCCCAAGTTCCTGGGGTAGCCCTATGGGTCAGGCCAAGCTATGGAGTGTGTTCAGGTAGTGCTCGAACTTTTTTCATGGATTTGTATTGGTTTTCGACCTGGTTCGAGCCTCTGTGACTATAGATTATATAACTATATGATACATGGATGTGTAGCTGGGGGTCCTTGGTGCATTTTAAGACCATTCCCAAGTTCCCGGGGTCAGGCCAAGCCATAGAAGGTGTTCAGGTAGTTATGTTATGAAATTAAGGAAAAATGCAAATATGGGGTACTTTAAACTGTTTGTTGTGAACTCATTAATTAATATAAAATTATGATTTATATATCTACGTAGAGGCAATACATAGCGCTTTCCAACAATGTAAAATATATTAATATGGGAGTGTCGTCTGTCCGTACGAGATTCCGTGTTTTTTTACAAAGATCAGTGGTCTTGTACAGACCGACGGACACACCTGAAATTATATATTTAAATTGTTGGAAAGCCCTACCTATTGCCTAAACGTAGATATATAATTCATAATTTAATATTAAATAACAAGCTCAAAACATGCATTTGAAATTACCCCTATTTCGCATTTTTGCCGACTTTACCCAAAGTTCGGTATTTTTCACAAAGACAATAGTCCCGTACAGAGAGACGGACACATCTAAAGTTATATATGTTACATTGTTGGAAAGCCCTAACTATTGCCTAAACGTAGATATATAAATCATAATTTAATATTAAATAAAAAGCTCAAAACGTGCATTTGAAAATACCCCTTTTTCGCATTTTTGCCGACTTTACGCAAATTTCCGTGTTTTTCACCAAGATCAGTGGTCTCGTACGGACGGACAGACACTCCGTTATTAAGTTATTTTACATTGTTGGAAAGATCTGAGTATTATAAAGTACATATAAAAATTATAATTTAATATTGAAAAATGAGCTCCCAAGATGCAGTTGAAATCAACACATTTTTACATTTAAAAGGTCGGAAAAGTGCCGAATTTGGTTCCCAGATTACTCGTACGGACAGACAAACACTCTGAATTTTAATAAAACCAACTTTTTTCGTAAGATGAATGTCAGAGCTATGAGTTGTGCCAATAACACTGTTTTAAATGCAATATGTATTCGAAATATTGACCTTAAACGGACGAAATGGCGGTATTTTGACCAGTCAGAGGGGTGCCTATGTACAAGCCGAACCGACCCTAAGGTTCGAGCCAGGAACCTGTGTAATACATTTAATCTCTAGGTATTGATTAAAACTCGAGATTCAAGTATTTTTTAGCTAAGTAAATGCTCAAATTGAGTCTATATTTAAGTCAGAAGTAAGTGGAAATTTTTTTTAAAAAAGCTAAATTTTTAACGGTTTTTCGGGTCCCCTGACCCAACTTTAAGTCCCTAGGCTTATAAGTGGTACCAATCGAAAGGTCTTGATGATATCTACACAACCAAACAGTTATCCGATCTTAAACGACTCCAGGATAAAATTTATTGACCATAAAAGGAAGAGGGACTTATCACACTTGAAGTCTAACAAAATGTCGTCTGGAAAATTGTCACCATTTCCTTATATGGCAGGGGTTGACCTTGAGTAAATCAGGATTTCTGCCGTACGTCTGTACGCAGCTTTTGAGACCAAGATATCCAAATTTGGTCTATAAATAATTTCACACCAAAGGTTCTTCCGATCTAGTGAACTTTTGTTGGGAGCAATATGTACCCTTGGATAGTGGTCCAACTCGGAACTTGTGTCCGGTACAGGCCAGTTGTTATCGGCCCCTAGACCTACCCATCGGAATCACATTTTCCCGGGAGTAGCTAATTTTTAAGAGTGACATGTCCCTCATTTTTGACCCCCATGGTCTTGTCAATTGTTGCTCCTCCCCGTCCCTCTCACTGGGATCTAACGTCCGACCAAGTTTCAATATTATGCTCCACCCCTAAGGGGTCATCCCGGGGGGTCAAAGTGGTTCAGGGACATATCACACAAAAAAGAATAATTCAAAATAATCACACATTTTCTAAGAGAGTTGTTAATAGCTTCAAGACAATTGTGTCTGCTAAACCAGGCATTGCCGTCCCTAGTTGACAAATCAGTTTGAAGCGATTGACAAAATGGTAGGAAATGCACGAAATTTCAGGATTAAAATGTTTAGTGTAATATTAAGCTATAATTCGAAATAATCACACATTCTCTTTGATATTGTTAATGGCTTCAAGACAAATATGTCTGCTCACCAGGACGTGTCGTCCCTAGCTGACAACACAAACTGAGGTGATTGAAAAAAAAAATATAAAAAGTACACGAAACTTAAGGATTTAAATGTTTATTGTAATAATAAGCTATAATTCAAAATAATCACGCAATTTCTTTGATATTTGTTAATAGCTTTAAGATAAATGTGTCTGCTAAACAAGGCATTGCCTTCCTTACCTGACAAGCTAAACTGAAGCGATTGACAAAATTGTAGAAACTGCATGAAATTTAAAGATTTTAATGCTTAGAATAATATTAAGCTATAATTCAAATAACAACGAATATTTTTAATATTGCTGAATGTCTTCAAGAAAAATGTGTCTGCTAAACCAGTTGTTGCCATTCCTAGCTGACAAACCAAATTGAAGCGATTGACAAAATGAGGAAATCGCATGGAAATAAGGAATTAAATGTTAATAGTAATATTAGGTTATAAATGAAATATCCACGCATTTTCTTTGATTTTTTTTTGTGTGAATGTCTCCAAGAAAACAAACAAATGTGTCTGCTAAACCAGGTATTGCCGTCCCTAGCTAACAAACCAGATTGAAGCGATTGACAATATTGTAGAAAAAGCATAAAATTGAAGGATTTAAATGTTTAGCGTAATATTTAGTTCTAATTCAAAGTAATCATACATTTTCTAAGATAGTTGTTAATGGCTTCAAGACAAATGAGTCTGCTAATCCAGGCATTGCCGTCCCTAGTTGACAAAACAAATTGACGCAATTGACAAAATGCTTGAAATTTGAGAATTTAAATGTTAAATGTAATTATAGGAATAATTTAAATTAATCATGCATTTTCTTTGACTTTTGTTAATTGCGTCAAGACAAATACGTCTGCTAAACAAGGCATTGCCGTCCATAACTGACAAACCAAATTGAAGCGATTGACAAAATTGTAGAAAGTGCATAAGATTTAAGGATTTAAATGTTTAGTGTAATATTAAGTTATAATTTAAAATAATCACACATTCTCCTTGATATTGTTAATGGCTTCAAGACAAATGAGTCTGCTAATCCAGGCATTGCCGTCCCTAGTTGACAAAACAAATTGACGCAATTGACAAAATGCTTGAAATTTGAGAATTTAAATGTTAAATGTAATTATAGGAATAATTTAAATTAATCATGCATTTTCTTTGACTTTTGTTAATTGCGTCAAGACAAATACGTCTGCTAAACAAGGCATTGCCGTCCATAACTGACAAACCAAATTGAAGCGATTGACAAAATTGTAGAAAGTGCATAAGATTTAAGGATTTAAATGTTTAGTGTAATATTAAGTTATAATTTAAAATAATCACACATTCTCCTTGATATTGTTAATGGCTTCAAGACAAATGTGTCTGCTAACCAGGTCTTGTCGTCCCTAGTTGACAAAACAGACTGAAGCAATTGAAAAAAAAATGAAGTAAGTTCACTAAACTTAAGGATTTAAATGTTTATTGTAATATTAAGCTATAATTCAAAATAATCACGCAATTTCTTTAATATTTGTTGATGGCTTCAAGATAAATGTGTCTGCTAAACAAGGCATTGCCTTCCTTAGCGGACAAGCTAAATTGAAGCGATTGACAAAATTGTAGAAAGTGCATGAAATTTTAGGATTTTAATGCTTAGAATAATATTAAGCTATAATTCAAATAGCCACGCATATTTTTAATATTGGTGAATGTCTTCAAGAAAAATGTGTCTGCTAAACCAGGTGTTGCCATTCCTAGCTGACAAACCAAATTGAAGCGATTGACAAAATGAGGAAATCGCATGAAAACTAAAAATAATAAATGTTAAGAGTAATACAAGGTTATAAATGAAATATCCACGCATTTTCTTTGATTTATTTTTGTGTGTGTGTGTGAATGTCTCCAAGAAAACAAATGTGTCTGCTAAACCAGGTATTGCCGTCCCTAGCTGTCAAACCAGATTGAAGCGATTGACAAAATTGTAGAAAGTGCATAAAATTTAAGGATTTAAATGTTTAGCGTAATATTTAATTCTAATTCAAAATAATCACACATTTTCTAAGATAGTTGTTAATGGCTTCAAGACAAATGAGTCTGCTAATCCAGGCATTGCCGTCCCTAGTTGACAAAACAAATTGAAGTGATTTACAAAATGCTTGAAATTTGAGAATTTAAATGTTAAATGTAATTATAGGATTAATTTAAATTAATCACGCATTTTCTTTGACTTTTGTTAATGGCATCAAGACAAATACGTCTGCTAAACAAGGCATTGCCGTCCCTAGTTGACAAATCAGTTTGAAGCGATTGACAAAATGTAGAAAGTGCACGAAATTTAAGAATTCAAATGTTTAGTATAATATTAAGATATAATTCAAAATAATCATACATTCTCCTTGATATTGTTTATGGCTTCAAGACAAATGTGTCTGCTAACCAGGTCTTGTCGTCCCTAGCTGAAAAAAAAAAAAACTGAAGCGATTGAAAAAAAGAAATGAAGAAAGTGCACGAAACTTAAGGATTTAAATGTTTATTGTAATATTAAGCTATAATTCAAAATAATCACGCAATTTCTTTAATATTTGTTTACGGCTTCAAGACAAATGTGTCTGCTAAACAAGGCATTGCCGTCCCTAGCTGACAAGCTAAATTGAAGCGATTGACAAAACTGTAGAAAGTGCATGAAATTTAAGGATTTTAATGCTTAGAATAATATTAAGCTATAATTCAAATAACCACGCATTTTTTTAATATTGGGGAATGTCTTCAAGAAAAATGTGTCTGCTAAACCAAGTGTTGCCATTCCTAGCTGACAAACCAAATTGAAGCGATTGACAAAATGAGAAAATCGCATGAAAAATAAAAAAAATAAATGTTAAGAGTAATACTAGGTTATAAATGAAATATCCACGCATTTTCTTTGATTCTTTGTGTGAATGTCTCCAAGAAAACAAATGTGTCTGCTAAACGAGGCATTGCCGTCCCTAGCTGACAAACCAAATTGAAGCGATTGACAAAATTGTAGAAGTGTCTCCTCAATCAGGCATTGCCGTCCTTAGCTGACAAAACAAATTGAATCTGTTTATAGAATTTTAGAAAGTACTGAAGAGATTGACAAAATGAAGAAGTTTCGATTATTCAACGAGGCAGTTATTTGGTTCAATGAAATAATTCGACTAAATCGATCTATCGGTCATTCTTTATTCAAGTGATCATTCATTAATTATTATCAATCAGTAACACATTAGGAATTTGTCCCACTGACAGTCAATCAATCAACGATTTAATAATTGTTTAAGCATTATATAGGCCCGCCCGCTTAACTCGCGGGGTCGTGAGTTCGATCCTCGGGCGGGGCGTATGTTCTCCGTGACTATTTGATAAACGACATTGTGTCTGAAATCATTAGGCCTCCACCTCTGATTCATGTGGGGAAGTTAGCATTATATAACTCTTCAGTATTGATATTAATCCTTTATTAGTTATTAAATAATTCATCTGACTGTTGGACAAACCGACTGATTTTATTCATCTATTTCTATTTTAGGTAAGATCGAACAGACACTGTCCCTAGACAGGCAATGTTCAGTTTCGATAGCGGCCCAAAAATTTTTTTTACCGAGTCTTTAAATTTGACAAAAAAATACATTGTCTGCTCAATAACTTACCAAAACAAAAAGGAAAAATAAAACGCTCGGGGTTTTTTGTCATCTACTGTGACACTTCTTGCTGTCAATGGCTTTATTATTTTGTCTACAGGCACTTGATGGCAAATATATATATATATGTGTCCAGGAGTAACTTTTAATATTTTCTATTATATATATAATAGCAAATTGGGGAAAAACCGTGACCAGTGTGGGATTCGGACCCATCACTCTAGAATGGAATTATTTAGCCCGACTGTATTTCTGGGCATTTTAATGGGGAGGGGTTAGGAAGAACTTTTAACATAGTAATGGCAAAGAGCGTTATAAGAGCTCATGCAAACTTTGTTTGATTTGTAAGTATGCGGCCGTAGCGAGAGAGAGAAAAATAACGCATATCTTATTTTTTACCTTAAATAAAGACAATTTACCTATGCGAGCGTAGCGAGCAAAAATGCATATTTTACAGAAGAATCTACAGTATTTCGGCATTATTTGTAAGTTGAATTTGTTAAAGCAGCATTTTTAAAGAAAAAAATAAAGTCGAATTTAATTTAGTAAGTGATTGTTGTTGTTTACGTAATTGTTATAGGGAGCAAAAAAGAAGGCCTACGTAAGAATTATGACGTATAGATCTGTGAAACAGTCGGTACGCACGACATGTTTGGTGATATTTTTTTTTTCTGTAATGAACACTTTAATGGTTGATTTCCAAACCAGATTTAGAAATTTCAGCCGCGACTTCAAATATGTTTAACCTTTCAACCGCGTTATGTCTAAATAATTATTTAAATTATTCTTTTACTCTGTCTGTGATAAGTTATAATTCTAAACGTGTGTTTTGTACTTCTTTTATTTCATATAGATGATCATGAATGAAGAAAAATAAGATTATAACATTACGGAATTCCATAAACGACAGTCTGCTGCCAGCTGTCAACTGCTACCTGCCAACTGCTACCTGCCTACTGTTACGGATTCCCATAAACGACAGTCTACTGCCAGCTGTTAACTGTTACCTGCCAACTGCTTACTGCCTACTGCTAGCTGTCAACTTCCAACTGCTACCTGTTAACTTCAGGTGCAAACAGCCAGCTGTCAACTGCCTACTGCCAGATGTCAACTGCTAGCTGTCAAATGCTGCCTGTCAACTGCCAATTACTTTATAATGTTTCATTATCGCGCTAGGTTTTGGCAAAAAATATTGTAGTAAAAATTGAGTGTCGTTGCTGATTGTCGAGTGTAGTGCCGTGTGTCCCGTTTACTGCCGTGTGTCGTGTCGTGTGTCGCTTTGAGACAGTCTATTACGCAAATATCGCAAAATTATCGCATATCGAGCTTATTTATGTCAAATATTATTTTTTTATTTTTTTTTTTTCCAGAAATTTGTCATTTTCAATCAAATATAAAAGTAAAGCACAAGGCTCAGACCCGACCCTAAGAGCCGTACCAGCTCGAACATGCGTGCCATGTCAATAAACAAAAAATGCACGACATTGCGCCTTATTTAAAAAATACATCATCTGAGGCTCTGAAGTAACACGCTTTGGTATATATAAATTATTTCTTTGGAAATAAATACTTTTGGGTAAGCTTTGTCCATCTGTATACTTGCTATAGTGACCGTATAACGCTAATTTTGGTCGTTTTTTTCCCTAACAATTCAATAATTTCATTTTATTATAAAAAGCGTTAGGAGTAAGATATCAAACTGAATTTTCTTTTAATAAGTAGTTAGAAATAGTCTAAACGAATATGAAAAAAAACAATTTTCTTCTCCGATGGACGGGAACTAACTTCAAATAAGTACTTGTTTTGATAGAAAATGAGAACGTTTGTGACAAGAAAAAGTATCTGTTCGTTTGTCTAGGTTAAAAACTCTATTTCCGTACGGAAAATTTTTCACTAAATTCAAGTAATTGTAGAATGTTCCAAACGCAAGATATTTTTACGAAATAACTTTTATACATTAAATCTAAATATTGTCTAAACAGATATGTAATTTGTACATTTTTCCGCATACGGTTTCGTCGGGGGACCTCTCAAAATGGACCATTTTTCGTGAAAATATGCCTACTTCTTCATGTATTAAATAGAGGGGTGGGCCTTTTCAGAGGAGTCATATCTTCATAACCAGATGACCGATTTTAATAAATTATACATTATTGCAAAGGGAAAGCCAGTACCCAAAGAAAACTGGTCAAGTCGTGTTCGAACCCGGTCTGCTAGGGGTCAATATCATAGGTCAAAGCCCGGTAATATCCTCAAAATATGAACTTTTCAGAGCAGTCAATGCAAGCCTGAAAACTCAAGCATTATCTTCTCTGAGTCCAATGACACTATTGGAGCAATTCTTACGACACCCCGGGTCGGGCCAGCTCAGTCTTGGCCAGCGCCCTACCACGTATAACAAGTTTGGTCATTTCCTGTGCCTGTCCTGAACTCTGTCATCAAATGGACTTATAGTAGCCTATATGTAAAGCTAAGATATCCACAAACATATTCACATATGGTATAGGTAGGCACCTGGGGTGTAGAGACTCGAACAAGAGTCAAAATCTAACAGTGTCATTATCAACTGAAATTCAGTTTAAAGCCCTGCTCCGCTGCTATTCAAATTATTTTGTGTGTATGCAACCCATGATTACAATAGGTAACAGTTAACGGCCACGTGCCACACTTAAGCACGCAAAACCACAGAATTTTATATAAAATAGACTCTATTTTGACAGGTGTCACAGCTCAAAGTCAGGATTTCCATGCTTTTTCAGTGACAATTCAAGGTTAAAAGGTAGGACGGGAGGAGGGCTTTAAATTACAATACCGTACCTCCATGTATTACCTCCCCTTCTTATGAGTCACCTAAGTATTCGCACATTGTTTTAATCTGTAGGCAGACCCTTACCTAGTCAGTCATAAAAGTGACACAAGTTTAGGACAAAAGGGATCCATCTGGGTTGAAAACCTTCCAGACATGGTAAAAAAAGCCATTTCGAACCTTACCTTGTAGCCGTATATGACCTGCCCTGACCTCTAGGGCTGCCCCAAGTACTTCAACATGGTCTTAATCAATAACCAGGACTCCCACATACATAAAAATGTATGACATAGGTATGTAACTTCGGCATATATGTGTTCAAACCTGTTTGAAACCCTCTTAGATACGGTCAAAATGGAACTTAGAAGACAAATGGTGTCCCAACATGTCCCGCTCCGATCCCTACGGCTGTCGAATGTACTTGCACATTGTCTCAATTGATAGCCAGAACCCATACTTACACGACCATGTATGATACGGGTATATATTTTGGTCATAGAGGCTTGAACCTTATCGAAAACCTCGCAGACATAGTCAAAATAGTCATTTTATGTTCGAGCGCGACGATAAGACATTATAAAATAGCTGGCAGTTGACAGGTAGCAGCTGGCAGTAGGCTGCAAGGAGTTGACAGATGGCAGTAGGCAGTTGACAGGTAGTAGTAAGCGGCTAGCAGTAGGCAGTCAGTTGTTGGCAGGTAGCAGTTGACAGCTGGCAGTGGCCTGTCGTTTATGGAATTCCGTAACTCTGAGCCCAAGTGCAGAGATGTTTTAAGACTTAGTCATTTACATAATGTAATCGTTCCTGAGTAGCAGCAAATAGCTGATATAGATTTCGTGTAAGCACAATCACTGTCAGTCGATACTTAACCCTTACCCTGCTAAATTTCTATAATGAACTTGTCCATCTTTTAATTTGGACAATACCATTAACTGTTAAAATTTGGTGCATACCAAAAAGTTACTGACTAAATGACGAACAGTGCAGATCATGATCAGACTGCACGGATGTGCAGAATGATCTTGGTCTGCACTGGTCGCAAAGGCAGAATCAATTGTGTTCAACAGAATAAGGATTAATAACCCTAACGTTTCATGTTTTACTTGACCGTGTTACATTAAAATGGAGCAAAACAAACAGTGAAACATACAATCTATGCTGAAAGTAATACACAGTTTTTACATTGTCAAAGACAGCGAAACGTACGATGAATGGGTTGAAAATACAGAAACTAAAATATAGTTTTGTCTCAGAGATATTTTCTCATCAGTTTTGATATAGATCTACCCGTTTCATCGTGCCAAGTAACATGTTATGTTAGAGAGTCTCTGACATGTCATTTCAGGTGTGAAATATTTTTGGAATAAAGGAAAAAATTCTTCATAGCCATAGGCTATACTATTGTATTTAAGAATATCATAAAATATCGAAAGACGTAAGACGTGCCATCTTATTATTTAGTAAATTGAATTAACATCAGTTTATGATAATTTATTTTATGTCTATTGTAATTTGTTTTGAGTTCAACAGGCTTTCAGTTAAGAACGGCAGAGTTTCCAGTTCCTGGATTCTGTACCAGTACAAACTTGTTCTCTGCAAGTTATTGTCAGCTTTCCCACATGAGTCTGAGACGGAGGACGAATTATTTTAAATGTAACATGTTTATAAAATTTTCAAAGAGAACATATGCCTCGTTCGGGGATAGAACTCACGACTCCGCGATTCGTAAATCTGCGCTTTCCTTATTGAGCTTGTATTTAGCAAGTTTTACAATTTATATAAATAAATATCCACATCGATGAATCCACCGTCACAAGGGTAAAAGAAGAGAAATCAGTTTCCCTTTTAATGTTGTTCGAAGTGAAAAGGCACGTCAATGATAAAAAGTAAATGTGTTTTATTTACAACAGTAATAATTTTTTAAGAAAATCAGGAAATGTATATACAGTTACGGTGTCACAGAAGGGACCTTGAGTAAAAGTATTATATTACGTGCGCACGTAATATCAATTACGTGCATACGTATTAGTATAAAACATCTGCGCACATTTTATTACATATATAACTTTTGCGCACATATTATTGAAAAAAATCTATGCGAGCGTATCACTCCGCAAGTTGGAAAGCTCACCATAGCGCTCACTTATAAGTTATTAGGTGCGCACGTGCGCGTAAAGTTTTTTTAGACTAACACGGATGTACTGAACAATTCGTCCTTTCTTTATCGCTGCAGCCGTTTAGTCTTAAAGCTGTCTAGAAAACTAAATAGGCTTTCGGTTCGACGAAAGGAAAAGTGCTAAATCAGAGCAAAGCGGCGATCGTCTTTTTTTTTTTTTTTTTTTCCGTTCTGCAACCAAGGCCCATTTTATTATATTGTCAATTTATACTTACCACTCTAATGAATATCATTAGAATAAAATCAAGTGTCTTCGTGTTCGCATAAAAATATTATTGCTTGGGTATATCCCAGGTCGTCATTAGGGGTGACTATTGAGGCCAATTTTGACTATTGCAATACTATTGATATTGCTTAAAAACTATTGCGATACTATTCTATTGCAGGTTACTATTGCGATACTATTGCAATAGTTATCGGCCATCCTATTTTATACAGTAAAGCTACCAACTGGCATTGTTACACAGTGTAAGAGACGGCACTGTTTATAATTGCTGTTAACACACATTGAGATGTTTGTATAAATGAACTGGACAGAAATAATTCTAACATTAAATATTTCTTGACTTCCTTAGCTTTGGAACAATAAGTAAAACAATAAACCTATGCAAGGTATACTCAAACGAATCGGCCATTTTGTTGCGAGTGTCAACATGTTTAATAACCCAAAGCATCGAAAAAGACGAAAATTAACGGATCGGTTTAAGGTGTACCAGCACTAAATGAAGGGCCCTACCGAACAGTTTGCTGTATAATACAAGTATCCTTCTTTCTCCATGTTCATAGTACATTTTCTCATCTAAGATTAACAGGTTATTTAAATATATTTAATCAAAGTTTCTAAGAAACTAAATTTATTAATTATCTCCAGACTTCTCAGTCCTTTATGGTAGTTAAATTCCGTGAGGGTAATTATTGTAATGGAGACGTAAACATTTTCCGAGGCGCAAATGAAAGCTGGCTCTTGGTTTATAAATTATAAATTATTTCTGTATTTACTAAAATTTCAAAACTATCGAAACTATCGATTGTTGAAGGAACTATCGGCGATTGTTATTGGATCGTGACTTTTCTATCGATGCATGCTATCGGGACACTTAGTATCGCAATGCATCGATAGTTCGATGTATCGTTACACCCCTAGTCGTCATATATGTGCCGTGTATATTAGGCATAATGTAGTACCTATGAGAAAAAAAGAAGCAATGCATATTCGCGCCAAATGAAGACAATGTTACTATTAACCTATTAAAAAATACATTGCATGATGGCGCCAAACGAAGACAGTGTTACTATTAACCTATTTACTGCTAAATCTTATGTGAATATTATATGAGCCGCGCCATGATAAAACCAACATAGTGCGTTTGCGACCAGCATGGATCCAAACCAGCCTGCGCATCCGCGCAGTCTGGTCAGGATCCATACTGTTTTCTTTCAAAGTCTGTTGCAGTTATAGAAACTGTTAGCGGATGCGCAGGCTGGTTTGGATCCATGCTGGTCGCGAACCCACTATGTTGGTTTTCTCATATGTGAATATGTCATAGCGTGATGCATTGAAATAGTCATTAACAACTGGCAGGTCTTTAATTTATTCTCAGCGAGAAACAGCTTTGCTAAATCGACCTGTAATAGACACTTAAAATTTATTATTAAGTTGAACACACTAAAAGAGTGTATAACTTATATTCGTATTCTAAGAAAAATTGACAAACTATGAAACACGAATGATATATGAGAATTTTGCTATTTTATACGTTACCAAAGTTATGTCGGTATTTAATGTTCAGTTCCATGCATGATATATATATGGTGACAGACTTACAATTACTTTATGACTCGTGTAAGAAGTTTACTTTTTATATTGCGATCATGGTATAGGTATATATGCTGCCTAATAATTCTGAAGTAAGGCATTCGATTGTAATTCTGCCATGCCGGACCAAAAATTTATCTTTATAGCTCTTTGCCCGGACCCAGTTAGTCTGTAACTTATGACTGAAATAATTGAGCCGCACCAGGAGGAAACCAGCCTTTAGTATTGTAGCATATGTTACGTGTGATATATTCTTATTATTTTGTTGCTGTTTTTAAGGCATTTATTTATTATTATCAATACGACAGCCGTACATCTCTGTCAATATGTCTCACTTGAAATTAACGGTAGGCACGAAATGGACGTCTTGGATTGGCTGCATATCGCTTAGAAGGCGGAGTTACCCGCGAAAATACATTTATTGGATAGGCGGGAATTAATCCGCATTCAGTATTTTTGGGATTGGTCAAGGCGCGGCTACGATAGTACGAGATAATAAAGAAAGAAAATCTGATGAAAAGACGACAATGCAACAGAAAAAAAAATAGTCTCACAAAAATTAAAAACAATATCTAAATAAATTTCAAACGTAATCATCAAGTGATATCGTTAAAATAAAGAATATGAAAAACGGTAAGTAACGAGCTCGGATAAATGTGTCTAAATATAAGCTTTTTTTATGCTCCTCTGTGAAATACTGAAATTTAGCAGTGAAATAGAATAGATATTTTCACTGTTTGAAACAGTGAAAATATCATTTTTATTTTTCGCTGGTACGGAACTTCATTTGAATGCGAAATGATATGAAATATAATGATAGGAAATTTCTTGCAAAATATTCTTCAGTAAAGGTAATGATGTATTGGAATAATAAAAGGATCATAAATATTTATACTGTACCATAATAAAATGTAAAAGAAATTAGGAAACGTAATAGAACTATTTATAGTTTTTCTACAAAGACATCCTAACGTCACGACATTATGACGCGATGCACGTGTCGATGTACGGACAAACTGGATATAATTTGATAAAAAAACATTTAAAATGCATAAAATAAATAGAAAATTGGTTTGTTTCAGTGTAAGATCGAAATATGTTTCACTCGTGAACACTCTAATTTACATTTTCACTCGTGGCTGCGACACTCGTGAAAATATTGTATCAATATAGTGTTCACTCGGTGAAATATATTTCGATCATACACTGAAGCTATCACTATAACTTAAATGTGTGGAAAAATATAAATTTAATTTCAGGACTGACACAAAGCAAAGCCTTGTGTTGACTTCCCCTCTAGAACCTTCCAAAGCGTTATTCTATGTCCCCTTTTAAAGGCCTAGATTTTGGCAGTGGGCCAAGGGATTTTTGTCTTCACCAGCACAGTTGGGGGCTAATGACCATCACAGTATGGCTCCAATAAACAAGGGTCATTGTTTATTTGAGAGTCAGTCTACCTTACAAGTGTATCTATTAGTGAGAAGGGGAAACGATGTAATTTATTTTAAATTAATGAATAATTGGTAACTTTTAAAGTTATACTAATTTTTTTGGCATTTCTATTTTAAAAAAAATAAATATTTGTTGATCAAACACAATAATAAAATAATCAGAAACTTATTTTCACAATAATGAAATAATGAGAAACTTACTGAAAGAAACATGCAAATTTTTATTTTTTCAAATTCTGTCTGGAGAATTGTGATATTTCTGAAAAATGTGACTTTCACTCATCTAAAGTTTGCAGAATACTTTAAATAACATTTGTCTAAATTGAAAACAGAATGTGAATTTCAAAGTTACAAAGCAAAGAATGAAAAAAGTCCCTTTTGACAACATACTGAAAATGAAAATTGAATATAGATGGAACACAATACTTTTATATTCAAATAATGTTGATTACATGAATACATGAAAATCAATTTCCAAATCGAAAAATATTGTTTGTCAGCACAAAGAACTCAGGAAGTTTTCACTATCATTATTATTTTCAATATTATTACTGTATCTTTTATCATCCTATATGTAATATAATAGTAGTAATAATAATAATAATAATAATGTACCCATGATAATGATAATAATAATAATAATAATGAGAATAATAATAATTATGATTATGATTATTTCTATTATTATTATTATGAATTATCATAATTATAACATTAAAGTAATAGTTATTATCATCTACATAATATCAAAATAATAATTATTATTATTATCATTCCACATTTACAGAAGAAAAATTAATTTCTTTCAACTCTACTGCACACATCTTCATGGTCTAGTTGGGGTCCCTGCTGTGCTAATTGCCCTCTAATCAGTTGCTATTACATAATCGCTGATAAGCAGCAGATAAGATGGGAGTTGTATATTGGATTTGGGGGGGTACACTTATATAGTAGTGAATCTAGGCCTTTAAAGGCCTAGATTTTGGCAGTGGGCCAAGGGATTTTTGTCTTCACCAGCTCAGTTGGGGGCTAATGACCATCACAGTATGGCTCCAATAAACAAGGGTCATTGTTTATTGGAGAAGTCAGTCTACCTTGCACCTGTATCTATTAGTGAGAAGGGGAAACAATGTAATTTATTTTAAATTTATGAATAATTGATCATTTTTAAAGTTATATTAGTTTGTTTTTTTTTTTGGCGTTTCTATGTAAAGAAAAATATTTGTTGATCAAACACAATAATAAGATAATCAGAAACTTATTTTCACAATAATGAAATAATGATAAACTTACTTAAAGAAATATGCAAGTTTTTATTTTTTCAAAGTCTGTCTTGAGAATTGTGATATTTCAGAAAAATGTGACTTTCACTCATCTAAAGCTGGCAGCACACTGTAAATAATATTTGTCTAAAATTGAAAACAGTATGTGCATTTCAAAGTTACAAAGCAAAGCAGGAAAAAAGTCACTTTTGGCAACATACTGAAAATGAAAATTCAGTATAGATGGAACACAATAATTTTAAGTTCAAATAATGTTGATTACATGAATACAAGAAACCCAGTTTCCAATTAGAAAAATATTGTTTGTCAGCACAAAGAACTCATGAAGTTTTCACTATACTTGTGTTTTATAATAATAATAATAATTATTAAAATAATAATAATGATTATTATTATGATTATGATTATTTTTATTATTATTATTATCATTATCATAACATTAAAGTAATAGTTATTATCATCTATATGATATCAAAATAATAATTAATATTATTATCATTCCACATTCACTGAAGAAAAATTAATTTCTTTCAACTCCACTGCACACATCTTCCTGGTCTAGCTGGGGTCCCTGCTGTGCTAATTGCCCTCTAATCAGTTACGGTTACATAATCGCTGATAAGCAGCAGATAAGATGGGAGTTGTATATTGGATTTGGGGGGGGGGGGGGGACACTTATATAGTAGTGAATCTAGGCCTTCAAAGGCCTAGATTTTGGCAGTGGGCCAAGGGATTTTTGTCTTCACCAGCACAGTTGGGGGCTAATGACCATCACAGTATGGCTCCAATAAACAAGGGTCATTGTTTATTTGAGAGTCAGTCTACCTTACAAGTGTATCTATTAGTGAGAAGGGGAAACGATGTAATTTATTTTAAATTAATGAATAATTGGTAACTTTTAAAGTTATACTAATTTTTTTGGCATTTCTATTTTAAAAAAAATAAATATTTGTTGATCAAACACAATAATAAAATAATCAGAAACTTATTTTCACAATAATGAAATAATGAGAAACTTACTGAAAGAAACATGCAAGTTTTTATTTTTTCAAATTCTGTCTGGAGAATTGTGATATTTCTGAAAAATGTGACTTTCACTCATCTAAAGTTTGCAGAATACTTTAAATAACATTTGTCTAAATTGAAAACAGAATGTGAATTTCAAAGTTACAGAGCAAAGAATGAAAAAAGTCCCTTTTGACAACATACTGAAAATGAAAATTGAATATAGATGGAACACAATACTTTTATATTCAAATAATGTTGATTACATGAATACATGAAAATCAATTTCCAAATCGAAAAATATTGTTTGTCAGCACAAAGAACTCAAGAAGTTTTCACTATCATTATTATTTTCAATATTATTACTGTATCTTTTATCATCCTATATGTAATATAATAGTAGTAATAATAATAATAATAATAATAATGTACCCATGATAATGATAATAATAATAATAATAATAATAATGAGAATAATAATAATTATGATTATGATTATTTCTATTATTATTATTATGAATTATCATAATTATAACATTAAAGTAATAGTTATTATCATCTACATAATATCAAAATAATAATTATTATTATTATCATTCCACATTTACAGAAGAAAAATTAATTTCTTTCAACTCCACTGCACACATCTTCATGGTCTAGTTGGGGTCCCTGCTGTGCTAATTGCCCTCTAATCAGTTGCTATTACATAATCGCTGATAAGCAGCAGATAAGATGGGAGTTGTATATTGGATTTGGGGGGGTACACTTATATAGTAGTGAATCTAGGCCTTTAACTGACCCGAAGGGCAAGTTGAACAACATACGACCTCTTTGAAGATCACTATCAAGCAGGCGGTGCTTTATGATCTTTACCGCGTTTCCGGTCTTCAGTAGAGGTGCAGTAAAGGTTACATTCTACCAATTCAATTCCTTATTTATTTCATATTAATAACAAAACATTCAGACCTCATTTTCAGCACTTTAGAGCATTTCAATGATATGAAAACCATATATGGTCATTTAGTATAACATGTCTTCTTATCAAAAATAGAAAAATATTGACATGTTATGTTGAATATAAGAAAAATAATCTGTTCTGAGAAACATCACCCTCTAAAAATGCCCCCATGAAAACAGCCGTTTAGCAGTTACGCGTAGGTAGATATTTTTCGCAAAGAATAAACCTTATTCCAAGAAATTTACAATGAAAATGGTCTAGATCTATTCTCAATACTATAAGCAATAAACATAAGCCAAAAATTTAACTGTCACCTCCTCATGTCACTCATTATACCAGATTTCATCCATACATTTTGGACTAATTCACATGTAACACTGAGTAGTCACTTCCGGTTTGGTGTAATCCGTCCTTATAGGTTACATTCTACCAATTCAATTCCTTATTTATTTCATATTAATAACAAAACATTCAGACCTCATTTTCAGCACTTTAGAGCATTTCAGTGATATGAAAACCATATATGGTCATTTAGTATAACATGTCTTCTTATCAAAAATAGAAAAATATTGACATGTTATGTTGAATATAAGAAAAATAATCTGTTCTGAGAAACATCACCCTCTAAAAATGCCCCCATGAAAACAGCCGTTTAGCAGTTACGCATAGGTAGGCATTTTTCGCAAAGAATAAAACTTATTCCAAGACATTTGCAATGAAAATGGTCTAGATCTATTCTCAATACTATAAGCAATAAACATAAGCCAAAAATTTAACTGTCACCTCCTCATGTCACTATTATATCAGATTTCATCCATAGCATGGAACTACATTTTGGACTACTTCACATGTAACACTGAGTAGTCACTTCCGGTTTGGTGTAATCCGTCCTAAAACACCACGCCACCTACGCGTGAAACATGGATAATAATGCATAATACACATGACAGATTTTTTTATCATAGTGTGCAAATTTATATCTCAAATTCATTTACGCACCCGCCATTATTTGTGGAGATATGTGCATGTGAGAGCGAATATGGATCTTTATAGAACAGTCGTTAGGAGTGGAATAGCAGTAATTTTCTTACTTTTTACGTCCAAATAAGATAAATGAAATAATCGGCAAAGTGTTCAAAAATTTTATAATTCGATTTCGAACACTGCCGTGAATGCACTTTAAAAATACTACGGTACGATGATTTCTTGTTTATGTTTATTTTTTTTATTTTATTTTATCTATTAATTTTTTTTTTAATTTCGAAAATAGCATCATTATCGAACAAGTATTTGATATTTTATTTAGAACCAATTATATTTTCACTAAAATTGTTGGCAGTAAATTTTCATAGATAATCATCGGAAATTAAAGACTCGTGGACCAGGCATGAGGGTTGAATGCCTATTCTGTCCGTCAGGAGGAATGTGGTATTTTTAAGATATCTTTCTCAAATATTCCAAAAGATTTAAACTTGGTGTTATTTGTTGTTATATGCAATTACTGTGATGCATAAATAAAGTTGTTGACAGTCAGTTTCATAGATTTTTACGGAAATAAAAGATACACGGTTCTGGCTCGAGATTTGAAAGCTAAATATATTGTCTGACAAGAGGAATTTAGTATTTAAGATAATGTCGGCTAAAATGTTTAAATAATTTATCAAAAGTTGTTTATAAAGTGTTAGTTGTGGTTCTATGCAATTACTGTCATGCATAAATGTTTAAATTAATCAATAGCTTTCGCTACCGACAGCCGCCAGAAACCGTATAAGCAACGCTTGTATTTTACCGGCGCCGATTCCCGTCTGACGGGTAAGCATCCCCCGTACATTGCAAGCGTCCCTTTCCGTCTTGATGCCTGTCCGTCTGGCCGTCTGTCCGTAGACGCAATCTTGTGCACACCATCTCTCCTTATCCCCTTGACAGAATTTAATGAAACTTCACACAAGCGATCAGTACCAACAGTAGTTGTGCATGGGGCATGTTAGGTTCTTTTAGAAAAAATTTTGCAGAGTTATGGGACTTTGTTTCTTGTTAACATACTATGTACATACAGTCTGCATATGCAATCTTGTGCGTGCCTAATCTACCAAACCCTTGCACACAATTTAATGAAACTTCACACAAGTGATCAGTACCAACCCTAGTTGTGCATGGTGCATGTTACATTCTTTTAGATAAATATTCTGCATAGTTATGGGACTTTGTTTTTTGTTACTATACTGTATACATACAGTCTATACACATACAGTCCACATAATTATGCAATCTTTTGTGCGTCAAATTGCAATGTACTGTGTCAGTGCATGCGGGGGGTACATTCATCACCTTTAGTGATAGCTCTAGTTTTGTAATAATCCTGACAAAAAAAAAAGATTTTACATCTGTATCTACAAAGGGAGCCTCTGTCGACGATTATTGCATTGTACCATATGATGCTTTAAATTTGTATTCTGATTTTTGTGTTACATTGACGTCTGATGTCATGACAAATTGTGGGAGCATCAATATTTATATTTTGCAGTTTGATACAAAGGTACAAAGGGCAAGCGACTCTACTGGTACAACATGCAACAGGAATTGTTAGATGAATGTAATGTCGATAAGTCATGTTTTTGGAAGTCAGTTGGAAAGACTGGGGTTGGGCGTGCTTCTAGAAATGCTGTTCCTGATGAGGTTGTACTTGATGATGGCGCTATATCATCTGATACTGGTGACGTTTTGCATAATTGGAAAATTGAATTCTGTTCATTGCTTAATAATTCAAATACTGTAAATAGAGATTTGACTATACTTAATTATGTTTTTGACAATTCCCTTTGTTTCAATAACGATATATCTGTTTTCGAAGTGAAAAAAGCAATAGATGCTGGTAAACGGGGAAAAGCTTGTGGGATTGATAGCATCCCTACTGAGGCTTTGCAAAATGATACATCTGTTGTATTTTTACACGCTTTATTTAACATCTGTTTCAAGACTGGTAAAATTCCAACTGTATTGGGTAAGAGTGTTATAAATCCCGTTCCAAAGTCTGCTTCAGTGGATCCGAGAAATCCTATGTCTTATAGAGGCATCTCATTATCTTGCTCTTGTATAAATTATATTGTTATATTTAAAATGATAGGCTTAGTACCTGGGCAGAAAATAAAAATATCATAGTAGATGAACAGAGTGGTTTTAGAAAGAAACTTAACACCATTGATCATCTTTCAACACTGACAAATATTATTGAGACTAGAAATAAACATAAGCAATCGACATTTTGTGCATTTATCGACTTTAAGAAAGCATATGACTATATAAATCGTGATCTTTTATGGAAAAAATTGTATGATATTGGTATTAAAGTTTATATGTTGAGAGCAATACAATCACTCTATTCACCTATGTATTCTTGTGTAAGAGTAAACTCTAGACACACAGACTGGTTCACTGTAAGTTCTGGTTTACGTCAGGGTTGTATTATATCACCCCTATTGTTTAATTTGCACATAAATGACTTGGTCATATATTTAAAATCTTTTGATCTTGGAATAGAAATCGATTCTGAGAAAATTTGTGCATTGTTATATGCAGATAATATTGTTCTGTTGGCTAAAGTGGAACAGATTTACAGTGTCTTATAAAGGCACTAAACGATTGGTGTAACACTAATGATATGTATATTAATTGTGTTAAGAGTCAAATTGCACATTTTCGACACAAATCTGTTAGTAAAACAAATGTTATTTTTAAATGTGGTGAAAATGTTTTAAATATTGTAGATAGATATATGTATCTAGGCTTAATGCTGAACGAAAATTGTTGCTCAAAGTGCAAATTGAGCACTAGGCCTTCTCATTGCCAAATGTAAAGCTGTAGGTGGCCTTCCATATAATGTTTTTCGGCGACGGCGTCTAAATTCGTTTTCGTTACCTATGCCACGTGACTTCAGTTTGCAAATCAAACTACTTGATAACGCATTATAGATAATTTATCAAAATGGAAGATTTATGCAACACTCTGCCTGATTGGACGAGAGTGTCAATTTCTTTCACTCTGTTGATTGTGCTACGCTGAGTGAAATGTAGACAAAGCGTTTATCCTAAACGACGCTGTTCACAGTTTTAAAGCTAACTTTGGCTCAGTATAATTAGCAAGAATATTGATATATCTCAAAATGATAAGTAAGTTTAATAAATATGATAAAAACCTGTTCAATACCAACATATATCAAATTAAAGAAAGAGCTGAATACGGTCTGCGTATCACATGAATAAGGGTGTGATAAGAGTCTTTTATGTAGAGAAGTGCTTTTTAAAAGATTTTTCTTGTTACAATTGTCGTCTGTATATGAAAAGGTTTCTTGCTTTTGTGACTTATTCAGGTTGCATATTAAAATGACTACTTGTTTGCTTTGATATATTTGTTATAAATTATTTAACTGACTTATTATATATGAATATTTTTTTTAGTATGGTATGCAAATATTGAACTCAGTTGAGATCTGTTTTATTATATATATGCTATATAATGACTGAATCTCGTTACACTGAAATAAAGGTACGCTGCATACAGTTTATCTATGTGATATGACTGTGGTCAAACTTTGCTTATGAAACAGAAATATTGAAATAATTACAAATGGATGTTTTGCTTGACCTTCACTTTTTTATAGGTGTGACGTCATTGTCCAAAGATTCATGAATAGCGAATATGGTATTTGTTATAGCGGGATCAGTTGGCCTATTTTAGAAATAAATAAAAATAATAAATAAATAATCCTTTAATTGATTTTTTCTCATGTATTCTAATCAAACTTGATTTGTAGCATCTTTATTAGGCCCGCAGCCAACTTTGTTCAGCTGGGACATTTGACCCCTTTTAGGGGCTGCTAGATCTAAAACTAGAATTGCCTTTATACAGCGTCTCATGAACAGCTTGGTGGATCTTTGTCATACTTGGTCTGGAGCATCATTATAAGGTCCTCTTCCAAATTTATTTATATAGGAACTTGGGCCCTATTAGGGACCACTATAGCTAAAAGTAGATATGCCTTTCTTCGCATTAACCACTAAAATGTAATGGATTTTTATCAAACTCGATGTGTAACAATATCGTAAGGTCTCCTGCTGTTTTGTTACAAATGGGGATAGGGACCAATTTAGCTAAATATATAAACACGATTAATGACCTCTTCTCATGAACCGCTTCATGAATCTTCATCAAACTACTGCTGTAATTATTCGTCTAAGGATAAACGAATAAAAATTGCAACCCTACGAAACCTTTGCGAAAAATTAAAAGAGAACCATTTGAATTGTTAAAGTGCAGTGTTTAGTTTTGCAATTTGAAAACTGTTAGATGAAAGATGAATGTTAGATGAAAGATGAATGTTAGATGAAAAATTCATAAACTTCTTTCTTTATTACAATTCGCCGACCATCATTTTTAAAGATATTTCTTGTTATTCATCTGTTTGACACAACTGTTTGGCCAGCCATAAGTTATGGCTCTGCTATCTGGGGTCATCGTTCCTACTCCTGCATAAACGCAGTTCAGTATCGTGCCATGAGGTTCTTTTTGGGTGCGGGTAGATATACGCCAAACGTTGCGGTTGCCGTTGAAATGGGCTGGATAACCCCAGATGTATTCACAGTGGAAATCCATTTCTCTTTATTTGGCTAGAATCTCTTTGATGCCGGATACAAGGCTCAATAAACGAATTGCACTTTGGGCATCAACCAGTGCAACACGATCTTGAAGAAATTGGTTCTATAACGTTTATGATATGCTTAAAAAATTGGTTTACATGAGTATTGTACTATCATAAATGTAATTCCAAAGCAAACTTTAGTCAACACAATTGAATTAATGTTAATGGATAAATTCAAATCTACTTGTATTGAGTCGGTAAATAGTGTAACAGGTCCTTCGGGTCGGGGAGCAAATAGGTTGCGTACATATCGGCTTTTTAAAACCGAATACGGGACAGAAACGTACTGTCGCCTTATCATGTCTCCGCGTCACCGTGCCGCATTTAGCAAGTTTCGTTGTGGTGTGGCGCCGATCCGTATAGAAACTGGGCGTTATGAAGGCTTGGGAGTACATGACCGGAAGTGTCCTTTCTGTGACACTATTGAAGACGAGAGCCATGTATTACTTGACTGTCATATCTATGAAGATAATAGACATGACCTGTTTAAGAAAGCAAGAAATGTGGATGACACTTTTGTAACACTATCAAAATCAGATAAACTGAAGTTTCTATTTTCCAAACCTGAAATGATACGTTTTTGTGCCAAAACCTGCCACAATATTTTACAACGTAGACTTTTATTCATTTGTAAATAATGCTAAAGTAGGTTTTTATTTGTTCGGATACAAATTCATTTTATCATCGTCTAAGTCATAGTTGCTAATCAGTTCATATTCGATCTGATCGAAATGATAACTGATATTTTAGACCGTTTTTAGTTACGCACAATAGTGCCTATATTGTCTTGTCACATTTTATATCTCTGATTCTTAAGTAACTTTTAGTCAAGATTAGCGACTGCGTCTTAGGTTTATCTTGTAATATACATACTTGTTCCATTTGTGTACAGTGTATGATTCAAACTGTACTGGAAATGTATTTATTTGTGAATATTAATTTCTTAAATATAGTCTCATATAGTTCTGATTAGAAGGGTCACATCCATCATATATAATTGTCGATCTGTATGTTACATTTTATGCATGTATGTGAATGAGACTTAAATAAAGATTAAAACTAGATATATGTTATAATTGTTCTTAAGTGTATGAAATTATCAACTATTATTTCATAGAAAATAAAATTCAGTAGAAATCCATTCATTACACCTAGTTAATTCTTACGCTATTGACACCGGTACAAGTCATTACAGTATTTGACAACCAATTCACAGTGAGATAAATAATTGGTGATTTAATATTTTCAATGCGTATTACGTAACTAAATTATATGTATAATATTTCGAAAGACCTTAAACAACATTTTTAAAAATCATCAAAACAAGATTTCTGTGTAATACTTGGTTTTAGATGTCGTTTAGATAATATTATATCAACAATCCCGCAACGTTTAAATAGTTGTTTTATGATTCAGTGTTGTTGGTACGAAATCTGCCCAATGCTAATGTTAAAGCCTGAAATTTTCATAGTTTCGCACTTCGGCGTTGTGATCTCGCGCTTCGTCTTTCACTCTTCTCTGCCGTGGGAAGGCGATACCCAAAGCGCGAGATCAAAATGACAAAGCGTTTTTTTTTTCTCGAAAATTTTCTCTTCACCAGCGTGATGTTTAGCTTCACCATCGTGATTTCGCGCTTCACGCTTCCCAGTAAGCAGTGTTCACATCGCGAAATCACGATGGCTTCACCATCGCTATCTCGCGCTTTACAGCTCGCCAGAGAAAGAGATGCATGTAGCGCTAAGCGCAAGATCACGATAGCAAACTGCAAAATAATTCAAAAGGAGTAAGAAACATTTTGAAGAATACAGTTTCAGTTGAAGAAAAGATAATAATACATTTTAACGAAGTTGACATAATGCAGACGTCGATGACATTCGCCGAAATATTTTCCCTATGCAAGGCATCAGTTTCTTATTTGGTACATTAGATCTTTATAACGGACACGGACAATGTACAATGGTCAATATCTGGGGATTTTCTCAAAACACAAAAATTGTAACCACAGAATTTACTTTTTTTAAGATATTAATATAATAAAGGTTTTCGTGGAATCATAATTATCAAGGCACAACATATCTTTATTATTCTTGGCAGTGCTGCCCTCTGCTGCGAATAAATCTTGTCCTCAAGGAGAACACAGACGAACACTTTATATCTATATATACATCAGATGAAAAAAATACCATGTTCAGTTTAATCAAACGTCACATACCTGTAATTTTATTTATTGTCTGTCATTTGATAAAATACCATTTTTTGGTGGCTGCTGCCACCAGTGTTAAAAAGAATACTCTGTTTGAGAAACCTTGTCAGTTCTTAAGACCATCCTAACAACACAACCAAAAATAGTTCCAGGCTTTCCAGGGAAACAATTATCTACACAACGTGCAGAATATGCAATGCTACAATATATGCCTAAATACCATCGGCAACTAAAATCAATAAAACTGAAGTCAACATTTTAATTAAAACAACCACGTGTATGAATACAAATATGCAAATTTATGATCACGTGAATAGACGTTGACCTCATGTCACCTGAACTGAGCGATGATATTGATTAGCTATTGCATAGTACTGCCCTAGAGGTCACGTAGCTTTTAACGTAGAAAAGGTAGAAACCTAGCCGGGAATCCAGACTGACAATTCAAACATGCTTCCTAACCGCATTGTCACATGTATAACTCCCGAAATATAAGACTGTACTTGATAAAGAACGATGACTTCTAATAGCAATAATCTACAGATGATATACATCTACAGATAATCCACGGCTAAAAATAGAAACGGAATTTCAACGGAAAAGTTTCCGAACATTTCCGGTCCATTGACAATACCAGTTTGTACCTACCATAGCTTTTCCAGAAAGTTGTAACAATTTTCAAGTATGTCAGAATAAACTTAAATGTTCGTCAATCATAGCTATCAAATTATAAGATATTATATTAATGCAACCCTAGTGATCTAAGACTGTTACCGAATTTTAGACAGTATTGTCTCGTTGTCGTTTCAAACACTCGAAAATATGACCACATGTTAATTAGGCTATTTATAGAAAATCGATAATCAGCAGTGATACAGATTTCCTCAGGCGTTGCTACTGCCAATTAACACTAATTAGCGCACTAATTTAGTAAGATGATTTATGAACAGAATAGAACAGGACTAATTTATTGATATAACTTAAACATGTACATTTCATCTTCATCGTTATATTAAGAACGAAATATAATTAAACATGCTTTGCAATACGAGAGTGAACAAAACAAAAGAATATTCAGTTAAAATTCATTCAATATTGTTTGCAATGTGACCTGCCATGAGACTCAAAGACATGTATGCTTTCTAAATAATATTCCCTCACGGATAATCTTCCTTCAGCAAAAATACAACATAAGATACTATATTAATGCATAGAAACACATGTATTCGGTACAATTCCGTCTAACAAGACACGAATTATCAACGGGCGCATACTCGCCTTTTTGAAACGGCAATATGTCAGACTGTAGCAAGCCATCGGATAACAGATTTGACCGACTTAAAAATTGAATTGTTTTAAGACAGATTCGGCTCACTTCAGTCGCACCAAGAGTAAACTAACATAGTGCATTTGTGACCAGCATGGACCTGCGGATCCGCACAGTCTGGTCAGGATCCATGCGGTATTCGCTAACGGTTTCTGTAGTTGCAATAGGCTTTGAAAGCGAACAGCATGGATCCTGACCAGACTGCACGGATGCACAGGCTGGTCTGGACCCATGCTGATCGCAAACGCACTATGTTGGATTTCTCATGGTGCGGCTCAAAATATCTGGATTGATACAAATATGTATAAAAATTAAAACAGTTTCGTTTCGCCAGTAACATAATTTATTTTTCGATTTTTTTCTCGATCTGACTAAAGTTGTAAGTTTGTCTGACTTAAATGTCCAACATTTTTTGCGAAGCCTGCTGTTATGTCTAGCGGCCTATTGAGTACCGGTATAACAGATGGAGTGATAATTAATGCGCCTCTTAAATACACTGGCTGCAGAACTGAAATTCTGAGGTGCATTTTTGGTGCATGTTTTATGCTGTTTTTCTTCCACAAAAATCTCATGAAAACCAAAGTTATCCCATAAGGACTAAATCAGTGTGTATATAATTAATGACAGGCACTGTCCAAAAGCTTTAGAAAGAAATCTTAAAAGCTGAATGGTTTGTAGAAAAAGCTTATATTATCTATTTACAGTAAAATAATTTAAGTTGTTGTTTTCGTCACAAATAATCAAAAAGGATCAAAACTATTCGTTAAAGACAGAATCAGTGTGTATGTAAACGATGACTGGCAATGAAAAAAGGATTAATTTTGAAACCAAAGCTGAATATTCACCCCTCCCCCCCACCAACCCAAAATAAAAGTTCTTCTGGTTTATATCAAGAATTCCTCAAATGTCACTTTATTTGTAATATTTTACACATTGATTAGCAGCCACCATCAGCGCTTTGAGCGCTTTGATTACTTTTGAAATTTTTGAGAATTATTTTCATCGTAGTGGCAGTAAATACATTTTGAACTAAATTCATTGGATGGTAGCTGTTTTTGTCTAGGTAAAAGAGTTCTGACCTCAACTCAAATAGACCATTGCTAGGTCTTTTCATTCAAATATGTATAGTCTATGGCAGAACATTATCTATTAATTTAGATACAGCGACTTTGATCCAAACAGCTGTAATGCAATTGCAAGCTGGTGTTTTTATAACTATGTTATTTCTCATGTTTGGTGATAATATGTCATTCCAAACTCTTGACCGAAAACCATTTTTCTATTGCCAGTAACAAACAAGCAGCTATCCCATATATATCCAGGCCTTTCTATATTGGAAACATTTTTTTCCTATATATATGTACTCTTATATGGAAAATGTGCTTGTATTGCCGTAACGCTATAGAGGTTTACTAGGACACGCTGTGGAACAACCAAAATATATGAGTATATATAGGAACAAAAAATAAAAAAATTCTTTTATTTCGTTCTAGGCTTAAACCAGTACTGTCATTTATTTATTTATTTATTTTTGTAGGGGGCGGCACCCATATGGGCACCAATACTGGACGGGCACCTATGTGACATGCAAGGCTTTGAACTATCAAAAAAAAAATTTATTTCCATTTTTGTTTCTTACACTTAAACAATAGTATATCAATATGGAGTTGCCACAACACACTTCTTAGCTTTGCGGCAGATGCTGTTTCAACAAAAACCTAGGATAACGCCGTAAACCATAGGTTACGCTTGTAAACCCAAGGTCACGGTCATAAACATAAGTTCATATTCGTAAACTATGGTTTATGAGTGTTCACCAGCGTAAA
Source organism: Mercenaria mercenaria (assembly GCF_021730395.1). NCBI lineage: Eukaryota > Metazoa > Mollusca > Bivalvia > Venerida > Veneridae > Mercenaria > Mercenaria mercenaria. The sequence goes on from NC_069378.1 coordinate 407,352, forward strand.
CATAGGATAACGACCGTAAACATAGGATAACAACCGAAATCCGTCACGTTCAATCGAGAAACCTTGTTTATCAATCGTAAACCATGGATTACGGTCAATGCATTAAGATTATAATAAAGTCAACTATGAAATATGAAACTTAGTTTATCGAACGTAAACCTGGATTCACGTTCGTAGACTATGGTTCACGATCGTAAACCCAAGTCCATTGTCGTAAACATAGGTTCTCGCTCATAAACATAGGTTCACGTCCGTAAACTATGGTTCATGGCAAGCCAATATCCAATCATTACGTTCTTGGTCGAAAAATTGAGATTATCAAATAATCTATATTTACGAGCGAAAACACAGGATAATGGTCGTAAACCATAGTTTACCTTCTTGAACCCATATTTACGTTCAGTACACTAGGTTTCTCGATTGGAGAAAAAAATTCGGTTGTTATCTTAAGTTTACGAGCAGGAACCTTGGTTTAGCGTGAACCATAGTTTACAAGTGTGAACCTATATTTATGACCGAAAATCATAGATTTGTTCGAGAAGTCTAATTTCACGCCCGTAAACCTACATTTAAGCACGTAAATATAAGTTCATGTCTGTAACCTTGGTTTACGTCCATAAACCTAGGTTCACACTCGCAAAGCTATGGTCACCCTCGTAAACATAGGCTCACGACCGTAAACATAGGTTTACGGCTGAAATTGATTGTTGATTTGATAATCCTCGTATATCAATTGTAAACCATGGTTTACATTCGATAAACAAGGTTTCTCGATTGAACTATGAATTTCGGTCGTTATCCTTTGTTTACCACCGTAAACTTGGGTTTACCAATGTGAACCTATGTTTACGAGCGTGATCTGTGGTTTAAAGTGTTATCCCGTGTTTTTGCTCGAAAAAAATAGGTTAGTATTTTAAAAACCTGGTTTTACGTTCGAAATACCTAAGTTCACGCTCGTATACCCAAGTTCACGTTCGTAAACACAGGTTCACGTTCGAAATTATAGTTTCACGTCCGTAAACTATGGTTCACAATCGTAAACGTAGGTTTACGTCCGCAAACATAGGTTCATGGCCGTAAACACATGTGCACTCCCAAAATTCATTGTTGATTTTATAATCCTAATATATCAACCGTAAACCATGGTTAACATTTAAAAAACTAGGTTTCTCGATTTAACTATGACCGTGAACTTGGGTTTACAATCATGAACCTACATTTACAAGCGTGAATTATTGTTCAGGTCGTTTTCATATTTTACGCTCAAAAAATATAGGTTAGTATTCGAAAAACCTGGTTTAAATATCGATTGTTTACCCTAGTTTTTCGACTGTGAACTAGGGTTCACGTCAGAATTGAACAACTCGTGTGTCATAAGGACAAACTAAAGTTTACGCACGTTATCCTGTTTTCGCTCGAAAATATAAGTTAGTATTCATTAATCCTAGTTTTTCGACCAGCCCCATGCGGTTCTAGGACGACCTGTGTATGAAAAGAATTGGAACCACCGCCTTGCCCTTGCATGATCGTAAGAGACGACTAATAGGGTCTTAACACTTGGTTTTGCTGTAACTCTGTGATTCCAGCAGGTATGCAAATTTTTATTCCATACCTCATGTTTTTATTTCGATGTAAGTGAGATGTGAAACCAAAACTTGTGTTTGGCGCCATATAACCTATACTGTGTTGGTGCGCCGTAAAACCCAAATAAATAGATAAGTAGCTTTTCGACCAAGAACGCAATTTTATGATAATTGGCTTGCCATGAACAACTGTTTACGGATGTGAACTTATGTTTATCGATGAAATCAATAATGTGAACCCCCGATTAAAATTGTTGAAATTAACCTGAATCATAAAACAAGAACTGTCAGCAGAGACAACACGCTCAAATATTTTGATGCTTGATAGTAAAATAGGGCTTATTTGAGGAGACTAGAGCCGATACTGAAATTACTTATACCTGCGATGTAGATGATGATGTGGGAAACAGTTTAAGTTTCAGTCAAACCCATTTAGTAATTACAGAGATTGAGCAAAAGCGCATCAAAACATCAATCAAAATTTCTAAATATAAAAAGAGACAAAATGCATGGAATATTTCTGAAAGAATAATGCAACTTGTATTTGAGGATGTGGAACAAGTTCAAATCAAATCCATTTTGTAATAACATAGATAGAGCGAAAGGGATCACATTGACCTGAAATTCAAAGTAAAAAGTTGACATATTTCTTGAAATATTTGTGTCCGAATTATGCATCTTGTGTCATATGATGTTGGTGAAGATATATTACAACTATTTTTAAATCTGACCAATTAAGTAATAACTGAACCAGAGCATGAAAATGTTCACCTAAAATTCTCAGTATAAATGGGAGGGGTGGGGGATAATTGCTGGACTTTATGGCTCTTATATCATCCGATGCCGGTGATAATGTTGAACAACTATTTCAAGTTCGAAGCTAATCCATCAAGTAACAAAACAGAGTTAACGTGAAGGTGCATCATAACTTTAATTATTAATAAGTTGTTGCCATACACGCCGACGGCGGGTGAATAGGACATCGTTCTAAATATACTTTGTATAGTAGAGCTAAAAATGGTCTCAGCTGACATGGTCACTTTTCTGTATATATCTATTAAGCTGTTGCTGTAATTTGGCATAAATGTTTATTAGAAAACTTTCTACCAGAAGTGTTACCACCGAAGGATAACTTGGCCTTCTTTGTTTTGAACTAACTCAGAACAATATTTGGCTTTTCAAGAGTACCAAGGGAATTTCTAAGCAACTTGCAGTCAAAACTGCCACAATTAAAGGAAATGAAAAGCATTAGAAATATACCCCTGCCAAATTTTTACCTTTCTGTTCCCACTTAATTTCTATGTGGAAATTGATTAGGCTGTGGCCTTGAAATTAGATTCACTCGTTATAAATACAATGAGGAGGGTCATTTTGAACGTTGCCTCGCCTATGCCAACGCAGACGATTCTGTACACTATTTCCTTGACTATGATAAAACTTTTATTTTATTGAACTGAGCCAGTCTATACCTTATGTCCAATATCATGTAACATCATTCCTTTAAGAAAATCTCTAGAATAGACTGGCTTTTGTCTCTATGAAATGGAATTAGACAAAAAAGAGAAACAAGAGCTCCACCAAGCGGGGCAATATACGCCCGAAGTGTTACATCAGACGATGGGAGCAAAATTTAAAGAACTTGACTGTTGAAGCCCAACAAGGAAAGGGACAACAAATGGAAGAAATTCAAAAAAAAATTCTAAGTCCACAAAAAATCCTTCACAGGTACAGGTATGTCAAAATACACCTAAAATTTGGAGGTACCATCCATGTTGTACCACAGAAAAGTGGTCTCGGTTTTTCCCTACGGCCAATAATAAAATAGTTTCAAAATAAACTATTTATAGTAACATAAAATAAAGGGAAGTAATTAAAAAAAAATTATTGTAAGTGAACAAAAAAGGGATCTGCCAAATAAAAACAAGAGCACTGCAATGCAGAGCAATATACACAAAGCAAAGTCAGATATGACCTTTGACCCCTAAGTGTGACCATGACCTTGAAACGAGTCATCCGAAACATGAGCTCTGCATGTCGTCTGGGTGTGGTGAGAATTTGTGCCAAGTTTCTTTGAAATCCTTCAAGCAGTTCAAGAGTTACAGAGTGGACACGAAACAAACTGGTATGACCTTTGATCCCTAAGTGTGATTGGTTTTGAAGCGAGACAACCAAAACATGCGCTCTGCACGTCGTCTCGGTGTGGTAGACATTTGTGTCAAGTTTCTTTGAAATCCTTCAAGGGGTTCAAGAGTTACAGAGCGGACACGAAATTGCTAATGGACGGACAGACAGACGGACACTGGGGGTATTACATAATACGTCCCTTCGGGCGTATAAAATTGAAGAAATAACTTTATCAGTCTAGTGGCTAGTCTTTTGGTTTTATACAAGTAAAGGAGCAATAAAAGACTGGTGTTTAGCTCTAGCAGCCCCTAAAGGGGTTGGGTGCCCCCATTTGAATTAACTTGGGAGAAGAACTTACAATCATGCTATAAACCAAGTGTGGTGAAGATCCATTGTACAGTTTATGAGAAGTCCTTTCAACATATTTCTATATTAAGCTCTAGTTGCCCCTGAACTGGATTAAGTTCCCCCATTTGAACACTTTGGGTCAGGGTCATACAATGATGCTACTGACAAAGTTTGATGAAGATCCATCAAATGCATTATTTTCTATTTTTAGCATTACAGGCTCCAGAACAGGGGCCGTGCTCCCCATTTGAACAAGTTTGGAAAAGGACCTTATAATGATGCCATGCTACAGATCAAGTTTGATAAAGAACAATCAAGCAGTTTATGAGTCATTTAAAGGAATATCTTTTTTCACCTGAAGCAGCCCCTAAAAACTTATAAGAGAGGACCTTATAATGATGCTAAACATCAAGTCTAATGAAGATCCATCCAGCGGTTCATGAAAACATGCTGTTAAAAGATAGTTCTATTTTTAGCTCTAGCAGCCCCCGAAAGTGGCTAACGCCCCCTGGTGTACAAAATTGGGAGAGGACATCACATTTATGCTAAAAATCAAGCCTGATGTGTATCCATCGAGCGGTTCATGAGAACAAGTCGTTTAAGGTAGTTTTATTTTTAGCTCAACGCTACTGAAAGGGGCCAAAGACCTCTATTTGAACAAAATTGGGAGTTTCTTATAATGATGCTGAAGATCAAGTCTGATGATCCATCTAGCAGTCCATGAGGAGACTTTTAAAGGTATTTCTATTTTTAGCTGTAGCAGACTCAAAAAGGGGCCAAGGGGCCACATTTGAACACATTTGGGAGAGAACCTTCTAATGATGCTACAAACTAAGTTCATAAGAAGAAGTCATCTAGCAGCGTCTAAAAGGGGCCAGGCTGAAACATTTGAAGAAACGCTACTGACCAAGTCTGGTGCAATTTGTACCAGTAGTTTCAGAGGAGCTGTCATCTGAAGAAAAGTGCAGATGACAGACTGACGGAGGGATGACAGACTGTGAATGATGACAATAGCTCACCCCAGTCTTTCATGCTCTCGTTAGCTAATAAGCCCATGTAAATATCTGTATAAGATTTCTTATTATTCAAAAAGAAGCATTGCAATTCGTGTTAATTGTTCAAGTTAAAGTAAAATGAAATCTTAGTTTATCTTTTGTCTACAAAATAAAATCAAACCAAGAACGATATTCAACATTTAATAGATACTGAAATATTGCAACAATATTTACAAATATTTGCAAACGTTCCCTTTCATAAAATCAAACAATAGCTTCAAATTTGTTACTGTGCAAGAAACAAACATTCAAACCTGTTTATAAAGAAACTCTGTGTAAATTAAGAACTCATTCACCCATATTTAGAGTGAGCAGCCTAAGAGGCACAGTGGTGAAGGGTGCAGCAGCCCACCTATAACCTGGAGGTCACGGCTTGTGTTTAGAGTACACCTGGAGGACTTTGGCCACCCTACACTTAAAACATGCCCATGTTTTTCATTACAAAATGTAAGTTACTAAACTGTGATTTATTTCTTGCAAGAATACTTTGTATATTTATATTAAATACTGTGAAATGATGGCATGATTAAATAAGAGATTACAGTAAGTGCTTTAAACAAGTTACAGATCAAATAATGCCAAATATAAATATACGTAAAACGAACACAACTTGTAACGTAATCACTTAAGCACATATCACTTCATGTAAAATAATTATTTTTCGTGGGAACTATTTTTAGTGGATTTTGTGACTGTGTCAATCTACTAAGTGCCAGTGAACATAACATAACTTCCTATCTTTCAAGCCTAAAAACGTCAAATTTAGACTCTCTGTAAAACTGCCATTTTGACAAACCACGAGGTTTCATGCCCACAAAGTTAAATGATTTCACAATACAGGATTTACATACTTATACATTAACATGACTATCATAATTATATTATTTCATAAATTTACCAAATAATATACATAACAACATCAGACATGATCACAGATACGCATAATTCTTCGTGTAAAATAAATATTCCTCTGTGAAATTAAACCAGTATATTTCTCTGCATACTTTATACATGTATCAATATTCAGTGACAACTGACTTCTACATTTTTTTCTTCATTATTTCTATATACCAAAAATGGTCACTAGCTCCAGCTGACCTGTACATTGCTGTTTTTAGTTTGTAATCTCCAATGTTTAATCATTAAGTGCATATGGTGCTCAAACAGCTCTATAGACATTGGTGAAAACTAAACATGTCCACAAACACCAACAAATCTGAGACTACAAATTAACCTAACTTCGCCCTTGAGAGAGGCCAGTTTGCGCTTCATTTCATCTACTGACAGGGCAAATGACTTTCAGTAAGCAATCGTCAACTTTTTTACATACCGACTGCAGCAAGAAAAAGTAACATTTTAGTCAAAACAGCCATACTGGGCTTCAGGAACAAATGTTTGCTAAAACTTTGCTGCATGCAGAAATATACTGGTTTAAATAATCAATAATCATATTGGACTATATCTCAAATTCTCATCTTGGATATATATAGTTGTAACTATTTGTGTGTCCATAAGGGGTCAAGAGAACTGAAAGGGTCATTTGGGTCCTGTTCCATTACAGTTTTTACGTCCCCAGTAAAATCTGCTTTAGTTACTTTCTTTTTACTGCCTTCACTTGTACCTATAGTAAACTTAGTAGGGTCTTGCAATTCAGCAAGAGAAGACGAAATGTTTTCAGGTTTTGGGCTACTCGAGACCTCCCTGCTACTGTGTGCTGGTGAGGCATGAACCGAGGATGACCTTGACCCTTTTGATTCTGCTGAATCTAAACTTTTCAAAGAAGATACAGATCCTTTTTCCTCTAATTTTAAAAGGCAAAGGTCACTGAACAAATCTTCAGTCTGTCCTTGAACTTTGACCTTTTCTTCACTCTTCTCAATGTCAACAAGTACATTCATATCATCTTGTGCTGACTCAATCAATGACTCCGCTGATTTTCTCTCTAGATTAATTCCCGGATTCTGAACAACATCTGGAAGAGAATTCCCACTAACACTTGACAGCACATGACCTTCAGGAACCACTATTTCTTGTTTAGTAACTTTGTGTGTAACTTCCTCTTTCAGTACACTGGTTTCTCCCTTTTTCAACATTTCCAACTTTTGATCAATATTCAAACTGTTTGATTCTGTCTTGGTGCCAGTACTCATTTTCGAAATGCTGCTTTGGAGGTTTGTAAAACTCACAGACCCAAACAGGATATCCTGTCCTGGTTCCCATCCAATTGATTTGGCTCCTGGCTTCGGAAGCCCATCTCCGAAAGAAGCTTTGTGAACCAAAATGCCCTCTGAAAACAAATGCAATAATTAAAAACAAAATGAACATATTTTGCTGTCAAAACAATTACTGTGTAAGAGATCAGATAAGAAAGTCAGAGTGTGTACTTTTTCATCTCAGGGGCATAATCACTAGTCAATGCAACATACCAAATATCAAAAGCCTAGGCCTTGCAGTTTCAGACAAGAAGATTTTTAGTTTTTTCCTATAAAAGTCTATGTAAAACTTGGGACTCCCTGGGTGGGGCCTCTTTTCACCCCAGGGTAATAATTTGAACAATCTTGGTCGAGGACCACAAGGCAATGCTACATACCAAATATCGAAGTCCTAGGTCTTGTGGTTTCAGACAAGAAGATTTTTTTTTTTTTCCCTATATGTCTATGTAAAACTTGGGACCCCCAGGGCAGGGCCTCATTTCACCCCAGCGGCATAATTTGAACAATTTTGGCAGAGGACCATTTAGATGATATCACATGCCAATTAAATATCGAGGCTGTATGCCTTGCAGTTTTGGACAAGAATATTTTTTAAGATTTTCCTTTTGGTTGCCATAAAAACCAGTATTCTGAGTGAAATTTAATTCTTTAAATAATTTTGGAAGGGAGTCACCCAAGGATCATACCTGTGAAGTTTGGTATGAATCTGCCCAATGGTTTATCAAGAAGAAGAGGTTTTTAGAAAATGTTGACGGACGGACGACTAACATCAAAAGGTCACAAAAGCTCACCACGAGCCTTTGGCTCAGGTGAACTAAAATCTGGGTTACTGTAGTAATCACACTCCAAGCTACAAACTTCTACAAACAGAGCTTTTGGGACAAAAAAAGATTTTGCACTGGAATCAATGACTGTTTCACAATTGAATGCACTAAAGATGTACCTACTGAATCCAAACTACTTTCATAAACCACACTATATACATTTTTAACATTGACAAAAACTACTCCAATGTGTTAATTTACATTCACTTGGGGTAAGTACACCCCTCCCGTTGGAGTAAACTTTGATTCTGGGGTTCAAAAAAAGCATTTTCACTACTTCTGATATGAACTAGAAATGTCACAGACACGGATGCCCCGCAACATGAGAAAGGTCACAGGCATGGTACTGCTTACAAACTAAAAGAAGGACCCTTGGCCCCATTTATGAGAAAGTGAGTGAGTTGGGTTTTATGGCGAATCGACACAAAATGGTCACATATCGCCGAGAAGAAGTCATATTGCAAAAGCCAACTGTAAAGCATAAACATTGATGTAACAAGAAGGCCATGATGGCCCTATATCGCTCACCTGTTATCACTGCATTTGAGGACAAGAAGGTCCTCAGAAAAAATATCTAAGTCCAAAGGACAGTAACAACAAAGGGAAGAAATTTAACCAAAAAGAAAAAAAAAATTCTTACAAGGTACAGATATGTCAAAATAAGTCCTATAAGTACTTACTGATATAAATCCATTTTGATTACAATCAGGGGAGGTAATCAGATATAAAATAACTCTGAACCTACGCTTGGATCTGATTTGTCATGGAATCCAAGAATTATTGTTGTTGAAGATATTTTGGAAGTTTGTATCAAATAAAACCATAAATGAAGTCTCTATATGGCTGCAAAAGCCAAAATAGCCAATTTTGGACCTTTAAGGGACCATAACTCTGGAACCCATGATGAAATCTGGCCGGTTCAAGAAAGGAACCAAGATCTTGTGGTGATACAAGTTGTGTGCAAGTTTGGTTAAAATCAAATCATAAATGAAGCTGCTATTGTGCAGACAAGGTCAAAATAGCTAATTTTGGCCCTTTCAGGGGCCGTAACTCTGGAACCCATTATAAGATCTGGCCGGTTCAACTAAGGAATCAAGATCTTATGGTGACACAAGTTTTGTGCAAGTTTGATTAAATTCAAATCATAAATGAAGCTGCTATTGTGCAGACAAGGTCAAAATAGCTAATTCTGGCCCTTTCAGGGGCCATAACTCTGGAACCCATAATGGAATCTCGCCAGTTCAAGAAAGGAACCAAGATCTTATGGTGATACAAGTTGTGTGCCAGTTTGGTAAAAATCAAATCATAAATAAAGCTGCTATTGTGCAGACAAGGTCAAAATAGCTAATTTTGGCCCTTTCAGGGGCCATAACTCTGGAACCCATAATGGGATCTGGCCAGTTCAAGAAAGGAACTGAGATCTTATGGTGATACAAGTTGTGTGCAAGTTTGGTTAAAATAAAATCAGAAATGAAACCACTATCGTGCAGACAAGAAATTGTTGACGCACGCACGGACAGACTGACGACAGACGACGGACGAAGGGTGATCACAAAAGCTCACCTTGTCACTATGTGACAGATGAGCTAAAAATGTAAAGCATACCCAAAAACATCCATGTAAAAATGTAAAGCCCCATTTATTTACAAAAAAAATATTGTAGGAAAACAAGAAAATTTAGTAATCTGTATATGTAGCGAAAAAGTTCAACCAAGGACTGTGACCTTGACCTTTGAGCTAGTGAAATGTTTGTTGCACATGACACATCGTCTATCCATGCTTATCATTTGTGTCAAATTGTTTTAAATTGAACAAATTAATTTTGAATGAATGAAAATTAATCATTTCACAGTATGTAGAAAATGCTAATTTTCTGAGTAACATTTTTCTTGAAAACAGATTGTGCTAGCTAAGATTACTGTTAACCATATACACAGTAAGCAGTAACATCTTTTAAAATGGCTGAGACCTGTCAATTTTATTCCTTTAAAATGGCTGAGACATGTCAGTTTTATTCCTTTAAAATGGCTGAGACCTGTCAGCTTTATTCCTTTAAAATGGCTGAGACCTTGGTTTAACATCACAACAACGCAATTATAGGTCACATGGCAACTTTCCAGCTTTGATGGTAGAGAAAGACCCCAGGTGCCCCTTCATGCATTATTTCATCACGTGCGGGCACCTGGGTAGAACCATCAACCTTCCGTAAGCCAGCTAGATGGCGTGACCTGTCAAATTATGAGTGAGAATATCAGCACCATACCTTTAGCTAGTACATCCTGAGCATAGTAGAGAATTGCCTCGTAACAATACTTGAGCTGATCCTGTTTCAGTATGATATTTCGTCTTCTCCACAACATTTTTCCCGCAACCTCCTGGATATTTATTATACCATCACCATGATTTATCTCCTGCATGCCTACATATATCAGTATAAACATGCCAGTTCGACCAACTCCGTTACTGAAAAACATTAAACCAAATATATCAGTATAAACATCCCAGTTTGACAAACTCTGTTACTGAAAAACATTAAACCAAATATATCAGTATAAACATCCCAGTTTGACAAACTCCGTTACTGAAAAACATTAAACCAAATATATCAGTATAAACATCCCAGTTTGACAAACTCCATTACTGAAAAACATTAAACCAAATATATCAGTATAAACATCCCAGTTTGACAAACTCCGTTACTGAAAAACATTAAACCAAATATATCAGTATAAACATCCCAGTTTGACAAACTCCGTTACTGAAAAACATTAAACCAAATATATCAGTATAAACATCCCAGTTCGACCAACTCCGTTACTGAAAAACATTAAACCAAATATATCAGTATAAACATCCAGTTCGACCAACTCCGTTACTGAAAAACATTAAACCAAATATATCAGTATAAACATCCCAGTTCGACCAACTCCGTTACTGAAAAACATTAAACCAAATATATCAGTATAAACATCCCAGTTCGACCAACTCCGTTACTGAAAAACATTAAACCAAATATATCAGTATAAACATCCCAGTTCGACCAACTCCGTTACTGAAAAACATTAAACCAAATATATCAGTATAAACATCCCAGTTCGACCAACTCCGTTACTGAAAAACATTAAACCAAATATATCAGTATAAACATCCCAGTTCGACCAACTCCGTTACTGAAAAACATTAAACCAAATATATCAGTATAAACATCCCAGTTCGACAAACTCCGTTACTGAAAAACATTAAACCAAATATATCAGTATAAACATCCCAGTTCGACAAACTCTGTAACTGAAAAACATTAAACCAAATATATCAGTATAAACATCCCAGTTTGACAAACTCCGTTACTGAAAAACATTAAAATATCAGTATAAACATCCCAGTTCGACCAACTCCGTTACTGAAAAACATTAAACCAAATATATCAGTATAAACATCCCAGTTCGACCAACTCCGTTACTGAAAAACATTAAACCAGATATATCAGTATAAACATCCCAGTTCGACCAACTCCGTTACTGAAAAACATTAAACCAAATATATCAGTATAAACATCCCAGTTCGACCAACTCCGTTACTGAAAAACATTAAACCAAATATATCAGTATAAACATCCCAGTTCGACAAACTCTGTAACTGAAAAACATTAAACCAAATATATCAGTATAAACATCCCAGTTTGACAAACTCTGTAACTGAAACACATTAAACCAAATATATCAGTATAAACATCCCAGTTTGACAAACTCCGTTACTGAAACACATTAAACCAAATATATCAGTATAAACATCCCAGTTTGACAAACTCTGTAACTGAAACACATTAAACCAAATATATCAGTATAAACATCCCAGTTTGACAAACTCCGTTACTGAAACACATTAAACCAAATATATCAGTATAAACATCCCAGTTCGACAAACTCCGTTACTGAAACACATTAAACCAAATATATCAGTATAAACATCCCAGTTCGACAAACTCCGTTACTGAAACACATTAAACCAAATATATCAGTATTAACATCCCAGTTCGACAAACTCCGTAACTGAAAAACATTAAACCAAATATATCAGTATAAACATCCCAGTTCGACAAACTCCGTTACTGAAAAACATTAAACCAAATATATCAGTATAAACATCCCAGTTCGACAAACTCCGTTACTGAAACACTTTAAACCAAATATATCAGTATAAACATCCCAGTTCGACAAACTCCGTTACTGAAACACATTAAACCAAATATATCAGTATAAACATCCCAGTTCGACAAACTCCGTTACTGAAACACACTAAACCAAATATATCAGTATAAACATCCCAGTTCGACAAACTCCGTTACTGAAACACACTAAACCAAATATATCAGTATAAACATCCCAGTTCGACAAACTCCGTTACTGAAACACACTAAACCAAATATATCAGTATAAACATCCCAGTTCGACAAACTCCGTTACTGAAACACACTAAACCAAATATATCAGTATAAACATCCCAGTTCGACAAACTCCGTTACTGAAACACACTAAACCAAATATATCAGTATAAACATCCCAGTTCGACAAACTCCGTTACTGAAACACACTAAACCAAATATATCAGTATAAACATCCCAGTTCGACAAACTCCGTTACTGAAACACACTAAACCAAATATATCAGTATAAACATCCCAGTTCGACAAACTCCGTTACTGAAACACATTAAACCAAATATATCAGTATAAACATCCCAGTTCGACAAACTCCGTTACTGAAATATCATTTAAGGATGTGTTTGAAGCCTTCTATATAATAACAGTTAAATAAGGCCTAAAATTGTTTACTTAGGGTAACCTAACCTGACCTAGGAAAACCATCCTACCAAAGAATTTGTTTTCAGTTTGTGAAGCAAAATTTTAAAAATTTGATAAAAAGAGTTTTAAAGGGGCATAAATGCAAATGAACTCTAATTTGTTAATACAATGTTGACACAAATAATTATAGTTTCTGACCCATGTAACAATGGCATTTCTGATGGTCTTTTAAAACAAACCTGCCTACTCAATCCTACCTACTAATTTTTAGGGTATTACCCAAGTATTATTTTTTTTAGAATTTTTTAGGCCCAAAACTGATGAATACAATTACAAAATTGCTTCAATGTACTGCTGACAATATTGAATAGTAGTTTATCAGACAATAAACCACACAAAGGCATTAATTATCCAATAAATGCAAAAAACAGTAATTTTTCTTACTTTCAATTTTTTAAGATTTCTGTATGGAAACCTAAGTTAAGTACATACACTTACCCGCAATGGACAACAATAGGTTTCATCAAACTCCTCTGCTGTCTGTAGAAACTGTGCACCTCTGTTATAAACTGTAGAACATGGGACACTTTTTCAGGAAACCCACTGTAAAATATACAATACATACAATCATTCTGTAACAGTGCATATTTCATTTTTATGATTTTATGCCTCAAAATGAAGGAAATTTCTCCAAAATGACGTCATCAACATTATTGATTGTAAACATTATACCCCTGATGAAGGCATTGAAAGCCGAAACTAGTTGGAAATAAATTAAAAACCAGTTTGAAGTTGTTCTTCCATTTTCAATTGTATTATAAGTAAAGTAAGGTAATTCTGATTTCAGGCACTCCTGAATGATAAGTAAACCATAGTGATTCATCAGGTTTGAGCCAGTATTTATTTATAATTGAGCTGCACCACAAGAAAACCAACAAAATGTGTTTGCGACCAGCACGGATCCAGACCAGCCTGCGCATCCGCGCATTCTGGTCAGCATCCATGTTGTTTGCTTTCAAAGACTAATGCAATTAGAGAAACTGTAAGCGAACAGCATGGATCCTGACCAGACTGCGCGGATGTGCAGGCTTGTCTGGATCTAGGTTGGTTGCAAATGTATTATGTTGGTTTTCTCTTATTTGTACTCAATAGTCTATACTGTACTCACAAAATGTTAACTTAATAGATATTGATTTTCGACATACATGTATAACATAGAAATTGTTATCTTTTTAAACAGTATAATTATAACAGTTACTGTAATATACATCTGAAGAAATGTTTGAATTTTGAGAAATGTGCAAGTATTGGATCGAAATGCAGCTATTCAGCATTAAAAGGAGATATTTTGGGTTTTATAAAAAAATTTAATATGTTTAATATTTTGTTAAACACTGAATATCTGAAATTCATCTGAAGAAATAACTTTATTACTTGGATATTATTAAGTGTATTCTCAGCACAAATGCAAAACTAGATGTAGTACAACAGACTGTTACAATTAATATTCAAGAACAGTTGATTTAATAAAGATGAACAGTTTGTTCAGCCTACATAAAGATCAAAGCACAGAGTTGATATGATTGTCTTACAATTTGACAGAGTGGCCTATTTGGACCACATATGACCTAGTATCTAGCTTCTCCAAGACTTGCTAAAGTCAATATTCTGACCAAGCTACCTTCAGACTAAGCAAAAATTAAAAGTGATCAGAGAAACTACTGTCCTGTCCTCTGTGTTTTTGTTGGATTAACAATAACACTGATAAAATATAGGTCATATAAATACTTTTTCAGTTACTAGTGGTAGAGAAAGACCCCATGCAATCAGATAATTATGAACAGACTATTGGATGGAGCAGCTGACTTTCTGTACGACAGCTGGATGGCTACATCACATGAAGAATTCTACCCTATATAAGAGGCTATGTACCAACATCCCAGAGGAGCAAGTAATTTGAAATCAGCAGCCACCAAGGCCCTGCAGCACTGTTGATGCTGCATGATGGCAGATACAAAGCATTCAAAAAGTCATCTTGATTACAATCTCATGTGAACTAAACACACAAATGAGCCACGCCATGAGAAAACCAACATAGTGACTTTGCGACCAGCATGCATCAAGACCAGGCTGTGCATCCGTGCAGTCTGGCTAGGATCCATGCTGTTCGCTAACAGTTTCTCTAATTCCATTAGGCTTTGAAAGCAAACAGCATGGATCCTGACAAAACTGCATGGATGCGCAGGCTTGTCTGGATCCATGCTGGTTGCAAAGCCACTGTTAGTTTTCTCATGGCACGGCTCAAATATCTTAATTGACTGGATGGGAATTGTTGTCTCTAAAGAAAACTAGTGAAGAATGTGTTGTCTTGGTAATTTTAAATCCTTTTGATCTAGTGTCTTAACACTAAATTTATTAATTATTTTACCAGACTGAGTGGGCAGTAGAGTGTCTAAAACACATAATTATCTTACCTTACTGCCAGGGCAATGACTGCAGTGTTTAAACACACAATTAGCTTACCTAACTGCCTGGACATTGCAGTGTCTTAACACACAATTAGCTTATACAACTGGCTAGGCCAGGCACTCTAGTAACTAAACACACACTTACATGACTGGACAGGCATTGTAGTGTCTAAAAATACAATACATGACTGGCTGTGCATTGCAGAGTCTAAAAACACAATACATGACTGGACAGGCATTGTAGAGTCTAAAAACACAATTATCTTAAATGACTGGACAGGCATTGTGGTGTCTCAAAACATAAGTATCTTACATGACTTGACAAGCATTGTAGTGTCTAAACACACAATTATCTTACCTGACTGGCCAGGCATTGTAGTGTAAATGTACCAAAGTTCTTCCAGTACGAGTCTGAAAATTACAGTATTTTAAATAAAAGGGTGTTTTTATCACATGGAAATATATGGAGAGACATGGAGAAAACAACTATTGCAAGACTAGCTTCAAGTTATAATTTATTCAAGAAAGACTTTTACATACAAAAGAATCCTTCAAAGACAAGTCAGAACCAACTTTAAAATGCAATTGATCTTCTTCTAAATTGTTAGTTGTTTTACTTTACAAAAGTGGGCAATCAGCTTCACAAACACGTAATTTTATTGCAAATGTTTCAACAGACAGCAGAACAAGTATTTTCCTGCTAATATGTCAGAATTTGACTTTTATTCACAACCAGCACTGTATAATTATTTACTTTCATGGGCATGAAATTTTGTGATTTTGGCCTAAACACTAATTAGGATATAAATTTGTGGATTTCATCTTTTGAAGATTAAATGAAAAAAATATCAAGTATGTTCCTTTAAACTGATATAACCAAGAAATACGCAAAAATTAGTCCCCTACCAATATTAATGATTTCACAGTATATTCGTTTGTTCAGTATAACTAAGTTACCTCAGCATGTCTAAGGTGTAAAATCCTCTCAGTCCAGAACTGTTTATGTTTGATACTCTGCAATGTTAACTGTACAGCTCCATGGTCCACTGTTTCACCTTTACCCTGGGGCAAATACGTTGGGAACTTCTGTAAATAAAAGCAGAAGAAATCTGCTTGATTCTGCATGCTTCCAGTCACTTTATAGCTTGATAAACATGCTACAATAAAACACCAGTTGCTAGAGGTTGCAAGGGATAAGCAAAATAGTCCAGTTATCCAAAGTTGTGAGAGATCAAAACACTTAACAATGAAAACATCCCAAGACTGCTGAAGAAAGTCCAGGTACTCGCTTGAGCACTGTTTCACGAGATTCTTTCAAATTTCTCTGAATTTTAATCATGTATCTTGCTTTGAAATGATATATATATATATGAAATAACAATAACACTCTCAAGCAGAAAATCTATGTATTCTTATTTAATCTATTTCATTCATTAAACATCAAGACTTTGGTGGCAATTAAACCAGTCTGTACCCTTGAAATTCTGTTAACAACTTAAGGACACACTAAGTAGTGAATTGGTATGTTTTGGTCATTTTTTTTTACATAAATTCATCACAAATTTGTACCTTTATCTCTTAGATGCCAAAGAAAATGAATATAAAAGTTCAAATATAAAACCTTTATTTGCTGAATATTTAGGATAAACAGTAACTATTTGTTTGCAATAAATAACATCTTTCTGATAAGAATAGCCAGGCTATATACAGTAAACCTCGCTTATAAGGAACCGCTTGGGACCTCTAAAAATTGTTCCTTATAACCGAGGTTCCTTATATCCGTATAGCGAACTAATTCCTTGTAACCGAGGTTTGTATAACGAACACAATTTGTATAGCAAACACTATTTGACTGATATTTGAAAAGGGCTCCGGGTCGACCATGAATCTTTATGTGAGAAAGTTGTGAGTCTAGTACCGGTCCTTTCCTAGAGAGATGGTAAGGTAATCTGACTGCGTGTATATGACTGAAATAGTGTTGAAACACAGCGTTTAAACCTAAACTAAGCCAAAATGTACGTCGGTAAGAATGACATGATTTTTGTTTATTTTTGTCGGCTATTTCTATCTTCTTTTTTAGGAGAGCACTATGATTGTAAAATATGTTGTAGCCCGTACCTTGCTCGACAGCATGTTATGTGAATAGGCATCAATACTAATATAATATAAATGTTCAAATAATTAATACAAAAATGTTAAATTAGACTACCAATTAAAATTTAAAAGTAGGGTGTTTATGACATACAGTGCATTACGACTAGACAACGGCGCAATACATACAGACTAAAGTGTAAATTATACCTATAGTTTTGCTACTGTCCATTTTAGCACCTGCTATAATTTTTACAATTGAAAATTTGGTAAACTGGACTGTTTGCCATTGTTAATCACGCGTAATTAACACATTTATTTAGGATAGTATGACATGACCGTGTCCACGACTGATTTTCGTTCACTATTGTTAACATGAAATACCTTATACATGTAGCTCTCAAACATAATCTCGAGTAAATATAAGTTAATGATGATATTATTTATTTTCTTTTTATCATATCCGTGAAATAAAACAAACTAAAGATCATAGAAATGAAATAATATGTGTTTATTCATGTGCATAAATTTAAAAGCGCGTGAAAGTGCCGACATTACTCTGACGTCATCAGCAATTCTGTTTATTTCCAGTTTTCAATAATTTTTATTCTTTATGTCTGTTCGCTATAACCGAGGGGTTTTCCATTGAATTTCGTACTTTGGGACTAGAAAAAGTGTTCCTTATAACCGAGTGTTCCTTATAACCGAGTTCCCTATAACCGAGGATTTTTACATTGAATAAAGAAGGAATTAAATCCAGGAATTGAAACCTGTTCCTTATAACCGAGTTCCTTAAAAGTGAGGTTTACTGTAATTTATTTTAGTCATGGGATTTCTTAGACCATCAGTTTAGCAGTTTATTTCTGATAATGTGATCATCCCAAGGCTGTAGAGGAAGCATTAATGGGAGTTTCATGCCTTTATGTAACCCATATTATATGGTGGAATTTTCACCAGGTAAATAATTATAATGAATATCGACTGCCTGTCTTGGTCAAGAGGCCTAATTATTTGTTAATAAGTCTTGGTCATTTGATGTACTGATGAAATAACTGATCTACTTGAAGTTTACAATAAAGTTTTGCATTTTTTTTACCTTAACAGAATCTTGAAGCATAAAATCAAATCAATATAGTACCATGACATAGCATGTTTTATCTTGAGAAATGAGGGGAAAAAAGTCATTTTGAAGCATGGAACCCTATCACTGCTTAGTGTGTCCTCAAGTAAATGTCCAGTTTCAGTCATTCAGAAGTTAAATTTCTAAACAAATGCAGAACATAAAATTGACATTTTTAATCCTGATGAAATTTTCAAGTCAATATTAATTTTTTTTCTCTGGCTTATCCCCACAGTTTTTTTCTCTTGCTTATCTCCAGTTTTTTCTCTGGCTTATCTCCACATTTTTTTTCTCTGGCTTATGTCCACATTTTTTTTTCTCTGGCTTATCTTCGCAGTTTTTTTCTCTGGCTTATCTCCACATTTTCTTTCTCAGGCTTATTTCCAACAAGTAATGTTTCTGTCTAAATAAGATGCTGAGAAATCATTTAATTTCAAGGGCATGAACTTTTATTGTTTGTCCAAAATGACTGTTTCTTGTAGACAGTTTGTTTTGTTTTTGGTTTAATGCCGTCTTTCAACAGTATTGTAGTATAAATTTATGGATTTCAGTTTGTGAAAATAAAATGTATGGGAATTTTGTTTATTCACTGCCATTTAAATTCATGAATTGCAGCAAAAAGGTATCTGCGAAAAATCATCCAGACACTAATACAAATAATTCTACGGTAATTAGGATTAACCTACCTTTCCTGTTTCAATCTCACTGGACAGAGCGACAAGTACTTCCACACCCTGTTCATACACCATGAGCCAGAAATCTATCAGTGTCACAGGTAATGGTGCTTGACTGGCTATAAACTTTGGACATGATGGAGACAAGTCCTGGAATATATTTTAAAAAAACAACTCAACTTTGTAGCAGTATTGAAGTCCAGTATTACACAGAACTGGAAGCAATTGTGATAGTTACAGTACTTGTAATGATATTTTTTTACAAAAGCATATTATTATTATCAATTTAAAATTTCAGCTACATGCAAAGCTGTTTGATCCAAAAAAGCTGTAAAGTTTTTTTTAATGAATTGTGGCTTTACTATGCAAGATCTAGATATAAATTATATATCATTCTAAAGGTCTCGGAAGCCGATAGTAATGATCTTTTTGAATACTAAAGATATCTTTGAAACAGTCAGTTAAATGACCACAAAACTTTTTTCCTGTGCAAAATTCTGGCCCATGAAATAGTTCAAAAAAATATTTTTTCACAAAGGGTTAAAATAGAAATGTTACATTTATGCTAGTACACCCTAGAACTTTTATAACAATCCATTAACAAAAGGAGTCAAGTTTAAAACAAATGGAGAAAGTTTAAAACTATGACTGAAATTTAAAAGGACTCCAACCACAACCTTTGGGTAGAGCAGCCAAAACTCTTACGAATACTCCCCTCATCAGTCATGAATTAAGTTAGCGTTGTATTAGCACATTTGTACACACTATTGAAAAACACACAGTGATAACAGCATAGTAACGCAGAAAGTGCAAACCAGATCTGGCTGCTCATAGTCTCAACATCTTTACAAACGAAAGGAATACTCTTATCTTAAAAACAGAAATTCTCAACAACAGAAATATATAACAGAATAAAAAAAAATGAAATTTAAAACAGACTTAGAAAGACAGTTACATTTATCCAGCTTGCATTGATATAATCATCATTTAAAGTTGTCAATAAAACTCTCGAATCATCATCTGAAAACAAAAAGAAACACAAGATCAGAGAGTCATAAATCACAGTTTTGTATTCTCATATCAAAAAAGCACTAACAACATTTCAAAATGAAGGAAATTCAGGCAAAAATGTATTCTGCTTGGTGTTAAGCCTAAATACCAGCTTCAGAGTTACTAGCACTGTGCTGTAGGTAACTTAAATATACGTAAATTTAGTCCTCTGAAGGTTTATTTCTACTGGTAAAGAGATGCTTAAGCTGTCCAAATATATTCCATATTGGGTTAGTTATCCTATTATATGAATTCTGTAGTTGCTTTAGAAATGTACAAATATAGAAGACAGTAGTGTTCAAAATAAACTTGTTCTATTACGTGCTGGTGACAAGATACTGAATATAAAGGGACTCGTAAACCCATATGAGCCGTGCCATGAGAAAACCAACATAGTGCGTTTGCGACGAGCATGGATCCAGACCAGCCTGCGTATTCGCACAGTCTGATCAGGATCCATGCTGTTTGCTTTCAAAGCCTACTTTGCAATTAGAGAAACTGTTAGGTAACAGCATGGATCCTGACCAGACTGCGCGGATGCGAAGGCTGGTCCGGATCCATGCTGGTCGCAAATGCACTATGTTGGTTTTCTCATAGCGCGGCTCATATAAAAATTATATTTCCAGAACAGTGTTTATCCTGTTTCAGGTCAGCAACAGCACGTAACTCATAATACAACCTTTTATATATCCTTAGAAATTCTGGAAAATTCGAAGTTGTAAGCTGTTAATAAAAATGGAAGTGAAACATACATGGCATGATATCTTGGTCTCTGTTTTTCATAGGGTAACATCTAGCTATAGCCAGTTTCTGCTTTCTGCCAGCTTTGTCCTGTTCTTCCATTATCTCCTATAGGGGAGATATTTCACACAAATGAGATACATTTTTCATATTAGTTATGCTGTCTGTTGAATAATAACATCAAAGAATTACAAGATGATCAAAGAATTACAAGAAGACTACAAATTTAAATATGTATGTCTTTAGTCTCCCTCAGAATGATATACAATGTAACTACAAAAACTTAACTTTTGAGAAGAAAATTAAAGTGTTCCGGAAATGATGCAAACAGATGAAGTTACAAAAGGTTTCCTTATTTCAGCTTATAGATTTATGAAAAAAAATGCAAAAGTTGCAGTATTTTGGAAAATTTGCTTTTTTTTTTTACTTTTTTTTTCTTTTTACACCAATTTTGCTTTTGGCATTTTATTAAATCATTAAGTTCCTATTTATCTGTTTAGATTTGTAATTTTTTCAAAAGATATTTTACATGAAATCCTATGTTTAATGATGCAAAAACCATCAAGTTACCACAACCATAGGTCCAACATCTTGAACGGTGACCATCAGTATTTTCCATTTTCTAATCAAAATTTTTTTTATTTGTAACACTCACCTATCATGAGCATATCAATATTTCTTGGGTCATGTTTTTTTTTTATCAAAAAGTGTAAACAACATACCATATTCTAAACATTACAAACATACAGTCCACTTACCTTCCATACAACATCTAAAGGTGTAGGACCGCTGCACAGAGGTTTTTCAAACCCTTCCACAAATTTTGCGAGTTTTTCAACCTCAGCGACAAATCTATCAAGTTTAGACTTATCCTTGTATGGATCTTTAGGTTGGATATGTAGACTTGAGTTCTTTAACTGGTCCTCTTTCTGTTGCTGTATCTCCTGGGCTGTCAACACCTGTAGGGAATAAAATGTATTGAAATATTTGTAATATCATTGAACATCAACTGCAGAAGAAGTATTAAATATAACATTGATTTCAACTACATGTATGTACAATGACTGCTTTTATAACTAAACCTCTTTATCTCCAACATACTAAATTTCTAACTCCCAGCAGATGTTAACTTCCCCGAGCAGTAAATTAGTCTCTACCACACAAAGCTTCCAAACTTCTTGCAGGAATTATCTTCCCTGGCAGAATACTATACTTCCAAACTCCCTGCAGTAATTTTAGCAGTTACAATTAGTACATTATCTCCACTACACAAAGCTAAACTCCCTGATTCAAATATCTTCCAGTACATTTAACAACTGTATAATAATGAATAATAACATGGCTATCTGAATAAAATCTAGTGAAATCAAGAATCTGAAACTTTACATTTTAATATCGAACTTATTCGGCCATATTTCTTTGTAAAATAATTTAAAAATATCAGATAACTGATATCTAAAACCAAGGTTTAAACTACATACTGAGCTCTCCATAATGTTATGTCTGTGGTGGCAGAGGTCATATAAGTTTAAAGGGAAGCCATTGCAAAGGAGAAAGCGTGATCACCTTTAATACGCTATTTCCTGAGAAAGAGCCTACCTAACAGAACTTGCACATATTCTAGCTGTTTGCCATTAGTAAGTTGTTTCATCAAATGTTTCGCGTTTATATACACAATCACTATTTCACTCCCTGTGCAACTTGTAACAGAATTTTGTAACCTATACCAAAGTGACTGACTTTGTGTAAAGGTATGTAACAGCAGCTGAACTACTTTAAGTAATAAAACAGACAACCAAGTCCTCTGCAATAACTTAAGCTATAGTCACAGTTCTTCGCTTCAACACATTTTTATCTAAAAACGAAGAATTAGATTTCTTTCAGTAGTTGTTTTATTGTAGAGACAAAATAAAAAAAATGAAGAATAAAAGTGGAGATCAGTTGCATCTCCTGTAATTACCATTCATTTTACTGTAAAAATTACTAGCAGTTTCAAAGTTTATGGCATGTCTGGCAATATACTTTAATGCAATGCAACTGCAGATATCAAGATAAAGAGGTTTTCAAAACAATTAATAAGAGCAATGATTATAAACTTTTCTTTTGTCAATACCTTTGGCGCCAAGACACTTTCTGCTGACTCGGTCCTAGCATCTGGACTTGATGACAAAATTTCGTCCAGTGATGAAGCTGTTGACAGTTGTCTATCTACAGAAATATTTCGAGCCGCTGATTGGTGTGACTTTTGCCTCTGTGGCTGTGATGGCTTTACTTCGACTGACGAGGTTGGTTTAACATCTAAATGTGATCTTTTCATGTTACTACTGTTTATCTGTTCCTCATATTGACAAATCATAGTCATACGGCTACTTTACATCTTTAATGGTGAAGGAATACCCTACTTGCTCTTTCAGGCTTATTTCAGGCACAAGCAAGATCCTAACAACTTTGAATTCTACACCCCTAGCAGAATTTCTAACCCACATGTGTAAGCCAGCATGCAATTCTAAGACAGAAACCTTACTACTGAAACACTGAGTTGTTGCATGTTACAACTGCACATATTTCTATGAGTATATATGTAAATCAAAATGTTTAAAATTTCACATTAAAAACTTCATTTCTGCATTCATAATCAATTCAATTACATGTATCTTGTTACAATGTTTTGCTCTTCATCAACAACTGTTCTAGTAGACCCACTAAATTTGTTTCATATATATTAAGAAATTTACATAAATATTACAGAGTGCCTTCATTTTGTTTTTTATAAGTGAAGACCTTTGAATAAACATAAGTTTAGTCTTACCTTGAGTTTTTATGTGACCTTGTTGTGTAACTATAGGAACTGCCGGGCTAGGTGGTCTTTGCTGCCCTTGTTGGTAGTTTCCATGCATTGGGCTCACTGGCTGGTAAATGGGTGTGACTGGTTGTCCTTGAGGTTGGACTGGTTGCTGTTGAAGAGGTGGCTGTATGTTCTGACCTTGACCTTGGGAGGAATATAAATTCTGCTGGTTTTGTGGACTGCTAGTTTGGCCTTGACCTAAACCTGATGGCAAAGTAGGTTTTAAAACTTCAGGTTGTAAAACTGATTGTTTGTTGCTCATTTGTCCTTGTTGTGGAATCTGTTGCATTGGAGGCAATGAACCAGTCTGATTAAGCTGACTGGTTCCTTGTCCATACTGTGACTGACCTTGCATTTGTCCTTGATGTCCATATTGTTGCTGAGCAACAGTTTGGTTTGGAACACCTGGTCTTTGCTGGTTTACAGGTACTTGTCCTTGATACTGATTAAACTGACCTACTTGGCTTTGAGGGTATGTTTGCTGGCTTTGGCTGCTTGGTAACTGACTACGAGAATAGACTTGGGACCCCTGACTAGGTGGAATCTGTCCCTTTGGTTGGCTCTGACTTGGTAATTCTTGTGAACTTTGACCATGTGGAATCTGACCTTGGGTAAACTGCCTGTTTACAACGGTCTCTGAATAACCTGATACCTGGGGTCTTTGAGGCTGCTGACCCATGCCTTGACCTGGAATAAACTGTCCCTGACCCATAGGTATCTGTGACTGTGGACCAATATACTGACCTTGAACATTCTGTTGTGTACCATGGCCCTGGACAAACTGTCCTTGACCTGAAACTGGTGGAATAGTTGGTACATTTGAAGGTTGACTTACAGGTGCAGCTGGTGCAGGACTGTATGTTTTTGCAGACTGACCTTGATGACCTTGACCACTCAATGGAGGCTGCATTCCACCTTGTTGGGACTGTGGTATTCCATCTCTATAATGACCTGTGTATTGCTGACCTTGAACATTCTGCTGCGAGGAAGCTGATGTTGGAGCAGAGAATCTTTGACCAGACTGCAAAGCCCCTGCCCCATACACCGGATGTGCAGGAGAGGAATGCGGAGGCTGTACAAAATTCTGTCCTTGTGGTATCATTGGCTGCTGATACTGCTGACCTTGACCTACAACAGGTTGCTGGACAGGTGCCACCTGACCAGTAACTGGTGCAGCTGGCACTCCTTGTTGTTGTGGCATCGAAGAGGTTGGTGCAGCAAACCTGGGTCCAGACTGCATGTATCCACCTGCTGTCCCTGAACTGGCTGAAGATGAAAACTGGGTCTGAGAAAAATTCTGTTGAGGTGGCTGGAACTGGTGTAGGTTTTGCTGCCCACCTGCTGTTGATACTCCTTGTTGCTGGGCAGGAGCTTGTGGCCCAGCTTGAATGCTAGCACCAGAATATGCTGTTTGAACTGGGGCAGACTGAGGAGGTTGATGAAACTGTTGCTGGGCATGGAACTTCGAAGGCTGGAGTGGCACATTTTGTTGCTGAGCAGGGGTATATGTTTGCTGCTGGGTCCGAGGTAAAGTTTGGATTTGTTGTCCAGCCTGATGTACAAAGGGCTTTTGTTGTCCTGTTTGACCTTGAACAGATGGCTGGTATGCCAACTGTTGTTGTCCAGGCAACTGTTGACCTGGAATAAACTGGCTTGTCTGACCTTGAACTGTTCCCCTCTGGTCAAACTGACCTTGATTTGTGGGTTGCAGATTAACTTGACCTGCAGGCTGTACACCCTGATTGTATTGTGCATTGGCTGGAAGCTGGCTGTACTGTGGTTGAGCCTGGCTGTACTGTGGTTGAACCTGACTGCTCTGTGGTTGAGCCTGGCTGTACTGTGGTTGAGCCTGGCTGTACTGTGGTTGAGCCTGGCTGTACTGTCCCACTTGCTGAGTCATATGTTGAGGTATTTGCTGCAATGTCTGACCTTGTCCTTGCTGCTGAGAAACATATTGTGTCACTTGACCTTGACCCTTAAGATGTTGTTGGGGAGCTGGTTGAGCAGTCTGTCCTTGTCCCATGTGCTGTTGCTGTCCAGTCTGTTGTGGAACTGGCACATGTTGTTGGTCATAACGCTGATGCTGGCTACCACTTGGCTGAAACGTTGAATGCTGAAATTGTGCCTGGGATCCAGAAACTTGTACCTGACCTTGACCTTGGAATGACTGGCTTCCAGGTGGTTGCACTCGGTGTTGTTGTGGCTGTGACTGAGGAAACTGTTGGAGTACTTGCTGACCTTCACTGTATCCTGGCTGTGACATATGTTCCTGACCTTGAACTTGCTGGATGTTAATTTGACCTTGTCCCTGACCCCGAGGACCAAAATTACTTTGTGGCATACTTCTGTAGTCCTGATTTTCATTTCCTGGGGAGAGAACTGGACCACCAACAGCTGACACTGTGCTAGTGACCTCCCTTGTAACAGGCATGGACTGAGGAGGCAATGAAGACGGCATCTGTGATATCACCTGACTAGCTGGAGCACTATGAACTGGTAGCTGAGGAGGTTGAGGAAACCTCTGTGTCTGAAAGTCAGCCATATTCTGACCATACTGGCTTGTTTGCATCTGACCCTGACCTGCAGGCATAGATTGGTTTGGTATATTCTGTCCTTGACCTTGGAATGTTCCTGGTTGTCCATATAGAAGTTCTTGATTAGCAAGAGCTAAATTCTGGGCATAGAAATTCTGTTGGTCGGGAGTTTGATTTGGCTGCTGAGGAGTATTTGGTGGTATACCTTGGCTGGTCTGTGGCTTCAATGACCTTGACACAACTGGCCTTTGACCTGGTTGTGGATACGCTGACTGAGGAGTAACTGGCTTGTCTTTTTTCCACCTCTGATCTAATGGAACATAGTCTGACTGTGGAGGTGGTGCTTGAGCTGTATCTGGTCCACCTGGCTTTACACCTTGACCTTGTATATATCCCATCTGACCTTGATCTAACTGTTGCTGGTATAAAGATTCTGGTCCATATAAAGAGCTATCCAGAGCTGTCGGACCAAGTCCCATCTCTCTTGCAGACTGACCTTCACCTGAAGAGCTACTAGGCTGATACAGATGACCTTGAGTAAGGTCAGGTCCAGGTTGTCTAGGTAACATTCTTGATGTAGATGGATCATTGGGACCAAGTCTACCATCAAATCTATGTCTAAAACAAGAAATATTTATAATAGATAGGACAAATATTCAAAAAAGAAAAACTGAAAAAGGTAGAAAAACTTCAAGAAACTGTTACCAATCTTGTGTATAATTTCTTTAAAACAGGGTAATATAAATCAAAGAAGGGCTTAGATGAAATCAGTTAACTGTTGTTTTTTTCCAATTTTTCTATCAAAGATTTCTTGATACCTGCATGAATAGAATTCAATGTATATTATTGTGTTTTACTGGAACCTATATCTAATACTAAGTATATCGCTAAGAAGATTTAAGGTATATATCTAGAAAAAATTCTTGACCAGGAATTTTATGACAACATTGACTGCACTTTGAATGTAAAACACTTTTCTTCACAGAGTAACAAGACTTTCATTTTACCTGACATGATCTGGACTAGCTGGCACACTGCCAGGCATCTGAGGTATATGTACTGGGGATGCTGTACCACTATTGGGCAGGGAACCACCCTGTGTCATATAGTCTTGTACATTGGGATGAGCAGCTGATACAGGCGGGGAACCACCCTTCTTTCCAAATGTCTTAGGCTGAAAAATAAGAATAAATGAAGTTCTATAATGTTGTCTTGATTTAAAAAAAATCTCTTTGAAAAGCATCAAACCATGGACTATCTTTACTAGAAATGGTAAACAGTGAAACACCATTTGCTTTAGCACTGATACCTGGAGTATTGGAGCTCACTCCAGCAATTCATGAGATGCCCAGACATTTTCCTTACAATTCCTATGTTTCAATCACTTGAAACCCTGGGATAACTTAGCAATTTTATTTATCCCCCACCCACCAGAACCAAAGCAATTTGTATCTTACTGTTACTATATCAAAACCTCCAGGGCTAAAATTCAGAAGGAATTTCACCCTGAAAGTTTCACTTTATTTATAAGTCAATATAACAGATTTAAAAATGGTTTTGGTGAAACTCGTAAAATTAATTTATTTGTAAGGTAAAAGTTTTGTTTAATATATATTTTGCTACACCATTATATTACTTACCTTCATGAAAGGGAGATAATCCTTTAATTTTGGGCCATCAAACATGGCTGCCATAGTGTGTGCAGGTGGGTGAGATACTGCAGGGGTATCTGTAATCTGGCCATTATCTTGTGTGTCTGCTGGTGCCACTTTAGGTGCAACTGGTCTAACAGGAGCAGGGGCTGCAGCTGCAAAGTTATAAAACAAAACTATACACTATAGAAGGCAGCACTTACTGAAAAGACTGAGTCTTTTTAAAAACAAGAGGGCCATAATGGCCCTATATCGCTCACCTGTTATCATTGCACTTCAGGACAGGAAGGTCAAAAAATCATAATCAAGAACAATCAAAAGAATCATGAGTAAATATAGTTGAAATTTTCTTAAAGGTACGGATATGTCAAAATACACCTAAAAATTGGAGGTACCATCCATGTTGTACCACAGAAAAGTGGTCTCGGTTTTTCCCTACGGCCAATAATAAAGAAGTAACTAAATAAGCTATTTATAGTAACATAAAATAATAAAGTAACCCCTGGGGCTGGGTCAATTTGACCCTGGGGGGGGGGGGGGGGGGGGGGGTCAAGATTTGAAAATTGAGGTCCACCAGGCAATGCTACATGTCAAGTATCTAAGCTCTTCTGGTTTATTTTTAGAAAATTTTGAAGATTTTTCTATGTACAATCAAGTAACCCCATGGGGCGGGGTCAATTTCACCCCAGGGGTCATGATTTGAACAAATTTTGTAGAAGTCTACTAGGCAATGCTACATGTCAAATATCTAAGACCTAGGCTTTCTGGTTTATTTTTAGAAATTTTTGTTAAGATTTTCCTATGTAAAATCAAGTGACCCCTGGGGCGGGGTCAATTTTAACCCCGGGAGACATGATCTGAACAAATTTTGTAGAGGTCCACTAGGCAATGCTACAAGTGAAATATCTAAACTCTAGGCCTTCTGGTTTATTTTTAGAAATTTTTTGAAGATTTTCCTATGTAAAATCAAGTGACCCGGGGGTCATGATTTGAACAGATGTTGTAGAGGCCTACTAGGCAATGCTACATGTGAAATATCTAAGCTCTAGGCCCTCTGGTTTATTTTTAGAAAAATTTTGAAATTTTCCAATGTAAAATCATGTGACCCCCGGGGCGGGGTCAATTTTGTCCCCGGGGTCATGATTTGAACAATTTTAGTAGAGGTCCACTAGGCAATGCTACATGTCAAATATCTAAGCTCTAGGGCTTCTGGTTTTTGAGAAGAAGATTTTTAAAGATTTTCCTAAGTAAAATCACGTGACCCCTGGGGCGGGGTCAATTTTGACCCCAGGGGTCATGATTTGAACAAATTTTGTAGAGGTCCACTAGGCAATGCTACATGTGAAATATCTAAGCCCTAGGCCTTCTGGATTATTTTTAGAAAATTTTTGAAGATTTTCCTATGTAAAATCAAGTGACCCCTGGGGCGGGGTCAATTTTGACCCCGGGGTCATGATTTGAACTAACATGGTAGAGGTCCAATAGGCAATGCTTCACACAAAATATCTTAGCTCTAGGGCTTCTGGTTTTTGAGAAGAAGATTTTTTAAGATTTTCCTATGTAAAATCAAGTGACCCCTGGGGCGGGGTCAATTTTGACCCCGGGGTCATGATTTGAACAAAATTGGTAGAGGTCCACTAGGCAATGCTTCACACTAAAATATCTAAGCTCTAGGGCTTCTGCTTTTTGAGGAGAAGATTTTTAAAGTTTTTCCTTTCGGTTGCCATGGCAACCAGAGTTCTGTATGGAATTCAATTCTTTGAACAATTTTGAAAGGGGGCCACCCAAGGATCATTCCTAAGAAGTTTCGTGAAATTCTGCCCAATGGTTTTCAAAAAGAAGATCTTTTTACAAATTGTTGACGGACGACGGACATCAAGCGGTCACAATAGCTCACCTTGTCACTTTGTGACAGGTGAGCTAACAAGCATTGGCTTTAGTGAAATAGTTATTTTTTTGTGAGTTATATTTATACCTACAAAGTTTATATGGAAATTTTCTAGCTTTTCCTGTAGAGGCAAACCCTAGATCATGTGGCCAAGACAGACATTTAGATAAAAACAGAACTTTAACATTTTGCATGAAAAGTCTTTTTATTTGTTAAGTTTTGTAAGTATTAAAGCCATACCAACTCAACTTAGGTCACACGATGACTTTCCAGCTTTTGATGGTAGCTGAATATCACTCATTCCCTTTCAGCATGGGTGGGGCACTGAGTAGAACCACCAACATTTCGTAAGCCAGCTCGATGGCTTCATCACATGAGGTTTCAAACCACATCAGTGAGGGACAAGTGATTCAGTCAGTGGCCATAACCACTTGGCTATGCAGGCCTCTCTTGCATGAAACACATTAATCCAACTGGCAAAGCAAATAGCAGTATGGAATAAGGTAACTGAGAGCCAACTATCTTGAAATGCTAGACCAACATGATAAGCTTAGGTTAGTGTGTTCTAAATAACTATTCATTCATATTGTGACATTGTCTACTTGTAGTAGTGAGTACAGTGCCCAATATTATAGTGCTGCCCCACTTGAATATCATGTCCTACATACATGGTACCCATCCAGTCATATTACACTGACAAAGGGCTAACAAGTCAAGGAATGTAGAGCCGCAAGCTACTAGTACCACTTTTACGAAGCCTTTTGTATGACTTGACTGAGGATTAAGCCCCAACCTTCTGTACCTGATACTACACTCAACCACTGAGCCACCACTGCAGTTCCAAAGAAATGTATTGAATTTCATAAGATAAAATGATAATGGCAAATTTGAGAACTGCATTTACCTTTAGGTTTATATTTATTGTACATTTTCTGCCTCTCATCCTGCTGTACCTTACACACATTTTTACATCTATTCAACAAACGTCCAACATTTGTCTCTAATTTCTTGTAGAATTCTAGTCCTTTCTGTGACTTAGCTTTCAAGTCTTCATATACATCATAGGAGTTTATAAGGTCCCTGATTGTCTGCTCTCGTCTGTAAAGAAATATGGATAATACTAAAACTCCCTCACATAAACAAGAGGGCCATAATGGCCCTATATCGCTCACCTGTTATCACTGCACTTAAGGACAAGAAGGTAAACAAATCATCAAAAGAATCATGAGAAAATATAGCTGAAATTTTCTTAAAGGTACAGATATGTCACAAGAGGGTCATGATGACCCTGGATCTCTCACCTGAGTAATATGAGCTATATGTTTCAAATGTCAAACTGATGATTTTTAGAAATTTTTTGGAAGATTTTCCAATGTACAATCAAGTAACCCCTGGGGCTGGGTCAATTTGACCCTGTGGGGGGGGGGGGGGGGGGGGGGGGGGGGGGGTAAGATCTGAACAAATTTTGTAGAGGTCCACTATGCAATGCTACATGTCAAATATCTAAGCTCTAGGCCTTCTGGTTTATTTTTAGAAAATTTTGTAGATTTTTCTATGTACAATCAAGTTACCCCATGGGGCGGGGTCAATTTTACCCCGGGGGTCATGACTGAACAAATTTTGTAGAAGTTTACTAGGCAATGCTACATGTCAAATATCTAAGATCTAGGCCTTCTGGTTTATTTTTAGAACATTTTTGAAGATTTTCCTATGTAAAATCAAGTGACCCCTAGGGCAGGGTCTATTTTGACCCTGGGGGACATAATTTAAACAAATTTTGTATAGGTCCACTAGGCAATGTTACAAGTGAAATATCTAAGCTCTAGGCCTTCTGGTTTATTTTTAGAAATTTTTGAAGATTTTCTTACGTAAAATCAAGTGACCCATGGGTCGGGGTCAATTTTGACCCCCGGGGGTCATGATTTGAACAAATGTTGTAGAGGTCCACTAGGCAATGCTACATGTCAAATGTCTAAGCTCTAGGCCTTCTGGTTTATTTTTAGAAAATTTTTGAAGATTTTCTTATGTAAAATCAAGTGACCCCTAGGGCAGGGTCAATTTTGACCCCGGGGTCATGATATGAACAACTTAAGTAGAGGTCCACTAGGCAATGCTACATGTCAAATATCTAAGTTCTAGGTCTTCTGGTTTTTGAGCAGAAGATTTTTTAAGATTTTCCTATGTAAAATCAAGTGACCCCTGGGTTGGGGTCAATTTTAACCCAGGGGGTAATGATTTGAACAAATTTTGTAGAGGTCTACTAGGCAATGCTACATGTGAAATATCTAAGCTCTAGGCCTTCTGGTTTATTTTTAGAAAAATTTTGAAGATTTTCCTATGTAAAATCAAATGACCCCTGGGGCGGGGTCAATTTTGACTCTGGGGTCATGATTTGAACAATTTTAGTAGAGGTCCACTAGGCAATGCTACATGTCAAATATCTAAGCTCTAGGTCTTCTGCTTTTTGAGAAGAAGATTTTTAAAGATTTTCCTATGTAAAATCAAGTGACCCCTGGGGCGGGGACAATTTTGACCCCGGGGTCATGATTTGAACAAATTTGGTAGAGGTCCATTAGGTAATGCTACATACCAAATATCTAAGCTCTAGAGCTTCTGGTTTTTGAGAAGAAGATTTTTAAAGTTTTTCCTTTCTGTTGCCATGGCAACCAGAGTTCTGCATGGAATTCAATTCTTTGAATAAATTTGAAAGGGGGCCACCCAATGACCATTCCTGTGAAGTTTGGTGTAATTCTGCCCAGTGGTTTTCCAGAAGAAGATTTTTTTACAAATTGTTGACGCACGACGGACAACTGACGACGCACAACGCACGACGGACATCAAGTGGTCACAATAGCTCACCTTGTCACTTCGTGACAGGTGAGCTAAAAAGCTCTAAACCCCAAATGAAATTTTGAGTGACCTTAACCATACAGACACAGATGCCTATTAATATTTGCATTGGTTACATTTTTGTTCACATTCACAACACAGTAAGCTGCAAATTAATAGTGTAATGTCTCAATAGCAATTAAAATATATCTGTTGTATAGAAGTTTATTGTACAAAGGATTTTGCTCCGAACAAAATACTCTTTGACCAAATCACATTTGTTTTACAGAAGTTTTTGCTCTGGAAGAAATACTCTCTAACCAAAATACATCTGTTGTACAGAGGTTTTTGCTCTGGACGAAGTACTCTCTGACCAAAATACCTTTGATATACAGAAGATTTTGCTCTGGATGAAATACTCTCTTGACAAAAATATATTTGATGTACAGAGGACCAAAATAAATTTGTTGTACAGAGGTTTTTGCTAAGGATGAAATACTCTCTGACCAAAATATATTTTTCATACAGAGGTCCAAAATAAATTTGTTGTACAGAGGTTTTTGCTAAGGATGAAACACTCTCAGACCAAAATACACTTGATGTACAGAGGTTTTTGCTACAGAAGAAATACTCTCTGACCAAAATATATCTGTCGTACAGAGGACCAAAATACAGTCAAACTCGCTTTATACGAACTCTTCGGGACCTGGGGAATATGCTCGTATCAAACGAAATTCGTATTAACGAATGTATGACTCCCGGGTAATTTGCCCGAGCCAGTTGGACAGTATCACCGGTATCGCCGGTGAACAGCTCCCGATAAATAAAAATACAATAGTGAATAGATAATCATTAGTAGTTTTAACTGATCAAGTGTGTGTATTCAGTTAACAGTGAAATAAGTCAACAAAAGTCATACTTAAACAGGTAAAAATGTATGAAAAATAAATTTTAATGTACAAATGTATTGTACAAGTGTTTATAGCACATATAGATCTAGCACATATAGATACACAGAAATACTGTAACGTGTATGTATACGTCAATGCATTTTTGAAACCGGTACTTTACACATGGTATTTCAAACTTTTACTTGAAAAAAAAACTGGTAATTTTTGGTTGTATTTTACTATTATTTAGTTCCTGAATGCCAAATGCCTCTAGTTCTGAGCAATATTTGAATAATTTTTCCTTTGAGCCTTTATCCTCCAGAAACTTTCTAATGCTATCTACCGATATTTAATTTACTGTCTGGTACAAAATTTTAATTTGCAGACGCCAGTACTTAACATGCATAAATAATGAAAAGCTCGTGCAACGTGATATTTACTTTAAGGGATTAACTGACAGATCGCAGTTAAATAAACATTGAGATGGTATAGTGTTTGGACAACAGTTTAGGCGTCATGTAATTGGACAATTTTCACAAACATGCATTTAACAGTTTATGACAATTGATGATTTAACCTTATAATCCTGCTATTGTGATATTTGTCGGTAATACAATAGAATCAAACAAACATCGATTTTATTATCAAATAGGTATTGCACAAGTAAACACGTTCACTTTTTACAGGTGATAATCACTTCGACTAAATATCAGCACCTACTGTACAGATTCAAACTATTAAAAGATCAAGCGAAGCAAAAAAGTGGCCGCCAACATCTAAAATTAGTTCGTATCAAAAAATGGAAACTTGTAACATTTTAGCTCATTGGGACTTCCAAAATGTGTTCGTATCTCCCGAAAATTCGTATGAAGCGAGTTCGCTATTACCGAAATAATTTTACAAAGAAATAGAAGGACTCAGCCGGGGAATCCGGGTTTTGTTCGTTATTGCCGAAAATTCGTATCAAGCGAGTTCGTATTAAGTGGACTCGACTGTACACTTGATGTACAGAGGTTTTTGCTCCAGAAGAAATACTCTGACCAAAATACAGACCAAAATGCATTAAATTTTGTTGTACAGCAGATTTTTCAAAAAAAAGGTATACATATCTACAATGTAGTCAGAATGAAAATATATGCCTTTGTAGAGAAGTATCTACTCTTCAGAGGTATTTATTCTTCAAAGTGAGTAGTGAAACTCCATAACTTTCATTAGGATTACTGTCAAACAATATAATATTCTTCTACATTAAAGGTTTTTTTGTTGTCCGGTTTAACATCACATCAACACAATCATAGGTTATATGGTTACTTTTTAGCTTTCTTGATGTAGGAATACCTAGGGTGTCCCTCTGAGCACTATTTCAGGCCTGGGTGAGAACTTGGGTAGAACCGCTGAACTTCTAGTAAATAAGTCAGTTTTATTTGGCATTCTATACACTATCTTCATCAAGGCATAAATCAATGTGTGATATATAAAACTTAAATGACTAAATGACATGAAAGAATTCAAAAGACCAAAGCCATGTTTCAAACCCACATCAGTGAGGGGCGAGTCATTCAAAGTCAACAATCTTAACCACTTAGGCACATGGGCCCCATAAAAGAATTCAAATTTGGCTACCATCCGACACTTTAAGACAGGTATGTTTACATTTAACTGATATAGTGGAGCAAGATATCGCATAAATACTTCAGTTGATGATACAAGCATCAAATTTACAGGACAGTAACTACCTGGCATGCGCTTTAATATAAGATCAAGGGCCAATTGAAATAATGTCGTTTTTAAGATGGCTGCCGCGAAAACAAAATGGCCGCCATTTTGTATTTACTTTTCAGTACTTTATTTGAGGCAAGCATGTAATACATTAAAACGATAGCATTTTTATGCCCCCCAGCATCTACGGATGCCGGAGACATATA
This sequence comes from Mercenaria mercenaria, assembly GCF_021730395.1. NCBI lineage: Eukaryota > Metazoa > Mollusca > Bivalvia > Venerida > Veneridae > Mercenaria > Mercenaria mercenaria. Next base: position 443,006 of record NC_069378.1, read on the forward strand.
GTGATTGTCCTGTCTGTCCATCCGTCCGTTCGTACGTACGTCCCTTCGTCCACACGAGGTTAACCACATGGGACCGTTTCGTCTTGCATCAATACCCTTACTTAAATGATTTGATACTAATACAGATGTAACCTGTGACCATTCTTCATCTTCAGACATCACCTGACCTCAGTTTGACTTTGACCTCATTTTGGACTTAGTTTGCTTTATATGGGTCATCTCTTGGTTAACCAAATGGGACCGTTTCGTCTAGCATCAATACCCCTTACAAGAATGAATTGATACAAATACAGATGTAAACTGTGGCCATTCCTCATCTTCAAACATCACCTGACCTCAGTTTGACCTTGACCTCGTTTTGGACTACCGATAAGGATGCCACTGGGGGGGGGGGGGGCATCAAGCGTTTATTGAACGCAGCTCCTTGGTTTTATTTATACACTTTCGTTTCAGTTTAGAACAGAATATCAATCTGTAGTATTCATACTCTTTTAATTTGTAATCAATTTTGTATGGCTTAGACATCTCAACACATAAGTTTTTATAACTTGCAGTTTTGTTTTTGAACAATGGTAAAATCTGGAGTACACCAACCAATATAAGTTTTATATACATTACACTCAGATTACATTCAATGCAATAAATTAACATCTTTAGAAAATGCGTCTTATAAACCACGAGGGGATAAAGAAATAGGACAGCGTGAGCACTTGCACAGTCAAGAGCAACATTTTCTTATAAGGCAAACCTTAAGAAACTATTTCTGTTGATTTACTATACCCATGAAATTAAACACAATGGAAATCGTGTTCTAGCCGAAACAAAAAAATATGCATATACTGCATTTAGTCATTTTCTGAACAGTTGCAACATCAAATTGCTGTGCATAGCAGACCTAAGTGGTGGCACTTGCAATATCCAGTACAGGAAGTCCTTTTGCAGTCACACCTTTGAAGGACCTGGAAGCATTCAGATTTAACCGACAATTCCATCCGATAAGGGATCCACACATTGTTCTGCTTCAGCCATCCCCAGTTTGACGGAGGCGGCAGTTCCTCCGTGGTAACAGCTGCTTTACCTCAGACATGGCCTGCCTGAAAAATTGCTCGCTCGATGAATTGTTTCAGACCACCTTTTGTTGATCGAATCCCATTATACGCTCTTTGTTTCCGGGTAAACAAATCAAGTCAAGGTTCATCCATCTTGCATGTCGTGCTTGATCGAGCATACAGCATAACTATTTTGTTTCTAATGTATCCATTTCCTACTCAGTTATTATGTATTTGGCAGCACTGAGACTATGAAATGCTTTGAACTATAGCTGTTTCACAAACATTCCATTCCTCCCATGCAGATTTCTTGCCCTTGTCGACAAATGCAGAAACAGTTTCTCAACGGGTAAAAGCAAGAAAACAATGGCAATGCCTCTGAGTGAGGACCAGGTAAGCAAGCCACAAAACATCAGTACACTGCCATAGCAAGAACTAACTAATAATTGTAATTGTTCGGTTTTCTGTCAATGAGGCATGCTTTGCATGAACAAATATACGATTATCCGCTTCTTCGTGATTACATGGAGCAAGCGCATTTCTGTTTATATATAAATTGCAAACAATATCGGTAGCTTTTGTTGCTATGATCATTTATTGGTTTGCAACCTTATCATTATACCCCGAGATATCTAGGGGCTATTCTGGATTCCAGTCCGTTCGTCTGTATACGGAATTTGTCTGCGCTATTTCTCAGCAATTATTTACCAGTTTTCAATCAAACCTTGTAATTATTATCAGTACAAGGCCAAGTTGCGCATGTTGATTTTTCATTTAGTTATGACCCTTTATTTTTATTTCTTTATATGTATTTGGAAAACTTTTGTCCTCGCTATTTCTCAGTCATCATATGCGAGACTTTTATCAAACCTTGCAGTTATTATTCGTACCAAGTCAAGTTGTACATGTGCAAAGCATGTTCCGTTTGAGTTATTTTTCACATAGTTATAGCCCTTTATTATTTTTTCTATATATGTATATGGAAAAAATATGGAAAAAATGTCCGCGCTACTTATCAGTCATTGTATGCCAGACTTTTATCACACCTTGTTATTACTATTATCATTGGTACCAAGTGTAGTTATGCATGTGCAAAACACGTTCCATTAGAATGAGTTTTGACTAAGTTGTTGCCCTTTATTTGTTTCAAATACGAACAGAGTTACATTGGATATTTTAACATACTTTATTTGTTAAGTATAACTAGTTGATGACCCTTGGTGATGTAATAAAGTAAAAAAGTGGAAACCCACAGGTCTCCAAACCCGACATAAACGAAAATGTTGCAGGCTTGATTTCATTTGTGGTTATGGAGCCTTCATATCACAGAAAATGCCAAAAGACAAGATTAAAAGAGCAGATTACATGGTCCCTTGTCCATGACCTTGACCTACTGAATTAATTTCTTCTTTTTAAGATATTGCCATAAAATTCGAACCACTTGTACAGTTTTGAACAAACATTTCAAAACTGATTTTCAGTAACCTTTATCTTGACCTACTTTCTTCTTTTTAAGGTACAGCAGTGAAGTATGGGAATCTTATACAGTTTTGCGCACCATTTTTGTGCGTCTTTGTACATTTTCTTCTTGTACAGTATACAAAGCAATGTATCATATTTTCAATAACCCTGTTCCTCTGACAATAAGCTGATATCTGGGGGTTTTCATCACCATTAGTGATACGTCTTGTTTTATCCGCATGAAAACTCAATAGTTGAGTTTTATTTTCAACGCATCTAAGAAAGCTATTCCATAGTTTAGGAGGTCTTCTATTAAACTCTTTTCAACATTATCAAGAGTTTGAAATAGAATATAAACAAAAGCACAGACACTTAAACACTCAAACTTACAATGACATATTCAAATTTGGTATATGTTAATACAAAGTATGTACTATTTTAATTTGAAGGCCAAGGAATTATCATTTTTTGCTGTATGTGATATGACTTGGGTTTTTTTTGTTACATATACGTACGGAAGTTGTCAATGGACCCTATGCTGAGTAACATGACATTATGAACTATATCAGTGTGCCCTTGTAGTGTTTGTAGTTCATTCTATAGAATCATTACACATATCATTTAATTAAGGATTTTGTTTCAGCTGATTAGCAATGGTTCAGTATTGTCATGATTTTGATACTGTTTCTCAGTGAAACAAAGCAAGAAATGAAGGGTAGAACAGAGAACAGATTGAAAAGAAGAGACGTCCATATAAACCATATTAGCTTATTTCAGGCCAGTGTCATAATAATATGCTTTCAGGTTTATCTGGGACCAGGATCTAATCAATAGTCGATGGTTATAGCACTGAAAGTAGAAGACTCATACTTGGCCGTGATAAGAACGTTATCTAAAAGTCTGGCAGTCATTTTAAAGATGGCGACCTTCTTAAATGGGTCTATATTTGGAAAAGGCAACATTAAAAATAAAACTATCAGTTTATGGGAACAAACTGATAGAAAAACATGTTACAGCTCAACAAATATGATATTTTAGAAACTTACAGATCCTGATTATATGAAAACTGCCTCCATTCTGGCAGCCATTTTGAAATTTGGAGGCCATCTTGAAAATGGATGATTTTTAGATGGCCCTCGATCATTTTTGAATCTGGGTCATATGATGAACATTTGGTGTAAATTTCTTACTTGTATCATCAAGTGAAGTATTTCCTTAGATTTTCACACTAAGCTGCTCCACTAATATATTTTTCTCCAAACTTTTGCATTAATTTTACTAACCTGGAAAGGGCTTCACTTGTAGCCTTCCTAACTGTAGCATACTTAGCATTAGCATCAGTTAGTGCTCTCAGAATATTATTCTGGGCGGTGAGATTCTGTCGTATCAAGCCCGAGGTTTTATCATGTTTCTTCAGCTGCTCCGAAAACAACACCTTAAACAAATATGAACAGGGTACGTCAGCCTTAATAATGATATAAAATGTGATCTGTCAAACACCATTAAATTTTTCAGCAATATTTCAGTTATGCAACCACTGTCAGCATACTTGGGCTTCTGTACCAGTATTAACTTCATTATTATCAAATGATAACTACCCTACATGAATCAGAGGTGGATGATGGATGAATTCTGAGGTACAAATTGTATTAGTTAAATTGTCAAAGAAAACGCTGACAACATATCAGCATCGATTCTCTGCAAAACTTAGATCTATGTCTTTCTTACTATCATGATAAAAACCAGAAATTCAAGATTAATAAATATATACGTCCAAATCGTTTTATAAGTAATGGAATTCTATCAACAGAAGATTTTTAAGTCTCATTCATTCTCCAAGAGAAACTCAAGAAAAAAAAATTGTTCAAAAATATTTTTGCAGTAAAAATAATTTAACAAAGTCTGAGACAAATATCCAGTGTATTTATAAATGTTCAATAAAAAAATCAAATGCATTTTGAAAACAACCAAAATTTCTGATTGTGAAGTTATCAAGTCTTATTGCAATGTTTTCAACAACAAATGCAAATTTTCACAATTTATTTTATTCTTTCCATGAAAAAGCAAAATAAAAAAAAAATCCTGAGTACCTTCTTGTCTACAAAATATCGTCATTATATTGTTTTCCAAAGGAAGTTGTTCTTCCAGTTTTTGTCTCTGTATTGACTTACCTCTCTATTTATGCTTTCTTGTTTACACAATACCCCTGTTATATCATCTTCTAACACTTCCTTTCTAAGTTGTTCCTCCAGTGCACTGACTTACCTCTCTATTTATGCTTTCTTGTTTACACAATACCCCTGTTATATCATCTTCTAACACTTCCTTTCTAAGTTGTTTCTCCAGTGTCTGTCTCTGTACTGACTTACCTCTCTATTTATGCTTTCTTGTTAACATAATACCCCTGTTATATCATCTTCTAACACTTCCTTTCTAAGTTGTTCCTCCAGTGTACTGACTTACCTCTCTATTTATGCTTTCTTGTTTACACAATACCCCTGTTATATCATGTTCTAACACTTCCTTTCTAAGTTGTTTCTCCAGTGTCTGTCTCTGTACTGACTTACCTCTCTATTTATGCTTTCTTGTTTACACAATACCCCTGTTATATCATCTTCTAACACTTCCTTTCTAAGTTGTTCCTCAAGTGTACTGACTTACCTCTCTATTTATGCTTTCTTGTTTACACAATACCCCTGTTATATCATCTTCTAACACTTCCTTTCTAAGTTGTTCCTCCAGTGCACTGACTTACCTCTCTATTTATGCTTTCTTGTTTACACAATACCCCTGTTATATCATCTTCTAACACTTCCTTTCTAAGTTGTTCCTCCAGTGCACTGACTTACCTCTCTATTTATGCTTTCTTGTTTACACAATACCTCTGTTATATCATCTTCTAACACTTCCTTTCTAAGTTGTTTCTCCAGTGTCTGTCTCTGTATTGACTTACCTCTCTATTTATGCTTTCTTGTTTACACAATACCCCTGTTATATCATCTTCTAACACTTCCTTTCTAAGTTGTTCCTCTAGTGTCTGTCTCTGTACTGACTTACCTCTCTATTTATGCTTTCTTGTTTACACAATACCCCTGTTATATCATCTTCTAACACTTCCTTTCTAAGTTGTTCCTCCAGTGTCTGTCTCTGTACTGACTTACCTCTCTATTTATGCTTTCTTGTTTACACAATACCCCTGCTATATCATCTTCTAACACTTCCTTTCTAAGTTGTTCCTCCAGTGTTTGTCTCTGTACTGACTTACCTCTCTATTTATGCTTTCTTGTTTACACAATACCCCTGTTATATCATCTTCTAAAACTTCCTTTCTAAGTTGTTCCTCTAGTGTCTGTCTCTGTATTGACTTACCTCTCTATTTATGCTTTCTTGTTTACACAATACCCCTGTTACATCATCTTCTAACACTTCCTTTCTAAGTTGTTCCTCCAGTGCACTGACTTACCTCTCTATTTATGCTTTCTTGTTTACACAATACCCCTGTTATATCATCTTCTAACACTTCCTTTCTAAGTTGTTTCTCCAGTGTCTGTCTCTGTACTGACTTACCTCTCTATTTATGCTTTCTTGTTAACATAATACCCCTGTTATATCATCTTCTAACACTTCCTTTCTAAGTTGTTCCTCCAGTGTACTGACTTACCTCTCTATTTATGCTTTCTTGTTTACACAATACCCCTGTTATATCATGTTCTAACACTTCCTTTCTAAGTTGTTTCTCCAGTGTCTGTCTCTGTACTGACTTACCTCTCTATTTATGCTTTCTTGTTTACACAATACCTCTGTTATATCATCTTCTAACACTTCCTTTCTAAGTTGTTCCTCAAGTGTACTGACTTACCTCTCTATTTATGCTTTCTTGTTTACACAATACCCCTGTTATATCATCTTCTAACACTTCCTTTCTAAGTTGTTCCTCCAGTGCACTGACTTACCTCTCTATTTATGCTTTCTTGTTTACACAATACCCCTGTTATATCATCTTCTAACACTTCCTTTCTAAGTTGTTCCTCCAGTGCACTGACTTACCTCTCTATTTATGCTTTCTTGTTTACACAATACCTCTGTTATATCATCTTCTAACACTTCCTTTCTAAGTTGTTTCTCCAGTGTCTGTCTCTGTATTGACTTACCTCTCTATTTATGCTTTCTTGTTTACACAATACCCCTGTTATATCATCTTCTAACACTTCCTTTCTAAGTTGTTCCTCTAGTGTCTGTCTCTGTACTGACTTACCTCTCTATTTATGCTTTCTTGTTTACACAATACCCCTGTTATATCATCTTCTAACACTTCCTTTCTAAGTTGTTCCTCCAGTGTCTGTCTCTGTACTGACTTACCTCTCTATTTATGCTTTCTTGTTTACACAATACCCCTGCTATATCATCTTCTAAAACTTCCTTTCTAAGTTGTTCCTCCAGTGTTTGTCTCTGTACTGACTTACCTCTCTATTTATGCTTTCTTGTTTACACAATACCCCTGTTATATCATCTTCTAAAACTTCCTTTCTAAGTTGTTCCTCTAGTGTCTGTCTCTGTATTGACTTACCTCTCTATTTATGCTTTCTTGTTTACACAATACCCCTGTTATATCATCTTCTAACACTTCCTTTCTAAGTTGTTCCTCTAGTGTCTGTCTCTGTACTGACTTACCTCTCTATTTATGCTTTCTTGTTTACACAATACCCCTGTTATATCATCTTCTAACACTTCCTTTCTAAGTTGTTCCTCAAGTGTCTGTCTCTGTACTGAGTTACCTCTCTATTTTTGCTTTCTTGTTTACACAATACCCCTGTTATATCATCTTCTAACACTTCCTTTCTAAGTTGTTCCTCCAGTGTACTGACTTACCTCTCTATTTATGCTTTCTTGTTTACACAATACCCCTGTTATATCATCTTCTAAAACTTCCTTTCTAAGTTGTTCCTCTAGTGTCTGTCTCTGTACTGACTTACCTCTCTATTTATGCTTTCTTGTTTACACAATACCCCTGTTATATCATCTTCTAACACTTCCTTTCTAAGTTGTTCCTCCAGTGTCTGTCTCTGTATTGACTTACCTCTCTATTTATGCTTTCTTGTTTACACAAAACCCCTGTTATATCATCTTCTAAAACTTCCTTTCTAAGTTGTTCCTCTAGTGTCTGTCTCTGTACTGACTTACCTCTCTATTTATGCTTTCTTGTTTACACAATACCCCTGTTATATCATCTTCTAACACTTCCTTTCTAAGTTGTTCCTCTAGTGTTTGTCTCTGTGTTTTCATTTCCTCTATTTTAGACAGCAAGTTGTTTAACTGCTTGATAACATCATTACTTTCAGGATCTAAACAACAGAAACACAGAACTGGGTTATAAGGAACTGTTTGGAGTCACATAAAAATGTTTGCTTTATCCGCAGTACCTTATATCCGTATCACGAATATAGTTCACCGTAAATGGACTGTATAACGAACATTTGACATATAGCGAACTGTACTTTGAGCCATTGTTGATGCTTTTAATTGCTGATTCATCAAATGGAAGTTATACTTATGTATTTATATTCAATAACAAATCAGTTCATATTGCTCTGTCAAAGATATAAATCTTATTTTTTCAGTCCCATTCAGTTTTTCAGAACTGGTAATAACCGAAATCGTAGAAATTACATTTTGTTTGGTTAATTCTTTACCTCCATGTGACCATGTGAAGAGTATATCTATCGTCTGCTTTGATGAATTTGAATTTTGCACTAAGACAACTATAAGTGAGTTTTACTATGGTGTGTTTGCATGATTTGTATATCTTTCCTAATGGTTTAAATATACTCAGTACAATTCAGAATACAGGTTACAAAAAAAAATTAAAAAATGATTCAAGTTTATTCAATATGTATATAATTGTCGGTATACATACTAAGTTTGCATTAAAATGACCAGACTTGATATATAGGAAGAACTGTGGGTAAAATGCTGACACTGAATGTCATGCAGATAGTTTTATCAGCCAACAGATTTTATCATTGACTCAACAAGGGAATTTTTACCCAAACTAAACCCTCTGTTACTGTAATAATGTTATACTCCTTCTTCATAAATATGAATCATAGACTGGAAGACAGCTACATTATAGAACAACTTATTCTACATTGTTTGAAGGACAGATTCTTCTCACAAAAAATATATAATCAATAAAACCACACTTTGTTTAGAAAGACAATATCTTGTCGAAAAAAAAAATTGTATTACCTCTATCTTTATCAACTGAAGGTAAGAGTTTCTGTAAATCCTCCAGGGGACTGCTCAGTAACTTTAGGTTATTGATGTGAGTATTCATTGCTTTATGAAGGTCCGTGTTGGACTGACTGCCCTTCTTGTGACCTTCCTCTAACCTCGCACATTCTTGTGCAATTTCTGACAGTATGGCATTGGGATTCCTCTTTCCAAAGGTATCCTGTAAAAGGTGAAAGGATAAGTTTAATTTAAGCTTATTACTGCAGTAAAACTCAGCATATATTGACCCACTGGTTCCTGGACTTAAAACAGATCTCATCCAATTGCCAAAATGTTGGTTGTTGTGGACAAATTCTCATTAGATTGCCGGAATTGTGGTTCTTTTGGTCAAATGCCCATACCATTGCCAAAATAGTTCTTCGGGATAAATTCCAAAGCCAGTGTAATACTCCACAACTGGCACATTTTAAAATAGCTTTATACAAGTCAGACAAACATACTTAAATTCAATCATAAAAACATATTCAAAACACCCAAGATTACGGTGGATTTTGACAAATAAGATGCATGAATATTATGCCACATTAAGAATCAATTTCCTTAAACTGATATCTTGATATTAGTTAAACTTTGTGTATTATTCACTTTTGACCATCCAGCCAGTTAGCTCAGTAACTACAGTTTATTCATATAAGTACAATGAAGCACAATAACACAAGCTCACAACCCAGAGGTCCAAAGTTTGATCCTCATTCTCAACAATAACTTCCAACCCATATTATTGTGATCAATTCTTCAAACAAATGCTTATTAAGTAAAGAGCAAAGACAGGATCTTTTTTGGTAAACATTTTGGTTATCATGAAATTTAGTGAGATTTCACTTTATGTTCTTATGAGAATTTCAAATTTGTTTGTTTCTATACAGAACAACAGATCTAAAATAATGCTCTCTCTTAGACTCATCTAGTTATCAGTACGGATACAGCATTCTAGAATGGCAGGTAGCCAGGTTAATTGAATGTCATTCCTTTACACAAATACTAGTGAAAAATGGCATTCAACTTAGTATATCAAACAATCAATTTCCATCTACCTGAAATTCCAGCTCAGCTGTACTCTCCTCCTGTAGTGTTTGTTGAATTTCTTTAATGCCCAGATCTACTTCTGTGGCTACATTCGAAACAGCTGAAATATTAAATTCAACCATGTCATATATTTATAAAGTAAAGTGTTAATTATAGCTTCACTCCTGAAAGGACCAGCAAATTTGGCTTAATATGTTATACCTATATACATTGAACAGCATTACTTCCTGGTTCCTATATTTAATACCAGGCACCAGGCAGGTAGGCAAACAAAAACCATTATCTAACTAACTGGCAGCTCACCAACCGGTCTCTCATCTTGCAGGCCTGGCTATGAAAGGCTGGTGGTTCTACCAAGGTGTCTGCCTTCACCTGAAAGAATAATTTGAGGGGCAACTCTACCATGCAAAACTGGAAAGTCACCATATAATCTATCATTGAGTCATGTGATGATAAACCCAACAAAAATCATACCTGTCATAGAATCCACCAGTTCTTTGATTGCAGTTGGTCTTACACTGAGTGCTGCACATTTCTCCAGTAACTGTTGTGGCAGTCTCTCAGGCTCAGGATTTAATGAGGTATGGTCAAGTTGTAAAGATGCCAGATACTGACTGCAAGCAACACATAACACATATAGCGCATCTCTTATATATTCTAAACAGAAGTTTTAAAAAAAAAACAAGAGCCATGTCAGACATGGCTAATCCCCCCACCGGGCAGCTGTATTTGCAAATGGAATGTTAATTTTGTGGTTGTTTAGTAATCATTGTAAGTCTTTTGTTTTTTAAAGTCCACAAAAAAACTCCTTACTAGGTAGAGATACCTTATATATAATAAAATTAATAAAATACACCTAAAACTGGAGAGTAACATCTATGCTGTACCACAGAAAAGTGGTCTTGTTTTTTCCCTAGGGTCAATTATAAAAATGTTACAATATAAGTTATTTATAGTAACAACTAAGGGAAGTTAATCTTTAAAAAAAAAAAAAAAAAAAAAAAAAAAAATTGCAAGTCCACACAAAAATCTTTATCAGGAAGAGACTGGTCAAAATACACCTCAAAATTGGATTTAGCATGTTTGTTGTACTACAGAAAAGTGGTCTCGATTTTTCCCTACGACTAGTAATGAAAAAGTTACAATAAAAGCTATTTAAAGTAACAACAAAGGGAAGTAATTCTAAAGAAGGGAACTGCGCATGACACTTCGTCTCATGATGGTGTATAATTGTGCCAAGTTACATCAAAATCCCTCTATGCATGAAGAAGAAATGCTTCGGACAAAGTCATTCTTGTATCTGACCTTTGGCCTCTAAGTGTGACCTTGACCTTAGGCCTAGTGACCTGGATCTTGCGCATGACACTCCGTCTCGTGGTGGTGAACATTTGTGCCAAGTTATATCAAAATCCCTCAAAGCATGAAGAAGAAATGCTCCGGACAAGGTTTTTATTCTTGTATCCTTTGACCTCTAAGTGTGACCTTGACCTTAGACCTAGGGACCTGGTTCCTGCGTATGACACTCCGCCTCGTGGTGGTAAACATTTGTGCCAAGACATATCAAAATCCCTCCATGCATGAAGAAGATATGCTCCGGACAAATTTTTTTAAGAAAATATGATAAAGGGGAATAACTCAAAAAATAGGCAAGGTAGAGTTATTGTTCTTGCACACTGCACTTCCTCCCAATGTGTTCTATCAGTGTATGAAGTTTGAAGAAAATCCCTCCAGTACTTTTGGGGTTATGCTCCAGACAAAATGTTTTAAGAAAATATGATAAAGGGGAATAACTCAAAAAATAGGCAAGGTAGAGTTATTGTTCTTGCACACTGCACTTCCTCCCAATGTGTTCTATCAGTGTATGAAGTTTGAAGAAAATCCCTCCAGTACTTTTGGAGTTATGCTCCGGACAAAATTTTTTAAGAAAATAAGATAAAGGGGAATAACTCAAAAAATAGGCAAGGTAGAGTTATTGTTCTTGCACACTGCACTTCCTCCCAATGTGTTCTATCAGTGTATGAAGTTTGAAGAAAATCCCTCAAGTACTTTTGGAGTTATGGTCCGGACAAAGATCGTTGCGGACGCACGGACGGACGGACGGACGGACGGACAGACGGACGCACGGACGGAGAGCATTTCTAATATCCCCTTCACCTTTGGTGGGGGGATAAACAAGAGGGCCATAGACCTATATCTCTCATCGGAGTTGATCTGGCTTACTGGCCTAGTTTTTGATACCATATGACCCAGTTTCAAACTTGACCTAGAGATCATAAAGACTAACATTCTGACCAAGTTTCATAAAGATAGGGTCACAACTTTGGCCTCAAGTGTTAACAAGCTTCTCTTTTTATTTTACTGGGTGACCAAGTTTTTGACCCAACATAACCCAGATTTGATCTTGACCTAGAAGTCATCAATACAAACATTCTGACCATTTCTCAGGAGTTTCAAGCTTAAACCATGGACTCTAGAGTGTTCACAAGATTTTCCTTTGATCTGGCCTACTGACCTAGTTTTTGACCCTACATGACCAAGTTTCGAATCTGACCTAGAGATCATCAAGACAAACATTCTAAGTTTCATAAAGATTGAATCACAACTGTGGTCTCTGGAGTGTTCACAAGCTTTAAATTTCCTTTCATTTGACCAGGTGACCTAGTTTTAGATCCCATATGACCCAGATTTGAACTTGACCTATAGATCATCAAGACAAACATTCTAATTTCTCACGAGTTTCAAACTTAAACCATGGACTCTAGAGTGTTCACAACATTTTCCTTTGATCTGGCCTACTGACCTAGTTTTTGACCCCACATGACCAAGTTTCGAATCTGACCTAGAGATCATCAAGACAAATATTCTGACCAAGTTTCATAAAGATTGAATCACAACTGTGGTCTCTAGAGTGTTCACAAGCTTTAAATTTCCTTTCATTAGACCAGGTGACCTAGTTTTTGATCCCATATGACCAAGATTCAAACTTGACCTATAGATCATCAAGACAAACATCCTGACTAACTTCTCATGAGTTTCAAACTTAAATCGTGGTCTCTAAAGTGTTAACAAGATTTTCCTTTGATCTGGTCTAGTGACTTAGTTTTTGACCCCACATGACCCAGTTTCAAACTTGACCTAGAGATCATCAAGACAAACATTCTGACCAAGTTTCATAAATATTGGGTCACAACTTTAGCCTCTAGAGTGTTCACAAGCTTTTCCTTTGATCTGGCCTACTGACCTAGTTTTTGACCCCACAGGATCCAGTTCTGAACTTGACCTAGAGATAATCAGAACACCCCTTGCTTTCAGAAAGGGCAAGATATCACAGATTTCTGTGAAATTTAGTCAGATTATTTCATAAATTGAAAAGATCTTACATGCCTGCTTGACAGGGATTTCCCTACCAGAGGGGCAGTGTGGAGTGAGAAACATTGCATTATCAAGGGTTATAATCAACACTGTCCAGAGGATTTCGAAAATAGCTGTCGTTCACAGGCAGACATGAAAGAAAAATTTTCGTGTCTACCATCTTTAAAATAGACTGATATTTACAGATTATGGCTTCATACTATGGCTGTAACATAGTATCACCAATTAGGAGCTTGAGTATTTCAGACAGGTTTTTTCCAGGGAAAAGACAGGAATGTTTACAAGTCAGGCAAGAAATATATGTCAGCACTCTGACTTACAGATTTATCTAACTTAAATGTCACTTACTTTAGTTCTTCATTTTTTTCTTGTATCTCAGAGACCATTCTTCTTAACAGTGTAGCTTTTTCTTCACTGTAGATATAATATAAAACACATGAAGAACTAAATGTAATTTAAGCTGCTGAAAAACTGTTTATTTCAAAGTGATATTTGTCTATATCTTATCAACATGATATATTACACAGATAGTTTTCCTTCTACACATTTCACGCTAAGTTTTCAACAAGTAACTAACACTATCTTACATATCTTATAGCCTCAAAACATATCTATATTTTTATATAATTTTGCCTGAAATAGAACTATCTAACAACTTTGGTCTAAGATCCTATTTCAATTTCTAAACACTGAAAAATTTGTCACAAATTATGAAGTGAGCCCTTTTAATTGCTATATTAAATCAATTATAAGTAATTATAAAGACACAAACAAGAGCTGTTAGTAAAACACATATGCCCACCACCCCACATGATGGCCTGTCCCATTTTCAGGCCCAAGATACTTGCCCCCTGACCTACTGACCACCAACACAATAAAGGACATTTACTGACCACAGGCGATCATGCTATGAAGATTGTAGCCTGCAGACAAAAGCATTCTTTAGTTAATGAGCTAATATTCAGTGCAAGTCATTGTGACCTTGATCTTTGACCTACTGACTCCCAAAACAATAAGAATCACACACTGATCATAGGCAATCAACATATGAAGTTTGACAACTGTAGGCCAAAGCTTTTTTAGTTATTTTGTGGACATTGTATTAGTCTCAAGGTCAGCATGTCCTTGACCTTTGACCTACTGACCCCGAAAACAAAATGGGTTGTCAACTGACCACAGGCAATAATCCTATGAAGTTTGATGACTGTAAGCCAAAGCAATCTTTAGTTATTGAACAAAAAGTTGTCTGTCTAAGATTAAAGTGAGCTTCACTTTTGACCTACTGATCTCCAAATCAACAGTCATCTACCAACCGCAGACAACCATCCTATGAAGTCTGAAGACTGTAGACAAAGGCATTCTTGAGTTATTGAGCAGAAACCAAATGGTCTACCGACCAACAAACAGACAGCAAAACAATAATCCCCCTCTTCTTCAAAGTGAGACATAAAAATGCTGTCAACCATGTAATTGTTATTCATAAACAAGAGATGTGACTAGTACATGATGAATGTCCCCGAGTGATGTGACCTTTTGCCTTTGGCTTATGGTTAGGGTAATAACGTAAGACTTGGGGTTCTTGCTTGTGACCTTGGCTATTCAGACCTGACACATGCATAATACAGTATGCCTCCTTTTTTGGGCAATAAGAAATGTTTACCTATAAAGAGAGGCAGCCTCATGTGCAGACATAGGTACAAGTTTATTAAAGATGTCCTGTCCCGATATTTCTGGATCATTTGGATTAAACGGTATGCCCTTCACCAGGGAGGCACCTGAAAACATACCAAGAGAAAAAGTTTAAAACTTACATAAACCTTACAGAATTATTATGTATGATAAAATGGTATCAAAGAATGATTAGTTCAAATTTGTTTAATATCATTTGTCATTTGGTTTTGCACCTTACATCAGTAGCTCTTGTTCTTCAAATATTGATGTGCTTATGGCAAGTCTTATTCTTTTCATGAAATTTTAAACTCAGTTTTCTGTAAGTCACTGGTAACTTACTTCAATGTGTACAATGAATAAAATTTAATGTGATATAAAGTATTTTATGAAACTGTCACTTAGATAAGAGCTGTCATATGAGCAGTGTCTATTTGAGACCCTTTCACATAATACTAGTTTACATAGTATGATACAAAAGCTTTACCGAATTTTTGTAAGTTGAATAAGGATATGTTTTGGAAAACTTACCTGAAGTTGCAGAACTGGTTAAGATGACCATTTCATGAGGCCAAAGACTTATGGTGACTTTGAAAGTATTCAGTGCAAGAGTGCCTGAGAATCCTGCTTACAAGCAAACTTTCACCAAAATGTTGAGATTAAAAAGGGGCATCATTATGCCAAAATGTAAGCCAGTGATATGAAACCTGCTATGTGAGATCATCCTGTGATGCCAAAGATTTGAACTGTTTGAAAACATTTGGTCTAGTAGTTTCCGAGAAACCTGCTTACATGCAACACTTTCACAAAATCTCCATGTTAAAAGGGGGCAAAATAATGACAAAATCAAAGCCAGAGTTATGTTACTTGCCTTGTTATCTCAACTCATGATGCCAAATGCATGTATATAATCTGAAAGCATATAACTCAAATTTTCATGACACAGACACTAACATGAATGCCAATAGAAGGGTGCCAACAAAAGCTCTATTATTTGAAAAATTTCAAATGTCAAGTTAAAAATTTACCTTTAACCTCAGGCAGTGAATCTGCAGGTGGAACTTTATCATGATAAACAAAATCATTGTCCTTCTTTGCTGACTGATGTCTGTAAATTAAAAAGTAATCATGATAGCTTTTACACATACAAGAGAAGATAATGCTAAAGATAGCATTAGTTTTAAAAACAGTTTTTGCCATTTTACTTCAAATTACAAAGTAGTGGATAAAATTACTCTTAACTCAATCAATTATCTTAAGTAAAAATAAAACAAGTATGAGTATTAAATGTTTTCTAAATGAATCATGTGTTTACAGTATAATAATAACACATTTAGTCAACTTGGAATAGAAAGAAATAAATGCTTACTTTCCACCAACTACATCATGTGTAAATCTCAATGAATCTTGAATCTCAACACCCTCATTCTGAAATAAAAATAAAGTCCATTAATTTAAAACTACAAGTTTTGCAGCAAAAAAAATCTTTACCATTCATTCACACACGAGTGTAAGCATTTTTTTTGAAAATGTTTTAGGTCACATCAGCAGAATTTGAGCTGCACCATGTGAAAACCAAAATAATGGCTTTGCGACCAGCATGGATCCTGACCAGCCTGCGCATCCGAGCAGTCTGGTCAGGATCCATGCTGTTCACTAACGCTTTCTCTAATTGCAATAGGCTTTAAAAGCAAACAGCATGGATCCTGACCAGACTGCGTGGATACGTGGGCCGGTCTGGATCCATGCTGGTCGCAAAGCCACTATGTTGGTTTTCTCATGGTGTGGCTCAATTTATGTCATACAGCAACTTTCCAGCTTCAGTGATAAAAAAGACCAATGGGGCTACCTGAGATTTAATTTCAAACTAGGGCAGGTTACTGGTAACTTCGTAGAACCCAATAAACCATAAATAAATCAGCTGTATAGCTCGTAGATGTGCAATCATTCTTAATTACAAGCAGGCCTAGATCAAACAGCAGTAATGGACCAGTGATCACAATTCAGCAACTATACCCATTCTTAAACAACAGCACTTGCATTTTAGAAAATAGATAAGTCTTATATATAAATATTAACAATAATCTGCATGACATTATTTGAGTCCGTACTTCTCGCCTCCGTAATTATCAGTTATCAAAACAACAAAATCTTAAAATACTTGTGCTTACATAAGTAGAGGAAAATTAATACTAGTATTTTAAATATCAACTTATATACCTGGTGTATGTGAATTTCTCATACATTACCTTGGCAAGTTTCTCACATTCAGTGAGTTTCTCTAAGGATATAGTGTAGTAAGCCAGACATTGTCCGTGTTTCTGCTGATCCTCTGACTGTCGTCCCATATAGAAATTTGTTATACAGGTGTAAAATAAAATCTTTATATCTATCTTCTTCTTCCAGTCCTGAAATAGATGGCAAGGTATCACTACAGACAATGTCTATGGACTAAAGATAGTCCGGACTTTCTTCTCAGAAATTCTGCTTTTTTTTTTTTACAGAACTGTGCCATCATTTCCCCTTCTGCATTCAGAAAAATTTAACACTGACAACTCTAAAACTTAACAGTAACAGCTTGTGTTTCTGTCCAAACCCCTTATACCAACAAGAGCTGTCACAGGAGACAGCGCACTCGACTATTTCGATGCTGGATAGTGAAACTGGGCACATCTGAGGAAACTAGAGCTGTCACTGGAGTGTTTAATGACTCCAATTGTGGATGAAGATATTGCGCAATAGCCTGAGTCTATGTCAAAAATATCAACTTAAAGTAATAAGAGAGGTAAAGATAAAATGTATCAAAACACTATATAAGTATATCCTAAGCAAAAAGGGGCATAATTCATTAAATATTGGTGCCAGAGTTATGCAGCTTGTGTCATATAGTGTGGGTGATGATGTTGAGCAACTATTTTAAGTTTGAATCAAATCCATTTAGTAATAACAGAGACAGAGTGAAAGTGCATCAAAACTTTGACCTAAAATTATAAGTAAAAAGGGGAAATAATTCATGAAAAATTGGTCCCAGAGTTATGCACCTTGTGTCATATGATAAGGGTAATGATGTTGAACAATTGTTTAAGTTTGAATCAGATCCATTCCGTAATAACAGAGATAGAGTGAAAGTGCATAAAACTCTAACCTGAAATTCTAAGTAAAAAGGGGAATAATTCCTGAAAAATTGTGCCAGAGTTATGCATCTTGTGTCATATGATGCGGGTGATGATGCTGAACAACTATTTCAAGTTTGAATCAAATCCATTCAGTAATAACAGAGGTAGAGTGAAAGTGCACCAAAACTTTAACCTGAAATTCTAAGTAAAAAAGGGGGAATAAATCATGAAAAAATGGTGCCAGAGTTATGCACCTTGTGTCATATAATGTGGGTGATGATGTTGAACAACTATTTTAAGTTTGAATCAAATCCATTCAGTAATAACAGAGAAAGAGTGAAAGTGCACCAAGACTTTAACCTGAAATTCTAAGTAAAAAAGGGGGAATAAATCATGAAAAAATGGTGCCAGAGTTATGCACCTTGTGTCATATAATGTGGGTGATGATGTTGAACAACTATTTTAAGTTTGAATCAAATCCATTCAGTAATAACAGAGATAGAGTGAAAGTGCATGAAAACTTTAACCTGAAAATCTAAGTGAAAAGGGGGGATAATTCATGAAATATGGGTGCCAGAGTTATGGCCCTTATGTTAGACAATGTGGATGATGATGAGGAATAAGTATTTCAAGTTTGAATCAAATCCATCAAGTAATTACAGAGATAAGTTGAAAAAGAGAAAGTGCACCAAAACTTTAACAAAGGTGGGGACGCGGAAAGACGCCGACGCCGGGGCGAGTAGGATAGCTCTCCTTATACTTCGTATAGTCGAGCTAAAAACATAACTAGTCTAGGGCACAAACTTTCAGATTTTCTAACAATTAACATGATCATGATGTCTTATACAAATTTTACAATGCGGATGATGGGTACATATCATCTATTACATATTTTTAACTTTTTTTCAACATGTGTTCTACCTACATAATGAGAACCTTACCAAATTATGTGTTTCAGATTGAGCTATGTCTGTACAAGAAGTAGTTACAATTATTACATATTATGTACCTTATATCTTTTAGAGCTGATTAGCTCCTGTAAGTTACACACGTCTAGGTGTTTCATTGACGTCCTGTAGAATTCTACTATCTGTGCAGCAACTTTGGCAGTGATTGTGCTTTTTCTACTGTCCGTCATTGACTTCTCCAAGATACACTCCTGAGCTTGTGCCTGAGAAGTTTAAAGGTTACACATGATTTGTTTTTCATCCATTTGCTTTGTGATCTTTTCTTTGATCAATGCCATCACAGGTGACCATTCTTAAGGCAAACATCAAAGAAAATATGTACATGGCACGCAACTGGGTAAATCCATCAACGATCAGAGCAAGCAAGATAGCTTACAATGCACAACCTGTTTGAACCCTGTAACTATATTATTATTTAGCTATATGTAACTTTATGTAAGAAAGTGCCATTCAAAAGTAACCAACCTAGAGAAGTGAAGACCATTTTTGGAAACAGATTAGTGACATGGTAGAAGTACGAACTACCAGACAGGATGCCCTTAATACATAACTCTTTTCTTAAAGTACACTTGAAAATTCTATTGCCAGCTTACAGACTCATAAAGGATGACCAGATAGAATAGACCTATACAATTTATTATAATACACACGTATGTGTCATGTAGTTAACAAGCAAAAATTTACAAAAAAAGATCCTAAGCTATGTGATATTGGGTCCCTATGAACAACAAGTAAACTATGATCAATAGTCTCCATGCAAGATGATGATCAATTTTTTTTCACAAAATGTTGCAAGACAGCTGACGATATAAAAATGTGGTACTTCAATTATGCTTTTGACCTTTTTTAAGCTCATAGAATGATTTGCTTTTTTTTTTTTGGCAGATTTGCATTCTTTTCTATTTCATCTTTTACCAATGGTGGATAGACATTTTATCAAATAAGGCTGTAGCAATTAACTTAGTCAAGAAAAGATAAATCACTTTATACGCCTTTAATGATGGAAAAAATCAACAAAATTGAAAAAATAAATTGTTCCTGCATTTTGAACAGTGACAATCGATATACAGTCAAACCTGTGAACAAAGACCACACTTCGGAACAAGCAAAAGTGGTCTTTGTTCACAGGTGGTCTTTATTCGGGGGAAAGGGTTACTTCTCAGTTACCCATTATCATGCTGATAAAAGAGTATTTTTACAGCTTCTTGCTTTCTTTATGTTCTATGTATTAATTCGGCCGATGCAAACTTGCAGATTGTCAATCAAGCAGTAGTTGTTATGTTTGCTATAATGCGAAAGTAGTGAAATTTCGGCGGATATCAATTATTTTCATTACGGAACGGTCCAGCTTGGTCGTTATTGGGGGCAAATATGGCCCTTGGAAATGAATTAGGCCGGTCACTGGTCGCAGTCACCAAGTGGTCGCTATTCACGGCCTTTTTATGAGCATTTTTCTACGGAGGGACCAGAGACCGGTCGTTGTTGGCAGGTGGTCGCTATTCACGGGTGGTCGCTAGCACAAGTTTGACTGTATATATAATTACATATCAATTAACAATATCAAACCTACCAACATTAAGTTCAGTTGGAAGGTCAATAGTTCATGTGTCATATCCAAACTCATTGCCGCACATCCGAAATGATCTCGTAAATATTCAAATGCCCATGACGCACACTGGAAATGTGTACATGATACTTTCATTCCCTGAAATTAAAAGAATGTCAATAAAAAATTATGAATCTACCAGAAACTTGTCAAAACAGTGGACTCGTAATGACAACTGGCATTTTTCTTTTATTTTACGTATACTCTGTAAGAGATTTCAGCATTCAGCAGGGTATTTTCCCACTAATTTGGGAATGGGGCAAGAAGCCTTTACAATTGGGAAAAATGCGGGGTAAAATGCCTAAAATGGGAATTGTTAAAAGTGATATCTTTTATTAAAATGTCACATTTAAGAAAGAAAATGGCCATAATTTATCATTATTCATTAAGTTAGCAAACTGTCTTGTGTTTCAAATGTTTAAAAGGTTTCAGTCTTGTTTGAAAAAGCTGAAAAAAAAAAGAAAATAAATTTAACTTTGGGAATTTTAGCTTTAATATTGGAAAAAAACACATACTATTTGCCATTGGAATTGGGGCCCCAAATTGGCCAGAAAAAAACACTGCATTGTGTAGTTGTAATGAAAAAGAAATTTTCTCTATAACAGTCAAACATAATAGGATGATACACCATCACATGAAAACTGCTGATTTTAATTACAGGTCCCCTACCTTAAACACTCATGTGTTCACCAAACTAAGGCATTAATAATAATCTCTTCAGTAGATTTGTTACCATAGGGTGAGGGGGAATCCATGTAAGTTATTCTCTAATTAGCTTTCAACTGGAAATGAAGCCCAATGAACACCCACAATACACAATTTTTTAATACAATAACATAATCTGTCACTTATTGTGTTTGCAATGTTTCAGTCCGAGTCATTTCTTTTCTTATTTTCTTTCACTGAAAATGTTGTGCAAAACAAGTTAAACAAAGAATTGTTTAATCTTTAAAAACTGAAACTAAAATGCTTTTTGCTTTTCAAACAGATGCTGCAAAAATATAACCATTGTACTTACGTCTGCACTTTGTCGTGTATCCATGGCCCCCAGCACAGAATGGAGAGCTCCTATGTTGTATAGAATACAAGCTTGCTCAAATTTTATATCACTTAATGTCATCTCTCGTCCAGAAAATACCTCCTCCCTAAAAACCATAAAAATATACAATTTCAGGATATTTATGTCTAGAGAAAACAAGGAGCTGCGTTCAATAAACGCCTGATGCCCCCAGTGGCATCCTTGTCGATAGATTTTGCACCTAAGTTCAAAACGAGGTCAAGGTCGAACTGAGGTCAGGTGATGTTTGAAGATGAGGAATGGTCACAGTTTACATCTGTATTAGTATTAATTCATTCTTGTAAGGGGTATTGATGCTAGACGAAACGGTCCCATTTGGTTAACCAAGAGATGGCCCATATAAAGCAACCTAAATCCAAAATGAGGTCAAGGTCAAACTGAGGTCAGGTGATGTCTGAAGATGAGGAATGGTCACAGGTTACATCTGCACTAGTATCAAGTCATTCTAGTAAGGGGTATTGATGCTAGACAAAATGGTCCCATTTGGTTAACCTCGCACGAACGGACGGACGAACGCACGGATGGATAATCACTATATGCCTCCCGCATCAGTAGATGCTGGGGGCATAAAAATATCATTTCTTATACCTGCTGTCAAAACGCATTGATCTCCTTGACAGAAACAACTTTGATACAGTAAATAATTTCTTTCTATGAGATCTACGTATTTACTGTCAATATAAATTATAATGTTGACTTTACAGGCATTAATTTCTAAAGCCACTAAGTCACAAACATTATGCCTTACTTGGGCTAAAAAAGCCATTGTCTAGCATGGTACATTCTGTCACAATCTGTGTACAATATTTTACTTAAGAAAGCATACATGGTGACTGCTATATTGGAACGGTCTCTGTTCAAACTTCAGCTACATGACGATGACCTACCATAAATGTAACTATAGCTTACATAACATCTGCTTACAAATTATCAAGTAAATGTAACAACAGCTTACATACCAAATAAATGTAACTATTGCTTACATACCAAGTAAATGGAATGGAAGCCTCTCCTCCTTCAAGCATTGGAAATCTTCCCTGAAGAAACTGTAACTGGGAATAGTATTTCTTGAGTGTGCTGCAACCCATAAAATCATGTGACACATGTACAGCACTCTGCAATAGACAAATAATGTGCATGTTTCTTTTCTCCTTCTGAAAATTATCTTTACTAGCAAACCCAGGTCTGTTTAAAGAACTGACATTTTTTGTATAGAAAAGGGAGATCTCAGTATGCATTTTAACTGCAAAAAGTGTATCAATGTAATGGCTATCACAAAAATAGCAAAGCAGGAAATTTATGACAATTTGAGACACCTAGCTCTTCACTGACATAAAAATACATGTATGCAAAATAAAACTATCTAAACATACACATTTTAACAAAATACTGCATGTTTTCTTACCTGTCGTAGCTGTTCCAGCTCATTGCAACTCTTGTTATAATGTGCTGGGTCCTCTCCATAGTGGTCTCTTATATACTGCAATGAAAAAGGCAATACTGTATAAATTACATGAAAGCTTACAGCTTAGTATGTAGAGCACAAGTACTATCAGTATCTACTGGGAAGTTCCATGATAGATCACTGTGCGAGGTTAATTCACTTTACTATGGTCTGACAGAAACAATGTCTGTAGTCATTTGTCCTACAACTATGGATTGCTTAGGATAGTAACTGTTGTCAGTTGCTTATAGAGAATAGGTAAGTGATGATACAGACACTCCAATACATAACCAATGTTACTGATCCCCTAGATTGCAGTCTTAGTGCCTGGCTACCAGACACACCAAGTGCTTGGCTTCTAGATATGCTAGGTACCTGGCCACCAGACACAGGTTGTATGACAACCAGCCAATTAGGTGCCTGGCTACTAGAAAAACTTGGTACCTAGTTACAAGACACACTAGGTGCCTGGTTACTAGACAAACTTAGTGCCTGGTTACCAGGCACTAGCTGCCTGGTTACTTTACAAATTTGGTGCCTGGTTACCAGACACCCCAGCTACCTGGTTACCATTCAAATAGGTGCCTGGTTACCAGACACTAGCTGACTGGTTACTTTACAAACAAGGTGCTTAGTTACCAGACACATTTCCACTGTCTATAACATCAATCTATCAGGATTTTTTTAAATCTGAAATCTGAAAAATGTCAGACTGATTCATATGTAAATTTAAAAATATGGTAAGTATTATCATAGTGGTAATATGATAAAGTCCAAAATATGGAGAATAACTTAAGAAACATTAATTACTCATAAAAGTCCTGATTGTAGTATGCTATGTCCCCTTCATGTTTATGATGCATGTATTATTTGATCCTTTTGGAAACTGAATGAAATCTTAAAAGAATTCATTTCTCCAATATTTCCTATAAATAAGGCATTGAATTTTATAAAATATGAACAAGAAATACAAAGAAATGAAACTGATCATAAAGGATAACATAGTATCATGATAAAAATGTCACCACAGATCAACATCACACTATTCACAGGTCTCTATGGCTGGACAAATATAGCCGCTGCGTTGACTACATGCAGTGATTAGACCAATATTTCTGCTATTTGAAATTCTTTACATACATATTCACCAAATAACTTAAACTTCTGATTTAAATTCTTCTTTAAATTTTCTAAAATTTGCCTATGAGAATAAAAAAAAAATGGAAAGGTAGTTCTCACACCATTTTTCTAAGTTACTTGAGCCCGGCATGCCAATGAATACGCCTGGGCATTCCGGGATCCTTGCTCTTTCTCCCTATATTGCAGATTTTATCATTTTCATTGCCAAGCTCAATTCAATCATTCCGGGATCCTTGCTTTCTCCCTATATTGCAGATTTTATCATTTTCATTGCCAAGCTCAATTCAATCCACTTCAGTTGGTTGAAAAAATTGCACACACCTTTTTTCATTACCACAAGGGTCTAGCTAGGTCCAATTTTTTGGGAGAAGTCACTTCTCCCTCAAGCTGATTTAGGGAGAAGTGGGGAGACTTTAGGGAGAAGTGGGAAGACTTTTCCTACCGCAATGATGTTGTGTGATTCGAAAGGTGGCTGTAATTTTCTTGTTTCTTGATAAAAAGTATTGATGTGACCATTCATTTTCTTAGTTAGGTCATTTCCCATACAGTTGTTATTCCAATTAATCGCATGGTTAATCAGCAGTTTTGCTTTTTGCATTCGAACAGGTTGACAATTAAAAACGAAGTGTCAAAGACGTAAATGCGACACTAATTGGCTGAACACAATCAGCGAGGTATATCAGATAATTTGATTCACTTCCACACTTCTCGGGAAAATCTCGCAAGTACCTGAAGTAGGCGGAGCTTAAATTATGCTACCGGCGTGTGTTTGTGTATTTGGCACTCGTTATGACACCGTGCAAATTGTCAACAGTCCGGGTAGCACTAATTAGCGAATCGGGCGACTTGCATTTCACTCTGAGGTTAGATTTGAGCGGTTTGAAGTTCTAGAGCGCCTATTTCGCTCAAGTCGCCCACTCGCGAGATCCCTGTACCATCGGCAAAGTCTGTGTATATTAAAAAAGCATTTAAATAGCAAGATTTTTTGGGTTTTTTTTTTTAAACTATATTATATGTAAAGAATTTCAAACAGAAGAAATAACAGTCAAATCATGTCAGGTAGTCAACACGATGTTCATCAGCTGCAAAGTACCTATTGACCATATCGACATTATAGGATAAATCCCGCTCTCCGGTATTTCCGTAAATAGGGTCAGGGGGGCTGGCGAGGGAAGTTCTTACTTTCTCACAATGGAAATACTATTCTACGACCTCGGCAACAAAATTTTTGCAAAAATAATCTGTTTACCTTGAAAAATGCAAATAATTTCACACCTTCAGTATCGAGCCACAGAAGCGGCAGTGTAGAATAAAAGATAAAATTTCAAAAATAAAGTAAACCTTGAGGATATTTTTGCTACGTCTTAATTACAACAATGTTTTGTGATAATCTGCAATACTTTTTTTATTCATTTTCTTTGTTTAAAACTTGAATAAAAAGATAATCTAAACTCTACCGCCATATAGCGTAATGGCCGATACCCCACTCACCGTAAAACTGGGAAAGGGCGTTTAATGGTGGTTAATACCGGAAAATGGGATTTATCCTATAATACCGAGAATGGTCAATATCAGATGAGTATGACTCATCAAACTTAAAATGTAATCATTATAAAAGAGAATTATAAGTCTTAATTTTACAACTTCCTCAACTTGCAATACAGTTCTTCAAAAAACAAAACCACAGACTAACCAGTTACATAAATTAGTGACATACATTATTTGACAGCTTTTTGTTTACAAAATTACCTCCCTTGAAATAGTCAACACCCGAACAACAACATGACATACTGACAGGTCTGGATTGAGACCTTATCGTTTTGTTATCTCCATTAGTCATTAACTTACGTTTTTAAGTGTTGGACCAAATTCTACATATTCAGGACTGTGTTTTAATTCAAAAGAAAGCATCGGCATCCGTGGAACAGCTTCCATTTTTATTTTTTAAACGGTGATATTAGCATGACACGTCGTGAAAGTTGCGATTCTGGAAAATGGCAGCTGATGATGTAAATTATATGTTTCTTGTTTTTAATTGATTGATTTAATTGTTGCTAGAGTTCATATTTATCTATCAGCTTAACTTAATGATTTTTTTATTGTAGATAAGGTGGTTGTTTGTTGGTAGTTTTTTTATTTACGACGTGACACGAGTATGAAGACAAAGGGAGATAATTTGTAAACAAAAAATTCTGTCAAGGCTTCATACCAATAAAAGAAATTATTCTTTATTTCATATAAGATTCAGCTACTTAATATCAATTTTTATGCAGTTTCTAGATTTTCACTCCAGTGTAGACCTGTTTTCACAAGATATCCATACATTTGCTTCAAGAACACTAAAAGAAAAAGGGGTGTTGAATAGAACACAAAAATAATAATCCTTATATGACAGGAAAATATCCTGGTGTAACAGTTAATGCCATTATACAGAAAACTCTTTGCACAGAGGAAATCTTCTTTTTGAATATGTTAATTCTTTTCAGAAAGGAGTAATGTATTTCTAAATACTGAATATTTTGCAATTAGAATCGCACGCGTATTTTTGAACGAATAAGCAGAAACATATGAACAGGGAAATATATTATATAATATAACTTTCAATTTAATTGATATTTCTAGAAGTAATATTTGAGTGTAAACAAATTGTACTGACAGTTCCCTTGATGAATGTTACAGAAAAGGATCCACTGCATTCACTTAATAAGGTGTTAAATGGTAATTACTGAAGGTGATAAATGCCACATTTATTATGTGAGATAATCCAATCAAACATTAATTTTAATTTAAATTGAAGACTTCATTTAATCTTTAGATTATATTATAAATTACTGAAAGAAAAGTAAATTTTATTATCAAGTACTTCTTGTAAATAAAATCATCTTCAAATATATAGGTCACAGAATTTAACTGGGAACGTTAAGTGATGAATTTCTTCTTTATATTTTTCCCATTGAAAAGCAGATCATAACATCTATTTAAAGTGTAAGTGATGCAACTCTAAAATTTAATGCTGTTAATGGAATATCGAGTAACAAATATTTGACTAAGACTAGAGTACCCAAAAATACTACCATTTTCAGGAGGTATACACATCAAAGAAACATAAAAGAAATCAATTTGCGTAATCCATATTTCACTTTAGCAAACTTCAAAAACAAAACTTTTTAATGAGTGCAAACATATATATATCTATTTAAGATAACTCACAACCATCATGGGCTAAAAAATGAGTAATTGGCAGGGCTCGACACTAACACTGGTCCGCTGGTCCGAGGCCAGTGAAAAGCAACAAGGACCAGTGAAATATTTGGAGGACCAGTAACTGTTTCATTTAAAAAGTTAGTGGAAACTGCTCTTCGGACCAGTGACCCAAAATGGTTAGTGTCTAGCCCTGATTGGTATTTTTTCCTAATTCATACTAATTATTATTCATATTAAAACTTGGATAATTTTAACAAAGTCTTTTATAATTTTTTTTAAACTTTTAAACATCAATGGCAGTTATTATATATTCATCTTCATTAATATTTTCCTTCATGTTTTGCTGATAAACATAACCTGTCTCCTTACCAAATTTTGGGGAATTTGGGGTTGAAACGTCCTAAAAGCTGAGACACAATTCCCAAAATGTGGTGGGGGGGAAGTCTTGGGAGGAAACGTCTTGGGGGGGGAACGTCTGGACACCAGAAAATTGCAGTGAAATGCAAGTCATCTAAAGTCAGGTACCCTCATATTGCCGCATTTCCAGAGGTGTGGAATTCCTATGTCCGACTTGTCTGACTTTGGCTTTTTTGCCAATGGACAAGTAGATTCTTTCATCCTGTTTATCCGTGGACAAGTGAAAATTTCTGCCAAAAAATAAAAATAATTTCCAGTAATGCAGTATCACAATATTATTCTAAATATAAATCGTTTCAGTCAATTATTCAAAGGCACAGCTAAATTCCCAATCAAATTTAGAAACTTGATTGATATATTTAATAAATAAAACCCGTATGGAGCCCCGCACTAAATGTCTGCCTGGAAATTTCCTCGCGCTGATTGGCTGTTGCCACGGAAAAACTATGGCAGTGTTATATTAAACATCTGAGCAGACAATCCATTTCCCTTTAGAAGATAAGTGATGACTCGAAAGGGTTGTTTGGCATGACTTGGTCAGAAGAGCAAAAAAAAATGCAAATCTAATAGACAAAAAATATTACAGCAACGTACTTGTCTCTTTCAGGAAAGCTGGCTTAATGAATTCAGATGAACACACCATTCTCATGTGTCAAGTATGCAGGTTGTCCAGGCTACCATGACTTTATAATTGAGGCAATTCTTATATTCTGATGGTTGCGCCCATTCAAAACAGCAAAATATAACATTTCTGAATCTGAAGGTTATAACACACTAAATAGTTGTTGTTCTTTATTCTATATAAAATCGACCTATTTCCAATGACCGCAGCACACATCAGGACCCATTTTAAATTTCTGTAACTTACATTTTCTTGAAGAATATTGTCAGTGCTAACTTAAAATCAAAAGAAAAGTGGGGGTCATGTTTGATGCAAGAAAAACAATTTCAGTCAAACACACAAACTGCAAAATCAGAGAGACCACAAATTATACTGGTGGTGTATGATCTAAGTTTCCATGAAAATTTTTGTCCTGTTGTTATTTCATTATGAAAATGTTACCTACATGTCAAGCATAGATCTGTCATGTGATTTTAGCAAAAAAATTGCAAAGAAAATAAGGAAAATAGCTCTACACAGCAAAAAAACTGAGGACTATTTGTATCCGCCATTATGCGACTACCATTTTTTTTCGCGCCATTTTTAGCTCACCTGAGCACAAAGTGCTCAGGGTGAGGTATTGTGATCGCTCACCGTCCGGCGTCAGTCCGTCCACACTTTCCTTTAAACAACATCTCCTCCTAAACCAACAGGCCAATTTTGATGAAACTTCACAGGGATGTTCCTTGGATGGCCCCCTTTCAAAATTGTTCAAAGAATTGAATTCCATGCAGAACACTGGTTGCCATGGCAACCGAAAGGAAAAACTTTAAAAATTGAATTGGTTTATACTAATTTGTTTTAGCTCGATTGTGATGAAAGCTTGAAGCTTATTGTAACCACTCTCGAGTCCGCTTCCTGGAAAAATCAGTACTGGTGTCGAACCCACGACCCTTGGATTGAGCAGCCGACACCTTATCCACTAGACCACCACTCCCCTTTTAGATATTAAATTGAAACTTAAGATGTGCCTTCGGGGTTATAAAACTAGTTGATAGCATCAAGTCCCATAACTCTGACATGTATTTTGGGCAAATTATGCCCCCTTTTGGACTTAGAAAATTCTGGTTAAAAGTTTTGCGTGCAAGTACTTACAGCTATTACTTAAAGGCATATAGATTTGAAACTTATTTTTCATTTTCTAGATCAATTACCAACCTCACTGGGTCAAGTTCCATAACTCTGACATGTATTTTGGGCAAATTATGCCCCCTTTTGGACTTAGAAAATTCTGGTAAAAGTTTTACATGCAAGTTGCTATCTCCAAAACTAATGCAGCTATTGAATTGAAACTTCACAAGTGCCTTCGAGGTTATAAAACTAGTTGAATTAGCAGCAAGTCCATAACTCTGATATGCATTTTGGTGAAATTATGTCCCCTTTTGAACTTAAAACTCTTTTGATATTTAACATTTTGGGTAATATATTCTTGCTTTTGGGACAATATTTCGAATAGTCGAACTTGGCTGTCTTACGGACAACTCTTGTTTGACTTAGCAGTTTTTGGTTAAGTATTTGTATGTAAGCTGGTATCTCAGTATCCACTTAATGGAATGGATTGAAACTTCACACTCCTGTTAACTGTCATGATCTAACATGCACTGTAAAGGTCCCATAACTCTGCTTTGCATTTTTACAAAATTATGCCCCTTTTTCGACTTAGCTGTTTTTGGTTAAGATTTTGTATGTAAGCTGGTATCTCAGTATCCAATAATGGGAATGGATTGAAACTTCACACACTTGTTCATTGTCATGATATGACATGCAGTGCAAAGGTGCAATAACTCTACTTTGCATTTTACAAAATTATGCCCTTTTTCCAACTAATAGCAAATTTTGGTTAAATTCTTATATGTAAGGTGGTATCTCAGTACCGACTAATGGGAAAGAATTGAAACTTCACACACTTGTCCACTGTCGTGAGCTAATAAGCACTGTGCAGGTTCGATAACCCTGTTCTGCATTTTTACAAAATTATGCCCTTTTTAGCTCACCTGTCACATAGTGACAAAGTGAGCTTTTGTGATCACCCGTCGTCTGTGCGTCCGTCCGTCCGTCAACAATTTCTTGTCTGCACGATAGTGGTTTCATTTATGATTTTATTTTAACCAAACTTGCACACAACTTGTATCATCATAAGATCTCGGTTCCTTTCTTGGACTGGCCAGATCCCATTATGGGTTCCAGAGTTATGGCCCCTGAAAGGGCCAAAATTAGCTATTTTGACCTTGTCTGCACAATAGCAGCTTTATTTATGATTTGATTTTTACCAAACTTGCATACAACTTGTATCACCATAAGATCTTGGGTCCTTTGTTGAACTGGCCAGATCCCATTATGGGTTCCAGAGTTATGGCCCCTAAAAGGGCCAGAATTAGCTATTTTGACCTTGTCTGCACAATAGCAGCTTCATTTATGATTTTATTTTAACCAAACTTGCACACAACTTGTATCACCATTTGGTCTTGGTTCCTTTCTTGAACTGGCTAGATCCCTTTATGGGTTCCAGAGTTATGGCCCCTAAAAGGGCCAGAATTAGCTATTTTGACCTTGTTTGCACAATAGCAGCTTCATTTATGATTTTATTTTAACCAAACTTGCACACAACTTGTATCACCATAAGGTCTTGGTTCTTTTCTTGAACTGGCCAGATCCAATTATGGGTTCTAGAGTTATGGCCCCTGAAAGGGCCAAAATTAGCTATTTTGACCTTGTCTGCACAATAGCAGCTTTATTTATGATTTGATTTTTACCAAACTTGCTTACAACTTGTATCACCAAAAGATCTTGGTTCCTTTGTTGAACTGGCCAGATTCCATCATGGGTTCCAGAGTTATGGTCCCTTAAAGGTCCAAAATTTGCTATTTTGGCTTTTGCAGCCATATAGAGACTTCATTTATGGTTTGATTTGATACAAACTTCCAAAATATCTTCAACAACAATAAATCGTGGATTCCATGACGAATCTGTCAGATCCAACCGTAGGTTCCAGAGTTATTTTATATCTGATGACCTCCCCCGATTGTAATCAAAATGGATTTATATCAGTAAGTACATATAGGACTTATTTGAAATTCCATTATTGACATTAGTTGGACTGAGATAATCAGGGTAGATAACTATGGACTGATTTTATGTCAAATTACCTCCCTTTATTTCAAATTAAAATGAGTATATCTCTGTAACTAATGAAGATACTGATCTGAAATTTCATTTATGTCAACAGATGGACTTGGACAATCAGTGAAGATACATGATGACTGAATTTATGACAAATTACCTCCCTTTATTTTTATCTATATGAATACACCTTAGCAGCTTCCAATGAGATTGGTTTGAAACGTTATTTATGTCTTCCATGGTAAGAAATAGTCATATTAGATAACTCTTGATTGAACATTTATCGATATGAATACTTTACTAATATATTGTTGTATAGGCTTGTACTTTGTATCTTCTACATGCATATAGCAATGCATGATTACCTCCCCTGATTTTAATAAAAAAGGATTTATCTCGGTAAATATTTATAGTACGCATTTGAAATTTCATTATTGTCTTTAGTTGGACTGAGGCAATCAGGGTAGATAGTATGGACTGGTTTTATGTCAAATTACCTCCCTTTGTTTCAAATTAAAATGGGTGTATCTCAGTAACCAATGAAGATGCTGATTTGAAATGTCATTTGTGCCATCAGATGGACTTGGACAATCACGGTAGATAACTTTTGACCGAATTTATGACAAATAACCTCCCTTTATTTTATGTAAATGAATATATGTCAGCAGCATCTAATAAGATTGGTTTTAACTGTTATTTAAGTCTTCCAGGGTAAGGAAAAGTAGAGTGGGCAGACCAATGCTCGGCGCATACCAACGCTCGGCGTATATCACGTTTCTCTAGGAATTTCTTAATATATATTTAAAATATCAGCTCTTGTGAGTCCCTTTTCGTTTGTTTACATCACGCGTAATTTTATCCAAGTGCGGTTCATTTCCGGTATGGTCACGTGGTCACAGTAAAGCAGACGATGCAAGGCTAAAGGCGTTCAGTTTTGTGTTCTACTCTCATTAAAACAGATTTTCTGGTAAAACATGTATTAAAAAAGTAGATTGCAGGCGGAATTATGGAGAAAAAAGCATTTTTCTTTTTAATTATTTTATTTTTTTATACTTAAATAAACTATAAACCTTTACCATGGCATTTTATACGGACCAATTGTACTGCACTTTTCTGTAGCTTATGCTGTTCAAGAAATTGATATACTATGTGGACTAATGACACTTTTGAAAAGATTTCCAAAAATAATGGAAATAAATCATCAAATATCATAAGTTATTGATTTCTTGAAGTTAGACTCACAGAATTGTGATAAATTATCTTCAAATGAATTCCTTCAGATAATTGTTGTAAAAAATTTGTTTATTCAATTTATATATGCAGAGTAGAGAGAGTGGTAATTTACGTACATGTTTATGTACTTAAAATAATCGGTTAATCAATACAACCTATGTCTTGTGTTAAATATTTCTTATACTTCACTTTAATGCATAAATAGTTCAAAATTACAACCTGCAGATTAATATGCCGTACGCCGAGCGTTGGTATACTTCCGCATGAACCGCACAGGTTTTACTGGTACTATTTTTAGCTCCCGTCTATTACGTCACGGTGTGACTAGAAATATGTAAACAATATGGTTGAATACTCACAGAGTGTTCTACAAACTGACGATAAAAAAGTACGGTAAGTTAATGTAAAAACAGTTTTTAGATTTAAAATATGTAGTTTTTACGCCGAGCATTGGTCTGCCCACTCTAATGTTTTTACAAAAATGCAGCATTTGAGCCTAGGACCCTCAAACTTGGTATTGAAATTGGCCCTGACTAGGTCAAAAGGGACTGTTACAAGAAAATGTTTATCCTGATGATATTTAGTGTGTATGCCTATGTGCTCTATGTCAAAACTTGATTATATCATTATGAGCAATGGTACTCAGGTGAGCGATACAGGGCCATCATGGCCCTCTTGTTTTATCTGTATTCATTCAATTGACAAGGCTTTTGAATAGTCCAGTATTGCTGTCGTCCGACAGCTCTTGTTGTATATCTAGTTGTCATAACTGACAAAAAATGTCCTGTTAAGTCTGAAAAAGTTACTACAATGGTAAAAGTATCTAATTACTGCTTTAATACATTTCTAGGATGCTGAGGTGTTTGAGATCACAGATTTCACAACAGCATCAGAATGGGAAAGGTAAATTTGTCACATTGCAGTTCTGTTTTATATTTTACAGCAGCTTCAGTATAGGAACAGTAACTTAATCCATTGGCAATTTTGTTAAATGTTTAGACAATGTCCTTAGTCCGAACCATTCCTTCGCCATTTGTACAGGTATTCCATGGGAGGCAATAATTGTACCCCCCGACAACAAAGTTGTAAGAGGGGGTATACTGGTTTCAGGTTGTCTGTCTGGCCGTCTGTCCGTAGACGCAATCTTGTGCACCATCTCTCCTTATCCCCTTGACAGAATTTAATGAAACTTCACACAAGTGATCAGTACCAACAGTAGTTGTGCATGGGGCATGTTAGGTTCTTTTAGAAAAAAAATTTGCAGAGTTATGGGACTTTGTTTTTTTGTTACTATACTATATACATAGACATAATCTTGTGCGCACCATCTCTCCTCATCCCCTTGACACAATTTAATGAAACTTCACACAAGTGATCAGTAACAACAGTAGTTGTGCATGGGGCATGTTAGGTTCTTTCAGCGACAAAAATTGCAGAGTTATGGGACTTTGTTTCTTGTTAACATACTATGTACATACAGTCTGCATATGCAATCTTGTGCGTGCCTAATCTACCAAACCCTTACACACAATTTAATGAAACTTCACACAAGTGATCAGTACCAACCCTAGTTGTGCATGGTGCATGTTACATTCTTTTAGATAAATATTCTGCATAGTTATGGGACTTTGTTTTTTGTTACTATACTGTATACATACAGTCTATATACATACAGTCCACATAATAATGCAATCTTGTGTGCGTCAAATTGCAATGTACTGTGTCAGTGCATGCAGGGGGTACATTCATCACCTTTAGTGATAGCTCTAGTTTGATTTAGTAAATACAGCAAACTTTTTCTGCATCAGTGCAGGCCAAAGGGAAGTTCATTGACCTAAAAACCATTTTATTTTCTGTTGGGGAAAATATTATTCAAAAATGTAGTTGATGTATCATTTTAGGTAACTTACATTAACCTGATACAAATTTGATCCTTAAGTATTTTCTTGTTATAAGTATAATCAGATTTTTTTTTTGTATTTCAGATTTATATCTCGAGTAGAAGAGATACTACATGAATGGAAACTGGTGAGCTCTCCACCTAGACTGCCAGCTCCAAAGGTAAATTGTTTATTACAATAATAATAATTTGGTAATTTAACAGTAATCTGTTTGTGTGATTGTTTTGGGTTAAAACCGTTTTTCAGCAGTATTTCAGTCATGTAACGCAGGCAGTTAACCTAACCAGTATTCCTGGATTCTGTACCAGTACAGAGCTGTTCTCCGCAAGTAACTGCCAACTTCCCCACATGAATCAGAGGTGGAGGACTAATGATTTCAGACACAATGTCATTTATCAAATAGTCACGGAGAACATACACCCCGCCCAAGGATCAAACTCGCGACCCCGAGATCCGTAGACCAACGCTTTTACCTACTGAGCTAAGCGGGTAGGCTAACAATAATCTGTAAGCTGTAAACCAGTCTCAGACTTCCAGCATTTGATTGGTTGATTCTGAGCAGAGCTTTAAAATTTACCAATGACATTGCTACATTCTCAGACTTGTCCCCAAACTCGTGTTTTATAACCTGAGAGGCAAATGAACTATATGAGTATTTGTTGTGTTAAAGTAGTACCGGTATTCAGATTTGAAATACTGACTTTTGCTAATTTTCTATCAGTTAAGAGTTTAAAGTTTTACTAGAGATGTTTATGTGCATGACTTAAAAATACTTGCAAGTAAATACTGAAATAAAAAGCATTTACATTAATTTAAAACTGGTATAGATTGAATCTACTAAATGTATTGGAAGGTGCTCTTTAACAGATGCTTATATTGTGGGATATGGGTAGAGTGTCTGACTGCAAACTTAAATGTGATGGTTTCAAATCCCAGCGAGACAGGAATTAGGCTGCAGTGTCCTCAGTTCCTTACTTAGCAACCAGCATTATGGTACTGGCAGGTACTGGCACTAGTCAGTACTGGTACAAGTAGATGCTGCTAATACTGGTCCTTAGAGGCACAAATTGGTACTTGTGCTAGTAGTTACTGGTACTGGTCAATAGGTACTGGTACTGGTCAGTACTGGTACTGGAAGGCGCTGATACTTGTCAATACAGGTGCTTTAGTAGGTACTGGTACAAGATGTATTGGTATGATCTGGTCCTAGAAGGTAACTGGTCAGAAATCCAGGAAACAGTCATTGAGCATGGGTAACATTTATTAAATTGTTAGAACTTTATCTATAATTGATGTAAAAGTAATAGTTTTAGAATAACAAGTTCTATTGTTACGATGAAACAGTCTCAGTTTTTACTCTTCTTTGTATTGTTTTAAGTTATCAGCTGATTTTTATTGAATATTTTAGGGAGCTTACACAAATGGCACATGGGAAGAAAAGACAGAAGAGCTGACATTTGCCAATTTCAAGTTCTCTCTAACACACAGTTGGTTAAAATCAAAGGATGAAAAGACTGAGAAGTCTGCAGAGAAAGAGAGTGGAGAGGAAGATGATGACAATGATAGAGGTATAGGAAAATTGAAGGTTAAAAAGGTCAAATTTAAAAAAAAGACAGATACAGCATAGGGATTGGAAAGGTCAATTTGATAATAGACCTGAAAAAAAAGATCTAAGAAACAACAAGGGTCAAAATGATCAGACTGAATTTGAATTACCACGACATTTACTGTGGCCTTGTTGTCATGGATGCACTAAGATGGTAAGAAAATATGTCACTGTTTTTAAAGTTGAGCTTAAGGAAAAATTTCAGTCTCTTAAAAGATGAGGCAAAGAAGACTAAAATTTTATTCTCATTTACCAGAAGTCTACCCTGATTTGTCTTAGGACTATTTTGAAGAGCGACTGTAATTTAAAAACAAATTGTTTTTGAACTGCCAACATCTACTTGCAGTTGTGTCACTAGTTGTTCACTGTAATTATAAGTTGGAATCTTTTAGTGTTGTATTTGGTTTATTTATAAAAGTTATGATTATATTTTGCTTTTGATAAATTTCAGAGATAACCCCAACTGTGTATGGAGATTTAATGAACATGGACAATGATTTCCCATCCAGAGCTCATTGTATATGTAGATGGTAAGTTACTGTATCATTTGCAGAGGACTAATTCCTGTTGATTTCATGGTTTCGTCATTCCACAAAAATGAATCCAAACGTACTTATAAAATTCCTATGTGAGATCCTTGAAATCGTGTCCCCACAATTTGCTGTTTTGGTAAAAAATTTATTTGCAGTATGGCATTCTTCAGAAAATGATATCATCTTTGTTTAATCTTACATTAGGAAAATATCTATAATATAATTATAGTTTGTTTGAATTTATGTAGTTCTTAGAGAAATGATGTTGAAAATGTAGCATTTTGCCTGTAAGGATTATGAAGTGGATTTGCTATGTTCTCTTCCCAGATATGATATATTCACAGTCTAGTGGGGTCAGGTGTCTAGATATCACATGTTCATAGTCTAGTTGTGTTAGTCATTCAGATATCACATGTCTAGTGGTATAACACTTCTAGGTATCACTTGTTCACTGTCTAGTTGGGTTAGCCTTCAAGATAGCACATGTTCACATTCTAGTGGTGTTAGGCTTCCAAATCCTGCATGTTCACAATCCAGACTGAGGGGTCAGGCTTCCAGATATCACGTTTACAGTGTATTTGTGTTAGGCTTCCAGGTATGTAATGTTCACTGTTCAATGGTGTTAGACTTCCAGATATCACATTTTCACTGTCTAGTGGGGATAGGCTTCCATTAACACATGTTCACTGTCTATTGGGGTTAGGCTTCTAGATTTCACATGTTCACAGTGTGGTGGGGTTAGGCTTCTAGATATCACATGTTCACAGTCTAGTTAAGTTATGCTTTCAGATAGTCTAGGTTTCCAGACAAGACTTTGTGACACTGAGTCCTGCCAACAACACTGAAACAGTTCCTTGTTTTTATGCCCCCGAAGGGAGGCATATAGTTTTTGAATCGTCTGTCTGTCGGTCTGTTGGTCTGTCCGCAATTTTCGTGTCCGGTCCATATCTTTGTCATCGATGGATGGATTTTCAAATAACTTGGCATGAATGTGTACCACAGTAAGACGAAGTGTCGCGCGCAAGACCCAGGTCCGTAGCTCAAAGGTCAAGGTCACACTTAGACATTAAAGGATAGTGCATTGATGGGCGTGTCCGGTCCATATCTTTGTCATCGATGGATAGATTTTCAAATAACTTGGCATGAATGTGTACCACAGTAAGACAACATGTCATGCGCAAGACCCAGGTCCGTAGCTCAAAGGTCAAGGTCACACTTAGACGTTAAAGGATAGTGCATTGATTGGCGTGTCCGGCCCATATCTTTGTCATCGATGGATGGATTTTCAAATAACTATGCATGAATGTGTACCACAGTAAGACGACGTGTCGCGCGCAAGACCCAGGTTCCTAGCTCAAAGGTCAAGGTCACACTTAGACGTTATAGGATAGTGCATTGATGGGCGTGTCCGGTCCATATCTTTGTCAACGATGGATGGATTTTCAAATAACTTGGCATGAATGTGTACCACAGTAAGACGACGTGTCGCACGCAAGACCCAGGTCCGTAGCTCAAAGGTCAAGGTCACACTTAGACGTTAAAGGTCATTTTTCATGATAGTGCATTAATGGGCATGTCCAGTCCATATCTTTGTCATTCATGCATGGATTTTAAAATAACTATGCATGAATGTGTGACACAGTAAGATGACGTGTCGCGCGCAAGACCCAGCTCCGTAGGTCAAAGGTCCTAAACTCTAACATTGGCCATAACTATTCATTCAAAGTGCCATCGGGGGCATGTGTCATCCTATGGAGACAGCTCTTGTTCTATTGCAGGTATGGACTACAAGACTTTGTGACATTGAGTCCTGCCAACAACACTGAAACAGTTCCTTGTTTTTCTGTTGCTGGTATGGACTACAAGACTTTGTGACACTGAATCCTGCCAACAACACTGAAACAGTTCCTTGTTTTTCTGTTGCAGGTATGGACTACAAGACTTTGTGACACTGAGTCCTGCCAACAATACTGAAACAATTCTAAGTTTTTCTGTTGCAGGTATGGACTACAAGACTTTGTGACACTGAGTCCTGCCAACTACACTGAAACAGTTCCTTGTTTTTCTGTTGCAGGTATGGACTACAAGACTTTGTGACACTGAATCCTGCCAACAACACTGAAACAGTTCCTTGTTTTTCTGTTGCAGGTATGGACAACAAGACTTTGTGACACTGAGTCCTGCCAACAATACTGAAACAATTCTAAGTTTTTCTGTTACAGGTATGGACTACAAGACTTTGTGACACGGAGTCCTGCCAACTACACTGAAACAGTTCCTTGTTTTTCTGTTGCAGGTATGGACTACAAGACTTTGTGACACTGAGTCCTGCCAACAATACTGAAGCAATTCTATGTTTTTTCTCTTGCAGGTATGGACTACAAGACTTTGTGACACCGAGTCCTGCCAACAACACTGAAACAGTTCCTTGTTTTTCTGTTGCAGGTATGGACTACAAGACTTTGTGACACTGAGTCCTGCCAATAATACTGAAACAATTCTATGTTTTTTTCTTGCAGGTATGAACTACAAGACTTTGTGCCACTGAGTCCTGCCAACAATACTGAAGCAATTCTATGTTTTTCTCTTGCAGGTATGGACTACAAGACTTTGTGACACTGAGTCCTGCCAACAATGCTGAAGCAATTCTATGTTTTTCTGTTGCAGGTATGGACTACAAGACTTTGTGACACTGAGTCCTGCCAACAATACTGAAACAGTTCTATGTTTTTCTGTTGCAGGTATGGACTACAAGACTTTGTGACACTGAGTCCTGCCAACAATGCTGAAGCAATTCTATGTTTTTCTCTTGCAGGTATGGACTACAAGACTTTGTGACACTGAGTCCTGCCAACAATACTGAAGCAGTTCTAGGAGAAAGTAAAGCCAAACTGTTACTCTCTTCTGTAAACATTGCATTAACAGATGCAGGATGGTAAGATATGGCTCATGTCATTAAATAAATCATTACTGTAAACAATTACAGTAAACTATGGATACAGTCTATTGAGCTACAGTGGAACACCACTCCCTTGAGCATGGATTGCTTGAGTACCAGTCCTGATTAAAGCATTTCATGTTATTTGTAACCGCCCCGGTAGCCTAGTGGTAGAGCGTCCGCTTCGAGTGCGGGATGTTGTGGGTTCAATCCCCGGCCAAGTCATACCAAAGACGAAAGAAATGGTACTAGTAGCTTCCTCTTTTGGCGCTCAGCATTAACAGGATAGTGCTAGGACTGGTCAGCCTGGTGTCAGTATAATGTGATTGGGTGGGGTATCATGCCACGTGTCTACGGCGCGGTATTCCAGTGAGGCAGCACTATAAAGTTGGGCATTGTGCCCACTGCTACAAGTAGATACCGTCGTTTATATGACTGAAAAATTGTTGAAAAAGACGTTGAACCGAACACTCATGCTATTTGTGGCCATTGACCTTGTATTTGCTCTGTAAGATTTGTTTGAAAACTCAGATAACTTGAATATTTTGCTAATCCTCATAACTTAAAGGGTCAGTATTGTACTGTAGTCATAACTGAAAGGAAGAGAATTTTTCTTTATTATAAAATGGTGTCATTTATTTGGATTGTCAAATACATATAAGATAGAATAAGATAAGATAAGATTTTATTATTCTATTACATGTTTTCATATTGAAGTCTGATTTTTTACATAAACCTCTGTGTCATGGCCTTTCCTGCTAGTTGCATTTATAATAATTTTATAGTAAATTGATATTAAACTTGCCAACTTAGCTCAATAGGGAGAGCGCAGTTCTACAGATCACTGAAATCATTCATCCTCTAACTCTGATTCATTTAGGCAAGTTTGCATTAACTTGCGGCGGACAGGTTTGAACTGGTACAGAATCTAGGAACACTGGTTAGGTCAGCTTCCTGCCGTTACATAAATAAAATACTGTTGAAAAGCGGCATTTAACCCGAAACAAACAAAAAGATTAATATTAATAGCCTAGATTGGCCAGGAGAAAAGTTAAGGCTCCCAGATTGGAGGTGAGAATGATGTTATTGTGTTTTATAGTTAAGCTCTAGACAAACATGCCACTTCTCAAAGTATTCTAAATTTAAAGTGTTTTTTTATAGCTGTGTACCAATTTTTGTACAAATACACCAGAAGTGGAGACGATTATACCAAGGAACCTGTGTGTTGCCAGGCTCTAATATAGAATTTGGTATGGTACATTTAAAGAGGATTCCAGCCCAGTATAATCATCTAGCTGGACTACTGGATGTCTTTAAGTCTAAACTGGTAAGTGTATTAAATTTAATAATAATTTTGGTATATAGAATCATTACAATTATGTAGTTTGTATGTTTCAATACATTTAGTGCCAGTAGACCTACAGTGCTCTTGTGTTTAATTTGTTATTGTAAGGACACATTTTAAGTCATATTGTGACTTTCCAGATTTTAATTGGGAAGGCAGACCCTCCGGGCTTTTTTTCAGCCATGGTTGGTTACCTGGAAATAACCACCAACCTTCAATAAAACAGCTGGATGGCTTTCTTACATGAGACAATTCTACTTCACTTGCAGTTTCAGACTGACAATGGTTATAAACAAGTGACTCGAGTCACTGACCATAACTAGTCTGCTTTGGGCACCTTTGCCCTTGTGTTTTAGTCAGTTGTATATCGTACAATAGTGAAGTAAATATGGAATCATGTGGTGTAGAATGTGTTGATTTAATTGAAGACATCACATTTGACTTACGAGTTTGGAAACCAGTCTCAGTATACAACCTTGCCATTGGTCAATTTCAAGACTGAACTGATAATCAACCAATCAAATGCAGGAGTTTGTAGACTGGTCACCAACTTCAGATTTATAATTGAAGTACCAATTCTGCTTTATATTGAGAAATACTTAATTACTGTATCATATCATCATGTTATAAAATCAAGGCAGTAGGGATAAGATTTTCATTTTAAGTAACAGAATGTTTTTAGTATAACATTTTTCTATCATTATTACCAGGGTTCTGTTGCTGATCCACGGCCACCAGTGTCTGTTGCTGTCAGGTTCCTTTATGGACTGTATGACTGGGTTAACTCCCCTTGGACACAAGCACTTCCAGGTATATATTAATTGCCTGTACTTTTTGTTCAGGGATTACTTTTATTACTGTTTATCTTGTTGTTGTTTATTTTACATTCTCCCGTTCTCATCTTGCACATTATACTTCACCTGCTAAACATTGTGCTGGCTTCCTTAAGTGTTGACAGAAAAATTGGAGAAAATAACAGATACATTTTAGACCTAATTTTTAACCGGTATGGTGGATCCAGGACTAGTTGGTCATCTTGGTAAACACTTCTATATGTATAGTCATTTCTTACTCTACTTTTGAATAGTTTAAATTAAAAGGATTTTAACAAATTAAAAGTCTTGGAACCTTTAAGTCTTAGAACTGTTTTAGAATTTAAAGGCTTGGAACCAGTTAGAAATGGATGTCATTGAACCATGCTTGGAACCAATTTAGAATTGAAAATTTTAGAACCAATTTAGAGTGTACAGTCTTAGAACTACTTTAGAATATAAAGTCTTAGAACCACTTTAGAATTTAAAATCTTAAAACGGCTTTAGAATTTAGTCTTGAAAAAGATACTAGTAATAGGTAAGAGTAGATTTCTCGGAAGAACAGAACACCACAAACACAGCCTCAGAACCACACATTTGCAAAGTAGGCCCACAGCAAAAAGAAGCTGTAAAGGAAAAATATTACAGACAGGTTGCTTCAAAAATGCAACAAGTGCATTTTACTTTTATGCAAAATATAGAAAAAGTGTGTGTTTGGGGGGGGGGGGGGGGGGGGGGGAGGGGGGGGATATATAATATAAAATATTTGAAACCAATTTAGATCAATCTGACTTAAGTTCTCGATCTTCCTAGAAGTTAGATCTGATGACAGCCCATTCAAATTCATCTTTCTGTATAACATGTATAATCGGATTTCCAATAATGCTATTTTTATTTTCATCAGTCTATTTTTATTTGAACCAATCAGACAAAGCATTTGGCTAAAAGGGACTGAAATCAGCTTCTGGTTAAAATAGTTTTTCTTGAGAATAAAAGTTTTGTCATGTAATGAACATAAGAACAAGAGATTTTGTTTCTAAACTATCTTTAAGAAATGTGAAAAAAAAGAAAAAAATAACGCCAGAGTCAGGAATTGAATATATATATCTATCAAAAACTGGACTCCCAGGTTAAAATATAGATTTTTTTAAACTTCTGCTTTCACTTCCAAAATGTTGAAAGCGAGACTCTGATTTGTGAATTTGAGTCTCAATAGTCTGTCCAAAGATCCA
The DNA here is from genome assembly GCF_021730395.1 of Mercenaria mercenaria. NCBI lineage: Eukaryota > Metazoa > Mollusca > Bivalvia > Venerida > Veneridae > Mercenaria > Mercenaria mercenaria. Next base: position 486,227 of record NC_069378.1, read on the forward strand.
GTGCAAAGCAGATGATTTTAATCAGATTGAATTTAGGTTTAAAGTCTTTGAACAGATTTTGAATTTTTGAAGTATAAGAACAGCTTTTAAATTTAAAGTACTGATGCCAGTTTAGATTTTAAAGTCTTAGAACCAGTTTAATGTCTTGAAATGCGCCATGCCATGAGAAAAGCAACATAGTGGCTTTGCGACCAGCATGGATCCAGACCAGCCTGTGCATCTGTGCCATCTGGTCAGAATCCATGCTATTCGCTTTCAAAGACTATTGCAATTAGAGAAACTGTTAGTGAACAGCATGGATCCTGACCAGATCTGCGCAGATGTGCAGGCTGGTCTGTATCCATGCTGGCCGCAAAGCCACTATGTTGAGTTTCTCATGGCGCGGTTCAAATTAATTTCAAGTTGACTAATCTTCTTGAAGCACAGTTTAGTACTGTAGAATAAACATACATGTGACACACTTGTCTTAGTAATTTTGTTGTAACATCATAGTTTGCAAATATCACTGCCACTAACAGAAATTGAGAATTTTTAGTGGTGTAAAGTACAGTTAAACTCCGATGACATGAGCACACAAAAGCCTTTAGAATATATTCATTATGTTTATAGCCGGAAGAAAGGCTCTTATGAAAATTTTTGTAACATTGGTTTACTTTATTACATTACAGTTTGTTAACTTTGTTGTGTCAGAGTTTTACTGTAGTTTTCCTGTTGTACTACACCAGTTACCCCACTTAGCATGTGTGTCAATATCTATATACATATATATTGTAGTTCGTAGCAGTAAAGTCAGAAAACTAAATGGTAAGGGGTTACTTTATAGCTTGGGCATGAAAATATTACTTCTTTCAAAACAATAATTTTCAATGCTAAGTTGCCTGTTGTTTTGAACTTAAATGCTGTCATTTCTACCAATTTCTTTTGTTGAGCATGAATTGTTTATCAATACATTATTTCATGTGCATCTTCTTGATAAGTTTTTATTGACTTGAGTTTGTTGAGTTTGAAGTTGAAGATATAGACATAAACTCTTTCAAACAACAGATATTCCTTAAAGATATAGACATAAATCCTTTCAGACAGCAGCTATTCCTTTAAGATTTAGACATAAATCCTTGCAGACAGCAGCTATTCCTTGAAGATACAGACATAAATCCTTTCTGACAGCAGCTATTCCTTGAAGATATACTGTAAACCTAGAATTGTTTTCGCGCTTTTTAAATTAGCGCCTTTCACGGGTAGTATATTTCCGTGAAATTAAAAAGCCGCGAAAAACTGTGATCTAACAAAAACGCAAAAGATTCTTGCTTCAGCTTATATAGACCGCTATAAAATGGTTCTGTGCTTACACATACCTGGATATTATTAATTCATATTCTAGTACCGTAATTGTAAAACATGAGTGCACAAATCCACATTATTTCAATCTGTTTACAATTTACTTATTAATGAAGCAACAGCATTTTCAATATCGATCCGTAAGGCAAACAAACGGGATAAAACAAAAACAATATGCATCTATCGAACGACATATACATGCAATTTGCAGTCGGCTGCCAATACGATATATTATTTGTAAGTAAAATAGTGTGTCTATTTCTGCTAAGTGTGGATTAATAGCCTATTTAAATATCAAACAAATGACTGTGTAATAACTGCAATTTACTGACGTCAATAATTGGAGGTGTGAATAACCGTTGATATGGATGAAAAGGATTAGGGTGCATTTATAATTGAAGGGTACAATAAAACTGAATGTTTTCGAGAATACTATAAGTGCAACTATGCAGTGATACTTACCTTATTATACTAAATATGTTCACTTGCGACTTCATATTCGCGGGATTCACGATGGATATGATTCCGTGAAGATATGTATCCGCGAAAATGTTCATGTTTTGAAAAACGCGAAATGTAGTATCCGCGAACATTTCTAGGTTTACAGTAGACATGAAGCCTTTCAGACAACAGCTATTCCTTGAAGATATAGACATAAATCTTTTCTGACAGCAGCTATTCCTTGAAGATATAGACATAAATCCTTTCAGACAACAGCTATTCCTTGAAGATATAGACATAAATCCTTTCAAACAACAGCTATTCCTTGAAGATATAGACATAAATCCTTTCAGACAACAGCTATTCCTTGAATGGCAACTGGAACTCAGGTCTTTGCTTTGCTTTCTGAGATGTTTGTTTTATGTGTTGTTGCTGAGGCAAGCATTGATGAAGCTTTTTCTGAGACATGGAGCATAATTTTTATGCCCCCAGCACCAACTGATGCGGGAGGCATATAGTGATTGTCCTGTCCTGTCGGTTGGTCCGTTCGTTTGTTCATCCATCCGTACGAGGTTAACCAAATGGGACCGTTTTGTCTAGCATCAGTATCCCTTACAAGAATGAATTGATACTAATACAGATGTAAACTGTGACCATTCCTCATCTTCAAACATCACTTAACCTCAGTTTCACCTTGCCCTTGACCTCGCTTTGGCTTTAGGTGCAAAATCTATCGACAAGGATGCCACCGGGGCATCAAGCGTTTATTGAACGCAGCTCCTTGTTTATTACAAGATTTGCTGTGAATTGTTGAAATATTAGAGTGAATTAGTATCATAATTTCATTGTGAAAAATATCAAATATATTTTTCACTGGTACATAACTACGTAATAAATTATTGATAAGAATAGTTTAAACCATTGATTGAGAAAAGAATATTTTGTTTGTTTTAAACTTAAGATGAAATATCTTCCAGTCGAGGCCCTCCGTGGCCAAGTGGTTAAGGTCACTTGCCCCTCATCGATGTGGGTTCGAGCCTCTTTAGGGGCGTTGAATTCTTTGTGTGAGGAAGCCATCCAGCTGGCTTACAGAAGGTCAGTGGTTTTTCACAGGAGCCCACTCATGAAATACATGTAATGCACAGGGTCTTCCTCCACCATCAAAACTGGAAAGTCGCCATATGACCTATAATTGGGCCGGTGCGACGTTAAACCCAACAAAATAAAATAAATAAATATCTTCCAGTCACGAACACCAGATGTTACATTTCACTCATGAATTAATATTGCATCTTGTGTTCAGTTGGTGAAAGATACTTTACACTGAAACAAAATTATATCCTCTATAATGATTACTTTTCTGAAGATGTTTTTAAAAGTGAACAAACATAACGTGTGTATGAACACATGGATAATTTATGTTCATCAGCAGCATTTGTAGGATGGATGGGTAGATACCTTATATAGATAGCTTCCCTGTGTCAATCTGTATTCTTGCTTTGTTTGTTCTAGCTTATCTTCTATATTTGTGTTATGCAATGTAGAAAGAAATGCATTAGTTCATAGGCTTAACAACAGTTCTATATTCATCAATGTTTCATAGAGTTTTAATTATGTAGCATGCTGTTTACTAATTTCTAGTGTCAGTAATCAAACTGATCAAATGTTCACATATGTTTTTTTTACCTTTACCCAGCTAAATGTCTAAAAATGGACTGGTCTCTCATTCAATTTGGGCAGTGCCATTTATTATTCGTAAGGTGTCCACTGAAAATTTACTGACTGAATAGCAAACAGCCTGAAAAAATGTGCAGGCTAAAGATTAAAGACATCATGGAAATTAAGAAAAGTCTGTTGCACAGAAATGGATGATTAAAAACAATTTTTTGAATCATGTGCTGATAGTAATATTATTATACAGATCACCTTAAGTTCAGTCCAGTGCAGGTGAGAATGTCTTGATACACCTGTCTTGAGATAATAAATTAAGGCTCCTGGCATGAAAGATATTCTCAGATATGTCTCTGATGAAAGCTATATATCTCTCTCATTTTTCATCTTGTTAGTTGTGTACAAAATGTAATTTTACATACAATAGTTGGAGCAACCTTCTGCTGTCGAGAACTGCACATATAATACTGGTCTGAGCAGCCTACCATTTTCAAGAACTGTACATATAATACCGGTCTGAGCAGCCTACCGTTTTCAAGAACAGTACATATAATACCGGTCTGAGCAGCCTACCGTTTTCAAGAACAGTACATATAATACCGGTCTGAGCAGCCTACCGTTTTCAAGAACAGTACATATAATACCGGTCTGAGCAGCCTACCGTTTTCAAGAACAGTACATATAATACCGGTCTGAGCAGCCTACCATTTTCAAGAACAGTACATATATTACCGGTCTGAGCAGCCTACCATTTTCAAGAACAGTACATATAATACCGGTCTGAGCAGCCTACCATTTTCAAGAACAGTACATATAATACCGGTCTGAGCAGCCTACCATTTTCAAGAACAGTACATATAATACCGGTCTGAGCAGCCTACCATTTTCAAGAACTGTACATACAATACCGGTCTGAGCAGCCTACCACTTTCAAGAACAGTACATACAATACCGGTCTGAGCAGCCTACCACTTTCAAGAACAGTACATACAATACCAGTCTGAGCAGCCTACCAGTTTCAAGAACTGTACATACAATACCAGTCTGAGCAGCCTACAATTTTCAAGAACTGTACATACAGTACCAGTCTGAGCAGCCTACCACTTTCAAGAACTGTGCATGTGATACCAGTACTGGTATGAGCAGCCTACCACTTAAGAACTGTACATGTAGTACCGGTCTGAGCAGCCTACAACTTTCAAGAACTGTACATGTAATACCGGTCTGAGCAGCCTACCACTTTCAAGAACTTTACATGTAGTACTGGTCTGAGCAGCCTACCACTTTCAAGAACTGTACATGTAGTACCGGTCTGAGCAGCCTACCACTTTCAAGAACTGTACATGTAGTACCGGTCTGAGCAGCCTACCACTTTCAAGAACTGACATGTAATTCCGGTCTGAGCAGCTTATCACTTTCAAGAACTGTACATATAATGTATTATAGTGGTCTGAATATCCTACTACTGTCAAGAACTGCACATAATATATACACATACAGTTGAAGTTGGGTTTTTCACATTCCAAGTACTCTAAAATAACCAAAATAGGAATTTGACTGATGGTAGTTCAGATTGATTTTTGATACAGTCAGAGTTGCAGTATGTAAAATTTTACTTCATGAAGTGAAACCACATTAAGAAGGCATTTTGAAGGAACTTCAAAATTTCTTTGAGATAGCTGAAGGTTCAAGATGATAGAGATAAAGGTACAGAGTTCCAGTTGTGTTTCTTGTTTCATTTTCAAATACATCCTGTTTAAAAAGAGTTCATTTTAGAAGTTGTCACATGCTGTGTGTTATTTCTATATTGTTAGATTACGATGATGAGGTTGGATGTTCTGGGTTTGATCAGCTGCCATTTGGAGCTTGTGAAGATCCTGTCAGGTATATACATTTGTAATCATTTTTTTTTATAAGAGAATAATTATGGTGTTTAAGATATGTTTTCAGAAGCCCTGCCCAACTGGCTTAGTAGGCGGAGAGCACTACAATTAAGTGGTTGTACGTTAAATCCCTGGGTTACAAAATTTTCTCTATGTCGAACACTGTATGTTAAATCCGAGGATGTATAAAGTGTCTCTAAGTTGAACACTGTATGTTAGATCTGAGGGTGAATGAAGTGTCTCTAAACCTTGCCTCGCTCAGCAAAATGAAACTAACTCCTGATGATAAATCAGTCCCTACTATGCCAGATATTAGGATATGCACAAATGGTATTGAGAAACTTCTCAGCAACCTGAACCCCCATAAGGCTAGTGGTCCTTACAAAATCAAGCCCATAATACTTAAAACACTCTCTGTTGAACTATCCCCCATCCTTGAGGTCATATTCCAGAAATCCCTGGAGGAAGGATCACTTCCATCCCAGTGGAAATCCACATATGTTGCCCCCATTTTTAAAAAAGGTGATAGGTCAAATCCAGTAAATTATAGGCCAATTTCATTAACATGTGTCCTATGCAAAGTTCTTGAACACATTGTTTCCTCATCTATTGTTATACCTTCAGCATGGATTTAGGGAAAAAAGATCATGCGTTACTCAGTTAGTTATGTTAGTAAATGATCTAATCACTTCAGTCTACAATAAGAAACAAGTAGATCTTATAGATCTACTTCTAGATTTTTGTAAGGCTTTCGACAAGGTTAGCCATGAGAAAGTCCTACTAAAAATGCATGAATATGGAGTCAGAGGTAACACACTAAGATGGGTCAAAGGTTTCTTAGATGATAGGATCCAGTCAGTAGTCCTAAATGGATGAGGCAACAGTCTCCACGCCAGACACTGTACGTTAGATCCATTGATGAGGCAACTGTCTCCATGCCAGACACTGTATGGTAGACCCCTGGATGAGGCAACTGTCTCCATGCCAGACAATGTATGTTAGATCCCTGCATGAGGCAACTGTCTCCATGCCAGACACTGTATGTTAGATCCCTGCATGAGGCAACTGTCTCCATGCCAGACACTGTATGTTAGATCCCTGCATGAGGCAACTGTCTCCATGCCAGGCACTGTATGTTAGATCCCTGCATGAGGGAATCATCTCCATGTCAAACACTGTATGTTAGATCCCTGGATGAGGCAACTGTCTCCATGCCAGACACTGCATGTTAGATCCCTGGATGAGACAACTGACTCCATGCCAGACACTGTATGTTAGTTCCTGGATGAGGGAATCGTCTCCATGCCAGACACTGTATGTTAGATCCCTGGATGAGGGAATCGTCTCCATGTCAAACAATGTATGTTAGATCCCTGGATGAGGCAACTGTCTCCATGCCAGACACTTTATGTTAAATCCCTGGATGAGGCAACTGTCTCCATGCCAGACACTGTATGTTAGTTCCTGGATAAGGCAACTGTCTCCATGCCAGACACTGTATGTTAGATCCCTGGTCGAGGCAACTGTCTCCATGCCAGACAATGTATGTTAGATCCCTGGATGAGGGAATTGTCTCCATGTCAAACACTCACGTTAAAACCCTTGATATAGCAATTACTAATTTTCGGTTAGGTTTACTGCTGTTGCATTACTGAAATACTGTTGAAAATGGCATTAAAGACACATCAATTAAACATATACAAACAAGTTTCAGTTAAAATGATAACCAGCAAGACAGCCTTGACCGTCAGTTCAGAGGTCTGGGGTTTGAATAACGGTCTAAGCACTCGAAATTCAGAGTGTCTCCCACCTAACTGAAAGGCCAGTACAGTTTCTTTCCAGAAAATATGGCTTTATGTTTATCAATGTTTATCACTGCTACACACTAGGCTTGTGAAAAAACAGACTAGATATTCACAAAGGGCTAGACTAAGTTAGCTGGACACGCCCATACCAAAAAATCTGGTATAGTAATAAAAGTAATAATCGTAACATTATTACTGTTTTCAGTGCATTGAGTTTATACTGCACATGGCCAAGTCTGTCAGAGGATATGATTGTAGAAAATCAAGTTTATTCGTAAGTACTGTTAACTCACTTTTCCCTACAAAACAAACTACAGGTATCTGATGATGGCTTAACATGTTGTCTGACCCATTTGCTTTAAATATTAATTTGTGAAAATGCATGCATATATACGAGTATTATATATTTCATTTTAATTTCAAGAATAGAGAATAAGTGCAAACAGAACCTCTTAAAAGATTTTTAATTGCTCTTTTTAAGAAATTTGAATTTTGATTTCTACTAGGTTTTACAGGAAAACAGACATTCATTGAAAAAAAAATACATTGAGATGTTACTTTGATCCGCTTCCTAACAAAAGTGTGATTTTTTTTTCCCACAGTTTTTCATTAAAAACAATTTATTTGCCTTTCTTACTTCTGACTTTTCAGTGACCTTGACCCATTGCAAGCTCCACTTTGGTCAGTTAGAATACAGATGACAGAGGATCCACAATGTCTCCTAGGTAAATGTTACATTTTTCTTGTTTATACATAATCTAAATTCTCTGAGTTAACTTCACTTGTTTCCAATCCATTTTTGTTTTTTTTATCCTTTTCTTCTGAGATTTGCATCATATATTTACTGGTTGGGAACCAATTTCCGGACACATTTTCATATATTGGCTCCATTATTCCCAAAACAAAATATTTGACATTAATGAAGCCCACACTGCACAAACTTCAGCTCCTTCCGCATCAGATGTTGTAATCAGCATCGCGTTGTGACGTGAAACATGGGTTCTATGGGGCCTCAAATGGGGTCACTAAAAGAAGGTATTTTCCCCGTAAGGTAAACCAGTATCCGGACAAATATTTTGACGGTATTTTGCTGTTAATTTGATATCGAAATAAGTAATTAAACTATTTTTACACATTTCTTTATCATTCATCTCTTCAAAAATGCACATGAAACATAACCTGACGTTCAATAGCAGCTACGAAAGCAAACAGAAGTTGACAATAAAAATCTCGAATTTCGTCTAACGCGAATTCTAGATAATTCCAATATATATAAAATAAAATTAGTGCAAAAATCGACAGCCCTGCATTTTATGTAACTATTACCGTGAAATTATAAGTAGCACATGTTATCAGCAGACAATCAATATGAAGTTTAATTATTTCTTCCCCACTTGATACTTCGGCAAGTGTGAACTACTGCGCATGCGCAGTGCTATCTTCATGCCCTGTTATGACAGAAAGTTGTTTTGTAAACATAGGTGAGTTATCATCATAAAAACTAACATAAAACAGTTTTGTAATATAGTTGTTTCTTGTAGACATGAAGAACAAACACCTAAATGATCTAGATGAAACAATAACAGGAATAACAACGAAATAAAGCGGATATTACATGTGTCTGGAAACTGGTCCTGTCCAGATGTTTCCCAACCAGTACATGACATTGTATCTGTCTTAAATTTGATTTCAATAAATGAAAGCACATATACCTCAAAATATATTTTTAATTAAGAATTCCTTTTTCTGGAACTTCACAAGCACATTTTCACTTAGAATTTAAATTAACATGCAGTTTTTAAGTCCAGAACTGTTGTATATGCTGTCTTCAAGTTAAGTTTTCTAGCAATTAAATTTTATAGATAATCACAGTTAGTCCCTCAACCTGAAACAATACATGGACAGTTCTAAAGAAGTCTTTCAGGAAGAAAATTGTTTAGATAATCTCAGCTTCTTTTTTGCTAAGTTAACTTGTAACATTCCTAAATTCAGACAGCGCAGTCCAGAATAGCTCAATTTGGAAAGATTGTGGCTGACATTCTGGTAGTTTAACTTTTGTTCCATATCGTGATGTGACCATCCTCTTGTGATATTCATGTTCCATGCCTACTTTATCTCACTGAAACATGATGTTCAGGATACTGTATTTGTATAATATTTACATTCATTTCGTATGAACAGTAAAAGGAAAGGTGCGAAAGTTATGTCAGTGCTGCTTAGTGATATTGGGCTGCTGTTTTGACGACATTAGTGTATAGTCAGGGAGAACGTTCCTTAGATGAAGCGCAGTTGTTCCGTCCAGTGAACAGAACTGCTGGGAAGCTGATTTTAATGTTAAGTGCCACAAAATGTCTGAGATTTATAATATAATCTTGTTTACAAATGGAAAGGAAATATGATGTAAATATAAGAAATGCAATTTTTAGCTCGACTATTCGAAGAATAGTCTAGCTATTCTACTCACCCTGGCATCGGCATCGGCGTCACACCTTGGTTAAGTTTTTGCATGCAAGTACATACAGCTATCATTTAAAGGCATATAGCTTTGAAACTTATTTATTCTTTTTCTAGGTCAATTACCAACCTCACTGGGTCAAGTTCCATAACTCTAACATGTATTTTGAGCAAATTATGCCCCCTTTTGGACTTAGAAAATTCTGGTTAAAGTTATACATGCAAGTTACTATCTCCAAAACTAATGCAGATATTGAATTGAAACTTCACATGTGTCTTCGGGGTTGTAAAACTAGTTGATAGCACCAAGTCCCATAACTCTGACCTTCATTTTGGCCAAATTATGCCCCCTTTTGGACTTAGAAAATCCTGGTTAAAGTTTTGCGTGCAAGTACATACAGCTATTACTAAAAGGCATATAGATTTGAAACTTATTTTTTCTTTTTCTAGATCAATTACCTACCTCACTGGGTCAAGTCCCATAACTCTAACATGTATTTTGAGCAAATTATGCCCCCTTTTGGACTTAGAAAATTCTGGTTAAAGTTTTACATGCAAGTTACTATCTCCAAAACTAATACAGATATTGAATTGAAACTTCACATGTGTCTTCGGGGTTGTAAAACTAGTTGATAGCACCAAGTCCCATAACTCTGACCTTCATTTTGGCCAAATTATGCCCACTTTGGGACTTAGAAAATTCTGGTTAAAGTTTTGCGTGCAAGTACATACAGCTATTACTAAAAGGCATATAGATTTGAAACTTATTTTTTCTTTTTCTAGATCAATTACCTACCTCACTGGGTCAAGTCCCATAACTCTGACATGTATTTTTGCCAAATTATGCCCCCTTTTGGACTTAGAAAATTCTGGTTAAAGTTTTGCGTGCAAGTACATACAGCTATTACTAAAAGGCATATAGATTTGAAACTTATTTTTTCTTTTTCTAGATCAATTACCTACCTCACTGGGTCAAGTCCCATAACTCTGACATGTATTTTGGGCAAATTATGCCCCCTTTTGGACTTAGAAAATCCTGGTTAAAGTTTTACATGCAAGTAACTATCTCCAAAACTACTACAGATATTAAATTGAAACTTCACATGTGTCTTCGGGGTTATAAAACTAGTTGATAGCACCAAGTCCCATAACTATGACCTGTATTTTGGGCAAATTATGCCCCCTTTTGGACTTAGAAAATCCTGGTTAAAGTTTTGCGTGCAAGTACATACAGCTATTACCAAAAGGCATATAGCTTTGAAACTTATTTATTCTTTTTCTAGGTCAATTACCAACCTCACTGGGTCATGTTCCATAACTCTTAACATGTATTTTGAGCAAATTATGCCCCCTTTTGGACTTAGAAAATTCTGGTTAAAGTTTTACATGCAAGTTACTATCCCCAAAACTAATGCAGATATTGAATTGAAACTTAACATGTTTCTTTGGGGTTATAAAACTAGTTGATAACATCAAGTCCCATAACTCTGATATGTATTTTGGTCAAATTATGTCCCCTTTCGAACTTAAAACTCTTTTGATATTTAACATTTTGGGTAATAATTTCCTGCTTCTGTGACAATATTTCGAATAGTCGAGCTTGGCTGTCTTACGGACAGCTCTTGTTTTAGGTGTTCTTGCAAAATGAACAACAGAATAGGATCAGCAAATTAGCACGATTCATGGATTTGCCAGTCCTATTCTGTCGTTCATTTTGCATGAACACACACACAAAAATTTCATTAAGTGGTTACAAGAAACACTTGCTGGAACTTTTCATATTTGGCATCAGAGTCTGACCAACCAAATGAATAATTAGATTCTCCAAGCATTTTATCAGTATTGACAGACACAGACAGACTGAGCAAAATTTTAACCAACCACCAAGGTTTTGTACTTGTTAAGATAAATCTTATACATACACACTATTTATATTTGTAGCATCTTTTGATAGTGTGCAAGTCTGATGTCAACAGGAAACTTCATTAAAAGTAAATCAGTAGTTCAACTGTAATAGCTGATTAAATAATGTATCCCTCAATACCAGTTGGTTGAAAAATGTATCCATCTTAACCAGTTGATTGAATAATGTAAATGTTTTAACCAGTTGGTTAAAAAATGTATGCCTCATAACCAGTTGGTTCTAAAATGTAACTGTTGTAACCAGTTGGTTGAAAAATGTATCCCTCATAACCAATTGGTTGAAACATATATAACTGTTGTAACCAGTTGGTTGAAAAACATATCCCTCATAACCAGTTGGTTCTAAAATGTAACTGTTATAATCAGTTGGTTGAAAAATATGTAACTGTTGTAACTAGTTGGTTGAAAAACATATCCCTCATAACCAGTTGGTTTTAAAATGTAACTGTTGTAACCAGTTGGTTGAAAAATGTATCCCTCATAACCAGTTGGTTGAAAAATATGTAAGTGTTTTAACCAGTTGGTTGAAAAACATATCCCTCATAACCAGTTGGTTCTAAAATGTAACTGTTGTAACCAGTTGGTTGAATAATGTACCTAACCTTCTTAAAATGTTGGAGAAAAAATGCAATGGTTCCTCATTACCAGTTGGTTGAAGAATATCACCATCATAACCAGTCAGGTGAATTTTTCTCTTGTAACCATAAAATTTAATCACAAAATCATTAAAAACACAGTCACATTAGTTAGTTTCTGAAGAGTGTGATACCATGTACTGTGAAATCATGTAATTTTGTGAGCATGAAATTTCGTGGTTTTGGTCAAAATGGCAATTTCATGGGGATATGAATTCGTGGATTACAACTTTTGAACATAAAGTGAGTGGGAATTTTACTTGTTCATGGATTTTAAATTTTGTGGATTGACTCAACTACGAAATCCACGAAAATTAGTCCCCCACAAATATTAATGATTTCAGAGTAATTGGAATGTGCATTTAATAATACATTTCTGGTGAATATTTGAGTCTTAACAAGGCAAGATTTCATCCTTGTAAGCCATATTGAGCACATTTTGGACTTTTTGAAGAGAGACATTAGGGAGTCACAGCATGGACTAATCTGGGTGCACAAGTCTGACTTAGATAAGTATTCCAGAGAAGCTCCTTCATTATACCCCAGTCACACATACGGCGCGGATAGCTACATCTAGCCATGGATAGAAACGTAGTTATCCGTATCGAACCGTACCAGAGCTGTACGGATTGATACGGATGACTGCTTTCAAGTAAGGATCGATACGGATTGCTACGTTTTCATCCGTGGCCCGACGTAACTATCCGCACCATATGTGTGACTGTGGTATTACTGAATATTAGAACTTGGGGATAATAAGTTTGATTCAGATATATAAATGGTCAAGTTGGTGGTTTAGAAAAGTTTTTAGAGTGTATAATTATAAACTGTATAGTTCTGAACAAATTGTATAGGTGTATTTCATTAGCATTTTTCTAAGAATTAAATGGAGTTATAGAATAATGAAAATGAATAGTTGGAACAATAATTTTTATTTTGTTATGCATGCACACAAAAGATACAAAATATACTTATATTGACAAATGAAACTAATACATAACTTATGATTATAGCAACAACAACACTAACAACAGAAACAACAATATTTAAATGATGTAACAATAAAAAAGGATGATGATAAACGTAGCAACGAAAAAGACAATGTTGTAGCTTTACAACAACAACTTGCTGCTGCTGATGATTGTGATGATTGTTGTTGTTACTGATGATGATGATGATGATGATGAAAAACTAAAACCGCTTTATTTGATTAAACGCCTAATTTTACACATAGTATATTCACTGGCATTGTACATTAAATTAAAAAAAAAAAGATAAAATATATACATAATGGTATCAAACAATGAAAAACGACATATTTGACAAAATTATTATTCAGTACAAATTGCAACATTGCGTATTAAATATACGTCAATCACACTACATAGTAGTGTATACTCAGTGTTTCTACCATATTCAGTCCACCAACAGAGAATAATCAAAACCATGATTCAAAGCTTCTAAAAACAGTGTTTTGAGCTTTTTCTTAGAAATGTCTACCGAATCAAAATTTCTCACTTCTACTGGTAGTTTGTTTCATAGTTTCTGCCCTACAGTTTGAAAACTTCTATCACCAAATTTTCAAGCTAGTGAGTCTATATATTGAGCATTGCTATGAGACTAAGGTCACAGGATTTATTTATATTAAATAAAGCAATTCCAACTTTGCTATTCCAAATTGCATTCAGAGTTGCTGTAAACAATGTTTATCTACATTTTGGGTATCGGCTTTATTAAGTTTTTATTCTACCTTAACAGTGACAGCACATAACTCCACAGTAAAGTTTTAATTCTCAAACTTAAGGTACACCTGCCATCTTGACTTTTTAGCTCACCTGAGCACAAAGTGCTCAGGGTGAGGTATTGTGATCACTCACTGTCCGGCGTCCGTCCGTCCGTCGTCCGTCCGTCCGTCCGTCCACACTTTCCTTTAAACAACATCTCCTCCTAAACCAACAGGCCAATTTTGATGTAACTTCACAGGGTTGTTCCATGGATGGTCTTCTTTAAAAATTGTTCAAAAAATTGAATTCCATACAGAATTCTGGTTGCCATGGCAACCAAAAGTAAAAACTTTAAAAATCTTCTTCTCAAAAACCAGAAGCCCTAGAGCTTAGATATTTGGTGTGAAGCATTGCCTAGTGGACCTCTACCAAGTTTGTTCAAATCATGACCCCAGGGTCAAAATTGACCCCGCCCCGGGGGTCACTTGATTTTACATAGGAAAATCTTAAAAAATCTTCTTCTCAAAAACCAGAAGCCCTAGAGCTTAGATATTTGACTTGTAGCATTGCCTAGTGGACCTCTACTAAAATTGTTCAAATCATGACCCCGGGGTCAAAATTGACCTCGCCCCAGGGGTCACTTGATTTTACATAGGAAAATCTTCAAAAAATTTCTAAAAATAAACCAGAAGGCTTAGAGCTTAGATGTTTGACATGTAGCATTGCCTAGTGAACCTCTACAAAATTTGTTCAAATCATGACCCCCGGGTCAAAATTGACCCCACCCCAGGGGTCACTTGATTTTACATAGGTAAATCTTCAAAAATTTTCTAAAAATAAACCAGAAGGCCTAGGTCTTAGATAATTGACATGTAGCATTGCCTAGTAGACTTCTGCAAAATTTATTCAAATCATGACCCCCGGGGTCAAATTGACCCCGCCCCATGGGATTACTTGATTGTACATAGAAAAATCTTTAAGATAAACCAGAAGGCCTAGAGCTTAGATATTTCATATGTAGCATTGCCTAGTGGACCTCTACAAAATTGTTCAAATCATGACCCCCGAGGTTAAAATTGACCCCATCCCAGGGGTCACTTGATTTTACATAGGAAAATCTTCAAAAAATTTCTAAAAATAAACCAGAAGGCTTAGATCTTAGATATTTGACATGTAGCATTGCCTAGTAGACTTCTACAAAATTTGTTCAAATCATTACCTCCGGGGTCAAATTGACCCCACCCCATGGGGTTATTTGTTTAGCTTTAGCAAAGAATTTTTTTCAAGAAAGCAATTAAACTCAGGTGAGCGATATAGGGCCATCATGGCCCTCTTGTTACAAGATCCCTACCCAAAGTAACTGTGTAGTACCACTGACCTAGCTTCCATAAGCCAGCTGGTCATAAGAATTTAATGTCCCAAGCGAGGCTTGAACCCTCATTGATGAGGGGCCAGTTGGAGTCAGTAGCCCTAACCACTTGGCCGAGTGTCCTCTATTTTTTTTTGTTTAATATTTCAAACATCTTTGAATGAGAAAACTTAGGTCAAAGTACCAACTGATTTGTTGGAGAATTATCTTTCTATCTAAACCAGAACTTACCTCAAAATTTGTTTTCAAAATTGACCATGATATATATTGAAAGAAAACTATGTTGCCATTTTGAATGCACATAAAAGTAGTGCAAGGTATGGACTTTTTTCTATGGCGTACTAAACTGCCTAAAATTGTATTTCTTCTCTGTCTTAGATGTATACTGAACAAAATTTAGTATTCTAAAAATTCCTTTTTAAAGTTAATCCAAATTTAACCTAGGCCACTTTCCAGCATTTTAAGGCAAAACAACATCTCATTCCATTTAAATGACAGATATGTCATAGTGTTAACCTTTACCCCGTAACCCTGCTAAATTTCAAAGATGAATTGGTCTATCCTTCAATTTGGGCAGTACCATTTATTATTCGAAGGGGTGTTCATTGAAAATCTAATGACTGACTGGTCGCAAAGGCAAAATCACTTACCGCCAGCAGGCTAAAGGTTAAGCAGATAGCTCTTTTAGTGTAAGGGCTAGCACTTTCACAGTTAGCAACATATCTCTTGAATTTTAATAAATATCTCTTTTAAGTTTTGAAATTTTCTTTATCTTATCTTAGGAAGAGAGCACTTTTGCTAAGAAAGGTATCTCTGTTTAAGTTAGAGATTTGTTTATAGCAAATTGACCTGTCAGTCAAAGTCTGACTGACATCTAATTAACATATACAGTAACTGCTATCTGTATTATAAAGGACATCTCTCTAGAACAATCAGTCAATCACTGAACAGAAAGACTCTTTTAGAATACAGGTCATATTAATACTCAAATTATTTTATTTTCTTCACTGTGCTCTTCATTATGCCCCCCTTTGAAAAAGGAGGGGTATATATTGTTTGCAGATGTCGGTCGGTCGGTCGGTCGGTAGGTCTGTCGGTCGGTCGGTCGGTCGGTCGGAATGTAGACCTATCCGTTTCCGGATGATAACTCAAGAACGCTTAGGCCTAGGATCATGAAAGTTGATAGGAAGGTTGGTCATCACCAGCAGATGACCCCTATTGATTTTGAGGTCTGTATGTCAAAGGTCAAGGTCACAGTGACCCTGAATAGTAGAACGGTTTCCGGATGATAACTCAAGAATGCTTAGGCCTAGGATCATGAAAGTTGATAGGGAGGTTGGTCATCACCAGCAGATGACCCCTATTGATTTTGAGGTCTGTATGTCAAAGGTCAAGGTCACAGTGACCCTGAATAGTAAAACGGTTTCCGGATGATAACTCAAGAACACTTGGGCCTAGAATCATGAAAGTTGATAGGGAGGTTGGTAATGACCTTCGGATGACCCCTATTGATTTTGAGGTCAGTATGTTAAAGGTCAAGGTCACAGTGACCCTGAACAGTAAAACGGTTTCCGGATGATAACTCAAGAACGCTTAGGCCTAGGGTCACGAAAGTTGATAGGAAGGTTGGTCATCACCAGCAGATGACCCCTATTGATTTTGAGGTCTGTATGTCAAAGGTCAAGGTCACAGTGACCCTTAATAGTAAAACGGTTTCCGGATGATAACTCAAGAACACTTGAGCCTAGGATCATGAAAGTTGATAGGGAGGTTGGTAATGACCAGCGGATGACCCCTATAGATTTTGAGGTCAGTATGTTAAAGGTCAAGGTCACAGTGACCCTGAACAGTAAAACGGTTTCCGGATGATAACTCAAGAACACTTAGGCCTAGGGTCACGAAAGTTGATAGGGTGGTTGGTCATGACCAGCAGGTGACCCCTATTGATTTTGAGGTCAGTATATCAAAGGTCAAGGTCACAGTGACCAGGAACAGTAAAATGGTTTCCAGGCAATAACTCAAGAACGCTTGGGCCTAGTGTCAAGAAAATTGATTGTTAGTTTGGCCATGACCAGCAGATGACCCCTATTGATTTTGAGGTCATTAGTTCAGAGGTCAAGGTCACATTGGCTAGGAACAGTTAAATGGTTTCAGATCTTCTTGTCCAAAACCATAGGGCCTAGGGCTTTGATATTTGGTATGTAGCAAAATCTAGTGGTCCTCTACCAAGATTGTTCAGATTATTTCCCTGGGGTCAAATATGGCCCCACCCCTACAGTGTGCGACATTAACTTTTTAACACCGTAGCCAATGGGGCTACGGACTTCCAATTTTTTGTAGCCCGACAGAATTTTTCATAGCCCCACTATTTTTCGCTCAAGAATGAACAAGACTTTCATTCTAGTAATATTTAATTTCTTTCAATATACTGCTGTAGGTTGGTTGATATATTTCAGAAATTTGTATGAGTTTTTCAGAATTGATTTCAAAATCTGAAACAGTGTTCACAAAATTGTGCAGAAAGTCAAAGACACAGAGTCATGAAAAGTGATTTAAACAGCTTTGTAGACATGGGGGTCAAGAAATAGCTTGGCAGTAGACTTTCCAGGGGTCTCGCTAGGCCCATTTTTTTTTTGGGGAGAAATTAATTATCCCTCAAACTGATTTAAGGAGAAGTGGGGAGACTTTAGGGAGAAGTTGGAAGACTCCAATAATTTTTATATTTCTACCTCGACGCTGTGAATTGATTCAATGACAACTCATTTTCTTAGTTACATCATTTTACCATACACATTTATACCGAGTCACCACTTGTGTGAACAGTGTCTCATTCGAATAAAACTGAAAGTAAACTGTGTCAAACCTAGAAATACATACCGGTATTCAAATCAATTCATCCATCAAAGTTAGTTTTACGAAGTTAATACTTTACATGTCGTTCTTTTACCATGGATACCAAATAATTGTGTGTATAATTCCAATTAATCGCATATGTAATTGACAGTTATTTAGAAAACGACTCGCATGTGTTGACAATTAAATGCTAAGTGTCAAAGACGTAACCGCGGCGCTGATTGGCCTATCACAATTGCCTCTGGTGAAACCGATAATTTGATTTGCTTTCACACTTCTCCCGAAAATCTCACAAGTACCTGAAGTAGGCGGAGCTTAAATTATGCTATCGGCGAGTGTGTATGTGTATTCAACGCACATTATGACATGGTGCAAATTGTCAAAAGATTAGCGGGTGCGCATCCAAAACAAAATTCGGGCGACTTGAATTCGCTTTTGAGATTGGATTTGAGCGAAGTTTGAAGCTTCAAAGCAACTATTTTTCTCCCACGTTTGCATTGATCTTTTTGGTAAATTTATTCCTCAGAATTTTTCATAGCCCAACGGGCTACGGTCTGCCGATTTTCTGTCGCCCGAGCCGAATTTTCGTAGCCATTGGCGATCGGGATACCGTTAACGTCGCACACTGCCCCTAGGGTCACATGGTTTATATAGACTTATATAGGAAAAAAATTTGAAAATCTTCTTGTCCAAACCACAAAGTCTGTGGCTTTGGTATGTTGTAATGTAGCATCATTTAGTGGTTCTCTACCAAGTTTGTTCAAGTTATCCCTCTTGGGTCAAATATGGCCCTGCCTCAGAGGTCAAATGGTTCATATAGACTTATATAGGGAAAAACTTAGAATCTTCATGTCCATAACTTACATCATTCAAATTTGGACCACATGTATAGTTTTGAGTGGCAAGATGAACCTTGACATGAGTTGACCTTAATCTTGACCTAGTGACCTACTTTCACATTTCTGTATCTACAGCCTTCAAATTTGGACCACATGCATAGGATTGTGTAATGAAAAAAACTTTGACCTTGTTATTGACCTAGTGACCTGCTGTCACATTTTTGAAGGTACAGGCTTCAAATTTGGACCACATGCATAGTTTTTTTTTTCCAAAATAAAATTTGACCTTGATTTTGACCTAGTGGCCTACTTTCACATTTCTCAAGCTACAGCCTTCAAATTTGGACCACAAGCATAGTTTTGTGTACTGAAATGAACTTTGATCTTGAGATTGACCTAGTGACCTACTTTCACATTTCTGAAGGTACAGGCTTCAAATTTGGACCACTTGCATAGTTTTGTGTTCTGAAATAAAATTTGACCTTGATTTTGACCTAGTGACCTACTTTCACATTCCTCAAGCTACAGCCTTCAAATTTGAACCACATGCATAGTTTTGTGTACCGAAATAAACTTTGATCATGAGATTGACCTAGTGACCTATTTTCACATTTTTGAAGGTACATGCTTCAAATTTGGACTGCATGCATATTTTTGTGTTCTGAATTGAAATTTTACATTTATTTTTATCTATTACCTACTTTCACATTTCTCCAGCTACAGCCTCGTTGAAGCACATGCATAGTTCTGTCTACCGAAATGAACTTTACCTTGAAATTGATCTAGTGACCTGCTTTCACATTTCTCAAGCCACCGCTTTCAAATTTGGACCACATACACATTGTTTTGTACCTAAATGAAATTTGACCTTGATTTTGACCTTGAGCTAGTCTTGAAATTTGGAACATTCAAAAATGGCTCAGTGGATGGCGCCAAGATCAATCTGTAATCTCTTGTTAGGTTAATAGGTTAAAGGTCAAGGTCATATTAAACCAGAATGGTAGAAGTTTTGTTTACAGTGAGCATATAATTTCTGTTCCTTGTGCAATTACTGAATGCATCAAGGGGGGCATTTCGTGTTCGACGAGCTATTGTTTTAGAAAAGATTTTATTAAAAGAGTGTTAATTTCAGTAGACACATTTTGTCTTGAAAGTCTGTATTGTGCTAACCAGATGTTTTTCTCTTATTTACAAAAAACTAAATAAAAAAGGCGCAAAATGACACATCAGCTGTTCAAATGGTTACTGATGACCTTCCAACAAAGGTTAATAATTCTTACATACAGTGCAAGTTCTAAGTGAAATTGTGGATCACAATTCCTTCTTCTAACCCGACATATAGTTTATCTTCCTGTTCACAATAATGTAGGGCACCTGCTTTTGACTCACATTTGAACATTAAACTGTATTTGCTGAGGTCAGGAGGCAGTTTATAGATTGACTTACCAGAAGAGACATATACTGTCCCTCTTTTATCAGTGGCCAAACCTTCACACAACCAAGCTGGAAACTCTTTGTTTACTACTGAAGTATGACTTTTTGAATCAAATGCCTCCAGAGCAAACCTGCCAGAAATGGCAGACGCAAAGCCAATGTATAATATATCATTTATGAGGCTTATTTCCAGGAGAAAAGATTCTACCTTGACTTTGTGAAAAGTATAAGTCTTTAAAACTGTTCCCGCCATGTCTAAGAATTGTAAATGTCCATTGTTCATGGAAGACCCATACATTGCTATAACTATGAGACAGTTATTGTGATAAGCAATAGAATAACACTGTTCAACAGTGTTGATAGTCTTACATACTGTTAATACAGATGAGTTTTCAATTGTTATAAAGAAAATCCTCTTTTCTTCGGGAACTGTGACAGCCACGAGATCATTGTCTATTTTAGTAATATCATAAGGACTGTTGGGCAGTTTTAAACTTGACAAGATCTTTTCCGTATCAATAAATGTTACTGACCTGTTCTTATGGTATAAGACAATAAATTTGGAGTTGGAGGCTTTAACCATTCCTTGATACATTCCAGACCCTAAGACCCTAATTTTTGATTCGGTTGCAATCTTCATTTCATGTAAAGAACCTAACGATATAGTTTCTAATGGTGAATCTATGTTTATTTCTTTCTGTAATGGCAAAAATTCATGATCTATAAGTTTGTCTACCCCATGGTCTTCTTCCAAAACCTTTTTTATTTGTGTTATTTTACTGTTTGCCCTTTCTGTTGCAATAAAAAGTCGGTTCTTATTATAGTGATCATTTTTTCTTTCTATATCATTAGCTAATGCCTTAAGTTCTGAATTTATCTGCTCATAATGTGAAACATTACATTGAGCACTGACCAGATCATTATTGCATGACTTTTCTAAGCTTTCAGCTTCTTCATCTATCTTCATTAGAATTTGTTTCTCTTGTTTTAGAATCCTTTTCTTCTTAATTCTTTGCTGTTCATCTAGTTTCCTGATTACTTCAGCTCTCTCTGCTTCAAGCTCTTGAAATTTCTGTTCACGTTGTTTTTCTATGGTTTTTTTAATTTCTTGTCGTTTCTTTTTAATGACTTGTAAATTTTTCTCATTGCTTTTTGTAATATATATTAGGAATTCATCAGCAATTTGTTTTCTATGAGCTGCTGCCTTTGAGATTTTGTCTATTGATTCTACTGTGTCTTTAAAGTCCTTGCTAGTATCCGTTTCTTTCAGAAACATTGGAATATGTAAGATGCCTGAACACTGTTTGTGATCGTCAGCTGTACATGTAAGGCATGCAACATCCTTACATGTTTTACAGTAGAACTTGATTCTTTCTCTAGGGTGTAACCGACATGTGTCAAGACAAAAGTCCTGCGGCATACTGATTTTATCAAGCAGAATATGTTTGGGCAGATTTCTTGCATGATACCGGAGACACATTGTGCACATATAATCCAAACACGGAACACAAAATCCTTCAGCAGTAGATATAATACCATCTTTTTCACATTGTTCACAAACCATCTCTATTAATTCATCAGAAGTGTTATCAACATCTTTCACATGATCTGCATTACTTATTTCTTCAGGATCATCATAAGCATTACTATCTGTGTCGTCATCAGTATCTTGATCAGTATTAGAGTTGGTCCGCCATTTGAACAAGTTAAATAACTGTCGTAACATGATTGTTTGATTAGTAATTCAACAACAAATGTTACAGCAACAACACACAAACTATCGGAACATGATTATTATTCATATCCTTGTTTCAGAATAACAGTCAAACACTATATTTTGCAGTAGGTGTATTAAGTTTGCTTTTGTAGTTAAGACTGTAGTCTCCATAGCAACTCATCAGATAAATTTGAAATATCTATGCAGGTTTTATTATATCCAGTGTGTAATCAAACTGATGAATTATTTAAATTTCCACTGTGACAATGTTTTTATTCCATATAATTATCAAGAAAATAAGTTTTGCAGACATTTGAAAAAAAAAAATGTTTTTTTTCACTGACAGTCTTCATTACTGTTTCATTACCAAAACTCTCAAAAACAACTGTCCAACTTTATAATTAATTACTGTAAGTCAGTTAATAATATTTGTTACACATACCACATACCAGTAACAGTTTAAAGTAAGATATCCTTAGTAATTTCCTGTAGATAACTGCAGATTTAATTTTTTCATCTACTTTAGATACAAATAATGTGCACAATGGTTTTAGTTTCTCCTTGGTATAATGTTAAAATTGTGCATATATGGTGTATTTTCACAAAGAAATCGATTTATAAATATTAACCTAAAGGCGCATGCCCTATAGTTTTTTTTTAAATATTTCAAAGTTGGGGAAGTATTGTACAATTTATTTGACCTGTCAGAACTTGTTCCCGGCCTTCATTATATTCTGTTCACGCCCATATAAGATTAACACGAAAGCCAGAAACATGATTTGACAGGTCAGTTAAATAGTACAAGGTGACTCCAGTCAGATTTAAGTCTTTAAGTCATGTATCCTTTAATCATACTTATAACAGTAATTTTCATTGCTACTGTTCTCCAGCAACATGTTTCCTTTAATCATACTTATAACAGTAATTTTCATTGCTACTGTTCTCCAGCAACATGTTTCCTTTAATCATACTGAACAGTAATTTTCATTGCTACTGTTTTCCAGCAACATGTTTCCTTTAATCATACTTATAACAGTAATTTTCATTGCTACTGTTTTCCAGCAACATGTTTCCTTTAATCATACTGAACAGTAATTTTCATTGCTACTGTTCTCCAGCAATATGTTTCCTTTAATCATACTGAACAGTAATTTTTATTGCTACTGTTTTCCATCAACATGTTTCCTTTAATCATACTGAACAGTAATTTTCATTGCTACTGTTTTCCATCAACATGTTTCCTTTAATCATACTGAACAGTAATTTTCATTGCTACTGTTTTCCATCAACATGTTTCCTTTAATCATACTGAACAGTAATTTTCATTGCTACTGTTCTCCATCAACATGTTTCCTTTAATCATACTGAACAGTAATTTTCATTGCTACTGTTCTCCATCAACATGTTTCCTTATCATACTGAACAGTAATTTTCATTGCTACTGTTCTCCATCAACATGTTTCCTTTAATCATACTGAACAGTAATTTTTATTGCTACTGTTTTCCATCAACATGTTTCCTTTAATCATACTGAACAGTAATTTTCATTGCTACTGTTCTCCATCAACATGTTACTGTTCTCCATCAACATGTTTCCTTTAATCATACTGAACAGTAATTTTTATTGCTATTGTTCTCCAGTAACTTTTATACAGTGTCATGTTCATTTATTACTCATTATACATGTAATATCGAATTAGAGTTATAAAAATTATGAAAGACAATAACAATGGCCGTTTTCCAATGTGTCACTGTATGTTAAATGTTTGTATTTGTATATATTATATTCTGTTAATGCTGCCCACATAAGTGGGACTTAACATTTGCTTGAATAAAACTTGAAAAAACTTGATTTGTATTAACTTAAAGCTGTCAGTATTTTCTGGGGGTATACACCTTTAAGCTAGATTAAGATTATTGAGAGAGAGAGTATAGGTTATGTTGTCTTACTTTATCTCTATAGATTGTAAAGTTTAAGTGTAGGGCAAATATTATGTATTGACCATACAATGAAACTAAACTTTATCTTAATGCACTAGAAAGTCAATAAATGATATCTGTGACTGACTATTTTTAAAACGTCGGCCAGAAAAAAAACATACAAAAAAAGCCCTGATCATTTAAATGAGTTTATGAGTTAAACAGTGTATACAGCAACAGAAGTGTTCAACTTTAAGTTTATGGCGCAGGTCAGAGTATCATCTGACCGGCTATATGACATGTGTAATTACCGATATTTTGATAATATATTAGTTTTCAGTACAATGGGCTGTATCTAATTTCATATTAAGGTGTTAGGACACTAATAGTAATGTTAACAAAATGGCCTTTGCTTGGTATATTCTGAAAGGTAACCATGTTTTGCACTATTTTGCAATTTTTAAACAAATTTTACCGTGCCGTTTTTTATAAATTTTTTATAACTTATGGTATCTCCTCAAGTTCATGTAGAGACAAATTTCAAACTGATAGCCACTATCCAAAACGTTTGCAGAGAACTCATTTTACCATTAATTTTAATAAAAGAAACATCAAACTATTGGTAAACAATTATAAAACACAAAATAAAAATGTCAGTATCATTTTTTCTATGGTGCCGCAAGTAAACGGATTTAATGCAACAGAATTCATACTTCAACATTGAAAAAATAAGGTCGAATGCTGTGTTTCTGTTTTGAATTTTGCTGACTCCATTTAAAAATAACCTAAGGGCAGACGTAAAACCTACCTAAATTTCTTCCACAATGTATAATCTAAGAGTGAAAGCAAAATAGAGAACTTTCACCGCGTGTAACTCAATATTTTTAAAGATGTGTATCTCTACCCCTTCTGTTTAAGTAGTAAATTCATTTTGAACACCAAGAAATCGCTTATAAGATTAATCTTTTTCAATTTTTGTACAAGAAATTAGCAATAAGTCTTGAAAGAAGTAAAAACTTACTAGAAAATAAGGGGAAAAAAATTGGTCCCAGTAGGGCTTGAACCTACGCCCCACTAAGAATTGCAGTAAAAGTAGGTTTATGGTAGGAATTGAATACTCTTCAAAAAGGAGATTCTCTATTAGTGATCTAATACCTTAAGTAACATGTTACAAATATCTCCTACAATATTGAATATGACAGTGTAACCTGTCTAGAAAGACTATACTTAAGAGTTTCTCAGCACAGGTTAAATTATTTATTACAGTATTTATGGTTTAATTAATGAGAAGAGAAATATGTATGCATTATAAGCAGGTATTATAATACTGACCAAAGCCCCAATTTCACGAAAAAACTTAACTAATTGCTCAGTTAAATCTGTTATTTCAAATGCTTGTTTTTGCATTTTATGCATCTTCAGTGTTTACTTTTTATACGCCCGAAGGGACGTATTATGTTATGACGCTGGTGTCCGTCTGTCCGTCCATCCGTCCGTCTGTCCGTTAGCAATTTCGTGTCCGCTCTGTAACTCTTGAACCCCTTGAAGGATTTCGAGGAAACTTTACACAAATGTTCACCACACCGAGACGATGTGCAGACCGCATGTTTTGGATGTCTCACTTCAAGGTCAAGGTCACACTTAGGAGTCAAAGGTCATATCAGTTTGTTTCGTGTCCGCTCTGTAACTCTTGAACCCCTTGAAGGATTTCAAAGAAACTTGACGCAAATATTCACCACACCAAGACGACGTGCAGAGCGCATGTTCCGGATGACTTGCTTCAAGGTCAAGGTCACACTTAGGGGTCAAAAGTCATATCAGTTTGTTTCTTGTCCGCTCTGTAACTCTTGAACTGCTGGAAGGGTTTCAAAGAAACTTGGCAGAAATGTTCACCACATTGTAATGATGTGCAGAGCGCATGTTCTGGATGACTCGCTTCAAGGTCAAGGTCACACTTAAGGGTCAAAGGTCATATATGACTTTGCTTTGTGTATATTGCTCTGCATTGCAGTGGTCTTGTTTTTATTTGGCAGATCTCTTTTTTGTACTTACAATAATTTCTTTTTTTTGAATAACTTCCCTTTAATGTTACTATAAATAGCTTATTTTGAAACTTTTTTATTATTGGCCATAGGGAAAAACCGAGACCACTTTTCTGTGGTACAACATGGATGGTACCTCCAATTTTAAGGTGTATTTTTACAAACCTATACCTGATAAGGATTTTTTTGTAGACTTTGATTTTTTTTTTTGTGGACTTAGATTTGTTTTTTTAAGTTTTCCTTTTGTTGTTCCAGTCCTTTGGGGCTACAACAGTCAAGTTCTTAAAATTTTGCTCTAATCTTATGATGTAAGCCTTCGGGCGTATATTGCCCCGCATGGCGGCGCTCTTGTTCATTTATATCAGAATTCTGAATTTTACAGAAAACAAAGTATAGAAATAAGAAATACACTTAAGCAAATACTTAAGTGTGTTATATCGTGCTATTTGCTTAAGTGTGTTATATCGTGCTATTTGCTTAAGTTTGTTATATTGTGCTATTTGCTTAAGTTTGTTATATCGTGCTTAAATAGAAATACTATTACAGTATTTGTGTAAAGCCCCCATCACACCAAACTAGTTCTCAAAACGACCCAACCCGTTCTAAAATATTGTAAAATGGGCTGTGATCTGGCTAGAACATAAACTTTTTACTTTGGCCGTAAAATATCCATAATGCTATCATAGTTAGTTCTTAAACAGCTTTCAATACGTCCAACGCTTCTTTATCCTGTTTAAAGTCCATTTATAGTAAGTTCAGGTCGGAAAAAATGCCAGTTCACCTCATGTGGACACCGTTTGTAGGCAGTCCAAGTCCGTCTGTAGTCAGATTAAAGAAGTTTGTTACTAGTCCTTCTTTGTTCCAAGTACGTCGAAATACGTTCTAACTAGTTGTTAACTCGACCAACTCATTCACATTCAGTTTACCTCATTCTTATTACGTCCTCATCTCTCCCTAGTACGTTCAGAACGTAAATTGCAATCACCTTCTGGCCCGATGGCTACTAAAAGCCATCACACTTCGGCCAGTTTTCATTCTCGTTTGTGTCTTCAACCGCTCAAGACACAAAAAAATCCACAGCAATAGGCAAGTATCAATATGACTCCAAAGAAAAATGAAGCCAAACAGAAATGGGGTGTAAAGTGTTAAAGCAGTAAAAGACCAACGACAAAAACCGATACACAGTCTCCTGAGTCATCCCCTGAACGTGAAAGTCGAGAGGATGAGTGTCATAATTTATTCCCTGCACCTTCTGACAACTCTGTCTTCAAGTCCGAGGATGAAGGAGGGCAGAGTCAGAAACCAAAAGGCATAAATTTGGCTTAACCTTGTGCCCAAATCTTGAACCTGTACGACAACAGCATGTATTTATACCCTAACTTGTGTAATTGTACTGCAGACGGGATCGACGTTGTAGGAACTGTGAATAAAATACTAAACATACTAAAAACGTAAGTACGTTGTCAGTCCATCTAATTGTAGGATGGAATGATCAGCAGAAATTTTTGAGTAGGCTCAAAGTTCTGGAGCACCATTCCCGTTCAACCCCGTACGAGCCAGTCCATAAAGTTCTTAGACAGACTGTAGAATGTCGCTACTACGTCTATTCCATTGCCACACAGTTTAAGCCCGTTCAGCTACATTATTTTTAGAACGTACTGAAAACGAGTTTGGTGTGATAGGGGTTTAACAGAAACAAGTACTGCTGACAAATACTACTAACCAATTAGTATAATTTAGCTATAAAAACATTGTTATAGAAAAAATCAACATGAAATAATAACTTAAGAAATAGCTTGATTTTAAATAATAGACTTAAGTTTTTTAGATCACCTGTCACAAAGTGACAAGGTGAGCTTTTGTGATCGCGCTGTGTCCGTCGTCCGTCCGTGCGTCCGTAAACTTTTGCTTGTGACCACTCTAGAGGTCACATTTTTCATGGGATCTTTATGAAAGTTGGTCAGAATGTTCATCTTGATGATATCTAGGTCAAGTTCGAAACTGGGTCACGTGCCATCAAAAACTAGGTCAGTAGGTCTAAAAATAGAAAAACCTTGTGACCTCTCTAGAGGCCATATATTTCACAAGATCTTCATGAAAATTGGTCAGAATGTTCACCTTGATGATATCTAGGTCAAGTTCGAAACTGGGTCACGTGGGGTCAAAAACTAGGTCAGTAGGTCTAAAAATAGAAAAACCTTGTGACCTCTGTAGAGGCCATATTTTTCATGAGATCAAACCGGTAATAATCTTATTTTTCAGTTAACTGGCTGATGTAGAAAATTTACGAAACATGTTTGGATTCTTTTCCGAAAGGATGACAACGTCTCAGATGTCAAAGTGTAGCCTTCTTGAACAGTTGAGTGAGGTCAAATGCAAAACACAACATGATGCCTACTGATTCATAGTCCGAACGTATACTGTGCAGTCCATTACCATTGTCTAGCAGGTCACAAATAGTAGACCTTGAGCTGACAATTGACCCCCCCCCCCCCCACCAGGGGGAATTTTCAACACTATGATTTCCTTAAACCTTATGGTAGTTGGCATTTACAGACAAAAGTTTGCAAGTTTCCGTTGGGGCTTTAACGAGTTACGGATATTTGAAATATGTTACCATGCCAATTTTCATTTAATTCACCATTTATGTTAATTTATTATTATAAACATGCCAGTTGTACAATTAATTATAATAAACAAGACATTTACATATGTTTATGTATTTAAAATTGAAATTATCATATGTTCATACCTTTTATGTATTATCCGTAACTTACGTTACTCTTTTTGAAATTACTAGAACATAAACATATATCAACAAATATGATGATTTTTTAAGTTGTAAAATAATGATAATGGCCAATACACAGTTCAATAATTGGATTTATATAATAATAAAACTGCCCACTGAGTTAACTTATTCAGTACGTCACGTATAATACGTTACCTTTCCGAAATATGACTAATATAACTATATGTTAAAGAAAAAATATTTAAAATTTTAGTGTTACCTATATGGTTAGGATTTTAAAACAAGAGCTGCCACTAATGGTGACAAATGCCCCCGCAGCGCTTTGACCTGGTGACCTTGACCTTTGACCTGGTGACCCCAAAGTCAGTAGGGGTCGTGTACTCAATAAGTACTATCAGCATGTGAAGTTTGAAGGTCCTGGGTGCAGTGGTTCGCGAGTAAAGTACCTTCATGCAAAAAGTTAACATTGTGACAAACAAACTAACAAACGGACTGACAGTTGAAAACTAACATGCCCCCCTTCGGGGGCATAAAAGTGTATACATTGGACTATAAATAAACATCAACAGACATGAACAACTTTATCAAATAAATGTATATAGATTTTATAATTCATTAGACAATATTATTTAAATGTATATTAAGAATATATAGCTCTTTGAATGTACAAGTATGACTGCATATTATAATTATCATTAGTATAAATAAATAACATGAACTCCGCAATGCGAAGCATATTAGTCCAAAGATATGACCTCTGACGAATAAGTGCTACCTTAAAACAGACGAGATTCCCCATGGACGGTTAATTACTATTTTGAAGCAGTTATTCCACACATCTTATAATAACAAAAATTAAGGTCATGGGATACCCTGACCCATGTTCATACACTTCCAGGATGCCTAGAAAAACACCAAATTATTAAGGCCCTTGATACATAGAGCAAGGACCATAATACTAACACTAATGTATGCCAGGTGATACACATATTGCATTAGTTCATAAACTCCTGGGTTGCACGGAGAAATGTACCAAATTATCGTGCTGGAATACCCAGGAATGGGACTATCATACCCATACTAATGTGTACTACGGGATACCCATTCTGACCTAAATTTCTAAAACACAGTCAAGATACCTAGCAAAACGTACAAATCTGAGAAACTTGGGTTTTCTTGAAAGTTTGGCGGATGGATGGACATAGTTTCTGCATCTTTCACAAGGACAAACCTGAGATGCCCAGGAAGCTGGGAAGACTTCAAACAGATGGACACAGTTTCTGGGTCTATTGCCGGACTTGGCTTTGCCTCTCCTGACACATATCTAAAAGAGGATTCAAGTAAATGATCCAAGACCCGTAGTCCCTTTCCTAAGGCCTCTAGCCCAAGAATCTCTATTGCTTAAACCAGACAGGTCCCGCAACAGGACCCGAAATACCAATTCCCATTTGGAAGGGACTCATGTTTTAACCCAAGTACAAAGGATGTTTTGGTTAAATAAAGGCTGCACAGCCATGTCTACCATCAGTTTTAGAGACTGCAGTCTCACACTGGAGATAAGTTGATCTTGCCGCCACTTAATCAAATCCACTTTCTGAGTAAGTAAGTAAAACCAGACCCATAATTGAGACTCTGGCACAACGTGCCCCTACTGGTCTATCCATCAGAACACGAGACCTGAACACATCCTAAAGACCCAGCCCCTCCAAGTTGATGTTCCATAATTGTATAAAGCCATAGTCATGATAGTGTCAGGAGCAAGGTCCATGCGGTAATTGTTGTCATAACCCAACCCTTTCCCCCGAAATGTGTACAGTAAGGGTAGTGTAAACCACTAATCTTGAAATGAAGGAATTAGTAAAATGGACGTAAAGGACACAGATCCCCAAACAACGACACTGCAGTTTGCAACGCAGGACAAGTGTTGCTCAACATATATTTGTTCCATAGTTGCTGTCATGGAGATGGACTTGATGTACATGCACATAGGTTAAATTCAGGAAGATGGAATCCTGTAAGAGAATGTGGTACCAAATACAGTGACACATTTTCTAGTGGTGACAACCCTCGGGCATGTACGCCCTCATGACCTAGACAATCCAATGATAGATTAACTTTGGTACCAAACATTATTAAAAGGCAACTGCCCAGTATGATTGAAGGGCAATACTCTAGCGAACTTTTCATGTTGAATGGGGTTGCTAGTATAAGGTCCACAAACTTTTGGAAGGAAGTGGCCTCCGAACTTCACACAAGTGGCTTGACTTTTAGTAACAATGTTCCCCAATATTATTTGTCTCCGACCTTAGGTTCTTTAGAAACCAGTTGAGGTTCAAATGACTGGAAATCAAATAGGGCCTCTGTCTGGCATAAACTTGTCAAGGGGTAACGGCCTTCACCCATAAAAGTTTAAAGTCCCATATTTGCCATCAAAAGAATTAGTTTTGTAAGAGCTTGCCTTCAGACTGGGCAGTCTAATGTCCCATTTTGCACTATACATACTAGAGTTACATTAATTTCACTTACAGAATATCCTATTTTGAGGAAGTTCCTATAATTGTCTTATTGAACTACCATCAATATATACAGACAGTATTAAAGAAAGTCACAGTATTCCAGTCATGACCATTACTGGTTACCGGCTCCATAGAATATATGTACATGGTATATCTACTTAAGGATACAGTTGAAATTGACAACATGTTAGATGAAGTCTATGTTGATGAATACATTAAAAACAATCACAGTTACAACATACAGCAGTTAATTAAATGTAACATTTGTGTGCATAAACATGCACAAGATTTATAAATATCTTTATATGCCTGTTTCAAATTTAGCATCATTATAGAGGACTGTTTCGGGCATTGTCTGTCTGTATATATTATAAGTATGTCACTACAGTGTGTTTAAATAGCTAAATATATATATTTTATTTGTTTAAAAAATGTTTGGGTGTGTATTGTTCTCGTGAAGGTGTAATCATAGACCATGTAAATTATGTTCTAGTTTCACAGTTTGATTGTTAAATGTATGTGTTTAGAATTGAAAGCAACTATTTAAAACAAAAAAAAATCATTGTAAATTTGCTATTTTTCAAAGATAAAGTATGTTCACAATACAGAATACATGAAAATGTATAGGTTATATGTTAGGTAACATAAATTGTAACGTAGATTGTTTTTTAAATACATGGGTTTAAAGTTAAAATGCAAAGCTATGTTAAAACATATTTTGAATGAATTGTAAATATGCTTTTTCTAAGTGCTACAGTATATTTAAGGTAACAGACACAAGAAATATAGTTAGTGCGTTCGGTAACGTAAATTGTAACTTAATTTGATATATATTAATACATGTGTTTTAAGTTAAACCTTCAGTTTGAAATGCAAAACTATACTGTTGAGAACAGAATTATATTGTTTTTCTTTCGTTTTTTTTTTCAAATGATAAAATATGTTTTAAAGAAACTGAAGACATACAATATAATTTGTATGTTTGGTAACGTAAAATGTAATGTAGAATTCAATGTAACACATCTTACAAGTTAGAGGATTGTTGATAAATAAGTATATAGTTGTAGATAGATAGATAGATTTATTTCGATAATTGAGCAAAACATAACATAGTTACAATACATGCATATAATAAAATTTATAGTCAAATATAATATTGTATTACATGTAACTAAAGAATGTCAATATAAAATTGATAGAACATTTTTATGAAAAACATGTTTGAATTAGGTATGATTGATAAATAGCATATTTGGAAGAACGACGTTACATTTTAAGAATCGCTAAAAGTGTGCTTTCCCTTGACTTATACTAGTAATCTATATATCATTATTTTTGCTGATCTTTGAACTTTTTAATAGTAACTTCAATTTTTAATTACCTGGTCATCTAAATTTGCAGTAAAAACTTTATGCCAAAAATATTTGTTTTTTTAAGGTAACATATCTTTTTCCGATATTTTTCTTCTTTAACATCACATTTTAAACATTGAAATTTAATCAAATTGCAGCATCTAGTATACACTTTGAAATAAAATATGCAAACTTGAAATGATTTACTAACATTATGGTACCATTTGTCTGTAAAAATTGATGAAAAAATTATTAGTTTTGAGGGTAACGTATTTTAAGGCATTGTTACGGAGAAAAGCCCCACTCGCCAGTAGCAGGGTGGGCGGGGAAGCAAAACCCCTTCTGGCTCATAGTCTATAGGCTACCATGTGGCTATCTTTATATTACAATCTACCCGGTGTAATCAAAACCTTATTCTCATCATAATTATGTTATTGGCCTATTTCGCTTTATCTGCTTAGCGATTGCATACAGTGGCTGTTCGTACGCCGTAACTGGAGTCTTGCGGGTACTGCGGCGGTGGGCAGTAGCCTTGGTAATGTACATTGAGTAGTACAACTTCTCTCTAAAGTTTGCATTTCTGTGATTCAGGTCTGCAAGTCATTGCAGTGGATGTTTGGCAGTTTCTGGGCATTTATACAAGAAAAATTACAATTCCGTTAACGTAGTTCTGCACGTTTGAAAAACCGGTAGTGATGGCGCAACGTCTGTTATCCGGAAAACGTAGAATAAAGCCTGGATTCGGCGTAAGGAAATGAAAATCAGTTTATGAATTAATGGCAACCTGTGAATTGATTTATTAAAATGGCACTGCTACTATCTTTCTAAAGTTAAAATACCATTATGAAAACATGTGACACGTTAAATAATTCAAAATAATGTCTTAAATATAGCTTGTAATGGGCAGTTCACTTTAATCATGACCAAATATCTCAAAAGTAAGCAAACAGACCTATACATTTTACTTCACCATATTATAGGCCACATATTTATTTACCTTTGTGAGAAGTTTCATTAAAATCTGCATTTTAGAAAAAGTTCTATTCGCGAAAATATTATAAAAATTGCGATTTTCCCATAGACTCCAATATGAAAAATTGCATAAGATTCAAATTTTACATACCAGCTAAAAATCAAGCACACGACTCTATCTTTTTTTTTTTGCTGAATTTTCTTAATATATTCCGAAGTTTTGAAAAATAAGAATTTAATCAAATTCTACATTGTAAAAAAAATTCGATCAAAAATTACAAAAGTCCTTTAAGAACAATTTATGTTACAAAAAGTGTTATATGTTTAGAAATCATTTTGTGTTATGGTGTTCCTACTTTTGTTTGTGTTTCGAATTCTGAAACATGGTAATGATCTGTTTTTGGCATTGCCAGTCTTATGTATTTATCTCACATAACAACTTAATTCTTGGACATACAGAATGATAATTCAAAAGATCTGAAGTATGCTTATGACAGATAATAAAATCTGTAAATTGATCCTATGGAAGCACAGAATGCAACCAAGCATAATAATGGCAGCCTCGGTTTGACTGAGTCTGTTTATGTGAGGTAATGAGCCTTGCATAGAGGAATTGCCCGATATTAAGTAAATTTTGATTGAAGTATTATGTAATTACAGCTGTGAAAATGTTATTTTAATAACAAGTAAGGTTTGATATAAAAGAAATAAGAAGTAAAGTCTATGTAGTCTATGAAGTTTCTAAAAATAGTACACGTCACTTATGATGACACTACAATATAATTATACATCCAGAACATTGCGGCATATAAACTACGTAAACACTGGAGTCTGGAAGATTAGAAATTTAGAACATGGATATAGAAGTTATTTGCTGTTATGGTAGAATCTAACCCTAACCCTAAGTTGACATTTGTGATGCCTAAAACGAAGAAATTGTAAAATGTACGACCAGATATAGATGCACCTATCGGTACTGTATAGTCTGACTGACACATTTCTTACGGTAAAATGCAAATAAACAGATTTGTCAAGTAGAAATTGTATGCAATCTGACTTGATCTTCTTCAAGATCTGAGAACGACCTGTTCACATACGTCTTCTGTATATAGATTTCCAGTATTGCTATTTTTATTTTAACCAATCAGGCCACTTGTTCGAATGTCAAAGAGTAAGAGAAATGTGCTCTTAATCTTAGTGACAAAATAATAGATAACACCGAATCTTATAAAAGACCTATCCGTGCTCAAGGGTAGATCAAAACGTATTTAATTCATCTTCTTTTCCGCTAGTGCAAAATTATAATTTGGATATACATGTATGACCATGTATATTTTTTGCTTGGAGGAGAACCTTTTCATCTTAAGTCGTCATGGTCAATTATATAAATTGTCTCAGAAGCATTTTTTTTCTAAATAAGATTAAACGAAACAAACGAAACTGATATTATGAATACAGTATAATCATGTTTTGATAAACGCATTACGAATATACTGTAAAAGATTGATGCTATCGAATCAACATAGTATCTAAACTTTATGTCTGTGAGGACATGCATTATAAATGAGCCAACCGGGGTAATTCAGAGTACTGTGTACAATACAAATTGCGCGCATTTGTTGCCTCGTCTATACGTAATTTTTGACAGATTTTGATACATCAGCTGTTTTTTCTTCTTGTTTTTCAACTACAAAATAAGAGACGCTTGTCATCTGAAAATTGACGTCAGTATACTAAATCAAATAATATTTATAATGGAAATGAAATTTGTGAATGGTCGATGGGTAGAATTCTCACCTTCCGTCAAAGTATGTTACGGTATACGGTCGTTTATTCATTTATGTTTTTAAACTTCCATATTATATAATTGTGCTTTGTCACTCGCACCCCCGAACCGCTGCGAAGTCTAACGAGGAACTATGTAAACAGAGCTGATCTCCATGGTATTTCTATTTTCTATCTCCACGCTGCACACTGGAAAAGATCTGCTGACCTATTCATGCACAAATATATATTGAATAAAAAGTATAGCATATTCCTTCTGACAATCATTTTGATAAAAAGATTCAAAAGCGCTATCCGGATCAGTAAACTGATTATCTTCTCGTGTTTGTATGACTTCGGGCAAACGAATAGTGTTTAAAATGATCAAAATAACAATAAGGTAATTATTAGTTATTATAATTAATCATTATACTGTTTTATGGGTGTTGTATAGATATCCAAAGTAATATGATACTGCACTAAGACTACTATACTATGGCTGGTGCATTTTCGAAGTACGTAAGTATCAAACATCGGTTCGGTTAAAATGAACTAACATACTGCAATGCTATCATTTACATTTAAGCCGTTATAAACAACAAAATGTAATTTATGGTGCGAGTTTTGATACACGCACAATATTACAGAAAGTCTGAGGGAGTAACTTGTTATCTTTAGCGCATGGCATTTTACGTTGTTCACTCGCGGAAATAAGTCGAGAGTGCGCGTAAGGAAAGATGTCGTTTGCGCGACAGAATATGATGTGTGCTAAAATAAGATGTTGTGCGTTCAAAGTAAGATGCCGAGCATTCGAGAAATTATACCGTGCAATTTAGATTACATGTTATGCGCTCGAGACAAGATATAGTGCGCTAAGAAACAAATATCCATAGCTTGGGAAACAATATTATGTGTTTGAGAAATGATGTCGGGCGATTCAGATAAAATGTTGTGAGTTCGAGTAAAGATGATAAGATGATGGAGAAATGATATAAAGCTCAAATCTTTTTTATTTGCTGAATTTACTAAGTTTATTCTGAAGTTTAAAAAACAGGATTAAATCAAACTCGACATTGTAGAAAACGATTCGATCCGAACGTGCAGATCTACCGTAGGAAATAGTAAAAATTTCATTCCTGGAGTCATGAGCTCTGCAGATCGTCTCTGTTTGAAATAAACAAATGGTGCTAGTTATATGAATAATTTTAATGATTTAAATGATAAGGAACGGAAACGAAAATACGCTATTTCACATTTGACCTACAAGTGTTACCGTTTCCTTGGACCTAATGAGTTGGTGGTGCGGCGGGGGGGGGGGGGGACGGAGGGGCTCCGTGGCCGAGTGGTTTAGCCTGCTTACTTCAAATCACTTGCCCCTCATCGATATGGGTTCGAACCTCACTCGGGGTGCCCGCTCGTGAGATAATGCACGGAGGGGCACCTGGGGTCTTCCTCCACCATTAAAGCTAGAAAGTCGCCATATGACCTATCATGTGTCGGTGCAACGTCAAATCCAACAAAAAAATGAGTTGGGCTATACACTCTGCACGCTGTCATGAAGAGAATAATATTTGAAGCAAATTATATAAACATCTCTCAAGTGGTTCAGAAAATATGGAGTCGACATGAATGACGGATGGACGGGCCAACAGACATGCGTTACTCTACTAAAGTAGTCTTAAACATAAGAATTCAGGTAGAAACAAAAAACAAAAGTTGAGAGTGATCATCTTTTTGCTGATTTTGGGTCGTTTATATAAAAGATAAACGATTTTTATCATTGACGGTATATATATATATTCAAACGCAAAAGAAAGTGTTTGTTTGCTTGTTTGTTTGTTTGTTTTGGGTTTAATGCCGTTTTTCAACAGTATTCCAGTCATATAACGGCGGGCAGTTAACCTAACCAGTGTTCCTGGATTCTGTACTAGTACAACCCTGTTCTCCGCATGAATCAGAGATGGAGGACTAAATATTTCAGACACAATGTCGTTTTAATAGTCACGGACAACATACGCCCAGCCCGAGGATCGAACATTTTTAAATTTGAATATTTTTAGTTCTAAAAGAGGTATCTGTCTACAATTTGCAACATATTTTGCTCGAAGCATGTATTATTGATCTTGCTTTAATTTTACGATAAAGACTGGGTGGATTTAAGATAACTAGCGATAGTGGACTTTGCACGATTTGCACGTGCTGCCAATAGGAAGTGTACATGTCTACAAAAACGTGTTTTGTCAGTTTTCTTATACATTTGATGAAAGAAAAAACACATTAGATTTGACAAATTTGTGCTGTTATAAAATGCCACGACTTAATGAAACTTGGCGAATTGAAGCATTAACAATGCTTCAACGGGGTGACTACGTGCCAAAGTAATGTCATAATTCTACTGCATCAGCAATTTCAGCAAACTGGTCGAGCTGCTGTACGCCATATACCCAGCAGACCTCGGATGACAACTGGTACTCAAGAATGGAATAAAATTCCATGACGTCATTCTACTGTTACGTTAGGCCTAAGCGTTGCCATATCAATGATTGAATAAACAGTAGAGGTGTTCACACACAATATTTAAACAAAATAATGTTTGAGGAACAGTTAGCTTTTTTTTATCTGACAAGAAAGAGATTTGTAACTTTCATTTTTGACCCCTGATGGCTTTGAATAGCCAAGAATCCCCATAAATGTCAACATTTCAAAAATCATCGAAACACATCAATTTGGCCATAAACTGCACTTTTTGATACCTAACATGTCATACATTTAGACAAAATAATCTTCTTCGGACAACATAATCTACTTTAACTGACGAAAACCTGAGTGCACACTTTCTTTTGCGTTAAAGTATAGATGCTTACATAAAGCACGCTTTAACTTATATGTCCATTTGGTTTAAACCTATACGTATATAACCTGATAAAGCAGCAGTTATCACTTCAGTCTATGATTATAACCATTGTCAGCTCCATCTTAATTTCACTTTGTAAGACACTTGTCGTGGTGTTTTACTGTTATTTCTGTTACTAAACTAATATTACAAGGATAATACCTCATTCAAGCGTATTAAAAATAAAATGTTTAACGTAAATAATTATATTGTTTTCTCCTAACCTTAAATGTGAAGGGTTTCAAGAAGCCATCGTGACCAAGTTCGCTAATTTCTTTTCTCTTGCCTCTCACCAATGATGGTTCGAAGCCACATTTGTGAGTATTATATTACAAATGTGAAGCAATCCAGATATTAAATGATAAGTT
Organism: Mercenaria mercenaria; assembly: GCF_021730395.1. Lineage (NCBI taxonomy): Eukaryota > Metazoa > Mollusca > Bivalvia > Venerida > Veneridae > Mercenaria > Mercenaria mercenaria. The sequence goes on from NC_069378.1 coordinate 524,892, forward strand.
TTGTTATTTCGGTAAACTAACGTGTCTTGAATCGAGAAATGTACTACATCGAACGAAGAGAAAACTATAAAGCTACCTACTTTTTTCGTATTTTTACATAAACAATATATTATCAGTGCATGAACCACTAGTTGTCATTAGCATCATGACAGTCATCTGGCATGGGGGTTCCAGATGGGTTTTGCCGGCATGGGTAAAAACACTGGCAATGCAAGTCCGGTGTGCAAGAAACAGAATTCTTAGAACGTGTCTGTTTCTTTTGGATCTCTGTTCCTATCCTAACAGTCGGATTTGAAAGGAACTGTTATGTTGTAATATTTATCTTCCAATTAAAATCGATCAATCCGAGAATACAGTCCAACTAAATACGCTAACAGATTCTGGCGATGTCATTTACGTTTAGACTTTTTGCTTTACAAGTATCTATAATATTATATATATTAGGAAGCTGGCATTACGGAAACGTATATTGACCCCCCTTTTATTTAAAATATATATAACGAATGGGAAGGTTTAATCAAGTTATATGTATTGGTGAATGTGAAAGTAGTCCTTCAGATGATTATGTATATATTTAATATATAAAGTAAGCTGTATTTCTAAATATTTAGCAAATTATTTCTTTACATATGGCATTCATTTTCAAAGGGAGACAACTGTTCCCGATTATTTTAAGTACAAATGGCATTCATTTTCAAAGGGAAACAACTTTTTCCGATTATTTTAAGTAATCTTTGAGAAAAAGTTGTCTCCCTTTGAAAATGAATGCCATTTGTAAAGAAAAAAGATAAACAATTGCTGAAAACTATGTTCCACCTTGTTACGTGAAATTTCACCACTCGCACGCTATTGCCAATGCATCAAAACAAACATGTGTAACAGTTCTTTGAAAATGGTGAGTTTTTAAAGGCGTTTAACTGTCCGGAAGTGGAGCCCCTTTAGGCAGCCCTTTTCCGGAATTCAATGTTTATATCAGTATACTGACACTTGTTTCGTAAAGTAATATACATGTTTTGCATGCTGTTCAATTTTCATGTCAAACAACTCTTTCTTTCTATGATTTGGTGTTGTTTGATTTTTGTTTCTCAAGGCCTCCATCGAAACCTTAATGGTAATTATTTAGTGTCGAGAGATATTATATCGTATACATCATTGCCAACTTATTTCTGTTGTATAATATTGTTTCATGCTTTCGTTCAAAATAACCAAAATGTAAATAATTCAGTAATTCATATATGACAATGTGTCGATTTTAACTGTATAGGGAAAACAAACAGTTTGGAAATAACGTTTATCTTGATAAATTGAAATCACACACCTGGGTCAAAAGTAGCCAATGAAAGCCATTAATAAACAATTATCTTGCTGTTGTGCTAATATCATTAATATTTGATTTACTTAAAGTATTTTTTTATAATTTACGGCTGTTGAAATTTCTTAACCTTTTATTAACTGACTCAGTCAGACATTTATCTTCTTTTCTTGTCTGAAATGTTTAATTTATTTATTCCGTTGGGTTTAACGTCGCAACGACACAACCATAGGTCATGTGGCAATTTTCCAGCTTTGATGGTGGAGGAAGACCTCAGGTGCACCTCCATGCATTATTTCATCACGAGCAGGCACCTGGGTAGAATCACCGACTTTCTGTAAGCCACCTGGCTGGCTTCCTCACATGAAGAATTCAACGCCCCAAGCGAGGTTTGAATCCACATAGATGAGGGACAAGTGATTTGAAGTCAGCGACCTTAACCACTCGGCCAAGAAGGATTCTTGTCTGAAAGACCTATTATTTGTGATACAAGTATTGTTAGTTACCGAGTAAAACACAGAATTATGCTAGCAAAGACAAATTGGTTCAACATTATTTCTGATACTTTCGATAAAAACATAGATTTATAGAAAAAATAGTATTTGGAAACAGACTATAGACAGACAGAGTATAGCCACGGCAACACAGAAGTCAGCAGCGGTGAAAAACCTCTGTAAGTGTTCGTCTCTTGTTGACAACAGTGTTAGGACTGACAATGCTTCAAGGCAATTAGGAGTGAAGACAAAAACAGTCTTTGCTTAAATTTGAATAGTGACCTTGACCTACAAACATAGATTATGTAAGCCACAAATTTTCTTATCATGGGGAACAATTTAGTGCCATACTAAGGTATTCTCTCAATGTACATTAAAACTATGGAGCGGAAAAAAATTAAATTGACCTTTAATAGTGACACTGACCTTAGACCGACAACAAAGCAAAGGGGCATGTGCGGGACACATATTCTAATCACTGGGATATTTCAGTTAATAGTTAAAGAAAAACCTTTCAATACATATAAACGTTATTGAGTTAAAACTTTTTGCTTGACCTTAAACAGTAACATTGACCTTTAACCGGCAAGTATAGATCATGTGTTGACAATTGTCACATCGTAGGGAACGTTTGTGTGTAGCACTTAAATAATCCAACAAATCATATTAAAGTTGTGGAAAGGAAGCAATTTTACTTGACTTTCAATAGTGACTTTGACCTACTGTGTAAGTTATAAATGTACATAATATACGTATTGCATGCTAGTCACACACAAAGTTTTATGAACCTAGCTTGGATACTTTTTGAGTAATTGCAGGATACAGACTTGCGGACGACAGAGGGCTTTCCTATAGTCCCCTCCAGGCAGCATATCAACTGTAGAAGTTGAAAAATAAAAGGCAAATAAACAGGTTAATTGTGAAATTTTTGATAGTGCATACAAACAAATGCATTAGCAAATCGATTAAAAAAATGTTCTTTTTAATTGAATAGAAATCTAAAATATAAATACATAAAGCGTTAAGAAAATGTCCTTTCTCTCTACAAAGATCAATTGTCAATATCATTGTTAACGATTTAACTTGAAGGACAATAAAAATTTCTGCACGAACACATAACAGACGAGCTGTTTTAAATGACATTTAGAATAACAGAGTACATAGTAACATAGAGTATTAACAATCATCGTTGTTCCGATAATCAAACATCGTATATCGTACTTTATTTTTTACAAGTTGTTATTGAGGTGTCATGTACTAACTGGGACAACGTATAAATATTTCCATATTTTTCATACATATTTATCGACAGCTATCAAATATATGAGCCGTACCATCGGAAAACCAACATAGTGGCTTTGCGACCAGCATGGATCCAGACCAGCTTGCGCATCCACGCAGTCTGGTCAGGATCTATGCTGTTCAGTTTCAAAGTCTATTGCAATTAGAGAAACTGTTAGCGAACAGGATGGATCCTGACCAGAATGCGTGGATGCGTAGGCTGGTCTGGAGCCATGCTGGTCGCAAACCCACTATGTTGGTTTTCTCATGGCGCGGCTCAATCATGTTCTTACGCTATAGTACAATAACACCGAAAATTGCTCTGTTATTGAGATGACTTACTATCGCTGTAAAAAAGAAAAAAGAAAATAAAATCAATTTACCGATTATATCATAGTACTTGTAATGTCTTTTTGTTTTCGTTACCATCAAACCAATGAGAACTGGACACGAGTACCCAATAAAAGGCAAACATAGACTGGAGGTATATCGTTGTTCTTACAATGTTCATTTTCAGGGACATGTATGCACTTTTGCTATATATTTCGAATATGTTTGATCGTCGGATATTTTACAGATCCAATTATCACTAAAAAGAAGAAACTACCGCAAATTTTGCTAGACTAAGTGCTAATATATTATGACAACATGATGATAGTTGTCTACATTATGTACATAATATTAAACTTCAAAATCAGCTATCATCTCGACAGTGATTTTAACCTGATAAATATGCGTTCCTTTATAAGTATAACTTGGTACACATGAACACAAAGATATCTTAACCATAAATCACATAGTGTATATACAAGTTTGGTCAGTACATTTTTTTATCATTACAATGTATTCAAAACAAACTTATTATTAATTAGTAAACAAAACAATATTTGCGGTCGCTGAGATTTTAAACATGAACTAGAATGTGTCTGTAGGACACAGGGTGTGGCCCCCACTGGTACATTTGTCACAAATAAGAGGACATCATTCAAATGTTTGCAGTCTTAATGGGATATAGCCTAAAAAATATAAAATGGATTCATTATTCTATACCATATACTTTTTGAGCTATGAGAATCACAAAAAAAAAATCACTATTTGACTATTCCAAGGGCCATAACTCTGTAATAAACGCTAAAATTCTCAACAAGAATGCAAATTGTCACAATATGATAAAGACTCAAGCAAGGTTTCATGAATTTGCATCAAATACTTTTTGAATGAGGCTCATAATTAGGTGAAAATGTGCATTTTTTTACTATTTCAGGGGCCATAACTCTGGAAATAGGGGACAGAACCAGATAAAAATAGGAGGTGCACAAATTCATATCATGATAAAGATTCATGCAAGGTTTCATCTATCTACATCAAATACGTTTTGAGCTAGGCGTGTCAGAAGGTGAAAATAAGCATGTTTGACTATTTCAGGGGCCATAACTCTAAAAATAGGAGGCGGACCCAAATGAAAAATAGAAGGTGTGCAAGTTCATATCATTATTAAGACTCATGCAAGGCTTCATGAATCTATATCAAATACTTTTTGAGCTAGGCATGTCACAAGGTGAAAATGTGCATTTTTTACTAGTTCAGGCACCATAACTCTGGAAATAGTGGGCGGAGCGAGACGAAAAATTAAAGGTGCGCAAGTTAATATCATGATAAAGAATAATGCAAAGTTTTATCAATTTATATCAAATATTTCTTTTAGCTAGGCGTGTCACAAGGTGAAAATGTGCATTTTTGACTATTTCAGGGGCCATGACTCTAGAAATAGGGGGAGGACCCAGATGAAAAATAGAAGATGCGCAAGTTCATATCATGATTAAGACTCATGCAAGGTTTCATGAATCTTTATCAAATACCTTTTGAGCTAAAAAGTTTTATGTAGCCCTGCTTTATGTTTGTTGTATTTCAGTTTGATTCTCAGTATGCCTTTTTTCTTTTTATCTTATTAGGCCCTACGTTTATTTCTTTTTTTATTCTTTTTTTTTTTCTATTTTGTTTTAGCTTGTTGTAGTATCTATGACATTTTAATCAGCAAAATTGATTTCATTTCCGGCTCGCCCGCCGGCGCTGTATCTGTTGCAGAGTCGTCAGTTGTGTCCGTTTCAGAATTTCAGAATAATGAAATCGCTCATCAATTTTTTTTCAATGTTCGCCATTTCCTAGGCATAGGAAATAGAGATCAATATAATTGCACCTTTACTAATCCTACCAGGTGTTCTGTATTACAAAAGTGGATCTATTGTGACATTTTGATACAAGCAAAACTGTATTATCTGCACTATTATTTAGCTACTGGTACTTCGTTTTATTATTGGCTTGTTAAAAGTTAATTTTTTACCATATGTAAGTTGACAGAATCATAGGAACCATGTCTTGAGGGGTAAATCAAACACAAATGAATAAATCCTTAATGATTTTGTTGTGTAAAAAAAATATGATATTGTGTCTTAAACAGTTTTCATTTTCCACTCAATTGTGTAATTGCAAGGGAAGTAAACTAATAGATCTCTACTTATAAGTACTAGCCCAAGGCAAGAGTTGTCATTCTTTGTGGATCACAACTTTAAATTAAAAATTAAAACTTCTGTTATTGATATTAACAAAACTATCATAAACTTCACATTTGTGAAATCATTTTTGGTTATTTCAAGGACTTGGAAATTAATTTCTAGACTTTATTTAATGTAATTCTATCATTGAAAATTTTAGGGCCTATCTCTACATTTCCAGCTAAGGAATGGTATGTTAGTGTGTAATGTGGGGGTAATGCACTTACATTCCATCGGTAAAAATTGGACATTCACAAAGAACCCGTGCAGTATTACCGTATTATTTTTAAAGCCAGTTGAAAAAAAAACGGTATTGTATCTATGCTGAAAAAGGTAAAAAGTATACTTCAACCCAGAATCGAACTCCGGACCTCGGGTGTCATACCCAGCAGCCTAACCCATTGCGCTAACACAGTACATCGTTCATCGAGTCTCAATTTGAGATACTAATCCATATCGTCTATGCGTGACTTACCTAAACTGGTAAATAATAAGGTCGACTGCGTTTGTTAACAAATATCAAATTATCGTTCGATTACTGTAATTGTGTACCATTTTATGGTTTGAATATTTTGTTTTTATAGTCTCTTGTAATTCTGTATAGAATGGCCATCTGCGATATTTATGATACGTGTATTTTATGTTTGTATCTAAAACGAATGGGAAGGTTTAATCAAGTTATTTGTCATGATTGGTGATGTGAAAGTAGTCCTTCAAATGATTATGTATATATTTAATATATAAAGTAAGCTGTATTTCTAAATATTTAGCAAATTATCAATAGCTGTTGTTTTAGTTTCTATGTAAAGCACTACATAAGCGATTTTTCCGTTAAGTTATTTATTTATTCCACATAAATAAGTAATCTGATCAAATGACATGTTTTGATAATTATCCTCTACGCGCATTTATCAAAGTGTTATTTAAGTACGAAAAAACAAATATCCTGTTATCAAGACTGTTAAATATCACATGTTTTATGCATAAAACTATTTGACAACATTTAAAGAAGGAACATGAAATGGCAGAAACTAGACACCATAGGTTTCAGAGTAACTCTACGATGTCTGAAAAGTTTTTGTAGCGTTTTTCGTGTTGTCATGTCGGCGGGGCGAAAACAAGTAATCTCAAAAGTAATGTATCTGTCGTGTTTTCGTGTTGGCGGTGCAAAAACACGACAAATAAAGGGCGTCAACACGACATATTTATACCCACCAACACGAAAACTCGACGTGTCGGCGCCCTCTAAACGTCGAGTTTTCGCGTAAAATGTGTCTTATTTTGCGTTTTCGCCCCGCCGACACGACAACACGAAAACACGACAAATTAGGTTTTTGTCGAGTTTTCGTGTTTTCGCCCCGCCAACACGAAATGGCATAAATCATCCACCAAACCACATATTGCAAATTTCCTATCAGAAAAAAAACAACGAAAACAAACTAAAAGTATTATAACACAAACTAAGAATAAACTAGCTACGCATAATGCTAAATTGAGTGATATAAATATTTAACAGAGAACACAAACATATAAATACTCGTTTCGAAACATTAACAACGCTCATACTAGGAATTCACATAAACGCCAAAACTCTTCTACTCTCCCTTCCTAATTCTAGTACTGCTTTTCTCCTTTATTCTGTAAGCAACGCCGATTTCAATATTATTCTACCGTATCATAAGACTGGTAACCTTGTTTTTGTACAACAGTGTAAAATGCGTAGAATATTGATTTTTCTGTATTGCATTGTATATATGAACTTTACATAATACAAAAGAAAGAAATCATCCACCATAGAAACCAATGGCAAAGGGTTTTAGAAGCATTTTCTTTCTTTTCGAACGAAGAATTCAGAATTTATTTATATTCCCTAAGGCTGCATTAGGAGATCTGAGATTAAAAAAAACAACAACATACAATAGTATGTCTGATGTCAGCTATCGTTTTAAGAATACAAAGTGTATGTATAACAGACCCGGTTCAAGAAATATTTCATTGGGGTGCGGCGAGCCATCTTCCCTCTTACTGCTGGAAAACGTGCGCGCTGGTGACGTAATCTTGTAATTATAAACGAGTTGTCTTCATAAAACGTAACTTCTTTCATTTGAGATTACAAACATACTTTAATATATACATCTGTTACATACATTTTCATAACTATTTTTTTTAATATTTAAAAGCAACGTCGCTGTTCGGCGAGCGTTCTGTTTATAAACATAAACATGTTCGATCAAAACATTTTATATGATTTTACAAGAATAATTTGTGGTAAAAGTTACAGCATATATTTAGTTTCATATCTTAGAAATTAGATGTTTCATTAATATTCAAGTTATATGATGCATATATAAGAGGGGGGGGAGTCAATATACGTTTCCGTATGTAAATAAATAAATAAATGAATAAATAAATACCAAGCAGTAGGATGAAACTTGCATTAATTATGTAAGTAGGTTAACATATTTCACATAGACAATGTCTCATCTCAAATTCACATCGAAAAAAGGGATACATAGAGTATAATAATGAGAAACTCCCCCAACTTATTGGCATTAATAAAGGTAAATAAATGTTAGCAAAGAAACACTTAAGTAATTAAAGCAAATTGATGTAAGTGAAACGAAAGTTACCTTAGAGTTGTGTATCTATTCCCATTGAAAGGTTCCAATCCATTTTCAATTTGTTCAATTAATTAATGTCTTCAGATATTCTCAACACTTAAAACTTTCATTGTGTGATCGCACTTGAAATATTCTTATTTGAACGCAAGTATTTAACCCATATATGTAAAATGAGTACGAATTTTTACCTTTCCTATACAAATATACAGATATATGAATTCAATATTTAAATCCGTAGAACAATCTTAGCACAGATAAAACGTTATTCCTCCTTCAGTATAAGCATGTCAATGGTTGCGACAACAAACTCTACCTGTTATAATATTTCTCTATAGGAATATCGATTTAAAAAAAATATCTCAAGATTGAATTACCACGGAAAGCATATCTGAATTTGCATATAAGAAAACAAGTATTTTAACAATCAATTGAATAATTAATATTAGTATACTATTTTTACTCATTGGTGCTACGATTTATGTAGTGATAACCAAAGTGCAAATTATTAAATGCATTTTGTTTTGAAGTCAGTAATCTTCTTAAACATCCGAGCAATATTATTTACTGCTTTGAATGCCGAACATAAAATGTTGAACATTAAGAATTAGACTGTAACGTCTTTTTCAACAACATGTCCGGTGTCAATTTGTAGCAGTAAGTGCAATGCCGAAGTTTCTATAGTGCTGCCTCACTAGAATTTGACACCCAAGACAAGTGGCATGAAAACCCACCTAGTCACATTATACTGACAAGGCTGACTAGCAATATCGTCTTAATGCTGAGCGCCGAGCAATGAAGCTACTAGTTATACTTTTGCGTCTGTGGTGAGTCACGGTCATAAATCGAACTCACGACCTCCGGCACTGAAAGCGGGCGCTCTACCACTGGGCTACCGAGGCAGTGTATTAGGAATCTCTTTGTAAAAGTAATAATGTTAGGCACCCCGCCTTGTCAGAACTTGATGTTATTTACCGTTTACTTTTGTGTCCAAGATTTTAGATCTCACCGGGAGACCAGTGCCAGCCCGCCCCTCCTCGTTTTCCCAGCTTATCCATGGCTGTCGGTGGTCACCCTATCTGTTTCAATTGGTTATCAACTTCCTTACTCAACTAGCCCGGGTATTCCTTACAATTTAGCCCCTAGACCCTTATTTGTCCTTTAAATCATATACATCTCTACATTGCTCTACCTAGGTCAGACGCCATCTTTGTTGTTTACTTCGGTTGTTTCCGGTTGTGCTCGATTCTTTACGAAACCAAATAAATCGAGTTCGATGTCCACGGAAACACCCGAAATGCGTTATCGGAGCTCTTCTGCGTCATCATGTTGATGACGTAGGCAGAACATTCTATGACGGGTATAAATACCCGGTTTCCGTCTCTTCTTGGCCAATCAATCTCCTCCTAAAGTGTAGGTGACCCTTACTGGAGGTCATTCGAATATTTAGCTCTACATTGTTTACATTCTAACTTTGATCTAGAAGAGCTTAGTATTTTATGCCTAGACCGAAAACGAGGTTTGTCTCTACATTTCTACAACAATAAATCTCTACAATGAGTAGCCCTGGTCTCTACGAACTGGTACTTGTGGTCTCCTCCAAAATTACCCCACCCAGAGAACTACGGATAATCCCTATATAGAATTTACACTATCTACCAAGATCTACACGACTTAGACCACCATATTGTGCAAGAACACTATTAACATACACAAATATATTCTTATTCATTAGATATACTCTACGGTTATAGAATCTTTTTCTACGGTACACTATGTAGAGCTACTATGAAGAGCCTATATTTTATATATACATATACGTTGGACTTAGTCTTATATATGAAGAGATATATATCACCTCATTAAAACTAATAACCTTGAGCTGGTGTTGTGTTGTGTTATGTAGTGTAGTAACCATATACTTATTACAAACCCAAAAGAGGTCCCCAGTATGAAGGAGCTGTGTTATAGAAATGGAGGTCTGACCTGGAATCGAACCCAGGGCCAATTGTTTAATAGAGTACATGATAGAGACTCCTGAATGAGCCATCCGGCCTCCTTAAGTTTCTATTTCTATTATATATATATCCTGACATACATAGGTAGAGCTATAGACTCATGGAGAGCATGTACCGCTCGGTCCCTAATTAAAACAGCTAGCGCCTAGAAACGAACCCTAAATGTTCGCGTGCAAGGGCAGGTGCACGGGCAGAACAACTGGTGTCAGAAGTGGTGGGATGATGATGATGTATATTTGACCTAGAGAACTAACTTTAAAAGGAATGATTACCACATTTGGAATTACATATTTATAACAGCTATTTCATTATATAGCTCCCCCAAAACGTCTCTTCACTGATACTTAGATTTATAAAGTGTACAAATATTTAATTTGATGAGACCTTCCAGAAACTTGATTGTTATGGACCATGATGAGATTATTTCATAAAACCATAGCTTCTAGACTTCTTTGATTTTCCCTCCTGGTGATATCAAATAAACTGATTATACGTTATACAAATTAAAATATATGTAGAGACTGTTTGTATGAACCAGACATGTTTTCACAGAGTATTTACAAGAGAATACCAATATGATGTTCACACTACTTCAGTATGCTGTTTTCAATTTCATTTCAATAAATAAGCAGACTTCCTTACAGACATTTCGAATCCTGAGAGATCTTTAATGATTATATTCCTCTGATGTATTCAGGTACCATGGTCCAGTGCTATAGTAATCATACATGTATTTATGTACCAATAAAAATAAAATAATAGAAAACAACACATTTGGGAGAACACAACAGGCCAGAACATTTTATTTAGGGGGAAATGAATAAACACAGAGCCAAAGATTTTATTGCAAATAATAGATTCAGGAAAAGATAATTTCAGGAAGGAAACTGCAGTCTATGTTTCGAGGGGATTATGATTGGCCATCTGGTAACCACGATTAGCGCGCAATCCCTGGATACTGGATTTCAGCTCCACAGGTTTAATGGCTGGTTCCATTGGACCTAAGGACCTCCCTTGGTGTACACCCATCTTTACACCCATAGACTGTAGACGTTCTCTTACAGGTCACAAGTCCTGCCCAAAGCTGAAGAGATAAAATAAACATGTGTATTATAATAATATGAACACATTGATAACTGAATATTGTTTCAATTTCAGTATTAAACTAAGACATAAAAAAAAAAATCACTTGAAAATGAGTATGGATGGAGAAGACGTTGAAATACAAGCAAACGGACAAAACAATGACTTAGTCACTAGTGCTAGAGATAGAGATGATGTACATGACCATGATGAAAGAGAAGAGATGGAGGGAAGAATAGAGAGACACTTAGAGAACATTAGAGATGAAATCACACATAATTACCAAGAATCATCACAAGAGAAACAAGAACTTTTTGAAAAGATGATTTCACTTGAACAAGAAGTCAAGAGACTCAGACAAGAATCTCAGAATAACAATGGTATCATGAGAAATCACAGAGACTCAGAATTACACACACATAATCGCGAAAGTCACCTGTATAGGAGAATTCCAAATGCAAGCCCAGATCCAGAGATTGACTTTCCAAACTTAAACATGGGGGATAACTTCTCCAATGACACTTCCTGTAATATAAAATTAAAGCCACCAAAATATGATAGTAGAGAAGATATCTATGAATTCCTAGAATCATTTAAAATATGTTCAGAAATAAATAAATGGAATATGACTGCCAAAGGCTTATACTTAGCTAGTAGCTTAGTAGGCAATGCTCGTTCAGTCCTTGCAGAACTCCCAGAAATAGAGAAAACTAACTACAGAGTTCTAGTACAGAAATTAACAGAGAGATATGGGTCTGTAAATCAAACAGAGGTATTTAAGGTGAAACTTCGTAATCGTAGACAAAAGCATGATGAATCTATATCCGAAATTGCACAGAGCATAAAGAAAATGACCCAATTAGCTTACCCCAAGTACCGCAGATGTCATAGAATCAATGGCATGGACTATTTTTATTGATTCCCTCTCAGACTCAGACTTGAGACTTAGACTAAGAGAAGCAGACTTAAGATCACTCTTGATGCAGAACAGACGGCTACAAGATGGGAAGCATATAGAATTGCAGAGAAGCAGAGAAACATGACAGTAAATGTAGCAACCTCACAAAAACAAATAGAGCAACCACAACCCACCAAAGACCAAAAATTAGAGTCATTGACCGAAACTTTGAATACCTTGATCCAAGAATTTCGCAATTTTAAACGCCAGACATCAAACCAGGGACGTATGACCCAAAACCGAGGAAACAACCGATACAATTTCAATACAGACAGACGAAACTTCAACCCACAATCCAACCGCTATCAAACATCTACAAACATGGGAGACCAGTCTTCCCAGACGTACAACAATTTCCCTACAGAACGACAACAGAGGTTACAATAATCAAACAAGATACACCCAAATGAACGAAGAGAACAGCACCAAGTTCACACCCGACACAAACAGACAGTCAACTTACAGCAACGCCCAAGCAAACTTGTCGGGAAACGAGAGAAGGTCATCCTGGAGGCCCACAGGACGACCGAACAACAACAACAGGGCCCAGAGATATTGAACATAAAATCTAATACAGAATATGAAGGCTTTTTTCATGCTGCTAAAGTTCAGGGTCATGACCTTAAAATGTTGTTTTGATACTGGTTCCAATGCAAACCATTCTTAAAAGTTCTTTCCTAGATAAATTCTCTGAGACAGAGAAACCTAAGATACTCCCAGAAAATGCAAACCTTCTTGGTATTACAGGTGATACAGCCCCATTTAAAGGCAAAACTAAAATAAAACTTGAAATAGGCAGTCAGACTTTTGAGATTTGGGTACTTTTAGCCGAAATACGCAATGATTTTATATTAGGTAGAGACTTCATTCTATCGCAAAATTGTGACCTACTATTTAGCAAACACATGATAAATTTAAATGGTGAACGGTTGTACTGTTATTCGACAGAGAGAGAGGTTCACATGTGCAGAATAGCAATAACAGATGACATAGAAGTACCTCCAGATACAGAAATGATAATCACAGGTAGAACTATTGATCCATACCCGAAAGATAAGCCAGGTGTTGTTGAAGCCAGTCAGAACTTTATGGAAAACCATGACATATTAGTGGCTAGAGCCTTAGTAGAACCAAAGTTAGGACTTATACCGATAAGAATTGCAAATTTAGAGAATACGCCAATCCGTCTCTACAAGAACACAATTATCGCTACATTAGAAGGCACAGAATTACCCGAGATCATACCAACGAATTTAGCTGAGACCCCTTCGACCAGTAAATCGACAAACAAATCTTCACAAGAAATCCCTGACCATTTAAAAGAGTGTTATGAAAGAAGTACTAAAGACTTAACAGAAGAAGAGAAGAAAGAAGTTAAAGACTTACTATGTGAATTTCAAGATATTTTCTCCAAATCTGATGATGATATAGGTCATACAGATCTTGTAGAATACACAATTGATACAGGTGACAACAAACCAGTTAGAACACCACCTTACAGAATACCACTTGCAAAGAGAGAGATGGCAGAGAAAGAAAAAAAGAAAACTTCTTGATAAAGACCTTATTGAACCTACCAAATCTGCATGGCTTAGTCCCGTAGTAATTGTCCCAAAACCAGATGGGAAGTCAATTCGTTTTTGTATAGATTTTAGGAAGGTCAACACAAAAGTGAAGTTTGATGCACATCCGTTACCCAAAATCTCACAAAGTATAGAATCTCTAGGGGGTTACAAATTTTTCTCATCTATGGATTGCAGGTCTGCTTACCATCAAATCTCAATAAAAGAAGAAGATAGACATAAAACCGCTTTCAGCATCGGAGGAGAAACGTATCAGTGGAAAGTAATGCCTTTCGGTATGGCAACATCCCCAGCAGTGTTTGAGAGACTGATGGAAAAAGTAATGACAAACTTAGTGTATAAGATCTGCCTTATATACCTTGATGATCTGCTCTGCCACTCTCATACATTTAAAAAGCATTTAGCAGACCTAAGACAAATGTTTGAAAGAATAAGACTTTCAGGTTTAAAACTGTCAGCTTCCAAATGTTATTTCTTTCAGAAAGTCCTGAATTTCCTGGGCCATCAAATAAGTGAGAAAGGTATAGCACCATGCCCTAAGAAAACAGAAGCAATCAGAAATTGGCCGAGACCTCAAAATGTCCGCCAGTTGCGTTCTTGGCTCGGACTTTGCTCATACTATCGTAGAATGATCGTGCATTTTGCCACCGTGGCCAAGCCATTACACAAATTAACTGAAGCTAACAAACCTTTCGTTTGGGATGATGCCGCGGAGAATAGTTTCCGTGAACTACAAGACAAACTCTGTAGTGCACCGATACTTGCTTTCCCGAACGAATCACTTCCGTTTATACTTGATACGGATGCGTCAAATGTTGCGGCGGGGCGCGGTATTGAGTCAATACAAGACGAACAGGAAAAAGTGATCGGTTATTTTTCGAAGTGTTTTTCAAAAAGTGTTAGAAATTACTGCACTACTCGTAAGAACTGTACGCAATAGTATTAGGAGTAAGCATTTTTCATCATTTTCTGTATGGCAAACCCTTCAGGATCCGGACAGACCATGGATCGCTCCAGTGGCTTCTCAACTTCAAAAACAGTGAAGGTCAATTGGCAAGATGGTTAGAGACACTAGGAAACTACCAATTCAAGATCGAACATAGAGCTGGAAAACTACATAGTAACTCAGACTCACTCAGCAGGCGACCCTGTATTGAGAAACATTGTCCACACTGCGAGAAACAAGAAATGAAATTCCTACCACAGTCAACCGACATACCAATAAATGTTTCAGCAATCACAGATGAAACCAATTATTCACAGCCATCTACAAGTAAACCACCAACCAGCACAGAAATAACAGACTTGGCAGACTTGGGAAACCAACAAGATCAAGACAACATACTGAACCAGGTAAAACTGTGGGTCACTAACAACACTAAACCAGAATGGCAAGACATAGCAAAAAGCAACATAGAAACAAAACACTACTGGCACAACTTTCCAATGCTAGAGGTAGAGAATAACATCTTATATCAGAAAATATTAACAGACACAAAATCACTAAGACGGGTAATTGTTGTCCCCACATCCTTAAAGAAAAGTATTTTCAAACATCTCCATAGCAGGGAAACAGCAGGCCACCTGGGTGTTAAGAAAACTTATGCTAGGGTCCTCCTCAGATTCCATTGGTGGGGAATGAAAAGGGACATAGAAAAATGGTGTAAAACATGTGATGATTGTGCCAAAAGGAAACAACCACATAGAACTGCGAAAGGTCCGTTACAGATATATCAAGTAGGTCAGCCACTCGAGAGGTGTGCGCTGGATATTCAGGGTCCCTATCCTGTTTCTAAAGGCATGCGCTGGATACTCGTTGTTGGATGTTATTTCACCAAATTCCTCCAAGCAATACCTCTAAAGACACTAGAAACTAAATATGTAGCCACCAAACTCATAAACAGATTTATGGCTGTGCTAGGTACCCCACTAGAACTATTCTCAGACAGAGGCTCAAACTTTGAGTCAACTATATTTACAGAAATGTGTGATCTCTTAGGCATACACAAGACAAGGACAACAGTAGGAAGACCGAGCTCGGACGGAATGATAGAAAGAGCCAATAGGACAATTCAGACCATGATTTCAGCTTTTGTCAGTAAACATCAACGCGACTGGTGTGAAAAATTACCTTTACTTATCCTTGCATACAACAGCAGCACACATAGTTCAACAGGTTTCAGTCCATCAATGATGATGTTTGGTAGAGAAATGAACCTTCCCATAGATCTGGCATTGGGTAAACCTGTAGACGAAAAATCAAAGTATGTTACAAATTATGTGGTAGACCTGGAAGAAGCAATGACAGATATTCATGAAATTGCCCGTGAAAGCTTAGGCCAAACCGCCATAAAGTATGAAAATCAGTATGATAAGGGTAAATTCCACAATAATTATGAGCTGGAGATTTCAAATCTGGTTTTTCAAACTCAAGACGACGCAAGGGACTTAGCCCGAAATACAGAAACCCTTGGACAGGACCGTACATAGTAGTAAAGAAATGGGGGCGGACATACTGTATGGGATAAAACAGACACAGAATGCTAAGTTACAAGTAGTTCATCATGATAAACTCAAGAAGTATCAGGGTGAAGACGCACCAAAGTGGTTTATTCCACAATAGAACTTTGATATACTCAACCTCAACAGTATAGAATCTGTGTACTATGAATTGACGATTGTACTTTGAGATGTTACTTATTTACAATAAAAAAAAAAAAAAAAAATCAATCTTTGTTTATGATGTTACCACATTAATTCTTACCAAACACACCATAATATTGGAGACCACAGTACCAAGCCTTTGACATATCATTACCAAGAAACATAAACGTTCATTAGACGTCAAACTTCTGGATATCTGCAAAATCAATGATAAAAAGTTATTACTTAAATTCCTTCTGAGAACCAGTGATGTTAAAAGAGAATCATTGAGGGTTTCCACATCTGAGACTATTGGTATTTCCAGTAAATATGTAAATATTATGTACCTTGTCTATGAAACGGTGTAAGCCTTATTTATAATGGACTTCCCCAATTGTATATTGTAGGAAGCTTCTTGGAGGTGCATACTATGCCCCCATAAGACAGATGAGGAATCAAAAATTCACCAGAAAGCAAATGCCGTGAGACATGTTATGGTCGCCCACATGGCCCTTCCGGTATGTGTGTAGCGTGTGTGGTGGATGGCTTTATGCGAAAGATTACAGGCATCGGTGTGTGGTGGAAAAGAAGGCCAAACTCACGTTAATGAATTCTGAAACTAAGAAGATTGGGAAGGAAGCCGAGGATTCAGTAAATAAAGAGGGCAGAGACAAAGGTTTAGAAAAGGTGGAGCCAAAAGTAGTAAAACCCAAAAAGAGACCAATGGAACAACAAAATTACATAAAATTATGCAAACCCGTACCTGGAAGCAACAGAATCCCTCTGTCCGAAACCAAAATTCCACCAAAAAAGAAACCAAAAAGAGACTGGCTATATGAGGACTTGTTCCTGTCTGAAGAGTCATCTGATGACGAAGACACTATGGGAATGTCGATGGACTTGGACAGCATCTCAGTTTCTTCCATTGAATTATCTGAAGCAACTACAGAAACAGAAAAAGTGACAAATCATGATAACCCAGTAAACCGAAACAAAGAAAATGAATGGAACACGATAAACAACCACAAATATGAAACAAATAAGAAAGAAAGTAACATGAAGAAAGAGAAAGACAACAATGTAAATGCAAAGAATGAAACTGAACTGAAGAAAAGTGGAAATGAGAAGGGACAGAAAGATAGCACGAAAGAAAAAGAACAGAAAATAAGTAACAAGAAAGACACTGACATTAAGGAAAGTGGAAATGAGAAGGAACAGAAAGATAGCACGAAAGGAAAAGAACATAAAGAAAGTGATAGGAAAGACAATGACATTAAGAAAAGTGGGAAAGAGAGTGAAAAGAAAGACAGTACAAAAGAAAAGGAACACAAAGAAAGTGAAAAAAAAGACACTGAACACAAGAAAATGGTAATAAACAAGAACAAAAAGAGAATATGCGAGGAAATGAACACAAACATAGTGATAAGAAGGACAAAGAACAAAAGAAAGTAAGGAAAAAGGGAGAAACACAAAGAGAGTGAGAAGAAAGACAACAAACATCAGAAAAGTAACAATGAGAAAGAAAATGAAAACAAAGAAAGTAACAAGAAAGACACTGAACACAAGAAAATTGGTAATGAGAAAGAACAAAAAGACAGAAAGAAAGAAAATGAAAACAAAGAAAGTAACAAGGAGGACACTGAACTTAACATGGAAAATTGTGACTCACGAAACATAACATTCAGGATTCCACAAAACAAAAACTCCACCCAGAAAAAGGTATTTTCACCACTCAATGACTCTGTGTTATATCCCGAAGCAAACAAAATACCAGACCGGGAAAATATCAATCTATCAGACATACGCAAAATAGTTAGCTACGATGACATAATTACAGATCAGGCTGAATTTTCTGAAAATGAGGACGATGAAAGTTACCAGACAACGACGGCAGATGAACAGGTTGATAAAATGGTACAAGAAGTTGGTTCTTTTGTAATCCTAAATGTGAGCGGCACCCTGTTCCAAACATCTTTCAAAACTCTGAAGAATTCCCCAGAATCAGCCCTGGCCAAACTGGATGATGGAAGAATGCCCATACAAAACAACACAATGTTAATTTTAAGAAACGCCAAACACTTCCAGTACATTCTCGATTTCTTGGCGGACAATTGTAAAATGCCAGAAGGCTTACTACCCAAGGACATGGTAACACTGGAGGAAGTACTCCGCGAAGCAAATTATTACAAAATAAATGAACTTTCAAAAATTCTAGAAAACCATAAACCAAAACTCAGGGCGATTGAAAAAGCAAAAGAACAGTGGCTCCTTGACTGGCAACAGAAAAACAACAGAACATCAAACTACCCCACCGGACATTACTACTACTGAAGAAAATGAACTTAATAAAAATAAATCTGAGATTATATTACAGTGATTAAAATTAAATGTTATAGTCAAAAAATTTTATAATGCTCAAATTCAATATTTCAAAACTTTAAAACACTTTCCATATCTAGCCTTTAACCCATTTTATAAGAGGGGGAGGGGACACATCAGGGCCCCAAGATATAAAAGATTTTGACTTTCCGTAGTGTTAAATGTTATCAATTACTATCAGTGAGTGGAATTTATGTTATAAGTTATTTAAATAGTGATTCTCAGAGAAATCTTACCTTATAATAGAAGTAGTGATCGATATTCCCTGTGTGACACTTGCCCGGATATGATTACAATCATTCTTCTTTACCTAGAAAATTTTTGATATGTATTATAAATATTTAGATATTGAATAATGTTTGGAGAATATTGAAATAGTAAATACTATATTACTGGAGGTGAAATAATATGTGAAAACTAATACTTAAATGGTATTCTTGACATAACTTAATACATTATTAAGTTGTTATTGGAGGTATATGACACCATTATTATTAACTGACAAAAGGTTCCGTACGGTCAGGATACGAGATTATTAATTATGCACTAAGCTAATGTATTGCACAAACTTTTCTATAATATTTTAATCAATTATTGTCAGCACCACATTATTTTTGATACTACAACGAGATGATGATATTATTATTGGGAGACTTATTATTTTAGGCCTACACCATTGCTGACTTTCCCTTTAGCCTGTCTTTATTGTAGCTCGAGCCATTTGCAGGGTTCTCGTTATGCCCGGTGATTTGAAATAATAGACTGGAGGCCCTGCGGGCACACATTTTACGTGCCTGTACACCCTTTACATGTACCCTATTTTTCCCACACTTTACATGTGGTTGTTTGACAACGCCGGTGGGCCGGGGGTTAAAACTCCGTGTTCTCCTTTAATAGGCAGTCACTTATCAGGCATTGTTATTATTATTATTATTGGCGCCAAAGGGTTTTGTGCAAGCCCTTATTGTCTCCCCTACCTTTTTGATAAGCTTCTGTTGTGCCACAAATTGATCATTTTATTTTATAAAGGTTATGTCCATACTAGTGATTGCCAGTACAGTTAATTTTGTCCAATCAAATTTCTGTTGGACTACTGGTTAAGTCTGGCCTGCAAAACTGCAGCAGTAGTATTCCATGTTATGTTCTTTTGTATGGGTCATAGCTGGTTTAGTTGAAATACCGTTTTGACCGGTCTGCGAAACTGCAGCGGTGGCATTTCCAATTTTACAATCTTTGTAGGCCCGGCACATTTTATGAGGATACCAAGAATTATCGAATGACTATTACTTAAGCATACCTCCTTTTATCATACATCCCCAAGTGAGTGCACCACTTGTATTAGGACACAGATACCCCTCACATCTAACCAAACATCCCTTAGTCAAGAAACCCTCACACTCAGCAATCTGAAATAAATAAGGAATATGTAGATTGTTATTATTGTGTTATCAAGAAATATTGCAAGTTAAGACATGAAAAAAACTGCGTAATTATGCTTACCTGGATGTGACTGATTTAATATATGGGATCCAAATTGTGATGGCATGCACCTACATTGTATATATGTTATTAATACTTACCTGTATTACTTGTATTTTGATCTCACTTGTGTTAGTAGTTAAGTATTTTCAGAAATTGAATACCCTTGATATTTTAAATCATAATAACTTAAGTTTTAAAAGTACTTTCCTATGAACACATCGCTGTTTCCCTAGGCGCCTGGAACAGTAAACTGTTGTACTTTTGTTGTAGATTTTTGCACCAAGTTAAATCTATTTAAATCGTTTGAGACTTAAATGTCTTTATTGTTCGTATGTTAATATATCAGATATAATTGTAAAGTTAGTATTAATGGTAAATTGCTGCTATACCTTTTCTTAAGTATGCTTGATTCAGAGTAAATGTGAAACTTAACTTTATTTAAGTAATTTGAAGAGTGTGAAATGCTAAAGATTTACCTTGGAATGACTGGAGTATCTTGTAGTATATGTGTTGTATTATAACTGAGCCATTGATACCTCTCCTCAATTCTACCATGTCTGAAATATGCAATGTGGAGTAAATGTATTATTTGAATAACCTTGTTACTAAATGTATGCATGACATTCAATCTATGAGTCTGAATAATTTGAAATAGTATAAATGTATAAATGCTGAACTGTTATGAACATTGTTTCCTTGTTTAAGTAAACAATATTTTAAAGGTATACTGTGTGCTTTAATACCATAGGGGATATCATATTTTGACAATGTTATATTTCTTCATATTTATTCATTGTTAAGTAAGGTTGCTTAAAGCAAACAATTTTTTTCAAGGTTATATTATGTAATGCACAATATGGGTTATCAAATTCTGACAAGGTTATTTTCTTGTACTTATTATAATTATTATGTGATGTTGTTTAAAGCCAGTTCCTAATTACGCTTAACCGGTACTACCTTATTCGGGGACCGAATACCTTTTTAGGGAGGGTGCAATGTTAGGCACCCCGCCTTGTCAGAACTTGATGTTATTTACCGTTTACTTTTGTGTCCAAGATTTTAGATCTCACCGGGAGACCAGTGCCAGCCCGCCCCTCCTCGTTTTCCCAGCTTATCCATGGCTGTCGGTGGTCAACCCTATCTGTTTCAATTGGTTATCAACTTCCTTACTCAACTAGCCCGGGTATTCCTTACAATTTAGCCCCTAGACCCTTATTTGTCCTTTAAATCATATACATCTCTACATTGCTCTACCTAGGTCAGACGCCATCTTTGTTGTTTACTTCGGTTGTTTCCGGTTGTGCTCGATTCTTTACGAAACCAAATAAATCGAGTTCAATGTCCACGGAAACACCCGAAATGCGTTATCGGAGCTCTTCTGCGTCATCATGTTGATGGACGTAGGCAGAACATCTATGAAAGGGTATAAATACCCGGTTTCCGTCTCTTCTTGGCCAATCAAAACTCCTCCTAAAGTGTAGGTGACCCTTACTGGAGGTCATTCGAATATTTAGCTCTACATTGTTTACATTCTAACTTTAGATCTAGAAGAGCTTAGTACTTATGCCTAGACCGAAGAACGAGGTTTGTCTCTACATTTCTACAACAATAATCTCTACAATGAGTAGCCCTGGTCTCTACGAACTGGTACTTGTGGTCCCCTCCAAAATTACCCCACCAGAGAAACTACGGATAATCCCTATATTTGAATTTACACTATCTACCAAGATCTACACGACTTAGACCACCATATTGTGCAAGAACACTATTAACATACACAAATATATTCTTATTCATAGATATACTCTACGGTTATAGAATCTTTTCTCTACGGTACACTATGTAGAGGGTACTATGAAGAGCTATATTATATATTACATTAAAACGTTGGACTTAGTCTTATATATGAAGAGATATATATCACCTCATTAAAACTAATAACCTTGAGCTGGTGTTGTGTTGTGTTATGTAGTGTAGTAACCATATACTTATTACAAACCCAAAGAGGTCCCCAGTATGAAGGAGCTGTGTTATAGAAATGGAGTCTGACCTGGAATCGAACCCAGGGCCAATTGTTTAATAGAGTACATGATAGAGACTCCTGAATGAGCCATCCGGCCTCCTTAAAGTTTCTATTTCTATATATATATATATCCTGACATACATAGGTAGAGCTATAGACTCATGGAGAGCATGTACCGCTCGGTCCCTCATATAACAGCTAGCGCCTAGAAACGAACCCTAAATGTTCGCGTGCAAGGGCAGGTGCACGGGCAGAACAATATATACAGTGAGAAAGATCAGAATAGCAATGTTAACAGTTCAAATATAAGAAAGCCTGGTTCCGATGGATAACGCATGCGCGGAAATACTGTGTAGAAATACAGTATAATCATAATATAAATACTAAAAATAAAATATACAGGATTGCATCGGAGGGGTGAACATGTAAATAGTTAATTAGTTATAAAATCAAGTGACCCCTGGGGCGGGGTCAATTTTGATCTCGGGATCATGATTTGAACAAACTTGGTAGAGGTCCACTTGGAAATGCTTCACACTAAATATCTAAGCTCTAGGGCTTCTGGCTTTTGAGAAGAAGATTTTTTAAGTTTTTCCTTTCTGCATGGAATTCAATTCTTTGAACAATTTTGAAAGGGGGTCACCTAAGGATCACCTAAGGATAATTCTGCCCAGTGGTTTTCAAGAAGAATTTTTTTAGAAATTGTTGACGGACGACGCACGACGGACATCAAGCGGTCACAATAGCTCACCTTGTCACTTCATGACAGGTGAGCTAACAAGCCATGGGATAACGAATATGGATACCTTTATACGAATGAACGCGTAGTAATCCCTTACATTTATTAGCAATTGTCATCTAGAATTTACCCGTTACAGTCCAAATATGCACATGCTTAGTCCTAATGATTATTTATTATTATTTTATTTTTGTTAAACTTTCACGGTAATTCTATATATGTTGTAATTTTGACATTTCATTTGGTTTTTGAAATACAGAATATCTAACCCATACACGTAATCTAAGCCCTATCATTGTCATTAGATAAGATTTATCAACTTTCAAAAGACTTTAACATTTCAATATTATTTACCATATATTTGAATACGCATTTAAAAGTATTGAAATTTGCAAATGAGTTTCAGTTTGACACAGTTAATAGAAACAATTTTCTCCCATTTTCATTAGCCGTTTATACATGTACGCATTACGAAATACTAGACTGTTACCCTGTTTCTTTAATTACATTCTTACCTTGTTCTGCCATGATAACGTCATGATAAGAAATGTAGCATTTATATCTATATAGCCAATATGTTTCATGTAACCCTCACAGCAATTTATGTTGTTGCTTTTGTTTTACTTTTCAAATAAAACGTGGAGATATTTAAAATATATGTGACTGATCTGTTCGTTAAATAAAACAACACAATTGTCATAAATAGAATGAATTTGGTTTGTCAGATATCATCACAATGTCCAACAATATCCCAATCAACGTTATCTTATAGTCGTACAAAACCTCCATCTGGTGGTCACTGGTGAAATATAATTTGATCTTATTCTAAAAAAGCAAATGTGTACCATACCGGTAAAGCCAGAAACCTAAGATCAAAAGACACGCTGACATTGGTAGACTTACAAAGTATATTGAGATTACTAAGTCTGCTGAGATCAAATACTAATTTCTTTCTTCATACTGAGAGATATTTTGTCAGAAAACCAAGGAATGATGATTGATTTTATGTCCAAGTGCTTTACATTTGATGACTCTAACGATTGATGCCAGTTAAATTAGCAGCAAAAATTTACAATCTTATATACGAACTACACTCACAAAATAGTATTAAGTCACAATGGCTAGACAATGTTAAACACAACTTATGTAGTCTTGGGTTTTCGGGAATATGGTACAGTCAGAGCTTTATCAATAGTAAATGGCTTATTAGGGCGACTTTTCAAAAACTGAAAGACACGTTTATTCAAAACTGGTTTTCACAAATACATTTTGTAAATAACACTTCAGCCACCAACATTTACAAGTATTATAAAACAAGTTTCTCTCGTAGCCCATATATACGTAAACTATCACCTTATTTCAGTAAAACTTTGGTCAGATTTATAACTAGAAATCATCGTTTACCAATAGAAACTGGTCGGAGGAGAAATATACCACAAAACGAAAGAAAATGTAGAAATTGTCACGAAATAGGAGATGAGTACCATTATCTTTTAATTTGTCCATTGTTTAATACTGATCGAGATAAATATATTGATAGACATATAAGAACAAGACCTAATATGATAAAGTTTATTGACTTGTTTACGACAGATAACCATATCAAACTGAAAAAAAACTTAGTATAATGTGTGACAAGATAATGAAATATCTAATTAATTTTCAAACATGCCTGTGACCAATTGACATCACACATATATATATCTCACCAGTTAAGTATATATTACTTAGCGCTTTTTAAAAAATATACATGTAGAAAATAACTGACTACATCAGCAGTCTAACCTGACTTTCGATTGTACAGTTAGACTGCTGGCACAGGTGGTCAAGTTATTTCAGATTATTCTCTTGTATTTAACTTTCTTGCTCGTCTAAAGCTTTCGTCTCTTCATTTTTAGGCAGCTAGGAGTTCAATACATATTTATAATAAAAAATATTTATAATAAGTAAACATTTAAATAATAATAATAATAATGATACGCACAACAATAATAATGATAAGAAGAAACACATACGGATTCTTTCTTAGAGAAACAATTATTTTTCATAGAGCAAAGAAGATATTTTACTGTAAAGTGTATTACTGTGTTTATATATAAGAAATCAATCATTGTATATAGCCCTATATATGAACAATTTGTAGCCGTTTTCCTTTTTGTCATGTGATATATTACTGAATGTATGTATTATAGAAATGTATATGCTGATGCTGCCCACATAAAGTGGGACTCATGCTTATTTGTAAATAAACTTGAAACTTGAAACAGTCTATGTCACTGGTTATACCATAAATTAAAATCATGATGTATGGCAATCACAGCTTCTCTTTCACTGCTCCAAAGCTTTAGAACCCATTCCCGTCTTGATCAGGAAAGCTCGTACGCTATCTGCTTTCAAAAGCCTGTGAAACCCACGTTTTTGTACAATATATAGTTAACTCATAAAACAACGTAAAACAGTATTTTATCCTAGGTTCACTCGAATACTTTTAATATGTATGTATGTTTGTCTTGTTTTATCTAAATGTTTCTCACTTATGATTTCAGTTAACATTGAATGCATCTTTTTTGTTTGTGTTGAATGTGTATTTGTTTGTATTTATTCTGTAATTTATTCACTTTTGAACGTGTACATGTGCATGAAAATAGTGCCATATAATGGTGGAATAATAGTCATAAAATAATAATAATAAGGTATTTTCACAATATAACAAAAGTGTAAGCGTTTTATAGTTTTACAAGTTCTAAACTGTGGCACATGAAAGCATGTTTATGACACATTAAACATAATCAGCATGTTTCGAAGCTGGTCTTTAGAAAATGATAAAAATTGTGATGAAGATTCCAGTGAAATGTGCTTAAATCTAACTATTAAACATTTAATATCTACTTTTCCGGCAGAAAAGTAATTTCCTACCCGTATCACTTTTGAACTAATCAACAATTAAAGATTTACACATAGATGACAGTTGATGTATAATTGTGCGCCAGTGAAATTATAACATGCGACGACTCTCGGTCAGTCTGTCCTTAAAATATATTCAGTGAACTCTATGATGCTATAGGTTCAAAGATATATTATAAAAACAATATTTTTACATAAACGCCATTATAAAGTTGATAAGTGTGTTCATTTATCGAAAAGTAAACACCAGACTACAGAAACATATAGGTACGATCGGCATAAGAAAAAAAGACAAGTTTTATTGTAATCAAATTTACATTGATCACAGGTGTAGATAAATAAAAAACTACGTGAAGAGCATTGATTATGTATAATTTTAAACTTTAAACGTTAAATGTATTTGTCATTGAAAACATTTTAGCTATAGGATTTCTATTCAAATTATTTAAGTTGTAGAATAAAAGACGACAATAACGTTTTATGAAATTTTAATAATAATACAGATTTAAAAACGGGTTTGTTATGGGGAATTTATTTGATTTAAAGCAAATAGTAATTTTTTACGAAAATAATCTATGGTGTGCCATCACCCTTAGTTTTGAATGCACACAAAAAGGACAAAAGACTATACAAAAACATCCAGGCCAAGTATCACAATTCCGTATTTGATTGCAATGTAGCGTGCACGGTCTAGCTCAGTATATTAAATATAATATAATTTTCCTATGGGCTTCCTTGCCGAATGATTGGAAAACCAATGATTTTTAAAATGATTGGTGAACTATACAATAATTAATGTGCATCAATCTATCTCAATTTAACTGATGATGAGCACTCAAAATTAGTGGATGAGATCTTGTAGTATGGAGATTCACAACAAACAATGCCTGAGGTGAATACCATACATTAAGATTTTACCAAAATACTACTAGATGTCAAGTTCCTATCGTCGAGGCCCTTAAACGAAACGCATTGTTTTGAGTAAGAACTCAGACTATGATAGGAGGTCAAGAACCCAATAGTATATGGTAAATATTTCTTATTTATTATCGCTCGGCAGCTTGGCAGATTCATATAATATATTTACTTTGACGTTGTTGACTCCTCGGTAGCCAGGCAGGTTCTGATCTCTTCGTGGCGCTGGCCGCGTATTTATAAGTTTCATCCAACTGTAATTAATGAGCGCTCAGTGATTATGACAAAATCAAGCTCCTTAGTACAATGATCATGGAAGTGCGTAATTTGTCCTTAATTTGTGTATTTTCCGTAATTAGAGTCTAAAACTGTCGTAATTAACGGGTCAGTAGATAGAACTTTCTTTTCTAGGAATTCATGAAAGATTAGTGCTTATTTCATTTAGTCTATCATCTAAAATATTGAATTATGACGGATCATCGGCGGTTCGAATATGATTGGGTCTAACTATTCTAGGTACGAATCATAAGGTATGCGGTGACTAAATTATATCAAACATCCTGATAGAGGCATCTCGCCACATTACCCTCTCCTCCGAATTCATGCGCCCCGCATGACATTTAGAAACTTATAACTTTGTATTCATAAATTACGACAAACTGAAAAATGCAGAGTATATCGAGGCATTGTTTAAATGTTTCTCTCTGAAACAATGCATACATAAGGCAATATCTGTCCTTAAATCTTAAGTTTTTATCAATCACATAGCATATTGAAAGTCAGTTTTTCTAAATCTCAGACTGTTATCATATTTCAAAGATGATAATCAGAATCACATGTTCATCAGCACTTCCACTGAGATCTAGCCATTATCGTCAACGTAAAATTTGATACTTGATGAATAAGGTTCATAAATAGTTTCACTATGTTGCATTTTCATATGCTTTTTCAAGTATGCAAGTTTTAACATAACTTTATTACATATGTTACATGTCCTCTCTAAATCATTCTTCTTCGAACACTCAACAATATGGCTTTCAAATCTAATACCTTCTGGTATATATGTCCTGCACACAGGGCATATTGGCAAAAGTTGACGTTTCTTCGGCTTGCCTGTCATGCTAATATCTTTGCAAACATCTGTATTTTGTAAGGAGTCTACGTTTTGGACTTTACTGTTGCTGTCTGTATGAACCTTTCTTTTCCTACGGCGTGTCCGTCTTTTATTCGGTTCATCAACTTGTCCTGGCTGACCAACTTGGTAACAACCTATTCTTCCTGTACAGAACAATTTGAAAGTTTGTCCACGGATATGGATGGTATTTTGTACAATGTCTATGCTTACATCATACATCCGCATAAAATCAAGGCCCAGTACTGCGTCCATGTCGATCTCTGCAACTATGACAGTAGTACGGCAATATCTGTTGTTACCAAATAAAATTGACAGCTCTGTTTGTCCTTTGACTTTCAAATAATGCCCACTCGTGGATGCAACTTGGGAGTCAAATTCTTTCAAAGTGTGATTATGCTCAATTGAGCTCCACAATTTGTCGGATATGAGAGTTAAAGTAGCTCCCGTATCTATCAAACAATCTACTGACTTCCTGTCAATACTTGCTGTGACATATAAACCTGATTTTCGCATGCTTGGTTCATTGCATCTGCGGTCATTTCTATATTTGTCTGCCTCCGATCTTAGTTCTGAGCTGCCTGGTTTAAAATTATAATGAAACTCTCGTTTTCTTTCCTTGGGAGGAGAGTTTGTAACACCCGAATTTGAATGATGGTATCGTCTTTTCGATCTATCATCATTCGATCGATGATAAGGCGTTTGTCTGTATTTACCTTGTTGTACTCGTCGTCTATCATAACTATATGGTCTATGCATGGATCTATATTCAGTCTTATTGTATTGTCCTTGGCGTTTCAAACTATCTACGCTATGTTTAAGATTCAAAACTACGTGTTTAAGATCTTCAATTTCTTTTGACTGTCCCTCATTTACTGCCCTTCTAAAGATTCCCTCTTCTTTCTTTCCTGCTCGATAGAAGGCCTCCAACTCCACTGCATGTATGACGGCATCGTTTAGATCCGTAGGCCTGGCCTGCTTAATCTTGAGACGCATTTCTGAACTCACAAGGGCGTCGATGAATTGTTCCTTAGCCAGGGTCTCACGAACGTCGGCTGGGGCATTAGGATAGGCCAAGTTAGCTAGACGTCGGATATCCTGTCCCAGTTCGGCCATTGACTCTGTAGCTTTCTGTTGTCTGTCTCTCAACTGAACCCTATATAACTCGGTTTGATTTCTCGGTGAAAACCTATCTTCTAAAGCTCTTATTAATTCATGATAATCCGTAGTCTTTGAATTAAGGTTGCCAAAAACTCCCTGGGCTTGTCCTCGTAGTGATACGGATAGGTATAAGCCTTTCTTGTTGTCATCCCAGCCATTTAAAGTAGCACATGCATCAAAGTGTGCCTTATAATCTGTCCATGCACTTGTCCCGTCGTATGTGGCTGGCTTCACCAAAGTCGTCTTACTGGAGCTTGATATTTTTGTTCCATCACTTGAATCTGAAGTTTCCTTATCTTCGATTTTTGGTGGATGGGAAACTTTTTTTATGCGCTCAGTCACAAATCTATCTGGTTTTAATGACTCTTCTTTATCTTCTGATGTAGGTGTTTCTGGTAACAGACGTCTAGGTTTCAAGGGTCCTTTATGTATCGTAGATAACCCTTCATCAGGTCTACCTGGTGGTATCATTTCAAAGACATACTTTTTATCACTCTGTATTGGGGTCAAGGTGTCAATATCACTCAAGGTCTTATTTATTTCTTGTTGTAACTTTGAAATCTCTCGTTCAAGTATCAAAATCCTATTTTGTCTCCTCAACCTCTCAACTTCTTCAACCATGGTTTCGTCGTGATGAGGCAACCCAAAAGTGTGCTCAGCCATCTTTTAGCGTGGATAAGATAGCCTATATGAAGCTATGAATATGCCCCACGTTGGGCGCCAAATTTTGTAGCGTGCACGGTCTAGCTCAGTATATTAAATATAATATAATTTTCCTATGGGCTTCCTTGCCGAATGATTGGAAAACCAATGATTTTTAAAATGATTGGTGAACTATACAATAATTAATGTGCATCAATCTATCTCAATTTAACTGATGATGAGCACTCAAAATTAGTGGATGAGATCTTGTAGTATGGAGATTCACAACAAACAATGCCTGAGGTGAATACCATACATTAAGATTTTACCAAAATACTACTAGATGTCAAGTTCCTATCGTCGTGGCCCTTAAACGAAACGCATTGTTTTGAGTAAGAACTCAGACTATGATAGGAGGTCAAGAACCCAATAGTATATGGTAATTATTTCTTATTTATTATCGCTCGGCAGCTTGGCAGATTCATATAATATATTTACTTTGACGTTGTTGACTCCTCGGTAGCCAGGCAGGTTCTGATCTCTTCGTGGCGCTGGCCGCGTATTTATAAGTTTCATCCAACTGTAATTAATGAGCGCTCAGTGATTATGACAAAATCAAGCTCCTTAGTACAATGATCATGGAAGTGCGTAATTTGTCCTTAATTTGTGTATTTTCCGTAATTAGAGTCTAAAACTGTCGTAATTAACGGGTCAGTAGATAGAACTTTCTTTTCTAGGAATTCATGAAAGATTAGTGCTTATTTCATTTAGTCTATCATCTAAAATATTGAATTATGACGGATCATCGGCGGTTCGAATATGATTGGGTCTAACTATTCTAGGTACGAATCATAAGGTATGCGGTGACTAAATTATATCAAACATCCTGATAGAGGCATCTCGCCACAGCAATGGAAAAGGCCTATGCATACATAAATACGGATCTTTTGAACGATGTGTTACATTCAATTAAATCTATTTAAATTTCAAATGGAACATTGAATGATAGCAGTGTCAATTTGACTGAATCTATTCATGTGGTATTTCAGTCATGTAACGGCGGGCAGTCAACCTAACCAGTGTTCCTAGATTCTGTACCAGTACAAACCTGTTCTCCGCAAGTAACTGCCAACTTCCCCACATGAATTACCAGAGGTGGAGGACGAATGATTTCAGACACAGTATATTTTATCAAATCGTCAAGGAGAACACACGCCCCGCCCGGGGATCGAACTCGCGACTCCGCGATCCGCAGACCAACGCTCTCCCTACTGAGCTAAGCGGGCGGGCTCTATTCATGTGAGCAAAGGACGATAATAAAGTGCCACTAACACCTACTTAAAGACTCATCACTACCTAGTCACTTACTTTTCCAAGCATAAGTATAAGCTTTATGAAACTAAGTTTACCAATACAGATAAAAAATACAGTTGTACTGTAAAATGACAGGCTGTCGATTTAGGCCTTTTCTGAATTAATGTGTTTAACAAATATATATGCAAACTTGTTCAGTCAATTTCTTTTCAGTAAGAGTGAAAAACTTTATAAAGAAACTGTAATATAAACTTAAATACATGCCTCATGCAAATTGCATACTGTTGCATTTATTCGGATATTTAGACATTAAAACACATTTAGTAGGGTAGAGTATAAAGGTGCACTTAAACTTCCTTGCTATTGATCTAGCTTTTATAACAACATGATAGACTGTCCGCCTTAGGTGGAAGAGGTCACGAATCCGGTTCCCTGCCAGGCTTGAAATATAATCAGTCTGTTACATTTGGCACTCAATGTAAATAGCTCACGAGTAGATACGAATGGACAGCTTAGAACATCCCACAGAGGTTGAAGCTCTGGAATTTGAGGACGAATTCTAAAATGGAGGGTGGGGTGTAGTAGGGTAAAGTATATGGATGCACTTATACTTCCTTGCTATTGAGCTAGCTTTTATAGCGACGTGGTATAGTGTCTGCCTTAATTGTGAGAGATCCCGGGTTCGATTTCCGGTCAGGCCTGAAGAATGTTCAGTTTGTTACACATATTTTTAGCCTAATATATATCAGTGTCACTGTGTCTCTAGATACTAGTATTTCCCAACAATTTTATACCAAAAAACATGTTGAATTACCATCATGACAACATAAACAATACAGTTATCCTGTGGCGCGTATCTATGCAAAATGTTACTGAATGGACTTTATGAGCAAACTCACTCAGAGTTCAAGCACCGAGACAAACAACAAGAAGTAAAACGCTGCACTGCATGGACCAGTTAACCGAACGTAAACAAAATAAAAAAGCTTAGCTAAGAATTTAAGAAATATTAAAATATAAAAGACTATCCTTTTATTAATGATATATAACTCACGACAAAATAATTTCTATATGGACATAAAGTGCCTGGTTGTATAAAAAAGTTTTAGTACAGGTCTTCTGTTTGAATATACTTTAAACACGCCCATATATATATCATACAAAATGAAAACTACTTGAAACGAAACATCCGCAGCCATGCGGCTACGGCCACTTGCCGTTTTAGATAGAAAAGAAAAGACAGTTAAGTTGTATTCGTCTTCCGATAACAAAATAGTTCCTGACCTGAGTCAATAACTCTAATAGAATACACAGCCGTTTGAGTATTAGTTTTAAAGGAACTTACCCACATATTTAAGCTAAAAGTAAAGTGAGTACTCCAAAAATGACAGGTGGTACAAAATAACTGACATAAGATATTTGCAAGATATTTTTATAAGTAATCAAAAATGTTGTGCAGAAGGTAGTTAACTGCTGCAAGGCTGTTGAAATAATGCAGAAAATTTACATTTTTCATTCATTTCTACCAATATCTAACTTGAATATTTACTCACTCTATCATTTTAGTGTCATATATACATTCTTTGCAAAACTTGATGGAAATTAACATGCTGAAAATTTTTACCCAAACTATAGGCGAGTTATTTAAAATTCAGTTGTTGCTTTTGAAAGATTTATTTCGAGAAACGCCATTTTATGTAAATAACGCTGATCACTTGGGGCCACCTATAATATTAGTGCACTGATCTTGTTTATACGAAAATACAATGTAATTAAAGTTTCTTTTCTCTACAAATACATGGTGGACGTAAATATTGTTTAGGAATAAACATATAACCATGTATTTATAATTTGGCTTTTGAAAATTTATTTCACTGGAGTAATTCAAACTTCATATTAGAATGTATCATAGTAAGGATGGATAGTATGATTTATACTTCTCTGACAACTTTCTTTTATATTTTATGGTGTTAATGCATCATTTCAAGTTCACAATTGTATATGTTTGT
Organism: Mercenaria mercenaria; assembly: GCF_021730395.1. Taxonomy (NCBI): domain Eukaryota; kingdom Metazoa; phylum Mollusca; class Bivalvia; order Venerida; family Veneridae; genus Mercenaria; species Mercenaria mercenaria. Next base: position 558,134 of record NC_069378.1, read on the forward strand.
AAATTATTGGCTATATACACCTTTCAGGTGTTTAATGCTGAATAAAATGTTGTTGTTGTTGTTGTTGTAGTAAAAAATTATTCAACATATTATTCAATGTAGCGCAAGCTGAGAAAAAGTTGCAACACCTGTAAATGTCAAGTCACTGCAAGTTTTGCAATCATAACGTAAATGTTGAAATGTCAAACTACTACATACTTGAGAACAATATACAGACTCATGAGAGACCGATGTTTACATAGCAATGTCATTGAAACATCATTGAACGCCCGTTTCGTTGAATAGAATAATAGCTTGATAACCATATATGGAGATATTTTGTTTGAACCGTGAGTCATAACTTTGAAAGATTATATTGTCGTTCCAGGTTTGTTTGTTCAAAAATCGGTACAAATCAATATACCGTCATTTTTGCACGCAAGGTCCAACTATTCAAACTCGGAGATCTTCATTTATATAGAGACCGATATAAAACATATATCAAGCATTGACAAATACTTGGAGAAGTTAACACCTTTGTTCAAAATATTTGTAAAATATACTCAACCATTGTTCTAACCTTTTATTTATTCTCTACCACATTTTGACACAGTCTAACGAAACTAGAGACATTGTTTAATGATTATTTTAAGTATTGACCTGGCTCTCACGAATATTCCGAATACTTCCGTAAGTTACATTTCGTTGTCCGAACCTAAATAGCGATATATCTAAAACTATACATTTCCTAACTGACATTATGTCCGATGTGCAGATATCTAGGAGGATAAAACTTTCAGAAAAGCATAACATCAATGGTGCTGCCTTCACTATCGTTAAATCCCATACCTGACATACAACACTTTTAAAAGTTCTTACCACTATGTGTAATGCTTTGTAGACTTCCAAAGGACATCTAGGTAGAACAATCAAGCGACATAAAGCAACATAAATGCCATGTATATTATATCAAACAACAAAATATTGCTTGTACCAGAATATATTTGCAACGGAGGTGTGTGTGTGTGGGGTGGGGGGTGGGGGGATAAAAGCAGAAAAATTATATTTTCATTAGCAATGTGTTGTTATGTACTCGCCGAAAACTATAAGCATCCTGTTAAGTGTTCGTTTTGTACAGAAATCGCAATTTTTTCACGGTAACCAGTTTTAAGTCAGTTTGAACTGACACTGTACCTTCAATACTTTTTTACCAAGCAAAGGTAAATATGTCAGACTGAAAACTGAGTATTGATAATTTATATGGCAACCGTATAGGCGTTATTGTTTGACGATTCGTTGATAACAAGTCACTTACTACTGAAAATGTGTCCTCTGGTATGTCAAAAAGTAAACACATACCGCCATTTTTAACTGCATCTTACATTTTTCTCACCTAAAAACAGCAAACGACAAAATACGTCAATCCCCAGTTAATTGTCAATAAGCGGACAGAATGAAATATTTGTAGAAATATGTTGTCGTCTACACCAATAAAGTGATTAATTGATTATAACTACCTAAGATAGGCCAACATGTGTTGTCTTTATTCTAAATTCAGAGAAAGACAGAACAATGTTGAATTTATTTTGTATCTACAAATGGAAGATGTAATGAAATTTTGACAATTTAAACAAAGAATTCTACCATGAAAGCAAACAGATATTTGATGTTGTGCTGATGATTCTTGACTGAACCTTAAAGGCCCAATACAAAATATCTTATCAGACTTTGAACTGTTTTTTTCATCTGCAATGTGCAGACACACGATGTTTTTTTTTTAATTTAGACTTTATTTTTCGTTTTCTTGCACAGAGTTTACGTGATGCATAAAGAAAACATTTCCGGTAATATTTCAGACACGTATGTAGTCATCACACTTCTGCAATTTATAGCGTACACTCCTCCTTAAACTGCATTTAATAAAACAGTTATTTCAATTCCTATTGTGACTTGATAACTATCACATTCATTTAAACGTTTATCAAACTTCTTGATTTTCTCATTTTATAAATATTTTCTGCATCTCTAGATCTCTAGATCAATCAATAATACTGGGATTCTTATATGCAAGTTTATATAGAAACCAACCCAGGGCTGAAGCTCAAGATTGACTATATATGGTATTTTTTGTTGCTATTGCTGCTATTTCCACATTCTGCGTTAACTGCACGTCTCTCTTATCATTTCGTTTCGGATAAGGTGGACTTGGTTCGATATTTACAACGCATGTATAAGAGATGTGTGATTAATTCAGGCATTGTACTAATGTATGGTTGGAATAATTTAGAAAATAATATTTGTTCCATTTCTCTTATAATAATGAGTGACATATTGAGTTTGTATATGATTATATAAACGAATTTGATGAATGTATATATGTACATATAATTCTTGTAATGTATATATTTGTATATATGTTGTGCTCTCCACAATTGGGGGAAATAAAGATATCTATCTATTTTACTTTATCTAACAACACCTCCGATTTCGAATTTCCAAACCAATTACAAAATATCTTAGTTTTTAAATAAACATATCTTTAAGACTCTACCCTTTATCCATATCTACCAAATGTGCAAACTCTACGGTAGCTCAACGGGAACATGTCAAAAAGATATTGCCCACCACAACGTTAGATTCCGGCTCCGCAGCACAAGGGTACTACAGTTTTAGATCCTTTGGATATATGTTAGTACTTTTTACTGCAATGTTTAAAATGAGTTTTTAACAAAGAATGCATATCTGTCGCGGGAGGAACTTGGTCAAAACATGAATGAAATTTGCTTTGACGGCGTTTGCACAAATTGCTTAACTCTTGAATTCGAGATTTGGCGGGATTTGTCGCGATACGATTGTTTTCACTTTACAAATTGCTATAAAAGGAACTGATTTGCTTGTCAGTAGGCCCATAGAGTCCAGAATTACTGCATAATTTCTCACCCGGTAACGCTTTCAATTAATATTTAAAATTGGTTTAGTTGTGTCAATTCTGATTCGATCTTTATATTACAAAGGTAAATTATTAGCAGGAATATTTCATTTTTGTTCACTTAAAACAACTGAAAATACATTACCCTATCACAAATATTACAAACTGATCAAACACTTAAAAGCACAGGCACGAGTATCGTCCAAAATGAAAAATGTGTAGTGAAATAAGAGCCCAATCCATATGATATGTACATCTACGGAAGGCTGGAATCCAGAGATTCGAGCCTACGAGAACCGAGTTCCGCAACTGAACAATATTCCTTCGGTATTTTGGAACGAACTTTTTGATTGGTCAATAATGACACAGCTCTAACAGAACTGCAACATTTCGCACAAAATTACTCGAATATTATCATATCACTTTCAATGGCAGAGAAAGCAATAAAAAAAAAGAAATGAGAAAGAACATATCGCATGTAGCAGATGCTAACTGACGGTCGTGAGTGGTCCTAATTAACATATTTAGTTTTATTCGTTAGTAATGGCTAATATTTTTGACCCGTGCTCGGCGGAAAACCATAATCTTGGCGATGTTTTCGTACTGCATTGTTGTGCCGCATTTTTATCTACCTGGGACTAAGTGCAGCAGGAAGGCACTCGTTTCCTGGTAGATATTTCATGAACAGGAAGAGCTACAGACTTGGGGTCGGTCTTATCTTGTAACTAAATACATACATGAAATAGTGATGGATAGTTTGTGTAATTTTCTGAAGGATTAATTTTACAACGGCCTGGAAAGTGAACACACTACTCGCAGGCTCGAATCTCTGGATTACGGCCTTCAGAAGATCGTACATCACATAAATCGGGCTCATATTTTACTACACATTTTTTTCATTTTTAACTCATTTAGGATGAACACAGGGTATTTATCAGTCTGGTCATGTATTATTGTCCCAGGTCCGATACTCGTGTCTGTGCTTAAAAGGATCTGCTTACCCAAACATTTACAATTATATTGAATAATATATAACATATTATTACTTATTGTCGCGTTGATAAAGAAATGTATAGCGTTTATACAAATACAACTATAGCGTTAAAAGATCATTATGTTTATTGGTATATCGCATTTCAACTCAGGTATTTCATTATCTAATATAAAGATCTAAATAAATTGACATTTACGACAATGCCTCGCGACTTAAATGACACGAATTCTATGATATCGCTATTCAGGTCAGAAACTGATGACGCTAAAGAAGCGTTTTTGTTATTATTGACTTTGATCAAATATTTTCCTTTACGCTATAGTCTTCATGCTATTGCTGACAACTTATCTATGGTGGCTGATATAGGACATCAAGTCAAGTCGAAACAACGAAACATTTAATTTGTCTTGGATCCCATGGACAACGCGTCAACACGATTTTTTTGTTGGTGCATTTAGCGAGTGTCCCATCATGAAATAAAATGTTGTTTTTTTTCCGCCGCGTACAGATTCTATTATAATGTCGCATTGTAAGTTTCGTTTTCGTTTGGTCGCGTTGGTGTGAGCGACAAAGTTACACGCAAAACTTTCACAATTTCATTATGGCTCGTTGGCACCTGTAATAGGACGACACTACGAAATGGGATAATAAAATCACCATGCACGCGTTACTGCGACTTACCCAAAAGCCCCAGCTCAGTCATAACCAATGATTCGTTTACCGTCAACAATTTTAAATGAAAGAGTGTAAGTAGTTATAACGAGTATTCATAATTCTTTTGTATCAAAATGCTAAAATCTCAACTTACGAAAAATGTGTGTCATACATTTATATTAAAGGTCTTTAAGAACTTTATAAGCATGCGAAAATACAATAGATGGTTACTACCTTTTTAAAGAGTATTATCGTTTTGGGAAATCGTGAAACAACTACAGGTCAGTCTCAAAATTTCGCCACATAGCGGTTTGTCTCACAATGTCTAGTACAATATTATATACCTTTGTCGCACACAGTATAACTGCAATTAATCAAGTTAAACGTTCTTGCCCTTAATTGCTATGAAAAGCATATGTAAAATGCTAAACATGTAAAATACTGTAGCAAACATTTACGCTAATATTTTAGCTCGAAATTTTAACAAGATTTTTAACACAAGAAACACAAAAGACATTTTGTTCGTTTTTATTTTGGGCGGAGAGTAGATAGAGCGTTTTAGTCATTAATAATGAAGGAATGATACTACATGTATTACTTTTGGTTATACTGGAATAGAATCAGATTACGAATATTAAAATTTGTTAAAAATCTGCCGTCTTAATGACAGTGACATTTGTAAACACAGCAACAAACGAATGATTATCAGTTGCTTTTTATCTACCTTGTATATACTGTAACAATGTTCAAGTTACAAATGCCGATGAAATTATCAAAACAGCAAATTGTTCTCAATCTATACCAAGGTACAATTATAGAAAATCGTCCATTTAGAAATAATTCTATGAACTCCGTAGAATGGGGAATATCATTTAAATCATTTTAGCCATAGTAAAACAAAACCGTACATCTATTTACTTTGATTATTGAATCTTAAAGGTATCAACTATTTTGATCTTTTGTAAACACACTAATTTAAGTTAAATGGTTTAAAGCAATTAGTATTATTACAATACACAAAAATGAATGACCCATTTATTTTATAACAATTGATTCACTACATCTTTTAATCTGGATACACAATCTGTAGAAACACAGTCGATTGTAACCACACTCGATAACAGACCTGTGGTCACTGGGCCGTCAGTTGCAAAACAAAACATTTTAGGTAACAATGGGGATAAACCGGTTTCACCTGAAAGAGGGCGTGCACGAAATATCCGTGTTGCTTCTAGATCAGAGAGGCGTGTGAATTCGTCTAGTCCTTATAGAAGACAGGTCGGGAATTCCCCGGTTTCTATTAATAGAATGAATACTACAGTACAGCAAGATAAACAATTAGGTCACTAGAACGGGCAGGAGAAGGTGTCGCTACGGTGCGCGTTACTGAACATACAGGGTATTGCTTCTAAAAGGACAAATAAATTGAACTCACCGGAAGTTAGAGATATCTTTGAAAACAATGACATTATTTTGTTCTGTGAGTCTTGGACGATGAGTCCTCAGATTTAACGTAAATAATTTTGAACACTTTCCCTTACACAGAACTGAATTCAAGAAAAATAGTAAAAGAGCGTCTGGTGGTATTATTATATATGTACGAAATAATTATGTGTCAAAAAATACACTAGTTTTCAAAGTAACGATGACATTTATTGTATAAAGATTGAGGGTTCAAAATTGTCACTTGATAATGATTTATTTGTTTGTCTGTACTATGTTGTACCTGATGATAGTAGCCGGCAATCGATGATTGATTCTAATATTTTTGATAGATTGAGTGACTTTATTACTAGCCTTGATGCAAAATACGAAAATAATTTTAATATGTTGTTGTGCGGCGATATGAACGCACGTACCTCTGATAAACCAGATTTTGTAACAGATGATAATTTTAGACACATGCAGTTTCTACCTGATGATTATGTTGTTGATACGGATTTAAAGAGGTATTCTCAAGATAAAGGTCGCCTGAATAATAACGGTACTTTACTGTTAGATTTATGTAAACAAACTGGACTACGTATATTAAACGGTCGTGCGGGAAATGACAATTTAAAGGGACAATATACTTTTGTTGGACACAGAGGATGTAGTTTAGTGGATTATGTTGTAGGAACACAAGAATTGTTTAAATTTGTTTAAAAGCTTTGATGTGTCGGAACCAAATATATTGTCTGACCACTGTAATTGTATCATTTTCATTTGAATTAAAAAAACCGTTTGAATACGAAACTGACCATAAGTATGAATACGTGAGTTATAAATATGTATGGTCTAATGACCTAAGAGACGAATTTGTTAAAGGTTTATCGTCGGATGATTTTGGGCAAAAAATTAATTGTATTAATGAAAATTTAAACTCTGTAGAAAATACCCAGGACATAGATGAATGTATCAATTGTTTTTCCGAAGTATTAGACGAAGTTGCTTCTCCGCTATTTAAGAGAAATATTAAGCAAAATGGAAGTATAAATATAGTACACCTCCGAAAAATCTTGGTTTAACCAAGAATGTTTTGAAAAGAAAACGACTTTTAATAAAATGTTAAATAGGTATAGAACAAATAAAAGTGAAGAAAATCGGATACATTTAGTTAATGCCAGGTCACAGTATAAATCATGCATTAGAAAGTGTAAATTTGAATATGATAAAGCAGAAACATTAAAGTTATCAAAAGCAAGATATAAAAATGCAAAAATGTATTGGGATATGTTAAAAAAGAATGCTGGTATTAAACAGTCAAATGTACAATTAGATGCTTTTGAACAGTATTTTAAATCTGTCAATAACCCAAATAGTCAGTTTTATATCACCCGATGATGATGTTCTGTACTTTATTGAAAGATATGAAAAAATGATTTCAGCATTATGTTCGATGAATTGAATAAATTTTGTCGAAGACGATATTTTTAAAGCGATAAGACAACTTAAGTCTGGAAAAAGTAGTGGCCCTGATTTTCTTTTAAATGAATTTTTTATACATGGTAAGCATGTGCTGGTGTCGCCTTTAACCAATTTGTTCAATAAAATGTTTCAACAAGGATATTTTCCTGAGCGTTGGTCCGAAGGCTTTGTTATCCCTCTGCATAAAAAAGGTAGTATTAACGATGTTAATAATTACAGAGGTGTCACATTACTCAGTATGTTAGGTAAATTATTTACTCGTATACTGAATAATAGGCTATCGAACTGGGCTGAAAAATATGGTGTTTATGTGGAAGCGCAAGCTGGATTTAGGCCGGGCATGGGAACTGTTGACAATATTTTTGTATTACATGGTTTAATTACACATATGCTTAACCACGGGAGACAACTGTTTTGCGCATTTATTGATTTTACTAAAGCCTTTGATTATATTGTTAGGGATAACTTATGGCTAAAAATGATTAAACTTGGCATACGTGGTAATATTTTAAACATAATACGTTCTATGTATACATCTGTCAAATCTAGAATTAGATACTGTAATATGTTAAGCAATGAATACGAATGTACACTAGGCGTGCGACAAGGGGAGTGTTTGTCTCCCTTTCTTTTTTCAATGTTTTTAAATGATTTGGAGGATAGTTTCATTCAGAATGAATTAGAGGGAATAGATGTTAATATGTTCAAAATATTTTTGATTTTATATGCGGATGATATTGTTATTTTTGCCAACAGTAGTGAGGAATTGCAAAAAGGTTTAGATAGTCTTGCTAGATATTGTGATAGATGGAAATTAACAGTTAATACTGCCAAAACAAAAATTATGATTTTTAAAAAAGGTGGCAGACTACCAAGTAATTTAGTGTTTAAGTACAATAATAGTAAGATTGACATTGTAAATAAATTTACATATTTAGGCATAGTGTTCACTACTGGTGGTTCTTTTACAGAAGCCCAAAATACCATTGCAGGGCAAGCAATGAAGGCTATTTTTAAAATGAATAAATATCTATGTAGATTTGTTAACATATCGCTTTCCCATAGATTAGAGTTATTTGATAAACTTATCATGCCTATTATGAATTATGCTTGTGAGGTTTGGGGTTTTATACACGGTAATGCTGTAGAAAGAGTACATATGCAGTTTTGTAAACGTATTTTAGGCGTGAAAAAGACTACACAAAATGATTTTATACATGGTGAGCTAGGTAGGCTCTCATTCCAGTCAATGCGTTTTTATAACATACTAAAATACTGGATCAAAATACTACATACAAATGAAAACAAATATGTTAAGAAAGTATACACTTATTTGAAAAATGACTGTGAAGATAACCCTAATAAAACAAATTGGTGCTCATTAGTTAAAAATCTTCTATGTACATTAGGATTCTATGATGCATGGTTAATGCAAAGTGTCGGTAACACTGACCTATTTCTATGTCATGTGAAGCAAAGGTTAAAAGATCAGTTTGTACAAAATTGTCGAGTAGGCTAGAAAAACTCAAGTAGGGCCCTGTTTTATAGACAAATATCAGACTTTAGGTTCCAACCATATCTCAACTCTATTAATGTAAATCGATTTTGTAATAGTGTTACTAAACTGAGAGTATCATCTCATAGATTGCATATTGAGACTGGTAGATGGACTAAACCAAGTAGTACACCTTTGAATGATAGAAAATGTTTCGTTTGCGATGTCTTAGAAGACGAATTTCATTTTGTATTGGAATGTAAACTATACACTGATTTAAGAAAACGTTTTTATACCAAGCTCTATTGGAAGAGACCAAATATGCCAAAATTCATTGAATTACTGAATACGGATAACATATGCTTAGCACGGAAGTTTGGAAAATTCGTAAACAATGCCTTTGAACTTAGAAAAGAAAAGTTATATGCCGATAATAATACTTATAGGAATTGATGATTGAAGAAGAGTTTGATATGTATGTTTTACTCATGTATAGTTTTATCATTTGGAATATGCATAGTAAGCCGTGCCTTTATTTAGATGAGAAAATACATTTAAGTTCGGTCTTATTTATAATGCTGACGGTATATTGTGCTCATTATACTTGTATGTATCAGTTACTATTTATGTTTTGACCTGTGTTATAATAATTTGATCCTTTGTACCAACTCTATTGCAGTTATGTGACATACAGATTGTTTTGGCCATAATAATGTTGATCTCCTAGCATGTAAACTTTTTGAGACTGTGTATACTTTACACTATAACAAATGTAAAGTAAAATGTGTTTTATAAATCACAAATTCTTTAGTTTTGAGTAATACGTTGATCTTGTATTTCGTTTCGACAAGGTCAGCGTATGATTACGTTGCTAATAAAGACAATAATATACGGTAATCATTTTATTACACAAACTATCGTGTTATAGTTTGTCAAATATGTCTATAAAACAAAGAGTTTGCAAAACTAGACTTCAAACAAAACTCGTCTGAAAATGTATCATAAGATTGTGTGGTTTGTAAAACGCATGGTTTTGTAATTTTCAATATTATTTATTTATTAGGCATTGATATTATCACGCATTAAGGATATTATTATGCAATGCATTGTAAACCTTCTCCGCACATTAACTTCAGTTGCATATAGATTTTTTGATGTACACTGTCTTGCCATATATCATGTATTGTATATCCTCATGGGCCATTTGGCCTAATGGAATATTGAAAATAAACTATCATCTAGGCGGTTTTTATTATCTAGGCGGTTTTATTCCTCGCATTTCTTTTATATCACTTGCAATCATCCGAAGTAACTTTAGGAATAGACGCGATACAAATGCAAATAGGTAGTATAACTGAAAAAGTAAAATATCACTTTTACTTTCTACCTGTTGAATAAAAGAGAAAAAGTTGAAACTCCACAGGCCCCTTAACACGACAAAACGAAAGTGTTGCAGGCTCGGTTCGACTGAGCCTGTAAAAAAGGTGAAAATTGCCCATATAGGCATGATGGTAGTAATTCGCCGGATATGTCTCCGTCGTCCACTCGAATGTAGTCCATATCAATATATAGTGCTATTTTCCCGCCTAATAAAGGCTTTTTCCATGCCAGATATAAGCTTTATTGATGCTTGATTGTAAAGAAGAATGTCTGCGGATGATTTTAGGCTACGTTATATGCTTCAAAAGTTGAGTCGAATCTGTATTGTAAAATGTAAGTGAAAGTAGGATTTCCTGATGTCTACCTACGCAATATTAGCGTTTTCATAAAGTGTCTCAGTCATGTGACCATGATTTCACTGTGTAATGTAATTTCAAAAAAGGGTGCTAGGCTATTGTTTTAAAAGACTAAATTATTCAATGTCTTGGATAATATATATTCATTCAAAATTAGTTAAAGGCTTTAACCGGAAACTCTTGACCTTTTAAAATTCTTGAAATATAAAACTGACAAGTTAATTAGCGTAGCTCTGGGCAGATTAAGACATAACACCAGGAAAACTACATCTTAATTTGGTAATCAACAGTCTGGCCGGTGCATATAAAAGGTCTATGTACTAGACATTCAGGGGAGGCGAGGCGGCAGAGCCACCAACCGTGGTTCTGCCAACGTAAGTCAAAAATATCATTATGCCTCGTTAGGTTAATTTCCAAATATGTTATGTAGATTTCATGAAAGACAAATTCAGGATATACGCAATTAGTTCTTAACATTTTATAGTAGCTAAATATTATTTGAAAGATGGACACTGAGACAATAAAACTACTTGTACTAAAAGACTTTCTTTAACTACCTGAAATTAAATAAAAAACAGAAACGAACTATTGTGTCTTCAATCTTATATATGTGTGTGAAAGTTCTACCACAGGTTTTACAAGTCCGGTAGCACTGGTGCCATGTGGATTTCAGAGGCCATTACCCTACAACTGCATTATGGTCAACCCTATACATTTTTGTTTGTTTTTGTTGTTTTGTTTTATGTTTGTTTGGTATATTTTTATTTCCTAAATACAGACCTCCAAGACAAGGATAGTCTCGCAGGAGTGAAAGGCTAGAAATGTTGATATAACTATGTTATTAAAGTATTATGTCTACATTGAAAATAGCAGCGGAGGCATTTGATACCTTCATACCTCCATTATTGAAACCAGCTCAATATAACTACTTAAGAACGTTACAGAAATTGAAGATAATATAATTTTATTATGAAAATGCCAGGGGCCTGAGGCGGATTGATTTTATGGCCAAGTGGGTTTCATTTAATGACTCTAACGACTGATGCCAGTCTAGGGTGGAAGATCAATGCTGTAATCACTAAGCCAAGGGGTCGACTCCCTGACGCAGTTGTAAGAGATTGGCTTTAAACGTACAAGCGACCGCAACACTTCCACTCTTCAAAGAAGTCATCATATTTGACGACGTGAATGCCATATTGGCATAGAAAGTGCCATTTTATGCACTAAAAGTCCGTACGAGTAACGACTTAATAGCATGACAGAAATGGAAGAGGATAGACTTTTATTATGAAAAATCGCAAGTGCCTGAAGCGGGATTCGAACCCAGGTCGTACGGGTGGAAGTCCAATGCTCTAACTAGTTGACTCCCTGACTTACTTGAAAACTGTATTGGCCAGGCGAAGGCGACGGTAACACTTCCCCTCTTCAAAGGAGTTATTATTTGTGATGTGAATGCCATTTTGGCGTAGAAAGTGCCATTTTTAGGCACTAGATAAGGTTTGTTTCCCAGACGAGCCCCATCTTACGACTTCAAGGCATAATGGAAATTGAAGAGGATAGAACTTTATGGTGAAGAACTCCAAGTGCATGAGGTTGGATTTGAATCCGGATCGCACGGGTGAAAATCCAATGCTTTAACCACTGACCCAAAGTGTCAACTGAGTCAAACTCCAGAAAACTTAAAAACCTAATTTCCGTGATCTTTCTTGATGAGCCAGTGTTCCATGCTTTAAGTATTGCAATATACACTTTTGAAAATAAGACTGAATAAGAAATGAGCAAACTAAAAATGAATATAGTATTTACAAATATTCCCAATTCTATGTGAACTCGACTTTTAAGATAAATAGGAGAATTTAAGGGGCCTTCTCTAAAGAGCCTTCTCTACAAAACTGAGTCTAGTATTTGTAATAATTTTGAACTATCTTCTATTTTAGATAACACAGTTTATGTGAAAACCAAGACAGGACCACCTTCATACCATGACTTTAAAGACAACAAACTGTTCATATTGTTCAAGACATCATTTTCCGTAGAAAAAGTGACTACCGGTATCATGTTAATGCAATTTCAAAGAAAAATGTTCTCTCCAGTGATTTGATCAATAATCAGTTTCAATTTTCGTGTATTTTGTAACTTTCTCAGATATGCAGTAAACTTCAAAGAATTCGTATGAGGACTTTATATTTAATCTGACGAAGTCAGTGTATAATGTCATCTTGATATTCATTATATTATTCAATGTTTGAGACAATGACGAAATATTTCCCTATTACAGATTGATATGACGATAACTGAGTCTATACACGCAATATGAATGGCGTCCTGACATTTTACAAAAGACACAGATTTCCAAAGCGATTCAGCCTTAATCTTAAATCAAACATTGATTATTTTGTATTAACATGTTTTCGTCTTTCATTTGAAGGCAAAAGACGCATGGTACTTCTTTTTGATAGACCATAATATAGCAAGTTTATAATAATACTGTGAATAATTAGTTACTTACAATGTCTTAATAAACACTAACGTCTAATTATGCATAAGGTGTTGTTTGTGTTTTAGTATAGACAATGCATTCTATCAACTTGCCGTTTTCTTTTAGATGGCTATAAGTGCTATTTTAACTGCAGAATTTGAAGTATTTACAATGTAGCTTCAGGAACCATTGATCATGCTCACATTTTAGGACCGATAATACTTTTCACCCAGATATTATAACTGTTTTACTGATGTCAATTACATGAATTATATATATAAAGAAACAAACTATTTGCAAGCTCTGCCTTTAACAAGCTATCATAGAACAAGTATTGAAGACAATATCCAAAACTGTTTATAAAGAGGTATTTATGATTGCACTTGACAAAAGACTACGTCGGTTAGAACGAAATGAATACCTTCCCGGGGTGGGGGACAAAATCAGGTGTTATTACGCTAGGGTCACTAATTTCTTACAAGTTTTATTTGGAGGTTATCCATTACTGATATAATGATCCAAATCACCGACGTTTGAGACAACGCGGCGCGGCGTATTTGAATTTCTATTGTTTAACTACAGTAAACAATTTTGATAACTCGTAAGGAACGGTATTCTGCAGTAATTAAATAGTTTCGAGCGATGATATTGTACACAGGATTGTCAACTTATCTCTGTTATATTGTTTAATGCTTTTGTTCATAATTACTAAAATGTCTACATTACAACAACCGTACAAGGAAAAATAATCTACTAATACAATGTTTGCTATGATCAAAGGAAACCGCAAAACATGAATCGATATTGACAGATATAATACATTAAAAACATATAGTGCTGCTTTGCCAATATCTTTAATCTTTCGGAAATTATGTCTTTAAATTTGCCGAGTGAGGGAATGTATGATTAATTTTTGCCATACTTTAATTTATTTGAATGAATTTTAACTTACATCTTGTATCATATTGCTAATATTTTTAATGAATGGAGATTTACAGATATTATCTTCTGAATATGAACATACAAAACTGTTATCTGTGACAAAGAAAAATATTATTGTAACTTGCCTGGTATGTCATTAATCAGCTGGGTATTTTTTTTTTTGGGGGGGGGGGGGGGGGGGGGGTTGTTGTTTTTTTTTGTTTTGTTTGTTGTTTTCATCAAATTGATTGTTGTCATAGAGATAATACCAGACTTCACTTAAACTTGTGCCGTAGCGTAATTTTCACATCACTGCGTAAGTTTCGTCAGTACATACATGACAAAAATATTCACCACCACACATTTTATTCGAGGTTTAATCTAATGACAGGGAATCATGTCAAAAGAATTGAAAACAGTGTTTAGATTTTATGGGTATAAAACATCTATCGCAATTTATTTCAGAAATGAAATATTTATTTTCGGCTATATCTTGTCGTTCATTTCGCACGAACACCGAAAAATATTCCCTTTCCATTTTTAAACAAGATCAGATTATAAATTGTACACATTTTGTTGCATTTAACATTAAAATCAGCTTCCTGGCCATTCTGTTCACCAGATGCGACGTCATCTAAGGAACGTTCTCTCTGACTATACGCGGACGTCGTCCAAGCAGCTTAGATATAACTTTCGCGCCTTTCCTTTGCTGTTCATACGAAAATGAGCGTAATAATTTTCAATGGAAAATAATAGGCGAATATAAATTTCTTAGATACTTGTCAGACCTTTGCTGAAACGGTTCTCCTACAAAGCAAGGTCAGTACATGTTTGACAACATATATTCACCACCGTACATTTTGATAACACTACCCTTAATTCGAACATTAACTGTATATGTTCGAGCTTTGTAGGACCACTTCGTAACAGATCGCATTTGTAACAGATTTTGTACGTATGCAATCGCATTCGTAACAGGTAAAATATGTTACGAATGTGTTTTGCCAACATACGTATCATGTTGAGTTTTATACTGCAAATGTTCAATCAGTTGGTTGTCATCGCAACACCATTAATGACTGTCATAAGCACCATCACAGTTAGCGTCGTCGACGTCAATGACGTCATAAAATTATTTAAGGCGCATCATGAGGAAATGGGCCTTCGGGAATCTTCAATGCTTTGCGACCAGTGTGGGCCCAGATCAGCCTGCGCATCCGCGCAGACTGATCAGGGCCCACACCGTTCGCTGTTATTTCAAAGAAGGCTTATTCTACCTGAATATGAAATTTTCTGACCCTTATCAGATGCATAGATGCACAGGTCAGCCTAAATATACACTTTCCGAAATTCTCGAAAATGTCCAAATGCCAATTTTCCCGTGACGTGGCTCAATTTTTATTATCATTTCTGCATCCACTACTATAATATGATTACAACTTCAGCTAGTTCTGTTCCCACGACTAGCTGAAATATAGACCCACTTGCTCAGGTCACTGGCTCGAACACGGTGGCGACATACATTTGTAGCTATCTTTCGTCATCCAGAGCTGTTTCAAGTTGGGTGACAAACAGGAAGTTACCATTACCTGGGACAAATCATATACAACTTGTCATGGACGGAGTCGTTAGCATTCAGTCTAGGAGGGCCCGACCATGTGCTGCGAATTAATGTCTATGAGATTTTAAGAAAGTACACCTTATTTTTTAATTACCCTCACTCCACTGAGCCCGCCTGTGAGGTAATAGGCCTTCTTTTATTATAATCCCGCCGTGAAATAGCGGAGTTTGTGTGTTCGTGCAGTTATATATAGGTTCTTGTCCTTGGTATAACCTGCTCAATTAAGTTCAGTTTAAATGGGACATATTTCATTTGATGTATCCATTGTGGTCAGTATAAGTTTATTTGATGTTTAAAGCAATGCGAAATGGCAAAGATAAACAAAACGGAAACGAAAACCCTATCTTGCAGCGAACCCGCGGACGCCGACGACATCAGGATCAGAAACACTAGCCATGAGCAGTATTCGAATAGCCAAGCTAGTCAATTTTCAAAGTATACATAAATGTATATACGTACCCGGTGTTCTACGGAAACAAGCTTTTACAAACATTCTATGTTAGTTGAGGCTACCTTGATCTTGATTTTTGTGCATCTTATTTGTTGCTGAAGCGATACAACCAGCGCATTGCCGATAACAAAAGTTGAACAGGAACTGCACCTTCCCGTTTAATCATACATATTCATATATTCATGCATTTAGTAAAAATGAAATCTCTATCGCGTTCACAAGGCTATAATCAGTTATAATTGCCATATCAGGGGCCATAACTCCAAGACGAATAAGGTGATATGGCTGGTTTTCGAAAGGAAACGATATATCATAGATATATATAAGTTCTGTACAAGTTTTATCAAAATTAAATAATAAATGTCTCTATCGTATTCACAAGAAAAAGTTGAACGGACGGACGGTCGGACGACGGACGACGTACGAAGGGTGATCACAATAGCTTACTTTGTCGCTTCGTAAAAGTGAGCTAATACATGTTACAAATGTGTTTCAGATGTAAAAATGCACTTTTTGTTCATTTTTCCGATCGAAAATGACATGTGACAAATGTGATCAGATGTCACATCAAAAATTGGCATTGATCACAATTGTCTCAAAAATTGTTACATATGTGCTTGATTTCTGTTACATATGCGATCTCATTTGTACACCTGTTACATGTGCGATCGCATTTGTAACAACACCTGTTACAAATGCGATCTGTAACGAATGTGGTCCTACAGAGCTTTAATCGCATTTCAGACAGGGAACCATGTCAAAAAAAACAATGTTTCACCTTTATGGGTGTAAAAAAAACTGTCGCTGATATAAGGAAATATAATTTATCAGGCCTTTGTGACAAAACAAGGAATAGTGTTTTTCAAGCATGGATTATGGGTTACCATTAGTTATCAGAATGCTATAGATATAAGCTTTAGAACTGGAACAGGAAATGATAAATCAAATCTACGATCATCATTTGTCATCATCAAATTATATATATGTATCACAGAATACCTCCTTCAAGTTGCATGTCAGTTGTTGATGGTGCATACAAAAAAAAACTAAATAAAACAAACCCATTTTAAACGCATTTTAAAAAATCATTATTGCAAAGTTACCACTGCAAAAGACAAAATAGGCAACCGCTGTTTGCACCTTCAGAAATCAGTTTTTAATACCAGAGTTAATATTGTTCAAGATATTTGTTAATATTTCAATCTGAAGGACAATGGCATTTTTCCACGAATACACGACAGATGAACCGTTTCAGACATAAGAAATCGTACCATCGTACTTGCTGTCATTGATACTGATGTACTGATAAAGTACACTGTGTATAAACTGACCCTACAGAAGGGATATGTATAATAACTGGAGACTGGTTTTTAATCGAAAGAAGTCCATAATAAATAGATCCTAATTTTCCCATTTTTTGCGCAAATTCGTGTAGAACGAGTGCTTTAATCACCGTTTCTCACTACTAGAAGACATTCTGCATGAAATGAGACGGTTTTCATGTTCATACACCCCACATGGCAAGTTTTGCAGATCGAAACCGGAAGTAGGTGTTTATTGCGCGGACGAGAGTAAATATGCGCCATTTTTAGGGTAGCAGACCACAACTGACTGGCATTTCAATAGGAACTACATAACCCCCTATTTTCTTTTCATTTTTTCGTTAATTTGTGATAGAACTTTCATGAAAAATAGGTGTAGGAAAAAGTGATGTTCTCTAAAGATACGTAAAGACGATATGAAGTTGTCGTTTTTTATATGAAACAAAGAAGGATTTGAATTACTGACCTTTAACCTGCATGATGCCATAACGTTGATTGGCAGTTGATTATATTCTCTACACTTACGTTGTTTGTCAGTATTGCTAGAGCTCTGCTCATGTAGTTGTTTCGGGGTGACAATGGACTCCTGATCTATTGCACATCAAAGACACGTCAAAACAGATTCTTTGAAAAGGCATTCTGAAAAATTAAAAAAAAAAAGTGAACATGTCACGGTTTAGAACTTGAATATTAAAACGGGAACAATAGAGACTAGGTGAGTCAATCGGAAATTACCATGACTTCGTAGCCGTACCCAACCTTCCGTTACTACCCGGTTTATCTATTTTTAGACAATAAAGGGTATTATATAACGTTATTCCTTTTATTGTCAACCTATGTTAATATTTCATTGTTTTATCCGTCTAGAATGGCGATTTAGGGTCAAATTTGACATTCCGCATGTTCCGGGTTTTTGACATTTTTGGAAAGGTCGAGAGGTAAACATTACGAATATATTGTTGGTACCGTTGGAAAGGTCTCGTCGAGCACGTTCCTTTCTATCATTAAGGATAACATGGTGTAATAGCCATATTTCATATCTTGTAACTGGATGGTAATATTTAAATGAAATTTGGTTACTTTAATAACATTCAAAATTAAAAACGTTTCACCGAGAGATTTTAGGTGTTCATAGTCCACGTAAACTTAATTCGCAAATGTCTAATAATAAGTAGGCCCTAGATCTAAAACTGTTACTTGTTCAAGAACTGTGAAAGGTTCTTACAATACAATGGTAAAATTCAACAACAACACGTGAATATTTATCTTTTATTCTAACACGATCCGATTCATTTTCCTATTAAACAAAGAAGGCTGGAGACAGTGATTTATTAAACAACAATTCACTGTTCTGACGTCACAACTATTACGTCATAGCGTCAAGCGGCGTAACGGCGCGCTGGAAAAGAACCCGATTGAAAACGGGCAAATATTTAATGCATGCCGACAAGGTGTACTTTAAAGTCCTTGATAACGTGTTAGAATCGAAATAATATATCTCATTTAGTGATTTGCTCTTGAATAAATCACTGTTTGTCGTTCAGATGCGTAGCATTATATCACTCGGGCTACGCCCTCGTGATATAATTCCTTCGCATCTGAACTCCAAGCAGTGATTTATTCAGCGACAAATCACCGATGAGATATATTATTTCTTAATCAACGTTTCGGCGCTTACGCCTTCATCAGGATAAATACACAATAAAACAACGGACGTGACGTCATGAAGTAAACGTTACGTTGAATGGCGGAAAAACGTATACTGTTTTTTTTTAAATATTACATAAATTAATGTGAATAACAGATAGCAAGTTTAGTACATTACGGATATAAGAATACAGGATTTCCTATAGCAGTATATATAAAAAACCATAAATAGGAAAAAACGCAATAGTACTAAACAAACACATATACATGTAAAATTCATTACACATTAAACAATGTTTTTGAATTAAGTCCATCAGGATTGAGTGTTTTTAACTTATGAATCCAGAATGTTTCCTTGCATAACCGGTTAATTTGATTATTTACCACATCAATAGGCATAAATGTGAAGTCATCAATACTATGGTCATCTTGATTAAAATGACCAGCAACCAACGTGGAATATGCAGGATCTGTAAAGTTAGATATTTCAAATTTATGGCTATTCATACGCCGTGAAACCTGTTGCATAGTCTGCCCAACATATTGCATATTGCATCTTTTACACGTTATTAAGTATACAACATCTTTAGATTGACAGTTTGTATCATATCGTAAAGAAAATGTTTCTCCTGTAACTGTACTGCTAAATGAGGATCCAGAGTTGATTCGTAGACAGTGGGAACATCGTTTCCTGTTACATTTCTGCGTGATGTATGTTTCAGTGTTCAATTTGAAGTCGGAACTTACTAAGTAGTCGCTTAAATTTCTTGTACGTCTGTACGCCAATATAGGTTTGTATTCGTCATGAACAAATTTAACATTTGTATTCTTTGCAATGTTCAGAAGATCCCAATACTTGTGAATTGTTCCACCTATATTTGGTAATGATGGATTATATTCTACGGTGAATGGAATAACACTTGTTTTATTTTTATCTGAAGGCGTCAGGGCTTCGTTTTGTGACGACCTCGACACCTTATTGAATGCACTGTCTATCACAGAATCCGGAAAATTTCTATCTTTGAAGTAGCTCCGTAAATCATTAAGAGATGAGTTGAATTTTTCGTCATTAGAAATAATTCTCCTGTACCGCTTTGCCTGACTGTATGGGATTCCATCTTTGCATTGTTTCGGATGACAAGAGGTGTAATCTAGGTATTGATGGGTATTTGTTTCTTTCACGTAAATATCAGTGTCAATTCCTAGCGATTTGTTTTTGGATACTTGTACATCTAAGAACGAAACAGTACTTTCTGATATTGTAGTAGTAAATTTGATATTTGGATGAAATTTGTTAAGATCGTCGATAAAGGACTCTAACTCTTCTAACGAGTGGTTCCAAATCATAAAAATGTCATCTAGGAACCATAACCACAGAGATGGCTTAACTCCCCTTGAGTGAAGGAAATCCTGTTCAAGTTTTCCCATGAAGAGAGATGCATATGATGGTGCCATGGAACTCCCCATTGCTGTACCCATCTTACAAAAATAATAAATTTATCATCAACGCAGTTATGTTGCCATGCGGTTGTTATCCTATTCCAAATTGCGTCCAATTCAAACAATGCCGCGTGATTTAAATATTTATTTCAAGTTTTCTTCTTTTTTTGTTAAATTCAGTGTATGAAGTAAGAAGTTAAGATATGACTGTCATATTATTACGAGTACATGTTTTTTTAATTAAACAGAATGAATACATGAATGAAAAATAATAGAAAATGATAAGACACATGCATTGCCCGATGAGTCACGATAGGATATACGGGACCCATATGGGATCCTTCTGGGAAATGTTTTTTTTTTTTTTCAGACCAAATAAATGTATTATAATTCCTTGAAAACACAAAACGATTGTTTATATTAATGACAACCCTTACAAGCCTAAAATCAACAAATTGGTATATCATATTACTGCACTGAGACGTTGTATATGGGTCCCATATAATTTTGTATCTATTTAGTCTGTTTTTGTTTTGCGATTTCTTTCGTCTGTGTAAACTTGCAGTCAGTAAACAGTTTGTATATACTTATGTATGGTCCTTAATGCCATGTCGAGTAATTCTGGTTGATTTCATTATCATTGTCCTTTTGGTTTAGTGTCTAAAAGTTAAAGTGTTCCTTTTGTCCGTCCGTCCGCTCGCAGTGTCTTGTCCGGGCTCTGATTCTACATGCATGGACTTATTTTTAAGTATTGATTTTTAAACTTCAAACATGTGTTACCGATGATACAAGTATTAGTGATGTCCATTCAGTAATGACCACCTCCAATGTCAGTATAACAACGACAAAAAATCTTCAACACAGAGCTATAAATTAGTCCTTTGTGTCAGACTAGCAATTCCTACATGCACAGACAAAATTTCAAATATATTGTGTTGTATAGTAGAACTTATTTTCATGCGGTTTTATTTGATAACTGACTGTGTAAGATCGTAAACAAGCAGAGTTCCGATCTACCTTGTTATATGTTGATTAAAGCTATATGTGGCTGCCATGTTAATAAATAAATGATTAACAGTCATGTGAGATTTTGCAAAGTTCTGCTTTTTAGATTTGAAACAATCATTTTCAATCGTTTGCCTCTATACACCAACAACTTGCAGTTTTAGACCATGAATAAACTTGTATTTGTTGAGAAGGTATTTATGAATAAAACAAAATGGGTGCAATTAAATAATTATGTATGAGCAAATAAGATTATACACCTATCAAGCACCGCACTGAGAAACACTTTTCAAAACAAGAACGGGCATTTGAGATTCATTAAAAATACTGAATTCTTCAAACGAAATTCAAAGGTCTGCCGACCAGAAGCAATCATTTGCACTTGCAAAACCCGAGGTGAAATTACTTTCTTTTGTAGCCCGAGGGTACCTGTAGTGGTTTTCCTCCACCAACAAAAGCTGGCAAAATGGCAATATGTATTATATTGCTTCGGTGTAACTGCAAAAAATATATGGTTGGCTTTCGCATGGCGGAAAAAATGGCAAGAACGCGTGAACTAGGTTAAAATTCAGCCCGGGTGTGAAGGAATCTAGTCCTAAAGCCTCTTGAAATGAAAGTGCCAATTTTTTTTTTTTTAAATAATTACGTTTCAGTCAAATCACTGCCAGTAATACTTTTTACATACAAAAGTATTCAAAATCATCGGAGTTAATGTATAGTCTATAAATGTTAACATCCGAGTTCAACGACAGCACTAGCGGCCGTTTTCGACAGTCTTTTTTTTCGACTTCTAAGTCGAAGTCTAAGTGCTTGACATATTTTTGGGCAAGTGGAAAAAGCTGACAATTATGAGCTACATGTTCTAAATTCTACGTAGGCCAGGAACAAAGTCTGCAAAGATTTAATTGTTGCAACAGTGCAGAATGAGATACTGATAATTAACTGGATTAGCATTCATGTCAGCAGTCAATCAAAACTTCGGTGTCAGAAATACTTGATATCTATGGAAATAGATGCATCGTATCTGGCCTAATACAAAATAAAAGAGTTAAATTATTTTTTAGAGCATCAATAAGTTGATTTCTAACATTACTGGTCATGTTTAAAGCATAAAAAGTGCAGCTTAGCAACTTTTTATTAAAAAGTTGAAAAAAAAAATTCTCCAAGGCTATAAAAACTTATAGGGTCGGGCCAAAAATTTAAGATAGGCTGGGATGCCGGAAACAAACAATATTTTACACCCTATATCAGTATTCTGATTATTTTGAAAACAATGCCAAGAAATTGGCATTTGTCACCGTGATGATTTGTGTGTAATAATAAATCGTTTTACATGCAGGATTGGAATAATTAAGCTCGCATACTTGCAAAGTGCATGTGACTTTTGCCCAAACTCAGTCTCATAAAATTTTGCTGGTGCTAACTTAAATGGAATCGACAGCATTTATCATTTCTTTGACTTTCTGTTTCGATCTGCTGTAAACAATATAATCGAACTAGTTTTATTAATCCTTATGTATCTTATTTAAAACAAGAGGACCATGATGGTCCTGAATCGCTCACCTGTCCTCACATGACCCAGTTTTGAACTGAGTATGACGTCGTTTTTTCTATTATTTGACAGTGACCTAGTTTCTGAGCACATGTGACCTAGTTTTGAACTTGACCTAGATATCATCAAGATAAAAATTCTGACCAATTTTCATGAAGATCCATTGAAAAATATGACCTCTAGAGAGGTCACAAGGTTTTTCTATTATTTGACCTAATGACCTAGTTTTTGAAGGCACGTGACACACTTTTGACCTTGACTTAGATATCATCAAGGTGAACATTCTCACCAATTTTCATGAAGATCTCATGAAAAATCTGGCCTCTAGAGAGGTCACAAGGGTTTTCTATTATTTGACCTACTGACCTAGTTTTTGACCACACGTGACCCAGTTTCGAACTTGACCTAGATATCATCAAGGATGAACATTCTCAATAATTTTCATAGAGATCCATTGCAAAATATGGCCTCTAGGGAGGTCACAAGGTTTTTCTATTTTTAGACCTACTGACCTAGTTTTTGACTGCAGTTGACCCAGTTTCAAACTTGACCTAGATATCATCAAGATGAACATTCAGACCAACTTTTATACAGATCCAATGTAAAGTATGGCCTCTAGAGAGGTCACGTTTTCTTTATTATTTGATCTACTGACCTAGTTTTTGACTACATGTGACCCAGTTTCAAACTTGACCTAGATATCATCAAGGTAAACATTCTGACTAATTTTCATGAAGATCCATTGAAAAGTATGGCCTCTAGAGAGGTCACAGGGTTTTTCTATTTTTAGACCTACTGACCTAGTTTTAGACCGCACTTGACCCAGTTTCTAACCTGACCTAGATATCATCAAGATTTACATTCTGACCAATTTGAATAAATATCCCATGAAAAATGTGACTTCTAGAGTGGTCACAAGCAAAAGTTTATGCACGGACACACTGACGCACAGATGACGGATGCTGCGCGATCACAAAAGCTCACCTTGTCACTTTGTGACAGGTGAGCTAATAATCAGATATAAACAAG
Source organism: Mercenaria mercenaria (assembly GCF_021730395.1). Lineage (NCBI taxonomy): Eukaryota > Metazoa > Mollusca > Bivalvia > Venerida > Veneridae > Mercenaria > Mercenaria mercenaria. Next base: position 582,295 of record NC_069378.1, read on the forward strand.
AGATATAAACAATAGTCACAGCAAAATTTCTTTACTCTAGCTCCTGTTTGTTTGTTTGTTTTGGGTTTAACGCCGTTTTTTAACAGTATTTCAGTCATGTAACGGCGGGCAGTTAACCTAACCAGTGTTCCTGGATTCTGTACCAGTACAAACCTGTTCTCTGCAAGTAACTACCAACTTCCCCACATGAATTATCAGAGGTGGAGGACTAATGATTTCAGACACAATGTCGTTTATCAAATAGTCACGGAGAACATGCGCCCCGTCCGAGGATCGAACTCGCGACCCAGCGGTCCGTAGACCAACGCTCTTACCTACTGAGCTAAGCGAGTGGGCTTCTACCTCCTGTATTGCAAATGAATTTTAATTTTGTGGTTGTTTAGTAATCATTGTAAGTCTTTTGTTTTCCTAAGTTGACAAAAAAAATTCCTTACCAGGTAGAGAGACCTTAAAATAACCTAAAATTTGAAAGTAGCAAGTTATTTATAGTAACAACTAAGAGAAGTTAATCTCAAAAAAAAAAAAAAAAAAAAAAAAAAAAAAAAAATCAAAAAAAAAAATCAAAAAAAAATTGTAAGTCCACAAAAAAATCTTTACCAGGTAGAGATTGGTCAAAATACACCTCAAAATTGGATGTAGCATGCATGTTGTACTACAGAAAAGTGGTCTCGATTTTTCCCTAAGACTAGTAATGAAGAAGTTACAATATAAGCTATTTATAGTAACAACAAAGGGAGGTAATTCTAAAGAAAGGAACTGTGCATGACACTTCCTCTCATGATGGTATATAATTGTGCCAAGTTACATTAAAATCCCTCCATGCATGAAGAAGAAATGCTTCGGACAAAGTCATTCTTGTATCTGACCTTTGGCCTCTAAGTGTGACCTTGACCTTAGACCTAGGGAGCTGGTTCTTGCGCATGACACTTTGTTTCGTGGTGGTGAACATTTGTGACAAGTTATATTAAAATTCCTCTATGCATGAAGAAGAAATGCTCCGACAAAGTTTTTTATTCTTGTATCCTTTGACCTCTAAGTGTGACCTTGACCTTAGACCTAGGGACCTGGTTCTTGCGCATGACACTCCATCTTATAATGATGAACAACTGTGCCAAGTTTCATCAAAATCCCTCCATGCATGTAGAAGATATGCTCTGGACAAAGTCATTCTTGAATTTTTCATTCTTGTATCCTTTGGCCTCTAAGTGTGACCTTGACCTTAGGACCTGGTTTTTGCACATGACACTCCATCTCATGATGATGAACAATTGTGCCAACTTTCATCAAAATCCCTCCATGCATAAAGAAGACATGCTCCAGACAAAGTCATTCTTGAATTTTACCTTTGACCTCTAAGTGTGACCTTGACCTTAGACCTAGGGACCTGGTTCTTGCGCATGACACTCCGTCTCATGATGGTGAACAACTGTGCCAAGTTTCATCAAAATCCCTCCATGCATGTAGAAGATATGCTCCGGACAAGGTCTGTGGACGCCGCACGCCCCCCAGGGGCTTTCCCATAATACATCCCGTTTTTCAAACGGGCGCATAAAAAGAACAAACACAAAACGCTACCTTATTTACAGCATAAATATCACTACTTACATGTTAAAAACAGATGTCTTTTGAGAATTAAAAAGCAGGTTTTGGCGCTAGTCCTGATCATATATGGGGCAGAACATTACTAATCAGACAATGTAGGCTAACACCTGCAACATAATTGTGATACAAACTGAACCCGGCTCATACCAAAAGTCTGTCATTAGCATGTAATGGACACGTTACATGGATAGCATTTCTTTTACCTGTTACCTAAGATTATGTCAGTCAGCGGACACAATTTTAAGATAGTCGAGAATATAATATTTATGCTTTGGTTCCCACTTAAAAAGGTTTAATGAATTATATTTCATCTAAGACAAATAATTTGTTTTGTCTTTGCTAAATGTTCAAATACTAAACCATTAAAACGGTAGATAATAAAGGGAATTCAATGGTAAATTTTGTATAAAGAGATGTATGATGACGCAATAAATTCAAGATTTGTAAACGTTTACAGCATTCCAATGTCGTGTCTGCTTCTTGGAAAGATTCTGTAAACTACTTTAGTAATACCAATATGTTTATCATAGACACAGGAACCAGATAGAAATATCTTTTTATAGAAAATCCAAAATATATTAAAAAAACTTTTTAGCAATCAAAACAAACAGATACTTATGATTCTTCACTGGACATTAAAGGCCCAACACAAGATAAACATTACGAGACCACATTGTGAATAAGACTGTTGGTATGCGCTTGGTGACAGAATTTTAATAGTAATTTTCGATATTTGCATAGATGATATTGTGTAACAACAACAAATATAGTAACAACAACAAAAGTTACATTTACAGACCCCAATGAGCGAGCAAACACTTGTCTTCTTAAATAGAAATATTCATCAATCTTGTTATTCAAAATTTCACATATGAGCCACGCCATGAGAAAACCAACATAGTGGGTTTGCAACCAGCATGGATCCAGACCAGCCTGAGCACCCGCACAGTCTGGCCAGGATCCATGCTGTTCGCTTACAGTTTTTCCAATTCCAGTAGGCTTTAAAAGCGAACAGCATGGCTCCTGGTTGTAAACCCACTATGTTGGTTTTCACATGGCGCGGCTCATATGTTTTTGAATTAATTTAGATACACTTATATAGTACATGTAAATTAATATATCCGACTTGATTAAATTGATAATGTATATTGCTTTCTATATGTAAAATGTATTTTCAATCGATTAAAATCATCTCCTAAAATTCATTGCTTATAATATGTTAAGATCATGTATTTCAGTGAGACCGAGATATTTGCTTTATCAATGTATACATGTACTGAAACTGAACTTTTTCGGGTAATCCCCAAAACTTTCCTTTGTATATCGATCGCCCCACAAAAGTATACGCTATATTTGTCAGTAAGGTTGAGAAAGTCATTTCAGCAGTAACCCGATATGAGATATTTGCTGTATTATTGTTAGATCTGCGCTAAATATATACATGTACTGAAACTAAATTATTTCGGGTAATCCCCACAACTTTCCATATCACAAAAGTGTACACTCTATTTGTCAGTAATATTAAGCAGGCCATTTCAGCTGTTACTTGATATGTACCAGTTTACGAATAAATATCTGTTTAAAGATTTCAGTTATATGCTTTGCCATTGTTTTTTCTTTATCCACTGGGAGAGGGGAGGGCAGATATCTGGGGAGACCTGGTAGCCCCTTGGGGCAACAAAAGCCCGCAACATTTTGCAACAATTGTTCGAAATAAAGGACATTAAGTTTATGTTGATGCAGAATATATATTTTATTGCATATTTTTGTGTCTTCAATATCCAAAGTTTGGAGAAATTTTGTTTATATTGGGAAAAATTTTACCCATCTCATATACAGGGAAACGTACGCCGTTAAACATTTAAACCTCGAGTTTTTATGCTTAAAAAATGTATCTCATAACAAGTCGCGGCTTCATAAAAATCACTGATTTCTTACTCTGGAATCCATAATGGGATCTGGCCAGTTGAAGAAAGGAACCCGTACGAAAAAGTACGCCCATACTTTAGGCGGAAACCGCCCAGAAAAATAAGGCGGTTTCCATCTTATGTTGCTATTAAGCGTAATATCAGCCTTAGGGAGACCTTAGGGAGAATAGGGCTCGAAATATGCAAATTTTTTCCTGTTAGTAAGGCGGAAACCGCCTAAATTGGCGTAAAAATGTTTAAGCAGGAAAAAATTCCGTCTAAGGATATTTTCTGCTTAGGCGGGAAAAAATACCCAGAAAAGCTTGACCGGAATAAAATCCGCCTTATGTAAAACATAAAAAAGTACCCTTAGTATTTATCTTGAGCATGAAGCTTTTCACATTTTGCTTTGCCAAATACAATTTATTAACAAGCAAATTCGATGAATTGGTATCCCCCGCCGAAAGGGTTTGTGGTGAGGAATGGCAAAAAGATATATCCAGCAAAAAGTGAAAGGATGTTAATAAGAAGCAAATAATTTCATTAGTCAAAATCAATTTAACAGAAAACAAATGTTTAATTAAAGAGTATATAATAAATGTATGATACTTTGATCCTGACTAAAGAATTTATTTTGAATGGGATATGCTTACTGTAATAAGCTTAGCTTTTAAAATTAAATGCAGTTAATTGAAATATGAGCTTGAAGTTTAACTGGAACGAAATATTGTCTTCGAGTGGTTTGGCACCAGGTGTTGCTGTTTAACATGTACATTTGAACTTAAAAGGACAGTTTCCTTAAGAGAACACAGGTAAGATATCTTGAACATGGCTGAGGGCAAGGTTTGTGCAGTCACAACTTAACATGTTGAAGGTTTGAACATTTAAAAAAAAAAAAAAAAGGAATGGAAATATATATATGTATATATACATATATGTATATATTTATTTTTTTAGGGGGTGGGGGTGCAGGGGAACGGGAGAGGAAACAAAATTTCACATGCTGATTATAAATATTGATTGAAAATTAAACATGAAAAAAAAAAAGGGTAAAAGGGTGAAGTTGGTGGGGGTGGGGGGGGGGGGGGGAGAGGATGCATGATCAGTGGTGGGCATGACTGGGTGGAGAAGTGAGGTGGGGGAATGGTACAACTTGGAAGGTTTGAAAAAAATCTAAAATAAGAAATGAAAATTTTTTTTTTATTTTTTTTGGGGGGGGGGGGGGGGAGGGGGGTTGAGAGGGGGAGGGGGGTGTGACCAAGGCAAGTGGGTGGACCAGGTGTGGGTGCGCAACTTCACATGTTTATAATAAATGTTCATATAAAAGTTAATGAAATTCTGCCAAATGGTAAGTTTGTTATGTACAAATAAATTATGTGGATTTTTAGACAATTAAAGGGCAATACCTCTGAAGTTACAAAAGAAATCCATACAAAACTGTCTGTGCACAACCACATTATAGTGCTCTAAATTCTGTTAAAGTTTCATAGTTCTAGGTAAAATATATCAAAAGTTACGATGCAGAAATTGCCATATCTATAGATCTATAGTACCCTATATAGTTAACACTAGAAATTTCTAAGGGCCATAACTCTGGTGTTACTTGGGCAATCTGTCTGAAACTTGATGGGCCCCATAACCTCATAGTGGTGAACATGTATATGAAGTTTGTTTGAAAAAAATCTAAAATAAGGAATTTTTTTTTTTTTTTTTTTTTTTTTTTTTTTGTGGGGGGTGGGGGGGGGGGTGTCAGGGGGAGGTGTGTGATCAAGGTAAGGGGGTGACCAGGTGTGGGTACACAACTTCACATCTTTACAATAAATGTTCATGGAAAAGATTGAAAGAAATTTAATGAAATTCTACCAAATGGTAAGTTTGTTATGTACAAATATGTGGATTTTTATACAATTAAAGGGCAATAACTCTTAATTTACAAAATAAATCCAAATGAAATTGTGTGTACACAACAACATTATGGTGATCTAAATTCTGTTTAAGTTTCATAGTTCTAAGTCAAATATATCAAAAGTTATGATGCAGAAATTGCCATATTTATAGTACCCTATATAGTTAATACTAAAAACTTCTAAGGGCCATAACTCTGGTGTTACTTGGGCAATCTGACTGAAACTTGACGGGCCGCAAGAACTCATAGTGGTGAACATGTATATCAAGTTTTAAATAAATATTCCCAACCATTTCCTAGATATGGCTCCGGACGGACGGACGGAAAGACGGACGGACGGACGGACGGACGGAAAGACGGACGGAAGGATGGACGGACGGACGGACGACGCCAAAACTATATCCCTCCGACTTTCGTCGGGGGATAATAAGACAGCCTCAATTTTACATAACAATACTGACTAAATATCATGAACATTTCTTGAAAAAATTAAAAGTTATTAAACCTTCACTAAACTAGCATGGACATGTCATGAACTACTGATTATTACTGAAATTATCATTACTGTTTGGTGCCAGTGCCATACTATTGTGATAAAATATCTATAATTATGGCAATAATTATGATACTAAGATAATAACAATTAAATACTAACTTAGACTTGAAATCTTATTTAAATTGTTTGCTACCTTGTAACTGCTATGCATTATACATGTACTTCTGAAATGTAAGTAATTAACAGATAGTCAATCGGTTAAAACAGAAAAGATGTTCATTAAATCCTCTACACCTTAATTTGCTATTTCTAAAGGTTTACAGATGTAAATTAATTAAATTCTAACTCACCACAAATATGTAATGTACTCCTTAGTCTAGTCTACTTAACTAACAACATCCCATGTATAAATGCCTATAGAAAGTGCTTTCTCTCTCATTGCACGCTGTCCACTGACAGCTCTTGTTACTGAATGGAATTGATTCATGCTTGAAATATTGTATAGCCCTTTATATCTGCAGTGCCAGACAATTCTGTGTATTACAACATGTATCTCTAAAACAGGAGTCACAACATCTGGATGTAATAAACTCACTGGACCCTTACAGTGATCCTATTTCAAATTAATTGATATACAATTACCACCTTCCAAAATTCCGCCTTATCTTAGTAAAGCCATTTTTTCTAAGTTCAAAATTTCCCCTTATTTTATCTGAAAATTCCGCCTAGTGAGAATGCACCTTTTTCTGAAAAGCATTAACCAGAATTTAGGAAAAATTCCGCCTTCCTGTTAGGCGTAATTTTTAGAATAATCCATGTCCGCCAATAGTCCGCCTTTGAATATCCATTTTAGCAGGATTACGCCCTAAATACGCTTTAATTCAGAGCGGATTCCACCTTATTTTTTCATACGGGAACTGAGATCTTATGGTGATACAAGCTGTGTGCAAGTTTGGTTAAAATAAAATCATAAATGAAACCACTATCGTGCAGACAAGAAATTGTTGACGGACACATGCACAGACGACAAACGACGGGTGATCACAAAAGCTCACCTTGTCACTATGTGACAGGTGAGCTAAAAAAATATAATTCTCATTCATTCTGTCTACTTTTTAATTCTCTAAATAGCAGAGTGGTTAAGGTCACTGACTTCAAATCACTTGCCCTTCATCAATGTTGATTTGAGCTAGACTCTCGGGGCGTTAAATTCTTCATGACATGTGAGGAAGCCATCCAGCTCGACAGTTCTATCCAGGTGCCTGCTTATTAACATGTGACCTTGACCTTTAACATACTGAACTCAAAATCAATAAAGGTCATCTGCTGGTCATTAACAACCTCCCTATCAACTTTCATGATCCTAGGCCCAAGTGTTCTTGAGTTATCACCCAGAAACCGTTTTACTATTCAGGGTCACTGTGACCTTGACCTTTGACATACAGACCTCATAGTCAATAGGGGTCATCTGCTGGTGATAACCAACCTCCCTATCAACTTTCATGATCCTAAACCCAAGCGTTCTTGAGTTATCATCTGGAAACGGATTGGTCTACATTCTGACCGACCGACATCTGCAAAACAATATACCCCTCCGCATAAAAATTGATAAACTAGAGCTATCACTAAAGGTGATGAATGTACCCCCCGCATGCACTGACACAGTACATTGCAATTTGACGCACACAAGATTGCATAATTATGTGGACTGTATGTATATAGACTGTATGTATACAGTATAGTAACAAAAAACAAAGTCCCATAACTATGCAGAATATTTATCTAAAAGAATGTAACATGCACCATGCACAACTAGGGTTGGTACTGATCACTTGTGTGAAGTTTCATTAAATTGTGTGTAAGGGTTTGGTAGATTAGGCACGCACAAGATTGCATATGCAGACTGTATGTACATAGTATGTTAACAAGAAACAAAGTCCCATAACTCTGCAATTTTTGTCGCTGAAAGAACCTAACATGCCCCATGCACAACTACTGTTGTTACTGATCACTTGTTTGAAGTTTCATTAAATTGTGTCAAGGGGATGAGGAGAGATGGTGCGCACAAGATTGTGTCTATGTATATAGTATAGTAACAAAAAAACAAAGTCCCATAACTCTGCAAACTTTTTTTCTAGGCTATATACCAATAAAAGAAATTGTTCTTTGTTTCATATAAAATTCAGCTACTTCAGAACAATTTTGTTACAGTTTCTAGATTTTGTGGACCTATTTTCCACAAGATATCCATACATTTACTTCAAGAAAATGAAAAGAAAAAGGGGTGTTGAATAGTATGCAGTGAAATGCAAGTCAACTGAAGTCAGGTACCCTCATATTGCCGCATTTCAGAAAGCGGTCCGCAGAATAAACACCCTACTTTCGTTTTCAAGTAAACAACTCGAAAACATGCGAATATTAGCATGAAAAGTGTCCTATTTTATGTAAAATTCATTTCACGAGTGAAATAATGCCCATTTGGCCCCCGATTTACGCGCAAATGCGCGAGAAATGGAAAAATTAGGATCTATTTATTATGGACTTCTTTCGACTACACCACGGAAGCAATTTTTGACCGAATTACTGCATTATAACCTATAAGACATACTTTTTTATCAAATTTCATAACATTTTCATCTCTATTTTCAAGAAAGATATAATACCGAACATGTTAACAAGTTTCATTGTGAAAATTCGAGATTTTAGAGAAATACAGACATTTTAGTGAGGCCACCCCCTACCCATTTTCTGGGCTAAATTTAGGCTCTATGGTCGCTTCATTGTAAATTTTGGTAGAAGTTTCACCTGTATGCATTATTTTTCACTTTGATTCTGAAATATCATTCATTCCGTCATGAATAGGACTCAAATGGATGCATTTTGTGCCTTTTCGCACATTCTGGAGACAAAATATTGGTCTTTCAATTGCAGAAATTGCTGCAAAAAAAGGCGCATCTACTCAAAATATGGTCAAAATTCAATTTTTTTCAAATTTAATGATTATTTTGCTCTGGAAACATCATTTTATAACATATACAGTGAAACACCGCTCGCTCGAGCATCGATGACTCGGCCACCCGGGTTCGCTCGAGCAATTCATGTGGTCCCGGCCGATTTCCTTCTATTTTCTATGTGAATTTACCATGGCTGGGTCGAGCATCGATAACTCGATCGCTCGAGCATGACACCTGGTCCCTGTGTATTAATTTACTCTTTGTTGCTTCTGGCTAACTCGAGCAGAGGTGTCAAAATTTTTCGCAGCTTCAGCGATCAGAATGTATCGGTTAATTATGTTCGCACGTCGTGAAAATTGCGTTGTCTATTCCCCGACTATCGTAAATGTTTGTTTGTCGGTATATTTAATGTAATAGTGAGATTAATTATTGATGAAAGGTTAAAGAAAAGTTTTATTGATCAAATATTGATCAATTACTGTTTGCTTTAGATTAAAGCAAGTATGTTATTACTTAATACATCATAGATACGTTTTTTAAATGTCAGGGGTTTGTTATTATTATGCATCACCGTTTCCTCTGCAAATGGTACCGCTGACAATTGATACAATAAAACTTCATTTTTTCTTCGTATGTTGGTCAATGTTTGGGTCGCTCGAAACCATGGATAACTCGAGCATTTTGCTCATCCCCTTGCGACCTCGAGCGAGCGGTGTTTCACTGTACAACCGATTTATGACTATTAAGACTAATTGTGATGTGTTTCGAGAAAAGTCTTACTTCAGCTCTTATAGGCTATATACCAATAAAAGAAATTGTTCTTTGTTTCATATAAAATTCAGCTACTTCAGAACAATTTTGTTACAGTTTCTAGATTTTCACTCTGTCGTAGACCTATTTTCCACAAGATATCCATACATTTACTTCAAGAAAACGAAAAGGAAAAGGGGTGTTGAATAGTATGCAGTGAAATGCAAGTCAACTGAAGTCAGGTACCCTCATATTGCCGCATTTCAGAAAGCGGTCCGCAGAATAAACACCCTACTTTCGTTTTCAAGTAAACAACTCGAAAACATGCGAATATTAGCATGAAAAGTGTTCTATTTTATGTAAAATTCATTTCACGAGTGAAATAATGCCCATTTGGCCCCCGATTTACGCGCAAATGCGCGAGAAATGGAAAAATTAGGATCTATTTATTATGGACTTCTTTCGACTACACCACGGAAGCACATTTTTGACCGAATTACTGCATTATAACCTTCTAAAAGAACCTAACATGCCCCATGCACAACTACTGTTGGTACTGATCACTTGTGTGAAGTTTCATTAAATTGTGTCAAGGGGATGAGGAGAGATGGTGCGCACAAGATTGTGTCTATGTATATAGTATAGTAACAAAAAAACAAAGTCCCATAACTCTGCAAATTTTTTTTCTAAAAGAACCTAACATGCCCCATGCACAACTACTGTTGGTACTGATCACTTGTGTGAAGTTTCATTAAATTCTGTCAAGGGGATAAGGAGAGATGGTGCGCACAAGATTGCGTCTACGGACAGACAGACAACCTGAAACCAGTATACCCCCCCTTACAACTTTGTTGTTGGGGGGGGGAGGGTACAATAATTGGAAATGTTCACAATAATATCATAATTGGTAAGCACCGTTCTCACTGAAGCGGAAAGACAGCACATATAGGTAGCTTCGAACAACAGGATACAAGTACATATAATGCAGACACAGAACGGGTTGTTGTAGAAAGAGGGGGTGCTCTGTTTGGGTCAGTAGTTTTAAATGAAAGTTAAATAGCAACTGACTTTTAAAACTTCAGACATGATGTATGTTAGTATTAGAACAGAGTCAATTTGAAAAGTTTCCTGACTCGGGCTTAGGGGTAATTGGCTGGTAAATACAGGTGACCTCTAAGACAGGTTCATCTGTGTAATGCATTTATTACTTCATGTAAGATTACTGTGCTGTATAAGTATTCCTTCATGTCATTTATAGTACGTGCAATGAATATACTTAAACAGACTTGTTTTAAGAATAAACATGTTTAAAGGGAGGTGACAATGATATTAATTCTCCTCAAGTATAACTTGCTTAGCTCCTTTGAAACAAACATACCGGTATTGATTTTAGGACCATCATCATCATATATTATGAACATCATATCTTCATTTCTGTATAAGAAATCAATTTATCAGTGTAATCAAGACATATAAATATTCGTCAGCAGCAGCACATTATACGTACATGTATAAGGTCTGAGAATAAAGACAATGATAATAGTAACGACTTTGTTTTATTAATCCACATATTTGGATTATCTCATCTTCATGTGGGCCTCAAGATACTTGACATGCTACAATATTTACAAAAAGGATGTATATATTATATAGTGACAAATGGGTAACACAGAACAACATTACATTGAAAGATATTAAGACAGATATAGCATAGAATACAACTATTTCAAAGACAATTCTACAGTAAAGCAATATTATTCATTTCCACCAGAGAACGTCCAGGTTAAATACTTCTTCTTAAATAAAATAAAGTCTTCTGCTGTGTGTACGTGAATTGGAATATTGTTCCGGGGCCTCTGTGGCCAAGTGGTTAAGGTCGCTGACTTCAAATCACTTGCCCCTCATTGATGTGGGTTCAATCCACACTCGGGGCGTTGAATTCTTCATGTGAGGAAGCCATACAGCTGGCTTACAGAAGGTCAATGGTTCTACCCAGGTGCCCTCTCGTAATGAAATAATAATTGTGTCGGTGCGACATTAAACCCAACAAAACAAATATTAAATAAATCTTCGGCCAAGAATATGCCAAGGACTTCCTAAAGAATTCAAGTTTGGGCTTAGGTATATAGTATTACAGTAGTTTGTTTGTTATTTATTGTGGGTTTAACAATCTACCTGACCATTACATGCCGTGCCTTAGTGTCCCGAACGATGGATACTAAAAATATTCTCAACTAGAAATGTGTCCATGGGACACAGATGCCCCCACTACATGACATTAAAATGACAATTTTTTCCCAGGTCAGGGGCCACAACTCCTACAATACTGAATGAATCCGGATGCAAAACCCCAGGTGCACAACTGCACATGCTGACCAACATTCCTGTAAACTTTGGTGATTCTAGGTCAAATACTTTTGGAGCTACGCATGACACAACATTAAAATGATCCATTTTTAACTAAGTTAGTGGCTATAACTCCTACACAACTGAATGAATCCGGATGCGAAACCCCAGGTGCACAACTGCAGATGCTGACCAACATTCCTGTAAACTTCGGTGATTCTAGGTCAAGTACTTTTGGAGCTATGCGCAACACAACATTAAAATGACCAATTTTTTACTAAGTCAGGGGCCATAACTCCTACATGAGTGAATTAATCCGAAGCAAAACCCCAGGTGCACAACTGCACATGCTGACCAACATTCCTGTAAACTTTGGTGACTCTAGATCAAATAATTTTGGAGCAATGCGTGACACAACATTAAAATGACCAATTTTTTCCAAAGTCAGGGGCCATAACTTCTACATGAGTGGATGAATCCGGACGCGAAACCCCAGGTGCACAGTTACACATGCTGACCAACATGCCTGTAAAGCTTTGTGACTCTAGGTCATATACTTTTGGAGCTAGGTGCGACACAACACTAAAATGACCAATTTTTACTAAGTCAGGGGCCATAACATCCGGACGCGAAACCCCAGGTGCACAACTACACATGCTGACCAACATTCCTGAAAAGTTTTGTCACTCTACGTCAAATACTTTCAGAGCTACGCGCGACACAACATTTTCGGAAGGACGGACGGACGGACAAGAGCAAATCTATATGCCCCCCAAAGTGGGGGCATAAAAAAGCATAAAAAGTTGTCCCCCTTTAGAAACAAATCCATTTGTAAAGAAATAAACTTGAAAAATAAACCATTGCTGAAAACTACGTTCAACCTATTCATGTGAAATTTCACCACTGGGACATTATTGCAAATGCATTTAAATGAAGAGTTCTTTTTACATATTTATAAATTTCGAGCTTGATTAAACAGACATGTTAGTAAAAAACGCACACATTTGACTGATTACCAATTTTAACTGGACTTAATCCATTCTGTTGCCAACTATCTGTAAACTACAAGGTTTTGCATCAATAAAAGAGGAAAGAAAAAACTTTTCAGTTGATGAATCTATTGGTATATGATGATCATAAATCTTTAGAAAATGTCACTGAGTTATAAAAAAATTTAATTCTGATTCATTCTGCCTCCTTTTTAATTCTGTGGAGGCCCTCCATGGCAGAGTGGTTAAAGTCACTGACTTCAAATCACTTGCCCCTCATCGATGTTGATTCGAGCCTCACTTGACGCGCTAAATTCTTCATGTGAGGAAGCCATCAAGCTCGACAGTTTTATCCAGGTGCCAGCTCATGATGAAATAATGTATGGAGGGGCACCTGGGGTCTTCCTCCTTCACAAAAGCTGGAAAGTTGCCATATCGACCTATAATTGTGTCGATGCGACGTTTAACCCAACAAAATAAATAAGATAACATTTAAATAGTGTGAAAGTTTGACAAAAAGGAAATCTAAAGTGCCATTCCGGTTTGGGCTGATGTTTACAGTTCAATCATGAAATATCATCTTCCTGAGCTATAACATGTGACTGTTTTGCATGCTTTTCATGCAACAACTTTTTTCATTTTACCTTGCATCTTTATGACAACTAAAATAGGCCTAAGACTATTTTTGCGGTAAACATGTTACCATTATAATTTGTTAGAAAAACATTTTTGTCAGGTAAAAGAAAACAATTTTATACATTATTCGTCTCGCACTATTAACTAAAGCTGTGAGTAAATTAATTATTCTCTTTTCTCAATTAACTAATAACATAAAACCAAAACATGAATAGGTTTAACATATATATTTGGCAGCAAATATCGCGAACAATGTATCGCGGAGTAAATATTCAACAATACAAGATGTCAAATTTATGTTGTCCTCGACTGTGCCCTCGTCTCTTGGCATGCCTTTGTGTGATTGTAAAAATCTGAAACGACACTATTATAAATGTGAAAATCATGTTGAAATATAGATGCTATAAAATGAAATACCTATTTTACATCTATTGTGCTACAAAGCAGTATATCTAAAATTAAACATTTCACTTTAAATATGGAAATGATAATGATAACTAAATGAATGTTAAAGCGGTTCCCTCTTAAGAGTTGAAAGCCTCGAACAAATTTACCAAATTATCAAATTTAACTGGGAGGGAGGGTGGGCATAAACGTATGTTTGCTGCCAAATTTTAACCTCGAGTGGAGATAAAGCGCGAAAAAACCTATATATACTGGCAGAATTGCACGAAATGTTCAAAAACCCGCCAAAACATATACAATAGAAACCAATGAAGTATAAAAATAATGAAGGATAGTTCATTTCGAAGCGATAATAATTACATTTTTTGGGACACACATGTTACCATTATTGCTTTAATGAATGTCAGTAAATGATTTTATTCTGTTGAAAGAACGACTGCAGCAGAATAGCATTAGAATTATAATGGTAACACGTTTACTGCAAAAATAATCTTAGGCTAATTTTAATTGTCATACAGATGAGAGGTAAAAAATCTGTTATGTTTAAAATGTCTACTTTAAATCCAAAGACATGCATTATTAAGTTCGTGTTACTGTGAATTGTGTGTAAATGTAACAGGAAAAAATAACAGAACTGGTTCTGTTATTATGGTCGATGTCTAAGCATAAGCTTAATTAAGAACTGCGATATTTTTCTGGTAATTAAACAAAAAATTTGCAATGCACGACAATATCTCTGTATAAAGACACAGTGTAAAATCGTACATTGCATTTTTTTGGTGAAATTTGATATATCTAATCAGTAATAACATAAGGATTCTACAAACAAACCAAGTTTGGTGCGATTCTGACCTGTAGTTTCTAAACGGTAGATGTCTAAGTGAATACATGTAAAAACTATTGAGGAAATAATCTATGTGAATAAAGTCTTAATTCCATCTACACATCACCATGGTTGCAGTCAAATAGGTATATTGAAGTCTTTAATTTGTTTTGTTTCAGGAAATCTATTTAAGTGACAGCCTTTAGTTATCTCTGAATAAGACTATAAATTTTACATTCCATTTGTTGTAACTTTTTGGCTGAGCAGGTATGTTTTTGTCGAGTCTACAACTTTTTTTATAGTATAATACTCTCCACTGGGACTTGAACCCAGACCTCTTCCTACATGATGTAAGAAGCATTCTTACATTAAACTATGGAGAGGAAAACTAAACAACATGTTGTACTGGAAAATAAGTATTTTGGCATATTTACCTGTAATTAGAATAAATTTATATACATTATAATGACAAAGTGAAAATGTATGGTTATACCTATTTTCCTTCAACCATTTTATTTTAAAACAAGATCTCTTAGAACACGAAATGCCCCCCTTGATGCATTCAATACTTGCAGATGAACAGAAATTATTTGGTCACTGAACAACGTTCTACTGTTCTGGGTCAATGTGACCTTGACCGTTGACCTACCGAACTCAAAATCAATAGGGGTCATCTGATGGTCATGATCAACCTCCCTATTAAGTTTCCTGATCTTAGGCCCAATCGTTCTCAAGTTACCATCTGGAAATGGCTTAACTGTTATGGGTCACTGTGACCTTTGATCTACTGACCTTAAAATTAATAGGAGTCATCTGCTGTCATGTTACTCTGGTAAGTCATAAACAGGATCATAGTATGATACACAAATTCTGGTTGAAAAATGCAGTATAATGCAATGGTTAAGGGAAGTCACCAGTAAAAACTGACTCTAACATGGCTCGATTTGATTTCCAGTTAAACAAGAAGGAAATCAAGCTCTGTATATTCTGGATAAACAACGGTTGACGCGTGGGTTGGTAAGAGAGCATTACTACGTCAAATTGCCGCATGTCGTTTGACACATTACTCCTCGAGTAAAGCCTTCTTATGATTTAGCATCTAATTTACCATGGTTCATCGTTCAGATGCTATTATTTCTTTCAAAGCTTTTATTAGTCCCTTTTACTGGCCAAGCTCTTTTTCAGAGACAAGTACTTAGAAAAGTTGAGAGTGCTGTCTTAAGGACAGCTTTAGTTTTAACTTTAAACTTTCTTAACAGATTTATCATTAAATTTGTTGAAACAAAGTGTCAATTAAAGTCTGAAATGGATATTAAGGTAGTTCTGCATGTCTGATAAACCGGAAGTGATGGCGTAATGTCATTTATCCGGAAAACTTAGAATAAAGCCTGGATTCGGCGTACGGAAATGAAAATCAATTTATGAATTATTCGCATCCTGTGAGTAAGTTTATAACAATGGCACTGTTGCTATATTTCTAAAGTCAAAATATGGTATTAAAACATATGACACGTTAAATAGTTCAAAATAATGTCTTAAAATTAGCGTGAAATGTCCAGTTCACTTTAATCATGGTCAAATATAATAAAAACAAGAGCTCGTCGAACACGAAATGCCCCCCTTGATGCATTCAGTAACTGCACAAGGAACAGAAATTATATGCTCACTGTAAACAAAAGTTCTCCATTCTGGTTTAATCTGACCTCGACCTTTAACCTATTAACTTAACAAGAGATTACAGAGTGATCTTGGCGCCATCCACTGAGCCATTTTTGAATGTTCAAAATTTCAAGACTAGCTCAAGGTCAAAATCAATGTCAAATTTAATTTCAGTACAAAACAATGTGTATGTGGTCCAAATTTGAAAGCTATGGCTTGAGAAATGTGAAAGCAGGTCACTAGATCAATTTCAAGGTCAAAGTTCATTTCGGTAGACAGAACTATGCATGTGCTTCAAATTTGAAGGCTGTAGCTTGAGAAAATGTAAAAGTAGGTAATAGGTAAAAATCAATGTCAAATTTCAATTCAGAACACAAAAATATGCATGCGGTCCAAATTTGAAGCCTGTAGCTTCAGGAATGTGAAAGTAGGTCACTAGGTCAATCTCAAGATCAAAGTTCATTTCGGTACAAAAAACTATGCAAGTGGTCCAAATTTGAAGCCTGTACCTTCAGAAATGTGAAAGTAGGTCACTAGGTCAATCTCAAGATCAAAGTTCATTTCAGTACACAAAACTATGCTTGTGATTGAAATTTGAAGGCTGTAGCTTGAGAAATGTGAAAGTAGGTCACTAGGTCAAATTTTATTTTGGAACAAAAAACTATGCATTTGGTCCAAATTTGAAGCATGTACCTTCAGAAATGTGAAAGTAGGTCACTAGGTCAATCTCAAGATCAAAGTTCATTTCAGTACACAAAACTATGCTTGTGATAGAAATTTGAAGGCTGTAGCTTGAGAAATGTGAAAGTAGGTCACTAGGTCAAATTTTATTTTGGAACAAAAAACTATGCATTTGGTCCAAATTTGAAGCCTGTACCTTCAAAAATGTGAAAGTAGGTCACTAGGTCAATACCAGGGTCAAAGTCTTTTTCAGTTCACAAACCTATGCATGTGGTCCAAATTTGAAGGCTGTAGCTACAGAAATGTGAAAGTAGGTCACTAGGTCAAGATCAAGGTCAACTCATGTCAAGGTTCATCTTGCCACTCAAAACTGTACATGTGGTCCAAATTTGAATGATGTAAGTTATGGACATGAGGGTTCTAAGTTTTTCCCCATGTATGAACCATATGACCCCTGGGGCGGGGCTATATTTGACCCTAGAGGGATAACTTGAACAAACTTGGTTGAGAACCACTAAATGATGCTACATTACAAAATATCAAAGCCATAGTCTTTGTGGTTTGGACAAGAAGATTTTCAAAGTTTTTCCCTATATAAATCTATGTAAACCATATGACCCACAGGACGGAGCCATATTTGACCCTAGGGAATAATTTTAACAATCTTAGTAGAGAACCACTAGATGATGTCATATACAAAATGTCAAAGCCCTAGGCCCTGTGGTTTTGGACAAGAGGTTTTTCAAACTTTTTGCCTATATAAGTCTATATAAACCATGTGACCCCCGGGGTGGGGCCATATTCGACCCCAGGGAAATAATCTGAATAATGTTGGTAGAAGACCACTAGATTTTGCTACATACCAAATATCAAAGTCCTAGGCCCTATGGTTTTGGACAAGAAGATCAGAAACCGTTTTAACTGTTCCTGACCAATGTGACCTTGACCTTTGACCTTATGATCTCAAAATCAATAGGGGTCATCTGCAATAGTAGTCACCTAACTATCAATTTTCCTGACACAAGGTCCAAGCGTTCTAGAGTTATTGTCTGGAAACCATTTTAATGTTCCTGGTCACTGTGACCTTGACCTTTGATATACTGATCTCAAAATCAATAGGGGTCATCTGCTGGTCATGGTCAACCTCCCTATCAACTTCCGTTACCCTAGGCCTAAGCGTTCTTGAGTTATCATCCGAAAACCGTTTTACTGTTCAGGGTCACTGTGACCTTGACCTTTAATGTACTGATCTCAAAATCAATGGGGGTCATCTGCTGGTCATTACCACCCTCCCTATCAACTTTCATGATCCTAGGCCCAAGTGTTCTTGAGTTATCATCCGGAAACCGTTTTACTATTCAGGGTCACTGTGATCTTGACCTTTGAAATACAGACCTCAAAACCAATAGGGGTCATCTGCTGGTGATGACCAACCTCCCTATTAACTTTCATGATCCTAAGCCCAAGTGTTCTTGAGTTATCATCCGGAAACGGATTGGTCTACATTCCGACCGACCGACATCTGCAAAACAATATACCCCTCTTTCTTCGAAGGGGGGCATAATAAGCATATGGACCTATACATTTTATTTCATCAAATTATAGGCCATGTCTTTATTCACAACTGTGAGAAGTTTGATCAAAATCTACATAGTAGAAAAATTTCTATTTGTTTTGAAAGTTATGATTTTCCCATAGACTCCCATTATGAAATATTGCATGAGGTCCATATTTTTCAAATCAGTCTAGCAAAAAATCAAGCACACAACCCTATCTTTTTTATTTGCTGAATTTCCTATGTATATTCTGAAGTTTTGAAAAATCAGTTGAGTTTAATCAAATTCTACATTGTAGAAAAAATTTCGATCCAAACGTGCAGAACTACCTTAACATGGATTAACATTATTCTACTTGAGGATTGGAAAATTTGAAAACTAAACTGGTCTGAACACAACTCATAATGTAAATTCCCTTTCCCATCCACTTTCATATGCAAATGCTGATCATTTGGACAGGAAAACAGAAAACAGAAACGTGGCATGCATCAATACAAATTTACCCTTACCAAAATAATGTAGACTGATGTTATCAAATAAATTAGTATGTTTTTCATCTGATTTTCAATGCAGTAAATCCAATACATTATGGTATATTATAGATGATGTGTGTGTAGTTTGTATTTATTGTTATTAAAGTCCATTTAAGAACAATCTGGGACTGGAATTATAAGCATTTGTACAGTCACAGTATATAAACAAAAATGTATCCAACCGGATATTGCGAGCTGATTTTGATGGCGACAGTGGTAAACCCACGCACTGGTCGTAGATTATTATGATTTACAGGATAACTACTTCAGAACAGTAAGAAATCCTTTTTTAAACATGAACCGAGGATAAAATTATTCCTTTCTCACTATCTTATGTAACCCCAATGGCATGTATGTCATAAAATCTTAGTAAATCACCGGCGTTTAACAATTAAAAACGTCATGTCTGTGCGGAAACCTATTTTTCGTCTGAAATATGTTAAAGAGGGAATATTGGCTGCAAACAAACTGTTTTTGAGAATACTGGGACCGAACACAGATATAGAAAAATTTGTATCTTCGTTAAAATTGCGTATATGGTCAAAGTGTTTGACTAGGTGTTGGTAAGAGTGAGGTTGGGTGCGCACCATAAACCGGTTTAAGCTCCCCGGTGGTGTTTTTGCCACTGACCGTTCCAAGGCGGTGCCCCACTGTGTTCCTTTGTTTGTTCGTTTTGTCCTCATGTGTTGGCTTTTTGTGTCTGCGCATGTATGTGTATGTGTGTGTGTGTGTGTGTTTGTGGTGTGCACGTCTGCGTGCTGTAGGTTTCGTTTTGGGGAGGCTGGGATTTTGGTACATGGCATTCCCTGTTTGATATTTGTCTTTGTTTTTTTTTGCACAATGACTGTATGACTTATTGAAACGATCCTGTCTGCTTTCTTGCGAGCACAGATATTCGTTCCGTATGACTTTAGTAGAGCAGCAAAACCTAATAAATGGCTTAGTTAATGAGTAACCTAGCCACAAAAAGTTACAAAACATGTCATATACCAAAATGTTTGGCAGGGTCTGAAGTTAAGTAATACTTAAATGTTCTACTATGGCCGGAATTTTATCTCTATTAGGCAGATTTAGATATACTTATGAAGAAAACGCATGTAACAGAAAACCTGTTTTTTCTGAAAGACAGTTTTTAACATACAGAATACTCTGGTCCATGGTCAATGTCATTGCAGTGTTTTAAAATGACCGCTATTATTGTCCTTTTAGGTCACGTCAAAAATAAGGCTATTAAATATCAATGAAGAAAACACATGTGACCTAATTGCATACAAGTATTCAAACTAAAAAAAGTTTAAAATAAATGTTATATCACTCAAGGTCATTTCATGGTCATACACAAGGTCAAATATGGTCTAAAATCACCGTTTCAGCTGCAACTTTTCTTCATTCTGAGATTCCAAAATGAATATCATTACTTTTTATTTTTCATATATCAGACTAGGCTTGTGTGTATGACAATTCATTTGCATTATTTTAGGGTAGAAAATTTTGTTACCATATACAGTTACCATGGTGAAACCAAACGCATTTCAATATAGCCACTCGTTTAGATCTAGTTAGTGGAAACCGGTCACGGCCATTTTCAAGGTCATATTCAAGGTCAAAGGGTGAAAATAGCCTAAAATCACCTAAACCCTATACACATTTTTAATATTTTAAATTGCACGAATTTTCATATTAAAGATTGTATATTTGTTAAAACATAATTATATAATGATACATATTTTGCTTGTTTGGCTGTGTAGAAGACAATTGTAGAAGTCAAGATCATGAAGATAATACACTCAACAAAATTCCTAATTGGTCAATTTATATTGTATTACTATTTTGCTAATAATGCATGTATTCACATGAAATTTTACATACCGACATTTGAATAGGTACTGCAGCTAATTATTGATTTATTTTTGGCGACTCACAGCCAAAGTAGCCGTATTAGGCCTTTTAACTAACATTACATATTTTGCACGTGCAGTGCATGTGCACCAACATGCACGTGTTCGTTTACACTTTTGGCATTACTGATGAAATTCCTACTAGAAAAACGCATATCATGGTGAAATTGACACAAAAGCAACGCGATCGAGCTGTCGGAATGTTGCTAGGCGGGACACATTTACGACACGTGTGTAATTATTTTTGCAATTTCAAAGGAATTTTGATATAATTTGTTTGTAGCTATTACTTTGATGGTTATTTCCATTTTTAACCTTTTTTCCATTTACAAGAACCTTCAATTGTTGGTTATCTACCATCCGCGCTCTTTTGGCAAAATTTAACACAAGACAACACGTAAGTTTTCTGTATATTCTTAACACTTTTAAAATTGTTCAATTAGAATTTTAAACATATTCATATTTTCAGTTTTTGTAAATATAAATATTTCTACGGCGGCATTCTACATAAAATAAAAATGAATCTTAATTATAACCTCCCTTTATTACATATAAAATTTTGATAAATTAATACCGTCTACAAATTTTGTTTGGAACCTAGTTTGATTAATTCTTGCATACATCATACTTGCTTAATAAATTAGCACACATAAACAATTAGATTACTTTTTCAAGTTTATCAATAATATTTTGAAAAATATAGCTATATTAGAGAATCCAAAATTGGCCCTATGTCAATCCGACTTACATAATAGTTACATTGATTGATGTTGATCTACCGATTTCAATATTTTGAGGCAGTTCAACGGTCCAATCTCGGCGATATATGATCATTTTGTGTCGATTCGCCGTAAAACTTAATTCACTCACAACGGCCGGACATCGGCACATTTTGCCGACATTCCGACATTATACCTATATCGGGCCGGTATAGTCATGCTGGCTGGGATGTTCATATATAAGTGAATAAACAATTTAAAGCATCAGTCATACTTTCTGTGTGTAGTTTATTTGGTTCCTTCTTTAAATACATGTACTATTTATTTCCAATATTCGATTGACATTCTGTCAGTTCAGGGGTATAGGTACAACCACTGATTATAACGTACCATGTACGTGTAAACCATACACTTGATTAGCTGTTTAAACTACTTTTTGGCCAAGGAAAACGCTAAATCATGACAAAATCAGAACTACAGCTCACAAGAATTGATACAAATTTCTCATAATCAACCAGTATATCTAGCAATAATTGATACAAACTCCTCACAAGAAAGATACAGATGATAACTTTTGTTTGCTCAAGAGATCATACAATATAGACAAGATACCTGTATAAAGTTTTGTACAATATCTTCATGAATTATTGCAATTCCAATGGGAATTATGTGATAAATGCGAGATTATTTAGAGGTTAATACACGACAGAGCCGGGCCGGGAGGTGATAATCTGCCCGGAAAATGAATAATGGCCTGAGGGCCATTATGAATTTCGGGCCGATCATCACCTCCCGGCCAGACTCTTGCGTGTATTAATGTCTTTAATACATATGATTTGTTGCACTACTAAAGTGTGTGTGGGGGTGGGGGGGAGGGGGTAGAATTACAACTCCTGTCGTTAGATTTCAATGGCTAAATAGTTTGGGGTACTTTTGTCTCAAAATTTGTGTTTATTTGTAGCCGGAATGGGGTCGTAAGTGAGTGTACTACAGTAAACTTATTCTTGCACATTTAGACAAAGTAGATCTAGATCTGCAGAATTTCTTGCCAGTCAGAAGCTAAGTAAATTCATAATGTATGACAGATCTACTATCAATCAAACTCATCAATGGTTTGCCATTCTAAAATATGGAACAACACATAATTTGAGCCAGTTCATTAAAGAAAAACTGCAATTTTATTAACAATAGCTAGAATCTAGATATCACTTTAGATCTATGTTTATGAAAAGCAGTCATAACATTTTCACTGAGAAGAAACTCGCAACTTCGTCAAAATTGGTGCGAATCATGCTGTTTTACAACGCATACTCGAACACTGTTGAAATTCGGAACTCTGGCTCCAAAGTAAATACGTGCATGTTCTGTTTTATTACTAATTTTAAGCAAAGCATAGTACTTAGATCTAACAGATCTGCGATAAATAATGGTTTAACGTGTAGACCTGTGACAGACCATTATGACGTCTATGATGAGGTTTTATGTAGCTACTGGTTTCACGTGCACGTGTTCACTGGGCGGATTATGATAATGAGTTTTCGGTCCGGGCTGATAAGTGATAATCAGTGCATGAAAGCAATAACCTACTGAAAACACATTCATTTTTGTTACTATATATAGTAACATATGTATTAAACATCAACTTGTGAATTTGGTAGGTTAATATTTCTCCTTTTCATATTCAGGTACTAGCAAAACCCACGTTTTTCTCTGCCGGTCGAAACAGGATGGTGTGATCTTTGGTGATACAGTTTCCGCACGAATATTATGACGTGTGACAGCAAATAAGACACCTGGAAGAATAAACATGTCTGCTGGATATGACTATATCATTTAATTGATGTTTATCCCGAAGAAACTTCTAAAAATGTACCTTTTACTGTAGTCGATGACTGCTCGATTCGTGTAGATCTCTAATCTGTCAAAATCAGCTCGCAACATCCGCTTGGATACAGTTTTGTTTATATACAGTGTACAGTGTTATGTCCATAAAACGTAGTGCACCAAAAAATCTTGGCTTGATTTTTTTTCAATGGGGCGAGTGCATCCCAATAAAATTTTTTTTTAATGCTTCTGAAAATATACGAGCAGCAAATCCGATGAGCAACTTTTTAATTTGGTGAGGCCTAAAATAACGAATATTTCATTTTCCCGAACATTTTTTTTTTTTTTTTTTAACTGAGGTAGAAATTTTATTTCTTTTTTGTAATTTATATTTTATTTCCAGAGAAACTCCTTTTACATGTTCACATAATATAGCATGAATCTTTCAGTAAATCAATCATAAGCATGATATGTTGAATAACAAACAGATGACTGAACATAATACATAGTGACAAAGTCGGTGAATAACAACAACAACAGTCGTGAATATTCTATTGCCAGCAAAGATATCATCTAATTTTATATAACTGAAGGGAGATAAAAAGCTGTTATTTATGATACATACTTTCTGACTAAGTTGTTTCCCTTTGTAGGGCTGTGTTAAAAAGCTAAAAAATTAATATAAAACAAAGTTTGTTATTTTTATTCTTTAAAATTTTAGATTATCTTTATAGTAATATTTCTTATTCTTAATAACAATTTACTCATGCCTTTTCTAATTTACCTAATCCATTCTAAGACTATGTATTAAGAAAAAATATTTTGCCAGTGGTCAGGTTATAAAGTACAGTGAATATCTTCAGTTTGTTTAAGACAATAGAAATATTCACGAGTTTAAGAGAGAGAAAAAAAAGACCGCAAAAGGTAACAGAAACTAGTTTGTAAGACAAGGTTGTTAGTTGATACTGTAATATCTTGAACACAATACAATAGGAGTACTCCAGGAAAAAAAGAAAAAAAAAAAACCCAAAAAAACAGAAAGGAAAAGAAAATAGAAAGGCAAGGGGGTTTAGTGTGTCAGTCATCTATCTGTGTGACGGGCGTTTATTTGGAAGGAGTGGGCAACCTATTTTTAAACTGGTACAAACAATATAGAAGTGCTTTAACTTTCAATCTTTTGATATAAGCGCATAAAAGGTAGAAAGAAGGAGCATTTATATAAATCTGGTATAATAATAACCACAATAATATCTTTTCAAAGAATTTCTAATCTTTCAATGGGAGGAAATGTCTCCATTGACTTTCGAAATTTTGTAACTTAAAAGTTTTAACTGCATTGTATTTATTTACTTTAAATAAGTATTTAATACATTTTTTTTAGTCCTTCCAGGTTTGGCAAAGCATTTTTCATTTTACATGAATAAATATATGATTTACATGAGATAAGGACAAGGTTAAGTACCTCTGGAAACAGTCTGTTACCAAATAAAATATCAGTATTTGTCCAGTTTGCACCTAATGTAATTGATGAACACTTACTTTGAATCTAATTTCTAACATTTAACAAGAATGTGGTTATAAATGGACATTCGTAAAACAGATGTTAAATAGTTTCTGAAGCTCTATGACAAAAGGAGCATTGGTTATCATGTACAATACCCATTTTGAAACAAAGATGATTAGTTCCTAAGATTCTGAGATTGATTCTGTACTGTAACCACTGTAGTTTTGGATCTGTTGTAACTTTAAAAGGTAGACTGTATATTTTTTGCCAATCAAATTTAACCATATTTATCTCATTTATCCATTTTTGCTGAGATATCGGTTTGTGTTTTGTTACCACGAGTGAGTCGTACATAAACCTACATCCCTGTTTTTGTTTAAGAATAACTTTGGACAAAAGAGGTTGTAATGGAAAGTTTTCCTTCTTCGCCTTATGTGAAACATGCAAGGTTTGTAAGTAAGCTCAGATTGCCAATACAATATTTTTATATAACAAGAAATTGTTTCCTTCTATTTCATATATTTCTTGAAACAAATCAAATGATAGCAAATTTCCGTCTTTGCCCATAAAGTCATTTACTAAAAAGACACCTTTACAAATAAAATTTCTAAAACAGAAAGGCTTTCTGCCTATATGAAATTTATGACTATTAAAAATGGATTCTGAAAGAAAATCTTCCCAATTTGCTGGGGTCTTTACAAAAAGTAATTGGACACTGTATTCCTGAGAAAACAAAATTCTTTCCAAAATGGGTTTTTAACTTCTGAAAATTTCTTTTGTAAAAAATGTGTGCCATATTTTTCAATAGAATAAATCCATGGATACTAAGTCATGGTACTAACTAAACCATAATAAGAGGAGTTACTGGTCAAATACCTTCTAAACCATTAACAATTCATGGCCATTATGAACTTTTCAACATCAATTACTCTTAAGCCTCCCCCTTTAAAGTCTGGTTTTACTGTATCTCGTTTTACCTTATCTGGGTTATTATTCCACAAAACCTTAAACATATTTTCTATTTCTTTTATTATATCACGTGAGGGGGTAGGAAGACTAGCAAAAAGATGATTAATTTTTGGTAGTGCTAATGTTTTCAAAACTACATTTTTTCCAATAGGAGTTAAAATCCTTTTAGACCAAATTGTCAATAGATTTTTAATTTCTTCAATTTTTGGGCCAAAATTCAATTGTACAATCTCTTCTAAGTCTGCTGTAAAATTTACTCCCAACAACTTAAAGGTACTTCCCCACTGCAACAATAAATCTGGACAAATACAGTTAATTATTATTACTGTTCCTTAAAGCACCAATCCAGACTGCTTTAGTTTTATCTACATTTATATGTAGACCTGAAATTTCTGCATAGAACTTTAACATGTTTACAGTATTTCTCAGTGACTTTGCCGAACCATCTAACAAAACTGAATATTTAGTAACCATTGTCAGTTCGAGGTCTGTGAGGCAATTTCATCATTCCAACAAATAATTGTATACATATTCCTTTCTTCATTTCAGCACCAGTCAGTGAATAGAAAATGATAGTAAAAAGTCAATGAATCTTCCTTTCCGCGAACACAGTTGTCTGAAACTAAGGTCTATGATATATATACACTATTATTCAAAAAGAAATATTATTAACTAAATCAAAAGATAACCTTTTAATCTACTGTAGTTCAACAGAATGAGTACTTTCCCTCCACTATTTTGGTACAGATTCCCAACAGTTAATGATTAAAAATCAATCTTGAAGGTAGTAATCAATTTCTAGAAAACTGAAATCCTGCACACAAAAAGCTCTTATTTAACATTCAAAAGTGAGAAACTTTGTTACATGCAGGTCATCTCAAGTAAATTACCTTAAGACACTTACCAAACTGAGATGCTGGGTTCTCTGGGATCATTTGGTTTTCTCCCATATTTACATATATCTGTGCTATTCTTTCATTTTTACCAATCAGCTTTAAAGTAAAATTAATGTAAATACTAGAGATAAAGAAAAGCGCATATCTCCCACATTTGCCTAATCATCTAAATAGTAAGTCAGTCTTTCGCAAAACCTACCCTATACTACGTTCGCATGCGCTTTCTTGCACCAAAAACGTACCCTTTATTACTAATAAAAGTAGTATTGGGCATGTTTTGGGTGCATGAAAGAGCATGCACTCTGAGGATTTTTCTGTAATTCAAGGGCCATAATTCCGAAGTGCCTGGGCCGATTTGGCTAGTCATCAAACTTGGCCGAGTTCTTATGGTCAGACACATTTTTCTTCAAGTTTGGTGAAGATTGGGTGAGAAATGTTCGACTTAAGAGTGCGGACAAGCTTCGTGACACCCAGACAGTCAGACACACACAAAAGACAGGAGTAAATCAATATGTCTCCCACACCACTGTGTGGTGGGAGACATAACTAGAGCTGCTTTTGAGAAAAGTGCATGTCTCCCACAACTGCCTAATCATCTGAATAGTAAAACAAGTACACTTCAGAAGTAAGTTTTGGTTCAGTAATTCAGGGGCCACTCGGTTCAGTAATTTTTGGTTTAGTGATTCAAGGGCCACTCATTTCAGTAATTCAAGGGCCATAATTCCGAAGTGCCTGGGCCGATTTATGCTAGTTATCAAACTTGGTTGAGGACTTATGGTCAAACATATTTTGTTCAAGTTTGG
Organism: Mercenaria mercenaria; assembly: GCF_021730395.1. Lineage (NCBI taxonomy): Eukaryota > Metazoa > Mollusca > Bivalvia > Venerida > Veneridae > Mercenaria > Mercenaria mercenaria. The sequence goes on from NC_069378.1 coordinate 610,151, forward strand.
TGAAGATCGGACTTAGAACGTGGACAAGATTTGTGATAGACGGACACACAGACAGACAGAGTAGATCCGAACATGAGGATGGAGCAACATGTGGATAGTGTGTGTAGGAATTCCTATGCACAGTTGCGGCAAATTAGTCACATCAGACAATATTATAACCACAAACACAACCAAATCTCTAATCAACTCTCTTGTTACATCCCGTTTGAATTATTGCAACTCTTTTCTATATGGAATTCCAAAACAGTCAATGAAAAAACTGCAATATGTTAAAAACACGGCAGCTAGAATCGTAACCAGAACACCCAGATACAACCATAACGCCTGTTCTGCTTGAACTCATGGCTTCCTGTGAAATGTAGGGTAGAATACAGAATTATAACACATAAAATATAAGGCACTCAAAGATCAATCACCAGCTTATGTAGCGAACATGCTAGAAATATATACACCATCCAGAAAATTGAGATCGCAGAAAAGCATTAAAACTAGTGGTGCCCAAATGTCGAACAATACGATTTGGTGACGGGAGCTTTCAGACAGCTGCTGCAAGGCTATGAATGCCCTCCCATCTGGCATAAGAGAGTGCGGAGACCGTGCAAATTTTAAAAAAAAAGCGCTAAAGACGCATTATTTCATACAATTCTTTGGAAACTAACGTCTCACGGATTACTGATTTATAATGTAGATACTTTGCGGCCAATTAATTATTTTAAATTTAAGAACTCCAGTGTGACAGAAAAATGTTGGCGGTTGTTTTTCTGTGGAATGTGTCACGGTTGTTCTCCGGACGTTTAGGTGTGGATTGACCCAATCATCCGGGACGGTTTGCATGCTGTGATGCATTTCGCAGACATCATGCCACTTAATTCTGTCTGTTCAAAATGTAAGATATCTTCTGTTCTGTTCTGCTCTAACCTGTGTCTTTGATAGGTCAGTTAATGTTTTATGATATTGTATTTTTGTTTCATGTTTTGATCTGCCTACCTTCCAATTTAAAATGCTTGGTATCTTATTACCGTAATGTAATTTTAATTTCCTCTATAATAGTTCAAATGCCATTTTTATTGAACGTTATATAAATGTTTTTATGTAAAGCACTTTTGAACGTATTTTTATATGAAAAGAGTGCTATATAAATGTGGTATATAATAATAATAATAATAATCCTGTCATTTCTTAAATCATAATAACTGACTGTAACTTAATCAGTGTCATCAAAAGATTGTCGCATGATCAAAGCGGACTTAATCAACACATGTCCGGCTTGAGGGCATGAAACTGATATTGGATAATTAGAAATAAACAATGTGACACCTGGGACTGTTTATTATGAAAAATTTGAACAATTTATAGACAAAACAAGAGGGTCATGATGACCTGAATCGCCATCTGAGAACATGTTTAAATGGCAAACTGATGCTAAAATATTAGAAAGTAGGTCAGTAGGTCCCTTTCATGGTCACTGAAAAACCAGTTTTAAGATTGATGTGCAAAATTGTACATTTCATCCAAATTTAAAGGCTGTATCTTGAAAAACAAAAAAAGTAGTCAGTAGGTCAAGGTCACAGTCAAGTGATCCCTAATCGCTTGAGTTATCAGGTAATTATAATTAAACAGTCTAGGAAATATGAGCTGATAATTTTTTAAGTCATTTTCCATATAACTCAAAATTTTATAACATGTGTTCCCACAGGCGGGGCCTCTTTTCACCCCTGGGGGGCTAATTTGAACAAAACTTGTTAGAGATCAACCAGGCAATGTACAAACCAATTATCAAAATGCCTCGGCCTTGAACTTTCAGACAGGAAGATCTTTAATTTTTTTCCTATATAAGTCTTTTAAACTTGGTTTACCCCAGGGCGGGGCCTCTTTTCACCAAGCCATACTTTGAAAAATTTTTGGTAAGAAACACTAGGAAAGGCAACATACTTAATATAAAAAGTCTAGGCCTTGCTTTTCAGGCAAGAAGATTTTTCCTATATAAGTCTATGTAAAAACATGAGCCCCCCAGGGAGGGCCTCTTTTCAACCCAGGGGCAATTTGAACAATTTTGGTAAAGGACCACAAGGCAATGCTACATACATAATATCAAAGGCCTAGGTCATGTAGTTTTAGACAAGAAGTTTTTAAAAATTTTAATATATGTCTATGAAAAAACTTGTGACCCCAAGGGGGGGCCTTTTTTCACCCCGGGGCAAATTTGAAAAATCTTGGATAGAGGACCATAAGATGATGTCACATTCCAAATATCAAGGCTCTATGCTTTGCGGTTTTGGACAAGAAGATTTTTAAAGTTTTTCATTTCAGTTGCCATGGCAACCAGAGTTTGCATAGAATTGAATTCATTGAAAAATTTTTGAAAGGGGACCCCCCAAAGGGGATCATTCCTGTGAAGTTTGGTGTAATTCTGCCCAGTGGTTTTCAAGAAGTTTTTTTTTAAAGAAAATGTTGACAGACGGACGAAGACGACGGACAATGGACGACCGACGACAGGCGAGGGACGACAGACAACTGAGCAGTACAATCGTGGACGTAAACCACATGTATGCAGTACTCCATGCAAAACAAACATGACAGAACAAAATTCCCAAACAGAAAAGCTTTAGTCATTTTTAACCCATATCACACTGGACACAATTGATTCTGCAGTCTGATCATGATCTGCACTGTTTGCCATTCTGTCAGTATTTTTTTGGTAAGCACCCTTTTAACAGTTTTAACATGGTATTGTTCAAAAACAAGTTCATTAAGAAATTCAGCTGGGTAAAGGTTAACTTAAACCCGTATAGTTGGAAGGAAGCACAATAAACTCTAAGGGTGTACCCTATGTTGTTGAAATCTGGCTGCGACTTTCTACAGTTTATCAAACCAAGCCATACATCCTGTCTCAAGGCCATTTTCAAAAAGTGCCACACACCTCGACAGCACCTCTCCCGGCAAGCCTGCTACCTCATCACCTGAATAGATATATGCTTAAAACAAATAGCTACATAAGTTATCTTCAATATTAAATCAGAAATTAAATATTAAATATAATGCAATCATATTGAGAGCAATTTCCCTATCAGCAGTATATATTGGTTGGATTTCTTTTTTGGGTTTACGCCACATCAACAAAGTTAAGTATAAGGTGGTATTCAGGATTTTTGGTGGAGGAAAACATAAGGTATCAGTCCCTCCATCATTAAAGGCACAGGTGAGCACCTGGGTAGATCCACTGGATGGCTTCCACAAACGAAAAATTCTTCACCCCAAGCAGTGTATTGAACTAGAGGGGCAAATAATCAGTGGCCTTAACCACTTGAACATGGGGGTCCCCATACAAAATTTGATATTCCATAACTAAATATCCTTGTAATTTGTGCAGTACCAATGAAGTTCTACATTATTTGTGATATATTTGAATAAGAAAAAATGTAAGAATAATAGGGCCCTGATGGCCTACAGGGGTGTGGGAATTCCTATGTCCGACTTGTCCAACTCGGGACTTTTTGACGGCGGAAAAAGTGAGTTTTTGCATTCCCCTTTGTTGTGGACAAACACAAAATTTTTGGTTGAAATGAAAGAAGGAAAAAATAATTCAGAAACGCTGAACAGTGCTTCAAGTTTACGCAGGGTTTAAAAAAATAATTTGACATCAAAACGGATGTTTCACCCGCCAAGGGGCCCTTTTGATTTCTCCAGTTTTGGGAAAACCATACTGTGTCTAAATTTAGCATCTCTTTCTCTGCGTTTTGATTGGTTCCATATCATGAACTCGGCGAAAATAGAAAAACCCGGGAAAAGTAAACAATTATCACAAAGTTTTGGACCCAAAATCATTGTTACGACCTGTCTGCCAACAAAAATGGAAGTCAACAGTCAAAGCACAAAGAGCTCGCTAGTATGAGTCAGGAAGTTTCATGTTTTCTAACTGTAACAGTCAGAATGTTTCATGCTCTCTCACATGATTTCACATGGCATGATTGGCAGTCTTCCAGGTATTTTTGTTAAATGTCCGACGGCCTCGCGGACGAACACAACCTAAAGTGCCCATTTGCTTAATTTTTGAAACAGCTACAGTATTACACTTTATTATGTTTGCTTTTGTTACTACTTGTAGATTTTGTCCAAATAAAGAAATTTTTTGGCATGCTAAAATGTTGAAATTCCGGGCAAGTAAGTTTGACTGCGGACAAGTAGATTTTTAAGTTCATTTGTCCGTGGACAAGTGAAAAATATTGGGATTTCCACACCCCTGCGCTATATCGCTCACCTGAGTTGCTTGCTTGAACAGTTAAAATTTGCCTAAATAAATACAGGCAGGCAAAAGTATGTTTTTGTGCTTGTTTTGTTATTTTCCCCTGGATGGGGCTAGTCTTAACCCAAGGGGATAATTTGAGCAATCTTAGTAAAAGACTACTACACAATGCTACATACCAAATATCAAAGCTCTAGGCCTTATGGTTTTGTACAAAAATTTCAAAGTTTTCCCTCTATAAGTTTATATAAACCATGTGACCCCCCAAGGACCCATATTGACCCTTAGGGGGATAATTTGAACAATTTGGTACATGACATTAGATGAGCTACATACAAAATATCAAAGCCCTAGGCCTTGTGGTTAAAGGGCAAAAGATTTTCAAAGTTTTTTTCCCCGTACAAGTCAATATAAACTATTTGGGCCCCCACAGCAGGGCCATATTTTATCCTAGTGATATAATTTGAACAGTCTTTGTAGAGGCCCACTAGTTGATGCTACATACCAAATATCAAAGCCCTAGGACCTGTGGTTTTGGATAAGATTTTCAAAGTTTTTCCCTATTCAAGTCTATATAAACCATGTGACACCCAGGGCGGGGCCATATTTGACCCTAGGGGGATAATTTGAAAAATCTTGGTAGAGGACCACTAGATGCTGTTACATACCAAATATCAAAGCCCTAGGACCTGTTGTTTTGGACAAGAAGATTTTCAAAGATTTCCCTTTTTAACTCTATGTAAACCAGATGACCCCCAGGGCAGGGCCATTTATTGATCCTAGGGGGATAATTTGAACAATCTTTGGGAGAGGACCAGTAGTGCTGTTACATACCAAAAATCAAAGCCCTAGGACCTGTTGTTTTGGACAAGAAGATTTTCAAAGATTTCCTTCTTAAGTCTATGTAAAACCCGATGACCCCCGGGCCGGGGGGCCCTATTTGACCCAGGGGGATAATTTGAACAATCTTGGTAGAGGACCTCTAGATGCAGTTACATACCAAATATCAAAGCCCTAGGACCTGTTGTTTTGGACGAGAAGATTTTCAAAGATTTTCCTTTTTAAGTCTATGACTAGTGTTAACCAGACGACCCCCAGGACGGGGCCATATCTGCCCTAGGGGGATAATTTGAATATTCTTTGGGAAAAGGACCATAGATGCTGTTACATACTAATATCAAAGCTCTGGACCGTTGTTTTGGACAGGAAGATTTTCAAAGATTTTTCCCTTTTTAAGTCTATGTAAACCAGATGACCCTGGGGCCCGGGGGCCCTATTTGACCCTAGGGGGGGTAATTTGAACACTCTTGGTAGAGGACCACTAGATGCTGTTACATAACAAATATCAAAGCCCCAGGACCTGTTGTTTTGGACAAGAAGATTTCAAAGATTTTTCCCTTATAAGACTATGTAAACCAGATGACCCCAGGGCGGGGCCATATTTGACCCTAGGGGATAATTTTAACAATTTGGCAGAGGACTACTCGATAAATGTTACATACCAAATATCAAAGCCTAGGACCTGTTGTTTTGGACAAGAAGATTTTCAAAGATTTTCCTTTTTAAGTCTAGACTAGTGTAAACCAGACGATCCCTAGGGCCGGGCCATATTTGACCCCAGGGGGATAATTTGAACAATCTTGGTAGAGGACCACTAGATGCTGTACATACCAAATATCAAAACCCCAGGACCTGTTGTCAGTAGATGCCGGGGGCATAAAAAGTGGCCCCACCCGCCCCATTTTTTCTCAAAATTCGGATGAGAATCAAACATTTATTTTCTCTGGCCTTATAAGTCTATGTAAACAAGTGACCCCAAGGACGGGGACCAATATTGACTTGATTTAAAATCTTGGGAGAGTACCACTGGATGATGCTACATACTAAATATCAAAACCCTAGGACCTGGTTTTGGACAAGAAGATTTTTTTAAAGTTTTTCCTTTCAGTTGCCATGGCAACCAGAGTTTTAGTATGGAATTTATTCTTGAAATGTTTTTAAAAGAAGATCATCCAAGGGGCAACCCTTCAGGTAATATATCATAAAAATATGTTACCCGGCAGGCTACCTTCAGGTTTAAAATATATCACGAACTATGTTTCCTGGCAGGCTACCTTCAGGTAATATATATCACAAACTATGTTACCTGGCAGGCTGCCTTCAGGTGATATATCACGAACTATGTTACCCGGCAGGCTGCCTTCAGGTAATATATCATGAACTTGTTACCGGCAGGCTGCTTCAGGAATATATCACGAACTATGTTACCCCGCAGGCTGCCTTCAGGTAATATATCACGACTATGTTACCCCGCAGGCTGCCTTCAGGTAATATATCACAAACTATGTTACCGGCAGCTGCCTTCAGGTAATATAACACAAACTTGTTACCTGGCAGGCTACCTTCAAGCAGGAAATTCACAACCCCATCACAGTACTGTTTCACTATAGGTTTACCACTTCTGTCCACTTAATGGTGGACCTGGGCTACCTAAGGCAAACCCGAAGGTATCTAGCCTTTTTCACCTCGCCGTGGGTCAAAAGAGCCAGCCCTCTTCATAGACCCTGGGAGTGGCATCACCCGAAACCCTGAAACACATTCAAGAAAAATTTAATACCTGGGGTAAAAAACACTAATATTTACAAATATAGTTTTACATATTAAACAAGAGGGGCATGATGACCTGGATTGCTCACCTGAGTAATATGAGCTACATGTTTCAAATATCAAATGATGCAAAAATTAAGAAAGTAAGTTAGTGGTCACATTCATGGTCGCTGAAAGTCAGTTTTAACATCGGTGTGTTAAAATTTTACATGTCATCCAAATTTAAAAGGGTCTATCTTAAAACTAGAGGGCCAAGATGGCCCTAGGTCGCTCACCTGTGTAACACATCGTAAACAGTGGAAACATATTTTACCATGTGATTTCATGGAGACAAATATTCTGACCCAAATTTTCATTAAGATTGGACCAAAAAAACCTGGCCTCTTGAGTGTAAAAAAAGCGGTTCTTTGATTTGACCTAGTTACCTTTTATCCCCCACATTACCCATGAACTTGTCCAAAATTTCATGAAAACAAACATTCTGACAAAGTTTCAGGAAGATTGATAAAAAAAGTGGCGAGTGTTTACAAGCTTTTCCTATGATTTGACCTACTGACCTAGTTTTTGACCCAACATGGCCCAGATTTGAAAATTGTCCAAGAATTCATGAGAACAAACATTCTGACCAAATTTTATGAAGATAGAATAAAAGAATGTGCTCCCTAGGATGTAAACAAGCTTATTCTTTGATTTGACCCGGCGACCTAGTTTTTGACCCCCACATGGGCCCAGATAAAAATTCCCAGGATATTCCATGCAGACAAACATTTGACCAAGTTTCATGCACATCAAATGAACAAGAGTGTTAGCAAGCTTTTCCCTTTTATTTGACTGGGTGTTTCCCTTTTTTTGACCCCATATGACCAAGTTTCAAAATTGGGCCCAAGAATCAACAAGATAAAATTCTGACCAAATTGCATGAAGATAGGTCATAAATGTGGCCTGATGAATGTTAACAAGCTTTTCCTTTGATTTGACCTTATGACCTACTTTCTGACCCCATATAACCCAGTTTCAAACCTGGCCTAGATATCATGAAGATAAACATTCTGACCAAGTTTCACGAAGATAGGGTTTTAAAGGTGGCTTCTAGGTTGTTAACAAACTTTGCCTTTGATTTGATCTGATGACCTAGTTTTTGACCAGACATGACCCAGTTTGAATCCAGGCCTAGAGATCATCATGATAATCATTCTGTGCAAGTTTGTATAAAATCAAAGCATAAATGAAACCTCTATATGTTGAAAGGGCCAAAACAGAAAATTTTGCCACATTCAGGGGCAGTAACTCTAGAACCCCTAATGGAATCTAGCCAGTTTTTTGTAAGGAACAGAGATCTTATTGTGACTTCAGTTGTGTGTAAGTATGATTAAAGGGTAAGTAAAACCTGAAAATAAGTTGATTTTTATGAAAGCCATCCCCAAGCCATTCATAACGCTGGAAGAATTTTAAAATCGGAAACCACATTGAAAAAAATATGGCAGTTATTTTTCATGTTTTTGAGTTTTTAGGTGTAAAGCACGATAATTTCTTCCATTATAGCTGAAAAAAAACAGAAAGGGAAAATTTTTCTGTAGAAATAAGTATTACAGATCAAATTGTATTTAGATATATGATAAATCCCCATTTTTTTTTTGTTGCCAGGAAACAAAATGGCCCCCCAATTTTACCAAATATTTTAAAAGCTATAACTTTCTCATTTTTACCCCAATTTTGAAAATTCTTTCACTCGTTAAATGATTTATGAAATCCCAGCAGAGGAAATTAACATAAGAACAACATTGCTTTTCCATTTAAAATCAAACATAAAATGACATTCTATAGTGTTCACAGGTAAAAAATTATCAAATTTTGGCTCTTTCAGGGTCAATCCAGGGGCTGTAACTCCAGAACCTATGATTGGATCTGACAGATTCATCATGGATTTCCCAAGATTTATTGTTTTGTTGAAGATTTTTTTGTATTAAATCCAAACCATAAATGAAGTCTCTATAGACTGCAAAAAGGCAAAATAGCAAATTTTGGACCTTTAAAGGGAATTCCAATAGTTTTTTATGCGCATCTTTCTGCGCAGCCGACACTTTCTATGGAAAACTGAACTGAAGTCAACATTTGTTGAAACATGTTACAGACAGTCTTAAATATGATGAATCTTGAATGAAATAACATTTTTGATAAGTTTTATCAGTAATCAAATGTTGATACTGGTTTATGTTGTATTGACAAGTATCATGCCTGACAGGTATCTTGCTATTTTTGTGGTTGTGTTTTCAAATCGCATTTTGGTACAAAGACAGTTTTGTCCATATAATGTAAGATAATTGACTTAGTACTGATAAGACAATATCACCTTTCAGATTATTTAGTATTCAATTATAGAAAGAATTAAGAATTTTTAAAACTTTTTTTAACTTCTAGCAGACATACATGTAATCAATTTGGCCAGGTTCGCGCCATTTTCCGTCCGAACAGGTGTTGTATTCTAGCGGTCTTAACATAAAATTTAGCCTGGTGACCCATACATTTTTAGCCATTTTTATGCTCACAATACAATTATCTATACACAAGAAAAACAGGAAAAAATTCTATGAAAGAATTTTTTCAAAATTAAAAAAAAATATTCTTCACTATGGGTATTTTTCATTGAAAAAGGTTCACAAAAGTAAATATGAAACAACATTTTTTTCCATTTGTACCCATTATTGTAAGGATAGAGTATTACAAATATGACTATGATATCAAATAAGTATATGACAAAATCTGTAAAAAGAAAAAGCCGTATTGTGCTGTCTTGATGTATATTTTGGTTGGTATTTATAAAAAAGCAGAAAATTATGAAAATGTTGAAAAATCGCTAGCAGTTTCAGCAACTGTGGTGTTCAAAACAATTTTTCACAAAAACAAGCCTGGTGACCTATTGTTTTTATTTGTTCATTGTTTTCAGCACAAATTTTCCTATCATATATGTGAATTTAAAAAAATTCTATGAAAGGAAAAAAACTATAGGAATTCTCTTTAAGGGACCATAACTCTGAAACTTATGACGAGGTCTGGCAAGTTTTCAAAACTGAGAAACTATGCCAATACAAGTTTTGTGCAAGTCTGATGATAGCTGATTGCAAAATGTTGTCTCTATCATGTTCACAAGCCAAAAATAGCCAATTTTGGCACTTAAGGTATTGGACCCGTAATAGAGTATCTCCTTTTTGAAGAGTATTCAATTCCTACCATAAACCTAGTTTGACTGCAATTTTCAGGGGGGCGTAGGTTCAAACCCAACTGGGACCAAATTTTTTTTTTCATGTTTTCTTTTTTTTCTAGTAAGTTTTTACTTCTTTCAAGACTAATTATGGATGAATTGTACAAAAGTGGAAAAATTTCATTTTATAAGCGATTTTTTGCTGTTTAGTGTGAATTTACCTCTGAATCAGGAGGGGTAGAGTTAGACATCTTTAAAAATACTGAGTTACGTGCGGTAAAAGTTCTCTATTTTGCCTTCATTCGTTAGATTACATGTTGTGGAAGAAATGCAGGTTGGTTTTACTATTGCCCCAAGGTTATTTTTGAATAAAGTGAGCAAAATTCAAAACAGACCACCGGATTCGACCTTATTTTTCAATGTTGGAGTTAGAATTCTGTCTCATTAATTCTGTTTACTTGAGGCACCCTAGATAAAAATGATTTTTAAAGTTTTATTTTGTGTTTTATAATTGTTTAACAACAGTTTGATGTTTCTTTTATCAAAATTAATGTTGTAATGAATTCTCTGCAAGCATTTTAGATTGTGGCCATCACATTGAATTTTGTCTCTTCTTGAGCGTGAGGAAATACCATATATTATACAAAATTTACAAAAAAACGGCACGGTGAAAGTTGTTTAAAATTTGCAACACAGTGTGAAACATGGTCAACTTTAAGAATATATCAAGCAAATGCCATTTTTAAAACATTACTATTAGGGGTCCAATACCTTAAAGGGGCTATAACTCTGTAACCCATGATGGTATCTTGCCATTTTCAAAAGGAACCAAAATATTATACCAATACAAGTTTTGTGCAAGTCTGATTAATGTTGATCACAAAATGTGGTCTCGATAACCCAAAAATGGTAAATTCTGGTCCTTTAAGGGGACATAACTCTGGAACCCATGATGGGATCTGGCCAGTTTTTGAAAGGAACCAAGATATTATGCCCATACAAGTTGTGTTTCAGTGTTTAGAAGACTGCATCCTTAATCTTTCTAAAACTGAAATGAAATCACCAGCTATTACTCTGAACAACAGAATTAATTTGAAAGAAATTTAAAGAAACCATTAGGTCCATACAGTCAAAAGCTAGGAAACATCAAATACGCAGTAAGTTTTAACCCCTATATAGTAATATAGCTTAATAAGGAAATAGGCAAAACAGCAAAAAATTCCTACTGACCTTTGATCTCAGTGTGACCTTGACATTTAAGCTAGGGTTCTGGGAGTTGTGCAAGACATGTCGTCTCATCATGGGGAACATTTATGCAAAGTAATATTAAAAATCCCTTCATGAATGGCAGAGTTATGGGCCGGACAGGAAAAAAAAACTCTATTGAACATTTGACCTCCAAAATTGACTTTGAGCTAGGGGTTCGAGTTGTAGCCCATGACATGTCATCTCATCATGGGGAACAATTGTGCCAAGTAATACTAAAATCCCTTCATGAATGGCAGAGTTATGGACCCGACAGGAAAATTCCAGGTGACCTTTGACCCCCAATTGTGACTTTAACCTTTGAGTCTAGGGTCAGGGATTTGCGCATGACATGTTGACTCATCATGAGGAACATGAATGACAGAGTTATGGACCGGACACGAAACAGACCCTGTTCATGCCATGTTTACATCTGACTGCAAAGTGTGACCATGACTTTTGAGCTAGGGGTCTAAAAGTTGTGCATGACACATCGTCTGATTATGATTACTTGTGCCAAGTAATATTAAAATCCCTTCATCGATGTCAGAGTTGTGGAATGGACAGTAAAAATGCCCTGTTGACCTCAGATTGTGACACTGACCTTTAAGCCAAGGCTCCCAGATTTGCGCACGAACATCGACTCATCATTGGAAACGTTTGTGCCAACTGATATCAAAATCCCTCTATGAATGACAGAGTTATGGGCTGGACACAAAACAGATCCTGTTCATGCCATGTTAAAATTTGACTGCAAAGTGTGGGCCCTGACATAAGGATGAAGGGTTTTTAACCAGACAAAAAAATTGCGTAGGGATGAAACGCAAAAAACGGACAGAAAAGCGAAATTCGGGGATAGCCCCAAAATTGGTTTTCATCTAGTGGGGGATTAACAAGTGACTTCGGGGCCAGGCCCCCTTTTTAAAAACACCGGGGTTCATATTTGAATGACCCTTGGGTTTACAAAAACCACAGGCAATGCTACATCCCAATCAACTATAAACAAAAGTTTTTTTAAAGTTTTTTCCTACATAAGTCCATGTAAAATTTTTTAAACCCCTGGGGGGGGCCCTTTTTTTAATCTCGGGGCTTTCTTTGGGGGAAATCTTGCTAAAAAACCCTCTTTTCCCAATGCAAAATACCAATATAAAAAGCCAAAGGTTTTGCATTTTCCCCCCGGACAAGAAGATTTTTGAATTTTTTCCCAAAAAAGTCTAAAAAATTTTGGGGAAACCCCCCCAAAGGGGCAAAAAATTTAAAAAAAAGGGCCCTTCATAGAGGACCATTAAAAAAAATGTCAAAAAATCCCAAAATATAAAACTCTAACCCTTTTGCCTTTTTTTGGGACAAGAAGATTTTTAAATTTTTTTCCTTTTTTGGTTTGTCTTGGCAAAAAGAGTTTTGTGAGAAATTTTTTTCCCCTTGAAAAATTTTTAAAAGGGAAGTTAACCCTGAAAAAGTTTCATCAAAATTGGCTTGGTGGTTTAGGAGGAGATGTTTTTTTTAAAGGAATTTGGGAGGGTGAGCGACCCACAATAGCTCACCGGGAGAAACTTTGGGTCATGACAAAAAAGGGGGAGAATGCAAAAAAATGGGCCTACAGAGCAAAATCAACAAAAAAACCTTTATAAAACGGGAAACAAATTTAAATGGCTAGGAAAAATTTTTTAAATAAACATAAACACTTACATCGGGCTGGATCACTGTTTCCTTAATTCTCTGTATTTTACCACTTGTTATAACTTTTTCCCAAAATCTACCATCACCCTTACAATGTTCTATTGTTGCCTAAAAATAACAAAAAAATTCCCATGAATTTTTTCATTTTTTAATACTACAAAATTATCCTGACAAAAAATTTCCCAATCATACATTTTAGGTTAAATCTTTTTTATAGCAGTGTTACATCGGGAAATTTTTTAAACCTAGCCAAAAACTCTTCTCAATAATCCCCCCCATTCTACATATAAAAATGACAACTTTACACAAGAATCAAAAGAAATGTCTTAAATCCCCTATTTTCAAAAGGAAACATTTGCCTGAGAAAAAAACCTTTGAGCCCCGATTCTATTGCACCAACTTATACAAACAGTATATTCCCTAGGGGCAATGTTCTCCCTTTAAAAAGTGAAATGTCAGCCCAATGCATTAGGGCCCTTTTGGAAAAATTAAACCCGCATCCCGCGAAAGATGCTTGTTTTTTTCTAAAAAGGCACTCCCTTGGGCGGGTGCTGACGCTCATCTGTTTTTTTTTTTGTAAAATAAAAAAAATTGTCCTACCCAATTTTCTTAAGCCCAAAAAAAAGGGCCCAAAATTTCTTGAAAAAAAGCAGGATGGAGTTTTTTTCCCCTTGATTTTATATGGTCAGTTTTATGATGGTGAACGTTTTTACAATTTTTTAAAGAAATAGCTTTGTTTATTTATGGGGAAAAGCTGCCCAAAAACAAAAATTTAAACCCCAAGAAATTAAATTTTTCAAATTCCCAAAAAGGGGGCCCAAAATTCCCTTGCAAAAACCCAGGTTGGAGTTATTTTTCCCTTGTACGGGTCAGCATTGATGGTGAAAAAGGGGTTCCAGGTTTAAAAACAATTTTTACCTTTGACACGATAAAGGGTGATGACAATAACTCATTTTTTTTTTCCCCCAAAAAAAATCAGATGAGTTTAAAAATGAATGAATGGGAGGGGGGGAGGGGGGAGAAATGTGCATGATCAAAGGGTTTGGGGAGACTGGGGGATAGTGGGGGGGTGGAGGGTACAATTTTGGGCATTTTTGATAAATATTTATGGGTTTAAAAATTTTTACAACGGGGTCTTTTTTTGACCCGGGATCGTCACCTGAGAAATTTTGAGCTACTTTTTTCCAAATGTCAAATTGAGGGCTAAAATAAAAGGGAAAAGAGGTCAGTAGGTATTTTATGGTCACAAAAAAGTCATTTTTAAGATCAGGGGTTGGCAAAACTGTTTCGTCCCCCAAAATTTCAAGGCTGTATTTAAAAACAAGAGGTCCATAAAGGGCCCCCGGTATCCCCTCCCCTCCCTATTGACCTAAAAGATCACCAAGTTTAAAACCATTCTGACCAAGTTTCTTTTTGATATGGTCTTTAAATGTGACCTCAAAGTTTTAACTAGCTACCCCCTAGATTTGACCCCGTCCCCCTTTTTTTGCCCGAAAATTACCTGGGTTTTTGAACTTGACCTTAACCCTTTTGACAATTTTTCATAAAGTTTCAGTCATAAATGTGGCCTCTTGGTTTTAAAGGGGTTTTTTCCTTTGATATGACCTAGTGACCTATTTTTTGGGGACCCCACTTGACCCGTTTTAAATTCTTGCCCAAAAAGATCATAAAGGGATTAACATTCTGCCCGATTTTTCCCTTAGATATGGTCAAAAAAATGGGGGCCTCAAAAGTTTTAACTAGTTTTTCTTTTGATTTGCCCTGGTGCCCTGGGTTTTTGGGACCCAACAGCCCCAGATTTGAACTTATCCTAAAATTCTTCAAGTTTAACATTTGATTAAGTTTCATGAAGTTACATCATAAATATGGCCTTTATAGTTTTTTAAAAAAGGTTTCCTTTGATTTGACCGGGGTGACCTTTTTTTTTAACTCCACCTAACCCAGATTTAAATTGGCAATAAAACCCATAAAGGGTTTTAACTTTCTGCCCAAAAAATTTAAATAAAGTTTATGGTCTTTAAATTTGGCCTCAAAAGTTTTTAAACTAGCTATTCCTTTGATTTACCTGGTGCCCGGGTTTTTAAACCTGCATGACCCAGATTCGAATTTTTTCCTTTAAAGAGCCTGACAAAAGTTTCTGAAGATACAGTCATAAATAGGGGCCCTCTAAAAGTGAAAAAAAAAATTTTTTTTTTTCCTTTGATTTGACCTGGTGACCAGTTTTTGACCCCCCTAACCCAACTTAAAACTTGACCCTAAAACATAAAAAAAGATTAAAAATTTTGCCCAAAGTTTCTTTAAGATATGGTCATAAATGGGGGCCTCTACAGTGTCAACTAGCTTTACCTTTGATTTGGCCTATTTTTACATCCTACTTGACCCAGTTTTCAAACTGGCCCAATAAATCATAAATATTAACATTTGACTAAGTTTCATGAAGTTTACAGTCAAAATGCGGCGCCCCACAGTGTTAACAAGTTTTTTTCTTTGATTTGACCGGGTGCCCCAAAGTTTTTGACTCAAAATTGACCCAAAAACAAATTCGTCCAAGATTTTTTTTGGGAAAAACTTTCTGTTTCAAGTTTAAATTAAGTTTGGGGCCAAAATTGTGACCTTAGAGTTTAACAAGCTTTTTTTTTCTTTTGACCTGGTGCCCCTATTTTTTGACCCCAGTTGACCCAAATAAAATTCTTCCAAGATTTATTAAGGGTAAATTCTAACCAAGTTTCAAAAAGGGTTGGCCCAAAAAAATGTGCCCTCTAGAGTGTTAACAAGCTTTTCCTTTGATTTGCCCTGGGGGACCTATTTTTTTGGCCCCCAGATGACCCAATATCGAACTCACCCAAGATTTTTTTGGGGGGAACATTCTAAACCAAAAGGTGCGGGACACTTTCGGGTTTGGGCTAGGGTTTTTGACATTTTTTTTAATTCACCACCCTAAAAATTGAAAAAAATGCAAACTTTTAATGTTTAGTGCTTGATCTTTTTTTTTAAATTTTTTTAAAACTCATTAATAAAATGACTAAAGGGACAGTTAAATTCTGTTAAATTACAAAAAAAAAATTTAAAAACTTATTTTTACTCCTTTAAAAAAATTTGTACCACTTATAGAACTTTTATGATAAGTAAAATACAACACATTTTTAAAAAAAAAGTATCTTTACTATTTTTTTTCCATTTGATTTAATTTGTTAATTGTTAAAATTTTTTTTTTTTTATTAGATAACATTTCAAAAATGCAGCTGGGGAGAACCCAAAAAAACTATGGGCCCTTTGGGATGCCGTTTTTGGCCCCACTTTAATAAGCCCGTTTCTTAGGCTAAAAAAAAACAATTTTTTTTTTTCTTTTTTTTTTTATGTCCCAAAGATTTTTAACAAATAACTAGTGTTTTGCATGCCCTGTAAGAAATTTTTTTTAGTATGTCTTCAAAAAAAGGGGGGGTAAAAAATAATGTACTGAGGCAATAACAATGTATCTTTTCCAGCATTCATGGGGAAATGTGTAAAATTTTTAATTTTATTTAAATTATGTAAACCCTTGGGTCCCCGATTTGCAGGTTTTATTTTGGTTTAAAAAGGGCCCCATAAGCAGTAAATAAATTTGGGTTTTAGAAAAAGGTTTTTGGGCCTTATTTTGATGTAAAGTTAAAAAAAAGCTGTTTTTTTTCCTTTGGCCAAAATTTTGCTAACCCATTTTACAAGTTTTTGTTTGAAGATGGCTTGGTAACCCCGTTATAATTAAATTTTCTTTTGGTTCTCTAGACAGATCTATGTTTGATACTACAGTATTTTTTTGCAAAGTGTGGGGCTCATTTTAGGCTGAAAAACACTCTCTTTTTTTTAATTTTTTGTAAAAGATCATCAAATCCTTTGAAAAAATTATGGAAAAATATGAGCTTGCCATGAAAAATTTAAATAAGGGGGGATGCGACGGGCCAGCCTGCGCATTTCCCCGGAGTCGGGGCAGGCTCCATGTGTTCGCTTTTAAAGCCATTGGAATTTTGGGGAAACTGTTAGCGAAACCGCTGGATCCTGACCTATGCGCATCCGCGCAGGGGGTGGTCCCGGATCCCTTTTGGTTGCAAAGCCCTATTTGGTTTTTTAAATGGCGCGGCTCAAATTTTATTTTAAGCTGAAAAAGTTGGATGAAGATGTAGTTCCCTTTAAATTTTGGAAGTTTTATTTTCTGCAATTAGTATTAAAACTATTTTTTTAGCCCATCAAGAGAAAAACCAAAACCCGTGCCCTTTTTGACTGGTAGGGAAAGACGTGATTATATTTTGACTGTCATCTAAAGACAACAGAAATTGTTTTTTAAAAAAGCACATGTCTCCCCCCAATTTCAAAGGGCCCATAGGCAAGAAGCAAAATGGGTTTTGGAGCGAAAAGGGCAAAGAGACCTGATGGTTTTGGGTGCAATAGGTATTTTCTAGTCATCCACTAATTTTTTTTTAACACTATTGGGCCCAGTTGTTCTCAATCACTGTTTTGGCTCCCGGACCTTGACCTTTGATCAAGTGACCTCCCAAATTAAAAAAAGGGGTCATCTACTCTGCATATCCTATATCCTATTAAATTTTTAACATTTTTAGGTCAAGTGGTTTTTCCCAAATTATTTTCCAGAAAAAGATTTTCCCTGACCCGGCCCCCGTGACCTTTTCCTTTAATAGGGGCTGTCCCCAAAACAAAAGGGGGGGTCTTCTCTGCATGTTCAATTTATCCTAAAGTTTTCAACATTTTTGGGGCGAGTGGTTCCCAAAAATTAAGATCGGAAAATTTTTTTTCCCTGTTCAGATCCCCCGTGGGCCTTGACCTTTTAAAAAAATGACCCCAAAAACGATTTGGGGTCAAACTACTCTGCATGTTCAATTTTTCCTTGGGAAATTTCAAAAAAATTTTTTTGGGTCAAGAAGGGGTTTTGAAGTTTTTAAATTTTGGAAAAAAAAAAAAAAAAAAAGGTTTTTTCAATGTTAGGCCCCCTGACCTTGACCTTTTAAAGGAGTGACCCCCCAAAAAAAAATAGGGGTCATTTTATTCTGCATGAACAATTTATCCTATGAAGTTTTAACATTCTGGGGCGGGGTGGTTTTTAAGTTACTGACCCGGAAAAAGGTTTTCCCCAAAGTTCAGGCCCCTGTGACCTTGAAACCCTTTAAACGGAGTGATCCAAAAACAAAAAGGGGGCATTTACTCTAAATGACCCAAACCCATGAAATTTCAACATTCTGGGTCAAAATGGGTTTTTAGTTATTTTATTCAAAATGGTTTTTAATGTTCAGGGGTCCCTGTGCCTTGACCCTTTTACAGAGTGACCCCAAAATTTTTTTGGGGTCATCTACTCTTCATGGGCCAATTTATTTCTAAGAAGTTTTCAACATTCTGGGGCAAGTTTGGGTTTTCTAGTTATTGATCGGAAAAAGGTTTTTTAATTGGGTTTAGGGCCCCTGTGCCTTGACCTTTGGGGAAAAAGGGTGACCCCAAAATCAATTTGGGGGGCATCTTCCTTTATTTTACCAATCTTTTTATTAGTTTCAACATTCTGGGTCAAGTGGTTTTTCTAGTTATTGATCGGGAAAGGTTTTTTAAAGTTCAGGCCCTGTGACCCTTTACCTTTTCCCGAGTGACCCCCCAAAAAAAATAGGGGCGACCCTGAGCCCCAAACCCCAGCCGTTTGAAGGTTTTTAGGTCAAAAAAGGTTTTTCCAGTTATTGCCGGAAAAAGAAATGTGATTTCGGGCAGACGGAAGGGCAAAAAAAAATATGTCCCCCCAAGAGGGGGGGGAAAAATAATATTATTTGAGCGCATTATTTAGAAAACCCCAAAAGTTGCAATTTTAAAAACCCCGTATGGATGCAGATACTTTTTCAATCCTTTTTTTGGTTTACAAAACCCCAATGATCGTTTTCTCATGAACCCCGGGCCCTTTTACTTGAAAAAGCTATAAAGGTTTTGTTTGGGGAATTTTTACCAAACATTTTAGTTTCCCGTCTACACTGTCGACAGTCATCAAGAGGGGGGCACAATTTCCACAAGTAGTTTTAAAGATCTTGAAAAACCGGGTTTTATTTTTTTTACAGCTGGAAGCCAAATTTTTTGAACGTATTTTTAAAACCCGTTTTTAAAACCCTTTTCTTTAAATTTCCAAAAAATTTCTTTTCAGTTCAGTTGAACCCCCGGGGGTAATGTTGAAAGAAAAATTTTATTCCGAAGAAGGTTTAAAAATAAAGTTTTAAAATTGAAGAAGTGCCCCATAAAAAATTTCAAAGCCTGTATAAAAGCTTTTCCCGGTCAGAAAAAGGCCCGTCCCGTGGTAAATTTTTATGAAAAAATCGGTCGTTTTTAAATCTTTATCTTGCAAAAAATGCTGTTTGCCCTGAAAAACCCTTAGTTTTTCCCCCAAATTTGAAACTAAACTTTAGGGAGATTGTGATGCCAAAAAAATGAGTTTGGGAAGGGAAGGGGGGAATTTTTTGAAAAGAACTTCATTTTTCAAAGAGAAAAAAAATCCTTTGTAAAAAGCGGAAAGTGAATTTTTATTTTTTATTTAAAAAGGGGCCCCAAAAGGGGGAAAAACTGTATGGTTTTCTAAATGGTGAACAATTTTTCAAAATCATTATGCAAAAAAAAATCTAAAATACATATTTGTTTTTTTTACACAATAGTTTTTTTGTTTGGGGTTTTAAAAGGAAAAAAAAGCATTATTTATTTTCAAGTTCTTAGTTTTGTTGTATTGAAAATCCCTTTTTTTTTTTTTAGAAAAAAATTTCTTACTTTGAACAGAAATTTTCAAGTTTTTTTTTTTGAAGACATTGTTTCAAATTTCAATGTATTTGTTAATTTCTCATTCAAAATTAAAAAGAAATGTAGAAATACTGTCTTCTTTCTAGGCATCAAGAACTGTTTTATAAGTACAGTGAAACACCGCTCGCTCGAGCATCGATGACTCGAGCCATTCATGTGGTCCCGGCCGATTTCCTTATATTTTCTATGCGAAATTACCATGGCTGGGTCGAGTATCGATAACTCGATCGCTCGAGCATGACATCTGGTCCCTGTGTATTAATTTACTCTTTGTTGCTTCTGGCAAACTCGAGCAGAGGTGTCAAAATTTTTCACACCTTCGGTGGTCAGAATTTATCAGTTTATTAAAATTTTCCACATACCGTGAGAATTGCGTGGTCTATTCTGCGACTATCCTAAATGTTTTTTTTGTCAGTATATTTGATCTGATAATGAGATTAATTCTTGATAAAAGGTTGAACAAAAGTTTTATTGCTCAGATATAGATGAATAACTGATTACTTAAATCTTCTTTTCTGCGAGATCGAGAAGGACTGTCATGAGACCTTAGTATTTTAATCAGCAGTTGTTTGCATGCAAGTGAAGGAAATAATATAACCTTTTCATAAAATTGAGAAGATAATTTTGATATGCAGTTGTTGATAAATAAAAATAAAAAGTCCTAGTTGTTTCTTCACGTGTGCCATTTACAAATTACGTATTGAAATGTCTATCATAGATAACGTTTTTAATACGTTTTTTTTTTAAAAATGTCACAAGCATGTTATTATTATGCATCACCGTTTAATCTGCAAATGGTGGCGATGACAAATGATATTGGTAAAACAAACAATTTTCTTCTTATGTTGGTCAATGTTTGGGTCGCTCGAAACCATGGAAAACTCGAGCATTTTGCTCATCCCCCTGCGACCTCGAGCGAGCGGTGTTTTACTGTAATGTAATCATGTTAACAGTTATTGCTTGAATCATGTTAGTGAATCTCAAAACTACAATTTCAAGTGAATATTATTACATATTTATTGGAGGCTGAAGAACAGTGTCCAATTAATTTCTATTCAATAGCAAATAAATCTATAACAAGAGGGTCATGATGACCCTGGATCGCTCACCTGAGTAATAGGAGCTACATGTTTCAAATGTCAAACTGATGATAAACTAGAGCTATCACTAAAGGTGATGAATGTACCCCCCTCATGCACTGACAAAGTACATTACAATTTGACACACACAAGATTGCATAATTATGTGGACTGTATGTATACAGACTGCATGTATACAGTATAGTAACAAAAAACAAGTCCTATAACTATGCAGAATATTTATCTAAAAGAACGTTACATACACCATGCACAACTAGGGTTGGTACTGATCACTTGTGTGAAGTTTCATTAAATTATGTGCAAGGGTTCGAAAGATTAGGCGCGCACAAGACTGCATATGCAGACTGTATGTACACAGTATGTTAACAAGAAACAAAGTCCCATAACTCTGCAATTTTTGTTGCTGAAAGAACCTAACATGCCCCATGCACACCTACTGTTGTTACTGATCACTTGTGTGAAGTTTCATTAAATTGTGTCAAGGGGATAAGAAGATATGGTGCGCACAAGATTGTGTCTATGTATATAGTATAGTAACAAAAAACAAAGTCCCATAACTCTGCAAAATTTTTTTCTGAAAGAACCTAACATGACCCATGCACAACTAATGTTGTTACTGATCACTTGTGTTAAGTTTCATTAAATTCTGTCAAGGGGATGAGGAGAAATGGAGCGCACAAGAGTGTGTCTATGTATATAGTATAGTAACAAAAAAACAAAGTCCTGTAACTCTGCAAAAATTTTTTCTGAAAGAACCTAACATGACCCATGCACAACTAATGTTGTTACTGATCACTTGTGTTAAGTTTCATTAAATTCTGTCAAGGGGATGAGGAGAAATGGAGCGCACAAGAGTGTGTCTATGTATATAGTATTGTAACAAAAAACAAAGTCCCGTAACTCTGCATTTTTTTTTCTGAAAAAACCTAACATGCCCCATGCACAACTACTGTTGTTACTGATCACTTGTGTGAAGTTTCATTAAATTCTGTCAAGGGGATGAGAAGAGATGGAGCGCACAAGATTGTGTCTACGGACGTTCCTACATATGGATACTTATGTGGCTACTCTTTTGTTCTCTCTATTGTTCTTTTAGCCACATAAGAGAAAAATAGCCACATAAAAGCCTTACGGAATGAATGACATCAAAGAAAAAGTACAGTTACCTATTGTTCCTATAGCCACCTAAGTATGCAAATGTGAGCTCGGACAGACGGACAGACAGACAGACAACCTGAAACCAGTATACCCCCACTAACAACTTTGTTGTCGGGGGGGGGGGGTACAAATATTAAGAAAGTCAGTAGGTCATATTCATGGTTAATGAAATTCAGTTTTACGACTGATGTGCAAAACTGTATGTCATCAAAATTTCAAGGCTGTATCTTAAACAAGAGGACCATGATGGTCCTGAATCGCTCACCTCTTCCCACATGACCCAGTTTTGAGTATGACGTCGTTTTTTCTATTATTTGACATAGTGACCTAGTTTTTCAGCTCATGTGACCCAGTTTTGACCTTGACCTAGATATTATCAAGATAAACATTCTGACCAATTTTCATGAAGATCCATTGAAAAATATGGTCTCTAGACAGGTCACAAGGTTTTTCTATTATTTGACCTATTGACATAGTTTTCGAAGGTACGTGACCCTGTTTTGACCTTTATCTAGATATCATCAAGGTGAACATTCTCACTAATTTTCATAAGGATCTCATGAAAAATATGGCCTCTAGAGAGGTCACAAGGTTTTTCTACTTTTATACCTACTGGCCTAGTTTTTGACCGTACGTGACCCAGTTTCGAAACTGACCTAGATATCATCAAGGTGAACATTCAGATCAATTTTCATGAAGATCCATTGAAAAATATGGCCTCTAGAGAGGTCAAAAGATTTTAATAATTTTAGACCTACTGACCTAGTTTTTGACTGCAGTTGACCCAGTTTCAAACTTGACCTAGATATCATCAAGATGAACATTCAGACCAACTTTCATACAGATCTCATGAAAAGTATGGCCTCTAGACAGGTCACAAGGTTTTTTTATTATTTGACCTACTGACCTAGTTTTTTACGGCACGTGACCCAGTTTCAAACTTGACCTAGATATCATCAAGATGAACATTCTGACCAATTTTTATGGAGATCCATTCACAAGTATGGCCTCTAGAGAAGTCACAAGGTTTTTCTATTTTTAGACCTACTGACCTAGTTTTTGACCGCACATGACCCTGTTTCGAACTTGACCTAGATACCATCAAGATGAACATTCAGACCAATTTTCATACAGATCCCATGAAAAATATGGCCTTTAGAGAGGTCACAAGGTTTTTCCATTATTTGACCTACTGACCTAGTTTTTGATGGCACGTGACCCACTTTAGAACTTGACCTAGATATCATCAAGACGAACATTCAGACCAACTTTCATACAGATCCCATGAAAAATATGGCCTCTAGAGAGGTCACAAGGTTCTTCAGTTATTTGACCTACTGACCTAGTTTTTGATGGCACGTGACCCACTTTCGAACTTGACCTAGATATCATCAAGGTGAACATTCTGACCAATTTTCATGAAGATTTCATGAAATATATGGCCATTAGAGAGGTCACAAAGTCTTTCTATTTTTAGACCTACTGACCTAGTTTTTGACCGCACGTGACCCAGTTTCGAACCTGACCTAGATATCATCAAGATGAACATTCAGACCAACTTTCATACAGATCCCATGAAAAATATGGCCTTTAGGTTTTTCTATTATTTGGCCTACTGACCTAGTTTTTGACCGCACGTGACCTAGTTTCTTGACCTAGATATCATCAAGGTGAATGTTCTGACCAATCTTCATGAAGATCTTGTGAAATATATGGCCTCTAGAGAGGTCACAAGGTTTTTCTATTTTTAGACCTACTGACCTAGTTTTTGATGGCACGTGACCCAGTTTCGAACTTGACCTAGATATCATCAAGGTGAATGTTCTGACCAATTTTCACGAAGATTTTGTGAAATATATGGCCTCTAGAGAGGTCACAAGGTTTTTCTATTTTTAGACCTACTGACCTAGTTTTTGACGGCACGTGACCCAGTTTCAAACTTGACCTAGATATCATCAAGATGAACATTCTGACCAACTTTCATAAAGATCCCATGAAAAATGTGACCTCTAGAGTGGTCACAAGCAAAAGTTTACGGACGGACGCACGGACGGACGACGGACACCGCGCGATCACAAAAGCTCACCTTGTCACTTTGTGACAGGTGAGCTAAAAACAGGAAAGTAGGTCAGTAGGTCAAGGTCACAGTCAAGTGACATCATATTACTTAGGGTCATCAGGTAATTATAATTAAACAGCCTAGGAAAAAGGATCAGATGACTTTTTAAGTATTTTTTCCTATATAACTTGCATAATAACTAAGTAACCCCAGGACGGGCCTCTTTTAACTCCAGGGGCATACTTTGAACAATTTTGGTAGAGGGCTACTAGACAATGCATCATACAAAATATCAAAAGCCTAGGTCATATGATTTCAGACAAGAAATTTTTTCCTATATAAGTCTATATACAAGAAACGCGGCAATGCCACGAAACCAGGTTTTCAACACTTTTCATAAGAATAAACAAGAGTGCCAGAATGTCACAATATACGCCCGTCACAGCAAATTTCTTTACTCTAGCACCTGTATTTGCAGATGTAATTTTAATTTTGTGGTTGTTTAGTAATCATTGTAATTCTTTTGTTTTTCTAAGTCCACAAAAAAAATCCTTACCAGGTAGAGATACATTAAAATACACCTAAAATTAGAAAGTAACAACTATGTTGTACCACAGAAAAGTGGTCTTGGTTATTCCCTATGGTCAATTATAAAAAAGTTACAATATAAGTTATTTAAAGTAACAACTAAGGGAAGTTAATTTAAAAAAAAAAAAGAAAAAAAAAAAAAAAAATTGTAAATCCACACAAAAATCCTTACCAGGTAGAGATTGGTCAAAATACACCTCAAAATTGGATGTAACATGCATGTTGTACTACAGAAAAGTGGTCTCGATTTTTCCCTACGTCTAGTAATGAAAAAGTTAAAATATAAGCTATTTATAGTAACAACAAAGGGAAGTAATTCTAAAGAAGGGAACTGCGCAAGACACTTCGTCTCATGATGGTGTATAATTGTGCCAAGTTACATCAAAATCCCTCTATGCATGAAGAAGATATGCTCCGGACAAAGTTTTCATTCTTGTATCCTTTGACCTCTAAGTGTGACCTTGACCTTAGACCTAGGGACCTGGTTCTTGCGCATGACACTCCGTCTCATGATGGTGAACAATTGTGCCAACTTTCATCAAAATCCCTCCATGTATGTAGAAGATATGCTAACCCTAACCCTATTTTTAGTAACAATGACCTTGACCTTGATCCCAGAAACCCAAAAATCAATCCCAAGCTACAACTTTATATCAGTTTTCTATACACCAAGTTTCATCATGATAGCTCATTCCTAAGTTTAGTTATTGACCGGAAACCCTATTTCTATTTTAAGTAACAGTGACCTTGACCTTGACCCCAGAAACCCCAAAATCAATCCCAGCCTTTGTCTTGATATAAGCTACATACATACCAAGTTTTATTCAAATATCTTTACCGAAACAAAAGTTATTGACCGGAAACCCTTTTTCTATTTTAAGTAACAGTGACCTTGACCTTGACCCCAGAAACCCCAAAATCAATCCCAGCCTTTGTCTTGATATAAGCTACATACATACCAAGTTTTATTCAAATATCTTTACCGAAACAAAAGTTATTGACCGGAAACACCAGTTTGACGCCGCCGCCGCCGCCACCGCCCGCCCGCCCGACCGACATCTACCCCAATGTAATAACTCGGGACCCCCAGGGCAGGGCCTCTTTTCACCCCAGGGATACAATTTGAACAATTTTGGTCGAGGACCATAAGACAATGCTACAAACCAAATATCAAAGGTCTAAGTGTTGTGGTTTCAGAGAAGAAGATTTTTAAACTTTTTTTCCTATATAAGTCTATGTAAAATTTGGGACCCCAGGGCAGGGCCATATTTGACTCTAGGGGGATAATTTGAACAATCTTGGTAGAGGACCACTAGATGATGCTACATACTAAATATCAAAGCCCTAGGCCATGTGGTTTTGTACAACAAGATTTTCAAAGTTTTCCTATAAGTTTTTATAAACCATGTGACCCCTGGGGCGGGGCCATATTTGACCCTAGGGGAATAATTTGAAAAATTTTGATAGAGGACTACTAGATGATGCTACACACCAGATATCACAGCCCTAGGCCATGTGGTTTTGGACAAGAAGATTTTCAAAATTTTCCCTATATAAGACTATATAAACCATGTGACCCCCGGGGTGGGGCCATATTTGACCCTAGGGGAATAATTGAACAATTTTGGTAGAGGACCATTAGATGATGCTACACACCAGATATCAAAGCCATAGGCCCTGTGGTTTTGGACAAGGAGATTTTTTAAGTTTTGTCCTTTCGGTTGCCATGGCAACCAGAGGTCTGCATGGAATTCAATTCTTTGAAAAATTTTGAAAGAGGGCCACCCAAGGATCATTCCTGTGAAGTTTGGTGTAATTCTGCCCAGTGGTTTTCAAGAAGATTTTTTTAGAAAATGTTGACGGACACACGACGGTTGACAGACGACTGATGACGGATAGTTAGCGGTCACAAAAGCTCACCATGAGCCTTTGGCTCAGGTGAGCTAAAAATTCAGCCATTAGTATGACTATCCAAAACCCTATTATCATACAATAGGCATATTGTCTTAAAATTTTAGAGATTGCTTCTCAACACACTGTTCCGACTTTTTATCCATATTATTCAGTTGTTTTTCAAGTTCTTTTATCTTGCAAAATTTAATGTCGAGCACAGAATGATATACTAATAATACTATGGAAGTGGTGAAAAAATCTACAATTGCTTTGCAACAGAACATAGGTCCTAATTTTCTAGTGGATACTGTTTTGCTTAAATCTTTGTTAGATTCTGAACACTCAGTTACATGAAAATACTATGTTGTTGTTGAGGGTTTTTAAAATGATAATTAATCCATTATAACTGTGATTTGAAGTTACTGTGAAATTCCAAGGGCAAATGCAATTTTACACAATGTTTTTTTTTCTTTTGTTTAAGGTAGTTCTGCACGTTTGGATCGAAATTATTTCTACAATGTAGAATTTGATTAAACTCTGATTTTTCAAAACTTTTCTATATCTAGAAAATTCAGCAAATAAAAAAAATACGGTTGTGTGCTTGATTTTTTGCTACACTGACACTAGGTTGTGTATGTAAACTATATTCTGGCTAATTTCTCTTCTGCGCATTGAAAAACAAAACAAAACCATGTCAATACAATATCAACTGAACAGCTGGGAAATTTTACACACATTATTTTTCATGTCTGGTAAGTGTAAGTGTGATAACTATACAAAAGTACTTCTAAGACCTCTTTTGTGTTTTAAAAAACACATCTAACAACACCGATGAAAACTCAACTTAGCATGTATGGACAGTTAAACAACCAACCATCTTCCTGTCAGTAAACACTGTTAAAACTTTCTAACAAGAAATAAGTTTTGATTTAATTTGATATAATCTTTATGTTTGAGAGTGTATGTGAAAACAATAGCCGGGTACTCCATTCCCTGTCTGTGCTTTAAAAACACAAACAACAATAAAATCTATATGAATAAACTTACCAATTGCAGATGATTTGACAACCATTCGTCCTCATGTTTGATGAGCGTATGTGTTAGAACTATACCCTGGTACTCGAGTTTCTCTCGTGCAGCAGGTGTCACACACTGTTGCTGCTGATTTACTGTCAAAGTTAGCTGAGCCTGCAACACACAAAAGTCTGTTAAAACAACTTTCAACATTTGTCTGGAAAAAATAAGTTGGAAACTTATGATACAGGTTGATATCATTATGTATTTTGCCTGATATGTGTGTCACACCATACTGAGGCAAAAAAAAAGAAAAAAGGTCTGTTTCCAGTCTCCTGTCAAAAAAAATTTGTATCGCTCACCTGAACTATTGACCTAAAGATCATCAAGATTAACATTCTGACCAAGTTTCATTAAGATATGGTCATAAATGTGGCCTATAAAGCTCTAAGTGTTAACTAACTTTTCCTTTGATTTGACCTCGTAACCTAGTTTTTTACCCAACATGACCCAGATTCGAACTTGACCTAAAGATCATAAAGTTTAACATTCTGACTAAGTTTCATTAAGATACAGTCATAAATGTGGCCTCTAGAGTGTTAACAAGCTTTTCCTTTGGTTTGACCCTGTGACCTATTTTTTGACCCCACATGTCCCAGATTCGAACTTGACCTAAAGATCATCAAGTTTAACATTCTGACTAAGTTTCATGAAGATACAGTCAAAAATGTGGCCTCTAGAATGTTAACAAGCTTTTCCTTTGATCAATAGGGGTCACCTACTCTGTTATTCCTATCTCCCTATGAAGTTTGAAGGTTCTAGGTCAAATGGTTCTGAAGTTATAAACCGGAAATGGATTTCAATTTTCTATCTGCTGCGACCTTGACCTTTAACAGAGTGACCCCAAAATCAATAGGGGTCATTTCCTCTGCATGACCAATTATCCTATGAAGTTTCAACATTCTGGGTCAAGTGGTTCTCAAGTTACTGAATGGAATTTGTTTTCCATGTTCAGGCCCATGTGACCTTGACCTTTGATCAAGTGACCCCAAAATCAATAAGGGTAATCTAGTCTGCATGTCCAATCATCCTATGAAGTTTCAACATTCTGGGTCAAGTGGTTCTGAAGTTACCGACCGGAAATGGTTTTTTATGGTCAGGCCCCTGTGACCTTGACCTTTAACTCAGTGACCCCAAAATCAATAGGGGTCTTCTACTCTGCATGACCAATCATCCTATGAAGTTTCAACATTTTAGGTCAATCTCAAGTTATTGATCTGAAATGACCTTGACCTTTGATGGAGTGACCCAAAAAACAATAGGGGTCGTCTACTCCGTAAGTCCTGCCACTCTATGAAGTTTGAAGATTCTATGTCAAATGGTTCTCCAGTTACTGATCGGAAATGAAGTGTGATGTATGAGCGGACAGGGCAAAAACAATATGTCTCCCACTGCCCACTGGCGGGTGGGGGAGGACATAAATACAGCCTCTATCGCATACACAAGGTTTTTCTTTTATTTGACCTAGTGAACTAGTTTTTGACCCCCAGATGACCCATTTTCAAACTTGGCCTAGATTTTATCAAGGTAATTATTCTGACCAAAATTCATGAAGATCAAACTTGGGACCCCCCCCCCCCCCCCCCCCCCCCCCCAATCTTGGTAGAGGACCATAAGGCAATGCTACATACCATATATCAAAGGCCTAGGTCTTATCCTTTCAGACAAGAAGATTTTTTAAGTCTATTAGGACCCCCGGGGCGGGGCCTCTTTTTTAACCCCAGAGACATAATTCGAACAATCTTGGTAGAGGACCACTAGATGATGTCACACACCTCATATCAAAGCCCTATGCCCTGTGGTTTTTGACAAGAAGATTTTCAAAGTGTTTTTTCCAGTATAAGTCCATATAAACTATGTGATCCCTGGGGCGGGACCATATTTGAACTAGGGTGATAATTTGAACAGGCTTTGTAGAGGACCACTATATAATGTTACATACCAAATATCAAAGCCCTAGGCGCAGTGATTTTGGACAAGAAGATTTTCAAAGTTTTTCCCTATATAAATCTATGTAAACCATGTGACCCCAATCCCCCACCTCAGGGCGGGGACATATTTGACCCTAGGGGGATAATTTGAGCAAAGTTAGTAAAGGACCAATAGATGATGCCACATACCAAGTATCAAAGCCCTAGCTACTGTGGTTTTGGACAAGAAGATTTTTAAAGTTTTTCCTTTCGGTTGCTATGGCAACCAGAGTTCTGTATGGAACTCATTTCTCTGACTAATTTTCAATGAGAATCATGCAACATTCCTGTGAAGTTTCATCAAAATTGGACTTGTGGTTTAGGCTGGGAGCTGTTGACAGACGACCTACACCAGACAACGACAAATGCCGGACAATCACTGTCCACAAAAGCTCACTCTTGAACACTTCATACTAAAAAGCCCATTTTTCACTTGCTATACAGTCGCTTTACTACAGAAAATGCTTGTTTATTATGTGGAACAGCAGCATATTAAGGTGGTTTTCAAACATGCAAGCTACTGGTTCAGTGGCTGACATCTTATTTGTTGAATCACTTAATTACTTTATGTAAGAAAAAATTATGAAGGTATTTAAAGAAGACGACTGATGAGTTTGTGGAAAGGGAAAAATATAAATTCTGAAATTTGTGACTTAATAGCTAAGCCTAGACAATGCAATAATAAGCATCCATGTAGTAAAATAACTACATATTAACTTACCTAGCTAAATTTCTATAATGAACTAGTCCATCTTCCAATATGGACAGTACTATTAATTGTGTACAAGCAAATACGATGATTTGGTATCCCCCGCCGAAAGGGTCTGTGAGGAACGGCAAAAAAATATATCCGGCAAAAAGTTAAGAATGTTACAAAGAAGCAAATAATTTCATTAGTCAAAATAAAATTAACAAAAAATGAATATCTTTTTTATTTATTTTTTTTTTTTTTGGGGGGGGGGGGGGGGGGGGGGCAAGGGGTGGGAAGGTACAAAACTTTACATGATGATTATAAATATTGATGGAAAATTAAAAATGAATTTATTTTTTTTTATTTGGCGGGGGTATGGGGAGGATGTGACCAAGGCAAGGTGGCGACCAAGTGTGGGTACGCAACTTCACATGTTTATAATAAATGTTCATGGAAAAGAATGAAAGAAGTTTAATGAAATTCTTCCAATTGGTTGGTTTGTAATGTACAAATCTGTGGATTTTTAAACAATTAAAGGGCAATAACTGTATGGAAAACTGACCAATAAAACAAAACTGACTAATAAAACAAGAAGGCCATGAAGGCCCTGTATCGCTCACCTGACCTACTGGCCTAAAAATCATCAAGATCAACATTCTGACCAAGTTTTATTAACATATGGTCATAGATGTAGCCTCCAAAGTGTTAATTGGCTTTTCCTTTGATTTGACCTGGTGACCTAGTTTTTGACCCCAAATGACCCAGATTCAAACTTGAGCTAAAGATCATCAAGATGAACACCCTGATTAAGTTTCATAAAGATATAGTCATAAATGTGGCCTCTGGAGTGTTAACAAGCTTTTCCTTCGATTTGACCTAGTGACCTAGTTTTTGACCCCACCTGACCCAGATTTGAACTTGACCTATAGATCATCAAGACTAA
Source organism: Mercenaria mercenaria (assembly GCF_021730395.1). NCBI lineage: Eukaryota > Metazoa > Mollusca > Bivalvia > Venerida > Veneridae > Mercenaria > Mercenaria mercenaria. Next base: position 641,402 of record NC_069378.1, read on the forward strand.
CATCCTGCCGAAGTTTCATTAAGGTATGGTCATAAATATGGCCACTACAGTGTTAACAAGCTTTTCCTTTGATTTGACCTAGTGACCTAGTTTTTGACCCCACCTGACCCAGATCTGAACTTGAACTACACATCATCAAGATTTACATTCTGACCAAGTTTCATTAAGGTATGGTCATAAATATGGCCACTACAGTGTTAACAAGCTTTTCCTTTGATCTGACCTGGTGACCTAGTTTCTGACCCCAGATGACCCATTATCAAACTCGTCCAAGATTTTATTGAGGGTAACATTCTGACCAAGTTTCATTAAGACTGGGCCAAAATTGTGACCTCTAGAGTGTTAACAGTCAAACTGTTGACGACAGACGACGGACGACAACGGACACAGGGCGATCACAAAAGCTCACCTTTGAGCACTTGGTGCTCAGGTGAGCTAAAAAGAAAATGCATCATCAAAGTATGTTCGTTCATATTTATTTCAAGTTTCATGAAATTCTACAAACTTGTTACTGAGAAATGGCTGCGGACAGACATTTTTGTGCATTTTTCATTCAATCAAGGGCAATAACTCCAAGGGAAATTGACCAATCAAAAAAACCCGCATCATCGCAGTATCTTGGTTCATGTCTGTTTCATGTTTGATGAAATTCTACCTGCTAGTTACTGAGAAATGGCTGCAGATGGACATTTTTCATTAAATCAAGGGCAATAACTCTAGGGAAATTGACCAATCCAAAAACAAACTTGACGGGCATCATCGCAGTATGTTGGTTCATGTTCATTTCAAGTTTCATGAAATTCTACCAGTTAGTTACTGAGAAATGGCTGCGGACGGACGGACGGACTGATGGACGAACAACGCCATTTCAATATCCCCCTCCCGATTTCATCGGTGGGGGATAAAAAGGGTGCTTATCAAAAAGGTACTGACTGAATAGCGAACATTACAGATCATGACCAGACTGCGTGGATGTACAGGCTGATCATGATCTGCACTAGTCGCAAAGGTAGAATCAATCGTGTCCAGCATGGTAAGATTTAACTTACCTTTTTCATACAGTCATGAGCAATCTCCTGTAGCACACTGGTTTTACTGTTCAAGGCTTTATACAACACTTCTCTTAGTGGAGAAATAGGCACAAGACCACAGTTATCTGCCCTTGGTTGACCTCAATACGGAAGTGGTTACGCAGAAAATAGTTCCTCTGTTTGATGGTGAATATTGGTGAATTTTTGAGTGAAAGACCTGCAATAAATGGCATGATTTAATAGAGGAGATATAAAATAGTAGGTACATGTACAATTTGACAGAATGAAAGTGTCAGCATAACATGACTTTTTGATAGGGCCTGTTTTGCCTGTTTGTGGCCATCTACAGAGTATTCTTTATACGCATGTGATTTGGTTCAAAATGGTGGAAAAAAGATCCGGTCAACCCCATGTTAAGGTTTACTGTGGCTGGAATTTTTTCTCTAGAATAGTTCTGTTGAGTTCAGGTATTTTTAAAGGGGTTGGTATGCATGCAAAATTGCAATAGTGTCCAGTGCCTATATAGCACATATAGTAAAAATAACTGTGGTCTTAGGCCTGATATTCATAACTTTATCATGACATCACCATACGTTAGGGGTTCTAACTGACCAATCAGAGAGCTGCATTTTTGAGTACCTGCCAGTTTCCACTTGGGTATAACAAAGTATATTTACTATGAACATATAGTGACTTTAGAAGTACATATCACACTATTTTAGAAATCAAATTAGGATTTTTCACTGCACATGTCCCAGATGATGCTACAAACAACAAAACTTTGAAATTTCATTGAAATATTATATTGATTTAATACCTTTGTTTTAGTTTAAAGTTTGATATTTTACACAGGGAGTCTATGATAAAGTCTGAGTAAAATGTAATAATTACCCAAGTGAAATTAGTATTATTCCGCAATCTTTTGGACATGTTAAAATAATGAATAATGGAAAATGTCCGAATTCAAAGTAAATTGTCAATATTTTTGTTATTTTTCAATCTACATGGCTGAAATTTTGACAGTGAATGGCTGGTAGGCATAGATATCTGGTAAATATTTAGATTAATCATTACATTTGCTGAAATTGCTTCATTTTGGGTAACAAGTAAACATGCACTTGAAAAATGTGAAAAATCCTACTTTCAGTTTACATATTTCTAGATTTTTTCTAATTTTGCAGGTTTTCATGCATGAAATGCATTTTTATAAGTTCTTTGCTTGAAAGCGGTAAGCGAAAAACAGAATGGGGTATTACAAATGCTGCAATGTGATATTTTCTAGAAACCTGAGCTGCGGCCGAGGAAATCTGACCTAAAGTCGGATTTTTTTTTCTATTCTTGTTTACATTAAATTGCTCTTTTGGTTACTTGAATTTACACAGTACACACAGTCTGAATAGAGAAATATGTGTAATCATAATCTGTGCAAGAAAAATCAGTTCAAGGATTTGAAAATTGGACAGATTATGCCTGAAATTGGCATATTTTAATTGATTTTGAAGGAAAACAGGCATATTTTCACACACTAGACTTGCATATTGGTTTCCTTAATGCTTAATTGAGCATAAATCATCATATCTGAGGTCCTGAATTGTATATTTACTTATTCTGTTGGACTTCTTACACTTTTAGTACCTAAAAACCTGAAATGAGAGCCCTCGGACAATGTGAAGTTTGTCGCATAGATGGGGATTGACTGCCTTTATACATATATGTCTACAGCTTCTCAGATTTGACTGACGACAATTTGTTCGGAGTTGTGAATGGGTAAATTATTCCTTTTTAGATGCTTTTAATCATGATCAGGTACTTTCTGTGATTTTGTAAAATTTAATAGACTTTGTTAAATTGCACCGGCAAGTGAAAAAAAGCTAGAAAATAGAATTGTTGTGGAATAACATTATTTCAGCCAGTTTTGCCATAATGACTACTTTCTAAAGCATGTGTGGTAGCGAGATTTCATTTATAATCAGTTACCATGAAATTGGACAGGAATTTGTTCATAGTAGTTGATGCAGTAAGCTGTATTCCCAGTGTGAATACTCAGTTCAGATGGTAGCTAATTTTACCTGAAAACAGTAACATTGCTTCAGATCTAGCAATCAGTAAAGCAAGGAAACTGGACAGACTGCTTTGTGATTGATAGTTTGGTTATACAGACTGTTTGTTATGACACATTTTACACAATTATATAAGACTTGAATTTGAGGTTTTATATTACATTATGACAGTTTCAGTATGGGGAAAGAAGATTGTGATATAAATATTCATAGAAAAGTTGCTTTGAGGGGCACTTTTTAGCATTTCACACTTTCTTTGCAGTCAGATTGTTTTGAAATATAGTTTGCACATACATACAATCATGTAAACTGAATAAGTATTCAATCTAAGAAATTATGACTAGGTTGACTCATATTTCAGATGTTGTTCAGCTGCACAGAAGATCCTGTTTCGATCACAAGAAGGGTCACTTCCACTGATATTAGTCACCGGAAATATTAGGAGCACCAGTTGTAGTCTATCAGGTTGATATTAAGGTTTTTGCAGAAATTTAGCCAGTTTGGAAACTTCAGCAGCCAGTGATGTATATCAAAATCATTCTTTATAGAGATTATACTAAGGGGCTGTTTTTGCCAGAAAGTTCAGCTGTGATACACAATGTAAGATTTTGTGCAGTGTAAATGGTCATGGTGTGCATGTTTCAGTTACAGAGTGCACTGAATGCCTGTAAACTGTAAGATTTGAGTGCAATATTCATTCCAGAAAGACTCATAAGCTTTTTAGTAAGCTCACATACTGGACTTTTCAGAGCTGTTTGGCTCATTTTACCTAGGGTAGTCATAAATGAATGATCACTGAAAAAAAATATGACACATATATGTACAAAAGCTATTCATTCTCATATTTGCCACATACTGAATTGCTTAAAAAGGGCAAATTTGACAGCTACAGGATTTTTCTTAGTTCACATTTTAATTTTTCGTGTGAATAGACTATGCGTTTCGACGTGCTTTTTGTAATATGAATAATTTTCCTAAAATTAGAACAGTGACATTGTAATCAAACTTGAAGTGGCTCTTAATTTGGATAGATATATAATATGGAAGCATGTTGTTTTTTTATTTTGGGTGAAAATTTCATCAAACAAAAAAGTTATAGAATTTTGCATTTTTTTTCATCTGAAAAGTACGCGAATTTTTTTTTTGCTCAGATTTGACCGATACCATGTGTAACATTGGAAGCTGTCAAATTTTAGTGCATAGTTTAACAGAGGTGTAACTTTCAGATTTAATTTGCTATACATCTGAGATTGTACTGGTAAAATATTTTTTAGTTTGAAGAGAAAAATAGGTCTAAATAGGCACAAGACCAGTTATTTGCCCTTGGTTGACCACAATATGGAAGTGGTTACGTGGAAAATAGTTCCTCTGTTTGATGGTTCAGGTATTTTTAGGGGGGTTGGAATGCATGCAAAATTGCAATAGTGTCCAGTGCCTATATAGAACATATAGTAAAAATAACTGTGGTCTTAGGCCTGATACAGGAACAAGCTGCCAGAGCTCCTGTAGTTTTTAAATTTACACAATAATTGAGTTTAACCTGCCTGAAAACACACAGGCAGAATGAAATTAGTATACAATGTATCAAAACCTGAACTAGCAATATTCCTAACCTTATTTTAAAGCAAAATCTTGTATTCCGTGACCACACCCTATAAACTACTGTATTCCACCTATTCCTGTTGCAAACGTTCAAAACAACAAGTGAATGAAGTATTGCCATGCAATACAAAGTCCCCTACTGGAAGGCACCTAATTTTCTCTACTGCAGTATAACATAATGAACTGATATCTGTCAATGATGTATAAACAATATTGTACTATATATACAATATGTTATAACAAAACACTTGGATTAAAATTTATATATATAAAAACCTACAGTTGTTTTCATATTGAATTTTTTTGGCTGATTATAAAAATGTTATCATGTAAGTTATTTATAGTAACAACAAAGGGAAATTAATCTTTTTAAAAAAAAAAAAAAAAAAAAAAAAAAATCTATATAATACAAGTCCACAAGAAACTCTTTACCAGGTAGAGATAGGTCAAAATACACCTAAAAATTGGATGTAACATGCATGCTGTACCACAGAAAAGTGGTCTCGATTTTTCTCTACCGCCAGTAATAAAAAAGTTACAATAAAATCTATTTATAGTAAAAACAAAGGGACGTAATTCTAAAAACAAGGGTGCCTCATGGTGGTGAACATTTGGTCCAAGTTACATCAAAATCCCTCCATGCATGAAGAAGAAATGTCCCGTACAAAGTCATTCTTGAATTTGACCTTTGACCTCTAAATATGACCTTGACCTTAGACCTAGGGACCTGGTTCTTGCGCATGACATGTTGTCTCATCCAGGGGAATATTTGTGCCAACTGATATCTAAATCCTGCTTTGCATGACAAAGTTATAGACCGGACAGGAAAAAAATCCTCTTGACCTTTGATCTCAAAGTGTGACCTTGACATTTAAGCTAGGTATTGGGTGTTGCGCATGACACGTCGTCTCATCATGGGAAACATTTATGCCAAGTAATATTGTAATCCCTTGATGGATGACAGAGTTCTGGATCGGACAGGGCAAAAACCTTATTGACCTTTGACCTCCAATTGTGACCTTGACCTTTGAGCTAAGGGTCTGGGCTTTGCGCATGACATGTTGTCTCATCATGGGGAACATTTGTGCCAAGTAATATTAAAATCCCTTCATGGATGGCAGAGTTATGGACGGGACAGGAAAAAAACTCTGTTGACCTTTGACCCCCAATTGTGACCTTGACCTTTGAGCTAGGGTCTGGGATTTGCGCATGACACGTCGTCTCATCATGGGGAACACTTGTGCTAAGTGATATTAAAATTCCTTAATGAATGTCAGAGTTATGGACCGGACACGAAACAGACCCTGTTCATGCTATGTTAACATTTGACTGCCAAGTGTGACCTTGACCTTTGAGCTAGGGGTCTGAAAGTTGTGCATGACACATCGTCTTATTATGAGGTACATTTGTGCCAAGTAATATTAAAATCCCTTCATAGATGGGACAGTTATGGACCGGACAGGAAAAAAGCCTTGTTGACCTTTGACCTCCAATTGTGACCTTGACCTTTAAGCTAGGGGTCCAGGTTTTGCGCATGACACGTCGTCTCCTCATGGGGAACATTTGTGCCAAGTAATATTAAAATCTCTTCATGGATGGGAGAGTTATGGACCGGACAGGAAAAAAGCCCTGTTGACCTTTGACCTCCAATTGTGACCTTGACCTCTGAGCTAGGGGTCCAGGATTTGCGCATGACACATCATCTCATCATGGGGAACATTTGTGCCAAGTAATACTAAAATCCCTTCAAGGATGGGAGAGTTGTGGACCGGACAGGAAAAAAGCCCTGTTGACCTTTGACCTCCAATTGTGACCTTGACCTTTGAGCTAGAGGTCCGGGTTTTGCGCATGACACATCGTCTCATCATGGGGAACATTTGTGCCAAGTAATATTAAAATCCCTTCATGGATGGCAGAGTTATGGACCGGACACGAAATTGCGGACGGACGGACAGACAGACGGACGGACGGAATGACGGAAAAGTGCATTCCTATAGTCCCAGAAACTGGTTTTCAACCAGTAGGGGACTAATAAACTTACAGCTAAAAGTTAAACAAGAAGGCCAAAATGGCCCTACATCGCTCACCTGTTATCATTGCACTTAAGGACAAGAAGGTCAAAAAATCATAATCAAGATCAATCAAAAGAATTATGCGAAAATATAGTTGAAATTTTCTTAAAGTTACTTCAAATAAAATTATTTTCAAATCAGGCCAGTAGCTTCATGCCTGAAGGATTACATCAGAGGATGTTAGGAGTAAAATTTTGACTGATGAAGCCCAAAGGACAGGAACAACAAAGGGAAGAATTTAACCAAAATTTTAAAAAAATCTTACAAGGTACAGATATGTCAAAATACACCTAAAAATTGGAGGTACCATCCATGTTGTACCACAGAAAAGTGGTCTCGGTTTTTCCCTACGGCCAATAATAAAAAAGCTTCTTAAATAAGCTATTTATAGTAACATAAAAGGGAAGTAATTAAAACAAGAGCTGTCTCCATAGGATGACATATGCCTCCGATGGCACTTTGAATGAATAGTTATGGCCGATGTTAGAGTTTAGGACCTTTGACCTACGGACCTGGGTCTTGCGCGCGACACGTCGTCTTACTGTGGTACACATTCATGCCCAATAATTTTAAAATCCATGCATGAATGACAAAGATATGGACCGGACACACCCATCAATGCACTATCATGAAATATGACCTTTAACGTCTAAATGTGACCTTGACCTTTGAGCTACGGACCTGGGTCTTGCGCGCGACACGTCATCTTACTGTGGTACACATTCATGCCAAATTATTTAAAAATCCATCCATGGATGACAAAGATATGGACTGGACACGAATGCACTATCATGAAAAATGACCTTTAACGTTTAAGTGTGACCTTGACCTTTGAGCTACGGACCTGGCTCTTGCGCGCGACACGTCGTCTTACTGTGGTACACATTCATGCCAAGTTATTTGAAAATCCATCCATTGATGACAAAGATATGGACCGGACACGAATGCACATCATGAAAAATGACCTTTAACGTCTAAGTGTGATCTTGACCTTTGAGCTACGGACCTGGGTCTGGGGCGCGCCACATTGTATTAGTGTGGTACACATTCATGCCAAGTTATTTGAAAATCCATCCATCGATGACAAAGATATGGACCGGACACGAAAATTGCGGACAGACCGACAGACGGACAGATGGTTCAAAAACTATATGCCTCCCTTTGGGGGCATAAAAATTTTTTGTAAGTGAACAAAAGAAGGATCTGCCAAATAAAAACAAGAGGGCCATGATGGCCCTATATCGCTCACCTGTTATTATTGCACTTGAGGACAAGAAGGTCCTCAGAAAAAATATCTAAGTCTACAAAGGACAGGAACAACAAAGAGAAGAAATTTAACGAAAAAGAAAAAAAATTCTTACAAGGTACAGATATGTCAAAATACACCTAACAATTGGAGGTACCATCCATGTTGTACCAAAGTGGTCTCGGTTTTTCCCTACGGCCAATAATAAAAAAGTTACTAAAAATAAGCTATTTATAGTAACGTAAAAGGGAAGTAATAAAAAAAAAAAACAAGAGGGTCATGATGACCCTGGATCGCTCACCAGAGTAATATGAGCTACATGTTTCAAATGTCAAACTGATGATTTTTAGAATTTTTTTGGAAGATTTTCTGATGTACAATCAAGTAACCCCTGGGGCGGGGCCAAGTTTACCCCGGGGGTCATGAATGTAACAAAGTTTGTAGAAGTCTACTAGGCAATGTAACATATCAAATATCTAAGATCTAGGCCTTCTGGTTTATTTTTAGCAAATTTATAAAAGATTTCCCTATATACAATCATGTAACCCCTGGGGCTGGGTAAATTTGACCCTGGGGGGTCCAGATTTGAAATTTTTTTGTAGAAGTCTACTAGGCAATGCTACACGTCAAATATCTAAGATCTAGGCCTTCTGGTTTATTTTTAGAAAATTTTTGGAGATTTTCCTATGTAAAATCAAGTGGCCCCATGGGTCGGGGTCAATTTGACCCCAGGGGTCATGATTTGAAATATATTTTGTAGAAGTCTACTAGGCAATGCTACCCGTCAAATATCTAAGATATAGGCCTTTTGGTTTATTTTTAGAAAATTTTTGAAGATTTTCCTATGTAAAATCAAGTGACCCCTGGGACAGGGTCAATTTTGACCCTGGGGGGTCATGATTTGAACAGATTTTGTAGAGGTCCACTAGGCATGCTACACGTGAAATATCTAAGCTGTAGGCCTTCTGGTTTATTTTTAGAAATTTTTTGAAGATTTTCCTATGTAAAATCAAGTGATCCCTGGGCCGGGGTCAATTTTGACCCCGGGGGTCATGATTTGAATAAATTTTGTAGAGGTCCATTAGGCAATGCTACATGTGAAATATCTAAGCTGTAGGCCTTCTGGTTTATTTTTTAGAAAAAATTTGAAGATTTTCCTATGTAAAATCAAGTGATCCCTGGGGCGGGGTCAATTTTTACCCCGGAGTCATGATTTGAATAAATTTTGTAGAGGTCCACTAGGCAATGCTACATGTGAAATATCTAAGCTCTAGGCCTTCTGGATTATTTTTAGAAATTTTTTGAAGATTTTCCTATGTAAAATCAAGTGACCCCTGGGGCGGGGTCAATTTTGACCCCAGGGTCATGATTTGAACAACTTTAGTAGAGGTCCATTAGGCATTGCTACATTTGAAATATCTAAGCTCTAGGGCTTCTGGTTTTTGAGAAGAAGATTTTTTAAGATTTTCCTATGTAAAATCAAGTGACCCCTGGGGTGGGGTCAATTTTGACCCCGGGGTCATGATTTGAACAAACTTGGTAGAGGTCCACTAGGCAATGCTTCACACCAAATATCTAAGCTCTAGAGCTTCTGGTTTTTGAGAAGAAGATTTTAAAAGTTTTTCCTTTCGGTTGCCATGGCAACCAGAGTTCTGCATGGAATTCAATTCTTTGAACAATGTTGTAGAGCTTCACCCAAGGAACATTCCTGTGAAGTTTGGATGAAACTTGCTTAGTGGTTTATGAGGAGATATTGTTTAAAGGAAAGTGTGGACGGACGGACGGACGCCGGACGGTGAGCGATCACAATAGCTCACCCCGAGCACTTTGTGCTCTGGTGAGCTAAAAATTATTGTAAGTGAACAAAAGAAGGATCTGCCAAATAAATCTGTTGACATAAATGAAATTTCAGATCAGTATCTTCATTAGTTACGGAGATATACCCATTTTAATTTGACATAAAGGGAGGTAATTTGACATAAATTCAGTCCATAGTTATCTACCCTGATTGGCTCAGTCCAACTAATGACAATAGTAAAATTTCAATTAAGTCCTATAAGTACTTACTGATATAAATCCATTTTGATTACAATCAGGGGAGGTAATCAGATATAAAATAACTCTGGAACCTACGATTGGATCTGATTTGTCATGGAATCCAAGATTTATTGTTGTCGAAGATATTTTGGAAGTTTGTATCAAATAAAACCATAAATGAAGTATCTATATGGCTGCAAAAGCCAAAATAGCCAATTTTGGACCTTTAAGGGGCCATAACTCTGGAACCCATGATGGAATCTGGCCAGTTCAAGAGAGGAACCAAGATCTTATGGTAATACAAGTTGTGTGCAAGTTTGGTTAAAATCAAATCATAAATGAAGCTGCTATTGTGCAGACAAGGTCAAAATAGCTAATTTTGGCCCTTTCAGGGGCAATAACTCTGGAACCCATTAAGGGATCTGGCTGGTTTAAAAAAGGAACTAAGATCTTATGGTGATACAAGTTTTGTGCAAGTTTGATTAAATTCAAATCATAAATGAAGCTGCTATTGTGCAGACAAGGTCAAAATAGCTAATTCTGGCCCTTTCAGGGGCCATAACTCTGGAACGCATAATGGAATTTCGCCAGTTCAAGAAAAGAACCAAGATCTTATAGTGATACAAGTTGTGTGCAAGTTTGGTTAAAATCAAATCATAAATGAAGCTGCTAGTGTGCAGACAAGGTTAAAATAGCTAATTCTGGCCCTTTCAGGGGCCATAACTCTGGAACCCATAATGGAATCTGGCCAGTTCAAGAAAGGAACCAAGATCTTATGGTGATACAAGTTGTGTGCCAGTTTGGTAAAAATCAAGTTATAAATAAAGCTGCTATTGTGCAGAGACAAGGACAAAATAGCTAATTTTGGCCCTTTCAGGGGCCATAACTCTGGAACCCATAATGGGATCTGGCCAGTTCAAGAAAGGAATCGAGATCTTATAGTGATACAAGTTGTGTGCAAGTTTGGTTAAAATAAAATCATAAATGAAACCACTATCGTGCAGACAAGAAATTATTGACGGACGGACGGACGGACTGACGACGGACGAAGGGTGATCACAAAAGCTCACCTTGTCACTATGTGACAGGTGAGCTAACAAGAGCACTGCAATCGACACAAATGCAGAGCAATATACACACAAAACAAAGTCATATGACCTTTGATCCCTAAGTGTGACCTTGACCTTGAAGTGAGCCATCCGAAACATGCGCTCTGCACATTGTTTCAATGAGGTGAACATTTCTGTCAGGTTTCTTTGAAATCCTTCAAGGGGTTCAAGAGTTACCCAGCGGAAGGGAAATTGCTAACCAACAGACATACAGACACCGAGGCGATAGCATAATATGTCCCTTCGGGCGAATAAAAAGGAATCGAGATCTTATGGTGATATAAGTTGTGTGCAAGTTTGGTTAAAATCAAATCATAAATGAAGCTGCTATTGTGCAGACAAGGTCAAAATAGCTAATTTTGGCCCTTTCAGGGGCCATAACTCTGGAACCCATAATGGAATCTGGTTCAAGAAAGGAACCAAGACTTTATGGTGACATAAGTTTTGTGCAAGTTTGATTAAATTCAAATCATAAATGAAGCTGCTATTGTGCAGACAAGGTCAAAATAGCTAATTCTGGTCCTATCAGGGGCCATAACTCTGGAACCTATAATGGAATCTGGCCAATTAAGAAAGAAACCAAGATCTTGTGGTGATACAAGTTGTGTGCAAGTTTGGATAAAATCAAATCATAAATGAAGCTGCTATTGTGCAGACAAGGTCAAAAAAGCTAATTTTGGCCCTTTCAGGGGCCATAACTTTGGAACCCATTATGGGATCTGGTTGGTTCAATAAACGAATCAAGATCTTATGGTGACACAAGTTTTGTGCAAGTTTGGTTAAATTCAAATCATAAATGAAGCTGCTATTGTGCAGACAAGGTCAAAATAGCTAATTCTGACCCTTTCAGGGGCCATAACTCTGGAACCCGTACCGGAGTCTGGCCAGTTCAAGAAAGGAACTAAGATCTTATGGTGATACAAGTTGTGTGCAAGTTTGGTAAAAATCATATCATAAATAAAACTGCTATTGTGCAGACAAGGTCAAAATAGCTCATTTTGGTTCTTCAGGGGCCATAACTCTAGAACCCATAATGGGATCTGGCCAGTTCAAGAAAGGAACCAAGATCTTATGGTGATACAAGTTGTGTGCAAGTTTGGTTAGAATAAAATCATAAATGAAACCACTATCGTGCAGACAAGAAATTGTTGATGCACAATAATAGGAAATTCTGGCCCTTTAAGGGGCAATAACTCTAGAACCCAAGATGGGTTTCGAAAGGAACTGAGATATCATGCCAATACAAGTTTGATCAAAATTGCTTGCAAAATGTGGTCTCTATCTTGTTCACAAGAAATTGTGGACGGACGAAGGGCGATCACAAAAGCTCACCCTGTCACTACGTGACAGGTGTTAAAGTGACTGATATGTTTGATGGTATGTATATTTAAATTTTATCGGAAGCTGGACATGATTTGTCTCTGTTTACAATATGTTAGTCTGATTACAGGTAAAATTATAGCAAAAAACTAGATTGATCACTGATTTTGTCCAGAAATTGTACATTGTCGGCGTCAAAAGTATATGTTTTCTTGCCCTTGAAGAATGATCTACATGTAAATCCCACTATTTCCTGGACAAAGAAACAATACTAGTTTGGTAAAATCAAATGAAATCATTGCTAAAATCTCAATTTGTTTATAACTGCCAACGAAAGAAGATTCGTTGTGGATTCCTGACTGTATGCATGTTTGCTTGAGTACTTTTTCTATGTAATATTTCTTCATAATTATTACCTGCAAACGAAGTTTGAAGGAGGGTGGTATATAGGAGTCACCATGCGGTCTGTCTGTTTAGTCTGTTTGTATGTGTGTCCTCATAAATCTGGTCGTGCAATTATTTGAATACTATTACACCTATCTCTCTCAAACTTTACACACAAACATCAGCAATATGCAGTTAATGCCCGTCTGATTGTTTTCCTTTTCTCTTTAATGTGGCACTTAAAGGTAAAACAGGGTCTATTTTTCGTGTCCGTACCATAACTTCTTTATGCATTAATGGATTCTGAAATAACTTGGCACAAATGTTCCCCATCATGAGATGTTGTGTCGCGCACAAGACTATACTTTCTAGAATTTCAACCTATTGAAACCGATATATATCATCACAAACTACAATTAATAAGCAGTAAAATTATGAACAGTAAGTGGGTTGATTTGTAGTGGAACGGCGCCAGATTCTTTCAACGGAGGCAATTACAACAAATTACTACATTATAACCTACAGGGGATACATTTCCTGAAATCTTTGTGCAGCGTACTTTATGCTGCTCACACTAATCTATGTTTTTACCATTGTTAATATTTCTACTATTTCAACTCAATGGTTAAGGTAGTGGACCTGTAATGATGCTCAGCTATTTTCTGTGTGATTACATTTACATGTTTAGGTAATTTAACATTCTTCCGGCATAAAATTTATGTAGTTCAACATGCCATTTCATAATAACTGGAGAATGCGAAATCGCATACTGAGCCATCTATCATTATGGGACCAATGGCTCATGAGTACACGATATTTTCATCTTGAAAAACATGTTTCTTTGAATTTCGTGTCTTTTCACTGATTTTAAACAAATTTTACCTATTTTGTAGTTCCACAAGTGAAGTTTCAGTATTAAATATTCACTGTGAAAACGTGAAATGAAGTTATATATTATCGTAGTTATTGAAAGAAAACAACACCAATATTTGAAATCTGTTGATTTGTTTATCTAAAACTGATTTGGACAGCATTACATTGTACATGTGTTCAGACAGCAAAAAAAAAAAAAAAAAAGCTTATCTTTTAATCAGCAGAAAATACATGCAGCTTCTTCATTTTGATTGGTATTAATGTCTTGTAAATATGTAAATTACTCAAATGAAGGGAGAACTAATTGCCAGCTGCAGATGTATATTGAAAATAGCAAAGTTCTGAATTAGTAGCTGAAATATATAAAGACTCCAAGAAAGAAAAGATAAATTAAGAAAATTACCAGCCATAAAAACATTTGCATTTTTAGAACTGCATATTGCAGGTGCACATATTTTAAACAAGAGGGCCTGATGGCCCTATATCACTCACCAGAGTTGATCTGGCCTACTGATCTAGTTTTTGACCCCACATGACCCAGTTTCGAATTTGACTTGAAGATCATCAAGGCAAACACTCTGACCAAGTTTCATAAATATTGGGTCACAACTGTGGCCTCTAGAGTGATCACAAGCTTTTCCTTTGATATGACCAGGTGACCTAGTTTTTTTTCCAACAATACAGCCAGATTCAAACTTGAACTATAGAACATCAAGACAAACGTTCTGACTAATTTGCAGAAGTTTCAAACTTAAATTGTGGTCTCTAGAGTGTTAACAAGGTTTTCCTTTGATCTGGCCTAGTGACCTAGTTATTGATCCCACATGACCAAGTTTCAAACCTGACCTAGAAATCATCAAGACGAATATTCTGATTCAGTTTCATAAAGATTGAGTCACAACTAATGCCTCTAGAGTGTTCACAAGCTTTTAATTGATCTGACCATGTGACCTAGTTTTTGATCCCATATGACTCAGATTCAAACCTGACCTAGAGATCTCAAGGCAAACATTCTGACCAAGTTTCATAAAGATTGGGTCATAACTGTAGCCTCTAGAGTGTTCACAAGCTTTTCATGTGATCTGGCCAAGTGACAAGAGTTTTTGACCCCACATGACCCAGTTTCAAACTTGACCTAGAAATCTCCAAGACAAACATTCTGACCAAGTTTCAAAAAGATTGGGTCATAACTGTGGCCTCTAGAATGTTCACAAGCTTTTCCTTTGATCTGGCCTACTGACCTAGTTTTTGACCCAACATGACCAAGTTTCAAACTCTGCTTAGACATCATCAAGATAAACATTCTGACCAAGTTTCATAAAGACTGGGTCATAACTGTAGCCTCTACAGTGTTCACAAGCTTTTCATGCGATCTGGCCTAGTGACTTAGTTTTTGACCCCACATGACCCAGTTTCTAACTTGATCTAGAGATTATCAAGACTTACATTCTGACCAAGTTTCAAAAAGATTGGGTCATAACTGCAGCCTCTAGAGTGTTCACAAGCTTTTCCTTTGATCTGGCCTAATGACCTAGTTTTTGAACCCACATGACCCAGTTTCGAACTTGACCTAGAGATCATCAAGACAAACATTCTGACCAAGTTTCATAAAGATTGGGTCAAAACTGTGTTCTCTAGAGTGTTCACAAGCTTTTCCTTTGATTTGACCAGGTGACCTAGTTTTTGAACCCACATGACCCAGTTTCAAACCTGACCTAGAGATCATCAAGACTAACATTCTGACCAAGTTTCATAAAGATTGGGTCACAGCTGTGGCCTCTCGAGTGTTCACAAGCCAAATGTTGACGGACGATGGGCAACTGATGGTGGGCGACGCACACCGAACATTGACCGGTCACAATAGCTCACCTTGAGCACTTTTTGCTCTGGTGAGCTAGCAAAAAGTTTACAAAAGTCAAATCATATTTATTATTATATAGCTGAAACTTAGCATCTCAAATTCAAAGAATTTTACTTCGAAATTATCAATTTTGTACAGGTGTTATTTACTGAAGCGTAGATGTACCTTTCTTTACAGACACATATATGTTATAATTACAACATGTCAGCTTTTTATCCGAGGCCTTGATATGATGCGAGTGATGATGTGGAACAACTGTTTTAACTGATCAAATCAATATAGTAAGAACAGAGGAAGAGTGAAAGTGCACCAAAACTTTAACCTGAAATTCTAAGTAAAAAGGGTAGATAACTAGAGATGCTTTTGAGAAAAGCGCATGTCTCCCACAACTGCCCCTAGGAAAAATGTCTAGTTTCTCTAGATGGTTTGGACGAGTTGATCCAATTAGATGGTCTGGATGAGTGGATCCAATCAGTAATTCAAGGGCCATAAATCAAAAGTGCCTGGGCGGATTTGGCTAGTTATCGGACTTGGCTAAGGTCTTATGGCCAAACACATTTTGTTCAAGTTTGGTGAAGATCGGATGAGAAATGTTCGATTTAGAGAGCGGACAATTGTATAAAGGCGGATATTTCGGTAATTCAAGGGCCGTAACTCCAAAATGCCTATACTGATTTGGCTAGTTATCAACCCTGGCCGAGGTCTCATGGTCAAACACATTTTGTTCAAGTTTGGTGAAGATCGGATGAGAAATGTTCGACTTAGAGAGCAGTCAAGAGTAAAAAGGCCAATTTTTCGATAATTCAAGGGCCATAACTCCAAAATGCCTGGACCGATTTGGCTAGTTATCGAACTTGGCCGAGGTCTTATAGTTAAACATATTTTGTTTAAGTTTGGTGAAGATCGGATGAGAAATGTTTGAATTAGAGTGCAGACAAGAGTAAAAAGGCCGATTTTTGGTAATTCAAGGGCCATAACTCCAAGACGCCTGGACCGATTTGGCTAGTTATCAAACTTGGCCGAGGTCTTATGGTCAAACACATTTTGTTAAAGTTTGGTGAAAATCGGATGAGAAATGTTTGACTTAGAGTGTGGACAAGCTTTGTGACAGACACACATACAGACACACACACACACACAGACTGGAGTAAATCAATATATCTCCCACACCACTGTGTGGTTGGAGACATAATTCATAAAATATTGGTTCAACAGTTATTGTGCTTGTGCCATATAATGTGTGTGATGATGAGGAAATAACTTTTTTAAGTTTGAAGCAAATCCATAAGGTAACTAGAACTGTGACAGGAGTGACAATTAAGACCTTGTCACAGAAGTATGGCATGAGTTTGGCAAATTTTAAGTTGGAATGGGGCCATGACTACCGTCAAACAAGAGCACCGCAATGCCGAGCAATATACCCTCGAAGGTATGACCTTTGACACGTGACCTTGACCTTGAAGCGACCCATCTGAAATCTGTGCTCTGCATGTCCTCCTAATGTGGTGAACATTTGTGCCAAAGTCCTTCGAGCAGTTCAAGAGTTACAGAACTGACACAAAACAAAGTCTTATGACCTTTCACCCTCTAAGTGTGACCTTGACCTTGAAGCAAGCCATCCAAAACATGTGCTCTGTATGCTGTCATGATGTATTGAATATTCGTGTTAAGTTTCTTCTAAATCCTTCAAGGCACTCAAGAGTTACAGAGCAGACTCGAAATTACTAAAAGATGGACGGACAGACAGAGACTGGCATCATACGCTCCCTTTGTGGTGGTTTGTAGGCAAAGTCAAACTTGATCTGTATTTTATGATATTACACCTGTGTACCAAAATTTATTTCAATCTTTCAAGCCTTTCATGAGACATTGTCCAGAAACCACGAGTTTGGCAAATTTTAAGTCAACAAGGCAATTAGAAAGACAGCTATATCCCCCACCACTGTTATGGATAATGAAAGGGTTGATGGTATTGGGTGGAAGTTTAGACGTTGGTAAGTATATTTTATAGTGATCTTGACCTTGAGCCTGACTCATAGGTTTTGCAAACCATCTCATTAAGGTGAACACTTGACTAAAGTGTCAAACGAGCAAATTCTATGAATTGGTATCCCCCGCCGATAGGGTTTGTGGTGAGGAATGGCAAAAAATATATCTGGGAAAAAGTTAGTTAAGGATGATACGAAGAAGCAAATAATTTCAAAAGTCAAAATCAATTTAATTTCTTTTTTGGTTGGTTGGTTGCGGGTGGGGTTGGTGTGGGGGGATGCATGATTGGGGTGGTGGACATGACTCAGCTGGGTGGAGGAGTGAGGTGGGGGAACAGTACAACTTTGCATGTTGATAAATATTAATGGAAGGTTTGAACAAAGGAATGATGATTTTTTTTTGGGGGGGGGGGGGGGGGGTGACCAAGGCAAGGTGGTGGTCAGGTGTGGGTACACAACTTCATATGTTTATAATAAATGTTCATGGAAAAGAATGAAAGAAGTTTAACGAAATTCTACCAATTGGTTGGTTTGTTATGTACAAATCTGTAGATTTTTAAACAATTAAAGGGCAATTAGTCTAAGGAAAATTAATCAATCAAAAAACAAAACTGAAGGGCATCATCTCAGTATGTTGGTGCATGTTTATTTCAAGTTTTATGAAATTCTACCTGATAGTTACTGAGAAAAGGCTGTGGACAGACATTTTTGGGCATTTTTTTATTAAATCAAGGGCAACAACTCTAAGGGAAATTGACTAATCCAAAAAAAAACTTAACGGGCATCATTGCTGTATGCTGATTCATGTTTATATCAAGTTTCATGAAATTCTACCTGCTAGTTACTGAGAAATGGCTGCGGACGGACTGACGGACATCAAACGCCATTTCAATACCCCCCTCCCGATTTCATCGTCGGGGGATAAAAAAATCCTTAAAGTGGTTTAGCAGATAAGGAGAGGACAGGAAATTGAAGGCTCAAACATTTCAGTTGTGACCTTGACTTTGAACTGGCATGGTTGAATTTTGAGTTCTGTCTTGATAAGGGGAATATTACAGACAAGTCATATTAAAATTCCTTCGAGGGGTTTAGGAGATACAGAGTGAACACAAAATGGAAGGCTCAAACCTTTGACTTGAGTCGTGACCTTGACCTTGGGCCAAATGGCTGACTCATTGTCTTGATGTGGTGATCATTTGACTCAAGTTTCATGAAAATCTTTCAAGGGGTTTAATAGATACAGAGCAGACACAAATTGGAAGGCTCAAACCTTTGACCTTGAGTTGTGACCTTGAGCCGACATGGCTGACTCACGAGTTCTGCACATCACCTTGATTAGGTGATCATTTGACCCAACTCAAGGGGTTAAAGTTATATGGAGCAGACACAATTGTTACAGACAGATAGAAGGATGGTCGGAGACCATTCCTATAACACACCCCCACTCGTGGTGGGGGATTACAAAATGGTGGTTGAACTTGACCTGTATTTTATGTTGTTACACCTGTGTACCAAAATCTATTTAAAATCTGTCAAATATTTTTTTGCCCAAACAGCTAATTTTCTGGTGCTTAAACTCATGGTTTTCCTGAGTAAAGAAAAACTATATAGAAATGTTCTTTGTTCACATGTTTTTAGTTTCATGGTTACAATGATTTCACAGTACACTGTTGCATAAGTTTTAGAACAATTTTAGTAACTATTTCTAAAATATCTAACATACCTACCATTTCAAACTACATGAAGGTTGTTACATTTATTCCTGGATATATGTTTCACCATACATTCTGTATATTATGGAGCCTCATACAACTTTCTATACCAACAGGGCAAATTTGAAAGGAAAAAAAAAAGAACGATTACACACCAGTTTCTTTTAAGATAAAGTTTAAATTTTGAAGCAGCTTTTTTAGTGTTGTTGCTTTAACATAAAATGCTTCATGTGGATAATTCAAAAGTGGGGTACCTAAAGTAAAAAACAATGTCACTAGGTCAAATAATTGAAAAACTTTGTTAATTATCAACCTGATTCACATAAAACTGTGTTTGTCTACATGACACCTAGGCCAAATTAATGGAACGGTAAATTATCCAGGGAGTTATTTTTCTGGTAAAATGACTTCCATAGGTTGTCCAGGGGGTACACTGTGTCAAATTACTTTGTCCAGGGGGTGTTTCCCCTACTTATGCTTGTCCAAGGGAGTTGTTTAGGGATGTGTCCAAGGGTTTGTGGGCTGAAATGCCTTCTATGGGGGTGGGGGTGGTGATATTTTCTGGAATAGCCCATTGAAGTGCCCTCTGTCTTAAAAGGGAACCAGTATTTCTGGTTCCTTCTTTGTTATTATTTCTATGTAGTTGGATACCAATATCACTGGTACCCTTCTAAATTCTATTTTTCAGATTGTAACTTTTAAAAGCGTACGAGACAAGTTTCCTATTATAATTTCTAAGTTTGAAAGTATAAAAAATACTTTCTGAATGAAAAATATGCGAATAATGAGACCTGATGAAACACTTGTAAAGTGTATTATGAAATTTACAATTAATGATTAGCAAATTAGGACTTAGAGAAAGAAATACAGCGTACAAAAATTAAAACTTCAGCATTAAGAATTTAAACATAACAAAATATGTAAAATCCATTTTGCATGCAGGAAATTTTTTGACAAAATGTTATGTTTAAAGGTGCAAAATAAAGACAAATGAATAGACATAAATCTTAAAAAAAGACTACACATTTTGTAATATAGTACTAAACATTATGATAGCCGTGCAATATTCCCTTGAAATCAACACACGAACAGAGAAACAAATGATTGTTTTCTGTATTTTCTTAGACTGACATGGGGGGTCATTTTGTCCTACTTTCATGTTTATCGTTTTTCCGTAATCGGTCGGAAATTCTTCGGGATCACGTGATTTTAAAATTGTTTCAAACGAATATCCGATTAAAGACGCAAGACAAAATAACTGTATTTCCATGATGGTAATTATACACGACTTGCACGAAAAATATGAAATGTACACAATTTATGTTTGAAATTGACAGTGACATATTAGGCCAAGACAATGTGTTTAATGTCTAAAATCTTATTAAATTAATGTAGCCATATGTACATAAATCAGTGTATTTAGGTAAATTTCAATCACATTTTATTTCGGCAGTGTAAGACAGTTATTCATTTATATTCTTAAAACTATACTGAAAAGAGATTAACTGAAAAAGTTTGCAGACGAAGTTGTAAAAACACTTTTATTCGGGAAGGGCCTGAATTGTCCTCCTGCAAACTTGTAGTATAGCTGTTTATTACCTGTATTATAAGAATGTTTTTCATGAAGGTTTTGTGAGTTACAAAATTGTTGAATTCCATGTGCTAAGTTTGTAAAAATCACATTATCGTTTGGGCATATAATATATTTTGCATCTATTTATAAATTATAGCCTCGTTTCGGAGGATTCTTCCGAAAAAATCCGAAGATGCTCGACAGGTTCGTAAGCAGTCGGAAAACATACTTTCGGTTTGACATAGGCAACATTTTTTGTTTATTTGTTAGTTATTCTTGAACATATTCATGACTATTTGGTCAGATCCGATGCAGTGGGCCATATTTTCAGTAAATAGGAAGTCTCAGCTACAAACTCTGGTTTTCATATAATACTCGTTCGGGTTTTAGTAATGGACCTTTAACACTATTGATTATCTTTTCCATACAAATAAATTAGAAAATGGGACACAGAAATTAGAAACTAGGACAAAGAATATTAGAATATTAATTTACCATTGTATCAATGTAATTTACATACAAGAATAAGTCATTTACATGAATTGATTTTTTACTTAAATACCCTTCCATAAATTTGGCCTAGATGTCATGTAGACAAACAATGTTTTATGTGAATCAGGTTGATAATTAACCAAGTTTTTCAATAATCTGACCTAGTGACATTGTTTTAGACTTCAGGTACCCCACTTTTGAACTTGACCTAGATTTCATACAAATAAACATTATGACAAACATTTATAATGATCAAGTTGAAGAGGTCTCTAAATGGTTAAGAAAGTTTTTCTATGATTTGACCTATGACCTTGTTTTTCCCCAATGACTCAGTTACAAATTTATTCTAGTTTCTGACCACATATTAAGGCCACATCAAATTGAAAAGTTGTTCATAAGATTTTTTCCGAAAAAATTGAGGCGGTGAGCGAAAAAATAATTTAAATACAGCCGAAACTCGGTATCTTGAATTTCAAGGGACCATGCTTTTTATTTTGAGATAACCGAAATTCGAGTTATGCTTTCCCCCAAATTTTTATACAGTCTCATCACGATAACCTCTTAATCCTTACTAAATATCCCAACTGGTCAAACCAATTAATTCATTAGTTTAAATTAAAAGCAATTTTCACAATGTCTCAAAAACAAATGTCTGCTGATTAAAGAAATCTAATGTTTACATCAAACAATTATCATTATGGCACGTGCAAACAAACATGACATCATCCCACTTTGATAATCGCCACATCTTTGATATGTTGGCATCACGGCTTTCTGGTTAGGCAATAAACATAGACATGTGTTAAAAACCAACCATATTTACAATCACATGTGCGATATTTTATCGCATATTTTTCTCACTTCAACTTACCGAGTTTACAATGCACATGAATTTTATTGACGGGACTGAAAATCCCTTTCGACACATCCGGAGTCTCGGTAAGTCAAATTTTGACGTAACCGAAGTTGAATTACATATATAAAGAAGGAAATTTGACGGGACTTGAAAATTTCTTCGACTTCAGCGTAATTTCGAGGTAAGCGAGTTTGAGATACCGAGTTTCGACTTTTTTTTTTTATTTTGGTTTTTGAGCAAATCATGAGCGAGCGTAGAGCGAAGAAATGTATTTGTCTTGATTTGGCTCTCGACTGACTAATAAAAACCTTAAAATAGAATGTAAAGCCATTTTACATTAAAAATAATTTACCAGGGATTGAGAAAATTTGTGCTGCAAATCTGCATGGTTGGTAAAAAACAGATTGGGTTGTCTGCTACATTATTTGCAAGTTGGACCTATTTTAGAATTTTTAGAATCATGGGAGTCTATAGGAAAATCTCAATTTTAAATGACATTTTCGTATGAGTTAAAATTTGTACAATGTAGATTTTAATGAAACTTCTCACAGTCATTGTCTTTCTCTTCGTAAAATAGGCAAATTTTCATATGTTTGTCAATGAGAAAAGATCTGAAAATTCCAAGCCAATTCAAGACAATTTCAATTTTGTTCATATATATATTCATTAGTGTTCATATATTTAATCTTCAGAAAGACTGAAACATTGCTAGTTTAATCAAGTAAAGTGAAGATTTTCATTTATATGTCAAATAATTTACACATTCATATGCCAGATATGGGCTTTATTCTATGTTTCACAGATAAATGATGTTATGTCATCACTTCAAGATTTTAACTGAAGAGAACACTGATAAATTTCCTACCCATCATATATGAGTAATGTTTAGGAACTAAAGTTAGCTTGTCGGCAATAACCTCCGTTTACAACATTTACATGGAGTCTATGCATTTCCGACAATGATATAAACTCTTGTTTCTTTTGGAAACTCTCTTTCCCACTTGAAGAAGTTGTTCTCCAGAGTAACACACTATACAAAGATCATATTTCTGCACTGCCAGTTATGTTCCCTTATACAGGCTACTCTGCACATTCTTTTAAAATTCCCTTACAAAGTGGCTGCATTGTAAAATGACAGTGACAATTTTTGGTCATAAAATGACTTTCCGCATTTTTAATGTTTGATGAAGACCCCAGATATCCTTCCATGCATTATTTTATGCACAAACTGACACTGGGTAGAACTACAAATTGCTTTTGTAAAAAAGCGCATGTCTCCCCCAATGCAAAGTCCTATAGGCAAGAAGTCAATAGGGGTCAGGAGCGAAAGTCAAAGAGACACTGATGGTTGGCTGCAATAGGGATCATCTACTTGGCATGTCCAATCATCCCGCTAAGTTTCAACATTCTTGGCCTAGTGGTTCTCAAGTCACTGTTCAGGCTCCTGTGACCTTGACCTTTGATCAAGTGACCCCAAAATAAATAGGAGTCATCTACTCTGCATGTCCAATCATCCTATTAAGTTTCAACATTCTGGGTCAAGTGGTTCTCGAGTTATTTTCTGGAAATGATTTTACATGACCAGGCTCCTGTGACCTTGACCTTTAATAGACTGACCCAAAATCAATAGGGGCCATCTACTCTGCATGTTCAATCATCCTATGAAGTTTCAACATTCTGGGTCAAGTGGTTCTCAAGTTATTGATCGGAAATTGTTTTTCATGTTCAAGCTCCTGTGACCTTGACCTTTAACAGAGTGACCCCAAAATCGATAAGGGTCATCTACTCTGCATGTCCAATCATCCTATGAAGTTTCAACATTCTGGATCAAGAGGTTCTCAAGTTATTGATTGGAAATGGTTATCAATGTTCAGGCCCCTGTGACCTTGACCTTTAACAGAGTGACCCCAAAATCGATAAGGGTCATCTACTCTGCATGACCAATCATCCTATTAAGTTTCAACATTCTGGGTCAAGTGGTTCTCAAGTTACTGACCGAAATTGTTTTCAATGTTCAGGCCCCTGTGACATTGACCTTTAACAGAGTGACCCTAAAATCAATAGGGGTCATCTACTCTGCCTGACCAATCATCCTATGAAGTTTCAATATTCTGGGTCAAGTGGTACTCAAGTTATTAATCGGAAATGGTTTTCAATGTTCAGGTCCCTGTGACCTTGACTTTTGACGGAGTGACCCCAAAAACAATAGGGGTCATCTACACTACATGACCAATCATCCTATGAAGTTTCAACATTCTGGGTCAAGTGGTTCTCTAGTTATTGATCGGAAATGGTTTTCAATGTTCAGGCCCCTGTGACTTTGACCTTTGATGGAGTGACCCCAAAAACAATAGGGGTCGTCTACTCCAGCAGCCCTACAACCCTATGAAGTTTGAAGGTTCTAGATCAAATGGTTCTCCAGTTATTGATCGAAAATGAAGTGTGACGTACGGACGGACAGGGCAAAAACAATATGTCTCCCCCAGAGTGGGGAGACATAACTAGAACTGTCACAGGAGTGATGAATTATACACCTATAATACAGCCTTGTCACAAAAGTAAGTCAATGTCAAAGTCGAAAGTAGGTCATGATCAACCTCCCTAAATTAAGTTTCGTGATCCTAGGCCCGAGCGTTCTCAAGTTATTGTCCTGAAATGGTTTAACTGTTCTGGGTTACAGTGACCTTGACCTTTGACCTCAAAATCAATAGGTGTCATATGTTGGCCATGACCAACCTTCCTATCAACTTTCATGGTCCTAGGCCAAAACATTCTAAAGTTATCATCCGGATAACTGACCCCAAAGTCTGTATTTTATTATGTTACATCTGTGTTCCAAAAGTCATTACCCTAGGCCCAAGCTTTTTCAAGTTATCATCTGGAAACTTTTTGTTCCAGGTCACTGTGACCTTGACCTACTGACCTCAAAGTCGATTCTGACCTGTATTTTATGATGTTACACCTGTGTACCAAAATTTATGATCCTTGGCTAAGCATTCTCAAGTTATCCTGAAACTGTTAAACTCTTCGGAATTGTTCTTGATCATTGTGACCTTGACCCTTGACTTTCTGACCTAAAAGTAAAATCTGATCTGTATTTTATGATGTTACACCTGTGTACCAAAGTTTATTATACTAGGCCCAAGCATTCTCCAGTTATCATCCAGGCACTGTTTACTGTTCCAGGTTATTGTGACCCTGACCTTTGACTTACTGACCTCAAGTCGTATTTGGCCTGTATCTTATATTGTTACACCTGTGTACCAAAAATTATTTAAAATTATTTAAAACGTCAAAAATTTCATGAGTTATTGTCTGGAAACCATGAAAACCAATGGACCGATAGACAGATGAGCTCACTCCTATATACCCTTCCTCCCCCACCCCACAAACTTTGTTTTGTGGGGATATAATCACAGACCTTCCATAAGCTAGCTGGTTAGGTTCCTTACATGAAAGAATTCTAAACCCTAAGCAAGGTTTCAGGTCTACAGCAATGAAAGGCAAGTCACTTGAAGTCTGTAACTAAAATCACCTGGTCACAGTGACCTACAGCAAGGAGAGGAAAGTCATTTGAAGTCTGTAACTAAAATCACCTGGTCACAGTGACCTACAGCAAGGAGAGGAAAGTCATTTGAAGTCTGTAACTAAAAACACCTGGTCACAGTGACCTACAGCAAGGAGAGGAAAGTCATTTGAAGTCTGTATCTAAAAACACCTGGTCACAGTGACCTACAGCAAGGAGAGGAAAGTCATTTGAAGTCTGTAACTAAAAACACCTGGTCACAGTGACCTACAGCAAGGAGAGGAAAGTCATTTGAAGTCTGTAACTAAAATCACCTGGCCACAGTGACCTACAGCAAGGAGAGGAAAGTCATTTGAAGTCTGTATCTAAAAACACCTGGCCACAGTGACCTACAGCAAGGAGAGGAAAGTCATTTGAAGTCTGTAACTAAAATCACCTGGCCACAGTGACCTACAGCAAGGAGAGGAAAGTCATTTGAAGTCTGTATCTAAAAACACCTGGCCACAGTGACCTACAGCAAGGAGAGGAAAGTCATTTGAAGTCTGTAACTAAAAACACCTGGTCACAGTGACCTACAGCAAGGAGAGGAAAGTCATTTGAAGTCTGTATCTAAAAACACCTGGTCACAGTGACCTACAGCAAGGAGAGGAAAGTCATTTGAAGTCTGTAACTAAAAACACCTGGTCACAGTGACCTACAGCAATGAGAGGCAATTCATTTGAAGTCTGTATCTAAAAACTCCTGGTCACAGTGACTTACAGCAAGGAGAGGAAAGTCATTTGAAGTCTGTATCTAAAAACACCTGGTCACAGTGACCTACAGCAAGGAGAGGAAAGTCATTTGAAGTCTGTATCTAAAAACACCTGGTCACAGTGACCTACAGCAAGGAGAGGAAAGTCATTTGAAGTCTGTATCTAAAAACACCTGGTCACAGTGACCTACAGCAAGGAGAGGAAAGTCATTTGAAGTCTGTAACTAAAAACACCTGGTCACAGTGACCTACAGCAATGAGAGGCAATTCATTTGAAGTCTGTATCTAAAAACAACTGGTCACAGTGACCTACAGCAAGGAGAGGAAAGTCATTTGAAGTCTGTAACTAAAAACACCTGGTCACAGTGACCTACAGCAAGGAGAGGAAAGTCATTTGAAGTCTGTAACTAAAAACACCTGGTCACAGTGACCTACAGCAATGAGAGGCAATTCATTTGAAGTCTGTATCTAAAAGCACCTGGTCACAGAGACCTCTCATTGTAAGGTGTAAGGAATGAAGTTGATGTTTACCTTCTCTATCAACTCCTTTGACTGTATCAGTATCATCAGGCAAATCATCTATCTCTTTACCATCATCTTTTTTACCACTTGTTGTTGATTCTGTCTGTTCTGGTCTGATTTGGACTTCCCCACTGGCAGAAGATGTTACACTGAGTGGTAAAGTAATTCTGTCAATGAAACCTTGCTACAGGTAAATTTCAAACTGTGCAATGAAACAATGAGTTAGATGCAGAAGTCATAATACTCCAAACCAAGATTACAGCTTATTACACATTTGTCAGTGAATTATCTAAATATTAGAGTGAAATATGTGTATCTTGTATTTTCAAAGAAACAAATATCAAGTAAATTTTTCACTGTTCAGAAACAATAAAATGGGTAAATTTTGTTAAAACATGAAATAAAAAGAAATAAAGTAAGATCAAAATATCTTTCACCAATGAACATTGTATCTTACATTTTCACTCATGGCTGTCACTGTAAAATACTTCGTAAGATGTCCACTTGTGAAAGATATTTCAATCTTACTTTATGTAATTATAATATACTTTAAGGGTTGGACAGGTTAAAGGATTAACACATAAAAAGGCAAATACATACATGTCCATAGTATCATCAGCAGCTTCTGTTGTTTCTGCTACCTGTGATGCAAGGTCAGATGATGCAGTTATTGGTTCTAGGCCTCTTCCTTAGGTAATACAGCATGGGGCTGAAATACCACAAAGAAAGTACAATCACCCATTCATGTCTCTTTTTTTGTGATAATCTAAAGGTCTCTGAAACTCTGAACTTGGAAGTTCATACAATCAGAAAAAATTATATTTTCAATATCTTATTCTTATTTAATGAAATGATTTTTATACTCACAATATTTGACCCATAACAATAGCATTATCCCAAAAAATGGCCTATCCAATGTTCAGAAAGTGCTCCATAATTTCAAAAAAAGAAAAGGAAAAAAGAGCTGTCACTTATGGTGACAAATGCCCCCGTAGTGCCTTGACCTTTGACCTGGTGACTTTGACCTTTGACCCCAAAGTCAATAGGGGTCGTGTACTCAATAAGTACTATTAGCATGTGAAGTCTGAAGGTCCTGGGTGCAGTGGTTCGCGAGTAAATTGCCTTCATGAAAAAAGTTAACATTGGCACCTGTGACCTTGCAGAAGAATATATTAAAGAGGTTAAACTCTGTACATATTTTCAAGTTTTAGTCAGGAAAATAATCTAAAACCAGTACTGAAAAGAGTTGCCATGGTTATTGTTTCTTAGTTCTTACAAGCTGAGCAAATCTAAAGTATGCCAAGGTACCCTGATGGACAGTGTAATTTTGAAGGTGAAAAAAGTGGAATGTGGATTGCAATATTTCAATTCCACCCATTTTGAAGCATACAATGGATAATCGGAATGTGATTTGATAAATGGAGTACTTCCGCCAAATATCTTGCTTATCCATGGCCTAAATGGTAAACAGGAATCAGTAATTAACATTAATTTTAATTCAACCAGACCAATAGACCAAGCCGTCTGCAAGTTTTGTGGACCTATATACAGTCGAAACTCGGTATCTCGAATTTCAAGGTAACCGAAATTCGAGTTATGAGGAGGGACGTACTAGGACGAAATGAGTACACGGTTAATAAAAAATAAAAGCTGTTTCCTAAATGCCGTGTATACTCTGTCGGCACTTTACGCGTACAGGATTCCGTACAGTTTGTGTTTATCAAGGTTTTCAGTTTTTCGAAGAATAAAAATGATACCAACCTCATACGTTTTTGAGTCAAGTTTTCTTTTTTGTACTATGTTTCTCTCCCGGAGGATTAGCAGCATTTTGATCTGACATTTGATCGAATGATGCTTTCCCCAAAGAAGTTATTTTTTTACAGTCTCATCGCGATTACCTCTAATTAATCCTTATTAAAGATCCCAACTGTTCAAACTAATTAATTCATTAGTTTAAATTAAAAGCAATTTTCGTAACGTTTCAAAAACGAATGACTGCTGATTAAAGAAATCTAAGGTTTACATCAAACAATTATCATAATGGCACGTGCAAACAAGTACATGTATGATGTCATCTCACATTGATAATCGCCGCACCTTTGATATGTTAGGCAATAAACATGGACATGTGTTAAAAACCAACCACATTCACAACGACATGTGTGAAATTTTATCGCATATTTTTCTCACTTCGACTTACCGAGTTTACAATGCACTTGAATTTTATTGACGGGACTGAAAATCCCTTTCGACACATCCGGAGTCTCGGTAAGTCAAATTTTGACGTAACCGAAGTTGAATTACATATATAAAGAAGGAAATTTGACGGGACTTTAAAATTTCTTCGACTTAAGCGGAATTTCGAGGTAAGCGAGTTTGAGATACCGAGTTTCGACTGTATTTACTATACCCAAAACTTAGTGGATCATCATTTGTACAGAGTTCAAGAACAATTTAAGATATAACTACCTCTGCTTTCTGCTGCTGCCTCTTCTTTTACAACATCTATTTCTGTAGTTTTCACTCTTCTTCCATCTATAACTGTTACAGTACTCTACACAATCCACTGAGCTCTGGAAATAAACAGTAAAATAGCAATAGCAGACAAGATGCCCACAGGCAACATGTTGAGCCTGCCAGCTGTCGAAAGAACTAACAATTTTGATACTATTTGGTGGCGACAGAACTGATTATGGCAATCATTTCTGCCAAGTTATTTAAGAACATCTCCATCCATGGCTAAGTTACAGTCTAGACAAGACAAACTGCATCAACTTTCGATTTATCAGAGGTGGAGGACGAATGATTTTAGACACAATGTTTTTTATCAAATTGTCACAGAGTACATAGGCCCCTCCCGGGGTTTGAACTGGCTGCCCCGCAATCCATAGACCAACGCTCTCCCTACTGAGCTAAGCCAGTGGGCACATCAACTTTTGACCTTTGACCCCTTAGTGTAATGTTGACCTTTTAACTACTTACGCCTGACAGACTAACTTCCTGAGGATAACAATTGTGCCAAGTTATTTAAGAAACCCTCAATCCATGGCTGCGTTACAACCGGACAAGGAAAACTGCACCAAGTTTTGACCTTTAACCTCTAAGTATAACCTTGACCTTTAAGCTACCAATCCGGTTCTTGCACGCGACACACTGTGTCACTGAGGCAAACATATCCGCCAAGTCATTTATAAAGAACCCCTTGATCCATGCGTAAGTTACAGACAGGACAAACTTGGACGCATGTATGAACGGACTCACATACGCCGAACCACCATTGTGACAACTACGTAGAGTTCACCACCAGAGGGCTCAACAAAAATGATCATGTTTTCTTTGTTTTGCTAAACAAAATCAGTTTTATTATTATCTACAGTTCTCTATGAAGTTGGCCATGACAGATTCCTTTTTTATTCAACAAAAACTCTCTACAACTGGGTGCCAACCAATTAAATCCGGTTACAGGAATTTGCTTTTAATTTAGTATAATTGTTTCTCTGCAAATATCAAACTTTTTATTAGAAGCAGAGATATAAGTGACTTAAGATCCAACTGGTTGTTCCAATTCCAGTCACCTAAATGCACCTACAACAGGCTTACATATTGAAGATTTTACCAACAAATTCTAAAATTACTTCAGTAGTCACATTTTCAGATTGTAAACTAAAAATAATTTTGCTTATGTTTGTGAAATGCACAAAGCCTCTGACATTTCTGACATCTATATACTGTTGAATATAACATAATATATCAAAATGTATATTTTTAAGCTCTTTTCCTTTCGGTTGCCATTGCAACCAAATTTCTTGGTGGAATTAAATTTTCTGAAGATTCTGAAAGGGACCACCCAAGGATCATTCCTTTGAAGTTTGGTGTAAATCTGCCCAGCGCCTCTGAAGAAGATTTTTTTTTAGAAATAGTTGATGAATGCACGATAGGCATCCATCCTTTAGCTCAGGTGAGCTAAAATGATATGATTTTGACAAAATACTATAAGCTAGAGTTATGTAACTTTGCCTGTGAGGTCTTCTGGGGAGGTAAATATGACGCCTGCCGTGGGCTCGGCTGGAAATAAGTTGTTACATCCTTACATCCATTCCAGGTGGGGACTTTCTTTGACTACCCACGTTAAACAAGATACTTTTTTTTTCTCATGATGCAAAAGACCTGAGTTTTAAAAGCATTTGACCTTGTAGCTTTTGAAAAACACTTTTGCATGCAAAACATTACCAGAAATACTTGAGTAAAAAGGTGCAAAATTTTGACAAAGTAGAAGCTCGAGTGAGTTAACTTGCCCTGGTGAATTCATGTCATGATACATAGTTATTGTAGTTTTAGAGAAACCTGCTTACATGCAAAACTATTGTGACTCAGATGCTGACAGCTACGAAATGGTGACAACAACAGCTCTCATATTTGAATATCAAGCTTAAGGTAGTTCTGCACGTTTGATAAACTGGAAGTGATGGCGTAATGTCACTTTTCCGGAAAACGTAGAAGAAAGACTGGATTCGGCGTACAGAAATGAAGATCATTTTATGACATAATCGCACCTGTAAATGAATTAATTACAATGGCACTGTTGCTGTATTTCTAAAGTCGAATTATGATATTAAAACATATCAGACATTAAATAACTCAAAATAATGTCTTAAAATTAGCGTGAAATGTCCGGTTTACTTTAATCATGGTCAAATATCTCAACAAGAGATCACAGAGTGATCTTGGCGCCCACCATTGAGCCATTTTTTAATGTTCCAAATTTCAAGACTACCTCAAGGTCAAAATCAAGGTCAAATTTCATTTCTGTACACAACAAGGTGCATGTGGTTCATGCATCTGGTCTAAATTTGAAAGCTGCAGCTTAAGAAATGTGAAAGTAGGTCACTAGATCAATTTCAAGGTCAAAGTTCATTTCGGTAAACAAAACTATGCATGTGCTTCTAATCTGGAGGCTGTAGCTTGAGAAATGTGAAAGTAGATACTAGGCAAAAATCAATTTTCAATTGAGAACACAAAAATATATAGAGCGGGTTCGGGGTTATTCGGCCGTTTAATTAATTCAATACCATATGGGGAACATTCTAGTTTCGATTTCGTATTCAAGTGAGTCTCAATATAGATCAGACTGTCCCGCACATTTTCAGGGGTTTATTGCAGTAAAACATTGTACGAATTGATAACCACTCAATGTAATTACTGTCTAGTATCGTCGGCCCATGTCAGCCGTTTTCGATAACGGTCGGCTACACAGTCGGGTTTCACCTGCCGTGACAAAGTTTTTAAAAAAACAATGCTGTTTTGATAAAAAAAACATAATAATTGTTTAATGAATTAAATTAAGCACTCAAGATTCATTTGAAATATATCTACGACATAAATTATTTTAGGATAACTTAATCATTTAGGATAGTGACCATGCTCTATGTGAAACTTCTGTTACTTTGTCTACATTCCTAAAATCTGAAAAATCTAATCAACAATAGTCACACACAAATAATGATACGTGTTCGTTATTCAATTTCAAACATGTAACACATGCCCAGTAAACCCTGGAACACCGAATTGTTGGGTTAAATGTACGTCACATTGGCACAATGGCGACTTGCCTGCTTTTGATGGTGGAAAAAGGCCCCCGGGCAACTGGATGAAGGGCAAGTGGTTCTGTGTCAGCGACCTCAACCACTCAGCCTTGGAGGACCCTTTGGACACTGGTTACTACCTAAATACCAACTCGTATATAAAAGACAGAAAAATAATGAAATATTGTTTTTATAGAATAAGAGTTGTCCCAAAGATTAATGCGAAAAGCCCTAAATGCCCACAAACGTATTATTAGGCTAAATCTAGGCAATTCGTTTGTGTACATTTACAGATCAAAACACACAAAGTAGAAGTTATAATATGTTCTTTCAATATCTGGACCAAAAAATGTAGATTTATATTAGTCATAAGAAAACAAGAGGACCATGATGGTCCTGAATCGCTCACCTGTCCCCACATGACCCAATTTTGAACTGAATATGACATTGTTTTTTCTATTTTTTGTCATAGTGACCTAGTTTTTGAGCTCATGTGACCCAGTCTTGAACCTGACCTAGATATCATCAAGATAAAAATTCTGACCAATTTTCATGAAGATCCATTGAAAAATACGGCCTCTAGAGAGGTCACAACGTTTTTTATTATTTGACCTACTGACCTAGTTATTCATGGCACATGACCCAGTTTCGAATTTGACCTAGATATCATCAAGGTGAACATTCTGACCAATTTTCATGAAGATCCATTCAAAAGTATGGCCTCTAGTGAGGTCACAAGGTTTTTCTATTTTTAGACCTACTGACCTAGTTTTTGATCGCAGTTGACCCAGTTTCGAACATAACCTAGATATCATCAAGATGAATATTCAGACCAACTTTCATACAGATCCCATGAAAAATATGACCTCTAGAGAGGTCACAAGGTTTTTTTTATTATTTGACCTTATGACCTAGTTATTGCAGCACGTGACCCAGTTTCGAACTTAACCTAGATATCATCAAGGTGAACATTCTGACCAATTTTCATGAAGATCCATTTGAAAGTATGGCCTCTAGAGAGGTCACAAGGTTTTTCTATTTTTAGACCTACTGACCTAGTTTTTGACTACAGTTGACCCAGTTTCGAACTTGACCTAGATATCATCCAGATAAACATTCAGACCAACTTTCATACGAAATTGCGGACGGATGGAATGACAGAATGACGGAAAAGTGCATTCCTATAGTCCCCGAAACTGGTTTTCAACCAGTAGGGGACTAATAATTTCAGTCAGACACACAAACTGCAAAATCAGCTAAAAAATGAGACCCCAAATTATACTGGTGGTGTATGATTTAAGTTTCCATGAAAAACTTTGTCATGTTATCATTTCATTATGAAAATGCTATCTACATGTCAAGCATAGATCTGTCATGTGATTTTAGCTGAACTAGAAATGTGTCCATGGGACACAGATGCCCCCACTACATGACAAAGGACACAAATTTTTTCCTAGGTCAGGGAACATAATTCCTACAATACTGAATGAATTCGAACGCTAAACCCCAGGTGCACAACTGCACATGCTGACCAACATTCCTTTAAACTTTGGTGACTCTAGGACAAATACTTTTGGAGCTATGCGTGACACAACGTTCAGATGACCAATTTTTAACTAAGTCTGGGAAACAACTCCTACAAGACTGAATGAATCTGGATGCGAAACCCCAGGTACACAACTGCACATGCTGACCAACATTCCTGTAAACTTTGGTGACTCTAGGTCAAATACTTTTGGAGCTACGTGCGACACAACATTAAAATGACCAATTTTTAACTAAGTCAGGGGCCATAACTCCTACATGACTAAATGAATTCGGACGGGAAACCCCAGGTGCACAACTGCACATGTTGATCAACATTCCTGTAAACTTTGGTGACTACATCAAATACTTTTGGAGCTAGGCGCGACACAACATTAAAATGACCAATTTTTTACTAAGTCAGGAGCCATAACTCCTACAAGACTTAATGAATCATTACCTGGACGCGAAACCCCAGGTGCACAACTACACATGCTGATCAACATTCCTGTAAAGTTTTGTGACTCTACGTCAAATACTTTTGCAGCTAGGCGCGACACAACATTTTCGGACAGACGGACGGAAGGACAGACAAGAGCAAATCTATATGCCCCCCCCCTAAAAGTGGGGGCATAAAAATTTCAAAGAAAATAAGGAAAATGGCTCTACAGAGCAAAAAAACTGAGAACTACTTGTATCTGCCATTATGCGACTACCATTTTTTTTTTCGCGCTATTTTTCTATTTAGTGTATGTATGCCTGGCTGGACAGTGTTGATAGTGAAAATCATTTTTCATAGTTTTACCCGATTATTCCTAATGTTGAGCTTTAGCTGCTGTAATTTCTACTCAGATCCAATTTCTTTACAATACTTGTTATCTCTGCCAATTTATTCCAAAGATAATTGTCTGTTAACTTGTATATTTTTCCTATTTAATTTCAGACAATGTTTCATGCAGACTGCCATTTTTCATGCGTCTGCTGACCTTGATAAACTAGAGCTATCACTAAAGATGATGAATGTACCCCCCACATGCACTGACACAGTACATTGCAATTTGACGCACTCAAGATTGCATAATTATGTGGACTGTTATGAATATAGACTGTATGTATACAGTATAGTAACAAAAAACAAACTCCCATAACTATGCAGAATATTTATCTAAAAGAACGTAACATGCACCATGCACAACTAGGGTTGATACTGATCACTTGTGTGAAGTTTCATTAAATTGTGTGCAAGGGTTCGGAAGATTAAGCGCGCACAAGATTGCATATGCAGACTGTATGTACATAGTATGTGAACAAGAAACAAAGTCCCGTAACTCTGCAATTTTTGTCGTTGAAACAACCTAACATGCCCCATGCACAAGTACTGTTGTTACTGATCACTTGTGTGAAGTTTCATTATATTGTGTCAAGGGGATGAGGAGAGATGGTGCGCACAAGATTGTGTCTATGTATATAGTATAGTAACAAAAAACAAAGTCCCATAACTCTGCAATTTTTTTTCTGAAAGAACCTAACATGCCCCATGCACAACTACTGTTGTTACTGATCGCTTGTGTAAAGTTTCATTAAACTGTGTCAAGGGGATGAGGAGAGATGGTGCGCACAAGATTGTGTCTATGTATATAGTAAAGTAACAAAAAACAAAGTCCCGTAACTCTGCAATTTTTTTATCTGAAAGAACCTAACATGCCCCATGCACAACTACTGTTGTTACTGATCACTTGTGTGAAGTTTCATTAAATTGTGTCAAGGGGATGAGGAGAGATGGTGCGCACAAGATTGTGTCTATGTATATAGTATAGTAACAAAAAACAAAGTCCCGTAACTCTGCAAATTTTTTTTCTGAAAGAACCTAACATGCCCCATGCACAACTACTGTTGTTACTGATCACTTGTGTGAAGTTTCATTAAATTGTGTCAAGGGGATGAGGAGAGATGGTGCGCACAAGATTGTGTCTACGGACAGACAGATGGACGGACGGACAGACAGACAACCTGAAACCAGTATACCCCCCCTTACAACTTTGTTGTCGGGTGGTACAAAAACCTCTACCATACAGTCTGTGATTAAATTTCAAAAACGAGCAGCCAGAATTATACTTGATGCAAATTTTGACACCCCTTCTGAAGATTTATTTAAAGTTCTGAATTGGATGAAATTTCCTGACAGAGTCAGATACAAAAAAGCAATACTAGTTTACAAGTCTCTGAATAATATATGTCCTGCATACTTGAACACAAAGTTTTCAAATGAAGACAGTAAACCTAAGGTCACTTGACCCAAAACTGAACTTGCACTTGCCAAAACCAAACACAGAATTTTATAGGAAAAGTCTTGACTATTCTGGTCCTAAAATATGGAATGAATTCTTTCAAACAAAAAATATCTAGCATACTGGAAAGTGTCACAGGTGTAAACATTGTCTATACTTTTAGATTACATCTTCACTTTCTTCCTATATACTGTATATATAATGTCAATAATTTGTTAACAATGTAATGATCTTTGTAGTGTACCATGACCTTTTTCATATTGCTATTTATATATTTTTTTTGTTGTTGTAAAAAATGTATACATTATGAAGAGGCTCGTTTGGAAGATCTGGATTTTACCTGAATTCTTTGCCTCTTAAAATAAAGTCTTTAAAGTTATTATTATTATTATTATAGTTAAACTTTTATTTTTGGCAATGATAATCAAGCCTAAGACCACAGTTATTTTTACTATATGTTCTATATAGGCACTGGACACTATAGCAATTTTGCATGCATTCCAACCCCTATAAAAATACCTGAACTCAACAGAATTATTCAAGAGAAAAAATTCCAGCCACAGTAAACATTGGGTTGACTGGCTCTTTTTTCCATCATTTTGAACCAAATCACATGCGTATGAAGAATACTGTCTGGATGGCCATAATCGGGCAAAACTGTGGGAGGTCCTATAAAAAAGTAATGTTATGCATATTCTGACATTCTCATTCTGTCAAATTGTTCATGTACCTACTATTATATCTCCTCTATGAAAGTATACCATTTATTGCAGGTCTTTCATTAAAAAATTCACCAATATTCACCATCAAACAGAGGAACTATTTTCCGCGTAAGCAATTCCTTCTCGTGGTTAACCAAATAACTGTGGTCTTGTGCCTATGTAGCAGTTATAGACAGTCGGCAGGTAAAATGAAAATAAAAATGTGACCTCTAGAGTGGTCACAAGCAACAGTTTACGCACGGATGCACGGACGACAGACGCCACGCGATCACAAAAGCTCACCTTGTCACTTTGTGACAGGTGAGCTAAAAAGGTCACACAGTAGGCCCCACAACTAACTGACTCTTTATCTTTAACAAATGAGAACAACAAAATATTGGTAAAACTGATGGACTCTACCCAATGTAAAATTATTGCATACTAAAAGCACAGAAGGGGAATTCATCAACTTGGCACAATGTGGAAATCTGTAACTAGTTTATCGTTTTACTAATGTTGAATAATAAAAGGGCAATAATTCAGTGAATAATCATTGGACATGAGCGAGTAGTTGATGAGAAAACACATACACAAGACATGTGCATTTCCTATTGGGTGTGAAGCTTCCTATGTAGTTTTGCTGAAGTATAATCTGAACAAGAAATGGTGCTATAGAAAACTAATGCTGAAAAATCAAAGGGCAATAGCTCTGTGTAAGATCATCCAGCAATATGCGCATTTCCTACTAAATGTCTCCAAAGTCTCTGACACTAAAAGTTTAATAATGTTTAATGTGACATCAACTAATTTCAAAGGCATAAAATTTCATTGTTAATCCTAACAATAACTGCATTAACATTAATTTGTGTAAAATAAAAGGAAGTTTTATTTGTTCATTCAGATTGAATTTTGTGGATCTGATACAACTACATAATCCAGAAAAATTAAGCCTCCCACATATAGGAGAGATCGTGTTTGTATACAAATCCCTTGTATTTTCTATTTTTAGAACTGATAAGACAAATACCGGGTGGGCAGACGCGAAGCGTCCATGTTTTTTTGTAAACAGTGATGTTTTTCTAAAGGCTTAAACTTTCTTAAAACACAAATGACATCAATATTTTTTTGATCAATTAAAAGGATATAAAACAAGCAATTTATTGCTTACTTTTAATTATCATTTCGAAATAAAATAGATTTATTATGAACGCTTAACTTACAGTGTTTTTTCTAAAAGTTTGGAGCATCACTACGGCGCTACTAAAATCATATGTCATTTAAAATGGTAATTCATTTTAAAAAGATATTTAAATGAGAAAATATGAAAATCGTAAGCATTTCAAAACTTTTTGAATTTTCAAAATCCACAAATGAGCGAAAAAGTTATTAAAAATTAAAAATTCCGATCCCATACACAAACGGTGTAAAAACATTTGTTTTGCCAACCACCAGATAAACCGATGTTAATGCGTGAATGGCGATCTCTCCTATATCTATGATTTTACAGTCACCTAGATCTGTGTATTTGTAGTCTAAATGTACTGTCTCAAAGTATGGTTCAGGCGTTCTGTTAAGAAACTGATTTCTACCACAAGGTTTCAGAGGAGATGTTATTTGAAGAAAAGTGTGGATGTATGCCGGACAAACAGATGCTGGATGCCAGATGTTGAGTGATCACAATAGCTCGACACGAGAACTTTGCTCAGGTGAGCTAACAAAACCAGTCAACTGAAACTAACATTAAGTCAGAGATATAATTTGCAAATGGCAGTTAAATATCTGTTGCATATCTGTTGCAATGTTGACTGTATTACAAGAAACAAATGGTTTGTATTTTGTATTTTTAACAAATATTTTAATGTTGATCATAACCAAGTTAAAACACAAAGTAACTTACCTCTGTCTAATTCATGACTAATATCCACACCAACAAAAGTTTCTGCATATTTAAGATCCGGCACTGCAGTGAATGCATTACTTGTGTGTTCTCTGACACTACTCACACTACCAATGATGTTTGTACCATCGCCCTATAACATCGTCATCAACTGTGATGCTGATATCAAAACTGAAAAACAAGGGTGCCATAGTCACAAAGTACGTCTGTAGATAGCTGGTGAACAACTGTGTCAAGTTACATCAAAATCCCTCCATGCATGAAAAAGATATGCCCCAGAGAAAGTCATTCTTGAATTTGACCTTTCACCTCTGTGACCTTGACCTTAGACCAAGGGACCTGGTTATTGGCACTCCCTCTCATGGTGATGAACAATTTTGCCAAGTTACATCAAAATCCCTCCATGCAAGAAGAAGAAATGCTCAGTACAAAGTCATTCTTGCATCTGACCTTTGGCCTCTAATAGTGACCTTGACCTTAGACCTTAGGTCCTGGTTCTTGCGCACGACAATCCGTCTTATGATGGTGATCATATGTGCCAAGTTACATCAAAATTCCTCCATGCATGAACAAGAAACGCTCTGGACAACAAAGTTTGTGGACGCCACCCACTCGTCCATCTACATGACAATGGCAATTTCCCATATGTCCCATCTTTCAGACAGGCATATATAAATTACAATCAATTAAAACTGAAAGTGAAAATGGGAAAATTACACAACTTAACATCTCAAGATTAGATCGCCCAGCTTATCTGAAGTAAAATTTATATTTACTAATTAACAAAGAAAGTAATTTTTCAACATATAAGTCTCAATTGTTTTGGTAGAAACTGTGAAATATTTTAAGTGGTATAAATTTCATGGTTTTGTTCCAAACAATTTTTTGTGGGGGATATGAATTTTGTATTTCAAATTAAAGACAAAAGAATGGTAATTCTATGTGTTTATCAAGACTTAATTTTGCAGAATGATGCGACCACGAAATCCCTTTAAATTAGTTCCTTAAGAATATTACTTTTTTCACAGTACATTACCAGATCTAGTCAGAAACAAGCAATATCACCTTTAAGTACAGCAACCTGATGTAGCTCAGCATTTTTTGCTGTTGATTCCCCAAGGTCTCATGAGCTTCGTCATGACTGAAATAGCAATATATGCAAATAATCAGTTAACTTCTTACATTATCCAGTTTTGTATGTTTAATTGCCCTAAAATAGAGAATATCTTTAATAAGGAATTGTTATCTGTCTCTTTGAAAAAATCATAACATCCAAGACACTAGTTTACATACAAAAGCTGAAACAAAATTTTCCAAGTATAAAATAAGTGCCAGACTGTTATTTTGTATGCCCATCACAGCACATTACTTTTGACTAGCATTCTGTTTTCTCAAATTCAACCAATTAGTGGACAGTTACTACAATGGTAACTGGTTACCAAACTTGGCCACGGTAATATGCCAATAAACATAGTGATGCAGTTTGGTGAACATTGTATAAACTGCTGAAACAAGGAAGTGGACACTCTTGATTTCCGTATTCTGGACTATGTCACAAGGTAAGCTTTTAACTGACATTGTCCAGTAATAAGAGGGCCATGATGGCCTTAGATCGCTAACCTGAGTTTCAGAGCTTAAACAAACTAAATATTGATGAAAAATAAATCAGGCATTAGAAGCTGGTTAAATAAAACAGTGTGACAGATGACAAACAGTTCAAACAATATATGATTCTTAGATCTCAAAAATTGGGTTAAAAAAAATTACACAAGACAATTGCTGCAAGCTCAGGGTATTTTGAAAGGTCTCTTTAGAGTGGTTATCTGCATACAAGGTACTAGCCTCTATGGCCTTTTATCTTTCACGAGTAGAAATCATTTAAAGGTACTTTTATATTTTGAACTTAAGTGGCCCCTAAAAGGGGGCTGGTGCCCCCATTTGAAGAACCATTCATGATAAGATGTTGTTTAAAGCTATTTCTAGTTTTACCTTTAGCTGCTCCTATAAGGGGCCAAGCACCCGATAAGAAAAAAAATTTAGAAAGGACTTTTTAATGATGCTACAAACAGAAGTTTAAGATCTATCAAGCAATTAATGAGAGTAATTTGTTTAAAACTATCTAGAGGCCACTAAAAGGGGCCAAGTGCCCGTATTTGATAAAATTTGGGAGAAGCCTTATATGGTGTTACAGATCAAGTTTAATGAAGATCTATTGAGAAGTAAATGAGAAGAAGTTGTTTAAGGTTTTCTATTTTTAGGTGTGGCAGCCCCTTAAAACTGCCAGGCTCAAACATTTGAACAAGCTTGATAGAAGACCAGGAGGCTACTGAGCAAGTTTGGTGCAATTCTGAACAGTAGTCTCAGACGAGATGTTCTCTGAAGTATGAGCAGACTAAAGGATGCTTGACGGTGAGCAGTCACTATAGCTCACCCTCAGCATTTTGTATTCAGGAGAGCTAATAAAACTGCAGTTACAAAATATATAAGATACTCACATCTGGCTGTTGTTGTTGTTCCTCAGTATCACTGGATACAACCAACAGTTCCATCATTAATTAGTTCTAGGCATCACATTTCTTTATCACAAGATCCTTCTCCTGCAACTATATATTCTGAAATATACATTGTAGCATTTACAATTAATTATCAAAAACATAATTCTTCATATAATCAAAAATCCGTAGTTATCAGGGCTTTAGAAATTTGCCAGTTTCTTGGTTTTAGAACAATTTTTAACTTTTCAGACAATTTTATACAATGAACAAGAGTGCCAGACTGTCACAAAATAGGCTGGTCATTGAACTTGGCCTTATTCAAGGGTTATAATCCAAGAGTGTCTGTGGCGATTTGGCTGGATATCAAAGCTGCCCAAGATATTGTGGCCACAAACATTGTCAGCAAGTTTGGCGAAGATTGGATGAAAACTATTCGATTTAGAGAGCAGACAAGGCTAAATTCACAGTTTTTTTGAGTAACTGAAGGGCCATTATCCAAGACTGCCTGGGGATGAAAACTGGTTGACTTACAGAGTGGACATGATTTGGACGCCAACTGCCTGCCGCATAAGGTGTTCACATAATACAACCAGCTCTTTCAGAGACGGGTGTATAAAAAGTGGGAAAAAGCAGTTGTGAAAAAATGTAGAAAAACTATCAAATCAAAGTCCAAAAGGTGCCATAATTCTTGCAAAAATGCAGGATTGAGTTATGTTTGTTGCTGTACAGAGTCAGGTTTTGATGGTTAACAAGTGTTGCAAGTTTTAAAGCAATAACTTTGACAGTTTAGGAGAAAAGCCAACCTAAACACAAAACTTTACCAAGAAATCTGATTTTCTGAGTCCAAAAGGGGCCA
This sequence comes from Mercenaria mercenaria, assembly GCF_021730395.1. Taxonomy (NCBI): domain Eukaryota; kingdom Metazoa; phylum Mollusca; class Bivalvia; order Venerida; family Veneridae; genus Mercenaria; species Mercenaria mercenaria. Next base: position 683,760 of record NC_069378.1, read on the forward strand.
TAATTATTGCAAAAAGCAATGTAGAGTTATGGTACTTGTTGTGGAGAGTCAGCTTTTAATGGCAAATAACTGCTCTAAGTTTTAAAGCAATATCTTTGACCCATAAGGAGAAAAGTTGACCTAAATGCAAAACTTAACAAAATGTAAACAAAATAGCAATCAGATATAACACTGAAATGTTTTTGTCATTCTTTGATTACTAAAGCTGTCCTAGTTATCATTTTAATGCAAACACACTTATTTCTTTACCAAATGGAAAAATATGTGTATAAATACAGTGGGACAAGTAGACCTTATTGAAGTGTAGCAGGATGTGATTTTGATTCTGACCGATTGAATTTTTCAAAATTTCAAAAACCCTGAATACGATAAATGTTGCAATTTTACCTAGGACAAATTTGCACAAAATATACATAAATACAAATTTAGCAAAAATAAAATGATGTCAAAAATTTGATTTTACAGTATTCTTCGAAACCTTTAAACTGCACAACAGCAATTTCTGCTTCTGCTTCACTTGATAAATCCCCTTACCTTATTATCAAGAAAGAATGAATACTTCTGGTTGTTCAAAACAGCAGCAAGAACCTTCTCTGACTTGCCTCCTGCATTCCTCCAGTCATCCCTTGTGAAGCAAAACTCGATTGTCAGCAAGGATATTTGATTTCTGCGGAAGGTTCAAAATACTTCAGTTAATTTTTTATAACAACAATGGCATCACGGAAAAATATTTCAAAAACAAGAATGATGTCAAAGTTATATGACAAAGGGACTCTCTGAACATTGGCAAGTGATGAAGATGCAAGGAAGGCTGGAACCCACAGAAGTGCAGGACAAAGGAATCCAATTCACCTTTTGTTGCCATGGCAACCATAGTACTGAACAAAATCTAAAGGGCAATAACTCCATGAAGAACCATCAATGGATTACTTTGTTATGTGGTAATTTATGGACTGTAAAATTATTAAAGGGCAATAACTCTAGTTAGTGAAGTGATCCTTACGATACTGCACATGCTTCACTGCCCTCAAGTGATCTACACATGTGTAAAACTTCATGAAAATCCATTAGTAGATTATGTTGATACAGTCAAAAATCAGTCTTTTTTACCAGAACAAGGCGAAAATCTCTGTTTTTACAGGTACTGGGTCAAAGGCAATAATCTTGAATTATATATATCTATATATACAGTGCAACCTCTGTAGAGCAACACCCTTTGGCAGATACAAATATTGACTGTTGTGTAGAGGTTGTTATTCTGGAGAGGTAAATTTGATAGTATATTTTAGCTTAGGGAAATTTTGATGATGTTGTGATAGAGAGGTTTTTTCTTTAGAGAGGGCTGCTCTGGAGAGGTTGTACTGTATAAAGATTGAATACAATCTTGAATTATAAGCATTTTCAGTCTTTTCAAGGGGAAAAACTCTGCTCTGACTGGGGCATAACTCATTACATGTTCGTGCCAGCATTGTGGACCTTGTGTCATATGGTGCGGGTGATGGCATGAAACACACATCAAATCTATTTAATAACAAGAGGGCCATGATGGCCCTATATCGCTCACCTGAGATAAATTGCTTGGTTAAACAAATTTCTTTGCTAATGCTTCAAAAACAAACAAAAAATAGTTGAGACGGTCATGGTAAAGATTCTTCAAGATAATTACTGAAATCTGTTAAAAAATTATACAGGTGGTCCAAATCTCTTTGCTGTAGCTTCAAAAACAAGGAAGTAGGTCAGTCGGTCAGGGTTAATAATATTTAAGATCAGTATTGAAATCTGTCTCAATGTTCTACATGTGGTCCAAATTTCAAGGCTGTATCTTCAAAAACAAGAAAGTAGGTCAGAAGGTCACGATTAAGACTATTCAAGATGAGTATTGAAATCTGTATAAAAAATATACAGTTGGTCCAAATTTTTATACTGTAACTTCAAAAACAAAAATGTTGGTCAGTAGGTCACAATTTCAGTAGGTCAAGGTCACAGTCAAGTGACCCCTTATTACTTGGGGTCATCACTTAATTGTAATTAAACAATCTAGGAAATATTATCAGATAATTTTTAAAGTATTTTTTCCTATATAACTCATAAAAGTGACCCCTGGGGCTGGGCCTCTTTTCACCTCATGGGCATAATTTGAACACTCTTGTTAGAAAACCACTAGGCAATGCTACATACCAAATATCAAAGGCTTAAGCCTTGAACTTTCAGACAAGAAGATTTTTAAAAGTTTTTTTTTCCTATACAAGTCTATGTAAAACTTGGGACCCCCTGGGTGGGGCCTCTTTTCACCCTAGGGTCATAATTTGCATAATCTTGGTAGAGGATTACTAGGCAATGCACATACCAAATATCAAAAGCCTAGGTCTTGTAGTTTCAGACAAGAAGATTTTTAAGTTTTTTCCTATTCAAGTCTATGTAAAACTTGGGACCCCCGGGGTGGGGCCTCTTTTTACCCCTGGGTAATAATTTGAATAATCTTGGTAGAGGACCACAAGACAATGCTACATGCCAAATATCAAAGACCTAGATCTTGCGGTTTCAGACGAGAAGATTTTTAAAGTTTTTTTCCCAATATAACTCTTATGTAAAATTTGGGACCCCCGGGGTGGGGTCTCTTCTTGCCCCAGGGGCATAATTTGAACAAACTTCATAGAGGACCATTTGATGATGTTACATGGCAAATAATGAGGCTCTACACTTTGTGGTTTTGGACAAGAAGATTTTCAAAGTTTTCCCTATATAAGTCAACATAAACCATGTGACTCCCAGGGTGGGGCAATATTTGACCCTAGGAGGATAATTTGAAAAAATGATACATGCCAAAAATGAAAGCCCTATGATCTGTAGTTTTGGACAAGAAGATTTTTAAAGTTTTTCCTTTGGGCTGCCATGACAACCAGAGTGCTGTATGGAATTCAATTCTTTGAACAATTTTTAAGGAGGACCATCCAAGGAACATCCCTGTGAAGTTTCGTCAAAATTGGCTTGGTGGTTTAGGAGGAGATGTTGTTTAAATGAAAGTGTGGACTAATGCCAGATGGACAGACGATGGACGGACGGTGAGTGATCACAATAGCTCACTCTGAGTCTATGGCTGGATGATTTTTAGAAATTTTTTGGAAGATTTTCCGATGTATAATCAAGAAACCTCTGAGGCATGGGCCAGTTTTACCCTGGGGGGTCATGATTTGTAGAAGTCTACTAGGCAATGTTACATATCAAATATCTAGGCCTTCTGGTTTATTTTTAGCAAAATTATGAAGATTTCCCTATGTACAATCAAGTAACCCCTGGGGCTGGGTCAATTTGACCTTGGGAGGGGGGTTTCAAGATTTGAACAAATTTTATAGAGGTCCACTAGGCAATGCTACATGTCAAATATCTAAGCTCTAGGCCTTCTGGTTTACTTTTAGAAAATTTTGAAGATTTTCCTATGTACAATCAAGTAACCCCATGGGGCAGGGTCAATTTGACCCTGAGGGTCATGATTTGAACAAATTTTGTAGAAGTCTTCTAGGCAATGCTACATGTCAAATATCTAAGATCTAGGCAGTCTGGTTTATTTTTAGAAATTATTTTAAGATTTTCCTATGTAAAATGAAGTGACCCCTGGTGCGGGCTCAATTTTGACCGCAGGGGAATGATTTGAACATATTTTGTAGAGGTTCACTAGGCAATGCTACATGTGAAATATCTAAGCTCTAGGCCTTCTGTTTTAGAAAATGTTTGAAGATTTTCCTATGTAAAATCAAGTGACCCCTGGGGCGGGGTCAATTTTGACCCCGGGGGTCATGATTTGAACAGATTTTGTAGAGGTCCACTAGGCAATGCTACACGTGAAATATCTAAGCTGTAGGCCTTCTGGTTTATTTTTTGAAAATTTTTGAAGATTTTCCTATGTAAAATCAAGTGACCCCTGGGCCGGGGTCAATTTTGATCCCGGGGTTCATGATTTGAACAGATTTTGTAGAGGTCCACTAGGCAATGCTATATGTCAAGTATCTAAGCTGTAGGCCTTCTGGTTTATTTTTAGAAAAATTTGAAGATTTTTCTATGTACAATCAAGTAACCCCATTGGGCGGGGTCAATTTGATCCCAAAGGTCATGATTTTAATAAATTTTGTAGAAGTCTACTAGGCAATGCTACACGTTAAATATCTAAGATCTAGGCCTTCTGGTTTATTTTTAGAAAAATTTTGAAGATTTTCCTATGTAAAATCAAGTGACCTCTGGGGCGGGGTCAATTTTGACCCTGGGGATCATGATTTGAACAAATTTTGTAGAGGTCCACTAGGCAATGCTACATGTGAAATATCTAAGCTCTAGGCCTTCTGTTTATTTTTAGAAATTTTTTGAAGATTTTCCTATGTAAAATCAAGTGACCCCTGGGGCGGGGTCAATTTTGACCCCGGGGTCATGATTTGAACAACTTTAGTAGAGGTCCTCTAGGCAATGCTACATGTCAAATACCTAAGCTCTAGGGCTTCTGGTTTTTGAGAAGAAGATTTTTTAAGATTTTCCTATGTAAAATCAAGTGACCCCTAGGGCGGGGTCAATTTTGACCCCGGGGTCATGATTTGAACAAACTTGGTAGAGGTCCACTAGGCAATGCTTCACACCAAATATCTAAGCTCTAGGGCTTCTGGTTTTTGAGAAGAAGATTTTTAAAGTTTTTCCTTTCTGTTGCCATGTCAACCAGAGTTCTGCATGGAATTCAATTCTTTGAATAATTTTTAAAGAAGACCATCCAAGGAACATCCCTGTGAAGTTTCATCAAAATTGGCCTGTTGGTTTAGGAGGAGATGTTGTTTAAAGGAAAGTGTGGACGGACGGACGCCGGATGGTGAGCGATCACAATAGCTCACCCTGAGCACTTTGTGCTCTGGTGAGCTAAAATGGGGAATATTTCATAAATATTGGTGCAAGAGTTATGGCACTTGTGTGAAATGATGCGGTTGTTGCTGTAGAACAATTATTGTAAGCTGAATCAAATTAATTCTGTTATAACAGAGACATAGTGAAATTGCATCAAAATTCTAAGTAACAAGAGCTGTCCGTAATACAGCCAGTGCTTGACTATTACAATTTGCTTCCAATATTCCTAAATGTTAAAATATCAATAGAGTTTCAAGTATCTGCTTTACTTTTGGAGAAACTTGCATGCAAAACTTTAACTGGAAGTTTTAATTCAAAAGGGAACATAATTTTGCAAAACACATGTCAGAATTATGGGACTTGATGCTATGACCAAGTTTTATAAAACCAAAGATATGTGTAAAGTCTCATTTCAATATTTGTATTAGTTTTTGAGATAGTAACTTGCATGCAAAACTTTAACCAGGATTTTCTAAATCCAAAAGGGGGCATAATTTGGCCAAAATGCATGTCAGAGTTATAGGACTTATCCCAGTGAGGCTGGGAATTGACTTAGAAGAAGAAAAAGTAAGTTTAAAAGCTATATGCAATATGTACTTGCATGCAAATCTTTAACCAAGGTGTTATGCCGACGCCCACTCCAAAATGGGGTGTAATTCATGAACAAGGGGGCCATGATGGCCCTATATCGTTCACCTGTTATCATTGCACTTAAGGACAAGTCTTCAAGGTCAAAAGATCATAATAGAAATCAATCAAAAGAATTAATGAGAAAATATAGTTGAAATTTTCATTAAGTAACTTTAAAAACAAGATTTGAAAACTTTTTGTAGAGGTCCACTAGGCAATGCTACATGTCAAATATCTAAGCTCTTCTGGTTTATTTTTAGAAAATTTTGAAGATTTTTCTATGTACAATCAAGTAACCCCATGGGGCAGGGGCAGTTTGACCCCAGGGGTCATGATTTGAATAAACTTTGTAAAAGTCTAATAGGCAATGCTACATGTAAAATATCTAAGATCTAGGCCTTCTGGTTTATTTTTAGAATTTTTTTTTTAAGATTTTCCTATGTAAAATCAAGTGACCCCTAGGGGCGGAGTCAATTTTGACCCCGGGGAACAAGGTTTGAACAAATTTTGTAGAGGTCCACTAGGCAATGCTACGTGTCAAATATCTAGTCTCTAGGCCTTCTGGTTTATTTTTAGAAATTTTTTGAAGATTTTCCTATGTAAAATCAAGTGACCCCTGGGGCGGGGTCAATTTCGACCCAGGGGGTCATGATATGAACAAATTTTGTAGAGGTTCACTAGGTAATGCTACATGTGAAATATCTAAGCTCTAGGCCTTCTGGTTTATTTTTAGAAAACTTTTGAAGATTTTCCTATGTAAAGTCAAGTCACCCCTAGGGCGGGGTCAATTTTGACCCCCGGGTCATAATTTGAACAACTTTAGTAGAGGTCCACTAGGCAATGCTACATGTCAAATATCTAAGCTCTAGGGCTGCTGGTTTTTGAGAAGATTTTTTAAATATTTTCCTTTTTAAAATCAAGTGACCCCTGGGGCAGGGTCAATTCTGACCCCGGGGACCACGATTTGAACAAATTTTGTAGAGGTCCACTAGGCAATGCTACATGTGAAATATCTAAGCTTTAGGCCTTCTGGTTTAGTTTTAGAAATTTTTTGAAGATTTTCCTATGTAAAATCAAATGACCCCTGGGGCGGGGTCAATTTTGACCCCGGGGTCATGATTTGAACAATTTTAGTAGAGGTCCACTAGCCAATGCTACATGTCAAATATCTAAGCTCTAAGTCTTCTGGTTTTTGAGAAGAAGATTTTTTAAGATTTTCTTATGTAAAATCAAGTGACCCCTGGGACGGGGTCAATTTTGACCCCGGGGTCATGATTTGAACAAAATTGGTAGAGGTCCACTAGGCAATGCTTCACACCAAATATCTAAGCTCTAGGGCTTCTGGTTTTTGAGAAGAAAATTTTTAAAGTTTTTCCTTTCGGTTGCCATGGCCATCAGTGTTCTGCATGGAATTCAATTCTCTGAACAATTTTGAAAGGGGGCCATCCAAGGAACATCCCTGTGAAGTTTCATCAAAATTGGCCTGTTGGTGTAGGAGGAGATGTTGTTTAAAGGGAAGTGTGGACGGACGGGTGGACGGACGGACGGACGGATGGCCGGACGCCGGACGGTGAGCGATCACAATACCTCAGCCTGAGCACTTTGTGCTCAGGTGAGCTAAAAATTGGTGCCATAGTTTGAGACCTTATGTCTTATAGCAGCTGCGGAACCATTCCTCTGAAATTGAATCAAACTGATTCAGTAATAACCCAGACAGAGTGAATTGCATCAGAACTTTAACCTGAAATTCTAAGTAAAACGGGGATAATTCATGACATACTGGTGCAAGAGTTAATATCTTTGTACCACATGATGTTGGTGATGATGAGGAATAACTATTTTTAAGTTTGAAGTAAATCCAACCAGTAATTACAGAGATACAGAGAATGTACATCAAAACTTTAACCAGCAAGGTGCCGACAATGAAGGATGTGAATGCATGGAGTAGGATAGCTTTTCATATACTTTATACAGCCAAGCTAAAAAGTGTCTTCCGACCCGCCATACAATTAATTCTGGCATTGCCCTAAGATAATCGTATTTAGCAGATCAAACTATATTCAATTTTTAGCAATAATTATTCCATTTGAAAAATTCACTTCCCTTTCCAAGCTTATAATGTAAAATTACAAATTAATCATAAACCAACCTTTATCACTTTTAATGGCAGCAATGAGGATTGGATACTTTGTGGGTCTCTAAGTAGTAGCAAAAAATCAGGAATCTCTCATTTACTACAAAGGGGTTGCTGTGTGCTGATCTGAAAACAAAATATTTTTGAATAACAGTCATATATATTATCTAAACTAACAAGATGGTCCTATTTCACTCACCTGAGTGATATCCTATATCGCTCACCTGAGTGATATTTGTGTCAGTGGAAGTATATCATATGACATACATATAAACAAGTGAATGAAGTAGTGCCATGCAATACAAAGTCCCCTACTGGAAGGCACCTAATTTTCTCTATTGTTATTTATAGTAACAACAAACAGAAGGTAATCCTTAAACAAGAGGGCCAAGATGGCCCTAGGTCGCTCACCTAAGAAACACACCATAACAGTGTAAAACATGTTTGACCTTGTGACTTCATGGAAATAAATATTCTGACCAATTTTCATTAAGATTGAACCAAAAAATTGGTCTCTTGTGATAAAACAAGCATTTTCTTAGATATGACCTAGTTTTTGACCCTAGATAACCCATGTTCAAACTCGACCTAGATTTTATCAAGGCAATCATTCTGACCAAAATTCATGAAGATCAACTGAAAAATACAGCCTCTATTACATACACAAGTTTTTTCTTTGATTTGACCAAGTGACCTGTTTTTGACCTCAGATGACCCATATTCAAATTCGACCTAGATTTCATTAAGGCAATCATCCTGACCAAATTTCATAAAAATCAATTGAAAAAAACAGTCTCTATCGCATACACAAGATTTTTCTTTAATTTGACCTAGTGACCTAGTTTTTGACCTCAGATAACCCATATTCAAAATCGACCTAGATTTCATCAAGGCAATCACTCTGACCAAATTTCAGGTAGATCAATTGAAAAATACATCCTCTATTGCATACACAATGTTTTTCTTCGATTTGACCTAATGACCTAGTTTTTGACCCCAGATGACCCATTTTCGAACTCGGCCTAGATTTTATCAAGGTAATCATTCTGGCTAAATATCATGAAGATCAGTTGAAAAATACAGCCTCTATTGCATACACAAGGTTTTTCTTTGATTTGACCTAGTGACCTAGTTTTTGACCCCATATGACCCATTTTCGAACTTGGTCTAAATTTCATCAAGGTAATCATTATGACCAAAATTCATGAAGATCAATTGAAAAATACAGCCTCTATCACATACACAAGGTTTTTCCTTGATTTGACCTAGTGACCTAGTTTTTGACCCCAGATGACCCATTTTCGAACTTGGCCTAGATTTCATCAAGGTAATCATTCTGACCAATATTCATGAAGATCAATTGAAAAATACAGCCTCTATCGCATACACAAGGTTTTTCTTTGATTTGACCTAGTGACCTAGTTTTTGACCCGAGATGACCCATTTTCGAACTCGGCCTAGATTTCATCAAGGTTATCATTCTGACCAATATTCATGAAGATTAATTGAAAAATACCGCCTCTATCGCATACACAAGGTTTTTCTTTGATTTGACCTAGTGACCTAGTTTTTCACCCAAGATGACCCATTTTCGAACTTGGCCTAGATTTCATCAAGGCAATCATTCTGACCAACATTCATGAAGATCAATTGAAAAATACAGCCTCTATCGCATACACAAGGTTTTTCCTTGATTTGACCTAGTGACCTAGTTTTTGATCCGAGATGACCCATTTTCGAACTCGGCCTAGATTTCATCAAGGTTATCACTCTGACCAATATTCATGAAGATTAATTGAAAAATACAGCCTCTATCGCATACACAAGGTTTTTCTTTGATTTGACCTAGTGACCTAGTTTTTGACCCGAGATGACCCATTTTCGAACTCGGCCTAGATTTCATCAAGGTTATCATTCTGACCAATATTCATGAAGATTAATTGAAAAATACAGCCTCTATCGCATACACAAGCTAAATGTTGACAGACGACAGACGACAGACGACGGACGACAGACGCCGGACATCGAGCGATCAGAAAAACTCACCTGAGCATTGCTCAGGTGAGCTAAAAAAACTCTATATTAAATATTAGTCCATACAAAACTCTTTACCAGTTAGAGATAGATCAAAATACACCTAAAGTTTAGATATAACATGCATGTTGTACCACAGAAAAGAGGTCTCAATTTTTCCCTACAGCCAGTAATAAAAAAGTTACAATATAAGTTGTTTATAGCAGGAACAAAGAGATTCAAAGTAATTTTGAGAACAAGGGTGCCTCATGGTGGTGAATATTTGAGCCAAGTTACATCAAAGTCCCGCCATGCATGGAGAAGAAATGCTCCGAACAAAGTCATTCTTGACTTTCACTTTTGACCTCTAAGTACGACCTTGACCTTGGACCTAGGGACCTGGTTCTTGCACATGACACTCCATCTCATGGTGGTGAACATTTGTGCCAAGTAATATTAAAATCCCTTAAAGGATTGTTGAGTTACAGACTGGACAGGAAAAAAGCCCTTTTGGCCTTTGACTTCCAAGTGTGACACCTTGACCTATCAGCTATGGGCTCGGGTTTTGCACATGACATGTCTCATCCCGGGAAATATATGTATCAACTGAAATCTAAATCCTATTGCGAGAGATTACAAGAAAAACATTAAATGAAAATTTTCAAAGAAGAAAAGCATTTGGAAAATCCAAGATGGCTGTCAAAATGACCGCCAAAATGGAAAATTCTTATATTTTGCATTAGACACTCTAAACATATAGGTTTTCCTACCGTATACGATTACTTCTAACGATTGAAAATGTTTATAACACTTTGCATATTTCTTCAGTAAATTCATAACAAAGAGGTTGATAAAATGAATGTTCTTATTCAGAAGCATATAAGAACATGGTGTGATCAGTTTTCTACAGATAACATTACACTCAAGGTCTTTAAAATGCCCCATTTGTAAAATTTGATTCAAGAAGGTAATTGTAATCCAAATGCGTAACAGATAAAGGTATAATGGTGGAAAATGAAGCAGACTGCTGTTCACGAAGCTCATATTCGGATAAGTTTTATTCGGATACCGGTTGCCGTCACTTGACAGAAATAGCAAATATCCGTTTGTCTTTGCATTGTTAAAAAAATAAACAAATTTACCATTTTGTCCAAAGATAAAAAGGCTAGTTGTTTTTAACGATACAATACGCTTCAGTAGGTTACGTTGACATAATGTAAAACGTTAACATAGCGGTGTTAAACAAACCCTAAAGCCACAGCTTGTTCACTATAAATTCGATACCTCTCCCATACCTATATAGGTGGTTAGAGACTGGTATTTTTTATTTATAGCGTTTCAATAAAAGATTTAAAAAAAACGCCTTTAAATAAGTCGGGAAAGTTTGATGAAAACGTTGCTTATAAGCTGAAATAATTGCCATAATTATACGGATGAGCGTTTCTCATGTGCCATCTCAATGTTACTGTGTTAAATTAACTTATCCTTGTGCTGTCTTATTATTAAAACTATTATTCAAATATGTTATATCAAGTTTGACTTTCCAAACTGCTATTGGAATGACATGTTTAGCACTTCCATTTTCGAAGTCTCTGTCAGTATCATTAGAATCATCATCTGCATCACTGAATAATTCACCTATAGCTTACCCTATGTCTGCAATGTATTTATATTGAGAGGTACATGTTTATGGCAGTTACATAATATTGTGCTGGCAAGGTGAGCTACAGAAAGATACAAATGTTACTCTGTTATTCTGATGCACAATTACAACAGATAAGGTGGAGGGATGCTGCTTTCCTTTATTGTGATCGGCAGAAGCCTCTAAAAGTTTTATCCTTGCTCTATCAAAAACTGGTGGCATCAAAAGTTGAAGGGTCTGGATCATAAACAATCCTCCATATGCGTGTCTATATGTATGCTCCTTTTACACTCTCGTAGAAAGAGGAATGGTCTTCTTTCCCATATCTGATACCCAAACGTCATATCTGATATACTTTCAGCTCCTTTCTTATCCAAACAGGATGCAATGAAACAGCTTCTTCTAAAATCTGCTTGTATCTGCACCAACATATCCATATTAGTCCAGCTATTGTCAGCTGTTTGGCAACGGCTTTCATTCTAATGCCACTTAGCTTGGAGACATTATCGCATCCAGACAGACATCTGGGGCATAATGGTTGCATTTTTTTTGTACCTTACATGGTGCTTGAGATTCCACTATCGTCCACTGAGCACCATTTCCTTCCATTAGTACATGTATTCATATTCTGCCCTGTAGCCTGTATTTGTCAAAACCATATGTTATGCGTGTGATTGTGTCATGGTATTCAGGTTATGATTCACAAGGTTCAACTGATAGACATGATTTGCAAGCACCACAAAGACAAGGCCACGAGGTTACCTGCAATCGGCAAACACATGCTCCTTGAAGATATCAATGTGAGTTATTATTGATAGTATTCCAAAGCAGTTGGTGTGTGAGCAGAATTTGGATTTGAGACAGTGACATGTGATGACATATTCAGATTTGTTTTGTTGATGCACTTCTATGTTTTGTTAGTGCACTTTTCTGCTATCAAGGATGTGTCATGTTCTGTGCTGATGGAGGAAACTATGCTCAGCAGACAATAGTGGATATTGTAGCAACATGTAAATGTACAAGGATCTTGTATGACTGCCTGTGTAAGACAGAGTATTCCGAAACCTGAGGGGCAGCGTGGAATGGAAAACCGAACACTAGCGAAGCATTTTATCTACTCTGTTCCGAGGGTTGGAAAATCACCTATTTTAATCAGGCAGCCATGTTAGGTCATTTTTCTTGCCTACTGGTGATATTACTGCAACTCTTTCAAAGACATCATAAATTAAAATTGCTCATACACTAACGTCATAATACGACATCAAATTATGACATCAATTTGTAACCAAACGAAGCAGCTGTCAAACAGTCCAGACTCTTGAAATTTTAATGCTATCAGTTTTAGGTGGAATAAGGATCCAACTCTTTCAGACGCTTGTACAGTTAACAATCCTTGAAGTGAACCCACAACCTGGCACCAGCTTTGTCCTTAAGTTCATCCATTCTCGATCAGAACACCATGTGCAACATCCCGCTGTCATTCTGTGGCTCATCTGGCCTGCACAATATTATATAACTGCCATTAATACTGTAGCTGTCAAAAACATGTAGATGAACTACTCAGTAATGCAGATGATGATACTAGTCATTATGACTAGAATATGTAAACTTAACCACTATATACATGCCAATCATTGAATAGCCCAAGTCAAACAATATATATCATATATAGATAAAAGTGTAACACACGTAATACGAAAATAGAAGAAGGATCAGTTTTATACAAGAACATTGTAATGATACTTGATATATCATTACTGGCATTTACAGCAAATTTATCGCAAATCATACATACTTCTTCTATACATTTTATGTTTCAACTGTTACGCTTTTGAATAAGACAATTATCCATTTTATCCACCTCTCTGGCTTTCAAGCACTATTTGGTAAAAAATAAGAGCAAAATTTAGGGCTATTTTGCCAAAAATAATGGCTTCCGGGTGACCTCAGGCCTAAATATAAACTGTTGTTTGTTGTTTGTTTAAAGGTGTATGCTTGGAAGTTGTAAATAATTTATGCTTGTTTAAGTGAAATGAAATGTTTCATGAGGCCGTAGTCCAGGAACTCATGGAAAGCGATAGAACTAAGACTAAGCCTCTGTAAATGAATCTTAAAGAATATTAACTTCAACAAATTGATTGATTCATTATATTCATGATTTTGTGCATTGTTTTTTAAGTTCAGACAGAAATTACAACACAATTTTGAAGAAATAAGGGCTTTTCTTATGAATTTGGCCTTTTCTGAGTGTTTTTATTTTTTTTTCAGGGATTGAGGGAGGCCTAAAAAGTAGGAGTTTTTAGAAATTTTAGGGTCACTTGAAAGCCTGGTTGCTCTTTGTTATAAAATTACTGAAGAAACATTTAAAGTGTTGTAAAAATTTCAAATTATTAGAAGTACCCATATACAGTGGAAAAAAATCGCATATTTAGAATGTTTCATGAAATATATAGGGATTTTCCCTTCTGGAGGCCATTTTGACTGCCATTTTGGATTTTTCAAATGAATTTCTTCTTTGAATTGAACATTTATGTTTATCATGCTACCTCTAGCAATAAAACTAATATATACGTTGCAATCCTGTCCCAAAATACCGTAATTTAGAAGATATGCCGTCTTTGGAATTTTGGTGGCCATCTTGAATATTTCAAAATGCTCAATGGTGACAAAGTTGCAACATTCAGTTTCTATGAAGTTGCATGTTGTTCAACCTTTTCATGTAAAAATGTTTTGTGCATACTCCAAATTTGGGTTCTTTGGTCGGCATACTGACTTGAAGTACAGGACTAACAAGCAGACAGGTGGAGACATATATATCCATTCAAATTAAATTGAAAGGAGGTCATTTGTCAAAAAATCGCTCCATCTTGTCTACCCTGATTGTATGGGTCCACTTGATCACAGGTAAATGAAATTTGGAATCAATCATGCAAGTAGTTACCAAAATATGTTCATTTTAAATAAAGACAAAGGGAGGTAATTTGAAATAAATCAGTCCAAAGTTATCTGCCCTGATGATCTGAGACCACCTGAAGACATTACACTTGAACTTTCAAATCAATCACATACACATGATTAGGACTGGAAGAGAAAGAAAATTCAGAACAATGTGAAATATAGCAATTTTTATATACAATATATCAAGGGCACAGAGCTCTGGTCCTACTAAACTGATTTAGCTCTTGAAACTCCAAGATCTTTTAATCATACACATCCTGTGTAAATATTATTAATGGATTGGTGAAGAAATGAATTTGCTCGAGTGTAAAAATAAAGTAAAAATATAGCAATTTCTGTAAAATCAAGGGCAAGTAACTCTAGTCCTAATGAACAGATTTCACTCATAATTAAAACTCATCTGAGATCTTATGCTCATACAAATTCTATATAAATATGATCTGGATTGCTGGAGGTGTTATAGTGTAAACATGAACTGTCACAATTGGTGTGCGCAAAAAAAATCACATCATTTTGTGACCTTGACCTAAGAGGCTATGGTAATAAGCTTGACAGATCTTCCCAATATGGTTAATATTTGTATTAAATTATGTTCAAGTCCCTTGATAAATGGTAGAGTTATGGACCAGACAAGAAACACTTTTGACTTCTGAGTGTGACCTTGACTTTGGAGCTGGGGGTGTGGGTCTTGCAAATGATAACTCATCTCATTATAGGGAACATTTATGCCAAGTTATTTCAAAATCCCTTCATCAATGGCAGAGTTACGGACCGGACAAGAAACAGACCATGTTAACCTTTGACCTCTAAGTGTGACCTTGACCTTGGAGCTAGGGGTCTGGGTCTTGCTCATGACATGTTGTCTCATTATGACGATCATTTATGCCAAGTAATTTCAAAATCCCTTAATGAATGGAAGAGTTATGGACCAGACATGAAAAATACTCTGTTAACCTTTGACTTGTGTGACCTTGACCTTGGAGCTAGGAGTCTGGGTCTTGTGCATGACAGATCGTCTCATTATGCTAAACATTTACGCCAAGTTGTTTCAAAATCCCTTTATGGATGGCAGAGTTATGGACCAGACACGAAACAGACCATGTTTACCTTTGACCTCTAAGTGTGACCCTGACCTTGGAGCTAGATGTCTGGGTCTTGCGCATGACACATCATCTTATTATGGTGAACATTTATGCTAAGTTGTTTCAAAATCCCTTCATGAATGGAAGAGTTACAGCCTGGACAAGAATTACCGATGTACGGACTGATGCACGGACGGACGCACTGACGGACAGTGCGATTTTAATATGCTAACCTTCGGGGACATAAAAAGGTAAAATACAGGGGTTTTTGCAAAATCAAGGGCCCATAATTCTGGTCCTACTTGACCGATTTTGTTCAAAACTAAGTCATCCAAGATCTTATGGCAATACATATACTACAGTGTTTTTTTTTCTAGTCAATTTGGGGCAGAAACAGGGCCCCAATCCTAATGTCAAATAGTATGGTTTTTTCCCCAATTACAAAGTTAAAATTCCCAAAGTTATTCTTCCTACTTTTTTCAAATTTTTCAAACAAGACTGTACCTATTAAACCTTGAAACACAAGACAATATGCTTACTTAATGCATAATGATAAATTTTATGACCATTTTTTGTCTTAAATGTGACATTTTAATAGAAAATATGACTTTTAACAATTCCCAATTTATGCGTTTTACGACACAATTTTCCCAATTGTAAAGGCCCTGGACCAATTCCCAAATCAGTGGAAAAAACACTGTACTATGTAAATATGTTTCGGACAGGTGAAGCAATGAAGGTGCTGGAGAAAATCAAGGAAATACAACTCTATTGACATATTGACTTGATCTAGCCCATAATCAAACTCATCCAAGGTCTTGTGACCAGAAACATTGTGACCAAGATTGATTAAGATTACTTAAAAATTCTAGATGCTAGAGTGTAAATAAACTAAATGTGAACGGACGGTCAACGGATGGATGACAGACATTCACTGATCCTAACAGCTAACCAAGAATTGCAGGACAGATTGACGAAACAAAGACTTATATGCTTCACCTTTTCGGGAGGTGCTGAAATCACAACATTTGTACCAAAAAAAAACAAAAAGACAAACGGAAGAGTTATTTCAAACCTAAAATGTGGATCAATCATTATATAATTAATAGAAAATCAGGATCAATTCCTCTACAGAAACATGTGATATACCGTATAAGATATTTACTATCAAATTTAAAAATGTGTCCTTCCGGCACGTGCACAGACCTTCTAACTTTCGAATTTTTTGGAAGAATACGCTTTTTCTTTGTGCCTAATAAGCATCCACATTACTTGTCCGAACTGCAACGTCTTGCGCATCAGTACAAATATGTGCAGTGTTGTTTTTATTCCAAAATCTAACTTTAAATTGAATTAAATTGCGGAGTGACAAAAAT
Organism: Mercenaria mercenaria; assembly: GCF_021730395.1. Lineage (NCBI taxonomy): Eukaryota > Metazoa > Mollusca > Bivalvia > Venerida > Veneridae > Mercenaria > Mercenaria mercenaria. The sequence goes on from NC_069378.1 coordinate 700,473, forward strand.
CGGGATCAATCCCTCTACGGTTACATGCGATAAACCGAATGAGATCTTTACTACTGAATTAAAGAAAGTGTCCTTCCGTGCTGTCATTAGACAGTTCTTTTCGAGTTGAAGTCGGATCGATTTCCAATTGAGGCAGTGCCTTCTTTCATATTATACCTATAAAGAGTTTTTCGCGTAATACACTATGTACTTACTAGCAGGGCTCCGGAAAAATTTGCCTGTTTTTGTCGGTTTTGGGACTGATTTTAGACTTTTCAGACCGATCTGTGAAAAAAAAGTGAAAAAAATAACCGAAAAAAATCAGTCCTGTAAAAATGAAAAGAGCTCCGCCAAGCAGGGCAATATATGCCCAAAGGATTACATCATAGGATGGAAGCAAAATTTAAACAAGAGGACCATGATGGTCCTGAATCGCTCACCTCTTCCCACATGACCCAGTTTTGAGTATGACGTCGTTTTTTCTATTATTTGACATAGTGACCTAGTTTTTGAGCTCATGTGGCCCAGTTTTGAACTTGACCTAGATATTATCAAGATAAAAATTCTGACCAATTTTCATGAAGATCCATTGAAAAATATGGTCTCTAGAGAGGTCACAAGGTTTTTCTGTTATTTGACCTATTGACCTAGTTTTCGAAGGTACGTGACCCTGTTTTGAACTTTACCTAGATATCATCAAGGTGAACATTCTCACTAATTTTCATGAAGATCTCATGAAAAATATGGCCTCTAAAGAGGTCACAAGGTTATTCTATTTTTATACCTACTGGCCTAGTTTTTGACAGAACGTGACCCTGTTTTGAAAGTGATCTAGATATCATCAAGGTGAACATTCAGATCAATTTTCATGAAGATCCATTGAAAAATATGGCCTCTAGAGAGGTCAAAAGATTTTTCTAATTTTAGACCTACTGACCTAGTTTTTGACTGCAGTTGACCCAGTTTCAAACTTGACCTAGATATCATCAAGATGAACATTCAGACCAACTTTCATACAGATCCCATGAAACGTATGGCCTCTAGAGAGGTCACAAGGTTTTTTATTATTTGACCTACTGACCTAGTTTTTGAAGACACGTGACCCAGTTTCAAATCTGACCTAGATATCATCAAGGTGAATATTCTGACCAATTTTCATGAAGATCCATTCAAGGGTATGGCCTCTAGAGAGGTCACAAGGTTTTTCTATTTCAAGACCTACTGACCTAGTTTTTAATCGCAGTTGACCCAGTTTCAAACTTGACCTATATGTCATCAAGATAAACACTCGGACCGACTTTCATACAGATCCCATGAAAAATATGGCCTCTAGAGAGGTCACAACGTTTTTTCATTATTTGACCTACTGACCTACTTTTTGATGGCAAGTGACCCACTTTCGAAACTGACCTAGATATCATCAAGGTGAACATTCTGACCAATTTTTATGGAGATCCATTCAAAAGTATGGCCTCTAGAGAGGTCACAAGGTTTTTCTATTTTTAGACCTACTGACCTAGTTTTTGACCGCACATGACCCTGTTTCGAACTTGACCTAGATATCATCAAGATGAACATTTAGACCAACTTTCATACAGATCCCATAAAAAATATGGCTTTTAGAAAGGTCGCAAGGTTTTCTATTATTTGACCTACTGACCTAGTTTTTGAAGGCACCTGACCAACTTTCGAACTTGATCTAGATATCATGAAGATGAACATTCAGACCAATTTTCATACAGATCCCATGAAAAATATGGCCTCTAGAAAGGTCACAAGGTTTTTCTATTATTTGACCTACTGACCTAGTTTTTGAAGGCACGTGACCCACTTTCGAACTTGATCTAGATACCATCAAGATGAACATTCAGACCAACTTTCATACAGATCCCATGAAAAATATGGCCTCTAGAGAGGTCACAAGGTTTTTCTATTATTTGACCTACTGACCTAGTTTTTGATGGCACGTGACCCACTTTCGAACTTGACCTAGATATCATCAAGGTGAACATTCTGACCAATTTTCATGAAGATCTCATGAAATATATGGCCTCTAAAGAGGTCACAAGGTTTTTCTATTTTTAGACTTACTGACCTAGTTTTTGACCGTACATGACCCAGTTTCCAACTTGACCTAGAAATCATCAAGATGAACATTCAGACCAACTTTCATACAGATCCCATGAAAAATATGGCCTTTAGAGAGGTCACAAGGTTTTTCTATTATTTGACCTACTGACCTAGTTTTTGCACGTAACCCAGTTTCAAACTTGATCTAGATATCATCAAGTTGAACATTCTGACCAATTTTCATGATGATCTTGTGAAATATATGGCCTCTAGAGAGGTCACAAGGTTTTTCTATTTTTAGACCTACTGACCTAGTTTTTGATGGCACGTGACCCAGTTTCGAACTTGACCTAGATATCTTCAAGATGAACATTCTGACCAACTTTCATAAAGATCCGACAAAAAATGTGACCTCTAGAGTGGTCACAAGCAAAAGTTTACGGACGCACGGACGACGGACACAGCGCGATCAAAAAAGCTCACCTTGTCACTTTGTGACAGGTGAGCTAAAAACTTGACTGTTGTAGCCCAAAGCAACAAAAGGAAAACTTCAAAAAACAAATCTAAGTCCACAAACAAGAGGGCCATGATGGCCCTATATCGCTCACCTGTTATCATTGCACTTGAGGACAAGAAGGTCCTCAGAAAAAATATCTAAGTCCAAAGGACAGGAACAACAAAGGGAAGAAATTAAACCAAAAATGAAAAAAAATTCTTACACGGTACAGATATGTCAAAATACACCTAAAAATTGGAGGTACCATCCATGTTGTACCACAGAAAAGTGGTCTCGGTTTTTCCCTACGGCCAATAATAAAAAATTACTAAAAACAAGCTATTTATAGTAACGTAAAAGGGAAGTAATTAAAAAAAAATGATTGTAAGTTAACAAAAGAAGGATCTGCCAAATAAATCTGTTGACATAAATGAAATTTCAGATCAGTATCTTCATTAGTTACGGAGATATACCCATTTTAATTTGAAATAAAGGGAGGTAATTTGACATAAAATCAGTCCATAGTTATCTACCCTCATTGGCTCAGTCCAACTAATGACAATAATGAAATTTCAAATAAGTCCTGTAAGTACTTACTGATATAAATCCATTTTGATTACAATCAGGGGAGTTAATCAGATATAAAATAACTCTGGAACCTACGAATGGATCTGATTTGTCATGGAATCCAAGATTTATTGTTGTTGAAGATATTTTGGAAGTTTGTATCAAATAAAACCATAAATGAAGTCTCTATATGGCTGCAACAGCCAAAATAGCCAATTTTGGACCTTTAAGGGGCCATAACTCTGGAACCCATGAAGGAATCTGGCCAGTTCAAGAAAGGAACCAAGATCTTGTGGTGATACAAGTTTTGTGCAAATTTGGTTAAAATCAAATCATAAATGAAGCTGCTATTGTGCAGACAAGGTCAAAATAGCTAATTTTGGCCCTTTTAGGGGCCATAACTCTGGAATCCATTATGGGATCTGGCCGGTTCAAGAAAGGAACCGAGATCTTATGGTGACACAAGTTTTGTGCAAGTTTGATTAAATTCAAATCATAAATGAAGCTGCTATTGTGCAAACAAGGTCAAAATAGCTAATTCTGGCCCTTTCAGGGGCCATCACTCTGGAACCCATAATGGAATCTGGCCAGTTCAAGAAAGGAAACAAGATCATATGGTATTACAAGTTGTGTGCAAGTTTGGTTAAAATAAAATCATAAATGAAGCTGCTATTGTGCAGACAAGGTCAAAACAGCTAATTCTGGCCCTTTCAGGGGCCATAACTCTCGAACCCATAATGGAATCTGACCAGTTCAAGAAAGGAACCGAGATCTTATGGTGATACAAGTTGTGTGCCAGTTTGGTAAAAATCAAATTATAAATAAAGCTGCTATTGTGCAGACAAGGTCAAAATAGCTAATTTTGGCCCTTTCAGGGGCCATAACTCTGGAACCTGTAACGGGATCTGGCCAGTTCAAGAAAGGAACCGAGATCTTATGGTGATACAAGTTGTGTGCAAGTTTGGTTAAAATAAAATCATAAATGAAACCACTATCGTGCAGACAAGAAATTGTTGACGCACGCACGAGACGGACGCACGGACGGACGCACGGACTGACGACGGACGACGGGTGATCACAAAAGCTCACCTTGTCACTATGTGACAGGTGAGCTAAAAAAATATTCGAAGTCCACAAAAAAAATCATTATCAGGTACAGGTATGTAAAAATACACCTAAAATTTAGAAGTACCATCCATGTTGTACCACAGAAAAGTGGTCTCTGTTTTTCCCTAGGGCCAATAATAAAAAAGTTTCAAAATAAGCTATTTATAGTAACATAAAAGGGAAGTAATTAAAAAAAAAAATACTGTAAGTGAACAAAAAAGAGATCTGCCAAATAAAAACAAGAGCACTGCAATGCAGAGCAATATACACAAAGCAAAGTCATATATGACCTTTGACCCTTAAGTGTGACCTTGACCTTGAAGCAAGTCATCCGGAACATGTGCTCTGCACATCGTCTCAGTGTGGTGAACATTTCTGCCATGTTTCTTTGAAATCCTTTCAGCAGTTCAAGAGTTACAGAACGGACATGAAACAAACTGATATGACTTTTGACCCCTAAGTGTGAACTTCACCTTGAAGCGAGTCGTCTGGAACATGCGCTCTGGATGTTGTCTTGATGTGGTGAATATTTGTGTCAAGTTTCTTTGAAATCATTCAAGGGGTTCAAGAGTTACAGAGCGGACACGAAACAAACTGATATCACCTTTGACTTCTAAGTGTAACCTTGACCTTGAAGCGAGACATCCAAAACATGCGCTCTGCACGTCGTCTCGGTGTAGTGAACATTTGTGTCAAGTTTCCTTGAAATCCTTCAAGGGGATTGCTAACGGAGAGACAGACGGACACCAGCGTCATAACATAATACGTCCCTTTGGGCGTATAAAACATATAAATTTTGGTCTGAAATCTCAATACACGATCACCTGCCAAGCAGGAAACTGTTGGTCGCAACCTCAGATAATCAATAAACGTGTCAAATGGTCTGACTGTCACCTTGGTAATCGGTCCGTAATTAGCATATGACACAACAGTGCTCGCGCGGAACATCCTTTAATGTTTGCAGGCAGCCAACTGCAATGTATTAAACATTTTTGACTGGTTTCCAAATGCTTCTGACTGTCTCCAAATGCTTTTGACAGGTACCAATTTCTTTTATTTGGACTCTAGCTGACAAACTGTTTTATTTCAAAAGGCTATGTTTGAAGACAGGTAAAAGAAACAAAAGGTCATTGCATTTAATGAGACATCACACGGGAAACCAATATAAATAATTTTTGTAACTTGATTTGTAAAAATTACATGATTCATTGGGACTCCAGTTGAAACAAGTGCAGAAAATCATCTTTGCAACCTGACTATACAAAAAAAACAAGGAGCTGGATTCAATTAAACGCTTGATGCCCCCAGTGGCATTATGTCGATAGATTTTGCACTTGAGTCCAAAACGAGGTCAAGGTCAAGGTCAAACTGAGGTCAGGTGATGTTTGAAGATGAGGAATGGTCACAGTTTACATCTGTATTAGTATCAATTCATTCTTGTAAGCTATATTGATGCTAGACGAAACGGTCCCATTTGGTTAATCAAGAGATGGCCCATATAAAGCAACCCAAGTCCAAAATGAGGTCAAGAGCAAGGTCAAACTAAGGTCAGTGATGTCTAAAGATGAGGAATGGTCACAGGTTACATCTGCATTAGTATCAAGTCAATCTAGTAAGGGGTATTGATGCTAGACGAATCGGTCCCATTCGGTGAACCTCGTACGGACGGACGAATGAACGGACGGACAGGACAATCACTATATGCCTCCCGCATCAGTAGAAGCTGGGGGCATAAAAATGGACCGGCCAACTTAAATGATAAAGAAAACTGGAGTGGTACTGTTTATCAAATCGGTCTTTCAAAAAAAAAAAAAAAACGTTTCAAAATGGTATTTTGTTTACATCACAAGCGAACATACAACTTTATAAAATGTAGTTGCTTATTAAGTACAACGCCAGTGAAACAAGAGCTCGTCGAACACGAAATGCCCCCCTTGATGCATTCAGTAATTGCACAAGGAACAGAAATTATATGCTCACTGTAAACAAAAGTTCTACCATTCTGGTTTAATCTGACATTGACCTTTAACCTATTAACGTAACAAGAGCTTACAGAGTGATCTTGGCGCCATCCACTGAGCCATTTTTGAATGTTCCAAATTTCAAGACTTGTTCAAGGTCAAAATCAAGGTCAAATTTCATTTCGGTACAAAACAATGACTTTGTGTATGTGGTCCAAATTTGAAAGCTGTGGCTTGAGAAATGTGAAAGTAGGTCACTAGGTCAATCTCAAGATCAAAGTTCATATCGGTACACAAAACTATGCATGTGGTTCAAATTTGAAGGCTGTAGCTTGAGAAATGTGAAAGTAGGTCACTAGGTCAAAATCAAGGTCAAATTTTATTTCGGAACACAAAACTATGTAAGTGGTCCAAATTTGAAGCCTGTACCTTCAGAAATGTGAAAGTAGGTCACTAGGTCAATTTCAAGATCAAAGTTCATTTCAGTACATATAAATATGCATGTGGTTAAAATTTGAAGGCTGTAGCTTGAGAAATGTGAAAGTAGGTCACTAGGTCAAAATCAAGGTCAAATTTTATTTTGGAACACAAAACTATGCATGTGGTCCAAATTTGAAGCCTTTACCTTCAAAAATGTGAAAGTTGGTCACTAGGTCAATAACAAGGTCAAAGTTTTTTTCGGTACATAAACCTATGCATGTGGTCCAAATTTGAAGGCTGTAGCTACAGAAATGTGAAAGTAGATCACTAGGTCAAGATCAAGGTCAACTCATGTCAAGGTTCATCTTGCCACTCAAAACTATACATGTGATCCAAATTTGAATGATGTAAGTTATGGACATAAAGATTCTAAGTTTTTCCCTATATAAGTCTATATGAACCATATGACCCCTGGGGCGGGGCCATATTTGACCCTAGAGGGATAATTTGAACAAACTTGGTAGAGAACCACTAAATGATGCTACATAACAAAATATCAAAGCTATAGTCTTTGTGGTTTGGACAAGAAGATTTTCAAAGTTTTTCCTATATAAGTCTATGTAAACCCTGTGACCCCCAGGGCAGAGCCATATTTGACCCTAGGAGAATAATTTGAACAATCTTAGTAGAGGACCACTCGATGATGTCATATATAAAATATCAAAGCCCAAGGCCCTGTGGTTTTGGGTAAGAGGTTTTTCAAAATTTTTTCCTATAATAGTCTATATAAACCATGTGACCCCCAGGGTGGAGCCATATTTGACCCCAGGGAAATAATCTGAACAATCTTGGTAGAGGACCACTAGATTAAGCTACATACCAAATATCAAAGCCCTAGGCCCTATGGTTTTGGACAAGAAGATCAGAAACCATTTTAACTGTTCCTGGCCAGTGTGACCTTGACCTTTGACCTAATGACCTCAAAATCAGTAGGGATCATCTGCTGGTCAAGGCCAACCTAACCATCAATTTTCCTGACACTAGGCCCAAGCGTTCTAGAGTTATTGCCTGGAAACCATTTTACAGTTCCTGGTCACTGTGACCTTGACCTTTGACATTCTGACCTCAAAATCAATAGGGGTCATCTGCTGGTCATGACCAACCTCCCTATCAACTTTCGTGACCCTACGCCTAAGCGTTCTTGAGTTATCATCCGGAAACCATTTTACTGTTCAGGGTCACTGTGACCTTGACCTTTAACATACTGACCTTAAAATCAATAGGGGTCATCTGCTGGTCATTACCAACTTCCCTATCAACTTTCATGATCCTAGGCCCGAGTGTTCTTGAGTTATCATCCGGAAACCATTTTACTATTCAGTGTCACTGTGACCTTGACCTTTGACATACAGACCTCAAAATCAATAGGGGTCATCTGCTGGTGATGACCAACCTCCCTATCAACTTTCATGATCCTAGGCCCAAGCGTTCTTGAGTTATCATCCGGAAACGGATTGGTCTACATTCCGACCGACCGACCGACATCTGCAAAACAATATACCCCTCCTTCTTCGAAGGGGAGCATAATGAAATATACGTGGCCAATCCACGTGACCTTTTGGTACTATTCACATGGGAAATCCGGTCTCAGCTTCACATAAGGTGTAAAAAAAAATTGTTTGTTTCCGGTATCCCGACCTACCCTAAATTTTTGGCCTGACCCTAAATGTTTTTATGGCCTTGGAGAGTATTTTTTCAACTTTTTTACAAAAAGTTGCAAAACTGCTTTTTTTATGCTTTAAACATGGCCAGTGACGTTAGAAATCAACTTACTGGTGCCCTAAAGGCATAACCCCCTTATTTGTATTCATTTTTTGACACAAAAATAATTTCCGAAAAGTCTCCCTTAATAAAACAAGAGCTGTCGGAGGACAGCAACGCTCGACTATTCAACAGCCTTGTCGCTTGAATGAATACGGAAGTCGAAAAAGGGGCATAATTTAGTAAAAAAGTAAAACAGAGTTATGGAACCTGCATAGTGCTTATCAGCTCATGACAGTGGACAAGTGTATAAAGTTTCAATCCGTTCCCATTAGTGGGTACTGAGATACCAGCTTACATATAAGAATTTAACCCCAAACTCCTAAGTTGAAAAAGGGGCATAATTTTGTAAAATGTGAAGTTGAGTTATTGACCCTTTGCACTGCATGTCATATCATGACAGTGAACTAGTGTGTGAAGTTTCAATCCTTTCCCATTAGTGGATACTGAGATACCAGCTTACATACAAAAACTTAACCAAAAATTTCTATGTTGAAAAAGGGGCATAATTTTGTAAAAAAGCAAAATAAAGTTATGGGACCTGCTTTGTGCATGTCAGATCATGACAGTGAACAAGTGTGTGAAGTTTCAATCCATTCCCATTTGTGAGTACTGAGATACCAGCTTACATACAAAACCTTAACCAAAAAATTCTAAGTCGAAAAAGGGGCAAAATTTTGTAAAAGAGCAAAATAGAGTTATGGAACCTGTGCAGTGTAAGTCATTTTATCACAGTAAATAAGTGTATGAAGTTTCAATCCATTCCCACAAGTGGTTACTGAGATACCAGCTTACATACAAAACCTTAACCAAAAATTTCTAAGTCAAAAAAGGGGCATAATTTTGTAAAAAAGCAAAACAGAGTTATGGAACCTGTGCATTGTAAGTCAGTTTATCACAGTGAATAAGTGTGTGAAGTTTCAATCCATTCCCACAAGTGGTTGCTGAGATACCAGCTTACATACAAAAACTTAACCAAATCGGGACGCGGACGCAGACGCGGACACCGACGCATGGGCGAGTCCAATAGCTCTACTATTCTATGAATAGTCGAGCTAAAAAAATCCCCCCCCCAAAAAATTTTCCGACCTAGCTACCCTAATTTTTTTAGCATGTTACCGGAAACAAAGAATTTTTTTTAGGCCTAACATACACATTTGGTCTGCGGCACAGTATTCTAAAATACTGAGGATGTTTGGCAGAGACTGTGTTGAGTAAATCACTTTGATGTGTTGTATTTTGTAAAATTCCGTCAAATAATGTGGAAACATCATAAAGTATCTGCCATGTATATGGTACCGAAGTCACATGCATTGGGTTTTAGACTAGTTAGGTGCACAAGAAAACAATGCCTCGGCAATTTTACCCTTGCAAGTATTTTCTCGGAAAAACACTGAAATTTAAACAAAGTAACTATCACATATAAAACTGAATAACTCTTTTCATTGTATGGTAACTAGCGGTGACCGGTAAATCATTTTTTAATGCATGATATACTTATTTCTTTACTCTATCATGTTTTACAAATATGATATATTGGTTATACGGTGGGTGGGGTAGCACAGAGGTCGTGATTTTCGTTTCGGACCGATTGAGTTCTCAAAATTTCCGGAGCTCTGTTAACTAGAGCTGTATCTGAAGGTGATTTATACCACCAAACACAACTTAGATACTGGGATGGTAAGTGCTGTGCATTTTGTTTTGATGTGGTAAACAAATGAATTTGACATCAGTTATATGAAAATCCTTCCCATAATGAATACTTGGAAAAACGCTGGATTTTTTAAAGTCTTGTTTGACTACAATGAAGTCCTTGTATATCAAATCAGTGAGTGTAATGAGTGTAAAGTCCTTGTTTCCATGAAAGGACCTTCAGACACTTACTTAATATTATTATATATCCAGTCCCCAGCAGATGAATCCTTGGAACAACTAAGGTACCCATGCAATCATCAGGGCCTTTCAGTCCTTGGCCTCCTCCCTTTGTCTTCTTCCAGTATGGACTCCTGTGTGGCATCCTCCCTTTGTCTTCTTCCAGTATGGACTCCTTTGTGGCCTCCTTCCTTTGTCTTCTTCCAGTATCGACTCCTGTGTGGCCCGATGCATTTCCTGAGATACAATAGCATCACTCGTAGTCTTCCACAATCTGCAACATATAAACTATGATGTTAGTTTCAACTCTTCTTGAATTTCTATTGTAATCAAACAAAATTAAACATGAAAAATAATTGTGCACAGTTTGTTTGTTTTTTCCTAGGTTTAAGGCCATTTTTCAACAGATTGAGTATTTCAGTCATGTAACCGTGAGCAGTTAACCTATCCAGTGTTTCTGGATTCTGTACCAATACAAACTTGTTCTCCCCAAGTAACTGTCAACTTCTCCACATGAACCAGAGGTGAAGGACGAATTATTTCAGACACAATCAAATCGTCACTGAGAACATAATGCCCCACCCGATGAACAACTTGCAACCCCGCGATCCGTAAACCAACGCTCTCCCTATTGAGCTAAGCGGGCAAGTAATTGTGCACAGGGTAATTATTCTCACAAATTCCATTATCATGTCAATCCACAAAATTTAATTAACCCTAACCCTGCTATATTTCTATAATGAACTTGTACACCTTTCAATTTGGACAGTACCATTAACTGTCACAAGGGGTGCTTACCAAAAAAAGATACTGACTGAATGGCGAACAGTGCAGATCATGATCAGACTGCACAGATTTGCAGGCTGATCATGATTTACACTGTTCGCAAAGGCAAAATCAGTCATTTCTAGCATGATAAGGGTTACAACGGAACACAGATTTCCCATATTTCATTTACTGAATGCAAATTCACATTTAACATCCCTAGGAATAGCCTTTATGGTCATTTTGGTCTTTGTACCTTATATGAGATGCTACAATGTATGCATCATTGACTGTATAAAGAGATGCACATTCTAGCTTAGCAAATTCCCTTCATTTGTTTCCTTGGTGAAAATACAAAACAACAAGAGCTGTCCGTAAGACAGCCAAGCTCGACTATTCGAAATATTGTCCCAGAGGCAGGAAAATATTACCTAAAAAGGTTAAATATCAAAAGAGTTTTAAGTTCAAAAGGGGGAATAATTTGACCAAAATGCATATCAGTTATGGGACTTGCTGCTATCAACTAGTTTTATAACCCCTAAGGCACATGTGAAGTTTCAATTCAATATCTGCATTAGTTTTGGAAGTAGAAACTCGCATGTAAAACTTTAGCCAGAATTTTCAAAGTCCAAAAGGGGGCATAATTTGCCCAAAATACATGCCAGAGTTATGGAACTTGATCCAGTGAGGTTAGTAATTGATCTAGAAAAAGAAAAAATAAGTTTCAAATCTATATGCCTTTTAGTAATAGCTGTATGTACTTGCACGCAAAACTTTAACCAGAATTTGCTAAGTCCAAAAGGGGGCATAATTTGGCCAAAATGAAGGTCAGAGTTATGGGACTTGCTGCTATCAACTAGTTTTATAACCCGAAGACACATGTGAAGTTTCAAATCAATATCTGCATTAGTTTTGGAGATAATAACTTGCATGTAAAACTTTAACCAAAATTTTCTAAGTCTAAAAGGGGGCATAATTTGCTCAGAAAACATGTCAGAGTTCTGGAACTTGACCCAGTGAGGTTGGTAATTTATCTAGAAAAAGAAAAAATATGTTTCAAATCTATATGCCTTTTAGAAATAGTTGTATGTACTTGCATGCAAAACTTTAACCAGAATTTTCTAAGTCCAAAAGGGGGCATAATTTGGCCAAAATGAAGGTCAGAGTTATGGGACTTGCTGCTATCAACTAGTTTTATAACCCTGAAGACACATGTGAAGTTTCAAATCAATATCTGCATTAGTTTTGGAGATAATAACTTGCATGTAAAACTTTAACCAAAATTTTCTAAGTCTAAAAGGGGGCATAATTTGCTCAAAATACATGTCAGAGTTATGGGTCTTGACCCAGTGAGGTTGGTAATTGAGCTAGAAAAAGAAAAAATAAGTTTCAAATCTATATGCCTTTTAGAAATAGCTGTATGTACTTGCACGCAAAACTTTAACCAGAATTTTCTAAGTCCAAAAGGGGGCATAATTTGGCCAAAATGAAAGTCAGAGTTATGGGACTTGCTGCTATCAACTAGTTTTATAACCCCGAAGACACATGTGAAGTTTCAAATCAATATCTGATATAGTTTTGGAGATAGTAACTTGCATGTAAAACTTTAACCAAAATTTTCTAAGTCCAAAAGGGGGCATAATTTGCTCAAAATACATGTCAGAGTTATGGGACTTGACCCAGAGAGGTTGGTAATTGACCTAGAAAAAGAAAAAATAAGTTTCAAAGCTATATGCCTTTAATTGATGGCTGTATGTACTTGCATGCAAAAACTTAACCAAGGTGTGACGCCGACGCCGACGCCAACGCCGACGCCAGGGTGAGTAGAATAGCTAGACTATTCTTCGAATAGTCGAGCTAAAAACAGCTGAAGACCGATACTGATCTCTCATAGATTTTGCAACAATCTATTGTATTCAGATAAGGTCGTGCAGCTGAGCAACCTTGAATACATTCCTTCAGAAAGTGTTTGAGGAGTTGAACACACCAAATTAAGGTGGGATGGTGGTCTAGTGGTAACACGCTTGACTGCCAGTCCAGAGGTCCAGGGTTTGAATCCCAGTCCAGGAAGTGAAAATTTCTGAGATGCTCTTGAGTGCCTCCCACCTGACTAAGAGGCTTGTATTGGTTCTTCCCAGGAAAGATGACTTCGCTTGTATTGGTGCTATACACCGGGCACGTTAAAGAACCAGATTGTCTATTCGCAAAGAGCTACGCTAAGTTAGCCTGACAGGCCTTTATCTCTCTCTGTTCTCTCTGTCTGTTCTAGGGGCTTTATCTCACTGTCCCTCTGGTCAGATCGCTCTGTGTCTATACTAGTAGAGGATGAATTTCGCCACCTGTGTGACTGCGTTTGCTACATGTAAAGTGCCTTTGAACGTGTTTATCATGAAAAGGGCGCTATATAAATCTGGTATAATAATAATAATAATAATAATAAATTTCTTCACTATGGCTAATTTTGTGAAAGGGCCATAGTTCCAGAAAAAATAGCATTTCACATGAAGGTCCTTCATCTGTGAAACTTTTAAACATATCCTTTCAATCATTCAAAGTGGAGGACGGACGTTTTGGCCTAGGATGTTTTGGCCAAGAAAATTTTTGAGGTAGGATGTTTTGGCCAAAAAAAAAAAATATTTCCATAATATGCAAAATATGATCTGGATATTAATATGTAATCATATGTTACAGTATAATTGATCATTTTTTAAGAAAAATAATTGTGAATAAAATTTAATTTCATAACTCTTTTGATTTGTTGTAAATGGCAAATATTTTCACATACACACACACAATGTGTGTATATATATATATATATATATATTAGGGATGGGAACGAATATTCGAAAATCGGTCGAATATTCGAATATGAAAATCAAATTCGAATATTCGTAAATTATTGTATTTTTTTTTTTCAAAATAAGTATCATTGATTTTGGGCAACATGAGCATGCTAATTCTACAGAATAAAACCATGTCATGTTTGTTTATCGCGTATCAAAAGATGTCCAATTAACAGGAAAATAGCAATGCATAATTGGCAGGGGCCATCGTTACGGATTACCAGTTTGCAACAGGCGTCAGTGTGTCAGATGCATGTCAGAAGATGTCCAATTAACAAGAAAATTGCAATGCATAATTACCTATGGTCATCACTACGGATTAACAGTTTGTATTAGGCGTAAATGTGATATCTTTTTATCTTTTGTTCATTTTTATTGGCGCCTGTTTTATGTAAAAGGTTGTAGAATTTTTCTTTCGAAAACAATACCAAACTTGTAGATATTGTCGATCTTTTGACAATATTTTGTACGACGTTTCAGACCATCCGCAGAATCGGTTTTCATCCGCCATCGGCCGTATTCGAATTAAATTTTGAAGTACTTTATAATAAAATCAAGAAGGAGGTTTAAGTCTGCCTTACTTGCTTTTTACACGACGATTTTTACACGCCGATTGAAAATTTTCAAAATGGCGGCGGTAATACAAGAAGATGATGATAATTAGGTTTCTTTATACTCGCTGCCGGGTACAAGCCCATATGAGCGAGAATATCTGCGCCATCGTCTTCATCGTAGAGTGTCGACGGGCGTCTTTTCAAGCTGATCTGTCGTAATCCTCTCGGAGTACCATGTTCTGCGTTCGTAGACAACTCTGAGCTGAGGAAGGTAAACCACCCTTCTTAGGACCACTGCTCCCGCCCTTCGTTGCGACTCCATCAGCTGACCTCAATATATTTATGACGACTTCCGGTGGAGCCGCATGCCTTCTCCGCAATGTGCGTGCGGCGGGAGCTCAGGAGAAGCGGTAATACAACAGCGCGTCACGTGTTTAAATGGGACGACCTGCTATTTTTAGATAAAAATGCAACGGTCTAAATTATAATCATTTTTGATTTTTTGTATCATTTTGAAGCTAAAACAATGAATTAGTTAAATCTGTTCATGATTATACTGACAGAATCGTGAAATAAAACGCTAGGATCGGCGGGTTTTGCTAGGTAGGATCAGGTTACCCGAAACAAACATTTTTTGGCCTTATTACGTACGATGATCCACACTTTAAACGAATGAATACGTTGTGTATAAGTCAATCACTTAATAAGAATTTAAAGCTTCCATTATAACAAACCGAATATTCGAATATATTCGAATATGGCAAACCGAATATTCGAATATTGATTTCAGTATTCGTTCCCATCCCTAATATATATATAAAGACTATAAAGAAATAAACATAAAATACCATGAGTATGTTTTATTATCAGTTTAATTTATTCACTTACACTATAACAAAGAGCTATAAAAATAAATGTTTTTTATACTTCTTTGACTATAACATTCTTTAGAATAATCTCCAGACCATATTTTGCATGATATGGAACCACAATTTATTTTTGGCCAAAACGTCCTACCCCCAAAAAATGCCTGGCCAAAACGTCCTAGGCCGAAAGATCATAGGCCGAAACGTCCAGGCCAAAACGTCCGCTGGCCAAAACGTCCTATTTCAATAGTGTTTGAGGAGTTGGACACACAAGATTTTTCTCCATATCCTATACTGCAAAACTTTCAACAGGTCATAACTACAGTAGAAATATTCACAGAAAAAAAAACTACCTTTACGGACATCTGAATATCAAACAAATCAGGCTAACAGTGTGGGAGGAGTTGGACACATTTCAGGACTTACAGACAGAAGCAATGCTATATGTCCCCTTACCCACATAAATGTGGGGGCATAAAAACTAAGCAAATCATGAAAATGTATAAATGGAAATATAAAGAGCTGCACTTCACACCTGCATTCTTGCATTCCAGTGGTACACTAGGGTTCCATTAGGCCTAAATTAAAAAATTGTTTGTTTGTAGTGCTCCGACCCAGATTTTTAGGAGTGAGAAGGTACGTAGGGATTTTCTGGGTTTTTTTTGTTTTTAATTTAGAACATGCATGGCTGACAATTCTACCAGTAATTTCACAAAGCACAAACTTGCACATGCTTGCATGCAGACATTTTTAACCAGATCTTACATTATATAATCAGTCAATTTTTTTTTTGAACTGAATGACACTACTGTGGATATATAGACTAAGAATACACCAAACAATCTCGACACTCCCAACTCTCTTTCCCCAAAACCTTTTACAGGACAGTTGTTCTCACTACAGATGCTGTCAGACATTTTGTGTATGAAATTATGGCCTCTGATGCATTTTTGGTCTAAGCTTTGAGTATTCAAATGTCATTTATCTGGACACGGGAAGAAACAGAAGGTTTATAATGACCTACTACCGACCTCCAAAGCTGTCCAACCTGTTGGTTGTGAGGTTGGGTGGGGAGAGGTAGGTAAGGAAGAAAGTTTGCTGTCCTCCCCCTGGAAATGTTAGATATATATGAATGAAATAGTGTCCTCTGTTACATCATTTAACAGTAATGAAATAGTCCTTTGTTACATCTTTTGATAGGAATGAAATGGTGGCCTCTGTTACATCTTTGATAGGAATGAAAGGGTGGCCTCTGTTACATCTTTTGACAGTAATGAAAGAGTGGCCTCTGTTATGAGTTCTGAGTATTCAAATGTCATTAATCTGGACACAGGTAGAGACAGAAAGTTTATAATGACCTCACTGCAGACCTCCAAAGCTGTTCAACCTGGTAGTGGTGGGGAAGGGGTGGTAAAAGAGGTAGGTATTGAAAATTGATTGCTGTCCTTCCCCTGGTATGAATGAAATAGTGGCCTGTTTTACATTTTTTAATGATAGAAATGAAATGGTGGTCTCTGTTATATCTTTTGACAGGAATGAAATTGTGGCCTCAGCTACATCTTTTGATGGGAACAAAATGGTGGCCTCTGTTACATCTTTGCTAGGAATGAAATGGTGGCAACTGTTACATCTTTTGTCTAAATTCTGTGTACCCAATATCATTAATCTGGACACAGGAAGTGATGGATTCATAATTATAACAAGGCAGTCTGAAAGACAGCTAAATCCCCCGCCACTGCTATGGATAGTGAAAGGGTAAAACCTTTGATTTTAGCTGTGACCTTGACCTTGAACTGACATGGCTGACTCATGAATTCTGCACAACGTCTTGATGAGGTGATCATTTGACCAAAGTTTCATGAAAATCCTTCAAGGGGTTTAGGAGATACAGAGCTGAAACCTTTGACCTTCAGTTGTGACCTTGACCTTGAGTTGACATGGCTGACTCATGAGTTCTTGATGAGGTGATCATTTGACCAAAGTTTGATGAAAATCCTTCAAGGGGTTAAGGAGATACAGAGTGGACACCAAATGGAAGGCTCAAACCTTCGACCCTTAGTTGTGACCTTGACCTTGAGCTGGCATGGTTGACTCATAATTTCTGCACATCGTCTTGATGAGGTAATCATTTGACCCAGGTTTTATAAAATTCCTTCAAGGGGTTTAGGAGATATAGAGTGGACACGAAATGGAAGGCTCAAACCTTTGACCTTCAGTTGTGACCTTGACCTTGAGCTGACATGGCTGACTCATAAGTTCTGCACATCGCCTTGATGAGGTGATCGTTTGACCCAAGTTTGATGAAAATCCTTCAAGGGGTTTAGGAGATATAGAGCTGACACAAAATGGAAGGTTCAAACCTTTGACCCTAAGTTGTGACCTTGACCTTGAGCCGGCATGACTGACTCATGGGTTCTGCACATGGTCTTGATGAGGTGATCATTTGACCCAAGTTTTATAAAATTCCTTCAAGGGGTTTAAGAGATATAGAGCGGACACAAAATGGAAGGCTCAAACCTTTGACCTTGAGTTGTGACCTTGACCTTGAGCCGGCATGGCTGACTCATGGGTTCTGCACATCGTCTTGATGAGGTGATCATTTGACCCAAGTTTTATAAAATTCCTTCAAGGGGTTTAGGAGATATAGAGCGGACACAAAATGGCAGGCTCAAAACTTTGACCTTGAGTTATGACCTTGACCTTGAACCGACAAGGCTGACTCATGGGTTCTGCACATCGTCTTGATGAGGTGATCATTTGACCCAAGTTTCATGAAAATCCTTCAAGGGGTTTAGGAGATATGGACCGGACACGAATTTGTTACGGACGGAAGGACGGAAGGACGGACGCAGACCATTCCTATAATCCCTCCGCCACGGCGGGGGATTAAAAACCATATTATAGTTCATTTGGCGGTACTCAGTAGGGTGTAAAAACAATTTCGCACCACTCGCCCTGCAGGACTAGTAGGCAGTAAAATCTACTCACCCTTAGTGACTGTTCACTAAGTCTTGTCCTAACAATTGACATAATATAAAATATTGTCATTTTTATGAAAGGAGTTTTTTTACATGTTCAGTAAGTAAATTTCAAATGTAGAAAATATTCTTCTCTTGTACACTACACTTCCTTTTTAAAGAAGCATATTTGTTCTTCTTAAATTTCCTTTTTACAGCAGACATTCTTATTTTTCTTTCTCTCTGTTTTGGTCGTCTCCACCACCCAGTTGCTCTCTATAATAACTGCATCGATAGTACTTATAATCACAGTCTCCCCCTACCATATTTTCCTAAAGTGTTAAGACAGCATAAAATATTTTGTTATTTTCACTTTCTCAAAAAAACAAAGACAAATATTAAACAGGGAATGCCATGTACCAAAATCGCAGCCTCCCCAAAACGAAACCTACAGCACGCAGACGTGTATACCACAAACACACACACACATACACGTGCACACACACAAAGCCAACACACGAGGACAAAACGAACAAACAAAGGAACAGACTTATTTCCCGAAAAGTAATTATTTTGAAAAGTGTCCCAAAAATAGAGACACAATAATCACCATCAACCCACTTGTATTGAAAGCGAGAAAAAAGAAAATTATCGGTAATTATTCTGTTGATAAACTAAGTAATTGACCTTGTTTTCCTCATCAATTAAAACCTCCTCAAAGAGCTAAAAAAAGTATGTCGGTATCATGGCATCCGAAGTGGAGATCAAAGCGGTATAGTTGCCCGAGATTGTCATGGCATTACGTAAAGTTTTCGCGCCATGTGAAACATCACTGTCTGATCGTACCGCCTCGGTTCTTTAAATTATTGAGATGAAATCAATACTGAATAATAAAAAAAATTTCTTTTTTTTTAAAGCTATGTGCAATATCACGAATAAACTGACAGGTAATTGTGTCAAACGATGATAGTGGATATCCTACCTCTGTGACCTATTTGCCATCATGGAATTTACGTCTTTTTTAAGGAAGAATATCTTACAAAGTGTTGTGTAAAAAATAAATGTCCAAAGATTCATTTAAAACTTATTAAAAACAACAACGACATCATACTGCTTTATTTTAAAACCACATTTCCATTTACGTGACTGCACTAACAGAAATCCGTTCGCCAAAAGTAGTTTTACCCCATGTATTTATATTGCTGCCACTTTTTCATTATTTAAGATTTTTAATTCTGTTTTTTGTACTTTCTGGTCATAAGTCTGAATTTTATGACCATAGTATGTTTCATTTATTTACTTTTAGAAAGAAATAAATAATTAAAATCGCGCTGTTTGAAATTTTACAAATAGTTATATGAAAATTTGATCGTTTTTATGGAAATTTGCCTACATTTCTGTCGATATTGTAAGCACCCAGGCTTTTGTGTTTCTGACAAATACGTACACAGGATGGACTAGGAATATTTAATCTTCACTCTTATCATATTCGCTGAGTAAATCGCATCATCGCTGTGTCAGTCTTGTCGAGTGGAAGATCTACGTTGTTTCAGATGATCAGTTTTGGTGGAGAAAGCTGAGTGCGAAAGTTGAGCCAGTGGTGAGAAAGTTGTTTGTGACTAAGAGCACGGATTACGAAGAAACCATTTCTATAAAATGGTTTGTTGTAGATATGGATCGGGCTATGGTGGAGGAACTGATCCTATAAATACACTTTAAATGATAACAGTAATGAAGTTCAGAGTTTTATATGTTATTTAATTTAACGATAACGTATTCAATATATTAACGACAAAATATGCTTCTTACAATAAAAATGATAAACACGTAGGAGATTAAAGGCAGACACAGCAATGAACCAGTTGCAAAGAACTACTTTCAGCCATTTAGTTTTTATCAAAGTTCTACTAAAACCATATTTTATAGAGATCTACGATATAATTCACGATTCTAGAATATAGCGATAGTATAGTAAAGGAAATTTGGTAAACCGCTTGTACCTAAAGCTTCAGAGCTTGACTGCATTTTTGAAAGTTGTTGAAGATCGAACTTTAAAAGTAGATCAATGTTATTGTTATTGTTGCAACTGACCCAGATTGCTGGAACGTGCGTCCTTTTATAACTGACGCAATGCTGGAAGGGATGCTGGAATGCTGGGGACCAATCAAAATCCTTGACACAAAAAGCGCGCTGTCAGTGTAATCGGGTCAAGTCACAGTAAACATTAAATAATATGGAATTAACATAAACTGTGCTGCTATAAAGGGATTAAAAGGTAAGGGCAGATATAAAGAATTGATTTAAGAAGGGGAACTGATATAATTGTCTCCGATAAACCAAAATAGAGACGAAAATATAGCGTTCCAGCATTTTCCAGCATTGCGCGTTCAAAGCAGACAAATAGTTACACGGAGCGTTCCAGAATATTCCTGAAGTTTGCTAATTACATATTCGCTTCCGAATAAGATTTACTTTTAAAACAATCAAAGTTAACAAAACAGTATTCTATGGCAATATAAATCAGTCATTTAAGCATTCCCTGCAAAATTACCAAAATTCATGCGCGAACATTCATAACAACAAGAGGACCATGATGGTCCTGAATCGCTCACCTCTTTCCACATGATCCAGTTTTGAGTATGACGTCGTTTTTTCTATTATTTGACATAGTGACCTAGTTTTTGAGCTCATGTGACCCAGTTTTGAACTTGACCTAGATATTATCAAGATAAAAATTCTGACCAATTTTCATGAAGATCCATTGAAAAATATGGTCTCTAGAGAGGTCACAAGGTTTTTCTGTTATTTGACCTATTGACCTAGTTTTTCAAGGCACGTGACCCAGTTTCAAACTTGACCTAGATATCATCAAGGTGAACATTCTGACCAATTTTCATGAAGATCCATTCAAGGGTATGGCCTCTAGAGAAGTCACAAGGTTTTTCTATTTCAAGACCTACTGACCTAGTTTTTGGTCGCAGCTGACCCAGTTTCAAACTTGACGTAGATATCATCAAGATAAACATTCTGACCAATTTTTATGGAGATCCATTCACAAGTATGGCCTCTAGAGAGGTCACAAGGTTTTTCTATTTTTAGACCAACTGACCTATTTTTTGATGGCACGTGACCCACTATCGAACTTCACCTAGATATCATCAAGATGAACATTCTGACCAATTTTTATGGAGATCCATTCACAAGTATGGCCTCTAGAGAGGTCACAAGGTTTTTCTATTTTTAGACCTACTGACCTAGTTTTTGACCGCACATGACCCTGTTTCGAACTTGACATAGATATCATCAAGATGAACATTCAGACAAACTTTCATGAAGATCCATTGAAAAATATGGCCTTTAAGAGAGGTCACAAGGTTTTTCTATTATTTAACCTACTGACCTAGTTTTTGATGGCACGTGACCCACTTTCGAATTTGACCTAGATATCATCAAGATGAACATTCAGACCAACTTTCATACAGATCCCATGGAAAATATGGCCTCTAGAGAGGTCACAAGGTTTTTCTATTATTTGACCTACTGACCTAGTTTTTGACAGCACGTGACCCACTTTCGAACCTGACTTAGATATCATCAAGGTGAACATTCTGACCAATTTTCATGAAGATTTCATGAAATATATGGCCTCTAGAGAGGTCACAAGGTTTTTCTATTTTTAGACCTACTGACCTAGTTTTTGACCGCACGTGACCCAGTTTCGAATTTGACCTAGATATCATCAAGATAAACATTCAGACCAACTTTCATAGAGATCCCATGAAAAATATGGCCTCTAGAGAGGTCACAAGGTTTTTCTATTTTTAGACCTACTGACCTAGTTTTTGAAGGCAAGTGACCCAGTTTCGAACTTGACTTAGATATCATCAAGGTGAACATTCTGACCAATTTTCATGAAGATCCATTGAAAATTATGGCCTCTAGAGAGGTCACAAGGTTTTTCTATTTTTAGACCTACTGATCTAGTTTTTGACGGCATGTGACCCAGTTTCGAACTTGACCTAGAATTTACCAAGATGAACATTCTGACCCATTTTCATAAAGATCCCATGAAAAATGTGACCTCTAGAGATGTCACAAGCAAAAGTTTACGCACGCACGGACTGACGCACGGACGACGGACGCTGCGCGATCACAAAAGCTCACCTTGTCACTTTGTGACAGGTGAGCTAAAAATGGCGGACATATTCAACTTGTAAATACATCATGCAGGAATGCTGGAAATCAAAATATTAACAAAAGTGATTTATAACAAGCAAAGATTCTCTGATGAAATCAAAGTGTTATGTCAGTACTAAACATACATTAAAGGAAACTGGATTAAAATCTGTATTTTACACATGGCGAGTACTGGTTCGTAAAGTGAATGATAACCGGATACACGAAAGTTCGGTTATCAGATTTCCAGCTATTACACTATCTTATTAATCAAACTGTATCACTTCTCAAACAATGTTGAAAATTTGAAGCGATTATTTTGAAAAATGAATGCACTAAGCGCGTTTTCTGTGTAGATGTCGATAAACATAAGTCACGGCGATGTAAGTCGCATGTGCTCATGGAATGGAAAATAACCGGCATGACGTTTTGATATCTTTACTATTCGCGGGTAAATTCCTGTCAATCCAGGTATTTATTCGTGATGTAATTTCTGAATTTGGTAAAGTAACGACGTAAAAACCACTCGCCGATCGGTCGAGTATACAGCGGTCCACTCGTCCTATCCAGACTTTAACTCGCGGGCGAGTGGAATTTTACAGCCCTGCTGACAGTCTGGTATCGTAACTTGAGACTTCCGAAACGCGAAAGATGTCGGCGGTCTGTGGTCATGTACTAATTTAGAAACTACATGCTGAATGATCTGTTGTATATTAAGAAACAGATGCTGAAATTGCATTTTGCATCAAACAGGATCAAAACAAAACAAACAAAAATTTGCCCCCTGGACTGCCTAAAAAAATTTTGGGGTCAGGACTATTTTGATGGGTCGGTCTGAGCACTACAAACAAACCATTTTTTAATTTAGGCCTTATATTTCCAATCAGACAATTCAATCTTCACACAGACAGAACAAATTGGTAGTCATTTTAAGAGGTTGTTGTTCAATATTTTCATTTTTTTTTAGTTGTAATTTGTTTTGTTTCAATACTAAGAGCTGATACCCTTTATTCATAAGAATGATCTGACTAGCTCTAATCTAGTTGGAACAGCTCATGGGCATGTCCACTAAAAGAATTTTATTAATGTGAATCAATAACTGAATGTATTCAGTGATTTTTTCCTACCTAGATATGCATCAACTTTCAGATTCCACAGCTGTCTGTAATTCTGTAGGAACTGTGTCATCTTTTTAACCTGGCTGCCTTCACATCTAGTGTAAGAGAAAAAAACAGCAAAGATTTAACATAGATGACTCCTACAAGTGCATAGAAAATATAAGCATAACATGGTGAATTTATATTGTACTTCAGAGTGCAACAAGAGCTGTCTGATGACAGCGCGCTCGACTATTCGAAGAATTGATTGAAGAATGGGGTCAAAATATTTCCACGGATATTAAGACAAAAGAAATAAATATATTAGACAAACAATGTTCCTGTATTACTTTGATTTCGATAAGTCTTGCACTAAATGGCAATATATGAGCCAATTTCAAAGTCCAAAAAGGGCCATAATTCAGTCAAAATAGTTATGTACTCTTGCCTACTGATGTAAATCATAATGATAAGCAAGTGTTCTAAGTTTAAAAGCCATATGTCAAATAGTTTTGACAAAACATGGACTTGTATGAAAACAGAACCAATTTCAAAGTCCAAAAAGGGCCATAATTCAGCCAAAATAGATGACAGAGATATGTTCTCTTTCCTACAGATAGAGACTATTATACTAAACAAGTGATAGAAGTTTCAAAGCCATATGTCAAACACTTTACAAAAAATATGAACTGGTACGAAAAACTTAACCAAGATTTCTAAGTCAAAAGGGGCCATAATTCAGCCAAAATCCTTGATGGAGTTATGTACTCTTGCCTATAACTGGACATGGTGATGGTAAACAGGTGTTGAAAGTTTCAAAGCTTTATCTCAAAAGACTTTGTCAAAATATGAACTGGTACGAAATATTAACCCAGATTTCTAAGTCAAAAAGGGCCATAATTCAGCCAAAATCCCTGATGGAGTTATGTACTCTTGCCTATAACTGGACATGGTGATGGAAAACAAGTGTTGAAAGTTTCAAAGCTTTATCTTAAAAGACTTTGTCAAAATATGAACTGGTACGAAAAACTTAACCATGATTTCTAAGTCAAAAGGGGCCATAATTCAGCCAAAATCCTTGATGGAGTTATGTGCTCTTGCCTGTAACTGGCCATGATGATGGTAAACAAGTGTTGAAATTTTCAAAGCTTTATCTCAAAAGACTTTGTCAAAATGTGGACTGGTACGAAAAACTTAACCAAGGTGTGACGCCGACGCCGACGCCGTGGTGAGTAGGATAGCTCTACTTATTCTTCGAATAGTCAAGCTAATAAAGGGGATACACATATTATAATAACTTAAGCCAAATTTCACATGTATTACTTATATGCAAGCACATGCAAGTGTGCATACCCAAATATAATCACAGTCACCACCAGTTATATATATGGCCACTCCCACATATGAATGTTGGTCATGTTATGTTTTAACACTAAAACAAACTTTTGCAGAAGTCAACTTATCAAAGGACCAGTAAGCTTGCTCAAACATATTCTGTGTATTGCAGCTATATACTTATCTTACGCAGAATAAACAACCCAAAGCTTTTGAAAGCAAGCAGGAAAGAGTAAATATTAACCTTTAGCTTGCTGTTGGCCTATGCGACCAGTGCAAACCAAGATCAGCCAGCAGATCCATCAGCAAATTTTCATTGAAGATCCCTTCAAATAATAAGTGGTACTGCCATTATGATGATAGATCAGTCCGTTTTAGAAATTTAGCAGGCTAAAGGTTAAAAGATTCTATTAATGACACACTGGTTAAATTTTTAGTATACATGTATGATAACACAAATCCCTAAAACCATAGAGAATATATTATGGCTGGTAGTACATTTTAATCTGGAACAAATACAAACCCCTGAGACTATCTAAAGAAGAGGTCCTTGATGGCCCTATATCGCTTAGCAGAATTGATGTAGCCTACTGACCTAGTTTTTGACCAACATGACCTAACTTCTCAAACTTGACCTAGAGATCATGAAGACAAACATTCTGACTAGTTTCATAATGACTGGGTCTCAACTGTGGCCTCTAGAATGTTAACAAGATTTTCCTTTGACTAGGTGACCTAGTTTTTGACCCCACATGACCCAGATTCAAACTTTACCAAGAGATCATCAAGACAAACATGCTGACCTATTCTCATGAGTTTCAAACTTTAACCGTGGCCTCTAGAGTGTTATCAAGATTTTACGTTGATCTGGCCTACTGACTAGTTTTTGACTCCACATGACCAGATTTCAAACTTGACCCAGAGATCATAAAAAAAAAAATTCTTACCAAGTTTCATAAAGACTGGGTTACAACTGTGGTCCCTACAGTGTTAACAAGCTTTCCTAGGATTAGACTGAGTGTCCTAGTGTTTGACCCCCACATGCCCCAGATTGTACCTTGACCTAGAGGTCTAAAGATAAACATTCTGACCAATTCTCATGTGTTTCAAACTTAAACCTTCACCTCTATAGAGTGTTTACAAGACTTTACTTTGATCTGGCCTACGGACTAGTTTTGGACCCCAATTTCAAACTTTACCTAGAGATCAACATGGCAAACATTTTGACCAAGTTTCAAAAAGACTGGGTTACAACTGTAGCCTCTAGTGTTAACAAGCTTTTCCTTTGATTTTACCGGGTGACCTACTTTTTGACCCCACATGACCCAAATTAGAATTTGACCTACAGGTCAACAAGATAAACATGCTGACCAATTCTCATGACTTTCAAACTAACTTAAACTCTAGACTCTAAGGGTGTTAACAAGATTTTCCTTTGATATGGCCTACTGACCTAGTTTTTGACCCCACAAAACTTGTCCTAGGGATCATCAAGATAAACATTCTGGCCAAGTTTCATAAAGACTGGGTCACAAATGTGGCCTCTAGAGTGTTAACAAGGCAAATGTTGATGGACAACACAAGACGGATGCTGGATAACACCATACAATGAACAGTTACAATATCTCACCTTGAGCACTTCATGCTCTGGTGAGCTAAAGCCAAGATTTCCTGATCTCTGTGGCCCTTTATGCAGGCCAGTGTATCTGAGCCCATCTTGAATTTGCCAACAATACAGATGTGACATAATTCACTGTGTGACAGTCCATACCTAAGGTCATAAACTATACTAACACAAACCTGACTGCCCATCAATGATGTACAGAGCACTGATGGAAAGAACAAACAAAGTCTTTCAGACATTGATCGGGCACTGGCCAGCTTACCTCTCCGAGACATAGACCAGCTTATATATTTCAATTACACAACGTCTTATGTTATGCACACATTCCCTAGGGGAAACTTCCATGTCATTGACAAATTGCATCTTAAAGCATTTCACAAGTTTTTATTTAGTGAGCTAAACAGCTAATCACTTTTTGACATGTTTTTAAACTGACAAGCTAACCTTTAGTTTACATTCAAGATCACATCTTTAAGAACAAGACAGGCTCTCTTTCCCAACCATTTCCAATGTTAATGTTCCAATTAATATCCCTGAAAATAATCCAAAGAAAGCAAATCTTAAGAGATGTCATTTACCTTCAGAAAGTGCTGTAAGAAATGTCTAGTATGGACAAGGCAATGGCAAGTATAGAAAAAGAGTATGAGCAAGGGAATGTCAAATTACAGACAAGGCAGTATCAAATATAGACAAAGCAATGTAAAGCATGGACAAGGCAATATCAAGTATAGACATGGCAATGTCAAGTATGGACAATGCAATGTCAAGTATGGACAAGGCAATGTCAAGTATGGACAAGTCAATGTCAAGCATGGACAGAGCAATGTCAATTATGGACAAGGCAATGTTAAGTATGGACAAAACAATGCCAAGGCAATGGCAAATATTGACAAGGCAATTGCAAGTATGAAGGCAATGGCAAGTATGGAAAAGGCAATGTTAACTTCAGACAAGACAATGCCAAGAATTGACAAGACAACGTTAAGTATGGACAACTTTTTATAACCTTGAAGACTCATGTTAAGTTTCTAATGAATATCTACATTAGTTTCGGAGATAGCAACTTGCACAGGATTTCCGACAAATACGGACAAAGCAATGGAAAATACGGAAAAGGCCATGGCAAGTATGGACAGGGCAATGGCAAGCATGGACAAGGCAATGGCAAGTATGGACAAGGCAAAGGCAAGTATGGACAAGACAATGGCAAGTATGGACAAGGCAATGGCAAGTATGGACAAGGAAATGACAAGTATGGACAAGGCAATGTCAAGTATGGACAAGGCAATGGCAAGTATGGACAAGGAAATGACAAGTATGGACAAGGCAATGGCAAGTATGGACAAGGCAATGGCAAAGCTGTATGAATGATAGGTAGATGTACTTTCATGCAAAACTTTAACCAAGGTGTGATGCCGGTGCCGGATGCCAGGGTGTGTAGAATAGCTCAGATTATTCTTTGAATAGTCAAGCTAAACAGTTATCTGCTGGACCAAATAATTAATCTTTAATGGCAGGGGCATACAATTTTTTTTAAGCTGAATGTCTCCGTCAATGCCTCATCACAGAGAAATAAACAAACAGGTCTTGATATCACTTATCATGCAGGTCCAGATTTCACTTCTTAAAAAGTTCATGTAAGATCTGTTGGAGAAGTTTTTGTTAAAAGTTTCAAGTCTGTATCATTCTGTATTGACAAGTTGACCTGGTTTCTTGACAGGAATAATATTCAGTTTTCAGTTGCATATAAAACATCTGGTGACATGAAATAATCTGATGTGTTTAGTTTCATGTAAATATTCAGTAACTTGTTAGTTGATACAAGTTTTATTGCCCTTTTCCAACAGCTAATCTAGCCAGTTTTCCCAGAGTATGCCCTGTAATTGACAACTTTCAAACATGAGTAAGAGGAAGGCAAACAAACTTTAAGGAGAGTTTCAAAATAAGCTCTGAGCTTCTTGTTCAATCCTTCATGCTGTTACTTGCAAAAAATGCAAAGGACGGGATTTGATAAGATATGCAAAATGGCCCCCTAAATAATTAGAATATGAAAACTCCATAATTGAAATTTTAACTGTCTAAAACGAAAAAGAAGATCATAATCGTTAAAACTATGACTTTTAAAAACTTCAAAACCAAGTTATTTGTACGACTCATTTTTCTTTGAAGGAAACAGGATAACTTGCTCATCTCTAAGCAACCGGGCATCAAACAGATACGCGGGAGTTTTGTTCTAATCATGAAACTGATAACTAAAAGTTGTTTTTATAAGAAAATTGTAGGTTTAGAGCCGAGTTTAATACAAAAGTGAAACTGAAAGTAGATTTAGACATTTTAATGATCAGTTACGTGCTTTAGATCTATGTGAACTGTATTTCGGGATTATATTCAAGTCGATTTTGTTTATGCGGCATTATTAAAGAAAGAATAAACTGTAATTAAAGTTGTTTAAAAAGAAAATTGTTATTGTTTACATAAATGTTATAGAGACAAGAAAGATAACTCATGCACACCGCAACTAGTAGATACATGTAGATAGTTCATTTATGTAAAAAAATATGACGTAGTTTGTACATAAGTCTCTGTGACGCAATCGGTACGCACAGCGGCTGAAATGAAATTTTATGCCTGGTGTCAGTGGTATGCGAGATCGATTCCCAACAAATCTGAGTGTAAAACTTTTTTTTCTGGCCAACAGGAAGTACCATTCTTTGATAATTGCAAACCATATTTACATGTAGATTCTATATTTTTAGCCACAAGTTAAAATATCTTAAACCAATTAACCGCGTTATTATTCTTTTACTGTATGTCTGTGATAAAGTTATAAACATGTGTTTTTATACTTCTTTTTTATAAATGACGCATGAAAAATAGTAAGTCAACAACTCAGAATTGTTTCATCAACTCCGTTTCATCGCCGTACGAAGTTTCATAAATAAATGTATGTTGAGTCAATTAATGTCACTGACATGTCATTTCCGGTGTGAAATATTTTATTTTATGAATAAAAGATAAAATCCCTATAGATTCTATAGCCATGTTAAAAACAAAATAGCTAAGCTATATTTGTGTTTAAAGAATATCTAAAATATCGAAAGACGCGTCATTTTATTATTGTTTTTAATAATTTATTGTAGGTTGATTGTGATTTGTTTTGTTTTGTGTTTTTAAGCCGTTTTTCAACAGTAACGGACAATTAACTTAACCAGAGTTCCTGGATTCCGTACCAGTAAAAACCTGTTCTCCGCAAGTAATTGCCAACTTCCCCACATGATTATGAGATGAAGGACAAATGATTATAGTCACAATACCCCTTATCAAATCGTCACGGAGAAGAAAAACCTCGTCCGGGGATCGCACTTATGATCCTGCGATCCGCAAATCTGCGGTGGCCTTATTGAGCTTGTGAAGCAAGTTCTACAACTTATATAAATCAATTTCGACATTTCATTCCTGATGAATCCATCATCAGGGTAGGAGCAGAGAAACCAGTTTCCCTTTTAATGACAAGCACCCAAGCAAGGGAGCTACTAGTAATATTTCTCACGTCTTTGGTATGACGGGGCCGGAGATCAAACCAATACCATCCCCGCCCAACCGGAGTCGAAGCGGGCCCCACACTAGCTAGGCTCTCTGCACTGTTAATGAATACGCTTTTGAAATGAAGGCACATATGCAGGTGTTATATGTTTTCTCTCTCTTTTCTAGAATAACTATAATGATTTAAAAAAACACGGAGGAATGTATATACATGTAGTTAAGGTATCATAGAGGGGGACATGGATGTTTTAATTACTTCGTGCTCATGTAACATCTATTACTTCCGCATGTAATAAGAATTACGTTACATGCGTACGTAATAGTATTAAACATCTGCGCACGTATTAGTATAAACAAGTGAATGAAGTATTGCCATGCTATACAAAGTCCCCTACTGGAAGGCACCTAATTTTCTCTACTGCAGTATAACATAATGAACTGATATCTGTCAATGATGTATAAACAATATTGTACTACATATACAATATGTTATAACAACACACTTGGATTAAAATGTGCATATATAAAAACCCACAGTTGTTTTCATATTGAATTTTTTTGGCTGATTATAAAAATGTTATCATGTAAGTTATTTATAGTAACAACAAAGGGAAATTAATCTTTAAAAAAAAAAAAAAAAAAAAAAAAATCTATAAAATATAAGTCCACAAGAAACTCTTTACCAGGTAGAGATAGGTCAAAATACACCTAAAAATTGGATGTAACATGCATGCTGTACCACAGAAAAGTGGTCTCGATTTTTCTCTACCGCCACTAACAAAAAAGTTACAATAAAATCTATTTATAGTAATAACAAAGGGATGTAATTCTAAAAACAAGGGTGCCTCATGGTGATGAACATTTGGTCCAAGTTACATCAAAATCTCTCCATGCATGAAGAAGAAATGTTCCGTACAAAGTCATTCTTGAATTTGACCTTTGACCTCTAAATATGACCTTGACCTTAGACCTAGGGACCTGGTTCTTGCACATGACATGTTGTCTCATCCAGGGGAATATTTGTGCCAACTGATATCTAAATCCTGCTTTGCATGACAAAGTTATAGACCGGACAGGAAAAAAATCCTCTTGACCTTTGATCTCAAAGTGTGACCTTGACCTTTAAGCTAGGGTACTGGGTGTTGCGCATGACACGTCGTCTCATCATGGGGAACATTTATGCCAAGTAATATTGTAATCCCTTGATGGATGACAGAGTTCTGGATCGGACAGGGAAAAAACCTTATTGACCTTTGACCTCCAACTGTGACCTTGACCTTTGAGCTAAGGGTCTGGGCTTTGCGCATGACATGTTGTCTCATCATGGGGAACATTTGTGCCAAGTAATATTAAAATCCCTTCATGGATGGCAGAGTTATGGACCGGACAGGAAAAAAACTCTGTTGACCTTTGACCCCCAATTGTGACCTTGACCTTTGAGCTAGGGGTCCGGGATTTGTGCATGATACGTTGTCCCATCATGGGGAACACTTCTGCTAAGTGATATTAAAATCCCTTAATGAATGTCAGAGTTATTGACCGGACACGAAACAGACCCTGTTCATGCTATGTTAACATTTGACTGCTAAGTGTGACCTTGACCTTTGAGCTAGGGGTCTGAAAGTTGTGCATGACACATCGCCTTATTATGAGGTACATTTGTGCCAAGTAATATTAAAATCCCTTCATGGATGGGAGAGTTATGGACCGGACAGGAAAAAAGCCTTGTTGACCTTTGACCTCCAATTGTGACCTTGACCTTTAAGCTAGGGGTCCAGGTTTTTGCGCATGACATGTCGTCTCCTCATGGGAAACACTTGTGCCAAGTAATATTAAAATCTCTTCATGGATGGGAGAGTTATGGACCGGACAGGAAAAAAGCCCTGTTGACCTTTGACCTCGAATTGTGACCTTGACCTTTGAGCTAGGGGTCCGGGATTTGTGCACGACACGTCATCTCATCATGGGGAACATTTGTGCCAAGTAATACTAAAATCCCTTCAAGGATGGGAGAGTTGTGGACCGGACAGGAAAAAAGCCCTGTTGACCTTTGACCTCCAATTGTGACCTTGACCTTTGAGCTAGGGGTCCGGGTTTTGCGCATGACACGTCGTCTCATCATGGGGAACATTTGTGCCAAGAAATATTAAAATCCCTTCATGGATGACAGAGTTATGGACTGGACACGAAATTGCGGACGGACGGACGGACGGACGGACAGACGGAATGACGGAAAAGTGCATCCCTAGAGTCCCCGAAACTGGTTTTCAACCAGTAGGGGACTAAAAATACCTCTGCGCATATATCACTCCGCATGATTGATAACTTACTATAGAGATCACTTATAAGCTATTACGTGGGCACGTGCATAGCTGTTTCTTAGACTAACATGTGAGTACTGAGCAACTATGTCAGTTCTTTATCGCTGCAGCCTCCTGATTTATTAGACGAAGGTTTTGTTTTATACGAATGTCACACAAGAAGAAGAACATTCCATATACGAAACAAAAACAAAAACAACACTTAATATGTAAGGTGATATAGAAGCAAAATTTTTTATTTTAAAAAGTTAAAATTTCATCAAGTATGTGAAATAACTCGCTAAATTACTATAAATCCAAACAAGAGCTGTCACAGGAGACAGCGCGCTCGACTATTTCGATGCTGGATAGTGAAACTGGGCACATCTGAGGAAACTAGAGCTGTCACTGGTGTTTAATGACTCCAATTGTGGATGAAGATATTGCACAATAACCTGAGTCTATGTCAAAAATATCAACTTAAAGTAATAAGATAGGTAAAGATAAAATGTATCAAAACACTATATAAGTATATCCTAAGCAAAAAGGGGCATAATTCATTAAATATTGGTGCCAGAGTTTGCGTCATATGGTGTGGGTGATGATGTTGAACAACTATTTTAAGTTTGAATCAAATCCATTCAGTAATAACAGAGACAGAGTGAAAGTGCATCAAAACTTTAACCTAAAATTCTAAGTAAAAAGGGGAAATAATTCATGAAAAATTGGTCCCAGAGTTATGCACCTTGTGTCATATGATAAGGGTAATGATGTTGAACAATTGTTTAAGTTTGAATCAGATCCATTCAGTAATAACAGAGGTAGAGTGAAAGTGCACCAAAACTTTAACCTGAAATTCTAAGTAAAAAGGGGGAATAACTCATGAAAAAATGGTGCCAGAGTTATGCATCTTGTGTTATATGATGTGGGTGATGATGTTGAACAACTATTTTAAGTTTGAATCAAATCCATTCAGTAATAACAGAGATAGAGTGAAAGTGCATCAAAGTGCATCAAAACTTTAACCTGAAAATCTAAGTGAAAAGGGGGGGATAATTCATGAAATATTGGTGCCAGAGTTATGGCCCTTATGTCAGATGATGTGGATGATGATGAGGAATAAGTATTTCAAGTTTGAATCAAATCCATCAAGTAATTACAGAGGTAAGTTGAAAAAAGAGAAAGTGTAAAAAAACTTTAACCAAGGTGGGGACGTGGAAAGACGCCGATGCCGACGCCAGGTCGAGTAGGATAGCTCTCCTTATACTTCGTATAGTCAAGCTAAAAATGCATAACTGTTTCTATGTTGCTATGGTAACGCATATGAAATGAAAGTTTTGAATTTTAGTTTTAGAAATTTTCTTGATATGAAATAAAATGAAACAGACATAATAGTTAGAGAGTAAGTCAATATAGATGTATAAAATTAACAAGAGGACCATGATGGTCCTGAATCGCTCACCTGTCCCCACATGACCCAGTTTTGAACCGAGTATGACGTCATTTTTTCTATTATTTGACATAGTAACCTAGTTTTTGAGCTCATGTGACCCAGTTTTGAACCTGACCTAGATATCATCAAGATAAAAATTCTGACCAATTTTCATGAAGATCCATTGAAAAATATGGCCTCTAGAGAGGTCACAAGGTTTTTTATTATTTGACCTACTGACCTAGTTATTGATGGCACGTGACCCAATTTCGAACTTGACCTAGATATCATTCATGTGAACATTCTGACCAAATTTCATGAAGATCCATTCAAAAGTATGGCCTCTAGAGAGGTCACAAGGTTTTCCTATTTTTAGATCTACTGACCTAGTTATTGACCGCAGTTGACCCAGTTTCAAGCTTGACCTAGATATCATCAAGATGAACATTCAGACCAACTTTCATACAGATCCCATGAAAAATATGGCCTCTAGAGAGGTCACAATGTTTTTCTATTATTTGACCTACTGACCTAGTTATTGAAGGCACGTGACCCAGTTTCAAACTTGACCTAGACATCATCAAGGTGAACATTCTGACCAATTATCATGAAGAT
Organism: Mercenaria mercenaria; assembly: GCF_021730395.1. Lineage (NCBI taxonomy): Eukaryota > Metazoa > Mollusca > Bivalvia > Venerida > Veneridae > Mercenaria > Mercenaria mercenaria. The sequence goes on from NC_069378.1 coordinate 734,873, forward strand.
CCATTCACAAGTATGGCTTCTAGAGAGGTCACAAGGTTTTTCTATTTTTAGATCTACTGACCTAGTTTTTGACCGCAGTTGACCCAGTTTCGAACTTGACCTGGATATCATCAAGATGAACATTCAGACCAACTTTCATAAAGATCCCATGAAAAATGTGACCTCTAGAGTGGTCACAAATTTTTTTATTATATTTGACCTACTGACCTAGTTTTTGATGGCACATGACCCAGTTTCAAACTTGACCTAGATATCATCAAGGTGAACATACTGAACAACTTTCATGAAGATCCATTGAAAAGTATGGCCTTTAGAGAGGTCATAAGGTTTTTCTACTTTTAGACCTACTGACCTAGTTTTGGACCGCACATGACTCAGTTTCGAACTTGACCTAGATATCATCAAGATGAACATTCAGACCAACTTTCATACAGATCCCATGAAAATTATGGCTTCTAGAGAGGTCACAAGGTTTTTTTATTATTTGACCTACTGACCTAGTTTTCGAAGGCACATGACCCAGTTTCGAACTTGACCTAGATATCATCAAGGTGAACATTCTGACCAACTTTCATGAAGATCCATTGAAAAGTATGGCCTCTAGAGAGGTCACAAGGTTTTTCTATTTTTAGACCTACTGACCTAGTTTTGGACCGCACGTGACCCAGTTTCAAAGTTGACCTAGATATCATCAAGATGAACATTCAGACCAATTTTCATAAAGATCCCATGAAAAATGTGACCTCTAGAGTGGTCACAAGCAAAAGTTTACGGACGCACGGACGGACGCACGGACAGACGACGGACGCCGAACGCTGCACGATCACAAAAGCTCACCTTGTCACAAAGTGACATGTGAGCTAAAAAAATTTCTTATTTCTTAAGAGTTTTTGGTCGTCCTTACATGAAAGAGTTATCTCCCTTGTTTTTGCACGATCATTCTGTCTTAGAATACAAAATAAAAATTTGTTTCAAGAAATTGGATCACTGTGTATTGTGACAACATACAATTTATAGGGTTCAGCAATATAAACTAAAATATATTGCAAAATAGTTTTCTATACCCCCATTCTAAATGATCAAATATCTTTTGAGCGTAAGTCTTAGATAGGTGTAATAATCAATTATTTTTGGTTCATTACCGACGTCTGGTCATTATATCTTGGTGGATTTTGAAAAATATAGTTAATTACCAATGGAATGGTGTTGTTTTACATGCATATTTAGTGGGGGCCATTTTTAGTCCTTATCATATCCCGTCCTTTATTGAAAAAATATTGTAACAATCAAATGACCTTTACAAATTATATTCAATCATCAGAACATAAGCCTAACTGCAGATCAATTCTATGATCTGCTCTACCTATCTGGCCTACTGATGAAAATGTAGGTTAGGTGCTTTGAATAACTGTTTGCAAAACAAGTTCAACATACAAAGATAAACAACAAAGGGAATTAATGAGAAACACTTCTAACCTGTCCGAATTCTTCCACAGCACACATTATAAATGGTGTTCCTGACGGTTTCAATGAATACAGGATCCTCCTCCTCTGAATCTGAGGCTGCCTCCTCCCCGTCAGTCTTGTAATCTTCTTCCAAACCTTAATAAAACAAAAGATGAAAGATGTTTGTAAAACTCATATGCTTCCCCTTGACAACCTGTCCGTACATGACATATAGCTGATGGCCCATTATGAGCCAGATGGCCAAATAGTTTTGTTTTTTGTTGACTTTAATGAAGCACTAACATAATGAAAGGTCTTCTGATGGTGGAGGAAGACCCCAGCTGCCCCTCTGTGCATTATTTCATCACCGGTGGGCATCCAAGTAAAACCACTGACCTTCCATAAGCCAGCTGGATGGCTTTCCCACAAGAAGAAGCTGAACAACCTGAGTGAGGCTCAAACCCACATCGATGAGTGGAAAGACGAGTGGAAAGTGATTTTAAGTCAGCAACCTCAAGCATTTGGCCACTGGATGGCCAGACAAGGCTATTTATAAAAGAGTTTTTACTGAAAATAAGGGTAATTTTTCATCTGCCAATTTTGGCATGGGAAAATCAGTTGTGTCCCTGAAAGGGTCCAATTTCATCTGTTTAAACACAAAAATAAAACTGTATGATGAGCTGTTGGATGCCAGTGGTTTCAGAGCAGTATTTACCAAAACTCAATCCGTCGGAGATGACATCATCGAAAAAGTATTTCCTTTATATTATCACTCTGTACCATGCCATCCTCCAATACTGAATTTGTTAATAAGATAGAACAGAGAAATCAATGTGTTATACAATAAATAAGAGCTGTCTATTGACAGCGAGCCTGACTGTTCAAAGAATTGATGTAAATAGTCGTTCCGAATTATTTTTTGAATGGACTAGCTTAAAAGAAAATGTGAGTAGAAAAGTTGTACTCTTGCCTACACATAGAGACCATGCATGACTGAAAGCAAGTGTTCAAAGTTTCAAAGCCATCTATCGAACAGTTAGACAAAATAAGGAATGGTACGTAACTTCTGTACGAAAAACTTAATTGAAGTCCAAAAGGGGCCAAAATTCAGCCAAATATCTTTGCTACAGTTGATTACCGATGGCGATCATGACCACGAACAAGTGTTCAAAGTTTCAATGTCACAAGTCAAATAGTTTTGACAAAATGTGGACTTTAACTAAAATTGAACCAATTTCCAAGTCAAACAAGGGTCACAATTCAGCAATTATACTTGACAGAGTTATGTGCTATTTCCTACAGATAGACTGTTAGGTGTAAAAAAATGCTTGTTTAGGTATCCCGACCTACCCTAAATTTTTGACCCAACCCTAAATGTTTTTATGGCCTTCGAGGATATTTTTTGTCAAATTTTTCACAAAAAGTTGCAGAACTGCACTTTTTATGCTGTGAACATGGTCAGCATACTGATGCTCTAAAGGCATAACCCCTTATTTACATTCATTTTTTTACACAAAAATATTTTCAGAAAAGTCTCACTTAATAAAACAAGAGGGCCATGACGGCCCTATATCGCTCATCAGAGTTGATCTGGCCTACTGACCTAGTTTTTGACCCCAAATGACCCAATTTTGAATTTAACATAAAGCTCATCAAGACAAAACATTCTGACCAAGTTTCATATAGATTGAGCCGCAACAGTTACCTTTAGAGTGTTCACAAACTTTTCCTTCCATCTGACCATGTGACCTAGTTTTTGAACCCAAATGACCCAGATTAAAACTGGACCTAGAGATCATCAAGACAAACATCCTGACCAAGTTTCATAAAAACTGAGTCAAAATTGTGGCCTCTAGAATGTTCACAAGCTTTTCCTTTGATCTGGCCTTTGATCTAGTTTTTGACCCCACATGACCCAGTTTCAAACTTGACCTAGAGATCATCAAGACTTACATTCTGACGAAGTTTCATAAAGATTGGGTCACAGATGTGGCCTCCAGAATGATCATAAGGCAAATATTGGCACATGACGGATGCTGGACAATGACCAGTTACAACAGGTCACCTTGAGGACTTTGTGCTCTGGTGAGCTAAAAAAAACAAGAGCTGTCACTAATGGTGACAAATGCCCCCCGCAGCACCTTGACCTTTGACCTGGTGACCCCAAAGTCAGTAGGGGTGGTGTACTCAATAAGTACTATCAGCATGTGAAGTTTGAAGGTCCTGGGTGAAGTGGTTCGCATGTAAAGTGCCTTCATGCAAAAAGTTAACGTTGGCCCCTGTGACCTTGATCTTTGACCTGGTGACCCCAAAGTCAGTAGGGTTGGTGGACTCATAAAGTACTACCAGCATGTAAAGTTTGAAGGTCCTTGGTGAAGTGGTTCGCGAGTAAAGTGCCTTCATGCAAAAAGTTAACGTTGGCCCCTGTGACCTTGACCTTTGACCTGGTGACCCCAAAGTCAGTAGGAGTGGTGTACTCAACAAGTACTATCAGGCCAGCATTTTTTTATTTTCTGGTTTACGGGAGATTTTTCAAAAAGTTTGGGTCGGGGGGGGACAAATAAAAATAAAAATAAAAATCCCAATTTTGAGCAGTCGACCAAATAAATAAAAATAAAACGTCCAAAAGGGTACAATTTTTTTATTTTTTGTACATCCCAGAAAACAAAAGCTTGCAAGCTTAAATTGCATACACACTCACAAATGAACTATTCTGAACTGGTTTATATGATCTCATCATCTCAGTATACTGTTGTTTTCTTAATGTGTAGCTTGTATGAATAATGCAACTTTCAAAGTCACCAAAGATATGTATTATTTGTGTTTTTGTATGTATCTATTTTGTAGTAAAAATATACTTGTGGTTTTTCATAATAAAATATACAGATACCACAGTTGACATATCATAAGAACATTGCATAATGCTTATTATATAAACATGAATAAAAACTGCTGTTAGAATGGGGATATGCAATGACTACTTTAGCAGGGCTTTCGGTAGGTTCTGAAACTCAAGAGTCATTGACTCTTCAGCCTAAATTTTCAAGAGTCAAAATCAGATTTTCAAGAGTCAAAGTCACATTTTCAAGAGTCAAGATTCAAGATCAGCTTTTCAGGGGACAAGCTATACTTTTATTAATGCAACTCTCATAGACATTATCTAAAACAAGTACATTAGTCATTACAGATTTTCTTCAGCAAATTCATATTTTAGTTGTCTTATTTTGCACATTGCCTAGAAATGCGTGGGTTTGGTGTTTTACTTTATTCTTGGCAAATTCTTCTAAATTAGAACTAAGAGTGATCATATTTTTCTTAAATGCAGACTTTTTATTGTCTTTTTATTTAGATTGTGCTAGAAAAATCTTAAGAAATGATAAAAATGTCCGAAAATGGCGGTCGCGAAAACGAGTGACAAATACGGAAAACGAAAGTAAACATTAAAAATTCTTGCTAAAATACCTGTTTTAAATTTCATTTTTTTCACCATACCACGTATAATTTCTGCTTATTTAAAGCATTTATTTTTTTTTGCCCAAACAAAACCTCGGCAATGATAATGAATTTATTATAGACCGTGACGGCCGACCGGCTCATGTAATCGTGTCAAGCACACAAAATAATTAACAAGTAGTACAAAAATGTTAATCTTGGGCTGCATTGTTTACCAATTAACATTTACACATTGATCAATAAACACCTTTGATAATGACGGGTAATTATTGTACTCAATACAAACCGCGAGATGATTACGTGTCAGTCGGCGCGTGGCGTGATTGACATCTGTCAGTAGCTAATTAACATATGACGCTCCGCCTATTGCCATACTTCCGTTTGTGCCGGCAACAATATTGAAATTCACTGAGATTTTGATTGATACGGGGCAGAACTTTCTAACTCGAGACGCATCAAATTAAATTTCTGCGAGTCAAGCCGACGCACAGGGCATATTTTATGCGGGTCAAATACAAGTTTTTCTCTATTTTCGCGGGTCAAAACCCGGGACCTCGGGTCAACCGAACGCCCTGCTTTAGGTCTGCATCCTGCATAACTGCATAAATGATATTAATTGGCCTTAGATGCAAAGTCTTAAAAGACAGGCATTGTCATACTAGAAAGCCAAAATTACAAATTGATAAACTGGCTTTAAAATTAAATGGCTTTGGTTAAGTTTCAGTGGCTTGAATATCGTTTTATATTTTGCTGATTGTCAGTGCCACCTATATTGTACAACAAGTCAAAACAATCTGAATTTTGATTCAGCTGAAATGTGTATACAAAATAACAACCTTATCGGCTGATGTTTAAACAACAGTATCAGATATTTATAAGACTCTTCACTGAGATGGGACTTGGACTTAGTTTAAGTTATGAATCCAAAAAAACATTTATTACTGGATATGTCATTATGTGTTCCTCAGTGTCAAGGGCACATGTGACATATAGTGTCTGAATGTTTGTCCAAAACATACTTTCAAAGGGTCTTCTTACAGATTTTATCGGTATACTTCAAGTGAACAGGACTCATGAGAATATTGCTGAGAGTTTCATGTTTGATAATTATCTTTTGAGTTACAGTACCTGGCTAGAACTTTAGTCAAACTAATTTGACACAATCCTAGGAAATATTGAGATAATCTTTTCATATGAGCACTCGGATTAGATTGCCTGTCAAAAATATTAATTTAAACAACCATTAATCTGACTGTCCAATTATTTTGACTACATGTAGTTTGAATTTTTTATCACATGTATCATTATCAAGCATTTGCAGGGACATGTGTGATTTTACATTGAAACTGCACTTTGTTTTGAACAGAACTACTGAAAATTATGGTATTAGTTATTTTTTCTTCTCCAACCCCCAAGACTCCAAAGTAAAAAAAAACTATGTTTAGCAAGTTGATACTCACTTTTGCTCTTCCATTTTGCCATTTCTTTGGTTTCTTTCCTTTTTATCAAGTGTGGTATTTTTCTGACAGCCCCACATGAATTTGAAAGTTGTCCAATTATAATATACAGACAACAAATCTCGTACATGTGATACGCCAGATTTTTTCAACATCAGCGTTGATAGTGAAGGTCATTTTTCGTATGTGATTATTCCTAATGTTGAGCTTTAGGTTCTGTAATTTCTACTCAGATCCAATTTGCTTACAATACTTGTTATCTCTGCAAACTTATTCCAAAGATAATTGTCTGTTAACTTGTATATTTTTCCTATTTAATTTCACAAAGTTTACATCCATGTAGGCCGCCATTTTTCATGCGTCTGCTGATCTTGATTAAAAAACTTCTACCTTACAGTTTAACTTTTTTTTTTGGCAGCAGCAATTATGGACGGTCGGCGGATAAAATGAAAATAAAAGTACTGAAAATGACTTTTATTTTTATTCTGTTTTGTCAAAAAATAGGGTCGGCGCTCCCGTAAACCAGAAAATTAAAAAATGTTGGCCTCAGCAAGTGAAGTTTGAAGGTCCTGGGTGCAGTGGTTCACGAGTAAAGTGCCTTCATGCAAAAAGTTAACGTTGGCCCCTGTGACCTTGACCTTTGACCTGGTGACCCCAAAGTCATTAAGGGTGGTGTACTCAATAAGTACTATCAGCAAGTGAAGTTTGAAGGTCCTGGGTGCAGTGGTTCGCGAGTAAAGTGCCTTCATGCAAAAAGTTAACGTTGGCCCCTGTGACCTTGACCTTTGACCTGGTGACCCCAAAGTCAGTAGGAGTGGTGTACTCAACAAGTACTATCAGCATGTGAAGTTTGAAGGTCCTGGGTGCAGTGGTTCGCGAGTAAGTGCCTTCATGCAAAAAGTTAACGTTGGCCCCTGTGACCTTGACCTTTGACCTGGTGACCCCAAAGTCATTAAGGGTGGTGTACTCAATAAGTACTATCAGCATGTGAAGTTTGAAGGTCCTGGGTGCAGTGGTTCGCGAGTAAAGTGCCTTCATGCAAAAAGTTAACGTTGTGACTAACGAACGAACGAACTAACTAACGAACGAATGGACGGACAGTTGAAAACTAATATGCCTCCCTTTGGGGGCATAAAATTTTTTTTTTAGACCTACCTACCCTAATTGTTTTAGCATTTTACCGGAAACAAAGAATTTTTTTTAGGCCTTATGATTAAAGGCACTCGCTACAGTTTTTCAGGACGGATCGATATTTACCCCAACACCGTGCCAATTTGGTTTCGATGTAGCTCACTGCAGACTTGGTGTGGTCTTCTGCGCATGCCCGGAAGTGATTACCTAATGTTGCGTACGGCAAAAAATCGCAAATTATTGTATGTTCTCATGCATTTAATGTACAAAATGTATAATATACTGACTAAAGGTAAGGGTAAGTATCACCATGGTTACAAAATAAATACATTTAAAGTACTTTTAGTTCAAATTGCTTCAGTCCGACATATACTGGAGTCTGTTATTTATACCAGTGCACTGAGTCACAGCTGTTTCTAATCCCGTACCGTACCTGTACCGTACATTCGTAAACTATAGGTTTTGTTAAAAAAGAGGGCAGAAACTTTCATCATTCTATGCCATTAAAATACTTCAGAAACACCTTAAAATCCGCTTATTAAGAAATCTGCCGTTTGATAATTTTATATATATATTTCTAAGTAATTTGCTCAAACATTGAATGAGTATTTCGTACCAACCTGCGTTGTATAAATGCCCACCACACCCCACCTCGTACTTTGATTTAAGCGAAATCTAATATGGTGACCTATCAATTTTCTTTTTGTTTTAGATTAGGTAGACATAACCAAAGGTATGTGCAGAATTTGATTAAATTCTATTATGTGAAACTCCATAAAATAGCAGAAGTACCAACTTAAAATTGACAAAAATATGCAAAAATAGCCCTTGGGTCTGCTGAACAAGTATTCCTTTCTTTACAAAATCATGTTCTTTTGATTTCTCTGAGCATGTTTCAAATAGATATATTGTTTTCCATTATAACAAGAGCTGTCCGTAAGACAGCCAAGCTCGACTATTCGAAATATTGTCACAGAAGCAGGAAATTATTACCCAAAATGTTAAATATCAAAAGAGTTTAAGTTCGAAAGGGGACATAATTTGACCAAAATACATATCAAAGTTATGGGACTTGATGCTATCAACTAGTTTTATAACCCCGAAGAAACATGTTAGGTTTAAATTCAATATCTGCATTAGTTTTGGAGATAGTAACTTGCATGTAAACTTTAACCAGAATTTTCTAAGTCCAAAAGGGGGCATAATTTGTTCAAAATACATGTTAAGAGTTATGGAACTTGACCTAGTGAGGCTGGTAATTGACCTAGAAAAGGAATAAATAAGATTCAAAGCTATATGCCTTTTGGTAATAGCTGTATGTACTTGCACGCAAAACTTTAACCAGAATTTTCTAAGTCCAAAAGGGGGCATAATTTGCCCAAAATACATGTCAGAGTTATGGGACTTGATTCTATCAACTAGTTTTATAACCCCGAAGACACATGTGAAGTTTCAATTTAATATCTATATTAGTTTTGGAGATAGTAACTTGCATGTAAAACTTTAACCAGGATTTTATAAGTCCAAAAGGGGGCATAATTTGCCCAAAATACATGTCAGAGTTATGGGACTTGTCCCAGTGAGGTAGGTAATTGATCTAGAAAAGAAAAAATAAGTTTCAAATCTATATGCCTTTTAGTAATAGCTGTATGTACTTGCACGCAAAACTTTAACCAGAATTTTCTAAGTCCAAAAGGGGGCATAATTTGGCCAAAATGAAGGTCAGAGTTATGGACTTGGTGCTATCAACTAGTTTTATAACCCCGAAGACACATGTAAAGTTTCAATTCAATATCTGCATTAGTTTTGGAGATAGTAACTTGCATGTAAAACTTTAACCAGGATTTTCTAAGTCCAAAAGGGGGCATAATTTGCTCAAAATACATGTCAGAGTTATGGGACTTGACCCAGTGAGGTAGGTAATTGATCTAGAAAAAGAAAAAATAAGTTTCAAATCTATATGCCTTTTAGTAATAGCTGTATGTACTTGCACGCAAAACTTTAACCAGAATTTTCTAAGTCCAAAAGGGGGCATTAATTTGGCCAAAATGAAGGTCAGAGTTATGGGACTTGGTGCTATCAAATAGTTTTATAACCCCAAAGACACATGTGAAGTTTCAATTCAATATCTGCATTAGTTTTGGAGATAGTAACTTGCATGTAAAACTTTAACCAAAATTTTCTAAGTCCAAAAGGGGGCATAATTTGCTCAAAATACATGTTAGAGTTATGGAACTTGACCCAGTGAGGTTGGTAATTGTCCTAGAAAAAGAATAAATAAGTTTCAAAGCTATATGCCTTTAAATGATAGCTGTATGTACTTGCATGCAAAAACTTAACCAAGGTGTGACGCCGACGCCGACGCCGACGCCAGGGTGAGTAGAATAGCTAGACTATTCTTCGAATAGTCGAGCTAAAAATGCTTAGATAATCAAATTTATGCTGATTATTGTACTTTACTGAAATATATTTTAGGATTACAGAAATTTTGAAAAATGTTTAAAATAGCACCATATCTAGGGGCAAATTAAATTGAAACAAAGCTGGTGACCTAGTATTTTTATTTCATTTTTCAATACATCATAACATGATCTTTTCATACAAAACATTTCATCAAAATCTATTATTGAGAAAAAAATTACGAAACTGTAGCGAGCGTCCTTAACAGGCATGTGTTTAAAAGCAACAAGTTAAATAGTTTTGACAAAACATGGACTTTACATAGACTGAACCAATTTTCAAGTCCAAAAAGTGCCATAATTCAGCCAAAATACTTCACAGAGTTATCTACTCTTGCCTACAGATAGAGACTGTTATAATAAACAAGTGTTTAAAGTTTCAAAGCCACATGTCAAATAGTTTTGACAAAACATTGACTTTAACTAAAACTGAAGCAATTTCCGAGTCCAAAAAGGGCCGAAAATTCAGCCAAATTGACAGAGTTATGTACTCTTGCCTATAAAGACTATTAAATTCAGTAAAAATCTTTGACAGAGTTATGTAATATTGCCTAAAACTTGACATGTTGATGGTACACATGTGTTAAAAGTTTCAAAGCTATAGGACAAAAGGTTTTGTCAAAAACTTAAAGTGTGATTCTACGATTAGTCGACCCAAAAATGTATTACTAATCATATGTAATTACCCCCTCAATGACAATTGTAAATCTGTTCAAATTTTCTTAAAGCAATTCTGTCTGAAACTTGCTGCATTTCCCTAGACCACTTTACATTTCTACCATGTATTTTCGAAATCTATCTAACCATGTCCGAGATAAAACTCCAGATAGACACAAAATGGACTATTTGTGTACTATATAATGTTAATAATTGCAAAGAGTTTATCATACACATTACATTAGTATCAGACTGTCAAATATTATCACCCAAGTGGGAGCAGGAAGTGTTAAGTCTGTTTCGATTACATACTCTTGAACCCACTAGAGTTAACAGGACACATGACATGCACATTTTTATGGTAATTTTGTGCAAACTTAATATATCCTGAGTAATCACTGTCCATTTGAAACAAAGCATCCATACAGGGGTAAAATTTAGCAATATTTTCAACTAGCTAAATTAGCCAGCCCCACTTTGCTCATAAACTCGCTTAAAATAAATGCTACAATAATATTTCAGTATACATACTGGCCAGCATTTTGAAATGATGAAAATTATACAAGGCTTTAAATTTTATGTTAAAAACAGAAGAAACAGCATCCAAATAGATGATACTGAAAAATTACATGAATATATTTATTTAAATAATTTAATTACTTTTTTATTCAGCTATAAAACGCGTAAAAGGTTAACAAAATAGTTAAAATACTATGATAAAAGCAGAGAGTACACCGCATGATAGGACCTATTCACCATTTGGGAAGATAACTTGCCGAATGCTGCTATCTGTGTGAAATAATTTAACAAGAGGGTCATGATGACCCTGGATCGCTCACCAGAGAAATATGAGCTACACGCGTCAAATGTCAAACTGATGATTTTCAGAAATTTTTTGGAAGATTTTCCAATGTACAATCAAGTAATCCTTGTGACAGGGCCAATTTTACCCCAGGGGCCATGATTTGAACAATGTTTGTAGAAGTCTACTAGGCAATGCTACATGTCAAATATCTAAGCTCTAGGTCTTCTGGTTTATTTTTAGAAAAATTTTGAAGATTTTTCTATGTACAATCAAGTAACCCCTAGGGCGGGGTCAATTTGACGACCCCGGGGGTCATGATTTGAAAATTTTTTGTAGAGGTCCACTAGGCAATGCTACATGTCAAATATCTAAGCTCTAGGCCTTCTGCTTTTTGAGAAGAAGATTTTTTAAGATACTCCTATGTAAAATCAAGTGACCCCTGGGACTGGGTCAATTTTGACCCTGGGGTCATGATTTGAATAAAATTGGTAGAGGTCTACTAGGCAATGCTTCACACCAAATATCTAAGCTCTAGGGCTTCTGGTTTTTGAGAAGAAGACTTTTAAAGTTTTTCCTTTCGGTTGCCATGGCAACCAGAGTTCTGCATGGAATCCAATTTTTAGAATAATTTTTGTAGAGCATCACCCAAGGAACATTCCTGTGAAGTTTGAATGAAATTGGCCTAGCGGTTTAGGAGGAGATTTCGTTTAAAGTAAAAGTTTAGGGACGCCGGACGGTGAGTGATCCTAATAGCTCACCCTGAGCCTTTGGCTCTGGCGAGCTAAAAATCAGGCCAACAGTTGTATACAAGAAGACTTTCTAAGTTTCCACAATATACATATAGGGAAAAGTGACCAAGCCCCCTGGCAGCTATTTTTTTTTTTGACGAATCAGAATAATTTGAACAATCTTGGTAGAGGGTCACACAAGGATTATTTGTGTAAAATTATTTCAAAATTAGGCCAGAAGTTTCACACAAAAAGATTTTTAATGTTTCCACTATTCCAAATTAGACCATCGGTTTAGAAGGAGATGTCATTTGATGATTTCTTCTATTTTTTGCTCTGAGGGACCCAATGTGCGACCAAGCAGAACTGTTTGAACGACTTTGGTAGAGAACCTCCTAAGCAACACCCAGGCAAAGTTTAATTAAAATCATTTCAGTGGTTTTGGAGGAGAATTTCATTAAATATAATTTTCGAGGACGGTCTACTTGACGCATGCACACACACAGACAACGGACACAGTGTGATCACAATACCTCACTTTGTGCTCCAGTGAGCTAAAACATAGGACTGGGATGATTACTAGTTGAAACCAGTTTCAATTTTGCTAATCCAGTAATTGCTCTCAAACAACAGAAAACAGGAGTTGTATTTTATACATTTCTTTGACCAGCACATAGATCCACAGTATATTTCCACTAAACACATCAACTTAACATAATCAATACTCTCCGGATTTGCATGTCGTGAGTTATTTAAAATAAGATACACCAAAATGTGACTCATTAAGCGTCACACTGCTAGCAAGCGATAAAGTTTCTTAGGAAGTCAGCTGCTGGTGATACGGTTGTCAGGAAAGGAAACAGTATTTTTAATATAACTGCTGATTAACCAGTTCAATACGATTTCAAACAAATGGTTAACTGGTTTCAAGCTTTTAAATCATCCCAGCCCTTCTAAAAAAAGAAATACTTATTTGTCTGTTGCTGATTAACACTGAAGAACATCAAAATTTCATATGTACCCAAGAGATGAAGATTTGTCTGGCCACGGGCATACTCCATGAACTTCCATGATGTTGACCATGTCATTATGTGCTTCTGAAGATTCCTGAATAGAAATATCTCAATGAAACAAAATAAAACAGCATATATACACCTCAATAAAACAAAATAGATTACTGAAAAATCATTTAAATTCGTTGGCACAGACTTTAGTGGTTTTGGTCAAAACTGCAATTTTGTGGGGATATGAATTCATGGATTTCAAATTCTGAACATAAAATGGAAATTTTACTCGTTCATTTGGATTAAATTTCGTGGAGTGACTCAACCACCAAATCCACAAAAATAGTCCCTCATGAATATTTATGATTTTACAGTTACAAATTCTTTTATCTTAATAGTTCACTAAAATGTATTTTCAGCTGGACTGTGAAGAAAATTTGAAAGGGTTTATTTAAAATATTGATTCCTCTAGCAGTGGGATAAGTACTGGTGTCTCGCAAGGAGGTAAACTTTCTGCATTTGTGACATCAAACGTACAACCTCCCCACTGAATTGATGATGTGAAATACTTTTCAAGTTTTGGATCTGCATGCAAAGATTCTACCACCTAACAATGATGAAAAAAATTCTGGGTTTTTGTAAAATGAGATGCTTTCTTTGTTTTTTTACAGAACACAATAAGTAAAGCTTACCCCATTTTTACAGGTAGCAGAATACAGTAAGTACAGCTTACTCCATTTCTTTTTTTAATGAATCTATTGCAACTTGATGAGGACCTCCTAGGCTGTCCACATTGGCTGAAATGAAACATTTCATTGATCTGTTTTGCATTTAGGCCAAAAGGTTCAACAAATATGAAAACCAGAAACAGGAATAAAGCCCAAGTTCTTGAAATTTATGCCTTTCAACTGGCTCTAGCTATAAAACCATATCAAATTAGGAACACCTTTACCTTTCTAACTAGGTATGATTTTGGGAATTTACAATTTCACCGTCTTTAAATAAAATCTGTATTTCTATTTTTATTTTTCTATTTTTAATAGGCAACTCTACAAAGAATAACAAAAATCACCGAGTACCAAAGTTTTTGTTGATATGGCAAAATTTAATATATGTGTAAATATATAAAGAAACAGCTGTCACAGCAGACAGCATGCTCAACTACTGCAGTGCTGGATAGTGAAATAAGGCACATCTGAGGAAGTTATCACTGGCATGCTCAACTACTGCAGTGCTGGATAGTGAAATAAGGCACATCTGAGGAAGTTATCACTGGCATGCTTAAGGCTCTTAATGTCTTTGTTTAAAATGTAGCTGCTACATTTTCTGTTAAGAACATAAAATACAGTCAAATACCGTTACCTCGATATTCAAGGGACTACAAAAATTGCATCGACGTATCCAAAGTTCGACGTAACGATATCGACTATCTGAGACTACATTTTGTCTGTGTAGGATGTCTATATTGTCATTACATGTCATGCTGCTTTCAGTGGGTTTGGAAGGGGAAAGAAATAATAGAAAACAAAAATACGATCTTAATTTTATTGACAAATAAAACATCTAAATTTGGTTGGTTACCGGGTCCTACCCCATTGACAACAGGATATGTAGAGCTGCTAGGTATCCTTCCGGGTTGGTTACCGGATCCTTCCCTAAACATTCTGAATGCAGCGGTATAATGTTCCTTGTTGAGTAGTCATTTTTACTGTGCTTCAATAAGAACAATTTTCTAGTTAAGTACCTATATTGTTACTCAATCCTAAATGGCAGATTTTTACCCAGTCAAACAGAAAACAGTTTGTCAAAATTAATTGTTACACTGGAAAAACAGCATGCACACTGTTTTAAAAGACTTAATTACTGGGAATTCTATGCAAACTTGCTGACATTTTAATTGGATTTAAGATTAATTAACAAGCAAAACAACACACAAAATATCCTAACTATAATTAATACATCACCGGACAACAATTGGTTGATTTTCACACCTTTTAAAAAAACATGGATATTTTTTGACAAGCTGTGATATCAACGAAACCAGGTGTAAAAACAGTACAGGTAAGTTGAAGGGACTGAAAAATCTCATCGAGCTATACAAAATATCGAGACAAACAAAATATTGAGATAATCATATCGAGGTAATGATAAATAATAACATTAAAATATAAAGAGAAAAATTGGGACTGACTAAAACACATCGTGCTAACCGGAGTATTGAGCTAACCGATATCGAGGTAACGATATTCGACTGTATATTAATTTCTTTTTAAATCCCATTTCTGATAATTACTTTCTTTCACGTTTGTCAAAAGTTTGAATATTGCTAAATATACTAGAATGTTTTATTGAATCAATTTTTTTATTACCTCCCTTTAATGATCTAGTTAAATATTAAAAGTAGTGCTTTTCTAACCATGTAAGTATGCATAACGTATGAATTTGGCAAACTTTTATGAAAATTTTTTAAAGCATTATGGACTTAAGGTAGTTCTGCACATTCAGGTAAAAATTTTTGTAGTATAGATAAACCCTGATTTTCCAAAACAGAATATACCTAAAAATTTGGTCTTTTTTTTTTTTTTTTTTTTTGCTAGATTGATTTGAAAATTTTTGTCATGGGAAAAATACAACAGTTTTGGTAACATTTTTATGAGAAGAATTTTTTCTACAATATAATGAAACTTCTCAGTCATAAATGAAAATGTGGCCTATAATATGAACAACAAGAGCGCCGCCAAGCACGGCAAAATAAGCCCGAAGGCTTACATCATAGGATGGGAGCAAAATTTTAAGAACTTGACTGTTGTAGCCACAAAGGACTGGAACAACAAAACAAAAACTTCAAAAAACAAATCTAAGTCCACAAAAAAATATTCGAAGTCTACAAAAAAATCCTTATCAGGTACAGGTATGTAAAAATACACCTTACAATTGGAGGTACCATCCATGTTGTACCACAGAAAAGTAGTCTCGGTTTTTCCCTACGGCCAATAATAAAAAAGTTTCAAAATAAGCTATTTATAGTAACATAAAAGGGAAGTAATTAAAAAAAAAATTATTGTAAGTACAAAAAAGAGACCTGCCAAATAAAAACAAGAGCACTGCAATGCAGAGCAATATACACAAAGCAAAGTCATATATGACCTTTGACCCTTAAGTGTGACCTTGACCTTGAAGCGAGTCATCCGGAACATGCGCTCTGCACGTCGTCTTGGTGTGGTGAACATTTGTGTCAAATTTCTTTGAAATCCTTCAAGGGGTTCAAGAGTTACAGAGCGGACACGAAACAAACTGATATGACCTTTGACTCCTAAGTGTGACCTTGACCTTGAAGCGAGACATCCGGAACATGCGCTCTGCACGTCGTCTTGGTGTGGTGAACATTTGTGTAAAGTTTCCTTGCAATCCTTCAAGGGGTTCAAGAGTTACAGAGCGGACACAAAATTGCTAACAGACAGACGGACGGACACCAGCGTCATAACATAATACGTCCCTTCAGGCGTATAAAAATTCATAGGCACCGTTGCTTGGTTTTGAAGTATAATTTTGCCAATAATTAAAGAGATCCAAGCATTTCAAGCAGCTGAATTAAAGACAATTTTTTTATTAATTCAATGTCTCGGATGTTTTAAAATGGTATTTTTACTTTAGAAGGAAAGTAAACTTGCCATTGTAATAGATTTACATACATACTGCTATCAATTCATTGAATGATTTTCATTTCTGTATCTAGTCTTCATTTTTTAATGACTTTACACCAACACCTCAGATTATTCAAATGTGCAGACCAGACCTACCTTAACGACTCCTAGACTCCTGTGAGTCTAAATAAAATGTATTTAGTAACAAAGATCCAGTGGTGAGTTTGTTTGTGTTTAACACCATTTTTTTCAACAATATTTCAGTTACTTGGCAGCCAGTTAATCTAACTAGTGTTCCTGGATTCTGTACCAGTACAAACCTGTTCTTCGCAAGTAACTGCTAATTTCTCCAAATGAATCAGCGGTGGAGGATGAATGATTTCAGACACAGTGTCTTTTATCAAATCATCACAGACAACATATGCACCACCCAGGTATCAAACTCACAACCCTGTAATCAATCTGTATATCTATGCTCTCTCTATTGAGCTAAGCGGGCGGGCTTTCAAGTGGAACAGCATCAAATCATTTACTAGCTATGATTCATAAAATATCTCTGCAAGAATAATGTACCATGTGTCACATCATATGGCTAATAAAGTAAACAACTATCTTAGTGATAATTAAGGTAGAGAAATATAGCAGCATGAATTGACTTGAAATTCTAAGGAAAAAAAATGGGGCATAATTCATTATATATTGATGCCACATTTATGTATCTTGTGTCAAATGATCTGGGTGATGATATGAAACAATTGTTTTAAGTTTGAATCAAGTAGGAATGCTCTCCATATTCTTAATATAGTTGGGCTAAAAACAAATACCATGTGTTTCAAGCTGGAAACAGCTGAACTTCATTGTGCTTTTCCCACTGATGTTGTATATATTGAAATCTGCCTATTCCACTTCCACTGATGTGTATACAATCAAACCTGTCTTAAAGACCACCTGGCTCTAAAGAACACATGTTTTGTTTCCATTTTAACATTTATATTTTAACCTGTGAATAAAGACCACCTCCCAATAAAGACTACATTTTGGCTCTCCCAAGGGTGGTCTTTATAGACAGGTTTGACTGTACTGCAATCTGCTCACTCCATTCCCCTATATACCAGCTCTTCTACCGAAGTTCATTGGCAGCTGTAGAACCATGTTGTAGATCACCTTTGAATAAACCAGAAAATATTGCTGTTTCTTTCTATGCTCAAATAATATTTCTAAATTGTGACCTTATTGCAATACACAATTTAAGCTTGCAGTGCAACACTATACTCAAGTAAGTAAGTAACCACTTTATTTCCAAGGGCTACACATTGAGTTTATACAAAGTATATACACAACATTAAACAAACATTATCAAGCATCATTAATACAAAATGTACAGTTCAGGATTTAAACAAGCAAGCCAAATAAAAAAGATATAAAATGAGGTGGTTTTAATCCAAAACCAACAATAAAAACAAGAGGGCCATGAAGGCTCACCTGACATATTGACATATAAGATCATTAAGATAGTTTCATTAAGATATGGTCATAAATGTGGCCTCTAAAGTGTTAATTAACTTTTCCTTTGATTTGACCCGGTGACCTAGTTTTTGACCCCACATGACCCAGATTCGAACTTGACCTAAAGATCATCAAGATTTACAATCTAACCAAGTTTCATTAAGATATGGTCATAAATGTGGCCTCAAAGTGTTAACTAGCTTTTCCTTTGAATTGACCTTGTGACCTAGTTTTTGAACCAACATGACCCAGATTTAAACTGGACTTTGAGATCATCATGATTAACATTCTAAGTTTCATGAAGATACAGTCATAAATGTGGCCCCTAGAGTGTTAACAAGCTTTTCCTTAGATTTGAACTGGTGACCTAGTTTTTAACCCCAGATGACTCAATATGGAATTTGTCCAAGATTTTATTGAGGGTAACATTCTGACCAAGTTTCATTAAGATTGGGCCAAAATTTTAATAGGTATGGAATTTGTTTTCTTTGAAAATTATTTAAATGCAACTGTGAAATACAGTAATTTTTAGCTCACCTAAGCACAAAGTGCTCAAAGGTGAGTTTTTGTGATCGCCCTGTGTCCGTCGGTCATCAACAATTTGACTGTTAACACTCTAGAGGTCACAGTTTTGGCCCAATCTTAATAAAACTTGGTCAGAATGTTACACTCGATATACCGGTAATCTGTGAAATTCATCATCAGTTTGTGCATTAAGAACACAGAGTTCTGTTGTCTTGATTAATAATTTAATATATGCAAGTACCATTTTATGTTCTTTGCTATACTCACCTTAGCACTTTATGCTAAAGGTGAGCTTTTATGATCGCCGTGTCCGTCGTCGTCCGTCCGTCGTCATCAACAATTTGACTGTTAACACTCTAGAGGTCACAATTTTGACCCAATCTTAATGAAACTTGGTCAGGATGTTACCCTCAATAAAATCTAAAAATCTAATTATTTGTATATCTGCTACTTTTTCACTTGGCTGCGTTCTTCGTCTTAAAAGATTGAAGTTAAACTTGATCATGCAATTAGCTGAAATTGAAAAATAGTGTGCACACTTCCGTCAGACTGTAAAGTAAATATACAGCAGTACAAGTATTTCAAATAACCAAAAACCTTGTTAAATGATACCAGACTTACCTTCATAACCTATATCAATATTGTCATCAGACCTCTCCAATGTTCTTTGAGCTGATCCCTTTCTCCGAACTCTCTGGCTGCAGCTGTTACATTATACATTCTTCTTCACAGGAAACCAACTACACATGTCTGAAGCAATGAATTTTTTTTGTTCGTATCAATGTTTTTTGTCAGGGAAAGAAGATATGTTTGAGAAACTTGCCTAGCATTCATTGTCCTTTACCAAAAACAGAATAGGTATCATCAACACCCTATTTTTACAAAAAGCAACAACATTTTTAAAACAGCTGACATTGTCTTTAAAATCAGCGTACAGTAAAACCTGTCTAAAGCAGCCAGCCAAGAGTGTGGGGAAAAAGTGGCTGTTTAGCGCATGTCGCTGTTTAATGCATGTCATTTGTAGAATGAAGGGAAATGAGGCACTGGCTACTTTAGACAGATTGGCTGCTTAACAGAGGTGACAGCAGGTTTTACTGTATGCTAATTGTAGCTATGGTTGATTTCCAAGTAAACTTTCTGCTCAAGTGATTTTGGGTCTGGCCGGCTGTCAGCAGTGAGCGGCCATTTCGCAGAAGAAACACTCTTCATTACTGCCGTTTTTAAGTCAATTTGCGCTCATACGAAAGATTTCAACCCACCATTTTTAAAAATGTGAAAATCAAGGATCTTCAATAAGTTCAGTATTTTAGTGACAGATTTAACTTTAGCAGCTGTAACTTATCTATATTTAACATTTGACATGTATGATTTATTAAAATTTCAAAATCTAACAAATACAGTTTTGAGGAATCAAGTTTACAATGTTATAAATCAGTATCATATAATCTATGTTCATAAACGCTTGAGGCAGGTTGTAGATGTTTCAAATCTACTTTAAAAGTGGCTGAGGAAGCCCAAAGAAATTTTTACAATTCTTACCCACTCGGACATTTGCAGAAAAAAATATTTAAGCGACAATATTATACAATTATCGACTTTTTCATAGCTTGATATGAGGATTTATCAACCCGAAAACAATTCACCAAGCCGGATACCAGAAACAAACAATTTTGTTTCGCAGACATAGTATACATACCATTTTTGTATCTTAATGTTGTAGGTACACCCAGTAGACAACAAATACAGATATATGTACCTTTCTAGTCTGTACAGGTTAAAACTATCCCAAATATACTACTAGCTAGTGAGAGGAACTATACCCTGTACAGTCCATGCATGTGATTGATGATGTATTTCAAATTAAGCTGAACTCAAAGAGTTCCTGTATTTGACAAAGAATGATCTCAATTTAAACAAATCAAATGATTCAGTTTTTTTAATAACTGATGTAGTTCGGTTTTAAATGAAAAAAAAAAGCAATAAAACTTTGTAGCAGTTAGCATTAGAACTTTGACAGTTAACTTCACCTTTTTGGCAATGGCAATATGCTTTAACCTTTACCCTGCTTTTTTTTCTATAATGGACTGGTCCATCATTTAATTTGGGCAGTACCACTTATGATTCAAAGGGGTGTCGACTTAAAATTTACTGACTGAATAGCGAACAGCACCGAGGTACAGGCTGACCTTGGTCTGCACTGGTCACAAAGGCAGAATCATTTGCCGGCAGGAGGTGAAAGTTTAAATGTTCATTGTGTGTACACCCTAACTATCTGCAGAAGTTCGAATGTAAATGGCTGTTATGAAAAAATAAATTTAGTATGAATTTAAGTTTCATTACCTCAACATTCTTGTATGATTTGACCAGCTATATCTGCTCTATGATGTATCACCGTGAATCTACTATATGTTGAGATACCATCTGTCCGAGTTGGTACTGGTGGTGTGAGGGATTATATCTTTCCAGCTGACATTTTTCTTACAGCATGTGACAATTTTCACCATCTGTTGATTAAGCCTTCTGATTCTTCATCCATGGGCGTTTCTGCTAATAAGTTTTGGAACTTAGGCATCTAAAATCATGGTAAAAGTTACATGGAATATATTAGTTAAATCCTGGTAAACTAAAGTCTAAATCAATCATCCTCCACCTCTAATATGAGTGGAGAAGTTGACATTTACCTGTGTTGAACAGGTGAACATATCAATGAAACCTTTTATAAACAACACTACAAGTATCATTATAAACAACAATACATACCAGTGCCTATCCAGTCTTGTAGCCTGCTACTTTAATTTCCAGCTGTCACATTCAACATCTTTTTGTCTTCTGTCTCTAGAAACAGTATAATGTAAGAGACTTGTCATGTTGTTACATTCAATGTTTATATACCCAATAGTTTTCCCTTACATATTGCTACAAATGTCATTCCAGGTTTAATATTTATTCTATCTTATATCCTGTATAATACTGTATAACTGTATCCATATGTTTAACAAAACTCGTATAGACTTATAAATAATTATTATACTTTCCTGAAACACACTTTAGTTTTATACAATAATAAACTAAACTAAGTATCCATAGCATAAATAAAACACATTTTCACACTAACATATTTGGTATTAATATTTTTTATACACTGTCTTTTTCAGCATATTTTGTGGCCATATCTAAAGCACTACTTCAATATACAATTCAAATATGCAACAAGTTCTATTTACAAACACTTCTAGATTATCAATCAGGAATGGATGGGCCAGGTCAGGATGGGACAAGACAGAATGGGAAGGAACAGGAATAGACAGGACGGAGATTTCCAACTCCACAAAAAAAAAAAAATTCCAGTAAGTACCAATTTGTTATTCTTTTGTCACTTCAAACACTACAAATGAATACAGTCTCTTCTTGAAAACATTCTTCATTCTTTCCCAGGGAAAATCCACAGCTTCAACATTGGTCAGCAAATTCAGCAAATATGACTGAAACACAGAAAAGTATTTTACCTATCAAACAATTCTTTTTCCATACTTCTCAAAATACAGCAAGAATGTAACTTTCAACAACTGTACATGAACCTTCATCTGCCCATACAAGGATGGTTCCAGATTTAATAATCATTTGTCTTTAGGTAGTAGACTGTTTCCATAATAATATTATGAACAGCTCAAAAAACAAATGTTTTTAACCTTTTCTATCAAATATATATCTACTTATAAAGAAGTGTACTTTTACCACTTCTTATAAAGTGTTACCATAGTAAGTGTCAATTGCACAAATAAAACATATTCATAATTATTCTATTTATACACATATTTTCTCTTCCTTTATTTGGGCCATGCTCAACATAAATATTTTAATTCTAATATGCTATATTATATATTATTTGTACTATCATACACGAATTACCCATCAGAAATGGGACGGACCGGGTCAGGTTGGCTTAGGATAGGCATGAATGGGAAGGAACTGGAATAGACAGGACAATGTTCCCATCCCCTACAAAGTATCAATTTCAATTATTAACATTTTATGTTCTTTCTTCACTCTAAACACTATATAAACATATATATACATTATACAGAAGTATACTTTTACCACTTCTTATAAAGTGTGACTATAGAAAGTGTCAAAAAGTGTCAACTACATGAATATGACATATTTTCACACAAAAATATTTCATATCAAATTTATCTATTCACATCTTTTCTCTGCTTTGAATGCAACTATGTTCTACATTAATATTTTCATTCAGGTATGTTATATTATATATTATTTGTATAAACATATCAGGACAACCAGTCATGGGCAGGGTGGAATTTACGATTCAATAATTATTCCATATAAGACAATAGACTGAATCCATAACAATATTACAAACATCTCCAAAAACTCATGTTTTCAACCTTTTCTATCATATACATATATTTACTTACAAAGAAGTGTACTTTTATCAATTCTTATAAAGTGTTACTATTGTATGTGTCAATTGCATGCATAAGACATATTTTCATACTAACATATTTCATATTAAATTCATCTATATACATCTCTCTGCTTATTTTGTGGCCATGCTCTATATTAATAATTTTAATTCAAATATGATATATATTATTTGTACATTCATATCTGGATTACAAATCAGGAATGGGATGGGCTGGGTCAAGATGAAATGGGGTTAGGACTGATGGGAAGGAACTGGACTACAAAGGACACAGATTTCCACCCCCACAAAAAGTATCAATTCCAATGATGTTCTTTCTTCACTTTAAATACTACAAATAAACACAGTCACTTTTTTCACACACATTCTTCATACTTTTCTGGGGGAAATCCAGTACTGCTTCTTTGGCTTGCCTTGACACTTGACACCATTTTCCTGCTTCAACTTGCCAGCTCAAACTGAAGAAACAATGAACTGGTATAAGTACTGTAAATAAGCATGGCAACAATAAATATAAATTACTCCTGTAATTCTGCATATATGTACCAAGTAGAATAACATTATTACCTTTCAAACAATTCTTTTTCCAGATTTTTCAAAATATCGTTGGAGTGTAACTTCTGAAAACTGTACAAGTGTGGTTCCAGATTGAATAACTATTCCACTTCAGATAATAAACTATTTATAATAATATTAAGAATGTCTCGAAAAATTCATGTTTTCAACCTTTTCTATCATATACATACATCTACTTATAAAGAAGTGTACTATTAACACTTCATATAACTGTGAATATAGAATTATAAATTGGATGAGTAAGACATGATTTAATACTAACATATTTCATATTAAATTGATTTATACACATCTTTTCTCTGCTTATTTTTTGGCCATGCTCCACATTAATATTTTAATTCAAGTATGCTATATTATGTATTATTTATACAATCATATCTGGGTAACCAATCAGAAATGGGATGGGCAGGGTCAAGCTGGAATTGGATAGGATGAATCGGAATAAATGGTATAGACAGGACAGAGATTCCCACCCCCACAGAAGTATCAATTCTAATAATTAACATTTTTAATTATGTCACTTTTTATAATATTTAGATGATCTTTCCTTGCTTCATATTAAATCCTTTCTATTGCACTTTTATATTCCTTTTCTGCTTCATAATAAAGTCCAATCAATCGCTGACTATACATATGAATGGGACAAATTAGTCAGTTGTCATTGGCAGTCTATTGACCTTTTCTATCATATATACATTTTTACAAAGAAATGTACTTTTACCACTTCTAATCAAGTTTAACTATAGCAAAATTTAATGTTCATTGCATTAATAAGACATATTTTCACATGAACAATTATTTCATATTGAATTCATTTATACAAATCCATACTCTGCTTATTTTGTTCCCATGCTCTACACAAGAGTGGTTCCAGATTCAATAATTATTCCATTTAAGATAATAGACTGAATCCATAACAATATTATAAATGTCTCCCAAAAACACATGTTTCAACCTTTTCCATCATATACATATATTTACTTACAAAGAAGTGTACTTTTATCAATTCTTATAAAGTGTTACTATTGTATGTGACAACTGCATGCATAAGACATATTTTCATACTAACATATTTCATATTAAATTCATCTATACACATCTCTCTGCTTATTTTGTGGCCATGCTCTATATTAATATTTTAATTCAAATATGATATATATTATTTGTACATTCATATCTGGATTACAAATCAGGAATGGGATGGGCTGGGTCAAGATGAAATGGGGTTAGGACTGATGGGAAGGAACTGGACTACAAAGGACACAGATTCCCACCCCCACAAAAAGTATCAATTCCAATGATTAAAATTTTTATGTTCTTTCTTCACTTTAAATACTACAAATGAACACAGTCACTTTTTTCACACACATTCTTCATACTTTTCTGGGGGAAATCCAGTACTGCTTCTTTGGCTTGCCTTGACACTTGACACCATTTTCCTGCTTCAACTTGCAGCTCAAACTGAAGAAAAAAATGAACTGGTGTAAGTACTGTAAATAAGCATGGCAACAAGAAATATAAATTACTCCTGTAATTCTGCATATATGTACCAAGTAGAATAACATATTACCTTTCAAACAATTCTTTTTCCAGACTTTTCAAAATATCGTTGGAGTGTAACTTCTGAAAACTGTACAAGTGTGGTTCCAGATTGAATAACTATTCCACTTCAGATAATAAACTATTTATAATAATATTAAGAATGTCTCGAAAAATTCATGTTTTCAACCTTTTCTATCATATACATACATCTACTTATAAAGAAGTGTACTATTAACACTTCATATAAGGTGTGAATATTGAATTTTGTCAACTGGATGGACAAGACATAATTTAACACTAACATATTTCATATTAAATTGATTTATAAACATCTTTTCTCTGCTTATTTTTTGGCCATGCTCCACATTAATATTTTAATTCAAGTATGCTATATTATGTATTATCTATACAATCATATCTGGGTAACCAATCAGAAATGGGATCGGCAGGGTCAAGTTGGAATTGGATAGGATGAATCGGAATAATAATAATAATAATAATAATAATAAAGTCTTTATTTAACGAGGCAACACAGTTGGGTGTACCCAGTCTTCCCTGTGAGCCTCAAATGTACATATATACAGTAAACACAAATTAACAAATTAAAGTAAACAAAGTCATGAAGGGATTATAATGCAAAATAGCATATATAAGAGGATTACATGAAATTTACATAAGGAAGGTAATAGAATAAACAACATGGTTTTATGTAAAGTTACACTGAAAGCAAAAGTAATGAAACAAACAATATACAATTATTTGTTAATTATTTATAGTTTTAAATAAGTACTCTGATACCAAAAAATATCATAGTTCTCATGCGGTTGATAGATGTTGTTGCCCACTAGAGAACCACCATTTTAAATAATTGCTTTTGAATGTGTTCAGGTTTGTTGATGTTCTTATATGATAAGGAAGTGAGTTCCATAATTTTGCACCAGAGTATGCCAGTGATTTTCTATAGAATTCAAGTCGAGGTTTTGGAACTAAAAGTAGTCTTTGATCATATGATCTCAATGACCTATTTTCAGTATACGTAAATAGTTGCTTCATGTAACTAGGGAGAAGGTTGTTAAGAGATTTGTATACTAATATGGCTTTTTTATAATTAACTCTATCTTGAAATTTCATCCAGTTAAGTTGAATAAATAAATCGTCTGTTGGTGTGTCAATGTCTTTATAAATGGTATAGACAGGACAGAAATTCCCACCCCCACAGAAGTATCAATTCTAATAATTAACATTTTTAATTGTCAGTTTTTATAACATTTAGATTATCTTTCCTTGTTTCATATTAAATCCTTTCTATTGCACTATCATATTCCTTTTCTGCTTCATAATAAATTCCAATCAATCGCTGACTATACATAGTCAGTTGTCATTGGCAGTCTATTGATCTTTTCTATCATATATCAATTTTTACAAAGAAATGTACTTTTACCACTTCTAATCAAGTTTAACTATAGCAAATGTTCATTGCATTAATAAAACATATTTTCACATGAACAATTACTTCATATTGAATTCATTTATACAAATTCATTCTCTGCTTTATTTTGTTCCCATACTCTACACAAGAGTGGTTCCAGATTCAATAATTATTGCTTTTTGCACTTTTAGCATGTGTAAATGTTGAGTTCTGCTCAACCCGGGGCTAGAGGGCGTGGACGGTAGCATACATTTCCACTACCGTCCATGAACAGGCTCAATCAAACCTAGCCTGCAACATTTTCGTTTTTGTCGTGTTGAGCGACCTGTGAAGTTTTCATGTTCTCTATTTCCATATAAGATAATAGAACTGAATCCATAACAATATTTAAATCCCCAAAAAAACTCATGTTTTCAACCTTTTCTTTTAAATACATATAATTTACTTAAAGAAGTGTACTTTATAAATTCTTATGAATGTTACTATTGTATGTGTCAACTGCATGCATAAGACATATTTTCATACTAAAATATTTCATATTAAATTCATCTATATACATCTCTCTGCTTATTTTGTGGCCATGCTCTATATTAATATTTTAATTCAAATGATTTATATTATTTGAACATTCATATCTGGATTACAAATCAGGAATGGGAATGGGCTGGGTCAAGATGAAATGGGGTTAGGACTGATGGGAAAGAATGGACTACAAAGGACACAGATTCCCACCCCTCAAAAAGTATCAATTCCGTGATTAAAATTTTTATGTACTTCTTCACTTTAAACACTACAATGAACACGTCATTTTTTTTCACAAACATTCTTCATACTTTTCTGTGGAAATTTCCCAGTACTGTTTTTGGCCTCCCTTGAACTTGACATCA
The DNA here is from genome assembly GCF_021730395.1 of Mercenaria mercenaria. Lineage (NCBI taxonomy): Eukaryota > Metazoa > Mollusca > Bivalvia > Venerida > Veneridae > Mercenaria > Mercenaria mercenaria. The sequence goes on from NC_069378.1 coordinate 762,566, forward strand.
TTTCCTGCTTAAACTTGCAGCTCAAACTGAAGAAAAAATGAACTGGAATATGTACTGTAAATAAGCATGGCAACAAGAAATATAAATTACTTCTGTAATTCTGCATATATGTACCAAGCAGAAAACATATTACCTTTCAAACGATTTCCAGACTTTTCAAAATATTGTTGGAGTGTAACTTCTGAAAACTGTACAAGTATGGTTCCAAATTTAATAATTATTCCACTTCAGATAATAGTTTCTATCCATAATAAATTATGAATGTCTTGAAAAATAGGTTTGTTCAACCTTTTCTATCATATACATACATCTACTTATAAAGAAGTGTACTATTAACACTTTATATAATGTGTGACTATAGAAAGTGTCAATTGGATGAATAAGACATGATTTCACACTAACATATTTCATATTAAATTGATTATACACATTTTTTCTCTGCTTATTTTTGGCCATGCTCCACATTAATTTTTTAGTTCAAGTATGCTATATTAGGTATTATTCATATATCATATCTGGGTAAACCAATCAGGAATGGGATGGGCAGGGTTAAGTTGGAATAGGATAGGATGAATTGGAATAAATGGTGTAGACAGGACAGAGATTCCCACCCCAACAAAAGTATCAATTCTAAAAATTAACATTTTTCTGTTATTTCTTCACTTTAAACACTACAAATGAATACAGTCACTTCTATGGGTCACATTAACATCAGAATTTCCTCTTCATTCTGAGAAAATCCAGTCCGTCCATGCACTTAAATAAATTCAAGTCGATTGCACTTTGATGTTTCTTCCTTCTCCATAATAAAAAATTTAATCAATTGCACTTTAACGTTCCTTTCATATGTTCTTTCTTTTCTTCCTGAGAAAATCCAGTCAATCAGAATTGATGTTGTTTCTTCCTGCCCGATACCACATAAATCATAACATTGATGTCTCTTCCTTTCTTCATAAAGTCCTGTCCACTGCACTTTGATATTCATTTCTTGCTTCATAATATAATTCAGTCAAATGAATTTTGATATTCTTTTCTTGATTCATAATAAAATTCAGTCCACTGCATTTGATATCCCATTCTTGCTTCATAATAAAATCCAGTTAACTGCATAATGATGCTCTTTCTTGCAAAGTGATACAAGTTCGTTCTTTTGCTGCCTTAAACTTTTTATGTTCTTTCTTCACTTTAAACACTACAAATGAACACAGTAAAATCCAGTACTGCTTCTTTGGGCCCGCCCTTTACACTTTACATCATTTTCCTGCTTCAACTTGCAGCTCAACTGAAGAAAAATGAACTGGTATAAAATTCTGTAAATAAGCATGGCAACAAGAAATATAATTATCCTGTAATTCTGCCCTATATGTACCAAACAGAAAATATTACCTTTTTTTATTCAGATTTTTCAAATAACGCGAGAGTGCAACTTCCGAAAAGCTGTACAAGCGTGGTTCCAGATTTAAAATTTTTCCACTTCCGATAATTTCACTGTATCCAAAATAATATGAAAGTCCCGAGAAATTTATGTTTTTCTATCATATACATACATCTACTTATAAAGAAGTGTACTTACACTACTTCATATAAAGTGTGAATTAGAAAGTGTCAATTGCATGAATAAGCTTTTCACACTACATATTTTATATTAAAATTTATTTATAACATCTTTTCTCTGTTTTGTGGCCATGCTCTCAAATTTTTATTTTAATTCAAATAGCTATATTATAATTATTTGTACAATCATATCTGGCTAACCAATCAGTGATGGGATGGGCAGGGTCAGGATGAAATAAAATAGGATGAGTGGGAAGAAATGGTATACACAGGACAGAGATTCCCCCCCCCAAAAGGTATCAATTCCAATAATTAACATTTTTGTTATTTTTTTACTTTTAAGGCTACAAATGAATACAGTCACTTTTAAAGGGTCACATAACATTCAGATATCCCCTCTTCACTCTGAGAAATCCCGTTTGTCCACGCACTTAAATAAAATCCAAGTTGATTGTATTTTAAAGTTCTTTCCCTTTCTCCATAATAAAATTGAATTAATTGCACTTTTATGTTCCTTCCTTATGTTCTTTTTTTCTTCCTGAGAAAATCCAGTCAATTAGAATTGATGTTTGTTTCTTCCTGTCCTGAAACAATTTAATTCATAACACTTTGATAATATTCCTTGCTTTATGTTTAAAACCAGTTAATTGCACTTTGATATTCCTCTACTGCTTCATAATAAAGTCAAATCGATCGCCGACTGTTTCATTGAACGGGACATTAAAGTCAGTTGTCATTGGGAGTCTTTAAAATGGAAGAAATGCAAAACCTCACAAACCCGATTCCATCTCTCAAAACCCCAGAGGAACAACCATCATCTTAACATTGCCGGCACAATGTTGCAGACCAGTTCGCTCCAAAAAACGCCCCAATCTAGCGGACATATAGACACCGGATTGTCCTCGAAGGCAACGTTGCATGTCTCAATCAATAGTAAAGGAATCTGTCAGGGCTTTGCACCTGTAGCAAAAAGCAACTTACCAATCTTTTGAAGCAACATCTTCTCCCAGTAGTCTCCCGTCCATTTTTTCACTTTGATGTCCCTTCCCTTGCATTCATAAAAAATTCCATTTACTGCAATTTGATGTTTCCCTTTTTTCGATTCATAATTAAATCCAGTCCACTGAATTGTTAATTTTTCCTTTTTTCCCTTCTTAAAAAAATCTCGTCCACGCACTTGTTGTCCCTTTTTTGGCTTCACAAAAAATTTTTTGTCCACTGTTTTTTGATGTCCCTTTTCCTGCCATGAAAAAATTTATTTAAATTTCCTATTGAGGCCTTTTTTCCTTGCCACCCTTCAATGGTCCAAAAAAAAAATCATTACTTTTTAATACACAAACAAGAAAAAGCCCCAAACTTTTTTTTGGTATTTTTTTTATTTTTTTTTTTTTTTTTTTTAGTTTTTTTTTTTTTTTTTTTTTTTTTTTGTATTTTTTGTTTTTTTTTGAAAAAACAAACAATCACCCCTACAACATTTAACCCATACAAAACAAGCCCCAAAATGACTTTTAAACACATTCTTTTTTCACTCCTGGAAAAAAACCAGTACGTGCAAAAAAAGATAGTTACCATAAAAACTAATTTTGCGGGGGTCCGGGGAAATTGCTGGGTCCGGGGGACAAAACCCAGTACTGCATGCAATTTTTGGGCCATTTTTAAAAAAGCCTCCTTGGCAAATTTTTTTAAAAAAAATTGTTTTTAAGTATTTATAGAAACACTTACGGGTTTAGGGTAACATGTAACAAAAAGCTTTCAAACTCCACATAAAACCAAAAAAAACATCACCCTACAACAACAACCCAAACACACCACCCAAACTACCAACAAAAACAACACACAACTTTTCACACATTTTTTTGTCACTCCTGGAAAAAAACCCCGTACCGGGGCAAAAAAAAGATAGTTACCATAAATACTTTAAATTTTTCGGGGGCCTGGGAAAAATTTCCCGGGGCCTGGGACAATCCAGTCTGCATTCCCCAAAATTTGCCTTATTAAAAAAAGCCTCCCTTGGGGTAAATTTTGTTTTGCCTTTTTTAAATATTAGTTTTCACAAGCTTTCCAAAATCCCCCATACAAAAACAAAAAATCACACCAAATTAAAAAAAGAAAATGGTTTTTAAAGAACGGGAAGAAAATGGCTGTTTAGTAAAAACATTTAACAACCTTTTAATAAAAATTTTGTTTGGGCCCCTGATTACAGATAGATATATAAAGGTTTTTTTGATAATGAAAGATGGGGTAATGATAAATGAAAGGTTTAAAGATGAAAAATGATGAAAAAAACAACGAAGTTTAGGAGGGGGGGAAGGAAGTGGAGGTGGAGAAGGAAGGGGGGAGGGGGATGATAATGACTGTTTATGGTGTTTAAACAGTGATGCCAAATTTTGTTTTCCCTTTGGAAAAACCAATACACCGGTGGGTTTGCCCAAATCCCCTCCCCAAGACCCTGCAACTGTCAAACCAAAATTTTAAAATGCTGACAAATTTGGGATGTGGCGAAGGAGGGGGGGGGATTGGGATTTAACCCAAAAAGGTTGCAGAAAAAACAAGTACTGATGACTTAACAGATGTGATATAATAGAGAAGAAAGAGATGAATAGAGATGATGGGATTTACTAAAAAGATATGTGATGAGATGATGAAAAGATGATGATAGATATGATGAATACAGAAGATGATGATGAAAAAAGATGATGGTGGGTGACTAATGAAAGAAAGTTTTTTGGGTGATAATGATTATCATTTGACGATGATGTGATGATGAATAGAGATAATATGATGAAAAATAGATGATGAAGAATGGATGAGAAAAATGGGTGAAACTGATAAATGGATGTGAGATGAGGAAGATTTGGTGATGATTTGGGTATATGAAGATTTATTTTTTGGACATGAATGATAAGCAGAGGGAAACCCCCTTTCCCTTTGGAAAACCCATTCACCCCGGGGGGTTTGCCCAACTCCCCTCCTAAGGCCCCGACAACTTATAAAAAAAACTTTTAAAATGCTGAAAAAAGGAAATGGGGAAAAGGGGAGGGGGGGGGGATTGGGACTCCCCAAAACAAGTGCCCTGCAAAAAAAAATCAAGTAAAGATGACAAAACAATGATATAAAGAATAGAGAAGAGGGATGAGAATAAGATGATGGTATGACTAGAGGGATGATAAACGATGAATAAAATGAGTTAAATGTTGATAAAATAAGAAGATATGATGAAAAGAGATAATGATGATATAAGTAGATGAGATGAAGGGAAATAAAGATGAGGATGAACAGATGATAAAGCCTGGACAAAGATGATGAAATGAGTAATATGTTTAAATGGATGATGATGATGAAATTGGATGATGATGATGATGAATGGATGATGATGAGAATAAATGACAATGATATGGTTTAGGATAATTTTAAAAGGATAAAAAAAAATAATGAAATGGATGATGATGAAGTAGCTTAATTTTTAAAGTAAACTAAACCCCCTTTAATTGCTCCCCATTTTTTCCTCCTCAACCACAAAAAAGGGGAAAGGAGGTGTGGGCCATTGGCTAATAAAAGGGAATTTAAAACCCCCCTTTCCCCAAATAATCTGCATGGGCCATAAAGGTTGGGGCCCGGGGGCCCTAGATGACCAAACGGGGGGAAAAAAAACCCAGTACATCTAAGCCCTGGCCTCCCCCCCCGGGAAATTAACCCTAATCCCTAACCACCCCTCCCAGAGATTTCCCATCCCTGGGTTTTCCCCTGGGAAACCGGGGATACCTGGGTACAAAAGGATGGGGCACCTCTCCCTCGGGGAACAAGAAGTGGGGGGAGAGGCCCTCAACCCCCAGGTACAAAAGGGAAAAGGGACCCCACCGGGGGTACAGACCCACCTCAGCTCCACAATGGCCACCCCGAGGACCCCTTTCCCCAATACCTTCAAACTCAGGGGCGGGCGAAACCCCTGGGTTCCCCGCAACACCCTTACAACGGGGCGGACGGGGTCCGGGGTACAAAGGGGGAGTAAACCTAGTAGACAGCCCTCCTCACAGCCAAAGAAACGACCCATCACTACCGGGGGGTTATGCCCTCATAGCCCGGTCACCCAGTACCTGAAAGTAGAAAAAATACGAAGTAAGACAAAAAGCGGGCCATAAATTTTGTACACAATGCTCAAGCAAAAAATTTAACCCAAAAACCTTATAAAATGTTGAAAACAAAAATTTTAAAATCCATCACTCTTAAATATCACATATTAATAAATAAGCCTTCAGAGCACACTTTTTTAATACCATACCCCATTAACCAAAATAAGGAAATCATTGTGATAATTTCACAAAACAGAAAAACCTCTTCAGCAACAAAAAAAAAACATCCCCTTTAACAGTATCCCTGTAAAAAATTTCCATATTTTTTAACAATCTTGAAACAAATTGTACATCCAAAACGGGAAATCCCCAGTCGGGTTATTGATTTTTAAAAACCCAATGCCATTAAAAAAAATAGCAGCAACCACCCCCAAATTCCACATTTTTATTTTCCCCTATTAAGAATTTTCCCTCACAAAAAAAATTGAAGCAAAAATGAAAATTAATCAAAAATTTTTTGTTTAAGAAACATCATCAGCATAAACCCAAACCGAAAGTTAGCAGCAAAACCCTGCATAAACCCATCACAGCAGCAGCAAAAAAATTTTCCCTGAGAATAATTTTGTTTTAAAAATTGAAAAACCCATTATGCGTAGTACATTATTTAGCATTGTGACTTTTTTTTTCTATCATGAACATTTTTAAATCATTTTTTTCACCTTTTCAGACCAGTGATAGTAATATTTTAAAAATTAAAAATTCAAAAAGCACAGCCCAAAATTACTATCATCAGAAACAGCACACACAGCAGCAACAGGATAAACATGTTTAAACATTTTCCAAATTCTGCATAAAACATCATCTACAGTAGCAGTAGTATCACAACAAGAGCTGCCCACGGAGACAGCATGCTGGGGCTTTTTCAAAGACTGACGTGAAACTGGGCACTTTTGAGGAACTGGGCCTGTCCCCCAGTGGGAGTGAATGAGCCAGCCCTCGGTCAAAAAGTGTGAAAAACATCTTCCCCAATATAGTTAACATTTGTGTAAAAATTATTTTCAAACCCCTTGTTTAAATGGCATTTAATGGACTAGACAAGAAACACCTTTGTTTTCTAAGTGTGACTTTGGGGCTTGGAATTGGGGCTGGGTCTTGCACATGACACCTCATCTCAATAGGGGGAACATTTCGGGGGGGCTTAGCGAAAAAACGGTTTAACTTAAAAATGAAAAAAAGAAGGATTTTAAAAAACCTTTTTTTGCGCTAAGCCCGCGATTTATGCTAAATGATTTCAAAACCCCTTTCATAAAAATGGCAGATTTAAAAGGACTGGACAAAGAAAAAAACCATTTTAAAACCTTTGATTTGTAAGTGTGACCTTGACTTTGGAGCTAGGGGCGGGGGCTTCCCTCATGAAAAGTCTTTCTTATTAGGGTGAACATTTATATAAAAGTTTTTTTAAAACCCCTTCATAAATGGCAGTTTTAATGGACCGAAAAAAACAGGGGCAGAAATCACAACAAAAATCACAAAAAATTTCCCAAAATTATATTTTTTTAAAGCAACATTTCAATGCCAAACTGAAATTGCAATACAAAGTTCCCGTTAACATCAAAACCACAAGGCAGTCATGAAAACAAGCAAAAACCCCACATTGTAAAACCTTTAAATCGGGAAATTATCTAGATAAATTTCCATTTGCCATACAATGTTAAGTTATCATCACCCCAACACCAGTCAAAAACAGAAAAGAAAAAACAAAAAGCTGTCCATAAGACAGCCAATGTTTCGACTTAAAATTTTAACTGTCCCAGAGGCAAAAAATGGTAGGGAACCCCAACATGTTAAATATTTATAGATTTAAAAATCCAGTTATCGCATTAGTTTTGGAGTTTTTTTTGGAGTAATTGCATGAAAAATTTTTAACCAGATTTTTTATGTTAAAAAGGGGGACTTAATTTTGACCAAAATTAAAGTCAGAGTTTTTTTTTTTTGGGCCCATGATGAAAATAAACTATTTTTAAAAACCCAAAAGGCAAATGTGAATTTAAATTTAATATCTTTCTGCTTTTGGGTTCTGCAGAAAGAAACCTTTTTCATGAAAAATTTTAAAACCGAACTTTCTAAGCCCAAAAGGGGGGCATTTGTGCCAATTTACATCAAAATCCCTCCATGCATAAAGAAGAAATCCCTCCATAAAAAGTCACCCTTGAAAAAAAAACCCCTTGACCTTCAAGTATACCTTACCTTAGAGAAAGGAACCTGGGGTTTTCACTGACCCCATCTCACTGGGGTTAACATTCATGCCAAATATAAACAAATTTTGCTCCATGCATGTAAAAATTTTATGGCCCGACAGAAAAATTTCCTGACAAAAGCCCCTCAGGGCTTTGGGACATATGCCTTTTGGGGTTAAAACAAGTCTTCGCTTTTTGCAAGCTCCCCTCAACAAAAAATTTAACTTTGGGAAGGGGTTCAACAAAAAAAATTAATCTTTGGGAAGTGTGCAGGTTCTTCAAAAAATTAAGACCACACCACACAGATCCCCACAAACTTTTCTTTTCTTACAATTTTTAGTTTTTAATACAAAATGAAATAATTCTTTAAGTCAAAAAGTAAGTAAAAATTTTGAAAAAAGAAAAAAAACCCCCAAAAGTGTAATTATTTTTTAGTCTGCTATCCATGCAGTCTGATCAAGATCTGAAAATTTTTGCCATTCATCAGTATTTTTTAAAGGTCGGCACCCTTTTTAAAAACAGTTAACAAAATAATCACTTTTCAATGAACAAAGAAATATAAAATTCAGTCCCCATAAATTTTTTGTTTAAAAAATGTTTTCCCTTCTCCGAATTTTTAAAAAACTGGAGTTAAAGGCACTGATTTCCCGATTTAGGATAAAAGTTTTAAAAACCCCCCTTTCTTTAAAATTGAATTTTGGCCCATTTTAAAAAAAAATTAGAAAAACCAGAATAAAATTTTTTTTTCTAAGCGTTTTTAAAATCCCAAATCAAGAAAAAAAAAAGGGCCCTGAGGGCCCCTGTTTTGCCAACCGAGAACCATTGCTCAAATGAAAAGTAAATTTTTGCCCAAGAGCACATAGGCAAAAACTTTTTAACAAGATTTAAAAAAATTTGAAAAGGCCAAACTAGGCAATGCAACATGTCAAATTCTAAGATCTAGGTTTTTGGGGTTTTTTTTTAAGAAAATTTTGAAGATTTTTCTATCAAACAATCCAAGAAAACCCCAGGGGAAAGGGAGTAAAATTTGACCCCGGGGGGTCATGACTGAATATATTTGTAGAAGCCCTACCAGGCAATGCTACACCCCAAATATCTAAAACTAGGCCCCCTGTTTTTTTTGTAAAAATTTTTTTAAAAAATTTCCAAATTAAAATGAAGTGACCCCGGGGGGGGGTAAAACTTGACCCTGGGGGTCATGTTTTAAATAAATTTTGTAGAGGTCCACTACGCAATGTTTAAAAGAAAAATATCTAAGTTTCTGGGCCTTTTCTGGTTTTTTTTTTAGAAAATTTTTGAAGATTTTCCTATGTAAAATCAAGTGCCCCCTGGTGCGGGTAAATTTTGCCCCCGGGGTCATGATTTAAACAAATTTTGTAGGGGGCCAAAATAGGCAATGCTACAGTCAAAAAACAAAGGGCTCGGGGCCTTCGGGTTTTTTTTTAAAAATTTTTTAAGTTTTTCCCTAGGAAAAAATAAAGGGCCCCTGGGGGGGGGTAAATTTTGCTCGGGGATCATTTTTTGAACAAATTTTGGTGGGGGGGAGGCCCCACCATGCAATGCTACAAGCAAAAATATCAAAGGGCTCAGCTTTCTGGTTTTTTTTTTTAAAATTTTTTTTTAAAAATTTTCCTACTTAAAACAAGTGACCCGGGGGGGGGGGGGCGGGGTTTTTAATTTTGGACCCCGGGGTAAATGATTTGAACAACTTTAGTAAATGCCCCACAGGCAATACTACACGTCAAATATCAAGCCTGGGGGCTTCTGGTTTTGAGAAAAGATTTTTTAAGTTTTTTTCCAAAGAAAAAATCAAGTGACCCCGGGGGCAGGTAAATTTTTTAACCCGGGGGAAAAGTTTTTAAAAAACCAATTTGGTAGGGGTCCACTAGGAAAAATCCCTTCACCCCAAATACCCTAAGCTCTAGGGCTTCTTTTTTTTTGAGGGGGAAAGATTTTTTAAAATTTTCCTATGTAAAAAAAAATGACCCCCGGGCGGGGTCAATTTTGATCCGGGGTCATTTTTTAAAAAAATTTTGGTAAAAGGTTTCCCACTAGGCAATCCCTTCACACCAAATATCTGAGTTTCCAAGGGGCTTTTCGGGTTTTTGGGGAAAAAATTTTTAAATTTTTTTCCTTTGGTTGCCATGGAAACCCCAAGTTCTGCATGGTTTTAAATTTCTTTGAATAATTTTTGAAAGGGGGCCCCCCCAAAGGATTTTTTTCCTGTGAATTTTGGTGTAATTCTCCCCAAAGGGGGTTTTAAAGGGGGGGGGGGGAAAGGGGATTTTTTTAGGAAAATTGGGTTTAAGGGAAGGGGGAGGGATTCCAGGGACTTCCAACGGTTCCACAATGGGCCAAAAACCCTTTTTTCACTTTTTGGTAACCAGGTGGGGGCTAAACAAGAGCAATGCCAAGCGGAACAATATATCCCCCGAAGGGTTACATCAGGGAGGAAAAGCAAAATTTAAAGAATTTGATTTGTTAAACCCCCCCGACACCCCCACCCCTACTAAAGGCGCCCGCCCTTTTGGACCTGGGGGATCCCAAAGCAATAAGGGTTGTGTACACTTATTATACATGTGAATTTTGGGAAGGCCCCTGAGTACAGTATTGTGATAAAGTGTTTTTCACCCAAAAAAAGTTAACTTTGGGCTCCTGGGACCTTGCCCTTTTAAACCTGGGACCCCAAAAATTTCCAGTAGGGGTCCTGTACTAAAATAATACTATAGCAGGGAAGTTTAAAGTCCGGGGTGCAGGGGTTCGCGAGTATTAAAGTGCCTTCATGTAAAAAGTTAACGTTGAAAATGAATGAACGAACGAATGGATGGACATTTGAAAACAAATATGACCCCCTTTTGGGGGCAAAAAAAAAAAAATTTCTAAGTCCATAAAAAAAAAAAACTTTTTTAAAGTAACAAAACAGGGAAGAAAAATTAGAAAAAAAAACCTATTGAAAGAGAACAAAAAGGGGGAAAACCAAATAACAAGAGGGCCAAAATGGCCCTATATCGCTCACCTGTTATCATTGCACTTGAGGAAGTAGGTTACCTTGTTACCAGGGTAAATTCAAATTAGTTGAACAGCAGCAATTTTTTGTATTTCGTGTAATATATTTTTTTCCTTAACCCTGCTACAATCTCAATTTCGTTTATCTCTGTCCCCCCAAATTCAATTTTTTTACAGGTTTTTGAAGAACATGAAAACCCTTCCCAAAAATATTTTTTATTATAAAAAAAGGGAAAAACGGATATTTTAAAACTTTTCAGTGTATTTTTGTTTCACTGATAACTGTAGAATCTGCTAATTGATAAAACTACTAGTAAGCACGTAACCCCTTTTTAATATAAGCTTTAAAAGTGTATGTGCGGGCTTTGTTTTCCATTTGGTTTAAAGCTTTTCCCTCATTTTTTTAAAAAACTATTTTTTAAAAGAGGGCCCTATGGCCCTAAAACGCTTTACCTGTTAAACACACAAATTGAGGGCAAGAAAGGGCCCCAGAAAAAATATTAAATCGAAAGGGCAGGGAACCCAAAAAAGGGAAGAAATTTTTAAACCAAAAAAAAAAAAAAAATCCCTTTCAAGGTATAGATATGCCCTATAACCTAAAAAATTGGGGGTTTCCATCCATTTTTTTTCCCCCAGAAAAAATGGTCTCGGTTTTTTTCCCCCCGGGCCAAAAAAAAAAAAGTTAATAAAAATAAGCTATTTTTTAGTAACCCAAAAAGGGGAAATAATTAAAAAAAAAAAATTGAAAATAACAAAAGAAGGATCTGCCAAAAAAAACTGTTGACATAAATGAAAATTTTTAATCAGTAATTTTATTGTTAGGAGAAATACCCATTTTTAAAAAAGAAATAAAGGGGGGTTTAATTTTACAAAAAATTTAGTCCAAAATTATCTTCCCTGATTGTCTCAGTCCAACTAAAAACACTAATTAAATTTCAAACAAGAGCCGTCGAACCAAAAAATGCCCCCCCCTTAAGCATTTAGTAATTGGGACAAGGGAAAAAATAAATTCTTTACTTTTGCTGTGGTTCAAATTTTTAAAGGGTGCAGCTTGAAAAAGGGAAAGGAAAGGGCACTAGTCAAAATCAAGGTCAAATTTTATTTCGGAAAAACAAAACAAAGGGAAGTGAACCAAAAAAGAAGCCTTAAACCTTCAGAAATGTGGGAAAAAAGGGCACTAGGCAAAATTTTAAGATCAAAATTAAATTTTAGTACACAAAACTATGCTTTTGGTTCAAAATTTTAAAAGGGTGTAGCTTGGGGAAATGTGAAATAAAGGGCACCTTTGGGCAAAATCAAGGGCAAATTTTTTTTTTTGGAACAAAAAAAAAATGCAGGGGTCCCAAAAATTTTAAATCGGGACCTTTAAAAAAGTGAAAATAGGTCACTAGGTTTAATAACAAGGCAAAGTTTGTTTCAGTACACAAACCAAAGGGTTTTGGTCCAAAATTTGAAGGCTTTTTAGCTAAAGGGAAAAGGGAAATAGGTCCAAAGGGCAAGATCAAGGTCAACTCATTCCCAAGGTTCATCTTGCCACCAAAAAAAACATGTGGTCCAAATTTGAATGATGTAAGTTTTTGGCATGAATAATTTTTAAAAAATTTTTTTTCCCATATAATCAAAATGAACCATGGAAAACCCCCGAGGCGGGGGCCCCTTTTACCCTAAAAATAATTTTGGGAAAAACCTTTGGGGAGACAACCCTAGATGATGCTACATTTCAAAATACAAAGCCATAGTCTGTGGTTTGGGCAAGAAAAATTTTTTAAAATTTTTTTCCCCTTTTAAGTCCCATTAAAAACCCTTGACCCCCAGGGGGGGGCATATTTTGGACCCTTGGGGAAAAATTTGAACAAACCTTTGTAGAGGACCACTTTTATGGGGTCATATACAAAATTTCAAAACCCCAGCCCTGTGGTTTTTTTTCTAAGGTTTTTTCCCAAAATTTTTTTTTCCCAAATAAGTCAATATAAACCAGTGACCCCCGGGATGGGGCCATATTTTACCCCAAAATAAACTGAACAATCTTGGGAGAGGGCCACAAAATTTTTTCTACAAACCCAATATCAAAGCCCTAGGCCCTAAGGTTTTGGACAAGAAGATCAGAAACTGTTTAACTGTTCCTGGCCCCAAAGCCCAAACCCTTTACCTTTTACCTGATGACCCAAAATCAATAGGGGGCATCTGCTGGTCATGGCCAACCTAACTATCAATTTTTTCCCAAACAAACCCCCAAACGTTCTTAATTTTTTTCTCGGAAACCAAATTTTTAAAATTTTCCTGTTTTTACTGTTGGGCCTTGACCTTTGACAAAAAGGAAATCAAAATCAATAGGGGTCCCCTCTGCTGGGCATGACCAACCCACCTTTTCAACTTTTCCGACCCTAGGCGAAGCGTTCTTTTATTTTTTCATCCGGAAACCCCTTTAAAAAGGGTTTAGGGTCACTGTGACCTTGACCTTTAAAAAACTGACCTCCCAAAATTTAATAAAGGGTTCATCTCTGGGAGACTAACCCCCCCAAAACAACTTCATAAACCTAGGCCCAAGGTTTCTTTAGTTATCATCTGGAAACCGTTTTAAAAATATTTAGGGGCACTGTGGGCCTTTACCTTTGACAAACAGACCCAAAATCAATAGGGTCATCTGCTGGGGTGACCAAACCCCCCAAACAACTTTCATGATCCTAGGCCCCCAAACTTTTTTGAGTTATCATCCGGGAAAAGGATTTGGGCCCACATTCCCCACCGACCGACATCTGCAAAACAATATACCCCCCCCTTCTTTGAAGGGGGGCATAATAGTCCTAAAAGTACTTACTGAAAAATAAATCCCTTTTTTTATTACAATAGGGGAGGGGAAACAGATTTTAAAAAATAGAAAATGCTTTTGTAAAAAAAACGCATGTCCCCCAAATCAAAACCCCATAGGCAAGAAAAACAAAAGGGGGCAGGAGCAAAAAAAAAAAAAAAGAGACACTGCAGGTTGGGTGCAAAGGGATCATCCCACTTGGGCTTTTCCCCGCCCTCCCCCCTAAATTTCAACACTCCCGGGCCCATGGTTCTCCGTCACTGTTCAGGCCCCCTGTGACCCCTTTACCTTTGATCAAATGACCCCAAAATTTAAAAAGGGGGATCTACTCGGGAAAGTTTCCCAATCATCCATTAAGTTTTAAAATTGTATCCCAAATGGGTTTTCAAGTTTTTTTCCATAAAAAAGATTTTTTCATAACAAACCCTTTTACCCTTTGACCTTTAACAGACTGACCCCAAAATCAAATAGGGGGCTTACTCTTTCAAGTTCAATCATCCTAAGAATTTTTAACATTCTGGGGCAATGGTTCCAGTTTTTTGGGGAAAACCCAAAAAATGGTTATCAATGTTTTTAGGGGCCCCCGGACCTTGACCTTTAACGGGGTGGCCCCCCAAAAAAAATAGGGGGCATTTTCCTGCATGAACAATCATCCTTTTGAAGTTTCAACATTCGGGGCGAGAGGTTTTCAAAAATTATTTATTGGGAAAAGGGTTTTCCCCCGTTCAAAGGGCCCCCTTGGGCCCTTTACCCTTTAAAAAGCGTGACCCCCAAAAAACGTTAGGGATCATCTACCCCTTGGGATGAACCCAAACATCCTAAAGTTTTTATCCTTCCCGGGTCAAGTGGTTTTTCAAGTTACGACCGGAAATGGTTTTTAATGTTTGGGCCCCCCGTGACCTTGACCCCTTTTACAGAGTGACCCCATAATCGTTAGGGGTCCTCAAATCTGCCTGACCAAAACATCCCCATTAATTTCAACATTCTGGTTTAAGTGGTTCCCCAAGTTATTTAAACCGGGAAAAGGTTTTCAATGTTTTAGGCCCCCGTGACCTTGACCTTTTAAAAAGGAGTGACCCCCAAAACAATAGGGGTCATCTACCTTCATGACCAAACAACGTATGAAGTTTCAACATTCGAGTCAAGTGGTTCCTAGTTATTGATCGGAAATGGTTTTTAATGTTTTAGGCCCCTGTGACCTTGACCTTTTGACGGGGTGGGGCCCCAAAATCAAAGGGGGCCCTCTACTCTTCATGCCAATCACATATTTAAGTTTTCCCCCATTCTGGGTCAAGTGGCCCCTAGTTTTTTGATCGGAAAAGGTTTTCAAGTTCAGGGCCCCCGTGACCTTACCTTTTACAGAGTGACCCCAAAATCAATAGGGGTCATCTACTCTTTATGACCAATCATCGTATGAAGTTTTCAACCTTCTGTGGGCAAATGGGTTTTTCTAGTTTTTTTGATCGGAAAAGGTTTTCCCCCTGTTCATGCCCCTGGGGGACCTTGACCTTTGACGGGTGACCCCCAAAAAAAATTGGGGGCGTCTACTCCAGCAGCCCTAAAAAACCCCATGAAAATTTGAAGGGGGCTAGGGCAAATGGTTTTCCAGTTATTGCTCGGGGAAAAGAATTGACGTACGGACCCCACGGACGGGCAGGGCAAAAACCCTATGTCCCTGGGGAGACATAATAACTCGGAACTCCCATTGGTCGATTTGTCCCTTGAATTTCCCAAAATTTTTTTGTTGTTTTAAGATATTTTGGAAGTTTGTATCAAAATTTAAAAACCCTAAATGAAGTCTCTAAAAATGGGTGCAAAAACCCAAAAAAGCCAATTTTGGGACCTTTAATGGGCCATAACTCTGGAACCCTAAAGGGGAAACTCGCCATTTTAAGAAAAAAAAGCAAGAACTTTGGGGGGTGATACAAGTTTTGTGCAAGTTTGGTTAAATCAAATCAAAAATGAAGCTGCTTTTTGCAACAAGGGCCCAAATGGGAATTTTTGGGCCCCCTTTAGGGGCCATAACCCCTGGGAAACCCCTTATGGGAAAACCCCGGGCCCCCCGGTTTTTCCCCAAAAAAGGAAACCCAAAATCTTTTGGTGACACAAGTTTTGTGCAAGTTTGAACCCTTTAAATCCCTAAATGAACTGCTATTTTTGCAGACAAGGTCAAAATACTAATTTTTGGCCCTTTCAGGGCCATCACTCTGGAACCCCTAAAGGAATCGGCCAGTTCAAAAAAGGAAACCCCAAAAAATCTATGGATACAAGTTATGTGCAAATTTGGTTTAAAAAACAAAACATAAATGAAGCTGCTTTTGTGCAAAACAAGGTTTCCCAAAAGCTAATTTTTTGGGCCCCTTTTAGGGGGCCCTAAAAATCTGGAAAACCCCTAACGGGATCTGGCCTGGGTTTAAAAAAGGAACCAAGATCTTAAAGGGGACACAAGTTTTGGGGTAAGTTTTATTAAATTCAAAAAATAAATAAGCTGCTTTTTGTGCAGACAAGGCAAAATAGTAATTTTTGGCCCCTTTTAGGGCCCCTAACTCTGAACCCATAATGGGGTTTTAGCCAGTTCAAGAAAAGGGAAACCCCGATCTCATGGGGGATACAATTTTTGGCAAGTTTGGGTTGAAATAAACCCCAAAAATGAAACCCCATCATGCAGACCCCGAAAATTTTTTTACGCACGGACGGACGGACGGACTACCACGGACGATGGAAAGGGGTGACACCAAAAACCACCCTTTTCACAAGGTACAGGAGGCTAAAAACGGGCTTTTCGACCGCTTCATTTCAAAATTTTGTTTAAAGGGCCCAAAATGGGAAAAGTGGGAATATTTTTACAAAATTTCCAAGCCCCTTTACATGGTACCCTACTTTTCCCCAAAATATAAAGTAACCATGGCAACAGAGATGTTTAAAATACCTATATCTTTTCTTTTTGTCGGGAAATTTTTTTATAAAAAAAATATTTAATAAAATTATCTTTTTCGTTAAAAGAACAAAAAAACATATTATTTGTAACGTAAGTTAAAATTTTCGTGTTTTTTACAAAATTTAAACAAATTTCACCAGCTTAAAAATACTTACAAGGGGAAATACCCTTCGTCTGGCATTTTCATGGAAAAATCGTTCATTTTGCTGCTATTTTTCTCATGGATATTGTTAAAAATGAAAATAAAAAAAAACCAAACTTGTGTTCCTTAAAAAAGACCCCCCGGGCATCGCTTTTGAATTTTTTCATTTTTGTTTTATAGGTCACGGGCTTTGATTCCCTGGGAACTCAATTCAAATTTAAGAAACCGCAATTTTTTACTGAAATTTTTTAAAACTTAAATTTTAGTAAAAATAAAAAATTAACAAAGGGAAACCCGAAAAAAAAAATATTACAAATCAAAAAAAGCTTTTTTTTTTTTTGAAAATGGGCCGGGAACAAATAACCCCTTTTACCCAACTATATTCCAATTCAATTTGGTTTCCATCATCCCTTTTTTTTTCATTTCACAAAACAATTTTAATTAGCTACATAAAAGAAGCAAAAAAATTAAATTTTTAACAAGGGCAAAAGACTCATTAAAAAATTTTTGGGAAATAATTTGGGTGTTTGAAAAAAAGTTTTTAAAGTAAAAAAATGCACAAAAATTTCGTATTTTCAAAAAAAAAGCTTTAATTTTTGCGCGGTAACTGACACATAAATCCAAAGACGTCAATGACATCATTTTAAAGGGAAAACTGTTCTGAAGCATTTTTCCGGGAATTTAATTTTATTATTTCTGCATTATTTAAAACCATTTAAAAGCATCGGGAAAAGGAGACAGGTTCAAGATTTGTTTTTTTAGAAGAAAGATAAACAAACAAAATTTATTTTTTTCGTAAACGTCGTCAAAAACGGCACGTTAGCTTCCGGTTGGGCTGCGCCACAGAGTTTTTTCTAACAAAAATTTTGGGGAAAAATACCTATACCCAAAAAATTTGGGGAAATTTTTTCGCTAAATGTTTCCAAAATGGGAAATGTTTAGTCCCCCTAGGAAAAAGTAAAATGTGTTTAAACACTTCCTCATGCACTTGTCTCAAATTTGTACAACCCCCCTTTTAAAAAACTTCCAATTTTCAAAATTGTCCATAATTTGGGGCAATAGTTGTGCAGGTTTTTTATGAAATTTTTTTCCCGAAAGAATTTTTGGGGAAATTTTTTTCACTCATTTTGGGAAAAATCCATACTTTTGGGATTGGGAATAAAGCTTGGGAAAAACGGGGAAAAAAAAACGGGCAAAAAAACCCCGGCCCATCCCCCTAAAGTAACCCCCCTACTTTTTTTAAAAACAAGGGAAAGGGCAAAAAAAACATAATCAAGATTTAATCAAAAGAAATTTTGAAAAATATAGTTGAAAAAATTTTTTTTAAGTTTTCTTTTAAATAAAATTAAAAATTTTTAAAAAAAATTAGGCCAGTATTTCAGCCTTAAAAATCACCGGGGTTAGGAGGCAAAATTTTTACTGATGAACCCCAAAAGGGCAGGAACCCCAAAGGGAAAAATTAAAAAAAAAATCTAAGTCCTCAGAAAAAATCTAAGTCCAAAGGACAGGAACCCAAAAATCTTAGGGGAAAAAAATTAAAACCCAAAAATTTAAAAAAAAACCCTTTCAAGGGAACAGATATTCCCAAAAAACACCTAAAAAAATTGGGGTACCATCCAAGGGTTTTAAAACCCCAAAAATGGTCTTGGTTTTTTTTCCCCTTAAATAACAGCCAATAAAAAAATGTTTCTTTAAAAAAACAAATTTAAAATTACAAAAGGGGAAATTATTAAAAAAATATTGTAAGTGAAAAAAAGGGTCTCCAAAAAAAAACAATAGCAATTTTGCAATTGACGCAAATGGGAGAGCAATATACACACCCAAAAAAAAAGTTTATAAGAACCCTTTTGACCCCTAAGTGTGACCTTGACCTTGAAGTGAGCCATCCGAAACATGCACTCTGCACATTGTTTCGATGAGGTGAACATATGTGTCAGGTTTCTTTGAAATCCTTTAAGGGGTTCAAGAGTTACAGAGTGGAAGGGAAATTGTTAACCAACAGACATACAGACAGACGGACATCGAGGTGATAACATAATATAAAAATGAATCAAGATTTTATGGTGATACAAGTTGTGTGCAAGTTTGGTTAAAATCAAATCATAAATGAAGCTGCTATTGTGCAGACAAGGTCAAAATAGCTAATTTTGGCTCCTTCAGGGGCCATAACTCTGGAACCCATAATGGAATCTGGTTCAAGAAAGGAACCAAGACCTTATGGTGACATAAGTTTTGTCCAAGTTTGATTAAATTCAAATCATAAATGAAGCTGCTATTGTGCAGACATGGTCAAAATTGCTAATTCTGGTCCTTTCAGGGGCCATAACTCTGGAACCTTTAACGGAATCTGGCCAGTTGAACAAAGAAACCAAGACCTGGTGGTGATACAAGTTGTGTGCAAGTTTGGTTAAAATCAAATCATAAATGAAGCTGCTATTGTGCAGACAAGGTCAAAAAAGCTAATTTTGACCCTTTCAGGGGCCATAACTCTGGAACCCATTAAGGGATCTGGTTGGTTCAACAAAGGAACTAATATCTTATGGTGACACAAGTTTTGTGCAAGTTTGGTTAAATTCAAATCATAAATGAAGCTGCTATCGTGCAGACAAGAAATTGTTGACGCACAAAAATAGCAAATTCTGGCCCTTTAAGGGGCAATAACTCTAGAACCCATGATGGGATCTGGCCAGTTTTTTAAAGGAACTGAGATATTATGCAAATATAAGTTTTGTACAAGTTTGACCAAAATTGCTTGCAAAATGTGGTCTCTATCTTGTTCACAAGAAATTGTGGACGGAGGACGACAGACGGACGAAAGGCGATCACAAAAGCTCACCCTGTCACTACGTGACAGGTGAGCTAAAAACAAAAGCACTGCAATGCAAAGCAATATATACAAAGCAAAGTCATGTATGACCTTTTACTCCTGTGACCTTGAACTTGAAGCTAGTCATCCGAAACGAGAACTCTGCATGTACGTCGTATCAGTGTGGTGAACATTTGTGCCAAGTTTCTTTGAAAAAATCCTTCAAGCAGTTCAAGAGTTATAGAGCGGACACGAAACACAAACATAAGACCTTTGACCCCTTTGACCTTGACCTTGAAATGAGACATCCAAAACATGTGCTCTGCACGTTGTCTCAGTGTGATGAACATTTGAGTCAAGTTTCTTTGAAATCCTTCCAGGGGTTAAGAGTTGAAGAGCGGACATGAAATTGCCAACGGACAGACGGACACCGGGACCATAACATAATATGTCCCTTTGGGAGTATAAAAAGATGTTGGAAATCAAACCTGGACTGCCACGACAATAGAGAAGTTTTCCACTGTTGTTACCAATAAAGCTACAGAGGATTAAATGATACAGATATTTATAATTAAGGCAGTTTACCTAAAGTAAACTGTTACATCGTAAAAAGTAGTAAATACAACAGTGTTTCTGTAACATATAGTCGGTCAGTAATTAAGTTAAATATAACATTTATTTAAAGATATCCAGATCTGTCCACACAAAAATCGTTATCAGGTAGAGATTGGTCAAAATACACCTCAAAATTGGATGTAGCATGCATGTTGTACTACAGAAAAATGGTCTCGATTTTTCACTACGACTAGTTATGAAGAAGTTACAATATAAGCTATTTATAGTAACAACAAAGGGAAGTAATTCTAAAGAAAGGAACTGTGCATGACACTTCCTCTCATGATGGTGTATAATTGTGCCAAGTTACATCAAAATCCCTCCATGCATGAAGAAGAAATGCTTCGGACAAAGTCATTCTTGTATCTAACCTTTGGCCTCTAAGTGTGACCTTGACCTTAGACCTAGGGACTGGTTCTTGCACATGACACTTCGTCTCGTGGTGGTGAACATTTGTGCCAAGTTATATCAAAATCCCTCTATGCATGAAGAAGAAATGCTCCTGACAACGTTTTCATTCTTGCATCCTTTGACCTCTAAGTGTGACCTTGACCATTGATCTAGGGACCTGGTTCTTGCGCACGACACTCCGCCTCATGGTGGTGAACATTTGTCACAAGTTATATCAAAATCTCTCTATGCATGAAGAAGAAATGCTCCGGACAAAGTTTTCATTCTTGTATCGTTTGACCTCTAAGTGTGACCTTGACCTTAGATCTAGGGACCTGGTTTTTGCGCAAGACACTCCGTCTCATGATGGTGAACAACTGTGCCAAGTTTCATCAAAATCCCTCCATATACTCCGGACAAAGTAATTCTTGAATTTGACCTTTAACCTCTAAGTGTGACCTTGACCTTAGACCTAGGGACCTGGTTCTTGCGCATGACACTCCGTCTCTTGATGGTGAACAACTGTGCCAAGTTTCATCAAAATCCCTCCATGCATGTAGAAGATATGCTCCGGCCAAAGTCTGTGGACGCCGCCCGCCAGGGGCGTTCCCATAATATGTCCCATTTTTCAAACAGGCGTATAAAAAGGTGTGAACATATGGCAGGACAATGCAGTTAAACTGTCTGTAATTTTTTTTTACAATTTACATAGTCACTGCTGTTGCAACAGTACAGAAAGGATTAAATCAAAGCACTGAAAGTACTGGAGGATCGATTGTCTCTGAACAACACAGATTGTACACATTATGTGTAAATATCAGCGGAGCCTTTTCTAGTGTAAAAATGTGCACAGAGTTTAACATTTAACCATATTTGTGAACTTTACTTTTGATGTAGGAACGGAAGGCTTGCCTTTTGCATTCAGTAATCATATTTCACCATCCTATGACCTATCACAGCAGTATCTTGAATGGTAAATGAGAAGTAGATTTTAACAAAACTGAACTGAAAATTCAAAGCTTGCACAACAGGTGATATTAAGTTAAACGTTGTTTTTTTGTGAAATCAAATCAATATTTATTCATTGTCTGTAAACAAGATTATTGTTGAATATAACAATACAAACATATTAAAGCTATGTATATTGTATAGCTTTTGAATTTGGTATATTAGGGGTGGGTGTTACACTATAATTTTTACATTTCCTTTTTAGTCACTTTTTATGCAGAGCAGGTATGTTTTTATCCAGTCTACATTTTTTATACCCAGTAGTAAAATACTCTCCAAAAGGACTTGAACCCAGACCTTTTCCTACATGTTGTAAGAAGTATTCTTACACTGAAATATGGAGAGGATTTAGCAAAATGTTGTAATACTGGAAATACAATATCAGAAGAATTCAAAACAATGTATACACATTAGAATGACAAAGTGAAAATGTACTGTTATGCCTACATGTATTTCCCTCCATCTATTTTATTTCAAGAAATTGAAAATTATGAGATTAATCCAAAATTAAATTCTTCAACCAAATGCAAGTTTAAGAAATTACCTATGTAATTATTTTGAAATAGGATGAAAATTATTATTAAATACTTTTAGGTCTGTTGTGCAGCATTTTTAAAACCTATAGTTCTCTTGTAAAACTAGAAATACTTCAGTCACACTGGTAAAATTCACTAAAACTGAGTTGTAAGAACATACAAATTGGACACTGTCTGTTTTTGGCAATCAGGAACATAAAGCAAAAGCACTTAACTGCAGTGCCACCTGCAAATTCATAGGTGAACATTCATGCCATTTGAAGTTACATCAAAATTTAACCATGCATGAAGAACTACTTCAATTTGAAATTTGACCCCCAACTGTGACCTTGATCTTTGAGATAGGAACATGGGGTTTATGCATGTCACATCTTCTAACTTAGATAAACATTCATGCTAGATATAAATAAGATGCATGTAAAAGTTACCTTCTGGACAAAATCGGATGGACGCACTGACGAACAGATGCACACACAAACACCTACTCCCCAAAATGATGACTTAATTATTAAGTCCAGCTAGTCGAGCTCATCGCAAGCAACTCATTTCTGTTGTTCAGAAGCTTATTGTTTCTTTTATATTTTTGCTTAATCTGGAATTTACACATGTTCAGTTAAAGTTTACTCAGGAACCAATGCTTTTCTAAAATCTTGTTTCAAATGAAAATTTTGTTTGCACATAAGTATCTAATTATCTTTTGTAAATAGCAGGTATCAGTAAGTTTATTCATTAAGAGAGCCATGTCATGAGAAAACCAACATGTGGCTTTCCGACCAGCATGAATCCTGACCAGACTCAGGGCAGATATTCGCAGGCTGGTCTGGATAAGTGGTAGTTACAATGTTGGTTTTCTCATGGCGTGGCTCAAGAAATCTATTAGTCTGGATGACTACAAAATCCCCTGGCTAGGCATCAAGTTACCGGACAGCTAGACACTTCTTTTAATATTTGCCATTGTATTTTCACCATTATGTTTCCTGTAACTTTCCACATAAACAGACAAGAAAAAAAAGTAGGAGAGCAAAGTTTTGAAATCATTGCCCGATTTTATATAGGAATGGGATGATTCTTTGGTTAATTGGATCCGATTTGATTACTAGCTGAAACCGGTTTCAATTTTGCAAAATTTTACCGCTAATCGCTCTCACACAATAAAAATCAAGATTAGTACTTTATCTTTACACATTTCTTTGACAAGCAAATAGACCCGCAATATATTTCTGCTAAAACACAGTGGACATAGTCAATAGTCAATAATTTGCTTGTCATGATATAGTTAAAATAAAGTACACCAAAATATGGCTTATTAATTAGCGCACTGCTTGCAAACGATAAAGTCCGCCGGAAGTTCCTAATGTAATCAGCTGCTGGATGTACCTTGACACAGTCGTCAGGAAAGAGAACAGCATTTTAAATATGGCGGCCAATTAAACAAATCGGTTTGATTTCATATAAATAATCGGTTTCAATATTTTGAGATCCTCCCAGCCCTAATTTTAAAGATAAAATATGTCTCTCAGTATTCATACTGTCCTGTATGTGTTGTCTAGAAATTCTGATAATGTCTGAATACTGAATACAAGACATTACATGTATATATTTCTTTCAGATTTTTAGATTTTAACAATTTTTTCAATGGATTTTCAAAGGTAAAACAGTTCTGAAATATTTACAGTTTTCATATTTTAGTATTCAAAATTTTTTTTAAATTACATGTAACACCAATAGCGGCAATGTGATGTTCAAAATTTTAGAAAACCAGTAGTGAAGTGTTCATAAATAATCCATTTTATTTGAAATACATGTGTAAAGTAAAAACTGATGAATGAATTGCTTGGTTTATAAGCTTTCAATTCATCAAAAAGATATTTCTAAATTTGTGTTTTATGGATGAAAGTTTATGCCGTTAGAAAAACATAACACGGACATTCAGCAATCAATATTTTATCATTTCTAAAAGAAAATAGCAATGGATTTGTATACAAACAAGGTCTTATTCGTTTTATCGACTGATAAATTGGTAATCTATCAGAGACATTGAAAAATGTACATTGGTATGTATTCACAGTGTGAATTTCATACAATATTTTGTTTACAAATAAGTACTGATATCTTTAGTAAATAACAGTTAAAACTATATAAAATCATTACTTATTCATTAAGAAATCAACAACATGACAGCTAGAAAATCACCTGAGAATTTGTTAGCTGTCCGGTCACTGGAGGGTGCGTCAAAATAATTTGACGTTCATACTGTTTTATATTTGCGACACTCCAGGAGGACCAAAATAATGGAAGATATAAATAAAAAATACGCAGTCATGTAAAGTTATTGGTTTTATCACTAAGGCGTAAAAAACAACATTGTTTGTTTCTGGTATCCTGACCTACCCTAAATTTTTCACCCGGCCCTAAATTAATGTTTTTTATGGCCTTTGAGAATATTTTTAACTTTTTAACAAAAAGATGCAAAACTGCACTGTTTAAACTTTAAATATGCCCAGTGATGTTGGTAATCAACTAACTGATGCTCTTAAGGCATAACCCTCTTTATTTGTTTTCAATTTTTGAACAAAAATAATTTCCGAAGTCTCCCTGATACAAAAAAAAAAAAAAAAAAAAAAAAAATTCCGAATTACCTATCCCATTTGTTTTTTTAGCATGTTACGGGAAACAAAGAATTTTTTTTAGGCCTAACTCACTTGTGAAGTAACAGTAGATGTAACGTTAATCGTGTACAGTACATACAAAGGTTTAAATCACCAGAACATTTGTAATTTTGCATATTATTTGATAATTTTTACAAAAATCAATCAGGAATTGAATCCCCTTTTGATACATGTAAGTTGCATTTGAATTTATTACCAATTTCGTGCAAAAATTGGCATTTAAACCTATAGCATGTAAAGCGTCAGGAGCGATGAAAGTTTCAATGGAATTGCTTCAACTATTTTGGTCATCTGAGTGTTTGATGTGAGTGGGGATATTGCACATATGGAAAAAATATCTCAATATTTCTAAGGACGTCAAATTAGTTCGACTTCTGAATGCCTAGGCCTCAGGCTAGTAGTAGACATCCAGTAACCAGATGACGAGACACTTCCAATGATAAAATTTATATATAGCAATCTGTACACCATAATCAGAAGCTTTTCTTAAATTCATATTAGTCTCGGAACTGACTGATGAAAATAATTAATGTTTCCTTCAGTCAAAGAACTATAAAATACAAAGAATGGCAAGTGGAGATACTTCCGCATCATCGCATGTTAACACGTTATCTTATTTTAAAGCATTTGCCAACTTGATCAATTGTGATCAAATCAACAGACGCTTACCTTAAGTATAAAACAGACGGTACGCCTGGCCCTAATAAACCGAATCGAGTCCATTTTTCAAACAACAACTGTTTATTTGCCAGACTTCCAGTCATAAGTTCATTTCTTCCCCATGTAGAAAATACAAATAACAATAGAAAAAACACCATTATCATTGTAAACAAACATCTGAAATTAATCTAATTTCAAAGCGTTTGCCCACTTAATTAATAGTGATCAACGTATGCTTACACTGAAATCTCATTCGTCACGGGATGTTGGCAAGATTTGTTCTATATGCCTTTCAAGTTGCCGATCTATTTATTTTTTTTTTAGATCTTTGCTTCAGTAAATAAGGCATTGAGTGTGCTCATCACTTGTTGTAATTATTCAGAATTATAAATAAAACATTTACAAAAATCGTGATAACAACTAATCATAACTTTTATAAGCAATTACTTTATACACTTGCTTTACAGTACATAAATATGTGCATGTTACTTACTGTATATTAAGTAACAGATCTCTAACCAACTCCATTAAAATTGGGGACAAACTGACTGGAGTGAAATTACGCCTTCATCCTGCATAAACAGATATTAACAAACTACAGCAGAGTTTAGAGCATTTACAGATTAAAGCAGCATGTCTGTTGTACAATAAAGTTATGATTTGCCCGATGATTTGAAAAGTTGGAATGAGATATTAACCTCTTTTTGTTCATGGAAAAATGTATTTCTGACATGTTTGCAAAGGACGTAAATGAAATGAAGGGAGGTAACTTTTTAAAGACGAATCGAACTACAGCTGTTTTCTTTGCTATCTTGGGCTGTTTTTTTTCAGTTCAATAAAATCTTATCGATCAAAATCGCTACAGAAAAGACTCTTCTAGGTTAGCTGTAATCTTTAAACAACGTCTGAAGGATCAGTCTGTGTTGTAAACAAAGCTGGCATCGTAGGTTTGTTGGTGACCTAGTTTTCGCGCATTAATATGTCAATGCAGTCAGAAATACACAACAAAAATGTGTATAATAAAAATTGGAAAATATGTTAAGAATTTCTTGTTTTGGACGTTTGACAGCTGAAAATACAGCCGTGACAGAACAAGAGCTGTTTGTAAGACAGCCAAGCTTGACTATTCGAAATATTGTCCCAGAAGCAGGAAAATATTACCCAAAAAGGTTAAATATCAAAAGAGTTTTAAGTTCAAAAGGGGACATAATTTGACCAAAATGCGTATCAGTTATAGGACTTGCTGCTATCAACTAGTTTTATAACCCCGAAGACACATGTGAAGTTTCAATTCATTATCTGTATTAGTTTTGGAAATAGAAACTTGCATGTAAAACTTTATTAAACCAGAATTTCCTAAATCCCAAAAGGGGAATAATTTGCTCAAAATATATGTCAAAGTTATGGGACTTGATCCAGTGAGGTTGGTAATTGATCTAGAAAAAGAAACAATAAGTTTCAAATTCATATGCCTTTTAGTAATAGCTGTATGTACTTGCACGCAAAACTTCAACCAGTTATGGGACATGCTGCTATCAACTAGTTTTATAACCCCGAAGACACAGGTGAAGTTTCAGTTCAATATCTGCATTTGTTTTGGAGATAGAAAATTCTGGTTAAAGTTAAGTTTTACATGCAAGTTACTAAGTCCAAAAGGGGGC
Source organism: Mercenaria mercenaria (assembly GCF_021730395.1). Taxonomy (NCBI): domain Eukaryota; kingdom Metazoa; phylum Mollusca; class Bivalvia; order Venerida; family Veneridae; genus Mercenaria; species Mercenaria mercenaria. The sequence continues at coordinate 789,667 of NC_069378.1, forward strand.
ATAATTTGCTCAAAATACATGTCAGAGTTATGGGACTTGACCCAGTGAGGTTTGTAATTGATCTAGAAAAAGAAAAAATAAGTTTCAAAACTATATGCCTTTTAGAAATAGCTGTATGTACTTGCACGCAAAACTTGAACCAGATTTTTCTAAGTCCAAACGGGGGCATAATTTGGCCAAAATAAAGGCCAGAGTTATGGGACTTGCTGCTATCAACTAGTTTTATAACCCTGAAGACACACGTGAAGTTTCAATTAAATATCTGCATTAGTTTTGGAGATAGTAACTTGCATGTAAAACTTTAACCAGAATTTTCTAAGTCCAAAAGGGGGCATAATTTGCTCAAAATACATGCCAGAGTTAAGGGACTTGACCCAGAGAGGTTGGTAATTGACCTAGAAAAAGAAAAAATAAGTTTCAAAGCTATATGCCTTAAATTGATGCCTGTATGTACTTGCATGCAAAAACTTAACCAAGGTGTGACGCAGACGCCAACGCCAGGGTGAGTAGAATAGCTAGCTAGACTATTCTTTGAATAGTCGAGCTAAAAATTGTATTTTGATGGTTGACCTAATCTATGGCAATGGAACTACTTTCCACACTATTTTGTTTAGTTTGCAGTAACGAAATTTCTACATTGTTAACTTTGGATCGATTGTGAGACTATCGATCCAAAAAGTGGCAAAAGTTAAAACTTACACAAGTTAAATATAGTTATCAAACCACATACTTACAGTTATTTTCAGTTGTTAACAGACATTATCAGAGGCACTAAGTAGTGATAGTACCTAAGTTTTTCAAATCATAGGTTTGAAGTTAAAAAGCTTTGACTTGAAGACAAGTGTCCATATATTTTTCAAAAACAGAAATATAGACAATATTTTAACCAGAAGTGTGGAGTTATGAGCATTTAATATTTTCATGTTAAAGAAAATTTTGTGATCAAGGAAATGTAACTCTTCTCGAACATGGAGAGCATAAACATCAAAGGGACATAATATAGTGAATATTTACTAATTGGGTGCATTTGATTTAACATTTAACTTTGATCTGGATTGCTAAATAATGATCCATGATACTGTGTGCTAAAAAAATAGAACATCTGGAACAGTCTATTAACAGCAAAACTATACTGTAGCAGAATGCAAATAGTGAAGCTCTAACTGGGACTCGAACCCAGGACCTCTCACACCTAAGGCAGACACTCTACCACTTCCCTATAACAGATATATAGCAGCAGCTAATAGCTATGCAGTTTAATTGCCTGGATTACATTGCGTGAACTGGAACAATAATCGGTGACTCCGGATTATCGGCGTATTCGCTTTGTTACCTAACGGCAATTTCCGTGTAAAGAAAAAATATAATCTAATGCTGCCAACGTCATAATCGGTCAAATCTGCCCAAATTTCTCTGACGTGTTGTTCAGAGTATGAATTTACTAACTGGTAGTACCAGTAAAATATAACTTACACTGAATCTTTTATATTTGCCCTTTTAGCAGCTGTCGAACAGAAAAGACCGTAAGCTTTGTCCAAATATAAGTAATTATTTTACCAGTTTTGAGAGTATTTCAATTGATGGGAAATTACAGTTACAAACTAGATACCTTTCTGCAACACATGGAGTCATTAGCATTCACTGTCAGTAAGTATTATGACTAAGATCGAGTGTCATTCATACATTTCAAAGATTATAGACAGAGTCTTTTGTTTACATTTTTTATCGTAATCGGTGCATTTGTAAAAATCACTTTAGTTTGAAAAATCAAAGTATGCGAAGAGCTACGGTACGGTCTCTACACTAAGAAATTTAGCTTGCAAAAATAGTTACGTGAATGGTGTGTCGTCATGGTACAGAAGAGATTGAAACAAGTGGCAGAAGTTACAAGTTATACAAGTTACTGACAAAAAGTTTGACCTTTGAGCTCAATATGTGACCTATAGACCAGGTTTATGTGACCTATAGACCAGGTTTATGTGCTCTGCATATCATCTCATCCCTATCTACCTAAGTCAATACCTTGCATGTTTACTGATTTATGCTCCAGACAAAAATATGTTGGCTAATTTTTAACTTTCAGCTCAGTTTGTGACCTTGACCTTTGCCCTACAGCCGGTTTAAGTGCTCTACACAGCTTCTTTTTTTTTTTAAAGCTGTATTGACTTTGAAAAGAGCAATTTGACTTTTGAATTTGATTTGGTTTTGTGGCTACAATATCACACTAGATAATCGACTATCCTGACGGCCACTGGACAAAAACAAAAAAAAAGGCTGGAAAAATAACCCAGCTGTAAATCGGTCGGTAAAGTTTTTCATTTATTTCTATTGAAGCCATTCTAAAAATCAGCTTGACAATTTTGTCGAGGAATCGACATGGCTTACATTTAAAACTTCTGGGCTGAAAATGATCGTTATGTTTTTAGAAGTCCATAATAATTTCTTCAGTTTGAAAAATCGAACAAAAATCCAAAGATTCACACAGTTTTGTTTATGAACAACCTGTGAAAACTTGTGTGAAGTTTCCAAGTTCTACCTTATTTCTGGAAAAATATTAAATAGGCATAGCTGAAAATAAAAATGACTGTTGAAAACTCCAATTGGCAGCTGGCCTAAAAATTGTAAAAAATTTATTAATGTAATCCATGCCCATTCCACAACAAAACTGTCGTTGAAAAATAACAAATTTGCAAGAATTGGCTTCCTTTTTATAGAAATAATTAAATGAAAACCTTTATCTACCGATTTACAGCTGGGTTACTTTTCCAGCAGGCTTTTTGACCAGCGGGCGTCAGGACAGCAGGTTATCCAGTGTAAATTATATAAATGTATTTGACAATTGTCCATGTTTTACAATAAATAAAATCTTATTTGACTTCATAAATGTATTCCAGTTTTGATAAGCACCATATATGACCCTTCACTTTAACCATATTTATCTAAGAATCATAAAAGCCTGTTAAATCTATTGTGTCATCATCATCACAGCAGCAACATTTCCCTATTATGAACCTTCACTAAAACAATGTCTATTTAAGTATGATAATAGCATGTTATCTATTTTTAGCAAACAGTTTGCAGCAGCATTTGTATCATCTTTATCATCATCATCACCATCATTATTCAAATCATTATCAATAGCAACAACAAGCTGTTCAACATTCCTGTAACTTCCAGTTAAACAATGTCTATAATTATATGAATCATTATTCCTTCTCTTGAGAAGGAATATTATAGTTCAATAAGTCACACTTGACTGAGCTACTGATACCGAAAGCTCTGGCCAATAAAACTCTGTGACCTTAGAAATAACCTCTGACGTTAAAACTATTCTTTCCTAATTGAGGCGACTGTCTGACTGAACGCGTTCTGTGGATTACATATTACTAAACCCGAGGATGTTATTTCCTCCATTCTTGAGGAACAATTAACATAAATTCAGTCGACCAGATAGACATATATCAGCAAATTTAAATGTAAACTACTAAATATTATCATTACCTTGAAATGCATAGTTAATATATGAAAACAACCCCATTGCAACCCTCTAATTATACACAACAAATTCAGCATCAAATCATAACTGATTAACCGAGTCAATGTCTTATTGCCGTATTTACTCTACTGAAAGTGGTAACATTTAATTTGTTGTTGGATTAACAATTTATGTTAAATAACTAGCGTAAATACTTACTTGAAATTTTTTTGGCAGTATAAAACAGATATTGCAACCAAAATTTTACAAGATGATCATTTTATATTTATATAGATATGCCCTAGAAGGAACTTTTGCTATGCTTTAACTTGTAATGTCTATAGATTTTAAAGCTAACAGTTAGGCCTCACCAAATTAATAAGTTGTTCATTGGATTTTGCCGCTCGTATATTTTCAGAAAAACACAATTTTCGTTTTTAGTTTTTGGCACATTCTCACTGCATTGAAAAAATGAAGCCAAAAATTTTTGGTGGGTTACTTTAAATGGACGTAACAGTGTATCAATGATAAAAATGCTGGTACCAGATGTTCAATAAATACATGCTACGCAAACATTGTCTACAATATATCATAATACTTATATTTAGTTGCACTGGTTTTTGCCCCTTAACCCCAGGGGCATAATTTGAACAATTTTGGTAGAGGACTACAAGACAATGCATCATACCAAATATCAAAAGCCTAGGTCATATGGTTTCAGACAAGATTTTTGAAGCTTTTTACCATACAAGTTTATATAAAACTTGGGACAGGGCAGGGCATCTTTTCAAGCGGTACAATTTGAACAATTTTGGTTGAGGACAATAAGACAATGCTACAAACCAAATATCAAAGGTCTAAGTGTTGTGGTTTCAGACAATAAGATTTTTAAACTTTTTTCCTATATAAGTCTATGTAAAATTTGGGACTTCCGGGGTGGGGCGGCATCTGACCCTAGGGGAATAATTTGAAAAATCTTGGTAGAGGACCACTAGATGATGCTACATACCAAATATCAAAGCCCTATGCCACCTGGTTTTGTACAAGAAGATTTTCAAAGTTTTCCCTATATAAGTCTTTATAAACCATGTGACTCCCGGGGCGGGGCCACATTTGACCCTAGTGGGATAATTTGAACAATCTTGGTAGAGGACCACTAGATGATGCTACACACCAGATATCAAAGCCATAGGTCCTGTGGTTTTAGACAAGAAGATTTTTAAAGTATTTCCCTTTGGTTGCCATGGCAACCAGAGTTCTGCATGGAATTCGATTTGATCAATTTTGAAAGGGGGCCACCCAAGGATCATTCCTGTGAAGTTTGGTGTAATTCTGCCCAGTGGTTTTCATTAGAAGATTGTTTTAGAAATTTTTGACGGACGACATACTACGCACGACGCACTACGCACAATGGACATCAAGTGGTAAAAATAGCTCATCTGTCACGAAAAATCTTAAAATAAGGTATAAATTTATGTATTTGTCCAAAACAATACACATCCTGTAAAGAGTTCATTTTAGGAATTACATTTTTATCCACGCCTATCACTTTTTCCTCACTATAAACTGACACTAACTTTTTAACAAACAAATATAAACATGTAAGACCAAAAGCCAAGTGAAGATAAATTAAAATTTAATGGCCACCAAGCTATCGTTTGAAAATTTGTCTATATGATAATAAACACACTTAAAACTACAAAATGTGTCCTCTATTAGGTCAGAAAATAAACAAAGGATGCCATTTTGAACTGCAACCAGCATTTTTCTTGCCTATAAAAGCAGCCAAATATGTCCACCCCACTGCAGGCATCACCTTTAAAGTAGACTTAATAGTTATGTTAGCTACAGGTTTATTTACAGGTTTGTAATTTTGCCAAGGACAATACCAGTTAACACACATTCAAAATGTATTTATGTCTAAAATCTACCAAAAAATGGACACATCGGGCCAGGCCAGAACTGGCCAGGCAAGATTTTAGAACATGCCCCTTGAATCATATCCAGTAACATTTGCCTCGATCTGTTAATAGGCGCAACCTTTATTAAGGTAGTGCTCATTACGTGACTTGTAAAATTTACAAGTGCATAAATTGTACACAGATTGGTTTGTTCATACTTCAACTTACTCCCCGACTTAAGATTCATGATCACCATTTGCAGTACATGTTACAATTCACAACAAGAGCTGTCAGCGGACAGCATGCTCGACTATTCTCAGTGCTTGATAGTATAATAAGCTGAGTAAAACTTGAACATTACAATAAGCATATTCTAAGTCAAAAAGGGGCCATAGTTGAATTCAGTCAAAATGCTTGATAGAGTTGCCTGCTTTTTATAGACTGGGGGTCATGATGGTAAACAAGTATTTAAAATATGAAAGCAATATCTCAATGGACTCTGAAAATATTTGGGGTGGTACGCAAACTTTAACATTTATTCTAAGTCGAAAAGAGGCCATAATTCAGTCAAAATGCTTTATAAAGTTGCCTCCTCCTTTTTACAGACTGGGGGCATGATGGTAAACAAGTATGCAAAATATGAAAGCAATATCTCAATGGACTTTGAAAATATTTGGGATGGTACGCAAACTTTAACATTTGCCGACGCGAGTAGGATAGCTCCCCTAATTCTTCCAATAGTCAAGCTGAAAATGGTAAAGTGCTATTTTAATAAAGTATCAGACAAGCTGAAATAACTTTGAAATAATGAAATGATATACAAATAGTTACATTGAACAAGCATTGGGCTGATCCAGGTTTTTTATAAATAGGGCCCCTGAAACTGCAAAAAAGTAAATAGAATAACTTCGGGTAAATTCCGACAGTTGTGTATATTCAACATCTTGAATTAATATCTGTGTGAAGAACCCATAATGTCCTTGAATAATTTTTCTTAGGTAATTCATACAAGACGTCATATTCATATCTTGTTGATGGGTGAATATTTTACACATATACTGACAAACTTTCCTGTTTTAGAAGTCACAATTCAATTGGTAAGTACAAACAAAAATGGGTCTATGTGGTTAATTGGATCTTGGTAGCAAATTTGAATAAAATTGTGCGAGAAGTTTTCTTCGGATAGGCTGCTTCCAGTAGCTGACAGGTATAGGAGAGATTGTGTTTGTATACAGATGCATTGTATTTTCTATTTTTAGAACTGATTTATAAGACAGCGATCAGGTGGGCAGCGTGACTGTTGCTGAATGTACATGTTTTTTTAAACAGTGATGTTTTTCTAATGGCCTAAACTTTCTTAAAACATAAATCATATCAATATATTTTTTTTTATCAATGCAAAGATCATAAAACAAGTGATTTATCAATTACTTTTAACTATTATTTCGAATTCTCGTCAAGTCAACATGATATTTAGCGCCATGTACACATCAAGAAATAGCGCTTTCAAATTTCATGAAATATTTTACTCAATAACACGTTTTAAACGAAATGTCACATTGCACAAATATTTTGATTAATTTATACAAATACTGAATTAGTTATTCACTTTGCTGAATAATTCACAATAATTTTCGCTCGAGCTGAATTCTGCCGCAAGACGTATTACCGTTTCCGGTCTTAGAGTTTTAACAAATACCTACTATTGGCACCATGCTTGTGCAAAGAAATAGTTCCATCATATTTGATATAAATTTTACAATGAAATTATTACGCCCGGCGTATAACCGCCCATCGTGTATAAATAGTGATATTTAGCACTGTTTTGCTATAAATCATTTCTTAAGTTAAAATGGATGAATTATGAACACTTAACTCAAAGTGTTTTTCTAAAAGTTTGAACATCACTACACCGCTGTCATATGTCATTTAAAACGGTTATTCATTTAAAAAAGATATTTGAATACAAAAATATGAAAATTGTACGTATTTCGAAACTTTCTGATTTTTAGTATCCATAAATGAGAGAAACAGTTATTAAGAAGTAAAATTCCTATCCAATACACAATGTAAAAACATTTGTTTTGCCCACCACCAAATAAACAGATTGTTAATGCGTGACATCACGACAATCTCTCCTATGTTTTATCTTTATATTGGTTGGTCATTGCATATTATTGCTAAATTTTAGAAAAGGGGTCTGTGTCAATGTTATGTTCATTTCAATAACGAGGATGTTATCTGATCGATTGACAGAAACAATTAGAATGCCTTCCAAAAAACGCTATATTTACTTTGCTTCCAATTTTTATGGAACAAAATCAATGGCTAACACACAGAATATGCTTGCTTTTCTTTTTCTTAAAAATTTCCTAATTTAATCCGAAATAATACCATTATTTATGAAAATAGATAGCATCGCCTTAAAATATCTTCATTTTCACGACAAATCATATTTTTCTCACAAAGATAGATAGATAGATATTAATAGGACAGTCGAACTAATCTGACATGTACAGTTTGTTTTATATTTGACGGTCAAACTGCGGTGGCTGCAAAAGTCAGAAATAAAAAAGCAGCTACTCAGCCACAGTAAGCCTGTCTAAAATTTGACATGGATATAGTCACACTGGCAATAGTTTTCGCGGAAGCGGTGGTTCCGACGCCACGACTGTGTAGGATTCGTTGCAGAAACGGTGGAGAAATATGGTCGACTGACTACATTTATGCTATCATCGGTACATTTTCTAATGACCTTTTCACATTTGACTGAAAACAAACAGTGATACAGGAGCCCGACATGTATACTCTTCCAACTAGAAACACTTGTTCAGTGCAATTCTTTGTCATTATTGTAAGCACTTTTGTACAGTTTGACGAGGGACTGCCGTTTTTGTAGAATTCCCATTAAAAATGGTAAAATCTTGTACAAAACCTGAGCACATTTGCAGCAAATTGTAAGCTCGACCCGGTCAAGCAAAAAAATATTTTTGTAAAAGGTAAATATGAAAAATTCGACCAAAAATTATTCCAATGCAGTGTGCGGTGGGTACAATTGCAACGCATTACGGTGGATCTTGTTTCTTTAATGCTGTTATTGACTTTTAACTTAAGTAAACAGCATTTTCCTGAGATTTTGATTGGATTGGGGTAGGTCCATGAAATCACTTTGACATCAGACAGCAACAGAAACTTAATGTTTAGTAATAATATACTATTGATTTGCACTTCTGTTCTGTTGAATCTGAGGCCCAAGCGATCTTGAGTTATCATCTGAAAACCATTTAACGTTCAGGATCACTGTGACCTTGACCTTCGACCTACATATCTCAAAATCAATAGGTGTCATCTGCAGGTGATGACCAACATTCCTATAAACTTTCATGATCCTAGGCCTTAATGTTCTTTAGTCATCATCCGGAAACTGATTGGTCTACATACAGACTGACTGACAGACAGACAGACATCTGCAAAACAATATACCCCTCCTTTGAAGGGGGGGGGGGGGGGGCATAATAAAATGATATTGTTGAAGAAGAGGTAAATTAGCCTACTTGTAAAATGTCTTAACTCCAGTAACACAGCTGCTCAATGGCATTTTGTTAAGGTATGCTACGTATTAGTAATTGTATCGTACTTAAGTCAAGTTGGTTTATCATACGATGACATGTGGTCAAATCAGAAAATTAATATTGTACGGATGTGAATCAATGTCATATTTATTGTGAACATTCAGTTTCTCTTGCTATCTAATGTTAAAGTGATTTCATGTTCCTACCAAATCAAAATTCTGGGAAAATGCTGCTTACTCCAATTTAAAGTCAATAGTGAAATTAAAGAAACAAGATCCACCATAATGCGTTGTAACTGTACCCAATGCACACTGCGTTGGAATGATATTTTGTCGATCATTTTTGTATGCTTGCAATGAAAAATCATCGATTACAGAGAAAAAGTTTTTGCTCGACAGTGTCAGGCTTACATTTTGCTGCGAACGTGCTCAGGGGTCGTTTTGAACAAGATTTTACCATTTTTAATGGGAATTATACAAGAACGGCAGTCCTTCGTCAAACTATACATAAGTGTTTACATTAATGACACAGAATTGCACTAAACAGGTGTTTGTGGCTGGAAGAATACACATGTGGGCAGTGGGCCCCCCTCTCACTGGTTGTTTTCACTCAAACATGAAACACTCGTTAGAAAAAGTAAAAAAGTACTGATGAGAGCGTAAATATAGTCAGTCGGCCATATTTCTCCATCGTTTCTGCGACAAATCCTCCATGGCCATGGCGCTGGAACCACGGCTTCTGTGAAAGCTAAGGCCAGTGTAATTGTTGCGGTATGATCTTACACAATCAATACTTTTCAAATCTTCAGTAAAATAGGTAATAAATATACATGGTTTAGTTGTGATTATCCAGTACACGTACATAATATATATAAATCACAGGAGTACAGAATCACTCACAGGAGTTGGTAGCCGAATACCTAGTGCGAGTTCGAGTCCGCCAGCTCAGTTTTCTTCACTTGAGCACATGCATGAAAATTCAAATATTTTCAAACAGTCAGTAAACATACCTTTAACTCTATAATTGAATTCATAAGAAGATAAAGAAAGCCACCAAGATTGACTGAAAATGAATCGAAAATGTACTTACAAGTCCCACCCTCGCCCTGCGACTGGCCAAGTCGCAGGGCAAAAGACCTCAACCTCTGGAACAGGGAAGAACAAAAACTGTTAACAGAAATCCAGCAACTGCTAAGAAAAGCCATCTTGATAACTTTGTTAGTCAATGTGTAATACTTGGCAAGCGCTAAATTTCTGAAGGTCAAAATTTGAATTTCCGTATATATAGTAGGTCAAATCAAGCGGACGATTTCATTGGATAATGGACAGTAGCAATAAGGGTTTATTTACAATTGTTTGCAGTTTGCAGGTCATTTTTCAATTATTGTATATCACTGTATTGATCGAATCCTAAACAATGCTGCATTTCTTCCTTCTTATTTGGACTTCTTGTTGATGTTTACATTTCATTTCAGTTTTTTTTTCATATTTCAAATCTGCCCCCTACCCTGTCTTTCATAAATGGTATCTTCCAATCGCTCGTGCGTCAACGGAAAATAACGGCTAGTAACATCGGGTATTTCCGTGGCCAAAAATAGAAAGGGGCTGGATGTCCTCCCGCGGTAAAAATTATGAAGTTCTATAGGACAAATGGTGAAAAACAAAAACAAAAAAAGCAAAAAAACAAAAACTCATCGCGGTTAAACACATAAGCATATAAGCAGTTTATTTTGACTCTTAAAGATTTGGCTTGAAAATAATCTTTCTTTCAAATTCAAGTTTGGTCATATGGACATTAGAATACGATTTTTTGTTTCTAAATTATTTTAAAAATTCCAAATCAAGAAAAAAAAAAGACAACTGCGCCGGAAATCGAACCCCGGACCACCGCGGCAATAAAGACACTTTCCCGTGCGTTATAGCTGAAGTAGTGAATAATAACTTCGAAATATAGATATTTATAATCGAGACATTTTACCTGCGTGACAAACGTTTTTCGACTTTCATCGTAAAAAGTATTAAAAACAGCAAATTCTCATGCGTTTCCATAACATAAAGTTTGTCAGTAATTAAGTTTTAAAGCCGTAAGAAATATAGCATTTATTTGAAAATATCCAAAATAAGATATCTTTTTTTTTGTTCTTGTTGTTGCCGTACGATCTGGAGACATGCCGCTTTAAATAGTTTAAATATGAAGCTGATTCATCTATTTACACAAAGCATGCAGCGGTTTTAACATACCAACCTACCCTAGAATCTTTTCAAACTATAGGAATTAAGAATATATACATAAAATGCACATGTTTGTCCATGTATAGTATGGGCGAATAAGTCATTAAGTGTGTCTGTTCTGGCTGTCACGGCATGTTCCAAGTAAAAAAAACTTCAAGATAGGTCAAAATAGTGAAATGAATCAGTTCGAACATAACCAGTCACCTTTTGGTATTTTCGCACAATGCAGCTGCTCTAGGCTCACACTGTTGGCTTCAGTTGGTTGCACGTTCGTATAGAGTAGGCCTATGGCTGTATTTCCTTGTAACAAACTTTGTAAAAAAAACACAAGACATGGAAAAATAATGAAATTTTAAACACTGCAAGGTCATCTTATATGCCGCTCCAGGGCCACCCAGTGGCTGCTCAAGGTAGTTTTCTGCCTTGGTCTTTTATGATCTTTTTATAGATACAAAACTACACCACTTGAACGAGCTGGAGACTGGACGATCTAAACACTATCTCTCGTTTGATTTTGAAAATGACAAAAGAAAGATCATTTTCTATCTTTGGAATAAATTTGTACGTCTTTCAGTTTCAATGATATTGACTACTTAAGCTAATTTGAGTCTCTCAAACTTTCGAACGAGAGACAGAGTTTAGATTGAATGAATGCCCTCCAAATCCAGGTCTTTGGCCTGCTGAAAGGGCGATAAAACCTCAGCAAGATCTCGTGGCATAGACACAGCTGTGTGTGTTTGGCGGGGATTCGGCAAGATTGCTGCTACTAAAGTAGGGGGACGGGCATTAGAGACGGTCAGTGCGGATGTTTCACTGGAATAATAATATAACACACTGCACAGACTGTAATACTTATTGTTTTTAAACAATGGAAGAAGATGTTTTTTTCGAGCTCAGCATATATAATTTAAATATAAAAGCGTCGTATATTATTATATATATGAAATATCTCAGATCAACATAATAAGAACAAGCAAATTCGATGAATTGGTATCCCCCGCCGAAAGGGTTTGTGGTGAGGAATGGCAAAAAGATATATCCAGCAAAAAGTGAAAGGATGTTAATAAGAAGCAAATAATTTCATTAGTCAAAATCAATTTAACAGAAAACAAATGTTTAATTAAAGAGTATATAATAAATCCTGACTCTGACCTGATTTCAAGGCTGTATCTTAAAAAACAAGAAAGTAGGTATCAGGTAATTATAATTAAACAGTCTAGGAAATAGAATCAGATAAAAGCCTTGAAATTTGGATGACATGCACAGTTTTGCACACCAATACTAAAACTGAATTTCATTCACCATGAATATGACCTACTGACTTTCTTAATATTTTAGCATCAGTTTGATCCTGACTAAAGAATTTATTTTGAATGGGATATGCTTACTGTAATAAGCTTAGCTTTTAAAATTAAATGCAGTTAATTGAAATATGAGCTTGAAGTTTAACTGGAACGAAATTTTGTCTTCGAGTGGTTTGGCACCAGGTGTTGCTGTTTAACATGTACATTTGAACTTAAAAGGACAGTTTCCATAAGAGAACACAGGTAAGATATCTTGAACATGGCTGAGGGCAAGGTTTGTGCAGTCACAACTTAACATGTTGAAGGTTTGAACATTTAAAAAAAAAAAAAGGAATGGAAATATATATATGTATATATTTATTTTTTTAGGGGGTGGGGGTGCAGGGGAACGGGAGAGGAAACAAAATTTCACATGTTGATTATAAATATTGACTGAAAATTAAACATGAAAAAAAAAAGGGTAAAAGGGTGAAGTTGGTGGGGGGGGGGGGGGGAGAGGATGCATGATCAGTGGTGGGCATGACTTGGTGGAGAAGTGAGGTGGGGGAATGGTACAACTTGGAAGGTTTGAAAAAAATCTAAAATAAGAAATGAAAATTTTTTTTATATTTTTTTTGGGGGGGGGGGAGGGGGTGTGACCAAGGCAGGTGCGGGTGCGCAACTTCACATGTTTATAATAAATGTTCATATAAAAGAATGAAAGAAATTTAATGAAATTCTGCCAAATGGTAAGTTTGTTATGTACAAATAAATTATGTGGATTTTTAGACAATTAAAGGGCAATAACTCTGAAGTTACAAAAGAAATCCGTACAAAACTGTCTGTGCACAACCACATTATAGTGCTCTAAATTCTGTTAAAGTTTCATAGTTCTAGGTAAAATATATCAAAAGTTACGATGCAGAAATTGCCATATCTATAGTACCCTATATAGTTAACACTAGAAATTTCTAAGGGCCATAACTCTGGTGTTACTTGGGCAATCTGTCTGAAACTTGATGGGCCCCATAACCTCATAGTGGTGAACATGTATATGAAGTTTGTTTGAAAAAAATCTAACAAAAGGAATTTTTTTTTTTTTTTTTTTTTTTTTTTTGGAGGGGCGGGGGGTGTCAGGGGGAGGTGTGTGATCAAGGTAAGGGGGTGACCAGGTGTGGGTACACAACTTCACATGTTTACAATAAAGTTCATGGAAAAGAATGAAAGAAATTTAATGAAATTCTACCAAATGGTAAGTTTGTTATGTACAAATATGTGGATTTTTATACAATTAAAGGGCAATAACTCTTAATTTACAAAATAAATCCGAATGAAATTGTGTGTACACAACCACATTATGGTGATCTAAATTCTGTTTAAGTTTCATAGTTCTAAGTCAAATATATCAAAAGTTATGATGCAGAAATTGCCATATTTATAGTACCCTATATAGTTAATACTAAAAACTTCTAAGGGCCATAACTCTGGTGTTACTTGGGCAATCTGACTGAAACTTGACGGGCCGCAAGAACTCATAGTGGTGAACATGTATATGAAGTTTTAAATAAATATTCCCAACCATTTCCTAGATATGGCTCCGGACGGACGGACGGAAAGACGGACGGAAGGACGGACGGACGGACGGACGGACAACGCCAAAACTATATCCCTCCGACTTTCGTCGGGGGATAATAAAGTTCTTACCTTTACTTTTCATTCATTTTGAGAGCACATGTAACAAGAAACAGAGATTTCCCGTGATACCCATGCAAAAGAGATACACTTCAATGCATATTGAACAAGCAGCTGGGAAAGGGGAAATAAACAAGTTTGGTGCCTTTTATTTCAGATTTAATTATCTCCCATTTCACCAGTACAAACCACCACCGCTGCTGCATATAATAAGGGTTCAGTGGGCCTGCAATTACTCACTGCAGTTTTCTTTCTGTTCTAGCTCGCTGGAAATGTTCTGTATGGCTACAATTATCCGCAATGACTCGCTGTAGATAGTGGCTGCAACGTATCATTTAGACGGCATGAATATAACATGTCAGCTGGACGGCAGGGATAGCAGGCGTGTCAGTTGGACATCGGGGATAGAAGGCGTGTCAGTTGCACATCGGAGTCAGCAGGCGTGTCAGTTGAACGGCGGGATATAACATGTCAGCTGCAAGTGTGTCAGTTGCACATCGGGAATAGAAGGCGTGTCAGCTGGACGGCGGAGATAGTGTGCGTGACTTCAGGATAGAACTCGTATCACCAAGTGGGGGAGATAGAACGTGTGACAGCAAGAAGGCGGGGATAGAACGCGTGACAGCTAGAAGGCGGTGATAGAACGCGTGACAGCTAGAAGGCGGGGATAGAGCGCGTGACAGCTGGATGGCGGGAATAGAATGCATGACAGCTGAACGGCGGGTATCGAACGCATGACAGCTGAACGGCGGAACATGTGACAGCTGTATGGTGGAGACTGGACGCGTCGGGTAGCTGGACAGCAAGAATAGAACTTGTGACTTTGTTTTTTTTTTTTTTTTTTTTTTTTTTTTTGTGTTTAACGCCATTTTTCAACAGTATTTCAGTCATGTAACGGCGGACAGTTAACCTAACCAGTCTTTCTGGATTCTGTACCAATACAAACCTATTCTCCGCAAGTAACTACCAACTTTCCCACATGAATTATCAGAGGTGGAGGACGAATGATTTCAGACACAATGTCTTTCATCAAATCGTCACGGAGAACATACGCCCCGCCCGCGGATCGAACTCGCGACCCCGCGATCCGTAGACCAACGCCCTCCCTGCTGGAAGACAGGGATATGACCAAGTCGGCCGGACGACAGAGATAGAATGTGTGACAACTGGACGGCGGGGATAGAACGCATGTCACTGGGCAAAAGAGATAGAACGTGCGTCAGCTGGACGGCGGGGAGAGAACACGTGTCAGGTAGAGTAAAGCAATGGTACACGTAGATACACAAAACGCTAAATCCAGCATTTTTGAAATTTTAATGTTGATGTTATTTCTGACAGCTGTTCCTTTTTTATTCAGTTCTCTATTATTCTCCATTTTGCTGCTGTATGTCTTCAAAGTTTACCAGTTATGTCGTACATGTATTTTCAACAGAGCGCAAAAGGAAGTACTTAATACATTTTCAGCAACCTTTCTTATATAACTAAAATACAGCAAAAGAAACTCTCCATGTACATTAAGTTGTCAAGTTTATTTCGACGTCACAAGCGATTAAGCTACGAACTCAAAACGCGTAAAACTGAGGCCGAGTTTCACCAAAAATTCATGTAAAAGTCCCATATTAAAGAAAGTTCCAGATTTGAACAAACGTTCAAAGTTCCTATCGCTGTCTGTGTCTTATGTATTGCTATTTCACGGTGTATGATCAATCCTATATTTTTGGTACAAAGCTTGCGGTGCTTTCACTTTTTGGTATAAGCAACGAACTTTTACGTACAAAAAATGTAAACATGCTACGGAGCAGGAGGCGAGTACGTGGAAAAATACGATTTTAGAGACGTAAGTTGATTTTATTTATGTTATCACGGAACTTAAGTAACTTCTAAGCTTCCACCTGCATGAAAACGAAATGAAAAGCTTCAGCAGTTTTCGCTAAATAATCGTTACAGTTTGAGTACTGCTGTACAAATGATGCAAAAGTAAATCGTTTATTGCAATCCTTACAGATTCGTGATGTTTTGGGCACAATTTCGTACAGATATATTAAAATTTTATCCGTAGAAACAGTAAAAGAAAAGAAACCATTTTTTAAAATCAATTTATACTCTTAAAAACACGATTTCATCAAAATATAAAGCACCTATATTTTACGTATAACACTGAACTGAGGCACCTCCGTTATTTTCCAAAATTTTAATGCAATATTTAGCAAATATGTTTTGTTTTTTTCAGTGCCAAGACTGGTAAGCGGCGTTCATCGCTACTTTGGCTCCATACGCCAAAACGAAGATCATTGACAGACCGTGTAGATGTGGTAACTTAGAAAAACGCAGCTACGCTCTCCCTTGTACCGCTGCTTATCACACTATTTACAGAGTTAGATCTACTGTATGAAACACAAATATAGTCCGTGCATTTAGAATGCTAGTAAATGATTTGTTTAATAGACACTTTGTGTTGAAGAAACTAATTGTGCTGAGGGTACCAGTATTCTTAAAGCTTGTGAAAATGTCGTTTCAAAGTTACGTAAAAAATCTTGACATTAACCTGTTGCAGAGGTGAATGTGAGTGTAAGGAAGGACAACTGCGTGGCGACTGCGCGATATAAGCTGTGGAAGGCGAAGGGCAACAATTTAATTTAAATGTCATGTAACAGGATTACGCAAACTTTTTCTGTAAATTAGATGTTTCAGACGAGGCAGTCATGGTTTAGCCGTAATATGTACCATATACGCTGGTGTTCAAGCGAGAGATTCGGTCGGGAAATGTATCTTGTATTTCTTGTATTATATTAAGCATTCATACTCTATATGAACCCAGTATACATAACAAACAGACTGTGTCACCAAAGGACGAGTTTGAAAAATAGCCTATTTTGCTATTTGAGAAGTTTACATTATGTAATGGCAGTGGCTAGGATCACGGTACCGAAAGTTCCGTATCTCCAGATAAACCCATGAGGACAGGCTAGGATTGCGGAAGTATTTATGAGACATGAAATGTATACACGTAAATATATACATTTATGTTGTTGTTAGCTTACTTATTTTACTTAAAATAGCGAGTTACATGTCTGCCGTTGAATTCTTCGTTATCTGTTCGCCATTTTTGATTAAACCATTGCATGGAGGAAATATCGTTGTCATTCTCGAATGATTTAAGCTCAAAACATGGTAAATAAAACGCCTTTTTTCGTCATTGCCTTTTTCATTAAGGAATTTTTTATTAACTTTAAGCATGTTTTAACGTAAATTTCATGCTCATAAACTCTTATAGTAGTCGCAACTTGACCGCGATGGTTGACCTTAGGCTGATTATTCATATCGAATATTTCATTATAGAAATCAAGGGTGCTTAGGATAGCCGTATATATTTATATGAAATTAGTTTGTATATAATGCAGTTTCAAAGTATATATACTTACATTTGATTAGTTAAAACTTTCCAATACACTAATTTATATTTACACAAGTTTACATTTCCTTTTTCTCGTGCATCTCGTGTTTTACGTACACTCCTTTTCAAAAATAGATTGTGCCTCATTATGTATTATAATACAAAGGTCAACCATCGGGGTCAAGTTGCGTCCACTATAGCCTATCCTCATACATTTGTATATATAGGTTTACACTGCCTTATGTAAACAACTGTTTAATAGCAAAGCTTGTATGTAGATCGGGGAGAACATTTTTAGCCCAAAAAAGGACTATTAAGTTAATCAATGTGATCATGAAAATTTGTATAATGTATACTAATACAACTGAAATACAACATTGTATTATTTGTTCTCGATTGCGAATCAAGATAGATAAATTGAGAGAGTGTGTGTGTGTTCGGGTTTAACGTCTTTTTCAACACTTTTTCAGTTATATAAACGACGGTGTCTACTTGTAGCAGTGAGCACAGTGCCCAACTTTATAGGGTTGCCTCACTGGAATATCACGCCGTAGACACGTGGCATAATACCCCACCCAGTCACATTATACTGACACCGAGCTGACCAGTCCTAGCACTATCCCCTTAATGCTGAGCGCCAAGCGAGGAAGCTGCTAGTACTATTTTTATGTCTTTGGTATGACGCGGCCCGGAATCGAACCCACGACCTCCCGCACTCGAAGCGGACGCTCTACCACTAGGCTACCGAGGCGGTTAAAATTGACAGAGAGGGAGAGAGAGAAAGAAAGAGTGAGAGAGAGAGAGAGAGAGAGAGAGAGAGAGAAAAGAGAGATCGCTATATCTACATTTACTCAGATACACCCAATGAACACACATACAAAGTTTGCGTCTCCTTTGACCTAGCGTCCGCCTTCAGAGCGGGAGATCGAAGTTCGAATCCCGTCAGGCCACCTGACCTACAAGGATAGGATTCGGGAGGTAATGCGCACAGAGAAAATGTGTCTCATAGTCCAAATTTGACTTGACCATTCAATAAGTCGACACTATAATAAACAAAGTCTTATACAAAAATTAAAAACTGGCACGCGCATGTATTGACAAATAGGCCTATATGCCGAAGGATAAAGGAAGGATTTTTCCAGCCAGAAACAGTCGCCCCTCACAAATACCTCCCAAAATTGATGTTTCCTAAGCTCTGGGACGAAATATTTGTGGCATAATATAGGTGCCTTTATACAAAAAATATAGTTGACTTACTAAAAACTAAATTTTGCAAGATTTTTGCATTTGCGAGAAGCTATTTCCGCTATTTTTATGTATAAACAGCATTCTAATATTAAATACCATATAATTAAACATCCAAACAATACCAAAATACCAAGATTCGTATTTTAAATGCATTTTCAACACACATGTTACCTTCCTCTGCTATGACATGAAACTGAAAACACATTTTATTTCATACATTGGATACAAAGTTTGGCAAAATACTGTGTCGATTACATTTTTACATCTTCGATTTGTTCCGTAAAACCATCCACGATATGAAATAAAGACGAATTTAAGAATAAAGGGATGATAAATAAGGTCACTACATTTCCGACTTATCTTGTTTATCCATGGCTAATAGGAAAAGTTGGGTGCTTGTACGCACCAGTGAGTTGAAGACGCGACTTTTATACCAACAATATAGGATTGATCATACACCGTGTATTTCATAAATTTGATTAATTTTGTTGCAAAGTCAAACACAATGAATATTTCACACGCGATACATGAGCGCTTCGTAATCAAAGTCGGTTTTTTTCTCCATCGTCTGTTTGCTGGCATTAAGTTAATATTTTTAATCTATTATGTTAGTTGTAATATTATTTGACTTCATCTTTATTTTGCTTTTGTATACATTGGCGGTGCAACAGAAATTATACTGTTGCAAAATGTGTTAAGGTATTTTCGTAAAAGCGCAATGACTGAAGTAGAATTGTTCGACGCCAAAATGTCGAAACAACAAAAGCTACAGCCAAAAGCACAATGCTTTATAAGGGAGATAATTCTTGAGACCTTGTTAGTGCTTTTTAAGACCTATAATGTAAGGGAGGCAAATCTTATAACTTGTTCACAGTATTTTTATCAGCTGCCCCTAATTACTAGTTCGAAAACAGAAAAGAATGGAAAAATGAAAAGGTACAAGATCAGAAAGGGTGTCAGACGTTTCACCCCCAAGACTGTTCCTCCCAAGACTTTTCCTCCCAAGACTTTTCACCCCCAAATTGGGGGTGAAAAGTCTGGTGTTTTATAGCATATGAAGACTTTTCACCCCCTATTTGTTTTTATTATTAAATATGATTATAATGTTTTTTTGGGGGGAGGGGGCTGTATAGTTATGAATAATTTCATATGTATTATAATTAGGTTAATTAACTTTAAACATAAGTTATTTACAAGGTTATCTTTTAATCCATTTGTTTGTTCAATGATTGAAAATGTGACTTTGATGAGTAAAGGTACTTTTGATAATAGTTACAAAACTAAAAAAATATTTAATCCCTTTGTTTGATGTTCAGTGATTCAAAAAAAATAAAAGTACTTTTGATAATAATAACTACAAAGTAAAATATTTTATTGATGTTAAAATTAGCCTTGTTTTGCAAGGTTTGAAAGTTTGCTATCAATTAACAGTGTTGTGACATAAAAAAAATACATTGCTAAAAGCCGCTATCAAATAATTTACATCATGGTATAGAAATATATATATATATATATATTTGCAAATTTTGTATAATAAATTATCAGTGGTAAAAAATAAGATCGAATAAAAAATGACCCATTTGTCTTGTTTGTTATATTGTGAGAAAATAAATTATATAAGTCAATCAAGTGTTAGAAGATTAATGATTTGGCTGATTAAAACAAAATTTGGGGATTTTCGGACTTCAATTAATTTTGTCTAAATATTATGCTGATTTTGTGTAGGAAATAAGCAATAAATCTATTGTGGAAAAAATGTTATATTAAAATTGTTTGTATCGCGCATCATCTGTTGTTGACAACGTAATTGTTAGTTTTTGTTATCCTTTAAAAAATAGGCAAGTGAAGTCTATCAACCGTTAATTAATTGGCAGCATTGTCTTGCATGTTTTAGTATATTTTGTCATTATAATGATAAACTGTACATGTTCAAGTTTTATCAATAATTTGAAATAATAACAAATTCTCGATTATCTAATAAGTCAAAATGGTTTGATGAATCTTGTTATATATAGCAAAAAATAATTTCAAGAAAGCAAGAAATACATTAATTTGTGAAAGACAAAAATGAGGGAAATAGAATTAATTTTACAAGCATGCGTACTAAGTATAATAGAATAAGAAAACAAAAAGGATAAATATGGTATGCTACTGGTTCCGTTTACTGAATTCGAATGAAACTCACTACAAAAGAATTTATCATGTACTGCGTAACGATGCAAACAATAACATAACTGTACATAATAATAATTCAAACTGGGCGTTTCAAATAAAAATGCTGTTAGAAAACCTGGGATTGTTGGATATATGGATAAGTCAGGATAGTAACAGTAATTCTTTATCTACAGAGAATATTGGACAATTAGTATCAAACTTGATATGCTTACATTAACAATTCTCAACAATTACTCAAGATCTCTTATAGTAGATTTAAACATTCCTTTAATCTTGAAAAATACTTATTAATAATTATAATTGAAGATAAAAAAATTCGAATTGCTCTTTAATAGTAGATTTAGATTATCATCACATGATTTTGAAATAGAAAGAGGCAGACATAACAACATATGAAATGTAAATTTTGTAATCTTAATTCTTTAGAAAATGAATATCACTTTCTTCTTGTATGTCCGTTGTATAAAGAATTACAAAGAAAATATTTAAAACCATATTACTGTAGATGGCCCAAAATCTGTTGTCTATGGAAAACAGGAAGGAATTACTGAAGCTGTCAAAATTCATTTATTTTTCAAATAAACTTAGACAAGATACTGAAAGTTAGTTTCATTTTTGAAGCAACATCATTTTTGAGTGAGAGTATAATTCTGTTTGTTTTTTATTTCCATAAGGTCAGTCAAGGTTTAGATTAATTAAAGTTTAACATACTACAGGTTAGCCAGTTAATCCATTTATATTTTAACACATTATTCCTGTCAATCAAAAGGTGTTGATTAAACACAACACCTATGAAGAGTTTAAAATATTGACCTACAATGAAATGAATGACTTTCAAATAGTAATATTAGTTTATATATTCATTTCAGTCTCATCAGCATACATAAATAACATCACAGTACATACATGTATTACATATAGTAACATTAAACATATTGAATGCTGCCACTCAATACTGAGTTACCTGAGACTATATATCTTGTTAAATATATAGAAATATATCATAAAAATAAATTCCACATCATACTGCACATATAAATACCCATATTACATGTTATCACAATTGGGCTATCATTATTATACTAAAGGATAAACACCCTCTAATTCTATCCCCTAGTTAATATTTACATCTACTATTGTAATCTAAATCTACTCATATTTTTCATAATTATAATTTATATTACATAATAAAAACTTGAATCCATTTGAATAACATAGAAAAAAAAATAATCAAGAAGTCTCAACAAATTGACATTTAAAAAGATCAATTGATTAAGTTGACTACATGTATAGTGTATATTTTATAGAATTGTGGTCGGTAAAATAACAAATTATCTTCATAAATGCCCTAACAATCTATAAAAAATATATAAAAAAGATCTTATATATCAAATAACAAAATATTTCAAGATATTTTCAGTATGTTAAAAATTGGGGGTGAAAAGTCTAGGGTTTGTAAAATTGGGGGTGAAAAGTCTTGGGAGGAAATATCTTGGGGGTGAAATGTCTAGGGGAGGAAAAGTCTTGGGGGTGAAACGTCTGGAATTCGATCAGAAAGAGCATACTACATTATGAAAATAGCAGTGCAGTTGGCGGGTGAAGTTTTGACCTAAAATAAACAGCAGGGTGGTATAATTACAACTTTGGTGAAGATCCCTAGAGCTCTCTAAAGTATTTCTAGTTTTAGTTGTACTGATCTCTAAAAGGGCCTGGTGAAGTTTGATGAATATCCGACATGTGGTTAATGAGAAAAGTTGTTTAAATGTATTTCTATTTATATCTCTATTGGCCCCAAATTGGAGCTCTTACTCCTCCGTACAATTTAAATAAAACTGGCCCGATGAAAAGGAACGATGCTACAAACTAAGTTTTTGAAGATATATCAAACGGTTTTTAATACGCACTACTGTAAATAATGAAACAAACACAATATGGTGTGCAAACGAAACGAACACAGTATGGTGTGCAAACGAAACGACTTCTTAAAACCAGATCATCATTTTCGTTAATTCGTACATTCTGTTAAATGTTTCTGTCCAACCTGATAAACGATCAAAATATGAAGTTAACATGGTTTCTGGTTTCAAAGCCAAACTTCGTGTATTAACTTTGAAACATGTCCAGTCTGCTGAAGCCGTCACGCTTCATGTTCAATCAATGACTGTATTCGACCTAGAACAATCAAAATTCATAGCGTGATAGGGTTTACAGAGATCACTCCTATTGTTTTTCTTGTCATTTTATCAAAGGTCAGGGACACAGGGGTCAGAATATGGAAAACCGTATACGATCAATGACTCGAGAACCACTTTACCTAGAATGTTGAAACTTCATAGAATGATTGGACACGCAAGGCAGATGACCCCTATTGATTTGAGGTCACTCCATCAAAAGTCAAGGTCACAAGTGCTTGAAGATGGAAAATGTTTCCGATCAATTACTGGACAACCATTTGATCAATGACTTTCATACTTCATAGGATGATAGAATGGTGAATGTAAAAAGTGTTTTGAATAATCTGACATCTTTCAAGTCAGAGTAATTCAACAGTGTTTTAACTTCTTAAATAGGATGTTTCTTTGTTGTTTTTTTTTTTATTATCTAAAATTGGTGCACTCCCCACACACTCACCTGGAATGATTTTTTAAAATTATTCTCGGCGTTCTTGGATTCTGAACCAGTACAAAACTGATCTCCGCAAGTAACCGCCAACTTTTCCATATGAATAAGTGGTGAAAGACAAATGATTTCAAAAAAAAATCTATCAAATCGTCATGGAGAACATACGCCCTACCCGTGGATTGAATTCACTACCCCGCGACCTGTATATCAACAATCTCCCTATAAAGCTATGCGGGTGGGCTTTGGAGGTAACAGTATATTATGGAATGTGGGGCTCCATACCCCTTCACATGATTGTATCATTTGTGTAGTTTGGTCGGAATCATTTTAATTGTTATCATTCATAGCCAAAAGTATGTCACCCTTACGGAGCACAAAAACATTTTTTGTTGTGAATGTTGACAGTGTGTTCTGTTTTCTTGTATAAGAAGTTTTAATTGTTCCTTTTAGAGAAGAAACGCCGAGGCAGCTGAGACTAAAGTCTAGGGGGCTCCGTGGCCGGGTGTTTAAGGTTGCTGACTTCAAATCACATGCCCCTCATCGATGTGCGTTCC
This sequence comes from Mercenaria mercenaria, assembly GCF_021730395.1. Lineage (NCBI taxonomy): Eukaryota > Metazoa > Mollusca > Bivalvia > Venerida > Veneridae > Mercenaria > Mercenaria mercenaria. The sequence goes on from NC_069378.1 coordinate 813,814, forward strand.
AGCCTCACCTGGAGCGTTGAATTCTTCATGTGAGGAAGCCATCCAGTTGGCTAACGGGATGTCAGTGGCATGGTACCCGTTCGTGATGAAATAATGCACAGAGCAGCACCTGGGGTTGTCCTCCACTATCAACGTTGGAAAGTCGCCATATGACCTATAATTGTGTCAGTGTGACGTTAAACCCAACAAAAACAAGAGCTCTTTCAACACGAAATGCCCTCCCTTGATGCGTTCAGTAATTGCACCTGGAACAGAAATTATATGGCGACTGTACAAGAAAGTTCTACTGTTCTGGATCAACGTGACCTTGACCTTTTACCTATTGACCTCAAAATCAGTAGGGGCCGTTTGCTGGTCATGATCAGCCTCCCAATCAAGTTTCGTGTTTCTAGGCCCAAGTGTTCTTAAGCTATCATCCGGAAACGGTTAACTGCTTTGGGTTACTGAGACCTTGACCTTTGATCTACTGACCTCAAAAGTAATAGGACTGGATATGACCAACCTCCCTATCAACTTTCATGATCCTAGGCCCAAGAGTTCTGGAGTTATCATCCGGAAACCGTTTCACTGTTCTGGGTCACTGTGACCTTGACCTTTGATCTATTGACCTCAAAATCAATAGTGGTCATCTGCTGGACATGACATACCTCTCTAGTTTCATGCTCCTAGGCCCGAGCATTCTTGAGTTATCTTCCGGAAACGGCTTGGTCTACATACCAACAGACTGCAAAACAATATACCCCTCCTTCTTCGAAAGGGGGCATAATAAATAAATGAGACTGAAGTCGTCTAGTCTCCTATCAACAAGTCTACAACGTCCTCTTGCCAATCTCTGACAAGGAAAACATGCCAGAGTTCTGTCATGGGGCTGAAGCCTAATGTGTTTAATTACAAGCGGGCCGTAAAATATAAATATACTATTTCCACCATACCCGTGTTTTTCATTTTCTTTCATGCTACATAGCACCTTATTCCGTCATATTCCTATAATCCTATCCACTGTACCATTATCCCATTCCGTCCTATGCTGTTAGTTACTAACCTATATTAAAGCCCTGCTCCGCAGCTATTCAAATTCTTTTGTGTGTATGCAACCCATGATTACAATAGGTAACAGTTAACAGCCACGTGCCACACTTTAGCACGCAAAACCACAGGTATTTCATATAGAATTTAATATAAAATAAACTCTATTTTGACAGGCGTTACTGTTCATAGTCAGGATTTTCATGCGTTTTCAGTGACAATTCAAGGTTAAAAGGTAGGACGGGAGAAGGGCTTTAACTATTCACCCATGACGTTGCCTATTGTGCTCAGGTGACAAATGCAATGCTTTGTTGCACTTGTCATTAGATCATTGTATGCAACGTTCTGTTTATGCATTACATCAGAGACGAACCCATATATTTAATGCCGGCTATGGGCTACGCCGTCTTTCTATTATAACTCAAACGTATGTAAGTAAAAGGAAAACAACCACCAACAGTGTTTCCCAATTGTTTCTAAAAATTACTGCCTTCAAGAAGTATAATAATCTCTAAGGGCAAATATATGATATGCGCTTAGAAATTATGAAATGTGCGCAAACAATAATTTTCAAAAGCAAATTATTGCAAAAGAAATTATTGTTACATACTTGAGAAAAAAAATCTGAAAGATAAAATTGCAATCCGAAAAAAAATGTACGGCCGGACCTGTATTCGATCTCGGGTCCCCTTGATTACTAGGCAAACGCTCTACCGACTGAGCTAAGGATATCACCCATGAGTCTCCAGGGCTAATCCAGAAATCAGAGCAGAGAAAGTAAAGGAAAGGAGAACAAGTGAATGAAGTATTGCCATGCAATACAAAGTCCCCTACTGGAAGGCACCTAATTTTCTCTACTGCAGTATAACATAATGAACTGATATCTGTCAATGATGTATAAACAATATTGTACTACATATACAATATGTTATAACAACACACTTGGATTAAAATGTGCATATATAAAAACCCACAGTTGTTTTCATATTGAATTTTTTTGGCTGATTATAAAAATGTTATCATGTAAGTTATTTATAGTAACAACAAAGGGAAATTAATCTTTAAAAAAAAAAAAAGAAAAAAAAATCAATATAATATAAGTCCACAAGAAACTCTTTACCAGGTAGAGATAGGTCAAAATACACCTAAAAATTGGATGTAACATGCATGCTGTACCATAGAAAAGTGGTCTCGATTTTTCTCTACCGCCAGTAATAAAAAAGTTACAATAAAATCTATTTATAGTAAAACAAAGGGACGTAATTCTAAAAACAAGGGTGCCTCATGGTGGTGAACATTTGTTCCAAGTTACATCAAAATCCCTCCATGCATGAAGAAGAAATGTTCCGTACAAAGTCATTCTTGAATTTGACCTTTGACCTCTAAATATGACCTTGACCTTAGACCTAGGGACCTGGTTCTTGCGCATGACATGTTGTCTCATCCAAGGGAATATTTGTGCCAACTGATATCTAAATCCTGCTTTGCATGACAAAGTTATAGACCGGACAGGAAAAAAATCCTCTTGACCTTTGATCTCAAAGTGTGACCTTGACCTTTAAGCTAGGGTACTGGGTGTTGCGCATGACACGTCGTCTCATCATGGGAAACATTTGTGCCAAGTAATATTAAAATCCCTTCATGGATGGCACAGTTATGGACGGTACAGGAAAAAAACTCTGTTGACCTTCGACCCCCAATTGTGACCTTGACCTTTGAGCTAGGGGTCCGGGATTTGCGCATGACACGTCGTCTCATCATGGGGAACACTTGTGCTAAGTGATATTAAAATCCCTTAATGAATGTCAGAGTTATGGACCGGACACGAAACAGACCCTGTTCATGCTATGTTAACATTTGACTGCTTAGTGTGACCTTGACCTTTGAGCTAGGGGTCTGAAAGTTGTGCATGACACATCGTCTTATATTGAGGTACATTTCTGCCAAGTAATATTAAAATCCCTTCATAGATGGGAGAGTTATGGACCGGACAGGAAAAAGCCTTGTTGACCTTTGACCTCCAATTGTGACCTTGACCTTTAAGCTAGGGGTCCAGGTTTTGCGCATGACACGTCGTCTCCTCATGGGGAACATTTGTGCCAAGTAATATTAAAATCCCTTCATGGATGGGAGAGTTATGGACCGGACAGGAAAAAAGCCCTGTTGACCTTTGACCTCCAATTGTGACCTTGACCTTTGAGCTAGGGGTCCGGGATTTGCGCATGACACATCATCTCATCATGGGGAACATTTGTGCCAAGTAATACTTAAAACCCTTCAAGGATGGGAGAGTTGTGGAACGGACAGGAAAAAAGCCCTGTTGACCTTTGACCTCCAATTGTGACCTTGACCTTTGAGCTAGGGGTCCGGGTTTTGCGCATGACACGTCGTCTCATCATGGGGAACATTTGTGCCAAGTAATATTAAAATCCCTTCATGGATGACAGAGTTATGGACCGGACACGAAATTGCGGACGGACGGACGTTCCTACATATGGATACTTATGTGGCTACTCTTTTGTTCTTTCTATTGTTCTTTTAGCCACGTAAGAGAAAAATAGCCACATAATAGCCTTACGGAATGAATGACATCAAAGTAAAAGTACAGTTACCTATTGTTCCTATAGCCACCTAAATCTGCAAATGTGAGCTCGGACGGACGGACGGACGGACGGAATGACGGAAAAGTGCATTCCTATAGTCCCCGAAACTGGTTTTCAACCAGTAGGGGACTAAAAAGGAGGAAAGAAAAAAAGGGGAAAAAAGAAAAACAAGAGCTGTCTGATGACAGCGCGCTTGACTATTCGAAGAATTGATTGAAGAATGGGGTCAAAATATTTCCACGGATATTACTTTGATTTCGATAAGTCTTGCACTAAATGGCAATATATGAGCCAATTTCAAAGTCCAAAAAGGGCCATAATTCAGTCAAAATAGTTATGTACTCTTGCCTACAGATGGAAATCATAATGATAAACAAGTGTTCGAAGTTTAAAAGCCATATGTCAAATAGTTTTGACAAAACACAGACTTGTATGAAAACAGAACCAATTTCAAAGTCCAAAAAGGAATATAATTCAGCCAAAATAGATGACAGAGTTATGTTCTCTTTCCTACAGATAGAGACTATTATACTAAACAAGTGATAAAAGTTTCAAAGCCATATGTCAAACACTTTACAAAAAATATGAACTGGTACGAAAAACTTAACCAAGATTTCTAAGTCGAAAGGGGCCATAATTCAGCCAAAATCCCTGATGGAGTTATGTACTCTTGCCTATAACTGGCCATGGTGATGGTAAACAAGTGTTGAAAGTTTCAAAGCTTTATCTTTAAAGACTTTGTCAAAATATGAACTGGTACGAAATATTAACCCAGAAAGTAAAAGACCTGGTAATATAATGCCTCATATTACTCTTATATAAAATAAACAGCATGAAACAAATAAATTATTGTAATTTGTTTACTTATTTTTATGTCAATGGAAATCATACTAGTATTACAACACATGTACGCTTCAGCTGAGATTTGAACTCAGATCTCTTTCCATAAGAGGAAAGTGTTCTCACCATTAAACTACTAAAGCTTCCTGTGTGTGTGTTTCAAAACTAAGTACAATGTATGTGTAACAAACTGAAAACCCACCCAGTTCATGGCAATGAAGACAAAAAGAAATTGAAAAAAAAAACTAGATGCGTGTCCACAGGACACAGGTGCCCCCCAATCCTGCCACTGTAACATGGTTTAATGACTGGTTAACAATTTTTAAGATGTTCTTTTAAAAACCTTAAGTGTATTTTTCACTTCGTTGGCCATAACTCTGGCCAAGCTGAGTAAAATCCTAAAGAGAACACTTCATAGGCTATAAAACAATCTTCTAATGTTTTATGATTCTAGGTCAAGTACATTTTAACAAACATGTTTCACAAACTTTTTTTTTTGAGTAAGTCTGGACAAGAAGTCTGGTCTTGCATAGTGAAATAATGACTGTAAGTAAAATATTTTGGAAGCTACGCGCAACAAAACATTAAAATGACAATTTTTTCCTAGGTCAGGGGCCACAACTCCTACAATACTGAATGAATCTGGATGCAAAACCCCCAGGTGCACAATTGCACATGCTGACCAACATTCCTGTAAACTTTGGTGACTCAAGGTCAAATATTTTTGGAGCTACGCGCGACACAACATTAAAATGACCATTTGTTTACTAAGTCAGTGGCCATAAATACTACACGACTAAATGAATCCGGACGCAAAACCCCAGGTGCACAACTGCACATGCTGACCAACATTCCTGTAAACTTTGGTGACTCTATGACAAATACTTTTGGAGCTACGCACGACACAACATTAAAATGACCATTTTTTAACTAAGTCAGGGGCCATAACTACTACATAACTGAATGAATCCTGACGCAAAACCCCAGGTTCACAACTGCACATGCTGACCAACATTCCTGTAAACTTTGGTGACTCTATGACAAATACTTTTGGAGCTACGCACAACAAAACATTAAAATGACCATTTTTTAACTAAGTCAGGGGCCATAACTACTACATAACTGAATGAATCCTGATGCAAAACCCCAGGTTCACAACTGCACATGCTGACCAACATTCCTGAAAACTTTAGTGACTCTATGTCAAATACTTTTGGAGCTACGCACGACACAACATTAAAATGACCAATTTTTTAATAAGTCAGGGGCCATAACTCCTACAATACTGAATGAATCTTGACGCGAAACCCCAGGAGCATATGCTGACCAACATTCTTGTAAAGTTTTGTGACTCTATGTCAAATACTTTTGGAGCTAGGCGCAACAGACAAATGTATATGCCCCCACCACTCATGGGGGGCGGGCACAAAAATGAAATAGGAATGGCAACACAGAAGTTTTGATGAAACCATTCAATATATCAACTTGTCTATAGCTACATGTACATGTAGAACTTATTACAATGATGTTGTTGCTGCCCACATCTTGTATTTTGATTAAATATCAAAAGTGAGCTGCGCTATCAAGATTTAAGTAATACTAAGGGTTTTATCCAAGTGAAAAGTAGACTTGACTCAAAAGATTTCCTCTGCATTCAAAGGGCTTGGAACCTTCAGTCCTTCTCAATTTTTTTTTTTTAAAAAGACTGGCTGCATTAAAAATTTTGAGCTTTTTTCTAGCTTACTGTATTCTGTGAACTTAAGTTATTAAACAATTGTCTTCGACAATGCTTTTCACAAGTCCGATTCAATTTTGCTATTTTTTCTCAAATTCTCCACAACAGGCTTCCACAAAAGTGTTCACAAGTCTATTAATACCATTATATTCCTCTAATTTTCTCTATTCTCTGTAAATTTTTAACAAATAGTGCACTATGTTTCACATAATTATTTTTTTATAATCTGCTTGCACATTCCTTCCTTACAAGTCAGAATGCATTTTAAAATTTCCCTTCACAACTGGCTTGAACGTTCCTCCCTCAGAATTGCGAATTCATGTAAATTTTTTATCACAATCGGCTTGGACATTCCTTCCTCACAAGTCCAAATACACTTAAATTTTCCTATAAAAAATCGGCTTGGACATTCCTTCCTCACAAGTCCGAATACACTTGAATTTTTTTTATAAAGAACCAGCTTGGACATTCCTTCCTCACAAGTCCAAATACATTTAAATTTTCCCACCACAATCGGCTTGGACATTCCTTCCTCACAAGTCTGAATACACTTCAATTTTCTTATAAAGAACCGGCTTGGACATTCCTTCCTCACAAGTCCGAATACACTTCAATTTTCCTATAAAGAATCGGCTTGGACATTCCTTCCTCACAAGTCTGAATACACTTCAATTTTCTTATAAAGAATCGGCTTGGACATTCCTTCCTCACAAGTCCGAATACAATTAAATTTTCCCACCACAATCGGCTTGGACATTCCTTCCTCGCAAGTCCGAATACACTTAAATTTTCCTATAAAGAATCAGCTTGGACATTCCTTCCTCACAAGTCCAAATACATTTAAATTTTCCCACCACAATCGGCTTGGACATTACTTCCTCACAAGTCCGAATTCATTAAAATTTTCCTATAAAGAATTGGCTTAAATTTTCCTTTCTCAGAAGTCTTAATTAATATTTATTTTAGGGATGGGAACGAATACTGAAATCAATATTCGAATATTCGGTTTGCCATATTCGAATATATTCGAATATTCGACATTTTTTAATGGCAGCTTTAAATTCTTATTAAGTGATTGGCATATACACAATATATTTCGCAGTGTAAACGTGAATCATCGTACGTAATAAGGCCTAAAAATGTTTGTTCCTACCAAGTTAAACCCACCACCCTAGTGTTTTATTTCACGATTCTGTCAGTATAATTATGAACATATTTAACTAATCCCGTGTTTTAGCTTCAAAATGATAAAGAAAACTTTCAAATCGATTATAATTTAGACCGTCGCAACTTTATCTAAAAATAGAAGGCCGTCCAATTTAAGCACGTCACGCTGTTGTATTATCGCCGCCATTTTGAAAATTTTCAATCAGCGTGTAAAAAGCCGATAAACTTACCAAAGGCAGACTTAAACCTCCTTCAACATGATCTTATGCATCAATCATATGTTATTTCTTGATTTTATTATAAACTACTTCGAAATTTATTTCAAATACGGCCGATTTCAATAAATGAATTGCCAGGGTGCTGTGGATGAAAACCGATTCTGCGGACGGTCTGAAATGTCGTACAAAATATTTTTTTTATAGTCAAGTCAAGTCAAGTTTATTTGCAAATCGGCAGTTATCTGCCTTTGGCAATATACAATTATGAATATGGCAAACATACAATTCGTACAATATAAAGTAGTTTTAAAGCGTTAACAAAAACAAAATTCATACGTTACATCATGTAGTTAACATATCAAGCGTTTTGTAACAACTCAGCTCTACGGCTAAAAGCAAATTTCAAGAATTTACATAGATTGTATACTTGCTTTTTCTTAGAGTTTGACATAACTCGAACAAATTTGTCAACAGTTGGAAAAGATGATGGTATCTTATGAAGAATTCTTAAATCTCTATATACTGGACAACATAACAAGAAATGAAATTCATTTTCAACAAAATTCTGTGAACATAATTTACAAAGTCTATCTTGTCTATCCAAACCACTATATCTACCAACTTCAATTTCTAAAGAATGCGAACACAATCTAAAACGAGATAACTCTTTACGTAACTTATTGTTTCCTACATTATCTAAATATTTCTCGAAACAAAAAACATCTTTGTATTTTCTGTATAAATCAAGTTTCGACATATTATTAATAGAGTCGTGCCATTTCTGTACGAACTGGTCACGCAGACGTTGCTTAAATAGTGCTGTGTAGTTAATATTATTGTCTAAATGCTCCATAACATCCGCATATCCTAAGTTATTAATAAGGTTATGAATATTAGTAGCCCAGCAATTACCTCTTACATTATTTAGCTGATCAATATAAATGTTGAATAATTGGGATGTGGGTTGTTTCTTAACCTTAATCCAAAATTTCAAGGCTCTTTCTTGACATAACACTGACAATGGAAATCTACCCAATTCTCCAAAAATCGCATAATTAGGTGTTTGTTTTTTTACCCCTAACAAATATTTACAAAATTTAATATGTATCTTATCTACTTCACTACAGTTGTACACTCCCCAGATTTCAGATCCATACAATAAGATAGGTGCAACCATAGAGTCAAAAAGCTTTAATTTCGTTTTGATGTCAAAATCAACTCTGTCAAATAAAGACAGTAAATTATGATACGCCTTCAAAGCTTGGTCTGATAAGGCCTTAATAGCTAATTTTATATCCCCGGTGTAAGCAAATTTAACGCCTAAATATGTAAATGTATCTACAAATTCTATATTAACACCATTTATTTTAATAGCTTTATCATGAATTGATTTACGCTTTTCAAAAACACAGTCTTTTGTTTTCGAAACGTTAATTTTAAGACCCCATTTACATGAATACTGATATATGCTATCGACTTGTGCCTGTAGACTATCGATATCAGTAGTAAATAGTGCAATGTCATCAGCAAATAACAGAAGATATTTTGATAAAAGTTCAAGAGCATATGGAGTCATTCTCTCTAAATTAATACATTTTTCGATATCATTAATGAACAGTATAAATAACAAGGGAGATAATGGCTCTCCTTGCTTTAAACCAATCGAAACATCGAAGAAATCTGATACATCAAAATTTAGTTTAACACATGATTTTACACAAGAATATACAGACTTTACAATATTAACCATTTTACAACTTATTCCAGAATCAACTAATTTAACCCAGAGTGCATCCCTAACAACAGTATCAAATGCTTTTTCATAGTCGATAAATATACAATAAAATTTTTTGTTTTTATCTAATATTTTCTTAATTAATGAATGAAGTATAAATATCGCGTCAGTTGTAGATCGTGATTGCCTAAAACCATACTGCACATCACTAAAAACATTTTCCGATTCGCACCAAGAGTTAATTCTGTTTCTCAACACTAGCGATAGAATCTTACCCATGATACTAACCAATGTTATTCCTCTATAATTAGCAGGATTGTCTTTATCACCTTTTTTATGAATAGGTACAATGATACGTTTAGTCCAGTTTTCTGGATATACACCCGAATCAAAAACTTTGTTAAAAATAATACATAAATAATGGACTTATAAATGCTTTAGCATCTATAAAAAAGTCTGCAACAATATTATTAAAATCGGGACTCTTATTTCTATTCATAGATAAAATAACTTTTTCTATTTCTTCAACAGTAATTACACAATCTAGCTGGTCTATCCGAACCGATTCATTACGTCCATTATCAAAAATATCATTAGGAACTTGCCAGTCCGAACTATTCGACAAATCTTCAAAATGCTTTAAGAAATCGTTAGAATTAGAAATATTTCCACTATTGTTTCTTTTGTTAAATTTCTTAATATATTTCCAGAAATTTCTTGGAGACTTTCTACTCAAATCAGAAAGCTTTTGTTTTTCTTTAAAGTAAAAATCTCTTTTAGCTTTATTTTTAACTTTCGCATAGCTATCCCTACTTTGCAAAAATATAAGTTTACTTCTATCGCATTTACTAGCTTTAAAGTCCCTTTTACACTTGAAAAAATAGTTCTTTGCTTCTTTACATTCTGTATTAAACCACGGAGCTTTTTTATCATTTTTACGCTCCTTAACTGTACATGTTCTACCAAAACTTTTAAATGATATATCATGAATAACATCTGATAAACAATTAACACACTCGTTTATATCATTCTCTCCGTTTATTAGTTTATCACATGTTTGATCAAATATGTGCCTTTTTAATTCAAGGTTATAAAAAAATGTTTCCTTGTTATCCTCCTTCCACTTAATTTTATCAACCTTGATCAATTCTGTCTGTATTTTAAACTTAGTACTGTAATTCAGTGAAAATGCCACCGGACAGTGGTCCGAAAATTCCGTTAGCTCTAAAATATTGAAGTTGGTTACACTAGAGCAATTACTATAGTGTGACAAAACGTAATCCACCGTACTTTGAATACATTTATTTCTTACTTTTGAATGAAAAGTTCATTCACCATTTTCGAGACGTCCATTCAAAATCTGTATATTATTTTCTTTACAAAGCGACAATAATTGATTCCCAAAAGAGTTAACTTTTTTATCATTATTTCTCCTGTTTGGTAAGTCATTCAAATTATCATCATCTAAAGGTGCAGAAATGTAACGGTTCATATTTATAGTTTCAATGATATCCGGTCTCTCTCCAGTACGTGAGTTGAAATCACCTGTGCAAAACACATACCCCAGGTCACTGTAGTTCCTTATGTCTGTGTTCAACTGATCAAATAAATCGCACTCAAATAAACACGAGTTCGGCGATTTATGTAAGTTCGAATCTTCTGGTGGAAAATAGCATACACTTATATAAATATCTTTATCATACCAAAAAAAATCTTTTTTCAATTTAATCCATACTATTCCTTTTGCATTCGAATTAACTACTTCGATTTTACCTAAAAATTCCTTTTTAAAGTATATAACTATGCCCCCACTAGCACGTTTTGATTTTTGGCTATTTTTCGGTCGGGGACAATTAAAATATTCAAATTCCGGTATAGATACATTTGAAATTCTTGATGTCCATGTTTCTGTCAAAAGTATCAGGTCATATTGTGAAAGAAAACTTAAAAAATCAGCATCATTTATTTTAGATGTTAAACCATGAATATTCCACAGTACAATCTTAAACTGTTCCCATAGTGTTTCCTATACTGACCCTTGATTTGTTTCCATAGAATTACTGCCAATAAAATGCAAACCCGGAATAGAACTTGAATTTTCAAGCTCATGAATCGGAAGGTCGTTGACTGTGTATAATCTGTTGCCAATGTATAGACGGTCAAGGTGGAGATTTGCACGCAAACCTGCATCACGTGCTTTTTTCATATATGGGGTCAACAACCTCCGTCTATCCTGAATTGCTCTAGGGTACTGGTCACTTGCCCCATGCCCTGTCGCTTCTTTTTTGTCCAAAACCTTTTGCTTAATTACTGATTTTACATCCGGGTCCCTGAATTTAACTACTATGGGGCGTTTCTTGTCATGGTTATACTGCCCAATACGATGAGCTCGAACAATTTTGGCATTCTCCTGCGGATTGTCAATTTCTAACTCATCCCTGCAGAGATTATATACTAATGATACACAGTCTTCTGCTTTTCTCTCTATCTGCTTTTTTCCCTTCTTCGAAATCATACAACAGCAGATTATCACGCATGGAGCGTGCCTGGAGATCAATAATCTCCTCTGATAACCTTGTATTTTCCCGTTGCAAACGATCATGATCTTTCGAAATTTCTTGTTGCACCTTTTTCTCGTTTTCTAACTGTTTATCGATCATTAATTGCTTTGACCTAATTTCGTCACAAATTTGAATCATACGCACGACTAGCCTCTAGGTCTGTTATATTATGTTGACAATCGCTCACTTTCAGTTCAATCGCACCTAATCTCGTATCCATGCTAAACATTTTCTGGGTCAATTCCGAAATTTTGTTTTCAATATCATCCAGTTTCCTCAATTTATTGTCAATGGCTGCAAATTTCGAGTCAATTTTATTTTCCAACTTTTCAAACAAAAATGTAAAGTCAACATTACTACTTGCCGAAGACTGTGGATTCTGTACTGAGTTAACCATTTGTGGTGGCGACATATACATGTAAGTTGATGGAGGAACGAACTGACCTGCATTATTTCCTGGATTGCTGCCCAAGTAAACTGGAAACTGGTTCACAAACCCAGCCTGAGTTTGAGTCGGTGAGGTTAAGTTTTGTGCCATTGCTCTTAAAGTTTCAAGAAAAGGGCGTTTATCCTGAGTCAACAGTGTAGAATTTGGTGAAGCTTCCGACTTAGTCCTTTTTCTATTTTTGGACCCCATCCACTATAGTAATTAGTCACTAAGTGTTAACTCCGTAACAACGAACAAAGTTTTCTAGATTTTCAATAATGTCCGATCAAAAAAGCAAATATTATCCAATAATTATGTATTTTCTCACTCAACACCAAGAGAGATTAAAAAATTACGTCCGTCATATTCATAGCCTCGTTTCAAGATCATATAAAGATCACCAATATCTACAAGTTTGGTATTGTTTTCGAAAAAAAAAACTTAAATTTGTTAGATAAAACAGGCGCCAATAAAAATGAACAAAAGATAAAAAGGCATCACATTTACGCCTGTTGCAAACTGTTAATCCGTAACGATGACGCCTGCCAATTATGCATTGCAATTCACTTGTTAATTGGACAATTTTTGACATGCAACACAATTACGCCTGTTGCAAACTGTTAATCCATAACGGTGGTCCCTGCCAATTATGCATTGCAATTTTCTTGTTAATTGGACATCTTTTGATACGCGATAAACAAACATGACAGAACAAACGGTTTTATTCTGCAGAATTAGCATGCTTATATTGCACAAAATCAACGATAATTTTATATTTCTTTGTTATTTTGAGAAGAAAAAAAATATTTTCACTAATTTATGAATATTCGAATTTGATTTTCATATTCGAATATTCGGCCGATTTTCGAATATTCGAACATTCGTTCCCATCCCTAATTTATTTTCTTATAATTTGCTTGAACAGTCCTATTACATTTCAATTTTTTTATCTATATATAACACCTGCTTCCTTTAAATTGGTTATAAAAAGATCAAGATTTCTTTTTCCGGGCTGCTCCACTTGCTTTTAAATTATCGCGCCATTGGTCGAAGGGGACTGTTTCTGTTCGTGCACAGTACCTATATCCCATGTGTACTGCTTGTGTATGGGCTCCAATCGTTCCAGGCCGCACTTAGGGCACTTGATCGAAGTTGCAGTCCTTGTATATTTCCGGCGAACCACCTCCGATTGATTTTCCGCTTTTCGCTTCTGGACAGTAGCTGCTGGCTGCAATGCTGCTTGCTGTAACTTAACTGCCACAAATTGAGGAAATTGAGGGATAACAATCGGCTTCGGCAGAATCGGCTGTAAAGTAGGTTGTGAAGGTGTCAGCACTGGCAACTTCGATGGTCGTACCTTCAGTTTGGCCATTCCTGCAGTGTCAGGGGGGAAAGTGAACTCAAACTTTTCTGTGTTTACTGCTGGCAAGGTTTCCAGTTTTACCTTTGGTTCAGGAGCTCCAGTTCCAGTCATTTGAGGCTTTGGTAACTGTATACCTTGCAGCAATATCTTTTGGTCCTTCTTCTTTCCTTTCTTGTTATACCTGAAATTGGAGCAATACATAAATTTTCATTTAAACCAAAAAGTGAACAACACTCAAGGGTGTTGAATTCCTTTCATCCGCAGACAAGCACAAAATTTCTGGTTTGAAATGAGAAAAGGAAAGAATAACTATGAAATGCCAAACACTGCTTCAAGGTTATGGATTATATAAACAATTAGACGTATGAGACGAATAAATCAGTTGTTTAAAGCCTCTCAATTCCTGCAGTTTAGCATCTCTTTTTCTGCATACTGATTTGTTCCTGGTCTCAGTCTCACATGATTTTGTACACAGTAACATGGCGTAGAGAAACCAGAAACATTTATCAGTTATCACAAAGTTTTGGACAAATCTGGTTTCAACTTCGTTTGCCAACAAATTGAACAAAGCACAAAGAGTTCACCGGTACGAGTGAGAAAGTTTCGCATGGCATGATAGGCAGCCTTCTAGGTATTTTTGTTTAATGTTTGACTACCTTGCGGATGAACACCAGCATGTCTTGGAGGCTTTCTTGAACATTAAGGTATTATATGTTTGCTTTTTACTACCTGTAGATCATTGTCCAAAACAAAGAAATACTGTAGTTTCATGCATGCTTAAATGTTGAAATTCTTGGCAAGTAAGCTTTGACTGCGGACAAGTACATTTTTAAAGCTCATTTCTTCATGGACAAATGAAAAATATTGAGATTTTCACATGCCTGCCACTTGATGAACAAAATGTAGGAGTCACATTTGGGTAAAATTAATTAAAATCACTTCATTTGATGAACAGATTACACAGAGGATATAAGTGTATATTCATATTGAATATATTACCCAAGCTGCATAAAGTAATGAAATGGGAGACTCTGCCAAGCATTTTATCAATTTTAATTGTGTATAATAAACTAAATGTGGAAAGTCAGAAACGTAATATTTGAATTACATGGTATCTTTTTTTCTCTCTCGAAACTTCAAGGCAGCTTTCTCTTACTATATGAACGATTCAATCTGACAGGCCTTCATCTACTGTATATGACAACTGCAAAGCTTTCTTACACGAGTGTTGTAATGACTTTGTCCAGTTAATATCACATCATCATATAGCAGCAGGGTTTTTTTTTATGGTGGAAGACAACCCCAGGACAATTTTTTCCAGCACAAATAAAACCATACCACCAAGTTTGTTCCAGCTATATGACATCTAAATACAAAAGACCTGTATTCTTCAAGCTAGATTTGTGGCTCGCAGCAGAGAGGAAGAAGTAAATCAAGCATTTCTTAGTAGTAGGGATGGCAATGAATATTCACTATTTCACTATTCGGAAAAAATATAAAATCATGAAAAATAGATCTTACCACTGTGTAATGGTTGTTTTGTTCAAGCTCGGAAGCTGTATTTCAGTTGATTCTATAACACGTGGATTCTTGACAATGAGGTTCTGGATTCTTCCGTAAGCTTGCACAATTCGTAACCATCTTGACAAACTCGGTCTGCCCTTTACCCGCAGATCGCTCGGATATGCCCTCAAGAGGTCTTCAACAAGAGTTTCCACATACCTGTTGCAATCAGGCCAATTTGCTCGGGTTGGATTAGGTCCAAGGACAGCTCTGTTAATAAAGAGTCATGAATTCTAAAAACCAATCGACTCCATATTGAATTAAAACATAGCTTAAAAAGAGTGTCCATTTTCATTATGGAAAACAGTTGATCCATTGTTCTGACCATGTAACAAAATGAAAGAGAAAAACACTAGAGATATATGCATATCAATCTAAGTATCACAAAAAATATGTGATTAATTTCTGGCAGAAAAGGTTACCTTTTTGGAAGATTAATGAGTAAAACATAACATATTTATTTAATACTAATTATTGTTTCCAATTTTTGTAATGATGAATGATGTTGGGAATCATTATTAATTTGGTTTGAGGAAATAATGCATTTACAACTAAGAGCTCCAATTATAGAAGTGAACAAGATCTGCAAATGGACCTCAGATTGCTCAAGAATGCTACAGCTGTATGTGTAAAAAAATCCCACATCATTTCATGACCTTGACCTAAGAAGCCCAGGTCATAGGCGCGACACACTCAATATGGTTAAAATTTATTTCAAATTATTTTCAAATCCCCTGATGAATGGCAGAGTTATAAACCAGGCAGGAGAAACCTTTAACTTCTCAGTGTGACCTTGACCTTGGAGACAGGGGTCTGGGTCTTGTGCATGACAACTCATGTCTTTATAGGGAACATTTATGCCAAGTAATTTTAAAATCCCTTCATCAATTGCAGTGTTTTGAACCATATAAGGAACAGACCATGTTAACCTTTACTTTCTAAATGTGACCCTGACAATAGAGCTAGGGGTCTGGATCTTGCACATGACAAATTGTCTCATTATGAGTAACATTTATGCCAAGTAATTTCAAAATCCCTTGATTAATGACAGTTATGGACCAGACAGGGAACAGACCTGGTTAACCTTTGACTTCAAAGTGTGACCTTGACCTTGGAGCCTGTCATGACTGAATACACAAAAAATACTGAAGGTTTAATGCTGTAGGGATAACGCATGTGTTATAACATCTGCAGAATCCCGAGGGATTGGTTGGTACCCGAGGGATTCTGCAGATGTTATAACACGAAATGAACATGCGCTAACGCTATTCTAGCATAAAACACCTAAAAAGTGATAAATGAATACAATGTCACTCAACATCATTAAATGTCCACAAAATGCGCGGGAATGTCTGAGTTCCTTTTTTTCGTTGACGTCATTTCGTTTTGAATTATTATTATCTGTTTTGTGGCCGAATGACATTTACGCTTTGCCACAGAACGTGCATATATAAAAAGATGTTATAATAGCATGCGAGCGCTAGAATCTCTGTTAACACATGTTTTCTCTCCTGTTGAAACACCCCGGGAAAGTGACAAGAACAGCAGTTTTATGCTACAATATTGTTTTCTGTTTAAAAGATCGTGTAAAGTTTTACAACAATTTGTAAAAGTCGGAGCTTATTTTGAAGAAAAAAGACAGGATTTTTTCACTCCCATAATATCAATTTTCAAAAAAACAGATAGCAATTGCATACCTTTCTATGCTCGTTACTCCAATTGCAGGGTTTTTTCTCACCATTTTGGGAACATGACCCATACCCCTGGGATTGGGAATTTTCGCGGCATTTTTGCCAAATTGGGAAAAAGTACAAATTTCAATATCCATTCTTGTTAAAGCCAAAATGAACACAATTACTGATTTTTATGTTTAATTAACTGTAACTCAGTGTGATAAGATTTACAGATCAATTTCATAGACTTTCATATTCTTGAAACAGTCAACAAGTCAACCCTGGTAAGTTGTGCTGGTGAAAGCGACTGATGACTTTGTGGATACATATCCTCATCAGACTGACCAGTGACTCTTAGCTAAGTCGACTTCGTGCAGCCGCACATAGGTTCTTCATCAAACTAACACTAACAAGCTTTTGATAATGATTAATAATTAAGGCTTTTAGAATTAAATAAAAAATAAATGCAGGATCAGATTGTCCTACGACAGATTTTTAAAAAAAACAATCACAGAATTAAGCACAGCTATAATAATTCGAAGAGAAAGTCATCTTACACAAATATATAAAGCTGAATGTTTTAATGACTGTAAGTCTGGAAGAAGTTGAGTCAATCATTTTTCAACATTTTTTCCCAGCAATTTTTATCTGCTGACAGAAGTCACCAGGATATTTCACTGTGCTACAGAAGGCGATGATTGCATAACATTTCACCATTAAACTTCAAAATGAAAATTAAACGCTAGAAAGCCGTCACACGTAACAGGATAAAGTATGCTTGAACGTTGGTATCCGAAAAGATGTTATCCGAATTCCGAGTTATAACAGGTGCCCGCGAGCGTCGCTGTCCGTTGTTTTTCCAATATAACTCGAAAAATTTGGTAATTTAAACTTAATTCTCTTCCTTTTTATTATCATAATCCAATGCTAGACAAATATAACCCCTAAATGCAAAATAAATAATATCATGTAAGATGAACGAACGTATTTTGTGTAAATTTCAACTCGAAATTTCGGAGTATAGTGACGCTTGCGGCCTGGCACTTTGAACTCAAATTTCGGCCTTATAAAAACATTTTGACAAATTATTTATGAAAACATAACTAGGGCATTGCATTTGTAATTGATTCATTGTAAACTTGATACGTTTTTATAACTTTATCGCTAAATTATCGGTTATTTTCATATCGATGTATTTTTTCAAATTTCAAGATGGCGGGCGACTTTTCATCGGGAATTTACAAATCAAGATGCGGGAGTAAAGACATATTTGCTGTTTTTCTCGGTAAAATGGATCGATTTTTCTTGGATTTTTTTTGGCTTTGAATTGGGATTTTTTTTGCTTCAATTGGGAAAAAAAGATACTATTTTCAATTGGGAACATGACCGAATAACGGCTATAAAATCAGGCAAAAAAAAACCCCTGTAATTGCAACCATTTTTTTTGGACTTTTGAAACGGCCTGATCCTGGTGAAGAAAACCTCTGTGGGAACTTAGTTCTAGACTTATCGTAGTCCGAAAGGGCATTCCACAGCTGAATTAATTCATTTACTTGGGCAGTTGTTAAACCATCTGTCTGCTTACGAAGAGAACATAGAAATGTGGCGAGGTTTTGTACTTTGCTGAATCCTGGTATACTGTCTGGTCCAATGTCACTCTGTTAAAAGTACAAATTCGTATTTAAATAATATCAAGTTTAAAGTTCAATGTCAGCCATTATTGGCTGTTAGATCTGTAAATAACTGTATCAGATTCATGTTATTAGCTTGGACCAAAAACAACATTATTACATAATTAAAAAACAATTTATTGCAAGAGTGCTTTAACACTATTTATGCATGGTTGGCGATTATACATCATATAATTTCAGCAGGGCGCAGCGCAGCCCGGGTGAAATTATTTGACTATAATGTTTTACCAATTGAGTGCATAAATAGTGATTAAATATGGTTTTACTATAAATTATACTGAATCTAATATCATATTACATGCCCTTAATCTAAAATAGTATGTAAAATACTGTGGCGCTCTTTCTTGGTCGTATCAAAAATATTGACATCACTGCAAGTAAAAAAAGCCAGAAAATGAGCATGAAATAATAAGCAAAGAGAAATCACAAACAAAAGTAAAATACACAGACTTTTTATCAGGTACCGCCAGTCCACACTCGTGATCTAAAAACAACTGAGGATGAAGGACAGGGGCAGATATAATACAAGAAAAGACACAGATTGGAATTAAATCTGTAAACAGATGCTTAATATGAATTCGTGGATTTCAACTTTTGAACCTAAAATGAACGGAAATTTACTTGTTCATTTGAGATTAAATTTCATGGATTGACTCAACCGCGAAATTCACGAAAATTAGTTCTCCACGAATATTAATGATTTCACAGTAATGAAATGTGCAACATCTGTAATGCCCCCTAGTACCGGTTTAAGTGGAACTCAAATATACATTCGAATGGACTCCATGATCAAACTTAATCAAAATTTCAACTTACATAATCTGGAATTGTTTCATTCAAGGTACTTGTGACAGGAGAGGTCTCTACTGGTTGTGTGACAGGAGAGGTCTCTACTGGTTGTGTGACAGGAGAGGTCTCTACTGGTTGCTCAGGATTAACACATTCTGGAAAATTGTGTAAATAAAAATGTTCACCAACACTGTACTATATTTGAGCCATAACACAGAAAATGTGTATTAACAAATACTGTATTATCTGGACAATAGGCCGCGGCCAATACATTAAACTAGAGATGTCACAAGAGTGACGAATTATACCCCCACAATATGGCCTTGTCACAGAACTTAGCCGATGTCAAAGAGAACTTGCTTGACCTTTGACCTAATGACCACAAAATCAACAGAGGTCATCTGCTAGTCATGATCAACCTCCCTATGAAGTTTCATGATCCTCCGCCCAAGCGTTCTCAAGTTATTGTCCGTAAAAGGTTTAAATGACCTTTGACCTTTGGAACTCAAAATCAATATGGGTCATCTGCTTGACATGACCAACCTCCAGATTAAGTTTCCTGATCTTAGTCCCAAGCATTCTCAAGTTATCATCCGGAAACCGTTTAAATGTTCCAAGTCACTGTGACCTTGACCTTTGACCTACTGACCTCAAAGTAGAACCTGACCTGTATTTCATGATATTACACCTGTGTACTAAAAGTTATGGTCCTTGGCCCAAGTGTTCTCAAGTTATCATCCGGAAACCATTTAACTGTTCTGAGTCACTGTGACCTTGACCTTTGACCTACAGACCTCAGTCAAACTTGACCTGCATTTCATGATGCTACACCTGTGTACCAAAATTTATGGTCCTAGGCCCAAGCGTTCTCAAGTTATCATCCGGAAACCATTTAACTGTTCCGAGTCCCTGTGACCTTGACCTTCGACCTACAGACCTCAAAGTCAAACTTGACCTGCATTTCATGATGTTACACCTGTGTACCAAAATTTATGATCCTAGGCCCAAGCATTCTCAAGTTACCATCTGGAAACCATTTAACTGTTCCGAGTCCCTGTGACCTTGACCTTTGACCTACAGACCTCAAAGTCGAACTTGACCTGCATTTCATGATGTTACACCCGTGTACCAAAACTTATGATCCTAGGCTCAAGCGTTCTCAAGTTATCATCCGGAAACCGTTTAACTGTTCAGGGTCACTGTGACCTTGACCTTTGACCTACTGACCCCAAATTATTGCAAGTAATTATGAACTGGTCAGGAAATACTTATTTATAGCAGAGCTACCGGCGCCGCTAGGCGCGCCGACAGCGTCACATTACAGTTAGACGTATGAACAAATAACGAATAGAGAGATCTAACTGTGTATACTATCGAGTTGAAAATTCGTGGTACTTTTTGGAATTGGTGTTGTTCGGATTTTTTCATGTGCTCTATGCACATAGTAATTAATCAGTAAAGACGTCAGTAGACGCTCACTGTTTACAGTTGACAAAAGCGTCTCGCTTACTGCTTTGAATATTGAATAAAAATGTAAATGCACGTTTGATAATAAAAATTTAGTGCTAAATACATTTTGTACGAAGAAAAAAGAAATAAAATACAATATTTTCACTTTGAAACGACTTTCCTCACGCTGCCATTACCGAACTTTATTATATATACTTATGTTTGTCATGATGACGTCATAACTCCACAGTGGTGTAGTGGTTAGCGAGTTCGCGTTGAAAACCAGAGGTCACGAGTTCGAACCTCCTGGACCAGATTTTTTTTTTTTTTTTCAATTCCTTTTTTTTTATTTCAGTTTTTTTTTCTATTATTATGAGTTTTGAAAATATTGTATAACTAAAGTCATTCATGTGAAATTTAACAAGTGTTTAGTTTTGATGTCAGGCTCCAATGCAGTGCCTGTGCAGTAGTCAGTAGACATAACTTTAAAAACAAAAACAGCTTTAGGATCAAAATATACAGGCATTGAACTGTGAAAAGCAAATAATGCTCTTCTCCCCGTTCGCATATATTTCATCCGTTAGCTTTAAAATCACTGACAAGAGTTTATCTAAAAAACTAAAACTATTGGCGATGAATTATCAATAAACATAAATTTAAAGGTTCTTACTACCATCCCTATTTTATAGTGCTAAAAGATTAACCATAAAAAGCTATAAAAATGTTAACTTAGAAGATTAGTAAATAAACAGGGTTTTTCGAGAATTTCGGCATACACTGTTTTTCTCAGGTAAAATTCTGATCATTAACTTTTAAAAATTGCTAGTCTTTTGGGTTTAAAACAAGCTTTGTACAGTCATGTAAATGATTGTAATTTTCCCATACCAGGCGTCTATTATAGCAGTATTTTTGACTGAAAGTTGGACACAATCATTCTTCCTTTCAGAAAGAACCAAAATTTGACAATAATGACATTTAACCCTTAGCCTGCTGCAGGCTTGGAACCAGATCAGACGCCGATTTAATCAGGTTCCAAGCTGTTTGCTACTCTGACAATATTTCTTCCAATTTTGAAGCAAATTGAATGAACTTTACAATTTTAGCAGACGACATTTCCAGCAGACGACAATTTATCTAGCATGCTAAAGGTTAAAAGAATTACAATAGTCATTTCCAGGATTACGTAAATTCTAATTTCTATTAACTTTGGAATTGAAACATTAACTTTTTACATTAAGTCCTTATTGCCAAACATTCACACGCAAAGAGACAGAATTCCTTCAGCTATTGGCCTAATGAGATTCTGTTAGCTTTGAAGCTTTTCAATTTGAAGGGGTTATCATTTGTGACTGGCTTCCAGTACAATGTATAATAATAATTTAATATGTAAAATTGTTGATGCAGTACGTTTTAATAATAATAACAGAAATTATTCAAATACGTTTTCTTCTTTATCTTGGTGCAGATTTTAATCTATATCGAACTTTCTTTTAATTATATACAGAATATCTTACGAGTATTTCACATGTCAAGAATTAAATTTGATGCAGTCTAAAACATGCATTCAGAAATCATGGATTATCATTAATACTTATAATTTTAATAGATCTAATAGAACATAAACTTCCTAAACGAATCTATAATTCCAGACAATTCCGACACCACTCCTTTAATTTTAAAGGGGCACTGTGATTTTTCAGGGAGCTCTGCCTTTTAGGTAGCACCTAATTTCATATTAAGAATTAATACACAGTTACTGCATTTTGATGTGTTGATATGTGTATTTATCTTGCCTCCTACAAGATTCTTGCATTTGGTCAATAGACGTCACGTGGAGACAGGATATATTCCATATTCTGCAAGTACATTTCAGATATGAATTTTGATTAAAAACAAAATGGCTGCCACATCGCTAGCATAATTGAATCAAGTCAGATTATAAGCTCCAGCTATAGATATCATTTCAGAGATAAAAAATTTAGCGTTTTCTTGCCGTTCTATTTTTTCCTATCTAAATTATGTTCGTGAAGTTAGTGGCAATAGAAGAACAGAACAGTAACTCTGTATGGGAAGGCCACGATTGCCAGGTTGAAATGATGTTTTAGTTAAATCATCGTAAATCAAGGGGATTAACATATTCGTAAGACAGCAGATTGTTGTAGGATCATTTAATCTACTTGCAAGAGAAAGGAAACAGGACGAAAGCCAAAGTTTTAAGACATGTCTGACATCGTGTAATGTGATGATTTTTCGAAAGGATGGACCTTAAAAGTTTTTGAAAACCAGTTCATGACCTGTATAAATGAGCTTCTGTGTTTTGTGATTCAGTCAAAATACAGTTCATTTTGCATTTTATGGCTGGTGTTTATCAACTATAATCAAAGCATGATCAGAGCAGAAAAGATTGCAGAATTCTAGTCAGCACTGTAACTGTAAGTAGCTTTATTAATATAAAAATTATGTTTACTAGAGCTATCACTAAAGGTGATGAATGTACCCCCCGCATGCACTGACACAGTACATTGCAATTTGACGCACACAAGATTGCATAATTATGTAGACTGTATGTATATAGACTGTATGTATACAGTATACAGTAAACCTCGCTTATAAGGAACAGCTTGGGACCTCTAAAAATTGTTCCTTATAACCGAGGTTCCTTATATCCGTATAGCGAACTAGTTCCTTGTAACCGAGGTATGTATAAAGAACACAATTAATTTTTTATTTGTATAGCAAACACTATTTGACCGGCGTTTGAAAGGGCTATGTGTTCATCCTCTAGGCCGACTATGAATCTTTATGTGACAAAATTTTGTTTAATTTTTGTCAGTTATTTCTATCTTCTTTATTTTAAAGAGCGCTACATTATGACTGTAAGAAATGTTGCAGTAACTTCCTTCAATTTCCTCGATTGCATGTTATGTGAAGAGGCATCAATATTAATATAAAATAAATGTTCATTTTTTTAAATTTTGCACACACTGGACAACAACGTCATAGGTTAAAGGGTAAATTAGGCCTATACCTATAGTTTTGCTATTGTCCATTTTAGCACCTGCTATATTTTTTACAATTAGAAATTTGGTAAACTGGACTGTTTGCCATTGTTAATCACACGTAATTAGCACATTTATTTAGGATATTTCCATCTTCAGGAAACTAGACTAATAATGACCAATATTAAAATCCAAGGTTTGGTGAATGTGACCGTAACCGTGACTGATTTTCGTTTACTATTGTTAACATGAAATACATCTAATGATTATATTGCATATTTTCTATTTTTCGTATCTGTGAATTAACAAACATAAGATCATAGAAATGAAAAAAATTGTGTTTATACATGAACATGAAAGCACAAAAAAGTGCCGACGTTACTCTGACGTCATCAGCGATTCTCATGTTTATTTCTGGTTTTCAATAATTTTCATTCTTTAAGTCTGTTCGCTATAACCGAGGGGTTTTCCATTGATTTTCGTACTTTGGGACTGGAAAAAGTGTTCCTTATAACCGAGTGTTCCTTATAACCGAGTTCCCTATAACCGAGGATTTTTACATTGAATAAAGAAGGAATTAGATCGGGAAATTGAAAACTGTTCCTTATAACGGAGTGTTCCTAATATCCGAGTTCCTTATAAGTGAGGTTTACTGTAGTAACAAAAAACAAAGTCCCATAACTATGCAGAATATTTATCTAAAAGAATGTAACATGCACCATGCACAACTAGGGTTTGTACTGATCACTTGTGTGAAGTTTCATTAAATTGTGTGCAAGGGTTTGGTAGATTAGGCACGCACAAGATTGCATATGCAGACTGTATGTACATAGTATGTTAACAAGAAACAAAGTCCCATAACTCTGCAATTTTTGTCACTGAAAGAACCTAACATGACCCATGCACAACTACTGTTGTTACTGATCACTTGTGTGAAGTTTCATTAAATTGTGTCAAGGGGATGAGGAGAGATGGTGCGCACAAGATTGTGTCTATGTATATAGTATAGTAACAAAAAACAAAGTCCCATAACTCTGCAAATATTTTTTCTGAAAGAACCTAACATGCCCCATGCACAACTACTGTTGTTACTGATCACTTGTGTGAAGTTTCATTAAATTGTGTCAAGGGGATGAGGAGAGATGGTGTGCACAAGATTGTGTCTATGTATATAGTATAGTAACAAAAAACAAAGTCCCATAACTCTGCAAATTTTTTTTCTAAAAGAACCTAACATGCCCCATGCACAACTACTGTTGGTACTGATCACTTGTGTGAAGTTTCATTAAATTCTGTCAAGGGGATAAGGAGAGATGGTGCACACAAGATTGCGTCTATGGACAGACAGACAGACGGACAGACAGACAGACATCCTGAAACCAGTATACCCCCCCTTACAACTTTGTTGTCGGGGGGTACAATTACAGGGAGAATGTAAAAGGTAGTCTGCAAGATAAAATTGTTACACTGCTTGTTGGCGACAGGATATTGGATATATGCTGTCTCCAAAATCCATATCAGGCTCAAGAGATATGGATTTCCTCAACAGCATATATCCCATATCCTGTCACCAACAAGCAGTGTAACTAATATTATGGACCTGATAGAAGCGATATCTACTGAGGAAGCAGTCGGATTGATAATAAGTCATATTTTGGTGTATTTCTGAATAAATCAACAACAGGATAATCACAGACTATTGATTTTATAGATGTGTTTCAGCAGAAATATACTGTGGGTCTATGTTGCTGTCAAGGATGCAAAGTGAATTAGAGCTAATATACAGTTTACTTGGACTGTGGGATATGTTTACTGTTCAAGAGCGTTTTACGGTTTTGCAAATTTGAAACTGGTTTCACCTAGTAATTGAAGCATGTCCGATAAACCCAGTAATCGTTACATAATGTTTGCAGCAATACATCATCTAAAGTTAAATTTTTTTTTAATATAAGTTGGCCAAGTTTTATTTTTTTAGTTTTGTTTCTGTTTGCGCTAATATTGCCAAAATGAAATCTCCACCAGAAATGCTAGCAATACAGTATATCCTTCGTATTTCCCAAAGGGTATACATTTTCCTGCATGGTATATTTATGCCACTTGAATGAAACCGTAGTTTTGAAATTTCTCATTATTTTTCATTTACATGCATTTTCTGAAATGTAACATCAACTGTGGCAACCATTTATTTTCTACAATAAAATATTTACCAACATGACACAGTTCCATTTCAAGTCCAGACATAAAAAAAGATGCCTAAAATGCATCTGTAATTTTGAGATACACTTTACTGTAACTGGGACCTTGCTCCCCCCCACCACCAAATAACCCACAAGAAATGAGTTCAAAATAGTCATCTACACTATTTACTTACTGGAAGTAGCTGTTGAAGGCTGCCTTGGAACTGTTTGGACAGGAACTATGGACTCAGGCTGCCTTGGAACTGTTTGGACAGGAACTATGGACTCAGACTGCCTTGGAACTGTTTGGACAGGAACTATGGACTCAGACTGCCTTGGAACTATGGACTCAGACTGCCTTGGAACTGTTTGGACAGGAACTATGGACTCAGACTGCCTTGGAACTGTTTGGACAGGAACTATGGACTCAGACTGCCTTGGACAGGAACTATGGACTCAGACTGCCTTGGAACTGTTTGGACAGGAGCTATGGACTCAGACTGCCCTAACTCTGGAACCCATTATGGGATCTGGCTGGTTCAACAAAGGAACCGAGATCTTATGGTGACACAAGTTTTGTGCAAGTTTGATTAAATTCAAATCATAAATGAAGCTGCTCTTGTGCAGACAAGGTCAAAATAGCTAATTTTGGCCCTTTCAGGGGCCATCACTCTGGAACCCATAATGGAATCTAGCCAGTTCAAGAAAGGAACCGGGATCTTATGGTGATACAAGTTATGTGCAAGTTTGGTTAAAATAAAATCATAAATGAAGCTGCTATTGTGCAGATAAGGTCAAAATAGCTAATTCTGGCCCTTTCAGGGGCCATAACTCTGGAACCCATAATGGAATCCGGCCAGTTCAAGAAAGGAACCGGGATCTTATGGTGATACAAGTTATGTGCAAGTTTGGTTAAAATAAAATCATAAATGAAGCTGCTATTGTGCAGACAAGGTCAAAATAGCTAATTCTGGCCCTTTCAGGGGCCATAACTCTGGAACCCATAATGGAATCCGGCCAGTTCAAGAAAGGAACCGGGATCTTATGGTGATACAAGTTATGTGCAAGTTTGGTTAAAATAAAATCATAAATGAAGCTGCTATTGTGCAGACAAGGTCAAAATAGCTAATTCTGGCCCTTTCAGGGGCCATAACTCTGGAACCCATAATGGAATCCGGCCAGTTCAAGAAAGGAACCGGGATCTTATGGTGATACAAGTTATGTGCAAGTTTGGTTAAAATAAAATCATAAATGAAGCTGCTATTGTGCAGACAAGGTCAAAATAGCTAATTCTGGCCCTTTCAGGGGCCATAACTCTGGAACCCATAAAGGAATCCGGCCAGTTCAAGAAAGGAACCAAGATCTTCTGGTGATACAAGTTGTGTGCCAGTTTGGTAAAAATCAAATCATAAATAAAGCTGCTATTGTGCAGAAAAGGTCAAAATAGCTGATTTTGGCCTTTTCAGGGGCAATAACTCGTGAACCCATAATGGGATCTGGCCAGTTCAAGAAAGGAACCGTGATCTTATGGTGATACAAGTTGTGTGCAAGTTTGGTTAATATAAAATCATAAATGAAGCTGCTATTGTGCAGACAAGGTCAAAATAGCTCATTCTGGTCCTTTCAGGGGCCATAACTCTGGAACCTATAAAGGAATCTCGCCCGTTCAAGAAAGGACCAAGATCTTATGGTGATACAAGTTGTGTGCCAGTTTGGTAAAAATCAAATCATAAATAAAGCTGCTGTTGTGCAGACAAGGTCAAAATAGCTAATTTTGGACCTTTCAGGGGCCATAACTCTGGAACCCATAGTGGGATCTGGCCAGTTCAAGAAAGGAACCGTGATCTTATGGTGATACAAGTTGTGTGCAAGTTTGGTTAAAATAAAATCATAAATGAAACCACTATCGTGCAGACAAGAAATTGTTGACGGACGCACGGACTGACGACGGACAAAGGGTGAACACAAAAGCTCACCTTGTCACTATGTGACAGGTGAGCTAATAAAACATACTGTAATAAGTGGGCAAAATTCTTCATATTACTCACAAGATGCAAAATATATTTTGTCAGAAGTTCACAAAAGACAGATTAAAAAGGAAAAAAGTAGGACTGCAGACAGAAAAAATAACAAGAATTACTACAATATGTTTTCATTTTTGTACTGATTAATTCAATGTATTTATGCATTATAAAAAGTTTATGTAGCATGTCAACTTAAGTCGACAACAAGCAGGTCACGCCTGACAGCGTTTTGTTCGGGTTTTCCTTATTAAGGAGATATTGAACTTCTAATAATGGCATACAATAAATAACCCGTAAATTTCTGGACACCAGTCAAAGCAGTCAAAAAGCAACAGCTGTCAAAGAAGACAGTGCACTAGACTATTTCAATGCGAGGTAGTGAAACTGGGCATATCTGGGCATATCTGAGGAAACTTGATCTGTCAATGAACTGTTTAATGACTCCAATGATGGCTGAAGATATTGCTCAACAGCTTGAGTCTGTGTCAAAAATATTAAATTGCTGTATAAATATCTAGCGAAATTGCCTATACACGAATCTACGACAAATTATGGTTCACTGTTACTTTTCAACAAAAATGTGATCTGCCAAATAAATGCAAGATACCACAATGCAGTGCAATATGCACAAAGCAAAGTCATATATGACCTTTGACACCTGTGACCTTGACCTTGGAGAGAGACATCCAAAACATGCACTCTGCACATTGTCTGTGTGTGGTGAGTATTTATGTATTTTTTTTTGAAATCCATAAACGGGTTCAGGAGTTACACAGCGGACACAAGTTGCTAACAGATGGATGGAGAAAGACAGAAGGACACCGTGGTTAAAACATAATATGTCCCTTTTGGGATATAAAAATGGGAGATAATTCATAAACTGTTGCTGTGATAGTTATGACACTTGTGCCATATGATTAGGGAGATGATAAGGAAAAACTGTTAAGTATAAAGCAAATCAATCAAATAATTACAGATAAGGAGAAAAAAGATAAAGGGTAAAAGAAACTTATACCAAGCCAGGGACGTGGAAAGACACTGACGTTGAGTAGAATAGTAGAATACCTCTCCATATACTTCGACTAGTTGAGGTGAAAACCTTGACAAACCTAAATGTTGGTTAAGTTCCTGCTGGAACTGCCGGTCCTCCTCTGTTGGAATACGGACGCACATTCTTCCCGGCTCAGACTGTCTTTGTATATTGGTAGTGGCAAGTGTTGGAACAGTCAAGTCGTCAATAGCAGGCTCGTCGTAGCTGTCATCTTCCTCGACAGTACTATCCTCCTCCACATCCTCCTCTTCTTCCATGGACTGTTCCGCCTCCTTATACCTGACAGTTGTGCCTGTTGACTGAGAGTAAAAATACTCTGAACCGATAAGTTCACCTGCAAAATAAATACTTGCACTATAACTAAACTTGAGTTTCATAAACAAAGCAGCTGTTACCATAAATTCACCTGCATATAAATACACTAAACCTATACTCGAGTTTCTTATCCAAAGCAGTCATTACATTTAAAATACATATGAACCGCCTAATAGACCTTTCTAACGTAAACGTAATTACGAAACGGAATACTGAATCCGTAAAATTTTAGGCTAATTTGTGGTCTACGGGAGACAATTTCATCTAATAGTAATGCAATAGTATCTCCCTTAGACCATTATTTGCAAATAATATTTACGGATTCAGTAATCCGTTTCCGATTTACGTTAACGTTAGAAATGTCTAATAACACTTCGTCTTGAACAGTAACATCAGTGTCATTTGGTTAATTCAAGGTATTAGACCCATAATAGATTAACTCCTTTTCATAGAGTATTCACTTTATTCCAACCATAACCATTTTTTCACTTTTTAGATTACTTAATTAATATTTTGGAAATGTTGGTATATGTAGGTTTTACTTGTGCCCCAAGGTTAGTTTTAAATGAAGTGAGCAAAATTCAAAACAGACTCGCAGGGCTTGACCTGTAATTATCACTGTTGTAGTAACAATTCTGTTTCCTTAAATTCATTTCCATGAGGCACCCTAGAAAAAAGTGATATTGACAGTTTTATGTTGTGTTTTGTAATTGTTTACCAATAGCTTGATGTTTCTTTTATTTCAATTAATGGTAAAGTGATTTCTCTGCTAATGTTTTGACAAGTGGCAATCACTTTGAACTTTGCCACTACTTGAACTTGAGGAAATACAAATTTGAATGAAAATTTAAATGGATACAAGGTTCATGTTAAAAAACAACTCGGATATTCCTGCCCATTTCATGGAAAGTTAATGACTTTGCAGGAGAATGTATTCATCTATTATGACCTGGCAGCATTTTCATTGCATAAGTAGCTGGAATTCAGATAAATGAAGCTGAGACATTAAGTTAAAAACAATAACTGACATACCCGTGTATGTTCCAGGTATTGTGAAGTCTGGAAAAATCTCTTTGCCAAGCACCACATTTGCCAACTGATTGACTGAGTGTTGTAGAATGCCATCATACGACAGTGGTGCCTTGTTTTCCAGTGTGGTT
This sequence comes from Mercenaria mercenaria, assembly GCF_021730395.1. NCBI lineage: Eukaryota > Metazoa > Mollusca > Bivalvia > Venerida > Veneridae > Mercenaria > Mercenaria mercenaria. The sequence continues at coordinate 844,380 of NC_069378.1, forward strand.
ATCTCCTTCTGTCGATCCTGGTTCCACCGGTGGACTCCATCCAAAAGGAAGACTTGGAAGTTGACATCACTCGCCAATGTCCCTGCAAAATGTTTACAAAAAAATTTCATGTCTTTTAAAGTTCTGCAGTAAAAACAGAAATAATAATGTGAGGCAGTGTAGTATTGCATGACATGCTTGTTTGAAATCCCACTGATATGCCAATGGTCATTATAATTTGACAAGGCCATAGCCATAGTTAAATATTCTTGCGTTTATGCCCTTAACGGAAAAGTATGGTAGCTATAGTAGCACTCTTTATTGTCCGCCCAATAAATATTGTCATTTGACAATAATGTGGCATCACTTTAGTATAAGTGTGTTTTAAACGAAACAGCATATTAGGATAATTTACAGTTAAAATAGCCTACACTTATCAAAGTATGAAATCTGTGTAACACTGAATGAAAAAAATCTTAGTTCGATATTCTTAGAAAGCAATCATCTGAGCAGGTCACCAACCAGCAGGATGATCCAAATAATTCTCCCTCCCCGTCAGGGCTCAACAATAACACTGGTCTGCTGACCCAAGACCAGTGTGTTTTCAGGACCATCAAATCTTTCTAACTGAAGAACCATTTTGAACCACCAGAAACTGAAGTACCCTTTCACAAAGAGAACTTTTCAAAAATTGATTAATTATACCTGGTATGAAGCGGTTCATGTGTAGATGGAAACTTTCCAATGAAGTCGAACCTCTAGCGCATCTCTACTTCGGCCATTCCACACCACCCTTTCTTATTGTTCCAACCTGTGTGTAGAGTTGGACACCATCTGGATCCTGCAGGCACGCAACGTGGTGACTCTGCTGAGCCCAGATCTGCTGCATCTTGAGAGAGTCAATAAGAGGCACACCAAGAACATCAAGTCCTTTGTCACCTTCTAGGGATTGGATCAGTTGTGTGATCAATGTTGTTGTTTCCTGTGTGCCTCTTGTGATGCGGCGGCAGTGTAAAGCAAGCTCGTCCTTCTTAATGCTTCAGAGCACATCAGACTCAGATGGACTTGGTATGTGTTGTTGGATCATCTCTGCCCTCTTTGCTCATTTGAGAAGACTAACATCTTCATCTTCCCACTTGAACGTCCCATATAAAGGATGGGCGTCTGTTGTGCAACCGACAGACAACCGTCTCATAAAATGCCATATGTCCAACCTGTAAAGATATAGAATTATAAACATAACATATACATGTTATACAGAAATCTGTTTTCCACAGTTAAAAAAATACTTCCATACATCTCGCATAAGGAATATAATGTCCAAGGCTGCCATTTAGTTGAGAAAATAAAATTCCCTGGACTTTCACTGATTTTTCCCAGACTTAACCATACTTTTCACTGACCAATACCACGGTATTTTCAGCCTCCCAGGCGCGTCGCAAGGTGTATGACATTTGGGCGACGGGAGACATTAATGGGGTGGATATGTGAGGGGTGTCCCCTCCCAGGCAGTGAGAAAAATTTTGAAATTTGTATCAGAAATAATGATGTTGAAAATTCATAAACCAACACAGTTTTGTCAAAACATGTTTCGCTTTAATAAGCTTCTTCAGTTGACAATAAAATACACGATACGTGAAATACGGAAATGACGTTGACGCGCCAAATGGACGTTGACGTTTAGACGCCACAAATGGCAGATAAAAGTGTATCATGTAATAATACGTCTATGAATGTTAAATAATATACATTATTATTCTATTTTTCAATGTAATAGTTGTAGACGTTATAATTTAGATAATACACATAAACTCACCATTAATTAACTGGATCAAATGACACATGAAGTAATGAGTTTTCCGTGTTTTTAGAGACCATGTAAACATTTTTATCAAGAAGGCATTTACTTCAAAATAACAAAGTGTTTACTGAAATTAATTCTAAAATTAGTTCAACGGAATTTTGAGTGTCTGCTTTTTTTTTTTGTTTGTTTTGGGTTTAACGCCGTTTTTCAACAGTATTTCAGTCATGTAATGGCGGGCAGTTAACCTAACCAGTATTCCTGTATTCTGTACCAGTACAAACCTGTTCTCCGCAAGCAACTGCCAACTTCCCCACATGAATCAGAGGTGGAGGACTAATGATTTCAGACACAATGTCGTTTATCAAATAGTCACGGGGAACATACGCCCCGCCCGAGGATCGAACTCGCGACCCCGAAATCCGTAGACCAACGCTCTTACCTACTGAGCTAAGCTGGCGGGCGAATTGAGTGTCTGCCAAACCAGGTGTTCTGATATTGTTATTTTGAGTTGAACTGTTCTTGTGTCAATACCATTTAGGAGACTTCTGAACGCTTTGAAAATTATTCCCTGATTAGAATTAACTATTTCTGATTCACGACTGATGATCTGTTGATAAATTAAATTCATTTTTAAAACTTATAGTAACTAGAAAATGCTTTTGTAAAAAAGCGCAAGTCTCCCCAAATGCAAAGTCCTATAGGCAAGAAGTCAATAGGGGCCAGGAGCGAAAGTCAAAGAGACACTGATGGTTGGCTGCAATAGGGATCATCTACTTGGCATGTCCAGTCATCCCGCTAAATTTCAACACTCTGGGCCTAGTGGTTCTCAAGTCACTGTTCAGGCTCCTGTGACCTTGACCTTTGATCAAGTGACCTCAAAATAAATAGGGGTCATCTACTCTGAATGTCCAATCATCCTATTAAGTTTCAACATTGTAGGTCAAGTGGTTCTCAAGTTATTTCCAAAAAATGATTTTACATGAACAGGCCACTGTGACCTTGACCTTTAATTGACTGACTCCAAAATCAATAGGGGTCATCTACTCTGCATGTTCAATCATCCTATGAAGTTTCAACATTCTGGGTCAAGTGGTTCTCAAGTTATTGATCGGAACTGGTTATCAATGTTCAGGCCCCTGTGACCTTGACCTTTAACGGAGTGACCCCAAAAACAATAGGGGTCATTTACTCTGTATGAACAATCATCCTATGAAGTTTCAACATTCTGGGTTGAGAGGTTCTCAAGTTATTGATTGGGAAATGGTTTTCCATGTTCAGGCCCCTGTGGCCTTGACCTTTAATAGAGTGACCCCAAAATCGTTAGTGGGTCATCTACTCTGCATGACCAATCATCCTATGAAGTTTCATCATTCTGGGTCAAGTGGTTCTCAAGTTACTGACCGGAAATGGTTTTCAATGTTCAGGCCCCTGTGGCCTTGACCTTTCACAGAGTGACCCCAAAATCGTTAGGGGTCATCTACTCTGCATGACCAATCATCCTATTAAGTTTCAACATTCTGGGTCAAGTGGTTCTCAAGTTACTGACCGGAAATGGTTTTCAATGTTCAGGCCCCTGTGACCTTGACCTTTAATGGAGTGACCCCAAAATCGATAGGGGTCATCTACTTTGCATGTACAATCATCCTATGAAGTTTCAACAATCTGGGTGAAGTGGTTCTCCAGTTATTGATCGGAAATGGTTTTCCATGTTCAGGCCCCTGTGACCTTGACCTTTGATGGAGTGACCCCAAAATCAATAGGGGTCATCTACTCTTCATGATCAATCATCCTATGAAGTTTCAACTTTCTGGGTCAAGTGGTTCTCTAGTTATTGATCGGAAATGGTTTTCAATGTTCAGGCCCCTGTGACCTTGACCTTTGACGGAGTGACCCCAAAATCAATAGGGATCATCTACTCTTCATGACCAATCATCCTATGAAGTTTCAACATTCTGGGTCAAGTGGTTCTCTAGTTATTGATCGGAAATGGTTTTCAATGTTCAGGCCCCTGTGACCTTGACCTTTGACGGAGTGACCCCAAAATCAATAGGGGTCATCTACTCTTCATGAACAATCATCCTATGAAGTTTCAACATTCTGGGTCAAGTGGTTCTCTAGTTATTGATCGGAAATGGTTTTCAATGTTCAGGCCCCTGTGACCTTGACCTTTGACCGAGTGACCCCAAAATCAATAGGGGTCATCTACTCTTCATGACCAATCATCCTATGAAGTTTCAACATTCTGGGTCAAGTGGTTCTCTAGTTATTGATCGGAAATGGTTTTCAATGTTCAGGCCCCTGTGACCTTGACCTTTGACAGAGTGACCCCAAAATCAATAGGGGTCTTCTACTCCAGCAGCCCTACAACCCTATAAAGTTTGAAGGTTCTAGGTCAAATGGTTCTCCAGTTATTGCTCGGAAATGTAGTGTGACGTACGGACGGACGGACAGGGCAAAAACAATATGTCTCCTGGGGGAGACATAATTACTTATTAGCATCGGATTTGGAAACAGCTTTTACAGCTTTTGTCGGCGCTTAACTTGTATTGAGCAAAACTTCACTTATTACGTTCAAGTATAACCAGCTATTTGAAAAGAAAACTTTCTATTTCTTAACTGACATGTCGCTGCCCTATGTAGACTTTCACACTCAACAACCTTTTAATTCAATTTAAAAAAAGTTATTTCATTGGCGGCTTCTTGTTGATTCCAGCCATTTCGCCCCCTCTAACTTGGAGCATTGGAAGATACTGAAAAAATCTGGATATTTTCAAAAATATTGAATCGCCGTATTGCTTCTCCAGGCCGAAATATTGGGGCGGCAACGTCTCTGCCTCCTCCTCCCTTACAACCATTCATACCATTCTTTTATGTTTTTTTCGCTTCAGATATAACAAACTTTAATTTGTAAGTACAAAAAAATCAAAGTTAACAAAAAGGAAATTGATTGAAACACATTAAAATCATGTTTGTACAAATGACACTAAAATGTGTTAGACAATGCATATAAATATTGCTTGAACACTTCCACAGCCACTGAACAAAAAAAAAAAAAAAAAAAATGACCCACAGATTCCATTTGTTTGTTTGTTTTGGGTTTAACGTCGTTTTTCAACAGTATTTCAGTCATGTAACAGCGGGCAGTTAACGAAACCAGTGTTCCTGGATTCTGTACCAGTACAAACCCGTTCTCCTCAAGTAACTGCCAACTTCCCCACATGAATCAGAGGTGGAGGACTAATGATATCAGACACAATGTCGTTTATCAAACAGTCACGGAGAACATACGCCCCGCCCGAGGATCGAACTCGCGACCCGAGATCCATAGACCAACGCTCTTACCTATTGAGCTAAGCGTGTGGGCTCACAGATTCCATTTTTCCCTGACTTTCAAAAGATTTGTGGTAAGACCCTTCCAATGTACAGGCAAAACTCAAAGCTAACATGAAAATGTACAAAATAAAGCATTGAAACACAAGTTTATACCTCACAATCAGGAATGGCCAGCTGAAGTATTTAAGGACACAACTGTTGCCACAGCAGTCCCTGTCAACATAAAGGAGCCGTGGTGCAGGAACTCCTGCCAAGTGATATCTACGACAGAGACCTGTGATCATGTTGGCCAGGCCCTCACCTTCACTGGTCGTTAGAACCGTCATGGCAACCTGCCCACATTCATTACCAACATTTGTTGCCCACATTGACGTCATCGCACTTCTTCCTACAAGAAAAATATTAAGCTGTCACATTAATGTGTAGTCCCAATTTGTGACTCTAGTCACCTCCCCTGATGGTCCGTCCACCGATAATATCGGACTGAAACTAGAGATGCTTTTGAGAAAAGCGCATGTCTCCCACAAATGCCCCTATGAAAAATGTCTAGTTTCTGTAGATGGTCTAGAGTGGATCCAATTAGACGGTCTGGACAAGTGGATCCAATCATTAATTCAAGGGCCATAATTCAAAAGTGCCTGGGCGGATTTAGCTAGTTTTTGATTTTAGCTGAGGTCTTATGGTCAAACACATTTTGTTCAAGTTCGGTGAAGATCGGATGAGAAATGTTCGACTTAGAGTGCGGACAAGCTTTGTGACAGACAGACAGACAGACACACACACACAGACTGGAGTAAATCAATATGTCTCCCACACCACTGTGTGGTGGGAGACATAACGAAATAATTACGTCACAAGTTGAACTAATTAGTGTGTATAGAATGCAGACTTCACAGTGATAAATATACCTCTACTTAATGACTCATATTTTTCAAAATTGTCTAAATGAATGTTCTTGACTCTGTTTTTTTTGTCTATATACATTAATTAGGTAGAACAAAAGAGGTTGTAAATGACCTGCAAGATAAATTGGAAAATAAATCCCCGATTCCAGTAACAGAAATGCATATATTGCAACAATAATTGTACAACAGCTATCACACAAAATAACTGGATTGCACTGTAATTTCAGGAAATTGTAAAATTCTAGACAAACGAGAGTTCAAAATCTTTGGAGAAGATGTGAACTATGCATGCAACATTCTCACCCCATGTGTCGTATTAGAAAAGATTATTTTGTTGCAACAACAAAAGCTAATCAATAACACTTTGCTGCAGTGTTTATTTTAAGTGTGGGGCCTGCATCTTCAAACCTAATCCGAAATGCGAAACTTACAGAATGAATATTTTAAATGCTCACCGGTCAAAGAATGAGATACGTAACAAGAAATTTGATTTGTATCAATGATTAGCCCATTAGAAATTTCAATACTTTTCCAGTCAGGTTTTACTATTAGTTCAGTTGCCTGGTTATTGTTTACATCCTACATAACAGCTATGCCACCCAAAAAGGTGAAAGAACTTGCCCCAGTATAGCCCACCTCCCTACCCTAGAGCAGTTCAGTGCTGCACTGCCAACTCAAGTTTTAATCTTTTGATATTACTAAATTTATTTTTAGTTTCTTCCACTGTAACTTTTTTATCAGTACAGTCCTTCTCTTCTTGATTTTGACGTGCAAAATGTGTAGTCGTCATCGATCGATAGATAGATAGATCGATAGATAGATAGATAGATAGATAGATAAACAGATAGATACCGGTCAACAATGTGTCCATAAATGCATACACCATAATGAAATTGTCTCACATTAAACTTTGCCACATTTAACTTTGGGTGAGATACTACTGTTTGCAGATCAAGTTGCCCCTTCAATATTTTTGAAATCTATAGATTTGCATGTTTACTTCACAAAAACGGTGAAGCTGAAGCTATTTTTGGAGTAATCCGGACAGGTTAACCCCACCTCATCCTCAATAAATTATTCATTTACCTTGCTGTGAAACTTTTTTTCTTTATCTTAACGTCACACAAAGCGCGCGCTCTGAATCTATCTTTGAAGTATCACCGTACTTGCATACATTGTATTTAAAGCGCAATAAGGTGATATTAGATATATTGCTTTAAAAGTAGAATATGGAATATTTCAACTATGTTAATTTTTTTTGAAAACAGCAGTTTTTTTTGTTTATTATTATTGACGAAATTTCCAACCACGCAAGGTATACAAGGTTTTATAGAAAGGTAACATTGAACCTTCAAGCTGCACAACACTTGTAGATCTAATTGTCATATCCATAAAAACTGATTTATTGGATATTCAAACTTTTACAGTCTTCAGTACCTTAACTATCGCAAATCTGTTGTTTTTTTTATTGTTTTGTTTGTTTTTTTTTTGTTTTTTTGGTGTGGTTTACGTGTATGTGAATTTATCTACTACTGAAGTTGTTTAAACACTATTTCAGCTATTTACATAGATCTACAGGCAATTGATAATCCTTGTCTTTGGATGTCTTCGTTCATGGAAAGAACCAGTAATGGACTCACATAAGTCAAAATAATTCGACGTTTAGTTTGGTATAATATTTCGACAGTCACTCTAAAAGGACCAAAATAACTGAGAATAAATCACAGTAGACCTACACCATCATGTAAAGTTATTTGTTTTATCCCTTGCACATATAAGTAACGTTAATCGTGTTAAGGGGAATTATGATATTTTTTTACAAAAATTAATGAAAAATTGAATCCCTCTTTTGATTAGTCTAAATAATGAGACCTCGGGTAGACCGATTTTACATTTTGATATTTTACGCTGTCTACATAAAGGGGATATCGACCAGTCAACAAATATAACGATATTCAACTCTTCAAGAGTACTTGTAATTATTTGGACTACCTTTAGATACATGTATGTTTCATTTGAATTTGGACTACCTTTAGATACATGTATGTTTCACTTGAATTTATCTCATATTTGCAACAAAATCAGCATTTAAACCCAACTCTAGCGATGACAATTTCTTTCCAGTGGAGAAAATAACTTTTAACTGTTCCCTAGGATTGCTTAAAATTAGTTAGGCTAAGACTCACATATTTCGTAAGAAATTGCTAACTTTTTTCAACTAAAGAGGCATGGTCGGTTCCGAGAATCTAACTTGTGCCATTCAATCAATGATGAGCGGATCCAACAACTCAATTCAGTTGCGTTTTATAATTATTGTGAAAACTAAATGGGAGATACATTATTTAAAAGAAAAGTCTGCAGCAAAAGGTACTGAAATTTAGGCAGAAAAGGCCTGTAATGTACAAGAGGGTGTCTTTTTTTTGAAGATGCAGATGTGAACACCTAAATGACGTAGTGTGGCAAAATTCTAAATGAAGATTAGATCTAGAACAATTGTTATATTCCGTTTAAACACCCGTTCCAACAGTATTTAAATCATCATAATCATCTTTTCTCGGTCATACAATCAATGTAAACAAGTTTGTTTTACTTGTATTGGATAGTCGGTGTAACCTCTATAAACGAGATCTAAAAATAGCTTCAGCATTGCTGCTTTTATGACGTAAAGGTAAAAGTCTATCCATTTAAGAAAAGGTGAAAGAACAATTTTATCTGCAAACAGTAGAAAGCTTTATTGAAATGACTTTCAACAGAAGTCAATCTGAGAAAACATCGCAAACCAAGAATTCTGCATATGTAGTTGAAACTGTTTCATTACTCGATAAAGCTGTAAATTTCTTAAATAAAGAAAAATATAGGATGGATGATTTGAGGCTAAATATTCTCATCACTGAATCATTTTTCCCCCTAAAATATCAGTAGAAATAGGAAATTGTGCCCTGTCTATTTGGCAAATGAACATTGGTGATGCATGTATATGAAAGTATAACATAGTTCTTTGACAAAGATATGTCAAATTTTGTATTGCATGTAAAAATTAATTTCATTCCCTGTTAATACACAGCTAATAGGAATTCAAACCAATGTTTTTTTATGCAAGACGCACGCACGGACTGACGACTGACGAAGGGTGATCACAAAAGCTCACCTTGTCACTATGTGACAGGTGAGCTAAAAAACAACTGCTATATTTAAGGTATCAGATCACTAATAGAGAACCTCCTTTTTGAATAGTACTCAATTCCTACCATAAACCTACTTTTACTGCAATACTTAGGGGATGTAGGTTCAAGCCCTACTGGGACCAACATTTTTTTTCCTTAACTTCCTTTTCTCCTAGTAAGTTTTTACTTCTTTCAAGACTTACTATTGACTTCTTGTACAGAAATGGAAAAACATGAATCTTACAAGCGATTTCTTGGTGTTCAAAGTGAACTAGAGATGCTTTTGAGAAAAGCGCATGTCTCCCACAACTGCCCCTATGAAAAATGTTAGTTTCTCTAGATGTTTTAGACGAGTGGATCCAATTAGATGGTCTGGATGAGTGGATCCAATCAGTAATTCAAGGGCCATAAATCAAAAGTGCCTGGGCGGATTTGGCTAGTTATTGAACTTGGGTAAGGTCTTATGGCCAAACACATTTTGTTCAAGTTTGGTGAAGATCGGATGAGAAATGTTCGACTTAGAGAGCGGACAAGAGTAAACAGACGGACTTTTTTGGTAATTCAAGGGCCGTAACTTTAAAATGCCTGGACCGATTTGACTGGTTATCGAACCTGGCCGAGATCTCATAGTCAAACACATTTTGTTCAAGTTTGGTGAAGATCGGATGAGAAATGTTCGAATAAGAGTGCGGACAAGAGTAAAAAGGCAGATTTTTGGTAATTCAAGGGCTTTAACTCCAAAATGCCTGGATCGATTTGGCTGGTTATCGAACTTGGCCGAGGTCTCATGGTCAAACACATTTTGTTCAAGTTTGGTGAAGATCGGATGAGAAATGTTCGAATTAGAGTGCGGACAAGAGTATAAAGGCCAATTTTTGGTAATTCAAGGGCCGTAACTCCAAAATACCTGGACCGATTTGGCTGGTTATCGAACTTGGCCGAGGTCTCATGGTCAAACACATTTTGTTTAAATTTGATGAAAATCGGATGAGAAATGTTCCACTGAGAGTGCGGACAAGGTTTGTGACAGACACACACACACAGACTGGAGTAAATCAATATGTCTCCCACACCACTGTGTGGTGGGAGACATAATTTACTAAATAAAAGAAGGGGTAGAGTTACACAAGTTTAAAAACATTGAGTTGCACACGGTGAAAGTTCTCTATTTTACTTTCACTCTTAGATTATATATTGTGGAAGAAATTTAGGTAGGTTTTACCTCTGCCCTAAGGTTATTTTTAAATGGAGTAAGCAAAATTCAGAACAGAAAGACAGCATTCGACCTGGAAAACCCTTATCATTTATGGCAGACAATTGTTCAATCTGGGACAGATTTCAATGAAACATACATTGTTAGAACTTTAAATATGCCACATAAAAGGTCAATATAGGTAAAATTTTGATTTTGTAAATTCTCACACCACTATGTGTAGGTAAGTCGCTTTAAGAAGTTACCAATTCCTGTTCTCATACCTGAAGTAGCTGAAGGCTGTTGCAAGGATTCGAGAGGAATAGATGACTGTGCATCAGGTGTAGTTATCTGGATGATCTCAGGGTGTGTTTGTTCTTGACTAGTTACTGAAAACAAGAGGACCATGATGGTCCTGAATCGCTCACCTCTTCCCACATGACCCAGTTTTGAGTATGATGTCGTTTTTTCTATTATTTGACATAGTGACCTAGTTTCTGAGCTTGAACTTGACCTAGATATTATCAAGATAAAAATTCTGACCAATTTTCATGAAGATCCATTGAAAATATGGTCTCTAGAGAGGTCACAAGGTTTTTCTATTATTTGACCTATTGACCTAGTTTTCGAAGGTACGTGACCCTGTTTTGAACTTTACCTAGATATCATCAAGGTGAACACTCTCACTAATTTTCATGAAGATCTCATTAAAAATATGGCCTCTAGAGAGGTCACAAGGTTTTTCTATTTTTATACCTACTGGCCTAGTTTTTGACCGCACGTGACCCAGTTTCGAAACTGACCTAGATATCATCAAGGTGAACATTCAGATCAATTTTCATGAAGATCCATTGAAAAATATGGCCTCTAGAGAGGTCAAAAGATTTTAATAATTTAAGACCTACTGACCTAGTTTTTGACCGCAGTTGACCCAGTTTCAAAACTGACCTAGATATCATCAAGATGAACATTCAGACCAACTTTCATACAGATCCCATGAAAAGTATGGCCTCTAGAGAGGTCACAAGGTTTTTTTATTATTTGACCTACTGACCTAGTTTTTTAAGGCACGTGACCCAGTTTCAAACCTGACCTAGATATCATGAAGGTGAACATTCTGACCAATTTTTATGGAGATCCATTCATATGTATGGCCTCTAGAGAGGTCACAAGGTTTTTCTATTTTTAGACCTACTGACCTAGTTTTTGACCGCACATCACCCTGTTTCGAACTTGACCTAGATATCATCAAGATGAACATTCAGACCAATTTTCATACAGATCCCATGAAAAATATGGCCTTTAGAGAGGTCACAAAGTTTTTCTATTATTTGACCTAATGACCTAGTTTTTGACGGCACGTGACCCACTTTCAAATCTGACCTAGATATCATCAAGATGAACATTCAGACCAACTTTCATACAGATCCCATGAAAAATATGGCCTCTAGAGAGGTCACAAGGTTTTTCTATTATTTGACCTACTGACCTAGTTTTTGAAGGCACGTGACCCACTTTCGAACCTGACCTAGATATCATCAAGGTGAACATTCTGACCAATTTTCATGAAGATCTCATGAAATATATGGCCTCTAGAGAGGTCACAAGGTTTTTCTATTTTTAGACCTACTGACCTTATTTTTGACCGAACGCGACCCAGTTTCGAACTTGACCTAGATATCATCAAGATGAACATTCAGACCAATTTTCATACAGATCCCATGAAAAATATGGCCTTTAGAGAGGTCACAAGGTTTTTCTATTATTTGACCTACTGACCTAATTTTTGACGGCACGTGACCCAGTTTTGAACTTGACCTAGATATCATCAAGGTGAACATTCTGACCAATTTTCATGAAGATCTTGTGAAATATATGGCCTCTAGAAAGGTCACAAGGTTTTTCTATTTTTAGACCTACTGACCTAGTTTTTGATGGCACGTGACCCAGTTTCGAACTTGACCTAGACATCATCAAGGTGAACATTCTGACCAATTTTCATGAAGATCTTTTGAAATATATGGCCTCTAGAGAGGTCACAAGGTTTTTCTATTTTTAGACCTACTGACCTAGTTTTTGACGGCACGTGACCCAGTTTCGAACTTGACCTAGATATCATCAAGATGAACATTCTGACCAACTTTCATAAAGATCCCACGAAAAATGTGACCTCTAGAGTGGTCACAAGCAAAAGTTTACGGACGGACGGACGCACGGACGAACGGACGACGGACGACAGACGCTGCGTGATCACAAAAGCTCACCTTGTCACTATGTGACAGGTGAGCTAAAAATGTTGAGAAAACAAAATGCTTTATCAACAATAACTCATGATTCAGTTGAAGCAAACAATAACACAAATGACTATACCAAATATCTGACACTGAAGAACATACCAATATCTGACACTGGCATTCACCATGAAACACTGAGCATGTCATAGTTTGGTTTTACTAAGACGTTAAAACATGACAGAGCTGGGTTGGGAGGTGATAATCATCCTGGGAAATAGGCATGCATGACACTTTGTCGAAAGACACTTGGCAGAATATGACACTTCACTGAACATGAAACATGGTCAAATCCGACACTTAGCTGAATACAACAATTGATCTAATTTTCATATAAGTACAACACTTAGTCGAAATTGTACCCTTTGAAAAGGCCTTTATGATGAAAATTTACAATAAATTTTCAATGCGTGATAAGCCATAATTGATTAGAAATGTTATCTTGTGAACAATGTTCTGTAACTCGATTAATCTAACTGATTGATTTTGTTATAAATCAAGCAGAGTTTAGTAAGTGTTTCCGCTGTCTGTTCTGCTTCAATATTTTAAGTACATGTACTCCTCCTATTTTTTCGACCAACATTCAACAAAATTCGATGAATAGGTAGCTTTGACTATGTGTCGCAAAGTGTCGGAGTGATGATGTGTCAATTTCGGCAAAGTGTCGTATTCAATGAAGTGTCGTAGACTTCGAGAATGAATGACAGCCTAAGGGCCATTATGAATTCGAAGCTGATTATAAACTTCTAGCCTTTCTTGCATACCAGACGGGGATTTCCGGTATCTTTACCAGTGCTGGAAAAGTCCATCTTACACCTCGGGGTGTAAGATGACTATCGTGCTGTAAATGAAAATATCCGGCTCTCCGGTAACTGTTTAAGCGGTAACTCGGCAAGAAGCCTCATTACCACCTAAACAGTTACCCGAGAGCCGGATATTCCAATCTGCATCTACAACCAGTGAAAGAATCTTATAGTCTCTTACATTTCTTGCATACCAGACGGGAATTTCCGGTATTTTTACCAGTGCTTGAAAAATGTATCTTACACCCAGGGGTGACTCTAGTGTGGTATTACGAACTACATATATGTAAAAGATTTATGTAGTAATTTATATTTTATTAAACAAGAGGACCATGATGGTCCTGAATCGCTCACCTCTTCCCACATGACCCAGTTTTGAGTATGACGTCGTTTTTTCTATTATTTGACATAGTGACCTAGTTTTTGAGGTCATGTGACCCAGTTTTGAACTTGACCTAGATATTATCAAGATAAAAATTCTGACCAATTTCCATGAAGATCCATTGAAAAATATGGTCTCTAGGTTTTTCTATTATATGACCTATTGACCTAGTTTTCGAAGGTACATGACCCTGTTTTCAACTTTACCTAGATATCATCAAGGTGAACATTCTCACTAATTTTCATGAAGATCTTATGAAAAATATGGCCTCTAGAGAGGTCACAAGGTTTTTCTATTTTTATACCTACTGGCCTATATTTTGACCGCACATGACCCAGTTTCGAAACTGACCTAGATATCATCAAGGTGAACATTCAGATCAATTTTCATGAAGATCCATTGAAAAATATGGCCTCTGGAGAGGTCAAAAAATTTTAATAATTTTAGACCTACTGACCTAGTTTTTGACCGTAGTTGACTCAGTTTCAAACTTGACCTAGATATCATCAAGATGAACATTCAGACCAACTTTCATACAGATCCCATGAAAAGTATGGCCTTTAGAGAGGTCACAAGGTTTTTTATTATTTGACCTACTGACCTAGTTTTATAAGGCACATGACCCAGTTTCAAACCTGACCTAGATATCATCAAGGTGAACATTCTGACCAATTTTTATGGAGATCCATTCACAAGTATGGCCTCTAGACAGGTCACAAGGTTTTTCTATTTTTATACCTACTGACCTAGTTTTTGACCGCCCATGACCCTGTTTCGAACTTGACCTAGATATCATCAAGATGAACATTCAGACCAATTTTCATACAGATCCAATGAAAAATATGGCCTCTAGAGAGGTCACAAGGTTTTTCTATTATTTGACCTACTGACCTAGTTTTTGACGGCACGTGACCCACTTTCGAACTTGACCTAGATATCATCAAGATGAACATTCAGATTAATTTTCATACAGATCCCATGAAAAATATGGCCTCTAGAGTGGTCACAAGGTTTTTCTATTATTTGACCTACTGACCTAGCTTTTGATGGCACGTGACCCATTTTCAAACTTGACCTAGATATCATCAAGGTGAACGTTCTGACCAATTTTCATGAAGATGTCATGAAATATATGGCCTCTAGAGAGGTCACAAGGTTTTTCTATTTTTAGACCTACTGACCTAGTTTTTGATCGCACGTGACCCAGTTTCGAACTTGACCTAGATATCATCAAGATGAACATTCTGACCAACTTTCATACAGATCCCATGAAAAATATGGCTTTTAGAGAGGTCACAAGGTTTTTCTATTATTTGACCTGCTGACCTAGTTTTTGATGGCACGTGACCGAGTTTCGAACTTGACCTAGATATCATCAAGGTGAACGTTCTGACCAATTTTCATGAAGATCTTTTGAAATATATGGCCTCTAGAGAGGTCACAAGGTTTTTCTATTTTTAGACCTACTGACCTAGTTTTTGAAGGCACGTGACCCACTTTCGAACTTGACCTAGATATCATCAAGATGAACATTCTGACCAACTTTAATAAAGATCCCATGAAAAATGTGACCTTTAGAGTGGTCACAAGGTTTTTCTATTTTTGGACCTACTGACCTAGTTTTTGACCGCACGTGACCCAGTTTCGAAACTGACCTAGATATCATCAAGATGAAAATTCTGACCAACTTTCATGAAGATCCCATGAAAAATGTGACCTCTAGAGTGGTCACAAGGTTTTTCTATTTTTAGACCTACTGACCTAGTTTTTGACCGCATGTGACCCAGTTTCGAACTTGACCTAGATATCATCAAGATGAACATTCTGACCAACTTTCATAAAGATCCCATGAAAAATGTGACCTCTAGAGTGGTCACAAGCAAAAGTTTACAGACGCACGCACGCACGGACGGACGGACGACGGACGACGGACACCGCGCGATCACAAAGCTCACCTTGTCACTTTGTGACAGGTGAGCTAAAAAAACAAGAGCTGTCAGTGGACAGCGCGCTCGACTATTCTCAGTGCTTGATAGCATAATATAAGCAATGAGTAAAACTTTAACATTACAATAAGCATATTCTAAGTCAAAAAGGGGCCATAATTCAGTCAAAATGCTTGATAGAGTTGCCTCTTCCTTTTTACAGTCTGGGGTCATGATGGTAAGCAAGTATGATGCAAAATGTGAAAGCAATACCTCAATGGACTTTGAAAATATTTGGGGTGGTACGCAAAGCGATTAGGATAGCTCCCTTATTCTTCGAATAGTCGTGCTAAAAAAACAGAATAAAAATTCAATACCTTGACAGTTCCTATAGGTTCCTGATAGTATATTTCTCGATTGAAATCACGTTATTTTATCAAAAAATCATGTTAAACTGCAACTGATAGAACAAAACTGGAACTAAACACGTCATGACTTCTTTGATTGACTTATATGTAAACTTGTGATATTTTGATTATAACACTACTTTTATTGTTGTAACCAATGAAAATTAAAATGAATGTTATAGTTTAGTCATAAGAATTCATATGCACATATCTTAATAATAATTAAGTTTACAATTTGCTAACTATGCCAACAAAATGAAAATTGTTTAAACAAAATTAACTTAAAGGACTTTATATGCAACATTTTATGTTTTCTTTCCTGTATTTCAAAGTGAATTTGCAAAAGCAAGTCACGTTTAAATGGAGGCACTTGTCCATTGACCAGTATTGCACTTGACCTTGGATTCAGAAGTCTTAGGTTTGAATCTCATCAGAGGCAATTTTTGGGGCCACAATATAAAAGTTGTTCTATCCTTAATAGGACAGATATAGAATACAACATTCAGTAATAAACTGTTGTCTAATCTTATTTTTACCTGGCTGCAACAAAGTAGAAGATGACTTGGATTTTGTTAGAGGAAGTGTCATCTCACTGTCTTTACCTGGCTGCAACAAGGTGGTATATGACCTTGATTTCGGCTTAGGTGCTGGGGCAAGTGTTATCTCATTGTCACGGAAAACTGTTGAAAAAAGAAACTGACATTTTTTCTTATAAAACAAAATTTATTCAAATTCTTTTCAATGTCTGTCAATATCAAAGACAGAATTTTCACTCTTACACCGGTACTGACCTTTTGAAGCGGTTCAAAGACAGGTACAGTTATCTACATGCTAATACTGCAGGAGTGCATTTTTTGGTTCAAGGGGAATATTCAACTTTAGAAGATGTATATGTTTGAAAGAATTTAAGGAATACTATAATCTGTCTCAAATGTTATGAAAATACAGAAAAAAAAAAGAAATCCAACTATGAATAAAACAGATGTAGCAAATTAAATAATATCAATTATTTTTATATATTATCAAATATTATCAAACAGCAGCCATTTGGAGCACAGTGATGTCATCGTTCTTTCCTCATATGCGCATCATCACATATTGTATTTATGGCAAAATTGTCAAATACCATTAAACATGGAACTACAGAAATAAGGCACATGTATAGAATTTACACACATACTAAGGTTCATATCATATTATGACACAAAATATGTTTATATATGTTTATGCTCATATAAATCAAGAGCTGTCTGATGACAGCGCGCTCGACTATTCGAAGAATTGATTGAAGAATGGGGTCAAAATATTATCATAGATATTCAGACAAAAGAAAAAAATAGATTAGACAAACAATGTTCCAATATTTGTGGATTTCAATAAGTCTTGCACTAAATGGCAATGTGTGAACCAATTTCAAAGTCCAAAAAGGGTCATAATTAAGCCAAAATAGTTGTCAGAGTTATGTACTCTTGCCTACAGATGTATATCATAATGATAAACAAGTGTTCAAAGTTTAAAAGCTATATGTCAAATAGTTTTGACAAAACATGGACTTGTATGAAAACAGAACAGATTTCCAAGTCCAAAAAGGGCCGTAATTCAGCCAAAATAGATGATAGAGTTATGTACTCTTTCCTACAGATATAGACTATTATAGTGAATAAGTGATAAAAGTTTCAAAACCATATGTCAAACACTTTACACAAAATATGAACTGGTACGAAAAACTTAACCAAGATTTCTAAATAGAAAGGGGCCATAATTCAGCCAAAATCCTTGATGGAGTTATGTACATTTGTTCATAACTGGTCATGGTGATGGTAAACAAGTGTTGAAAGTTTCAAAGCTTTATCTCAAAAGACTTTGCCAAAATATGAACTGGTACGAAAAACTTAACCAAGATTTCTATGCCAAAAAGGGCCATAATTCAGCCAAAATTCTTGATGGAGTTATGTGCTCTTGCCTATAACTGGACATGGTGATGGTACACAAGTGTGTAAAGTTTCAAAGCTTTATCTCAAAAGACTTTGCCAAAATATGAACTGATACGAAAAACTTAACCAGGATTTCTAAGTCCAAAGGGGCCCTAATTCAGCCAAAATCCTTGATAGTTATGTGCTCTTGCCTACAACTGGCCATGGTGATGGTAAACAAGTGTTGAAAGTTTTGAAGCTTTATATCAAAAGACTTTGTCAACAAGCCAGTCTGAAAGACAGCTAAATCCCCCGCCACTGCTATGGATAGTGAAAGGGTAAACCTTTGATTTTAGCTGTGACCTTGACCTTGAACAGACATGGCTGACTCATGAATTCTGCACAATGTCTTGATGAGGTGATCATTTGACCCAAGTTTCATGAAAATCCTTCAAGGGGTTTAGGAGATACAGAGCTGAAACCTTTGATCTTCAGTTGTGACCTTGACCTTGAGTTGACATGGCTGACTCATGAGTTCTTGATGAGGTGATCATTTGACCCAAGTTTGATGAAAATCCTTCAAGGGGTTTAGGAGATACAGAGTGGACACCAAATGGAAGGCTCAAACCTTCGACCCTTAGTTGTGACCTTGACCTTGAGCTGGCATGGTTGACTCATAATTTCTGCACATCGTTCTGATGAGGTAATCATTTGACCCAAGTTTTATAAAATTCCTTTAAGGGGTTTAGGAGATATAGAGCGAACACGAAATGGAAGGCTCAAACCTTTGACCTTCAGTTGTGACCTTGACCTTGAGCCGACATGGCTGACTCATAAGTTCTGCACATCGCCTTGAGGAGGTGATCGTTTGACCCAAGTTTGATGAAAATCCTTCAAGGGGTTTAGGAGATATAGAGCGGACACAAAATGGAAGGCTCAAACCTTTGACCCTAAGTTGTGACCTTGACCTTGAGCCGGCATGACTGACTCATGGGTTCTGCACATCGTCTTGATGAGGTGATCATTTGACCCAAGTTTTATAAAATTCCTTCAAGGGGTTTAAGAGATATGGAGCGGACACAAAATGGAAGGCTCAAACCTTTGACCCTGAGTTGTGACCTTGACCTTGAACCGACAAGGCTGACTCATGGGTTCTGCACATCGTCTTGATGAGGTGATCATTTGACCCAAGTTTTATAAAATTCCTTCAAGGGGTTTAGGAGATATAGAGCGGACACAGAATGGCAGGCTCAAACCTTTGACTTGAGTTGTGACCTTGACCTTGAACCGACAAGGCTGACTCATGGGTTCTGCACATCGTCTTGATGAGGTGATCATTTGACCCAAGTTTATGAAAATCCTTCAAGGGTTTAGGGATTATGGAGCGGAACGAAAGTGTTACGGACGTACGGAGGCAGCCAATTCCTATACTCTGCATGGGGTGGGTGGGTGAATTAAAAAGTGAACTGACAAAACTAACCAAGGTGTGCGCCGACTCGAAGTGGTGAGTAGGAAGCTTACTTATTCTTCAATGTCGAGCTAAAAAGGAAATGCAAAGGCTTACACATGAATAAAATCTTGCTTTAATTAAATCCATGGGGTACTGATTACACAGACAGTTGTCAACTGCTAAAACTGTATGGTGTCGGTCGCGCATGATATAGAACTCATTACAATTTTGTTACAAACAAACAAAAACAACGAAATTATGTTCAAAGCAATATAGCTTTTCTTTTTGGACATCAGTTTCTCATCTGTTAATGTTGAACCAGTTAACTTAGCATGCTAAGAAATTGTGTCTGCTGGAAATTGTCGTCTGCTAAAATTGTAAAGTCATTCAATTTGCTTCCAAACTGGAAGACAATTGTAGAGTAGCAAACAGCTTGGAACCTGATCAAGACGCGATTTAATCGGTCTGATCTGGTTCCAAGCTGTTTGCAAAGACTGTTAAATTCGCCTGCAGCAGGCTAAGGGTTAAAAAATAAATTCTTACGTGCTCTGGTAACATTCGACTTCAGATCTGTCATGGTAACATTCCCTGTTCTATCTGTGGTTTTTTTTTGGAACCTGCAATAGTCAATGTTATCATATCATTATTATTTTCCCCTCTTAATACAACAGCTGTCAAAAAATATTGTACACAATCTAAATAACGCTTTTATTTGACATCCAAATAAAACAGTGTTTCACATTCAAACAATTTGCTCATTTTCAAGCAATATCATTAAAGAATAATGTTACCAAAATTTTCAGAGTTTTTATAAACACTTCATAAGAAGTTCTTTCTATCTTTCAGCTTTTATTACAACACATATCCAAAATACATGCTAAATGACCATGCTGACAGGCATTTCGATGGTGATGTGTAAAATAAAAATTAATTGGATAATTTGCTTTTGAATGCTTTTACAATAAATGTAGGACTGGAATGATTACCTAGTTAATCAGATCCAATTCGATTAATAGGTTAAACCGGTTTAAATTTTGCAAAACCGCTTATCGCTCTCAAAGAATAAACAGCATGTACTTTATCTTTAACAATTTCTTTGACCAGCACATACTATATGATAGCCCGCAGTATATTTCCACTAAGAAAAAACATCCACTTGATCATAACCAATAGTCTCTGATTTGCCTGTCATGATATATTTAAAATAAGATACACCAAAATATGAGTACCGGTAGTCTTATCTATTGTCACAAAATAATGGAAAAATAACCCATCTCAGAGTATATACTAAATAGGTCTGAACAAGAGCTGTCACTAATGGTGACAAATGCCCCAGCAGGGCCTTGACCTTTGACCTGGTGACCTTGACCTTTGACCTGGTGACCCAAAAGTCAGTAGGGGTCGTGTACTCAATAAGTACTATCAGCATGTGAAGTTTGAAGGTCCTGGGTGCAGTGGTTCGTGAGTAAAGTGCCTTTATGCAAAAAGTTAACGTTGTGACAAACGAACGAACTAACGAACAGACGGACAGTTGAAAACTAATATGCCTCCCTTCGGGGGCATAAAAATAGATACACAGAAGACAGTGCATATGCTTACAGACGATACAATAACTTTGCTAGCATTTATATATGATCACAAGATGATATTGTCACCAATGTTTTAAAACATATGGCAACAGTCCAAGGACTGGAAAGCAAAGTATGTACAGATAATGCAGCATGTAATGCGCAGAATGAAGCGAGAAGAAATAATGAAAATTTAGTATTCAATCAGTTAACTCTATAAT
This sequence comes from Mercenaria mercenaria, assembly GCF_021730395.1. NCBI lineage: Eukaryota > Metazoa > Mollusca > Bivalvia > Venerida > Veneridae > Mercenaria > Mercenaria mercenaria. Next base: position 865,717 of record NC_069378.1, read on the forward strand.
GCCTTTGTCATGAGTATTTGCCTATGTCTTGTGTATGTGAAAATTTTGTGCATCTTTGTTAAATAGGGTTTCTATTTCTGTTGTATTCGATATCTTGGTGCACCCATCAAAGCATGAATATATATGCAAACCATGTGTGTTTACTTCAATAGTCATTTTTGCTTTTTGTAATCTATCCGAAATTTACAAACCCAGATTACTGAACACACTTTAAAGAACATCTGGATAATTGCGAAAGATACTGATTGCATGTTTACTTAAAACATACTAAAGTTTTCCATTCAGGAAAAGAAGTGAATATTTCAAGGCACATCACATTTTGAGGATGAGATAAATGCATTTCTTCAAACTAATCCGAGTTCAAGATAAATTTTTTAATCTAAAATAAAAGCATAGTACAGCAGAACTCAATTACAACAAATTCGGATACAACACACAGTTAGGTTTTCGCCGGCTCATTTGTAAACCATCTTTACCCCTCTGTAAAATGTTTGCATACGGAGAACTCACTATTCAGTTATGGTAATAAAGAACTTTGTTTGCAATAAATGTGTATCGTATCATGTATACAGTAACTGCCTTTGCCGAGTCCTGTGCAGTATGTTATATCCGAGTTTTACCATATGGAAGAAAGTTTACAGAAAAATCTGTTTAAAATCTAGACAATGCCAGATGATATACAGCACTCGGGGTTTTAATGCTCAAGGTAAGCTGACTCAGATTACTGGCATAAAATGTGGTAGTCAATTGATTTTCACAGATGTTCTGTAAACCTGATAGCCAAGATACCGAAGCAGTGAATACAATGTGTATAATGTAAATAGCAGTTAATATAGTAAGCTACATGTAGGTTCCTATTACCAAAGGAAAGCAAAACACACACAAGAACCAGCATCAGGTTTATATTAAGTAAAGTCAGCATATTACACTTAAATAATGTCTATGACTGAATAACCTAAAAAGGAAAGGAGAATGGTGTGAAATAAAGTATGACATGATTTAGTCCATTTAATTTCATAATCTGCAAGTAGTAAACAAAAGACCAAAAACTGTAAAAACTGCAGACTGTGATGGTTTTGAAACTTTTTGTAAAGAGTACATCAATTTAGTTGCAAAGAATATGAAATGTTTGCAATACAAAATGATTTATGGCTAGAAAATTCCCTTAGATAGAAGTACTGGCTGCTGGTCTTGTCTGTTCAGGTTAAATATTGCACCATAAGACCACAACACTCATAATAGCCACACAGTATATATGTTTCTAATTTTCCACTGACATAGTATCATTACACTTGCTCAGTTAAAACGAGTTTAACTTATCCTTACAAGCAGACTATGCATGCTCTAAAATGAAACCGAAGTTTCCTTTCCTTTCAGTGCCAGATTTCAGCAAGTTCAGTTATTTTTGGAATATGCCTAAACACTAAGCTTTTTAGAAAAAGTAAATGCAAGTTAATGATTCTTTTGCCACTGGAAAATTGTATCTAACTTACCAGGAATAGCCTATTATATCAGATAACTAGAATATAAGTAGTCATGTAAATTGAACATATTCTGGAGAACCTCCTTTGTAAGCAATCATGATATTAGTAAAATTGTCATAAAATAGTTGGCAGAAAATGGTGAACATACCTGTACCATCAGCTCCCCCTTTTCTAACAGTATTTCTACTAAAGTAAAACTGATATCATATAGACTGTAAATAGATACTACCAGTCATTAGTAACCTTTAAAGCATGCCCATACTTGCAACTTATTTCAAAATAAAAATGAGATGAACCAAAACAATGAAACGGTTTCTTAATCTGTCCGAAGATGGCTTCAAGGCAGTCTACACAACTGTATTCATGAAACACAGTTCGGTTATGAGGTAATATTAATGTTTTGCCTGAAACAAATGTTTTCATTGACCTTTGTGGGGTTTCTACTATATTTTAGCATGGCCAGTAAAATTTCAATCTAATTTGGTAATGAAATCATAAATGAAAATGTAAAGTCTCAAGAATACGGATATCAGTCGCATCTCCGCAGTGAGTTAAAACACTTTCAAGGGCATGCCAAGCCCATCAGTGTTCTATCAGTACCACGTGAAGCAAGCAAGTTCGGAAGTTACTGCTTTACATGAAGCTAATTTTAGTTCATCTCACAACTGCAATGCATGGGATCGAACTGAGAAAACCTTTGAGAAAGAACCAAGTTCAATTTTAGCGTTTTAACATCAAGGCCTGAATTTCTCTTTTGTGTTCTCAAGCTATGTTTTAAACACAAACCTCTCTGAGCAGACACGTGTTCCTCAAGGCATGCAACTAATTCCATATCCTCTGTTGTTGGGGTATCTGCAAAGTAATATATGTGATGTTTTTAACAATTTAATCCATGCTTTATGGCTCATCTTGAAAATTAGCAAGTTATTGCAATTACACATACCGTAATAAAACTATTTTCAAGTTAAGAATAATTAACAAAGCAATGCATTTATGTCTTCATAACATCTCTTTGGATGAAAAAAAATAACAGATTTTCTTAAATCTATAGGGCCTGCAAAGTGTATGGATTAAAACAAGAGCTGTCAGTGGACAGGGCGCTCGAGTATTCTCAGTGCTTGATATGTATAATATAAGCTATGAGTAAATCTTCAACATTACAATAAGCATATTCTAAGTCGAAAAGGGGCCATAATTCAGTCAAAATGCTTGATACAGTTGCCTCCTCCTTTTTACAGTCTGGGGTCATGATGGTAAACAAGTATGCAAAATAGTCGAATAGTCGAGCTAAAAAAGGAATGTACTTTCCTGACCAAAATTTGAAATAAAACAGGTTTGATTCTGAAGGTACTTTTTCATAAATTACGAGTGCTTCAATTCATCTGCTTTATGGCCTAGAAACATTTCACTTCTGTTAACACTTCAAAGCGAATCGTAGCTTACAGTGTGTATTTTACAAAAGAAGTATTGACTGGGACCATTGGTCTCTTCGAGTTTATTTGAATAGCAATACTTCAAATTCATATGTGGATATATTCATAGCAGTAAGTAAAGACCACTGACCTAGCTCAGGTAAGACTTGCTTTTCAGCAGCTACAGTTTCACTGTCCTGTCTGGTTGGAATATCTATGAATAAAAAGGAAAGACTTAAATACCAAAAACATCATCTTATGTCATCAAATGAGCTGTAAACTTACCACTGCAATTATTTCTTGTCATTCCAATAAAGTCTGTAAAAAGATCCCTTGGAAGCATAGAATAAAACCCAAAAAGCATAATAGTGGACTTGGTACTATTGTGTCTGTTCATGAGAGGTAATGAAATGTGAAACATCTCTCACGCCCCCTAGCACTGGCTTAAGTAAAGCTCTATTACACGTGTACTGAATGCGATCCAAATGCAATTTACCAAATACAATATTTTGCAACACTTTCACAAGATATACACACAAGACATATAGACTGAACATTATGAAGAATAACATTGTTAGAACTATAATTCTCACTCTCTCTCATTTCTGACGATTTTGACTCCTTTACATCCAGTCAGCTGCACTGGACTACAAACTGGATTCTGGTGTAACTTTGAACCCGGAAGGATTGGCAAGTAAACAAAACACCATTATTATCACTTGCTGCTGTATGGTATATTTTGCAAATTTTGCAGTAAAAAATATTAAAGATAGCCTGAATGGAAACAGATGCTTACTTGGTGTAAACTTTGGTGGAGAAGATAGCCTCTGTATTCTTTTCTTCAACACATCTGGTGGAGGCAAAGGACCATTCATCAGAGATTTAACTAAGGCTGGTGACCGAGTGGCTGGCTCAGATTTTCTCTTCACAATCTCCTTGCCCTCCTCAAACATCATCATGTACTTCTGGAAAAAAAAAACAAAAACAACTGATGGCTTTCACAAAATTGTGTTGCCTTTGTATGAGTGCCAGACTGTTACAAAATTATTAAAGCACAGTGGATAAACACTGTTCGACTGAGGGTGGACATACTTTGGCATGCAACAGATGTCACATTATACGCCTACTCTCAAAGATGGACGTATAAATGTTTGTGTTTGTTTTGGGTTTAACCGTTTTCAACAGTATTCGTCAGTAACGGTGGGCAGTTAACCTACAGGTTCCTGGTTCGTACCAGTAAAACTGTCTCCGCAAGTAATGCCAATTCCCACATGATCAGAGGTGGGGACTAATGATTTCAGACAATGTCGTTATCAATAGTCACGGAGAACATACGCCCGCCGGATTCGTACTCACGACCCGCGATCCGTAGACGACGCTTACTATTGAGCTAAGGAGGGCGGGCGGCGTATAAAAAGGCAATAAAATATATTGTAAAACAGTCACCTAAGCTACATGTGCATTGCAGTCTATGCTAAAGGTACTGGTACATTTATATGACAGTCGGTCCCGTAATATATCCTGTTTTACCAGACAAAATTTTAACAGAAAGAAACAGTGCTGATTTAAATCACTAAAATTCATAATATAATACAGTGAAACACTGCGCACTCGAGCAAATAGTTTGTCTCCAGCTTATTTCCTTTTATTTTCTATGTAAAGTTACCGTGGCTGGGTGAAGCAATAATAACTTGATTGCTAGAGCAAGCCGAGGTTATTACTAATTACATCACAGATAACTTTTATAATATGCTGTTGGTTTTTTAATGTTAAGAGCATGTTATTTTAGAAATTATAAATCTGTACACAAAATAAAGTTATATTTTTGAAATGTTCTTTACAACCATTTGGCCATGGAGTAATTTGTATGTAATGGAAGAAAAGTAGAATCTGTTAAGATACAAGTATTAGATTATCAGATTTACAGATTGAAACTTTTCATTCGGGCAGCAAAATCTGATTTTGACTTGCTTATCTGTTTTTGACATTTGCTAGTTTTTACTTGTCCGTATGATTCTTTTATAGTAAATTCTGGCCAAATTTCACTTGTCTGTACAAGCTTTGGGACAACCTGTGCAATACAGACAATTGAATTTGCCGCCCCTGACTTCAAGGTAAAAAAGTATCAATTATAACTGAATATTACTTACAGATAGTCACACGACAATTTGTAAATATAAAAACCACATTTGTGAGAGTGTTAAAGAGCATATGGGACGAAATTATCTACAGTATGAAAGATACCTTTAGAGCAAGTTCGTTTTTTTTCCACGTTTGACGGGTCTGCTTCTTTGCTCACCTGAGGCCACCAACCAGCCCACATATCCTGGTGAGTTCTCAAGGAGCCACCTGAACCTCCTTCCATGAAAAGAACCAAACTGGACCACATACTCTCCTACAATAAGACAATCACTGACAGCCTATTTGTTTTCAAGTTCAGCTACCAAGTTTTTTATTAAATATCCTGTCATTATGGACTGTATCAAGACAGCCAAAAACCGTTATCAAACAAATGATTTAATCTTGAATTAAATCAGGACTGTTCAACCATAACATACATGAAGCTTATTGTCAGTAGAGTAATACATGTGTTAGAAATGATTCTGTTGTAACAGCCAGGGATGCGGAAATCCCAATTTTTTTCACATGTCCACAGACAAATGAGACTTCTCCGCAGTTAAAACTTACTGGCCCAGATTTTCAACATTTAAACATGCATGGTCGCAACCACAGTAGGGCTCGAACCAATGACCCCTGGATTGATGGACGACACCTTATCAACTACACCAACGCTCCCCTCTTACTATATAGTATAAACCTTGGTCATGTGAAAATTTGCATTTAATGAATTTTAGGGAGTTTTTTCACACTCAGGGCCCAGGTCAGCCTGCACATAATAGTCTGACCAAAGATTTTTTTATCAACCCCTGACAAAGGTAGTACTGATTAAAAAATTAACTTATTGAAATTATTTTCTACATACCAAGAACATCTTTCTCATCCTGAGTGTCACCATTACGGGCTTTTACTCGTTCAGTTGCTTCCGACACTGTACCCGTTCTGCAGAAATAGCAGGACTCCATCTCTGCCCTTCTGACTTCGCCCTTTTGGCCTCCTCACTATCCCATATGATCAACTCCATACTAACCAGATGACGCCGGAATCTTGGATACATTTTTCTAAAAAATAAAAAGAAATAAGTTTAAAAAAGATGTTGACTTGCTAAGAACGGTTAATAACCTTAAAGGATTCCCAAACAAATTTCACTCCACATTAAATGGCTCAAAAGGCTTTGAGCATGTTTACAACTGTAACAAGTTACAACTTTAACAAGCTTGAGAAGAATAACGAGAAAAACAATATCTATTCCAAAACACAATTGACTGATGGTGAGACAGGCATATGTTGAATTAACATTTGGTATAATTCATATTCTAACACGACCAGCAAATAACCTACATACATGTAGAGCAAAATCTATCTCGGGTTATTCTGCAATATACCACTCACGTGCAATGACGTCATCCGATCCAGGTGCGTAGCGCGGTCCGAAAAAGTAGTTACCATTTTTTTCTAACACTGTTGATACTAGTATGTGTTAGAATCGAAATAATAAGTTCTCAAGTGTAAAGCAAATATTGGATGTACCTGTACTGGAAAATAAACTGTCAATTGGATTTATGTCAACTGCCATATTTTCAAAGTTTATTAGTACAACCGTTTGGGGATATACCATGGTTATAAATAGTTTGTTGACAAAATGACATCACTGTCAAAAATTGTTGGTGGATAAGTAGGTTTAAACTGTATATGAAAAGTTAAACGAACAAATTAATGTGTGTTGTAACTGTTGAAAATCAATACTGTGAACACACTTAGTATGTACTAGATTTTGCAATTGTATACATTTAACAAATAATCAAGGTGGCTTAGGCCTTTGAGAGGTTCATCGTCTGATTTACAAAGGTTCAGAGTTCAGATGCGTAGGAATTGAACCACGAGGGCATTAGCCCGATTGGTTAAATACTGAAGCATCTGAACGATGAACCGTGGTTGATTAGACGATAAATTACAAGAAGGCCTTGACTGTTTTCATTCTGACATGCTCATCGATATATTTTAATAAATATTACGCTGGACTTCATTTACGCAAGAAGTAATGTATTTGATGTCAGGCGGCAATATGACATCATAATTGACGTCATTATGCTCTCTTACCGGTCCCCGTGTCAATTGTTGTTAATCGCAGGATAAATAGAGCTTTATTTTCTTCTTTAACTGGATATCAAATCGAGCGATGTTAGAATGAACAAATAATCAAGGCCTTCGAGTTGTTTATCGTCTAGTTAACCACAGTTCAGAGTTCAGATGCGTAAGAATTGAACCATGAGGGCGTTAGCCCAAGTGGTTAAATACGGAAGCATCTAACGATGAACCGTGGTAAATTAGACGATAAATCACAAAAAGGCCTTGATTGTTTTCATTCTGACATGCTTATTGACATATTTTAATAAATATTATGCTGGACTTCATCTACCCGAGGAGGAATGTATCATAATTCATGCGGCATTTTGACGTCATAATGCTCTCTTACCGGTCAGCGTGTCAACTGTTGTTTATTGCAAAATATACAGCTCTTGATTTCCTTCTTTGCTTACCTGGAAATAAAATTGAACCATGTTAGAATTGTAAATATTTAAATCATGAATTATTCTACCAGCAGTTCTACATTTTATGAAAATATCTTTCAAAATGAAACTACATTATTACCTGTTTCTGAAAAGAAACGATACATACAGGTTAAGTACATTTCAAAAGGTGGAAACTTAAAAATATTGTTCCCGATTCAGTATACTGTCAGTAATGGGGATGGAGAAATACGGTTTACATTCTGATTGGCTAATGAAATTCTGGTTCAGGTTGGACACTGTGGTTCTGATTGGTTAAATTCTGGTTGCAGATGTGGTTTTCATGGCTTTAAACCCACGACGGGAGAGTGAAGTTAAGCGCTAATCGGACAACCGAACTGAAAATTATTATATTTTATCACACTTTTTTATCTTTGAAAAACTTGGTTGGCTGACAGTATTATAATTTCCCCCTAGTTTGTTCTTTCCATTACATACACCCAGGACCAAAAGATTGAAAAACATTTCAAAAATTTTATTATGATCAAGTCATATTGATTATGTGAGGCCAAAAAAAACCGTTTTGATCTCTACGAATAATTCCCCCAGTTATGATTCGCAATGTGAGATTCATACAAAAGTTAAGTCCCAACCTTGGGTAAGTAAAAAAAATTTGATGTTCTTTTTAAAAATTTTTTTGCGAGCTGTTGATTATTATTTTTTAAATACTTTTAAAAAATTATAAAACACTTTTTAACCATGGGAGTAAATTGAAAGCAGTGACCCAAATGACGTATTAGCTGAAAATGTAGTACTGAAAAAATGCGAATAATTTATGTTGTTAGAATTGAAATAAAAAAGCATTTTCCCAAAATTTTATCAGTTTAATAAAAAATTGCAGTCGTTAAAATGCAAAAAATTTTAAATATTTGTGCTATGCACTTGTGTTTTAATTATGTGCATAATCCGGGCCCATATTTTTTTAAAAACTGATAAAATATGGGAACAGATTTTTATTTTTTAAAGTAAGAAGTAATATTTACAATTTTTGCAGACATGATTAAATTTTTGGGGGTCCAACAATGGGCTTCCCCATGTAGGTGTGGGCTTCAAGATGGTATTGCTGTTGAATAGGTGTTTAGCTGGAATACCCGGGAAATTGGGGCGGAATAGCTTTTTTGTGTTTGCCCCAAAATCCTGATGGGTGTCGGGGCGGGAAAACATTATTTGGTTTTGGGGGCCCAAAATACCCGATGGTCCCAAGCTGAACATCTTTTTGGTGTTGGCCCAAATACCCTTTGGTGCCTGGGATACCAGCGGAAAAAAATGGTTTGTTGGTGTTTTCTAAAGACACAGCAGGAAGAGGCAAATTTTTCTGCACTTGCAGTATTTTGACCGATATCGGGTGCCTTTTAAATCTTTTTGATATCCGTCATTTGAAAAGGGACCGTGTATGCGGTCAGATGTCTGTGCCTTATGATCGATTTTTGTTATAAAATTTTGCTTAAAAACCATTACCTTATGGTAAAAAAGTCCAAAATAGAAAATGAGTGGTAAATAATGGTTTTTACTCTAAAAGAAGAAATTTTTGCGATTTTGTCGTTTTTATTACGTCATTATATAAGTGACGTCATTCGAATATGACGTCATTAAAAAAGGTTGTTGCACACTTATTTTTATAAAAAAAATTCCCAAATTTTCGAAAAAGAAGTAAAGACAAGTAAATAGAATAAGGTTTTGCCTAAGTGGAGAAATTTATCTGGCTCAGCTCCGGCGTTATCAGGTTCGCCTTGGCTACCCCAAAAACTTCCTCCCCTGCCGTAAAATTTTTATCTTGGCATAATATTATTTCTAAATTGGGCCCTTTCTCTGCATGGTACACTGGGTGGAACAAAGGGAAAACTGCCACTTTAAATATGGGAAAAAGTCACAGTTTAAACCCGTATTTAAGCAGTCAACAAAAGGGGACAACATGATCTGCTGTTAACACAGGTGGCGCTTAATGATATTTGAACGAAAAGTCCATTAGAAATAAACTGCTGGCTCCCTTTAAACAAGGATTCTTGATACAAGTTTTTGGGAAGGGGTCATGTATCTTTATCAATCAGGCGCAGAGAATTTTTCTTTTATAAAAAATGACTTTATACCAAATAACCAAATGGTGATTAATATAGTAGTCGCAAATTACCCCGGGTGGTTGACCTTTGGCTGATTATTCAACGATTATTTCATTGTAGAAATAGGGGTGCTTTGGGTGACCAAATTTATATTGTCGGAAAAATTTATGACTCTCTGACCCGTTCACATTTGGTGTAAAGAAAAACCCTTTAAAAGAAAAAGACAGAATTTTTTCTTTTAGGTGTGCGTGATGCAGTGAAGAAATGGTGTAGAAAATGTAGTATGTACATTCGAAAAATGCCAAAAAAAAATAATTTAAAGGCCCCCTTGAAACAGTTCCCTCCGGTGTAAAAAGGAAAAAGGAGCTATAGTTTTGTAGGCCCATTGGTAAAAAATGCAAACAAAAATCAGTATTTAATGGTGTATCAGTTATTTTATGAAAAGGAAGAAGAGTGCCTTTTCCAAAAATTTAGAAACAGTAACAGTCACTAAGCGTTAATTGAAAAAAATTTTCAAGATTTGGCTCCCCCCTTTTTCATACCCATCAGGGGCAATTTGAGTCAAAGTTTTTTCAAAGTTATGTAAACTTTTAGGATTCAAGAAATACCTCATTTCAAATGAAGGTTCTTTTAATGAGCGTGTAAACGAAGTTTGCTCGACATGCTAACAGTATTTGTGTCGAGCCAAAAAATGACTTCAACAAGTTGTATTTATGTTTAATGGCCCTTGTGTTTGTTAAAAGAAGCCATTGGTTTCACACCCCCAACATGGTCTTTGGCTCTGAAATAAGGCTCCCCAAATGATCTGTTTTGGACAGCCTGAATTAGAAAAGCTGAAACGGATGAAATATGGTTGATTAGGTAAATGCTTGGAAAGTAGAATAGTAGAAATACATAATTGTGGAAAAGTTTAAAATCTTGTGAGGGCATGAAAAAGAAAAAAGCCTCGATACTAAATTTCAAAATATAAGTAGGGATCAGGGTTTTGGGATAAAAAACCCAAAGGAAGTCAGCCCAAATAATAAATTCACGAGACCGTGGGAAAGGGGCCTATACACTTTTTAAAAAAATTAGTGCTTTGTACGTATTCAAGGGTTATGCCAGAAAAATTTTGTGTCATCATGAAAATAAAAACCCATGTCTGCAGAGCATAGCAGGTTGTGTTTTTTAGTTAAGTAAAAACTGATAACGCTTGTCCTTTTTTTAGTTTTCATGAACCTATGTGAAGTTGCAACATTATGCAGAAAAACATAAGTTATGTGCAAAATTACCATTCACTCTACAGCCATCCTGTGTCAAAAGGGGGTATAACTAAGGTAATACTTGTGCCATACTTATGACCCTTGTATAAAATGATGTCGCTGATGATGTGGTCAAAATGCACAAAAAGTAACCTAATATTCTAAGTAAACAAGAGGACCATGATGGTCCTGAATCGCTCACCTGTCCCAACATGACCCAGTTTTGTACTGAGTATGACGTCATTTTTTTCTATTATTTGACATAGTGACCCAGTTTTTGACCTCATGTGACCCAGTTTTGAACCTGACCTAGATATCATCAAGATGAACATTCTGACCAACTTTCATACAGATCCCATGAAAAATATGGCCTCTCGAGAGGTCACAAGGTTTTTTCATTATTTGACCTACTGACCTAGTTATTGACGGCACGTGACCCAGTTTCAAATTTGACCTAGATATCATCAAGATGAACATTCTGACCAATTTTCATGAAGATCCATTCAAAAGTATAGCCTCCAGAGAGGTCACAAGGTTTTCTATTTTTTAGACCTAATGACCTAGTTTTTGACCGCAGCTAACCAAGTTTTCGAACTTGACCTAGATATCATCAGGATGAACATTCAGACCAACTTTCATACAGATCCCATGAAAAATATGGCCTCTAGAGAGGTCACAAGGTTTTTCTATTATTTGACCTACTGACCTAGTTTCTGATGGCACGTGACCCAGTTTCGAACTTGATCTAGATATCATCAAGGTGAACATTCAGACCAATTTTCATGAAGATCTTGTGAAAAATATGGCATCTAGAGAGGTCACAAGGTTTTTTCTATTTTTAGACCTACTGACCTAGTTTTTAACCACAGCTGACCCAGTTTCGAACTTGACCTAGATATCATCAAGATGAACATTCAGACTAACCTTCATACAGATCCCATGAAAAATATGGCCTCTAGAGAGGTCACAAGGTTTTTTTATTATTTGACCTACTGACCTAGTTTCTGACGGCACGTGACCCAGTTTCGAACTTGACCTAGACATCATCAAGGTGAACATTCTGACTAATTTTCATGAAGATCCATTCAAAAGTATGGCCTCTAGAGAGGTCACAAGGTTTTTCTATTTTTAGACCTAATGACCTAGTTTTTAACCGCAGCTGACCCAGTTTCGAACTTGACCTAGATATCATCAAGATGAACATTCAGACCAACTTTCATACAGATCCAATGAAAAATATGGCCTCTAGAGAGGTCACAAGGTTTTTCTATTATTTGACCTACTGACCTAGTTTTTGACGGCACGTGACCCAGTTTCGAACTTGACCTAGATATTATCAAAGTGAACATTCTGACCAATTTTCATGAAGATCTTGTGAAAAATATGGCCTCTAGAGAGGTCACAAGGTTTTTCTATTTTTAGACCTACTGACCTAGTTTCTGACCGCAGTTGACCCAGTTTCGAACTTGACCTAGATATCATCAAGATGAACATTCTGACCAACTTTCATAAAGATCCCATGAAAAATGTGACCTCTAGAGTGGTCACAAGCAAAAGTTTACGCACGGACGCACGGACGGACGCACGGACGACGGACGCTGCGCGATCACAAAAGCTCACACTGTCACTTTGTGACATGTGAGCTAAAAAGGGGCATAATTCTAAAAATATTGGTGCTAGAGTTATGAACCTTGTGTCAAATGGGTGCTGATGTTTTAAGTTTGAATCAAATCTATTTAATAACAAGAGACCAAAGGGGGTCCGAATCCTCACCCTTCCCACATAAACCCGTTTTAGTATGACCCCATTTTTTGACATATGACCTAGTTTTTGAGCTCATTACCCATTTTGAACTGACATATAACAAAAAAAATTCTACCAATTTTCATGAAATCCATTGAAAAATTGGTCTCTACAGGGGCAAAGGGTTTTTCTTTTATTTGACCTTTTTGACCTATTTTAAAAGGTACTGACCCTTTTTAAATTTTTCCCTAATTCACAAGGTGAAATTCTCACTAATTTTCATGAAGATCTCTTTGAAAAAAGGGCCTCAGAGGGGTCACAATTTTTTCTATTTTTATACCATGGCCAGTTTTTACCCACTGACCCAGTCGAAACTGACCTAATAACACAAGTGAATATTCGATAAATTTTTCAGAAATCCATTGAAAATATGGCCCTAAGGGGTCAAAAATTTTAAAATTTTAGACCTACTGACCTATTTTTGACCGCATTGCCCATTTCAAACTTGACTAATATCTAAAGATGAACATTCCCAACTTTCAACAGATCCCATGAAAATTGGGCCTCTAGAGGGGTCAAAAGGGTTTTTTTTTATTATTTGACCACTGACCTATTTTTTTTAAGGGCACCGACCCATTTCAAACTTGACCTAGATACATCAAGGTAACTTTGACCAATTTAATGGAGACCGTTCACAATAGGCCTCAGAGGGGTCAAAAGGGTTTTTTTCTATTTTTAGACCTGCGACCTAGTTTTTGGCCGCACATGATCCTTTTTTCGAACTTGCCTAGATACACAAATGAACTTTTCAGCCCAAATTTTCATACAGTCCCATGAAAAATAGGGCCTTTAGAGAGGTCACAAGGTTTTTCATATTTGAACACTGACCTAGTTTTGAGGGCAGGACCCTTTCGAACTTGACCTAGATATCATCAAATGAACATTCAACCAACTTTTCAGACCCCATGAAAATTAGGCCTCTAAGAGGTCACAAGGTTTTTCTATTTAACCTACTGACCAGTTTTTGATCGCACGTGACCCAGTTTCGAACTTGACCAATTCATCAAGATGAACATTCAACCACTTCATACGATCCCATGAAAAATATCCTTTTTAGAGAGGCCCAAAGGGTTTTTTTCGTTTTTTTTTGACCTACGACCAGTTTTGATGGCACTGACCCATTTCAAATTTTTGACCAGATATCTTTAAATGAACGTTCTGCCCAAATTTTTTTTCATAAGATCTTGTGAAATATATGCCCCTATAGAGGCCAAGGTTTTTCTTTTTTTTAGCCCTACGCCCCTATTTTTAAAAGGCATGACCCATTTCGAACCTGACCTAGAATCAAAAGGGTAAAACATTCTGCCAAATTTTTTCAGAAGACTTGTGAAATAAGGGCCCCCCTCTATAAGTCACAAGGTTTTTTTTTTTAGACCTACACCTTTTTTTGAAGCCTTTTACCCATTTTTCAAACTTGCCTAAATCATAAAGATAACACAACCAACTTTCATAAAATCCAATGAAAAATGTGACCTCTAAGGGTCCAAAGAAAAAGTTTAGGGACACACGACGGCGGACACCGCCGATCACAAAAGCCACCTTGCCCTTTGTGACAGGTGAGCTAAAAACGAGATAAAGTAAAAGGCCAAAAATTTTTAAAACCTAAATTTTCTAAGTAAAGGGAAAGAAATTCTCAAAAATTGGTCGATTAGGGCCCTTGTCCAGAGATGGGGGTGGAGGGGTTAATTTAAAAATTTTTTTTGAAGAAAATCCATCATTGGCATCAAACTTTAACTAAGGTATAAAGGGGGAAGGGAGGAAAATTTTAAACTATACATTTACTTTAAAAAAGCTTAAAATGTCACTGAAAATTTTGCCCACTAGAACATATTTACAAAACTTCATTGGGGTGTTGTGATACAGGACATGAGGGAGGAAGAATCGGACCTGAATGGGAAAACCCCACTGCATCAAACGGGGAACCACCGTTTTGGGGGAAATTGCTTCCTGATGTTGAAAGAAAAAAATACGTTAATCCTGTAGGTGGTGATCTGGTGGTGTAAATCTTTGGCGTAAGGAACACGGTAACAAAGTTTCCCCCTATACACCCGCTCCACTATTGGGGATTTGGGATAAAACTAACCTAAGTAAACACGTGAGGCCTTTACCTTAAATATAATGGCCCAGCCCCCACACAATTTTTTTTTTATGCTTGACAAAGTTTTTGGAACTTACAGGAATAAGCAATAGTAAAAAAAGATATGACAGAAAACCAAAGGGTTCCCAAAAAAATTTTTAAACCCTTAAAAATAACCCAAATTAACACCTTTGGGGACCTGCTTTGGGGGAAAAAGGGCCCCGCCCCTGCACATACTTTGTTTGAATCATTAATTGTAATGGGATTCAGTTTTATATAACAAAAGAACAAAGAAAAAAAAACACTGAAAAAAATTTTTAACCCAAAAAAGCTCATTCTGATGCCCGGGGAGTAAAAAGCACCCCATTCTCCGAAAAGTGGACTAAAAAAACAGTTTGGTTCCTTGCGCATAAGTCCACTGGGGGTAAATACCAAAGACATTTTCAGGCAGAGCTGGAAAAAAGGTACAACTATAAACAAACTTCATAGAAATTTTTAAATACAAACTGCACATTTTGTCACTAATTCACATACTACACCATCTCAATTTTTCAATATATTTTCTAATCCCGACATTTTATTATAACAGGGATCTAAAGACAGCAATCCCCTACCACTGTTTGGGTATGAAAGAGTACACCCCCTTTTACCTAGCTATGATTTATCTTTATCTGACAGGGGGACTCATAAATCCCCCCCATCATCTTATGAGGGGACATTTTTTCCAAGTTTCAAAAACCTTCAAGGGTTTAGGGGCAGAGAGCTCAAAAAATTTGCCTTTAGTTTTTGACTTAACCGATTGACATAGCGAATCAGAGTTCTCAATAGGTATCATATGACCAAAATTGATAAAACCTTTTAAGGGGGTTTTTGGAAACAGATGGGAAAAAAAAAAAAGGAAGGGCCCAAAACCCTTACAAAATTTGACTTTAACCTTAACCAAAAACTGACTCTCACCAGACACATTCTGCACATCTCTTATACAGTAATCATTTTACCCAATTTCATGAAAATCCTTCATGGGGTTTTTTGAAGTACAGACAACCCCCAAAATAAAAAACTCAAACCTTTGACCCCCAAGTTTGGGGAACCTTGACCAGCCCGGGCTCCTTGATTCGCACATCGTTTTGATGGGGGATTTTTACCCCGGTTTTAATGTCCTTCAATGGGGGTTAGGAAATACGAGCAAACACAAAATGGATGGTCAAACCTTGACCCCGAGTTTTTGCCAAAAATGCTGACCGAGTTCCACACTCTTGAAAGGGGGGTAATCATTTGACCCCAAATTTCATGAAAACCCCAAGGGTTTAGGGGAAACAAACAAAATGAAGGCCAAAACCTTTGACCCTAGGTTTGACCTTTACCTTTTGGGCCCCCACAGCTGACTCAAAGCTCGCACATTGTCTTGAGAGCAATCTCTGACCAAAATTTTTTTAAAAATTCCTTAAAAGGGGTTTAGGGGATACAGGGGGGACACGAATGGAAGGGAAAAAAAACCATGACCTTGACTTGACTTTTACCTTGGTCAACATGGGTGACTCGTGAGTTCTGAACATATTTTGAGGTGATCATTTACCCAAGTTTCATGAAAATCCTTCAAGGGGGTTTTAAAATTGGAAACGACAAAAGTGTTACGGACGAACGGGCAGACGCAGGGCGGGTGGAGACCATTCCCCATAATCCCCCCAACACTTGTGGGAGGGGGTGAAAAAGGGCCGTTTCTTATCACATCAAAAATGTCAATCTTTACATATGTGACGCCCATGAATTTTGGGTCCAAATTCGGGGTTACGTCTTTTTACAAACACAATTAAAATTACGTCACAAAAAATGGGGGACGTTACCACTTTCGCGGCAATTAATCCTTTCTTTTTTTCAAAAATACTCACCGCCAAAGAAAAAAATGAAGTGACATTTATAACATTTTTCCCTGTTTTGCAATTTCGTTTTCTTTAAAATTTTTAAATGATTGATAATTTATCGCCCTTTAATCGACAGCCATTTGTAAACATCGAAGTCGCGGAGAAAATGAAACTAAAAAACAAAAATTTTGATGATTTTTTCGATTTCAAAAGAATGACAGTTAGAAACTCAAGAAGTAAGTATTTAAGCGATATGTCGTTAAAAAAATTTTTTTAATTTTTTATTACATTTTGGCCAATCTTTTTCCAAAATACCCCCATTTGACACTAAGTCTAATGACAGATTCGAGGTAGATTTAGTGCAGTTTACATTTTATTTACAAGTGTCAATATATTGTAGACTATATTTTATTTACTAAATCTGCCATGAATTTAACTTTTTTAAAATCGGTTTTGACTCTTATTCAGTAGAATCTGTATGCAAGACAATTACAAGAAGTATTCAGTAGAATCAGTATGCAAGACATTACATGAAAACCTTGTGATTCTGGTGCCAGACAAAATTACAACAGAAAGTGACTGATTAGGAATAGTTGAAACACATCTATTGTCAGCTTCAACCACTAATTTCTTACATGTAATGTCAAATCAGTCCATACATAAAACTTCTACAAGACATAAATATTGTTTTTACTTGGAAAGAGACAGTTTTTTCCAAAGCTTTTCATGTTAAATTTGCATACTGTTCACTTGGCCATTATTTCTGGATTCCTCACCATTTTGTACTGTTCTTGGCAAGTGACTAAAAATTACTTAGTAAAATTAATAAACTTTAGATACATTTTGTTTTGAAAGCCTTGCTAGGAATTAAAACCTAATACTCTTTTTATAGAAGTCTTTGTGCTAAATATGTACTGAGCTAATTGCCCAGGGCATTTTTATCTCACATTACAGCCTTTTTCAGGATTTTTTTCATTTACAGATCAACCACTGAGGATTGTTTGGCTTGATGCAATGATGTTAAACAGTGAAATGATTTTCCAGGAAGGTCTATACACAACAAGCTGGATTTTAGGGGGTTTGTAAATTTCTTCATACATTTTTAGTATTTTTTTTACAGTTACTATACTGCTATTCTAAGTAAGATAAAGACATTAAAGTAGCATAAACATAAATGATCTATTTCATTCATAACATTTTATGAGAAATGATTTTGATTATAGACCCATTCAACAAATATGTGTAATATATTAAGAAGTGAATAAGTAATGACATACAATAATTGAATATATCATGTATGTATTTTTTCATATTTTCAAAATTATTTTTACAGTATTTGTGTTTACATTAAGTTTGATTGCATGAATTGTATGTCTAGCCTGTAGGAATCTTAGCTAGTTTATGTATTCTTGAAAGTCCCTTTTCTGCATGAATACTGTAAGATTTTTGGGATGAGTTTATGCTTATCAAATCTGCTTTCATTCAGCTTTTAACAAAAAGACTCTCTTAAGCTTAAAAAGATGCTTTATAGTCTTATATTCTGTAACCTTACACTGATCTTATTAAAATGAAGTTCTAATGTTGATGAATTTTTGTTTTGCAGTGATGAAAGAACTATGAATATGTAAATGGGAATGAAACAGAAGGAATTAATATGTTCTACTGATCATCCAGCTGAAATCATGCCTGTGGAGTAGAGTGCATGTCACAAATACTGATATGAGCAAATAACTCCATATTGCACAAATAAGGTCATGTTTCCTGCCCTCATGACCTGAAAAAGTTAAAAATTCTAGTTCAAATTACAAATGTGTTTCAAGAAAAAGTAAAACTTAGTCAACTGTGAGAAATATTGGGTAAAAGTAGTGTTTTGATGTCATGACAGCTGTGAAGTTGTTTGAGAAGCACTATCCTAATTGTTCTAATAATACAGAATTTAACTTATAAATTTTCCAAAACTGCATGCATGAAATACTAAGACATGTCTGTTGAACGATTTGAAATTTTCATAAAGATTGGGTAAAAATGGGGTCTCGGGGTTTCAAAAGGCAAATGGAGGGGACGACGCACGAGGCCGCCCGACGGACGCCGGACAATGACCGTCACAAAAGCCACCTTGACACTTTGAGTTCTGGTGAGCTAAAATAGTAACTATAATACTTAAATAAATAGCTTGAAATAATAGAGATTTTCAACTTACTTTGACGCGGACTGCGGACAGCGGACTGCGTACTTACAGTAGGGGTTATCTCAAAATATTTAAAGGTTCGCAAAAAAGAAAACACACTTAGAGTATATATAATTCTTTTACCTATATGTGTAGTAACTTTTGCTTTCACTGTACAAATTAGTGTATTGTGATATAATTATCTGCTATTATGCAATACCTACGTTTGAAAATATGTGGACAGTGAACAGGCTACATTTAAAATACGTAATCGCAATATTGAGATATCATCTAAATACTCTGTCGCATTTTACTTGCGTTAAGCAGAATCTTCAATTTACCCGTATGCTTTAAAAATTTCGTTTTTTAATTTCTGGCGTTACTTAACTCCGCGCGAATCGAACGACAAGACATGTGAAGTTTCGAACCCAATTTACTATAATAATTTACCTTAATATGTTCATGCATTAAAATATAACTTGAAATATGGATTTGAAGATAACGGCGATTCCTGGTTTTAGCATGTGTCCGTCAATACAATTCCTAGACTAGTTTTTCCTAAAACAAATAAGAAAAAATGCGGGTACAAAATCGTGAAAAAAATAATAATAATGCATTCTGAATGAAATGAAAGTCCGTTTAATTTTTGTTGCACAGTATAAATACCGTAGACTTCTGTACGAAAAAGTTAATTGTTTTTCATTAATTTTGATAATTGTATCTACTGTTCGAAAAAATAGAAGTTTTATTGAATATCTTGAATGATTTGTTCAACACTTTGTCTAAACATATAGGAAGTTCTATACATGTATCTTTCATCCCCGTCGAAACGAGACCCAATAAAAACCGTATTTTAGCTAAAACATCCTGAATGAAGTCGTGTATCAGCATGTTTGGAAATAAACAAAGGAAATAACCCTTGTATTTTTCATAATCTGATATCAGAATTGCATGTTAAAAATTGTTTAAATTTACTATCTTAAAGTGACTACTCAGTATGGATTATCAGTTTCAACAGGAATTTAATCTTTAAGTACTATTAAAACTGGCTGTCAAAATGTCGATCTATAACCAAGCGGAGACCGAAAATTGTTTTGTGAACATTAGGCATGGACACGTCCAAGGTCAAATTCAGATCAATTCAAAAACTGTTTATGACCAGTAGCATGCATAGAATTGTCAACGAAATTATATTTTTGACACCATTTGAGCAATCTGTGCGGTCATTTGATACAACCAGCTTAGTAGTCGAGACTAGTCCCTTTTTCATTATTGGTTGTTGTTTTGGGTTTAAAGCCGTTTTTCAACAGTATTTCAGTCATGTAAACGGCGGGCAGTTAACCATAACCAGGTTCCTGGATTCTGTACATTACAAACCTGTTTTTCCGCAAGTAACTGCCAACTTCCCCACATGAATCAGAGGTGGAGGTACTAATGATATCAGACACAATGTCGTTCATCAATATCATTGGGGAACATACGCCCCGCCCCAGGATCGAACTCGCGACCCGAGATCGGTGGACCAACGCTCTACCTACTGAGCTAAGCGGGCGGGCTTATCAATATTGACAAAGCCTTTTTAGTCCGGTACCTTTTCAAACCCCCATGCAACATATGATGTGTGTAGATACTCGGCTTTGAGGAAACTTGGACAAAGATTTAAAACTCATGAAAACTCACGGTATATTTTGGTTTAAAAATCTACAATGTAGCCATCATTTATAACCTGAATAACGTGACGTGAAAACTGAATTAATTCAGAAACCGTATTGAAATCAATTTGTAGGGTTGAAATAGTTCAGAATACATTTAAAACACCCAAAAAAGACACTTTTCACCGCGGTGCAATTTAAAATGTCACGCTTTGTACGTGCAATATTCAAAATTGTGCGTCGTTTCAAAAGCATTTCCGCGTCCTGAGTGCAAAATACGAAACTATGTTTCCAAAATCAATATATACATTCTTTTAAAACCAAATATTCAACTAACTTGTAACATAAGTTGTTTTGATTCCCTGATTTAAAAAAAGGCGAACCTCTTGCGGCACGGGGAAGATGGTCTGTCTCCTTACCAGGTGGTCATTGGGTTTAAATTCTTGAATAAAAAAGGGAAGTTGATCGTTGAATAGCAGCCGTTTTCACTGCTAGCGAATACTGGCTAGAACCTCACGAAATTTACTATAAAAGATAAAAGGATACTTTTGTTTTTTTAAAAAATGCGCCCACGCTGTTTAGAAAGCTTGTAAGACAAAAAGAAGTAAATCGTTAATTCAGATATACATTCAAAGGGTATTAATAAATCTTATAACTGTTTTTTCTGGATAGTATTAGCCGCTGTTCCAGTTTTGCATAAAAAATATATATATACAGTTTGAGAAAACCGCTATAGTAAGTTCGCGTCCGTGGTCCGCAGTACGCGTTGAGGTTTAGCTGAAAATCTCTATTAATACCATGTTATTCTAAAATAGGGACATTGACTAACCTATAGCTAAAGCAGACAAATTTACAATTACATGCTAAGAAATGTCCTTTGGGAAAAGAAGAGAAGGAAACAACATGATGAACACAAAAAAACATAGAGACCACATACTCCAAGATAATCAGAACTTTTCCTGACGTTTGAATGTCTTGCCTGTCCAACCAGTCTACTCGTCCAGTTGACAAAAAGATAGGCTTCTCTATGGGAAATGCACAAAGCGCACAAGTGTTGATCACCCAGAGTATACAAATAGGCATATAAATTAAGGAAGGATAATTTTTCAAGAATATAAGATTACATGAGAAATTGCACCAAACGTGATCATTGCCAAGCCTGTGCATATCAATTCCATTTGGCTTTTTTATCGGAGTTATGACCCTTTATCTGCCAAATTTTAGATGTTTAAAATCTGGAAATTAGTCACTTTTTTATAAGACAAGATAAACATGGTCGGTAGACAAGACAGTATATCAAACGGACAAAATAACACAGCTTTTAACAAGTTAACACTTCTGTAAACATAATGACATGTTCTTTGACAAGAAAATATGGTCAGTATACAAGACAGTACAGCAAATGGACAAAACACAACTAGACAAGCCAGTAAAGCAAACAGACAAAATAACACAGTTTTAAACAAGTAATATTGTATGTAAACATAATGGCATGTCCGTTTGAAAAGATAATATGGTCAAGTAGACAAGACAGTACACTGCCAAGCGTACTTATATATCTTATGAATCTCTAGTTTATCTTTGTTGAAAATTAATATAGTCTGATGATAATTATTAAGTTAGAGAAAACCGTGAAATATCCTCAAATTCACTGCTTTTTATCAAAGAATATTTAAAATTCGGATAAACTTCAGGCACATGTATAAAAAAGAAAAATCAGCTATTCTAAGACTTGAGAGAAAAATGTCACAGGTATACTGATTTTCGCTGGCACACTCCTATGTTAATATACGTTACCGAATACATGCATAGTGATTAGATAATATGCGCTAATCAACTGTGGCATGATAATATGTATCTGGTTAAACAGATCAATATTTATTCACAACTTAGCAGCCGTTACAAAAGTCTAGATCTGATGAAACTAGTTACCTCCCTTGACACAGATAGCAGAAAGTGGAAATTACGTAATGAGTTACCGCCCACAACGTAAACAGAACCGGAAATTGACATAATACTTAGGGTTTGTTGCTCTAACATGGCTGAGGGCTCCGTCGGATGCACCCTGTATTAACGTACTGTCAAATATAAGAAAAAGTACAACACGCTTACAACACGCTCTTACGGTGATATTAAGTTCAACAAAAATACTAAACTATTCACTTCTAGTCTATCAATGATATAATCCATTTCAACCTCACCACAACTATTCAGTTACGCTTGCGCTGAAGATTCCCGGAACTACAGACCACCTCAAACACAGACATAGAATAGAGAAAAGATGAAACTTCACAGGTCGCTCAACACGACAAAAACGAAATGTTGCAGGCTCGGTTTGATTGAGCCTGTTCATGGATAGTAGTGGAAATGCATGCTACCGGCACGCCTCTAGCCCCGGGTTGAGCAGAACTCAACATCTACACATGCTAAAAGTACAAAAAGCAATTAGAGACATCCGCAGATGTATTCAAACGGCGGTGAACATGGAACCTTCAATGATACACGTGCTGAGGCGTGTAATTCCATGAAGAGCGGCGTTTGGTCCCCAGATAAATAATGGGTTTTGCCCCAAACGAGAAAACAATGGGCAGAACTAAACAAACTGGAATTTAGGAAGGGGATCGCAAAGTAGACCAGCAACTAAAAGAAAACCGTAAAGTTTGAGCGAAGTTGTCTCCATTTTCCCAAATATTTACCCTGTTAAATTATTTTCGTCTCAAATAACTTTAAGAAAACAATCCTTCAATATTTTTTCAGATTGTTAATTTTGAAGCAGTTAACTACAATTATACCTAAAATAAGCAGTGCATATTTTAGTTGAAGTACCTATAATTAGTACTATTATACCATGAAAGTTGTGGTATTAGAGAAAGCCCGTCCAAGGTTGAGATATGTCAAAAAGAAAACTCGGTGGAAAGTCGTTTTTGGACAACATCTCAGCCTCGGTCGTGGTACATTCACTTTATAAAGACAAACATTTTCTTATACATCAAGTATACATTCCGTTTATAAAAGCGTTTCATAGTTTCATAGCAAAACAATTTTGCAGCAGCAGTACATTGCATACTTTCGCTATGGAAAATGTTAGAACAGACACACAAAATACAGTTTATATCCCTAAATCTTCCTTTCTTATTAAATGATTTTGAATATATAAATATTCCTTTCTTATTAAATGATTTTGAATATACTAAATTAAACGCCATACATTTTAGTGAAATGAAATACCTATTATACACTCACATCACTAAAATATATTTACATTAAAGGCATATGCATTAGCAATTTGTATATTTCAATAAAACTATTAAGATTATATATCTCGCCAATAGAGCAAATACCCTTTGTTGACATTCGAACAATTTTTTACCACGTAGGAGAACATTAGAATAAGTTCTGTTATAGGTCATACTACAATAAATAATATTCCTATATATTCCATATAAAATGAAAATTTAAAAAAAAAAAAAAAAAAGAGCTATCAAACATAGCTAATCTATTTCTAAACAATCCTTACCCAATTTTTAAAATGACTTATGATAAAATTGGAATTAAAAATGAAGAAAAAAAAGCAGGGGTCATGTATCTTGTAAGAGAAAATTTCTCTTGTAACATTTGCTCACCAAATACAACCTCCTCTCCATTTGTTTCTCCCAAACAATGTCAATGTCAAAAATACATTCAAAATTTGTAATTTAAACAGAAAACAGTTTTAGTTTAGACCTCTGTGGCCGTCCCAAGTGAAACATTAGTTTTCAAAAACAGTCCGCCATTACGCGATTAGCAAATGGCGCCCACGCGGGTTTTCCTTTTCTATAGTTACACCAATAAACACCTTTCTCCTTAACTGTAGTAAACAAATTTCTTGCGAAAACACTTGTTATCACAAAAATAATCACCACTGTTGGGAGACAAGAATATACTATTCAATTATATACTTTGATGAAATTATGCTTTCGCGGTATGCACTTCCGCTGCTGATATAGGTATGCTGATTCTCGGGATTAAAACCCATTGCGTATCGCGTGCGGTGCCTCCATCCCGTCACCTGGCCCTAATATCGTGTACTACATTTCAGATCAAACGTCATTTTGTACAACGTATTATCCTGTATCCCTGTACACACAGGTAGATTAATCCAAAAACGGAGATACGGTGATAACTTTATGATCCTCTAGCTCCCCTAGAAAGTACAAAAATAGCATAGCCCCCTTCCATATCCATGGACACATGAACAATTGATATTGTAACCAGTCAGACATGTAGATCGTACACTCAACAGTACTCCACTCAGCGATATGACGCGGGAGTTCGCAATGTTTTAGAGTACTCAGAGTCCGGTTTTATTGCTTACTAATACGCCTGTCGGTTTAAAAAGGATCTGAAATAATACAGGCACTGTCACAAATTGACATAACGGGGGCCTTATTTTATCTTGTATTGTAAATGCAGGTATAGCATCAACATTTTGTAATTTTTGAGTTTATTGAGGTAAAAGTCCAGATTTCACGCAGAAATACCTCTCATGTTTTTTTCTCTGTATTTCATAACTTAAATTTCCCATGTAAATTTCATCATTGAGTTCTGTTCATAATAAGATAGATGATATATTATAAAACTTCCCAGTAATTCGTGTTTTTTAATCCCCAAAACCAAATAAAGGGCCTCAAATCTCAAAATGTCAATTAAAATTCGCGCCAAAGTAGTTAGATTTCCCCGGCTATTAGCGTAAATCCCCGTGAAATGAGCAATAGTCATAGCTCACGGCTTAAACCGTGAAATCCCATGAAAATTAGATATTTTGGGCGGGACATTATCCTTTAAATAGCTGGACTAGATATGCCATGCGCACACCATCCTTACGAACATTTATAGCGAATCTATGTCGAATTATTTTCTTGCCAAGAAATATATGCTCGATCGAGGTAAGAAATTTATTTTGGTTAGATTTTTGTATGATTATATTGCATACGTTTTTAATTAGGTAAATTTATGTTCAATCTACAGAAATGCTGTAACCTTTATATTTCGGCATATGATTTATGGCTATTTTCGGGTATGTCAGGAAGATTATTAAATTTTTTTCCAGACTTTTGTAAAATTAATAGGAAAAGATGAATCTAAAATGTTATTCATTTTATATAAGATGTAAAAATTTTATACTGAAATATGTAACATGAAAAAATTTCTAATAGTCCTTTGTTCAAAAACATATGTCAAACATTACTGATAATTAATGGAAACGCCATTTACTGCTTGTATGGTATATGTATAAAACTATATGGCAAGTCTAGTGCCATGATAGAAAATATAACATAGAAAATTTGTAATTGTGTGCCAGCTATGCACATCTAATAATGGTCCGTTGAAGCGTATGCATAGAAATTATATGGATGCAACGATCATTAACGTTTGATTTACATTGATTTTTTGTTAATTTGTAGTTGTAAAAAAATAGCTGCCGATTATCAAGACCAATCTATAATGTTATCACATCAATAACTTTTCATATCAAATCATACTTTAACTTAGTCTTTTAGAAAAGGGGTAATTCTTTTGTAATATGGGAAGTAATAAGTACGTATTTTTAATCATGAGACGTTTGAACTTAGTAGCAGCAAATAATTGTAATAAAAGCACGAAATATAAAATAGGGAGCCTACGGAGGATGGAGTACCCAAAGAGCAGTTTTATGCCCTGACATTTTTGTTTTGCTAAGTCTTACCATATGTTTTAATATTTTAGCTTCTATTCCGCCAGACGATTTTTCCTGGTGATGTACCATAACCCCGAAGTACAATGCCCGATGTTCACTTGTCTTCACTCGCCGGATGTGATATCCCAGCGCAGAGCATACGTCCCACATGTATGAGCCGTAAAACCCGCTAAAGAACGATTGATTATTGTTATCCTCTGAAGTGTCATCTTCAGGGATTCAATCACCTATTCCACCATAGGGACACAACACGGAATCAACGTAATCCACGGTTAAAAGGAGGACTGTATTTTGAATATAGAAGCTATGTTTTGTTTGTGCTACTTAAAGTTTCACAATTACATTAAAACCTGTGTTCACGTCCAGATTCGAATGGACCTATAAAGAACTTTGTATCTAGAGATAAAACTACTGAACTTTCTTTTTTTTTTCTTTCATATAATCAGTTTATTTTTCTTTTCATATCTATTCAATGTTAATAAACATCTAAGTAAATAAATTTTTGTAAATATTGTAAAGGAGTTGATTTTGTTTTGATGGTTACTGTCGCCGGTACGGCTTTTCCAGTCACAAAGGTGTCAGAAGTGGGATTGGTCCGAAAACCAACCAGTAGCTATTCGAACAATATTAACACCTCCATTTAACAGCAGCAATAATTTGTAAAGATTCCTCTTGTTTTGTTTTATTTATGGATTACACATATAATAGTTTTATAATTCATTTTTTCAGAGTGACTTCCTTTACCTCAGACAAGACAAGACAGTTCCCGTAGCTTCAGCGAACCAGTCTTATAGTGGAACAACAGACTAAATAGAGACCTTTGTATACACACTCTGGATTCTTGGGTGAGTCGTTCATTTTATTTTTTCTCTTTTGGGTTTATTTTGTGTCACTCTAATGATTAAGCCACCATATATCTGTGCTGAGTAGTGACCGCGCCCTGTACAAGGAGAGTTATCCTACTCACTCTTCATTGTGCGTCGCCCTAACTTTTCCCCCAAGTGATCCTATTTTGTAGTTAGTGTACTGTATACAAACTATATACAGTAATTTTTTTTTTTTACGTTGTGTGTGTTAGCAAGTTTGTTTACTTTGCATATACTTTTAACCTACTCTTAAGTATTTAAGTGCTACAACTGACTGTTGTGATTATACCAATTCTTAATCTTAAGGATAAAAGCACTATGGTTTATTTTTGTTTTATTTGAGTTACACTAAATGTTAACACCAGATACAGTTGATTGATATTTTGATAAGTCTAAGGTATGTTACATGCCTACTGTCCACTGTAACTTTGTAGATTGTTGCCTATGCAACCTGAATGACACAAGTACTGTTGCGCAACTTAGTGTATTATTATTTTAGTGAGGACGTTTGGTGTAGTATATACGTATGAGTATTAGTATTTTGTTTTGGGCTCCAATGGTAACTGTAGAGCTTTAGGTGTAGACTAGTGTAGTCTAGTATCCCTCACAATGTTTATTTAGTGACTCAGTTTGTTTAACAGTCGCATGTAGTGCGTAGTGTTATATAGTGTTAACGTGTTTAATCATGACTAGTGTAGTATAGATAAACGAGAGGAAGGAAAGGAGAAAGGTTATGAGAGGAGAGGAGTTACGTAACTTTGTTAAGGAAGAGCAGGCTAGGAACGTGATGAAAGACATAGTAAGATTAGAAGCAGAGAAAGAAAGATTAGAGTTAGAGAAGCTAGTTGCAGAGGAAAAGATAGAATAAGAACGAACGTATTAGCAAAGAGAGGCTGAGAAGGAAAGGATAGAGTTAGAACGAAAGTTAGAGCTAGATAATAAGAATAACGGACGTAAGTTAGAACAGGAAAAGTTAAAATGGAAAAGGAGAAGTTAATGTTAGCTTAGAAGTTAGAAACAGAGATGGAGAAGGAAGCGAAAGTAGGAACTTTAGAAACATAGCATAAATTAAGGACAGACTAAGAAAAGATGAGTTAAGAAAAAGGTAAAGGTTAAGATGTCTCCCTCTTGATGAGAAAATGATTCCATTGATGCGTACTTGAATGTGTACAAACGTACGCTGTGCGCAGGATTGGGATAAAGAGATAAGGTCACATAACTTACCGTTTTCCTTCTAAAGGGTACGGTCAAGAGAGGTTTTTGATAGGCTTCCTTGGAAGATAGTAAGGATTATGATAAACTGAAAGCCGCTTTGCTGCGTCAGTTCGAACTCACTGACGGGCTAAAAGAAAAAGTTTAGAACAGGAGGCCACGGGATAATTAAGACCATTTGTTATGTTTATCTAGCCAGAATAATAGATATTTCGATGGTTGGCTTAGACTGAGTAAGTAGATAAAACGCTACTGAAGGATTATTAGATTTTTTCTTAGGGACCCAATATTATAAGATTGTCCCTTAATAGGAGACTAATCCAGAATTAGAGAATAAGAAGTTATGTTAAAGCTAAGGATTAAGCAGAAGATGCAGATTTTGTTTTCAAAGAACTCGTGGAGTTCCCAAGCTGGTCGTGAATCGAACCAATAAGGACCGGAGCTATAAACCATAAGAAATACCTCAGATACACTATCCAGTAGTCCGTAAATGTAGGCACTAGAAAATAGAGGTAGTAGCAATGTTGCTAAAAAGAGGTAGATGAGTATCAACTGCCATTGGGTGTACTGAAGTGTTATAGTGTGGTCGACTAGGGCATAGTTCATATTACTGTAGGAGTGAAAGTACGGCGGATAACATTGCTAATAAAGCAGCAGCAGAGTTCGAGGTAGAGCAGGAAAGTAGTAAAGGGGAGAATAAGAAAAAGAAGGAAAATAAAATAGAAGTAGAGGCCGTGACCGTCTAGGAGTAGAGGTAGAGGAAGAAATAGAGATAGAGATAGGAGTAAGTCAAGTAGGTCAGAGAGTGGAAATAGTATTATAGAACTAAGTGGATGTAGAGGAGATAGGTATGCTTAGTGTAAGTACATGACCTACAAAACCCGTACCATTAATGGTAGGGATGTAATCCTAAGCGGGGATACAGGTTGTACATGTGTGATAGTTAAACGGAGACTTAGTAGAAGCAAGTCAGTATTTTAGAGAAAACCCCGAAGATGTAAGAACATAGAGGGAGGTGAACATAGGCTAGATGTAGCCTAAATCGATATTGATAGTCCGTATTTCAAGGGTACAGTAGAGGCTTAGTGGTAGATAAACCTCTACCAATGATGATATAATTGTAATTTCGAGTAGGAGCAGTAGAACCTCATTCAGTAGCTTAGCGTCAGCAGTAGAAAACCTAGGGCGCAACCAAAGGTTAAGAAGCAAGAAATCAAAAGTTCCGTCCTCAGATTTTAGATTTATCTAGAGAGGAAATCATTAGAAAAGGCAACAGAAAATACACGTTAGATTTGTGTAGAAAGAAGCTGAGGAAGGTAACGATTAAGCAGTGTAGGTAAAGTTCAGTTAGGTTGAGATAAGGAAAAGATTGTTATATGAGAGAATAAAAAACCGCCCAGATTTAGACAAACGGTAGAACCGCGGAATTGTACCTAAATGTCCTTAGCGAAACTGAGAAGAAAGTTGCACATTGATTTCGTTACCTGACAGGGCGGCCAATTAGGATATAAGGAAAACTAGTGATAGGGTATTAGCAATATATACACTGCCAGGAGTAATGGCTATGTTAGGGAGGTACTGTCCAGTTCATGTATATTTGTCAACGAACTATACTAAGGGTAGAGAAAGTAAAGTATCCGTTAGGAAAAATGCCTTTGATTGCTTACTCCGTTTAAGAGAGTTGCTGTCGATATCGTTGGGTCCGAATCGAACCTATGACTGATAGGAAAAACAGGAACTATTGACAATGTTAGAATATGGCTACATGAAATCCAGAAGCCAAAGCACAACCTAGTATTGACACTGAAGAGTAGCTGCAGGAGGGCATAAGTAGAAATGTATAATAGAAGATAAGATGCCAAGGAAATGCTTACCGAATGTTGGATCGCAGTTTACGTCCAGAACTTAAGGCCGAATGTTAAGTAGAATATTGTACATTAAGGGCAGTTAACTAAACACCGTAACACCCTATGAGAACGGTTTAGTAGAGAAGTTAAACGGTAGAATAAAGCAGAATGTTGAAGCGTAAGAGTAAGTGAGAGACCTAGAGAATGGGTAAAGGAATTATGAATGCTATGAAGTTAGCTTACCGTGAATTTCCGCAAGAAAGTTTGGGATTTTCCTCCCCTTGATTTACATAATATGGTAGAACAATCCGTGGACTCGATAACTGGTGCTAAGAGAGTTTAAGGGCTGGTAAGTGACGGAAAATGATGAGGTTAAAACCACAAACCAGTATTTTATGGATTTGCAAGAAAAGTTGGGAGGATACGTGTAAATAAGCTCAAGCAACAGTTAGCAAAAAGTAGTGCTAACTATAACAAAAGTATATACAAATAGTCAGGCTAGAGATAGGAGGTTTAAGCATGAAGTAAGGTACTTGTATTGATTAACCTACGAAACATAAAATTTGTTGTTACAATGACGGGTCCAACGTAGTAGAGAGGTAAAATAGACTAATTAAAGATATATGTAGAACGGAAAGTTGAAAACGTTTCATGCAAAAAGCTGAAACAGTAAACTGTGAAAGGAAGGATGATATAAGACTATACCAGATAAGGGTATTTTAAGTAAGGAAGGGCAGCACTTGTGTAAGAGGAGAATCAAGAGAAAATGACCGATAAATCCGAATGAAAGATGAAGATATATACGAGTAAGTATGAAAAGGATAAAGTTTTTTGTGTCCTAAAAGCAGGGTACAGAAACAGTACAAAGTGGTAGAGGTAAATCCAGAGATACCATAGAATGTAAGCAGAAGAGTAGCTTATTAGAAAATTTCTCAGATGTACTGACAGATAAACCTGGAAATACTACCTTAGTTAACATGAAATTCAGCTGTCAACTACAGAATCCGATAAGAGTAAAGGGTTACCTATTCCTTTTCAAATCGCAGTCAGTAGGAAAGAGGAAGAAGATAAAATGTTTGGAGTTGGAGTAATTCGACCCACCAATGCTCCATTTTCCCTCCCCTATCGTCCTCAAAATGGAAAAACGATAACATATAAGGTTTTCTGTATAGATTTTTCCAGACAGGGTCAACAAACTGAAACTGACGGTATTTCGATGCTGAACCTATGCCAAACATGGAGGAAATGTTTTTCAAAAGCTATCTAAGTAATAGATATTTTTTCTAAACTAGACTTGAGCAAAGGTTACTGGCAGTTTCCATTGTCTGAAAAGGCAAAAACCCATGAATGCTTTTGAAACCCCGAAGGTTTGTCCAGTTCCGTAAGAGTGCCCAATGGAATTAGTATAACGCACCAGCAAAACCGTTTTGAAGACTGATGCGGAAGTTATTTGAAGGACCAAGGGCACTCAGAATAGCTACATGATAATTATCCTGGTGTATACAATCACATGGCCAGAACAAGTAATAGCTCTTTCTGAGTTGTTAACACCAACTAAGAGAGGCTAAGTTAACCCGGCAAAACCGACAAGTGTTTTATAGGTTTTCCAGAAGTTAGAAATAGTTTCGGGCACATGAAAAGTAGATGACCAGACACTGTACCAGTATCCAAAAGAAGGTACAGGGCTAAACAGGATACCGAAAGACCGAAAACCAAGAGGCAATAAGTTCATTCCTAAGGTGTAGTTTGGATTTTACAGAAAGTTTATTATCCCAAAAATTTTGCAGACCCCAATGCAGTTCCACTCACCAGATATGACGAAAAAGGGTCAGCCAAATCTTGTAGAGTGTGTGACAGTCAAGAAAAGGGCTTTTCAGACTTTGAAGCTCGCTTAATGGGTCCGCCAAATTTGAAGTTGCCAGATTTAGATCAGACGTTTAATATTGAGAGTGATGCTTCAGATTTTAGTTTAGGCTCAGAATTGCAACAGGAAAGAGATGGAGAGAAATTAACCTGTAGCTATGCTAGTAAAATTGCTACCTAGGGAGCAAAATTACATTCAGTGATAGAGAAGGATTTTTAGGCTGAAGTAAGGCAAGTAAGCAAAGATTTCCACGTATTTGATCGGTAAAGTTTATTCTTTGTATTAGAGACAGATCATCAGCCTCACACTATATTTGAATAAAGGCGAAACTAGGCAAGTGTCCAGGCTGAATGAGATGGCATGGCATTGCAGGCCATATAGGATCAGTATAGAGCAATTCCTGGTAGAGAAAAGTAGCGCAGATTATTAAGTAGAGTGTAGACAGGTGGTTTAAATTATATGGTGTACAGATAGTGGCAGTGTGTGTTATCATAATGAGTTTGCTATTTTCAGTATGTCATGTTTTCTTTCAATTAAGAAAATTAATGAATTTTCATTTTAAAGGGGGGACGTGGTCACAAATTGACAAACGGGCCTTATTTATCACTGTATTGTAAATGCAGGTAATGCATCATCCTATTTTTGAAAAATTTTGAGTGTTATTGGAGAAAATGTTCCGATATAACGCAAGCAAACCTCACATGTTTTTTTCTGTAATTTCATAACTTAATTTCCATGTAAATTCATATTGAGTTCTGTTCAGTAATAAGAAAGTAGATATTTTATAAACTTCAAAAAACGTGTGTTATATATCCCCAAAACCACTATAAAGGCCTCAAAAGGTCAAATTAAAATCGCGCCAAAGTAGTTAGATTCCCCGGACTAAACGTGAAATCCCGTGAAAATTGACAATAGTCATAGCTTCACACGGCTTAAACCGTTGAATCCCATGAAAATTTACGTATTTGGCGGTACACTATCCTTTAAATCGACTGGACTAGATTCCTTGCGCACACCCACCTTACGACTTCAAAGACGAATCAATGTCTGAATTATTTTCATGCTAGAAATTAATGCACGATCCGAGGTAAGAAATTTATTAGTGTTAGATTTTTGTAATGAAATTTGGCTATTAAAACGAATTTAAATTTGGTACCTAATCATATCAATCTAACAGAATTCTGTAACATTATATTTTTCGGCATAATGAATTTTGGCTAGTTTTCGGTATGTCAGGATTGATTTAATAAATTTTATCAGACTATTTGAAAAATATTTGGAAAGAGGAATCTAAAATGTTTCATTTATAAAAGAAGGAAAAATTATTATACTGAAAATTGTTACCATGAAAATTAAAAAGTACTAAGTAACAAAAACTTAAGACAAACAATATAGTTAAAACTGGAACGCCAAAACAGCATTGTATGGTTATGTAAATAAAACTAAATGGCAAGTCTATGCCATGTTTGAAAAAATTATATGTAATTTGTAAATTGTGTGCCAGAACTATAGCACATCTAAATAATGTCCGTGAGTAGTGTAAGGCATTAGATAATATATGGATTGGCCAACAATCATATAACGTTTTGATTTACATTGAAATTATGTAAATTAGAAGTTAGTAAAAAAATAGCTGCAGTAATATCATGTCCGTAACTATAAGTATTCATCATTAACAATTCAAAACAATTCATACTTAAAAACTTTAGTCTTTAAGTAAGTAAATCCATTTGTAAAATGGAAGAAAAAAGTGACGTAAATTAAACATGTTACGTTTGAACTTAGTAGCACATATATTTGTGTATAAGTAGCACGTATTATTTATGGGAGCCTACGGAGGTATGGTGTACCCAAAGGAGCAGTTTTATGCCCTGACTTTTGTTTTGCTATGGTGCTTACCATATGTTATATATTTAGCTTCATTCCGCCAGACGATTTTTCCTGGTGATGTCATAACCCGGAAGTACAATGCCCGAGGTTCACTTGTCTTCACTCGCCTGGATGTGATATTCCCAGCGCAGAGCTTACGTCCCATGGTTGTGCCGTAAACCGCAAAGACGATGATTTTTGTTATCCTCTGAAGTCAGCTCAGGGATGCAATCACCTACCACCATAGGGATCCAACACGGAATCAACGTATTCACGGTTTAAAGGGACTGTATTTTGAATTTAGAAGCTATGTTTTGTTTGTGCTACTTAAAGTTCACAATTACATTAAAGACCTGTGTCACGTCAGATTAGAATGGACTATAAGAACTTTTGTATCTAGAGATACTGAACTTTCTTTTTTTTTCTTTCTTATAATCAGTTTTTTTTTCTTTTCATATCTATTCATTGTTAATAATCATCTTATGTAAATAAATTTGTAAATATTGTAAAGGGTGTTGATTTGTTTTGATGGTTACTGTCGCCGGTACGGCCTTTCCTGTCACAGGCTCGCTAAAGGAAGCAAACAATTTTCCTTTGGAAAGTTTGATGTCTAAGCAATTACCGACAATATTAAAAGTTCGATTTACGAATAAACCTCCACGTGTTGAGATTATCTGTATCTTATTCTTGTCATATAATACAACAGCTACCTGATCCTTAGATATCGTTGTGATTCCAGCTGGCTCCTCTTGCAGTCTTAAAACGTGCTTTATGGTACTGTTTTCAGTATCTACGAGTTTCAAAGATTTGTTGCTTAAATCGACAAGCACCAGCTCCGTGTTAGAGACTAAAGTCATATCTGTGATAAAACAGTTCTGTGTGTCTGTAGCTGCCTTAATGTCGATGTCACGAACATATGTATACTCTTCATTACACTTCAGCTCGCAAGCATCTTCTTTGTAGATATTCATTTTCGCAATGAAATACGTTATAGCACGTTCGGGGCCTTCGGCCATGTTGGTTTTGTCCACTAACACATGGTTCCGTGACGATTTATTTCTCGAATGACTCTTGTAACATATATCACATAAATAATCGTTACAATCCTTGCAGTAACCAACGGCCTCAATTTTGTCTCCCTCTGTTTTACACGAATCGCAGAGCTTCATAGTTTTTCTTGGCATAGCGTCCTTGTCCAGCAGAGTGTGATCTTTTGATGCCTTGTTCCTAGAATGAGTCCGAAAGCACATGCTACAGAGATATTCGTCACAGTTAGTACAAAATCCTTGAGCCTCAGCATCATCGCCGGCGGTTTTGCATGGATCACAGCTATACTTGAAATATTCATCAGAACTTTTGTAGATAGAAGATTTTTTTGAGCCTTTAATGTGTACTGATTCTCCCGCAGAACTTTTATATACTGACATATCTGAACTCCTGGTTCCCGGTTCTCGAGACATAGCTTGTCTGGGGCCAACACTTGGTTGTTTCCTCCCGCTAATCTTGTCAGACATGTCTACTACACAGACTCACAAAATATATCACTCAGCTAAAGATTGATATTTTATTATATTTCACATAATCAAGTTCATTCTAAAATTCGTAGAACTCGTGAATTAAAATATCAACAATTTACTTCTGCATTATTTGCCTGAAGATGCGTGTGTTATCGATATAAATACCCTACCGAGCACGTCATTTGATGCATTGTCATAGCGATTATCAAATGTCAATACAATCTACCGACATGTACGGTAGATATCTGTTGACTCTAAATCAATGACAATCATATGCTCGCTTTAATTTAGATAATTTTTGATAAAAATACTCGTTTATTTGAATCACGAAAAAAAATCCAAAGAATATAACAAACATTTTGTCTGTTCATGCGATATGTCAAAATTAAATTTCTATGTTTAGACTGCCTTGCTCTTCGTAATAAACATATACTAATAAATTTTGATAATGTGACAGTTGGCCGCAATACAATCGACACTAATTATTTTTCAATACAGATAAATCCAATATATGCTTTACAGTGGATATATGACGCATTTTCTTTGAACACCCCTGGACACAATGGACCCAACTGCCACATTATCTAAGTTTATTAGACTAAGTATCAAATGTATTTGAACTTAGTCAAACCAGATTCACATATATAAACTTCACGCTTACTTGGTTACAGCCTTTTCGTTTTATTTTACTTATAACGCAGATTTTCATTTTGGTGATATATTAAAAATCATGTTTAAATATTCACTTGATTTCATCTAGTTAAGTCTTCCTGCAAATACAAAAACATAATAATTATGTATGTATTGTATAGAATTTCTGCTGATCTAAATTGTCAAAAACAGCATATATTTCTGTGGACACGAAACATATTGAAATACATGTTACACTATTCGATGCATAAATCACATAAATATATAAAGATTTTCAGGTATTGTTCAAATGTTTTTATGATAGATTTTAGAGTAAATTAAAAGTAATTTTACTTGATATCTTTCTTACGTGTTGGCGCTACATTCTATATATGGTTGGAAAGTATAGCTTTTATCCGAACTGACACAGTACAAGACATCATTTCTTTGCACATAATGACTTTGTAACATTATTATTACTTTTGTTGGTATGTCACTTGCTACGTAGAGAAAAAAATTAAATGTCGATCTTTTTATTGTAAGAATGTGTCTTTACAAGCAGTTGTAGAATTTTACACATGCTTCAACTCTGGGTAAAATACTTTGGTAAGAAAAGTAATAGAAAAGATGGAAAACCACTCTCATGTATGGTGTTTTGCCTCTGATCATTCCAGGGCGATGTCCCTACGTGGCCCTTTATCTGTTCGTTTGTATGTTTCAATTTCCGTATGATTTTGGATACATTGCTACCGGGGACTTTACTGTAAATGATTCATATCTTATCAGGCATGTTTTAAAACTAAGCTCAGTTGAACCTGCTTAATCAGCCACCACTATCAGGCAGCCATTTGCTTTAAGCAGCCAGATATCTTACTTCCAAAATATACTTTTTAGTAGTATAGGCGCCGGTTCGTGTGTAAACAAACGGGCGCCATCTTGGATGACCTAGTTACTATAATTAGTAACTCATTTGCATATAAGAATTCGTAATAAGTGCGCGTGTGCGGCGGCCATTTTTAATTCTAATGACGTATTTATGAAAATGCTTAGGAATGTCTTGTATACTTATCTAGGGCGTGTTCGCGCATATCGAGGGTCAGCCCTACAGGTCACAATAGCCTAAATAGTTTTCCCTATATATTCTATATAAAACTGACTTTTTTCAAAGAGCTAGCAAACATAGCTAGACCCATTTCAGAGAACAAATCCTTTCCTCATTTTAAAGAGTTATGATAAAACTGATATAAAATGAAGAGAAAAGTAGGGGTCATGTATCTTCTAAGAGAAATTTCTCTGGTCACATTACTGTAAACTGACATCAAAATCACACTTCTGTGACCCGGAAGTACTACTCATACTAAAATTGAGATTGACTTCACCGAATACAACCTGCTCTCCCATGTTTCCTACCAAAATGTCAACAATACATCCACAGTGAAATTTAAACAAAAACTAGCCTCAATTTAGACCGAAAAATTAGTATTCAAATACCTGGCAGCCATTACGCGACTAGACCAGATGGCTCACACGCTGGTTCCTTTTAGTTTAGTTAGGCCGGGAGATAACACGAAAACAAAGCTATACGCATGCGTTATAAAGAAACTCTAGTATAAAAATCATTCGAAAGAAATGTATAATATAATTACGTACTGCTGACCAGTCATTAAAACTATACGAGAATACCTATTTATAAAATGAAATTAAAAGACAAATATTACGCACTCAACGGATGTAAACCGTCGATATCCCACGCTAAAATGAACCAACACTCTTTATCCGTTTAGAATACAGATTAATACCGTCGTTTCTAAACATAAAATAGCCAATCAGAAGGCAGGAAAACGAACCAATAAAACATCTCCAATAAAGTCGTTTTGACCAATGAAAAACGTCGAAATTTTAACCAATCGACGCTCAATTTTATTAACGAATGACATCGCGAATTCAGAAAGCGAATCGTATATAAGAGAGTGCACAGCCGTCACCATTGGAATTCATACTGGTGACATGGAAAACTTTACCGTTAACACTTTCACCGGCGCAGACGAATTTTGCGGGATCAGGCGTTCTCTTCTGCAAATGACAACGGTAAGTCGAATACTGATCTGAGAATAAACTATTTGACAGGCTTAAATCGGTACTATAACGTACAAATACGATGATTTTACATAGCGCGATTTATGAGCGCATTAATAAAATGAATTACAATTTCTTAATAAACCCGATACGAAATACATAGAAATAATTAACTAAATTATTCATACAACTTACCAGTCCGGATAAATTCGCCTAATGAATCAATGGTTGAATAGAAATATCGTTTCACTACCAACAGCCGATCGGAATGCATTATGTTGACAAGCGGTAACGTTTTTCCAATACAGGTTGAGACACGTATCGCTTTACGTCTACTCCACGCTATATATTTATCGATTTTAAACAGCGCCGTTAACGCTTTATACATAATTATAGAAATGATTATAGCAAAATGTCATGAATTTACCCGTTACGAAAAAATAAATAGACATACCTAATTTAATCGTTCATACAACTTACCTGTCCGGATAAATTCACCTTAATGAATCAAATCTTTAGATGGTTGAATAGAAATATCGTTTCACTACCAACAGCCAATTGGAATGCAATATTTTGACAAGCGGTAACGTTTTTCCAATACAGGTTGAGACACGTATCGCTTTACGTCTACTCCGCGCTATATATTTATCGATTTTAAACAGCGCCGTTAACGCTTTATACATCATTATAGAAATGATTATAGCAAAATGTCTTTAATAAACCCGATACGAAAAATGAAATAGAAATACCTAATTTAATCGTTCATACAGCATAAACCGTGATGTGCGCTTTACTAGATCCTCTATTCGAATGATATTTACCTGTAGAACTCCAGTATATAACACATCACTACCATCAGCCAATCGGAATGCAGTATTTTGACAAGCGATAACATTTTCCCAATACACCTGACATGTTAAGACACGTATCGCTTTACGTCTACTCCACGCTATAGTGTACATATTTATTGATTTTAAACAGCGCCGTTAACGCTTTATACATAAGTATAGAAATGAT
Organism: Mercenaria mercenaria; assembly: GCF_021730395.1. NCBI lineage: Eukaryota > Metazoa > Mollusca > Bivalvia > Venerida > Veneridae > Mercenaria > Mercenaria mercenaria. The sequence goes on from NC_069378.1 coordinate 904,774, forward strand.
TATAGCAAAATGTCTTTAATAAACCCGATACGAAAAATGAAATAGAAATACCTAATTTAATCGTTCATACAGCATAAACCGTGATGTGCGCTCTAGCTGAGATCCTTTAATCGAATGATATTTACCTGTAGAACTCCAGTATATAACACTTCGCTACCTACAACCAATCAGGAAGCAGAATTTTGACAAGCGATAACACGGATCGACTTTGTTTTCCAATACTGAGATAAAACCGCGGGAAAGTTTAATATTTGTCCTTTAAATGAGAATCATTGAAAATAAGTGCCTCTTGTCTGGTTTTTAACGGTTTAATCCAGTATTACTATTTTAATTGATCGATCAGAATTGAGATAAATGACGTTCTTACTAAAAATACAAGCCTCCTTTTGAAATCGAGGCTTTGTGGCGAGTATATAATAGCGCTTTTATCAGACAAAATCATTCAGAAGTCAAATCATGGAAAATAGTTCGGGAGTATTCGAGAATATGATGAATTCCTTCGCTGCGGACTTAAAGGAAGTGTGTCCGGTACATCACAAAGTATAGCTTTACGAAGCGCATTACAGTAAAGTACATTTTGGGTTTTCGGAAGACATTTGGGTAGAATTATTGACAAGCTATATAAGAAACAGGACGAATATGAATGTAGACTTCTCCATCATCCACACTGGTGATCCGTATACGGACATGGGGATTAATTTGCCTGACGGTCATTATTTGGTAGACATAGAGTGTGCTTTACGCGACTATTTGGAAGCGAAGGGGTGTCTCTATGTTAAGTACAAGGACATAACAAAAACGAGAATAGAGTTCGATATGAATTACTCTACATGAGTATATATGCTCCGACAATGCATGAGCAAATATCATCCGAAAATAGAACTCAAGTGGTGCGAACATACCTTGCAACCAAATTCCTATTGCCCCTGTAACATCAGTACGGAACCCGAAGGACCCGGAAATATCTACATAGATGTACTAACTATGCTCTGAGATCATCATGCAAACAGAAATTGGTAGAAAAAGGCATTTTAAAGCGTTGAACTTGTTGCTGAATTGTATTGATCAATTACACGAAATTTGTATGAAAGACAGGCTAAAGAGCAGTTTTAAATAGTGTAATGATGGATGTGTTACATCGGATCTCTGTAGAAAACTATTTTCTGGTTGGTAGAAAGAACCGTATATACCGTTATGTTACATGTTGGACTATGAGCCGTATAGAATGGCTCTTAGTAAAATAACAACACAAAAATTTTCCAACCTATACATAAAACAGTGGTTAAAGCAAAAGAGCATATCTTTTAAAGACACTTTGATCGACATGATTCGTTTTCATCAGATGAATTTCAATATTGGGGCGAAAGTGGATGACTTATATTTCTGAAGACGAGGAAAATAGCGCTTTATGTCAACGATGTGATACGATGGGGTGGCTTAGAATTTCAATACGATTGCTTCCAGTCCGAGAAAAGAATAAAAACATGATTTTATTTTACTGTAGATATCATTGATGCAGTTTCTTCATTTAGAACTGCGAGAGACGCTTATTAAAAAGCATAATATGGATTTGTGAAACGATGTTGAATAAATAAAATACAATAAAGGAATATGTCGTTTTATTTGTGTACACCTACCGACGCCTAATCTTTCCCGTCAACTCAAATTGGAACGCATAGGATATAAATAACAAAAACATATTTTTCTTTCAATCTTTCATTGCCAAAGCTTGTAACACTTAGACAGACTACATGTATCCACTAAAATAAGACACAATAAATTCATCATTCGACTTCTTGCGATACGCATCAAACGGTTTTAAAATGTCCTTCATTTTTCGTCCGGAACATCGTTCATAATATAATATACGCAATACAGTCCGCATATGTTGAATCCGTATCCTGTATTTGACTGAAGTTCATCCAATAACGCTTCTTTAACGCTTGCTCAAAATGAACTTTGTAGTGCTCCGGTCTATTACCTAGTGAATCGAAAATTTCGTCGGGTCCTCTTTTTTGAAAATAAAAGGCCACCCAATGTTTTCCTGATCCTTGGCTCGTGTCTGTATTCGAAATGACGTATTGTCCTCTACGTATTTGAAGTTGGTCCGCTGCGCATATTGTCACATGGTACTCTTTTAACATTTCCTCGAGTTCGTAGTTATTCATTTTAAAAGGTATAGGTGTTCCAATCTATAGTATCTTGGGTCATGCTTTCGCGATATTTCTTACGTCTTGGGCTGTCTAAATCACGACTCAAAGGTGTGTCCATTTTATCCCTATGTCGCTTCAGATCAACTATGCTTTCCGCGACTGTCTTATTTCCGACCTAGCAATATCAAACCGCTTGGGTTACGGGTCACAAGTTTTACTACAGGGGAGATCTTCCCTTTTTGTTCTTGTGCTTCCCTTTCTCGTTCCTCTTTTAATTCGGCCATTTTTCTTCGATATGCACCGCTTCCTACAAAGTAACGGCCCATATGATCAGGCCGTACGTATCCGTCCCTCATGTCTTTGAAATAATCCATTTTTCAGGGTCCGGTTTATCCGGGACCCATTTTTCTTGTTTATAATCGTACACTTCTATGGAGCCCATTTTGACACGGTGAAAGTTAAAGAACGCCAATCCTTCTTACAACGTTCATTCATCATCATCATCCGATTCTTGATCGACATCACTTTCTTTATTATCCTCCATTGAATATTCTCCTTTGCTTTCATGATCGGGCCACAACTCATTAAATAGGTCTTTTCTAAGGGCAATGGCTTGTCGAATAGATTCTTTGACAGTCATCCCGTGATGACTTTTAAGTTTCTTAGCCGACTGTATAATCTGCTGCTGAGTAGGGTCGTTTTGTAGCTCATAAAAGTCGATTAGAAATCGGGCATAATTTTGTCTCAGTCTCTTTCTTAGTTCAGGCAGCACGTCATTAGCGATGAGACGGTAAGCTTCTTCAAAAGAGAGCCCTTGTTCCGTATAGTTGTTAACTTTAGCTCTGAATTGTTCTTTAATAGATTGTCTGAGAGGATCCTGAAAACGCTTATCCCATATCTCACGGCGTGATCGCTCTTCTATAATCTCAACTTTTCTACGTTTACCGGGAGGTCCCTTGATCAAAGATCGTTTCTTTACAAAGCTTCTGCCATTATTTCTATTTTCTGTTTCATCATCACTATTATCGTCATGGTCATCATAATCCTCCTCCTCATCTTTATCCTTGTCATCATTTTTATCAGATAAGTATCCTTCTCCATTGAAATAGTCTTCTTGTTTATATTCATCATTCGTTCGTTTTCTCTTTTCTGGATTGATCGCCTCGAAAATGTTTCCGCGTAAACGGTGTTGTTCTGGAGTGCTCGATTTTAAGTCTATTACCAAATAACCGTGCGGTCTTGATGTCGCTCGTTCAAACCGTTTCATAAAGATGTTACTAGACGAAGGGTAAATTCTTCTCGCCAATGTAGCTACTTGTTGTCTGTCAATAGGATTATTAAATAGCACCAGATACTGCGTATTCAAAGCGATATCTCTACAAGCTTTACCTTGAGAGAACAAATTTTCGGTGAGATATACGACAGATATGTTCCTGTGGTGACTGCCCTTGGTAAAGAGATCAGCAATTCTTTGATCGCATTTATCTTCAGTCATCAAGTCGTCAAAGACCAGCAGGTTCCTTCGATTAACATTTATGTATTGGGAATCGTTTAGGTAGTCTGGAATACCGTGTACAAATTCGACCCCGGGGATTTCACGCTGAAGTTCATCATACAATGGTTGCCATTGTCCAAAACACCATATGATACGCTGAGGCTGAGGTCTTACAAGATTTGATGATAACAGTTTTCTTGTCCATTCAGTTTTTCCACTACCACTAGGTCCCGAAACCACCATAGAAAATGGATGTTGAAATGTCATCTCTCTTGAAGTGTTCAATATTTGTAATGATGGTGAATAATTCCCAGTGTGGTCGTCACTCCAGTGCTTATTACGTTGATGTCTCAGCATGGCGTCGCGCCTAGAGAATGACTGGTGACATAGAGGGCACTTATTCATTTGTGAAGCAGATGTAAAAATATTTTTCATACAACAAGACACTGCTTTGTGTTCTTACAAATTCTAAATGCCATTCTTACGATTTTAAGACATATTTTGCTGTCAGAATTATTGCCAGTAATGGTGGTGGAGGTGGTGGTGGTGGTGTGGTGGTGGTGGTGGTGTTGTTGCGGTGGTGGTGGTTGAGGTGGTGGTGGTGGTGGTGTGGTAATGGTGGTGGTGGTGTGTGGTGGTGGTGGAGGTGGTGCAAGTGGTGGTGGTGGAGGTGGAGGTGGTGGAAGTGGTGGTGGTGGTGGTGGTGGAGGTGGTGGTGGTGGTTGTGGTGGTGTTGGTGGTGGTGGTGGTGGAGGTGGTGGTGGTGGAGGTGTGGTGGTGGAGGTGTGGTGGTGGTGGTCGTGGTGTGGTGGTGGAAGTGGTGGTGGTGGTGTGGTGGTGGTGCAGGTTGTGGTGGTGGTGGTGGAGGTGGTGGTGGTGGAGGTGTGGTGGTGGTGGTTGTGGTGTGGTGGTGGAAGTGGTGGTGGTGGTGTGGTGGTGGTGCAGGTGGTGGTGGTGGTGGAAGTGGTGTGGTGGTGGTGGAAGTGGTGGTGGAGGTGGAGGTGGTGGTGGTGGAAGTGGTGGTGGAAGTGGTGGTGGACGTGGTGGTGGTGGTGGTATTGGTGGAGGTGTGGTGGTGGAGGTGTGGTGGTGGTGGTCGTGGTGTGGTGGTGGAAGTGGTGGTGGTGGTGTGGTGGTAGTGCAGGTGGTGGTGGTGGTGGTGGAGGTGGTGGTGGTGGAGGTGTGGTGGTGGTGGTCGTGGTGTGGTGGTGGAAGTGGTGGTGGTGGTGTGGTGGTGGTGCAGGTAGTGGTGGTGGTGGAAGTGGTGTGTGTGTGGTGGTGGATGAGGTGGTGGTAGAGGTGGAGGTGGTGTGGTGTGATGGTGGTGGTGGGTGTGGTGGAGGGGTGGTGGAGGTGTGGTGGTGGTGGTGTGGTGTGGTGGTGGAAGGTGGTGGTGGGTGTGGTGGTGGTGCAGGTTGTGGTGGTGGTGGTGGAGGTGTGGTGGTGGTGGTTGTGGTGTGGTGGTGGAAGTGGTGGTGGTGGTGTGGTGGTGGTGCAGGTGGTGGTGGTGGTGGAAGTGGTGTGGTGGTGGTGGAAGTAGTGGTGGAGGTGGAGGTGGTGGTGGTGGTGGTGGAGGTGGTGGTGGAAGTGGTGGTGGACGTGGTGGTGTGTGGTATTGTGGAGGTGTGGTGGTGGAGGTGTGGTGGTGGTGGTCGTTGGTGTGGTGGTGGAAGTGGTGGTGGTGGTGTGGTGGTAGTGCAGGTGGTGGTGGTGGTGGTGGAGGTGGTGGTGGTGGAGGTGTGGTGGTGGTGGTCGTGGTGTGGTGGTGGAAGTGGTGGTGGTGGTGTGGTGGTGGTGCAGGTAGTGGTGGTGGTGGAAGTGGTGTGGTGGTGGTGGAAGTGGTGGTAGAGGTGGAGGTGGTGGTGGTGGTGGAGGTGGTGGTGGAAGTGGTGGTGGACGTGGTGGTGGTGGTGGTGGTGGTGTTGGTGGTGGAGGTGGTGGTGGTGGAGGTGTGGTGGTGGTGGTTTTTGGTGGTGGTGGAGGTGGTGCAAGTGGTGGTGGTGGTGGTGGAGGTGGAGGTGGAGGTGGTGGAAGTGGTGGTGGTGGTGGTGGACGTGGTGGTGGTGGTGGTGGTGGTGTTGGTGGTGGAGGTGGTGGTGGTGGAGGTGTGGTGGTGGTGGTGTGTGGTGGTGGTGGAGGTGGTGCAAGTGGTGGTGGAGGTGGTGGTGGTGGTGGTGGTGGTGGTGTTGGTGGTGGGGGTGGTGGTGGTGGAGGTGTGGTGGTGGTGGTGTGTGGTGGTGGTGGAGGTGGTGCAAGTGGTGGTGGAGGTGGTGGTGATGTGGTGGTGGTGGTGTGGTGGTGGAGGTGGTGGTGGTGTGGTTGTGGTGGAAGTGTTGGTGTAATGATTGTTGTTATTTTTCATAGTATTTAGTGTTTGTTAAAATTTTTGAATTTTTTTGGGGGCTTCGTTATCACTGCGCGATTTGGAAAGACGTTGTTATCGATTCCAGCTTAATTTAAAAGTGTATTCCGATGATACTTGGGGTTTTGTGATTAAAAATTCTAAAACCGCCAGATTTCACACTCTGTTGCAGACAGTAATTTAACTTTTTTTTGTGTACTCGAACTGTTTCTTAGTGGCAGCAGTCGGGGTTTTAATTCCTTTAATTTCATAGTGTAAGTATGTAGTTAAATGTATGAAAAAGGCTAAAGCGAAAAACAAGGAAAATAAAACGATAAAGATAATCTGCATATGAATTGCTTTTTATCTTTTGATGTGGCTTTTAAGGGCGAGAGTTTTCCCCCATACTGTAAGCTTTGACAACTAAAGCGTGTTCTAATTCCCTTTTTCAAAGGGCTTCGTTTCCAAAAAAAGGGCCTAGTAAAATGAAGTGTTTTCATTGTGGTATGAATTCAAAATAAAATATTTTCTGACTCGAGCGCGTTTTTTAAACACGGAGCCTCGTTCTGAATTCGAAATTCTTCTTTAAATAATTTTGAGCGCCGTTTGGGTTAAATTTCGGGGTTTTTCAGGGGAAAAAACGACTTTTTTGGAGATGTTTCTTTGGGTTCTTTTTTTCCTCCCTTTCTGTTGGGCTATTTTTTTTAGAAACGAGGGTATTAATCTGTACTCTAAAATTTTTGGTTCATTTTAGCGTGGGTTTCCACGACACCTTGATGGGAAATATTTTGTTTTATAATTTTTTTTTAAAAATAGTTATTCTCATAGTTTTAATGTTTGGGTCAAGTTAGACTTTTTTAAAATTTTTTCTTTGAAGGGTTTTTTTTAAAAAGGATTTTTAAACGCAGCGTATTTTTTTGTTGGGTTTTTACCCCGGGGCCTAGCAAAATAAAAGGAACCACGTGGACCTCGGTTAGTCCGAAATGGCTGCCAGGTATTTAATACTAATTTTTCATTTAACAGAGTTAAATTAAAGGCTATTTTTTTTAAATTTTCACTGGGGATGTATTGTTGACTTTTTGTAAGACAGGGGGGAAAGAGCATGTTTTTTTCGGTAAGTAAACTAAATTTTTATGAGATATTCCGGGGACAGAATGTGATTTTGATGTCAGTTTACAGTAATGTGACCCGGAAAAAACTCTCTTAGAAGATAAAGACCCCCTACTTTCCTTCATTTTTTATCATTTAAAACTCTTTTAAAGGGTAAGATTTTTTCTCTGAAATGGGTCAGCATTTTTTCTATCTTTGAAAAAAGGTCAGTTTTATATAGAATTAAAAGGGAAAACTATTTTGGGAAATTTGACCTGTAGGGCTGACCCTCGAGTGCGCGAAACCCCCCCAATAAGTATACAAGACATTCCTAAGCATTTTCATAAAACGTTTAAATTTAAAATGGCCGCCGCACACGCCACTTATTATGAATCTAAAGCAAAGAGTTTAATTATAGTAATAGTCATCCCAAAATGGCCCCGTTTTTTTACCCCCAAAGTGGCCCTATATACTCTTTTGTTTTAATATGAACTTGTCTTAAACCGCCGCATTTCACCACTCCCTTGGCTTGCTGCTAAATGCAGGTTTCACTGTACATTTAGTCACGTAAGTAAAATTCTAGTTCAGCTACCGATATAAATATATCGAGTGTAAGTAAAAAAATCAATTTGTTAAAACTAATACAGAGATCTAACCACCTTCCCATTCGTAATTCCACTCCTTTCCTATAAATTTTTCGTTAAAACTCTTTTTACCCGATTTCTTGACAGAATGAATGGGCCCTTTAAAAAAAGCGAACCATTGAGGTGAAGGGATTTCCTTTCAACAGACCCAAATTTTTTTTGATTTTGTGGCCCCCGGCTACACTGTATGGCAAATCGTAAAAAACTTCATATTTTCCTTTCCTTATATTGTTTCATTTTGTTGTATTTTCAAAGTTTTTGCTCTTGTTTGTCTCACTTTGAATATCTTGGATTGACCGCATTAGCGTGTTTTGTTTTTGGTGGCTGCTAGCTGCCACCAGTGTCAAAAAGAATACTCCTAGCAGCCACCAGTGTCAAAAAGAATACTCCGTTTGAAAAATCTTGTCAGTTCTTAAGACCATCCTAACAACACAACCAAAAATAGTTCCAAGCTTTCTAGGTAAACATTTATCTACACAACGTGCATAATTTGAAAAGCTACAATATATGCCTTAATACCATTTTTAATGTAAATTCGGCGACTAAAATCAATACAAACTGAGGTAAACGTTTTAATTAAAACAACAACGTGTATGAATACAAATATGCAAATTTATGGTCACGTGAATAAACGATGACCTCATGTCACCTGAACTGGAGCGATGTAGTACTGCCCCAGAGGTCACGTAGCTTATAACGTTGAAAAAGGTAGCTTATGTATATAGAAACCTAGCCTGGGAATACAGATTGACTATTCAAAAATGTTTCCTAACCGCAGTGTCACATGTATAACTTCCGAAATTTAAGGCTTTATTTGATAAAGAACAATGACTTCTGATAGCAATAATCCGCGGCTAAAAAAAGAAACGGAATTTCAACGGAAAAGTTTCTAAACATTTCCGGTCCATAGACAATACCAGTTTGTACTGCTGATAGCTTTTCCAGCAAGATGTAATACTTTTCAAATATGTCAGAACAAACTTAAATTTCGTCATAGCTATCAAATTGTAAGATATCATATTAATGCAACTCTAGTGATCTAAAAATGTTACTGAATTTTCGACTGCATTGTCTCGTTTTCGTTTCAAGCACGCAAAAATATGACCGCATGTTGATTAGGCTGTTTATAGAAAATCGATAATCAGCAGTGATATGAATTTCCTCAGGCGTTGATACTGCCAGTTAACATTAATTATCGCAAATTTAGTGAGATGATTTATGAACAGAACAGTACTTTATTGATATAACTTGAACATGTACAGTTCATCGTTATATCAAGAACAAAATATGCTAAAACATGCTTACAATACGAGAGTGAACAAAAATAAAAGAACATTCAGTTAAAATTCATTCGATATTGTTTGCAATGTGACCTGCCGTGAGAATCAAAGACATGTATGTTTTCTAAATAATATTCCCTCACGGATAATTTTCCTTCAGCAAATGTACAATATAAGATACTATATGTGTGCATAGATACACATGTATTCGGTATAATTTCGTCCGACAAAACACGAATTATCAACGTGGAAACCCACAGGTCGCCCAAGCTGAGAAGTGTTTAGTGCATTTGTGACCAGCATGGGCCCAAATCAAACTGCGGATCCATACACCACTCTGGTCAGAATCCTTGCTGTTCGCTAACGCACTATGCTGGTTTTCTCATGGTGCGTCTCAATATATCTGGATACAAATATATGTATAAAAAGTAAAACGGTTTCATTTCGCCAGTTACATATTTTCTACTTTTTTCTCGGTCTGACTAAAGTTGTAAGTTTGTCTGACTTAATGTCCAGCATTTTTGCCAAGGAGTGATAATTAATGCACCTCTAAAATACACTAGCTGCAGAACTGACATTCTGAGGTGCATCTGTGGTGCATGTTTGTGTTGTTTTCTTTCACAAAAGTCTCATGAAAACCACAGCTATCTAATACGGACTAAATCAGTGTGTATAATAATTCATGACAGACACTGCCCAAAAGCTTTAAAAAGAAATCTTAAAAGCTGAATGATTTGAAGAAAAAACTTATATTATTTATTCATAGTAAAACATTTTCGATGTAATTTATGTTGTCGTTTTCCTCACAAATAATCAAAACTATTCGTTAAAGACTGAATCAGTGTGTATGTAAACAATGACCGGCAGTGAAAAAGGATTAATTTTGAAACCAAAGCCGAATATTAAAAAAATGCAAAAAAGTTCTTATAGTTTATATTAACAATTCCTCAGTTGTCACTTGCTTTGTAATATTTTAAACATTGATTAGCAGCCACCATCAGCGCTTTGAGCGCTTTGATTTCAACTTGGAGTATGTAACTAGTATTAAAGCTTAAATTATCTCTGCTTATTATTTCTGCAGTGATTGCTTATGTTACTGACTCATTTCATAAATAAATGTTCCAGACCCTTCAAGGTTACTGTCCATTTAAAGGCACTGGTCTCCAGATCGTACGACAACAGAAAATATAAAAAAATAGTTATCAAGAAATTAATGCTCTGTGTCTGAAGAATGCCTTGAAAATTAATTACTGACATCAACACATGATAATTAGATGTTTATGACTATTTTTTGCAATGAAAATCGAAAAGCGTTTGTAACGCTTTATTCTAGGTAAACTGCCTTAATATCTGTATCTAAGGCGTTAAAATATGTAATTCTCCAAGGCGGTATTGGTAAAAATTATTGCCGCGGCGGCCCGGGTTCAATTCCCAACACGTTCATCTTTTTTATTTTGATTTGACATTTTTGTTTAGATAGTTGAGAAACAAAAGCTCAAATTTTAATGTTCATAATATGTCCAAACTTAAATCTTAAAGAAGATCATTTTTAGCCAAAACCTGGAGGTCAATGCCTTTAAATTTATGATGTTCATGGTGGTAATCACATCCCCTTCAATCATTCTGTGTTTGTACATGACTGTAATTGTATATTTGTGTCTTTTCGTAGAAGTCATTACAGTCGTTTACTTCCCCATGTTTAGCCGGATTTAAAGCTTCGCTTTAAGCGATTTATACATCACCATCAGATGAAACAGCATATAGTATAGTTAAATTAACGATGTCAGTATCGAATTGTATTACATACATAATTTGCCAGTGATGTGATTTATTTCAAAGAGGACAAAAATGTTCATTTTAATACTGGAACAGGTCTTTAAATGTATAAATCAATTAGAGTTGAAAATAACTAATACAAACGAAATTATGTTTTCTAGAGTTGTTTTGAAGTTACTCGTACTAGTGAAATTAGGAGCTAAATACTAGTAATTTAAGAATATGGTGAAAATATTCAAACGAACCCGACTGCAAAAAATTGCAAATGTATTATCCAAATTAAAGACCTGCTCCAGTCCTACCTTTTAACCTTAAACTGTCACTAAAAAGCATGAAAATCCTGACTATGAACAGTGACGCCTGTCAAAACAGAGTCTATTTTATTTTAAATTCTATATAAAATACCTGTGGTTTTGCGTGCTAAAGTGTGGCACGTGGCCGTTAACTGTAACCTATTGTAATCATGGGTTGCATACACACAATAGAATTTGAATAGCCGCGGAGCAGGGCTTTAAGCATTTTCAGCGGTATTTTGTTATGATTATATTGATGTAAAAGATGTTTTCTCATGCAAACGTTGATACCGGTTACATGTGAGTCGCGCCATGAGAAAACCAACATAGTGGCTTTGCAACCAGCATGGATCCAGACCAGCCTGCGCATCCGCGCAGTCTGGTCAGGATCCATGCTGTTCGCTAACAGTTTCTCTAATCCCAGTAGGCTTTGAAATCGAACAGCATGGATCCTGACCAGACTGCGCGGATGCGCAGGCTGGTCTGGATCCATGCTGGTCGCAAAGCCACTATGTTGGTTTTCTCATGGCACGGCTCATGTTATTTCTGCAGATGAATTGTACAGTGTATAGGAAGAATATCCTTTGTCCTTTGTTACATATTAACAAAATCTCTAAGAATAAAATTTAGAAGCACGCAATGCAACCAAAGAAATAGCAGACTCAATTTAATTGAGTCTGTTCACGAGAGGTTATAGAAAGTTCAAAACCTCTCACGCCGCATGAAATACATGAAATTAGGTGTTTGTGTTCGGGTCAGACATATAAACGATGGTGTCTACTTGTAGTAGTGAGCACAATGCCGACTTTACTTTTTAAGCAGACCCTAAAAATCAAATCAGGACTGGAAATTAACGCATCTTAAAGTTTTAATTGTCTGATTATTTCAACCATAACAAAAGACATGATATCAATATAATGAAAAATGCATTCAGAAATAGTAAGAACGGTGAAAAATGAACAAAATATGTTTTACGTCAGAGAAAAGATGAGATATCTATTATCAACAGGATAAGCAGGTCAATGGTGCATTCGTTTATAGAAAACAGTTTTAGGCACAGGATGCTCTCATGTTATTTCAGTTTAAATGATTTTAAGAAATTTTTGTGTTTGGCGTCTAGACTTCCACAGCTGATATAGAGTTGCTGTGTACACATTGCATGTGGGAAGTACAAACCATCTCCTCGTCCCAGTATCACTGTGGCTTCTATCAGGTATACGATATGATGGTCTCGGTTACAGACATAAACTGATCCAAACGGAGATATGGTAATATCATACGGCTTACTTAGCTCACCTGGATACAAAGATACCATATTTCCTTCCATATCCATGCACATCACTTTGTTTTTCTTCCAGTCAGATATATAGATCCACCTCTCGTCAGGACTAACAACGATATGGAGCGGGTGAGTCAATGTTTCAACACTTCAGAATCCGGCTTGATGGTCTTACTTATTGCTCCGGTCAGTTGAAGAATCTGGAATTGTACTGGTTCCCTAAACGACGCAAATAACTGTCCGTTTGTAAACGTAACGCCTAAACAATTGCCGTTTGTTTTTATAGTCCGCATTACGGATAATCCTCCGGCTATTGAAATTATCTTTATCTGATATACGTTTTCCATAGCAACAGCAACCTGGTCCCTGGATATCGCTGTGATTCCAGTTGGGCTAGCTTGAAGTTCTAAACTGTCCTTTATGATATCATTTTCAACATCAACGTGTTTAACAGAGATATTAGCACGATCGCACGGAACAAGGTTAGTGTTCGAAACCAACACCATTCCCACTACGAAACAGTCCTTTTTGTCAGTGTCTGCTTTAATATTTATATCACGAATGTATATATATTCTTCACTGCGATCTTTTTCACAGATATTCATTTTAGCTATGGAAGTTCTAAGAACATTGTTGTATTCTTCGGGCCTCGTTTCTTTGTCGACCAACACATGATGCTTCGAGGATTTACTCCTCGAATGGCTCCTGTAACAGCTGCCGCATAGATACTCGGCACAATCCTTACAGTAACCAACAGCCCCTATTTCTTCTTCGGCTGATTTACATGGATCGCATTGTTTAACAGAATTCCTTGGCATAGCGTTCTTGTCCAACAATGTGTGGTGTTTCGATGCCTTGCTTCTAGAATGACTTCGGAAGCATGTATCACAGAGATATTCTTCACAATTAGAACAAAATCCTTGAGCCTCAGCATGATCTCCGGCAGTTTTAAAGGGATCACAGCTATACTCGAAATATTCCTCAGATCTTTTGTTGACTAAAAATCTTTTTGAGTCTTTACTTCTTATGGATTGTTTCCTAGAATCTTCGTGTCCTGCCATATGAGAAGTACTGGTTCCCTTTCCACCATTTTCGTGTCCTGCCATATGAGAAGTACTGGTTCCCTTTTCACCATTTTTGTGCCCTGCCGTTGCTTCTCTCTTCCCACTTACGCTGTCAGACATTTTGTTTGTTTTATCAATTAACAAAACCCGAAGCAAATAATATCAGTAGTTACTTTCTAAACGAAGATAGTGTCTTGTTAATATAATACTTTCATATATTCCAATTCACTAGCGATAATTTCGCTATGTATCACACTAAATTCTCATTGAAACTAGAAGCTGGGCACGGTTTCACGCTTTTATGGATTTCGTTTAAACGATTTTATAATCTACTTAACATCATCAGACTACAATATTGAGGTTACCTTGGCGGATTTCATGCTACATTGTTCATTCACCCATATTGCTACTCTGCTCATTTCACCCACATTATACCTCATCCAAATTTAAAGTAGCTGTAAATGTATTCAAGTTATTCAATTGATATACAATCTAGCTACATGACATCTATTCATTTTAGATTGCAAAACTAATTATAACACAATTCGCTCGCTTGTAAATTGTTCACATTTATGTGTATTTTGGGGAAATTTTAAAACTTGGTTGAGACAATAGAATAAATAAAATCAATCAATCTGTATTTAACAAACAAAAATGTACTTAATAATATGGAAGATATTAACAAAGATATTGCGAGGGCGTTAAAAGTTTCGTAAAGTGTGTAATAGAAGAAAAGTTTGCAGAATAGTGTATCTATTTAAGGGTAGAGGTTGAGAGGAAGACAATATTGCATAGCATATCTTAGCGCAATGCAGGACCAACTTGAGTTGGAGCTATATATTTCATTCAGTTTTGTTCTTCAGTGCAATATAAGGCTAATAACGTATATTAACACTGACAATGTAACACAATTATTTTTGAAGATATGATTATACCAATCCAAAATGAATTTTAAAGGGGACATGTACATAAAAAAAATGGCTTACCTGTTCTGAAATAATTTAGACAAAAACTGGGAATTTAATTATATTGATAGATTATACAAGAGGAAGAGAAATACACAGGAATCATAATTCTATCTGGGAAACTTATCAAACCATGTTTATTTTTATACATATCATGTATGCAAGTGCACTCTTCATTCCGCTTCAGTTCGCCAGCGCATTCTTTATAAGTATTCATTTTAGCATTGGAAGCCTAAGTCCGAGTATGTGTTGGCTTTTCCATTGACACGCGGTGCCTTGATAGTTTATTCATCGAATGGCTGTTTAAAAGCTCACACTAATATACCTGGCAGTTGTTACAGTTACCTTAGCATTGTATGTGACATTGGTCGCAAACATTAAGAATTGTTTTCTTGGCATAATGTTTTTGTCCAACAGAATTAGGCAGTTTGACAGCTTAATCCTAGAAGCATATACTCTCTGTTTTACTACACTCAAAACATGTAGAAGGCAAATAATTTTAGTAATTATTTCATACTAATTCTTCTTAATAACTTTTATATACTAACATTCATGATCTCTACCTTATCACGGGCCAATGTTGGGTTTTCCTATCCAAAGTTTACCCGTGTCGGATATGTTGTTATACAGACTAACAAACTTTCTTCTCTAAGCCGACGATATACCTTTTCATTATCTTTTTAGTGTATTTCTTCACATTTTGCACTTTTTTCCAGTTTCCTTAAATTGTTCTATAATGTTCGCTCGTGTTCTGTCTTCTTCGCATTGCAGTCCTTAAATAACAAGTTATTTCGCACTGTTAGTTTACCTTGTCTATCAATAATTCTGCTAATTATTAGTCAATGGTGAACGATCGTTTATGTCAGTGTCTATATGTCATTTAACACAATTCTAAATTAAATTGATCATTGCCTTATACTTATATAACTTCACATATTGAAGTTTATTGGCTTTAGATTGCGTGCACACATGTTCCTTTTTATTCAGATTTAAACAATTTCTGCCTTAAGCCGTAAGTTTAACCAAAATACACAGCTTTTAGCGGCACACATGACACTCAGTAGTTTAATTTCAATATAATCTATATGTTATACATTTATAAGATATTCACCAATGAAAATCATACGGAATGATATCTTGATTTTAATTTGTTTTATATTAGTATAATATGAAACTGGTTAAAAGGAGCATTATGATTATTAGTGGATCTTGTTTATCAGACGAGTTTTACAGGGTACAGACTAAAGGTGCCTTGTTTGGCAGGTATCCGAAGCTGCTCCAGATGGATCAGAGGTAGTTGAAGAATGAGGTTAAAAATTCAGGACATTGCATCAAGTTGACAAGTTGACAGTATGTTCAACTTCTACACAGATAGGCACATTACGCTTATCATTTAAGCAATGTTTCTATATTCACTATGTGTATTTATAGTGTTATTAATGATAGTTAATGCCATAATTGTACAAAACATAATAAAGAGACATTCCTTCAGATTTACGCAATTTTATTTCTACATTTAGAGATATACATCATTTCATGCACTTGCAGGAATATGGTCATTGTTTGAGGCAACCCTGTATAGTGCTACGGACCGCGTGTATCACCGCTACCACATAGTGCTACGGACCGCGTGTATCACCGCTACCACATAGTGCTACGGACCGCGTGTATCACCGCTACCACATAGTGCTACGGACCGCGTGTATCACCGCTACCACACAGTGCTACGGACCGCGTGTATCACCGCTACCACACAGTGCTACCGACCGCCTGTATCACCGCTACCACATAGTGCTACGGACAGCGTGTATCACCGCTACCACATAGTACTACGGACCGCGTGTATCACCGCTACCACATAGTGCTACGGACCGCGTGTATCACCGCTACCACATAGTGCTACGGACCGCGTGTATTACCGGAACCACATAGTACTACGGACCGCGTGTATCACCGCTACCACATAGTACTACGGACCGCGTGTATCACCGCGACTACATAGTGCTACGGACTGCGTGTATCACCGATACCACATAGTGCTACAGAAGTCGTGTACCTCCGCTACTACGTATTGCTTCGGACCGCATATACCATCGCTACCAAATAGCGCTACGGAACACGTGTATCAGCGCCACCACATGTGCAGCGGACAGCGTGTACCACAGCTACCACATAGTGCTACGGACCACATGTACCACCGCTACCACACAGTGCTACGGACCACGAGATCGGGTTGAATTTCGAGCCAACCCCAGCTGGGAATTCAACTTTGATAAAAAATATCTGAATTTCGATCTTCGAGCTGGCTCGAAATTCAGCCTCAGCTCGAAATTCAACATTTTGATCAAAAAAATCTGAATTTCGATCTTCGAGCTGGCACGAAATTCAACGCCAGCTCGAAATTCAACTTTTTGAGAGAAAAAATCTGAATTTCGAAATTCAACCCCAGTTCGAAATTCAAGTTTGAAAAAAAAATCTGAATTTCGATCTTCGAGCTGGCTCGAAATTTAACGCCAGCTCCAAATTCAACTTTGTAAAATAATCTGAATTTCGACCATCGAGCTTACTCGAAATTCAACACCAGCTCGAAATTGAACTTTGTGAAAAAAACTGAATTTCGATCTTCGAGATGGCTCAAAATTCAATCCAAGCTCGAAAATCAATTTTTTAAAACAAATCTGAATTTCGATCTTCTTTGCAAAAAGGAATCTGAATTTTGATTTTCGAGCTGGCTCGAAATTCAACGCCAGCTCCAAATTCAACTTTGAAAAAAAAAATCTGAATTTCGACCATCGAGCTTGCGCGAAATTGAACGCCAGCTCGAAATTCAATTTTGTGAAAAATATCTGAATTTCGATCTTCGAGCTGGCTCGAAATTCAACTTTTTGAAAAAAAATCTGAATTTAGAGCTTCGAGCTGGCTCTAAATTGAACGCCAGCTCGAAATTTTTTAAGAGAAAAATTTTGAATTTCGATCTTCGAGCTGGCTCGAAATTCAACCTCAGCTCGAAATTCAACTTTTTGAAAATAATTTGAATTTCGATCTTAGAGCTGCCTCGAAATTCTACCCCAGCTCGAAATTAAACTTTGTGAAAAAAATCTGAATTTCGATCTTCGAGCTGGCTCGAAATTCAACGCCAGCTCGAAATTCAACTTTGTAAAAAAATCTGAATTTCGATCTTCGAGCTGATATTTGACGAGCTGGCTCGAAATTCAACCCCAGCTCGAAATTCAATTTTGTGAGAAAAAAATCTGAATTTTGATCTTCGAGCTGGCTCGATATTCAATCCCAACTCGAAATTTAACTTTGTGAAAAAAAATATGAATTTCGATCTTCCAGCTGGCTCGAAATCCAACCCCAGCTCGAAATTCAACTTTGTGGAAAAAAAAATTGAATTTCGATCTTTGAGATGGCTCAAAATTCAATTCCAGCTCGAAATTCAAAAATGAATTTCGACCTTCGAGATGACTAAAAGTTCAAAGCTAGCACGAAATTGACATTTCATGTTGAATTTCGATCTTCGAGCTGGCTCGAAGATTAAAGCTGGCTAGAAATTTAATTTTGATTTTCGATCTTCCATGTCAGTGCCAACTTCTCGACGCTATTTTAATTCTGCAAGAGGAGCGACAGGGAAAAATTCTTATAGTAAAATGTAATTACCCAATGTTACTCAAATGCGAATAGTTCCGGGAACAATTTATATATAGAAATTATGTTTCACTACAATGCAAAATAAATACACCATAAATGTAGATATACAGTCAAACCTGTGAACAAATACCACTCTTGGGAACAAACAAAAGTGGTCTTTGTTCACAGGTGGTCTTTATTCGGGGGGAAGGGTCACTTCTCAGTCAGCCATTATCATGCTGATAAAAAGTATTTTCACAGATTCTTGCTTTGTTTATGTTCTATGTATTAATTCGGCCGGTGCAAACTTGCAAATTTTCAATGAAGCAGTAATTATTATGTTTGCTATAAGGTGAAAGTTGTGAAAATTCGACGGACTTTAAGTATGTTTATGACGGAACGGATCAGCTTGGTCGTTATTTGGGGGCAAATATGACCCTTGGGAATGAATCAGGCCGGTCGCTGGTCGCGGTCGCCAGGTGGTCGCTATTCAAGGCCTTTTTATGAGTATTTTTCTACGGTGGGGACCAGAGACCGGTCGTTGTCGACAGGTGATCGCTATTCACGGGTGGTCGCTAGCATAAGTTTGACTGTATTCAATATTTCTAAAAAATTTGTTTGAACGTGGTTTATAAGTAGGACGCTGTTTCTACACTGCACATGCATGATTAGCATGCACACCGAGTGTCTATTGGACGAAGTGCGGGAACCAGGTAGCAGGTTTTCGGGAAAAAGGATCTGAGGTTATTTACAAATGATTTGCAAATGTGTGCCTAGGGGAAACGGTCACCACTTACGTTGTAAACTATTAGTGTAATTTCATTTTGGTAAATGGTATTGTTCATAACTAACAGTCATACTTTGGAAATAAAATCTGTAAAAAAGATCCTTTGGAAGCAAAGAATGCAACCAAGAAGAATAATAGCAGACTCGGTTTGACTGAGTCTGTTCATGAGAGGTAGTGAAATGTGCAACACCTCTCACGGAAGTCATGGTACATTTACTTTTATGGGCTATTTTCCATACTTCTAGAACAATTTTGCCTCGGCAATAAGGAAAAGTACTGAAATATACAAAATTTGGGGCATATATCTATTTATGTTTCAAATTCTCTTTAAAAGATTATCTATCATCAATAAAAGGTCAAAACCTAGGCACAGTAAAAAGATTCGGATGGTACATAAGCTGTTTCAAATAACAACGGCCTTTACAACAGCGGGCAGGCACCTGGGTAAAACCACCGACATTCCGTAAGCCAGTTTGATGGCTTCCACACATTAAGATTTCAACACATCGAATGAGGCTCGAACCTACATCGGTGAGGAGAAAGCCCGCGACCTTAACCATTCGGTCACGGAGGCCCCCTTTACCGTTTCTAGCCAGGAATTTTTTTGTTAACAAAAAGAAAACAGAAGTGGTAATAAACCATGTGTGTTTAATATGTACTAATAGTTGTGGCAATCCAGCCGATTGGGCTCCCAAATACAAAATTCCTTGCTCCTGTAAATCTACAAATGACGTTCGGGCTAAATGTAACAAATGTAGCGCAGTTCTTTACACATGATTATGAATTTTATATCGATCTTCTACGCATGGAAAACACGACAAGTGCGTTCTCTTTTTGTATAAATGTGATCTATTTAAACATTTTTGGAACACAAAACAAACGGACAGTAGACCAAAGAATAAGATTTTTTTCTGTTCTATTTATTGTCTTAAAATGGATATTAAGTTTCTAGGCGCAACGGCTGAACAGCTGCTGCCTTTAAAGTCAAATAAAAGCGGAATGCAAAATAAACACTCATATTAGTTCAAAGAAGGCGAAACTAAAAGCAAAACATTTTCTTAATTCAAACACATCTGGCGTTAGTTTTGCCCTAGATCAAATATGTACAAATATCAAATTTATTGTATAAACACAAAAAATGTATTGTCAAAAATGTTTATTTCAATAAAAGTTGTATCTATATTTATACTATTTATACGAAAGAAGTAATTCAATGCTGAGTTTCAAAAAGTATTAAAAAAACATTTTTTATGTAGAATATACGCCCTGTGGTGCATGTATCTGTTATGGAAACAGCAAATAAAACCCACAAGGCATATTGGGGACGAATGCACTCATTTCTTTCATTTAAGTAAATTGGTTATAAGTAGTTACAAAACAGTTGCAGCTATCTTCTTTCATTGGTACTGAAACCGAAAAGTAAGAAAATGATGATGTTACAACTATTTCACATCTGGTTTCTTCTGTTTCTGTTGCTTTCGGGTAGAATTTGTTACTCTCAAATCACAAAACGTGACAGCTGTCTAGGCGAAGACGCAATATTCCATAGAATAAGTGCGATTTCACTGGAGAAATGTAAAGAAGAATGCGGTAAAAGAAACCATTGCAAAGCAGTCAATTACCGGAGAAATTTTCAGTTGTGCGAGCTGTTGCGGGAAAACCACGGATACATTCCGAACGATCAAGTCAATCAGAGATCATGCGAATTTGTGAAGAAGTCAGACATGTCAACTGATTATGTAAGTTTTCTTTTCTTGTCCTATTAAGGACGGAAACATTTTCTTTTGACCATTCGTTTTTCGAAAATATCATCAAAGGACCTTTGAAACATAAAGACTTGAAATAGATCAAACTGTAAGATTTAAATAAAAACGATAGTGTAGAATTCGTATAACTTTGGTGATCTTAAGAGGAAAAATTTGTAATGTTTTAAATATGCAATTTTGGATACAATTTTCTGGTCATATATTATGTGTCCAATAATTATTAACAAATACAAAACAGTTCTAAAAACATATTTTACCTTGTTTACATACAAAGTTGGCATTCATTATCATAATGATTGGGCGATGCAATTTTCAGCTATTGTTTTCTTGGACCATAAAATATGTCCATTTTCGGTCAAAATTACTTTAGACTAAATATAGTATTAGCTATTGTTATAAAGTTGAAAATGGACACTGAAAATATTCAAGGAATTTTTGTATGAATTTTGCATTTTGCGTTTTATTCAAGAAACAGAGAAAATAATGAATGAAAACAAAATCGATGAACTTATTTGATTGGTTATTTTGATATGTTGATTGAGGTCTGCAAATTAGCAAACTTTCAGGAGGCAATTTACAATCTATTTAAACAAAAACTTTAAGTTACTGATTATTTTGACCAACATGTAAGTCATGCAAATCAAAATAAATACAGACGAATTTACAACACCTTTGGTTGCCCTGAACTTAAACAGGAAGTATAGATTTTAATGCGCATTGTCATGCATTCTTTGCATATGACAAAAAGACCGATCAACAATAAGAAAACCTATATAAAATATTCATTATATTACAAATTGTATTGCCACAATAAATATTTTGATCAGACAATTTATTGTAACAGAATGCATTGACTAAAGGTGTATACCTTATAAATAATATCTTGCATGAGGAACCGCCTTTTTCTTCTTACCTTTGGACCGTCTGCAAGCATTTTCAAGTCTAGATCCACTCAAAAAATATATCTCTTACCTTACATTTGAACATGTAATATTTTCTTTCATTAAAAGTACCTTTGTATATATTTTTGTTCGACTTGTTCGAATGATATCTACTGTAAAGTTTTAAGGATTGTGTTGTTTTTTTTTCACTGACGTCGCTTTTCTTTTCTAACACGACCAGCAAATAACCTACATACATGTAGAGCAAAATCTATCTCTGGTTATTCTGCAATATACCACTCGCGTGCAATGACGTCATCCGATCCAGGTGCGTAGCACGGTCGCATTTTTCTAACATTTTTGATACTAGTATGTCGTGTTAGAATCGAAATAATAAGTTCCCAAGTGTGATTTATCGTAGAATAACCCGAGTTTTTCGTTCTTAATTATGCGAAACAATATATCACTCAGGCCTACGGCCTTCGTGATATATTCTTACGCATAAGAACTCAAAACTCGGGTTATTCTACGATAAATCACGTTTGGGAACTTATTATTTCTTAAATAACATACGGAAAATTATTACGTTATTATAATGCCAATGAAATAATAACCTTGGAGATGAAAACCTTAACGTTGGACTTTTCGTGACTTCAGTTGACCGGTTTGTCACTGAAGCAGATGCGCCTTACTGACTTTTGACCTTCAGTCATTAATGCCATAATAAGTACACACTGGGATAAATGGGCTGTAAAAATATACAATAAATCTATTAGAAGATCCTTTTTGTCCTATGTATAACGCGCATACGCGAAATTTTACTTCAGACACTTAGGAGCGAGCCGAGTGTAAATTCATTTACAGGTGTCCCTGTAGGAATTATTCTAAGCATGGACGGGCACCTGAGAAGAACCTTTGACCGTCTGTATTCCAGCTCGATGTCTTCCCCATACGCAGCAGACTTAACCCAAACGATGCACATTAACAAAACAATATAGCTTTTAACCACGCTGGTTAGTGGGCAAGTGATTCAAAGTCTACTCGGCCTGGGTGTTTCTGCAATATAATAATTATGACCTCCACAAGTATATTATAACGCCAACTATGTGTATAAACTTGTTTTATTAATATGCTAAGGTGATACGTAAGTATACATGTATCTCTTATTTCTGATGTCAATTCGGGCTATGTTTTCTGGTATGTTAAAATTTTGACACGGCCAAAACTACAGATTTGTGCCAGCTTTAAGGCCCTGCTCCACGGCTATTCAAATTCTGTTGTGTGTATGCAACCCATGATTACGATATGTAACAGTTTACGGCCACACGCCACACTTCAGCACACAAAACCACAGGTATTTTATATAGAATTTTCTATAAAACAAACTCTATTTTGTCAGAGATCACTGTTCATAGCCAGTATTTTCATGCTTTTACAGTGACAATTTAATGTTAGAAGGTGGGACTGGAGCAGGTCTTTAACTTTACACTTTACACTGGTAATTGCAGTGATTCAGATATTTAGTTTGTATACTAAGACTCTTAAAGGCTACTGTGTATTTTTGTCGACAGAGATATGTAATGTACATAAATGTGTTAAATTCATGCTTAATATATATCACAAACGTTGTAATACGTATAGGTAGATTTAAATTTTTTTTCAGTTACAAGCGTGTAATTGTGCCGATTGGACGACCTGTGACCTCGAAACGAACACGTGCCGAATAACTGGTAATTATTACATACCCGTTTCTATTCCCCGTTTAGTTACACTGGTACCGGAAACGTCAATATTTTTCTATACACTGACGCCTGAATTTCATATCGGATGCGTGACGTAATTCAGTGTGTGCTGTTGCACTATGTCAATCCTACTCAGGCTGTTGAACAAATTTATGATATTTGCATTATATTTATACGTGTACACACTGGATAACCCGCTATCCTGACGCCCGCTGGAAATATAACCCAGCTGGAAATATAACCCAGCTGTAAATCGTACGGTGCCCCTAAAGTGACATGTTACACACTTTTTTTCCACTTAGGTAATGTGAGACTTTTTTTATTTCGTTTAAACGAAACAATTTCGTTTTAACGAAATAACTATTTCGTTTAAGCGAAATAACTATTTCGTTTTAACGAAATCATTTCGTTTTAACGAAATAAGTTTAAACGAAATGATTTCGTTTTTACGAAATGTTATTTCATTTTTACGAAATGATTTCGTTTAAACGAAATAGTTATTTCGTTAAAACGAAATAGTTATTTCGTTAAAACGAAATGATTTCGTTTTTACGAAATGTTATTTCGTTAAAACGAAATGATTTCGTTTAAACGAATTAGTAATTTCGTTAAAATGAAATGGTTTCGTTTAAACGAAATGTTATTTCGTTTAAACAAAACAGTTATTTTGTTCAAACGAATTGATTTCGTTTAAACTTATTTTGTTAAAACGAAATGATTTCGTTTAAACGAAATAGTTATTTCGTTTAAACGAAATAAAAAAAAGTCTCACATTACCTAAGTGGAAAAAAAGTGTGTAACATGTCACTTTAGGGGCAACGTAAAATCGGTAGGTAAAGTTTTTCATTTATTTCTATTAAAACGAAGCCGGTTCTTGCAAATCAACTTGACAGTTTTGTCAAGGAATGACCAAGGCTTACATTTACAATTTCTGTGCCAAAAACGATCGTTATGTTTTGAGATATTCGCTAACAATTTCTTCAGTTTGAAAAATCGAGCAAAAATCCAAAGTTTTTGCGCAAATTGTTTTGTTTATGAACAACCTGTGAAAACTTTTATCACCTGGTTTAACAGATGTGTCCTTTCGGAACACTTGTGCGAAGTTTCCGGGTTCTACGTTATTCTTGAAAAAGTATATTAGCGTCGAGAAAAAAAGACTGTCGAAAACGGCCGCTGTATTTGAAATGGGCAGTCTTTGAAGTCAGCTGTCGGCTATCGAGAATACAGCTGTATAAAAGTATAAAAGCTGTCTTGTAGACATGTTATATGCCCCGTTGTGTCTCTTCTTTATGTATGATTTGTATCTGTTTAGTCTGTCTGTGCTTTTTCTTTCATCTTTCATTCGTGTAAAAATGTGTACACGTGCAGTCAGTAAACAGTTTGTATATACTTATGTATGGTCCTTATTGCCATGTCGAGTAATTCTGGTTGATTTCATTATCATTTCCTTTTGGATTAGAGTCTAGAAGTTGCTTTGTTCCTTTCGTTCGTCCGTCCGCCCGCAGTGTCTTGTCCGGGCTCTGATTATTCATGCATGGATTGATTTTTAAGTATTTATTTTTAAACTTCAAACATGTGTTACCGATGATACAAGTATTAATGAGGCCCATTCATTAATGACCACCTCCAATATCAGCATAACAACAACAACAAAAAAACTCTAACACAGAGATATAAATAAGTATTTTGTATCAGGCTGGCAATTCCTATATGCATAGACAAAATTTCAAATATATTGTGTCGTATAGTAGAAGTTTTATTTTCATGCGGTTTTATTTGATAGCTGACTGTGTAAGATCGTAAACAAGTAAAGAAGTGTTCCCATCTACCTTGTTATATGTTAAGTAAAGCTACATGTGGCTGTCATGTTAAGAAATAACTGATTAACAGTCATGTGCCATTTTCCAAATTTCTGCTTATTTAGATTTGAAATAATCGTTTTCAATCGTTTCCTATACATCAACAACTTTTAGTTTAAGACCATGAATAAACTGGTATTTGTTGTAAAGGTATTTATGAAAAAACAAAACAAAACAAAATGGCACATTTACGTTAGAAACAATTAAATAATTATGTATAAGCAAATAAGATTATACACCTATCAAGCACCGCATTGAGAACACTTTTCAAAACAAGAACGGGCATTTGAGATTCATTAAAGATAATTGAGTTCTTCAAACGAAATTCAAAGGACTGCCGACTAGAAGCAATTATTTGCACTTGCAAAAGCTGGCAAAATGGCAATATGTACTATAATGCTTCGGTTTAACTGCAAAAAGTATATGGTTGGCTTTTGCATGGCGGAAAAAATGGCAAGAACGCGTGAACTTGGTTAAATTTCAGCCCGCATGTGAGGTAATATAGTCCTAAAGCCTCTTGAAATGAAAGGGCCATTTTAAAAATAATTATTTTCAGTCAGATAACTGCCAGTAATACTTTTTTACATACAAAAGTATTGAAAATCATCGGAGTTAATGGATAGTCTATAAATGTTAACATCCGAGTTCAACGACAGCACTAGCGGCCGTTTTTCGACAGTCTTTTTTCTCGACCATGCCTATTTAACGGCTAATATACTTTTTCATGAATAACGTAGAACCCGGAAACTTTACAAAAGTGTTCCGAAATGACACATCTGTTAAACCAGATGATAAAAGTTTTCACATGTTGTTCAATAAACAAAACAATTTGCGCAAAACTTTGGATTTTTGCTCTGAAGAAATTGTTAGCGAATATCTCAAAACATAACGATCGTTTTTGGCCCAGAAATTGTAAATGTAAGCCTTGGTCATTCCTTGACAAAACTGTCAAGTTGATTTGCAAGACAGATGTCTTTAAGATTTTAGGTCTATATCGGATAGTGATATCTAATGAGGACAAGGGGTTCGATTCAACTAGGAACGTCAGTATTAATGGCAAATTAGTACTTTTACATAAAACGGCGGCCATCTTGAAAAAAAAGACGCCATGTTGGATTTTGAAACCAGTCTTATTGTGTCACAAAAATAAGTTTTGCACACTCAAAACATTTTAAAAGATATCTTTTCCTCAAAATTGACAAAAAAGAACTCGGCGTAGGTCTGTTCAAGTTAAAAATCAACTTCCTGTGGCGGCCATCTTGAAAATGGCCGCCATATAGAATTTTCTAGTGGCTAACAGTATTTTTTGAAAGAAGGAAGCTCAGACGAGTACACATGCCAAAGGCTTTTCATGCTTGCATCACCAAATGCAGTATTTTCCCGAATCACTGACTTAATCTGCCCAACTAGAAATACTATCTACAGTAGTGTGACATATGATGATAATTCTCCCAGAATGCTGTCCGTCGTCTGAAGAGGAAGTGGAAGAACAACAACTCTGTTTTAAATTAAAAGAAAAGAAGCTTTCTCATAGCTTTAATGTTATGCTGTACCATAATGCATGAATATTTATTGTACTGACTGCTGTTTGTTCGCAAATAAAACAAAATGCTTCTTAAAATGTAAAAACAAGAACAGACACGCCGATGACGACTTACAAAACATAGACAAAACGGCCTATTCTATTGAATTATAACATTTTATGTCAGTTTTATATAGTTTCTGTTAAAAGATACTAATATTTTGAAATAATTAATACTTTTAAAACCATTTAATGGTTGAACTAGGATGATTTTGTCACACGTGTATTTACTTTCAGGTACGTACAACAGATTTTTATACCATCAACAACTTATCTGCCCTGTCTGTTAGATATTATTTTGAAAAAAGACGAGGACGCTAAACACAGACCCATTTTAGTACGACATAGTTAACAAATTCTTAACTTTCAGAATGCTTGAGGCTCGAGTTAGAAAATGGTCGTATACTTGGTAATATGATGTCCGTTGGATCACGTGTGAGATTCACGTGCAACACGGGTTACGTGGAGATGTCAGGCGAAAAGTACGCAGTATGTGAAACAACCGGGCAATGGTCGTATCAGC
The DNA here is from genome assembly GCF_021730395.1 of Mercenaria mercenaria. Classification (NCBI taxonomy): domain Eukaryota; kingdom Metazoa; phylum Mollusca; class Bivalvia; order Venerida; family Veneridae; genus Mercenaria; species Mercenaria mercenaria. The sequence continues at coordinate 931,923 of NC_069378.1, forward strand.
CAAAATGTATTCGAGGTAAAACCAGCCTGGAAATAAAACCATATAAACTCTTATTATTTACATTGTAAAATGTCGGCTTTTACGAATCGTAAAACAAAAACAAAGTTACAAATTTGAAAAATTATTGATTTTAAAAATATGTTTTTTTTTTTTTATTTTAATATTTGCAAGGTAAAACAAAATGAAAATAATGCAGGCTGTATATAGAGTTCTACAATGTATCTTTCATATATCTCCTGAAATGTTAAAGAATCCAACTGACGTAACCTTAAATACAATATGGTTATTATAATAGTAGCTGTACGCTCAGTGTGATCCAAACTTGCAAAATCCACAAAAGCCGATTACAAAATCCCAGATCTAGCTGCTGTTATAACGACACTTTTATTATATTCCTCCACCTTTTTGTTTGTTGTTTTGTTATGGAACGAAACCTCAATGTTTATCGATGTAATAAAAGTTTTATGCTTTTGATAAATCTATATCCGGAAATATACAGTCATACGTTACCACTGCGCCTTCACCAGTTGAACCTTCATTACTGACAATGTAGGCGTTAGCAATAATTGGACGAGCACCACAGTCTATCATACAATATATAACAAAGTTTATAATATGCCTAAATAAATTCTGTACAAATTCGGCTTGTTTCCGCTTTTTTCTATTTTATTATCACAGCAGCGTTTTTGTGCCGTGTGGTGGCCGTAAAAAGTCTCCCCGTACATTCAATCAGGGCTGTTATATTTCGATCTTCTCAGATCGTTCAGCACGACTTTTATGTCGTGTTATTGGTACTGTTTTTTTCTTCTTAACATGACCATTTTGGCCTGGGTGGTTCCAATACTCCCGCTTTCATAGCCTTGGGTATTGTATAATCACCCCTTGGATATGGTGCCTGCTTTTTAATGTTGTCTTTTGACAGTTCCTGTGATACGCAGGCTCCATAACCTCAGATCCCCTTCCTAAATTCCAGTTTGTTTAGTTCTGCCCATTGTTTTCTCGTTTGGGGCAAACCCATTATTTTATCTGGGGACCAAACGTCGCTCTTCTTGGAATTACACGCCTCAACACGTGTATCATTGAAGGTTCCATGTTCACCGCCGTTTGAATACATCTGCGGATGTCTCTAAATTGCTTTTTGTACTTTTAGCATGTGTAAATGTTGAGTTCTGCTCAACCCGGGGCTAGAGGGCGTGGACGGTAGCATGCATTTCCACTACCGTCCATGAGCAGGCTCAATCAAACCGAGCCTGCAACATTTTCGTTTTTGTCGTGTTGAGCGACCTGTGAAGTTTCCGCTTTTTTCTATTGTATTTCACAAGTAAATATGAACAGGCAGAAACAATCCGTATTGAACCACTTATATTTTATGTTACCGGACTAGTTTCATTAATATGACACATTTCTATAAATATCGCACATAAAAACTTTTATTACACCGATAAACATTGAGGTTTTGTGTCATGTTTTATTATACGACTAATAATAACATGTATCAGAGACTACAGTATTTACGTTCGTGTCATGTTAAATTATAATGATATGTATCAGAGAATACAGTATTTACGTTCGTGTCATGCTTAATTATAATGATATGTATCAGAGAATACAGCTTTTACGTTCGTGTCATAATTAATTATAAAAACATGTTTTAGAGACTACAGCTTTTACGTTCGTGCCATACTTAATTATAATAATATGTTTCAGAGAATACAGCTTTTACGTTCGTGCCATATTTAATTATAATAACATGTTTCAGAGAATCAGGTTTTACGTTCGTGTCATGCTTAATTATAATGATATGTATCAGAGAATACAGCTTTTACGTTCGTGTCATGTTTAATTATAATGATATGTATCAGAGAATACAGCTTTTACGTTCGTGTCTTGCTTAATTATAATGATATGTATCAGAGAATACAGCTTTTACGTTCGTGTCATGCTTAATTATAATGATATGTATCAGAGAATACAGCTTTTACGTTCGTGTCATAATTAATTATAAAAACATGTTTTAGAGACTACAGCTTTTACGTTCGTGCCATACTTAATTATAATAAAATGTTTCAGAGAATACAGCTTTTACGTTCATGTCATGTTTAATTATAATAACATGTTTCAGAGAATACAGGTTTTACGTTCGTGTCATGTTTAATTATAACAACATGTTTCAGAGAATACAGCTTCAAGTTCATGTTCTGTATAATTATAATAATATGTTTCAGAGAATACAGCTTTTACGTTCGTGTCATGTTTAATTATAATAACATGTTTCAGAGAATACAGCTTTTACGTTCGTGTCATGTTTAATTATAATAACATGTTTCAGAGAATACAGCTTCAAGTTCGTGTTCTGTATAATTATAATAGTATGTTTCAGAGACCACAACCTTGTAAGTACTTGACCTATATAATTATAATGACATATTTCAGAGACTACAGCCTTATAAGTACGAGTCCTTTATGTCGGAGACAATTGAAAACGTCCTGAAAACGTTTAGCAAATTCACTTAAAGATGAAAATTCTGCATCCAAAGATATATTTCAAAGAAGTCTGTTTAATGTTTCAGAGCAGACAATTGGAAGTACATGCACAGCTGATTCGAACTGTTCGTCGTTGACAGGAGGCCAATGTGTAGAAAATAAATGTTTCTGTAGTCCACAATATCGTTACAACGACACAACCAACGATTGTTTCCAAGGTAATTTAGAGCGTTTCATCTGTAATATCCGATTCTAACCATATTAAATAAAGAAAACTGAAACTGTGTGTTATCATGTTACTACACAAACACAGTTTGTGCGTCGCAATTAGCACGTCAAAGGGTTAAACGTCTTAGTGGCTCGCTGGAAAGTAAAACCACACAAAGCAGGTAATTATTTCTTGACTATCTTAAAAGATGCAGATGATGACCCTTGATAATGTGTATGAATCCTCAAACATGGATTTGCTCTTGAATAAAAGTTTTTTTTTGTTTAGATACGTACTAACTAATGATTCTTTAAGATCTGAACTCCAAATATGGATTTTATTCAATGACAAAGGTATAGGTAAAAGGTAAAGGTAAATTTTATTTACCGTCGCTTTTTGAAACAATTAACAGATCACTTAAAGAGAGCTTTTAACAAATCATCATCAGCGAAAAGAATTTTAAATCGCAACCTTATGGCAGGAGAAAGAAGATATGTGTTTGTTTGAACTGTGTCACCGAGTGAACCTTCTTATAAGCAACATTTTCACAAGAGGCATATTGAGGTGTTCAGGAGTGAACTGTATTTTGATCTTACATGTAAACCAAATATTTTTTTATTTATGATTTCTAGTGGTTTTAACCGTATTATACCTATTTTACGCGCTTAATGCCATATGTATTGTGTCACGACGTCACGTCGCGAATTTTATGTTGAATAATTAGCAAATAATTATATATATAGCCAAATATTATATATATTAGAGCCTATATCTTTATTTCCGTATAGGTGTTTATTTACATGACCTCTCTACTGAAGTATATTTACAAATACGTTTTGGTTATTTATAATTCATATTCTGTCGAGTCAAGTGTAGTTTCGAGGTTACAAGTGAAAAAAAGAAGAGATGTTTTCATGTTCGAAACTGAAAACGGATATATTCCAGTATTTCATAGAACTTGATATGAAATAATATACGTATGGAATACGAGAAGCTTTGAAAATGAAATTATTTGTAATTCTTTAATTCCAGTTTGTACTTCATTCAACAGTATATTTACTGCAATCCCTAACACATACATACATGGATACAACGACATTGCGTTCATGGAAGAACGCACCTTATCAGAATGTAGAACTCTGTGTCAAGAGGACCCAAAATGTCTGTCATTCGAGGTGTATGAAATACATAGCGTCTCCAAGTGCTCGAGAGGATCCGTCACCTATGGGATGGTATATGATGCAGATAGTTCGAGTCTTAGAGATGGTGAGGGGTTGTACAGCAGGGATTGTGTTATGCAGTAATTGTTTGTGCCTTCAAATATTAACAAGAATCACTGAATATTTTTAATATTGTCATTGCAGAAATATTTCCTGGATTTATGGTTTAAACAAGAACTGTCACTTATTTAATCAAGTATTTCTTGAGACATTTCTGAAATTGTCAAGACTATTGTTGTTGGATACGTGCAAAAAGGTTTTTTCATAATAAAGATTTCCAGATAAAACGTTAATAATAAAAAGGCTTTATAGAGATAAAAAGTTTTATTTTATGCTTACTGGAGAAATGTTGAACAAGAGTGATCTTGACGCCCACCAATGTGCCATTTTGGAGTGTTCCAAATTTCAAGACTTATTGACTAGCTCAAGGTCAAATTTCGTTTCCGTACACAACACTGTGCATGTGGTCCAAATTCGAAAGCTGTAGCTTGAGTAATGTGAAAGTAGGTCACTAGATCAATTTCAAGGACAAAGTTCTTTGTACCTAAAACTATGCATGTGCATCAAGTTTGAAGGCTGTAGCTTGAGAAATTTATAAGTAGTTCTCTAGGTCAATCTTAAGGTCTAAGTTTAATTCGGTACACAAAACTATGCACTGTTGAAAAAGACGTTAAACCCGAACACACACACACACACAAAACTATGCAAGTGGTCCAAATTTGAAGGCTGTAGCTTAAGAAATGTGTAATTAGGTCAAAATCAAGGTCAAATTTCACTTCAGAACATAAATCTATGCATGTGGTCCAAATTTGAAGCCTGTACCTTCAAAAATCTGAAAGTAAGTCACTAGGTCAATGTCAGGGTCAAAGTTTGTTTTGGTACACAATCCTATGCATGTGGTCTAAATTTGAAGCCTGTAGCTACAGAAATGTGAAAGTAGGTCACTAGGTCAATCTTAAGGTCAAAGTTCATTTCGGTACACAAAACTATGCAAGTGGTTCAAATCTGAAGACTGTAGCTTGAGAAATGTAAAAGTAGATCACTAGGTCAAATCTTATTTTGAAATACAAAACTATGCATGTGGTCCAAATTTGAAGCATGTACCTTCAAAAATGTGAAAGTAAGTCACTAGGTCAATGTAGAGGTCAAAGTTTGTTTCGGTACACAAAACTATGCATGTGGTCCAGATTTGAAGGCTGTAGCTTGAGAAATGTGAAAGTAGTTCACTAGGTCAAAATCAAGATCAAAGTTTATTTCGGAATACAGAACTATGCATGTGGTCCAAATTTGAAGCTTGTGCCTTCAAAAATGTGAAAGGAGGTCACTAGGTCAATGTAAAGGTCAAAGTTTGTTTCGGTACATAAAACCATGCAATGTGGTCCAAATTTGAAGGCTGTAGCTTGAGAAATGTAAAAGTAGGTCACTGGGTCAAAATCAAGGTCAAATTTCATTTCGGAACACAAAACTATGCATGTGGTCCAAATTTGAAGGCTGTAGCTTGAGAAATGTGAAAATAGGTCACTAGGTCAAAATCAAGGTCAAAGTTTTTTTCAGTGCACTAAACTATGCATGTGGTCCAAATTTGAAGGCTGTAGCTTGAGAAATGTGAAAGTAGGTCACTGGGTCAAAATCAAGGTCAACTCATGTCAAGGTTCATCTTGCCACTCAGAAAATATACATGTGATCCAAATCTGAATGTTGTAGTTATAGTCAAGAAGTTTTTTTAAAAGCTTTTCCCTATATAAGTCTATATGAGCCATGTGACCCCCGGGGCGGAGCCATATTGGACCCTAGGGGGATAATTTAAACAAACTTGGTAGAAAACCACTAGATGATGCTACATTACAAATATCAAAGCCCTAGGCTTTGTGGTTTGGACAAGAAGATTTTCAAAGTTTTCCCTATATAAATCTATAAATCTATGTAAACCATTTGATCCCAAGGGTGGGCCATATTTGACCCTAGGGGGATAATTTGAACAATTTTAGTTGAAGACCACTAGATAATGTCACATACAAAATATCAAAGCCCTAGGCCTTGTGGTTTTGGACAAGAGGTTTTTCAAAGTTTTTCCCTATATAAGTCTATATAAACAATGTGACCCCGGGGCGGGGCCATATTTGAATCCAGGGTAATAATTTGAATCATCTTGGTAGAGGACCACTAGATGATGCTTCATACCAAATATCAAAACCCTAGGCTCTGTGGTTTTGGACAAGAAGATTTTCAAAGTTTTTCCCTATATAAATCTATGTAAATTATAGAAATAAACAAAGGGCCATAACTTACTCATAAATTGTTGAACCAGTCTGATTTTCAGGGGGACACAACTAGGGTACCAATACATCATTCTGACAAAGTTTGGTTAAAATCCCCCCAGTAGTTTCTGAGGAGATGCGATAACGAGAAATTGTTAACGGACGGACTGAAGGAATGAGGGACCACGGACGCAGAGTGATTTGAATAGCCCACCATCTGATGATGGAGGGCTAAAATATCAGCGAGATATTTCTCTATATCATTCAAAATGCTGAACTTCCTTTTTTACCATTTAATATTATCTCCCTTGAAATATATTTTTCATTATCACCCTTTGTTGCCTTTAGAATCTTAAGAATCACTGGTACCATATGATTAAACTAACACTCAAGCCATTAACGAGTCATGTCAGACTAAGAAAGAGAACATGGATCATAATTTTGGAACTGTTATTTGATCAAAAAGACACAAGGAAAATGACAGTGATGTAAACATGAAATATTAATGAATAGTTATTTCCGTAATATAAAGGACAAGGAGTGACAATTTTTAAAGGCTTTAAGCAAGTTAAGAAAACGATTGAAAACATTGATGGGTTTTAGTTTAGGCAATGGTTTTATTTGAATAAAATGATGATTATTGGTCACATATGTTCTGTAAGATACTAATCTATAACTATCACTGGAAATAATATTCAAAGCTAACTGTCTAGTCATATAGAGTTGAGCTGTATATTCAAAGCGGAACAAAGATAACAATTATTATACATACTTGACAGACTTTTATGTCTTCCACATGTAGTGGAGGAGACATATTGTTTCAGTACTGCCTGTTTGATCACTTCTCATATATATTATTGGCCAGATTTCCACCAAATCTTACAGGAGTGATTATTGCCATGGCCAGTCATACATATCATTGCAATGTTTAATGATTTTCAGCTGAGTTATGGTCATTTACCTATTCTGGGCAACTGCTTCAATACAAGATACAAGAATCTTTATTTAACGTTGGATAATTCATATAACAAAATTTGATAACATTAGCTTAAAGCTATTTCCCGACAAACAAAGGTAAAGTAATAACAAACTAAAAGCAGCTGTAAGGGAAAACACACAGTTAAAGCAAGCATTAAAGTAGTAAGGTAAGGGAAGTAACCCTGTTACAATAAATATATATTACTGACATGGTTTCTCCCCCCCCCCCCCCCCCCCCCCCCCCCCCCCCCCCCCCCCCCCCCCCCCCCCCCCGCCTAGCAAATAATGAGTATGATACATGCATAAAAAGATAGGAGTAAAACAAATAAATAAGTAGTTAACAGTCTTAATAATATTTTACATACTTGCACGTATGACAAGGTTTGAAATAAACATAAGACAGATAAAAATCATACAGCATAAATGAAAAAAAAAACAGTAACTAATAATACTTTTAATAAATAGTTGGAATTATACCATGTTATTTTTAATGTTAAGGAGTATATCATCAAAACACAGAAATATTTGATTAACGAACAACATCTTTACCAATATTTTACGTGACCATTACATGTTCTGTCGTACTGTCCTATACAACGGACACTTAAAATATTCTGAAAAAATTGCCCCCCTTGAAAATGAATGCTGTTTGTAAAGAAATAGAAAAAAAATGCTGAAAACTGTGTTCCGCCTATTTATGTGAAATTCCAACACTCGTACACTTTTGCAAATGCATCAAAACGAACATATGTTACAGTTCTTTGAAAATGGTTAGTTTTTAAAGGCGTTTAACCTTCCGAAAGTAGGGCCCCTTTACAGTGCTTTAGGCAGTCCTTTTCCGGAATTCAATGTTAATATCAGTATACTGACACTTGTTTTGTAGAGTAATATACATGTTTTACATGCTGTTCAATTTTCATGTGAAACAACTCTTTTTTTTCTATGATTTGGTGTTGTTTGATTCTTTTTGTCTCCAAGCGTAAGGCTAAGCGTTAAATACAGACATTGACTAACCTATAGCTAAAGTAGACATATTGACAGTTTACATGCTACGAAATGTCCTATGGAAATAAAAGAGAAGCAAACGACATAATGAACACAAACAACATAATGAACACAAACAACATTGTGAACACATACTCCAAGGTAATCAGAACTCCTGGCTTTTACTGACATTTGAATGTCTTATCTGTCAAACCAGTCTACTCGTCCAGATAGGCTTCTCTATGGAAAAACCGCACGACGGGCACAAGTGTTTGGTCATCCGGAGTATACAGATAAGCATATTTAGTTAAAGACACTGATTCTGGTATGCCAGGTATGTGGCCTATGGGAATGATAAGGTCTGCGTATTGGTGGTAAGGGCCAATACACAAGACTGGACCATTGATAGACTTGCTTCTGTTTATTATAATAAGCTACTGTATAGCTACTGTGCAGTACATAAATTACAGGTGATATTTCTCACCTTCAGAGCAAATCAGTTCTCACCTTTATAACGAGTTTAGAAAGCTTGATTGAATTAGGGCTAAATAAACAAAGTGATAAGATACAACAATGTGTTTTCATATTTTTAATATTCAAGTTTTTTAACATTTACATTTCATCATTGCTGTGTTGTTTTTTTTTTTGTTTTGTTTTTTTTAAATCAAATATATAAAAAAATGCATTCAGGCACATAACTTTTAGAAATAATAAATTATATGTGTATTTTGTATAATGATATCTCTTTATTGCTGGATTTTATTATACATAAAAGAGTCGTTATTTAGACAACACAAGGGGAATTATGCATTTTTAATATATAAAATCTTTCTGTCCATATTCCATTTTATCTATTAAAAATGCAACTGAACGCTTCTTTAATTTCTAATAAAATCCAGCAATTATCATTTCTTTTTCTGGTTTTATTTTGTTACTTTTGATAAAAAGATCATAATCATTGAATAAACAAACTTTTAATTTCTTTTATTAAATTTTAAGTAATTATTTAATTGTTAAGGAGTGAGAAGAATTGCTTCGCTATAAGAGTTATTATTTAATTGGTCGGGACATTACTCAACATCAATTAAATTAATTTTGTGTACATTCTAGAAAAAAAAAAAAAGAAAGATAAAGCATTCCAATCAATAAAATGCAAAACACAGGAAATAACCAATTTATCTGTAGGCAATAAAATTTATTCTCTGACAATAATTAGGCTACATGTCAAGTCTACAGGGGTTTTATTGACCCTTATCAGACTGGACCAGACAGGATCTTGTATATTGGGGATTAAAAAGTCTGGTATTTGGGGGGGGGGGGGGGGGGCGGGGTGGGTGGGGGAGGGGATCACTTATATAGGAGATTTTCTTTGCCTTTAAGGAAACATAATTTTTTCAAGAATAGAAGCTTACATGAGAAATTGCACAAAACGTGATCATTGCCAAGCCTGTGCATATCAATTCCAATTTGGCTTTATTATAAGAGTTATGACCATTGATCTGTCAAATTTTATGATGTTTTAGCCACTTTTCTTAAATGATAGGGTCGATTACCACCAAACCTTGCAGGAGTGATCAATGCCAAGTCTTATTATTTATATTATTAGCAGGTTCTGGTTCAGTGATTTTCAGGGTAGTTATGTCCCTTTATTTGTCAAATTTTATGATATTTTGGCAACTTCTCTTATACCATTGGTCAGATTTCTATCAAACTTACAGGAATTATCTGTTCCAAGTACAGTTATACATATCATCGGCATGTTCTGATTCAATGATTATCAGCAGAGTTATGACCCCCTGATTTTTCATATTTTACATTGTTTACACTACTTGCTGTATAGGATTAATTAGTATGAAATTTACAAGGCTGTCACTAAAAACAGAGCTGGTGCGCCAGTGATATATTACAGACTCCGGTATATATACCGGATTAACTAAATTTGAACGAAACATATCTCAAATGTATATATTTTGTAACCATAGTGATACTTACCTTAACCTTTAGTCAGTATATTATTCATATTATACACTAAATGCGTGCGGACATGGAAAAAAATGCGTAATTTTGCCGTTCGCTTCTACTAATAATCATTCCGGGCATGCGCAGAACGGCTGCACCAGCTCTGTCATTAGAAACATCGATTTTACACAACGTCATGAGAGATAAGTGTGAAGCATACTTGTGCATATTATCCTCATGTTCTGATTAAAAGACTTTCAGAATCATTGCCCTTGTTTTGTCAAATCCTTTAATTTGGACTACAGGCTGGAAATCCACCAAACTTCACAGGAGTTATCACTGCCAAGCCTAGTTATATATATCATTGGAATGTTTATAAGTGATTTTCTCTGAAGTTATGGCCTTTAATCTTTTGCATTGGCATGTTGCTATTCTTACTTGATAAGTGACAGGGGACATTGAAAATTAATATAGTCTGATGTTAATTATTTAAGTTAAAACCGTGAAAAGACTCAAATTCACAGCTTTATATCATAGAATATTTTAATACGGATAAACTTCAGGCACATGTATAGAAAAAGAAGTGTATCTCAAAATCAGCTCTTCTAAGACTTGAGAGAAAAATGTTACAGGTATAATAATTTTTGCTGGTACACTAGCCTATGTTAATATACGTTACCGAATACATGCATAGTGATTTGATTATATGTGCTAATCAACTGTGGCATGATAATTGTATCTGCTTAAACAGATCAATATTTATTCATAACTTTAGCTGCCGCTACAATAGTCTCGATCTGTGACACTAGTTACCTCCCCTGACACATATAGCAGAAAGTGACAATTACGTCACGAGTTAGAGCCACGTAACGTAAACAGAACCGCGAACTGACCTACGATCACTGCTAGAAATGCGAAGTCTTTCCATTGACAGTAATGTAGAGGCTTCTTCTTTTTCTTTTTTCTTTTGTTTTGTTTTGTTGGATTTAACGTCGCACCGACACATGATAGGTCATATGGCGACTTCCCAGCTTTAATTGAGGAGGAAGTCCCCAGGTGCCCCTCCGTGCATTATTTCATCACGAGCGGGCACCTGGGTAGGACCCCCGACCTTCCGTAAGCCAGCTTGATGGTTTCCTCACAAGAAGAATTCAACGCCCAGAGTGAGGTTCGAACCAACATCGATGAGCGAACCGATTAGCCGTTATCGGTCAATTTACGCCTATTAAAATATAAAAGGGGAAAATCTTTAACACATCAAATGACATCAAAAGCATTATCTGACAATATTTATTAAGTTATTGAAGTAATCTGCAATATTTACATTTTCTTTCAATATATTTTTTAATGAAATAAAATATGATCTTCTTGCTTTCCTAATCGTTTGAAATAAGCAATTAATTTTGATCCCGAGTCTCATTGATTTCTGTAGGAAATGACAGATTTTAAGCTTGACATGGTCTTTTTAAATGATATATTCTCATATTTAGTCTTATCTCACAACATTTATTAAATTTATTGAAGTAAACTAGAAAAGTTAATCTTACTTTCAATGAGTTTATTTTTAAGTTATTTTTGTGCCTTCTTGCTTCCCTAAACGTTTGAATATCACTGATTTTACTAATTTGGAAATGTTTGCCCGTCTTAGTACACGTGTACTGATGACCCCGTGTCTCTGAATTAGATAGACATGTGTGTCGATCTAATTCCGTGTTTAATGTCATAACTCGTCACATTAAATAAAAACAATGTTATTTTAAATTCCATGTTTAAATGAAAAATATTTCATTTTTAATTCATTTCATACTAATTTTCACTACTACAATAATATATTATGTCTTGCATTAAAACATAACATAACCTTAAGTTGTTTAACAAATAGAACTACATATTCATAGTTAAACTTGAATAGATAGATAGATAACTTTATTACTTTCATATACAGTAGGCTACAAAACCCATGATGTCATACAGTTTACATAATACAAGATATAGCAAAACAGTGGTGAACATTTTACAATGTAATTTTTTTTTTCGATTGGAATTTAAAAATTCTGTTTCGGAGAAGGTCAGACATAACTATAATTAACTATGAGAAAATTTTGTCTTCTGACATTTTTACTACTGCTAATATGAGTGACACTGTTCGAAGATCAAGAATGTTGTAAACGTTTTTGTTGTTGTTATTGTTTTCACTAAATACTAACTGGTTTGCAACATGTACTGCAAAATAATAATGCATATATTAACACGACTGTAAATTGGGTGGAAAAAATAATTTGACACTCGTAGCAGTAAACACTCCTAGATATTTCTGACATTATCAAATTCTGTAACTCTTTCTTGTGAAAATTAGAAATTTGTTATCGGTATATAATATACACATTTACATACATGAAAGAAAAAATAACAAACCCATATTACACCTATCTATACAGATATACATGTGACACATATCAATATATAATTAAAAAGATAATGTAGAAAATAACATTAAAAATTCTACATATGCCTATACATATAATTATGCAACACATATAATATAATAATAAAAATGATATGTAACTATACAAAGAACGGAACAAAACAAAACAGAACAGTTAACCTTTCACGAAAGGAGACAAAAGACAAAGGTTAACTGGGTGAGTTTCATTCCGACGAAAAAATTCAGTTTTTTTGTTTTGTTTTGTTTTTTTCAGAATTTTTGGTAGCTCTTACCGAAAACCGAAAACGTAAGAGTTTCCTTAGTTTACACAAAATCGATGCTTAAAACAAAAGTCATTATAGATGCTTATATGAAGATGAAGCAAAAATGTTTTGAAAATGATATGCTCTATAAAATTGTTTTTCTAACTTCGAATGCTTTAGGCATAAATTTTCCTACAATATTTTGATTCTCTGAATTTAAATTTCTACGAATATGAACGTATTCGGTTTGTGCCAGTATCTTTTTGATATGAATTGTTTACTTAAGTCCTTATATATTTGACACTCTATTACAAAATGGTATTCATCTTCAAGTGTTTGACATATAAAACATTTTCTATCATCTACAGATGGATGCACCCTGTAAAAACGTACTGTCAAAAATAAAAATTTACAACACGCACTTACGGTGATATTAATTTCAACAAAAAGTACTAAACTATTCACTTCTAGTCTATCAATCAATGATATATCCGCTACAATACAACCTAACCAGCAAAGCAACTTACAGTTACGCTTGCGCTGAAGATTTCCCGGAACTACAGACCACCTCAAACACAGCCATAGAGCCATGCATCGCAAAGTAGACCCGCAACACAAAGAAACCGTAAAGTTTGAGCGGAGTTGTCTCCATTTTCCCAAATATTTATCCCGTTTCATTGTTTTCGTCTCAAATAACTCTTTTTAAGAAAACAAACCTGTAATATGTTTTTTTCAGATTGTAAATTTTGATGCAGTTAACTACAATTATATATCCAACGTAAGCAGTACTTATTTTAGTTGTAGTCCCTTTAATTAGTACCGTCATACTATGAAAGTTCTGTCCGGGTATTAGGGAAAGTCCGTCCAAGGTTGAGAGTTGTCAAAAGAAACTCGGTAGAAACTCGATTTTGAACAACATCTCAGCCTCGGCTGTTATTTCCTAGGCGTTTTTACATCCCCTTTATAAAGACAAACATTTCCGGATACATTGAGTACACATTCCGTTTATAAAAGCGTTTCATAGTTTCAAAGCAAAACAATTTTATCTTGCAGCAGCAGTACATAACATACTTTCGCTATTGATAATGTTAGGAACAGACTGAAAGACACATAAAAGTGCAGTTTATATCACTAAAATCTACCTTTTCATTAACTGTTTACATTCGCTACACTAGTAAATACACTTAAGACATATGAATAGGCATTTTGTATACTTCAATAAAATTATTTAGATTTTAAATTTCACCAATAACGCGAATACCCTTTGTTGACATTCGAACAATTTTTACCACGTAGGAGAACATTAGAATAACGTGTCTGTCTGTTATAGGTCTTACTACAATAGATAATATTCCCTATAGAGTCAAACTTGTGCTAGCGACCACCCCTGAATAGCGACCACCTGTTGACAACGACCGGTCTCTGGTCCCCCAGTAGAAAAATGCTCATAAAAAGGCAGTGAATAGCGACCACCGGGCGACCGCGACCAGCGACCGGCCTGATTCATTCCCAAGGGTCATATTCCCCCCCCCCACCTACCCCCCCGCCCCAATAACGACCAAGCTGGACCGTTCCGGTGTAATGAAGTATTTCGACCCCCATAGAATAGCGACCCCCGGTCATTATTCTATAGAAAAGTTACTCTTTCCGTGTAAAACACCGGCTCCTAAAAAGACTTTCAACTATAATATCTATCAAAAAGTGGTCCCCACCAAACCTAACTTACAATTTTACTAGATCTACAACTCTAATACCCTCCATTGCCAATAGTTAACATTTTGATTGTACTACTACTACTGGTGCCGCTACTTCTATTACTATTACTACATGTACTTCTTCTTCTCCTACTACTACTTCTTCTTCTACTACTACTACTGCTACTACTGATACTACTATACCTGCTTCCACTAATACGTCTTGTACATCTACCTCTTCTTCTCCTGCTGCTGTTGTAGCTGTCACTTATTCCTCTGCTGCTGCTGCTGCAACTGCAACTGCCACTACCACTGCCACTACTACTACTACTACTACTACTTTCTATTATTGCCGCTACCGTACTTTACTGCCACTGCTAAGTATTGCAACTTCTATTCATACTAAGTTCTATGCTAGCAGTTTCGTGTGCAGTTTTCTTCTGAAGAAATACTGAAGTTTGCAGGGATTATTGACACTGGTGTGTTCTGTTAACGTATTGTGAATTGTTATTTTCTTAAAAAAAAAAGTATACACCAAGATACAGCGTCTAGAAATAGAATCCCTTTCCTTTTCCCGTTGCGGAGTGCTCTGATTTCTGTGTCAAGTCATGGTATCTGGGGCTAATGGTCAAACGGAAGGACGGACGGACGGACGGACAAGGGCAAATCTATATGCCCCCTCCCCCGAGTGGGGGCATAAAATGCAGCAATTAGGCCTTAGATACATGAGTTATCACTAAATTTGACCAAATGACTGGGGGTCGTTTTTTTATGGGAGTCAATATTCTTCATGAGGTTCAGTTTACTTCACGTGGGGGAGTCATAGTACTATGATCTGGAGGTCATAATACTATGACCGGGGGGGGGGGGTCACTTTTTCTATAGAATAATGACCGGGGGGTCATTATTCTATGGGGGTCGAAATACTTCATTACACCGGCATGAAAATATTTGAAATCTGCCGAATTTTCACAACTTTCGCATTACAGCAAACATAATAATTACTGCTTTATTGAAAATTTTCAAGTTTGCACCGACCGACTTAATACATAGAACATATAGAAAGCAAGAAGCTGTAAAAATACTTTTTATCAGCATGATAACGACTGACTGAGAAGTGACCCTTCCCCACGAATAAAGACCACCTGTGAACAAGACCATTTTTGCTTGTTCCGAAGAGTGGTCTTTGTTCACAGGTTTGACTGCATATTTTATATAAAACTGACATTTTTTAAAGAACAACCAAACATAGCTAGACCCATTTCAGAGAACAAATCCTCACTCAATCTTAAAGACTTATGATAAAATTGGTATAAAATAAAGAGAAAGGCAGGGGTCATGTATCTTCTAAGAGAGATTTCTCTTGTCGCATTTGCTCACCAAATACAACCTTCTCTCCCATTTTTTCTACCAAAACGTCAATGTCAAAAATACATCCACAATGAAATTTAAACAGAAAACAGCTTTAATTCAGACCTTTGTGGCCATGCCAAGTGAAAAACAAGAGCGCCCGTCATAGCAAATTTCTTTACACTAGTACCGGTATTTGCAAATGGAATTTTAATTCTGTGGTTGTGTAGTAATTATTGTAAACTTTTGTTTTACTAAGTCCACAAAAACTCTTTACCAGGCAGAGATACCTTAAAGTACACCTAAAATTTGAAAGTAACATCTATGTTGTTCCACAGAAAAGTGGTGTTGGTTTTTCCCTACAGTCAAATATAAAATAAATACAATATAAGTTATTTATAGTCACAACTAAGTGAAGTTAATCTTGAAAAAAAAAATAATCCAATAAAAGAATTCTAAGTCCTCTGAAAAATCCTTACCAGGTAGAGTTGAGTCAAAATACTCCTCAAAGTTGGATGTAACATGCATGATGTACTACAGAGAAGTGGTCTCGATTTTTCCCCATGACTGGTAATGAAAAAGTTACAATATAATCTATTTATAGTAACAACAAAAGGAAGTAATTCTAAAGAAGGGACCTGTACAATTAATTGTGCCAAGTAACATCAAAATCCCTCCATGCATGAAGAAGAAATGCTCCGGACAAAGTCATTCTTGTATCTGACTTTTGACCTCTATGTGTAACCTTGACCTTACAACTAGGGACCTGGTTCTTGCGCATGACACTCCATCTCATGGTAGTGAACATTTTTGCCAAGTTATATCAAAATCCCTCCATGCATGAAGAAGAAATGATCTGTACAAAGGGCCGGTGCCCTTAGAACAAAAATAAACTTCTGTTCTGTTCATTATTGTATCATTTGACCTCTAAGTTTGACCTTGACCTTAGGTCTAGGGACTTGATTCTTGTGCACGACACTCCGTCTCATAATAGTAAACAATTTTGCCAAGTTTCATCAAAATCCCTCCAGGCAGGAAGAAGATATGCTCCAAACAAAGTCTGTAGACGCCGCCCGAAAATAGCCCGCCCACCCGCAGGAGGCGTTCCCAAAATACGTCCAGTTTTTCAAACGGGGTATAATTAGTGTTCAAAAACCTGTCCACCATTACGCGATAGACCAAATGGCTCCCATGCTGTTCCTTTACTATAGTAGGCCTTATACATCAATATTATAATACCCTTCTTAAATGCGCTCATTTGATTGGTCGAAACGAGTGCACGCGCGGGTCCGCAAAAAGCGATACTGACCTGCAAAAGTTGTAATGACTCTTGTGATATCTCTTTTTCTAATATGTATGAAACACCGACCAGTCAAATGAATGCGATTGAGAAGGGCATATAATATAAAAATTATAGACCTGCGTCCTCGGTCAATATCATTTTTCCAGGTCCGTAAAAACACATACTGACCTCAACATAAGTCAATAACAGTATAATAAACGCTTGTCTAAAACACGGTCTTTTGTATTATAAATATTGCTAAAAAGTGTAAATATTATTGTACTATATATGTTTTAAATGTTGAACATATGTTTTTCTCCAAAATATTTCCTTAACTGTATATAAATGATTTCTGTCAAAACACTTGTTTTCATTAGTTTACACATAAGAAATCACCAAAATTGAGAGACAATAATATACTATTTCAATTTATATACTTTGATGAAATTGTATTTGGCGCTTTTATTTCCGCTGCTGATATAGGTATGCTGATTATCGGTATTAAAACCCATTGCGATCGCATGCGGTGTCTTCAGCCCGTCTCTTGGTCCTAGTATCACTGTAGCTTCATTCAGATCAAACGTCATCTTGTACACGTTGTTCTGGTTATTATTACAAAGGTAGATTACTCCAAACGGAGATACGGTGATACCTAAAAGACTCGCTAGCTCACCTTGCTACATGAATAGCATAGCCCCATCCATATCCATGGAAAAAACTTTGCCAGTTTTCCAGTCAGAAATGTAGATCATACACTCATCAGGACTCACTGCGATATGACGCGGGAGTGTGCAATGTTTTAGTATTTCAGAATCCGGATTTATTGTCTTACTAATGGCGCCTGTCGGTTGAAATATCTGAAATTTTACAGGGTCGCAAAAGGAAGCAAACAATTTTCCATTGGAAAATTTGATATCCAAACAATTACCGACACTATTAAAAGTTCGATTTACAAATAAACCTCCACGTGTAGAGATTATCTGTATCTTATACTTGTCGTATATCACAACAGCTACCTGATCCTTACATATCGTTGTGTTTCCAGTTGGCTTCGCTTGCAGTCCTAAAACGTGCGTTATGGTACTGGTTTCAGTATCTACGAGTTTCAAAGATTTGTTGTCACGGTCGACAAGCACCAGCTCCGTGTTAGAGACTAAAGTCATATCTGTGATAAAACAGTCCTGTTTGTCTGTAGCTGCCTTAACGTTGATATCACGAACATAGGTATACTCTTCATTACACTTCAGCTCGCAAGCATCTTCTTTGTAGATATTCATTTTGGCAATGGAATGCGTTATAGCACGTTCGGGACTTTCGGCCAAGTCGGTTTTGTCCACTAACATATGGTTCCTTGATGATTTATTTCTCGAATGACTCTTGTAACATATATTACATAAATAGTCGTAACAATCCTTGCAGTAACCAACGGCGTCTATTTTGTCTCCCACTGTTTTACACGGATCGCAGAGTTTCACAGTTTTTCTTGGCATAGCGTCCTTGTCCAGCAGAGTGTGATGTTTTGATGCCTTGTTCCTAGAATGAGTCCGAAAGCACATGCTACAGAGATATTCGTCACAGTTAGTACAAAATCCTTGAGCCTCAGCATCATCACCGGCGGTTTTGCATGGATCACAGCTATACTCGAAATATTCCTCAGAACTTTTGTAAATAGAAGATTCTTTTGAGCCTTTTATGTTTACTGATTCTTCCGCAGAACTTTTATATACTGACATATCTGAACTCCTGGTTCCCGTTTCTCGAGACATGGCTTGTTTTGGACCGACGCTTGGTTGTTTCCTCCCGCTAACCTTGTCAGACATGTTTACTACACGACCTCACAAAATATATCACTCGGCTAAAGACAGATATATCATTACATTTCACATAATCCGGTCCATTCTAAAATTCGTAGAACTCATGAATTTAAATATCAACAATTTACTTCCGCATTATTTGCCTAAAGTCGCGAGTTTAATCGATATAAATACCCTACTGAACACAAAATTTGATACATTAACTATAAGTGTGTTCGATTCGGTCATGCGGGAGTACACTAGTGTTACACTCGCGCATGCGCAGTTTACTGTCGAGTCGAACAGGCTCGAGTCGGGTCGAGTTGAGCGTAAATATGATATTTTTTAATCAGAAGGACGCATCTACTTTAATTCGATAAATTTGCATTTTTTCTTAACACAAGCTTCGATGCAAATGTTAAACTTTATTTACAATCGGTATAGTTTGTGCTCAATGCTAATCTTTCGCTTTCCGCTGCTATGCCGCCATTTTGGATTAAGTCATACGCACATTTGCTCGACTTCACTCCCCATTGCGGGAGGAGTATGTTCTTGACCTGTGACCTCGACACTAGAGTTGCACTACTCGCGTTCGATTGGCGGTAGTGTGAACAATCCGCTCGACTCTACCCAAATCGAACACACCCATTGTCATAGCTATTATCAACGTCAATACAATCTACCTGTATGTATAAAATAGAGAACGATAACGAAAGCATTATCGGAAAAGTCGATTATGTCTTTTTTGGTAATTCAGGGTTTACTTCGTGGTCAATCAGGGTTTTCTTAATAGTCAATACCGTGAATACGATTCAAAAGTAGTACAACTATTTTGTCACGGATAATGGTTTCACTACCCGATTCCCCTTTTCTAAATAATAACATTTAACATGTTATTGTTACCGTGCGAGAGTAGTACAGTTGATATTTTTGACCATTGTGCGTTTATATCGACCTGGTTGGGCGGGGTTTTGCGACGGTCCAATGCATTATTGTTCAAGATATGTAGAATTTCAGTCGTTTGTACGGAATTAAACAATTATATTGCTCTACCTATTTTGCTCGTTTTTTGAGATTACCATTATTTGCATAAGTCAGAGATTAACTCCACCTCGCCAGGTCGAATAAAACGCTAAATATAAATCAATTACAATTATATGTAGGTGATTTTATGGTTAAAATAAACACTCGTTTGTTTGAATCACGAAAAAGAATATAACAGTCTGATTATAAACCTTCGTACATGTTCATGCAATATGTCTAAAGTACGGAATCCTGTTTCTGCCATCGACTTTTCGACCAGATAGATACGCGACAACTTGAACTTCAGTCGACAAGTTTGTATAACAATTGTCCCGTTACAAGCTTCGACTTTTCAACTTTTCGAGGAAATATCTTAGCGCGAGAAGTTGAAATTAGCTCTCCTAATTTCTACTTTCATGGTAAATTTTTTGCAAAGAAGTTGAAACTTGTGAAACGATTGTCGTGTTAAAAACTTCAATAAGTCGATGGCGGAAACAAGATTCCGTAACTAAAACACTGGTTTATTTGAAATGTAAATCTGCAAATGGATGTATGCTCATCACATATGTTGTTAACTATGCTGGCCGATTTGTACCATTTCGTTATTTCGTTTTATCGTAGCAATACAACGACAGACGTCGTTATGGCGCCTCGTCGAACGTCGCCCCAATGAATGTCGCCCCGCCGAACGTCGTCTTTTCGCCTTCCGGAATGACATTGTAGTATCAACAAAACTGGAGATAAAAGATACATATAGTTAATTACCGCCCTCTTTCCAATTAAGAAACTATGGACATCGTATAGAACACCTGTCCAAGGCGGTACAATTTGCTACTGCAGCCTAAAGAAATATATTTTCGTCCTATCAAACATATCTGGCTAACACAATAATTAACACACAAACGATAAAAGGTAAGAGTAGATTTCCCGCAAGCACAGAGCACCCCAAATACGGCCATAGAGCCATGCATCGCAAAGTGGCACACAAGAAAAAGAAACTGTAACGGAAAAATATAGCACACGAGTTGCTTCAAAAATCCAACAATAAGTACATTTTAGTTATATACAGAATACAAATAGGGGGTAGGGGGTGGATAAAAGGTTGGGGTGATGGGAAAAAATGGAAAAAAGCAAGGATGAATATTCAATAGGGAAAGCCACGTTCCTAACTCCCTACACGGTTAACTACAGCAGCGCAAACAAGCACGTACACAAGACACAGACACATGCATGCACACCCGCACACACCCACACACACAGCAATCAAACAAGGAAAAAACAAAACAGTTGGGCAACGCCAAATGACGGCCGACGGACAAAATTATGGTGAGCAAGATAACTCACTCATAGTAAAAGGGCAGAGTGCGCAAATGCAAGGGGGAGGGGGGCGATGCGGGGTAGGGGGAAGGGAGGAAATAAACGCCAACAGCAAACAAGACAACATACGAAACACAAAATACGGGACAGAAAGAAAACAAATTTAAGACTTACATACAGGACCGCCTATGGAATAAGACATCGATTCAATTCGTCCCAATGATAAAATTTTGGGAAATAATAAAAGTAAGTCATATCAGCTTTATATATTTAAGTATATTATCTAATTATTATAATTTGAAGTAATATCAGGCCACATTTCTCGAGCTACTTCCTCAGAATATTACTCCAACGGATCTGAACCCCAATCAAAGATGTTAACCGATGACAAAAAATCGATGAACTTCCGTATTTTGATAATTTATGCAATATCAACAAATCTGAGAAAAATAATTTAAGTACAGTTTAGGTACAGGCGTATAAGTCGCTAAAATAACTCGAATTACTACGGTGCGCCGTTTTCTTCTCAAGAAACTACGAAGACGTAAGTCGAAAACACGAAACCTCGATCATGAAAGCGCGATGTCATTTCACATTTTCACCATCGTGGTTTTGTGTTTTCATCATCGTAGTTTCGATTTTCACCATCGAACTTTCGACTTTCGACTTTCATTATCGTAGTTTCGACTTTCATTATCGGGGATTAAAGTCGAAACTACGATGTTGAATGTCGAAACTACGATGTTGAAAGTCGAAACTACGATGATGAGAGTCGACGCTACGATGCCGAAAGTCGAAAACACGAAAATTAAAACACGAAACCACGATGGTGAAAACGCGACATGTAGTTTCGTGATTTCGACTACCACCATCGTAGTTTAGAGTTTTCAAAATCGTGATTTCGACTTTCACCATCGTGTTTTCGACTGTCATCATCGTAGTTTCGTGATATCGACTTTCGAGATATGCGGTTCAGATATAAAAATCGATGGGTCTAAGCGGAACACCGTAAATTACGGATAGTCCTACAGGCATTGAAATAATTACTATTTTATATTTGTTGTCTAGCACCACAGCTACCTAGCCCTTGGGTACCGTTGTCATTCTGACTGGTATAGCTTGTAATACTAAAATGTCTTTTTTGATACTGTTTTCAACATCAACGGAGTTTCAATGAGGTGCTATTACAATCGTGTGCTACCAATTTAATTTTCGAAGTTCGAGCCATTCCTTAAATGTAACAAATCTTTTCTAAATGTGAGTATACTCAGATGTTTACAAGTAGAACATTTCGGCCCCTATTAATTTTGGCATATTATATACGGTGACTTCTTAATTTCGTCTTTAATAGAATGGTAACAGCACATGATATACTACTATTTATATATTAGAAAGATCTTAATCATGATTTTTTATGCCCCCGAAGGGAGGCATATAGTTTTTGAACCGTCTGTCCGCCTGTCGGTCTGTCAGTCTGTCGGTCTGTCAGTCTGTCCGCAATTTTCGTGTCCGGTCCATATCTTTGTCATCGATGGATGGATTTTCAAGTAACTTGGCATGAATGTGTACCACAGTAAGACGACGTGTCGCGCGCAAGACCCAGGTCCGTAGCTCAAAGGTCAAGGTCACACTTAGACATTAAAGGATAGTGCATTGATGGGCGTGGCCTGACCCTTTATCTGTTCGCTCGTATTATATGTTTCACTTTTCGTATTATTTTTGATTCGTTGCTACCTAATCCTCCAAGACGGTATTGGTAAAAATTATTGCCGCGGCGGTCCGGGTTCGATTCCCGACGCGTTCGTCCTTTTTATTTATTTATTTATTTATTTGACATTTTAGTTTAGATAGTTGAGAAACAAAAACTCAAATTCTAATGTTCATAATATGACCAAACTTGAATTTTAAAGAAAGATCATTTTTAGCTAAAACCTGGAGGACAGTACCTTTAAATTTATGATGCTCGTGGTGGCAATCCCATCCCCTTCAATCATTCTGTGTTTGTAAATTGTAATAGTATATTTTGTGTCTTTTCATAGAGGTCATTACAGTCGTTTACTTCCCTATGTTTTGCCTGATTTAAAACTTCGCTTTAAGCGATTTATACATCACCACCACAATAAATAGCATAATAGTATAGTTAAATTTACGTAGTCAGTATTACATTGTATTACATACATGATTTGCCAGTGATGTACATTTATTTCAAAGAAGACAAAAAAGTTCATTTTAATACAGGATTATAGAAACCTGATATTTATACGAAAACATCTATGCATTTTAAAACATACTGCATTAAACGATGGTTTTAATCATGCGGGGATTTCATGTCCCTTTTGTATATCCATTTCAAAAGCCTGTTTGTAACACATATCATATTAAGGTGAGCTCTTTTGATATTTCAAAAATAAAACCAAAGTATAACGCCTATTTATGAACCCGTTTATTGTCTTTTTCATGTTCGCTGAATCAATTTGAAATATTTAAAGTATACTTGGAGCGGATGAACATTCCATTTGAAAATAGGAATTACTCCGCTTTGAAAGGGCTATCGGAAATTACTAGTACATCACTTTTAAATTAAAAGTATCAGTTACAATCTTCTTCATATCAAGTACGTGAGTTCCCTGCTTAGGACCCATTTAAAGTTCACACAAGATTACCTTTGTAAAAAGCTAGTATGCGGTCCGTTGTTTATGGTGGCATAAAACTGCCACAACTTAATTATCAGGTTTCATGAAAACTTTCACGAAAATTATTTAGGTTTTCACGTTAATAATGGAAGATTTCATGAAAACAGTACATTATCACAAAGGCCACTTAAATATCTTATCACGAAATTATGCTAGTTAGTGCTTTGAACTGACACCACTTAAAGAAAATTTTCATGAAAAGTTTCGCCAAAGCGGATAATTTTTCACGTAAGCAGATAATTTTTCATGAAACTAGATAATTTTTCACGAAACCACAAAACATTTCAAGAAAAGTTTTCATGAAAAGTTTCGAGAAATCAGATAATTTTTCACAAAACCAGATAATTTTTCATGAAACCAGATAATTTTCACGAAACCAGATAATTTTCACGAAACCAAATATCTAAAAATAGAAAATTGTTTACCTTGTTCAGTGTTCCTGAACCACGTTACCCCAAGACAAAAGAACCGTTCCGAATATGTTCCGTTTCTATTCTTAGGTAACTCCTTTCATGAAAAGTTAATTGGTATCATGAAAACTTTAACAGTTATGCTGTGGCAGTTTGAAGCAGTAACGAGCAAATTTTCTTCTTCTTCTTCTTCTTCTTTCGTTCGCGACTACACTGTCAGACCAGCAGCCTCGATGAAACTTGTGGTTTGCCGCAGATCCTCAATGCCTCCATACAATTTCTGGTGGATTGAGGTATCTATCGGCCAAGTCGCAGCTCGCTCCTGGTCATGCCTTTTACATTTCTGAAGTATATGCTCCGCAGTCTGATCTTCTTCACCACATGGACAAGTTGGCGATGATGTCAGTCTGTATTTCTTGTACATGTGGGCATTGAGCTTCTTGTGCCCTGAGCGGAGCCTGACCATCATCACTTGTTCAGGCCGATCAAGGAGATGAAAAGCATCTTCCTCCATCCTTGGTCTTGTTAGTGCCTTGATGATGGTGAATTTCTCCTTGTAACTCACAGGTTCTGTTGGTTGTTCTGACTGAGCTCCTAGCTTAGCCAGTCTGTCTGCCTCTTCATTGCCTGCAAGTCCACAATGGGATGGAATCCACTGAAGTGCTACTTTGCAGGTTATACTCAGGCTCTGCATTCTCCTGGCTAGCTGCGGAGCTTTATTGTTGATCAGAGCTTCCATGACAGACAGTGCATCTGTGAGAAAGACGACTGAGGAGCTTTCTTCTGCCGAGTCTTCAACCATTGAGACGGCTTTCATGAGTGCTTCAGTCTCTGCCTTGTAATTGCTGCAGTGTTTTCCTGTGGCTGCATGTAGTGCATATTTATCTTGCATGCATGAAAAGTTTATCTGTTTTCGTGATTTGTTTTACTTTTCGTAAAAACTTAAATAATTTTCGTGAAAGTTTTCATGAAACCTGATAATTAAGTGGTGACTTTTTTATGCCACCATAGTTGTCGATTAAATTTCTTGAAAATAGTTATTTTAACATCTTATAGAAAGTTCGTTCAAATGTAATTTTATGATAGGAAGATTTGCTTGATTTACCGACGCTCATTGGTTACAACATGCCAGATGGTTGCTCCCATTTACATGTATAATCAGCACGAAATAAGTATATCAGAGCCTATATCTGATACAAAATCACTATTTTTAACACTAATTTATTTAAGGTGAATCCTGAAACAAATTCTACCATTTTAGACATCAATCTCCACATCTCATTCATGCGAGATTACGAGTTTGTGAGGAGAACCTGTTCTATCCGCATAATGCTGAGCATATTAAGGGAGAAACTGACCAGTACCATTTTTAACATCCTTGGTACGCGACCGGGGATCGAATCCGCGGCCTTCCGCATCGGAGGTGGACGCTTTACCATTACACAAAATTATATCACTGAAAGTTGAATCGTGTGCCATAATAGTAGAGCCCCGGTGTTTGAGCCCCACCGGAGAGAGAGATAGAGAGACAAAGTCAGAGGTAGAGGTCACATTTAGGCAGAGTAGCTGGTCCAGCTCCAGAAAGATAGATTTTCTTATGACGATAAAGCATTGCAGTTGCTCCCACGGGGAGACTTATTCTTAGGAGAGTGTCTCCATATTACAATTAAGCACAGCAGCTGGTCCGATGCAGAGAATTTATTCCTTGAAAGGAACCTTTTAATCAAGTTTCTTTTCTCCACATCCGTAGATTTTAATATAAAATTCCTATCGGAATATCGTCGGGCCGAAATAACACACACTTCCTGCTACGTATTTCATGTGAAAGGAAACAATTTAATACTTTCATTTACACAAAATTTGGATACATGTCACATGAAGAGAGGTAATGAAAAGGAGAAGCGAAGACTATTTGGAGGGGTTATAGCGAAACTGCTCCAAGTGCTTCTTTATCTACATGTATTTTAGACCACCTTTGCTATGACCTCCCGTTTTTTATTTTGAGCTGCCCGTCTTTTTAGGGGATACTGTTTCTTTTTTAAAGGAAGCAAAATGATAACAATACATATATAATAACAATACTCTGTTGATACTGAATCAACTTTATAGTGCTGCCTCAATGGAATTTCACGCCGTATACATGTGACATGCTACCCCACCCAGTCACACTATACTGGTACTAGGCTGACCAGCACGTGATACTGAGAGCCAAGCGAGGATACCAGTATACTATTGTTTTACGTCTTTGGTATGACGCGGCCAGGGATGGAACCCACGACCTCCCGCACTCGAAGCGGGCGCTCTACCACTAGGCTACCGAGGCAGAGATATGTATCACATGTTTACATTGATACTGTTTAGTAATTGTTAATATGTTCTATCTTATGTCATGATGTATAGATTTTTAATTCAAATTCAATGTGGATTATATAGGTTTTGTTTTGAACCGTATAATGTGTAAAAATTACTTTTGATTTAACATAACTGATCTGTCGATCAAAACATTTTTTATTATTCATGAAAGAGGACCCTAAAAATTAAATCAGGACTGGAAATAAACGCATCTGACAGTTTTAAATGTCTGATTATTTCAATCATAACAAAATGCATGATATCGATATAATGAGCTAAACATTCAGAAATAGTAAAAACGGTGAAAAAGGAACAAAATATGTTTCACATCAGAGAAAAGATGAGATATCTATTATCAACAGGATAAACAGATCAATGGTGCATTCGTTTATAGAAAACAGTTTTAGGCACAGGATGCTGTCACATTATTTCAGTTTAAATAATTTTAAGAATTTTTTGTGTTTGGCTTCTGCGCTTCCACTGCTGATATAAAGATGCTGTTTACACATTGCATGTGGGAAGAATAAACCATCTCCTCGTCCCAGTATCACTGTGGCTTCTTTCAGGTCTGGCGTCATCCTGTATACAATATGCTGGTCTCGGTTACAGACATAGACCGATCCAAACGGAGATATGGTGATATCATACGGCTTACTTAGCTCACCACGATACAAGGATACCATATTTCCATCCATATCCATGCACATCACTTTGTTATTTTTCCAATCAGAAATATAGATCCACCTCTCATCAGGACTAACAACGGTATGCAGCGGGTGAGTGCAGTGTTTCAATACTTCTGAATCCGGCTTGATCGTCTTTCTTATTGCTCCTGTCAGTTGAAGAATCTGGAATTGTACTGGTTCCCTAAACGACGCATATGGTGTCATCCCGGTATAGAAGTACTTCCTGGTCGTTGTATCCTAGAAAGTAGTTCTTTGAAATTTTGAAGTTCCCAATTAACGCTATCCCTACTTTGACATGTTATATTCCAAATGTATTTATTGATACTGTGTACATTTTTTGTCATTTCTGATGTCTTTAACAGTTGTTTTATGTGTGTTTTTCAGGATTACATTTCTGTGCGGAAGGATTAAAAAACTACACCAGACTGGTGGCCATGACAGATGTCAGTGGGAAATTTAAACATGGACTAGATATTTTGATGTGTAGCAAAAAAGTTCATCGTTGATGGTGGTGTTTTTCTGTGATATACTGACTGGGATAGTATTACTCTTCAGAAATACAGAGCTGTCAATGCTGCAATTTTGTTGTGAAATTCACAATCCATGTCCAAAAGTGCTTGTTTTACTATACAGCAAAGAAGGAGAAATTGTACTGGGCCGACACCTATATAGCTGTCCGTTTGTAAACGTAACGCCTAAACAATTACCGTGTGTTTTTACAGTTCGTACTACGGATAATCCTCCTCTTATAGAAATTATCTTTATCTGATATACGTTTTCCAAAGCAACAGCAATCTGGTCCTTGGATATCGCTGTGATTCCTGTTGGGCTAGCTTGTAGTTCTAAAATGTCCTTTATGATATCATTTTCAACATCAACGTGTTTCACAGAGATGTTAGCACAATCGCACAAAACAAGGTTAGTGTTCGAAACCAACACCATTCCCACTACGAAACAGTCCTTTTTGTCAGTGTCTGCTTTAATGTTTATATCACGAATGTAAATATATTCTTCATTGCACTTCACATGAGCGGAATCTGTTTCACGGATATTCATTTTAGCTATGGAAGATCTAAGAACATTGTCGTATTCTTCAGGCATCGTTTCTTTGTCGACCAGCACATGGTGCTTGGAGGATTTACTCCTCGCATGGCTCTTGTAATAGCTGCCGCATAGATACTCAGTACAATCCTTACAGTAACCAACAGCCTCTATTTCCTCTTCGGTAGATTTACACGGATCGCATTGTTTAACAGAATTCCTTGGCATAGCATTCTTGTCCAACAATGTGTGGTGTTTCGATACCTTGCTTCTAGAATGACTCCGAAAACATATATCACAGAGATATTCTTCACAATTAGAACAAAATCCCTGAGCCTCAGAATGATCTCCGGCAGTTTTACAGGGATCACAGCTATACTCGAAATATTCCTCAGAACATTTGTTGACTAACAATTCTTTTGAGTCTTTACTTCTTACGGATTGTTTCTTAGAATCTTCGTGTCCTGCCATATGAGAAGTACTGGTTCCCTTTTCGCCATTTTTGTGCCCTACCGTGGCTTGTCTCTTCCCGCTTACGCTGTCAGGCATTTTGTTTGTTACATTAACACAGCCCAAAGCAAATGATATCACTTTCTAAATGAAGATAGTGTCTGGTTTATATAATACTTTCATATAATCCAATTCAGTAGCGATAACTTCGCTATGTATGACTCTAAATTCTTATTGAAACTAGAAGCTGGTCATGGTTTCACGCTTTTCTGGATTTCGTTTATACGATTTTATACATCTACTTGACATCATCAGGCTACAATGTTAAGGTTACTTCAGGGGATTTCATGCTACATTGTTCATTCACTCATATTGCTACACTGTTCATTTCACCCACATTATGTATACCTCATCTAAATATAAAGTATCATACGACGCACAACTGCAAATGTATACAAGTTATTCAATTGATATACAATCTAGCTACATGACATATATTCAGTTTAGAGTATTATTTCCGTTTGTATTTATACCACACTTAAAACTAATAAAAACGCAATTCGCTCGCTTGTAAATTGTTCACATTTATGTATATTTTGGGGACATTTTTAAATTTGTTTGAGACCATAGAATAAATAAAACGATATCACATCAGCAATTCAAAAATGTAGTTAGTATATAATATGGAAGATATTGCGGGGGCGTTAAAAGTTTCGTTACGTATATAATAGGAGAAAAGTTTGTGAGTATTGTTACTATATAAGGAATGAGGTTGAGAGGAAGACAATATTGCATAGTATTTCTTAGCGGAATGCAGGACACAATTGAGTTGGACCTATACTTCATTCAGTTTTTGTTTTGTTTTGTTTTTCAATGCAATATAAGGCTTATAAAGTATATTAACACTGAACATGTAACACAATAATCTTTTGAATATAATTATACGCTTCAAAAATGAATTTTAAAGTGGGCATGTACATAAAAAGTTTGTCTTACCTTTTCTGAAACAATTTAGACAAAAACTGGGAATTTAGTTATCTTGACAGATTTATACAAGAGGAAGAGAAATACACAGGAATCATAATTCTTTCTTGGAAACTTTATCAAACCATCTTTTCTATACTTATCATGTATGTAAGTATACCCTTCATTCCGCTTCAGTTCGCCAGCGCATTCTTTATAAGTATTCAGTTTAGCATTGGAAGCCGAAGTCTGAATACGTGATGGCTTGTCCACTGACACGCGGTATTTTGATAGTTTATTCCTCGAATGGCTGCTACACTGCTCACAATAATATATCAGCATTTTACGTGAGATGGGTCATTAAGTATTGTTTTATTGGCATAACGTTTCTGTCCGACAGAATGTAATATTTTGACAGCTTATTCCTACAAGCACATACTCTTTGTTTTGGTACGCTCATAACATGTAGAAGGTAAAGAATTTAAGCAATTCTAGCTTCTTCATTACTTTTATATACTAACATTACGCGATGTACCTTGTCACAGGCCAATGTCGGGTTGTTCCCTCCCTTTATCTGTGTCAGATATGTTGTTATACCCACTAACAAACTATCAACTCGACTCTTTCTCTAAGCCGACGATAAACATTTTTTACGCTATTACTTCACATTTTGCCCTTCTTTCCACATCTAAAAAGAGATACGATTCTCCCTTATCTGTCAATTTCAGAAGCATGAATGTATTGTGACATGCAAAAAGTGATAGGTATCATATCAACACTGGCTGTTTTTGAAATTGCAAAGAAAACATCAGTTTTTAACCACATTTACTTCATTTCATGTTCAATGTATTAATTTAAAATAAAGAAACGCGACAACGCCCAAAAAGGGGCCTTCGTGACCGAGTAGCTAAGGTTGCTGACTGACAAATAACTTGCCCCTCACCAATTATAGAATAGAGAAAGTGGAAACTCCACAGGTCGCCCAACACGACAAAAATGAAAATGTTGCAGGCTCGGTTTGATTGAGCCTGTTCATGGACGGTAGTGGAAATGCATGCTCACGCCCTCTAGCCCCGAGTTGAGCAGAACTCACCATTGCACATGCTACAAGTACAAACACAATTTAGAGACATCCAGTTAAAATAATGGGTTTGCCCTAAACAA
Organism: Mercenaria mercenaria; assembly: GCF_021730395.1. Taxonomy (NCBI): domain Eukaryota; kingdom Metazoa; phylum Mollusca; class Bivalvia; order Venerida; family Veneridae; genus Mercenaria; species Mercenaria mercenaria. The sequence continues at coordinate 962,920 of NC_069378.1, forward strand.
GAAAACAATGGGCAGAACTAAACAAACTGGATCTGAGGTTATGGAGCCTAGATGTCATAGAAACTGCCAAAAGACACCGTGGTAGAACTATCGATTTTCTGTAAGCTATTTGATATAGAGGAAAAGATGGTGTGTAGTGATTTTTTTATCTGGAAATGGGTAAACTATGCACATCGGCCGAAAATAGAACTACCAAAATTCACATATTGACAGATGAATATTGCTATACTTTTAATAATGTGTTACTAGATAAAATACAACGACAATGCTTTACTTTAATGAAATTTGTAATAACATGTCACCCTTGGTATGAGATTCCATATTATTCCAAAATATTATTACCGTGTTTAATAACGGATATGTCAATTTTTCGTACTGGCGGATTTTACTACCAGAATTCACACATATATACCAAATGTGAATAAATATGCTGGCGGATTTACTGTATGTATAAATATATATATTAGTATCCTTGGTGGAAACTGGCGGATGGCGGATGTTTGACCTGAAAACGTTGACCTAATTTCCGTGTCATACGGGTATAAACCTGATGACTGTGTGCGTGCGTGCGTGCGCGTGCGTGTGAGAGTTTAAGTTTAGTCGCCACCGGTTACCCTTATTGGCGACTCCTCCAGAAGACTGTTAGTAATGTTAGTAGGAGGATAGTGCAAGATACAGAAGATGCTCCAATTCCAGAAGCTTCCCTGCTTCTTTAACGTGCCAGCTGTAATGCACCCATACACGGGACTCTTATCACAATCTTAGTAATTTTAGTTGGAGGAGCGGGGGCTCGACCCCCCCCCCCCCCCCCCCCCCCAATTTTTAGTTGTCAAACAGTGTTACCACTAGACCACTGCGTCCGCTCTGCTGATGACTGATGTTTGCGCTCGTTTTTTTTTTAAGTTTTTGGGCGTTGAAATATACAATTGAAATTGTCCCGCCGACAAACATTCAAAGGCGTTTTCGTTCAATCAGCAACAATAGCGGAATGAATTGACCGATCAAAACTTTCCGCTAAACTTACAACTGTCATGGCTCTTACATCTCCAGAAAAGATAGAGCCGTTAAGGATTCCGCTAAAGTAAGATTGTTATGCATTTATAGAATGAATACACAAATGGTTTACAATGCGAAATCGAGCAGACGATACAGTAATACTTAACGTACTTTTGTAGCATGGTTAGTTTTTGGTCGTTTGCCTGGAATCGGCACTGGTACTATATGTAAATAGATTAAAATGTGCATTATGCCTTTGTTGCAGTTTTCATTTTGGGAATGTTTCGTTCACAGACATATAGAGAATAAAGTTAGGCATTAGGGAGTGGCAGGTGTAAGACAATGTAATAACACTACAATTAGATTGAAATGCATTTATTGTGGTAAAGTTTGAAGTATCCTCATTATAATGCAAAACTGATTACTAAGTAAGCAGTGATAAAAGTGACAAAACTGATGGCGAAAACTTTAGAAAGATGACAGGGTAACTATGTACATGGGAAAGGTAATCCTGTTGTTAAATCAAATTGAAAGAATACACAAACTTGACCCGATACTGATAATGCTCCCAAGTTTATTCAAAATCTGATTAAATTGTTGCCTTGGAAGTTAATACACTAACTATGTTTATAATCATATTAAAATGTAAGATTAAATAGGCAAAGCATATATCAATACCGTAATCTGCCAGAAATATGGCTCATTTTCCACTCAGAGATTACAGTTCTTGTTTTCAGGTTTTTGTTAAGGTTCACATCAAAGTTATTAATTATGCAAATTTTAAAGCATGAAATAATCTTGTGCATGTAGAATTTTAAGCAAAACAAGATTAAAACAATAGCTGTATGTGTAAGAATATAAACATAATAAAAACTTCTTTGATATTTATATATTTATAAGAAATAGATGTTGAGCTATGTTTCCAATTCGGGAAGTTTTGAAATGTTAATAAAATTTAAAATAGAGTACCAAATATTAACTGTAGAATATTCGTTTTTATTCAGGTGTACAACACAGACACCCTTGAGACCTCATTCCAAGTCTTTTACAGCCTTTCAATTATATGAAAATTATATATAGTTTAACATGTCTTCTTACCAAAAACAAAACAATATTGAGATATGTTATGTTACATATAAGGAAAATACTCTGTTCTGAAAATCATCACCCTCTGAAAATACTCCCATGAAAATTGCCGTTTAGCAATTACGCGTATGTAGACATTTTCTCAATGATATAAATGAATAAAACTAAAACCTGGAAATTCACAATGAAAATGGTCTAGATCTGTTTTTTTAAAATGCAATGAGCAATAAAACTAAGCCAAAAATATAGCTGCCACATCCTCATATGATTCATTATACCAGATTTCATCAACAGCATGTAACTACATTTTGGTCTACTTCAACACTGAGTAGTCACTTCCTATTTGATGTAATCATGCAGTCCTTTACAATGGTGTATTTTATTTAATGATATCATTTTTTTTTTCTTGTGCATCGAGTCTTTTAAATGAAACAAGTAAAATAATTTCTCACTAAACGGGAGGCAAGTTATTATATTTAGTAGCAACTTTCCCGTTCAGGAAAATTCGTATGTTTGATTATGATATAACAGCCTACAGACAAATATCCCCGGTACATTTGTAAATTACATTCCCAATGGCTTCAACCAGTCAGGCATAAAAACAGCTGATATCAGGATTACCGAAAGGAAAATAATCCTACGTATAAATGTCATTTATAAAAACGGTAATATTAATCTTTTCCAACATATAAGAAATGAAACAAATATGTTGACACGCGAAATAAATTGAAATGCTGACTTCAAATCCGCTTCAAATTTGCGGAGACAAACGTCTTAAAATTAAGCATTCGGACCTTATTATTTTATTTGGCCATATAACAGTCGATGTGTATACTGTTTATTAATAATTTACATTCAAAACTTCTTTTTTTCTGACATCGATCATTGAAATTCGCAGAAACACGCCTCCAATAGTATATATTTTGTTTTCTATTGTGTTGCAATCAACTGTTTAAACACAGCATTTATGTCTGCAACTAGTACATAAACTGTAACAGTGATAATTATATCATTGGAGAAAAATTTGATCAAAACTGAATGTATATTTTATGTTTCTTTCATATATGCGGAAATATCTTTACACTCTATCTAATTTAATTCGTCCCATTCTGTGATTTCCGTTTTAGTTTACATACAAGTAGTGATATGTGTACAGATACAGTACTTCTATTTCCATTTGTATACTTTGATGAAATTGCAAAAATTGGCATCAATACACCCACTACTGATATATAGATGACGTTTTTCAGAATTAAAACATATTGCGACTGGGGAGACTAAACCATCTCCTGGTCCTAGTATCACCGTAGCTTCTCTAAGATCTGGTGTTATCTTGTATATGATATCATGGCCTCTTTCACAGAGGTAGACAGATCCGAATGGAGATGTGGTGATATAATCTGGGTGTTCAAGCTCATCTTGATACACAGATAACATGCTACCATCTACATTCATGGACATACCTTTCTTGGTTTTCCAGTCGAACAAATAGATCATACTCTCATCAGGACTTACTGTGATATAACAAGGGATAGTGCAATGTTCTAATACTTCAGAATCTGGTTTTATTGTCTTGCTTACTGCACCACTCAGTTGAAGAATCTGTAACTTTACAGGTTTCCAAAAGGATGTATATAGTTTTTCATTGACGTGTGTAACGTCTACACACCTACCGGTTGTTTTTGTAGTTCGAGCAACGGATAATCTTCCAAATATTGAAATTATCTGAATCTGAAATACCTTTTGTAGCACAACAGCTACCTGGTCATCGGATAATTTTGTGATCCCGCCCGGTTCTGTTTGTAATCCTAAAACGTCCTTTATGATATCATTTTCAACATCAACGAGCTTCAGGGAATAGTTGCTATTGTCACACAGAACCATTGCGTTGTTTGAAACCAGCGCCATTGCTACAATGTGACAGTCTTTTTTGTATGTTGCTGCCTTAACGTTTATATCACGAACAAAAATATACTCTTCAGTACACTCCAGATCACCAGCACGTTTAGGATCTTCGGCCATGTTGGTTTTGTCCACCAACACATGGTGCCGGGATGATTTATTTCTCGAATGACTCTTGTAACATATATTACATAAATATCGTTACAATCCTTGCATTAACCAACGCTGTCTATTTTGTCTCCCACTGTTTTAAATGGATCGCAGAGTTTAACAGTTTTTCTTGGCATAGCGTCCTTGTCCAACAGAGTGTGATGTTTTGATGCCTTGTTTCTAGAATGAGTACGAAAACATGTGCCGCATAGATAATCGGTACAATTAGTACAAAATCCCTGGGCCTCAACATGGTCACCGACAGTCTTGCAGGGATCACATCCATACTCGAAATATTCATCTGAACTCATGTACACTGTTGACGCCTTTGTACTTTTATTTCTTACAGATTCTTCACGCGAAAAACCTTGCCTGGGTCCAACGTCTTGTTGTGTGCTTCCTCTTATCATGTCCGACATGTTTTATACATACAAATTTACAAAACACAAAATTGTTTTATATCCTTATGTTACTCCATTCAAACTTCCTTATTCGGAATCCTTATTCTCTGAATTTAACGAAAATTTACTTCCACTTTTCTGGCTAACCTGATATTATTGATTTTAAGTGCTTACTACGGTGTTCCGTTAGAGCCATCGTTACTCCGCCCCTTCGCCTTGTAGACTGGCAGTGCAAAGACGCAAAGATAACATACGGTGGAGAATATTACGATGTGAAAGCACAATGCGAAGACGCGGTAGTAATATCTGTCTTTGGCATCCTGTTTTCGCGTTTCAGATCGCATTATCGCAATATCACCCCCTCAACTCAAGGGCAATATTACGATTCGAAAGTGCAATATTAACATCGCACTATCGTACTTTCGATACATCGCTCTCAGGTCGTGGGGGTGATAATAGGGCAAAATGATGCAAAAGCACGAAAACACGTTGAAAATACGAGTAACTTCGCACTATCATACTTTCGTAATATCGCCCTAAGTTGAATGGACAATAGTGCGATACAATGCGAAATCGCGAAAACACTGACGACAAAACATAGTTCCACTTTTCACAAAAGCAGAAAAAGTCAGATCCGGAAACAAACACATCGGAAGTTTTTAAAACGCCTGATTGATTCAACCGTAATAAAGACAGTTGTTTGCATAATAATTTCATATTATATCGATATAATGAACAAATCATTAAAAAAAGTAACAACAGCGAAGAAGGAACAAAATATGATTCACATCAGAGAAAAGATGAGATATCTATCATCAACAGGATAAACAGGATCAATGGTGCATTCGTTTATAGAAAACACGTAAAAGCACAGGATGCTGCCATGCTATTTCAGTTTAAATAATTTGATGAAATTTCTGTGTTTGGCGTCTGCACATCCACTGCTGATATAGAGTTGCTGTTCACACATTGCATGCGGGAAATACAAACCATCTCCTCGGCCCAGTATCACTGTGGCTTCTTTCAGGTCTGGCGTCATCCCGTATACGATATGCTGGTTTCGGTTACAGACATAAACTGATCCAAACGGAGATATGGTAATATCATACGGCATATATAGGTCACCTGGATACAAGGATACCATATTTCCTTCCATATCCATGCACATCACTTTGTTATTTTTCCAGTCGGAAATATAGATCCACCTCTCGTCAGGACTAACAACGATATGGAGCGGGTGAGTGCAGTGCTTCAACACTTCAGAATCCGGCTTGATGGTCTTACTTATTGCTCCGGTCAGTTGAAGAATCTGGAATTGTACTGGTTCCCTAAACGACGCTTTGAAAATTTAAATGATGAAACTTTATAGTAGGGAATGATAAACGCAGCATTTTACAACAACAAATAACAAAATTTCATTAAATCAAACGTTATATATAGTTGGATCCATATAATATCTAATGCCATACACTACAACGGACAATAATTAGATGTGCTATAGACGGCACACAATTACAAATTACAATGATATATTACAAACATGGCACTAGACTTGCCATATAGATTTATACATAACCAAAACAATGCAGTAATGGCGTTCCATAATTAACAAAAATGTTTGACAAAGTTTTTGAAACAAAGTATTTTATAAATACATGTTACAAATTCAGTATAAATTTTACATCTTATATAAATGAAAATTTTAGATTCCTCTTTCCAAATAATTTACAAAAGCCCTGAAAAATTTAAAAAATCACCCTGACATCCCGAAAACTAGCCAAAATCATATGCCGAAAAATAAATGTTACAGAATTCTGTAGAATGAACAAAAATTTACCAAATAAAAATCGAAAATGCAAAAATCATACAAAAATCAACAAATAAATTTCTTACCTCGATCGAGCATAAATTTCTAGCAAGAAAATAATTCAGACATAGATTCGTCTATAAAGTCGTAAGGTGGTGTGCGCAAGGCATATCTAGTCCAGTCTATTTAAAGGAAAAATCCGCCAAAACTAAATTTCATGGGATTCAGGGTTTTAAGCCGTGAGCTATGACTTTGTCATTTTCCACGGGATTCACGAATAGCCGGGAATCTAACTACTTTGGCGCGAATTTAAATTGACAATTTGAGGCCATTATAGTGGTTTTTGGGGATAAAACCCCGAATTAACTGAAGTTTATAAAATATCAACTTTCTTATTACTGAACAGAACTCAATGAAATTTACATGGAAATTTAAGTTATGAAATACAGAAAAACATGAGAGGTATTTCATGCGTGAAATCTGACATTTACCTCAATAACTCAAAAATTTACAAAAAGATGATGCAATACCTGCATTTACAATACAGATAAAATAAGGCCCGTATGTCAATTTGTGACAGAGCCTGTAAAATTTCAGATCCTTAAACCGACAGGCGTCATTAGTAAGACAATAAAACCGGACTCTGAAGTACTAAAACATTGCGAACTCCCGCGTCATATCGCAGTGAGTCCTGATGAGTGTACGATCTACATGTCTGACTGGTACACTAACAAAGTTATGTCCATGGATATGGAAGGGGCTATGCTATTTTTGTATCAAGGGGAGCTAGAGGATCCTAAAGGTATCACCGTATCTCCGTTTGGATTAATCTACCTGTGTGACAGGATACAGGAAAACGTGTACAAAATGACGTTTGATCTGAATGAAGCTACACCGATATTAGGACCAGGAGACGGGCTGGAGGCACCGCACGCGATCGCAATGGGTTTTAATACCGAGAATCAGCATACCTATATCAGCAGCGGAAGTGCATACCGCGAAAGCATAAATTTCATCAAAGTATATAAATTGAAATAGTATATTCTTGTCTCCCAACAGTGGTGATTAATTATGTGATAACAAGTGTTTTCGCAAGAAATCGTTTACATACAGTTAAGGAGAAAGGTGTTTATTGGTGTAACTATAGAAAAGGAACCAGCGTGGGCGCCATTTGGTCTAATCGCGTAATGGCGGACATGTTTTTGAACACTAATGTTTCACTTGGCACGGCCACAGAGGTCTAAACTAAAGCTGTTTTCTGTTTAAATTACATTGTGAATGTATTTTTGACATTGACATTGTGGTAGAAAACAAATGGGAGAGGAGGTTGTATTTGGTGAGCAAATGTTACAAGAGAATTCTCTCTTACAAGATACATGACCCCTGCTTTTTTTCTTCATTTTTAATTCAATTTTATCATAAGTCATTAAAATTGGGTAAGGATTTGTTCTCTGAAATAGATCTAGCTATGTTTGATAGCTCTTTTTTTTTTTTTTTTTTTTAATTGTCAGTTTTATATGGAATATATAGGGAATATTATTTATTGTAGTATGACCTATAACAGACACGTTATTCTAATGTTCTCCTACGTGGTAAAAAATTGTTCGAATGTCAACAAAGGGTATTTGCTCTATTGGCGAGATATATAATCTTAATAGTTTTATTGAAATATACAAATTGCTAATGCATATGCCTTTAATGTAAATATATTGTAGTGAATGTGAGTGTATAATAGGTATTTCATGCACTAAAATGTATTGCGTATTAATTTAGTATATTCAAAATCATTTAATAAGAAAGGAATATTTATATATTCAAAATCATTTAATAAGAAAGGAAGATTTAGGGATATAAACTGTATTTTGTGTGTCTGTTCCTAACATTTTCCATAGCGAAAGTATGCAATGTACTGCTGCTGCAAAATTGTTTTGCTATGAAACTATGAAACGCTTTTATAAACGGAATGTATACTTGATGTATAAGAAAATGTTTGTCTTTATAAAGTGAATGTACCACGACCGAGGCTGAGATGTTGTCCAAAAACGACTTTCCACCGAGTTTTCTTTTTGACATATCTCAACCTTGGACGGGCTTTCTCTAATACCACAACTTTCATGGTATAATAGTACTAATTATAGGTACTTCAACTAAAATATGCACTGCTTATTTTAGGTATAATTGTAGTTAACTGCTTCAAAATTAACAATCTGAAAAAATATTGAAGGATTGTTTTCTTAAAGTTATTTGAGACGAAAATAATTTAACAGGGTAAAATATTTGGGAAAATGGAGACAACTTCGCTCAAACTTTACGGTTTCTTTTAGTTGCTGGTCTACTTTGCGATCCCCTTCCTAAATTCCAGTTTGTTTAGTTCTGCCCATTGTTTTCTCGTTTGGGGCAAACCCATTATTTTATCTGGGGACCAAACGCCGCTCTTCATGGAATTACACGCCTCAGCACGTGTATCATTGAAGGTTCCATGTTCACCGCCGTTTGAATACATCTGCGGATGTCTCTAAATTGCTTTTTGTACTTTTAGCATGTGTAGATGTTGAGTTCTGCTCAACCCGGGGCTAGAGGGCGTGGCCGGTAGCATGCATTTCCACTACTATCCATGAACAGGCTCAATCAAACCGAGCCTGCAACATTTTCGTTTTTGTCGTGTTGAGCGACCTGTGAAGTTTCATCTTTTCTCTATTCTATGTCTGTGTTTGAGGTGGTCTGTAGTTCCGGGAATCTTCAGCGCAAGCGTAACTGAAAGTTGCTGGTGAGGTTGAAATGGATATATCATTGATAGACTAGAAGTGAATAGTTTAGTATTTTTTGTTGAACTTAATATCACCGTAAGAGCGTGTTGTAAGCGTGTTGTACTTTTTCTTATATTTGACAGTACGTTAATACAGGGTGCATCCGACGGAGCCCCTCAGCCAATGTTAGAGCAACAAACCTCTAAGTATATGTCAATTTCCGGTTCTGTTTACGTTGTGTGGCGGTAACTCATTACGTAATTTCCACTTTCTGCTATCTGTGTCAAGGGAGGTAACTAGTTTCACAGATCTAGACTTTTGTAACGGCTGCTAAAGTTGTGAATAAATATTGATCTGTTTAACCAGATACAATTATCATGCCACAGTTGATTAGCGCATATTATCTAATCACTATGCATGTATTCGGTAACGTATATTAACATAGGCTAGTGTGCCAGCGAAAATCAGTATACCTGTGACATTTTTCTCTCAAGTCTTAGAATAGCTGATTTTTCTTTTTCTATACATGTGCCTGAAGTTTATCCGAATTTTAAATATTCTTTGATAAAAAGCAGTGAATTTGAGGATATTTCACGGTTTTCTCTAACTTAAATAATTATCATCAGACTATATTAATTTTCAAACAAAGATAAACTAGAGATTCATAAGATATATAAGTACGCTTGGCAGTGTACTGTCTTGTCTACTGACCATATTATCTTTTCAAACGGACATGCCATTATGTTTACATACAATATTAACTTGTTTAAAACTGTGTTATTTTGTCTGTTTGCTTTACTGGCTTGTCTAGTTGTGTTTTGTCCATTTGCTGTACTGTCTTGTATACTGACCATATTTTCTTGTCAAAGAACATGTCATTATGTTTACAGAAGTGTTAACTTGTTAAAAGCTGTGTTATTTTGTCCGTTTGATATACTGTCTTGTCTACCGACCATGTTATCTTGTCATATAAGAAAAGTGACTAATTTCCAGATTTTAAACATCATAAAATTTGGCAGATAAAGGGTCATAACTCCGATAATAAAGCCAAATGGAATTGATATGCACAGGCTTGGCAATGATCACGTTTGGTGCAATTTCTCATGTAATCTTATATTCTTGAAAAAATTATCCTTCCTTAATTTAATATGCCTATTTGTATACTCTGGGTGATCAAACACTTGTGCGCTTTGTGCATTTCCCATAGAGAAGCCTATCTGTTGTCAACTGGACGAGTAGACTGGTTGGACAGGCAAGACATTCAAACGTCAGGAAAAGTTCTGATTATCTTGGAGTATGTGGTCTCTATGTTGTTTGTGTTCATCATGTTGTTTCCTTCTCTTTCATTTCCAAAGGACATTTCTTAGCATGTAAATTGTAAATATGTCTGCTTTAGCTATAGGTTAGTCAATGTCCCTATTTTAGAATAACATGGTATTAATAGAGATTTTCAGCTAACCTCAACGCGTACTGCGGACCACGGACTGCGAACTTACTATAGCGGTTTTCTCAAACTGTATATATATATTTTTTATGCAAAACTGAACAGCGGCATAATACTATCCAAGAAAAAACAGTTATAAGATTTATTAATATCCTTTGTAATGTATATCTGAATTAACGATTTACATCTATTTTGTCTTACAAGCATTCTTAACAGCGTGGGCGCATTTTTTAAAAAAACAAAAGTATCCTTTTATCTTTTATAGTAAATTTCGTGAGGTTCTAGCCAGTATTCGCTAGCAGTGAAAACGGCTGACTATTCAACGATCAACATACCTTTTATTCAAGAATTTGAACCAATGACCACCTGGTAAGGAGACAGACCATCTTCCCCTGTGCCGCAAGAGGTTCGCCGTTTTTAAATCAGGGAATCAAAACAACTTATGTTACAAGTTAGTTGAATATTTGGTATCAAAGAATGTATATAATGATTTTGGAAACATAGTTTCGTATTATTGCACTCAGGACGCGGAAATGCTATTGTACGACGCACAATTTTGAATATGCACGATACAAAGCGTGACAGTTTAATGCACCGCGGTGAAAAGTGTCTTATTTGGTGTTATACATGTATATTCTGAACTATTTCAAACCCTACAAATTGATTTCAATACGGTACTGAATTAATTCAGTTTTCACGGTCACGTTATCAGGATATAAATGATGGCTACATTGTAGATTTTTAAACCAATATATACCGTGAGTTTTCATGAGTTTAAATCTTTGTCCAAGTTCCTCAAAGCCGAGTATCTACACACATCATATGTATGCATGTGTTCGAAAAGGTACCGGACTAAAAAGGCTTTGTCAATAATGATAAGCCCGCCCGCTTAGCTCAGTAGGTAGAGCGTTGGTCCACCGATCTCGGGGTCGCGAGTTCGATCCTCGGGCGGGGCGTATGTTCTCCATGACTATTTGATGAACGACATTGTGTCTGATATCATTAGTCCTCCACCTCTGATTCATGTGGGGAAGTTGGCAGTTACTTGCGGAGAACAGGTTTGTACTGGTACAGAATCCAGGAACACTGGTTAGGTTAACTGCCCGCCGTTACATGACTGAAATACTGTTGAAAAACGGCGTTAAACCCAAAACAACCAACCAATAATGATAAAGACTAGTCTCGACTACTAAGCTGGTTGTATCAAATGACCGCACAGAATTGCTCAAATGGTGTCAAAAATATAATTTCGTTGACAATTCTATGCATGCTCTGGTCATAAAACAGTTTTTGAATATGATCTGAATTTGACCTTGGACGTGTCCCATGCCTAATGTTCACAAAACAATTTTCGGTCTCCGCTTGGTTATAGATCGACATTTTGACAGCCAGTTTTAATAGTACTTAAAGATTAAATTCCTGTTGAAACTGATAATCCATACTGAGTAGTCACTTTAAGATAGTAAATTTAAAACAATTTTTAACATGCAATTCTGATATCAGATTATGTAAATACGAAGAGGTTATTTCCTTTGTTTATTTCCAAACATGCTGATACACGACTCATTCAGGATGTTTTAGCTAAAATACGGTTATTTATTGGGTCTCGTTTCGACGGGGATGAAAGATACATGTATGAGAACTTCCTATATGTTTAGACAAAGTGTTGAACTAAATCATTCAAGATATTTCAATAAAACTTCTATTTTATCGAACAGTAGATACAATTATCAAAATTAATGAAAAACAATTAACTTTTTCGTACAGAAGTCTACGGTATTTATACTGTGCAACAAAAATTAAACGGACTTTCATTTCATTCAGAATGCATTATTATTATTTTTTCACGATTTGTACTGCATTTTTTCTTATTTTGTTTTTAGGAAAAACTAGTCTAGGAATTGTATTGACGGACACATGCTAAAACCAGGAATCGCCGTTATCTTCAAATCCATATTTCAAGTTATATTTTAATGCATGAACATATTAAGGTAAATTATTATAGTAAATTGGGTTCGAAACTTCACATGTCTTGTCGTTCGATTCGCGCGGAAGTTAAGTAACGCCAGAAATATAAAAAACGAAATGTTAAAGCATACGGGTAATTGAAGATTCTGCTTAACGCAAGTAAAATGCGACAGAGTATTTAGATGATATCTCAATATTGCGATTACGTATTTTAAATGTAGCCTGTTCACTGTCCACATATTTTCAAACGTAGGTATTGCATAATAGCAGATAATTATATCACAATACACTAATTTGTACAGTGAAAGCAAAAGTTACTACACATATAGGTAAAAGAATTATATATACTCTAAGTGTGTTTTCTTTTTTGCGAACCTTTAAATATTTTGAGATAACCCCTACTGTAAGTACGCAGTCCGCTGTCCGCAGTCCGCGTCAAAGTAAGTTGAAAATCTCTATTATTTCAACTATTTATTATAAGTATTAATAGTTACTATTTTTAGCTCACCAGAACACAAAGTGCTCAAGGTGAGCTATTGTGACCGGTCATTGTCCGGCGTCCGTCGGGGCGTGCATCGTGCGTCGTCCGTCAACATTTGCCTTGTGAACACTCTAGAGACCACATTTTGACCCAATCTTTATGAAACTTAGTCAGAATGTTTGTCTTAATAATCTCTAGGTCAAGTTTGAAACTGGGTGGTCATGTGGGATCAAAAACTAGGTCAGCAGGTCAGATCAAAGAAATAGCTTGTGAACACTCTAGAGACCACATTTGTGACCCAATCTTTATGAAACTTGATCAGTATGTTAGTATTGATGATCTCTAGGTCAAGTTTGAATCTGGGTTATGTTGGGTCAAAAACTAGGTCAGTAGGTCAGATCAGTGGAAAAGCTTGTTATCATTCTAGAGACCACAGTTGTAACCAAATATTTATGAAACTTGGTCAGAACGTTTGGCTTGATAATTTCTAGGTCAAGTTTTAATCTGGGTCATGTGGGGCCAAAAACTAGATCACCTGCTCAAATCAAATGAAAAGCTTTTGAACACGTTAGAGGCCACATTTGTGACTCAATCTTTATGGAACTGGGTCAGAATGTTTGTCTTAATCATTTCTATGTCAAGTATGAACATGGGTTATGTGGGAGCAAAAACTAGGTCACTAGGCTAGATCAAAGGAAATTCTTTTCAACATTCTAGAGACCACAATTTAAGTTTGAAACTCATGGGAATTAATCAGAATGTTTGTTTTGATAATCTATAGGTCAAGTTCGAATCTGGGTCATTTCGGTTCAAAAACTAGGTCACCGTTCAAATCAAAGGAAAAGCTTGTGAACACTCTAGAGGCCACAGTTGTAACCATATCTTTATGAACTTTAGTCAGAATGTTTGTCTTGATGATCTTTAGGTCAAGTTCAACACTTGGTCATTTGGGGTCAAAAACTAGGTCAGTAGGCCAGATCAACTCTGGTGAGCGATATATAGGGCCATCATGGCCCGCTTGTTTTATATATGTTTTGGCTGTCTTATGTTTATTTTAAACCTTGTCATACATGCTAGACTATATAATATCATTTAATATCTTTTACAATTTTTACAGCAGCTATTCAATAGATTACAGTACTTTTTAAAATAACCGACTGCTGTTTATTTTATGATAATATGGTAGATGACAGATAAGGGTGTGGTACTGTGTATGACCCTTTCAGGCCTTTTCTCCATTCTACATCTTTCTTTCGCTAGTTTGGGACCCTTGTAAGTCAGGGGACTAGGTTTTGTCATACACTTGTCACAATACCCGACTGTCAACTGCTAATTTTTATTTGTTTTACTCCTATCTGTTATGCATGTATCATATTATGTATGTTTATTCCATTATTATTTGCTAAGCGGGGGAGAAACCATGTCAGTAATATATATCTACTGTAACAGGGTTACTTCCCTTACCTTACCACTTTTATGCTTGCTTTAACTGTGTGTTTTCCCTTACAGCTGCTTTTAGTTTGTTATTACTTTACCTTTGTTTGTCGGGAAATAGCTTTAAACTAATGTTATTTCCAACCGTTACGTTAAATAAAGATTCTTGTATCTTGCATCTTTGTATTGGAGCAATTGCTCAGGATAGTAAAATGACCATAACTCAGCTGAAAATCAATAAACATTGCAATGATATGTATGACTGGCCATTGCAATGATAACTACTGTAAGTTTTGGTGGAAATCTAGCCAATAATATATATGAGAAGTGGCCAAAACATATTGCAATTTAATAAACCAATAGCCAAACTCAGAAAATCATCGAACCACTGCAGAACTTTACCTTTCAGATTAACAAAACATTTAGGCTTCGTCTAAGCCCAAAACAGAACACTGCTGTACAAGTATTCTCAAAATTTCTCGTGGGTATTTTGCGTTCTCGCTGTTAGTCCCTTCAATACAATCATAATCATTTTTAGTAAACCTAAAAATTCTCTGGGCAAAGTTGCATACTTTTTCACACTAAATTTCAGAGGGTACCTTGCAACTACATTTCTGCCTCTTCCGATTGGTATGTGATGAATTAATAAAGCGTATTATATTAATGCACACTGACATTTTTAAACACAAGTACGTATATTTTTTTTGTTGGTTAGAATCATGGAATGGAAACCACCAATACTTTTTTAAAGAAAATATTGGATAATTGTAAACTGAAAAGTTTAGATAAAGACTAATTATGCCCCTCCCCCACTTCAAAGTAGGAGGGGTATACTGTTTTGCAGATGTCTGCCGGTCGATCTGCACATCCGTAGAGTGTTTTCCCAGGCATTTCTGGCGTGCCGCAGCGCCATGTCCCTTTTCTTACACGCCAAGTTGCCTTCCTCAAGTGCCGCATGCGCCATGTGCACTTTTTACCGCCCGTTTTCTTAATCTGATATAAATTGATGACACCTGACTCACGGTTTGTAAACGCACAATCCAACATTCCCGCTGGAAATACTATTATAATTGGTTGCGCGACTTCCGGAGATGGTACTGCGCATCAATATATACAATATCGAGGTAGGTGGGTCACAAAGTTTTGATTTTGCTGATATTAATTATTTGGAGGTCAGCAGGTTAAAGGTCAAGGTCACAGTGACCCAGAACAGTAGAACGTTTCTGTCAATTAACTAGAGAATGCGTTGGTTTAAGATCACATTTGATACGGAGGTCACTTGTGACTGGTAAATGACTGACTTGAGATCAGTACGTCAAATGTCCAGAGTACAGTGGCCAAATAATTTTTAAAATGGGGTTGGTAGCACCAGAGTTATGTGCCCTTGATTTACAAACATTACTATATTTTATGTTGTGTACATTCCAGCACATTAAGAAGGGTTCTCTGGTTCTATATAAACGTTCAAAAATCTTCCAGTCTTACCTGCGAAGCCCTGGGATAACTATTGTTGCGGTAATGTATAAACCCTACACATAACCTGATAAGCCAATGCTGACATAATTAATTGGATAATTATTGTGAGGACGACTTCAAGGAAATTAGGGGAAAGTCCATAAACTATACATTTATACACATTATCATAGGCCTTTAGTGTCAAACATGTGTTAACGATTGTCTCTGAGGCGCCCCCATGGTTCAAACTTCAAATCACTGTAACTACTCAGTGACAGAGAGTCGTGGGTTGGTATCCCGCTACAGCCCGAGAGTTGGCAGTTTCTTACCAAGGAAGGGAGGGTAGTTTGGTCCTTTTTATATTAAACTGCACGCCTGTGAGGAACTTAAGTACTGCTCGAACAGACATTAAGGAAATGGTGTATTTTTGTAAACCGATTTTTAAAAGCTGCCCCGTGGTCGTATGGTGTAGGTCGTTGATTTAAATCGCTGCCGCTATTAATCATATGTCTTCATGTGAGAAAGTTGTCAGTTTCTTAAAGTGGACGGAAGTCCGTTTATTGTTCTTTACCAGGAATTACACATGGATAAAATTCCCACAAGTAAATAACTGAAATAACCTCTAAACATGCTGAAAATATTTGTGCAATCGAATTTTATTCACGAACTCGCCATCTTTTTGCCAAACTATTGTGAAAAAAATGAAAAAGTTCCATGTCAACGATGACAATGTGAAATCAAAGCACTGGAGTACTGATTGGGCGATTGTCTTCTCAGTCTGAGGGAAATTTTGGGTTGGAACCCCGCTACCAACTGGACTGTTAATAATTGAAGTTAATACGATGGTCAGGAAAATTGACCACCACAAGGACATTTGACCTCCTAAATATAACTTGAAAACGGGTGTTAAAACAAAAATCGCTTACATCTACCCCTTTAAGCAAATTAAAGACAAAACACTCCTTACAATATTACTTTCAGCATTCGTCAGAATAGTCCTAAAACAAACTTGTTTGTATAAAAAAGATTTTTTCTAATAAATCATTGCCAAGTTTAATCAATTAATTAATGTCACATGTGAAAAACTTGTGTTTTCTAATTATATTAATAATTAAACTGATTCTTTTATCCCCATACGTGACAAATGTATGCTAACTACTGTCTAATCAGTTTACGTGAATCGAAACGTATAGTTCATTTTATTTACAAATTTAAAAGCAATCAGCACTATTTGTATACATTTATGACAAATCAGAATGCATACGAAGATGGGAACCACCATCTTCGTCGTTTTCCGTAATCCCGAGTTACCTGACAAAATACTACAGTGAGTTCAAACAAAATCCGTCCGTCCGTACGCGTTCTAGATAAGTTACAAGTACCGTATAACACTAAATTCTTGTGTTTGTTCTCCTTTTTTTCTTGCAAATTTCACCAATTTCAGTATGCTGTAAAAATTGTTTGGAGAGAGATTATAACTCGAAATAACTTTTAAAATGTAGTCTAGACGCATGAAGAAATAAAATTGTCTCCTATCGTATCCAACGACGGCGGCGTCAGGCACTTATGCCCAAATATCGGTACTTTTGCCGTTGGAAAAAACCGTAAACTGTTTTATTTTTTATTTCTGTACACTTAAATGCATAAAGATATAACGCTTAAAATACTTTATTCGCGTAGCCTGTGATAGTAGCTAAATAGTTTATTATGCTTGTCTGTCTGTACGTGTCAAAGGTCAAAAGTCATTCAGGGTTTATATTTCCACGGCTCTAAATGCCTGTTTTTTGTTAACTTCTGCAGACTGTAGAAATTGTTTTAATAGAGATAATGATATGAAATAACTTATAGATTATAGTTTAGACATTCGCACAAAAGACTAAAAAAGATTTTATCCGGATCCGCCGGTCCGTCCGTCCGTCTGAAAATTAGAACTATTTGGGAGACCGTGTTAAAATAAAGTGATAGTATAATATTCATTCACTGTGAGACCACGAATATTTAACCACAAGACCGGATAAGGAGTCGAAAACGTTAACTATTGTGGATACGAGCTGTTGACTACGTTTAAGTGATTATGGGTAAACCACTTGCTGTAGTCTAAATAGCGAGACCTCAGGTAGACATGGTAGACCGATTTTACATTTCGATATTTTACGTTGTCTACCTAGAGGCGGATGTCGACAAGTCAAAAAATATTAACGATATTCAACCTTTAGAGTACAATTATTTGGACTACCACTTGCTGATACATGAAATTCGTCTAGCGTGACCAAAAATGCGGAAGTGTTATATATCATTTTTAACTTATTTTGAAATATAACAATCTACGCTATCAAACTAAGCAGCTTATGCCTTTATCAAGAGTGTCATTAAATTGGAATACTTTAGTAAATTTTACTTACAGTAGGTTTACCGATTGATACAGTTTTGTGGTTTTTATTTGTGTGTTTTGTCATCTGTATATAACATGGGCAACGTTAGCGAGAAGAAACAATCTGGCGTTGGATGCAGACTAAGTAGGCCTTTTTTGCGCAAAAAAGACATCCGTAATTCTTACATGTCAGTAACTGGACCTTCGGCAGAACAGTCTAACTCGAAGCAATCACTTGCCTACAGGAGGAGTTCTGAAGAGTCTTTTAAGTATGGCTGCGACCCTTGCAAATCTGCCGGAGTTAATATCAAGGTTCGGGGGTTTTGTACTGATTGTGAAGAATATCTTTGTGGCACATGCTTTCGGAGTCATTCTACAAACATGATTTCAAAATATCATAACCTGCTGGACAAAGACGCTATGCCAAGAAATACTTTTCCGTACTGCAATCCATGTGACACACCCAGGAACGAAATAAAGACTTTTAATTACCATAGTTACTGTGAGGATTGTAATGACTGTTACGGTGGTACCTGTGCGAATTATCCAAAGTGTCAGTTTTACAAGAACCGTAAGTCTTAAAAAGTCCGACCGTTATGTTACAACTTCCATTCCTAAAATAAATTATAAAGAGCCTGTCGGCTGCTTTCAAGGAAATGAAGTTTATACTTTGATATCGACGTTAAGGTAAAGACAAAAAAGACTGTTACATCACAGGAATGGCCGTGCACTGAGCTGATTCTTTACGATAGTGATAACAAATCCCTGAAACTAGCTGACATAGAAAGTGCATCGTTAAGGACATTTTCGTACTGAAAACAGCACCAAATGGAACTGATTTCTAAGGTTATTATAGCTGTTTCGCTGTGGAACAAATATCAGATACAGATTATTTCAACACTTCGAGAACTATCTAAAGTACGGACTATTAAAATAAAATTATATTGTTTAGACGTCAATTCACCTGCTTCTTTTGTACAATTCCAGATTCTTCAACCGACAAGTGCAATAAGTGAAATGACAAAGCCAGATTCAAAAGTACATTGCCCTTTCCTCTGCCATTGCAATCCGTCGAAAAGATCTATTCGTCGGACTGGGCAATTAGCAAAGCAATAGCCATTGATATGGATTGAAATGTAATAGCAATATATCAAAATCTGCTCGTAGGATCGTCTGATATCACTATCTCTCCATCTGAATCAATCTACCTCTGTAACAGAGACCCGCAGGTCATAAGCAAGATGACACTTGGCCTGAATAAAGGTACGGTGGTACTTGGACCAAGAGATAGTTTGGTCTTTCCACAAGCAATGCGCTGAAAAACATCGTCTCTATGTTAGCAGTGGAAGTGCTGAAAATTTATTAACGTATATAAATGGAAGTTTATGGACCGTGATCATGGACCGTGTCGTTCAAATCTGATCAGTAAATTCATGCATACACGTGTGGTTATCCAAATTTTATTACATACTTAGACAATAATGAAAAATTGAAAGAAAGAAAAGGGTGTCTTACTTTAACTAACACATTTATCAAATAATATTCATTTCTTTTATGTAAACGAAGAAGGATTTTAACGTGTATTGTCTTGTCGATTAAAACACGTTTCGCAAAATGACCTACTTTTGGCTATTCGAATGGAAATAGATTTTCGGCCTTCGTGATTAGATTACTAAACATCAGAACTCAAAACCGTGGTTTATCCGTGGTTTATTTGCCAACAAAGCACGCAAAACTAAAATCTATTTCTCAAGTCATCAGCGGTTTTTCATTTCGATTAAGCATATTTGTTTTACACATTGCTTGGATTCATTTTACCCTTTAAAACAAATTATGGTGTATTTCTGACCCTTGGTGACCTTCCTTATTTAATCCATGTATATTTAGAATATAATATGTTTTAAGCTGTTTGTGAAATAAAAAATTACCATAATCATTACATACCAAGATTATCTGCACTCACGCCCTCATGTTTTCTAGTCAGACAGTGTTACCACTGGTCCACTGCCTCCGTTCAGTTTTTTATTATTTGATATGATTACGTCAAAAAAGGTTTTCTAAAGAACTGTTTACAACAAATAGGAAGTGATCTCTCAGTGTTACATGTGAAGTGGTTCAAAGTATTGTTCCATGCTGTTGATGAAATACTGTATTATGAGGCATATAAGGATGCTGTAATTTCATTTTCGGCTTAGATTTATTGCTTACTGTCTTTTGAGAAAAGATCTAGACAAATCTCATTCTGAATTTGCAGGTTTCAGTTTCTTTCATTCAGAAAATGTCTAAATACGCGCAATAGCTAAACAGCAAACATTCACTTAGAGCCATATTTTGGATCCCGTGCGATTGGAAAAAAGATTAATGGCGATATATACCAAACTATAGTTCATTATAAGCCATGTCGCCAGTCTGAATTCTGCGACTAGACCGAGTTATGACGTCATCAAAATGGCGGCCATTTTTTAAAAATAAGTCTATCATCATCTTCAAATGACTGATAGGAGTTGTTTGTTTTTGGTGCTGAAAGTGAAGTTTGTTGTAGTTTACATCGTTCACATACATAATTATTTAGCATTATGTTATTTTGAATAAAAGTTACGTCATTTATACAATATTAAAGATATATTATGCCCAAATTTCATATTTAAATACATGAACAATTATTTCCTGTTATTCATAGAATTATAAATTGTAATTATACAATAAACATGTTTGCGAGTATGAAAGGTAGTGTGTAAGGCTTAAATACTACATACTAATTAATGTGTAAGTAAACACAGTATGAATATATTACGCTACTAAAACTCTGGAAGTTTGTTTAAAACAAATGGTCAATTGAGATTTCAGTTTACAGTTAGTTTATATATTTAGCCAAGGTAAAGATGTTTAATGAGGATTTTCTAGATTTAGATCACTATGCAATAATGAAATAAAGGAAAAGCTTTGATGAACTAATTTCTATGCTGCCTCGTAACTAAATCAAAACTAGAAAGCTGTTGATAATTATGTAATAGTAATAATCTTACATAACTGAAAAGAGTAATAATAGATTAGACAAACTTATAACCAAAAGCACCGTCACCTCGCAGGGACTTGTACTCACGACCCTTCAAAAATTATATATTTATAGTCTGTATACATAATATAATTCTACATTTGGACCTTTTAACGTATTTTTCTGAATGAGTGAACTATTTTCTTTCTGGTGACCTTTGTCTTGCTATTTAACACAGCTGGACATTACTATAGAATAAAAGAGTATAACTATATATAATCTATCTTTCACATTTATAAGTTTCTTTCTACTTTTCGTTGCTGTAACAATCATCGCTATAGACTCATTTAAATTGATGTTTCGTCGTGAAACCCTTTAACCATGAAATATCACTCTTCCGTAAAATATAAACAGCATTCAGTGAAAACTGACATGATGTCTGTGGAGAATTTACAATCATTTCAGAAATGTTTAAGCCGCTGAATGAAACACATCAATAAATTTGTTTCTAACATTTTTTGACAATGTTTTAAAATCTGTTCGTTAATATCTTTTCTGCATTGTTTTAAATATTATTCTTTTATACCTGTAAATATGTATCAAAATGTCTGATCACAACAATACTAAGTTCCAGTAGTACAACTTTGCACGATATGGAAACTATGTACGGGTATGATATGTTGAACGTACGGTGGTAAAATGTGCCCTAGCGCTTACGCAACTGCATGTCTTTTCTACCATTCGAGAACGCATTTAATATGATGATCGTGATTTCTCTAACATAGACTGACTTTGCATCTTGGTGAAGATATTGTGATAGAGCCGCTTAAGGATCGCGCTAAATTAGATACGAAACGATTATTGTTGATAAAACAATAGAGTCGAATGTGACTGAAAATAAACAAACGCCCCTAGTACTAACTGGAAGTGATATAATGATTCTTTTAGGAAACAAGAACACCGCAATGCGGAGCAATATACGCCCGAAGGTATGACATTTGACCCCTAAATGTGACCTTGACCTTGAAGCCAGCCATCCGAAATATGCGCTCTGCATGTCGGCTGGATGTGGTGAACATTTGTGCCAAGTGCCTTTATAATCCTTCATTCAGTTCAAGAGTTACAGAGCAGACACGAAACAAGATTCATATGACATTTTACCCCTAAGAGTGACCTTGACCTTAAAGCGTTCATCCAAAACATACGCTCTGCACGTCGTCTTGATGTGGTGAAGATTTGTGTCAAGTTTCTTTGAAATCCTTCAAGGGGTTCAAGAGTCACAGAGCGGACACGAAATTGCTTACGGACGGGCAGACAGACGGACACCGGCGTAACATACTACGATCCCTTCGGACGTATAAAAAGCCTGTTTGTTTTCTGTCAAGACAGGCAATCGCATATATTAGTTGTTTAAAGAGGCCAATGCTATCTGGGTGAAACATTACAAACGGCAATCAAAAAGTCTTACAATATTTCAAATACGTCTAAATTCGGCAATACACAAAATATGCAAAACTATTGTCGTTGAAACGAATACATAGCAATTCAATTTTGGACAGAAAGGTTAACAAACAAAAGCTTTCCTCTACAGCTAAATTATGTAGGGAAAAATGATACTCATCCCTCAGGCTGGTACTTACAGGACCAGTAACAATTACTGCTGATAATCAAGATCTTATTTGGTCCATACCGATTTCATTGCACGTGATTCTGGGTCCTTCCGCGGAAAACAAGAATGCCAATATGAACATGTCAAGGACAGTCACGTTTCCAACTCGTCACAGAATCTTATGTGCTCGACCCTTACATGTACGCATGCATTCACAAACCAACTGCAACTATTGGTTGGGTTATAAATAATAATATTTACAGATTGCAGCCGTTTTATTATACACTAAACATCAAGAAAACTAAAATACTTCTTACACGGTTTACATATTTATGTAGACTACTCTTAGCCCATAAGAATCGGATAGCTAATGATAAAATACTGCAACCGTTTCCCAGTTATGCTGCCTATATTTCAAGAAACTTTGTGAATAGTCGCCATATGTTCTTTGCCTTTGAGTTGTGATTTCAAGAAAGACACTTTTGATAGCAAGAACTGTTATGAAAATTCTCAAAAAAAATGTTATTAAATGTTGTGCCAGCCATTGACAATTGAAAAAATTATCACAGAACTTTCAAAATTTCTTTGAATGCCAGACGATGGCAAATGTTTCATCACCCTGTCGTGATACCCATTATAAAAAGTTTCCTTATCAAAAATTCCTTGCCACAGACTGGGCTAAAATGACCGACATGACGGTAAAAATCCAAACTATGGGAAAAATTTTGTTTTAAGACTCCATTATTGTTCAATAAAGTTTTGAGATCCGATGGAAACTATTAATCCTTGTAAGGTTTCTATCAAAATATAACATATCTATCGAGAAAGAAACGTTAGAAGAAAGATAGGAATTCTAATCATTGCATTTAACGAGAGCTAGAACAAATCCAACATGAAGCGGCCAGAATTATTACCGGATCAACAGAACTTGTATCTATTAACAAACTCATGCGGGAGGTTGGGTGGGAATCTTTAGAGAACAGACGATACAAACATAAACTTATTCTTTTTTATAAAATGAAAAACCATCTTACCCCGCAATATCTTTCAGATCTTGTCCCGTCTTTAGTTGGTAGTGATCATCGTTATCCATTAAGAAATGCTAATGACACGCAATACATTCTTACACATACTGACTTTTATTATAAATCATTTTTACCTTCTGTTATCAGAGATTTTAATGCTCTTCCACTTCAGACACAAGATGCTACAACAGTTGCTTCGTTTAAGCGGATGTTAAATAAAGATCTACCAAATGTTCCCGGTTACTTCTATTCTGGTGACCGCAAACTGCAAGTCCTTCATACAAGATTGCGTACCCACTGCAGCTCTCTATCATCTGATTTATTTGAGAAAAATATCATTGACTCTCCTTTGTGCGAATGCGGTGAAATAGAAAACTCTTACCACTACTTCCTTGACTGTCCAAAATACACAAATCTACGCACTGA
The DNA here is from genome assembly GCF_021730395.1 of Mercenaria mercenaria. Taxonomy (NCBI): domain Eukaryota; kingdom Metazoa; phylum Mollusca; class Bivalvia; order Venerida; family Veneridae; genus Mercenaria; species Mercenaria mercenaria. The sequence goes on from NC_069378.1 coordinate 987,217, forward strand.
TTTACTAACCACTATTTCCCAGTTCTGTAACCCTTCCATCAATGTCATCGTTAAGGGTAATAGTTCATTATCTCTCGACACCAATATATCGATCTTTATTGCTGTCCAAAAATACATAAGAGAAACGAAACGATTCTAGAGATAAAATGATGTATTGTTTCATAGATAGCAAATTCATACCCGCTACATTTCCCTGATATTATCTATACATGTTGAAATCCAATAGAGTAAACAAGATTCGGCTATTATTTATTTATTTGTTTTCCACACTGTACCTTATCCGTTCATCCTTTCATCTTTTCTACGTTTTTTTTTTTTTTTTTGTTTATACTCTATATTTCATAACAATGTATTATTATTTCACTTTGTACTTTCAATTTCAATTAGTATCCAATACCCGTCTTAATGACACTCGTTAATGTTAATTCACAACCTTTTTCAAAATGGTTCTATTATATGCATTGCTTCAAGACTCTTACATCTTAATGAATCTTACGTAACAATATTGTTATTTTAGATATGCAAATCAATACTGTTTTGTTGAAATATGTCATTGTTTTTTTTGTTTTTTTTCTTCTTTAATATATTACTGTATTCATGTACAATCAGTTATGCCATGAAAAAAATATGTAATTGTACCAATAAAGAGAGGACAACCGTAAGCTGATATAGATTTCTGTCCAATTCCTCAATTAATTGTTCTGTAAATGTTTCATGTATTACTGAAATAAAATATGTTTAAACTAATCATTGCATTTGATTAACTGCGAATGTTGAAAGTCACTGTGGAGTTCAGCGCGATACGAATGAAGGCAAATCGGTACAGTGTTCATTTGTAGCACACATAAACAGCTACAACACTATTGGAATATAATCGTACGTTTTGATGGTAAAGCATATACCCAGTCCTACGACTTACAGACAAATCCAGCATCATCCTGATGCTCTAGTTATCAGTACCACTAACTAGGTTATTGACTACCAGTAATAAAAATTCAATTATCATACTGGGTCAGCAGTGCTGTTTCTGGGGTGCTGTACCATGTGCACACTGAGATAAGAATCAGGAAATAATAAATAAAATGGATTTTTGTGATGATCCCAGATGGTATGTTAAAAAGAATATATGAGACATTCTGTAAGAACATGTCAAACAGATAATAGTGTTTAGTGCAAAAAAACTAGATGTGTGTCCATAGGACACAGGTGCCCCGCCCCCCCCCCCCCCCCCCCCCCCCCCCCCCCCCCCTGCCACTGTATTTTTCACTTAGTTGGCCATAACTCTGGCCTAGCTGAGTAAAATCCTAAAGAGAACACTTCATAGGCTATAAAACAATCCTCTAATGTTTTATGATTATAGATCAAGTACATTTTAACATATATGTTTCTCAAACTTTTTTTTTGAGTAAGTCTGGACAAGAAGTCTGGTCTTGTGTAGTGAAATAATGACTGTAGGTAAAATATTTTCGGAGCTACGCGCGACAAAACATTAAAATGACAATTTTTTTTTTTTTTTTTTTTTTTGCTTTGGGGTTAACGCCGTTTTTCAACAGTATTTCAGTCATGTAACGGCGGGCAGTTAACTTAACCAGTGTTCCTGGATTCTGTACCGGTATAAACCTGTTCTCCGCAAGTAACTGCCAACTTCCCCACATGAATCAGAGGTGGAGGACTAATGATTTCAGACACAATGTCGTTTATCAAAAAGTCACGGAGACCATACGCCCAGCCCGAGGATCGAACTCACGACCCCGCGATCCGTAGACCAACGCTCTACCTACTGAGCTACGCGGGCGGCTCAATTTTTTCCTAAGTCAGGGGCCATAACTCCTACAATACTGAATGAATCCAGCAACCCCAGGTGCACAAATGCACATGCTGACCAACATTCCTGTAAACTTTGGTGACTCTAGGTCAAATACTTTTGGAGCTAGGCGCGACACAACATTAAAATTATTATTATTATTATACCAGATTTATATAGTGCACTTTTCATGATCAATTTCACGTTCAAAGGCGCTTTACATAGTTCAAATGCAGCCACATATGCAAGGCGCATAATTCATCCTCTACTAGTACAGACACAGGGCGATCTGACAAAAGGGACAGAGTGAGACAAAGCCCCCACGACAGAGAGATCAGAAATCAGATACAGGCTGTCCGGCTAACTTAGCCTAGCTCGTTCCGAAGTGACAGCCTGGTTCTTTAACGTGCCCAGTGTATAGCACTGATACACGCAAGGATTGACCAACTTTTAACTAAGTCAGGGGCCATAACTCCTACACGACTGAATGAATCCAGACGCAAAACCCCAGGTGCACAACTGTGAAAATATCTGTTTATATTAATATATATTATACTGAGTGAAAGTAGACTAGTTTCAAATTGCATGTATTTATATATGAAATTACACAATAAAATGTTACTTGATCTTTATCTTGTATCTATCGCTAATTACCCCGAGATAACATGTGGTAATGATAGTCAGTGGATCCCCGTGGTTCCCTGTGGTGAAAAACTGATTTCAGGTTTCACAGGCAATAATCACCTAGGTATTAATTAAGTCCAAGAAAAGTGGTAAAAATCATGGATATGGTAGTAAGTCGGAGGACTGTACCAAACATATTCAGCAACAAAATGATATGTTGAAATAAAGTGGGTGGGGTAAGGTATATTATTATTATTTCACATTATTTAATTGCTTATATACTTCAATATTGTTATTACATTGACAACAAAAACTCTAGGATAGAAAACCAAAGATAATAAGATGAAGTTTTGCTGTGTAACGTAAATAGATAATGAATTACGCAAAGTTATATTTTCAAACTTGGCCGCCATTTTGATGACGTCATAGATCGGTCCAGTCGCGGAACTCGGACTGGCGACATGTCTTTTAGTGACCTTCAGACATGGTCTAACAGTTTGGTATATGTCGCCATTAATCTTTTTCCGATCGCACGGGATCCCCGTTCTGAATACACTATACGAGCGGCAAATCCGATGAACAACTTTTTAATTTGGTGAGGCCTTAAGACTGAAATTTGACATTATATATGTAGTCACACAAACCTGACATAATTTCACCATATATATAAATTCTAAATCTGACAAAATAATATCACCATTGCCAAATATCGTAAAAAAGTCACCACAGCCAAGAATATGACATAGTATTGTAACAATAGCCTAAATCTGAGAAATTTATGTTTTTCTTTTAAATCAACAGTAGGACTATGCTATTTTGACAATGTAAAATTCCTATGTAAAACTAAGATTGCCGTAAAAACAAGAGAAGTGCACGGGGATCAAAGAGAAACTGATAATAATGAAAAAATGTATCTCCCAGTAAATTATAAAGTATCAAAAACACTCAAAAGCATGTCCCAGCAGTGTACTAGGAGAAAATGCATAGAAATTTTTAGGGACTTTTTCAAAGATATGTTTTATTTTCTGTAATTTTCTGATATTCTTACCTTTAAACAACCGAATTGTATGCACAGAAATAACGAAGAATTTATGCAATATAGCTTTTAGTTTAAATTTTGGACCTATTTTTTTCCAGTCCAACAACAGACATGTATATGTCACAAACCCGGCTTGTACTCGAATTCAGTGTCAAAGGTTAGATCTACTAGAACGAACATAAACACAATAAATACACAGTCGCTTACTATGTTTTCTTGCAAGTCCTGTAAGATAAAACGGCTCATGTTCATATATATTCCGTATCGGGAACATTGACAATCACAGTTCGATCTTTTCCACGAACATGAGAACAGCAACTTTTATTCCTTTGTTTACATTTCAAACAGGACGATTCACATATACGTTCAGAAACGTAAATTTCGTGCTTTCCGACCCACATGGTGTGTAAACTTTTGTAATTATAAGTATGGTGTATTTCGGTGTTACTCATCAAACAAAATAAACATTGTTCCCGTTTTTTGTTTGTTTGTTTGTTTATATTTTTAAATAAATGAATATGCAAAAGGGTATTTGTTTGTTTCAGTGAAAATATATTATAACAACTATAAATCAACAGTGAACGCCACATGAATTTTATTTTCACGAGGGGTTAATGCTTTGATCTTACATGTAAAACAAACATATTCCTATATAAAAGATAAAGGTAAAGGTCTTGTTTATTATAGTGCCACCTCTATTGAAAGGACCAGCCCATTTGGCTTATGAGACACCGTTATTGTGCTTTCCAATTACCTCCCAACTCCTACCACTATGCCAGGCGCCATGCGAATAGAAGTCGGTAACCATTCATTCAGCTCGCAGCTCAAGAACCGGCCTTATCGGATCGAATCCCATGACAAACACCCCCATTTTTATGTAGATGAGTATGTACTCGTGGAATTATATGTTAAGTGTAAAAAGTACGTATTCACAGTGCAAATCATCCATGCTAAATAATACGTACAACATGTCCGAAATGATCTATTCGATTTTCATCATAGAGTTATAGTTTATTTTTCACCTTAAATTGAAGTAAACGTGTTCAATATAATTTCAAACGTTGAAGTTTAGTAGGTTGTAGAATTCTCTAGGTCAAGGGTATTTTCATTACCTTCTGTAGTCAGTTATTTATTGTAAAAATGCTTTTTTTAACCAAAGTGGAAAATATCAGGTACTTGAAAATACAGCTTTCTAAAAGGTCAATAAGAATTCTCGTTGTCATTTGTTAGACATACCTTGTAAATAAATAATATTATTACATACTTATTAATACTGCTATTTCTTTTGTTGCACTTTGCGGAGTTATCATAAACTTTATATATATATGAGCCGCGCCATGAGAAAACCAACACAGTGGCTTTGCGACAAGCATGGATCCAGACCATCCACGCAGTCTGGTCAGTATCCATAGTGTTCGCTGTCAAAGTCTATTGCAATTAAAGAAACCGTTAGCGATCATCCTGATCAGACTGCGCACGTTTTATTTAAATTCTGCTACTAATTGAAGAATACATTATGCAGGAAAAAAAATATCTCACTAGTTAAAGATGTGGAATTTAATATATGGTTCTCAGAGCCTCTTTACCGCCTAAACTGTTACCCGATACCCAGATATTTCCATTCGCATCTTCATCCGGGCCTCATTACCGCAAAACAATTACCCTAGAGCTACATATTTCCATCCGCACCTTCAACCAGTGAAAAAATCATGATAATAAAAACGCTCGATTTTCGTGTTGGTATGCGAAAACTTCTGGAACGATACGACAAACGTTTCTGAAATGCAATCAAGCTCGTCAATGTTTCTAACCGGGATTCATTTTCAGAAATTTTTAATAAATCTAAACAGTTTCGAGGACTTAAATTGGTTTGTTTATACCACGTAGTATAAAAGCATGGCTAAAATTCTCTCGATTATCATTTATTATTGTAATATGACAGTGTTTAACTTTTCTTTTTCAGGTTTAGGTAAATAAATCGCAATTAAACACACAAAAAAAAAAAGAATTTAAAGAAATAATACCATATCCGCTTTTTAAGACGAGAAAAAATGAAAAGTATTTACTTTATATATTATGCTCGCCCGGGACGCTCTGTTGAATTCAGGAGCTCGGATCCTGGTAGTTTGGTTCCAGTCGTACTGCAAACAGCACATAACATAGTGAAAGGAGAAGAAACTCCAGACTAGGATCCTGGGCAAGACATATCACAGCTCCCCGTGGCGATCGGCTGAAGTTCGGGGGAGTACTGGTAAAAAGACGTATGTAACTAACTTAAATGCTGGTGAAAAGAATATCGGTAAACCCATAAAAACATCAACATATTTTTATTACACCATGTGTAATTAGGGAACCTCGAGTGGTTTAGGTTGCTGACTTCAAATTACTTGCCCCTCATCGGTGTGGGTTCGAGCCTCATTCATTTAATGATAAAATGAAAAAGTAACAGATGATTGATGCATAACATAATGCTGAAGGAGGTCTGAGTCTACGTCCGTGAAGTTTATCGGCTTTTTCACGCCGAAATGGCGGCGGGTTACAACAGCACGACACGTGCTTTAAATAAGACAAGCTGCGATGGTCTTGAAGCTAAAACACTGAATGAATTAGATATATACATGATTATACTATTCGACAAAGGACATATTTCCTACAGCATTGGCTAAACTTTGGGCAATCTAAACACGACTACGCGCTAAAATCGGCACGATTTAATTTTTCTTTTGGACTCTCAAAAAAAAGTGTTAGGGTCGGCGAAAATAAATAGGGTCGATCGGGTTAGCGGAAACAAGTAACATTCTTTTAGGCCTGATTAAGATATTGGATCTGGTGCAGGAGAACAGTTATTTGATACTTTAAATCTCACACTCGGAGACATACAATCTAATAAACAAGAGATAATTAACACTATTTGCAATCCTGGTGATAAAGAAAGGACAGAAAAAAATATGTTCACTCCTATCCATGAATATGATTTAGATACTTGTGGTATATCATTTTTTGATCCGTGCCATGGGAAAACCAACATAGTGGATCGGTTTCTCTAATTCCAATAGGCTTTGAAAGCGAACAACATGGATCCTGGCCAGACTGCGCGGATGCGCAGGCTGGTCTAGATCCTTGCTGGGCGCAAACCCACTATGTTGGTTTTCTCATGGCGCGGCTCATTTGTATTGATAATTGCTAATGTTTCTCTATTTCCTTTTCTTTCTTTGATCTTGAATGTACTTGTTAATCATATTATGTTAATGGTATGCTGATTGCTCAGTATATGCTATGGAAAACACTGTTCAATGTATCGATTTACATTCAGAACATTTTCACGCGTACCGTTTGGGTCAAAAGTCTGAAATCGCTGGAGCGGTACCATAATTGAAAAATTAAACGAGACTTACCTAGTAAGGTGAAGTTTAGTTGTAATTTCATCCAACACAAACTCCCTAAGGGGTCACACAGAGAGATGACGCAGCCAGCAGCAGGAACTCATCAGTCTTTAGAGTAGCAGTGAAGATGTTAACGTGTAAACGACACATCTTCACCTTTGGTATGTTTTATGAAGAATCATAGATGTGGGATGGGTTGGGAGGGTGTGTGACCCCTTAGGGAGTTTGTGTTGGATGAAATTACAACTAAACTTCACCTTACTAGGTAAGTCTCGTTTAATTTTTCAATTTCATCCAACACATAACTCCCTAATGGGGCCTCACAGAGACTTTAGAGATGGTTCTTCATAATAATAAATTCCGAATCAAATAATAACTACACAATGAATTTGTAATCATTTATAATCAAACCTGATGGTATGTTAATGCACAGAACTAATGTCTCTCTGATATATAACTACATGTAGTACACCTGTAGGAAATAAGTCTATTGTCCTAGAATTGCATCTTGGACAGAAAACTCTGTCTGCTCAATTGGCTTGTTATAATACCGTCCAAACACCTTTGCGTTAGACCAACCTGCCGTATTGATAATAGTCTGCAGTGGTACGCCTCGCAACTTTGCACAAGATGTTGATGCTGATCGGGTGCTATGAGGCTCGAACGAATTGTCTATTCCAGCTTTAAGCATTACCTGTTTCACCCAACGAGAAACCGTGCTTTTGGACACAGGTCCAAAGGGCTTTATTGTTGCAATCAACAGTTTTTTATCAGACCTTAGAGTTTCAGTTCTCTGTAGATATTCACCCAATGTACTGACAATACATAAGTTAGTGTCCTGCGTATATGCCTTGAATTGCATTGGAGCGAGGTGTGTGCCCGGTTTAGACTGTTTAAGCAGATGATTTGGCAGGATGGTAATCTTATCATGTGATATCTTGATATCATTTACTTCAATTAAATGTAGAGTTTGGCATCTCTGTGCCGACAATAAAAAAAAAGCATACATAATTTACATGTTAAATGCAGTAGAGTTGAAACATCCATTGACTTTAGATATTGTAAAACATTGCTGACATCCCATGTAGCGGTATATTTTGGCAAGGCTGGACGGTTTACAAAGACTCCCTTCATGAACCTTGTGATCTCCTCAAAGCTATTGATATCTATGTTGCTACAAATCTTGAGGAAACTACTAATTGCTGATCTGGCTAGACCAAGTGACCTGTACTGCAGCCCATCAGCATATAAACCTGATAAAAACTCTAAAATATGGTTAACATGGGGTTGCAGTGGGTTTATGTTAGATCCACAAAATTTAATCCATTTTTTGAGATATGTGTCATACTGCCTTTTGGTACTGTCCCTCCAGGATTGGAGTATGAGTTTGCGCGCCATTTTTGGGACACCCCTTCTGCGAAGGATCGTCCTGATACATGAAAAACTCCTAATTTGAGTTTTTTGAGAGGGTGTATTCTGTCTGGCTTGTGTGGAAGGAACAGAATCCTCTGTGGATTTGGGAGCGAATAGGTTGATCCATGATGATCCGCAACAGATTGGGCCACCAACATTGCGTTGGCCATATTGGCGCCACAAGAACTGCTTCCGCCTCGTCCTCCTCTATTTTTTGCAGAATTCGTGGGATGAGACTGAAAGGAGGAAAAATATAGTACAAGTGATCTGTCCAGGTTAATGCAAAAGCATCAATGGCTAGTGCGTTTGGGTCAGGCTTTCGTGAAACATATTGCGGTGTTTTGTGATTTAACCTAGAAGCAAACAAATCTATCGAAATGCCCGGAAACCTAATTTCAATTGATTGAAAAATTTCAGGTTTCAGCGCCCATTCCAGGTCATCATTAACTGTTCGCGATTGTTCATCTGCCTCAGAATTTTGTTCGCCTGGCACGTGTGCCGCAGAAATGTGAATATTTCGTGCTATGCACCAAAACCAAATGTCTCTAGCTAAAGCATTCAATTCATGCTTTTTCCCCACTAGGCAGTTCACGTAGGAGCAAGTAGTGGTATTGTCTGTAAATACTCTGACATGTTTGTCTGAAATATCTTTACAGAAGGTCAGGATTGTAAATTGAAAAGCTTTCAGCTCTAAAATGTTTATGTGTAAGGACTGTTCCACAATAGACCACTCTCCGCCAGTACGAACATTGTCATTTTTGTTATACGCCCCCATCCAAGTTTCGAAGCATCAGAATAAAGGACAAGTTTGGGTGGACCTTGTGACACTTTCTTATAGCAGAGGGGGAGGTTGGAAATCCACCATTCTAAAGAGCTATGAAGAGAATGTGGAATAGTAAAAAAGCTGTCATAATTCCCTTTGTGTTTTCCTAACTGGATTTCTTTCACCTTTTCAAGGGGTTTGTAATACAACCGGGCATACTGTACTCCTGGTTCGGTAGCTACCAGTTTCCCTATTAACTTGGAGAATTTTCGAATAGTGATTCTTCTCTGAGAGAGCAGACTTTTGCATAACTCTATTACCTCCTGACATTTCTCAGGAGTAAGCCTAATTGTCATAGTGATTGAACATAATAGATTTAGTCCCTTTTGCGGCCGATTCGTCAACCGCGGCCGATTCATTTCCGGTAGATTTCGCCCCTTTGCGGCCGATTCGTCACCGGTAGATTTCGTCTTTTTCACGGCCGATTTATTGCCGGAAGATTTTCCCCGTTTTGTGGCCGGTTCGTCATCGTTTTCTTCCTCATTTTCTCTTTTCAGGCTATCTACATCCTTACGTATGCCTGCTACGGCCTCCGCCAACGTTTTTATGCTGCTACTAGCTTGCGAAAAAGTGCTTAATTGCCTTTCGAGGGCCTCAACAACTTTGTCCACTTTATTAGGCGCATGCGCACTGGAACTCTCGCCTCCGCCCTGGCCATCGGCCAACTCCATCACGTGACGTCTGAAAATTAATATCCACGTGTTTACCAACTTTCTCAAAAAGATCATCTCAAACAATCGTACGTCTTAAAAGCAAATAAATAAATTTTCTCATACGTTTTTGAGCCGACGACGGTAGCGTCATGATTCGGCCATCGGTACAATAATTTTCCCTTTCCACACGAAAATCTATTTTTAGATTTATCGTGGAAACTGTCTCCGGAGTTTGATGGCAAATCTCCGCGAAACGTTGCCAAACTCGTTAACTGTATTATTTTATAATTACAGAAAGTTTCTTATGCTGCCTTGACCTCGATTAGTCTCATTACGTAACGGCCAAATTCCGTCCCGGAACATCGAAGCAGACTTGATGCTCGGTCACGTGGCTCGACAGTTTGGCAACGAACATTTGATAGCAAATGCTCCAATAAGGTTGATAATTCTACTTTAATTGATAGCAATTTGATCCATAACTGCGCGAGATAGCTCGCCGATCTACTGCAACAATGATAGCATAATGTCGCAGTATTTTGCAATTCGAGAGGAACTTCATGACGAAACCAAACAAGAATAATAATTTGCAAGACGATGCAAATGCATAAATCCTGTGAAAATCGGAAAAATAGTCTTACCTTAAGTGTCCGTGGATATCCAAAAAATGAATAAATATATTCCTGTCCGATTTTGAATGTTGTGATTCCAATGAAATTTAAATTAACACAATTTTTGTTCAAAATTTTTCTATACGACTGATAGGCCCTAGCTGAAGCCTCGTTCTGATGAGTTCCTGCTGCTGGCTGCGTCATCTCTCTGTGAGGCCCCATTAGGGACTTATGTGTTGGATGAAATACACGGTTAGCGTGTAAATTTACACGCTTACCGTGTATTTCAATCGGTAGATCTATATTATGGAATTCAGTCAATAAGACTACTAAAATGATATAATTGAGTGAATTAAAGCTATTATGGAATTCTGTTTAATATTATTTTTGCATAATTTTTGACATATTATTTTATTGTGGGATTTGGGTGTACCCCACCTGGATCCGCTAGTGCAGCCGGTCATTCCACTGAGATGTTTGTGTTTCCTTCCGTTCTGTTCCGCAAAGTACCAATACCCATATAGGTAATGGTATTTAACGGAATGGAATGGAATGGAATGGAACCAGACAATTTTTTTTTTCAATAAGTCTACTAAAATCATTCAATTCAGTGAATTGAAGCTATTATGGAATTCAGTTCAGAAGGTGTTATTCATAACTTATAATTTCGTAATTTTCAAACCATATTTTGTAACATTGCAGTTATACCCTATACAGTGCCCCAAACCTGGTTCCGTTTCCGTTCCATTCCGTTCGGTAAAATACCAATAGCCCGTATAAATTACACGCTAAGCGCGTAAATTTACACGCTCATCGTGTAAATTTATCCCTCTTAAACGTGTATTTTCGTTGACCCGATTCTGAATTCAGAATTCGAGCGAATAGACCAATCAAAATTTAGTTTAGAACTGCAAAAAAAAATACTGCGATCGTCTTCTGTATCCATATGAAAAAAATGCAGACAGTAGTAGTTTCTTGAACAAGTGTATATTATTAAATGGGTAATAATTCTTAACTACAACCAAATGGAGAACCATTTTACTGAAGAATGGATAGAGTGGAGGTGTTCCTTGCCGCACCGAAATGGAAGGAGTTCTGAAGTCATACCTAAAAATTGCTCACCTACACCTTAAAGGTACCACTTCACTGTAAAAGAATATTTATTCATTTAATACATGTTATAACAGCAGTAATTGTTCACTTACAAAATTGTAGTTAGTAAGAATTGCTCACCTACCTACATGTTAATGGTACCACTTCACTGTAACTGTACGCCTTTAAGTTGATAACAGAGGAAGTAATAACAAACGTGACTGAGAAAAAAAATACTTACAGATTGTATAGTGGCATGTTAAAGAGAATTGACAAACCATCTTTTTCATATATTTTTGAGGGTTCATTTCATCATCATTAACTTCCACAGACTGATATCTTTTTTGTCCGGAACTCTTCGTCACCACTTCACTGTAAAAGAATATTTATTAATTTAACTTCTGCAAACAAGATAATTGGCACATGTTATACTAGAAATGATTATAATTGTTCACTTACAAAATTGTCAAGGATTCATTTCTCTTATTAATTTATTTCAAGCCTATATAAACTAGCTTCAGTTGAATTCCTCCCCGCACTAAGTGTGCACGAACACTTCACCTCATCTGAATTAGTCCATAACGTGCTACGGTCCGAGTGGTGGAATTCCATCCTCACATTCAAACTAGTACAAAACGCTATAATGTCCACACGGAGGAATCCCTTGCCACACTGACACATACAAAAGCATTCGCATCTGAACTAGTACAAAACGAGGTACGGTCCGAATGATGGAATTCCATGCTAGGTCGTTATTTTATAATGGATGTCTATGGGAATAAAATTGGTGGTCTCTAACTTAGGTTTTTGGTTAATCTGATTCGATAGCAGTGCGGAAAAACAAGAGCTGTCCATAAGACAGCCAGTGGTCGACTATTCGAATCGTTGTCACAGATGCCGGAATATTAATCTAATGTTGAAATATCAATAGAGTTTCCAGCAAAACTCTAACCAGAAGTTTTCTAAGTCCTAAAGGGGACATAATTGCCCAAAATACAAGTCAGAGTTATGAGACTTGATACAATCAACTAGTTTTATAACCCCAAAGGCATACGTGAAGTTTCAATTTAATATCTGCATTTGTTTTGCTGATAGTATTACTTGCACGCAAAACTTTAATCAGAAGTCCAAAAGGGGGCATAATTTGCCTAAAATACAATGTCAGAGTTATGGGACATGGCCCATTGAGGTTGGCAATTGATCTAGAAAAAAGCAAAATAAGTTTCAAAGCTATATGCCTTTAAGAAATAGCTGTATGTACTTGCACGCAAAACTGTAACCAGGATTTTCTAAGTCCAAAAGGAGGCATAATTTGGCCAAAATGCATGTCAGTGTTATGGCACTTGATCCTATCAACTAGTTTTATAATCCCGAAGACACATGTGATATTTCAATTCAATATCTGCATGTAAAACTTTAACCAGAATTTTCTAAGTCCAAAAGGGGGCATAATTTACCCAAAATACATGTTAGACTTATGGGACTTGATCCAGTGGGGATATTGGTTGTAAGAAAAGTGTTTCATAACCGTTCACTTTTTTTTCGCAAATTCGAGTATAATCTAGACGGATTCCAATTCGTCCGACTTCTGTTACCTCATGTAAGATTTTAGACCCGACCGACAGCACGGAGTTAGGAAATCGATTCAAACACTTATTTTTTTACACAGTACTCGTCCGAAGGAATCATTAGTCTATGAACATCATAAATAACCAGTTGAATATAAATGTCTTTAAAATCTGTCTATCTATTTAATTTAAAAAACGTACCCGGGCCAAATGCGAAACTGTGCCATGCCACTAATTATGGGAATCTAAGTTATAGGCTGAACACCGCTAAATCCAGCTGTTCTTTATTTCATATAAAATCCACTTACTTCATAACGGTTTTTCGACATTTTCTAGCATATCAGATTTTCAGAGACTTATGTTCCCATAAAGAACTAGATCGCTACTTTACAAAAACAAAAAGAAAAGGGGGTGTTAACTTTCATATAAGAAAACTACAGTTCGGTAAATACAACACGTTGAATTTACTACTTTTCGCTTCTTTCAATTTCTCTTTTCGAGACATTATATTCTTACGCCGCCAATTTTACCCAGCATGCGATAGGAACATGCCGACTATTTACATTTGGACTACTTGTGATAGACCTGCGGAGGCTTACATTCTATTTGGTAGTGATCAGCCTTAATACCAGTGCAAAAAGGTTGTTCCTAATCCCCGTACCGTACATCCATCTTCGGGAACACTCGGTTTTGTACGGAGAATGGCGGAAATGTACGGAAGCTGAAGTCTACTTTTAGAAATATATTTCGCGTTTTTATTACTTATGTATATATTATAATTTATTTAAATAAATCATTATTTAAATTTATATTAAATAATCAAACGGCAGATTTCTTCATTTGGGGATTTTTACGTGTTCTGCATTTTTTTTTTTTTTTTTTTTTTAATTTCATAGTCATATATTATTGGAATTTATAAGAACGTTTAACATACATATGAAATTTATGGTATAAAACGTACGATAGTAAGTTATATCTATGTGTGTAACATGAAACGATAATATAAAATAATAATATTTTAATGTGACGAATGAGAGAAAAATACAGAGATTTTTACTTGGGATTTTTGTTTCACTTGTGACACAGCAATCCTCATATAGATTTTATTCTAAAATGTCTCTTTATTTTCAGAATGTTTCTTATTTATTTCAAATAACCATTAATTGGATTAAACGCAACTGTCATAAATCCAGTTTTAAGAAATGCCAGGAAAGCTTAGTGACTATATTGTGTATACTTAGCACTTTAAACTCCAGTTTTAGGGCACTGAATTTTGAGTAGCAACAACCACCACCTTTTTGCTGTTTTTGATTTCAAGATGAAAATTATGTTTTTGGACTCTTATGTGTACGAAAGACAAATTAATTCTGTTTTTGAAGTTTTGTTTGGTGGTAAATGTCATGTCCAAGATTTTGACACGTAACAAATTTTTCAGTTTTTGTAGCAAAACTGACCGCAGCTAATTGAATATTTTTTCCTATATGTAACTAATTTATTTTAATATGACTTATTTATCTATTACAAAGGAAGATTTCCCCAATTTCTTTAGAGAGTTTATGCAGCCATTCAGTAAAAAAATGAATCCCATTCAACTACACATGCATGGTACATTGTACTTTCACTTTCGAAAACAGTGTATTAATAAATTCTCATATTTTCCCGTCTTAAAAATCATACAGTATTTCGTATACCTTCTATGCAACAAAATAAGCAAGGTTACTAGCGTTTAAATTTTCTAGGGGGTCACATTTGTTTGAAATCAGGTGTTTGCAAGAGTTATATTTCTTGCGGGTTGTTCCTATTTTGAGGCGAAAATATGTCCCAAAATGCACATCTTACGCATATAATTTCAGATCTGCACATTTTTCAGTCTTTGAAATCATACGGTACATACTGAGAAAAACTGTGGAAAAATGACCAGGGATTTCCAGAGTACTTTCCGTGGACAGCTTTCCGCAGTGATTCATATAACTTTATCATGACATCAGTGCTTCTAACTGGCAAATCAGAGAGCTGCATTTTCGAGTACTTTGATTTTACTTTAAACTTTGAGATTTTACACAGGTAGTCTACGTATGATAAAGTCAGAGTAAAGATGTAATCATTACCAAAGTGAAATTAGTATCATTCTGCAATGTTTCGGACATGTTAAAATTATGAATTCCATGGACGTCCATCAACAGTTTTCAAGAGTTATTCCGTAGTCGTCCCAGAACAGTTTTCTGCTGTTGTCCAGGAAGTTCTGCTGACAGTATTATTCAATACAAAGTGCTATAAAAATATTTATACTTCTTTGTTCAATAGCAATACATGTGATTTATGAGACTTTTTCTTGTCCCTGTATAGTGAGCAATAATACTTACAAGCAATACAGCTTTACTGCATGTGATGACATTGTATGATGTAAGAACATTGGTAATACATTTTTGCCAGTTAAAAATGGCTGATTAGAATATTTTTTAAACAAATACACTTGTGAACAAAGATCAATTACACGAACAACAATGATGAAATCATTAAAAAAGTACCTAAAGTCATCCGTTTTAAATGTCATATTAATATGCATATCATTTATAAAAAATTTCCCATACGAAATGATTAAAAAGATGCGAACATGCCACGAACATACCTATTCGCAGGAAGTATTCGCGAAATATTCACTGCTACCCGCAAATCGGATTTGATACTAGTTCGTAGTATATTCGCAGGAAGACCAATGGTTGCGACATGACTACAAAAAGAATTTAGAACATTGTTTTAATTTTTGATAAGAGCAGGTAACTATAGTAATTTGTAACATTATCTGTAAGTATGAGTCTTAATTATTAATTAATTACAACCAGATATTTTGGACATGTCTAAAGGGAAATATGTATGCATTACAGACATTTTTCATAGGTTTAAATGGTGATTCTTAGAGGGTGATAGGAATATATTCTTATTTGTGGCAAGTCAGAAAATTCATGTTTGATATCTATTCTCATATCAATCGTGCAACATCGGGCATTTCCGTATTCTCCGGTAAATACGCGTAGCATAAAGGCCGAGGTGATCAGATTGATTCTCATATGTCTGAATAAACATAAGGAATTTTGAAAATGAAATAGATGCTTAATCTTTTACAGAGTTGAATCAGAATATCTAAAAGGAAATATAACAATGACAAATTTAGCTTCATACGTTTGATAAGTGTAAGATGTACAACAAGGCAATCTGAAAGCCATTGTTATGGATAATGAAAGGGTTGATGGTATTATGTGGAGCTATCAAATATTCGAGTTGTGACCTTGACCTTAAGCTGACAGGGTTGAAGTTTGAATTCAGCACATTGCCTTGATAAGGGGAATATTACAGCCAAGTCGTATAAAAATCTTCAAGAGGTTTAGAAATAAAGAGCAGACATAAAATGCAAGGATCAAACCTTTGACCCTGAGGTCTGACCTTGACCTTGAGCAAACATGGCTGACTCATTAGTTCTGTACATCATCTTGATGAGGTGATCAATTGCTCAAAGTGTCATGAAAATCTTTCAAGGATATCTCCTTTAGGAGATAGAGAGCGGACACCAAATGGAGGCTCAAATATTTGACCTTCATTTGTGACCTTGACCTTGAGTCAACAGGACTGACTCAAAGGTTCTGCACATCGTCTTGAATTTTGAAAATGAAATAGATGCTTAATCTTTTACAGAGCTTAATCAGAATATCTAAAAGGAAATAAAACAATGACAATTTTAGCTTCATACGTTTGATAAGTATAAGATGTACAACAAGGCAATCCGAAAGACAGCTATATCCCCCGCCATTGTTATGGATAATGAAAGGGTTGATGGTATTAAATCCTTCAAGGGGTTGAGGAGATACAGATCGCAAACATTTTACCTTGAGTTGTGATCTTGATCTTGAGTTGACATAGCTGACACAAGAGTTCTTGATGCGATGATCATTTGACCCAAGTTTCATGAAAATCCTTCAAGGGATTTAGGAGATACAGACTGGACACAAAATGGAAGGCTAAAACATTTGACCCTAAGTTGTGATCTTGACCTTGAGCAGGCATGGCTGACTCATAAGTTCTGCATATTGTCTTGATGAGGTCATCATTTGACCAAAGTTTCATGAACATCCTTCAAGGGGTTTAGGAGATACAGAGCATACACAAATTGGAAGGCTCAAACATTTGACCCAAAGTTGTGACCTTGACCTTGAGCAGTCATGGCTGACTTATGAGTTTTGCACATCATCTTGATGAGCTGATCATTTTACCCAAGTTTTAAAAAAAATTCCTTCAAGAGGTTTAGGAAATATAGACGCAGAATGGAAGGCTAAATCCTTTGATATTGAATTGTTACCTTGACCTTGAGCCGACATGGCAGACTCAGGAGGTCTGCACATTATCTTGATGAGGTGATCATTTGACCAAGCTTTCATGAAAATCCTTCAAGGGGATTTAGGAGATACAGAGCGGACACAAAATGAAAGGCTCAAACCTTTGACCCTAAGTTGTGACCTTGACCTTGAACCGGCATGGCTGACTCATAAGTTCTGCACATTGTCTTGATAAGGTGGACATTTGATCCCAGTTTTATAAAATTCCTTCAAGGGGTTTAAAAGACATAGACCGGAAATGAAATCGAAGGCTAAAACATTTGACCTTGAGTTGTGACCTTGACCTTGAGCCAAAATGGCTAACTCATGAGGTCTGCACATAGTCTTGATGAGGTTATCATTCGACCCACGTTTCATGAAAATCCTTCAAGGGGTTTAGGAGAAATTGGAGCGGACACGAAAGTGTAAGGATGGACGGAAGAACGGACGGAGACCA
This sequence comes from Mercenaria mercenaria, assembly GCF_021730395.1. Lineage (NCBI taxonomy): Eukaryota > Metazoa > Mollusca > Bivalvia > Venerida > Veneridae > Mercenaria > Mercenaria mercenaria. Next base: position 1,005,048 of record NC_069378.1, read on the forward strand.
TTCCTATACCCCCCCCCCCCCCCCACACACACACACTAGAGTGTTAACAAGCTTTTCCTTTTCTTTAAACGGATGACATAGTTTTTGAACCCCTCATGACCCAGTGTTAAACTTGGCCTAGTAATCATTAAGATCAAAATTCTGATCAAGTTTCATGAAGATTGTTAAAAAGTTTTTCCTTTGATTTGACTTGGTGACCAATTTTTTACCCCACATGACCCAGTTTCAAACTTGACCTAGAGATCATCAAGACAAACATTCTGACCAGGTTTCATGAAGATAGCATCATAAATGAGGCTTCTGGAATGTTAACAAACTCTTTCCTTTGATTTGAACGGGTGACCTAGTTTTGACTCCACATGACCCAGTTTCGAACTTGCCCTAGCAATCCCAATCATACCCCACCCTGCTGTTATGCCTATGCATTGTTTTTCTTCTTCTTCAAAGTTCTTCTTTTATAGTAATGGCGAACGCTCAATATGATACATTATGGCCATGCGTCGGGGCTACGGTGGGGGGTTAGAGAAAGTATAAGACTCTCAGGTGCTTCCTAGCAGTTAAGGTAAAAAGAAAGGTGCAAAAACAGGTATAGGAAAGTGGAATATTTACAGATTATCTGTAGATTTACAGATAATCTGTAAATTTACAGATATTTCAATCTGTAAATTTACAGATCAAGTGTTTGAAAACTGCTAAAATTATATTCAACAGAAAATCGCAGCTTGTTTTTGTTTCTGGGTTTAGCGCCGTTTTTCAACAGTATTTCAGGCAGTTAACCTAACCAGTGTTCCTGGATTCTGTACCAGTACAAACCTGTTTTCCGCAAGTAACTGCCAACTTCCCCACGTGAATCAGAGGTGGAGGACTAATGACTTCCGACACAATGTCGTTTATCAAATAGTCACGGAGAACATACACCCTGCCCGAGGATCGAACTCACGACCCCGAAAATCGCAGTTTGAAATTAATTGATTTACATATGTATAAATAAAGGTCAGTTGTAACTTTCAGTCATTTATGTTGACTCTGATTTTTCTTAAAATGCCAAAAACTTCAAAGTCAACAAAAATGGCTGAAACCCACAATGCCCTTAATTTATGCATGCTGTAAATAAACCAGTTCATTCCAAGCAGCGGTTTTGAGAATAAATGTAATCTCATCAGTTTTCATACACACAATCTGTAAATTTACAGATAATCTGCAAATATTCTACTTTTCTAGACCTGCAAAAACCTACCAATGGCCTTGAAATTTTTCAGAACTGCACTTCTAAATTGTTTGATGAAAATCATGTTTATCGGTAATTCCTTATTCAGCCTGTATTATGCAGTGAAATTATCGTCAGGTGAACAATGTAGGCCTATGTGGTCCCTATTATTCATTCTAAATTCATAAAGGTAAACAATACCCTGAATTTCCCATAAAACATACCGGTATGTTTCTTTCATACCTAGATTTTGACCATTTCATCCCTAAATTCTATAGCCAGTAAATCTGCTAATGCCAAATTAGGCAAAAGTAAAATATAACTGTAACACATACCTTTATTTTTCCTATTAGACTGATGCAACCATCTCAAATGTAATTAGGTCAATTTTATTAGTTTACCAAAAATCACTAAATCCAAAATAACCATCTATGCACAGCAAGTAGAGAAGTAATGTTTGTGTTCACTGTTAATCATGAATAAGTCATGAAAATTTTAACACATAACTGTTCATTTATCGGTCATCCATGTAAAGGGTACAAGGTGTGTCCAGGGGGTACATAATACTCCAGGAGCTAGATTGAATGAATAATAGCTATTACAAATGAAAATGAAGGCCCCACCCCAACAAAACAAGGTTTTGAGAGTATATTGCAATCACTTTATAGTTTGTCTATTAATATATCACAAATTACCAGTAAGCTGTCATCCATTTGGAGGCACAGACACTTAGGGTTCGGACCCCCACATTTCACCATGTATTGAGCATAGGTGACAATCATAAAACGCATTTTGTAACATTTCAGCGTGTTTTTTTTTTTGTTTTTTTTAAAGTATTTTACCAGATTCTTGTAATATTGAGAGCTAGCATTGATGGTAAAAAACATTTTTAAAAAACACGCTGAAATGTTACAAAATGCATTTTATGATCGTCACCTATGCTCAATATATGGTAAAATGCAAAATATATTGGCTAAACTTAACCAGGGGCGGAGGAGAATGAGGTGTGTGGAGGTCCGAACCCCAAGTGTCTGTGTTTGGAGGGAGTTCTATGGGAATAGTGATTTTTTTTATAGACATAGACATAGACAACACTTTATTTCATCTCAAATCATATTACATGATGTATGAGCGAACAGTTGCTCTAAATACAATACAATTATACGTGACATGGTATTATTAATTTCAATTCTATGCTTGGAGGTAGAATTACATTTTCACTGACTGCACTGTGTTGGGGGTAAGGGCACATCCACATTACAGCAAATAAGTATTTTTCATACTGCGAATGTGTCTCCAGCCCGATTCCATTCCTACAGGCAAAACAAATACCATTTTATGATTATGATCTTTTTGGAGCATTTCGGCAGCGGGAAAGGGAAACTATAACTTTTCAAACAGACTATATTTAACTAAGATATTTTGTTTACTAATATAGAATACACAGGTCACGTGACAATGTGTATTGACTAGATCACTGGGCCAAAGCTATTAACCTGTGAATGACTACACATGGGCGTGTTTATCGGTACGTTCTCGCAATTGATTGGTTCTCTTGGTAAAAGTATGTGCACTGACAGTGGAAAGGTGACCTGGTATTTGTTTTGTTAGAAGTAAGGATTATAATAATATTCAATCATTGTGGATTAATAATAATACAGATGGGAGTATCATTGGATGTCAAAAGATGCATTAGTAAGTTGATTAGAAACATTATATTCATTATTTTAAATACTCTGTAACAAACGCACAAAGCACATGAGCGACAATGCTGTGCTAGGTTTCAGCTGTCTGGGCACATCTTCAAAGAGCTAGTGCAGACATGTGCTTGAAAATAGCATTTCAGTCGGCATGTGCTTTGTCTGAATTAAATTACTTAATTACAGTTAACAGTTGTAGGCTAGGTGCGAAATAACGCGGTCCTGTCCAAAGTTCCGGGAGCACGCACCCCCAGCCACGGCTAGGGATACCCAGCACGGCATGAGTCTCCGTGGTCACATGGATTCCCATGCCATGCCGCATTCCCAGCCTGCCACTGGGCCCGCGTCCTGTCACCAGTATGGAAGGGGATGTCCGCCAGGACATGCATGGTGCTAAATGACATTGCTATGTTATTTACTTACATATGCGTTCTGCAACATTGCAACTGCATTTTAGTTTCTTATATTTGCCTTACAAGAAATTCATCTTTAATGCTTCTTAATGCTAAGAAAACAGTCCGTTCATGAATGTCGGTTATTCTTGCATGTAATTGACAAGTGCGTTCAACCTTTTTGTTTGCTTACTGCAATATTGAAATGTATACTCATGCTATTATTAACTGTATTCTATGTTTTCTTACGCGTATTTGACTTTGTTGCTACTGAATGTAACGAGCTATTAACAACGTTGTGACTTGTGAATATTCCGAATTTTTCATAACTTGATTGTTACTGCTTTTTGGATTTAACATTAGTGATGTTTGCAACCACATGGTTCTTGTTTATATTACACATGGCTTTAATAAATATTTAAACTTGCGGTATAACAAAATTTTAAGCACGGTAGTGCATTACAACATTACAGGGAACCAACAAAAAGCAAAAAATTTAGCGCAAATTAGTATACACGGGAGACCACTCTCGACAGCAAATTTACGTGTTCGGTAGTTTCCGTGTGTTAAATGGGTTCAATTAACATTAATCAAATCTTCCTGAATCTGTTATGTATTTACTGAAAGCTTTGACCAATACTGTTTTTGGAGGCAAATTCGTTGGGTACTTTTTTTTACTAAAACACCGTTCATGGTTCACTGATTTTACAGAAACTGCCGGAAATTTTGGTTCCCAGCTGTCTACTAATTTCATATTATAAATGTTAAAGTCGCATTTGATTAACTTCGTGCTGCTTAGTGCTTACTTAGCACTGTTTTCGCCTTGCATAAATTTCAATCATTGCAATACTAAGAATCCGTGAATTTAAAGTAGGGACCTACATGGAAAAGGTCTACGACAGGGACCTATATATCAAAAACAAAAAAACAACGGGCAACAACTAAATGTTAACATGCATGTGTTAGTTTTATATAATGGAGGAACGATTTAATCAATTTCAGAAAGTAAAGCGTACAAAACACTTAGAACTTGTTCACAACAACATTTTAATATGCCACAGAATGAATGCATTTGCCATTTACACGCAAGAATATGCATTTTACATACATGCAGTGACGAAAGATGCAGGGTGTGTGCCACTAACGAATGGAATGTAACACAAAGACGCATGGATGTTGCATTTAGTTTAAAACGAATAACACAAGGCAACACGCATTTGTCATTTAGCAGCATGCATGTCCTGGCGGAGATTCCCTAAAATGCAGTTGCAATGTTGCAGAACGCATATGTAAGTAAATAACATAGCAATGTCATTTAGCAGCATGCATGTCCTGGCGGACATTCCCTTCCATACACCAGTGACGCTAGAGCATTACTTCGCATCTGCATAAATGATTATGTAGACATGCAGAATACAACTTTGAGGTACCATCATAAAAAGAAACAATCGGATGTTTGCATCAAACATCAAGCATTACGGATTCAGACAAATAGTGTACATAGGCCTATTTATAAGACAAAGTTTTTATACAATACATGAGTACTTCTTCAGGATCATGTCTTGAACTTTTTAAAGACTATTTTAATAAATTAACATACATTTCTTAACTGTTTAATGGAAGAGTTGTTTAGAAGTTCACTGAATTTGTACACATTCCGAATGTGTGACAGACATACTTGTTAAAGCTTGATAAATCGGAAAATTGCAAAACCTAAAAATTGAAAAAAAAAAAAATGTCATTCAGCCCGGTTTTGCTGGAGAACGGCTCATATAGTGAATGTCACAGGTGTCTGAAGCTCAATCAATAAAATATATATGCAGGTTAGTATATTAGGTGGGTGGGGTATGGTAATGTATATATCTATTGATAGAGCTTCAAGCGCCTGTGGTGAATGTGAATATCATGACATTTACTTTCTACGAGCTTAATTATGCCTTATTCATGCTAATTTAATACTGGTAAAACATTATAAAGATTCCAAAGAATAGGCTGCTCGTAGTACTAAAGCATTCCCGTATTGATACATATAGACAAAATGTCTGTACTTTTTAAGCGGGACGTCCGTTTTAGTAGTGAAGTGTCCGTAAGACGGAGTTTCATTGTAAATATTTAAGAATTATTTTGTATTTGTTAGGTTGACGTTACCGGCACAGTTATTGGTCATATGGCGACTTACCATCTTTTTACGGTGAAGAAAGTCTCCAGTTATCATTTTATAACGTATACGATGGCAGCAGAATTAAAACAAAAGTACTTAGTATCCAATTTCTGTTACTCGAGATTTTAGTAAGCCTGAGACAGCAGGTTATTGCATCGATGTTTTATAAGAAGAGCATAAATTTCCACTAACGTCTTTTGATGGTTTGGCGGTCTGAGGACTCTCAATTTTTCTATTTTATCAGATATCTTGTATATTCTGTGATAAATTTGAATATAATATTATGATATTCAAAACTTTGAATTTAATGAAAAATTCATTCAAATAAGTTCCATAATATCTGTAAGTAAGTTTTAGTTTATCAACAATCTGCTGTTCTGGTTAAGATAATACAAATTGACGGTCGAAAGGATTTTTATTTGCCAACACAGTGTCACACTTCATAAAAAATCATCACAAGAAGTTTGTAAACTGTAGGTTTACCCGGGAAATGCTTAGACAGTAAGTACGATCGACAAGATATGTGTGCGCATGTTACTTCATAAATGCCAGCATGATTCGGTCTAACTTAAGGTTAAAGCCACCGTTGTATATATCATACTAGATTCTCAGCTGAAAGCCATGAAAGTTTTATATTTTTTAATTCATAAAATTGAGTAAATTATCATGATCTTGCTTTTGATCTAAGTTGATAGTTCCAATATAAAGTTGCGTGATTTTAAATCTATAGCTACGACTTCAAAATAATTTGTTGAGAATAGATATATGTGCCTATACCTTAAGGCATGCTGATCATTCTGCATACATGTGGAAACAAATAAAGGAACATCAGAGGAAGAATTTTACGTTACGAGAATCGTATATTGTATAGAATACTAGGATTGGCTTTTCTCATGTGAATTTATGATAATTTTTCCTAATTGTAAAGATCTATAGATATATATATATAAAACGTTTGATTTTGCAATAGTTAATTGGCATGACATTTAACAAAAATATTTACAGTATAGAAATATAACATTACATGGCGTGATGGCAAATAGTGTCAAACATGCACTTCTGAATAATTTACTTATCATTTTAACACTTTCTGGTGTAATAATTGGATTTATAATAGGATTCACAGTGCGAGAAGCACACCCTTCAGATAGCGCCTTAATGTGGCTAGGTAAGTTGGTTTGTTTATCATTTCTGTAAACACACGGGTATGCTGTTGAGCAATGTATCAATTGAGCGATATTTGTTTAGAAAATTCTTTATTGCAGTAAAAAGGCAGTATGTTGTGGGTTCAACCTCCCTGCGTTTTGTCAGATGCATCACTCAATGGGCAGCTGTATTGTCAATTTTACAGGTTGCAGGAAATCAAAGTAGTTTTTATAATTTATTGGTATATGAAACTCCTTTATTACGTTGTATTTATTATTACCTATTGCATAAGCCCCTCTGTACGTATATTATTCAACAACTAAATCAATACCTTTGAAAGTTTACTCACATTCAGAAAAATCTATTCATGGTTAATAAATTGTCAAAATTAGTGTAAAATTACATTGTGCAATCACATGATTTTATTTATTTTGAAACCTCAATCCCATTTTAAGTCACAAAATAGTGATTGAGGAATAAATTGCATTGATTTAAGTAACTTGCTCTTATTTTTATGGCTATTTTGACTTAGCTTAAACATTTATGTCGAACTGAATTTCTGAAAGTGAGAGGCGAGATAATCATTCCGACAGGAACATCTTCAGTTTGGCCTCGCTAAGGTCAAAACTATCGAAAGTTGGTTATCTCATCCCAAATCACTTTTGAAAGGATTAGTAAAGTCAACATTTGAAAGGATTAGTAAAGTCAACATTTGAAAGGATTAGTAAAGTCAACAATTTGAAAGGATTAGTTAAGTCAACATTTGAAAGGATTAGTAAAGTCAACATTTGAAAGGATTAGTAAAGTCAACAATTTGAAAGAATTAGTAAAGTCAACATTTGAAAGGATTAGTAAAGTCAACAATTTGAAAGGATTAGTAAAGTCAACAGTTGAAAGGATTAGTAAAGTCAACATTTGAAAGGATTAGTAAAGTCAACATTTGAAAGGATTTTAGTAAAGTCAACATTTACTCATGTTTGACACTTGTATTTTGCGAAATTTTATTTTTTGTTATATTCCAATGTCAGAGATTCTTTCTTCTTCAGATTATGAATAAATGAAGGTTCTCACATTAGCAACCGAACGAACCTTAGAGCAAAGTGCTAAATAGAACAAAGTTGTAGACAATTCCTTTTATCACATGTTTACGTCGTGGTAGTGAATAAAGCCATTTCATAATTTTGGTAGGGCACTAGTGTATAAAGCCTTAATGTTTACATCGTTTTAAGCACAGGAGACGTTTGTCGAATTGACTTAGTTCAAAAAGGTAAAGAGTATGGAATCCCGGTGCGACATGCTTTTTGCGTTTTGCTATTTGCTTTTTGCGTTTTGTCTTTTGCACCGGGATTCCATATTATGCAGTTACGTACATGTTAGAAAACGCAAAAAGCAACACGCAAAAAGCAAAAACCAAGAAGCAAAACACAAAACACAAACAGCAAAAAGCAACAATCAAGACGCAAAAATACCATAAATGAAAACGCTAAATGTATAGGGATTTCGTAAAATGCAGCCGATTTCTCTGCTATAGAAAATACTACCAATTTGATATCTTTAAAGATGCTTTTACGTTGATGTCTTTATTGTTATAGGCATATATTTAAAAAAGCAAAATAGCAAAAGACAAATAGCAAAACGCAAGAGGCGCACAAGTGTATATAAGATACTTGTCACGCTGAGATGTTGTATACAAATGTACATGATTTACGTTTAAATCATTAGGAGACAGGCATGTAAAATTTAATGATCTGAAACAGCTGGTATCTTGAATTGGTATTTCGTGTTAAAATAATTAAAACAAGACTACAATATTATGCAACAAATGAATAATGCAATAGTAATCATAATGTCGCTTCACACATTATCAGAGGACAGAACACACATTGAACGGTACCAGTACAGAAAGATAAAAATACTTCAACCATTTTTAATAAGAGTACTTGAAATTTTTCGGATAGTAAAACTTATGTTGTCACCCTTTCGTCCGCGTTAAAAATGTTTTAATACATATACGCAAGTTTCTCTGAAATGTATTAGGCCTACTGTCTTCAAACTGCACACATGTATTCATCATTATTAGATAACCTCACAGAACAAGTTACATAACTCCAGCTGTTATTTGTCAAAATTTAGCTCCTTTTTAAGTTAGATTTTTTTTAAAGTTGCTGGGCATTTATGGTCAGTTTATTGTCTCTGTTCTGCCATTAGTTACATGCTAGATAAAAGGCAAACATTAGATTCTGATGAAATTTTACGCTTACAGTAGTACTATAACTGTATAATTTTCATTCATTTTGAAATCCAAGAGTCAAATCCCCAATAAAATAGCTTTTTTGGCATAACCAGGAAAATTCATGCCCTGGAAATTAAGATTTTATTGTATATCATATCCATATCAATGTTGTTGTTTCATAGAATTGTGTTTTAAGAATATTAATATTGTAACCATGGTAACGCTAAATTGTCTATATTTTTTCGCTAAATTGTCTTTATTACCTCGATTTATATTCTAAAATGAACAATTGTATGTAACTGTACATTGCTCAGGTTTGCCAGGACAGCTCTATCTCCGTCTTCTCAAGATGATGATAGTCCCCCTGATTGTATGTAGTGTCATTTCTGGTAAGTGTTTTGATGTGTTCTTTTTATTTCTATTGAATTATCGATTTCTATTGAATTATCGTTGTATGAAAACTGCCTTATTGCAATCTAACCTACCCATATTACTTTGAGAAAATGCACATTCGTATTGATCGGGGAAAGACGGATTTTTTTCCAGTATTGTTCCGTGTCTAGTTACTTGATATAACACTTAAAAAATATCAACATGTTTATCTTGCAGAATACGCCTCTAAATCAAAATTGAAATTATTACCATGTTCTTGTATAGCGGACATGATTTTCCCGTGCTTACAACAGGGGAGTGTAAGACGACTCACGTCCTTTAGTTAAGGTAGTTCTGCACGTTTGAAAAACCGGAAGTGATGTCGTAACGTCATTTATCCGGAAAACGTAGATTAAAGCCTGGAACCGGCATACGGAAATGAAAATCAGTTTATGAATTAATCGAAACCTGTGAGTAAATTTGTTACAATGGCACTGTTGCTATATTTCTAAAGTCAAAATATGATATTAAAACATATGGCACGTTAAAAAAAATCAAAATAATGTCTTAAAATTATTGTGAAATGCCCGGTTCCCTTTAATCATGGTCAAATATCTCAAAAATAAGCACACGGATCTATACATTTTATTTCACTAAATTATAGGCCATGTGTTTATTTACAACTGTGAGAAATTTCATTAAAATCATATTGTAGAAAAAAATCCTATTCACGAAAATGTTATGAAAGTTATGAAAGTTAAGATTTTCCCATATACTTCCATTATGAAATATTGCGCGAGGTCCAAATTTTTCAAACCAGCCTAGCAAAAAATCAAGCACACGGCCCTATCTTTTTATTTGATCTTTTATTGGAGTTTAATCAAATTCTCCATTGTAGAAAAAATTTCGATCCAAACGTGCAGAACTACCTAAATTTGTTTTAAGCGGCGTACTTTAAAAAATTTCGATGAGAAATACCACGACACTAAGCAATTATTAAAGAAGCACAGTTAACCTTGGCGCAGGCGGGAAAATGGTGCTGTATATTCATATGGACTACATTCGGGTAGACCACGGAGGCACATCCGATGAATTACTACCTTCGTACCTAATAAACCGAGAAACCGAGACAGACACAATTAACGATTCTGTGGAGTAATAATACTGCGTAAACCAAAACATACAAGTTACGGTCAAATTATCTTACCGAAATCTTGAAACTACTAGATTTTTTGACGTATTTGAAAACCGGCAAAAAATACTATACTTTTAATTTCACGTTCTAAAATAGGTTTCGGTACCCCATGAAAAATAAGCGATTACAAAATAACACAATGGAATTTAAATATTACAATTGCTATTTGCATAGTCTGAAACCGTAAATATAAGATATAAATGTTTGCAGTTCCATGGAAAGTAACTTTAATGACTGAACACAGCGGGAATTTCTTGTGGTAAAGTTTGCAAATTATTTTCATTCACTCCTTGATTATTATCCCATGTCCTTCTCACACGATTTTGACCACCTCTCTTTCCTCTTTTGTATGTTTTATTCCGTAATTGCTTGGTTTGTTCTATGACAATAGGATTAGGTCGACTACCCTGGGCAGTCACTGATTTTCCAATATTGTATAAAGTTGATCTTCCATATTTAATCCGCATTAATACGTGTTCACTCATCATTGCTGTAAGTAAAATACACATGTATAAAATGTCTCTATATATACAAGTTTTGCTTTTAAAATCCAAATTTCTCAAAAAAGCACACAATGAATCCAAGAAGTAAACACAAAAGACACAATCCTAGCTATTTTCTGCACACAACTGCAAAATTGCAGTATTCTACATAAAGCAGAAATACTTGAAAATAGTCGAAACTTAGGAGCTCAGAAATATGCAGCCTACACCCGGCGCAATACCATAACGCAAAACATCTGAAATTGCTGTTCTTGTTTTTTATCCTTCTGATATCATAGTATCTATCCAATTATAAGTCAAAATAACGTTTTGCTGAAGTTGGTGCTAGGCGGCGTGTTTTTCAAAAAATAAAAGGGAGGGGTAGATTTCCCGGAATTACAGTTCCCCAAACACAGTCATAGAGACATGCATCGAAAAGTAGGCCCACACCAAAAACATGGAACGGAAAAATGTTGCAGACTGGTTGCTTCAAACAAGTACATAGATATATGAAAAATACAGAAAAATGGGCGTGGGAGTGGTAAGGAGTAGATAAAAGGGTCGAATGTTGGGGGACGGTGGAGCAAGGATAAATATTCAACAGGGAAAGACATGTCCTTAAACGCAGTATTCCTACAACGTCGCAGACACAGATCAACAAACAGACAAGTAAACAAAAACACTGCGGGGCTCCGGCCATGTCAAACACGTACATATACACATATATACACACATAAGCATGAAAAAAAATGCAGTCGGACACCGCCTAAGGACGGCCGGTGTTTAAACTTATGGTGGGCAAGATAACTTACTAATAGTAACAGGAGAGAGGCAGCAAATGCAAGGGGGTATTAATGCAAGGAGAATGGATGGGATGAGGCGATGTGGGATAATTGGGGCAGTAAGGAGAAAGGGGAAAGAAACGCTAACAACAAACAAGACAAACAAGACAACATACACAAAAATAAAAAAAAGGAAACTCCACAGGTCGCTCTACATGACAAAAATGAAAATGCTGCAGGCTCGGTTTGATTCAGCCAGTTCATGGACGGGAATGGAAATGCAGCACAAAGTACGAGACGGACAGAAAACAAGTTGAAAATATGGGCACCGCCTCGGAACGGTCAGTAAACAATGAAAAGTAAACTAGGGGTTAAAACACGTTTAGGGCATGCCAACTTCCCACTTACCCTATTTTTAACAAGTTAGATCAGACAGTGTAAATAAAATCACATCAAGCCTGCAGACAGTTAAACCAAGTATGTTATATCTTTGCGTGTTGTTCCTATATTTCTAAGAAAAACGTCTTCCTGGCTGCATTACCTCAAAATCAGCAGCCTTTTACATATGAAACTCACCTCAAAAGAAACGGATTTTGAACATTACGACATAAGTAGAGAAGAGCAGTAAAAGCAACACTCTTTTGCACTTGAATTAGATTGTAAATTAAGAAATAAATTCAGGTTCTTAAGAGGACTTAGTTCTGCCACATTGTAACATTTGAGTTTTAGTAAGTCCCTGGAAGGGAAGTAAGCTCTAGTAGAAGCTAGATCCGAAAGCTCGTATAAATTACTCTTCAGTTCAGTCTCATCAGCAAGACATCTGCTTCAAAAATCGGAGAAAATCTTGGAAGCGGTATGCTTAAAATTACTTATCAAGTCTAAGACGAAAACTGTGCTCAAGGAGTTAGGAGAGTCTAACACGAGGTACATTCTAAGAGAGCGAATCAGTTCTAGTAAGATGAAAGAGGAATAAAAACATGTCCAATAAGCGCAGCAAGTCAAGTTAACACAGCCGATAGCCCAGCATGTCAAGGAAGACCAGAAGTGTCAGGAAGTTTAAGCAGGACAGCAAGCCCAGAGAGTGCAGCAATTTGAAGAAAGAAAATAAGTACAGAGAAATAAAGAGCTGACTAATTGCAATCTAAATCGACTGGAAGATATCAAAGATATTGATAGTAAAACTAAAACGTGACAAAAGCGTATACTGGTATATGTCACCATCAGTTTCTTTTAAGGTAGTAACTTCTGGCAAATAGTAGTAGAGAAATTTAGTTCATATAACAGAAGTGACCTATAATTTCCATGCGATCTAGTTTTAAATTATTCAACAAGCAAACCATCTTGTTTTACTATCATTTGGAGTCAAATACCTTATCCCGTCAAAATGTCTATAATTTCATTAAAGGGATTTTACCCATACCAAGCCAGAGCCAGTTCTACACTAGTGATGGACTCTGTTTCTATGGACATTACTTCACCATACTTCTCAGACTCAGATCCCACAGAGTATAAGCTTAGTTTGAAAACAGCAAATCGCGGCACCCACGCAATATGGAAAAATGTATATTTGTCTCAGGTTCAGGTAAATATATGATTCACATTTTACCGAATATGATAATGCTTTACGAATGCTTGATCTTTATTAATTCAATAGATTACACCCGCAAGACAGAAATATTGGAAAATAGGTTGGTTGATTTAATTTAAGAGATAGGAAACATTAGTTGAGAAACAGGGCGTTTCCTGTTATTTGTTTTTTAGTACAATTTAAGCGTTGAATTGTTGTATGCATGAATGATACCTTTGTGTGGTTAAGGTATTTGAATTGTGATAAAACTGGCACAGCTTATCAATGTTTTCTGCACGTCTTTCAGCTAAATATTATAACACAAAATAAATACAAGAAGAAAATGTGTTATGCGCATGTTGACTCACATATAAAGACATCTGATGGAAGGTACATATTTCTTTTGTTGTTTTGATGCATATTGCGGAAGTCATTTATACTTTTGGACATTTTGCTCTTAATTTATACTTTGACTTAATCAGCCTAGCTGGAGGAATTGTATTGTGTATCCAAATTAGTGTACCTTCAATTGTAAAGTTGTTTGCAACCGATCAATGGACTGTCTTGCCAGAGTTTTCAGTTTTCTTTGTGTGTTTGATGCCTGAAGCGGAAGTAATATATGATTGAAGAAATGTAGCTGTATCTGATTTATCTGAGAACATTTTCAACCCGATTTTGATTATTCATTGTTTTATTTTTTCAAATACTTTAATATTTCTTGGAGAAATAAACGCAGATCTCAGCTCACAAATGTATACGTTAAAGTAGCATAATACGCGTTAGTACACATTATTACCTATTCAGACTCGTAAGACATTTAGAAATATATTCATAAATTCAACATGCAATTAGATTTTTATCTTGTTTCTACAGGGCATATGAAAATAATGATTATTCTGGCTCCTTTATTATGTATGAGCATGACACTGGCATACAGGTAAGATATGTTTCTAAAATATACACTGCGCAATATTTTCCACATACCTTTTTGTATGTCATAAAAACTTAACATAAACATATCAGGTCATACGTAAAGAAATATTTTGACTTATTCATGTAAGATCGAATTAACACGATAACTGTTTGGATTTTATTGGATTTCTTTGTTTGACTATATAAAACTGGTTTGATTTTTATAATTGGTTTGCATATATCTTAAATTATTAAATGTAAAAATGTTTTTCATTAGGGCATAATAAATCTAGTAATATATGACTATACTTACCCGAATAGTATGGCTATTTTGTAAGTTTACGTTTCAACTATGTTCGTGTCCGACTCACAATAGTGTACATCGTTCATAAAAAACTGTTTGTTATTTAAACCAATTGCAGGTACAGATGAAAACAGTCGCCTGTAATAACAATCGAGCTTATTGTGCATGCGCTGTTGCGGTACGAGCAGGAGGCGATGTCTTTTTGATAAATTTATGTGGAGGTTTGAGATTTATAGATATGACGTCATGCAAAGATGGGGGAGCTCTGGTTGTTCAAAAATATAGCGAACTTAGCTATCAGGTATATTGCATGCTTTAGTTTTATCATCTTTAGATCGGCCAAAATACCCGAATAATAGAATTATTAATAGTATATGAAGAAAACAAGCATGGCATTTCTGTTGTTTTCATTTACTGTCCAAATGTACGAACATCTAGTATACGATGGCTGTCCAATTAAACTGTAGACGTTACGAATAACAAGGAAATTTGTTTAGATCGATTCGCAAGGTTTTCACAAGGTAACAGGCCAATTAGGAATACACTCTGAAAAGTAAAATAAAATGTGTTTGAAAATTAATTTTCGTATGCTGGATTTTACGTCAAACCGACACAATTATAGGTCATATAGCGACTTTTCAGCTTTTGATGGTGAAGGAAGGAGGAATTGCATCCCGGTCGGGCACATGGGTAAAACTTCCGACCTTCTGAGGGCGACGCAGGTGGTGACGTCATTTCTATAGACCAAATGATTGTATTGAATGTACCTCCGTTCTCAACATACGCCCCTGCATATTCAATTTACTTTCAATGGCCGAGACACGCATCGCAAATAACTCGTAACATTCAAAAATCGTTGGTATATTTGTTAAAGTATTTTGTTACTGTATAGTTGGACAATTGCAGCATCTTGTTATTTTAGATACTTCTCGAATTTTGTTCACTCTCGGCGAAACTGCCGCATATTGCTATAATCGCAGCTTTTCTGTCCTCCTCAGAGCGTGATTTCCGAATATCCCGGAGGGAGGAAGTCTGAAATACAACTTACAAATTACTGTCCACGAAACATTCTGATACCTGTCAATATGTACTTCTTCGACAGTATATAGGGGAGTTATTCCGTATTCCACATAGAAGCTGATGACTTTCCGTTGCGCCGCGGTTTCTTCCAGCGTCGCCAATTAACATGACGCGTTTGATTACTTGCACATAAGAAACGAATACTGTTCAATAACTAATGATATGACTTCTTTGAAATTTGGCAGCGTAATGACAGAAAAACTTACGCTTATACAGATGAATGTTTAGCAGAAGTGATGACAGTATGCGTTGTTATAGATCCCAAATTCTGTATTGTTTTGCGCGGCTCGCACGCACCGGACCTCAATTACATCACATAATATTAACATTTTTATAAAGTTTCTAGGAAACAGATAATATATATATGTTTGTGCACTAACATAAATTTAATTTAGGTCCAAAAATATGATTTATTCAAAGTGTCTATTTATTTTGACAACTTCCGTAAAACAAACCATATTTATAATAATAATAATGATAAACTGACCTTAGTTTACATGTTTACATGGTCTGTGTCGTGTCCGGTCCATAACACTGCCATCCATGAAGGGATTTTGAAATAACTTGGCATTAATGTTAACCATAAAGAGACGATGTGGCATGCGCAAGACCCAGAACCTTAGCTCCAAGTTCAAGGTCAGACTTACCAGGGTCTGTTTCGTGTCCGGGTCATAACTCCATTCATCAAGGGATTTTGAATTTACTTTGTTTAAAATATTCCCGTTAATGAGACGACGTGTCGTGCACAAGATCCAGACCCCTAGCTCTAAGATCAAAGTCACACCTAGGCCCAATTATTCTTGAGTTATCATCCAGAAACCGTTTAACTGTTCCGGGTCACTGTGACCTTGACATTTGACTTACTGACCTCAAAATCATTATGGGTCATCTGCTGGTCATGACCAAACTCCCTATCAATTTTCTTAATCCTAGGCACATGCGTTCTTGGTTATCATCCGGAAACTTTTTAATTTTTCCGAGTCACTGTGACCTTGACCTTTGACCTACTAACCTCAAAGTCAATAGGGATCATCTGCTAATCATGATCAACTTCCTAATACGTTTCGTGATCCTAGCCCAGGCATTCTCAGCTTATCGTCCGGAAACGGTTTAACTTTTCTGGGTCACTGTGACCTTGACCTATTGACTTCAAAATCAATAAGGGTCATTTGCTGGTCATGATTAATCTCCCTATTAACTTTCATGATCCTAGGCCAAAGCGTTCTTGAATTATCGTCTGGAAACTGTTTAACTGTTCCGGGTCACTGTGGCCTTGACCTTTCATCTACTGATCTCAACACAAGTAGGGGTCATTAACTGGTTATGACCAACATCCCTATACGCTTTCATAATCCTAGGCCCAAGCGTTTTTGAGTTACCCAGTATCATCCGGAAACTGTTTGACTGTTCCGGGTCACTGTAGTTTTGACCTTTCGCATATTGTTCTCAAAATCAATAGGGGTCATTTGCTGGTTATGACTAACCTCCCTATCAACTCCTAGCAACTTTCATGATCCTAGGCCCAAGCGTTCTTGAGTTATCATCCGGAAACGGATTGGTCTACATACCGACCGACCGACCGACATACCGACCAACGGACAGACCGACCGACCGACATCTGCAAAACAATATATCCATCCTTCTTCGAAGGGGGCATAAACAAGACGACATACGCAACATACAATACGAGACAGAAAACAAACAAGTTGAAAATAGGGGCACCGCCTTGTAACGGTCAGTGATCTATACAAAGGAAACTTGGAGTTTAAACGCGTTCAGGGCATTCCAGCTCGCACTTACAAGTATGACAAGACAGTATAAAATAAATAAAGACTCTAAACAATACTGACACAATACCAAATTAGGGTATAATTACACAATTTGTCTAAAGTCAGAGCACCAAGATCCTAACTTTTAAGGGCACGACAAATGAAGTTGCAATACAAAAAAAATCCACTCTCTTCGTCCGTTTTTTTTTTTTGTAGGATTTTTGTAGGATTTAGGAGAAAAGCATCACAGAATCTTGCACTTGTATCAGTCATCACACCGTCAAATAAGGAATCGTAGCGACTCACTGTAGAGGGGTCAGTCACCAAACATGCAGTGTGCGTAACGATTTTTACATGACAGTATAAGAATTAATCAGGAATGAGTATGGCGCAGCTACTCCCCATAGGGATGCCAATTACTTGAATGTCTGAAAGTATTTTTTGCAAAAACCCTAGCGTTTCACAAACCTGATCACAACTCCATATTAATAAATTTACAGTTAGAAAGAAAATGCTGTAGTTTCATTACATTCCAAATAATTAACGTTTTCTCTTGCATTTTGTTCACAATAAAGGCTGTCATTTATCTTTTAGAAGGTTATGTGGTAAATTATATAAAGTAGAAAAATCATAAGTACTTGTTGTTGAACATTTGTAGTGTTTGTTTAATAGCTTTTTGATAACATCTTCAAAATTTATGATGAACATCTTCTGAATACTTGATAGGCCAAAACAGATTAACCCCCGTACGTGCGTATTCTCATATACCTTAGAGAAATATTTCTGCACGTGGTCTTCAACTGCATTTAGACAAGAAGTCACAAAATGAGAATACTTTTTTGTAGTACATAAGGTTGAATTTGCAATGAATCGAGCTTTTTATGGGGTTTTGTGTAGAGTAGGGATCAAATGAAGAGTAGGGTGCTTCAACTGATTGCCGTCAGGTCCGACATTAAAATTTAAACATTGATCTACATGACATTTTCTGCAGTATATTTCTCATCTTGTGGCGATAACTGATTTTCGTTTTCATATGTTTCAATTTATTTTGTAATGTTTATATGTAGTAGGTAATGATAATAACATTTGAAGATTTTTCTGCAGGAGCTAAAACACATTTCGTCTGAAACTAAGTTATAGCTTTCTTTAAATTTCGAAGTGAAAACGTGGGTTTAGGGGGTAATAAGGAAGGATTCGATTCATAAATTTTATGCAATTTTTTATGATTTCAAAAATATTGTTTCCATTCAGTAAGAGCGTTCGGTTCTGCAAAATTTCCGAAACGTTTTAGCATAATTATCAATAAACAGAGAAACAGGTTTCAATTTTATATTTTGGAACTTGGAGAAAATGTCTCTGATGCTTTTATCATCAATAATTTGAAAGATTTTATGATATTACCTGCTGGTTGATGAAAGTATTTAGAATCTTTACAATAACAACTGTCTGGAACATTAAGCTCTATGTGTAATCTAAGACAATTTTACTGTAATTGAATATTACGTTTCTAAGTATTTCATTATATTCATAACAGATAAGAGTTGTTTCCGAATTCTTATTTTTTTTTAGGAATAGAGCTAACTAAAGATTGGTGTCTAAATACGAGGTAAATCAACAAACTTTATTCCTTTATTTAGAAAAGATGATTTTAGGAAGTTGCATTTATCGACAATTTCAAAAAAGGGCATACTTTTATAAAACATGAAAAGCGAAATAGAGCTATGGAACCTGTACAATGTATTTTAGTTTATCACATTGAATAAGTGTGTGAACTCTCATTTCATGTGTTCACTGAAATACCAGCTAAGATACAAAAACGTTACAACATCGGGACGTCGACGCCGGCGAATGGGCGAGTTTAATTGCTCTACCTTTTCTTCGAATAGTCGAGCTAAAAGCGTTAAAATGAACAACTTGATGCATCTTTACTAAACTTGGTATGTAGTGTCTTGTATAGACATTTCTTAAGTATCTTCAAAATGCTTAACTCCATCCCTTTAAGCTCCTCCAGAGCAAACAATAAAGTTCTTTAAAAGACTTCTTCTCATGATCTTCACTACATAGTCTGTAGCATCTTAGGTTGGACCTCTTTAAAGTTTATTTAGATGGATCTGTTTGACTGCACTTATAGGTCACCAAAGCTTTAATTTAAAAATATAAAAACCTTTTACATGACTTTTTCATGGACCACTTGATGAATCTTAAGTAACCGTGATCTGTAGCATCCTTGGACAGACATTTTACATTAAATATGGATCGCTTGACTGAACTTAGGTGCGTGCGAGCGTGCGTGCAAGATGGTACCTCATGTCTTCGTTCAACAATGATTTTCAAGCGATGACCAATGGAATGTGCCTGCCAAACATGTCAATGATATCGATGTCACATTTATAATAAAACGTTATTAGGGTAAGCCCTGGAGGGACATTTGACTAACGTACTTCCTACTTTTAATTTCTGACTTCTCACTTGCAAGTTTTCGACTTCTTACTTCCAACTTCTAACTTTCGCACTTCTGACTTCTAACTTCCTGATTTCTGACTTCGACTTCCAACTTACCAACTTCTTACTTCCGACTTTCTCACTTGTAACTACTTCGCTTCCGACTAATTAATTCCAATTTCTTTACTTCTAACTTATAACTTGCGAACTTCTCATTTCTTATTTACAGTTTCCACACTTCTAACTTCTACCGTAGTGACGTTTAACTTCTGATTTCCGACTTCCTCACTTCTTACTTCCAATTTCCCTACTTCTGACTTCTAACTTCCACTCTTTTTACCTCCTATTTCCAACTTCTAAGTTCTAACGTCCTGATTTCTGACTTCTAACTTTCAAACTTCTGACTTCCAACTTCTGACCTGCGACTTCCGCACTTCTGACTTCCAACTTCTGCACTTCTGACTTGTAACTCCGTGACTTCCGGCTTCCAACTTCAAAACTTCTGACTTCTAACTTTCCCTTCTTGGAAGTCGGAAGTAAGAATTGTGGAAGTTGGAAATCAGAAGTCAGAAGCCAGGCAGTTGGAAGTCAAAAGTGCGAAAGTTAAAAGTAGGAGGTAAAAAGTCAAGAAGTTCGAAGTAAGAAGTGCAAAAGTTATAAGTCAAAAGTGTGAAGGTAGCTTAAAAATAGGTAAATGGCAAGTATTGTTCTAGTGAATGCAAATAGAAAAAGACATGAACTTGTGCTGGAAGACGTCAAATGACGTTGCCATACACGTGATAGGAACTAGAATTTATTTATTAATTATCCACAGAAAACAAGATCTTGACATATCAGGTAAGTGTTCCCTAATCTACATGTTGTAACAGTTTCATTGATTTTCATGATAAATGAAAAAATGATGGTACCTTTCCGGGTATTTATTGAACACCCCTCATATGTTTCTTTAGATTGCTCAGTATGTTGCGCTCGACTCTATCCAGAGGCCACCAGAGCTAAAAATGGAAAACATTATATTCTATTGACTTCTTCTTATGAACCTATTCACTTAGTGTTTGTTCATGAAAGTCGATATGTAGTATCATTGCATGGTCTTTTCTTAAATGTGCTGCAGTATCTGAGGAATCTGCGGGAAAGTCGCACTAGTGCACATTTGCGTATTTAAGAGACTAATCAGATTAATACTGGAGACATAGAATGATGAACAAATTGTACTTGTTCTCTCCTGTTATAATATTATAATGCAATATGCTCAGTATTATAGCTATATGAAACTCGGTGTCACATGTTTCATTACAAAATTTCATAAATAATATGATTGTGGAAGATGGTATGATTACGTGTCATAATTATGTTAAATATTTCAGGTGCAAACGAATATAGGAACTTTGGTGAAGATAAACATTCTGTCTGGAAACTATAAATACCTAATGAATATTGATATATACATGGCGCCCAAAGATTACAGCAGAATCAAGGGATTGTGTGGCACATTTGATGGTGACACAAATAATGATTTCCATGACAGGAGTGGAACAAAAGTTGGCAGGACCCCGTTTTTGCAAGCTTGGAAGTATGTATAATCAGTCAATAAATAATATTAGTATACTTTAAATAAATTGATTTAATTTAGCGGGGTTCAAAAAGAAAACGAAGCATTACAGAAGATTGACAGTACGATTATTTTGTTGTCTTGGTTCAGAGCCACACCGACATAGCTTAGGTCATACGGTGTCTGTTCTAGCTTTGGATGGTGGGGGAAGACCTCAGTTACCCTCATATCATTATGGCAAGCATGAGCGGGAACCTGGGTATAGCCACTGACCTTCCGTAAGCTAGCTGGATGACTTCCTCACTTGGAGAATTCAATGCCCTAGGCGGAGTTACTAACCTTTATCGAAGAGTAAGTGACCTTAACCACTCGGCCACAGAGGTCCTTGGCAGTAAGTATATTCTGTAAATATAAATATAAAACTAAGTATAATAAACGCAATACTTATTGATATGAGCTGAGACCAATTTATTGTTGAAACATTAAGAAATCAAACAAATGACATCAACGCTTATCTAAAACCTGATTTAACATCAGATTCTGTGAATGGCAAAATCATAATGTAGATTTAGAAACTTGCTCATGACCTTCTTCGCTCATAGGAAACAACCTATTTTCATACTTTCAAAAGAAATAGAAATTGATTGTACTCTAATCGTAAAGTTGTTTCTCACACAATTTGTGTGTAAGTTGAAGGATCTTTTTATTTTTGGTTTTGTTTGGTTAAACGTCACATCGACACACTTATAGGTCATATAGCGACTTTTTACTATATTATCACGGTCAGCCACCTAGGTAGAAGCACTGACAGAGCTCGATGGCTTCCTCAAAAGAATTCAACGCCCCTGGCAAGGCTAGAACAAGCATTTGTGAGGCGCAAGTGATTTAAAGTCACCGACTTTAACCACTTGGCCACGAAGACCTCGAATATAAAGTGATTCAAAAGGATAATTGCCGACTTCAGCAATGTCGTACGCTACTATACACAGTATGCTCTTATGTTTGATGTTAGTTTCAGACAATAAAACAACCTATCTTTTAAACTTTAAAATGTAAAGTATGTTGCTCTTATATATTCAGGAAAAACTCGTCAGACTATTAGTCTATGACTTTTCATGAAACCCTCAGATTTGTTCCTATTTACAAAAATAAAAATTAAAAGGATTATTCTCTCTGTGAGACGGTTATGACTGGAGGGTCTATCTGGGTTCTAAACCTAATTTATGATGTAAAATTCCTCATTGTGAGGAAAACGTTCGTCAGGCGTACGGAAGGTCGGAGGTTCTACTCAGGTGCCGACCCATACCTGAAACAATGCCTGATGAGGCACCTCGACTCTAACCCTCCGCCGTCAAAAGCTGGTAAAATCTTTACATTACCAAAATTGTGTCAGTGTGATTCGTAACCAAACATATGCCCTAAATAAATATCTTTCATACCTTCATGCCATGTCACATAGTCCCGTAAGCTTTCATTCAGTTCAAGCAGAGATGTACCAAGTGTTTCAAGTAAACTGAGGTACGACATGATTCTGTACAATTATCATCAGATAAAACATACATGTCTAAGATAAAATAAATGGCTTACTTGCATTTTTTATTTCAGAAATTATTCATTTTCAACAGTTTTATCGATTAAACTGTCAAATTTCTTTCTTTAGTAATTCACCAGAAACGAGGTAACTGTAGTCGTAACCCTTGAGGTACTGTCCAATAAACAGTTAGTCATCTTCGGACTACAGGCAATCATTCTATGAAAGTTGTATGACAAATCGGAAACAGTTTTAAGTTTCAAGGTTTAAAAAAGCGTAAAGCACAAGCGCTCTGTAATTGCTGTAGAGGTCATCGACGGGCCACAAGCTACCAAACAATGAATTTTGATGACTGTAGACTGAAGTAGCGTCCATTAATTATTGCGCGGAAACCGTTTCAGACTCGAGACAACTGTGACTTTTACCTCGACCTTTTGAGCCTCAAAGCAGTAAGGGTCCTCTACTTACTAAGAGCCATCATTCTGTGAGGTTTGACGGCTTAAGGCATGAGTTTTCTTTGCTTGTTATGCGGAAATCGTTTTTAGTCTGAGGTCACTGCAACCTTGCCATTTGATTTACGAACTCTCAAAACAAAATTGGCCATCTACAATCCATAAGCAATTATTCTGCAAAGATTGGAAATCGTCAGACCAAGCGTCCTCTAAGTATTGATCAGAAACTAAATGTTCTACAGACAGACCGACCAACTGGCAGTGAGCAAAACAATATTCCCATCTTCCTTAAGGTAAAGTTGGGTGCATGATATGTCATTAATGTCTTTGAAATTGGAATGTTATGGTAAAGGACACGATTACAAAAATTAGGTCGCCGGGTAATCTGTAAGAAACTAAATAATTATAAAGTTAATATCATGTATCAATGAATATGTCCTATTTGGAAAGAACCTGATAAAGCTTTTCATTTTTATTCATACCATTAGAATATCAAATTTGGACATCAATTTGCTTGAACCAAGCTGTAGTGTTGACGTTGGAACGTGGACAGAAAGTGGTCAGCTTTTATATTGTACCTGCAACTGCTTTAATGACGGTCAGTGTGGAACAGTTGAAGAAACGGCGACTTGTTCTCCATCGCAGTATGTTTGCACTGTCAGTCTTACTATTACTAGTAATTTATGTCAAGATTATGAAACAAGATGTAGCATACAGAGCACTGCGAGACGTTCTTCATTCTATACAGATCCTGAAGCTGAAATGAAACGAAGGGCAGCACTGGCCGAACGACCCCATAAATTTGTCGGAAAGGTAAGTAGTATTTAAAAAATGATTAAGACTTAGTATATTATTAAAAACATATTAGTA
This sequence comes from Mercenaria mercenaria, assembly GCF_021730395.1. NCBI lineage: Eukaryota > Metazoa > Mollusca > Bivalvia > Venerida > Veneridae > Mercenaria > Mercenaria mercenaria. The sequence continues at coordinate 1,029,197 of NC_069378.1, forward strand.
AGAAATTGCATGTCTATTTCGATAGTTCTTCGGATAAAGACATTTAAGTGAGATATTTTATATCGGACAGAATTTCTTAAAACTATAGCGACTTATTTAAAGACTCGTATATTCTAGTTACATCATTGGTCGGACAGTAGTCACATAAGGATCGTAGATATGGATATTCTCCAAATGATCAAATTTTGGAATCAAACTTGGCTGAGAAACAATTTACCAAAACAAACACACATGATCTAATAAATAGATATATATTAAACACAAGATAAAAAATTTCTATACGAGAATTAAGTATGAATTGTTGACTGGTAAAAATTTTCTTAGAAACAAGCTAGCATGTATTTTTGCTAGTTACTAACCACAATTCATTTTCAGTGTAGTCATATAATGAAACAAAATACTTGCTGTATGATGATATCTGTGTTTAAGGATTTTTGGTGGTCGGTGCGAGGCGTTACCAATGGTTAGGGAGGTAGTTTGCACCACTTGACTATGGCTAATCTTTAACTTGGAAACCAGCACTTCATTGTTTCCTTATTTATTTACGTGTGTGTATTTTTTTGGGGGTAGTTTTTCTGTATATTTTTACACTGTATATACATTATATACTTAAGCATGGTGACGTACTATTTACACCTAAATCAAACACACACCACAAACATTCTGTCCAGAAATATAACCAAATTTGCACCGCTTTGGGTCAAGCTTTATCATATATACGGCAGAATATATTATGATCAACAAAATATCGTAAGTATTTCAATACTTATGCTCGGCCAGCACAAGCTTTAACCGAAAAACATTCAAAACCAAACAATTAATCTGCAAAACTCAGAACAAAATATATATTCGAAACAATTCACAACTTAACTGCAGAAGATCAATTTATACACCTCTAGATCTCAAACGAACCCATCAACAGTCAAATTCAAACAATCAGCCAAATTAAAAGCATCAAATTCACAAAAGAACAAACAATTTAAACTAACTGCCAAAAATTCGAATTTGCCGGGAGGCGCTAACGAGGTCAATGAACCCTGGAGAAATAGAGAATGTAAACAATTCCCACGTGGCTAATTTTCATGTATCAATGGCCTAGAGAATGTTATAAAGCTTTGCCAGAAAAGTAATTTTTTTGGCTTTCTAAACTAAATAGAATATCATCCTCATTTTTGCAGTTATATGTTTATGTTATCTAAAAACTCCAAGTTTTAAATCAAGATGCAGAGAAATAATCTACAGACATTGCAAATAGCTTATCATTTTCAAGACCTTATCACAGCAACACTTGCTAATTTGTGTGTATTGTTCTACAACCCAGACAGAGGAAACTGTAAGCGATAGCTGTGTGCAACGACATTTAGAGCACAGCTAACCGTGGCGATACCAGAATTTAGTAAACATAAAACTTCAAAGGAAAATGCCGCAGTCATGCGATAACAAGCCGTACAATATAGCGAATTGTAAATGTAGATAAACGTTTTCCAGCTGTCGTGTAAGCATACAGTATATTTACATCTTATGGTTCAACGCCGTTTTGCAACAAGCAACAAAGAATTATTTAAAAGTCCTGGCCAAGGTGATATTTACCTCAGCTTATCATCCTGGTCATGTATAGTAGTCGCAACTTGACCGTGATGGTTGACCTTAGGCTGATTATTCATATCGATTATTTCATTATAGAAATCAAGGGTGCTTAGGGTAGCCGTGTATATTCATATGGAATTAGTTTGTATACAGTGCAGTATCAAAGTGTATATACTTACATTTGATCAGTTAAAACCTTCCAATACAACAATTTATATTTACTCAAATTCATATTTCCTTTTTCTCGTGCAGCTCGTGTTTTACCTACACTCCTTTTCAATAATAGGCTGTGCCTTATTATGTATTATAATGCAAAGGTCAACCATCGGGGTCAAGTTGCGTCCACTATACGTAAACTTGGATATTCACCTTATCATTATAAAACACCTGTTTACTATTACATTGTATTTATGAAGACAAAATACGATGATGATATCTTAAAAAAGTGTAAAGATATTGTCAAAATAATAGTTAATTCACAAACAAACTACATTGTAGCGACAAACAGATGAGTCAGAACTTATAACAGAGGAAATGGCAAGAATTTATTGTACTAACAATGTTACAACAGAAACAATTGAAAAGAATCAACACCTGCTTGGTGGATTTAATATTACACAGGCAATTGACGAATGCACATGGAATGTCCACGTAAGAAACTTACTTTACTCTGTTTACGAAATATACACACATTGCATTTTTTCAGGACAGAATGTTGTCATACATTAAACTTTTATGGTTGTTTGCTATTTCAGGATTGATTAAAATATTAAAATTCAAACGTTGGTCCGGTTTCCTATCCATATGTCTGCGCATACGATAGTCTTATAATAGTTTAACCCCTTTGAAATATTTTTAAATAATGTTGCACACACACACACACACACTCAAAACTTTAAAGAGGTTCATTCCATCATCGAATGGATAGTTCTAGGATGATTTTTATGAAGTGTATAAAAGTTTTTGCAAGAACAATACTAGTATCAATCGTATTTTATGTATTTACTGAAGCGTGACTATCGCCCTGTGAAACTTTCATTCAGTTTTATTCAGAAATTCGATCGTCAAATAGGAATGTCGAATATCCGTGAAAGTCTTGACAAAGAAACATGAATTTTCAGAAATGTTATAGTTGCTAAACGTTTTCGTATGTGACGTTTACATTTAATTGATCAAAAACGTTAACACGTGGATGTCTGTGTTTCCGTTGTCTGGCCTTCACACTTTTTGTGTCTCTATCGTAACGAAATAATAGAAAATTGACCGATTTTGTCGCGTTATCACGCTCGAACAAGATATTTTTGAGACGCCTCTAGTTTTAACAAAAAAATCTCGATAATAAGTTTAATAAATCTGCTTTTTCTTAAAAAGAAGACAATGGTGATACACAAGGTAGCAACAAATAATATCTGATTTTTTAATACATGCTTTGCATCCTTGATAACATGTAAAAATGATCACAAAAGTTGATCTTCACCGGACGTTTTTGAAAAGGTCAAATACAAACTTTCTAAGCAAATGTCATCGAACACTCACGATTTAGTCTAGCCGTAAATATTTGTGACGTTGCCGTTTTGATGGCAATTAATATGTACTGCAACTATTCGACAAAGGAATGCTTACTTTATGCAAAAATGCCGCATTATTGTTTTCGAGCGAAATGACTAAATGATGTTTAAAAGCTGGTCCATAGATTTTTTCTAGAAAACTAAAATTACCTTATAAATCTATTTTACTGTAAAATGTGTGATGAAATACTGGGAACTTCAACTTCGCTTTCGCTATATTGCCTCCTCTTATCCCCACACATATTGCCTCCCCTTATCCCCACCCAAACCCTTTTTATGTGCAGTTTTGAACATCATAATTTCACTGTTTGTATTATAAGGAAAGTTAAGTTAATCACAAAAACGTTGACAACAATATAAATCTCATTTAAGCGTATTTAAATTGTGTAAGCCATTTCCGATTTCTTTCCATTTTTATAGTTACACTCGTATACCTGAATGCATGTTACACACAAAAAACAACATTTTACTGCCCGTTCTTTGCTCCATAGATCTGTTTATTTCTCTGCAAATGTTTCTGACATGTTTTTGAATATAGTATGGAAATAAAATTCCTTAACTATCGGGTTCATTTTCACGCATTAGAAATTCATGAAAGCACACTGAAAAGGTTACATCTTTTACCCCGCGTTTTTCATCCAAATTCACATTGTTTGTAGGATGTGTTTGTAGATTTGTAGGCTTTATTTAACGACTTGTTTCATTATTGAATTTTTTTTTTATTGGAAATAAGTCCGTTTGATAAATAATTAAATACAAGTTTCCCCAGAATACAGAGATTGTTAATTTGAACTCGAGTAGCTACAACGCTTTATAAAGAGGAGAAGTGGAAAGTGGTTAGAAACTATATAAAGACAGGTTGTGTAAGCAGACCAACGTGGCATAATTGGAAGGCTGTTGAGAAACCCAAAACAATGACTTTTGAAGACGCAAGTGCAATTATCTATTCATTTATTACCAATACACTATTAACGCCTACGTTTTGACCGACTTAAAAGTTAGAATTAGCCGAGAATAGTAATTGTTTTTTACACCCATTTTCGTCAACAGTTTAGTTCTTACAAGCACTAAACACTTTTTCAAGGTAACGTACGACTGCCCCATTGAACAGTATTAGTTACGGATAGATTGAACGTACCGCACGCCAAACCTACGATCGACGAACACTATCATAAGGGGTGGGGCTAATTTTTGACCGGGTGAATTAGACTAGAGACTATTTTTATCGGGTTAGTTGTATTCACCGTCAACGTTCAAGGCCGGGGAAGAACTATAAAAAGAGTTCAGGCAGAGAAATGGCCACTTTTTTTGTGTACAGTGAGCAAGCGACATCAGAGGTTTATATCAAAATTTCAAAGAAATTAGAGCACAGATCTTTTTGAAATTTTGCACAAGTCTTCTTCAGCACCACTGTTATAAGTTTTGAAAAAAAATATGTTGAATGATTATTTAGAAGTGTACTTTCCAGAAAAAATATGTGTTGTCTGCTACAATAATTGAATTCACCTCTCAGATGATTGGCAGCTTCTCCATTGGCTGAGAGCTAATCATGAAACAGCAGTTTTATGAGTCACACTCTCTACGTTTCATTTGACATAAGACAGGACGTTTACACATGCTTATGAGCATGTATTACTGAATTACATAGAAATACATAGAAAACTATATTGTTCCGAAAATTATGGCTTTCAAGAATGGAAATTAAACAGCTATATTCTCATTTATTGATAACAATACACAGCAATGCACTAAGTCTTGTCATTTTTTTGTAGAAAAATTTAAACATTTAAACATATTTTTTAATGGAACCAATTAGTAAATTTAGCCTATTCCACCATCACTTGCACAGCATTTTGTTTACCTTCCATTTGTCAATTGAATGGCATTTATCAAAATTAAGGGACATTCTTTTCTGCTGTGTATCAAGTTATTTCTGTAGATAGGGAGTTCATACCATACATTTACTTGAGTATTAAAGAACACAATGCAACGATTTTGCAGTTACTTGGCGATGTAAATGGGACTTGTTACAGCAAGGAAAGAAAAGAATATGAGACAATAACTACATTATACATGAAAAAAACATTTTTGGAAAAAAATCACATAAATCCAGTGTTTCATTCTGGAACAAGACAAAACATAACTGAAAAACATGAATTAGATGCTTTTAGATATCCAGCAGACGAATTCTGTGTTTACATGATCATATTACAGTCGTCTGCTGACTCTCTCATAGGTAGTAAAGCTCCTCCCCTAATGCATATATGCTTAATTGCTTGCCGGCCGGTAATTCACTTAAATCGATCCCCGGCCTTTCAGAACGCAAAGATGTGATGTCGGCAAGCGTAATATTTGACGTTCCACTAGATGGCGCTCTATTGAACCTTACACAAAAGATACACATTTGAAAAATACTAAATTAGTTATAAAATGATTAAATAACACCATATTATTTTTGTCTTTAATGTATGCATTTTACTTGGAAATAAGGTAGTATAACTTGTTAACTTGATTGTTGTAACAGACTGGGCAAGATCTCGGATGGATTGCTACACACAAACAGGCAGCAGATTCCGCTATTGAAATCGGTTACAAAAGAGATGCAAATTACACACTATATCACACTGAGGAATTGAAGGAGTTCAAAATGCAGTTATGTCCTTTCAATTGCAACGGGAATGGTGTTTGTCAGGAAAATGGTATGATTATCAGAGCAAGGAAATGTTACGATTTGTAGTACAAAAATTATTCATTATTAAAGTTATTGTTTGTTAAACAGAGAAGCAATCTCCCCATTAATGATGCTATTCTACAAGATGAATCCGTAATCACGCGTTTCTTCGATTGCGATAAATTGTAAGTGCTTTGCACAAAATTATTATTTTTAAAACATTTCTTATCAAAACAAGGTGAATCTAAGTGAAAAGAATAATATAAATTAAGGCACCGCCTAGAATGGGAATTTATCGTTAATATGAAATAAGACAAAGCCTCAAAGCGAGCTCAATGAAATCTGATTTAGCTAAATATATACCGGTATATTACAAACTATTCAATACTCAAATGAGAGTACTTATTTACTTGAAAACAGCAAGTTTATTTTTAGTGTCATCATACCTGTTACAGGGAATATCATTCTTTGCAATTTTTTCTGAAAGCCGGTGTCACGTTGACGTTATTTCCTATTCACCACGTTCTCGTACTGGCTTAATGATTATTAATGACAATATTTTCCGTTTACTGTCCACTGTTTTTATCTTTTAAAAGAAAATAATCATATTTTTTTTCAAATAACTGGAAACCTTTCTTGCATGGTTTTTTAGTGCAGAAATAAAAGAAACATGTTGGCATGGATTACGAAAATTGCCTCGAAAACAATCGCCTATTAATATAGGGATAACGCATATTTTTGTCATGTTATGGCATCAGCAGAATTCCGACGGATTCTGAAGATGTTACAACACAAAATGAACATGCGTTAACGCTCTTCTAGCATACAACACTTAAAAACTAATAAACTAATAAAATATCCCTCAACGTCATTAAATTGCGTTGTTTTTTAACACATTGATGTCATTTCCTTTTGAATACCCGCTTTGGGGCCATAATGCGTTTACGCTTTGCCATGAAACGTGCATATATAAAAAGGATTTGAACAGCACGTGAGCGCTAGAATCTCTCTGTTTAGGTAGTTCTGCACGTTTGGATCGAAAAAAAAAATTCTACAATATAGAATTTGATTAAACTCTGATTTTTCAGAACGTCAGAATATATCTAGAAAATTCAGCAAATAAAAAACATAGGGTCATGATTGATTTTGCTAGACTGATTTCAAAAAAATAGACCTCACGCCATTTTTCATAATGGAAGTCTATGGGAAAATCATAACTTTCATAACATTTTTGCGAACAGAAATTTTTCTACAATGTAGAATTTAATGAAACTTTCCACAGTTGTAAATAAACATATGGCATATAATGTGGTGAAATAAAATGTATAGGTTCGTGTGCTTAATTTTGAGATATTTGGCCACGATTAAAGTGAACTGCATTTTTCACGTTAAATGTAAGACATTATTTTGAATTTTTAACGTGTCAGATGTTTTAATATCATATTTTAACTTTAGAAAGATAGTAACAGTGCCATTGTAATAAATTTACTCATAGGCTGCTATTTGCTATTAATTCATAAAATGAGTATCATTTTTTACCTGAATCCAGGCTTTATTCCACGTTTTCCGGATAAATCACGTTTCGCCACCACTTTCATTTTATCAAATGTGCAGAACTACCTTAACATAAATTTTCTCTCCTGTTAAAACACCCAAGAAGAGTGACAAGAACATCAGTTTTATGCTGGAATGAGATTGTTTAACTTCTTTTTAATGTTTGGTATATTTTTATTCCATCAAACGAACTTTTGATCGCAGGTACATGTACGTGTGACAGTTTATATTTTGGTCCTGATTGTGGAACTAAGAAATCTAATAGACCAACCATAGAAGATATTGAAGGAGGCGGATTTTGTGATCAGCGTTATGGGAGTGAATGTAGATGTTTTTCTGTACAGACAGAAGCGCTGGCGGAGTCCTTTCAATGCAAGATGGTTAGGCAAAAGGTTAGAAAAATTCTTTTTGCGAATTTAAATCACTAAATGATAATCTATTATCCCAATAAATAGCGTTTCTAGTCAATATGTGTTTTTCTGGATCAGCTATGCCAGGTGATGTCTCTGAATACCTTGCCCCTTAAAGATATTAAAACAAACACACACAAAAACGCATGAGATGTAAAAGTCTTTTCTATTTCAATCTATGTAGCTAGCTTGCAGAAGTTATGGGGTTTCCTTCAGTGCCTGTTCGCACATAAAAATTGCTTTGACACGCCTGAAATCTTCTTGCAGGATCAATTATGGCTACTGAAATCGTTAGAAAGGTATGATAGTACTAAAAGTAGTCAAGCAGCTCTTCCGGGCTAGAGAAATGGCGGAAAGAAAACATCATCAATGTTTGCCAGTAAAAAGTAGCATTTTCATGTTTTATTCAAGTCAGTGCCTGTTTCCACTTCATTTTACACCTATACCTGACACTCTGGTAATATTTTCAAGGCGATTTTTACATTTATAGACATAATTTTAGCTGTCAGTTTGGAAGATATTCCATAGTATTGACCTGTCAGATGAAAATCTCTCATAGAAGATACATGACCCCTACTTTTCTTTGGGGTTTGTTTTGTGGTTTTTACGTCATTTAAGAACATAAGACTAGTTATCCTTTTTTCGCTGGCTATGTGTTACAGCTGTCAGAAGATTGTTAATTTTATATAGAACATAAAGTAAATTTATTTACTACGGTATTATTAAAAGCAAAATTACGTTGTTTATTCAATTTTATCTAAGCTGTTCAGAAAGATTTCAAAAGAAGGTATTAAAAAGCTTCTATCATGTTCTCACCGAACCATTCACAAGATAACTCAAAAGTTAGGTGCAAGAAATGACATGAAACGGTAAATTGTCACAAAAATCCTATTTCAACTTTGCTGAAATTGTAAATTGACTGTCCAGAAAATGAACATTAATTCTCCCGTGAGGCAGTAATCTTTCAGGTCTAAATAAAACCTTCTGTCTTCTTGCTATTCTGTTGACAAACGCCTTAGAGCAAACGCAAATGCATGTTCTGTGAAAAGCAGTGGGTAAATTGATGCATTACATCAGCAATACATTACGTCTATGGAAATATTTTTACTGCAGAAAATGTTGAGTGGGGATACGCTAACAATTGGATCGGATTCAACAGAGGGCAGATATCGAAATCTTTACAATGGTGAATGCTGCTTTGCTGAAGGGAGACGGAAACGCTCGAGTGACACAGAAACAGGTGTACTGCATTACTTGTATGACATATCAATCAGTAACGATGGCACGAACTTCGGCCCGGTCACGATTGTTTACGTTTTTGATTCGTTGTGCCTAAATAGAAATACAGACAGTGATGAGAACGTGCAATTTACAGTTAAGGTAATAGCATTCTACTCTAAGGTGCCATTAGAAGGATATTTAGTTTTGCAATTTATTTATTATACAATATTATGTATTTAAATTCCATAGTCAGTATATTTCAGTGATGTTGAAAGACATCTATAAGTGTTTTATACGATAATTTCATCGCTTAAAGTGGAATTATGCGCATTTTTAAAATAATACTCCAGCTGAAATAGATGTGTGTGTAAAAAGGGTGGAGGAAATTATAGCTTTTTACCCAATATACCAAAGTCTTCCTGTTACCAGTACAAAATGATAATATTCCAAATATGACTTTTCTTATTTTGACTTGGGCAGTCTTTTTGAGAAAGGTCAAACTGCATGCAGGAAATGCTTCCCTTCAACCTTAGATATCCCTATCTGTATGTAAGGGAGATCACTGCGTAGAAGATTGAAGAAAAGATCTATTATTTTATTAATCAGATTTCTTTATTTCTAAAGCATGAATTTCAAATACATATGCGGCATTATCGTTAGTTTAACAAATTTAAATGCACAGCAACCGAAAATTGCTTTCATAAAACATTCACAAAAACACACACTATGTGCAGTAAGATGCGTATAATGCCACTATGAATAAACTTACACACATTGTTATTATCATTATTATTATTATTACTATTATTATTATTATTATTATTATTATTATTATACCAGTATGCTCTAAACTAATAATAACTTTGTTGTTGGGCTATATCTTATAACCTGATATATTATCATATTAAAAACAAAAACAAGGATGAATATCCAACAGGGAAATAAAATCTGGAAAGTAGATCCCTCACAAGCACCGAAAAGCCACGTTCTGAAAACGCAGCCTCCACTAACGTAAATCCAGCACACGGACGCGCAGACGACCAACATACACACACACACACACACACACACAAGGACAAAACAAACAAATACAGGATCACAGTGGGGTTTCAAGTCGATTTTCTAATCGTTGATAATCATTTTATAAATTTCTTTAGATAAATGACAATAGTCAAAACTGTACTTATAATAACATAAGATAAAGACCAAAAATGTAAGATATATTTTATAATTGTTCTTGAGTTTAATGTTACACCGATACAGATAAAATGTTAGAAGAGTTTTGTAAACGATACATGTACAGTCTCAACCATGAGCAAAAATAAAAAAGATAATTACAATATATTTAAGCATGGGATAAAAATTGTATTGTAGGCTGACACTTGCCTAATAGATGGCTACTGCTACGAACAAAATGACGTGAATATAAGTAACGTTTGCTTCAAGTGTGATCCCAGTAATTCTCAATACAACTGGACTCAAGGTAATTGAAGACTTCATATTCATAGTTATTTTACAGAAGTATTGTTATATCTGAATAGCTGCAGCATTAGAAATTTGCATAAGTATACTTTTCAGATTAAAACAGTTTTTTTTTTCAGTTATTTTTTAAATATCATAAGCAATTTGCACGTAACCACGCAAAGACATACCGGTGATATTTACACAAAAGTTTCAGTACTGCATTGTCAATATTGTACATTTGTCACAATCTTTAGTCTAAGAAAAAATACACATATATTTTAATATGCTTTATAATGTATAGGTTAATAAATGGGAGAGCGGTGCCTTTGAGTGATAATGGCCCTGGCAAGGTGATAATAGCCCGAGGGCTTTAGCCCGAGGGCTATTATCTTCTTCGAGGGCCATTATCACTCAAAGGCACCGCTCTCCCATGTATTTACCTGTTTATTACATGTTTACCTATAATATAGTAAGAAATGGTTTTTGTGTCATTTTTATGGGTACTTGCATCTTCTGGCACAATAAATTTCAGTTTTTCAGTTTATATATTATTTGTATAAGTATATTTACTGTATAAAATCAAATACCTGGATAGTTGTACTTTCTTGCTTATTGTATAATTTAGGGATAAAGATACGTTATTTCACGAAGAATACACCATGTTACGCTCAAGATGATAAAATAAAACGGAAATATCCGCTGTTTTACCTCCACGAAACGCCATGACGTCATTTCTGTTTACGGACGTTAATTTCCCGCGCTAACGCCAGGGCCATTATCGATAATGGCCCCGGGGCTTATTATGATAATGCGATAATGCATGACGCAATGCGATAATGGGAGAATTTTCAGCACAAATTTGTTACTATTTATAGGTACTCATGTAATAAGGTTATATATTATCTGCTGTATGTAGAAACCTTTACATAAAATTTAAAATTGTTGAGACAAAAATATACAAAATTAAATCGCTTTTGCAGGCTGCATGTCACCCCCAAATGACGAGGAAGGGAGCCTAACTGCTTCTAATATAGCTGGTATTGTTGTTGGAGTGATTGTTGGAATTATGATTGTAACAACGATAGTGTTCATTGGTGTCAAAAAAGGATGCAAAAAAGGGTACATTCGTCACTTTAATCGATAATAGTATTATGATTTAATGATGTACATTAAAAGAAATCTAATTAACTGTAAAAATTATTGAAAAGCCATGTATACAATTCGTTGATTAATAGGGTAAATAAAACTTTATATATCAGCTAAATTACATTTATGAGGAACCTCCTATGTATAGCGGCTAATTACGAACCCCACGTCTCACAATGCGTGTTCAACGAGCACTTACCTAAAGCAGTAAAGCGAACTACATTTTTCTTTTCAGTTCAGTCAATGCATCTCTGGGGTTTTCATCAGGGCCAGTCGTATCACGAGAACCTAGCAGAATGTCGTTTAACGTCGACAACCTTACTTATGGGCAAACATAAATCCTTTCGAACTGGATACGCTGGAGTAACCAAGAGGTTCACTTTTGATATTGAATATAAGCAGTGTTAATTGCAGAAATCTTTATAGTGCCCATAGGCGTAATGAATTTAGCATAACAAATTTCTCATTCTCATTGTTTTGTTTACACTTTGTGTATATTCGAGACGAACTCATTTATTTATCTTTAACTTCCAAGAAGCATTAAGGCAATGTTACACGCATTCCAAACATTTAATGCAGTTAACTTTGTGATATGAAAACGAATAATGGACATCAGCGCTAACTATTTCCACAATATGAAAGCAATAAAATCTTAAAAAATACCTCATACCTGTGTGGCAGAACGAAATGCTGTAATTATGTTTCCTTTTAATAAAAAATGATTAAAGTTACTTGATGAAAAAATGAAAAATGTTTATTATAAAAAAATGGTAATTTATATCATCAACATAAAACATTTGAAAATCAAGAATTATTCATGTATCGATATTACAAAATCAACATTGCAATAATACATATTTGTTTGTAAGTTGGTTTGCAGAAAATACAACGTATCTATTCAAAATGCATGTAATGCTAACCTCAAGTCCCGATGTTTTGTTATATGACTGGAAACAATCAGAACTACAATTATCCTACTTCTGAATCTGAAACAAGTTGAGCTGTTCTGTACATAAAAGCATAATATGACTCTTTGCTCGGAAAAAATGAAAGAAAAAGGTTTTACAACAACATACAACGTTCAAAATAAGGTTTTAGAATATATACAGTAAAGAGGACTTTATCCAGCGTCTTTCAAGTGCAGATTTGAGTAACTGTTTTAACACACCATGTGTGCATAATGCGTGGTCAGCTTCTCAAACCATTTTATTTCATATTACATACAATCGCCTCTATTAATTTTACATTTAGGTAAAACTGAGTTTATGATATTTGGGTCAGTAAGAAAAACTAAAAAAGGTAAAATCATTTACTGTCAGTTGTAATTGTCATACAATACCGTCTAAGGACAATGTAAAGTATATTGGGTTCACGATTGATAATATGGTTGTGAAATAATTGTAGACCCCATAGTAACAAAATTTAATTCTAGAGTGAGGTTTTTATAAAGAAATTGCTGCAAGTTAAGTCTTCAAACAAGACAGACACTCACTCACGCTCTGGTTCACTATGCATGCACATCTTGGTATGCAGTATTAACAAAAAAGTTAAAACACAAATTTGCAAATTTGTCAAAATAAGGTTATTAGATTTTTATTAGACCTTCCTTGAAGAACCAGTGTAACATGAAAAGAACTCGGTACTTTCAGTATGCTTAGACAGAGACCGACAACTTACTTAGCCACGTGTTTTATATGTTTAATGGCAAAGCCCTGAAATACTTATATAACAACTAGAGTATCTACAATTCATACTAGGACCAGATCTAGCCTATGTTACTTTATTGTTTCTAAAATAACAAGTTTTGAATAAAGATTGGGATGCACTGTCAGAGGATCTTAAAACAATCAAATCTAAACAGGGTTTCATATACGAAGTTTAAATCGGCCCGGGATAGAGAAAACTGGGATACTATTTTTACTAACGTTTCTTATAATCAATTTGGATATATTTATATAATATATTATATATTTTAATAAGTAAGATATTTAGACATAAAAATAACAGTTGAAATCGCCAGTTATCTTAAGAATCAATGCAATGCATATGCGCGTGTGGATTGTCCGTACCGCTATGTATTGTTTAATATATCATGTGAATTTTATTTAAGACATCTTTGTAAAAAAAAACAATTGTTAAGATATACAATTATAAGTGATATAGGAATTGATTAAATGCCAAAAGAAATATTAATGCCAGGGACCCGAATATAAATAAGTACTTGAACTTTTTTGGGCTACCCCAGGTATGGGCGATCACTACTACATATCTCCGTAAAGACTTTGGTGCAATTCAGTGACAACGAAAACTCTCTTGTTATTAAGAACATGTAAATTTTCATGTAACTTCTATGTTTTAGATACTTTTTGTATTTTTGTTTTATGTAATTTGGTCATATACCTGAATAAAATTGAATTGAATTGAATTGAAATCATTGTATTTCAAAATTGATGGTAGATTTGAGAATAAATGCTAGTAATAAGAGTTGGTTGGCTTTATGTAATGCATTTGTAGAAATTTGCATTTAGATTTAAAGATACTGCCTACTTATCTAATTTGAATACTGAACATAAAGAATAAGTAATGTGTGTTAAACCATGCTCTAGATTAAGTGTGAGCAAGAATAAATGACAATCATGACTATAGTGAATATCACAGACAATCTTTAATAAATGGAAGCGACTCTTTGCTTTAGAACTTTATCATGACAAATATAAATAGATAGTTACAATGACAATTTCATAATCTAAACATTTTATATGGCAATTTGTACATTTATAAGACACATTTAAGTATCTGTTTGTGTATATGTTCAGTATTTATTTGTTTTGTTTGAACGTAATAAAAATACAACATAATTATACCCGTGAATGTAGTTTGTTTTTGCAAACAAAATGGTATGTGATCGGCTGAACCGGACATTATACGGTACTGGAGTTACTTTATGCGAGATTGTGTATCGTCTTACGCACAGGTGGCAGTATCATTGATTGGTCACCCCCTCCCCACCTTAAGACCCCTGATACAACCCTGAAAAAAAATTCTGACATTCTCAGGTGTTCCTTAATATTCCCACCCTACAAGACCCCTGATACAATTCTGAAAAAAAAATTTTCAACTATCAAAACAGTACTTATTAGAAGGTATGAAGTCTGCTATATGTCCATTTGCCAAACAATGTGGAACGTACGAAGCGGTCGTTTCGGCGACCCAGACGCATTCTGACGGCATATCGCTGTGCCTATCATTCACTTGAATAAAAAGGTCTGCAATTCCACAGTTTACCTAATTCAGATCAAATGAATGAATATATTCTAGTTAAATATTTCAATTTCATGGTATTTTGAGTTGTTGGAAGCCATCTTGGATTTGGCAGTACCTGTGTTGTAACGCACGATCTGATTGGACGAGCGTTTCAGTTTCAAGATGGCTTCCAACAACTCAAAACAATGTGAAATTGAAATATTTTGCTAGAATATAGTCATTCGTTGGATCTGAATTTTTATGTTACATCCAATTTTGAGGTGTAACTCCAGCTGTATATGCAGAAGACGGTGTACATTTATCTTTTCTTGGCAACTGTTTATTTCTAGCACAAGTATCTTCTGCATTGCAAGCATTCGTGTCTGTTAATACTTTTTGTCGTGCGGGCTTATGCTGGTTCTCGTACTCTTCTACTCTTCCAGGATCAGTCATCAATGTTTATGGCGAAATGGAGAGTTCAGCGGTTTATTAAAAAGTTAAATTGTTTTGGGGCAATTTATTTGTTTTAGCCTTTTGGGACAGAAGGTAGCCTTTTGGGGCAGAGTTTGACTTTAGCCTTTTGAGACATTCATTGAAATTAGCTTTTTGGGGCATTTTTTTTATTTTGCCTCCTGACGCATAAACGGATTGTAAGGTCGCCCTAAACGCTATTTTGTTCAGTGACTGGTTGACCTAATGGGGTCAACATGACGAGTACGGGAACCATGTCCAAGATATCCAAACCATAGAAATAGGCAAATACAGTGTGACATTTTTTGTAAACTTATATGAATAAAATGTAATAAAACTTACAACAAACTTGCTTTAATTATAGATTACTGGATGTAAAGCAACAAACTATCCCCAGTGAAAGCATACTGTATAAAATGGATATGAATCACAATTTTTATTCATATGTCAATTTTAATTTAATTACCCAGTTGAAACGAATATACCGGTATAGGCTTGCTTTCAGTCGGGTGTTGCTGTTTGACAATTGGTTGATCTCGATTCTCCCAATAACACTATTTTTTTCTATGTCGTTTGAGATGTACAAATGTTTCTTATAATCTTGAAGGTAAACGTTCTTTGAAAGATATCACGTATCAAGATGTACATTTAAGAGCTAAAAACAAGGAATGATACAACTGTGAAGTTCTATTTCTAGCTATATATAGCTAGATTTAGCTATATAGCTAATTTGTGATTTTTCTGGGACCTACTTAATGTCTTATGCCGAATGCTATATGTCATACACTTAATGTTGAATGCCAAATGCCAAATATCAGAAATGCACTGCTAATTCCATAATAATAAAAGCCTATTTTCAAGTTCTGAAACTTTATGAGTTAAGGATCTGCACATCTTATATACTTAACGGAACCCTCAATTAAGTGAATGTTACTGGAATTCGCAAAAGCATGATCTAAGCATGAGACATTGCACTATTACCGTATACTGTTTTATGTTTTGAACACAGTTTTCGTACGAAACAAAATTATAATTGGTTGCAAATGGCTATTTAAAATATGTCTTCTACGGATATAATCAGAAGTTATCTAGATAAACACTAAGCAGTTCGAATTTTTCACATTAGGTTTAGCATTTCACAGTCAAACAATTAGTGTTCATAATATCGAAGATAACCATTTGTCATTTCTTTTAGCACTTTTTAGGCAAATAGATTATTGCTTCGGTCTTCATTACTTTTTAGCAGTTATTTAACCGTCTTTTTTCTTACGAAACTGTATGGAAATTATCACCAATACTAATACATATTGATATTATACTTACATCTATTCATTTTTGTTGTATTAATGAAATTAGGGTACCTAAGTAGCAGTTCGCACTTTCTATCCATGCTTAAATTTTATAAGTGAAGGACTGATACTCAATACATCGAATTAACAACAAGATAAATACTGTCAAATTAATTATGCAGTTTCAATTATCTCTGAATTATAATTCATTCATTTAAGTATCAGTCACGCTACACCGTATAGCGTTAACGGACGCCAAACGAATAGAAAATTTTCGGCAGAAAGTTTTCCGGTGACGAAAATCATCCCCCGCTGCTGCTCGTTGCTCTCGCGATCGGTGTATGGGGCGCATAAAACGCACAATGACCGCAAGGTTAACGCATATATAAAGAACGAACAACGTTCAATTAACGGATATCACCGTACTTGTAACAGACCTGTACCGCTTAAAACGTATGCGCAACGCATGAGAAACTGACAAAACGTTCTTGTCAGTTATCGTCCGTTGAACATACGTTATATCCGTTGCATGTTCGGTAGTAGTCCGGCTGTGAATCAGGTCCAACGGACAAGAACGAATGCGAACCGGACAAAAACGGATGCTAACCGGTCAAGTACAAAATAGGGAACGCACGAGTAACGCATTGCTACCGTACATCTAACGGACAACTTTATCCGGTGGTGTACGTTCTAAATTTTGAATATGCTCAAAATCTTCCACCGGATGGAACGAACATCGCCGGACAAGGAGCGCAGGCGCCGCATAAGAAATGGGACATAAACCCATGCGAACGGACAGGAACGGATTGAAAATGTTGCTATACGTTGGAGGTCAGTTAACGCTATATGGTATAGTGTGAGTGAGACTTAAGCACTTGTACAAATTTGTTATATTTTCAACATGCAGATAAAATTTTCTTTCATTTTCAATTGTGGTGTTTTGCAACTTTTGAAAATCACTAAGTACTAAATGTAGTGCCTAACAGCATTTATATTCCTTTTAAATTATTTCAATTATTCAATACTCTGTGTGATTTTTTCGAGTGCTGTATGTTGTTGTTGTTTTGGGGGTTTTTTTAAATTTATTTATTTAAATAACTCATTCGAATGTGCATCATTGAATTTTGAAAAAAATAAAGATAAAGAATATTAAAACGAAGTATTAGTGACTTGTTTCTTTTACCTCTATCAAACTTCAACAGTAAGATTTATGCAGCTGACTCCTTGATTTCACCGATCTCCCTTTTTCATTGCTACATTTTGTTTTCTGTACCTTTGGGCCTGCTATATAAAGTACGGGGGCCAATAATGTCTACCATGCACCCCGACACCTAGACTTTTTACGCAGGTAGTACTTAGGCTCCAAATTGTTCGACACAATCCATGTAACTATAATTTAGATGGAATTTCAATAAAACATACAATAATATCCATATGTGCATTCAAAATATTATGATCATACAGCTGATATGTGCAGTCTTCCTGTGAGTAAAAATCAAGTTTTATATAAATTAGTTTTTGAAATTTAGGGAAAAAGGAACATTATAATAACATATACAAAACCATGCCTAGCTCGATAGGACAAATCATAGGGTCTTGAGTCAGATATCTGGATGAGACCTTTGATCTCCGTGACGATTCAATAGAGACATTGTGCCTGAAGTCAATAGCTTTACCGCTGTATAATATGGATAGCCTAGTGGTAGAGCGTCCGCTTTGTGTGCGGGAGGTCATGGATTCGATCCCCGGCCGCGTCATACCAAAGCAAGAAAATTGGTACCAGTAGCACCCTTGATTGGCGCTTAGCATTAAAAGGAAACTCTTAGCTCTTCTTTCATATCCTCCTGGCGATGGATTTCATCAGGAATGAGGTGTCGAGAGTGATTAATAAAGGGTTTGAGATTTCAACCTTCGCCTTCCCCTTCAACGTCTCTTGCGAAGTAAACGTATGAAGTTGAAGTTCAATTAAAATTCCTTGAGATTTCAAACTTTAGAATGAACCTTACTTCTCTTAATCCGCCCATTTAATTTATCCGTAATTATGATCGTTTCTTTTTCTTGCATTTTGATATCAATTGTCCGAAAGGGCAGGACTTTTACAGGTTTTTTTAAAAAAGAAAATCAAATAAAAACATTTCAGTTGATATAATCATCGCATGGATATTAGTAAGATTACGATAAAAAAAAAAAACAATGTGAACAATGTAAAAACTCGTTCAAACTTGGTGTTACTCCGAACATTTAGGTTTTATATAAAATAATGTCAGTATACAATGCACGATTGTAAATCATACATGAGAGGAAATAAAAATGATAATCATATCAACGTATTCTATTGTTGATGGTGTTCTTGAAAATTAATACAGTTAATATTTTTTATACAAAAACATGAGACACCAACTATTACAAATGCATTTCTCGATATACTTTGAAGTTAAGTTATACCCGGCGCGGATAGCTACGTCTAGCCACGGATAGAAACGTAGGAATCCGTACCGATCCGTATCTATCCGTACCATTCCGTACCAGTCCGCATGGGTCAAGTACGGATCGATACAGATTACTACGTTTCTATCCGTAGCTAAACGTAGCTATCCGCGCCGTATGTGTGACGGTGGTATTAAATATATGCGATAAAGTTAACACAAAAGGCATGACCATAAAATATTAAGGACAGATTCATCCGTCATGCTGTTGACTAGTATTTCATAGTTTTTCTTAAAGTTTTTTTTTTACTCTGAATTGGTACTTTGTACATCGAATTCTTTAAACGACGCGTTTTAATTGTAGACTCTAATCAACAATGTACCTGGTCAAAATCTAACCTTTTAAAAGAAATGTTGATTACATGAGCCAATATACATAATTTATGAATACATTTAACAAGCGATTGGAAACAAATATAAGATACTCTCCTCGTGATATCATACGTTTTGGCATCGTGCCACTCTGTATGACTCTGTATAATGTCAAACTCTCAGACAGCACAATGTAATCGTGCCAAGTCACCAGTTGTCTAGCGAAACAGTCGAGAAATGTTAGGTGGAGACGAAAATTGCCGCACAAAATAACATGTAGGCATATACACGTTTTTTGTTTGAATATACTATTTCATAAGTAAAGCATGAGCAGATCCAGGAATTTTGGTTAGAGGGACACCAACTTTAAAGAGAGGGTAACCCATTTCAGGAGGGTGGGGAGGGATGGGGGCGAGGATGGTCACATCGAGTTCCAAGACCGATTTTCTATGTAAAATGAAAGAATCAAAGGGGGATTGATCACAATCAAGGCTGTGGGTGCATGTAAAGAATGGAGTTATCCCATACGGCTAACAGGAAACTTCTCGCATCATGATATCATAGATCTGAAATTGTCTGATACTTCAGAAGAAATTTCCGTCTTACTAGTACCATTTTATGTTTATAATTAAAACGCAATTGTCGTATTAAGTGTCCAACAGAAACGGATTGATTTCATTTGGAAATGAAAATACAACGTTCCACCAAATGATAATCGCGTGTTATTATTCTTTTTTTTTCAAGTAAAATGACTGTCATGCCATGTGCCTCCATCAAGAGTTCAGTCTTTAATGCCGAGTATGTGGACAGAGTAGATGTAAAAAGACTGAAGTTTTGACTTTCTTGATATCACATCTTCGGACGTTCAAAACTTCACTTCATACGACAAAAAGGCCCATCTGGTATAATCGATACCGCCTGGGGAAACAAATATGCCGTAGAAGTTAAAGTCTGAACAAAATCTCAAAGTTTTTTAAAATTATTTGATTCTGATTGGAAGATATCACGTGATTATTTTGCATTGATATTTCATATTCAAGCAGAAAAACCTGCTCCAATAAGGAATGCTGAGACCATCCGGAAGTTGAGATCCATCGACATTGAATCATTTAAAAACGAAATAAAACCTTTGGAGATTCTCGACATGAACACGTTAATTTCTGATGTTGACGGGCAATTGGAAACATTAAACAACAGTTTGATACCACTTGTTGACCAGCACGCCCCTTGGCTTACTAAAACAATAGTGCTTAGATTGACTTTTCCATGGTGTAATGAAGAACTACACGAAGTCAAATATTTGAAACGAAGACTTGAACACAAATGGAGAAAAACAAATCTGACAGTAGATCATGGGGTATACAGAAATCACTGTGCTTCTGTGAATAAATTGCTGAAACAAACACGTGTTAATTTCTATTCTAAAAAGATAGAGTCCTGTGGACGCGATCGCAAAACTGTATTGAAAGTGACAAAGAAAATTTCTTGGTAGAGACGAGGAGGCCGTGCTGCCAACATCTTCCTCTTCCAAAGAACAAGCGCAAAATTTCAGCGATTTCTTCATCGGTAAAATTGATGGAACTAGAGCTATCACTAAATGTGAGGAATGTACCCCCGCATGCACTGACACTGTAATTTGCAATTTGACGCACACAAGATTGCATGATTATGTGGACTGTATGTATATAGACTGTATGTATGTATACAGTATAGTAACAAAAGACAAAGTCCCATAACTATGCAGAATATTTATCTAAAAGAACGTAACATGCACCATGCACAACTAGGGTCAGTACTGATCACTTGTGTGAAGTTTCATTAAATTGTGTGCAAGTGTTTGAAAGATTAGGCGCGCACAAGATTGCATATGCATACCGTATGTACATAGTATGTTAACAAGAAACAAAGTCCCATAACTCTGCATTTTTTGTTGTTAAAAGAACCATGTACAACTTCTGTTGTTACTAATCACTTGTGTGAAGTTTCATTAAATTGTGTCAAGGGGATGAGGAGAGATGGTGCGTACAAGATTGTGACTATGTATATAGTATAGTAACAAAAAAAAAGTCCCTAACTCTGCAATTTTTTTTCTGAAAGAACCTAACATGGGGATGAGGAGAGATGGTGCGCACAAGATTGTGTCTACGGACAGACGGACAGACAGACGGACGGACGGACGGACAGACAGACAGACAGACAACCTGAAACCAGGGTACCCCACTTACAACTTTTTTGAGTGTACAATAAGAAATAAAATTAAGTCAAAAACAGGATTACAAACCGGTGCGGTTACCTTCGAGGAAATTTCGAACATGCAAATAAAATAAATGTGTTGAATTAACTCCAGTCTCACAGGATGATTTGAAAAAAAAATTCAAAATCTGCAAGTTAATCGTGTGAGCTAGATCCACTTCCGACATGGCTTTTGAAAGAATGCTCAGAAGAACCGCTACCATCTCTCACTGAAATAACCAATTATTCTTTTGAGAAAGTATATGTTCCGAAATCATTCAAACGTTTGTTGATCAGACCACTCATAAAAAGTCAGATCTAGATACAAATGTTCTGAAAATCTATAGACCTGTTTCTAATTTACCGTACGTGTCTAAAATAGTTGAAAAAGATAGTCGATGCTCGTTTTGAAAGCCACTTGTCTTTGAACAGTCTGCACGAAGAACACCAGTTTGCATTCAGAAAATTTCACTCCACTGAGACTGAATTACTGAAGGTTCAAAATGACATTCTCAACTCCCTTGACCAAATTGATGTAACATTGCTAGTGATGCTTGACCTATCAGCTGCTTTCGATACCATTGACCACAAGACACTATTGCACTGCCCCAACGACCACTTTGGTGTCGCAGGGAAACCACTCGAACGGATGACTTCATATCTGAGCGGCCGCTACCAAACTGTGACCATAGAATGTGCATTGTCAAAACCAAATGACAGTGTCCCAAAGGTTCCGTTCTCGGACCAAAATTGTTCACAATGTACACTGAACCAGTTGGTATAACATGCAAGAAACATGGACTTATTTACCATTTTACGTTGACGATGGGCAGCTTTATTCATCTTTCAAACCATCAAATCCGGTCTCTCAGAAGGCTGCTCTACGCTGTGTTGAAAACTGTCTCGTGGAAATTGTATTTTTGATGAACAGCAAGATGTTGAAAATCGATGTCGATAAAACTGAAGTCATTGTATTTACCTCTCTAAGAAACGAAAAACATATTGAATCTGTTTCTGTGAAAATAGAAGTATTGGTGCTTTTCTAGACTCCAACATAAGCATTGAAAAAAAAGCATATTAACTCGGTTTGTAGATCAGGATACGGACAGCTACGTCAAATACCGGTAGGCCACTTCAGGAAATATCTAAATACAGATGCTAAAATATCGCTAGTAAATTCCCTCGCTCGTCACTTTACGCCATGATTATTGCAATGCACTCTTATGTGGTGTTCCGAAGGCCTTGCTGGATAGACTTCAAAATATTCTGAACATTGCAGTTCGAATCAAAACGAGAATATCGCGTTATGATCACATTACGCCGGTATTAAAAGAGCTGCATTTGATACCAGTTACTCACAGGGCTTTAAGCTTCTAGTTCACATATAGAAAGCACTGCATGACAAATTACCGATCTATGTTAAAGGTTTGCTAGAACTCAGCCAGCAAGAAATTTGAGATCCAAGAACAACTCAAAACAACTAGTTGTTCCAAAAAGCAAAATTGTGAGGTACGGTAATCGTAGATTTTCGTCAGCTGCACCGAAGTTACAGAATATTCCTCCGGCTACCATTAGAGACGCTAAAAGCTTGGATGCTTTCAAAAGATAATTAACGGATACTTTTTTTTTTAAAGTCTAACTTTGTACTGGAAAAAAAGGCTGTTGTATGACTTTGCAACAGAAATTATTGTTGTTTATTGTTCTTTAAATTATCTAGTACAAATTAAATGTTGATATATGTGTTGCATTGTGTGTCCATATCAGTCTGTGATATTTAGTTTGTACAGCGCTTTTGAACATTTATGTTATAGATGAAAAGAGCGCTATAAAATAAAACTGATAGATAATAATAATAATAAATAATAATTCTCTTGTAACATTGCTGCCTCAAATTGTATGTTTTTCATAATTGTTAGGCATTTCATCTGATTTTAGATTCAGATATTAACTAATCCACTCAATTGTACTATAACAGAACACTGTTTAAGCTAGCGCTAGGAGTGTAAAGTCAGTAACATATTTCACCACATCTAATGAACAGACACAATCAATTCAAGTCTGCTATTATTTTGCTTGCTTGTGTTGTGATGCTTCAAAAGAATTATGTTAAAAATAAATTTTCGCTATCACAAAAAGTAGTCTTGAAGTGTCATGTAAAAAGTCTTCTTGTAATGGCTTTCAATGTTGTTAGATTTTCTGGCCCTTTTGGATCATGTTTACTAAAACAGAATTATTCTTAACCCAGTGCTAGGTGGCGTAATGTGTGTTCCACACTTC
Organism: Mercenaria mercenaria; assembly: GCF_021730395.1. NCBI lineage: Eukaryota > Metazoa > Mollusca > Bivalvia > Venerida > Veneridae > Mercenaria > Mercenaria mercenaria. The sequence goes on from NC_069378.1 coordinate 1,053,128, forward strand.
AATACCTCTCATAAACAGAATTGATCCAACAGATTTTGCTATTAACTAGTATTTGCTGGGTTGCGTTCCTTGCTTCTAAAGGACCCTCTTAAAGTCTATTTCAAAAATTTTTCAGCAACACTGAAGTGTCGTTCAGAAAGAACTTAATATTTTCCTAGATGTTTTGAATAGCATTAAGTATTTGTTTTCTTAACAATTTTGGTTTTCAAACACTTAATTTTGTTCACATTCTAGACAGTTTTTTTGCGATTGCATTAGTTTTAATCTAAAGATTACTTAAAGTACTAGAATATTTCATTTTATTTTTTAGTTCTTGTTCAGTGCTGTTTTTAAACCGTGATTTTTTATTTATAAACTTATAAATATCTCAAGCAATGCTTGTGTTTCTGAAAAACAGAAGATCCCAGCAGATCAAGACAGAAAAAGACTGTAATCGCTATATGTAATGTGCATATCAAACACACCGCAAATATAGCCACCGATGTACCGATATAGTGATAGAATTCATAATTAATGGGGTACTCTATAAACCTTTCAACAAGATACAGAAATATATAAAAGACAAATGTCGCTACAATAAAATCGATCTAAAGTATGTGAGATACTATGTGCCTTTGAAAGTATTGTCCCTTGACGAATCATCAGTTCCATTTACAACTCCTGCTAGTACTTCAGTTCTCCAACAACAAAATATCTTCATGCACCACAGTCAGAACGTTTTTTATCATCTTGCATGAGCTTAAATAATCAGCACAAAAAAAAGAGAGTATAAGGCCTTAATTTATGAAATTTGTAACTTCACAAAATATATAATATAAGACAGTAAGATAATAACAATGTACGCAATTTGAATTTCACCATTTTTTTTTTAATTACTTCTTTTGAAATAATCGATAAAGTTGTACATGTAATTGTAATGATCAGTCTTTTTTTCATAAATTGTTTGATTTATTTATAGGACAGTTTAATCTTTGTAATCTGATCCAACATACAGTTTACAGGTATTTATGGTTTACTGTACGTTAATATGAGTATATTATGTATAGAATTTTAACAATATAATTACTTGTTTTTCTTTAAGGAGATTCTCAACATTTTAAATGTTACCTATCAAGATGACATTTGACCCTCAACAAGACCAACGACTTAAGCCCTTTCTTTACAAACATTCTAACTATTTTATGTTTTGTTATGTTTATATTGTCTAAATGTTTTTAAAACTGCTGACTGAAATTTCAAAACTGACTGAAAAAATACTTGATCTTCCCTTATATATCTCTCGTATTTCATACATGTATAGGGTCATGCAGTACATGATGAACATTAATTGATGTTTTGCTCGAATAGTGCGTAAAAGAAGGAAGTACATACAGGGTTCTTTATATAGAACTGCGTTCGAAATTATTCGAATGTGACAAACACCTTTAATTTCGAAAGATTTCGGCGCAGTTCTACATTCGCTTCTCCGAGTGATAGAGCTTTCGACCTCTCATACACTGGTGCTCGTCTTTACTAGTCTAATGTTAAAGTATACAAACAGATATGAAAAGATTATGAAAAAAAAAATAATAATAATAACAATCTGCAGCTGTTATTTACAACTATAAATATGATAAATTTAAATTACAATTACATATTAAATACACAGTATACTTGTCAACACATACATTTATACATTACAATGCAATGCAGTACCGGCGTTCTATAATTACCACCAAAAAAAAATGACATATACGTTTTATGACAAAAAGAAGTTGCTTATTTTCACATTACACAATTTTCAATATTAAATTTACAACTTATACAAACGGAACATCATATAATTTCCTCTTTCCAAATAAATATCTACAAAAGTCAGAATTTTTTTTTCAATTAGCCTGACATTCCGAAACTAGCTAATGTCCTGCCGAAAAAGTAAACATTTTACATATCTCTGTAGAATAAACTAAAATACTAAATAAAATTGTAATTCAAAAAAACAGAATAGAAAAAAACACATATATATATATAATTATATATCTGAGAGGGGCCTCCGTTGCCGAGTGGTTAAGGCCGCTGACTTCAAATCACGTGCCCCTCATCGATGACGGTTCGAGCCTCACTCGGGTCGTTGAATTCTTCATGTGAGGAAGCCATCCAGCTAGTTTACGGAAGGTCGGTGGTTCTACCCAGGTGCCCGCTCGTGATGAAATAATGCACGGAGGGGCGCCTGAGGTCTTCCTCCACAATCAAAGCTGGAAAGTCGCCATTTGACCTATCATATGTCGGTGCGACGTTAAATCCAACCAAAATATATATACATGTTGTCCGCACGCTCAGAAGAGCCAAAATAGACGTGGGTATAACAGTATCGTTCGGAAAAAAAATCTTTCAAAATTGTTAAACAAATTTTTAAATAATAGTTCTAGTCAAATTATATCTCAAACTGACGAAAAGATGAAAATTGAAACAGGTTTGTGTTATATTTGAATTAATATTTAAGAACATATAATTTAATATTTATTTATTTTTTGGTTGGGTTTAACGTCGCACCGAAACAATTGTAGTGTCATATGGCTACTTTCCAGCTTTCATGGTGGAGGAAGACCCAAGGTGCCCCTCCGTGCATTATTTCATCGATGTGAGGCAAGTTATTTGAAGTCAGCGACCTTAACCACTGAGCCACGGAGGCCCCTACAATTTTACATATGTGGGTATTTCGGCTGTTCTATTTAGATATTGAAAAATCGATAGCCTCGCATTTATTTGGGGTTTCTAATGCTCGCGAAAAGAAAACACAACCAATGTTTGTAGCTAGCATCTATAAACTGTAATGTTTGGGTTGGTGCTATTTTTAGCGTATACAGATTTATAAACCACATTGGGACTTCTTTCAAATCATTATTCAAATACCCTTAATAAAATGTCCGTCATGTCGAATTTTTGTTAATCTTAGAATGAGGAAAAAGTTTCAGCCGTCAATGAATGTCCTTTTAAAAAAGTTAGGGCGTCCTTGGGCGTTTATTCCCTGATGGTAATGAGTCAAGTCGGATCACGCAGCTCGAGTAAAACGCTCTAACACCGGGAGCCGGAAGTGCCCTGCAAATCATGCACGATCGCCTACGCCTTATTCCGCCATATTATTCTCGCATTGTTCGCGGTCCTCTCGATTAGAACAATGTTCTTGGGCCTTGTCCGTGTCATTAGAGCGATTCTACATCGGGTCGGACACAGAAGAACAAGAAGAACGAAGCGCAAAAGGACACACTTAGAGACGACTTTCTAAAATTTGTTTTGAACGATGCCATTTTAACGACGTCAGATCGAATCTTCGATCTCGCAGAGAGTCGCCCTTGATATTGTATATTACCAAAAGCGTAAACCATGCTGATTGTCAATAAATGAAATTTGAAACTTGATATTATTGCACAAGTGTTATTATACGAAATTACATGAACGTTATTTCCCATCCGTAAAAGTATACTATATGGTGAATGCAAATACTTATATACGAAGTGCTCAACTGTAATGTTTGATCTTAAAAAAAAAACTCTTCATCAAAAATTATTTTTCGGATACTAGTGCAATAATTTCCTTGTATATATTTTTTACTGACAGTTGAATGATAGTGATGAGATGGTGTTTCGCCTTGAATACAGTTGATTTGATTCCGAAGTTAAACATGTAAATGGAAAATTTAAATTTTAGTAGTATTTATGCATTTTCAAGAACACATGCAGTATAGAACATAACTAGTTTTATTTAGACTCTTCATTATCTAAATACAAGCCAGTCAAATACTGATTTTTTAAGTTGAATTATCTTCTACATATCCACATGTTTTATTGTACAAATGTTTTTACTTACACACACGTTAAACAAAATTTGAACACTTTATGTACATATCGTAACTAGCTGAGTCGACTTTTATTTACAAAAGTATATTGTTAAGTTTTCTGAAAGATACCTTCCTTGTCCATTGTTTTAGATGTAAAATGATCATGAACTACACGATAAATACGTTGGTTAACAGGCCATATACACAAACTTGAATTTACAATATATCATTGGTAATTTCATCTTTTAAGACATTTTGACTGGTTGAATATTGTTTTTATAAAGAATAAGGAAGAACTCTCTACAGTTCCTGACAAATTCACATAGGAATTATATACACCAGTGAACGTATTGGTAAAAGACAACTATCGATACTATGACGAAGCAGAAATGAATATCGAAGAATCGAATGGACAACGATTGTATAATAAAAGTACATGTATGACACGTGAAACATTAGCTCTTTCAGTAGATGTTACTAATCTGTATGATAAAATACATAGCGATGATGTAGGCAATGACAAACAAATAGCAAAGAAGGCGATATATTATGCTTATAAAATGGACTCGGAATTGGACAAACGTAGATGTTCTACAGGAATAGAAATGAAAATGATAAAATCCGCTGGAAATCTATTGAGCAAGCGTAGTAAAGATATCGCGTATGAAACCTTAGCGTCAACGAAACGTACTTCAAATGTATATGACACAATTCAAAGTGGAACAGGAAATAACGCTCTCGATAGACAAACTTCACTAGACAATACGAAAGTTTATACGAACATGATCTTCGATACGACTGACTTCAATCTAACGGAAAACAATCCTGATACGGCTAAATCGTTTGAAGTGTGGACAAAGACAGAATCTCAAAAAGAGTTACCTGGCGAATATGAAAATTTTACATTTCAACGTATGAATCATCAAGACGAATTTAAGTCAAGGAAAAATAAAGCAATCTGCATTTTCCTTCTAATTACAGTTCTACTAATTACAACTATAATAATCACAATGGTTTTCACTGTCTTTAAGGATGATGATGTCGAAGAATGTATACCGTTCATTGCACCAGAAAATGGTTTTATGGAAGTTCTACACGAAATGGGTTCCTTAGTCGTCGGTACAAAAATAACTATCTCCTGCAGGGAGGGATATTTTGTTGACGGAAACGATACTGTTGTATGCTCTCCGAATAGAACTTGGTCAGAATCTCCAACATGTGAAATTAGGGACTGTGGAATACCATCAGATATAACGAATGGTCATACAAATGATTTAGAGAATACAACATTTAACAGTACATTCACTGTCGAATGCGACGAAGGGTACGTTGCAGTGGGCATTATAACAGTCTTGTGTGACATGAATGGGACATGGACTGAACGGCCAAACTGTAGACCTGTGTCTTGTGAGATTCCTCAAGTTTTAGATAACGAAACTAAAATCGTGTACAACGATACCACATTTGGTGCAACTGCAAACTTTAGATGCATTGATGGATACTCGCTAATGGGCGCCTCGTTTACCACCTGTTTGAGTAATGGCAGTTGGACACAGATTCCTTCGTGTTTCAGAACGATAGGTACTATATTTTGTGCTTTTAGAAATGTACCCCTTTACATTGTTAAAACAGTCTGTTCAGATTCCTTTAACAAACTACAGAATGGTAGGAATTAATATTGTCTATACACAAAAACACCTAATGTTAAGACTACTTTCGGCTTTAACCAGATAATCTTTTGTGAAAGAAGCATTGTCCAATTTCTCCCTGATAGAAATATTGGATTTTGTATTTGTTTATAAATCTGCTAGGATCAGCATGCGAAGAAGCAATGGTACTGCACGACCTTGTACGAAGATCTAGAATATACCAAGCTGATGGTGTACAGGGCAGTGACCCGTTTGTCGATGACGAATACCTGTTCCCAGATTGGTACAGTGTCATTTTCAACGGGAAACAGTATCTAATGTCAGGTGTTAATACTATGCCGCAGTACAACTTTTGTGGTACTGAGAACCCGATTTATCTTAAGCGTGAGTGCATTAACGTTTGAATTGTAAAAGTTGTTCGGGTCTAAGAATAACTGCACATATCTAAGCTCAGAATGACTAACAGTATATATATATAGAATACTATGACATTACTTGGATTCAGTGTATATTTGAAATACCAAGAATAATCGACGTTTAAAATGCAACCGTAGAAACATATTCTAATTTCTGCTAATCACGTTTTTAACAGTTTTCGTACACCTTTTCTAATAAACAATAGACATATTATAATTATCAATTATTTAAAACCTGCCTCGTATTGGCATGTCGGTTTAATTAAAGAGCAATACTTCTGCACATGTGCGTATCTCCAACGAGATCAGTGCCATATGTTCCCAATATTTTATGTTTTTACGTATAAAGTATCTTAATCATGTACGAAAACTATTACTTACACATGAGCTTTGTGCAAGAGGGAAACATGATTATTTCCTGGCTTTTTAGACTTATTCAGTCTAAACGACTAATATTTATTTAGAACGTTTGACAAGTGTATATGCATTCAATTGATTGTTTGATTTACGAAGCGAAATATCAAACCAAGAACAACAACCAGTAAAAGTAGAAAGAATAGTAAATAATAGTAAAATACTGACCAATAGCGAAAGGAGTAGCATCTAGCATTAAGTTCCAAAATGGTGTCGTCAATAAATGAAAATGCATTAAAAGTTACAGTGTTGGGATTTTGTACTCTGCATAGTATATATTTCACGTACACGGTTGCGATACAATTATTGAACCTTATACATGATCATTTTATGAAAATATTTAATAGAATGGTTCAATCTTATTTCCTCTTTTATTGGAATATTTGTTCTATAAAAATGACCTTGTGTTTCAGATCCCCATCCAGAAGTAGAAACCATGGCTGCCACTGCGACTGTCTGTGAAAAGACGTCTTCGAGCGACTGCCAGAATATGCACACTATTGCTATCAGAAAATGTGGAAATGATAACATCCAGTATTTTCTGCCTAGAACAAATAGCAAGTCTGCATATTGTTTCGGTAATTCTTTGTTATTTACTAGCCCTTAATGTGTGTTGTGTCATTCGTTTATCGCTATTTACATAGGCGTAGGAGAGAGGGAAGGGGGTGGGAGGACAGGGGACCAAAAGTAGTGAGTAGGGGGACTAGGCTATGGTGTGCTCCCTCCCGCCACAACCTTTACCTCCAAAACAGATTTTTCTTATATAAAGGAAACTTAGCCAATTTGTGAAAGCATTTAGATGTACTGATATAGATTTGATGTGACGTCTATTGTCACACAGGGGGGAGAACTGTTTTCAGTGAAATCGTGATATGTTTTGCTGGCCGACCTAACTAAAGAATCCCAAACTCCAACTTTGAGTTCGCTCCTACGCAATGATAAAAAGCATAACATAAGAAAGATAAGGTACCCGTTTTTCAATTTGTTTCAATCATGTTTTTTTGACTGCCAAGCATTCAAGACAGTGGACCCAGTCGGTACTGTCGGTACCTGTGCGATTTAAGACATACCTATAGCAAAAGTGTTTTAACATTTTTTATACGCGATGGGCGGTTGTACGAGGGCCTAACCCAAGTGAATTATTTCGTACGTTGTATAACCGCTAGATTGTATAAATAGTGTTAAAACAGGGTCTTCCTATAAATTGTTACGTTTCTATTACGTCGTTTATTCTAAACTTTAGTTCTTCCGATTTGATAGAACGCTTTCTTCGTGGATGCATGGCACCATAGTGTAGGTCGTCGCGCTCCTTTGTTTTACACGCATGGGCTAGAAATGGTAATAAATATTGCCGAATAGTTAAATTAGAAAGCAAACGATGGTGAAATATTCTGCACAACGAATTACCATCTCAGTGTGTCAGTTAATCAAAACAGTTGTGTTATGTAGCATTTCGTTTTAAACGTGTTATAAGAAAAATAATCGATCAATTTGAAAACGCTATTTCTCGATTCGTACCTGGTGCTAACTATCACGTCGCCGTGACGTCAATATAGTATCGTTGTGATGATTTAAGCATTGCCTGGTCATATTAGAATACGCATTATTTCATTCTTATATAACATTTCGTTATTTTAAGGACAATAATGTAACTCTTGGGTCTCCTTTCTAACCGAGAAATACAGAAATTGCATATGGCGGATACGTTATTGAACGGTAATGTCATTACCGGGTTGGGGTTGAGTCTATTAACTTAAGATATCCGATCCATAAATAGGTATAATATCGATGCTTGGAGACCACGTGGTTTTTTTTTTTTTTTTTTTTTTTTTTTTTTTGTCTTTGTATCATCTTAAAGAGTTGTGTCTGCTGAACGAAAACTAGTATATAAGGTGAACATAATATTATGCACGAATCACTAGAGTCATGTTTTTATACTGCGAATTGATCAATATTACGGGGTAGAATGTAAGGTGTCTGCGGCGTAATATTCTATTTAGGTGGTACTAAAAAGTTGTTCTGATCTTGTTCGGGTGTCGGAAACAATGTGCAAAGCCTTCCTGAACAACATAGCAATGCTGCTAGACAAACACTGTCATTTTAATATAGGCATTCCTTTTCTTTCGTTCATTAACAAAACGTTGGTTATCTCCCTACAAAAGTCACCATATATACATACCAAACAATTTCAGTTCTACAATGTTATACAATTTGGGGACACTGAGTCCATGTACAAATGTGAATATGCTAACCACAGAAGTATTTCTTATGACAATGATCCATGCACTTGTCTACTGTGTTGTGTGAATTGTGGCGAGGAACACTCAGCCAAATCTGCAAGACATAATATGTTCTACGTGATTTTGAAATGTAGAACATTATTATTTATTTATTTATTTATTTATTTATTTGGGTTTCACGGCGCACCAACACAGTATAGGTTATATGGCGCCAAACAGGACTACCAATTTTGGTTTCACATCTCATTAACATCGAAATAAAAACATGAGGTATGGAATCAAAATTTGCATACCTGCTGGAATCACAGAGTTACAGCAAAACCAAGTGTTAAAACTATAATAGTTGCATGATCGTAAGAGACAAAACAGACAAAATGACAATGCAAATTTTAACCTCCAAAAGTTACACCAATCTGTCCATCAATAAAGTAAACTTAATCAAGCAAGACAGCACTGTTTCGATGTGAGTCCTCAAAATTTGATCCAGAGTCTGACCTGAACATCTGTCCTCACGTTTCAGAAGGCATTAATTACGTCAGAAACACTTAAAGTCAAAAATCAATCTGCATTACAACCAAGAGACTGAAACACATTGATATGCACATTTGTATATCATATGTCAAAATGTTATTGATAAAAGAAATGATAGGCTTCTCACTAGAAACTGTATAGGTCATGTGGAATTGAAATTGTATGTTCGTTTATTCGTTCGCCGTGCGGTCTTTCGTTATTACAAATCATACCCTATAAAACCCACAACGCACCAACAATTCAGATGGGAATGTTTCAGGAATAGGTGAATAAAACACTGAAACAACGATTTAAACTAACAGTGTGAGGAAAGGGATCGGATTTAACAATTTCATGAACTGCTACATTCGGATAGCACTTTTAACAACGGTTTGATTATTTTTCAATTTATATAGATATAGGTAGGAGGGGTTTACATTCGATTTAATCTAAATTCCTACTAAGCGTCTGACAGAGAACAAATCACTAGGACTACTTATTCATAGAAGACAGAATAATTTACCGAACGAAACAGATTGTCCATCCTTTTTACTTTCTTTTATCTGATCAAAACACTAAAATGTATATTTTTGAAATTATATATGAAGTTAGATAAACGTGTTCTCAAAACATATCAAAACTATCATACGACGGAGTATATGGAACCATCAATGATACATAGAGGTAATTCCTTGAAAAGCAGCGTATTTTCCCAAGTTGAAATAATCGGTTTGCCCTGAACGAGACAAAAATGGTAAGAACTAAAGAGGATCTGATGGAGCCTGTATATCAAAGTGTAAACTGCCAAAAGACAAAATTAAAAAGCAGGCAACATAGCCTAGGAATGATTAAAGAATACCCAAAGCTATTTTAGCAGTAGTACTGGAACCACTCAAGCCGAAATATTCAAGCTAAAAAAACAGTACACTATCACAAATGCCGTGCTGAACGATCTAAAGAAATCGTAATATAACCCCTACTCACTGTTGTTATCATAATATCCTGGATTCACTTTTATTTCATATTGTTTCAAGAACGTCAAACCTTTTCCCAAATTTTTAACTGATTTGATATACATACTTTATTTTATAGATCCGCCAGATATAAAGAATATTACAGGTAAGACATTCATACATATTATTTTCTAGGTAATGTTTTAAGTTCAAGTAAATATATTATGCAAATGGTCATATAGAATCGTATTATGTAAACATGTTTGGACTGATTCAAGTATTGCAGAAAAATAAATGATATTTGAAAAAGGAAGTTAGAAATACAGTGATCATTAAGCTTTATATGGCCTAAAAATTGAAAAAAATGTCAGACTGGTAATAAGTAAACAATAGATACATTTTTTGCTACAAAATGTTTTATATTCTATAATGAATTAGATTTGTTAACAGAATTATTATTTTGTTAAAAACATATTGCTGAATATTCACAGAATTCTGAGAAAGTATGTATTTTTGCAATAATAAGGTCATATTGGAATGATTTTAACACCAAGCACAGCCAAAGCCAAGAAAATAATTTGACCATAGATATAATTATTCCTGCCAACGACGATAGCAAACCACGTGATTTAGAAATGGCGATTCTAAAAATGTGTTCCTACATTTTCTAAGAATATTCTGAAGTTTAGAAAAATCAAGATTTAATCAAATTCTACATTGTAGAAAAACTATTGATCCAAACGTGCAGAACTACCTTAAAGCGAATTTTATACGGAATCTAAATAGAAGTTATCTGGAAAAGATGGACCATATTTATCTAACACTTATGTTTCAGAGTTTGCCAATCCGCCGAATGCTCAGCTTGGATCATTGACAGTTACTCCGGAGTTAAGGTTTTCAGAATTTTCCAACATGGGTAGGGTGTATCAGATGCCATTTCTTGCTTTCGTCTGTGTAGAAACTGATGGAATGGACAGATCATCTCTGAATCTTATATATACCACATACTGGTAAAGCATTTTACGTTTTCTCAAAATTGTTGCATGTAAATTTATACAAATCGATGGTAATTATTTGTATTTGAAATTATCTGTATGGCGTATTACCGCCCGAGTGTATAATGTCAAAACACTCTTTGGCTATAAATTATTTCTATTCTAAAATGCCCTTTATCTACAACAGTAGAAAAATATAATAGCGCTCTTTCTTGGTTGCAACAAAATCATTGACGTCACCGCACGTTAACGTGACGTCATTTAAGCGTAAGCGTGTTTTAACCGAGACAGGCATATTAGAATATCATTTAATATACGGTTCAAAGTTTTATTCAAGCAAAAATATAAATCATACGGATGATTTTTTCAATTTTACAGGTACATTGATGACAAAGTTGCGTTCAGTTTTGAAAATGAAACAAGTGTCACTACCCTAACTGAAAAAGATCTCCTTCAGAAAGGTTTTGGTCTCGGAATAATGGTATGTAAAATCGTTTCAATTAATTATACTTGTAATAGTAGGAAGTTCGGAACTAGCAACCGTTAAATTCTTCAGCTCCCAGCAGTTACAACAGTAATTCATTACTAAACTTTAGCAGAGTGATGTCAGAAGTTGATCAGTAACAACAGTATTTCTACTATCACTGTACGAACGTTATAGCAGTAACAATTGTATAACTGTTTGAATATTACTGCCACTAATGTTGGCAGTTACAGCAGTAACAACATTATAACAGTTGTAACTACCATTAATAGTATCAACAGTATTAACGCCCACGTTCATTTAAAGCGGGGGCAATTGTTAAATGCAAATTACATTGACGGCTGATTTTCAATATGCCGGCGACATACGACAAAAGGGGTCCTCAGTAAAAAAAATCTGAACATAGTTTGATGCTCTGTTACAGCTGTATTCAACATCAATATCTTTTTATCGAGTTAAGCTGGTCATCATATGTCATCGTCGGTGACTAAACGACATATACTGTTTTCTGCTGTAAAGTACAACGTTCATGACAGCTTGAGGATGCATATATACTGAACCATACCGCTTCATTGCTTTACTAGGAAGTTTGTTCAGTACAAAGTACATACTGCACAGCCGACGGATTGTCAAATTACGGCAATAGTTATCAATACGGCAAACGAAGTTCTCATTACGAAATATGAACATATCTGGTTGCTCACACTGCTGTGTTTTGCACCAAAACGATGGTCTCGAGCCACTATTTTGTCCGCTTAGGACATCGTAGGGAAATGTATGAGAAGTTTTAGCAATTCATGCATCATGTGTTACGAAATAAGACCAAGTCTGCATAATATCGTAACTTTTGCCAGTTTTCATTATTAGAAAAATGGCTTGAATCCTTGATACTATTGTAATTCATCATGTTCAGGAGGGATTGATGCTTTGAGCCGTGTCGAAATATTTATAGGATGTTTGTTCCATAAGTAGTACATATTGCATTGCCGATGGATTTTTTTGAATGTCGTTACAAACATTTTCAAAATTATTTCTACGTATATCCCAGCTCAGTAAGAAGCAAATACATTGCTTGAAACTTATGATACAAAATAAGTAAGAAATAACTAATAACTCTGAAGAGATATACAACACGGAGGTAATATTGTTTGGCGTATGGATTAAATTGAATCACATTTAAACAGAAAGTAACACCGCAGTAGTCATATAATTAAGTCTATTTAGAGACAGACAAATGTGGATATACATCTATGAAGCAGCATGTAATGACAGTAAAAAGGGCTACTTTGCAAATATTTAAAACTTAGTAGCAAAAATGAACAATAGAGACCATATCAGGGATAGCTAGTCAAAATGATTTGACTTCCTGTGTTGATTCTGAAATATGTTCGTGTTGGGTCAGAGTCCCCAACTAACTAACATATTAACACAGTATTTCGACCTACATACTTTTCGCTATAGCCTGTCACAAAACTTGGTGGTCTCAAGCAAATTTCGGAACATTACGTTTCTTGCAAACAAGGTACGAAAAGTGGGAAGAAGTTTTCTTTCTCTTACGACGGTATATCCTCTATTCGATATGTGTCTTCTGTTATTCAGTGTTATGAAAGACTTAATTTAATGGATTTTCGTTTCAACACAAACCCGTCCCGTGCCCAGTTTGTTCAAAGATGTAGGCCAAAAACCATTGTATACAGCTACGCGAAACAAAATCGAATAATTGCTCAATATTAAAATCAAGATATCTACATTTACATTATACATTTTCCCAGGGAGACCACCACTAATGGGTCCTTAGGTGATCCCAGTGTGAGTATAACCAAAACTACTTGCACTACGCCCCTGTTCAGGAAGATTTTATCCAAAAAAAGCAACATTTTAGGAATTAACCTCGGCATACAGAAAACTCGTTGATAATCTCATAGAAATAAATTTTCGGACCAAATTTACCAATGATTTTTCCATGTGGTCAAGCACAGCTTCATATACTGGTTCGAAACTAGTTTCCGGCTAGAGTCAATGTATGGACAATTACTGAATACCTTTATTTTTTGTTTTCTCATGATACATGTCATGTACAAATGTTCTATAGAATTATTTGATGACAAATCCGTTTTAGGTTACGTCATAAACCCGTCAGTTTACATCGTATATAAACAGTGCATATCGTATCACATTCAATGGTGATACAATCATGTAAGCATGTTATACAGAGATATGAGTTGATTACCATTATCATTAATTTTCATTACAGTCTATATATACGGAGACTCTTTCAAAATTTCTGCCACACTTAATTTGGCCACCAATTAATTTGTCGTAGAAATATAGCGGTGTGCGTTGCCATGCCAACAGGTAAAGTTTGAAAAATCAGATTTTAAAAACTGGGCATGAATATTTTGTTCATGTAAATTGACCTACAGTATAATTTTATCACTACCTGTCACATAGATTTAACAGAATCATGATTACGATCTAAATGACCAAAATGAGGGGTACACATGCAAAATAACATAGTTGGCACGTGCATACATGTAACTACTATTTTGTTTTTTAATGATTTCTTCTTAAAATTAGTTTTAAAATATCATTAATGTAACAGATACTTTTTTCATTTCAAAATCTCTAATGAAACTGACAGAAAAGAATGTGGTATTTAAATTGTTTCGAATTCCATATTTACATTGTTTCACAGTCCATTTGTCTTTCTGTTCATATTTGATCATAGCACACTTAAAAATATTAACCGGCCACTTTAAATTCGAAAATATCTATTTTAAAAAGTATACACGTTTCATTTGTATAGATCACTTGTATTTTGTCTCTTTTTTATACCCTTCTATATGTTTTCAGTATTTTGATGGATGATTACTGCAAAAAAAATCACTTCTGTATAAATGTGAATACTTTTTAATGTTTTTTTAAAATACATCTACCAGGACACATCTTCTTCATGACACACTTTCGTTTAAGTGACAAAACCCAGCTGAAAATTCAATTTTGTTTTCAAGACAAAAGTTTCCATCATTGTTAGTTATGATTAGGATTATAACTGTAATTGTTTAGAGTTCTTATCACCCATTGCCATTGTTAGATGTGTTCAACGCAAACCGCTGTAACAGCTAACTGCTCACTTTATTGTATCTGTCATAAATGCGTAGCAAATGGGGTTCTCTATGGTAGTTTTGGTGTTTGCATTAATAAAGCTCGTAAAACTCGTTTACGTATACGTTTTATTCAGATGGTAACGAATATTTAATGCCTGCAAAAGTCGTGATGCCATGAAATTTTAAAATATTGAACATGATTATGAATGTTAAAAGTTCTTTTTCATATCTAACGTAAATAGTGTTGGTGTAATTTTAAACGTCACACAAGCAGTCTGTTTGGTATAAATTCGACGACGTAATAATACATAAAAAGCTATTTTATAGACTTCGGCCTTTGACAAGAATAAATCGATAACAATTTTTTTAATTGTACGCTATTTTTCAAAAAATTTGGATAATTTTGAAGAAGTAGCGGTACGTGGGTTTCAGGTTTATCACATGTTTGACGTCGCGGGAGTGTAATAAAGCCATTGAATAAAAAGGATAATACACTAGTGTAATAAAGCTTTGACGTCGACGTCATTTATTGTATAAGCGACGTCGGTCAAACTGTCTTGTTTATGTAGTAAAAGAAAGTCGAATTTTTGACGTTTCGACAAGAAAGGCTAACATGTGATAAAAAGAATATTACATTTGTGACTTTCCACATTGAATTTATTAAACTCGTTGAATAAAATTGATAAATGCTCGGCAGAGCCTCGCATTTTATTATTTTATTCAACTCGTTTAATAAATTCAATATGAAAAGACACTTATGTAATATCCTCTATTTAAATAACATGGGATTTGTAAATGAAAGCTGCATTGTGTATAATATGAATAATAACATGAGCTACATGTGCACAGGTAACGATAGCCATGCTAAAAGTGTCAAAATTAATTTCTGACATAATTTTATGCTTTTTTAAAAATTTCTTGCGGGTCATTATGCCAGTTTATTTCTTGTTGAATCAGCATGGCCGTGGTATTTTAACTACTTTTCGTTCCTATCGGATAGCGGGAATTTAATTTGTGATGGAGCATTTTATGTGGAAGAGTAACTGAAAAGAAATATACACAAATGTAGCTTATTTACGTATTATAAACCATTATTTAGAAAACTGTCGTTGTAGTTGTGAGGTCTAGAATTCTAGTAAAATAGGAAAATTAACTCTTTGTTGATATAATATGTCACTTTTTTCTTGATATAATTATACACCAAATTCTCCTCACCGAAATAAGAAATAACCCATGATATACCGCTGCGATGTTCGGTTTGTGACTATTGCTCACTGTATGATATTTACAGATCCGATGTGCTGCTAAAATGGCAAGCTCCCCAGCAGGTCTTAAAACAAATTTGACTACAAGCAAAAACTTCTTCGCAGGGATAGAGGCGAGTACATTAGCTTAGATTGTATATTGATATAATTCTAAAATTCCACTTAAACTGGTGTTTACAGGCGTAACGTGTGTTGTACTTTCAGTATCTCTAACGCACAGAATCCTCCAAGCCGAGTCTATTTTGCTGTTAAATGATCTTGAACATGTAGCAAACACAAAAGCTGCATCTGACCTATCTTTTATTTAACTGATTTATTTTGTATTTGATATTTTTACTTATCCTTTTGATGAATTGAACATTGTTTTACTTTATTCTAAAAGGTCAGCGACAACCCACTCTATTTACCTCGTAACGGAAGTGTAGAAATATCATTTCGACCAACTGTTCCCATCGGTTGTTACAAAGAATTAAAGGAGCACCCAACAATTCCCTGCTATTCGAAAGCATTCCTGTTTGTAAAAGATGTTTCGCAATGCACCGTGGACAATCAATTAATCAGCAGGCCTAACATCTATGGAATCCAAGCACGTTGTGGACTTACTTTTGAGGTACGTGTGTCTTGGACTTATGCATGTTCATTACAAATGGCTTCAATGATAATGTATGTTCGTGCGTCTTTAAGTCATTTAAGTCAGTCTATTGTGAAATGCAAGTTATTAATAGCAGGTGGACATGGTAGTGTAGAGTATTTAACCGTGAATAGAATATTTGATACTGTAGAATAGAAATTCATAAAATGAATATCCATGATTCAAAAATGGACTCCTGCTAAATAATCACGTTATGAAATAGTCGTTGGTCACGTCATATTTTGTAGCTTCAAGTCTATCTGTGCAATGTGCAAATGCTGATGTCCAGGTTTGTAGATGTTCCATTTCATTTATTATTAACCTGTCTTTCTTGCGTGTCGTAAATTCATAAGTGTATTTTTGTGTGTATATTTGCATGTGCTCGCGTGTGTTCACGTGACCAAAATTTTACTGGAGGGCTATTTCTGCACAGAATTCAGAAGAATTTAATATTGCAGGCAACTGAAAATAAACAAAACAAACAGAATTTCATCAATGTCTGTAACATGATGAAAAAACAGATTTTCTTAAAAGAAAGAATATTACATTTGCGCTAGGCGGAACCTTTTGCTAAGCTTAATCTTGTTTAAGTAAAACATTATCAGGATGTTTGTGGTAATTAAATGTAGGCCCAATTAGATACTAGAACTAGGTCAGGATTGCAATACATGAAAACAGATGAAAATTTGATTATTTTATTTCCAAAACAAAATAGTTTCGCTGATAATTGTATCATAAACTGGTACTCATATGATAAAATATATGTTCTCTATGTAAAAGAATTAACATTTATCTGGGTATAATAAGACGAAAGTCATTAAATGATTCTTCGAAATCACAACCACCAAGAAGTTCCTGAAACCCACTTTGGATTTAAGCCAAATAAATGCTTCTCATTTCTAATGAACAGATCCGTCGGTATTACATCATGAGTTATACCAAATATAGGTCATCAAAGGTTAAGTGGTAAGGAATTGTCTAAACAATTTCTTACCTCTCCGCACAAAAATAAATCGCAATTTATATACGTGACTTACTGAACATTTTGTACAATAACATCCGTTATGAAAAATAATAAAATATGTTTCAAATCAGGCAAATGAATTCGTTAGAAATCAGGTGACTGTTATCCCTTGTTATTGTTACCCGACATACTAAAAGCTAACCTTTTTTGTTGAAAAAACTGTTACCTTATTAGTCCTCTCCTTTATACGTTATAAACTATTTCAGACGCTATATCTACGATTTTAGAAAGTTCTATTCTCCTTCATTAGGCACCGTAAAATAATCGAACCAATAGTTTTCCTATTTGTATATAAATATATAACAAGACCAAAAACGTTTCCGGTAAAGTCTCATAGCGCTAGATCCGTGTTCCGGCACAGTTTATTTATTTGTCGTTTTGCAACGCAATGATTTAATGAAGTGCACAGTTACTACATGTATTTTTAACAGTTCTGTCAACCAAACGGATCGGTGAAATCAAACCGAATGCGAGACAAAGGTAAGAAATAAGTGTATTCGTATACATTCCAAAAACGACGCACAAGAACCACGTGAATTGCTAGTAAATGGAGGAGTTGCGTTGATTTCGAAACAAGCCACGTAAAACTCTAATAGATACATATTTACATCCATATGCAAATACTATTTGAACATTCTATGATTCAGGGTTGTTTCCCGAATGAACTGCCTTGTACGAAAACAATGAAGAGTGCTGCAATGACCATCACAGCACCATACTTCAGCGATGCTGACCCTAATTCGTATAAACTGCGACTGACTACCAGTGGCACAGGAACGCATTCCATATGGAAGAGATACATAGTTAAAGAAGTAACGGTATATGTTCTTTTTGTTTGTTTTGTTGGGTTTAACGTCGCAATTGTAGATCACATGACGGGTGACCTTCCAGCTATGATGATGTAAGGCCACAGGTGTTCCTTCGTACATTATTTAATCGCGGGTGGGCACGTGGGTAGAACCAGCTGGATAGCTTCCTCACACGAAGAATTCAACGCCCCGAGTGAGGTTCAGATCTATGCTGATTCCAAAATCTGTAAGTAGTTTTCAAAGGTCTAAGTGATCACTTTTGTTATTTTGCAATTTGAAAATAGAAAATAAGTTAATGTTTAAGTTGAATTAGGATTATAATATATTGAAAGATGAATTTCGTGTTTTTACTTAATGCGGCTCGCTCAAACATTTCTTTCACTTTTAAAAAATACATGGTGGTACAAACTTCTTGACAAATAATTTAACGTAGAGCCAAATCTGGTATACTATAGCTTAATGCTCACCATTATCCAACTAGAAATAGCGACCTGACAGGATAATTTATTAACTAAATGCAGTTATAATGTATGCGTTTGTGGAGAATAGCTCAACATAAAATCCTTTTCATAACAAAATAAAAACAAATCTGCGACAAGGGATGCATTGCTTGTTCTCATGGGAATACCAACTACTTGTCGAAACAGTTCATTCAAAAACCCAAAGTAGATGTTCTGCGATAAAAAGGTAAGGGCTTTGCAAACTTTGTAACATGGCCTAATTGTATAATTTCTAATGCATCTAGTAAAACAGCTTTCACGACATTGCATGCGAGAAATGTAGCATTCTCCCTGGCAACACCCTTTTGATTTGTGGTTGTTCATTTGGCATTTAACTATACTTCGCTTTTTTACAAAATAATGCTATTTTTTCGAATAACTAATTTTAGGTTAAATTTTTGTATGTAAACTGATATCTCAGTACCCTTTGACCGCCTCGGTAGCCCAGAGGTAGAGCGCCCGAGTGGTTTCAATCCACGGCCGCGTCATACCAAAAACGTTAAAAATGGTACTAGTGGATTCCTCACTTAGCGCTCAGCATTTAGAGGGTAGTGATTGAACTGCTCAGCCCGTTGTCAGTATAATGTGACTTGGTTGGCTATCATGTCGCGTGTGTACGGCGTGATGTACCAGTGAGGGAGCACTATAAAGTTAGGCATTGTGCTCACGGTTACAAGTTGACATCGTCTTTTATATGACTGAATAATTGTTGAAAAAGACGTAAAACCCGAACACACACACACGCACACACGCATACACGAACACACATACACAGAGAACCCACTGACTGGAATGAATTGAAACTTGTTTCTATTTTGACAATCATACATTGGACAGGTTCAGTCCGGACCCTATTTTGCATTTGTAAAACATTATGCCAGTTTTTTACTTAGCAAGTCATGGTTAAGTTTTTATATGTAAGCTAGTATCTCGGTACAAACTAATGTGAATGGATCGAAAACTTATATACTTGTTCGTAGCTCTATTTTGCATTTTTTACAAAATAATCACCCCTTTTCGATTTTTATATTCTACGATTTACTTTCTTCAGTGACGAGTTCTATCGGATAGTCGAGCGTTACTGACTTCCGACAGCTCTTGCCTAAGGTTCTAGTCTTCGATATATATGTTTCTTTTTCTAGTTCTTATTATTGCTCTTTGTTATTATATTTGTTTTATTTACAGGTCCTTATTTTTGTACCACATGTAATACAACGCGTTCAAACGTTCTTTACAGCAGACATTTCTTTTAAAACTGCTAAATCAATATTTAAATGAGAAGTTAACACACATAAAAACGCACTAAACTAAAGAACTGAGATGTAACCATACAATAAATGATACTCGGTCAGATTGTTATGTTTGTTTACAAAGAAATAGGTTTTACAGACATTTAAAAGTAGTCCCTTTTTCATTTGGAGAGCGTTCCATAGTCTGGCAGCAGTGTTCGAAAAACTCCGTTTGTTGAGTCTTTTGGCACAACTAAATGACATTTGCTTCAATTCATAGGTTCCACTTTGTACACTTCTACTATTACCTATATTTAGGCTATGGAATGCTCATGTAGACCATTGAAAGTGTATATTGTACTTTCCATCTGAAGAGCAACCATCTTTGACGTGTCTATCTATTATTGTATATTCTATTTTCAGGTCGTTATCTTTTATGTGATTATCTTCAAATCGTCAAAATTGATGTATGTTACTATAGTTTTTTAAGGTCCTTTTCTTTGATGTTTATTTTAAGGTCCTTATCAAAGATAACGTTAACTACAAGAACACAGCATGTTACTCACGTGCAGACCTTCACATGAAAACAGCTGACGGAAGGTATGACTTACCCACTGAGTTTTATTCTTTTTTTGGAGAACATATGGGGCATTTTTATCTCTGGTCTTTTCTTTTCCAGATGGCACTTCTACATATGAAATAATTTACAATAGAAACGATTTTCCATAACGATTTTCCCTGGAATTAAACTTTCCTATTTCAGAATTTAAATTTTCCTTTTGAAAGTTTACAATAATTGTCTACATGATAAAACATGTATGGTGCTAAAATATGCATAATTATATCTTCATGATGTTATAAATTCAACAGAAAGAACACTAACTCTATGCTTTACAAAGAAAATATCGAATGTCAAGGGTATATGGGTGCAAGTGGAATGTTTTCAGCTGCCGTCAGGTTTGGTCTTCATATAGAACAAATACCATTTATATACAATTGTCTGTGATTGGACGAGTATGTCTGTTTCTTATAACATCAACCATAAAATTTGCTCAGACTTGGTATCCAGTTATCCATTTCAGATATTATGAAATGAACGATTATGCTGAAGAATTCATACTTTACTGGAATATGAAATACAATACCATGGTAAGTTAACATGGCTCTTTAATAGAAACAGAGAAATACACAGAACAAAAAGTTGTAAACTGAAATTCATTCAATGTTTGTCCTTTCCTAAAACATCAATTAGTTGCTGACTCATACACCACCTGGTCCCTACTCCCCCACCCCACTATTAAAAAGCAATTTTAGTCGTCCTCGGCATTTCATTTGTAAGTTTTGTTTTCATACATGAAAACACTCTTTTAATACACAGTATTTACCCTAAGGGGTACCAAATGTTTAAAGACTCTATAGTTCTCACTCAGTTTTATTTTATTTTAATAAAACTGAGTGAGAACTCTTTTAATAGTCGAAGCGATATGTTCGTTGATGTCACGTTTGCATTAACACATATTTAGATATCTTATTGCATACATCATGTCTTTCTTAACGCGTTTTCCACCTTGTTTGAATTATTTTGTGACACACTCGGTAATGCCAACGGACAAATGCTTGTTCAGACATATCCTGGTTCTGTTTGAAATAACAAACTTTTCCTAGTATTGGACAATATAATTAAAATACGTTTTGTGCGGTCAAGGAACTACAACATGGGGAAGATCATGCGTGTGATGTTTTGCTTGTAAGAAAAGCAACATTCAAACGACAGCTTCGTTTGTTCATTGTTACATACAGATGAAACAAATACCGTGTTTGTAATAATCTGTGACAGCTATATAAACAACAGATATGTTGACTGACAATTACAGATAAAAACACACTGCCTTGTGAATGCAAAAAAAATATTAAAACCATCCAAACGAAACATACTTCTGTTGATGGTTAGTTACAATTGAAAAACCTTTTCCATGTTCATTCCCTTTTTTTAAAAAACACTCAAACAGCAAATGAAAAACTTTGCCGTGTCTTGCCAAATTTGTTAAAACCATTCAAGCGACATAGTTGACAGTTGATTGT
Source organism: Mercenaria mercenaria (assembly GCF_021730395.1). Taxonomy (NCBI): domain Eukaryota; kingdom Metazoa; phylum Mollusca; class Bivalvia; order Venerida; family Veneridae; genus Mercenaria; species Mercenaria mercenaria. Next base: position 1,075,253 of record NC_069378.1, read on the forward strand.
ACTAGTTACATATGAAAAATATGCAGAGTGTTAATGCAAAGTCTGAGATTATGCCAAATTTATGAAAAACATTTAAAACGATTTGAATGTGTGTTGATTAGTAGGTACAGATAAAAAACAATACCTTGTTCAAGTTTGAAACACGTTCTTAATGTGTCTGTTTACTTTTAGGTACAGATGAAAACTGTGCGTTGTGATAACGACAGAGCCAACTGTACTTGTGCAGTTTCAGTTCGGGCTGGTGGTGATATTTTCCTGATAAATTTATGCAACGGTATGAAATTCATTGGAATGACGACATGTAACGATAACCTTCTAGATATTCAAAAGTACAGCGATTTGGAGTATCAGATGCTGAAGTATTTTCTTATCCCCAAACAAATGTCTGTCTGCCTGTCAATATGTTTTCATTTACAAGATTATTGGATATAACTTGAAGCTACATTGTTTCTTCCTTTACTTTATACCAACTGCTCATTCCGTAATATCGAGTATAGGAACTTACAACGACGATGAAAACGACCGTTACACATTTTCTTATATGCTGAAAGAAATTTGAATGTTACAGATATATGATTTTATTCTTAGACATTTGCAGATGACGAAAATAAACACGAGTTATTTTCCTTCTTTTTTAAACACGCGCCTTTTCATTTGTACATGTACGACACAAAACATAGCGTATTCTACATTTCACTTCTCACTCACATGACTTTAACATATACGATAATACAGGGTATTATTAAATCTATATTCATAGTCCTTTCCATTGGTCTAAAACGTCACTTTATCTTATAACGTCAAACCAAAACACTGGAAGAATGACAAAATGACAATCCGCTGTAAATATTTGGATCTGAGTTATTCTTTTTTTTTAAGTAACATTCGTGAGCATTTTTGCCCCCTATTAGGTCCAGCCATTGTGACGATTTACCGACCTGGGGAAAGTGATATCAACCTCCTCGCGCTTTTCCCGCGTTGATAAATCCTCATACTGACCTCTTCTTAAGGCAATGATTGAGGATAGGTCAGTAGTTATTACTATATATTTTAGGAAGGGTCACTTAAAGTTTTCATGACATTGATCGCTTATATAGCAATTAATACATCAACCTATACAACCTATAGTTCGTGTCAATTGATACATAGAGCATGCAAACTGAAACACTGTTTTTAAACTTAAGTGATGAAAATACACAGAAGTTAAAAAATGTGTAAACTTTTATATGTAATTATTCGTACTGTTATGTCCAAATTTACAGGTACTTACTTTTACCGGGACAGTGATAAAAATCCACATAACACAACTGCCGGATTACGACGACATGTTGAACATAGATCTAGATATTAAAATGGCGCCGAAGGATTTCCAGTCTATTTCTGGATTATGTGGAACGTTTGACTCGGATAGCGGGAACGATTTTCACACTAGAAATGGGACTGTCACTGATCGGGCAACATTTATTAATGCTTGGAGGTAAGTTTCAAAAATACAGTGCATGCTTGACATTTTAATGATGGGCAGCGTCAAAATTAGTTCTAACTCTGTTAAAGTCTTACTAGCATATATAACATATGACTTTATGTACTACAATCGAACTTCGTTCGCTCGAAATCGACGGGACTGGCAAAATCTGTTCGAGTTATCAGTCGTTCGAGCCGTCGGACAATTAAGGTTATATAAAGATTTTGTTTCGACGATGAGTTCGGTGGAAGAGTAGTGTTTAAATTATCCGAGTTTGACTTTTTTATTTACCATTAATACAGCAAAAAGACTAAGTCATGAAAAATGAAAAAAGTGGTACAATAAGCATCATAGTGGCGACCTCCTCCTGTACCAAAAAGTGACACTGAATTTTAAAACAGTATTCCCTGCTTGATGGAACTGTGTAAAAGAGTTTTGATATTTGTCTTCAACTTAACTTTATGCTTATATATGTGCACTGACAGTGTTATACCTCTTAACTGTAAAAAATGTGTAATGAAATAGAAATAAGTAATATTTTGTAATACATTTGTGACATATTTCCTCCAACCAGCCAATATTGTATAACATGCAGTAGTACTTTATATACTTTTTAAGAATTATCTATTATATAAAAATCTTTGAAATAAAGACTTTTTTATAAAAGTTTATACGTCACCTTAACGTATTCTCCGTCCTGTCAAAAGATATATTTGTGTCTTACCTAGCACAGGAATGTGTTAAATGATAATGCTATCCATCTGCAAGTATGATAAAAATCGCACTTTTATATCTTCTTTATGATGCTTAATCCTATGTTTTTGTTCCTAGACAGACTAGGACAAAATGACAAAAACTACCTGTATCCAATGTGCAATCCTGATGTCAGCAGTTTGGAGGGCGCTGAAGACCCGCTTGTTTGCACCTGCAATTGTTTCGAAGCCAATATTTGTGACACTGTCAAAAGCGAGGCAACTTGTTCCCCGACAAAATTTATGAACTGTACTATAAATCAAAAGACGGATAATCTGTGTGCAAGGTTTTCTAACAAGTGTGTGAGCACAAATTAGACCTATCAGACAAGTTTCAAACATTCTAGACGTCTTGCAAAAGTAATGAATCTTGGTGTTGCAAGATGTTTGACACATTTACAGTTACATGTTCAGGCTTTGGTATAACAAAAAAATCAAGGACATATATCCATCAGGGAAAGCCACGTTCTAAAAACACAGCCTCCCCGAACGTAATTCCAGCACGTGGACGAGCACACGACCAACACTGTCACACACACAACGAAAACACACAAGGACAAATCAAATAAATAAAGGGATACAGTGGGGCACCGCCTTTGAACGGTCAGTTGGGGAGCTTAAACAAATTCATTGCTTAACTTGTCTCAAATGATATTAGTTGCGCGAAATTGATGAATGAAAGTTCATTTGCTAAAAATATAAAATTGTAAAGCATGTGTTCAAACATAACAGGAGCAATATCTGAAATAGTGAGAGAAGATGAAAATAATTAACACACCTATATTTGTAGCTTCTGTCAACAGAAGAAATGACGACATATAAGGGAAATTTTCATATTCATTTAAAAATGGTTTTCATGTCCAAATAGACCTTCAACATTGGCTTACCAATGCATTAAATGCAGATGTACAAATAACAACTATTCTATTTTAGACATGCATATATCACTTTATACTTTTATAATCAGTTCTATCTTAAGTCTGTAAAATAATTTTACCGTAGAAAACCTCATTTGTTTACAAACTTGCAAGGCTTTTTTATTTTTGATGCTTGTGCGAGAATGATAAAAATGATTAAATGTTTGTACGTAAACATCTTTTTCAACGACAAGTCACTGTTTGGGATACAGTATATGCCAAAATGTATATTTCTTGCTTTATTCGACAGTTTCCATCTACTGACACTTGATTGTAATTTTCAGTAGTATTTTTTTTAATTACAATACTGTCATACCTTGGATAGTGATAAAAAACGGACCTAACAGTTAGGGTTTTTTGTAGCGATTGTCAACATTAATAGATATGCGTTGGTTTGGAGATAACTCGTTACTTTTGTAATTATTTACACATAGAACTCGATGGACTAGAGTTTAAGTAACAGCAACGGGATCCGTTATTTCTTAAAATAATATTATTGTTTCTGACTTTCAGCTAAATACTATTACAAGTTAACAAAAATATATACACAATTCGTATACTTTTATCGCAATATGGATGTGTTCGTCTGCTTTCTTTTTTGTGTTGCTTGCTTGCTTTTTTTCTTTTAAGTTGCATATGTATATGATCTTTTCGCTTATTTCTTTATGAAAGTTCATTGTTAGACTTCAATTTTGCCGCATGTATGTACTGTCGCAAGTTTTATCGATTATTTGTAGTAGTTTGTACATGTTTTTGTTTGGTATAATTCTTTCATATCTCTTTCAGTTCTTTGTTATTAATATGACGTTATATGTCTCTTCCATGAAAATATATGCTGTAATTACCTAAATACACCTTAAAAGAAATTTATTCTAGTATGTATAGATTTTGTTTTTATCATTTTTGCAAAAGAAATGCAGATACCTATTGTAACATTTCTTCCGTGCTACTTGAAGTATGACTACCGCCCGTGAAATTCATGTACGGATTAGTTTTATTCGAGATGTACACGCCTAAACCGGATTAGCGACAAAACTGAGGGATCTAATCAAAGTGTTTAAGATAAAACTACTTAGGGTCACGTTTTCATTCATTTCATTGTTTTAGCTGACATTTGATCGTCCCGTGTCTGTCTGATTGTCCATCATCGGTCGTCATAACCAGTTGACTTGTTAAGACCCTACAGTAGAAGTCACAATTTTTGCCGTTTCTTTACTGGCACTTGATCAGAATATTTTTCTAAATACAATATCAATAAAAAAGAAATTGATACTGGATAATTGGCGTGAAAATGAGGTCATTAGGCTGCATGTAATAATAGAAAGCCTTGGTCACATGGTCAAAATGTATTTGTATCAAATTTTAGGCAAGCAGTTCAAAATTAGGTCATCTGTGTTAGAAAATCAGGCCACTGCGTCAGTCTATCGAAAACACTTATTAACAAACACGATAACTTATGTTTCTCTTTATGATATCTAGGTTACGTTCGAAGCTATGTCATATTGACTTAAAAATAAGTCGCTATGCAAATGATATCAAAACCTTTTTAACACACCAAAGGTCACCGTTATTAGTCCTTTTCTGGTTGAAAAGCAGTTTCGGGGATTGCGCTTTTCCATCCGTCCTTCCGTCACCTCTTTTTCCTGTCCGGTGTGTAAATCAACAATCCAAGATACCTAAAGTAACTGAACACAAACATATTGGTATCTTTCTTTCCAGTGATTGTAGCTGGCACTCACATGTTGACTACATTTTGGAAAAAGCCTAGAAAAGAGTCAAATAGATTACGGAGTTCAGCAACATTATCTTATTTCAAAGATTACTTGAATAAAGATATTCGCCGCATACCTACATACTATTATGTCGGAATAAGGAAGCTCCAAGTTCTTCACACAATATTAAATTAAATCACTATGTAATGTCACCTGTTATTAATGTTGCACTGAACAGCCAGATGTTAGCAACTGAAAAAGATATATGCATAAGATGTTGTACGGGGTTCATCCCTATCTTTGTAATGGAAATATATGAAACACTAGATAGAATTGAAATAATCCCTCTTGTCAGAAACTGTGCATGAATAATAACGTTGTATAAAGGCTCAGTCAAACTTACAATGGTCAAAAGGATATTTAAAATTCAAATGTGAGTGTTAGATATTGTATTATACAATTATAAATTATTTACCTGTACAACATTCTGAGCATTTTTAATTGCGAGAATAAAAAAACTTGCAATCTAGAATAAAGTTATAAAATTGTTAATATCTAACAGAATGGGTGTACTAAAGTACCTCTCAATAGCAAGATGATAAAATAGAGATGTTTGACAATAAATTAAGTTGATCAAACCGTATAGACGCTCTGTTCACTACCTTATGACAACGACTTCTTTCCAGTTAATTTCTTTAAATAGGATTATTGTCACCCCACTGCCCCCTAGAATTGGAAATCATGAAATATAGTAGGAGGGAGTGGGAGGGGTTATAGTGTGTCGTTGAGGTTCAGGAATATTTAAAATAATCTCTTACATTCAGCCATGTAACAGTGTACAATTGTGAAAAAAATGACATTTTTCTCGTCCAGTAAACAAGTGTTTCCATAAAGAAGAAGGTTATCATCGATATCGTAGTTCTAAAGGTTATTGAGAAGCTTTTGGCAGCAGTCTGTATATACCGTAAATGGGCATTCATCTCCATTTGACCGCATGGATAAAGAGTAGTGATTGATATATTTCTAAGCAATACATGATGAATGCGTGCCCTGCATTTAATGAGAAGCTTGCTGGCTAGTTTCACCAATATACTGCACATTTTCTGCATGTTATTAAATGTATAACATTGTTACTAGTACAGGCTACATTATGTTTCAATTTGTAAGTTGTGAACTGCTAAAACTGTCAGTTTCACAAATTGTTGAACGAATTTTGAAACTTTAAGCGCAACGAATTGGAAACACGCACACCTAACAAATACTAAGAACAAAACAAAGAAAGAGGTTTATATATTCAGCAGAGAGTGCTTTGTAAACAAAAAAAATTGTAAAATAATTCAGAACCAAAATGTTTTTATTCAACATATTATTATAATACATCATATGATAACAATCTGGAACAAGCAAATTCGATGAATTGGTATCCCCCGCCGAAAGGGTTTGTGGTGAGGAATGGCAAAAATATATATCCGGCAAAAAGTTAAGGATGTTACTAAGAAGCAAATAATTTCATTAGTCAAAATCAATTTACCAGAAAACAAATATTTAACTAAAGAGTACATAAGTATGATACTTTGATCCTGACTAAAGAATTTATTTTGAATGGAATATGCTTACTGTAATAAGCTTAGCTTTTACAATTAAATGCAGTTAATTGAAATGTGAGCTTGAAGTTTAACTGGAACGAAATATTGTCTTTGAGTGGTTTTGCACCAAGTGTTGCTGTTTAACATGTACATATGAACTTAAAAGAACAGATGTCCTTAAGAGAACACAATCAAGAAAGATATCTTGAACATTGCTGGGGGAAAGGTTGGTGCTAAATATTCATGGAAGGTTTGAAAAAAAATCTAAAATAAGGAATGATTTTTTGGGGGGGGGGGTTTTGGGTGGGTGGGGGGGGGGGGGGGGGGGGGGGGTGTGACCAAGGTAAGGTAAGGGGGTGACCAGGTGTGGGTGCACAACTTCACATGTTTATAAGAAATGTTCATGGAAAAGAATGAAAGAAATTCAATGAAATTATACCAAATGGTAAGTTGTTATGTACAAATATGTGGATTTTTATACAATTAAGGGGCAATAACTCTGAAGTTACAAAAGAAATCCGAACGAAATTGTGTGAGCACAACCATATTATGGTGCTCTAAATTCTTTTTAAGTTTCATAGTTCAAGGTCAAATATATCAAAAGTAATGTTGCAGAAATTGCCATGTTTATAGTACCCTATATAGTTAACACTAGAAACTTCTAAGGGCCATAACTCTGGTGTTACTTGGGCAATCTTACTGAAACTTGACGGGCCCCATAACCTCATAGTGGTGGACATGTATATGAAGTTTGTTTGAAAAAAATCTAAAACAAGGAAAGAATTTTTTGTGTTGGGGGAGGGGGGGGGGGGTCGGGAGGGGGAGGGGTGTGACCAAGGTAAGGGGGTGACCAGGTGTGGGTACATAACTTCACATGCTTACAATAAATGTTCATGGAAAAAAATGAAAGAAATTTAATGAAATTCTACCTAATGGTAAGTTCGTTATGTACAAATATGTGGAGTTTTATACAATTAAAGGGCAATAACTCTGAAGTTACAAAATAAATCCAAACGAAATTGTGTGTACACAAACATATTATGGTGATCTAAATTCTGTTTAAGTTTCATAGTTCTAGGTCAAATATATCAAAAGTTATGATGCAGAAATTGCCTTATTTATAGTACCCTATATAGTTAACATTAGAAACTTCTAAGGACCATAACTCTGGTGTTACTAGGGCAGTCTGACTAAAATTTGACGGGCCGCATAAACTCATAGTGGTGAACATGTATGTGAAGTTTTATGTAAATATTCCCAACCACTTCCTAGATATGGCTCCAGACGGACGGACGGACGGAAAGACGGACGGAAGGACGGACGGACGGACAACGCCAAAACTATATCCCTCCGACTTTCGTCGGTGGATAATAAATGGCTTCCGAGAGCTGAAGAAATTTCGGATTTAAAAAAGCCAATGTCTGACTCGTTTACTTAATTTTAAATTTTCATGATAGAAATGTAATGAGTGAAAATAAAACATAAATGTTTTTGAACACATAAACAATCAAGATACGAAAAATGTTTTATTTATCGAAGATATTTGCTTATGTTTTCATATAGAAATTTTCATATAGAAATATGACCACTGTCAACAATAATTTCCATCTCGTCTTCTGTCACATTCTTTTCTTCAATTTTATTTCCAAGCTCAATTTTCTTGCATACATGTTCAAGATCTTTTCTACAAAGTACCCATATGACGGCTGCACAAACTGTGTGACTGACAACATTTCCTGTTGATCTCAGCCGATCTCTGTATACAAAGAATATGTTTTAGTTTATTAGGGTCAAATGAAACAAAAACGGACTGAAATATAAAGCCTAAATAAGGAGAAATATCATACATGTGATGTAATAAAACCATTCAAGTATAGATGGTCAGGAAAATGATTGCTATAATTCTTTTTTCAAGAAACTAACTCTTTCAGTACTCTGTGCACTTTTGCTATGTAGTAAGAAAATGTATGACATTTGCTCACCTAAAACGCAAAGCTAACAGCAATTTAAGCAGCAAATTATTTTTATGCCAATCGCCCCTTTTTCTCATTGTTCTTAAAGAAAACGATATCAGACTCAAAAGTCTATCAGGAGATTGTTTAGTAGCAACTACGAAAAACAGACACGGTTTGAATGTTAAACGTAATAAGTTGATTCTATCAGCAAAGATAATAAAATGGACTCTGTGATCAAGAAATAATAACATTATTGAAGAATAATTCGCGGTTTTGCAAATTGTTTTGATATGTCACTATCTACTTACAGATACCATTCCACAGCCACAAGTAGTGCCACGTCATCAACCGGTATATTTAGAGAAGATAGAACCATTATAGTTGTCACAATGCTTGCACTAGGTACTGCCGGGATAGCCATGGCTACAACAGTAACTAAAAGATCGTTTAGAATACACAACGTTTGACAGAATAAGGAATTATGATATATCTCATGTTACTTTGTTACTTGAACGAAAACTTGTGTATATTTTATAACAATCCCAACTCGAAAAAACACAAATTTTAAAACTGAGATATGGTCAGGAAAAATACATTATGTAACTTTATACATGAATTATAAAAATAATGTACACGTCTTCCTAATTACAAACATTTATTTTATGTTTTTCGGTGGTTTATCGAAATATAACGGTGAATTATATCTTGATAAACTCACTTGCCACTCAGTGAAAATTATCAAATCTGATACCCGGATTAAGGTAGTTCTGCACGTTTGATAAACCGGAAGTGATGGCGTAACGTCATTTATGCGGAAAACGTAGAATAAAGCCTGGATTAGGCGTACGGAAATGAACATCATTTTATGAATTAATGACAACTTGTGTGAAAATTTATAAAAATGGCACTGTTACTATATTTCTAAAGTCAAAATATGATATTAAAATATATGAAACGTTAAATAATCCCGAATAATGTCTCAAAATTAGCGTGAAATATTCGGTTTACTTTAATCATGGTCAAATATCTCATAAATAAGCACACGGACCTACACATTTTATTTCACCACCTTATATGCCATATGTTTATTTACAACTGTGAGACCTTTCATCAAAATCTACATTGTAGAAAAATTTCTATTTGCGAAAATGTTATGAAAGTTATGATTTATCCATAGACTCTCATAATGAAAACTTGCTTGAGGTCTAAATTTTTTTAAATCAGTTTAGCAAAAAATCAAGCGCACGATCCTATCCTTTTCATTTGCTGAATTTTCTATGTATAGTCTGAAGTTTGAGAAATCGAAGTTTAATCAAATTCTACATTGTAGAAAAAAATTCGATCCAAAAGTGCAGAACTACCTTAACGTCAAAAAGTTTACCGAGCGTACTGAAAGCCGAAAACAATATGACGATGACGTCGTTAAAATGACGTCATCTTTGCGATGCTTCCTGATAAAATTTCCCGCAAATTTCGACATTTTATTGAAATAAACACAACAAAAGTAGAGTTTTAGACATAAAATAAACAGAAAAATTGTTCGTAGCGATGTAATATCACGGTAATTTCACTCGTGAACATCAAAAGTTGTTATTTTCACTCGTGGCTGCGCCACTCGTGAAAATATCACTTTTGGTGCCCACTCGGTGAAATTATAACGTGATATTACACCGAAACCAACAATTATCCTCTATATTAAGCATATTTGTGTATTTCATGGCAACAAATCAGTTCCGGAAATTACCGATGCAACTTTCTGTGCATATTAAATAATTCAATTATTGCATAATAAGATCAATACGGTTATCACTACTTAACCATATGAGTAGGACATCCCCTATATGAAGTTCTGTTCCAGTTACATTTGCAACAAACACTGTAGCTCCAGAGATGTACAGAGCACTCCCACTTCGGTTGATGGTCACACTAAACGGTATAACAAATCTTGACACCCTCTTGTCTATCCTATTCTTGTCTTCACAAGCCGCAAGCATCTCAGGAATAGCCACGGCTCTGCAGTGAGAGTCGAACATATCACATTGATAGAATTGCCTGTACATGTTTTTCTATTTCTGAAAGTTCCAAATGCTTGTTCCAGCTAATTTATTTAGGTTCAATTAGGCAGGAAAATATTCTCTACTAAAATTATTTTCAAGCGTATGTCTTGAATAAGAATATTTTGTGCAGGGTATGATATGATATTATAAGAGTGTTTCTTCACTTACGTTGTAGTCGAGGCAAATGATATCATCCAGGGTCGAGCAATGCTGATTAAGTACTTGTAGGGGTTCCGTCGTGTTAAAGCAAAGTATACTCCAGACATCAGCACCAACTGTTGAAAGATTATCCCCGCTGTTATGGATGCTATGAATAAACCAAGTCGTGAAAAAACTTCACCAACATGTTCGGCACTTGCTAGGGACACGCCGATAAGACTGATTACGCCAACTGGCGTTGTCCTGAAATGTAAGCATTTTTGTGAATTAATATTTGTACATCGTTTGAAGGAGAGAAGATTAACTTTAACACGGAAGAAATTATTAAATATAGAGAGATGGCCTGTGTTTGTTTCATTATAAGATAGAAATATCTTTTACCGAGTGAACATTAGAGGCAGTATTTTATGAGTGGGATAGCCATGAGTTAAAATGTAATAGCTGATGATTACCAGCGAACAATATTTTGACAAACACATTTTTTTCTTTTTTTTTTTTTCGTTTTCTAACCAGTGAAATACACATAAGATATTTTTCGCCGAGAAAATATTAATTATATATTACACTTATATTCCAATAATTCAGTGGAAAAAAAATGTTATAAAATGTGCAGGCCGCCCCTACCCGCTCTACAGTTAAAGCCCAGAACAGAATAAATTTTTAAAAGTTGAGGTAATGTTTCGGATTACTTTACAGTATATTACTAAACTTGCAATAGTGTAGTATTCGCACATTTTAATGAATGTGAATGTAATCTTTTACTAAATATGAATCATTTAGCATGAACCAAAATCCGTACCCGCATTGATATGGCGACTACGCATACCAGTTACGATTGCGTTAATGCCTTTAGTCTGAATAAAGTTATTACATATTACATACCATAGAAACCAGCGAACTACTGCAATAACAGTGGCGGAGACAGATTCTATCAGGTCCAAGAACAGCCTGCCTTTTTCATTCAGGTTAGACGCAGCCAATCCGAGGAGCGTGCAAGCAAATATCAAACCTTCATAAGAGAGTACCCATTTGACTTACAAACAAATTCGAAATAAGAATGTGAAATATTCTTAGGTAGAAGATACAGATAATGAGATTCTGTAAAATATTCTTACTGCTCATACTGAACTAATAATTCACAATGAAATGTTGCGTTATAATAAGTGTTACTTCAAACATTACAAGTAATGCAATAGCGAATATACTTGTGAAATAGTGTGGCGTATAATCGCTTTTGATTTTGTGAAATTAGCGGAGCCGGATCGGTAACGCTGTTTCCTTTGTAACACTTGTTCTTAGGTTTAAAAAACCCTGAAGTGATGTACAATTCTTCTATACGAGGATAACATCCATCTCTCTTAAGATGGGCCGTTGAATTCCCTGAGAAAGCAGTCCCTTCTCGACCATAAAAACTTGACAGTTGCCATATGACATAAATTTTGTAGGCATATAACTTGGAAGTAGGTTAAGGAAGTTCTGATTTCATTCCGGCAGTAGGGTCAGACAGTTTCAGCATGTTTCCAGTATTAACCCTTACCCTGCTAAATTTCTATAATGAACTTGTCTATCTTTCAATTTGGACAGTACCATTAACTGTTAAAAGGGGGTGCATACCAAATAGATACTGACTGAATGGCGAACAGTGCAGATCTTGGTCAGACTTAAAAAGTAGTGCAATTTTTGAGACATTTGTTTTCGTACACAGTGAAAAATCTAGGTTAAAAACACAAATCTGACAGTGTTTCTTTTCATAAAGCATAATTATATTTCAAATTTATAATTTTTTATTATTTTGTTATGCTTTAAAATATAATTCTCCATACAAATTCAGTAATGTACTAATACTTTGACTAAGTCTTTTATAAACCTTTTATAAGAGACATGTTTTTGGGGGGTTTTATTTTGTAATTTTATGTTATTTTTCTATGTTCAGCGAGCTTAAAAATCTAGCAAAAATGACAAATGTTTCAATTACATTATCATCATTATTATGATCATAATTATCATCATCATCGTCATCACCATCATCAGGAAATTCATTCTTTAGAGCATTGTATATCTCTTCACTGTGTTAAATACCCTACAATTAACAGCTATATAATCACTTATAGCATGCAGATAAGATAGGAGTCGTTAAATCATCTGAGGGTACCAGCAAAACAAACAAAAAATAAGATACTGGATATATTATACAGTTACTGACTTATGCTGAGGTCAATATGTGTTTTACGGACCTGTAATATTAGGTTATTTAACATTTTTCTGTACAATACGGTGATATATTTGGACGAGTACCCAGCTGAGAAAACCATATTGGACGAGCCGCTAGGCGAGTTCAATATGGTTTTCTCAGCTGGGTACGAGTCCAAATATATCTCGTATTGTACAGTACAATGTTAAAAAACCTTTTTATTCTATATCTATCTTATCTTACTATAATAATAGTTTAAATTAAAAATGTTTCACTGAATATTGTATTCCTGCCTTTTCTAGTTTTTCCCAGCTTGGTATGAGTGCAAATATATATTATACAGAACAATGTTAGACCTTAAATAACCTTTTTATTCTATATTTATTTCACTTCATACGTAATATACGTAATTCATTGAATGTTGTTTTTTCTGCGTATCATCATTAAAAAAAGTATATGGTGCAACCTCCCTACAACAGCCATTTGGCGATTTGGGTGGTAATAATACTTGACTGAGATATTATGCCCACAAACATTGTCAGCAAATTTGGTGAAGATCGGATGAAAACTGTTCGACTTAAAAGAGCGGACAAGGCTAAATTCCCCGTTTTTCGAGTAATTCAAGGACTAAAATCAAAGAGTGCCTGGTACAATTTGGCTGGTTAATCGAAACTGGCCGAGATGTAATGCCCACAAACATTCTCAGCAAGTTTGGTGAAGAGCCGACGAAAACTGAATTATAGAGCAGACATGTTTTGGATGCTGACCGTCCGCTGCCATTTATAATCTTCTCCATTTTGTTTCTTAACCGTTAAACAAAAAATGCTGAGGTAGCTATTCAGATAGTCAGGGCTGATACCAATTTCTAGGTTTCGTCCGGAACGGCTTCTTTTAGCGACTTTTCAAATATTCCAACATCTAATGATCCTTTTTACTGTATTTTTAAGTTTTTGATTATTAACGAACGTTTTAATATCTAAATCAGATAGAATTGTTATCCCTTGAATCGTTTTTGTGTGTTGTAAACAAAAAACAACAACTCAAATAAATACGCATAATCAAACTCTGTAGCGCCAACTTCATCCGATTTACATTCGGAACATTTTCACGCGTTTCGGGCTTTATCATATGTTTAACATGGGACTGTTGAACCGTCCAAATACAGAAAATACAGGATTTTTTGTACGCGCGTGCGTCCAAATACAGAAAATACAGGATTTTTGTACGCACGTGCATCCAAATACCGTAATATATTGTACGGTCACGTGTTGCAAATGAACGTTCGCGATTGGATAGATAAAATAGGTATAGAATAATAAATGATATTGACCTTGGACAGGTCCGTAAAACACATATTGACCTCAACATAAGTCTATAATTGTTATATTATATGCCCTTATCAAATGCAGTCATCTGACTGGTCCATATTTCAGAAAAAGTGATGTCATTATCACTTTTGCGGGTCAATATTGCTTTTTGCGGACCCGCGCGTGCACCCCTTTAGACCAATCATATATCCGCATTTGAGAAGGGTATATAATATATTAGTATGTCTACTGCGAACAGTTTAACCTAAATTTAGGGAATGGCCATAGGGGACACATCAGGTCATTGGGGAAAGGGTTTATCTACGATTGGATAGCAACCAATCATGATGAATCTTATAGAAGATGAAAACCTAGAATCAAAAACGCCTTAAATCCACTGTCGATTTACGAAATCCTGACTGATGTTCACTTAAAAGATTATTTTCATCAAGATATAACTTCAAGTGATTTGAGACATGTCTTTCAAAGATTTTTGAGAGAACTAACAGTATAGAAATTGGTCTATAGTTACTTATTTCTGATTTTGAGCCTTTTTAACTCGCCTGTCACAAAGTGACAAAGTGAGCTTTTGTGATCGCGCGGCGTCCGTTGTCCGTCCGTGCTTGCGTAAACTTTTGCTTGTGACCAACTAGGTCAGTAGGTCAAATAATAAAAAAACCTTGTGACCTCTCTAATGGGCCATATTTTTCATGGGATCTGTATAAAAGTTGGTCTGAATGTTCATCTTGATGATATCTAGGTCAAGTTCAAAACCAGATCAACTGCGGTCAAAAAAAAGGGTCAAAAGGTCTAAAAATAGAAAAACCTTGTGACCTCCAGGAGGCCGTACTTTTCAATGGATCTTCAATGAAAATTGGTCAGAATGTTTACCTGATGAATCTAGGCCCAGTTTCAAAATTTGGGGTTACATGCCTCAAAAACTAGGTCAGTAGTTCAAATAATAAAAAAACCTTATGACCTCTCTAGAGGTGATATTTTTCATGGGATCTATATGAAAGTTGGTCTGAATATTCATCTTAATGATATCTAGGTCAAGTTGAAACTGGGTAAACCTGCGTCAAAAACTAGGTCATGGGTCAAAAATAGAAAAACCTTGTGACCTCTCAAGGCCGTACTTTTCAATGGATCTTCATGAAAATTGGTCAGAATTCCACCTTGATGATATCTAGGTCAGATTCAAAACTGGGTCACGTGCTATCAAAAACTAGGTCAGTAGGTTAAATAATGAAAAAACCTTGTGACCTCTCTAGAGGTGATATTTTTCATGGGATGTGTATGAAATTTGGTCTGAATGATCATCTTGATGATATCTAGGTCAAGTTCAAAAATAGAAAAACTTTTTGACCTCCCTAGAGGCCATATTTTTCAATGGATCTTCATGAAAATTGGTCAGAATGTTCATCTTAATGATATCTAGTTAAGGTTTGAAACTGGTCACGTGCGGTCAAAAACTAGGTCAGTAGGTCTAAAAATAGAAAAAACTTGTGCCCCTCTCAAGAGGCCAAAATTTTCATGAATCTTCATGAAATTGTTAAGAATTTTCCCCCTTATGAAAATCTGGGTCAAGTTCAAAACTGGTCACAGAGCTAAAAAACTAGGTCACAAATGTCAAATAATAGTAAAAACGACGTCATAAACCCAGTTCAAAACGGGGTCATGGGGGGACAGGTGAGCGATTCAGGACCAACATGGTCCTCTTGTTTAAATAAAGGTGTTACTTTAGCAATTTTGAAAATTGAAGGAAATGTACCCTTGTTAATACTAAGATTAATAATTTATTTTCTGCAATGGTTTTGAAGCTATTTCAGCACTTACTTTAAAAAAATAGGTCCTAAACCATCAAGACCAGTAAGTTTTCTTGGATTAAGTGATTTAAGTTCATTATACCCCCATAAAACGAAGTTTGGTGGAGGGGGGATATATAGGAGTGAGCTTGTCTGTTGGTCCATTGGTTTTCATGGTTTCCGGATGATAACTCATGAAAGGCTTGACCGATTTAAGTAATTTTTGGTTCATAGGTGTAACATCAGAAATATAAGTTCGACTTTGGGGTCAGTATGTCAAAGGTCAAGGTCACAGTGACCCTTAACAGTAAAATGGTTTCCGGATGATAACCTGAGAACGCTTTGGCCTAGGATCATAAATTTTGGTACACAGGTGTAAGATCTTGAAATACAGGTCAAGTTATACTTTGAGGTCAGTGGGTCAAAGGTCAAGGTCACAGTGACCTGAACAGTAAAATGGTTTCTGGATGATAACTTGAGAACGCTTGGGCCTAGGATCATAAATTTTAATACACATGTGTAACATGAAAAAATATAGTTCAGGTTTTACTTTGAGGTCAGTAGGTCAAAGGTCAAGGTCACAGTGACTTGGAACAGTTAAATGGTTTCTGGATGATAACTTGAGAATGCTTGGGTCTAGGATCATAATTTTTTGTACACATATGTAACATGAAAAAATACAGGTCAAGTTCGACTTTGAAGTTAGTAGGTGAAAGGTCAAGGTCACAATGACACGAAACAGTTAAATGGTTTCCGGATGATTACTTGAGAATGCTTGGGCCTAGGATCATGAAAATTAATAGGGAAGTTGGTTATGGCCAGCAGATGACCCCTTACGATTTTGAGGTTAGTAGGTCACAGGTCAAGTTCACAATGATCTGGAACATTTAAAATGGTTTCCAGACAATAACTTCAGAACACTTTGGACTAGGATCAAGAAACTTAATAGGGAGGTTGGTCATGATTAGCAGATGACCCCTATTGATTTGAGTTCCAAAGGTCAATGACCCAGAACATTTAAACCTTTTCCGGACAATAACTTGAGAACACTTGGGCTGAGGATCATGAAACTTCATAGGGAGGTTGATCATGACCAGCAGATGACCTCTATTGATTTTGAGGTCAGTAGGTCAAATGTCAGGCAAGTTCAGCTTTGATATTGGCTTAGTTCTGTGACAAGGCCATATTTTAGGGGTATAATTCGTCACTCCTGTGACAACTCTAGTTTTTTTATGAAAACTTCTGTTATTTCTGGTATTGCAAATTCCCCTGTGCTATTCACTTTACTGTTGACATAGTTTTTAATAACTTCAAAGTTCTGTTCATTAAAGTCTCCATGTACACTGGGACCCCTTTATAATGCTGTCATTGGGATCCAAGGTTCAAGACCCGCAGATCTAGCGGGGTTAAATTTATAACGTAGGTTGGCCGTATATGCCGTTTACGCAATACCCAACCCACCCGTAATGCATTAGACGTATTTTGAACACTGCTTCATGTTAAATAAGAAATTCTAAGCGTATAAATGGGACATTTATTTACCTTATATGCTACTGGAAAATACATTTAAAAAATTATAACGCTGTGTCATCTTCCCATTTTTTCTTAATTTTAAAAGACAGTTGGAATTCTGAATCCCGGAAATAAACATATAACGCTGTGTGAGCATCGCTCGGTTGTGAAAAATACATTAGTGCGGGGGTTTTTAAGCACGTGGAAAATAAATAAAAATGTAGATCTACGAGAGAGAAAAAACGAGGACAGTTTTACAAAATGGATTAAATAAGATAGAAAATGGTAAAATAAACTAGGTCTACGATAATAAAAAGTAAGAATTTGATGATTACGAAAAACGGCTGCATTTTATTACAAAACTGGACATGTTGTAAACTTAAACGGTTTGATAGTTGATTGACCAATGTTACACACTTGTTATCAATGCAAACAATCTAATTTTGACACGGTCTTGATTGCCTTATTGTTAAATGTATTCAAAATTTAACAAAGGCGTAATGCAAACAAGTAAGCTGGCAGACGGTTATTGATTTTTGTTGAGCCCGCTTGCGGAAGTGAAGACATAGTTGTCCCAATGGCTGTTCGGAGTATGTGCGTGTGTCCGTCTTGATTTGTTTGTCCGGACCATAACTTTGACATGCTTAAAGCAATCTCGTTTTTATTTGGCATGAATGTTAACCTGAGTGAGACAGAATGTCATGCGCAAACCGCAGGTTCCTGTCTCAGAGGTCAAGGTCACACATGGAGGTCAAATGTTAAATTCAATAATGACTGTCCAGAGCATTTCTTCTTTATGCATGGAGAGTTTTTGATGTTACTTGGCACAAATGTTCACAACCATGTGAGGGAGTTGTCACATGCAAGAACCAGGACCCTAGGTCAAAGGGTTTAAAGGTCACACTTAAGGTCAAAGGTCGAAAACAATGATGACTTTGTCTGGAGCATTTCTTTTCATGTTGGAGGGATTTTTGATGTAATTTGGGCCCACAATTGTCCACCATCAGAGACGGAGTGTAAATGTGCAAGAAACTAGAAATACTTTTCTTTTTTGCTACTATAAATAGCTTTATTGTAACTTTTTATTACTGGTCATTGGGAAAAATCAAGACCATTTTCTGTAGTACAATATGCATGTTACATCCAATTTTGAGGTGTATTTTGACCTATCTCTACTGGTAAGGATTTTGTGTGGACTGTTGTTACTATAAAATAACTTATTTTAACTTTTTGCAATCATTTTTTATTTGGCATAAATGTTTGTCTCAATGAGACAGGGTGTCATGTGCAACTCCTAGTCCTTTTGATAGCTGGTGGGCTCGACATGTTGCCCTCGGGCATCTAGTTTGTCATAGTTCAAAGTACACAAGTACATTCAGTTTTAACGCTGGTTATGATCAAATTAAATAACATCTGCAGACTCATTTTTTTTTTTTTTTTTTTTTTTGAGAATTCGGGAGGCAAGAGCGTACCGCGTTATACCGCGGTATATGGAATAGCGTTATAAAGGGTTTTGAGTGTATTGTGACCAATTTGCAAGTATTTATTTAAAGCAGGAAAATGTCTCCAGATGTATGCCTTTTTAGCTTGACTATACGAAGTATAAGGAGAGCTATCCTACTCGACCAGGCGTCAGCGTCTTTCCGCATCCCCACCTTGGTTAAAGTTTTTTTACACTTTCTCTTTTTTAATCCCCCGTCACAAATGGTGGGGGGGGGGGGGGGGTTATAGGAATGGTCTCCGTCCATCCTTCCGTCTGTCCGTAACACTTTCGTGTCCGCTCGATATCTCCTAAACCCCTTGAAGGATTTTCATGACGATGTGCAGAACCTATGAGTCAGCCATGTCCGGTCAAGGTCACAACTCAAGGTCAAAGGTTTGAGCCTTCCATTTTGTGTCCATTCTGTATCTCCTAAACCCCTTGAAGGAATTTTATAAAACTTTGGGTCAAATGATCACCTCATCAAGACGATGTGCAAACCCATGAGTCAGCCATCCCAGCTCAAGGTCAAGGTCACAATTTTAGGGTAAAAGGTTTTTGGCCTTCCATTTTGGTGTCCGCCCTATACCCTTTTAAAACCCCCTTAAAGGTGATCATAAAAATTTGGGAAAATGATCACCTAAACAAGACGATGTGGGGAATTTAAGGAGTAACCTTTCCCAAGTCAAGGTAAAGGTCAAAAACTTAGGCAAAAAGGGTTTGACCCTTCCATTTTGTGTCCACTCTAAAAAACCCCTCCCCACCCCCTTAAAGGGATAAAGATAAAAACTTGGGTCAAATGATCACCTCATCAAGACAAAGTGCAAAAACCCATGAGTCACCCATGCCAGCCCCAAGGTCAAGGTCACAATTTTAGGGTAAAAAGGTTTTGGGCCCCTTTCCATTTTGGTCCGCTCTAAAACCCCAAAACCCCTTGAAAAAATTTTTATAAAATTTGGGATAAAATGATCACCTCATAAAGGGAGGGATGGGGCAAAACCCCGGGGGAGTTAGCCATGCCACTCAAGGTCAAGGTCCAACTTAGGGGGGAAAGGTTTAAACCCTTTCCCCATTTTGTTTTCCGCTCTAATCTCTTAAACCCTCGAAGGTTTATCATAAAATTTGGGGTCAAATGATCACCTCAAAAAGACATGGCAGAACCCCAGGAGTCACCATGCCACCCTAAAGGGTAAAGGGCACAATTTAGAGTAAAGGGTTTTGGGAAGCCTTCCTTTTTGGGTGTCCGCTTTTTAAACTCCAAAACCCCCTTTAAAAAGGATTTTCATAAAAACTTGGATCAAATGATCACCTCATCAAGACGATGTGCAGAACCCATGAGTCAGTCATGTTGGTTCAAGGTCAAGGTCACAGCTCAAGGTTAAAGGTTTGAGCCTTCCATTTTGTGTCCGCTCTATATCTCCTAAACCCCTTGAAGGATGATCATGAAACTTGGGTCAAATGATCACCTCATCAAGACAATGTGCAGAACCCATGAGTCAGCCATGCCGGCTCAAGGTCAAGGTCACAACTCAAGGTCAAAGGTTTTAGCCTTCCATTTTGTGTCCGCTTTGTATCTCTTAAACCCCTTGAAGGAATTTGATAAAACTTTGGTCATATGATCACCTCATCAAAATGATGTGCAGAACTTATGAGTCAGTCAGGCTGGCTCAAGGTCAAGGTCACAACATAGGGTCAAAGGTTTGAGCCTTCCACTTTGTGTCCACTCTGTATCTCGTAAACCCCTTGAAGGATTTTCATCAAACTTAGGTCAAATGATCACCTCATCAAGACATTGTGCAAAATTCATGAGTCAGCCATGTCATTTCAAGGTCAAGGTCACAACTCAAGGTCAAAGGTTTGAGCTCTGTATCTCTTAAACCCCTTGAAGGATTTTCATAAAACTTGGGTCAAATGATCACCTCATCAAGACATTGTGCAGAATTCATGAGTCAGCCATGTCAGTTCAAGGTCAAGGTCACAGCTTAAGGTCAAAGGTTTACCCTTTCACTATCCATAGCAGTGGCGGGGGATTTAGCTGTCTTTCAGACTGCCTTGTTCAACTTATCTCTGTAATTACTTGATGGATTTGATTCAAACTTGAAATACTTATTTTTCATCATCGTCCACATCATCTGACATAAGGGCCATAACTCTGGCACCAATATTTCATGAATTATCCCCCCTTTTTACTTAGATTTTCAGGTTAAAGTTTTGATGCACTTTCACTCTATCTCTGTTATTACTGAATGGATTTGATTTAAACTTAAAATAGTTGTTCAACATCATCACCCACACCATATGACACAAGGTGCATAACTCTGGCACCAATATTTAATGAATTATGCCCCTTTTTGCTTAGGATATACTTATATAGTGTTTTGATACATTTTATCTTTACCTCTCTTATTACTTTAAGTTGATATTTTTGACATAGACTCAGGATATTGTGCAATATTTTCATCCACAATTGGAGTCATTAAACACTCCAGTGACAGCTCTAGTTTCCTCAGATGTGCCCAGTTTCACTATCCAGCATCGAAATAGTCGAGCGCGCTGTCTCCTGTGACAGCTCTTGGTTTAAAAGTACTTTCATTTGTAAGTAGTTAAAATAACTAAATAGTAAAAGTCAATTAGGCGATTAAGCGTGTCTAGGCGATGTGTTTGTAGAAGAGTATTAAACAGCCAAAATGTGGTAAAAACTGTTTAGCTGCGTCTGCACTTAGAAAATTGTAACATACTACATGTAGTAACATATCAAATTATTAACTAAGATTTCGTATAAAAAACTCAAGACAATTAAGCCTTAAACTATTTGGATTGGCGGGAAACACATTTACATTGTTGATAATTAAAATCATACTGCTTTTCAAGTAAATACAAGATCAAATGGAAACCGGTAAAGTTCTTTTGATATGTTATATTAAAGCATGTCATTTAAAGTTTCTGTATGGCACTGTATATAGTCAGATAACTGCTTGCATTTAGATTGTCAGAATCATAGAATGTTTTGCAATTATGCAAAATAAAACTTTCTTTTAAATGTTTGTACAACTGATACAAAGAATTGTCAAAATGTAGACTTGCAACCACCAAGGCTGACAATAATTAACTTGCAACAATATGGAAAAGTGAATCGTTTGTTGGATGATACAGAGGAGATCAGTTGAGAATAAACCCAGTGTCATAGTTCTTCCTTGCTGAATAAAATGGAAATGTCAGTTGAAAAGCTACAAAATTCTGGTTATAATCCCATATATTTACATTTATTGAAAAGTGATATTTCAACGCGAAATCTGGTATAAACAACACTGAGCATAAGCATTACAGATGATAAAAAAAAATCAAAAACAATCATTGTACAAAGTATCTAATAACTATTACTGACACAATTTTATAACAACTGAAAAGCCGTGACGAACTGAAAGCATTTTAGCGCCTTTTTCTCGTAAAGTCTTACTAGTATTTAAATTAGTCTAAAACAAAAGAGGGTTTAAAGTTTTGAATATCAACTACCTATTTTGAAACATAGCAGTGATTTGAAAATGTCATAACACTGTGTCGCTCTTATGTAATATAGATGTATCAATTTTGACCAAATTAAAAACTTACATTCAGAATGATTACCTTGATGAAATCTAGGCTGAGTTCGAAAATGGGTCATCTGGGGTCAAAAACTAGGTCACTAGGTCAAATCAAAGAAAAACCTTGTGTATGCGATAGAGGCTGTATTTTTCAAATAATCTTCATGAATTTTGGTCAGAATGGTTGCCTTGATGAAATCTAGGTCAAGTTTGAATATGGGTCATCTGGGATCAAAAACTAGGTCACTAGGTCAGATCAAAGGAAAAGCTTGTATATATGCCATAGAGGCTGTATTTTTCAATTGATCTTTCTGATATTAAGTCAAAATGATAACCTAATGAAATCTAGTTTGAAAATGGGTCATCTGGGATCAAAAAGTAGGTCACTAAGTCAAATAAAACAACAATATAGGCTGTATTTTTTCAATTGATCTTCCTGAAATTAAGTCAGAATGATTGCCTTGATGAAATCTAGGTCGGTTTGAATAATGGTCATCTTGGGTCAAAAAGTAGGTAACAAGGTCAAATCAAAGAAAAACTTTGTGTATGCGATAGAGGCTGTATTTTTCAATTGATCTTTATGAAATTTGGTCAGAATGATTGACCTGATATAATCTACGTTGAGTTTGATTATGGATCATCTAGGGTCAAAAAGTATGTCACTAGGTCAAATCAAAGAAAACCCTTCTGTATGCAATAGAGGCTGTATTTTTAGCTCACCTGTCACATAGTGACAGGGTGAGCTTTTGTGATCGCCCTTCGTCCGTCGTCCGTCGTCCGTCCACAATTTCTTGTCTGCACGATAGAGGTTTCATTTATGATTTTATTTTAACCAAACTTGCACACAACTTGTATCACCATAAGATCTCGGTTCCTTTCTTGAACTGGCCAGATCCCATTATGGGTTCCAGAGTTATGGCCCCTGAAAGGGCCAAAATTAGCTATTTTGACCTTGTCTGCACAATAGCAACTTTATTTATGATTTTATTTTTACCAAACTTGCACACAACTTGTATCACCATAAGATCTTGGTTCCTTTCTTGAACTGGCCAGATTCCATTATGGGTTCCAGAGTTATGGCCCCTGAAAGGGCCAAAATTAGCTATTTTGACCTTGTCTGCGCAGTAGCAGCTTTATTTATGATTTGATTTTTACCAAACTGGCACACAACTTGTATCACCATAAGATCTTGGTTCCTTTCTTGAACTGGCGAGATTCCTTTATGGGTTCCAGAGTTATGGCCCCTGAAAGGGCCAAAATTAGCTATTTTGACCTTGTCTGCACAATAGCAGCTTCATTTATGATTTGATTTTAACCAAATTGGCATACAACTTGTATCACCATAAGATCTTGGTTCCTTTCTTGAACTGGCGAGATTCCATTATGGGTTCTAGAGTTATGGCCCCTGAAAGGGCCAAAATTAGCTATTTTGACCTTGTCTGCACAGTAGCAGCTTTATTTATGATTTGATTTTTACCAAACTGGCACACAACTTGTATCACCATAAGATCTCTGTTCCTTTGTTGAACTGGCCAGATCCCATTATGGGTTCCAGAGCTATGGCCCCTGAAAGGGCCAAAATTAGCTATTTTGACCTTGTCTGCACAATAGCAGCTTCATTTATGATTCGATTTTAACCAAACTTGCACACAACTTGTATCACCACAAGATCTTGGTTCCTTTCTTAAACTGGCCAGATTTCTTCATGGGTTCCAGAGTTATGGCCCCTTAAAGGTCCAAAATTGGCTATTTTGGCTTTTGCAGCCATATAGAGACTTCATTTACGGTTTTATTTGATACAAACTTCCAAAATAACTTCAACAACAATAATTGTTGGATTCCATGACAAATCAGATCCAAGCGTAGGTTCAGAGTTATTTTATATCTGATTCCTCCCCTGATTGTAATCAAAATGGATTTATATCAGTAAGTACTTATAGGACTTATTTGAAATTTTATTATTGTTATTAGTTGGACTGAGACAATCAGGGTAGATAACTATGAACTGATTTTATGTCAAATTACCTCCCTTTATTTCAAATTAAAATGGGTATATCTCCGTAACTAATGAAGATACTGATCTGAAATTTCATTTATGTCAACAGATTTATTTGGCAGATCCTTCTTTTCTTCACTTACAATAATTTTTTTTTTAATTACTTCCCTTTTACGTTACTATAAATAGCTTATTTTTAGTAACTTTTTTATTATTGGCCGTAGGGAAAAACCGAGACCACTTTTCTGTGGTACAACATGGATGGTACCTCCAATTTGTAGGTGTATTTTGACATATCTGTACCTTGTAAGAATTTTTTTTTTCTTTTTGGTTAAATTTCTTCCCTTTCAGTTTGTTGTTACTGTCCTTTGGACTTAGATAATTTTTCTGAGGACCTTCTTGTCCTCAAGTGCAATGATAACAGGTGAACGATATAGGGCCATCATGGCCCTCTTGTTCAATTGATCTTGATGAAATTTGGTCAGAATGTTTGCCTTGATGAAATCTAGGTCAGGTTTGAATATGGGTCATCTGGGGTCAAAAAATAGGTCACTAGGTTAAATCAAAGAAAAACCTTGTGCATGTGATAGAGGCTGTATTTTTCAACTGATCTTCATGAAATTATGTCAGAATGATAGCCTTTATGAAATCTAGGTCAGGTTCGAATATGAGTCATCTGGGTTAAAAAACTAGGTCACTAGGTCAAATCAAAGAAAAACCTTGTGTATGCAATAGGAGCTGTATTTTACACTGGATTTTCATAAAATTTGGTTTGAATGGTTGCCTTTATAAAATCTAGGTCAATTTTGAATATGGATAGTCTGGGGTCAAAAACTAGGTCACTAGGTCAAATCAAGGGAAAACCTTGTGTATGTGATAGAGGCTGTATTTTTCAATTGATCTTTATGAAATTTGGTCAGAATGATAGCCTTGATAAAACCTAGGTCATGTTTGAATATGGGTCAAATCAAAGAAAATATTTATTTATACTCAAGATTTTTGCTCCAATTTTAATGATAATTGGTCAGAATATTTTTTTCCATGAAATCACTTGGTCAAACATGTTTACACTGTTATGGTATGTTATGGTGTGTTTCTCAGGTGAGCGACCTAGGGCCATCTTGGTCCTCTTGTTTATTGACATTTAAGGAATTCAGGAACAATGACTTTTCTATAGGAATGGTAAATTATTTTGTCAAGCAACATGCTAGCGCTCCATTTTCATTAACACTTAGTTCTGACCTGGCAGTCTGTGCCTCGTTTTGAAAATGCGGAATTTTGCGAGAAATCCCAAGAATGCTAAATTCGCCGAATGGGAAACTGGTCTAATATATGACAGCCAATGTTCAAAAAACCAAAGCAATGTTTATCTCATCAAGAGGAACTAATAAAAATGCTTTAAATCCATTGCCTCTTACATTCAACAATGGAACTGTGGAATATACAGAATCAGAAAAGCTATTACGTGTACATGTCAGTAATAACTTCAGCTGGAAAGATCATATCGATAACACACTTTTAAGAAATGCAATTCCTTACTTTAACTTTTACAACAAATTAAATGCTGCCTAGATATTCCCTAGAGAAAACTTTTCTTTAATGCTTATACTTTACCCCATTTGGATTATTGCTGCACGATTTGGGGGTAATTGCAACAGAGATTCAATGGAAAAAATTACAAAATTTTAAGAAAAAGCAGCTTGAATCATCCTTGATAAATGTTCTGATTTTCCATCTGAAGACTTGTTTAAAGAGCTGAACTGGATAAAATTCTATGAACGACTACATTATAAAAAAAAGAAAGAAATTTTAGTCTTTAAATCAATAAACAGTCTTAGTCCATCCTATCTTCAAAGTAAATTTAAATTTGTACATAATCCATACATTAATTTAAGATTAGAATCAAATGTCTTGAAGTACCTAAACCAAACTTAGAACTGTACAGAAAATCCCTTGAATATTCAGGACCAAAATATTTGGAACTCATTACCTCTTGAAGTAAAAATTCTAACAGTCTTGAACAGTTCAAAAGATCCTATTTGACAAACTGGAAAATGAATAACATTACATAATGTTAGATTGTTTTGTCATCATGCTATTTTAAATTTGCATTTGAAATCTATTTGTAAATATTGGACATAACTTTGAGGCAAGATTGCGCAATAAATAAAGTCATTATTATTATTATTATTCTAATTATGTATTGATAATAATTCAAAATTGGAATAATTAATTCATTTTTTTAGTAAGTTTATTCTGGTTTCATTGATAAGCATTTCAAGGTACAATTACCGAGGTGTTTAGGAGGACTCCATGAGGGTTCCTCAAGTGTTGAGTATCTTTCTGCTAAATACGAAATGCGGTACTTTTTTTGTCGTGTAATAGAGCCACGTGAAATCAGTTCACCATTTTTTAGCTCACCTGAGCAATGCTCAGGTGAGTTTTTGTGATCGCTAAATGTCCGGTGTCTGTCTGTCTGTTGTCTGTCAGTCGTCTGTCAGTCGTCTGTCAACATTTAGCTTGTGTATGCGATAGAGGATGTATTTTTCAACTGATCTTCATGAAATTTGGTCAGAATGATTGCCTTAATGAAATCTAGGCCAAGTTTGAAAATGGGTCATTTGGGGTCAAAAACTAGGTCACTACATCAGATCAACAAAAAACCTTGTGTATGCGATAGAGGCTATATTTTTCAATTAGTCTTCATGAATTTTGGTCAAAATGATAATCTTGATGAAGTCTAGGCCAAGTTCGAAAGTGGGTCATCTGGGGTCAAAAACTAGGTCACTAGGTCAAATCAAAGAAAAACCTTGTGTGTGCGATAGAGGCTGTATTTTTCAATTAATCTTCATGAAATTTGGTCAAAATAATTACCTTGATGAAATCTAGGTCAAGTTTGTATATGGATCATCTGGGGTCAAAAACTAGGTCACTAGGTCAAATCAAAGAAAAACCTTGTGTGTGCGATAGAGGCTGTATTTTTCAATTAATCTTCATGAAATTTGGTCAAAATAATAACCTTGATGAAATCTAGGTCGAGTTCGTATATGGATCATCTGGGGTCAAAAACTAGGTCACTAGGTCAAATCAAAGAAAATACTTGTTTTTTTTCCAATTTTAATGTTAATTGATCAGAATATTTTTTTCCATGAAATCACTAGGTCAAACATGTTTTCACTGTTATGGTGTATTATGGTGTGTTTCGCAGGTGAGCGACCTAGGGCCATCTTGGCCCTCTTGTTTGTAAGAAAGCTGTCAAGAAATAGAATAAAATATTGAAAAATGAACTGAAATTACAGTTTCTAGTCTACATTACTGATCTTTAGGTCAAATTTAAATCTGCGTCATAAAGTGGGGTCATAAACTAGGTCACCAGGTCAAATCTAAGGAAAACTTGTTAACACTCTAGAAGCCACATTTATGACTGTATCTTCATGAAACTTGGTCAGAATGTTTTGTCATTTTGTCCTCCACCTCTGAAATATTTGAAGAAGTTTTCAGTTACTTGTGGAGAACAGGTTTGTGCTGCCTGCCATTACATTATAGTGCGTAAGGGTATAGAGGATAACTTGGTAAATTTTATACTTAAGACTTGAATTATTGTATAGATTTTCATATCGTTCTTTTACTGGCATGCAAACAGACACTCTGTTAAATGTTTGCTTTTTGTGTTATTTTTCATATGTCATAAAATGAAATTTGAAGCTATCTGCCAATGACTAAATCAGTGTGTATTTAAAAAAACATCAGTGAATGAAAAGTATTTGATAGAAATTTGAAAAGCTGAATGTTTCTGGAAAGGTAGTATAGTGTTATTCTGATTTATAGTGAAATATATTGGGAAGTTTGTTTAGGTGTGGATTTTAAACTAATAATGGAAAAAATGACCAAAGCTATCCTGTACACCCTAAATTGGCGCACATGTAAACAATGGCATGGAGAGAAAAAAAACGCATGAATTTCTATTAAAAGCTGAATGTTTCAAAAATAAAGCTGTTTTCTGTCCAATATACAGAAAAAACTGCTAAATTTCATTTTTATGAATTGGAGAGATGAATAAGTTCATCATAGAAATTTAGCAAAGTAAGGGTAAGTATGATTTACATTTCAGGCATTATCTTAGGAATAATACATATAGTAAATAAACTGAAATGGCCATTGCCAAATAAACTTAAATGTTTGGGCTACCAGATTAAAATTTTGGTAGCCCAATGGGCTGCCAATAAATTTGCAGATTTCTACCAATAAATTTGCAGATTTCTGAAACCCTGGGAATTATTATGATTATTTTTACTTGTTTAGAACACATAAGAAATCAGAATTTTATAAGTCATATAGTTAATTTTGAAACAAGGTCCAGAGAGTAATAAAAAGGGCAAAAGCAGAATATTTAGAAAACAAATTGGAAGAGAACAAAAATAATCCGAAGGAGCTTTGTTCACAGATCAAAAGTTTAGTATAAAAACAGTAAATCCAATACAAATGTGGTTTTAAAAATAAATAACTGCTTTGAGCCAAAGAAAATTGCAGATCATTTTAATGTAGGGATAACGCATGTTTTTTCGTGTTATAACATCTGTAGAATCCCGAGGGATTGTTTGGTGCCCAAGCCCGTTAGGGCGAGGGTACCAACGTATCCTGAGGGATTCTGCAGATGTTATAACACGAAATCAACATGCGCTAATGCTATTCTAGCATAAAACGCGTAAAAAACTGATAAATGAACACATTGTCACTCAACGTCATTACATTTCCACGAAATGCGCGGGAATGTCTGACTTGTTTTTTACCTTGACGTCATTTCGTTTTGAATTATCCGTTTTGGGTCCGAATGGCGTTTACGCTTTGCCACGGAACGCGCATATATAAAAAGGTGTTATAACAGCACGCGAGCGCGAGAATCTCTCTGTTAACACACGTTTTCTCTCCTGTTAAAACACCCCCGAAAAGTGACAATAACAGCAGTTTTATGCTAGAATAACTTTTTTACAACTGTAGCTTCTGTTTTTGGTACAAAAATTGCCTAACCCATTAAATTTATTTACTGCTAATTTTGTACTGTTCAAAAAATTTTATGAGCAGAGAAATCCTATGGGTGTTAGATTTAAACTTGACACAGTAAATGAAGATTTTTTGTATAGGGAATTATGTGTAAGTTAAACTGCTCTAAAAGCACAGAGTTAGATAATATTCCTGCCGGATTTTTGAAGGATGCAGCATCTTACTTAACAATTCATATTGTTTTTTTTAGTGAACAGTTCAATCATTAGCAATACTGTTCCTGAAGATTTGAAAAGTGCTAAGGTAATACCTTTATTGAAGAAAAATGATGGGGTCTGATGTATCCAATTATAGACCTGCAAGTATTTTGTTGATTGTATCTAAAATTCTTGAAAAAGTGGTCTATAATCAGTTAGAATCTTTTCTAGTCAAAAATGGTTTATTATATGAATTCCAAAGCGGTTTTAGAGGAAACTACTCTACTGACTCATGCCTGATACATTTGACTGATCACATAAGAAATCAAACATCAAAAGGACTATATACAGGGATGATTATGTTAGATCTTCAAAAGGCATTTGATACGGTCGACCACCAGATACTATGTCTTAAATTGAATGTGATGGGTATCGAGTCGGTGGATTGGTTTTGCTCATGTTTCACCGGAAGGACTTAAACTAGTCGTGTGAATAATACTATGTCAAATTTTGATAATATAGTTTGCGGTGTTCCCCAGAGTAGTATACTGGGTCCATTGTTATTTTTGTGCTATGTTAATGATATGGGTATAAGTATTATTAAAACTAGCAAGTTAATTTTATATGCTGATGATAGCGCCATTCTTTTCTCTGATAAGAGCCCAGAAGTGATCAGTTTGGTTTTAGATAATGAACAGGCTAGTTGTAGTAAATGGTTGGTAGATAACAAACTTTTATTGCATTTAGGAAAAACAGAGTGTATTCTATGCGGCTCTAGACGTAATAGTCCAAGTGATAGGGCACTTTTATTTACTTTTTTTGAGCCCAAGCAAATTTTTTATTTCATTGGAGAGCTAAAAATTTGAATTTTCTGAAAAAGCCATTTCTTAATTGTCAAAGTGGGTGGAATCACCAAATTTTCAATACGGCCACCGTAATTTTTACTGTAAAAATAGTGCCTGAGAAAGGGCAAAAATAGTGCATTTTTTTTACGATTTTTCACAATTGCACCACATGTCAATATTTGTCATTTCAAAAGTGTACATGGAATAATGTTGTGGTAACTTTTATATCTAGGTAGCATACCTCTCCTCTGATATAGTGAATAGTTTTGCAATAAATTCGGAAGTTGTAAACCAGCAGAAAGTGTTTGTCTGGTTATGTTTTGTATAAATAAATAAAAAAAAGTTCAAACGTGCTGTGACATAAGAAAAGACAACTGTCAGTAAATCGCAAATGTCAGGGGCAAGAACTCTTCATTAAGGAAAAATATTGCAGGGTTTGCTGTATGATACTTTAAAATGACAAACTTACATACTCGCATACTGGATTAATGTTTCTCTTCTCTTTTTTTTTCAAGAAAAAGAAAAATATTTTTTTGGATATAATGTATACACAGTTTTGTTGAATGTAATCTATCTATTGAATATCAGTGACTTATTATATGCAATTTCATGTAAAGATTTTGTTCTTATAAAAGTTTATGGCGTTACCTTGACATTTCCGTTATGTAATACCTATTTTCATTTCTTACCTACACTAGTTTATAATGACGTAAAACATCTTAAAATATTATCTGAGATACTTTATTCCTCATCTCCTGCCATTTTATAGTTGAATAAGATATTTTGTTATTATCCCACCCACTTCTGCTAAGTACGAGGTTTGATTTTAGCTAATTTCTTTTAATAAGCACTGTAATATCATAGGATAGTTGGTTACATTAGCATGAATAATTACAAATAATTGCAACAAAGGGCAATAAATATTTAGTCATTTACTGCAAAAATGACATGTTTGAACACATTGATAGCTGTATGTATTACCAATTTATTATTAAAATACAAACAAGTGAAACAACTAAAACTTAAGTTAGTGATAACATGATAAAATGATACTACTAACTTTTTATCTGTAGATACATGTAATTGTATGTTACCATTTTGAAATATGACTTTCCTCGATACTGGTACTGGAATTACACATCTATTGCAAGCAGTTACTATTATTTCTTATTATTATATACGTTACTATAAATAGTAACAAAAACCGTTAAAAACGGTCATTACAGCCTCTGTTGATGAGCCCATAAGTGCGCCTTACGCGCCATAATCATAATGGCCCCAGGTAACCTGAACGTCAGCGCATTCTGGCATCAATGTCATTCAGCAATGCCAAAATGGCAGGCGAGCGAGTCAGATCGGTTATTGCATTTAGATGAACTTACACAGGATATAAATAATGAATTGGACATATATCAGTTTGTTGAAAGCATGAAATATGATAATACGAAATCGAAAACAAAATCGGACCTTAAAAATGTAGAGGTATTTCTAAAAAGTGTCAGAGAAAAGCGGCAGATTCAAGTAAACTTACACTAGCTGTGATTTATGAGTAATTAAGAATTTAATATACAACTTGACTGCATTATCGAATCACTTTTAGAGAACTGCTAATTTATTTAGTAACACCTTGTCACGTTTAACTGATGCTGTGCTTTTACAGCCTTTGATAAAAAATGTTTGATAATAAAGACCAAAGACTATTAATGATAATAAAGACCAAAGACTATTAATGATAATAAACGATAATAAAGACCAAAGACTATTAATGATAATAAATGATAATAAAGACCAAAGACTATTAATGATAATAAACGATAATAAAGACCAAAGACTATTAATGATAATAAACGATAATAAAGACCAAAGACTATTAATGATAATAAAGACCAAAGACTATTAATGATAATAAACGATAATAAAGACCAAAGACTATTAATGATAATAAAGACCAAAGACTATTAATGTTATAAACGATAATAAAGACCAAAGACTATTAATGATAATAAAGACCAAAGACTATTAATGATAATAAACGATAATAAAGACCAAAGACTATTAATGATAATAAACACCAAAGACTATTAATGATAATAAACGATAATAAAGACCAAAGACTATTAATGATAATAAATGATAATAAAGACCAAAGACTATTAATGATAATAAACGATAATAAAGACCAAAGACTATTAATGATAATAAACACCAAAGACTATTAATGTTATAAACGATAATAAAGACCAAAGACTATTAATGATAATAAATGATAATAAAGACCAAAGACTATTAATGATAATAAAGACCAAAGACTATTAATGATAATAAATGATAATAAAGACCAAAGACTATTAATGATAATAAACGATAATAAAGACCAAAGACTATTAATGATAATAAACGATAATAAAGACCAAAGACTTTTAATGATAATAAACACCAAAGACTATTAAAATGAAGCAAAACCCTAATGAACTCCATTGGCTTCCTGTGCAGTGTAGGGTAGAATACAAAATTCTAACACATACATATAAGGCGCTCAAAGATCAGGTACCAGCTTATGTAGTGAACATGTTAGAAATATATACGCCATCCAGAAATCTGAGATCGCAGAATAATGCATCAAGACTAGTTGTGCCCAAATGTCGAACTGTGATTTGGTGACAGCTAGGAGCTTTCAGACAGCAGCTGCAAGGTTAAAGAATGCCCTCCCATCTGGCATAAGAGACTGTAAAACCTTGCACAGTTTAAAAAAAAACGCTAAAGACACATTATTTCAAACAATTCTTTGGAAACTAATCTCCCTAATTACTTGGTAGAATAATGTAGGTACTTTGCTGGCTAATCAAGAATTCAAGCAAGAAATTTAGTGTGACATGATAATATAAAGTGTTTTGTTTGTGGGATGTACAATGGTTGTTCTCCGGACCGTTTAGATGGGAATTGACCCGTTCATCTACGACGGTTTTCATGCTCTGGTGCATTTCACAGGCATCATATTTGTTAATTCTGTCTGTTCAGAAATGTAGGATATCTTTTGTTCTATTTTGCTCTTGCGTACCTGTATCTTTGAAGGTCAGTTGAATGTTTATGCTATTGTATTTTGTTTGCTTGTTTGTTTGTTTTTGATCTGCTTACCTGTATTTTGAAACGCTGTCTTATAACCGTAATATAATTTTAAATTCATTAGTTTGTTTAATAACCTTTTTAGCTCACCTGAGCAAGAAGTGCTCAAGGTGAGCTTTTGTGATTGCCCTGTGTCTGTCATCCGTTGTTCGTCGGCGTCAACAATTTGACTGTTAACACTCTAGAGGTCAAAATTTTGGCCCAATCTTAATGAAACTTTGTCAGAATGTTACCCTTTATAAAATCTTGGACGAGTTTGATATTGGTATCTGGGGTCAAAAACTAGGTCACCAGGTCAAATCAAAGGAGAAGCTTGTTAACACCCTGGAGGTCAAAATTTTGGCCCAATCTTAATGAAACTTGGTCAGAATGTTACCCTCAATAAAATCTTGGACGAGTTTGATATTAGGTCATGTGGGATCAAAAACTAGGTCACTAGGTCAAACCAAAGGAAAAGTTTGTTAACACTCTAGAGGTAACAATTTTGGCCCAGTTTTAATGAAACTTGGTCAGAATGTTACACTCAATAAAATCTTAAATTATTTTGATATTGAGATATCTGGGGTCAAAAACTAGGCCACCAGGTCAGATCAAAAGAAAAGCTTGTTAACAGTGTAGAGGCCACATTTAAGAGGTATCTCCATGAAACTTGGTCAGAATGTTAACCTTGATGCTCTTTAGGTCCAGTTTGAATCTGGGTCATGTAGGGTCAAAAACTAGGTCACCAGGTCAAATCAAAGGAAAAGCTAGTTAACACTCTAGAGGTCACATTTATGACCATATCTGAATAAAACATGGTCAGAATGTTCATCTTGATGATCTTTAGGTCAAGATAAAATCTGGGTCAGGTGGGATCAAAAACTAGGTCACTTGGTCAAATCAAAGGAAAAGCTTGTTAACACTCTAGAGGCCACATTTATGACTTTATTTTCATGAAACTTAGTCAGAATGTTAATCTTGATGATTTGTAGGTCAAGTGCGAATCTGGGTCTTGTAAGGTCAAAAACTAGGTCACCGGGTCAAATCAGAGGAAAAGTTAGTTAGCACTTTAGAGGCCATATTTATGACTTATCTTAATGAAACTTGGTCAGAATGTTAATCTTGATGATCTTTAGGCCAGCTTTAAATCTAGGTCATGTGGGGTCAAAACTAGGTCACCAGGTCAATTTAAAGCAAAAGCTAGTTAACACTGTGTAAGCCACATTTATGACCATATCTTAATGAAACTTGGTCAGAATGTTAATGTTGATGATCTATGGGTCAAGTTTAAATCTGGGACAGGTGGGGTCAAAAACTAGGTCACCAGGTCAAATCAAAGGAAAAGCTTGTTAACACTCTAGAGGCCATATTTATAACTGTATCTTCATGAAACTTGGTCAGAATGTTAACCTTGATAATCTTTAGGTCAAGTTCGAATCTGGGTCATGTGGGGTCAAAAACTAGGTCCCCAGGTGAAATCAAAGGAAAAGCTAGTTAACACCCTAGAGGCCACATTTATGACCATATCTTAATGAAACTTAGAATGTTAATCTTGATGACCTTTAGGTCAATAGGTCAGGTGAGCGATACAGGGCCTTCATGGCCCTCTTGTTTATTGAAAGCTATAAAGATGTTTCTATACAAAGCACTAAAATGATGATGATAATAATAATCATAAAAATATGAAATCAATTACATCCACTTTGTGTATCCAGTGCTTATTCACGGCTATTTTGGGTGCTAGCCAATTTTGGTCTTTTTGGGTGAGCGAACTTGTGATTTCCCTTATTGCTGGCTCATTTTATTGTCATTGTCTAAAGACTGAAGATATTACTCTATACAACCATTACCATAGCCGTAAGGTTACTCAAACACAAATCTAATCAGTACCATTCTGTGAATTCCTGAGGAATGCGATTCTATGCTCTGTCCAGTCAGAACAGGGCATTGAGACCAAAAGCAGATGCAGCTTAATTTTGTCATGCTGAGGGCAAATTTGTACTTGTGTATCAAGGTACTGCACTTACTCAAATGTGTTAAAGCTATGGAGCGTTGGTCCATTGAGGCTTACAACTTATGTATACACCAATCTAATTAAAGGCACTCAGATAAGTTCAGTATATAATATTTTCACAGATATCGGGATATTAGGGGATTCCATCATCTTCTACATCCAAGCTTAGAAATAAAGAAGCAGAACACAGAAGATCATAATGTTGGTTGGCAATAAGGTGTATGTCTTGGAATAATTCCTCCATTCAAGTCGATGCAATGTTCTGCTTAATGAAGAGTCCTGTTATTATATTTATACACCTTGGTGGTAATGATTTAGTATCCAAGTCCCTAGCAATGTTACAGAACGTTATTAAATGTGAAATGCAATATCTTCGTGAGACCATGTGTGACAGTGTTATCATGGGAAGTTCAGCATTCCTAATGCTGGAGGAAAAAGGTGACGCAGACAACAAGTCGAGATTGTGAAAACAATTTAGGTGTTGATATAGATTTAGAAACGCCATGTAGTTCACCTGTCGGAGGTTTTAGAAGTAGCACATAAAAATCTTCAATTACAGTATAAATTTATATATAATTATGTCCAAATCAATAAATATTCTGTAAAGTGTTCATTTTGTACAGTAATTACATTTTCTGATTCAAGGCTACGAGTTTTTTTCGTCACTACAAACTATAACTGTACCTTCAATAACTTTTTAACAAAGATACACATATAAGACCAAAAGCCGAGTGAAGATAATTTATATGGCCACCGACTGGGTGTTATCGTTTGAAAATTTTTGTATGAGAAACACACATACCACTGCAAAATGTGTCCTCTGTTATGTCGAAAAGTAAACAAAGGACGCCATTTTGAACTGCAACCAGCATTTTTCTCGCCTAAAAGCAGCAATTTGCAAAATACGTCGACCCCACCCCACAACCCTGAACCTGGGTTATCGCACAATTCCTAGTGTAACATTTTTATTGCAACCATTTCTTCTATTTATTTATAATAACAAAACATTTGAACGTGCACAATGAATTGTTATTCATTTGGTGCCATTGTAGTAAAATGTATACGGTAAATTATTAAACTGTTATTGTCTTTTGTTTTGCTCTTCTTAGTCATAAAATAAACAAAAATACAATGGCAAAGTAAAGGGAGACATATTAATTCATTCAAACCTAGTGCTATATTGAAATGTGGTCAAAGACATGAAAACAGGTAAAGGAAATTTAATGCAAAACCGCAGAGAAGGTCAGAGGCGTAATATAAGAAAACAAAATTAGATGAACCAAGATACTGAAATACCCCCCCCCCATACAAACCCCACTCCTAACTATAATGTAGGGATAATACACGTTGATGTACTGCATTCAGCAGCTTGAATGTTTGTGACATAGATATATATGATATATCCATGTACAATGTCACAACATATCTAAACGATTTCTGCATTCGTTAATACACAAAACAAATGTGTGCTGTCGCTATCATTTCATGAAAGCCCCGCTCCCAATATGATATGGCGCTGATGTTAAAAATGAATGAATGGATAGTGGGGGGAGAAGCGAGTAATGTTTGAGGTAGCGTGTTTTGGGCTGTTAACTTATGCAGCAAAACATACTAATGATAAGTTGGCATTTTTTTGCGTTTTTTTTTTGGCTACTAAGAGGTCATTATGGAAGAAACAAAACACAGATACTAGATTTCTGTCTGCTCAATGGTATATGTCCATCCCTGGAAAAGCATTTCAAAGATTACAAAATCGTGTATTAACAGCATGTGAATTGGCTTGTTTTTACTAACATATTTTTTCCCCAGTTGATACATGGGCAGATCCAGTAAAAAAAGTAGTCTTTATACAATCGCTGCCGATATTAATTCGAAAATGATGTGTTATTCAGCGAAGATATTATTAATAAATTTATTTTAATAAAGAGATGTTGCAAAGTGTTCAAATTTTCAGGCAGCATTAAATTGTTAGTACCGGTACATAACTGAAATCTGACACGCACTGTTGTACTGTCTACCCATGCAGAGGCAAGTTCGATACTACAATGACAAAATGCAACATCACGATGCCACAGCACAATAACACAATGCAATATCGCAACAACACGATGCCACAGCACAATAACACAATGCAACATCACGATGCCACAGCACGATAACACAATGCAACATCGCAACAACACAATGCCACAGCACGATAACACAATGCAACATCACGATGCCACAGCACGATAACACAATGCAACATCACATCACGATGCCACAGCACAATAACACAATGCAACATCACGATGCCACAGCACGATAACACAATGCAACATCACATCACGATGCCACAGCACGATAACACAATGCAACATCACGATGCCACAGCACGATGCAACATCACATCACGATGCCACAGCACGATAACACAATGCAACATCACGATGCCACAGCACAATAACACAATGCAACATCACAACAACACGATGCCACAGCACGATAACACAATGCAACATCACATCATGATAACACAATGCAACATCACATCACGATGACACAGCACGATAACACAGTGCAACATCACATCATGATGTCACAGCATGATAACACAATGCAACATCACATCACGATAACACAATGCAACATCACGATGCCACAGCACGATAACACAATGCAACATCACATCACGATGCCACAGCACGATAACACAATGCAACATCACGATGCCACAGCACGATAACATAATGCAACATCACATCACGATGCCACAGCACGATAACACAATGATACATCACATCACGATGCCACAGCACGATAACACAATGCAACAGCACATCACGATGCCACAGCACGATAACACAATGCAACATCACGATGCCACAATGCAATATCACATCACGATGCCACAGCACGATAACACAATGCAACATCACGATAACACAATGCAACATAGCAACAACATGATAACACAATGTGACTGGACAATTACACCATGCAACTGCACGTAAACACAATGCAATAGCACGGCAATACGATGCGATAGGATATTAACATAGTGTTAAGACATCAATTTTTCAAGCTGTTGCATCGTGTTGTTGTGCTGTCGCATTGTGTTGTAGTGCTGTCGCAGTCGGCAGACCCTCATTCATATCGTGCAATAGCCTTGTAGTGTCGAGGTTGACTACGACATTCAGGTAGTGCTGCACGATCTTTCAAAACTTCTGAACATACCTAGAAACTCGCATTTTCCGTAACATTTTCGTGAATAGAAATTTTTCTACAAAGTAGATTTTAATGAAAATTCTCACACTTATAAATAAACACATGTCCTTTAATGTGGTGAAAATAAATGTATAGGTCCGTGTGCTTATCTTTATAATATTTGACCATTATTAAAGTGAGCCGCACTTTTCAAGCTAATTTTAAGACATTATTTTGAATTATCTAACATGTCAGATGTTTTGATTAAGAAAGATAGTATTAGTGCCTTTGTAATAAATATACTGACAAGCTGTTATTAATTCATAAAATGATTTTCATTTCCATACGCCGAATCCAGGCTTTATTTTGCGTTTTCCAGATAACTGTCGTTTCGCCATCACTTCTGGTTAACCAAACGTGCAGAACTTCCTTAATACCATGTCATCGCAGTAACAGTAACATAATAGATAGGTGCAACTGTTCAGCAAAAGTCATTTGTGTCTAGGAAACTGCGGGAATATGTACCTTATCTAAAGTTACGTTTATTTTACGCCAAAATCCCTTCCAGGTAATAAAAGTAAAAGTGGTAAAGCAAACGGCTTTTTTTTGTAAACTAATGATATAGAATATATGATAAAGAAAACTGAATATAAACGTTAAACCCTTCACTTAGGCTGTAGGATAAATTATTTTTCAAAATGATAAAAAAAAACTATTTGATGTACTTCATTGAGCATAAATCAATCACACTCATTACTTGATTTTTTTTTGTAAGTTTACTCTGAAAGTCTGCGTTGAACACATGGATTATTTTATAATTGCCCCTGTACGTTTGAATATTACCCTTGCACATTTACATATTACCCTTGTACATTAGAGTATATTGCCTTGTACAGGAGAGCTTTGCCCTTGTACGTATGAATATTGTCCTAGTACATAAGAAAATAACCCTTTTTTTATATGAATATTGCCATTGTGAATATCACCCTTGTTCAAACGAATATTACCCGTGCTGGATATGTGTGAATACAAGAAGGAGTAACCAATCATTGGAAAGTGTGTAATTACAACACAACTCAAAACTCAGTGACATATTTAATAAATTTCATATATCTATGCAATTTTAATCCATTACTCACACAATTTTGATTTATCATTTATCAAAATATGTGTCAAAATGAGAACCTACACTACTTCATGCATTAAAAAGATTAATTATATAAAATATGAAACAGAATATTCAAGTATGGACATATATTTCATGTACTATAATATTTGTCATGAAACTAATTTTGCACAGCCGTGCAAATATCACAATTATGAGATAAAACCAATTTGTACACTATCGACAAACTGAAAGATTTCAGTTTATCATAATCATGTTTTTTTTTGTTTTTTTTGTCAGATTGGTCAATACTTGCACTATCTGTAGGCTCAGGCTGGGTAGCCAAATTATACTTCATGTCTTCATTGTTTATAGTACCTGGATAACTGGAGTCAAAGTAGATCGTATTTTCTAACTTTAATATGATAAAAGAGTTCTTAAATTTCTTTCGATTAAAATGCATTTAGTTATAGAACTCGTTGATTAAACAGTATTATGTTTGCGAAGTGCTCTAATGCTGTCATTCAACTTAACTCGTCCAGTAACAACTACTGAAACTACACTTATTTGGAAACATTTCCATCATTAACATAGACAAAGCAAATACAATTTTTATCGTTAAAAAAGCAATATACATAAGACGACAATCTTTTATTACAGTATATACAACAGAACGTATGAAATTATATAACTTTTTTATTATTTACCTATAATAATTCTGTCAAATATATCGCTTGTATTTCACAAGTAAATATAAACAGCCAGAAAAAAATTCTGTATTGTACCTTTAGTATTTTATGTTGCCGCAGTACTTTCATTTAACATGCATGATCTGACAGTTGATAAACAAGAGGGCCATTATGGCCCTGTATCGCTCACCTGTTATCATTGCATTTACAGACAAGAAGGTCAAAAAATCATAAGATCAATCAAAAGACTCATGAGAACATAGAGGTAAAATTTTCTTAGAGTTACTTCAAATAAAATCATTTTCAAATCAGGCCAGTAATTTCATACATGAAGTCCAAAGGACAGGAAGATCAAAGGGAAAAAATTTAACCAAAAAGAAAGAAAAAATTATTTTACAAGGTACAGAAATGTCAAAATACACCTAAAATTGGAGGTACCATCGATGTTGTACCACAGAAAAGTGGCCTGGCTTTTTCCCTACGGCCAATTAATAAACAAGAGGGTCATGATGACCCTGGATCGCTCACTTGAGTAATCTGAGCTACATGTTTCAAAAGTCAAACTGATGATAAAATATTAAGGAAGTCAGTAGGTCCCATTCATGGTCAATGGAATTCAGTTTTACAATTTGTGTGCAAAACTGTGTATTTCATCAAAATTTCAAGGCTGTATCTTAAAAAACAAGAAAGTAGGTTAAGGTGACAGCCAAGTGACATCATATTACTTGGGGACATCAGGTAATTATAATTAAACGGTCTTGGAAATAGGATCAGATGATTTTTAAGTATTTTTCCTATGTAACTCACATGATAACTAAGTGACCCCAGGGTGGGGCCGCTTTTAACCCCAGGGGCATAATTTG
This sequence comes from Mercenaria mercenaria, assembly GCF_021730395.1. Lineage (NCBI taxonomy): Eukaryota > Metazoa > Mollusca > Bivalvia > Venerida > Veneridae > Mercenaria > Mercenaria mercenaria. The sequence continues at coordinate 1,116,730 of NC_069378.1, forward strand.
AATAATTTTGGTAGAGGACTACTAGACAAATATCAAAAGCCTAGGTCGTATTGTTTTAGACAAGATTTTTAAAGTTTTTCCTATACAAGTCTATATACAACTTGGGATCCCCAGGGCCTCTTTTCACCCAAGGGGTACAATTTGAACAATGGACCATAAAACAATGCTACAAACCAAATATCAAAGGTCTAAGTGTTGTGGTTTCAGACAAGAAGATTTTTACTTTTTTTCCTACATAAGTCTATGTAAAACTTGGGACCCCTGGGGCGGGGCCATATTTGACCCTAGGGGGATAATTTGAACGATTTTGGTAGAAGACCATTAGATGATGCTACATACCAGATATCAAAGCCCTAGGCCCTGTGGTTTTAGACAAGATTTTTTTCAAGTTCTCCGTTTCAGTGACCATGGCAACCAGAGTTCTGCATGGAATTCAATTCTTTGAATAAGTTTGAAATGGGGGCATCATAGGATCATTCCGGTGAAGTTTAATGTAATTCTGCCCAGTGGTTTTCAAGAAGAATTTTTTTTAGAAACTGTTGACGGACGACGCACGACGGACATCAAGTGGTCACAATAGCTCACCTTGTCACTTCCTGACAGGTGAGCTAAAAAGGTACTAAATAAGCTATTTATAGTAACATAAAAGGAAAGTGAATAAAACAAGAGGACCATGATGGTCCTGAATCGCTCACCTGTCCCCACATGAACTGAGTATGACGTTGTTTATTCTGACCATTTTCATGAAGATCCATTGAAAAATATGTCCTCTAGAGAGGTCACAAGGTTTTTCTATTATTTGATATAATGACCTAGTTTTTGAAGGCATGTGACCCAGTTTTGTACTTGATCTAGATATCATCAAGGTGAACATTCTCACCAATTTTCATGAAGATCTCATGAAAGATATGGCCTCCAGAGAGGTCACAATGTTTTTCTATTTTCAGACCTACTGACCTAGTTTTTGACTGCACGTGACCCAGTTTCACACTTGACCTAGATATCATCAAGGTGAACATTTTCATCAACTTTCATGAAGATCCATTGAAAAATATGGCCTCTAGAGAGGACATAAGGTTTTCTATGCTTAGACCAACTTTCATACAGATCCCATGAAAAATATGGCCTTTAGAGTGGTCACAAGGTTTTTCTATTATTTGACCTACTGACCTAGTTTTTGACTGCATCGGACCCAGTTCCAAACTTGACCTAGATATTATCAAGATGACATTCTCACAAATTTTCATGCAGGTCCCATGTAAAATATGGCCCCTACGGAGGTCACAAGGTTTTTCTATTATTTGACCTACAGACCAGTTTTTGACCGCACGTGACCTAGTTTCAAACTTGACACAGATATCATCAAGATGAACATTCTGACCAATTTTCATGCAGATCCCATGAAAAATATGACCTCTAGAGAGGTCACAAGGTTTTTCTATTATTTGACCTAATGACCTAGTTTTGGACCGCAGTTGACCCAGTTTCAAACTTGACTTAAATACCACCAAGTTGAACATTCTGACCAATTTTCATGAAGATCCATTGAAAAATATGGCCTCTAGGGAGGTCACAAGGATTTTCTATTTTTAGACCTACCGACCTAGTTTTGAAACGCAGTTGACCCAGTTTCGAACTTGACCTAGATATCATAAAGACGAACATTCTGACCAATTTTCATGCATACCATGAAAAATATGGCCTCTACAGAGGTCACAAAGATTTTCTATTATTTGACCTACTGACCTAGTTTTGAACCGGACGTGACCCAGTTTCAAACTTGACCTAGATATCATAAAGTTGAACATTCTGACCAATTTTCATGCAGATCCCATGAAAAATATGGCCTCTACAGAGGTCACAAAGATTTTCTATTATTTGACCTACTGACCTAGTTTCAAACCTGACCTAGATATCATCAAGATGAACATTCTGACCAGTTTTCATGCAGATCCCATAAAAATATGACCTCTAGAGAGTTCACAAGGTTTTTCTATTATTTGACCTACTGACCTAGTTTTTGACCACAGTTGACCCAATTTCAAACTTGATCTAGATATCATCAAGATGAACATTTTGACCAATTTTCATACAAATCCTACGAAAAATACGGCCCTCTACAGAGGTCACAAGGTTTTTCTATTATTTGACCTATTGACCTAGTTTCTGAAGCATGTGACCCAGTTTCAAACTTGAGCTAGATATCATCAAGATAAACATTCTGACCAATTTTCATACAGATCTAATGAAAAATATGGCCTCTAGAGAGGTCACAAGGTTTTTTATTATTTGACCTACCGACACTAGTTTTTTATCGCACGTGACCCAGTTTCAAACCTGACATAGATATCATCAAGGTAAACATTCTGACCAATTTTCATGAAGATCCATTGAAAAATATGGCCTCTAGAGAGGTTACAAGGTTTCTCTATTTTTAGACCTACTGACCTAGTTTTGGACCGCATGTAACCGTGAGCTAAAAAAACATTGTAAGTGAACAAAAAAAGGATCTGCCAAATAAAACCAGAGCACTGCAATGCAACGCAAATGCAGAGCAATTTACTCACAAAACAAAGTCATATGACCTTTGACCCCTAAGTGTGACCTTGACCTTGAAGTGAGCTATCCGAGACATGTGCTCTGCACGTCGTTTTAATGAGGTGAACATTAGTTTCAGGTTATTTTGAAGTCCTTCAAGGGGTTCAAGAGTTACAGAGCAAATTGCAAACCAACCGACAGACAGACAGACGGATACCGAGGTGATAACATAAAACATCCATTCGGGCGTATAAGAAAGAAATCGAGATCTTATGGTGATACAGTTGTGTGCAAGTTTGGTTAAAACCATAAATGAAGCTGCTATTGTGGAGACAAGGTCAAATTAGGTAATTCTGGTCATTTCAGGGACCATAACTCTGGAACCCATCATGGAATCTGGCCGGTTCAAGAAAGGAACCAAAATCTTATGGTGACACAAGTTTTGTGCAAGTCTGATCAAAGTCAGATCATAAATGAAGCTGCTAGGGACCATAACTCTGGAATCCATTATGGAATTTAGCCAGTTCAAACAAGAGTGCCAGAATGTCACATTATACGCCTGTCACAGCAAATTTCTTTACATTAGCACCTGTATTTGCAAATGGAATTTTAATTTTCTAGTTGTTTACAATGTTTTTTTTTTGTTTTTTTTTTAGAAATTACTGTTATTCTTTTATTTTTCTAAGTCCACAAAAAAAAATCATTACCAGGTTAAGATACCTTAAAATACACCCAAAATTTGTAAGTAACATCAATGTTGTATCACAGAAAAGTGGTCTGGGTTTTTCCCTACGGTCAGTTATAAAAAAATTACAATGTAAGTTATTTATAGTAACAACTAAGGGAAGTTAATCTTTAAAGAGAAAAAAAATAAAATAAAATTACAAGTCTACACAAAAATCCTTTCCAGGTAGAGATAGCTCAAAATACACCTCAGAGTTGGATGTAACATGCATGTTGTACTACAGAAAAGTTGTCTCGATTTTTCCCTACGACATGTAATGAAAAAGTTAGAATATAAGCTAATTATAGTAACAGTAAAGGGAAGTAATTCAAAAGAAGTGACCAGTGCATGACACTCCGTCTCGAGATGGTGTACAATTGTGCCAAGTTACATTAAAATCCCTCCATACATGAAGTAGAAATGCACCAGACAAGTCATTCTTGTATCTGACTTTTAGCCTGTAAGTGTGACCTTGACCTTAGACCTAGGGACCTGGTTCCTGCGCATGACACTCCGTCTCATGATGGTGAACAACTGTGCCAAGTTGTATCAAAATCACTCAATGCATGAAGAAGAAATGCTCCGGACAAAGTTTTCATTCTTGAATCTTTGACCTCTAAGTGTGACCTTGACCTTACCCCTAAGGACATGGCTCTTGCGCCTGACACTCCGTCTCATGATGGTGAACAATTGTGCCAAGCTACATCAAAGTCCTTTCGTGCATGAAGAAGATATGCTCCGGACAAAGTTTTCATTCTTGTATCCTTTGACCTGTAAGTGTGACCTTGACCTTAGACCTAGGGACCTGGTTCTTGCGCATGACACTCCAACTCATTATGGTGAACAACTGTGCCAAGCTACATCAAAATCCTTCCATGCATGAAGAAGATATGCTCTGGACAAAGTCATTCTTGAATTTTTCATTCTTGTATCCTTTGGCCTCTAAGTGTGACCTTGACCTCAGACCTAGGGACCTGGTTTTTGCACATGACACTCCCGTCTAATGATGATGAACAATTGTGCCAACTTTCATCAAAATCCCTCCATGCATGAAGAAGATATGCTCCAGACAAAGTCATTCTTGAATTTGACCTTTGACCTCTAAGTGTGACCTTGACCTTAGACCTAGGGACCTGGTTCTTGCGCACGACACTCCGTCTCATGATGGTGAACAACTGTGCCAAGTTTCATCAGAATCCCTCCATGCATGTAGAAGATATGCTCCGGACATGGTCTTTGGATGCCGCCCGCCCGTTACCCGCCCTCCAGGGGCGTTCCCATAATACGTCCTGTTTTTCAAACGGGCGTATAAAAAGGAATCAAGCTCTTATGGTGATACAAGTTGTGAGCAAGCTTGGTAAAAATCAAATCATAAATGATAGAAAAGTGTAGACACAGGAATTCCAAGAAATCATAGGATGTGTATTTTGTGAGGCAGAAGTTTAGAGGATGAGTACTACTTTGTATTGATATGTCTGTACTATCTTGATATTAGACAAAAATATATGCAAGCAAAATACTACGAGGATCCAAATATACACAAGTTTAATATTTTGATGTCTACCAGAAAACAAAACTGTTGTAAGAAACTTGGCAAAGTATGCACATTATGCATTGAAGCAGAGAAAATTGTGTATGGGCCAGTGGCCTTTGCACTTTCTGAAAATAAACCTTCTAAACCTTAAATCATAAACAAAGCTGCTATGGTGCAGACAAGGACAAAAAAGCTAATTTTGGCCCTTTCAGGGGCCATAACTCTAGAACCCATAATGGGATCTGGCCAGTTCAATAAAGGAACCAAGATCTTATGGTGATACAAGTTGTGTGCAAGTTTTGTTAAAATAAAATCATATTGTAATATGCTTGTCTCTCTTGCGCTAGAATGACGTCAAATTAACGTGTGATGACGTCAAAGTTTTTGTTGCGGCCAAGAAAGAGCGCTTCTATATTTTATCTTATGTTTGAGATTAAGGACATTCTAGAATCGAAATAATTTATAGCACAAGCGTGCTTTAACACTATTTATACACTCGGGTGGTAATACCTCGTTCAAGTAATTTCAATCCGGCTGGGCCCTTGTGAAATTATTACGCCTGACGTATAACCGCCCATCGTGCATAGTGTTAAAGCACTCTTTTGCTATAAATTATTTCTTAAATGAAACCACTATCAGACAGAAAATTGTTGACAGAAGGACGGATGAAGGGTGATCACAAAAACTCACCTTGTCACTATGTGACAGGTGAGCTAAACATAGCGCATAAAATTTTTCGCTCAGTCTTATTTTAACGTCAATGTACATTGAAGATTTCGTCGGATAACACAAGAAACAAAAGGTTGGATATATAAAATAAAATGGTCATTAGCAGCTTGATCTGATATTTTGTATTCGGTTGTATTCTGCTCGAGCTGAGTTTTCAAGGTTGGATCACAATCGGCACGAAACCAAGAGAAGTAAAATGGTCAAAACAAACACTATACAAAACATGTATACCTAATAAAGCAAACCCGCAGGTAAAAATAAACTTTACAATTTCTCTTGAAATAGATATAATAACAAGGGGGCCATGATGGCCCCTATATATTGCTCTCCAGAGTTGATCTGGCCTACTGACCTAGCTTTTTACTCCACATGAGCCAGTTTTGAACTTAACCTAGAAATCATATCAAGACAAACATTCTGACCGAGTTTCATAAAGATTGGGCTATAAATGTGGCATCTACAGTGTTCACAAGCTTTTCCTTTGATTTTGCCTAATGACCTGGTTTTTGATTCAACATGACCTAATTTCGAACTTGACCTAGAAATTATCAAGACTTGCATTCTGACCAAATTTCATAAAGATTGGGTCACAAATGTGGCCGAGTGTTCACAAGCTTTTCCTTTTATCTGGCCTGCTGACCTAGTTTTAGACCCAACATGACCCAGATTCGAACTTGGACTAGATATCATCAAGATAAACATTCTGCCCATAGTTCATAAAGATTGGGTCACAACTTGGGCCAAGTTACATAAAAATTCTTCCATGCATGAAAAAGAAATGCTTCGGACAAGTTATCATTCTTGTATCCTTTGACCTACAAGTGTGACCTTAATCTAAGGCCTAGGGACCTGGTTCTTACGCATGACACTCCATCTCTGTATGGTAAACAATTGTGCCAAAGTGCATCAATAGCTCTCCTTGCATGAAGAAGAAATGCTGCGGACAAAGTCATTATTGAATTTTGCCTTTGATCTTTAAGTGTGACCTTGACCTTACACCTGATCTTGCACATAACACTACGTCTCATGATTCTTAACATTTGTACCAACTCACATTAAAATCCCTCGATGCATGAAGAAAATAATTTTCAGACAAAGTTTGTGGATGCCTCATGCCCGCCCACCAGTGGCATTTCAATATGTCCCGTTTTATAAAAAAGTGTATAAAAAGGATTGCTCAAATTTGGTGAAGATCAGATGAAAACTGTTTGACTTAGATGGCGGACAAGGCTAAATTCACAGTTTTTTTCGAGTTAATCAAAGGCCATAATCCAAGAGTGCCTGGAGCGATTTGGGTGGTTATCGAACTTGGCCGAACTATAATGCCCACAAACATTGTCAGCAAGTTTGGTAAAGGTCGGATGCAAACTGTTCGACTTAAAAAGTGGACATGCCTTTTGATGCCGCCCGCCTGCTGAGGGTATTCACATAAAACATCCCTCTGGCATATAAAAATAAAGACTGTTTTTACAGTTATAATCAAATGCACTTCAAAAATGTGTGTAGAAATTTAATGAATCCGCCATTTTGTTTTTGCTGCAAACAAAGTGGCCACCATTTTGACCAAATATTCAAATGCTGATAACTTTCTCAATTTTTAATTGCTTCATTTATTATGATGATTTAAGAAATTCCAGAAAATAAATTCAGCATCAAAACAACATTGTCTTTACGCTAACTTTAAAGGGGACATAATTTATGAAATATTGGCGCAAGAGTTATGTCCCTTGTGTCATATGATGTGATGATATCAAATCTGTTTAGTTATAATTGAGATAGACTGAAATTATATAAATAATGGTATACGAGCCATATGATGTAGGTGATGTGGAATAACTATCTCAAGTTCGAAACAAATCCATCAAGTATGTAAATGCGTCAAATTTTTAACCAAGGTGTTGACATGGAAGGACATCAACGCCTTGTAACAATGTTAACATTAAAAGAGCAGTAAACTATCATGTCCTATGTTCACAAGCAAACAACATAAAAATAATTGGCAGAACTCGAAAAAGTTTTTGCATAATACAAATTACCTCAGTCGAACAGACCATAGATGTACCATATTCTATCAAATATTTATATATCTGTAAAAATAATATATACATGATGATTGCTGTAATTCAGAACTTAGGAAATGATTATCTTCCTACCGTTTAATCAAAGACTTTTTTCACAATCATCTGAAACCAAAACGATTCACTGTATTATGGTTTTTTAAAAAAAATTATTAAAAGTCCGCTACAGACATTACAAGATTTTCCAAAAAAAAATAAGTTATTCCTAGTATAATTACAAATGCCGTCTTCTTGAAACTATTTTCTACAGAGAGACTATTAGAAGACGTCCTTGTGAAAATACTGAATTTTGTAGTATAGTGCTACAGACTATGCATGCAAACAAATCGTGATTTTGATAACAATATAAAAACATGCCTCACAATATATTTTTTGTCAATTAATGTTTAAACTATTCCATACAAAATCTGTAACTCCTTAGAAGTATATATAGTATGTCAAACTCAGAAAAATTCATTTGCAAGAGTATATGCCATAAAACAGCCATTTCCAGGCAATTTTAAACTAAATATCTTGAAATAACACTTAAACATTGTTAGAAATTAACAACAAAATGAAGCCAAATAAAACCTTTTTTTTTCAAATAAAGTTGACTTATGACAGGGGCCGTGACTATCTGAAACCCTTAATCACATAATACTAGCTTACATACAAAACTTTACTTATATTAACATTTCTTAGTAGAAAAATGGGTTCAAAAGTGATATGTTTACACAAGTGAATGCCAGACATTTCTTTACCTATAAATTTAAGCAAAACAGTATGGTTTGTATCTGCTAATGAAAATTAATTGTTCAATGCAGTTTTTCTCACAAATATTTGGATATAATACAATTACATGTAGTCCTGTTCAATTGCCAAAAACAAGCCACTGAAGCGGTCATGCCAAGTATGTTATGGTGTGTACAGCCTATGCACCGGAAGTGCATCTTTGCTCATGAAGTTTTAGCGGTGATTTTCTTTTTTTGTTCTTCTGCTGGAAACAAGCTGCCATATCACGTATTTTTGGTTCTGTATGTGTAGCCTAGCAACCAGAAGTTCATCTTTGATTTTGAAGTATTACCAGCAATCTTTTCTCTTAAGTATAAATGGAAACTGAACCTGAAAAAAAAATTGAAAATCATATAAATTGAAATTTATGATTATTTGAATGCTTCTCTTAATGCGAATATTCACCATGTAAAAACAATTACGCTACACACACGCCAAAGGTTGAACAATATTTGGAGACGCTCAGATGAACCACGGGAACCAGCTACAGGAACTATATTCATGAAAACGAACAACACCTGATGTCAACCTAGACAAGTTACCGAGATGTGCCAGACGAACATCAAGTTGATACAATTACTACGACTATGTACTAACTAGTAGACTGGTAAACTGGTGCAGAAATACGATTATATATTCATTAGTTAGTTAAATGTGCAGAAAATTATTAGTCTCAGAGACTTTAAATAATGATACAGATGTGCATTAACTAAAACAATTTAAAGCAGTCTTAGACTTTACTGAATTAAATTAGTAATTTTCTTAAGAATGCGAAAATCAATTTCGTTGGTAGTAACTCGAATGAACAGAAACAATAGTGTTTCGAGTTTTATTTTTTTTAATTTAAAGAATCAATCTTAAATGGAATATCTAAAACAATGAACACGAGGCCACTTGTTCAAACAAGAGGACCATGATGGTCCTGAATCGCTCACCTGTTCCCACATGACCCAGTTTTGAGTATGACGTCGTTTTTTCTATTATTTGACATAGTGACCTAGTTTTTGAGCTCATGTGACCCAGTTTTGAATTTGACCTAGATATCATCAAGATAAAAATTCTGACCAATTTTCATGAAGATCCATTGAAAAATATGGCCTCTAGAGAGGTCACAAGGTTTTTCTATTATTTGACCTATTGACCTAGTTTTCAAAGGTATGTGACCCTGTTTTGAACTTGATCTAGATATCATCAAGGTGAACATTCTCACTAATTTTCATGAAGATCTCATGAAAAATATGGCCTCTAGAGAGGTCACAAGGTTTTTCTATTTTTATACCTACTGGCCTAGTTTTTGACCGCATGTGACCCACTTTCGAAAATGACCTAGATACCATAAAGGTGAACATTCAGACCAATTTTCATGAAGATCTATTGAAAAATATGGCCTCTAGAGAGGTCAAAAGATTTTTCTAATTTTAGACCTACTGACCTAGTTTTTGAAGGCAGCTGACCCAGTTTCAAACTTGACCTATATATCATCAAAATGAACAGTCAGACCAACTTTCATACAAATCCCATGAAAAATATGGCCTCTAGAGAGGTCACAAGGTTTTTTCATTATTTGACCCACTGACCTACTTTTTGATGGCACGTGACCCAGTTTCGAACTTGACCTAGATATCATAATGATGAACATTCTGACCAATTTTTATGAAGATCCGTTCAAAAGTATGGCCTCTAAAGAGGTCACAAGGTTTTTCTATTTTTAGACCTACTGACCTGGTTTTTGACTGCACTTGACCCAGTTTCGAACTTGACCTAGATATCAACAAGATGAACATTCAGACTAACTTTCATACAGATCCCATGAAAAATATGGCCTTTAGAGAGGTCACAAGGTTTTTCTATTATTTGACCTACTGACCTAGTTTTTGACGGCACGTGACCCAGTTTCGAACTTGACCTAGATATCATCAAGGTGAACACTCTGACCAATTTTCATGAAGATCTTTTGAAATATATAGCCTCTAGAGAGGTCACAAGGTTTTTCTATTTTTAGACCTACTGACCTAGTTTTTGACCGTACGTGACCCAGTTTCGAACTTGACCTAGATATCATCAAGGTGAACATTCTGACCAATTTTCATAAAGACCCCATGAAAAATGCGACCTCTAAAGTGGTCACAAGGTTTTTCTATTATTTGACCTATTGACCTAGTTTTCAAAGGTATGTGACCCTGTTTTGAACTTGATCTAGATATCATCAAGGTGAACATTCTCACTAATTTTCATGAAGATCTCATGAAAAATATGGCCTCTAGAGAGGTCACAAGGTTTTTCTATTTTTATACCTACTGGCCTAGTTTTTGACCGCATGTGACCCACTTTCGAAAATGACCTAGATACCATAAAGGTGAACATTCAGACCAATTTTCATGAAGATCTATTGAAAAATATGGCCTCTAGAGAGGTCAAAAGATTTTTCTAATTTTAGACCTACTGACCTAGTTTTTGAAGGCAGCTGACCCAGTTTCAAACTTGACCTATATATCATCAAAATGAACAGTCAGACCAACTTTCATACAAATCCCATGAAAAATATGGCCTCTAGAGAGGTCACAAGGTTTTTTCATTATTTGACCCACTGACCTACTTTTTGATGGCACGTGACCCAGTTTCGAACTTGACCTAGATATCATAATGATGAACATTCTGACCAATTTTTATGAAGATCCGTTCAAAAGTATGGCCTCTAAAGAGGTCACAAGGTTTTTCTATTTTTAGACCTACTGACCTGGTTTTTGACTGCACTTGACCCAGTTTCGAACTTGACCTAGATATCAACAAGATGAACATTCAGACTAACTTTCATACAGATCCCATGAAAAATATGGCCTTTAGAGAGGTCACAAGGTTTTTCTATTATTTGACCTACTGACCTAGTTTTTGACGGCACGTGACCCAGTTTCGAACTTTACCTAGATATCATCAAGGTGAACACTCTGACCAATTTTCATGAAGATCTTTTGAAATATATAGCCTCTAGAGAGGTCACAAGGTTTTTCTATTTTTAGACCTACTGACCTAGTTTTTGACCGTACGTAACCCAGTTTCGAACTTGACCTAGATATCATCAAGGTGAACATTCTGACCAATTTTCATAAAGACCCCATGAAAAATGCGACCTCTAAAGTGGTCACAAGGTTTTTCTATTATTTGACCTACTGACCTAGTTTTTGAAGGCACGAAACCCAGTTTCAAACTTGACCTAGATATCATCAAGGTGAACATTCTGACCAATTTTCATGAAGATCTTGTGAAATATATGGCCTCTAGAGAGGTCACAAGGTTTTTCTATTTTTAGACCTACTGACCTAGTTTTTGATCGCATGTGACCCAGTTTCGAACTTGACCTAGATATCATCAAGTTGAACATTATGACCAATTTTCATAAAGATCCCATGAAAAATGTGACCTCTAGAGTGGTCACAAGCAAAAGTTTACGCACGGACGGACGGACGGACGGACGACGCGCGATCACAAAAGCTCACCTTGTCACTTTGTGACAGGTGAGCTAAAAAGGGAACGTAGGCCTACTGGGGAATAGTTCGAAATTGGATCTTACTTTTTAGTGTGTTTAGAGCATTTCATTGTAGGGATAACGCAAGTTTTTTCATGTTATAACATCTACAGAATCCCGAGGAATGGTCTGCAATTGGCAGTTGTAATGAAAGCATATATGAGCCGCGCCATGAGAAAACCAAAAAAGTGGCTTTGCAACCAGCATGGATCCAGCGCATCCGTGCAGTCTGGTCAGGATCCATGCTTTAGAGAAACAGCGAAGAGCATGGATCCTGACCAGACTGCACAAATGCACAGGTTGGTCTGGATCCATGCTGGTCGCAAAGCCACTATGTTGATTTTTTTCTCATGGCGCGGCTCATATATGGAAAAACAAATGGCATTTACTGTGAAATCATTAATATTCGTGGGGGACTAATTTTCGTGGATTTCGTGGCTGAGTTAATCCACGAAAATTAATCCCAACGAACAAGTAAAATTCCCATTCATTTTATGTTCAAAAGTTGAAATCCACGAATTTATATCCCCACGAAATTGCCGTTTTGACCAAAACCACAAAATTTCATGCCCACGAAATTAAATGATTTCACAGTATATGATTACCTAACCATAATGAACACCGGGTTCAAAGACAGTGACATTTACATCACATTCTGTTATGTATTATTTTGTATCATCTTTCCTGTCAATACATGTTTAAACCAAAGACCCTGTATTTCAATCCATTGTTGAAGACATAAGGGATACAAAAATATTATTTTAAGAAGATATAGAATAAAATGCTAGGACTACATAATTAAACAATATTTCAGTCTCCAGTTCAACAGACATCACCATTCAAAAAATGACCAATTCTGAAGCAAAGAGAAATATATTTGATTCAGACTTTAAGGCCTAAAAAAAAAATTCTTTTGTTTCCGGTAACATGCTCAAAAAAATTAGGGTAGGTAGGTCGGAAACATTTTTTTTTTTGGAATTTTTTTTTATTAAGGGAGACTTTTCGGATATTATTTTTGTGTCAAAAAATGATAACAAATAAGGGGGTTATGCCTTTAGAGCATCAGTAAGTTGGTTTCTAACATCACTGGCCATGTTTAAAGCAGAAAAGGTGCAGATTTGCAACTTTTTGTGAAAAAGTTGAATTTTTTTTCTCTCCAAGGCAATAAAAACATTTAGGGTTGGGCCAAAAATTTAGGGTAGGTCGGGATACCGGAAACAAAAAATTTTTTTTTTTTACGCCTAAGCTGTACCAATGCAAGTTGACAAGAATTGTCGGAGAACTGTAACGCTTTATTTCTAAAGAATGTTTGAACTAAATTAACACAAACATCGACCAAGCGTTCCATAGTGATAAAATAATCCAGTCAAAATCCTGTTAGAAGATTTTTTTGTTAAAGAACTGCTCATATGATTGTCCTATGTTACATCAAAATCCCTCCATGCATGAAGAAGACATGCTCAGGATAGTCATTCTTCTATCTTAAACTTTGGCCTTCAAGTGTGACACTGACCTAAGACCTGGTCCTTACACAGTTCACTCTCTCTCTCATGATGGTGAACAATTTTGCCTATTACATAAAAATCCTTCCATGCACTGAAAGAAATGCTTAAGACAAAGTTTGTGGGCTAAACCAGGCCGACCCCCCCATCCGCCAAGGGGGTTCCTATACTCAGATGTGCGCATAGAAATAGAAATTAGCTCTGTTAATTAGTAAAAACTTTTAAGAATGTAAATCAGAGTTATGGACCTGCACAATACATACCAGATCATGACAATGTACAAGTGTGTGAAGTTTCAAAACCATTCCCATCAGTGCGTACTGAGATTCCAGCTTACATTAACCATTTAAATCTAAGTTGAAAAAGGGGGCATAATATTGTTAACAAGAGGGTCATGATGACCCTGGATCGCTCACCTGAATAATATGAGCTACATATTTACATGTCAAACTGATGATTTTTAAATTTTTTTTTTGGAAGATCTTTCGATGTACAATCAAGTTACCCCTGGGACGGGGTCAATCATGATTTGAACAAATTTCATAGAAGTCTACAAGGCAATGATACATCATGTACAATTATGTCAAATATCTAAGCTCTAGGCCTTACGGTTTATTTTTAGAAATTTTTGGAAAATTTCCTAGGTAAAATCAAGTGACCCCTGGGGCGGGGTAAACTCTGAGTGGAACCTGTGACCTGCATGTCAGATCATTGACCGTACACAAATGTGTGAAGTTTCAAAACATTTACATCAGTAGGTTATAACTGAGATTCAATCTGCATGCAAAACTTCAACTAAAAATTTCTAAGTAGAAAAAGGGGCATAATTTTGTAAAAATGCAAAATAGAGTTATGGAACCTGATCAGTGTAAGTCAGATCATGACAGTACACATGTGTATGAAGTTTCAAAGCATTCCCATCAGCAGGCACTGAGATTCCGGCTTACATACAAAACTTTAACCAAAAAATTCTAAGTCGAAAAAAGGGGCATAATTCTGTAAAAATGCAAATAGAGTTATGGAACCTGATCAGTGCAAGTCAGATTATGACAGTTAACAATTGTGTAAAGTTTCAATACATTCCCATTGGTGGTTACTGAGATTCAAGCTTATGTACAAAACTTTCACCAAAATTTTCTACTGTAAGCGAAACAGACGGACATACAGACGGACGGACATACAGACAAGTTGGGGACTATATGCCCTCCCACCCGGGCCACCCCTACCTTCAGGGACCATAAACATTTTGTCGTTCTCTCATTAACCTATACAGGAATTGAGAGTAATTGTGGTCAATTTGGGGACAGAGCTCAATTTATTGATTAATTAACTTTCAAATTAATGAAACATTTTACAAAGATGGCCCTTTTTAACATGACGTGGCTCAATTCTATAAAATTGTTTTATAATATGAAATAAAGTTTAGAATATAACAAATAAAAGCAAATAAAATGACTTACTTGAGTATAAATCCATGTTACAGGAACGTCCATTTTTTCCTCCAAGAATTCATCAATGTTTATTTTATCACTCGCGACTGTCACTATTCCTAATTATGCACACGTGTATATACATGTTACACATATGTCATATGTCATCGTGTAATGATTTATAGTAACACATTTTGAATGAACAATGTTTATATACATTGACACTATCAGTCTGAGTTTATGTAGTAACTTAACTTTCAACTTTTGTTTCAAACACAAACTCCCCCCACCTATCATCCTGCGTAACTCGGAAATTCTGAGATGAGCGTATATATTGTTTAACGTGTTCAAACTCTGTTTCCGGTTCTATCTTACACTTGTCTATTGTTACTGTGACTTTGTGTGAAAGTTTCTCCACTACCTTAACGAGATCACGCAATGTTGAAGCAGACATGTTTACCTCCCACAACTCAACATGTTTAATATTTCTCATTCCAGAAGGCAGCGACATTTCACCTAGATTGATATGCGACAACTCCACGTGTTCCACTTGACTATTAACTTTCAATTGTGACACTTTAGGTATCCAGTCCAATTCTAACTTCCTTAGATCTGAATGCTGACTAAAATCTAAACTGTAACTACACGACCACCAGTGCTCGGCACACCGTAAGTCCCACAATCTAATCTCCGTCATTGTTTTTCTGTTTATAATATAATTCAGAAACTCATTCAGTACATCGTGGCTCATCTCGAAATCGCGGATATAAATTGCTTGTAACAGAGAATTATTCTGTAATGTTTCCAACATTTCACGGCTCCAAGAACCAGTAGACAACCAGGCGAACTAACAGTGAGACATTTCGGCGACTTGTTAAACAGTACAGGAAGTAGCGTCTGTTCAAGGTCACCCCGGTAGTATATTTTATTGATCTGGAACAGTTCGTGCAATGCACAAGAATCGATAATTTCACGTAAACTAGGACCACTGTCTGTGTCGATATTTATTGACGCCATGTTTGTTTGATTGTGTACTGCGAGCCGTGCTAGATGCTTAAAGTATTTTTCTTCTATACAATCTTCACTAAAGAAAAAATCTTGGCAGCAAATTTTGAGTTCCTTATCGCTCGTGTTTTCTTTCATACAAGAAATGTACATGTCTTGTATGTCTTTCAGAGGTTCACAGTCCCAGTCAGTCGTAGTTCTGTATTCGCTCGTTCTCGTATCTTCACTGATCACTGACATGAAATTACGAGATATTGAAGAAATGATTTCTCCATTCATTCCACTGACGAAAACTAGCACTGTCGACATGTCTAGAATACTTTGCACACTTTTACATTCCTTCAGAAAGATTTCGTTGACATCACTTTCATTTTGACAGCTAATGTACAATGCACAGAAAAATTCCTGTACTGTTTTGTGAGAGAACGAACATTTAGAAATTTGTTTTGTTAGTGTCTTTTCTGTACTTTGTGTTAATATTCCGGAGTCAAGACTTAATTTCAAATAATTTGGTGACAGATACTTATCAGCCACTGACTTACTGAAAACAAGAGTGCTCTCCTTTGTTTCACTGAATAATGTTTCAAATGCTAATTGTCCTAAAGCTTTCAGATATGTGCTGTATTTAGTACAATGTTCATGTTCACTGAAGCATTGTGGGATATCACTCTGGGAGGGTTCGCACGTTAGTTCCACTTCGAGATGTTTGCTTATAGTTCTCGACAGCAGGAGTTCAATAATGCTTGCATATAGCCCACACTTTGATTTTCCAAGTGGAATATTGTCACACCATAAACAAATGAGATACATCGTAAGAAGGGGAACGGATTCCAGATCCTCGAGTTTATTTTCTTGGACTTTTTTATTCAACTGTTTGGCCAGGAGTTTTGCTTCAGCAATATCCAGATTCTTTATTTTTGAAATAGCTCTTTCCTCTAATATCTGTGCTGACTCAGAGGTTAGTTTTACTAGTTCCACTTTCTTACCTATTTCACTAGTTTTAAGGTTTAAAACACTTAATTTCCAAGGTCTTGTCGTTGTAAGGATTACACACTTTTCACGTGCATTACGATGAGGGATTATTTTTGGTTCTCTGGTACATTTCTTTTCAGGATGGATCCATTCATCTAGGCCGTCCAAAATAATTAAAGATTTTCTCCGGTGCAAAATTCCCTGTAGATAATCTATTGTCATTTCGGAAGACCGTGACACATTTTGTATAATTTGATTCATGATCAAATCATCAATGCTGCAATCATAAGAAGAATCCCGTAATAACACAAGAAACAAAAACTCAAAATCACGCATAGCCTTTATCGCATCTTCTGAGAAGTACTTTTTGTATTTCTTTTCGGGACGATGAGCCTGGCACCATGTGACAGCAAGATATTTTGAAAATGCAGTTTTTCCAAATCCAGCATCAGCGGTTAAATATATTTCACAACTGTTTTCAGACTTAAATACGTCCGACAACGATTCGACTGGAGTTTTAGTCTCTTCCTCACCTGGCTTTTTTTGTTTGTCAATGAAATTCATTTCAGGTAAAATGTAAAAATCTACAAGGGGAGTGTCGTGTCCCTCGACTAGCGGTGACAGTGGTATTGTACTGTATCTTGTTTTGTAGAAGGCAGCCAAGTCGTCTTTCAGCTCTGAAATAATAAAAAAACGAATTAAAGCCAACATAGCCCATCACAATATCATCATTATGAATGCTGTAATCTTATTAGACGGAAATTGAACGACAACGACCTAACAAAATTAGCTATTGACTTCTTATTTCTTCTTAAATGACTACTGACCACTGATTTATGAACGAATTTATGACCACCTATCCCGCTGAATCGGAAAATATGTGGGGAAACAAGCTATATAGTCCATTCTTTCATTGTACTGCCAACTAAAGAAATTAAAGAAATGCAGAATGAAATAACGACATCATGCGAAAAACATGTGGCGGCGCTGAATAAATAACTCCTGTGAAACTTTCCAACAAAAGATAAATCTTAATTTATTTGATTTGTCTCGGTCAATAGTTTTCAGTTGAGTGGCAATAATCATTTTCCTTGCCAGTGTAATTGTAACCAATGGCCTGCTATATAGCTAGTTGTATACTACTGGCCGTAAAAAGATAGATAGTTGTATACTATTGACCGCCGGCAAACCATTCGTTAGAACTAAGTCTTCAGTGTATGTACATTCCAACTTACTCATTATGAGGTAATAATATACAATTTATCAACCCTCAAAAAGTTATATTCACCTCGCAGGTGAATATAACTTTTTGAGGGTTGATAAATCTTGAAAGTCAATAATTGTTTTATTACATGAATAAATATATAGTCAGTCTTGTTATTACAATTGTAACTTTAATAAAGAAATAAGGAATAAATTTAGACCAAATCAGGTTGATATTGGTTTTCCAAGCACCTATTTCGATCTATTTTTATTTTCGTACTATTTATGGTCGGCTAAAAAGCTCACCAGAGCTTATGTTTCATATGTTTGTGTCATGCCGACTTTAAATAAAACTTATTGTATTGTATTTATAACCCAAGATAAGTTGATATGATATGTACTCATTACTTTTCGAACCGTTTTCAGCCAATCAGAGAACCCATAGAATACAGTCATGTAATAAAATATTTTTATATTATTGCGTGCGCACGTTTAAGGTTTCATGTGCGCAAGGTAGAGCTTATACGGGTAAAGGTAAAACGTAATCCGTGTGCACGAAAAAAATCTACGTGTACACGAAAAACTAATACGTGCTAAAACATGCTAACACGTGTGCACTTTTTAAGTATACAGTAACGTGAATCAGAATAAGCTCACAACCAACCCCCGCAAATGTTATTTAATATTGATATTTTTATGATACCATAAAATACATGAAATGAGAATATGACTGTGATTTTGTCACAAAATGAGTTTTGCCCCCACACCCCTATCCTTAAATGATATCAATTACATTATTACAAGACAGTTAGACACCTTATGTAAATCGCCGGTCCATAATTTGTGCTCATGACCTGTATATACTGGAGTTCCATGCGCGATGAAGGGTCCGGACCCTCCCACCCCCAGCCTTCTGGAAAATCCTAAAAAAAAGGAAAGAGAAGAAGGAAAGAAAATGTTTTCTTCGACAAGGCAACATAAGGGCCGCATTTGAAGTGCATATGGCTGCTGCTATATACGACCTCGATGTTATTCATATTTATGTTAATTATCTCAAAGCAACCCTTTAAGAAAACTTAATTTTATTATTTTTCCCAAACTTAACAGATGAGCCCACTTAAATGTTAAAAGGGGGGTTTATTTGTATATACAATTGCAGTGGAAAAGGTGTTCTTAAATGCTCCTAAAATACAGAAAAAGAAGCTCTTAATTTCAATTTTTTGGGCGTACCCCCTAGCTGGTCGGCTAGTTTTCTATTTCAGCTGGTTCAGCGAAAACCTCTACATATAAATACCCGCCCGCTTAGCTCAATTGGGGGAGTGTCTGCCCTACGGATCCTTTGCACCTCTGATTCATGTGGGGAAATTGACAGTTACCTGCAGAGAATAGGTTTGTACTGGTACAGTACCCAGGAACACTGCATGGTTAGGTTAACTGCCCGCCGTTAAATGTCTGAAATACTGTTGAAAAACGGCGTTAAACCCAAAACAAACAAACAAACAAACAAACGGATAAACAAATCTACTTCAAAACGGCTTACTTCCATAAAACACATATCAAACTATCTAGAGCATATAGACATATTTGTCATAGTAAGGGTTCGGCCCCCTACCCCCCGAGAAAATTGACGTCATGTAATAACACTGAATGTACCCAGGGCAATAGTTTTAACTATTGACTGACCATCCATTCAGTAACGGTTATCATACCGATGCTGGAAAATTCTCCTTCATTTCAAATGGATTTAAACTGTTGGAGTTGAGTTCGAAAAAATAATTTAAGTGACGGACAGACGGACGAACAGTTGATTCAAAATAATATATACATCTCCCGTGTCTTCGACACCTGCGGCATAAAACGCAGAACCAGGGATCGTGGGTTCGAGTCCCAATATTGCCACAACCACGCATTCTCATATGGCACCAGCACTAGCGTTGTACTTTGCAGGATGCGGACACCGGAGTGGTTCAAATAAGCTTGAAACTTTCATCACAAAATTAAGTTCAACTAATTCATTGTAACTTTAAGTAAACCTAGAAAACATAAAAAGTTAATATAAAAGTTGTTATCTATTTAGTCTGAAGCAGCCGACATTTTATTGACACATTTTTTTCCGAAGCAAGAGCCTGTATTTTCCTAATAACACAAAACGAAGAATTAGACGACTCTGAAAGAAGTTTACATACCTTTGTTTTCTTTTATAGACGTTTAAATTAATATTTTAATAATATTTTCTGTAACCTAGGTGTTTACTGACAAACTAACTTACGCTGCAACCAGCGTCTAATGAAATATACTGTGGTTCTATAAATAGCGTTGTCTGCAGCGTGTCAAAATCTATGGAAGCGTTCTAGAGACAAGGAAAAAAGAGAATTAAATCTCTTTCGTACGTTTTTAAGTGACTTAGTCATACATTGAATGTTACAAGTCATTTGAACGTTTTTGTTTTTGCTTTTTTTTTCAATCTTGTACGTGTGACTTAAAACCCACACATACGATTTGCAACTCACACTTAAATGCACTCTGAAGTTGTCCGCAGTCACTTAAACGCTTCAATAAAAAACAGTTTCTAGAAATGTTATTAACATTCAAATGGAAGACAACAAGATCAATCGGTAAAATTATGGGCGTGGGTCACACGTATGATTAACGTTTCGACCAGCTAAGTATACTAAAACACCTTTGGATGTTGCTTTCAATCTTAAAGCTTGGACGTAGCGTAGCACATGCCAACACTGTGTTTCGGAGAAATTTACACTAACGAAACTTTTTTGAGATGTCTGTAATTGTGCGAAGTTTTATCACACTCTGTTAAAATAGCAATGTGAAGTTCGCATCTCAAAGTAAAGTCTAAATTTCAGACATAAAACCTGCAATGTTTGCGGAATGTCCCTTAATTTTATCATGTGCTGATCCAGGCTGTGAACTTCTAAAGTTGATTTTTTGGGGTCTTATATGAAACGTTGAACGTGAATGTTTTACTCCAGTCCCTTCCTGTTTTGTAAATTTTTAATGAAGGCACGAGAGCAAAGCGAGCTGAACATGTCATGCATTAACTTTTGTTTGCATAAAATATCTATCCTCCTGCACATGTATAATGATTTTGTTCCTAGAGTATTACCAAAGATAAATGTAATGTAATAATAATATGCGAGAGGAGCGAGCAAAAATAGAATGTATTCAGTTTCATGGAATATATAGCCACTGCGGTATTATTCATAACGAAAAAAAAAACTACCCTATCATAAAGTAAACTACATCCTTAACGATGATATCCTTTTTTTATTCCGAGAAACCATTATTCTTTTGTATGAAAAAGACGTATGCCCTTCTTCTAAACAAAGAAGTATTATTTTTTAGCATATCTTGTTTCCATCAATACAAATTGGACTACCATTTAAAATTAGCTAGATTTATCTTAGTTTAAGTGTACATCTCTCACTTGGAAGGAATTATTCACCTGAATCATTCTACATTGAATTTGAATTAACAGAAAAAGTCCACAAGTGCCAATATCCAAGTGGCAATATCCTTAGGATTTTACACAATCTCGCCAAAAAAAAGGATGTCTGAAAATGTCTGTATATGCCTCGGATGTTAGATATTTCCGTATTTGAAAGCTGCAGACTTAGACTAGTTTTAAAATGAAATTTCGTGTAATATATATCTATTCTACGGAAGTGTGAAAGGAGCATCTGACGCTCATAAGTTTTATTACGTTACAGACGCGGAAAGGACATATGAGCCGCGCCATGAGAAAACCAACATAGTGGGTTTGCATCCGCGCAGTCTGGTCAGGATCCATGCTGTTCGCTTTCAAAGCCAATTGCAATTAGAGAAACTGTTAGCGAACAGCATGGATCCTGATCAGACTGCGCGGATGCGCAGGTTGGTCTGGATCCATGGTTGTCGCAAACCCACAATGTTGGTTTTCTCATGGCGCGGCTCAATATATATATCACCTAAATATCAAAACGCACATTTGGTTTCAAACATAAAATGAAGACAAAAAACATTGAGCGGATCCAGACACAGGGAAGCGTCAACTTTATTATTATTATAACCAAATCAATAGACCATGTCAAAATCCACCCGCTTCTCTTAATACGGAGAGTGCGCCATCGAAACAAAAATACCCTTTATGCGTCATTTTGACGTCACGTCAAACGTAATTTAGCCTTTTACATAGATAGATGAAGTTTCCGTATTCAAAGCTTTTGAAAAAATTATGTTATTCAGGCGAACATGTTAAACCCGATAAACTAGAGCTATTTGTGTTGTTGACAATTTGCGGAGTGGACACGGCTCATGTGCATTTCTGTGTAATTATCAATATATGATTGTTGTTTGATATAATGTACGGTATGTGTACGTGTATATGTACCCTTATTTCAAATAGCATCTAAGCTGCCAAAATTTAGATCTTTTAAATTTTCATACAACTGAGCGGTGCGACATGTCGTTGTTATGTGTACAGCAGCAATTGATTAAATTTTTTGGGACAGAGTTTAGCAGATACTAACTACTGAGGCTTAAAAATACACCTGTGCGTGTGCGTGTGCATGTGCGTGTGTACATACAAGTATGACATCTCAACATTTCTATTTCAATCCTGTTAATTTAATTAACGTTTACAAATCACGTGAATTGTATCGGATTCTCCGCCTACCTTTGACTGACACCTCTGAGTAACAAAAATATGTCGGCTTCCTTTGAAATACGATATATGTTCTTATGTAGTAAGTAATTTTCTAGACACATTGTTTCAGCGACCTCGACTGATGCTAAACAGGGAAATGATGATTGTAACATAATCATTACATGAGCCGCGCCATGAGAAAACCAACATAGCGCATTTTCGACCAGCATGGATCCAGACCAGCTTGCGCATCTGCGCAGTCTGGTCAGGGCCCATGCTGTTCACTTTCAAAGCCTATTGCAATAGAGAAAACGTTTGCGACCAGTATGGATCCTGACCACACTGCACGGATACGCAGGCTGGTCTGGATCCATGCTGGTCGCAAAGCTACTATATTGGTTTTCTCATGGAGCGACTCAAATCTAGTTTGCGGTGTATTGATGACTGTAACGTGACGCAACAGTTTGGCGTCAAACAAGATGATACTCAGCAGACCCCAAGCTCGGTAGAAACACGAAATGTGGAATATAGTGATAAACGTGGAAAATGAATGCGAAAAACCTGTCTTCAACATTAATTGTTCCATCATGTGTAAAAACTGTGGTTTTGTTGAAAGATGGGAAGCGTTTTATTACGGATATTTGAAATACGTTTGGATTATTTTCTATGAAATTGCATTCGTATATTAATCATCGGGTATATTTATATAGTTTACATGGATTGAACTTTATCCATATTGCATCTAACTAAAAAAATGCAATAAATTGTGTTTCGTGGAATTAAAAAATTCAACATGTTTTTGAAATTTATTTTTTGTTTTCTCTTATCTATCTTACAAAAACAATATGTCTGATTTATTTGTAAATTGACCTTGATATTTTGTAACGTGACTTGAAATACAAACCTTTTCAGAAAAAAAAAGAATATTAATGAAGCGGCGGTCATTGGTACGCATGCGCAATAGTAGACGCTCTTCAGCGTGTAGAGCCGTTCATCGAAGTTACTTCTACAGTCACATTTGTCTTCAGGAATAAGAAGCCATTTTTTTAAAAATATAACTCGCTCTGTTTGGTCAAAAAAGTAAGTTGTACACAATATGTTACGTTTCCCAATATAATCATTGATCTACATTGACCCGTTCTAAAAAATACAGTATGGCATTTTGTCTGTTAGCCATTCTTTTACATTATTCCTGAAAGTTATAGTTTCATGACAATCCAAGAACAAATGTTTTAAGTGTTTCTCTATGTGCATTACAAAAACTATATAAAATTATTTTTTATCCCCTTATTTGCAGCATATAATATGTTTCTAGTATTCCTTGGATGATTCTACAGTGCAACCATTTAAGCACTGGGCCTTTAGTGGCAGAAAAAAGGCAGTTTATATAATGATCCCCTGTTATGATTAACAGCCAGGTTCAACTCATCACACCATTTTCTCTAAGAAATTGGAAAATTATTAAAATAAGACATAAAGTCATAGTTCTACATCCCTTAGTTTGGCTGTTCATGATTTTAACTGTCAAATTTTGGAATAGATAATAAGTGTCTATTTAGGTCAAAACTTCCCGCCAGCACTGTACTGCTATTTTCATAATGTAGCATGCTCTTTCTGATCTTGTATCTTTTTATTTTTCTATTCTTTTCTATTTTCGAACTGAGTTATTAGGGGCAACAATTCTGTTTATAGGTTTATATGTGTCTCGATATTATTGTAAACAAATTATAAGATTTGCCTCCCTTGCATTATACGTCTCAAAAAGTACTAACAAGGTCTCAAGAATTGTCTCCCTTATCAAGCACTGTTTAGTCTTGTGTCTCGTTGTTTTGACGTTTTGGCATAGAACAAGGCTAGAAAACCATTTTAAGATCTAATTATAAGATTACTTTCAAAAGTATTAGGGAACGAGTGCCATAAGGCGATCGATGTTGCGTCAGTTGGACATTTATTGCATATTTAAATTACCAGAATGGAATCGTAAGTTAGGCCTACCTTGTATGTACTTAAATATCTTAGCTAGAGCTTATTATATAAATACATCAATAAGATTATAGTGGACGCAACTTGACCCCGATGGTTGACTTTTGTATTATAATACATAATGAGGCACAACCTATTATTGAAAAGGAGTGCATTGTATACAAACTAACTGCATATAAATATACAGCCTAAGGTCAACCGTCGAGGTCAAGTTCCGATTACTATAGATCGAATTTAGGGAGAAAGCATGTATTATTACCATCATGGAAACACAAAAGAATACAGTTATTTTGTGGTGCCTCTTTGCATGAAGAAAATGAGACATAACACGTTTATAGTTACAAATTGACAGTGGCATTTATTATGTCGCCGGCTGCCAGTTAGGGGTTTGGTCGGGGTTTGGGCTTGACAATAGAAGAGGAACACCTCATAATTGTTCTGACATGTATTGTCTCAAACCAATATATATCGATGAATCAACCAATCGATCAACCATCAATCAACTGAAACATATACAAAATACCATAATAAATAGATAGCTACTGTATAAAAATACAAGTACTGTATTGGGCAATACATGAAATATATTGATGGTCAAGCAATAACAGGATCACGATAAATACCGTTTACATAGACAATTGAAATAATGTCAACAATTCATCGGACCATTGCTATAATTACCAATACATCAATCGACAAATAAGTACATATAATCGTAGATAAAAACTAGCGGTACATGTTTATAATAATTACCTGCAGAAATATGTATATATGACTACAAAATATTGGATTTCTGTTAGCACGGAAAATATGGCGTTATTGATGTTTTGCTAAAAATGGCGAATGCGAATGTTTACTTGTTGTGAATGGTCAGTTTAGGTCATGTGATTGAACTGTCCGAGTAGAGGGTCAACAGTACATATCTGTTTATGGTCAAAGGGAAGCAATGACTAATTTTACTAAACTATAGTAAAAGCTACTGTTGTAATACTGCTACACTACATTTACGAATCAGAGGTGTTTATTAGATTGCAGTTAAAATGGAAACGAAACAATAGACAATATGTATCATCAATATAGTTTATTTATTATTTATTTCCAACCTATGACAATTATACCTCTCTATTGTCTACAATGATAAAATCCCATTACCCGAGAAAGAGATATTTTGACTATCAAAAACATTTTCAACCTTTTTGACACGTGACCAAACGAAAAGTGACTGTGAGGTCATGTGACCGCGCTGATATTTTGAATGTCATATAAGGGCAATTAACTAGCGGCTTCATTTTTTTAGCCCTATGATTGCCTCACTTGTACTATTCAATGTGTACACAGGCGATTGCCGCGCTAAAGATGAAACTGTTAAATTAAATGAATTAAAACATTTTTAAACATTTTATGTACAAAATTTTGTTCGGTATACTAAAATAAATATCATATGGCAACGTCGCCTCGGGTGACATTTTGCCCTCGGGTTGACAATATCAATGCCACACACGCTACCGTATGATATTTATATAATATTAGGCCAAGACAATGTGTGTAATGTCTTAACATTTTATTGAATAACTATAGCAATATGTACAAAAATCAGTGTGTGTAGTGAAATTTCAATCACATTTTGTTTCTGCAGTGTAAACTAGTTATTCATCTATGTTTTTGAAACTATGCTGAAAAGAAATTAACTGAATAAGCTTGCAGATGAAGTTTTAAAAACACATTTATTCAGGAATGGCCTGAATTGTCCACCTGAAATCTGGTAGTATAACTAAATTACCTGTACTGCAAGAATGATTTTTTTGAAGTTTTTTTTGTGAAAAAAAAGTAGGTCACTAGGTCGTGGTGGGTCTTTAATACTGATCAACATCTGGGAACTTAGGGTAAAACATACGAAATGAAATGAAGTACTTTCATCGGTGTTATTACAACCATAAACCTTCATCGCTTTCATCCGAGAAAGTTCAAATAATGTCAAATAAACAAATCATATTTTCCAGTTTGCTATAGCTTATTGATTGTTCCCGTTCGTATGGGGGAATTCTGCCTTAAAGTTTGCAGCCAGTGCAGATCAAGATCAGCCTGCACATCTGTACATCAGGTTTGCAGGCTGATCAAGGTCTGCACTGTTCGCTATTAAGTTAGTAAATTTTCAGTGATTTCCTTTCACTTAAAACCTATACATAATAAATGGTACTGCTCCTATTGAATGATTGGCCAGTCTATTTAAAAAAATAAATAGCCAGATAAAGGTTAAAATCCTATAAAAAAAGTCAGAAACTTTAGTAAGGTAGGATATTGAAACAATAATATCTAAACAGTTTAATGTTTATAGATTAATGTTACATCCTTAATTGTTCTAAAATATTAACCGCAATATTTCCAAAATAAATCCGAATCGGTGCAGAAGTAACTTGATATATACAAGCGTACATTAGACTATCAATGCATTAGTTTTTTGGCATGTGTAAATATTTCAAAGCCAGATATCATACTTAAGGAACTAAAAAATTTGCAAGTGTCGGCAGATCTCTTGTTTCAAAATCAAGAAATTTTCCAACGGAAGGCTATCGTTGGCTCTTGAATATATCATCTAGGACTTTGTCAGGCGAGCTGCCATAACGTCAGGGAAAACTACGGTGGTATCTTTAGGACATACAGAAAAATGACATGCATGAATTAAGGGGAAACAAGGAAATTCTTGAATATATGGGCGAAGTCTACATTCTAAATCTTTTTTTTTTTGTCAAAATCAAAAACATAATTTTTTGGTCATCACTGAATATTTTCTACCTTTTTTTATCAGTTTGCGTATTTGAATTATAATCCTGCAAACACGTGAAACGGTTATAAATATTATCGAAAGATGTTGTGTGCACGAGATAATATGTCGAGCGCTCTAAATAAGATGTCGTACGCACGAGATAAGATGTCGATCGCTCGAGAAAAGATGTCGCGCGCGCGAAATAAAATGTTGATCGATCGAGATAAGATGTCATGCGCTCGAGATAATATGTCGAGCGCTGGAGATAAGATGTCGTACGCACGAGATAAGATGTCGATCGCTCGAGAAAAGATGTCGTGCGCGCGAGAAAAGATGTCGAGCGCTCGAGATAAGATGTCGTACGCACGAGATAAGATGTCGATCTCTCGAGATAAGATGTCGTGCGCGCGAGATAAGATGTCGATCGCTCGAGATAAGATATCTAGCGCTCGAGATAAGATGTTATTCGCACAAGATAAGATGGCAATCGCTCGAGATAAGATGTCATGTGCACGAGATAAGATGTTGTGTGCACAAGAAAACATGTCGAGCGCACGAGGTAAAAATCAGTCTGAATCTTTTTTTCTCTCTCTAAATAACACAAGAAAGTATTTTATGTTTTTATTCTGTTGTGTGTGATGTCAGTCTCTTATACAGAAAGAAGAACAAAAAGTGTCCTCCGCAAAAAGTTATAATCTAAAATTTTGCATTTTTGTCACATTTTTAGTATATCATCTCGGTGGAAAGTAAAACATAACAGAATTAAGGACTACACTAGCTAGAAGATTGCACTTTTTGAAAGACACTGACTGCGTTCAATTTTTTTTTACAGTAGACCTTTTTTACCCGAAGTACGGTAACTATGTAAATTCCACGGATGTTTTGATTTTAACGCGCATGCGCTCTTTACGTGTGGCAAAAAAAAAAAACTCTCAACGATAAGAAAACCTACACAAAATTATCATTTTATTACGAATTGTTTTGCCACTATAAGGTTGATTTCAGACAAGTTATTTATTTTACAGTATGCTTTGATTAAACACATGTAGGTTTTTAATCATATCTTACCTGTAAAACCTGCTTTATTCATATTTTCGTCAGAAAAGAACAAGCATTTCTAGTACATTTCCACACATCATACTAATATAAAACTTGTTCCTTACATTTATAAAAGTTTTTTTATTCATCATATCTATTTTTCCCACAACTTCAAATAGTTGTTGTATTTATTTTTCTCCGACCTGAATGATACCTGCATACTTGGGTGGTCGCGGCTCCATGTCATTGAGGTTGCTGTTTTAAGTGATCTACTGGAAATCCTTACGTAACTATTATGCAAATGTCATGATAAGACATAGGACACCTTTCATGGGTGTCCCCTGATTAGAGCGGATCATAAAATTTACTGAAGCATATAAGATGGCTTTGATGTGATTCGGTAATCAATGACATAATATAAGAACGCACTCGGATTAATATATCACGTGGCGGAGTCGTTTTGTGAATCAAAAATAAACATTTAACGAGGTACCTAGTATTTTAAGTTCTATAAGAATATATTTTGGAACTTTAATGGACATTTTCATTCAAAACTATAAAAGTGTATATAGTTACAAAAATCTAAATTCGTAAGATATGAGCCAAATCCAGGACTATAACTACACACTGAAGGAAAACACCTAATATAAATCTCTAGTTTTTTTTAATTTCTTATGTTTACATGCTAGATCATTTTCATATCGAACTTATGTAACTCTCAAACCCGAAGAATCAATAGAAATAAAAAATATCAATTTTAAAATGATTATTATTATACAATGTATTTAGGATTTTTTTTCTTTGAATTCGGAATGAATTGATCAGTATGATTGGATAAAAAAGTCAAAGGCTGAACTTTGTTATTTTCAACTGCGACATTTAATTATATTTTAGGTACCATGTAAGCTAATTGCGACAAGTTGTAACTTATGTGAGATCATGTTAGGAAATAGAACAAAAGCTTTATTAATTCATGGAAAATACCCTTTTTTCATTTTTCTTAATTAACCTGAATTTGTCGAGAACAACCTTGCTGAAAAATTGTTTATTAATCTAAAAGCATCAAAGATAATGCGCATTAGTTATATTTTATCAGCTGTGGGTTTACAAAGATCTACATACATTTTGCTTTGTCTTTCAGTGGATATTTACAATAAAACAAACTCATCATTGATCGAATATATTGAAATAAAGTATAACACTAACGTAATTTATATTGTGCAGGTATGAAGGTATTAAATGCATCCGCTACTATTTTCTATATAAAATTAACAACTTATAACATATTTTTATCAAGATTTCTAGCCTTTCACTTCCTGCGAGACTACCCTTGTCTTGAAGGTCTGTCTTTAGGCAATCAAAATATACCAAAAAAATATGGGGTTGACCATAATGCAGTGAAACCATGGTCACGTGACTGAGACACGTGATGAAAACGTTAATATTGCGTAGGTAGACATCAGGAAATACCTACTTTCACTCTCATTTTACAAGGCAGCTTCCAATCAACTTTTAAGGCATATAACGTAGCTTAAAATCATCTGCGGACATTCCTTTTTACAATCAAGCATAAATAAAGCTTATATCTGGCATGAAAATGGCCTTTACTGGACGGGAAAATTGCACTATATATTGATATGGACTACATTCGAGTGGACCACGGAGGCATATCCGGCTAATTGCCCCCTTCATGCCTGCAGGCATACAGACACTAAATAGCCTGAGCACCTATGAAAAAATGGTAGTCGCATAATGGCGGATTCAAATAGTTCTCAGTTTTTTTGCTGTAAGAAGGATTTTCCTTGAAATCATTGCTATATATTGGTTGAAATCATATTGCATGCCTATACTTGACATACTGGTAGCATTTGCATGTTGAAAAAAGACTCCAAACTGATTTAACATGTGAAATTTATTCATACACCCCTACCCTAAATTGTGATTGTCATTTCAGTGTGAAAATTACGGTGTGTCCGTTTGACCAGAAATATTTTTCTTGCATCAAACATGACCCCTACTTTTCTTTGGATATTTTTACAGTATTAATGTTGATCTACAAGAAAATGTAAGCTAAAGAAATTTAAAATGGGTCTAGGTGTGTATTGCAGCATTGTGAAAACTTGTCATTTTATATAGAATATATAGTGGTGGCTATTTAGTGTGTTATAACCTATAAGAATTGTCACCCGGTAGAATTACTAAAATTTTCTGTCGACTGCAAATAAAAAAAAATTTGTAAACATTGCACATCAACCCAGACAATTGATTTTTGAAAGAATTAAGCAAAAAATAAATGATAATTCTATACTGGTGGGGGAAAAAGGGTGTCGGAAATGGCTTGGTTGTACAACAGTAAATAAAAATCCTAGCCACAAAACTGCCTGGAGAAACTGTCAGAAAACAATATTATGTGCACAGACTTATGTGTCAGGCCACTAGAAATATTTTAAAAATACCCGAAGGCCTACACGTGTCGCATATATGCCATTTTTCTCTTTGTGTGAACCCGGAACATTTGAGCAGAAATGTGGGGACCAATGCTCAGGCCATAAGTTTAGGGAGTTTTCTTTCAAGGACTGTATTCTATGGTATACAGTAGTTTACTATTTTTGTATAATACTTTTGATAAATATAGCACTATTATATACACAACTTATACAAGGCTTATTTACATTTGTGCGGTTAATATAACTTGTTATATGTGTGCAGTGCCGGCTCAGCTGGCCGCAAGGCAGCACAATAATTTTACTTATAACCATCTTTATTTCATCCTAATATCACACTCTATGCATAAGCATGATCTTTTAGGTGTGGGGTGCTAGAAAAGTCAGGCTTGGGGTCAGTGAGACCCTTTGAATAGTGTAAATCTGTATGTAATTTGTACCTATACTGGCGTGAGGCAAAACGACTGCGTCTTGCTCGCGATATGTACCTAGTAGTTTTACGCAACTTGTCGTAGTACTCTGTTCTTAAAAGGTGTCTGATAACAGAAGAGCCATGTGACAGTTTTACACCATTTACCCTAGCTTTAAGGATAACAGTGTCAGCAAGCCCATGATTTAGTCTTAGAATCTGGCCATGGATACGGCCATGGCAGTTGCGGAGAAATGTAACATTTTTGGACAAGCATGCATTGTAGGATCTGTTCACTGCTTCACATTTCTGTGTAGATGTTAAAAATTTAGTTTTTTCTATGCTTTCTGGACCAAGGAGAATTTCAATACATTTCCTGAGTAAAGTCTCATCATCATCAGTCATTTTAAGCCTGACATTGTCTAGCATATAGTTTTTTGCTTTTCTGTAGTTGCCAGAACAAACCCAGCTGTATTTAGAACATGAGGTACCACAGTAACCTTTGAAACATAGTACTATTTCTGAAATTATATTAGGCATTTTGTGTTTTATTACTTTCAAATTGCTTTTGTACTTCTTATGTGCACTTGATAGCTCTGAAACACACCTAGATTTAATAGATAGAGCAAATCTGTTTTTAGATTAGACTTCTGTTTACCACGGAACATTTTGTCACTAAATGGTGCCCGGTTAATTTGCCTTTTTAGAGAATTTGCTAGGTGCCTCACATCTTTAAAGTGCACAGTTTTAGTTCCTTGACCTTTGTCTACATCAGAATGACCTTTAGAATCTCCATCACCTGTGTGGTGTGAAATCTGAAGATCTTTAGTAATATCCTTAGATACCATTTCATTCCATTTGAGCAGAGACCAGGTGTGCAGTATCAACACCTTTTTAGTTACATTTTGACATGAATAGTTGGAGAGAACTTAAATACCATGGCCATGAGATATGACTTTAGCTATAGAATGCAAAAATATGCAGTATTGTTGCATTTGAGATGAAAAAAAGACAATTTTCCCATTTTTTACTGAAAAATAAGCTTTTTTTTAACAAAAAAAATTTCACTAAACACTAATTTTGTTCTATATTTTATCACAGTTGCATAATTATAAGTTTTTTTCAGTGTGGTTGTCTATTCCGCACTTGCTGATGGTATATTTGATGTAATATCTTACGGGTTTTTTGAAAAAAAAAACAGCGTTTAATGACTATATGTGATTCAGCCAAATTTAACGGCTTAAACCGCAGTCTTTGGACAAAATGATGGCTGTACAAAAATAGTGATTTTGAGAAAACTACTGGTTTGTTTGGGCTGAAACTTGTTTTATAAGCTGAATATAGATGAAACTTCACATAGAGAGCAAAAAAGCTGAAAAAAAATAATCATATTTCCTTATAGGCATACAGACACTAAATAGCCTGAGCACCTGGTAGTCGCATAATGGCGGATTCAAATAGTTCTCAGTTTTTTTTGCTGTAAGAAGGATTTTCCTTAAAATCATTGCTATATATTGGTTGAAATCATATTGCATGCCTATACTTGACATACTGGTAGCATTTGCATGTTGAAAAAAGACTCCAAACTGATTTAACATGTGAAATTTATTCATACACCCCTACCCTAAATTGTGATTGTCATTTCAGTGTGAAAATTACGGTGTGTCCGTTTGACCAGAAATATTTTTCTTGCATCAAACATGACCCCTACTTTTCTTTGGATATTTTTACAGTATTAATGTTGATCTACAAGAAAATGTAAGCTAAAGAAATTTAAAATGGGTCTAGGTGTGTATTGCAGCATTGTGAAAACTTGTCATTTTATATAGAATATATAGTGGTGGCTATTTAGTGTGTTATAACCTGCAGTCATGTATTTTGCCCTACGTTGAGTGCGCATGCGCGAAAATTGTTTCCCGTTGCTAAGGAATTAGTACGGAGTAAAAAGGTCTATACCACGGTGTGATACTGAAGTGTGACAATCACTATGAGAAGATATCATCAAGGTATATACAGTAATATAATTCTGATAGTATATCTTGGCATACAAATTCAACTTGAAAAAAAGATACATTTCGAAAC
Organism: Mercenaria mercenaria; assembly: GCF_021730395.1. Taxonomy (NCBI): domain Eukaryota; kingdom Metazoa; phylum Mollusca; class Bivalvia; order Venerida; family Veneridae; genus Mercenaria; species Mercenaria mercenaria. Next base: position 1,150,098 of record NC_069378.1, read on the forward strand.
AAAGTTTGCTTTATCAATCTTAAGATATCATGATCATGACAAATATCTCATAACATAACACTACGCAAACACTGCATAAACTATTTTTACAATATTATTATAATTCTTTTCATGAATTCAGAAAAAAAAATATATGGAAAGTTTTAGCTTCGTCCATATGGCAAGTCCAAAAGAAAGGATGTTTAGGGACAGTGCGATAACGTTAGAGGGATGGCAACGATAAACTATCAGAATCATGAAAAGCCATCCTAATGAGTAAGACTACCATAAGTCCTACTCAGTCAGTTCATATAAGACATTGATTATCAGGTCATTTTTTGGTATTTTCTGTATTTTAATGTTTTAGCTGCTGCCTTTCTCTGTCTTATTCCGGTTTGAAGTACGCTATACCTTCGAAAGGTATTTTATATTGAAAAAAAAAAACAACAAAAAAAAAAAAAAAAAACAATTTTCTGTGTATTTCGGCTTCACTGTTATTCATAGACATCTGCGTAGTAGATTCTTATGTTAGTGTGTTGGTTAACGTTCTAATATAATCATAAAATGAACATGTCGGGATGCTCGTGTCTGCATGATAACGCGTTTTCTCTAATTTTTAAACAGCTGTGTAAAAAACGGGGTTTTCGACCTTCAGTGGTATTCTATTTAAGGAGAAGCATATTGCTACTTGCGCACTACGTATAGACATGAGGACACCTGTAATATTCAGTACTTTGTGAATAAGGATGAGGTACTATGAATGTAATAAGGTAATAAGAAATCAAAAATCTTCATGAAAGTACGTACAAACCAACACATTAAGCTTTTGTATAAAGAAAAATAAATAAACAGGTTTTGTATAATACCATTGTTCCAAATAATGTTGTAGTTCTGCGTTTTTCTTTCTAACGTGCCAGGTTTGCTTAAACAGGCAAAAGTTAAACACTACAATATCAACTTTGGGTCGACGCCATCTTTCTCATTGATCAAAATGTAAACACAAAAAGTCCGAGTGGAATTAGCATTGCAAGGGCATGACATGACATTCTACAAAATGAATACCTTAGTACAGTTATCAAAAATGCTACACTAGTCTGGTGGGTTAAATACATAACGTCGATTACTTGAAATTGATCTTGAAAAAAGAAGTTTAATTTTAGTTTATTTACATGGTTTTTATTTTTCCAAGCTGATCACAACCAAAACAAATGTAAAATAAAAAAGTGGAAACAGGTCGCTTAACACAACAAAAACGAAAATGTTGCAGGCTCGGTTTGATTGAGCCTGTTCATGGACGGTAGTGGAAATGCATGATACCGTCCACGCCCTCTAGCCCCGGGTTGAGCAGAACTCAACATTTACACATGCTAAAAGTACAAAAAGCAATTAAGAGACATCCGCAGATGTTTTCAAACGGCGGTGAACATGGAACCTTCAATGATACACGTGTTGAGGCGTGTAATTCCACGAAGAGCGGCGTTTGGTCCCCAGATAAAATAAAGGGTTTGCCCCAAACGAGAAAACAATGGGCAGAACTAAACAAAATGAAATTTAGGAAGCCTCTTTTAGTCTTTCGCAAGTAGTCAAAATATAAATAGTGTTTTTGTCCCTTTAGTTTAAACATATTTATTCCCAAGAGTACATAACATAGATTTGTATATTTACAACAACAAGTTAACATGATACTAAGGAAAGGATAAGAATGAAAGACATGTCTTATAGAATTCTTCTCCTTAGGCGGACAATAAAGTTTGTATGTAAACACAAAAGAGCATTATATCATTTTATACTCGTGGGGGGAAATAGGTCGTGATACAAGTATCGTATAGTGTAAAGTAATGAAAATTTAAAATAGAAATAAACAACGTAAGTCTAAAGACAAAAGTAATCAAAAAGAAAAGGGCCAAAAAGATAGAGGGGGCGGGGGGGGGGGGGGGGGGGGGCGGTTTTGTCTGGAAGAAAGGAAAGGATACAAAAATTCTTACCTAGATGAATTTGAACTGGGGAAAATTTTATAGTTTATCCTTTTTGAAAGGAATGGGTTAAAAGAGAATGTGTTGAGATCAATCTCAAGTTTTGTAGTTTAAGTGAAAGGGGACGTTACGGAAAGCACTTTTTTTTTTTAATCACATTCGAACAGGAAAGGGGAAGTTTGTTTCAATTTTCCACACGGCAAAAAGGGAGCGGAGAAATTTTTTTAAAAAATGGGGGGTTGAGGGAAATGCTTTAGTGCAAAAGTGGGTGAAAAATTTTTGGATTTTTCTGTCCCAACGTTAATACGTGGGTTTTTTTTTGGGTCTTGTAAATTTGACTTTTAAAGGTGAAAAATTTGAGCAGTTGCGAAGTTTTTTGGGTAGTTGGTTTCCAATCACGAATGATAAAGGGTAAAAAGGAGTTGAAATTAAAGCAGATTTGGCATGATATTATGTATTCATCGGGTTTTCTTGGAGTATCGGGGGTTCCCAGCGTCGGGAACAAGATGGGATTTCGGGTTTTTGTTTTGCCTGCTTTTTATAGAATATAACGGTTGTGCTTGTTTCTTCTTTCCGATGGGGGTTTCCCAATTGATTTTGGTGTAGTTTTCCAAAGAGAGGGTTTTTTTGCCCCAAAAGCAATACGTGCACACTCTTTTTAAATTTTTGTCAAGTTGATCAATTTCTACTGGGCAAAATTTGCTCCAAACAACGTCAGAAACTCAAAATTTTTGGGCCCCGAAAAAAAGATGTATAAAAAACTTTGGGGTTTCGGTTTAGTGGGGGTATTTTAATACGCATGATTTTAACATTTTTCCATGTTTTTTGGGTGATGTAGTTGAATGTTTATGCCGTACAAAAACAGAAAGAAAAAAACCCAAAGGGGTTTTTGCTCAAGGACCCCAGGTATTTCTTGATTGAACAATTTTTAAGGCGGATGTTGCGGACCGGTACGTTTTTGGTTACAAAAAGAGATTCGATTTTGATGGATTGAAAGTTCAACCCTTTTTGGCCACGACGAGATTTTCTGGTATCTGATGGGGAGAGTTGCGGCTGAATCAGGTGTTCTATATTACATGGGCTAGTGATGCGAAGGGGATTTATAAAGATTTTTTCTTGTTCAATATCTTAATTTAAAAATAAGAAATAGCAGAGGTCCCCAAAATTGACCCCTGGGGAACCCTGTTTAATGTAGCCCATGATGATGAGGGGGGAGTATAACCCCTTTTTGCCCATCTGAAGAAATTGAAACCAAAAGAGCAAAAAGGGCAGTAATACTGATATTTAGTTTTGGGTAAAAAAACCTTTGTCCATACTTTTTCAAAGGGTTTTCTTTTGTCAAAGAAAAAGACAGAACTTTCCCGCCCCTCTCAAGAGCTTTGCAAAGTGTTTGTAAAGGGGGACCAGTTGAGACTAGGTCACCGGAATGAAACGGGCGGCTGTAGTTTGAAAGTTGATTCTGAAGATGATTAAAGACGGCTTAAAAACCAGAGTTGAACACCTTTCGTTTTTGTTTTAAAAGGAAATTTGGCCCTTAAATTTCTTTGGGAAATGAGCACGCCTTTTTGTGAATAGGTCATGGGCCCTTTCCAAACTGCGGGAAATTGTAAAAGATTGTAAAAAGCATTGAATAATTACAAAGGGGGAAGGAGAGTATGGAAAAATTTTTGTAGGAGGCTGTTACTGATACCATTGGCCCGTGCTTTTTCAATTTTAAAGATTTGAGGGGGCATTTAACTTCACGGGGTGAATTTTAGATTAGATAGAAAGGAAAGGAGTTTGGGGGGGGCAAGGTCAGGTGCTTTTCTATTGTCGTCGTCAAATTTTTTTTGCTGAACAAAGTAGTCGTTAAGAAGATTAGCCTTATAAGGTCAGAGTATGTTATTTTGGGTGGTGTTTAAAGTCTTGAAAGGGGGGGAAAGTTTATTTATTGGTTAGAAATAAAAGGGTTTTAAAAGTTTTCCCCAATCCTTGGACGATAGAGAACCGCGTTTGAGTTTGTCAGAAAGTTTAAGAAAATAATTTGATTTGGCCTCGCGTATCAATAGGATTGTTTCGTTTCGAACTGTTCTAAATTTTTGCCAGAGTAGTGTTGTGTTGATGTTATTCTGGCCTTTCTGTATAAACGTTTGCGTTTACGTATATTTCTTCGAATGTCATTTGTCATCCAAGGTACATCAAGGGGTCTTACTTTAATAGTCTTGTTAGGATGTCTGTTTTGCAAGGTCAGATATTAGTTGTTATTACTTTATTGGCATATGTGTTGATATCTACATCAATGTAGTTATCCCATGGATGATTTTGACAGATCTCTCAAACTATCATAGTCACCGCGGTCGTATTCCCAAATAAGTCTATCAAAGCAGTGGCGTTTTGGTTTTTGAAATTTAAGAAGTCCAAATACAGGAGTGTGATATCTTTGTTCTTGGTCAAGAAAGTGTTCACCAACACCAGAATAGAGAACGTTGTTCTTGTTGGAAACAAAAATAAGATCAATCAAAGATTCGGAGTGTTCGGTAAAATGAGTTGGCTGATCAATTAGTTGCTCAAGATTAAATTGTTGTGTGATTGAAGTAATTTTGCGATTTGTTATCGGACTGAATACATTGTAGTTGAAGTCACCGGTTATTATGACATCAGATATATTTGTATCAATTGCAAGACCGATAGAATCCTCAACAAGATTGTTGTAATAGTATCAGAATTGGAGGGACGATAAAACACTCCGAACAGAATATGTCTGTTACTGTGTAACGTTATTTCCACCCATATACATTCCAAACGATTCAACTCTAAATCAAGGCCTCCCCCGATAGTGAAGCTGTCTTTAAATACAAGATAACACCCCCGGGGTATCACCACCCGATCTCTGCGTTCGGGCGTTGAAAAGATGATAATAGCAGATCTTCTGTAGGAACAGAATTGTTAAGCAAGTTCCGAAAAGGCGAGAATGTCAAAGTCACATAGTTCTGTGTAAAGGATATCAAGTTTGTGTGTATATTTGAACATTGAGGTGGATAAAAGAGAGATGATTGGAATGTTTATCATTTCTGTTGATGGGGAAAAGGACACCGAGGGAGTAGAGGAACTTGGACCTGGATTTGATGAACATCCCCAGCGGTTAGCAGAAGTAGAGATAACCATGTGTAAAAGTTTACTACAAACAAAACCTTGAGAAGGAATTGTGTAAAACGAAGGTTAGTAAAAAAATCTTAGTGTACACAGGACTTTTCTTAGGTGACGCTTGTTGTGTTTCTGCTTTTGAAAATATATTATATACGGTAAAGTGAGAACAAAATTTTCAGGTAAACTAGAAAATGCATCAAAAACAAGATATGCATAAACATTGGGAAGTGCCCTTTGGGAAACTATATGAATGCATGACGGCCTTCTTTGAGATTTTGTTATTCATGTAACTGGTAATAAAAAGTCCAAACATAGAAGATGAGAAGCCGCCATAAGCATTACAACTAAAAACCCGGGGAATACTATGATGCGTGAGAAGGAAATTTCAGCAAGTTTTGGGCTGAGAAAACGAGACAGGTGTGATCGTGATGGAATAGAGAAAATATAGTGAGAAAGAAAAATAGAAAAGCATTGGTATCAAATAGATGAAGGGATTTTACGATTTTTTAGGGATTTTTTGTCCCTTTCAGAGTATCTTTTCTCAACAACAACGTGTTTACTTTTGCACTACCGCGTTTCAGTATGTGTCACTTTGCATTCTCGAAATCGGCATGTTGCTATCGCATGCTAGGAAAAGAAATCAATGACTCGAAAAGATAAATTAAAAGAAGCGAAAAGTAGTAAATTCAGCGGGTTGTATTCACCGAACTGTAGTTTTCTTACACAAAAGTTAACCCCCGCCCACCTTTTCGTAAGGAACAATATAGATCGTTACGGGAATATATGTCTTTGAAAATCTGATATTCCAGAAAATATCGGAAAACCATTATAAAGTAAGTGGATTTTATATTAAATAAAGAACAGCCGGATTTAGTGGTGTTCAGCCTTCCGTTTCGGCGATTCACTTGAAAAAGTATTACTGCGCTGGAGGAATGGTAACTCTTATCATACGACGGGAGGTAACATAGGTGTCAGATCGTGTATATTTAATTGTAAAAAACTATAAATATTTATAATTTCTTATCAAATTATGAATCCTTTTCAGAAAATGTGTTTTACAATATATCTGAAAATTATGAATTTGTATGGAAATTTCCATAGACATTTCCACTTTCAGTTGTGAGGCACTTCCGTTATAATTTTTGACAACAATAACAATTACAAAATTAATTAATAAAGCCACATATAAACTGGCTGCTACTCAGATTCATCAATACAACATTGTAGGCCTACTTGTTCATTACATTATAAAATAAAGTTTTTCCTTGATAAGCATTAACAATCAATTACGCTTACATTTACAACTGTTCTGACCCCGAATTAATTTACGCGAATGGAACTTTTATTGTAGTTGCAGAATGTAAACTACGTTAAAGTAATACCAGTCTCAATCAATTTGGTAAATAAGAGTCTGTAATTATGAACGTATGGAAAAGAAATATATCACTGAGTAATCCTTTACAGATCCACATCTTCCTTGCTTTGACAAATCCGCTTTATAACTCCTATGAAGTGATTCATAATAAACAGACAGCAAACTATTCTTTGGCAATATTTGTCTTTCATTTGAGCAGTTTAAAATATGAAATTAAAACAAAGAAGTATAAAATACACAGGACGGCAACTGGCTGTAATCTCGCGTGAGCTCGTGTCAGAGCGTGATTCAGCGATATCTTAGCCAAACATCGGCGAGCATGGAGTTACAATTTGTACCTTTATAACTACATTTAAAATACATGTTAGCTTCTAAAACAATATTAGTTTAATGTGAAATTGTCTTAAGACACGAAGTACACGTTCTTTTTTGCCATCGAAAGAAGCGTGGTCATACGGTGATAATTATTTTACCGGTGAATAATTGCTTTCGCATACAAAATGGCGCGTGGAGAAAGCGCCACTTCCAGTAAACGAGATCTCATTCCGTTATCACGGGATGTTGGCGAGATTTGCTCTATATGCCTTTCAAGTTGCCAATCTATTTATTTTTTATAGCTCTTTGATTAAAACAAGAGCTTTAAGACAGCGCGCTCGACTTTTCTCAGTGCTCGACTCTGAATTAGAGCTTTGCCAGTAAAAACATTCAAGTTAAAATGGGACATAACTCTGTCAAAATTCAAATCAGAGTTATGAGAATTGTGTCTCCTGGTGTAGACTTCGATAGTAAATAACTATTCTGAGTTTCAAGTCAAAAGCTTTAAACAATAAAAGATATATTTGACTTTATCAAAAATTGAAACAAAAAATTCTAACCTAAAAGGGGCATAATTTTGTCCAAATTCAAATCAGAGTTATGGTGATTGTTTCTCCTGGTGTAGACCTTGCTGGTAAATGATTATTTTAAGTTTCAAGTCAATAGCTTAAACAGTAACAGAGATATTTGACTTTATTAAAAACTTTAACCAAAAATTCTAAGTTAAAAAAGGGCATAATTATGTCAAAATTCAAACTAGAGTTTCTCCTGGTGTAGACTTTGAGAGTAAATAACTATTTTAAGTTTCAAGTCAATAGCTTTGATAGTAACAGAGATATTTGACATTATCAAAAACCTTAACCACCGGCGACGTCGACGCCGACACCGGGGCGAGTACAATAGCTCTACTTTTTCTTAGCTAATGACATACTAGTATTTTAAAACTTTTGATGGACTTTTTCTTAACATGATCTGAAAGAATGACAACGTACATGGTTATATCACTTAAAAATGAAAAGTTTGATCACATGTGGTTGAAGTAAATATTAAATATTTCATTCGAAAAAAAGAAAGAAAGATATTTGACAAGGTATTAATCCCGACTGGTGTACACACCTACACAAACAAAGGCAGGCACAATCCCCTCCATGCCCCTTTCTTTGATTTTTATCAGGTCAGTTATCAGTTCGTATACAAATATATAACAAGTCAAATGGTTTATCGCGGCCAGAAATTTGTACAAACCGGACAGAAGTTGCGAAATTGTCATTTGTGCAGGAAAGAAGCGTTTACCGTAATGTCCAGTACTGGACAGGTATAGTGACCATGCACGGACACAGCCAATTTTCTCAGAGGGGGGCCGATCCCCTTGCCCCCCCCCCCGCCCCTGGACATTTTGAAATTTAGCAGTTCATTTTTTGCATTCTGGGACAGTTTTATGGACTAACCTGTTAAATTTGGGAAAATGATAAAATCAAGCTTTCTTGAAGGTAAAATTCTTAGTTTCTTTTAGATAAATAATATGAATTATGTCGGGGTCGTATGTAGCAGCAGCCGCATATACTTTACATGCAGTCCTAATGTTGCCTTTTGCGAAAAACATTTTCTTTCCTTCTTGTCTTCTTTCCTTTTTTAAAGATTTTCCAGAGGGTGTCCGGACCCCCGGTACCCCCACTCTGGATCCGCGCATGGTGACATATCATGCTTTCTGTTTATGCAGGTAAACTTGTGTTTGGTTAAATTTCAACAGAGCACAATTGTCTGAACAGTGTACAAACTCATTACTGTTTTTTTCGGGCAAGGGTAGAAAAAAGGTGGTAAACAATGAAAGCAGTAACAGTTTTATTAAAAAAAAATAAACAATGAGACAAACATTTCCAACATCTTGGACGGTTCAAAAATCCCATGTTAAACATACGATAAAGCCCGAAACGCGTGAAAATGTTCCGAATGTAAATCGGGTGAAATAGACGCTCGTATAGTTAGATTATGCGTCTAGATTGATTAAACTGGGCGAGTCTACTTACTTATTACTTGAGGATGAAAAAAACGTGTTTTTTAAATGTTGCTCTTAAACACGGGTGGCGGTTGAACTACTAAAAGTACAACAACAGTTAATTCACAACAAATCGTACGGTATGTTTTTATAATCAGTAGAAGCTAGTCGTATTTACGCTTATGAGACCTGTTTCACCCATAAAGTAAAGAATTGACAGGTCCATCATGAAATATTTTCCCCAGCGTGCAAATACTTGACCTATTCAATATGATCGCGGCCTCATCGGCCGCGATCAATTACCATCTGTTGTTATTTTTAGCTCACCTGAGCACGAAGTGCTCAAAGGTGAGCTTTAGTGATCACCCTGTGTCCGGTGTACGTCGTCGTCCGTCCGTCTGTCCGTCGTCAACAATTTGACTGTTAACATTCTAGAGTTCACATTTTTGGCTCAATCTTAATGAAACTTAGTCAGAATGTTACCCTTAATAAAATCTTGGACAAGTTTGATATTGGGTTATCTGAGGTAAAAAACTAGGTCACCAGGTCAAATTAAAGGAAAAGCTTGTTAACACTCTAGAGGTCACAATTTTAGCCCAATCTTAATGAAACTTGGTCAGAATGTTACCCTTAATAAAGTCTTAAAAGGGTTTGATACTGGGTCACCTGGAATAAAAAACTAGGTCACCAGGTCAAATCAAAGGAAAAACTTGTTAACGCTCTAGAGGTCACAATTTTAGCCCAATCTTAAAGAAACTTGGTCAGAATGTTATCCTTAATAAAGTCTTAGAGGAGTTTGATATTGGGTTATCTGAGGTTAAAAACTAGGTCACCAGGTCAAATCAAAGGAAAAGCTTATTAACACTGTAGAGGCCGCATTTATAAATATAGCTTCATGAAACTTGGTCAGAATGTTAATATTGATGATCTCAAGGTCCAGTTTGAATCTGGGTTATGTAAAATTAAAAACTAGGTCACCCGGTTAAATCAAAGGAAAAGCTAGTTAACACTGTAGAGACCACATTTATGACCATATCTTAATGAAACTTGGTCAGAATGTTAATCTTGATGATCTTTAGGTTAAGTTTAAATCTGGGTTAGCTGGAGCCAAAAACCTGGCCACTAGGTCAAATCAAAGGAAAAGCTTGTTGACACTCTAGAGGCGACATTTATGACTGTATCTTCATGAAACTTAGTCAGAATGTTAAACTTGATGATCTTTAGGTCAAGTTCGAATCTGGGTCATGGTGGATCAAAAACTAGGTCACAGGGTCAAATCAAAGGAAAAGCTAGTTAACACTTTAGAGGCCACATTTATGACCATATCTTAATGAAACTTGGTCAGAATGTTAATCTTGATGATCTTCAGGTCAATATGTCAGGTGAGCGATACAGGGCCTTCATGGCCCTCTTGTCTATTACAGTATTTGTTGATTACGCAACTTTATTTAAAAAAAAACCCAAAAAACTAAAACAAAAAAAAACAAACAACAACACAAAAACACACAAAAAAAAAACAACAAAAACTTTATAATACGGGTTGGCATGGGGAAAGGTGGTTGGAGGGTTACTGCAATGGTCCAATTTAATAGGGAGTGGGAAGGAGGTGTTCTACATTCACATTTCTTTTATTTTGCTATTTTAATTCTACAATTTCATGTTCTGCGTTGTTCTGTTAAAATTATAAAATACATGTCATGTTAAGTCGGAGAAAAACATTTATTACAGCTATTGGAAGAAAAATCTGCTGATAGGAAGAATGTAAGAAATTATGACATTTTTAAAGGAAACTTTTTATTTGTTGCAACTACACTTTCAGACCAGTAGCCTCGATGAAACTTGTGGTTTGCCGCAGATCCTCAATGCCTCCATGCAGTTTTTGATGGATTGAGTTATCTATCAGCCAAGTCGCAGCTCGCTCCTGGTTATGCCTTTTACATCTCTGAAGTATATACTCTGCAGTCTAATCATCTTCACCATATGGAGCCCGCCCGCTTAGCTCATTAGGTAAGAGCGTTGATCTACGGATCGCGGGGTCGCAAGTTCGATCCTCGGGCGAGGCGTATGCTCTCCGTGACTATTTGATAAACGGCATTGTGTCTGAAATCGTTAGTCCTCCACCTCATGTGTGAAAGTTGGCAGTTACTTGCGGAGAACAGGTTTGTACTGGTACAGAATCCAGGAACACTAGTTAGGTTAACTGCCCGCCGTTATAATGACTGAAATAATGTTGAAAAACGGCGTTAAAACCAAAAACAAACAAAACAATCTTCACCACATGGACAAGTTTGCGATGGTGCCAGTCTGTATGCCTTGTACATGTGAGAATTGAGTTTGTTGTGCTCTGTGCCATGAGCGAAGCCTGACCAGCATCAGTTGTTCAGACCAATCGAGGAGGTGAAATTATCTTCCTCTATCTTTGGTCTCGTTAGTGCTTTGATGATGGTCACTTTTTCCTTGTAGCTCGCAGATTTTGTTGGTAGTTCTGACTTGAGCTCCTAGCTTCGCCAGTTGGTCTACCTCTACATTACCTGCAAGTCCTTGCTGCAGAGCTTTATTGTTGATCAGACAGTGCATCTGTGAGAAAGGCGACTGAAGAGCTTTCTTCTACTGAGTCTTCAACCATTTAGAAGGCCTTCATTAGAATTTCAGTCCCTGCCTTGTGAGTGCAGCAGTGTTTTCTTTTGGCTGCATGTAGTGTTTTTCTCTTGCCAGATGGATATTGAATGAAAACTCCTGCTTCTCTATCTTTGACGGCGCATGTGGCTGATATATCTGTATAGACATGAGTTCATGGTCGTTAGTATGTTCAACTATCGATTGAGTTTCTTTGCCTCGTGATCGAAGCTGCTACGTTTGAGCCGATTTTTGTTATAGCATCTAACTTGGCTTTCATGGGATGGTTTTGAAAAAACTGAACTTCTCTGCTTGAAGCAGGACCTTTGCATGTCTCCTGTCTTGAAACGGCTCTGCACCTGTTAGCGTCTCCATAAAAGAGATTTTGCAGCATCTGTCATGATCCGCAATGCTTGGTTTTGTCCAGGGTCTGTGTGTTAGTTTTGGCAGTAGTGGACCAGGCAGTCTAGCTATACTCTAAAGGGGGTCTCACTGTTCTCTGGTATACTGTATTGAGTACTTTCCCACATGGTTTCAGCAAGTTTGCGCATCATTGCAAGCATCCTAAGGGCCTTCCCTTCTGCTTGACTAATGTGGGGCCTCCAGGTTAACCGTTTTTGAAAGGTCACTCGAAGGTATTTTACCTCGTCTACTTCAGTCAGCAAAGTGTTTCCCATCTTTAGTTTACCCGCCCTCTGCTTTGACGACAGTAAGAATAGTGTGGTGGACGATTCATCTGTATTGATCGAGACACCAATTTTCAGCACAGCTGAAAGCTTGTTGATGGCTTCCTGCACCCTGTGTGTGGTTGTTCCGACATCTTCTTCCTTACACTATTACCAGGTCGTCAGCGTAGAGTGCAACTTTAACGCCTTTTGGAGACCATTGATGAAAACAAAGAAGAGTGTAGGAGATAGGACTCCGCCTTGCAGGACACCATGACGCAACATGAACTTCCTACTTCTGGCATGTTCTAAGCTGAATCTTGCTCTCCTGTTGTAGAGGTATGACTAAATCCATCTCAGCATGTGACCTCCTACTCTCCTGTTGTAGAGGTATGACTTTATCCACCTCAGCATGTGACCTCCTACTGCAGTCGCCATCAGTTTGACGAGGAGTCAATCAGTCCAAACTTTGCCAAACGCTCGTTGCAGATCAATCCATGCTGTAAGCACGACTTTCTGCTCTTGGAAGGCGTCCTCTATCTCTTGCGCTAGATAAGTTGTCTGGTCCTCAGTTGAGCAGAATCGTCTGAAGCCACTGAAACTGTTGCGTTGCGAGTAGGTTGTTAGTCTCCATGTACCACTTCGGGTGTGCATTCACAATCCTCTCCATGGTCTTTCCAACACAGTTGGTTATGGTTGCATGGCCGATAGTTTGCAATCGTCTTTGGATCCTTCCCTTTCTTATGGATGGGGATTACGGCTACCTCTTTCCATATCTGTGAAAGCAGTCCTTGTGTCCAGCTGTAGTTATTTCCAGGAGTCTGCAATTTGCTGCAGTTCCTAGATTGGTCAGCATTTCATTTGTGAATCCATTTTGTCCAGGAGAGATACTTCTTTGTCTTCCACTGCCTAAGAGCTCTCTGCAGCTCTTGTAGTTTAAAACTCTGTTTCATGCATTATGATGTCACTTGACTTGTCTGCCTTTCCCTTTATTCTCTTCGGGCTTCTCTTTGCCGTTTCCAAGCCCCATGTGGTTTTTGAACAATCTGTGTAAGAAAAGAATTGGAACCACTGCCTTATCCTTGCATGATCGTAAGAGGCGACTAATAGGGTCTTAACACTTGGTTTTGCAGTAACTCTGTGATTCCAGCAGGTATGCAAATTTTGATTCCATACCTCATGTTTTTATTTCGATGTAAATGAGATGTGGGACCAAAATTTGTAGTCCTGTTTGGCGCCATATAACCTATACTGTGTTGGTGCGCCGTAAAACCCAAATAGATAAATAAATAAATAAATAAATACTTTGCCATTCCCTGTTGATGGGGATATCTGAAACACCTCTGTAGTTGAAAGCAAAACTTTGCCGCTTGTTTACCTGTCAACAGTTCACCATTCTCTTCTAAATTTACTGAGCCCCTTCCTGTGTCTTCATCTTTCAGCTATCTCATCAATTTCTACAGCTTTTGGTTATCTCGCTCTTTTTTGAGCGAGGATGTTTTGTTTCCCCGGCTCTTCCTCTATGCATCCCGTTTGTCCTTAAATAATTAGGGGATTGTATTCTGCTTCTTCCCTGGCTTCTGATAGCTTTGCCTGTAGATTTCCCAACTCATCTCTCCAACAGGGCTTATTGTCCTTTCTTGCTCCCCTTGGAATGGCGCTATAAACAGCCTTAAGTTTATTTGCATTGAATCGTTTTGACAACCCGGTTGATGTCTCTACCTTCCACTGTTGTCTTTGCAGAGCTCATCACTCAGACTTTGGTAAAAGGTCCATCTGGCCTTCTTGTAGTTCCTTCTTGGAATATCAGGTGAAATAGAGGCTATATTGTCCATAGTAAGATGGCCTGGGCAATGGTTGCTACCTCTTAGTTGCTCATCGACCTCTCGCTTGACATGGCCATGTATGTCATCAGTACATAAAGCAAGATCAGGGATTGATGTTGTTTGCCTGCTTCTGGAGTAAAGAGTTTGTGGATCCTCTTGCTTGTTAACGAGGTTAAGCTTGTTAACATCTTGCCAGGGCTTCACGTTTTCCCCACGTTTATCCAGATGGTCAAATCCCCAGCTTTGTGAGTTAAAGTGTCCTATAATGATAAACCAAGTTTTATCATGTGTAACTTTGTCAATTGACAGACCTCGGAACTCGGAGTATAATTCATATGCATGTTGGTCTTGCAGCACTGATGTTGTTCCTGACCAAAGTCATGATGCCTCCTTTTCGTCTGACAATTATGTCACAGTGAAAACACTGGTATCCTCTAACTTTGGAGGATTCCTCTGGTTGTAGGTGAGTTTCCTGAATGCAGCAGACATTGATGTCTTTCTTGTTGAAGACACCCTCCACATTCCAATGCATCAACCTGAAATGCTGATACGGATTGGTTCTTCTCCTTGGCATGTTTCTCCTATTCTTTGCATATTATGGACTGAAAGAGCGACTCCCAGTAGCTGTGGGTGGACTCTGTCGAAGCTCTGAGCCCGGCACTGAATCTGCCTCGAGGAACCTCAGAGATTTAGCACCAAAAATGTTGAATACCGGATGGCCGTGTAGGTATAGCGATATTGCATGGTGCCGTGGTTGGTTAAGAGAGTGCCAATTGCCCAGCACCTTTGTCGTCACCTCTCTAGGTATCTGTCGGGGTTACCTCACCCTTAGTTCCGATCGATTTCATACCCTACCCTGGGAACACAGTGGCTACTCATCCTGTTCATAGGCATCAGGGTGAGTCCTATGCAGTTCTGTCTGAGGCCGCAACGTGTTCAGTTGCCGTGTGGCGCCAACTGGGAGGTACTTCAAAAGCGCTTGTCTGCAGAGAGGCTATGTACTGGCAGGGAAGACCTACGCACTCGGCTTCTTGTTCTTCAGAAGGCTACCCAGCGGCGGAGGCCGAAAGATGAAGGTGACAAGCACACAACACATAGCACAGCACACTTGACGCATCAGCAGACCAAAGCCACAAGAAACAAATTTGATGCGTGTTTCATGAATGGATCTAGACTTGATTTAAGATTTGGATTCAGTATTGTTATAATTTATTGTCCTTTGGAAATATAGAGTCCACTCAGTGTACACGGGTAATAGAGTTCCGCTTAAGCCGGTGCTATGGGGGGTGGCGGGGGGGGGGGGGTGCGTGATGAGTGTTGCATAGACTAGCTACTAGTCTGATAATAAGTTTTTTTTTATATACTAATGTATTTCCTTGTCAGATATCTTTCATTTATAGATAGCTCCCAGTTTATAGACTGCTCCCTTTTGAATATCTGGCTGTATTATCAAGCAAGAAAAGGTAACCATGTTATAACTATGAAGGGAAGTAATTTAACATAAAATATGAGAAGAGACTATGACTGGCAAATGTAAGGACTGGGACCAGTCTAAGTGTTGCACTGACCATTCCCTCTCATTAACAAACTGCTATTATTTTCCTGTTGCATTCTTTGCTTCCAAAGGATCTTCTAACTTACTTTTTGAGAATGATCGCGGACGAATAAAATTAAGGAAAAAATGGATCCTCAGGTAAGACTTAATTAATGACATATCTGTCTTAAACTCAAGGCTTTCTGTATAACAAATTGTCTGATCAAAATAATTATGTTTATCGTGGAAGTATTCAATTGTGGTTATATTATATTTGTGCGGTCCTTCTGCCATGCCCAAAAAAGCGCAAAACATCTAGTAAAAATTGGACAACAAATGGCGTTGTTAGTTTGTCTAAACATGTTTGGGAAATATAATAATTTTAATTGTCGAAACAGATAAAACAAAACTGATAATAAATTTATGAAAACATAAGGAAAGTTTGAAATTTTGAAGTATTTTATCACGCACTTCAAGATTTCACTCTTCCTGAGATCAGGTCATAAAACGTGAACACGTGAAATACAAAATTATGAACCTTATGTTTCACATGTTATACCTTCAATGTTATCATAAATATAATAATACGTGTATTCCCAAAGCAGAAAATCAATAGCTGCACACACTACACGACATCATAAAATTTCATAAAACATGAAATCAAGAAGTTTGAAATCTTGAAGTATGAAGTCATGAATTTCACGACTTCACACTTCACAATGTTCAAAATTTCACAAAACGTAAAATGAAAAAGTATGAACTTCATGATTTCAGACCTTTTGGCTTCATTATTCTTTAACTTTTAATTAGAATCATAAAATCTAAAACTGTTACCTATGAAATCCTAAATTTTACGATTTCACACATGGCGACTTCATGATTCCTTAAATATCATTAACTTAAGATTTCTTTCAACGGTGGAAGAAGTGCACCGTTGCCCCTCGGGCACGAACTTGAATTTAATTCAATGGTCTCCATACAGACAGATCCTCTATATCTCTGTCAGAGATTCAAATCCACAGTTGCATGCTGCAAGTGTTTCGATGACAGCGACCTTAAGCAATTCAATATGGAGGCCAAACCTTTCTTGAAAAATGCTGAATAAAATTATAATTTCTTTACAGTATTAGATCATGTATGCATACATATAGAGAGCAATCATGCAGCGTTTTCATTTTTCGATTGGTAAATAAATTATGCACTAAGATATGTGCATTTTACAACTCATTGTTTTTGAGCTCTATTTCTATGATGTGACCTTTTTTATTTGCAGTCAGAAGTTAAACCAGAAGGACTCTCTACATATAGTGATACAGTTATATTTTATAGAATGATCTAAAGCTAAATTACTTTTCTCTTCCCGGCGCCTGTCTCTTCTCTCGAAAAATCTTTGTATGAAGTTCGACGCCTTTCCAACTGCTTTCTTTGATCCTCCTGGAAACATCAAAAGATTGTAGTATTATTATACCCACTATAACTTACTCATTTGGTTGGAAAGAAACAGAATCTCGGTCTTTCTGATTAACATTTTTTATTCTAATATGAAATGAACAGTACTGTAAAACAGAGAGATAAAGGAAGTGATAAAGCAGCATAATGAGTATTAATAGATTCAATATTTTTTATTCGTACAGTATAGATGTAGATAAACTTCAAAAATGTTTAAACGTTAGTTTTTCACATGTATCATAATTTTTACTGAAACGCAGCTGCTAAGTCCTTTATTAAGATTTACAAAAATAACTGTACCTTGAAAAATGTTTAAAGAAATACTAAAAATAAGGCTTTACCTTGAGCTCTCTTTTCATTTTCCAGTTCATCAATTTTTTCTTGAACAGCATCAACTTTTTCTGCAACATCATGTACCTCTTCTTTTACGTTGCCAACTTCGTGTTTTACTTCTTTTACGTCTTTCATTACAAGTTGCACTTCACTTTCTAAGCCTTTCTCAAATTTTCGCCACTTCTTAATTTCCCCATCTATTCTTTTTTCAGCCTCTTCATCCAGAGGACTATTTTTGTATGCATTAAATTGTTGTTGTAGATTTTGAACAGGATTTTGAACGCATGTATTCAGTCGATTGAGTACCTACAGTAAGATAAGCAGATGCATTCCTTTACAAAATTTTGACATGACATTAATTGCTAAACGGATGGCGTGATATTATGGAAGCGTCCTGGTGCCAGCAGAGAGATTTAAATTTGTCATACATACGACTTAGTATCTCCTACGTAGAACTTAGTATCTCCTACATAGGACTTAGTATCTCCTACATAGGACTTAGTATCTCCTACATAGGACTTAGTATCTCCTACGTAGGACTTAGTATCTCCTACGTAGGACTTAGTATCTCCTACGTAGGACTTAGTATCTCCTACATAGGACTTAGTATCTCCTACATAGGACTTAGTATCTCCTACGTATGACATAGTATCTCCTACGTATGACTTAGTATCTCCTACGTATGACATAGTATCTCCTACGTATGACTTAGTATCTCCTACGTAGGACTTAGTATCTCCTACGTATGACATAGTATCTCCTACGTATGACATAGTATCTCCTACGTATGACTTAGTATCTCCTACGTATGACTTAGTATCTCCTACGTATGACATAGTATCTCCTACGTATGACTTAGTATCTCCTACGTATGACATAGTATCTCCTACGTATGACATAGTATCTCCTACGTATGACTTAGTATCTCCTACGTATGACTTAGTATCTCCTACGTATGACATAGTATCTCCTACGTATGACATAGTATCTCCTACGTAGGACTTAGTATCTCCTACGTATGACTTAGTATCTCCTACGTATGACATAGTATCTCCTACGTATGACTTAGTATCTCCTACGTAGGACTTAGTATCTCCTACGTATGACTTAGTATCTCCTACGTATGACATAGTATCTCCTACGTAGGACTTAGTATCTCCTACGTAGGACTTAGTATCTCCTACGTAGTACTTAGTATCTCCTACGTAGGACTTAGTATCTCCTACGTAGGAGTTAGTAACAACTCGTACGTATGTCACTGACTAAAAGACTCAAGCATGCGCAGTGGAACAATATACTTGTGTGTACTATAATTTAGTAAGGATTATCTGATTATCTGATACCGGTAGATTACATATTTGTAAATAATTAAACATCTCCCTTCTTTCAATGTCTCACACAAACTTCGTAAGTATGAATTAAAGACACATTTGACCAAGTTCTGAATTTGACATATGAAGTAGTCAATAAATTTGTTTTAATAGATATTTTTGAACATTTTATTTTGTTGTTGTTGTTGCTGTTGTTGTTTTTTGTTTTTTGTTTTTTTTGTATTTTTGGGGGGACTACGTAGTTTGGGTATAGTCACACTGCGCTACCCTCAAGGTGCACTTCTAGGCATTGCTCCAGGCATGGGCAGACATCAGGTTACAACCGCCGACATTCCATAAGCCAACCGGGCAGTTTATGAGCATGAAGATTTGAAACATGTCATGTGAGGTTTTGAACCTTTACCATTCGGCTATGGAGGCCTCTCTTGAAATTATGTAGAGAGTTCAAAAGTATGATTAAAGTATATCATGAAAGTGACTAACCGCCAGTTATTGTTTTGACCGATTGTGTGATTTGATTAATAAACTTTCTCTCAATAAAGCATTGACCTACAAATTTTGGATAAAAATGGTCTTTGAAGTTCGGTCATACATACTATGGACATTAAAATTCGAGTTTTTGTTTCTAAACTATCCTTCATCTACTCAATCAAGGAAAAAAGATGCCAGAGCCGGGAATCGAACCCGGGCCGCCACGGCAATGAAAATTTTCCTGCTGTCTTTAACAATATACACCACGGAGGAATATGTATACAATGACCCTTGAATGTAGATATTTAATAATTAGGCAGTTTACCTCAGTAAAACGTTACAAACGCTTTTTCAATTTCCAGTGCAAAAGATAGCTAAGACAACTAGTTCTCATGTGTTTCAATAACATAAAATCTGTTAGTAATTAATTCAAAGCTTTCTTAAGTGGTATTAGCATTAATTTCGTGATACTGGTACCTAAATTTCCCTTTTTTCTGTTGTCGTATGATCTCAAGGACAGTGCCTTTAATAATCAATATTTATTAGGTGTTATCATCATTTGAGCTGCGCCATGAGAAAACCAACATAGTGGCTTTGCGACCATCATGGATCCAGACCAGCCTGAGCATCCGCGCAGTCTGGTCAGGATCCTCGCTGTTCACTAATGGTCTATCTAACTGCAATAGGCTTTAAAAGCGAACAGCGTGGATCCTGACCAGACTGCGCGAATGCACAGGCTGGTCTGGATCCATGCTGGTCACAAAGCCACTATGTTGGTTTTCTCATGGCACGGCTCAATTTTCTTTTTCTACATACAGGTCAAGCATTAGCTAGTTACAGGAAATTACTGTAACTGCATCTAAAGCATTTAACATGATTTAACATGATAATAAACTATTGATACTTTTTTGTTTCAAACACTCATTTCTACTTTATTTGCATATTAAAGATGATACATTTATGAAGTTTATTCAGGTATAAAGTTCATTAACACCTCTCCCATTCATCTGGTGATAAAAGGTACTCATTGGCAAGCACTTCGTTATACAGACTGTGAAGGTCATAAAGGATATTCTATGATTCAGGGCACTGGAGTCAATCAAGGGTTATGTTACATCATGAACACATTTGCAATGATCTCTAATGAGATGGTGATTATTATAGCTGGGATGAAAACTGTCTAGCTCAGATCGCATTTGTCCAGTCGTTAGAGTCAGAGGTAATAGGTATTGAATTTTTTTCAGAAAGTGGTATCAGAGAGGAAAGTGCTTTACATTTAATGACTCTAACGACTGATGCGAGTCTATAGTGTTCCGAAAAACTAATGTCAAATCAACTTGTGGTCCGACGGTTTTGCTTTCTTTAACATGGTGTGTGTATCTTCTATATATTGTATATGTTGTGAAAAAGAGGAAGAATAGAATAGTATTTAAATAAAGTGAAGCATTTTTGTGACAGTAAAATCTTTTAATTACCGAATATCACGGAATTTGTAGGTTTCAGTCATTAAATCTGGTTATCCTTTGTTTTGTTAAGTGTATGCCTAGAGAGAAGAAATGAAGGACGAGTAACTTGGTAAACATGATTTATTCCCCTTTATCGCTCTTCACAGTAGAGTCTATTTTTTTTTAATATAAGATAGATAGATAGATTCTTTTATTTCCTCCAATACTGAAGAGCTGAACATATATACAACATTGAATATCATAATATATACATGTCAATGGAAAATCCTATATAAACATATACACATACCACACATATTTATATGTTTACACAATGTCACAGAAGTTCTAATTACATACACTTTAAGGCATCAGTAAGAGTTAACTAGCACAGGTCAACAGGATCATCAATTAAGAAATTCTATACATAATCAGTTTGGAAAAAGATGTACTTGTGAAACACAATACAGCCGTGCCCCCGGCAGTGACCGTAAACCTTGCATGAAAACAAACATTATTTTTATTAAAACTGACGTACCAGCATAACAAATTTGAATTGCATATACATTTTATAAATGATTACCGTAATCTTATTCATGCAGTATTATACGTTTCATGTATTTGGTAATACTGTAGTACTTGAGACAGTATTCATTGCTTTCTATAGCGAGATTAAGGAGGTACCAGCACTGCTCTTTCGGGCACAGTGGGAAAAGCTGTGTAAATGCCCTCATGCCGCATAAGTCTATTATAGAATCCCACAGTTTCATCCGTATAGAGGCATTTTTCAGACAGAAGCAAATAAGATGTACGTTAATGTCTTCACACAGCAATTCACACTTTTTACATCTTTGCACAAAGTGTGAAGACAACATCGGACATTTACAATTTTGTTTGATCAGAGTGACTAGATAAAAGAACAATTGACTAGTTGAAACTAACTAAATGTTATAGAACATTGATAATCGTGTCATGCAATCAGGTCTATATAAATTCATTCTTTGTTATTGGTTAGAAACAGTGGTTAAGTTTTCGCTCCGCGCCCACGCTAAATTGCGAGTTTTCGACCCGTGCCCCCGCCATTTTAACTTGTTGATTCTCGTATTTTCGCTCGGCGGGGTCGCGGGGCGAAATCGCGAAATGGCAGATATCAGCCAATATAGTTAAGAGATAATTTCACTGATTGCAATGAAAAGTTATTTATTTAAGCCCCTTCTCGAGACAAACACATAAAATACAAGAATATAAATAGTTTAGAAAATAAATCAAATATTGCAATAAATGCCATTTATCAGTATGCAATTAAAAAGTCAACCAGCAATGTTCAATTAACACATGTATCGGAAACGCGAGTAGGACCAGAGAACGCTGCAGCGCCCCAAAATAGGAAACCTTACGTATGAGTAGCTAAGTCCTACGTAGGAGATACTATGTCCTACGTAGGAGATATTAAGTACTACGCAGGAGATACTATGTCCTACGTAGGAGATATTAAGTACTACGTAGGAGATACTAAGTCCTACGTAGGAGATACTAACTCCTACGTAGGAGATACTATGTCCTACGTAGGAGATACTAAGTCCTACGTAGGAGATACTATGTCCTACGTAGGAGATACTAAGTCCTACGTAGGAGATACTAGATCTATGTCCTACGTAGGAGATACCATGTCCTACGTAGGAGATACTAAGTAGGAGATACTAAGTCCTACGTAAGACAAATTTAAATCTCTCTGCTGGCACCAGGACGCTTCCATATGATATTCTACATGCTGAATCGCATAGTTTAACAACTTATTTGTACGATTTAAATACGTTTGACAAAATAATATGTCGTACGTATGATTCTGACACGATCTGCTGCAATTGCTATATAAATTCAGCGGTGACGTCATAAATGTTTGACACAAAGTACTGTAAGACGTCTTAATGATGTGAGGTCATATTAAAGTTAATTGTAAATCGTAACACTGGGTCAACTCGCCTAATTTGATGATAATGTTCATAATAAGTTTGCGAGCTATTAGATTACTTATTTATAAATACTTCTCAAAATTCTGATAAAAAAGAAACAAATATCTGATGATCTATACGTTCCAACAAAGGGGGTAAATTGTAACAATACATGACCCGAATGACGTAGATCTATTACGCTGAAAATGTAGTACATGTACTGTAAAATGCGAATTATTTGCATTGTTAGAATCGAAATAATAAACATGTCCCAATAATATTATCAATTGATAAAACATGGGCAGTCGTTTGGATGCGAATAATTAAATCACTTGTTCTACGCACTCGTGATTTAATTATTACGCATCTTAACTCCTGCCCATATTTTATTGCCTGATAAAATATAGGAACAGATTATTATTTCTTAAGTAACTAAGTTGTCTGTATTTTAGCTCATGCTTGAGAGTTAGTAAGTCGTGCGTATGCTTTAGTAGGCCTAACTCATATGAATATAATGAGTTACTAAGCCATACGTACTTTTTCATATTACATTGTATTGTGTATACTTCATATTTTTTTTGAAATGTCTGTCTCATGGATGTTGAATACTCTTAAATTTAAAAGCTTGAATGGAACCAGTTTTAAAAGCATTTCATTTCTTTCTGAATGTATCTCTTACATGTACAGTTACCCATGTATTCTTTCCATTTTGAAGCATTTTTATGTGTCATTCAAACAGCATGTTTTGTGGACTAAAAGCATTTTTTCATTGTAAAATGTTGGAAGTGTATTTATGTCAACGTGTAAGATGGAAGAGATTTGTAAGTGACATTTATGCTTTTATCATACTGATAGCGCCATATGTTCATAGTAATCTGTAAGACCTGAAATCCTTATAACATCAAGTAGGATATAGTCTGTTTTATAAAGTATCTCCGTCTTTTTTTCACACTTGACGAGATAAAATCAACCGCTTGAACCATAACTAACGTTTGTATGCTAACTTTCTAAACTATGATACTTTTTTTCTAATTTGAAGATCAAGGTGTTAAACTTTATGTACCAACAGAGCTTTCGTCTTTCAGATTTATGCCTAATGCCATGCATAATTTGCATAGCATTATGCGACATGAAGCATAAATTTTAAAACTACTATGAAAACTGTTAAAGGCGTTGCTTTGTTTCATTGAACAGCGAAAACAATACAGATCATCTGCTGACCATAGGCATTCACCCTATGAAGTTTGACTGCAACAGACTAAAACCTCCCTAGATATTGAAAAGTGCAAAATTATCTGATGATTTAAGCCACATATTTACATTGTTAACGTAAAATCTTAGTATTACCTGCTCTATTTCCAACCATTTGTGCGTAAAGGTGTTCTGCGTGATACTAGTCGTAGAGGAAATGTGAGCTATCTAGAAGAAACAAAAATGTATAGATAATCTATAATTGTAAAATAAAGTTTTCATGTAACTTCACTAACAAACAAATTGAGATTCGTGTTTAATCAACATAATGTTAGATATTTGAGAATTGATGTAGGAAATTAATCTAAGTGATCTTCTATTTCACAGATTAAGAACTTTTCTTGCATTTGAAAGGTTATAATAGTCATACTCACTTCATTTCTGAACATTCTCAATCGACATATATCTGCTTCAAGTGAGTTGTCTCCTGCCTGTGGTATCGCATTCCAAGCAAAATGTTTATTTAAACCACAACATTTCAGGTTCCGTAGCAAACATATAGACAGAGTGAGATCAAAGTCAGCTGTAGTTGGGGACTGACCGCTCTGTGGATACAGCAAATCAAATTGTGTCCGGGTTATTGTTTTACCCGCCCTAAGACGATTTATTGTGGTCTTTTCGTTATGAAGAAGAATATTAAGTGGAACATTTGCGCTCTTCTCATCAAATATATTCCTAACGACTGTAGTCCCTCCATCTATAATCAATGTTTGGAGTCGGAAGAGGTAAACTCGATTTTGTGATACTTGTGCTGTCGCCATACTCAAAAGCCTTCAAACTGACATCTCATCGAACGAAGGTATGTTGCACCAAACCTGTGGAAATAAGTTTAAGTAGTTTGAATAATTTACAAAAAGATATTTGCAAACTATTCTGTTCATACATTTATATTTGTAAGCTATTGTGCTTATATACTATTACTTGAAAGCTATTGTTTATACATTGCTAGTTGTAAGTTATTATGTTGATACAATAATATTTGCAAGGTATTGCGCTCGTATATGATATCTGTAAGCTATTATTCTCGTACCGCACATTGATATGTGCAAGCTATTATGCTCGTTAACTGATATGTGTAAGCTATCATTTTTGTATTGAACATTGATATTTGCAAGCTATCATGCTCTTACATTGATATCTGTAAGCTATATTCTTGTACTGTTCATTGATATTTGAAAGCAACTTTGTTCTTGCATTGATATCTGTAAGATATTATTCTCGTACTGAACATAAATATTTGCAAGCTATCATGCTCGTTCATTGATATCTGTAAGCTATATATATTCTTGTACTGTTCATTGATATTTGCAAGCCAATACATTGATATATGTAAATTATTATTCTCGTACTGTTCTCTAATATTTGCAAGGTATCATGCTTGAACATTGATATGTGTAAGCTAATATTATGGTACTGTTAATAGATATTTGCAAGTTAATATACTCGTACACTGATATTAGTAAGGTATTACACTCGTATATTGATACCTATAAGATATCGTACAATTCATTGATTTTTGCAAGCTATTATTCTCCTTTGTTAATAATTATGTGTAAGCTATTATTATCGTACTTACATTGATGTTTGCAAGCCAAGTTATTATTCTCGTTCATTGATATTTGTAAGCTATTTTGTTCATACAATGATATCTATAAGGTATTATGCTTAAGTATTGCTAATTTAATCTTTTATGCTGATACATTCATATTTGTATGGTATTAAGCTCGTATATTGATATATTGTTATCTCTAAGCTATTTCCCCTTACTAACCATTGATATTTGCGAGCAACTATGCTCGTTCTTTGATTTGTGTAAGCTTTTATTAGCTCACCTGAGTCAAAGGCTCATGGTGAGCTTTTAAGACCGATAAATATCCGTCGTCCGTCGTGTGTTGGTCAACGTTTTCTAAAAAATCTTCTTCAAAAGCACTGGGCAGAATTACACCAGACTTCACAGGAATGATCCTTGGGTGGCCCACTTTCAAAACTGTTCAAAGAATTGAATTCCATGCAGAACTCTGGTTGCCATGGCAACCGAAATGAAAAACTTTAAAAATCTTCTTGTCCAAAACCAAAGGGCCTAGGGCTTTGTAATCTAGTGTAGCATCATCTAATAGTCATCTACCAAAATTGTTCAAATTATCCCTCTAGGGTCAAATATGGTCCCGCCCCGGGGGTCACATGGTTTATATAGACTTATATAGAGAAAACTTTGAAAATCTTCTTGTGCAAAACCACAACGCCTAGGGTTTTGATATTTGGTATGTAGCATCATCTAGTGGTCCTCTACCAAGATTGTTCAAATGATCCCCCTAGGGTGGAATATGTTTTACACAGATTTATATAGGAAAAAAGTTTAAATGTTTTCTTGTCTGAGACCACAAGACTTAGACCTTTGATATTTTGTTTGTAGCATTATCTTATTGTCCTCAACCAGAATTGTTCAAATTACACCCCTGGGATGAAAAGAGGCCCTTCCCTAAGGGTCCCAACTTTTATATAGACTTATATATGAAATAAAAATTTAATTTCTGAAACCACACGACTAGGCCTTTGATATTTGGTATGATGCATTGCCTAGTAGTCCTCTACGAAAATTGTTCAAATAATGCCCCTTGGTTAAAACAGGACATGCCCCGAGGCCACTTTATTATTATGTGAGTTATATCGGAAAAATTCTTGAAATATTATCCGATCCTATTTCCAAGACTGTTTAATTACCATTACCTGATGACCCTAAGTAATATGATGTCACTTGACTCTGACCTTGACCTACTGACCTACTTTCTTCTTCTTTTTTAAGATACAGCCTTTAAATTTGGATGACATACACAGTTTTGCACACCGATCGTAAAACTAAATTTCATTGACCATGAATGTGACCTACTGACATTCTTCATATTTTAGCATCAGTTTGACATGTGAAACATGTAGCTCATATTACTCGGGTGAGCGATCCAGGGTTATCAGGACCCTCTTTTTCTCGTACTGTTCATTTATATGTGTAAGGTAATATACTCGTTCGTTGATACTGGCAAGCTATAATACTCATATACAGAAGTTTGTAAGCTATTATGCTCGCACATTGCAGCGATTCCAGATAATATCCTATCTGATAAAAGAGCAATGTTCTATTGCAGCCATTCCAGACAATATCTAATCTGATATATCGAAGTAAACATGCCCTATTGCAGCCATTCTAGACAATATCTGTTTTGATATATTGAAGTAAACATGCCCTAGTGCAGCCATTCAAGACAATACCTGATCTGATATATTGAGGTAAACATGCCCTATTGCAGCCATTCCAGACAATATCTGTTTTGATATATTGAAGTAAACATGCCCTAGTGCAGTCATTCCAGACAATATCTGATTTGATATATTGAAGTAAACATGCCCTATTGCATTGCAGCCATTCAAGACAGTATTCGATCTGATATATTGAAGTAAACATTCCCTAGTGCAGTCATTCCAGACAGTATCTGATTTGATATATTGAAGTAAACATGCCCTCCACCGCTTCTGCGACGAATCCTCCACCGCCACTGCGTTGAAACCACCGCTTCTGCGAAAGCTATGGCCAGTGTGGTCATATAGGACTGACTGATTAATTGATTGATTGGTTGACTGATTGTTTGTTTGATTGATTGATTGATTGATTGATTGACTTTACTAAATTTACTTATAGGATTTGTTACCTGCACTGCCATATATCTACATTGTTAACACATTTTCTAGTGTTGACATAAACACAGTTTTTCAAACTAAACGAAAACTTCCCATATTTATACAGTAAAGTAAAACACCAAAATCATCTTTATTACTCTAACCTGTTTTACTCAACTTCAGTCTTATGAACTACTAATTCTTTATTCCTACACGGTAAAAAAAATCATATATTTCTAATATATTTTCCCGGTCAGTGTGTATTACCCTTAGTTAATATAATGTAATCCATTCGAAGTTCATTAGTTACCAGAAATCATGTATATTTATAAAGTATGTTTTCCACACAAGTCATTTCAATAAACTTTTCAATACATACAAATTAATTGAACTCTATCGTGTACTTATATTTTAATGAAACTTAAAAGAACTGATAAGAAACGGTTCTGCGCTCTGGGTAAAATATTGCCTTTCTCTCTATCTATCTAAAAGGAAAACGTATCTGTCAAGTTTCATAAGCGGTACTATAACTCTTTATGCACCAAAATAAAAAAATATCCACCGCGTAGAAATTAAGGCGACAATGTGTTAAGAAGAAAACTTTAATTCTTAAAATGATCTGTAAAAGACTAAATTGTATTACTATCAACATTGTCTTGACATCCAGCGAACATTCTTTTATATAATGGAAATGACCATTTTGTGCTTTATACAAACAACCTCGAATGTCTTTCTATTTGACCATTCAACTTAAATATATACCAACAGAATATAACACACCTAATAATCATGCATCTAAAACTTCAAAAACATTTAAACACAGTACTGAATATCGACTACTTTAAACCTAGGATAAAAACATTTTATTGCTTAAAAGTGTGCGCATGCGCGCGTGTGTAAGTGGGGAGGGAGGGGGTGTATAGAATATAAGACATAACGTCAGAAAAGGTGTAGGGACATATAATAACTTTTCAACTTCCCAAGACAAAATTGACTTCTGTTTAACCGTAAGACATAATACATGTAATAGATTTGTACGACTGCACGGCAAAGGCAATGCAATGGCTCGGAAACATGATATGATAACGCAATTTTATTTTTGTCTTGTCGTATTTTTTTCGCGCGTTATCGTTTTATCATGCTGCTGAAAAGTGTTGACATGCTATCGTTTTGCGTTGTCTTAATGTTGCATCAATGGCATAGTATCCCCTTTACATGTAATAGCGATTTCAAAATAAAGGAGCGTGTGGGCAATAACGACGCTAACCTTCCACATTTTTGCATATCAGAGGTCTAGAATGGTTCCCATGTCAATGATGAAACGCTGCTAGACGAGAATGTCTTTCACAGACGGCCAAGTTTTCAACGAGTTATGGCAAACCAAAATGTTCTCTTTCTTTTGTGTACAGATTATACATTTAATGTGTGTGTGTGTTCGGGTTTAACGTCTTTTTCAACAATTTTTCAGTCATATAAACGACGGTGTCTACTTGTAGCAGTGAGCACAATGCCCAACTTTATAGTGCTGCCTCACTGGAATATCACGCCGTAGACACGTGGCATGATACCCCACCCAGTCACATTATACTGACACCGGGCTGACCAGTCCTAGAACTATCCTCTTAATGCTGAGCGCCAAGCGAGGAAGCTACTAGTACCATTTTTTACGTCTTTGGTATGACGCGGCCGGGGATCGAACCCACGACCTCCCGCACTCGAAGCGGACGCTCTACCACTAGGCTACCGAGGCGGTTATACATTTAATATGTATCCTCTTTCAAAAATATACATTTTTATCTTTATCAACTCTTTTCTCCTACGATTTCATCGATGCATGAAGTTGGGGGTACAATGTGTGTATTTTCCGCCTGTCCCTTTCTCTTAATAAACTGGACGTCGGTTTTAGATAACATGCTCCTTAACCTCATATATTCATCACTTTTTTATCATCATATACTAGTAGATTCATAACCTGCTTTTGTTTGCGTGACAGACGTTATTTTGTGAGTTAAGGTAATTCTCCCCCAACCTGCTAATCATATATTGATCTACATGGAACATACTTATATTGCTATTTTAAATATTTGCAATCCACGTATTTCCAATATATCAGGCCTTCACTTTCTCTTTCTACAATTAAAAACTTCATCAGTTAAAAGAGGAATTCTTCAGGCACAATTTTAAATTAAATTTAAATCTCTTTTTCAGATTTAACACAAGTACTTATTTAATTCGATAACTTAATGAACAGACCATATAACAAATAATAGCTGTATACAGCAATGACATATTTCAAGGACATCATAAAAATTGAAAACAAAACTTGCGAGTCATGCACTATTTGCTATTGTAAGCATAATTGATAATTGTTCCATAAGTATGTTAGACATCGCGACACAATATAATAAGACACAAGTGATTTCTGAACCTACTCATTACACTGAAACTTCTAACTCTCTCATTTATCTTTTTCTTGTCTCTTTTTCGTGCAGTATTTACACATCTGGAGTTGATGATCCCTTCCTTGATCAACATGTTAGATTTCTCTGTCCTATATTCTGTTGTCTGAACTGCTCTAAACCTAAATCTCGGTCTTATAAGCGAATGGTATGGAAATTTGACCAGGGTGACTATGACAGTCTGAGACAAGAGGCTGCATCTACTGACTGGGACTCTTGAACACCATGACATTGATACACATGCACACAATCTGACTGAACACATACTATTTATTTCAAAAAAGCATATACCTAACAAAATAGCCACAATAAGACAAACAGATGCGCCACGGATGCATAACGACATACGCAAATACATCAGAAAAAGAAAACGGGCATATGATAAAGCAAAACAAACGCAAAATGAACAACATTGGCAAAAGTATAAACAATTACGTAATAAAACAACCCAGCTACTCAGAAACGCAAACTCACAGCTCTCACAAAAACTGTCAGATCAACTAAAAAATAAAAACCTTAAACCAACTGACTACTGGAAAATCTTAAAAAAATCATTGCACCAACTCTGAACCACAACGGTAATCTTATCACCTCTGACAGAAAATGCTAACATATTAAATAACTTCTTCCAATCACAAACTATCATGAATGACACTAACAAAGCACTGCCACACATACATGACGTATCAAATCATCCGCAACTCAGATCAATCACAATAACAGAAGATGAAATAACTACTACACTAAATTCATTATCAACTGGAAAAGCTTCTGGACCGGCCAATGTAAATAATAGAATTCTAAAAGAACTATCGCACCAACTGTCACAACCACTTTGCAAACTTTTCAACAAATCACTAAGCAACGGCAGAGTACCATCAAAATGGAAACTAGCACATGTCAGCGCTGTTTTCAAAAAGAATGACCCACAATTAGTTTCAAATTACAGACCAATATCATTACTGAGTACAATTAGCAAGGCACTAGAAAAAATATTCATAAGCGAGTATTCAATTTCTTCTTACAGAATAACACAATTTCTCCTCTTCAGTCTGGATTTGTACCTAATGATTCAACAACAAACCAATTAGTATCCGTATACAATACATCCTGCCAAGCTCTAGACGAAGGGAAAGAAGTCCGTGCAGTCTTTTGCGATATCTCCAAAGCTTTTGACCGTGTTTGGCATAGAGGTCTTCTCCATAAGCTCGAGTCTACAAGAATTTCTGGAAGTCTCCTAGAATAGTTTCGAGACTATCTATCAAATAGAAGTCAGAAAGTGGTTCTTCCTGGTGGCTCTTCCGACACAGCTGCTATTTCTGCTGGTGTCCCTCAAGGGTCTATTCTTGGTCCTCTTCTCTTCACTGTTTTCATCAACGATATTGTCAAGAACATTAATTCTACTATCAAACTGTTTGCTGACAAAACAAGTCTATACATCATTGTTGATAATCCAACTAGAGCTGCTGATATTCTTAATTCTGATCTTCTGAAAATCACCAACTGGGCGAATGATTGGTTGGTTGATTTCAATCCAAGAAAAACAGAGACTCTTCTTATATCACGTAAACATAACAAACCCATCCATCCTCCTTTCTCTATGAATGGTTTCCAAATAAACGAAGTTGATTCCCATAAGCATCTTGGAGTTACATTTTCGAACGACGGAAGCTGGCACGAACATATAGAAAACATCAAAGAGAAGACCTGGAAACGAATAAACGTCATGAGATCCCTAAAATTCATTTTTGATAGAAAAGCACTTGAAACTATTTATTTATCATTCATAAGGCCACTTCTGGAGTACTCGGACGTTGTGTGGAGCAATATAAACCAACAACAAGAGACAGACCTTGAGAAAATTCTGTTAGAAGCCTGTCGAACTATCACCGGTGCAACCAAGCTAGTCTCATTTGAAAATCTCTACATAGACACAGGGTTCGAGCTTCTTAAAACCAGAAGACAAAAACATAAATTCTGTTCTATAAAATGTATAATCTTCTATCTCCGGAGTATCTCTCTACACTCGTACCTCACACGGTTGGACAGGCCTCTGCATACAATCTTAGAAATGCCAGCAACACCAGAAACTTCCAATGTAATACTCAACTTTTTGCCAACTCTTTCCTTCCATCAACTATAACTGATTGGAACCAATTACCAACTGACATTCGAAACTCTCCAACTCTGTCAACCTTCAAAAGAAGACTCTTTGCAGATACACACAAACCTCCTTGTCATTACTATATTGGAGATCGCAAGTATCAAATATTGCACTGTAGTCTTCGGACTCACTGTAGCTCTCTTAACGAACACCTCTTTTCCAAAAATATTGTCAACAGTCCTCTATGCTCATGCGGTGAAGTTAAAAACACCTATCATTATTTTTTTCTTTGTCCAAAATATATCATGGAACGCACTGAACTCTTCAACAAAATCAGACCATTAACAACTGTTACTTTACACACACTGCTTTATGGTAACACATCTATTACAAACACACACAACAGCTCAATATTCACGCACATACAAAAGTATATACAAAAAACAAGGAGATTCGAAACATAATTACTATGAACTGCCATACTAACCCACTTATATTTACACACGGTATACAGACAAAGTTCAAATCCAAGCTAGTCTCTAAAGCGACCACTCAACCCATTTCTTCTCTAATTTCCTACTTTTCGCCTCCTACCTCCTTTTTTGCCACATAGACATACACATTTTAAAACAACTAATATATCGACAACCTATGACTTTAATGTTATATTATTTCCTTTTTTGTTTTTGCGTTCATACGCGTAACGTGGTTATAACCTAAAAACCTATAATAAGAACAAAACAAATGTAGATGAATAAACTGCAAGCAATTTATATTATCAATCACTTTATAAGTTACCGTGAGTTAACATGCTAAACGTAAATATTTAAGGAGAGTTTCAAATAAGCTTTCAGCTTCCTACTCAATCCTGTATGCTTTTTGATATATATATATATATACATGTTGTAAATGAACTGTGATTAATAAACTATTGTTTAAACCAAGTATGTTACAGGTACAAATGTATGGAGACAATCTGGTTCATTGTTTTGATGTTCGTTTCGTAATCTTACTTTCTTTCTATGATTCAATGATGTTCAAACTTTTTTCTCCGAAAAATGTACCTAACTCATAAGAATGCTTCGTGATTCATAAACATTAACATAATCAATAATGACAAATCATCGCTAAATGTACAAACAACAAAAAATTGTCTGAATTCATTATCAATCCAATATTCGTGACAATTGTTTTCGTACAATTTACATGGAAATTAAAAATCAGACGTGTATTTTAGGAAAACCCAATTTTACATTCAAGCTATATTAATACAAGGTGTTCGGGTTTAATTAAAAGAAAGAAGTTGAGTCTACTGTTTCCAAACATTTTATAGGCAGCATGATCTTATATGGTGGTAGATTCCTTGTTATCCATAATCTCGCTGAATATCTGTATAATAAATTATTGAATAAAATATCACAACACATTGAAATATAGCACGGGTTATGGCGACCCTATCAGTATTTTCAGTATTTCATTCAGGATTTTACAATAGTATTGGGTAGCAGTACCGAGACCCATAAAAGTAATTTAAATAACAGCCTAATTGCCGATGGCAAATCAGCAATTTGTTGATTAAATCTTGATGATTTAAAGCCAAGTACATTTATCTCTGTAATCTTTAAGGTCTTCTGAAATATAATACATGTAATTTAGGCACCCATGATACTATTGAATGAAAAATATTCAACCAATTATAAAGAAAGACCATAATTATCTCATTGTGAATTGGTTTTAAATACAAAAGGTACTTGTATATCGCATGACTTTGTATCAGTCTTATTACTTATACTTAACTTCAAATGATTTCTATTAGATTATATTTTCTTCAATCTTGTAATAACAATAAGATATATCGATGATACTTGTAAAAAGTTAGAATAATCATTACGAGAGACAAATTACGTCTGTAGTGTTTTACTACTCGGTCTAATGTCCTATTAAAAAATTTTTAAATTTGAACATGCAACTTTACCGATTTTCTCAAAAATATTTAATCAGTTTGTGACATTGTTTCATATATGTAAAGTTTCTACAGTTAGGATAGACAATACATTGTATATAATTTTGATATTTCACATGCTCAAGAATATTACAAAATGAGCAATCAGATAGCAGGATAATAAAATAAGTGGCAAAAATGTACCTTTTATAACACTATAAGACAACTGGTGAATTTCGAAGCTCGTTAGATCAATTAATTATATAAATCAGTTCGCTTTCCAAAATTACTTATAAAGAACATGTATTCTTGCATACCAGACGGGGATTTCCGGTATTTTTACCGGTGCTGGAAAACTCCATCTTACATCCCGGGGTGTAAGATGACTCTCGTGCTGTAAATGACGTATTACGAACTACATATATGTAGAAGGTTTATGTAATAATTTATATTTTATTTAAAAAACGGAATAAAAATTCAATACCTTGACAGTTCCTATTAGTTCCTGATAGTATATTTCTCGATTCAAATTACGTTATTTTATCAAATATTCATAACGTTACGCTGCAACTGAAAAAACAAAACCGGAACTAAACATTGTTATTTGTTTTGAAACGTCATGACGTCTTTCCTGTTTACGGACGTTGGTTTCCCGCGCTTTGTTTAAATACACTGCTATAAGAAATAGTTCTAAAAAGAAAACCGTTCGATTGATTTTATTTTTATTATTATTTCTTGAAATCGGTATGCAAGAAAAAGATTCTGTCACTGGTTATAGGTGCAGATGGAAATATCCGGCTCTCGGGTAACTGTTTAGGCGGTAACTCGGCAGGGAGCCTCGTTACCGCCTAAACAGTTACCCTCGAGGCCGGATATTCTCATCTGCACCTACAACCAGTGAAAGAATCTTATAATGTACAGAAGACACTCCGGCTATAACAAACACATTTGTGTCCTGAGGAGTTCGCTAAAAGAGGAGATTTTAAAATGTGTATGGTAATGTATATTTAAGTAGCAAACTTAAATAAACTTACAGTTTCTTCAGTCAAATATTCAAATACAATGAATGTTTTACTAACTCGAAAGCAACCTGGACTATCTGGTAATTTATCACTGCATGGTGTTTATAGATGGAAACAAAAATTATCACAAGTTTATAAACATCATGCAAGCCCCAGTTGTTCGATACTTTAATCGCTGCTAAATTAACCGCCCGTTAAATTTCGATTCAAAATATTAGGCATGATTGAAACAACTAGAATGATGGTTTAATTTTAATGTAAAGACATTTTAGTGATGATGATTCTTAGATTATGTTTTAAAAAGTCTTATAAAATGTAACTCTAAAAGTTAATCGACCGTTAGCTTAATCGCATGTTAAAATTTTGAACAACTGAGCCCTGATCTATTTCTCAAACAATAACTATCACATACATATCAGATTTAATTGTTTGAAAGTTGGGCCTACATAACTTACTTGGCGTGATTTATGCGAATGTTGCATGATTGAATAACATTATTTTTACCTTTTATCTGCTTATATCATGGGGAGGACGTATTTTGTTGTCTGCTGTTTTTTTCCAGTGCTACAAAAACGGTTAAGAGACCAATTTATACAGGAATGGCATGGTAGTATTGCAAACATGCCAAAACTGGAATATTATTCAAGTTTTAAAACGCTGTTTATGTTTGAACCATATCTCACAAATGTTGATACTTAAGAAAATTACTCAGTTTGTCTGAATAATTTGTATATTTAATATATTGATAACGTAACACATAAGCACAGATAGTGCTCGACTCCCTTTTCATGTTGTGATAGCTATAATTATTGTTGAATTGCTGTTAATAATAGACTTTGGGTCATTTGTGGCTGATTTGGGTTCATTATGTCGATAGCTGGCTCCCAGCATCACACATTGAGTCATATACAATAGTTAAAGGGAACCGGACATTTAATAGAGCAGGTACTCGTTGTAAGACGGTATGTTTAAATTTGGACCAATCAGAAACAAGTTCTAAAAATAGCACGTCTGCTGGGGTATAAATAGATAGATGGATGACAGAGAGCTCATTCGGTATCCAGCGGTGGAAGAAGACACATCGAGGATCCAACTAATAATTTATCCCAGTACCTTGATAAGGAAGTTATTGCAACTACACTGTCAGGGCGGATAAATTATTAAAAAGAAACAAGAGTGCCAGAATGTCACAATATACGCCCGTCACAGCAAATTTCTTTACTTTAGCACCTGTATTTGCAAATGGAATTTTAATTTTGTGGTTGTTTAGTAATCATTGTAAGTCATTTGTTTTTCTAAGTCCACAAAAAAACTCCTTACCAGATAGAGATACCTTAAAATACACCTAAAATTTGAAAGTAACATCTATGTTGTACCACAGAAAAGTTGTTTTTTCCCTACGGTCAGTTATAAAAAAGTTACAATATAAGTTATTTACAGTAACAACTAAGGGAAGATAATCTTAAAAAAAAAAAAAAAAAATCCATAAAAAAATTGTAAGTCCACATAAGAATCTTTACCAGGTAGAGATTGGTCAAAATACACCTCATAATTGGATGTAGCATGCATGTTGTACTACAGAAAAGTGGTCTTGATTTTTCCCTACGACTAGTAATGAAAAAGTTACAATATAAGCTATTTATAGTAACAACAAAGGGAAGTAATTCTAAAGAAAGGAACTGCGCATGACACTCCGTCTCATGATGGTGTATAATTGTGCCAAGTTACATCAAAATCACTCCATGTATGAAGAAGAAATGCTTCGGACAAAGTCATTCTTGTATCTGACCTTTGGCCTCTAAGTGTGACCTTGATTTTTGACCTAGGGACCTGGTTCTTGCGCACGACACTCTGCCTCGTGGTGGTGAACATTTGTGCAAAGTTATATCAAAATCCCTCCATGCATGAAGAAGATATGCTCCGGACAAAGTTTTCTTTATTGTATCCTTTGACCTCTAAGTGTGACCTTGACCTTAGACCTAGGGACCTGGTTCTTGCGCATGACACTCCGTCTCATGATGATGAACAATTGTGCCAACTTTCATCAAGATCCCTCTATGCATGAAGAAGAAATGCTCCGGACAAGGTTTTCATTCTTGTATCCTTTGACCTCTAAGTGTGACCTTGACCTTAGACCTAGGGACATGGTTCTTGCGCATGACACTCCGCCTCGTGGTGGTGAACATTGTGCCAAGTTATATCAAAATCCCTCTATGCATGAAGAAGAAATGCTCCGGACAAAGTTTTCTTTCTTGTATCCTTTGACCTCTAAGTGTGACCTTGACCTTAGACCTAGGGACCTGGTTCTTGCGCATGACACTCCGTCTCATGATGTTGAACAATTGTGCCAACTTTCATCAAAATCCCTCCAAGCATGAAGAAGATATGCTCCGGACAAAGTCATTCTTGAATTTAACCTTTGACCTCTAAGTGTGACCTTGACCTTAGACCTAGGGACCTGGTTTTTGCGCATGACACTCCGTCTCATGATGGTGAACAACTGTGCCAAGTTTCATCAAAATCCCTTCATGCATGTAGAAGATATGCTCCGGACAAAGTCTGTGGACGCCGCCCGCCCGCCCGCCCGCCAGGGGCGTTCCCATAATACGTCCCGTTTTTCAAACGGGCGTATAAAAAATAGAAGTTCGTAGACTAAAGAAGAGTTGCAGAATTTTAACCAGGTTTCGAGCTATAGGGCCAGCGCATAGAAGTTTTACCTTAAGGGTAGTTGAATGCTATATACGATAGCGTATATAGGCTGAGCATCGGGAAGCTGAGACAGAGACCCAGAGTTTGGTAATCTACTGATGTATAATCTACTGATGTAGTAAGAGAGTCCCAACTTATAGACGATTCAGCATTACTGGCGAAGTACAGCCAAGGCATCGGGGATATACCTATGTGGTAGTTGAATGCTACATGTGATAGCATGTAGGCGCTGAGCATCCATGAGTCAGGGCAGTCATAGAGTTGAGAGGACAGAGGCTGAGCATCTATGCGATAGGACTCTTATGTTGTTGATTCAAAGACATTGTCTGACGGGAACTTCAACAAAAAGACCAGTCAAGTATAGATTCTCCAGCCTATAGAAATTTGAGCTGATTGAAAATTGTTAGTTTGAAACATTTAGTGATTTGCCTGATCCCTGAAATTGTCGAGCTCATAATTAAAATCATTTACGAATCATTGGTATACGAATCATTGAGGCAAAGTAGCCAGAGGAAAATTCTATATATGAGATATTTGGTCTCACCAGCTCTACGTTTTAACAAAGGACATTCTACATTGTTTGTCAGCTAGTCTAAGACATAGTCACCTTAGCGATTGGACCCAAACCATTGTTCAAGATACTAAAGGCGTAGACACTTCCCTGGGTCATATAACCAGTATCCACACATTTTCAGTGATAAGTGGCTTCACTATTTGCCTTGTTCTCGGTGCTTCCGAGGGATCTACTTTCCAGATTTTATTTATTATCAACGAATTTTCAAACGATAATATAACGCCCAGACGGTGCCATATGAATTACCTTTTTCAGTTTTTAGTCTGTCACGTTTAAGTCCTAACTATAGAAAAGGAATCAGCATGGGACCCATCTGGTCTAGTCGCGTAATGGCGGCCAGGTTTTTGAACACTATTTTTTTTCACTTGGCATGGCTAGAGAGGTCTAATTTAAAGCTAGTTTCTGTTTAAAGTTCAATATGGGTGTTTGTTGACATTTTTGGTAGAAAAATTGTATTTGGTGAAGTGGAACTCAATCTTAGTATGGGTAGTACTTCGTCGCAGCAGTGTGATTTTGATGTGATTTTACAGTAAGCAAATGTGTCAAGAGAAATCTCTCTTTGAAGATTTATGACCACTACTTTTCTTTTCATTTTATGTCAGTTTTATCATAACTCTTTCAAATGAAGTAAAGATTTGTTCTCTGAAAAGGGTCTACCTGCGTTTGATAGCTCATTAAAATGTTATTTTGATATATAATATATAGGGACTACTATTTGCGATAGTTTGATATTAAATATCTGTATTATGACTATATCAGAAAACTACAGAAAAAGATAACACGATAAAGATATGGTTTCTTTATCATTTATTTCAAACCAATGTCGATCACTTATTAAACAAGAGGGCCAAGATGGCCCTGGGTCGCTCACCTGAGAAACACACCATAATACACCATAGCAGTGTAAACATAGACCTAGTGATTGCATGGAAAAAAATATTCTGACCAAGTATCATTAAAATTGGAGCAAATACAAGTATTTCTTTTATTTGACCTAATGACCTAGTTTTTGACCCCAGATGACCCATATTCAAACTTGACCTAGATTTCATCAAGGAAATCATTCTGACTAAATTTCATAAAGATCAATTGAAAAATACAGCCTCTATTGCATACACAAGATTTTTCTTTGATTTGACCTAGTGACCTAGTTTTTAACCACAGATGACCAATAACCAAACTCTACCTAGATTTTATCAAGGCAATAATTCTGACCAAATTTCATAAAGATCAATTGAAAAATACAGCCTCTATTGCATACACAAGGTTTTTCTTTGATTTGAC
This sequence comes from Mercenaria mercenaria, assembly GCF_021730395.1. NCBI lineage: Eukaryota > Metazoa > Mollusca > Bivalvia > Venerida > Veneridae > Mercenaria > Mercenaria mercenaria. Next base: position 1,189,498 of record NC_069378.1, read on the forward strand.
CTAGTGACCTAATTTTTGACCCAAGATGACCCATATTCTATCTTGACCAAGATTTTATCAAGGCAATCATTCTGACTGAATTTCATGAAGATCAATTGAAAAATATAGCCTCTATCGCATACACAATGTTTTTCTTTGATTTGACCTAATGACCTACTTTTTGACCCTAGATAAGCCATATTCGAAGCTGGTCTAGATTTCATCAAGGCAATCATTCTGACCAAAATTCATGAAAATTAATTGAAAAATACAGCCTCTATCGCATACACAAGGTTTTTCTTTAATTTAACCTAGTGACCTAGTTTTTAACCCCAGATGACCCATTTTCGAACTCGGCCTAGATTTCATCAAGGTTATTATTCTGACCAAAATTCATGAAGATTACTTGAAAAATACAGCCTCTATCGCATACACAAAGTTTTTCTTTGATTTGACCTAGTGACCTAGTTTTTGACCCCAGATAATCTATTTTCGAACTCGGTCTAGATTTTATCAGGATAATCATTCTAACCAAAATTCATTAAGATTAATTCAAAAATACAGCCTCTATCGCATACACAAGGTTTTTCTTTGATTTGACCTAGTGACCTAGTTTTTGGCCCCAGATGACCCATTTTCGAACTTGGCCTAGATTTTATCAAGGTTATCATTCTGACCAAATTTCATGAAGATCAGTTGAAAAATACAGCCTCTATCGCATACACAAGCTAAATGTTGACGGACAGACATACGACAGACAGACGACAGACAGACAGACGCCGGACATCGAGTGATCAGAAAAACTCACCTGAACATTGCTCAGGTGAGCTAAAAATTGTCAGTAATCATCTCCTAAATGCCATGTTACCATATAACGATAATGTATTACATTGGGATTGAAATATATGCTTTACTGTGGTTAGATAAGCGCTAAACGTATGTACTGAAACTAAATTATTTGGGGTAATCCCCACATTTCCCCATTAATCAGTAATAGCAGATCATTCTAGTTGTAACTAAATATGCACGCAAAGTGAATGAAATATGTGTTTAAAGATTTTATTCTATTTTTTTTTTTTTTTTTGACAGACATTTAGTCATACGATAGTTTGATCTTAACAGCCGGCAAGAGGGATTAAGTCAAAACAGGGGCAGATATCTTGGGAGACCCAGTGATCCTTTGAGGCGACAAGAACCCATAACGGTTAACTACAATGGTTCAAAATAAAGAACACAAGTTTATGCCGATGCATAATCTTGTTTTACACGTAAAAATGTATTTATGTTTTTCATTGTAGAACTGCCTTGTTTAATTATTTTGTCGTAGGCATTGTTTAGATAATTGTAAGGAGAATGTTTTTGAATGTTTTTGTGAACATATTGAAATTTGTTTGTTACGGTGCTATCCAAGTGCATGGCACATACAGCATAAAATGAATATATCACTCAAAGTTTCAAAGTTTCAAAGTTTACTGTTCACTGATTGAACACTTTCTTGTTCTTGTTTGAAAAAATACATATAGATTAACTGAAATATAATGTAACCTTTAAGATGAATATAGCATTCTTGTTATGAATATTATCATAAGAAAAATATCGAAAAAGTATTTTAGGTATTTAAGATTAATGAGCACTTTTAAAAATTGTAACTTACGGAGATACAACATAAATGTCCATCAACAGCTTTTGTTTAATTAGTTTTTTTGAAAACGAAGCAACAATGTTACGTGTTTACGGTATAACGTAAAGTTTCCATATTTTTTTAAAAAGAAAACTAAAATGCCGACTAATGCATAAAAGAAATCAATTATTTTGCAGTACTACAGCCTATTTATTCAAATAAAATCTCATTATCATTTTAACACTGTCCATGACATCAACAAAATGAGTACATTTTTTTTCTATAATTTTAAGATCTGGTATTACACCCCCACCCAGAGAAAAGCATTCTACGCTTTTATACCCTTACTCTTGCTCATTAGGATTAAGTGCAAAGCCTGATTAGACAATATCTAATTTTACAAACTGCAGAGATTACATTAAAATATGAATGGATATTCTTGTGTCGAGATTTGAGACGACATTAATAGAATATTAGCAATACTGTCAATTGGCCAGTTCATTATTTTAGAAATCAGTGAGTTGTTATCCGATGTAGTTATTTATTGCGCATATTATGCATTTTGACAAATCCTGCTAAATAAGTAGGCAAAGGAACTAGACAAGAGAGCAACGCCGGCACACACACTGCGGGGTGGCTTTGTTGCTGGCCAGTGAGGCAGGCTCGGCAAACGTAGAGCGACTAATGATATGTCGAAGAACTTACTTTCGTAAATGCAGTTTTCACTCCCTATAAACAACTGTACTCCCCCTTTCCTTCCGATCAAAACTATAATCTGACTGCTAAAAGTTGGAAAAACCTATTGATTATGTTCAGTTAATGTGTTTTCGCGGAAATATACAGTACTATGGATCTATGTGTTGGTCAAAGAAATGTCGAAAGATTAAGTATGACTCATGATGTTTATTGCTTGAGAGCGATTACCAGTTTTGCAAAATTGAAACCGGTTTCACCTAGTAATCGAATCGGATCCGATTAACCGAGTAATCGTCCCAGTCCTAATTGACATACCCTTGAGTTACACTAACCTCACAATGAAATCAATATTTCTTTCTTTATTTCTTCTTTTCTAACTTATGTCGATCATTAATGCCAGGTCTTAATTATTTGCAAATCTGATTTAAGGTATTAGATCACTAATAGAGAACCTCCTTTTTTAAGAGTATTCAATTCCTACCATAAACCTACTTTTGCTTGCTGCAATTCTCAGTGGGGGGGGGGGGGGGGGGGGGGGGGGGGGCGGGAAGGCGTAGATTCAAGCTCTACTGGGAACAATTTGTTTTCCCTATTTTCCTTTTTCTAGTAAGTTTTTATTTCTTTAAAAACTTATTATTTACTTCTTGTACAAAAATGGAAAAAGATGAATCTTATTAGCGATTTCTTGGTGTTCAAAGAGAATTTACTACTTAAACAGAAGGGGTAGAGTTACACATATTGCGTTTCACGAGGGGAAAGTTCTCTTTGTTGATTTCACTCTTAGATTATATACTCAGCGTCACTGAAAAGTTACCACCCTAATCACCCTTTTATTTTAAAAATAGCATTGAACTGTGTTTAAAGCACAACTCGACTGCAGTTTTGACGCAACTCAGACTCACTGGTGTATGGATTTGTCTAATTCGATGAACTCCATTTGAGGCACGGGCTGCACGTGCAAAATGACTTTTTTAAGCAATGTCGGCATGTACGAAAATTTTATCGCAAATCATTCATCGCACTTGATCGTTAGTCGATAGACTAAAAGGAATACGTTAAAAAAAAACAACAGAATGTCTTTGCTAAGAATGTCACGTTTAAGGCACGATCAACGTCATCCGGCCATTGGCATGGTTGACGCCGAACTTTCATGTCGTCAAATTGCACGTCGTATGTGCTGTTCTCACCTGACAGTCATGAAATTGGTTAGAAGACATGATCAGACAGGGCCTATGTGCAATAGACTGCGCACAGGCCATGAAAAAGTGACGTCAATATTGTATAAAAAATAAAGAGGTATATATTAAGTGGTAACTTTTCAACGACGCCGAGTATATATTGTTAATCCGTCTACTTGAGGCACCATAGAAAAAAAATGATATTGACATTTTTATTTTGTGTTTTATAATTCCTTACCAATAGTTTGATGTTTCTTTTAATAAAATTAATGGTAAAATGAGTTCTCTGCAAACGTTTTGGATAGTGGCTGTCACTTTAAAATTTGTCTCTACTTGAGTTTGGGAAGATACCATAAGATATACACATTTATAAAAACCGGAACGGTAAAACTTGTTTAAAAATTGCAAAATAGTTCAAAACACGGTTACCTTTCAGAATATACCAAGCAAAAGTCATTTTGTTAACATTACTATTAGTGATCTAATACCTTCAGTCAGACTGAAATATTTGCTTTAATCTTGTTAGATATGCGCTACACGTATATGTACTGAAACTAAATTATTTTAGGTAATTCCCATATCTTCCAATTATATTTCCTTTGTCAGTAACGTCAAAGCAGATGAAACTTGACACAGCAGTAATTTTCTGAACGCAAAATTTATGAATAAATATCTGTTTAAATATTTCAGTACTACATTTATCGTACATTGTCCTATTTTGTTAGATTTGAAACGGTAATTTGACTTTATTCGCTGTGGGATTAAATAATGGTATCCTATCCACAAATTGAGTCTGCTGAACAAGAATTAGTAAATAAAATGCCCAAATGACTGCACAATGATTAGAAGAAAACAAGGAAGAATATCCAACAGGGAAAGCCACGTTCAAAACACACAGCCTCCCCAAAGACACACACGAACAACCCTCGCACACAACACAGAAAATGAAACACCAAAGGACAAAACAAACAAATATAGGGACACAGTGGGGCACCGCCTTGGAACGGTCAGTGGCAAAACCACCACTAACACTTACACTATAAAGACTAGATTTCTGTTGAAATATCATTGAAAACTATAATAAAATAATGTGTATAAAGTAAAAAAAAAATGAAATTTCTATAACATATATTTTCTTTTTTTTCAGCAGACAATACACTTTCGATCGATACTAAACTTATATGAGCTTTTCAGGCTCGACACATTATCTCGTGCGCACATCATTTTTTCTCCAGGACATGAATCGTATCCCAAGCGCACGACTTCAACAGTAAAAAAAAATGAAAAGATCACTGACTGAACATTCTTCTGTTGTTTTTTTGAAAACAATTATTCGTTTAGATTAAGTATTAATATTCTATATGACACGCTGTGCCTTGGAATCTCGTTTAAAACGTTCAAAACGTGCCAAATCTATTGAGATAATTGGGACCACTGGCTGCTCAAGTGCTTCTATTGTGTTGTCAATTATTACTTTATCATACTAAATTTTACTGCTCTTTGTATAGATTCGCATTGCTGAAGAATATTACAAGAAAAACTGAAACATAAGCAATTGCAATCCATAAACTTTAAACATGCGCGCTACGAATAATTATGTTATTTATAAAGCTTATAACCTTAAATGATAATATTTTTAACTTGTTACTACTAACTTATATCACTGTTCGGTCACATTGTCCAATGAGAGAGCTTTATATTTGGCGAAATCGTATAACTGTCTACTGAGCTCAAGTAATTGACCTTTATAAACGGTTGAGCTAACGAAGTCCATGCACGGTACTTCAACGAATCATGGACTTTACTCACCGGGAAAGTAGGTTTTGTTCCGCTTCTAAACATATTCTCACATTTATAGGGCATTGATAGACAATATTCCCAACTCAACTCATTTAGTATAGATGATTTTACACAAGTTATTGGTAACTATGCTAACCGGCGGATGTTTTGGTTTTGACGCGCATGCGCACTTTACGTGTGGCAAAAGAACTCTCAACCATAAGAAAACCTACATAAAATTATCATCATATTACGAATTGTTTTGTCATTATAAGGATAATTTCATTCAAGTCATTTATCATACAGTATACTTTGATTAAAGAAATCTGTGTTAATTAAACATATCTTACCTGAAAAGTGTGCTTTATTCTTATTTTCGACAGAAAAGAACAAACATTTCCACTTTTTCCACACATCATACAAATATAAAACTTGTTCCTTACGTTTAAAAATTCATATTTTTTCATAATATCTATTTTTATCACAATATTAAATAGTTGTTATATACATTTTTTCCGCCATGAATGACATGTCGCGGCTCCATGTCACTGAGGTTGCTATTTTAAGTGATATACCGGAAATCATTGTGTAATATTATGCAAATGACATGATAAAACATTGGTTACCTGGGTAATCAAGACCGTAACTTAATTTCGAGAGTGTCCCCTAATTAGGGCGGATTATAAAAGTTACTGAAGCAAATAACTTTGATGTGATATACATTAATGCTTTCGGTCATCAATGCCATTAAAAGAACGCACACGGATAAATATATCACGTGGCGGAGCTGTTTTGTGGATAAAAAAATTTAAACATTTCATGTGATATCTAGTATCATAAAATCTATAAGAATATATGTTATGCTATATATTTGGAACTTTAATGGACATTTTCTTTTAAAAAGATGACAGTGTAGTTACAAAAAATCTAAATTCGTAAGATATGAATCATATCAAGGACTATAATTAAATACACTGAAGGAAAATGCCTGATATAAATACCTATTTTTTATGTTTTCATGCTGAATCATAATCATTTCATATCGAAAATGTATCGCGCAAAGAAGACATTATCCGTGATTTAGAATAATTATGATAAACTTGAATTCCGCAAAGAATAAAACAGATAAAGAATGTAAATGTAGAACACCTCTCCCCGCTATCCGCCACCTTTCTATCAAATCTTACCGCTGCGCATTGACCATTCGGCCAGTTTGATAATGTCAAATACAAAATTTGCAAATTCGAAGAAACAACAGAAATAAAAAATAACTTTTTTAAGATGATTATTGTTATTTTTGACAAAGAACTATAAAATTTATAGCTCTTTGTTTTTGAATACTGAATGAATTTATCCCTATTGGAGTATAATTGGACATAAAACCATAGGCTGAACTTTGTTAATTGAACATTTTATTTTCAAGTTCGACTTTTAACTACATGTATGGTAACTGCGACACGTTGTAAGTTATGTGGAAATAGGAAATAAAACAAAATCTTTGTTATTACTTTATTAATTCATGGAACCTTAATTTGTTGAGATCATACGTGCCGAATAAATAGTCCATTAATCCAAAATCATCAATGATAATGCGCATTAGTTAAATCTATTGGTTTGCAAATATCTACATATATTTTCCTTTGCCTTACGGTGGATATTTACTATAAAAGAAGCTCATTATTGATCGAATAGATTAAAATACAATGTAACTCTTACGTTATTTATATTGTGCAGTCATGTCTTTTTGGCCTACGTAGAGTGCGCATGCGCGAAAATTGTTTACCGTTGCCAAGGAAGTAGCTTCCTGTAAAAAGGTATATGAGGGCATTTATTCATAAACAATACTCCCAACACAGCTCATTGAGTATAGGGCATTATTCATAGACAAAACTCCCAACTTAACTCATTGAGTATACTCAAATAAACTGCCTGCTAGTCACGTGTTTATCGATGTATTCATAATGGTGAATGACAGTCAAGTCAATTCAAGAAAGTGAGTGAATGTTGAGGGAAGCCCTAGGTACACTTGAGTGTTTTTCAAGGTATCATTCTGTAAATATTATATGTTTACAATACCAAATTCTTTTGAAGGGAAGATAACAGTGTCGTATATGAATTTAAAGCGAAAGTACTGTAAAACATATTTGTGTAAAGTTCTTTGGAAAAATATATTATTTTTTTTAATACATTTATTGAGGACGACGAAAACGCAAAAAAAAAAAAAACAACAACAAGAAATTAATAGACAATCAATTGATGCAAACGATTAAGAATAGATATAGGAAATTAAATATACATCTTTGAAATCTACCTTTACGGGGTTCATCCCGGAAACACACGTCGTAGTAACAAATATTTACATTTGACAAGTCTAGATACTAAAAATATAAATATTCTCTCAAATTTAATGCCATAAGGAAAGCGTATATTTATGAAATCTCAATTTTAGGTGACCTCGGAATAATTTATTTCATAAATGATATAATTGAAAATAATTGAAATTTTCATGGGATGGCTTTTGGGAAAGATGCAAGGTATCATGCTATATTTTTGATTAAAGCAAGAGGGCTTACATAACAAAATGAACTAATGTGGCATATACAAGAACGGCAAAAAAGAGTAGTCAAGTTCAAACGCTTTGTTTTGTTTCGTCAATATACCTCTGTATTCATAATATTTTCACTCCTTTTTCAGTTTAATAACAGGGGAATCATAAAAAGAATATTTCAGCATACTTACCAAGGTAAATGCTGGAAAGAAGCCATTTTTTATATTATTATTATTATTTTATTTTTGTTAGACTTCCACGGTAATTTTATATATGTTTTAATTTTGACATTCCATTTGTTTATTGAAATACAGAATATCTAACCCATACACGTGATCTAAGCCCTATCATTGTCATTAGATAAGATTTATTTTCAACTTTCAAAAGACTTTAACATTTCATTATTTAAGTTCTTTTGAAGCACTGCCAAATCATTTGCAAAGAAAACAAAGCAAGTTCTTCGGCTTTTACTACGTCCTTTTGATTTAGATTGAACAGACTGAGATTTTCATTTATACGTACATAGACACTGCTTAATCATATATTTGAATACGCATTTAAAGTATTGAAATTTGCAAATGAGTTTCGGTTTGACACAGTTACATGTACGCATAACGAAATACTAGACTGTTAACCGTTCATCCTTTTGATAGCTTTCTTGTTTCGTTAAATTTCTGCCTCGTTCTGCCGACCCCGACGTAACGTCATAATAAGAGATGTAACATTTATATCTATATAGCCAATATGTTTCATGTAACCCTCAAAGCAATTTATGTTGTAGCTTTTGTTTTACCTTTCAAAAAGAATGTGGAGATATTTAAAACATACGTGACTGATCTGTTGTTTAATTAAAACAACACAACTGTCATACAATAGAAAGACTTTGGTTTGTCCGATAAATATCATCATGTCCAACAATATCCCAATCAACGTTATCTTTTACTCGTACAAAACTTCCATCTGGTGGTCATTCAGTGAAATATAATTTGATCTTATTTTATGAAAGCAAATGCCTGCCATACCGGTAAAATGTTAACATACTTAAGCCAGAAACCTAAGATCACAAGACACGCTAACACTGGTAGACTTACAAAGTCTGCTGAGATCAAATACTATGTAATAATATTAATTTCTTTCTTCATACTGTGAGATATGTTTTAGAAAACCATTTTCTCGCTAGGCTCATCATAACGTTAGAGATAGGAGAAAGAGATATTGTAAATCTTTTCAGAAAGTGCTATTAGAGTCTGAGAGGATTGATTTTATGGCCAAGTGTTTTACATTTGATGACTCTAACGACTGATGCCAGTCTATGTCACTATTTATATTATAAACTAAAATCATGATGTATGGCAATCGCAGATTTTCGTTCACTGCTTTGGAACCCCTTCCCGGCAAGATCAGGGAAGCTCACTCGCTAACTGCTTTCAAAATCTGCTGAACCCACCTTTTTGCACAATATTTCGTTAACTCAGAAAACAGCGTAAAACAGTATTTTATCGTAGGGTCACTCAAATACTTTTAAATATGTATGTATGTTTGACTTGTTTTATCTATATGTTTTACATTAATGTTTTTTTTGTTAATGTGGAATGCATTTTTTTTTTGGTGTTTAATGCGTATTTGTTTGTATTTATTCTGTACTTTATTCACTTTCGAACGTGTACATGTGCATGAAAAGACTGCTATATAATGGTGGTACAGTATAATAATTATAAAATAATAATGATAAGGCATTTTCACAATATAGTATATAAAATGTAAGCGTTTTTATAGTATTATAAGCTTTAAACTGTAGCACATGAAAGCATGGTTATGACACATTACACATAATCAGTATATTTCGAAACTGGTCTCTCGAAAATGATAAAAATGGTGATGAAGTTTCCAGTATTTCGGATAAAATGTGCTTAATTCTTACTTTTAAACTTTTAATATCTACACATTTCCGGCAGAAAAGTAATTTCCTACCTGTATCAATTTTGGATTAACCCATAATTACAGATTTACACATAGATGATAGTGGATATGTAATTGTGCACCAGTGGAATTAAAACATGCAACGACCCTCGGTCAGTCTGCCCTTAAAATATATTCAATGAACTCTATGATGCTATAGAATCAAAGATAAATTATAAAAACAATATTTTTTACATAAACTACATTATAAAGTAAATAAGTATGTTCATTTATCGAAAAGTAAACACAGGCTCCTGAAACATGTAGGTACGAACGGCATAAGAAAAAAGACAAGTTTTTATTGTAATTAAATTTACTTTGATCACAGGTGAAGATAAATAAAAAACTACGCGACTAAGTATAATGCTGAAACATGTAGGTACGAACGGTATAAGAAAAAAGACAAGTTTTTATTGTAATTAAATTTACTCTGATCACAGGTGTAGATAAATAAAAAGACTACGTGAAGAGCATTAATTAATTTTAAATTTAAACGTTAAATGTGTTTGTCATTGAAAACACTTAAGATATAAGATTTCTTGTAGAATAAAAGACGACAATGACGTTTTATGAAATTTAGATAATAAAACCGATTTAAAAATTTGTTCGGTTTAAAGTAAACATTATATTTATATTTAGGATAATAATCACCCCAAGTTTTGAATACATACAAAGAGGACAAAAGACTATACAAAAACATCCAGGCCAAGTATCGCAATGCAATGGGAAAAGGCTTATGCATACAATAATAAGGATCTTTTGAGTGATGTGTCACATTCAATTAAATCTATTTAAATTTCAAATGGAACAATGAACACATGCACATTGAATGATAGTAGTGTCAATTTGACTGAATCTATTCATGTGAGCAAAGGACGATAATAAAGTGTTGAATTAAAAACTTGTTGAATTACCATCATGACAACATAAAACAATACAGTTATTCTGTTGCGCGTCTCTATAAAAAATGTTACTGAATGAACTTTATGAGCAAACTTACTCAGAGTCAAGCACCAAAGTAAAACACTGCAATGCATGCACCAATTAAACCAACGTGGACAACATAGAAAACTTAGCTGAGAATATAAGAAATAATAAAATATAAAAGACAATCGTTTTATTTATGATATATAACTCAAGACAAAATATTTTCTATATGAACATAAAGTGCCAGGTTGTATTAAAAGCGTCGTATTTGAGATTACGTTTTAAAGGAACTTACCCACATATTAAAGCTAAAAGTAAAGGGAGTACTCCAAAAATGACTAGTGGTACAAATTAACTGACTTAAGGTTTTTGCAAGATATTGTTATAAGTAATCAAAAATGTTGTGCAGAGGGTAGTAAACTGTTGCAACGCTTTTGAAATAAAGCAGAAAATTTACATTTTTGATTCATTTCTACCAATATTTGACTTGATGTTTTACCTCACTCTCTCAGTTTTAGTGTCATATACATTCTATGCAAAACTTGATTTAAATTAACATGCTGAAAAAAAATACTCAAACTATGGGCGAATTTCTTATTGTTGCTTTTGAAAGATTTATTACGAATAACGCCATTTTATGTTAATAACGCTGATCACTTGGGAACACCTAAAATATTAGTGCCCTGATCTTGTTTATACGAAAATGTACTTTCTTTTCTCTACAAATACATGGGGAACGTAAATTTTGTTTAGGAATAAACATATAATAACCATGTATTTATATTTCGGCTTTCAAACATTCATATCACTTGAGTAATTCAAACTTCATTTTAGAACTTATTATAGTAAATAATTATTCCACATATTATTGAAAGTAGCGTAAGCTGTAAAAAAGTTGTAACACCTGTAAATGTCAAGTAACTGCAAGTTTTGCAAACATAGCGTGATTGTTGATATATCGTAATGGCATTTAAACCAAGTGCCTTCAAGGTCTCCTGAAATATGATACATGTAATGTACATGTAATGACATCAAATGTAAATATGGTGTAACAATAGTAAAATGATTGTGAATTGTGATAAATTAAAAATTGTATATTTTAGAACAGAACAAAGTCCAATGTGAATAATTATAGAGGAGTTACATTAGTCAGTTGTCTGTCCAAAGTATTTACATCTGTTATAAATAAATGAATTTGTACTTTTTGTGAAGATAATAATGTAATTTCAGATGCCCAGTTTGGATTTAGAAAAGGGAAATCTACTGTTGATGCATTGTATATTTTATCTTCCATTGTGCAAAAGTATTTAAATGAAAACAAACGTCTGTATTGTTGCTTTATTGATCTAAAAAAGGCATTTGATTCGGTGAATAGAGATGCACTATGGTTAAAGATGTATAAAAGTGGTATACAAGGAAAAGTTCTCCGTATAATCAGGGACATGTATCAAAAAGTTAAGTCATGTGTACGATCATGCAATAGCTACTCTGAATATTTCCATTATGCTGTCGGTTTACGTCAGGGGGAGGTAATGTCACCGATCCTTTTTTCCCTTTTCGTAGAGGACTTAGAATTATATTTACAGCATACCTTAGAGTCAGGATTATTAATAGACGATATAGTTCTTATTCTGTTAAGTTTTGCAGATGATATGGTATTATTAGGAAATTCTCCCAAAGAGTTGCAGAAAAATTTAGATTCATTGTGCTGTTATTGTAACACGTGGGGCTTAGAAGTAAAAACCAAAGGTCATTGTATTTAGAAAAAGAGGTCCGGTATTACGTAATGAATCTTTTACATACAATGGAGAATCATTAGAAGTTGTTCGTGATTTTAATTACTTAGGAACAGTTTTCAATTACACTGGTAGCTTTGCTCTAAACCAAGAACAGCTTGTTGGGAAAGCTTTAAAAGCATTGAATGTTCTGTTAAGTAAATGTCGTAAATATAAATTGAAACCTAATGTACTTTGCCAACTGTTTGATTCCTTTGTTGGATCGATATTAGGATACTCCTCTGAAGTTTGGGGCTTTAGTAAATCTAAAGAAATAGATAGGATACATTTAAAATTTTGTAAAAGTATTTTAAAGGTTAAATCAAGTACATGCACGTTATATGAGAATTATCAATTACTGGTACAAGTTGTTGAATACAGATAATTTGATTTTGCATAAAGTGTACCAAATATCATATGTTCTGTTCTGTTCTGTTTAATTGATAATATACTACTTGTTGAGTAATGTCCTGACTAATTACATTATAATTCTTACATCAAGACAATTCTCACAATTTTACAAAACTCTCACCTTAATCTAACGAAAAATGAAATAATTATTTAAATCTTTATAACAGAAACGACAAGCATTTTTCTCAATTATTAATTAATTATGATCTTTTTATCAAAGTAACAAAATTTAAAAAGAAAAAATGAATATTGCTGGATTTTATTAGAAATTAAAGAAGCGCTCAGTTGCATTTTAAATAAATAAATGAGAAAAAATGGACCTTCATAATAAAATCTAGCAACAAACAGATATCATTGTTCAAAATACACATGATTTATTTATTTATACATGAATTATTAATTTTTTTTTTAAAAGGTGCCTGAATGCATTTTGTTTTATTTTTTTTCTTAAAGTAAGCAATAATGAGATATAATTGTTTTAAAGCTTGATTAATTGGATTTTATCACTTTGTTTAGTCCCAATTTAATCAGGCTTTCTAAACTCGTTATAAAAGTGAGAACTGGTTGGCTGTAAAGGTGAAAAGTATCACAGGCAATCTATGTACTGCAGGTAGTTATACAGTAGCTTAATATGAATAACAGAAGCAAGTCTATCAATCGTCTAGTCTTGTATTGACTCTTACTGCCAATACACAGACCACAGGCCACATACCTTGCATACCAGAATCAGTGTCTTCAAGGTTATGTGCAAAATTTGATTAGACAATATCCTATTTCACAAACTGCAGAGATTACATTAAAAAATGAATGGATAGTCGTGTGTGTTGAGATTTGAGGAGACATTAGTAGAATATTACCAATACTGTCAGTTGACCAGCTCATTATTTTAGAAATCAGTCAGTTATTATCCGATGTAGTTATTTATTGCGCATGTAATGCATTTTGACAAATCCTTTTATCCCATATCATGCTAGACACGGCTGATTTTGCCCTTGTGCCCTGCGTAGATCCTGATCAAGCTGCATATTCATGCAGTCTGATCAAGATCTGCAATGTTTGCCATTCAGTCAGTATCGTTTTTAGTAAGCACCCCTTTAAATTGTCAATGGCTCTGTCCAAAATGAAAGATGGACAGGTTCATTATAGAAATTTACCAGGGTAAGAGTTAAATAAGTAGGAAATGAGACTAGACGAAAGAGGAACACAGGCACACATACCGCGGGCGGCTTTAATTGCTGCAAGCCAGTGAGGCAGGCTCGGCAAACGTAGGGCGACTAAGGAAATGTTAACGAACTTAATTCCATAAATGCAGTGTTTTGTTAACTGTGTCTGCTGTAAGTTTTAGCTTTGGTTAATTTAAAATAAACTAGATGAAAGTTACATTTATCGGGTTTGAAACTTATGTAATAGGGTAAATTTATATATGCCATCGCAACACAGTACTTTCTATATTGAATATTAACCAAAACAGACTGATAGAAGTGTAAAGAAAGTTACCTTAGTTAGTCTATTCCCCGTTGATTGAATTTCAAAACATTCCAATCTATTGTCGAATTATTGCACTTTGTATTATGATACTGCTTAATTTGAACACATGTTTTTAAATCATAGAAGTTTTAGAGTACGAATTTCAAATGCTTTTACAAAAATATGCAAATATATATGAATCTATTGCTTGTTTCAGTAAAATAATTATAGGAGTGCTAAAACATTTTTTAACTTCATAAGTACTTCCATGTTTGAATTAAAGATACAATGTTATCAGATAGTTGCCGTGCGCATACTCTATTTAAACATACTTTATAGCGTATCGGTTTACTGTAAAAAACACAGGGGCTTGAGTCAAATGTCTGTCTAAATTAGAGATAGTATTACGTTGAAAACCATAGAAAATGACAGATAAACATTCAATATGATTTATGCCTATACCAAACATGTTTTATTTTATATATCATAATATACACGTGTCAAAATTGAGTTTTAGTTTCATTTGGATAGAATATACTTTTTCAAATTAAGTTGTCGCTTTTGAATGATTTCTTTTGAATGACGCCATTTGTTTTAATTGCACCCTATAACGTGTGGGACATTCTTAATATTTTTGCGCCAGTCACGTTTAATATATTTCCATGCAATTATAATTCGACTGTCACAGATCTGTTTCAAGCAAGCAGATACAAAAAAAAATACATTTTCAGTATGTGTCTTATATGATGTTTAAATAAAAATGTATAATTTACGTATTTTCAAGGTATTACAAGCCATGAAGATGCTGTCTGTGCACATCACATTATTGCATGTTTTTCTAAAACAGTGCGTAAACGTTGAACTTTTCAAAACTAAAAAGTGCTTGAAAAACCATCAGACACCTGTGAGATAGATTTTTCAAAAGTCCACGAAACACTGGTTTCGTTGAATAGCCTGCTTGATTACCATATTTGGAAATAGTGTGTATTGCTGTGTGTGTCATAAAATGGAAAGATGATATTGTCGTTTAAGGTCTGTCGAGTTTGTTTAAAGTTAAGAAGTAGGACCGTTAAGAAACAAAAATCAAACAACACCAAATCATAGAAAGAAAGAGTTGTTTAACAATTTTTTCTCGACGATTACTTAAAATAATCGGAAAAAGTTGTCTCCCTTTGAAAATGAATGCCATTTGTACTTAAAATATTCGGAAAAAGTTGTCTCCCTTCGAAAATGAATACCATTTGTAAAGAAATAAAGATAAACAATTGCTGAAAACTGTGTTCCACCTTGTTATGCGAAATTTCACCGCTCGCACCTATTGCAAAAGCATCAAAACGAACATGTGTAACTGTTCTTTGAAAATGGTGAGTTTTTAAAGGCGTTTAACTGTCCGGAAGTGGAGCCCCTTTTAGGCAGTCCTTTTCCGGAATTTAATGTTCATATTAGTATACTGACACTTGTTTCGTAAAGTAATATACATGTTTTACATGCTGTTCAATTTTCCTGTCAAACAATTCTTTCTTTCTATGATCTGGTGTTGTTTGACTTTTATTTCTCAAGGCCTACTTCTTAACCTTAAGGTACTTCCACAAATTGAAATTAGAAATTCATGTGAAAAATCAGAATCCTCGAAACAGCTTTCGAAATGCAAGGACACAAAAAATATATGATAAAAGTTGAAACGATATATCTGTAGGTAAACTTGCGAGCATGAAAGCTACGCTGAACCCTATCTCCACAGTGCTTTGGATGAAAATGAGTGAACATTTTTGGTGCAAAATTTCGGTATCGTATGCAACCTAAATTGCTATAAAATATTTATTTTCAAATCAAAGAAATGCCAAAATAGTGCACACGAGCGTTACTTTTTCAAGAAAATGTCGTTAAATCATTCTAATGCGCAAAACACGTGCACAGTTTTTCTAAAATATTTCGCCGCCATGTTTATTTCAAGGAATTAAATATATGATTGTTCTTTTACCTGAGATTTCCATACTGAAATATATATGCCTCCTTATTCATGGTTAGAGATATCCATTTAGTACAGTTACGCACTGCCCGATCTCCTTAATCTGTTACCGATCCTTTACATTTAAAGAATAAACGCAATGTGTAATGATAGTTTTTCGCTTTACACACCACCTTTGGACAAGAAAGGCGTTTCACTTAAAATGTGTAAGCATCCGCTGGCAAAATATTATTGAAAGATCGGAACTTTTTCTAAAATAAAGTTCAATTTCAATCATTTTCAAAACTGGAAATATTGCACATTGTGTTGAATACATAAATAAAACAAAAATCCCCAAAATAAACCATTTTAGAACTTTTCAGGGAACTATACGTTTCAGCCGAACAACGCATTTCAGGATGACACAAAACTGGTTTCTCTTTGTAAACAGTGTCAAAGTTCACCTGAGGGACATTGCTGAAAAAGTAAAAGTGCTTACTTGTTTCAGTTTTACATCCTGTAGAAAACGATCAACTTTCAACTTTAAATGTATATATGTTCTAAAATTATTCCAATATCAAAAACCATCCGATCTTTTCCGTGAGAAATAACACGAAGCAAAGTTAACTATTTGTTTACACTTTAACCATGTGAAATTAAAGGCATGTACTATCACGAGACTCCCGTGCATTTTGAACCTCGTGGTAAATAAACTGAATTTATGGTGCCTCAGCTGTGCCAGTTTTTTTGTTAATTTCAGAGAACATACAATAAAGAAGTGTTTATGAGATTATGCATATGTACGAATATCTACTAGTCTAATTTATATTAACGATGATAGAAAACAAGTGTGCACTCGGCAAATAGCAAGTCTATTATTTTCAGGTGTATACTGAACACTGATCCCAATGTTCGTAATTTTCAGATAAAGAAGTCGTTGTCCTTGGTTTTGTAGACAGTCTTAGTACTGGACCGCTGCTTCCGCTGTCAACACCGCAGTGACTACTAATGTAAAGTCAGTGTCCATTTCTATGCCGGAATTTCAATACATATTTATTGTAGGGATAATACACGCTTTTTGTGTGTTTATTACGTCTGCAGAAGCCCGCGGGATTGTTTGTGACCGTGACCGAAGGTCGCTATTCTTGCATAAAAATATATTTCACGACGATTTATGTATTGTTTTCATATGTATTGACTTCATGATTCCGGTACATTTTTACTTACCATTCCAGTTGTTCTTGGAAACGGTAAACATGTTTTAAATATCCGACTCCAGGGCCCGGAAATAAACATCACTATCAAAAGCACATCCTGAAGGTTTTTAAGCGATTTTTTCTCTCTCATTATTACAATATAAAATTACCGATAATTTTTCATATCAGTTCATAATTTGGTGGACTCGATCACAACTTCAAGAATAATATTTTTACATTCGAGTTATATTGGAGTACGGATGAGTACGAACGTAGTGTCATGTTTCCAAGCTGTTTATATAATTTCTTCGAGAAATAAGATAAAAACATGCTGACTGATACTTAACAAAATCATAAATATAATTCCTAAAAACAAAGAATCATACAGGTAAACACGCAATTCTTTAAAATTTTGGATCGTTGCAAATCTTGTTCACATTGTCTGAGACTTCTCTTACAATTTTAGGCAGTATGGTACACCATACATAGAAAAATCATTGTCCGCACATTGCACTACTTTTATGTATGCTGAAAATAGCAATATGTACAGATTTATTTTCGTTTTAATACATAAGGTGGTCAGATTTGAAAACAGATTTTGTACTAAGTTTAGTTCTATTCGGTAAGACAATTCTCCTATGCACTAATTGATACTTTGAACTAACTTTTGCCATTCATGAATTTTTAATAAAGTATTTTGAAAGGATTTATAAATCTAACCAAAAATTTGGAAAAATACAGGTAAAATATCTTCTTTGTTTATTTCCAAATTTTAGTTTTACTTTTTATACAGCTACTTTTACTTCAGATCTTGCAAACTGAGCTGTTTTTGTACTCTGGAACAGCTGCATTTGAAAGCTTTTTTTCACTATATTTTCACACCTAAAATGAAGGTCACTCTAAATTCAAGATGGCGGAAGTACCTTAAGATTATGGTCCGAGAGCTCACAGACTTTTATTGCAACAATTGAGGCCAAAAGAAGTTTATACATTTTTGGAAACAATATTTCATATCTTCCATGAAAACCCATTTCTTAAGTGTCAAAGCCGTGCCTATCTATATTTTGTTCACTTATGTTTGTGATAAGGGAGGTAAAACTCACTTGGAAAAATTTAGGGGGTAGAATAGAGTTTACTATTACCAGTATTTTCACTGTTTAATTACAGTAACTATCTGATTGTCAGTAAATGTATATATGTCGACCAATGTCAGCAAAAAGAAATTCATCAAAAAGGAACGAAGGGCAAACTTGATATTTAAGGTCAAAGGTCAAATTTATGTACAAATCACAACAATTGGCATATTTGAAATTTATTTTTATTCAGTCACTCAGCTTTACATATGTAATGTGTATATATCAGCCAAAGTCAGAAATTTAAATCTTATTGCAAAACGTCAAAGTCAACCCTAATAATTGAAGGTCAAAGTTCATTTTCATGCAAAAATTTGAAAATTGTTACCTTTACTTTTTCTAACGTTTTTAATATGTATTCACATAATTAGTCACTGACTGTATGTCAGGCAAAGTCAGCAGTGTAGATGTAACCCCAAAACTGCGAAGGATAAAGCTTATATCAAAGGTCAAAGGTCAAATTTGTGTGAAAAAAATGCATGAATAGCTTTCTGTTTGAAATATTAACGCTATTTCTAATTATTATTAGTAATTGCTCATGATTTATGTTAATGTATATATGTCCCACAATGTCCGTAATAAAGATATCGTCTAAGATCAGACAAGTTCAAATGTGATATTTAGGGTCAAAGGTCATTTTCAAGTAAAAGAATGAAAAAATTGCTCTTTAACTTTCTTCTTGTTGATAATGTTTTGCCGATATCAATCAACAATATCAATTCATTTTAATGAATAAAGATTAGGCGATGTCTGATATGCACATATATTTCAAAACATTCAAGGTCAACCATAATATCAAAGGTCAAAAATGTAAGTAAAATGTTGCAATAATATCGTCTGTAACTGATCATTGTTCATTTTACTGTACTCTACGATGTCATGAAAGAGAAAATAAGTCAGGGTCAAACCTGGTATTAAAGGTCATTTTTGTGTAAAAGATTAAATTGTAGCATACCTACTCCTTATGCTTTGTTAAAAAATAATAGCTTTTGTTATAATTTTCTGTTAGCAATTTATTTTAATGTATACATGTAAAGCAAGGTCAGCAATGTAGGTCTTATCCAGATAAGGCAAAGCCAAACCTTTTATCAAAGGTCAAAGGTCAAATTTGCGTGAAAATTAGCAAAAAAAGCAGTATTTTTTGCAATGATTTTCTATACATTTTTAGGATATTTCAAAACTAGTCACTAATTATCATTCATTTTAAAGTATATATAACAGATGATATCATTCTTGAAATAATAATGAAAAATAAGTCAAGGTCAAATCTGACATTAAAGGTCAAGGGAGAGGGCCTTCAAACGACTATATGATATTGTGTAACAACACCAAAAAATAGTAACAACAACAAAAGCCCAGTGAGCGAGCAAACACTTGTCTTCTTAAATAGAAATATTTACCAATCTTGTTATGCAAAATTTCATATATGTTTTTGAATTAATTTAGATACATATTTCTAGTTCACGTAAACTGATATATCCGACTTGATTAAATCAATAATGTATCTTGCTTTCTATATACAAAATGTATTTTCAGTCCGATTAAAATCATCTCCTAAAATTCTTTGCTTACAATGTTAAGATCATGTATTTCAGTGAGATTGAGATATTTGCTGTATAACTAGATCAATGTAATTATGTATACATGTTCTGAAACTAAACTTTTTCGGGTAATCCCCAAAACTTTCCTTTGTATATCTATCGCGCCACAAAAGTATACACTATATTTGTCAGCAAGTTTGAGCTAGTAATTTCAGCAGTAACTCGATATTTGCTGTATTATTGTTAGATCTGCGCTAAATGTATACATCTACTGAAACTAACTATTTCGGGTAATCCCCACAATTTTCCTTTGTATTTCGACCGCGTCACAAATTGTATACACTACATTTTTCAGTAAAGGCTCGTCTACACTATTCAAGAAAACTTGCACAAGATATAAATCACAGCAACTTGTATAGTGTAGACAGTATATTGTGTCCCCCATTAGTGTCTTTTTGAGTGGCAGTTTCCAGATAATTTTCGGCTACAAGATCTTGTAGCGTTTAGAACTCATCCTATTTTTCTTGGATGGTAGTGCTGTCAAATGCTCTGATAAAGGGTTTTTGATGAGGAGCACCTGCCCAGTATGGTATTTGGTTTACATTTTTTCATTAAATGTATATTGAGATCTAATAAAACCATCATTGAATGTTTGGCTTTGATAATTTAACGATAAACATGGCCGTGTTGACAACAGAAAAAAATTATGTTTTAATTGAATGACATGCTTAAAAGCCAAGTTTATATAATTCAATAATAAAATTATATCTAGTACTCCAGTGGAAGAGTAACATCAGCAAGTTCGGTGTTCTCAAAAAGTACTTTTACATTATCAATGATGTTTCTCACAAGGTTACATAATAACAAAATATGACTGTTTTATCATATTTCCTGAAATAATAACTTTTAAGTAGCTTTGTTCTTCAACTGGATATGTATCACTTCAACTAGAGTTTTTCTCAATCAATGTTTTCACCAATGATTCATTTTTTTAAATGTACAAATATTTGATCTTTATAAACACTTTGTACCGGTATCATTTCGGCCATCTTTTTTATTTATCTGTCATGATTTCCCTCCATTCAAAATTAATGTGTCTTCCAAGTTCAAGAAATATTGCAAAGCACTAATTGCTTGTACAAGATATAAATTATCTTGTGATTTATGGGCCCTACAAGATTTTCTTGAATAGTGTAGACGAGCCTTAAGGTTGAGCATTTCAGCTCTTACTTGATATTCACGCAAAGTTTACGAATAAATATCTGTATAAAGATTTGCCAGTGTTTTAATTAGTCATACGGTAATTTTACTTTATCTGCTGGGAGAGGGGAGGGCAGATATCTGGGGAAACCTAGTAGCCCCTTGGGGCAACAAAAGCCCACAACAGTTAGCAACAATTGTTCCAAATGAAGGACATTAAGTTTTTCTGATGTAGAATATACATTTAATTGCATATGTTTGTGTCTAAGATGATTGTCATTAAATATCCAAAGTTTGGAGAAATTCTGATATTGAGAAAATATTTGCCCATCTCATATACAGAGAATAATAAGTTAGTGCCGTAGATGAGAAAGTTTATCTGGCGAGGTGGAGGAGGTTATCGGGTGAGCCGAAGGCGAACCTGATAACGTCCGGAGCCGAGCCAGATAAACTTTCTCCATCTTAGGCACTAACCTATTATTCTATTTATCTTGTCATTACTTCATTTTCCGATATTTGGCAATTTATTTTACAAAAATAAGTGTGCGACAACCGCTTTAATGACGTCATATTCGTAATGACGTCACTTATATAATGACATGATTACCGGCAAAATCGCAATAACTTCTTCGTTTTTGAATAAAACTCATTATTTGACCACTCATTTTCTTAGTTCGGACATTTCCAACACAATGATGATGGCTTCGTTGCAAAATTTCTTATGACAACAATATCGATCATAAGGTCACATGATCAACTGACCGTATATCACTGGTCACATGATCAACTGACGGTATATCAAGAAAGATATACGGCACCCTGATATCGGGTCGAAAATACTGCAAGTGACAGGATAAATAGGGAATTCTAGCGTACGTCATAAAACATTTAAGCCTCGAGTTTTTATGCTTAGAAACGTATCTCATAACAAACTGTGGCTTCATAAAAAACTTATTTCTTACCCACGATATTTCATGGAAATGCGAATGCAAAGCGAGATTCACCCTGAAGTAAAACTGGATTTAAAAGATGTGCAGAAAGTTAGTAATAGCAGTAGGAGTAGAAAATGTAGAAAAATGTAAAACTGGCAGTAGCAGTAAAAGCAGTAACAGTAGAAACAGGTGATATCGACCAGTAGCAGTAGCAGCAGTTGCAGCAATAGCAGTTGCAGCAGTAGCAGTAGTAGAAGTAACAGGAGAAGCAGTAGCAGCAATAGCATTAGCAGCAGTAGCAGCAACAGCAGCAGCAGTAGCAGCAGTATAAGCAGGTACAGTAGCAGTAGCATTAACAGTAGTAGCAGTTACATTTGTAACAGTAGAAGCAGTAGCAGCGGCAGCAGTAGCAGTATGTAACAGTAGCGACAGAAGCAGTACTAGAAATAACAGCAGCAGAAGCAACAACAGTAGTAGCAGTAGCAGCAGTATAAGCAGGTACAGTAGCAGTAGCATTAACAGTAGTAGCAGTTACATTTGTAACAGTAGAAGCAGTAGCAGCGGCAGCAGTAGCAGTATGTAACAGTAGCGACAGAAGCAGTACTAGAAATAACAGCAGCAGAAGCAACAACAGTAGTAGCAGTAGCAGCAGTATAAGCAGGTACAGTAGCAGTAGCATTAACAGTAGTAGCAGTTACATTTGTAACAGTAGAAGCAGTAGCAGCGGCAGCAGTAGCAGGATGTAACAGTAGCGACAGAAGCAGTATTAGAAATAACAGCAGTAGAAGCAACAACAGTAGTAGCAATGACAGCAGTAGCAGTCTCAACGCAGTAGCAGTCTCAATGCAGTAGCAGTAACAGTATTAACCACAGTAGCAAAAGCAATAGCATGCGTTTTAACAACTGCTACTGCTGCTATTGCTGCTTCTGCTACTGTCATTTTCACGTTTGTTTTTGTTGTTTCAACTAGTGCTGGTGTTACTGTCAATTTCACATTATTTTTTTTTTGTTTTTGTTGCAGCTACTAATGGTACTGCCAACTTCATATACTACAGCGTCTGCAACTGTTGCTACACGTTTCACTGCTACTGCTGCCACTGATACTACCTATTTAACGTTTTTGTTACAGCTGCAGCCATTGTCACTACTCTTGTGGCTTCTGCTGTTGCTGCTAATGCTAATTCTGCTTCTGCTGCTACTGACACAACAGATTATGATACTGCTGCTACATCTGTTGATACTACTGCTACTGCTGCAACTGCTACTACTGCCAATTCTACTGCTGCTACTGCTACTGGTTATCTCACGTCTTTGCTACTTCTACTGCTGTTACTTCTACTGCAGATTTAACAGTTGTACTACTGCTTCTGATGCTAGTTTGACGATTTTGCTATAGCTACTAATGAACTTTCAATTATTATTATTGTTATCATTATTATTATACCAGATTTATATAGCGCCCTTTTCATGATCATTTCCACGTTTAAAGGCGGTTTACATAGTTCAAATGCAGCCACACAGGGCGCATAATTTAGGCACCCATGATACAGTATTACTATTGAATGAAAAATATTCAACCAGTTATAAAGAAAGAACAAAATTATTTCATTGTGAATGGGTTTTTGAATACAAAAGGTACTTGTATATCGCATGACTTTGTATCAGTCTTATTACTTATACTTAACTTCAAATGATTTCTGTTAGATTATATTTTCTTCAACCTTGTAATAACAATAAAATATATCTATGATACTTGAAAAAAGTAGAATAATCATTACGAGAGACAAATTACGTCTGTAGTATTATACTACTCGGTCTAATGTCCTATTCAAAAGTTTTTAATGTTGAAAATGCAACTGTACCGATGTTCTCAAAACTATTTTAATCAATTTGTGACATTGTTTTATATTATTATACCATATTTATATAGCGCCCTTTTCATGATCAATTTCACGTTCAAAGGCGCTTTACATAGTGCAAATGTAGCTACACATGGCGCATAATTCATCCTCTACTAGTACAGACACAGAACGATCTGACAAGACGGACAGAGTGAGACAAAGCCCTCACGACAGAGAGATCAGAAATCAGATACAGGCTTGTCCGGCTAACTTAGCCTTGCTCGTTTCGAATAGACAGCCTGGTTCTTTAACGTGCCCAGTGTATAACACTGATACACGCAAGGATTGCATGGGTTCCTGACCAGTACACCTCTAGTTGGGTTGGAAACACTGAAAAGCATTTCTGAAAATTCACGAGTAGCTGTCGGGGATCGAACCCCCGACCTCAGGATTGGAAGGCCAGTGTGCAAACCACTGAGCTATCCATTTACTCAATTAGAACATGGTATTCAAATCACTCCGACTGCATAAAACAGTGCGGCTAAAAACTCCCCTATTTTCACTCTCGATTTTTTGTAGAATTTCTTCTTTAACTGCCAAAAAATCACAAGAGGATTAGTGATAGCTTTATTAGGTTCATGAGACCATGGTACAAATGTATAGTGTATGCATACCGTATTTACATAAAAGTTTTTATAACGGAAATGCTTGAAAAAAGGGAAGCCGATAACTCATGTTGGCATTCGTTCAGGATTTTAGCTTTCTGCAATTCAATCTAGGAAGATTTTGCATCTGGAATGGAATGTTATTGAATAAAATCATCGAGGATACGGGTTGCCTATTTGTTCTGTCAAGCGTGTGTATAAGTCCTGTCATTCGTTTGCTTGGTGAGGATGGGTAATCCGATATGCAACTGAACTTCGGAGAAAATTTTACTTGGCAGCAAATCAAAATGATCCAATAATGAGAGGTCGGGCACAAAGCTAAACAAGGTTAGCGTTTGTGTTTCAGCTCTTATTTTATAATATATTTTATTTAAAAGGCTGTGTGACTCTGTTCAGCTATTTGTGTATTCTACTGTCCATTCTACTTTTAAGTTTCTTGTACAGGCGCGCAGCTGCACATAATACTCGTAAAGAGGGGTGATGCAGTATAAATAGATAGATAGATAACGGTTTTGACGTATTAATTTCTATGCAAGTTAGTCGAAGGTCTTTGGTGATGATCATGAGCATTATATTTCATTGTCAAAGCCAGTTGTTCTTTGAAAGTCAACAGGTGTACGACTCCAAAATATATATATAGTCACATTCGTTTTATTACAAAACGCATATTTTTTACAAATTGGTATCCCATCAATTGGACCACATTCTATTAGTGTACACTGAAAAACAAAATGTGTGTGCAATAAATACCACTCCAATTAACTTTATTTCCCGTCGATTTGCCATTTTCGAAATTGACAATGACTGACGTATTCCGTAAACCATGTGATCAAGATTTAGTTTCCCAACCTTTTCCATTTCGGATTCAATATTAATTAAGAAAGAAATCAACTGTTGTTTCCAGCCCAAATTTTTCCTTATTGAATAGGAGAGGTTGCCCCGACGTCACGCATCAACATTTGTTTATCTGGTGGTGGGCAAAACATATAATTTTACATTGTGAATTGGATCAGAATTTTTAATTCTTAATAACTTTTTCGTTCATTTATGGATTTTAAAAAAATCAAAAAGTTTTGAAATGCTTAGGTTATATTAATGTTTTGTTATTCAAATATCTTTTGAAAATGAATAACCGTTTAAAATGGCATACGATTTAAATTGCGCTGTAGATGCCCTCAACCAAAGAAGTATAAAATTATTTTATAGCTCTTTGCCTCAACACTGTAAGTTTAGCGTTCATAATTAATCCGTTTTATTTCGAAATAATAATTAAAAAATATCAATAAATGCTTATTTTATATCCTTTCTATTGATTAAAAAACTATTGATATCATTTGTGTTTATAGAAATATAAGCCGTTAGAAAAACATCACTGTTAACCAAAAAACATGGACGTTCGGCATCTGCTCATCTTATCAGTTCTATAAATAGAATATACAACGGATTTCTATACAAACATGATCTCCCCTATTAAATCTAAATTTATACATAAATCAACATTTTCCATGAACACATTTTAAACTGTGTATTTGGTGATGTTGATGCAGTCTATTTTTAACTTAGCCAATTCTGTTTTAATCAAGGATTTTCAAAAAACGGCACTGTGGCAGAGAAACTTCCCAAAATGCAAGATAACATTTCCCAAAATCACACCAACAAACGGTTTAATTTTGTTTACATTTTATATGGAAGCGGTTGTCGGGTATTGATTTTTTGTCTTACTATAGCGCAAAGTACTGCATGTTGCGAATTACCAGTCTAATCTGTTATGTTCCCAGTCCCGGATTTTAGATTTTAGTCTGTGCTTCAGGGGAGATAAATATAATTCATCTTTCTCTGTTTACTTCTGATTGATTATTCTCCCTACAAAATGTCATATGACGGGAAATATTACTGCAAATCAATCAAATGCGTGGCGATATCAAAAGAAATCTTGCTTTCTATATACAAAAGTCAGAAGTCATGGTTCAACTGTGTGGTAAATAAGCGTAAATTCGAGGGAACAGCCTGTGATAAGATTTGTGAAATTTGAAAATCTGAAAAATAATAGTCTATAACAGTAAAGATTAAATTTGAGTTTAATATATTTGTTATTCTTTAAATTTTTACACTAACACCATCTTTCAATAAATAGCATGTTTTTCCCCAAATTGGACAGTTATCGCGCAGAAATTTCCTAATTTTAAAGGCCAAGGCCTCTTCCTAATTTGATGGTGAAAAGCCCTGGGAAATAATGCAATTTTCAGCATAAAATCATTATATGCGAGTTTAGTATCAAAATTCTTTCGACAAAACATTTGAGTAATATTACAATTATATGTAGACATTACTTTTTTGCAATATTCTAACAGTGAACTCGCATTTTATATGCTGGTCTAAAACAGTTAATTTTGAAAGAGGACAATTCCATAACTAAAAGATCACCGTCAGTATATAAAAGACCTTTTTAGTTATAGTATCCAGAATTATATGCAAGGCAGACTCGGATCAAATTGGTTGTAAAGTTTGAATGTAATAAAAATGATTTTTGAGCCTCATTTTTAGCTCACCTAAGTACAAAGTGCTCAAAAGTGAGCTTTTGTGATCGCCCTGTGTCCGTCTTTCGTCGTCGTTGTCAACATTTTGACTGTTAACACTCTAAACACAATTTTGAGCCAATCTCAAAAAAACTTGGTCAGAATGTTACCCTCAATAAAAGTTTTGACGAGTTTGAGATTGGGTTATCTTGGGTCAAAAACTAGGTCACGAGGTCAAATCAAAAGAAAAGCTTGTAAACACTCTAGAGATCACAATTTTTGCCCAATCTTCATGAAACTTGGTCAGAATATTAACCTCAATAACATCTTTGACAAATTTGATACTTGGGTATATGGAGTTAAAAACTAGGTCACCAGAAAAAGGAAAAGCTTGTTGACACCCTAGAGGTCAAATGTTTGGCTCAATCTTAATGAAAACTTGGTCAGAATGTTTCCCTCAATAAAATCTTATACGAGTTTAACATTGGATTATCTAGAGTCAAGAACTAGGTCACCAGGTCAAATCAAAGGAAAAGCTTGTTTACACTTCAGAGGTCACAATTTGGGCCCAATCTTAATGAAACCTGGCCAGAATATTCCCCTAGTAAAGTCTTATATCAGTTTGAAATTGGATTATCTTAGGTCAAAAACTTGGTCAGCAGATCAAATTAAAGGAAAAACTTGTTAACACTGTAGAGGCAATATCTATGATTGTATCTGCATGAAACCTGGTCAGAATGTTAATCTTGATAATGTCAAGGTTCAGGTCACCAGGTCAAATCAAAGGAAAAGCTATTTTACACTGTAGAGGCCACATTTATGATCATGTTTTCATGAATGTTAATCTTGATGATCTATAGGTCAAGTTCAAATCTGGGTCCGGCGGGGTCAAAAACTAGGTCACTAGGTCAAATAAAAAGAAAAGCTTGTTAAGACACTAGAGGCCACATAATAAATTAAAATTTATATGACAGCAACCTAGTATTCTCTATTTATTACCTGTCTGACGTTGCAGGAGTGTAGTACAGCCATTAAATAAAAACGATACTACACTAGTGTAATGAAACTTTGACATCGACGTCATTTATAGTGTAATAAATTCAATGTGGATAGTCACAAATGTAAGGTGAATTCTTTTTATCACATGTTAGCCTTTCGTGTCGAAACGCCAAAAATTCGACTTTCTTTTGCTATATAAACAAGTCATTTTGACCGACGTCGCCTATAAAAGTTCTGTTTATGCCGGTCCTAAGGATGGGGGTTGGTGTTTCACATTTTATCATGCAATCTATTTTATATTTGGCATGAATGTCATCCTCAGTCAGACGAAGTCTCGTGCGCAAACCACAGGTTCCTATCTTAATATTTGACTTTCATCTAAGAATGTTACAAAAACAGCTGAAATACACCGCCCTATCAGTACTCTCAGTGCTTTGATTAATTTCGGAATCATATTTCAATCTATAATAATTATTAGTTCCAAATATATGTCAATGCCCAGCTTTAAATTCGAGCCCAGACATTGATGTTCCTTAATTTTCTTGCATTCTACAAGACATTTTAAGAGGCTATACAAAAGAGGAACAGAGTATATATCAGACATTCGTTAAGTCATTCTGACAGAAGAAAAAAATCAAAGTGCAGTCAGGACTTAGGAATCAAATAATTGTATTTGTATGGTAGAGATTTACTAAAGCCGATGTCAGGGCCGTCATAACCATCATAGGTGTTGCACATCTGTTTTCCTCTTGAGCAAAACCTTTTGTTAATATACTTCGTTGTTGCATTCTAGACTTCCGAAGAGTATTGTAATATATTTATTTCCTGTCACAATAGTTTTTATGCGCTGTTTTATGGCATCGCCACAGTCACAAATCAATATCAGTTCATATTTTCAGGCCGAGTATTTTTCTCTTAAAAATTGCACTAAAGCCTTAACAGTTGGTGAAATTATCATCAACATAGAAGCATATGATGATTTACAGTACATATGCCGCTTGTAAAATGTTTGAGTCTTGTTTAGACCGAAAGTTTACCCCAAAATATTGAAATCTTATGTGCAGTCCAACTCCAATATAAAAAATATTACAGAATTTAGTTTTTAAAGTACAGTCTGCATACTGCAAACTCTTACGGAATTTTGTCAAAATTGTTCCTGGATATTTCATTAGACACAAAAAGACAACCCCATGTAAATTTAAGGTTTAGCAGTATATCACAAAACAACAGATTTTTTTAGTAAATGAACAGCACCATGACAAACAACTTATCTGTCCAATACATGTTTTACTGTTCTGTCCCACAGAGTTGGATACTTAAACTATTCTTAATGAGTTGTCCCCCTTTAAATAAGATTGCCATTTGTAAAGAAAAAATGTAAACAATTGTCAAAAATGATGATTTACCTAGTTATGTAAAGTTTAAACACTCGCACGATGTTGCAAATGCATCAAAACGAAGACCTGTAACAGTTTTAAAAAATGGTGAGTTTTTAAAGCCGCTGAACTGTCCAGAAGTGTGGCCCCTTCATGCAGTCCCTTTCCGGAATTCAATACATATATCAGCAAATTGACAATGGTTTTGTAGAATAATATAAATGTTTTATACGCTGTTAAATTTTCATGTAAAACCATGCTTTCTTTCTATGATTTGATGGCATTCGAACTTATTTCTCCAAAACATGGACCTATATAGATATACTTTGACCTTCAAAAATGACCTTTGGACGAGTTCACTAACTAAGGTGGATCTGGTATTCGGATCATCTCGGCTGATGATTTACGTAATAAATAGGTATATAATGTAAGAAATTAACCGAGTTACGATCAAAGACTGCACAGTGTATTGGTAAGTGTGGTTGCCCCTGATACATGGCATGCACGCAACCTGTGGGTTCGAACCCCAACAGAATTTCATTTTATTGTCTTATGAATTATAATTCAAAAGGTACGTATCATATTTTATTGCCTGGACTTAAAATTTGCTGTTTTGAATTATTTTTCTTCATTTTTCTCATTCGTTTTCTTTTATATTTTTTCTTTTAAAATTTGTTTTATATCAGAAAAAATGTTATTTCAATTCACAAACAAGGTTAATCCTCAGATTCGCTGGCAGTGTCGGTTTCTGAATCGTCCGTTGAATCATCAACGTTAATAACGACTTTCGTGAAAAAAGCTGGACATTATACAAAGTAGTTATCAGAAAAGAAAAAAAAAGTCTTATTTTTCCGGGATTCGAACCCACACCTACACCTATTACATAGTAAGCGACGTTCATTTAACCTACTGCGCCAACGTGACAAGCTTAGTACGTTCGATTGGTTGGTGTCTTTTAAGTATAAAAAATGCATTCAGTAAACTATAGCACCCCTTTATTTGGATTAGTTCAATATTAAAAGTACATTTACGCCCGAATGCACAACGTAATATTAAAAGTACATTTACGCCCGAATGCACAACGTAGATATACGTTGTGCATTCGGGCGTAAATGTACTTTTAATATTGAACTAATCCAAATAAAGGGTTGCTATAGTTTACTGAATGCATATTTTATACTTAAAAGACACCAACCAATCGAACGTACTAAGCTTGTCACGTTGGCGCAGTAGGTTAGAATGAACGTCGCTTACTATGTAATAGGTGTAGGTGTGGGTTCGAATCCCGGAAAAATAAGACTTTTTTTTTCTTTTCTGATAACTACTTTGTATAATGTCCAGCTTTTTTCACGAAAGTCGTTGTTAACGTTGATCACACCCTATAAACGACTGTAGCCCCCCTCTTCCTCTTGCGAGTGATCAAAACAATAAACAGACACGCGAAAGGTAAGAATCGTCTTCAAATTCATTATTTTGCTTTACACTGTATGTGTATTAAAGTTTAACGATAAGTCTAACATAAATATGTGTATATGGTGATATAATAGATTGAACTGACAGGTAATGATTACAAAATGTTGACTGATCACACTCATTGCATGAAAATTCACTCGACCAAGTCACGAAACTGATGAATATCACGCCAAATTGATTTGTAATCCAATTATCCATGATGCTTTCTGTAATATGTATGCATAATCCATAAATATATGTAAATAAAATGTTTCGTATTTATTGCGTTTCTGAATGAAATTGATTTTTATCTAGTTTGTGTAAAAACACTAACTGTATGCCGACTTGCCAATTTTGATATTTGATCTGAACGCGTATTTGTGAGTGATACTGTATTCCATCTTGCGAGTACAGCAGGCGATTTATGTCCTTTAAAGGCGTAAATGAAATTTTAAAAAAAATGCATACACAATTGTCTCTTTTGATCAGTCTCATGTTTATAATGTCATTTAATGTCGAACCCCTCGTGCGATGATTGTACTAATCCATTGGGGGTGGGGATGGAGTGTCTGTGACTCGCTATCCTACTTAATTAAATAATTAATTGAATGTTTCAGCGTTGTTTACATGCAATTATTCAGTGTTGGTTTTACACACATATGTCACAAACTGATATACGGGCCTCATGTATCTGTAGTGTAAATACAGGTATTGCATCATCTTTTTGTAAATTTTTGAGTTATTGAGGTAAATGTCAGATTTTACGCATAAAATACCTCTCATGTTTTTCTGTATTTCATAACTTAAATTTCCATATAAATTTTATTAAATCTGGTTCAGTAACAAGAAAGTTGGTATTTTATAAACTTCAGTAATTTATGTTTTTATCCCCAAAACCACTATAACGGGCCTTAAATTGTAAATTTCAATCCGCGCCAAAGTAGTCAGGTTTCCCGGCTATATCGTTATTCCCGTAAAAATGCAAATAGTCAGAGTACACGCATAAGCCGTGAGTCCCATGAAATTTAGTATTTGGCGGGACATTACCCTACAAATAGATTGGACTAGATTGCCTAGTGCACACCACTTTCGACATTAGACGAATTTACATCAAATTGATATTATATTCATGCTAGCTTTTGTATTACGTTTATTTCGCATTGCATCATATTAATTTTGTGATTGTAAATAATAGCTGCAGTTTATCATTTCCTTATCTATAATTTTTCATCATAAGCTTTTCATATCTTCTCCATACTTTAACTTTAGAGTTGTTAGTAATTTTAGAAATAATGGAAGTAATAAATGACTGTGACGTATTTTAATCACGTGACGTATGAACTTAGTAGCACATATATTTTGTATAAGTAGCACGTATTATTTGTGGGAGCCTACGGAGGTATGGTGTACCCAAAGGAGCAGTTTTATGCCCTTACTTATTTGTTTTGCTATGGTGCTTACCATATGTTATATATTTTAGCTTCTTCCACCAGACGACTTTTACCTGGTGATGCTGTCACGACCCGGAAGTACAATACCCGAGGTTCATTTGTCTTCACTCGCCTGGGTGTGATTTTCCCAGTGCAGAGCTTTTGTCCCATGGTTGTGTCGTAAACCGCAAAGACGATGATTTTTGTGATCCACTGAAGTCAGCTCAGGGATGCAATCACCTACCATTATAGGGAGCCAAAACAAAGTCAACGTATTCACGGTTTAAAGGGACTTTACTTGAAGATATGTTGTATTTTTGTGTTAATTAAAGTTCAAAGTTAACGGAAACATCTGTGTCAACGAACAGTCAGTGTTAGAACTTCATAAAAGAGTTACTGAGCTCAGATGCTTTTCTTTCTTTCTTATAATAAGATTTTGTTTTCACTTTTCATTTATTCATTGTAAATAATCAGTTCCTATAAATAAATTTGTAAATATTGTAATGGGTGTTGATTTGTTCTGATAGTTATTGTCCCCGGTACGTCCATCCTGTCACAACATATACTATCATAAAATACGAATTAGAAACTGAAAGTATAAACAGGGTCCCTACTATTTTATGCAAGAAATTCCGTAGGGAATCGACGGTTACCTGACGATTTTAAAATAAATTTGAGATGAGACAGGAGGGGACTATAGGTTGACCCCCGTCTGTCTGTCCGTCTGCAACAAAATGATCCTCTGATTTTTTAAAAAAAACTACATTTTTGTATTTCACCTGCAAGTATCCTGCGAATAAACGTATAAATAGGAAAGGATAACGAAAACATTACCGGAAAAGTCGATTAAGTCCCGCTAGTAATTCAGAGTTACTTCATGGTAAACCAGTCAACATGATTAAAAGTGTCCCGATTCCCCCTTCCTCAATAATAACACAAGGAAATTCATTGATGCAAGCATCAAAGACGCCGCCAAATGTTGTGTCTGAAGTACATTTATTGCAATATGAGAAATCACCTAATCATTACTTTATTAGTCTGACTGACTACAAATTATCAACATTAGCACATAAAACAATATATGTTATAAACTGTTTAAAACATGAAGAATAAACATGATAGAAAATTATTACCATGCAATACAAATCCCCTACTTGCAATGACATTGACATTGCGAGTAGGTGGTCCCTTTACATACAAAATTAATGTAATTATTTCACTAAGGTCAGCACCTGTAAAAAGTTCTTATATGCAGGAGCGTGTGTATGAAGTTTCACAGAAATGCAGTTTGTTGGGAAATGAGGAAATGTTAAAAGATAATTATTTCAAAGTTGTGGTTCACAGAAACCATTATTTTTCTTATCATGTAATGTAACGAGTGTTTTCTTTTCACTGATGAAGTTTCATGGACCTTAGTCACCTACATTTCAGAATGCAGATTAAACACAGCATTTTAGTGTTTCCGTTGCCAGAACAACCAAAAATTTTGTCCAAGAAAAGAATGATGTAACAATTTCTATATTGCCCCTATTCACAAGCATGAATCTTTCTTATATACTTTTGGAATATCATAGAATTCATTTTTTTTTCGGACGAACGATTAACTTGAAGTCCTTGTTGAACCGTAAGGTTACTAGGAATATGTCAGTGTCTAGATTCAAATCTAATATTACAAGAAATTTACCAAGCATAATAACCCACTGCCACAGTGTAGAAAATGTTTTAATGAAAATGTTTTTTTTTTAAGTCAGGAATGGACAGATACAAAAACAAACTATCTATACAAGTAAAAAAAGAAAAGGAAAAAAGAAACAATTATCAAGATATAATACAGCCAGAGCAACTGACTAGTCATATTAAATCAATGAAAATATAAATTCAACAAGGAAATCTTTTTGAAAGTCACTGATGCTTTGATAAGTTATGGTCCCATGGCTTTTGATATTTCGATCTAACCACATTTAAAGAAGAATTAACTTGTCACTGACAAGTTCAGCTAAATGATGGCAACAATGAGTATATGACACATAAGCAAAAAAAAAAAAAAAAAAAAAAAAAAAAATAGAAATAGGAATCTGCAAATATGTGCGCATTCTGAAATTACATCACTGTACCTATCAACAAAGAAAATAAGTCAAAAGGTTCAAAATGAGTTAACAGCGGCACTTCCTTCGTTTGGCAACATATATATGCTTATTGATTCCTTTATTTAATTTGTTAATACGCTTTTTTCAAGGAAATTTATGCAGGCAAAGTGTAATTTTCCGTATTTTTATTTTTTAATATTCTCTTCGAAGTTTACTGAAAGGTTATTGTAAAATACATGAATGCTCATTTGTACGCAATTCACGCGTTGCAGTATGGTATATCTGCGGTGTGGTCTTTTAATAGAAAATGAGATAGGTAAGTAGGTCATGCTAAGATCAGAAATAGAAACTTGACTTACAGAGTAACCTCTCTTATCAATAAATCGGATCAACATTTTGACGAAATTGTAAATAAAAAAATATTTTCTGCTCTACAAATAAGGGGAGGAAAGACAGATAACATTGTTTATATCACATAATAAATTGCATTACATACATTTTTTTATGTTTTCTTTTTGCCATTTTTTGTTTATTCACTAAAATCTATTGTGCAATATCGTTGGTCCTTTTACAAACTATTCACTGTGTTCAGTTTATCACTCCGAAACTATTCATTACCATCTTTACAGGGTCCGAAATAAAAGTGTATTCCATATACTCGACGCCGCCTCCTGGGCGGCGTCGAATAAACATGTTATCGTTACAAATACCGTGCGCGAGTAGTACAGCCGTCGTGATTACTACCTGTCAAGATTTACTGCTATTTCTCAGGTTAGAAATAATTTACATTTGATAGTGATAATACGTCAGGAATCTGTCCTTGCGGATTTGACCTGGTGACCTAGTTTTTGAGCCTAGATGACCCAATATTAAACTCGTCCAAGATTCTATTGATGGTAACATTATGACCAAGTTTCATTAAGATTGGACCAAAAGTGTGATCTCTCAGTGTTAACAGTCAAATTGTTGACGATGGACGAGGACGACGGACGACGGACACAGGGTGATCACAAAAGCTCACCTTGAGCACTAAACCCTCATTTTTTCCTCTAATGGCACTTGTGCTTGTAAAATAGAACTTATTTCATTCGCAGAATGTATTTTCAGTAAAATAAGACAAGTTTCATGTTAAAGTTCGTGTGTTTATGACAAATACAAAGACAAAACTAAAATAATGATGTTTACCCTGCGACGCTGTCAAGAAAGCGATCCACAAAGGATTAGTGGATTCAGTCTGGCGCCGTTTCACTCCAAATCACCCCATTCACTGTTCATATTTTCACACCTTATTAATTGTAGTTGCGATTATATATTGGTTTCAATGGTTTGAAATTCTAGAAAGTATAGAATTGTATGCGATAAATCGTCTAATTATGGTCTCATGATGGTGAACATTTGTGCCAAGTTATTTCAAAATCCTTTAATGCATAAGGAAGTTACGGCACTGACACAAAAAAAAAGCAGACCATGTTTCACCTTTAAGTGTTACTTTAAAAAGAAAAAGGAAAATAATAAGATAAACATTAAGTACATATTGCCGATGTTTGTACGTAATCTTTGAGAGAGGTAGGTGTAATAGCATTGAAGTAATTGCACAATGAAATATATGAGGACACATATACAAACAGACCGAACAGACAAACCGCATGTTGACTGCTATATTCCACCCTCCTCCTTCAAACTTTGTTTGCGGGTTATAATTATAAAGAAGTACTACAGGAGCATAGGAAACGCCGATATTTTATAAAGAAGTCACTCACAAACAGGCATACAGTCTTTTTACGAAACTCGCAAAGACTTGTACAGTATTTAAGCAAGCATGCATACAATCAGGAAATAACACCGAATCTTCTTTCATTGACGGTTATAAACAAATTGGAGAATTTATCAATGACTTGATTTAATTTTACCAAACTAGTATTGTTTCTTTATCCATGAAACAGTGAAATTTACAGGTAGGTCATTCTTCAAGCAAGAAAATAAGTACTTTTGACGCCGACAATTTACAATTCTGGACAAAATCGGTGATCAATCGAGTTTTTTGCTATAATTCTACCTGTCATCAGACTAACACATTATATACAGAAACAAATCCTGTTCAGCTTCCAATGAAATGTAAATATAAATACCTTCAAAGCAAATCAGTCACTTTAAAATGTTATTTTTTAACTTTTAGCTGTCAGTTTATTGTTTTGATCACTCGCAAGAGGAAGAGGGGGGGGGGGGGGGGGGGGGGGGGGGGGGGGTACAGTCGTTTATAGGGTGTGTTGATGATTCAACGGACGATTCAGAAACCGACACTGCCAGCGAATCTGAGGATTAACCTTGTTTGTGAATTGAAATAACATTTTTTCTGATATAAAACAAATTTTGAAAGAAAAAATATAAAAGAAAACGAATGAGAAAAATGAAGAAAAATAATTCAAAACAGTAAATTTTAAGTCCTGGCAATAAAATATGATACGTACTTTTTGAATTATAATTCATAAGACAATACAATGAAATTCTGTTGGGGTTCGAACCCACAGCTTGCGTGCATGCCATGTATCAGGGGCAACCACACCAATACACTGTGCAGTATTTGATCGTAACTCGGTTAATTTCTTACATTATATACCTATTTATTACGTAAATCATCAGCCGAGATGATCCGAATACCAGATCCACCTTAGTTAGTGAACTCGTCCAAAGGTCATTTTTGAAGGTCAAAGTATATCTATATAGGTCCATGTTTTGGAGAAATAAGTTCGAATGTCATCAAATCATAGAAAGAAAGCATGGTTTTACATGAAAATTTAACAGCGTATAAAACATCTGTATTATTCTACAAAACCATTGTCAATTTGCTGATATATGTATTGAATTCCGGAAAGGGACTGCATGAAGGGGCCACACTTCTGGACAGTTCAGCGGCTTTAAAAACTCACCATTTTTTAAAAACTTAATAAAATCGGTCTGCATGCCATGAATTCCCAGTCCAATATTTCCACTTTATATTTTTGCAGTAGCGGACTGTGGCATGTCTATATCTGCATGTAGATCTCGTGTGACTATCGTTGTGTAATATCATCGTGTTCGCATTAACCGTTAATTATAGGCTATAGCATTTATTTTTATCCATCGGTATTCAAGAAATAGTAGTGTTAAAGACCCACCAATACCTAGTGGTCTATTTTTCCTCTCACATGAACTTGGTGCAAATAATCGTGCATACTACTACATTAATTGGATAATATATTTAGACATTAAATACATTGTCTTAGACCTATATCTGTTACTGTCAACTTGTAAATAGATACTTGTTATTTCTCATTTCTTCATATAAAAAATGCATAATTACTATCATGGAAAATACAAAAGATTACAGTTATTTTGTGGTGTGTCTTTAAGGTAACTTAACAATAGCCACTACTGACCTTGACATTTTATAGGAAAAATACAAGTATATATAACTCTCAAAATATACTAAGCATTTAGAATAGAAGCTCAAATAGGAGCTGGCACTAATAGTGACAAACGCCCCCGAAGTGTGCCCAAAAAATGCTACAATTGTTTGGGCAAAATATGGGTTTTGAGCATGACACACCAGCTCATCATAGGGAAGAATTGTGACAAGTAATTTCTGATGAATGGCAGAGTTATTGACCGCACAAGAAAGATACAATGTTAAGTCTAAGTGTGACTTTTACCTCGAAGCTAGGGCTCTTGGGCTTGTGTCTGACACGTCATTGCCGAGTGGTTAAAGTCACTGACTTCAAATCACTTGCCCCTCATCAATGTGGGTTCGAGTCTCACTCGAGGCGTTGAATTCTTCATGTGAGGAAGCCATCCAGCCGGCTTACGGAAGGTCGGTGGCTTTACCCAGGTGCCCGTTCGTGATGAAATAATGCACGGAGGGGCACCTGGGGTCTTCCTCCACCATTAAAGCTGGAAAGTCGCCATATGACCTTTTGTGTGTGGGTGGGACGTAAAATAAAAAGAAGACACGTCATTTCAATATAGAGACGTTTATGCCATGTAATTTTAAAATCTCTTAATCGATGGAAGAGTTATGAAATTGACAAGAAACACACCATGTAAACTGTCAACCTCTAAATATGATATTGACCTTAGAGCTAGTGGCAATCTGACTAAAATACATCTCCTATTACGCTACGCTTAGGATCTGAACACGAGCTATTGATAGCCTCGTTCTGACGACCGTTCCGCTAGCCAATCAAAAGCTAACGTACAATATTCTGCAAGCTAAAAAAAGGCTTGTTTTTTTTATATCTACAATTCTTATGTCAGAAGATGTCAGATAGCCGGTTAGCTCAGTCGTGGGATAACGGGTTCGAGCCCTGGACTGACTACAAATTTTTCTTACACTTTGACATTCGAACAAGTCGTCTGATTGGTTCAAATAAAAATAGATTTGCAAAAATAAAAATAGCAATATTGGAAATCCAAAATATACAGAAGACGAATGTGAATAGGTCATTCTCAGATCTTCGTTTAGAAGATCAAGTACTTTAGTCAGATTGAGCTAGTGGTCTTTTTGTATGCATGACACATTTCTTCGTTATGAGGAATATTTATGCCATTGATTTCGAAATTCCTTGATGAGTGACAGAGTTACGAACCGGACATGAAACAAACCCTATTAAACTTTGACTTGACTTCTAAGTGTAAACTTGATCTTTGAGCTAGTGGTCTGGGTCTTGAGCGTAACACATTGCCACATTATGGTAAACATTTATGCCAAGTTGTTTCAAAATCTTTCATGGATAACAGAGTTATATACCGGACACGAAGAATGTACTTTTAACCTATGACTTCTAAGTATGACCTTGACCTTTGAGCAAGGGATCTGGGTCTTGCGCATGGCATATTGTCTGATTATGGTTACCATTTATGCTAAGGTATTCCAAAATCCATTCATCAATGGCACAAAACAGATCCTGTTAACATTTGAACTCTAAGACTGACCTTGACCTTGGAGCTAGTGGGACTGGGTCTTGCCCATGACACGTCGTCTCATTAAGATAAACATGTATGCTAAGTAATTTCAAAACCTCTTGATGAATGGCAAAGTTACAAACCGGACACGAAACAGACCCTATTAACGTTTGACTTCTAAGTGTGAAATTGACCTTGTAGCTAGGGATCTTAGTATAACATACGAAACGTCGTCTCATTAAGGTTAATGTTCATGCCAAACTATTTCAAAATTCCTTCATTGATGGCAGAGTTACAGCCCGGACAAGAATTTACAAACTTACGGTCGGACGGACGGACGGACAACGCTATTTTAATATACCAACCTTCGAGGCATACAAATCAAAGAACATACTATAGTGTGAATAAGAAGTTATTTGCTGAAACATCGTTAAAAGATGGAAGCACCGATGACAAGGCTAATAGCGAATATTGCAGACTCGATTTGATTGAGACCACATTGGCTGTAGTGTGTTTATTTTGTACACCAGCCAGTAGTGTACATGTATCTAGATAATTTGCAACCATGCTTTGCACGGAATGTCACGGATCAGAGGGATAGACTGGCTATATTCATCACTACAACCCGGCAAACTGTATGAAATCTGAAGTGGTAGTATATTCATGGCATGGTTCACCACTTTCAAGGTTCTGTGAAGCTGATAAGTTGAATTTGAACTTTTGTTTAGGTTGAAAATCATGCTTGTTCTGGCAAAGCAGGTCATCTTTATCATAATGTGACATAGTACTCCGAAATGTGTTCCATGTTTTTTGAAACAATGCAGGTGGGAGAGATTGGCCTGAGTTTTTTTGGCCTTGGATTTTAGACTTTTCAAATATATGGGAGCGACGACTGCACTTTTCAAATCTGTGGGGAACGACTCATTTCTATACAGTTAGAGCTGTTGCAGTCTGAAGCTCTATATTGTGTGTTCAAAGTACGAGGACAATATAATACAGATAAA
Source organism: Mercenaria mercenaria (assembly GCF_021730395.1). Classification (NCBI taxonomy): domain Eukaryota; kingdom Metazoa; phylum Mollusca; class Bivalvia; order Venerida; family Veneridae; genus Mercenaria; species Mercenaria mercenaria. The sequence goes on from NC_069378.1 coordinate 1,230,096, forward strand.
ATAGTGACGTTCAGTGGCTGTTTGACTTTGTGACATATATGTTTTCTTTTGCAAAGCGAACGTTATTTTCTAACTGTGAAAAACACTAAATACTGGATGATTTAATCATACTTATTTAATAACTCTCAGCCTGGTATAATTGTATCTTATAAAATCAAAATCCTCTTGATGGAGTGAAAATAAATTTTGTATTTAAAGTTAAAAAATGTGAAAATAAAAGCAAAAAACATTTTATAATCTGTCATTGTATAAGAATCCCTTAGATTCCCTTCCGATTTCACAATGAGTGTCTCAGATGTTTAAAAATGTGAAAATTTAAGTACAAAAATTGAAATAATTTCTACAACACTTACGATATGGTTAATCCCTTCCCTGCTAAATTTCTTTAATGAACTTGTTCATCTTTCAATTTGGATAGTAACATTAACTGTTAAAAGGGGTGCTTACTAAAACGATACTGATTGAATGGCAAACAGTGCATGTCATGGTCAGACTACACAGATGTGCAGGCTGATCATGATCTGCACTGGTTGCAAAGGAAAAAACAATCTTGTCCAGCATGATAAGGATTATGGTCGCCTCGTATTGCCATCTATTATTCTGTTAGTTTACATTAAACGTTCCATCCGTGTAGTAAAATCAGTTATCTAATTATATCTTGAACAGACAGGCGGACGAAGCAAAGTGATTCCAGCATATATGGGCAGCAATGTTCTTTTCTTGTAAACGCTAGTTAACGGTCTGCATGTTATTGTTCAACATAAACGCAACTGAAAGACTGTGCCTGTGACCAAATTTTGAAAACTATTAGTATAAACTTCAAAGACAAGGACAATTGCACCTTTAACAAGCTATGGGGTAAATCAACTCTTAGTCTAGGATCAAACTATTAAAAACAATTAAACTCATTTGTGACAGGAAGCGTTCTTTCTAATAAGACGATTTTCTACTACAAGCGCACTACCATCAATAGCAAAAACACTTTCATTTGTGTTGTTTAATAAAATCAAAAATACAAAAGAAGTTGTTTTAGATAGAATTTTACCTTATTTAACAAAACAAGGAAAGTTATAACACATGCTAAATAAATCTTCTAACAAACTGCTTCTGGACAGAAGCAAAACTAAGCCTTCAAAATTAGTCAAATTACAATTACAAAGGTTATTTATATTTAAAAAAACCAGGTTTTTATAAACAAACTTACATTTAAAAAAAAAATCCCGGTGCATTTGACCACGGAAAAACTCAAGTATTTCTTCGAACACCATGCGATTTCCAAGTAACACTTTAAGCATTATACAAAAAATAAACAGAATTAGAAATGATACCTAAAGGAAGTTAAATATTGTTGTGTTATTTTAATAGTACATGTATTCATGTTGATTAAAAAATCTCTAAGCAAAGGCATATCAAACCTGTATGAGAAAACTCCATATCGTAGTTTGTGTTTTCATCACAAAGTAAATTACAAATATATAATAGTAAAACTAGTCATAGAATTATATAACAATTACAATAACAATATAAAATCTGGACGTTTGATTTGACACATGTTTGTGCATATCTAAATTTCTCAAAATTAAGCTCGATAACTTAAGGTTAAATTTGATCATCCTGACTGAAAATATGCAAAATTTCGTCAAACCCTGATGAGAGTCCACATTTAGTTTAGACCATTGATACACTGTAACTTTGATTTCATTTTGATAAAAGGCTGAAGGTGATGATTTTAAAATATAATCAAGTTTCCTACTGATTCCACGAACTACATTCAGTCGGAAGATAAACATCGGGTTTAAATGTGATAAACGACTTGTACTGTCGGGTAATATAAATTTTTCAAAACAGATATATTACAGATAATGTTCTATAAATAGGCAAAAATCACAGTCTGCTTCTTTGGTCAACTACTTCATCCTCTGACTCAGCCTCCGACGGAACGTTGCTGTCTCTGTCGGCAACGGCAAGCCTTGCTATATCCAGCATTGTAACTTTACTTCTTGGTCTGCCGTCGGGAACCTCTTTATCCGTGCTGTTCTTGGTTACTTGTTCTGCCGCAGACCTCAGTTTGGCTTTCAAAGCAGCACGCTTCCAACGGCTTGTAACAACGTTACCACGTTGTAGAATCGACTGTTTCAATCTAAGTGTAAAATTAGAAAATATATTTTAAAACCCATTTGGGTTTTTTGTGTTTTTTTTTCTTCTATCTTCTGTTGGGTTTTAAGTCAAAACAACAAACTTAAGGTAAATGGTGACTTTTCATCTTTAGTGTCAGGGGAGACCAGAAGTGCATAACTCCAGTCCCCGGAGAGTACTAACCTTCCCAAGGTGCAGTGCACTGTCAGGCACGGTTGGGTGCTAACCCTCCCAAGGTGCAGTGCACTGTCAGGCACGGTTGGGTGCTAACCTTCCCAAGGTGCAGTGCACTGTCAGGCACGGTTGGGTGCTAACCCTCCCCAAAGGTGTAGTGCACTGTCAGGCACGGTTGGGTGCTAACCCTCCCCAAAGGTGCAGTGCACTGTCAGGCACGGTTGGGTGCTAACCTTCCCAAGGTGCAGTGCACTGTCAGGCACGGTTGGGTGCTAACCCTCCCAAGGTGCAGTGCACTGTCAGGCACGGTTGGGTGCTAACACTCCCCAAAGGTGTAGTGCATGATGGCATGTACGGGTGGGTAATACCACTAAGGTAAGTGCATTATTTCAGGCACAGATACGCACTAACTCTCCCAAGGGTGAAGTGCATTACTTCAATCATGGCTGGGTACAAGTGCATAATATCAGGGACGGATGTGTACTAACCCTTCCCGAGGTAGCTTTATAACTTCAACATATTAAAGAGTTATACATTCCGGCGGGGTTTATATTCACAGCGATACGTAAAGGTAACTTTAATTTATTAGCATTTATCAACTGACCACAGTAGCCAGGCTGACCACAGTAGCCAGGGTAAACTCAGTTTTAAAATGATCAAATGTAGAACGGAATACTTTCTATTTTTGTTAAAATGAACTTCCTTTTGTGAAAGTTTAGATTAAGGGGAGAAATCGAAACGGCACTTGTCTACTTTCCGCCATGATATTTCGTGCATTCATAGATATTTACTTGTTTGTTTGTTTGTTTGGGTTTTTCAACATTATTTCAGTTATGTAACGGCGGGCAGTTAACCCAACAAGTGTTCCTGGATTCTGTACAACAGTACAAACATGTTCTCCACAGGTAACTGCCAACCTCCCCACATGAATCGGAGGTGGAGGACGAATGATGTCACACACATTGTCTATTATCACATCGTCCCGGAGAACATACGCCTCGCCCGGGGATCGAACTCGCGACCCCGCGATCCGTAGATCTGTGCTCTTCCTACTGAGCTAAGCGGGCGGGCACTAGAAATTTACTGTAACATGCAGAGGTCAAAATATTAGTAAACTGAAATTTGTAATACACATGATAACTATTTAAATAAAAAATGTAGTTATCCAAATAGAGTATATGAAATACTCGGAATACTTTGAACTTTACTGCCTTTGAATAATTATTTCTAATTTGTTCCTAAGCAATCTTACCTTGGATCACGTGACATTTGGACGATTGTAAAGATACTCTTCCTTTCAAATCGGTTGAATTTTCTTTTAACATTTCTCATTTCAACTTCATTGTTCTCTTCATCTCCTTCTGTCACAACACCAAGACCGCCATTACCCACGCCTCTACTGACGTTCATCGTCGATCCCATTTCGTTGTCCTCCATGTGTTTTTGCAACTTTCTACGAATTCAATGAGACACTTAATTTCAAGGTATTAAAGCTACATAACAAACGTGATAAACTTTCGATCTATATTTGTACCTTGTAATTAACATAATTGATTGATATTTGTCTGATAAACGTTGATTTCAAGTGGAATTTTACAGTGGGTAAAGTATAAGCGGTCACTCTAGCAAGCTAAGTAGAAAGGAAAGAAATCAACCTCAAAATAACTTCTCTTTTCGTTTGTTCTGTCAGCGTTACAACCTTACATTTGAAAAACTTGTAACGTAATTGTTCTGTTCTTTGCTGTTTCAGAACCAGTCCAAAGAGATCAAATTGACAATAGCCATGAAACTAAAGATAAAGGAAGAATATAAAATATTATCATTACTTGAAGTTCTTGACAAAGTTCTGACTTAACGTTCCAAACTGTTGTTCCCGACGCCGACGGGCAATCTTCCCCCATAAGTCTCTCTTTTTCTGTCCTTCTAGTGTTCCGACACTATCTGTATAGCCGGAGTCAGAAGACTTTTCAGAAATGCTGATATCGTCTGACACAACTGATTTTGTATCGTCGTCTTTTATACCCTGAAAAACAAGTTTAACCTCTACCCTGCTAAATTTCTAAAATGGACTGGTCCCTCATTCAATTTGGACAGTCCCACTTATCATTCAAAGGGGTGTTCATGGAAAATTTACAGACTGAATAGCGAACAGTGCAGACTAAGATCAGCCTGCACGTCCGTGTAGGTTGATCTTGGTCTGCACTGGTTGCAAAGGCAGAATCACTTACTGTCAGCAGATTAAAGGTTAAGTAGAAATAAAATATCATTGTATTTAACTTACAGACTTTTCGTGCAAGATATGTACTTGGCGTAGGTTGTCAATATCATACAGAAGAATGTTTAATGATATCTTATTACAGCAAGTTTGTTACTTAACCTGTTACAACGACTTATGTCTTCTTACAGCAAGTTTGTTACTTAACCTGTTACAACGATTCATGTCTTCTTACAGCAAGTTTGTTACTTAACCTGTTACAACGATTCATGTCTACTTACAGCAAGTTTGTTACTTAACCTGTTACAACGATTCATGTCTACTTACAGCAAGTTTGTTACCTAACCTGTTAAAACGATTCATGTCTTATTACAGCATGTTTGTTACTTAACCTGTTACAACGATTCATGTCTACTTACAGCAAGTTTGTTACCTAACCTGTTAAAACGATTCATGTCTTATTACAGCAAGTTTGTTACTTAACCTGTTACAACGACTTATGTCTTCTTACAGCAAGTTTGTTACTTAACCTGTTACAACGACTTATGTCTTCTTACAGCAAGTTTGTTACTTAACCTGTTACAACGACTTATGTCTTCTTACAGCAAGTTTGTTACTTAACCTGTTACAACGACTTATGTCTTCTTACAGCAAGTTTGTTACTTAACCTGTTACAACGATTCATGTCTTCTTACAGCAAGTTTGTTACTTAACCTGTTAAAACGATTCATGTCTTCTTACAGCATGTTTGTTACTTAACCTGTTAAAACGATTCATGTCTTATTACAGCATGTTTGTTACTTAACCTGTTACAACGATTTATGTCTTCTTACAGCAAGTTTGTTACTTAACCTGTTACAACGATTCATGTCTTATTACAGCATGTTTGTTACTTAACCTGTTACAACGATTCATGTCTTCTTACAGCAAGTTTGTTACTTAACCTGTTAAAACGATTCATGTCTTCTTACAGCATGTTTGTTACTTAACCTGTTACAACGACTTATGTCTTATTACAGCATGTTTGTTACTTAACCTGTTACAACGATTTATGTCTTCTTACAGCAAGTTTGTTACTTAACCTGTTACAACGATTCATGTCTTATTACAGCATGTTTGTTACTTAACCTGTTACAACGATTCATGTCTTATTACAGCATGTTTGTTACTTAACCTGTTAAAACGATTTATGTCTTATTACATATTTATATGCGTATCCTGAAAATCATTATTTTTATGCCTTGTTATAAAGTTACATCTGCATATCTCGAACACAGTAATATTTTTATTGACTGGTAAATAAAATTTACATGCATGATATACATGATATACTTTGATTTATCCGGTCAGTTGGTAATAACTTACGTATCTCAAACAAATATGTCTACTCCAGGTTTACTTGCATATCTTGAACACGATGCGTTTATATATATTTGATCACTACAGGATTATCTGCGGATCTCGAATATGATACATGATGTTCATATGTTCAAGATATTGATATATACGATTATTTCAAGTTTTTAACTGCATATCTCAAACATGACAGATGATGTTCATATTTTCATGATATTCAAATAATATATGATTATTTTAAAGTTTAACTGCATATCTCGAATTTGATACATGATGTTCATATGTTCATGAAATTAATATATATGATTATTTCATGTTACACTGCATATTTCGAACATGATACATGATGTTCATCTGTTCATGATATTCATATATATGATTATTCCATGTTACACTGCATATTTCGAACATGATACACGATGTTCATATGTTCATGATATACATATATATATGATTATTTCAAGTTTAACTGCATATCTCGAACATGATACATGATGTTCATATGTTCATGATATAAATATACGATCATTTCTGGTTTACTTGCAAATCTTTATCATGATATGTTCATGTATACGAATATTCCTGGATTACCTGCATATCTCGAACAAGCTGTAGACCCTTTTCTACGCTGAGTTCCCGTTCTTCAGGCTGTAGTTGTTTGGGTCTACTCAGTTTTATCTCTGTGATGGAACAAATCTGCAGGAATGTTGACATTCTGTGAAGTGCCATACAAAACAGCTGAATTACCTGAAGAAAATCAGTTTTAGTTCTCTAAAAATGTCATCATTCACTTTTTAAATTGCAGTTATATATACTCTTTATTTCCACTTTTCAGTGATTATAACATATATAACAACTATTTACATGTACATGAGAAAACATGAAACAAATTTAGTATACACAAGGAATACATAATTATCAAACATGTGTGAATAGAGTTCATTATTATAGTATGTTTCGATATTAACACATATTAAGATTCAATGGCATACATTTAACACATATATCAAAAAGATGTAATCTTAAGTGTATTTCTTTTCATAAATCATCAAATAGATAGAGCAAATATCACTTAGACTACTAATAAAGCAAGTTGTTACGACTTTTTACAATTCAATGGAATTTGAAACTCGCGTTTAAATAAGCTATATAGAACGATCACTTCGTATACTTAAAATGGTCGTTTTTTAAATTTCAAATAAAGAGAAAACAATATTCGAAAATGAAAGTTCATCTCCTGCACAATGTTTAACTGAAAAAAGGTCGTTGAAAAAGTAGCGCTTTGAAAATGGTAAAAATGCTTAACTAAAGTTGCTGAGTGCTATAAAACGGTTGATTGATTGAATAAATAATAAAACATACTGTAAACACACTAAAATATTTTCAAAAGTAATTTTAAGCAGTAGTACCAGTAGAAGCCCAAACACGGCTGTAAAAGCCATGCTGATTGGCTCAATGGCTTCACCAAAATTTCCATCAGCACATGGTAGCTCTATGGAGATAGACCCACCCGAATCTGCATTCACTTGTTGAAGGCTGAACACTATAACCACGAATAAAGCGTTCACAAGCAAGAAAAACAGGCAGACTGTATTCCTGAAACAAAATAACATAATGCATCAGAATAAACATCTCAAATACATACGTGTACACTATTTGGAACTAGAATCAATTATCATATGTTCGTACACACTAAGAAATGAATGATTATTTCTTGTACATAATAAAGATCGATTTTAAAAATTACATGATATAAAACTGAAATAATTTCCTGTCAAATGTTATATCATAGTTAAACACAACAACGACACACATTCAGTTAAATGAACATAAATGAACATAGTCCTCACCGCCAAACCCTCCAATTTCCCCTTTCCGACTTCCCTACCCACCCAACAGCACAGCCAAACGCAGCACTCCCTTTGAAAAAGTACATCTATGACAGTTGATAGTTAAAGGCAATTGCCTCAGATTTCATCCAAAAATGATCTTTCTTTAAAATTGAAATTTTTGAACATTACAATATGAGTTTTGTTTCTAAACTATCTTAAAAATGCCAAATCAAGAAAATAAGTATGCCCGCGTCGGGAATAGAACCCAGGCCACCGCGGCAATATAAAAACTTTCCCCCGCTCTCTCTACAAATACTGCTACGGAGGAAGTAAAATATAGATATTTATGATTAAAGTAGTTTACTTCGAGTAAAGTGTTACAAACGCTTTAAAACTGTCAGTGTAAAAAATAGTAAAATTAAAATGAAATCTAATTCAAATAGATATGCCTTAACGAAATTGCAAGTATCGGCGTATTGTTTTCATGTGGAAGCCAGGAGATATGGACGTAATCGTCTTGAAAAAAGCGATAGACTGTGTCTTGTATGTGGTGAAAATAGACTGGTGATTAAGAAAAACTCTAACACCACAATACTGCTGGGAGAGACCAAGAATGTGGAAACTTGTTGAACTACCTAATTAGTGCCAAAAACAACAAAACTTTAATTAAGCTTTCGACTTACATCCAAAGAGCATTAAAAATTAGAGACTCTTTATTAAATGTTCAGCTGGATGCTTGAAAAATTTGATCACTCTCCTTTTCATCTTTATTTGTACATTGTGCACGTATGTGTTTGTATATGTATGTATGTAGACCTTGATTTACTCTTTTTCATACATGTGAGGGACGAGGAACTTGTATGTTCAAATCCTAGAAATAAAATTCTGTTCTGTTCCATAAATTATAGTTAGCTTTCTTAAGAAATATAGCATTAACTTCTAGATACCTTAAATTTTTCTCTTTTGTTTTGTTGCCGTACGATCTGGAGGCCAGTGCCTTTTAGATAGATTAGCAGATTACCTTAGTTCAAGAAGCTCTGCTTGTGTTTTCTCCCGCTCTTTCTTGTCTCCTTCCAATGGGTATAAATATGTCTTGATTAACTCTTCCCAAAACACGGTTTCCTCGTCTCGTATATTTTCTATTGCTCCCTCCTTCAGATCCTGGTCGTGGATCCAATGTCGAGGCGGAGGCTTATTAGAGGTGGACTCCTCTTGAAATAGAGGGTTGACTGCATAGATTGGAGGGAGGAGAGAAGAGAAAAAGGGAGATTATATGAATATAGTACATGCTTCATGCGGAATATATATTACATTTTATATAAAAGTGAATACTAATTTATTCTAATAATACATGAATACATACAATTGTATACAGACATTTTTTTGCAAAGTGTAGTATATACAATAATAAGATAGAAAATGACTTCACAATACATTCCATATATGAAACATGCAGTATGCATGTAGATTCAGTTCTTGGTTATATGTTCAATGGTTTACAGTTAAGTGCTATAAATATATGAATACATTTACTGTCTGACTCACATTTCCCGTAACAAAGGTTTTCCTCGGATTTCTCATTGTATATGAGACTGTACCATTTGGGAAATAGATTTTAGTTTTGCGTGCTTTGTTGGCAAATAAAACATGGTTTTGTGTTCACTGAACGAAAAAAACGTGTTTTATTTGCCAACAATTGCAAAGCACGCAAAACTAAAATCTATTTCCATTCTAGCGCGTTCGAATTACATCAGGAACGGAAACTAATCTGGAATCATTTTAGGCGGAATCGCCAAAAGTAGGTCATTTTGCGAAACGTGTTTTAATCGAAAAGACAATACACGGTAAAATCCTTCTTTATGTATATAAAAGAAAATCTTAAAAGTGTTAGAATGATATTATATACCATTCTTGAGGACATCGGACTCCGAGGGCGGTTATTTGAACTTGTAAATTTTGGTCTGATTATCAAAAAGTAAGTTCGATGTGGTATTTTCCATCATAAATTTCAGCCATTTTTTACACCAAATTTAGACTTCATTTGCAAAAATCAGCTATTATGAAAGTTGGAGGATATCTTAAATCCGTGCAAAAGTTTTGTAACATTTCTAATATGTTTTTTTTTCAAAATTGTGATTTTGGCCAATTTTAGATTATGGAATAATACATTTTGGCCATAAAATAGACATGATTTAAGATATAAAACAATCAAGAAGAGCCTTCTGTTATCCTAGGAGACCTTTAGATTACAAATATCTGGGTCTCACAAAGTAAAGCGCAGTTTACGAATCATTCCAAATAGAATTAGATGGACCAAACAGTAGAAAGGGTATTGATGAAAAAAGACAAACAAAAGTAATTGTTATATCTGTAACCCTATAACTAAAAAAAACCTAATTTTACATAAATAGATTACTTAATATAAATACGCTTATTTCCTACTTATTATACCTTCAGGAAAAACGTTTACAGAATTATCACTATTATTATCATCTAATCGAGAAAACTAATAAAAGCATATCACAAAATACAGTTGGGGTTCTTACTCCTTTCTCTTGTTCCTTCGAACAAGTCCGAGGCTTCCGAAAAGTGCACGTGACGTTCTGATTCCGCTTCCGCCGATATATGACTTTCAGACTGGTCTACTATTCTAGCCTCTAATTCATCTAAACGGTCTAGAATGGCTCTCAGTTTGATATCTTCCGTATCTTTGGTCTCAGTAGGACAGCAGACACACCTAGTATTTACGAATGGTACTAATATTTCTTTTCTAAATATTTGTGTGTAAATGCAATGGTATTTTGTTTCCATAACATAAAATACTTAAAATATTTCCTTAAAAGGAATGGACATATAATTTTACATCAACTAAGTGACTCATCGAGATATTTTAACAAATATTTCTGCTGAGGTTAGATTTTTTCGGATAACTCATCTATCCCTCAAATGGGTACAACAATGTAAGAATGTAGTGGTTATTCAAAATTGCTCCTTGTCAAATATCTTTTTGTGGAGCTTGCAGAACTGGCATAGAGTCATTTGAGTGTTGTTCGCCAACATTACAGGATAGGGTTAGGGTTAGCTTGTCAGTTTAAATAAAGGGAGACAAATGCGTAGATCATTATAGGTATATGGCACAAGATTAATGTATTTGATTAAGACTGTTGACGAAGAGAAAACCCCTCACGTCCCTTACCAACGGCTTAAGTGGTAGTCTATTACAAACTGCTGTACTGAATGCAAATGATCCAGAAAATAACAACATTTTATAGCACGTTAGGCAAGACCTTTTAAGGCTGCTTCATGGTATTTAAAGGGTAACTCGTTATCTGTAACAAGCAATTTGGAACCATCGAATGCAACAAAATAAATACAGATTCACCATATTTGTTTATAAGCGATAATGAAATGTGAAACACTCACTAAAGACACTAAATATATCCACCAAACCCCATTTCAAGTTCCATCTGTTAAACACATTTAAACAAATTACCTGCATAGGTTTCCAAATGAAAACAAATTACCTGCATAAAATGAAAACAAATTACCTGCATAGGTTTCCAAATGAAAATTACCTGCATAGGTTTCAAAATGAAAACAAATTACCTGTAAAGGTTTCCAAATGAAAACAAATTACCTGCATAGGTTTTCAAATGAAAATTACCTGCATAGGTTTCCAAATGAAAACAAATTACCTGTAAAGGTTTCCAAATGAAAACAAATTACCTGCATAGGTTTCCAAATGAAAATTACCTGCATAGGTTTCCAAATGAAAACAAATTACCTGCAAAGAAACAAATTACCTGCAAAGGTTTCCAAATAGAAACAAATTACCTGCATAGGCTTCCAAATGAAAACAAATTACCTGCAAAGGTTTCCAAATGAAAACAAATTACCTGCATAGGTTTCCAAATGAAAACAAATTACCTGCAAAGGTTTCCAAATGAAAACATATAATCCGATTTTCCAGCTTTTTCTGCGAGACCTAATTTCTCTAGCCACTCCTGGACAGCTCCCCTTTTCTCCGGCTGCTTCTTGATTTCGCCAGGTTTGGGAGCTGGAAGTTAATATGTTAGCCTTCTTAATATACTGGGAAAAGTCCATGATGTTAACATGGCCTAACTCTTAAAAATGCAATTTTGTTCGTTTAAACGAAATATATTAATAATATATTGAAGACAATTATTTCCCCAGCTACTGTTCCTGCGCGCTATCTTCACCCGATTTCTAAGACTATTTACAAACTTGTGTTATACATGTATATGATGGAATACATTTTTGTTAAAATGCAAACATAAATTGTCTATAGCGAAGTTGATTATAAGACATTAAACATTTATATTACAAATACTTCTTTCTGTACCCATTCATTTATATTTATTTATTTATTTATTTATTTATTTATATTACATTAATATCAGTTATTAAATTGAAATCGAGCTCAAATGATGGAAATACAAGCAACAGTTCAAACAATTGGGTTTGAAAATATATTGATGGTTTAGGGTCACATCGACACAATATAGGTCATATAATGTAGGTCATACAATGTAGGTCATATAATGTAAGTCATATAATGTAGGTCATATAATGTAGGTCATATAATGACTGTAAGTTTTAAATGGTGAAGGAAGACTCAAGGTGCACCTCCGGGTATTGTTTAAGGCATTAGCATACAGCTGGTTAGAACCAAATCAACTCAACTCAACTATTCTCTTATTTAAACCCTGGTACATTTACATATACAGCAAGGGCATAAAACAAAACACATTGTCTTTAATATACTGACAGTGGTTCCGGAACAAGATAGATATAAATTTCATGTTTTAGAAAGAAATTATATGTTCCACAATGGATAACAACCGCCCGCGTAAGTCTACTGGATGGCTTCCTCACATGACGAATTCTACACCATGATTTAAATTTAGTATCACTGAGGGAGTAAACTAACTGTATACCTCACATTAAAATAGTTTCATTCTACCTCGAGCATGAATCGCATGAATTACCAATCATTCCAGACAACTCTTATTTCCTCAAAACCCATAACGACATTGAATTGACCAAGTGTGTAAGATACCATACCTGTAGCAGGTTTTGGGGTTTCCCTTGTTCCCCAGGAAACAACATGTAGATTTCCTATCGAATACAGCATCAGTAACATCGACATCGAAGGAATAGCAAGAAAATACAGGAACCCATGAAGGATACACCAAAACTCCTACAACAAAACATCGAGCATTTAGAAAAATGAATCGTTTCTTAAAAGTATACATATAATAATTTTATTATATACCTATATAAATTCTGTAAAAAAATCGGCTTGTATTTCACAATAAAATATGAACAGACAGACAAAAATTCCGTATTGTACCTTTTAAATTCCGTATTGTACCTCCCGTATTGTATGCTGCCGGACTATTTTCATTAATATGCAGGACCCGATACATTTCTATAAATAGCGCACATAAAAACTTCACTAAGTTCCATTTAATATCGATAAACATTGAAGATTTCGTTCAAGAACAAAACAAGAATCAAAATGGTAAAGGTATATAATAAAAGGGTCATTATAACAGTAGCTAGATCTGGGACTTTGTATTCGGCTCTCATGGATTTTGCAAGGTCGGATCACACTCGGCGCTTGCGCGCCTCGTGAGATCCGATCTGGCAAAATCCACTCGAGCCGAATACTGCATCCCAGATCAAGCTACTGTTATAATAACCCTATTATATATACTGGACATTACAGTTAACCCGCGATTTACTATTTTGCCAATCTTTAAAATATTCAGTTTCAGACACATCTATCTGTAATCGAGTGAACGCCAAACAGATGTAATGTATTTACGAGTGGCACAGATATGGTATGTCAAATGAAATAAATTTGATATCACATGTACCAAACTAATTGTTTAACGTGATAATTTGATGAATTTCAGTAGGAATTGATACTTTTTCATTGTGATATTACCATTCATATTTTACTCTAATATTTCAGTAGTTCACCGAAAACCACGTAATATAATAGGGTTATTATAACAGTATTTCGATCTGGGATGCTGTATTCGGCTCGAGTGGATTTTTGCCAGATCGGATATCACGAGACGGTTGTGCGCCGAGTGTGATCCGGCCTTGCAAAATCTACGAGAGCCGAATACAAAATCCCAGATCTAGCTACTGTTATAATGACTCTTTTATTATAAACCTTCACCTTTTTGTTTGTTATTTTGTTATTTAACGAAAAATTTTATATGCGCTATTTATAGAACTGTGTCAGGTATGCATATCAATGAAAGTAAGCCGGCAACATACAATACAAAAGGTACAATACAGATTTTTTTTTCTGCCTGTTCATATTAACTTGTGAAATACAAGCCGACCCTTTTTACAGAATTTATATAGGTAAATAATAAATAAAACTATTACAGTCTGTTACGCACGAGATTACGACAAATCACGAAATAAACTCACGCAGAACTTTCCACATTATGGTAATCAATGAAAAAGGTTGTTTTACCGAGAGACAGAGGTTTCTAGAACAATTAAACAATGCAAGTACATGCGTACCTGCGGATGTATAAAAGCTGCCAGAACAAATACTCCGGCAACGAAGCATAGAAACACCGTGGTGACGGAACAAAATCCGTTATCAGCCGCCTGCTTCAATAAACCAACAATCACCAGCATCATCACTAACGAGTAGACTGTGGACAACACTGCCGCATATGCTAACTGAAAAGTGAATATATAACAAAATACCTTTAATTGAAAATCTAGCATTTCATTATCAATTAAAGACATATTAACAATCACCACAGAGAGAAATACATCTCGACTTGCTATTCCATTTATCAGTAAAAACAAGCGTACAGTGAATTGAATTGTACTTCTTTTATAAAATAAAGCATCTCCTACGAACAGGTAAGGCCACACATTAAAAAAAGATCTACTTCGGATGTTTTCATGATGTAATGGTTCAGATTATCCCTATCTGTTGTGTTCGAGCTACAATCAGAGAGTGTTCCAAACAGTTGTACCAAACTTTAGCTATGAAATGATGACGCATGCAGATTTTATGGAAGAGTTACGACATCCAAATTCGACATACGCTAATAAACTCTTCAAGCTTAGAGTCTGTTTAAAACACTCTCTGTCAATATCAACTCATAACTGACTGGATTAACAAAAATACCTATGAATCACTAAATATTTATGACCATACAATGTATATATGAACTACTTTAAATCTTCGAGCAAGATATGGCAGTAAAGTTCTGTTCTGTTCTATAAAACTATCTGAAAACAGATCTAAATTCAACACTTTTTTACCTGCGTATCTCCCTTTGCAAGGTAACACAGCAAAATGAAGATGCCGACCGGAAGTAGATTGATCACCAAAGCCCAGTATAAAGATAATGTTGGGTACGCCATATTTAGGGCTCCAAGTATCATCAGGAATATTGTTCCCGGTGTCAGTATAGAAGAGACCATGAGTAACATCTGGTACATGATGTACAACATGGAGATATCGTTGTTGCGTTTGGTGACATTCTTAAAGTCTAGAAGAAGATCGAGTATGTTAGCCATAGTTGATGGCGTCCAGCGTCTTCTCTGGTTGTAAAACTCGTAGAAACCTGTAGTTACATATTTAAAGGTAGAAACCTGTAGTTACAAATTTAAAGGTAGAAACCTGTAGTTATACATTTGTATATTAAAAGGTAGAATCCTGTAGTCACATATATAAAGGTATATGAGTACCAAAAGAATTCCATCAACATGCTATCTAGAAAGATTATAAATACGTTTTTACAAGTGCAAAAAAAATTGTTACTGGTATTTGTTATTTTTTATTTAACATGTGGTATACTGAGGTTTAGTTTATGTGTTCTTGCTTTTCAGAAATTATCTGTTCTTTGCATAACCTCAAAAGATAATAGGTAAGGGTAGATTTCTCGGAAGCACAGAGCTCCACAACACAGCCTCAGAGCCAGGCATTTGCAAAGTAGGCCAAAAAGAAAAAGAAAAATATTACAGACGGGTTGCTTCAATGTACATGTACATTTTAATTTTATGCAAAATATAGATGGAGCTTGGATAAACTGTTAATGTACTTGATCATACATCTTTAAGGAATTGTCATATTTTCAGTGTAAAATTTGAATTCTTTAGTTAGATCTCTATACTGTCTTATATATTTTACTTTTTTCCAGAAGTTTTATTTCACAATGTTTCCTTCTTTATCAAAGAAATTATTTGGACAATGTTTTCACAAATAAATCCATTTTCAGAAAAAAAAAGGATTTTCGCAATGTTAATGTCTTTTATTAACTTACTTGGCAAACATATTCAACTTCTGTCCAAGTATTTGACATATTGAAGCCTGTTTTATAAATGAACATTTTGGAATCATTGGAATAGGTATTGTAAGTGAGAGCGTCCGATGCGGCACAATATTCTACCCGATAGCCATGTGCACTCTTACCAACAGGAGGATAAGTGAGAGCGTCCGATGCGGCACAGTATTCTACCCGATAGCCATTTACACTCTTACCATCAGGAGAATAAGTGAGAGCGTCCGATGCGGCACAATATTCTACCCGATAGCCATTTACACTCTTACCATCAGGAGAATAAGTGAGAGCGTCCGATGCGGCACAATATTCTACCCGATAGCCATTTACACTCTTACCATCAGCAGAATAAGTGAGAGCGTCCGATGCGGCACAATATTCTACCCGATAGCCATTTACACTCTTACCATCAGGAGAATAAGTGAGAGCGTCCGATGCGGCACAATATTCTACCCGATAGCCAATTACACTCTTACCATCAGGAGAATAAGTGAGAGCGTCCGATGCGGCACAATATTCTACCCGATTTCCATTTACACACTTACCTTCCGGAGCATAAGTGAGAACGTCCGATGCGGCACAAGATTCTACCCGAGAGCAATTTACACAAATACCTACGGGAGCATAAGTGAGAGCGTCCGATGCGGAACAATATTCTACCCGATAGCCATGTACACACTGACCTTCGGGGGCATAAGTGAAAGCTACCCGATTTCCATTTACACACTTACCTTCGGGAGCATAAGTGAGAGTGTCCGATGCGGCGCAATATTCTATCCGAGAGCCATGTACACACTTACCTTCGGGAGCATAAGTGAGAGTGTCCGATGCGGCACAAGATTCTACCAGAGAGCCATTTACACAATAACCTTCGTGAGCATAAGTGAGAGCGTCCGATGCGGCACAATATCCTACCCGATAGCCATGTACACACTTACCTTCGGGAACATAAGTGAGAGTGTCCTATGCGGCACAATATTCTACCCGATAGCCATGTACACACTTACCTTCCGGAGCATAAGTGAGAGTGTCCTATGCGGCACAATATCCTACCCGATAGCCATGTACACACTTACCTTCGGGAACATAAGTGAGAGTGTCCTATGCGGCACAATATTCTACCCGAGAGCCATGTACACACTTACCTTCGGGAGCATGAGTGAGAGTGTCCGATGCGGCACAAGATTCTACCAGAGAGCCATTTACACAATAACCTTCGTGAGCATAAGTGAGAGCGTCCGATGCGGCACAATATCCTACCCGATAGCCATGTACACTTACCTTCGGGAACATAAGTGAGAGTGTCCTATGCGGCACAATATTCTACCCGATAGCCATGTACACACTTACCTTCCGGAGCATAAGTGAGAGCGTCCTATGCGGCACAATATTCTACCCGACAGCCATGTACACACTTACCTTCCGGAGCATAAGTGAGAGTGTCCTATGCGGCACAATATTCTACCCGATAGCCATGTACACACTTACCTTCCGGAGCATAAGTGAGAGCGTCCTATGCAGCAATATTCTACCCGATAGCCATGTACACACTTACCTTCCGGAGCATAAGTGAGAGTGTCCTATGCGGCACAATATTCTACGATAGCCATGTACACACTTACCTTCCGGAGCATAAGTGAGAGCGTCCGATGCGGCGCAATATTCAACCCGATATCCTTGTTGCAACAGCAGTGTGCACAACCATCTATCTTCTCCTGTTCACAAAATATTGATTTATTCAAACAGTTTGATGCATGATGAAAGTTCTACCTTCAGTTATGATATTCATGATCCGTAAAATGCCATATTTGTTCTACCTATTAAGACTTTGACTACCTAATTTAAGAAAAATGATTCTTTCAAGCCGAATCTGAAATCTTTTACACAGAGAAAACGAGCAACGGAATGTTTGTCTTTGTCATATAAAAACACATTTTTTTCTTTTCAATGATGCTTTATAGCTACATATGCATAGAACAGGAAAATCTATGCTTGCGATCTTAAAACATTATTTTAAGCAGGTCGGGAAAGCCTAGTTGGGACCTTAGCTTATTTTCAATAAATAGTCGTTTAAAGAATTATGTAAATATTTAAAGGTGTTCAATGCCTGAACTCGTTTACTGTAAGACCTTGGTCATGGCAAGAGTCTGTCGAATACTCTTAGGAATAATCATCAATCTTAACAAATATAAACCTTGATCATATTGAACATAATGCCGGGCCTCAGTTGGAGGGGTGGTGTATCTCCTCATCACATTGTCGTCCATCAGGGATGACCCTCGGAACAGACTGAAACACCCAGGGCTGCAGAGTACACATCCAATCGTATGTTCTGTTGCCTTCTGGAGCCAATGGCTGACTGCGTACTCGAACTTCTGATACCAAACCATAGGACCTAAAGACAAGTTAGTACTGAATACTCGTGCTTATACTAAATGCAATAGTTCTGAAATAAAATTGGATAACTATCGCCCTGTGTAACCACACACTATCAGGCTGTTTTCAGAATGTTGCAAATAAATCGGAACTCGGTTTTCCGTGTTGATTTGACAGAATCATATGCCTAAAATGTTTCTTGACTCTATGTCGAATACTTTATGAGATACAAGCGACACTAACGTCCACGACCATTACGCATATTTTTGACAAAGTTAAGGGCAATAAATCTTGTCTTACTGAGTGAAGTCTCAAATTAAACCCCCGGTGCACATCTTCACAGGCTGAATTATATTCTAGTACGGTTTCATGACTCTAGGTCTATAGTTTTTGAGAAACATGTGACACAAACTTTTAGGACCTTAATGTACATTTTTGACTGTAAACGGCCATAGCTCTGGTCTAACTATGTGAAATAAAAAAGCAGTTGCACAACTACTAATGCTGATTAACGATCCTATGATGTTTAATGACTCAAATACGTTTTGCGATATGCACAAATAGTACGGACAAGGGCAAATCTAAGTGACCCCCTCCTTCTAACTCCCTCCCCTCAAATACTTTGGGGGTAGGGGCGGGCGTCTTATAAATATAACGGCTTCTTGGGCCGGTCAGATTTGAAGTTGAAGGTGATACATTACGATGTTTTGAAATCTTATGTGACTGTGAGTCGGGCGAATTATTAATCGACGAAATAGTTGAAACTGGCTATCCAAAATGTTGTCGGTTCTTGCAAAATGATTTCCTGGACACGAACTTCCCACGACTACTCCTCCCATCGAAACACCATCACACCAACAACTTAACGAGGCAAAATTTGCACGATCACACACCAATCCAAATTGTCAATATATATATATTTGCGCAAGGACGCACTGACCAATCGTGAAAATTGCTTACTGTGGTTAACGCTTGCTGCGTGATTTAACTGCGCACAAAATGTTGTGATGAACTCGTTTACGTATATGACTTGTATCATTTCGTATGTATGGAAGGTCGGTGCGCCATGCTAATTGCCAAATGCTAGAAGCTAAATGTTTAACGCTAAATGCCAATAAGTTAATGCTGTATGCCAATAATTTAATGTTAAAATGCCAATTACTTAATGCTAAATGCTATATACCAAATGCTTTATGCTACTAAATGTTTGATGCCAAATGCTTAATGTCAAAAAGCTGATGCTAACTGATAAATGATAAATGCTAATCGTCAAATTCTTTAATTTTATGAATTCATGATTTCCACCTATGTAACTTATAATTATTTAAGACATACAATATTCTACCAGTCAGTCTTAAAAGTAACATGTTCAACCCGCCATATGAACAATGGGCCAAAACTGTTTACTCTTGAAATGTTTAGAAAATATTTTTAATGGAGACAAAGTTATGTAACAAAGTCCAGTGACTATATAGGTCACAATAGCCTAAATAGTTTTCCCTATATATTCTATATAAAACTGGCCTTTTTCAAAGAGCTACCAAACATAGCTAGACCCATTTCAGAGAACAAATCCTTACCTCATTTCAAAGAGTTATGATAAAACTGATATAAAATGAAGAGAAAAGTAGGGGTCATGTGTCTTCTAAGAGAGATTTCTCTGGTCACATTTGCTTACTGTAAACTGACATCAAAATCACACTGCTGTGACCTGGAAGTACTACTCATACTAAAATTGAGCTTGACTTCACCAAATACAACCTGCTCTCCCATTTTTCCTACCAAAATGTCAAAAATACATCCACAATGAAATTTAAACAGAAACTAGCTTCAATTTAGACCTCTGTTGCCATGCCAAGTGAAAAATTAGTGTTCAAATACCTGGCAGCCATTACGCGACTAGACCAGATGGCTCCCACGCTGGTTCCTTTAGTTTAGTTAGACCTATAAAGGATACATTCATACACTTATATATTCAGCATTTTTTAATAAGCACCTGTCAATAAGCATTTGGTATTTATTGCTTCGCATTTCTTAATTAACAATTAGCATTTATCGTTTGGCAATCAATATTTGACATTCAGCATTTAGCAAATAGTATTTTACATTAACTATTTGTCATTTGGCAATTAGCATGGCGCACTGGCCACATTAAACAATATGTAAATGGCATTAAGCATTAACTATTTGTCATTTAGCATTTGGTAATTAGATTGACGAGTGTTCTGTAGATTATTGCGGATTGCGGAAATTTGGTCTATGACTGATTGAACCTTTAAACCAATATGATCCTGATAGTACTATGTTATTTATTTATTTATTGTGGTTTTACGGCGTACCAACACAGTATAGGTTATATGGCGCCAAACAGGGATACAAATTTTGATTTCACATCTCATTTACATCGAAATAGTACTATGAAATGACTGGATTTTATGAGAAACACAAAACATTTTTTTTTTGGTACATGTATATAAACTTTATTTAATCAGAGATAAATCCTATTCAGACAGCACAAAGACATTTTATCATATCATACAAACATGTGAAAAAATAACAGTTTATACGCAAACGAAACGTTTGCTGTTTGTTCTTAATATAAGATATACAAACTTCTTGGAACTGCCATATTACATATATTCCGGATACATTTACTTTAAAAAATTTCCATATGATTTTAAATGACATTTATAAGAAAATAAATAAATAAGGAAAAGCAATTACCCTTCACCTTATCAGGTTTTTTCCTGATATCTGCTCTCTCTGAAAATGACTGCTAAAATATGAGTAATACTACATGTGAAATTTATAAAACAATCCGAAATTCTTCTTGAAAATAGTCCTAAAATATATGAATAAAAATGAAATAATAGCGACTTGTCTATGTATCATTCAAACAGGTGTTAAAATGAAGATTGTTCTCTTGTCAGACTAGCATGTAAGTATATTTGATTAGCTATTTACTGCCATAATTTTGCATAGGAATGTTTCTAGTAGTATAGTATGCTTTTTAGCATTCGTTTTGGTCAATGCTAACATGAAAAGAGTCATGTACAAGTATTTTCTCAAAATAACTATGCATTGCATTCTTATAGCCATATACACCTGACAAATATGTTTTACTGGTTATATACTCAGTTATTTAAAGCATGTGACTAAAACATTAAAATAAGTCTTAATATCTCTTGTAAGCGATATTTTTGTATGTCATGCGCACACTATGTTATTTCCAGCAAACAGTCCCGTTGATAATAAATGAACTCTTCCGCATCACGAAATAGTCCGTCGTTTGCGTTTTCTGACGATATCAAACAAAGGCTGCTGGAAACTTCAAACGATTGACATACGAAAGCAGTTATCTCCAAACACCGATTTCTACATGCCGTGTAGTTATACATATAGTGCGTCTCATCATCCTTGAAGTTGAGCTTTTTACCAACTTCCGACTGAAATGTGTCTGCAAATGTAACGCAGTCAAAGACGCATGATTTAGAGTTATACGAATAACTGCGCTGTGTTTTACATCTGCAGCTGCCGTTACGGCATTCTGATTCCGGCACCGTACACTGGTTATTGTTGCTACATGTTTGCCCAAGTCCTGGTATTATACATACGGGTATTTGTGTCCAGTTACCATTTATACATTGTGTTATGTTTTGTCCTGTCATAACAAAGGTGTCATCGCATGAAAATTCTATCCAAGAACCGTTTAGATAATCTGTTTGTGAAAAGATAATGGCAGAATCGTTCGAGTTAAGAAAACCATTGGGTGTTTTAATTTCGGCATTGATAACATGTCCGTCAGTCAAATTTTGTGGCTGACCACAAGCAACCCCACAAACCGCTGGCAGGGTCCAAGTCCCACCTGCAAGACACTCAATACGTGCATCTCCGAACATAGAGAAACTTTCGTCACACTTCGCAACACGTGCGTTTCCTATACCATTCATGTTGCCAAATAATTCTCCGTTTTCGATATTCTGGGTTTGCAGTGCGCATTCACTTATGACACAGTTTGGAGAATTTGGTAAATTGCATTTTTGGTTAGGCTGACAAGTATTTGCAGCACACGGACTGGTCGTCAGTACCAGCAACTGGTAACCATTTCTTACATCAAGATACACACAACTGACGGAGCTGGTAAGCGGCACAGACTGGTTAAAATTATCGGAATTTAGTTCACATTTATGAGTTTTACTTTTATAATTTAATGATTTGCACATTGGCCGCTTAACGCATTCATTAATGCAATATTCAACCGAATCCCCAAACTTCACATGTAGAGTGCTTCCAGTCAAGCATTTGTTAAAATATAACTGTTTCGAAAATCCTGGTAAACTCGAAATTTCTTTAATAAAGTAGTTCATCGTGATCACAATTAATAGGTTAATATATCTTTGCTGTGCGCCGCGCAACATGTTTTTGTAATTTGTGAATTTTTCGTAGGTTATAGTATGGAAGTATGTCAAGAAAACTTGTCATATAAAATTGACGGCCTTCTGATAAATAACGAAATGTTTCACGTGATAATTTCATATAGAACCCCTGGAACTTTCATAAATACCGACATATTTCACGTTAACTGTTCATATGTAATACAAAGTTGAATTTTCATAAATGCTGAAAATGGTCACATGATATTTTCAAATAGAACTGATTTCCGTAAAATTTTGAAGTGCTTCACGCGACACTGTCATAAAGTCGAGCTTGAACTGTCATAAATGCAAAATTGTCTCAGGTTGCATTTCAATATATATATATATAATAAAAGACATGAGGATTTTTCTCCTCATTGTATCAAACTGGCTGCGACACTACCATAAATTCCAGTCGGCAGATAGTCACACTATTTTTTATATCTATTCTAATTCCACGAACAGTATTGACAATAATAATATACTTGTTTTTTTTTTCAGAATGTTTTATATAAATTATTTTCATTAGCTTATTATTAATATCAAAAGCCATACATTAAAATTGTCTGTCGTAGAAATCATGTATAGCCCATCACAAGACGCCGACGAATTTTTTAAGCATTTAGTGTACGTTTAACATCACGTGAAAAAATCCACCAGAGCAGCTACAAATTTTGTCAATGAAATAATTGAGGTCCTATTCATAAGTGTTAAATCAGAACCAGTTTCAGTAACAACAGATAGTTTATCTTTATTCATTATTTGATTTTTGACTTTTGTTAATGGAATATATTGACTAATGCCACGTAGAAATGAATTTCTTTTCAATACATCTTTGAGAGTGTTTACAAATCTTGTACTCAATCGATTCTTTTCAATTAGTGACGTATAACATGTTGACCATCTATTGTACGGTAAACGACACGATCTGTTGACTGATAAAATCTGTAAAGGGAATGGGACATTGACTCCTGGTGTTTCAATACTCAGTAACATAAAGGACTCGGAAGTTAATGTAAAACGCTTTGTTAATGAATGAATGTTTGTTCAGGAAATATAAACAATTTTCTGCTGGCCAAGGTTTCTCTCCTTAGAAATAAAGAGAATGATTTCAGAAACATTTAGTTTAATAATATTTATGGCAGTGTGATACTATTATAGGGGCGTTTCATATTTTCACATTTTCTGGATTTTTTTAATTTAAAAACTCATTATGGTCACGTGCAATTTGAAAAACGTTTTTACGTAAATTTGCAAATTGTATACCGGTACCCTGCATATCCTCCCCCCCCCCCCCCCCCCCCCCCCCAAAAAAAAAAAACACTCTCGCGGCAAATAATGAAGTACTAATAATTATATTACAGTACGAAACGGCATGCTGACGCCAGTTTGCTTTTTATGTTTTGGTGGCGTTTTAATTGTGGTTAGAAATTTAGTTTTTAGACAGGTTATATCACTTATTTAATTTGTTGTTGGTAATATGATTGTAATATGTGGATCTAAGATCTAAGGTTTTTACTATGAAATGACTTGCGCTGAATTCACATTGCTTTGTTGGATATGGAGTTCAAAGCAGAAAGCGGGTATTATACGTAAGTATTTACCTGGCACTAGTGAATATTCCGTATGTGTTCGTAAAATAATTTTCGGTGTCCGAACCTAAACAACGATACAACTATAATTGAAAAACCAATTATATACCATCATGTATCGTGTGCAGATATAGCTGTGCGGACAAAGCGTTTTGCCACTAACCTCAGGGTTGTGTGTTCGAGTCCTCTGTCTGGCCTAATTGTTTTTTTTCTGTTTTGTTTTGTTTTTTCATTTTATCTGTAAAAACTTGTCACACTAACCATGATTTATCAACAAAATACTCTACTATTGATTACCATTCTTCTACGTACATAAAACCATTCTATAAAATGTCGTTTAAATCTTCAGGACCGGGCAAGTACTGGTATTCATTCATTCAACGGACAATTCAAAGAACTGATGTTAGCGACACAAAATGAAATTTTTCATAAAATAATTTAATCATAGATACAAATACAAACAAGGAATTATATTTGAAAAAAAAAGTGGTTAAAAAAGAATTCGAACCCATGGTAACGTGTTTCCAAGTCGGAGAGCTTACCACTACACCACGTGCCGTTGGTTCTCTAAATTGATTATTTTGATACATCTGGATATCTTCAGGACACAAATATTGCGTAAAATAACGAAAACGTCCGAAAATATTGGCGAAGATTAATGAGTGCCAGGTCAATAAGCCACGACATTGTTTTATTAACATGTAAATATTAGGAAAATGACGTCACATGACCTGTTTAATCCATCAAATGAGCAACTCTGCAAATTTTAACGATACGTTCTAGGCTAAAATTGTCTCTTTTTCGAGTGTAAAGATAGAAAAATCATGATATAAGCTATTTGCATAAATAACCCAAATTAACATTTGCCCATGAAGAGCAATTTCACAAGGAATAGAAATTTAAACAAATTTTCATGCATAAGCAGTACATTTTCTAAAGTTTCTAACCACTCACTCCCCTTATTTAAATATTTTACGTACGTTCTTACATGAAAGTTTGCACACAGACTTTAAATTCCTCATCAAATTCTAAACAAAATACATTTTGTATTTGGGTATTTGGGTATGCACTAACTTGACAGCTTGGTGATCCCATAATAACGGATGTTAGTCGAAACGTTTATCAATTTATTCTTAATACAAAATGTCATCCAAAGAAAAGGGCATTTTCCAGTATGCTACATTCTTTGATTCAGATATCTAAGTGTTTACTTATCTGTTTAGTTATATATTGTATGTTTCTTTTTTCTTCATTTATCGCATAATTCAAATCAATTTTACCTGATCCGATTGGATGAATTCTACCGCACGCGGCACCAACATTCGGATTTCTTTTCATTCTATCGACGAGTAACTTCAATGCTGCAGGCTGGAAGTCAACATCACCGTCCAGAGCAAGAACAAACGTGTTATCAGCAATTGTCTTTATGCGTTCTTTACCGCCTCCCAAAGAGAGAAGTTTGTGTGCAAGAAAATAATACATGTACATCACCTGAAAAAAAAGGTAAGGAAAACCATCATACATGTAGGGTGCTCAACAGTCTAATACTGCTAACTTGACCAGGCTAAAAATCAAATTTGAATGAGGTTTTATAGGTTTACATGTTTAAATATGATAAGGAATAAAAATGCTAAAGTTTTAACAAAAGTGAAATATGGCATTTTTATTGGCAGCGAAGCGTGTCCACAGATTTACCATACCACAAATGTACAGTCGATGTGTCTTATCCGGACAAGCTTAGTTCCATATCTTCCATAAATTTTACGTAATTAAAGTCTGTTTAACTTTCAGAAAGCTTCTGCGATTCAATTTTATCAAAAACTCCATTGCTTATTATTTGTCGTAATCTAAATTTAATATAAAAAAAGAGAAAAAAAAGCGTATGAAAATGAGCATGCTTGCTTTGATCACATGACCAAAACAATTCTTTATCACGTGACCAAAATAAATTATAAATAACCTACAAACCTACTTCAGCTCTATAATCGGTATTACAACTTGTAAACATTTTAAATAAAAACTCAGTTCCTGCTAGAAAATAAATCGAAATTTTATTATTATAACAACACCAAAGTACGGAATCCTGTTTCCGCCATCGACTTTTCGACTAGACAGATACGCGAAAACTTGAAAATAAGCATCTAATTTCAACTTTTCGTGCTATAAATTTACCGCGAAAAGTCGAAATCTTGAAGTTTTTGACCCGACAATTGTCGTGCAAACGTCAACTTTTCGACCTAGAATCAAGCGCGAAAAGTAGAAATTAAGAGAGCTAATTTCAACTTCTCGTGCTAAGATATGTCCTCGAAAAGTTGAAAAGTCGAAGTTTGTAACGCGACAATTGTCGTGCAAATGTCAACTTATCGACTGAATTTGTAGGGCGAAAAGTATAAATTTAAGTCTTAACTTCTACTTTTCGTGCCAGGTCTTTGGTCGATAATTTCGCGATATTTTCGCTTAAATTTCGACTTTTCGTTCTAGGGTTAGGACTAGGGTTACTTAGTTTAGGGTTAGGGTTAGGGTTAGTTAGTCCCAGAACGAAAAGTCGAAATTTAAGTGATAATATCGCGAAATTATCGGCCAAAGAACTGGCACGAAAGTAGAAGATAGGCCACTTAATTTCAACATTTCGCGCTAGATTATGGGTCGACAAGTTGATGTTTGCACGACAATTCTCGGGTCAAAAACTTCAAGATTTCTACTTTTCGTGTGACATCTTTGCGCGAGAAGTTGAAGTTAAGGCTTTTAAATTTCTACTTTTCGCGCTTGATTCTAGATCGAGAAGTTGACGTTTGCACGACAATTGTCGTGTTAAAAACTTCAAGTTTTTGACTTTTCGAGGTAAATTTTTAGCGCGAAAAGTTGAAATTAGATGCTTAATTTCAAGTTTTCGCGTATCTGTTTAGTCGAAAAGTCGATGGCGGAAACAGGATTCCGTACCAAAGAGTTTGTTTTGATCACATGATCAGAAAACATCTAACTATCACGGCGTGCGTTGTACTGAATGATCAAATTGCACCCGTGTGTCCGTCGAAGTTTGTAGCATAGAAATGGGTCTATTGAACATATATTGCATGAATCAACAGTAAAAGTGCTATCTTATTTATTTTTCATAGAGAAAGATACGATCCTTTCATAATATTTACGTAAATAATTTTTATTTGCACGACTTAGGAAAATATTTGCAGCCGTAACGGAGGGAGCGAAAATTTCGTACCTGTTTCCCGAAAATACGAATATATGCGCTTCAATTTGATCTAATTTTACATTCTGGCAGGTGTTTGTGACTGACATATCATTAAAGGGTATAATTACTTCAAAAGAAACATTATTTTAAACAAGTACGCCGTTTAATCGCCAGGAGATTTGCGGTGTTTTCGTCCCCAAATATTCACGTACTGGCGTACGATTTCTTCTCGGATAATTATACAATACCGGGCTTCGGAAGATTGCAAAGAAATTGAGACAATTCAAACTGAGTTTGGAAAATTTCAATTTTCAATATTTGCATTTTTAGCTATAAAATTCGTAAAAAGATCCCTTGGAAGCATAGAATGCAACCAAGAAGAATAATAGCAGACTTTGTTTGATTATGTCTGTTCATGAGAGGTAATGAAATGTGCAACACCTCTTACGCCCCCTAGCACCAGCTTAAGAGGAACTCTATTACACATATGTTGAATGGACTCATGATCCCAAAGGACAAGAAAATATAACAAAACACTAAAACATGCATGTTGTATTATGAGGCATATATTACATTAATCTACAGCTGAAAAATGACTGAATGCAACGTGAAGATCATGATGTGTGCTGATATTGGAGACAGAATTAGTTGTTTTGGTTGTTTTAAAATAGAATTAAAACACTTTAATTTCATTGTAAATATTCTTTTATGGTTGCTTTTAGTTTAATAACTATTCTGAAGTGTCTTTTATCTCTGTAATTTATGCATAACATATTCATAGCCTGGTGTTACCAAAATGAGATATCATTTGAAAAAAAAATTAAAAATCACCTGCCAAAGTCACAGGGGCCTGAACATGAAAACCCGTCTCTGGTCAATAACTTGAGAACCACTAGACCCAGAACGTAGAAACTTCATAGGATGATTGGACATGTAGAGTAGATGACCCCTATTGATTTTTGAATCACTTGATCAAACGTTAAGGCTACAGGAACCAGAACATGGAAAACAGTTTCCAACCAATAACTATAGAATCATTTGATCCAGAACCTTCAATAACGATGATAGAATTTACAGAGTAGATGACCTTTAATATTTCTTGGGTCACTTGACATAAGGGAAAGGTCACAGAGGCATGAAGATGGAAAAACACTGTCTGATTAATAACTTGAGAATCACATGTTGAAACTTCATAGGATGATTGGACATGCAGAGTAGATCTATGAACCCTGTTGATTTTGGACTCTCTCGATTAAAGAACAAGGTCACACTGGCCTGAACATGGTTTACTTGAGAACCACTTGACCCAGAATCTTGAAACTTCATAGGGTGATTGGAAATGCCAAGTAGATGATCCCTATTGCAGCGAACCATTGGTGTCTCTTTGTCTTTTGCTCATATCCTCTATTGACTTCTTGTCTATTACGACTATGCATTGGGGGAGGCATGGGCATCTTCTAGTTTGAAAATTAATTGCCCTCCTTCAAGGAGGAGGGGTATATTGTAAATATCATTGTTGGATGATGGATGTCGGTCGGTCTTTAGACCAGCCAGTTTCAGGATGATAACTGGAGAACGCTTGGGTCTAGGATCATGAATGTTGATCGGGAGATTTGTCATGACCAGCAGATGACCCCTACCGTATTGAGCTCAGTAGATCAAAGGTCAAGATCACATTGACAATAGAACTTTTTTGCCAGAAAACTAGATAATGCTTTGGTCTAAGATCACCATAATTATTGATTTAAGGCCAATACGTCAAATGTCAAGTGCGCAGTGACTAAATAATTTCTGTTCCTTATCAGTTACTTCATGCAAGTGTTCTACAAGCTCTTGTTATAACATCACATAATTAACAATTAGTCCATGGCCTTTGCTCACATTTACTGTTTCAGTAAAAGCAAAGTATTTTCCCACTGATTTGTTAGAAAAATGCTTATTATTAAAAAAAGATTTTGAGCAAGATTAACCAAACCTCACAAAATTTTCAATAAGCACATGAGCTTTGCTCATATATCGTTTCATCCCCTTTGACAGAGTAAAGGGATAGTTTTACCCCTTGATTTGGTAAAAAAAGGTTGGAAATGCTTATTTATCAAAAGTAGTTTGACTAGAATCACCAAACTAAAGCTAACTTTTCATGCCCATTACCAGAAGCTGTCAACCGCTGCCCACATCAGTCCTCTCAGTGCTTTGATTATCTATTGAGGCTGATCACTACCAAATAGAATGTAAGCCTCCGCAGGTCTAGTCACAAGTAGTCCAAATATAAACAGTACTAATCTTTTTTCGTTTCCTAGTGCATTTTCTCGACAGCAACGTGCTTACTTCTACCCTACCACGTTTCAGTATGTAGGGCCTATCACTTTGTATTCTATTGTTCCTATCGCATGCTGGGTAAAAATGGCGGCGTAAGAATTTAAAGTCTCGAAAAGAGAAATTGAAAGAAGCGAGAAGTAGTAAATTCAGCGGGTTGTATTTAACGAACTGTAGTTTTCTTATATAAAAGTTAACACCCTCTTTTCTTTTTATTTTTGTAAAGTAGCGATCTAGTTCTTTATGGGAATATAAGTCTCTGAAAATCTGATATGCTAGAAAATGTCGAAAAACCGTTATGAAGTAAGTGGATTTTATATGAAATAAAGAACAGCTGGATTTAGTGGTGTTCAGCTTTGACCTACTCATATAATTTTACCCATAATATAACGTGATCTTATAGGTATACACATTTTCAGGTAGAAACGTTAAATAATTCCAAAGAAGCAATAAAAAATCAGCTTGAAATGCGGGGATCTCTTTATCTCAAAAACAAGCACACGTACCTATACAGTTTATTTCACCAAATTATAGGACATATATCTATTTACGATTGTGAGAAGTTTCATTAAAATCTACAAGTGTTCGTTTAAACGATGTCATTAGTACAAAGGCTATGTGAAAGATAACTGACCGTATTATATTTTCAAAAGTTTGGTTGTTTTATTATAAATATACTTATCGCTGTTTTATGTTAATGTCTAAAATACCTGACTCCAACGTTTCCTGTGGCGTATTTTGGCTTTGTCCTTTAGATGGGCGATCATTTTATTTCCCCCGGGGAGCCTCCAGATCAGGCGCCCTCCATAGGGTGTGTCAATCTTCGTCGGCGGTGGGATTTTCATTCCAAACGCGTGTACAGAACTGAAATGATTAGAAATAATAATTAAAGAGAAATTCCTAATACATATCAAAGTTTGAGTACAATCCCTCTCTGTGAGTTTGATACTGAATTTCGATAAAATTGAGACTTCGCAATTGAGACAGATTTCATGATTTTTGCAGAATTTGCCTTGAAAATATCTGAAAAAAAGAAGCCAAGCAGTAAACAAAATATAACAGGGTGACTGGTGTTCTAGTTGTAACACGCTTGACTGTCCATTCAGAGGACCCAAGTTCCGAATCCCGTTCCAGACACTGGCATTTTCTACGATGTTCTGGAGTGTCTCCAACCCAACTAAAAGGCTATTACCGGTTCTGCCCGAGAAGACGGCTTGGCGTGTATCGGTACTACTACAGATACCCAAAGTATGTTAAATAAGTTGTCTGGGCTCTTTGCCGGACATTGCCTTACATATAACATTTCTCAGTGGGTTTTCTCTTGCTCTTTCCCTTACCTTTGAACGTGTGTACCATGGCTGCCTTTACAGGGAAAGCACCTTTGTACGTACTTACCATGCACGCCTGTCTCAGTATTTGAAGCACCTTTGACTGTGTAAATCATGCGCTATTTAAATCACCCCTATCTGATGTACCCACGTTTTGAGAATACAATATATTGTCTAAAGGTTAGGGTTAGGTTTTACATACATTCAATGTACAATCGATATAAATCATGATAGGATGTATGAAGAAAAATGATAAGTTGACTTGTACCTAATAGCCACGTCTATTGTTCGTATAAGTTGTTTTACATATCCGTTGGCCGTGGCCTCGTCTCCATTGTAATCAAAGGCATCGTCGAAAAATATATGCGCTGAAAATAACAATAAGAAAATGAAACTTCACACCATATATAATTAAGGTAGTTCTACACGTTCGGCTAAAAATGTTCAGTTTGTACAATATAAATAAAACCTGATTTATTTAACCTTTGAAAATACGGCAAATAAAAAAGGATAGTATCATGTATCTGAATGTTTTGCCAGACTAAGCGGTAAAATATGGCTCTTTTGCAAGTTCTTACAATGGGAGTCTGTGGGAAACTAACAATGGCTAACATAATTCTTGTCTACCTATGTCTTTTGACTCATCCCGGAAGGCCTGCCTTATCCGCTGATAAAACGTACGAAAACTATCATAATAAGCCTATACTATCATTAAAAGATAAAGATCAATTATGAAAATAATTTCTGTTTTTGTTAAATATTTTAGGCAATTGTTAAATGTTAATACATTCAGTGTAAATGTAAACTACCATATCAAAGTTGATACCTTCAAATTCGTAGTAATCAGGGTCTCTTATACCAAAAAACAACTGCAGGTTTCGTCTTGCACACTGGTCTTCATCCATTCTGAAATTTAAAATTAAAAAGAAAAGATATTTGACCATATTTCTTTGACAGTTTTATTAAAAGCTCGCAATGTGTTTTTCAATAAGCAAATTGATTTTATGAACATAAACTGTATTAATATCCTTGCACGTATCA
This sequence comes from Mercenaria mercenaria, assembly GCF_021730395.1. Classification (NCBI taxonomy): domain Eukaryota; kingdom Metazoa; phylum Mollusca; class Bivalvia; order Venerida; family Veneridae; genus Mercenaria; species Mercenaria mercenaria. Next base: position 1,262,418 of record NC_069378.1, read on the forward strand.
AATGTAATAAGAATTTGTTCAGTAAAAATGCTTATCCTTTGTATGGCACTGAAAAGTGATTCAAAACTTTAAAACAATAAGGTTTATTCATTTCATATAAAGTATCCAAAAAACGGCAAATTCAAGATCAAACATTTGACATCATGCACACAGTAAACTGTAACTGTTTAATAATCCAAGATTTATACTTTTTCATATTTCCCAGGTCTTTGACTGAACATGTAGTAAAGTATTAACTGCCTTGGATATGGATTTTGACCTAAAGACTTTGAAGTCGCTCCTCTAAGCTCATTGTGTTCCGATCCATAGATCAAGTTATCTGCGTCTTATATATATGTAGCTAATGGAATACGAGACCATGTGGCATCTACATCCTTTTATCGCTGTTTTATCATATTTTCAACAATGTAAGAGTATATTACAAACGGTGTTTGTCGACATGTATATTATCTTTACAATATGTCATATCTGATTTTTTTTCCAATGGTCTTGGCTATTCTTCTGCTGACGGTACATTTTGTCACCTCTTTATTTTAAAGCTTACGACAACAGAGACCGCTTGGCAGTCCCGGCTATATTCGACCTTTTTTCTTATTTTCGCTTTATGTTATATCTGCTGATTTTCTCGTTTTGCGGACTACCCGCTGCTAGTACTGAATTTGCAATGCAAGCGGATTCGCTACCACTAGGCTACCGAGGCGATGGTAGGAAAACTTCTCCTTACCTGAACAATGACTTTAATATCTGCGTCATTTCATTTTCTGTTTCATGCCACATTGTTGCGCACAAATATATAAATGGTGTGTCAACGTTTCTTAGCGGACTCCATTCTTCGTTCCCAGGCTGCCATTCATCTAGATTATCAGGTATTGGTAGTTCAACAGGTTTTTCCTTAAATGTTTACAAAGTAAATTTTACAATAACATTGTAAAAATTTTAAAAATCATTTTTTCTAAACAAGTAAACTTATCAGCAATAGATGTGTATTTCATCCTCCCTGCAAATGCTTTTGCCACCCTCCTAATAAATGTGTGACGTCACGGCAAAAAAAGGCCTTTGGTGAGATGTCTTTGTTCAGTTTTAAACTTAATTTCTTTATTGAAGAGAAAAACCGAAGATATGAACATTTTTGTGTAAAGTCATCTGTTGAATGAGCTACATTAACGTCAAAAGAATATCATAGTAGGATACGGAAATGACGTCATAACGTGGATTTGCGAACATCATTACGTGTCCACTACCTAGAAACTCAGTTATAGTACCATCCGATAATTGCTGTTTTTGTTTTTAAGAATTCAGAGTAAAGTACAATGAAAAACTTTACATGATAATGTTTCTGCGCTTGAAATATCGCCTTGTTCGCAGAAATTGAATTTGGTTACAAAACATTAATTGCTTAACAGTAACGGATCAAAACTCTATTTAGATAGAACATAATCGCGTTTTATATAGAAATACCTTCTCATCAAGTCCTTTTGTGTCATCTTCATATTTTCTTCTGTTAAGGATCATCGACTGGTCCAACAATATTCCACAATACATAGGCTGTACGAACATTCTTTAGTGAATAAATGAGTGTATATCAGAAAGAATGTTTAAGGAAGTAAACGACAGGCTTACTAAGAAAATAGAATCTTAGAAATATGTACCGAAATACTTTAAAAGGGAACTGGTTTTCTTTTTCAGTTTGGAACAAGAGCTGTCACTATTGGTGACAAATGCCCCCGAAGCCTGCTCAAAAATGCTACAGTTGTATGCGCAAAAAATCACACATCGTTTTGGGACCTTGACCTTGATCTAAGCAGCCCGGGTCATAAGCATGACACACCTTCCCAATATGGTTAACATTTGTGTCAAACTATTTTAAAATCCCTTGATAAATGGCAGAGTTATGGACCAGACAAGAAACACCTTTGACTTCTAAGTGTGACCTTGACCTTGGAGCTAGGTGTCTGGTTCATTTGCATGACACCTCATCTCATTATAAGGAACATTTATGCCAAGTAATTTCAAAATCCCTTCCTCAATGGCAGAGTAATGGTCCGGACAAGAAACAGACCATGTTCACCTTTAACCTCTAAGTGTGACCTTGACCTTACAGCAAGGAGTCTGGATCTTGCACATGAAACGTCGTCTCATTATGGTCAAAATTCAAGCCAAGTTATTTCAAAATCCCTTGATGAATGGCAGAGTTATTGACCGGACACGAAACAGACCCTGTAAATCTTTGACTTCTAACTGTGACCTTGAACTTGGAGCTAGGGGTCTGTGTCTTGCGCATGACACGTCGTCTCATTATGATAAACATTTATGCCAAGTTATTTCAAAATCCCTTCATGGATGGCAGAGTTATGGACCGGACACGAAACAGGCTATGTTGACCTTTGACCTCTAAGTGTGACCTTGACCTTGAAGCTAGGGGTCTGGGTCTTGCACATGGCACGTCGTCTAACAATGGTGAACATTTATGCCAAGTTATTTCAAAATCCCTTTATGGATGGAAGAGTTACAGCCCGGACAAGAATTTACCGGACGCACACACGCACGACGGACGGACGGACAGTGCGATTTTAATATGCCCACCTCCGGGGGCATAAAAAAAGAACAACTTTAAAGCTGGAAATTTGAAACAAAGGCAAAATGCAGGGCGTTGCTGATTTACGCAATACCTGTCTTCCCGTTGCATTCTTTCTTTCGTCTGCCTCCAGATATAGCTGGATACCATGACAATAGCTACATATCCCAGAATGCTCCCGATTATGATTGACCAATCAAATTCGACATCACCAGACCACCTCGGAAATGGGAGGAAGCATGTGTCTGTCATCTTTAGTTCCTATATAAGTTTTACATATAATTTTGTTAATCGTATTTGCTACGTTTTAACAGGGTCATTTATAATAAAACATTCATTTTTTGAAAGTTACTTTATATATGATGCAAGCTGGTCTCGTCCCAATGAAGATAGAATTAAGATGTTCTAAACATTCACAGAATTCTATATATACAATGCATATAAGCAGCTCATTAGGGACGTTCAACTGCGCGAAAAAAAAACGCGTAAGAACACGAAAGAAATAAGCTTGCGTATGTTTTTAAAACTGTATGTAAGGTTTAAGTAAACATAATATGACTTTACAGGCCATATTCATCGGTACTTATAAAAGTATAAAAAAATACGAAATTCAACACGCTTTCGTTTACAAATTCAGTCAAGTTTCTCAACAAATTCATATATGTACGAACGAGAGACATTTTGTATTTTCTGTCGTTCTACCTACTTCATTGAGCTGCTAAATGTAGAAAAAAACTACATTTTGTAAGTTTAAAACGCTAATTCCTATGAACTTTGAATATACGTTATTGTAGGGTATCAATAATGCTTTTGAGAATCACATATTACACTATTATTTAGAAATGATTTCCGTTGACAGTACAGGCATTTTGACTGTGAAGAAAACATTATGCTCACCGTTTGAGAATACTCTCCAATCATGAAGGCGAGGGTGACTGGGGTAGACAGGATCAGTGGCACAGAAAAGCTTGGAATTTGCGCCAAAATTTTGTTTGCAGATACACAGCACCTGTAAGAGTAAACAAACATGTACAAAATTTTTTTTTTTTTTCACTTCATAATTTAAAAATGACAAACAGGCAAATTTATATAGACCATCTCAAGCATCTGATATACAATATAATGTGCATTAAAAACTGAAAAGGCAAATATAATTTAAAAAAAGTAAGAAAGGGATTGACTTGAAACTCGGAATATATGTAGATGGAGACAAGAAATTTATTCTAGCTTCAGTCATTTTTGCGTTGTTCCTCTTTTTCGCTTTTCCTTGTCTTGGTATTTTCTATATCATGTAGTATACTTCAACCAGATTTAAAATAGGAAAAGATGACTATTAGAGAAAGTGTTGTGCAAAAGAACCAGATCTGTAGTAAGATTTAAAACTGCCTTCCGGCTTCAATTTTAAATGGCGTTTGCTTGTTTAGACAGGTCAATAACACACGCTCGCATCCAGAATGGAAAATAGCCATCAAACTAATAATCACTTCTGGGGTGGGGGAGGAGGAGAGGTGCAGGCCCCTAAAATATCTATGTATATTTCAGAGTATGTTAAACGTGTATGCTAAATTTTTTAGTCAATTTCAAAACTAAAAAATATTCATGAGTACTGTAATAGTACACATGAGTACCGAGTATTTCAGAATATTAAACAAATACATGGGCGGAGAGGTGGCGAAATGGGGAGTGGGATGTGTGGGAGTGGGAGATATGGTTAGGGAAACCAAGATACAGACAGCAAGAAACACAACTGAAAGTAAAAAAAAAATACAAGGGCATCGAAGAAAGGGTCGGGGGTAGGTGTGGTGGATGTTGATGAGGGATGATAAGATACAATGATCAGAAAACTCAACCGAATGTAAAAAGATACATGGGTGGCCAGGTAAGGCGCTGATACGGGATGAGGACAAGGGGTACACAGACAAAATATCAAGAAACTGAAAGGACTGCTAAAAGCAATTACAAGGACGGTGAGCGGCATTGGAAAGTGGGGAGTGTGCACTGTGGTAAAAAGAAACTAAGATAAATTATCAAGAATCTGAACTAGAAGGGAAAACATATAGTGGCAGAGAAACCACAGCTGTAATAGATTCAGACTTAGGGTTCAGAAACCATTCCAAGGTTGTTCAAATTATTCTGATTCGCCGAAAAACATAGCCGCTACGGACCGCGGTCACTTTTCGTGGTAATTTAGTGGGAAAATTTAGTGGGAAAAATAATTTTAGTGGGAAACTACCAGTCTGATATCGCAATATGTTTTCACAAATCTTTGTTGGATGACCCTCTACCAAGATAATTCAGATTACTCCAGCATGGCCATCAGAGAGGGTGGTCACTTTTCCCTCTTCTCGTCAGATTTTGAATTTACTTCAGAATGAGTCCACTTGGTGCTATACCACCAAGATTTTTTCAACGTATTTCGATTAGTAAAAACATGAACAATAGAGTGGTCACTTTTCTTTAAACTTAAATTTTGGTAAATGTTTACTCCAAATGCACAATAGGGCAAGTTGTTATATAACATGTGTGTTATGGTTCTTGTAAAGCCTTTTGAAACCACCCCTCGGATGAATTTTTGTTTTAGTTTTTTACGCCACATACGCCTTGGTTTATCATAAAGAATATACCAAACTGTTCATAAAAAGTAGAAGAAACTTTCAAAACAGGTTATTCTCTTTTGAACAACACATTTTGTCCTACTAGTATATCACATACTGTAAAATCATTTAATTTCGTGGGCATGAAATTTCGTGGTTTTGGTCAAAACGGCAATTTCGTGGGGATATGAATTCGTGGATTTCAACTTTTCATCATAAAATGAGTGGGAATTTTGCATGTTCGTTGGGATTAAATTTCGTTGATTGACTCAACAACGAAATCCACGAAAATTAGTCCCCCACGAATATTCATGATTTCACAGTATTCTAAGACTGTTCATGTTCTATTTCGTAGAAGATATTTAGTTTCTTTTTCAAAAGTATTTTGTCATTACTTTTATAATTATTGTGTGTCTTACATATTTGTCTAGAAACTCCGGGAGTTAAAAGTGTTACAAACCATGTACATTTTTGAAAAATGCCAAAAATTCAAAATAAAAGTAAAAGTATAGCTGTCAAAATGACAAAAATCTGAAATGTTTCAAAAAATATAAAAGTTAACTATTTTTCATTTTCCGGAGTATCTAGATAAGTAAGACAAACAACAAAAACAAATTTAGAGAAAAAAATATGTTTGAAAAAAAGGATTTTGATAGTTTCTAGAAAATAGAATGTGGTCAGTCGAAGTACATGTTTTGTAAGACAAAATACATATTACCGAAGAAGGTGACCTTTATAGAAAGTATTTTCTACTTCTTCCAAACAAATCTGTATATAAATGTTGTGAATATTATGGGTCTGTCAGGTAAACATTCCCGAGGAGTGGTCTCAAACGCTTTACATGATCCTTAAATAGCAAAATACACATACCTGTAACAAAAGAAACTGGCCACAATATTCACTGCTGCTATGAACAGAGGTAAATACTTGGAGCACGTGCCAACAATCACATTGATCACGAGATTCGTGTGGCCAAATGAAGCAGACGACAACGTCGAATTGCTCGTGACGTCAAATATCGTCTGCAGGCAAGTGATACCGTCTGTGCAATCGACTCCGAAGATGACCACAACCATACATATTGTGATTACTATTTTCCATAAGTTGACAATTGTAGAAATTTTGGTCCGTCTGCTGCTAAGCTGGCGTTTGAGTTTCCTAAGACCAGTCGCAGTTAGGTCGCCCTGGGGAAAATGTGACACATAATTGTCATGGACCAAATTTCTTGTACGCGTTTTGAATTACAAAAACGAGCAAGTCCACGATATTACATTTTTCACCTTTGTAAGATGAAGCAATACATTTTACAAAATAGTATGTGATATTGCAGCCGTTGACGCAATGCACAAAAATTTAGCTCGTGTGAATCAACAGCTGAGACCGATGTATTCGAATCAAATTAACAATTTATATGACAAAAGTTAAGTCTAGACAATTGCTACAGCTGATAATCAAGCGAAACAGACTAAACAAGAAAACAAAAAACTTGATATTCTGGAAAATAAATTGAATAGTTTTGAAGTTTTTTTCCCCATACTTACCTGCGGAACAAAGTTTTCCCACCAATAAACAGACACAAATATTGGAGAGAGTACAGCAAAGATAGTAAGTCCCGGTTTGTCTTTCTGCCAGTCAGAATCCGATTTATACACATAATATGTCCAAAACGCCAAGGATACAAGGCTCGAACCTAAACCGCCAAATGTCAACACTCTTCTTATCAACCGCTCCGTGGATGTTTCCTCATAAACCTCGACATTTACACCTGTCAGGTATGGAAAATAACAGTTTTGGATTTAAAAAGCTTAGCTCACTACTATTTTACTTTTACTATAGCCGTGTTTCTCTGTTATGACGCGTATTTTTGCATATCTATATACTTATATTGGTCTATAAAAGGACACACAGAGCAATTATAAAACAACAACAAACAAGGAAATAAAGTATTGCAATAGTGACCAATCATCTTAAAAGAATCTCTTACTGACTGAAGGTGCGGATGGAAATATCGGGCTCGAGGGTAACTGTTTTGTAACGAGGCTCTGCCGAGTTACCGCGAAACAGTTACCCGAGAGCCAAATATTGATGGGCTTGCGCATCACATTGCTATAGGAAAACGAATTTTAAATCCCTTGATGGATTTTCAAAGTTATTGAGAGAACTAAAAGTTAAACTGTTACCTCTAAGTGTAGCCTTGACCTTTGAGATACAGGCCTTAGTTGTACGAGTGGTACGTTTTCTTTTTACTAAGAACATTTTCCATGGATGGCTGAGTCATTGAGCGGACACAAAACATACCATGTTCCTAAACCATGTTTTCCATGTGACCTTGGATTGGGTGTTGCATGTGACATGTCGTCTATATGTGGTTTAAGTTTTAAAATTGACACCTAACTTACCGAGCAGACACAAGATTACGGACGGACTGGCATATCGGCGAAAGGAAAAGTTTCGATACTATGCAAGGACATTTTAAATGTCCGAACAGATGTTACCTGAATACACGAGGTTGAGCAGAGTGGGTAAAATGGCAACATTCAAACAGAATAATGCCCCTGCCACAGGATCCATGTTTGGTAAGAGCACAAATATAAATAGACTCAGCCCAACGCTGTGGATTGTTTCTACAAGCAGAGCCTGAAAAATATAGATAAAGTAACAAGTTATAATGTATCAGGCATTCTGTAATAATTACATTCGCCCCATTCTTTTCCATTGAAACTTTTGATGTTCATTTCGTATTTATAAGACGTTACGCTCATTGTTGGCGTACATTAGCGTAACTGACGTTATCGTCGTTTTTAGCCGTTTAGACGTTAAAGGGATTACTTCGGGTGGTTGGACTACAGTTTTCATAAATCATGTCGTTTCGATATTTAAGGAAATATTTGATATAGATGTACTATATAATAATTATTCCATATAATTATTTATCAGACAGTGAATTATATTGCGGTATTCAGATACAGTTGTAATACATATACATTATTTAGTTTTCAAACGTAAGGTCGACGTTACATTAATTTCACAGCTGTGACATCTCGGCTAGATTTTGCAATTTTCATGTGTTAAATTTAATTCATATTCAACGTAAGACTTATGCATATCAATTTGCAGACAAATGTATGTACTTTCAGACTGTAGTCGCTGTTTTGTAAACAAATACATATTTCTTTAAATTTTTCGGCACGTAACAACTTCGTAATTTTATTTTTTGCATTTTTTGACACGTGTGACATCGCGGCTAGATTAAAGTATACATATATTAAACGCCATTATCAAAGTCAATATACGACAAAAACTTAGTAATTCAAAATTAGAATTTATGTACTTTTTGTCAAAATAAATATTATAGAAAGCATACAATAGTTAAAGAAAATACAGAAATTTTAACAAATCCTGTCGAGAGAAGACATTAAATCTTACGTTTTAAGTTGGATCTGTCTTTTGCTTCCTGTTTGTTACAGGAAGTATTGAACAGCAAATGACTGCAATGACGTAAAATATAGTTAACGTCACGTCACCGAGTCTTCTTATTTGACGGAAAAAAATAATTTTATGAATTTACCAAGCCGTTAAATAATGCGCATTGGTGAATTCTGTTACATCTTACATGACGTTTTAGTGTTGTTTTCTATGATTCTGTGTCGAATTAAATTTTTACTAATTGTTAAACGTAAATGCGATCATATTTACTCACAGGGAAACTGTTTTGCCTTTCTTGTGATATAAGAAGATAAACAACCATATTTCTAAAACGAATTTCATGAAACATTGAAGTGAACGAAACTGAAAAATTTCCGATGTTCGCCAACAACGTACGCAACGTCATGAACATCAAAAGGAAACGCGCGAAAGTTACGTCATCGCTATGGTGGCTGATTTCTGCCAGTGTCGTTCTGTCGTTCTGGCGCCCCCGCCATAACGAAAGAACGACGTTTTCCTCTTTTGGCGTTGTTTCGTTCCCTCGTTCTGGCGCCCCCGCCTAAACGATATAACGAAGAATGCAACGCGACAGAACGACAGAACGAAACAACGCCAAATGAGGAAAACGTCGTTCTTTCGTTATGGCGGGGGCGCCAGAACGACACTGGCAGAAATCAGCCACCATACATCGCTGCTTAGTGATAACCGACCGCTGTTTTGACAACGTCCGCGTATAGTCAAGGAGAACGTTCCTTAGATGACGTCGCAGTTATTCCGTGTGTTGAACATAATGGCCGGGAAGCTGATTTTAATGTTAAATGCTACAAAATATGTGCAATTTAAAATATTATCTTGTTTACAAATGGAAAGGAAAAGTAGTATAGTAATTGTTTGTGCGAAAACAGTATAACCCCATTTAACATTCAGTCCCCGGTCCGGATTGACCAATGCTGGACAATTAAAAAAAAGAAAAAAAAGATTTTAACAAATTATTGTTAAAACCTATAGTAAAATATGATTAAAGATAATTTTAAACACTTCCACCAAATATTTGCCAAAATCCTGCCAAGTGGCAGCAATGTGACAATGTCTGCCAACTTGGCAAACTTTTGGCAGAACGTTGACAAACATAAATTCAACCAATCAAAAACCTGCCATTTTTTTGCCAAGTGGCAGCAATGTGACAATGTCTGCCAACTTGGCAAACTTTTAGCAAACTTTTGGCAGATTATTTTTATTGATAAAATGTAAAGGTATTTAAACTTATTTTGAATTAGTAACTACATTATTAGTCTTTAAATAATTTTAAATACATTTGATATAGATGAGTTTACAGAATAAAATATATTGTTTGAAAGAAAAAAGATTTACTGATAATATAAATCCTCATTATGTTATAACAAAAAACGGGAGAAAAATGATAAAGGCTACTTGTTCATCTTGTGGAAAAATAAAATCAAAGTTTGTTAAAAGTACAGGGGGTAATTTAGATATTCACAAAGCAATGTTACCTTTATTACCTAAGAAAGGTTTAACACTTCCAGGATATAATTATTGTGGACCAGGAAATCCCCTAGATAATGGACCCCCTGTCAATGAACTGGATGCAGTATGTATGGACCATGATTTTTGCTATGACAGTGGTGTAAAAAAGGGTACATGTGATAAGCAAATGCTTTCCAATTTAAATAAAACTAAATCAAAAACATTTGGAGAAAAGATTGCAAAACATTTAGTTGTGAAACCTATAATTAAAACGAAATACACACTTGGGTTGGGACAAAAACAAAAGTCAAAAAACGGGAAAAGGGGGTAGAGTATACCCCCGGAATCACATGGAGCGATGAATTAGCAGAAGAATTACACAAACCAATTAAAAGAAAATTTAGGAAACGAAGAGTGATAGTTAATGATATTGATGATACTTGGTCTGCCGATTTAGTTGACATGCAAGCTTTTTCAAAATATAATAAAGGAGTAAAGTACTTGTTAACCGTTATTGATATATTTAGTAAATATGCTTGGGTTATTCCATTAAAGAATAAAACTGGAGAATCTGTTACTGAAGCATTTGAAAAAATAATTTTAGAAGGACGATTACCAGTAAATTTATGGGTAGATGAAGGAAAAGAATTTTATAATAAAAAGTTTGAATCATTTTTGAATAAAAATAAGATTAATATGTATCATACATTTAATGAAGGAAAGGCTGTAGTAATAGAAAGATTTAATAGAAGTTTAAAAAGAATAATGTGGAAATATTTTACAGCAAATAATACTTATACTTATTTAGATAATTTGCAGGATATGGTTGATAAATATAACAAAACAAAACATTCTAGTATAAAAATGGCACCAACCGAAGCTAGTAAAAAATTAAATAAAGGTACTGTTTACTTTAATTTATATGGTGATTTAAAGATACCAAAAAGTAAAACAAAATTTAAAATTGGTGATCGAGTTCGCTTAAGCAAACTTAAAAGACATTTTGAAAAAGGATATACACCAAACTGGACAGAGGAAATATTTATAATTTATAAAATTAATAATACAAATCCCAGAACATACACTATTAAAGATTTAAATGATGAAATAATTCAAGGTTCATTTTATGAACAAGAACTTTTACCTACTACACAAGAAAGTTTTAGAATAGAAAAAGTTATTAGACGAGACTATAAGAAAAAAACAAGCTTTAGTAAAATGGAAAGGTTATAGTGAAAAATTTAATAGTTGGGTACCATTTAGTGAATTGAAAGAAATTTAATTTAAAATATATATTATATAAATGGTCCATAAAAATTTAATTTCTAATAATGGAATAGAAACAATAGATCAGTTAATCATTCACTTAACTAAACTAGCTGCTGCTTACAGAAAAAGTTATAAATTTTGTGGGAGAGTAAGTACCGGATTATATATTACAGCAGGTGTCTTTGGTTGTTCAGCTGCATTAGCACTTGTTCCAGCTATTCCTATATTTGTAGCAGTTGCTGGCGCTGTTCCATCAGTAATTACCATATTTACTAACAGACTAAAACTTGACGACAAGAAATTTATTTTAAAAGCACATCATCACAAAATAAAACAACTTATAACAAAAGCACGGATTGGAAAAGTAAATAAAGAAGAAGAGAAACAAGTTATTCAGGATATTTTTACAATACTATTAGAAATGCAGAAAGAAAAAAAATATTCAATGCCTTTTGAAACGTATATGAAGGAATTTAAACTTAACGGATATAAAAGTAAAAAAGAAGAAGAGCTGTATTAAATTTTACGTGTGTTTTTAGAGATTTTTTTCTATAAGTATATTATATATAGATGGTTAATAGAAAGGTAGATAGAATGATTATGCCAAAATTATCTAGCACTTTAGGAGAAATAATGAATCCAGACAAAAATTCATATAAGAAAGTTCTTAAAAGAAGAAATGTTATTAAATCAAAACTTGATCAAATAGTTAGCGATGAATATAAAAATCATGTTATTGATAAATTACAAAATGTTATAGATCCTTATCTTCGTAAAAGAACTTTATTTGAATGGGACTGTGGTTGTCTATTAACTGAAGAAGAAAATGCTGTACCCTCGAGTACTAAAACCTCTAGTTTTAAAAAGTTATGTGATTGTCCCAAACCAAATAATATTCGAAACAATCCTAAAAAAGTTATTGTAACCGACTGTGATACTAATGAAGAAAAAACATATAAAAGCAATTATGCAGCTTCTAAAGACCTTGGTATTAATTCTGGGTTAATAACAATGTGCTGCAAAGGAGAAAACCGAGTAAAATGTGGAATATCAAAAACTAATGGAAAAAGATATAAATTTAAATATTTTAATTCTTCTTAAAGATAATTTAAAACTTTATTTATTTTATTATTTTTTAATTATTTTTTTAATCCTTTTTTGCTTAACGAATTTTATTTTCTAAATATAATATATAGATGGAAATCGAGAGATCTACAAAACAATATTATAAGAAATTTGAAATTAAAATTACATACAGACAAGATCCAAAGAATCAATTATATTTAACTATAAACGACTCTTATGAAATACTTAAATCTGAACTTAAAACTTTAAAAGGTATAAAAATAAACGTTGTTTTAAAAATAACTTTTGCAAAAATGGATAAAACTGATACAATATATAAATCAGCTTATTTTCAATCAAAGGCTTTAGAAATTATTAACACAAACGAAATAAAAAAAACTTTACATCAAGCTTTTGATGAAATAATAAATAGAATTGGTAATTGGATTTCTGAAGGAAGTGGCTGGAGAATAGAGTCAGTTGATGCTCATTATATAAATAGATATAAGTATAGTCCGTTGGCTGCTTCAAGTTATTTAGAATTACCAAAACCATTACAAAATTCAATGAAAGGATTAATAAATATAAAGAATGATGATAACGAATGTTTTAGATGGTGTCATTTAGCTTACAAATTTCCTGTTAAAGAAAACCCTCATAGAGTTTCAAAATACAAAAAACATATAAACGATCTTGATTATACTGGAATTAAATTTCCTGTTACATTAAATCAAATACCTAAAATAGAAGTTTTAAATGAAATATCATTTAATATATTTGGTTATGAAGAAAATAGTATTTATCCATTGTACATATCAAAATATCAATACGAAGAACACTGTGACATGTTGCTAATTACTAATGATAAAATAAATGATATAAAATAAATGATAAAATAAATGATAAAATAACTGATGATGACTGTAAGAGGGTTAAAGCCACTGTAGTCCAACATTATGTTTGGATAAAAGACTTTAATAGATTAATGAATAACAAAACAAAAAATACAAACAAGAAACATTTTTGTAAAAGTTGCTTACAACATTTTACTCAAGAAAGAATATTAAATGAACATATTCCAAATTGTTTAGCTATTAATGGTACCCAAGGTGTAAAAATGCCAAAAGAGGGAAGTAAAGTACAATTTAAAAATTATCATAAAGGTTTAGCAGTACCTTTTGTAATTTATGCTGATTTTGAATCAATAACTAAAAAAGTTTTAACTGCTTTACCATCAACTGAATCTTCATTTACTGAACCATATCAAAATCATATAGATTGTGGTTACGGCTATAAAGTTGTTTGTTGTTATGACGATAAATATACTAAACCAACCCAGATTTATAGAGGTCCTAATGCAGTTTATAAGTTTATTGAAAAAATGCTTGAGGAAGTGGAATATTGTAAAGAAATATTTAAAGAACATTTTAACAAAGAACTAAGAATGTCTAAAAATGATTCAACCGAATTTAAAAAACAAAAGTTTTGTCATATTTGTGAAAAAGAATATAAGGAAAATGAAAATCCTGTCCGTGATCATTGTCATATAACAGGAAAATTTAGAGGAAGTGCTCACTCAGAATGTAATATTAATTTTAAACTAACACATAAAATTCCTGTTATTTTTCATAATTTAAGAGGTTATGACGGTCATTTTATTATGCAACAAATAGGGAAATTCAAAAAAGAAATTAATGTTATTCCTAACAATATGGAAAGATATATGGCATTTATGATTTCTGACTTGGTCTTTATTGATTCATTCCAATTTATGTCTCAATCATTGGATAACCTAGTAAAAAATATTCCAGAATTTAAATATTTATCTCAAGAATTTGATTGTGAAAGCATTAATTTATTAAAAACAAAAGGTGTTTATCCATATGATTACATGGATTCATTTAAAAAATTCAAAGAAACAGAATTACCTTCTAAAGAAGAGTTTTATTCAATTTTAAATGAAACACACATATCTGATAATGAATACGAACATGCTAAAAATGTTTGGAATAAATTTAAAATTAAAACAATGGGAGAATATCATGATCTATATTTAAAAACTGACGTATTACTTTTAGCTGATGTATTCGAAAATTTTAGAAAACTATGTTTAGAGTACTACAAATTAGATCCTTGTCATTATTTTAGTAGTCCTGGTTTAGCTTGGGATGCAATGTTAAAAATGACTGGAATTAAGTTAGATTTAATAACTGATATTGATATGTATCTTTTTATTGAAAAGGGACTGAGAGGAGGAATAAGTTATATTTCAAACAGATACAGTAAAGCAAACAATAAATATATGAAAGATTATAATTCAAAAGAAGAAAGCAAATACATTATGTACCTTGACGCCAATAATCTTTACGGTTGGGCTATGTGTCAACCTTTACCCTCTGGAAACTTTAAATTTATATCCGAAAAACAATTCAAGAAATTAATTGCAAAAGGTAAAACTAATTTTATAGTTGAATGTGATCTTGAATATCCAAAAGAATTACATAAAACCCATAATGATTATCCTTTAGCTCCTGAAAAAATAAAAATACCAGATCAATGGCTTTCTGATTATAGTAAAAATATTAAAACAGAATTTGAAATAGGAAAAAGTAATGTAAAAAAGTTAGTTCCAACTTTAATGAAAAAACAAAATTATGTAGTTCATTATAAAAATCTTGAACTATATACACAATTAGGGTTAAAAGTAACAAAAATACATAAAATATTAACTTTTGACGAAAGTCCTTGGTTAAAAAAGTATATTGATTTTAATACTCAAAAAAGATCTAAAGCAAAATTTCATTTGAAAAGGACTTTTTTAAGTTAATGAACAATTCTGTATTCGGTAAAACGATGGAGAATTTACGCAAGAGGGTTAATATTAAATTAACACATGATGAAAATATTTTATTAAAATACATAGCCAAACCTTCATTTGTTAGTTCAACGATGTTTAACACTAACCTTTTTGGTATTCATAGAATAAAAGAAAGTTTGTTATTAAACAGACCTTGTTATGTTGGAATGTGCATTCTAGATTTATCAAAATATTTAATGTATGATTTTCATTATAATTACATTAAGGAAAAGTACGAGGGTAATTGTAAATTATTGTTTACTGACACTGATTCATTATGTTATGAAATAAAAACTTAAGATGCATATGAGGATTTTTATAAGGACAAAGATTTATTTGATAATAGTGATTACGATAGTAATTCAAAATTTTATTTTGATAATAATAAAAAAGTAATTGGAAAATTTAAAGATGAAGCTGCCGGCATTCCCATTGTTGAATTTGTCGGATTAAGAAGTAAAATGTATTCTTATTTATTAGAAAATGAAGTTAACATTAAAAAATGTAAAGGAATTAAAAAACTTGTTGTTAAGAAAACAATAGTTCATAAAAATTATAAAGATACTTTGTTTAATTCAACCCAAAGTAATCACACCTTTAAAGTTATTCGTTCTGATAAACACAATCTTTCCAGTTATGTTATAAATAAAACATCTTTATCATGTTATGATGACAAAAGATATATTCTTGATAATGGTATTGATACATTAGCTTATTCTTAAATTAATTAAAGTTTTTATTAAAGTTTTTATTAAAGTTTTTATTAAAGTTTTAAAACTTTAGTTTTAATTAAATTATAGAACCATAAATTGTTAACTGAATATTCATAACGTTTAAAGAATTAATATAAATAGCATCATCCATTTTAAATTCATTTGCATAATTAATAGAAATAGATTCATTTTTTCTGTTATTTTTTGCATTGTAACTTTGAAGAATTACACTTTCTTTACTTTTTATTTGTAATTTAGCTTCTCCTTTATCTAATTTAATTGCATCAACAAGAATAATTAAGATGCAATTTTGTTTAATTGCCACAATATTACCACCCTGAACTAAACCAGGACTAGCATTTACAGTTTTCCATTGAAATAATCCACCATCGGTATCTTGGGTATAACTTGTTAAAAACAATGGAGGTTTTCTTATTAATTGTCTTTCTATTTTATTTACTTTTTCATTTATATTATTGAATATTCCCATTATATTAATTATTCCAGTTAAATAAATGTCCTTTTTAGTTAAATAAATGTCCTTTTTAGTTAAAATAATTTATAATAGTTTGTTCATTTACTCTTTGATTATGAATTTTTAGTATTTTATACAATAAATCATACAACGGTACTTTATCTTGTAACATTTTAATGAAAAATAAACAATAATATCCGCAAAGCATACTTGTTTTGTCTTGATATTGAACATTGTTGTATTTTACATTTGGTATATACTTAATTACTTCTTTTGGTGGAGGAAGTCCAAATGGGTCAAAGTACAAAGTATTAAAGTAACAAACCCAATGTGTTCCAGGACCAATAGCGTCATCTAAATTGATTATTCCACACTCGTCCTTTTCTTTTAATTTTAGTAAATTATTTCTACTAAATACACCCCTAAAGTTTTTAATTTTTAATTGTTTTACCCATTGTTCGATTTCAAAGTTAGATATTGGTTTGTTTATAAATTTTATTTTTTTTTAACTAAATTTTATTTTTTTTTTACTATAGGAATTCGTCTGTAAGGTCTCCGTTGTGAATCAATCTGTAGTCCTTTTCCACTTAACAAAGATGTAATCAAAGGTATTCCTAGACTAGCAGCCAACATACCTAAAAACCCACCGTCTTGTTTTTGTTTTTGTGTTAATTTAATCACTCCAGATCCTACTAATTGTTTTCTTTGATTAGGTGTAAGATATGGTGATATCATATTTCTTTTATCATTAGCTACTGAAATCATACCATTTCCAAGTATTTTACTAACACCAGTACTGGCCAGTCCAGAAAGGGCACCAATGCCTAGAGGGGCTAATATTTTTGGAGCTATTTTTGCTGCCATTGGAAGAATTGTTTTTCCTAACAAACCAGCTAAAGCTCCTAAAAATCCACCATTTTGACCTTGACTGGACATTTGACTTTTTGAAATTGTAATTTCTAATCCCTTATTATTTGCAACAGCTTTTTTAATTTGATTAATTTGTGTTTTTGTTAAAAGTAAAGGGAAGTTTCCATGTAATTGTTCATGTTTTAATCTAAAAGTATGTGGAATTTTGTTGTTGTAGGCTCGGGCTAAATTTTTCTTTTGTCCATCTGTAAGGTTAACTTTATATTCAATATAATTTGATGACATTATATACTTTATATTTATTTTAATTTATATTTATTTTATTTAAACAATAACAAGTTCATTTAAACAATAACAAGTTCATTTAAACAATGACAAGTTCATTTAAACAATGACAAGTTCATTTCCAATAGTATTTATTTCAACTGTTTCCTCATATATTACAATTGCGTAAACACGAATATTGGCTGCTGGTGGAATATTTAATTTAGCTGTTAATGTAATGTGTTTAGGATCTTCTGTTATTGCTTCCTTTTTATATTCCAAGTTAAAATGAATAAATCCAAACAATTTTTGAAAATTTGATCTATTTAAAAGACTTCCAGTAGTTTTGTTATTTTGTTTATAATAATAATTAATTACATCATCATATATTCTTGATATACTTGTGTATTCTGTTTCTGGATAAAAACACCATTACCAACTTCAAGACGACAGGAGCTCAAAATGCAATTATTATTATCTGCATTAACTTGAAATGTATCTAATAAATGTGGGTTATGTTCTTGTGAATTACTTTTATCAGGTCGTTGTAAATAAACAAATACATGTTGTGGTTTTATTACACCAGCCGTTATTCTAAAGGTTATATTAGTTTGTTGTGTATCAGTTGATTGCGTCATCATTTCCCTAAGGTATGACCATCTTGCTTTTGTAAATCTTTCAGTAGCAATTAGTTCAAACCCAAATTCATTAAAAATCAAACGTGGAACCCATAGAATTAATTTTGTTACAATTACCCTACCTGGGTCTCCGCCGGCTCTAAAAATTAATTCATCATCATCTGTCAGCTGCAGTGTTATTTGAATTTGACTTGGAGGTATAATATTAGTTTCTAAACCTTGAAAAAATGAATAATTATTTAATGGAATCTTAGCATTTACCTCATTATTTTTCTTGATTAAATCCCTTCTAATAGCAAACCCCGAATTATCATCAGCAGCAGCAGTAGCAGTATTATCTAAATAAATAAACTCATTTGTTCCAGTTGATTTTGCATAATCTTCAGATAGTTCAACCAAACTCTTTACATTTATTACTTTGTATAAATTATTACAATCATAAACAATTTTTCCATTTTGTTTAACCACTAACTGATCAATTAATGAAGCTGCATTATTAATTAGAGCGATTTGGGCTCCATCATACTCAGCACCATTAGCAAGCTTATTTACTTTAAAACTTACTTCAAAATAAGCATTAAACCAATCAAAATATGAACTTCTATCATTAATTGTAAAGTGATATCCGTTTTTTTGTTGCTTAACATTATTTCCCAAGACAGATATTAAAGCTGTATCTAATTGAATAGGAGTTAATTCATATCTTTCACAATATTGTTTTGTTCTAAACATGTATATATTATATATTATTTTATTTTTTATTTTAGTTTTTATTTTATTTTTTATAAATTAATCTGTTAATACGTTTACGCGTCCCAGATCCTGACAATAATTTATTTATTCTTATATGAATATCCTCCTCCTCCTTACTATTTTTACTGTTATTCTTTTCTTGTAATTCCTTAGCAATTAAATTACCAACTGCCGGAGCAGGTTTCTTTTTAAGTTTTTCAACAATTTTATCAGCAGCTAAATTTCCAACTTCTGTTCCAACCTTTTTTGTTCCACTTTCAAGTGCTGCTTTTCCTGCTGTTTCCAAAGCTTTTTTTCCAGCTGTGCCAATTGAAGATGCAACTCCGCTTGAAAACAATTTCGTTAAAGTGTCAAAGATACCTGTTCCATGTATGATTTCTTTTCCTGTGTAAGCATCAACATAAATAAATATTCCTTTATTTTTGTCATAAACTTTTTTGTACATTATATAAAACTAAAATTTATAATTTCATAATTAAAGTTTTAAAACTTTAGTTTTAATTAATTTCTTTTAAAATTAGTGTAAAACTTGTTTCAACCTCATTAAAATTAATTATTCTACCAAATACATCTGTAATATATATTCTAATTGAATTTATAATATATTTATTAATTTCAGAATATCCAACTCTTTGTGGTTCTTTTGTAAATGGATAAGCTCTTGTTAAATCTGCAGTACTTAAAGCATAGATAATATCACTGAAATTACCATCAACAAGTGAATTATCAATAAGATCACAATGAATGTAAATTGTATCAACAGAGTTAGTTATATTTGGTGTTGTAGTTCCCCATTCAGTATTTCTCAATTTTTTTTCTCAAATCCAAGCAATGTATGAAAATTTGATATTTCCAAATCCAATCCAAAATTATCTGTAATTGAAATCAAAATCTTAAAACTACTTAAATCAAATTCCAAACTTATTGGAGCAATTTCTGATTTATTAAATTCAAAATCATCATTACTTATTAATGTTTCCCTAATATAATTATTAATATCTGTGTAACTGTAAGAACCATTTGTAAATATAATATCTTTCCATTCTTTACCATTATGATAACGAATTCTTTTATTGTCATATTCATCACTAATATTATGTAGTGTTAATACTATCCAAACCAACAACGTAAGTTTTATTTTTATCTAAAATTAAAGAACGACTAAATCTGATTGTAAAATCACTCGGTTTATTTTTATTATCTTTAACTGTTTCAGAACTTAATACTATTTTTTGTTCCATTTATATATTCAAGAAAAATAATTTTTATATAACATTTCATGTTGTTCTGGTAAAAGTGAATTCATTTTTAATAGTTCATCAATTATTCTAATACCTTCATTTTTTAGTTCTTCATTATTATTTCCAGCATCAATTGAACCACAAATTAACTCCAAGTCATTAACCAATTCTTCTGGATTACATGGACAAACGTCATAACCTTGTCCTCTAATTACTTTTTTAAATTTCATAGATCTTTTATTGATAGGTAATCCTGATTTTTCTGTTAATTCTTTAAATATTTTTCTTGAATGAATTGAATGCTTTTTATTATTGTTATATCTTTTATTAATCAAATCAATTAAATCATCATCAACTTTAGTGTTAATTACTTCTTTTCCAGTTATTCTATCCTTAGCAATTAACTTATTTTGACCATAAAGTTTATTTAAGTTAATAATTAAATTACCATATTGTCCATTTGGTAAAACTTTATATGGGTTATGATGTTTTATTCCTTTTCCTTTTTTATATATACGATCCGCATTAAGAATTTGATTTAACCGGTATTTGTACATTATGAGTTGATTTTGATCATGTTTTAATTTTTTTGCTTCTTCTTGTTTATTTGGATCTTTTGATCTTGATTTGCTTGTTATCGAACCATTTAATTTTTTAATATCTTCATTAACATCATTTATTGTGTCTTTAAGATCGTCTTTATTTATTTTATCTCGATTAAATTCATCTGCATGTAAAAAGTCAAACAATTTAGACGGTTTGGAATATCCATATTCTTCTAAAACATCATTATCCGTATCAGCATCCAAATCTATTTCATATATTTTTTTTTCTTCCGGTCTTGCTCTCAATTCTTCTTCTGATTCTTCAAAAGGATCATCTCCATCATCCAAACCCATATGATCTTTCGGTGGTATTAATCGCATTGGTTCTCGGAATAGTTTTTCCAAACCCATAGTATCTTCCGGTGGTAATGGTTGTAATGGTGGTTGTAGTCCCGGAGGTGGTTGTTCTTCCCTTATCTCTGCCAATTTTTGTTGTTGTTCTACTTCTTTTATTTTATCAACAAAACTTTTTGGAAGTAACGCTAATTGCTCCTTAATTCCAGGTAATGCTTTTAACTGACTTGATAATTGTTCTTTTTGACTTTCTATTTTTTCAGTAATTGGTTTATAAATTTCAGTGTACATATCCCGATTTGTAGCTTTTCTTATTTTTTCTCTCATTATTTCTTCTCTAAGATTTCTCATCTTTTGCCCAACTAATTTTTTTCTTATTATCATTTCATTAAGTTTTGATTGCATTTATATAATAATGTAAGATAATGTAAGATATTGTAAAATAATGTAAAATAATGTAAGATAATGTATTATTATATATAAATGGAAATTCCAAATTATGATACAAAAAGTGATAAATCCAATAACTTTAAACAATTTTATCCTTTTATGCCAGATTCATGTTTTAGAATGTTAATATGTGGATCTTCTGGATCTGGAAAAACAAATACATTAATGCATATACTTCGAAAACCTCTTATATATTATGATAAATTATACTTGTATGCTAAAAACCTAGAACAATCTAAATATCAAGATTTAATTAACCACTTAAGTCAAATTGCAAAAAAAATTAAAGTAGATCCAAATGAAATACTTGAATGTTCAGCTGATCCCAACCAAATTGAGCCTTGTGAAAATCTTGAATCAGAAAAACAAAAAGTAGTAATATTTGATGATTTTGTATGTGAAGATAAAAAAGTTCAAAATGAAATAACAAAATACTTTATTCAAGGACGTCACAAAAACTGTTGTGTTATTTATTTAAGTCAGTCTTACTATAAAACACCAAAAGATATTCGAATTAACTGTTCACATTATATTTTATTTGAAAGTCCAGGTAAACGAGAAAATGATATGATTTGTAATGAACAAAATATAGATCGTGATACTTTTGCTAATGCAACAAATCAAAAATATGATTTCTTATATATTGACAAACCAAGGAAGTTTTTAAAAAAAAACTTTACTGGTAATATATAATGGGAGTTTTTAATGATACAAAACAAATAAGTGAAACTGAAAGTGTAAGTAAAGTTAAATTTGATATTGATTTAAGTGATTATGCTACTAAAAAACAATATAAAAAGCTTAGAAAGGACATGGAATTGTATCTTCATAAAAATAAGGAACTTGATAACACAATGAATAGAGCATTAGATATGGGAGGTAATGAAATAATCAACCTAGGAAATCCAGATAAACCCGCTGATGCAGTTCCAAGACGGTTTGTGTATAAAAAAATTCAAAGTGTAATAGATAACTATAATCTTGAAGATATTAAAAGTATAAAACAGACATTAGAAGCAGAAGTAAAGAATATTGAAGAATTAACAAAAGATTTTAAAAAGAATTCATTATTGATAGTTGAATTACAAGGTAAAATTGAAAAAGAAATGAAAGCTATGACTGATTCTATTAAAGAACTTGAAGAGAAATCTGATTTGACAGATGATAACATAAAAAAAGTATTTAGAACCAATTTTGAAAAGTTATACACTCAAGTTCAAGAATTAAAAGATAGTATGATTAAACATGAAGAACTAAAAGACAAGATTATTGAAGCTGAAAAAAAGTTACAAAATATGTATCAGTTAGAAATCAGAACAGAAATAAATAAACTAAATACTGAAACTGAAAAAAAGCATAAAGATTTATTAGAATTAATTTCAAATAAACTTGCAGAATATAAATCTGAATTGGAAAAGGCAGCTTCACAAAGAGGTGATGACCATGACACAGCATTAGAGGACTTTAAAAAAGAGCTTAATTCTAAAATAGATGACTTTAAAAAAGAGCTCAATTCTAAAACAGATGACTTTAAAAAACAAATTCGAAATTGGATTAGTATTGTTGACAACCGTCATAATTTAAAGTATGCAAACTTAAGTAATATTACAAAAAAATTACAAGAAGATATGACGCAGCTTAATGCTAAAGTTGAAGAACATAAAAATGAACTGGACTTTGTAGTTGAAAAATCAGTTAAACAAGGAGAATCAATCACTACTAATACTGAAGCAATTACTGCTAATACTGAAGCAATTAACACAGTTAATAATCAGCTAGAAAATTTGAAGAAACAACTTGTAGACCTGATTAATAATATTGATGCACGTCACAATAGCAAGTACGAAGAGTTAAGTAAACTTACAGGTTTATTACAAAAAGATATTAATGAATTTAATGATAAATTTAATGATAAAATTAAAAAAATAATAAATGATTTGGACTCTGTAGTTGAAATATCAGCTAAACAAGGAGAATTAATCACTGCTAATACCCAAGTAATTACTGCTAATACTAAAGCAATAACCGCTAATGTCGAAGAAATTGCTGCTAATGATGAAAAAATTTCTAATAATTGGGAAAAAATTATAGAAGTAAAAGATGCTTTCTTAAAACAAGAAACACAATTAGCTAAAACAAAGACTACTGTTGACAATTTGCTTTCTTATAAAGTTGCTACAACAAAACGAATTGATGATTTAGCTAACATAATTATTAAACTTAAAAAGAAAGACAAAAAAATAGAAGAAAGGGTAGAGGAAGTGGGACGTGAAGTGTTTCTTTTTGAATACTATAATAACACTCTTTATGATTATGTAAAAATGAAAAAGTATTTTGACCGTAATGGTGACTGGATATATTCAACATATGAAGATATGGCCGGTCTGAACTATTTAAATGCATTTCAAGTAAGACCTGGAATTTTATTAGATTATAAAGATTTTATAAACACAAACCAAGAATATGAATTAATTAGACAAAGTGTGCTTTTGAAGGGTGTGTTTAAGATCGAAAAAACCGGAACTTATATAATAGATATTAAATTTTTATTAACGGGAGCCAGGCCCATAGGTGAACCGGATAAACCGATTAAAAGCCCAATATCACATTTTATATTTAGGTTGTGGACTATTAAATATTTTCCAGCCCTTGGTGCATTTGATTCATTTAATATTGTAAATATAGTAGCCAAGGACTTTGACACTGATCAGTTAATATCTATGTATAAGAAAAAAATTAAAGTTCATCTAACACAAGGAACAATGTTTGACATTCATCCTTATAACGATTCAAAATCTACAGAAATAACATTTTCACTTTTGAGGGATAGTTACATCAAATTCTACATATCGGATGAACCTGTATCGAGTAATGTATTGGATGAACATGCATCGGGTATTGTATTTGATGAACCTGTATCGGATGAATCTGTATAACCTGTATCGAATGAACATGCATTCCATGATAGAAACAAACTTTTGAATTAAAAGCATGCGTTTACATTGTAAACGTTACTATAAATAAAAGTATAGACATAAAGAAATTCCACTAATGTTAAAAATAAACTTGAACGGAACTGACATGCGTTTACATTGTAAACGTTACTAAAAATAGGCGTTTACATTATAAACGTTACTAAAAATAAATGTTACTAAAAATAGGCGTTTACATTGTAAACGTTACTAAAAATAGGCGTTTACATTGTAAACGTTACTAAAAATAGATTTACTTTATTTTACTATAGGTTTTAACAATAATTTGTTAAAATCTTTTTTTTCTTTTTTTAATTGTCCAGCATTGGTCAGTCCGGACCGGGGACTGAATGTTAAATGGGGTTATACTGTTTTCGCACAAACAATTACTATACTACTAGGAAATATAATGTAAGTATAAGAAATGAAATGATTTTTTTCGGTGTTCATGCGAAATGAACGACGATTCATATTTAATTTGCCGATCCTATTCTGTCGTTCATTTCGCATGAACACCGAAAAGAATCATTTCATTTCTTAAATGACCACTGTTGGTAGACATCATCCTTATCCAATTTGAGTATTACTGAGCCTGACTAGCGACACCTAGCAAAAAAGGTGATTTAGGTAAAAGATTATTTAAAAGCAATTCCTTTAAAAGTGAAAAACATGGCATACTTACAACTAGGAGTGGTTTAAACTCTAGCGGTCTTGTCTTT
Source organism: Mercenaria mercenaria (assembly GCF_021730395.1). Taxonomy (NCBI): domain Eukaryota; kingdom Metazoa; phylum Mollusca; class Bivalvia; order Venerida; family Veneridae; genus Mercenaria; species Mercenaria mercenaria. The sequence goes on from NC_069378.1 coordinate 1,287,683, forward strand.
TTGAAGATAAGCTTCCAAACTTTACCGACCATGGTAAAAAAGTAGGGGGCTATCACGACCAACACGAGCGACCATATGTAGGTTACGGCAGTTTCTAGAATTCAGGAAAACGTTAATGATAAAGACTTTTACAATGCTTTAATGTGAATTGTTTTGGTGGCAGAGACTAAAAATTTTATAGTTGAAAATCTTAAAATGGTTCGAAACAAAAATAACAGATAAACGTTTTAAGAAATCACACTGGGTAAGTTCACATCGAAGCTCTAGGGTATAGTAGAGACCGACTCTATACTCGATAACCCACTTGAACGGTATAAGTTAGTACACAAATCGTACTTTCCCTGTTGAAGAGCTGAACTCTGCAAACTTCACGGCGAGGTAGGGTTTACTGGTTCCTTGCTTTTCATCACAGCGCTCAATGTGAAGGGTAAAAACAGTTTTACATATTTCCAGGGCCCAATTTTTGATCGGTCAGTTACTTAACTAGTGGGAGTAAGTATCATTTACACAACAGTCTGCCCTTCCCTAGAGCTCCGACGTGAACTTACTGAGTCAAAATATTCGCAGCCTTGTTACTTGTTCAGACAGGTGTTTGATGCCGTAATTTACAAACACTCACGGATTTTGCCCTTTTTCCCCGAAATAGGCATATGAGGTCACATTTTTAAAATTTCTTCTTTTTTTCCAAACAGGATATATCTTACCTGACGTTTGGTACCGGAAGTGAAAATGTGACGTCTTCAACGAGGTATTCCGAAATGAATTTGGCGGGAAAATGTTTGATGTTAAAATAAAGAGAGTACTTTTAGATATCACAGCGGTGCCAAGCACAAGTATAAACAAAATTATTGCAAAAATAACTTTAGTCACTTTGAAAACGGTATTCCAAAAGTCAAGCTCGGAGGAGGAAACATTATCCTCAGACGTTTCTCGAAACACGTCCCACTTGTTAGAAGACCTGGAAAAAAATGCAGGTAAATTGTACAGTTTTAAGTAAAGCTTTAAATCAATTATATTTTTGTTTAATAGTAAGGAAAGAGGCAATTGAAGTTTTCTCATTCAGATTGACTTACAGGTATATAAACTCTACTTTAGTACTATAATATGATATCTGCAACAAACACCTCTTTTAAGTCAAATTTTCATTCTCGCACACCTGACATTACCTCTCAGGAGCAGACTCAGTCAAACCGAGTCTGCTATTATGTTGCTTGGTTGCATTTTATGCTTCCAAAGGATCTCTTTACATATTTTATTAATTACCATGGTTTCCTAGTCTCGGGACTGCGACTAAACTCTGATGAATGAGAATGGTCAAACTGTATGCTCCTTACAAATGCCTATACTTTCTCTCCTGTTAGCCAAATCTATTGATAGATTGATGTCTCCATACTACAAAAAGCATTTTCAGAATTCCAAGCGATATTTCTCTGTAGAGGTTACACCGGATATAATAAAATATGAGGGTTTTGTAATAATATTTGAAATTCGCGAAAACTATTTTTTGATAAAATAATTAGCTCGCTTTCCTTAAAGTGCCAATATTTCATTTATTTCTATTTATTTTCATCTATTAATGTTTTGCTGTCTCAGCAATATTTTTAATAATTTTTTCGTCATTCACCTTAACTTCTTTTTAGTTGATTTTCGTTTCTGTCGCTCTACCGGAGCACTGTCGTTCGACGCTTTTAAGATTGTCTGATAAGCGCTATCGTTGTTTGATGCTGTACTCTCTGTATCAACACTGCTGACGTCATCGTTTTCGTCACTTCCGGAAATCTTATAACCTTCGTCTTCATCTTCTTCCGGAAATGGTTGATACGCTTCATTTACGTATTCATGCGTTGCACTTTTTCTGCTTTTTAATGAATTTGCTGCTTTGGTGAATGCCTGAAAACAATTGTTTTATAAGCGTTTTTCTTTCTTCTTTATACCCTTACAACAGCCATAAAGCATTTAAGAATAGCTCTAATAGGTATGCAGACGCTAAATATTAAAATGGCGCGGAAAAAAAATGGTAGTCGCATAATGGCGGATTCAAATAGTCCTCAGTGTTTTGCTCTGTAGAGTTATTTTCTTTACTTTCTTCAAATTTACTGGTAACATTTTCAATGAAAAAAAAAAATAACATGACAGAATTTGTCACGGATACTTAGATCATGCACCACCACTTCAATTCGGGGTCTCATTTTTAGCTGATTTTGCAGTTCGTGTGTTGTTCTTGCATCAAACATGACACCCACTTTTCTTTTGATATTTGTTCAGCACTGACAATATTCTTCAAGAAAATTTAAGTTACAGACATTTAAAAATGGGTCCTGATGTGTGCTGCAGCCATTGGAAATACTGTCAATAAAGAACAACAGTTATTTAGTGTGTTGCAACCTATAAATAAAAAGTCTTGTACGTGTCCATGTAAACATCATTTATTAGTCCATTTATCGTTTGCAGTCTGGGGTAAGTAGGATCTTGCCAAGATTTTTTTTCAATTACTCGTTACCATTAACATGAACACGAATTTCGCGATAAGTTAATGGCGGTGGTATCTTTACAACTGAATTAGATAAAAAAAAAATGGTGCCAACGTGTTCTGTCAAATTCCGTTTATGTTACATTTTAAATTTAACAAGTTTGCTGAAATTCATTTTATTGTACTATCATCAGCAATATCAATTTTTATGTAAGGTAATGCTTCATTCATTTGCCTTAAAGCTACTCGCTCACAATTTGAGTGATTTTTTTTTTCAAAATGTTAATTTCCACCAGGTTTGACATAATATATATATATGACACTGAAAATGAGAAAGTTGGTGAAAATAAAAATTAGATATTGGATTACTACCTTTTGCACAATATTTCTGGTTATCTATAAGAATATCTGGCAAAGATCTATGACAATAAGTTTATTCCACCAGACACTTTCAGAGTATTCACTTTTTATGGATTTTTAGAGAAATTATTTTTCGCCAAGTATGTGTGGGTTAGCACATTTAAATTCAAAATGATACACACACGAATATTTTTACGGCGTTACAATCATTCAATCTTAATAAGTTATATTTTTTTCTACAAACATTATATAAAACATTCTAACGTTATGTTTACGTATATTTTTACTGGCGGAACATTAACATTTTTGTAGTATTATGCATGTTGATTGACAATGTTCCGATGATTGATATATCTAAACTTAATTTCCGCCATATGCATTTCCTTAATCATCCATCACCGTAAAACCTTATAAATTACTTATTTTATTTTATTTTTACGTTTGGATTAGAATAACACTGACACAAGTTAGGTCACATGTCAACTATTCCAGATTTTTTGCTATGGTGGTAGAGGAAGTACCGGTGGTACCGGTTGTTTCCGGTACAGGTGGGCACCTGGGTAGAACCACTAATTTCCGTAAGCCAGATGGATTGCTTCTCCATATAAAAGAATCCTAAACCCCGAGCGAAGGGTCGCGCCCCCTGGCGGTGAAGGGCAAGTGATTCGAAGTGACAGACAACAACCATTCGGATAAGGAGGCCTTTTATAAATTATCTGCGAGACCAAGCAATACTGAACATGACTTTCCGATCAAAGTCAGAATGGGTTTTTCTTTGAACCAGTCAACTCCTGTGTGTGGTTCTATGAATATTAAAGTATTTTTTTTTGCATCTTTGCTTTTTTAATCGAGTTTAACGTCTCACGGACATATGGCGAGTTTCCAGCTTTTGGTGTTGGAGAAAGATCCTATGTATTTGTGCTCTTCTGGGCATTTGTTTCAGGCAAGAGCTAGCACATAGCTCGAATCTCCTACCTTCCGGACGTCAGTTGTATTGTTCCCTAGCTTCAAACAGCTTTGTCTTAATTGAAGAATATGTGAGAAGCACTATTTTTGGAGATATTTTTATTGCTTTATCAGGGTAGGAGCTTAAATTACTGTCACATAAGTTATTTTTATACTATGTTGAAAGCTACATTTTATTATTTATTTACCTATCGGTGACAAAACAATGAGTGCACTTGAATATAAGACATATACTGAACTCTTTACAGTATATCATACAGAGCCCTTATTAAAGGGCGTATCTTAAGTGTTTACTTTAAAGATACTTTTGATCCTGAAGCAATGATATATACTGGGCTTCATATGCTTTAGTTTATTGACGGTGCAATATAATTTCATTTTATGGTGACTTTAAAGATAAATAAACCTTATGTTCTTCATTTTATATACTTCTATTAACTTTGGGAGGAATGACATACGCATGTATGGTTCTGTCATGAAGTGTAAAATATTTCATTTTTGTCGAGCCCGCTTGCGGAAGCGAAGACATAGTTATCCAAATGGCTGTTCGGTGTATGTGCGTGCGTGCGTCCGCCCGTGCGTCCGTCCGTCCGGATTTGTTTGTCCGGACCATAACTTTGACATGCATGGAGCAATCTTGTTTATATTTGGCATGAATGTTAACCTCAGTGAGTGTCATGCGCAAACCCCAGGTTCCTATCTCAAAGGTCAAGGTCACACTTACAGATTAAAGGTCAAATTCAAAAGTGACTTTGTTCGGAGCATTTCTTCTTCATGCATGGAGGGATTTTGATGTAACTTGGCAAAATTGTTCACCATCATGAGACGGAGTGTCAAGCGCAAGAACCAGGTCCCTAGATCTAAGGTCAAGATGACACTTACAGGTCAAAGGATACAAGAATGACAACTTTGTCCGGAGCATTTCTTCTTTATTCATGGAGGGATTTTGATATAACTTGGCACAAATGTTCACCACCATGTGACAGAGTGTCATGCGCAAGAACCAGGTCCCTAGGTCTAAGGTCAAGGTCACACTTAGAGGTCAAAAGTCAGATACAAGAATGACTTTGTCTGAAGCATTTCTTTTTGATGCATAGAGGGATTTTGATGTAACTTAGCACAATTGTTCATCAACATGAGACGGAGTGTCATGCGCAAACTTCTAGAATTACTTCCCTTTTTTGTTACTATAAATAGCTTATTTTGTAACCTTTTTATTACTGGTCGTAGGGAAAAATCAAGACCACTTTTCTGTAGTACAACATGCATGTTACATCCAATTTTCAGGTGTATTTTGACCTATCTTTACTGGTGAGAATTTTTTGTTTGTACTTAGATTTTTTTTAAGATTTATGTCCCTTTGTTTTTACTTTAAATAACTTACATTGTAACTTTTTGCAACCTCTTTTTTATTCTTATTTTTTTTTATTATATTTTTTTTGGTTGGATTTAACATCGCACCGACACGATAGGTCATATGGCGACTTTCCAGCTTTTAATGATGCCCCTCCGTGCATTATTTCATCACGAGCGGGCACCTGGGTAGAACCACCGACCTTCCGTAAGCCAGCTGGATGGCTTCCTCACATGAAGAATTCAACGCCCCGAGAGAGGCTCGAACCCACATCGATGAGGGGCAAGTGATTTGAAGTCAGCGACATTAACCACTCAGCCACGGAGGACCCCCTCTTTATTTGGCATAAATGTTTGTCTCAATGAGACAAGGAGTGTCATGTGCAAATCCCAGTCCTTTTGACAGCTGGCGGGCTCGACATGTTGCCCGTGGGCATCTAGTTATTTTTTACTTTCTGTAAAATTCGATTCAAATTTAGAACCATTTTGTATGTATACTAGATTTGCTCGAACAAAGGTTCGACCACATCTGTGGTAATGTTATAAACCACAGGAAAACAAACAGACAAACATTTACATTTCCAACAGAACTATATAAACCTCTTACCTTCATGCATATACTAGTATGTTCTGAAAAACTATACATTATACAATGATTTGGTAATATTTTGTTTTTACACTATTTCGTTTAAATATTTGTTTTTGTTTAGAAGGAAAACAGGAGCAAACGGAGGTAAAAAAAATTATCAATATGAAGAGCAAAGTGGATTAACAATCAAATGCACATTTTATTTCCAATCACATAATACATTCTAGTAAAAGACGTCAATAATCCGAATGTCGTGACATTCAAAAAGGAAATTTAAACTTGAAGGGAGTGTTTTATGCCAGTAACGTACCACTAGCTACTATAATGTTCTCAGAGCATAAACAGAAATAGAAAACTATGTTGTAAAATAAGTCGAGTTTACGGTATGAAAGAGGGAAAGTATGACGCTTAAATTTGTTTGTTTATAAGAAAATGTGGGCAAAAATTGAGATTTGTCCAGATATTGATATAAATGAACTAGTTTGGTCAGATTTTGGTAAATTATGAGCATTTCATTGAAATTTTGCTGCAAAAATTGATAAAAACCCAAAAAATCACATTTTCACTGTGTTGGGTGTATTTTTTTTTAAAAAATGCACATTTACACTCTAAATTTTGCCCATCTATACCTTTCAGAGGGGACATTTGGTATATTTCAAAGTGTAAGTGTGTAATTTGCTTGCAAATTATGGTAAAAATGTATGAAATATGGCAAAAACCAGCTCTGGCTAGAAGAACTGGTTAAAAATTATGTCGCGACATCAATTTTGAAGGAAAATTGGCGCAGGGACCCGCATTACTGAAAATGCCATAAAACCTGGAAAACTGATTTAATCAAGCTGAAACTTGGTATTTTTCATGCAGATGTGTTACTGGTACTATACAAATGAAATTGAGACTATTACAGAAAAACAGTTTTTCTTTTACCGTTTTAACAGAAAGTAAAACTGAAATTATCATCGATCTCACTTCAAGTGTTTCAGGGATCAAGAACTGAGAGCAGTTTTTGTCCATAGAATCAGTAATATCCCCACACAGAATATTTTGTAGAGTGCAATCTCAAATTTTTAAGAGAATGTAGACACATTTAATAAGATAGCTGTTCGAGAGATCGCTTACGTTGTTGATAATCACTGAAATCGAAACAATTACAACGAAACTTGGAAGTGGTAATAATCTCAGACACCGCCGTTGCCTTAAGGTAATGGACCCGTAATTACGTAACATTACGTAATATCCCGATACTACTTCGGCATTTTCCGGCTACTGATGTACCATATATGAGCAACCAGACGGAGAATGCCGAAGTTCTATACGGAGGATACGTAATGTCACGGAAATGACCGATATTCGTTACCGATGTAACTCATTGCAGACTTGGAGCGGTCTTCTGCGCATGCCCGAAAGTGATTATCAATTGTAGCGCACGGCAAAAATATGCATATTTTTGCATGTCCGCATGCATTTAGTGTACAATATGCATGAAATACTGGCTAAAGGTTAGGGTTAGTATCACCATGGTTACAAAATATATACATTTAAGATATTTTCGTTCAAATTTAGTTTATCCGGTATGTACCGGAGTCTGTAATTTATACCGGCGCTCCAAGTCTGCATTGAGTCACAGTCATTCGTTACGGGTCCATTTAACTTAAAAAGATAATTATACGGAACTATGCGTGTCCAAACATTCAAGTATATATCCTGTAAACTGTGTAACACGTGCAATAAAAATCTTAACAGGCTGACTATCAAAAGCTGAATATATTAAGAAGCAGGCAAGGCCTTCTATCAATGTGAAGAGTCGATGAAGTGAAATCTTTAACATAAAGAAACTGCAGTGGTGGATCGCTACGCTCTCGAGTTCACTTCAAACAATAATTGTTTTATTGTTCACTGTGATACGCTGTATCGGTTTTTCTTGTTCTTCTCCTTATCTTATAATTTAAACTAGACAAATTAGTAACCTCTGATCCGCGTACAATCTGCGTAACTTTGGTAAGAAAATAAATATCAATATCTGAACAGAAGTGGCAAATGTTTGAAATGACAATAAACATTATCCCTAAAGTTTGTTTGTTCATGTAAGCATATTCTCTTCTCAATTTTAATAAAGAGAATATATGAGGCTATATCTAAAAACCGCTTTTAACAAGCAACATAACAAAAGAAGGTTGGTAACTAGTATACACCGCCGATCTTAAATTGTACGAGTCTGAATATTTTATATCTAGAATAAGACTTTTTCGTATTTTTAAGTACGTGTTCAATATAGACAAACTTTTGAAATATGAAACATTTAAGCGCTGTGTTAATGTAAATGAGTCGCACATTGGTATAGAAACCTTAACAGAAAATAATCATTCGGTTTAGAATAAATAGTAATGCTTTTTTTTTAAGATTACAGCATAAGAGTATAAGCTGTGGCATTTTTGTTGCAATATATTAAGAACCGATGTGTAAGATAGTTTTATCATACATTATGAGCAAGATGTATTGTATAAACTTTATACTTGAGTCAAGTAATCGTAAAATCTAAGACTTCACAAACTAATGTCAAACTCTGTCAATAAAAGAAAAGTTATAAAATAATTATGATCATGATTTGGTCTAAACATACCTTATTTTGCAATATTTTTACAACATGATTACAAACATACAGTGAAGGATTGGACAGGAAGCTTTATAAGCTTAAGGTTGTCCTCTCCCTTATGATTTCCTAAATCGAATCATCATGGGGCGTTCTATGTTTTGGATCTGTTCCGACAAGTACGCACATTTGTGATATAGTATTAATATAGATTTTATTAGCAAAATACATCTTATAGACTGTCTGAATTTATATCAGTTAAAACTATTCTAATTATTACACCCACTTCTCGGTATATAATTTTCAATGCTCTTCAACAACATGTTTGACGATAACCAGTTTTAACCGGTCAATTAGGCTCAAAATGCCTTTGTTTAAAATATGGCTGCCGCATTTTCCGTTATGAACTTAAAATACATGAATTACTTGTTAAATCCTTACACTGATAATTACTTTCATTAACATGTGTCTAAGGTTTGATATTGCTGAATATACTAGAATGTTTTATTGAATCTGTTGCTTTTTATTACTCTCTTTGTGGTTCTAACTATAATAGTTCATTTGCAATTTTAAAAGTAGTGCTTTCCTAACCATGTAAGTGCTCATTACATCTATTTAGCAAGCTGTTTCAGCTGTTTTTAAAGATAAAAATCTAAAGCAGTATTGACCTTTAAGGCTTATGAAAAGTTATTTATTTGTAGGCTGAAGTATCATTTCTACATAAGTAATCCTTTGATTAATGACTACTTTATTTTCTTTTATTTACTCAACGAAGATAAGTTGATCTGTTTTTTTTTCAAAATACAGCGGTCAAAACAGCTAACCCGCCAAATACCTTTACAGTGTCTAAAGTACATCTCGCGATTAGCATTTAACCATTAGATCTTAATATATATATATAAGAATATATATAAATTTCGCAAAGACATTTTTAAAGCATTGTGATTTCATTAAAACTTAAGCATAAAAGGTGTACTCCGTTTTCAAGACAATCCTTCTATTTACACTGGGATGGTTTTTTACGATTTGTTTTTTTTTTCAAAGATTTGGCAATAAAACCCTTGATCGCATACCACAAGTGTATTTTATGCCAAGATACACGCACTTTATTATACTTATAATTTCCTTTGAAAATATATTGTTTATATTGCACGATTAATCAGATTAATCAATCATGTTAAAATGTTCAAAAATAATATATTACACGTGCCTTGTATGTATCTATTTCAGCTCATTATAAAATTAATTCTGATTAGAACGTGTACATGACCATTCTTTAAGAATTTTCAGACTAACTGTTATCATAGTATAATTGTTATAATATGTAATTTAACTACACAGAAGTTACATAGATGGTTTATACTAAAACATGCGCACGTATTAGACTAAGTATAAAATCATCTGCGCACGTTTTAATATAAAATCATCTGCGCACGTTTTAGTATAAAATCATCTGCGCATGTTTTAGTATAAAATCATCTGCGCACGTTTTAGTATAAAATCATCTGCGCACGTTTTAGTATAAAATCATCTGCGCATGTTTTAGTATAAAATCACCTGCGCACGTACTATAACTTGCGCATGTTTTAGTATAAAATCACCTGCGCACGTACTATAACTTGCGCATGTTTTAGTATAAAATCACATGCGTATGTACTATTACTTGCGCACGTATTAGTATAGAAATCATCTACGCATGAATTAAATAGTACGAGTGCACGTAATAGCTAACTTAGTGCACAGGCAACAGTGGGCCAGTCAAGGACACTCTAGAGCATGCATGGCTGTGGGTACAGTACGTGTGTAGATGTTTTTTTTTGTGTGTTTTTTTTTAAGGATACGTACGCAGATATTTTTTACCAATATGTGCGCACGTATTGGTTATTACGTGTGCATGGGAATTACTTGTTACGTTCGCTCGTAGTAATCAAAACCTGTGCACGAATTTGTATAATAAAAATTAATCATTTATCATTTCATCGCTATGTTACCGTTTATAATAAATGTAAATGAAAATAAGTGCTTCTTACCATAATTGTAATCCTTTGTTACACAGGTACCATTTCAATGTAATATTTTATTTGTGGAAGCCTCTTTTATCGAGATGTGATTTTTCCACACATTCAACGTAATATTTTTTTTTTACATATTTCGTGGGTTTGTAGACCCGTTTTCATTTATTGCGACAAAGGCCGACAGACAAATACTGCAGTGCTCACAAACTGCAAAAAAAAAGGTTTTTATCAAATCCAGGTACTTGAAAGAAACCCCCTTGATCCAATATAATTGGTATACGTCATTCAATACGTTGCATCGGTTTTATCAGCTCAGGCCGTAAAGATGTCAAAACTCCAAAAATGAGGGTAGATATTAATTCTAGTATTTATGAGGGCTCTTGTCCGTGTTTGTTTTGTTTAACAAATGAAAGATAATTGCGAGTGAAAGTTTTGAGATAAGTGCACAGCGTAATACACCCACGATCTTTATTAAAATATCTGAACTGCAATAAAAAATTGCGAACTTCTACATGAAACCCTTGCGATCAGTGTAGATCATGATCAGCCTGCGCATCCGTGCAGTCTGGTCATGATCTGTACTGTTGGCTATTCATTCAGTATCTTTTGCACCCCTTTTAACAGTTAATGGTATTGTCCAAATTGAAAGATGGACAAGTTCATTATAGAAATTTAGCAAGGTAAAGCTTAGTAGCAGATTTACAGCGGAATTCATATGACGTTTCTTTCAAACAGCTTTTCTAGAATTATTTTCATCCGCGTAAAACGTTTTCTTTCATTTTGAAACTTTGAAATGAAAGCGTAACAATATTATTAACTATTTGGTTATTTAATTCTCGAAATAAGTGTGATAAGATTCAATGACGAGACAGTCATCATGCCGAATGACATGAAAATAAAATTATTTTCTTCATTTCTTAACTTGTAAAAGAAAACAATCTTCTGATATCCTTTCCGCAGCCTTAACGTACTAAAACGTATTAGCGTCTGATGGCCCTGTCACGCTTCCGTAGAAACAACATTTATTACACGAAACTTATTTTGAAAATATTTCTGAAATGTCTAGGTCTGCAGCTCTCAAATATATCTTACATCTGAGGCATATACTGACACTCTCAGACAACATCAAAAATGACATTTTGAGCGATTTGATGAAGTTCCAAAATTATCAATGTACCCTTGGTCCGTTACGGACCCCTGTGGGATTTCTGTTTATCCAGAGCTCAAATATTTTTTCATAGATTAAAAGCTGACATGCTGTACTAAAGCCCAGGTAATTTCAATTCGTAATAAACTGCTGAAAATTGGCTCCCCAATAGCAAAAAAAAAAAAAAAAAAAAAAAAAATGAAGTCCACGCGCATACATTTAGACGGGGTGACCCCTGCGCGTGACCCCTGACTATCTACGAATCAAAATGCGGCTTTCGTTTTCAAGTTTAGCATTTCTACTTTCATTTTATTTACTTCCGGAAATAGCTGAAGGTCGAGTGACGTCATTTTCTGTGTTGTCAAAAACATACATATGCCTGGCGGGATTGCATAAATATGTGCTGGCCGTCCTAAGAATATTACTTACAATTATGTTTACATTACCATCGATGTCTTTCAAATTATTTTGGAACTATATTTTTTGTTTGAATTATTTTAACGATTCTTGTTGAAGCTACGTTTAGAATTCTTGTGTACGCAACTGGACCGCGGTCTTCATACACATCTGTTTACCCAGCTTATATTCATTGTTAACTAAGAGTATTACAATTCAGGCAAACGTATTTTAGAATGACATTTTTTTTTACAAACATACAGTATTTCCAATATTCTCATCACTTAGAATTAAATTAAGCAAATTAGGTTTGTTATAATACACATTTGGTGGCCGTAAAGTCCTTTCCCTACTTGGACTCGGTGTTGTATATTTTCTACTCTTTTCGTGCCTATTCAAAGCATTTGTGTAAAAGCATTCTGCTTAAGCCAGTGTTAGGGACATTTACCACTACCTCAAACAAACAAAGTCCGTTATTTTGCGGGATTGTGTTCCGTAATTTTATTATGTTTCCAAAGGATAATCTTATATATTTTTCGAATACATTTTGATTCTATATGAAGGTTCGTCTCTACTCTACTCAGGATACCATTAAGGCGATTCTTTTGGAGGTAATTGCTTTTTTGGATAAATTTCCAGTCTGCCAAGCAAACACCAGTCTCTTCAATGCAGATGGAAATGCCATATATATGTTTAAGATTTAAAATCTTATTTGGAGAAAAATAAGATAATTGAATTCAAATAATTTTTAAAAGATATGCGAATACTTTGTTTGAATATACTTATAAAAGATATTTAAGGATTGGAAAGGAAGCGTAAATCTTGTTTAAAGAAGTCTCCAAAATCTTAGCAGACCGTAAGCTCAGTTACCTGTGCCACCGGCCACTGACCTTTCAACAGTGATAAGTATTACTTTTGTATTCTAAAATAGTTTATCTAGTTTAAAGATATTAATCTTTTTTCTACTTGTTAGACAGAATGACAGTAACAGTTAAAAAATCTGGTTCTCAAATACTCTCCTCTCAATAAAATTTCTATATGAAAAGAAAAAAAACATCTGTGGTTCAGTAACAACGATAAGGCTGATTCTCTTACTGGTTATAGAAGAAATCTGTAAAATTTTAAGTAACTAAATACAAGCGGATTACATTTAATGCATTTCATTTTTTTTATTATACTGTAAACGGAGAATGTTGTGTCAGGTCATGTCGTTACATTTCGTCCTATCTAACGTAAGATAAATCACACGAAACTTGAACACAATGTACTAATTATTGACTAGTAACTTACAGGTTCGAAATGATTTATCTAATGTCTTTCCAAACCGCAAAACAAATTATGTCAATTACGTTTCTCCACATCCTTCGCTATCTTTCTTAACATCCGTTAACGTATTCAATTCGTTCATTTTGGATAAACCGAGTGACTTTATGTGTGTAGAGGTCAAAGGGGAAGACCAAAACATCTTTTAAAAACCAACATGTTACCATTTTCAATTTGCACAAGGAAAATCTCAATAGAGAGAAAATTAGAACCTGTCTCCTAAAAACTGCTGTTCTGTAAGAATTTTGATTAACATCCTAACAATTCAATGAAGTAAGTATCACACACCACAGCGTCAAGGAAATAATCATCCAGTAAGGAATACTTTCACAGATATTATTTATTTGTGCACTTTAAATAATTTTTTGTCAGCATGTGAAGATAAAACAATCAATGGCCAGTTTGTTATTTTGATCAACATATATTACAAATTAAAACTTATTTTGGTCAACATAAATTACAAATTCGAACTTGTTTAGTATCAACATAATTTTATATTACAAATTCGAACTTACTTTGGTCAACATACATTACAAATTCAAACTTATTTTGTTCGACATACATTATAAATTTGAACTTATATTGGTCGACATACATTACATATTCGAACATATTTTGGTCGACATACATTACAAAGTCGAACATATTTTGGTCGACATACATTACAAATTCGAACTTATTTTGGTCGACATACATTACAAATTCGAATTTATTTTATCGACATACATTACAAATTCGAACATATTTTGGTCGACATACATTACAGATTCAAACTTATTTTGTTCAACATACATTATAAATTCGAACATATTTTGGTCGACATACATTACAAAGTCGAACATATTTTGGTCGACATACAATACAAAGTCGAACATATTTTGGTCGACATACATTACAAATTCGAACATATTTTGGTCGACATACATTACAAATTCGAACTTATTTTGGTCGACATTCATTACAAATTCGAACTTATTTTGGTCGACATACATTACAAATTCGAACTTATTTTGTCGACATACATTACACATTCGAACATATTTTGGTCGACATACATTACAGATTCGAACATTTTTTGGTCGACATACATTACAGTTTCGAACTTATTTTGGTGAACATACATTACAATTAATCTACCAAAGTTAAAGTGGTTTGTGTCATTTTACGAATACAATGAAATGGATTGGTGGCAACTTGTTATTTACTTATTGTTTCATTATCTTTGTCCATTTTATTACATTATTAAAATAATTAACACAACTCGATTGTTTATTTTGATGAGCCAAAGAACCACAACACACACCTTGTAGCATGGTCTGTTCTTTAACCTTTTTACCTACCGGTAATGTTTATGGAGTAGATTAAAAACATTGTCAAAGATCAAACCACTTTTTTCGTATTAAAATATGAATAAATATTACAGACCAAAGGTCATAAATCATAAATTTCATTTGCGGTTAAGAACATGTTCTTTTATTACGCATGTATTAAATTGATTGATAGCTAGGATAGTTTTTCTAAGTTAGCCTAACCTAGATAATTCAATGTATTGTAACAAATTAACGAAATGTCATTTGGTGTAATTAATGCGTCATGTTTAATTAATTAATATAATGACGTCACACAATAACAGTTCAACAGCGTGTTTATTGTTTGTTTAGCCAGACACTTTCACCTAATGGACCCAGTATTGTAATCTTAACATTTTGTTTAGTATAAACTGTCATAAAGCCACTATGTTTAATTTCGTAAAATTTAATACTAGATAAATTATACATACCAATACATAATAGTTTGATTTAAAAAAAACGTGAACAATTCATCACTAGGAAATTAGGTCTGATAAATGTTCGGGGCTGATTCATTTACACGTGTCAGTGTTTTTTATAGTTTTGTTTAACAAAGGACATGCACGAAGAAGCCGATCTGTAAACAGGACTAAAGGTTTTTGGAATATGACACGACCCAGCTGGCATAGAAAGGTTGATGCTGTTATGACAGTTCTGACTAAACAGGTGCTTTCGAATATTCATTTACTAATGAGGCTTTTAACCCTTATCATGCTGGCCACAATTGAGTCTGCCTTTGCGACCAGTGCAGATCATGATAAGACTGCACGGATCGCCATTCAGGTAGGCTTTACGGTAGAAGATCTCAGATATCCTTGTCGGCATTATTTCTGATAGGCCGGATACCCAGGTTGAACTACAGACATTCTGCTTTTTCAAGCACCGAGTAAGAATTTTATCTTCGTAATTTCAGTTTCTTTGGGTCAGTATTCAATGGCAGATATATTAAACAAGTTTACAGTGCACATCTAAGTTCAGTATGTGTAGAAGATCAAATATACACCTTATATTCTGAAACACGCTATAAAGTTGCCGAGAACCATCATTTTTCAAAGAACCGCAGAGAAATGAAAAAGAACGTTATTTCAGACAGACCCTATTTTATTTACATATTTCCATAAGCTCCGGAAATGTTGTTTAGGGATCACATAAATATATCAAAATTTAAAAAGTACGAAGCATTACCAAGGTCACAGCTGCTTAAATATTTCCTACTTTCGTACTTATTTGAAGGTTTCGCCGTGGTCCAGTTGACAGAGGCGCTCACTTGTACCTCGTTGTAAGAATGATCTTGAAAAGGCGATGTTTCAATCCCAGTGACAAAAAAAAAGAATTTTAATAAGAAAAGAGCCATTTAGTGACGTCACACATTAACATCAATAGCCTTGCATTATTAACAAATAACATACAGTGACAGTAAGCCTATGTCCTCTAGACACACATCTGCGGATTTTGCAGATTTCTGGAACATATGCGAAGACTTCCGCTATTAATCATTTCCAGTCAGAAATGACTACTTTTGATTTGTAAACAAAGAAAAATACCAAACCCTTTCAGCTACAAATTGAAAATGTGTTTATCGGTGTTCTATTTAGAAGGCAAACAATACTGTGGTTTCATGTAAATGATAAACATGCAGACAATTTTACAAAGAAATAGTTTGAATGTTTCAAGTGATCACAGATATATAAAATAGTTTGTCTGTAGCGTAATGGCCTCTAAAAGCCACATGGCACCAGTGTTACCAGACTTGTAAAACCTGTGGTAGAACTTTCACACACATATATAAGATTGAAGACACAATAGTTCGTTTCTGATGTTTATTTAATATCAGGTAGTTAAAGAAAGTCTTTTACTACAAGTAATTTTATTGTCTCAGTGTCCATCTTTCAAATAATATTTAGCTACTATAAAATATTAAGAACTAATTGTGTATATCCTGAAGTTGTCTTTCATGAAATCCACATAACATATTTGGAAATTAACCTAATGAGGCATAATGGTATTTTTGACTTACGTCGGCAGAACCACGGTTGGTGGTTCTGCCGCCTCGCCTCCCTGAATATCTAGTACATAGACCTTTTATATGCACCGGCCAGACTGTTGATTACCAAATTAAGATGTAGTTTTCCTGGTGTTATGTCTTAACCTGCCCAGAGCTACGATAACTTGTCAGTTTTATATTTCAACAATTTTAAAAGGTAAAGAGTATGCATATATACTCTCCAAGACATTGAATAATTTAGTCTTTTAAAACAATAGCCTAGCTCCCCCCTTTTGAAATTACATTATACGTCTGCTTTCTCACGCAATGTTTACTTGTCTTTACACAACCCCTATACCATTAGGTTGATCTTGTGGCTGTTGTCCCCATGTCCTATCACTTGCCCCCATTTTTTTAACTGTTTACATCTATTTTGATTGACATCTTATTAGTGTGCATTACCATTAAGGAAGACAGATTAAGGGTTGTTTTCTGTACCATTTATTATAATGGTATGCAAATAACAGTACTTGATGTTTATGTATATTGTAGAGTTACATGGCTCACTTACCCAACTTCAACCTCAGCAATTGATCAAATTCAAGTATTAATTATGAAAACATTTGTAAACCACAAAGACACTTGTTCCAATTTAACAGATTCGTGGTTTACAATACTTTTTCCTGTGAACATGCCTCGAAATGTTGTTTTGAAGATAGGTAGGTTAATGCTACAACCTTTAAACCGTATACTAATGAAAGTTCGTATTAATTGTTGGATGAGTGTCTAACTAAGAAGCTACAGACATTAAGTACTTTATTTGGTGCTCTTTTCCTCTCTCGGTAGATGAGGACTGTCCCATTGACATTTTAACTTTATAGCAATCTTGGATAAATTAATCATCTTTCAAAAGACAAATGGGGAACTCAGAGAAATGGAGGAGAAAATGCAGCAGAATTGTTATGTGAAGTCATCACATTATCTGTATTCCATCATGGGATACTTTGCACTAGACTAGCCACTAGACTGATAATAACGATATTTCTATATTTTTCCCTTTTATGACGAATTCAATTTCATAGAGACAAAAGCCAGTCTATTTTAGAGATTTTTACACAGGACTGATGTTGAAATGATATTGGACATAGGAAATAGACTGGCTCAGTTCACTACATTCAATCATAAAAATGTAAAAAGATATATATATATATCATAGTCTAGGAGCTCGTCAAACTTTGCACCATTATATTGAAACATTAGGTTGATCATATCCTTATATCGTTTCCAAAAAAAGATAATTTAGATCAACCATTACCTTTTTTATTCTTTTGACTTCTTTTTTATTTTATTTAAGAAACAATATTTCAATTTGTTTTATAAAAGCTTCTTCTTTCATTATACACATGCATGTACATATCGATCAAGTTATAAAAAGAAACTTTCATTGTTTTATTTACAAAAGAAAAGACATACCATGCCGACCAAAATCATACAGGTCATACTATTTTCACTCCCTTAAACCAGTTAAATAGCTTCATTACACGAAAGACGCCATCTCCTCAAGTGAGTTTAGAAGCCCACAGTGCTACTGGGGAAGTAGCCTGAACTACTCTACCTTCAAATAATACCGCATCATTCCCATTTATTTGTTTTTAGGTTTTCGTTATTTTTATGAACCTATATCAATTAAACGAAACCTAAGTTTTCTTTTTTCCAAGTAGTACGTCAGGTGTTCATTAATTGTTTGATAACGTCATTTTTTTATCTTATCATAAAATTCTCAATTTTTGACCTCAGCATTGTAAATACAATGTACTTTTTTTTTAGTATATAATATTTTTTATATGCATCTATAAAAATGTCTTATTACATGAGTACCTATAAATAGTAACAAATTTGTGCTAAAAATTCTCCCATTATCGCATTGCGTCATGCATTATCACATTTTCTCACTTATCGGACAGAAAAATCTCTATTTTTAGAAATGCTGACAATCTTATCTCACATGGGCTTATCCCACACTCTTGTGACGGACTACTTCATGCACTGAATATACATACTATTTATGTAAAATAATTAAAAATCGGGTACCTTTGTCTTTTCTCTCCGTTCCTTATATTGTATTTCTCGATTCAAAATTCGTTACTTTATGATAAGAACGTACCGTTACGCTACAAACGATAAAACTAAAGCGGAACTTTGTTATTGTGCGTCACTGAAATGTCATGACGTCACTTCTGCTTACGGACGTCAGTTACCCGCGTTTTAAATAGTTCCATATTTTCATGCTTGTTTTTATTGTTTCTGTTGTGGTAAGTGAGAAATAGAATCCATCATTGGTGTTCGGTGAAGATCGGAAATCCCAACCCTCGGGCGCACCGCTCAAGTCTTAAACTCGGCACAGCCTCGTTTAAGACTTGAGTGGTGCGCCCTCGGTTTGGGATTTTCTGATCTTAACCGAAGACCAATGATGGATTCTCTATATCATAATAAGCCCCGGGGCCATTATCGATAATGGCCCTGGCGTTAGCGCGGGAAATTAACGTCCGTAAACAGAAATGACGTCATGGCGTTTCATGGAGGTAAAACAGCGAATATTTCCGTTTTATTTTATCATCTTGAGCGTAACATCGTGTATTCTTCGTAATATAACGTATTTTACCCCTAAATTATGCAGTAAGCAAGAAGGTATTTGATTTTATACAGTAAATAGACTCATTATACAAATAACATAGAAACTGAAAAGCTGGAACTTATTGTGCCAGAAGATGCAAGTACCCATAAAAATGACACAAAAAACCTTTTCTTACTATATTATAGGTAAACATGTAATAAACAGGTAAATACATGGGAGAGCGGTGCCTTTGAGTGATAATGGCCCTGGAAGAAGATAATAGCCCTCGGGCTAAAGCCCTCGGGCTATTATCACCTTGCCAGGGCCATTATCACTCAAAGTCACCGCTCTCCCATTTATTAACCTATACATAATATCGAAATGTTAAATTATTGATCGATGATACTGGAGAACGCTATATATTACGAGTTCACCTTTCGAATTTACAATAGAAAAATAGGCTAAGATCTATGTAGAGGACATTCAAGAAAGTGTAGGTATAAGTAGAAAGGAAATCAGACATTTTTGTTTCAGTGAAACTCTTGCCATTTATTACAGACAACAGCGACTATGACCAGACTCCTATTACTTTTCAAATGTATTGTAGAAGGTAGTTGATCAGTGTCAGGAGCGGTATTAAAATAAAATAACCGTAACGAATAGCAGTCTACATATGCAATCATTTCGCTAAGTTACGCAGAGTCGGTTTTAATAAAAGCTCAGAAAGATTTCCTCATGTTCTTTGACCAAGCCTGTGTTATATGCTTCATCACGAACCACTCGTTTTTATGCCGGTTGCTCTCCGGGTGTACCTTTTCCTTTCAATTAATGAAAGCTATTATTTGGAATAAAACGTTGTATCGTATTAGAAGTAGTTCCTCGTTATTGTTTCGTGGATGCAAGCTCCATGCCGATAAGATATAAGGTAGCAGTTGGTAGTTTCCAGCCACAAAATCTGTCATTAGTTATAAAACCTTGAAGTGAAGATTGTTTTGATGTTTGAAATATTTGTTGATGTGAGTTTTTGATTTACAGGTTTAAGAATGGTATGTTGTAGAAATTCTTGCATATGCGAATAAAAGCTTGATGGCATTATTTTCGTATAACTGCTTGAAATGCGTATATACCACTATCAGCATTCAGCTTCTCGTGAACTGTCAAATAACATATAGGCCTCACACAGTTGAAAATAGTGAAAAAAGTAATCGGTTGACAAGTATTTTTGTCCAGCTCTGCAAGTAATACTTGAAACTGAGTACTGAATGCATGTGGCCATTTGGCTCTATCGTTTTCCCTAACATTGTCAGGCCACTTGGAAAAATGGCTAATTTGGGCTGAAATGTCATGTATTTTCGCGGGCTGAAATTATCTTTCAGGTGGCTTGTGGATTTAAAAATTTATGCTTTGTACGAAGTTTACTAAAGAAATAATAAGTTCTCAAACGTGGTTTATCGTACGGCCTTCGTGATATATTCTTACGCATAAGAACGAAAAACTCTGGTTATTCTACGATAAATCACACTTGGGAACTTATTATTTCGATTCTAACACGACATACTAGTATAAAAAATGTTAGAAAAAAAGTGGTAACTACTTCTTACGACCGTACTACGCACCTGGATCCGATGACGTCATTGCACGCGAGTGGTATATTGCAGAATAATGCTCTACATGTATATAGGTTATTTGCTGGTCGTGTTAGAATATGTATTTTATTTGTTCTTCAAGTAAGATGTAAACAGGTATCTTTTTATTTTCAGGTCTGCATCTCGTAAGATATCAGAAGCCGTCTGACTCGGCCACATCGCTCGGAAGTCCGAAGTACTAGAAAAAACCGGCAACCGTTCTTAAACATATACATGTTTGCTCTTTTAAAGTTGATTGTACAAAATTACAATGATGACTTGACTTTCGTACTTAAATAGTAAATTTTAGTAAACACTCGATTTGGTTTATTGACAAACTACTAAAATAACGAAAAAGGTTACATAAGGGAAAGTTCTATCTTTATAATTCCATAAGAAAATACTTTGGAAGCACTGAATGTAACGAAGCAGAAGTTTGACTGAATCTGTTCTCTAATGAAAGGTACGGTACTCCTCATGCCCACTAGGATCGCCTTAAACGGAACTCTATGGGGGTAAAATTAAATATACTCCAGGATCACAAAGGACAAGAAAATATAGCAAGACCGAGCACGTGGGGACGGGGACGGGCTTTTACAGCCGCCACACAACACTTACTGTTCTTGTGATTGTGAATAAAATATATAAAAGATCCTTTAGAACCATATAACACAACTTGCAAAACAACGTTAAAATGATTTTATTGTTATTATGCAATCATTGTTATTGGGAATAGAAATAAGAACTGATTTTTTTCTTATCTATACCTGTGCAAAGATTGGTAAATATCATTCTATACGTTTTTATGTACTGAAACGTCTGTATTTAAATCATGCTATGGAATATTTGATGTTTTCATAGTGCTGCATGATGCATGTCACATTGAGAACTTATATCTGAAATTACATGGTATATTTTCAAAAATAATGGTAATACAAAACAAGAGCTGTCTCCATAGGATGACACATGCCCCCGATGGCACTTTAAATGAATAGTTATGGCCGATGTTAGAGTTTAGGACCTTTGACCTACGGAGCTGGGTCTTGCGCGCGACACGTCGTCTTACTGTGTCACACATTCATGCGTAGTTATTTTAAAATCCATGCATGAATGACAAAGATATGAACCGGACCATCAATGCACTATCATGAAAAATGACTTTTAACGTCTAAGTGTGACCTTGACCTTTGAGCTACGGACCTGGGTCTTGCGCCCGACACGTCGTCTTACTGTGGTGCACATTCATGCCAAGTTATTTGAAAATCCATCCATCGATGACAAAGATATGGACCGGACACGCCCATCAATGCACTATCCCTTAATGTCTAAGTGTGACCTTGACCTTTGAGCTACGGACCTGGATCTTGCGCGCGACAAGTCGTCTTACTGTGGTACACATTCATGCCAAGTTATTTGAAAATCCATCCATCGATGACAAAGATATGGACCGGACACGCCCATCAATGCACTATCCCTTAATGTCTAAGTGTGACCTTGACCTTTGAGGTACGGACCTGGGTCTTGCGCGCGACACGTCGTCTTACTGTGGTACACATTCATGCCAAGTTATCTGAAAATCCATCCATCGATGACAAAGATATGGACCGGACACGCCCATCAATGCACTATCCCTTAATGTCTAAGTGTGACATTGACCTTTGAGCTACGGACCTGGGTCTTGCGCGCGACACGTCGTCTTACTGTGGTACACATTCATGCCAAGTTATTTGAAAATCCATCCATCGATGACAAAGATATGGACCGGACACGAAAAATGCGGACAGACCGACAGACCGACAGACAGACAGACGGTTCAAAAACTATATGCCTCCCTTCGGGGGCATAAAAAGATATACCTGAAACCTATGCATCATAAACTGTTTACCACGTGCCTTGTAGCACATTGACATATATACGATGTGTTCAATGTTTAAGGGACACAGGCGGAATTATAGTGGATGAAAAGTCAAACCTGCATGTAGATCTACAAGACTAGGAAATACATAAAATTTGCCATAAAAATTTTCTTTTTTATATCTTATTTGTTTTTACCATGAAATAGGTAAGGTAACTAGAGTTTAATGTTCAAATAATTTATAAGACAATTTGTCACATGTTTTCGGGTATAGTCATATAGCAACTCGCAGAGCAAAATTTAATTTGATGAAATAGCCTCTTTCTGTTGGATGAGTAATTTAGTGTCAATAAAATAACGGATCTATGGCTGTAAGAAATACCTGTGCATCGTTTGAACGAAGACTTCATTGTTTTACTTCAATAGAATTTCATTTGCATTTCATTTCCAATCATTTGCATGTTTACTAAGAATTGAATGGTTTCTGGCTTCATGTTTTCAAAATATATAATTATAATCATTAAACTTTGCGTAATGGTTAACCATAAACAATCAGTGTTCATCATTTGATTTTCTTAATGATTTAATAATGTACAAAGTGCAAGGTCGGATTTGCATAATGTGCATATTTAATCGCGATGAAAATAGGAAGAACTCTATACATAACGATACATCAAAATATCTTTATACTGAATTGTATGACCAAATATGATAAGTATTTGATAAATCTAATAAGGAAGTTCATAGTACCGGAAAATCATGATAAATGTCACGTTTCTATTATATATTAATTTTGCATTATATGTATGTATAAATAGAGAAAATATCTTATACACCAGCAGTCAAAACATTTTATTGTATTTATATAGAAAAAAAGAACAGAGTTTGTAAGATTTTACAAACTGTTTATACACGATTTTAAAGCAAGTTATTAATCAAAACCATTTTCCTTTATGACCAGATGGATACTTTTTCTCGCGTGTCAGTGTTCCTAACAACAAGTGTAGAGCTTAAGGCATCGCCACAGTGGCGGCCATTTTACTCAAAATTTTACATGCAAATTTTCATAAAAATAAAAGATGACTAAGTGGTAACAATAAAGTCAATAATTTTGTCATAATTATGTTCTAAATATCTATGTGAACATGTGCAAGTAAAAGGATGTGCATTTTACTACCTGTATTATGCCTTTATTCGATATTTTTCTCTGGCCAAAATGACAAAATTTTGCAATTTTACGTGCAGTCAAACTCAATATATATTCAATACATTTAAAAGATAATTACAACCAATTGTAAAGCAGACCGTGAAGAACAAAGTCTTAGGAATTTTTTTTTGAAATTTTACCTGATTACTGAAATATACACAAAAATCCCAACACCATCAATTTATCCAATTTGGATTTATCTGTGCACACATAATTTACATGTATATAAACAGGTGATATTATGGGTCGACTGTTCAATGAAAAACTATGTTATCTCAATATACAAATCAATATAGATAGCGTATTGTTGCGTTGAACCATCGATGTGTATAGGTTTACCTAGCTAGCTGTGGTCAGTAATGCTGTACAAACAACATTTTAAAGTTGTCTTTTTCAATTTTGCACTAACCAGGAACAATTTCGATAAAAATTCCATAAGAGTTTGCAGTATACATATTGTACTTTAAAATGAACTAAATTTTGTCTTTGTAATATTTTTTTTATATTGGAGTTTGACTGCACGTAAGATTTCAATATTTTGGGGTAAACTTTCGGCCTAAACGAGACTCAAACATTTTACAAGCGGCATATGTACTATAAATCATCGTATGCTTCTATGTTGATGATAATTTGACCAACTGTTAAGGCTTTAGTGCAATTTTCAAGAGAAAAATACTCGGCCTGAAAATATGAACTGATACCGAGTTGTGACTGTGGCGATGCCTTAAGAAAAACACTATCTACGTCGGTGTTCTAACGTAAGCAAAATAATATTAAATTCTCGATTGCAAATGTCATATTCCGCTACTTTTTATTCATTTAATAATACATTGCACGTGCTTTTACTGTACTGAACTTCCGGTTGGTTATAGCTTATCTCTTTATTACTTGATGAAATAATCTGAATTAAATTCCAAAACCTTTGATGTTTCAAAGAAAAAAAGCAAAATGTCGGACTAAAAATAATAAATATCACCCTATTTTGTTACTATGTCTTTCATTGTATCAGCCAATTAAAACATAGGGTAAACATGTTTCTTACATGACTTAATTACATTTTCAATCTCTGCGTTGAAGATATAATGTCAATGTACTCATGCGACATATTTATGGTAATAAATCATTTTTAAACAGGCTACGTATATGTTCAAATAAATTCACAGCTGGACTGAGCATAAATATTAGTAATCCAATAAAATATGAGGAATTACATAAATGTCATTGAATGTAATTAAAACATCAGATAAGAACTAGTCTATTTATTCATGTTGCACAATTGGTGTCATTGTATTACATAGACCTAGCATTTTCAGCTAAATGTCATTTGAAGAATGTATTTTAAAGGTCACAAATACTTCAATACTCCATTCGGTCAAGTGATCAATAAATTAAAGCAGGACAATTACAGAAACAATGCATTATTCTTTCAGGGTTACATTTTTGTCAAATATTTGTCTAACTTGAAACTTTTACATATGTATGAATACTGTCCAAAATATCAGTGGGCTCTGTGACCGAATGATTACATAAATTACCTCATCATCTTTATACCGTTTCGTCTATATCAAATTTCCGCCTATATCAAAATTGCCCGCTCGGGACAGCAATACAACTCGGCCTTATTTAAATATTTGTGATCTTCCGACCAATACAGTTCAATTTCAATACGAGACTACTCAGGTATTTGGAATTTCCGGCGACATTAGTTTAAATTCTAATCAACATGCATGCTTCCTAATAATAACTTGTGACTTTATATGCTTCACACTTTTCCATATCACATTTGACTTTTTACTCATTCAAAATAAAATAAGCCGTGCCATGAGAAAACAAACATAGTGGTTTGCGACCAGCATGCATCCGCGCAGTCTTGTCAGGTCAGGATGCTGTTCGCTTTCAAAGCCTATTGCAATTAAAGAAACCTTTAGCAAACAGCGTGGATCCATGCTGGTCGCAAACCCACTATGTTGGTTTTCTCATGGCACGGCTCAAATTTGTAAGAGCTTTTGGAAGCATAGAACACAACACAAATCAAAACAATAGCAAACTCAATTTGGTTTGGTCTTTTCATTAGGGCTAACGAAATGTGCAGCGCTATTCATAATATCACACTGGAATCCAGTACGGGGATGCATAATCCTTGGCAAAATTTATATATTTAAGCTGTAGATACAGTTAGTGGTAAGGGAAAAAGAACGTTTCTGCGTCGTCCATTTGTCGGTTTGTACTTCAAACTTTCTTTCTGTCCTCTTAGAATCGCTTCAAAGTACAAGATGAACAGATTTAACAGGTTTTGTCAGACATCTTTGTATAGATAGTGAGTTCATGCAGGTGGAGTTATAGTAAATTTATTCGTGTAAAGCTTTGACTCGTCGGATACTTTATATAACCCTCGTAAGTGATCTTCTTCTTCGTTCGCCCTACACTGTCAGACTTATAGCCTAGATGAAACTTGTGGTTTGCCGTAGATCCTCAATGCCTCCATACAGTTTCTGGGGGATTGAGATATCTATCAAGTATCGGCCAAGTTGCAGCTCGCTCTTGATCATGCCCTTTACATTTCTCGAGTATATGCTATGTCGTCTGATCTCCCTCACCACATGGAGAGGTTGGTGATGGTGCCAGTCTGTATTTCTTGTACATATACGCATTGAGCTTGTTGTGCCCTGAGCGAAACCTGACCACCATCACTTACAAGTCCAGACCGTTCAAGGAGATGAAAAGAATCTCCCTCTATCCTTCGTCTTGTTAGTGCCTTGATGATGGTGACTTTCTCATTCTAACTCTCAGGTGTTGTCGGTTGTTCTGACTAAGCTTCTAGCTTAGCCAGTCCACAGAAGTGCTACCTTGCAGGTAATATTCAGGCTCTGCATTCTCTTGGCTACCTATGGAGCTTTGTTGTTGATCAGAGCTTCCATGACAGACAGTTCATCTGTGAAAAAGACGACAGAGGAGCTTTCTTCTGCCTAGTCTTCAATCATTGAGACGGCCTTCATGAGTGTTTTAGTCTCAACGTTGTAATAACTGCAGTAGTATTTCTCTCTTGTCAGATGGGTATAGACTATAGAATAAAAACTCCTACTCCTCCATCGTTGATGGCTCATGTGGCTGATCCATCTTTATAGATATGAGTTCATGTTTCCGGAGGAAAGTCTTCATTGAGCATAGCTAGTGTGAGGGTCTTCCGAAAACCTTCATCCGCTTGTTTCTCGCGGTCAAGATGAGGAAAAGCAAGTCCCACAGTCACTGAAGGCGGATTTTATAATGTCCTCTCTACCTAGGGAAGTCGTTGATATATTACTCTCAACTGGGTTACATTGTCTTGATGAGGTGATCATTTAGTCCAAGTTTCATATTATCCTTTAAGAGGTTTAAGAGATACAGAGCGGACACGGTATGGTAGGCTCAAAACTTTGACCTTGACTTGTGACCTTGGCCTTGAGTCGACATGGCTGAATTATAGGTTCTGCACATTGCCTTGATGAGGTGATCATTTGACCCAAGTTTCATGAAAATCCTTCAAGGGGTTTAGGAGATACAGAGCAGACACTAAATGTTACGGAAGGACGGACGGAAGGACAGAAGGACGGAAGAAGTCCATTCCTATAACCCCAACCACTTGTGGCAGGGTATTAAAAATTTATCAATGAAAATGGAACACTATCCAATTTAAAACGTTTGCATATACTTCACACCTTGTTTCCTTTAATGAAGACTGCATTGTTTAGGTTAAACAGAATTTCATTTCGCATCATTTGCATGTTTTTCCAACATACTATATTCATTAAGCATGAGGAAGGAAACACTGCACAATGATTAACTATTATACACAATTAGTGTTGATAATTTGCATTGTTTTATTATTTAATGGTGTACAAGGCACAAGGTCGAATATGCATAACGTGCATATTTTATCGTACTGAAAATAGGAAACGATACATCAAAACGTCTTTTTACTGAGTTGTATGACCAAATATTGCAGCTATTTGATATATTTGATAAGGAATTTCATAGCAGAAATGCCACGTTTCCATCATAAATTAATTTTATATTATTATAACAAGTAATTTGTATTAATAAAGGAAACATGCTGTAAGTCAGCAGTCACAGCATTATGTATACATTTATACATTGTATTTAGTGAAAAGGGACAAATGAACAAGTGAATCAAGTATTGCAATATGATTTTAAGTTTCTTACTGAATCGTGAATATATATCTCAGTAATTGCAGTTTAACCTTATGGTCTTATATGTTAATATATAAATACCATATGGCAGCGTGTGTGACATTGATATTGTCAACCCGAGGGCAGAATGTCACCCGAGGCGAAAGCCGAGTGGTGACATTCTGTTCCGAGGGTTGACAATATCAATGTCACACACGCTGCCATATGGTATTTATTTTATTATACCGAACAAAACTAAACACATAAAAAAAGTTTTTAAAATGTTTTTGATTCATTAATTCAATACTTTCATCTTTAGCGCGGTAATCAGTTGTGTACACATTGAATAGCGACGTCATTACAATATGATATTGTGTACAAGGGAGGCAATCATGTGGCTAAAAACTGAAGCAGTTATTTGCCCTTATATGACATTCAAAATATCAGCGCGGTCACATGACCTGACAGTCACTTTCGCTTGGTCACGTGTCAAAAAGTTTGAAAAGGTTTCTGATAGTCAAAATATCGCATTTTCGGGTAATGGGAGTTTACCATTGTAGACAAAAGTGAGGTATAATAATAAAATATCCTAATGGATGGCTAAGTTATGGACTGCAAAGGAAATGAACACTTTTAAACCTTGACCAAAATTGTTTAAAGTAATATTAAAATCCTTCGATGGATGTCACAGGACTAAATCCTATTGACCTTTGACCTCTGAGTGTGACTTTTTAGTTAAGCGTTATATACCATTTATAACAGTAAGGGTATAACTGTAAGATGTCATTGAAACATTTATTTGATGTCGTGTGGAGACAGTCATCAGCTCCGTGGATTTCAAGTATATGTATATGCATTACATTCAGTCCTTCTCTATTTCTATATCCAAATGTATGCATATTTTTCTTTCAGATGATTCAGTCTACATAACAGAGAAATACGTACAAATATTCTAAAACGTTATTATCTTCTCAGAATAAAATGAATAACAATATCATATTAAAGTAAAATCATCCAATTTACATTAGCTCTACAGTCTAGTCAGTTTCATAGATTTTCAATTAATAAGTATTTTTATTTCAACCCATTTGCATTCTAACTGGAATAAAGTGATTTCTTATCCGAAATGTTTCCCATCATAATTACCATGTTTCAACAAATTAAATTGCACTGGTATACGTATAAAATTTTTACAAGTATATTGTTGTAACACACAAGGCTTACTTAAGAGACTAATTCAATTTTATTTATAACTTTTCTAAATTGTTTTAATGCAATATTTCGTAACACCATTGACCTATTTCTAAATGGCAGAATCATATATTTTCTTTGGTTTTGATTATCCCGCGGTCATATTCACCTTTTCGTAAACAGTTCACTTCTTGAGGTCTGAAACTGTAAAGAGGCTTCTGTTTGATTTGTTCTTTACGTCAATGGAAAATTACTCGTCTACGTTACATTTGATGACGTACATATTGTTATTCATTCGTGCCAGTTTGTTTGACAGACAATATAGTGGTGATACTACAGACAATAACATTCAAATACTATCGATACCGTACGAGCTAATCTAAAAGTATAATATATAAGCTTTTCATTACGACTAATGAGATCGATGACGACATTATAGGTTAATATTGATGTAAGTTAATGTATTAATGCCTGCCTTTATTAGGGTCAAAACATTGCCAGTATGCAAGTCGGCTGAATGGCTTTATTCCATTTAACAATACTAGTATATGTTGACACATTATATACATAAGTACAGATGTACTTAAGCGGAAAACCCTTTAACTCGGTTCTCTGAAGATGTTCAAAACGAGTACTAAGGCTCAGAGTCGAAGTTTCTTCGAGTCAGCCATTTTCCGTTCAGGAATTCCGCTATCTGACTATGTGGATGTATGTTAAATCATTCGGAGTTCTTGGAGTGACTCGAGATGAAATCCAGTTAGCGGAATAAACAGCTGTATTGATTTCTTTAGTTGGCGAGCACTTGCCGGATTTTTTTCGAGTTACTCCGAGATGTATAAAAATCACCTTGGGTTTCGAATAACTTAGAGGACATAATCATTCGGAGCACATACAACATATTTATGTAACGATAATAAAAAAACTAAATGTTTGTGATAAATAATTTTATCATTTTACATTATATAATTGTGGAAAAGAACTTGGCTTTTTGTTCTTGCATAATGTTTTATTAATTGGTGATCGGATGTAATATTTTTTTCTTTTTATAATTCGACCACACAAATCATCTGCAAAACAAACAAAAAAAATCTCTAACAACTTCTACGTTTATGTGATATGTATTTGAAAGCTTCGCTACATAATAAAATTATTGAAATGTTTTGCAATATAAAGACAATTCTATTTTGAGCTAACATCATTCGCTAACAAATTGAAACGCATAACTGAATTACGTGTCCTGTTTTCTAATAGGTGAGCGGTCATTTTTAGACCAAAAGAACATAAATTCCGTTACACCACATAGGGTTTTAAATAAAAGGAAATGAATTAACAAATAAACATAAATCTACACGTTTATTCAATTTGTTGGAAAAAAATATTTTATATACCATGCATCGCATTTTGAAGTGTCAAAAAAGTATGCAATGTTGCATGCCTTTTTACTATACGGAAGTATAAATTCTAACTTGTGTCTAACTAAAGCGTACATCTACATGTAGATATATGATCATCCTTTAGGAAATCTTTTTTTTTTCAAGTATAAAGAATGACAAATTTTATAACGAAAAAAATCAGTATACTTTCACGACGGTTACTCTAAATCTAATCTAGTTTTATATAGTTTTTTTTATTTAGTCCATGTTACATAATTCCTTTTCTACATTTAACTCACACAGTAGGAAGTTCTTAAATGATAAAAAAACTAAAATGATCTAAAAATAATATAAAACTTCAGTCCAGGTAATTGGCGGAAAAGAGGAAAGTGAGTTTTCCGCGTGCGCTGACCTGTATAACACTTGATAAGAAAGCCCGTAAAATAGAAAAATCGCTATCAATTCCGCCCCATTTATATTTGGCATAAATTTATATGTAATTGTTAGATTTTTGAAGCAAGCCGTCTGTAATATTTTTCCACTACAGCTTCTTTTTGTTGTGTGCCTGCTTTGCAAATGCGTGGCTCTGAGGCTGTGTTTTTGGTGCTCTGTGCTTCCGAGAAATCTACTCTTACCTATTATCTTTTGCCGTACACAAAGCGCCACTTACATATACAGTTAGTGAATATCTATGTTTCCTGTTCCATAACTTTTAAATATGACATTGAAATATTCAATATATTCTAATCGTATCCTCCTTTTTTCTGGGTAAAACACGTGGAAAAGTCTTTAAAAAAACTAGGTCAAACATGCACAATCAACACTAGCTTGGCTGTCAAAAGCAGTTTACAGTTTACAGTTTTATTTGGCAAATCAGCAAATCAATGCCTTTGGCCAATTAACATAAACACAAACTGAATATGGCCAAGACATACATACACATACATAATACAGGCATATTTATATACATATTCAATATAACATGGAGTAGAGACTATCGTGATAGACATAGTTCTTATTTGTCGATACATTTGTATTACAAACTTAAGAAGCAGCTATGCGCTCAAGGGTTTCATTTCTACGCTCAAACGCATCCTTTAAATATTTTGCAGTGTTATTCATAGATTTTTTATATGTAGAAGAAAGTATATTTACACATTTTTGTATCGTTGGCCAAGATATATTTCCAAAATATTTTCTACGTATATCGACATAAAGAGGACAACAAAGCAGAAAATGGTATTCTGATTCAATACAATTTAAATTACACATTTTACATATTCTTTCATTTCTAACGGTACCTACAAATCTACCTAATTCGATTTCTAACTTGTGAGAGCTTAATCTGAAACAACTTAATTCTTTTCTTAATCCTTCATTTGTTAAAACATCAATATATTTTTCAAAACAAAACTCTGTTTTGAATTTACTATAATAATCTAACTTTGACATTGACTGGACAGAAGCACGCCAGTTTTGAATAAACTGGTCGCAAATGCGTTGTTTAAACATTGGCAAATAATTGACATTATAATCAAAATTATTCCAGATATCACTATAACCAAGACTGTCTAATAAACGCTTGATGGATTTTGCCCAACAGTTATCGTTACTGTTATTACACTGTTCCATAAAAATTCTATACATAGGAGAGTTTGGATTTTGCATTATTTTTAACCAATATTTTAATGCTCTTTGTTTACAGATAACTGATAAAGGGAACCTTCCCAGTTCCCCATAAACTGCTAAATTTGGGGTCTGTTGACGAACTCCAAGTATTGTTTTACAAAACTTTATGTGCAACTTGTCAATTTCTTTAAAATCATATATGCCCCACACCTCAGAACAGTATGTAAGAATTGGTACAACCATGGTATCAAATAAAGAAAGTTTAGTTTTCACATCTATGTGTACACGAGTGAATAATGATAATAAGCTACTATATGCCTTAAGGGCCTGTTCTGAGAGCACTTTGACAGCATTTTTCATTACACCAGTATACAAAAAATCAACTCCTAAATATTTAAAATGATCTACAACTTCAATTTGTTCACCATTGATAAACCAGTTAAAATTATGGTGGCTTTTTCTTTTTTCGAATACACAAATTTTGGTTTTTTGAACGTTAATCTTGAAACCCCATTTTTCTGAATATGTATAGATAATATCTAACTGAGCTTGCAGGCTATTCGGATCAGTAGTAAACAATGCAATATCATCAGCAAATAACAACATATACATAGATAACTGGTTCAAATCATTCTCTGTTAACTTATTAAAATCTAAAGTAGTGCTTATATCGTTAATAAAGAGTATAAAAAGTATCGGTGAGAGTGGTTCCCCTTGTTTTAATCCAAGCGTGACATCAAAGAACTCAGAAAATTTCATCTCAGAAGACATTCTAACACATGCTTTAACATTACTGTATATAGATTTAAGAATTTTGATAATTTTACCGCTGACCCCAGTCTTTAAAAGTTTTATCCACAGAGCGTCTCTAATAACTGTATCAAAGGCCATTTTGTAATCAATAAAAGCACAGTATAGTTTAGATTTTCAATGAAGAACATTTTGGATAATTGAATGCAACAGAAATACAAACCACCAGTTTACAATAACAGGTAAGGTTAATCATTTTTTTCTGAAAGTGCGAGAATAAAAAATACCGTCGACAGCTTTAGTTATGCTGTAACCTTTACCAAGAAATGGTCAAGGAATTAATGGCATTACAACAGTCACTTGCAGATACTATCATTGAACAGTCGACGTTCCTTCGGCAGTTATATGGTCTGCTTTCATTGAAAGTTCCATCCCTTGCAAGGCTTGGAAAACAATAAACAGAAAGGAACATTTTATTATTCTAACGTATACTTGTAGACCCTCGTTTGAAAATACTTGTAAATTGTAGTTTAAACAGTAGCACGTAAAATAAAATTGCCTTAACTTTGACTAAATTAACCTTGAATATTTAACAAGGACACTTGCTCGAAAGCTTAGTGACAAGAAAGCATTGTTCTTGTATGATTATTTCCATAATTAATTATTTATCGACAATAATAATGTATTGAACGTTAGCAAAATTGAACATTTACGACATTATGACACTTATGTAAATTAAGTCTTACACAATATGTTACAATTATCATATTGAAATCGTTAGGTAAAATGTCATGTAAAGATTTAACAATAAAACATTGTCATGACAATTATGGTGTGACTCAATTACATTAATTTGTTTTATTATCATTTTGTATCTCTTGTCTTATTTTAACCAAAAGTGTGTGTGATTTACATTTTACTGGATTTTCAAGGTAAGATTTACTTAACAAACCAATTTAAAGCCGCACATTTATGACTTATAACCTTAATATGTACAGCTCTAGACAACAGGTCTAAAGTGAATGCTGATTTAAAGACCCTGCCCTCAGCATAAACATCTCCATGTATAGTAAAGTTCCTGATCACACATGAAACCAAAACTCCAAAAAACTAAGTAAAAAGTTCATGTTTGCCATAGTCTTGGTCTTTTTAAATTAGTGTCAAGCATGCAGTCGGAAAATCCAGTGCTGCAATTATCAATTTTGTAGGTATATCAAAAAGGTTGCTTTATGAAAGGTGAGTCTCAAAACACCCGTGATTGAAATAGTTCCTTGTTGTTGGCGCCATACTGCTTGCATTTGAAACTGCAGGTTATTGAGATGATAATTCGTTATAAGCTGATGCTTGATTTATTAAGTTTCATTTTAGCTTATGTTGTCGGTTTCGATTTCTGACATCAGAGAAAAGTATTTAACTAGACTTAGGATTCCTGGTTTATAGCGCTTGCTTTTTTCGGCGAACGCCGTCTAAATTCGTTTTCGTTTCCTATGCCACGTGACTTCAGTTTGCAAATCAAACTACTTGATAACGCCTTATAGATCATTTACTAAAATGGAAGATTTATGTAACACTCTGCCTGATTGGACGAGAGTGTCAATTTCTTTCACTCTGTTGATTGTGCTACGCTGAGTGAAATGTAGACAAAGCGTTTATCCTAAACGACGCTGTTCACAGTTTTAAAGCTAACTTTGGCTCAGTATATTTAGCAAGAATATTGATATATCTCAAAATGATAAGTAAGTTTAATAAATATGATAAAAACCTGTTCAAATACCAACATATGTCAAATTAAAGAAAGAGCTGAATACGGTCTGCGTATCACATGGATAAGGGTGTGATAAGAGTCTTTTATGTAGAGAAGTGCTTTTTAAAAGATTTTCCTTGTTACAATTGTCGTCTGTATATGAAAAGGTTTCTTGCTTTTGTGACTTATTCAGATTGCATATTAAAATGAGTTCTTGTTTGCTTTGATATATTTGTTATAAATTATTTAACTGATTTATTATATATGAATATTTTTCTTTAGTATGGTATGCAAATATTGAACTCAGTTGAAATCTGTTTTATTATATATATGCTATATAATGACTGAATCTCATTACACTGAAATGAAGGTACGCTGCATACAGTTTATCTATGTGATATGAGTATAGTCAAACTTTCCTTATGAAACAAAAATATTGAAATAATTACAATTGTATGTTTTGCTTGACCTTCACTTTTTTTATAGGTGTGACGTCTTTGTCCAAAGATTCATGAATAGCGAATATGCTTTTGTTAAAGCGGGATCACTTGGTCTATTTTAGAAATAAATAAAAATAATAAATAAAAAAAGCCTTTAATTGATTTTTTTCTCATGTATTCTAATCAAACTTGATTTGTAGCCAACTTTGTTCAGCTGGGACATTTGACCCCTTTTAGGGGCTGCTAGAGCTAAAACTAGAAATGCCTTTATACAGCGTCTCATGAACAGCTTGGTGGATCTTTGTCATACTTGGTCTGGAGCATCATTATAAGGTCCTCTTCCAAATTTATTTATATAGGAACTTGGGCCCTATTAGGGACCACTATAGCTAAAAGTAGATATGCCTTTCTTCGCATTAACCACTAAAATGTAATGGATTTTTATCAAACTCGATGTGTAACAATATCGTAAGGTCTCCTGCTATTTTGTTACAAGTTCAAGTTTTATTATTAAATTCTCAGTATGTACATAATGTAACATAAACACGAGATTCACATTTCAATAATAATAATAATAATAAAAACACGTACGTGATCAGTAGAGGACAACTTTTATTTAAAAAGGTGAAGGAATCGACATTTAAGTTTCATCTTGTTCAGAATCTATTCATGATTTTAGTGCATCGTAACCTAGACTATAATTAGAAAATTTTATTACCTCACTCAGTATCTAAGTTTTTGATTGGTTAGGATATTTGCACGCGCTTCTGTGTAGAATTATAATGACCGTGAATATGTTACTAGGTCAGACATATAAGTTAATGTGTCATAATCATTGACCGTGTGATTTTTAAGAAAAAGCATGCTTAATTCACTTTTAATGTCCCTCACACGTGGTCTACCAGTAAAACAGTGTTCCGTGATTAAGAGGGGCCAAATTCAGTGTCACAAAATGGTGTTAATGTGGATAGAGATATTAATAAATAGAATTCTCAGCAATTGTGTCATTTTGTGGAGTTTAAATTTAAAATCTTTGAAAAGGACAGCAATCTCAATTTCGCAGTTGGAATTTTGCCGTCAGCTTGCGATTTAAGCTAACTATCAAGAAAGGGTAAGTGACGTACTTTATCTAAGTTCAAGTTGGCAGTTGCATGCTAGTAAAAAAATATAGAAAATCTATCTATTCTGATGTCAAGTACAGATGATCTACCCTTGACCGAAAACGAAACCACAAGGGCAAATCTGACTTGATTTGTCGGTAGAATTACCAGATGTTATGAAAATTCTTCTGTTCTAAGAAGAATTCAAATATTTATAGTTGTAAACTAACAATCAGTATCAAAAATAGCAATAGTCAATAGATAAGTAGGGAAAGAGGTCTTTTTGGGAAATAACTTTTAGCTAAATAGTAAAATTTAGAGTTGGAATCTACTGTACTTCCTTCAGATTTCTAAATAACTGTTGTCCTGTTTAAAACAAGTACAGTATACATATATGACATAGGAGTAGACACTGTTGTGTTAACAAACTATTCATGTTAACTTAAAAATAAATGTGTAACATTAAATTAACATGTTATTATTGCAACAAGTATTTTTAAATAGACAAATAAATATTTCATTTTGGTAAGGTACCTTTTTGAAATAAATTCTATGGAGTACATATATACCATATTCACAAATTATTCATGAATATGAGAAAAGAAAAAAAGCACAATCAGTCGTTTAATTATTAGGGGTATATGGTTACTAAATCTGTGACTAATTAGGCTATGCATACCAGAAGCATATCAAAATTATAGACATTTATATTGTATAAAACATGTACATATTATTGTGTAAACATACATATAATTGTTCAAACATATACATAGATCTACATGTTTTAAATAACCATTTTATAATTGTACACAGTTTAAAAACCAAGTATTAATTTCTCTGTCATATCTTTCAGTCAAAATAGTAGTATGATACAGTAGCATTACTGTAGGTAATTCTTACCAAATTTAGATAAGTGACTGTCAGATTATAGGCTTTTCATACAAACTGGAGTCTTTAGATGACTGACTTTTAGGTTTTAGAAATTTCTTATTTCAAATAATAGATGCCCGCTAATAGATAAGTTACACAAAAAGCATAAAATAAAGTTTCTTTCTCCATAAGAATGACTGTCTATATATTAAGCTTTGACTAATTATTAATATTGTACATACTAACTTGTATTTTTTAAAACATCTAAATTATTCAAAATCTGTTCATTCTGTTTTGTAAACATATATATAATTGTATAAACATAAACATACACATTTAGAGTTTCCTTTCTCCATCTGTACATCTGTTACAAATGGGGATAGGGACCAATTTAGCTAAAAATATAAACACGTTTAATGACCTCGCTTCATGAATCTTCATCAAACTACTGCTGTAATTATTCGCCTAAGGATAAACGAAACAAAATTGCAACCCTACGAAACCTTTGCGAAAAATAAAAATAGAACCATTTAAATTGTTAAAGTGCGGTGTTTAGTTTTGCAATTTGAAAAATGTTAGATGAAAGATGAATGTTAGATGAAAAATTAATAAACTTCTATCCTTATTACAATTCGCCGACCATCATTTTTAAAGATATTTCTTGTTTATTGTTTTCTTTACTCAAAGTCATC
The DNA here is from genome assembly GCF_021730395.1 of Mercenaria mercenaria. NCBI lineage: Eukaryota > Metazoa > Mollusca > Bivalvia > Venerida > Veneridae > Mercenaria > Mercenaria mercenaria. The sequence goes on from NC_069378.1 coordinate 1,325,482, forward strand.
CAGCTGGCGTTAAGCCCTCAGCTGGGTCATACCCTGACTGGTCGCATTAGATCCATCTGAAAAGCGCCATATGACCGTACCATCAAAACACACATAAGAGATCAACCATACGTCTTCTAATTTTTTTTTCGTTACAGCTTCTTTTTGTTGTGGACCTACTTTGCAAATTCGTGGCTCTGTGGCTGTGTTTGTGGTGCTCTGTGCTTCCGAGAAATCTACCCTTACATTTTATCTTTTATATCAAATCATGTTTATCATCGCTCAAAAGAAGATGACTTTATCCTCCTAACATGCCCTTCTTGAATGTCAAGACAGAACATTAATTATAACCAATGATGTGCTAATTATTAACCAAGTGTATTACAGTAATGAAGATAAATTTAAACTATATTACTATTTTGCGGTATGTCAACTAGCGCATATCGTAGATTATTACATACTCATTTCTATTCCCCGTTAAGTTACAATGGTACCGGAAACGTCAATATTTTTCCATACACTGACGCCTGAATTTCACATTGGAGGGTGCGTGACGTAATTTAATGTGTGTCGTTTAATTAGTTCAGTATTGTCAATTTTATTCAGGCTATCGAACAAATTGATAATACTTACATTACATGTATACGTGTTGATGCGTATGTAATAAAAGGTTATTATCTTTGCATCTGGAAATATGCACTCGTTCTTTAGTGGAATAATATTGCGCTCCTAAAGTCGTGCAATATTTCCGCTGCAGAACTGGTGCATATTTTCCGATACAAAGCAAATAACCTATAAATATTCGATTTTTATTATACACAAAATAGACATGAATGTTAAAATAGGTGTTTTAGAGTATGTAAGAAAGAAAGATTTGAAGAGCTATGTAATCAAACATTGAATATGTCTAAGAAAAAATGTATTGGATTAATAATAAGTTCTGTGAAAAGATCATTAGGAATTACACAATTCAACCAACTACATAATGGCAGACTCGGTTTGATTGAGTCTGTTCATGAGAGGTACTGAAATGTGTAGAACCCTTCACGTCCCCTAGCACCGGCTTAAGTGTAATTCCACCTTGTAAAAATGAATGTTTTTTTATCTTAAACGACCAGAAAATAGAACAAAACTGAGACCAAGTACTGGGGGACTTTCTACAGTCCCATACTGCAATTAAAACTCACTGGGTCCTCTGCGAGAGAAATTGTTCCCAAGGGAACTACTTACACACATGCTACACATGGGCCGAGCAAAAGAGGCAGAAATATAGTAGGTACTTAAATTTTTAAATGGAACTGTGGAACAGACTAGTTTTGGAAACGTATTATGTCATATTCACACACAAGGTTTTTCTCAGAAAGATTTAATATATAGGTATTTAACCAATACGTGTTGAAACAGGGAGATATGAAAAATTGAATATTAATGACAGGCCGTGTCCACATAAGAAGGAAAACACTGAGGATGAATAGCGAATCATTGCGGAGTGTCAATAATATAGTAGTTGTTTAGAAAAGAATCAGAACTTCGATATTAATCTGAAATTGAAAAAGTCTTAATCATTTTTCACATTTAGTTGTGTTCATTTTAAAGCTAAAACATGTTTTCTCATTTTAAACAACGGAAAGGGGGTTTTGCATAAATCAAGTAGATATATAAGGAACCTTTGTATTTTAGATAAAACTTTTGTTTTTTTAACGGATGATGTCAGTGTTAATCACTCATATCTCATACAAGTTAATAGGTGGTTTTTTTTGTAAATATGTGGTAACAGCTTTTTACTAAGGTGTTTATTCCCATCTAAATAAAATAAAATAACAAAAATGACAGTGTTAATTATTAAATTTCAATAACACATTGCAAGCTTTACTGTTAACACTAAGGGATGTGGATAATAATACAATTTACCTATAAGCTGTCATGTATTTCAATGGTAAGTTAAGACCGTCCATGTTGATGCCGAGGTCGACTAACTTCTTGTCCAATCCTAATGAGATATAATTACGTCTACTACAACAATTATGGTGGTAGATCTGCAACCTAGAGATCAAGAATAGGGCTAATATGAAATTCATACTTATGCACCGTTTACCTATTGTTGCTGGTTGTTGTTGGTGATGGTGGCCTTCCAATAGTGTAAAAAAACATAAAACAGTTTTTAGTACGATGTATATGCTGAAGATAATATGTCTTTAAAAGTAAATTATGTTGAAGACGTATGGAATCACACAACTGCAATCAAATTCAGTTTACTGGTATCCCTCGCCAAACGTGATAAAGGTTTCATCCTTGAAGAAGCTCTCGAAAAGCACTTGAATGCAACTCAATTTCAGTCTTTTAGAAAGGTACTCATTCTAAATTATTGGTAAAAAAGCAATTTTATATATTTAGTAACAGTGACCTTGACCAAAGGTACCTAAAGTCCACACAAAAATTTTCCGTATGAAAAATTCCTATTTACCAGGTTTGGCCTGCTTACTTCATTCCTAACTAAAATTACCATGAGAAAACCACTCTTCTATTTTCAGTAACAATAGTCTTAACCGATGCAGCCCAAAATACATCTAAAACCATGGTCTCCATGCAAGCTTCTTAAATTCCAATTTTGGATGCAATAATCTACATTGACCCCAGTGACCAGCATGCATACCGTATATCAGTTTCCAAAAAAAAACTAGGTTGCTCAACACGACATAATGTTGCAGTCTCGGTTTCATTGAGCCTGTCCGTGGACGGTAGTGGAAATGCAAGATACCGTCCACGCCCTCTAGCCCTGGGTTGAACAGAACTCAACATTAACATATGTCATAAGTACCAGATTTTAATTTAGAGACATCTTCAGATGTATTCATACGGCAGTGCACAAAGAACATGATACGCAGAGTGCAATTCCATTGCCAAAGCAGCATATGGTCCCCAGATAACAAAATGGCTTTGCCCTAAATCTAGATTTATATAAGTACTATATTAAGGGCCATAACTCAAGAGTTTATGAAGCAGTCTCATTGAATCTTGCACGCTTACATTTCCCAATTAAAGTTAACATTATTGAGAAGTTTTTATTGAAATCATTTAAACCATGTCTGAGATATGACGTACAGAAAATTAAAAGACACTCTTTATGTAATATATACATGTATTTAAGTGCAAAGGACCAGAAATCTCGTTTTCTTCAATCAGTTTGTCTGAAACCTGCAGGAGCACATTTTCCTATAGAATTTAACATTTTTACAATTTGTTATTGAAATCCATTAAACCCTTCTGATATATGACTCCGGGCGGCAGACCTATTTAGGTACTATATATTTAAGTACACAGGGCTATAAAAATGTCTTCCTTAAGTAATCACACAAAAAACTTGCAGGACAGCAGTTAACATTTCTACCATGTTTTATTGAAATCCTACAAACCAATTCTGAGTATTAACTCTTGACGGACAAAGCATCGAATAAAAACTATATTGAGCTATATATAATATAAAAGGGACACATATCTTGTCTTTCTCAACCAGCCTAAATGAAACTTTAAGGGCCGCATTGCCCTATAGCAGTTATATATCTTCAACGTATATTGAAATCTTTCCAACCGTGTGTGGGATATGACTCCAGACACGCAGAAAATGGAATCAACACATTATGTGTAATTTCTATAAGTGTAACAAGGGCCATAAATCTTGTCTTACTCATGCAATCGGACTGAAACTTGCACGGTGGCATTTGGCTATAACAATTAACATTTTTACCATGTTTTAATTAAATACTTCACCACATGTCATAAAAATGGTTTCGGACGGACGGACGGGCTGAGTAAAGGACAGGACAAAGGGAAAGGACAAACGATAAGACAGCGCCAAAACTATATCCCTTCGTCTTTGGTGGGGGATAAAAATGTTATGTAATTAATGCCATAACTGAGCGAGTTTAACGCATTTCAAGCGCACGATGTTTTTATTTGATTGATTTTAGTATTATTTTAAGTGTATCCTACCTATATAAACTAATAAAATTTTGAAATAAATCACATTTGGTGAATATAAACCAAAAGGTACAAATTAATGAATGCTTTCGTGTCACACTATAATTGTCATGATAATATCTTATTGTTTCATTTTATGACATTTTCACCTAACTGTCTAAATTCTGTAACCTTGTATCCTGTTTAAACAAATACTGTATTTAAATGTCATACAGTCACTAATGTTCAACTTTGCAAGAGCTCGGTAAATCATTAATGTCGATAAATGATTAAATATGAAAATAAAGATTTCAGAATAATGACTTGCTCTTTTTGGTCTTGGTCATACAGCTGCTAGGTGAATTTTCAAGGTAGATTTTACGAAAGACCCGTGGTGACATTTCAACTTCATTATTTCACGATTTCTGCTTCCTGATTTCACGATTTCCACTTCATGAATTCACGAATTCACGATTTCTGCTTCCTGATTTCACGATTTCCACTTCATGAATTCACGATTTCACGATTTCCACTTCATGAATTCACGATTTCACGAATTCACGATTTCACGAAAAAAAACTTCACGATTTCTTGATTTCATGATTTCACGATTTCTTGATTTCACGATTTCCACTTCATGAATTCACGATTTCTGCTTCCTGAATTCACGATTTCCACTTCATGAATTCACGATTTCACGATTTTCACTTCACGAATTCACGATTTCACAATGATGAAATCGTGAATTCATGAAGTTGAAATTGTGAAATCGTGAATTCGTGAAGTGGAAATCGTGAAATCGTAAATTCATGAAGTGGAAATTGTGAAATCGTGAATTCGTGAAGTGGAAATCGTGAATTCGTGAAGTGGAAATCGTAAATTCATGAAGTGGAAATTGTGAAATCGTGAATTCGTGAAGTGGAAATCGTGAATTCATGAAGTGGAAATCGTGAAATTGTGAATTCGTGAAGTGGAAATCGTGAATTCAGGAAGCAGAAATCGTGAAATCGTGAATTCATGAAGTGGAAATTGTGAATTCGTGAAGTGGAAATCGTGAAATCGTGAATTCATGAAGTGGAAATTGTGAAATCGTGAATTCGTGAAGTGGAAATCGTGAAATCGTGAATTCATGAAGTGGAAATCGTGAATTCGTGAAGTGGAAATCGTGAATTCGTGAAGTGGAAATCGTGAAATTGTGAATTCGTGAAGTGGAAATCGTGAATTCAGGAAGCAGAAATCGTGAATTCATGAAGTGGAAATCGTGAAATCAAGAAATCATGAAATCGTGAAATCAAGAAATCGTGAAGTTTTTTCGTGAAATCGAGAATTCGTGAATTCATGAAGTGGAAATCGTGAAATCGTGAATTCATGAAGTGGAAATCGTGAAATCAGGAAGCAGAAATCGTGAATTCGTGAATTCATGAAGTGGAAATCAAGAAATCATGAAATCGTGAAATCAAGAAATCGTGAAGTTTTTTCGTGAAATCGTGAAATCGTGAATTCATGAAGTGGAAATCGTGAAATCGTGAATTCATGAAGTGGAAATCGTGAAATCATGAAACAGAAATCGTGAAATAATGAAGTTGAAATGTCGTAAGATTTAGTAAAACTTACGAAAGACCCGTGGTGACATTTCAACTTCATTATTTCACGATTTCTGCTTCCTGATTTCACGATTTCCACTTCATGAATTCACGATTTCACGATTTCCACTTCATGAATTCACGATTTCACGAATTCACGATTTCACGAAAAAACTTCACGATTTCTTGATTTCACGATTTCATGATTTCACGATTTCTTGATTTCACGATTTCCACTTCATGAATTCACGATTTCACGATTTCTGCTTCCTGAATTCACGATTTCCACTTCTTGAATTCACGATTTCACGATTTCAACTTTATGAATTCACGATTTCCACTTCACGAATTCACGATTTCACGATTTCAACTTCATGAATTCACCATTTCCACTTCACGAATTCACGATTTCCACTTCATGAATTCACGATTTCACGATTTCAACTTCATGAATTCACGATTTCCACTTCACGAATTCACGATTTCCACTTCATGAATTCACGAATTCACGATTTCCACTTCACGAATTCACGATTTCACGATTTCAACTTTATGAATTCACGATTTCCACTTCATGAATTCACGATTTCAACTTCATGAATTCACGATTTCCACTTCACGAATTCACGATTTCCACTTCATGAATTCACGATTTCACGATTTCCACTTCACGAATTCACGATTTCATTATTTCAACTTCACGAATTCACGATTTCCACTTCACGAATTCACGATTTCACGATTTCAACTTCACGAATTCACGATTTTCACTTCACGAATTCACGATTTCCACTTCACGAATTCACGATTTCACGATTTCAACTTCACGAATTGACGATTTCCACTTCACGAATTCACGATTTAACGATTTCAACTTCATGAATTCACGATTTCCACTTCACGAATTCACGATTTCCACTTCATGATTTCACGATTTCACGATTTCAACTTCATGAATTCACGATTTCCACTTCACGAATTCACGATTTCCACTTCACGAATTCACGAATTCACGATTTCCACTTCATGAATTCACGATTTCACGATTTCAACTTCATGAATTCACGATTTCCACTTCACGAATTCACGATTTCACGATTTCCACTTCACGAATTCACGATTTCCACTTCACGAATTCACGATTTCACGATTTCAACTTCATGAATTCACGATTTCACCATCGTGAAATCGTGAATTCGTGAAGTGGAAATCGAGAATTCGTGAAGTGGAAATCGTGAATTCATGAAGCGGAAATCGTGAAATCGTGAATTCATGAAGTGGAAATCGTGAAATCATGAAGCAGAAATCGTGAAATAATGAAGTTGAAATGTCACCACGGGTCTTTCGTAAAAACTTGTACATTTTCCGTTGTTTCTTTACATCCCAATCTTAACATGAGGGGTTTCAATGTTTTTTCTTTCTCATATTTATCCTAAATTTTGTTAATCACCTAATTAATCTACCAAGTATACAACTAGCGCTCTGGAACTGACATCTCGCAAAATCTTTACGATATGTTTTATCATTATTATTATTATTATTATTATTATTTCTCCAAGCATTCAAATCGTGTCAGCACTGGAACCGGCATTTCTAACTACATGCGAGATACAAGGTAGATAAAAAAAATGGCGATTCTAAAGTTGTAAAATATTCTCAATTTACCAGCCGTTTTTATAGCTTCTGATATTATCAAAAAACGTATTTTAGTTTTTTTTCCATAATGATGTTTATACTAAAGATGAAATAGTTTTGCAACATGACTGTTTAAATAAGATCAGTTGCTTTTTTTATATTATTGAACATATAGACTATCATGCGACAAATATCGGAGGTCAAAAATCATTATTTTAGGGCAGCAACGTGTAAAGTTTATAGACAAAAAGTTTGTAAAAGTTTTTTTTAAGTATGTAATATTTAGGGGTGACTATTGAGGCCAATTTTGACTATTGCAATACTATTGATATTGCTTAAAAACTATTGCGATACTATTCTATTGCAGGTTACTATTGCGATACTATTGCAATAGTTATCGGCCATCATATTTTATACAGTAAAGCTACCAACTGGCATTGTTACACAGTGTAAGAGACGGCACTGTTTATAATTGCTGTTAACACACATTGAGATGTTTGTATAACTGAAACGGACAGAAATAATTCTAATATTAAATATTTCTTGCCTTCCTTGGCTTTGGAACAATAAGTAAAACAATAAACCTATGCAAGGTATACTCAAACGAATCGGCCATTTTGTTGCGAATGTCAACATGTTTACATGTAATAACCCAAAGCATCGAAAAAGACCAAAATTAATGGATCGGATTAAGGTGTACCAGCACTAAATGAAGGGCCCTACCGAACAGTTTGCTGTATAATACAAGTGGCCTTCTTTCTCCATGTCCATAGTACATTTTCTCATCTAAAATTAACAGGTTATTTAAACATATTTAATCAAAGTTTCTAAGAAACTAAATTTATTAATTATCTCCCAGATTTCTCAGTCCTTTATGGTAGTTTAATTCCGTGAGGGTAATTATTGTAATGGAGACGTAAACATTTTCCGAGGCGCAAATGAAAGCTGGCTCTGTTTCTTGGTTTATAAATTATAAATTATTTCTGTATTTACTGAAATTTCAAAACTATCGAAACTATCGATTGTTGAAGGAACTATCGGCGATTGTTATTGGATCGTGACTTTTCTATCGATGCATGCTATCGGGACACTTAGTATCGCAATGCATCGATAGTTCGATGTATCGTTACACCCCTAGTAATATTGATAAACCAGTAAGATGCTGTGAAATAAGGAAACCAAATTTCAAGGAAAACCTACGTCACACTATTGTTGTTTCATTTTACAAATGTCACATGACATTTTCACCTGGTGAGTCTCACAACTTGCATAAGCAAATACTATACTTAAATGTCATGAAGTCGCTAATGTTGAATGTTGTGAAATCTTCAATGGTACGTTACAGTATTTAATGGTGGTCGATACATCAAGGTCACGCCGTTTCATTTTTTCTACGTAAACTCGGCTATTTATCACAGGAAAATAGGGAAAAATAAAGCACTAATTGATTACAAAATGGGTTTAACATATCTATCAATCATAATTACAAACCACAAAACTGATTTGTATCGCCACATCCTTGGTTATAAAAAGATGTTAACTAACACAGTCGTTTGGCGCATTACTCGTGCTTTGTGTGTGTGTGTGTTTTTTGTTGTTGTTGTTGTTGTTTTGTTTTTTTTGGTAGCTAGTTTGAGAGTACAGTCAAGTCCGTGAGATCTTAAAAGACAGATAGATTGCTTTCTGGTAAACTAATCAAACACGCACTGAATTGAGCCTTCTTAAAATAAGCAAAATACCTTTCATTAATGTCGCAACCGTAACCGAAACTAAGAAAAGACACTTACTGGAAGCCTTGGAAAGCGGCGTTAAAATGCAAGCTTTATGGCACACTTTGTATAATTTTAGCATTCATTTGACTAAGTATGTAGAGGATTATTTTATCCTGACATAAAACACTGTAGAATCCTAAAAAAAATAATGAAAACGTTCAGAACTGTGGTACCAAATTGTATATTTTAGCATAAAACTGCTGTTCTTGTCACTTTTCGGGGGTGTTTTATCAGGAGAGAAAACGTGTGTTAAGTGATTCTCGCGCTCACGTGCTGTTAAAACACATTTTCTGTATATACGCGACCCGTGGCAAAGCGAAAACGCATTACGTCCCAAAAACGGATAACTCTAAAGGAAATGACGTCCACGTAAAAAAAACAACGCAGACATTCCCAATTTAATGACGTTGCGGGATATCATATTCGTTTATTTTTTATGCGTTTTATGCTAGTATAGAGTTGTAGGACCACATTCGAAACAGATCGCATTTGTAACAGGTGTTACAAATGCGATCGCATATGTAACAGGTGTTACAAATGAGATCGCATATGTAACAGAAATCAAGCACATTTTTAACAACTTTTGAGACAAATGTGATCGAGGCCGATTTTTGATGTGACATCTGATCACATTTGTCACATGCCATTTTCAATCGGAAAAATGAACAAAAAAGTTCAATTTTACATCTGAAACACATTTGTAACATGTTTTAGCTCCTTTGTACGAAGTGACAAAGTACGCTATTGTGATCAACCTTTGTATGTCGTCCGTCCGTTCACATTTTTCTTGTGAATACGATAGAGACAACATTTATTATTTGATGTTGACAAAACTTGCACAGAACGTGTATATATCTATGATATCTCGGTTCTTTTCAAAAACCAGCCTTATCACCTTATTCGTCTTGGAGTTATGGCCCCAGAAATGGAAATAATAACTGATTTTAGCCTTGTGAACGCGATAGAGACCGCATTTTTTTTTACTTGCACACAACTTATATATCTATAAGTTCTCGGTTCCTTTCAAAAACAACCGTATTGCACCATTTTACTTGGAGTTACGGCCCCTGAATTGGCAAAAGAAACATGCTGATCTTATCCTTGTCAACACAATGGAGACTACATTTATTATTTGATTTTTATTAAACTTATAAAGGATCTCACTTCCTTTAAAAACAGCCATATCGGGCCATTTGTCTAGGAGTAATGGCTGAAATGGCAAAATTTGCTTATTTTAGTCTTGTGAACACAATAGAGACCATATTTATTATTTCATTTTGACCAAACTTGTATAGAAGTTATATATCTATAACATTTCGATTCCGTGCGAAAACCAGCTACATAGCACCATTTATCCTGGAGTTGTGGCCCCTAAAATGACAAAATTTGCTGACCTTAGCATTGTAAACATGACATACTAGATCACATTTATTATTTGATTTTGACCAAACATGCATTGAAGTTATATATCATTAAAAGCTTGCTTTTTTCCTCAAAGAGTAGCCACATCACGCTATTTGTCTTAGAGTTATGACCCCTGAAATGGCAAAAATCTCAGGTTTAATAACATGTATAGTGTAGAATTACTCATGTTAGCGATAGTGGGCCATGACGACCCAATTGTAGATTAGAGGGATATTTCAGGTCAGGTTAATATCTTGGTACTGGTTTGTTATCTGGCAATTAAACTTGCAATGGAAAGAAACAGTTATCATGACTGATCTATTCATAGTAGCATGGTTCTACATGTACATGTATAAATTTCCCATATCGGTTTTGGTTTGTAAGATTTCATTTTTACTGAATGCATGAATATATGAATATGTATGATTAAAGGGGAAGATGCACACCACATGCAATCCCTGTTCAACTTTTATAATCGACAAATCGCTGGTTGTATCGCTTCAACAACAAATAAAATGCACTAAAAACAAGATCAAGGCAGTCTCAACTACATAGAAAGTCTTATAAAAGCTTATTTTCGTAGAACACCGTGTATATATACATTTATGTATACTTTTGCATAGTGACTAGCTTGACTATTCGAAGACTGTTCATGGCTATTGTTCTGATCCTGATGTCGTCGGCGTGCGCAGGTTCACTGCAAGATAGGTTTTTCATTTTCGTTTTGTATATCTTTTTTAATTCGCATTGCTTTGAACATCAAAAATAAAAAAAACTTATACTGGCGACAATGGATACATCAAATGAAATATGTCCTATTTAATACCCTGACGTGAACTTTATTGGATAATATTTACTAAGAGAGTTTTCTTGCCAGGCCTGGTGTCTGCATTCGTATGGAAACATTCTTATTTTGTATCTCTATAGGAGCGGCACAAGTAACTCCATCAGTGAGGGTGGTGTGTAGGACCACATTCGTAACAGATCGCATTTGTAACAGATTTCGTACGTATGCGATCGCATTTGTAACAGGTAAAATGTGTTACGAATGTGTTTGTCCAACATGGGGGTTGACATAAGAAGCACATATGTATCATGTTAAGTTTTATACTGCAAATGTTCAGTCAGTTGGTTATCATCGCAACATCATTAAATGACTGCCATAAGCACCATTACAAGTTAGCGTCGTCGTCGTCGACGTCAGTAACGTCATAAAATTATTTGAGCCGCATGATGAGAAAATGGGCCTTCGGGTATCTTCGAGGCTATGCAACCAGTGTGGGCCCAGATCAGCCTGTGCATCCGCGCAGTCTGATCACAGCCCACACCCTTCGCTGCTATTTCAAAGAAGGCTTATTCTACCTGAATATGAAGTTTTCTGACCCTAATTCAGATGCATAAATGCACAGGTCAGCCTTAATATAGAGTTTCCGGAAATTCATGAAAATGTCCGAATGCCAATTTTCCCGTGACTTGGCTCAAGTTTTATTATCATTTCTGCATCCATTGCCACTACCACTATAATATGATAACAACTTCAGCTACTTCTACTGTTACCTCGACTACCTGAAATGTAGACCCACATGCTCAGGTCACTGGTTCGAACCCGGTGGCGACATACATTTGTACCTATCTTTCGTTATCAAAAGCTGTCTCAAGTTGGGTGCCAAACAGGAAGTTGCTATATCCTGGGACAAATTATATACAATTTGTCATGGACGGAGTCGTTAGCCTTAAGTCTAGGAGGACCCGACCGTGTGCATGCTGCGAACTAATGTCTATGAGATTTTAAGAAAATACACTTAGTTTTAAATTACCCTCACCCCACTGAGCTCGCTTGTAAGGAAATAGGCCTTCGTTTATTATAATCCCGCCGTGAAATAGCGGAGGTTGTGCGTTTCGTGCAGTTATATATAGGTTCTTGTCCTTGGTATAACTTGCCCATGCATTGTCATTTTCAAATTATTTGGTACAAATGATTAGCTTTGAACTAAGATTTGTTTAGTTATTTTGTTGTAATATATACGTTTGTGTCCGGATCATAACTTGCTTTAGTCAGATTTCCAAATACTTTGGTACAAATAACCACCATTTATTGACAATCTGTAGTGATCATATTACACCTGTTACTGCAACTCAAATTTTGGCACCCTGTAGCCTGAATGGTTTTGATGAATATTATGACTGTTTGTTGGATTCAGAGCGCATGTTTTCAACAGTAATTAGGTAATACAGTTAATCTTACCATTGATCCTACAAAGGACCAGTCCAAGATGATGATGATGATAAAAGTGTCAAAAATATTAAAATCAGTACAACAGTATCTTTATGTTAGTAACAGACAACTTCCCAGTTTGAAACAGCACCGATAGGCGAAAATCGCAACAGATACGAGTAGTTATTACCCGGTCTCGAACGTGTATCCCTCGATACTCTAGTCGATGGTTAGTTCCTCCCATTAATATTAATATTAATTGAAATTATACCCTGGCTCATATACGAGTTTACACTCATACAATCGTTTACGGGTCTGGTAAAACGCACCGATACACGTGAAGTCTTAACTGGGTGGATGAGAGACACAATATCTCTGGAAAGTCCGGCCCTGACTGAGAATTCAACAGGCTCTGCCGGTTTCGTAATCTGCAAAACTATCCACTACACCAGGACCACATTCGTAACAGATCGCATTTGTAACAGGTGTTCCTACATAGCGTAAACGCATGCTCATTTCGAGGTATAACATCTTCAGAATCCCTCTGGAAGCGTTGGTAAGTTGAGAGAAATTTCATCTTTAGATACGAGGAAGCGTTTTTCTAATCTGGTTTTTCTAATCTGGTTACATGTATCTTTAAAAGACTGAATTTAGTAGCTTAAATCTTAGGTTTGGTACAGTTATAGTAACTATGATATAATTGTTACCAGAATATTTAATTTAATCGGAATTGTTTTTTAACAAATTGTGGAAATCATTTCCACAGTAGACATTGATATAAGTGTTTTTGCACAGTTGTTTTGCGGATTTAACTTTGCGAAACTTTAGTAATGCTGCAAAACCGGGATCATTGAACATGCATTTATTTATGTTTTTGTATACAAGTTTTGTTTTATTTACGAGTATCCCTATTTCCGTGAGAAGATTTGTATGACAGCCGCGTTCTTTTGAACTTATTTTTATATTATAAACATTCAAATAATTATTATACTTAGATATTGTAGTTTGAATTTTTTCTTGTGTTATTGTTAAATGTTTTATTCTAGTAACGCCTTACCAGAAGTACTAATTTAGATAACTCGACCACATCATTAATGGACCTGACCATCCAAATATAAGCTAGCTGCTGTTTGGTCTTGGTAGCTCTATCATCAGTCATTTTCAATACAAGTTTGCTCTTGTCAAAGGGTGAGAAAAATGTGGAGTCAGTCCGGGGCTCGAACCCGGGATCTCTCGCTTACAGGGCGAGGGCACTACCGACTGAGCTAACTTGCTGCCTGACACATATTCCCCCCTTACGTGACCAAGTCCGTACCGTGACATACACCCTCACAAATTGGAAATTCGTTCTCGATTGTTCCGGAGGTACATAATATTGCAAGCGTCGTAAGACTGACCAAGCAAGCATGCCACGGTCCCATGTTGGGCACCAAATGTCGCAGGGTGAGAAAAATGTGCAGTCGGTCCGGGGCTCGAACCCGGGATATCTTGCTTACAGGGAGAGTGCTCTACCGAATGAGCTAACCGGCTGCCTGACACAGTCTCCCCTTAGGTGACCAAGTCCGTACCGTGACACACTTATAAGAAATAATATAATCGTTATATCCACATTTTAGTTTATATGTAAATATCTTTACAAAACATTCAATCACTGAAACGGGTCTTTCTGGGTTAAAGATAAAACATTCTGCAATTTAACTTATTCTGAATTCGCCACCTGTTTATTTTGGATTTCCATATTGTCAGGAAAACGTAAAAGACAGTTTTACTGGCGATGTCAATGCTATTGACTGGCAAATATATTTCAAATATGTCTGTGTATCTTAGACCATTTTATTAAATATACTAGTATATGCTGTCATGTTGAGTTATAAATAATAAAGATGTGGTTAAAATGTTTAGCTAAGTACGATATTTGATTTAGTAGTTTTAGGGATGTTCTCTTGAAGTGTAAATAACTTTAAGACAGTAAATTGTTAAAATAACTACCATTTCAAGAAAGTATTTAATTTATTTGATTTAGTGAGAACTAAATTAAAAGCTTAATCATAGATGAATTTAATAATGTGACAATGTTACATTGTTGTTGTTTTTTTCTTACCTTGACACTTTCACCTGGACGCAAGAAATGCCATTGATGAATGTCATTAAGTCACTAATGTTTACTTTCTTTGTCAATACATTATTAATTTTGATAAATGATCAAGTATGAAAATTTAGAACAATGACCTGCTCCTTTTGGATTTTTATTTTAAAGCTGCCAACCATAACCCTTGTTGATCGGTCAGAATTCAGACAATTTATCATAGACGTCACTTTATTAATCTCCCGCCGTGGCGGAGGGATTATAGGAATGGTCTGCGTCCGTCCTTCCGTCCGTGCGTCCGTGCGTCCTTCCGTCCGTAACAAAATCGTGTCCGGTCCATATCTCCTAAACCCCTTGAAGGATTTTCATGAAACTTGGGTAAAATGATCACCTTATCAAGACGATGTGCGGAACCCATGAGTCAGCCTTGTCGGTACAAGGTCAAGGTCACAACTCAAGGTCAAAGGTTTGAGCCTGCCATTTTGTGTCCGCTCTATATCTCATAAACCCCTTGAAGGAATTTTATAAAACTTGGGTAAAATGATCACCTCATCAAGACGATGTGCAGAACCCATGAGTCAGCCATGCCGGCTCAAGGTCAAGGTCACAACTTAGAGTACAAGGTTTTGAGCCTTCCATTTTGTGTCCGCTCTATATTTTCTAAACTCCTTAAAGGATTTTCATGAAACTTGGGTCAAATGATCACCTCATCAAGACGATGTGTAGAACCCATGGGCCAGTTTTGTCGGCTCAAGGTCAAGGTCACAACTTAAGGTCAAAGGTTTGAGCCTTCCATTTTGTGTCCGCTCTATATCTCCTAAACCCCTTGAAGGAATTTTATCAAACTTGGGTCAAATGATCACCTCATCAAGACGATGTGCAGAACCCATGTGTCAGTCATGCCGGCTCAAGGTCAAGGTCACAACTTAGCGTCAAAGGTTTGAGCCTTCCATTTTGTCTCCGCTCTATATCTCTTAAACTCCTTGAAGGATTTTCATCAAACTTGGGTCAAACAATCACCTTATCAAGGCGATGTGCAGAACTTATGAGTCAGCCATGTTGGCTCAAGGTCAAGGTCACAACTGAAGGTCAAAGGTTTGAGCCTTCCATTTCGTGTCCGCTCTATATCTCCTAAACCCCTTGAAGGAATTTTATAAAACTTGGGTATAATGATTACCTCATCAAAATGATGTGCAGAAAGTATGAGTCAACCATGCCAGCTCAAGGTCAAGGTCACAACTAAGGGTAGAAGGTTTGAGCCTTCCATTTTGTGTCCACTCTGTATCTCCTAAACCCCTTGAAGGATTTTCATCAAACTTGGGTCAAATGATCACCTCATCAAGAAATCATGAGTCAGCTATGTCAATTCAATGTCAAGGTCACAACTAAAGGTCAAAGGTTTCAGCTCTGTATCTCCTAAACCCCTTGAAGGATTTTCATGAAACTTGGGTCAAATGATCACCTCATCAAGACGTTGTGCAGAATTCATGAGTCAGCCATGTCAGTTCAAGGTCAAGGTCACAGCCAAATCAAAGGTTTACCCTTTCACTAGCAGTGGCGGGGGATTTAGCTGTCTTTCAGACTGCCTTGTTCAATATTGTTTTATTAGTTTTTTTTTTCAAATGAGGGGTATCAGTTTCCTAATTGTTCATCAAATGCCCCTGCTGACGTTCAAGATATATAGGGTTTGAGTTCATATATAATGAAATGTAATCACACGCTTGTTAAGGTTAGTTATCTAACAAAGATTATCTGCACGTGCCGTAGAAATACAAAAAGCTGAACATTGCGTATTTCTTAATCCCATTTTGACAGAAACACACTCTGTATTTAAGACTTTGTTTTCTTAAAATAACAAAAATTGTCTATGCAGTTGCAACCAGTAAGTTACTAGTAATCAGTTTAGTGACGCACTTTGTCTAAAATCCGATTTATGGCATAACAAAATGTTAAAGAATTCCGCCACCTTTTTCCAAATAGCATTTTAGTCCAGTATGAAAAGAAAATATGTGAGTATAATGGTACTGAATATGCAGACATGAAAAAAATGGTGAATGATAAAAAAAATATACGACCCTGCTTATACTTTACAGTTCACGTCGGTCATAAAAGTTCACGTTCTAATCATTACCACAATGTTTCATTGTCATGTTGAAATACACTCATAATATCTGGGTGATATATCTGCTTGAACACTAATAAACTATTAAATTTTGCAAGATTGAGTGTTTGTTTGTTTGTTTCGTGCGCATTATTATGCATGGAAATTAAATATTCTTGCTTAACAGTTGGGGTAGGAAATCGCTTAATTCTGACTAAGATGCATATATGTTTAAAGATGAAAAAACAGGTTTATTAAAGTACACCTATGAAGCTGACTATCCTTGTAAATCGTGCTGAAACACTTAAATTGAATGACTAAACGTTGAATAGGAAAGTATTAAATATTGGGTTCTTAGAATATAATCAATATATAACAAAGATTTGAATTTCTTGGTCAAAATGTTGTTAACGTCACATCCATTTTCTTGAATACCTTAGAAGCAATATGCTTATTGTAATGTTAAAGTTTTACTTATAGCTTATATTATACTATCAAGCACTGAGAATAGTCGAGCGCGCTGTCATCTGACAGCTCTTGTTTTAAAAATGTTTTAGAAATAAAATAACATGTATAGTATAAATAACAGATATATTAATTAAAGTAAGCTATGCTTACCCGTCTCTTGTAATTCTGTTAAGAATGGCATATGTATTTTAATAAGATTTTATTATGTTTTATTGTGACATACATATGATGAGACGTAAATAAACTATTGAATTGAAATTGAATTGAATATATAAAGGTCACTATAATATTAATATAATTAAAGCAGGTGGTAGTATGTGGTCAGCACTCTTTTGTTGGTCTTGTGTACAGTTTGTACTAGTTAAACGACCATACACAGCTCTTTCAATATATTTACAAAAACAGTATTCCATTAGGATATTCATTATATTTAATAGACACACTTATTATATTTATTTAAACATACCAATAAACTTGCTAAATATACCGACCAAAACATACCTTTACAAGTGTAAACAGTGTCATTCAGTTGCACAAGACACACAGTGAAATATATTGAACACATTCGTCCAGTTAGCAAACCTGTTGCACGGATATTTCGAATGTATTGATAACGCATCCCGAGGGATTCTGCAAATGTTGTACACGAAATGAACATGAACTAACGCTATTCTAGCGAAAAACGCGTAAAAACTGATAAATGATTACAATGTCACTCAACGTCATTAAATTTCCACGAAATGTGCGGGAATGTCTGTGTTGTTTTTTTTTACGTTGACGTCATTTTGTTTTGATTTATCCCTTTTGGGGCTGTATGACGTTTACGCTTTGCCACAGAAAGCGCATATATAAAAAGGTGTTATAACAGCACGCGAGCACGAGAATCTGTCTGTTAACACACGTTCTCTCTCCTGTTAAAACAACCCCGAAAAGTAACCAGAACAACAGTTTTATGCTAGAATAGCTGAAAATACCTATGATACGTTATCCAGCAATTTGATTTACCAACTTAGTCACGTTGCAAAGGTCATTGTAGGTCATGAGAACGAGCTTAATACGGCTGCGACGAAACAAACACTGTACTTCAGCAAAACAAGTTCACAACATCTATCAAATCCAATTACATGCCACATAGCTGATTTCTTTTAAATATAACCACATCCTTGGTTATCATTAATATCCCTTTAAACGTTCATGAAATATGGGAATTTGTTTATACATTGTGTATGAAAAATTATTATAAACCTTATTTAGATTATTGACAAACTTGTTTTGATATTGGAAGTGAGGTTTGCTGCTTTTGTCTTTTGTTAGTTAAAGCTATGTGGTGATTTTCTAGAGGGAATATAACTAAAGCAGAGAGCATACTAACACATATTGTCACTCAACAAGATACTACAGACTTCTAGGTGGCAGCAATAAGACTTAAAACCAAGCTTGTCTTGTCTTTATTGTCCAAATAAATTTACTTTGTGTATTATTTGTACATGTCTATAGTTTACAAATAGATACACACACTGCTGCAACGTTTTGTTAATTTAGGCACGTAGCTATACCTATTGGATCTTAGCTCATGTTTTAATGATATACCTGAATGAAATAATTTGATCACAGCAGACATGAAGACGACCTTTTCAAATACAAGTTAAATGATGACCAATTCAGTGGTGGCAGCTCTACAAGCGAATGATCTAAACCGAATAAGCAAAATGCAAACTGAATGGAAACACTTGTAAAACATAATTATTAGTGTAGCTCTAAAACCAAAATCTTCAGAAGTTAGCGGTGTATTAATGTCTACAAATGCCAAACACAGCGACAGAGGAACAAGCCTTCTACTTACTTGCATAATACAAAAGAGACCAAGTATATGGTAAATCTGATATTTTGAATATTTCCCAATTTTTCTTCTGTTGCTGTTGGTTTCTTATATTGTCAAGGAAAACGTAAAATAGCTTTTTACTGGAGATGCCTTTGTAAATGAGTAGAAACATTTTAGATATGACTGTGTATTTTTATTTTCCCAATATAACATCATCTAGTCATCAATAAAGTCACGATTGGGTAGAAAACAGGTTGAAAATACTAACCAAATCTAATTACAGTGTACAAAACTTATTTGCTACCAGTATGCCTGTATCCTGGTAATACAAATATTTCTCTTATGATAAATTGAAAATGTAAGGGATGAAGCCACGCTGATCACTATTAGACTATATTCTTTGATACTTGCTTTGAAGTGAACGCCCTGTAGCGCTTTTCTTGATCCTTTTTTTCTCAGATGGAATGTGGCCAGTTTGATAGTAGAATTGTGTATGTTGCCTTTGGAAAGTTCCATAACATCATAAAAGACACAATATATAACAAACTAATCACGCATGGCGTACCTAAAGTAGAACCGACCTTCCAACTAAATTAAAGCTAATTGTTCATCCTACTACAGTATTGTATCTTGGTAGCAAGCTTGATGGCACCACTTATAAGAAAGAAATGTAACATGGTAGCTATGGTACCGACATGTTTAACAGTTAATATTTTCTCTGCTATTATGGCAGCACTAGAAATTGTCTTTCTAACTGTATCATACAAATGAGATCAAGAATAGGGCAACTGCGACGCTTTTCCCAAATTTATCTGCTGTTGAGTTTTGTTTCTGATTTGTACCATTTCGTCAACTATATATGATATCATGCAATAAATATGTCAAGTTTGCAGCTAAAACGCAATTTTACCACGTATGAGGTTTTAAACTATTAACTAGTTATAGAATTATTCAAGTGTAAGTAACCTACATAAAACAATAAACTTATAATGTAGTTCGTGAGAAACAAGTTAATAGCTAGAATATCCATGAATTTAATCATTAATGATTTGTGTTTTTAGCTCGACTATTCATAGAATAGTAGAGCTATTGGACTCGCCCATGCGTCGGCGTCGGCGTCGGCGTCTGCGTCCGCGTCCGCGTCCGCGTCCCGATTTGGTTAAGTTTTGTATGTAAGCTGGTATCTCAGCAACCACGTGTGGGAATGGATTGAAACTTCACACACTTATTCACTGTGATAAACTGACCTACATTGCACAGGTCCCATAACTCTATTTTGCTTTTTTACAAAATTATGCCCCTTTTTTGACTTAGAAATTTTTGGTTAAGGTTTTGTATGTAAGCTGGTATCTCAGTAACCACTTGTGGGAATGGATTGAAACTTCACACACTTATTCACTGTGATAAACTGACTTACATTGCACAGGTCCATAACTATATTTTGCTTTTTTACAAAATTATGCCCCTTTTTCGACTTAGAATTTTTTGGTTAAGGTTTTGTATGTAAGCTATGTAAGCTGGTATCTCAGTACTCACTAATTGGAATGGATTGAAACTTCACACACTTGTTCACTGTCATGATCTGACATGCACAAAGCAGGTTCCATAACTCTATTTTGCTTTTTTACAAAATTATGCCCCTTTTTCGACTTAGAATTTTTTGGTTAAGGTTTTGTATGTAAGCTGGTATCTCAGTATCCACTAATGGGAAAGGATTGAAACTTCACACTCTTGTTCACTGTCATGATATAACA
This sequence comes from Mercenaria mercenaria, assembly GCF_021730395.1. Lineage (NCBI taxonomy): Eukaryota > Metazoa > Mollusca > Bivalvia > Venerida > Veneridae > Mercenaria > Mercenaria mercenaria. Next base: position 1,346,258 of record NC_069378.1, read on the forward strand.
TGCAGTGCAAAGGGTCAATAACTCAACTTTGCATTTTACAAAATTATGCACCTTTTTAAGCTTAGGAGTTTTGGGTTAAATTCTTATATGTAAGCTGGTATCTCAGTACCCTCTAATGGGAATGGATTGAAACTTCACACACTTGTCCACTGTCATGAGCTGATAAGCACTATGCAGGTTCCATAACCCTATTTTGCTTTTTTTAAATTATGCCCCTTTTTCGACTTTCGTATTCATTCAGTCGACAAGGCTGTTGAATAGTCGAGCGTTGCTGTCCTCCGACAGCTCTTGTTTATTTTCTAACCATAACATTCTCAGTATTGAAATCCAGTAAGTACTGTACATGTGGCTGAATGTCATAATGTTCATTTTTAGCGCAACTATTCAAAGAATTGGTACAGGTATTGCACACAGACATTCGCCGGTGTGTCGCCGTCTGCGTCCGCATAAGATTTTGTATGTAAGTTGGTTTCTCAGTATTCACTGAAAAGAATAGATTGAAAATTCACACACATGTTCACTGATTTTACACAGTTTTGCCCCTCTTTCGACGTAGCAATTTTTTGTTCAGTTTTGTATGTAAGCTGGTATCTCAATATCCACTAACGGGAATGGATTGAAACGTCATGTGCAATAACTGTTTTTGCATTTGTACAAAGCTATGCCCTTTTTGACTTTTTGGTTAAAGGTTGTACGTAATCTGGTATCTCAGTTTCCAGTAATGGAGAATGGAAAGAAAATTCACGTCCTTGTTCTGTAATGGTATAATATGCAATGCACAAGAGCCACTGGTGTATTTGTTTTGTTGTTGTTCTTGTTGTTGTTGTCCTCCATTTAAGAACAATAGCTTGTTTAAATCGATTTTAGTCAAACATTTGTCAATCAGATGTCTTTGATAAATGTCGAAAGTTGATTTATTGAAGATAAAACCCTTTTGTTACACGTGCTTCTTTTCTTTCCGATTTTCTTTAGGTATTCAGTAATCAACTCCCCTTCACTGCTACTGGTGTTCAATAAAATCTATAAGAATATATAAAACACAATCAGGCAAATTAATAGCAGATTCTGTTTGAAAATAATATTTATATATAGTAAATCCTTATTTTCAACACTTTGTAAGGAAGATAATAAAATGTGTAAGTAAATACTTTGGCCAAAGAAAATACCAGCAAACTCTGTATTATTGATGCAGTTTATGAAAGGTTTGGGGAATAGATTTTAGTTGGCAAATAAAACAAGGTTTTGAGTTCAGATGCTTAGTAACCTGATCACGAAGGCCAATGACGTGTTTTGTTTGCCACCAAAGCACACAAAACTAAAATCTATTTCCATTCTAACACGTTGTAATCACACCAGGAAGGTGTACTAATCTGGAATCCTTTTTAGGCGTAAACGGACGCATTACCAAAAGTAGGTAATTTTGCGAAACGTGTTTCTGATAGCAAATATCAAATCTATCTGAGCTTAAGTAATAAGTTAAGTTTAAGCAATTGTAACGTGTAAATATAATAATTATATTAGGTTGAAATAGCTCAAAACTCCTGAAGTAATTCTGTTAGGAATAGAAATGGAAAAATCTGGTTAAACGTCGTCACCGGCGTTTTTGATCATTTTAGAAATGTTTTTTTTTTCTATCAGGCAGCCGAAAACCTACCAGCCCGAATACGTAAATCCAGTTTGGTATAGCCCAAGTCTGTTTAGTATTCGAACATGTGAGACAGTAAATCTGGGCTTTTTGTATTATTTTGCAAGTAATACTACACGAACACGACTCTGGCCTATGCAATGCTTAGTCATTTCATGGAGTTGATACAGATTTTGATTTCTCACCATATATATCTTATTCATAACTAAGCGACCTACTGGCTCGGCTTACCTGTTTACCAAGAATGGTTTGGTTATCATATTTAAGGTAATAAATACTGAGATGTAATCAGTCTTTCATTGCAAGTAAATGTCACAAGAATTTGATAATATTTTCCCATGACTAATAAGAAGCAATACGCTGTTGTTTAATACCAGCTATAATAATGTAGAAAGACCGCAGATTCTCCTCTCCATATATGGGCTTTACAAAATTATGGTCGTTATTTGCATCTTAGCAAAAGAGACTGGTTGTTCGTGAATCAGAGAGCGATTTTAATTCATATTAACCTTTTTCTTTAAGATGGCTCGAAGGATTTTATGGAAGCCTGTGACACAGAATCACGACTCTTTCTGATCCATGCTTTGTCTGCATCTGGTGTTATTTAATTTGACAAGGACTCAGCCAGTTATTTTTCTGGTTGTTGGATTTTGTTTGAAAAACAACACTGAAATTCAAGGTCCTTAATGAATATATAAATACTCATATTTTGAAATTCGTTTCAATTAATGCACATTTATAATAATAAACATGTTTAAAACAATGTATTACAGCCTGTTTACTGTGTTTCTCTTTCTCTAAATAAAGAACGTAACGGTGTCACTGCTGACGTATAACATGTTTTTCCCCTAGTTTGATTTTATAAAAGTACACATGCAACATGGTAATTTGTCATTATCCGTGACAAGACCTTTAATTATTCAGGTAAGGCAAACGACAGCAGCGTACATGTATTATATATTCTCGCATACCAGATTTTACCATGGTTCCCTAGCAGGTCAATCCTGATCAATCAGCTGTTTTTGTAAGTGGAATTTGATTGGCTTATTTTACTTCCGGTTTTTGCTACCAATACGCATGCGCACCAAGAAATACGAAAATAATTCAGAGGTTCGTCTGCGTATTACATTGACTGAGCTTTACAGTCAACACACAGATGAACACAGGGTTAAAGCAAACCATTTGTCGAGGAGTTTACGGAAAACTGTCGTAATTTGTTCATTAAATTGAACGAATTTTGACAGTGTTCCGTTTATCCCTCGATATGTTGTTTTTAAGATGTTTGATTTAAGTAAATTTTCAGAGATTTAAACACCTATGAAAATTTGAATGTTCATATTGGACGTTTATATATAAACCCCTGCTGGCTGTGGTACTAATGCAAATGACTTCTCCCTAGCGCGATAGGTACTTGTAACTAGTTTCGGTCCATTTATTTCAGCCTCAGACAATTCAACAGTATTTCAATCATTGACTGTGCATTCAGTTGTATGTTTTGTGTATTCTTTGTTTTATTTGTTCGTATTGATACAAAAGGAGCATTGAAGTAAAATGTTCTAATATTTATTGCGACAATGGATGAATATAATGCTGTTAAAGTTTTCAACGAATGAAAATGTGGCATTGTTAAAGTAATATTAACACATTTCGTATTAAATAATGATAACCTGTGTGGAATCAGCCTTTTCTATACTTGCAACTTGGTTGCATTGTAAAGTAAAAAGACCATCAGATTCTTATCAACTTTTGTGATGACACATTTGCCCTATCTTTTCTTTGTGATGACTGAAACCTCGGTTATACCGTTCTGGCTGCTTTTAAGTAGAAATATATAATTGATCAGGTTTCATTATTCTTAATCATTTTCCTTTTTTATTTCATATAAACAAGTTTTAAAAATCTTGGGGCAGCAGTTTAAGAACTCGAAAGCATTTAAAAACCATATATAGCCAGCTGGTATAACATGTCTCCTTAACAAGAATAAAGAAAAAGATTGAAATGTTATGTTAAAAACAACAATAATTTATCTTCAAAAACAACATCACCCGAAAATGCTCCCATGAAAATTGCTGCGGAGCAATAATAACGCTGATGTAGGCAAAAACTTAAACCTGGAAATTCACAATGGAAATGGTCTATATCTTTTCTCAATACAATCGGCAATAAAATCTTTGTATGACTCGATATACCGTATTCTATCAACATAATGGAATTACATTTTGACTACTTCACAGGCTACCTGATTACTCACTTCCTATTTGGCATGAACAGTCCATCAAAGATAATGCTGTATTCTGAAATCTGTGTTGTATTTATAACCATTGACTCGGGATAAAGGAATTCTCGCATACCAGAGGTCTACCGTGGTTCCCCGGATGAGTTCGTCTCGGGATTTTGACGAACATCTGATTGGTGAGAATGGATAAAGGCGGCTGAGCAAGTTCAAATCACTAACGAGAATAAACTGTCACGCTGTCTGTTTCAATGTTATTGTTAAGTTATCTCTTTAGACGTATACGGACTTGATTTGCATTAAATTTTCATAATTCAGTTACAACAAAACGGTTGAGTAAATAATGGTTGTTATTCAGCGATCACATGATAACACCTGTAATTTAAATGTCTTATATCTTAATAATTATGACGTATGAATTAAACCTGTGCGTTTTTATCTACAGGATACAGGCTGGAACTCGTTAGTTGTTGATTGAACGGCAAACAAGTGACATACCATTTAGTTTGATTCTACTTTACAATTTTTAAATTGTTATTTGGATCTTATAAATAAAAATTGTAAGTAAGATTTTATGATAATATAATTACATAAAAAAACATCGGTTGTTAATTCAATAATGTAATTATTAAAAACATTGTATTAATTGGTGAAATATGGCATTTTTTATTTCAAACTTATTTCCAAGTGGGAATCAGCGTGTTTTATAATGAATACAAACGCTGCCATTTAAAATCAAAAGAACATAGTTCAAATCCATTCTAGATTTAACTTTGATGCATATTTGCTTTGAAACAAACTGTAAAAACAAAAAGTGTGGGATTGAGAAATCATTTCTTAATCAGATCTATATTACTTCACTTTGGAAAAAAAATCATACTATGGTTTTAAGTTACTTAAGAGATAATATATCTCATTTAGTGATTTGTCGCTGAATAAAATCATTGCTTGGGGTTCAGGTGCGAAGGAATTATATCACGAGGGCACAGTCCGAGCGATATAAATAATACGCATCTGAACGATAAACAATGATTTTATTCAAGGGCAAATCACTCTTTTAGATATATTATTTCGATTCTAATACGTTATTTAAGATTATTGTGTACGTCCTTGACGATATCCATCAAATATTTGCCTCATTTCTGCTGATTTCTTTTCCAGCGCGCGCGCTATGCCGTCTAACGCTATGACGTAATAATTGTGACGTCAGAAAAAATGTTGAATAATAACACACCGTTTTCAGCCTCCTTTAAAACTTAAACAAAATTTTCAATAAATTTTACATAAAATTAAACTGAAATTAGTTTCTTTTACTGTCTTTTTCAAAGCTGATTGTAATATAACTTAGATCTATATCTACTGTAAATAACTTGTGGTTTATATCCGATATTGCTAAAAAGAATCAAGTACATCTACCGGATATAATTGTTGAAATTTTCATTGATTTAATGCAATCTGTCACAAACCCTCATTCTCGCATACCAGAGCTCTATCATGGTCCCCCGGTTCGTCTCGGGTACCATGTCGAACATCTGATGAAAGAGAATGCAAACCCTCAGGTGGATAAAAGCTATGACAATTAATCAAATTTCAGTTTTCGATAGTTTCTCCCACAAATGAGGATGAATACATTCCGTATTACAAAAAATCAATCTTAACAGGATCGATCCGGGAATATTAAGTCTATGACTTTGTTTACTAATCATAATAAGTGTAAAGAGCATTTGGCTTGTGACTGGTAAATTTAACTCTTGACGTCGAACAACCATTAAGGTTTGCACAGAACACGCGTTGAAATTCTTAATACGATTTTTATGTTATGTGAAGGGAGGTAGCCGATGCAGTAAGCAGGAAAAAACATGTCATATTAAAATATGAAATAGATGTTGAAATGACTGGAAAGGATATCTTATATATGTTCTTTCTAAAACAGAGTGCCAGAACTGTGTCACCATGCGCCAGTTATCACCATCCACCAGTCCTGTGCTAGGACACGGTGAATTTTCCGGCGGAAAAGACCTCAACGAATGTGTCTACAAGAACGATATAGATGGCGCTAAAGCGTGTCTACATGACAACAAAATGGCGTGGAACACTAGAAATGAGAGCGGGTTGACTCCATTAATGGAGGCATCAACTTTAAGCCGACTGGAAATTTTGACTTTATTGTTGTCATCTAAATGTGACGTCAACGTTACGGATGAAAATGGAAATACGTCACTACACCTCGCTGTTGATGAAGGAAACACTGAAGTTGTTCGAAAGCTCATCCATAGTGGTGAGTACCCTGTTAATATATATGTCATTTGTTACATGACTTTTGATATACGCGGGCCCATGATTAGTCTATATTCAACATATGTTTTCTAGGCTATCAAATATCAAAACTTAAATATTATGTAAAAAATTATATCTAATAGCATGTAATAAAACACCTATTTAATGATTTGCAAGCACATGCGACTATACCTTTTATACATATTGTGAAGTGGAAACATTTGCAAAATGTCTGAGAAAAATACTAGTGAATGCTTTGTAATGAAATCGTTTTTGAAAATGTCACATTTGAATAGTAATAATAAACAACAAACAACATTTGCTTGGTTGATGACTTGCTCTTGTTTTTGCGAAGTACAGTATAACATATATACTGATCCTCAAATTTGTCCTCATATTGACCTGTAGAATGATGAATTAACAAATATCCGTAAAACCGTATAACTTGTCTATTGGAACAAAACATGTTTTAAAAGCGTGTGTCAAGTGTACTACCATTCCGAGAGATCAGTTTACCAAAGTAATAAATGTAACCTTTAGCTTTTACAGTTTAACTTTTCTTTTCAGGACGATGTATTGTGGATGCAAAGAATGCAAATGGTGAAACAGCTTTGATGAAAGCCGCCTTTTATGACTACAGTGAAATGGTTAGAATAATGTTAACGGACGGTAAGTTTTTCCTATCGTCGTCGTCGTTGTTGTTATTGTTATTGTATTAGTGTTTTTGTTAGTATTGTTGTTAACACTTCATTTCACCACAAGGATCAACCTCAACGACAATTGCTTATCTATGTACGTTAGGTTTTTTTCTGTTTAATATTTTGTCCTAATTGCTCTCCTTGAAGGAGCAAATGGTGTTTTGTTTGGTATTTGGGGAGAATTTTTTTTGATAAACCATCCATTTTTGTGTTAAAACATATTTAGTTTCGTAACCAGTGATCTTTAAGAGCTAAATGCCTCGTTTGATACAAAACAAATAAGATATACGTTTTTGCTTTGATCGTAGGCATAACAGACACGTGTTGTTTAATACATGTACGCATTAAGCACTTTGTCATCGTTAATTAAAACTGACAAATTAAATTCTGACGTATATTATGTGTGTCATTATTTTTATACTAAAACTAGAACATAAAACATGTATATCACTTTAAAGAAAAAAAAACAAAAACAAAATCTTACGTCATTTCGTAGGATGGACAACATTTATGATACAACAATGTCAACATATGTCAATTAAGAGTGAAAGATACAACAGTTGGTGAGACAGGTGAACTCCAACGCTAATTTAGTTCAGGTGAACCAGTCTGAAACGTGGTCACATTTAATTAAAAAAAGAGTCTGTATAGGTTTAAGACTACATTTATATGCATTATTCCCATAAATAACATCAAATATCTAAGTGGGTGGGGAAGGAATATGTTTCAAGCTAAAGAATTAAAGGCGTACATCACCAAATTCATGTTCATTATTTTTCAAAACTTTTTTGCAATTATTATTAGTAAGACATAGTGTTATACAGAGAGTTGTAGGCGATGTTTCACTAAAATGATTGTTTACTCAGTAGAAAAGCTGTTGAAAAGTAATCTATTGCGTTATAAACGCAATAAACATTTGGTATAAAGTGTTAGTAATTTATTTAGCAGTAGGGTCTACATAGAATATTATCTTTACTGTTGTTTTGTTTATATTTTAAAGACGTTGTTTTAAAAGATGATAACATCGTTTCTTGTTACTGCTTCTTTTTGTTGTGGGCCTACTTTGCGAATACGTGGCTCTGTGGCTGTGTTTGTGATGCCCTGTGCTTCCGAGAAATGTACCCTTACATTTAATCTTTTGTGCCTTCAACAGGTTCCTTTAATAACCTTCATAACAAACTAAGAATATGATGTTTCTTTTTTTATTTTAGGAGACGCTGATCCAAATGCTCGGGACAAAACGGGTCAAACAGCCCTGCATATTGCACTGCGAGAGGGAAGTCACATGACCGTTGACCTGTTGTTAAAACATGGATGTGACGTCTCTGTATTGGATAACCTCGGACAAAGTGCATTATATGTCGCTATTCATAGCCCATGCAACAAGACCCTCGACCTAGCCAAGAAACTCATTTCAGCAGGTAAAATATACTTTAACATAAATTTTGCCGCCATTTGTTGACACTCATTAGTCCTCATTAGCATAATGTGTCCTTTCTTAAAATATGCATCCAAAACAAGGACAACGTAACAGTATCGCAAGAAAATGACTGCAGGGAAAATTAAGGCAGATAGAAAATTTATTATCGATATTAAAGCGTATAGAGAAAAGATTTATAAATTAAAGTGTTTTTCATTAAAGGCTCTGTTAAATGGAAACTGTCATATTGTTTCCCTCTTGTAAAATTGATGTTTGAGTAATCATGTTATATAGTTAGAAACTTTATACATTTTCTATTCATGATGATACATGATAAATTCTGTTGACATACATAATAACGTCTTCTCAGAAAAGAAATTAAATTAATTTTATGCAATCAGCGGCCTTGAATGCATTTTAATGCATAACAATAAATTGTATGTCTGACAGTTCGTATGTTTATTGACGTACAAAAACCATGTCTGTCAGTTACAATATTAACGTTCATTGCAATTTGAAATTTAAATTCTGATAGATCGAAACTGGCACAATCATTAATTTAAACTGGCAACGTTAATATTTCTGACAAGGTCGGACAACGTTAATACGTCTGACATTTCATTTAAATGCGAAATTATAATCCGTAGACAACTAACCGGAAGTTGCAGTCTCGAAGTACGCAAACTGTTGCACTGGAAAACATAAATGTAAAAACCACATGAGTTTTATCGAGGTGCAGTGCTACACATAACTATGAACCATTTTGAAAATCCACTGAAGACAATTGCAAAGCCTAGATAACAAACCAGTATCTTAATGGTTAATTCTGAGCATAAATTAACCAATCATACTGTTGCATTGTCTGTGCCTGGTCTAAAAATAACATCAACAAATGACATTGTTGCATAGTTTGTGACTGGTCTAAAAAAACATCAACCAATGAAATTTTACAAAATCTGTGACTGGTCAAAAAATAACATTAACCAATGATATTGTTACAAAGTCTGTGACTAAAAAACACGTCTTTCAAAACAAAATATACAATTGAAATGATTGAAATTTTTAGTATCAGGAATTTTATAGGTTTAAGACGGAACTAAACGTATCTCAAGTCCTAAATTGTTTCTTAATAAGGCATTGCCACCACGAGAATAATTCATCACTGACATCTCAAAGCCAAAAGTAACATTGCCTTTCAAAACAAAAGATGCAATCAAAAATAATTGAAATTTTTAGTCTCAGAAAATTGATAAGTTTAAGACGGAACTAATCATATAATGGCATTGCCAAAACAAGACTAATACATCACTGACATCTCAAAACCAGAAATAGTTTCTTCGTGGGACTGCATTATGCAATACATACCTGTGTAGCGGTATCAACTATCGTTTAATGACAAAAGAAGAGTTTGTCATCATCATAAATCATTTTCATCTTGTCTTTTTTTGTTGTTTATGTTAAGGAAATTAAATTGCTATAACTCTGCATGTACCAATAAGTCTTGCACGGCACGTTCTCTCAAACAATGATGTTTTAATTGTAGTTTGAAATAATCATAAATAAGATTTTTTCATCTTTTGTATTGACTGACATTCGAATATCAAAGGTTATTCAGTGTTATCCCTGCAATTACAAACAAACCATGAGACTGATATTTAATACAAGTTTTATTTATTTATTTATTTATTTATTAAGGTAAACATTTTTACTGATTAGTTAACGTGAATATTTGATGAACATTATCTGAATAGAATATCTGTTATCGTTATATATTACAAAGAGTTAGTACCTGACTGATTTGCTATATAACCATGCTAAAGAAAGGAATCTTTAAAAACAAAAACCAGTTTTGACTTTATAAAATGAAACATACTGAATGGCATCGGTTAATACTTAAACCATTCAAAAAGTGTATAAAATGGAAGATATCATATGTCAGTATAGGTTTATTTTGAACTCGTTAATTTAAAGAAAATAACCGTTCCGGTTTCTTGTATGTCCATGTCATTTGTTTTGATTTACCTACGGAAGAAAACTGGAAATCTGTGCGTTTTTGGTGTATCAAATAAAATAAAAGTTATTTATTCGATACAATTATATACATACATTCATTCTATTACAGGTTATGAAATATCTGCAGATAAACTTTGGCTCCTGAATGACGAAAAGCATAACCTGTTTTACCAGGATGACGAGTTTTATGTAACACTTAGAAAAACATTACGGAAGAATTCGAATGAAGTACTACAGGACTTTAATACTTACAGGAAAATATCAACAGGATCAAATAAAATTGACACAAATTACTCTGTATCGCCGATACATTCGCCAGTTCTATCACCGAAGCAGTTGTCTCCGACGACACCTCCTTTCCCTATGTCACCTTCTTTGAAGCAGAAAATTATGTCTTCGCAAACACCAAAATACCCGTCCGTTCCTTTCAGTCAGATGTCATTGAACGAATCCAATTCAGTTTGGTTATCGCCATCGTGTGCAAGAAGGAACGAGTTTATAAAGTCCAATAGTTTCGAACAAGTGAAACCGAAGACGCCATTACGACCACCGCTGACGTCATCGTTTTCGTCAGACTCGGATGATTCCCCTATGGGTTCACCTGCACTTAGACGTCGTACCCTGTTGCTAAACACAAAAGTTACCGGTAAAAGTAATGATACCCACATCACATCGCTTTTAGTGTCATCTACCAAAGAGGAACCGGCGGTGGTTGAAAAAGATGGACGTTCTGTCACAGTCTCGTTTGCAAATAAGAAACCAGTCTACTTAAGAAGTGAGGACGAAATACCTAGAAGCGCTCCAAACAGCCCAATGATACGCTGTAGAAGGCATATGAGTGCGCGACAGCCAAGGTCGGGGTCACACGAGAATGTAAATCAGAGAAAAATATCATTGCCGGCAAAGACAGCAGTAAAATTTAGTACTGAAATACAAGTAATTGAATACAACAGAAGACAATGAAAACAATACAAAAAGTTTGAGTATATGAAGGCATAAGAACTGGTACACAAGTATCATAGATTGGCGACATTTATATTGCAGGGGGAAATACTCTATCGACATTGCTTGAAATGTGTTGAACATAACTGGTATACAGTACCTGTGTAATAAGACCTGTGTTTACATATATATGGACAACTTGTTTCTTGTGTTTGTTTCTTGGGACTTTTTACGAGCACATGATTCTGTTCTTTGACATTTGTGTATGTTTACACAACAGTTTGAGTACGTCCATTCAAAGAAAAACATTGTAAATCACTTCCTTTCGTTTCATGTCCTGAACAGTGTATATAATCAATATAATAAATGTACATACAAATATAATTTATGCATCATGTAGAGATAGGCCCTAAAATTTTCAGTGATAGAATTACATTAAATAAAGTCTAGAAATTAATTTCCAAATCCTTGAAATAACCAAAAATGATTTCACAAATGTGAAGTTTATGATAGTTTTGTTAATATCAATAACAGAAGTTTTAATTTTTAATTTAAAGTTGTGATCCACAAAGAATGACAACTCTTGCCTTGGGCTATAACTTATAAGTAGAGATCTATTAGTTTACTTCCCTTGCAATTACACAATTGAGTGGAAAATGAAACTGTTTAAGACACAATACATACTTTTTGCACAACAAAATCATTAAGGATTTAAATTTATTTGTGTTTGATTTACCCCTCAAGACATGGTTCCTATGATTCTGTCAACTAACATATGGTAAAAAATAACTTTAACAAGCCAATAATAAAACGAAGTACCAGTAGGTAAATAATAGTGCAGATAATACAGTTTTGCTTGTATCAAAATGTCACAATAGATCCACTTTTGTAATACAGAACACCTGGTAGGATTAGTAAAGGTGCAATTATATTGATCTCTATTTCCTATGCCTACATCATGTTTCATGTATTTCAACGTGGAATGTTAATTTAAAGTTAACACAGCCTGTACTTTCCTCCAAAATTCACAGAAGAGACTCAAGAGTACCTCTGTCTCTATTCCCGAGTTCTTAAAGTGAGTTCAGGTCATAAACTCTAACATTGGGTCGTACTGGGTAAATTTTATCCAGCTTAACAAAACTCATTCGTATACGACTCAACGCAAGTAGGACCCGCACACGAAATCATAAGCCTTAGTAATATCGTGCTACTATGATATATGCCTGTCCTTCTCTATCATTTGAAATACATCTTTGTATAGGAGGGGTTTTATTGCTGTTACAGTTCATTGGTTAGAGCTGGTTGACGGTAACATAGTCCAAGAAATTCGTGCATAAAAACCTTCACTGAAAAGCATGAAACTTGGCACGGTGGTACATAAATATTATACACTTCATTTAAGACTGGGAAGCGGTTTGTGGAAATCCAAGATGGCCGCCAAAATCCAAAATTTCCGCCATAATTCGGTTTACTAATAAAATGGCAAAAACAAGTGTGGGCATCTTGTAAAAATATTTTGAAATAATAGTGGAATGTATGCTACGCTTCTAATAAGTTTGCGATTTATATTGAAAAATCAATATGGCCACCAAAGTCCAAGATGGCCACTAAATATCATCTTTTATTTGAAAATGACGAAATAAATTATAACACCACGTAAAGGATGTTACTTGGAACAGTCATGTATAAAATATATACCCTTATATAATAAAGACAATCGTATTGAGATAAAAGCCATCAAGGTCTCTGTATTCCAAGGTGGCCAGCACTATGAATGTATTTATAGATTCACTACTGACACCTGGGCCCAGTTGTTCGAAACTTTAACAGACAATTAAGCTAACGGCCGATTAAATTTTAGAGTTACATTTCGATATATTAGAAGACTTGTTAAAACATATTATAATTTAAGAATCATCAACACTAAAATGTCTTTACAGTAAAATTAATACATCATTCTAGTAGTTTCCATCATGCCTAATATTTTGAATCAAAATTTAACAGGCTGTTAGTTTAACAGCCGATTAAAGTTTTGAACAACTGGGCCCAGATTGTCTTTTCTAAAGTAAACAAGCCATGTTATATATAAGCTAAGATCAGGTTTGGACCATATTTATTAATTAACTACAATTATGCGTAATAGAAAACTCAAATAGTCCCTGTTAACTGAGTTGAATGCTTTAGAGAAGTCGACATAACATAAGAATGTGGGTTTATTTTGTAATTGGTTCTCGGTTGATTCTGGGGTGCGACAAGGGGATAATCTGGCCCCTCGCTCTTTGCCATCTTCGTAAATGACATAGAACTTGATATTATTTATTTATTTTGCTGGGTTTAACGTCGCACCGACATAATTATAGGTCATATGGCGACTTTCCAGCGATGATGGTGGAGGAAGACCTCAGGTGTCCCTCCGTGCATTACTTCATCAAGAGCGGGTACCTGGGTAGAACCACCGACGTTTCATAAGTTATATTGTCCCGACTGAAAATACACATGTTACTTGTATTTCTTGATATGCTATGCTTGTGTTTACAAAGAACTGTGCAACAAGTGGCTCTGATAGGCAAATAGCAGTAATGCATGTGTTAGTGTACAGTGCATAAAGAGAAATCTGTTTTTAAATTGATATTTTTATCAAGAACTGAATTTGGGCTATTGTCAGTTTATTGTTCTGTGTATAAGCAATTCTTAATTTGTGCTAATTACATACCCATTTACTTGTAAACAACTTACCCACCTGCTGCTATGTATTGTTATATTACTGAAATTCCTATACCATAGCCTAGAACTGTTTACATTCTCCTTCAGCATAAAACAATGGTAATAAAATGGCTAGTTTTTGGTTGTGGATTCAGTGTTGTAATATTTTATGGTTCTTTTGGATCATGAAATCCATTCAAAATCTATAGCATTCCGCTAAAGCCAATGATAAGTGACGTGAGGGGAGTTGCACTATCTATTACCTCTCATGACCTAACTCTGCTATTATTTTGCTTGGTTGAATTATATGCGTCCAAAAGATCTTATAGATTTTATCACTATGGCATATAGTCTTGCAGTATGACATTTAAAATAGGAAATATTAATATCTGTATAATGCTTGGCTTCTACTTATGAATAAGCATGTCAGATGTAAGCTCACCAGACAAGTAGGGTATTAAAATAAGCTTTGTCTCATATGCCCAGAAACTGCCAAACATCCACTGCAACATTCTGCAAATCTAAAAATCAGGATGAATATCCAACAAAGAAAGCCATGTTCTAAAAACGCAGCCGCCCCAAATATAAACCCAGCACGCGGACGCGCACACGGCCAACGTACACACAAAGAAAACCCAAGGACAAAACAAACAGATGATGGAACACAGTGGGGCACCGGCTTGGAAAGGACAGTGGCAAAACCACCCTTGGGGAGCTTAAACTGGTTTATTGTGCACCTCACCTCACTCTTACCCCCACCATGTTCCAAAGTCACAAGACAGTGTAAATAAACGTAATCCCCACCAGTTAGTGTTACACACAGCACTTACCGTGATCACTTATGCAATAAATCATAGTAAGTTCTTTGTTTTCTTTCCATTTTGACATATTTCTTCAATCACAGTGAGAGGAGTTGTTCCACTAAATGTTCATTATCAAGGCTACTTCCCTCCGCCACAGTCTCCACTAGACTCCAGTAGCCTCTGTATACAATCGCCAAACAGATAATTTCAAAAAGCGGAATAGGCCAACAACACATTCATGGTGAGAATATGGTTTTGACCACAATTTGACATTGTTTAGGATTTTAATCGAACCTCGGGGTACTTTGGTGATATTTTAAATATTTTCTGAAATGGTGAAACACATTTATCCAAAAGAAATACAGCTTAACAAGGGTAATTCCTCAGATTTGAAAGCGTCATTTTTTGACTTTAATTTAACAATTATGAATAGTAATTTAGAAACAAAAATATATGATAGAAATGACAATTTCAGTTTTGAAATTGTCAATTTCCTCCACCTTGACAGAGTTTTCACTCCAGCGACACCATACAGTGTCTGTATTTTACAAATTATTCGTTTTGTAAGTGCTTAACTAAGCTGAAACTGAAAAAAAAAAATTGTGGACACAGGGCCAGATTCTCATCAAAAATGATTATTTGATAACAACCTTTTGATAAACACTGAAATGAGGCATTTCGAGCGTTATTTTTTTTTAAATTAACATGCTTAAGTAACGTGGTAGCATATATTACGTACATGAATATATTAAAACCTATTAGAAACTACTGTGTACTTGGATTGGTCATGATATACTGATAAAGAGTAAGTAAACAGTAAAATTCAAGCAAATTCGGGCAAGTATCATCAATACTTTTGTTATTACTTAAGGTATCGCTGCTAGGTCAGATCATCCTATTATGATTTGATATTTACAACGAATGCCACATAACATGATAAACTCTTTTCCCATAAAATAATGAAACTGTATAAAGTTTTCTATCGGCCGAGTATTGTAGCAGCTGTATTACCGTAACGTTCCAAGGTCCAGATCTTATCTTAGAAAACAGGTTTAAGCTTTACGGACAATGGGCTATCAAATAATCATTGTGTAGAAAATTCCGTATGGAAGGGAAGGCTTCGTTACTATAGCTTAAATCAAAGCCCTGAACAGAGTTACAGTGCTTATTGAGTGATATTTCAGCCGATATACATGAAGAATCAACATTTCATTGTGCATAGTCTGGTCATGATTTGAACAATGTTGGAGGAGGTCCGTTAGACAATGCTTCATGCCAAAATATCTAAGCTCTGTGCAGTGTGGTTCAAGACAAGAAGATTTTTAAAGGTTTCCCTATACAACTCTATGTTGGGCTAGGGTGGGGCTAATTTCAACCCAAACCCTAGAGCGGAGTAATTCCGAAAATTTCGAATGTGAATTTTGTTGTTTAAAACAGTAGTCCTCAGTTGCTCACACACTCACACAATGCCAAGATTATAAAAATAAATATGAGACTATTTTTTTACACGTCCAGAATATTTGTATGATGAGGTCACATAGAAACAGAAGGATACTCAAACGACGCAAAGTTGAAACTTGGTAGTTGATTTAGAGCTATGTCCAGGCTAAACACTGCTCACTTAGTAGTGTTAATCACGTTGTGAGTAGTGAGTAGAGTCCAAGGTGATGCGAGTTATGCTCACTGTGTAGTGTTCAAGGCGTTTGAGTGTTATGCTCATTGAGAAGAGCTCGAGGCGTTGGGAGTTACGATCAGTGAGTAGTGTTCAAGGTGATGAAGTAATGCTCACTGAAAAGTGTTGAAGACGTTTAGAGTTATGCTCTATGAGTAGTGTTGAAGGCGTTGTAAGATATACTCACTGAAAAGTGTTCACGGCGTTGAGAGTTACGCTCAGTAAGTAGTGTTTACGGCGTTGAGGGTAATGCTTACTGTGTAGTGTTCACGGCTTTGAGAGTTACTCTCAGTGAGTAGTGTGTATAATGAGTTACTCTCAGTGAGTAATGTGGATACGCGTGCGTACGTGCGTGCGTGCGTGTGTGTGTGTGTTCCTTTGGGGAGGCTGCGTTTTTGGAACGTGGGTTTCCCTTTTGGATATTTCCCCAACGAGCCATTTCTACTTTAATCACTCAAACTATTGATAGTGTTTAAACCAATTTGCCGCTCTGCTTGCATTATTTCTACTTTTCGTGCTAAACGGGATTAAAATTGTCGTCGCGCTTCCTTCTTCATAAAGTATTTAATAAAATTAATAAGAAATAATAAAAATGATACTGAACGAGACAGTTTAACGTTACGCTGCAAAAAGTGAAACAAAATAGTATTTTATGTGTCCTTATAATGTCACAAAAGATAATAGGTAAGGGTAGATTTCTCGGACGGAAGCACAGAGCACCAAGGCGTACTGCAGCATTTTCTTTCTGTTTCCAATGCTGAGATTTAAATTTCGTAAATTAATGTGCGTATTTCAACGTAAACAAAAGCACAAAATAAATAGAACATATATGTTTGTTTTGAATGAAATATGCTACGCGTTCGCGAAAATATGAATTATTTTCACTTTTTGGTGAGATATATTCCATTTTCACTCAAAAGAGGTATATATGTCTTCCCCTTTACTCTTTGGAGTGCACAAGTGTATATTTTCTTCTTGTACATTTATTAATTATCAAATTTTATTTTATGCTTATTGGTGAAATACTGGAAAATAGCAGTGAGATATAAATCGATATCACTCACAGTGCCGAACTTCTTTTTTTTCCAGATAAATTATCTCCCTTGAAATATATTCTTTAATTACCTCCCTTTGCTGCCTTTAAAATTACTGGATTATACTTATACTCAAGCCATACACGAGTCATGAACTGCTAGACAATCCTATATAGAACAAGTTAGCTATATAATTAAATTTGCAAAAGAAATAATGTTACCTTTGTCAGCTTGGTTGCTAGGCCTTGCCATTCATGTAGCTATATGTGTTTCCTCTAGATCTACATTTTTCCATTGGTTCACTATCGTGTGGTAGATTTTACTGGCAACAGCACATTTAGTTGGTTGTTGTCTTAGTAAATTATCACAAGACATCAACTCAACCTTACGTAATATGCCAGCATTTTCGTCGAAGTATTCCCAACTCCGAGCCCAGCCAGTTGTGTTCCAACTTCCATCCAATTTGTTATGCTATGCAGCTCCTAGATCAATATTTCCTAGCTATTTCTATTGAATCCATGATGATATTTAATTCTGCAGCTTGATTTTCCAAGGACTTACGCATAGTCCACAGTTGTTTAGATTTTTCGTGTTGTTTTTTTTATTCTGACCTTCAGCATGAGTTTTGGTAAACAAAGTAAGCTTCCGGTTATTCAACGAACTGACGGTTTGACCCGAAAAGTTTTAAATATGCTTCTACTTAACTACCGGCATTTGTCAATGTCTCTGTTAGCCGCGGACTGTGTATTTTTACACAAAATATTTAAATGCAGTTTTTGTTTTTAAAAACAAAATGGCGTCGTGTTGATTTAATGAACCTAATCGCCAATATTCGATATTAATGTGCATAAGTTTCCATGGTAATTTAGCGGATGTATCATATGTAACACGGTAGCTTAAATAAATCTGAATTTCGTCATGAAATATTGGATTTATATGAACATTTATGCACGTAATAAACAGAAAATTCGTTGATCTTCACAAACTAGCATAAAATAAAAAGAAAATTTGTTTGTTTGCAGTGAGATATCGAAATATATCATCACCGATAAGGGAGACAATTCTGATATTTTCACTCAGGCTCCGCCTTCGTGAAAATATTCAATTGTCTCCCTTATCGGTGATGATATATTTCGATATCTCACTGCAAACAAACAAATATCCTCTATTTAAAACATATTTATCAATGAGTCGTATATTACGATAGAAATCAGACATAATTTCAACCATAATGCTGTTTGAATTATGAGTAAATAAGTGTGTTAATTGTTTGTAACACAGAATTAGCACTAACATCAACTTATATGCGGTCTATTTGTCATATACATCATCTTACTAATGAATGTAAGAATCATCCCGACCCGCTGGTTAAGGTCACTGACTTCGAATCACTTCCTCCTAAAATCGTAGAATTGTTTATGTCAGGACGCTTTCCAGCTAGCTAACAGAAAATCGGTGGTAATTCTAACCAGGTGCTCGCCCGTACCTCAAACGATGCCCGGAGAGGCAGCTTTGGTCTTCTTCTATTATCTATCGATTTTGAGTGAGAAATGTTATCGTCTTAAAGTGTGAATAAGTCGTTTCAAGCAAAGCCGTAGGTAGATAGATCATTATCCTAGACCCTTGTATGACAAATAGTAGAAAAGAACTTCGTTTTTAATTTTTTTCACTATTTATACGGGAAGGGTGATTCTATTAACTGTTGTGTCGAAATACTTATCTTGGCTAACCATCCATTTTAGTATCACTTAGAAACGTTTCATGAATCTGCACGAGATTACTAAGCCAGGAGAAGATGATTCAGTAAACAAGAACATTTCTTGTGGCATACGTATGCCAGTATTTATGCTCTAAGTATCCGTGTAGAAGTTCAATTGCTAGTTATGCTTATCTTTTCAGATATGATTCGAAAATAACACTTTTACAAGGAAATAAGACCTGCTGAGGAGACGGGCTTAAAATGAAAATACAACGAACAATCCTTTTGATACTGGTGCTGGTTGAAGTTAATGAAATCATGTCAGCTCATCTGCAGAAAACGAACACGTGCAAAGAAGTGGAATTATACAACCTTAAGTCTCTAGATTGCAGCCATCAGAACCTCACATATATCCCAAAGACTAAAAGTAATATCTAAAATTTGGTATTCAGTTATAACAATCTAATCAACATAACATCGGAATCATTTGGAAATATCAGCAACCCTGGTAATCTAGTTGACCTTGAACTTGACCATAATAATATTCAAAACATTTCTGCGAACGCACTTACTGCATTCCCAAATTTGAGATTCTTATACTTATCTTACAACCCATTACACTATGACGAATTAAAACATCTCCTGGATGTTTTGTCTAACTTTAGATATCTTTCTCATTTAAGTATAATTGGAATTAGATCCATAACCATTCAGAATGATTTGTTTTCTTTGACGAAAGAAAATAGAATACTTACTCTGGAAGTTACATTTTACGACATGGAAAAGGTTTCAACCGACATATTTAAAAATATCAACAATTTGAAAACACTGTTTTTAAGAAACAATCATATAGAAGAAATTATCCTGTCTAAAAATTACCATTTGCATAATTTATACCTTGATCACAATACCCTTAAGTTTTTCCCTGACTTTTCCGTTAACGGTGACGAATATAATACTATGACTGTATCGTTATTGTAATTAATAAGATTTTGATTTTAACTATTTTCTAAACTTGAAATCATATTCATTTTCTTTAAAGTAGCTAGACTATAGTAAAGGCGAGACTAATTTAAGGGTCAGCAAGTTTAGATAAAGCATGACAAGTTCCACCGTGGTATCTATTCGACGTGCAGATATCTATCCTTATTATAAGATGTTACTGGATTGCTTTCCTTAAATATACCTTGTTAGAATATATTATATACTAATTCCACTAAGGTGGCATGAGAAATGGTCAGCAGTTGACACATCATCTTAACGGTTTTGCTATATAACTCTTGTCTCATTGACAGACTGAGATGTGGGTTTAGGAGGTAGAATGTCGAGAGCACCTTAGCTAGGCAGCGCTTTTGCTGCGGAGCGCCTCAGCTTTCGAACAGAGCTGTAAGATGATGGGTGTCTCTCAGTTTTGGCATTTAAGATTCTAAATTATAATTATTTTTATTAAACTTATTTAATTTCAAAGGACTATTTTGGAACTATGGATAAATTAATTTAAGAAAGATAGAATCATTTATTTTAAATGTGCATCTAGAGAGAGAGTTTTTTATGTATTAATTAATTCAGGATAATTTCGGGATTTGGAATGAATAAATCATATTTCAAGAACTTTGTACCTCATGTTTTTATGTACTAAATAAAATCCACTATACGATCGACTAACGAACTATATATAAAACGGCTGATAGGGGTACACGAATCCGATTGCTATATTCAAAACCTTGAGTTATTGATTATTTCCAAAAATGAAATACAGAAAATTGAACCAGAAAATTTCAAATGTTTATCTAAATTGAAAACTCTTGAACTTGGTCAAAATCCTCTTCAAATATTACAAAACAATATGCTGTCAAAATTGCCAAATTTAGACAAGTTAACGCTGAGATTTTCACCCACAGGCAGTATAAAAGTGGAACCGCTTGCTTTCAAATCAACATCACTGAACACACTGAAACTCGAATTGAATAGCCCAGCCGGAGATGTGTTTGAGTCTTTCGATGACACATTTAAGTATTTACCAAATCTAAGAAATTTGATGCTTGTCTCTATAAGTATGTTTGGGGTAAATAACAAGCAATTATCAAGATTTTTTTCACCTTTTGGTGATATCCGTTATTTTAAATGCTTTGCATGTAAAATTTCTCAGGATCCAGAAGTTATCTTGAAACATATGAAAAATGTGCAAAATATCGATCTTCGATCTAATCCAATCACAAAGTTAAGTGATAAAACGTTTAGGGAAAATACACATTTGTTTTTATCAATTTAAAAAATAATGCAATAGGACATATTTCCGAGTCAGCCCTGCCAATTTCACTATTAAACAAATTACTTACAATAGATCTTAGTCAGAATCCTTTTGTATGTGACTGCGATCTTGAATGGTTTATCAACTGGATGAAAACCATCAAAAATGAGACTGTGATTCCAGGTTATCCATATAGTTATTCATGCTCACTTCCGCCTGAAAAGTCTAAATTAAGACTGTCGGATATAACTTTTACGTACAAAGAATGCCACCCGTGGAGTCCATGGATCTGGTTTGCTGTGATCGGCCCGCCTTGTGTCATTGTTATTGCTATTGTCGTGGTCGTAGTTTACAGAAACAGATGGAATTTCAAACATTATATTTATTTGGTTAGGAAAAAAAGGAACTATCAAGTTATTAAAGGGCATAACTTAGTGTATGATGCCTTTGTTGAATACGAGACAACAGATTCGGCATGGGTGCGTCGCAGACTGCTGCCTATCCTTGAAGATGAAGCGGGATTAAAATTATGCATTCACGAAAGAGACTTTGTTCCTGGCGTTTTTATAAACGACAACATTGTCACCAATATGGACATGAGTGCAAAAATCATTCTTGTCATAACCAATGCTTTTGCCCGTAGCGGATGGTGCACGTTTGAATTGAAAGTGGCACATTCAAAACTGATCAAAGATGAA
Source organism: Mercenaria mercenaria (assembly GCF_021730395.1). Classification (NCBI taxonomy): domain Eukaryota; kingdom Metazoa; phylum Mollusca; class Bivalvia; order Venerida; family Veneridae; genus Mercenaria; species Mercenaria mercenaria. The sequence continues at coordinate 1,368,346 of NC_069378.1, forward strand.
ACAGAGCTTGTGTTCATTCTCTTGGAGAAAATAGACGGAAGAAATATGAACCATTCTCTGAAATTGTTATTTGATACGACAACATACATTGAATGGACAGAGGATATTGTAGGCCAAGAATTGTTCTGGGAAAAACTGAAAAATGTTCTGAAGAAATGAATGCATACTAGAATATACACTGAATATTCCGGTGCAAAGATTATTGATCGCTTTATGTTTAACAAATTGAGGTTATAATGGTTATATTTAATATTAATTGAATGTGCCGTTGAGTGTGAATATAAGTTTAATCTTAAAAGCTAGCTAAAGATTATATGCCGCTTGTAATGAATATCTAGTACTTCTCCAAGAAACTTTTATATAAAATAAGCTCTTTCATCATTGCGCTGTTTATCAATATTTATTTCCAAATATGCACTACATACAAGCATATATTAAATGTTAAAGAATTGAGGAGTAAGCTACAGGCTTGTATTGAACCCTCTTTCTTGGGGTGTTTTCGAAGTATCTCGCCACATGTCGGTGGTCTGTAATTGTGGGCGTTCTCAGTTTGTCATTTCTGTACTGGAAAATACCTGTCGTTAGTCTAAGCTGGAGGATGTTCGCCCTTTTTCGTTTGGCTATACTGAAATATGCTCGCCGTACGTAGTTGATGTGTGCTGGAAGGTGATCGTCACATCATTGGTCGGTACTTGATCATCCTCGCTATATTTTGTTGATCTATGATGGAGGGTGCTCGTCGTATGTTGTTTGTCCTTACTTGAGAGTGCACGCCATATAAAGTTTTTCTGTGCTTGAGGGTATTTCCCGTTTGTGTGTGCTGGAGGGAGATTGTCACTGATTGTTGGTCCGTATTTGAAAGTCCTCGTCATATTTTGCTGATTATGATGGAGGGTGCTCGTTGTATGTTGTTTGTCTTTGAGGTTGCCCGCCATATGTAGTTTTTCTGTGCTTGAGAGTACATGCCGTTGGTGTGTGCTGGATAGTATTCGTCGTATATCGTTTGTCTATATATACATTGTAGTGACGTATGTAAACCATGGGCCGTTCCATGAGAAAATCTGTGTAAGTGACATTATATACACTTTCAGTTGTTTTAATGCACCGTGAGAAACAGAGGTTCATAGATAAATGGCCCGTGATGAAATTAAGTTAAGTTATTTTTCAGTAAAATGTTTTGAATATGAATCTGCATATTCAAATGTCAAGGTAGTGATATATACAATTTCTTAAAATTTTCAATCTTGAAAGGTAGAAAAATGATATTGTGTAAAATCATTTAATTTCGTGGTTTTAGACATGGAATGCCACAAATAAAAATTACACAAATATAACAAATGTTTTCCTGAATATACAATTTTCATTAAATAAAATCATTTTATTGAAATGGTTCCGTTTGTTTTTGTTTTGCTCTTTCGAGTACCACTAAGTATTGAATAGTTCTATCTTAAATCACTGAATTTCTTTTGAGTAATACACATGTCAGTTTTGATGACTTTCCAAAATGTGATTGTTGAAATGACTCATTTTGTCCTTCTATATGTACATGTTAACATAATATTATTAATCATATGACAGGACTGAATAAGATATGAGCCGCAACATGAGAAAAACAACATAGTGCGTTTGCGACCAGCATGGATCAAGACCAGCCTGCCCATCCGTGCAGTCTAGTTTGGATCTATGCTGTTCGCTTTCAATCAGAGAAATTAGCGAACAGCATGGATCCTGACCAGACTGCGCGGATGCGCAGGCTGCTCTGGATCTATGCTGGTCGCAAAAGCACTCTGTTGGTTTTCTCATGGCGCGGTTCACATACGCATGTAAGTGAAAATTGTTGAATTAACTTCCTTAACTTTCTACTATTTTGAAGAGAGTTAAGAGAGTCACTGATGATGACTAAATGTGTTAGGACAATGTATATCTTTTTTGCTTTTTGCTTTTGTCACTCACAACCATTATACCAATGCAAACAAATGTTAAATCAGTAGTGAAAGGCAGGTATATATAGAATGGAAAGACATTTTAGTTTTGTTGACAAGTGTGCGTATGAAGCCTCTCGTGTCCATACTACATGTATTCCCTCGCAGCAGGTTATATAATTGTTTGTCGAAGTTGACAGAAGAAGAAAAATTATCATTTATGGTTGCCCTAGCAGAGAATAGAGAGATTATTCATTACGTAAAAAACATAATTTCATAGACGATAAAGAAAGTCCACAATTTCTCACTAAAAACTAATAAACACGCTCAAAGGCGTTATATATATTACGGAGGCATCCATTTAAGGCGCCTTATCAATCTCTATAAGTGCAGTCACAGAGCAATCTAACCCGAGGACAGATTTTACCTTAAATATGATTAAAAAATATTTGCATTTGTTACTTATTAAAAAGCAAATTTTGTAACTTTTGTATTATAGGTTAATCTGTTAAAATGTCCCATCAAATTTTACATATTCTATTTCGTAATCTGAGAATTGGGTAATTCAACAAAAACATGTGTAGCTTATGCGAAAATGACTCTGAAAGAATATATTATCCAGTGTTACTCAAAGTGACGCCCTGCCATTCACATTTACAGATAGTTGACGTTTAAAAGCTCATTCAGAGCCATGTTTTATCGTTGTATGTCTTCATCTCAGTCTTGTTATATGTTCTTGTCCTTCGGGATCATTGATTCCAACTCATTTAGATTCGAAGGACAGGTGCTAGGGGGCGTGGGCAGTGTTGCATTTTCCATTACTGCTCACTGTTTGCCTTGTCCTCGATGCTTCCGAAGGATCTGCTTCTCAGATTATATTTCCGACTTAGAATAAAACTTATCTGCTTTGATCTTATCTTATCGTATCTTACCTTATCTTTTTGTTACTGAAACTACTTGAAAATTAATCACTGCTAAATAAAATAAGTTCCTTGCGGACAATAAAGGCGCTTTTCTTCATTACTCATACCGTTTTAGTCAAATACAATCCCTTTGAAGACAGATCTTTTGTATAATACAGTCATTCCTGTAAATGTTAAACGCACCGGAGGAAGAAAAATGGTATTTTAATGATACTGAAGAATGTAAATTGTTACAGGAAAAGCGGGATTATCGGCAGTTTGTTTCCATGACATAAACGATAAATTGTATTTTAAATTTCCGATATACTAGTGGCTGTTATTATGTAAGACAGTCTCAAAAAGTTGTCATGCAGTCAAGATCATTGCGTTCCGTTGCTCTCATTTTCTTGACATATGGTCAGCCCTTTATATTTTACACATAACTCAATGATAAATTTAAATAGTAACGTAAAATTTCGAGTCTACTTTGTATAATTATCACTTAAAACCGAACTCTGAGAAAAAACAGTAACATTTTTATGTTAATCGAGTGAAAAACGGAAGATCAGGTGATTAAAGTACCGGCCTATTATAAATAAGGACTATTATTTTCATATGTTCCGAATAAGGTGATTTATGGCAATGGTATAAAGACTGGCTAAAGGCCATAATGATGGCAAATGTTGATAAGCAATGAAAATTGTTTCTACAGAAATATGAATGTTCCAAAATCGTAATTATTCATTTGTCCAAATTAAATATAAACAACTTATATCTTTCAGAGGACGCTCATCTGGGATCAGCTTTGATTAACTGTTCATCTAGGATCAGGAGTGATTTACCACTTATCTGGTATCAGCCTTGTTTACCGGTCCTCTGGTATCAACTTTGATTTACCGATCATCTGGAATCAGTTGTGATTTGCTGCTCATTTTGAATCAGCTTTGTTTACCGATCATCTGGGATCAGCTTTGATTTCCCGATCATCTGGTATCAAGTTTGAATTCCCGCTCATCTAGGATCAGCCTTTTTACCGCTCATCTGGGATAGCTTTCATTTCCCGATCATTTAGTATCAACTTTGATTTCCTACGCATCTGGAATCAGCTTTGATTTGACGCTCATCTGGGATCAGTTTTGATTAACCGTTAATTTGGAATCAGCTTTGATGTACCGCTCATCTGCTATCAATTTTGTTTACCGCTCCTCTGGGATCAAATTGATTTCCCGATCATCTGGGATCAACTTTGATATCACCGATAATCTGGGGCCAGCTTTGATTTGACACTCATCAGGGATCAGCTTAGTTGCCACTTTTCCGGAATCAGCTTTGATTTGCCGCTTCTCTGGAATCAACTTTTGCCACACATCTTGGATCATCTTTGCACTCATCTGCGATCAGCATTGTGTTGCCGCTCATCTGGGAACAGCTTTGATTTGCCGCTCATATGGGATTTGATACTAATCTGGGAACAGCTTTGATTTGTCGCTCATATGGGATTTGACGCTCATCTGGGAACAGCTTTGATTTGTCGCTCATATTGGATTTGACGCTCATCTGGGAACAGCTTTGATTTGCCGCTCATATGGGATTTGACGCTCATCTGGGAACAGCTTTGATTTGTCGCTCATATGGGATTTGACGCTCATCTGGGAACAGCTTTGATTTACTACTCAACTGGAATCAGCTTTGGTTTACTGTTAATCTTTATCACTTCACTAGATACCTTGTGTTTAAAACGTTAATGAAAATGAATATGCTTTTGGCAAAACTTCTTCTCCTTGTCGACGTGTTTCAAGAACTATCTGGAAGTATAACCAATCTGAAAAGTCACGGAGACAATACAAATCACTGCGTACTAGGAGAAACACATAAAGGATTGTCTCTTAATTGCTCAAACCAAGCTTTGTTTTATATACCAAGGAACAATGACTCTTTTCAAGTTTTGATTTTCAGTTACAACCTTTTAGTTAATGTCACTGCTGAAACATTTGAAAACATCAGCAAACCAGAGAATCTTACAAATCTGGAACAGGACCATAACAGAATTAAGAACATATCATCAAATGCTTTAAAGATTTTCAAAAATCTTGAAATCTTATATTTGTCGAACACCCCAGTTGATTACTACGATCTGAAACATCTTTTAGGTGCTATTTGCCAACTGAAATTTCTGAAACAATTGAGAATAAGTGGCATACCTACCATAACAATACAAAAAGGCTTGTTTTCATTAATGAGTGTAAATCGTATAGAGCAGTTAGATGTAAACTCATGTAACATGAAGACACTTAATATGGAAATATTCAGTGCATTTGATAAACTGGAAGGACTTCGTCTTCAAAACAATCAAATCAAAATACTAGAACTATCAAAGCTAAGACATCTGCGGTCTTTATATCTACAAGGTAACAAGTTAGCAACGTTCCCAAACTTTTCTATAAATATAAACGAGACAGATTGTTATTTCCCTATGCTCAATACACTCGACATTCGCATAAATCTTACAAGATAAGTTGGTTTAGAAGATCTTGTCTGTATGCGAAAGATAACTCGATTAATGCTTGGCGGGAATCCTATAGAAATATTGCACAATAACATGTTATCAAAGTTACCAGTTATATTATATTTGAATTTGAGATATATTGATGGATATACGTTTGAAATAGAACCATTTGCCTTGCAGTCGCGGTCACTTACTCAGCTGTATATAGGTCATCACGGACAATCGCGTTATGTTTTCAAATCATTAAATGACACATTCAAATTAATACCAAAGCTAAAAATACTTGACATGGCTTATATCAATATGGCGGATCTGACTGGACAAATGTTATCTAATCTCTTTTATCCTTTAAAAACCCTTTTGCGTTTCGCATGTGTAAGCCGAAAATTTCTCAAGATCAGAAGTTTATACTGAAATCAATGGAACGTTTAGAAATACTTGATTTAAATACAAATTTGATAACATCACTTACCGATGAAACTTTAAAAGACAACAAGCACCTTAGATATCTTCATTTGAGATACAACCAACTTGGACATGTGCCAGAATCGGCGTTTCCTACCGCTTTTTTAAATAAAATACATTACTTGGATTTCAGCGGAAACCCGTTTGTATGTGACTGCAATATTGAGTGGTTCATTAATTGGTTGAAGAAAGTGCATTCGAAAATAACGATACAGAATTACCTAGACAGTTATAAATGTAAAGGTCCTACCGATAAGGTGAACCTATTACTGTCAAATGTAGACTTTTCTTACAGAGAATGTCATCCGTGGAGTACCTGTGTCTGGGTGGCTGTTGTTGCATCTCCTTGTGTCGTTGTCATAGCATTAGTCAATCTGATTAAAGTACTTGATCTTCTAAACGAAGATCTGAGAACGACCCATTCACATTCGTCTTCTGTATATTTTGGATCTCCAGTATTGCTATTTTTATTTTCGCAAATCTATTTTTATTCTAACCAATCAGACAACTTGTTCGAATGTCAAAGAGTAAGAAAAATTTGAAGTCAATCCAGGGCTCGAACCTGGGACCTCTCGCTTACAGAGCAAGTGCCCTACTGGCTGAGCTAACCGGCTATCTGACATCTTTCGACATAAAAATTGTAGATATCAAAAGCCAAGGCTTTTTAAAGCTTGCAGAATTTGTAAGTTAGCTTTTGATTGGCTAGCGGAAGGGTTCTCAGAACGAGGCTATCAATAGCTCGTTGTCAGATCCTATGCGTAGCGTAATAGGATATGTACTTTAGTCAGATTGTAGTATTAGTTACATTGATATTGTGTACAGAAATAGGTGAAATTTAAAACACTTCATCTATCTGCTACGAAAGTAAAGAAACTATGAAGCCATTGAGGGACGCAACTTCATTTATAATGCCTTTGTTGCTTACGAAGCCGGGGATTCTGTGTGGATACGTCGCAGGCAACTTCCCATTCTTGAGGAGGAAATGGGACTAAAATTGTGTGTTCACGAACGCGACTTTCAAGCAGGTGTGTTCATTAATGACAATATTGTCGAACATATGGATTCCAGTGAGAAGATCATTTTGGTTGTTACCAATGCATTTGCAAGAAGTGAATGGTGCATGTTTGAATTAAATATTGCACACTCAAAACTTATCAAAGAATCAACGGAGGTAGTTGCAATTCAGTTGGAGAAATTAGATGCCAAGAACACGAATCATTCTTTAAAAGTGCTATTTAACACATCAACATATATAGAATGGACGGAAGACATAGCAGGTCAGGAGCTTTTCTGGACAAAACTTAAGGACGCTGTCAGGAAATAGTTTTGTGTCTCATATGCGATTGCCATTTTTAAAGTCTTTAAACACTGCATGAAAATCTAGGTAAATTGTTTCAATGGTAACAGTAAAACGTTGTTTACATTTCTGTTTGGTTTACAACTTGTAACAATAAAAAACAGTGCTTACAAATATTAAAGAAACCAAAGAAGGCCTTTGCGTTTTTTTTCCTGTACCACAAATAGAGTTGACATGTGCAGAAATTGAACCACAATGGCACTAGCCTCTGAGTGGTTAGATCTTCATGAAACTGAACTTTGAACCATGGTTAGTAATACAATAAACCATAAGATCATAATTATTTTATTCCCTTCTGACATGCTCTTTAAAACATGATGATTAAAAGTATGCTTAACTTCATTCAACCGAGTATTAATACACTGGACGTCAGGCGGCTATTTGACGTCATAATTGAAGTCGTAATGTTCTCATACAGGTCCGCGCGTCAACCGTTGTTTATCAAAGAATATACAATGATTGACTTCCTTCTTTGTTTAACTGGCAAAGTTAAGCCATGTTAGAATGAAGGACTATCATTAATGATTTACAGGTTTATACAAGAATAAATAATAACCAGCATTTTATTCAATTTTCATGATGTAATTGTTACACCAAGATCAGCATATGTTAAAAGAAGAAAGGCATGAGGTTATTTTTTAAATGCCATAACGTTAATCTCTCCCTCGGTAAACATGCATGATTACGTGATTCCAGAGTGGTTCAACGAAAGGTTGTAAAATTGAAACAAAAAATCTTGAAGTGAGAAATATCATGTCATGTCAACACTTGAATGGCTTCGTTTACTCGTTTAATTCAACTGTTTTGCTAAATTTCATTCTTTAATGAATTCATTTAAAAAATACACTATATTTAGTGATACAATTGGTAACTTTGACAAAATCAACGTGACTTCTTAAACTTTCTGAAGTTTAAATTTTCTCTAAAGGGCGTAGAAGCTGGGGCGACAGGGGCGGCGTGGAGCGGAGAAATGCCGAAAATCTTTGAAAAGGCTAGAAAGTATGACTAGGAATAGATACAGCTGTTTTCCCTGTTAATTGTCAAAATATCATGGAGGGCATCGGCGACTGATATGTACACAGAATTTTGTCATGGTCATATCGCTGACACCTTGCTTGATGACCTTGATGACAGGGTTTTGTACAAAGTCGATAATCCGCGATGACCAAGGTTGCTATATTTTCACGATTTGCAGACTCGGATTATAGACGATACATTAATTAATGAAAGTTAATTGTTTTTTATTGTTTATTGACAAAAAGAACAAATTCTACCGTAAAAAGTAAGTATCTTGAGTAAGACACAAACTCATATCGGCATCTTTAGATGTCTTTTAACATTGACAAAATATATTAAATAAAATATGTTGGTAAACATATTGTTTGAAATACCAAAGAAACCAATCATAAAGATTAACTAAAACGCACCAAATGTAGAAAAAATCTCTGGCTGTATGCAAAATTTTTCCGAGGCCGCTCTGGAAGAAAATTCTGAAAAACTTTACTATTGATTATTTTGTCTTATTTGAAATGAAACACAAGTAAAAATCCAAACTTATGAATTAGTGTAGCAGGTCAGGTATAAACGTTTCAAACGAATTTATACAGTGACCAAACCAGGCGGACCGCCTTTAATAGATTTAAAATCTTAAATTTAGAGGCACGAGAACAGGAAAAATTATTGTAATTATGTTAAAAATTTTCACGAGCAATTTGTCAACTTTTTTAAATATAAGAAGACATGACGATGACGGCAAATGTAGTTTTAATACAATAATATTAATAACAATAACAACAACAACAATAATTGTTCCCAATGTGACCTTTTGATAAAAACAACAGTTGTTAAAACACAAAAAAAATCTACTAAACAATAATAGAGGGCTATATAAATTTTGCCAAGAATGCTTCTCCAAATTTCCTTACTGCAGTAATTGAAAGTAGTCTTCTTGAACATTTCGGCTTGAGTGGTTCCATTACCCCGCTATAACAGCTTAAGGGCATTGTTTAGTCACCTCTTGGATTGGTGCCTGCCTTTTAATTTTGTCTTTAGGCAGTTTCTGTGTTACGCAGGCTCCATAACCACAGATCCCCTCTCTAACTTACTGTTTGTTTAGTTCTGCCCATTGTTTTCTCGTTTAGAGCAATGCCTTTATTTTATCAGGGGACCATACGCCGCTTTTCATAGAAATGCGCTCAGTGCATCATTGGAGGTTTCATGTGCAACGCAAAATGAATACATCTGCAGATGTCTCTAAATAATATCCTGGTATTTATAACATGTGTAAATGTTGAGTTTTGCTCATCCTCGGGTTAGAGGGTGTGGTCGGTAGCTTCCAATTCCACTACCGTCCATGAACAGGCTCAATCAAACCATTCCTGCAACATTTTTGTTAGTGTCGTTTTTGGGCGGCCCGTGGTTTTCCACTTTTTTCTATTTTATTCAAATAATTGGTCTATTCAGTCAGTATAGGTGTAATGAGATGTTAACTGAACAGTTTGTTTGTTTGTTTTGGGTTTAACGCCGTTTTTTCAACAGTATTTCAGTCATGTAACGGCGGGCAGTTAACCTAACCAGTGTTCCTGGATTCTGAACTCACGACCCCGCGTTCCGTAGACCAACACTCTACCTACTGAGCTAAGCGGGCGGGTTGTTAATTGAACAGAGTGGATCCTAAGCAAAATAATTACAGACACTGTTTGATGGAGTCTGTTTTTGTATGTAGGGAGTTTCAAAGAACTGCTTGGTAACAACATATTTTTCTTAGTCATGTTTAGTTTCTGTTTTTTTCTCTTTGTTTTCTTCTAAATTATCCTCTTATCATGGATTTTATTTCAAATTCTTAAGGATAAAAGGAAAACAATTGACAGTAATATTGTAATGGTATTTGATAGACTCACTATTACACAGTAAACAGCTTATACCATCTATGACTACCTGATATTAAGCAAGCCACTCTTTGCCAAATAAAACCTAAAGAAAATCCGTTGGAAGCATAGAACGCGACCAAGCATAATAAAAGCATTCTCGAATTTATCACTAATTAAACTTGAACCATATAAAGACCTTTTCTGCACGTCGATGATTACGTTGGTCGTAACAGGTATATGTTCGTATGAAATAAAATTTCAATATCGAAAACCATTCTCCTTCTGTGATCGATTTGATAAAAAGATCACCATCCTTTCTTAATGACTCATATTGGTAGCATTAGTTAGTCCTAGTTCATGTTTACATTTTCTGTTATAATTTGATCAAAGCAATATATGATTATAAAGATATAGATATAATAAGCGTATTAATCACAGCGGCCATACTACTAATGTATTTAAGCATTAGAATATGACAAATTCTACATGTTGTCACAAGTCAATCTCTTTATTTATTTATTTTCAATGTAATCATTTTCTTAGGACAGTCTTGAGCTTTGTCCAAAACAGTTCCTGGCCTACAACATCCTCTGTCCATTCTATATAAGTGGTTGTATCAAACAACACCTTAAGAGAATGGTTCATATTTCTCCCATCATCTCCGTGACTATTTGATAAACGACACTGTGTCTGAAATCATTAGTCCTCCACCTCTGATTCATGCGGAGAAATTGGTAGTTACTTGCGGAGAACAGGTTTGTACTGGTACGGAATCCAGGAACACTAGTTAGGTTAACTGCCCGCCGTTACATGACTGAAATACTGTTGAAAAACAAAAAAAAAAAACGGCGTTTAAACCCAAAACAAACAAACAAACTGTTCAGTTAACATCTCATTACACCTATACTGACTGAATAGACCAATTATTTGAATAAAATAGAAAAAAGCGGAAAACCACGGGACGCCCAAAAACGACATTAACAAAAATGTTGCAGGAATGGTTTGATTGAGCCTGTTCATGGACGGTAGTGGAATTGCAAGCTACCGGCCACACCCTCTAACCCGAGGATGAGCAAAACTCAACATTTACACATGTTATAAGTACCAGGATATTATTTAGAGACATCTGCAGATGTATTCATTTTGCGTTGCACATGAAACCTCCAATGATGCACTGAGCGCATTTCTATGAAAAGCGGCGTATGTTCCCCTGATAAAATAAACGAGAAAACAATGGGCAGGCCTAAACAAACAGTAAGTTAGAGAGGGGATCTGTGGTTATGGAGCCTGCGTAACACAGAAACTGCCTAAAGACAAAATTAAAAGGCAGGCACCAATCCAAGAGGTGACTAAACAATGCCCTTAAGCTGTTATAGCGGGGTAATGGAACCACTCAAGCCGAAATGTTCAAGAAGACTACTTTCAATTACTGCAGTAAGGAAATTTGGAGAAGCATTCTTGGCAAAATTTATATAGCCCTCTATTATTGTTTAGTAGATTTTTTTTTGTGTTTTAACAACTGTTGTTTTTTATCAAAAGGTCACATTGGGAACAATTATTGTTGTTGTTGTTATTGTTATTAATATTATTGTATTAAAACTACATTTGCCGTCATCGTCATGTCTTCTTATATTTAAAAAAGTTGACAAATTGCTCGTGAAAATTTTTAACATAATTACAATAATTTTTCCTGTTCTCGTGCCTCTAAATTTAAGATTTTAAATATATTAAAGGCGGTCCGCCTGGTTTGGTCACTGTATAAATTCGTTTGAAACGTTTATACCTGACCTGCTACACTTATTCATAAGTTTGGATTTTTACTTGTGTTACATTTCAAATAAGACAAAATAATCAATAGTAAAGTTGTTCAGAATTTTCTTCCAGAGCGGCCCCGGAAAAATTTTGCATACAGCCAGAGAATTTTTCTACATTTGGTGCGTTTTAGTTAATCTTTATGATTGGTTTCTTTGGTATTTCAAACAATATGTTTACCAAAAATATTTTATTTAATATATTTTGTCAATGTTAAAAGACATCTAAAGATGCCGATATGAGTTTGTGTCTTACTCAAGACACTTACTTTTTACGGTAGAATTTTTTTTTTCTTTTTTTTGTCAATAAACAATAAAAACAATTAACTTTCATTAATTATTGTATCGCCTATAATCCGAGTCTGCAAATCGTGAAAATATAGCAACCTTGGTCATCGCGGATTATCGACTTTGTACAAAACCCTGTCATCAAGGTCATCAAGCAAGGTGTCAGCGATATGACCATGACAAAATTCTGTGTACATATCAGTCGTCGATGCCCTCCATGATATTTTGACAATTAGCAAGGGAAGACAGCTGTATCTATTCCCTATTATATTTTCTAGACTTTTCAAAGATTTTCGGCATTTCTCCGCTCCACGCCGCCCCTGTCGCCCCAGTTTCTACGCCCTTTAGAGAAAATCTAAACTTCAGAAAATTTAAGAAGTCACGTTGATTTTGTCAAAATTTACGTATTGTATCACTAAATATACTGCATTTTTTAAATGAATTCATTAAAGAATGAAATTTAGCAAAAAGGTTCAATTAAACGAGTAAACGAAGCCATTCAAGTGTTGACATGACATGATATTTCTCACTTCAAGATTGTTTGTTTCAATTTTACAACTTTTCGTTGAATCACTCTGGAATCACGTAATCATGCATGTTTGCCGAGGGAGAGATAAACGTTATGGCATTTGGAAAATAACCTCATGCCTTTCTTCTTTTAACATATGCTGATCTTGGTGTAACAATTACATCATGAAAATTGAATAAAATGCTGGTTATTATTTATTCTTGTATAAACCTGTAAATCATTAATGATAGGCCTTCTTTCGTTTCTTTAATATTTGTAAGCACTGTCTTTTATTGTTACAAGTTGTAAACCAAACGGAAATGTAAACAACGTTTTACTGTAACAATTGAAACAATTTACCTAGATTTTCATGCAGTGTTTAAAGACTTTAAAAATGGCAATCGCATATGAGACACGAAACTATTTCCTGACAGCGTCCTAAAGTTTTGTTCAGAAAAGCTCCTGACCTGCTATGTCTTCCGTCCATTCTATATATGTTGTTGTGTTAAATAGCACTTTTAAAGAGTGATCCGTGTTCTTTGCATCTATTTTCTCCAACTGAATTGCAACTACCTCCGTTGATTCTTTGATAAGTTTTGAGTGTGCAATTTTTAATTCAAACATGCACCATTCACTTCTTGCAAATTTATCGGTAACAACCAAATGATCTTCTCACTGGAATCCATATGTTCGACAATATTGTCATTAATGAACACACCTGATCGAAAGTCGCGTTCGTGAACACACAATTTTAGTCCCATTTCCTCCCCAAGAATGGGAAGTTGCCTGCGACGTATCCACATAGAATCCCCGGCTTCGTAAGCAACAAAGGCATTATAAACGAAGTTGCGTCCCTCGATGGCTTCATAGTTTCTTTTCTTTCGTAGCAGATAGATGAAGTGTTTTAAATTCCACCTATTTCTGTACACAATCCATGTAACTTATGCTACAATCTGACTAAAGTACATATCCTATTACGCTACGCATAGGATCTGACAACGAGCTATTGATAGCCTCGTTCTGAGAACCCTTCCGCTAGCCAATCAAAAGCTAACTTACAAATTTCTGCAAGCTTTATAAAGCCTTGGCTTTTGATATCTACAATTTTTATGTCGAAAGATGTCAGATAGCCGGTTAGCTCAGCCGGTAGGGCACTTGCTCTGTAAGCGAGAGGTCCCAGGTTCGAGCCCTGGATTGACTTCAAATTTTTCTTACTCTTTGACATTCAAACAAGTTGTCTGATTGGTTAGAATAAAAATAGATTTGCGAAAATAAAAATAGCAATACTGGAAATCCAAAATATACAGAAGACAAATGTGAATGGGTCGTTCTCAGATCTTCGTTTAGAAGATCAAGTACTTTAATCAGATTGACTAATGCTATGACAACGACACAAGGAGCCCGCCCGCTTAGCTCAGTAGGTAAGAGCGTTGGTCTACGGATCTCGGGGTCGCGAGTTCGATCCTCGGGCGGGGCGTATGTTCTCCGTGACTATTTGATAAACGACATTGTGTCTGAAATCATTAGTCCTCCACCGCTGATTCATGTGGGGAAGTTGGCAGTTACTTGCGGAGAACAGGTTTGTACTGGTACAGAATCCAGGAATACTGGTTAGGTTAACTGCCCGCCGTTACATAACTGAAATACTGTTGAAAAACGGCGTTAAACCCAAAACAAACAAAAACAAACGACACAAGGAGATGCAATAACAGTCACCCAGACCCAGGTACTCCACGGATGACATTCTCTGTAAGAAAAGTCTACATTTGACAGTAATAGGTTCACCTTATCGGTAGGACCTTTACATTTATAACTGTCTAGGTAATTCTGTATCGTTATTTTCGAATGCACTTTCTTCAACCAATTAATGAACCACTCAATATTGCAGTCACATACAAACGGGTTTCCGCTGAAATCCAAGTAATGTATTTTATTTAAAAAAAGCGGTATGAAACGCCGATTCTGGCACATGTCCAAGTTGGTTGTATCTCAAATGAAGATATCTAAGGTGCCTGTTGTTTTTAAAGGTTTCATCGGTAAGTGATGTTATCAAATTTGTATTTAAATCAAGTATTTCTAAACGTTCCATTGATTTCAGTATAAACTTCTGATCTTGAGAAATTTTCGGCTTACACATGCGAAACGCAAAAGGGTTTTTAAAGGATAAAAGAGATTAGATAACATTTGTCCAGTCAGATCCGCCATATTGATATAAGCTATGTAAAGTATGTTTAGCTTTGGTATTAATTTGAATGTGTCATTTAATGATTTGAAAACATAACGCGATTGTCCGTGATGGCCTATATACAGCTGAGTAAGTGACCACGACTGCAAGGCAAATGGTTCTATTTCAAACGTATATCCATCAATATATCTCAAATTCAAATAGAATATAACTGGTAACTTTGATAACATGTTATTGTGCAATATTTCTATAGGATTCCCGCCAAGCATTAATCGAGTTATCTTTCGCATACAGACAAGATCTTCTAAACCAACTTCTCTTACAAGTCAAATGGTTTATCGCGGCCAGAAATTTGTAAAAACCGGAAAGAAGTTGCGAAATTGTCATTTGTGCAGGAAAGAAGCCTTTACCATAATGTCTAGTACTGGACAGGTATAGTGTCCATGCACGGACAAAGCCAATTTTCTCAGAGGGGGTCCGATCCCCTGCCCCCGCACCCTGGAAATTTGAAATTTAGCACTTCATTTTTTGCATTCTGGGACAGTTTTATGGACTAACCTGTTAAATTTGGGAAAATGATAAAATCAAGCTTTCTTGAAGGTAAAATTCTTAGTTTCTTTTAGATAAATAATATGAATTATGTCGGGGTCGTATGTAGCAGCAGCCGCATATACTTTACATGCAGTCCTAATGTTGCCTTTTTCGAAAAACATTTTCTTTCCTTCTTGTCTTCTTTCCTTTTTTAAAGATTTTCCACCACCCCCGGTCCCCCTCCCCCCCCCTCTGGATCCGCGCATGGTGACATATCATGCTTTCTGCAGGTAAACTTGTGTTTGGTTAAATTTCAACAAAGCACAATTGTCTGAACAGTGTACAAACTCATTACTGTTTTTTCAGGTAAGGGTGGAAAAAAAGTGGTAGACAATGAAAGCAGTAGCATTTTTATTAAAAAAAATAAACAATGAGACAAACATTTCCAACATCTTTGGACGGTTCAAAAATCCCATGTTAAACATACGATAAAGCCCGAAACGCGTGAAAATGTTCCGAATGTAAATCGGGTGAAGTAAGCGCTCTATGTATAAAGTTAGATTATGCGTCTAGATTGATTAAAGTGGGCGAGTCTACTTACATATTACTTGAGGATGAAAAAAAAACGTGTTTTTTTAAATGTTGCTCTTAAACAAGGGTGGCGGTTGAACTACTTAAAGTACAACAACAGTTAATTCACAACAAATCGTACGGTATGTTTTATAATCAGTAGAAGCTAGTCATATTTACGCTTATGGGACCTGTTTCACCCACAAGTAAAGAATTCACAGGTCCATCATGAAATATTTTCCCCAGCGCGCATATACTTGTCCTATTCATAGCCGCGATCAATAAGATTTATGCAAATGTCGAGTGTATTGAGCATAAGGAAATAACAGTCTGTCTCGTTTCTATTAATAGAAACGTTTGGGAACGTTGCTAACTTGTTACCTTGTAGATATAAAGACCGCAGATGTCATAGCTTTGATAGTTCTAGTATTTTGATTTGATTGTTTTGAAGACGAAGTCCTTCCAGTTTATCAAATGCACTGAATATTTCCATATTAAGTGTCTTCATGTTACATGAGTTTACATCTAACTGCTCTATACGATTTACACTCATTAATGAAAACATGCCTTTTTGTATTTTTATGGTAGGTATGCCACTTATTCTCAATTGTTTCAGAAATTTCAGTTGGCAAATAGCACCTAAAAGATGTTTCAGATCGTAGTAATAAACTGGTATGTTCGACAAATATAAAATTTCAAGATTTTTGAAAATCATTAAAGCATTTGATGATATGTTCTTAATTCTGTTATGGTCCAGTTCCAGATTTGTAAGATTCTCTGGTTTGCTGATGTTTTCAAATGTTTCAGCAGTGACATTAACTAAAAGGTTGTAACTGAAAATCAAAACTTGAAAAGAGTCATTGTTCCTTGGTATATAAGACAGAGCTTGGTTTGAGCAATCAAGTGTTTCTCCTAGTACGCAGTGATTTGAATTGTCTCCGTGACTTTCAGATTGGTTATACTTCCAGATAGTTCTTGAAACACGCCGACAAGGAGAAGAAGTTTTGCCAAAAGCATATTCATTTGCATTAACGTTTTAAACAGTAGGTATCTAGTGAAGTGATAAAGATTAACAGTAAACCAAAGCTGATTCCAGTTGAGTAGTAAATCAAAGCTGTTCCCAGATGAGCGTCAAATCAAAGCTGTTCCCAGATGAGCGTCAAATCCCATATGAGCGGCAAATCAAAGCTGTTCCCAGATGAGCGTCAAATCCCATATGAGCGACAAATCAAAGCTGTTCCCAGATGAGCCTCAAATCCCATATGAGCGACAAATCAACGCTGTTCCCAGATGAGCGTCAAATCCCATATGAGCGACAAATCAAAGCTGTTCCCAGATTAGTATCAAATCCCATATGAGCGGCAAATCAAAGCTGTTCCCAGATGAGCGGCAACACAATGCTGATCGCAGATGAGTGCAAAGATGATCCAAGATGTGTGGCAAAAGTTGATTCCAGAGAAGCGGCAAATCGAATCTGATTCCGGAAAAGTGGAGAGGTAAACAAAGTTGATAGCAGATGCGCGGTACATCAAAGCTGATTCCAAATTAACGGTTAATCAAAACTGATCCCAGATGAGCGTCAAATCAAAGCTAATTCCAGATGCGCAGGAAATCAAAGTTGATACTAAATGATCGGGAAATGAAAACTATCCCAGATGAACGGTAAAAAGGCTGATCCTAGATGAGCGGGAATTCAAACTTGATACCAGATGATCGGGAAATCAAAGCTGATCCCAGATGATCGGTAAACAAAACTGATTCAAAATGAGCAGCAAATCACAACTGATTCCAGATGATCGGTAAATCAAAGTTGATACAAGGGACCGGTAAACAAGGCTGATACCAGATAAGTGGTAAATCACTCCTGATCCTAGAGGAACAGTTAATCAAAGCTGATCCCAGATGAGCGTCCTCTGAAAGATATAAGTTGTTTATATTTAATTTGGACAAATGAATAATTACGATTTTGGAACACTCATATTTCTGTAGAAACAATTTTCATTGCTTATCAACATTTGCCTTCATTATGGCCTTTAGCCAGTCTTTATACCATTGCCATGAATCACCTTATTCGGAACATATGAAAATAATAGTCCTTAATTATAATAGGCCGGTACTTTAATCACCTGATTTTCCGTTTTTCACTCGATTAACTTAAAAATGTTACTGTTTTTTCTCAGAGTTCGGTTTTAAGTGATAATTACACAAAGTAGAATCGAAATTTTACGTTACTATTTAATTTCATCATTGAGTTATGTGTAAAATATAAAGGGCTGACAGTATGTCAAAAACGAGAGCAACGGAACGCAATGATCTTGACTGCATGACAACTTTTTGAGACTGTCTTACATAATAACAGCTATATCGGAAATTTAAAATACAACTTACCGTTTATGTCATGGAAACAAACTGCCGATAATCCCGCTTTTCCTGTAACAATTCACATTCTTCAGTATCATTAAAATACCATTTTTCTTCCTCCGGTGCGTTTAACATTTACAGGAATGACTGTATTATACAAAAGATCTGTCTTCAAAGGGATTGTATTTGACTAAAGTTGTATGAGTAATGAAGAAAAGCGCCTTTATTGTCCGCAAGGAACTTATTTTATTTAGCAGTGATTAATTTTCAAGTAGTTTCAGTAACAAAAAGATAAGGTAAGATACGATAAGATAAGATCAAAGCAGATAAGTTTTATTCTAAGTCGGAAATATAATCTGAAAAGTAGATCCTTCGGAAGCATCGAGGACAAGGCAAACAGTGAGCAGTAATGGAAAATGCAACACTGCCCACGCCCCCTAGCACCTGTCCTTCAAATCTAAATGAGTTGAAATCAATGATCCCGAAGGACAAGAACATATAACAAGACTGAGATGAAGACATACAACAATAAAACATGGCTCTGAATGAGCTTTTAAACGTCTACTAACTGTAAGTGTGAATGGCAGGGCGTCACTTTGAGTAACACTGGATAATATATTCTTTCAGAGTCATTTTCGCATAAGCTACAAATGTTTTTGTTGAATTACCCAATTCTCAGATTACGAAATAGAATATGTAACATTTGATGGGACATTTTAACAGATTAACTTTTAATACAAAAGTTACAAAATTTGCTTTTTAATAAGTAACAAACGCAAATATTTTTTAATCATTTTTAAGGTAAATTCTGTCTTCGGGTTAGATTGCTCTGTGACTGCACAGAGATTGATAAGGCGCCTTAAATGGATGCCTCCGTAATATATATAACGCCTTTGAGCGTGTTTATTAGTTTTTAGTGAGAAATTGTGGACTTTCTTTATCGTCTATGAAATTATGTTTTTTACGTAATGAATAATCTCTCTATTCTCTGCTAGGGCAACCACAAATGAGAATTTTTTTTTCTGTCAACTTCGACAAACAATTATATAACCTGCTGCGAGGGAATACATGTAGTATGGACACGAGAGGCTTCATACGCACACTTGTCAACAAAACTAAAATGTCTTTCCATTCTATATATACCTGCATTTCACTACTGATTTAACATTTGTTTGCATTGGTATAATGGTTGTGAGTGACAAACGCAAAAAAGATATACGTTGTCCTAAAACATTTATTTAAACCCAATACCGGTATATTTCTCTAAAATTGAAGAGTGGTTCGCAGAAATAAAAATGTTGAAAGTACAAACTACAATTTGACAGCTGAAACTAAGATACTGCCCATGACTATATATATTTTCCCAGTAAACATTTGCCTCCGGCATTGCCAAAAGATGCAATTATCGGCTGGTATATATTTGCACATGATAAAATTTGAATATGACAATTTATATATTAAAATTTTACAGCGCGGATTGCCACATTCAATTTGTGACGGGTGGACGAAAGAACTGTTCAGATATTTTACAGATAATGGGCCTGGCGATAACCGTGTCATATAGTTGGTATTGTTCAATCATATTGTAAGTGGTGTCAATTTAAAGTATACTTACTTTTGCGTTTAGAGATACATGTATGTAAATGTTGCTGAGTGTCAATATATAGTGTAACCGATATTAATAAATGCAGTTCTTTTTTAGTTAAAACCATCATTTATTCTAATTCAGACCTGTTAACCCGTTCAAAATCATGTCTGTAATCCCGAAGTCCATGCACTTTCAATTATCCATTTTGATTCATGTAGACAGACAGGCCCAGACTGGGCTGAAAAATGTTTGAGCCATTTTTACGTGGTCGGTAGCAGGGTGGGTGTGGGGAGGGATGTTTCTTCCCGCTTTAAATTGCAGTCAGATTGTGAAATGGGCATTGTGGCAGGTGGTAAAAGGGCAAATGTATCAAACTGTAAAGTGGCAATATGGGGGAAAGGTGTGGGAGGATACCGCCTCCTGCAAGAAGGGTTTGGGGGATCACCACAAGAAATGTTTGAATATGTAGACCCTTGATACAGCCTTTGGTACGATTTCTAACTGAAAATTTTATGTTTCAATTTCTAAATATTACCTAGATTCTTTTTAGTATTACAATATCCAAAGTATGAATGACTGTCACTTCATCTTTTTACTTTCAGATTATGCCTCAGGACTAGAATATGAGTCTGATATAGATTCTATGTAGGTGTTATAAAAATAAATTCTAGAATCATTACTTGGATGCTAAAATTTCATAACACAGCTCGATATTTACCCAAAATATTATATCCGGATACGATTACACTTTTCTAAATTTCCAGTTTCAACAATATGTTTTACAAATTGTGATGATACGAAGACATTTAGCAGCAATTGGCAGTATCTGACATTGAAGTTTACGGTTAAATTACCTCTTATTTAAATCTTTTCATAAGAAGTTGTTTCGTTTCGTCAAAGCAGCCAAACATAGACGATCAACTTTCATTTCAAAAACTACAAGAAAATACAATTTAATGTTTCGCCGATTTGTTTATTTCTCGAAAAATAAGAAATAAAATCATCATTTTATAATATCATAATAATAATAATATCAGTAGTAATTAAACAAACCAGTAAGAGCTTCTTCTTCCGATAATTTATCCGCTTACTGACTGCAAAATTCAACCCACGCAAAGTCGTAGAAGCGTTGTTATAAACAGGTCACGCGTGTTCGCCGACAAGTGTCCAGAATGTAGTTAGGATTCATCCGCGAAGTCTCGCGGAAGAATTAACGTACTGCACATATCTTATTCGGGTCATTTAAAATGAAGCTGTCATAATTTAATTTCATCGATGTGGTAAACTCTTTGATAAGAGACATTCCAATGCTTTCAGAGGTACCCGGCTCAAAAAAATACTAGCAGTATGTTCTGGAATTATATTTTGTCTTTCGCTGGATGTTACGCAAGCTTGGTAAGCCTGCGCAATTCATAAAATGCACAGTGCAATAAATTTGTTATTTGCGCAATGATTTTAAAGATTAATTTTTGAAACGGACAGGGTAACAAATGGAAAATTTGGCTAATAAGTTAATATGCAGTTTTTATTTGAATTTGTGAACATTATATTTGCTATTTTGTGACAAAGGGGCACAAAATTCGTCACCATAATCATATGCGCAAATGTATTACCAAATCCCGCAGAATCGTTATGCGTGTTTATGCTTAATGAGTTACCGCGGAAGAAAATACGTGGCTTTATTCGAGTATTGCACATTTACAAGTTATAAATTTGACAGATTACATCGTATATTGGTCATAGCAAATAAGATTGACATAACTGAACTTCATTTGATCAATGAACTCTTTGAAATTTGAGACAATCTAATGGAACTACATCACTTCGCTGTGTTGTGAGGCCATTTAATAAGAATGAGAAATCGGGCGATAGCAAGGACTCGTCAAACGTTTGAAAGCGTTTAGCCGACTCAAAAATACACGCAAATATTTTTTAATCACTTTTAAGGTAAATTCTGTCCTCGGGTTAGATTGCTCTGTGACTGCACTTATAGAGATTGATAAGGCGCCTTAAATGGATGCCTCCGTAATATATATAACGCCTTTGAGCGTGTTTATTAGTTTTTAGTGAGAAATTCTGGACTTTCTTTATCGTCTATGAAATTATGTTTTTTACGTAATGAATAATCTCTCTATTCTCTGCTAGGGCAACCACAAATGATAATTTTTCTTCTTCTGTCAACTTCGACAAACAATTATATAACATGCTGCGAGGGAGTACATGTTGTATGGACACGAGAGGCTTCATACGCACACTTGTCAACAAAACTAAAGTGTCTTTCCATTTTATATATACCTGCCTTTGACTACTGATTTAACATTTGTTTGCATTGGTATAATGGTTGTGAGTGACAAACGCAAAAAAGATATACGTTGTCCTAAAACATTTAGTCATCATCAGTGACTCTCTTAACTCTCTTCAAAATAGTAGAAAGTTAAGGAAGTTAATTCAACAATTTTCACTTACATGCGTATGTGAACCGCGCCATGAGAAAACCAACAGAGTGCGTTTGCGACCAGCATAGATCCAGAGCAGCCTGCGCAGTCAGGATCCATGCTGTTCGCTAATTTCTCTAATTGATAGCGAACAGCATAGATCCAAACCAGACTGCACGGATGGGCAGGCTGGTCTTGATCCATGCTGGTCGCAAAGGCACAATGTTGGTTTTCTCATGGTGCGGCTCATATCTTATTCAGTCCTGTCATATGAATAATAATATTATGTTAACATGTACATATAGAAGGACAAAATGAGTCATTTCAACAATCACATTTTGGAAAGTCATCAAAACTGACATGTGTATTACTCAAAAGAAATTCAGTGATTTAAGATAGAACTATTCCATGCTTAGTGGTATTCGAAAGAGCAAAACAAAAACAAACGGGAACCATTTCAATAAAATGATTTTGTTTAATAAAAATTGTATATTCAGGAAAACATTTGTTAATATTTATCAGATTAGAGTTTCTTTATCCGCTATACTACAGGGTCATTTGTGTAATTTTTATTTGTGGCATTCCATGACTAAAACCACGAAATTAAGGTATTAGAGCACTAATAGTAATGTTTACAAAATGGCCTTTGTTGGTATATTCTGAAAGGTAACTGTATTTTGCACTATTTTGCACTTTTTAAACAACTTTTACCGTGCCGTTTTTTATAAATTTTGTATGACTTATGGAATCTCCTCAAGCTCAAGTAGAGACAAATTTCAAAGTGATAGCCACTATCCAAAACGTTTGCAGAGAACTCATTTTACCATTAATTTTGATAAAAATAACTTCAAACTATTGGTAAACAATTATAAAATACAAAATAAAAATATCAATATCATTTTTTCTATGGTGCCTCAAGTAAACGGATTTAATGAGACAGAATTCATACTTCAACATTGAAAAAATAAGGTCGAATGCTGTGTTTCTGTTTTGAATTTTGCTTACTCCATTTAAAAAGTAACCCTAGGGCAGACGTAAAACCTACCTAAATTTCTTCCACAATATATAATCTAAGAGTGAAAGCAAAATAGAGAACTTTCACCGCATGTAACTCAATATTTTTAAAGATGTGTAACTCTACCCCTTCTGTTTAAGTAGTAAATTCACTTTGAACACAAGAAATTGCTTATATTGCGTTTTCCATTTTTGTACAAGAAATCAATAATAAGTCTTGAAAGAAGTAAAATCTTACTAGAAAAAAAGAAAAATAATAAGAAAAAAAATTGGTCCCAGTAGGGCTTGAACCTACGCCCCCCTAAGAATTGCAGTAAAAGTAGGTTTATGGTAGGAATTGAATACTCTTCAAAAAGGAGGTTCTCTATTAGTGATCTAATACCTTAAATGATTTTACACTATATCAGTTTTCTACCTTTCAAGATTGAAATTTTTAAGAAATTGTATATATCACTTCCTTGACATTTGAATATGCAGATTCATATTCAAAACATTTTACTGAAAAATAACTTAATTTCATCACGGGCATTTTATCTATAAACCTCTGTCGTCTCACGGTGCATTAAAACAATTGTGTATATAATGTCACTTACCCAGATTTTCTCATGGAACGGCCCATGTTTTACATACGTCAATACAATGTATATATAGACAAACGATATACGACGAATACTCTCCAGCATACACCAACGGCATGTACCCTCAAGAACAGAAAAACTGCATATGGCGGGCATCCTCAAGTAAAGACAAACAACATACAACGAGCACCCTCCATCATAATCAGCAAAATATGGCGAGGAATCAAGTACGGACCAACGATCAGTGACAATCTCCCTCCAGCACACACCAACAGCAAGTACCCTCAAGCACAGAAAAACTGTGAACTAGTGAGGCGGGCACCCTCAAGTAAAGACAAACAACATACGACGAGCACCCTCCATCATAGATCAACAAAATGTAGCGAGGATTATCAAGTACCGACCAATGATATGTGACGATCACCCTCCAGCACACACCAACCATGAACGGCGAGCATATTTCAGTACAGTCCAACGACAAAGGGCAAGCATCCTCCAGCTTAGACTAACGACAGGTATTTTCCAGTACAGAAATGACAAACTGAGAACGCCCACAAGTACAGACAACCGACATGTGCCGAGATACCTCGTAAACAACCCAACCACATACGGTGAACACCTTCTAGCACAAATCAACGACATGCGACAGGTAGAGTCCACTTCAGACTAACCACAAACGACAAGCATCCTCCAGTACATAGAGAATGAAAGTGTGTATTACGACATACAACAATAACCCTTCAGTACAGAACAACAACAAAATGGGAGCACCTTCCAGTCCAGACCAACGACATACGGAGAGCATCCTCTAGACCAAAGATATATCTAGCCATAATTCGTTACACATGGCGATTTTCGTGTTGTTTTAGTGTTGCGGAAGACAAACAAAACAAGCAGAATACCTTTTTTTCCATCTCGCGAATATAAAACCTCGCGAACATAGCCAATATTTCATATTCGCTTAATTTTGGCGAAAAAAAGTGCTTTTACTGTATATATCAGTTACTGACTTGTCACTACGCGTATGAAATAGTTACTTGTGTCTTTAGTTTAAATATGGTATTTCCCTATATTAATGTCAAACCTTACAAAAAATGTACAAGAAAGAGGATTTAATACAAGCTTATAGCTTACTCTTCAATTCTTTAACATTTAATCTATACTTGTATGTAGTGCATATTTTGAAATAAATATTTATAAACAACGCAATGAAATAGCTTATTTTATATAAAATTTCCTTAGTGTAGTACTAGATATACATAACAAGCGGCATGTAATCTTTAGAAAGCTTTTAAGATCAAACTATATCTATAAACCTCTGTCGTCTCACGGTGCATTAAAACAATTGTGTATATAATGTCACTTACCCAGATTTTCTCATGGAACGGCCCATGTTTTACATACGTCAATACAATGTATATATAGACAAACGATATACGACGAATACTATCCAGCACACACCAACGGCATGTACTCTCAAGCACAGAAAAACTGCATATGGCGGGCAACCTCGATTAAAGACAAACAACATACGACGAGCACCCTCCATCATAATCAGCAAAATATGGCGAGGACTTTCAAATACGGACCAACAATCAGTGACAATCTCCCTCCAGCACACACAAACGGGAAATACCCTCAAGCACAGAAAAACTGTATATGGCGTGCACCCTCAAGTAAGGACAAACAACATACGACGAACACCCTCCATCATAGATCAACAAAATATAGCGAGGATGATCAAGTACCGACCAATGATGTGACGATCACCCTCCAGCACACATCAACTATGTACGGCGAGCATATTTCAGTACAGCCAAACGAAAAAGGGCGAACATCCTCCAGCTTAGACTAACGACAGGTATTTTCCTGTACAGAAATGACAAACTGAGAACGCCCACAATTACAGACCACCGACATGTGGCGAGATACCTCGAAAACACCCCAAGAAAGAGGGTTCAATACAAGCTTGTAGCTTACTCCTCAATGCTTTAACATTATACATATGCTTGTATGTAGCGCATATTTGGAAATAAATATTGATAAACAACGCAATGATGAAAGAGCTTATTTTATATAAAATTTCCTTGGAGAGGTACTAGATATTCATTACAGGCGGCATATAATCTTTAGCTAGCTTTTAAGATCAAACTTATATACACACTCAACGGCACATTCAATTAATATTAAATATAACTATTATAACCTCAACATATAACGATCGATAATCTTTGCACCGGAATATTCAGTGTATATTCTAGCATGCATTCATTTCTTCAGAACATTTTTCAGTTTTTCACAGAACAATTCATGGCCTACAATATCCTCTGTCCATTCAATGTATGTTGTCGTATCAAATAACAATTTCAGAGAATGGTTCATATTTTTTCCGTCTATTTTCTACAAAAGAATGAACACAAGCTCTGTTTCATCTTCCATTAGTTTTGAATGTGCCACTTTCAATTCAAACGTGCACCATCCGCTACGGGCAAAAGCATTGGTTATGACAAGAATGATTTTTGCACTCATGTCCATATTGGTGACAATGTTGTCGTTTATAAAAACGCCAGGAACAAAGTCTCTTTCGTGAATGCATAATTTTAATCCCGCTTCATCTTCAAGGATAGGCAGCAGTCTGCGACGCACCCATGCCGAATCTGTTGTCTCGTATTCAACAAAGGCATCATACACTAAGTTATGCCCTTTAATAACTTGATAGTTCCTTTTTTTCCTAACCAAATAAATATAATGTTTGAAATTCCATCTGTTTCTGTAAACTACGACCACGACAATAGCAATAGCAATGACACAAGGCGAGCAGATCACAGCAAACCAGATCCATGGACTCCACGGGTGGCATTCTTTGTACGTAAAAGTTATATCCGACAGTCTTAATTTAGACTTTTCAGGCGGAAGTGAGCATGAATAATTATATGGATAACCTGGAATCACAGTCTCATTTTTGATTGTTTTCATCCAGTTGATAAACCATTCAAGGTCGCAGTCACATACAAAAGGATTCTGACTAAGATCGATTGTAAGTAATTTGTTTAATAGTGAAATTGGCAGGGCTGACTCGGAAATATGTCCTATTGCATTGTCTTTTAAATTGATAATAATCAAATGTGTATTTTACCTAAACGTTTTGTCACTTAACTTTGTAATTGGATTAGATCGAAGATCGATATTTTGCATATTTTTCATATGTTTCAAGATAACTTCTGGATCCTGAGAAATTTTACATGCAAAGCATTTAAAATAACGGATATCACCAAGAGGTGAAAATAATCTTGATAATTGATGGTTATTTACCCCAAACATATTTATAGAGCCAAGCATCAAATTTCTTAGATTTGGTAAATACTTAAATGTGTCATCGAAAGACTCAAACACATCTCCGGCTGGGCTATTCAATTCGAGTTTCAGTGTGTTCAGTGATGTTGATTTGAAAGCAAGCGGTTCCACTTTTATACTGCCTTTGGGTGAAAATCTCAGCGTTAACTTGTCTTAATTTGGCAATTTTGACAGGATATTGTTTTGTAATATTTGAAGAGGATTTTGACCAAGTTCAAGAGTTTTCAATTTAGATAAACATTTGAAATTTTCTGGTTCAATTTTCTGTATTTCATTTTTGGAAATAGTCAATAACTCAAGGTTTTGAATATAGCAATCGGATTCGTCACCGTTAACGGAAAAGTCAGGGAAAAACTTAAGGGTATTGTGATCAAGGTATAAATTATGCAAATGGTAATTTTTAGACAGGATTATTTCTTCTATATGATTGTTTCTTAAAAACAGTGTTTTCAAATTGTTGAAATTTTTAAATATGTCGATTGAAACCTTTTCCATGTCGTAAAATGTAACTTCCAGAGTAACTATTCTATTTTCTTTCATCAAAGAAAACAAATCATTCTGAATGGTTATGGATCTAATTCCACTTATACTTAAGTGAGAAAGATATCTAAAGTTAGACAAAACATCCAGGAGATGTTTTAATTCGTCATAGTGTAATGGGTTGTAAGATAAGTATAAGAATCTCAAATTTGGGAATGCATTAAGTGCGTTCGCAGAAATGTTTTGAATATCATTATGGTCAAGTTTAAGGTAAACTAGATTACCAGGGTTGCTGATATTTCCAAATGATTCTGATGTTATGTTGATTAGATTGTTATAACTGAATACCAAATTTTGGATATTACTTTTAGTCTTTGGGATATATGTGAGGTTCTGATGGCTGCAATCTAGAGATTTAAGGTTATGTAATTCCACTTCTTTGCACGTGTTCGTTTTCTGCATATGAGCTGACATGATTTCATTAACTTCAACCAGCACCAGTATCAAAAGATTGTTCGTTGTATTTTCATTTTAAGCCCGTCTCCTCAGCAGGTCTTATTTCCTTGTAAAAGTGTTATTTTCGAATATTATCTGAAAAGATAAGCATAACTAGCAATTGACCTTCTACATGGATACTTAGAGCATAAATGTTAAATGCTTATAGTTCAATAAAAGCCCTTAGAAGATCCTTTGGAAGCATAGAATGTAACAAAGTAAAATAATAATACAATGTAGCACGTTTAAATATGTAAAGAGCATGTATATGTGTTAAAAGCATGTGAATGTGCTAAAGCATGTGAATGTGCTAAAGCATATGACTGTGTAAAAAAAGGATTTGAATATGTAGAAAAAAGCATGTGAATGTGTATAGAGCATGAGGATGTGTAGAAACATGTGAATCTGTAAAAAGCATGTGAATGTGTAAAAAGCATGACAATTTGTAAAAAGCATGAGAATGTGTAAAAAGCATTTGAATGTGTAAAAAGCATGTGAATGTGTAAAGAACACGAGGATATGTAGAAGCATTTGAATCTGTGAAAAGCATGTGAATGTGTAAAAGGCATGAGAATTTGTAAAAAGCAAGAGAATGTGTAAAAAGCATGTGAATGTGTAAAGGGCATTATTATGTGTAAAATAAGCATGTGAATGTGAAAAAAATATGTGGATGTGTAAAGAGCATGTGGATGTGAAAAAGGCATGTGAATTTGTAAAATGTAACTTAAAGGGTAATGATAGTGAGCAGTCATTGAATTATTAATGCACATATTTTAAATCCTGTAACGGTATAAATAGAGGATATTTGTTTGTTTCAGTGAAATATCAATTTTATTTCACAAGTGAGCATCAAAAACTGATATTTTCACGAGTGGGGTAGCCACGAGTGAAAATGACTTTTTTTTGATGCTCACGAGAGAAATAAAAATGATATTTCACTGAAACAAACAAATTTTCTTTTTATTTCATGTGTAAAACTCTATTTTTGTTGCGTAATTTATAAAAATGTCGAAAATCGCGGGAAAGATCAACAGAAAGCATAACACAAATGACGTCATTTTAACAACGTCATCGTCATTATGGCCCACGGTATTCATAACGCCCGGTATCAATTGCAACGGAGGACCGGAACAAGTTCGGCAAAAACAGTGAAAATAAAAATGATAATCTACTGTTTCAAAACTGTGGATTATCACTTTTATTTCACTGAGAAAACTCTATAATTCACTGAAAAACATAAAATAAAAGATGATATATAAAACTCAGAGGTATACTCCGTATAATGTTGTCTTGTACATTTGACTCTGACAGTTTTGATAAAACAACCTACTTTCACTGTGAACAACCTACTTTAACTGTGGGGGGAATACATAAACGTCTATCTGTTCTTCCGTCCTTCAGTCTGTATATCCGTCTGTCCAAAAACAATTCAATAACTGTAACACCAATGAATGCTATTTGATATTACTAGATTCAATTATAGCTTACAGTAGTACGGACGTTTGGAGTACAAAACAAAAACTCTGTTATGAATGATTCTAGAATTATTCTCCTTTTAAAATTGTGTTTTCAAATGTAAGATGGTATCTTTGAATTTTTAAAAATGGACAATGAAACCTTGTGATGATAGATTTCAATGAAAGAAAGTGCACAGCACAATAAAGTAAATCTACCTATGATATTTCTATGGGATTTCTTAGCAGAATGATAATTATTCGATGACCTGTCTTTACAACAACAGAATGTCCCGCCCACGTTAAATAGTAATTCGCCTTCCTCTAACTTTATCTCAAAATATCCTGAAATCTAAGGCTATTCAATTTTGATTTTTACATCGAGAAAGTAAGTTTTGGGTATTATTCAATGTTCGTTTTGAAATAATGATTGACTGTTTAAAAGATTTTTTCCTATACAATGCCATTTTGTTTATGTTTTTGTGAACCCTGTCAGATTGCACGTGCAATCTTATGGAAAAGGTCGCCATTGATATTATTGATATTATTGCGCCAGCATTATTTTTACGAAAACTAACGATTATTTTCTTTCATTTCAAAGTAAATAATCAATTTAAATATATATTTATCTGTCTGTATGTTACTTCTATATTGCTACTATCGCATTCGCTTGTATTAATGTTTGCCCGTACTCAGCCTTTATTTACGTGTACAAATTTACATGCGGAGTGATATATATGACCGGCTGCGTTTTTATAATGTGGCTTTTCCTGGTATTAATTTTGGTTTAGTCAGTTTAGACTGGTGCCAGTGCTAGGGGGCGTGGGACATGTTGTACATTTGATTACATCTTATGAACAGACTCAGTCAAACCGAGTCTGTTATTATGCTGCTTGGTTGCGTTCTACGCTTCCACATGATCTTTTTACAGATTTTAATTATGACAATATGTCATTTGAGTGAAACACAATAAATAAATAATCACTTACCTTAACGCCTTTATCACAAGAGCACTCACTACCTTGGTCTGATCTCCAGACAAATCGGTGTCAAAATGAATCATTCAACCTGAAAAAACTAAGTCCTTCTTGTAGTGAATATGGTTGTTTTTTATACATTCACTTTCTTCACAGTAATGAAATGTTGTGTCTGATAAAGAAAATATCATTGCGTGAAGTCAAGTGTTTTCTTCCTCATTTTAAGGAAGGTATTTCTCCCTGCATTTCTTTGTATAAGTAGTTTTGATGCATCAAAAAACGGAATTGAATCATAAAAGATGACTGTTGAACTGTTTTGTTCTTCTTTGACAAAGTAATCCCAGTCCTTTTAAGGTAAATCTTAGCGTCACTTAGTGTACTACTTCACAAAGTCAAACAACTTTAAGAAAAATATGTATCGAATGGTTCCTACACTTAAATCTTGTACGAAACCTCGAGGTCGGGAACGCAGATTTTTCTGCCTTATCCGGCCTTTATATATTGCCAAAGCTTACGGTCTTTACGAATATAATCCAAATTTTCCATAATCTCAACTTTTAAAAATTACTCACAAACTCGGGTATACTAAAAAAAACAAAAGGAGTGACATCCGCCATATTATCCGCAACGTTCGCTCAGAGTAACGTCCCTTCGGCGCGGCTTGATTTTTATTATATTTTGGTTCCCGATTTTATCGCCCGGCGCATTATTAAACCGGAAACAAGAGTATTATCCAGTGCAGCGCCAAATTCAAATTGTCATAGTAAACAAACGTCGATTTTTTTTTTTGAAACACCATGGAAACTATAGTAAATTTAGTCAAATGGTAAGAAAAAGTAAAGAAAATAACATATTCTTCTCATCTGTAATGTAATATACCAAATAAACTGCTGTGCTGTATGGACCCAAATTGTGAATTTTTGTAAACTTTATCATGATAGTTTAGAATGTTTCTATGCATGGACATTAAATGGGGTTATAACTTATCTGAAACTAAAAAACTGATCATAACCTCCCCCAATCCCCAAAAACATACCCACCACCACACTCTCCCCCACCTTTTTTCAATATAGGTTATATTTCATAGGTTTTTTGGTGCACCATTCGTAAAAAGGGTTCCTGATAAATATTTAATTTTCAAAAAAAAAAAATCACTCTATAGATCATTGTGTTTTAAAATTTTAAACCCTTAAAAATAAGGAAAAACGTTCCATAGAAAAGTTTGGAGTCAAAGAGGCTGAAATTTACACTTAAAAAATGCACAAACAAAATGGATTTGTGATGTGGATCTAGCTTCCCATTTTTGTTTTCTATAAAAAAGATATAACGAGCCGGCCACGGGAAAACTAACATAGTGCTTTGCGACCACATGGACCCAGACCCCTGCCATCCGCCAGTCTGGTCGGATCCGCGTTCCTAACGGTTTCTATAATTGAAAAAGGGTTTTTAAAACAAACACATAGTTCCTGACCAGGTTTGTGGTTCGCGAAAACTGGTCGGATCCATCGGGGTTCAAAGCCACTATGTTGGTTTTTTTGTGGCGCGGTTCAATATATTTGATACATTTTTAAAATCAGGTATTTTAAAAAAAAAGAACAAATATTTTTTTGGAAGGGGAAAAAACAGTAAGGCCTGGAGACAATATTGGAATAACAGAAAACATTTATCTTAAACGTTTCCCTTTTTTTTGATAACAAACCTGTACACATTTTTTTTTCAAATTTCAATGAAAATCATTGAAAATAAAACCTGATTGAATTCAGCAACAAACAAAATTAAAGTACTGATTTTTTTTTCCAATCCATAAGATCTAAATAAATTTCTTTGAATTTGCATAAAATATTGACATCTATGTAATCTTTTCCCGTTCTTAAAAAAGAGAAGGTGTATTTATTTGTTGTTTAAATCTTTCAACAATTTTTCTTCCAAACTTGTTCCTTTACAGAGGAAAAACAGGGTCAAATTTTACACATTTTGTACAGCTAAAAGTACTAGTGCCTTTTTTCCTAGCTAAAATAAAAGATCCGCAAAATGTTAAACAAAAATTTTTTAATTTACTTTTTAATTTTACCGATAAAAAACCTAATATTAATCTCTATAGTACCCATAAAAAAAAAAAACTATTAGCTTAAATTAGCTATTTCCATTTTTATCCACTTAAAGCTAAAGTCAAATCCTTCCAATATTTTTAATTTTATCAAGCTGAAATCTTTCATTATCTTTTTTTTTGTTAACCAATGAATTCAAAAATTTAAATACAAAAATATACATTCCTTTATGCAGAAAAAGAAACCCTGAAAAAACAAACTTTTTTAAAACTTTGAAACTTTGTTTGGGTATATTATTGACTAGCTAAAATTTACCTATACATTCCAACCCATTACTATTCTCAAATTCCACTAGCATTTACTTTTGTTGTCTAAATTTAATAAATTCTGTAATTGATGGCACTTCCTCAGAAAACCCCCCTCAACCTGTTAAATTTTGACCAGGGGGAAAAAAATTCACCCCACTCACCCTTTTGGTTTTTTTTAAATAAAAACTTTAAAATTTAATAAATTTTTAGCCTTTTTTAAAATAAAAATACGTTCAACAGGAAAATGAAATTGAAAAATAATTGAAAAAAAATACAGGTATTTTTTTCACCTTTGGGAAAATTGACAGGGTGATTTTTTCTTTGAGTGCAGGACCTTGTATCCCTGGCATGATTGTGGTGTGTGCAAATAGAAATGTTTAATTCAAAATAATTTTTACTTTTTCAGTAAATTTATATTTTAAAATGCACATTTGGTCAGTATATCAACTTTTTATAACTTTTTGCAGTACCCCTTAAATGTCTTTATCTATACCATCATGTATCTACAGATTTTTTCCAAGTATAATCATCCAACAGCCTGTTACATCTTTCAGGATTGATATTTTAAAAAATTTTGAAAAAAAGAAATAATCATGCTTCATTAAATGCGTTTTCCTTCTTACTTTCTCACAAAAACACATTAAAATAAAAGTCAAGATAAAGGTTTTGATCTTGTACGGGTTGCGGGAAAATGAATCAGGTGAGAAACAGCCTTTACGTTTGCCCTTTAAAAAATTAGAGGGAAAAATTAAATGACAAAAAACGGGCAGAGCTTTTCACATGTTTTTGGAAAATGTATTAAAACTGCTAAAAAAAACTAGGGTTTAAAGTTTCCCAAAACGTATTTTGGTCTTACCGGGAAAAAAAAATGTTCACAATGAAACACTACATATGCTGGGGAATCTGAAAATGATAAGATGGTTTTAGTATCACTTACAAAAAAACCAAAGGGGAATATGATAAAATTTTTTAGAGTCATCACGGGATTAAATATCCAAAAAATGTTGGTTTTACTCGGGTCCCACTAGTTCCATGAAACAAGCCTTCTAAATGTAAATGACCACAGATTATCCAATTTCCTCCAATCTACTGTAATCACACAGGGCTTAAAATTTTTGGGCAAACAGGGGGATTTCTTGCCTCCATCAAAAAGACAATAAAAAGGTACAAAAATAAAAAAACCCAAACAAACATATTTCTAAATCTAACTTAAAATGGATGCTGCGAAATAAAACTGAAAAACTACCAGAAGAGGGTTGAGGGGGACTTTTAGGATAGATGCCATTCAAGAATATACAGCTTAAAAAGACTGGTGATAGTTTGAAATATTTTGGGTTTGTGGAATGTGTGATGAACATTTACTGACGGGCTTAATAAAAAAAACTGCCCTTTAAGATGGTACTCATTTTTGCAAATTTTATTTTTTGGGGGAATACATTTTGTTTCCTAGGGCATTTTGCTACTTTAAAAGCAAGTCCTGCAAAAATTTTTATTTGGTATTCGGGGAACATCAAGATGTTGGGAAACTTTGGTTTTCACGTAACATATTACCTGGAGGTGCCCAAATAAAGTTTTTTTTATAAAATTTGCGCCTGACAAAAAGTTACCTCAAAAAACAATGAATACGTTACGCACAGTACTATTCTTCGGATGTACCTTCGTTAGGACAAAATCTTCCGGGGGATTTGGGACGACATGAGAAAGCTTTTTCTAAGTATTATCAAGACAGGAACTCTGTACTAACAGTTTTAGTTTAATTCGTGTATTTCTTATAATTACAAAAAATAATTCAAACACAAAGAAAACGGAAAAAATTTACACAATCACATTAAATTTAAAAGGGAACCGCAATTCCAGTACCACGCAGTGTTTAAGTCCACAAATTATGAAAAAGACGTTTGCTTTCCATAACTTAAAAAATGCTTTTAAACTTAGCATTAACTCATTCACACTTAAAATCTAAAAAAGCCTAAAAAAATTCACCTTTCACAATAGGATTGAAAAACATCAACAAATATTCATTTTTAAGAGATGGTTTTTCCATAACTTTTTAAGATACATGTGTACCTAGTAACTTTTCATTTCAATAAGGCTTTTTTTTTGCATTAAATCCATTTTGAAAAGTAATAAAAAAATAAATGTTCCTTCAAATCTTCTAAATTATAAAAAAATTACTTCAGTTTATGTTAAAATGTGTTTTAAAACCCCAAATTTAAATAATTCATCTGAGACTTTGGGATTGAATCAAGATAAAGTTTGGGGTAAAATTCCAGACTAGCAAAAAGTGCCCTTAAGCTTTTTTTCAGAACTCGAATGACCCGAGGGTCACATATCTGGCCCTTTTACAGTAGAGGAACCCTTACCAAAAAAAACGGTAAAAATTGTCATACCAAAAAAAATTTTGTCACAGTGCCCAATACCAAAATATTGGTCACGGTGCCCAAAGGGACCGAAAAAATTGGTCACAAACCCCAATTACTGAAAAATTCCCCAAAATTCTTAAAAAATGGTATTTTTATAAAATAAAAAGTGATTTACAGAAAAATTAAAAGTACCGGGGGGTTAATTGATTTTTATTAGCTTTTACATTTTTTAAAGATGACAACGTTATTTTTTGCTGTTATAAAAAAAAGAAACAACCCCCACAATGCAGTGAACCAATACATTTCCCTGCAAAAAATGTGAAAATAACAGTAAATTCTGGGAAAAAAAAGCCGTTTTACCAAAATAGGATGAAAAAAGGATAAATTTCTTAAACAAACATTTAAATAAAGGATGATTGTGCACTGCTACATGTTTCCCTAAAGGAAAAACGATGTAAACTGCAATAAAGAGAATGATCCAGTCCAGAAATAAAAAATTTTCACAAACTTGGAATAGAATCAGTTTAAAAAACCATAGGATTGTAAATATCTGTTGTCGCATTTTTCTAGATCAACACATATGTGTACAATTTTTTTTTTCGTTACTTCGCAAAAAAAAAAACAAGGAAAACATGACTAAATTTTAGCACCCAGAAACAAAGTATGGGGAAAGTTCTATTACCGGGGCATTACATTACCCCCCCTTTTTAAAGACAAAACTCTGTTTCCTTACTTTACATAAATAATGAATAACTCGATTAAGAATAATCTCAAGTAACTAGCAAAAAAATCTGAGTTTAAAATTATCAAAAAGCACAAAAAAACGTTAAACTTTTTAGAGTCCAAAACTTTAAAAAATTCCTTAAAAATTTTAACTGATAAACACTAAAAAAACTAACTAATTGTCTGGCACACCCTGTAAATCATCAAACGTTTTAACATCCATCAAATTAAACATTAAAAAGGCTTCAATGAAAACAAAAATTTCCACTATCAATCGTAACCAGTCTTAACTTTTTTTTTCATTCTCATGAATTGCACGCACAACAGTATATTTTTTTAATTTCTTAAAGTTATTCAGTTTCATAGTTTAATCGCATAAATTCTTTCCGCTATAAATCTAAAAGTTTATTTAATAAAATTTGTCTTCACTTTCAGTTAACTCATAAAATTTTTTCTTAGCTTTGGGGGCGACTTTTTTGAAATTAGTTTCAGTTCAATACCTCCAAAAATTCTAAATTTTAAAATGTTTTCAGTGATTACCATTGTTCATAAAAAAAGATATTCTTTCCGATAAAAAATAACGTATTTGGTACAGTTTTTAAATTTTCTGTTAGATTTAAATTTTTGTTACTGTACTCTTCAAGAGGTTTTTAGTATTCTCCTTACGGCCCCTTTGCTTTTAGGGTCGGTCTGCACCCTCCCGGGTGACTTCTCCGTTTCCGCTTTTCTCCAGCACCCTAAATGCGTTCCAAACAGCCACCCCCTTTTCCCAAGTCTGATCGGGCTCAAGAGCCCTACCCCTCATGTGCATCAACAATCTCTTTGCTGCTGCTTATGGCGTTCACGATGGTACGGGTCCCGGGCGGCAGTAAGAAGGTTAATCTTCCCCCTTTCCTTCTTTTTGCTTTTTCTTCATCGTCTTTTCCCCTCTCTTCTCTGATGTACATTGCCCCTTCTCAATTTTAAAAGTCGTTTCTGAAGCCACACGCATAAAACCCCGGAAGAATGCCCTCGTACGACAAAAAACCCCTCCGCTCATCTCGAATCTGCTCCCCTTTCCCCTGCGGCACTGTTTTTATTTCCTCCCCAAACTGCCCCAATGTAATTTCTTGGTTCATTTAATTGTTATAAGTTTTGGGAGGCAATAGTCTTTGGGCATATCTGTTTAAGGTTTGATGACTCCGGGAATTGCCCAGCCGGGGCATTTTGGTTCAAGGTCGAGTTAACCTGGTCACCCTGTTTGGGGTCACCACAGTCCAAGGAACTCCTAAAACCTGGCAGTAACAGGCGGGCACACCTCCCAAAACACTTGGAAAAACGCTATGTGCTACTCTCAGTAGCAACGCAGGTTTAATGTGGCAGTGGTTTTGGAGGATTGTAGCACCTGCTGGGATCCACCATAAACGGCAACTGGAAACTTGTGGCACTACCACGCAGCAACGGGCAGGGGCATCAAGGGGGTGGTCCTGGGAGGAGAAAAGTAGCACCTGCGAGCCACTGTTACCGGAATGAAGGGTACTTTCGCCGGAGAGCGCTTTGAAAAGGGAAGGGCCGGGTACGGCTTTTTCAAGGGGACGCCTGATTTTTACACTTGGCAAAAATCGGGTTAAGGCGGGGCATCGAATCCCCCTCATTTTCCTCGAAAATGCGTCTCTGTCATCCAGCGGATCCTCTGCCGGGTGCATTTCCACCGGGGTCTTCAGAGTAGCGGATCATGCCCCCTCCCCCAAAACGTATTTGGGTTGCTTGACCGTTTCGCACCCGGGAAGGGCCCCCCCCTCCCACCGTTTTTCCACTTCCTCCTTGTCCCGTTTGACTGTGAAATGTGGTTGACCATTGTGTCCTTGTCAAAGACCAAAGCAAAAAAAAAAAGAAATAGGGCACCTGACAAATGGCACTGATGTTTCAAATGTTGCTATGTACGGCCTCCCTATCACCTTCAGGCACCTTCTTCATTGGTTCGTCCTCCCAATGGGGCAGTTTTTCCCCCTTTACTACCAAAACCCAAAAATTTTAAAAAGTTACCACTTTTAAAATTAAATGCAAAAAAAGCACGGGCTAATTTTGTTAATTTTAAAATTTTAAGACATGCACTCTTATTGATCAGGTGCCCGAACAATCCTCATTAAGCTTTTCCACACAACACGTTTTAGCATCTAATCAACCGCTAAACTTTTATTAGATCCCTTTTTTTAAGCACTTCGCAGCTAATTTCAAACACGGTGTTTTAAAAATTCTCATTTTTTCTTTATTCCGGAAAACTTAAAAAACATTTCACTTTTTCACGGTTAAATTTTGAGTTTCTTGTCCCCTTCCAAATTTTCCGAAATGCTTGAAAAAACATTTTCGGTTAAATCAACATATCAAGGTAAAATGTTTTCACAGCAACAATTATTCCTCTAATTAATTCAAAAATTACACAAATCTTTTTTCACATGTTTTTTAAAATTTAATGAATACCATTTTACTCATGAAAAATATCTTTAAGCACCTATTTACAGATGAACACGCTGTACTAAATATTCTACACACACGGGGAAAAAAATTTTAAGATCACTTGTGC
This sequence comes from Mercenaria mercenaria, assembly GCF_021730395.1. Classification (NCBI taxonomy): domain Eukaryota; kingdom Metazoa; phylum Mollusca; class Bivalvia; order Venerida; family Veneridae; genus Mercenaria; species Mercenaria mercenaria. Next base: position 1,407,002 of record NC_069378.1, read on the forward strand.
TAATAACAACTGAATTCATTTTTTTCACTAATTCGCTTTCTTTTTTTTTTTACCAAAAGAAATATCCACTTTGGAATTTTCCCTCTTAAGGCTTTTTTGGGGTGAAATCTTTCAGGGCCCTCCCTATCCATCAAATACAAATGACGTCGGACGCTTCTTCTTGACATACGGGCCTTTTAAAAGGGCCTTCTGCATTTGGGCATCACACCAACTTTCCTAGACCGTTAAACACCATAGCCTCCCACCTCTTCGATGAAATTTTGTCTGGCATCATACGTTGTTGCTTTTTTAAAAGCGTTTTTTTTAAGGTACCCGAGAACTCATTGCCCGGGAACTATCCTTCAAGCTTAAACTAACAGGCAATACGGTGTCTCTTCAGCTTCACTCTTTATGCCGAAAAAAAGGTCACTGGGGGGCCACCTCTTTCCAATTTGCCAAAAGTTTGATCAGTCTTGTCATTCTTTTGGCGTAATCGTGGGCCCCCACCAGGAAACCAAGATTTTTTGCCCACTCATCTTGCTCTCCGACCAGGTTGCCCTTCATTTTTGATTAAGTTTTGTTCATGGCTTCCCTTGCCATTCGACTGAGATTCGGCACTTGTCCATCTTTTTCACCTCCAAAAAGGAAAAAGGGTCTTTAAGAGGGATTTTCAAAGGGACGTGCCTTGGTCATCAGGATCGCGTAGGAGTCCCCCACCGGAATAAAGTCTTTTAAAAATTCGGATGCCATTCCTCGCTGTCTGATTAGGTCCCGCTTTTCTTCTTGTACTTGGAAAAGACATAAGAACCATGATGTACCCGGGTTTTCCCCTTGTTTTAAGAAAAGGCCCTGGAAACAATCGCTCAGTCCCGGGGGCCCCTTTCCGGTATGGTTTTTGTCTGGTCTTTTTCCTTGGGAACGGTTTTTTCCTTTCCAAAAACCATTTTGTACGAAAAAACCTTGCTTTTCCGCCCCGTTTCCTGAAAACCCAAAAACCGGGCCTTTAAACTTTGGACCCCCAAAAACCCCTTGAACTGGTGACTTCTTCAAACCCCCCCCCGGGTCTTTCCCTTGGGGTTCCCCGGTGTGGCCCTTTTTTTCCCTTTCCAAATTCCCTTTGGGGCCCTGGCGCCCCCCTAACAAAAGGTCTTGTTTTTTTCCCACAAAAAAAAAGACCCCAAAATTTTAAACCACAAAAAACAAACCCCGGAAATTTTCCCACCAAACTTCCCAAAACCCTTTTTCCAACCCCACCCCCCCCCCCCCCCAAAAACCCCCAAAAAACCCCACAGACCCCGCCACACTTGAATTTCCCCAGCTTGCCCACACAAACCTTAAAAACTCCAACAACCAAAACCCCCGGCACCCAAGGTCCACACAACAAACTTTTAAATTTGACTCAAACAACCCCCCCCCGGGGGACCCGGGCCGTTTTTTCCAGGCCCCCCACCCATAGTCCGCCTTTCCCACCCAAACCGATTTCTTTTCACAACCAAAAAACCCCCCTTTCGGCAAAACCCCCCACAAACACAAAATTAAAATAACAACCAACCCCCCTCCCAAACCCCCTTTTTTTCCCCCCAACAAAACCCCTTTTCCCCCCATTTCAACCCCCAATCCCCCCCCCCGCCCACTCCAAACCCCCCCCCCTTTGGAAAACCCTTTTCTGGCTTTTTCTTTTCCTTCCGAACCCCCTTTGCCCCCCTCTCCCTTTTCCCCCTTGCCGTCAAAACCTTTTTTTTTTGATAAACCCCCTTTCCCCCCCGCCGTTTTCCCTTTTCCACGGCCCTCCAAACAAATTTTCCCCCCCCTTATTCCACAGACACCCCAAACGTCCTCAACTTTACCAACAAAAAAATTTTTGACGGGCCACCCCCCACGTTAACCTCAAAACCCTACCCTAAACCTCCCACAAAATCCCAACCCCCCCCGCCCTTAGGGGGTACTCCCATCCAAACCCCCCATTATTTAAAAAAAACGGGAACCGCCCAAAAAACCAAACTCAAACCCCCGGAAAACCCGTTTTTCCCTTAAAATTTCCCCGTTGGGCAAACCAAACCGGACAAACCCCCCCAACGCCCCCCCTTCAAAAACCCGGTTTTCCCTTACCCCCCCAAAAAGGGAGGACAAACCACCACCTTTTTTTTCCCCCCCTAAAAAAAATGGTCCCAAGAAACCTTCTATGGGCCCGAAAAATTTTCTATCCCCCCCCCTCACAAGGGCACCGCACCACCACATTTTTGCCCCACCCTTACTTTGGCACGCCCCCCAAACCCAAAAAAAACCCCCCCCCCCCCCCCGGGCCCCCCCGCACCCCCCCCAAAACACAGCCTTTTTTTTGCCCCTTTAAAAAAAACCCCCCTTTCATACCCCCTCCGGGCCCCCCAAAAAGGGGCCCTTTTTTTTTCGCCCCCTACCAACCCCCCCCGCCCCCCCTTTCGGCACCCCCTTTTCTGTCCCCTTTTTCCCCCTTCCCCCCCCCCGCCCCCCAAAATTCTTTCTTTTTTCACCCATCCCCCCAGCCCACCCGGGAAAAACCAGGGTCCTCCAATTTTTCCTCCCAATCCATTTTTTTTTGGGTATTGCGTTGGACCCCGTACCTTTTTAAAAAAACCCCTTTTTCCCCCCTATTTTTTGGCCCCCAAAAAAATTCACCCCCGGGCCCTTCATAAACCCCCCCATTTTTTTTAAGGGCCCCCCGTCCCCCCCCTCCTCTTTTTCCCCGGGGGCCCCCGAAATTTTCCGCCGGTCCTCTAAAAACCCCTCCGTCTTTTTCCCTTTTTTCCCAACCCTCCTTTTCCCCCAAAATTTCCCCAAGCCCCTGGCCCCCCCCTTTTACCCCTTTTATTTCCCCTTTTCCCCCAAAACCGGCCCCCCCCACCCGCCCTTTTAATCCCTTCCCATACTGCCCCCCCCGTTTTCGCCAACCCCCCCGGCCCCTTTTTGGAAGGGGTTTTACGTCCTTTTGTTGGCATCCCCCCGTTCCCCTTTCCCCCCGCCCTTTTCCGCCCCCCAAAATATTTTTTCCCCGGGCCCCCCGCTTTTTTCTCGCCACCCTTTCTGTTTCCCGCGCCCCGGCTCCCCCTTTTTTTCAAAAACCCCTTGAAACCGCCTTTTGAAAACGCTCCACACTCCCTCTTTTTTCCGACAAACGTTTCCCCTCCCCAAAATTCCCCAGCCATTTAACGGGGTTTCCCCCTTTTTTTTTCTTTTGGCCCCCCCCCAACCCTCCAAGACTCCACAACCCCCCCCTACTCCCCCCAAAACCCCGGGGGCTGCCCCTTTTTTTAAAAAAAATTTTCAAGTCACCCCCCCCCCCCTTTGGAAACTTTCCCCCCCCAACCCCACAAACCCCCCCCCCGCATTTCTTTTTTTACGCAAAAATTGCCCTTTCCCGCAGCCACCCTTTACTTCCCGCACACTACCAACTTTTCCACCCCCCCCACCAAAATTGTTACCCACAAGTACCTGGGTGTCCCTTTGTTCGGCTTAAAATTTTGGGGGGAATTTCCACAAAAAAAAAGCTTTTCTAATGTTGGGAAAACCCAGGCTCTATCAAAATTTTAATTCATTTTTTATAATTAACAATTTCCCACAAAATTCAAGTAAAAATTACCCGTCCATTAATTCAAAAAATGCAAACAAAAAAATCCCCATTTTAAAATACCATAATTAAGAAAAACAGTTTGTTTTCCCTCTTAAAAATCAGTATTTTTTTTAATTTAAACCTTTTACATTTTAAAATTTAATCCAAATAAAACACCATTCGCAAGGGTTTTAAAAATTTTTAAAATCTTTTGCTGTATGGGTTTAAAACCTCGTAATTGCCCTTTTCGTTATTTTAAAAGGGTGTTTTTTTCTTATCCCCTTAAAAATAATTGAAACCTTTAAAAATCTTGATGCCGCACGTAATTACGTGCAGGTCCAAAATTAATCGCAGCGGTTCTTGTATTTACACATGCTTCCTCTGCTTGTTTGGTTTGTTGCTGAGTTAGGTTCCTTAACTCTGTAACACCATCTTTCAAGACTCCATGCATATCCCTCATCATACTACCCACTTGATCCTGGGAATTGCTGTTCTCATTATGATTGATGAAGGAAGTGTTCACAGTTGCATCTGCTTGGCCCGCCCTGTCTATGGTATGATATGATGCTAGAGATTGTCTGTCATCATCATCCGCATCAATTAACGTATCAGTGCATTGGGTCTGTTCTGACTGTCGAAAGAATATATTGCCTTCACTGTCGACAGCTTGTAGTGGGCACTCGCTTGTATCTTCCATGCTGGCTTGGGATCGTATTACTGGATCCAGGTTTGAACTGTTTCACTGGATCCCACTTCTGACAAAAACATTGTTACGCACTAGGGTAGCTATTCTGTCTGGATGTAGCCTTCGGTTAGGAGCTAAATACTTTCGGGAGGACTTGGCCGATCGACATGAGAAAGCTTCTTCTAATGTATTAGGTCAAAGACTAGGAACTCTGTACTAACAGTTTATGAAGTTTAATTCGTGTATTTTCTTATAAGTTACACAAATAATTCAAACACAAAGTATCAACGAATAAAATGTTACACGAATCACATTAAATTTCAAAGGAAGAACTCAGCAATTCACAAGATACCACGCAGTGTTTATAATGACACATAGTATATATGTAGAAGACAGTGTTAGCTTTCCATAGCTTAATTAAATGCAGTATTAACTTGAGCATTAAACTCTATTCATCACTTAATATATCTCAAAAGGCCTAAATAATTCACCATTCAGCAATGAGGACTTGTAAAACATCAGTACAAATATTCATTATTAAGACTGTATAGGCTTTCCATAACTTCTAAAGATGAGTGCATGTGTACCTAGTAACGTTCATTTCAATAAGGCTGTTTTTGCATTAAATCCACTTGAAAAGTAATATAAAAATAAATGTTCCTTCAAATCTTCTAAATGTATATCAAAATTACTTCAGCTTTATGTTAAAATGTGCTTACACCAGTATAATTCATGCTGAGACTATTGTATTTGAATCTAAGATAAAGATTGGTAAAATTCTCAGGACTAGCAAAAAGTGCCCTTAAGCTTATTGTTCAGAACTCGAATGACCCAGATGGTCACAAATCTGGCCCTTTTATAGTAGGCAGGAAAATTGACCAAGAAAAACTGGTCAAAATTGGTCACACGGTAAATTTACCAAATAAAAATGGTCAGTGACCAAAAATAATTGGTCACAGTGACCAAGTGACCAAAATAATTGGTCACGGTGTCCAAGTGACCGAAAATAATTGGTCACAAACTCAAATTACTGAAGAATTCTGCCAAATGCTTCAAAATGGATACTTTATACAATAAAAGAGTGATTTACAGTAAAATTATGTACCAGGGGGTTAAATCTGAGGTTTTTATTAGCTTTATACATCTTTAAAGATGACAACGATTATGTTTGCTGCTTAGTAACGGAAGTAAACAATCCCACAATGCAGCGTAACCAATACACTTCCTGTCAGAAAAATGTGACTCAGGAAAATAAAGCCGATTTACACAAAATAGGATTGAATAAAAGGATGACAGTTGTCTTAAACAAACATTTAAATAACATGGAGTGATTGTGCAGCTGCTACAGTGATTCACATAAAGGAAAAACGATGTAAAATGCAGATAAATGTAGAAATGAATCCAGTCCAGAAAGTAAACAAACTTCACAAACTTGGATTAGAATCTAGATTAAAACGAACATAGGATTGTATAATATCTGTTTGATCGGTCATTTTATCTAGATCAACACATATGTGTACAATTCTGTGTTACGTTACTTGCAGCTAAAGATGAAAAACAAGGAAACCATGACTAGAATTAGCACCCGAGATGAACAAAGTATGTGGTAAGTTCTCATTATCCGGGGCATTACAATACCATGAAAACCAAAAACATTTTTGACCCTACAAAACCAGACATCTGTATTATTATGGATTACTCCCATTTAATGAAAAAGATCAGGAACAATATATCTAAAAGTGGGAAAACAGACAAAAATACAAAACATCTAATTTATAAAGGAAAAGATATTGTCTGGGAACATTGGTATAAAGCTTATCAGTGGGACACTAGTACTAATCCACTTAAAGTTTACCACAAACTAACAAATGATCACTTCTTTTTAAATCCACAGCTTAAAATGAGAAACGCCTTAGCTGAAGATGTTCTGAATAGCAATATGTTACACCTAATGAAAAAATATCAAGAATCCCTTCCTGAACATGAACAAGATTCCTTAACCAGTAGTATTGAACTGTTACAAATGACATCAATATTAGTTAGAAATTTTCGAGATCAAAGGCCAATTCATGAATATGATGACTCAACACTTGCTGAAAATAAAAATGTGTTGTCCTGGTTCCGCAACTGGGAGGCTGAGGAAGGTCTCTGTGAAAAAAATCTCATTTCGCATCAGACAAGAGAGGACATTGCATCTCTGTTACTTGGTTTTAGTGAATTGTGTAAGGACAAATTTACTAGGTCTGCTGGGTCAATTGTTGCCAGTCGAGTAAATAGTGATCCCATTGAAAATATTTTCTCCCAGCAAAGGGGTTTGCATAATGGTGCGAATACCAATCCAAACTTACTTACCTACAATCGTACATAGAACAATGTTATTCTTGGTCAAACTACAATATCCAGAAAAAGTAACACTGGTGGAACTGGTGCTCAAGTGTACAGTGACCAGAGACAACCCCTTAAGTCTATACTTAATACCATGACAGTTGGCAGTGTGAAAAAGTATTGATTGGTAAGTAAACATTATATCATAATCAAAGGGACACACCTACCAATTTATATCACTTACTTTTGAAAACTGAGAAAAACTACCTTTTATTATTAATCATAAAAGGTAACAGAATGATTCCGGCTGCCATAATGCATTAATTATTCATAAAACTGTCATGTAGCCGGTAAAACATGTGGAAAATCTCTTAGCAGCAGCTTTAGTCAGGATTAAGCTTTATCAGAATTAGGTTACTTACATGTATTTTAATCATATTAATAGAATATCTACTTTAATGATACTTTTTAAAAAATATGATGTTTTCAATAAAAGCCTCATTGCTAAAATAACACTGTGATGTACATCTGGAGGCATGTCCCTTTAAAGTATTAAGTATATATATAATTATACTAGAACTGATGAGGTTGGAATTTCTTCTTCAAAATAGTTGTACTAGGTTCTGTTTATCAATTTACAGAAATTGCTGATTATTTAAAGAATGTTGATACCAAAAAAGCAACAAGGTTGTTGAGTTTTAACAAAGAATATAATAATTCCTTATCACATATGGAATGCAAATGTACTGCTTTTAAATAAAAAGTTGACTGACAATTTCATTAATGCCCTGGTTATATAAACCAAAGTTGTTTTGCCTTAATTAGTAACATTTTTTGCATAAAGTCATTCCTAGCTATTTCCAATAATTGTTTTCTCACATTTTTTGTGTAATAACAGAATTTTCCCAATTTGACATTGACACCATTATGTTATAACATTCTGAAATATAAAAGCTTCATGGGAGATACAATCTATATGCAGATCTTTCCTGTTCCTTCATGAAGTTAGACCTGCATAGGGAACTATTTCACATTGAAAAAAAGAATCATTTTTATCAAAATCCTATTCAAAATATAAAAAAAAAATTTTTTATCCGTCCAACATTAATCTCAAAATTTAGTATAAATGAAATAGTTTAAACTTTATGTTTTCACGATAAAAGACTGATAATTTCCATCAAAAGTACCTAAAATCACTTAAATCAGTACCTCCATTATTTTTGTTCAAATTAAAAAATTATATGTTTACCATATTTTTGGTAGTTTTATTCTAGTATGAAAAAAAAAGACAGATATATATGTAAGTAATCCACAATTCAAATGAGTTTAAATTATGCAGCATTGTATTTTTATTCCCAAGCTTTCTTTAATGACAAATTCAAAATATAGTGGTCTTTTTCATATAAAAATGACATTTTGATTATGAATATTAAAATCATTGGATTTCTATCAAATTGTATATTTATTTAAAGATACTAACTCACAGCTGACCAGTGTCAAAAATGAATTTTTTGTCCCATTTTATACTCAGAGTACAAAATGTTTTCAAACACTTAAAATGAACATAAAGTGGTGTATATAGTACTGTCCATCAATTTCAATAAAATGCTGATTAGATATTTTTTGCAGGGATGAGGATAAATTCTATAAAACAGCATATCTCACCATGATTACAGCAAAAGCAAATTTTATATGAATTTATATTGCTGTAACACCATGCCTGTATGGATTTAGTATTTGCAATCAGCTAATATTAGTGACAAATTTTATTGTATCAAGAAAATTTGACATCATGAAGTGTACAAATAAGCTAATCCATTTGGCTCAACAGGTACAGCACAAGACTCCCAATTGGGTTCCCGGTACAAATCACAGGTGAAATAAATGAGCCGCTCCATGTGAAAAACAACGTAGTGGCTCTGCGACCAGCATGGACCAAGACCAGCATGCGCATTCGCGCAGTCTGGTCAGGATACATGCTGTTCGCTGACGGTTTCTCTCATGCTATAAGTTTTGAAAGCAAACAGCATGGATCCTGACCAGACTGCACGGATGTGCAGGCTGGTCTGGATCCATGCTGGTTGCAAAACCACTATGTTGGTTTTCTCATGGCGTGGCTCAAATGTTTTTGCGGACATACATGTCTTGTACATGACTTTGGAGGGACAAACTAAAAAGCAGCACAGTCCCCTCTACTGTCTTTTTGAAAAATGCCTGATAAATATTCACTATCTTTTTAAACAAATAATTTTATTGTATATCTTACCTATAAGTAATGAAAGTCATTCCCTAACTGGAATTTTACTGGCACATAGGGCAAATGAAGAGTGCATCATTTCCAGAAAAGAACTTCCAGTCATCATCATCATCAAGTGCAACACATTCCCTGTGATACCATTATAAACAGGAATCACATGATATCCAAAATTCACCTTCTTCTTCCTTTTTGGAGCAAATTCCACAGAGTTCACTATCGTCATTTATTTCTTCATCTGAACTGATAGGTTTTTTGATCCTCTTTTTAAACTTTTTACTACTACTCATTAACTTTTTAATAGGTGCTGAGCTTGTACTTTTTCTTCCTTTCCCTTTCAGGACAGACTTTTTCACTTTGTGCGGACAAGGTCCTTCAAAAGATGAGCTAGGTTTTGGTTCACTGTCATCATGCACCACCCTACCAGATGTTCCAGGTTGTGGCTCTGTTTCTGTGTTAAGTGAGTTCCCTGCTCTCATTTCCGACACTACTTCAGACACTACTTCTGATGACTGTGTTGACTCTACAGAGATGCATTCTGGATTACTCATAACCAAAGTGTCTTCATTTAAAAGGTAATTGTATAAATGTTAACCTAATTGCATTTTGTTTGCCTTTGCAGAAATTCTCTGTCCATAAGATTTTAAAAGTTGAATAATTTCTGCCTTTTTGTAAGCCATATAGAATGTGGAATCTTGTATAGCAATAGCTTTCAACTTCAGATGTGTTACTGTTTTTCCAGAAGATTTATCATTTTTTATTGTTTCTAATGTCACTGTATCAGTATCCTTCTTTGCTTTCTTCTCCAACACTTTTTTTTCTCAAAGCCTTACCTTTTTCCATTTTCAAAACCCGCAAGTAGTCCTTTCTGAACTGTGAAAAGACAACAGCTGTGAATAATCGAACAATTCTTTCATATGTTAACAGGACATATTCGCATGTCAGAGTTAGTAAATCACATATCTCATGAATATCAGTATCATCATGCTCACCTGAATCCTCCATTCTCTGAAAATTACAACACTTTTTCACAAAGCATTCAGACAAATCTGAATCTGATAAAAGTTTGTCAATGGTAAACCTATACATATACTTGGATTCTTTCATTAATACTTCATATGTCACTATTTTCCGTGATGTCGCTTCTAAAACGGTAAAAATATCAAACACCAGGTCTGAAATATTAGTTAAACTTTCACAGATATTTTGTTTTATAGATGTTTCCTCAAGACTTTCACTATGTTTTGTTGTGGAAAATATTTCACTAGCTGTAACAGTCATTTTATCTAACATACTTATTTGGTATTTTAAGTTTCTTACTTCCTGTTCCATTCCAGGAGAGAAGAGGCAGTCTTTCATGGATTTACACAGTCTATACCTACACTTGGCAATACAGTACCCACCTATATACCTGATTTTTCCTTTTCCAGCTGGTGAAATTTGAGAATTTACATCAGGCAGCACTAAAACATCACTATCTACAGATTGTACAGCTTCAGATTCTTCAGTCAAAAGGTTAGCTTGAATAACAAACATAGCAGATGTTAATATCTGATGAGAGAAAGGACACTTTAGCAGTTTCTGTGACTCATCAAAGTATTCAGCAGAAGTGAGATACCTGTTAAAAGCAGTATAAAATTCAGTAAAGTGTTTTTGTTTTAAATTACCAGGTGTTTCTGTACAGCACTGTTTGTACATGTCAGTAACATTTGTTTGCTGTGTATGGTACCATTCTGTAACTTCACTCTTATCACTTAAAATAAAGTCGTAAGCATTTTTAGCTGCTGCTTCTTCTGGCGTGTCTAAGTAACTGTACACTGCCTTGTCAATTGAACTTTTAATTTCCTGAAAGTCTAAAGATGCACAATATGTATGATCTCTGTCTAAATGACTAGATTCGCAGGAATATGAATGTTCTAAAGATACCCGTTCTGTATGGGAATCAGCTATATCTAAGTCACGGAGCGCTCTTTCAAAGTCTTGATAATCAGAGTCAGAATTGATCTCACTTAAATTGGCAGCATGAACCTCCCCTTTATAGTTAGACTGACAACAACTCAAGTCATCTTATAGATTTTCAAAGCTGGTAAATGATTCATAGAAACTATTCACTTTTTGCGGGTGTTTTTTTACCAAAAAAGGATGGTAATTTTTAACACAAAGACCATTACTTGACATTGCCCTCCCAACTGCAACCCCTAACTGTCCAGGGTTTGTAGCATGGTTGCAATTGACTTCAAAGTAGGCTCTACTCATTCCTTGAGATTTGTGAATAGTCATGGCATATGCCAGCTTCAAAGGGAACTGATACCTTTTTGCAATACAGACATTTGTACTAGGATCAAACCTTGTGAAATTATATCTAGTTAACTTTGCTAATTTAGACTTACCATTTATGTCAAAATTTACTTCTACATAGTCATTTTTAAATTCTGTGACATTTCCAACTAAACCATTTACTAACTGGTTATCAATATTTTTCAATAACATAACCTTAGCTGACTTTTTTAAGGCTAATTTCTTTGGAACAATCATTTTGTTTAAATAATAGATGTCACCATAATCAACAGCTTCAAATAATTTTGTTTCACCATCTACTAATTGTATTTGTTGATAATTGTACAAAGCAATATCTATATTTCGTGCAAATAACTTCACAGTCTTATTTTGGATCTCTGCTGGCAGGGGTCGTGACAGGTTCTTCAAAACTAAATTTGTTTCATCGCTAGGGTTACCCATTTCAAGTTCATTTATGCAGTTTATCAAGTCTCTGTCAGTTTGCCTATGTATTGTTTTTAAATTTATTATGTGTGGAAACACTGAACTAAAAACGTTTGTTTCAAAACAAAAATTACCAGCATCTCCGTATAACTCGTCCGGAATTGGTGGCAGTTGATAAAAGTCCCCTGAAATAACTACTTGAACACCACCAAAACAAGCATCATTACCTTTTACTGCACGGCACACGTATTCTACACTTTCCATTACTTTCTTACTAACCATAGACACTTCGTCAATGACTAATACATCTGTTTGCAGGATCCTTAATTTAGTTTTGGCAAAACGTTCATCATTATTTACAAGCTGGACAAGCTTCTTGTTACAATGTCGGCCGTCTTCTAAACCAGCAAAGTGATGCAGAGTCATCGGTTGTAAACTTGGGTACTGTAAGCACGCAATACCTGTATAGCCACATACGCATACATTTTACCTCGTACACGGAGTGCCTTTACACTCTCGTTGATGGCGAATGATTTCCCTGTACCTGCCTGCCCTAATAGAACAATATTGTGGCCAGAGAGTATGGCATCAAATGCTTTTGTTTGGTATAAATCTAACATCATATCATGTCATTAAACTAGCTTGTTTACATGTGCGCTTTGTTTACATCCGGTTGCATGTAACTCGGTTTAATAATGCGCCGGGCGATAAAATCGGGAACAAAAATATAATAAAAATCAAGCCGCGCCGAAGGGACGTTACTCTGAGCGAACGTTGCGGATAATATGGCGGATGTCACTCCTTTTGTGTTTTTAGTATACCCGAGTTTGTGAGTAATTTTTAAAAGTTGAGATTATGGAAAATTTGGATTATATTCGTAAAGGCCGTAAGCTTTGGCAATATATAAAGGCCGGATAAGGCAGAAAAATCTGCGTTCCCGACCTCGAGCTCCTGTGTTGCGGAACACCATAGCGGAGGCATTAGTACCGTCTATCCTATGAATCATTTATTTGTGTGTCGTGATTTAAAATAATGCACATAGTTCTGTTTTTACCCAGACATGTTATTACATGTTTACATAATTACTGAGCAGATAAAGTAGACATTTCCAAATATGAAATATAAATACATTTTTTCTACTTCTGCGCCTGGTCTTGTTTTTTAATATTTAACCCTAAAATGTAACTGGAGCGGCTATCTTCGTACGAATACAACTTATACGCGTTACATAACCCGTCATACTCTCTAGTATTTTGAGGAAAATAATGACATTTTGAAGAGGGACTCTCGCTGACTCGAAATCATTAATAGGAAGTAAAATACTGATACTGCCCGTGAATTAGCTCTTTTCTTGATCACACAGTAACAATGACATTTCAAATACCACGAAGAATCAAAAGGATAAAGGGTTTGAAAGTAATTAAGGAAATTCAGTTAAATGATCGGCAAGGTCTGCAAAATAACTTTTATATTTTTTATATTGAATTGTAATTGTATTTTAAGTAAAAAAATCCATTCATGTAAATGACTTATTTTTGCATGTAAATTACATTGATACTATGGTAAATAAATATTCTAATATTCTCCGTCCCAATTTCTGATTCACACACCCCCAATACACCCTCCTTGGACAAGCATAAGTAGGGGAAACACCCCCTGGACAAAGTAATTTGACACAGTGTACCCCATGGACAACCTATGGAAGATATATTTCCAGAGAAATACCCCCTGGACGAGACATCGTGAAAGCACCCCGCCCCCAGGACGCGCACCCCCTGGAAAACCTATGGAAGGCATTTTTTCCTGAAAAACACCACCATGTACATGCTGTCTCCAGTGTCTCCAGAGACACACACACTCGGGACAGACCCCCCAATGATTCTTGAATGATTTTAATTAAGAGCTAGATAATTTCAGGGATCAGGCTAATTACTTAATGTTTCAAACTAAATCTTCAATTTATAATAACTAGCTCAAACTCCTATAGGCTGGAGATTCTATACTTAAAAATGGTCTTTTTGTAGAAGTTCGTGTCAGACAATGTCTTTGAATCAACAACAAACGAGTCATATCGCATAGATGCTCGGCCTCTGTCCTCTTAATTGAAGTTACAACTCTATATGAATGCCCTGACTCCTGGAATGCTCAGCGCCTATATGCTATCATATTGTAGCATTCAAGTATCATATAGATATATCTCCGATGCCTTGGCTGTACTTCGCCAATAATGCTGAACCGACTCCATAACCTGAAACGTTCCTGCTATCTCAGTAGTTTACTTAACTCTGGGTCTCTGTCTCAGCTTTCCGATGCTCAGCCTATATTTGCTATCGTCTATAGCATTCAATTACCCTTAAGGTAAAACTCCTATGCACTGGCCCGATAGCTCGAAATTGTGTTGACATTCTACAACTCTTCTTTAGTCTATGAACTTCAAACGTCTTCTTTTTAATAATTTATCCGCCCTGTTAGTGTAGTTGCAATAGCTTCCTTATCAAGGTACTGGGATAAATTATTAGTTGAAGCCACGATGTGTCTTCTTCGATCGCTGGATACCGAATGAACCTATCTATTTATACCTCAGCAGACATGCTATTTAAAGAACTTGTTTCTGATTGGTCCAAGTTTATACATAGTATTTTACAATGAGTACTAGCTCTAACAAATATCTGGTTCCAATTAACTGTTGTATATAACATAGTGTGTGATGCTGGGATCCAGCTATCCACTAAATGAACCCAAATTAGCTAGGAATGACCCAAACTCTATTATAAACATCAATTCAACAATAATTATAGCAATGTCACCATGAAAAGGGAGTCAAACACTATCTGTGCTTACATGTTACGTTACCAATATATCAGGTATACAAATTATTCTGACAAATAGCCCCCTTCTCAAGAAAATAAGTCTTTCATAAACATGAAGAATAATTTGTAAACAAATCTCTTTTTCTTTTTACTATTTCTTGATTTTTTTAACTCAGTTACATCGTATTCTTCTTCAGTTAATCAATTATTGTTTACTTAAATAATCAGGCAACGCAAACATTTTCTGTACCTTTAATGGATTCAAATTTGAATCTATAACACTGCAAAACAATGTCCACCTCATAATTCTTGAGCTTTCTACTTTACATTTCTGTATGTAACTCAATGGGGCATGATCAGTCTCGAGAATGAATTCACTGCCGTACAAATATTTTTGAAATTTCTTAACTCCAAAAACTATTGACAAACATTCTCTTTAAATTATCGAAAAGTTCCTCTCTCTTTGGAGCATTTTCTTTATTCGCAAAAGCTATAGGAAATTGTTCATCTTCATACATCTGAAGAAGTGCTGCTCCAACCCCAGTATCTGAAGCATCACACTGTAATATAAAAGGTCGTAAAAATTCTGGTAACCGTAGAATAGGTGCTTGTGTAAGCAAAGTTTTAAAAGTGTTAAAAGCTTTGGCATGTTGTTCTTTCCATACGACGTTATTAGATTTGCCTTTCTTGATTAAGTCGGTCAGGGGTGCTGCAACATCCGGGTACGATGCTATGAATTTTCTGTAATATCCTGTTAGACCACGGAAGCTCCGTACTTGTCTCTTAGTCTTAGGTTCGTCAGCAATTCTTATGCGATCAAGTTTATCATCTTCCATTTCCAGTTGATCGTTTCCGACTTTATGTCCAGTGAATAAAAAATATAACTACAGTCAAACTCGCTTTATACGAACTCTTCGGGACCTGGGAAATGTGTTCGTATCAAACGAAATTCGTATTAACGAATGTATGACACCCGGATAATTTGCCCGAGCAAGTTGGGCAGTATCACCAGTATCGCCGATGAATAGCTTTCGATAAATTATAATACAGTAGTGAATAAATGTTCATTGGTAGTTTCAAAGTGATTAAGCGAGTGTATTCAGGTTACAATAAAATAACTCAACAAAATTCATACTGCATTTTTGCAACAGGTACTTTACAAATGGTATTTAATTTTTTTACTTGAAAAAAAAAACTGGTAATTTTTGGTTGAATTTTACTATTATTTAGTTCCTGAATATCAAATTCCTCTAGTTCTGAATAATATTTGAAATAAATTGCTTTTCTTTTTATGCCAGACTTAGGCGTAGCCATTTTTGATACTAAAAGTACACTACATGGCCCTAAAATATACAATGAAATTATATTTCATGGACAGGTGTATAAATGAAAGTGATTATCGCTCAATTGCTAAAGACATTATTACTTGGACTCGAATGTAATGAATAACTGCATACATAGTGTTAATCTCTTTATTATGTATATATCGATTACAGGTGATAATCACTTCGATTAAATATCAGCACTGTACAGATTCAATCTGTTAAAAAACCAAGCGTAGCAAAAATGTCCGCCGACTTCTAAAATCAGTTCGTATCAAAAAATGGAAAATTATAACATGTTATCTCATTGGGACTTCAAGAATGTGTTTGTATCACCCGAAAATTCGTATGAAGCGATTTGCTATTACCAAAATAATTTTACAAAGAAAGACTGTATATCCTATGAAACACTTTGATGGTCTTTATGTAAGCTTTGCATCCCTAACTCTCTTAAAAATATCTTGTAACATTGACTTATGTGTGTCCCATGTCACTGTGTGACCTAAAATATCGTCCACGTAATTGTCAGCATGTTTGCATCCTGTCAGTAATTTTCGCATCATTTTATTAAATGTAGCACCTGAATTGATCATACCAAATGGCATTTTTCGGAACTGAAAACTTCCTTCAGATGTTGTGAATGCTGTCAAGTGCCTATATTGCTTCTCGATGGGAATCTGCCAGTAACCTTTGCTGAGGTCTAATTTTGTGAAGAACTTATCCCCACGAAGTTTTGACCTAATATCTTCATCATTTCTCTGTATCAAATTTCGTTACAGAATCCAAACGTCTAAAATCGATATAAAATCTGTTTGTATTATCTTTCTTTTTTACCATAACGATAGGGGAGTTGTATGCAGAGGTGGCAGGCTTAATAGTACCAGCCTTTACAAGAGATTTTCTTTCGAGTTATTTAGTCTTTCGATAACTGAGGATTGATGTTTCCGACCCTCCTATTCTGACAAGATCGAGCACATTTTCGTCATCAACTACCCCTGACTCTGTACTAACATCGGTCTCAATCACGGCGATACTTCCTGCAAAAATATCTTGTCTTTCCTCGTACGTTTTAGTAAATTGATATGGTAAAGCCCTATTTTGTCAACGACCCTTACTTTAAAATCCACTTTATTGACCACATCAGCTACTTCGTAAGGTCCTTTCCACTGAAGCATCAATTTATTGTGGTTAGTTGGCAAAAGTAACAGCACTTTATCCCCGACCTTTAAACTTCTGTTTCTAGCATTCTGGTCATAATGGTGTTTGTGTGTTTCTTGTGCTGCATGCCGACTTTCTCTTGCTACTTTACATGTTTCCACCAATCGATTCCGTAAGTCTAATACTTATTCATAGGTGTTTCCTGTTTCTGGTGTTCAGCTTCAGTCCAAAGTTCTTTAAGTACTTGCATAGGTCCTGACTGTCCTGCCATAGAGTAGTTCAAATGGTGAGAATCCGGTACTGGCCTGTGGAACTTCTCGATATGCAAACAGCACTGCTGACAAATATCTGTCCCAGTCTTTTGGCTTTTCTTGACACATCTTTTTCAACATACTCTTTAAAATACCAGTCATACGTTCACAAAATCCATAGCACTTGGGATAATATGGAGTTTTGAATATTTGATTCAGACTGATCAGCCTAAACACTTCTTCCATTAGTTGTGAGGTAAACTGACTACCTCTGTCACTCAAAATTCGGATGGAAATCCTACTCTAGAAAATATATCTAACAAACCTTCAGCTACACGTTTTGTCTCAATCCTAGGTAATGCAACTGCCTCAGGATATCTTGTGGCATAGTCGACCACGATAAGAATATACCGATTTCCCTTTTTTGAAACAGGAGCAATAGGTCCTATCAAATCCATGAAATGGTGTCTCCATTATTGGCGTACCTCCTAGTGGAACCTTTCTAACATTTCCTTTTGGGATCATTTTATGATATATATCACACGACCTACAAAACCTTGTGACATCACTAGTTAACCCAGGTCAGTAAAAACTTGTTTGTATTCTATCAACTGTCTTTCTTATTGGCAGGTGTCCTAAAACTATTGATTCATGAGCTAAAGACATAACCCGCTTTCTGAACTGAATTGGAATTACAATTTGTTTTATTATATGGTAATATATACTGTATAATAATACTGCCTTTACTTTCTTCGAAGGTTCTATACAATAAATACAAATACAAATACATGGCATTTATATAGCGCAAAAATTATAAAATATTCTATTGCGCTTTACAATTACATAACACACATTTAACATATATACATACAAAATATGAACAGGATTCTAGAACTTAGATTTAAAGATTTGGACATGTATAAATACTATTTTACACCACTTCTGATATTTTGTATTTTAACAAGACTACACTCATTGTTCATGAAACTGCCTAAATAAATGTGTTTTCAGTTTTGATCTAAAGCTGGCTTCAGACTGAATGTTTTTCAGATAGCTAGGCAGATCGTTCCACCATTTGCGACCAACGACCGCCATAGATCTGTCTGCTAATTTTGTTCGCCGTCTAGGGATGTTAAAGTTAGTGTCACTTTGTGAGCGAAGTCTGTATCGTTGTCGAGTAGGTACAAACATTTCCCTCAGATATACTGGAGCTGTACCATTGATGACACGGAAGACTATTACTAAAACTTTGAACATGACTCTAGCCTTAACTGGAAGCCAGTGTAATTCTTTCAGAAGTTCGGTACTTGGTCTTTCATAGGAAGCATTCTTGACTACTCTAGCGGCATGATTTTGGACTCGCTGTAGTTTATTGATTTGGTAGGCTGGAATTTCTGTAAATAAACTGTTGCAGAAGTCAATGTGAGAATGAACCAATCCATGCACTAATGATTCAGTTGACTTTTGTGTGAGATGTTTCCGTATTGCCCTAAGGTTTCGTAACTGCACATGAGCTATCTGACATTTTTTCTGAATGTGATGGTCAAAGTTGAGTGTATTGGTCATAGTTACACCTAGGTCTCTGACATGATCGACGCATTTTACGTCACACCCACCAACGTTTACACTTGTGATGTTCAATTTCGCTAACTGTTGTCTTGTTCCATACATAATAATTTCAGTTTTAGATTGATTCATTTTCAGTTTGAAGGTTGTCATCCATTTTATGATTTCATTGAGACAACTGTCGAGTTGTTGAAGAACAGTTGTCTCATTTTGAGAATTTCCCGCTTGAATTTTTAACGCAATCTTGTGGTCGTCCGCGTATCCATAGAGATCAGCTGGATATTTCTGCACCACTCGGTTGAGAGCCGATATATACAGGGTAAAGATCACTGGTCCGGCACAAGAACCCTGCGGGACACCAAACCTCAGTGGCTCCGTGTCAGATGCTGACTGTTCAACTAAAACTTTCATTGTTCTGTTCGTGAGATAAGATTCTATCCATTTCAAGGGAGTGCTATGTATACCAAAGTCATCTTGAAGGATTTGAATCAGTATCGGGATATCGATGGTATCGAACGCTGCACTCAAGTCGATCATGACCACGATTGTTATTTGATTTTCATCTATGGTTTCCAAAAGATCATTATACATTTTGACCATTGCTGTTTCAACCCCATGATATTTTCTATAGGCACTTTGGTAAGCTGGGAGGAGATTGTTAGCTTCAATATGCTTGTTGATTTGATTTAGTGCAGCTTTTTCAAGAATTTTGGAGAGGAATGTTAAATTTGACACTGGGCGATAGTTTTGCAGTTCAAGTGGGAGACCTTTCTTCTTCAACAAAGGTTTTATCACAGCACTTTTCCATTCCTCAGGGAACACACCAGATAGCAGTGATCGATTTACAATTTCTGTCACAACGGGAGCAAGTTGTGAAAAATGCTCCTTTAATTTCTTAGTTGGTATCACATCAAGTTCACAAGTTGTAGATTTTGATGCATATACAAGTTTCAAAATATCGTTTTCGGAAAGTGGTTTGAACGCAGTAAATGTATTCATAATCACAGGTGGATTTGAGTAGGAAGAATTACCATTGGGTGCTTCAGTTGATATGTTGTCAAGATCATTTCTCAACTTGATTATTTTATCAGCAAAGTATCGTAGAAAGTCATTTGCCAAAGATACTGCACTTGTGTGTAATGGGAGCGGATTGTCCTTCGACCTTCCCAGTAAATCGGATGTTACAGCATATAGCTTTTTGATGTTTCCTTCAGCTTCTCCAAGCTTGTTACGGTAGTACTCATCCTTGGCCCTAAAAAGTTCAGCACTATATACATTTCTTACACCACTATACACTTTCTTTGAAAGGTCAGATTTGTCATTCATAAAGATTTTTTCTATTGATCGTTTGTATTGTTTCAGCTGTTTTAGGTATCCAGAGTACCAAGGAACTGTCGGTCTACAGAGAATAGTTCTTTCCTTTAGAGGGGCATGTTTCTGAACAATGTCGGACGTGATTCTAGTGAACTCAGACACAAGATCATTGACATTGGACGAGTTCACTACAATGTTATTTAATTGACCGAATTCTGATTGTAATATGTCACTGGATACAGATTTCCAATTTCGAGATTTGATTTCTTTCCTGATCAAGGGAGGGCGGCACTGTTCAATGTTACAACTAACAAAGCAGTGGTCAGAGATGTAATAGTCTGGCAAAGGTTCTGAGACATTCACACGTTTGTCTTCTAGCTTTGTGACCATCAGGTCAAGAATATGACCACCAGAATACATCCTTTTTGACTTCATACAGACACGTGAAACCACTCTTGGTCTTCATTGTCTTCTGATCCGAGGCATATGTCCACAGTTTTCCTAAAGTATTGTCCTCCTTCTGAGCTTTTTTTAAACGTTCGACATCAAGTTCATCATGTTTGGTTTCGGCAGACTTCAATGGTTTTAATGACTTTTTCTTTCTTAGTCTGTGCTCTCGTTACCACAGCTGCAACAATATTTTCTTTTGAGGAAGACTGTTTTCCGTCACTATTACTCCAGTTAATGTCTGGTCTACCACAAGCCCCTTTTATATTTCCTATAACCAAGTCGCAGATCAAATTTGTCAAAACCATGGCTTCAATTTCTCCTGTAAAATATGGTGTATCAACCTGTATCCGTGCTGAAGGAACTATTTCTGAACGTCCATCAATCACAGCCATAATATATTGCTTATCTAACATAAAATAGGCCATAGTAAAGAAATTTGGTGTGTTCAACTCCTTCATACACTTCTTTTTAAGGAACTGATTCAAAATTGCTCAGTAGAGAAATGACAGAGAGCATGACACTTTATCTCATAGAGGTGACCATTTATGCCAAATAAACAAGACTGCTCCTTACTTATCGAAGTTATGTCCCGGACAAACTCTAAATGACATTTTACCTCAAAGTGTGGCCTAAATCTTTGAGATAGAAATCTGGAGTTTACGCATGACACTCTGTTTCATGGAAGTAAACATTCATGCCACATATAAGTTTACAAGATTCCTTTATGCTGGTCAAAGTTATGGCCCGGACAAAATCTGGGGTTTGCGCATGACACTTTGTCTTATATAAGTGAACATTTATGCCAAATGAAAAAAGATAACTCAATATTTATGGCCCGGACAAGCTCTAAAATGACCTTTGACCTCCAAGTGTGACATTGATCTTTGACATAGGAACCTTGGGTTTAAAAAATCAGAGTTTAATCAAATTCTGCATATGAAATAATTTCGATCGTAACTACCATAACTTTCTTCTTTTCTTCGAGTTATTTAATTCCTCTTGGTATTCATTGCAGTCTTAATGCAGCAAGGAGAACACTGAATTATTCAAATTTATCCCTTCCTATTTTGCCTTAAAATAGTTTACAGTTAGAAAATGTTTCCACCGCACTAAATTTTAGAACCTGTACATGGACTAGAAAAACATAAAAACAACAATAACAAAACAACAGTGGGACAACATCATTGCATTCTCAGTGGTTTATACACCACTGGGGACTTTAAACTGGTAAACTGTGTACAAAACTTTAATCTTAACCCTTTTCTTCAAAGTCCCAGTTACAGCTAAGTGTAGTCCCAGATAGACGATATCATTACGTCGAACTTCGGATACGTCGTTGCAATTTTGCAGTTCCTTGAATATCGAGGTAACGGTATTTGACTGTATTTAAATTTCTGCCTAAGACGGCCTATGGGTTAGTTTTCCTATGAAAATACTAAGTATGTAGAGTGAGGCCATTGTTGCAATGCAGCCTATTCCCAGGCTAGACTTATCATCCTTGATGGAGAGAAAAACTTATAATCGGAATACCGTTTCCCTATACAAATAACGTGTAAAGGGAGACAGTTGTTGCAAAACAGTCCATTTTCCAACTAGACTTACCACGCTTGATGGACAGAAAACAATCAAAACTGAAAAAAGCAAGATTTAACTTACCAAAAGGTTCCTCTTAGTGCATATCAAATATTCGTTTTAATGTATCTGTTTTTAGCATCCTGTTACAGATGTTTAATAAAACAGTTATGAAAAAAATGTGTTTTGTTTACGTGCATTTTTATCTTTTGAAAATATTTAAAGTTATTTCACACAAACGTTTATTTAATATTTATAATAATAATCAAACACCTTTAGATAAACGATTCTACCTAAATATTATCAGCGAACAATAAATAATAAAGACCATCATTCTATCAAAATTTCGTGAAACCAGTGTCGAAAGCTTCCCTAGTAGCACAGATCGGAATTTGGGGGCATATGTTTGCCTCTTTGTAAATGTTAAGTTTCACATAACAATACATGGACCGAAAAGTGCTGCCAAACGCAAATTGCATCGCATGATTGATACTTTTAACTCCAAAACGAAATATGGCCGTCAATTAATCTTTTTTGTTTGTTTGGGTTTAAAGCCGTTTTTCAACGTTGTTTGAAAATGAAAGAAATTGCGTTACCATGGAAACTCGAGCCCCGACCGCGGCATATACATTTTAAGTTTACATAAGAAAGCTCACGCGCTTACTAATAACATTATCAACTACCCATTTCTACGGATAACAGTGAAACCGAATAACACTGAAAAATGTAATGTATCCGTATGTCCTTCTTCTATTAATATGAAATACCTCTGAAGGGTCATGTTCTTCAAACCTTGATAGAAAAAAATGTAGTTAAGGACAGAAATAAACGAAATATAGATTGTAGCAGCTAAGACATTAACTACAAGAAATACATAAATTGCTACTGTTCAGTTAATTTGAATCTACCCTGGTAATAAGGTACATGTATACTACCTCCTTAAAGACCCAACTTAACTATGTAATAACGCTTCTCTTGAATTTGCTTATATAAATTCTACTCTGAGATGCAAAATGTGCTAAAGGCGAAGTCATATATTCTTTCTGCTTTCAGAATTACACGGAGCAAAAGAAGTCCTGTCTTTCCGACTAATCAAACCAAAAACTACACTTTTCCTCGTAAATCGACTTTATACAATACCCGGCACTTTCGATGAAGTTGTGTTCGATCACTGTTGGGGATATCCTTGTAGTAGAGTATAGTTTAAAAGATTCACGCGTGGATTCCTCGATGCATCATGCTTCCTCTATGACGATGAATGTGTGAAGTTCTTGTGCGACTTCAGAGAGCCAAATCCTATAGCCGGTGTAGGTCATTCTGGTGACATTATGGATGATGAAAAGCGAGTTGGTCATCAAACAATTCAGGTATCCTTGAAAAGCATACCATACTATATACAAAACATATTTTTTCTCTTAGTGCTTGGGACTATGAAAATATTTCAGCATTCAGTTCTCTGAGTTTAAAATTCTACAAGAAGGACGACCCATCAAACAATTTATGCAAAAAAAAATTCAAAGACAAATACATTTCGCAGGCAGTTCTGATGTGTTGTGTTCCCGAAATGATGATGGTAATTGGGAAATATTTGAGCTCGGCAAGCCATGCAACGGAAATGCATTACATGACGACGGCTTGTTCCGCAAGCGAAAGCCTTAATAGCTTTTCAGCCAAATGAATCATATACATTTTGTAGTTTGAGCACGTGTAGCTTCAGTACACATGGTGTTATAAGACCTGATATGTTAAATGCAAACTTTTTTTTTTGATTGATTTAAGTTAAATGAGCTTTAAAACTATCATCTTTCATATGTCTTATTAAGGTTTATACAAATGTCTCCGTTAAAAAATAAGAAAATGATTCCTTTTGTCACTTTTAGATCAGTTTAAGTTCTGAAAACGCTCTAGCTGAACATTTGAGTAATTTGATCCAGGAAACGTTTGTAATTGTATAAACTTTATGAAATATGCATAATATATAATAGTATTCAGATTAAAACGTTCTATGCTACAGGAAACGTCGCCATTTTCCTTTATCTAGGTTATTGACATTACCAAGGCGGTTCTCCTATTTTAACTTGATTTTTGCCTGTGTCGTTTTATATGTTATGTGTAACGTCTTGTAAGTTGGTATTATTACTTTCCCCATCATCACCCTAACATACATTTTTGTATGCCCCATCCCCTTTGAACATACCGTTTCTCTTCTCATCCCCATTTTTATATCACGGTCTTCTATAATAGAAATGCACTTGTTGATAGGTATTTGAATAAAATCTATAAAACGATCATATAGAAGCATAGAATGCAAAATAATAGCAGACCCGGTTTGACTGAGTCTGTTCATGAGAGGTAATGAAATATGCAGCATCTCTCACGCCCCCTAGCACCGGTTTAAGCGGAACTCTATTACACATATATTGAATGGACTCCATGATCCCAAAGAACCAGAAACTATAACAACACTGAAGTATACCTTTCGACTACGGATTCCAGTTGTTACTGGCCAACTTTGCAATGTATGCTGTTGGCAGTGTTTTCTGTTCGTTCTCAGTTCTTCCATGGAGTCTATTGTAACCTTTAGTTTTTAAGATTTACAAATATATAGATATACGGATATACAGATATTTGGTCGTCGGAAAAAATATCGAATATCCGTTTAAGTCCTTACACGGTGCGTTAAAAGATAGATTGACAAATATTTCCAATGATAAAATGTTCAGTTGCTTTTACGTTAAAAAACGCCAACGTAGATGTCGTTGACATATTTCAATTACGTTCACGTGGTGATGTCAATTGTAGAGTCCTAGAGCGAAGTCCAATATAATATAGTGACTCACCGCACCCATACCGAAATAACAGCATGGTGTTTGATATTGTCGCGATATACCGCCAACTTTTGAAAAGGGTATCAGTCAATAATTATTTAAATAAATATATGTTAAATTTCATAAAGTTTCGAAAATTTGGAAATATGGTTGTTCACGAGCTAATATTTGGCTACAAAAATGCTCTAACATTAAATTTTGCGAATACGTGCAGTGAACTTTATATGATGTACATGTAATATCGTTAAACTTAAAATAAATGTGAATATAAAAATACTTGCATTCAAGTTGCAGGACTGAATTAATTGACACGATTTTATTGATGAGACGTTTGTTGTATTTGTAATCTAAACGTATGAAAGTATGATAGAAGATAAATTAATGCTCCAAATTAAACCTCAGTGTACATCCTGGTTCAGTCATGCTTTGAATAGAATGTTTAAGTTGTGTTTTTTAGTGGTCGTTACAGTTGGTCGATCAATCGATATTTGCAATTAAATTGTAAAAACATATATCGTAAATATAAGATTTTAAAACATTTTAGAGGCATCCGTGGCCGAACGATTAAACTTGCCTCTCATCCCTGTTTGCTCACGCCCGGAATGGTGGTTATACCCAGGTACCAGTATGTGTGCAAAATAATACGTTGAGGGATTTGCAATATGAACTAGCCTTTGTCGGTGTGACGCAAAACAAACACCAAGTGCGTTTACCAGATTATAATAAACAACTTACAAATAAAAGCGGAATATTTGTTTGTCACACTTAACCCGATAAATAGAGACCCTAACCAACAACGCCCCCCCCCCCCCCACCCACCACACACACACACCACCCGATACCAAGATCATGTGGTATGTTTTCTTTCGATGTTCCTCGGTTGGCACGGTACCACCTTGCGCTATATATTTGATCAAATTTCAAAAATGTATAGGTAATATACTGAATCAAATGTCAATACATTTGTACTAAGTTTTACCCGCTTTATGCTTGTCTATTTGCTTTACATATATGTTATTTCTATTTTTCTGTAAAAATATGGCTTGTTCCTCACAATCCATTTGCTGTGTATAGTTTCCACACTTTCAAGTTATGTTATTAACTGGGCACATTGGTATTAAAAACATTTCATCGTTAAAGTTGGAACAAATTGTTTTCTTCATGTTAAGGTAATTTTTATTTTTTGCTAGTAAATTTCGCATATATGAGTTTACGCATATAATCGGTGCGAGTACTGGTTTCAACAGGATGTGTGCTATGACATATAAAGTATGCAAAATAGATTTTCTTGTTGTTGTTTTTTCTGATAAGAATTTCTATGTTACTAGTATCACTTTCTGTTTTAGTCGCCGTGATTGTGCTGTAGCATATTGGCCAATTTGTTGATTAGTTAAGTGCATCTTCTTTTAGTTAAGACCATCACCAGAAAGCATATCAAACTGTATGTTTAGGAGAAAGGTTGCAAAACTCCGCTATAGCTTATTGAAAAGTTAGATACATGTAATACATTTGTTTTAACATTTTGTTTTATTCATAGACCTATTTCTAAAAAGCATACCAAACTTTATGACTTTTAAAGAATGAATTGGAAATTCTCAGAGAATTTCGGCTCTAAAGATGCGATGCTTAATTGTAATAATTGATGTTTTGCTTACTTCTCTCGTTCCATATCAATAACTGGTAATGTCTCCATTAGAATAACAACGCAATAAGAAAAGTAAAAGGAAGTCAGAAAAAGTCAAGGGACCTCCGAGTTGTTGATGTCTCTGACTTCAAATCACTTGTCTCTCACTGATCTTGCTTTAAAACTTCGTTTGTGGTGTATAATTCTTCATGCAAGGAAGCCATCCAACTGGCTAATAGAAAGTCGCTGTCCGTACCTAAACAATCCCCAGAGAAGTAACTTGGGTCTTAATTCTCTGTGAAAATCGGGAAAAGTCGCCACATGATTTAGTTCGTGTCCGAATGACTCTAATCCCAACAAACACAAACAGGAACAGTTCTTAAGCTATAACCACCGACCGTATGTAAGCCAGCTGGATGATTTCCTCGCTCGAAGAATTCAGCATCCTACCTGAGGCTCGAACCCACATCGGTGAGGGGCAAGTGATTCGAAGTCAACCACCTTAATCACACGACCACTGAGACCCCCTGGTCTTTCGTCAACACATGAAAATTTAGACTCCGTGTTGTCATTATCCCTGGTCCTTTACGATCACAGACTCCATTCTTCTGTGAAGTGGAATTCTGCAATTTGGTGTCACCGATATCGGAAGAGGACAGAGACATGTCGAGCTTCTGTCCCCGGAAGTATAACCGTTTTGGAAATGTGCTTTCTTCATTCTTAGAATTTCACCTTTTCTATTCATAGTTAATGGATCAGCAATGAAGGAAATAATTTCATGAGGTGTGTGACCTAGTGGTTAAGGTCGCTGGCTTACGGAAAGTTGTAATTCTATCCCAGTGCCCACTTGCGATGAAATGATACACGAATGGGCACATGGGGTTTTTCTTTACCATCAAAACTGGAATGTCGCTATAATTGAGTCGGCGTGACGTTAATTCAAACAAGAAAGACTAAGAATTACCTTACTTATAGTGAATACCAGTGTAACAGACCTTATAAGGAATATGTGGAATTTCTTGGCAGCACACAGGAACCTGTATTTTGAAAGTGGCCCCTATGACAAGAGGTGTGAAACTTGTGGATTTAATTGAGATATGAAATGAATTAAGGAGCTGTGTATTGTTAACTGTGTGACATGTGCCATTTAATGTTAAAAGAAAAACAATTCATTACAGATATAGAAAGTCTGATTTTTGTCTGAACTTTTACATCTAAAATGCAATAACATAAATAAGAGTGGGTTCTTTTTGTTTAAAAATATTTTCATGCAGAATTTACACATGCACTTAATCTTGTGTTTCTTTTGAGATTACCATTAATGCATGAACAGCAGCATTTTTCGTTTCATCCAATTTTCAGATTTTAAAGAATTTATTGCAATTTTAGTTTTCCTAATGCTGAAACTGGCATTTACAGAATTGTGGTTCACCGGTCTTAAAGCTTCATTGCTAGCATTTTTCAAATGCATGACTTGGAGCCAGCTGTTTGCTATAAATGTCTCAAATATAAACACCGCAAAGTATTATTTGGTTTGACAAAGAATTTAGGTAATAAGGTTTAAGTTTTAACCTTCGTTATCCAACTAGATGAAGTGTATTCATAAAAAAGTAGTCTCTCGTTTCATGATAGATTTGACTGAAACTGAATGTAACCAAATTTGATAGAAATATATAAATAAAGAAAGAATGCTGGAAAATCATGATTTTTTTGCATTTAACAAATCTGCGGATCTATACACCATTTAATAATTATTCTATAAAGATATAAGATATAAGATTAGTTTTCCGTGCTTTGTTTGCAAATAAGACACGTTTTCCCGTTCAGATGCGTCGTAATTAATCACTCAGGTCTTCGGCCTTCGTTATTACGTTACTACACATCTGAACTCAAAATTGTGTCCTATTTGCAAGCACGGAAAACTAAAAATCCATTTCCCAAATGAACGATGTTGGTATACTTTAAACTTTATTATCGACGTAGTAATAGTAATCATTTACCCACGTTCTAAGTGAACTGCAGTCATGAGGGATTTATCATATACACGACGTTTATTTTTTATAATACATGCTATTCAGTGATGGAGGACGAATGTTATCGTTATATTCTCAAACAGAATAACCATTAAACATTGGGTCTACGTTGAAATTTTCAAAAAGAAATATAGGTGTGGAGTAAGAATGTTCTTATTGCGATTTTACAATTTTATCAAGATCAAACAACTCATTCTGTTTGTTTTTTTGTTTTTTGTTTTTTAATTTGCGATGTAACTTCAGCCGTCTTCTACAAACTTCAAATTTAATCATGCTTCATACTCGGGTACATTTTCACACAAGGAGGAAGAACCTGAAAAAAATAACCATAGATTACAGTTATACTTTCACAGATTAGCAGATTGTTAACTCTTACCTTCCTAAGTTTCTAAAATGGACTACTCTATCTTATAATTTTGGCATTACCATTTATAGTTCATAGGGGTATTCACTGAGGAATGTGCAGGTTGATCTTGATCTGAACTGGCCGCAAAGGCAGATTACAAATGCCGCTAGTATGCTAAGAGTTGACTGACAGCAATTCTTTAGGACATGTCTAAGAACTTTAGCCTACAATTATATGTTAGGCCAGCATGAAATTGACCAATGATTTATACTTCCATACCATGAGATTTAAAACAAATCTGTTTCAGCATTTAATTAATTGTTTAATTGCTCAAATTTAATTAATTGTTTATGTGCTCAAATTTAATTTATTGGTTATGTGCTCAAATTTAATTTATTGGTTATGTGCTCAAATTAAATTTATTGGTTATGTGCTCAAATTTTGTGCTCAAATTTAATTAATTGGTTATGTGCTCAAATTTAATTTTTGGTTATGTGTTCAAATTTTGTGCTCAAATTTAATTAATTGGTTATGTGCTGAAATTTAATTTATTGGTTATGTGCTCAAATTTTGTGCTCAAATTTAATTAATTGTTTATCTGCTCAAATTTAATTTATTGGTTATGTGCTCAAATTTTATGCTCAAATTTAATGAATTGGTTATGTGCTGAAATTTAATTTATTGGTTATGTGTTCAAATTTAACTACCGGTAATTGGTTATGTGCTCAAATTGTAAACTGGCCAACAGCAATGTTCATTTTGAGCTTTGTTACCAAATTCAGTTTGTATTGGAGCATTGGTCAAAACAGACTTAAGCGCTTTCATCCGAAGTTAAAATGCGATGTGTCTTTTTACATGGCATTTTGTTATGATTGCCTCTGTTGACCCAGTTGTGGACCATGTTGTATACTAGTATGGGTACCAGCAAATTGTTTTGGTTAAGGTACGTTTTGTTTAAGCTGTTCTTAAAACAGATATATCAAACCCTCTACATAGCGAATATTTATTGTTTTCACAAAGAAAGGTTTAACAAAATTCAATTTGAATTAAATTTAAAAGTACAGTTTATCTTAAGTTTAAAAACCTTGGACCGTCGTATGATTCATCTTCACCTTTAATTTGAATGAGAAGTTTGCTTAGCTATAACCGATTCCATACTGTATAAAAATAGATTGTCTCTTATTTATGCAACATTAGAATGGAAAAGTGGAAAAACTTCTGGCGGTCAGGTCGTTTATTAACCAAGCACGTGTTGCATCTATTCTTAAAACAATATCAAACTCTAAATGAATTTTAAAACCCCACAACACAAGATGAATGATCTTCAGTTGAGTTTGTACGTGTATAGTAAAGAGACGACCTTTCATTGAAATTATAGCTACTTTAATGTACACATACTTACTTTCACAGGTTGGCCCATAAATGCATGATGGGCAATGGCAATGGTACCCATCTGATAAGGAAACGCAAGAACCACCGTTCTTGCATGGTGCTGAGCTGCAGTAATTCACATCTGAATCTGAGAAACGACACGAAATACGAATCAGTAACACTGTTGAAAGCACTACATACATGTATCCTTTTAATAGAGCATAATTTGGACACAAACTCACTTTTTTATTGGATTTTAATAAAGTATATGATGAATTTATTGCTCAAGATATAGTGTCAATATTTTGAAGTAGTGTGGTGGAGTACAAATAAGTTGCTATACACCCTTACAATAATGCTAGCCATGTGTATTACTGTGAGATGACATTTGATAGATTGTGCCGCGCCATGTGAAAACCAACATGGTGTATTTGCGACCAGCATGGATCCAGACCAGCCTGCGCATCAGCATCAACGTCAGAATGCATGCTGTTCGCTTTCAAAGCTTATTGCAATTAGAGAAACCGTTAGCGAACTGCATGGATCCTGACCAGACTGCGCGGATGCGCAGACTGGTCTGGATCCATGCTGGTCGCAAACGCACTATGTTGGTTTTCTCATCGCGCCGCACAATTATTGTTTTATGGTAATATATTTCCAAAATCATACATACAATTTGTGGTGATTTAAAACTATATCTATCAATAATGTAATATACACAACCGAATGTTGTTTAACCAGCAAAAATAAGATCTGTCCCCTTCCCTCAAAAATGCAATAGGAGAGTAGTAACCCAAAGTCTTTGAACTTTATAGATTATAACGAGTAAAGAAGACACAATTTGGGCATGATTGTCTCGAGAAATATGTCAAAAACATCTGCATTACATGATTCTGTATATGACGTTTTATTCATGTCCATTAAAAAACTAAAAAATGTAATACGTGCTACATGAGGCTAAAAGGTATAGGGTCACAATTCGTGTCCATCCATGAACAAAATGTATTACATACACCTACATTCTGTTTGAATCCCTTTTATCACATGTTTGACGACGCGGGAGTGAAATAAAGCTTTTACATAAAAATGATAATGCATTCTAGCATAAAACTGCTGTTATTGTCACTTTTCGGGGGTGTTTTAACAGGAGAGAAAACGTGTGTTAACAAGGAGATTCTCGCGCTCGCGTGCTGTTATAACACCTTTTTATATATGCGCGTTCTGTGGCAAAGCGTAAACGCCATTCGGCCCCAAAACGGATAATTCAAAACGAAATGACGTCAACGTAAAAAACAACTCAGACATTCCCGCGCATTTCGTGGAAATTTAATGACGTTGAGTGACAGTGTGTTCATTTATCAGTTTTTTACGCGTTTTATGCTAGAATAGCGTTAGCGCATGTTGTTTTCGTGTTATAACATCTGCAGAATCCCTCGGGATACGTTGGAACCCTCGCCCTAACGGGCTCGGGCACCAACCAGTCCCTCGGGATTCTGCAGATGTTATAACACGAAAAAACATGCGTTATCCCTACACTAGTGTAATAAAGCTTTGACGTCGACGTCGTTTATAGAAATAGGAGACTTGGTAAAATTTACTTGTTTATATTGTAAAAGAAAGTAGAGTTTTTTATGTTTCGACAGGAAAGGCTTACACGTGAAAAAAAAAGAATACAAATGTATTACATTTGTGACTTTCCACATTGAATTTACTAAACTCGTTGAAAAAAATAAAGCTTCACATTTTATTATTTCATTCAACTCATTTAATAAATTCAACATGAAAAGACACTCGTGTAATATCCTCTATATAATGAAACATACTGATTTTGTCAGTTGGGAAAGGCGCCAAAGGAAATAGACATTACGATAAATTAAAAAAAGTGATGATTTGCTTTATTACGGGATCGGATGGTTACAAATACAAATAAGTCATGGTTGTATGAATCCGTTTAAAATTGTCAAAGTTGTTCACGCCACTCACTTGAGGGGTGAAGGACGGATGGGGTCCTTATGTTTGTTCATCCCAGAAATATACCCTCTCATTGTGATTATTGGTACGAAGTTTGCATTGGAATTCCCTTTCAAAATGTCTAATTAGGTAGCGCCGCAAATATTTTGTTTTGCATTTTCCTTGGTAGGTATTAAGCCATGCTTTAAACAAGGATGAACATAAAGTGTTAGATAAATCAATTATTATTAATTTTAATGGCTTAGTGCATGTATATATTTGTAAGAACAAGTTATATCCTTTTACAGTTTACGGATCACCTTAAATGCCCTCAACGGTTAACGGTAACTAAATTTTGTTATGGTAATAATTCCACTCAAGAGATTGATACGACCGTCATTTCATTGCGCAATCAAATTTTAAAGTACAATGTAGTTTAAAATTAATCAGTAAATAATAATAATGATCTAAGAGAAAAACTAGTATAGAACAGCGTCTTGTAGTCAGTGTAATGACACAACTATCACTTGCCTTGGCATCCGTAAGTGATGCACACTTTAGTCTCGTTATACATCCCTGTGCAGTCTGCTCCACCATATAAAGGCCCAATACATTCTCTGCTTCTAGTTTGGATTCCATGACCACATGTGACAGAACACGCGTTCCAGTTTGTCCAGTTGCCCCACACTCCATCGACTTAATGGATGAGAATTTTGATTTTATAGATATATAAAACTAACGTTGAGGTTCATTCTATCGAAATAAATGAGTTGGTCTCGATGTTAGATTTGCGGATTTGTTACTGAACAAAAAGTATAACAAGAGGGTTATTGACCTTAAAACGCTGCTTCAAGGTTGTTTTTAAAACGTAATGGTACAAGTATAAAGTTAGGTTTATATAAATATCAAGGCTCTAGCTATTATGGATTCGGTGTAGATTCAGAGTAGAAAACACTACGTATCTGTTATCTTAGCCTATATTATGTAAGTGTCACACATTTATGCTTGGTCATTTTTGAACCTAGGGCAATAAGAAGAACAATTACGGTAGACAGTCCTGATAACACATACCAAATGTCCAGGGTATTCATTAGTACAAAAAAGCTAAATAATCCATATAAAATTAGCTGTAACATATAGCCAGACCCATTTTAAGTAAGGAGTACTAGCCTAATGTTCTCAAATGACCTATAAACCACAAAAATAGGGGTAATGTATCTTTAAAGAGAGATGTTATGTCTGTCAGGCCAACACTGTGGAATATCTTCCAAAGTGACAGCTAAAATGTGGGTATGAACACATGTGAAATTAGGTAAGGAAGCAAAACATCTCCTTGAAAATACTACCAAAATGACAGGTATAAGTCTATAATGAAATAAAAATGGGACATGGCTTGCATAAAACATGAATGTGCCATTCTAACTGGGAAAAAAATGGAGGATTCTTTCTTTCCGCCATTTTCCGACTAGCCCGGAAGTGCTGCTTGATTACCTATTTAATACTGTTGTACCTTTAAGAAAAAAATTGGCGTTCTATAATAGTGTCAGTTTCATTTGTATAATAAGTGACAGCTTGATAAAAATATTTTTCAAGGTTTTATGGCATTTTCAGTACCGCGTGTCACTGCGGCAATCTTCCTTATAAATAGTTATGTCACTTCCTACGGATACAAGTCCACCTACGATCTGCGCAGTGCAAAGCAGGGATCAGTTGGCAGGGAAGTGTTCCATACAAGTAAAATTGATCAATTTATGTTAGTTATTGATTTCTTGTCGGCATTCGAATGTCAGTTTCAAGAACCAGTGTCATTTGACAACATCAGCCTGCACATCCATGTTTGCCATTCAGTTTTTTTGGTAAGCACCGCTTTTTGCGGTTAATGGTACTGTCCAAATTGAAAGTTCATTATAGAAAGTTAGCAGGGCAGGGTTAAAAAGCCTTTGTGGTAAAAAGGTGCAATTTATAACATACATAAACTTTACAACTAAAAGCTACACAATGAATACTTAATAAAACTTTCGTCTACTTTAGTATATTTTAATGGTATACTCTGTGTAAGATATTCCATACATCGACAAAAAATTTCTACAAGTTGTAAATTTGTTACGCAATAGCTTTAAAAATAATATATTTTATTAAAAAAGCACACTCCTGTAGAGAATCTTCTTTTAAAAGTGCTGAATCCGACATGATAGTTTGTCGAAAACCAATTAAGTTAACGTCGAGTATAAACAGTTGCTTAAACAAACAAAACATGTCATTTACTTGGGCAATGGAACGGAATGCACGCTCTAGTGTCGTTATTTATTCCTGTACAGTCTGCTCCGCCATAGAGAGGCCCAATACAAGGTCTGCTTCTGGTCTGGATACCATAGCCGCATGTGACAGAACACTCGCCCCAATCTGTCCATTTACCCCAGACTCCATCAACTGGAGAACAGCGAAGTTTGATTTTTTATGTGTTCTAAAGTAGCCTTATTTTGATGATGGCGAATAAATGTTTTGTCGTATTGAAACATATTAACGATAAGGCTTACCCTAAAATTTTATTTCGCACAGAACGTATGTGATGTTATAATATTAATATTTATCAACAAATTTACTCACCATTCTCTATATTCTAATTATTAATGTTAAGATTATGTTAAAATCTATGTTAAACATGACGTGTCAATTTCCGGATAACATAAATAGCTTCTATCTGGAAAGAACGTGTTTTTTTTTTTGTTTTGTTTTGTTTTTCTTCATAAATTTAAGAGTAAGGGTAGATTTCCCGGAAGCACAGAGCACAGAATACACAGCCAGAGCCATACATTGCAAAGTAAACCTGTCACAAAGACAGCATACGGGTTTCTAAGAAAATCCAGCGAGAAGAGCAAGAAAAAGCGAGCAAATCATTCCTGCATTTAGGTACTGTTTTGGCATGCTCTGTGTAAGGATATGGCAAAATATCTACTTTTTCCCCTTTTTTATTGCAAGTTTGGTATTTATTTTACCAACACTAAAAAATCAGAAGCTTTGACTATGACGCATCTAAGGAACAAAACTTTAAAATTATATTTCAGTATGGTTTATGAAAATAATAATTCAAGCACACACTATACTTGTATAAAACTCAGATGAATAGTATAAGTATTTTGAGCTTTGATATGATTTAACTGACTGCAAACGTAGAGAATGTATGACTTATTTGAAAGATAAAATGTTATGAAGCTCAATAAAAGAAGTAAACTTGAGTTATCTAAAACTTATAAGAAAGATATGAAAACATTGCAAAATAATTGTGTTATTTGCTAAAACTATGAGATAGAGTAGGGTATAATATTATGAGTCTCACATACCCCAGTAAAAATATTGCACACTGTCGTCGTTGAAAAAAAAAATCTTTATATATGTACAACAACGAATATTGGTTCATATTTTCTCCCCATTTATTTATAAATGTGTCTTTTAGTCTTCAAGTACAAGTTTGGTTGGCTAAAATGCCCACACCAGTGGTAAGCTTCACTGTGACTAGAACTTTCATACTTTATTCGACAATTTTTAAAAGTACAATGTCACTTACCTGGACATTCGCCATGGTAACACTCTCTAGTGTCATTGTGTAGTCCTGTACAGTCTGCCCCACCAAAGTGAGGCCCGGTACATGTTCTGCTTCTGGTTTGGAGACCATGGCCACATTTGACGGAACACTCGCCCCAATCTGTCCAGTTACCCCACACTCCATCAACTGAACGGGGATAGTTTTACTTTATTATATATTTACATTTTTAATTTAATACATCCAAAAGCAATAACAACGTTTTGAGTGTTACCTTTGTAGAAATGTTTAACCCTTACCCTGCTAAATTTCTATAATGGACTGGTCCATCTTTCAATTTGGACAGTACCACTTATTATTAAAAGGGGTTTTCGCTGAAAATTTACTGACTGAATAGCGAACAGTGCAGACCATGATCAGACTGCACAGATGTGCAGGCTGATCTTGGTCTGCACTGGTCGCAAAGGCAGAATCATCTGCCGCTAGCAGGCTAAGGGTTAATAGTGTAAAATACATGTATTTCAAACTTGAATACAGTAAACGTTTATAGCGAACTTGTCGGGACCAGCAAACTATTCGTTATATCCGATGTTTAAGCAAATCATAGTTTTGTGTACAACGAATATATGTAAATAACAGTCTAATTAATCAAGCCTCGAATTGTGTCCTTCGGTAAATGTGTAGTTACACGATTGTACTTACATCCTAGTAATCGCCATTGTAAAGAGCTAATGTAATTAACAGTAGCTCACTTTTGCAATGTCAGAGACCGCTCTTTCTTCTCTTTGAAAGACTAATACGATTTACATTATTCATTATGAAAAGACATAAGTGTATATTGCAGTAAAAAACCCAATTAATTATGAGCTATCATTTTGTTCTATTCTGA
This sequence comes from Mercenaria mercenaria, assembly GCF_021730395.1. Taxonomy (NCBI): domain Eukaryota; kingdom Metazoa; phylum Mollusca; class Bivalvia; order Venerida; family Veneridae; genus Mercenaria; species Mercenaria mercenaria. Next base: position 1,443,577 of record NC_069378.1, read on the forward strand.
AATAATTCATGCAAGTAAAATATTAAAAATCGAATGCCGTTTTTGCATACGGGTTATAAAAATGTCAGTTTCTATAACATTAAACACACTACCACAAGCAATATTTAATTCGATCAAACAACCTATTTGTGTTTCAGTAAAATAGAATGAATATATCATTGATCTATTTCATGGAGAAAGTACCCGAGTATCCTGTTATTTGAACCGCACCATGAGAAAACCAACATACTGCGTTTGCGACCAGCATGGATCCAGACCAGCCTGCGCATCCGCGCAGTCTGGTCAGGACCCATGATGTTCGCTTTCAAAGTCTTTTGCAATTAGAGAAACCGTCAGCGAACAGCATGGATCCTGATCAGACTGCACGGATGCGCAGGCTGGTCTGGATCCATGCTGGTCGCAAATGCGCATGCTTGTCTGGATCTATGCTGGTCGCAAATGCACTATGTTGGTTTTCTCATGGTGCGGCTCATTTTAAAATGACAGGAGCAGTCTGACGAAACAGGAGTGTCTTTTCTCTGATTATAATTATTGGCTAATTGTGTGAGAAAATTTTCAGTCTAATATTTTCGCCACCTTTTCAGGTACTTTAATTGAATATTTTTTTTTCTGCAGTTAGATATGAGATCAGTGAAACTGCCATTGTGTGGGGTTAATATAGTTCTGGCATTCGATGGTAGTTAGGCAGCTTAACTTGGTTAAACAATGGCATTAAATAATTTAGTGGTTTATTGGTTTATTTTGTGTACACCAATATTAAGGTGTACGAGCGTTCTTTTTTCAGGATATCCACCATTTCAAAAAATGTGTCTTCAAACATTTCTTTCTAGCATTTTTTTTTGCCAAAAATTAATGCTAAATGATTAAAATATGGCTAAAATGTACAATTTTACCAAACAGATTTTATTTGTTGCGAAAAAAATGTTCGCCATTAATTTTGGCTGGCATTTGCCTAAAATTGATGAAAGGTGTACAATGGGATAGGGGTCGGTAAATTCAAATGTCTATTAAAGAAGATCAGATTTGGTTCTAATATTTTTCTGGCTGATATATAATAATGATAAGCTACAAAAGAAATAAAAGTTTTCAACATAACACTTTATATTATCCAGGAAATATATATTAGAACACAAAGAACTAAAAGAAAATCAAAATACACCGGTTTTAAACATTTTTTCTTTTTTCTAAACAAATCTCTTAGATGCACGATGACACCAAGTTTATTTCTTTTTATCTTTTCTGAATTAAGACATAGATCAGTTTATGCTTGAAGTTTTAACTAGTAGAAATAATATAGTCATTTCCAAGTATTCCATATGGTCAGACACTGCTATTAATTTTTCCATAGGCTTACATTGTAAGAAATGACTCTGCAGGACCCCTTCAGAACTTTTGTTGACACATGAGGTGCCATAAACCCTGTCAAATAGCCTTCCATAACATTTTCACATAGGCATGCCCGATTCATTGTTTTCTATTTCCATTCAAAGACAACGGCCCTCAACTGTGCATGGAATTTAGTGGTGAATTCCAACAAGTACTTACTTCATTAAATTGCTAATTTCAAAGTAAAATGTATAGCCAAGCAGCTATAAAATACTTCAAAATCCACAGAAAATATTACATTTCCAGATTTTAAGGATATTTTCATGATTCAAAGCAATAGCTGAAGTCTCATTGAATGCTACGGGTTTCCCTACACATTTTTAACCAATCCGAAGCCGGCAAAAATTTTATTATAACAACATTTTACCAAATATGAAAATATTCAGCGAAACAGAGAACGGAGCCAAGAACTTCGCAAATGATCATTAAAACATCATGTAAAATGCTATTGTACAACTTTTTGATATAGCGTTATTGTAAGCAAAAATGAAATATCTGAAATTTTCTAATCTTACTGGTCGTTTCTCCCTTATTCATACTGAAGAAAATTCCGCACATAACAATTTTAAGAAACATTCCGACCGCTGTTACAACTGAACACCACTTGATAATAATTTGTTCCCAGTTGCTACGTACTGTTTAAATAGTGTTTTCAAATTGCTCAAATATCTAACTGAACTTACTATAATATTCAAACAAATGTTGCTATTAACCTAAATGATGAGACGGATCAAACTGAACTTACTTGCATAGTTTGACAATTATATTCAAACAGATGTTGCTATCGCCCAAAATGATGCAATGGGTCAAACTGTCCTTATCTGCGTGGTTCACATGCAGATGCGCATAATGTTAAAATGGTTTAGTGAACAATATCAAATATTTTATAGGAGTTGGAGTTTTATACTAAATTTGTAGACGTAGAAACTGAAAATTAAAACAATGAATAATAAAATATGTGAGAAGATGCTCTGAAGCACAGAATGCAACCAAGGTAAAGTACTAGTAACGCATTTGTGAAATCAGTCAGTGAAGGTATGGAATTGCAACACTCTCACGTCCTGTACGTTAAGCGGAACTCTATTAAAATGTATTGAATGGACTCATGATCCAAAAGACAAAATATAACAACAATAAGACTTATTAGAACTAAAAATTTAAGTGTTCTAAATTATTCTAATGTAATTCAAGTTGATAGCCGTTACTTTGGTGTTATGCATCAATTCTCTGTTGATATACAGTCAAACGTCGTCCGCTCGGACTCGGACAATTCATTACACTACCTTCATATCGAATGTGTCGGCAAAATATGATTATAATAGTATAGTTCAATCTACGATGTTGTGTCTTACGATCTACACGAATGCATTCTTAATATTCATAACGTAATATGATGAGATTACTAATACGTATTTTCCCCACTTTTGTTTACTTTTTCATAGGAATTACACAAAATTTTGTTGTGAGAGAAAGAAGTTCGACTGTATTAGTTTTTTGACTAACGAATACATTAATAGAGAATTCAATATTCACCCTTGTATCGATAACGAAATGACTGTATCAGTCAATCTACAATGAGGACAAATGTATGACATTGTTTTGTCAATATTCTTATTACTCATTCTGATCGTGTAAGTATTATAACTGATTTAATGGTTTGAGCTGTCATTTGCACTAAATGAATATGGACTATTGATCGTATGGAGAGCCCAACATGTTATTTTGCTTTGAGATGGTTGGCGATTCAAAGCATTGTCAGCTTTATGGACTTAGTAAGAATATTTATTTGTATTATCAGTTTGTATAAACATGATATACATGTCAAATTTTTGAAGATCAAATAACCACATTGACAAATATACAAGTTCGTAGTAGTTTGGTATGACCAGTGTTAAGAAATCTCGATGATCAGCCCGAAATGCTATGAGATAATAGCCAATTTTGTAGTTGAAATTTGCTATGCAGTTCTAAGGTATATTGTTGTTTATTGAGAAGTATACCCATACACTTGGAACTAATGGCTGTACCCATGCAAGGTAATTTTTAACTGGCAGTACGATGTTCTGGAACTTTTATCAAAAGAGTAAATGTCTATATCTTTTAAAATCTGTTTTAAAAACTCAAGTTCTCAACTCAAGAAAACTATTTTTTGAATAGTCGAGCTAAAAATCGTTAACAAGTTCATATCATGTTGTTACAAACTCATTCACCAAAACATGTCCACACACACAAAACTGGTCAATGTGTAATGGTATGTAAATGAAAGAAGTCAATGACGGCTATTATCCACTTTCAAAGACAACAAATGTAGGGCATTATCCATGGTCATTTTCGGCTATTATCCATTTTTCACACAAGGATCAATATAAACGGTTTTGACATGAAAACGGCAAAGGTAAACAACGTACTCTAAACTATGTCAGATAGTGAAATGGTAGAGCTGTATATACAGTGAATTACAAGCAGAAAAAAAAATTCTAAACTTTTATTTTTTATAATTTTCAACTAAACTTACAGGTTGTAAACTACTAAATACGTGTAATCACAAAAATAAAGTAAAATAATTTGGTTCATGGAAACAAATCACAATCGTTCTTTGCAATTGTGGTTAAATCTCTTTTCAAGCACTTACGAAAACTGAATTTTCAGAAGCGATTCATCTGTCTTTGTAGCATTTGGAATTATCACAGCATTTCGTATTATCCGATAACAAGAAGTTTTGTCAGATGGAGGGACAAACAATATAAAACGTTTTTAATTCATGGGGAAAATTTATATGATAAAATCTATAGAAGATCTTTGGAAGCGATATGAAAGCAACCAAATAAAATGATAACAACTGTTGATTGGGTCCGTTTATGAAGGTAATGGATGTGCAAACACTCACGCCTAACACGCCTTAGTAAATCTATTATATTGTGAACGAATGTTTTTTTAGAACTTTCACAGTTGAATCTATGTTTCAGCATGCACAATCAGATATAATTTTTTGCGCGTAAACTGTCTTTACAGAAGACGCTTGATGAAATTTATCTATTTAATTATATTTGTCTGCGTCCTGATTTGTACCTATTGATAGTCATGGCAGGAACGGAACCAGTTGTAGCATGTGATATATATACAACATGTTTATGAATGTATATGCATATACAACGTTCATCACTATATATATATATATATTCAGACAATAGTCAAATTTCTTTGTTGTTAAATACACTGAAAATAGCTTAAAATCACTGGACAAATTTCAAACTGGCTTATGACTGAAAAGTCTTTAAACAGTTTGCTGTCAGAATGTTAATTTTCTACATTAGATTTAGCTTATGATTATTATTATTATTATTGATGTTGTTGTTGTTGTTGTTGTTGTTGTTGTTATAATTATTATTGCTCAAAATAGGTCACTGACTACTTAGGTCCCATACTCAGGTCATATAGGAATGGTTTTAGTGGCCAGTACAGTCAAGGACCACAAAAATGTTTTACCGTAGGTTCAGCTTCTTCATAGGATTAATGGTCATGTTTTAGTTGTATTAGACAGCAGTTTCCATCTCTAAAACTTCAAATTTGTATTTAAAGATCGGTATAAGATATTGGCAAAATACAGTTAGCAGGTTAGCTGATTTGTTTCAAAAGACTATTTCTTATTTCCTTCAAATTGATCTTATTATATCTGCTTAGGGCGGGCCGTCATCTGTTGCTGTAAGAACTTGTGGGGAATTTTATTGTAACCATATCATTCACTGTCACTCTTTTTAGTAAGCTTTTCAGCAATGTCAGAATTACTGCCCAACTGTAGCGTTTACATCGCCTTTTATGTTGAGGGTACCTATACGTACACCTTTTCTTAAAAGTTCAGTAAACCATTCTTCGTGCAATGTAAAATATAAAGAATTACCTTGCGGTATGTATAAAAACAAGGAAACATCACTTTCTGTATTATAAACGATTTATAAATTTTCACATCTATTTCAGATATCGTGATACCCTCAACACAAATACCGCCGCGACCCTTCATTAAAGCAGCATGCCTCCAGATTTGGCTAAAAAAATAATCTTTCTTTCAAATTGAAGTTTGGTCTTATTTTGTACATTAGAATGTGAATTTTTGTTTCTAACATATTTTAAAAGTTCCAAATCAAGAAAAAAAAGATGACCGCGTCGGGAATCGAACCCCGGACCGCCGCGGCAATAAGGACATTTTCTCATCGTCGTAACCAATAGCGATATAGCTGAAGTAGTGAATAATGACTTCAAAATATAGATATTTATAATGGAGACAGTTTACCTGGAGTAAAAGCGTGACAAACGCTTTTCGATTTTCATCGCAAAAAGTAGTAAAAACAGCAAATTCTCATGTGTTTCCGTAACATAAAGTTTGTCAGTAATTAAGTTTTAAAGCCTTCTTAAGGAATATAGCATTTATTTCAAGATATCTAAAAAAAAATACTTTTTTGTCGAACGATCTGGAGGCATGCTGCTTTAACTTCATGCAAATGTGCAGATTGTTTTGAAGACATGACAAATTCAAACATGTGCAGATAATGGTTTATTTATTCCTCGATGGGAAATTTATTCCGTGAAAAATGGCCATAATTGTTATCGTCATGACGTCAATGCTTAAATTTATACCATATTTGTTAACAGCTGCTTCCGGCAGTTGGTTCCGGCTGACATTATCATGTGATTGTGTTAAACCAATAGAAATGCCTTTGAATAATACATATTTGGTAGAGTTTCGTTTATACTACTAATAATTATACTATCAGGCTGATTTTGAAGCCAAGTTCTACCACTTATATTAATCACTCTCATCAACTGATGGAATCCATCGCTACGAGAGTGTAAGAAAAGAGAAGCCAGTTTCCCTTTTAATGCTGAGCGCCAAGCAAGAGAGCTTCTGGTACCATTAAATTTTTCACAAAATTTGATTCAACATAACTCTGTTTAGAAAAGTGTAACTCATTAGTCGGAGAGACACGCAAAATCTTTATAAGGTAGAGCTGATTTTAGATTTCCAGTTATTTATCACTAATATTTTCTCACGACAAAATGATAAACATACTCAAATATAATTCATGTGTAATAGACCTCAGATCTGTGTTATAATGACAATTGCTGGGAAATCTCCCTTAATCATCAAAATTCAAACAAACCTATTCAACATAAAATATGCAACTAGTAATACACAATTGCTTAGTTTATATACAGAGTTGTACATTTGATCTCAATCATGTTTTGCTTTTCACTCATTATTTTCATAATTATGTGCAATTCATTAATACGGTGACTTTTAGGTCAAATGGGCCGGGTATCCGTTACTGAATTTATATTGTTCGTTTGAAGGGATTGCACAAATGTTCTCCATGATGAGGCGACGTGTCAGGTGCAAAACCTGGACCCCTAGCTTAAAGGTCAAGGTCACAATTGGAGGTCAAAAGTCAGTAGGGCTTTTTTTCCTGTCCGGTCTATAACTCTGCCATCCATGAAGGGATTCTAATATTACTCGGCACAAATGTACCTTATAATAAGACAATATGGTATGCACAACTTTTAAGCCCCTAGCTCAAAGGTCAAAGTCACAATTGACAGTCAAATGTTAACATGGCATGAACAGGGTCTGTTTCGTGTCCGGTCCATAACTCTGTCATTCATTAAGTTTGTAAACATTAAAGATTGCGTTTTGTAACCTTAACTCAGGGTTCCATATTTTAGCGTGTCTTGTATAAGAAAAACGTGAGCTCAAACTAAAACAAAACATAATCAAAAAGTAAAAAGGCCATTTTGTAAGTAGAGAAATTTTGTTTTGAAAACGTGTAAACACGTATGACCTAGTAATCGAACTGTACTGCAGTAAAGAAAATTAGGTGCCTTCTATAGTAGGGAACTTTGTATTGCATGGCAATACTTCATTCACTGGTTTATTTTGGATTCAACGGTATTTCAGCTATGTAACGGTGGGCAGTTATCCTAGTATTCCCGAATTCTGTACCAGTACAAACCTGTTCTCCGCTAATAACTGCGAACTTCCCCATATGAATCAGAGCAGAGGACGAATGATTTCAGACACCATATGTCTTTTATCGAATTGTCACGGAGAACATACGCCCCGCTAAGGGATCGAACTCACGACCCCGCGATCCGTAGGTCTGCGCTATCCCTGTTGAGCTAAGCGGGCGGTTAACATCAATTACAATCAGATTTCATTGTAAAAAACAGAACTCCAGTCAATGAAGGAAACGGCACGCGGCAGCAAATCAAGCGGAAATGTTACTTATGAAGCAATGACATGCTGCCGTGTCTGAATTAAAGGTGATAAAGTCTTCAGCTGATAAGCTTAAGAAAGATCTTTGTGAAGTAAAATATGAACTTTCTTGTGGATGATAGCAAACTGTGTTCATAAATGTGTTAGAAGTTATTAGTCTATTCTCTTTATTGAATAAAAGAAATATTCAAAAGATTTGGAAGAACATTTGCTTAATGTTAATTAGTTACAAATTAGAATGCATGTTACGAGGGTTCTGCCGAGCGTTGATAAATGTTACAATTTTTGTACCAGTCTAAGTCGAATATTTCTATCATTGGAGTTTCTAATGTGTTCCCATCCCTCCCCAGTTAGTAAAGGAATGTTTCCATGACAACACAGGCACAGACAGCATATCTGCTACTGTATCCCGTGACAAGTTAATACATTTGTAATGTAACCATATTTGATACCGAACATGACATGCAATCATACCCTAACTTGACCCTATCCGAGCAAAATGTTAAAAAACGAAAAAAGAAAGTTTTTTTTTGTCTGGGTGGATTGAAACCTAGAATACCCAGCACAAAAATTGCAAACTACATCAAAAATCGTGGTCCCAAAGTAGCTCTGGGAAAGAAAATACTACTTTGCAATGTTTTCATTCAGGTTAACGTTGAAAAATGAGACGATTCCATAGTTCTTGCCAAAAGAGTATCATGTCGCCCTTGCCTTTCCAGCAGTCCTTACAGATCATAAAAAGAAAAGAAAGAAAGAAACAGAACCAGGCTATAAATACATTAATCCTAGAGCTTGGTTAAGTCACATATTGATATTCATTCTTCTCCAGCCCGCCAGTGAGTGCACGTCTCGATAAGGCACAGAACATTGACAGAACTAGGTCATTGGCATTTTTCTGTCAATGTCCTGATTGAAGCTGGCGGGAGTGGCCCTAAAGGGGACTGTTTGTGACAAGGAGCTATGTACTTGGCTGACAGCTTGCTGTTCAGACGGCCTGCATATACTGACGGCTTTGCAGAGAAGACCCCGAGCTGCTCAAACTCCACGCTCAACGTGGGGGGCGAGCGGGTAGGGGCACATCACCCACAGCGGAGGAGCGGCGGAGGATTCCAGCGACAGCGGCTTGCAGCACTTACCGCCCTTTTAAGGGCGCCTTCGAGCAACCACGTCTCTTTACGGGTCTCTGTCGTTTAGGTCTCATTGGCCGTGACAGTGATTCACTTTTGGCAACAAAATTATTTTTCTTTGGCATATACTCTACGGAAATTGCGTAGAGGTAAATTTTCACCATTTTGGCTTCAAAAATTTATCTTTAACAGCATGCCTGGTGACATGCTGGGGATCCGTACTCTTAATTAGCGAAAGCTATGTTGTGCCTTAACGGGCGGATGGACCCTAATTAAACATAAATAGAACAGAACAGAACAGAACAGCTTGGTTAAGTCACGGTTACAATGAATATAGCCCATTTTCAATTTGTGCTGATAGGTATAATTCTCATGTGTAGTAATGTGTCGCATCTAATCAGTAATATTGGTATTGCTACCTGGAATGCAACAGGCCAGCTACCCGAATCAATATTGATAATGATATTGATATTAATTATATATTATTCAGATCTGTGGAATATCTGAACAATTTTTATATAATCACGACTTTCATTTTTAGACCAGATTAAAAACAAATTTTTAAGTGACATTATAGCTAACAAGAAATATCTTTAAAAATGATGGTCGGCGAATTGTAATAAGGAAAGAAGTTTATGAATTTTTCATCTAACATTCATCTTTCATCTAACATTTTTCAAATTGCAAAACTAAACACCACACTTTAACAATTTAAATGGTTCTCTTTTAATTTTTCGCAAACGTTTCGTAGGATTGGAATTTTGTTTCGTTTATCCTTAGACGAATAATTACAGCAGTAGTTTGATGAAGATTCATGAAGCGGTTCATGAGAAGAGGTCATTAAACGTGTTTATATTTTTAGCGTAATTGGTCCCTATCCCCATTTGTAACAAAATAGCAGGAGACCTTACGATATTGTTACACATCGAGTTTGATAAAAATCCATTACATTTTAGTGGTTAATGCGAAGAAAGGCCTATCTACTTTTAGCTATAGTGGTCCCTAATAGGGCCCAAGTTCCTATATAAATAAATTTGGAAGAGGACCTTATAATGATGCTCCAGACCAAGTATGACAAAGATCCACCAAGCTGTTCATGAGACGCTGTATAAAGGCATTTCTAGTTTTAGCTCTAGCAGCCCCTAAAAGGGGTCAAATGTCCCAGCTGAACAAAGTTGGCTGCGAGCCTAATAAAGATGCTACAAATCAAGTTTGATTAGAATACATGAGAAAAATCAATTAAAGGATTTTTTTATTTATTATTTTTATTTATTTCTAAAATAGGCCAACTGATCCCGCTTTAACAAATGCATATTCGCTATTCATGAATCTTTGGACAAAGACGTCACACCTAAAAAAGTGAAGGTCAAGCAAAACATACAATCGTAATTATTTCAATATTTCTGTTTCATAAGCAAAGTTTGACCGTAGTCATATCACATAGATAAACTGTATGCAGCGTACCTTTATTTCAGCGTAGTGAGATTCAGTCATTATATAGCATATTTATAATGAAACAGATTTCAACTGAGTTCAATATTTGCATACCATACTAAAGAAAAATATTCATATATAATAAATCAGTTAAATAATTTATAACAAATGTTCAAAGCAAACAAGTACTCATTTTAATATGCAATCTGAATAAGTCACAAAAGCAAGAAACCTTTTCATATACAGACGACAACTGTAACAAGGAAAATCTTTTAAAAAGCACTTCTCTACATAAAAGACTCTTATCACACCCTTATTCATGTGATACGCAGACCGTATTCAGCTCTTTCTTTAATTTGATATATGTTGGTATTTGAACAGGTTTTTATCATATTTATTAAACTTACTTATCATTTTGAGATATATCAATATTCTTGCTAAATATATTGAGCCAAAGTTAGCTTTAAAACTGTGAACAGCGTCGTTTAGGATAAACGCTTTGTCTACATTTCACTCAGCGTAGCACAATCAACAGAGTGAAAGAAATTGACACTCTCGTCCAATCAGGCAGAGTGTTGCATAAATCTTCCATTTTGATAAATTATCTATAATGCGTTATCAAGTAGTTTGATTTGCAAACTGAAGTCACGTGGCATAGGTAAACGAAAACGAATTTAGACGGCGTTCGCCGAAAAAAAACTTTATGCTCCTACGAAACCGAAGAGTAGGGAAAGGAAGCCAGTCTATTCTCATCTCTTTCTCTGAATTCGAATTATGTCATCGGAATACAGGTTAAGCTATCCAGACATGAATGCTATTATGTATTTCAGGTATACTTTCCGAGTTTGCAGAAACACCCCTGGCCGCAACCTTTAAGAGCTACCCGGACGATGTTAGAAAACACAATAAGTCAGTATCAAGACAGACAAAGGTTCAGTACTTGTCATGGGACATACCAGCAAGGCACGAGCAGAATTTCCAATTAGATAGTCGTGAAAGATTGCTTTAAAGATATCCTATAGAAACAACAAAGCTCAATGAAAGTTTCCAGTGCCACTGAGTACTAAATATAGATTACATAAGTAACAGCAATGTTATGGGTGGGCAGTTGGTATAAACCACTGCGTATGTCCGAAAATTATGAGAAATTTCTATATCATTCGAAGCAGTAGTATTTTTAAAAGTGCACTTTGATAGAAAATTATATGTGACAAAAAAAACTATACATAGTCATTTTCTTGTGATGCCTTGTTAGAACTATGTATTGTATGTCTACATCTACGGGAATACTCCCAACAATCAATTTCTGATCATAACTGGGAGGTCGGGGCAGTTGTTAAAAACATGTTTCTATGTTACATGATACATGATATACATGTGTTAAGAGAGTAAGAGCAGTAATATGTACAGCTTTGTTAAAAATAAAAAAAACAGGATGATGACATTAGTACAGATGCGAGTCTAGGTCAGATGTGAAGCACTGAAGGTTCACACTGTCCTTGATGTTATAAGGCAAGGCGTTCCAGTATCTGATCGTGCGGGGGAAAAAGGAGTTCATATGATATTGTGTTCTTGAAGATGGAATGATAAAGTTTAAATTTCTAGAGGCTGTCAGGTGGTTATGATCTACAGAGACGAGGTTGTGTGATATTTTATACAACATAATTAAAGATGCATGTATTCTTCTCTGTTCTAATGTCTGCCATTTAAGAATTTCAAGCATTGATGTTACGCTGCTTTGGTATGAGTAATCATTCATAACATATCTGGCTGCAGCTCTTTGTACCTTTTCTATCTCATATGCTAAGTTTTTCTGCCATGGATGCCATATGGTGTTACAGTATTCTAATTGTGGGCGGACGTATGTTTTATAGGCAGTTTCTTTGATATTACGGTTATTACATTTTACATTTCTTTTTATGAATCTGAGAGTGTTATTAGCTTTTGAAGATGTAGTTTCAATATGTTTTTCGGCGACGCCGTCTAAATTCGTTTTCGTTTACCTATGCCACGTGACTTCAGTTTGCCAATCAAACTACTTGATAACGCATTATAGATAATTTATCAAAATGGAAGATTTATGCAACACTCTGCCTGATTGGACGAGAGTGTCAATTTCTTTCACTCTGTTGATTGTGCTACGCTGAGTGAAATGTAGACAAAGCGTTTATCCTAAACGACGCTGCTCACAGTTTTAAATTAACTTTGGCTCAGTATATTTAGCAAGAATATTGATATATCTCAAAATAATAAGTAAGTTTAATAAATATGATAAAAACCTGTTCAAATACCAACATATATCAAATTAAAGAAAGAGCTGAATACGGTCTGCGTATCACATGAATAAGGGTGTGATAAGAGTCTTTTATGTAGAGAAGTGATTTTTAAAAGATTTTCCTTGTTACAATTGTCGTCTGTATATGAAAAGGTTTCTTGCTTTTGTGACTTATTCAGTTTGCATATTAAAATGAGTACTTGTTTGCTTTGATATATTTGTTACAAATTATTTAACTGATCTGTTATATATGAAGATTTTTCTTTAGTATGGTATGCAAATATTGAACTCAGTTGAAATCTGTTTCATTATATATATGCTATATAATGTCTGAATCTCATTACACTGAAATGAAGGTACGTTGCATACAGTTTATATATGAAATATTGAAATAATTACAATTGTATGTTTTGCTTGACCTTCACTTTTGATAGGTGTGACGTCATTGTCCAAAGATTCACGAATAGCGAATATGCATTTGTTGAAGCGGGATCAGTTGGCCTATTTCAGAAATAAATAAAAATAATAAATAAAAAAATCCTTTAATTGATTTGTTCTCATGTATTCTAATCAAACTTGATTTGTAGCATCTTTATTAGGCCTGCAGCCAACTTTGTTCAGCTGGGACATTTGACCCCTTTTAGGGGCTGCTAGAGCTAAAACTAGAAATGCCTTTATACAGCGTCTCATGAACAGCTTGGTGGATCTTTGTCATACTTTGTCTGGAGCATCATGATAAGGTCCTCTTCCAAATTTATTTATATAGGAACTTGGGCCCTATTATGGACCACTATAGCTAAAAGTAGATATGCCTTTCTTCGCATTAACCACTAAAATATAATGGATTTTTATCAAACTCGATGTGTAACAATATCGTAAGGTCTCCTGCTATTTTGTTACAAATGGGGAGAGGGACCAATTACGCTAAAAATATAAACACGTTTAATGACCTCTTCTCATGAACCGCTTCATGAATCTTCATCAAACTACTGCTGTAATTATTCGTCTAAGGATAAACGAAACAAAAATTGCAACCCTACGAAACTTTTGCGAAAAATTAAAAGAGAACCATTTAAATTGTTAAAGTGTGGTGTTTAGTTTTGCAATTTGAAAAATGTTAGATGAAAGATGAATGTTAGATGAAAAATTCATAAACTTCTTTCCTTATTACAATTCGCCGACCATCATTTTTAAAGATATTTCTTATTTCCAACTAAAGTCATCACTAATAGTAATCCCAAGATATTTAGCATTTTCTGTAGTTTTTAGTTCTTGATTATGTAGTTTATATGGAAAAATGATATTTTTTCTTTTTTTTGTTTTTGTTTGGAGATTCTTATGATTTCGCATTTATCAGGATTGAATTCCATAGACCATTTACATTCCCATTCTTCTAATTTTGTCAAATCATCTTGAAGTTTGTTTAAGTCTACTAATGAGTCGATGGTGAGGTTTATGATGGTATCATCAGCAAATAAACGTATTCTACTTTTAACAGAGTCGGGAAGGTCATTGATGAAACAGAGGAAGAGACAAGGACCCAACACTGAACCTTGGGGAACCCCTGATAGAACTGGTAGAGAATCAGAGTGTGAGCCTTCAACTACTACAGATTGAGAGCGATTACTAAGAAAAGATTGAATCCAAGATAGAGATGTTTTGTTGACACCAAGTTTCATGAGTTTATAGAGAAGAAGTTGATGGTCGACCTTGTCGAAAGCTTTCGAGAAATCCATTACAATGAGATCTGTTTGTTTCCCAGATTGGAGATTGTCAAAAATTTCTTGTGTAAAGGATAATAGTTGAGTCTCACAGCTATGTTTGGAACGGAAGCCATGTTGGAAAGGTGTGAGAAGATTGTTGCTGTCGAAATGGCGCATGATGTTAGAGACCATGATATGCTCCATTAGTTTGGAAGCTATGCATGTCAAGGAGATTGGCCGATAATTGCTAGCTTTATATTTAGGACCCTTTTTATATACAGGTGCAACGATAGCAGTTTTCCAGTCCTCTGGAACTATACCAGTTCTCAGTGAGTTCTGGAAGACTTTAGTGAGAAAAGGAGCTGTTTCGAGAGAAAGTTCTTTAAGCAATCTTGGTGATAGTTGATCCGGACCAGACGCCTTGTTAGGATTCAGATCCTTGAGCATTTTCAAAACACCTTCTACAGTTATATCTATATCGGTCATGTGTCCGGGAAAATACACATAGGTATTGGCTTTGTTGTATAACGCCCTGTTAGAACTTTTATTGTATGCATCCAAGGAAAGATACATAATCATTGGCTTTCTTGTAATGCTCTGTTAGAACTTTGTATTGTATGCATCCGAGGAAATATACATAATCATTGGCTTTCTTGTAATGCTATGTTAGACTTTTGTATTGTATGCATCCGAGGAAATATACATAATCATTGGCTTTCTTGTAATGCTATGTTAGACTTTTGTATTGTATGCATCCGAGGAAATATACATAATCATTGGCTTTCTTGTAATTCTATGTTAGACTTTTGTATTGTATGCATCCGAGGAAATATACATACTCATTGGCTTTCTTGTAATGCTATGTTAGACTTTGGCTTTCTTGTAATGCTATGTTAGACTTTTGTATTGTATGCATTCGAGGAAATATACATAATCATTGGCTTTCTTGTAATGCTATGTTAGACTTTTGTATTGTATGCATCCGAGGAAATATACATAATCATTGGCTTTCTTGTAATGCTATGTTAGAACTTTTGTATTGTATGCATCCGATGAAATATACATAATCATTGGCTTTCTTGTAATGCTATGTTAGACTTTTGTATTGTATGCATCCGAGGAAATATACATAATCATTGGCTGTCTTGTAATGCTATGTTAGACTTTTGTATTGTATGCATCCGAGGAAATATACATACTCATTGGCTTTCTTGTAATGCTATGTTAGACTTTTATATTGTATGCATCCGAGGAAATATACATACTCATTGGCTTTCTTGTAATGCTATGTTAGACTTTTGTATTGTATGCATTCGAGGAAATATACATAATCATTGGCTTTCTTGTAATGCTATGTTAGACTTTTGTATTGTATGCATCTGAGGAAATATATATAGAGCTAATTCATCTACCCAAGAAAAAAGTATTCAAAGGGTATCAGTTGTTACGTTACGTAATTGAAGAAATGCACCAGAGGTGCTGGCATTAGAGCAGAATATAAGGATCTTACACGCCTGCCTGTGTAAGACGGGGTGGAAAACCGAACGTTAGCGTTACACAGGCAGGCATGTAAGATCCTTATACTCTATTATTAATCACAAATTGGCAAACGTTATCAACATCAACAAATGAACTTGCAGAATAAGTCACCATAATTAAATAAGTATGATCTTTTTAATTAATGTTTAAACGTGTCATCAATTAAGTTGAAATAACTATAAAAAAAAAAAAAAAGGGAAATAAGTCGCTCGGTTCATGAAAAACATATATGCCTCTCAAATGTTGAAGCTGAGGAAAAGACACGCTCTCTCGTCGCATCTTTTTTTTTTAATTTTCGGAAGAACGATTTATCAATATGGTGTTGCCTTACAGTGCATCCCCACCTCCGGCCCACTAGTGAACAACACTGGGGAGACTGAAATAGTGTATTCATGGGGAGAGGAAGTAACTGTACTAAGAAACTGGCAGACCAGTATCTGGCCAATATTGAACCGATATCATTTTGTATATCGAATTGATATCGTTTCGACAAAATTTGGCCGGTACTCGGACGAGTTTTCGACATCTGTCCCACAGGGGCATGTCACTGGGTCTGTCGTTGGATTTTTTTTGTTTTGGAGACTGACTTTAAATTGAGATGGCTAACTAATGAATAAAAGTGTCCTGGCAGACATAACTAACTCAAATGTAAAAGTTGTATTTGACAAGTTATTTTGTTACAGTTTGAATGGTACAGAACCTCGTTTGGCGTCTGCACCGTGAACCCGATTGCATTAAAGTGTAACCGAATCTACTCCTCACTGATTAAGCTAGTAGTTGGCAGAACCTCTTCTGCCTGATAAATCTTATAACTATTCGCTGCCACCATCCAAGATAACTTGGAAACTTATTAAGTAATAAAATAAGCAAAACTTGTTACTTCTAATACTAATTTTAATTTACAGTCAGTCTGCACAGTCCCACATTTTTATAAAGTCCAGAATACAATGTATAATAAAATGTCAGGTATGAATACGCAAGATTTTAAATGCAAATACAAACAGTCAATTATAGTAAGATGTAACTTTCAACAGGATATACTGGTGCAAAATACAAAGTTTTAACCTAAACTCAACTTTCTCTCAAAAGACTCCTCTTTTAGATATTCAGACCTTTATATACAGGAGCACCTGAAAATCACAGATAGACCCGAAGACCCAACTATCTCGGGTAGACCCAAAGACCCCAATGTTTCAGGTTACTTATGGTGAACTACAGTACAAAAAAAAGAACAAAGGGTTTAAGTCTTACTTTTCCAGAAATGATGGGTTAACCTGTAAATGTCATAAATTAATGTAACTACAGACCCAATATGTCAAATTGACTCCAGGCCTACTTATTCCAGTTACAAGGCAGAAATATAAGATTTACAACAGTATCTGAAACTTTCAGGTTAACCTGATAATCAATGGTTAAATTACATAATAAAGTGGCTGGAAATCCCAGGTTCTTACTGACCAATACTTAACACCCAATTAAGCAATTAACAGTTTTATTATACTCTACCAATTATAACTATTAGCATTATGACAAAAGTATCAAAATTAATATTCATATCTCTTAAGAGAAAGGTTTGCATGATTATATTGTTGATATTTTATATTTTCATATGTATGTATCTTGCAAATTGAAACTTTAATAAAAAATGATATCTTTCTGTTAATACAAAGAAAAATGTGTTGCATTTAAGAAATTACAACAAAAGTATGCTTAAGCAGGTATGAAAGTTAAGTACATTTATTCTAGAACCTTATCTGGGTGAAAAGCAAACCGATCGTTTGGTTGAACGATAGGCAACTCTGCATTAAATTGATAAATTTTGAACTGTGTGTTCTTCCCCTTAGTTATTATGTACCGATCAAAGCCCATTTAGTAACATTTTATGATATTTTTCACTTATAGTTAAGAAACAAGAATACCCATTACACAGAGCTGCTTCCTTTATACGAAATATGTATCATATTTCGTATATATAAAATTGTCACTTTCGAATTCAATATAGTTTTATGGTGTTACGGATTTCAGATTGTAGCTACAAATAATTTCATTGCCAAGATAGATAAAGGCAGGTACAAATACAATATTGTGCATGTAACTTTTTGACATTGATAATATTTATACCATTCCTTAGGTCAAGTACGGTTATCAAAGTTTATATGAGCCGCACTATGAGAAAACCAACATAGTGCATTTGCAAACAGCATGGATCCAGACCAGCCTGCGCATCCGTGCTGTTGCAATTAGAGAAACCGTTAGCGAACAGCATGGATCCTGACCAGACTCACGGATGCGCAGGCTGTGGTCGTAATTGCTCTTTGTTGGTTTTCTCATGGCCAGACCAGTCTGCGCATCCATGCTGTTCGCTTCTAAAGCCTATTGCAATTAGAGAAACCGTTAGCGAACAGCATGGATCCTGACCAGACTCACGGATGCGCAGGCTGGTCTGGGTCCATGTTGGTCGTAATTGCTCTGTGTTGGTTTTCTCATGGCCAGACCAGTCTGCGCATCCATGCTGTTCGCTTCCAAAGCCTATTGCAATTAGAGAAACCGTTAGCGAACAGCATGGATCCTGACCAGACTCACGGATGCGCAGGTTGGTCTGGGTCCATGTTGGTCATAATTGCTCTGTGTTGGTTTTCTCATGGCCAGACCAGCTTGCGCATCCATGCTGTTCGCTTCTAAAGCATATTGCAATTAGAGAAACCGTTAACGAACAGCATGGATCCTGACCAGACTCACGGATGCGCAGGCTGGTCTGGGTCCATGTTGGTCGTAATTGCTCTGTGTTAGTTTTTTCTTGGCCAGACCAGCTAGCGCATCCATGCTGTTCGCTTCCAAAGCCTATTGCAATTAGAGAAACCGTTAACGAACAGCATGGATCCTGACCAGACTCACGGATGCGCAGGCTGGTCTGGGTCCATGTTGGTCGTAATTGCTCTGTGTTGGGTTTCTCATGGTGCGGCTCATATATACTTACGCTATTAAACAACACTCCAATTTGGTCGGGAAAATCAGATTTAAAAAAAAAAGCACAATGCGAAAATCTAACACGACATTATAAGTACTCAGTGACCAAGTAATTAGTGTAAATGAATTTGAATGACTGCCTTTAAAACACTTGTGGCATCGAAAGTTGTGTCGGCGTAGATTTTAATTCCTTGATAAAAGGAAACAAAAAATGGGGAAAATGACGTAGTTTGTAATCTTCTTCAGTATTACGTTACTGCATGAATTATTAAAGATGCATGTGTCGGTGTAGACGTGTAAGAACACACACACAAATAGAAAGCGGCCTTTTGAGTGTATTTCAAAGGTTCCGCAGAAACTGAGAAATTGTCATAACGAAGTCAGAGTGTCATTAAAAGGAAGCTGCATGTCTCTTTGTTAGTTTCCTGAATAAGAATTCTCCCAATTTCATCAATTCGTGCTCCGATTAGGGAAACCTCAACAATCCACTGCTGTATTCCTTAGTGGAACATAACATGAAAATTCTAGTCGGTACAGGCGCTATTTTGATGATCGATTTTTATTTTTCGGTTATAAATAATAGGAATTCTGTTTCTCCGTTCATTTCTAGAGACCTGAACTATTTCGCTTTCGTTTTTCGTAGGCGGTTACCGTTTTATATTTTATCGCAGTTATTTTTTATTTTTTTATCTTGTCAGTCTATTTGCGTAGTTTTTAGTAAATAAAAGAAAATCAAAAGAACCTGATAAGTTATGTTCAGACGTTATTTAAACCGTTTCTTGCACGATATGTATTTACTGTTAAAAGCCGACAATCGTTGACCTTTGATTTAGTCAATGCCGCTTTTGTAACGGTCACCTGTATAAAATATGATAGGTGTAAATCTATTTATAGCCACGGTCATATAGACCACGTGGTTTATGCTATTTGGAGTACACTAAAATTTTGTCACATAGAAGTTTAATCCGTGACATAAATTTGTGCACGCTTGGATTTATATAGTGTTTTTTCATAGCTGTGTGTTTTTTTTCTCCCGGAATAATCATTGTCTAGTTTGGAATTACATCATAGAAATGAGATAAAATGGGATTGGAGTAAAATTAAAAACATCGTCTGCAAACATGGGGAACTTGTTTTGGAAGTTTATTTTCGCAAGTGGATTTTTATGTCACCTGAGAAATTTTGTTTTGTGTGTAGGTAAGTAAATTGGACCAGTGTCTGCTCTAAATATTTTCTTTACATCGTAAGATATTAATATATGATGAAAGAAAGTCAAATATTGTTTTTCTTACATTTTATTTCAGGGCAATATTTTTGAAGCGCAAAATGCGTGCAAGTTCCCTGTTACGTACCCCATTTATCAATTGAATTACATGACATTTCGACTTTTTTGCGACTTAGTTATCAGAAGTAAGGAATATGGTCCCTTTTTTCAAGGTCGATAGGAAACGATGTTATATTTGACCATTTTTATATATAATTTTTAGTGGCTGAGTAGAGCACGTATACAGAGAGAAAAAATACATTTATTTTTATATGTTATGTAACAACTGGGAAGAAATTTCAGTGATACAAATAAATGTGGAAAAGGGATAGCCTACCTGCATATAAAATAATTTGTTTTGTACGTAGGTTATGTGGTCCAGACTTGACAAATGAATTGGCCAATCTAATTTAGAGAACTTATTACAGAAGTGATATGCCTTCACATGGTGCATTAATATAAAATTTGTATTGTTCTGTAATGTAACATTAATAATTTGTTTGCATTACAGTGAATTTGTTTAACAGAAAACAAATATGTAGAATTCCTTTGAATGTCAATCATTAGAGGAGATAGAAAACACCAAAGAATGTGACTTAATTGGTAATTAAATAACCCTTACCTTGCTAAATTTCTATAATGAACTTGGCCATCTTTCAATATGGACAGTACTATTAACTGTTAAAAGGGGTGCTTACGGAAAGATACTGAGTCTGACTGAATGGTGAACAGTGCAGATCATGATCAAACTGCATGGATGTGCAGGCTGATCTACACTGATCGCAAAGGCAGAATCAGTCTTGTCCAGTATGGTGGGGGTTATGTTCATATATATAAACAGGTAATCTGATTTGATTTATGTTCCATGCCGGTTATGATAGTAAAGTTTAAGCAACTTTATAATATATTTTTTTTTTACAATTTTTAGGTCCTTCAGTTTAAATACACATATCCCTATATAGTGGCGATACACCTGTAATACACCTGTTTACACACTGTTATGCTGAATACTTCATAGAATGATGACAATCTTAAGATACAAGGGGTCTCTAAAGGGAAATGACATAGATCTTCATATATAAGTGTCTGTAAACAGATCTAATATTTCGTTTTTAAATTCCGATGGTGACTTTTTTTATGTAAAATATCAATGTTTTTGTCTGCATGCTTCAGATGAGATAAAACCAGTTATATTTGTAATTTAATTAAGTTAAGAATGAATAGGCTCAATCATAAAAATATGTTTTGATATAATGACTAATATATATATATACTTCCAATTAACTTTAATCTTGAAGCTTAGTGCCACAAATTCGCAAGTTCAGAGTGAATTAACCTAAATTTATTCACTGATGAATTTCCAAGTTTCAATGAAAAAGGTAGATTTGCAGCAATATTATAGACTGATATAATTCAAGTAAAATCATCCTATGTGGTAATAATGAAATAGGGTACCCGGTAACCCTACAAGGATTTCAAATATATAATGAAAATATTACCGTAATTACCCCCAAACTAAACACACCAGGGGTGTTGCAATTTACTGGAGGAGACAGGGTGCCTGGGAACCTTTAGCCCTTACCCTGCTAAATTTCTATAATGAACTTGTCCATTTTTCAATTTGGACAGTACCAGTAACTGTTAGAAGGGGTGCTTACCAAACATATACTGCCTAAATGGCAAACAGTGCAGATCATGATCGCAAAGGCAGAAAAAATCGTGTTCAGCATGATAAGGGTTAGATAGGGGCCCAATTTCAAAGAAAAATATAAATTTAGGGATGGGGATGGGGGAATTTATTTATTATAATTGAGTGAGAGTTTAAATACAGGAATTAATATGATATAGTCATGGTCTTCCTTTAGACACGCACTAATGAATTAACTCAGGTTGAATGCAATTTGATGTTATAATTAAACTGCATAATAATTATATGCTTTTATTTACCCACGTTTTATCAGCTTAGCTGCCAACTAGCTGAGTCTTAACTTGTTTGGTTATTGACAAAATTTGAGCACTATGTTTTCGGACTTTTTTTTTTCTATAAGAAAAGCTTGCATGTAATGAAGGAATATATAAGTTCAAAACCACAATTCAGAAAATTACAGGAATACATTTTGCATTCATGGTTGACAGTTTTATTGTAAATCTGTTATGGTTCTCTTTAAAATGTATCACACAGTAAAATGACAGTTGCTTTATAAAATATATATCACATTTTACAATGCTTTCCACCACATTGCATTTTATGTATTACAAGTAAAAAAAACATTCACTTTAAATTACACTTTAAGGCAATACAATATATTTTTTTAATGCGGATTCTACTAAGCACCATAAAACTGTTCTTTATTCTTTGGAATGTCATTTTTAGTTTGTGTATTTCGACCTAGTGGCACAATATTATTTTGAACTTTTTTTTTTTCATATAGGATTTTCTGAAATACTGCTTAATTAAATTAAAAAGTATTTATTAGTCTTATTTCAAGTCACATTTTAATGATATTTTAAAGGCTTGAATGGATATTAATCCATGAATAAACTTTATGTGGCCTTATTATTGTAAGAAAGTCATGAAATGGTCCAAATATTTAATTAAGTAATATGACATAACATATATAATCTGTGTTGGAATTGTGTAATATGTATATATTGTTTTAATTGGTGGGTGGTAAATTATACTGATTGATGTAAATGTATTGAACATGGTTTTACAACCAAATGCATTTCAAACTTTGGGGAATTTAATATTTTCATTTTTCATGATAATGTTATGTTGTTTACTATGAAAATGTTGCAAATTTTATGTAGATTTGCTTTTTCAGGTTTATTTATAAATATTTTGAAGTTTGTACTTAGGTCCAAGAAATTTTTATTTTACTATTTTTGCATTTTAGATGAAATATTTAGTCAATAACACTGTCTACCTGGTAGCAATAAATATTTACTTTTTGAAGTTAGTTGTCAGTCAGTAAGGAAGGTGTCTGGCATGTTTTAGCTAGAAGCTGCATTAAGAGGAAAACCTGGGCCCTTAGGTAAACAAATGCCAACACAGCAAAGCGATAGATCAATCATTTCTATCATTCTCTGTTCTTTTGGGAAGTAATTTATGAAAAGTTGTCAACTTAAGGTCCAGCATACTGGTATATAAAACCAGACTACAGCAGTTTCTGGCATAAACCAGTTACTGCTGAATAAAGTTATATGTGTAAAAGAATATTTCTTTATTATTGTCTGGATTTTATAGGTATGTTGGCTCTACTTACTGTATTTTTGTTATAACTTGTTTTAAGTAATTTCACTTCTTAAGAAAATTAAAGTTGAAATAATAAATATTTTTTCGGCAGATTTTAAGTAAATATTATTTGCATTTATTTTCATTGGAAATGTTGGTTATATATTACATGTGTATTCCAACTGAAATAGCTAAATAGAAATTTTCTTATTTTTGCATTTTTACCAGATAAAATTTTCAGTATCAATCTATATGCTTTTATGTAGTTCAAAATATATTGTTAGTTTAAAATTACAAAATACAATTCTGTATATAGCTATTGCATAGGAAACTTTGTATATAAATTTGAAAATGAAATTTGGTATATAGATTTATCTATCTTTCTGTAATGGTATTTTCTACGGAAAATACTGTAAACATTATTAAGCTTTTAATGATCTTTAATATCAGAACAAATGTTAGACATAGGTTTGATATGCAAATGATGCACTTAAAGTCTATATCATCTTTAGTGTAATTTGTCCTGTCAGAATACAAGATGTTAAATTTTGGCCTAACGGTTAGAATGTTCTGAAGATAAAGGCTTTCCATTTAAAACTCATTTCAAATCTACAGCATACAGTATAACCTGTATGTGTGGCCACTATTTGTTATAGTCATTCTGGGACAAAATTGAACATGTTTTAATATTTCCTTTTTGGCAGAACACTGAACTTTTGGGGTGTCTAAACAATATTTAGTTAAACATGGTTTTGGGAAAATAATCAACTATATGCACATCCTTATTTTACTTGTTGAATTGATATTTATAAAGATATAAACTTTAATTAACTAAGTTCTGATCATTTTTATATATATATATTTTTCATTTTATGTGAACTCGTAGCGTTTTAAGAAAGTTTGAATGTAAATGTTCCTTAGCAAGGGAACAAGGCTTATGGAGGTTGATCTGATAATCCTGAGTACTTCTCACTAAGCGAGTAATTCTACCAAGCTAAAATTATACATAATGAGCTTTTCCCCTTTAAAATTAGAGACATAAAGATTACTGTTCTTATAGGCTAATATCCTCAAAAGTGATATGTTAAATGAAGAATTCACTTTGTAATGGTATTATTGAATATGTTTTATTGTAACTTAATAATTGTCAATTTGAGTCATTGGGATCACACAACATATGTTATATATTAGGCATTGAAAACGTATTACTTTGTTTGATACACATGGTGCATATGACATGCATATGTGTGTTTTGCAATGACTTAACTTCCTAACTATTACATGTACATATATTACTGATTATGCATTGAAATAGTATTGTTATATTTGATACACATTGTGCATGTGTTTTATATGTATGTAATTGTATATAAACCAGTTACTGCTGAATAAAGTTATATGCGTAAAAGAATATTTCTTTATTATTGTCTGGATTTTATAGGATACAGATAAAGAATATTACATTGCACGCTACGGCTTCACAGACTGGTGGATGAATAGAGGGTAGAGATCTTTCCATCTTCATGAGCAACCCAAGAAACCCAAATCAATACGCGACAACCAAACGACCTGGATTACGCTCCGGCGGGCCACCTCTGCCTCTCAACCCAGCATTCAGGGACGAAACAGAAACAGAAGAGTTATTTAATAGTGATCAGGAGGCTTCCCTTCACCTAAGTGACATAAGTGATAACGAGTCATACGACAGTGATCAGGAGGGTTCTCTCCATCTCAGTGATATAAGTGACTTAAGCAATACGTCGGTTCCAGCAATAACTCCGGTAGTACCATTCGAAGAAGAAGAGGACGAAATGGCAAACAAAATAACAATGCCAGACTTCCACGGAAACCCTGGGCATAGAGCAGTGGATTGGTTAAGGGATTACGATGACTATTGTAAATTCCTGAACTATGACGATGAGAGGAAAACAATCCACCTCAAATTCCTACTCAAGGACCATGCTAAGGAGTATTACAGTTCCCTTCCCGTCGAAACACAGCGTGATTACGAGAACCTAAAGGAGAGATTAATTCAAAGATTCAACGGAGAGGACGGATCAACCCAGTTGTGGGACCTAACACAAAGGAACGGGGAGTCAGCGGCAGACTATTTTACCAGGGTGCTTCGGTCGGCCAACCACCGACAGTATCCAGAGGAAATGGTAACGAATATTGCTATAAGGGGACTGAGACCAGAGTTAAGGCAAATTGTGATGCCTCAAGGTTTAGAATCTCTAGAGAAAATTAGGAAGGCTACACAACTAGCCGAACAGTCTATGCAAAATTCGACTACTAGTGTGTCAAACGTAAATGCACCATGTAACAATAGTCAGTGCAGCAGTTCTGCCCAATTTGACGTGCTTCAGCATGAGGTATGTAGTTTGAAAGATATGGTTAACAAACTAACCATCCAGCCAGAGTTCCAACAACAGGACTACCCCTCCCCACAGCTCAGGCACCATGGTTACCAGCAAGAATACCAGCAGACAAGGCAGCGCCCGGGATATCAGCAACAGTCTCAACGACAACCTCCGCAGAAAGTTTATCAACAACAATGCCAGCAAATACAGCCACCAGCTTTCCAGCCAACAAGAGCTTCCCCCCTGCGACCAGCAACAAGTGGATGTCAGCGCTGTGGTGAAGGTAGGAAACATGCTTATGAAAATTGTAAAGCCAAAGATTTGTACTGTAGAAACTGTTCAAAAAAGGGTCATTTTGCTAAATGTTGTTTTGATCTTATATACCGTCCTCGGTATGGCAATCAATAGGAACACGCGCCTGTTTGTAATGATATTACAGACAGGCACTTATCAGGTACATTTGTGGATGTCAACAAAAATACCCTTGTGAATAAACAAAAAAGGTTCAAGCAAAATAAGAGAAATAGGATTAGGGACAGTTTAGCTAGGGAAAAGGTTGAGATTAATTCGGAAGTTTGCGATAAGAACTCAATAAGGGATACAAAGAATTTACCTGATAAGACTGAAAATTCAAAAACTCCAAATTGTAAAACTGATCATAGAACTACCTTAAAAAATGCTGCTACTCATTCAAATTCAAAGGGTACTCAAACACATACTCACACCTCCCTTAATGAGCCTTGTCATGAAGAAACTATGGAAAACGATGAATCTGGTATCAAAAATGTTGTTAGCCTGACTGCGTCAATCATAAAAAACACAATTCCAGTAGAACTATTAGATAATAAATTTCAAGCCCTGCTAGACACGGGTGCGGGTGTGAGTTGTGTTCAGAGATCCCTGCTTGAACAAATAGTGCCTAATTTTGTCAGTAAAATAGAACCTTCACCTGTAAATCTTGTTAAGGGAGTAGGAGGTGAACTTCATCATGTGGATGGTGCTATAACATTACCCATAAAGATTTCTGGATTGATAATTGAACAAAACTTTATCATTCTTAAAGATCTTCATCATGGAATAATCATAGGACTAGATTTTTTAAATAAACATAAATGTCACGTTGATTTTCAGCATAAAATAGTCAAGTTTCCATTCATTAATATTTCAACTGTTATACTCCAAGATAATACTTTAGGAAAAGTTAGGAGTAATTCCACTCAAATTCTGAAAGCTAACGCTGAGACAGTCGTAAAAGTTAGGATATCAAAGGGACATAATAATGAAACTCTATTGCTTGATCCCTCTGAGACCTTACAGGGAACAAACATTGTTGGTGCTAGATGTCTTGTGACAATTAAAAACAATAAAGCTATGATGAAGTTGGCTAACCCAACTGATGATGATATATACTTGTCAAAATCTTTAGTTCTGGCCCATGTTTATAACATAGACACTAATGACATATTTTGTTTTGGAGATGATAGTTCACATGACATAAGCACTAGCAATATTTCAAATGTAGAGATTGACTCTCCTGCAGAAAAAGACTTTAACAAAAAAGTGCCTGAGTTTGATGATGAAGTAAAATTTGATATTAACAATGCTAATTTATCTGAAGAACAAAACTCAAAATTGAAAGACCTATTGATGAGTAATAAAGATGTATTCTCTACTTCTTTACATAACATAGGGAAGACTGGCCTTTGTAAACATACAATTGAAACATATCCTGATGCGCCTCCGGTACGGTCGGCGCCTTATAGACAAAATCCCGAAAAACGCGCTGAAATTGAAAGACAAACGAATGAATTTCTTAAACATAACATTATTCAGAGATCTACAAGTGTTTATAATTCACCAGTGGTATTGGTAAAGAAGAAAGATAATACCTACAGAATGGCCATAGATTTTAGAAAACTTAATGCAATAACCAAGCCGATTAGCCAGCCTCTACCAAGACTAGAGGATGTCTTTGACTCTGTTGGCGAAAGTAAGGCCAGAATTTTCTCAACTCTTGACTTAAACTCTGCATTTTTCCAAATGGAACTTGACCCAGAATCTCGGGAAAAGTCAGCATTTGTAACTCATGAGGGAGTTTTTGAATTTTTGAGGCTCCCTTTTGGTCTTAGAAACTCACCAATGTCCTTTCAATTGTTAATGACTCATGTTTTAAAAGATGTCAATTGGAAATATGTTCTGGTTTACATCGATGATATACTTGTGTTCTCAAAGGATTTTGACACTCATTTGCTGCATTTACAGGAGGTTTTCAAAAAACTGAGGGACGCAAACCTAACCCTCAAACCCTCAAAATGTTGTTTTGGCGTGGACCAAGTTCACTTTTTAGGCCATATTTTGTCTTCTAAAGGCGTCCAAGTGGACCCTGCAAATACTGAAAAAGTACAAAATTATCCTGTTCCCACGAAAAAGAAAGATTTACGTGGTTTTATCGGTTTATGTAATTATTATCGACGCTTTGTGAAAGATTTTGGCAAAATTTGTGTTCCGTTAAATGCTTTACTTTCAAAAGATGTAGGCGAAAAGTTCTCAAAAACAGATTGGACCGAGAAGTGTCAAAATGCCTTTGAAACCCTTAAAACGGCATTAGTGTCACCTCCTATCATTAGATTCCCAGACATGAGTAAAGAATTTATCTTGTCAACTGATGCCAGTGGCTCAGCTATTTCCTACATATTGGGTCAAAAAGATGATGATAATTTAGAATATGTTGTCTGTTATGGGGGTAGAGCATTACATGGGGAAGAAAAGAAATGGGATATCTATTCCAAAGAATGTTTAGCAATAAGGGATGGTATTCGGGCATACAAACATTATCTTTCAAATAAACATTTCAAACTTTATACAGATAACCATGCTCTGAAATGGCTTATGACAAAGAAAGACCCTTCTGGCAAATTTGGAAGATGGATCATGGAATTACAAGATCTTGACTATGAAATAATTCATAAACCTAGTCACAAAAATGCTAATGCTGATGCCCTGTCTAGAATTGATTATAAACAATTGGAGAAAAACATAAAAGAAACCAAACAAAATCAAAATATTAATGTTTGTGATGCCTCACCATCCTTTATTGATGCAAATGGTACTAATGTTATGGCTGACGCAACCATATTAGAAACTATAAAAGCAAGAGTTCTCAAGATGGTCAACAAAAATTTAGGAATTGAAGAAAATGATGAACGTCAAATTCAAACGAACGCCATTAATAATGGTCTGTCACAAGAAACCATTTCAACTATTACTAATATAGTAATGGATGAAGTGATGGAACAAAAAGATATTGTTAGAACTGAAGTTAAGTTCGAATACAATAAAGACCCACCTATCATATTTGTGACTGAACCTGAACCAGACTTTACTGATATTGCAAAAGAGCAAAGGGAATGTTCATATTACAAAGACATAATAAATTATATAGAAAATGATCAATTACCTGAAGATAAAGATAGAGCTCATGTAGTATCAGTTTTGGCAAACAATCAGTATGTAATGTGCAATGGCACTTTATATCATTTGTATAAAGCTAGGTCTAAAAACAAAGCTGGTAATCCAATTGACTTTGATAGAGAAAAGATTCAATTGTGTGTTCCTGAGAAAAGAAAAAGGTCTGTACTGCAGGCATATCATGACTGTTTGGCTGGAGGCGGCCATTTTGGGTTAAAGAAAGCATATGATTCAATGAGAGATAAATATTGGTGGCCAAATATGTATTCAGAAACTGAATCATATATTCGAACATGTGACATTTGTCAAAGAGCAAAAGTAGTTAGAAACAAACCGCCTCCTCCATTAAGTCCCCTGCCTGTAGGCGAACCTTTTTCTAGGTTACACATGGACATTTTAGGTCCTTTGCCTAAATCCAAAGATCAGCCTTATCAATATATACTGCTGATTGTAGATTCATTCTCTAAATGGTCGGAGGCATTTCCTTTGGTAAAAACTGAAGCAAAAGATATTGCAAATATACTGTACAATGAGATTTTTACTAGATATGGGGCACCTCACTCACTGGTGTCAGATAGGGCTCAAAATTTCATGTCTAAGTTGGTGAAAGCTTTGTGTGAACTGTTTGAAGTAAAACGTGTTCATACAAGCAGTTACCATCCCCAGACGAACTCAGCCTGTGAACGGCGCAATAGTTCAATTGTTCAAACAATGCGGTGTTATATCAATAAGGATCAATCTAATTGGCCATCTCTACTTCCGAGTATCATGATGGCATTAAGGGCCGTTCCATGTGAAAGCTCTGGTTTAAGTCCACATGAAATATTATTTGGCAGGAAGATAAGACTTCCAATCGACACTACACTGACCCCAAAACCCACTTTGCCAGTAAATGTAAGGCAGCATTTTGAACAATTGATAGCTAAACTTAAGATATCGCATGAAATTGCAAGAGCCAATATGGAGGAAAGTAGTGCTAAGGCAAAAGCTAACCATGACACAAGTGCCAAAACACCCACTTTTAAAGTAGGTGACAAAGTAATGTTGAAACAAGAGCATACTGAAAAGGGCTTATCCCCAAAATTGACTGAAAAATGGGTAGGACCATTTGTAATAATTGAAAAAGGCTCCAACTTCACTTATCAACTGAAAAACATGGGAAATGAAAAAGTAATGAAATCATATCAAAATGCCTGCAAACTAAAACTTTATCATGAGAGGAGTATGGAAGATACTCAAAGTGATCAAACAGGGATCCTGCAAGAAGATGTGCAAAATCCAGAGTCTGATCACTTGCTTCCACAGCAGCCGGCGATACCACCGCCAGCTGTGGAGCAACCAAGTACTTCTCATCAACATGAGGAGACTCAAAAAGAGAAATCAAATAATGTAAATGAAAACAATTCGGAGAATATAGACACAAATAAAAATGATGTAGGGAATGAGTCAGATGAGGTTGATAAAGCTAATGAGGTTGATAGAGCTATAAGTGGTAATAAAGTTAAAGAAAATGGTGAATTGAATGAAAATCAAAAAGAAGTAGATAGGAAAAGAAATAAAACAAATAAAATTGAAAGGGCTACAGGTCGCTCTGCTTTAGGAAATGATATCCGTATCATAGGTGCAAAACGTCAGGGGTATGAACAATGGTATCATATACGCTGGCCTGACAATCACAGAAATTGGGTTAAAGTGCCTTTTGTAAACACAAGGCTTATTCGTGAATACTTAAAAACACATACGAAAATGGGAAAGAAAAGGAAGTTTAAATCTAAGTTCTTTTTAAGATCTCAAAACGCATAGTATGTTGCATGACAGGTACAGACTTAGTGCTAAAAGTGAACCCAAGCTGCGCAGCAAACAAATCTATCCTCCATTCTTTGTACTTAATAAATATAAAATACTAGTTTTGAATCTTCAACATTTTTTCTTTGTTGTCTCTAAATGCTACCTCTCTTTTCTGGCATGGTTCGCCACTAGTATTTTATCGAGTTTCCTAACTTTCAGGGTTCACAATTGGCCGAGTCCTTGCCTTGTTACTGCTGCTGCTGTGTACTGTTGGATCATGTAGTGCTTCAACAGAAGTCATACAGAGGTTGAACTATGGAGTGCTTTTCAAACAGAGCGACAAAGTCATCTTGGGGGCGGATACCTGGTTTCACACATTTGTAATAGACATACCAGAAGCGGTCGCTTCCCCTTATGTGGTTCCATGCACAGATAATAATGTTACATGTACTTTAATTTCAAACTTGGTCACCCAATTAAATGGGGTAAGATCTGAAACATCTACTAGGTTACGTGAGGCTATTAAAACAATTGAAGAATTAGTACCCGAAACAAAAATTCATAAAGCGCGCTCAAAACGTGCACTCTTATCATTTATCGGTAGACTTTCAAAAGGGCTATTTGGCACGGCAACTGTAGAAGACTTTAATATTTTGGCAAGACACATGAACAAAATATCAAAAATGACCATAGGTATATCAAATGCAATGGTGCAGCATGATGATCACTTAAGTTCCTATATATCTTCAGCAAATGAGAGAATGGACAATCTAATGTCAGGAATTAAAGATAACATGCATGCAATTACTTCCATTCAAACACAATTATTTACCAACATGGAAAATATTGAAACGGCCTTTACTAAAGCTTTAGGAACAATGTCCCAACAAATCAAAAAAATGTCTAAAATTAATCATGAAATTGAAGAATTCAAACTCGGTGTCATAGACTTAGTGAATGGAAAACTGTCCCCTCTTCTTATATCCCATCAGGTAATGGAAGCAACTTTAAGTGACATACAATCTATTCTTCAAACTAAATTCTCCGGATTCCATATATCAGTTACTAATATAAATGAAATATATAACTTAGATAATTTCTTATTTGCTAGGAATGCATCAAAATTGTACGTCACTATAAAACTTCCAGTATCAAACTTTGAAAAACCATTGAAATTATATCAGATTGTGTCTTTGCCTGTGCCAATTAATGCCACTTCTGAACATGCTACACAAATATTGTCTATGCCAACTTACTTCTTTTTAACATCAAACAACCAATACTATGCAACTCAAAACACCTTTGATTTCTCAAAATGTCAAGGTAAAAGTGTAAAATATTGTTCAAATAATCTAGTTCTAACCCCAGTTACTACTCAAAGTTGTGTGTTGGCCCTGTATACAAACGATAAAGATCGTGTGAAATCAATGTGTGAATTTCGGTATGTTCAGGCTGTTATAAAACCTAAAATAATGGAGATAATACCAAACTCAATAGTGGTATACAGGTTACCTTTACTGTCTATGCAGTGTTTTCAAAAACATAGAATGATTAAGGGCTGCGACTTTTGTATTTTAGATCTGCCCTGCAGATGTTCTATTTCTACAAACGAAATTTACCTGGCACCTAGATTAACAAATTGTCATATTAAAAAAGATAACCTAATGGTAGTTCATCCGGTCAACTTAGCTT
The DNA here is from genome assembly GCF_021730395.1 of Mercenaria mercenaria. Lineage (NCBI taxonomy): Eukaryota > Metazoa > Mollusca > Bivalvia > Venerida > Veneridae > Mercenaria > Mercenaria mercenaria. Next base: position 1,476,080 of record NC_069378.1, read on the forward strand.
TACTACAACATTTCTTTGATACTGATTTTGTTAACCAAATCAATGCTGATACCACATTTAAAGCAGCTCTTAATGTCTCTGTGCCTCACTTTCATATGTACAATCATGAAATGTCAAATATCATCGCAGCCGATAACAAAGCTCATTTAAATTTAGCTAAAATGGCTGAAGCAACTAAAAATGATGCAAAAATATTTCAATCTCTAGCTGAACCATTGCTAGACAATCAAATTCAACTGCAGTCTGAATGGCCTGATTTTGATGGAATCTTACTACTTTGCTGTATAGGTGTAGTGTCTCTCCTTTGTTTTGTTACAGTTTGGTCTGTTTGGAAAATTAGATTTTTGTCTGTGGCACTTTTAACACTTCAAAAAGCACAAAAAGCTAAAGCTATGGCTACCGATTTACCATCATTCATCTATACAGCAAAGCCTAAAGCAACTGAACAAAGTATTAATTTTGATGTAAACATATCTTGGGATCAAGCTAACTTCATATTGCTTTCAGTGGTGTTACTCATAGCAATGATTTACATTTATAGAAAACTAAGACAAAGTAGAACTTCTAAATTATGTCTAGAAGTAGTATCTGGTAATCATTGTGTCCTTGTTGATGTCCACAGATTGCCCATGTGTTTGTCCAATTACAAGATTTGCCCACCTGAGTCTATTACTGATTTGGAAGTGTCTGATGACTGGTTGTTTCCAAAATTAAGCATTTGTTGGCCAGAGTTCTCAATCATCAATACTCTGGATGAGGAGAAAATTGAGATTGCCTCTGAAATTAAATTAAAGCCATGGACTGCCTTCAAGCTCAGAAAAACTTTGGAAAAATCATTCTTCACTTATTTGCACACTTATCATTCAGGTATTCTTTCTCCTTTAAAACAGTAGTATTTGGCTTTACAGTTATAAGTATATTTCCTATATTATGACTAGTATGTAGCGCCCCGGTTACAAAAACACTGTGATAAACATTTCAAACTTTGGGGACCAAAGTCGACAAAGCAGGGGGAGATGTAAGGGAGTCATGAAATGGTCCAAATATTTAATTAAGTAACATGACATAACATATATAATCTGTGTTGGAATTGTGTAATATGTAGTTATTGTTTTAATTGGTGGGTGGTAAATTATACTGATTGATGTAAATGTATTGAACATTGTTTTACAACCAAATGCATTTCAAACTTTGGGGAATTTAATATTTTCATTTTTCATGATAATGTTATGTTGTTTACTATGAAAATGTTGCAAATTTTATGTAGATTTGCTTTTTCAGGTTTATTTATAAATATTTTGAAGTTTGTACTTAGGTCCAAGAAATTTTTATTTTACTATTTTTGCATTTTAGTGAAATATTTAGTCAATAACACTGTCTACCTTGTAGCAATAAATATTTGTCTTTTGAAGTTAGTTGTCAGTCAGTAAGGAAGGTGTCTGGCATGTTTTAGCTAGAAGCTGCATTAAGAGGAAAACCTGGGCCCTTAGGTAAACAAATGCCAACACAGTAAAGCGACAGATCAATCATTTCTATCATTCTCTGTTCTTTTGGGAAATAATTTATGAAAAGATGTCAACTTAGGGTCCAACATACTGGTATATAAAACCAGACTACAGCAGTTTCTGGCATAAACCAGTTACTGCTGAATAAAGTTATATGTGTAAAAGAATATTCTTTATTATTGTCTGGATTTTATAGGTATGTTGGCTCTACTTACTGTATTTTTGTTATAACTTGTTTTAAGTAATTTCACTTCTTAAGAAAATTAAAGTTGAAATATAAATTTTTTTTCGGCCCCAGATTTTAAGTAAATATTATTTGCATTATTTCATTGGAAATGTTGTTAATATTATACATGTGTATTCCAATCTAGAAAAGCTAAAATGACATAATCTCCTTATATAATGCATTTAAACAGATCTAATATTTCGTATTAAATCAATGGTGACTTTTTTTAGTGTAAAATATCAATGTTTTGTCTGCATCTTCAGATGAGATAAAACCATTATATTTGTAATATAAGTTAAGATAGAAAGGCTCAATTCATAATAAATTTTTGATAATGAAATCTTGGTATATAGATTTACTATCCTATTAACTTATTATCTAGAAAGCTAGTGCACAATTCGCAAGTTTAGAGTGAATTACCTAATATTCACTGAAATTTCCAAGTTTCAATGAAAAGGCTAGTTTGCAGCAATATTTAGATGGTATAATGTGATTCAATGTAAAATCATCCTATGTGGTAATAATAAATAGGTCCCGTAAACCTACAAAGTTTCAAACAAATCAAAATTAATAAATATTTACCGAATTACCCAAACATAACACCTGGGTGTTGGCCAATTTCTTAAAGAGACATGTGCCTGGGAACTTTAGCCCTACCCTGCTAAATTTCTATAATGAACTTTCCTTTTCATTTGGACAGTACCAGTAACTGTTAGAAGGGGTGCTACCAAACATATACTGCTAAAGGCAACATGCAGATCATGCGCAAAAGAACAAAAATCGGTTCACCATGATAATGTTAGATTGGGCCATATTTCAAAGAAAAACTTTAAATTTAGGGTTGGGGTCATGTGGTATTTAATTTGTTATTTTATGGAATGAGGTTTATACAGGAATAGTTGAATAGTCATGGTCTTCCTTTAGACAGCACTAATCAATTAGCTCAGGTTGAAGCAGTTTGATGTTATAATAAACTGCATAGCTTATCTTACTCCCTTTATCAGCTTAGCTGCCAATTCTGAGTCTAACTTTGCTGGTTATTGACAAAATTTGAGCACTAAGTTTCGGACTTTTTCCTTTCATAAGACAAAAGCTTGATGTATTAAGGATATATAGTTCAAAACACAATTCTAGAAAATAAGAATACTTCATTCATTGTGACAGTTTTATTGAAATCGTATGGTTCTTTAATGTATACAAGTAAATGACGTTCTATAAAATATATATCACATTTATCATGGTTCCACACAATCATTTTATTATTACAGTAAAAAAAATTCACTTTAAATTTACACTTAAGGCATATGACATAATATGTTTTTTAATGCGTTCAGTTACATGTACTAAGCACCATAAAACTGTATTTTTATTCTTTGATGTCATTTTAGTTTGTGTATTTCGACCTAGGGCACAATTTTTGAACTGTTTTTTTTTTCATATAGGATTTTCTAAATACTTACTTAATTAAATTAAAAAGAATTATTAGTCTTATTAAGTCATTTTATGATTTTAAAGGCTTGAATGATATTAATCCATGAATACACTTTATGTGGCCTTATTATTTTGAAGTTGCACAATACATTAGAATATCCTTCAGCAAGGCTTGACAATTACCTAATATCTCATCATTGTAGGTGATAACAATCTTTTGTTGTTATTGACAGTTACAGATCAAAGGTACTTATTGGAAAACCCTCAGGGGGTGGGTCAATAGGCTGCTTATACTCGGTGCAGCATGTCTTGCACGTTGCATGGAGAGCTGCTAATTGGAATATCTTCACAATTATTCTTCGCATTCAATGTATGTGAAGCTTGGAAGAATGGGAAATTTTATTGGAGCGAAGGATATGGGGGTTCATTGACTAGGATCTGGTGGTTGCGCAACCTCAAATCACAGTTAATCACTTACTGCATGCATACTGCAGGGTGTTTGGTCCTCGTCTGAAGTTGAGCTTTTGTAGGAGTGTCATCCAGATGGCCAATGCTTGATGGTTCTACCCTGGTATCTGCCTGTCTGTACTCACAGTAGTATATAAAGCTTGAAATAATAATGCAAGGAGGTGCACCATTGATCTTCCTCCACTATCAAAGATGTAAATATTTGTACCCCCCACAACAAAGTTGTAAGGAGGGGTATACTGGTTTCAGGTTGTCTGTCTGTCCGTCCGTCTGTCTGTCCATCTGTCTGTCCGTAGACACAATCTTGTGTGCACCATCTCTCCTCATCCCCTTGACACAATTTAATGAAACTTCACACAAGTGATGCAGTAACAACAGTACTTGTGCATGGGGCATGTTAGGTTCTTTCAGAAAAAAAAATTGCAGAGTTATGGGACTTTGTTTTTTGTTACTATACTATATACATAGACACAATCTTGTGCGCACCATCTCTCCTCATCCCCTTGGCACAATTTAATGAAACTTCACATAAGTGATCAGTAACAACAGTAGTTGTGCATGGGGCATGTTAGGTTCTTTCAACGACAAAAATTGCAGAGTTATGGGACTTTGTTTCTTGTTAACATACTATGTACATACAGTCTGCATATGGAGTCTTGTGCGCGCCTAATCTTCCGAACCCTTGCACACAATTTAATGAAACTTCACACAAGTGATCAGTACCAACCCTAGTTGTGCATGGTGCATGTTATGTTCTTTTAGATAAATATTCTGCATAGTTATGGGACTTTGTTTTTTGTTACTATACTATACTGTATATACATACAGTCCACATAATTATGCAGTCTTGTGTGCGTCAAATTGCAATGTACTGTGTCAGTGCATGCGGGGGGTACATTCATCACCTTTAGTGATAGCTCTAGTTTATTATATTTCAGTTTGAAAATACAAAGTATGGAGAGCAGTCATACTCTATGGTGGCATTGATGTTGCCCAGACGAAATGATGACCATGGTTGACCATGGTCACCAAGGTTTTTATGGTTGACCAAGTTTTAACATAGTCAGCCATCAAATACTATGGTGAAAACATGGTCAGGACCATGGCAGGCCATGGCCCACCATGGTGAGATAAGGTTGACCACGGTCAGAAAAGTCTATCAACAGTTTGACCATGGTCTGCCATGTCTCCCATGGTCAATTTTTTTCAACCATGGACTACCATGGTCATTGTAGTAATTTTCACACTTATCAAGTTTAACAATGCACCAAAGACGCCTGACTGCATTTTGGCCCGAAAAGTCTTTCTAGTTAAAGAGTATTTTTACTGCATATTATAGACAGATTCAATTGTAAACTTTTATAATCTGACTATAATTTGTTGTCATCTTAGCCATTTTATGACAAATAAATGACCGACTTGCAAAAATGGATATAGACTGCAATTGACATGTATTTTCACAACCCTTTAAAATTCATATTTAAACAGTAATCACACCATTAGGTCGACCATGTTCGTGGACCTTGGTCGACCATGGTTTTTGACAATGGTCTGTTACCATGTTTTATGACCGTGGTGCCAATTACCGCAGCCATGGTCAATAATTGTAAACTATTGCCCCATGACCATGAACTACATGTTAACTGATTACCATGAATAACAGGTTCGATAGCCTGATTTCACTTGCATTTCGCAAGTTTTTTAACTTCTAAATAAACACTTGCATTCCGCACATGTTCTATTTGAACTAACACAACACCACGACATCCACCAATCTATTTGCGCTATATAAATGTAACTTATTATGTTACCAAAAACCACCGATGCGGAACGCATCAATGCGCAGTATTGCGCATTGAAAGACCACGACTGTATCGAGTGTAAATGTCTTTACGACGAAGATGAAAGAGTGCCGAAGAAAACATGTATCGCACCTAAAATCACATTTGCCAAAATTTCACTCGCAAAATGCGGTGTCGAAATCTCACCTGCGTTGAATTGCACCGCATTCGGAGTATGCAGCTTAAATCGAACCTGAATACTGTCATTTGACTGCTGTTTGTGTCCTTGTGCATCCGCACCCGTGTTAAAGTTTTGATGCACTTTCTCTTTATCTCTGTAATTACTTGATGGATTAATTTCAAACGTAATATAGTCATTCCTCATCATCACCTACATCATATGGCACAGGGTTCAGTTACTTTCGCACCAAGATTTCATGAATTAACCCCCCTTTTTGCTTAGAATTTCAGGTTAAAGTTTTGGTGTACTTTCTCTCTGTCTCAGTTATTACTAAATGGATTTGATTCAGATTTATAAGAGTTGTTCCACATCATCACCCATATTTGACACAAGGGCCATAACTTTGGCACCAATATTTTATGAATTATGCCCCTTTTTTACTCAGAATATCGGTTTAATTTTGATGCTTTTTCACCATAATTCTGTTGTTACTAAATGGATTTGATTGTTCCACATAATCGCCCACATCATATAACACAAGGTCTATAATGCTGGCTCCAGTATGTTATGAGTTATGCCGTCTTTTTACTTAGAATTCAGGTTCAAGTTGTGACACACCTTTGCTCTACTATAATATCTCAGTTATTACTAAAATGGATTTGATTAACAATAGACCACAACAGAAAAGTTTCTTAATAATAGGTCAGTGCCCCTTGGTCTAAATGAGCAGATTGTGTCATGATGCAAAGAATGCGAGCTTTATTAACTAGTGACCAGAGTATATGGACATAAATGAATACACTGTAGAACACCCTATTAAATGGACAGGTTTCAAGCCGAGGGCAGTTGACCTCATTACCCTTTTATACTACACAAAGTCCACATGTCACTTAAATTTGTTACCTTTTATTTATGTTGTCAAGAAAATTGCTGAACTGTTACAGAGTTAATGTAAGGTCAACAAAAACAATTACATTTAATATGATATCCAGCTAGAATAAAATCTAGAGACATTTGCAGACCATATAACTTTGCAAGTTTCATAAGTATTTAGTTCACTTGGAGGACCTGAGGAAAAAACATGGATTAAGTTTGCGAGCCCGCCCGCCCGCTTAGCCTAATAGGGAGAGCGCTAGTCTACAAATCGCAGGGTTGTGAGTTCGATCCCCGGGCGGTACATATGTTCTCCGTGACGATTTGATAAAAGACATAGTGTCTGAAATCATTAATTCCCCGCCTCTGATTCATGTGGGGAAGTTGGCAGTTACTTGAGTTGAGGAGAACAGGTTTGTACTGGTACAGAATCCAGGAACACTAGTTAGGTTGACTGCTAGCCGTTACATAAATGAAGTACTGTTGAAAAGTGGTGTTAAACCCAATACAAAATAAATTTGCGATGCTTGGTCTTTAATGAATATCCTGGCTATATAAACACTGGGCTAAAATGCAAATAACAAGCAAAAAAAATGCATTTATAAAGATTATTGGGTGTCATTCTTCTATGTTTATTTTCCTGACTAGATCTTATACAGATTTGATATTATGATAAAAGATTTTATGATATATATTATACACAATATTGACAGCTTTGATATAGGTATTATTATGGCTTAAGGCAAATATTGAAATATTCAAGACTATAATTGTGACACTTGATTTAAATAAAACTTGTCTGTATGATAGAAAGGGAATGAAATTCTTTTTTACTGTATGGTTCATTCAAGACTTTTAATTTGAAAGATACCTGAATATCCACCAGCTGTGGAACGGGGATCCCCCTACCCCACACCCCCTCAGTTCCTTTTCCTGTAGCAATTAAAGTTCTAAATGGAGACCCCCAAAGACCATCTCTACTTTGCTATTTCCAGGTGTGTGTATGTAAGTTTATTATATCTATTGTTGCCACCGGTATCGGGTTACCAACATGGGCGACTCCTCCAGAAGACTGTTTAAGTAATGTTAGTAGGAGGATAGAGCAATTAAGATACAGAAGATGCTCCAATCCCACAAGCTTCCCTGCTTCTTTAAAGTGCCAGTTTATTTAAGACCATACTCTGACTCTTTAAAGTTATCCAACGAAGTAAGTTTTTAGTCGAACTCGTGTTCGCCCTTTTGGTAGTCAAATTAATTTACCACCAGGACTACATGTGACTAAGCATTTTTGCTATTTCCACCAAGTTTTCTATATTCAGTAAAAATCAATATCCCTGAATAAATGAAAGAAGAATAAAGTTGTATCATATACAATTGGACTACCGTATACTTCCTGTTAAATTCTCATTCTCCCCTCACATATATATATTAAAAAATAGTTAAATGTTCATATCATTTATGATAAAAATAACAACAGGAATTTGAGTTATGGAACGTAACCGATGACTGATACAATTGGTTCTGAATATGCAATAAATTTGCCCTTGTGATCAGTTGTATTGTTTTAAAGACAAACACTTGGACAAATACCAATATATAATATTTGAATTTCATAGTATATGATCAAATTGAATTTAACATAACTAGCTGGAAACCTCTATCACAATTTGTATAACAGTATCAAAAAAGATCTTAATATTTTGAGAGATAAAGTGCATTTGCTACTATAAACCGTAATTCTCTCTTCTTTGTTACAGAAAAAAAATGTTATATATAGATAACCAAAGGGGTTATTTGCACATGATGGATTAAGTCTAATGATTTATTTTTGAGTCTTAGAGCCATAATTGTGAAAAAATCATACTAATATAAACTAGAGAGTAGTTATATTAGTATGATTTTTTCACAATTATGGCTCTAGGACTCAAAAATAAGTCATTAAACTTAATCCACTCATGTGCCGGACCCCTTTGTATAGAACTAGTTTTATCTGTGGTTATGATTAACCTCAGTATAAGAAGATAAGTAGTTATATTGAATACCTAATATTAATATGAAATTCATGGATTAACTGCACTTAAGCCAATCATATTCTGTTGTTAATTTCACATGAACTATGGAAAAAAAAAATCTAAAATGTTTGAATTAAAATAAATTTACAATTTATATATACTGTAAACAATGATAATTTTGCCCTGCCTTATAATAAATGGTTGTTATGTCAGACCTGCTGAATGGTAAATTATGATTGACCATAGCTACTGGAGCAAGGTGACATTATAACCGGACTGATGTTGTATTGATTTGACATTATTCTGATCTTGTCTATACTGTACAATTCTGTTAATGACTTATGTAACATTCTAATGGCGTCCAGTTCAAATGAATATATTCCAAAGGTTGGTGTCAATTACAGACAGAAAGTGTCCATTTTCTTTGAGTTAGCAGTTTTAATAGACGATCATCCACCTGTATTATTAATTAAGCAGCCACTTGCCTTAAATTTATAGCAGCCAGTCATGCTGAGCTTGTTTCTTTTTTGTTCTAACTTAAATTTGACCTAATTAAGCTGCCACCTGTCTTAAGCATCCAGATTGTTTTGCTCAGTTGACAGCTAGGCTATTTAACCCTTCCCCTGCTAAATTTCTATATAGTGAACTTGTCCATCTTTCATTCTGGCAGCAAGTGATTGTAATTCTGCCTTTGCTTCCAGTGCACAGACCAAGATCAACCTCAGATCACTAGGATAACTTAATGTTTGGTAGGTGCACTTCAGAAATACAAATAAACTGAAATCAAAGTCAGAACATCTCAATCTGTAAGAGAGAGAGATCATACTATCACAATCATGTTAAGATGTTGCAATGATCTCTAAAGATTTGTGTTTGATAAATACAAAGTTGATTGTTATAGCATACATATGTTTGCAAATTTCTTTCAATACCGTTTGATAAATGCAAACTTTCTGTGTACTTCATAGCTTTAAAGGTTATTTGAAATCCACCTGTTGATGTAGTTACAATAATGTTAACTGCATTCCATCTCGGTCAAAAAAAAATTTGCTGCTGTTTATAAGATTAGTGATGCAGTTGTTGCTTCTGAAGAAATCTGCATTTCCATCGTCATCATCATCATCATCGTCGTCATCAGAAACCGCAACAGCATAATGATCATAATCATCATCAGCAGCAGAATCATCATTATCATCATCAGCAGCAGAATCATCAACATCATCATCATATCATCATATCATCATATTTACATTAATCATATAAATTTACCTAGATTTAAGTGTTGTTTGCAGTTATCATCGTAACTATCATTATCATCAGCTACCTTCATAATCATCATCGTTGTTGTCACCATCATCATGTGTTTTTTTCATCATCTACATCACAGTCAGGCATAAAAGAGATATATTTTAGTGCAGTCAGTAATACGCAATGTTTGGATGTGCAGTTATTAATAAACATTACCTCAACAAGGACATAGTAATTGTTGTCCTATTTTTAGCCCACCATCTTCAGATGGTGGGCTATTCAAGTCACTCTGCGTCTATGGTATATATACACCATAGAGACATATGCTTTATAAAAAGGTTTTTATGTAAGGGAAATAATTTTTGATGGGTGACAGGTTGGTGTGCTCCAGAAAAATTTAGTATAATTCTTTCATCTTTACCTACTGACTTTATCTTGGACCTGTGAGTGTTTTCCCTGATATATCTATAAGAATTTACTATTTTTTCACCACTACCCCATTGTTGGAATCTATTTAATAGATAAGGTTTGACAGGAGTAATTGGGTTGTAATGGATGTATGTTAAGGCCAGGCCTATATAAAGAGGGGTTTATTCTAAGGCCAGGCAAACAGGCAAATGTTTGTTTGAAATTTCCAGAATGTTTTTCTCCCTTATTATACACCGAAATACCTTTAATAGGTGAACCTTTACAAAAATGTATCAAATTATTCCGATTAGTCAAAACAAGCATGGCTGCCAAAGTTATATATAAAAAAATGTCCAAACAATTAGATCTAACTTTGGTATAATTTTGAATTAATTTCACAGAAATGTTCTTTTTATAAATATGTCTGCCAGAGCTAAAAATACATATAACTCTTCAAAAGCCATCTCCTAAACCACTGGTCAGTGCAGTTTGAAATAATTTCAAGGAAATGTTCCTGTAAACGACTAAAGGTATGTTAAGCAATATTGGGCCATCATGGCCAACTTGTTAATTGCATTAAGTGTGTTTGACTTTGACATGAAAGATATTTATCTAAAATTATTTACGGTACATATTTTAATATTTCTTTATAATCAGCAGTTATTTCATTATTTCACCAGAAATATTGAATAGAAAATTGTACAGTTGCAAAAGAGACAGCTAGGTTTAATATTGAATGCAAGATGTACAAAGTGTTTTGACCTTTCTAAAATCTTAGATTCTCTATTAAATTGGTGTTCTCGAAATGTAAAATGAACTTACTGCAAAGGTCATATTGTCTGTCAAAGCTGTAATTTTGGTTGATCAGAGTTGCCTTTTACAGCCCATTTGTATAAATGGTGTACTTAAAACACAGTTTTTATTGCAGAGCGTTATTTATTATTAATAGTGGTGTATTCTCTTAAATTATTGATATGTTTCCATACAAATTTGGAACTACTGGGTTAATTCTATGTCCATATAGTATTATTTTTACTTATAATCTGGCAGTATATATGTACAGTAATCAGGAATAAATTGTTCAAACAACTTTTTTATACACTGTGGGGAATCACATGATCAAAATAATTTCAAAACAAATGTTATATTTTGAAGAACATAATAAATTTCCCTTAGACCCATTTGAAATTGATGGTTTTATTACCATGGTAATTCATGGCTTTCCATGGTAGTTCATGGACATGGGACACTGATTTACCATGGTTGACCATGGCTGTGGTAATGGTCTCACGGTCGTAAAACATGATATCATACCATGGTTAAAACCATGGTCAACCATGGTTGTAGACCATGGTCGACCATGGTGATTATTGACTCTCAAAAAATTTGAAAGGGTCATGAAAATGCATGACAATTGCAGTCTATATCTATTTTTGCAAGTCAGTCATTTATTTGTCAAATTGTACAGTTGCAAAAGAGACAGCTAGGTTTAATATTGAATGCAAGATGTACAAAGTGTTTTGACCTTTCTAAAATCTTAGATTCTCTATTAAATTGGTGTTCTCGAAATGTAAAATGAACTTACTGCAAAGGTCATATTGTCTGTCAAAGCTGTAATTTTGGTTGATCAGAGTTGCCTTTTACAGCCCATTTGTATAAATGGTGTACTTAAAACACAGTTTTTATTGCAGAGCGTTATTTATTATTAATAGTGGTGTATTCTCTTAAATTATTGATATGTTTCCATACAAATTTGGAACTACTGGGTTAATTCTATGTCCATATAGTATTATTTTTACTTATAATCTGGCAGTATATATGTACAGTAATCAGGAATAAATTGTTCAAACAACTTTTTTATACACTGTGGGGAATCACATGATCAAAATGATTTCAAAACAAATGTTATATTTTGAAGAACATAATAAATTTCCCTTAGACCCATTTGAAATTGATGGTTTTATTACCATGGTAATTCATGGCTTTCCATGGTAGTTCATGGACATGGGACACTGATTTACCATGGTTGACCATGGCTGTGGTAATGGCCCCACGGTCGTAAAACATGATATCATACCATGGTTAAAACCATGGTCAACCATGGTTGTAGACCATGGTCGACCATGGTGATTATTGACTCTCAAAAAATTTGAAAGGGTCATGAAAATACATGACAATTGCAGTGTATATCTTCTTTTGCAAGTCAGTTATTTATTTGTCATAAAATTGCTAAGATGACAGCAAATTATAGTCAGACTATGAAAATTTACCTTTGAATCTGTCTATAAATGCAGGAAAACTATTCTATGACTTAAGGAAAACCTTTGGAGCCAAAATGCAGTCAGATGTCTTTGGTGCATTGTAAAACTTGGTAAGTGTGAAAATTACTACATGACCATGCTAGTCCCTAGTCCAGGTCAGCCGTGGTTGAAAAAGTTGACCACAGAAGACCATGTTCAAACTGTTGATCGTCTTTTCTGACCATGGTCGACCAATGACCAATCTTATATCTCACCATGGATGACCATAGTCGACCATGGTCCTGACCATGTTTTTACCATGGTATTTGATGGTTGACTACATTAAAACATGGTCAACTATCAAAAACCATGGTGACCATGGTCATCATTTAGTCTTGGTAAGATATGAAATTTAAACATAGCCTATATGACTAATGAAATTTGTTAAAATTGTTATGTTAACAATAATGATAGATATCCTGTAATTACAAACACTAAAGGAAAATAAGAAGTGTCAGTTTCTTGAAGTGTTCCTGATAATCAGAAAGTGATTGTGATTGAAATTTGTGTTAAGTTTTAGGAAACACCTCCGGTGTCATATGATCATGATAGGCTATATTTTAAATTAACAGCAAAAGTTGCTTCAATATTATCCCGTATTATTCATAAATTTATTTTGGTGTAGAGATTATTTTGATCGTGATTCCCCTTTAATAGTGTTATAATTATTCTAAGAACCCTGATTTAAATAACAGAACATGAATATCATTGACCTTTTTTGTGCACTAGTTTTCTTTTCCAGTACCAGCCTAGATGTAACCTGATATTTCACATTACTGTGTAAAGGAAAATCTATTTCCATGGATATATACTGGGCCAGATTTCTACAGGAAACAGACTTAATTGGATTTTTGTCTTGGTACTAGCTTTATATCTCTCACTCTTACACATTTTCTTTTCTCCTATTTCATTCTCTTTAAGCTTGATTTAGGTTCTGATAGATCTATATAATTATATTTATAAATGAAATCAGCCTGATTTTGTTCTAAAACTGGATGAATTTGTGCTGTGACTACCAGTATATATAAGCAAAAAAAAAAGTTTGGCCACAATTTAAAGCCATTTGCAAATCTTCCCCTGTTTTAAATGATTTAAGGCACCCAGGCCTCAGAGTGTGCAGGGTTATTATATCATAATAACAGTCTCTCATATCATGTTTTCCAAAAAGCATGAAAAGGCCAAAAAAAAAAAAAAGAAAAACCCGGAGAATTTAGAATTACTCATTTAAAGCAGTACTTCTTATTTTTAAAGCATGGCCTCTAAACAGTGCCTGCAGTACCGCATGTACTGACTGGGAATGAAGGCACTTCGCTTCCCGTACCGCAGTGTTTTATGTACCAGTGTATAGTATTACAATTACTGACAAATGGAAGTAAACTTTCTAAATAAACAAAAAAAAAAAGATGACATAAATCTTGAGTTGTGCCACTTTAATGATCCTTAATTAACACAGAAATCTCAAAATTCCTATTAATTTTAATCCCCATCAAATAGCCATTTTGGCCAGAAACCAAAAGAGGATATTTAATTCCTAGTGTGAATATGTATTTAATAAGTAAAAGAAAGCTAAATTATAATGTTAAAGAACATAATTCTATCACCACAGGCATGTAAAAAAATTATCCTCAGATAAGACTTTAATATTCGTTTCTAGAGTTTCTGGTATCAGATCTTAAATCACCTGCATCCTAATTGAAATCCTATTGCTCATTGAACATTTGCAGAAATTTCAAATCAAACACATATCACTTTGTTGGGGAGTTTTCACAATTTTCACATTTTTTCAGACAATAATACTGGGTTTGTTTTCAGTGATAATTTATCTGATTGTGGGTTTTGAATTGAAACTTCAGGAATGTATTTTAAGTGGTTTGGATTAAGAAATTAGTGTTTTTATTGTTTAATTTTAGATCAAATTGGTAAAAATACAGTTTGAGGTGTAGCAGAATATTGTTTATAGGTTAAATACAGTTTAAATACGGGTTGCTGCTGACTTCCTAAAGATGTGCAAAATGGCTAGACTTACAGAGTTATCAAATATTTTAGGTGTTAAATAATAAATTTATATGGGCTGCAATATCACCCCATGGCTGAGTGCGGTTAAGGTTGCTGGCTTCCAGTCACCTGCCTCTAAGTGCTGTGAGTTTGAAACTATGCAAAGGATATTCCATGAAGCATTCCATGTCACTAAGCTTAAGGTAGGTCGATCAGGTTCTGTCAAGGTGCCGCCTGCCCAGTCAAAATTGATGATGTATTACCATGGTAATTCATGGTTTACCATGGTAGTTCGTTGTCAATGGGACAATGGTTTACAATGATTGACCATGGCTATGGTAATTGGTGCCACAGTCATAAAACATGGTATTAGACCATGGTCAAAAACCATGGTCAACAATGGTTGTGGACCACTGTGAGTCATTGACTATAAAAAACTGTATAAATATGAATTTGAAGGGTCGTGAAAATACATGACAATTGCTATATATCTAATTTTGCAAGTCAGTCATTTATTAATTTAAATTGTCATAAAATTGCTAAGATGACAACAAATTATAGTCAGACTATGAAAGTTTACCTTTGAATCTGTTTATAAATGCAGGAAAACTATTCTATAACTAGGAAAACCTTTGGAGCCAAAATGCTGTCAGGTGTTTGGTGCATTGTAAAACTTAATTGGTAAGTGAGAAAATTACTAACATGACCATGGCAACTGTGGTTGAAAAAAGTTGTCCACTGTAGACCATGGTCAAACTGTTTATCGTCTTTTCTGACCATGGTCGATCATAGCCAATCTTATCTCACCATGGTCGGCCATGGCCAATCTGATCTCACCATAGGGATTTTTTTGAACTTCGTCAAATGGTTCAAAGGTCCTTTCTGATGTTGTCTAAAAGTGTCAGTATAGGCCTCGGATGTCAGATATTACCATATTTGGGAGCTACAGACCTAGATCATTCAGAAATATTTTCAAAACGAATTTCTTATAATAAATGTTGATTCTATGGAAGCCTGAAAGGGCCATCAGAAGCTATATACATTTTATTGTGTTAGGCTGAAAGGATATACAAGCAGTTCAAGAGTAGACTGGCTCACTGAACATGTTACTTACATGAAGTAGAAGAAGAATTACATAAATCTGATTATTTACTGGGATTATAGTCCAGTAGATATGATAATGATTTATGTCCCACATTTTAAAATGCAGCTGAAGTGTCTGCTGCTGGTGTATTATTGTCTTTATTGAGTCACCGTTTAACCTAGATCAATTAAAAAGACTGTTTAAATTGTTTAGTATAGAATTGTCCATCTGTTACATAAACAGCACATGGTGTTATATATACTGGAAGGTTACCTTATAATGTTAATATTGTTCAATACTTACCACATAAACTTTGAAGAAGCCTTGTGTACAGGGGATAAGATTTTGTCTTCTTATTACTTGTGTATATCTTGTATAGAACTAGCTCCAGTTACAACTATGACTCTAATGACATCAGTGCTGGTTTTTCTCATGAATAAACTGGGTAAGAGTTTTTCTTATACTATCTAAGTATCTTAACTGATTATATTTATATAGGATATATTTCAAACACCATCTGTAATACACCCAAACTCTTGTCCTAACGTCTATATTAAAGGGAGATAATTGATTAAAACAAATGGTAAAATTTTCTATATAATACCGTGTTCACACTAGCAGAACGGTTTTATTTTTATTAGGCACTAATTGGCTATAATTGGTATTTGACATTCAAAACCCATCAAAATATAATCTAGTTTGCGTCCACACTTGGCAAAGAAATGTGGTTTAGATATACACATGTAATGTTGGAAGTTAACAAATAGCTTGCAATAAGCAAAAAGGTTACAAAGAATTGAGGCTAACAGAAACAAGAATGGGTCATCAATATTTAAACTTCTGTGTTCATCTAAGAATTTCTGTTCATTCCATCTATTGTCCATTTTCAAACGAGTTTAAAAAATAAACCCAAGTTAATGTAGGATTAAAAACGTAGTCTGAACACGGTATAAGTGACATAATTATATATTAAGATTACTAACTTTATTTCTAAAAGTAATACGGTACATGAAATTGTTTTGTATTAGAATGGTTGAAAGTATTCATTTAAGTATGAATAATAAATTCAGCAATGTTCAACAAGATAACAGGATCCTATCAAATAAAAAAAGTTTTTTCTGGCTACAGAGATAAAATGGCTCCAGCGTTAGCCCTGCTAAAACCTTGCCCTGAAATTGTTCTGATCGCACTGTAAAAGGGTTACTTGTTTCTTATTTCAAAAAAAAGTCAAGGTATCACCATCTATTTAGACTGGCATCAGTGGTTATAGGAGTATTTTAAAATAAATATCTCCTGCCATAGAATTCTCTCTAATAGCACTTTCTGAAAACAAAACAGTATCTCTAATATCTGACTCTGTTGAGATGAGCCTATACAGAGAAATGGGTTTTCTTATAAATTATCAGAAAGAAATCAATTTAATTGTGGATTACTTGGTCTCAACAGACATTGTAAGTCTGTTATGTTGATATGATGATAGGAAGTTCAACCAAAGAAATACAAATTTACAAAGTTTATTACTTCCATTTCAAAAGCAGTTCTTTTGGTTCAGGACAGTAAAAGACTTAGTTAAAATATAAATACATTTTAAATTGTAATCTGTTTATGTTATAGTTATTAAATTATAAACTCAGGTAAGAACCTGTTCTATAATAGACATTATAACTTGTTCAAAATTTAATAGAAAAGAAAATGTTATTTTAAAAATTATATAAAAGCTAGCTAGGATATTATGATAGGAAAAAATCTGTCAAATTACATAATATTATGATAATTTAAGGAAGTACTCATGAATGCATTCCAAATATCTGGTTACCTTGAGGGTATTATGTGACCGACATGCATTTAATATGATGTAAAAATGAGCCAGAAATGTAATAAATTAAATACAGTTTCATAATATGGAAATTTTAATTATCATTGCTGAATCAGGCATTATCAAAGCTTTTTTCTAGGGTTTGGGGGGAAAAAAGTCCCAGTTCAGATTTTAAATTATTTATGATGTAAATTATCTAATATGAGAAAAAGTGTTGAAAAATCAATTACAGCCGAATTGTCCAAAAAGTACCCCTCCGAAATAAAACGTTACTGTTCATGAACATCAGTGCATGCATATTTCATGAATGGAGTTCATGAACACTTCATGAATTGTTTGTGAAGATAAAATGGCACAAATTCTTGAAACATTCTTAAATACCCTGTTCATGAACTGTGCATGAAAAGTGAAAGATGACTTCAAGAACTAATGTACATGAACAGTTCATGAACTATTCACTTCATGAATAGTTTTTGATATTTTGTTGAACATGAATAGTTCATGAACTTCTTGCTATATATTTGCTGAAAAATTTGGGTCACGAAAATATATAACATTTGATTTTATAGGTCTAAGAAATGTCTGCCCTGTTTTGGGTACTTTATTTAATAAATGTTAATGTATCTATGTGCACTCAACTATCATTGAGGCAAGATCTACAAACTGACCCAAGTATAGGTGACTTCGACCTTTATATGATCTTCACCTTCAAACTTAAACCCTTAATAAAACAACATTGTTAGTCCTACAGCCCAGATAAATGACCCAATTTAGTTCATACTTACACTCAACTAACCTTATGGCAAGACCTACAAACTGACCTATGCATAGATGACCTCGACCCTCATATGATCTTCATCTTCAAACTTTAAAACTTAATAAACATTGTTGGTCCTACAGCCCACATAAATGACCCAATTTAGTTCATACTCACTTTCAACAATCCTTGTGGCAAGACCTACAAATTGACCTAAATATAAATGACCTTGATCCACATATGACCTTCACCTTCAAACTTATAACTTAAATGAACAACATTTTTGGTCCTACAGCCCACATAAATCAGACCCTGGAATTAAGTTCATTCTCACATGTAGCAAGACCTACAAACTGACCTATAATTGACCTTGACCTTCACATGATCTTCAACTTAAAACATAAAAAACATCTTTTGTCATACACAGTGTTTTGAAAAGCATCTCCTTGTTAAAAGAGCATTTGATTTTTAAATGAAAGGGACCTTCATAATTAGTATAGTTTGGTAAAGTTCTGACTCTGATCTCGACATTATCCAATATATGTTTTTAATACAAAGAAATCAGTAATTTAAATGACTAAAGTGAGAGCCATTTCAGTATGGCTGAAATCTCAAATAGTAAGGTGAACCCTAGCTGTTTAAACCTCTCAAATAATGCATTGTTGTTATTTTGTTTTTTACCAAAGGTTCCTTTGAATTATTTCCAGGATTTCTGCACTGACTATGGAGTTT
Source organism: Mercenaria mercenaria (assembly GCF_021730395.1). Taxonomy (NCBI): domain Eukaryota; kingdom Metazoa; phylum Mollusca; class Bivalvia; order Venerida; family Veneridae; genus Mercenaria; species Mercenaria mercenaria. The sequence continues at coordinate 1,494,897 of NC_069378.1, forward strand.
CTAAAGTAATTTGCTTTCAACTGTACAAATCTAAAGGCCATCAGCTGAGTATCTCAAATTTGCTTTAACACTGAACAAAATTTTCCCCACCCACCAAAGGAAGAGAAATGTCAGTCTTCATCTTTGAGGTTTAAAAAAAAGTTATTGGTAGTCTTTAATAAAAGGCCTAGCTCTATTGAAACTGAGGGTAGCAACCTTTCTCATTATTATGTTCCTAACATTTTGACCCCTATGAATTATTTTGGGTACAGCTACTAATCTCCCTCAGAAAAAATGTCCACCATCTGGGCAGAAAGAAGACAATTGTGCATTTTTGGCAGCTAATTATTGGCTTTCTTTCCAAATACAAGCAAGATCTTATGCTAATGAGCATGTTTAAGGATGATTTGTCATGATATGTCAAGTCATATGAAAATTATCAGTGATTTATGGTAACTATTAAACTAAGGAAATAGCTAGGAAGGCTTTGGATGGAACTCAACCCATTATATTGGGGAAAAAGATTTGTTTTATAACATCATGAGGCCAAATATTCCATCTGCTAGAAGATCTAGAGTGAATACTATGTTGACTTACGTCACTTTTTGGAAAATCTTTGTTATAGTAAATGAGATATTTGTGTTGAAAAAAAATGTATATTCAGTATATTTCCTGAAATTTTTGAAAACAAAAACATTGATGTAAAGTAAGGAATCTGTATATATTAGTGTTCCTGCACCAAGGCGAACTTTAATCTTGGCCTTAGTGGAACACTGTATAATATAATCAGTTTAAAAGTCACCTTTAAATACAAATCATTAGTTTCTATATGCCTAAAAATGTTATTTTTAATGATGTAAATATATACACACAGGTTCTGATGAGGGTGGGGATAATTAGAAGTCATTGTCTTTTTTATAGATGCAAATATATATTTAGCTTTATTCAATAAGTATTAATTAGAAGACAATAATTGATAATTATAATTACTAATAATAATTAATTATTAATTAATGATAATTAAAAGTGTCTCAAGGTTCAGTTGTAACTTATGTTTAAAACCTTCATATTAAACGACAATACATGCATCTACATCAACTGCACACTCTTGTTGGATATTCTTCTTTTTACTGTTGTATACATAACTGTAATCTGACCAGATTTACATGGATTCAATTTACAAGAAGGATGTCAATTTATTTGGATATTTAGCCCACAAGTCAAACACCCCTCTTGACTTTTGAATGAAAAAATCTTTAACAATAACAGTGTTTAAAGAATCAAAGGTGACAGGCCTGGAGAGAATGATATACAAGTCAAGGGTTATCATTTATATGTAATTCTAGGGGGTCATTAACCCTGGCGAATAAATATATCCACCATAATGAATAAACCCTATCTATCACCTGTAGTGATTTTCATACATCAAATTGTGTATGTGATCCCTAGATTTGTTTTTACAGTGGACATTGAGAAATCTTTGTATGAAATCTATACTTAATATAGCTGCAAAATATATCACAGACCCTTCTGAGCCAGCCCCCTCATCCCCTCCACTCCTGCAGATGTCAGCCAGTATCTTGGAATAGATCTTGATCATAAAATTATATTTTGTTACAATTTTAACTTTTTTTGTGAAAATTAACATTTAACTTTCAATGCAGGTATTAAACACCAGTTAGAATCGTCATGCAGTCAGCAGGTATCTGAGTCATTTAATGTCAGTCAGTATTTTGTGATTTAACTGAATGTCATTGAATGTCAGGCAGTACAAGTTGAATATCAGTCATCATTATTTATATTGACAGTTCAAATGCATAATTATATTACTTAGTACATGCCATGTACTAAAAGAGGAATTGAACTGATAATGTGAAAATAATGTACTGAGTGCTTTTTGATAAATTTATACTTTCAAGGTATGTTATAAACATGCAGGGTGATCTGTGATCTTACATAAAACATGATAATGTAATTCTTATACAACTTAAATTTTATGCATCATCATGGTTTGCCAAGTTTTACTGCATAATGAGGTATATTTTATAAGGGTATTATCTCATATGAGGTTTTTATGGTGGTGTAAATGTCCCATGACTTTGTTACATGTTGATACATGCAAAACACAATACTTCAGAGACTTGGGACAAACTATTAGCCTTTATCATGCTGAACACAGCTGATTCTTCCTTTGTGACCAGTGCAGATCATGATCAGCCTGCACATCTGTGCAAGTTGATCATGATCTGCACTGTTTGCTATTCAGTCAGTAAATTTTTGGTATGCACCCCTTTTAACATTTAATGGTACTGTCCAAACTGAAAGAAGGACACGTTCATTACAGAAATTTAGCAGGGTAAGGGTTTTCTTCAGATACAGTAAAAAAATGAATTCTAAACTTGTATGAACACTACAAACAGCAGCTTTTTAGCTCGTCTATTCCGAAAAATAGATAGAGCTATTGGACTCGGCCATGTGTTGGCATCCAGATTTGGTTAAGTTTTTATATGTAAGACCACTTGTGGGAATGGATTGAAACTTCACACACTTATTCAGTGTGAAGAATGGACTTACACTGTACAGGTTCCGTAACTCTGTTTTGCTTTTTTGCAAAATTTTGCCACTTTTCAACTTATATTTATTTACAGTTGACAAGCCGCTGTTGAATCATAAATTGAGTGTTGCTGTCCTCCAACAGCTCTTGTTAGCTCACCTGTCACAAAGTGACAAGGTGAGCTTTTGTGATCGCGCAGCGTCCGTTGTCCGTCGTCCGTGCGTGCGTGCGTGCGTGCGTCCGTGCGTGCGTAAACTTTTACTTGTGACCACTCTAGAGGTCACGTTTTTCATGGGATCTTTATGAAAATTGGTCAGAATGTTCCCCTTGATGATATCTAGGTCAAGTTCGAAACTGGGTCACGTGCAGTCAAAAACTAGGTCATTAGGTCTAAAAATAGAAAAACCTTGTGACCTCTCTAGAGGCCATATATTTCACAAGATCTTCATGAAAATTGGTCAGAATGTTCACCTTGATGATATCTAGATCAAGTTCGAAACTGGGTCACGTGGGGTCAAAAACTAGGTCATTAGGTTTAAAAATAGAAAAACCTTGTGACCTCTCTAGAGGCCATATTTCTCAATGGATCTTCATGAAAATTGGTCAGAATGTTCACCTTGATGATATCTAGGTCAAGTTCGAAACTGGGTCACGTGGGGTTAAAAACTAGGTCAGTAGATCTAAAAATAGAAAAACCTTGTGACCTCTCTAGAGGCCATATTTTTCATGAGATCTTCATGAATATTGGTCAGAATGGTCACCTTGATGATATCTAGGTCAGGTTCGAAACTGGGTCATTTGGGGTCAAAAACTAGGTCAGTAGGTCTAAAAATAGAAAAACCTTGTGACCTCTCTAGAGGCCATATTTTTCAATGGATCTTCATGAAAATTGGTCAGAATGTTAACCTTGATGATATCTAGGTCAAGTTCGAAACTGGGTCACGTGGGGTTAAAAACTAGGTCAGTAGATCTAAAAATGGAAAAAAGTTGTGACCTCTCTAGAGGCCATATTTTTCATGAGATCTTCATGAATATTGGTCAGAATGTTCACCTTGATGATATCTAGGTCAAGTTCGAAACTGGGTCACGTGGGGTCAAAAACTAGGTCAGTAGGTCTAAAAATAGAAAAAACCTTGTGACCTCTCTAGAGGCCATATTTCTCAATGGATCTTCATGAAAATTGGTGAGAATGTTCAGCTTGATGATATCTAGGTCAAATTTTTAAGTGGGTCACGTGCCTTCAAAAACTAGGTCATTAGGTCAAATAATAGAAAAACCTTGTGACCTCTCTAGAGGCCATATTTTTCAATGAATCTTCATGAAAATTGGTCAGAATTTTTTATCTTGATGATATCTAGGTCACATGTGCTCAAAAACTAGGTCACTATGTCAAATAATAGAAATAACGACATCATACTCAGTTCAACACTGGGTCATATGGGGATAGGTGAGCGATTCAGGACCATCATGGTCCTCTTGTTTTGTTTTCTGTGATGTAACTGCCCAAGCTTCACTAGATTGAGCATCCAGGTTCATAATTTGTGCAGTACTTCTTCTGGTCAGCTTAGACCGTTTTTCATATACTTTCTACTTTTGGATTTAACTCGAAACTGCTCAGATACCTTAAGTATTTTGCTGATTGTCTTGAAACCTTGATTGAGTGATCAATGTTTTACTGTATTCTAAAATAGAAAATGGAAAAAGAAATACAGATATATATGTGAAAATTTAAATTACAGAGATACTCATTAGAAAATTCCATTTATTTTAGGGTCATAATGCCTGTTGTCATATTGTTTGTTTACAGACAAAAATATAATAATTTCTTGTCAGATCCTATTTTCAACAAATGTTTTCTCATAATATTATATTTGTTGAGTGTTTGTATATTGAAAGATGTAGAAAGTATTACTGGATCAGTTGTTTTTATTACCTCCCTTTATAACTCTAACAGACTGTATTTTCATGTAGTTACCTGAACAGTACAGACCATGTAGTTACATAATATTATATAAGACAGTTGCTGTTTTGTCAGTTTTTAAACGTGAAATTAAAAGACTTACGGAACTTCAAAGAAGCAGTTTAAAGAGAAATTTGGAATTTTTCACAAAAGCAAACTGGAGTTATCATAAAGAAAGTTGAAGGATATGTTAAATGTTTTCAGTTGGCAGCTTTTAATATATAATTTTATGTATATTATATGCAGTTTTGTTTTATCTTAATGTATTATCAGGGAGACATTAATTGTAGAAATAACAAAATACTGGTAGTTCAGCAGTATGCACAGACTTTCTTTTATCAATGATAGAAAGTAATCCACCCTTGGGAACTATGTAGCCTGATCCTTATAGCAGACTGGTTATCTTGTCAAATGAGAAAAATTGAGACAATTAATCAGAGAATTGTGTCACAGTCTATTGTTTTTACATCATTAAAACAGGTGTAACAGTAAACAGTAATTAGGCTATTACTATGTAATGTGTCTCTAAATGTGTCAATTCCTGGAATTCCTACAAATAAAAGTGGAACTCAGAATCCTGGGAAGACTTTAGGGGATTAAAATGATATCTGTGGGATTTAGAACTGATAATTGATTAATCAATGTAATCCAGGTGCATCTATGTAGGAGGTTTCAATCTTTATTAAACTGAACTTAAACTTCTTAATTTTGTGGTATGTTGAATTTGTTTATGCTTCATAAAAATCTAGCAGCTTTGTCCATTCATCTGTCTGCATCTGGCTAATATTCCTTCAGCTCTGGCCCATAATTTATGTCACACTTTTAACCCTTACCATGCTTAATTTCTATAATGGACTGGTCCATCTTCCAATTTTAGCAGTACCATTTATTAATTGAAGGGGTGTTAACTAAATATTTACTGGCTGAATAGCGACCAGTATAGACCATGATCAGATTGCACAGACTGGTCGCAAAGGCAGGATCAATCGTGCCAAGCATGGTAAGGGTTAAAAGTGACCAATGTCTAGTGAAATATTGTGCTTGGGTCCCATTATTATAAAACCCTGTTGCATCTCTGAGCCAAAAAATCCAGGACCTCACAAATTGAATATCCTATACAGTAACAATGATTTTTCAGTCAGTTGATTTTTTTTTATCTTGATTCATGGTTAAAGGATTCTGTATTGAAATACGAAACCAAATATTTTGCTTGACTGCCAGTCTAATGTAGCATAAAATAGACAGTAACATTTCTGACAGCAGGGCTACTGTTGTCATTTAACCTTTGACATCCGGTTACAATATCAACAGCTTTATCACATTATATTTTAATGATATCCTTTGTAAAGCTTTTGTTATGTAATTGATTTTGAAGGAAGTACATCAAGGGAACTGACTTGTAACATGATTTAATGTCATAAAAATTATTCCATCAATTTTACATGTCCCTGTGCAGAAAAGCATATGATACAATAAATCAGTGAAGCATAATTTTGATACTGATGGTTCACTTACACCCTGTAGAAGTCATAACAGTTGCTCCCTCCTAAATGCAACTTGGTCAAGATCTGAACAAGTATGAAACAAGTTTTGTGCTCTCATATATCATGTAAAAATGTCAAATTGTAGAAAAACCTTGTGTACACTCCAGAGGCAAAGTGTTTGACTGATTTTCATCAATTATGGACAAAATGGTTATGTTAATCATAGACATTTAAACTAACTTTGAAACTTATTTTGAAACTGGGTCATCTGGGATCCAAAACTGGACATTAGGTAAAATTATATTAAGAGACTTGTTAACATTTTCCATGCCATATTTATGTCTCCCACCACACAGAGACAAATTGATCTACTTCTGTCTGTGTGTCTGTGCGTTCGTCTGTCACAAATCTTGTCCGCACTCTAAGTCGAACATTTCTCATCCGATCTTCACCAAACTTGAACAAAATGTGTTTGCCAATAAGTCCTCGGCCAAGTTTGATAAGTAGTCAGATAGGCCTAAGCATTAGAATTAGCGACAGGACGCTTACTCCAAAACTTACCGATAGACTGCTTACTCCAAAACTATCAAAGGTATATTTTCTTTGAGTAAACAGTATATAAAGACAGACTTACTATTCAGATGATTAGGCAGTTGCAGCAGACATGCGCTTTTCTCAAAAGAAGCTCTCTAGTATCTGCCTGATCTTCATGAATCTTGGTAAGAATGGTTATATGATATCTTTATAAAATTTAGGTCAAATTAAAAACTGGGTCATCTAGAGTCAACAATAAAGCCACTAATTCAATTAAAGTATAGCCTAATATTACAACTACAGCTCGTTTAAATGGGTCAACCATGTTGTTGCACTTATAAAATAGACTGGTCCGGTTTATATAGGTTTGTCGGGGAAATAGATATTGTTGTATTTTGCCTTCGAAATATTTCTATAATATGCTTCTTCCCCTTCCGTTTGGATCCGTCCATGTTTACAAACATGTTTGTTTATTTTATGGACTGTAGATACATAATTATGAAACCTTGTCCTTATGTCTGCCTCTTTGAAATGAAGGTAAATTTACTTTCAAAAGTAGGTCACCTTGGTCAAAAATAGGCGACAAGGTCAAATCATAGAAAAATGGTGAAAGCGCTATAGAGGCCTGATTTTCTTCCTCACTCACTTTATGAAGACTAATTGGGGTTCCAAGGTCATCCAGGGGTAAGAAGGTAACTTAAAAACTTTGAGGTGAGCGACTCAGGTTGTCATGGTCCTCGGGTTGATTAGAAATTTTATTGACTTAAAAAGAGCATAGTGGTTCAACCCAGGTGCCCGCTCGTGATGAAATAATGCACGGAAGGGCACCTGGGGTCTTCCTCCACCATTAAAGCTGGAAAGTCGCCACATGACCTATCATGTGTCGGTGCGACGTTAAATCCGAAAAAAAAAAAAAAATAAATAAAAAGAGCATAAGTATTGATGGCTTGATTAAATCACTATTGGACACAATAATAATATTAACTGGCAAGCTGCCTAGGTCATTTAGCCATTGTCCACAATCACTAATAGGGGAAAAATGAAAATGTCAGATTGTTCATCACAGGATGATTTTGTGTTGACATTTTAAAATCATGTGAAAAGTTTACTTGTGAGAAGTTAAATACATCATGCAGTGGAGACATACCTGGCACCACATCAAATATCAAAGTCTGATGTATATGATCTGTTTTTAAATTTATATCCCACTCATTCATATTATATTACCTGTGGTTATAGTAAAAATCACCTGTAATTTATAGACAAAAATAATGGACTACATATTGATTATCAAAACTTTGCAATAGATAGAATTAGTTCTGCTTCAGACACTGTTATTTCTGAATACCCCTAAATGTCTACCTTGGAGAGGAAAACAAAGTTTTATGGAGGTGCAATACTGAAGCACCACTTGCTTAAGCATCCAGGTTTACCTTGAGAAGATCATGGTTATTCCTCAGGTGAAATGATGACCATGGCCACCACGGTTTTTGATGGTTGACCATGTTTTAACGTGGTCAACCGTCAAATACCATGGTGAAAACATGGTCAGGAGCATGGCCGACTATGCTGAGATAAGACTGGCCACCATCAACCATGGTCAGAAAAGACGATCAACAGTTTGACCATGGCCTACCATGGTCAGCTTTTTTCAACAACAGTCGACCATGGGCTACCATGGTCATGTTAGTAATTATCACACTTATGAAGTTTTACAATGCATCAAAGATGTCTGACTGCATTTTGGCTCCAAAATTTTCCTAGTTATAGAATAGTTTTCCTGCATTTATAGACAGATTCAAAGGTAAACTTTCATAGTCTGACTATAATTTATTGTTATCTTAGCAATTTTATAACAAATAAATGAATTACTTGCAAAAATAGATATAGACTGCAATTGTCATGTACTTTCATGACCGTTTTGAAATTCATATTTGAACAGTTTTTTGTTAGTCTGACATTAATCACCATGGTCGACCGTTGTTTTTGACCATGGTCTTTTACCATGTTTTATGACTGTGGTGCCAATTACCACAGCCATGGTCAACCATGGTAAACCATTGTCCCATGACATTGCACTACTGTGGTAAACCTTGAATTACCATCAGTTGCAACTGGGTCAATGCCGTTTTCCTTCAGCTTCAGGGTTTACCTTGAGCAGATAGTGGTCACTTAGTGCCATTTTCCCGGAGCATCATGGTTTACCTTGAGCAGATCACAGTTATTCAGTGCCGTTTTTCTCGAGCATCAGGGTTTATCTTGAGCAAGATCATCGTGAAGTGCTGTTTTCCTCGAGCATCATGGTTTACCTTGAGCAGATCACAGTTATTCAGTGCCGTTTTTCTCGAGCATCAGGGTTTACCTTGAGCAAGATCATCGTGAAGTGCTGTTTTCCTCGAGCATCATGGTTTACCTTGAGCAGATCACAGTTATTCAGTGCCGTTTTTCTCGAGCTTCAGGGTTTACCTTGAGCAAGATCATCGTGAAGTGCTGTTTTCCTCGAGCATCATGGTTTACCTTGAGCAGATCACAGTTATTCAGTGCCGTTTTTCTCGAGCATAAGGGTTTACCGTGAGCAGATCATCGTGAAGTGCTGTTTTCCACGAGCATCATGGTTTACCTTGAGCAGATCACAGTTATTCAGTGCCATTTTCCTCGAGCATAAGGGACTTTACCTTGAGCAGATCACATTTATTCAGTGTCGTTTTCCCAGTGCATCAGGGTTTACCTTGAGCAAATTGATCACGGTTATTCAGTGCCGTTTTTCTCGAGCATCAGGGTTTACCTTGAGCAAGATCATTGTGAAGTGCTGTTTTCCACGAGCATCAGGGTTTACTTTGAGCAGAATTTCTGGTCACCTGGTGTTTTCTTTTTATTTTCAATGTCTGGGTTTCCCAAAGCCCTTGATATCTCCAGTGTTTGAACATTCCCTTAATATGATTGGACTGTTATAATAGAATACAATTATCAAGACAAGATTATTTAAGTTACAGACAGCCACAAGATTACTCCTACAAGTATCTCATAAAGAATAAGTTTTTATCTGGCACCTCATTAAGATTATACCATTATACTTACATTCCAATATATTGTACTTTGATAACTTGAGGTTTACCAGGTCCTTAATGTTTTTATTGCTGTGGTGTGGTTAACAGGTGTCCATTAATGTTCTACCTTTTCATTCATTGCTTTTATTTATGCTCATAATATGTTGCTATTAAAAACTGTGAGTTCAGAGAGAGACTGCTTCACACAAGTTTCTAACCTAAGTAACATTAGTATCATATTAGAGTATAAACCTATGAGCCTCTCTTCCCAACCCCCAACCCCAACTGCTTAGGTAGCTTTAATAACCAAATTGAAATGTTGTTTATCGTTTTTTTTAATGAAAAAATTGAGGTGGCGAGCGAGAAAAGAGTTTAAAATATTTTTTTTGTTTTTGAGAAAATCAGGAGTGAGCAGCGAAGAAATATATTTGTCTTGATTTGGCTCTCGACTGACTAAATTAAACCCTTAAAATAGAATGTACAGAGGAGAAACAATCCCCATAACCCTGAATTTTGACAGAGTACTGTTGTGCCCCTTTTTATATACCTTAGAATAGTTTTGTTTAAGTTTTATATAACGTCCAATAGCTCTGTTACTTTGAAAGCTTTTGACTATTATGCCTTTTACTGGCAAAGTTCTAATTCAGAGTCAAACACTTAGAAAAGTTGAGTGCGCTGTCTTACGCACAGCTCTTGTTCTAACTTTCTTAACAGAGTTATCTTTAAATTTGTTAAAACAAAGTCTCAGTTAAAATCTGAAATGTATATATTTTAAAGTGATAAACATTATTCTACTCGAGGACTGGAAAATTTGAAAATCTAAACTGGTCTGAACACAACTCAAAATGTAAATTCCTTACCCTACCCACTTTCGTATACAAATGCTGATCATTTGGACTGGAAAAACAGAAATGCTTCGATACGTATTTACCCTTACCATAATAATGTAGACTGATTTAGGGTAAGGCGTAAAATTTTTTTATTTGTTTCCGGTATCCCGACCTACTCTAAATTTTTGGCCTGACTCTAAATGTTTTGCCTTGGAGAATATTTTTTTCAACTTTTAACAAAAAGTTGCAAAACAGCACTTTTTATGCTTTAAACATGGTCAGTGATGTTAGAAATCAACTTGTTGATGCTGTAAAGGCATAACCCCCTTATTTGTATTCATTTTTTGACACAAAAAAAATCTGAAAAGTCTCACTTATCAAATAAAAAAAAAAAAAAAAAAAAAAAATCCGACTTACCTACCCTAATTTTTTTGAGCATGTTACTTGAAACTAAGATTTTTTTTAGGCCTAAGTTCTCAGAGACATCTCCCTTGAATTTAAGTGCTAAGGAGATGGCGCTATCAAAAACTAATATGACGCACATTCTGTTTTTGATCTTGCATATGTCACAGTGTTATTTTATGAAACTTTGCGTGGGATTCCAACATCCAACATTGTTATACTGTCACAACTTGGGAACCACAAATGAATTCTCCGCTAGACACGCTGACTCTGAAAGATGAGTTTTTAAAAAATGGGTGACAAGGTCCTACACATTGTAAATTCTGTTTGTGTCTTTTCACTGCATACATTTTACATGAGACAAATAGATTTAATTGCTGCAGGCGTGTGTGTGTGGTGTGTGTGTGCGTGTGGTGTGTGCGTGTGTTTCATCCCATTTTCTCGAAATTTAAGAATCTTCAGTGATCTGTAAACATTCCTCTATAGAGACTTCATACATGTTACATGCGTGATTAGATTTTCATTACATGTTGTCAGTGTTGACTTTGTCTTCTAATCTAATATGATTTGACAGGATGGCCGTAAATTAATGTCTTTAATAGAGTTTTTATGGTAAGGTAGTGAAACAGCTGATCTTTATGATTGTTTTACTGTATGTGTATTGCGTGGTTAAAAAGGCTCATAATGCCTTTTTATACGCCTGAAGGGACATATTATGTTATACCCCCGGTGTCCGTCCGTCCCTCCATTAGCAATTTCGTGTCCATTCTGTAACTCTTGAACCCCTTGAAGGATTTCAAAGATACTTGACATAAATGTTCACCACACTGAGAAGACATGCAGAGCGCATGTTTTGGATGTCTCGCTTCAAGGTCAAGGTCAAACTTAGGGATCAAAGGTCATATCAGATTGTTTCATGTCCGCTGTGTAATAATTCTTGAACTGCCTGAAGGATTTCATGGAAACTTGGCAAAATGTTCACCACACCGAGACGACGTGCAGAGCGCATGTTTCGGATGACTCACTTCAAGGTCAAGGTCACAGTTAGGGGTCAAAGGTCATATATGACTTTGCTTTGTGTACATTGCTTTGCTTTGCAGTGCTCTTGTTGTTTTTTTTGGCAGATCCCATTTTTGTTCACTTACAATAAATTTTTTTTTGGAATTACTTCCCTTTTATGTTACTATAAATAGCTTATTTTGAAACTTTTTTATTATTGACCTGTACCTTGTAAGGAATTTTTTTTTTTTGACTTAGAATTTTTTTTTGAATTTCTTCCCTTTGTTGTTCCTGTCCTTTGGGCTTCAACAGTCAAGTTCTTTAAATTTCGCTCCCATCCTCTGATGTAACCCTTTGGGCATATATTGCCCGGCTTGGCGGAGCTCTTGTTTTATAATGTGGCTGCCGACATTTTTTTGTTATCAGAGTAGAATATATAAATTAATTGTTAAATTCTATTTTCAGTAATTATTTGATCTAATATTTGTCGAAGGTTTGAACACTGCAGATTAACATACATGTAGTAGGAAGTTCCTTGTTTCTGATTACCTCCCTTTATGGTTCTAGCTATATAAATTCATGTACAATATATTATAACATTCTGTTTCGATTGCTTTTTCAATTGTTTTTAACATAAAATTGTAAGCTTTGTGGGACTTTAACAACAATAGATTTCTTGAGATGACTGTTACATCATTAAATTGTTCACTTATGAAAATGTAGCTGTCATCATTCAATATAACTGAGCTGCGCCATCCGCGCAGTCAGGTCAGGATCCATGCTGTTCGCTAATGGTTTCTTTAATCGCAGAAGGCTCCGCACAGTCTGGTCTGGATCCATGCTGGTCGCAAAGCCATTATGTTGGTTTTCTCATGGGGCTGCTCATATTCTCTTAACTGAACTTATGTTTTAAAAGGGAGAGGTTTCTTTTGGATCATGGGTAGTCAATAAAAGTCTCCACTTGGAATGGATGAAACAACATGCTCCCAGTGAGGCCCATTTTACCCCCCAGGCAGCCAGTCTAGGACCGATACTGCTGAATTATAGTATAATTTATAGTATTATGTATACTTGTAAGTTTAAGTAAAGTGAGTGCTGAACATCATGCAGTCAGGATATCAGCTGTGACTGGGAATCAGACCAGGAGTACTTGTATACTGTGAAATCTTTTAAATTCGCTGACATGAAATTTCCATTCTCATCCATCAGATGTTCGTCAAAATCCCGAGACGAACCTCTGATTTATTTCTGTCATTTATTTGGTGAGCATGCGCACTCGTAATTACTACCGGGAGAAGTTTCAGCCAATCAATGTTCGCCACTATTTGGCACGCCGAATTGAAATTTCAAACAATATGTAAGCAAGATAGTTGCTAACGATGGATAAAGGTGATATTCCATGATTGCGATTAATAAAGATTTATTTCTGTTATTCGATGTTAAGAAATTTACCTGAAGAAATAATAATATTCCTCGTAAGTCGGCATGGATATGAAAGGACGCGGTCATGCTTTTCACGGACGATTTTGATTGGTTTGCTACATTTTGTCGCGAAACGACGCTGATTGGCTGAAACGTTTTACCTGTAATGTAACCAAACCACAAATATCGGCGAAATGTGCCAGAGGTTCATCCGGGGAACCACGGTAGACCTCTGGTATGCGAGAATGGAAATTTCGCGCAAACGTGAAAAAGGACTGTTTCGCGCGGACTTTAATTCGCGCATTTTCAATTTTTGTAATGAAAAAATATAATTAAAAAATAATAATAGCGCGGTCTTTAATTCGCGCAATATCGGTCGTAGCGCGAAATATGCGAAAATTCGTCCTACGCGAATAAAAATGATTTCACAGTAGTAGTTCAACCTATTATAAACTGCGCAACTGACGCTCATGTTTATTTATAACATGATATTGTTCACTTATTACAGTTTTATTGTATGTATTGCAACATTATATCTTGCTTGACTAAAATTTGCATTCCTTGGAGTTTATATCTTTAGATTGTTTGCTCAAAGGATTGTTTTACTAGTTGTCTGATGTGATATTAAGCCATCTTTCAATAACCATTTTACTAAAATTTGCATTTTTTAGATTTTATTGCATGATGGGAGATGTTAAGTTGAACAGTTAGCTATTATAATGTTATTCTTTAAGGCATTTTGTCAAAGTGATTTCCTTGAGTTTCAGCTCATATAATTTCCATAAAAGTTGGTTTTTTGAAAGGCAGAACAATATCTTTCTGGTTTTTAAATTATGCATGTTCATATTTCAGTTTTCTTGTCTGCTATATTTTTTTAACAGATTTTTACGATTTTTTATGAGCTTTTTACTTTTGTCCAGGCCTTGATTAAGCCATTCACAATGGGATTCTTGAGTATAATTATTTTCCCCTTAATATCATAATATTTATTCTGTAATTAGAAGTGGCGTGAACCCTAAGAATAGTACTCTTCAACAGAGTCAATATATAACAGCCGCTGAAGTATTAAAGCGGCAATTATGATATTTACAAAACGTTCCTATTGAAATAAGAATACAGATGCCACTGATGGATCGTATTACCTGAAATTACACGCTCCTTTAGCTTGATCGAAAAGGCAATTTAGTGCAGGTAAAAAGCGGCTTCGGTATAAAAGTTAAAGAGAGAGTAAACAATGTTATAGATTTTAGCGATCACATTCCCAGATAAGGTAACGGAGACAATTTGACGATATCTAATATTGATGGAATGATAGACTGGTACACCAACTGTATTATATCGGGACAAATTGGTCGCCTGTTTTTATCAGATTACAAACAAAAAGAATTATTGACAGGTGCTCTTTTGTAAACAGAGCAAATGATAAAATGCGAGTAATTGAAGAGATTGTTAGGAACATGCTTGCTGTGCAGAGGTCAGTATCTGGAGACATTTTTCAACCAAGCTTGTATAAAACCATTGAAACTGCTTTAAACATACTAATCTGAATTTAGCATAAAAACTAAAATAACTCTGGTTTGAATTTTGACAGAATTATGCCCCTTTTTAACTTAGAATTTTTGGTTAAAGTTTTTGATAAAGTCAAATATCTCTATTACTATCAAAGCTTTTGACTTGAAACTTAAAATACTTATTTACCATCAAAGTCTACACCAGGAGAAACAATATCCATAACTCTGATTGAATTTTGACAGAATTATGCCCCTTTTGTTAAAAGTCAAATATCTCTGTTACTGTTAAAGCCTTTAGCTTGAAACTCAAAATAGTTATTTACAAAGTCTACACCAGGAAACACAATTCCCATAACTCTGATTTGAAATTTTGACAGAGTTATGTCCCTTTTTAACTTAGAATTTTTTTTACTGGCAAAGCTCTAATTCAGAGTCAAGCACTGAGAAAAGTCGAGCGTGCTGTCTTACGGACAGCTCTTGTTATATATGCACAATCTATAAGGCAAAATGTAAGCATATTGCAGCCCTGTAATGCATAATTAAAACATGTTTGAAAGGAAATAAAGGCTTATTGACTAAATTTTTATGTAATGTTTTGTGCTAGAATATTATTTAGGCATATTTGTTTCCTGTTGTTACATCTGTAATTGCCCCTTGTGATTCATCCTGGGCAGACCGTATGTTCTTGGAGTGCTCGCCATGACGATTTGATAAAAGACATTATGTCTGAAATCATTTGTCCTCCACCTCTGATTCATGTGGGGAAATGGGCAGTTACTTGCGGAGAACAGATTTGTACTGGTACAGAATCCAGGAACACTGGTTAGGTTGCACAGCTGAAATACTGTTGAAAAATGGCATGTTAACCCAAAACAAACAAACAAAACCCTGTGATACATTGATGCTCTGGTCTATTGGGGTAGGGAGTTAATGTTACCTGAGTTTAAATAAGTACTTTTGAATTGAATTGTGAGAACTATGTGAAGTTCTCATAAAAATAATACAGTCAGGAAAGTAGAGCTTTTGATGGGATTGAATGAGGACCTGCAAGACTGTATTTAAACTCATTATTCAGGCTTTTCTAAAAATTATTTTAAAGTAATTACCTAAAAATCTTATTTCTGCTAAAGAGTTTTTCCCTTCGAAAAGTACCGGTATAATTACAATTACCACAAAAAGTCCCAACAGTTAATTTGCTCAACTGTGCAGGAGAAATTTGAGTCAGCTTCCATTTTCTTGATAATGGCTGTAATTTGGTTTCTAGGGTTACCTAAATGACCAGTAGCATTGGCTGTAAAGATAAATTTAATGGCAAATCTTTCCCAGTGGACATTAACAGACAATTACTTTTGTCAGTATTATCTCCAGTGGTTATTATTCAGTAAGTGATGTATTGGAGCATTTCAGATAAGATTCCAGCAAATTTTCTTTTCTTTTTATTAAGTTAATTATGCTTGAATTTGGTCAAGTTGGGCTTGTGCTGTTGTTTATTAAATATAAATTGATCAGAAATTTTTCAGTATCCTCAAATACAGTCAGACAAAGACCAAAATGAATTAATGCCTTGATTTTCAGTCTCTGATTTTGCTATATACTGTCGCCTCTTGTCAGAAAAGACAGAACACCTTAAACAGTGAGATAATTAAGTATATATAAAACTGTACTTAAATACTTTTAATCACTTACTACATCAGATGACCATCCTGACCTTGTGGAAAAATTCATGGACAAACCATGGGAAATGACCAGGTTTCGGCTATGATGTAGATACATTATGACCATGGTTGAAACATGGTTTGACCAGGTATGTCAAATGGAACATTACCACATCGAAGTTGGAACATGGTCACAACAAATTGTGAACTGACAATGATATGAACGTGTCGTCTGAGAGCGATCCGGCAATGATTTGAACATGTTCAAATCAGTTCCAGATCATTTCAGCAATGTCATGGACAATTCATAGTCATATCACGGGTATGACATGTCTGTTATAGCCATGATGTGACAATGTTCCATTTGACATACCTGGTCAAACCATGTTTTAGACATGGCCAGATTATGGCCAAATTAAAGCCATGTCAGACCTTTTACCATTTGCCTGAAATGGCTGTAAGCAGAAGTGACGTCATGACGTTTCAGTGATGCACAATAACAATGTTTCACTTTAGTTTCATTAGCTCATCTGATTTTTTGAAAAAAAAATGATGAGTTATAATAATTGTCATCACTTGATCGGCGTCGGCGTAGGCGTTGCCTAGTTAAGTTTTATGTTTAGGTCAGCTTTACTCCCTAAACTATCAAAGGTATAATTGCTTTGAAACTTGAAACACTTGTTCACCATCAATAGCTGACCCTGTAAAGCAAGAAACATAACTCCATCCTGCTTTTTGCAAGAAATTACGGCCCCTTTTGGACTTAGAAAATATCAGATTTCTTGGTTAAGTTTTATGTTTAGGTCAACTTTTCTCCTAAACTATCAAAGTTATTGCTTTGAAACTTGCAACTGGTGTTCACCATCATAAGCTGACTCAGTACCTCAAGAAACATAACTCCATCCTGCTTTTTGCAAGAATTATGGCCCTTTTTGGACTTAGAAAATCATGGGTTAAGGACAGTTTTTCTATTATACAAAAAAATCAGATGAGCGTCAGCACCCGCAAGGCGGTGCTCTTATTGTTTTAATTGTAGAGTATCATATGTTTTTGAAAATATTCATATTTTATCATAACAGCAGAAACTATTTTGATGAAAAGCTGTTCTCATAAAATAAGCCAAGAATTCAAGTGAATTCAGTGTAAAGCATTCCTTCAAAGTGACATTAAAATTTTGGTTCATCTTGGTTGACTGTACAATGTAAATTATATGTGTAGATTGCAATAAATTCTCTTTGGAACTATTCAGAATCAATGTTAGGCTATTAAAACTCAGAAGAATTATTTAATGTCTAAAATGGAATAATTGACTGCAAGTGTTTATCACATCACAAAAGTTATGCAAATTACAGTGTAAAAAAAACTTAAAATTGTTATAGGTACCCTGTCAAAAATGTCATGGGCATAATAGGGGGTAACATGCAACTGCTGCATAAAATACATAGTACATGTACATAATTTATTTAAATCACAATTCAAATTTCTTAAAATGGTCCTTGAAAACAGTCATCTGGGTTGTCAAAAGCATTTCAAAAATATTCCTTACCGTAGATACCCATGTATAATGCGCAGTTTTTTTTTCACCCCGGGACCACCCCCAAAATCGTGGGTGCGCATAATACACAGGTATAGACAATTTTCCAACTTCAAAACAAGTTTGTTTACCGATGTTCGCCATTTTGGTAAAGGGAAACTACTCCCCGCGCTTACTGTCTCCGCTAAAATCTAAGATTGCCGTTACGTTCCGTAAAAGATCGAATTGTTTATTTTTCTTTCAAACAAAATTAATTTCATATAAATTTAAAAGTATTTTGACGAAAGAAATGTTTACAAATCACAAAAATTATGATACTAATTAAAGATCGAGAATTATCTTTAGTCGAGATCAAACTGTGAACAACATAATTGACACGAGGTGACACGTTAATTGCCGGTAATTACTGGCTTTATGATCGTGACAAAAAGACTATCACACCTTTTGTTATCAGTTTGAATTGAGAAGCTCATGTCATTTTGAAAGATACCATTCTGAAATATTGAATCAGCTGCTATTTATTTATTCAAAATAGTGAATTAAAAAAGGTAAAACAACAAATATAACAATAATTTACTGGTTTTATTTTCGAGAAAACAAAAATCGATAGTACCGTGAGACCGATGCTGCTCTCCGCCGCGGAGATAAAATTTATTACCGGTGTCGATGTAAACTCTACTTTCGTTTTCCATCCACCTCAAAATTGACCAAAAATTTTTATTTATTTTTTTTTCCCCAGGATTTTGGACTAAGATCGGGGGTGCGCATTATACACGGTACACGGGTGCGCATTATACATGGGTATCTACGGTATTTAAAAAAAAAAAAAAAAGAAAAAAAAGCAACATAATAATGATAAGATCATAACTACAGTAGTGATTTAATGCTGATTTTAATAATGTATGTTTTAAACTATTCCATACTGTAGTTGATATGTTCTTCTAATTTGCTGCACTGACATCTCAAAAATTGGTCATAATTGCAACAATACTTCCGAGAGTGCATATTACACTATCAAGGAAACTGCTCAAGTGAGTCATTATGAATTTAAATGTTCATGAAAGTTCTTGAACTTTTCATGAACTTGATAGATTAATGTTAAACCTATATTTTATGTATATAAATTTGATATTTATATATTTTAAGGTTCATGAATTGTTCATGAAAGTTCATGCATTAAGTTTGCCAGTGATGTATTGTTCATGAACAGCCTCAAATTTGTTCATGAACTTATCACATTTTTCATGAATATAAACTTTATGAACAGATCTTAAGCAATTCATGAATAGTTCATGAATGTTTGATGAACTAGTGCTGAAAGTTCATGACCTCATGAACTTAATCTCAACTGGGTAGCTAGCTATAGACTATAAGCAGCAGTTAATTGTCAACATTTATGACTGCATCAACAGAATTGAGTGATTTAAGTTTGATATTAAGTATTAATTTTGTATTTCACCTTCCGGTAGTTCATGTCATGTTCATAACAAAATTTTAGCGGGTCATCATTTTAAAAGTGGTACATTATTTGCAGGGTTAATGCAAAAAAGGTATCATAGCCTATCATCACTTGGTACCTTTTTGCATTTACCCCGCAAATTATGAAATTTAGCTGGTGTTTTGGATTTTAACTGCACAAATTTTACTTTGTATTTAGAATTTCTTTGCCATTAAAGAATGGACATATTATACGATCAGTCGTCTTAAAGTCTTAGGCTTTAACGCACGTTGAATACAAATCCCAATGGTTTTTATATACTATTTCATATTAAATTTGATTAATTTTCTTCTAAAAATGAAATTTCAGGAATTTCTTAACTTTTTGCTTTATTTCAGTTGCAAATTTAATAAATCTGAGCAAAGTGTCTGTTTTCTGTAATAATATTCTGTGTTTAATCTTTCTATAAATTATGATTATAGATGTTTCAAATTTAGGAGATCAGACATTTTTGTCTGCCCTAAATGAATAATGTGAAATGTTTGGTTATTCTCTGAATAATAAATTTGTTTGCTTTGACAGAAAGTATTATTTTCAATACTACAAAGCAAAAATGCTCTTTTAGAGAAAATAGTTCAGCAAATTGGAAAATCTCAGTTGGATCTCGGAATTGAGATTTATTTGTCTGAATTGTATTAAAGTGATAGGAAGTTCAAGACAGCATGCCAAAATACTTTGTTTTTCTTTGTGATTTTAGTATTTTTCCTTATATTGGAAACTCAGGTTGCCATCAGATGTTCATGAACTATTATATACTAGTACTCAGTAGCTGAAAACAGGTTAAGAAAAAAACGTACTTTGCTTATCATTATATGGCCTTTGGTCAACTACCATTTTGTCAGTGCCATTTGCAGTCTGGAGAATGGTCGAGCATGATTGACCATGGTCATCAGAGGTGTGATGTTCGGTCAAGCATTGCTGACCCTGATGGTCATGCAAGCATGGTTTGATATTGGCAACATTGGTAAACCAATATCTTCAATGCAGTATGTTAGAGCTATGGTCGTTATAACATTTCAAGAGCTGCAAATACAAGAAATGCTGAGAAAGTTGAAGACATGCTGCAAAAGTTCAAGAAATGCTGATAAATTTAAGTTCTGCATCTGAAAATCTTCAAGAAATGCTGAAAAAAGTTCAAGAAATGCTGAAAAAATGTTCAAGAAATGCTAAAAAGTTCAAGAACTGCTGAAAAGAAGTTCAAGAAATGCTGAAATAGTTCAAGAACTTTTCAAGATTATTGCTGTTCATGAACCATTTTGATACTCTTCAGGAACTTTTTAAGAACAGTTCATACATTCTGCATGTTCATGAACACTTATTATCTTCATTCATAGACAGTTTAATCCGTTTGAAGTTTAAGAACAGTTCATGAACTGTTTTTTTTTAAAGTGCATGAACAGTTCATGAATTCAAGAACTCAATTTTGCAGGGGTTGTCAAGTATGATTGGCCATTTTCAAAGCATCAAAATAAAACAGTTTTAGTATGAATCTTTTCCAAAGACATATTGCATGTGAACTGTGTGTTTTGAAGAGTTTCTAAATTGACTTGAAACAATCTCAGAATTATTGTAAAATGGGAAATAGTAATTGTGCAATTACAGTCGATGTATTTCTATAAGACCTGAAATGTGTTTGCATGTCTCCTGGTTTGGAGATGGGTGTTTTGTCTGAGGAGAAAAACAGTTAAGGCTAAATAAAAAAATAAGTGTGGTTCAGGTAACCCGACTGACCTTATTTCTACCGCCGACCCTAAGACTTTTTATTGATTTTTGGAACGAAAATTGTGTGTGATTTCGAAGTAGCCTCAGGCTGGGACGAAAAATATTGAGTACGAACTGAAATGCTTTGAAGACAGCGTCTGTCGATAGATAGTCTGATACTTAATAAAACACGATACTTAGTAATACACAAAGACAATACACCAAGACAATACACAAATGTGTCACTATCGAATTACACTTTGGGGCATAATTTAAAACTTCGCCGAGAATTGCCAAGAGTCGATATGATTCGGCAAACTTCACCCCATCTACTTCTATGAAAGCAAATGAAACGGAATATTAGCTGCGCGCTTCGTCTAAAGCTCCACCCATTTTCTGGATGCTTTAATTAAGTTTTCCTGAAGTATAATAACTGTACTAACAAATGTTTTATGTAAGAAAAAAAAATTATGTAAAAAATGAAACTTTCAGAAAATAGAAAATAAAATATACCATTATACTTGTCAAGTTATACAGTATAGAATGATATAAAACTATCTGAGAATATTTACTGAAGGTGATACATTATCTTGAAGCCAGATTGATAATAAGCTAGAATTGATGGAGTATAGATAAAGAGAAGTGTGTTATGAAGGCTCCTTCATCATTGGTAAAACAATAGGCTAACCTCCATTAGTCTGGACTTCTTGTCTCAGAAGGTCTCGCCTGGCTGTCATTATAAAATATAGAAGAACAAACTTCCTTAGAAAATACTTTTGTATCACAAAGAAATTAATGTTCCTTTTAAACATTTGCTACAGCTAAAGAAACATGACATCAGTTTACCAAGATGGTATGTAACAGTATCTTTTAAAAAAGAAAACATTTTAACACAGTTAGCAGCATCACCCTTTCTGTAAACAGGAATCTCATATTTGATGTTACAGTCGTAGTAAAATAAAGCCATCATTATAATACACTAGTGGACGAAAGCTTTGACGTTGATGTCGTTTTAAGTGTAGGAGATGTTGACCAGTTGAATTGACTTAGTCTGTAACAGGTAAAAAAAGAAGATTTTTTATGTTTTAGCAGGAAAAGGTAACACGGAATAAAATGAATATTGCATTTTTGTCTTTCCATATCCTTTCCACAGCTATATAACGTAATAAAACTTATTAGCATCTGATGGCCCTTTCACGCTTCCATAGAATCAAAATTTATTAACAAAATTCATTTTGAAAACATTTCTGAAATGTCTATAGTGACTGCAGCTCTTTAAATATAACGGTTATATCTGACTGTTGGAATACTGTGAAATCATTTTTATTCGCGTAGGACGAATTTTCGCGTATTTCACGCTAGGACTGATGCGCGAATTTAAGACCGCGCTATTATTAATTTTTGATTATATTTTTCATTGCTAAAATTGAAAATGCGCGAATTAAAGCCCGCACGAAACAGTCCTTCCTCACATTTGCGCGAAATGTCATGCCAGCCAATTTAAATGATTTCACAGTATGCCATAATGTGATAAAATCAAATTACTTTGTTTCATCTATCCAGTACTGGTGTCATATGAGAAGGTATGGTTGTGGCCCCAGTGGGGCTCGAACTCGCGACCCCTGGATTGAGCAGCTGACACTTTTAATCCACTTAAGACCGCCGCTCCTTCTAATTTGAAACAGGAAAGCTTCCTCAGTGAATATCATGCCTTTTTACAGAAAAAAAAAAGCCTTTTTACAAAACAAGAGCTTCTTTTCACCATTTTAGGTTTCTTTAAATTTATTAACATTTTATTTTATGTTTTTCGGTGGTTTATCGAAATATAACGGTGAATTATATCCTGATAAACTCACTGGCCACTCAGTGAAAATTATCAAATCTGATACCCGGATTAACGTCAAAAAGTTTACCGAGCGTACTGAAAGCCGGAAACAATATGACGATGACGTCGTTAAAATGACGTCATCTTTGCGATGCTTCCTGATAAAATTTCCCGTAAATTTCGACATTTTATTGAAATAAACACAACAAAAGTAGAGTTTTAGACATAAAATAAACAGAAAAATTGTTGGTATCGATGTAATATCACGGTAATTTCACTCGTGAACACCAAAAGTTGTTATTTTCACTCGTGGCTACGCCACTCGTGAAAATATCACTTTTGGTGCCCACTCTGTGAAATTATAACGTGATATTGCACCGAAACCAACAATTATCCTCTATTTATTGATCAGAAACTTGTTCCATACTTCTATTTTTAAAAGCAGAATTCCAGGAAATATAATGTAACTTAAGTTTTGTATTGTATATTGCAATACTTCATAACATTTTTTTCATTTTGTAAAGAAGAGAGTTGCTGCATCATAACACAAAGTTCTTGCAATATAAATGTAATTGTATCTACCAGAACATCAATATTTTGTAAAAGAATGATAAAATTGTATAAAAAAAGTGTTTATTAGCATGAATATCTGTAATATTAATATGGAAATAGTTCAAACCAATTTCACAATATCCTTAGACATTATTTATTTTCAGTTGCATTTTTTTTCTTTAATTGAGAAATGATCAATACAGAAGCGGGGTTGATTTTAACCAGTTCCCTGTCTTCTCCAGAGTCTGTCATTTTAATTGGTAATCACATTTGGGTTGAACATTGTCATTGACAGCGGAACAAATCATTCTTCTAACTTAATCACACTTTTTCCATATCAGATGACAGAATTAATGTAGATGCGAAATCAAGGATCTTGGCAGAAATATGTGGAATAGCACATCAATTCTGTTGATTTTTACAAAAAAATACATGCTATATACCAGCAAAACTAGAAATCAAAAGTTCTTGTTCGTGATGGAGATCATTACATTGTTATGTAGCATGATATACTTAAGATTTTAAGTCTTGAAATGAAATCAAGGAAAGAATGTTCCCAGTCGAAATTGACAGTTTATTACCACGGTAATGCATGGTTTTCCATGGTAGTTCATGGTCATGGGGCAATGGTTTACCATGGTTGACCATGGCTGTGGTAATTGGCAAAATGGTCATAAAACATGGTGTCAGACCATGGTCAAAAACCATGGTTGTGGACCACAGACAACCATGCATTTACTCATTTATTTATCACAAAATTGCTATTCTATAACTAGGAAAACCTTTGGAGCCAAAATGCAGTCAGGCGTCTTTGGTGCATTGTAAAACTTGATAAGTGTGAAAATTACTAACATGACCATGGTAGTCCATGGTCAACTGTGGTTGAAAAAATTGACCATAGTAGACCATAGTCAAACTGTTTATCTTCCTTTCTGACCATGGTATGATATATACTTAAGATTTATATAGTTTTGAAATGAAATCCTGGAAAGAAATATCTTTTAGTCTTTATAATGATACAAGAAATGCTTTGGGTGGAAATTGTAAAGAAGATTTGGTGATGTTCCCTACTTGGAAAATAAATCAATACTCAGAGGGAGCTATGAGTTAAGCCAGATTGCCTGGTGCTGAACTTGTCACACTGATAATATATTTAGAGAGGAGGAAAGTGTCATTGACAACAGAACAAATCATTGCCCTAACTCAATCACTCATTGAACTGCTTCAGTTGACAGCAGATTGATGTGAAGGATCTGTGGTAGAAAAGTTCAGAATAGATCTTGCTGTCTAAGAATGTTGTTGACCTATCATCCAGTGTTACTTCAGAATGCATGTTGAGAATCACTGATTAAGAGCTGGCTGTTGTTCACTGCAAGAAAACATGCCAATAGCAAAAGAAGTAAATGGTAATAAAGCTAGCATTAAGTATAATACTTAAAATGTGATTCCTAATGTTTTAACGTGGTGGTCAACCATCAAATACCATGGTCAGGACCACGGTTGGCCATGGTCAACCATGTTGAGATAATATTGGCCATGTTCGACAATGGTCAGAAAAGACAATCAACAGTTTGGCCATGGTCTACTGTGGTCAACTTTTTTCAACCATGGTTGACCAAGGCTACCATGGTCATGTTAGTAATTTTCACACTTATCAAGTTACAATGCACCAAAGACGTCTGACTGCATTTTAGCTCCAAAGGTTTTCCTAGTTATAGAATAGTTTTCCTGCATTTATAGACAGATTCAAAGGTAAACTTTCATAGTCTGACTATAATTTGTTGTCATCTTAGCAATTTTATGACAAATAAATGACTGACTTGCAAAACTAGATATAGACTGCAATTGACATGTATTTTCATGACCCTTTCAAATTCATATTGATACAGTTTTAAGCTCGACTATTCAAAGAATAGGTAGAGCTATTGGACTCACACGTGCGTCCGTGTCGGCGTCTGCGTCTGCGTTGGCGTCCGCATCCCGATTTGGTTAAATTTTTGTATGTAAGCAGGTATCTCAATAACCTCTTGTGGGAATGGATTGAAACTTCACACACTTATTTACTGTGATAAACTGACTTACACTGCACAGGTTCCATAACTCTTCTTTGCTTTTTTACAAAATTATGCCCCTTTTTTGACTTAGAAATTTTTGGTTAAGGTTTTGTATGTAAGCTGGTATCTCAGTATCCACTAATGGGAATGGATTGAAACTTCACACACTTATTTACTGTGATAAACTGACTTACACTGCACAGGTTCCATAACTCTTCTTTGCTTTTTTACAAAATTATGCCCCTTTTTTGACTTAGAAATTTTTGTGCACTGTCATGAGCTGATAAGCACTGTGCAGGTTCCATAACCCTGTTTCACATTTTTACAAAATTATGCCCCGTTTTTGACTTCTGTATTCATTCAATTAACAAGGCTGTTGAATAGTCGAGCATTGCCGCCTCCGACAGCTCTTGACCATGGTCTGATACCATGTTTTATTACCATGGTGCCAATTACCACAGCCATGGTCAACAATTGACCCATGACCATGATAAACCATGAATTACCATGGTAATAAACTGTCAATTTCGAGTTGGAACTGTATCAGACTTGAAACATTATGTTGAAGCTTGTCAATATATATAATAAGGTCTAGCAAAAAGCTTGAGGAGAATGGTCTATAACTGTAGAGATCATGTTTCTTATTTTACAGGACAGAAAATCTCGAATTTTCACTGACATGATGGAACATTTCCCATTTTTATGACAGAAACAGTCTCCTTTTTATGTGATTCATGTGATAGTTTCTGAAAGATTTTTGGTATTGGAATTCATGTCTGGTATTTCATTAGGACATTTAATAGAAGATGACAGACCTTGTGATCCTTGTCGCCAAACTGTCAAGACGGGTTCTTAATGTATTGATTCATCCTCTACTGATTTAGCGATACCAAAAGCTGGACGATAAAAATAGTTCATGGATCAGACATGTCTGAATAATTAGATCAGATTCATGGAACTTACTTAGTCTTGATATTTTGTCTCTGTTTTGACAATGTTTGATTCCTAGCAGGAAATTTTGGTTACCTCCCTTCTTTTTGTCTGCAACCAAGACAGGCGGAATAAAACTTAATTTTGAAATCAGAGACTGTTACAAAATGAAACGACATGTGTAAATTTATTCAGTAGAATAACTACTATTAGTTGAAACAGAAAAACATAAAATTTTAAGAAAAGAAATTTAATGTTGATTTTGTAGTAGTTAACCTCATACATATAGATCTAGGTCATCCTTCTTTGTCTATATAAATCCGCCATTTTGATTTTTGAGGAGTCAATTTTTAAAATCACTCGGGCGTGGAGTTAACGGTATGTTTACATATCTATCCAGTAGCAGACAATTACCTAACAATATGGAACCGCACCCTGAGGTGATTCATCGAGAAACAATAGATGGAGCCTAAACCTGTTGCAACACACTCAAGGAAAACAATACAGCCCCTTTATTTTAAACAATAGGACGGATTCTATTTCAAGGATTTAAGCCCAGTTTCACTTTATATCGCTACAATTCAATTTAACCCAAAAATAAAAAAAAAAACTTGGACAATAATGAGTCAGATGGGTAGGTCTGGACACGTAAGAAAAGTTAACTACTCAAACATTATTGTTAAAGGGAGATAATAACAGAGACAATAAAATATTAGTTCTGATATGTATTCAAATAAACAAGCCACTCTGCTTAGTAGATATATCTGTTACAGAATTTATGGAAACTGAAAATGATGCAGTTTTACTTGCCGAATGAGATGTTTTTAAAGTTTAATTTTTTACGCTGATTGCCCATTGTAATCAAGATAGAGTTTTCTTAGAGAGATTAAAAGAAGGCCGGCAATGTTACCATATTGTTCCTTCTAAGGCTAGTGTATTTGAAATCAATTTAATGAACATCTTTAGGAAAGAAACAATATGAATATATGAAAAATTTTATTTCATGTATCATGCAGTGTTTTACATTGACATGTTAACCAGTACTTTCCTCCCTTTTGCCTATCTTGGGCCGTATTCATAAGGCATCTTAAGTATAAGTATAAGAAATTGATTATTTACTTAAGTATATTTGTTATTCATCAGGGGCGTAACTGGGCCTATTTTGAGAATACGCATGATTGCTAGGGGGGTTCGGGGGCATGCTCCCCCGAGAAAATTTTTTTCTTAGAACGTCTCTGGTGCGTTCTGGAGGGTATCCAGATGACGAATTTCAATATGAAAATCATACAATTCACAGTATTGTCCAATTTATTTGACCTGTCAAAAAATGGACCCGGCTTTCATGTTAACCGTATATAGGCTGGAACAGAATATAATGAAAGCCGGTCCATTTTTTGACAGCTCAAATAAATTGGGCAATAACAAATTTGATTTAATACCTATTTTTTATATCTTTAACATCCGATCTGAACCACATTATTATAGGCCTAAGTGACCAGAGAGGGTCCATCACTAGATCTTACATATCAAGTAATGCCCAACTGAATAGCAATGATTTTACGCATGTTACGGCACAGTGTTGAAAATCAAAATATGCGGAACATTTATCCGATAAAGACAGGAGTTAATTAAATACACGTTTTACACGCTTCAGTCGTCAGCAAGAAAAAACACAAAATTCCCCTGATTGACTATAGATGTCTATGGTCGACGGGCTCGTGTCGTATCAGTGATCAGTGCGACATTTTCTATTGACATGATATATATCCAAACACGGAAGTGCCAAACGTCGGCTTTTCCTTTTCGCAAATACGTCAACAACATGTTCTGCACTAATTTCCCGCTCTCTATAAATGTTCAGGAGTCCTAACCCGGACAACCGCTTTCTGTACCCATTGTGATTGTACTGCGCATATAGGTCTTCACACTTCTCATAGTGGAGAAGGATCTTTCTGCGGTTGCAGTTGAGACTGGCATCACTAACAGAATGATCAGACATTTTCTGATGCTTGGGTACATATCGAACGCATACTCCAAGCTTCTCAGTGCATCCTATGTCCACCAAATGCGTCAACAATCACATTCCCTGAGAAAGAGGTTTTCGCTGACATCTACTGGCAGGTTGGCACTGTAAAATTGGAACACTTCTAAAGTCTTTGCATGCATTGTTCCTGTGAAAACGGACGTGACACCTTCAGCTAGGCTAAACGGGTCATTGTCCGCAGGGGGTACTACTTTAAGGTCTCTTAGGGGCTATGAGGATACTCAACCGTAACCCAGTACCCAATGGGGGCATTGTAGTATGCTTAATTGAAAAAATACTAATAGCGCCTGCAGATGCAGTGTACAGATACATCCATGTTGAACAGCTGATTAAGGGCATTAAAATAAATTTAAAATATTTTCGAAATCCATTTTGTAGCGATAAGTTTATCTACCATTTAATTCATATCTGAAAATAAGTCTAATTTTTTTATTATTAGTTTTACCGATATTTTTTAAAAGGCAGGACAGGAGGAGGGGAAAAAAAGAAGTGTCCTGAATTGTAAAGTATTTTTGCAAAATCTCAAACGCAGCCCTATTCAACCTGAACTAAAACTACCAACAAGGCAACACTATCACCAAATGAAATGATGATCATTATTGAACATCTCTGTTCACAAGGCAAACGCTGACAACTAGAAGACAGACAGTAGTTGATCACAAAAACTTACCTGGTGTACCCAGGGCTCAGTTGTTCTCAACATGTTCGAAATATGCATTTTTATTGTTCTTGTATTTTCATCCAAGAAGGCTTGTAATTGTTCAGCAGTTGGTGCCGAGTGGATGCTGGTTCAAATTCGGCTATAGCCCACTACTTTTATATGTTAAGTGATTAAGGTCACTAATTTTATATCCTTACACAATGTCATACCATCAACTGTGGAACAAGGTTTGAATCCCAATGTTCAACGAACCCTATCCGTGGAACAAGTTGGCAGATAAAAGTTAAAGACAGTCGTGATAGTTTTTTTTTTCTAGCATTAAAATATTTTTTTTGACTTTAAATAATAAGATATCAGCAATAAAAAATACACTTATCATATAGTTTACATTTTTGATGATTTAAAGATGATGCATTAACAGTGCACCCCTTATAAATAAAAAAAACTGGAATAAAACCTTTTTGGCAGCAAATATAAAGGAGTCAGGACATATCTTGTTTTATTATATTCCAATACATATTCAAAAACTCATCTTTTTTATTGCATATGATTTGTTCTTAAGCATTAAATATTATTTTCATGTAAAATCAGTATGGAACCTGTTTTCTGATGTTCCTGCCCTTAAACTGTTATTTGATTTTTTTAAAAAAAAAAAAGATACCACTTCACATTTATTAATTTTCCTGAAAAAAAGGTAAAATACCCACTACTAAGAAAATCAACATAAAAAAATAAGTTTACCACCTATGATCACTGTGTGTGCATCATTTTTGGACACTGAGTTTTTTTTTTAAGTCTTACTTTTTTTACTTTCCCAAATGTTAGGACAGGAGGGCTTGTAAAATTAAAGATAGGAAAATACTGGCGTAAAGTGTTTTGGAAGAGATAAATTAAATCAAACTCTTTGGGGAGGTACGAGATAACAGTTCTTAGATAAATTCTGCCGCTGATGCTTTACTTGCTAGTTAGGCCTAAAAATTCTTTGTTTCCGGTAACATGCTTAAAAAATAAGATAGGTAGGTTGGAAATTTTTTTATTAAGTGAGACCTTTCGGAAATTATTTTAATGTCGAATGAGAGGGTTATACTTTAACAGCATCAGCAAGTTGATTTCTAACATCACTGGCCATGTTTAAAGCATAAAAAATGCAGTTTTGTAACCTTTTGTTAAAAAGTTGAAAAAAAAATTCTCTAAGGCATTAGAATCGGGTCAAACATTTACGGTAGGTCGGGATACCGGAAACAAACAATGTTTTACGCCTTAGCAATGAGTTTTTTCCCTGTTTAAAACGTTGGTGTTTAACTCAGGGGATGTTTTCAGTATTCCGGCGGGCCCTTAGTATACTCAAGCAATGTTTTGCTTCCCACACAAAATAATCGTTTGTACAATACAAGTAATTATCTGTCTATTTTCTCAATTACTTCATGACTATGCTTTCTAAAACGTCAGCGCAAGGCCGCGAAATGCCACAGTCAGCCATTTCAAACGTTCACGGTTTGTTTAAACATGTTACATTTGGAAACAACGATAAAGCGATACAATCAAGGGCTATAAACAGTGACACGAAGTAGGTCTGTGGTCGGCTTTTTGTGAGGGACTTTTTCTTTTTGAGATGAAGAACTCAAGAATTCAGCTGTGATCGATAGGAATTTAATGCCTAACCCCCCTTAAGCATCGATTTTTAATGCAGATTTCGCATTTTTAGACTTTTTATTTTTTGAAAATGCGATTTGAAAATGACGCACGTGCGTATTTGCGTATGCCTAGTTACGCGCCTGTTCATAAAACAACTTAATAAGTAATTCTTGTCTTTTATCCTGGATGAAAACATTAAAAAAGACAACAATAATTTCAGACAGATACAACATGCACAATTATGATTAAAATGCTTTTATCTGAAAAACAACACTTTAATCATTATACTCAAGTCATTTCTTATGTATCTTAAGTTTAAGCTGTTTTATGAATAGGACTTAAGTTTTTTACTTAGACTTTAGCTGAAATCACCACAATTTAAGTAAAATCTTCAACTTAAGTCAAAACTTATACTTAAGATGCTTTATGAATACGGCCCCTGGTGTATTAATTCTGGAGTACAAGAAGTTTTGGTTCAGACTGACAGTCTGTGAAATGAGTATGTAAAACAGGAAATTATTACCAGTTGAAAAGAAATACTGATATTGTTTTAGAATACATATTGAAGCAGGGGGGTGGGAATTACAATATATATTAAAAAAATGTTAAGACATTTTAAAACATAAATTTCTAAAAAGGATATATCTCGATCTATATTGAATGGGGACATTTTGGCTCTTAAGTCAATCTCTAAAATATTATTATATTATTATGAAAGTGAAAAATATCATGAAATTTATCAGTGTGGCATGGCTGAGATGTTCAACCGCCATATTATATAAAAGAGCCTTATATGGCGTATTGTGTTGTTTTCATTCCACAAGTAGTGGTGGTCTCTTTAAACGATGTGTTTCTCTCATTTAAAGAGTAGTGAGATGTTTTGGAATTCACTTTTTGTCCTTTTGTAGAGAATCAAGTAAAATTACTCCTGACACACCAGATGAGAGCTTTCTCAAGAGTTGATTAAGAACTATTGATCGTAGTTTTATTAAAGGCACATGCCATATATAGTGTTGTATTAAAGAGGGTACAGCTGCTTGCAGCATTACAAAATTGATTAAAAGAAATTGTTATAATTCCATATTGAAAATTTGCAGTTGTTTGCTATAATACGAGTTCAGTGCCACCTTTTTTTGAAGCATTTTCACTATATCTCTGTTATTTCAGAAGGGATTTGATTCAAACTTAAAGTAATTGTTCATCATCATCACCTACATCATTTGACACAAGGGCCATAACTATGACACCTGTATTTTATGAGTTATTCCCCTTTAAGTTTATAGATTAAGTGCTTAGCTTTTTCACTGTTGAAAGGATAAAGAAGATTTAAGAATGTTGCAATGAGAGAGGCACAGAAATGATACTGAATAATGTAATTAATGTAGGTCATTTATACAGAGTAAAATCTACTACTGTAATATCAAAATTTCATTTTTTCCCCCCAAAAGTGATATTTGTCCTCAGCCTCTCCTCTGTTTACATATAGAACATATTGATTTAATCATTATGTTTAAGCAAAAGTATCATATCAAACAAAGGAATAAAATTAGTACTTTGAGGAATAATTCTGGGCATACTAATTTAAAGCCAAAAAAATTGGGTAAAGATAATTATATTAATGTCGTGTCTCCAGAGAACTGAAATGGAGATTGTCTCTTCACATTATACAATGACCACTGTCTTAATGACATTGCATGAGACATTATTTGCTACATTAGCTCTGGAAATATATTGCTTTAGCATAGAGAATAAATTTAGCAGTCAATCCGCCTTAAAGGCACTGACCTCCAGATGGTACAACAAGAAAAAAAAGGAAACATTTTTTGATATCAGAAAATTATTGCTATATTTCTTAAGATTAGGCTTTGAAACTTAATTATACCCCCACCAAACATGTTTGAGGGGGGTATATAGGAGGCAGTTTTGTCGCGTCCCGTCGCGTCGCGTCCCGTCCTGTCGCGTCCTGAAATCTATTATCTCAGTTATTACCAAATGGATTTGATTCAAACTTAAAATACATGTTCCACCTTATCACCCACATCATGTGACACAAGGTGCATAACTCTTGACACCAAGTTTTCATGAATTATGTCCCCTTTTACTTAGAATTTAAGGTTAATTTTTTGTATTTTCACTATATCTCAGTTATTACTAAATGGATTTGATTCAAACTTAAAATAGATGTTCCACCTCATCACCCACATCATGTGCCCACATCATGTGACACAAGGTGCATAACTCTGACACCAAGTTTTCATGAATTATGTCCCCTTTTACTTAGAATTTAAGGTTAATTTTCTTGTATTTTCACTATATCTCAGTTATTACTAAATGGATTTGATTCAAACTTAAAATAGTTGTTCCACCTCATCACCCAGATGATGTGACATAAGGTGCTTAACTCTGACATAAATTTTTTATGAATTATGTCCCCTTTTACTTCAAATTTAAGGTTGATTTTGATGTATTTTCACTATATCTCAATTATTACAAAATGGATTTGATTCAAACTTAATATAGATGTTCCACCTCATCACCCACATCATGTGACACAAGGTGCATAACTCTGACACCAATTTTTCATGAATTATGCCCCTTTTTACTTAGAATTTAAGGTTAATTTTGATGTATTTTCACTATATCTCAGTTACTACTGAATGGATTTGATCCAGACTTAAAATAGATGTTCCACCTCATCACCCACATCATGTGACACAAGGTGCATAACTCTGACACTAATTTTTCTTCAATTGTGTCCCCTTTTACCTAGAATTTAAGGTTAATTTTTGATGTATTTTCACTATATCTCATTCTGATTGGCTTAGAGCCAAAGGGAAGTAACCTTTTTTAGCCCACCATCATCAGATGGTGGGCTATTCAAATCACTCTGTGTCCGTGGTCCGTCGTCCTTCCGTCCGTCCGTCAGTCCGTCCGTCCTTCCGTCTGTTAACAATTTCTCGTTATTGCATCTCCTCAGAAACTACCTGGGGGATTTTGACCAAACTTTGTCAGAATGATGTATTGGTACCCTAGTTGTGTCCCCCTGAAAATCAGACTGGTTCAACAATTTTTTAGTAAGTTATGGCCCTTTGTTTATTTCTATAATTTACATAGATTTATATAGGGAAAAACTTTGAAAATCTTCTTATCCAAAACCACAGAGCCTAGGGCTTTGATATTTGGTATGAAGCATCATCTAGTGGTCCTCCACCAAGATGATTCAAAATATTTCCTTGGGGTCTAATATGGCCCCGCCCCGGGGGTCACATGGTTTATATAGACTTATATAGGGAAAAACTTTGAAAAACCTCTTGTTCAAAACCACAGGGCCTAGGGCTTTGATATTTTGTATATGACATCATCTAGTGGTCTTCTACTAAGATTGTTCAAATTATCCCCCTAGGGTCAAATATGGCTCCGCCCCGGGGGTCACATGGTTTACATAGACTTACATAGGGAAAAACGTTGAAAATTTTCTTGTCCAAACCACAAAGCCTAGGGCTTTGGCATTTGTAATGTAGCATCATCTAGTGGTTCTCTACCAAGTTTGTTCAAATTATCCCCCTAGAGTCAAATATGGCCCCGCCCTGGAGGGTCACATGGTTCATATAGACTTATATAGGGAAAAGATTTTAAAATCTTCTTGTCAATAACCTACAACATTCAAATTTGGACCACATGTATGGTTTTGAGTGGCAAGATGAACCTTGACATGAGTTGACCTTGATTTTGACCTAGTGACCTACTTTCACATTTCTGTAGCTACAGCCTTCAAATTTGGACCACATGCATAGTTTTGTGTTCCGAATTGGAATTTGACCTTGATTTTGACCTACTGACCTACTTTCACATTTCTCAAGCTACAGCCTTCAAATTTGGACCACATGCATAGTTTTGTGTACCGAAACAAACTTTGACCTTTACATTGACCTAGTGACCTACTTTCACATTTTTGAAGGTACAGGCTTCAAATTTGGAACACATGCATAGTTCTGTGTTCCGAAATAAAATTTGACCTTGATTTTGACCTAGTGACCTACTTTCTCATTTCTCGAGCTACAGCCTTCAAATTTGGACCACATGCATAGTTTTGTGTACCGAAATGAACTTTGACCTTAAGATTGACCTAGTGACCTACTTTCACATTTCTGTAGCTACAGGCTTCAAATTTAGACCACATGCATAGGATTGTGTACCGAAACAAACTTTGACCTTGACATTGACCTAGTGACCTACTTTCACATTTTTGAAGGTACAGGCTTTAAATTTGGACCACATGCATAAATTTGTGTTCTGAAGTGTAATTTGACCTTGATTTTGACCTAGTGACCTACTTTCACATTTCGTCCTTGAAATTGATCTAGTGACCTACTTTCACATTTCTCAAGCTACAGCTTTCGAATTTAGACCACATGCAAAGTGTTGTGTACGGAAATGAAATTTGACCTTGAGCTAGTCAGTAAGTCTTGAAATTTGGAACACTCAAAAATGGCACATTGGTGGGCGCCAAGATCACTCTGTGATCTCTTGTTTAACTTTTGTACTGAGTTTCTTCCCCTTAAATTCCAGGAATTAGTCTATTTTTAGAAATCCTATTTTTAGATTTTCAGTATTTTAGGTATTTTTCTAACTTTTTTATTATAAGTCCTATGTAAAAAGTAAAAACATTTTTCTGTTGTAACATGGGTCGTAAGACCCTTTTTTGTATTCACTTTTAGTGTATCTGTAATATTAGAGATTTAATATATTTACTTGTATTACTATACTAGTATTATACTAGTATTACTTATATGTGGAAGCCCAGGATGAAGTACTCCAGAGTATTTTTAAGATTCCTTATGGTTGCCATTCTTCTGTGACAAGACCGTATGGTGGGGGTATGAGTCACTCCTGTGACAGTTCTAGTTACTGATGTATTAGAGTCTCTCTAGGTAGTGGGAATACTACTGGGATAGCTGAAAAAAACGTAATTGTTGCAACAAGGTTTTTTGCTCTGTAAATGTTGATTTGTTAAGACTGTATTGTCTAATTGGAAAAAAAACCAATGTTTTTTTGTTGGGAGATGTACCGAGATTAGAAGTTTTGTTGCATTTTAGCAGAGGTTTAAGATCAGCTGTCAAATACGTATCAGCTCTTCATCAGTTCATTCATTTGCTCTTTAAAGCCTTATTTTGCAAAGTTTGCATTTTCCAATAAATAATGCACATCTTCACAGAGAAATTGAATATTTTATATCTGACAAGCTGACATGCTGTGATCTGTCATCACCATTGTAATGTGAGAGAAAGCAATGTTGGCCATTGTTCTTTAAATGTTTGGTTCTCCATTAACCCTTACCCTGCTAAATTTTTGTAATGAACTTGTCCATCTTTCAATTTGGACAGTACCATTAAGTGTTAAAAGGGGTGCTTACCAAAAAAAAAAAAATACTGAATGAATGGCGATCAGTGCAGATCTTGATCAGACTACATGGATGTGCAGGCTGATCATGATCTACACTGGTCGCAAAGGCAGAATCAGTGAAAATTGACAGTGTCTCACAGCTCTTGAGCAGTTCTGATCAGATCAGATATGGGCATAATGTTTTGGCCATGTGTGATAAACATCTGGATCGTTCCAGCGGCTCTGGAGTTACGGCCCTTAAAGTACTCTAAATTGTGAAAATTGACAGGGTCCCCTCTCTAACTTGAGCAGTTTGTATCCAGTGTTCACCAAACTTGGTCAGAATGTTAATGGGCTTAATATCTGGGCCATGTGTAGTGACTTAACTAGCCAGCTAGCCCTAGTCAGTTTGCGTACGAAGAAGAAGAAGAAGCCCTAGTCAGTAAAGTTATTGCCCTTGAATAAATTGAAATTGCAAAAATTGACATTGTCCAATTGATAACTTAAGCTGTAAATCTTATCCTTAGAATGTTTATGGGAATAATGTCTTGGCCAAGTTCAATAAAAAGCTGGATAGCAGTTTAGTTGTTCTTGAGTTATTGCCCTTGAATTTACTCAATTAGTAGAGTATTTTTTCTTTGGTTTCAACTGCACTTATTTCCATAAAAGTTTAGGTGAATATCTCAAGGGTTATGGCCCTTGCAGCAGTCAAAATTGAGAAAATTGATAACTTAATGGTCTCAGCCACTTTTTTAGAGTCAACGGAAATTTGCTGTGACATGCATAATATTGTGATACTTTTGCACCCTTATTACTATAGAACTTTATTTAATATGCAAAGTAATTGTAACCTTGTGGGAGTCTTTGCGATTTGCAAATCTGTCTGAGTTATTATTTGGAAGCTCCCAGTCAAAATTGACTGGTAGTTTATGGTCATGGGACGATGGTTTACCATGGTTGACTAAGGCTGTGGTAATTGGCACCACAGTCATAAAACATGGTATCAGACCGTGGTCAAAAACCATGGTTGACAATGGTTGTGGCTGTCAAAAATTGTATAAATATTAATTTGAAAGGGTCATGAAAATACATGACATTTAATTGCAGTCTATATCTATTTTTGCAAGTCAGTCATTACCCCTGTGAAAAAGGTTCATGAACTTCATGAATTTATTCATGAACAAATTCATGAAATAGTTCATGAATAAATATTCATGAGAGTCAAAATTTATGTTGCATGAATTTTGATATTCATGAACTTGTTCATGAATTAAAAATAATACATGAACAAGTTCATGAATATTGAAATTCATGAAACATAAATTTTGATTCTCATGAATATTTATGTCTCCCACCACACAGTGGTGTGGGAGACATATTGATTTACTCCAGTCTGTGTGTGTGTGTGTCTGTGTGTGTGTCTGTCACAAAGCTTGTCCGCACTCTAAGTCGAACATTTCTCATCCAATTTTCACCAAACTTGAACAAAATGTGTTTGACCATAAGAGCTCGGCCAAGTTTGATAACTAGCCAAATCGGTCCAGGCGTCTTGGAGTTATGGCCCTTGAATTACCAAAAATCGGCCTTTTTTTAGTCTTGTCCGCACTCTAATTCAAACATTTCTCATCTGATCTTCACCAAACTTGAACAAAATGTGTTTGACCATGAGACCTCGGCCAAGTTCGATAACTAGCCAAATCGGTCCAGGCATTTTGGAGTTACGGCCCTTGAATTATCGAAAAATTGGCAGTTTTACTCTTGTCTGCACTCTAAGTCGAACATTTCTCATCCGATCTTCACCAAACTTGAACAAAATGTGTTTGACCATGAGACCTCGGCCAAGTTCGATAACTAGCCAAATCGGTCCAGGCATTTTGGAGTTATGGTCCTTGAATTATCGCAAAATTGGCAGTTTTACTCTTGTCCGCACTCTAAGTCGAACATTTCTCATCCGATCTTCACCACACTTGAACAAAATGTGTTTGACCATGAGACCTCGGCCAGGTTTGATAACTAGCCAAATCGGTTTAGGCATTTTGGAGTTACGGCCCTTGAATTACCAAAAAATCCGCCTTTTTACTCTTGTCCGCTCTCTAAATCCAACATTTCTCATCCGATCTTCACTAAACTTGAACAAAATGCGTTTGGCCATAAGACCTTAGCCAAGTTCGATAACTAGCCAAATCCACCCAAGCACTTTTGATTTATGGCCCGTGAATTACTGATTGGATCCACTCATCCAGACCATATAATTGGATCCACTCGTCTAAACCATCTAAAGAAACTAGACATTTTACATAGGGGCAGTTGTGGGAGACATGCGCTTTTCTCAAAAGCATCTCTAGTTATTCATGAATTTTAATTCATGAAGAAGTTCATGAATATCAAAATTCATGAAACATAAATTTTGATTTTCATAAATTTTTATTCATGAACTATTTCAGGGTCGTGAAAACTTGTGACATTTTAACCCTTTCCCACACCGAAACGTTTATCACCGTATCTATCGATTACCAAACAGAAACGTATTGACCCGTGTCTATCGGTTCCCCGATAGAAACGTATTATACCGATTAACGGCCATTTGAACAGAATCGTTTTATCCCGTGTCTCATAATCAATCGCTTTATTTTCGTTCTTTTCCTAAAGAAACAAATTCCGGATGTTTACTAACTCTAAATATGGGATTTCGTCATCATTATTTACGTACAAGATCATGTGGTTACTATTTAAATTTATCGAGTACTTTGCAAGGAAATTTCCTACATGTGCACAACGCTACGTCATGGAAAATTACTGAGAAAACTGCTTGCAACTGGCCGGTTCGCGGGCTTTCCTCGTTCTAAAAATAACAACCATTTAACATCAAAGTATTTTTAAATGTGTTAGGTCATGAAGGTCACGCGTGATACATGCAGATTTCCCCTAAACAACAATTTGTGTATACGATGGCTTGGAATTTATGGCCTTACATAACGGGAAGGACCGCGGCTTTCAAATATTTTATGACACCCTAAGAGTTAATTGCAGCGGAAGTCACCCGTGATGCACCGACGTTTGATCATCAAAATATTACGTAATATTATCCTAAAAATATATTAATTTTTAGCACAAGAATACTGTAGTCGGTTACGAGTCTCGATCTCAGCGATCTTTTTGCACTTTCAGAAATTTTACGATCCGTTATTTTTGTAGTGTTATTCAGTTTGATGGTTGTTGTTTTATATAAATACTTACTGATTCCGATTCGGAAGATAAGTCTATTAACTATAAATCAAACTTTCAAACATCATTTTGAAATGAAATTGTATATGAATTTCAATGTGAAAGTAATCCAAAACAGAATTTTATGCCTAAAAATATATATTCCTGTACTTTAACACTTTATATCTTCGAAACTCAAAGAGAAACTACAATAAATTTTGTATCATCGGAAAGAGAATTTAAATTGCTATAAACTTTATATTGACAAAAATAATGTCAAACTTACAGAAAATATTAAAATAATGACATTTTTAACATAAGTGTGTGTAATCACAGAATAATGCCAACACCTCTGTTCAGATAAGACAGTCATCTTTATCAGCCATATACCAATTATAGATTATTGATTATCACTTATCAGTGTTGTGTAAAAGAGGTTACTTTGGCTTCTGTTCTGTGTGGTAAAGGGTTAAAAGGATTTTATAGTTTTTAAAATGAATGATTTATGACAACACCATAATTACTTACTTGATATTCAGTATACTCATATATATTGCTTCTTTTAAACCATTCCTTACTGTAGTATGATAAATATTTCAACTTCAAGACGAGGTTTTGATAATCTTCATCGCAAGCTTGTAGGAGCCTTACCATTTCGTTTCGGGTTAAGGTTGCTGTACACAAGCTTATGCTACTTTGGGTTGTATGGTTTTTTTGTTATATTTTTTTTTTCTCAATAATTCTAAGGGACTCAAATCGATCAGTTTCCCTTGGTTAAGAACTACTGTCGATCACTTTCGAAATTTCGAGTATCGTTCGGTAATTTAACAACGTTTTACTAAACCTTAAACCTCGTGAAATGATTGATCAGCAACCAGATTATAGATACAGTCTCACATATCTGTCATTATCATTACAGATGTAGGAATAATTGAAGCAATATTATATAAATATATGAAATAGTTGCTTTCACTGGGGATGGGTACTTCTTTGTATATAGTATTTTAGTATCCATGTATTGTATTGTGAATTTAATGTTTAATTCATTTGTTTGCCTGTGTATAATATGTAATGTATGTTGTGCTCTTCATATTATGGAGGAAATAAAAGTATCTATCTATCTATCTATCTTATCTGCTGCACAAACTTCTCAAAAATTACTGAATCACATGTGCAAAAAATTTCCCAGCATGCAACAAAATAATGGAAACTGATCATGTGACATTATGAATTTAATGTTCATGAACATTCACGAACAGTTCATGAACTTATTTATTATTGTAAAAGGTAATAAACCTAAGTTTTATGTTTAATGAATGAACAGTTCAGAAACTCACAATTGGGTTCAAGATCTGGTACTGAACTAGAAAAAGGTTTTGAATTTTAGTACTTTTAATGAACCTGTGTTCATGAACAATTTTGCTTCTTAGTCTAATACCAACAGTAACTGTTCAGGAACTGGTAAAGTTCTGTAAGTTATTGAACGTTTGCTGTTTTTGAACCAATGCTCAAGAACCATCATTGTTCTAGAACCACAGTCTAAGAACTGTTATGCTGGTTCAGGAACAGTTCTTTAAGTTCTTCAGTTCTTGAATGTTCAAGAACTTAATACTAGTATTAGAAAATATTTTACAGGGGAAACCCTGTAGTTCCTGAATCGCAATTTCAATCATTATCTGAATTTCATTTTCAAGTTCATGAATTTCTTAAATGATTTAATGGATTTTCTGAAATGTTCATGAACTACATTTACAAGTTCATGAAATGAAAGTAATATTCTTGAACTTGAGAGTTCATGAATTTAAGTAAGTGAACTTTTCCTTGTAGTTCATGAACTTTTTTGATAATTCATGAAATAATTCATGAATTCTTACAAATTCATTAATAAATTCATGAAGTTCATGAACCTATTTCACAGGGGTTATTTGTCATGAAGTTGCTAAGATGACAACAAATTATAGTCAGACTATGAAAGTTTACCTTTGAACTTGTCCATAAATGCAGGAAAACTATTCTATAACTAGGAAAACTTTTGGAGCCAAAATGCAGTCAGGCATCTTTGGTGCATTGTAAAACTTCATAAGTGTGAAATTACTAACATGACCATGGTAGTCCATGGGTAACCGTGGTTGAAAAAAGTTGACCATTGTCAAACTGTTGATCGTCTTTTCTGTCCATGACCAGTCTTATCTCACCATGGTCGACCATGGTATTTGATGGTTGACCACGTTAAAACACGGTGCCAACAAAAACGTTATCATTTCGCCTGGGTAGTGCAGAAATAAACAAATGCATGCTGCCTTAGCCTTATTTTAATAACTGACTGACAAATAAAGTAAATTGTTCTATATTTTAAGAGAATAACTCAGAATTCTATCTGGAAATTACTGCAGTAATCCTATTAGCTGTGTTTGCCGTTCCTTTTTATTGTCAGTTTAAGTCGCTTTAATATGGTTTATCATGGCACTCCATTTTTAAGAAGGTTTATAGTTATTAATCTTCAGTTTGTTGAATTATGTGCAAATACCCATAGAATATTAAAGACCTGCTCCAGTCCTACATTTTAACCTTAAATTGTCACTGAAAAAGCATGCAATTCCTGACTATGAACAGTGACACCTGTCAAAATAGTCTATTTTATATAAAATTCTATATAAAATAACTGTGTTTTTTCGTGCTAAAGTGTGGCACGTGGCCGTTAACTGTTACCTATTGTAATCATGGGTTGCATACACACAATAGAATTTGAATAGCCGCGGAGCAGGGCTTTAAGTATTGCAGAACAGGGCTTGATACTACTTTTTAACTCATCTGATTTTTGAAAAAAATCTACGAGGAATGGTTCTCACTTGTATGTCGGCGTTGGCATTGGTTAAAATTTTTATTTAGGTCCGCCTTTTCTCAAAAACTGTAGAAGCTACATCTTGGCAACTTAAATTTGCACACTTCTTTCTGAACTGTAACTTATTTCTTACATACTGTCCAGCACTTGCAGATGTGCGGTGGCACCCGTAGGCAGTGCTCTTATTGTATCTAAGAAATAAGTTACAGTTCAGAAAGAAGTGTGCAAATTTAAGTTGCCAAAAGCAGAATAACTTGCCGCCAGCAGGCTAAAGGTTAAATAAATTGTATACATTTAATAATGATACATAATTCCATACTTTCATTTTTCTCCAAATTTCAGAAACTTTATTTCCATACTAGACTTGATTGATACTTGCTTATATTGATTTCCCTGTATATTTTACTGTTTTATGATGGAATAGCTCCCTGTTATATTAGTGTAAATTGGGTTTTATGAACATAGAATAAATTGATGTAGAACAATTCTTCCACCCTGGTATACAATTGAAATGGATTTCTCTTGCTGGAAACTTTTGTCAGAAAATAAAAGAGTCTTCATTAATTTTTATTATTAGACTGCATATCCAGCGGTTGTTTAGATTTGGTTCTACAGTAACCAGAGGTTGTCACTTTCAGTCAAGGATACCCAGAGGTTGTCAGTTTTAGTTCCAGGATATAGCCAGACATTGTCAGTTTTGATTCAAGGATATAGCCAGAGGTTGTCAGTCCTAGTACCAGGTTATCCAGAAGTTGTCAGTCCTAGTTCCAGGTTATCCTGAGGTTGTCAGTCCTGGTTTCAGGTTATCCAGAAGTGTCAGTCCTAGTTCCAGGTTATCCAGATGTTGTCAGTCCTAGTTTTAGGTTATCCAGAGGCTGCCAGTCCTAGTTCCAGGTTATCCAGAGGTTGTCAGTCCTAGTTCCAGGTTTTCCAGAAGTTGTCAGTCCTGGTTCCAGGTTATCCTGAGGTTGTCAGTTTTGGTTCCAGGTTATCCAGAGGTTTTCAGGTTATCCAGAGGTTTTCAGTCCTAGTTCCAGGTTATCCAGAAGTTGTCATTCCCAGTTCCAGGTTAGCTAGAGGTTGTCTGTCCTAGTTCCAGGTTATCCAGAGGTTGAGGTTGTCAGTTTTGGTTCCTTGTTATCCAGAGGTTTTCAGTCCTAGTTCCAGGTTGTCCAGAAGTTGTCAGTCCTGGTTCCAGGTTATCCTTAGGTTGTCAGGTCTTGTTCCAGGTTATCCAGAGGTTGTCAGTCCTAGTTCCAGGTTATCCAGAAATTGTCAGTCCTGGTTCCAGGTTATCCTGAGGGTGTCAGTTCTTGTTCCAGGTTATCGAGAGGCTGTCAGTTTTGGTTCCAGGATATAGCCAGAGGTTTTCAGTCTTGGTTCCAGGTTATCCTGAAGTTGTCAGTCCTTGTTCCAGGTTAGCAAGAGGTTGTCA
The DNA here is from genome assembly GCF_021730395.1 of Mercenaria mercenaria. Lineage (NCBI taxonomy): Eukaryota > Metazoa > Mollusca > Bivalvia > Venerida > Veneridae > Mercenaria > Mercenaria mercenaria. The sequence goes on from NC_069378.1 coordinate 1,538,571, forward strand.
GTCCTGGTTCCAGGTTATCCAGAGGTTGTCAGTCCTAGTTCCAGGTTATCCAGATGTTGTCAGTCCTAGTTCCAGGTTAGCAAGAGCCTGAGGTTGTCAGTTCTGGTTCCGGGATAGCCACAGGTTGCCAGTTTTGGTTCCAGGTTAGCAAAAGATTGTAAATTCTGCTTTTCAGGTTCCAGGTTAACCAGTATCAAATCCACAATGTTAAATATTTGAGATAGGTGAAGTCTTATTTTCTAAAATTCCTTCCTCCACCTTATTATTCCAAAAAAAGTTATCCACCTTATTATGCCAAAAGAAGTTATCCACACTGTTAAAATGTTATTCTTTCAGTGCTCAAACCAGAATTTTTTCTGTATGACAATTGTGACCCTCTCTCAGACTTTTTAATTGACACTTATAATCACATATATTTAGCTTTCAATGTAAGAAAAAAATTTCTTATCAAACATTGCATTTTCATTTTGTAGGGAAAGAAGGTGTTCAGCAGCTAATTATTTTGGACCAATTACAGTTTAAGGACATATTTAATAGTAAATTGCAGATTCCCTACTATACACATAAGTGCCTGGTCTACAGTTTCAGTAATTGGTACAAGTCTCTATCCAGCATGGGCAAACAACCAGTCTCCTGTTATTCAAGTATCCAGTATGGTGTGAATTCTAGACAATTGTTGGGGTGGGGGGGGAGAATATTCCAACCTACAAATGTATTGCCTTTTGAGTTTGTTAAGAAACCATTATATAAACAACAGCATTATTAATTTACACTCTGTTAAGTGATCAGCATACTGATAGGAACTGGTGCTATTCTATACCTTTGGGCGTCTAGTGCCTAATGTGGTGTACTGCCCTCAACCATAGCTGTTATCTACACTAAAAGCTTTGTCACAACACTTTGTCTTCAAAATTGCAGAAAATTTATGCTAAATTACCCACTGTTTGTTGTGAATTGAGCGAAATGTTAGTTGTAATGCTGTGAAATGTCATTGGGTTTTGTTGGTTTGTCTGTAACATTAGCTGCAGAAGTTGCTAAGCCGTTAAAGCTAATTGACTTAGCTAATAAAATGAAGAATTATTAAGGCTAATGTTTGAATCACTGTCTATAGTCCTCTTCAGGGGAAAAGCCGGTATTGGTTTTATGTAAGAAGGTAAGCAGCTGCTGTGGACAAAGTAGGTTTCAAACTCACAGCCTTTCTGCTGTTGGCCAAGTGCACTTTAATCATCAGACAGCCCCTCGGCTGCAAATGATTAATTATGCCTCCACTTTGAAGAAGAGATCTGTTGTCAGTAAACACTTTGGTTTATCATAATAAACTGGAGAATTCTTTGGCCTAAAGTAAGATAGTTACAGTGGTCAGTACTAAGATGGGGATATGTGAGTCAAAGAACTAGCTCACAGTGACCTTGAGACTGAAAATAGTTTCTGATCTCTAGGCTGGTACTTGCCAAAGGCCTGGGCCCTGGGGCTATACTGACATACTCTTCACTTTTTGAACTGTTCCTGTTCGAAAGAACACTGAGCAGGTCACACATGAATTCAAATGGGTGTTATAATTCAGATATGCGAAAAAATATTGAAATCATCTTTACTTCATCATTTTTCAGCTATATCACAAATAAAAAAATGTACTAAATACTGCTTGTAACTGATCCACATTTTGATAGTGTTAGAATCTCTGATATTCAATCGGCAGGTTTTTAATTTTATAGTCTCTTTAACAGATTCATGATAGCTTTGATATTGTCTTGAAAAAGAAAGTTTTATTATTTAGATTACCTTGACAATTACTTGAGTGTTGCACACACCTTCATTCACAAAAGCAGTAAATGAAGAAACACCTGTTGAGAAACTTGTGAAAAAAATAGAAAGAATTCAGTGAAAGCAACTTGGCAGCTTCTTATTTATAGATCTGATTGATACTGTGATACTGTGCACTGCAGAAAGTGCAATTCTTTTGTAAGAGTTCTTTCCCTTGTTTCGGAAACACAATTTAAGGTTTGAAGAGTTACCCTTCTTACTCAAAATAACAAACCAGCTGCTTTTGTGTGACTTTATATATTACTTTATGTTTTCAGACATATTAGATATAGAATTTTATACCCGAGTATATAAATTTCTATTACACAGATGTTCTAGACAAAGAAGAAATCTTGCATATTTGTTCTGATACTAATATTAATGTATTACCAATTTCTATTTCACAGATGTTGTAGAAATAGACCCAGGCACCAGTTACGTGCAGCCGGAGAATATGTATAAGTGTCCAATTGGTTCTGATTTTACATATGCATGTCCAAGTACCAAACAGCCTGGGCGTGGACTAGTGTGTATACACGAATCATGGTTGTGTGATCAGGACCCTGACTGTCCCGAAGGCGAGGATGAGGGGACGGGGGAGGGTATGCCATGCCATAACAGACATAGTGAGTACAATTTTAATTGAAGTCATTTCTTTAACATTTCCATCACTGAATTGTATTATTATGTCTCCTCCCCACTTGGGGAGACATATTGTTTTTGCCCTGTCCGTCCATCCTTCCATCCGTCACACTTCATTTCCGATCAATAACTGGAGAATCATTTGACCTAGAACCTTCAAACTTAGGATGGCAAGGCTTATGGAGAAGATGACCCCTATTGTTTTTGGGGTCACTCCATCAAAGGTCAAGGTCACAGGTGCCTGAACATGGAAAACCATTTCCAATCAATAACTTGAGAATCACTTGACCCAGACTGTCGAAACTTCATAGGAGGATTGGACATGCAGAGTAGATGACCCCTATTGATTTTGGGGTCACTCTGTTGAAGGTCAAGGTCACAGGGGCCTGAACATGTAAAAACATTTCCGGTCAGTAACTTGAGAAACCTTTGACCCTGAATGTTGAAACTTCAAAGGATGATTTGGCTTGCAGAGTAGATGACCCCTATTGATTTTGGGGCCACTCTATTAAAGGTTAAAATATAGCCAAGAGGTGCACAGACTTTTCACAATAAAAAGCTGTAAAGTTGCAGTGTGATCTTGTGTCTGTGATAGTAATGAAATAAACTTGAATTGTACAGGGTTTGCGCTCTGGTAATAGCAATGGGTCCCTTTAAAATAAGGCAACCTTAGTGGTAATTAGTATTTGAGTGGTATACATAGTGCACCCAAGGTTATTGGCATAGAGTCAGCAGTACCTTTGAGAGTTAATTAATGCATTTTTTGCGGTATTGTATAAGCTATTCCCTTCTGTGGTATAACGTACCACTGAGAGTTAATTAATGCATTTTTTGCGGTATTGTATAAGCTATTCCCTTCTGTGGTATAACGTACCACTGAGAGTTAATTAATGCATTTTTTGCGGTATTGTATAAGCTATTCCCTTCTGTGGTATAACGTACCACTGAGAGTTAATGATGCATTTTTTTGTGGTAATGCATCAATGTTTACAGGTACTGCGCCTTAGCACTGTTGAGTGATAAATATGTTATTTTATGATAGATGCACCACTGAGTTTTAATGTACTCCTTTTGTAGAAATGCAGTGCTTTATATGGTAATGAAACTTGTGTTGCATTAAAGGGCCATAGTGCCTTTGATTAAAATGTGGCTGCCACATTTTTTGTTATTTTTGGTTTGAAATAAAACATATTATTTTCTTGTTATTAAAATCCAACATTTGATAATTGTTTTCTCATGTATTTGCCTATATGGTTAACATAATAGAAACTACTAAAAAATGCGCTGTTTTGATTTTCTCCCTTTATGACCCTGACTTTATTATTTCATGTGTAATATTGAAAGTAGCATTTTTGGCTCATCTGATTTTTTGAAAAAAAAAAAAGATGAGTTATTGTCATCATTTGATGGGCGTCGGCATTGCCTGGTCAAGTTTATTGTTTAGGTCAGCTTTTTTCCTAAACTATCAAAGCTATTGCTTTAAAACTTGCAACACTTGTTCACCAGCGATAGCTGACTCTGTACAGCAAGAAACATAACTCCATCCTGCTTTTTGCAAGAATTATGGCCCCTTTTAGACTTAGAAAATATCAGATTTCTTGGTTAAGATTTGTATAGTGGACGCAACTTGACCCCGATGGTTGACCTTTGCATTATAATACACAATGAGGCACAACCTATTATTGAAAAGGAGTGTACGTAAAACACGAGCTGCACGAGAAAAAGGAAATATAAATTTTTGTTAATATAAATTAGTGTATTGGAAAATTTTAACAGATCAAATGTAAGTGTATATACTTTGATACTGCACTGTATACAAACTAATTCCATACAATTATACACAGCTACCCTAAGCACCCTTGATTTCTATAATGAAATAATCGATATGAATAATCAGCCTAAGGTCAGCCATCGCGGTCAAGTTGCAACTGCTATAGTGTACTGTCACATCGAACAGTGTACTTGATTTGTAGTGTACCATCACATGTAAATGTGTACTTGATTTATAGTGTACTGTCACATGGAAATGTATACTTGATATGTAGTCTTCTGTCACATGGAAATGTGTACTTGATATGTAGTCTTCTGTCACATGGAAATGTGTACTTGATATGTAGTCTTCTGTCACATGGAAATGTGTACTTGATTTATAGTGTACTGTCACATGGAAATGTATACTTGATATGTAGTCTTCTGTCACATGGAAATGTGTACTTGATATTTAGTCTTCTGTCACATGGAAATGTGTACTTGATATGTAGTCTTCTGTCACATGTAAATGTGTACTTGATTTATAGTGTACTGTCACATGGAAATGTGTACTTGATATGTAGTCTTCTGTCACATGGAAATGTGTACTTGATATGTAGTCTTCTGTCATTTGGAAATATGTACTTGATTTGTAGTGTACTGTCCGATGGAAATATGTACTTGATTTGTAGTGTACTGTCCCATGGAAATATCTGCTTGATTTGTAGTGTACTGTCCGATGGAAATATGTACTTGATTTGTAGTGTTCTGTCCCATGGAAATATCTGCTTGATTTGTACTGTACTGTCACATGGAACTGTGTACTTTGATTTGTAGTGTACTGTCACATAGAACTGTGTACTTGATATGTAGTGTACTGTCACATGGAAATGTGTACTTTGATTTGTAGTGTACTGTCACATGGAAATGTGTACTTGATTTATAGTGTACTGTCACATGGAAATGTGTACTTGATATGTAGTGTACTGTCACATGGAAAGGTGTACTTGATTTATAGTGTACTGTCACATGGAAATGTGTACTTGATTTATAGTGTACTGTCACATGGAAATGTGTACTTGATATGTAGTGTACTGTCACATGGAAATGTATACTTGACTTATAGTGTACTGTCACATGGAAATGTGTACTTGATTTATAGTGTACTGTCACATGGAAATGTGTACTTGATTTAAAGTGTACTGTCACATGGAACTGTCTACTTTGATTTGTAGTGCACTCTCACATGGAAATATGTACTTGATTTGTACTGTACTGTCACATGGAAATGTGTACTTGATTTGTACTGTACTGTCACATGGGACTGTGTACTTTGATTTGTACTGTACTGTCACATGGAACTGTGTACTTTGATTTGTAATGTGGAAATGTATACTTGTTTGTAGTGTACTGTCACATTAAAATGTGTACTTTGTATGTAGTGTACTGTCACATGAAAAATGTGTACTTGATTTGTAGTGTACTGTCACATGGAAATGTTTACTTGATTTGTAGTGTACTGTCACATGGAAATATGTACTTGGTATGTAGTGTACTGTCACATGAAAATGTGTACTTGATTTGTGGTGTACTATCACAAGGAAATGTGTACTTGAATTGTAGTGTACTGTCACATGGAAATGTTTACTTGATTTGTGGTGTACTTTCACATGGAAATGTTTACTTGATTTGTGGCGTACTTTCACATGGAAATGTGTACTTTGACTTGTAGTGTACTGTTACATGGAACTGTGTATGTGATTTGTAGTGTACTGTCACATGGAATGTGTAATTTGATTTGTATGGAGTCACGCATGATGGTGTGGTAATTTAATGACATGTCTATTTTAAATGTGAAATTGTGTGGTAATGTACAGTCCAATGGAAAAATGCTGTGGTGTGGTAATACACAGTCAGATATAGATGTGCAATGGTGTGGTAATACACAGTCATGTATAGATGTGCAATGGTGTGGTAATACACAGACAGATATAGATGTGCAATGGTGTGGTAATACACAGTCAGATATAGATGTGCAGTGGTGTGGTAATACACAATCAGATATAGATGTGCAGTGGTGTGGTAATACACAGTCAGATATAGATGTGCAATGGTGTGGTAATACATGTAATACATAGTCAAATGGAAATATTAACATGTGCGAGATTATGCGCAGTGAAATGGAAATTTGGACTTCTGTGGTAATGTAAATTGCCACATATATTTGTGTTTCTGTATTTAAGAAAGGTAACACCCAGTCAGGCTCTCCTGCTTTTAGATATGACTGAATATAGGTAACAGAAATTTGAGAGAAAGTTGATGATGATTTATTTTTTTCCTTATTCATATAATAGCTTTTGTTATTTGCCAGTTTTTAGGTCCTGTCAAGTAAAAAGCTCTTCATTAGGTCATTTAACTGCACCCATTTCTTCACATAATTTGGAAACTACTCGCACAGTCTTTCTCTCTCTGCTTGTAAAAAGAACATGTATTTAACAAACAAGAAAAACTAGTTTGTACTTAACAAACAAGAATTTGTAGTCCTAAGAAAAAACTAGTTTGTAAGATACAGTTATGATTAATGATTTATAATTATAACAAACAAGATTTGCATCTGATAGCTTTATTAATCATCAGTAAATAAAATATCAAACCATTTTTACAGACTGCACAAGACTTTGGTTGTATTAAAATACCTTTAACCTTCAGCCTGCTGGATTTGATTCTGCTTTTGCGATCAGTGCATGTCCGTGCAGGCTGATCATGGTCTGCAGTGTTTGCTATTCAGTCAGTAAATTTTCAGTGAACACCCCTTTGATAAGCAATTGGTACTGCCCAAACTGAAAGATGGACCAGTCCATTTTAGAAAATTAGCAGGGTAAAGGTTAAGAAAATAAACATTTTCCAGAATTTACTGTATCAGTTTGTTTTTACTTTTGATCTACTTAACAAGCAGAAGAAAATATGTTCTCAGTTTCTGAAAAAAATGTGCTATCAACGAGTATAAGTTGGGTAGAGTGAGGTGACTCATAATTTTTATGACTCAATGATTTTTGTCAAGTAGACCACTAATAGACTCTCAGGATGATAATTAAAAGTTGTTTTTATCATTTCAGCTGATATGTGCACAAAAGACGAACAATTCCAGTGTTCGGATAATCCAACTCTTTGCATTCCAATAAACTGGATGTGTGATGGCGACCTGGATTGTGATGATGGGTCTGATGAAGCCAAGCCTAACTGTAAGCTGCCAGTATATTTTCTAATGCGGTCCGGGTGTTAAAGTATGGGGCGAAGAAGAATTTATGTATAAATTATATGGTCCAGTAATTAATGACTCTTTCAAGTGAACAATTTTCTCTTCTTAATTTTAAATTTGCTATGACAGTTATTTGTTACTGCTGAAAAAACCAAAAGGTGTAAGGTTTTTGTGGCAAAGGTTAAACATGAAGACATTTTTTGAAACTGTTGGCATAATATATGCATATTAAAAAGGTTGAGCTGAGACAAACTTAACTATGTTTGTGACAGACCAGGGCTTTTACTGTCATCTTTGTATACTACAATTTTTGAAAATGTTTTTTTACGATATTAATCAAACTTTTGTTTAAATCTAAGTTTTGAATTGGACTAGATTTTCTAGGAAGTCCTGTTCCAAACAAGCTGATAAGCAGTACACTTGCTGCAGTTTCTTGTTTGAGATTTGGGGCAAAAAATTTCCAATAATACAATGTTTTTCAAACTTGTATATGAACACAGTTTCATAAATGCAAAAACAATCAAAGGCCACCGTGCTTGTTTAGGAGTTACCTGCCCTTTTTCTTCAGCTTTGCATATTGAAGTGCAGATAACTCCTGAACAAACCACTGTCATGGTGACCTTCGATTTTTTTTCATATTTCTGTTTCTAACATGACACTGTTTGAACAAAGTTTGAACTAATTCTATTTTGGGGAAATTTTTTACCCAAAACTGCCACAAATGTGCAATATCTGTTAGCAATATTTGCTAATAATATCTAGTGATAATGTTGTATTACTAGCAAAGACAGTACTTACGAAAAAACAGAAAGTTTAACAATCCTGCTTTATTTTTTGAAGGTTTAAAAATGGGAATAGACCGAACAGGTTAGCCTTGCAAGCACGTTTTTGTTTCTGTGTTTTTCTTGTGCATTTTTGACGAACACTCACAATCATAACACGTATGACTGGTCATTGACATAATTTGCATTGGATGAATTAATATTTCAGTCATATAATAATAATTTACAATATTTTCATGCTATAATGATTTTCTTGACATACCGTCTCATAACATGTACGAGTGCTCACTAAGTCTTCATTTGCATTGCATAATTTTGCTGTAATGATTTCTAAACTTCTGTTTAACATTATGTTTTGTGCAAATATTTAATAACCACCCTATGTTAGAAATAAAATATGTGGCTATGATATAACACTGGCATGTAGCTTCATATAATGGTTATCTCCCTTTTGTATGTGAATATAATAATCAGATGTACAAACCGTTCAGGATAACCTGTCAGTTCAGCAGATTAGCCCAGCTAAATTTCTGTAATGTACTTGTCCATCTTTCAATTTCGACAGTACCATTAACTGTTGAAATGGGTGCATACCAAAAAGATTCTGACTGAATGACGACGACAGTGCAGATCATGATTAGACTGCACAGATCAACCATGTCCAGCATGATAAGAGTTAGTATAAAATAAGTTTATTTTTATGCCCCCTTTAAAGAAGGGGGTTATGTATTGTTTTGTTCATTGTCATTCGGTTGGCCAGCCGGTAGACCATTTAGTTTAGGAACAGTAACTAGACAATGATGTTCAAATTCCATTATGGAGATGGTCAGTAATGTTCAGTAGATATATCCCCTATTCTATTAGGGGGTTACAAGGTCAGAGGTCATAGTGACTTGAGATTAAAACAGTTTACGCTAAACAAGTAAAGAACATTTTGACATACCACCTTCAAAACTCAAAGGATGCATGATTGCCTGTGACAGGTAAATGACCACTAATGTTTTTGTGTCAGTAGGTCAAAGGTCAAGGTTAAAATGACTGAAGATGGTTTCTGCTTCGTTATTAAAGTATGCTTTGCCCAACAGTCATTGAAAAATATGAATGGACCCAAATTGTTTTTTGGGTCAGTAGTTAAATGTCAAGGTCTCGTTGACCTTGAGACTTGTTGGTGATCCTATTGTTTGGGGGGCAGTAAGTGAACAGTCATGTAAGAGATGATCTCGAGACTCGGACAGGCCACCATATGGGAATGATACAGTTTTACAAACGGCACTTGTTTCAGCTTCAACATTGATAATATATCTATACTGATCTGCTGAACTGACATGGTAGTCTAAATGGTTTGTATTGTATGGCTAAATGGTTAATTCTTTTCTTGATACATTTTACAGAAGTTTTCATCTGATTCATTGACTTAATATCATTTCTATCTTTTGGGTTTGAGAGATGTATTGTTAGCAAAACTGTGTCCCATACTGCATTCAGATGCTAGAGATTTTGAGACTGTTGTAAAGGGGGACTGAACACTGATTAAAAGTCCTCAAAGCTTTTGAGCAAATAATAGAGCTCACCAGTAAAGGAGAGGGTGCCAAACTAGATCCACACTTTTTAGCTCACCTGAGCAATGCTCAGGTGAGTTTTTCTGATCGCTAGATGTCCGGCGTCTGTTGTCTGTCTGTCTTCTGTCTGTCGTCTGTCTGTCTGTGAACATTTAGCTTGTGTATGCGATAGAGGCTGTATTTTTCAGCTGATCTTCATGAAAATTGGTCAGAATGATTACCTTGATGAAATCTAGGTCAAGTTTGAAAGGGGGTCATCTGGGGTCAAAAACTAGGTCAACAGGTCAAATAAAAGAAAAACCTTGTGTATGCGATAGAGGCTCTATTTTTCAATTAATCTTCATGAATTTTGGTCAGAATGATTACCTTGATGAAATCTAGGCTGAGTTCGAAAATGGGTCATCTGGGGTCAAAAACTAGGTCACTAGATCAAATCAAAGAAAAACCTTGTGTATGCGATAGAGACTGTTTTTTTTTTAACTGATCTTTATGAAATTTGGTCAGAATGATTACCTTAATGAAATGTAGGCCGAGTTTGAAAGTGGGTCATCTAGGGTCAAAAACTAGGTCACTAGGTCAAATCAAAGAAAAACCTTGTGTATGCGATAGAGGCTGTATTTTTCAATTAATCTTCATGAATTTTGGTCAGAATAATTGCCTTGATGAAATCTATGTCAAGTTCGAATATGGGTCCTCTGGGGTCAAAAAGTTGGTCACTAGGTCAAATCAAAGGAAAAGCTTGTATATGCGATAGAGGCTGTATTTTTCAATTGATCTTCCTGAAATTAAGTCCAAAATGACAACCTGAATGAAATCTAGGCCGAGTTTGAAAATGGATCATCTTGGGTCAAAAAGTAGGTCACTAGGTCAGATCAAAGAAAAACATTGTGTATGCGATAGAGGCTGTATTTTTCAATTGATTTTCATGAAATTTGGTCAGAATGATAGTCTTGATGAAATCTAGGTCAAGTTCGAATATGGGTCTCGTACTCTGGGGTCAAAAATTAGGTCACAGGTCGAATCAAAGAAAATACTTATTTATACTCAAGATGTTTGCTCCAATTTTAATGATAATTGGTCAGAATATTTTTTTTCCATGAAATCACTAGGTCAAACATGTTTACAACACTGTTATGGTGTGTTATAGTGTGTTTCTCAGGTGAGCGACCTAGGGCCATCTTGGCCCTCTTGTTTATTAGGATAGTTTCAACAGCAGGAGAAATGGTTAATTTTCATTATGCATTCATAACACTTTAATCATAATTAGAAGATAACAGAAGTTCTGCTGTCATGGTTATTGTCAGCAACAATATAATTAACCATATCATCAGCAATAACAACAACAACAAAATGACCACATCATAACATTGTCATCATCATCATCATTGTTGTCATCATCATCATCGTTGTCAGCAATGAAAACACTTCAATACAGTGTTCCAGCTTTTTTCATTATTAAATTGTCCCATAATTATGTTCGACATATTTATTTCATATTAAACTATATATTGCTTCTATAATATACATCAATTATGTAATACCTTGTATAACATCTGAACGGACAAATTGCGTTTTAAATATAATGCTTATATAATTATTATTCTATTTTATATTTCACATGGTACTAAATTGTAACTAATGCTTTTGACATTCAAACTTTTGCTTAATTTAGCAACAGAGAAATGTAAGGGCATTTCAAACCACGTTTTCACTTTTTTGCCCATGAGAAATGCATATTTATGATTACTGTATTTTCCTAGCACTGCCCATCCCACCCTTGCTAATAGAAGGAAATTGAAGATTATAAACTAACATAATGAGGAAACATTTTTTGATTTTATGATTTGCATACAGTTAACTTTATTGTCATTTTATAATGAAAGGAGTGTACTATAATAGTTGCAAAATTACTTAAATGCTGGAAAACTAAAACAGTATAAAGCCAATTGCATCGATTTACTAACATGCACGTAGTTTCAACCGATGGAGCTATAATATTATGTTACACTGAAGAATAACAAAATTATAATTATGCCCATAAACTGTAGGATTATAAATATTTTGTTAACCTTTAGCCTACTGGCGGCGAGTTATTCTGCCTTTGCGACATCCGTGCAGGCTAATCATGGTCTGCACAGTTCACTATTCAGTTAGTAAATTTTTAGTGAACATCCCTTTGAATAATAAATGGTATTGCCCAAACTGAACGATAGACCAGTCCATTTTAGAAATTTAGCAGGGTAAGGGTTAAAATTAGAATAATTGCACTTGCAACTCCATGCATAAATTAAAGTACAACTGATGATTTTTTTCACCATAAGGAATTACAGTCTTATCCTTAAAAGTACAAATTCTATTTTTGAGTCGGCTAAAGGCTGAAAGCCTTTTGACGAGTCCTTGCTATCCAACGATTCTCTAAATGGACCAAATAACACAGTGAAGGGATGTAGTTCCATTAGATTTCTCAAACTTCAAACAGTTTACTGCATGAATGAAGTTAAGTTGTGTCAATTCCCTTTGCTATGACCAATAAACGATGTAATCTGTCATATTTATGACTTGTAATTGTGCAATTCTCGAATGTAACTCATTAAGCATAAATGTGCATTTTAAGAATTGCGCAGGCTTACAAAGCTTGGGTAACATCCAGCGAAAGACAAAAAATAGTTCCACAGGGCTCCAGATAAGATGCGTATTAGCGTAAATTACGTATAGAAATAATGCAAATACGCATGTCTAATAATTTCTAAGCGTATAAAAACGTATATAAAATTACAGAAACGCACACAATGCTTTTTTAAAAACAAAATCTGAATCGTCTGGATGCGTTAGGTAATATAGCCGATCAGCCTTAATTCTCCCACATTGAACGTAAACACGCATCGTATGATTTCTATAAACTTTGCGTGGGTTGAATTTTGCAGTCAGTAAACGGATAAATTATCGGAAGAAGAAGCTCTTACTGGTTTGTTTAGTTACTACTGATATTAAAAATGATTTTAATTCTTATTTTTCGAGAAATAAACAAATCGTCGAAACATTAAATTGTATTTTCTTGTAGTTTTTGAACTCGAAAGTAGATTGTCTATGTTTGGCTGCTTTCACGAAACGAAATAACTTTTTTATGAAAAGATTTAAATAAGAGGTAATTTAACCGTAAACTTCAATGTCAGATACTGCCAATTGCTGCTAAATGTCTTCGTATCATCACAATTTGTAAAATATATTGTTCAAACTGGAGAAAAGTGTAATCGTATCCGGATATAATATTTTGGGTAAATATCGAGCTGTGTTATGAAATTTTAAGAAAAAAACTAAAAACAAACTGAAACTGGTAGACTATACTGTCAGTACATCAATCATTAGCCGACTCAGGCCATTCAGGCCTTTGATTTTTTTTTTACCAAAAGAAGTGAACATGTAGTTCAGTTGCTTGTATCTCAAAGAGGTGTATCCTCCTCGAAATCTGATGCATATAATCCACAATGGACTTTACAGTAGTTAAATTACTTCACTACAAATGACGTTTTTAAACCAAAGGGAGCTAACTCACATTTTGTAAGTTACTTCATTGCATACCTCATTATATACCTCATTGCATTTAGGTTCTAGCTATTTCGTCACATACTCTGGCCCATTATAACTTTAAGCACCAAGCACAATGTGTATTATCAGATTTATTCTATAGTTCCTCATGCCATTCCAGTTCAAAATAGTGCTTTGTTAATATTTTTTATAACATTACAATTTTGTTATATTAATGCACACCAATATAATGTATATATTTTCTATATGATTTATTGATTTATTTTTGTTGAATATATTTGACATTTTTTGTAATATAATAAATGTTGTTTTGTATCAGAAAAAAATCACAGTTTATTACCAAAGCTACCATGTGATGTTGATCTGTCGTTAACTGAAAAAATTGTTTAAAATTATTGACTGATAACTGTTGATAATTCAGCATTATTTATCAGTGGACTAATGTTAATATTAAGAATAGATGCTCCTTTTTACCCATAATTATAATGGTTTTTCAAGTTGAAATTTGCATAATCGCTGAAAAATGTTTCATATCAGTGAACAAGAAGTTTAGGTTTAATATGTTAGCATTTGAAGAATTGGTACAGATTGTCCTGATAGAGCTTGCATGTTAAAGGAAATTTGCTTTATTATCAATTTCGTATATGTATAAATTAGCCGCACCATGAGAAAACTGACATAGTGCGTTTACAACCAACATGGATCCAGATCAGGATCCATGTTGTTCGCTAAAGGTTTCTCTAACTGTAATAGGCTTTGAGATGTAATAGCATGCATCCTGACTAGACTGCACAGATGTGCAGACTGGTCTGGATCCATGCTGGCCGCAAATGCACTATGTTGGTTTTCTCGTGGAGCAGCTCAAATATTCCTTTATTTTGCAGGTCCCCATGTAAAAAATTTAATTCCATGTACACCAAACCAGCTACGTTGTGGTGGATCTCATAAATGCATTCCATTGAGCAATGTCTGTGATAATAAATATGACTGTGATTCCGGGGAGGATGAGTTTGGATGTTCTAATAATAAATGTACGTTCTTTCTTCTATTTTATTATTGAAAATTATAAGAATCTTATCATATCCCAGTCTGTAATTTCAATTATGGTGATGATCTTGAAGAAGATAATTTTTATGTTTGGCTGTTCTAATACTAAGTAAATTTAAACCTTTCATATTATTATCTTATATAATTGTAGAATATCCGAGTCAAGGTCTAAAGTAAGGTACTGGTCCATCCATGACTCTGTTTTCAATCAATGGATTTTACTATATGGTATTTGGCACAAATGTTTTCAATAACAAGACTGTGTGTTGTGTGCAAGACCTATACCCATAGCAATAGTGTCAAGGTCACATGTGGAAGTCAAAGGTTGACAATTTTGCTTTTGTGTCTAGTCCATCAATCTGCCATCCATCAAGGGATAATAACAATACTTAAATGTACTTCATAACATTAGATGAAGTGTATAAATAGAGAACGATAACAAAAACATTTTCGCAAAAGTCGATTATGTCTTTATTGGTAATTTAGGGTTTTCTTTATAGTTGATATGATTCCAGAGCAGTACAACTGTTTTGTCACGGATAATGGTTTCACTACCCGATTCCCCTTTTCTCAATAGTAACATTAACATGATATTGTTACAAATAACGTGCGAGAGTAGTAATTCGCAAAGTTAGGTTTGTAGCTGTAAGGTCAAGGTCAGCCTTGGAGTTCAAATATTTGCAGTGTCTACGGTATCTTCATGACCTGGTGTAACTCGTGCCATTCATCAATTGATTTTGATCTTGCTTTTCAAAACTGTTTTAATAACAAAATATTGTGTAATGTGTTAGGCCCAAGGTCAAGGTCACTATTGGAGGGCAAAAGGTTACAGGGTCTGTGTCCTGTCTTATCCATAACTCTGCCATCCATCAAGGAATTTGAATATTACTTAGCAAATGCATAACCTGTAAGGTGACAATGTTGCACTCACGTGATGTAGGCCCATAGCTGCCCTTACCATAACTCTGCTGGCCAGATTTTGTCATGTGCAACATTAGATGGGGAACATGGGTAACTTATGTTACAGTTTTCATTTTACAGGTGAAGATGTACAGTGTGACAAGTGTGCGGAGGTATCCGTTGATGGGGCCAAATGTTATTGTGACAAGGGATTTTATTGGAACAATTCAAGAAATTGTACAGGTAAGGGATGTATGTGGTTGGAGCCCTCCTGGTTAGCTCTAAGGATCAAGCTGTCACAAGTTTTTTTATACCTGGGCAAAGTAAATTATTTTCCTCAACAGTTTTAAAGAAAATGGTGTGTCTCATTTCATTGAATTCTTAGGTCCTTCACTGTTGTTTTATGTGGAGAAGTTGGCAGTTACTTGTGGACAACAATTAAGAATCCAGGAACACTAGTTTGGTGTACTGATGAAAGTAATGGAACTGAAATATTAATTTAATAAATACTGCATTTTAACCATATCGCACAATTCCTGACTGCTGTAAAATTATTTAGTTAAATCATCTATAGCTACATAAAACTTTTGTCAAATATGTAACACATTATTACTGACACAGAGTAAATTGTTTCATGAGCATTTTAACTACATGTCACAAATGAAAAAACAAAACAAATAAGTGCCATATTATTACATTTCTGAGACACTGATGAAATGTATGCTTGCAATTTTTCTTGATAACAAAAGGAAAAAACTGTTAATAGAGTTATTATTGAATCACAATAAAGCATAACAAAAGGTTCACAAAAAAGTTGCAAATTGTTCATTCTGCTGAGTTTGTGTCTTCTGTTGTTGAATTTATTCATGTGAGGAGGCCATTCAGCGGCCATGGAAAGTTGGTAGGTGTTCCACCACAGTGATCATAATGATGATCTAAATGATGTCAACTTGACATATAACATATAAACAAACAGAAAACTAGATTTGAACCTGACTTAATTGTCACCTATAATACGCTGAAGCAGCCGCTCACCTAACTTCTGAAATGGAATGTTTGTCCAAATTTCAACCTGCCTTTAATTTTAATAAAAGCAGTCACACTGCCTTAAGTGGTTGCTCAAACTGAAGTAGTCGCACTGACTTAAGTAGTCATGCTGATTTACTGTACCACTCTCTTAGCTGACTGCTCAATACAGGTTTTACTGTAGGGAATCAGTGGTGCAATAGTAAGCAGTTTGGACTACAGCCAGCGGTCCTGGTTCGATTCCTGGTAGCAGCTGATATCCTGACTAGTGTTCTGCGCCGGATGATATTTACTTAAATAGGTAACGTTTCAAGCAGTATTAGTCTAGAGTGGATGCTGGGGAGGTAAATATGGCACCTGCCATGGGCTCGACTGGAAAATAGTTGTTCCAGCCATTCCAGGTGGGGACTTCCGTCGACTACCCATGTTAAACAAGAAACTTTACCTTTTACCTTTACTGTTATATGAACCATCATATTTGTATTCTTTAATTTTTAGATCTGAATGAATGTGAATATGACCAGTTTTGTGACCAGCCGAGTGAATGTACAAATACAGATGGTGGTTATACGTGTGCATGTATAAGCGGATATGTATTAGAAGGGAACTCAACATGTAGAGCTGTGAATGGTAAGTTTTCATTACAATAAATTGCAGTGAATGTTTCTTTAAGTATTTTTTCAAATTTTAAACAGGTTGTGATAAAAAGTTGTATAGATAAACTTGGGAAATCTTCATTGTTTACTGCTGCAATGAAATCCTTTTAAGAGCTGAACAAAGTATAGGAAGCCATTATATACAACAGTATAGGTGTTTCATGTCCATTGTTTTACAACACACAAGTGTAAGGTTGTTACACAAAGTCTGGGGACCAGAATCAAAACTACAGTATTCAATCGGCCAAACTTAAAATGTGCTTAGCCCTTATCATGCTGGACACGATTGATTCTGCCTTTTTCGACCAGGGTAGATCTTGATCAGCCTGCACATCCCTGCTGTCCGGTCAAGATCTGCACTGTTCTCCAGTCAGTATCTTTTTGATAAGCACCCCCTTTTAACAGTTAACGGTACTGCCCAAATTAAAAGATGGACAAGTTCATTATAGAAATTTAGCAGGGTAAGTGTAAGAAATAAAAGGTGATGTGCTGATTAATCTAGGTGTTGACAAGACATGAATAAATAGGCTGTGATGTGATCATTGGCAAAATGCTTCATCATTGACAAAATTCTGTTGTTCTAATAATGTCCCCAAAATCAGCTAAATCTGGTTATATTTCCACTATTATTAATCTGTTAATATGCACATAAGATGATTTCTAATTTGATAGAATTATGATAGGTGTCATGTCCTAGTAATTGAGTTAAAAGTTACCAAAATTATTGGAATTATGTTTCTTTCAAAAATGGAAAAAAAATCTCTTTTTTTTCATCATATTTTGGCCAGAATTGATGGATCTGAGTTTTGTCATAACTAATCAACAATCAGGCATTTTTAGCTCAACTTTTCGAAGAAAATGTAGAGCTTTTGCACTCGCCCCTGGCGTCTGCGCCGGCATCGCCGTTGGTTAAAGTTTTTGATAAAGTCAAATATCTCTGTTACTATGAATGCTATTGACTTGAAACTTAAAATAGGTATTTACTATCAAAGTCTACACCAGGAGAAACAATCCCCATAACTCTGATTTGAATTTTGACAGAATTATGACCCTTTTTAACTTAGAATTTTTGGTTAAAGTTTTTGATAAAGTCAAATATCTCTGTTACTGTCAAAGCTATTGACTTGAAACTTAAAATACTTATTTACTATCAAAATCTTCACCAGAAAAAACAATCCCCACAACTCTGATTGAATTTTGACAGAATTATGCTCCTTTTTAACTTAGAATTTTTTGTTAAAATTTTTGATAAAGTCAAATATCTCTGTTACTATCAAAGCTTTTGACTTGAAACTCAAAAGAGTTATTTTCTATCAAAGTCTACACCAGGAGACACAATTCCCATAACTCTGATTTGAATTTTGACAGAATCATGTCCCTTTTTAACTTGGAATTGTTTTTACTGGCCAAACTCTAATTCAGAGTCAAGCACTGAGAAAAGTCGAGCGCGCTGTCTTACGGACAGCTCTTGTTTTTTCACTGATTAAACAACTTTGATTCCCAACACTAGACAAGGTAACATTTGTAGAATGGTCAACAAACACATTAATCACCATGGGCTGTTGCATGAATGGTTAAAACAGACTCTGGTGACCGGTCGCGCAGTGTATCCTTTCCATTGGTCAATTGTAGATGTAGTCCCAGGAGCAGCCAGTCAGAAGCTTGAATGTTGGGCAGGGACTCTGATGGAATTGCCAGTCTCATGAAGCACTTTTTGTACAGTAATAAAAAAAAAAAATGTTTTTATGTCTTGTTTAAGAACCAGAAGGAGAAGAGCCCACATTGCTTGTTTCAAATCAGTGGGATGTCCGACAGCTCAAAATCAGCGGAAAGAACTTATCACCTCCTTTTGTAAGAGTAGGACAAAGTGTGACAACTCTGGCTTTTGATCATCGGAAGGAAAGAGTTTGTTGGGTAGGTGGTTACTCAGATCCTTATAACTGTTTAGATGTGTATCCTGACCAACCTGATATTTGTGTTGCAGTAGAACATTGCATGAAGTCATTTACTAGGCTTGTAGATGAATTGTACTTCTGCCTGAGTACTTACCTGTGCCTAAAAATAATTCTAGGAGAAACTTCCTGGGTATCCCTACACTTTTGAAGCTAGGAAGGCCACATGAGCCACTCCATGAGAAAACCAACATAGTGGCTTTGCAACCAGCATGGATCCAGACCAGCCTGTGCATCCGCACAGTCTGGTCAGGATCCATGCTGTTCGCTAATGGTTTCTGTAATTGCAATAGGCTTTTAAAGCGAACAGCATGGATCCTGACCAGACTGCATGGATGCGCAGGCTGGTCTGGATCCATGCTGGCCGCAAAGCCACTGCGTTGGTTTTCTCATGGCACGGCTCACATATTGTCTACATAGTGCAAAAAGAGGTTAATTGTATTGGCATGAAGAAGCATTTTATCACTTTCTGCACTGAGGTGATGAGTGATGAATTGTGACTGCTGAGATGATGAAATATGACCACTCTATATTCTAACTTTTATTACAATATAAGTACCTGTGGTAAGGTAGCTGCAACCGCAGTACCACACATAATGGTAAATTGTATGTTATTAGGATCAGATTACATATCTGATATTTTTAGATTACAATTCCCATATTTTCAGATTACATATCTCATATTTTCATATTTCGTATCTCATATTTCATATCTTATGTGTTCAGATTACATATCTCATGTGTTCAGATTACATATCTCATATTTTCAAATTCCATGTCTCATATTTTGGATTACATATCTCATATTTCATATCTCATATTTTCAGAGTACATATATCGTATTTTCAGATTTCATATCTCATATGTTCAGATTTCATATCTCATATGTTCAGAGTACATATCTCATATGTTCAGAATACATATTTCATATTTTCAGATTACATATCTCATATTTTCATATTACATATTTCATATTTTTAGATTACATATCTCATATTTCATATCTCATATTTTCAGATTTCATATCTCATATGTTCAGATTTCATATCTCATATGTTCAGATTACATATCTCATATTTTCAGATTTCATATCTCATATGTTCAGATTTCATATCTCATATGTTCAGAATACTTATTTCATATTTTCAGATTACATATCTCATATTTTCATATTACATATTTCATATGTTTAGAATACATATCTCATATGTTCAGATTTCATATATCATATGTTCAGATTTCATATCTCATATGTTCAGAATACATATTTCATTGTTTCAGATAACATATCTCATATTTTCATATTACATATTTCATATTTTTAGATTACATATCTCATATCTCATATTTCATATCTCATATTTTCAGAGTACGTATATCATATTTTCAGATTTCATATCTCATATGTTCAGATTACATATCTCATATTTTCAGATTTCATATCTCATATGTTCAGATTTCATATCTCATATGTTCAGAATACATATTTCATATTTTCAGATTACATATCTCATATTTTCATATTACATATTTCATATGTTTAGAATACATATCTCATATTCTCAGATTACATATCTCATATTTTCATATTACATATTTCATATTTTCATATAAATATCTCATATTTTCAGATTACATATTTCATATTTTTAGATTACATATCTCATATTTTCAGATTACATATTTCATATTTTTAGATTACATATCTCATATTTTCAGATTACACATCTGATATTTTCAGATTACACATATAATATTTTCAGATTACATATCTCATATTTTCAGATTACATATCTCGTATTTTTAGATTACATATCTCATACTTTCAGATTACACATCTAATATTTTCAGATTACACATCTAATATTTTCAGATTACATATCTCGTATTTTCAGATTACATATCTCATATTTTCAGATTACATATGAGGGCAGTAAAGGGAAATCACTGCTACAATGTTCTGATGTAAAATCCTCCACAGGGCAGCTACATACCATTCCAGCCCACACTTACCTTACCAGTAAGTGATACAAAGAAAAGATCAGAAGTTTTTGAATTATTTCTTTTAAGAGATGATAAAACATTTCTTATTTCTGAAAATCTCTAAAATTTTGAAAATTTTACATAAATCTAAACATTTTAATTATTCAGACTACATGCTGTTTGGAAAAAATTTCCCTCAAACCAATCACTGTTAATTCTTATATTTTAATAGCTGTTGAAAGTTTTGCCAAGGATTGGATCCATGGTAATTGGTACTTTGCGGACCCAGTTTTGATACGAGTTACAATGTGTTCAGCTGATGGAATATATTGCCATGCACTTGCCACAAAAGAAAGCAAGCTTGTTGGACCGAGGAGTCTGGTGCTTGATCCTTTAGATGGGTGAGACATCATCTTATACTGTGAATTTATATAATTTCATGGGCATGAAAATTCGTGATTTGGGCCAAATTGTTTATTTTGTGTGGATATGAATGTGTGGATTCTGAAAATAAGACAAATGGGAATTTTACTCTTTAATTGGGAAATAATTTCATGGATTGACTCAAGCATGTAAAAACTAAAATTAATTCTGTATGATAATAAATGGTTTCACAGTGATGAAGTTTTAAATAGCAGCTACTGGAGTAAGAAAGTAGGATAAGATTGAGATTGGCATTTTTTCGACACTGTGTTTGTTACTGTTTGCCATGGTTATTGCATCAGACCTTAAGATGTAGATTTTGGAAGGTTCTACCTAGTTGCCTGTCATTACTTAAAAGACAGGGCTTGAGGCTTCTCTTCCACCATGTAAGTTTGGAAGTTGCCACAGGTCTATGTACTTGTGACTAAGTTCCAACAAAACAAGCCTTCTCTATATCACAGAAGTTGTTTTGACTCTGCCAGAGAGTTCTCTCTTTCACTTGAGAATATACAGATGGATTAGAGTTTTTCCATTGAATACTTTATGTCCTTAAAAGTGTTGGTGTCTCATTTACGACTATTAATGGTCCAAATAGATGTATTACCTCGTGTGAGTTTAAATGATGAATCTTTAATGAAACAAATTGTTTGTTCTTGTTTTGCTTGAAATTGAAATTTTAATTTTACAGGTTCCTGTATTTTGCTGACTGGGACGAGACAAACCATATTATTTATAAATCAGCCCTAACCGGTCATGGTCTGACCGTTTTTGTGTCAACCAAGCTGATCAAGCCCCGAGGGTTAAGTATTGATTATGCAAACAAGCATCTATACTGGGCAGACATGGACCTCAATGTCTTGGAGAGGATTGATCTATCAGGAGATGCTAACTCTCGGAGAGTTATTGCCGTTGGCCAAAAGGTACATTTGAAATTGCATAACCTTACCATAAAGTGGAATTGGTTATAAGTTAGGCTTCCACAGTAAGTGAAAAATTGTGTTTGTATAGTGTGTAAGCAGGCACACTTACAACAGGTTGATAGGTTGAAGTTAAAATTTGCAGTGAAAATTGAACTTTTTTCAATAAGACTTGAGGTATTTTTTATACGCCCGAAGGGACGTATTATGTTATGACGCTGGTGTCCGTCCGTCTGTCTGTTAGCAATTACGTGTCCGCTCTGTAACTCTTGAACCCCTTGAAGGATTTCAAGGAAACTTTACACAAATGTTCACCACACCGAGACGATGTGCAGAGCGCATGTTTTGGATGTCTCGCTTCAAGGTCAAGGTCACACTTAGGAGTCAAAGGTCATATTAGTTTGTATTGTGTCTGCTCTGTAACTCTTGAACCCCTTGAAGGATTTCAAAGAAACTTGACACAAATGTTCACCACACCATGACGACGTGCAGAGCGCATGTTCCGGATGACTTGTTTCAAGGTCAAGGTCACACTTAGGGGTCAAAAGTCATATCAGTTTGTTTCGTGTCCGCTCTGTAACTCTTGAACTGCTGGAAGGATTTCAAAGAAACTTGGCAGAAATGTTCACCACATTGTAACGATGTGCAGAGCGCATGTTCCAGATGACTCGCTTCAAGGTCAAGGTCACACTTAAGGGTCAAAGGTCATATATGACTTTGCTTTGTGTATATTGCTCTGCATTGCAGTGCTCTTGTTTTTATTTGGCAGATCTCTTTTTTGTACTTACAATAATTTTTTTTTTTAATTACTTCCCTTTTATGTTACTATAAATAGCTTATTTTGAAACTTTTTTATTATTGGCCGTAGGGAAAAACCAAGACCACTTTTCTATGGTACAACATGGATGGTACCTCCAAGTTTAAGGTGTATTTTTACATACCTATACCTGATAAGGATTTTTTTTTGTAGACTTAGATTTGTTTTTTGAAGTTTTCCTTTAATAATTTGTTGTTCCAGTCCTTTGGAACTACAACAGTCAAGTTCTTAAAATTTTGCTCCCATCCTATGATGTAAGCCTTCGGGCGGATATTGCCCCGCTTGGCAGCGCTCATGTTTCTGCCTTATCCTGGTCTTAAAACTTTAAGTACTACATATACAGAAATTGTAAGCGTCAGATATATGTTCAACATTAGCAAGCAAAAGAACAGGCTTGCTTGTTGAAAAGTTTTACTGTGAGATCATTTGAATTCGCTGGCATGAAATTTCGCGCAAACGTGAAAATGGACTGTTTCGCGCGGGCTTTGATTCGTGCATTTTCAATTTTAGACATGAAAAAATAAAATCAAAAGATATAATAGCGCGGTCTTAAATTCGCGCATCGGTCCTAGCGTGAAATATGCGAAAATTCGCCCTACGCGAATAAAAATGATTTCACAGTATCTGTAAGCTATTTAAATCTTTATGAAAGAATAAGCCTATACTGACTTATTAAATTTGCTAATTTAATAGGTTTTGCTGCATAACAATTTCTTGGCTTGGTAGGTGGTTCTAGCCAGTTGCTGAGCAATTGTTGCAAATTAGCAGCAAAGGTGTTGCCTGGGAAACCCTCTGGTAACTACAGACAAGAAGGAAACAGCTCAGGAATGAAGTTTGTAATGCTCGACTATTCAATTCTGTTTGACCTCCTACAGTTGGACCTGCAAATAAAGGCCATGATTTGTAGAGTCAAAAACTGGTTGTTTCTTGTAGGTGGTCATTATTTACAGGTTTATACATGTCAAAGGTTGAAGAAGATGTGTTTACAGCCAGGTAATCTCTGTTTACAAGTGGTCATTAGCTAAGGTTTCTGTCTTCTAATTTAAGAAAAGTGAAAGGAAGTGTCTGCAAGAGTCACTGGCACTGGACTAGAAAGAAAATGCTACTGTACTTGGTAGAGTCTACCCATAGGTTGATGGAAACATAAAATCTGCTTAGTATCTCTGGGATAAAAGATATTGAGACAATGTGCCTGGTGCATATCAATGGAAGATAAATTACCACTTTTTAAGTGAGAAATAACAAATTCAGTGAGCTAGTATACTTTTCCATTCATAGTGTACATTGGCATAGAGTATAACATGTACAATGACATTTTCTTTGTGGTCAGGTGCCAGGGGTTAGGGTTGTGGTGCTCGTATCTTCTGTAGAAGGTTTCACCTTCTGTATGTCCTTGTCTGCCCTCACCCAAATTTAGATACCTTCTGAGTGTTGTTGTTTTTATTTCTCAAGGTTGAATACATACACAGTATAGCAGTGTTTGAGAATTACCTATATCTTAGTGATCGGCATGAGAATCAGCTGATCCGAATGCATCGATACAAGTACGGAGAACCAGTAGAGACACTCAATGGTAACTTGTCGCGTCCTGGACAACTTTATGTCTATCATCGACAGACACAACCTGATGGTAAGATTTGTTTATGTTAAGCCCACATGCCGTTAGCTCAACATAATCAGCAGAAGGCTGTTGGGTATTACATTTGCATGCATATTTCTTACAGATTAGTTTGAAAAGCATGAAGCTATCTTTTTTATATTCTATAGAAATATTTGCCTCTGCCTCTTGGTATGTAGTGTCTTGCACAAACTCCAGGTCCCTACCTCAAAGGTTAAGGTCACACTAAAAGGTCAAAGGTCATATTTAAGATTGTTGATGCCTTAATTTAGTCTTGCATGCAGCAGTTGTTATCTCACCTTGGTGCAAACTACTTAAATTAAGCTATTATAAACACCCTATTTAGGTCATTGTGCACCATGGGTTGTTACCATTTGAACCTAATCTTAATGAAACTTGGTCAGAATGTTTGTCACAAATGTTTGGATGATCAGTACTGGGGCATTCTGGGTAAAAATCTTAAGTCACTAGAATGATGGAGAAACCTTGTTAACACTCTAGAGGAATGTTTGATTTTTTTTTTTTTTTTTTTTGGATTTAACGTCGCACCGACACATGTAGGTCATATGGCGACTTTACAGCTTTGATGGTGGAGGAAGACCCCAGGTGCCCCTCCGTGCATTATTTCATCATGAGCGGGCACCTGGAGAGGAATGTTTGTTGTAATGAATTCCAGGTCAAGCGTTAAACTCATCAATATTTTAAATATTTTGATTTATCACATTCGACGTGGTGGGAGTGTAATAAAGCCATTACATAAAAGTGATAATACACTAGACTGAGTGTAATAAAGCTTCGATGTCAACGACATTTACAATATATGAGACGTTGGTCAAATTGACTTGTTTATAATAGTTAAAGATAAAAAGAATATCACATTTGTGACTTTCTGCATTGAATTAAACTCATTGAATAAAATTGATAAAATGCTCGACAGAGCCTCAATTTTATCATTTTATTCAACTCGTTTAATAAATTCAGTATGAAAAGACACTCGTGATATATCCTCTATATAAAAAACGTTACTGAAGTCAATCCAGTTCAGTCTATAAATACAGTTTTGTGCTAGAAGGCTTGCTCATTTTCTATAGAAAAGTTACTTCTATATTTTCTCCTACATTCTTTCGAAAATTTTATTAATAGTATATATTCCTGATAATTTTAGCCATAGAAGAAGATCCATGCCAGTCAGCCAAGTGTGACCATATATGTGCGGTACATAGACAAGGTGGAAAGCTGAAAGGGGAATGTCTTTGTGCTGCCGGATACACTAAATCTAATAACAAATGTTTAGGTAAGTTTATTAATCTTTTGCCTGCTGGTGGCAAGTGATTTTGCCTTTGCAACCAGTACAGACCAAGATCAGCCTGCAGACGGCAAGTAATTCTGCCTTTTCGACCAGTGCAGACCATGAACAGCCTGCAGGCGGCAAGTGATTCTGCCTTTTCGACCAGTGCAGACCAAGATTAGCCTGCAGGCGGCAAGTGATTCTGCCTTTTCGACCAGTGCAGACCATGAACAGCCTGGCTGGCTCCGTCCCCTTTTTTCAGAGTTGTGACCCCTAAAATAGTCAAAAATGCACATTTTCACCTTTTGATGCACCTAGCTCAAAAAGTGTTTAATATAAATGGTTGAAAACTTGCATAAGACTTTATCATGATATAAACTTGCACACATCTTATTTTTGGCCGACTCCACCCCCTATTTTTAAAGTTAATGCCCCTGAAATAGTTAAAAAAATGCACATTTTCACCTAATTATGTTCCTAGCTCAAAAAGTACTTAATGTAAATTCATGAAACCTTGCTTGAGTCTTTATCATGATGTGACCTTTCACACTTGGCATGCTTCTTGAGAATCTTTGCGCTTATTACAGAGTTATGGCCCTTGAAATAGCCAAAATATTTGATTTTTTGTTTGTGATGCTCATAGCTGAAAAATATATGGCCTAGAATAATGAATCCTTTTCATAAAAAAAGGTAAAGGTAAAATGTTCTTGTTTAACATGGGTAGGCGATGAAAGTTCCCACCTGGAATGGATGGAACAACTTATTTCCAGCCGATCCCACGGCAGGTGTCATATTTACCTCCCCAGCATCCAGTCTAGGCCGATACTGTTGGAAACAGTACCAATTTAAGTAAATCACCCAGCACTGAACACTAATCGAACCCTGACCACTGGCGTTGTAGTCCAACCTGCTAACCACTGTGCCACTGACTCCCTTGACTCCCCTGACTCCATAAAATGTTTGTTTAGGCTAAACCCCATTAAATCTGCAAACATTTGAATTATTGCCCCTTATTTGTGACAAATATACCAATGGGGCACACCCTGTGTCCTACAGATGCATTCTAGTTGAAATAATATTACAGAAATATTCCTAAGTTGTTTCATTATTTATTAACATTGTTAAAAACTGTTTTGGCTTGTCAAGAAAAAAATGGCAGTCTGAGACTGGTCCAGTTTTCCCTGTGTCGCCAGATGATAAACTTTGTAGGCCAGTTTCAAAGTAGTTGGCAGAAACGTTTTTTATACGCCCAAAGGGACATTATGTTATGATGCTGGTGTCTGTCCATCTGTCTGTCTGTCCATTCATTTGTCATCAATTTCTAGTCTGCTCTGTAACTCTTGAACCACTTCAAGGATTTCAAAGAATGTTGACACAAATGTTCACCACATCCAGACAACATGCAGAGTGCATGTTCTGGATGGCTCACTGCAAGGGCAAGGTCGCATCTAGGGTTCAAAAGACATGTGACAATGTTTCAAATCCACTCTGTAACTCATGAGCTGCATAAAAGATTTTAAAGAAACTTAGCACGAATGTTCACCACATCAAGATGACGTGCAGAGCACATGTTCTTGATGGCTTGCTTCAAGGTCAAGGTCATTCTTAGGGTCAAAGGTCGTACCTTTGGGTTTTATATTGCACCGCATTGCAGTGCTGTTGTTTTTATACCTGTTCATCCTGAGCAAAACAGGACTGCCTTGCTTTTAATTTTATTTCATATCTAAATTTACAGTAAATGTATAGTTCAACTTTTGAAAGATATGATAAAACACATTTTTGGTATGATACTGGTTACAGAATTAAATCATTGAATAATTCCACTCTGGGCAACACATTGATGGGCTGTTAAAGACATCATTCAGGTTTCTTTCCAAACGTTCCCTTAAAGTCTAATTTCTAAAATGTTTCTATATTTCTTTTTAAGTTGATGCCAGCTGTTCTGAATTCTGTACTGGTACACAGTGTAATGGAGCAACTGACACACACTACCCAGAAACATGTACACTAGGTAAGTAATGCTTACGTATGATGTGCTTGAGGAAAAGAGATATAACTTGGTTTGAATTGTCGATAAAAGCTAATAATATTTTTATGAGAACTCTCACTGAAAAGCAAAAATTTTTCCCAAAATGTTTTCTCACTTCATTTCTCATCTGTAATTCTGTATTGATAAATTGACTACAGTTACAAAGCATGAACAGTATTGCAGCTGTTTGCTGCATTGTCAGTATATCACAGAAGTCCTTCAGTAGAAAGACAGTAGGTTCTTGCGCAATATCAGTAGAAAGCAATAGGTTCTTGCGCAATATCAGTAGACAAGCAATAGGTTCTTGAGCAATATCAGTAGACAAGCAATAGGTTCTTGCGCAATATCAGTAGACAAGCAATAGGTTCTTGTGCAGTATCAGTAGAAAAGCAATAGGCTCTTGGGCAATGTCAGTAGAAAAGCAATAGGTTCTTGCGCAATATCAGTAGAAAAGTAGTAGGTTCTTGAGCAATATAAGTAGAAAAGCAATAGGTTCTTGCGCAGTATCAG
Organism: Mercenaria mercenaria; assembly: GCF_021730395.1. Taxonomy (NCBI): domain Eukaryota; kingdom Metazoa; phylum Mollusca; class Bivalvia; order Venerida; family Veneridae; genus Mercenaria; species Mercenaria mercenaria. The sequence goes on from NC_069378.1 coordinate 1,567,077, forward strand.
TAGAAAACCAATAGGTTCTTGCGCAATATCAGTAGAAAAGCAATAGGTTCTTGTGCAATATCAGTAGAAAAGCAATAGGTTCTTGAGCAATATCAGTAGAAAAGCAATAGGTTCTTGCACAATATCAGTAGAAAAGCAATAGGTTCTTGCGCAATATCAGTAGAAAAGCAATAGGTTCTTGCAGCAATATCAGTAGAAAAGCAATAGGTCCTTGAGCAATATCAGTAGAAAAGCAATAGGTTCTTGAGCAATATCAGTAGAAAAGCAATAGTTCCTTGAGCAATATCAGTAGAAAAGCAGGAAGTCCTTGAGCAATATCAGTAGAAAAGCAATAGGTCCTTGAGCAATATCAGTAGAAAAGCAATAGTTCCTTGAGCAATATCAGTAGAAAAGCAATAGGTTCTTGCGCAATATCAGTAGAAAAGCAATAGCAGGGGTGGTATAGTACGTCATCAACAGGTGCACGCAACACTTCCCGATGCGGCTTTTTTATGTCAAAACATCTCGATTCGGTGAGTAAACTTACGATTATTTCATTGGTAACGAATAGATTTGGAAATGACATATAGTCTAAAGTACCCGCATGTGTCTCTAGTTTATCACTGACGTTTGCATTTTTCAAGAAAGTCTTACGTTTAAGAGAACATTCGAGCACAATGCACTTAATGGAAACACTTCCCCATTCACCACACCATATTACATCGCATAAAAAGAGTTTTCTTGCATTTCTAATGACTAAATGTCTTGACGGGTGTTCTTTTATGGCAAACAGAGGTCAGTGATACCTTAATTAATTATTGCAATCGATAGTTTCAAAGAAATCAGTAATATAAAATTTCGCCTTCCCGGTTCACCAGGTAAAACGATGCACTTCCCGGCTCACCGCCCGTGTGGCATCGTGCTATATGTAGCCCTTCAATTTATTTTGACGCATTGTACTTCGGTTGCCATACTAGCAAAACTAGTATTAAGCAATGAACGTTTATGTCAGTAAAAACAGTGTTTAATTTACCTTCAAGGGCTATATTATGACAGATTTACTCTTTCTTTTTCAGATCACAACAGAAACACCGGAGATATTCTGTTTATCAGAATTAAATTATGAAGCTAAACATTTGGGGTTTAGCAGTATGATATCCGTAGACAGATGAACATAAACTGCATATAGTAATTCATGCATTTTTTGGGAATAAAATGACACGTAAAAAAAACAGAATTTTAGAAAGAACAATACCCGCATGTTGTGGATGTTTGTGAAAAAGTCAGAAATGAAGACCACAAAAGTAGTCGTTGTTTGAGGCTCACTCACTGGCAATATGTGCAGACACCGTTTAAAACAGCTCACTGTTACGTGTGACCACTACCGTACAATAATTAGCCATGGACAGCTTTTGTAGACGGAATTTAATGTGATTTTGCGGGGACCAAACAATTGTAAATTTTTTTATTGAAACATGTTTTGTTTTGTCTGTCTGGGGTTGAAGTCACAGAGTCTTGTCAGTGCCTCTCCTTTCTTCTAAATAACATTTGACAGATTTTGATGAAAGGCAACAGCAGTATTAAACCTCGTATGAAATGTAGTTGACACTAATGCTCATAACGGGTAAAACACAACAATGTAAATATTCTTGTTATCTCTATGTTTCGGTCAATAAACGTTCACAGATTATACTACATTGCCACTTTATCAATTTTTGTGTGTTTTTAATGAAATTTCTGAGTTATAATTAGCGTAGTTGAGCAAAACCTCAACATTTACCAGTTTAATGGTTTCAAAACCTATTATATTCTGATTTTTGTTGATCTCCACTTCATGTCTTTCTGTGGTGTCTGACTATTTCCAATTGTTGAGAATATGTGACATAGAGATGTACACTTCTTCTTGATCTAAGAAAATTAAAGCTTACATTGTGGAAAAAATGTGTCAGATATTCGATCTTAATGAAACTTAAGGTGAATTTCATTTTTTTAAATGTTGAGTTATAAAGAATTACGTCCAAAGTTAATGAAACGTTATCATTATACTCGTATTTATAAGTGTGTAAAAAAATTTAGAATTGCTACAATCAAGTAATAAATCTACTTTCGTTGATTTGTGTAAATATATTAACATTAGCTGATAAAAAGGAAGATGTTGCTATGTCTTGAGAGTGTATGTGCGTATTGTTTATGTCACAACGGCTTCCACTGTGTAAGGGTTTAAATAAAAAATCAGTAAAATTTCCTGTTTTAAATAATCTTTTATACAACAACATTTTCAACAACTAAACAGTTTAAGAAAAGCAAAATAATTTACATTGCAAGTAAAATTGTTCTACCACTGTTCAAGCTCACTTCGAGTTTTAACATGTAATTGGGTGCACTAAGATTTGCAAGCAAAATCTGAACATTAGTCAAATGTTAAATCCTGAATCGTTTTCTAGTGTAGATTCAATCGATGTCCCATTCTACTACGTGGTAATTATAATTCGGTTGCAGTCACTCTTGGTCTTTCCCTACGCACATCTAAAACTCTTTAATAAGAACATTTCGTTGGCGCGATACAGTAATTTCTCATTTTTCCCGAGCAATTGTGATGATCATGTGGCCCTGACATGTTAAACAAAATTAAATAGTAGCATATCATTAAAAACTAAACTGCATTGGTGCGACTTTATACCTTTAAAAATATATTAAAAGGTTGCTCCTTTTAAAAACAGCACATGATAATAATTTAACTGTATAATTTTGCTTTACTTAGCATAATAATCAATGCATATTCTTATTTGTCTCATCGAGTCTTGCCTTGTACTGAAGTTCGGAATCAAAGCCATCATACTCGACTATTTTCGATGACACGCCATATATAGTTATCATGAAAAACAAATTAGAGTAACAAGTTAACTAATGGTTTCCAAAATACTTTCTATTTATATTATCATGAGTCGAAGTGCCTGTCTAACTATACCCCTTATTAAAGTTTATCTACTGTAACATTATTGAAATTAAATCAGTTATTTATATCCATACCTTCAAGCAGCAACCGACATAGTCGTGACAAAGTTTGGTACGGAGACCTAGTTGAGCGTTGAAATCCTTGTCTGGGGTAATTCCGTTAGAGGATGTTCTCCACTTCTCAAATATTATGTCGTACAGCTTTTGGAAAATATAATACGTCAATTATGTCTTGCATGCCGATCACTCAGCAATCCTTTTAAACATATAATGACAATTCCATTGATGCAGACTAGAAGTTTTGTTTTCTTTTTCATCTTTCATGTACCTAAAATAACAAATATAAGGACATGATAGAACATAATTATATCATACATATGCACGTTTATAGTATACAACATATGTTCAAGATATGCCTCGTTCTTTTAATATTATCTTCAAATGCTTAAATGAAGTTTACGGACCATCTAGTGCAAGCACTCTAACAATCAGTTATTCGAATTAATAGAACTTCCAGGCAAGCGTGATCACATTTACATGAGCACCAGCCCGATGTTAGTCATGCTAGAAATTGGTGAGCCGGGAAGGACATCAATTCAGTTGGTGAACCGGGAAGGCGAAATTTTAGTTTACTGATTTTTCGGGAAGTTTAGATTCTAATGACTAATCAAGGTAACACTGACATCTGTTTACCAAAAATGAACACCCGTCAATGCTTGGATTTATCAGAAATGCATGTAAACTCCTGTTATGCGACATAATATGATGTGATGAATAGGGAAGTGTTTCAATGAAGTGCATTGTGCACGAATGTTCTCTTAAACGGAAGTCTTTCTTGAAAAATGCAAACGTAAATGATAAACTAGACGCATGTGCGAGTACTTTCGACTATATGTCATTTCCGAATCTATTAGTTATCAATGTAATAATTGCAAGTTTACTCAACGAATCGAGATGTTTTGACACAAAAAAGCTGCATCGGGAAGTGTTGCGCGCACCTGTTGATGACGTACTATACCACCCCTGAATAGGTCCTTGAGCAATATCAGTAGAAAAGCAATAGTTCCTTGAGCAATATCAGTAGAAAAGCAATAGGTCCTTGAGCAATATCAGTAGAAAAGCAATAGTTCCTTGAGCAATATCAGTAGAAAAGCAATAGGTCCTTGAGCAATATCAGTAGAAAAGCAATAGGTCCTTGAGCAATATCGGTAGAAAAGCAATAGTTCCTTGAGCAATATCGGTAGAAAAGCAATAGGTTCTTGAGCAATATCGGTAGAAAAGCAATAGTTCCTTGAGCAATATCAGTAGAAAAGCAATAGTTCCTTGAGCAATATCAGTAGAAAAGCAATAGTTTCTAGAGCAATATCAGTAGAAAAGCAATAGTTCCTTGAGCAATATCAGTAGAAAAGTAATAAGTCCTTGAGCAATATCAGTAGAAAAGCAATAGGTCCTTGAGCAATATTGACATATTGATTTACTCCTGTCTGTCTGCCACAAATCTTGTCGGCACTCTAAGTCAAACATTTCTAATCTGATCTTCACCAAACATGAACAAAATGTGTGTACCAATAAGCCCTGAGACAAGTTTGATAACTATCCAAATGGGCTCAGGCACTTAAGAATTATGGCCCATGAAACTCGTTTTTTGATAATCAAAGCACTGAAAGTCTGAAAAGGCAGTTGTGGGAGACATACGCTTTTCTCAAAAGCAGCTCTAGTTTTACTTACATCTGTTTTACAAGCAGCTTTAAAAAGCTATGTTCAATTCTGTTCAATTAGATCTATGAAAGACATACTAATATTTTCATGAAAAAATGCCACAGTACCTGCTGTTGACGTAATATTTACCCCGAAGCAGGAAGTGAGTCCAGAACTTGGACTCCTGATGCAGAGATTTAGATATGAAAAGCGCCTTCTTAGATATTTGTGCTGTGACAGTGGATATAAACTGATACAATGAAGCTTTATATAATGGTACTTCACTATGTTATTTACAGAATATTTCCAGCTGGGTGAAATTATATTCCTAATTACTGAAATAATAAGAGCCTAGGTAGATCACTGTCTCTTTTCATGTTTACAGAACTCTGTCCACCAAACACGTCCTACTGCTCTGTACTGGAGAGGTGTTTACCAAGAGCATGGTGGTGTGACGGTAAAGTGGACTGCCCAAATGGAGATGATGAGGGATTATATTGTAAATACAAGGAATGTTTGCCCATCGAGTTTCAGTGTGCGTCGGGAAAGTGTATTGATATGTCATACAGATGTGATGGAAATTATGACTGTGGACCTGATGATAAAAGTGATGAAGTATGTTACAAACTTCTGTAGATTCTTCTGCTTTTAGGTCATTCATACATTAGTTTATACATAATTCATTTTAGGTCAGTTGTGAAGGAAGTTCTACAACTTATATCAATCACTCTTGATACCTCATTCCTGATGAAATCCATCGCCACGAGAGTATGAGAGAAGAGGCCAGTTTCCCTTCTAATGCTAAGCACCAAGCAAGGGAGCTACTGGTACCATTTTACATGTCTTTGGTATAATCCGGTCGGAGATAAACCCACGACCTCCCGCACTCGAAGTGGACACTCAAGCACTAGGCTATCGAGGCGGTTATTCATGCATTTAGGAGGGTTTTTGGTATTGAGGGATTTTGTTGGTAAAATGTGTGCTACATCACTTTAATAGTTATAAAATTACTTAGCAACCCTGATCATTTTAATCCTGATCTTTGGGGGATTTTTGTGTTGATAGATAGAGGTTCAGTCTAGAAAATTGTGCAGTTTCTGGAAAAGAAGTGGTTTCGATTTACATGGGTAGTTTTCAGATTATTAAGGAGGCCAATTTGCAGGACTGCAAAATTTTTTCAGTTTGGGTGGGGGGAGAAGCGGTATTCAAGGGTTTGGAAGGGTTTGACTGTAGTTGATTTCCATTTCATTGACTGTTATGAAATACTTGTAATTTTGACAGTTTGTTTATTCTATACATTTTCAGTTAAACTGCAATTTAACTTGCAATGCAGAGAATTTGTTCCGATGCACAGAGAACGGGGCATGTATAATGAAAGTGTTTGTATGTGATGGACATAATGACTGTACCAATGGCTCAGACGAGCGACAAGAACTATGTGGTGTGTATAATTTTTAACTAACCTCTTTTGTGATTTGTTTTCTAGAAAACACTACCATTTTCTAAAAATAGATTTTAATGTTCTCCATCTTTTAAGGAATCAAATGCATTATGAATGAGCAGGTTACTGTAAAAGCATATAATTTTGCTGGGTCAAAATTTCGCGAATTTGAAATTTTGAGTATGTTCTCGAGTTTCAATATTCGCGAAATTGTAAAAATTATATCCTACTTGAATAAGAATTAAACTAATGGTGAATATTTTACGCAAGGATTAATTTTCGTGAGATAAAGGGCCTCGCGAATATAGCGAAAATTAAACCCTCGCGAAAATTTCTGCTTTTACAGTAATAAATGAGTGAAGGATGTTTGATGTGTGATCAGAATTTATGTTCATGCATTATGTATGAGAAATATCTACAGCTGAGATCATCCAAATTTTTAGCTCACCTGTCACAAAGTGACAAGGTGAGCTTTTGTGATCGCGCGGCGTCCGTCGTCCGTCGTCCGTGCGTGCGTGCGTCCGTGCGTCCGTAAACTTTTGCTTGTGACCACTCTATAGGTCACATTTTTCATGGGATCTTTATGAAAGTTGGTCAGAATGTTCATCTTGATGATATCTAGGTCAAGTTCGAAACTGGGTCACGTGCCATCAAAAACTAGGTCAGTAGGTCTAAAAATAGAAAAACCTTGTGACCTCTCTAGAGGCCATATATTTCACAAGATCTTCATTAATATTGGTCAGAATGTTCACCTTGATGATATCTAGGTCAAGTTCGAAACTGGGTCATGTGGGATCAAAAACTAGGTCAGTAGGTCTAAAAATAGAAAAACCTTGTGACCTCTCTAGAGGCCATATTTTTCATGAGATCTTCATGAATATTGGTCAGAATGTTCACCTTGATGATATCTAGGTCAAGTTCGAAACTGGGTCACGTGGGGTCAAAAACTAGGTCATTAGGTCTTAAAATAGAAAAACCTTGTGACCTCTCTAGAGGCCATATTTCTCAATGGATCTTCATGAAAATTGGTCAGAATGTTCACCTTGATGATATCTAGGTCAAGTTCGAAAACTGGGTCACATGGGGGTAAAAACTAGGTCAGTAGATCTAAAATAGGAAAAACCTTGTGACCTCTCTAGAGGCCATATTTTTCATGAGATCTTCATGAATTATGGTCAGAATGTTCACCTTGATGATATCTAGGTCAAGTTTGAAACTGGGTCATGTTTGATCAAAAACTAGGTCAGTAGGTCTAAAAATAGAAAAACCTTGTGACCTCTCTAGAGGCCATATATCTCAATGGATCTTCATGAAAATTGGTCAGAATGTTCACCTTGATGATATCTAGGTCAAGTTCGAAACTAGGTCACGTGCGGTCAAAAACTAGGTCAGTAGGTCTAAAAATAGAAAAACCTTGTGACCTCTCTAGAGGCCATATTTTTCAATGGATCTTCAGGAAAATTGGTCAGAATGTTTACCTTGATGATATCTAGATTAAGTTCGAAACTGGGTCACGTGGGGTTAAAAACTAGGTCAGTAGATCTAAAAATAGAAAAACCTTGTGACCTCTCTAGAGGCCATATTTTTCATGAGATCTTCATGAATATTGATCAGAATGTTCACCTTGATGATATCTAGGTCAGGTTCGAAACTGGGTCACGTGGGGTCAAAAACTAGGTCAGTAGGTCTAAAAATAGAAAAACCTGTGACCTCCCTAGAGGCCATATTTCTCAATGGATCTTCATGAAAACTGGTGAGAATGTTCAGCTTGATGATATCTAGGTCAGGTTCGTAACTGGGTCATGTGCGGTCAAAAACTAGGTCAGTAGGTCGAAAAATACAAAAACCTTGTGACCTCTCTAGAGGCCATATTTTTCACGAGATCTTCATGAAAATTGGTGAGAATGTTCACCTTGATGATATCTAGGTCAAGTTTAAAAGTGGGTCACGTGCCTTCAAAAACTAGGTCATTAGGTCAAATAATAGAAAAAGCTTGTGACCTCTCTAGAGGCCATATTTTTCAATGGATCTTCATGAAAATTGGTCAGAATTTTTTATCTTGATGATATCTAGGTCACATGTGCTCAAAAACTAGGTCACTATGTTAAATAATAGAAATAACGACGTCATACTCAGTTCAACACTTGGTCATGTGGGGATAGGTGAGCGATTCAGGACCATCATGGTCCTCTTGTTTCATACTTTTTGTCTTGGAGAAAATGAATTTTGCCGATTATTCATTGTCTGTTTACAGACATGTATTCCTATTTTTAGCTCGACTATTCGAAGAATAAGTAGAGCTATCCTACTCACCACGGCGTCGGCGTCGGTGTCGGCGTCGGTGTCGGCGTCGGCGTCACACCTTGGGTTAAGTTTTTCGTACCAGTCCACATTTTGACAAAGTCTTTTGAGATAAAGCTTTGAAACTTTCAACACTTGTTTACCATCATCATGGCCAGTTATAGGCAAGAGCACATAACTCCATCAAGGATTTTGGCTGAATTATGGCCCCTTTTGACTTAGAAATCATGGTTAAGTTTTTCGTACCAGTTCATATTTTGACAAAGTCTTTTGAGATAAAGCTTTGAAACTTTCAACACTTGTTTACCATCACCATGTCCAGTTATAGGCAAGAGCACATAACTCCATCAAGGATTTTGGCTGAATTATGGCCCTTTTGACTTAGAATCTGGGTTAATATTTCGTACCAGTCCACATCTTGACAAAGTCTTTTGAGATAAAGCTTTGAAAACTTTCAACACTTGTTTACCATCCCCATGTCCAGTTATAGGCAAGAGCACATAACTCCATCAAGGATTTTGACTGAATTATGGCCCCTTTTGACTTAGAAATCATGGTTTAGTTTTTCGTACCAGTTCATATTTTGACAAAGTCTTTGAGATAAAGCTTTGAAACTTTCAACACTTGGTTACCATCACCATGTCCAGTTATAGGCAAGAGTACATAACCCATCAAGGATTTTGGCTGAATTATGGCCCTTTTTGTCTTAGAAATCTGGGTTAATTATTTCGTACCAGTTCATATTTTGACAAAGTCTTTTGAGATAAGCTTTGAAACTTTCAACATCTGTTTACCATCACCATGTCCAGTTATAGGCAAGAGTACATAACTCCATCAAGGATTTTGGCTGATTTATGGCCCTTTTTGACTGAGAATCTTGGTTAAGTTTTTCGTACCAGTTCATATTTTTTGTAAAGTGTTTGACATATGGCTCTGAAACTTTTATCACTTGTTTAGTATAATAGTCTCTATCTGTAGGAAAGAGAACATAACTCTGTCATCTATTTTGGCTGAATTATGGCCCATTTTGGACTTTGAAATTGGTTCTGTTTCCATACAAGTCCATGTTTTGTCAAAACTATTTGACATATGGCTTTTAAACTTTGAACACTTGTTTATCATTATGATTTCCATCTGTAGGCAAGAGTACATAACTATTTTGACTGAATTATGGCCCTTTTTGGACTTTGAAATTGGCTCATATATTGCCATTTAGTGCAAGACTTATCGAAATCAAAGTAATACAGGAACATTGTTTGTCTAATCTATTTATTTCTTTTGTCTGAATATCCGTGGAAATATTTTTACACCATTCTTCAGTCAATTCTTCGAATAGTCGAGCGCGCTGTCATCAGACAGCTCTTGTTTCATAAAGGTATATTAGATCCAAATTTCATATCTAAAAACATGAACAATTACTTCATACAGTTAATGTAAAACTTAAAATTAAGAAATTTTTATGTATTAACAGTACTATGCATTAGGTTTGAAATAGTACACACTGTATATGTATATAGGTAAACACAGTATAAATGTGTACCACTATAAAAACTGGCTGTTTTTTTTTTTCAATCCACTGTTACTGCATGACATTTAATTTTGAATGTAGTTCTATACGCAAACTTAATTTTTGTCGAGCCCGCTTGCGGAAGCGAAGACATAGTTGTCCAAATGGCTGTTTGGTGTATGTGCGTGCATCCATGCGTGCGTCCGTCCGGATTTGTTTGTCCGGACCATAACTTTGACATGCATGGAGCAATCTTGTTTATTTTTGGCATGAATGTTAACCTCAGTGAGGCAGAGTGTCATGCTCAAACCCCAGATTCCTATCTCAAAGGTCAAGGTCACACTTACAGGTCAAAGGTCAAATTCAAAAATGACTTTGTCCAGAGCATTTCTTCCGCTTGCGGAAGCGAAGACATAGTTGTCCAAATGGCTGTTCGGTGTATGTGCGTGCATCCGTGTGTGCGTGCGTCCGTCCGGATTTGTTTGTCCGGACCATAACTTTGACATGCATGGAGCAATCTTGTTTATTTTTGGCATGAATGTTTACCTCAGTGAGACGGAGTTTCATGCGCAAACCCCAGTTCCTATCTCAAAGGTCAAGGTCACACTTACAGGTCAAAGGTCAAATTCAAAAATGACTTTGTCCAGAGCATTTCTTCTTCATGCATAGAGGGATTATAATGTAACTTGGCACAATTGTTCACCATCATGAGATGGAGTGTCCTGTGCAAGAACCAGGTCCCTAGGTCTAAGGTCAAGGTCACACTTAGAGGTCAAAAGTCAGATACAGGAATGACTGTCTGGAGCATTTCTTTTTGATGCATAGAGGGATATTGATGTAACTTGGCACAATTGTTCATCATCATGAGACGGAGTGTCATGCGCAAGATCCTAGAATTACTTCCCTTTATTGTTACTATAAATAGCTTATATTCATAACTTTTTTATTACTGGTCGTAGGGAAAAATCAAGACCACTTTTCTGTAGTACAACATGCATGTTACATCCAATTTTCAGGTGTATTTTGACCTCTACTGGTGAGGATTTTTGTGTGGACTTAGATATTTTTTTTAAGATTTACGTCCCTTTGTTGTTACTTTAATTGTAACTTTTTGCAATCTCTTTTTTATTTGGCATAAATGTTTGCCTCAATGAGACAAGGAGTGTCATGTGCAACTCCCAGTCCTTTTGACAGCTGGCAGGCTCGCCATGTTGCCCGTGGGCATCTAGTATATATTAAGTAAAGTTAAATACATTTGATTAGGAGTTTATGCATTTGAAGTAAATATCTAAAGAAAAAATATTTTAGTGAAAGATGGCCATTGGATATGTTTTAATATGTTTTCAGAACAAAATCCGGTGTTTTTTCCATGTAACAAAGACATAGAATTTCAGTGTCGGAATGGTGAGTGCATAGCGTTGTCATGGCAATGTGACAATGATCCAGACTGTGGGGATGGCTCCGATGAGATTGATTGTAGTAAGTGAGATTGTTAGTACAGATATTATACATTTGAAGAACTCTGCTGTTTTTCTTTGTTGAACAAGGATATAGAATAGGGAATATAGAGCATGCAATTGTAAAGCCGTTTCACAGCAGTATTACAGTGACATTGTGACAGTTGAGCCAGGATTCTTGTCTCATGAAATATATAGAAATCTGTGACTGAACTGCTCCTGTTTGGACTTCATTCAAACTTTGTATCAAATGTTCTGTTTCAAAGTTAAATTTGCATAGTCTTTAAATATTCCAGGTGAATGGTGTTATCTGAGTCATGGCCTGGTAAAAGTCCTTTTTTGAAAGCTCAAGTTTATGCAAGTTGCTGGAACTGAAACTTTTGTAGTATATTATCATTTAGTTAAGGATATATGGAGAGACATTTGCTTCCCCCCCCACCCACTACACACACAAAGCAATCTTCGATCTTAAGTATCATGTCTTTTGTTTACTCTGCATGTGTGTAACTGTTATGTTTAAACTTGTTACAGAATCAAAAATCCAGTGTAAGGACCATGAGAAAGCTTGTGATAATGGAAGACGGTGTATACCGGATCACTGGTTTTGTGACGGAGAACCCGACTGTATTGACAGATCCGATGAGTCTGACTCTAATTGTCCAGGTGAGCATTTGTTTTATGGTTTTAATCTTTATTTAGTCTTTATTCTTCAGAAGTATTTAGAGTATAAGTGGCTGAGTGGTTAACGTCTCTGACTTTGAATTACTTGCCCCTCACCGATATGGGTTCGAGCCTCACTCGCTGCATTGAATTCTTCATGTGAGGAAACCATCGATCTAGTTTACTGAAGGTGGGTGGTTCTACCCAGGTGCCCTTTGCATGATGAAATAATGCACGGAAAGGCACCTGGGGTCTTCCTCCACCATGAAAGTTGGAATGTTGCCTATAACAACGTTAAACCCAACAAAATCTTTATGCTTCAGCATGATTTGAGTATATGAGCCATGCCATGAGAAAACCAACAAAGTGGCTTTGCGACCAGCATGGATCCAGACCAGCCTGCAAATCCATGCAGTCTGGTCAGGATCCATGCTGTTCGCTAATGGTTTCTCTAATTGCTATAGGGTTTGAAAGCGAACAGCATGCATCTGCACAGTCTGGTCTGGATCCATGCTGGTCGCAAAGCCACTATGTTGGTTTTCCCATGGCACATCTCATAAAGGCTTTATTAGAGTAAAAATGAGCTTGTTAAGGTGTTAGTGTTACTAAAAAGTGATCATCTATAGGTTGATACTTAATGGGTAAATCTGTGCCATGAAGGAGGCAAAACTTATAAGATTTATACAACCTTCATGAATTCTACTTAATAGGTTGATATTAGATGTACAGTAGTAGATTAACATGATATACATTATTTATAAGTAATTGATCCACCAAATCCATAACACAACTTGATTTTATGAATTGTGGCGTTATTTTCAAGATTCTGATCAAAAAGTTACATATACGTCATACTAAAGGTCTCTAGAGATGGTAGTAGAATCCTTTATAAGTTTATGATGTCATTGATAGTGTCAGTTTTGTTGCTTAAAATATAAATTTCTCTGTGAAAATTAAGGCTCATGAAAATTTTTGAAAAATAGATTGGTTTGAAATATTACAAAATTATTACCTGGAAATACTTCTTTTTTATTCTGAATAAGATATTCTGGAAGTTTTACAACTGTTGAATCTGTCTACAAATACTGTGAATATGGAATTTTAAAAATAGCTTATATTGACAATTGAATATATATTACATGTACACACAAATTAGCATGAATATTGTCAACAAAAAAATGGAATATCACCTGAGGCCATGTTCAGTGCCTTGTTCTTTTAGCCATTTTCGCATTTCTGGAACTTTAAGAATTTAAGGAGTAAATATTTGCTAATTTTATACAATACAGGTGCCAATTACACCTGTCTTGCACCAAAGAGGGAATGTGAAAAGGATGGTATACATGTGTGCCTGAAACCTGAACAGCTCTGCGACCAGAACAAGGATTGTGATGATGAACACTTGGATGAGGGTGGAATGTGTGAAGGTAAGAGATTGTGAGGAGGAGCACTTGGATAAGGGTGGAATGTGTGAAGGTAAGAGATTGTGATGATGAACACTTGGATGAAGGTGGAATGTGTGAAGGTAAGAGATTGTGATGATGAAAACAAGGATGAGAGTGGAATGTGTGAAGGTAAGAGATTGTGATGATGAAAACAAGGATGAGAGTGGAATGTGTGAAGGTAAGAGATTGTGATGATGAAAACAAGGATGAGAGTGGAATGTGTGAAGGTAAGAGATTGTGATGATGAAAACAAGGATGATGGTGGAATGTGTGAAGATAAGAGATTGTGATGATGAAAACAAGGATGAGAGTGGAATGTGTGAAGGTAAGAGATTGTGATGAGGAAAACAAGGATGATGGTGGAATGTGGGAAGATAAGAGATTGTGATGATGAAAACAAGGATGAGAGTGGAATGTGTGAAGGTAAGAGATTGTGATGATGAAAACAAGGATGAGAGTGGAATGTGTGAAGGTAAGAGATTGTGATGATGAAAACAAGGATGAGGGTGGAATGTGTGAAGGTAAGAGATTGTGAGGAGGAGCACTTGGATAAGGGTGGAATGTGTGAAGGTAAGAGATTGTGATGATGAACACTTGGATGAAGGTGGAATGTGTGAAGGTAAGAGATTGTGATGATGAAAACAAGGATGAGAGTGGAATGTGTGAAGGTAAGAGATTGTGATGATGAAAACAAGGATGAGAGTGGAATGTGTGAAGGTAAAAGATTGTGATGATGAAAACAAGGATGAGAGTGGAATGTGTGATGGTAAGAGAGTGTGATGATGAACACTTGGATGAGGTAGGAACGTGTGAAGGTAAGATACTGTGATGAGGAACACTTGGATGAGGGTAGAATGTGTGAAGGTAAGAGACTGTGAAGAGGAACACTTGGATGAGGGTGGAATGTGTGAAGGTAAGAGATTGTGACGAGGATTACTTGGTTGAGAGTGGAATGTGTTAAGGTAAGAGATTGTGACGAACACATGGATGAGAGTGGAATGTGTGGAGGTAAGAGATTGTGACGAGGAACACTTGGATGAGGGTGGAATGTGTGGAGGTAAGAGATTGTGACGAGGAACACTTGGATGAGGGTGGAATGTGTGGAGGTAAGACTGTGAGGAGGAACACTTGGATGAGAGTGGAATGTGTGAAAGTAAGAGATTGTGAAGAGGAACACTTGGATGAGGGTGGAATGTGTGAAGGTAAGAGATTGTGACGAGGAACACTTGGATGAGGGTGGAATGTGTGAAGGTAGAGACTGTGAGGAGGAACACTTGGATGAGAGTGGAATGTGTGAAAGTAAGAGATTGTGAGGAGGAACACTTGGATGAGGTAGGAATGTGTGAAGGTAAGAGATTGTGACGAGGAACACTTGGATGAGGGTGGAATGTGTGGAGGTAAGAGACTGTGAGGAGGAACACTTGGATGAGGGTGGAATGTGTGAAGGTAAGAGTCTGTGAAGAGGAACACTTGGATGAGGTAGGAATGTGTGAAGGTAAGAGATTGTGAGGAGGAAAACTTGGATGAGGTAGGAATGTGTGAAGGTAAGAGATTATGACGAGGAGCACTTGAATGAGTGTGGAATGTGTGAAGGTAAGAGATTGTGACAATGAACACTTGGATGAGGATGGAATGTGTGAAGGTAAGAGATTGTGACAATGAACACTTGGATGATGGTGAAATGTGTGAAGGTAAGAGATTGTGACGATGAACACTTGGATGATGGTGGAAAATGTGAATGTAAGAGATTCTGAAGAGGAACACTTGGATGATAGTGGAATGTGTGAAGGTAAGAGGTTGTGACGATGAACACTTGGATGATGGTGGAAAGTGTGAATTTAAGAGATTCTGAAGAAGAACACTTGGATGATGGTGGAATGTGTGAAGGTAAGAGGTTGTGATGAGGAACACTTGGATTTAGGTGGGATGTATGAAGGTAAGAGATTGTGAGGATGAGGTAGAAGGTGTAACAATAAATGACCTTGATAATGAACTCTTATATAAGGTTAGAATGTGTAATGGTTGTGATTAATACAGCAGAATAAAGCAGTGTGATGGTGTGAGTACTCTGTCGTGGGTTTAGTAGCATTGATTTTGCTTTGAATTTGTACATGAATCAAGAACACCTCTTGGAATAGAAAAATGATCAACTGAAAACACAAAGATGAAATATTAAGTTACAGATGGTTAATACCTTATGACATGCCTGTTCTACAAAAAAGCAGTGTTTTGGACACAACTCTTACCAATAAGATTTATGTAATTTCCAAAATGAAATTAAGTTACGGTATTATAATAAGGTGAATATATATATATTTGGTGTATAATTATTTTCTATTCAGCAAAGATTTGTCAGCAGGAGGGTCAGCCATGTGAAGATATCTGTTACAATACACCAGACGAGCCGGGTTTCATGTGTGACTGTAACACTGGAGAAAAACTTGATGCAGATAACAAAACCTGCATACCCGCTGTTGCTGCCGACAAACTCTGTGACCAGTGGGGAATCTGTGGCCAGTCTTGTGAGCTTGATATTCAGGCAGAACATGGATATAGGTGTACATGCTTTGATGGTTATTTTCTAGAACCGGATGAGTTTACCTGCAAGCCTCTAGGTATGTTGGTACTTCAGTAGGATGGTACAAAAGTGTGAATTACCTTTAGTCTTCTTGGTTTAAAATTAATTTTGGATTCAGTAAGATAAATTTTTATTGATGTGTTGTAACCATTACCTTGTCGGTCATATTTTTCATTGGTAATTCACAATCTTATCACCTCAGAGTTTATGCTACATACAACACTGTAGATGCAATTCGAGGTATCGGACCATCACCTTGCCTACAGACGGCTGGTCTCTTGGCCATTGTTTTAAACCTTAGCATGCTGGACAGGATTGGTTCTGTCTTTGCGACCAGTGTAGATCATAAACAGTCTGCACATCCATGCAGTCTGATCATGATCTGCACTGTTCGCTATTGAGCCAGTATCTTTTTGGTAAGCACCTCTCTTAACAGTTGATGGTACTGTCCAAATTGGAAAATGGACAAGTTCATTATAGAAATTTAGCAGGGTAAGGGTTAAAGAAACAGATAAAGAATGTCATACTGTGGAGTAAAAATGCAATGTTACCTTGGCACAAGGTTGTTTTATTGCTTTCGACTTTTTGATATTTATTGTTTATAATTGTATGGAAATTTAGACTTAGTCTAATTTTTAGCTCATCTGATTTTTTGAAAAAAAAATGATGAGTTATTGTCATCACTTGATCGGCGTCGGTGTCGGCGTTGGTGTTGCCTGGTTAAGTTTTATGTTTAGGTCAGCTTTTCTCCTAAACTATCAAAGCTATTGCTTTGAAACTTGGAACACTTGTTCACCATCATAAGCTGACCCTGTACAGCAAGAAACATAACTCCATCTTGCTTTTTGCAAGATTTATGGCCCCTTTTGTACTTGGAAAATATCAATTTCTTGATTAAGTTTTATGTTTAGGTCAGCTTTTCTCCAAAAACTATCAAAGCTATTGCTTTAAAACTTGCAACACTTGTTCACCGTCATAAGCTGACCCTGTACTGCAAGAAACATAACTCCATCCTGCTTTTTGCAATAATTATTGCCCCTTTTGAACTTAGAAAATCAGTTTTCTTGGTTGACTATTAT
Source organism: Mercenaria mercenaria (assembly GCF_021730395.1). NCBI lineage: Eukaryota > Metazoa > Mollusca > Bivalvia > Venerida > Veneridae > Mercenaria > Mercenaria mercenaria. The sequence goes on from NC_069378.1 coordinate 1,584,177, forward strand.
GTTTAAGTCAGCTTTTCTCATAAACTATCAAAGCTATTGCTTTAAAACTTGCAACAGTTTTTCACCATCATAAGCGGACGCTGTACAGCAAGAAACATAACTCTATCCTGCTTTTTGCAAGAATGATGGCCCTTTTTAGACTTAGAAAATCATGGGTAGGACAATATTTCTATCATACAAAAAAGTCAGATGAGCGTCAGCACCCGCAAGGCGGTGCTCTTGTTAGTAATGGGGGCCCTTGCTGCTATTGAAAGGTCAGGATGGCATGAACAAACCATTGTTTTGTTTTCGTCAGGAGAAAAAAGTGGTATCATTTTCTTGCCAAATGAACAGTCTTTGCTGTAGATGTATTGCATTTGGGAAATTTGGATGCAAATAAATCTAAATATTTAAAGCAATCTGAGGTTTCAGAATCCTGACATTAGAAAAACTTGAAATTTATGACACTGCAAGCCATATATAGTTATATATTTCTAAATTGCAATTTATTTATTATTTTTTAAAGAGATGAAGAGATCTAGTTATTTTGTACTGTTTACTGAAAGTTATTTATATTACAAAAGATAGAGAGTTTCCTTATATGGCACTGAAAATAACTAGCAAAATGATATCCACAGGGTGGCTGCCTGTTAGGTTTCACAAAAAACAGCTTTTTGTTATTGAGGATGACAAAATGACTTTAAAATAATGTTACATGGCTTAACATTTAGCCTGCAGCCGGCAGGTGTTTCTGTATTTGTGACTAGCACAGACCAAGATAAGTCTGCACATCCATGCAGTCTGTTCATGGTCTGCACTGTTTGATATTCAGTCAACAAATTCTCAGTGAACCATTCAAATAATAAATGGTATTGCCCAACTTGAATGATGGACCAGTCCCTTTTATAGATTTAGCTGGGTAAAGGTTTAAATACCATTAAACAGTTCACCATCTGAAATGTTAAGTCTTGATGTTGTCATTTTAGCAGTTTTGCTTGAGTGTCCCAGTCTGCCTCATTAGAAACAATTCATTTTTTTATATTTTGGACATTGAACCAGTGTATTTAACTATTTCAGAGAGTGACCCACTCTATGTTATATTCTCCAACCGTCATGAACTCCGAAGAGTTGATGTTGCTACAAGAAATGCAGTGTCTCTGGCCTCCGGCTTGCGAAACACTATTGCTCTTGACTTTTACTACAATGACGGGTTACCGATCTTGTTCTGGAGTGATGTAATGGAGGATAAAATTTACAGGGGAACCATGACAGGAAACAGTAAGTTCTTGCACATTACAGGGGAACCATGACAGGAAACAGTAAGTTCTTGCCCATAATGGTTACAGGGGAACCATGACAGGAAACAGAAAGTTCTTGCCCATAATGGTTACAGGGGAACCATGACAGGAAACAGTAAGTTCTTGCCCATAATGGTTACAGGGGAACCATGACAGGAAACAGTAAGTTCTTACCCATAATGGTTACAGGGGAACCATGACAGGAAACAGTAAGTTCTTACCCATAATGGTTACAGGGGAACCATAAAAGGAAACAGTAAGTTCTTGCCCATAATGGTTACAGGGGAACCATAAAAGGAAACAGTAAGTTCTTGCCCATAATGGTTACAGGGGAACCATGACAGGAAACAGTAAGTTCTTGCCCATAATGGTTACAGGAGAACCATGACAGGAAACAGTAAGTTCTTGCCCATAATGGTTACAGGGGAACCATGACAGGAAACAGTAAGTTCTAGCCCATAATGGTTACAGGGGAACCATGACAGGAAACAGTAAGTTCTTACCCATAATGGTATGATCTTCTTTCCTTATAACACACAATTCATTCAAAACTACTAATATACCCTAAAATCCGGAAAATATGCCGGTTTTGAAAATAAGCCTGTCTCGAAAATAAGCCACTATTTCACTACAGGCAAAAAGGGCTCAAAAATAAGCTGCACTCAAAACTAACCCATCCAGTTTTTTGTATAAGTAAATGTGTTAATGACTTTGTTAGGACACCATAATTATAAGATCGCAAAAGTTACCAACGTGTACATAGCAGATTTATTTCCACATATAATAGCAGTAAAACATACTTTGGAATAAAAACACTTAAAACTATGCCAGTTGTGCTGATATTTAAAACCCTGGACAAATTAAAACTTTAAAAACGCAAAAAAAATCCTGTCTCAAACGCTTCTTGTCAAGTCAGTTCTGCTAATTAACATGACCGGTCTTTATAACATAATGCAGTGTTTATCACGAATTGTGTAAGTTATTCATACCTGTTGGCCAATTAAATCAGGAGTATTTGTAAGGTCAAACAAAACTTTTTAATGGGTAATTATCTGTTAGCAACAGATTATTTTCATTTAGAAATTTTAACAAATTATAACAAAACTGGTATGTCAGAATTATAAGTATTTACCGACGTCGATGTTTTTACTAAAAAGCAAAATATATGACATCCATATCTTCAGTATTTCGGTACACCGCTTTTTAAACCATTACTGAATATATGTACTCAAAAGTTCACTGGACTCAAAAATAAGCCGGGCTTAATAATAAGCCACCATATCCTTACGAAAAATATTTAAAATAAGCCGCGGCTTATTTTTGGGATTTCAGTTGATTTTGCTTCATTACTAGCATCACAAAATGTAACAGATTAATAGATTTATGCTACTGAACAATGTGTAAAACAACAATAAAAATATGTTGCTGTTGGTGTGGAACATAACCAAAGAAAACAACAATATTGAACATGTTTTGCTTAAACATTTGCAGTAACTATTTATAGGTTTTATATGAAAACGTTGACATATATTAGCAATATAAAATGAGTCGTGCCATGAGAAAACCAACATAGTGCAGCCTGGTCTGGATCCATGCTGTTCGCTTTCAAAGCCTATTGCAATTAAAGAAACTGTTAGCGAATAGCATGGATTCTGACCAGACTGTGCGGATGCTGGTCGCAAAGCCGCAATGTTGGTTTTCTCATGGCGCGACTCATATAGATAATGTCTTAACTCTCTGTAGGATTTTCTGTCTGAAATTCAGGAATTCATTTGCACATGCCCTCAGTTCTGACCATCAGGAGTTACATGTAATAAATTCATTGATTCTTGTAATTTAACCTTAGCCTGCTAGTAGCAAGTGATTATGCCTTTGCGACCTGTGCAGACACAGATGTGCAGGCTGATCAAGGTCTGCACTGTTTGCTGTTCAGTAAATGTTCAGTTAAAACCTCTTTGAATAATAAGTGGTACTGTCCAAATTGAATTATGGACCAGTCCATTTAAATATGACAGAGTAAGGGTTAAAAGAACCATCTAGAATATTTTCCACTTATTTATTGAACAGGTTTGATGAACGTTGAGGCAATCATATCCTCTGGTTTGGCTACAACAGAAGGTATGGCCGTCGACTGGGTGTGTGAGAACATATACTGGGTAGAGAGCAGTCTGGACCAGATTGAGGTTGCCAAACTGGATGGCTCCAATAGAACTACACTGATAGCAGGAGAAATGAAAAGTCCCAGGGCTATTGTTGTAGATCCTAGAGAAGGGTAATTTGTGTACATTTTTGTAATAGAGGGGTTGACATGTATGAATAATAGTCAACCTTTATACAACCCCACCACCAAAACACACTTTTTTGTTTTTGCCCTGTCCTTCCGTCTGTCACACTTAATTTCTGATCAATAACTGGAGAACCATTTGACCTAGAACCTTCAAACTTCATAGGGTGGCAGGGCTTATGGAATAGATGACCCCCTTTCATTTTTGGTGTCATTCTATCAAAGGTCAAGGTCACAGGGGCCTGAACATGGAAAATCATTTCCGATCAGTAACTTTAGAACCACTTGACCCAGAATGTTGAAACTTCACAGGATGATTTGTCATATCTGATATGAAATAATAATAATAATAATAATAATAAAGACTTTATTTATAGAGGCAACACAGTTAGGTCTAGCCCAATCTTCCCTGTGAGCCTCATACAAAACAAATATTTACAACGGTACAAAATGAAACAAAACAGGGTTGATAATAACAATCACATGGTATTTACATGTAAACAATCTTACTAAAGGGCGGCCAAAAACAAGCTTTATAATGAAAATGAAAACAAGTGGTGTCTGTTTATTGGTGGTCTGTAGACCTCAGGCATGGCTGTTGATTTTAATACAAAATGTATTGTCATTTCTAGAGCTCAAAAAGTGCAGAGTGCTGTCTGAAAGGGGCTGTTAGAGTTAATTGCACCATGGAATTGACAGTGTTTTATTTGTATGAAAATAGCAACAATTTAGTCAACAGGTGCCAGTTTAGAGAGACTGGGGATGGACACAGCCTGTCAATAGAGAAATATTGAACCCAAGTTTAACACTACTCAGATAAATGGACTGTATGATGGAGGCTTACTGCTTGGTCCATATGGTACAAATTCAATCTTAATCAGTAATGTTTGATTACTTGTTATATTAACACTATGACTTTACCCACAGGGCTTTGTTTTGGACCGACTGGGATGGACATGACCCACGTATTGAGAAATGTTCAATGAGTGGTGAGGGGCGTAAAGTGATACACAGAATTAGCCCAGCGGAAGGTGGCGGCTGGCCAAATGGACTCACGGTTGACTTTGATTTTAAGCGCTTGTATTGGATAGATGCAAGGTATTCTTGTCTTTGACTTGCTGTGATTAGTAAACTTACGTAAAACAGAAGAAATAATACACAAAGCTGTAGTTCTGAGAAATGAAATTTTTAATTATTATTCTGCAGTGGTATTACTGGTAAATTTAAGAATGTGTTCTTCACACAATGATGGTGTGAGAACATCAGAATAAAAAAATTCGCATTGAGAAATTACAGTATATACTTGTTCCACAGAAAACGTTCTTTGAGGTCATTAGCTTGCTGTTAGACAATCATATTTCCTGTGTTTCAGATCGGAGTCAATCCACACAGTTGACTATTTTGGGAACAATCAGCGACTGATTCTTAAAAGCCACAAAGATATGAGACATGCGTTTGCAATTACATTGTTTGGTAACCATGTCTACTGGACAGACTGGAGTACCAACTCTGTTGTCAGGGTATGTGATTTCCTCCCTTGCTGAACTTTGGGCAGTGGTATTTTTAAAGTAAAGGAACTATTTCAGAAATTTTGGAAAACATTTTGATAATGGTAACTAATGTGAAATCATGAATATTCAAAGAGGAGTAACTTATGTGAAATCATGAATATTCATGGGGGAGTAACTGAAATCATGAATATTCGTGGGGGAGTAACTAATGTGAAATCATGAATATTCATGGGGGAGTAACTGAAATCATGAATATTCATGGAGGAGTAACTAATGTAAAATCGTTAATATTCATGAGGGTCTACTTTTAGGCAGTTACATTAATGGATTGAATCTTACAATATGACCATCAGTCCATAAAAAAATGTGAATACTGTAACAAAAACATCATGAAATAAGGCTTATACATTACAGTTCAGTTTTAAACAAGCTGGGTGTAATCTTCAAGGGGAGATAATTTCTTTGAAAAAAGTATTTATTTTGATATTGATTTCTTTACAATGAAAGCAATTGGTGTATTTTTCTTTACAACAACAAGCAAAAACAAAAGGAGATTCAAAGAATTTTACAATATGATAACTTTGAAATATATATTGGAGGAGTGTTCAAATATTTGATATTTACTACAGTAACTGTTGTGCACATGAAAAAGTAGCATCCTTAAATGAAATTATGTTTGCACTTTTTAGGCTAACAAATTCAATGGTTCCGATGTTCAGATAGTTCAGAAAAGTATTACTCAACCATTTGACTTGCAAGTTATACACCCGAAGCGACAACCAGCCATGGCAAATCCATGTGCAGTGAACAATGGCGGCTGCTCAGACCTATGTCTCCTCGGCTATAATGGCAGTGTAGGGTGCAGATGTCCACATCGAAAAAGATTGGATAAAGATAATAAGACTTGTGTCGGTATGTACAAAATTAGAATATATTTCATATGAGCTTTTCTTGACTAATTAGCAAACTACACATTGGTAATGATGTCTAGGATTAGGATATCAAACCATTAATTGATAAGCCAATGACCTTAAATATCAACCATTCTTACACTTTTAAGATTTTCTTTTATATAAACAAAGAAGGATTTTTACAACAAAGAAGGATTTTTACATGTTTTTCAAATTGACTTACTTTTGGCTATTCCACCTACGAAAGGATTCGAGATTAGTATCCCTTCCTGGTTTAATTCGAACATGTGAAGAGTGGAAATTTTGGCCCTTGTGATTAAATTACAATGTATTTGAACTCAAAACCATGTTTTATTTGCCAATAAAGCACTCAAAAATAAAATCTATTTCCCAAATAAATGGTTCAAAGCTAGATGAAAATGTTCACATCCTAACAGTGTCCCCCAAGTAAGCTAAATCTAGTTTTAAACAGTTGAGCCGCGCCATGAGAAAACCAACATAGTGGGTTTGTGACCAGCATGGATCCATGCTGTTCGCTAAAAGTTTCTCTAATTTCCGTGTTGGTTTTCTCATGGCGTGGCTCAGTTGTTCATTTGACAGAAGTGCCCTTTGTATCTGTTTTGAAATATGCATGCAAGATGGTTTTTTCATTATATAGAATTTTGATAAATGTTACTGATAAATTGACCTGGAAATTTTACTAATTTCCGACACTACAAAACAACATGGTGTTATAATAGAATGTTGACTTTGTTTCCCTCACCAACCCCTCACTCCTGCAAATTGTCTTATTTTATTGACAATGTAGATTTTGTATATAACAATAAAAGATAACATGAAAGTAGAGAACAACAGGCACCTGTCTTTTTGATATCAATATTTCAGGTGAGGTTGATGTGGGCAGGAATGGGCAAGTCTCTCCTTTTCCTCTTTATATAGACCTCGCCTGATCAAATTCATATCAAAAGACAATAGCCTGTTATTCTAATTTATCATTTGTCATTGACTCGAGAAAGAAATTCCAGGCAAGTGTTATCATGCAGTTTTAATTGTGGTTGCATGATGAAACAAGGTGCCCAAATGCATGATGTGACAAAATGTTATCATATATTGCAGAAAGGTAATTTTGTATGTGTTTTTAGTCATTATATATTGTTTATAACATTTGTATTACAGAGGATATGAAGTTTCTACTGTTTGTAAAGAATCATGAGATACGGGGTGTGGACATTGAGAAGGCTCATTTCAACGTATTGCCTGTCATTACAATTCCACATGTAGATAATCCTACTGCCATTGATTATGATATCAACTCGGACACTCTGTACTGGGCTGATAAAGGTCTCAATGTCATCAAAAAGGCCACATTCAACGCTGAAGTCGAAACACTCATTGATAAAGGTACGTTGTTGTTTTTTTTTTCAAAATTAATTTTGATGTTTTAGTTGCAATTTTTATTAGTATACCAACTGGTCATTATTTACATTTGTCAGTTACTTTGGGATATGGGTTTGTTGATGTCAGCTTCAGAAGGTCAATTGATTCCTAAGTTTATTTGTTCAGTTAGATTAATTGATGCTCATTGACACAATCAGAAACTAAAAAAAAAATTAGATTAATGAAATTTTATGATTTTTTTAGAATTAAAATGAAGCAGAATGATTTAATATATGTAGTACATAGACTGGTTGTGTTTGTATTTTCAGGGTTGAAGAATACTGAAGGTTTTGCCATTGACTGGTTGTCTAGAAATATGTATTTCTCATCATATGACCTGACAGCACAGACTGCTTCCATCTCTGTAGCAACTTTGACTGGTTCATTTAGAACAGAACTGATCAGTACGAAAATAGTACAGCCTAAGTCTATAGCACTTCATCCACTGAAAGGGTTTGTATTTTATTTATAGGTGACATATTGATACTTAATTACTGACTTAATTCTCTTTGTCTAAGTTTAAGCCTGGGGTCTTTACTACTGTTAAGAAGTGTTGGTTTCACTAGCAAGACATAGTGATTGTTGTTTAACATGGTAGGGGAACTGGGTCTGAGAACTATTTTCTTTTTTTCATTTTTTTCACAGATGGGCTAAGGATGGTCCTGTGCGACGACATTAAAATGAAATATATTTTACCATCAGGTAAAAGTGCCAGGCCTACAAGTCTTCATTTGTCCATTTAAAAAAAAATCAGGACATGTTTTAGAATGACATTGTCTGTCCATCAGCAGTTTCCTTTTCTGGACTCAAAGTAAGAAAGTATAAAAGTAACAGTTTACAGACTTTAAAGGATAACCAGAAATAACTTGAGGAGGAACCCTATTTTTTTGAGTCTGTAGGTCTACATTCTAGGTCACAGTGACCTGGAGACTGAAAAATGTTTCCACACTTTTACATGTAAGTCATAAAGTACAGTAGCTACAGCTTAATGACTGAGTACCACTAGAGGAAGATGTCTGTTCATTTGGTGTTCAGTAGCTCAAATGTCAAGGTCATAGGACCCAGGCTTACTTTCTGGTAATGTCTTTGTTTCTGGGTGCATAAGTCAGAAAAGTAAAGGTGAGGGACTTGTTTTCACTATGTCCCCTTGTTAATGCCTATGGTATTAGTTGTTAACAAACTTGGCAATTTTTTTACAGTCTGTCGAGCTTTGCCTAGTTTAACTGTGAATGGTGATGTCCATTTTCCAATATCAACTTTGAGGATTTTTTTATTACTGCCTCAACTTCATTTCTTTTTGTTAAAAATAGCTTCAAATGACTTTTCTTGTTGAATGTAGAGGACAACATTTCATCTGATTTGATCTGAGGCTTACAATTTAAAAATACACTGAAATCCAGGATCTGTTGTTAAGACTGTTAATTTGGATAAGTGGATGGTAGAGTATAATCATGTGTATTTCAGATATATGTTCTTCACTGATGTTGATGGTGCTGATGGCTCACACAAGATCTATCGTGCTAGAATGGATGGAAGTGCAGTTACACAACTGTTGACTGGTCTCAACAAACCAACTAGTAAGCATGTTTATGAGAAATTTCTATTTGATTTACTTAATTGGCAATTATAGGTTAATTTCCATGCATTCTTACTATATCTCTGTTGTTGGTAAATGGATTTGGTTAAGAAGTAGTAGTTCCACTTCATCACCCACATCATGTGACACAAGGTGCATTACACCTGCAGAAGTTCTCCATGAATTATGTGTCTTTTATACATAGAAATTTTAGTTAATGTTTTGGTGATGTTCACTCAGTCTCTTGTTATTACCAAATGAGCCGTGCCATGAGAAAACCAATATAGTGTGTTTGCGACCAGCATGGATCCAGACCAGCCTGCGCAGTCTGGTCAGGATCCATGCTGTTCGCTAACAGTTTCTCTAATTGCAATAAGCTTTGAAAGCAAACATCATGGATCCTGACTAGAGAGCAAATGCACTATGTTGGTTTTCTCATGGTGTGGCTCAAATGTATTTTACTCAGAATGAAACTGTTGTCAGCATTAACATCCACATTGGGGACATTACCAGTTGCTCTCTAGAAATAGTGCATGCTTTTCTGAAACTAGTTGTTAAAATTTGTTTCAGGTCTGGCTGTTGACTTCGAGGACAACAAGGTGTTTTTCATAAATTCTGGGAATAAGACAATAATATCATTTGATTTTGATGGCAACAATGTCAAAACTATTGTAAACCCAAACATTACAAATCCTGAGGCCCTGACTGTGAACAAGGGGCTACTATACGTTTCTACAGAAGAACAGATTGTGTCCATTAACAAAAATGGCAGTGGATTGTTTCAGCTAAGGGAGGCAACTCCAAATGTACATGCTCTGTTGATGTTTGATAAAGCAGCAAGGCAGAAAGGTTGGTTTGTTACTTAAATCTTTAATTACAGTGTGATATCATTTAATTGGTTACGGTGAACACCAAGAAGAAGAAGAAGATTTAATTGGTTACTAATTACATGGTTTTGGAAAAAAAATGCTTGTTTTGGTTCAGATATGAATTTTTTATTTTTTTGTTTAATTCTAATTTCAGTGTAATTACCCGAAGTATAACTTTTGTTGCCAGTGAATCTTATCTCAGTCATTCTGTATATGGTTGTTCAGTCAGTTAAGTGTTTGCTCTATAGATAAATTTTATATTTAAAGCTAAATTTTCATCAAATAGTTGACTTCAGTGATACAATCAGCAACTGTCTTCCTCTATCATTTTTCAGCTGGTACTGTTTTGAATGATTGTCACCTACAGAAGAGTCGGTGTTCCCAGCTATGTCTTCCATCAGATGCTCAGATGTCACACTGTAAGTGTACGGCAGGATTTGACCTTGACACAGACAATGCTTCATGTGTTGGTAAGACATCTCAGTATTTTCTACCTTTTTAAAGGCCGTAGACCTGTAATAAACAGTGTTGGGGCCCAAAAAATAATGATTTTTTTTTACTGTTCTCTTGAAATAAGTCCATGGACATATAACCTCTTTTCATGTATTAAGTACCTTAAACATGGTTTTTCTATACATTATTTCTTAAATATAGCAGCATGTGACAAAGTTTGTTCTTTCTAAACTGAATAATGAGGACCAAGATTACTAAAATATATAGATATTTGCATCATAACACCTGTCTGTAATTTACGGTAGAATGTCCTTTACGGGTATCAAGTCATTCCTGTTGTATGCTGTACTTTACGGTAGAATGTCCTTTACGGGTATCAAGTCATTCCTGTTGTATGCTGTACTTTACGGTAGAATGTCCTTTACGGGTATCAAGTCATTCCTGTTGTATGCTGTACTTTATGATAGAATGTCCTTTACAGGTATCAAGTCATTCCTGTTGTATGCTGTACTTTATGATAGAATGTCCTTTACAGGTATCAAGTCATTCCTGTTGTATGCGAAAGAGACAGAGATAAGGGGACAGAAGTTTGATGCCCTGTCTACCCAGGAGGCCCTACCACCTATCTCACAAATACAGTCTGCTAGTGCTGTTGATTTCCTTGCTTGTAAGTTTATAACATTTCTGGAAAAGGAGAAAAGTTATTTTATTATAGTTTATTACATTTCAATCATATCATTGTATGATATGTATTGCTTTTCATGTAAAGTTAGAAGAAAGCATGAAATACATTAACTTTTTTCTTAACAACATACCGGTTCATGTATATATCAAAGTTGTGATTTTGAGTTGAGGATTTTTAGGGCTCTTGAAAAGTTGGTTGAAAAGAAGAAACTGACATAAAATCTGTGATATTGTTGAGGGAAATAGTTTGGCTTTCAGACTTAGATGCAAACAAAGTCAGAAAACGTATTTTCATTCATCTATTACTGCCAACAGAATGGTAAACTAGTTATGTTTGAAGACAAAGTCTCATGACATTTAGGCTCACAACGTGAGATATTGCAAGTTAAATAAAAATTATATTGAAATATTTTTTGTAAATAATTGATATTCATATAACATTTTCATAACTTTATGTGTGTTTCCTTTATCTAGCTGAAGATAGCATATTCTGGGTGGACACAAAAGCAAACTCAATTTCCCGTATTAAACGTGATCTTACGCAGAGAGAAGTTATTGTACAGGATGGTATCAGCAGTGTTGAAGGACTTGCTGTAGACTGGATTGCTAGTACGAATTATTTGAGCTGTGCCATGAGAAAACCGACATAGTGCATTTGTGACCAGCATGGATCCAGACCAGCCTGTGCATCCGTGCAGTCTGGTCAGGATCCATGCTAACAGTTTCTCTAATTGCAATAGGCTTTGAAAGCAAACAGCATGGATCCATGCTGGTCGCAAAGCCACTATGTTGGTTTTCTCATGGCGCAGGTCATTTTTGCTTTCTACATTATATTTGATTCATACTTAAAATTTCACTGGAAAAAAAATGGGCCTCGACGACAGCAGATAGTTACATAAAATGTGTATGTTTAATCAGATACACATACATTTTCCTTAGAAAATTTGGATGAATAGGGATGAGAAATGGTCTACTTCCCTGTAAAGGATTAGACATGAAGATTAGACAGAAAAACAAACAGTGGAATTTTATTTTGTTACAGACATATTTTCACAGCAAATTACATTTATTAATATTTGAGAGCATCCCTATGGTTGTGGTTTAGTTCACTGATTTCTGATCAATAACCCCTCATAGTTGTTTTTTTTTTTTTTGAAAATCACCAAAGTCCAAGGTTATAAAGCTTAAAGTTTCAGACCAGTCTAAAAACTCTAGAATCTGATTGGTCGATGCTGAGCTCAATCTTGAAATTGTCCAATAGCAAAACTTCATTCTGGGACTTGTAAAAGCTTGTAACCAGCATGGCTTAATTTCTTACCTGTTAGTAAGGATGAAATTTAATCTTTAACATGCTGGACAGGGTTCTGCCTTTGCGACTAGTGTAGATCATGATCTGGACTGGTCGCAAAGGCAGAATCAGTCGTGTCCAACATGATAAGAGTTAACTCTCTTTAGCATGAAGAATATAAAAATCTAAAATGAATAAATACATGTATTACTTTGCTAAGCATTAACTTCATTAGTTATTTTATTATTTTTGTTGGGTCATTGCACCTGTGGAGCATATCATAAAAGTTGTGTTTATAATATGTGATGTCTTTCTTAATTCACTTGTACTCTCTTTAAAATGTTCCATGAAAATGGCAGTAACCGCAGTATTGTGATAGAATATGTGTATTCAATGTGATATAGCTTTATAAATGCATTGTCTATCATTTTATTTGTTGCTTCAACAGATCTGCTATTAAGATAGGTAATGGTGCTCTTTTTTTTCCAGAAAATATATACTGGACAGATGCTGGGCACAGTACCATTGAAGTAGCAAAGATAAATGGTTCCAGTAGATACGTGATTACCAGTGGAGATATGGAAAAACCTAGATCCATTGTGGTCAATCCTGTATTAGGGTAAATGGAAAATTTCTGTATTGGTCACAATCGTTTAGTAGCTGACATTCAGCCTTCAGCTTTAAATGTAAACTTTAAATCAGTGATGTTTTTCCATAAAGACTTTCTGATTAGCTCAGTTGCCATTTGCCTATCCAGTTGTTACGGTTTGGACAACTGTGCTGGTTTGTCCTTCACATCCATTAAATGTTGTTAAGTTGTTAGTTTCTTGCAAAGAACATTACAGTATTAGGAATAAGTTAAAAAATAATCAAAATGGAAAAACCTAGATCCATTGTGGTCAATCCTGTATTAGGGTAAATGGAAAATTTCTGTATTGGTCACAATCGTTAGTAGCTGACATTCAGCCTTCAGCTTTAAATGTAAACTTTAAATCAGTGATGTTTTTCCATAAAGACTTTCTGATTAGCTCAGTTGCCATTTGCCTATCCAGTTGTTACGGTTTGGACAACTGTGCTGGTTTGTCCTTCACATCCATTAAATGTTGGTAAGTTGTTAGTTTCTTGCAAAGAACATTACAGTATTAGGAATAATTTAAAAAATAATCAAGGTGTATTATCAATTGTTTACAGTTACATTTTAGTTAAAGAATACAGGAAAATTCAACAGAATATTTAACCTTTTCAAGTTCTGTGTTTTCAGGTACCTGTATTGGAGTGACTGGGGTCTCGAGGCTCGGATTGAGAGGGCCAAACTGGATGGTTCAGAACGTGTACATTATGTCTACACCAACATTACAATGCCTTGGGGACTCACTATAGACTATGAGACACACAAACTGTACTGGTGTGACACTGCTAATGATATGCAGGTATGTATAGATAATTACCTAAATCATTGCGGAAATGATCCTAGTTTCTTCTTTATTATAATAAAATGCATAAATGAGTTTGCATAAACCTGTGTTAGCTTTCTAGATAAGATAATTTTTACGACAACTGTGATTTAATAGACAGCAGATATACTTGCATACAAAAGAAATCACTTGGTTATAATTTTGGATGTAATATTGTTTAATATTCACCTGCACATAAACCATGAAAATTTGTTTCCTACAAATATTTAAAGAACAGAGCGTACCGGTATATTGTTTTTCTGATATTGGTACATCTGTTAGTAGGTTGGTCTGTCAGTCAGCAGATACTGATCAATTAACTCAAGAATGCTTTAGTCTGCATTGGTTCGACTTCATGGGATGATTACCTGTGGTCAATAGATGACCCTTATTTTATCATTTGTTCAGTTGGGGAAAGGTCAAGTTCAAACTGACTTCACACTAAAGTTGTTTTCCACACAATATCTTGAGATGGCCTAGACCTTCAGTGTTCCAACTTCATAGGGTAATTGCTTGTGGTTAGTTGTTGACCCTGTTTTTTGTGGGGTCAGATGGTCAAAGTTCACGGTCCTTATGATAGTCAGACTAAAAATGGTTTCGTCTCAATAAGTAAAACAAGCCTGGGCCTGCAGTAGTCAAACTTCATAGGATGATTATCAGTGGTCAGTAAATGACCTATATAGTTTGGGGAGCAGTGGGTGAAAAATCAAGGTCAAGAGGGTTTCTGCTGGAGAAGGTTTGGATCTACAGTTGTTAGAATTAACTTGATGATTACATTTGGTGAGAAAATGATGTTTGTTGTATTAGGGCAAAGTTTGTAAGTCAGAGGTCAAGGTCACAGTGACCTTCAAACTGAAAATATTTACTGCCTAATACCAGGAGAAGGAAAGTTGCATTTGGTCTTTAGATGGAGCATCCGATCTGGAGGTCAGTGGAGGTCAGTGGTCAATGCTACAGCGACCTACTTACAGAAAACTGTATATACTCGATAACTGGTGACATAAGATAATTGTGTGGTCAATAGATGGTTTGTATTGTTTTTGAGGTCAGAAGGTCAAAGGTTAAGGTCTTAGTGACCTACTTTCAGTCGTTATGTGGTGAAGGCATGGACTTCCAGCTGTCAGTTTTGATAGGTGGATTTCTTTATGGTCAGCTGATGGCTCTTGTTGTTTTGGGATCAGTATACCAGTCATTGTTTGAGGCTAGAGATTAAAAAACATGTTGGAAAAATATTGGAACTACAGTCGTCAAACTGCAAATCCAGCTTTGTTTCACCCTAAGCGGATTGACATAGATGCTGAAATTGATCTATGACAGTCCTATAGATTTACTAAAGGTTTTGTGTTTTAATTTTTTCAGACGATTGCCGCTATAGATCTACTAACTAATCAGAGACATGTGTTAATCAGACAGACTCCAGATTTTCAGATGAACCCAATATCGCTGACAGTATATTCTGACTACATTTACTGGATAGATGGGTATATAAATGAAATTAATTATGCAATTTAATAAAATGTTGAAAATAGGTGATGTGTAAAAGTGATCTTAATTGCTTTTCAACTCTTTTTCCATTCCAGTACATAAATTTTATATTTTGTACATAATATCTTGTCCTGAAATTTATTTTTCTAAGACAATGAAAAGTGGAAAGCTGATCTATGAATGAAGCAATGATAGATATGTCGTGGGCTGAGCGCGAAACTATTGTAACTGTATATGAATAAAGAACAAGATACAATAGTTAGCGCGAAACTATTGTAACTGTATATGAATAAAGAACAAGATACAATAGTTTCGCGCTCAGCCCTCGATGTATGTATATATTTATTATTTTAATTTCAATGCTAAAGACAATTATTCTTCACTTCATCATTAAAATTTAAAAAAAAATGTTTATTCAATGTTTAAGCTGATTAGATCAGGTGAAATGAGGTGTGGTATTCAGTAGTCTCTGTATTGAAATACTGTGAAATCATTAATATTCATGGGGGACTAACTTTCATGGATTTCGTGGTTGAGTCAGTCAACGAAATTTAATCTCAACGAAATTGCCATTTTGACCAAAACCACTAAATTTCATGCCCACGAAATTAAATGATTTTACAGTAATAAAATCTTTTTCTAGGAAGTTGAGTGGTTCTTCTATTTATCGTGCCTCGAGGATGGATGGAAGTGGACAAACTTTGATACGAGCTGAACTTGGAGGCCATTTGAAGGACATTAAAGCTTTTGACAGCAGTAGACAAAGAGGTGAGATTCATGTGGCTTGTTTAATTGTACCACAGAGAAGTGAGATTCATGTGGCTTGTTTAATTGTATGAGGTGTTAAACTGTTTATGTTTATACCATCCGCTAAACTCTGTTTGAGGGTCAGTATGGGAGTCACCTTGTCTTGTTTGTTCCTTTCCAATCCCATTACTGGAACCCATACATTTACCATGTTGAAACTTACAATATGATATTACTGATACAAAGGCAAGTCCATAACCCATATATTTTGTTTACAGATTTTTACATTAAAGAATATTTTTCTGTTTTTTAGCTCAACTATTCGAAGAATAGTCTAGCTATTCTACTCACCCTGGCGTTGGCGTCGGCGTCGGCGTCACGCCTTGGTTAAGTTTTTGCATGCAAGTACATACAGCTATCATGTACACTACAGGCAGCGCGTAGTCTACATAAATCACCCGACCTCGGTGTTCGTTTTTTAATTTGGGTGTCAAATTGCGGTGGTCGGACACCCGTTTGACCACCACGGTCAATTAAACACGATCGTTACAGTACCGTCGAATAAGTGATCGCGGTGGTTTTCCGGTGTCCGTTGCGGTGGAATTGCGGTGGTCACGGGGTTAAAATTTATAGGAAATTAATATTTTATAAAATAAAAAAAAGAATAGTTCAAGATAAATTAAGTGCATTCTACAAATGTATTTAATTGCCTTTAAAAAAAATATTAATAATTTCTTTTTTATTCAGGTACGGTATATTACAAGCGTGCGTATTGGAGTTAAGCAGCCGCCGTGAAATGTAAACATTCACAGTTTAACGTGCATTCAATTAATGTGTCTTCATTTGCATACTTTTTAATAGATCTATATATATTTGAATTATGTACATTTAGTACAATTTCGTTCTAATTGTAAAATCTTTCACGGCTGCTGCTATTTGACAGTTTCGTTATCATGTTTGAGTTTTCATATATTTTTAAGTTTGTTTCATTCAACTGTTTTCGCATGTTTGAATTTATAATTCCTTTATCATTGTTTGCATGTCTGAGTTTTCATTCAATTTCAGTTCGTTTACGCACGTTAATTATTTAAAGGTTGTTTCATCATGATTACTCAAATCCAGTGCTTCGTTATGATACTAAAATTCAGGTTAATTACATAAAATTAGACCTCAATTTAAATCCTACTTAAATGCATTAAAAGTTTGTCGTTCTTAACCGGAAAATATAATATACACAATTTATTCCCTAAATTAACAGCTGTAAATATTTACGAATTTGATTTAATCGAACTATATTAAATTTAATTATTGCTTTTGATAATGCAACACGTAAATACCTGCGTATTATAATTATATGCTTTTTGATCAAACAATATTTACAGTGCATCTGTTGTCTTGAAAACTGTAGTGTTCTGTTCATTTACACCTGTTTTAGACTAATTGCTTTTTTACTGATTCATGTTCGGTAATCCAGGGGTCCAGGCATGACCCCCCTCCACCACTAGTTCTAAAATTTCGGCAAGATGTATTCTTTAGGGGAATTTCAAGCAAGAAATTTATTTAAGCCACGCCCATTGAACGGAAAAAATGTTGCCTTAAATTACTTAAAAGAAGGCATTTTGCCGAACATTTATATTATACATGGAGCTTCAACATTTTCACACAATTCTATAATCCCCTTGGAAGGATATTTCAATGCATACCTGATATACAAATGTAAAGGTATAGAAGTCCATGGTATCGGCGAAAGCAGTCCACTGAGAATTACGTCTTGAGATAGGGAGAGAATGCAGTATTGGGGTTTTGGAGAATGATAACAGTAGTAAGCATAATTATATTAAACACACAAAAAAAGAAGTAGAAATGCTTTATTGTAATTATAGACAGACATATGTAATGTATACATGAAAACTACAGAATTTATTCATACCTAACAACTGTGTTTGGCGGTTTTAATACAACAAAGATCAAACTAAAACTACAGTAGCAAAACATATATACAAAACATGGAGCTAGTGGGTCTTTGTAAGTAAAGCAAAAATCGGAGTACTCTATTTAGTTATTTTTTGGATAAAAAACGACATGTATATACATTAAGAAGAACACAGATTCATTTAAACGCAACTTTGTACAATGCTGTTTCTTTCGAAAGTCTCATATTTCTCACAGGTTCATATATGACACAAAGTCGTCGGACACGTACGAAAAGTTTATATCTGGCATGCTGAGTGCTGGACTTTGTTCTTGATTGCACGTCGTTGACTGCTTTTTCTGTTTACGTTCTTGTCTGCTCACACGGCGTAAAAGTTCGTTAACCTTAGGAACTACAACATCCTTCCACAGTCTTTGGTCTTTCACCTCCGGATAGAACGTACACACATACTGCTGCACAACAACCTTCCTTTCCTCGCACAGCTCTTTCTTATTTAGATTTCCCCCGCCATTCCAACTGTACATATATCGTAAGTTCGTCACTCCAAAAAGTTCTGGATAGAGACGCTGCACTAGATGTGCCGCCATGTTCCCAGGTCCAGATGACGCCTTGTGAAGGTCTCGAAGGTCCTCAATTGGAATATGGTGTTGAGCTGGCACTTCCTGATCGTCGGTGCTTGTAGGCCTAACGGTGTTGTTGTTGATATTCATATCTTCCAGCTTACACGCGATGCTCTCTAGCAGAGCCCTCATTACTTTTACTTCCCCCTCCATCTCCCTTCGTTCGCGTCTCTCGGCTTCGAAAAGCTTTCGTAAGTTAATCTGTTCCGCTGCCATAGACCTAACGGATGCCTCCAATGCCAACAAGTTGCTCTGGAGTGGTCCAAATCCCGTTGGACGGCCTGTTCTGCTTATGAATCCAGGACGTGATGTTGTTGGAGTGTCGCCTGAAGGCACAGCATCCACGGCAGGTTCGACTGACGTCGGCGATGCTGCTTGCGTCGATATTTCTGTGCTCACGACGGATGACGAGATGGCTGGTACAACCGTCAGTGCTGATGAAGACATGGCTGTTGTCACGGCGGATGTAGTAACGGCCTGTACCCCTGTCGTTGCTGCGCTGACCGGAGATGATGTCGACACTGTGATTGACCCACCGCTCACAGTTACAGTTGTCTCTGGGTAAAACCCAGGTGGAGATACAACCCGTATCACACTGGCGGGCTGTCTCGGCTTTGGAGTCTGAAAGAAAGGAAGATAAGCTGCATGTCAGTCTTGATTAAAATGCGTTTTACAGTTTCAGAAAATTTATATTTTATTTTACATGTAAATAAATTTCTGTTCAAACGTATAAACGTACACTACGCTTAAGCAATGGTACCAATTAACGTCATTCAGCCAAACTACCCGTTTCAACTGGCGCGTCACATTTGTTCGAATTAATTAAGAGAACACTTATTGTCCCCTTATGCAAATTCGAAATTCTCGCGTGTTTACATTTGTCACTTACACCAGAAACTTTGCTGCTGTCTCTAATTTTTAACTAAAATTATTATGTGACAAGACTGCTTTATGCAAGAAAGAAATGACTTTTACACTTAACTACTGTGAAAATATATGTAGACTTGTCACTACGTAATTACCTTTGTTTTCGTCGTAGCAACGGATGTTGCAACGGATGTTGCGGTATGTGCGACAGGCTCGCGTTGTAACTTCTTGCATTCTGCCTTCATCTCCTTCTCACTGCCCGCTGCGATCACCACCGCTGTGTCAACCTCGTCCTTCCTTCCCCACTGAACCTTATAAACTCCGTCTACCATAATCTGAAACACAAAACGAAATTAATTTTATTATACATCAGAGGCTGATAGCGAATCTTTCTTTATAAAAGAGCAATTTTATTTTTAAAATGACTTTAATCCACTTAAGCAAAAAGCGATAGCGCTTTGATAACTCTTATCTCGAACAGTGATCAAGTCACAAGACATAATCTCTTACATGCTTGATTGTCTGCGTGCATTCAATGATAAATGATAAATGAATAAAATTCTTTATTCGGAAATGTGAATGTAATGACTGATGTTTTTCTTTAAGATAGTTCTGCATGTTTGAATCTAAGACTGAATGACAAGGACAGATCTATCAAGTTACCAAAGTCTACCAAATCTATTCAATAATTTCATTGCACATCTTTTAATAATATCATGTATTGCTATTAAAAAAATCAAAGTATACATGTATATATACATGTTTATACGTACAAAGATATAGAATTGTATAGGATTAGCTAGCTATAAGTAAAAAGCCGTATAAAATAGTTAACTATGATTTTAAATGTAGGCAGCTACGATAAAACCTAACAGATCTTATGAAATTTAATAAGGTACATTATATACAATGGGCACAATATCTACACATCTGTTTAATTCACTGAGCATCAAATTAACAGAACAGAACATTTTATATACGAGATTTTTGTGGTTGTTCCATAGTTGAATCTTATTTATAATTGTAACACTTTACAAGGTGCGTATAATAATAATAAAATAAAAAGCTACAAATCATAGCCAATATCTTGTCAATTTTCTTTTAATTCTAATACACTGATACAATCCGCAACTTTGACATAAATCACGCGTTTAATTTCAAATACTTATGTCATACATAAAATTTAATAAATCTGGTATAATAATAATACATCAGCACGTGTCACGATGTTACACCTTTCATTCATACATGCCGTGATTAGGGATGGCAACATACATGTTACTTTAGAATTTAATTGACATAATTTAAATGCTAATATCTTGCCAATACAATACGCTGTCCCATGCCACGATGATATACATACATGTATACAAAGAACAGGGTGCTACTTGACCAAAATGACACTTTTAAAAATCTTAAATTCAAATTCAACCATTGTTGACAACACACACGGCTGTCAAATTGACAATACACATTATGCAATACACATAGTATTTGTACTAATAGACAATACACATGGGTGTCAAACTTGACACCTGTATTATAAGTACACGGATCATGCCCACTCACTTCAGAAATCTTTATAATTTGAACAAGTGATTGCTAGCAATACATAGTTATTCAAGAGAAAATGAGTAAAAATCGTCGAGTTAATCACAGTGTTAAATTAAAAATCATTGACTTGTATAAGTCAGGCAAACGAAATCGTGATATCTTAAAATCTCTGAATGCACAAGGACAGGACATACCAAGGCACGTTATTTCGTACTGGATAAGACATTATCAGAATGGATACTTTGATCCTTATAATGTAACAAGTGAACAGAACGTTAAAAAATTCACCAAAATCAGTAACAGAGACATTGAAATTGTAAAAAAATCACTTGGGCTAAACCCGTATCAATCTGCTGTGGAGTTACACAAAGAATTAAAAGAAGACGGTGCAGAATTTTCCTTGACAACGACAAAATCGGTTATAAAGGCAGCGGGTTACACTAATGACAAACCAAGGTATGCGCAGATGGTACGAGGACCGAACACCATGCCACGTGTGGTATTCTGCGAGAACTTGATAGCAGTTAACGATTCCTTGAGCGACATTATATTCACAGACGAATCTTCTATACAACTACACAACAATAAAACCACCACATACAGACAAATAGGTACAATGAGTCACTCCTTACCGAAACCAAAACACCCGTTAAAAGTTCATGTGTGGGCCGGTATCAGTCGTAGAGGACCCACAAAAATTCTTATTTTTGAAGGAATTATGGACAGCAAGTTTTTTACTGAATCCGTGTTAAAAGATATGTTGTTACCCTTCATTCATCATGTATATCCGGATGGTCATCGCTTCCAACAGGACAATGACCCCAAGCATAAGTCAAAGTTAACTCAGGAATTTATGAGAGAGAATGGCATCAACTGGTGGAATGTATGGCCATCAGGTAAGTAATCTGAACAGTAACTAAAAGTTTCATACATTGTACAAGTTATAATTATATTTCAGGAACTGCACTGTTAGCTATTCAGCAAGTTAATCGTTCATGAAAACATCTCTAAACTATAAATAGTTCTGTTTGAATTTGGCGATAGAGAAGTCCGTTTTAGAAATGTAACTAGGAAAGTGTTACTGTAAGACACATCCGTGCAGTCTGATCATTATCTACACTGTTCGCTATTCAGTCGGTATATTCATGAAAACATGCGAGTTTGTCCTAACTCAAAGATGGACCAGTCCATTTTAGAAATTTAGCAAGGGTAACATTAAAAGAGACACATCCGTGCAGTCTGATAATTATCTACATTTATCCCTATACAGTTAGTACAGTATATTAATAAAATTGTCCAAATTCAAAGATGGACCAGTCAATTTTAGAAATTTAACAAGGGTAACATTACAGAGACACATCCGTGCAGTCTGATCATTATCTACACAGTTCGCTATTCAACTTCAGTATATTGTTCATGAAAACAACTGAGTTATTTATAATATTGTTTACAGTTATAAACAGTATTTGATTGTTTAAATGTATATGAATCCTTATTTTTCAGAGTCACCGGATCTTAATCCAATAGAGATGGTTTGGAGCCAGTTGAAACGTTCGATAGCGAAGGATGAACCTAGAACGAAGGACGAGCTCGTAAAGTCAATCACACAGTTCTGGTACAGCAATATGACAGTAGACCTGTGTAACAGGTACATTGACCATCTGTTCAAAGTTGCACCTGTCTGTGTGCTTATGAAGGGAAAAGCTACCGGTGATGTGCCAAACCGCTTGCTCCCAGAACGTTCGGAAGGTAAAGACTTCAGATACTTCGATTCACTACTTCAATCAGAGTGCAGGAGAGCAAAAGTAGCGTCATTAACTACAGAGTGAATATTTGTGAAGGCGGAATTATTCAAGTTGCATTCCGTATAATAATTAATATACATGTGTACTTGTCTACATAATGAATTTCGCATGAAAGACACTCGTATTTTAGAAACACATTTCTTTCAGTCGTTACCAATCAGTTGCTGCCTTTTTAGTACTTTGATTTTTAAATACTGCACGAACAACAGGCTGGAAGAATTTTGTTAAGTCGAGAACTTGTTCAGTTGCTGGTTTTTTAGTACTTTGATTTTTAAATACTGCACGACCAACAGGCTGGAAGAATTCTCTTTAGTCGAGAACTTGTTCAGTTGCTGGTTTTTTAGCACTTTGATTTTTTAAATACTGCACAAACAACAGGCTGGAAGAATTTTGTTTAGTCGAGAACTAGTTTTTACTGTAATAATTTGTTAATGAACCATTAAAGATGTCTCATGTGCAGAAAAAATAGAAGTATAAAACTAAAAATAAAAAGTGTATACAGTAATCGTTTTATTTGTTATATATTTGATACAGACACAGTCTAATAACACGAGAAACTCGTGTTCTGTAGGTACCATCATATTTGCTTCGAATACAAGTATTTCCCCGCTTTAATGACAACCCTGACTTGTTTTATAAGAGTTACCATGAAATTTCAGGTTGTTTTTTTTTGTAATGTTTTATTTCACTCTAATTTTGTTAAATTGACCAAAGTTATATAAAGTAGTAATAATTTCATAGATTTTGTTTAATAAAATCATCCAAGAGGAGCCCCGCGGTTACTTTCCTGATTCACACACAAGCCATGCATAAAGGCTGCCACTGCCAATGAACTAAGTCTATGCACTACTACTTTATTTAATAACTTTAAAACCTTTAAAATATATTAAAACTTTAAACACGCCTTTATAAAAACAATTTATTTACGTCCGATACTTTTCCATACACACAGGTTTATTTTTAGATTACACGCCACGCCTATATGTCATATCGATAAATATGTTCCTCTATGTACTTTACTGTTCGCCTTATGGTTAACCATTCTGATTTACTGTATGCTTTTAAATTGATGGCATTTTTTTATTATTAAAGATTTTTCTATTCTGTTTGTTTCCTTTTCTAGCTAAAAGTCAAAATTTATTGTTCGCGTTAATTTCAATTTATTTACTTTTAAAGTATACTAGCAATTTACAATCGCGCTGTATGAAATTTAACCGGTAATTTTACTGGAAATCGGCCGTTTTTATGTAATTTTGTTTAAAATAATGTTAATATCTGAATGAAAATGCCCTGATATTCTAGCTGTATCTATTCTTTATTGATACTGAAAGTTTGAAGCAAATCTATTACATAATAGAAGCTCTACACGCGTTTCCTGTGTAGGCCTACATGCCACCTAAATCCCGCGATATAATTCTATTAAATTTCAGGAAAAAACGATTGACGATTTTATATTTAACCTTCACTCTTTAATAGTATACGCATGTGCGTCAGGCGTCTACAAAATTTTCAATAACATGTTCGTCTGCAAAATTACAATGTGTTTGATGCAGAAACTTGGCCAAATCAACTGTAGGCCTATATATTTCTTAAAAAATGTTGTTGTTTTTTAATATTCATGAAATTTTGCATAATTCAACTCTAAAATATTAGACAGTTCCTAACTAAGTTTTAATAAAATCAAAGAACAGGTTTTTAAGATACAGTCGATCAACTGACACAATCACAATTTCAAAAGTTGCAAAAATACCGCCAGTGCCGACGAAAATGTCAAAATGTGCTCATATTTAACTGATATACGTCGGGTTGGTTTAATTAGAATAACATTTTGTATTCAAAATCGAAATAATGCAAAATAGATATGTACAAATGAATATTAAATAAAACAATGATTTCCTGCGATACACGCTGCAAGTCAATTATTCGCCTATAGAAAAAGTGCGACTGTTCAAAATCAAAAATGCTTTACACGGGTTGTGAATTGACATTAAGCAAAAACTGAAGTACTCACCTCTTCATCGGTGCGGAAAAATCCACGAGTCCTGACCTGGGTCTTATTATCACACTGGTAACGTACCACAAAGTGCGTACACTGTTTTGTCAACTGTCTGATACTCATTGTCACAGAATCTCGTAATCACAAAAACAAAATAACTGTATAATAATGAACTATTTGCACTATATAGTTAATCCAATTATTATATTTTCACTATATGATTAATCCAGTAATACTGTCACAGTGTGGGTTGTAAATAATGAAATGTAGGGAGCATAATAACATCTGGTGCTTATATTGCCAAAAGCTGTACCAGAAAAACAAAAGATTTACAGATCAAGAGATTCTCACCCACTCACTGAACAAAGATACCGGCTTCAATTATTACTAATTATATGACAGTTTGAACACGTACAATAAGAATCCTTTATTTTGAAAATACACCTCCTTCAATCAAGTTCAATTAGATACCAGTTTGTGCACGTGAGATATTCACACCCACACACTGAGCAAAGCTACCGACTTCCAACTTAAATTAAGATAAACTGCACGTGCGAGTAACGCCCAGTAATTGAGTAAATCGTGTACCAATTAATTACCAACTGTTAGAGAATAGGTACCGACTTAATTACTGCAAAAAACACGAATCTTTGAAATACTTTCGCACATGATATAAATTAGATATATGAATTATGTATTATGCGGAAGTGTTGAAGATTCATATATATAACTTCCACACCCAACACCTAATTCTTGAAATTATTTTTGTTTGTTGAATTATCATAAAAATATTTTCAATGTGTGTCCAAGGCCGAAGTCCGTATGGGGTCTTCCTCCACCAGCAAAGCTGGAAAGTCGCTATATGACCTATAGCCTAATTGTGTCGGTGCGTCGTAACCCCCCCCCCCCCCCCCCCCCCCCCCCCCCCCCCCCCCCCCACACACAAAAAAAAAGTCCATCCCGTTTTGTACATGTAATTTGTCAAATTCTCAGCAGTAAACATGAGGGGTCCTGTATTCTTTTTTATTTATCTTTATTTTACAAACATATAATATGTGTATAATGAAGAGATTTTTTTTTTGAGAAACAAATATCCGAAATAATGCTTACACTTCCTAATTATTATAATGTACATATATATACCTAAAACAAACGTGATATATGAAAATGGTGTAGTATTTGTAATAACAGTATAAAGTCTCTCGTATCTCTTACTTGGCCATTTACATTATATTTTCTGTGCAGTATTTTATATGTTTATGTAAACTGATTCATGTTAATGGATGAGAATCAAATCAAATAATGCAATCTTCTGATGATCTATTCTGCTTTTCTACTCTGACATCGACGAAGACTTGAAATACATTTTCTGTTCTACTATTTCCATCAGAACCTGAAATTTATCTATAAATGTTGATGACACAAAAATTTATGTATACATGTATGAGAAATGCTAACTCCGTTAGAACCTGAACATCAAACGAGTACGTATTATTTGAGGTTTGCTATAAATAGTGCACGTGACGTGTAGGTATGCTACATTTATGTTTGAAAACAGTGTCGATTGAATGCGTTGAATTCTCGAAACAAAAACATCGGACTTTGTATTAGGAATGTGATTAAATAAAACATGAACAAATCAATCATAAAATCCGTGAAAATGTACATACATGAACAACTGTTACCATAACGGAAACAAGTTACGTTTTAAACAATGAAACGTACAACAAACAAACTGATTTTCTTTGTGATACGTACGCTATCATCTAAACTATAATTGAAGATTGAATTTTTTTTAGGAATATAAATGTACATGTACATGGATCGTAAAAATCATAGTGGAAAATAAATGTACAGGTAAATTGGTGACCGCGCCGACCACCTCGATGTCGCCGTGATGACCACCGAGGTCAGCGTGGACATCCCGTTTCAAAGTGACCGCGGTGTTAATGGCTCTGAACACCCGACCTCGATGGTCATTTTGTAGCGGACACTCCGCTGTTGACCACCGCTGCGGGTGTTCAAATGTAGACTGCGCGCTGCCTGTAGTGTAAAGGCATATAGCTTTGAAACTTATTTATTCTTTTTCTAGGTCAATTACCAACCTCACTGGGTCAAGTTCCATAACTCTAACATGTATTTTGAGCAAATTATGCCCCCTTTTGGACTTAGAAAATTCTGGTTAAAGTTTTACATGCAAGTTACTATCTCCAAAACTAGTGCAGATATTAAATTGAAACTTCACATGTGTCTTCGGGGTTATAAAACTAGTTGATAGCACCAAGTCCCATAACTCTGACCTTTATTTTGGCCAAATTATGCCCCCTTTTGGACTTAGAAAATTCTGGTTAAAGTTTTGCGTGCAAGTACATACAGCTATTACTAAAAGGTATATAGATTTGAAACTTATTTTTTCTTTTTCTAGATCAATTACCTACCTCACTAGGTCAAGTCCCATAACTCTGACATGTATTTTGGCCAAATTATGCCCCCTTTTGGACTTAGAAAATTCTGGTTAAAGTTTTGCGTGCAAGTACATACAGCTGTTACTAAAAGGCATATAGATTTGAAACTTATTTTTTCTTTTTCTAGATCAATTACCTACCTCACTGGGTCAAGTCCCATAACTCTGACATGTATTTTGGGCAAATTATGCCCCCTTTTGGACTTAGAAAATCCTGGTTAAAGTTTTACATGCAAGTTACTATCTCCAAAACTACTACAGATATTAAATTGAAACTTCACATGTGTCTTCGGGGTTATAAAACTAGTTGATAGAATCAAGTCCCATAACTCTGACATGTATTTTGGGCAAATTATGCCCCCTTTTGGACTTAGAAATCCTGGTTAAAGTTTTGCGTGCAAGTACATACAGCTATTACCAAAAGGCATATAGCTTTGAAACTTATTTATTCTTTTTCTAGGTCAATAACCAACCTCTCTGTTTCAAGTTCCATAACTCTTAACATGTATTTTGAGCAAATTATGCCCCCTTTTGGACTTAGAAAATTCTGGTTAAAGTTTTACATGCAAGTTACTATCCCAAAACTAATGCAGATATTGAATTGAAACTTAACATGTTTCTTTGGGGTTATAAAACTAGTTGATAGCATCAAGTCCCATAACTCTGATATGCATTTTGGTCAAATTATGTCCCCTTTCGAACTTAAAACTCTTTTGATATTTAACATTTTGGGTAATAATTTCCTGCTTCTGTGACAATATTTCGAATAGTCGAGCTTGGCTGTCTTATGGACAGCTCTTGTTAGATCAGACAGTTTTCCATTTCAGTTTTGTTTTAGGGTACATGAATCAACATAACTAAGGTCAAAGATTCCAAAGACAGTCAAAGATTCCAAAGACAGTCATATATATACATACTTGTATTATGATAAGATATTGTGAAGGGATCCTATTGATATAGTGGCTTTGCAACCAGCATGGATCCAGACCAGCCTGCACATCCGTGCAGTCTGGTCATGATCCATGCTGTTCACTAACAGTTTCTTTAATTGCAGTAGGCTTTGAAAGTGAACAGCATGGATCCTGACCAGACTGTGTGGATGTGCAGGCTGGTCTGGACACAAAGAGTACAATTATTGGTAGCTGTATAAAATTGTACTTTCTTAACAACTGAATGTACCAGTAGATTTATTTGATGTATTTTAACATGTGAAAAAAGACCCCAGTTAGTAGATTACAGACGCATTTGATTTAACATTATATAAGTTTATTTTCTTATTTATAGATAGCAACCTTTGTGCAGAAAACAATGGTGGATGTTCAGAACTGTGTTTCTATGTTGGAAGCCATGAAGTGAAATGTGCATGCTCCTACAGCAAGCTTGCAGCAGACGGCAAAACTTGTGAAGGTGACAAAAATAAATATGATAAAAAATTATACTACAAGAATTACATCAAGAATTACATCAAAGTCATTTGATCTGCAGTATAATACATAGACAATGTTTAGCTTTAATAGTATAAGATACCTTTCTTGGGGATGAAACTCCCCTTCAGCTTTCAACCATGAACGTCTCATGTTTACTGCTGCAGCTGAGTTTCTGTGGGCATTAGGCTATAGTTAAATAGCCTATCCCCCAAGAAAGCTGGAAGTAAACTGGCTCGACTACACCAGACTAGATATAATAACTTGTTCTTTTATTTATCTCTAACTTGTTTACTATGTTTGTATTTACTTCAGTATAACAATATATATACAGTTTCTAGTCATGGTGTATCAAGCCAGTTTTAGCCAAACAAATAAATGATAGAATAGATCTATGCTTTTATTTTTTCTGTAGTGGAATATTTGGTATAAACAATGTTTAGCTTTAATAGTATAAGATACAAATACCTTTCACAACATGAACAATAGGTGCAGTATTTCCACATAGGCAAAATCTTGATTTTATAAGTGCACATTATTACTGTGAATTGTCTAATAATATTAATGGTGTGAAGTTTCTATTTTTGACCAACTTTTGGAGACAACAGGAATCATGACAACAGACTAGATGTAAAGAAAATGCATTTGAATCTTGAATATGAATGATTTCTTCAGTATGTTATTGTCTATTTCAGATCATAAAGGATTCCTCATGTTCTCCAAGGTAACTCGTATGGAGAGTATCCACCTGGATGATGAAAATGACAAAAACCCTCCAATATACACAATAAAGAACGACACTTTCCTCCGTAATGTGATCGGTCTCTCTTTTGACTACGAGCATCAGATGATCTTCTACAGCGACATACAGAGAGGTGACATTCAGTCTGTCTTCTTCAACGGGACAAATATCAGAGTGGTTGTTGAAGGTATGCTAATTTATGTATTTAGTTACCTGTAATGTTCAAACCCTAAACAGAGATATTATGGTATATGGAAAGAACATCCGTACCCTGTTGTTTGTGCTTCAAATCTCATTAGAAGTAGACACCAACCAAGGCCTCAGTATTGCCTTACCAGAGTGTGCTAGCAAAAAAAAAAATCATGGAAACAGTCTTAGAGTGCAGTCTTAATCATAAGCTATACACAAAATGTTGACTCCCAGATGTGGGTTCTAGCCTTACTCAGGGCATTGTACCCTTTGATCTTACAAAAAGTATGTTCAGGTAAACAAAATAAATTCTTACAAAACAAGATAAGAATGCTGTTTTGTTGTATATGCCCCTAGCACTGGCTTATCAAACCTTATCTGCAGAAAATTAGACTTTTTTCTGTTACTGGCACATCTTTTCATTTTAGGTATTGGTTCAGCAGAGGGATTAGCCTTTGAAAAATTTAATGGTGACATCTACTGGACAAGCTATACCAACTCGTGTATCAGCAAAATCAACGTAAATGACGCTCTAAGTAACAAGACACGTAAACCAGAAGTTGTCGTACAGATGTCCAAACATGATCATCCTAGAGCAATAGTTGTCGATAGTTGCTGGGAGTAAGTACATAACATTTTTTTTACGTTTTGTCTGAAAGACAGACAAGTTCATTGTATAAATTTAGAATGGTAAGGGTAATAATGCCTAGTATATAGTACCATGTTACAGTATGATTTTTATCTGAGAAATAATCATCCAAGTTGTTTCAGCTCTAATTTTTTCATTTGTTCTGAGATTCTTATTTATTAGCAAATATTTTTACATAAAAAACAAAGAAACAAATGAACATGCATTATTTGAAAAAGGTGAGATTTTTAATGAACCAATATTTAGAAGAGAAAAAAAAACAGGGTGGCAGGACAAATTGTAGTCATTGACTGGTGTGTGAAATAATGTCTAGTGAAAAAATTCCTCTAAAGTTTTTTTTACACCCTGAAATGCTAATGGATGTTATCAGAAGTAATGAGTTTAAGGTAGTTCTGCACGTTTGATAAACCGGAAGTGATGGCGTAACGTCATTTATCCGGAAAACGTGGAATGAAGGCCTGGATTCGGCGTACGGAAATGTAAATCATTTTATGAATTAATTGAAATCTATGAATAAATTATTACAATGGCACTGTTGCTATATTTCTATAGTCAAAAAATGATATTAAAACATATGACACGTTAAAATAATTAAAATAATATCTTAAAATTAGTGTGAAATGTCCGGTTCACTTTAATCATTGTCAAATATCTCAAGCACACAGACCTATAAATTTTATTTCACCAAATTATAGATGATGTGTTTATTTACAACTGTGAGAAATTTTATCAGAATCTACATTGTAGAAAAATTTCTATTTGTGAAAATGTTATGAAAGTTATGATTTTCCCATAGACTCCCATTATGAAATTTTGCGTGATGTCCAAATTTTTCAAATCAGTCTAGCAAAAAATCAAGCACACGACCCTCTCTTTTTTATTTGCTGAATTTCCTATGTATATTCTGAAGTTTTGAAAAATCAGAGTTTAATCAAATTCTACATTGTAGAAAAAGTTTTGATCCAAACGTGCAGAACTACCTTAAATTAAACATTCAGTGCACAGGGGAAATTATCAACTCCAAAGCTGTAATAAAAACGCAAGACTATAAAATTTAGTTAGGTGTCTAATATTTGCTGTATGTTCTATGTGAAAGATTTTGGAGTCTTTGATTATTTCCCATTGAAAATGGCAATCAAACAAACAAAAAAACACTTTGTTTTTAAGTGTCTGTATTTATGAATTTTCAGATTGATCTACTGGACTAATTGGAATAATGAGAAACCAAGAATTCAGCGCTCGAACCTGACTGGTGAAGGTGCAGAGGATGTTATTGTAACAGATATTCTTACACCAAATGGTCTCACCATCGATCACAAGGCGAAGAAGTTGTACTGGTCGGACGCCAGGCTTGACAAGATTGAGACATGTGATATGGATGGATCAAACAGACATGTAAGTTCTTTGATCAAGTTTTGTCCAATGCTTAGCTGGAAGGTACGAGGTAAATAGAGAGTTTATCCTTAACATTATTATGTCAGTGTTGGCATCCATGTCTAGGTCAACATCCAGAGCTTGGTTAAAGTTGTTATGCACTTTCACTTTATCTCTGCTGTTTCTTGATGGATTTGATTCAGTCTTAAAATGTTTGTTCTGTATCATCTTCTACATCGTATGACACAAGTATCACAACTTTTACACCAATATTTGAATATTTCATGAATTATACACCCAATTTACTCAGAATTTAAGGTTAAAGGTTTGATGCATTTGCATGCTGATTCTGTTGCTACTGAATGGATTTGATTCAGATGGAAATTGGTTGTTCCTCATAAGCACCCACATCATATGACAGAACAAGGGCATAATTCTGGGTCTAAAACTTCTTGAATTATCCACTCCCCTTTTTACATAGAATTTTGTATAAATTAATGCAATTATCTATCCCCGATACTGTTTAAGCGTTACTCTACTGCTGATAATATTCAGTGGATTTTGACTAAAAGTTGGCCCTTTAAATATTTGTATATCATTCAAGCTTTTTCATCTTCATTTTGAGTTCTGATTTCTTCTTTCAATTCTGGTTAGTTCATACAATTATGTTTTTGTTTTAGGTAATTATCACATCTATACCACAACATTCCTTTGGTCTTGCTGTGTATGATAACTACCTGTTCTGGACAGATTGGATGCTGCGTGCCGTTATACGTGCCAACAAATATGATGGCACGGGTATTGTTTGGCTCCGTAAAAATCTGGAGCGACAGCCTATGGGAATCATTGCAGTTGCTGAGGATAGTGAAGATTGCACGATAAACAATTGCTTTAACAATAAACACGGATGTCAAGATAAGTGTTATACAGATGTTACAGGCCAGGCCTTCTGTCAGTGTACATATGGAAGACTTAAAGCTGATGGGCGGAGTTGTGCATGTAAGTAACTTTCTTGTTTTATCCGGCGGGCTGGGCTGAGAGAAAAAAAAATCTGCCTTTGAGTTTGCTGTTAAAGCTTGGCAGTTTTGGGAGTTCACAAGCTAATATACCTTTTCGAGGTAATTAGAAATATATGACCTAGTTTTATGAACTCCCATAGCCGTGTAGCTTTATTAATCCCCCGCCACAAGTGGTGGTGGGTTATAGGAATGGTCTCCGTCTGTCCATCCTTTCATCTGTCTGTAATATTTTGTGTCAGCTGTGTATCTCCTAAACCCATTCAAGGATTTTCACAAAACTTTGGTCAAATGATCACCTCATCAAGACAAAGTGCAGAACTCATGAGTCAGCCATGTTGACACAATGTCAAGATCACAACTTAAGGTCAAAGGTTTGAGCCTTCCATTTTGTGTCCGCTCTGTATCACCTAAACTCTTGAAGGATTTTCTTGAAACTTGGTTCAAATGATCACCTTATCAAGATGATGTGAAGAACTCATGAGTCAGCCATGTCAGCTCAAGGTCAAGGTCACAACTCAAAGTCAAATGTTTGAGCTTTCCATTTTGTGTCAGCTCTATATCTCTTAAACCCATTGAAGGATTTTGTTGAACCTTGGTTCAAATGATTACCTTATCAAGATGATGTGAAGAACTCATGAGTCAGCCATGTCAGCTCAAGGTCAAGGTCACAACTCAAAGTCAAATGTTTGAGCTTTCCATTTTGTGTCAGCTCTATATCTCTTAAACCCATTGAAGGATTTTGTTGAATCTTGGTTCAAATGATCACCTTATCAAGATGATGTGAAGAACTCATGAGTCAGCCATGTCAGCTCAAGGTCAAGGTCACAACTCAAAGTCAAATGTTTGAGCTTTCCATTTTGTGTCAGCTCTATATCTCTTAAACCCATTGAAGGATTTTGTTGAACCTTGGTTCAAATGATTACCTCATCAAGAGGATGTGCAGAACTTATGATTCAGTCATGTCTGCTCAAGGTCAAGGTCACAACTCTAGGTCAAAGGTTTGAGCCTTCCATTTTGTGTCCTCTCTGTATCTCATAAACCCCTTGAAGAATTTTCAAATTCATTGATGTTGTCATACATGGACTATAAAATATACTTAACAACATCAGTGCTTCCACTCAATGCCATCAACCCTTTCACTATCCATAAACTGCTGTAGGGGATATAGCTGTCTTTCAGATTGCCTTTTAATAAATTTGATGGAACAGAAAACCTTACTTCCTTCTGTTGATCCTAATGCAACAGTTTTGTCTTTCAAAGTGAATAGTTCTTATGTCATTTTCATTGTGTGATTTGATAAATGGTTAGGTTACAGGTTGTTAGTACTTCATAGTTTATTGTACTTTTGGATATACTGTGAAATCATTAAATTTCGTGGGCATGAAATTTTGTGGTTTTGGTCAAAACAGCATTTTGTGGGGATATGAATTCATGGATTTCAACTTTTGAACAAAAAATGAATGAGAATTTTACTTGTTCGTTGGGATTAAATTTTGTGGATTGACTCAACCACAAAATCCACGAAAATTTGTCCCCCATGAATATTAATGATTTCACAGTAATATGGTTATTTGCGAGTGTTTTGATCTGCTTGTAAAAAGTCATTGCTGATATTACTCTGTCTGTGCTACAGTAATATGTGACTTAATCTATTAGAGGCTGACTTAGAGGTCTGTGTGGCAGGGTGGTTAAGGTTGCTGACTTTGTATCACTTGTCCCTCACCACTGTGGGTTCAAAACCTCACTTGGGTTTTATATCTTACATGTGAGCAAGCCCTCCAGGTGGTAGCTTTACCCACCTTTGTCTGAAATAATGCCCAGAGGGGCACCTGAGGCCTTCATCTACCACCACAAGGTGGGTAATCATTATATGATATAATTATAATTATGTCTCATAACACAACAAGAAAACAAAGAGACTACTGTACTTAAAAGCTTTCACCCTAACAGTGTCAGGAAATTGTTGTAACTTTCGGAATAATTCGCAGAGCTTTCACATGCAATATGGTTGCAGAGGCAAACACTAGAATTTATTGGGCCAACTTCACCAGAAGCAGAGGTCTTCACCTTCAGTCTAACTGAAGAGTGTTGAAACTTCTTCTGAGAAAAAATAAAACTTAGTGAAAAATACACATAAAATGCTTAAAACATTTTTGTTGCATAAAATATTTCAACCCAAATCATGAAGTCATGTGGTGACAGGAGTTGTCTTATGGACATACATGAAAATTTTGCTAATTTAGAAAGCAGATGGGAAAGCATGTTATCTGCAAAAGTATTCATATGATTATGTCCCTTTTCCCAAAACAGCTGAGATAGTAAAGGCAGAAATATTTTTAAAGATTTAAATAGATTATCTCATTAATAGCCAGATGAGTAAAAGACTGTTTTTAGTGTTCATATACTGGTTCTCACACTTTGGGAAAGTATTGTGGAAGTTAACTTTCACCAGAATTTGAACCATCTGGAATACTGTAAGTTTACTTTCACCAGAATGTGAACCATCTGGAATACTGTGAGTTTACTTTCACCAGAATTTGAACCATCTGGAATACTGTGAGTTTACTTTCACCAGAATTTGAACCATCTGGAATACTGTGAGTTTACTTTGACCAGAATGTGAACCATCTGGAATACTGTGAGTTTACTTTCACCAGAATTTGAACCATCTGGAATACTGTGAGTTTACTTTCACCAGAATGTGAACCATCTGGAATACTGTGAGTTTACTTTCACCAGAATTTGAGTTTACTTTCACCAGAATTTGAACCATCTGGAATACTGTGAGTTTACTTTGACCAGAATGTGAACCATCTGGGATACTGTGAGTTTACTTTCACCAGAATTTGAGTTTACTTTCACCAGAATTTGAACCATCTGGAATACTGTGAGTTTACTTTGACCAGAATGTGAACCATCTGGAATACTGTGAGTTTACTTTGACCAGAATTTGAACCATCTGGAATACTGACCAGAATGTGAACCATCTGGAATACTGTGACTCAGAAACTGTATGTTGTAACTGTCACATGTTCATTTTTACCAACATACAATTATATTGCATATCACATCAGAAAAACTTTGTCTAAAACCTTTCTCAGCTGTATAATAAAACAATGAATAACAGCTTAAAAGCTCATGGTTACGGAATTGCTATAGGAAATGAGATTGGCAAGCAATGTTATGAATATAAATGGAAGTTCCAGCTATAAAGAGCAGTAACTGTTGGCCTAGATAATGCAATGTAACTTAAACGGGCATATCTCTGGGGGAATATCGAAACTTCAGACATGTTTAAAAGCAGATAGCAAGGTTATCGTATATCAAAATCATAAATTAGTATTGTTACAGTTGATTTTGTACAAGTATGGACAGTGAACTACAGCAGAGTTCAGATATGGATCCAGGGACCATGCCCCGCCATTGATTATCCCCTGAGAAGCAACCTTTTCTCATCAAAGTTAAGACCCAAAGATGCACTAGAGGTCACCATTCCATACTTATATTTTAAACATTTCCTGAACCCACTCTCATACCTACTGTCAGAGGTTGAACAGCATTGTGGGTTCTACCAAAATGATTTCTATAGAGAGGTTGTTCTATGCCGCAGTTTCTTCTTGCATCTGGTTTTATCATATTGAGGTACTCAAAATTAGGACTCAAAAATGCAACAGAGGTCACCATTTCATACCTGTATTTCAAAATTTCCATTGGGAGACATACCTACTTCCTACTCCCTGCTAAGACAACGCCAGTGAGGCCTTCACCAGAAACCAAGATTTTTTTCATGTTTGCCCTGATTTTCTCTCATATTGGCCCTGATTTTCTCATACTGTTTCAGTTGAGTTTGGAATTTTCTGATCTTTTTTTCATATTCTATGCACAATTTATCTACGGTAATCGGGTGTCCAATATTGCATAGTTGAATAATAGACATATTTTTGTGTGAGTTTGAAACAGGTTTTCTACATGAATTAAGGACTAATCAAAATTAATGTACTGTATAAAATTCATGTAACCCTTAATAACAGTTATCAGGTAATGAAAGCACTTTATAAATAAAAACAAAAAAACTGGAGGTGTGCCCCTTTAAAGAAAAATGTCTTTTTGATAAGCTTAGGGTATGATTCTAGGTGTATTGTGAGTTTGATATATCTAAGTGAAGTGAATGTCCTACACGACAGTTTCACAAACTACTGTTATATCTTGTCATTCAGTGTCCACTTCGGAGTGATGTGTGAAAGTTGTTAGTTACAAGTGTAGGCATTATCATCTAAAAGCAGTAAAATTATAACAGGAATCAAGCTGTATACTTACTAACAATATAATTATTAATGAAATATCATCTACTATTAACATTCATTACATTGAATAATTCTTAAATTTGTGATACTCCAAAGACTTTTTATATGTTTTGATAATTTTGATGTTAAAGCTTTTGAAGTAATGCAGAAAATTTACATTTTTCTTACATTTTTACCAATGTCTAACTTTTATTTTCACTCACTTTATCATTTTTCAGTGTAATATATACATTCTTTGCCAAATTTGTTGGAAATGAACATGTTGAAAAATTTCACCCAAACTGTGGGCGTGTAGCTTTAATTTTGGGCCAGTCCCTTTAATATACATTTTTTTATCTTTAGGATAAAAAAAAAGCCCACATGAGTTACAAGTAGTACACTTTCTAAAAATTTTCAGCGAGTTTTGTCAAAGCAGGAAAACAAAAATGAATATTTTGCTATCTGAAATAATGATGCAAAGTTAAACTGTATCATCAGCATTATGGAAATATGTAAATGAGCATTTTTTGACTTCAGATGATAGTTGTTAAATCGATACAAAGAGATAACACCAAGTCACATGCCTTTCAAATTGTTCTGACTCATTTTCATAGCTTCTGAATTTTCAACGGCCATAAGTTGTTATAACCCAATTTCAAATTTCTCTTTTTTTTTCAAAGCGAACATCAGAAAATGGATACTTTAAAATTGGCTTTGAAACAGATGACAGATTTGATATTGACCAAGTATCAGGTTGTCCTTTCATCCATATGTTTCTTGTTTCATTGTTATTCATGGTTGTTGGCTACTTTGTATTTATAAAATATTGAACTAGCCAGGCAGTTAAACCTGTGACCATAAAAAATCATTTTCCTGCACATCTTAATAATTTATGGTAGGATGCATGCTGAAATGGAAATTATTTGAGCTTTAACCGTTAGATAAAGAGATTGAAGCTAGCTGTTCTGTTAAAATCAATATTTTGATGGCAATTTTGAATTAATTGCTTCAGCAGCTGCTGGTGGGATGAAGGGAGCTAACTTTTCCCAACATAATTTCAAATTTATATTTGCTTCGATGTTGTAAGCAGCATAATTATTTGAGAGTGAACTGTTAAACTCTGGTGTTTCTTTTAGCTTTGAACTATTTGTAATTATAGTAATATACGTATGTGAAATATGCAAGGATATTGTGCTCAATTTCAAATCCATATTAAGCACCAAACTGTTAATTATTTTAGTTTTATTAATTCCATGCTGTAAGCGGTATGCTAAATTTAGCATGACAGGTCTGCATACACATGTGATATTGTTGACAAAAAGTACACGATATATTACCGGCATGGACTTCAAAAAACTGTTAGACAGTAAGTGAAACTGTTACATGAATTAGTAACAAATATTATTTTGTGTTAAAACATTATTTTAGTGCAATTATTGCTGTTATTCTTGCGGAAAAAAAGTAAGAAAAATATAAAATGGTTGGATTTTTATTGCTGCTGATGGTGGTGCCCTTGAGTTTGGCAGAAACGTCAAGTAAGAATGGAACAATGGAAACTTCAAATGGCTCAAATCTAGGTAATATTTTAAATGTGACATTTTGTCTTTAGAGTTTTAAATAATTGATAAATAGTATTATTCAAAACTAAATTACATTATCCAAAGCACTATGGTGGCTGGAAGAAAAAGAGTACAGTGTAATTACACTAAGGATCTGGGAATAGGAGTGGGGATGCATATGTCTTGTTAGACAGGATGGGGGCTGACATAACAGCAGCTAAACCATAGAACATAAGGAGGCGTGAAGCAGATCTCCTGTTTTCAAGGGTACGCCATCTCAGTTGATTGAGCATGTTTGTGACACCTGCTGTAAGGGGAGTAGTCATGATCAACCCATTCTGCTGCCCTCCGCCACAGGCAATCGGCGTGTGACTTTGACCCCTTATGAATGATGGACCCCCCACCCTGTTCTCTACAACCCAGATCCCAAACATAATAACAGAAAAACACATTTCCAAAAAAAAAAAAAAAAAAAGCTATATATAAAAAAAATAAAGGTATGGTACTTTACGGCCAAACATTAAGGAAAAAATGGAATGGCCTCAGTAACGATCTCACTGCGTACACAATTTTCGGTCGATTTTTGAAAATCTGGTCTTAATCAATGCATAAAGCATAAATCTTAACGGTAAACATGCACTTTGGTCTCAAGGCTGCATCATTTTGATGCAGCGAGACGCTATTCTTTGACAAAATCATCTCGTACACGATGTGACCTAACCCGTATATTCCGGGCCAATAGACAAGTCAATGGCAGCCACCTATTCCCTTCGTTATTTCCAAGCACAATCGTGGCCAGCCTTTAGAAACATAAATAATTAGCCGCTTACCTATAATTACTTCGTCCAGTTTCCGTTAATAACGATGCATCCAGCGTTGAGAAATTTCTTTCAAAACATCAGCTGCCATGTTATACGGCGACCCGGAACTGGTTTTTACTACGTAGCCTTTTTGCGATTGGTCGATTCTGGAGGTGTGTTCTCCACGTGAGCTGGTATAAACATGGCAGCTGATGTTTTGAGAGAAATACAGGTGGGAAATTGACTGGATGCATCGTTATTGACGGAAACTGGACGAAGTAATTATAGGTAAGCGACTAATTATTTATGTTTCTAAAGGCTGGCCACGATTGTGCTTTGAAATACGAAGGGAATAGGTGGCTGCCATTGACTTGTCTATTGGCCCGAGAAATATACGGGTTAGGTCACACGTGTACGAGATGATTTTGTCAAAGAATAGCGTCTCGCTGCATCAAAAGATGCAGCCTGAGACCAAAGTGCATATTTACCGTTAATGATTTATGCTTTATGCGTTGATTAAGACCAGATTTTCAAAAATCGACCGAAAATTGTGTACGCAGTGAGTTCGTTACTGAGGCCATTCCATTTTTCCTTAATGTTTGGCCGTAAAGTACCATACCTTTATTTTTTTTATATATAGCATTTTTTTTTTTTTTTTTTTGGAAATGTGTTTTTCTGTTATTATGTATGGGATCTGGGTTGTAGAGAACAGGGTGGGGGGTCCATCATTCATAAGGGGTCAAAGTCACACGCCGATTGCCTGTGCCCTCCGCTGAATCATTTCCATCTGGTGAATGTTACGTTGGGTATATTGGCTCCAGACGCAGCAAGCATATTCCAGCTGTGGCCTGATAAGCTAATTCCCGAACTTTTGGGTTTTTTGCATCCAGGGATATTTTGCTTAATGAAGTTAAGTGTTCGGGTAGCTTTGGACGTGACAAAATTGATGTGTTTATTCCAGTTAAGATCTGAGGGTATAGTGACCTCAGGATACTTTGCATTAGGAACTGTTTCCAAGACCATGGCCATGGAGTATATACTTTGATCTGAAAGAGTTTTTTGACCTTGTTATATTCATAACTGAGCATTTTGCATGAAATACAGCAAAAAAAAAAAGAAGAAAAAAAAACACTACTAGATAGTTACATTTTTTCTTTGAATAGGAACTGTATAGAAAGTTTGTTAGCTATCCTCTGTACCCGAAAGCACTTTAAATAGTCCCGTCTCTTTACTGAATGAAAAAAAATGAAAGAAGATAAAAATACACAGATTTAGTAACCCGGGCCTTTATAACTATTACAAGACATTGCCAGATTGGCATTTTGAAGTTATGTGTTAAATTGTTAGATCAGATACATTATATTTCTTATTTTACTTTAATACTTAAGAACATATCATAGGCCCATTTGGCTTGGTGGTTGCTTATGTGAAATATTGCATTTACAGTTATTTAAATGCACATGTGGAGTTCCTTCGTTGAACTATAAGAAGTTCTAAATCTTGATAAATTCCATGTAAAAGTGACAGATTGATCATTGAGTCATGCAGCTGTATCGGAAGTAATGATTGTCAGTAACAAGTTGATGTACATGGCTAGTACTGGCTATACTTGACATTTTTGTCATAAATCTTCCTTTTTAGATAGATTACCATTAGATAGGCAGATATTTTATAATTATAAACTAAATTTTATTTATGTATGTATTTTGTACAATAATTCATTTTGATGGTGTGATAAAAATAAATGAAAATTTTGTATCCATTTCAGTTGAATTGGCAATCACTGACTCTGCATTATCCAGAATAATTGCTGTTTCTTTGTATATTAAATAAAAATGTGTTCTTTTACTCATATTCATAATCAAAGTTTAATTTTTACTGACTTGAAGAGCAGTTACGTTGTACCCAGGGCTGTTTTAGCCAGAATTATGAAGGGGGTTGGGCCTGGTCATTTTGTGGGGGAAAAAAGAGCAATATTTGGGAAAATTGTAAAAAAATTATGAGCAATTCTACAAATTATGAATATAAATAGTGGAAGTACAGATAGCAGACACTAACTTTTATTATGCAAAGAAAAAACACAAATTCATTCATTACCAGGGGTGAGGGTGACACTGAACAGCTGAAACACCTTCATTCATTACCTGGGGTGGGGGTGACACTGAACAGCTGAAACACCTTCATTCATTACCAGGGGTGAGGGTGACACTGAACAGCTGAAACACCTTCATTCATTACCAGGGGTGAGGGTGACACTGAACAGCTGAAACACCTTCATTCATTACCAGGGGTGAGGGTGACACTGAACAGCTGAAACACCTTCATTCATTACCAGGGGTGAGGGTGACACTGAACAGCTGAAACACCTTCATTCATTACCAGGGGTGGGGGTGGGGGTGGGGGTGGGGTCTGCCTTGGTATATTTACAATTGTATCGGTAGAACGTGCATGACGTGCGTGTCTAAATTTCTACTCTTCTTGATACCGAAATCAAATAAATTTAGCAGTTACTTTTAAGCTGTCAGAAGAGTCATTTTAATTTGAAACCAGAAACACAACTACAAGCCCGCTTGTTTATCATTACTACCTGTATAAATTCTGTTTTTGCTTTGGTACTTAACCGGATACACCCAAGTGCTGCTTATCACTTGATTCGATTAAAAATTAGTCACAAATTTGTTGTAGCAGGATGTAAATAACGAAATTTAGGACCCTGATGATTTATGAAATATGCACAAAATTGTGATTTGTCTTTGGCTCTGTGAAGAATGAGTGCAATTTTTGATTGTGAAGGGGCCCAACTTAGGCCTTTTTTTTAAGAAAAAAAAAAAGACCTGGTACCTTTTTAAATGACAAATAATTTGAGTAAGAAAAATAGATTGATTCCGACATCTTTTGAAGAATTTGAAAACAAAGCAGTGCCCAGAGTTGGGTAAGATTCTGTCTCTGATTGGAAAAATATGGTGAAAGAGGTGCTTGCCTTCGCGGCCAGTGTAGATCATGATCAGCCTGCACATCCAGTCTGATCATGATCTTCACTGTTCAGGGCTTTCCTTGACACACATTTTGGTGCGTTTTAGCACACTGATTTTCAAAATGACCCTCAAAATAATTCTGAACGCGTCATTGTTGGTGCAACTACCAGTACGAAGTAGTAAAGGTAGACTGCGTTCTAGGTTTAATTATCAGCTCAATATTGACATCTCTTTATACGGTAAACCATTCATCAAAATGGTGAATCAACAAAAGATTACGTTTTTCATGTCATCTGCACGGACGAAAACTCTATTGAAAGGTCCTCATATACATCATATGTCATCACTTCGAAATGAAATGCTGGCCATGTATCAAAGATTCAAAACAATCCTTCCATATTGGGCTGCGAAAATTTTTGCAACACTGCACTTTGGCAAAAATTTCGTCACGAAACTTGTCGAAAGATCCCTCCATCACGCAGATTCACTCAAAAGGTTGCAATTATTGTCTGATTTCAAAAAAGTGTAAACAGTTAATTTGTTGATGTTTTCTTTTGGATTTTTTATATAGATTTTAATAACATTTTATTCATTTTTTTTTTTAAACTTAAAAAAATGACCCCTTGAAATTGAAAGTGACCCCCAAAGTCAAACAGGAAGGGGTCATAATGACCCCCTATCAAAATTTCCGAGGGAAAACCCCGACTGTCCACCATTCAGTCAGTATCTTTGAGTAAGCACCCCTTTTAACACTTAATGGTACTGTCCAGATTGAAAGATAGATAAGTTCATTACAGAAATTTAGCAAGGTTAGGGTTAATAACAAATATTTATTCCTAATACTGTAATACATCAGTATCATCTTATATTTAGGGTCTATAGTGTTTGCATTTGTGTAGAACAATAAATTGTTGCCTTGGAGACCAATAAACATTAGAGACACATAAAAATGTCTTCTTGGAGATGGATAAATGGAAATCTTCTTGAAAGATGCAATCCAATTACTTTGATACTGTCTAGATGTTGATAGATTTTGCTGTATACATTTTCTGGTCCAAGTTTTCAGTCAGGCTGTAGTTCTATATGCTGTAATGTAATATTAAAGTAAGGGGAAAGCAGTCATGTTTGGAGTAAAATGATGACAACGTCATTGTTTGTAGCCTCAAACTCCACTGCTGTTTACTTTTATATGGAACTTATTACTATTTAAGGAATTATCTTGCTTCAAAATTGAGCAAATTTGAATGAGTCTAAATTCATATTTAATGGGTCATAATGACT
This sequence comes from Mercenaria mercenaria, assembly GCF_021730395.1. Classification (NCBI taxonomy): domain Eukaryota; kingdom Metazoa; phylum Mollusca; class Bivalvia; order Venerida; family Veneridae; genus Mercenaria; species Mercenaria mercenaria. The sequence continues at coordinate 1,627,687 of NC_069378.1, forward strand.
TGTACTCTATGCAACTTCACATTTTTGGATATGTATGTAAATTCTATACATTTTAGGATTACCTCCCTTTAAAACCCCGCTTTTTTTAACCGTGTTATTATGCATACTCTATTTGGAGAGCTGCTTTATTCTAACATAAAAATAACGAGTCATGTGTGACTTGAAAAAAGTATAGACACTGAACACAAAACTAATTAATGCATAAAACAACATTCATACATTTGGGTGATAAGTTTTGAAATTAAAGCCAATTTATTTACTTGGTGCATCTGACTTTAGATTTCTCCCTGATATTTATGAGGATACATGGTCATTTCTATGCAAGGACAGTGAGTGTCGTATGGAATGAGAGTTTATTTGTTTGTATGTAAGCTTATTTATAGTGGCACAGTAAACCATATGGGCGACTCCTCAAGAAGACTGTTAGTAAATAAGTAATATTAGTGAGAGGATAGTGCAAGATTCAGAAGACACTCCAATTTAAGAAGCTTCCATAGTTCTGCAGCGTATCAGGTGTAATGCACCCATACACAGCTCTCTTATCTGAGTGAATGTTAGTATTTTTAGTTGGGGGAGCGAGGAGGGGGCTAGTACAGGTACTGCTTGACCAGTGTCAGCTCTCTTACCTGAGTGAATGTTAGTATTTTAGTTGGGGGAGCGAGGAGGGGGCTAGTACAGGTACTGCTTGACCAGTGTCAGCTCTCTTACTGAGTGAATGTTAGGTATTTTTAGTTGGGGGAGCGAGGAGGGGCTAGTACAGGTACTGCTTGACCAGTGTCAGCTCTCTTACCTGAGTGAATGTTAGTATTTTTAGTTGGGGGAGCGAGGAGGGGGCTAGTACAGGTACTGCTTGACCAGTGTCAGCTCTCTTACCTGAGTGAATGTTAGTATTTTTAGTTGGGGGAGCGAGGAGGGGGCTAGTACAGGTGCTGCTTGACCAGTGTCAGCTCTCTTACCTGAGTGAATGTTAGTATTTTTAGTTGGGGGAGCGAGGAGGGGGCTAGTACAGGTACTGCTTGACCAGTGTCAGCTCTCTTACCTGAGTGAATGTTAGTATTTTTAGTTGGGGGAGCGAGGAGGGGCTAGTACAGGTGCTGCTTGATCCAGTGTCAGCTCTCTTACCTGAGTGAATGTTAGTATTTTTAGTTGGGGGAGCGAGGAGGGGGCTAGTACAGGTACTGCTTGACCAGTGTCAGCTCTCTTACCTGAGTGAATGTTAGTATTTTTAGTTGGGGGAGCGGGGAGGGGGCTAGTACAGGTGCTGCTTGACCAGTGTCAGCTCTCTTACCTGAGTGAATGTTAGTATTTTTAGTTGGGGGAGCGGGGAGGGGGCTAGTACAGGTACTGCTTGACCAGTGTCAGCTCTCTTACCTGAGTGAATGTTAGTATTTTTAGCTCATCTGATTTTTTGAAAAAAAATGATGAGTTATTGTCATCACTTGAGCGGTTGTCGGCGTCGGCGTCGGCGGTGCCTGGTTAAGTTTTATGTTTAGGTCAGCTTTTCTCCTAAACTATCAAAGCTATTGCTTTGAAACTTGGAATACTTGTTCACCATCATAAGCTGACCCTGTACAGCAAGAAACATAACTCCATCTTGCTTTTTGCAAGATTTATGGCCCCTTTTGTACTTAGAAAATATCAGATTTCTTGGTTAAGTTTTATGTTTAGGTCAACTTTTCTCCTAAACTATCAAAGCTATTGCTTTGAAACTTAAAATACTTGTTCACCATCATAAGAAGACCCTGTACATCAAGAAACATAACTCCATCTTGCTTTTTGCAAGATTTATTGCCCCTTTTGGACTTAGAAAATCAGTTTTCTTGGTTAAGTTTTATGTTTAGGTCAGCTTTTATCCTAAACTATCAAAGCTATTGCTTTAAAACTTGCAACACTTGTTCACCATCATAAGTTGACCCTGTACAGCAAGAAACATAACTCCATCCTGCTTTTTGCAAGATTTATGGCCCCTTTTGGACTTAGAAAATATCAGACTTCTTGGTTAGTTTTATGTTTAGGTCAACTTCTTCTCTATACAATCAAAGCTATTGCTTTGAAACTTGCAACACTTGTTGACCATCATAGCTGACCTGTACAGCAAGCAACATAAACTCCATCCTGCTTTTTGCAATAAATATTGCCCCTTTTGGACTTAGAAAATCATTTTCTTGGTTGAGTATTATGTTCAAGTCAACTTTTCTCATAAACTATCAAAGCTATTGCTTTAAAACTTGCAACAGTTTTTCACCATCATAAGTGGACACTGAACATCAAGAAACATAACTCTATCCTGCTTTTTGCAAGAATGATGGCCCTTTTTAGACTTAGAAAATCATGGGTAGGACAATATTTCTATTACACAAAAAAAATCAGATGAGCGTCAGCACCCGCAAGGCGGTGCTCTTGTTTAGTTGGGGGAGCGAGGAGGGGGCTAGTACAGGTACTGCTTGACCAGTGTCAGCTCTCTTACCTGAGTGAATGTTAGTATTTTTAGTTGGGGGAGCGGGGAGGGGGCTAGTACAGGCACTGCTTGACCAGTGTCAGCTCTTGCTAATGACTGTATTTTCTTCTCCCATTTATATTCTTTTTAGTGTATCATTAACAAGGAAGTTTTTTATCAATAGATAATCAATACAGTGTATCATACTAGGGTGTTTCAAGGTTTCTTACAATACAGAGCAACAGCTTGTGCAACAGATTTTGCTATTTCTTTCTCCAGTAAGGAAAATATAAATTATCCTAGGGGGTGCGCCTGTCCTTGAAATTAAGTGTTGTCAGTTTGTGTGTGCATCACAAATGTAGTGAATATCAAATTAAAAACTTGAAATAGATCTTACTACTTGACACACAGAATATGTGAAACAGTTATATGAACACTTAAATGAAGAGGGAATGGCCTAATTATCAAAATTTACCTTTGGCTAAATATTCAGTTTTTAGCTCGACTATTCATAGAATAGTGAGCTATTGCACTCGCCCATGCGTCGGCGTCCGCGTCCGCGTCCCGATTTTGGTTAAGGTTTTGTATGTAAGCTGGTATCTCAGTAACCACTTGTGGGAATGGATTGAAACTTCACACACTTATTCACTTGACAAACTGACTACATTGCACAGGTTCCATAACTCTATTTTGCTTTTTTACAAAATTATGCCCCTTTTTCGACTTAGAAATTTTTGGTTAAGGTTTTGTATGTAGTGGTAACTCAGTAACCACTTGTGGGAATGGATTGAAACTTCACACACTTATTCACTGTGATGAACTGATCTACTATTGCACAGGTTCCATAACTCTGTTTTGCTTTTTTACAAAATTATGCCCCTTTTCGACTTAGAAATTTTTGGCTAAGGTTTTGTATGTAAGCTGGTATCTCAGTACTTACTAATGGGAATGGATTGAAACTTCACATACTTGTTCACTATCATGATCTGACATGCACTAAGCAAGTCCCATAACTCTACTCTCTTTTTTTCAAATTATGCCCCTTTTTCGACTTAGCAGTTTTTGGTTAAATTTTTGTATGTAATCTGATATCTCAGTATCCACTAATTGGAATGGATTGAAACTTCACACACTTGTTCACTGTCATGATCTAACATGCACTGTGAAGGTCCATAACTCTACTTGGCATTTTTACAAAATTATGCCCCTTTCACTTAGCAGTTTTTTGTTAAGTTTTGTATGTAAGCTGGTATCTCAGTATCCACAAATTGGAAAGGATTGAAACTTCACACACTTGTTCACTGTCATGATATGACATGCAGTACAGAGGTTCAATACCTCTACTTTGCATTTTACAAAATTATGCCCCTTTTTCAACTTTTGTATTCATTCAATTGACAAGGCTGTTGAATAGTCGAGCGTTGCTGTCCTGCGACAGCTCTTGTTTAATATATTTTTATAGAAACAAACAGTGTTAAACTGAGGGTGTACCAGTTACAACTTAGTGGAATCATTCATATCTTCCATAATTTATATATTTGCATTTTCCAGAGGTATAAAATTGTTTTTAGTTATGTATAATGTTTCTGTTACTATTAGCAATATTGATCTGCACACCTGCTCTCTGTTAATTGGCTGTAATCCCAAACCCATGGGATGCTTTAATTGTAAGATGTCTTAATTGCTCTGCAATTGGTGTATAATTGTGTCATCCAGAAATTACTTGAGATCTTCTGCAGTAATTATCTAACATCCTATATTTTCCTCAGGGATCCAGCCCTGTCTGTTCAGATATTACGTCAGTATTACTGTTAGTACTGTACAGAACGCTATATATTTTGTACTTTAAGATACGGAGTCTTTATGAGATTGGTGGTATAGAGTGTTACTCATGACGCTGTGTGTGTGTGTGTCTGTCCATCTATATGTTTTTGCTTGTGTTTGTAAAATTGTGATTGATCAAGAATAATCAATCGTCTTGTATGATTGGATTTCAGAATTACTTCAGTGGCACAAATGACCAAAATTAAAACTTAGACCCCTGGCTCAAAGGTCAAGGTCACACTTAAAGGTCAAAGATTTAAAGTCAATAAATGCATAGGAAACAGATGTAACTTTGCACAAACTGTCACCATATCTAAATGATAATTGTCATGTGGAAGTTCCAGATCCCTAGCTGGAAGGCAAGGTCATACATACCGCTCAAGATTTAAGGTTTTATTTTTTGCATGATCTGTAATTTTTTATGCATAGATGGATATTTATACATGGCACAAACATTTCCATAGCTCAATTATGTCTTGTTTACAAGACCTAGACCACTAGTTCAAAGATTAGTTACACAGAAGTCAAAGATTTTCCATGAATTTTCCATGTTCTATGAAATGAAATTGTATTGAAATTAACTAAGTATTGATTTATTAGTAATTTAAAACTATTTGCAGTTGCAGATTACCAGACATGCAGTTTTAATCCCTAAATCTTACTTTTTTACTTACTGTATATATAAGTATATATATATATTATATATCTGGTAGACAGATTGGATTATCAGCATAGAATGTATACATCAGGCATGGGATTTTCAGTACTGGCCCTGACTTCAGACTTTTGATAGCCAAAATTTACTTATATAACTACTGAAACAGAGATTTCAGGCTTTTACTATGTAGACTTGTTAGGCTGTTGGTTGTTGACTGAATCCCAGGCCTTATAACGAAGAAAAGGAACTGTGTGTCAGTCAGTGCAGTGTATCATATGATGTGGTGAATGCCTCACAAGTGCAAACAAATCACATGAACAGTAAATTGTAAAAAAAAAATGTGCAAGGAAGACCGAAATATTTGTCTTACATCTTTTAAGTTTGTAATATCAATGTGGTAAAAGGATGAGTTGACATACATGTATAGTTTATCTCTGTGACAAATCAATGAGGTACAGGAAGTTCTTTTCATGTATAGTGAGTTGTCCACTTGAGTTGTCTTTTTGAGCGTCTTAATCCATGTTAATTTATAAGCATGATAAAGGTTTCTTTTATGATAGATCTATCACAGATATGTAAAAGTGCACATGGTTAGAAATTGTGACTAATTGTTGGAGAACACTTGATACTGGACAGACTTCATTGTATTTGTGCACAGGTTTAGTTCGAATAGCTAAAGAGTGGACCTTAGACTGTTGGTTTGAAAGAGGGAAAACTTTTAAAGTTCTTTCAAGAAAAAAAAATAACATAGCATCAATCTATTGCTGATACAAAAAAATAACATAGCATCAATCTATTGCTGTTAGAAAAAAATAACATAACATCAAACCAGTGCAGTTAGAAAAAAATAACATAGCATCAATCTGTTGCTGTTAGAAAAAAATAACCTAGCATCAAACTATTGCTGATAGAAAAAAAAAACAACATAGTATCAATCTATTGCTGTTAGAAAAAAAATAACATAGCATCAGTCTATTGCTGTTAGAAAAAAAATAACATAGAAACTATTGCTGATAGAAAAAAATAACATAGCATCAATCTATTGCTGTTAGAAAAAAATAGCATCAAACTATTGCTGTTAGAAGAAAATAACATAGCATAAATCTATTGCTGATAGAAAAAAATAACATAGCATCAATCTATTGCTGTTAGAAAAAAAAACATAGCATCAATCTATTGCTGTTAGAAAAAAAAAATAACATAGCATCAATATACTGCTGTTAGGAAAAAAAATAACATAGCATCAATCTATTGCTGATAGAAAAAAAAACATAGCATCAAACTGTTGCTGATAGAAAAAAAAACCCCAAAGCATCAATCTATTGCTGTCAGAAAAAAAATAACATAGCATCAATATACTGCTGTTAGGAAAAAAAATAGCATCCAGGTGTTGCCCCAAACAGAAAAAACCTAGCATCAAAATGTTCCCTGTGGAATATAAGACTAACATTAAAAGGTCCCCCAACTTGTCACCTCCACCCCCTCCTGCTTCATGTTGGAAATATTTAAGTATAATAAGCTAAGTAATGCTTTAAGGAAGTGTTTTTTAACTAACTTGGCAGATATGATCAATATACATATTTGTTTGAATCTTGTAAAATTGTTGTTCAGAACACTGAAGGACATGCGGATGTAACTTCAGCTACAGAGATCACTTCCATAACAGTTGAAATTTGTGGATTTGTTGCAATATCTGCCCCTTACAACAAGTTATTTTCTAAGCAATTAAGATGCAATGCATGGATAATATTGACAGAATGAGAGCTTTGGGATATTTAAACATGTTAAATCCAGTGCAGGAGAGAGAGGCTTGTCTTTGATAAGAATTCTATTTTAAGGTTGCATCGTGTTCAGATTATAATCTTGTTACTTTAAAGACACACAATGCTTTTTTTAAAACGTATGCTATTGTAAGCATGGTAAAATTGAAGTTTTGTACATTCTGACAGCCATAAGTTTGAATACATATTAACCTTTAGCCTGCTAAATTTCTATAATGAACTTGTCCATCATTCAATTTAGGCTGTACCAGTTAACAATCAAAGGGGTGTTCACTGAAAATTTACTGGCTGAATAGCAAACAGTACAGACCATGATCAGCCTGCACAGATCCGTGCAGGCTGATGTTGGTCTGCACTGGTCGCAAAGGCAGAATAACTTGCTGCCAGCAGGCTAAAGGTTAATATTTCCTTTTTTATGCCGTATCAAACAAATGAGCTCAGTATTGTACTATTATCTTGAATGTTCTATTTATATATTAGTTAGAAAATAAAAAAATATCACCCATGTTAAAGGACATAATTATAATTTTCCTTCTTTCTTTTTAGCTCACCTGTCACAAAGTGACAAGGTGAGCTTTTGTGATCGCGCGGTGTCCGTCGTCCGTCGTCCGTCCGTGCGTCCGTCCGTGCGTCCGTCCGTCCGTCCGTAAACTTTTGCTTGTGACCACTCTAGAGGTCACATTTTTCATGGGATCTTTATGAAAGTTGGTCAGAATGTTCATCTTGATGATATCTAGGTCAAGTTCGAAACTGGGTCACGTGCCATCAAAACTAGGTCAGTAGGTCTAAAAATAGAAAAACCTTGTGACCTCTCTAGAGGCATAATTTTCAATGGATCTTCATGAAAATTGGTCAGAATGTTCATCTTGATGATATCTAGGTCAGGTTTGAAACTGGTCATTTGCGGTCAAAAAACTAGGTCAGTAGGTCTAAAAATAGAAAAATCCTGTGACCTCTCTAGAGGTCATATATTTCACAAGTCTTCATGAAAGTTGGTCAGAACGTTCACCTTGATGATATCTAGGTCAAGTTCGCAACTGGGTCACGTGCCATCAAAAACTAGGTCAGTAGGTCTAAAAATAATAGAAAAACCTTGTGACCTCTCTAGAGGCCATATTTTTCATGGGATCTGTATGAAAGTTGGTCAGAATGTTCATCTTGATGATATCTAGGTCAAGTTCGAAACTGGGTCACGTGCCATCAAAAACTAGGTCAGTAGGTCTAAAAATAGAAAAACCCTTGTGACATCTCTAGAGGCCATATATTTCACAAGATCTTCATGAAAATTGGTCAGGACGTTCACCTTGATGATATCTAGGTCAAGTTCGAAACTGGGTCACGTGCCGTCAAAAACTAGGTCAGTAGGTCAAATAATAGAAAAACCTTGTGACCTCTCTAAAGGCCATATTTTTCATGGGATCTGTGTGAAAGTTGGTCTGAATGGTCATCTTGATGATATCTAGGTCAAGTTCGAAACTGGGTCACGTGCGGTCAAAAACTAGGTCAGTAGGTCTAAAAATAGAAAAACCTTGTGACCTCTCTAGAGGCCATATATTTCATGAAATCTTCATGAAAATTTGTCAGAATGTTCACCTTGATGATATCTAAGTCAAGTTCGAAAGTGGGTCACGTGCCATCAAAAACTAGGTCAGTAGGTCAAATAATAGAGAAACCTTGTGACCTAACTAGAGGCCATATTTTCCATGGGATCTGTATGAAAGTTGGTCTGAATGTTCATCTTGATGATATCTAGGTCAAGTTCGAAAGTGGGTCACGTGCCGTCGAAAACTAGATCTTCATGAAAGTTGGTCAGAACGTTCACCTTGATGATATCTAGGTCAATAGGTCAAATAATAGAAAAACCTTGTGACCTCTCTAGAGACCATATTTTTCAATGGATCTTCATGAAAATTGGTCAGAATTTTTATCTTTATAATATCTAGGTCAAGTTCAAAACTGGGTCACATGAGCTCAAAAACTAGGTCACTATGTCAAATAATAGAAAAAACGACGTCATACTCAAAACTGGATCATGTGGGAAGAGGTGAGCGATTCAGGACCATCATGGTCCTCTTGTTTAATAGATATCTTCCTGAGAAACTAAGTCTGACAAGACTACCTTGAAACTTACATGCATAAACAATCAAAGGGGCACTTTTATAAATAAACTTAAGAGGAACTTTTATGACATTTAAATGTCGTATGAAAATACCGAATTTTTTTTTTGCATCTAGTTGGTGCAATGTGATTTATAAATGCATATTTAAGTAATGTGATGAACAGTCTATAAGTCATATGATTGAGAATGTATATTTTCTTCATGTGATTAAAAATTTATGTAGCATAATTAATTGCTCAGTTTGTGACTCAGCAAGAAAGGGTAGCAATACATCGATAATTTCCTTACTCAGGGGAAATATCTTGTTTGTGGTCTTTCCGGAATACAATTTTTATACTCCACTAAGTACATAGTAAATACTGTAAAATTGTTAATTTTCATGAGGGACTAATTTCTTGGTAGCAAATACTGTAAAATTGTTTATTTTCATGAGGGACTAATTTCTTGGTAGCCTCAGTCCACAAAACTAAATCCCCACAAATTTCTGTTTCTTTGATCGTTTAAAAAAATTTGAAAGGAACAAATTCAAGTCCCCATGAAGCAGTAGTCTTTGACAAAACCGCAAAATTTAATGCTCATGAAATTAAATGACTTTACAGCAATATTGTTTTAGTGAAACTACACGCAAGGAGGATCTATGCAGCATTCAAATACAACTCAAGTCTGACTTGATGCACCACTGGTAATTACTATACCCCTTTCAAGGTCCTTGTGTTCAAGGTAGTGAGAGCACATTTCCATAATGTCCAGCTGTGCACAATTCTGCCAGCACACCACTTAGGCTTACCTAGTACACCTCTCAGCTGATGAATCACTAAAACTGACCCATTTTGCTACTCAGTGAATACATAACTTACACTGACCCATTGTACGAATACACAACTGTACAGCTGTGTGAATACACCACTCAGACTGACCAATTCTGCAGCTGTGTGAATACACCACTCAGCCTTCCCATTGTACAGCTGTGTGAATACACCTCTCAAGAGTGTCCTATTGTACAGCTGTGTGAATACACCTCTCAAGAGTGTCCTATTGTACAGCTGTGTGAATACACCTCTCAAGAGTGTCCTATTGTACAGCTGTGTGAATACACCTCTCAAGAGTGTCTTATTGTTCAGCTGTGTGAATACACCTCTCAAAGTGTCCCATTGTAAAGCTGTGTGAATACACCCTTCAGAGTGTCCCATTGTACAGCTGTGTGAATACACCACTCAGAGTGTCCCATCCCATTGTACAGCTATGTGAATACACCATTCAGACAGTCCTATTGTTCAGCTGTGTGAATACACCACTCGGAGTGTCCCATTGTACAGTTATGTGAATACACCATTCAGACAGTCCCATTGTACAGCTGTGTGAATACACCACCCAGACTGTCCCATTGTACAGCTATTTGAATACACTGCCCAGACTGACCCATTGTACAGCTGTGTGAATACACCACTCAGACTGATCCATTTTACAGCTGTGTGAATGCACCACTCAGACTGACCCATTGTACAGCTGTGTGAATACACCACTCAGACTGATCCATTGTTCAGCTGTATGAATACACCACTCAGACTGATCCATTGTACAGCTGTATGAATACACCACTCAGACTGACCCATTGTACAGCTGTATGAATACACCACCCAGACTGATCCATTGTACAGCTGTATGAATGCACCACTCAGACTGACCTATTGTACAGCTTGTGAATACGCCACTCAGTCTGTCCCATTGTACAGCTGTGTGAATACACCACTCAGACTGATCCATTGTACAGCTGTATGAATACACCACTCAGACTGACCCATTGTACAGCTGTGTGAATGCACCACTCAGACTGATCCATTGTACAGCTGTATGAATACACCACTCAGACTGATCCATTGTACAGCTGTGTGAATGCACCACTCAGACTGATCCATTGTACAGCTGTATGAATACACCACTCAGACTGATCCATTGTACAGCTTGTGAATACACCACTCAGACTGACCCATTGTACAGCTATGTGAATACACCACTCAGACTGATCCATTGTACAGCTGTATGAATACACCACTCAGACTGACCCATTGTACAGCTGTGTGAATGCACCACTCAGACTGATCCATTGTACAGCTGTATGAATACACCACTCAGACTGACCCATTGTACAGCTGTGTGAATACACCACTCAGACTGACGTATTGTACAGCTTGTGAATACGCCACTCAGTCTGTCCCATTGTACAGTTATGTGAATACACCACTCAGACTGATTCATTGTACAGCTGTATGAATGCACCACTCAGACTGACCTATTGTACAGCTTGTGAATACGCCACTCAGTCTGTCCCATTGTACAGCTGTGTGAATACACCGCCCAGACTGATCCATTGTACAGCTGTATGAATACACCACTCAGACTGACCCATTGTACAGCTGTATGAATACACCACTCAGACTGACCTATTGTACAGCTGTATGAATACACCACTCAGACTGACCCATTGTACAGCTGTGTGAATGCACCACCCAGACTGATCCATTGTACAGCTGTATGAATACACCACTCAGACTGACCCATTGTACAGCTTGTGAATACACCACTCAGACTGACCCATTGTACAGCTGTGTGAATGCACCACTCAGACTGATCCATTGTACAGCTGTATGAATACACCACCCAGACTGACCTATTGTACAGCTTGTGAATACGCCACTCAGTCTGTCCCATTGTACAGCTGTATGAATACACCACTCAGACTGACCCATTGTACAGCTGTATGAATACACCACCCAGACTGATCCATTGTTAAGCTGTATGAATACACCACTCAGACTGACCCATTGTACAGCTGTGTGAATACACCACTCAGACTGATCCATTGTACAGCTGTGTGAATACACCACTCAGACTGACCCATTGTACAGCTTGTGAATACACCACTCAGACTGACCCATTGTACAGCTGTGTGAATGCACCACTCAGACTGATCCATTGTACAGCTGTATGAATACACCACCCAGACTGACCTATTGTACAGCTTGTGAATACGCCACTCAGTCTGTCCCATTGTACAGCTGTATGAATACACCACCCAGACTGTCCCATTGTACAGCTATTTGAATACACTGCCCAGACTGACCCATTGTACAGCTGTGTGAATACACCACTCAGACTGATCCATTGTACAGCTGTATGAATACACCACTCAGACGGTCCCATTGTACAGCTGTGTGAATACCCCACTTAGACTGACCCATTGTACAGTCAGTGAATACACCACTCAGACTGTACATCCCATTGTACAGCTGTGTGAATACACCACTCAGACTGATCCATTGTACAGCTGTATGAATGCACCACTCAGACTGACCCATTGTACAGTGGTGTGAATACACCACTCAGACTGATCCATTGTACAGCTGTATGAATGCACCACTCAGACTGACCCATTGTACAGTGGTATGAATGCACCACTCAGACTGACCCATTGTACAGTGGTGTGAATACCCCATTTAGACTGACCAATTGTTCAACTCTGTGAATACCATCTTCTATTATAACTCTATGAGTTCACTGCTCAGACCAATTGTATAACTTCGTGAATACACCACTTAGTCTGACCCATATGTATGTTAGTGACTTCACCAGTCAGACTTATCCAGACAGACCAGTGGTAACACCATTGAAGCTTACCACATTGTAATCTCACTAGTCAGGCTGATTCATTGCACCACCTGTGAGAACATAGTCAGACTGGTTCAGTGCATCACTTGGGCTCATCCCTAGCACCACTTGGGCTCATCCCTAGCACCACTTGGGGAATACTTCTCACATGCACCAGGCTCATTCATTTCAACAGCAATCTGACTAAAGTACTTGATCTTCTAAACGAAGATCTGAGAACGACCCATTCACATTCGTCTTCTGTATATTTTGGATTTCCAAGATTGCTATTTTTATTTTCGCAAATCTATTTTTGTTTGAACCAATCAGACAACTTGTTCGAATGTTAAAGAGTAAGAAAAATTTGCAGTTAATCCAGGGCTCGAACCCGGGACCTCTCGCTTACAAAGCAAGTGCGCTACCGACTGAGCTAAACGGCTATCTGACATTTTTCTACATGAAAATTGTTAATATCAAATACCAAGGCATTTTAAAGCTTGCAGAATGTTGTAAGTTAACTTTTGATTGGCTAGCGGAAGGGTTGTCAGAACGAGGCCATCAATAGGTCGTTGTCAGATCCTATGCGTAGCGTAATAGGAGATGTACTTTAGTCAGATTGTTTCAACAGTCATTTGAATTACTACCCTGGTGTATCATATGCACCACTTGGTGAATGCACTTCGCCAGCATCCATTGCACCATTCTATGATTATTTTTAAAAACGCTGCTTAGGCTTACCTAATGCACGACTTAAGGAATGCATAACCCAGGTCTACACCAAAGTTGCACACCTGGTGTTCTATTTGGAGTTTCACTCGGCTAGGGCAGAGTTATAGTCCTTCACTTAGTGAAAAATACACAAAATTCTTAAAAGGTTCTGTTGCAGACATCTTAAAATATATTTCACCTAGAGTCATATAATTTATTTTTATTTTGTTGGGTTTAACATCGCACCGACACAATTATAGGTCATATGGCGACATTCCAGCTTTGATGGTGGAGGAAGACCCCAGGTGCCCCTCCGTGCATTATTTCCTCACGAGCGGGCACCTGGGTAGAACCACCAACCTTCCGTAAGCCAGCTGGATGGCTTCCTCACATGAAGAATCCAACGCCCCGAGTGAGGCTCGAACCCACATCGATGAGGGGCAAGTGATTTGAAGTCAGCGACCTTAACCACTCGGCCACGGAGGCCCCTTAGAGTCATATAAGGAAAATAGAATACATCTAGTATCATAATAAACCAAATGTTAATACACATTTCAAAGTTAAAGTTTGGCTAAGCTAAGGAAAAGGGAAAAAAATAGGAGCTTTAGGCAATACATAGTGTCCTGTAGTTTTTAGCAAATAACAAGTGATCTATAGTTGAAATTTCAGCCAACAAGGTTCATACCTTTCTATTATATTAATGATTCATCACATTAACTTGCCATTGACCTAGTGTTTAGTTATATATATATCCCGTTTTATTATTTCATTTCTCTTCTGTATTGCAATGAAATATAATGTGCAGTAACAGGTATGGGATGTATGTTCAGTTCTTGAGTACCATGTGGTTCTAGGACAGCAGATTTTAAAAGAATTGAAATCACAGTCTTGCCCTTGCATGATTGTTAGAGGCGACTAAATGGGGTTTTAACTCTTGGTTTTTCTGTACCTTTGTGATACCTGCAGGAATTCTGGGCCTCTGTGCTCGAGTGGTTAAGGTTGCTGACTGGGCCTCTGTGCTCGAGTGGTTAATGTTGCTGACTTAAACTACTTGGTCCTCACCGATTTGGGTTCAAGCCTCACTTGGGTGTGTTGAATTCTTCATGTGAGGAATCCATCCAGCTGGCTTACGGAATGTTGGTGGCTCTACCCAGGTGCCCCCACGTGATGAAATAATGCATGGAGAGGCACCTGGGGTCTTCCACCATTATAATTGTGCTGGTGTGATAGGAAACCCAACAAAAAGTCTTGGTTGGTTCTGTATAACCTGTACTGTGTTGGCACACTGTAAAACCAAAGTGTCAAATTTTGGGCTAATCAAAATTTACTATTTATCTAGAATACTTTTCTTGCTTCAGGTGAAACAAAAAATATTTCTGTTGGCTTCATTCAGATGCATATCACATATCTGACCTTTACATTTAGTTGGTTATGGACTTCAATTTGAGGATAATGGAGCAAAACAGTTCAGAAATTCTTCTTGATGTATTTAATAATTGAAGCCAGTTTCATCTGCATTATCATTTTCACCAACATTTTACGCTGTGGTCGACTCCTCCAGAAGAATGTCAAGTTATTTAATTTTTTAGCGAGTATTGTCACAATGCAGAAGAAGGCTTCCTTGTTTAACCCTTACCTTGCTAAATTCCTATAATGAACGTGCCCGTCTTTCAATTTGGGCAGTACCATTAACTGTTAAAAGGGGTTCTTACAAAAAAATAAAAAAATACTGACTGAATGGCGAATTGTGCAGATCATGATCAGACTGCATGGAAATGCAGGCTGATCAGAATCTACACTGGTTGCAGCATGATAAGGGTTAAAGTCTACTATAGACAGTTATGAATCTAAACTATGTTTGCTCCACCAAATTATAACAGACTGCAAGATTCAGATAGAAGTTGTGTATTAATTAACTAGTTTACAGATCTTCAAAACTTTACCATAATTATTGCTTGGAAATGTTGCTTTTATGCTAACAAGGATATTCTGAAAGTCAAAATTGGAATTTTAACACTTCGTGTTCAGACTGCTGAAATTTACAGTTAAAATTGTTTTCTTTGATGAATTAAAAACTAATCAATATACTATAACAATTTAATAAGTTTATTCTAGAACTAAGGCATGTTACAGCAGGAAAAGATGTTGCCCCTGACATGGCCTAATAGGCAGGTCCAAATTGCCCAGTCTTACTACATTATGCCCCAAAAAGAGATGTTGCCAAAAGGTCAATGAGTCACAGATTCATAGAATTTCCATTGATATCTTGGATATTGAGCCTAACAGCTCAATGGTGACTTGACAGAAAACTTTTCTTATTTGTAGATATTGATAGTGCATAATAACTCTCCTAGAAATAGATCAAGGCAGTGAATTTCCATTGATATCCTGTGACAGTTCAATGCCAGAGATGTCATGGTGACTTGACAGAAAACATTTCATGTTTGTAAATAATCATAGTGCACTATAACTCTCCTAGAAATAGATCAAGGCAGTTGTCTGTGAATCTTGGCACCAGTTCTCCTACCATTGTATAATTAATTCCAGTAAGAGATATTATCAGTGGGTACAGGTGTACAGGTAAAAATACAGACTAGATGTAACAATATGAAAATTGTGTTAATATTGGTTTTAGGTATCATTTTAGTTTTGTTAGGAAATATTTTGGCTTCACAGCATCTTGCTATCTGATATAGAATATACAGTTGCCTAAGTTGCCTGTTAGAATGAGATATGTTGATATATTTGAATATTAAAGGTGAGAGGAAGTTTATATTCAGCAATATTTGGGGACCTCAGTGGCCAAGTGGTTAAGGTCACTGACTTCAAATCACTTGCCCCTCATCGATGTGGGTTCAAGACTCACTCGGGGCTTTGAATCTTCATGTGAGGAAGTCATCCAGATGGCTTACGGAAGGTCGGTGGTTCTACCCAGGTGACCGCTCGTGATGAAATAATGCACAGAGGGGCACCTGGGGTCTTCCTCCACCATTAAAGCTGGAAAGTCACCATATGACCTATCATGTGTCGGTGCGACGTTAAATCCAACCAAAAAGAAAATGCAATATTTGATAAGGTTTAAGTCACGTTCTGTCTCAAACCCTGATCTCATCATGTCCTGTAGTATAACCCAGCAATTATGTTTTCCCCCAAATATCCCCAATCGAGCTGAAACTCTATCTATTTCTCAGTTCTCTTTTCTTTAATTTCAGCCAATTTCCAGTGTACAGGTCTTGGATACGAGGCATATGCGTGTTTAAATGGATTCTGTCTACCATTCCAAAAGAGTTGTGATGGCGTCATTGATTGTGTGGATGGATCAGACGAGCTTCGTACAACTTGCAGTAAGTATTACTTTGGAGCCGCTGTGGCAGAGTGGTTGAATCTATGTCCTTTTCAGTGTTATAAGTTTAAACTGTCAAAAGTGAAAAAAGTCTGTGCAAAACCTTCAGTAAGGTTCAACAAAGATGCTTTGTCTGTGTCATCATTGGAAGAAACCATGTAAAATTAAAAATAATAGCCAGTCTTAAAATGATGCCTACCCTGATTGTTTCGGGGGTCAGTGGGTCAAAGGTCAAGGTTTCAGTGATCTTGAGACTGAAAGGTATTTTTCAACAATAGCTGAAAAAAGCTTTTCCTAAGATCATCAAACTTCATAGCATTGTCTTCTGGTGAGGCAAAGGTCAAGGTCACAGTGATCATGATTTCTGATCAATAACTAGAGAATGTTTTTGCATAGAATTCAAATTTATAGGATAATTATCTGTGGTCTTCAGTGACCTCTAGTGTTTTGGGGTCATGATTTTAAAGACCAGAGTCAAAGTAACCTTATGACTCAAACTGGTTTAGGATATACAACTGGAGGATGCTTTAGTTTTTAGCCGTCAAACTTTTTAGCATGGTTCACTATGAAATTTTTGGTCATTAGGTCTAAGGTCAAGGTCACAGGTACATTGTTTGTGCTTGAAACTGAAAATTACACACCCTCTTGCCACAAACAGGGTGTGGTGGTTGGATATATTTGTTTTACAAACAACTTGTTTCACTAAATTTAAATTTTCATCTAAAAAATCTGCAGGAATTGATCTTGCATTCTAGGAGAACAGGAGATATAGTTGGATAAGAGAAGAATTGAATAATGAAAAAGTGTGTAACTTGCCTTCAGAAAAACAAGAATGGGAAATGGCTTCCAGAAATTATTGCTTTTTGCTCTGACATGTGTGAACTAGGATTTGATGTATTTGTAGAAATAAATGGATGGATCAATAAGAAATAACCATAAAACATTGTAGCATGTTACAAGCTCATTTTGAAAAAGGCTGTAGCTCAGCAAGGAAAGGACATGTTTTATATTGGAAAAAAAAACAGCTTTCTTCCGCAGCAATTGTAAGCAAGATGTGTATCGGCTTTCACATTGCCAAGTAGTGTCTGACTAACTAGGTTCTTGGGCAGTGTCCGACTACATAATACCTGTTCCAAAAAATTTAAGTTTAAACCACCAGATACTGTCATTTAGGTTTAAAAGTTCCCAGATTTGATTTTTAGATCTATTTACTGTCTTGGCAGAGATTAGGGATTAGTTATTGCATTATTATTTATGATAATCAACAAAACGTCTGGAAATTTGTTAATGCCATGGAGTGATTTCTGCCTTCTAATTGGTTACAAGGAACTGCAGCTTATTACAATGACAAGTTTTTCCTTTTGAGTGTTAGCATTGACATTGTTTACAATGAAGAAAAACTTGCTGGAAATTCAGTGCCATGATGATGACAAATTATCCCACAGGAATGAAAATTTTGTATAGAAATTTGTAAAGAAGCCCCTAAAGAAGTCATAAATCATATCTGTTTAAGATGATGTTTTATTTTTAGCTTGACTATACAGATGTCACAGTGACCTTGAGACTGGAAACAGTTTTTCAGTCAATAATAGGAGAACACTTAAGTCAACCATTGTCAGACCTCATAGGCCTCTTGTGGTCACTAGACGGCCCCTATTGCATTTGGGGAGCAGTAGGTCAAAGGTCAAGGTCACAGGACTTAAAGACCAAGAATTGTTTTTAATCAGTATCAGGAGAATGCTTAAACTTCAGAACCTGATTGGCATTAATGACCACCTTAATAAGACGATATGTCAGATGTAACATCCAGACACCTAACTGAAAAGTCAAGGTCACACATAGAGGTCTTTTATTTGTCTGCTCTAACTTTTTTTATGCATACTTGGATATTATTCAAATAACTTGCCACAAGCATTTACAAGTCAAGGTCACATATAGAGGTCGAAGGTTTAAGATTATTTTATTGTCTACTGTATAACTTCTATGCGAGCATGGATAACACAAACAATCACCGTTTCAAAACAACTTGTCCTGTTTCAGACCCTTACTTCTACTTTTAAGGTCAAGGTCACATTTAGAAGTAAAAGAATTTATATCATTATTTTTGTGTGCACTAGGCCATTTGTATGAATGGATGGATATTCAAGTAACTAGGCACAAACATTTAACATAACTAGGCAATGTGTATTGTGCAGGACCTACTGACATCAGCTTGAAAGGTTAAGGTCACCTGTCAGAAATTAAAAGATTTTATATGAATGTATGACTATTTATGTAACTGTGGGAAAATATTCAGCATTACTAGAAGTTTTGTTGGGTGTAACACCATTTTTTGCTGTCACATTTCCAGTTTTTTCTTATTAAGTTATTTGTGGTTGTAGACTTGTTTGTTGAATTTTTAAAGTGACACTGTTTTAAAGTATTTTGTGTTTATTGTAGAAGACCGATCATGTCCACCTACGATGTTTAGTTGTTCTAACAGAACTCAAGGACAGTGTATTGCCTTGTCCAAGAAATGTGATGGAATCGTTGACTGCATGGACGGTTCTGATGAGGCGCTCTATGTCTGTGGATGTCGAACAGATGAATTCCGCTGTAAAAGTGGTGTTTGTATTCCGAAAGAATATAGATGCGATGGCAACGGTGATTGTCTTGACAACAGTGATGAAGTGGGATGTGGTTAGTGGTTTTTTTGGTCATTTCATAGAGAAATATTTTGTTGAAATTAATTCTTTTCTTTTTAAATTTCAGTAGTTTCAGTTTAACATATAGATATATGAGTTTAACATATAGATATACAGTCGAAACTCGGTATCTCGAATTTTAAGGGACTGTGCTTTTTATTTCGAGATAACCGAAATTCGAGTTACGAGGAGGGACTTATATGGACAGAAATGAGTACACATTACGAAAAGATTTGATAAAAAATAGAAACTGTTTCCTTGATGCCGTCTATACGCTGTCGGCACTTTACGCGTACACGATTCCGTACAGTTTGTGTTTATCAAAGTTTTTATCAGTTTTTCGAAGAATAAAAATGATATTAACCTCAAAATTTAATGTTTTTGAGTCAAGTTTCCTTTTCGTACCATGTTTCTCTGCCGGAGGATTGACAGCATTTCATTTTGACATTTTGAACGAATGATGCTTTCCCTCTAGAAGTTAATGTTTATACAGTCACATCGCGATTACCTCTGACAGCCCTTTTTTTGTAAATTTGGGGAAGGGTACCAGGTCCCTTTTGGAGGGGAAATTTACGTTGCGAAATCATTGTTTGGAGGAATATATTTGCTGAAAAGTTGT
The DNA here is from genome assembly GCF_021730395.1 of Mercenaria mercenaria. Taxonomy (NCBI): domain Eukaryota; kingdom Metazoa; phylum Mollusca; class Bivalvia; order Venerida; family Veneridae; genus Mercenaria; species Mercenaria mercenaria. The sequence continues at coordinate 1,647,505 of NC_069378.1, forward strand.
TAAAATCAGGACTGAAAATCAAAACTAATTTCATTTTTTTTTGCATGGGGAATTTTTGGCCAAGGTGGGGAAAAAAGTATACTTTCTAGATTGGGGAATGGGGCCGAATTTCGGCCGTAAATTCAGCATAAAATAAGGCCTGTCTGATTAATCTTTATTAAAGATCCCAACTGTTCAAACTAATAAATTCATAAGTTTAAATTAAAAGCAATTTTCATAACATCCCAAAAACAAATGACTGCTACTTAAATTATCATTATGGCACATGCGAACAAGTATGACATCATCTCACTTTGATAATCTTTCTGGATAGGCAATAAACATTGACATGTGTTAAAAACTAGCCACATTCACAATGACATGTGTGAATTTTTATCGCATATTTTTCTCATTTCGACTTACAGAGTTTAAAATGCTCTTGAATTTTTTATTGACGGGACTGAAAATCCCTTTCGACACATCCGGAGTTTCGGTAAGTCAAATTTTGACCTAACCGAAGTTGAATTACATATTATAAAGAAGGAAATTTGACGGGACTTGAAAATTTCTTCGACTTAAGCGGAATTTCGAGGTAAGCGAGTTTGAGATACCGAGTTTCGACTGTATAATGAGTCTTGTTTGTTAAGAATAATCTTGATATATTTATGTCTCTCCCCCACCCGCAACTTGCAGCAGACATGCTGTTTTTGCCCTGTCCGTCTGTCACACTTCATTTCCAATTAATAACTGGAGAACCATTTGACCTAGAACCTTCAAACTTAATAGAGTGATGTTGCTTATGGAGTAGGTGACACCTATTATTTTTAGGGTCACTAGATCAAAGGTCAAGGTCACAGAGACCAGAACATGGAAAACTTTCTGATCAATGACTTGAGAACCATGTGACTCAGAATGTTGAAACTTCATGATTGGACAAACAGAGTAGATGACCCCTATTTACTCTGGGGTTACTTGATCAGAGGTCAAGGTCACAGAGCATAGAAAATGTTTCTGATCAATAACTTGAGAACAATCCGACCCAAAACCTCAAACTTCATAGGGTGATAAGACTTGCAGATTAGATGACCCCAATTGTTTTTAGCTCACCTGTCACATAGTGACAAGGTGAGCTTTTGTGATCACGCAGCGTCCGTCGTCCGTGTGTAAACTTTTGCTTGTGACCACTCTAGAGGTCACATTTTTCGTGGGATCTTTATGAAAGTTGGTCAGAATGTTCATCTTGATGATATCTAGGTCAAGTTCGAAACTGGGTCACGTGCCCTCAAAAACTAGGTCAGTAGGTCTAAAAATAGAAAAACCTTTTGACCTCTCTAGAGGCCATATATTTCACAAGATCTTCATGAAAATTGGTCAGAATGTTTACCTTGATGATATCTAGGTCAAGTTTGAAAGTGGGTCAAGTGCCATCAAAAACTAGGTCAGTAGGTCTAAAAATAGAAAAAGCTTGTGACCTCTCTAGAGGTCATATATTTCACAAGATCTTCATGAAAATTGGTCAGAACGTTCACCTTGATGATATCTAGGTCAAGTTCGAAACTGGGTCACGTGCCATCAAAAACTAGGTCAGTAGGTCAAATAATAGAAAAACCTTGTGACCTCTCTAGAGGCCATATTTTTCATGGGATCTGTATGAAAGTTGGTCTGAATGTTCATCTTGATGATATCTAGGTCAAGTTCGAAACTGGGTCACGTGCCATCAAAAACTAGGTCAGTAGTTCTAAAAATAGAAAAACCTTGTGACCTCTCTAGAGGCCATATTTTCCATGGGATCTGTATGAAAGTTGGTCTGAATGTTCATCTTGATGATATCTAGGTCAAGTTCGAAAGTGGGTCACATGCCTTCAAAAACTAGGTCAATAGGTCAAATAATAGAAAAACCTTGTGACCTCTCTAAAGGCCATATTTTTCATGGGACCTGTATGAAAGTTGGCCTGAATGTTCATCTTGATGATATCTAGGTCAAGTTCAAAACAGGGTCATATGCGGTCAAAAAACTAGGTCAGTAGGTCTAAAATTAGAAAAATCTTTTGACCTCTCTAGAGGCCATATTTTTCATGGGATCTGTATCTTGATGATATCTAGGTCAAGTTTGAAACTGGGTCACGTGCGGTCAAAAACTAGGTCAGTAGGTCTAAAAATAGAAAAACCTTGTGACCTCTCTAGAGGCCATACTTGTGAATGGATCTCCATAAAAATTGGTCAGAATGTTCATCTTGATGATATCTAGGTCAAGTTTGAAAGTGGGTCACGTGCCTTCAAAAAGTAGGTCAGTAGGTCAAATAATGAAAAAACGTTGTGACCTCTCTAGAGGCCATATTTTTCATGGGATCTGTATGAAAATTGGTCTGAATGTTTATATTGATCATATATAGGTCAAGTTTGAAACTGGGTCAACTGCGATCAAAAACAAGGTCAGTAGGTCTTGAAATAGAAAAACCTTGTGACCTCTCTAGAGGCCATACCCTTGAATGGATCTTCATGAAAATTGGTCAGAATGTTCACCTTGATGATATCTAGTTAAAGTTTGAAACTGGGTCACATGCCTTAAAAAACTAGGTCAGTAGATCAAATAATAAAAAAAACTTGTGACCTCTCTAGAGGCCGTACTTTTCATGGGATCTGTATGAAAGTTGGTCTGAATGTTCATCTTGATGATATCTAGGTCAAGTTTGAAACTGGGTCAACTGCGGTCAAAAACTAGGTCAGTAGGTCTAAAATTAGAAAAATCTTTTGACCTCTCTAGAGGCCATATTTTTCAATGGATCTTCATGAAAATTGATCTGAATGTTCACCTTGATGATATCTAGGTCAGTTTCGAAACTGGGTCACATGCGGTCAAAAACTAGGCCAGTAGGTATAAAAATAGAAAAACCTTGTGACCTCTCTAGAGGCCATATTTTTCATGAGATCTTCATGAAAATTAGTGAGAATGTTCTGATGATATCAAGGTAAAGTTCAAAACAGGGTCACGTACCTTGGAAAACTAGGTCAATAGGTCAAATAATAGAAAAACCTTGTGACCTCTCTAAGAGACCATATTTTTCAGTGGATCTTCATGAAAATTGGTCAGAATTTTTATCTTGATAATATCTAGGTCAAGTTCAAAACTGGGTCACATGAGCTCAAAAACTAGGTCACTATGTCAAATGATAGAAAAAATGGCGTCATACTCAAAACTGGGTCATGTGGGAAGAGGTGAGCGATTCAGGACCATCATGGTCCTCTTGTTTGCGTCACTCGATCGAAGCTAGGTCACAGGAGCCAGAACATAGAAAACCGTTTCTGAGGGGCAAGAACATGGAAAACCATTTAGGATTCATAACTATAGAACCACTTGACCCAGAACATTGAAATTTCATTGGATGATCCCTATTGCATTTCAGTCACTAAGCCAACCATCAGTGTCCCTTTGACTTTTGCTCCTGTCACCTATTCTTGCCTACTACTACTATGTTTTGGGGAATCCATGTGCTTTTCTACAAAAACATCTTGTAGTTACAATCTTGTTTCAGAAATTTAAATGGAATACCATTTGATTAATGGTCGAGGAAGTGGAATTTTTGTTTTTGCTCTCAACCTTGTTATTAAAGTCTAGCTGAAGTCAAATTTCATGTGAAGGAACTGTTAAAATAGCTTTCACTTGGAAGACAATCACTACTTAAAATTACAGGGAAGCTCTCAGGCTCACTTCAGCAATTCATGTGTTCCCAAGCTGTTTTCATTATAATTTCTATGATTGGATCACTTGAAAACATGGAGAACTTGAGAAGTTTACTCATCTTATTAGTGACTGATGTTTTCCTGTATGCCAAATGGGGTACAAGTTTTCTCAGTTCACATCAATAGACATCTGTTTACTTGCGTGTAACCACAACAGATCCTTTTATTATACAGTCAGGATTTTCCTTGATGCACAACTTTGTGCGTTTTAGCACAGTGATTTTCAAAATTACCCTTAAAATAATTCTGTATGGGTCATTGATGTTGCATCTTAATTACTGGTCAAAATAACTGCGTCGCGAATTTTCGTACTCAGTATTTTTAAGTATCCATTCGCGCAGGTGCAAAGTAGTAAGGTAGACTACATTCTAGATTTAATTATCTGATAAACCTTTCAACAAAAATGGCTCACTAACAAAAGATGACGTGTTTTCTGTCTTCTGCACGTGAGGAAAGCCCAGTCACTGCCCTGTCCGCAAACGAAACCGAAACAGAAGCTACAAACCTTAAACGGCAAGATGAAATGCCAGCCTTGTATTGCGAAAAACGATAACAAAAATTGCGTCTATTGACGCTTTCAAAATCAATTGTTTACCGATAATGATTGCATGCTAGACTGTAATTATTATTTTTATCGATGCATTTATTACAAGAAAATCATGTACTGTAAGCCAGTGAAGATAAACTTATTTATCCGAGTAAATGTTATTATCTTCACCATTTATTTTCCCGTACTTTGTCAAAGCATGACAAACCAACATCCGTAGTTTATTTGGAGTGTGACTGGGTGGTGGAGATGACAAAAATACAGTGAAAGAAAAAGAAAAACTTCTGTGCAAAAACAATTTAAGCAAAACGAATATGATTAAGTAAAATGGAAATGTAGTGTACAGGAGAATATTATTTGTCTACTGTGTGTTATATTTGAAATTTGTTTGTTGTACATAATACTTCTTTCATAAATTTTAGTGACAGTATTAAAAATGTCATTTAGTTGTAATTTTATTATGGCGAGTGACTGTTCACTAATGGCGAGTAGATTAATTACTGGCTACTAGTCCTGCAGGGCGAGTGGTGTGGAAAAAACATTTACACCCCTGAATACTAATATCACTTTCTGTTTAACTGTTTCAGATGCAATACAGTGCCAGGAGGGCTACTGGAAATGTAAAACAGGAAAAACATGTATCCCAGAGAATCGTAAATGTGACAGCCATAATGACTGCGGTGACAAAAGTGACGAGGCTAATTGCACAAAAAGTATGTTATATGCAATGTTTCCGTTAAATCTTTAAATGTTAATGTTTGCATTTCTTTTGTTTAATCAGATTTGGAGAAATGGTATACAGTGCTTTAGGGTATAGCGGATTTTAGGGTATAGGGGATAGGTTGATAAATTTTGCATTTAGACTTGAATTATTGTATAAATTTTCATATCATTCTTTTATTGGCATGCAGACAGACATTTTGACATACATTTTAAATGATTGCTTGTTGTGTTATTTTTCGTATGTTATCAAATAAAAATCGAGGCTATCCTTTACTGGCTAAATGAGCGTGTATGTAAAAAACATCAATGAATGAAAAGTATTTGATAGAAATTTAAAAAGCTGAATGTTTTTGAAAAGAGAATACATTATTATTCTGATTTATAGTATAAAAAATATTGGGAAGTTTGTTTAGATGTGGATTTTAAATTTTAAACTAATAATGGAAAAAATGACCAAAGCTATCCTGTACACCTTATAACCACCACGTATGTAAACAATAGCATGGAGAGAAAAATCACATGAATTTCTATTAAATGCTGAATGTTTTGAAAAGAATAGCTGTTTTCTGTCTGATATACAGAAAAAAAACTACTAAATTTTGTTTCTTTGAATTAGAATGCAAGAAAAATTAGTTAGCTATCCGCTATACCCTAAAGCACTGTATTGTTTGGTGAGTCCAGAACATAGTGAGGTTTGGTGGGTTGCCATAGGAATCACATGCCCCTCAGCTGGAAAGTCGCCATATGACCTATAATTGTGTTGTGTGAAGTTAAACCCAACAAAATAAATAAATCTGCATCGTGTCCTAAAATAAAAACACAGTCTTGTGTTTCGCAAATTCTTAACCCTGCAAATAAGGCTCGTAATCATGTAATTGCTAAATAAAGACTATGTTAAAGTTTTCATGGCTGCAGTAATTAAGTAAATTATTAAGTAAATATTTCATTATGCCATAGTATACAATACAATACTATACCAACCAGTCAGGAAAATGATTATAGTTACATGGTCTATCAGGCCCAGAAGTCAACAAATTTTCAATGTTAACGGTTTTCTTAATGTGATCTGAAATTATTACAAGTAATGTTTTCTTCTCTCATGGAATAATATGATTAATATTATTGATACTTGCCTACTATGAAAAAATATTTTAAAATTCTGCTTTAAAGGGACTAACCAAACATTTTAGGCGAAAAATAATTTCTCTCAAAAATCCATAAAAGGAGTACTCTTAAAAGTGACTAGTGGTACAAACTTATTGACATAAGATTTTTGCAAGATATTCTTATAAATAGCATAATAAATGAACATGTCAAAAAATTTCACCCAAACTTTGAGCAAGTAGCTTTAAATGATCTTTGCTTGAAGACGCTGATATCTGTATACTTATAGGACAGACATTAGCTGAAGACAGAGGGCATATGTTTTAACCTAGGGTTGACTTGTCATTTTTTTTTTTAAAGCAAATTCTTAGAACACTCTTTTCTTGCTAATACCCACTCCATTGTACATACCCTAAGTAATAAATATCTTCCCTTTAGTTAATATCATATGAGCCACTATCTGTAACACTTGAGCCCGCTCGGTTAGCTCAATAACGAGTGTGGATCTACAGATTGCGAGGCCGTTAGTTTGATCCCCAGATGAAGCATATGACAATTTGATATAAGATATTGTTCCTGAAATCATTTGTCCTCCACCTCTGTTTCACATGGCAAAGTTGGCAATTAACAGGTTTGTACTGGTACAGAATCCAGGAACACTGCCCGGCCTTAAATAAGTGAAATACTGTTGAAAAACTGCACTAGACCCATAAACAAACAAACGGTAACACTTGAAACTTTGGGTGTTTTTTGGTGTTTTTTTTTTTTTTTTCAATAACAATCTTATATAGTAGACGCAACTGACGCGGGGTTTACTTAGGTTATTCATATCGATTATTATATATAATCAGGCGTTAGGTAGCATGTATATTATGAATAAGTGTGTACTTTGCAGTATCATATATACTTACATTGATCAGTTAAACTTCAAATCCCTATTTATTTACATATATATTTCTTTTTTCGTGCAGCTGTGTTTCGTAATCTTTTCAATATAGGTTGTGCTCATTTGTACTATAATGCAAGTCACATCGGTCAATTTGGTCACTATAGTAGATATAATGGATGATTTGAATGTATAACAAGATATATCTGTTACAGCAAGCTGTGCAACAAACATGTTCCAGTGTCAAAGTGGAGAGTGCATATATGAGAACTGGCATTGTGACCGAGACTTTGACTGTGAGGATAATTCTGATGAGCAGGGCAGCCATGCCAACTGCAGTAAGTTACCATAGCAACCAATGTAACTGCTTGTTTCAAGTTTTTATACATATTTAAGTTACAGAAATAAGACAGTGCAGTTCATCAAGTCATAAGTAGCCAAAGACCCTTGATAACAAACCCTTTAGGCCTACTGTTCTTACTCATTGCAGTGTTTTGCAAACAGTAGAACATATAAATTTTAAGTTATACTGGATATTGACCTGTATTATCTAAAATTATTCTTGCCAATTGAAATAGTGCATTTGACAATCAAATCCAGAACTAAATATGAGCTGAAAAGTTTCCATTTTATGGTAATTGAAATATATATATATATAAGTTTTGTAAATATTTTCTATTTTCAGCATACCATTGTTCAAATACACAATTCATGTGTAGGAACGATTCATCCTGTATTTCCGTGAATTGGGTCTGTGACGGCAATTATGATTGTCAAGATAGAAGTGATGAGGCAAATTGCAGTAAGTTTTTTTTGTCTCAGCATTTACATATTGGCCTATTACAAAGTAAATGCTAGCTTATGTCTCCATTTTCCTTTAGGATTGTTGGATGTAAATGTCCTTCAATTGTTGACAATTTCTTTGAAGAACATATCGAGGGCTTGGTGCAAAACTATTGTAAGTGTATATAAATAAAGAACAAGATACAATAGTTCTGTGCCAAGCCCTCCATATTGTAAACCATTAAACCGGTTTCAGTCAAACATTCCTTTTGTGATCCTCTTTCATTTTTAGTCCATAAGTGCAATATTCTGGTTACCATGGCAACGAAGGAAGAAAGCTGAAAAAATGACTAGGTCGAAGATCATAATCACTCTTTGATGTCAAAGATTAAAAAACTATATTTCAGATTGTTTGATGGATTTTCAGACAACTACAATTAAATATTCACTTTCATTATAAAAAGAGAACAATGCATGATCCAGGATGAATGTCAAACTTGGAGTTCAGATAGTTCAAGGTGACTTGATATCTTAGAAATTGTTGGAAGGATTTTCATAAAAACAAGCAAATAAGCCCGTCCGCTTAGCTCAATAGGGAGAGTGCAGATCTATGGATCTTGGGGTAGTGAGTTCGAGCCCTGGGCGAGGCGTATGTTCCCCGTGGCGATTTGATAAAAGACTTTGGGTCTGAAATCATTTGTCCTCCACCGCTGTTTCATGTGGGTAAGTTGGCAGTTACTTGCAGAGAATAGGTTTGTACTGGTACAAAATGCAGGAACACTGGTTAGGTTAACTGCCTGTCGTTACATAACAGAAGTACAGTTGAAAACGGCATTAAACCCAAAACAAACAAACAAATAAACCAAGCAAGGAAGTTCAACAATAAGCAGAGTGCACAATGCAGGTCACTAGGTCAAAGTCAAGGTCACACTTGAAGGTCAGAGGTGATGATCACAACACTACCTACTTTGTATCAAAGCTTTGTCTAGGGGTATGAATAGCCTGTAGATGTAAAGTCTTGAATACCAACAAAGGAATGTCATCAGACAGCATGCTATATAAGGCACAAATTTAAGTTCTGAACCCCAAATTTACTGAAGTGACAGTGAATATATCTCATTTGTGTATGGAAACCAAACACCGCCATATTTCCATTATCATTTATCAACACATGAGTGTAGCTGTTTAACTGGTTATATCAATATTTTATAAGGGTAAGTAGTTCCAGCTTTTACCGTAATGAGTAAAGTTAGATATATGGATAGCACATGCAGACTTCTATGAATAAATCAGGAGACCCATATTTGCAGGGTTTAGTTTGAAACAGTTGTAAATCATATGAAATAAAGAAGAGATATGATCTTTTTACACTAAGTCCTCATTTGCTTTCTTCCATGCTTCTTGTAGTGTTAAATTGAATTATAGGGTTAGAAGCAAATGACGCTGAATGCAAATTACAACAACAACAAGAGAGAATTTTTTTAGAAAGCAGAAAATTATTGCTTTATTTTTTAAGAAGGCCATGATACTTAGTTACTGACAAATTTTTATATTATAAGTTATGGATATACATAATCCATTAATTATAAAGCTTTTTATTAAGCGACTGTTAATTGCGGGGACCTGGGTTCGATAGACATTTGGGGCAAGTTTTATGCTTCTTGATTTTGCATTTTTAAGATAGTTCAGAAACAAAAACTCGTGTTCAAATGTTTATAATATGTCCAAACTTTAGTTTTAAAGAAACACAAGTTTTTAGCCAAAATCTGGAGGTCATTGTCTCCAGTTGAGGTGAACATTATCTAAGAATAAACAAAGGAAACATGTTTGAAATCATTTCTTTTCAACCTCTAATTCATGATGAAACGGAAATCCAGGAAAAACACCAGTTAGATCCACAGATTACTGCTTTATAACTGAAAAACTGTTAATAAACTCATTAAAAACAAGTAAGATTTAAGGGACAGAATGTAGAAAATTACACAAAGAATCTAAAGTTTTGACTGGTGCTTCATTATTCAGGAGAAGGTGTGTGCAGGGCCATTCAGTAATTTAAGTCACTGCCATACAATTCCAGCTAATATAGCATGTAGCTGCTTGATCCAAGGTGTAATTAATTCACCTCAAAATTCAGCATTTACACAGAATTTGATCCAGTGTGTCATTTAACATATTTTTTTTTTACTATTAAATGGTGTTACTAAAAAGTCTTTGCATACAGAAAATACAGAAAATCTCTGATCACGGCATCAAACAAGGATAATATAAGGAAAATGGCTCGACACCAAAATGAATTGCACTGGTGGATCTTCAGTCCTAAAGCAAGCAATGTTTTGCTGTTATTATTCCAATAAAATTTTCTTCAAAGCAGGTGTATACAGAATACCATTTGAATGTTCTATAAACAAGTAATAAGGCTTTTAATTTTATGTGAAATTTAGATAAATTAACTGTCTTCAAAAATATATTCAAATATTGAAACCTATGACAAATATCTGAGATAGCATTTTACAGAATATAGGAAATGACAAGAAGTCAAGGATATTTTATGACAACAGTAAGGTTATTTTTTTTTATGGCTTCAAAACAAGGAAGGAGGCTTGTACAATATGCCTCATCTAGTCTAACAAATGGAAATAGCAAGACTGTTTATTCTCTTGCTATTCCTATTTATATGTGATTTGTCAACATTCATCTGGATAAATGGAAAGATTTATGTTGGTGGATATAACAGTTTTAGACAAAAATGTCTGGCTGTAGACTTAAAAATATGAATATATACTCCTTAGAAATAGCATGTTTGTAGGAGTAACCAATGATGAATATGCTTAATGCATTAGAAACTGTCTGGTTGATGGAACACTAGTTATAACCATGTCTTCAAGCAAAAGTTACTGTATTATAAGGGTTTAGATTGTATAAAGGCATAGGTTGTATGTAATTTTAGTTGTAGGAATATGGTATTAAATACAGTGCTGCAGCGAAACAATTTAAATTTTGATGCTTCCATAACTGCATTTGTTTACATGTGTTATACCCTTACATATGAAATCATTTTAGGGTTGGTCTTGTGTATTAACTTGATTGAGGTGGCCTACTTTTTATGCCCCCAAAGGGAGGCATATTAGTTTTCAACTGTCTGTCTGTTCGTTCGTTAGTCACAACGTTAACTTTTTGCATGAAGGCACTTTACTTGTGAACCACTGCACCCAGGACCTTCAAACTGAACATGCTGATAGTACTTATTGAGTACAGGACCCCTACTGACTTTGGGGTCACCAGGTCAAAGGTCAAGGTCACCTGGTCAAAGGTCAAGGCGCTGCAGGGGCATTTGTCACCATTAGTGACAGCTATTATATACTTTAAAGTGTGCCCGCCGGCTTAGCTCAGTAGGTAAGAGCGTTGGTCTACGGATCGCGGGGTCGCGAGTTCGATCCTTGGGCGGGGCGTATGTTGTCAGTGACTATTTAATAAACGACATTGTGTCTGAAATCATTAGTCCTCCACCTCTGATAATTCATGTGGGGATGTTGGCAGTTACTTGCGGAGAACAGGTTTGTACTGGTACAGAACCCAGGAACACTGGTTAGGTTAACTGCCCGCCGTTACATGACTGAAATACCGTTGAAAAACGGCGTTTAACCCAAAACAAACAAATGCTTTAAAGTGGTACCAATAAACCTGTACAGCTATGAGCACCATGAAGTGTAAACTATTGGGCATGACTTTTTTCCAAGATTGATGCAAGCATTGCAGAGTTAAGGGCTCTTATTTACTGGCTGCATGTGGGATTGAGGTTTCAGTGTTGATTCAATAATTTCTGAGCATAGAGCCTTTATTTTTTGTGACAAAGAAGGGGAGGAGTATATTAATCTCATTATGTGATAACTCTAGTTTTATGTTGCTATTAGAGGAAGTTCTGACTGTGTTTAATGTCAGGCTTCTGAAATTCTAATCCATATTCTGGAGAAGGCTGTAGTCACTTCTTTAGAAGTGTCTATTTTACTGCAACTGTGCTTGGCACATTACGATCTTGAATTATAGACATGTTATGCTATATTTATTTAAAGTCATTGTTTCATGTGTATTATCATCGAGTTGCTAAATTTTCTATACTTTTACAGAGGAATGGAACAGTACAACAAAACAGTTTGTGTGTATGTAGAATTATTGTAATGATAAACAGATGTTGCACCTCTATCCACCTCAATATAGCCAGCTTCTAAGCTCACCTGGGTACAATGTGCCCAATGTGAGCTATTGTGATTGAGTAGTACTTCTAGTTGTCCATGATGCAGTTTGACATCACATATATTCAGGGTCAGACAGTCATCAATTATGGGCTGTCTTGGCCCAGTTCTTCCACACACCTTTCCATAAAACCCAAGCATTCTTTCCTGTTAGCTGAATAGGTTGCACAAGACTTTGATTAGGAAGTCAAAGGTTCAGGTCTAAGGGGAAGTGTATGTTTCCTGACAGTGTGATGATTGACTGATTAGGAAGTCAAAGGTTCAGGTCTAAGTGGAAGTGTGTGTTTCCTGACAGTGTGATCATTGACTGATTAGGAAGTCAAAGGTTCAGGTCTAAGGGGAAGTGTGTGTTTCCTGACAGTGTGATAATTGACTGATTAGGAAGTCAAAGGTTCAGGTCTAAGGGGAAGTGTATGTTTCCTGACAGTGTGATAATTGACTGATTAGGAAGTCAAAGGTTCAGGTCTAAGGGGAAGTGTATGTTTCCTGACAGTGTGATGATTGACTGATTAGGAAGTCAAAGGTTCAGGTCTAAGTGGAAGTGTGTGTTTCCTGACAGTGTGATGATTGACTGATTAGGAAGCCAAAGGTTCAGGTCTAAGGGGAAGTGTGTGTTTCCTGACAGTGTGATGATTGACTGATTAGGAAGTCGAAGGTTCAGTTCTAAGTGGAAGTGTGTGTTTCCTGAAAGTGTGATAATTGACTGATTAGGAAGTCGAAGGTTCAGTTCTAAGTGGAAGTGTATGTTTCCTGAAAGTGTGATAATTGACTGATTAGGAAGTCAAAGGTTCAGGTCTAAGTGGAAGTGTATGTTTCCTGACAGTGTGATGATTGACTGATTAGGAAGTCAAAGGTTCAGGTCTAAGTGGAAGTGTATGTTTCCTGACAGTGTGATGATTGACTGATTAGGAAGTCAAAGGTTCAGGTCTAAGTGGAAGTGTGTGTTTCCTGACAGTGTGATGATTGACTGATTAGGAAGTCAAAGGTTCAGGTCTAAGTGGAAGTGTGTGTTTCCTGACAGTGTGATGATTGACTGATTAGGAAGTCAAAGGTTCAGGTCTAAGTGGAAGTGTGTGTTTCCTGACAGTGTGATGATTGACTGATTAGGAAGTCAAAGGTTCAGGTCTAAGGGGAAGTGTATGTTTCCTGACAGTGTGATAATTGACTGATTAGGAAGTCAAAGGTTCAGGTCTAAGGGGAAGTGTATGTTTCCTGACAGTGTGATAATTGACTGATTAGGAAGTCAAAGGTTCAGGTCTAAGGGGAAGTGTATGTTTCCTGACAGTGTGATAATTGACTGATTAGGAAGTCAAAGGTTCAGGTCTAAGGGGAAGTGTATGTTTCCTGACAGTGTGATGATTGACTGATTAGGAAGTCAAAGGTTCAGGTCTAAGGAAATCAAAGGTTCAGGTCTAAGGGGAAGTGTGTGTTTCCTGACAGTGTGATGATTGACTGATTAGGAAGTCAAAGGTTCAGGTCTAAGGGGAAGTGTGTGTTTCCTGACAGTGTGATGATTGACTGATTAGGAAGTCAAAGGTTCAGGTCTAAGGGGAAGTGTATGTTTCCTGTGATGATTGACTAAAGATGATAACTCTGAGAGACTGCTAAATTTTGGTGTAAAGTCTATGAAATCAAAACAAATGAACTTTGTTAACTTTTCTTGTCATTAAAAGATTTTTTTTTTTTTAAGTTTTAGGGGAATGGTGGTAGGTGGTAGGTCCATTAAGGAGGGGAAAATTACGCAGTAACCACTGAAATAGGCAATATTTTTCATAAATATGTTACACTAAAAAAGAAAATGATTTAAAAGCACATCACTCATGTTTTAATAAGTACAGTTTACATTATATTATCATGTACATCTCGAAAGAGTTTTGTTGGTTGGGATATGTAAACAAATATTCCTTTTTTTTTTTTTAGCTCACCTGTCACATAGTGACAAGGTGACCTTTTGTGATCACCCTTCGTCCGTCGTCAGTCCGTGCGTGCGTGCGTCAACAATTTCGTGTCTGCACGATAGTGGTTTCATTTATGATTTTATTTTAACCAAACTTGCACACAACTTGTATCACCATAAGATCTCGGTTCCTTTCTTGAACTGGCTAGATCCCATTATGGGTTCCAGAGTTATGGCCCCTGAAAGGGCCAAAATTAGCTATTTTGACCTTGTCTGCACAATAGCAGCATCATTTATGATTTGAATTTAATCAAACTTACACAAAACTTGTGTCACCATAAGATCTTGGTTCCTTTCTTGAACCAGCCGGATTCCTTTATGGGTTCCAGAGTCATTGCCCCTGAAAGGGCAAAATTAGCTATTTTGACCTTGTCTGCACAATAGCAGCTTCATTTATGATTTTATTTTAACCAAACTTGCACACAACTTGTATCACCATAACATCTTGATTCCTTTTTTGAACTGGCGAGATTCCTTTATGGGTTCCAGAGTGATGGCCCCTGAAAGGGCCAGAATTAGCTATTTTGACTTTGTCTGCACTATAGCAGCTTCATTTTTTAATTTGAATTTAATCAAACTTGCACAAAACTTGTGTCACCATAAGATCTTAGTTCTTTTGTCGAATCGGCCAGATCCCATAATGGGTTCCAGAGTTATGCCCCCTGAAAGGGCCAGAATTAGTTATTTTGACCTTGTCTGCACAATAGCAGCTTCATTTATGATTTGATTTTAACCAAACTTGCACACAACTTGTATCACCACAAGATCTTGGTTCCTTTCTTGAACTGGCCAGATTCCATCATGGGTTCCAGAGTTATGGCCCCTTAAATGTCCAAAATTGGCTATTTTGGCTTTTGCAGCCATATAGAGACTTCATTTATGGTTTTATTTGATACAAACTTCCAAAATATCTTCAACAACAATAAATCTTGGATTCCATGACAAATCAGATCCAGTCGTAGGTTCCAGAGTTATTTTATATCTGATTACCTCCCCTGATTGTAATCAAAATGGATTTATATCAGTAAGTACTTATAGGACTTATTTGAAATTTCATTATTGTCATTAATTGGACTGAGCCAATCAGGGTAGATAACTATGGACTGATTTTATGTCAAATTACCTCCCTTTATTTCAAATTAAAATGGGTATATCTCCATAACTAATGAAGATACTGATCTGAAATATCATTTATGTCAACAGATTTATTTGGCAGATCCTTCTTTTGTTCACTTACAATAAACATTTTTTAATTACTTCCCTTTTACATTACTATAAATAGCTTACTTTTAGTAACTTTTATTATTGGCCGTAGGGAAAAGCCGAGGCCACTTTTAAGTAGTACAATATGGATGGTACCTCCAATTTTTAGGTGTATTTTGACATATCTGTACCTTGTAAGAATTTTTTTTTTCTTTTTGGTTAAATTTCTTCCCTTTGTTGTTACTGTCCTTTGGACTTAGATATTTTTTCTGAGGACCTTCTTGTCCTCAAGTGCAATGATAACAGGTGAGCGATATAGGGCCATCATGGCCCTCTTGTTGTTGTTGTTTTTTTTGTTTTTTTCAGAATGGGGAAAAAACATACTTTTTGGTGTAAAAATCACTGTTAAATCACTGTTAATGGAGCATTTCTTACCCAGTCTTCTCATTATAAATCCTATTTTAAAGGGACATTTCTTACTCATTCTTGTTAGTGTGAATCGTATTTTAATGGGGCATTTCTTACCCATTTGCGTCAGTGTAAATCCTATTTTAATGAGGCATTTCTTGCCAATCCTTGTCAGTGTAGATCTTATTTTAACAAGAGTATTTCTTACCCACTCTTGTCAGTGTAAATAATATTTTCATGGGGGCATTCCTTACCCACTGTTGTCAGTGTAAATAATATTTTGATGGGGCATTTCTTATCCACTCTTGTCAGTGTAAATAATGTTTTAATGAGGCATTTCTTACTCATTCTTGTCAGTGTAGATCTCAATTTAACAGAGTATTTCTTACCCACTCTTGTCAGTGTAAATAATATTTTAATGGGGCATTTCTTACCCACTCTTGCTAGTGTAAATAATATTTTAATGGGGCATTTCTTACTCACTCTTAAGTGTAAATAATGTTTTAATGAGGCATTTCTTACCCATTCTTGTCGGTGTAGGTCTCATTTTAACAGAGTATTTCTTACCCACTCTTGTCAGTGTAAATAATATTTTAATGGGGCATTTCTTACCAACTCCTGTAAATGTAAATAATGTTTTAATGTGGCATTTCTTACCAACTCTTGTCAGTGTAAATTTTATTTTAACAGAGCATTTCTTACCATTTCTTGTCAGTGTAAATCTTATTTTAACAGAGCATTTCTTACCATTTCTTGTCAGTGTAAATCTTATTTTAACAGAGCATTTCTTACCTTTCTTAGGCGAGTTTAAATGGAGTATTTTTTACCCATCACTTTAAAGCCAGTTTTAATAGAGATGTATTTACCCAGCTTGTCTTCCCAGTCATGCTTAATTTATGCTTACTTCACCAGAGGCTTCACCTTTTTGGCAAAATAACAAGCAAGATTGCTAAAAAGTATTATTTAAATCAAACTACTTTCTATGAAGTCATTTAATTTTGTTGGTGTAAGATTTTCTTGTTTCAGTCAAAATAGTTCTTTCATACGGACTATGCTTGTGGATTTCATACTTTATAGATGAATTACATTTTACATTGGGTTTAGTTTCAATCATGAAATTGTAACACTTTCTTTATATTAAAATTAATGACAGCAATGGCTGAGATACAAAGACCTCACCATATATATTTTTGTGTAATCATGGAACCAAAAGCAATACATCTTAGATTAATTTATGTGTAGGGATAGAAATCTCCAGTTTTAAGAAACCGAAAGGGAAGGAGTTTACTGACTGACCATGATTTTGTAAGGCTGAAGAAGTCGCGTTATCAACTCTGTCCAACTTAACGCGTTTCGTACTTTTTCTATGTGTCTTTAAATAAGGACGTCTCTTAATAACGCTCTACGTGGATATACTACTCTGCAGGAATAAATACTGGAAAAATTTTGTAAACATCCTGGATTTGATTTGTTGAGAAATTAGTGTATTCACTAGAAATGTTAGCGTCTGATATTACTTTGTACAGTTTTTAATGGTAACTTTTTTTGTTGCAGCAAAACAGAATTGCACAGATAGCCAGTTCCAGTGTACATCTGGTCGTTGCATAGAAAAAGAATGGATTTGTGATGGTGAACCGGATTGCAGAGATGGTTTGGATGAGAGCAAGACAGCTAATTGTGGTAAGTTACAGTTGTGAGGAGAGCAAGAAAGGTAGTTGTGGTAAGTTACGGTTTGGATGAGAGCAAGAAAGGTGGTTGTGGTAAGTTGTTAAGGTTTGGATAAGAGCAAGACAGCTGGTTGTGGTAAGTTAAGGTTTGGATGAGAGCAAGACAGCTAGTTGTGGTAAGTTACGGTTTGGATGAGAGCAAGAAAGGTGGTTGTGGTAAGTTGTTAAGGTTTGGATAAGAGCAAGACAGCTGGTTGTGGTAAGTTAAGGTTTGGATGAGAGCAAGAATTCTAGTTGTGGTAAGTTATGTTTTGGATGAGAGCAAGACAGCTAGTTGTGGTAAGTTACGGTTTGGATGAGAGCAAGACAGCTAGTTGTGGTAAGTTATGGTTTGGATGAGAGCCAGAAAGGTGGTTGTGATAAGTTATGGTTTGAATGAGAGCAAGACAACTGGTTGTTGTAATTTATGGTTTGGATGTGAGCATGAAAGGTGAATGTGGTAAGTTATGGTTTCATTGAGAGCAAGAAAGGTGGTTGTTGTAAGTTATGGTTTAAATAAGAGCAAGAGAAGTGGTTGTGGTAAGTTATGGTTTGAATGAGAGCAATACAGCTGGTTGTGGTAAGTTACGGATTGGATTAGAGCAAGAAAGGTGGTTGTGGTAAGTTAAGGTTTGGATGAGAGGAAGACAGCTGGTTGTGGTAAGTTACAGTTTGGATTAGAGCAAGAAAGGTGGTTGTGGTACGTTACGGTTTGGATTAGAGCAAGAATGCTAGTTGTGATAAGTTACGGTTTGTATGAGAGCAAGAATTCTGGTTGTGGTAAGTTATGCTTTGGATTAGAGCAAGAAAGTTGGTTGTGGTAAGTTATGGTTTGGATGAGAGCAAGACAGCTGGCTGTGGTAAGTTATGGTTTCGATGAGAGCAAGGCAGCCTGCTTTGGTAAGCTATGGTTTGAATGAGAGCAAAACAGCCTGCAGTGGTAGGCTGTGGTTTGGATGAGAGCGAGACAGCCTTCTGAGCTAAGCTATGGTTTGTACAATGGTGAGACAGCCTGCTGTGGTAAGCTATGGTTTGTACGAGAGCGAGACAGCCTGCTGAGCTAAGCTATGGTTTGTACGATGTGAGACAGCCTGCTGTGGTAAGCTATGGTTCGGATGAGAGCAAGACAGCCTGCTGTGGCAAGTTATGGTTTGAATGAGAGCCAGACAGCTTGCTGTGGTAAGTTATGGTTTGAAAGAGAGCCAGACAGCTTGCTGTGGTAAGTTATGATTTGAATGAGAGCCAGACAGCTTGCTGAGGTAAGTTATGGTTTGGGTGAAAGCCAGACAGCCTGCTTTGGTAAGCTATGGTTTAGATGAAAACAAGACAGCTGGCTTTGGTAAGTTAGGGTTTGGATGAGAACAAGAAAGCTAGGCAGTGTTGTTAATATTCATGTTGATGCAATTTGAATTTTTCATGTGAGTAAGTCATCTAGCTGGCTTATGGAAGATTAGTGGTTCTATTCAGGTACCTGCCCATAATGAAATTATGCACTGAGGGGCAAATAGGATCTTCCTCCATCAAAAGCTTGAAAGTCACCATTTGACTTAGTTGTGTCAGTGTGTCCTTAAACCCACCAAACAAACAGCAACAGACAGTTTTTCTGTGGCTCTGTTTTCATTGATTTTGTTACACTTTTGGGAAAATCTAAAATAATATTTGTCCAGCAGGACTGCTACGTCAGCATGTTCCACTTGCCAGAAGCTGATTTGTTCTAGAGTTTGCAATTAAGAAATTATTTGTATTGAAACAATAAGTTATTATATGTATAATTATGAAGTAATGAACCAACTAAAAATGTTGTATTTCTATGTTCAGATCCAGTATACTGTGATGACAATGAATTCCAGTGTCAAAATTACCGGTGTATAGAAAAAGAATTTTTCTGTGACAAAGATGATGACTGCGGAGATGGAAGTGATGAACCAGATACATGTGGTTAGTATGATTAGCCCTTCCCCTTCTAAATTTCTATAATGAACTTGTCCATCTTTCATTTTGGATAACACTATTAACTGTTAAAAGGGGTGCAAACCAAAAAAAGGGTCTGACTGAATAGGAAACAATGCAGATCATGATCAGACTGCACAGATGTGCAGGCTGATCATGATCTACACTTCTGGTAAAGGCAGAATCAATCATGAACAGTATGGTAAGGGTTAATGTGTTTAGAGATACTGTTATTATCAGAAGAAAACTATGGGAGATAAAAAATGATTTATGTGTACCGGGCTTATGGTTAAAACGATAAATATGTAATTCAGATTGTTTGAAAGGCATGTTTAATATAAGTTAGATAAACACATGTCAGGCTTGTTCACGCAGGTCAATAAAACTTACTGTTTGACTGAAATCTAAATCTTCAGCTGTAACTTATCTATTAGGATGTTGCATGAAAATTGGGATGACGGTTACTTATTTCTTATCCCCATTTCATTGCTCTCGACCAGTGAGATGAAAAGGTTTAAGCAAGGTGTATTATATTGTGGAATATTTACATTATCTGTTGAACTACACGTTCATTTTCAGAATTCTACAGTACCTGCTCAGACTTTGAATTTGAATGTAAGGACGGTTACTGTATAGATGCTTACAAACACTGTGATGGTACCCCCGACTGTGCTGATGGATCCGATGAGAAGCTCTGTCCAGCAAGCTTATGCGGCAACACTACGATGTTTTTCCAGTGCGCCAACCGTGCCTGTATTCCAATGAAACTTGTTTGTAATGGAGTTAATGATTGTGGTGATGAAAGCGATGAGTCCCCAGAATGTTGTAAGTTATTTGCTCCGGAACGAGTTGCTTTATGTAAATACCAAAAAATCTAATTGCGGTGATGTTATGATGTGATTAGTTATTTGAGGCGTTCTTTGTAGATACCACAGTTTCATTCCTGTTTATCTCCACTAAAAGATTATAAAAACATTCAGTAAAACAACCTGTATATTGTAAGATAAAACATACTTTGCTGTTAATTCTACCCACACCCCCCACCCCCAAAGCAACACCTATTCATAATTGAAACTCAGAGGGTTCACCTCTTTTTCCATGACTACTTGTATATATATATTAACTATTTCAATGCCAAAGGCTAGTTAAACAATATTTTAAAACCATACTTCAAAGAACAGGAGAATTACAAGGCAAACTCCATTTTTATGCCCCCACTTTTTTTTGGGGGGGGGGGGGGGCATATAGATTTGCTCTTGTCCGTCCGTCCTTCTGACAATGTTGTTTCGTGCCTAGCTCCAAAAGTATTTGACGTAGTCACTTTACAGGAATGTTGGTCAGCATGTGTAGTTGTGCACCTGGGGTTTCGCGTTCGGATTCTTCCAGTCCTGTAGGAGTTATGGCCCCTGACTTAGTAAAAAATTGGTCATTTTAATGTTGTGTCGCGCATAGCTCCAAATGTATTTGACCTGGAGTCACCAAAGTTTATAGGAATGTTGGTCAGCATGTACAGTTGTGCATCTGGGGTTTTGCGTCCAGATTCATTCAGTTCTGTAGGAGTTATGGCCCCTGACTTAGTAAAAAATTGGTCATTTTAATGTTGTGTCGCGCATAGCTCCAAATGTATTTGACCTGGAGTCACCAAAGTTTACAGGAATGTTGGTCAGCATGTACAGTTGTGCACCTGGGGTTTCTCGTCCGGATTCATTCAGTATTGTAGGAGTTATGGCCCCTGACCTAGGAAAAAATTGTCATTTTAATGTCATGTAGTGGGGGCATCTGTGTCCCATGGACACATTTCTAGTTATTCAACATTTCGACAATTTATTTTGTCTTCATCAGGAAGTCAACAATAAAATAAACAACAACATGAATCTATGATGTCATAAAAGATGACATTGCATTACAGATATTTTGGCAAAAAAATTTACAATGTACAATAGGTTACATAATGTTGTATATAAAGTACTGAAGTATATTGTGACACAAATTTATAGTGGTTTTACTTAATACATAATATGATTATAAATATTATTTAAAAAAATAATGTTAATAAATAATAATAATAAAAGCAAATACAGGATCACAAAGATACTAAATGACTGGGTAAATTGTGTTATAGCCAAAAAAAAGAAAATACCACTAATATTACCTACCCTAATTTTTTTAGCATGTTTTTAGCATGTTACTGAAAACAACAATTTTTTGTTAGGTCTAAATAGAAAAACTGTTATGTTTTTATGTTTTACAGATATTGACGAGTGTAAAGAAAGACGACCTTGCAGCCAGATCTGTAATAAAAAGATCATAGGTTTTGAGTGTAGCTGTAATCCTGGGTACCAGCTAAGGGCAGATAAACGCACATGTGAAGGTAAGAAAAATGATGCAGTTATGACTGATCCCAAGTACTGGATTAGGGCAGATATATGCAGCTGTGACAGTATGTAAAGTTCAGCAGTTATGACTGTGATTAGGGCAGATATATGCAGCTGTGACAGTATGTAAAGTTCAGCAGTTATGACTTTGATCCCAAGAACTGGATTATGGCAGATAAATGCAGCATTGATGGTATGTAAAGTACAGAACTTATGACTGTAACTTTGGTACTGGTTTAGGGCAGAACCCATGTGTGAAGGTTCGCTAGGAATGCAATTTTGACTGTAATTCTGGGTACCAGCTAAGAGAAGATAAGTGTACATCTGTAGGTATGTAAAATAAAACACTTCTGACTGTAACCCCCAAGTAGATGAAGAATATTTGACATATAACGTCTTCATTATGGTGATAGTTTGTGATCACAGAAAGATCAGTGTCAGGTTCACCTTGGGCCTGAAAATAATGTCTAGTCAGTAACTAGAGAAAACCTAGGTGTGTGGATATGAAATTTCACAAAATGATTGCCTGTTGGTGAATTGTATTGCTTTGTGGATAATTAGGTCAAAAGTAAAGAGCCCGCCCGCTTAGCTCAGTAGGTAAGAGCGTTGGTCTACGGATCGCGGGGTCGTGAGTTCGATCCTCGGGCGGGGCGTATGTTCTTCGTGACTATTTGATAAACGACATTGTGTCTGAAATCATTAGTCCTCCACCTCTGGTTCATGTGGGGAAGTTGGCAGTTACTTGCGGAGAACAGGTTTGTACTGGTACAGAATCCAGGAACACTGGTTAGGTTAACTGCCCGCCGTTACATGACTGAAATACTGTTGAAAAACGGCGTTAAACCCAAAAAACAAAACAAACAAAAGTAAAGAACTTGCTAGAAGTCTCACTTTGTGTTTATTTTTAGATACTGATCAGTGTAAAATGACTTTTACAAGTTCACACATTTAAATATTTTTAGGTAATGATCTGTTCAAGTTCACACTTTTGTTTTATTTTTGCAAAATGATTTCACACTTTAGTTCTATTTTTGCAAAATGATTTCACACTTTAGTTCTATTTTTGCAAAATGACTTCAAGTTTTTGTTCTACTTTTGCAAAATGACTTCCAAGTTCACACTTCTGTTCTACTTTTACAAAATGACTTTTCATTTTTATACGCCCTTTTGAAAAATGGGACGTATTATGGGAACGCCTCTGGTGGGTGGGCGGGCGGCGCCCACAGACTTTGTCGGGAGCATATCTTCTACATGCATGGAGGGATTTTGATGAAACTTGTCACAGTTGTTCATCATCATGAGACTGAGTGTCATGCGCAAAAACCATGTCGCTAGGTGTAAGGTCAAGGTCACACTTAGAGGTCAAATGTCAATTTAAGAATGACTGTCCGGAGCATATCTTCTTCATGCATGGAGGGATTTTGATGAAAGTCAGCACAATTGTTCATCATCATGAGACAGAGTGTCATGCGCAAGAACCAGGTCCCTGGGTCTAAGGTCAAGGTCACACTTAGAGGTTAAAGGATACAAGAATGAAAACTTTGTCCGGAGCATTTCTTCTTCGTGCATGGAGGAATTTTGATATAACTTGGCACAAATGTTCACCACCACGAGGCGGAGTGTCATGTGCGAGAACCAGGTCTCTAGGTCTAAGGTCAAGGTCACACTTAGAGGTCAAAGGATACAAGAATGAAAACCTTGTCTGGAGCATTTCTTCTTCATGCATGGAGGAATTTTGATATAACTTGGCACAAATGTTCACCACCACGAGGTGGAGTGTCATGCGTGAGAACCAGGTCCCTAGGTCTAAGGTCAAGGTCACACTTAGAGGTCAAAGGATACAAGAATGAAAACCTTGTCTGGAGCATTTCTTCTTCATGCATAGAGGGATTTTGATATAACTTGGCACAAATGTTCACCACTACGAGACGGAGTGTCGTGCGCAAAAACCAGGTCTCTCGGTCTAAGGTCAAGGTTACACTTAGAGGCCATGGGTCAGATACAAGAATGACTTTGTCCAAAGCATTTCTTCTTCATGCATGGAGGGATTTTGATGTTACTTGGCACAATTATACACCATCATGAGACGAAGTGTCACGCGCAGTTCCCTTCTTTAGAATTACTTCCCTTTGTTGTTACTATAAATAGCTTATAGTGTAACTTTTTCATTACTAGTCTTAGGGAAAAATCGAGACCACTTGTCTGTAGTACAACATGCATGCTACATCCAATTTTGAGGTGTATTTTGACCAATCTCTACCTGGTAAAGATTTTTGTGTGGACTTGCAATTTTTTTTTTATTTCTACCTTTGCAAAATGACTTCCAAGTTCACACATTTGTTCTTCTTTTGCAAAATGACTTCACACTTTTGTTCTGCTTTTGCAAAGTGACTTCACACTTGTTCTATTTTTGCAAAATGACTTCACACTTTTGTTCTACTTTAGCAAAATGACTTCCAAGTTCACACTTTCGTTCTTCTTTTGCAACATGACGTCACACTTCTGTTCTGCTTTTGCAAAATGACTTCACACTAGTTCTATTTTTGCAAAATGACTTCACACTTTTGTTCTGCTTTAGCAAAATGACTTCCAAGTTCACACTTTTGTTCTATTTTAGATATTGATGAGTGTAAAACAACATATCCATGTTCACACTTCTGTCACAACACAATTGGTTCATTCTACTGTGAATGTGCTGAGCATTACAAACTGGCGGGAGACAAGAGACACTGCAGTCTAACAAGTGAAGGTATGTATTCATTTTCAGAGAATAAATCCTATCAGTAAACATAAATTTCAGCTACTTTACGTCCCAAATTTATTTTACTGAGTTTGAGAAGAACTCTCAGATTTAAGACTATGGCATTCATTTTTGGTTGTGTTTTTTTTGCCTCCAAAGGGAGGCATATTAGTTTTTAACTGTCCGTCCATTCGTTCGTTAGTGACAACGCTAACTTTTTGTATGAAGGCACTTTAGTCGCAAACCTTTGCACCTAGGACCTTCAAACTTCATTTGCTGATAGTACTTATTAAGTACATGACCCCTACTGACTTTGGGGTCACCAGTTCAAAGGTCAGGGTCACAGGGGCCAATGTTAACTTTTTGCATGAAGGCACTTTACTCACGAACCACTTCACATGCTGATAGTACTTTTGCTCTTGTCCCTATTGACTTCTTACAAGAGCACTGTCTAGTTTTTGTTTGGAAAATATTTTGTACATTGTAAAATCATAGAATTTCGTGGGAATGAAATTTCATGGTTTTGGTCAAAACAGCAATTTCTTGGGGATATGAATTTATGGATTTCATCTTTGGACATAAAATGAATGGCAATTTTACTTGTTCGTTAGGATTTAATTTTGTTGATTTTCTGAATTTGTTGATTGTCTCAACCAAAAAATCCACGAAAATTAGTTCCTCACGAATATTAATGATTTCATAGTATTTTCTTCCTACTGTTTCAGAGGGGCAAGCCTACTTACTGGTGTCGAATCGTTATCATATTAAGAAAGTTAATTTTGACCGGACCATGGAGAGCATCGTCGGAAACCTTACACACTCTGTTGCTATCGACTTTGATTATAAAGAACAGAAATTGTACTGGACAGACATACACAGTCAGAGTAGTACTATAAATAGAATCTCCCTAAATGCCACGGAAGACTCTTCTGAAAAGGCAGAGGTAAGATTAGTGAAAATAGTACTTGTATTTTAGAAGGTACACACTATTTAGAAAATACCGAAGAATGATTCAATTTTGTGTGCATATTATGTTGTTTTTGGCCATTTTGTGCTAAGAATTCTGGGATGTCAACTTCTGAAGGCAAAATAAATAAGATTTTTTTATGTCTGTTGGGGTTGTGGGTTGATGCAACATAAGGTAGTCACGGCAGTCAAGGTTCTAATGATAAGCATAAGAAGAAAATTGTACCAAATTGTATGTATGTATGTATGTTTCTTGGCCTTACTTTGGTACACTATGTATCTTTTACCACCACAAGGCGGAGTGTCATGTGACTTTTACAGCGTACTTGTGCCACAGACGGCAAATGAAAATTGTCAAGAGATTTTCAAAATTTGATACAATATCATTTTATGTTTCAGGTTTTACATAGTTCAACTGTATTGAACCCAGATGGCATGGCTGTAGATTGGATCGGCAGGAACTTGTATTGGTGTGATCGTAATACAGATACTGTTGAGGTGTCAAAACTTCATGGCACGTACCGAAAAATCCTGATTAAGGACAAATCATTCTTGAGAGAACCAAGGGCATTACAGCTGTTCCCGAAGTATGGCTATCTTTTCCTGTCTGACTGGGGTGAAAAACCACATATAAGTCGAATTTCTATGGACGGAAAAACAAAGAAGCATATAATCACTGAAGAAATTGCTTGGCCTAATGCTTTGACGATTGATTATGTGACTGAGAAATTATTCTGGGCTGATGCTAACTACGATTACATAGCATTCTCAGACTTAGATGGAGAAAATCGACACGTTGTGATCAGTGAGAATCTTCCACACACATTTGCCCTGACGACATTCATGGATTCAATATATTGGACGGACTGGGAGACAAACGGAGTATTTGTAGCCGAGAAGTTTTCAGGCGAGAAGAGGGATATCATGGTGAAAATGCAACACAGGCCGATGGACCTTGTTGTTTATCATGCCTTGAGACAACCAGAGAGTAAGTATTTTCTAGCAACTAGGGTAGGAAAATCTTCTTACACACCCAATTTGGAAAGTTGCGATGATGCTCGTATCTGTCTATTCATCTGTCTGCCCAATTTAGTAGCCAGAGCGAAACTTAAAGATCATTGTAGGGTAATAAGTGTGGTTAAATTGAAATGGTAAAATCCACTTAAAATTTAACACTTACTTAAAGAAAGCTAGTTTGAAAGAAAGACTTGGTCCAGTGACTGTCATCAGAAATCTAGAACATAGTGTAATTTATTGGTACCATTATATAATTGAATGAATTGAGAAGATTTTTTCATCACAAACATACGTCTTTCAATACTTGTGGAAAATAAAAGTTTAACTAATGGTCTGTCTTAAGTTATTATGATATATATATTTTATATTATATATATTTAAAGGCAGATTTTACTGTTTTTGATATAATACTTTCCAGTGAAAACAAACCCATGTGAGGCACTGGGTTGCAGTCATCTGTGTTTGTTACGACCTGAGAATGGGCCTAACGGAGAGAGACGAGATGCGAGTGCTGTATGTGCCTGCCCTGAGAATCACAATCTAAACGAAGACAAGAGGACTTGCACAGCTGCCTGTGATAAGTAATATATCTTTGATAATTATATCTCCCACCACACAGTGGTGTGGAAGACATACTGATATAGTGTCTGTGTCTGTCTGTCACAAAGCTTGTCACACTCTTTAAGTCAGACATTTCTAGTCCAGTCTTCAATAAACTTAAACAAAATGTGTTTGACCATAAGACCTCGACCAAGTTTGATAACTAGTCAAATAGGCCCAGGCACTTCGGAATAATGGCCCTTGAATTACAAAAAAAAAACGCTCTGGTCTTTACACACAGAAGGCCCTTCTGTACTACTAATCATTAGTAGTATAGGGTCCTTTTGTGTGTCCTTTATGTGTGCTCTAAGTCCAGTCTTCACCAAACTTAAATGAAATGTGTTTGTCCGTAAGTCCTTGGCCAAGTTCGATAACTAGCCAAATCAGTCTAGGCACTTCAGAATTATGGCCATTGAAATACTGAAAATCGGCCTTTTTAGCTTGACTATTCTACTCACCCTGACGTCGGCGTTGGCGTCACACCTTGGTTAAGTTTTTGCATGCAAGTACATACAGCTATCATTTAAAGGCATGAAACTTGATTTTTATTTTTCTAGGTCAATTACCAACCTCCCTGGTTAAGTCCCATAACTCTGGCATGTATTTTGAGCAAATACATGCAAGTTAATATCTCCCAAACTAATGCAGATATTGAATTGAAACTTCGCATGTGTCTTCGGGGTTATAAAATTAGTTGATAGCAGCAAGTCCCATAACTCTGACCTTCGTTTTGGCCAAATTATGCCCCCTTTTGGACTTAGAAAATTCTGGTTAAAGTTTTGCGTGCAAGTAGATACAGCTAATACTAAAAGGCACATAGATTTGAAACTTATTTTTCCTTTTTCTAAATCAATTACCAACCTTACTGGGTCAAGTCCCATAACTGTGACATGTATTTTGAGCAAATTATGCCCCCTTTTGGACTTAGAAAATTCTGGTTAAAGTTTTGTGTGCAAGTACATACAGCTATTACTAAAAGGCATATAGATTTGAAACTTACTTTTTCTTTTTCTAGATCAACTACCAACCTTACTGGGTCAAGTCTTATAACTCTGACATGTAGTTTTGGCAATTATGCCCCCTATTGGACTTTTCTGGTTAAACTTTTACATGCAAGTTACTGTCTCCAAAACTAATGCAGATATTGAATTGAATCTTTAAATGTGTCTTTGGGGGTATAAAACTAGTTGATAGCAGCAAGTCCCATAACTCTGACCTTCATTTTGGCCTAATTATGCCCCCTTTGGACTTAGAAAGTCCTGGTTAAGTTTTGCATGCAAGTACATACAGCTATTTCTAAAAGGCATATAGATTTGAAACTTATTTTTTCTTTTTCTAGATCAATAACCAACCTCACTGGGTTAAGTCCCATAACTCTGACATGTATTTTGGGCAAATTATGGCCTCTTTTAGACTTAGAAAATCCTGGTTAAAGTTTTGTGTGCAAGTACATACAGCTATTACTTAAAGGTATATAGATTTGAACTTATTTTTTTCTCACTGGGTCAAGTCCCATAACTCTGACATTTTGGTCAAATTATGTCCCCTTTTGAACTTAAAACTCTTTTGATATTTAACCTTTTTGGGTAATATTTTCCTTTTTCTGGGACAGTATTTCGAATAGTCCAGCTAGGCTGTCTTACGGACAGCTCTTGTTACTCTTGTCCATGCTCTTAAGTCGTACATTCCTCATCCGATCTTCACAAAACTTGAACAAAATTTGTTTGTCCATAAGCCGTTCTGTTAAGTTTGATGACTAGCCAGATCGGCCTAGGCACTTCGGAATTATGGCCCTTGAATTACCGAAAATTGTCATTTTTACTCTTGTCCACATTCTGAGTGGAACAGTTCTCATCTGATCTTCACCAAACTTGAACCAAATGTTTTTGACCATAACTCCTCAGCCAAGTTCATTAACTATCCAAATCACCCAAGGCACTTCAGAATTATGACCCTTGAACTACCCAAAATCATCCTTTTTACGCTTCAAAGGTATATTTTTGTAGTGTGTAAACAGTATATAAAGACTGACTTACTATTTAGATAATTAGGCAGTTGTGGGAGACATGCACTTTTCTCAAAAGCAGCTCTAGTTTTATGGTGTTTTTTGGTTGAAAATTATTCACACTTAATAAATGTGTAAATTGTCGCAGTGTAAATTTGAACTGCCAATTAAAAATACTTTTTCAGTAAATGACAAGACTGAGAACTGTGACTATATGGCACTTAGTTGTGAAGCAGCTCTATGTACACAGTTACTTTTCTATATTTAGACAAATTATGTATTTTTGATGAGGATTTTCTATATTTAAAGTATAATAAGAAAATTCAAATGGTTGAACGTTTATTTTATAGATGAAAAGAGCGTTATAAAAATCTGGTAAATAATAATAATTATATCTGTAAATTGAATTCTTCAACCTTCCAGAAGGATTCTATATAGATAAACAGTTCTGGATAGAAGAATATAATAAAAGCGTCTTGTTTTACATTCTATTGGCCTGTCCCTATGTTCACAAAACAAATATTGGTCTCAGCTGAGTTTGAGATTTGAATTAAATTTTTATTGCAAATTTTACTTTAACTGCAAGATCAAATTCCATTTGAAACTTACCATCAAGACTGGATGTCACTCGAAAATAATAATTAATTTAACACATTTTTAAACATGCAATTGGTATGGGTTATTTACTTTGTATTTAGATATATGCACGAGTTCTGCAGTGGTAATATTATGCGACTTTAGGAGCGCAATATTATCCGCGAAAGAAGGAGTGCATATATCCACATACAAAGTTGATAACCTTTTTAGCTCTTCCGATTTTTTGAAAAAAAATGATGAGTTATTGTCATCACTTGAGTGGTTGTCGGCGTCGGCGTTGCCTGGTTAAGTTTTATATTTAGGTCAGCTTTTCTCCTAAACTATCAAAGCTATTGCTTTGAAACTTGGAATACTTGTTCACCATCATAAGCTGACCCTGTGTAGCAAGAAACATAACTCCATCTTGCTTTTTGCAAGATTTATGGCCCTTTGTACTTAGAAAATATCAGATTTCTTGGTTAAGTTTTTGTTTAGGTCAACTTTTCTCCTAAACTATCAAAGCTATTGCTTTGAAACTTGAACACTTGTTCACCACATAGCGACCCAGTACATCAAGAAACATAACTCCATCTTGCTTTTTGCAAGAATATTGCCCCTTTGGGACTTAGAAAATCATTTTTCTTGGGTTAAGTTTTATGTTAGGTCAGCTTTTATCTAAACTATCAAAGCTATTCCTTTAAAACTTGCAATCACTTGTCACCATCATAAGCTGGACCCTGTACAGCAAGAACTAACTCCATCCTGCTTTTTGCAAGATTTTGGCCCTTTTGGATTAGAAAATATCAGATTTCTTGGTTAAGTTTTATGTTTAGGTCAACTTTTCTCTTAAACTATCAAAGCTATTGCTTTAAAACTTGCAACTCTTGTTCACTATCATAAGCTGACCCAGTACAGCAAGCAACAATAACTCCATCCTACTTTTTGCAATAATTATTGCCCCTTTTGGACTTAGAAAATCATTTTCTTGGTTGAATATTATGTTTAAGTCACTTTTCTCATAAACTATCAAGCTATTGCTTTAAAAATTGCAACAGTTTTTCACCATCATAAGTGGACACTGTACATCAGAAACATAACTCTATCCTGCTTTTTGCAAGAGTGATGGCCCTTTTTAGACTTAGAAAATCATGGGTAGGACAATATTTCTATTATATATTATTCAAAGAATGAGTGTCATGTTCACACATACAAGTTGTAACCTTTTTATTACATACCCACTGTCAAATAATTGATTCATGTCTAAATTATCGTTCTGTAACGAAAGACAGAAAAAATACGAGTAAAATTTCTCCGAAAATGCAATAAGCAAATAAAAATGACACGCATTAATATTTTCCTGCGAAAAATGATGTCAACTTGTCGCAACGTGCGCGAGGAGGCCATGGACGTCAGGCAATTCTTTCCATAACAACATTAATAAAACATTCCACATCTGATATTTAAACGTTCCACGTCATGATACGAAAAAATATTGCACGATTGCGGTCCATTGAAACCCAGTGGAAAACCTGAGTTATTAGATTGGGGTATGTCGTTGGTCGGGCGGGCGGGCGGCGTCAAACTGGTGTTTCCGGTCAATAATTTTTGTTTCGGTAAAGATATTTGAATAAAACTTGGTATGTATGTAGCTTATATCAAGACAAAGGCTGGGATTGATTTTGGGGTTTCTGAGGTCAAGAGCAAGGTCACTGTTACTTAAAATAGAAAAAGGATTTCCGGTCAATAACTTAACTTAGGAATGAGCTATCATGATGAAACTTGGTGTATAGAAAACTTATATAAAGTTTAGCTTGGGATTGAATTTGGGGTTTCTGGGATCAAGGTCAAGGTCATTGTTACTAAAAATAGGTAGGGTTAGGTTAGGTTGGGTTAGCAGATCTTCTACATGCATGGAGGGATTTTGATGAAAGTTGGCACAATTGTTCACCATCATGAGACGGAGTGTCTTGCACAAGAACCAGGTCCCTAGGTCTAAGGTCAAGGTCACACTTACAGGTCAAAGGATACAAGAATGAAAACTTTGTCCGGAGCATATCTTCTTCATGCATAGAGGGATTTCGATGTAACTTGGCACAATTATACACCATCATGAGACTAAGTGTCTTGCGCAGTTCCCTTCTTTAGAGTTACTTCCCTTTGTTGTTACTATAAATAGCTTATATTGTAACTTTTTCATTACTAGACGTAGGGAAAAATCGAGACCACTTTTCTGTAGTACAACATGCATGTTACATCCAATTTTGAGGTGTATTTTGACCAATCTCTACCTGGTAAGGATTTCTGTGTGGACTTACAATTTTTTTTTTTGTATTTTTTTTTTTTTTCTAAAGATTAACTTCCCTTAGTTGTTACTATAAATAACTCATATTGTAACTTTTTTATAATTGACCAAGACCACTTTTCTGTGGTACAACATAGTTGTTACTTTCTAATTTTAGGTGTATTTTAAGGTATCTCTACCTGGTAAGGAGTTTTTTTGTGGACTTAGAAAAACAAAAGAATTACAATGATTACTAAACAACCACAAAATTAAAATTACATCTGCAAATACAGGTGCTTGAGTAAAGAAATTTGCTGTGACGGGCGTATATTGTGACATTCTGGCACTCTGAAAACCTGGTTTCGTGGCATTGCCGCGTTTCTTGTATTGACTTGTCAAAATTTTGTCCCCAGCTTTCATTATATTCTTTTCACACCTTAGTAAGATTAACATGAAAGCCGGAAACATGTTTTGACAGGTCAATAAAATAGTACAATAATTACGATATATATGTAACAAATAGTTTCGTTATCAGACTCAGCCGAGACTGAAATTGTTTTGTGAATATTGGGCCTGATAAAGTTAGCTGCATCTTAGATTGTGGCTTACTGCTAACAATACTGGTTTATACAAAGGAAAAGGGACCGTTGTATAGGGACTCGTATGTCCTTGTTACAGTTCAATTAACCCAGTGTTATGTATTTCTAGTTCTCAGATGCTGTGTGTAAGCACTTCAAGGTGTATACCACAATGGTGGGAATGTGACGGTCACCCCGACTGCGAAGATGGATCAGATGAGCCTCCAGAGTGCAAAGATAGTAAGTTTTTCATAATAACAGATAATCTGATGTTCTAACAGTTAACTGGGTAACTGATTGACCAAAGGGTGTGAAGATAGTAATTTTCCATGGTAACAAATAATCTGACATTCATACAGTTAACTGGTTAATTGATTAACAGAGAGTGTGAAGGTAGTAAGTTTTACATGGTAACAGGTACTTTGACGTTCTAACATCAAAACAGTTATCTGGATAAATGATTAACCAAAGGGTGTGAAGAGAGTAAGTTTGCCATGGTAACAGATACTGTGATGTTCTAATATCAAACAGTTAACTGGGTAACTGATTGACTTAAAGAGTGTGAAGATAGTAAGTTTTCCATGGTAACAGATACTCTGATGTTCTAACAGTTAACTGGTAACTGAATCACTAATGAGTGTGAAGAAAGTAGGTTTTCCATGGTAAAAGACACTCTGACATTCTAACATCAAACAGTTAACTGGGTAACTGATTAACTTAAAGAGTGTGAAGATAGTAAGTTTTCCATGGTAACAGATAATCTGATGTTCGAACAGTTAACTGATTAACTTAAAGAGTGAGAAGATAGTAATTTTTCCATGGTAACAGATCATCTGATGTTCTCACAGTTAACTGGGTAACTGATTGACTTAAAGAGTGTGAAGATAGTAAGTTATCCTTTGAAACAGATAATCTGATGTTCTAACAGTTAACTGGTTAACTGGTTAACTAAAGAGTGTGAAGATAGTAGTTTTTCCATGGTAACAGATAATCTGATGTTCTAACAGTTAACTGGTTAACTGAATCACTAATGAGTGTGAAGAAAGTAGGTTTTCCATGGTAAAAGACACTCTGACATTCTAACATCAAACAGTTAAATGGGTAACTGATTAACTTAAAGAGTTGAAGAAAATGCGATTCCCGTACTATCTACGTCATGTGTAGACAGTTGCTGACGATTCTCAGCAAGATCATGTCTTATTACTCATCAAAACTGAATAAAACTTCAAATATAGTAACATGCCTTCCCCATGATAATATAAACTGAATGACAGGTTTAGCAACTCCCACCTTCATGTTGCATAAATTCTTTTTTTAGCTCATCTGATTTTTTGAAAAAAAATGATGAGTTATTGTCATCACTTGAGCGGTTGTCGGCGTCGGCGTCTGCGTCGGCGTTGCCTGGTTAAGTTTTATGTTTAGGTCAGCTTTTCTCCTAAACTATCAAAGCTATTGCTTTGAAACTTGGAATACTTGTTCACCATCATAAGCTGACCCTGTATAGCAAGAAACATAACTCCATCTTGCTTTTTGCAAGATTTATGGCCCCTTTTGTACTTAGAAAATATCAGATTTCTTGGTTAAGTTTTATGTTTAGGTCAACTTTTCTCCTAAACTATCAAAGCTATTGCTTTGAAACTTGGAATACTTGTTCACCATCATAAGCAGACCCTGTACATCAAGAAACATAACTCCATCTTGCTTTTTGCAAGATTTATTGCCCTTTTGGACTTAGAAAATCAGTTTTCTTGGTTAAGTTTTATGTTTAGGTCAGCTTTTATCCTAAACTATCAAAGCTATTGCTTTAAAATTGCAACACTTGTTCACCATCATAATGTTGACCCTGTACAGCAAGAAACATAACTCCATCCTGCTTTTTGCAAGATTTATGGCCCCTTTTGGACTTAGAAAATATCAGATTTCTTGGTTAAGTTTTATGTTAGGTCAACTTTTTCTCTTAAAACTATCAAAGCTATGCTTGAAACTTGCAAAACGTGTGACATCATAAGCTGACCCTGTACAGCAAGCAACATAACCCCATCCTGCTTTTTGCAATAATTATTGCCCTTTTGGACTTAGAAAATCATTTCTTGGTTGAGTATTATGTTTAAGTCAACTTTTCTCATAAACTATCAAAGCTATTGCTTTAAAACTTGCAACAGTTTTTCACCATCATAAGTGGACACTGAACATCAAGAAACATAACTCTATCCTGCTTTTTGCAAGAATGATGGCCCTTTTTAGACTTAGAAAATCATGGGTAGGACAATATTTCTATTACACAAAAAAAATCAGATGAGCGTCAGCACCCGCAAGGCGGTGCTCTTGTTTTTCAATAAGGTGATGGACCCTTTGATCTCTGGCTGTCTTATGTACACTTCTTGTTAAGTCAGTACTATTTTTAAGCTTTCATTCTTACCATATTACAGAGCCGTATTACTGCAGACAGACTGGGTTATTCCAGTGTGCTAACGCTACCAGTGAGACTGACTGTATACCACCTATAGGTATCTGTGATGGTACTCCGCAGTGCGCAGATCATTCTGATGAAACTGGATGGAATAATTGTGGTAAATGAACTGTTTTCTCAATGGATTGTCTGCATTAGCAGGCTAGTTAGTTACTATTATTTTGATCCCCCTACTCTTCCTCAAAAACATTTGGGAGTGAGGCACTAAAGAGTTGCCCATGTGTTTTTAGCTCCCCTATTTGGAGAATAGGGGAGCTATACTACTCACCCTGGTGTCGGCGTCGGCGTGACCCTTCTTGGTTAAAGTTTTTTGGCAACCTTTGTTTTTCTGTCATATCTTTGTTACTATTGCTTAGATCTTACTGTAACTTCACATAAACATTGTCCAGTGTACAAACAATGTATGTGTAGGGGCTGAGCCCATTATACTCAAGGTCAAGGCCACCAGGCTGTTATACTGTCATCAGATGGTGGGCTATTAAAATCACTCTGCGTTCGTGGTCCGTCCGTCCGTCATTCCATCAGTCCATCTGGTCGTCCGTCCGTTAACAATTTCTCATTATCGCATCTCCTCAGAAACTACTTGGGGGATTTTGACCAAACTTTGTCAGAATGTTGTATTGGTACTCTAGTTGTGTCCCCCTGAAAATCAGACTGGTTCAACAATTTATGAGTGAGTTATGGCCCTTTGTTTATTTTTGTAATTTACATAGATTTATATAGGGAAAAACTTGGAAAATCTTCTTGTCCAAAACCACAGAGCCTAGGGCTTTGATATTTGGTATGAAGCATCATCTAGTGGTCCTCTACCAAGATGATTCAAATTATATCCCTGGGGTCAAATATGGCCCCGCCCCAGGGTCACATGTTTTATATAAGCTTACACAGGGAAAAACTTTGAAAAACCTCTTGTCCAAAACCACAGGACCTAGGGCTTTGGTATTTTGCATGTGACATCATCTAATGGTCTTCTACTAAGATTGTTCAAATTGTCCCCCTATGGTCAAATATGGCCTCGCCCTGGGGGTCATATGGTTTATATAGACTTATATAGGGAAAAACTTTGAAAAACCTCTTGTCCAAAACCACAGGACCTAGGGCTTTGATATTTTGTATGTGACATCATCTAATGGTCTTCTACTAAGATTGTTCAAATTATCCCTCTAGGGTCAAATATGGCCCCGCCCTGGGGGTCACATGGTTTACATAGACTTATACAGGGAAAAACTTTGAAAATCTTCCTGTCCAAACCACAAAGCCTAGGGCTTTGATATTTGTTATGTAGCATCATCTCGTGGGTCTCTACCAAGTTTTTTTCAAATTATCCCCCTAGGGTCAAATACGGCCCCGCCCCGGGGGTCTCATGGTTCATGTAGACTTATATAGAGAAAAGCTTTTTAAAATCTTCTTGTCAATAATCTACAGCCTTCAGATTTCGACCACATGTATAGTTTTGAGTGGCAAGATGAACATTGACATGAGTTGACCTTGATCTTGACCTGGTGACCTACTTTCACATTTCTGTAGCTACAGCCTTCAAATTTGGACCACATGCATAATTTTGTGCACTGGAAAAAACTTTGACCTTGACATTGACCAAGTGACCTACTTTCACATTTTTTAAGGTACAGGCTTCAAATTTGGACCACATGCATAGATTTGTGTTCCGAAATGAAATTTGACCTTGCTTTTGACCTAGTGACCTACTTTCACATTTCTCAAGCTACAGCCTTCAAATTTGGATCACATGCATAGTTTTATGTACTGAAAAAAACTTTGACCGTGACATTGACCTAGTGACCTGCTTTCACATTTCTCAAGCTACAGTCTTCAAATTTAGACCACATGCATAGTTTTGTGTAACGAAAAAAACTTCTGCATCATCTGCATGTGTGGCTACATGCTTCATAACTCTAACTGTGTTTTTGACAGAATTATGCCCCTTTTGTACTTAAACTTTTTGCAATCTTCGCTTTCTGGATACTACTTTAATGCAATATAAGATAAAGACTTGAAACTTAAAATGTATCTTTATCATTTTCATCTGCATGTGTGGTAACAATCCTCATAATTCTGATTTGTATTTTTGACTGAATTATGCCCCTTTTATACTTAAATTTTTTACAAACTTCGTTTTCTGGACATAACTTTGGTACTATATAAGATAATGACTTGAAACTCAAAATATATCTTTATCATCATCATCTGCATATGTTGTAACAATCCTATTAACTCAGATTTGTGTATTTGATGGAATTATACCCCTTGGTGTATCTTCCTTTTATAGTAGAGGTCTCTTATTCAGACATATATTCATTTTCTGTCAAATCCCCAAATAGTGGAGGGCGCTGTCTTACGGACAGCTCTTGTTTATTTTTATTTCAGACAAAGATCATGTTACCTCGTACATTTGTACACAGAGGTCTTGTTATTACAGACTAGGATCATTTCACCCCCAGTATTGTCAAGTTGGCAGACAAACTATGATCATTTTACAACATTTGCAGAGAAATTATTTATTACTCGTGACAAACAGGTTAATACTGTCCTCCACTTCTGATTTATGTGGGGAAGTTAATACATTGCTGGTGGAGAACACGTTGATACTGGTGAAAAAATATTGGAACACTGGTTAAGATTACCGACTATTTCACATATCTGAAAAAAAATTGAGAAAAGAAGGTGTTAAACTCAATAAAACATAGTTTTTCTGTTTCTATTTCAGCTGACTATCCTTGTATTCTGCACCAGTTCAAGTGTAAGGCTGAAAATAAATGTATTAGTGACCTAAAGAAATGTGACGGAAACAAGGATTGTGATGATGGCGAGGATGAGAAGGACTGTGGTAAGATTTTCATCATTACCAGTGTACTAGTGGTACAGTTATGAATTTTGATGGTGCAGACATACTGCATTTTGTTGCAGAAGAAAGAAATAGTTTGCTTTACTACAGTTTTATGCCTCTCTAGCCTTGGAACCTCGCTAAATGACCTTGAGACTGAAAGTAGTCCGTGCCTCGAGGGTGAAGGTCAAAGTGACCTTGAGACTGAAAATAGTCTGTGCCTCGATGGTGAAGGTCAAAGTGACCTTGAGATACAAAAATAGTCAGTGCCTCAAGAGTGAAGGTCAAAATGACCTTGAGACTGAAAATAGTCAGTGCCTCGAGGGTGTAGGTCAAAGTGACCTTGAGACTGAAAATACATGGGTGAAAGTTTTCCGTATTATGACGGAATTCCGTATTTTGGACCTTCCCAAAGGTCATTTTTCCAAATCGTGTAAATCCGATGAGATTTTCGGGGGTGGGGGGGGGGGGGGGGAAGGAGGGTATCAAGTCAACTCGTCCCGTAGTCATTGTTCCAGTGCGGTCGTCTATCAATGGCAAAATAATGGCCTTCATATTTTCCAGGATGCTAAAAATAGCGCTGATTTCAACACTTGCATCGTCCTTTTCCGTTAGGAATACCGTATGTAACATTATTCTATAGCCGAAAATAACTGAACGCTGGCGATTATTCATCCAAAAATAGACTGTAGATCGGTTATTTCCACGGATAAGAGTGAAGATTCTATTTGAAATTTCCGTGTGTAACCATTTGTAACCGATGGTTAACGAATCATTTCAGCACGCGTGATACTTTATGACCTCCTTTTACGACAACCAAAAACCTGTTGATTACTGCTAT
Organism: Mercenaria mercenaria; assembly: GCF_021730395.1. Classification (NCBI taxonomy): domain Eukaryota; kingdom Metazoa; phylum Mollusca; class Bivalvia; order Venerida; family Veneridae; genus Mercenaria; species Mercenaria mercenaria. The sequence goes on from NC_069378.1 coordinate 1,686,033, forward strand.
CGGAGGCAGAAATTTCGATTGTTCACAATATTGAAGAAAATGACCAATCTGACCATCATGAAGTTTCTACCAACGGATTAAAACACCAAGGAGATTGAGAAACAAGCCAAGAACAAAATTTAACGGCGATGGCAGTTGTCCGAGTTCGATTCTGAGAGGTTGAAATGGTCTGATAGTGAGACCTAGAAGGCTAGATAGATATTTGATGTGTTGCATATTGCACAAACAATTAATTACAAATCCAATGGAAAGAAAGGTATCAGACTTCACTGCGAGGACGGCAAACGCCAGAAAAAAACCACTCGAGTTGTGGAAACTGAGGTGAGATGATTTTTCATTATCTGTTTATAAATGCTTAATCTATATGGAAGAGGTACTAAAACTCACAAGCATCCATGACAAGAATGCCTCAAATTCAAATAAAAATAAGGGTATTAAACATACTCCAAAATACTGAAACACAGTTTTTAACAGTGTTACCTGAACTTCATATATTATTGTATCCTTAATTCAGGCAATTTTGGCATGGATGTGACCCCACCCTCTTCATTTCTTCTATCTTCTCCTTGCTTTACTGGTCATATACACTGTTGCTTTCTGGGACTGTTCTGTTAATTCTGAGTAAATATTAGTTTAGCTTTCCCTGAACTTATGAGCCCAGCAGCAAAGTGTCATTTTAAACCAAAGAAGCCAATTTCTTAGGGGAACCCATGCTCAATTTTTTTTTAATATATATTTATATATGTCTAAATTTGGGACTGTTTGATGTCTTTTATGGCTCTTCTGTATAGTTTTGTATGTCATTTAATACTTGGTCCATTTGTTTACTTTCAGGTTCTGCCGGGTTCTTCTAATGGTACTAAGAACACTGAATCTATGCAAGACAGGCTGGATAAACAACATGCCATAACCAGTGGCACATACGTAAACACACGGCATTGCCAAAAGTTAGAAGGATGACCTAAAGAAAAATCTTATAGGACAGATCTTATCCCTGTATACCAGTGAGGCAACAAACAATAACAATGATAAGAATTTGAATGTAATCGCATTGTGTATTGTGAAATAGTGTGGAAATAATAAAATTACAAATTAATTTTTGAAAAATAAGGTCTTGAATTGTTGTTTGCAGAAGTCTTCAAAACTGAAACACAGAGGACTCTACTTATCAGGAGAAGCTTTGTACAGTACTTGGAAATTGCTGTATTTCAGGAGCTTCCGGGGGCCACTGGCCCCCTGGACCCCTAGCCAGGGCTTTCCCCTGGACCCACTGGGGGCCCTATCAGTCCCCTGGCCCCCAGATATTTCTTTCATTATTTTCAGTTTTTCTAACTTTCACCCATGAAAATATAAGGTCAAGATGACCTTGAGACTGAAAGTAGTCAGTACCTCGAGGGTGAAGGTCAAAGTGACCTTGAGACTGAAAATAGTCAGTGCCTCAAGGGGGAAGGTCAAGATGACCTTGAGACTGAAAGTAGTCAGTGCCTCAAGGGGGAAGGTCAAGATGACCTTGGGACTGAACGTAGTCAGTGCCTCAAGGGTGAAGGTCAAAGTGACCTTGAGACTGAAAATATAAGGTCAAGACGACCTTGAGACTGAAAGTAGTCAGTGCCTCGAGGGTGAAGGTCAAAGTGACCTTGAGACTGAAAATAGTCAGTGCCTCAAGGGGGAAGGTCAAAGTGACCTTGATACTGAAAGTAGTCAGTGCCTCCAGGGGGAAGGTCAAAGTGACCTTGAGACTGAAAGTAGTCAGTGCCTCGAGGGGGAAGGTCAAGATGACCTTGAGACTTAAAGTAGTCAGTGCCTCTAGGGTGATGGTCAAGATGACCTTGAGACTGAAAATAGTCAGTGTCTCAAGGGTGAAGGTCAAAGTGACCTTGAGACTGAAAATAGTCAGTGCCTCAAGGGGGAAGGTCAAGATGACCTTGAGACTGAAAGTAGTCAGTGCCTCGAGGGTGATGGTCAAGATGACCTTGAGACTGAAAATAGCCAGTGTCTCAAGGGTGAAGGTCAAAGTGACCTTGAGACTGAAAATAGTCAGTGTCTCAAGGTGAAGGTCAAAGTGACCTTGAGACTGAAAATAGTCAATACCTCAAGGGTGATTATCAGAATTTGGGTTCCTTTCGAAAAAGTTTGCTTTTTCAGGGCTATATAAGGAATTTGCCAGTAACTTGTAATGAAATACAAAATAGCTAATAGACTGATTAAATGACCCTTGAACCTTTAGCCTGCTGCCGGCGAATGATCATGGTCTGCATTGTTCACTGTTCATTCAGTAAAGTTTCAGTAAACACCCTTTCTAATAATAAATGGGATTGCCCAAATTGAATGATGAACCAGTCCATTTTAGAAACTTAGCAGGGTAAATGTTTAAGAAATAATAAGTTCCCAAACGTGGTTTATCATAGAATAACCTGTGTTTTGAGTTTTTATGCGTAAGAATATATCACGAAGGTCGTAGCCTGAGTGGTATATTATTTCAAATAAGAACGAAAAACTCTGGTTATTCTACGATAAATCAGACTTGGGAACTTATTTCAATTCTAACATGACATACTAGTATCAAGTGTTAGAAAAAATGGTAACAATATTTTTACGGCAGTGGTACGCACCTGGATCAGATAACACCACTGCACAAGCGTGGGTTATTGCAGAATAACCAGAGATAGATTTTGCTCTACATGTATGTAGGTTATTTGCTGGTCGTGTTAGAAAAATTGATAAAAAATTTTTGTATTATCCTAGTTTATATTTTGTCTATTGCAGCCAAGCAAGAATGTCTGGAGACTCAGTTCCGATGCAATACGACTGGAAACTGTATCCCCTATCTGTGGCAGTGTGACGGGGATAACGACTGTGGAGACTGGTTTGATGAGCAGTCCTGTACTAACCGCACATGTAAAGATGATTATATCAAGTGTGAAAAAACAAGTGAGTCAAGTTTTGTTAGCTCTAGTACTTTGACAGCTGGTTTAATAAGTACTTAATGATAAAACAAAGGAAATTTTTGTTAAGAGAGATTTGAATAGCATGCAAGAAAGAAATAGAAATCTAAATAGTAGATACTTATCAGTTGTGTCAGTGCCATTTGTTAGGGAAAAGATAATATTAGAATAAGATTCTGAAGACTGGCAATTTTTTTTTAAAGAGTCGTGATTTTGGGGCTGTGTGACGTAGCGATAAAGGTCACTGGCTTGGCTAGTATTAGTTTGAAAGGTTTTACTAACATTGCTGTCTGAAACAGCATCTTCAGATGTTAAGAAACTTGAAAAGTTAAGGTGTAACTTGAACTTTGTCAGGGTGACGTAAAACCTCACAGAATCGTAACAAACCGAGTTGTAAAGGTATGTACATAATATTATGAGCCGCACCATGAGAAAACCAACATAGTGCGTTTGCGACCAACATGGATCCAGACCAGGCTGCACATCCGCACAGTTTGGTCAGGATCCACGCTGTTCGCTAATGGTTTCTCTAATTGAATTTGGCTATCAAAATGAACAGCATGGATCCTGTCCAGACTGTGTGAATGCACAGGCGTGTCTAGATCCATGCTGGTTGCAAAGCCACTATATTGGTTTTCTCATGGCACAGCTCATATATGGTGTATTTGTTACAGAGAAATGTATTCCTAAGGCTTGGGAGTGTGATGGAGAGCATGACTGTGGAACTGGAGATGATACAGATGAAGATCATGATAAATGCTGTAAGTTACCTTTTGTGTGATACCTCCAAATGTCCAACTGTATATTTGCCCTGACCATAAAAGTTATTTCTTCATTTTTCTTGAAAACATGAAGTGTCTCAACTTTATAACATAGGAATTTGAATAATGCTGCTTAAGGCTGTAGGAACAATTTTTTTCTAATGTTAAGAATTTTTTCATACTCTCATAACTTCATCCTGCTATTTGCAGGAATTATGGCCCCTTTTGGACTTAGAAAATATCAGATTTCTTGGTTAAGTTTTATGTTAAGGTCAACTTTTCTCCTAAGCTATAAAAGTTTTTGCTTTAAAACTTGCAACACTTGTTCACCATCAGTAACTGACTGTACAGCAAGAGGCATAACTCCATCCTGCTTTTAGCAAGAATTATGGCCCCTTTTGGATTTAGAAAATCAGATTACTTGGTTAAGTTTTGTGTTTAGGTCGGCTTTTCTCCTAAACTATCAAAGCTTTTGCTTTAAAACATGCAACACTTGTTCACCATCAAAAGCTGATTCTCTACAGCAAGAAACGTAACTCCATCCTGCTTTTGGCAAGAATTATGGCCCATTTTGGATTTTGGAAAATATCAGATTTCTTGGTTTACTTTTGCATTTTGGTCAATTTTTCTCCTTTTCTCCTTAATGGTCAAAGCTATTGCTTTGAAACTTGGAGCAGTTATTCGCCATCAAAAGTTGACTGCACAGCAAATACCGTAACTCTATATTGCTTTTTGCAAGAATTATGGCCCCTTTTGGACTTGGAAAATCATGGGTAGGACAATATTTCTATTATACAGAAGCATAAAAATCAGACGAGCGTCTGCACCCGCAAGGCCGTGCTCTTGTTACATGTTAACATAATTACCCCACCCACTTTTCAGTGGAAAAAAAACGTACTTAGATTTACAAAAAAAAATCTGACGTTAAGATTTTCAAATATTTTGCAGCTTTAATGACACACAAAAATGTTTCAAAAAGGAAAGAAAAATAGTTGAGGTCACTGTACATCTAAGAGATTTATTATGAAAAAAATGTTAAAAAAACTGGTGAATTTTGAATTTTTATGCCCCCGGCATCTACTGTTGAGGGGGGCATATAGTGATCGTCCTGTCTGTCCGTTCGTCCATCCATACGAGGTTAACCAAATGGGACCATTTCGTCTAGCATCAATACCCCTTGCTAGAATGACTTGATACTAATGCAGATGTAACCTGTGAACATTCCTCATCTTCAGACATCACCTGACCTCAGTTTGACTTTGACCTTGACCTCGTTTTGGACTTAGGGTGCTTTATATGGGCCATCTCTTGGTTAACCAAATGGAACCGTTTGGTCTAGCATCAATACCCCTTGCTAGAATGACTTGATACTAATGCAGATGTAATCTGTGACATTCCTCATCTTCAAAATCACCTGACCTCAGTTTGACCTTGACCTTGACCTCATTTTGGACTTAGGTTGCTTTATATGGGCCATATCTTGGTTAACCAAATGGGACCGTTTCTTCTAGCATTAATACCGCTTACAAGAATGAATTGATACTAATACAGATGTAACCTGTGACCATTCCTCATCTTCAAACATCACCTGACCTAAGTTTGACCTTGACCTCGTTTTGGACTTAGATTGCTTCATATCGACAAGGATTCCACCGGGAGCATCAAGCGTTTATTGAACGCAGCTCCTTGTTTTTTTGTTCTTTTTGTTTTGATTTATATTTTCTAGATAATATAAAGTTCTATCTTGAAAACTTTTATTTCAGTTCTAGCTTACCATTATATGTATCAGTCATGAAAATATCAAAACTAAACCGGGTCTACTTTGATAGATATTTAAAGTTACCTACCCCTACCCCATTGTAAATCTTACATCAATTTTAGGCAAATGCCAGCCAAAAATAAGGGTGAAATTTTTTTTTTTTTTTTTTTTTTTTTTTTTTTTTTTTTTTTTTTTTTGTGCAAAAAGTAGAATCTGTGTGCTTGAATGGTACAATATTAGTCACATTTTAATTATTTAGCATTAATTTTTTGGCAAAGTTTCTGTTAGAAAGAAATATTCAAAGAAACATTTTTCAAAATGGTGGATATCCTGAAAAAAAAAAACCCCAAAAAACGCTCGTACATCCTTAAATGTATGATTTTTAGCTCATCTGATTTTTTGAAAAAAAATGATGAGTTATTGTCATCACTTGAGCGGTTGTCGGCGTCGGCGTCTGCGTCGGCGTTGCCTGGTTAAGTTTTATGTTTAGGTCAGCTTTTCTCCTAAACTATCAAAGCTATTGCTTTGAAACTTGGAATACTTGTTCACCATCATAAGCTGACCCTGTATAGCAAGAAACATAACTCCATCTTGCTTTTTGCAAGATTAATGGCCCCTTTTGTACTTAGAAAATATCAGATTTCTTGGTTAAGTTTTATGTTTAGGTCAACTTTTCCCCTAAACTATCAAAGCTATTGTTTTGAAACTTGGAATACTTGTTCACCATCTTAAGCAGACCCTGTACATCAAGAAACATAACTCCATCTTGCTTTTTGCAAGATTTATTGCCCCTTTTGGACTTAGAAAATCAGTTTTCTTGGTTAAGTTTTATGTTTAGGTCAGCTTTTATCCTAAACTATCAAAGCTATTGCTTTAAAACTTGCAACACTTGTTCACCATCATAAGTTGACCCTGTATAGCAAGAAACATAACTCCGTCCTGCTTTTTGCAAGATTTATGGCCCCTTTTGGACTTAGAAAATATCAGATTTCTTGGTTAAGTTTTATGTTAAGGTCAACTTTTTCTCTTAAACTATCAAAGCTATTGCTTTGAAACTTGCAACACTTGTTCACCATCATAAGCTGACCCTGTACAGCAAGAACATAACTCCATCCTGCTTTTTGCAATAATTATTTCCCCTTTTGGACTTAGAAAATCATTTTCTTGGTTGAGTATTATGTTTAAGTCAACTTTTCTCATAAACTATCAAAGCTATTGCTTTAAAACTTGCAACAGTTTTTCACCATCATAAGTGGACACTGTACATCAAGAAACATAACTCTATCCTGCTTTTTGCGAGAATGATGGCCCTTTTTAGACTTAGAAAATCATGGGTAGGACAATATTTCTATTACACAAAAAAAATCAGATGAGCGTCAGCACCCGCAAGGCGGTGCTCTTGTTATAATATTTTGTTTCACAAGTAAATGAATGGAGTAATTTATTTCTTTTATAATTTTTTTTGTAAATTTCTTCACAAAATCAAGTTCCTTATGGCAAATTTTCTATAGTTATCTATGTATGTAGTAGAGACTGTTCTGAAATCGATATTTTACTGCACATTTAAATATGTGTATTTCAGCATTGATATTTCACTGCATATTTAAATATGTATATTTCAGCATTGATATTTCTCTGCACATTTATATATGTATATTTCAGCATTGATATTTCACTACACATTTAGATATGTATATTTCAGCTGATAGAACTTGCGATGGGACGTACTTCAGGTGTGACAATGCTCACTGTATTCCTGGTAGATGGCGCTGCGATGATGATCGAGACTGTAGCGATGGAAGTGATGAAAAAGAATGCGGTAATTTTTTTTATAACCAGACAAAACTGTACAAAAACAAAATAACACATTATGAGAGACCAAAAGGTACTAAAGATCAGGTGTATCAAATTTAGAAGTTTGTGGTGTTATTTAATATTTTACAAAGGCTGCCCTTGATCAAGATTATTTATGTTTCTCTCAAGTTTGGTCATTATTGTACCCCCCGACAACAAAGTTGTAAGGGGGGTATACTGGTTTCAGGTTGTCTGTCTGTCTGTCCGTCTGGCCGTCTGTCCGTAGACGCAATCTTGTGCGCACCATCTCTCCTTATCCCCTTGACAGAATTTAATGAAACTTCACACAAGTGATCAGTACCAACAGTAGCTGTGCATGGGACATGTTAGGTTCTTTTAGAAAAAAAATTGCAGAGTTATGGGACTTTGTTTTTTTGTTACTATACTATATACATAGACACAATTTGTGCGCACCATCTCTCCTCATCCCCTTGACACAATTTAATGAAACTTCACACAAGTGATCAGTACCAACAGTAGTTGTGCATGGGGCATGTTAGGTTCTTTTAGAAAAAAAAATTGCAGAGTTATGGGACTTTGTTTTTTTGTTACTATACTATATACATAGACACAATCTTGTGCGCACCATCTCTCCTCATCCCCTTGACACAATTTAATGAAACTTCACACAAGTGATCAGTAACAACAGTAATTGTGCATGGGGCATGTTAGGTTCTTTCAGAATAAAAATTTGCAGAGTTATGGGACTTTGTTATTTTGTTACTATACTATATACATAGACACAATCTTGTGCGCACCATCTCTCCTCATCCCCTTGACACAATTTAATGAAACTTCACACAAGTGATCAGTACCAACAGTAGTTGTGCATGGGTCATGTTAGGTTCTTTCAGCGACAAAAATTGCAGAGTTATGGGACTTTGTTTCTTGTTAACATACTATGTACATACAGTCTGCATATGCAATCTTGTGCGTGCCTAATCTACCAAACCCTTACACACAGTTTAATGAAACTTCACACAAGTGATCAGTACCAACCCTAGTTGTGCATGGTGCATGTTACATTCTTTTAGATAAATATTCTGCATAGTTATGGGACTTTTTTTTTTGTTACTATACTGTATACATACAGTCTATATACATACAGTCCACATAATTATGCAATCTTGTGTGCGTCTAATTGCAATGTTCTGTGTCAGTGCATGCGGGGGGTACATTCATCACCTTTAGTGATAGCTCTAGTTATATACAGATTCACCTATGTGGTATAACCTCGAACAACTACACCTTGAAAGAATTCAAAGGAACATATTCTCTTTTTTAGCCTGCCCACTTAGCTCAATAGGGAGAGCACAGAACTACCAATCACAGGGTCGTGAGTTTGAGCCATGTGCAAGGCATTATGTTCTCTGTGATGATTTTAGAAAAGATATTATGTCTGAAATCATTTGTCCTCCCCCTCGGATTCATGTGGGGAAGTTGGCAGTTACTTGCAGAGAACAGGTTTTGCAATGGTACAGAATCCAAGAACACTAGTTACGTTAACTGCCCACTGTTATATAACTGAAATACTGTTGAAAATTGGTGTTAAACCCAAAACAAACAAAGATAAATATTCTTTTATATGGAAAGCAAATTCTTGATAAACTTTTCCAGTACAACAAGTTCTGTTCAAGCATATTTTAGTCTTCTTAGTGTTCTATTTAAAGAAGTTGTATTTTATGTTTATACGGTTTCACTAGCACCTATTGAAAAATAAAACATTAATGAGTCACGCCGTGAGAAAACCAACATAGTGGGTTTGCGACCAGCATTGATCCAGACCAGCCTGCGCATCCGTGCAGTCTGCTCAGGATCCATGCTGTTCGTTTTCAAAGCCTATTGGAACTAGAGAAACTGTTAGTGAACAGCCGTGCAGGCTGGTCTGGATCCATGTTGGTCACAAAGCCACTATGTTGATTTTCTCAAGGCATGGCTCAATTTTAAAGTCTTCCAAAGATATGAAGTGTGCAGTTCTGTGCACTTATAAAATGTGATACAGCAAAATTTATTTGATATTTGTGCTCTTTGTAACTTCCCCACAGATAATTGTAAATTCTAACACGACTTGATTTATCTTCCTATTAAACAAAGAAGGCTAAAAGTTCTGGGTTATTTTACACAATTCACTGTTCTGATGTCATTATTATGCCATAGTGTCAAACAGCATAGTGACACGTTGAAAAAGAAACCAATAAAAACCGGCAAGTATTTGATGGACGTTGTCAAGGATGTACTTAAAAATCCTTGGTAACATGTTAGATTTGATATGATACATCTCATTTAGTGATTTGCTCTTGAATAAAACAATTGTTTGTCGCTCAGATGCGTATTATTTTATCTATCGGGCTGCACCCTCATGATATAACAACAAATCATTGGATGAGTTATATTATTTTACTACCCGAAATTCTACACAAGAAACAACTGCAATATTCACAGTTTACTATATGTTTATTTATACATTTAGGTATTATGACATTCACATAGGCTATACTGATTATAGGTGCATATGATACTGCAAGCAACAACTTTAATTATGTAATTCACACTTGTATATGAAAGTTATTATAAATAGTATGGCAAAGTTTGGCCACTCCGTTGTTTGTAGTAACCCTGTCGACCGGGAGGAAACCAGACGCGCCTGTAAAGCACCACATCATTACTCCACGGTTTGCTGTGGAAGCAACAATCAGCACCACACAAACGCAAGGGATACCACAGTACACCAAAGTAAACCAAACACCCCCATAACTCGACGGTTGGCTGTCAAAGTAATGAGGAATATTTAGCGTACCAACGGAGCCAGGCAACGTACTGTGATTCTAAGCAAAACGAGCAAGGCTACAGTACACCACAATATTTAGCGGACCAACGGAGCAAGGCAACGTACTGTGATTCTAAGCAAAGCGAGCAAGGCTACAGTACACCGCAATATTTAGCGGACCAACGGAGCAAGGCTACAGTACACCACAGTAAATTAAACATTCCCCATAACTCGACGGTTGGCTGCCAAAGTAATGAAGGAATATTTAGCGGACCAACGGAGCAAGGCAACGTACTGTAATTCTAAGCAAGGCAACTATACTATAATGAGCAAGGCTATGACATAAGCAAGGCTATGACACATTTAAGCAAGGCTAGTCAGATATTGCCAAAGCACTAGAGCAATACCTTTTACACAGTAACATCCATACTATGACAACGTTCGTAAGCACGCCCGATCGCCCCCGCGGTCGACAGAATTTTTCTCGGCCACAATAAATTTGCCAAAATTTATCCCCCAAAAATTCTGAGTGAGATTTCTTAAATCAAATATAGTACTTTTATCACAATTATATTTGTTCTATAAACGAACCTAATTGAACCATGTAACTTTAAATATAAATAAATTGGCAACTTAACAGACATGACATGCACGGCAAATCTTGCCAACATCACGTGCAGATTAAATGAAATCACGTTAAACCTGTGTATAAGACCTTTTTATCTAGAAAGAACTTTTAACCAAACAAGAACTTTTAACCAAATCGTTTTCGTGATAATGGTGTATAATACAACTCAGGTTCAACCTTTGAACGAAATAAGTAATAGATTCGGTAAAATTTATTTGCTTTGAGTACAAATTTGAGTTAAAGAATTATGTCCCAATCAATCAGTTTAAAATCTGAATCCAACCTCTTACCCCATTAATTTAGGCGATAAAAACTGTCTCCTTTCAACGAGTTCGGAAATTGGTCGTATTAGACATGCCGATATACAATTCACTTCTATACAAATCTTAATAGTACATACAATAGATTTCCTCGGTCCAGTAGCACCAACAAACCAGTCTATAAATAGATTGCACAATCGCACTGAAGTCCCATTACGAATAAATGGTCAGGCAAGCACGTGTCTATTTCAATATTATACTTCGCTTCGGTTAGCAACACACTTCTCTGTCTGACATAACATGACCTAATTTTAACCTTGTAATCGTGTTTGAATATCTATAAATAGTTCCCTCAAAACAAAGTCAATGTGTTGCCTTCATATTTGCGTGACTAAATGAAATGTTTTCTTTGAAAAACTTGTATTTGTCTCGTATTTTTGTATGTATATAAACTGAGAACTTATGAATAAACTTGAAACTTATATGATGTTTCAAAATCTTCAACACGCACACGAATACAGATTCAATCCAATGCTTATAAATGACGTTGACATGTCTGTCTTTAGTAAAAGTATCAGTTAAGTTTTGTCAATTCAAAGAAATATTTAATGTATTTAGACTTAAATTGTTTATATAGCAAATTCGGCAATGCTGATCTTAATCCAACAAATTTTGCGCGATCCACGGAATTATTGAGATAAGTTTTCATAATGGACAATATCCCTACTCGCTAAGATTGCCCCGTCATAAATATAAAAGAATCTGAACATTGAATAATTTTGACTAATTTGTAAATTCTATATACACTTTATTTAAAAACCCGTTTTGACCCTGCCAACACTTACACAATGTTGTGTCGCATTTCTAAAAGAATTCCAGAAGTTTTAGACTGCGGCTACAATTGACCTTTATTAAGCAGAAGCTTAAAACTGGTTTGCTCTTTTGATGTCTGATGTGACTTACAAACATCGAATACTGATTATCGTGATACAAATTTATATCGTTGACATGTGTTATATGATCTATTCGAAAATGATTTGGTGTTGACAATTCGCCTACTCAGACCATACCAAAAATAAGACGATTTTTTTTATTTTTTTTTTTATAATATATAACTTAGCGGACAGCTGGTATAGATCAACTAAACCCAGTATTACCCGTTCCTGTGACAACCTTCTAAATTCGCTACACAAATGATAAACTTGTCCTGAACAGCCAAGTATGTTGTAATAGAATTTGATAATTTAAAAGAAGTGTTAAGAACAATATGATACGCGATGTTGGAATTGGCCTAAAACATACCAGCTTATCTTATATTTACAACTATGATATTCTATTATAATCTTTAATTACAAAACAAACAGTGACACTGTCAATGGGGAACAATTGAAAAAACAGTTATATCTGCTGTTATCCCCCGTGAATACCATCCAAAGTACATGTTACCTGACACAAGTTACCTTAGAAGTAAAGCCCTTCAAAATAAATATGTAACAGCTGTATGTTAGAATTCGAAACAAATGTCTATCAAGAATTAATGATAATCCTTAAATTTTGTAGAAAAGCTAACCACATTATTTATATATACATATATTTATTTATTTATTTATTTTACTCTAATATTCTCATGGTCATACCGATATAATCCCAAACTATATTAATTAATATAATTAAGGTGATTTGACTTAATTCAATTAAACCTTCCTTCCTTTTTTAAAAACAAATACATGTACTGTATATTCAAAACAAAACATTCAAAGAATAATGAAATAGTTGGGCTGGACCGCAAGTTCATAACATTACTAACTCGGTCCGCCCCAGACAGGAAATGCAAAACAGCCTCTCAAACATTTAATGTAGCTAATGGTCATATACGAAAGTTCGAGCTTTGACAAAAAAATTCCTCTCCAACTCCAAAACAAAAACGCAGTAATGCAACATTCTCCGGTATCGGACGGGTCCAAAACACCAAACAAAAAGAAACTGTTAAATACATTTCAACTTCTTAACACAAAAGACCGCATGCATTTTGTTTTAAAACCTCTTGTGAGCATTTGACGTCGATATGAATAAAAAGATAAAGTAAGATTATTTGTAACGATATCTTTGATAAAAGGGGAATCGAATATTGAAACAATTATCCATTACAAAACAGTTGTACTACTTTTGAATCGTACTGACTGACTGTAAAGAAAAACCAGATTTAATATAAAGAAAAGAAAAGAAAAGCACTTTTTTCAACTTTTCTAATAACGTTATCATTTTCTATTTATAACTATATATTAAAGAACTGTATTCGTTTGTATTCAATGACGGTAACTATACACGATTTGCATGAAAAAATAAGAGGTACACAAGAATTCAATTTGAAATTGACCGTGACATATTCTAGGCCAAGACAATGTGTTTAATGTCTTAACATTTTATTGAATTAATATAGCAGTATGTATGTAAATCTACATCCATGTATTTGGTTACATTTCAATCACTCTTTGTTTCTGCAATATTAGGCAATTATTCATATATCCTTTAAAAACTATGCTGAAAAGATATTGTATAAATAAGTTTGCAAATAACATTGCGCGAACCAATTTATCCAGGAACAGCCTAAATTTACACCTGACAACTTTGTATAGCTGTATATTACCTGTATTACAAAGAAAAACATTTCAAAGGTCGACATGCAACCCTAACAAATTCGACCTCTTTATTTATGTTACATTTTATCCAATCTGAAATTAAACAGTGGATCTTAAATTCTTATTATCTGAATGCACGTGGACTCGTATACATTAATGAGATCATTCAGGGGCAGAATTGTAAGTACTTCCAAATCATAAATTTTGACTAGTGAATTTGCTGATTTTAAGATCCCGATAGAACTATGCTGTGTAACCTGGTCAGACTTGTGCAGGTGCCTACGTTTCACGCATGCCGGCGGATTCTCCCGGTCCTGTGCTACTTATCGCAGGATGACAGCCGGTGATTGTAAGCGCATGTATGATAAAAAATTACTTGAACATCAATTGACATAAAGCTACTAGTATAAATAATAAAACAAATTTATCTACTATCTAAGACGCTAGTTTTTCCTTACAATCTTTCTGCCCAGTTCCGATAAACTCGTCCAAACTTAACCCGCATACTCATGATACTGGGCCATTCACTATTTAGACAATTCAACGGTCCCTTTTAGATTCCAAGGCGAGATTAATGTAAGACCTTCTGCAAATATGCTATTTAATTGCTAGAAATAAATGTGCAAAGTGTCCTCGTCCTATGCAACGTGACGTCACTAACTTGCTCTACGAGCACCTTGCGAATAGTTAGCGGAAATGCTATTTGTGAATCTCGTGTTTTGGAAGTACCAGAAAAATTAATTTTACAGTTGTTAAACGAGAAACGCTAATGGTTTGGTTCGAATCTGCAAATCATAAGAATTAGGGCCGCCACACCCCATATTTAGATTCTCAACGGAAGAACGGTAATTATTAGACTACAAAATTATGTGCGTGTTTCAAATCAATAACAAAAGACATACCAGCATTTGTTTGATGCATGAGATTTATTGGCAAATCCACCGTCTTTTGTTTGCTTTCCTTGGTCATCCTCCAAACAAGCTGGCTTGCCTCTACGTTCCTAGCGCTCTGTATCGTCCACGTGGCATGTAGATCTAGCTATTCAATTTAACATCGATCTGAAACGCTAGCCAGTACACCTTAAATTCAACTGTGAATATTGCACGTGATCTGAAGTTAATATAATGCTTGAGTGGTTCCCAGACGCTAAGGCGTTCATCATTACTCTATTGTGTTTAGACAGGTAACCAATAAATCACAAAACCAGAATACTTGACAACAACGATAGTTTCTAGTTTACACACGTAGCAACAAGATCCATTCATTTCGTGAGAAAATAAATGTAATTATTTTTAGGCAAAATAATTTTTATTATTTCTTAAATAAATAAGGAAGTGATAGGAATTGTAGATTTTTGTGTACAGTCTAACCTGTCTTAAGCAGCCAGCCAAGGGAAGCAGACAATTTGGCCGCTTAAGCCAGGTGACCGCTGATCGGAGGTGCAGCCAGTATATGTATTTTTCAGACTTCTGACCAGTCTATAGCCTTTAGGCCCATTTCTTTTTGGGTTTTCTATTATTATTTTACCAGGATACAATGACGTGCATTTGCCTTCGCAATACGAATGGTATTCTTAGCAATCTAAAACTCCGGCGTGGTTTTTTTACTACAAAAATTGTTACAGACAATTTCCCAACTTCAAAACAAGTTTGTTTACAATTTTCGCCATTTTGGTAAGAGAAGCTACTCTCGGCGCTTATTGTCTACGTTAAATCTAAGATTGCCGTTACGTTCCGTAAAAGATAAGAGTGGTTTATATTTTTTTTTTTCAAACACAATTAATTTCGTATACATTTAATAGTATTTTGATGACAAAAGTATAAAAAATCACAAATATTATGCTACTAATTAGTTATCGAGTATTATCTTTAACCGAGGTCAAACTGTGAACAACAAATTTGACACGAGGTGACACGTTAATTGCCGATAATTACTGGCCATTTGATCATAACAAAAGGGGATTACACATTTGGTTATCAGTTTTAATTGAGAAGCTCATGTCATTTTGTCGTTCTTGTGGTGAAGTCACGCGAAACTTAGCAACCACGTGCTTCTCAAAATCGGGTATCTTCGGCGATTATTGCCTAAAAATAATTGGATCTGGAAGAAAAATGGCCGCTGAAAGGGGTCAAATACGGCGGTCGGGAGGCAATTTCGGTGGCCGCTGGCCGCGGACGGCAGGTGGCCGCTGAATAAAGTGATAAAATAGAGGAAAATCCGTCGGGGGCGTCATAAAATGGCCGCTGAACGGAGGTGACCGCTGATCGGAGGTGACCGTTAGTACAGGTTAGACTGTATGTTGCTATTCATAATTAAAGTAGTTTCTGACATTAATTTCGCTAAAAACAAAAACACCATCATTCTGTTGAATAGGTTTGTGCACTTTTTTTTTTTTCAGAAACGAGAAATTGCACAGACCAGGAGTTCAAGTGTAAAGAGGGCAACAGGTGTATACCTCTATCCTTGGTTTGTGATGGAAGACATGACTGCAAAGATCATTCTGATGAATTGACTACCGATTGTCTATCCGGTAATTTGATCTTTCAGCGCTAATAACTGAATTTGTATGATACAGCTTGGATCCCATTTTTCAAAATGAGCCGCGCCATGAGAAAACCAGCATAGTGCATTTGCGACCAGCATGGATCCAGACCAGCCTGCGCATCTGCATCAGGATCCATACTGTTCGCTAACAGTTTCTGTAATTGCAGTAGGCTTTGAAAGCGAACAGTATGGATCCTGGATGTGCAGGCTGGTCCGGATCCATGCTGGTCGCAAATGCACTATGTTGGTTTTCTCATGGTGCGGCTTAAATATTTCATTTACTTTAATTTAATCTGACCTTTTGATTTATTTAAATATTGCAAATGATTGATAATTATGCAAAATGTAAGAATGTCTGTCAATTTAATTGACAAAGTTTTTTAGTAACTTCATAGTATACCAACTTGAGATGTTGCCCTTAACAATTAACTTCAATATACTTTGAAATCATTATTATTTTAAGGGACATGGCCATGTGGTTAAGGTGGCTGACTTCAAATCACTTGCCCCACATGGATGTGGGTTCAAGCCTCACTTGGGGCGTTGAATTCTTCCTGTGAGGAACCCATACAGCTGGCCTAAGGAAGGTTGGTGGTTCTACCCAGGTGCCGGCTCGTGATGAAATAATGCATGGAAGGGCAGCAGGGGTCTTCCTCCACCATAAAGCTGGAAAGTCGCCATACGACCTATAATTATGTCGGTGCGACATTGAACCCAATAAGATATTATCACATTTAGGAAATTGTGTTTCTGTCAATCCACTAAAAAAATCTCAGTAAAACAAAAAATACAGAAATCCCATTTTACTGCAAAATACTTCTTCTTACTCGTATGTTTTTTTTTGTAAATCAAGAGTTTACCTATCATTTTCAGCGGTCAAGTGCTCAGCGACAGAATTCCAGTGTGTGGCAGGATCATCATGTATTCCAGGATCATGGAAATGTGACGGAGAAGATGACTGTCTGGATGGTTCCGATGAGCAAAATTGCCAGTCGAATTGTGGACAAGGGGAATTCACTTGTAAAAATGGTCGATGTGTGTCATTTCTTTGGAGATGTGATACAGAAAACGATTGCGGTGATAACTCAGATGAAGAGGAATGTAGCAGTATTGCGTGTCCAATCGGTCGGTTCAGATGTGGTGATGACAAATGTATTCCCCTACATAAAAAATGTAACGGAAGGGTTGATTGTTCAGATGGGCTAGATGAGAATATCTGCAGTAAGTCTCAGTACTGAAAAAGTTCCCATTTTACTGTGAAATCATTTAATTTCGTGGGCATGAAATTTCGTGGTTTTGGTCAAAACCGCAGTTTCGTGGGGATATGAATTTGTGGATTACAACTTTTGAACATAAAGTGAATGGGAATTTTACTTGTTTGTTGGGATTAAATTTCGTGGATTGCCTCAACCATGAAATCCACGAAAATTAGTCCCCCACGAATATTAATGATATCACAGTACACCTTTATTTGTAGTAAAAATACATGATACTGTAAAAACACATATTTTCGCTGGGGCAAAATTTTGCGAATTTTAAATTTTGAGTATGTTTGCGAGGTTTAATGTTTGCAAAATGGTAAAAATGGGATCCTGTTTGAATTTGATTTATGCAAATGGCGAATATTTACAAGAGGATCAGTTTTCACGAAAAGTAGGGCCTCTTGAATATAGCAATATTAATACCCTTGTGAAAATTTCTGCTTCTAAAGTAATTGGTTAAATTAATTTCCTCAAGTTGCTGGTCTTCAATCTATGTTTAAATCTACATAATTAACTTTTATCCGTTTTTGCCTTTGCGACCAGTGCAGACCAAAATCAGCCTACATGTCCATGCAGGCTGTTCATGGTCTAAACTGTTCACTATTCAGTAAGTAAATATCTAGTGAACTCCCATTAAAATAATAAATGGTTCTGCCCAAATTGAATGATGGACATGCCGATTTTAGAAATTTAGCAGGAGCAGGGTAAAGGTTAAAAACTTGTGATTGAGGTTTTACTAGTACTTTTTGAATGTCAGTGGCTAAATGAGCCATGCCATGGTGGCTTTCAACCAGCATGGATCCATCCGCGCAGTCTGGTCAGGATCCGACTGTTTGCTGTTTCTCTAATTGCTGTAGGCTTTGAAAGTGAACAGCATGGATCCTGACCAGACTGCGCAAATGCGCAGGCTGGTCTGGATCCATGCTGGTGGCAAACACACTATGTTGGTTTTCTCATGGCATGTCTCAAATTGTTTAAATTCAAATAGTAATACTCTGGATCTTGACATATATAGTTTCATAATTGGTCGAGGATTTTAGCTATGGCACTAGATGTGCCACTATGTTAAGAAGGCACAAACAGGTCATATATTAACCCTTACCCTGCTAATTTTCTATAATGAACTTGTCCATCTTTCAATTTGGACAGTACCATTAGCTGTTTAAAGGGGTGCTTTCCAAAAAGATACTGACTGAATGGCGAACAGTGTAGATCATGATCAGACTGCATGTGCATTCGTGCAGACTGATCATGATTTACACTGGTCGCAAAGGCAGAATCAATCGTATCCTGCATGCTTAGGGTTAATACTTATTATGTTAAGAGAGGTAATTCTATTTATAACTATCACAAAATATAAAAATGATATAAAATAAAAATCTTCCCTGAAGTACAATGTCAGCAGTTGATAATATATGAAGTCATGAACATATTTTTGTTTCAGCCATTTCTAAGTGTCCATATGGTACATACAAGTGTAACAATAATCGTACATGCCTGCACCCACACCAGTTGTGTGATGGTAAGCCAGACTGTGCTGATGATGGTGATGATGATGACGCTGATGATGAAGCAGCCAAAATTTGTGCTAAAGGCAAGTTCCAAATAGAGCAGTCGTCATGAAATACTTTTGTAACAATCTTTTTGACTATAGATAAATTAAACATGCTTAAAGCAGTCAGAACTTTCAGTCCGCTGTAGTTTTATGATAAAAGAAGTAGGTGTCTGTAACTTGATCAAATTGTTGTGTTCATTTGTCTTGAAGGAGTTCTGCTTATTTGTTGCACTTGTTTATGGCCATTATGAATTATTTGGTAGATTATTGTTGGAATTTTGCAGTTATTTTATTTACTGCAATATTTTAAACAGTCATTAGTCATCTGTGACATTAAGTGGGAACTTTGAAAAAAAAGTTTGTATGAGTCATTTAATATAGTGTCTCAAAATGTGGATTGTTTCCATCTTATGATATATACCTGTGTATTTTAGATAACTACTAATGTAATGTGGTAAACTGAAATTTTAAAAAAACATTTAAGTAATGATAAAAATGTTTAAAGAAAAAAGTTATGCTAACTGGGTTAAATTTTGAAAGGGAATTTTAAAAAAGAGTTAGAAAAAAAGATCACTGTCTGTAATTTATCATGAAGTTGTTGGCTGTGGAGGTGCTGGACAACAAAGTAAGGGGATAAAGGCTTTTGTAACAAACATATTGAACTGTAAAATTGGTAAGACTATTTAGTGTAATTTAAGGTCAGACAATAGAATGTTTGATAGAAAATTCGACTTTTTAAGAGAGTTAAGTATTTGGTTTTCCTGTTTTCAGACAAGTTACAGTCCTGTGGCATATTGAATGGTGGCTGTGATCAGAAATGTACCTATCTTAGCGAATTGCACATGACAAAATGTTCGTGTGATCCAGGTTATGTACTTGAGGATAATAACAGAAGACTTTGTGTTGGTGAGCTTGTTTTTCGTCTTAATATTTTCATGCAATCAAAGACTTTAGAATTTTTCTAGCACTTGTTTTAGCTCGCTTGAGCCAACAGCTGATGGTGAGCTTTTGTGACCGCTTGATGTCTGTCGTCTGTCAACATTTTCTAAAAAATCTTCTTCTTAAATACCACTAAGCAGAATTACACCAAACTTCACTGGGGTGGCTCCGTTTCAAAATTGTTCAAAGAATTGAATTCCAAGCAGAACTCTGATTGCCATGGCAACTGAAAGGAAAACCTTTAAAAATCTTCTTGTTCAAAACCACATGGCATAGAGCCTGGATATTTGGCACGTGACATCATCTAGTGGACCTCTATGAAGACTATGTAAATTGTGCCCCTGGGAGGAAAAGAAGCGCACCCCAAGGGTGCCGAGTTACATAGACTTACAGTGAAACACCGCTCCCTTGAGCATCGATGACTCGAGCACCCGGGCTCGCTTGAGCAATTCATGTAGTCCCGGCCGATTTCCTTCTATTTTCTATGTGAAATTACCATGGCTGGGTCGAGCATCGATAACTCGATCACTCGAGCATGACACCTGGTCCCTGTGTATTAATTTACTCTTTGTTGCTTATGGCAAACTTGAGCAAAATTTTTCACACCTTCGGCAGTCAGAATGTATCGGTTATTTTAAAATTTTCTCACGCCGTGAGAATTGCATGGTCTATTCCCCGACTGTCTTAAATGTTTGTATGTGGTATATTTGATCTGATAATGAGATTAATTATTGATGAAAGGTGGAAGAAAAATTTTATTGATCCAAATTGTTATAAATTATTACATTTTTTGCGGGATCGAGAAGATAATTATGAAATCTTAATATTTTATTCAACAATTGTTTGCATGCAAATAAAGGAAATAATATAGCCTTTTCATAAAAATGAGACGATAATTATGAGATCTTAATTTGGAGAAAAAAATTGCGAATTCGATTACAGTATTTCAAATAAATAAAATGTCTTAGCTGTTTCTTCACATTTGCCATTTACGATCTATCATAAATAACGTTTGTAATACGATTTTTCTTGAAAATGTCACGAGTGTGTTATTATTACGCATCACCGTTTCCTCTGCAAATGTTTGGGTCGCTCGAAACCATGGATAACTTGAGCATTTTGCTCATCCCCTTGCGACCTCGAGCGAGCGGTGTTTCACTGTATATAGGAAAATCTTTTTAAAAATCTTGTCTAAAACCACAAGACCTAGGCCTTTGACATATGGTATGTAGCATTTTCTTGTGGTCCTCTACCAGAATTGTTCAAATTATGCCCCTGGGGTGAAAAGAGGCCCTGGCCCGGGGGATCTCAAGGTTTACATGGACTTATATAGGGGGAAAAAGTAAAAATCTTCTCGTCTGAAAGTTTAAGGCCTATGCCTTTGATATTTGGTATGTTGCAATTTGCCTAGTGGATCTCTACCAAGATTGTTCAAACTATGCCTTTGGGGTGAAAAGAGGCCCCACACTGGGGGTCAATTTCTCATATAAGTTATATATAGGAATAGATACTTCAAAAATTATCAGATCATTTTCTCTAGACTGTTTATAATTATAATTACCTGATGACCCCATGCAGTTAGGGGTCACTTGACTGCGGCCTTGACCTACTGACCTTCTCTCTTGTTTTTTAAGATACAGCCTTGAAATTTGGATAGTCTGCACAGTTTTGCACACAGATCTTAAAACTGACTTTCAGTTACCATGAATGTGACCTGGTGACCTACTTTATAATATTTTAGTATCGCTTTGCCATTTTAAACATGTGGCTCATTTTACTCAGGTGAGCAATCCAGGGTCATCATCACCCTCTTGTTGGACATATTACATGTGTGTTATTGTGTTGTCCATTCATTCTTTAATATTTTTTATTGCTGACACATACAGTAAGATAAGTACAGTAACTACAGCTTTAAACAGTAGGAGCCCATCAATTTTTAAGGTGACAATTCTAGACAACTGACCTTGAAACTAAGAAACAGACTTTAGACTAATATTATAGTCTGGAAGTATAACTGAGCATTACAGTTTTCAACTTTACATGACTGAGAAGAGAGATGTTTTAGGGAGCTGTGACTCAAAACAATAGGTCATGGGTACATGACTGAAATAAATTTCACAAGAGGAGGAGCCCTTCAATTTTTAGGGTGAAAAGTCAAGATGACACTGACCCTGAGACTGAAAACCGATTTTAGACTAATCCTAAAATCTTGGAAGTGTAACTGCTTCAAGTAGTTAACATAACTGAGAATAATTAAAGACTGATGTTTTAGGGAGCTGTGACCCAACATAATAGGTCATGGAGACCAGAGTTAAATTTGTTAACTTTTTTAATGTCGAAAAATTTAAGTGAGAAAGGATAATACCAACATCTCTCAAACTTTAAACAGTTTCTTATTAACACTTCAGGTAAATCACTATTGTTGTTATGGAAGGTTACTCAAAGATCAAGGTCACAAAGACCAAAGAAAACTTTTTTGTTTTATTTACAGAGGCAAATCCTTGTGCTGATTTTGGAACATGTTCACAGCGATGTTCGTACTCAAGGAATGACAGCCAGATAAATTGTACATGTGACATAACATACAAGGAAGCGAAGGATGCAGATAACAACACCGTCTGTATACCTGGAGGTGAATATATACGACATGTCTGATTTGTGTGTGGGCTGTAAGGGATAGGGCATCAGACACTTGACCCACAGGTAGTGGGTTCAAATTCAAGTTAGGGTGAAGTTAGAGCATTTTGCCTTCAAAAGTGACTATGTGGCTAAGTGGTTAAGGTTGATGACTTTGTATAAAGATGCCTCTGAGGCTGAATGGTTAAGGTTGATGACTTTGAATAAGGGAGTCTTTGTGGCTGAGTGGTTAAGGTTTATGACTTCAAATCACTTGTCCCAGTGTGGATTAGAAGCTTACTCTGGACGTTAAATTCTATGTGTTAGGAAGCTTTCCAGCTGGCTTATGGAGGTTGGTTGTTCTATCAAGAAACCTGGAGCCTTCCTCCACCATGAAAGCTAGAAGTCATATGACCTATAATTGTGACAGTGAGACATTAAACTCAAAAAGGAAGTCTGACAGAGCTCCAGATAAGCTTTTGATGCAATTTGGTATTTACCCATCACTTTTTGTGTGAATTGGGTTTTGGAAATCTGAATTGGGTAAAAATAACCAAGGCTTTTTCAAAAGTAATTGTGTATTTGCTAAACCCAATTGGGTATTTCACCATAATGAGACGACATGTCATGTGCAAGACCAAGACCCCTAGCTTCAAGGTCAAGGTCAAAGGTTAACTGGGTCTATTTCGTGTCTGGGTCTTTTTCTTGTCCGGTCCATAACTCTGCCATTGATGAAGGGATTTTAAAATTACTTTGCATCCCTATATTGAGATGATGTGTCATGCGCAAGACCAAGACCCATAGCTTCAAGGTCAAGGTCACACTTGGAAGTCAAAGGTGTTTCTTGTCTGGTCCATAACTCTGCCATTTATTAAGGGATTTGAAAATAATTTGACACAAATGTTAACCATATTGAGGTACATCATGCATATGACTAGGGTCCGTGGGGTCAAGGTCACAAAATTATGAATGATTTTTTTGTGCAGACAACTGTAGCATTCTTGAACAGTCTTCGGGGGCATTTGTCACCAATAGTGACAGCTTGTGTTTCTCTTGTGGCTAAATTGGATGAAACATGCTTACTGTTACAGTATGTATCATTAACCAGGTTTGACTAATTTTCTACATGCCTGTAAGCAAGGTAAAAATGTGTATTTTAATTTATAGTTCTAATTATGTAACTTTAACCAAGGATATTTTTTTTCTTGTTCCATCGTATTTTTTTGCCCTTTAAATGCAGTCGGAGATAATTCATCCACAAAATCCCCATTGATGTATTCACCGCAATGTTTTGCTCTCCCATAAGATGTTGGCCAGTAATGGTTGCATTATATTACCATGAACAGAAAAACTGTCTTTGTTGAACAGCAAAATATCTTTCTATTTGTTTGTTTCTGCTGCAACAATGTTTACTGTATAGTGGGATATATTCACGGTGACAAATGTTCGCGTTTTCTTTAGAGTTTTGAAATCACAGTGTCTTGATTTCACGGAAACTACTATTACTGCGAATTATAAACCTTGATCAAAAACAAAAAAAGGGAGGTTACTCTTCCTAGACATGCAAATAATAACAAACACGCAAATAAATCTGTCGTCGTCTGAATAGAGACGCATATAGTGTGTAATAGAAGCTACTAGTAATAATTCAACACGTGCGAAATTAAGTTCTGTAATGCATTGAAATAATCTCACCACTGTTTTATTAATATGTAATCACATTTCGAAACACATTGTAAGTAGCTCCTTACGAAGTACTCATACAAACCCCATGTTTATATTAAATCCAGCAATTGCAATGAAAATTACATCTGGTTCTTGTATTCTTGGTGTTACGTGTATTCTAGTCTACGAAAAAGTTGGTTATTACGAGGAAATGGCTTAATAAAGGGAAATGCAGTATAAAAAGGTCGCCTTTAATAATTTTGCCGGATCCAACGAAATTAAATGATGATGAAAAGGCAACTACAATTAACAAAAATCGATTTGTAAAGTATAACCGCTATATAACAAACAGTTCAATGTTTTTCACACCTTTATTTCTCATGTGTATAATTTCTAAATCTATAGGATCGAAGCAATTAGTGATAAAGGGAATAGACGATAAACACTAGATCACCCTGTTATTGGCTTTCCCTTGGTGAAATGTATATGTTCGCGGTAAAAAATAATCACGGTGTTTAGATTTCGCGCTGTCAATGTTGACCGCAAATTTAGCAAAAATTAAACCTCTGCGAATATAACCAGCTATACAGTATCTGCAAAATGTTTTAGTACTAGAAGTGGTCATTTTATCTGCATTTTTGTTTGTTAACAAAGCTTTCAAATAACACCGATCAGACTGAATGGTCCTGTGCTTTTTCCGATAAATAGCTACCAGTTCTGCCGTAACGTATAACCATGCAGTCTGTTGTTTAGTGTTAAAGTTTCGTACCCATTCTGTAATACAGATAATACAATATGCATCCAATTTTTAATGAATTAGGTATTAGGAATTTTAATTGCGTTTCAGTACGCACACTATGAATTCAGCTGGGTTTTCTGCACCTTTAATTGCATAAATATGCAAATACGCAGCTTATCTAGAACTCTGGAAAGAAGACTTTGAAACAGTTGGTCACTACTGCGGTAGTTTTAAGAGCCTCACTTTAGAATGTAGAGCTTTTACATGTAAGAAAGCCATTCAGCTGGAAAGTCACCATATGACGTACATAAAATTGAGCCGCGCCATGAGAAAACCAACATAGTGCGTTTGTGACCAGCATGGATCCAGACCAGCCCGTGCATCC
Source organism: Mercenaria mercenaria (assembly GCF_021730395.1). NCBI lineage: Eukaryota > Metazoa > Mollusca > Bivalvia > Venerida > Veneridae > Mercenaria > Mercenaria mercenaria. The sequence continues at coordinate 1,711,351 of NC_069378.1, forward strand.
ACACAGTCTGGTCAGGATCCATGCTGTTTGCTTTCAAAGCCTATTGCAATTATAAGAGAAACTGTTAGCAAACAGCATGGAATCGGACCAGACTGCGCTGATGCGTAGACTGGTGTGGATCCATGCTCGTCGCAAATGCACTATGTTGGTTTTCTCATGGTGCGGTTCATATATCTTCACCTCTACATCACATCAATTATCAGAAATTCATAGCTATTCAGACAGTTTAAAGATGGATTTAACTCAAAAGTACAATTCATTTAAAACCTTCACCCTGAGTAACACATAAACAAAAGTAAAATCACCCTGAGTGGGACAAGCTTCTCCAAAATCAGATAACCGCAAAATATCCAAGTACAGTATAAACAAAATATTTCATTGATAAACACAAGTGTTTCTACATTTATACAGGTGACTCCCCAATATTAGTGTTTGCAGACGAAGACAAGATATACGAACAGAAAGTGATTGATCTCTACGCTGATGACTCGACTGGTAGGAATGTAAGTAAAAAGACAAAATGGCCATACTACCCTTCCTTTTTTTTTTTTTACTGAACTTTGGTACAGACAAGAGTGCAAGTTTTTTTACACACATACATGGCTAAACATTTTTCAGTGAATCTAGAATACAGCCAGGATATTGCCTTTGGAATCATAAAATAGGTTGTGAGTAAATGTAAATTTGTATTAAGGTATAACTTATGTTCAGGTGTTTCGCTAAATTTTCAAAATGGACTGGTCCATCATTCAATTCAGGCAAAACCATTTATTATTTGAAGGGGTTTTCACTGAAAATTCATTGACTGAAGACCTTGATCAGACTTCACGGATGTACAGGCTGATCTTAGTCTGCACTTGTCACAAAGGCAGAATCACTTGCCACCAGCAGGCTATGGTTAATCTGTAAGCAGATATCTCTGACATCAGCATATGAACTTGTACATTGCGTTTTCCCATATACAATAGAAATTAATTGAGCCATGCCAACATAGTGGCTTTGCGACCAGCATGGATCCAGACCAGCCTGTGCAGTCTGGTCAGGATCCTTGCTGTTGCTAACGGTTTCTCTAATTGCAATAGGCTTTGAAAGCGAACAGCATGGATCCTGACCAGACAGTGCGGATGCACAGGCTGATCTGGATCCATGCTGGTCGCAAAGCCACTATGTTGGTTTTCTCATGGTGCGACTCATTTAAGCAAGGATTCTGTAAAGTCGACTTCATTTTCTGTATGCAGAATCTTCGTCAAAAATTTGGAAATTTCAATACCAGTTATAAAAACCTGTTTTTGTCACAACTAGTAAAAAATCAAGCTCATAACCATGTCATTTTTAGCTCAACTATTCAAAAAATAAGTAGAGTTATCCTACTCACCACAGCGTCGGCATCACATCTTGGTTAAGCTTTTCAAACCAGTCAACATTTTGACAGTCTTTTGAGATGAAGCTTTGAAACTTTCAACACTTGTGTACCATCACCATGTCCAGTTTTAGTTTTAACATAGAAATCTTGGTTAAGTTTTTCGTACCAGTTCTTATTTTGTGTTTCGACATATGGCTTTTAAACTTTTATCACTTGTTGTACCACCCGACAACAAAGTTGTAAGGGGGGGTATACTGGTTTCAGGTTGTCTGTCTGTCTGTCCGAGTTATGGGACTTTGTTTTTTTGTTACTATACTATATACATAGACACAATCTTGTGCGCACCATCTCTCCTCATCCCCTTGACACAGTTTAATGAAACTTCACACAAGTGATCAGTACCAACAGTAGTTGTGCATGGGGCATGTTAGGTTCTTTTAGAAAAAAAATTTGCAGAGTTATGGGACTTTGTTTTTTTGTTACTATACTATATACATAGACACAATCTTGTGCGCACCATCTCTCCTCATTCCCTTGACACAATTTAATGAAACTTCACACAAGTGATCAGTAACAACAGTAGTTGTGCATGGGGCATGTTAGGTTCTTTTAGAAAAAAATTTGCAGAGTTATGGGACTTTTTTTTTGTTACTGTACTATATACATAGACACAATCTTGTGCGCACCATCTCTCCTTATCCCCTTGACACAATTTAATGAAACTTCACACAAGTGATCAGTACCAACAGTAGTTGTGCATGGGACATGTTAGGTTCTTTTAGAACAAAAATTTGCAGAGTTATGGGACTTTGTTTTTTTTTGTTAGTATACTATTTACATGGACACAATCTTGTGCGCACCATCTCTCCTCATCCCCTTGACACAATTTAATGAAACTTCACACAAGTGATCAGTACCAACAGTAGTTGTGCATGGGGCATGTTAGGTTCTTTCAGCGACAAAAATTGCATAGTTATGGGACTTTGTTTCTTGTTAACATACTATGTACATACAGTCTGCATATGCAATCTTGTGCGTGCCTAATCTACCAAACCCTTTCACACAATTTAATGAAACTTCACACAAGTGATCAGTACCAACCCTAGTTGTGCATGGTGCATGTTACATTCTTTTAGATAAATATTCTGCATAGTTATGGGACTTTTTTTTTGTTACTATACTTATACATACAGTCTATATACATACAGTCCACATAATTATGCAGTCTTGTGTGTGTCAGATTGCATTGTACTGTGTCAGTGCATGCGGGGGGTACATTCATCACCTTTAGTGATAGCTCTAGTTTATTATAGAAGTGTCTATCTGTAGGCAAGAGTGCATAACTCTGTCAACTATTTTGGCTGAATTATGGCCCTTTCTGGACTTGGAAATTGGTACAATTTTTGTACAAGTCCATGTTTTGTAAAAGCTATTTGACATGTGGCTTTGAAAGTTGGAACAGTTGTTTATCATCATGATTTCATCTGTAGGCATGAGTACATAACTCTGTAATGGATTTAAATTGGCTGAATTATGGCCCTTTTTGGACTTGGAAATTGGTTCAATTTTCATACAAATCAATGTTTTGTCAAAACTATTTGACATGTGGCTTTGAAACTTTAAACACTTGTTATCATTATGATTCCCATCTGTAGGCAAGAGTACATAACTCTGTCAACAATTTTGGCTGATTTATGGCCCTTTTTGGACTTTTTAACCAGTTAAATTTTTCATACCAGTCCATATTTTATCAAACCTGTTTGTCGTATGGCTTTGAAACTTTGACCACTTGTTTACCATCATAGTCTACATACCTAGGAAAAGGACTTTAGCTCAGTTACGGCCCTTTTTTTGATAGAAATTAGTGTAGTTTCGCATATCAATTCCATATTTTGTCTTTAAACTGTTTAATATATGGCTTTGAAACTTTGTATGCTGACCAACCATCATGGTCACACATTGCCATATAGTGCAAGACTTATTCAAATCCACAAATTCAGGTACATCGTTTGTCTTATTTATTCTTTTTCTTTTGTCTGAAAATCTCTAGTAATATTTTGATCCTATACCTCTATCAATGTTTTGAATAGTCGAGCGCGCTGTCAACGGACAGCTCTTGTTATTGGGTACAGTTGCTCTGTAAAGTTTAATTTCCTGTGAATGTTGCCTAGTAGGAAAGAAATCAGCTGTGTACATTTTTGGAGTTGTTCATACTGGATATATTATATAACTAAATATATCATTTCCCTTATAAAATTACTTTAAAAATAAGCAAACCATGCTACATTGAAATTTCTGCGTTATCAGATTTTGATAAGTAGTTGTCATTTTTCATTTTATAATTGCGTTCATTGATTACAGATATCAGAAAATGCTTCAAAGATCATCTCCCTTGATGTTGACGTTTCGTCTTGGAATCAGGTTGATTGGAAGATGTTCATTGTGAAAAACATGCAGTTACGGAAGTCCATCATATTGAGAACATTTAAACAAAAAGATACGAAAAATTCAAACGATAAGAAAGACAGTAACAGCAGTGGGAAAAGGAAGAGAAGGGAGACAACTGTTGCTAAAAGGGAAGAAACTTTGGTAAGTTCATATGGGAGGCTGTAATTTTATATTTTGAGTTCTTTAGTGGTATTATAGGGAAAAAAAGCCTAATGAATTGATCTTAAATTGAAAAAATGGTCAGGCTACTGTAAGAGCAGAAATTTTCACGAGGTTTTAATTATAATTTGCAAATATATAAACCTTTAGATCATATTCAAAATTTCAAATTAACGAAATTTTGACCTAGTAAAAATATGTGCTTTTACAGTATTTGTAACACTGAAAGAATTTTAAATTAGACCACTATTGAAAACAATATGCCTGTTTGAAATTTTTCAAAATGACTGATCATGCAGGCAGCCATTGTAGTGTTTAAATCGTGGAATTATCTAAATGCCTATCTGTCTTGCAGATCACGGGTTTGAATGACCCACAAGGCATTGCAGTGGACTGGATTGGAAAGAATTTGTACTGGACAGATGCGTCGACTTCAAAGATAGAAATGTGTCAGTATAATGGAACCTCCTGTACAAGAAGGAAAACTGTTGTAAAAGGAGATCTCGCCGATCCATTTGATATAGTGGTTGATCCAAATTATGGGTAAGAAAAAATAGCATATTGAGATATATATGGTGTATCTAAATTGAATAGGTTAATATTTTTTTACATTAAAACTGTTGATTTAAGCTTCCAAAATAAACACTGCTTCTGAGTGAGCCGTCCAACTGGTTTGTTGAAGATTGGTGGTTCAGCACAGAAGGGCATTTTTTTTTTAACTGGTCCATGGCTGAGTGGCAAAGCTGACTGATCATTAACCCACCATCATCAGATGATGGGCTATTCAAATCATTCTGCGTTCGTCCGGCCGTCCATTAACAATTTCTCGTTATAGCATCTCAGAAACTACTGGGGGGATTTTGACCAAACTTTGTCAGAATGATGTATTGGTACCCTAGTTGTGTCCCTCTGAAAATCAGTGGTTTAACAATTTTTGAGTAAGTTATGTCCCTTTGTTTATTTTTATAATTTACATAGATTTATATTGGGAAAAAATTTGGAAATCTTCTTGTCCAAAACCACAGGGCCCAGGGCTTTGATATTTGGTATGTAGCATCATCTAGTGGTCCTCTACCAAGATTGATCAAATTATTGCCTTGGGGTCAAATATGGCCCCATCCCGGGGTCACATGGTTTACATAGATTTATATAGGGAAAAACTTTGAAAAACCTCTTGTCCAAAACCACAGGGCCTAGAGCTTTGATATTTTGTATGTGACATCATGTAGTGGTCCTCTGCTAAGGTGGTTCAAATAATTCCCCTAGGGTCAAATATGGCCCCACCCTGGGGGTCAAATGGTTTACATAGATTTATATAGGGAAAAACTTTGAAAATGTTATTGTCCAAACCACAAAAACTAGGGCTCTGATATTTGTATTGTAGCATCATCTGGTGTTTCTCTACCAAGATTGTTCAAATTAACCCCCTAGGGTCAAATATGGCCTAGCCCTGGGGGTCACATGGTTCATATAGACTTGTATAGGGAAACATTTTGAAAAACCTTGTCCAAAACCACAGGGCCTAGGGCTTTGATATTTTGTATGTGACAAAATCTTCTAGTGGTCCTCTACTAAGATTGTTCAAATTATTCCCCTAGGGTCAGATATGACCCCGCCCTGGGGGTCACATGGTTTGCATAGACTTATATAGGAAAAACTTTGAAAATTTCTTATCCAAACCAAAAAGCCTAGGGCTTTGATATTTGTAATGTAGCATCATCTAGTGGTTCTCTACCAAGTTTGTTCAAATTATACCCCAGGGTCAAATATGGCCCCGCCCGGGGTCAAATGGTTCATATAGACTTACATAGGGAAGAACTTTTTAGAATTTTCATGTACAAAACTTACAACATTCAAATTTGGACCACATGTATAGTTTTGACTGGCAAGATGAACCAGAGTTGACCTTGATCTTGACCTAGTGACCTACTTTTACATTTCTGTAGCTACAGTCTTCAAATTTGGACCACATGCATAGGTTTGTGTACCGAAACAAACTTTGACCTTGACATTGACCTAGTGACTTACTTTCACATTTCTCAAGCTACAGCCTTCAAATTTGGACCACTTGCATAGTTTTGTGTTTCAAAATGATATTTGACCTTGATTTCGACCTAGTGACCTACTTTTACATTTCTGTAGCTACAGCCTTCAAATTTGGACCACATGCATAGGTTTGTGTACCGAAACAAACTTTGACCTTGACATCAACCTAGTGACCTACTTTCACATGTTTGAAGGTACAGGCTTCAAATTTGGACCACATGCATAGTTTGATATTCCGAAATGAAATTTGACCTTGATTTCGACCTAGTGACCTGCTTTCACATTTCTCAAGCTATAGCCTTCAAATTCCGACCACATACAAAGTTCTGTGTACCGAAATGAACTTTGATCTTGAGATTGACCTAGTGACCTACTTTCACATTTCTGAAGCTACAGGCTTCAAATTTAGATCACATGCATAGTTTTGTGTTCTGAATTGAAATTTGACATTGAACTTTGCTTAGTACTTACTTCCACATTTCTCAAGCTACAGCCTCCAAATTTGAAGCACATGCACAGTGTTGTGTACTGAAATGAAATTTGACCTTGATTTTGATCTTGATCTAGTGCAGTAATTTGGAGCATTCCAAAATTACTAAACGGTGGACGCCAAGATCACTCTTTGATCACATGCGTAGTTTTGTGTTCTGAATTGAAATTTGACATTGAACTTTGCTTAGTACTTACTTCCACATTTCTCAAGCTACAGCCTCCAAATTTGAAGCACATGCACAGTGTTGTGTACTGAAATGAAATTTGACCTTGATTTTGATCTTGATCTAGTGCTGTAATTTGGAGCATTCCAAAATTACTCAATGGTGGGTGCCAAGATCACTCTTGTTTACCTGTCACTGCTGTGGGTTTGAATTGAAGCCCTGGTTAGGTTAGCTGCACTCCATTACATAAATGAAATATAGTTGAAAAACAGCATTTAAAACCTAGACAAATAATCATTGTTAAATAGGAGATTCTATTTTGGATATTTGTAATGTTTATATTAATATTCCAACTGAAATAATCAGTTTATTTGATATCTAAATTTTTAAAATACAATATTTAAACAATATAATTTTATAACGTTTTCAGCAAGATATTTTGGACAGATAGAGGCTACCCACCAAAGATTGAATCGGCTAATCTTGATGGCTCGGAGCGAAGAGTGCTTGTATCAGATTTTGTCATTTGGCCAAATGGTATAACATTGGATTATACCAATGATAGAATATACTGGGCAGATACCAAAAGTCACACTGTTGAGTCTGTCAGACTGGATGGCTCTGACTATCAGCTGGTTAGAACGTTTGATGGTGAGTTTTTATGCTCTATATAGTTAGTGGTACTTCATTGTCACAGAGAGTTTATTTATAGGAAATATGAAGAAATGAAATGTGTAACAGTCAAACATGTCTATATAATGCAGCATTGGAAGGATAAAATCTGGTCTTTATCTGTAGAGCATTAATTTACTAATACCTATTTTTTTTCTTCTCTTTCTTTGTTGTTGTACAATCTGGAGGCCAGTGCCTTTAAGATTGGAAAAGGAGCAAGGACAGGTTTGACTATATTTGAAACACTGTATATTAGTGCCATTCATAAATAACATAAATGGAATAGATCAGCTTTCAATATGCTTTACAAAGGTAACAAAGTTTCTAATTACCCATAATCCATTTGCTTTTAAACAGTTGTAAATGCTCACCCAAATTGTTCTTTCTCACAAGTAAAACATACCTGAAGTTGATTCCTATGGTTTTAACTCAGATGTAATGGTAGCCATGGCAACAGCAGAGACCATTACTCAAGACTCTTCCCATCTGCGTTACTTTGTTAATTTTGCTAATGTATAGATTGTAAAACTCTTTTTCTCTGTTTAGGTTCATTGATTTCATGTTATTTGAAAAAAATGTCTTTGAATTGAAACAGTAGTTTAGTCGTAGAAGTAGGATATATGGCATATTGTGTGTACTAGGTAATTTGAAACGTTTCTGATTGTGTTATACCAGGAAGCAAGGAAGATAAATCTTCTTTAGCTCACCAGAGCCAAAGGCTCATGGTGAGCTATTAGGATGGGTCACCGTCCGTTGTCAGTCGTCCGTTGTCCGTAAACTTTTACTTCAAACGACATCTCCTCATAAACCGCTAGGCAAATTTCATCCAAACTTCACAGGAATGTTCCTTGGCTGAAGCTCTACAAAAATTGTTAAAAGAATTGAATTCCATGCAGAACTCTGGTTGCCATGGCAACTGAAAGGAAAAACTTTAAAAATCTTCTTTTCAAAAACCAGAAGCCCTAGAGCTTAGATATTTGGTGTGAAGCATTGCCTGGTGGACCTCTACCGATTTTGTTCTCATGACCCCGGGGTCAAAATTGACCCCGCCCCAGGGGTCACTTGATTTTACATAGAAAAATCTTAAAAAATCTTCTTCTCAAAAACCAGAAGCCCTAGAGCTTAGATATTTGACATGTAGCATTGCATAGTGGACCTCCCCTAAAGTTGTACAAATCATGACCCAGGGGTCAAAATTGACCCCGCCTCAGGGGTCACTTGATTTTACATAAGAAAATCTTCAAAAAATTTCTAAAAATAAACCAGAAGGCCTAGAGCTTAGATATTTCACATGTAGCATTGCCTAGTGGACCTCTACAAAATATGTTCAAATCATGACCCCCGGGGTCAAAATTGACCCCGCCCCAGGGGTCACTTGATTTTACATAAGAAAATCTTCAAAAATTTTCTAAAAATAAACCAAAAGGCCTATTTCTTAGATATTTGACGTGTAGCATTGCCTAGTAGATTTCTACAAAATTTGTTCAAATCATGACCCCCGGGGTCAAATTGACCCAGCTCCATGGGGTTACTTGATTGTACATAGAAAAATCTTCATAAATTTTCTAAAAATAAACCAGAAGGCCTAGAGCTAAGATATTTGACATGTAGCATTGCCTAGTGGACCTCTACAAAATTTGTTCAAATCATGACCCCTGGGGTCAAAATTGACCCTGCCCCAGGGGTCACTTGATTTTACATAGAAAAATCTTTAAAAATTTTCTAAAAATAAACCAGAAGGCCTAGAGCTTAGATATTTGATATGTAGCATTGCCTAGTAGACTTCTACAGAATTTGTTCAAATCATGACCCCCAGGGCCAAATTTACCCCGCCCCAGGGGTTACTTGATTGTACATAGAAAAATCTTCAAAATTTTCTAAAAATAAACCAAAAGGCCTAGATCTTAGATATTTGACATGTAGCATTGCCTAGTGGACCTCTACAAAAGTTGTTCAAATCTTGACGCCCGTGGGTCAAATTGACCTAGCCCCAGGGGTTATTTGATTGTACATAGGAAAATCTTCATAAATTTTCTAAAAATAAACCAGAAGGTCTAGATCTTAGATATTTGATATGTAACATTTCCTAGTAGACTTCTACAAACTTTGTTCAAATCATGACCCCCGGGGTAAAATTGGCCCCGCCCCAGGGGTTACTTGATTGTGCATCGGAAAATCTTCCAAAAAATTTCTAAAAATCATCAGTTTGACATTTGAAACATGTAGCTCATATTATTCTGGTGAGCGATCCAGGGTCATCATGACCCTCTTGTTTTTCAATCTGATTTTCACTTTCTTATTTCAGCAAGTGATCCACCATACCAGGTTGATGTGTTTGGAGATGATTTGTATGTAACTACGTACAAGAAGCGTGAAGTGTTGAAATTCCCCAAATTTTACGATAAAACTGTAAATAGCACAGAAACCTTGACAAAGTCCATAATGCACATTGAAGATATTGTAATCATACACGCAAGCAAGCAGATGATCAAATTGCCAAAAGGTATTCTGCTTTCTAAATATATTCTTCATGTATAATGATTCCAGCCTTGTAGTGAATAAGAATTTATGTTAATGAATTGGGACATTTGCTAATGAAGTAAGAATTTTTTCTAACAATAAGGCCTATTGTTAATGAATTAAGAATTAATGTTAATGAATAAGACTTTATGCAAATGCGCAAGGCCTTGTGCTAATGAATTAAAAGCATTTGCCAGTAAAAAGGCCTTGTGCTAATGAGTTAAGAATTACATGTATATGCTAATGAATAAGAAATGGTTGGATCGGAATTTGATGATTGTTTATTATGATATGGTTCTGCATATAAAAGTTTATTGTATCCTTGTATGTTCTGTAAGTACTGTGTATTCTGAAAATATCGTGTATTAACCCTTAACCTGCTTAATTTCTATGATGAATTTGGCCATTTTTCAATTTAGATAGTACCATTAACTGTTAACAGGGGTGATTACCAAAAAGATACTGACTGTGCAGAACATGATTAGACTGCACGGATATGCAGGCTGATCATGATCTGCACTGGTCGCAAAGACAGAATCAGTTGTGTCCAGCATGATAAGGGCTAGCTTAAATAACCAGTGTAGTTGGACATGGACATTGGCATAATGGTAACCTCTTTGACCTCCAAACACGTTGCCAAGGGTTTGAAGCATAGTCTGTTAAGATCATTTTTTTATACCATGTATTGTTATTTCATTGACATGTCTTTGATTTTACTGAAAACTCTTGGAAACGCTGGTGACAAGTAATTTGTCATTTGATCTAAAAAAAAATTAAGTCTACATTTCCAACAACAGTATAATATTATTATATTATAGTATAGTATAGTTATATCACTTGTTATGTTTATTCATGAGTACCAGGTCAATACCTGCGCTCAATAGACATTATAGTGACTGTACGTATACTGTTTCATTTCAGTTACAAACGCGTGCAGCAGCCACCCATGTCCTTCTCCAACACAACTGTGTATAAACAATCCTCAAGGAAACTCGGTCAAATATTCCTGCATGTGTGCTGATGGTGCAATATTCAACCCCACCTCAAAGAAATGTGACTTCATCGAATGTCCACAGAATTATTGTAATGGCAAGGGTAACTGTACAGCCACACAGAACAATGACTTTAAATGCAGGTAAAGTTACAGTCCAGTCTGACTCATGCGTAGCAGTTATAAATTATACTAAAGAACTTAATAAGAATTTTATAAAAAAAAAATTGTGTGTGTTTGCAAAGTCAAGGTCATACTTGGTCAGAGTCATGATAACAACTTTTTACTTTCGCTGTATCAAAGCAGTTTTTGACTTGATATTCATTTAGTTGTTCATGCTGATTTATTGTTGTGATATGTATTTTTTTTATAGTTGTGAAATTGGATACGGCGGTAAGAGATGCGAGGTTGATGTGTGTCTACACTACTGTGGTGGTGGAGGAACATGTCTTGTACACTCGGAAAAACCGTCTACACCAGTCTGCATGTAAGTTTGTACAAAGTCAGTCTAGAAATGTGTCTTTATGTTGTCATAAATTATAAATAAATCCACTTGCAATGAGTCACCAGCAAGAAACTTTAATACAGTAACTATAAATTCTTTCAGTGAATAGGCAATAAAACGTATCTTGCATGTCAGTAACTATGATATATGTTTCCCCCAAATGAAAATGAAGATAAGAAACTACGAAAATTTTGTATGTAATTCCAACTGTCTCTCTGATTGGAAGAACATCTTTCAATGGCAGACGTGTAAGATCTGTTTGATAAATTTCTGTTGTCTAGTAATGATGTAGTAAACTATGGGTTGGTTTTAAATCTATGTTTTTATAAAAATCAAAGACAGAGATCCCATTGAAGCAGTCCCGGTCAAAGAATGCACCCACCTTCATCTGGGCTTATCTAATTTTTTACCTGCCTGAACCCATTTCTTGTTATCCCCCGACAAAAGTCGGAGGGATATAGTTTTGGCGTTGTCCGTCTCTCCGTCTGTTCGTCCGTCCAGAGCCATATCTAGGAAATGGTTGGGAATATTTATATAAAACTTCATATACATGTTCACCACTATGAGTTTTTGCTGCCCGCCAAGTTTCAGTCAGATTGCCCTAGTAACACCAGAGTTATGGCCCTTAGAAGTTTCTAGTGTTAACGATATAGGGTACTATAAATATGGCAATTTCTGCATCATAACTTTTGATATATTTGACCCAGAACTATGAAACTTAAACAGACTTTAGATCACCATAATGTAGTTGTGTACACACAATTTCATTTGGATTTATTTTGTAAGTTAAGAGTTATTGCCCTTTAATTGTATAAAAATCCACATATTTGTACATAACAAACTTACCATTTGGTAGAATTTCATTAAATTTCTTTCATTCTTTTCCATGAACATTTATTGTAAACATGTGAAGTTGTGTACCCACACCTGGTCACCTCCTTACCTTGATCACACCCCCCCCACACACACACACACACAAAATAATAAAAATTCCTTATTTTAGATTTTTTTCAAACAAATGTCATATACATGTTCACCACTATGAGTACCCACACCTGGTCACCTCCTTACCTTGATCACACACCCCCCTCCTTCCCCCCCCCCCCACCCCCCACAAAAAAAAATCAAAAAATCCTTATTTTAGATTTTTTTCAAACAAATGTCATATACATGTTCACCACTATGAGGTTATGGGGCCCATCAAGTTTCAGTCAGATTGCCCAAGTAACACCAGAGTTATGGCCCTTAGAAGTTTCTAGTGTTAACTATATAGGGTACTATAGATATGGCAATTTCTGCATCATAACTTTTGATATATTTGACCTTAAACTATGAAACTTAAACATAATTTAGAGCACTATAATGTGGTTGTGCACACACAATTTCATATGGATTTCTTTTGTAACTTCAGAGTTATTGCCCTTTAATTGTCTAAAAATCCACATATTTGTACATAACAAACATACCGTTTGTCAGAATTTCATTAAATTTCTTTCATTCTTTTCCCTGAACATTTATTATTAATATGTGAAGTTGTTCGCCCACACCTGGTCACCCACTTGCCTTGGTCACACCCCCTCCCCTTCCCAACCCCCCTCCCCCCCCCTAAAAAAAAATAATTTTTTTCGTGCCTTATTTTAGATTTTTTTCAAGCCTTCCATGAATATTTATCAACATGCAAGTTGTACCATTTCCCTCCCCCTCGCTCCTCCACCCAGTCATGCCCACCACTGATCATGCATCCCCTTGAAGCTGGTATTGATTCACTTACACGTTTCCTTATTGGAAAAAATGCAGTAGCAGTTGCCATACAAGGAGGTGCTTAGTCAAGATTTTGGTAGATAGAGCCTGTTTCTGTTGTGAGCTAGCACCACAACTTACCTGTCAGGTTCTCAAAGGGTTCTGTATGTTTTGTTTTTCAGTTGTCCAAAAGGGTTTTCTGGAGAAAGATGCCAAACATTCCATTGTAATGAATACTGTCAGAATAATGGAAAATGTGTGTATTCAATAAAGAATGATAACGTAACATGCAGGTAAGAAAGATTTCTGTCCCTTTTTAGCTCGGCTATTCATAGAATAGTAGAGCTATTGGACTCGCCCATGCGTCGGCGTCCGCGTCCCGATTTGGTTAAGTTTTTGTATGTAAGCTGGTATCTCGGCAACCACTTGTGGGAATGGATTGAAACTTCACACACTTATTCACTGTGATAAACTGACTTACATTGCACAGGTTCCATAACTCTATTTTGCTTTTTTACAAAATTATGCCCCTTTTTCGACTTAGAATTTTTTGGTTAAGGTTTTGTATGTAAGCTGGTATCTCAGTACTCACTGGAATGGATTGAAACTTCACACACTTGTTCACTGCCATGATCTGATATGCACAAAGCAGGTCCCATAACTTTATTTTGCTTTTTTACAAAATTATGCCCCTTTTTCAACATAGAAATTTTTGGTTAAGTTTTTGTATGTAAGCTGGTATCTCAGTATCCACTAATGGGAAAGGTTTGAAACTTCACACACTTGTTCACTGTCATAATATGACATGCAGTGCAAAGGGTCAATAACTCAACTTCGCATTTTACAAAATTATGCCCCATTTTCAACTTAGGAGTTTTGGGTTAAATTCTTATATGTAAGCTGGTATCTCAGTACCCACTTATGAGAATGGATTGAAACTTCACACACTGTCCACTGTCATGAGCTGATAAGCACTATGCAGGTTCCATAACCTATTTTGTATTGTTACTAAATTATGCCCTTTTTTCGACTTTCATATTCATTCAATCAACAAGGCTGTTGAATAGTTGAGCGTTGCTGTCCTCCGGCAGCTCTTGTTAACTTTAAACTTGGTGGTGGCAAATGATTCTGCCTTTGCGACCAGTGCAGACAAAGATCAGCCTGCACATTTATTCAGGCTAATCTTTGTCTGCACTGTGCTATTCAGTCAGTAAACTTTCAATGAACATCACTTTGAATAATAAATTGAATGATGGACCAGTCCATTTTAGAAATTTAACAGGGTAAAGGTTAAAGTCGTAATTCACAATTTAAACTATGCCATCAGTGATAGGGTATGTTTTCTGACTGGAAATGAGTTCATTGTAATAGAACAGACAGTAATGAAAATAAAAACAGATCTGGATAAAGTATAGTACTGTTCTTTTATTCTGTTTCTATTGGAATAAAGTTTCTATTGACATTTACAAAATAACAATGTTATAATCTAAATAATATTTTTGCTACCTTTCTAGAGCTGCAGGTTCATATCCATGAAGAAGTCTGTTTGTCATGACTAAAAGAGGTTGAGATTTTAATATGTTAACCTGTACCCTACTAAATTTCTATAATGAACTTGTCCATCTTTCAGTTTGGACAGTACCATTAACTGTTAAAAGGGGTGCTTACCAAAAAGATACGGACTGAATGCAGGGGCGTCGGAAGTGGGGCCGTGGTCACGGCCCCAATAATTTGCTCAAGAACGCTTTTTTGTAAATTCATAAGTTGGGGTCGCAGATCCACTGACCCAATATTTCGTATAGTATGCTAAATTTTGCTTCGCGTTAAACAATACACGGTGTCCAGAGTAATGTGTTACTGTGGTGTCGGTGACACGATCTGGGGGTGTTAATTGGAGTCATACACACGTGTCCGTGATTGGACTTAATTACGCATGAACAAATCAGCATGTTTTTAATTGGCATGTCTTTAGTTAATGGTACGTTTAAGCTATACCCGCCGCAAAGATCTAAGGTATTAACTTATAAAATTCAGAAAAATAATTATCATGTTTTTATTTAATGAAAGAGGTAAATGTTAAGATTTATCACACCGCTAAGATGTAAGAAATTAATTACATAAATTGTTTTTACTCGAAAAATTATTGTTCAGTACATTAAATAAAATAAAATACATGCATTCTGTGTATTGCGTTACGCATTATTAATTCTGATCTTTATTTTGCTTATAGTCATGTAAATAGTAAGAAAATACTGGAGACTTGAGATGGGATTCAGTACCCCTAAAATGCACCAGATCTCGCCATTTATGATCCTGTTTTTTAAATGTTTTCAGGGGGAAACCCCCATACCCCCCCTTACAGATACCTCCTCCCGTACCTACCCCCTCGCGGCCCCAATATCAAACACCTTCCGACGCCCCTGGAATGGCGAACAGTGCAGACCATGATCAGACTACACAGATGTGCAGGCTGATCTTGGTCTGCACTGGTCCCAAAGGCAGAATTACCTGCCACCAACAGGCTAAAGGTTAATGTGTACCATTGTGCAGTACATTCATCTACATATATGTGTGCTGAATTCATATGTATAGGAATAAACAGCTGCTAAAAGTGTTCTATATAATTAAGCAAGCCACTTGCTGACTATAAATGTAAACATTTAGGACTGAAGAATTTCATGATGTACCAAGTCTTCAGAAAAAAATTCAACACTGTATAAAAAGACTATAAATTGTCTTTCTCTTATATCTTAGACACTTTAAAGTTTTGATTTGTCATCTTGCAGGTTTACAGAATGTCTATGGTTCTACATTAGTGCTGTCCTGTGTTGGAAATAATATCCATATGGGTGTTGTAGGTCTTGCCTCAGAATTTAAACTCAGAAGTTGCCATATGAACTTAGTTGTGGAGTTAATGACAACAATCAACAAGCAGTTTTGAGACAAAGTTTGTTTAACCTTCATATTGATCAAGCACATTTCATCTGGATGTTTTGTTTATTTTTCAGTTGTGGCCGAGGATTCTCTGGAAAGCACTGCGAGATAGAGAACCCTAACGTGTCAGATTGTGATAACTTCTGTCTTAATGGTGGAACTTGTCAGCATAACAGCTCTGGAATACGCATCTGTAAATGTAAAGAAAATTATACAGGTATGTATTGCTTACCCTTTCTCTGCTAAATTTCTATAATGAACTTGTCTATCTTTTAATTTGGACTGTACCATTAACTGTTAAAAGGGGTGCAAAAAAATACTGACTGAATGGCGGACAGTACAGATTATGATCAGACTGCACAAATGCACTGGCTGCAAAGGCAGAATCAGTTGTGTCCAGAATGGTAAGGCTTAAATAAGACTGTATGACAAACCTGTACATTTCCTACTCTCCTTGACTCAAAAGAATTTTGCTGTTTGTCCAACAAATTCATGCAACAATTTCTCTGGAGAACCGTTATCAGTCAATCAGTGTATAATGCATATTAAGATCCTCCATACTAAGAAATGGTGATTTTGTTTTGAAGATGTTTATCTTGATGACATTTTAAGGAGTTATCACCATGAACTTTGCTGATTAGAACATGTTATTTTTGAAATATGCAATGGCACCAGGGCTGTGGAAATTCCAATATTTTTCACTTGTCCATGGACAAGTCAGACTTAAAAAATCCACTTGTCCAGTTTTTCAACATTAAAACCTGCATAAAACTACCAATAATTCTATCTTAAGGACAATGATTTACAGTTAGTAACAAAAGCAAACATACTGTGAAATCATTAATATTCGTGGGGGCTAATTTTCGTGGTTGCGAGTCAATCCACGAAATATAATCACAACGAACAAGTAAAATTCCCATTCATTTTATGTTTAAAAGTTGAAATCCACGAATTAATATCACCATGAAATTTCTGTTTGACCAAAACCATGAAATTTCATGCCCACGAAATTAAATGATTTCACGGTAATACAGTTAATTACTGTAACTTTGACAGAAAATAAGTCATTAACACTTTTGCCTGCATACAGGCTGAAGTTGCAAGGCTTGATAAAATGCCATGCCAGAAACACTGCCCGTAGGAAGCCAGCTGAATTCAGAAAATCTTGAAACTTTAATCGTACTTTCGTTTTCTTTATGCTTTTGATCTTTTAGTTTTTGCCTGACGATTTACTTCCATTTTTCCTTTGGCTTAGTTTTGTCAGCAGCCGAAGATTTGATATTGAATTTATCCAAACATTTTCGAAAATTGTTTCGTTTCCGGTTTCTGTTTGCCTAGTTACTTTGTGCCAATTCACGCAAGACCGAGACCAAGAGCTAATCAGAACATAGAAAATCGTGCTAAATTTAGAAGCAAGTGTATTGTTTTTGCAGAACTGCAGCACAAGAGGCCCTCAATGGGTAAAACAGGTTTCTTTTGTAAAATTATTTTTAATAACCTCCATAAACTTGGAGCAACAGCGATACTAAATTATTCTTCACTTTTCTCAATGTCTGTTTGTCTGCAGAGAAACAAATTGAAAAAATGCACTTGCCTGCTGGCATAAAATCCCCCGAGTACGACAAGTTGGACATAGGAATACCACACCCCTGGGCACTCGGATTTCTGCATGGGGTCAGTAGCTTTAGATTAGAAGTCTTGGTGATATATCAATGATACCAGTGCAGACTACATTGAATTTTAAATGACATTGTAAATGAAATTATAATTTTTCAAATGCAGGTAGATACTGTGAAAAATGCGGACTTCAGGATTCCACAGAAACTTGCGAAAATGGAGGAACAGTCATCTGCCATAAAAATGTTGATAATTCCGCACCTAGATGCCAGTGTTTGCCTGGGTATGATCCCAAAACAAATTGTGCTAAACGCACATGTGACGGATATTGTGAAAATGGTGCTCTTTGTACGTTAAGAGATAATGCACTCGCATGTCAGTGTCCATTAGGATATTTTGGAGATCGTTGTGAAAATATCGCTGTTAATTGTACCAATGTGAAGTGTCTTAATGGAGGTAATAAACTTTTTTTTTTTTTTTTTTTAAGAAAAGAAAAAAAAAAGGCCAGAACATTAAATGATAGAATTTGATTAAAATGGTTTAACCCCTCTGTTGTATCTACATTTATAATGTTGTAGCTCTGATATTATGTTACCTGTCCAGAGTTTGATAGTATTTGAGCCGTGACATGAGAAAACCAACATAGTGGGTTTGCGACCAGCATGGATCCAGACCAGCCTGTGCATTCGCGCAGTCTGGTCAGGATCCATGCTCTTCGCTTTCAAAGCCTATTGCAGTTAAGAAACCATTAGCGAACAGCATGGATCCTGACCAGACTGCACGGATGCGCAGGCTGATCTGGATCTATGCTGGTTGCAAACCCACTATGTTGGTTTTCTCATGGCACGGCTCATTTTATTTCTTAAAATGTATCTATGTCTTTAAACAAAAGACTGTAATGGTACAGCATCATAAGGCTGCCATGTATCAGAAAATAACTGTGTAACCTTTTTATGCTTGAAAATTGCTTAAACATTATATCGAAGACTTGTCACTATGAGCAGAAAGATGTTTCATTCAGTGAAATATCTGATAAAGATTCTGTTTATTAAATTTTTATATGGGAGTATTTTGTAGCATAATATATACTTTTCTTCAGCCAGCCCACTTAGCTCAATAGGGAGAGCATAGATCTATGGAGTGCGGGGGTTGTGAGTTCGATCCCCCGGGCGAAGCTTATGACCTCTGTGGTGACTTGATAAAAGACATTGTGTCTGAAATCATTTGTCCTCCACCACTGATTCAAGAAGGGAAGTTTGGACAGGTTTGTCTGTAACAGAATCCAGGAACACTGGTTAGGTTAACTGCCCGCCATTACATAACTGAAATACTGTTGAAAAAAGCAGTATTAAACGCAAAACAAAAAAAACCAAAAAATCTTTCTTCTTTAGGTAAATGTGTTCTTGCCAATCAGATAGGAAATGCTGGAGGACAGGGGGCACAAGTGCAGTGTAGCTGTCAGGCTAGATACACTGGTTCCCGCTGTGAGATGTATCTAGGCTGTGATGGTTTCTGCAAGAATGGTGGCAACTGCTCAGTCGGTGGTAAGTATTTTAAAAATAGGTTATTTGTTGACACAGCACTATTTGTTTTGAGGGGGTGGGGAGGGGAGGAAAGTGGCTTTTTGGCCCAATGGTTAAGGTAACTGACGGAATCACTTGCCCCTCAAGGGGCCTCATGCCGTCGTATAAGGAAGTCAACCAACTGACTGTCCAAGACCTATGGTTCTAACAAGGTATACTAAAATAATACACAGAAGCACTTGTGGTAATTCTTAAGCAGAATTCAATCTGTTAGTTCAACTTAAAACCCTGCAAAACAAAACAAATAAGGTCTAATGTTTGAAAGAAATGTATCACATCCGTTATTGATTTTTTAGCTAATCTGTACAAAATATATGGAAAGCTTTTCTTCATTCATTGTGTCAGTGTCGGCACCAAGACAGATCTTTCTGGTGATACCTGTTGTTACTAAATGGATTTGTACCGAACTGAAAACCACAGTTCCTTATTATCACTGTCATCATATGACATAAGGTCTGTTAGTGTTGCACCAGTATTTGAGCCGCACCATGACAAAACCAACATAATGCATTTGCGACCAGCATTTAGCCAGACCAGCCTGTAATCAGACAGGATGCGCAGGTTGGTCTGGATCCATACTGGTCGCAAATGCACTATGTTGGTTTTCTCATGGTGCGGCTCATTTCATGAATTATTCCCCCTTTTGACTTAAAATTTCAGGTTAAAGTTTTGATGCACTTTTACTCTCTTTTAGTACTAAACAGATTTAAAGTAGGTGTTACACATCATCTCTAATATCATCTGATACTAGGGTCATAACTCTTGTAGTATTATTTCATGAATATGCCCCTTTCTTATTTTGAATTCTGGTTAAGGTTTGACGCACTTTAGCTCTTTCTCTATTATTACTCGATTTAATTTAAACCTGACATTGGTGTCAGTTATCATCACTGATGTCATTTGATGCAAGGTCTCTAACTCTGGTTAAAATATTTCATGAATTATGACCCCTTTTTAGCTCACCTGTCACAGGGTGACAAGGTGAGCTTTTGTGATCACTTTTCGTTCGGCGTCCGTAAACTTACTTTAAACGACATTTCCTCATAAACAGCTAGACCAATTTCATCCAAACTTCACAGGAATGTTCCTTGGATGGCCCCCTTTCAAAATTGTTCAAAGAATTGAATTCCATGCAGAACTCCGGTTGCCATGGCAACCGAAAGGAAAAACTTCAAAAATCTTCTTGTCCAAAACCACAGGGCCTAGGGCTTTGATATCTGGTGTGTAGCATCATCTAGTTGTCCTCTATCAAGATTGTTCAAATTATCCCCCTAGGGTTAAATATGGCCCCGCCACAGTGGTCACATGGTTTATATAGACTGATATAGGGAAAACTTTGAAAATCTTCTTGTACAAAACCACATGGTCTAGGGCTTTGATATTTGGTATGTAGCATCATGTAGTGGTCCTCTACCAAGATCGTTCAAATTATCCCCCTAGGTTCAAATATGTCCCGTCCCGGGGGTCAAATGGTTTATTTAGACTTATATAGGGAAAACTTTGAAAACCTTCTTGTACAAAACCACATGGCCTAGGGTTTTGATATTTGGTTTGTAGCATCATCTAGTGGTCCTCTACCAAGATTTTTCAAATTATCCCCCTAGGGTTAAATATGGCCCTGCCCCAGGGGTCCCAAGTTTTACATAGACTTATATAGGAAAAAAAGTTTAAAAATCTTCTTGTCTGAAACCACAACACTTAGACCTTTGATATATGGTTTGTAGCATTGTCTTATGGTCCTCAACCAAAATTATTCAAATTGTACCTCTTGGGTGAAAAGAGGCCCTGCCATGGTTTTATATAGATTTATATAGGAAAAAGCTTTAAAAATCTTCTTGTCTGAAACCATACGACCTAGGCTTTTGATATTTGGTATGATGCATTGTTTAGTAGTCCTCTGCCAAAATTATTCAAATTATGCCCCTGGGGTTAAAAGGGGCCCCACCCTGGGGTCACTTAGTTATTATGTGAGTTATATAGGAAAAATACTTAAAAAACCATCTGATCCTATTTCCAATAAATTATAATTACCAGATGACCCCAAGTAATATGATGTCACTTGACTGTGACCTTGACCTACTGACCAACTTTCTTGTTTTTTAAGATACAGTCTTGAAATTTTGGTGACACACAGTTTTGTACACAAATTGTAAAACTGAATTTCATTGACCATGAATGTGACGTACGGACTTTCTTAATATTTTATCATCAGTTTGACATTTGAAACATGTACATGTAGCTCATATTACTCAGGTGAGCGATCCAGGGTCATTATGACACTCTTGTTTCTTTGAATTTCCAGTGAAAGTGTTATTATTAAACAGATTTGATTTAAACTTTAAATTGTGGTTCCAAATCATCACCCACATCATATGATACAAGGTCCATTTCTCTGGCAGAAGTATGCCACTTGTATCCTTAGAATTTCTGGTTAATATTTTGATGAACTTTCACTCGATTTCTGTTATTACTTAAAGGAGTTGATTCAAACTAAAAACAGTTGTTCCACATAATTACCCTCAGTGGGGGTATTCATAATTCCAGTGATAGCTCAAGTTTCCTCTGTTACTGTAAAAGCATATATTTTCGCTGGGTCAAAATTTCACGTTTTTGAAATTTTGAGTATGTTCGTGAGGTTTAATATTCGCGAAATTGTAAAAATGATATCGTACTTGAATTTGAATTATACTAATGATGAATATTTACGCGAGAATTAATTTTCGCAAGACTTCCTGGTATTTTGTTAGCAATAAAATTAGTATTTATTGGAAAGAAACTTTAATGTCATTATCGAAGAATTAAATTTTTCTTTACAGAAAATGGATCAATGATGTGTACATGTCCAGTATATTATGTTGGTACACGGTGTGAAACTTGTAACTGTGGTAAAAATGGAGAATGTAGTACTCAAAAAGTCAATAATGTGGAGCAGACATATTGCAAGTAAGTGTAACTTTTGTCATTGTGTTGAAACTATTGTCCTCATTATCATATTTACTCGTCTATAAGACAATGTTTTTCTCCTTAAAATGTCAGAACTAATGCGTTGTCTCCTGTAAGTGAGTCAGTGTCATTGATCTAAAGTCTTTATAAAACAGTCAACAAAATACTGTGCATTTTGAAGTTCTAAAAGGACCTCGTCTTAACGATCAACTTAAAGATGGGTAAATACCGTGTTGTAAACTCTGATGTAGCGAACTTTTAAGGACAGAAAATTGTTCCTTATAACTATGGCTTGTTATATTCATACATATAAAACATTTCATTGCAACTTGAATGAAAAATTCTATTTTTTTCATGCATGTAAAAAAAAAATGGCGTAAGAAGATGAAAATATGGTATTTGAAACTTGTTTGTTATAACCATTTACATTTCGGCATAAATTACTGCCTTCCTGCCAAAATATGTTCCTTATGACCAAAGTCTCACACCTACTTTGCTATATTTGTAGGTTTCTATACGAATAAAAAAGTAAAAATCGGGGAAATAAAATATCGTTCACTATAATTCTAGTTTTACAATTTTAAACGCTCCGATAGCCTAGTGGTAGAGCGTCCGCTTCGAGTGCGAGAGGTCGTGGGTTCGATTCACAACCGCTCATACCAAAGACGTGAAAAACGGTACCAGTAGCACCCTTGCTTGGCGCTCAGCATTAAAAGGGAAACTGGCCTCTTCTCTTATACCTTCATGGCCATGGATTCCATCAGGAGTGAGGTGTCGAGAGTGATTAATATAACTTGTAGAACTTCCTTCACAATCGGCCTAAAATAAATTATGTATAAACTAATTCTAGTTTTACGCTATAATATAGCATATATTATATGCGTTCGCTATATTAGAGTTTACTGTTTACATGTAGGACCTGGTGTGGAAGTTTTAATTTTTTTAAGCATTTTTTATAGCCAAGTTTTGGTCCAGAGCCAAAACTTGGTGTAAGTGAAAAGCATGGAAAACAATGCATATCAAATTTAGTGCCAACATATATGGTTTTCACGTTGCTGAAGCTCAAGATAAATGTTTAAGCTTGGATCATCTTTGGCTAATGTAACATTGTATTGTATCAAATTTCAGATGTATAGATAAGCATTTTGAAGGCCAGTTCTGTAACAGGTCTATTTGTCATGACTGGTGTTACAATGGCGGGCAATGTATCCACTGCCAACTCATGGAAAACAACATTGGACAATGTGAGGAATGTGTGTAAGTAAATAAACTGTAATTTTTCATTTGCAGATTGAATCAAAATGTCAGCCAGCATAATTTTTCCATTTTTAGCTCACCTGAGCACAAAGTGCTCAAAGGTTGGCTTTTGTGATCGCCTGTGTCCGTCATCCGTTCGTCCTTTGTCAGTTGTCAACAATTTGACTGTTAATGCTCTAGAGGTCACAGTTTTGACCCAATCTTAATGAAACTTGGTCAGAATGTTAGTGTAAATAAAATCTTGGACAAGTTTGATATTGGATCATCTGGGGTCAAAAACTAGGTCACCAGGTCAGATCAAAGGAAAAGCTTGTTTAACATTGTAGAAGACACATTTATAACTATATCTTCATGAAACTTGGTCAGAATAATAATTTTGATGATCTTAAGGTCCACTCTGAATCTGGGTCATGTAGGATCTAAAACTAGGTCACTAGGTCAAATCAAAGGAAAAGTTAGTGAACACTCTAGAGGCCATATTTATGACCATATCTTAATGAAACTTGGTCTTAATGTTAATCTTGATGATCAGTAGGTCAAGTTCAAATCATGGTCAGATGGAGTCAAAAACTAGGTCACCAGGTGAAATCAAAGGAAAAGCTTGTTAACACTCTGGAGGTCACAATTTTGGCCCAATCTTAATGAAACTTGGTCAGAATGTTAACCTAAATAAAATCTTGGATGAGTTCCATATTCGGTCATCTGGGGTCAAAAACTAGGTCACCAGGTTAAATCAAAGGAAAAGCTTGTTAACACTCTAGAGGTCACAATTTTAGTCCAATCTTAATGAAACTTGGTTAGAATGTTACCCTCAATAAGATCTTGGACAAGATTGATATTTGGTCATCTGGGGTCAAAAAACTAGGTCACTAGGTCAAATCTCGTTAACACTGTAGTGGCCACAATTATGACCATATCTTAATGAAAATTGGTCAGAATGTTAATCTTGATGATCTATAGGTCAAGTTTAAATCTGGGTCAGGTGGGTTTAAAAACTAGGTCACTAGGTCAAATCAAAGGAAAAGCTTGTTAACACTTTAGAGGCTACATTTATGACCTATCATAATGAAACTTGGTCAGAATGTTGATCTGGATGATCTTTAGGTCAGTAGGTCAGGTGAGCAATACAGGGCCTTTATGGCCCTCTTGTTTTTCTTTTTTGGTAACCATAGTAACTGTTCCATAAGATGTTTTGCCAACATGGAATTCTTGATAAACAGACTTTTTTTAAGTCCATACATTATTCTGTATCAGCAGTCAGTAGAATAACAGCTGATACTGGTTTCCTTGACAAGGTGTCTCAGATAACTGTTACCAACAACAATATTGATTATGCAAGATAAAGAAACTTTGAGATCACATACTTGTATTGGAGTATAGTCGATTTGATTCTGTATATTTTGTTATTGTGTCACTCCTGATGCCCTAAACCTTTTCAAATTGTGAAGTTTTAACCCTTTACTCCACGGAAGGACCTCTCAGCACCTTATACCATTACCCCATAGAAGCGCCTCTTAAGTGCCTCTTGGCACTTCTATCGATTCCTATATGCAAGCGTTATTCGACACCTTTGCAGTATTTCCATGCAAGCGCTTCTGGATGCCTCTATTTTCAAACAAAAAATAAAGATGTTTCTAAACTGCTAAATACTAACTATAATAATTACTTGTTGTATTTCAGTTGCAAGCCGCAGACAAGTGGACCGAGATGTCACATATTTTTGCCGCGGCAAAAGGAGAAACAGTCCCAACATTCTATTTTACCTATAATTGTATCTGTTGTCGTGGTTTTGTGTATCCTCGTTGCCATTCTACTCTTTATTATCATCAGAAAAAGAAGGTTTGTGTTTATTTTTTAAGTCTTGACAGTAAATATCCTTGCTTGAATACAAAATGATCTATTTAATGGAGTGGTTAAAATAGTTGTATACCTTGTCTCTCAAATGCTGTAGATGAGAAGTCTGTGTGGGGTTTGGTTCTACTGGAAGGTCAAAATAAAGTCTAAATGGTTATGATTGGAAAAACAACACAACTAAAACAATGTACTTGGTGTGTGTGTGTGTGTGTGCAAAACTGAAAAATGCAAATTTTCTTCTTAAAAGAAAAATAACTAGTTCAGACCAGATTAAACAGTAATATTACTTCCACATTCCGTGAGGACTACTTGTTTTTAGCTCAATTTTAGGAAAAAAAACGAAAGCTATTGCATTCGCACAAGTGTCGGGGTAGGTGTTGCGGTTGACTAAAGTTTGCTAAAAAGTCAAATATATCTATTACTATCAAAGCTATTGCCTTGAAACTTAAAATACTTACTTACTATCAAATTCAACACCAGAAGAAACAATCCCTATCACTCTGTTTAAATGTTGATAGAGTTATACTCCTTTTTAACTTAGAATTTTTTGGTTATTTTTATGCCCCCGAAGGGAGGCATATAGTTTTTGAACCGTCTGTCGGTCCGTCGGTCTGTCAGTCTGTCCGCAATTTTCGTGTCCAGTCCATATCTTTGTCATCGATGGATGGATTTTCAAATAACTTGGCACGAATGTGTACCACAGTAAGACGATGTGTCGCGCGCAAGACCCAGGTCCGTAGCTCAAAGGTCAAGGTCACACTTAGACATTAAAGGATAGTGCATTGATGGGCGTGTCCGGTCCATATCTTTGTCATCCATTGATGGATTTTCAAATAACTTGGCATGAATGTGTACCACTGTAAGACGACATGTCGGGCGCAAGACCCAGGTCCGTAGCTCAAAGGTCAAGGTCACACTTAGACGTTAAAGGATAGTGCATTGATGGGCGTGTCCGGTCCATATCTTTGTCATCCATGGATGGATTTTCAAATAACTTGGCATGAATGTGTACCACAGTAAGACGACGTGTCATGCGCAAGACCCAGGTCCGTAGCTCAAAGGTCAAGGTCACACTTAGACGTTAAAGGTCATTTTTCATGATAGTGCATTGATGGGCGTGTCCGGTCCATATCTTTGTCATTCATGCATGGATTTTAAAATAGCTACGCATGAATGTGTGACACAGTAAGACGACGTGTCGCGCGCAAGACCCAGCTCCGTAGGTCAAAGGTCCTAAACTCTAACATCGGCCATAACTATTCATTCAAAGTGCCATCGGGGGCATGTGTCATCCTATGGAGACAGCTCTTGTTTTTTATAAAGTTAAATATCTTTGATAGTTTTGACTTGAAATTTAAAATATTTATTTACTATCATAGTCTTCACCAGGATAAACAATCCCCATAACTCTTATTTGAATTTTGATAGAGTTATGACCCTTTTAAACTTGGAATTTTTTGGTTAAAGTATTATCAAGTTTTTACTGGCAAAGCTCTAATTCAGAGTCAAGCACTGAGAAAATTTTTTTATAAAGTCAGATATTTCTGTTACTATCAAGCTTTATACTTGAAACTTTAAATAGTTATTTACTATCAAAGTCTACTCCAGGAGAAACAATCCCCATCACTCTGATTTGAATTTTGTCAGAGTTATGCCCCTTTCTAACTTAGATTTTTTGGTTAAAGTATTGTAAAGTTTTTACTGGCAAAGCTCTAATTTAGAGTCAAGCATTTAGAAAAGTTGAGCGTGCTGTCATCAGACAGCTCTTGTTTTACAAGTACTATCTACAGTGTGATATTCCAGTGAAGATTGGTGCTTTCGTACTGAGCACTACATGTAGACACAAGTCAATATATGGCAGAAATATTATTGAATGGGAAACTAAACCTAAACACATACACCTCTTTTTCAGAAATGTCCAGTTTAGACACAGCAGATTAAAAGATCATCCAAACATGCAAGTTTCGAACCCGATCTATATGCCACAGACGACAGAAGACCTGGATGATGAGGAGGACCAATCCCATCAACCCTTGGATCAACCGTTCGATTTCGACCCAGAAAAGGTGAATTTTTTTCTTACGTAGTACTTCCTTTGCTGGGATTAGTAGTAACTGGGTTTTGGGTTGAATTACTGAATTACTTTGTATGCATAACTCACATATTGCCTCTGATTGTTTGGTGTAGAGTAGCCACATTTATGCCAGGGTGACCAGAGCCCATATTCATCAATGTGTAAACTCTGAAATTTGGGCATTGAAATACTAAAAAAAATACTTTTTGCCCATTATATATAAATTTTGTACAGATTTTAATGACACTTTGCACAGATATGGCATATATTTCAACAAAAAAAAATTTACAAAGTTTCAGTAACATAGATCTGTTGTAAAGGATATTACATAAATTTAAATTTTATTAAAGTTTAAACCCTTACCCTGATAAATTTCTATAATGAACTTGTCCATCTTTCAATTTGGACGGTACCATAAACTGTTAAAAGGGGTGCATACTGAAAAGTTATTTAATGAATGGCGAATAGAGCTGATCATGATCAGACTGCATGGATCTTGGTCTGCACTGGTTGCAGATGGAAAATCACTTGCTGCCAGCAGGCTAAAGGTTAAGGCTTAATTTCAGTCTCAGCAGGTTGGTGAATATGGGCCCTGAACTCTTAAATTGACAAAACTCAATTAGAACAAAATTAACTGATAACACTGTACTCACAAACTGTCATTATTAATGATAATTCAACTAACCATTGTTGTTAGGATGTTTTGTCTGGATAATATCAACCTCTAGTTTGTGTGCTTGTTGTTATTGCTTTTGGGGAGCATGTAGTTGCCACCTTGTCCTTCCATCCGTCTGTGTCTGTCCATCACACTTCTTATCCGGAGGATGGCTAAAAAAGTACAGAAGGTATCAAGTTGTAACTTTATACAGTAATGGAGCTCAGTGAGCAGGATTGTACTGACAAGGAACCATAATGCTAGGTTGTCTCATTTTTTTGAATTCTTCAAAAAGAAAAAGTTCATATTTTTCTCAAAATCCTGACTGCAGTAACTTTATTTTAACATTGTTGAATAATGGTGTTCAACTAGTGTTGACCGTACATAAATCTGAACACATTTGCTGCAAATCAAGCGGCTTAGGTATTCTTGTAGTGGCAGTCTCGAATCTGTATAATTAATACTCGCATACCCAGTTTATTTCATATTGATAAAAATAATTAGTGTTTGAATTTATGCAAGTAGTATATGTGCTTTGTATAAATAGTTTACCTGAGTGTGCTTTGCTCGGTATTAGTCTTTGAATTGCAGACATATCCTCTGTTTCTATTGTTTTTTTCTTAAAGTTTGTCTTTAAATTGCTAAATTTATTTGGGGCACAGGAATTTTGAGTAAGTTCATGCAAAGAATTAGAAGAATGTTTATGTGATTGTACCCAGTGTATTTCTTAAGTTGTTGAATATTGTTATGTGGTGTGGCATGATAATTTTTTATTTCATATTTAATATTCTGATATACAGATTACACTCAGATAAATACCACTGGTGATGGCACTGCATTGAAGCATTTATTTAGGGGTCAATTTTTATTCCCTCCATTGGGGAGACGTATAGTAGTGTAGTCGGACCATCTGGCTGTCTGTTTCTGATTGAAAAATGTAGAAGGCTTCAGCCAACAGGCATTAAACTTCATAGGACGATTGTCTGTGATCAGTAGATAACCCCTATTGTGTTTGGGGTCAGATGGTCAAAGGTCATAGTGATTTTGGATGGCCAGCATGCTTGTTTTACAAACACATCTAGTTTTATTTTTTACTCCCCTTCAAAGATTTATTGCCTGTCTTCAGTATTTTGGAGGTTATTAGGTTAAAAGTCAAGATCAAAGTGACCTCAATATGGAGTGGTTTTCAAAGAACGATTGGGCTTACAATAGTCCCAATTCATAGCATGATTACCAGTTGTCACCTAATGACACCTATAGTTTTTGATCAGTGGGTCAAAGGTCAAGGACAAAGCAACATTTTGACTAAAAATGATTTCTGATCAAAAGCTGGAGAACACTACTTATTGCCATTTTTGTAGCATTTTCAGCTTGAATCCTGATTGCTTTTAGGGTCATTAGGTGAAAGTTCAAGGTCACGGCATAATAACCTGAAATTACACACACTTTTAAGACAGGCCAGCTTTAGAGGCATATATGTGTCACAAATATATCTTATTATCATTCATTTTTGGTCATATTTCAGAGAAGAATTTTCTGTATAACATAGTTGTGAGTTTCGTAACATATTCTAGACAGTTAAAAGCTTATTGCTGTGCAGATTGCCCATGAACTTGCTTTGTGCACTTTATATAAAGGAGTACATACACTGAGGAATGTTGGCAGTATCTTCAGACTTCAGAAGGGTAGAGGGAAGGGGGGGTGTAGGAGAGCAAAACATTCAGACTTGCTTCAGGCGTAGAGACTCAGTTGTACATTTTTGTGTGGCATGGATTTTGATTCCATACCTCATGTTTTTATTTCAATGTAAATGAGATGTGGAACCAAAATTTGCAGTCCTGTTTGGCACCATATAACCATTACTGTGTTGGTGCGCCGTAAAATCCAAATAAATAAATAAATAAATTTTGTGTGGCATGGTTGTTTTCAGGAGTAGAGACTCAAGTGTATATTGTTTGTGGCATGGTTGTTTTGTTTTGTTTCATGGTTTTCCCCTTGATGTTAGAGATATTGTAGTTTTATTTAAACTATTTGGCCTCCTCTACACTATTCCTGTTGAGAAAAAACTTAAATAAACTGTAAATGAAGTTGTTAAATGGAATTTTGTAATTTGTTTTAAAATAGTTTTACCCCAGTAACAATTTGGTGGATAGGTATTGGGGTTTGGGGGAGATGAGAATTATGGGGAGATATCCTTTTATTGGTGTTAGGAGCAAAAATTCTGAATTAAAATGTTGAAGCGTACAAATGAAGTCTTTACTGTTGACATTCACTCAAACAGGGCATAGCATTACTTTTATTGATTCAGGGATTGCAGAGACCTTGAAAAGTCCTTGAATTCAATGCTAGTCTAGAAAACTCCTTGAAAATGGCTAGAACCCCAAAACACCCGAGAAAAGGTTCTTGAAATTTAAAAAATACTGCTTGAAATTTACCAAAAATGCAAGCTAAGCTTTCTTGTTGCTAACAGATGACGAGTAAAATGTCTTTGAAATAAGGAAAATTATACTTGAAAGAGTGAAAATAGTACCTAAAAAGTCCTTGAAAAGTACTTGAATATTGTCTTAGATATTCTGTATAAACCATGTGAGTTACTCTGAACACTTTGAATATATTAAGAATATTTAATGGAATTTTACACAGACCTCAACACTTCCATGTACACACCTTAAATACCTGTTTTAAGAGACCAGTTTAGGGAGAGCAAAAAAGTGGTCTCATAAGACAGGTGGTCTTTAATACAGGTTCAATCTATATGAAATGTACTATAAAGGGACCTAAAACTATAATGACCTTTTAACACAGGTGGTGTCTTAAGCAGGTTTGACTGTACTTATTGAATATTGTAAATATATATATACATTTTACTTTACACTTAGGAAACATTGATGGATAGTGACAGTGATATATTGGAATGATATGAGCCGTGCCATGAGAAAACCAACATAGTGGCTTTGCGACCAGCATGGATCCAGACCAGCCTGTGCATCTGCGCAGTCTGGTCAGGATCCATTCTGTTCGCTTTCAATTGTATAATGCAATTAGAGAAACCTTTAGCGAACAGCATGGATCCTGACCAGACTGGGCGGATGCGCAGGCTGGTCTGGATCCATGCTGGTCACAAATGCACTATGTAGGTTTTCTATGACGTGGCTCATTTTACTTTTGCTCTTAGGAAACATTGATGGATAGTGACAGTGATATATTGGAATGATATGAAGGTCAAGGTTATCCATTTTATAATATTCCCCCTTTTGTTTAGACATTCCCTTTTATAGAAATGCCTATAAATAGCTTACATTCATCTAGTTTCTTATAGAGAGGAACAATAAAAGTAAAAGAAATATGAAAGACCTTTGACCTTGCAGAACAAGGGCTGTATTATTATGCTAGCTTGTGTCTAGAATTTTGTTAAACAGGACGCATTGAAATCTTTTTGAAAAGAAAATTGATGAAAGCAAAAATTTTGCCATTGAACTCATTGGCATACAGGGTTTGTATATCTGATTTTAGATGGAAATAGAGGACATAAATTAAATAAATAAAATGTTGAAAAAAAAGATAGTTTTTCCTGTGAAAAATGATGCTGTTTTATTGAAACTCAGAATCTTCCTATTATTACTGCTGCAGGATTTTTGAATGATGTACAACTTATAAAACAAGAGAAATTCATGAAAAACTCTGTTAATCATTTAGTAGCAGCCATAATCCATGCATTTGATTGCCTTTCCCAGAATGTGGAAACTTTTGTAATCATTTTTTCTAGCCACAGATCTTTCTTTGCGGCCCCTCAAAATATTTAGGGGTCATATATATTTTCCCTCGTTTTATCATATTTTCTATACATGATTTTAGTCCACCTTTATAACATTTGCATCTCCCTTTTTATGCCCCCAGCATCTACTGATATGGGAGGCATATAGTGATTGTCCTGTCCGTCCGTACGTACGAGGTTAACCAAATGGGACCATTTCGTTTAGCATCAATACCCCTTACAAGAATGACTTGATACTAATTCAGATGTAACCTGTGACCATTCCTCATCTTCAGACATCAGCTGACCGCAGTTTGACCTTGACCTTGACCTCATTTTGGACTTAGGTTGCTTTATATGGGCCATCTCTTGGATAACCAAATGCGACCGTTTCGTCTAGCATCAATACCCCTTACTAGAATGACTTGATACTAATTCAGATGTAACCTGTGACCATTCTTCATCTTCAGACATCACCTGACCTCAGTTTGACCTTGACCTCATTTTGGACTTAAGTTGCTTTATATGGGCCATCTCTTGGTTAACCAAATGGGACCATTTCGTCTAGCATCAATAACCCTTACTAGAATGACTTGATACTAAGGCAGATGTAACCTGTGACCATTCCTTATCTTCAGACATCACCTGACCTCAGTTTGACCTTGACCTCATTTTGGACTTGGGTTGCTTTATATGGGGCCATCTCTTGGTTAACCAAATGGGACCATTTTGTCTAGCATCAATATCCCTTACAAGAATGAATTGATACTAATACAGATGTAAACTGTGACCATTCCTCATCTTCAAACATCACCTGACCTCAGTTTGACCTTGACCTCGTTTTGGACTTGGGTGCAAAATCTATTGACAAGGATGCCACTGGGGGCATCAAGCGTTTATTGAACGCAGCTTCTTGTTCTCCTTTTCAAACAATCTTGTTAATGAACACTATCCTAGCTGTGCACAGCCACTGTCATGCTACCTATTCCTTCTTTATATTTTAAACAATTTTATAAACTCATTTCTTTGTAGCATTTAAAGTGGTAGTTGCAGTTTTTTGCATGTTGCTTTTACTTTATCTACATTTATTTTGTTTTGCGATTAAAGGTATATCTGTTTGCTAATTAATCACTGATGATGAAAAAGCTGTTTGAATTTACCTTACTTCAATGCACCAGGTTTTTTTTCTTTAACTCTAATTCTTCCTAAGATGTAAGTTAGTATCTAAAGTCTTTTGCAGATGGGTAGGATTAGATAATGAGCAAATTTTGTTGTTGTTTTTTTCAGTCAACAAACTTTGCCAACCCTGTTTATGAACAGTTTTATGCTGACAGTCGTCAAACTTTGCTTCCGAAAAAAGATGACTCGGATGATGAAGCTTCGCCAAGCAAAAAGAATGGAAGTGTCTAGTATTAGCTCAAAGTTATCCAGTGTTTGTATATAGTGACCTTGTACATATAAATTGAAAACACTTCTACAGTGTGATTATGATAAAATGGATGTAATCCAACAGCTGAGAAAGAATCTGTAACCACAGAAGATCACATAAAAGTATATTTACTATATTACTGCTCTGAAAGAGATTGGATCTGTTGAGTGCTTGTTCTAATTATAGAAATGAAAATTTTATTTATAGAAATGATGAAATTATTCTATTCATAGAAGTGAAAGGTTGTTTCTATTCTTAGAAACACTGTCAGGAGACAGGGGACAAGAAAAGTGTATAACTGGGGTGTAGCAATCTTGGATATACTGGGAAGTCTTAACCATTTAATTGTTTAAATAGTGAATACATAAGATTTAAGAAAAAAAGGTTATACCTTAAGGCCTAAAAAAATTGTTTGTTTCTGGTTTCCTGACCTACCCTAAAGTTTTGGCCCAACTCTTGATGCTTTTATGGCCTTGGAGATTTTTTTTAACAACTTTTTAACAAAAAGTTGCAAAACTGGCTTAAACTGCACTTTTTATGCTTTAAACATGGTCAGTGATGTTAGAAATCATCTTACTGATGCTCTAACCCTAACCCTTATTTGTATTTATTTTTTGACACAAAAATATTTTCTGAAAAGTCTCACTTATTAAATAAAAAAAAAATACTGATCTGCCTACCCTTATTATTATTTTTAGCATGTTACTGGAAACAAACAATTTTTTCTTAACCATAAAGTGTCATATTGCTTTAGATGTATTCAGATATAACTAATGTATTAAGTTGAACATTATATTGTTAAGTCTGCTTGAATAATATAATGAGTTTTCTGATTATAATTCTATTATAAAAGTACTGGTATGCAAAATATAATGTTACTGATATACTGATTGTTTAATTCCAGTGTACATTTTGCCATGAATTATTCATCTGCAGTTAGCAATATATTCAGATGTTTTGTGTCATATTAACTTTATTCATCTGTGAAGAGGGTTTACAGAATTATGAAAATGTGGAGGATGTTCATATAATGGCTTTGTAAGGGTACATTAAGGTAGACAAACCTTTTCTTCATTCAGGCTTGGAATGCATTTATATTGAAAAACTATGTACTAAATTGTAATATCATTCCAGTTTAAAAATCATGCTATTTAATTTACTGTTGTTTTTTTTATTAACCATCCTTATTTATAGATGTAACAGAGTTTTCAGTGATTCTTATCATAACATTACAGATGAGAAAAACCTGAGCCCCTGGAAGCTTCAAGTTGAGCCCAGTCTCAAATTGCCAGTCTCTGATTGGTTTAGTCTGGGTTGCCAGTCTCTGATTGGTTTATTCTGGGTTGCTAGTTTCTGATTGGTTTATTATGGGTTGCCAGTGTGTGATTGGTTTATTCTGGGTTGCCAGTTTCCAGTTGGTTTCTTCCGAGTTGTATCTTGGAAATTGGCCAATGGTTTGCATGCATTTTGAGACTGGTTTACCAAACTTACACTGGAGACAAATTTTTAATTGGGGTAATTTTAGAATAAGTTCAAGAAATGTTTTACTTTATATTATTTTTAAAAATAAAGTTTTTAGTTTAAGAGAAAAATGTCTTCAGAAGTCTGACAGCAGAAGATAAGGCCATTAAAATGAATTGTTAAGTTACACTTTCTGTCCTTTTGTCTGTTGCTTTTTCTGATTTACAAGCCTTGAACAGGGACATAAATAGATATACATTATTCCTGCCTTGAACAAGGGGAAACAATTGTATTATCACATACTTTTCACAACAGTAAATAAAATTACATTTTTAACTACAAGAAATTGTTTGATTTGATGATAAACGTTCTTTATTTCAAGAAGCTACTTGGAAAAGTATCTCAGAAAATGGTTTGGGGTATTCTCTTCAGTTGCTATGTTGCAGTTACAGTATTATGGCCTTACCTGTCTATGCTGACTGAAAATCTGGATTTCCTAAAATGTATTTTTGTACTTAGTGTAGAAAAATAGTCAGCATTCACACATTAATATGCTTCCGAATTTATGGTGCTCACCCTTCAAACCAATTAGGAGTAACCCAAATGATGTAGAATGGAAGAGTCCATCACAATTTTTTTTTAGGTTTGAAGGGGTTTGATTTTTGTACAGTGTTTTGAGTATGTTCATAGACAAACTAACTGAGAAATATCTTGCGCTTCATTTAATCAAAACAGAAATGTTCATCCTCCATTTTGTCTATTGTCTTTAATAATACTTGTTTTTTATGACCAGTAGTTTAACATTAAGTAGATTTGAAACTGTCACAACTCTCACAAAATCTCATGGTTTTTGAACGAGATTTCATGGTCTCTGAAGGTATATGATTACCAGGATTATTGTACTTTTCAGTGGGACATTTGCTATGTAAAATGCTATCACAGTTATTTTATTCACTCCAAACATAAACAGGGAGCATTTTTATATTACTTTGCTTATGTAATAGTAAAAATGCCAGTCTCTTATTAAGAATGTCCTTACATCACAAACGAATTTTCAAGAAAAAATTTCTGGATCTAACTAGATATGTTCTCTCTGGAAAAAGTTTTAACAGTAGTTGGGATTTTTTAGTATATGCCATTGTTGTATATAGTTTACATGTATCTGATTTACACTGGTTTACAAAACCACATTTGTCTAACCTGCTTAAATATGCTACAAATTTATATTGTGTGACATTGTATGGAACTTTTAGCAAGTTTAATGTATGTATATATTTTAACATTTCACAGAGCTTTCTTGTATTCTGTGGTGTACAAAAAGATTTTTAAACTCACTAGTTATTGTGTTATATTTCAGCACTTATAATGTACCATAGCCTGGATCCCTGTCTGAATGGTTATCTTTGTTTTTGTAGTAAATACTGCACATTTGCTGTTCAGTCAGTAAATTTTCAGTGAATACCCCTTTGAATGATAAATGGTACTTTCCAAATTGAATGATGGACCAGTCCATTTTAGAAATTTAGCAGGGTAAAGGTTAAAAAGATTCATTTGTTTACTTTATTCAGCTCAAATCACCTTTTTGGCCGTTTTAGCTCATTTTAAAGTTTATGTTTTGAATTTATATAATTTATTTCTTCCAACTTCTAACTGATACATGAAGTAATGTGTGTATAATTTGAGAAAATTAAATTGTTCCTTTATTCCTAATTGGTCCTTGGAAAGTGCACAGTTGACAAGCTACTGTTTAATGATGGCAATAGTAATCAATAGTAATTTATTATCAGTTGTAATCCTAATAGCTTTCTATAAACATGCATCACTGACAAAAGAAAAACTGGTTCCCATTAGTGGTTCAGAAATAAGCATTTCAAAAATGCTAAAGTTTATATTATAAGAATATTTATGGAATGATTATTTTATTGGAAAATGGGGTTATAAGACTAAAGAGTATTGATTGAAGGGTGATTTTATTGGTAAATTGAGTGGGTAGGTAGTGCAGAGACCACATATAATAATACCAGTAAACAGATTTCATGCTTTTGCTACTAAATATTTGTTTTGGACTTAACTGTATTTTGTAGATTAATAGAAGCCAAAATTTTGCCTGATTGATCGTTTTTTAGTGGGTCAATACCTAAAGATCAAGCTTCAGCTTTCTTTGCAGTGTTTGTTACATCAGGCAGAAATGTTGATGATCATTGTTGTACAGTTTTGTTGATACCTGTGCTAATATTTGTCCAAACTTCCCTTATAGTTTTCCTTGTTTTTTTTTGTGATACTGTTTAAAAGGTTGTGCAGAGATGTATTCCTAGTTTTATGTTTTGTGTTTCTCGGTTTATGTTACGTGTTGTTCAGTTTTATGTTAGATTTTA
Source organism: Mercenaria mercenaria (assembly GCF_021730395.1). Taxonomy (NCBI): domain Eukaryota; kingdom Metazoa; phylum Mollusca; class Bivalvia; order Venerida; family Veneridae; genus Mercenaria; species Mercenaria mercenaria. The sequence goes on from NC_069378.1 coordinate 1,748,387, forward strand.
GGCAGGTTTTGTTTTTGGTTTTTAAGGCATTTTTAACAACTGAATTGGAGAGGTTTGGGGAAAGGGGCATTATACTCTAACTGGGAAGTCTAGGGCATATGGATATAGTATCGATCCCATAGAAACTATTATATAAAACTAAAAATCTTTGCTATTTACATGAACAGAAATTATTTGTAACTAGCAGCAGAAATAGTAAGATTTTTCTTGCAGAGAAGGCTGGGAGTTGCACTGAACTTCATTAGTCCATTGACTATTGTGAGTGTTACTAGTATACAGAATAAAAAAAATCTGTTAGTTTTCTACAAAAGTTTGTTTATATCAGGAGTTACAAGTGAGTCTGTATTAGCGGCCAAGGTACATACTAGTATACAGAAACTGTTTGTGGTAATAGCATGTAAATGGTATTTCTGCATGCTGCTTATGTTTATGATTTTTTTGCAAACAAAATCAGATTGTAAAACTTGGCTTTGTATTAAAACTAATTATATATGAGCTTATATTTTTTACTGGTCTACTTAATAGAAATTTGAAAACGATCAAAATTTTAGTTTTTTACCAGAAACTCGAATTTTTTTACTTTATCAGAAGAAATCGTTATACAGAATTTTATGGATTAGTGTGTAAAGAACTGGTGTACAAATATACATGTTGTTTTTAAGGCCAATAGAATTAATTCTTAGTTTCTAAGTCCTTTTTTCAATAATGTTAGTTTCTAAGTCCATTTTTCAATTTTCGATCAGGCAATATTGTCTTTATCTGTTTTAAAGATCTACCAAAATGTCTGTGTAGTAAGGTCTTAATTTCAAAATTAAACAGATTATGCTATGTATAAAAGTTGTGGCCCATGTTTTTTGTGTGTAGGAAAGTGATTATGTTCATGATATTTCAGATGTATTTTCGGCAGTTACATATAAACACAAATTGTTAAAATGCACTACAGTTTAGATGCATACATGAGATTTCAGATGTATTTTCCGCAGTTACATATAAACACAAATTGTTTAAATGCACTACAGTTTAGCTTGTAAAAAAAACTATTCACTTTGTGATTTGATTGTTTAAAAAAAAAAACTGGTATACTGCTAAAATCTTTGTTGCCCTGGCTTTTTCATACAAAAGGAACTTGACCTGAGAAACAAATTGTTAATTGTTTTGGCCTGATGTTGTTTTGTTTGATATGTTGTCTTCTACTTTATATTCTATGTAACAAAATTGTATTTTTGTAATTTCATTTAATGCAACAACCATCCAGTTTATGAATTTTATGAATAAAAGCTGATGAAATGTAAAACATTTTGATATTTATGTACCAGACCAACCAGTGTGTTTAGTTTAATGTCTTTTTCAACTATTTCTCATTAATATAAACGGCGGTTTCTGCTTGCAGCAGTGAGCATAATGCCCAACTTTCAAAGTGCTGCCTCATTGGAATATCACGCCATAGACACGTGACATGATACCCCACCCAGTCACATTATACTGACACCCGGCTGGCAAGTCCTAGCGCTATCCTGTTAATGCTGATCGCCAAGCGAGGAAGCTACTAGTACTATTGTTTACGTCTTAGGTATGACGCGGCCAGGGATTGAAACCACAACCTCCAACACTCAAAGCGGGCACTTTACCACTAGGCTGCCAAGGCAGTTCCAACCAATGTGGATGTTGGCTTAGTTGAATGGTGACCATCACTTTCCCCTCTGCCGGCTTGAATCCCTGTTTGAGATGTAGAATTCTGCTCATACGAATGTCTTATAAAGGTGCATACCAGTGCCTGGGAGCACCGTGGGTCTTTCTCTACCTTAAAGGTGCATACCAGTGCGCGAGAGCACCAGGGGTCTTTCTCTACCATCAAAAGCTGGAATGTAGCCCTACAACCGAAAATTGTATTGTAGGTTTCCACTAAAATAAAGCGTACCAAGCCAGGAAATTTTGCATTCAACTTTACTAACAATAAATTCCTTTTTATAACTATCAAAGAAGTCGATAGTAAACTTCTGAATAGTGAAAATGACCCGTCAAGTCCTCTGTCTCTTTAAAGGACATCCCCTAAACCACTATGCCAATTTCATGCAAACTTCACAGCAGGAATGATCATCATTGGATGGTTCCCTTTCAGAATTCTTCAAACCTAGGTAATCCATGCAGAATTCTGGTTGCCAAAGCAACTAGTAGAAAAAATTATTAGTGTAAAATAGAAAATATGTGCCAACAGACATAAATGAAAATGTTGCAGGCTCGGTTTGACTGTTCATGGATGGTAGTGGAAATACAAGCTACTCGAGCTCCGGGATGAGCAGAACTGAACTTTTACCAATTTACAAGTACCAAAACAAAATTTAGAGACGCCCGCAGATGTATTCATATGGCAGTATACTCCTCGTTTAAATGGGTCAACAGTGTTGTTGTACCTAAAAAGAAAGACTGGTGGTCAGGGCTACGAATATGCGATATGTATTGTATTTTGTCATTATTTTTAGCTTGACTATACAAAGTATAAGGAGAGCTATCCTACTCGACCCAGCGTCGGCATTGGCGTCTTGCCGCGTCCCCACCTTGGTTAAAGTTTTTTTTACACTTCCTCTTTTTTCAACTTATCTCTGTAATTACTTGATGGATTTGATTCAAACTTGAAATACTTATTCCTCATCATCATCCACATCATCTGACATAAGGGCCATAACTCTGGCACCAATATTTCATGAATTATCCCCCCTTTTCACTTAGATTTTTCAGGTTAAAGTTTTGATGCACTTTCACTCTATCTCTGTTATTACTGAATGGATTTGATTCAGACTTAAAATAGTTGTTCAACATCATCACCCACATCATATGACACAAGGTGCATAACTCTGGCACCATTTTTTCATGAATTATTCCCCTTTTTTACTTAGAATTTCAGGTTAAAGTTTTGGTGCACTTTCACTCTACCTCTGTTATTTCTGAATGGATTTGATTCAAACTTAAAATAGTTGTTTAGCATCATCACCCACATCATATGACACAAGATGAATAACTCTGGCACAATTTTTAATGAATTATTCCCCTTTTTACTTAGAATTTCAGGTTAAAGTTTTATGCACTTTCACTCTATCTCTGTTATTACTGTATGGATCTGATTCAAACGTAAACAATTGTTCAACATCATTACCCTTATCATATGACACAAGGTGCATAACTCTGGTACCAATTTTTCATTAATTATTTCCCCTTTTTACTTAGAATTTTAGGTTAAAGTTCTGTTGCACTTTCACTCTGTCTCTGTTATTACTGAATGGATTTGACTCAGACTTAAAATAGTTGTTCAACATCATCACCCACACCATATGACGCAAGGTGCATAACTCCATTTTTAGCTCATCTGATTTTTTGAAAAAAAATGATGAGTTATTGTCATCACTTGAGCGGTTGTCGGCGTCGGCGTCGGCGTCGGCGTCGGCGTCTGCGTCGGCGTTGCCTGGTTAAGTTTTATGTTTAGGTCGGCTTTTCTCCTAAACTATCAAAGCTATTGCTTTGAAACTTGGAATACTTGTTCACCATCATAAACTGACCCTGTATAGCAAGAAACATAACTCCATCTTGCTTTTTGCAAGATTTATGGCCCCTTATGTACTTAGAAAATATCAGATTTCTTGGTTAAGTTTTATGTTTAGGTCAACTTTTCTCCTAAACTATCAAAGCTATTGCTTTGAAACTTGGAATACTTGTTCACCATCATAAGCAGACCCTGTACATCAAGAAACATAACTCCATCTTGCTTTTTGCAAGATTTATTGCCCCTTTTGGACTTAGAAAATCAGTTTTCTTGGTTAAGTTTTATGTTTAGGTCAGCTTTTATCCTAAACTATCAAAGCTATTGCTTTAAAACTTGCAACACTTGTTCACCATCATAAGTTGACCCTGTATAGCAAGAAACATAACTCTGTCCTGCTTTTTGCAAGATTTATGGCCCCTTTTGGACTTAGAAAATATCAGATTTCTTGGTTAAGTTTTATGTTTAGGTCAAGTTTTTCTCTTAAACTATCAAAGCTATTGCTTTGAAACTTGCAACACTTGTTCACCATCATAAGCTGACCCTGTACAGCAAGCAACATAACTCCATCCTGCTTTTTGCAATAATTATTGCCCCTTTTGGACTTAGAAAATCATTTTCTTGGTTGAGTATTATGTTTAAGTCAACTTTTCTCATAAACTATCAAAGCTATTGCTTTAAAACTTGCAACAGTTTTTCACCATCATAAGTGGACACTGTACATCAAGAAACATAACTCTATCCTGCTTTTTGCAAGAATGATGGCCCTTTTTAGACTTAGAAAATCATGGGTAGGACAATATTTCTATTACACAAAAAAAATCAGATGAGCGTCAGCACCCGCAAGGCGGTGCTCTTGTTTCATTAATTATTCCCCCTTTTTACTAAGAATTTTAGGTTAAAGTTTTGATGCACTTTCACTCTGTCTCTGCTATTACTGAATGGATTTGATTCAAACTTAAAATAGTTGTTCAGCATCATCACCCACACTATATGACACAAGGTGCATAACTCTGGCACCAATATTTAATGAATTATGCCCCTTTTTGCTTAGGATATACTTATATAGTGTTTACCTCTCTTATTACTTTAAGTTGATATTTTTGACATAGACTCAGGCTATTGTGCAATATCTTCATCCACAATTGGAGTCATTAAACACTCCAGTGACAGCTCTAATTTCCTCAGATGTGCCCATTTCACTATCCAGCATCGAAATAGTAAAGCGCGGTCTCCTGTGACAGCTCTTGTTTAGCATGGACCTCCTTCAGTTTGAACCGTGCATGTTTACAAACGCGTTTGTTTATTTTATGAGGAGTAGCTTTACATGGAACGTTCAGTAATAAGCAGAGTGCAATTCCATGAACAGCAATGCATGGTCCATACTTCAAATAGTAATCTATTTCAAGTGTCCTCTCTTTCCCCTCATATTATAGTATTGGATATAAGAAAACTGTGAGCTTTCTTAAAATGTTAGAGGGAAAGGAGAAAGACACAACAACAATGTGTTATCAACACATGCACTGACATATTTCTATCTCGTTTTTTTTTTAAAGAAAAAAAAATATATATATATCCAAAACGTCAACATAGGCTGGATAGCTACTTTACACCTAGGCTACGCTCATGAACATCTGACTTCATCATGCATGTCCAGTAAACAACTGACCAAGTGGCTTATCATATTCGGGGCAGATAGAGGGCACTTGAAATAGTAATCTATTTCAAGTGTCCTCTCTTTCCCCTCATATTATAGTATTGGATATAAGAAAACTGTGAATTCCCTTTACAATGACAGTGCAACATTCATCCTATATTACAACCCTCCCTTGACTTTCTATACATCCAATACTCACAAAAAGCAAGTCCCACAATCAAGTGTGCAACCGCATGCCCCAGTTCAAGTTGCATACCACATAAAACTCATATATTCATTGAATACACAACTGTATGAGCTACCAATACATCAAAAATGTGCTAATTTTGTGGATCCAACACAGCTGTAAATTAATGGTAGACACCTGGTATGTGAATGATATTCATTTATCCTTTAAATAACTTTTGTACTGTGATTTATTATGTAACATTCTTAATATAAGCAAACATTGTCTGTTTAATAAGTTATCATTTGCCATCAGCTAATTCGTTTGTCTCTTGCAGAATTACATTACAAAGTTAAATAAATATATTCCGTATCTATTTGTTTATCACTTGTCACGTAATCTTTGATCAAATATGTGATAATCTCTTACAATCGGCCAAAATCTTTTCAGTTCCCATGATAGATAAACGAGTGTTTATTTCCTGAAACAACAGTAAACCAACTCTTCAAAATCATATTAATCGATGGTAGTTAGTTCAATGCTAAAACTTGAATTGAGCATGGCAGCAACAGTATATATTCTTTACAAGGTCGCACTTATCATCACCGCAATGAAGGTCCCGAATAAAACTTCCTTGTTTTGTTGTCTTCTGACAATGAATTAGACTACTTCATTCTTCCATTCCGTGTGTTTATAGGTCCACCATTTGAGCACTATCAATAATGATTCACAAATAATAAACCCTTTCACCAAAACAGCAAGTCAAAATCAGTTTTATTTAAAAATCACCCATATGATTTCGATTACATCAAAGCAATATAACTCCCATTAACGCTCCCTCTAGAGCCTTGGATGAAAACAAATGCTAAGCTGATGGCCCAGAAGTACCGTGACTAAATTTATAGCCTGGCTGGTTTTTTAAACATGTCAAATATTCACTGTTAATCCTAGAGATTCTTCAAATAAAGGTTTTGTATTTGAACTTCTAAACATTTAACAAAAATGTCAATGGACCCGTAACTTAGGCTGTCCTTACAACATACATACTGACTGTTAAGTATACTGCATATATTTTGTCAGATAAATAGCAAGTTTCTCACATCGCACAGAAGAAAACAACTGAATGAAATCATTATAATTCTGACTATAAAAATATGAAGTTGTTCATCATTTGACTAAAAAACATGAATATTCTCAGTTGAATGCCACCTCTTATTAATCTTTAGCATTTTATGAAAGAGAGCATCAGCATAAAAGAACATTCTTTAATTGCTTTATACACATTCAAATATTCAGTTCAGTCTTGCCGCATGCATTATCTAGTTATTAAAATTTTGTATAAAGGGAGAGGTCATTGACAGTCACGGGACCAGCATTAGTGGTTGTGGTCTCCCTGTACAACTCCTCTATTTAAGATGATGTAAGTTAACAGAAAAACTTTAATTTTGCTGCATCTTTACAAAGTCCTTTTGCTCAGTGTCTCTTCATTGTCAAATTTTATTGTTTCGTTATGTTTACCATTATAACTGAACATAGGGAAAGCTTATTCATTTTCAGACGCCGGATAAAATAATCGAATTAGATAAAATTTTCTCCCGTTTTTGCATTTTCTTCACAACATACGTGGCTTTCACTGACATTAATTGCCACACTTCGAAGTTATTCTCTACACATCTTGATCTTGGTAATGTTATACACTTGTTATTTTGAACTTTGGTCTCCAACATCTGATACTGTAAATGAACATGGATTTCAACTTTTTTATAACGGACATTGAAAGTTGTCATACAGTCACAATCACAGTGAATAATCATATACCAGAGACTGGAATCATATACCATCAACAAGTGCAACCACGTAATGGTTATCTTAACCTGGGAATATTCTACATCAACCAAACTGATCATTTTTAATCCGGTCATGTTTATACAGCTGCAATACTTTATACACAAATTGGTTGCATCTTGAAACAGGATACTTTCCCAGGGCATTTATGACATAATTATGTCTTAAAAGCATCATATCTTGCCCATACTCCTTGTACACAAATATTTAGCAAACTTGATTCGACCCTTAATTCTTGCTAAATGGTGCATTCTTACCACTGTACCTACAATATCACAGACTTCTTACTTAAATGATATGTATAAACTGAATCACTGTGCATATCCTCGAACAAGACATTTAAATTTTACCACTTGAACTCAGCACAATCCAACCCCTGTGATTGAAAATTTTGCCTCGAATCTCCAATTTCTGTAATGTGCATCCCGGACAAGGAATTGTTACCAAAAGCTCTCCCTGCAACATCCTTTCACAAAAAATATTCAACGAGTTTAGTTTTTCACGTGCATCTCTGCACAAAACATTCACCACAATTGCTTCTCCCCAGTTTCTAACACCTTCACAAGAACTTTCCTGTTTTTTCTTGCATCGTGTTACAAGAAACCAGTACTGAAAACCCTTTTTGGCAAGCTTGATCACGCCCATCGCCGCATAAGAAACCCTTGACTGAAAAGATGTTATTCCGATAAAATATATTACTGTGCAAAAAACTCGATCACATGCGCTATTTCACAAGAAGATTCTTATTGAAAATTATTTTCCTTTCAAATATGATCACGTGCATCATTGCACAATGACTTTCTAATTCAGAATTTATTTCCTGTAAATATTATCATGAGCATAATTGCACAAAATTGTTTCTTTTTGCACAAGTATTCTGTTTTCAAACATGACCACGTTTGTCATTCTAAAAGAAATTTGACCCCTTGTTCATCATTGCAAAAGAAGTTTGTTATTGTTTTTTTTTTTCAAATATGACAATGACGTACGCGTCTGCACAAGATTTGCAAATACATTCACGTGCATCATAACACAAAATATTTGTCGCCGAGAATTTCGTTTTTCTGATTTTTTTTTTGTTCTTAGTGTTTTTGTTGTTTTCTTTTATCACCATGACCACGTGCATAACATCACCAGGAATTCAACACTGATTTTTCTTTTCAAGTAAGATATCTTACATCTTTGCACAAGAGATATGATTACGTGCATCATTGCACTAGAAATATGATCACGTGCATCTTTGCACAAGATATTTGTAAATGAGAAAAACAAAAACAAAAAAAAAAGTTTAATAACATCATAATTATGCAACATTGCAACAAAATCTTGGTCGCTGCAAGTTCATAGTTTGCTTTCACTTCAATGTTTAGCGTTGCAAATGTAATGACGTCTTTCACTGTAACAGACAGAAATCTGCAGCCGAAATTCTCGTTTGCTTTTTATTTATTTATTATTTTAAGATATGATCACGTTTTCCATTAAAATAGACATATGGCCAAGTCCATCGCTTCACCAGACATCTGCAACCATTAATCTGCAAACAAGACCACGCGTACCACTGCACTTGATTTTTTTTTTTTTTGCACGTGCATGATTGCACACAATAGTAATATTTTGTTTCCAAATTTTGACACGTGCATCCAGGTACATGAAAGATGATCGCACTCATCATTACACACAAGAACATTTACCGAAAAATGTTTGTTTTCAAATACGATAACGTGCCCTTTTGCACAAGAAATCTAACTAAAACATTTGTTTTCAAATATGATATCGTGCCCTTTTGCACAAGAAATCTAACTAAAACATTTGTTTTCAAATACGACCACATGCACTTTTGCACAAGAAATCTAACTAAAACACTTGTTTTCAAAAACAATAACACGCCTTTTTGCACAAGAAATCTAACTAAAACATTTGTTTTCAAATTCGACCACGTGCCCTTTTGCACAAGAAATCTAACTAAAACATTTGTTTTCAAATACGATCACGTGCACTTTTGCACAAGAAATCTAACTAAAACATTTGTTTTCAAATACGATCACATGCACTTTTGCACGAGAAATCTATCTAATAACATTTGTTTTCAAATACGATCACGTGCACTTTTGCACACAAAAAAAATCTAAGTAATAAAATTTGTTTTCATTACACACAAGAACAGTTACCGAAAAAGGTTTGTTTTCAAATAAGATCACGTGCACTTTTGCACAAGAAATCTAACAATTAACATTCGTTTCCAAATAAGATTATGTGCACCTTTGCACAAAAATATAACTTAATGACATTTGTTTCAAATAAGATCATGCGCACCTTTGCACAAAATGTAATTTGCATAAAAAATATAATTAATAACATTTGTTTTCAAATCAGATCATGTGAACCTTTGCACGAGAATATAACTAAATAACATCTGTTTCAAATGAGATCAGGCGCACTTTGCACAAAAAGTAATTTGCACAAGAAATATAACTAATAACATTTGTTTTCAAATAAGATCACGTGCACTTTTGCACAAGAAATCTAACTAAAATATTTGTTTTCAAATACGATCACGTGCACTTTTGCACAAGAAAAATATCTAAAATATTTGTTTTTAAATACGATCACGTGCACGTTGCACAAGAATTCTAACTAAAACATTTGTTTTCAAATATGATCGTGTGCACATTTGCGCAAGGAATATAACTAAAATATTTGTTTTCAAATACGATCACGTGCACTTTGCACAAGAATTTTAACTGAAAAATTTGTTTTCAAATATGGTCGTGTGCACTCCTGCACAAGAAATATAACTAATAACATTTCTTTTCAAATAAGATCATGTGCACTTTTGCACAAGAAATCTAACTAAGATATTTGTTTTCAAATACGATCACGTGCACTTTGCACAAGAATTCTAACTGAAACATTTGTTTTCAAATATGATCGTGTGCACTCTTGCACAAGAAATATAACTAATAACATTTGTTTTCAAATAAGATCACGTGCACTTTTGCACAAGAAATCTAACTAAAATATTTGTTTTCAAATACGATCACGTGCACTTTTGCACAAGAAATATATCTAAAATATTTGTTTTCAAATACGATCACGTGCACGTTGCACAAGAATTCTAACTAAAACATTTGTTTTCAAATATGATCGTGTGCACATTTGCGCAAGGAATATAACTAAAATATTTGTTTTCAAATACGGTCACGTGCACTTTGCACAAGAATTCTAACCGAAACATTTGTTTTCAAAATGATCGTGTGCACTCTTGCACAAGAAATATAACTAATAACGTTTCTTTTCAAATAAGATCACGTGCACTTTTGCACAAGAAATATAACTATTAACATTGTTCTTAAATAAGATCGCGTGCACTTTTATGCAAGAAATCTAACTGTTAACATTTATTTTCAAATAAGATCACGCGCACATTTGCACAAAAAGTAATTTTTACAAGAAATGTAACTAATACGATTACGTGTACTTTGTATAAGAATTGTAAGAAAAAAACATTTGTTTTCAAATATGATCGCGTGTACTCTGTACAAATAATATAACTACTAACATTGTTCTTAAATAAGATCACGTGCACTTTTGCACAAGAAATATAACTAAAATATTTGTTTTCAAAGACGACCACGTGCACTTTGCACAAGAATTCTAACTAAAACATTTGTTTTCAGATAAGATCACGTGCACTTTTGCACAAGAAATATAACTATTAACATTATTCTGAAATAAGATCGCGTGTACTTTTACGCAAGAAATATAACTAATAACATTTGTTTTCAAATAAGATCACGTGCATTTTCGCACAAGAAATACATCTAACAATATTTATGTTCAAACAAGATCACGTCGCTTTTGCGCAAGAAATTTAACTGTTAACATTTATTTTCAAATAAGATCAGGCGCACCTTTGCACAAGAAATGTAACTAATAACATTTGTTTTCAAATACGATCACGTGCACTTTGTGTAAGAATTCTAAGAGAAACGTTTGTTTTCAAATATGATCGCGTGTACTCTGCACAAGTAATATAACTACTAACATTGTTCTTAAATACAATCACATGCACTTTTGCACAAGAAATCTAACTAAAACATTTGTTTTCACAAACGATCACGTGCATTGTGCACAAGAATTCTAACTAAAACATTTGTTTTCAAATATGATGGCGTGCACTTTGCAAAAGAAATATAACTAATGACATTTGTTTTTAAATAAGATCACGTGCACTTTTGCACAAGAAATATAACTACTAACATTTGTCTTCAAATAATGGCAAATGCACATTTGCACAAAAATATAACTAATAACAATTGTTTTCAAATAAGGTCACGTGCATTTTCGCACAAGAAATATATCTATTAACATTTGTTTTCAAACAAGATCACGTGCATCTTTGCACAAGAACTATTAGTAATACAATTATCTTCAAATAAGATCTTGTGCTCCTTTGTATAGGAAATCTAACTTAACATTTCTTTTTAAATAAGATCACGTGCACTTTTTGCACAAGAAATATATCAAATAACATTTACTTTCAAAAAAAATCAGGAAAACGTTCGCACAAGAAAATAGCTAATAACGTTTGTTTTCAAACAGGATCACGAGCACCTTTGTACAAGAAATATAACTGATAACATTTGTTTGTTTTAAATGATCATGCGCATCTTTGCACAATAACTTTACCTAATAACGTTTGTGTTCAAACAAGATCACGTGCATCTTTGCACAAGAAATATAACTACTAGCATTTGTTCTCAAATAAAATCGTGTTTACCTTTGCATATAAAAAATAAAACTAATAACATTTTAAAAATAAGATCATGTGCATTTTCGCACAAGAATATATCTAATAACATTTGTTTTCAAATAGGATCACGTGCATTTTTTTGCACAAGAAATAAAACTAATGCAACTGTTATCAAATAAAATCACGTGCTCCTTTGTACAAGAAATCTAGCTAAAACATTTGTTTTCAAACAAGATCACGTGCACTTTTTGCACAAGAAATATATCTAATAACATTTATTATCATACAAGATCACGAGCACCTTTGTACAAGAAATATAACTATTAACATTTGTTTTCAAATAAGATCATGTGCATTATTGCACAAGAAATGATAGGACCACGAAAACCATTGTACAAAATAATTAAGCAATGTTTGCCCCAAACAAAAGCAGGTGTATATCAGTGCACTTGAAATTTGTTTTCAGAAAAGAAATGAACACGTACATCATAGCACAAGAAATTATGATCAGGCTCATCTTTGCCCAAGAAATGTAACTGAAAACAATTTGTATGAAAGTAAGATCACATGCAACACTGCACAATAAATTTGAAATTGATTTTTGTTGTTTTTGTTGTTTTGCAGATATGGTCACGTGCATCATTGCACAAAAATTTACAAACAATTTCATGTGTACCATTACCCAAGAAATTTGCTACTGTGAAATTAGTTCGTATCTTCCTTTCTATGCAAACATCTCTCCCCGAGTTATGTCATTAAGCTTTGATTTACTTGACACTTGTTTGTTTATGCAAGTAGCTGTGACTGTATTATCTATAAATATCAAGCATATCTTTACAAAAAGACTGTAATGCTATTAAAAACTGCCAGGTGGTTCCTGTTTATATCCCACTGACCAATTCATTTACAGTACTCCAACCCTCTAGGGAAGATTCTGTGAAAAGTGAAAAGTATGGGGTACTGCAGGGACAGCAGATGTTTCAGCAAAAACCCAACTATTTTCTGCATTGTTCCGCCACATTTACGCTTTAATAAGCATCTTTAAGGTTGCAGCTTTGCTAAGTATAAACATGGTTTCATCAGTAAAATAGCAGATTTGAGCGTTTCCATTTTAAAATGTTTCGAATCAATATATTCATTTAATCTTTAAGATCAATAGAACTAAACCGTCTTTTTTATACCTGATAAACACATTTGAATATCTAAAATCCGGAGTTTTTTTGTTTTTTTTTAATACATGATCATGTGCATCATTTCGCCAAGATTCTGTCATTGATACTTTTCCCTGTCAAATAAGATCTCTTTGCACGAAAAAATATGATCACGTGCATCCTTGCACAAGAAATTTATAACTGAAAAACATAATTTTCCAAACGTGACCACACGTATAACTCACAAACATTAGTTCAGAAAGTTTATCTATTTCTTTTTTATTTTCAAAAATTTCATCACATGCGTCATTGCACAAAACATATGCTACTGAAATTTTATTCCTTTTTAATACTTCCCATCACGTGTTTCCATGCTGACAAAACCATACCACGGGGTTTAATTCGTTTATTTTATCCTTTGCACCCATAACATAATAAATATTCTTGGTATTTTGGCATCTTAGCACAGAAAATAAAACCTACAACACAACAAGCACTGTCAACAGTTTTGAGTTCTCAACAAAACACCTAAATACACATGTCTACATCACTTTTACTTGAATATCCTTCACTTGCAACTGTAACACCGTCTTTCAGGCCAAATATTCAATTAAATACGTAAATCACCTCAGACTGCCAATAACATTATATACCACCAGTTACACGTGCGACAACACAAATAAACTTCACAGTTTTGATCGCTACATAGTATTCTTTATATTTCGTTGTTAAAAAAAAAAAAAATAAAAAAAAACTACTTTCTGTACAAAATAATATCATTTACCTGTGCCAGTAGCACTACAAACGTTCGTTACTCAAAACCTAATTCTAGTAGCATACTCTAGTAACATTTTGAACAATTTCTACTAGCTGCAGTGTCCATTCAGACTATTTTCTAGCATATAACAAATAATTTCTCAATTTGTAAATATATTTCAGTAACAAAACAATGGCTACTTCCAGTAAATATAACAGAAACTATGAGGGAAAACTCAAGTTGACAGTCTATCATGGCAACAAACTCTTTTTAATACATTGATCTACCAGTTATATGTGCTAGTTCATGAAATTGAATATACACGTATATTATATACATTATAACTTACATTCTCTACAACTGTGATTAAATCTCGTCGACACTGCACATCACAGTGCATGCATTTCACTTTTACGATTTCCTAGTTATTTAAACATTTTGTGCATTAAACTACTTTCAAAACACCAACTGAAAAACCAAACGTAACAATTCAGTTCTGACAAATAAAAGAAATATTTGATATCAGACCTCTCGTCAGTCACTTTACTCTCATATATTACAATTTTTAATCACTAATCTTTAGCATCTCATATTAGTCTGGTTGCAATAATGAAGAAAATAAACATACCGGTTCGATCCACTTTTCCTTATTCCTATCACCTCTCATCCTCTACCTTACCTTTTACTTTTCCATACATATTTAATACATACATATTTAATTTCATCACTATGTGTATATGTATATCCATTGCTACTCCTTTGAAATCAAGAAAAGAGAGACAACGTATTATTGTCCAAGAAATTGTTATGTCTAACATTAAATTGTATCAGCTACATTAACAACGATGCTGCTGCATGCATGTCCAGTAAACAACTGACCAAGTGGCTTATCATATTCGGGGCAGATAGAGGGCACTTGAAATAGTAGGCCTTGTTAAAAAAACAGGGGTAAGATACTTAATTAAGAAATAATAAATATGTCCCTATATTTTATCAGTTAATAAAATATGGGCAGGAGTTCGGATGCGTAATAATTAAATCACGAGTGCGTAGCACGAGTGATTTAATATTCGCATCCGAACGACTGCCCATATTTTATTAACTGATAAAATTATTGGAACATATTTATTATTTCGATTCTAACCACGCAAATTCTGCGCATTTTACAGCATTACATTTTAGCTCAACATGTCATTCGGCTGGCCATATGCTATTACAAAAACCTCCCACGAATGGAAAGCGTTGCATAAAACGGAATTTTCCGATATTCATTAAATTTTAATTAAAGTATTAAGTTGTGAAAATGCTATTTTCAATAATATCTAAGGTCACATATAGAAATCAGATGTAAATACTTTATTCAAACCTTATATATATGCAGTTTCTTAAAATAGTACACGTCACTACATGATGGCACTGAAACATACACGCCAGAACATTGCGGCATATAAACACGTAAACACTTGA
The DNA here is from genome assembly GCF_021730395.1 of Mercenaria mercenaria. NCBI lineage: Eukaryota > Metazoa > Mollusca > Bivalvia > Venerida > Veneridae > Mercenaria > Mercenaria mercenaria. The sequence goes on from NC_069378.1 coordinate 1,763,715, forward strand.
GTCTGGAAGATTGGAACATGAATTATAATTTTATTTTAGTAATGTCAAAGTAGAATCTAGTTGACATTCGTGGTGCTTACAGCGCAGAAATTGTAAACTACGTACACGACCAGATAGATGAACTGATGTTGAGGTTGAAACTTACCGGGCTGAAACATTTTCTTACGGTAAAAATATAAACAAGTAAATTCATCAGTTAGAAATTGTTTGTTTCAGAAAATTTGATGTACATTTTATTACTACTGCTTAGCACTGAAAAAGTTGAGTATTTAGTCGACATATAACGGAATCTCACAGTCATGTTACAATCGTAGGGTGGAATGGAACAGCTATATTTTATCGTAGATTCATGTATAGGCGATTTCGCTATATGTTTATATAGCAACTGCTGCGGATCGTGTTAGAATTGAAAATGAAACTCTCTTTTTTTTTATTTAACATCTATCTTTAAACAACCAAATATTCAATGGCATGGTTTGATAGGTAGCCGGTGCATGCCGTGGTGTGGACGCATTGGTCAAGAGGACTAAGACGCTTTCCAACGGAGGTGAAGGACCCGGGTTCGATTCCTGGCTACTCTCATTGCGGTATGTCCTTGGGCAAGGCACTTTAACACGATTGTCTCAATCGACCCAGCCGTAAATGGGTGCCAGTAAATTGTTGGGGGTAAGGTATAATTGGTTTTAACTGTTCTTAAAAGAGGGTCGCTCAAAAGCTCTACAGAGCTTATGTTCATTGTTTCACCTTTATCTTTACCTTAAAAGTTTACGGTTCATTTTCTTAAGTGACTTGTAGTTTTGTAGGCATAATCTCTATGATAAGTTTTGATTTATCTGATATAGAAATCTCCTGAAGCGTTATATATCACCTTTACCTTTATCATGCTAAATGTCTAAAATGGACTGATCCCTCATTTAATTTGGGCAGTACCTCTTATTCAAAGGGGTGTTCACTGAAAAGTTACTGTCTGAATAGCCTACGTCCGTGCAGGCTGATCTTGGTCTGCTCTGGCCGCAAAGGCAGAATCACTTGCCGTCAATAGGCTAAATGTTAATATTACTGTCAAAATTTAGCTTACGCTTTAATGGAGTAAAGTACGATTTCAAAAGCGTTTCTGATATTTTATTGGTTTATAAATTAAGTACTATATTTTCATCAAGTTTATACAATTGTAATATAGGGGATGGACCTTTATTATGCATGAAATCTAACAAGAACTGTGAGCATACCATGGTAAATACATGTATCCAGTTTATATAAAAAACATAGCAAGATCGCAAAACATTTCCGATTTAATACCCTGTAAGTACAAACACCCACAATTATTAAGTATCAAAATCGCAGAAATTGCTTTTTTGTGGGAGAGACAAATTAACATGAATATGTTTTGCCTTTCACAATGCAATGTAACAATGACAGAAAAGATTATGCTGTAACAATTACATGGGTCTTTAATTAATATTTTCTAGGTGTAAATATTTATGTTGTTTCTAATAATAATATTCACCCGACTACCTGTTTCTCAATTGAAAAGCTTTATAGATGTTAATCGAGATGTTTCGGATTTCTGTTACGTTTTCACTGTTTAACAATTGCAAAAACTTAAAATTACTCGGACTTTGCCGTTATAGTATTTTCTTATGTATTGCCAACGTGAATGAGAAAAAACTGAGCACTCAATGACAAAATGAAATTCGTCCTCAAGGGCAACAAGATGTACCTTTACTTTCCTATAAATAATACATGTAACAGCATGCGAAACAGTCAAATATAGTCCTATATATCACGTCAGTTGAAAGTGTCATATCTCTTGTGTTACTTTCATCACAGCAACATCACCAAAGCCAAAATTCGCTGAAACGAAAGAGAAATTAATTTTATTTTAGTTTTCAAATTATTACATGTCTTTATAATACAATTGAAAATGGAAGAACAACTTCAAACTGGTTTTTAATTTATTTCCAACTAGTTTCGGCTTTTAATGCCTTCATCAGGGGTATAATGTTTACAAGCAATAACGTTGATGACGTCATGTGGAATATGACGTCATAACAACGACGTCCAAACGTATGCAACAGCATGGCGTAATTTAACATTCAAAAACATTATACATATTATACAGAAATGCACAATGTAAAGGATCTATGAAGATACATTATTTCCAGAGAAAATGCAGATAGCAAAAAGGATATTAAAAGTCTGGAAAAAACTTGAACATTTATAATGCTTATTACTGTATTTTATATATCAAAAGTAGTCTATAGAATTGACTGATTATACAGAGAAAAATGTAAGAAATGTAAAACATAAAGATTAAAAATCTTTAATTAATTATTAGTATAAATATTTTGAGTTCATTCCATTTGGATAAACTGTGTCTAACTCATGCATCCAGTAAGTCTCCCTCAGAAGACGTTTCCAATCACCATTTATGTGTTCTATGGGCATGAATGAAAAGTCATCAATTGTGTGAAGGTTGGAATTAAAATGTTCAGAAACATTAGTCAAAGATTCGGGATAATGGTTTATATCAAAACGATGACTATTCATGCGTTTAGAGCACATCTGGTTGGTCTGTCCAACATACTGAAAATTACACCTTTTACATGTGATAACATAAATTACATTTTTGGAACTACATGGAAGACTCTTTCTAATACTGTAGTTTTTCAAAGTTGCAGAAGATGTAAAAAATTTAGATTCATTTATAGTTGAACAATGTGAGCAGCGAGCTCTATTACATTTAGAAATTTGACCATACCTACTAGGTCTTGTAAAAGAAGAATAAACCAGAATATCATTTAAACTAGTAGGTCTCTTGTAAGCAACAATAGGCTTGAATTTAGAAAGGTACTGAACACTCTGCCTATTAGAAAGTTGTAATAAATTCCAGTACTTATTCAAAACCTCCCCAATGTTAGGTAGAGATGGATTGTATGTACATACAAAAGGAATTATGTTATTAGAAGTGCCATCTGTTTTACTACTAATTAGTGCATCATCCATAGACATTGACTTTATTTTATCAAAACACTTATCAATTATCGACATGGGATAATTTCTTTTGATAAAAAAAGTTTTTAATTTCTCCAGTTCCTGTACAAAAGAATTATCATCTGAGGTAAGACGTCTGTAACGCTTTGCCTGACTTAGAGGAATACTCCTTTTACAAGACATAGGATGAGAAGAAGAAAATTCTACATACTGGTGGCTATTAGTTTGTTTTTCGTGAACTTTTGTACAAATAATACCGCCATCATTCTTATATATCTCAACATCCAAAAAGGTTACTGTTTCCCTAGAGATGCTGCTACTGGTAAACTTTATGCTCGGATGATAACTATTTAAATTTTCTATGAACGACTGAAGCTTATCAAAACTGTGCTCCCAGATAAAGAAAATATCATCCAAAAATCTAAACCATATGAGAGGTTTATATTGCCAAGTTTGTAAAAAATCTGATTCAAGCTTGCCCATAAAAACTGAAGCATAACTTGGAGCCATCTTCGTACCCATAGCAGTACCATGAATTTGCAGAAAGTTTTCTCCATCAAACTGAAAATGATTTTTTGTTAAAACCAAATTTATCAAGTCACAAATAGATTCAATAGAAAGCTTGCTTTTGGTATTACCATTCTGTTGCAAGAAAAATTTACAAGCGTCAGTACCATCTGCATGAGGAATATTGCTGTAAAGTGAACTTCCATCAAGAGTTACTAAAAAAGCATTGTCCTTTAACTTCGGGACTGCTTTGAGTTTAGTAATAAAGTCTGCAGAGTCCCTAATGTAAGAAGGTAAATTTTCCATGTGAGGTTTTAAAATTCCATCAAGATATGCAGAAATATTTTCAGTTATTGATTTACAACCTGATACAATAGGTCTGCCCGGAAAACCTAATGCGATTCATTATTATGTTCTTTGTGAATTTTGGGAAGAACATAAAATTGTGGAGTTCTTACATTGTACGGCACTCTTAATAGTTCTTCATCATTACAATCTATTGAATTCAAAGTATTAAGAATTTCTTGTTGCAAGTTTTGCTCTGGATTATAATCTAGCTTTTTATAGTACAATTCATTATTTAATTGTCTGTGGACCTCGGCACTATAGTCACTTCGGTTCATTATAACAATAGTAGAGCTTTTATCTGCTTTTTTGATAACAATGTTATCATCCTGTGCTAATGACTTCAGTGCAGTTTGTTCATCTTGCGAAATATTTGAATGAAAATAATACCTTTTATTAGTTTTTAACAGTTCATGTGTAATCGCATCAATGTAAAAATCTAATGATGTATCACGTCCTGCTGGCGGGGTAAATGTTGATTCTTTATATGTCCTCTTTTTGGGGTAATTCTTTTCAGAAGATGTGGAATCAACACTATCTTCACCATCATCAGGTGTAGGAGCAAAAAATTCTTTAAGTCTGAGTCTTCTACTAAATTCAAAAATATTTTTTTTAAGTTCAGTTTCAACATGTGGTTTCGGTTTTAAACAAAATTTCAAACCTTTTCCTAGAAGTTGGTATTCTGTATTTGTTGATGTCCGGCTAGACAGATTTAAAACCGTCTCTTTTCCATGTTGAATTTCCTTCCGAATCTTCTTTTTATGTAAAATGTGAAGCGCAACGCATACGAACCGGCATCTGGTTGATATTATATGTATAACAAAATGGTAATACATTTCTACCACATCGCACTACTGTTCCTATACAGAGTATATCTAAAAGTAAAAATGAATTAACTTTAAACTCTTAAAAAGAGCATGAAACGTTAGCGCCTGTGCAGAACGACGTTTTCAAAAATCATGTTCAGATTAAATGTCTGAGGCTAAGTCTTGTCTGGTTTGGAGGTGTGTAGTGAGACTACAGACTTGTCTGGTTTGGAGATGTGTAGTGAGACTACCGTCTTGTCTGGTTTGGAGGTGTGTAGTGAGACTACCGTCTTGTCTGGGTTAGAGGTGTGTAGTGAGACTACAGTCTTGTCTGGTTTGGAGGTGTGTAGTGAGACTACAGTCTTGTCTGGTTTGGAGATGTGTAGGGAGACTACCGTCTTGTCTGGTTTGGAGATGTGTAGTGAGACTACAGTCTTGTCTGGTTTGAAGGTGTGTAGTGAGACTACAGTCTTGTCTGGTTTGGAGGTGTGTAGTGAGACTACAGTCTTGTCTGGTTTGGAGATGTGTAGGGAGACTACCGTCTTGTCTGGTTTGGAGGTGTGTAGTGAGATTACAGTCTTGTCTGGTTTGGAGGTGTGTAGTGAGACTACAGTCTTGTCTGGTTTGGAGGTGTGTAGGGAGACTTCAGTCTTGTCTGGTTTGGAGATATGTAGGGAGACTACCGTCTTGTCTGGTTTGGAGATGTGTAGTGAGACTACAGTCTTGTCTGGTTTGGAGGTGTGTAGTGAGACTACAGTCTTGCCTGGTTTGGAGGTGTGTAGTGGGACTACAGTCTTGTCTGGTTTGGAGGTGTGTAGTGCGTATTTCCAGTTGTAGAGGGTTCCATAAAACTAGTAATGATAAATAATGTTATCACCAACACAAATTTTAAAATATCTTTTTATCAGCAGCTACCGGTTTAACCTTAAGCCTGTTGGCGGCAAGTGACTCTGCCTTTGCTACCAGTGCAGACCAGTATCAGTGCAGGCTTACATGGTCTGCACTGTTCGCTTTACAGTCTGTAAATTTTTAGTGAAAGGTTTTAAAGTTCTAAAAGTAATTCAGTTTAAGTTAAAGCCGATTAAGATCAGGATGAAGAGAAGTTTTTATTGCAAGTTTAGCTATTCTTATACTTTTTATCTATGATATCATTAATCTTTTAATTGGTTTTATGATATTTATGTTATTAATGTTTTTCTTACGCAGAGCTTGGGTCATTTATGGCAAAATGGTTGTAATCTGTCGAAGATGTAAGATCCGTGTAACTAAAATTTATTACTAGATGTCAAACCAGTTGTCCATGGTACTATCCTCATCGTTCTACAACACCTAGGCAACCTCTTGTCCATCTTTGTAGATGAATATCGAACCTTAAATAAACAGGATTATCTAGCTCATTCAGCTCAAACAAGTATAAAAACACGTATGATTTTGAAATTAGCCACGCCCACTTACGGCCTTGTTTTCTGCAAATCAAATAATATGAAACGGTCTATTGAAGAATCATTTATGCAAACTGTGCCCAACTCATAGAGGAAAAGAGCACCATCCTCTGGTGGCCTTATCGCAAATCACGGCAACAATTATAGTAGACAGTCTTGCAAGAAACTGGGATTGCTGATCCAGAGGTGAATGTTTCGATATTGCAGAGGTAAACAAACATCATACCCGGGATGCCACGTTCGTTGACAAATCAAAATGGCGTGGCAAAATTTGGTAGAGGATCACATAAAACACACTTTTGCAAAAAAATGCCGTCCAAACACCTTTCGATTTTCTGAATGGATTTTTTTTTTCAAATTGGCTAGCAGTCTCCGCTATATAAAAAAGGGTTGTTGACAAATCAGAAATAATCTTGGTAGATTTTCCAAAAGAAAATGCCTGGAAAATCGAAGCAGTGGCATAGAAATAGTTGCTCAGCTCACATTTAGGTAACTCGAACTATGTTTTAGAAAGGTTTGGACTACATTTTTAATTAAATATATGATTATGTTAATGTTTTACAATAACTGCATTCTAATATAACTGTGGGCGTGTATAAAGATGTGTCTTATTTAAGAAATAATAAGTTCCCAAGCGTGGTTTGTCGTAGAATAACCCGTGTTTTGAGTTCTTACGCGTAAGATTATGTCACGAAGGTCGTAGGCCTGAGTGATATATTGTTTCGCATAAGAACGACACAATCGGGTTATTCTACGATATATCACACTTGGGAACTTGTTATTTCGCTTCTAACACGAGAAACTAGTATCAACTGTGTTAGAACAAAATGGTAACTACTTCATGTTATAACCCGAAAACACATACGTTATCCCAACATCACTGTCGAGTTTCCAACAAAGAAAATGTTCAAAACTACCATTAATCTGTTAAACTGACATAGAAAAAATGAGTCGTCATGAAAACCGTGACATTTAAGGCAAAAATGGAATTAGGTGTACTTTGATATTTATATAATTTGTTCAATGATAGTCATTTTGTAGGTCGAAAACCCGTATATTTTCAAAATAAAGTTAAATAGTGAACTGGCGTATCAGTATGCGAAATTCTAACCTACTTCCATTTTCAATGACGATCAATAACTCAGAAGTCGTCCTAAAAGCCGTGATACTTTGCTAATGTCCGAGCGACCGACATAACAAGTGTGATATTTGATAAAGATTCATCAAGCAGTTAACGAGAAGTTGTTTAAAAATTCTAGTTAAGCTCTAGTGGCCCCTAAAAGAGTCCAAACACCCTCCCCACATTTGAATAAAAAATTGGAGACTACCTTAATATGATGCTACAAATCAAGTTTGGTGGGGATCCATCCAGGGGTTCATGAAAAGAAGTTGTTTAAAGTGTTTTCTATGTTTACCTAAAAGGGAACAAGTGCCCCAATATAAACAAGCTTGAGAGAGGACCTTACAATGATTCTGACTTGAAAAAAAAACTTAGAGGGGACCTTATAATGATGCTACAGACCACGTTTGAAGAGGATCCATCAAGCAGAACATGAGAATAAGTTGTTTAAAGGTATTTCTATGTTTGCCTATAGCGGCCTCTTAAAGGGTATTTATTAAACACTCCTCGTAACTTGGAGTCGGAACTATAGATGTACCTTATTCTATCGGAATATGACATTGAAAAGCTTTCATTTAAAACAAGAGAATTTGTCACGAATATTTTTTAATTGCGGGACGCATCAAAAATAATAAATTATGTTATTAAAGATATCTGGTGTTCATCTTTCACTAAATATTTATCTTTAGATATTTACTTCTGATGTAAAAACTCATTATCAAAATGTATTTATATTCGCTAAATTAGTTGTAAATGTAGAGCTACATTCTTCAAAATGTCATAGAGTAACAGTGGAATGTTAAAACAACTTCCAGTGCTTTTAGTGACAGTACACAGATTTTTGGGGTTTAGCTGTAAATGTTTGTTTGTTTTCGGATTATCGCCGTTTTTCAACAGTACTTCAGTTATATAAAGGCGGGCAGTTAACCTAATCAGTGTTCCTGGATTCAGTACCAGTACAAACCTGTTCTCCGCAAGTAACTGCTAATTTCCGCACATGAACAAGAGGCGGAGGACGAATGATTTCAGACAAAATGTCTTCAATCAAATCGTCACGGAGAACATACGCCTCGCCTGGAAATCACACACACGAGCCTGCGATCCGTAGATCTGTGCTCTCATCCCGGTTGAGCTATGCAGGTAAGTTCAGCTGTAAAGGTATTTAAATCTAATGCATAATGCTGTTAATGTACATAAAAGTTGTTAATTGTGTGGTTGTAGAGACTATATGTTGCTAAATTGTTCATATTTTTAGTTATGAAATTTGGGTCTATTTACCTTTAAGCAACAAACAATTTAAAATATGAACTGTTTCGCTGTCTTTCATTGATTGTACATTACTGATATGCGTATTATACGTTAAACTCCGATTTATTGGTCCAATTTCATTTTCTTCCTACGGAACATCGCTAAAAAAAAGCATAAACTAACATTAAAGGGAGCGGCTAGGAGTCATCTTTCATAATTGCAAAAAAAAAAAAAAAAAAAAAAACACCTTAGGAGTCAAGTTGATAATAATTAAGGAAAATATCGATGGGATAAGCGGCAATAAATTATTCTTTCAGATAGTAATTGATATAGATGTCTGTCCTCGGCGGACGAAACGTGGTTTCAGAAACCCATTGCTCGCTGCAAATCACGGTCTCCGTTTCACGTACCAGGTGTTAGTTATATCGGTATAGTTTTAGCCTCAGATGCGAATTTGCCGTGATGCGAATTTATCCTTATGTCAAGGTGCGTCTCATAAATGAAGGTAATATTTTCCTTTAAAATAATATTCAAATGAAAAACGATTTCCTGCAATGATATTCCAAACTGGACAGTTTTAAAACTGCTTCAAAAGTTTTCAATTGACTTGAATTGAATTAATGTCCTATACCAATCTGACTTAAGTACTTGATCTTCTAAACGAAGATCTGAGAACCACCTATTCACATACGTTTTCTGTATATTTTGGATTTCAAGTATTGTTATTTTTATTTTCACAAATCTATTTTTATTTGAACCAATCAGACGACTTGTTCGAATGTCAAAGAGTAAGAAAAAATTGCAGTCAGTCCAGGGCTCGAACCCGGGACCCCTCGCTTACTGAGCTAGCCGGCCATCTGAATCTTACGACATAAGAATTGTAGATATCAAAAACCAAGACTTTTTTAAGCTTGCAGAATGTTGTAAGTTAGCTTTTGATTGGCCAGCGGAAGGGTCGTCAGAACGAGGCTATCAATAGCTCGTGTGATCCTAAGCGTAGCGTAATAGGAGACGTACTTCAGTCAGATTGTGTCCTATACCTGCTCACATGTGGAAATCATCCACGTGCAAACGGCAAAAAAATTAAAAGGTCAGAGGTCAGTGTGGATTACCCAGAAACCCAGAGCAAAGCAAACACAGGCAGAGCCGTACATCACAAAGTAAGCCTGCTACAAACAGAAATTACAATGTTTCAAAATTCCAACACATTTTAATCATATACAAATATAAAAAGTCAGTGCAGAACGGGTTATTTTGTTATCCTGTACATATAAGGGAAAATTGCATGCAGAACACTGCGCATTATTTGAATATTGCTTTTCCCATAACACTTTGCGATCAAGTATGTACTGGTCATAATGAGGTCAAGTTGCCCGTGTTTAGCAGACTGAGGTTCTATCTCTTTCTGGATAGGAGCTGAAGAGTATATTGCTTAACTAATAAATGCATGTTTTATATATACTCTCTGTCTGGTTTGTGCGTTAAGGTGATTTCTGGTTTTTTGTCAAGAAATGAAATTGAATCTGGAGTGATTACTGAAAAGGCTGGCGGTTTTCCATGAATAACGTGTGTGACAATCTCGTGCGTTGATACAAGCAATGACACGTCGACATATTAATCTTATGTACTACGAGAACGCAATCATTGATGAGCAACTTTATGCGATCACTGTTTTATGTACCGGACAAGCATTACATAAACATTGCCAATAAAATGGTTTAAAACGAAGAGAATAGTTCATGGAGGAACGCATTTTATTTTTGTAACGAAGTATACCATTGTTAAGAAATCGTCTGACGCCGCTAGATGTAATACGAAACCTGTCTACCGATAGTATCTCATTTTCTATATCATTCTGTGTAGATATGATAGGACTTACAGAATCTAGGAAGATCATGATCTAATGGCTATGTTTTGCTGTCTTATTTCAAGAATCAATTTAACGAGTAAGTTGAAAGAAAATGGAGACAGCTGGATATAACAAGTGAGTCTGTTTCGGTCACACATTCAGCTGCACCGGTAACTATATCTCATTTTACTATTATACATGTATGAATTCGTATCATATATTTCGTGACATGATCTATGAACATTTTGGAATTCGAATATATCATCCTTTTTGTGACAGGGTTTATCGTCAATTTCTTATTCGTCACGAAAACCAAATGAAAAATATGTATTATTCTAAAGGTCTCCAGTATCACACCAATTCTAAGGCGCTACTTTTATGACCGGAATGATTTTTTCTAAAACTTCATATATATATATATATATTTTGTTTTTCGATTTTTTACAGAAAAAATGATCTTTTATGCAAGATAAAAAGTGTGCTTTTATGCAAGATAAGACAACCTGGCAGAGTCAGTTTAGCAATTTAGCAACAAATAACGCCAAACCTGACTGAAACTGTATATTTGTAGGTGTTACAATGTAAAATACTGCAACAAAATGGATTTTTGTTGACAATATATATCCACCTTTTGAGGCAATAAAGAGAGCTGTATCATGTCAATATATAAGTGGCAAAACGCGCATTTACGGAATACATTTATTTGGAAAAATATCCTGTTCGTGCCATGTTAATCCTCGCTTCACTGACACGCATAAATGTGATCATTTTCGCTCTTTTACGGAATCCTGTTAAGCTCATGTCAAGTGTCGTCCGTCGTGTGTAAGGTGGACGCGCGTCACGACGCACAACAATGCGACATGACGTGCAACATGCGATGCCGTGACGACGCTTAACACATGATAAGACTGGCGACAATATGGCACGACATCGCAACATTAATGCCGTGTCGCGTTGTCGTGAGTCATGATTGCATTGCCGTGTGTTGTATCGCACTGTCGTGTTGTAAACTTTTTTTAAGTCGACGCACGAAATGCGATACGATACAGAAGATTACAATGTGACACGCGACACGATAGAACGGAAGACAATAGGACACAATATCCTCGTTGTCGCGTTTCATATCGCTTTGTCGTACGTCATGTCGCGTGTCGTTTCATGGTGTCTCGCGTCGTGTCGTGTCGTATGTAGTGTCATACGGCGTGCGTCGACCTAAATCATGACGGACGACACATGACATGAGCTAAACAGGATTCCATACCTAAAACATGCATAAAATTTCAAAGATTGTAAAATATTGTACGTTTATAAACAACATTGTGATTAAAAAGTGAATAGAAACTTATCCGTTTGTAAATCAGATGACATATTTAGTAAGTCGACTTGTAATGAGGCATCATTTTCCGTTCGATAACATATTCTTCGTGTATGCGTTTTCGGCATTTCCTGTTTGTTATGAAAGATAATGTTATGGATGAAGGATACCGAAATAACATCAGAAGAACACATAATCGTACGGACATTTCAGAGTGTCATTGCAGGTCCGCTTCCTTAATTCCGAGATAAATATCAATTATATATTCAGCAATATCATTCAGCAGAACCTTATAAATAGTACTTATAATAATGTCCTTATAAGGAGATAATGATGACTGTAGAATGACTAAAGTTGTCACCGTTTGTTGATGTGGATTCCATTTTTATAAACGGGTAATGATGCGAGAAATTTTCAAATTGAATACATTGCAACTATTGAGATAATCTTTTCAGAAAACATAACATTTTTAAGTATCGCGATAGCTACCTAGCTATCTCGTGGCAGAAATATGCCACCATACTTGCCGACATCATCTTGTAGTATGAGTTGAGTTTCTCCTTAAAAGTCTTCGTACAAGCAGAATTTTTAAATGTTATTTACATGACAAAATCTGTAAATAGAAAATTTATCATAAAAATTGAGTCCCTTTGTTGATATTGCCACACAATTGAGAACATTTCTGGTAATTGGCAGTGACACGAAAGTCCGTATCCGTATCAATGATAAGTTCTAAAAGCTCACTATGACAGACATACAGCTTGAAAAATCCTTCTTATAAAAATGTAAAAGAGGCTGCACGCAGGTACATTATAATGTTTTTTGTAATTGTTTTTTTTCCTATAAAATACATGCATTCGTTATATTTTGTCAAAAGGAAATGTTCTTTGATAAGAAGATGACTGTAGAGAAGTCAGAGCTGTGACAGCTGTCCGTTGAGTGTTTTGTGTGTAAGTCTAAGACGATCACCGAGAATTTCCTCTTACAAAAGTTTTGTATATTTATTGATAACTGCAATTTAAAAATTTGATCAAAACCGCAACAAAAGTAACATCATTTTAAATATTCAAACATTACAAAGACAAAATACGTTCACCAGCACCCAGGTATGTTCTAAAAATACGGTCAGGCTTTGAATTTAAGTCCCATATTCAAAGAAACAATGTAATATTATAGATTATCATATACCTATGAACGTTTGGTCTGAATCAGTCTGTTTTTCAAAAATGAATACAAAACCATGTTTTCAAATCCATGTGGATACAGTAAAAGACGGCTTGTTTCAGCTGCGAAGTTCCATGCGTCTAAAAGTTCATCGTTTCAAACGAGTTTTTAGCTCTATTTATAAACTACACTTTATCTGTTTACAGGTTAATACATCAAGTACTAAACATTGCAAAGCCTAGGTGCGTCTCGTTTTGCCGTATGACTTTCGTCGCATGTATTGGTGATAAATATTGAAAAGATAAAAAAGTTCTCTCCAGGTTGTAATTATGGATGATGTATGACAAAAATAGTCAACGATGAGACAGTAGAGTTGAGTGTTCAAGGTTCACAGGTAATTTTTTATTACATACTTTTCATAGAATCAGTAGCATATTAGAATTAAAACATAAATGGTAGAATCTACTTAAAAATGAAAAACTAAAAAAAAATCGTTACATTTGCATGTAAGATTAAATATCCTTCATTCATGATTACTGTCTTAAATATTCACTCGTGGATACCAAACAGTGAACATATTGTATCTGGTGTCTACCCGGTGAAAAAAAGATCTTACACTGAACAGAAAATTCTCTAATATTTTTGCCTTTGTAATCCGTGGTGTGAGTATTGCTAGTACTAACCATGAAATCGAATTCCTGAATAGATCGAACTCTTGTTGTGAGCTATACCGCTTGTTGTGAGTTATACCGCTTGTTGTGAGCTATACCGCTTGTTATGAGCTATACCGCTTGTTGTGAGCTATACCGCTTGCATATAAACGTTATACACATATTTTAAACCTGTAACTATCTGTAACATAGATTTCAAAAGTACGATTGAATGCCATCTCCAGTAACAGCCATTTGTAAGATGACTTCCAACGACATTACCTTGCGTGTTTGGTATGTTTAGCCGTCCTTTCAGACATACTACTGCTGCTTAGATACTGTGTAGCAAATGTTAATATTTATTTTTAAATATGAAATTATAGGGCATATCATATAATTAAGTATCTGAATAGATCTATCTTAGCCATTTCGTTTATATCCCGCCCTCAGCAATGTCGTACTGGTACAAAATGTAATGCCCTCAGCAATTTCGTTTGGCTCCCACTCTCAGCAATGTCATACTAGTAATGCCCTTAGGCATTTCGTTTGGTGCCCCCTCTTAGCAATGTCGTACATGTAATGCCCTTAGCTATTTCGTTTGGTTCCCGCTCTGAGCAATGTTGTACTGATAATGCCCTTAGCCATTTCCTTTGGTTCCCGCTCTCAGCAATGTCGTACTGGTAATGTCCTTAGCCATTTCCTTTGGTTCCCGCTCTCAGCAATGTCGTACTGGTAATGTCCATAGTCATTTCGTTTGGCTCCCGCTCTCAGCAATGTCGTACTGGTAATGCCCATAGTCATTTCGTTTGGCTCCCGCTCTCAGCAATGTCGTACTGGTAATGCCCATAGCCATTTCGTTTGGCTCCCGGTCTCAGCAATGTCGTACTTGTAATGCCCATAGCCATTTCGTTTGGCTCCCGCTCTCAGCAATGTCGTACTGGTAATGCCCATAGCCATTTCGTTTGGCTCCCGCTCTCAGCAATGTCGTACTGGTAATGCCCATAGCCATTTCGTTTGGCTCCCGCTGTCAGCAATGTCGTACTGCTAACGTCCCAATTCATGAGTTGGATTATGTCTACAACAATGACTAGGATTATGCTTCCCAGTTATCATTGTAGCCTCAGAAACGTTTCTACATTTATATGGCTCCATCCCTGTCCCAAGGCTTATACTTTTGGCCGCGGAAATGTTTCTACATGTATGTGAACTCAGCATGTCTTCAAACTTAAACTTCTGGCCTCGGAAATGCTTCTGCATATATATGGCCTCATCTATGTCTTTGATTTACAAAAGGTTGATTTTCATTCATCTAAAGTTAAAGCAGAGATCTTTCGAGTTTTCTCTTATTCTTTTACCCTTTTAAACTCGATGATCTGAGAAATAATAATCAATACAAGAAATGGTTTGCCCTTTCAAATACTAGATTCTATTAATAAATGACTATTTATAAATGTACTTTTTGTATTTCAGAAGATACGTAGGTAGATCGACAGTGGGAAGAAGTTTACGAGACACTCCTTCTGGATCAGCGCACACAATGAGGACAAATTTCAGTGTGTAAAAATAACTTGCTGACTTCCACGACCACAGACATTACCGCCTCTGCGCTCGAATACATGTGTATATTCTTACGCCGAGGACGATTTATTTTTTGAAAAAGTTTTTATAAAAGGAAAATGGCCTCCTTTTAATTCATTGACGTTTCCGCAAATAAACAGGACAAACATGTTGCATGAAGTTGCCTTGACTATCTGGAGAGGATTCCCGCCTATATTGCTTGTTTTCGGAACAATTGGAAATCTAATGACAATAATTGTTCTGATGCAACGCAAGAACCGTAACTCTAGTTTAGCAAAATATTTGTCTGCCCTTGCTGTAGCAGACTTAATCGTTCTGTGGATGGCTCTCCCAAGAAACTGGCTAAACAACGGATTTGGTGTTGATTTAAGGTCATTTTCTGAGTTTGTATGCAAAGTACAGTTGTTTTTACTATGTTTTGGGTCTCAAAATTCTGCCTTGTTGGTTGTTTTGGTTACCGTAGAGCGTTTTCTGTGTGCCTGGTTACCCCTAAAAGTAAAACGAATATGTACGGCTCGAAATGCAAATATCGTTATAATAAGCGTGGCGACCTCTCTTGCACTATTTAACTCGCATCTTCTTTTTGGTATGGGACTTACAAAGGGTAACATTTGTTACCCCAGTGACGAAAGCTACGCTTATTTTCTCTTTAACACATGGTCATTGATATCACTATTTGGATTTTCCTTAACACCATTATTAGTGTTAGTTGTTTTGAATACAGCCATCATTGTCCAAATCTTGATGGTGCGACGGAAGTCTCGAACCCAGGTTGCTCCTGTGACGCCAGTAGCAATGGCAAGAAAAATAAAAAATGGTCAGATCACCGCAATGCTGATCATACTAAATGTAGTTTTCATGGTATGTGTCACACCACTTTTATGCTTCCTGATATTTTATACTGACTGGGTTCTGTCACACGAAAATAATCACAGTGATGGCGTGTTGGAGCTGGTTTGGTCAATTTTCAATGCTTTATTTTACACCAATAATGCAGTAAATTTTATCCTATATTTCCTGAGCAGATCTGCTTTTAGGAAGGAGGCAAAGGACATTTTGTTCCGGTGTCTTAATTCGTGCAAGGCGATATGTAAAAGGAAAGTGCATTCACGCGAAAACAATGCGACCATTCGCGGAGCTGAAGAAAATGTAGAGTTGCAAAACATTGGAGTGTTCGATATATGAACACACGATATATGAATGGTTATTATGGATTTCATGAAAAATTGAGAAATAACAAGTATCTCGTTAAATTTGTCAGTGACATATATAAGATCAAGACAATATGTTGTTAGACTCTTACAATATTGATATTGCGGGAAATATTTTCCTTTCTTTTTATAAACACAAGCATCCTCACCTCCACCACTTCGTCCTATCCTCCACCACTTCATCCTCACCTCCATCACTTCGTCCTTGCTTCCACCACTTCGTCCTCACCTCCACCACTTCTTCCTCCACCACTCTCTACACGTGCACTCTTGTTGGTTTATTGTTCCAGTATGAAGATCTATAAGTATTTATTTTTATTTGTCAGGAGAAACGTTGGTCAACATGTGGCGTTTTTTCCCCAACATAATGTTAAAATAATCATGTTTGTACATTATACAGTATTACAAAACATTATATTTTCCCTTCGGCATAATAAAAATAGTCCTTTTTCATGGCACTCATGTTACGTCATGATTTTTCCATAATTACGCAGTATCGGTCAAGTTGTACACGCCAACATAAAAAGTGAGACATGTAAAATTGTGTACGGAAAATTAAGTCCTTTATATCGTTGTAGAAACGACAGTTCTCACATTTTACTGACTAGATAGTTTTGTTCTTACTTTGACGATGTGGGAGCGCCATTTTCATGCTTTTAGTTTATACATAATTTATTTTAGGTCGATTGTGAAGGAAGTTCTGCAACTTATATTAATCATTCTCGACACCTCATTCCTGATAGAATCCATCGCCACGAGGATATGAGAGAAGAGGCCAGTTTCCCTTTTAATGCTGAGCGCCAAGCAAGGGAGCTACTGTACCATTTTTCACGTCTTTGGCGGGGATCGAACCCACGACCTCCCGCACTCGAAGCGGACGCTCTACAACTAGGCTATCGAAGCGGTCATGCTTTTGCTCACCTGACCTACATATGCAAAGTTAGGACAACACCTGAACATTGCTATAAAACGTATATATCTACTTTTCTTTCTTTTACAATGGATAAGGTACGATAATTTGCGTTTGATGGTCAGATTTCTGACTGGTCGATTTGTTACATGTTTTCGCGACTTCACATAGAGTCATATACCGGCAATCACAGGAAAGATTTAATTCGACAAAACAACCTCTTTCTGTTTCCTCTAGTTAACTGAAATAGAAACAAATGAATCCTGGATCTATTTCTTGAAAAAGAAATACCTGAGTCTGCAATGACAAAACGCGAGGCACATGATAATACAATGATTTATAATTATAAATTTAGCATGTAAGGGTACCAGCAAAACACCTATCACGACAGACAATAATAAAACGTACATGTAACCTGTGACATCTGCGATTTTTACATGTTTACAACCTGAACAGAAACTATGTTTGTCCGTTTTTGCCCCAATCAACGTGGCAGAAGAAAACAGCAGTTGTAAATATAGTTTACTACATTTCAATCAATTCTCATCTTTGGTTGAATATACTTTGATGCAGAAACTTTCCTGCCATTCACTATTTACGGGTTGAACTTGTTCATATTTTATCAAATGTAACGAAACTGTTGTATTCCTGGATTTTAATAATGTAATGTAATATGATATACATTTTCCGCACATCAGGTGTTTATCGAAGCTTGATATTAAAATCTGTGATTTTATGGAGGCTGTAGATTAAAGATATTTTTCAGCATGCTATATCAATACTGATATGTCAGAATAGTCTTGACAAGGCTCCCCGTACTTAAATTCAGTGTTGCTATATTTTTTGGTCCTTTGGAATCATGGAGTCCATTCAATGCCTGTGTTAAAGAATCCCTCTTAGGCCGGTGCTTGGTGTGTGAGGGGTGTTGCACTTTCCATTACCTCTCAAGAACAGACCCAATCTATCCGAGTCTGTTTTATTTTGCTTGGTTGCATTCTATGCTTCTGTAATAGGAGCGGGAAAATGTGCGACCTTTGCTTGCAAGTCAGATGCTCTACCAACTGAGCTAATCGGACAATCGATATCACAGACTAATTACATTATATATACACTGCTACATTCCTGTCTCCTTTTTTAAAAGAAAAACTCAGATTCTTTTGACTAACCCAACCATTGCTTCACCCTAGCTCTAGGATTCCAAGGCTAGTCAGCACACTCTACGGCACCAATGTAATCGGAGCTGAAAAATGTGCAGCCCGATACAGGACTCGAACCTGCGACATTCTGCTTGCAAGTCAGATGCTCTACCAACTGAGCTTATCGGACAGTCGATATCATAGACTAATTATATACATTATATACACACTGCTACACTTCCATATAGATTTTGTTACCTATTACAACAGCAATCATTAAGTGCTGTGTGGTGGCCGTAAAATGTCTCAACATACTTAGATTCAGTGTTGTTAACCTTTTATATTTCATTCTTTAGACATAGGTAATATAGATCAATATAATTACTGTACTTATCTTCCTGTATGTATCATAACACCTGCTCATTAATGTGATATTGGTACAAGCAAAACTACAATATGTTCACTATAAATTAATCTTTTCCCCATAAATAAGCTGACAAAAACATTTGAAGCAGTATTATAAATCATAAATCATAAAACCGTTTTCATGTTCAACTCTATTGGATAAGTCCACAGGGAAGTAACTTAAGTACTGGCCTGAGGCAAGAATTGTCATTCTTTGCAAACTGATTACTGTTAATGTCTAAGGTATTCACTTTTCGAAAAGTAATTAACTCCACTATTCGGAGAATAGGGGGGCTATACTACTCGCCCCGGCGTCGGCGTCGGCGTGACCCTTCTTGGTTAAA
Organism: Mercenaria mercenaria; assembly: GCF_021730395.1. Lineage (NCBI taxonomy): Eukaryota > Metazoa > Mollusca > Bivalvia > Venerida > Veneridae > Mercenaria > Mercenaria mercenaria. The sequence continues at coordinate 1,782,739 of NC_069378.1, forward strand.
GTTTTTCGGCAACCTTTGTTTTTCTGTCATATCTTTGTTACTATTGCTTATATCTTACTGTAGCTTCACATAAACATTGTCCGGTATACAAACAATGTATGTGTAGGGGCTGAGCCCATTATACCTAAGGGCAAGGTCATCAAGGTGTTATACTTAGGGTTTTTTTAAGGTTAAAGTTTTTCGGCAACCTTTGTTTTTCTGTCGTATCTTTGTTCCTATTGCTTATATCTTACTGTAACTTTACATAAACATTGTCCAGTATGCAAACAAAGTATGTGTAGGGACTGGGCCCATTATACCCAAGGTCAAGGTCACCAAGGTGTTATATTTAGGTTATTTTTAAGGTTAAAGGTTTTCGGCAACCTTTGTTTTTCTGTCATAACTTTGTTACTTTTGCTTATATCTTACTGTAAGTTCTCATAAACATTGTCCAGTATACAAACAGTATATGCAGGGACTGGGCCCATTATATTCAAGGTCAAGGTCACAAAGGAGTTATACTTGGAATTATTTTCATGTTAAATTTTTTTCGAAAGATTTTTTAATAGACATATCTTTGGTACTTTAAAAGATAATGACTTGAAATTAAAAATATTTGTTTATAATCATCATCTGCATGTGTGGTTACATACCCCATAACTCTTATTGTAATTTTGACAGAATTATGCCCCTTTTGCAATTTTCGCTTTCTGGATATTATTTTAATGCAATATAATATAAAGACTTGAAACTTAAAATGTATCTTTATCACGATCATCTGCATGTGTGGTAACAATCTCCATAACTCTGAATTATGCCCCTTTTATACTTAATTTTTTTTAAACAAACTTTGTTTTCTGGACATAACTTTGGTACTATATAAGATAATGACTTGAAACTCAAAATATATGGTTACCATCATTATCTGCATTTGTTGTAACAATCCTAATATTCTAATTTGTGTATTTGATGGAATTATGCCCCTTGGTGTATCTTCCTTTTATAGTAGAGGTCTCTTATTCAGACATATATATATTCATTTTACTGTCAAATCCCCGAATAGTGGAGCGCGCTGTCTTACGGACAGCTCTTGTTTTATTTATACTGTTTTGTAATATGTTTTGCTTGCTTGTTTATTACGTCGTTATCAATGGAATTAGCGCCATTAGCGTGGTGTAGTTTAGTTTGTTAATTTATTTAAGTTTCATCAGTATAAAAGTAAAGTTAAAGTGAAAAGTGTTTGTTTTATTCTAGTGTCAACCCTACTGAAAGGACCAGCCAGTTTGGCTTATGAGACACCTACAAACATTGAACAGCATTACTTCCCGATTCCTAATTTTCAATGTCAGGCACCTGGCAGGTAGGCAATCGGTAACCATTTAATGAAAAAACATATTCCAGAAGAAGTTGTCTTGGATAATGGAAATATTTCCTCAAACATTTCAAACGTATTAAATAAATGGTAAGGCTTGTGGCATAGCTAACATTCCTTCTGAGGTTTTACGTAATGACACAGCTATTTACTTTTTACGTGTTTTATTCAATTTATGTTTTAATAATAGTATAGTGCCCGCCTTATGGAGCAAACGTATTATCAATCCTTTCCCGAAGTCTTCCTCATTAGATCCAAAGGAGCCTATGTCTTATCGAGGAATTGCCCTCGCTCCAGCTATTTATAAGGCTTATTGTCGAATACTTAATGATAGTTTGACAGTTTATGTGGAGAGAAATAATATGTTAGTGGACGAAAAATGGCTTCAGAAAGAAAAGAGGAACTGTCGATCAAATTTCCTCACTAACTAGTATTATAGAAATCCGTAAAAATGTAAATTGTCTACATACAGTGCATTCATAGATTTTAAAAAGACGTATGATTATATTAATCGTTCGAAGTTATGGCTTAGATTACAAAATATTGATGTATCTGGTAAAATATTACATGCTATAAAGACAGTATATAAATCTGTTTCCTCATGTGTTAGAGCCAATTCACACAGAACAGAGTGGTTTGATGTCAACTGTGGTTTAAGGCAGGGATGCTTATTATCCCCTTTATTATTCAATCTGTTCATTAATGATCATGCTGTATATTTAAAATCGCTAAATATAGGTATTCAGTTAGATGAAGATAAAATTTGTATTTACTCTATGCGGACGATATTGTTCTTTTGGCTGATAGCGAAGAGAATTTACAAATATTGTTAAATAATCTGTATATAAATGTTGGTAAAAGCAATATTGTTCATTTCCGTTCGGGGGCGGTTCCTAGATCTAATTCTGTTTTTACATGTGGAGATAATATTATAGAATATGCTGATAGTTATAAGTATCTTGGTTTAATACTGAATAAATATTTAGACTTCAATGTTACAGCTAAGATGGTGACTCAGAGTGGTAACCGTGCATTAGACTTACTCATTGATAAAGTTAAACTAATTGGCGGAGTTCCGTATAATGTATTTACCAAACTTTACGATTCAGTGGCTTGGCCTGTCATTGGCTATGTGGCGGCAGTATAGGGGCATAAATCTTTCTCCTGTATCGCTGCAGTCCAGAAAAGAGCCATGAGGCTTTTTCTTGGAGTCGGACGATACACCCCTAATCTTGGAGTCTCTGGGGATATGGGTTGGGTTCCGTCAACTGTACGTCAGTGGAAGACGGTGACTAACTACTGGGCCCGCCTTTCCACCACTAACTCTTCACGATTAAATAAGCATATATATCACTCTGGGCCAACACTAAAGCTATGAACTGTAAGAACTGGTTCTACTTTGTTAGAAAACATTTAAATCAATACGGGTTAGAACAGTACTCGGATTTTACTACACCAGTATCCAAATATAATATTGTCAAGCATATTGGAGAAACTATGTTTAAAGGTCGTATAACCGAATGGAAAAATAGTATTATTGCTGTCCAAGGAAACTCCGGTAGATGTGGTAACAAACTACACTTGTACAATCATACTGTACTTTTAAAAAAGAGTTTTGTGTTGAGAGGTATTGTACTATGATACTACCAAATTCACACAGACCAGCACTGTGTAAATTTAGATGTGGAGTTGCTCCTCTCCGAATTGAGACAGGGAGATACGAAGGTTTACCTATAGAAAGAAGGATATGTCCGTTTTGTAATGTGAATAACGTTAATGTATTTGAAAATGAGAGCCATGATTTGCTTGAGTGTAGTATGTACAATGACATCGGAGATACCCTTTTTAGTAAGGCCATAGTTTCTGTACCAGATTTTATGGACAAGAGTAATGCTGATAAAATGAAAATTCTTTTTACTTCAGATGTTTTTATTATTACAAAGAAGACAATTTTATCTGTGTAAATAATATCTATCTATTATAAGTGATTTCCTTTTACTACTACTGAGAAACAACCACTAACGGAATCAACCTCGACAACATTTTAAAGCCGAGTATTCTAATCACATTTTAAAAAGTACTGCCACTTTCACGTTTTTGCTATTGCTACTACTGTTTCTGAACTAAATACCTTAGTCACGTGTTCATTGAAATATAGATTTGACTTCCATATTTAACATATCTGTATACTCTGAGGTAACTTTCCCTCACCAGATTCAATCACACACGCGCGCGCACACACACACACACACGGACACACAGAGAGACACACAGACAGATGCAGACACACACGCACACACACACACACACACACACACACACACACACACACATATACACATGTACAGCTTTTTAAGTAATCTGGTTACACATACATACACATGTCTGTGCTTTTTAAGTCATCTGGTTACACATACACACAGACACCTGCACACAGACACACACACACGCGCGCACACACACGCTTACACACATAAATCTGTACTGTTTTAAGTAATCTGGTTGCTTTTGATGTAGGTATTGTTATTTTTTACAGATTTATATGTGTCTTATAATTCTAAAATTGAATGGCCATTTACATATGTTTTAATGCTATGTTGTATATTTGTATAAACATGTATTTTGTAAATGGAAGAGACTGAAATAAATAAATAAATATCTAAAAATAAATTCGCTTCCATATATAATGAATGAGACTATACAAAAGTGAATGAACAATCAGAATGAAGTCACACCAGCCTAATAAAGAAACGCGTTTGAATAAGTTTGAATATGTAATTAGCGACGCCTTTATAAACGTCTGTTTTTACTTTCAAATATTTTTTCTTTAAAAGAAAAAACACGATAACAAAATAGTTGAAAGAAGCTTTTTATACATGACGGAACTGTTTGAATTGCGCATGAAAAGATTTATGTTGTCAGTCTCAGCACACGGTTGATCTTTGTGACTTTCGATTTGTGGTAATAACAGTCTGGCGAACGAGTCTTTACTTATTCGCATTTGAATAAGGAATAAGTAACAAAAAGTACGTAGTTACTTATTCCTTATTCGAAAAGGAATAAGGAATAAGTAACCAACTTTCTCGTCATCATCTATATTCTTAAAACTAGAATGTGTCTGTAGGACATAGGGTGTGCCCTCACTGGTACATTTGTCACAAATAAGGGGAAATAATTCAAATGTTTGCAGTCTTAAGGGGGTATAGCCTCAACAAACATTTTATGAAAAGGATTCATTATTCTAGACCATTTACGTTTTGAGCTACGAGCATCACAAACAAAACATCTTTTATTTTGGCTATTTCACGGGCCATAACTCTGTAATAAGTGCTAAGATTCTCAAGAAGAATGCCTAGTTTAGAAGGTTACTTCATGATAAAGACTCAAGCAAGGTTTCATGAATTTACATCAAATACGTTTTGAGCTAGGCACATAATTAGGTGAAAATGTACATTATTTGCTCTTTCAGGGGCCATCACTTTAGAAATAGGGGATGGAGCCAGCCAAAAAATAAGAGGTGTGCATGTTTATATCATGATAAAGACTCATGCAAGTTTTCATCCATTTATATCATATACTGTTTTAGCTAGGTGTGTCACAAGGTGAAAATGTGCATTTTTGACTATTTCAGGGGGCATAACTCTGAAAATAGGGGGCGGAGGCAGACAAAAAATAGGAGTTGCGCAAGTTCATATCATGATAAAGACTCATGCAAGGTTTCATCAATTTATATCAAATACTTTTTGAGCTAGGCCCGTCACGAACTTCGGACGGACGCACGGACGCACACACGGACGCACGGACAAGACCAAATCTATATACCTCCACCACTCATGGGGGTTACAACTATGCTGAAAAGTGATTGAATGAATAATTTTGCAGATGAAGTTGTGAAAACACATTTATTCAGGAAGGGCCTAAATTGTCCACCTGAAAACTTGTAGTACAGCTGTATATTACCTGTATTTTAAGAAAGCTTTTCAAGAAGTTTTTTTTGGGTGAAGAAAGTAGATCACTAGGTTGTGGTTGGTCTTTAAGCCCAAGCACTCAACTGGAACAGGGTCAAAGAGACAAAATAAACAATACAAAAAGAAAAAAATAACTTTTTGAAAAATACTATGAGTTCTAAATACAAAGAACGGAGCGTTTCATGGACAATGAATCAGAATACTGGTTTAAATACAAAAGTAACGTTTGGAGGTTAAAATATAGATTATATATTCATATGAATTAAAAAATACTTAGTGTTTATGTACATACATGTACACAAATGTACATAATTTAAGGAAACCAGACGTATGGTTAGACTATTGCAAATGCATCATTTCGATAAATATACTACTGAGATTGTTGTATTAAATACGATAATTGGACTACTTGTGCGCTATTCAGTCAGTAAATTTCCAGTGAACATCCCTTTGAAAATAAGTGGTACTGCCAGTAAAAGACATTTAGCAGGGTAAAGGCTAATATACTTGTATTTCAGTAACATTACCAGTATTCTTATATATATATGTTATTTAGTAGTACAGCCAGTAGTCTAAACATTATGTTTTTCAGTTGTGGGACCATAAGTGCAATAAACTTACTTAATAGTATATTTAAAATTCTAAAGAACCACGAAAAGTAGTCCTATTACCAGTCGCAGCAGTAGCAGTAGCAAAAATGTGTAATTGATATTAGCAGCAGTAGCAGTAAGAGAGTAAGTAGTAGCAGTAAGAGAGTAAGAAGTAGCAGTAAAAAAAAACATTACAGTACAAGTAACAGCAGTGGCAGTAGCAAAAATATGAAATTGGCAAATGCAGCAGCAGTAGCAAAACTGTGATATTGATAGTACCATGTTAAATTGGCAGTGTATCTGTAGCATCCGTAGGTACGGCTCTACTTCTAATGATCACTGCCACTTCTACTGTTGATACTGCTACTGCTTAGTGCCACTGCTACTACTGCTACTGCTTCTGTTGTTACTACTATTGCCAATTTCACATTTCTGCTATTGCTGCTCCTGTTTCTATTGCTACTGCTGCACACTATACGGCTGCTTCTGCTGCTGCTGCTGCTGCTGCTGCTAACTGTTACTACTACAACTGCTACTGCTACTGCCACTTTCACGTTTTTGCTATTGCTACTACTGTTTTTTTTTTGCTCCTCACTGCTAACGCTGATACTGCTACTGCTGCTATTAATATTGATGCTACTGCTACTGCCTGCTTCGATTTTTTGCCACTGCTATCCCTGATACTGATACTATTGTTTTCATAATATTTGTTACTGCTACTGTAATTTCACATTTTTGCTACTGATACTGATGCTTTTGCTACTGCCAATTTTACATGTTTGTTCTGCTTATTCTTCTACTGCTACTGCTACTGCCACTACAATTTTTACGGTTTTTCTACTGCAACAATTTATGTTTATTTTTCTACTGCTATTGATGCTTCTGCTTCTGCCGAGTTCACGTGTTTGCTGTTGTTTTTTTTTTACTAATATTGTCAGTTTCACGATTTGTCTACTGCCACAGTCGACTTCACGTTTTTGCTATTGCTGCTACTGCTTCCGCCCACTTCACATCCGTAGTTTTCCTTTATTTTTCAAATACTGTAAACCTGTCTTTCCCATTCAGTGCATGTGCATGTAAAACTGGTTGACGCTTTTGCCGTAACGGACATTGAAATCCTACATATCTCATTACCGGCTGTTGAAACTGTCAACATTCTACTAAAATGTAAAAAAAGGGGACACATTTCCTAAATTTCACAATACGTTTCGGTATTACTAGAAAACTTGGTCGTAATAATCTATTATAACTATATGATTTTCTTGTAATAACGATGCTATTTCTTGTAAAAACAGACTACATGTGTTTTGTCGTAAAAAAACCCACAAAATATTGATTCGTCATAACCAGACAACATCACGTTGTAACGCGATACTGGTAAATGTCTTGTAATCACGTAATAATTATTTTTGTTGAATTCGATATTCTCATAGAAAGTTCAGTCATAAACGTTTGTATTTTGTTTTTGTTTGTAAAGAAGTTTGCAAATTTCATGGGATTTTCACTTGAAAAGTACATTTGCCTTTAATATGTAATAATTAAAGATGGCTCTTCCTTCATTCAGAAGAAAAATGTATAAACCCTTTTACAGAAATTTTAAATCAAGTTGGAAGGTTTCTCTCCCGAAAACAGAATTTTAAAACAAGAAATAAATTTAATCAATTCATAACTCATTACTACTTATAGTGAAAAAGTAATTATAATTATGGTAAAATGACTTTTTTCCGAGAATGTCTATTTCATTGTTTGAATAAATATGCAGAGTACTTTTTGAAAAATATAATTATACATACATATTAGAATGTCTTCACCTGGACCCATCATTGTATTAATTAACTTCACCTACATAAAACTGCACACTCAGCACGGACAAAGCATGGGCAACTATCGATGAACATATCATAAGGCATTTTTATTTAAAACCAAATTCAAATATAACAAAACGAGATCTATTTTAAACGTTTCTTAGAACCAACATTGAACATCATCAATGTTAAAAATCTTTAACTTGCAATAAGTTGTTATTCAAATCTCAGTTAAGCGCCGTCCGATTTGTTTTAAGTTTAGTACAGTGGCACAAAACAATGAATTGTCTTTGCCTTAAGGCAAAGAAGGCGTAATGAGTGGGAATTTGAATCAAATAAAAATTACAGAACAGAACATAAACTTTATTTCGACTTTAGCATTTACAGCTCATCGTCATACATGATGATCACAATATACATTTACAATATACATTTACAATTTTACAGACTTTATATGGAATATTATAATAAGAACATGTAGGTAAACAAAAACGTACATGCAATGTATGAGAGTGTTTAACTTGGAACACAAGAGATATACTCAATTGTTAAGTACATCATTTCTAAGATTAAAACCTTTAGTACAAAACGTAGCTAATTTATTTAACACTGATTTTTTTATCCGAGTTGAGTAAAACAATAAACTTGTACATACTGGGAGCTGTATAGAAATATCTTTGTATATTTGCCTTTCTTAAATCGCTATATAATGGACAAATTAAAATAAAATGATATTCATATTCGATGTCGTTTAACGTACACAAGCAGCATTTCCTTTGATTTCTTTCTATATTTCTATGGCGTCCTGTTTCGATAAATAAATTATAAGAAATTAACCTTAGTTTCGCCAGCGCATTTCTCATTTTAGGATTTTTATAACGAGAAACGTTAGTATGCCATTCTGAAATATATATATCCCGAAGACGGGTGGTAAGAAGAGGTATGAAAGAATTAATATTAACAGATCCTGGGTATAACCAAACATCATTAAAGCCAGCATTTTGCAACAAGTTACGTACATAAGCTGCCCAGTTTTTTTACATTCTGATTGCTGATTAATTGGTCATTTTGAGACCTTACGACAGTAGATAAAATACAATTACAGCCTTTACTTGAGAAAAGTTTTAACCAATATTTAACAATTGTACCGTACCTATTAATATATAATGGTAATCTTCCTAACTCTGCATATAACGAGAGAGAATTTGTAGACGTCTTTGCATTTAAAAGCCATTTGAGCCGTGCCATGGGAAAACCAACATAGTGGGTGTGCGACCAGCATGGATCCAGACCAGCCTGCGCATCCGCGCAGTCTGGTCAGGCTCCATGCTGTTCGCTTTTAAAGCCTATTTGAATTGGAGAAACTGTTAGCGAACAGCATGGGTCCTGACCAGACTGCGCGGATGCGCAGGCTGGTCTGGATCCATGCTGGTCGCACACCCACTATGTTGGTTTTCCCATGGCACGGCTCATTTACAGAATTTTCTATGGATTCTTTCTATATTTAGAATTACAAATTTACATGTTAAAGTTTTAGGTATTTGTTTTGGAAATGAAAAAAATGAAAATGATAAATTAAATTTGGACGAAAAATTAGCAGCGTGCCAGTCTCTTATTAATACATGGAACAAACGAAATCTGACTATGTACGGTAAAATCTTAATCATCAAATCAATTTTATTACCCAAAATTACATAATTACTGCAAAATTTTGTCCCTCCAAATTCTGTTTTAAATGAGTTCAATTTGTTATTTTTTAAGTTTCTATTGAAAGGCAAAAACGACAAAATCAAAAAGAACAACAATCGGTCATAAATTAGAGGAAGGACCAGATATGATTGATATTTATTCCTGTTACAAATCGATAGCAGTTAAATGGGTTAAAACCTTAAAAGAATTAGACAATACAAGTTGGAAATTGATACCAAACCTTTTCTTAAACCAGTATGGTAAAAATCTCCTAGTTTTAAATGACGCCTCATTACAAGTCGACATACTAAATATTTCAACTGATTTAAATGCACGACATTACCTACGTAAATAACAAATACGGAATCTAAAGCTTCGAGTCTGGCAATCAGCATCAGTTCTAGGACTGATCAGCCCGGTGTCAATATAATGTGACTCGGTTGGGTACCATGTCAAATGTCTACGGCGTGATATTCTAGTGCGGCAGTTCTTTAAAGTTGGGCAACGCGGTCGCTGCTACAAGAAGACACCGTCCATTATATGGTTGAATTTTTGTTGAAAAATGACGCTAAAGCCGATCGCGCACACGCACGTACATTATTATGTTGTTGTAGGTTGTTTTTAAATATAAAATGCATGCATTTTTAACAATTATGTTTTATTAAAAGGAAACGTTCTATGATAAGAATATGACTGTAGAGAAGTCAGGGCTGTGGCAGCTGTCCGTTTTGTGTGTAAGTCAAAGACGAACACCGAGAATTTCCTCGTACAAAAGTTTTGTATATTAATTAATAACTATAATTGATAAGACTGCTTGTTTCAACTGCGACGTTCCGTGCGTGTAAAAGTTTATCGATTATCTGTTTGCAGGTATATACATCCAATACTGAACAATGAAAAGCCTATATAGGTGCGTCTCGTTTTGCCGTGTGACTTTCATCGCATGCGTCGGAGCTAAATATTAAAAAAAAATTCTAATCAGGTTGTAATTATGGATAATATATGACGAAAGTAGTCAACGATGAGACAGTAGAGTCTAGTGTTCAAGATTCACAGGTATTTTTTCATTACATACTTTTCATAGAATCAGTAGAATATTAGACTTAAACATAAATGGCAGAATCTACTTAAAACGTGAAAACTAAAAACAATCCATTTCGTTTAGGTCCCGCTCTCAGAACTGCTAACGTCCTAATTCATGAGTTGGATTATGTCTACAGCAATGACTAGGATTATGCTTCCCACTTATAATTGTAGCCTAGGAAACGTTTCTACATTTGTCTGGCTTCAGCTCTGTCCCCAGGCTTAAACTTTTGGCCGCGGAAATGTTTCTACATGTATATGAACTCAGCCATGTCTTCAAGCTTGAACTTCTGTGTCAGATTTTACGCTTAAAATACCTCTCATGTTTTTCTGTATTTCATAACTTAAATTTCCATGTAAATTTTATTAAATTCGGTTCAGTAATAAGAAATATTTTATAAACTTCAGTTATGCATGTTTTTATCCCAAAAAACACTATAACGGGCTTAAATTGTCCAATTCCAATCCGCGCCAAAGTAGTCAGATTTCCCGGCTATATCGTGATTCACGTGGAAATGCAAATAGTCAGAATACACGCATATGAATGAAATCCAATATTTGGCGGGACATAACCCTACAAATAGACTGGAATAGATATGCCTAGTGCACACCATTTTCGACATTAGACGAATTTACGTCAAATTGATTTTTCTTGGTAGAAAATTTATGCTCGATCGAGGTAAGAAATTTATTTGTTAGATTTTTGTATAATTTTTGAATTACAATTTTTATTTAGTAAAGTTTTGTTCATTCTACAGAATTTTGTAACAGATTTACTTTTCGGCAAGAGATTAGCTAGTTTCGGTATGTCAGGATAATTTAGTAAACTTTTCAGACGTTTGTAAATTATTTCAAAAGAGGAATCTAAAATGTTTCGTTTGTATTAGCTGTAACATTTTTACTTAAATTTGTATAACATGATTATTGTAAAGTACCTTTGTCATAAACATATGTCAAACATTTCGTTGTTAATTATGGAACGCCGTTACTGTATTGCATTGTAATGTATAAATCTATGTGGCAAGTTTAGTACCGTGCATTTGATATTTATTGTAATTTGAAATTATTGTGTGCCAGTCTATAGCATATACATACAATGTCCGTTTTGTTGTATGGCATTTGATATTATATTGATACCAGCTATTGTATAAGGTTTAAATTGCATTGAATTTTGTTAATTTGTAGTTGTAAATAATAGCTGCAGTTTATCATTTCCTTATCTATAATTTTTCATTATAAACTTTTCATAACTTTTCTATACTTTAACATTAGACTTGTAAGTAATTAATTTTAGAAACAATGGAAGTAATAAGTGACGTATTTTAATCACATGACGTATGGACTTTTTTTTTTATAATTTATTTTTCAATCTTCATACATTTACAAAATATGATGACTTGGACAAATGTTTTTAACAATAGATACAAAACATGTATTTTATCGTCATCTAAATAAACAAACATCTGTAGTATTAGATGTCAAAAGAAGACTTTTTCTATATATATATTTTTAGATGAAAAAAATTAGAGAACAAAAAATCTAAGAGAGAAAAAAGTTAAAAAGAGTAGATATATTGGATGTTTAGATCGTCTCCAAACTCATATAATTGTCTAAAAATTGTAATGGTTATTTATGCTACAATCATGTAAAAATCAATTTGTAGGCACACTTTCTAGAAAGTATCATTTTATTATATAGATGAAGAATAAAATATGTAAGATATTTTCTTTTTTTTTTATTATTATTATTGCCAACAGCATCTACATTCATACCTCAAAACCAGACCATTTGATATTATGTTGGTTTATTTTGTCATTTGATAATGCAATTTCTTTTTCAAGTTTTATCCTGATTTTAAGATATGATATGAAACTGTCAAAACTGAGTGTTTGTTTTCTATTTTTGATTTGAAAAATATAAGATTTCATTAGAAATATTATAAAGTTTATCACATTTTTTCGTTTTACGTTCCTTTCAGCGATACCAAAACTGACTACCTCTAAGCTAAATTGTGTTTTGAGATTTTTCTTGTCAAGGTACATATGTAATTTGTTCCATAGTTGTTGTACACAGTTACATTCCCAAAACATATGTTCTAATGTTTCAACATGCATATTGCAGAAATAACATAAATTTGATTCTGTTAATTTGTATTTAAATAATGATTTGTTTGTTGGGAGAATTCTCATCAGATGTTTGTATTGAAAACTTCGTATTTTTGTACCTATTGTTGCTTTCTGTGATTGCATGTATATGTTTGACCAACAAGAGGGGTTCTCTGATATAATCGCTGACCATTTCATTTCCGACTTAATTATTGGTTTTGGTCTGTTTCTTCTTTGCGTGTCGTAAAGTAGTTTATTTGGTTCTTTTGTCTTTCTTAATTTATCTATAAGTAATTCATTTCGTGCATAAGATATATTCTCTTGCTTAAGCACCTGTTTAACAGTTTGTGGAATGCTTGCTATAAGATTGTAGTACTTCAAGAATTGATTGTTTTCTATATTATATAAAAATTTAAATTCGTCAAAAGTATAGAAAGCTTTTGTTCTGTAATCAAATAAATGTTCCAAATGCTTTATTCCCTTTTCGTTCCAGTCTTTATAGAAAAATGTTTTATTTTCAAGTTTTATGCTTGTGTTATTCCATATTACCTGTTTACTTATGCTCTTATTGTTGTCCTGTGTATTAATATTTACCCAAGCTGTCAATAAATCTTTCATAAAAATGTTGGATTTACATATAGTTTCAATTTCTTTCTGAGAATAATTACATTCAAATAAAAGTTCTCCTCCAACATAAGATAATAATGTACTATAAAAGATCTTCCATTGTCCTTGGTTACTTTTATCTATTATCCTTCTGATCCAACAAGCTTTTAGAGCATTTATGAAGTAATCTAGATTTATCATTTTTATACCACCCATTTTGTAGTCCAGTATAATAATCTCCCTATTAATTTTATCTGGTTTATTATCCCACAAGAATTTAAACAATTGTGTTTTAATCTCTTTCATTACTTCATTTGATGGGTTTGGTAACACTGTAAGAGGGTAAATTAGTTTTGGTAAAGCTAATGATTTTATAACAGTTACTTTTCCAAGTAGTGTTAGTTTTCTATGTTCCCATTGTTTTAAACAGTTAGTAAAATTTTGAATCTTGGGTATCAGGTTTAACGTTATGCTGTCTTTTTTATCATTTGTAAATATCATTCCTAATGTTTGAGCTGACTCGGATGTCCAATTAAACATTTTATCTTTACAGTACCGGAGGTTTGTATCTTTTAATGATCCTATCCTTAGTATGTTAGTTTTGTTGATATTAAGTTTCAATCCAGATATACACTCGAAGTTCGATATAACATCTATTAGTTGTTCAAATGAATGTTTTGCACCATTATTGATAAAGGTTGCATCATCTGCAAACAGGGATTGTTTTATTTCAACATTATTAACTGTTATGCCTTTAATGATCTCATCAGTCTCAATATAATTTGAGAGAATTTCAATGCAAATAATAAATAAGGAAGAGGAAAGAGGACAGCCTTGTCTCACTCCACGTAGTATTGAAAAGGGTTTTGATAGATAGCCATTATTTATTACCATGCTGGTTATATCATTATAAAATAATTTTACCCACTGTATAAGAGAATCACCAAAATTGAAGTGTTTTAAACACCTTATCATAAAGTTATGATCTAGTGTATCGAAAGCTTTTTCGAAATCTGCGAACAGTAAAAGTCCTGGTATTTTATTTTGTTGTGCGAAATCTATTATTTCATATATTAACCTAACATTTTCCCCTATATATCTGCCTTTTATGAATCCTGTCTGTGCACTGCTTATGATAGAATTGATAATCTTTTTTATCCTGTTTGCTATGGTTTTGGCGGCAATTTTGTAATCTACATTTAATAGACTTATAGGGCGCCAGTTACTCAAAATTTGTGTGTCTTTATTTGGTTTCGGCATAAGCGAAATAATACCTTGTTTCTGCAAACTAGTCAGATGTCCGGTGTTATAAGAGTAGTTAATAGATTGAATAAAGTACGTTTTAATCTCTGTCCAAAATATCTTATAAAATTCAACAGACATGCCATCTGAACCTGGACTTTTTTGATTCTTCATCTCCTTAAGAGCTTCGAAACATTCATTTTCGTTTAATATCCCTTCACATTTTTGTTTTTCGTTTTCATTTAAAGTTCGCGAATTGGGTCTAAAGAAATCATAATCGCAAGTTTTGGATTCTTTTTTGTTATATAGCTGTTTATAGAATTCTGCTTCTGCCTTTAAAATTTCATTTTGAGAAGTTATTTCTTTATCGTTGATTTTCAATTTGTATATTGTTTTTTTTTCTGCGTTTCTTTTTTCTAAGGCTGCAAAATATTTTGTATTTTTTTCATTTCCTTCAATACTTATTGCTTTTGCTCTGATCAACATTCCATTAATTCTGTTATCAATGATTTGATTTAATTCCTGCTGTTTTTTGTCAAGTTCTTCCTTTAAAGTTTTTATATTAATGCTATTATTATTTTCGCTTAAAATCTTTTCTTCCAATACTTCTATATTTTTGTTTATTTCTTTTTCAATTTTATTTTCTTCTCGTTTTCTATGGGTGGAATATTTTATTGTTTGATTTCTTATAGTGCCTTTAATGACTTCCCATAGAATGTTTGGGTTTGCATCCTTATTAATTGTTACGGTTTCTCGAATGGCATTTCTTATTATTGTTTGATATTCTTTTTCAAGTAAAATGCTGTTGTTTAATTTAAAATAACCAGGGCCTTTTTTTATGTTAATAAAATCCAATTCTAGTTCAACCAATGAATGGTCTGTTTGGTAGCCTGGTTGTATAGTGCAATTTTTGACATAGTGCGTTAAACACTCAGATAATAAAAAATAGTCAAGTCTACTGGAGATGATTGGAATTGTATTTGAATGCCATGTATATTGTAATTTTGATGGATTACATAATCTCCAAATATCTATTAAGTTTCCGATGTTAATGATATCATTTATTTTCTGTCTGCAGTTTTTATGGCTATCAATCTTTCCATTTCTTTTGTCAGTATTTGTATTCAATATGGTGTTAAAATCACCACCAATTATAAAATCTTCCTCTAAGTTTTGACTAATTTCTTTCTCAATAATCGTAAAAATATCAGCTTTATCCTCATTCGGCCCATATACATTCATAATATTAATTAGTATTTCGTTTACTAACAATAATCAATCGCCCTTCAAGTAATTCATGATATGTTAAAATATCTCCTGTAAAGTTACGATTAAAAAGGATTGCTACCCCTTCACTATTGCTTTTGTCCCCACTAAAAAAGGATTTTCCCTTCCATTCCCTTTTCCATTTTTCAGCTATAAGTGTAGATGAATGTGTTTCTTGTAATAAGCAGATAGAATATTTTTTAGATTCTAAATATTGAAACATTTGTTGCCTTTTCCTGAAATTTCCTAATCCTCTTACATTGATTGAGCAAATCCTAACCGTCTCGAAACTTAGTAGGTTTTTTTTTTTTTGATAATTAGACGTATGGACTTAGTAGCACTCATATTTTGTATAAGTAGCATGTATTATTTATGGGAGCCTACGGAGGTATGGTGTACCCAAAGGAGCAGTTTTATGCCCTGACTTTTGTTTTGCTATGGTGCTTACCATATGTTATATATTTTAGCTTCTTCCACCAGACGACTTTTACTTTTATAATACCCGAGGTTATTTTATCTTCACTCGCCTGGATGTGATTTTTCCAGCGCAGAGCTTTCGTCCCATGGTTGTGTTGTAACCCGCAAAGACGATGACTTTTGCTATCAACTGAAACAGCTCAGGGATGCAATCACCTACCATCATAGCGAGCCAAAACGGAGTCAACGTTTTCACGGTTTAGAGGGACTTTACTTGAAGATATGTTGTTTATTTTTTGTGCTACTTAAAGTTCGAAGTTAACGGAAACACCTGTGTCACATCATGTTAAAACGGAACTGTTAGTGTTAGGACTTTATATCTGTTAAAAGAGATTCTGAGCTCAGTTTTTTTTTGGTTCATGTTTTCTTACAATAAGTTTTTTTTTCACTTTTCATTTATTCATTGTAAATAATCATTTTCTGTAAATAAATTTGTAAATCTTGTAATGAGTGTTGATTTGTTCTGGTAGTTATTGTCCCCGGTACGTCCATCCTGTCACACTCAGCCATGTCTTCAAGCTTACACTTCTTGCCGCGGAAATATCTCTACATGTTTATGGCCTCAGCCATGTCTTCAAGCTTACACTTCTGGCCGCGGAAATGTTTTTTCATGTATATGACCTCACCCATTTCCTCAAGCTTAAACTTCTGGCCTCGGAAATGTTTCTACATGTATATTGCCTTTAAGCTTAAACTTCTGGCCGCGGAAATGTTTCTACATGTATACGGCCTTAGCCATGTCTTCAAGCTTAAACTTCTGGCCTCGGAAATGTTTCTACATGTATATGACCTTAGCCATGCCTTCAAGCTTAACCTTATGGTCGCGGAAATGTTTCTACATGTATATGACCTCAGCCATGTCTTCAAGCTTAAACTTCTGGCCTCGGAAATGTTTCTACATAAATATGACTTTAGCCATGCCTTCAAGCTTAAACTTATGGCCGCGGAAATGTTTCTACATGTATATGGCCTCAGCCATGCCTTCAAGCTTTAACCTCTGGCCGCGGAAATGTCTGTACATTTATATGCCTCAGCCATGTCTCCTGACTTAAAATATTAGCCTAGAAAATGTTTCCTCAACCATGCCTCCAGTTTAAACTGAGCACATCACATCGTACAGACATGGTTAAGCTAATTTTTCTGAGTTATGATTTACAAAAGGTTGATTTTCATTTCATGATGGGGTGACATCTAAAAATAAAGCAGAGATCTTTCGCGTTTTCTCTTATTCTTTTATCCTTTTAAACTCGATGACCTGAAATATAATAATCAATACAAGAAATGTTTTGCCTAATAAATGACTTTAATAAATGTACTTTATGTATTTCAGAAGATGCCATTAGCATCCGTTATGTAGATCGACAGTAGGAAGAAGATTCTGGGACACTTCTTCTACATTAGCGCATACATCTATATGTCAATGTGTAGCATTTTCAAAATGAGGACAAATTTCAATGGGTATTAAATTACTTATTAACTCCATCGACTACTAACCCAGCTAGTTTTATTTCGTTACTTACACAGTTATCAGCACCTGTGCGCGTGAATACATGTGTAGATTTAATAAAAAAAGAGCATTTTTTATAAAAGGAAAATGGCCTCCTTTTAATTCATTGACGTTTCCGTAAATAAACAGGACAAACATGTTGCACGAGGTTGCTTGGAGTATCTGGAGAGGATTCCCGCCTATATTGCTTGTTTTCGGAACAATTGGAAATCTAATGACAGTAATAGTTCTGATGCAACGCAAGAACCGTAACTCTAGTTTAGCAAAATATTTGTCTGCCCTTGCTGTAGCAGACTTAATCGTTCTGTGGATGGCTCTCCCAAGAAACTGGCTAAACAACGGATTTGATGTTGATTTAAGGCCATTTTCTGAGTTTGTATGCAAAGTACAGTTGTTTTTAGTATATTTTGGGTCTCAAAATTCTGCCTTGTTGGTTGTTTTGGTTACCGTAGAGCGTTTTCTGTGTGCTTGGTTACCTCTAAAAGTAAAACGAATATGTACGGCTCGAAATGCAAATATCGTTATAATAAGCGTGGCGACCTCTCTCACACTACTTAACTCGCATCTTCTCTTTGGTATGGGGCTTACAAAGGGTAACATTTGTTACCCCAGTAATGAAAGCTACGCTTATTTTCTCTTTAATATATGGTCATTGATATCACTATTTGGATTTTCCTTAACACCATTATTAGTGTTAGTTGTTTTGAATACAGCCATCATTGTCCAAATCTTGATGGTGCGACGGAAGTCTCAAACCCAGGTTGCTCCTGAGACAGTGACGCCAATAGCAATGGCAAGGAAAATAAAAAATCGTCAGATCACCGCAATGCTGATAACACTAAATATAGTTTTCATGGTATGTGTCACACCACTTTTGTGTTTCCTGATATTTTATACTGACTGGGTTCTGTCACACGAAACCAATCACAGTGATGGCGTTTTAGAGCTGGTTTGGTCAATTTTCAATGCTTTATTTTATACCAATAATGCAGTAAATTTTATCCTATATTTACTGAGCAGATCTGCGTTTAGGAAGGAGGCAAAGGACGTTTTGTTCCGAAGTCTTAATTCGTGCAAGGCGATATGTAAAAGGAAAGTGCATTCACGCGAAAACAATGTGACCATTCGTGGAGCAGAAGAAAATGTAGAGTTGCAAAACATTGGAGTGTTCGCTATATAAACGCACGATATATGAATGGTTATTATGGATTTCATGAAAAATTTAAAATAAAATAAAACGTAAAAATTGACAGTGATATATATAAAGTCAAGACAATGTGTTTTTATACCCTTACAATATTAATATTGCGGGAAATTTTATTTATAACCACAAGCATCATCACCTCCACCACTTCGTTCAAACCTCCACCACTTCCACCTCACCTCCACCACTTCGTCCTAACCTCCACCACTTCATCCTCACCTCCATCACTTCGTCCTTATCTCCACCACTTCGTCCTCACTTCCATCACTTCGTCCTCCACCACTCTCTACACGTGCACTCTTGTTGGTTTATTGTTCCAGTATGTAGATCTATAAGTATTTGCTTTATTTTTATTTGTTAGGAGAAACGTTAGTCAACATGTGGCGTTTTTTAATATATAATATCAATACTGATATGTTAGAATAGTCTTGAAAAGGCTCCCCATACTTGGATTCAGTGTTGCTATATTTTCTGGTCCTTTTGGATCATGGAATCCATTCAATGAATCTGTAATAGAGTTCAGCTTACGTCGGTGCTAGGGGGCGTAAGAGGTGTTTCACTTTCCATTACCTCTCATGAACAGACTCAATTAAATCGAGTCTGCTATTATTTTGCTTGGTGTGTTGTATGCTTCCAAAGGATCTTCATGTAGGTTTTATTAACTATTACAACAGCACTCATTAAGTGCCGTGTGATGGCCGTTACTTATTTATATTCAGCGTTGTTAACCTTTAATATGTCAGTCTTTAGGCATAGGTAATATTGATCAACAGAATTACTAATCTTCCTGTTTTGTATCATAACACCTGCTCGTAAATGTGACATTGATACAAGCAAAAGTATAGTATGTCCACTATAAAATACTCAGCGATACTTCATTATCGGAATGTTACAAGGTAAACTTTTCCCCATAAATAAGCTGACAGAAACGTCTGAACCGTTTTCATTTTCAGCTCTATATAAGTGCGCAGGGAACTAAACTATTAGATATCTATGCTTGTGGCAAGAATGGTCATTCTTTGCGTTAATGTCATTCACTTTTAATTTTATTTACACTGTCTTGCAATATGGTTTGGCTTATAACAAGTTTGTTTTGTACGTCGTTATCTTGGAATTAGCGTCTTTAACGTAGTTTAGTTTATTTATTTATTTAAGCCTCATCAGTTTAAAGTAAAGTATAATGCATTTTATTTGACCTTGCGGGGCGTAGTTAATCTCTGCCTTATGCAAATAATGGTAATCTCAAAAAACTAGCAAAATAGGTAGAGCAAACCGATGACTAAAATTCAACGCTACGTTGGTTACAATGTAAGGTAGATGACCATTGGATAAGAAATAAGGTTGCCGAATAAATTACACATCCTGCACAATAATGCAGTCGCGAAGCACCGCCCCGCCCCGCCAGGTCGATTAAAACGCACTATAAAAGTGCAAATGTTTGTTTATTATAGTGTCAATCCCACTGAAAGGGCCAGCCAATTTGGCTTTTAGACACCTACATACATTGAACAGCATTACTTCCCGATTCCTATTTTTTTAATGCCAGGCACTAGGCAGGTAGGCAATCGGTAACCATTATTTAACTTGCTGGCGGCTCACCAAGTTGTCAACCGGTCTATCTTCAGTAACAAGACCCTCCTCTGACAGGGCTCGAACCTTCGACCTACCGATTTCGGGGCAGATGTCTTATCCATTAATATACATCACTTAAGAATACACAGGTACATTTTTTATAGTACATTTAAAATAAATGTTTAACATATATATACACACTGCCACGCTAGATAGAGTTACAAGAGATTATATTAGCATAACTTGACTACACAGACATATGACTAATACTATAAACTTCATACTTTCCAAGGTAAGAACATTCCCATGTAGAATAAAATGTATACTAAAGCGCAAATTAAATGAATGATAGACTGACTAACTGCTGATACATATATTTAGGTCTACAACAAATTAGATGGTATATCCATATACTAACATATTATTAAAGAAATACTCGATTCCATAAATGTGTGATTTCAGTTGTTCAATTGTAATAACCCAGCTTTCTAGCTTCTATCTGAGAAAGAGCGTTTTTCCAGCCTAGCATGCTTAAGCAGATGTCACTGCGTGTTTTCATGTTAAAACCCTGAATCTTTTTGCTGCTAATTTCAGAAAATTATCTATGAGTTCATAATCACAGTTTTTAAGGTTGTTCCACAACTCACAACCGAACAATAAGCGTGGTATACAGATCTTATGGATAAGCTCAGCCGATATAATTGGATTTAAATAAGACGGGTCAATTTTAAGGGACAATAATGAGAAAAGTGACGATTTGGCTTTTTGACAAGCATTGTTAACCTTATCTCTGTCAGACATTTTGCTATTCAGATAAATATCGACATGTTTGACACTCTGAGCAATTTCAATTTTTTTCGGAACCAAACTGGAATGTCATTGGACTTCTTATTCTTGAACGATCTCCAAAGATAACCACATGACTTTTTGATGGGTTAATTATGTATCTATACATACATGTATACTTGTATGTAATGTCAAGCATACCCTGCAAGTTTACAGGGTTTATTGCTGACAGGGCAATATCGTCTGCTAATGTGGTGTTTCCTATTATGGTATCTAGAACAAATGTGCCGAGACCACATTTCTCTAGTTCTTCGAGAAGGCCATTAATATACAAGTTATATTATCCAGGTGGAAATTACTCCTCCCTGTCGAATTCCTTGTTGAACTTGGAAGAAATTTGACTGTAAACCGTTTGCCGCCACGCAGCTGGACATATTTGTATGGGCATCAACAAGTAGCGCCCAAATTTTTCCCTGTACACCAAGCTTAGACAACTTGTAAAAGAGTCCATTTAACCAGACAGTGTCAAAAGCCTTTTTAGTGTCAAGAAAAGCAACATACACTTTTGAGTTTAGTTCATTATTATGGTATATAGACTCTTGAAGGTTAAAGGAAGCTGTTATAGCGCCAGAATGTTTTTGGTACGCGTTCTGTTGATGGTTTGGAAAGGGGGTATTGCTGTCTGATATCCAAGAAGATAACCGATTATGAACTATACTTTATACTATACTACACTGGCCATTCTGTATATGCCGCCGTAGGTCCCTATGTGACTTTATTAATTCATTTTGTATTTTGTTATTGTTTTCAAAAAGTATAACGGAAGTGCCTCACAACTGAAAGCAGAATTGACTTCGATTCGAAAAATAGTCCACTGTAAGTAATATTTTTTGATAAAGGTCCATAGAAATTAATAATTTTCAGATATTGAAGACGCATTTTCTGAATAGGATTCATTATTTGATAAGAAATTATAAACATCGACAGTTCTTTTTAAAATTATACACGTGCTGACACCTGTGTTGTCTCCCGTTTATTATTAGAGTTACCGTTCGTCCAGCGCAGTATTACTTTTGCAGTGAATCGCCGAGAAGTCGTGGGAAAATTAAAAACCATGTAAATAAACTAAAATTAACCACTTTTTCAAGATCAATTTCAAGTAATCGACGTTATGCATTTAACCCACCAGACCAGTGTAGCATCTTAGATACCTGTACTAATGTACTCATTTTGTAGAATGTCATGTTATGCCCTTGCAATGCTAATCCCACTCTGATATTTTTTTTTGTTTACATTTTTTGTCAATGAGAAAGATGGCGTCGATCCCGAGTTTAGATGACGGGGCGTTAAACTTTTACATGTTTAAGCAAACCTGGTGCGTTAGAAAGAAAAACTCAGAAGTAAAACATTATTTGTTACTGGTACATTGTATTGTAAAAAAAAGAACCCTGTTTTTTCCTTATACAAAAGCTTAATATTTTGTAATGGATGTACTTTCACAAAGACATTTGTTTTCTTATTACATTCATAGTACCACATCCTTATCCACAAAGTACTGAATATTACAGGTGTCCATGAGTATTATATCAATTTATTATGTCCGTAATCATATAGATATGATACAATATAAATCATAAAAACGTATTCACATTTATACTTATAATTAGTAATTTTCAAATAATAACTGAATTAACTGCATTTATAACTATGTATAAAACAGGATTATAATACTAAAAACTATTGCTTAAATATTATAATTAAGTTTTCGCTCACCTTAATTAGGGTATAAACGATTATGTATTCATTTTTGCATGGATTATGGAAAACGTGGCTTGTTTTCATACCTGTTGATCGACATTGTACGTCGGTAGAGTATAAACAAGCCGGATTCATTATTCATTATTAAACTTTTTTTATTTTCATTTGTTGTCACGCTTTTAGTTGTGGTTTGGATATGATTAATTCTGTCAGAACTTGTCGCTGTTTTCTTTTTTTTTTCGGAATGAGTTTTAAACAAAGTACAGTGTTTTTGTTGTTGTTTTAAGGTATTGGACACCTAACAGTAATGTTTGAAAAATAGCATTTGCTTGGTATATTCTTAAAGTGTGACCATGTTTCGCACTTTGTTTCAAATTTTAAACAACTTTTACCGTACCGTTTTTTTTTTTGTAAATTTTGTATAGTTTATTGTATTTCCTCAAGCTCAAGTACAGACAAATTTCAATGTGATGACCACTATCTAAAACGTTTGCAGAAAATTCATTACAGCATTAATTTTGATAAAAGAAACATCAAACTATTTTTAAACAATTAAAAAACACAAAATAAAAGTGTAAATATCATTTTTTGCTAGGGTGCCTCAAGTAAACAGATTTAATGAGACAGAATTCTAACTCCAACATTGAAAAATTCAGGTCGAATCCTGTGGGTCTGTTTTGAATTTTACACACTTCATTCACAAATAACCTTGGGGCAGAAGTAAAACCTACCTGCATTTCTTCCACAATATGTAATCTAAAGAATGAGGGCAAAATAGAGAACTTTTACCGCACGTAACTCAGTATTTTTAAAGATGTCTAACTCTACCCCTCCTGATTCAGAAGTAAATTAACTTTGAACAGCAAGAAATCGCTTATAAAATGAAAACTTTCCTCTTTTGTACAATACATCCATAACAAGTCTTAAAAGAAGTAAGAACTCACTAGAAAAAAGGAAAATATGTAGAAAAAAAATTTGGTCCCAGTGGGGCTTGAACCTACGCCCCCCTGAAAATTGCAGTCAAAGTAGGTTTATGGTAGGAATTGAATACTCTTCAAAAAGGAGGTACTCTATTACGGGTCCAATACCTTAACACGATCCTGAAGTCAGTTCTATCCGGCATCATCAATGAATAACAAATAATATATCTAGCTACTAGAACAGTTTCAGAAAGTTGCCAACTTATCAGTTGCCCAGTTATCAGTTGCCCAATTATCAGTTGTCCAGTTATGAGTTGCCCAATTATCAGTTGCCCAATTATCAGTTGCCCAAGTATCAGTTGCCCAATTATCAGTTGTCCAGTTATGAGTTGCCCAATTATCAGTTGCCCAGTTATCAGTTGCCCAGTTATCAGTTGCCCAGTTATAAGTTGCCCAATTATCAGTTGACCAGTTATCAGTTGCCCAAGTATCAGTTGCCCAGTTATCAGTTGCCCAATTATCAGTTGACCAGTTATCAGTTGCCCAATTATCAGTTGCCCAGTTATCAGTTGACAAGTTATCAGTACTATCTGGAACAACTGATACGTATTAGACCTTCCTGGTACTATGCTATCGTTTCATTATTCTTGTTAACATAAGTTTTAGCAAGAGTCCCTCCAGGACACGTCTAAATTGACTTGAAGTAGGCTTTTTTCTCATACCAGTCGAATCAATAAAATGAGACTAGACACTGTTTATGTGAATTCTGTTGTCTCATTGTGGAACTTTCCTTTGAAATGCTGCTTCCGTTGAGTTCGGGAAGACTTTTTGCAGCCACCACCTGTCACTTAAAGACTGCAGTGAGATAATTGATAAAATCTGCCAGAAGTTCCCTTGGAAACATAGAACGCAACCAAGCAACATAATGTAAAGTCACTTGCAGATTCCTATTCACACCTGCTTCCAAATAATACACGAATATATACGTATGTAAAAAAATGAGAAAAGTTGTAACGTTGACAAACTCACATTAAGTTAGTGACCTACATACAATAATCATAACACTTGTATGTAATATCGGCTTAAAGAAAACAGCTAAAACATAATGATATATTTGAATCAAAACATTAATTGCCAAGAGACAGCCAGCTGACTACTAACTATGTGACTTGACTTTCTCATGACGTTCGTATAATATTTTTCCAATTAGCCGAACGGTATTTTATGGGCGGCGGTTACCGCCAAAATTAGTAAATATACAATCCATTCATAAACAAGTCAGTCAGTGCATAGCATTTCAACCCCGTCTAGTCTAAAACTCCATCTCGTCCAATAAATATGCATTTAACGCATTGTATTTTGAAACCATGGAACGATGCATTGAAAAACTTGTTGCGATGCACCGTAATATGAAATCATCCAACAAAACATGATACCGTGCAGCTCAATGTGAAGCCATTTAACTCAACATGAGTACGTGCAGTGTAAATGAAATGATTTGTTACAACTTGACGCCGTCTAATGCATATTGAAACCGCTTTGTGTAATTAAGAGCGGTGTATTAAAACTTGATGCCATGCAGTGCAATGTGAAGACGTTTAACGCAACATGAGTTCGTGCAGTGTAAAATGAAACGATTCATTAAAGCTTGGCACCGTCAAATGCATACTGAAACCGTGTTGTGTGATTTGGAGCGGCGTATCAAAATTTGATGCCATGCAGCCAAATGTGTAGACGTTTAACGAAAGACGAGTACATTGCATTGTAAAAGGTTAATAAGACTATCAGTTCATAAGTTTGACCTGTTATAGATATAGAATCTGGATCAGTTTTACATATGAATATCTTAAAATTTGTCCTAAAACTGACCTTGTGGTAAAATTCTAACATTTAATTTAACACTGTTCCTGCGATTTATCTGAATATTAAAAGGGACCGTATTTTCGTGAAACATCTTTCTTCTTAATTTAAGCTTTTTCAGAAGTATACTTCGTGAAACAGACTCAGTAATAGAAATAATAATGACAAAATTAACAAACACGACTTAATTACCATTTATAGAATAAATGTTAACACATTTATGTTTATCAGTATATCTAATTTACATGTACTTCACTGTGCAATGTTTTGTCAATTTTTGTTTGTTTATTTGTTATTGTTTTTTTCGGGGCCTGGTGGGGCGGAAGATCTTATGCCGTTTCTAAACAGTATTTCATTTAAGTTGGACAGTCAGTTTCCTGGATTTCATACAAGTATTAACTTTATCTCCACAAGTATCTGCGCCCCATGTGGTTCTGGGACGATCTGTGTATGAAAAGAATTGGAACCACTGCCTTACCCTTGCATGATCGTAAGAGGCGACTAATAGGGTCTTAACACTTGGTTTTGCAGTAACTCTGTGATTCCAGCATGTATGCAAATTTTGCTTCCATACCTCATAATTTTATTTCGATGTAAATGAGATGTGGAACCAAAATTTGTAGTCCTGTTTGGCGCCATATAACCTATACTGTGTTGGTGCGCCGTAAAACCCAAATGAATAAATAAATAAACAAGTATCTGCTAAATTGGAGGAAATAAAAAGGACAATAAGAGGAAAAATAGTGACGAATCTATGAACGATGAGCGAAAATCAGGTCGGTATACGCAAACACTCGAGGGAACAACTGTTGTTAGTAGCATTTTGAAAGAGACAAATTCAGTGTTATTTAGAAGAAAGATGCTTTACGAAATTAAGGTCCCTTTTAATATTTAGATAAAACGCAGGTACGGTTTAAAATTAAATGTTAAAATTTTACCACAAGGTCGGTTTTAGGACAAATTTTAAGATATTCTTATGTAAAACTGATACAGATTCTATATTTATAACAGGTCAAACTTATGAACTGATAGTCTTATTAACCCTTTACAATGCACGTACACGTCTTTCGTTAAACGGCTTCACATTTGGCTGCATGGCATCAAATTTTGATACGCTGCTCCAAATCACACAACACGGTTTCAGTATGCATTTGACGGTGAATCGTTTCATTTTACACTGCACGAACTCATGTTGCGTTAAACGTCTTCAGATTGCACTGCATGACATCAAGTTTTAATACACCGCTCTTAATTACACAAAGCGGTTTCAATATGCATTAGACGGCGTCAAGTTGTAATATATCATTTCATGTTACACTGCACGTACTCATGTGTTAAACAGCTTCACATTGAGCTGCATGGTGTCATGTTTTGTTGGATGATTTCATATTACGGTGCATCGCAACAAGTTTTTAAATGCATCGTTCCATGTTTAAATGGATGGAATGAAGTTTTGCATTAAATGGTTTCAAAATACAATGCGTTGAATGCAAATATATTGGACGGGATGGAGTTTTAGACTAGACGGGGTTGAAATGCTATGCACTGACTGACTTGTTTATGAATGGATTGTATATTTAATAATTTTGGCGGTCACCGCCGCCCATAGTATTTGCATTTTGTTCGCACTTATACGTTATCCTTTTGGTCAGTTCATTCACATGTGTTTTGCTTGTGGGGTAAACTGTGCTAAATGATAATAGTTTTAATTTTAGCTTTGATGGCGGAGGTTGAAGGTTATTATTTCCGGCACGGTCCAGATACTAGCTTGGAACAACCGAACTTTTGTCCCTTTATCCGAGTGGTCTAGTGGATAAGGTGTCGGTCGCTCAATCCAGGGGTCGTGGGTTCGAGCTCCGCTGGGGTCACGACCATGACTTCTCATATGACACCAGTACTGGTTTTTTCAGGAAACGGACTCGAGAGTGGTTCCAATAAGCTTGAAGCTTTCATCACAATCGGGCTAAAACAAATTAGTATAAACTAACAAACTAAACTAAACTTAATATGCTCCATTAAAAACAGGTTTCAAACCCATAATCCGCGGTGGCTTGAACTCAAGACCCCTGGTTTCGGAGTCAGACAGTGTTACCACTGGAGCACTGCGTTCTCTCTGTGTTTTTAATCTTGTTGACACATCGTAAGAAAAATGCATATATTGGACTTACAGACAGACATTGATTATGACGCAGTTTAAAAGGTATAACGCTTTATCTTTTTTTTTGAAATCTTGCTTACTGAGCAAAAGTAAGTACGCGAAGGTTGTTATTAATTGCGTAATGCATGTATTGTTTTTGTTTGTTCCCACACAAAAATTGATTATTGTTTAGCATTTTATAACGTCATACGTTTAAATCCTGTTCGAGGTATTAATTAACAATCCTAACCACTTCGTAGAAAGTCATTTTTGACTGTGTATAAAAGAAACATTTTCACCGTCGAAATGCATTACTTACACAACAATGATTGGGAAGAACACATGTCTGCTCTGTTTCGTTTTGTTGTGTGTGGTGTACAGCAAACGTTCCGAGTGTAAGAGTATATTCAGGTACGTAACATGTACAGTATTAATTAATGTCACGATACGTCTGAAATACACTATATATAATGTACTTTAAAACTGACAGGAGAGCACTTTGATGTAAACAATAATTCTAATTTTATTTTTACCATGTCAGTTTACCTTGTCAGTTCATTTGCACTTAAGTTTGCGCATATCTCATATTTACTGCATGCTGCAGTTAAAGCAATTAATCTTAGCAGTTTAAGTTATTGTGATATATTGCTGCAAACACCAAAGAAGCACATAAGGTTATGGCTATGATATATTTACAATTTAAAAATTACATTTAAAAATGTCGGTTTAGCAAAACTGTGAATGATTGTTTCCTTAGAAAATAAGGAAAGAATAACACCAGTATTTTTCGAGTATTTATGTTACATGTAAGTAGACAAATATATTTTTATCAAAAACGAAGCACATAAGGTTATGGCTATGATAGATTTACAATTTAAAAATTACATTTAAAAATGTCGGTTTAGCAAAACTGTGAATGATTGTTTCCTTAGAAAATAAGGAAAGAATAACACCAGTATTTTTCGAGTATTTATGTTACATGTAAGTAGTCAAATATTTTTTTATCAAATAATCAAAACATTCGAGTGATTTGTCAGCTCAGTGTTCAGATGCGCAGTTTTTAAAGCGCAAGGGCGATAGCACAAGTGGTTAAATATGTAAGCATCTAAACGATAAACTATGGTAAATGAGACAATAAACCACAAGAAAGCCTTGATTGTTTGCATTCTTATTCTATGCTTCCAAAGGTCCTGGATCTTTTTTACAGATTTTACTATTATATGCTCGGTGAACATTTCTAATTAGGAGAAATATCGTAGAAAACACAACGAGAACTTGCATTATGATGTAAAGTATGTCTGTTATAAACTTATGTAGACATTTTCCTATGATTATAGTAAACCAAATGTTATCAAAACCGAAGATCTCGAGAAAGAAGGATGGCAGATGATTTTCCGGGCTACATCCGGTAATAAGCAGAGCGTGTATGATGCTTGGACGAAAGGTAATATAACATCATTGCTTAATCAAACATATGTATTTCAATTAAAATTTTCTTAATCCAAAATATGTTAAACACATAGTCAGAAATTTTATAGTGCGGTTGATTCATTCGTTCAGTTTGTTTTTGTTATTTATTTTTTTTACATCTTTTTCGTGGGGGCTTGGTGGGTGCGATTAAAATCACACCGACACAGTTATCTTATCAGCTTTTGATTGTGCAGAATGACACCAGGTGTCATTACGGTCATTATTTCATCACGGACGGGCCCCTGGTTAGAACCACCGACCTACCGTAAGCCAGCTGTATGGCTTTTTCACATCAAAGAACCGAGATTTCGAACCCACAGCGGTGAGGGGCAAATGATTTTATGTCAGATATCTTAACCACTTAAGATTTTGCCTGATAACACGGTATACTTTGAACAAATGAAAACCGTAAACGTTGGGTTTAGATACTGTTAGTGCACGTTCATTTAAAGGATTCGCTATGGGCGATTTTTTTCCCAATAATAGAATTTTCCGAAGGATGACTTTTATCACATAATTTTGCTTCTTATTGATGATTGCCCTTCGTCTCAGAAGCAAAAATATGCAAAAAATGTCATAAGTCACCAGTATTAAAAACGAGTTATATACCCTTGAAAACGGCATTTTTTGGAGCAAATAACTCTTTTTCAATACTGGTGGCTTATGACTTTTATTGCATATTTTTGTTTCTTAGATGATTGTCCTTCAATATCCAAAGTTTGAAGTAATTCTGTTTTTGAATTATTGACTGAAGTTTTGATGCCCGCCCTTTAAAGTGTTAAGTGTCAACAGAGAAAGTTTTAAAATATGTCGACTAAACTTTTCATTTACGCCTTTTGTCTTCAAAAAGACACAACAGGAGAACAACACAGCTTTATATTTGTACACACGTAATTTTAGCATTATTTTTTATTTATTATAAACAGGTGTTGGCACAAATCAGATAAGCTAACCGATGGAGCGGTCACGGGGTTTTACACTATGGGAGATCCTATTGTTTCTGGTGGGCAAACCCTTTGGTATACAGTATGTAAAATTAGCCTCTATAACCAAGATGGCGAGGTGCTAACTGATCTTTAACGGAAGGGGAAAGTGACGTAAACCTGGTTTGATAAAAAAAAGATCATGTCTCAAGCTATTCCGATCTGACTTTCTATTGACGCTTTCAATTTTTTTCTCATAGTTGGAGATTACCGACAAGGTTCTCAGAAAGGCGATTTCTCTCAACCGTTCTTAGGGAGGGTGTGACAAAGTATCGGACACATTGCTGTGATAGATACGAAACTATTCTGCGAAGGGATGCACGTGGGATCAACATCCGTTTACCCAAAATTTCCCTGTATTCATTGATTGTTTGCGCTGATGTTGGAATGTATGCAGTTTGGCAGGCCGATTTCATGGCAGTTTTTATTAAAACTAGTAACTAACTAAATGTCATTTAATTATTTTGTTATTTACAAGGTATGCAAAATTTCTAAACAACAAAAAGAAGTCCCTTTCGTGTTAACGACGTTTTATCTTCTCATAAAAAAATTGCTTTATTTTGTAAATTTTAAAATCATAATAAAGTGATATATCATGATAAACTGTGTTATATTTATTGTGTATTGGAATTCATTGGAATAGGTAAAACTCAAAAATGGTCTTTTAAAATATGTCATTATTGCTTACATTGTCCGACGAATTTCGTTATCTCAGAAATGTTTGATGCGCTTACCGTTATGTAAAATATATTGGTTTACTGCATGCGGGTATATTTTAACTTCTTGATTTCTTTTTGTCTCGAAAAGTCTTGTTTCTCGTAAATTTAATTTAAAATCCTAATATTTTATCTTGCCAACGCAAAATGAACTTGAATCTTTGTTAAATTGCTCGTACACTCAATATCAAGCTTGAAGACTACATTTTTGTACAAATTGAAACAACAAAAAACAAAACAACACAACTCTCATGTAACACAAAGGCGTATTTCAAGTCTGTTTGATAGAATCGTATTCATAATCAAGCTGAATGTGAATTGATCACTGCCGTGTGAAACAAATATTAACCTTTCGCTTGCTGGCGGCAAGAGATTGTACCTTTGAGACCAGGCTCATTATGGTCTGCTCTGTTTGCTACAGTAAATTTGCATTGAACACCCCTTTGAATAAGAAGTGGTATTGCCCAAACTGAATGATGGACCGGTTTATTTTAGATATTTAGCAGGGTAAAGGTTAAAGGATTGAAGGGATTTTAATATTACTTGGCACAAATGTTCCCCATGATGAGACGACATGTCATGCGTAACACCCAAAACCCCTGCTTAAAGGTCAAGGTCAGACTTTGAGATCAAAGGTAATAGGATTTTTTTCCTTTCCCGGTCAAATAACTTTGTCATGCACGGATTTTAAATATCAGTTGGCACAAATATTTCCCTGGACGAGACAATATGTCACGCGCAAAACCCGGGCCCTAAGTTTTAAGGTCAAGGTCACATTTAGAGACCAAAGGTCGGGTTTACAAAAATGACTTTGTCAGGAGCATTTCTTCTCATGCAGGGAGGGATTTTGATGAAACATGGCACAAATGTTCACCACTATGAGACGGATTGTCGTGCGCACGAACCAGGTCTCTAGGTTTAAGGTCAAGGTCATACTTAGAGGTCAAAGGTTAAATTTAAGAATGACTGTCCAGGCATTGGAGGGATTTTGAGGGTAATTGGCACAAATGTTCATTGCCATGAGGCACCTTTTTTAAGAATTACCTCCCTTTGTTGTTACTTAAATAGATTATATTGTTACTTTTTTTACTGGTCGTAGGAAAAATCGAGACCATTTTTCTGGGAACAACATGCATGTTACATTGAATTATTAGATGTATTTTGACCTATCTCTACCTGGTAAAGAGTTTTGTGTGGAATTGTAATATATATATATTTTTATTAATTTCCCTTTGTTGTTACTATAGATAACTTATATGATAACTTTTTCATAATTGTCCAAAATAAATCCATATGAAAGCAACTATAGGTTTTTATGTATGCAAGTTTTAATCCAAGTGTTTTGTTATAACAATTGTATATATAGTACAATATTGTTTATACATCATTGACATATATAAAATTTTTATGAATATACTGCAGTAGAAAACAAAAAGGTGCCTTCCAGTAGGGGACTTTGTATTGCATGGCAATACTTCATTCACTTGTTTATTTTATTTTAGTCTCTTCCATTTACAAACTACAAGTATATACAAATATACAACATAGCATTAAAACATATGTAAATGTCCATTCAATTTTAGAATTATAAGAGAGATATAAACCGGTAAAAAATAATATTACAAACATCAAAATCCACTAGATGACTTAAAACAGTACAGATTTATACGTATAAGCACGTGTGTGCTCGTGTGTGTATATGTATGTGTGCTTGTGTGTGCTTTGGTGTGTGTGTTTGTTTGTGTGTGCTTGCGTGTGTGTGTGAGTGTATGTCCATTACTTAAAAAAGTATACAGACATGTGTAAATGTGTGTGTGCATGTGTGATTGCATTTGTCTGCGTGTGTCTGTCTGTGTGTGTGTGTGTGTGTAATTGAATCTGGTGAGATAAAGTTACCTTAAAGTATGATAAGTGTGGAAGTCAAATCCATATTTAATGAACACGTGACTAAAATATTTAGTTCAGTCAGTCACATTCCATTAAAAATAATTAACCTAACTAAGTACAATGAAGAATATGTATGCACTTGCATGAATAATTTGTAGACTTAGAAACAATGGAAGTAATAAGTGACGTATTTTAATCACGTGACGTATGGACTTAGTAGCACTCATATTTTGTATAAGTAGCATGTATTATTTATGGGAGCCTACGGAGGTATGGTGTACCCAAAGGAGCAGTTTTATGCCCTGACTTTTGTTTTGCTATGGTGCTTACCATATGTTTATATTTTAGCTTCTTCCCCCAGACGACTTTTACTGGTGATGTCACGACCGGAAAGTAAAATTTCCCCGAGGTTATTTTATCTTTACTCGCCTGGATGTGATTTTCCAGCGCCAGAGCTTTCGTCCATGGTTGTGTGTAACCCGCAAAGACGTGACTTTTGTATCAACTGAAACAGCTCAGGGATGCAATCACTACGGAGTCAACGTTTTCACGGTTTAGAGGGGACTTTACTTGAAGTTTATGTTGTTTATTTTTTGTGCTATTTAAAGTTCGAAGTTAACGGAAACACCTGTTTTCACATCATGTTAAAACGGAACTGTTAGTGTTGGACTTTATATCTGTTAAAAGAGATTCTGAGCTCAGTTTTTTTTTGGTTCTTTGTTTTCTTACAATAAGTTTTCTTTTCACTTTCATTTATTCATTGTAAAAAATCATTTTTGTAAATAAATTTTGTAAATATTGTACGGGTTTGATTTGTTTGGTAGTTATTGTCCCCGGTACGTCATCCTTCACACTCACCCATGTCTTCAAGCTTACACTTCTGGCCGCGGAAATATCACTACATGTTTATGGCTCAGCCATGTCTTCAAGCTTACACTTCTGGCCGCGGAAATGTTTTTTCATGTATTGACCTCCCCCCATTTCTCAAGTTTAAAATACCGGCCTCGGAAATGTTTCTACATGAAATTTGCCTTTAACTTAACTTCTGGCTACATGTATATGGCCTTAGCATGTCTTAAAGCTTAAACTTCTGGCCTCGGAAGTTTCTAATGTATATGACCTTAGTCATGCCTTCAAGCTTAACCCTTATGGTCGGGGAAATGTTTCTACATGTATATGACCTCAGCCATGTCTTAAAGCTTAAACTTCTAGCCTGGGAAAATGTTTCTACATGAATATGATTTAGCCATGCCTTCAAGCTTAACTTATGGCCGCGGAAATGTTTCTACATGTATATGGCCTCAGCCATGCTTCAAGCTTTAAACCCTCTGGCCGCGGAAATGTCTGTACATTTATATGCCTCAGCCATGTCTCCTGACTTAAAATATTACCCTTGAAAATGTTTCCTCAGCCATGCCTCCAGTTAAAACTGAGCACATCACATCGTACAGACATGGTTAAGCTAATTTTTTGAGTTATGATTTACAAAGGTTGCTTTTCATTTCATGATGGGGTGACATCTAAAAAAAAAGCAGAGATTTTTCGCGTTTTCTTTATTCTTTTATCCTTTAAACTCGATGAGCTGAAATATAATAATCAATACAAGAAATGTTTTGCCTAATAAATGACTTTAATAAATGTACTTTATGTTTTCAGAAGATGCCGCCATTAGCACCCGTTATGTAGATCGACAGTAGGAAGAAGATTCTGGGACACTTCTTCTAAAATTAGCGCATACATCTATATGTAAATGTGTAGAAATTTTCAAATGAGGACAAATTTCAATGGGTTTTAAATTACTTATTTGACTCCATCGACTACAAACCCCCAGCTAGTTTTATTTCGTTACTTACACAGTTATCAACCCCTTTTGCGCGTGAATCATGTGTAGATTTAATAAAAAAAGAGCATTTTTTATAAAGGAAAATGGCCTCCTTTTAATTCATTGCGTTTCCGTAAAAAAACAGGAAAACATGTTTGCACGAGGGTTTCTTGGAGTATCTGGGAGGATTCCCGCCTATATTGCTTGTTTTCGGAACAATTGGAAATCTAATGACAAATAATAGTTCTGATGGCAACGCAAGAACCGTAACTCTAGTTTAGCAAAATATTTGTCTGCCCTTTCTGTAGCAGACTTATCGTTCTGGGATGGCTTCCCAAGAAACTGGCTAAACACGGATTTGGTTTTTGATTTAAAGTATTTCTGAGTTTGTATGCAAAGTACAGTTGTTTTTAGTATATTTTGGGTCTCAAAATTCTGCCCTTTTTGGTTGTTTTTGGTTACCGTTGAGCGTTTTCTGTGTGCTTGGTTCCTTAAAGTAAAACGAATATGTCGGCTCGAAATGCAAATATCGTTATAATAGCGTGGCGACCTCTCTCACACTACTTAACTCGCTTTCTCTTTGGTATGGGGCTTACAAAGGGTAACATTTGTTACCCCAGTAATGAAGCTACGTTATTTCTCTTTAATATATGGTCATTGATATCACTATTTGGATTTTCCTTAACACCATTAATTAAAGTTAGTGTTTTGAATACAGCCATCATTGGGCCAATTTTTGATGGTGCGACGGAAGTCTCAAACCAGGTTGCTCCCGAGACAGTGACGCCCAAAAGCAATGGCAAGGAAATAAAAAATCGTCAGATCACCGCAATGCTGATACCTAAATATAGTTTTTCATGGGATTGTCACCCACTTTTATGTTTCCTGATATTTTTACTGACTGGGTTCTGTCACACGAAAATAATCAGAGTGATGGCTTGTTGGAGCTGGTTTGGTCAATTTTCAATGCTTTATTTTACACCAATAATGCAGTAAATTTTATCCTATATTTACTGAGCAGATCTGCGTTTAGGAAGTAGGCAAAGGACGTTTTGTTCCGAAGTCTTATTCGTGCAAGGCGATATGTAAAGGAAATCATTCACGCGAAAACAATTGTGACCATTTGTGGAGCAAAGAAATGTAGAGTTGCAAAACATTGGAGTGTTCGCTATATAAACGCACGAATATGAATGGTTATTATGGATTTCATGAAAAATTTAAAATAAAATAAAACGTAAAAATTGACAGTGATATATAAAGTCAAGACAATGTGCTTTTATACCCTTACAATATTAATATTGCGGGAAATATGTTCCTTTATTTTTATAACCACAAGCATCATCACCTCAACCACTTCGTGCAAACCTCCACCACTTCCACCTCTTCGTCCTAACCTCCACCACTTCATCCTCACCTCCATCACTTCGTCCTTATCTCCACCACTTTGTCCTCACTTCCATCACTTCGTCCTCCACCACTTTGTCCTTCACCACTCTCTACACGTGCACTCTTGTTGGTTTATTGTTCCAGTATGTAGATCTATAAGTATTTGCTTTATTTTTATTTGTTAGGAGAAACGTTAGTCAACATGTGGCGTTTTTTAATATATAATATCAATACTGATATGTTAGAATAGTCTTGAAAGGACTCCCCATACTTGGATTCAGTGTTGCTATATTTTCTGGTCCTTTTGGATCATGGAATCCATTCAATGAATCTGTAATAGAGTTCAGCTTACGTCGGTGCTAGGGGGCGTAAGAGGTGTTTCACTTTCCATTACCTCTCATGAACAGACCCAATTAAACCGAGTCTGCTATTATTTTGCTTGGTGTGTTGTATGCTTCCAAGGATCTTCATGTTAGGTTTTATTAACTATTACAAAGCACCCATTTAAATGCCGTGTGATGGCCGTTACTTATTTATATTCAGCGTTGTTAACCTTTAATATGTCAGTCTTTAGGCATAGGACATATTGATCAACAGAATTACTAATCTTCCCGTTTTGTATCATAACAACCTGCTCGTAATGGTACATTATACAAGCAAAAGTATAGTATGTCCCACTATAAAAAAACTCAGCGATACTTCATTATTTGGATGTTACAAGGTAAGCTTTTCCCCATAAATAAGCTGACAAAAACATCTGAACCGTTTCATTTTCAGCTCTTATAAGTGCGCAGGGAACTAAACTATTAGATATCTATGCTTGTGGCAAGAATGGTCATTCTTTGCGTTAATGTCCCTTCACTTTTTAAATTTTATTTACACTGTCTTGCAATATGGTTTGGCTTATAACAAGTTTTTTTTTGGTACGGGCGTTATCTTGGAATTAGCGTCTTTAACGTAATTTTGTTTATTTATTTATTTAAGGCCTCATCAGTATAAAGTAAAGTATAATGCATTTTATTTGACCTTGCGGGGCGTAGTAATCTCTTTCCTTATGCAAATAATGGTAATCTCAAAAAACTAGCAAAATAGGTAGAGCAAACCGATGACTAAAATTCAACGCTACGTTGGTACAATGTAAGGTAGATGACCATTGGATAAGAAATTAAAGGGTTGCCGAATATTCACATCCTGCACAATAATACCCGTGGACAGTCGCGAAGCCCCGCCCGCCATGTCGATTAAAACGCAGTAAAAAGTGCAAATGTTTGTTTTTTATAGTGTATCCCACTGAAAGGGCCAGCCAATTTTGGTTTTTAGACACTACATACATTGAACAGGGATTACTTCCCGATTCCTATTTTTTAATTTCCAGGCACTAGGCAGGTAGGCAATGGTAAACCCTTATTTAAACTGCTGGGGCTCCCCAAATTGTCAACGGTCTATCTTTAGTAACAAGACCCTCCTCTGACAGGGCTCGAAATTCGACCTACCGATTTTGGGGCAGATGTTTATCCATTAATATACATCACTTAAGAATACACAGGTACATTTTTTATAGTACATTTAAAAAAAAATGTTTAACATATATATACACACTGTCACGCTAGATAGAGTTACAAGAGATTAGATTAGCATAACATGACTACACAGGGCATATGACTAATACTATAAACTTCTTTCTTTCCAAAGGTAAGAACATTCCCATGTAGAATAAAATGTATACTAAGCGCAAATTAAATGAATGTAGCTGCCTAACTGCTGATAATATATTTAGGTATACAACAAATTAGATGGGTATTCCATATACTAACATATTATTAAAAAAATACTCGATTCCCTAAATGTGTGATTTCAATTGTTCAATTGTAATAACCCAGCTTTCTAGCTTCTATCTGAGAAAGAGCGTTTTTCCAGCATGCTTAAGCAGATGTCACTGGGTGTTTTCATGTTAAAACCCCGAAACTTTTTGCTGCTAATTTCGAATTATCTAGGAGTTCATAATCACAGTTTTTAAGGTTGTTTCACAACTCAACAACCGAACAATAAGCGTGGTATACAGATTTTGGATAGCTCAGCCGATATATTGGATTTAAATAAGACGGGTCAATTTTAAGGGACAATAATAGAAAAGTGACGATTTGGCCTTTTGACAAGCATTGTTAACCTTATCTTGTCAGACATTTTGCTATTCAGATAAATATCGACATGTTTGGGCACTCTGAGCAATTTCAATTTTTTCGGAACCAAACTGGAATGTCATTGGACTTCTTATTCTTGAACGATCTCCAAAGATAACCACATGACTTTTTGATGGGTTAAAATTTTGTATCTATACATACATGTTTACTTGTTTGTAATGTCAAACATACCCTGCAAGTTTACGGGGTTTATTGCTGACAGGGCCAATATCGTCTGCTAATGTGGTGTTTCCTATTATGGTATCTAGAACAAATGTGCCGAGACCACATTTCTCTAGTTCTTCGAGAAGGCCATTATTTTACAAGTTATTATCCAGGGGGAAATTACTCCTCCCCTGTCGAATTCCTTGTTGAACTTGAAGAATTTGACTGAAACCCTTTTCCGCCACGCAGCTGGACATATTTGTATGGGCATCAACAAGTAGCGCCCAATGTTTCCCCGTACACCAAGCTTAGACAACTTGTAAAAAAGTTCATTTAACCAGACAGTGTCAAAGCCTTTTAGTTTTCAAGAAAAGCAACATACACTTTTGAGTTTACTCATTATTATGGTATATAGACTCTTGAAGGTTAAAGGAAGCTGTTTATAGCGCCAGAATGTTTTTGGTACGCGTTTTGTTGATGGTTTGGAAAGCGGGTATTGCTGTCTGATATCCAAGAAGAAACGATTATGAACTATACTTATACTATACTACACTGGCCATTTCTGTATATGCCGCCGTAGGTCCCTATGTGACTTTATTAATTCATTTTGTATTTTGTTATTGTTTTCAAAAAATATAACGGAAGTGCCTCACAACTGAAGCGGGAAACGACTTCGATTCGAAAAATAGTCCACTGTTTAAATAATTTTTTGATAAAGGTCCATAGAAATTAATAATTTTCAGATATTGAAAACGCATTTTCTGAAAAAGGATTCGTTATTTGATAAGAAATTATAAACATCGACAGTTCTTTTTAAAATTATACACGTGCTGACACCTGTGTTGTCTCCCGTTTATTATTAGAGTTATCGTCCGTCCAGCGCAGTATTACTTTTGCAGTGAATCGCCGAAAAGTCGTGGGAAAATTAAAAACCATGTAAATAAACTAAAATTAACCACTTTTTCAAGATCAATTTCAAGTAATGCTTTAACCCACCAGACCAGAGTAGCATCTTAGATACCTGTACTAATGTACTCATTTTGTAGAATGTCATGTTATGCCCTTGCAATGCTAATCCCACTCTGATTTAATTTTTGTTTACATTTTTTGTCAATGAGAAAGATGGCGTCGATCCCGAGTTGAGATGACGGGGCATTAAATTTTT
Organism: Mercenaria mercenaria; assembly: GCF_021730395.1. Taxonomy (NCBI): domain Eukaryota; kingdom Metazoa; phylum Mollusca; class Bivalvia; order Venerida; family Veneridae; genus Mercenaria; species Mercenaria mercenaria. Next base: position 1,822,439 of record NC_069378.1, read on the forward strand.
ACATGTTTAAGCAAACCTGGTGCGTTAGAAAGAAAAATAGAAGTAAAACCTTATTTGTTACTGGTACATTGTATTGTAAAAAAAAAGAACCCTGTTTTTTCCTTATACAAAAGCTTAATATTTTGTAATGGATGTACTTTCACAAAGACCTGTGTTTTCTTAATACATTCATAGTACCACATACTTATCCACAAAGTACTGAATATTACAGGTGCCCATGAGTATTATATTAATTTAGGAGTATGTTTTTATCTTCCAACAATCAATTTCTTAAATATGCTCCCCTTCCTCATTTCTACATGAACTGTGAAAGTAGCAATATGCGTCCCCTTAAGTAAAGTTTTTACAAAGATGGAGTATTTAAATACCTGTAAGCTGTCAAAGTCCGTAATCATATAGATATGATACAATATAAATCATAAAAACGTATTTACATTTATACTTATGACTAGTAATTTTCAAATAATAACTGAATTAACTGCATTTATAACTATTTATAAAACAGGATTATAATACTAAAAGCTATTGCTTAAATATTATAATTAGGTTTCGCTCACCTTAATTGTGTATTAACGATGATGTATTCATTTTTTTCATGGATTATGGAAAACGTGGCTTGTTTTCATACTGTTGATCGACATTTGTACGTCTGTAGAGTATAAAAAAAGCCGGATTCATTATTCATTATTAAAAATTTTTTATTTTCATTTGTTGTCACGCTTTTAGTTGTGGTTTGGATATGATTAATTCTGTCAGAACTTGTCGCTGTTTTCTTTTTTTTCGGAATGAGTTTTAAACAAAGTACAGTGTTTTTGTTGTTATTTTAAGGTATTGGACACCTAACAATAATGTTTGAAAAATAGCATTTGCTTGGTATATTCTTAAAGTGTGACCATGTTTCGCACTTTGTTGCAAATTTTAAACAACTATTACCGTACCGTTTTTTTTTGGTAAATTTTGTATAATTTATGGTATTTCCTCAAGCTCAAGTACAGACAAATTCCAATGTGATGACCACTATCTAAACGTTTGCAGAAAATTCATTACAGCATTAATTTTGATAAAAGAAACATCAAACTATTGTTAAACAATTAAAAAACACAAAATAAAAGTGTAAATATCATTTTTTTGCTAGGGTGCCTCAAGTAAACAGATTTAATGAGACAGAATTCTAACTCCAACATTGAAAAATTCATGTCGAATCCTGTGGGTCTGTTTTGAATTTTGCACACTTCATTAAAAATAAGCTTGGGGCAGAAGTAAAACCTACCTGCATTTCTTCCACAATATGTAATCTAAAGAATGAAGGCAAAATAGAGAACTTTTACCGCTAGTAACTCAGTATTTTTAAAGATGTCTAACTCTACCCCTCCTGATTCAGAAGTAAATTAACTTTGAACAGCAAGAAATCGCTTATAAAATGAAAATTTTCCAATTTTGTACAATACATCCGTAATAAGTCTTGAAAGAAGTAAAAACTCACTAGAGAAAAGGAAAATATGTAGAAATAAAAATTGGTCCCAGTGGGGCTTGAACCTACGCCCCCCTGAAAATTGCAGTCAAAGTAGGTTTATGGTAGGAATTGAATACTCTTCAAAAAGGAGGTACTCTATTACGGGTCCAATACCTTAACACGATCCTGAAGTCAGTTCTATCCGGCATCATCAATGAATAACAAATAATATATCTAGCTACTAGAACAGTTTTAGAAGGTTGCCAACTTATCAGTTGCCCAATAATCATAACACTTATATGTAATATCGGCTTAAAGAAAACAGCTAAAACATAATGATATATTTGAATCAAAACATTAATTGCCAAGAGACAGCCAGTTGACTACTAACTATGTGATTTGACTTTCTCATGGCGTTCCTATATTTTTTTTCCAATTAGCCGAACGACAGAGACTCTACCTTTGACATGGTATTTGCAATTTGTTCGCACCTCTACGTTATCCTTTTGGTCAGTTCATTCACGTTTTAATTCAAGTCTACAGTTTTCATTCTCAAAATGAGAAAATAATTATACATGTGTTCTGCTAGTGGGGTGAACTGTGCTAAATGATAATAGTTTTAATTTTAGCTTTAATATGGCGGAGGTTGAAGGTTATTATTTCCGGCACGGGCCAGATACTAGGCTAGAACAACCGAACTTCTGCTTGGACACCTTTATCCCTTTATCCAAGGGGAACGGTGGTCTAGTGGATAAGGTGTCGGCCGCTCAATCCAGGGGTCGTGGGTTCGAGCCCCACTGGGGTCACGACCATGACCTCTAATATGACACCAGTACTGGTTTTTCCAGGAGAGTGGTTCAAATAAGCTTGAAGCTTTCATCACAATCGAGCTAAAACAAATTAGTATAAACTAACAAACTAAACTAAACTAAATATTCTCCATTAAAGACAGGTTTCAAACCCATAGTCCGCGCTTAGTGGTAAGTGATATGCAGCTAGTGATACACACCACTCGGACACGAAGGCAAGACCAGAATATTTCAAGTATGCAGAGGCCAATAAACGTTTTAATCCGTGTTTGTTTGTATTTAAGCATATTTACAGTCGCCAACGGAAACTCGTATGGGCGACTCCTAGTCTACTATGTAAGTATGTGGATCGTACAAGATACATAAGCCGCTCCAATTCCAGAAGCCTCCCGGGTTCTTAAACGTGCCAGGTGTAAAGCACCAAATACACTGGACTCTTATCCCAGTTTTTTTTAGTTGGAGGAGCGGCGGCTTGGACTCATGACCCCTGGTTTCGGAGTCAGACAGTGTTACCACTGGAGCACTGCGTCCTCTCTGTGTTTCTAATCTTGTTGACACATCGTAAGAAAAAAAGCATATATTGGACTCACAGACAGACATAGATTATGACGCAGTTTAAAATGTATAAACGCTTTATCTTTTTATTTTAAAATGTTGCTTACTGAGCAAAAGTAAAAAAGCGAAGATTGTTATTCATTGCGTAATGCATGTATTGTTTTTGTCTGTTCCCACATAAAAGATTGATTATTGTTTACCATGTTATAACGTCATACGTTTAATTTCTGTTCGCAGTTTTTACAATCCTAACCACTTCGTAGAAAGTCATGTATGAGTGTGTATAAAAGAAACCTTTTCACCATCGAAATGCATTACATGCCTAAAAATGATTGGGAAGAATGCATATCTGCTTTGTTTCGTTTTGTTGTGTGTGGTGTACAGCAAACGCTCCGAGTGTAAGAGTATATTCAGGTAAGTAGTATATATATATATAGCATTTGTGTCATACACACTAGCGGCGTAGCTCATAATGTACTTTAAAAATTGTGAATGGAGCTCTAAACTTATTAATTAAAACTGACAAAAGAGCATACAAATGTTGAAACATTTTTTTCTAAATTTTGTTTAGTTCATTTGCACTGAAGATTGCGTATATCTCATATATACTGCACGCTCCAGTCAAAGCTGCTCATACTCTACCCCGTGTAGATATATAATTATACTCTTAGCAGTTTAAGGTATTGCTATATATCGGCAAACATCAAAGAAACACATTATGATATGATAGATTTACAATTTACAATTATCAAGCCTAGTCGATAAACTGTCGCTTTAGCAACACTTGAAGGAATGATTTTTCCTTAGAAAATAAGGGGAAAAAATAACACAAGCATTTCTCGAGCCTTCATGTTAAAAGAAAATAGTAAAATATTTTTTATCAAATAATCAAAACATTCGAGTGATTTGTAGCTGATATAGCACGGTTCAGAGTTCACATGCTCAGTTTTTAAAGCGCAAGGGCGGTAGCGCAAGTGGTTAAATATGTAAGCATCTGAACGATAAACCATGGTAAATGAGACAATAAACCACAAGAAAGCCTTCATTGTTTGCATTCTTATTCTATGCTATCACTTAAGCAATCTTTAAGTGCCGCGTGGCGGCCGTACACTGTCTCAACATACTTGAATTCAGTGTTGTTATATTTTCTGGTCCTTTGGAATCATGGAGTCCACTCAGTATGTATGTAATAGAATTCCGTTTAAGCGTGAGGGATGTTGCATTTTCCATTACCTCTCATGAACAGACTCAATCAAACCGAGCTATCAGTTTGCTTGGTTGCATTCTATGCTCCCGAAGGATCGTTTTACAGATTTTACTTTTTTTATTTTTTTTTGAGGCCCCAAATGGGTAACCCCGTTTATTTTCCCCGTCATATGTATAACTAGGGTCGGAGAACCATCCCTAATTAACCTTACACACAACATATTATAATATTATACTTATTTTAAACATCAACATTTACATATTACAATACTATTACATATGTATATCAAGTATGATATAAAAAGTCATAAACGGGTACCCAAGGAAAATTCGTTTTAACAAAACCATATCAAATAGGTGAAAAAGAAAAAGTGGTTATACATGTATGATATATAATGATGCTGAGCGAGCTTGCACAGACTGAGGATCAGTATTACGAAGTGTAATTGTAATGATATCTAATTACAAACATTTATCTGATGAATAATCTTACAATTGACCAGTTTTGTTTTTCTAAATCTGTAATGTTCAAATTCTTATAAATTTCCCATGCTAATGAAAGGCTCTTCTTAAGTCCAGTAACAGTTGGTATAATTCCTTTTCTTTTGCACAAATATATATATCTTTTTATCTCCAGAAACAAAATATCATATTCAACATTTCTGGGTTTACAACTGAAGGATCCAAGTAAAAAACATTCTTTTTTTCATACATTCCATATTTATATTAATGTTTGTACATATATCTTTTATTCTGCTAAGTAATTCTTGAACTATATGACAATTCCAAAATAAATGTAATAAAGTTTCTTCTTCCATTCTACAAAATGTACATAAATTATCGTTTCTCATATTCATTTCATACAACAAAGAGTTGGTACCTTAAGTTCTATGTACTAATCTAGTTTGAAACCACTGAATATATGAATCTCTTGTATATTTGAAAGGTAAACTATATATATATTCCCAATCTAAAAGACTAATATTAAACAAAGAATTCCATTTTATTTGACTTGTTGGTTTTTAATTATTTTTTTTATAAATATACTATAAATAGTTTTGTTGTTTTTCAGAATTACAGGCATTAAATACCTACTGATACAAGGATGTACCACATTGTAATCAATAACAAAGTTGTTATTTTTGCTTAATAGAAACCTTTCTACACTTCTTTTTAATATCTCATAATGCAAAAAGTTTATTTTACTTCCAGCAATTGCTTCTAAATATTGCAAACTAAGAAACGACACAGAATCTGACATAATATCACTAACAAATCGAATTACTCTATCATAGAGTGGTTTTAAAAAGATACCATTTCCACCAGAGAGAATTTCATGATTATAGAATAGTGGCATAGTTAACAATTGTTCAGCTGTATCAAATTGTGTACACTCTATTAATTTCATACAAGATTTTAAAACATCAATCCAAAATTTATTTGTGAGTTTTCTTGTAGTATATTCTGCGTGTATCAGTGCTATACACTGGGCACGTTAATAAACCAGGCTGTCTATTCGCAACGAGCTAGGCTAATGTAGCCGGACAAGCCTGTATCTGATTACTGATCTCCCTGTCTTCCTTTGTCTCATTCTGTCCCTCTGGTCAGATCGCTCTGTGTCTGTACTAGTATAGGATGAATTATGCGCCCTGTGTTGCTGCATTTGAACTCTGTAAAGCGCCTTTGAACGTGAAATTGATCATGAAAAGGGCGCTATATAAATCTGGTATAATAATAATAATATAATACAGTTTACCAGTATTAAATACTATGTTTCGAAGCTCTTAAGGAGATGAAGAATCAAAAAAGTCCAGGTTCAGATGGCATGTCTGTTGAATTTTATAAGATATTTTGGACAGAGATTAAAACGTACTTTATTCAATCTATTAACTACTCTTACAACACCGGACATCTGACTAGTTTGCAGAAACAAGGTATTATTTCGCTTATGCCGAAACCAAATAAAGACACACAAATTTTGAGTAACTGGCGCCCTATAAGTCTATTAAATGTAGATTACAAAATTGCCGCCAAAACCATAGCAAACAGGATAAAAAAGATTATCAATTCTATCATAAGCAGTGCACAGACAGGATTCAAAAAAGGCAGATATATAGGGGAAAATGTTAGGTTAATATATGAAATAATAGATTTCGCACAACAAAATAAAATACCAGGACTTTTACTGTTCGCAGATTTCGAAAAAGCTTTCGATACACTAGATCATAACCTTATGATAAGGTGTTTAAAACACTTCAATTTTGGTGATTCTCTTATACAGTGGGTAAAATTATTTTATAATGATATAACCAGTATGGTAATAAATAATGGCTATCTATCAAAACCCTTTTCAATACTACGTGGAGTGAGACAAGGCTGTCCTCTTTCCTCTTCCTTATTTATTATTTGCATTGAAATCCTCTCAAATTATATCGAGACTGATGAGATCATAAAAGGCATAACAGTTAATAATGTTGAAATAAAACAATCCCTGTTTGCAGATGATGCAACCTTTATCAATAATGGTGCAAAACATTCATTTGAACAACTAATAGATGTTATATCGAACTTCGAGTGTATATCTGGATTGAAACTTAATATCAACAAAACTAACATACTAAGGATAGGATCATTAAAAGATACAAACCTCCAGTACTGTAAAGATAAAATGTTTAATTGGACATCCGAGTCAGCTCAAACATTAGGAATGATATTTACAAATGATAAAAAAGACAGCATAACGTTAAACCTGATACCCAAGATTCAAAATTTTACTAACTGTTTAAAACAATGGGAACATAGAAAACTAACACTACTTGGAAAAGTAACTGTTATAAAATCATTAGCTTTACCAAAACTAATTTACCCTCTTACAGTGTTACCAAACCTATCAAACAAGGTTCTAGCTAATCTAAAGCAATTACTCTCACTTCCATTAACACATTTCTTGAACCATGATACTTCCAAGCTGTATGTATATGAAAATATGTCTATCATTTCCAGGCCTCCTTCTTTATTTTCTTTAATGATAACTGTTTTCTTGATTTTTACTCTACCTTCCCATACAAAATCATAAAAAAATATTATTAATTTCATGTAACTCTTGATCACTTGGGTTTGGTAACGATATCAGACAATGTGTAAACTAGGGAAGTAACAATGATTTAACAACCATAATTTTACAAATTGGAGTTAGTTTTCTTCTCTTCCAATATGATATACTTTCTACAATTTTACTGATTTTATCTTGAAAATTAAGATCTACCATTTTGTTTAAATCAACATCAAATATAATACCCAGTAGTTTAAACCTAGTTGTACCCTACAAAAGTTTCCATTTTGTTTTTATTGACCTTGTGCTATATTTAAGAGAGCCTATCCAAATAACATTAGTCTTATCAAAATTAACTTTTAATCCTGAGTGAAGGGAAAAATCATGCAGTAAGTCAAGTGCTGAGTTCAAAGATTTATCCGAACCATCTAATAATAATGAGGTGTCATCTGCAAATTGAGAAATCCTATATTCTGTTTCATCAATAACTATACCTTTAATATTTGAACAATTTCTAATTTTTATTGCCAGTATCTCAGCACAGAGAATAAAAATATACGACGAGATCGGGTCACCCTGTCGGCAACCACGGCCGCAGCTAAAAAAATTTGATAAAAATCAATTTAACTGTACTGATAATTGTGTATTATTTAAGAACATTGTTATCCATTTTCTAATCATTGGACCAAAATTGAAAAAGGAAAAAGTTTTCTGTATGAAATTGAATGACAAAGTATCGAAGGCTTTTTCGAAGTCGATTAACATAACTAGACCTGGGATATTATTATCTTCAGTGTACTTCATTACATCATACAAAAGTCTGGTATTTTCCCCAATATAACGTCCTTTAACAAAGCCAGTTTGATCTCTGGCAACTAGATTATCTAACATAGATTTTATTCTGTTAGCAATACTACCTGAAGCCAGTTTATAAACAATGTTTAACAATGTATTTGGTCTCCAATTTTTCAGGAACTGTTTTGGTTTATTTTCTTTTGGAATACATGTTATTATACCTTGTTTTTGTGTAACTGAAAAACTGCTGGTGTGAAAAGCATAATTTAAAGCTCTCACTACAAACTAAAGAAATTTGTTGTAAAACCATCGGAGCCTGGACTTTTATCATTTTTCATGTTTTTCAAAGTGTTAGAGACTTCTTCATATGACAATAAACCTTCTAATGCTGAAGACTGTTCTGGTGATAGCTTAGGATCATTACATTTATCTAGATCTTCATCCATATTATAGTTGTCTAACATATTAACTTGGGAATACAGTGTTTTGTAAAAGTTACTAGTTTCTTTCAAAATTTTCTCCTGGTTATATATATATGAACCATCTTCTGTTTCAATAAAGGGAATTACTTTACTTGAATAGTTATACTTTTCTAGATTACAAAAAAAGCTGGAAGCTTTTCCACCATCTTCAATCCAAACAGAACGTGATCTAATCATGTAACCTCTTATTTTTTCATTTCTTAGTGTATTTAATCTGTCTTGTAAATTTAAATATGTTTCTTTGTTTTCAGTTGTTAAATTATTTTCCAATTTCTTTATTTCCTCTAACAGTATTTGTTCTTGTTTATTTTTATTTTTAGTTCTAAAACTGGCATACGATATTGTTTTACCACGTATTTCCATTAAAAGTGTCTCTAGAAATAATTGGTCATTAATGGTAAAATGTAAGTTCTTATCATCTATGTCTGACAATTTTTCAAAATTATATATTGGTACACAGTATTGTTTCTTTATTTCTTCTATTTTAGTATTTATACACTCTAAGTATTCTATATCATGTAACAATGAATTGTTAAACTTCCACAGACCGTTACCATGTTTGACGTTCTCAAAGCATAAAGAAGTATTTACAATAGAATGATCTGATCTGTAACTAATATAAATATCTGAACTTCTGACAAAATTCAACATATTTTCAGTAATTAGAAAAAATCTAGTCTGGCTTGTTGTAAAGGATTAATAAGCCTCCATGTAAATCTTCTACTTTCTCCATGTAATATTCTAAAAGGATCTACCAAATTTCTGTTTTCAATATGTGTTAACAATTTTCTAGCCTTTACGTTATGATTTCTAGATTTGTAATTGCAATAGTCTAGCTCATGATTCAAAACTAAATTATAGTCTCCATATACTACATAAGAATCATTTCCAATTTTATCTATAACATTAAAAACATAGTTATAAAAGTCTGGACTATCTATATTTGGCCCATATAGTGTAAAATCAAATGAAATATCTACTATTCTTTATTTTACTATTATTTGCTCGGTGAACATTTCTAATTAGGAGAAATATCGTAGAAAACACAACGAGAACTTGCATTATGATGTAAAGTATGTCTGTTATAAACTTATGTAGACATTTTCCTATGATTATAGTAAACCAGATGTTATCAAAACCGAAGATCTCGAGAAAGGAGGGTGGCAGATGATTTTCCGGGCAACATCCGGTAATAAGCAGAGCGTGTATGATGCTTGGACGAAAGGTAATATAACTTCATTGCTTAATCAAACATACAATGTATGTATTTCAATTAAAATACTCTTAATCCAAAATATGTTAAATATATGGTGCGATTGATTTATTCGTTCAATGTGTTTTTATATCATTTTCGTGGGGGCTTGGTGGGTGCGGTTAGCGTTACACCGACACAAATACTGGTCATTCAGCATCTTACCAGTTTTTGATTGTGCAGGAAGACGCCAGGTGTCCCTACGGGCATTATTTCATCACGGACGGGCCCCCGGTTAGAACCACCGAGCTACCGTAAGCCAGCTGTATGGCTTCCTCACATAAAAGAATCCTTAACTCCAAGCAAGATTTCGAACCATTAGCTGTGAAGGGCAAATGATTTTAAGTCAGATATCTTAACCACCCGAGGTTTTGTCTGTAACACGGTATACTTTGAACAAATGAAATACGTTTGATCGAAACAGTTAACATTATGTTAAGATACTGTCAGTGCATATTCATTTAAAGGCGTTCGCTAGAGTTTCTGTATGTGAGATGGGCGGAATTTTCCCCATTAACAGAATTTCATTGAAGGATGACTTTATTGCATAATTTTATTTCTTACATGATTGTCCTTCATCTAAGAAACAAAAATATGCAATAAAGGTCATAGATCACCAGTATTGAAAAAGAGTTATCTGCCCTTGAAAATGGCATTTCTTTGGGCAAATGCCGTTTTCAAGGGCAGATAACTCTTTCTCAATATTGGTGACCTGTGACTTTTATTGTATATTTTTGTTTCTTAGATGCTTGTCCTTCAATATCCAAAGTTTGAAGAAATTCTGTTTTTGAATTATTGACTGATGTTTTAATGCCCGCCTTTAAAGTGTTAAGTATCAACAGAGAAAGTTATAAAATTTGTTGACTAAACTTTTCATTTACGCCTTTTGTCTTCAAAAAGCTACAACAGGAGAAGAACACAGCTTTATATTTGTACACACGTAATTTTAGCATTATTTTTTATTTATTATAAAACAGGTGTTGGCACAAATCAAGATAAGCCTAACACGATGGAGCGGTCACGTGGTTTACACTATCGGGATCCTATTGTTTCTGGCTGGGCAAACCTTGGTATACAGTATGTAAAATTAGCCCTCTATAACCAAGATGGCGAGGTGGCTCACGTGATCTTTAACGGAAGAGGAAGTGACGTAAACAACTGGTTTGATAAGAAAAAGATCATGTCTTCAAGCTATTCCGATCTGACGTCTATTGACGCTTTCAATATTTTCTCAATAGTTGGAGATTACCGACAAGGTTCTCTAGAAAGGCGATTTCTCATAAACCGTTCTTACGCAGGGTGTGACAAAGATATCGGACACATTGCTGTGATAGATACGAAAACTATTCCTGCGAAGGGATGCACGTGGGATCAACATCCAGTTTACCCACAATTCCTGTATTCATTGATTGATGCCGCTGATGTTTGGAATCGTATGCAGTTTGGTAGAGCCGATTTCATGGCAGTTTTTATTAAAACTAGTAACTAACTAAATGTCACATAATTATTTTGTTATTTACAAGAGTATGCAAAATTTCAAACAACAATAAGAAGTCCCATCATGGTTAACGACGTTTTATCTTCTCATACAAAAATTGCATATTATTGTTGTAAATATTAAATCATAATAAAGTGATATATCATGATAAACTGTGTTATATTTATTGTGTATTGGAATTCATTGGAATAGGTAAAACTCAAAAATGGTCTTTTAAAATATGTCATTATTGCTTACATTGTCCGACGAATTTCGTTATCTCAGAAATGTTTGATGTGCTTACCGTTATGTAAAATACATGTATATTGTTTTACTGCATGCGGGTATATTTTAACTTCTTGATTTTATTTTGTCCCGGAAAGTCTTTTTTCTTGTAAATTTAATTTAACATCCTGTGTTTTTGTATCTTGCCAACGAATCAAGCTGAATGTGAGTTGATCACTGCCGTGTGAAACAAATATTAACCTTTAACCTGCTGGCAGCAAGTGATTGTACCTTTGAGACCAGGCTCATCATGGTCTGCTCTGTTTGCTACAGTTAATTTGCATTGAACACCCCTTTGAATAAGAAGTAGTATTGCCCAAATTGAATGATGGACCAGTTTATTTTAGACATTAAGCAGGGTAAAGGTTAAAGTATAACACCGCCCTGTAAATTTAGGGATAATACACATTTTTTTTTGTTAACGTTGTCATAGTGTCAAATAGGAAGTGCGACATATAACGGTGGGCAAATTTTTGCGACATTTAACGTTAAAGGTGCGATATTTAGCGGCAGATGATTTTGCGACATTTAGCGGTGGTTGCGACATTTAACGTCAACCTTGCGACATATAACGGTGGTTGCGACATTTAGCGGCGTTGCGACATTTAACGTTGCCACAAACGTCTGCAGAAGCCGAACAAACGCTATTTGCTATTCTTGTGTACAAATGTGACGCGAAGTGTTAATGTATTGTTTTGATAGGTGATGACTTTACGATTCCGGTACAATTTTATTTACCATTCTGTTGCTATAGGAAACGGTAAACATATTTTGGTGTTAAGCTCTTTTACAGTTAGACGCTACATTTCCCCTTTGATTGTGTCTGATGGAAGAGGTGAAGGACTCTACGGCAGGTAGTTCTTAAATCCGACCGGGACTGAAATATTTGGATTTCTGTCTTCTGGTCTGTTTTGTCGGGTCCTTAAGGGTGTTTCACTTGTTAATCTGTCTTCTGCAAATGCATCGAATACATGCGTTTTAGGTTCATAAGGATTGCTTTTTATATGAATATACAAGTGTTCTTTTTGTGTTTTACTTAATATGCCTTTGTTGCTATTGCGTACGTAAGGGTTTCATCTGGTGGGGATAACATTTATTTACACTATCCTGTGACTTTGAAACATGGTGGGAGTAAGATTGAGGTCAGGTATTGACGGATTTTCATAAAATAAAGCGTATCGAAGACAGGTTTCAGAAATGGGTGTTTTTCTCTGCACAAAGCAGCGTCTGCCATCAGTTCTCAGCACATTTTTCAAACACTTTGCCCAAATCATTTGTGGCCTTACTTTGAAGATAATGTACACACTTCTGCAGTTGGGCGAAGTATTTGAGAAGATCTGATTGTAGACATTTTGTTCGGATTGTTGTCTTCGACGCTCTTTTTCATATAAAATTCCGTCACGTAATAAGGAAAGTATAGGCAAAATGACACCTTAATCGGGACATTTCCTCTGTGTGTATGGTATCAAAAAGTCACGTGAGTTGGCAACCCTGGAGTAGGTACATTGGCAGTACGTGAATCACTTTTTAATACATGATTATTCTCCCGTTTATACATGGATGGATGCAGTGAAGAAAGTAGTGAATAACGTTTTATCATTGTTGTTAGTAATAGTGACAGGAGACAAGATGAAACTTAAAACTTTCGCTACGAACCTCTTTTAGCAGGTGCGATTTATTCCCATTCAACAAGATAAATCTCACTTCTACCACACTGTTGATAGTCATAATTTCGCTTATCAATATACAAATAAAAGTAGACAAAATTGAGAGCTGTTTATTTTTGACGGAATGAGCTTCATATAGATCTATATCGAAAATAAACTTGGTCGCTCAGTCTTGTAATGCGGGTGGCCTTAGAATATAAAATATTTTGTGTCGTAAATTTTATTACATGCATGTGCTTCTGATTTTACCATAAAATGTAAACGTAATACTTAATTTTCTGTACATATTTTGTAATTATCTTTCTACTCAGGTGCCCGCTCGTGATAAAATAATGCACGGAGGGGCATCTGAGGTCTTCCTCCACCACCAAAGCAGGAAACAGAGTGTTGCGGTGCGAAGTTAAACTCAACAAACGAACAAACATACTTACTTCTTGCACAAAAGTACTCAAAATGTGGTCAGTTTTACGGATCCTATTTCGAACACTTTTAAAGTTGTAATAGGAGATACCGTGAAAAGTGTGTTCATGAGAGGGTATAAAATGTACAGTGCCCCTTATCTTCTCTCCCCGCACCCCCCCCCCCGCCCCCACCCATGCACCGGCTTAAGCTGAATTTAATCAAAACGAAATTGAATGGACTCTACGAAAGGAACAAAAAGTATAACAGTTGTGTTCACAACGTAAACATTATCTAATTAACATATCAAAGGCAACGCCAATGTCACGAAACCGTTCAACGTCTTCATGATGCCGTCATATCAAATACATTTAATTAACACAATATGCGATTTCCTGTGGTTCCACGTTACTCGCTACTAAATGCATTTTCTACATCTTAAAACCGTTCATATGAACGTTAACGTCCTGATCAAACACTTACCAAGGTGTTCTTGAACTGTCAAAGATCGTTTACGCGAGATGTTAGCCCCTAACTTCGTCAGACCCTGTCCCTTAAGCAATTTTCAAATACATATCAACCTATATTAAGAAAATGTAGTTTTGAAAATAACTGGTAAGTAATGTCTAGGAAAAGAGATAAAATTAGACCAAATAACGTCCCGTGACGTTGCCATGGGGAGTATAATAAACTTTTTCAAAAAAAAAAAAAAAAAAAGAAAAAATAAACATTCAATTAAGTACATTATAATTATGACAGTTATACCATAGGGCAAGTGGGAGCATCACTCTGTCAACTCTGTCATTTTGATAGATTTTTTATTGCTTTTTTGTGGTGGTGGTGGGGGGTGGGGGTGAGGTTTAACACCTTTTTTTCAACAGTATTGCAGATATGTAACCGCGGGCAGTTAACCTAACCAGTGTCAACAAAATGTTTTCTTTCGCGAATGCGCAAAGTTAGCACTTGTAACAAAACCTTGCACATTGAGCAGGTTAAGCGAATAGATATACAAAAGTTTTAACAGCAGGTTACCATTCAAATATATCTGTCATAACTGTAGTGAATCATTTAGATTTTTCTTTCATAGACGGAAAACGAGTAAAGAAAATCTGACATCCTGTTTTTCAAAATTTAAATAAATGTTTACATGTTTATGTGGTGTTTCCATGAAGTAAATATTTACCGTGTTATTTATTTAATCTTCTGTTCATAAAAAATATTAATACCTTTCATTGTCGTTAGTATTACGTAAACTGGTGTAATTAATGTCATATAACTTACAACTATAATTCATTACGTACAAGTCTTAATGCGCGTTTACAATTAGGCTAATTTGTACCTATATATAATGCGCTACTGTGTCAAAAAAAAAAAGTTTTTAGAGGTTTGTTAATTACTTATATGACGAGATGTGTTATATAAATTGTATGGCTCAGCTGACTTAAGGCCTCATTTAAAATGTGTTTTGAACAATATTTTGTATTGGTTGTTTCACGTTGTAATGCGTCATTTACAAACGGGTATAAAAGAACTTTACAGAGGCAGGGCAGGTGAAACACTGCTTATTTACTAGAAATGAAGTGGTAAACAAATGTTGACTATCAAACTATGTGTTTATAAGAAGTCTGTCGCCATATAGGGTTTTAGGTAATTTGTCTTGATTTCTTTTGATTGGTGCACATAGTAAAATATGAATGATTAATTAGATAAATTATTACTTCTAAGTAATTAAAAATTGATTAAAGGGAAAGGCAATGTTCTTCTGATGTTAATTCCATCTGCTAGGATTTCTTAAATCATTTTAAGAAGTGAAAGAATTTTCAAAAATTGCTCAAAAATGAGAAAGTTATGAGCATTTAAATATTTGATTAAAATGGCGGCCATTTTGCTTCCACGGAAACAAAACAAAATGGCGGATTTATTGAATTTCTAAATACATATTTGTACTGTATTTACTTATTTCTGTGAAATAATTTCTCTACTTTTTCCAGTTATAATGAAAGAAATTACCATGTTTTACATCTTACACTCAAGAAAGCTATGAAATTAACCTACTCAAAAGGTTATTTGCTAAATAAAGAATTCAGCAGTGTGTAAATGACGTCATAAACACACTAAAATGGCTGCCTCCATGATCAGCCATTTTCTTAAATTTCAAACTAACACATCTTTTTTCAATAGTGGTCCGATTTTAAAATTTCTTTCAGCCTTAATATGAAAAAGGCAAAGCCTCTGAGCGAGCGTAGCTTAAACGGCAAAGAAACTATTCACTGCTTAAAACAATTCCGAGAACCTATTCACTTGAAAAGAAACAAAAATTTAGTGTTATTATACCTGTAACAGCGAATATCATACGTTGCAAAATTTATGGAAAGCCGGTGACGTCATTACCTGTTTGTGGCGTTCTTATGGCTTTATGCTTATTTATGACATTTTATCCCATTTTCTGGCCATGCTTGATCTTTTAAAAGAAAATCATATTTTCTTCTACCAACTGGAAATCTTTCTTGCATTATTTTTGAGTGATGGATAATATTCAGCAATCAAATGAAGTTCTGTATTCACTGCCAACAAAGCATTTCCTGTGAGCACCTGTCCTCTAGGGACACGCACTTTGTAAAATAAAAGCAAAATTGAAATTATTTCCATAACATAACTTTTTTAAAAATAAAGACACCTAATGAACATAGAGATTGTAATTCAAATATAAAATTAAAAAAAAAAACAACAATTTTCCCGACTTTGACGGAAGTAGAACAAAATGGCGGCCCCAAAATGGCGGCGCCCAGACGAGAGGAAAATTTTTCAGCTACATCACTTTGCCCCATTCGGCATACCTTTGTTATATTCGCCTACACATTGCCGTAAGGCGAGCTACGCGCTCGCAATTGCGCGAAGCTCGCGAGCTACGCTCGCTATGAAAGGCTTGAGGATGGCTTTCATATGAAATTAACTTATTTTCAGGTATTCCTTACCCTTTAACAGTTGGAAAATAAAATAACGTGTGTACTTGAATGGTTAAATTACATTAGATATCGACCTCGTTTAGTATTTGGTTAAGTTTGAATTTGTTATCTTTTTCAACATGATTAACAATGGCAAACCCATTATGTGCTCTGACAGGTAAGTGAAACTGAAAAACGCTGACAAATCGGTTTGCCTTAGATATGGAAGATCAGTTGTCGACAGAATACATAGTCCGGGGCCGGGATGTGAGCACGCAACATTGAACTCTACCTACTGAGCTATAGAGTACACACCTACTAATATCAACTTAAGATATTGCATTGCACGATTGATGGAGTAATAAGGAAACGCATATTGACCCTCTTATGTTTAAAGTAAATGAGTATGTCATTTTCAATGTAGTACCTATTAACAAAATCCTGTATGATAAAGATTGATAAACATGGTGGCACAAAATGCAAATTAGTAATTAAGATGATATAAATACTGCGAGTATATCTTTTTATTTTTTATTTTGCACAAAACTTTACGTTTCGTAATTTTACACTTTACATGATAAAGAAATATTTTTTGCAGGAAATTTAACAATTATTATTTTTAGAAAAAGCTCGTGGAACAGAGAGTTCAGATGTTAAAGAAAATTGTAACAGCATTTAAATGAGCTGCTCATCCCAACGACCATCACAATTGAGAGCACGATTTGTTTTGCAAAAAGGGATCTGGCGTATGAAAATGGCACAGTCTCTTACTGCATTCCACACTAGAGTTCAAGTAACCGTTATAGGACCAAATTTCGACCCATTCTCCCTCCTAAAAGTATGTTGAAAAATGTTACCTTTCCAACCTTTTTTGTAGTGTCTAGCCAAACTTATTATACATAATTATATAAACGTTACACTGGGAAAACATTAATCATTGTAACGTGTAAGCTGTAAAAATTACTTGAAAACGTCCCCGCAGAGTCAAAGGAACTAGCCTCATTACCCCAAATTGAAGAGAGATCCTCTGGTATGACTATGCCTCCTTTTTGCAGGTAGGAACCTGGATCTCTATACGCTTTTTAAGTTTCAATTGTTACAAAATTATTTCAGTTCCTTTGAACTTTCACCGTCTAGTACTTTGTGGCCGGTTTGACTGAGGTGAGGATAAATGTATTAACTATTTTCCCTCAATTTCCTGACAATGGCGTCTTTTCTTTTTGCAGTAAACTGGAAAAACATAACAATTTTTGAACCTGAGCCTTTGTTCCAGTGTAAGGTTTACATATGCATATTCATTTAGAACGTGAGGTACATACGTAGACACGCATATGTGTGAATATGATTACATAAAATGTAGATAACTATTATGTCTATATGTAAATATTCTACAGTTAAGACAGTCTTACAAAATAAATTGAATTAATTCATTTACAAGACATTTAACACATATAAAGCCAAATGTTAAATTGCATCAAACTATAAACTGAGAAAACAATGCTGAATGTATTTATCGTCGTTTATATATATAACCGACCAGTTGGTGAAGATAAGTAATAAGCATGGGTTGCATTGAAAATGTTTTAGTTTTAAATAGATATCAATCAAAGGACTGAAAGTACTGGAGGATCGATTGTCTTTGAACACAAGATTTTGTCGATTAGCATTTATCATTTATCAATTAATTAACATTAACTATTTGACATTGACGGAACCGGCTACCTAACCACTGCCTTCTCCGCATTTATTTATTAGCATCTGCTCTGTTATCCGTAAGCTATACTCTGTGTACATATGAATTAAAATACTGCAAGTAAGTTAAGACAGAGCTCTTTGCAATATTTTGCGTGACCGATAAAACCATAACCCGCCATCAGTAGATCTATTAGCCCGTAATTGCATTCATAAATACTTTTGACCGTTTAACTGAACTAGATGCTTTTAATCATCTAGAAACAAATTATTGTTTGATTTACTAGTACGTAATATATTTTTCAAAAAATAAAACAACATTTTTATACAAATTTCCAAAATGAAGGTCTGTAAAGCCAGCGGAAGATGTAGTCCCTGAAATAATTTCTGTTCCGTTTTGAAAACGTTTCAGCACTTTATAAAAGTGTTATCTAATCAAGTCCATATCTAACCATCCGTGGACCAATATCTCTTTTATATAGGATAGATATCGTAAAATGATGTCAGACCAATATTGTTTTGCTCACTGGTTTTAAGTCGGTCCGATATCATGCCTAGGTCCGATATCGATCAGGTATCAACCCATCTATCCGTCACTGGGGATACTCCGTCTTTTACGCAGTTCACTGTTATTGACAAAAAAACAACAAAAACATCACGTTGAAATCGGCATGCCAAACAGCTGACATTTATTACATTTAAGTTGCATTTCTTACGACATCTGGCCAATACTTGACCTTTGTTGTTTTTGATGTGTTTAACATATATGAACGGTGGGGATATTTAATCATATCTTACACACATAACACTATGCCTAATCGTTAGGAAAAAATGGTGTGGGTCATATTTTTATATCGGGCAGACATAGCGCCTACCGGCCAATATTCCGACTGCTGTCAATCCAATATAGGCATGCAAACTGAGTGAAACATCTATGAACAAGTAAAATTTTTATGCAGATCATCAAATCGCCGGAAAACTGAATTTACAATAAGGTAAAAAAAAAAAAAACAAACACGAAATTTAATGATATACTCCATATCGACAAAATTAATCGCGTGATCCGAAACAGGTAAGCAGAGAGTTTCCCAGCCAGTGTGTTTATGTACATACAACATGTACACATTGCAAAGATTAACTAGTATTATCTTGAATAAATAACACACACAAATTTAATCAAGTTTAAATTGTTTAAATGAAAGTACACATTTTTTTTTGATTTACCCAGCCATACGGCTGCATTGTCCGTCAAGAACGTTTGATTCTTTTAGACAATGTATGTTGTAATTCATCTTTCCTCTGACTTCGACAACATTTTGCTTTTAAAAGGAATTTATTGTCTGTTTTACAAACAAACGCATCGTGTACATAACTTTCAATAAAAAGTGTATCCTTTTTCAAAGACCCTGTTTTATTTCCTCTTTCTTCTATGTGATCAGCAATATTTTAGAATTCCAATTAATTTTTCACTCCAGTTCAAAGAACTACTAGAGGCCAGTTCTGAAATTATCTGTAAAATGTTAGTAAAGGCTGGGATTAAATTAGGATTCTGTGTAGGTTGAGGGTCTAATTGTTTATTTATTAGCAAGTGATAAGAAATAGATTAACTGTGGTTATTAATCTGACATGGTTCTAAACCCATTGTAAAGGCATTCTGTCTGAAGTGTAGTGAGAATGTTTACCTGTTTCAGATCACATGATAGGGTTATTGATACGGAGTATAGGGATAAATTCTTTATACATTTTTCCTATTTTCCTAAAAAGCTATCTTTTGAAATAATAAAAATCTTATGCAATTTTCAGCTCCTAATTCCTTTATGTAAGCCTTTCATTAACTGCCTTATTTTTCTTTTATTTACAATATCATTTTTTTCATTTTTGATTTAAAAATAACGTGTAATGTTCCTAACGCCGTCATTTCATTACTGTATCAACATTTTGATGGACTACATGTACATTTGTATTTAAACGCTACTGACGTAATGAATAATTAAGAAAAATCAAAACAAAACATCTATAAATAAAACAAATATTTCTCATTCACAAATATTTAACAACTCACAACTTTCCCGTATCTCGCTATGCTATGCTACTTTAATCGTAAGTGTATTAGCCAGAATCCAAAATAGTCGTAAATATGTTAGCCAATAAATCTATTTATATCTTCGGCGTTTGTCCGGTGACCTAGTTTTCGCGCATTAATATGTTACTGCAGTCAGAACAAGAAACAACAGAAATGTACATTATACTGACTGAAAAATACGTTAAAATAGACGTTCGACAGCTGAAAATACCGTCCAGGCAAAAAAAAATATTTTGATGGTTAAATAAATGCATGGCACGGAACTATTTATTTGTACCTACGGCACTACTTTTGTTCGGTCTGCAGTAAGGAAATTTCTACATTGTTAACTTTGGATCGATTGTGAGACAGGAATTACAGCTACATAGATATGATAAATATGCAAAACATGCATGTTTCGTAATACTAATACATAATTCTTGATAGAATCTCTATTTATGCATTATTTTGTAATATATAAGGGGCGGGTGGTCAATATGCGTTTCTGAAGATTAAACATCCCGTGATCATAGTTATAAATCGATGAAATACATTTTGGTATTATTATATATTACTCAAAGGGAATAACATTTCTGGGACAAAAATATGTACTCTACAACAATTTAATGCAATATTGAAGTAATAGATCAAAGCATTCTGATAGTATATAATTCGTGTATTAAATGTTTGTCTATAATAAAATCATTTTATTTTTTACAGCAGTATGTGACAAGAGGCCACACTGTGATAACTACATCCAGATTGAATATGGCAGTGGAAAGCTGATTCTACCGTGTCCCTCAGGAAAAATATTCTTCGATGAAAAATGTAAATGCGATTTCGATGGTTAAAACGAGCTGGCACTTTATGACATCCGTAAACAATCAATTCATCTTGACTGTTGATCTATTCAAAAGTTAATTATTTAGTTGGCTATATTTATCACAATAAACAAGTGTTTAGAAAATACTATCTTCCAAAGCAAGAAAGTCAGTTTGAAGGCAATTTTGTATAAGCTGCGATTTATTCGGAAAATACAGTTTAGTACTGGATGAACGTACCACTGCTGTTTAGGAAGGTCTCACAACCCTGGAGGTCTTTTGTTTCATGGTTTCTATAGAAACACATTTATATAACATCTGCTAATAACCAAACAAAACAAGGTCAAAAGTCTAGCAGGAAAAGTCACGTTTCAGGAATGCATCCGCTCATATAAGAAGGGATATATGTAACATTTCAAGGTCTTAAGGTTTTATCATTTCCCTCAATACATGATGTATGTAGATATGATGTAAAAGAACATATGCAGAAAATCATAAACGAGGTATAAGAACTTAAATAATTAAAATGAAAATAAATGCTTGGGAAAAAATATTCCTCAATTCACGTTTAGACTGAGAAATTAATTTTCATTTTTTAACCTTAATTTCAAGAGAACAAAATGATATTATAAATTTTTTTTCAACAGTTGTTCATTGAATAACAAAAATTATATAAAATGTTTATTTTTGCGACATGCTTTGTTTATCCGAGAAATTTTCTCAGAAATATAATTTTCTTCATGTAAAGTTTTGGATTTACATGTATATTATCATTTATATCGCATATGCAAAAATCAATTCATTGAAGAAAACTTTAAGAAAATGAAATATATAATTCATAGTTTGCTTAAGTTCCTAGTTCTCATATTGAATACCAATTTCAAATTGGACATGTACTTAGCCTGTGCCCTAATGAAACTAAGAGTGTACAAATGTACAAATGTATATAGAAGAAGATAAAATTAACATTTTAAAGGCAGTCCATTAAAAAATCTAGGAAATGTCTTTAAATGTTTTACGGGATCTTGAAGTACATTTATTAAGTGATTGCTAATGGTAGAAACCGCGGGACATTTTATTTATTTAAAATTGCTTTTACTTTCTAAGCTAATCTAGATATACCCCATTTATACCGTTGCTCTTCTTCGGAACATTTTATTTTCCTTTTATAACACATTAAAACTCAAACATGGAAAAACGCATTATAGTCATGTCATAACACACGTGAAGAAACGCTAACCGGTTCTTCCAACTTAACCTTGACCCAAGTATGATTCTATATACCCTACCTATAACATACGCACAAATAGTACTATTAAATTATCACGTTGGAAGTACCTGATAATGATTACACTTTGTCAACATCTTCTACTAGCTTTTAAAGCTTCCAGTGTGTGCAGTGATCAACAGTGGATAAAAGTTGCACATTTTATATTAGAAATTAATAAACAGAAAAAGATATCTTATTATTTTTGAGAAAAAGAAGTTAATTATAGTATGGCATGCAGAGTGTTCATCGCATTTATTATTCAAATTTAGATCTTACCTTGATTAAACATGTAACGAGTCCTTCATCGAAAAGTTGATGTACTACATTGCAGTGACACCTTTTGCAGAAAGATACCTCGGAGAGGCAACACTCTACAGCAGGCACTGATGTGTGCGAAAGGTGCGTTGTATTATTTTGTCATTCTTCAAACGTTCGTTATATTTGCATAGCATTTCTTGGCATAAGTACAATTTTTATTTACTTTATTATATTTTCATCAATCAGAGCATGTTTTCATTGCATTTGCTAAATTTTCTGACACATGATTGTAATGTGATTTGTAATATGCACGAGTTCTCCAGCGGACATATTCGGCCAAGTCTGCATAAACATCAATGACAGAAAGAAACACAAATTAAGATATAAAAAGTGTCAGGAAATCGTCAAATTAATTGAATATAAAAACAACTTTGACTTTGAGCTGCATATCGAATCGACATTGGGTATATGGTTGGAAAACTGACAAAAACAAACCAACAAACAAATAAACAAATTCACCCAAGCTTGATATAAGAGACCAAACCGAACGTTTTTTAATATAACGTGAAACATTTGAAATACTAGTTTTCAACTGTACTGATACAATGCTTTCAGTTTTATAAGGGACCAATTTATCAACACTTATCCTTTCTATGGCTTGTATATTCATCCGTGGGTAGTTTCAGAAAGTTGTTTATCAAGAGAAACTTAAACTGCAAAGATTGTGGAATGAATCATGTCATTACCTCCTCTGATATCGTGTCAATAGCAAAAATAAATATACGAAATACCCTCGTGCGGACTTAGCATCAATTAATAGCGTGTGCCTCCGTGGACATTTTGCACAAGCGACAAAAACGATATCTTTGCTTATTTCATCTGATCTTTCCACTATTAACAAATGTATTAATATCATTCTGTATTGTTCTTTTATACCACAGAATCCCTTTAAGTATTGTATTGCAATACCATAATTAAGATATGAACAAACTGAACAAACTGAACTTTGAAGGGTCTGCTGGCAACTATCCATAGTAAAGACAAACACTATTTCGAAACAATACTTTCATGTCTCCTTGACCCATTATAGACATCATCGAGATGAATTTATTTAACCAGATTATTTGGCCGGAGCTGAACTTAAATACTTTTGGCTTAAGGATTTGTAATATAATGAATTATTTAACTTGAATGATTTGTTATAATATTAGTACATTAACTGTGATAAATAATACATGAATTAAATTGAAAAAAGTAAATTAATTTATAACCTACTTTCCTAAATTTCCCTGCGCAACCAGCAGATATGGCGACGATCAATTCAGAATAATACAGTACTTTTGTATAAAGCTGTTCGGGATAATGATAAGACAATACTGACATTACTGAAATGGAATTTTACTCGAGTTAGAAAATGAAAAACTAATGTAAATTAAACAAGTACTGTTCCGAAAATATTTCTGTGCAAATTAAATCAATACCTACAGAAACATTTTCACAGATGCTGTAATATACGTGTTCTGCTTACGATACAGTCAGCCACAGAAATGAGGAAGGGATCATGTCTTCTTTGAAATGTTTGATACAATCTCTATGCTAAAATTAAACTCCACCATGCCCTGTGTTGTTGGCTGCAATATGTTAAAAATGATCTCAACGTCAATCATTCAATTGATGCGTAATAGAGTTCCGCTTTAGCCGGTGCTAGGGGGTGTAAAAGGTGTTGCATTTCTCAGGAACAGACTCAGTTAAACCGGGTCTGCTATTATTTTGCTTGTTTGCATTCTTTGCTTCCAAAGGAACTTTTTACAGATTTTAATTCTTTTCTTTTTATTAACAGGTTGTTGATGTTTCAAGACTCAAGACTTACCGTCTTTTTGCGAGCAGAAATTTCACAATAGTCAAGCAGGTGATTAGCTTCTGTGCACCCCATTTTCGAGAAGTTCAGTTTCCAGAACTTTCAGCATGGATAGAGATATACATTCAAAGTCGGTGTTGACCTTCACCTTTCATTCTACATATGATGATATATATCCTATGGTATCAACGATACCTACATGTGTAGTAAACCCGTCTAAAGCCACAAAGGAATGTACGAGCTACGACAATGTCTCAGCTCTAGCACAACATATTCCGAAACGTAGACAGAAAGAATTCGTTCCTGAAAATAGGAAAGATAACGGTTACTGGGAAAAAAGGCGAAAAAATAACGAGGCTGGAAAAAAGTCCAGAGAAAAGAAAATAATCAACACCCTAGCTTTAGAAAACACAATGATGGAACTTACAAGAGAAAATATCAGGCTCAAGAATGAATTGATGCTAATCAAGAGAAAGTTTGGGGTGTCATTTGGTAAAGCTTTCACAGGGGACGAGGCTGGTATTCAACGCAGAGAGAAACACCCGCAATTACATCCGATCGATCTCAGAATCTGTAAGAGCAGATAGTCTATCCGAGTATATGGCCAGATACCCTTCAATATTGTCACACTCACATCATCGACTAGGTCTCCTCCGTATATCCGCCCTCTCTAGGCACACACTACATCTTCTCGCTTGCCTTCAAGTACAGTAATTACAGAGTCTTATGATATAAACGATGCCAACAACACTGACCCAGATACCTTTACTTACTCGACGAAACTTCGATGCTCAATACCCAAATAATCTGAAGTACAAATAGGAAGATCTTAATCCAGTTGATATTCAAATAGATGACTAAGTACGTCAATCCTATTCAGTCATAGTGCCAACAAATAATCGCCTTTCCCTTTACAGAAGTATCTTAGCAGATCAGTATCTGAAATCAACTTGCCTGTCAGTTATGGATCGAACGTCAAATATACGCAGCGATGATTGGTAATTAGTAATGACGAGACACTGATTGTCGGGAAGATATCCAGTATCTCTACTCGTGCATCAAACAGTCCAAGTCCAGATTAAGCAGGATCATGATATTTTCTATATCTTTTACAAAATTTATGTAGATTAACGTAGATCAATGTCCACTTCACCCAGCGAAAAAAAATTTTTCTACACAAACCTTCACAACTATTGAAAGTTGTGCTTGCGCCTTTAGGTAATAGTTTGACAATTTGAGTTATCAATGTAAACGATATCAAACAACTTGTATAATCCAAAATAAATCTCTGGTACTCGTAATAGATAGCAGGAAGGCACTAGCATATCGAATAGAAAAACGAAATATACTTGTTGAAAAGATGTCAAGTAAAATCCGATGTTTTTTTTGAAAGATGAAATTGAAGGATGAATTAGAATAACTCAAGCGGAAACAGTGGAGATAATATATCTTTAAGAAAATGACGAAATGACAAACAGGAATATGGACGAACTTTGTGTAAATATATCAGATAGTGTATGTAAATATATTGGAAACAAATATGTAAATAATGTAACTATAGCTCAATGATGTTTATGAGTGCATGAAAAAGGATCTTTCTCCGTTGTATCTGTATTTCACAATACGGCAAATGGCAGATGCATTGTGCATTTTAAAATTTGAAGAAAAATCCTATCAAAAACTTTGAAATATATTAATGTACAGTGATTGCCTCATTTTATTTTTACGCCCTGTTTAAGAGTTAACTTTGTTTACCACTTACCGTTGATACTTACAAATGAAATAACTCAAAGAATATGCCCCTGCTGAAATACCGCATACTCATGATACTGTTTCTTACAAATTCCGCATTTTATCGGGATGTAGTTTGTAATATTTTGAAAATTAAACATAATGCTTATTTAATCAAATATTTGTAAAATGTATAAAACAGTTATCACAAGAGGACACAATGCAAATATCATTAAACACAGTGCATGTTTGGTATTTAACCCCTCTAGTTAGCCGTTACGCTTTCCTATTAGATGGTAAGATGACTAATAAAGTGTAAGACTCCGCGATGCTTTTCTCCTAAATCCTACAAAAACGGACGGAGGGAGTGGAATTTTGTCTTGCAGCTTGCTTAGTTGTGTCCTTAAAAGATAGGCTCTTGATGCTCTGACTTCAGACCAGTAGTTAACATGGGTATAATGATATATAAGATTGACCCTATTTACATGTTTTATTTTATATAATATGGCATTTTTTAATACTGTTAGAGCCTTATTCAGCGGGGAGTTATTTCATTTACACTGTCTGGTCTAACTTTTTGAAAATAGGCTACTTGCGACGTTGACATGCCCTAAACGTGTTTAAACCCCCAGTTTCCTTTACATAGGTTATTGACCCTTCCAAGGCAGTGCACCTATTTCAAACTTGTTTTTTTTTGTCTGTTTCGTATTTTATGTTGCGTTTGTTGTCTTGTTTATTGGTAATGTTTCTTTCCTCTTACCCTATCGCCCCTTGCATTTTCACCCCGCTCCTTTTACTATGAGTGAAGTTGCGTGCCCAACATATTTTGGCCGCCGGCCCTCCCTGGGCTGTGCCCGACTGGAATTTTTCCATGCTTGTTTGCTCTGTTTCTGTATGTGTGTGAATGTGTCTGGGTGTGTGTTTCTTGTGCGGTAACCCATTGTGTTTTTTCCTGCTTATCTGCTTGATTGCTCTGTGTGTGTGTATGTTGGTGTCTGTGTCTGTTAGCTAAGTGAATGTGTCTCGTGTACGTGCGTGTTTGCGCTGCTGTGGTTTGAGGTGTAGGAAGACTGCGTGTTTGAGCTGCTGTGGTTTGAGGTGTAGGAAGACTGCGTGTTTGAGCTGCTGTGGTTTGAGGTGTAGGAAGACTGCGTGTTTGCGCTGCTGTGGTTTGAGGTGTAGGAAGACTGCGTGTTTGAGCTGCTGTGGTTTGAGGTGTAGGAAGACTGCGTGTTTGAGCTGCTGTAGTTTGAGGTGTAGGAAGACTGCGTTTTTGGAATGTTGCTTTCTCTGTTGAATATTCATCCTTGATTATTTTCACTTTCCGCAACACCCGCAACTTTTATCTATTCCATCCCCTGCCCTTTTTGTATTTTGCATATAATTAAAATGTACTTGCTGGATTTTCGAAGCACTCCGTCTGCTATACTTTTCCGTTACAGTTATTTTGTTGCTGCGGGCTTGGCTCTATGGCTGTGTTTGAGGTGCTCTGTGCTTCCTAGAAGTCTACCATTACCTTTAATTAGTTACGCAGGTTTACATCTTGTTTGACACAATACTAGAACGACATGGCGAACTAAATGAAAACGTTAAGGAGAAAGGTGACATCTAAGGATAATTAAACACAGAAATATCTAAAAAAAGAAGTTTGATAGATTACTATATAAGTCGTGCTACATAAACAATGTTTTGAAAATGCAACCTTCGCGCACAATAAGTTTTATTTTGATTTATTATTTCAGCTGCCACATCTATCAATGTAAAGTGTATCAAGAGTTTTCCTTCTGCTTACATATACGAGTAATGAATCGTTAAATAGTTTCCTTTATCAAAAATCAACTTTAGTCATTTGTATATCTTTTCATCTTATTCTAACAATCCATCATAGTTGACCTTATTCAATGTTAGCAAGTTTCAAAAATATCTATAAGTTATTTATAGATGTTGCATACAGGTAATAACTTCGTTAGTAATTCATGTATTCGGAAAACCTCTTTAGAGAACAACTTGCTAGGAGGACTTAACTAGATTAGTTGTACCGGAAGTTGATGCTCTGGACCCAGTTGCTCGAAACATTAACAGGCGATTAAGCTAACGGTTGCTTAACTTTTAAGTTCATACTTCGACATTTCAGAAGACTTAGAAAAACAAATGTATGAGCAAAGGATTATGAGCACTAAACATTCTTTTTAGTTAAAGCAAAACATCATACTGGTGTTCTCCATCATGACTAATATTTTGAATCAAAATGTAACCGGCTGTTAGTTTAACAGCCAGTGAATGTTTCGAACAGCTAGGCTCTAGTGAGTTTAGGTAGAATGTCCGAAATCAAAATCGGCATTTTTTGTTCGATTACGTATTTTCCTCATGCGATTTTATCATTCTCCGGTATTATATTGAAAAGCCATTTTCTGTTATGGCCGAAGAATGCCAGTTCAGCGTACAAGTATACGTTATCTCGTGTAAATAGCCGATAGTCATTACGGGTCAATTACCCTAATTTACTAAGCATTTTATAATGCATTTTTGGAGATGTGTTTGTACTTTGGATGTGTTGTGAACAGAGGAACTATTATCAAGCATGCGTTTGTAAAAAGCATACCTTCACAACCGTCAGATGTATTTTTAAAAGCCTCGATAGCCTAGTGGTAGAGCGTCCGCTCCGAGTGCGGGGGTCGTAAGTTCGACCCACGGCTACGTCATTCCAAAGACATAAAAATGGTACCATCGACTCTCAGCATTAAAAGGGAATCTGGCTTCTCCTCTCAAACCCTCGTAGCGATGGATTACATCAGAAATGAGGTGTCGAGTATGGAGAAAACAGAAAATTTAATCCACGGTGCTATAATAAGAAATAATCCCGAACACCGGACGGGAAGGCGACAGTGCGAGGTTTTACTAAAAATATTCAACTATGTATCAATATTTAAGCGGAATTTATTTCAGTTTCTCGATGCGAGAATTAAGAAGGCCATGCGATAATAAAGACGATAATTATCGTGGTTTAATGTGGCACGAACAGGATACCGTAGTCGAGAGTGATTAAATTATCTTGTTCAACTTGCTTCACAATGGTTCATTTTCGTTTGAGCGTAGCTAATTGGAACCCTCCCCCCCCAACGTATCTACTGTTTCTCCTACTAGTACATGTATATCATTTATAATTAAATGAAATCAACAAAAAAAAATAGTACACATTTCCTGTTTTTATCAGTAGAGTGCCTTTCTTCAATTTAAAACGTACTTTTGATTATTTTTGAACTGGACCAATGTGATATTAACATATGTAAAAAGTATGTAAGAAATGACTTAATTTTTCTATAATAAGCATATTTCAAATCATCATATTGAAGATGAGTGTATAGTTAGCTCAATATATAAACTTGTCATTAAACATGCGCACTAGTACAAAACACTGTTTCTTTATGTTTTAATTCACTAGATCGTTTTTAAGTGCGGAAGAAAATGGCAAAACAATTGCATAAATCATTTAATCAATCACCTTTACTGTAAGTGCAAAGAATATATTTTCATATCTTTACATAATAAATGACCTTAATCATATATATTAAAACAACAGCGTCTAGGCATTTTGTTATTCTTTTAAACATACAGTCGGACAAAATGTATAGATATCTGTTTGCAACGCTTGTAAGTAATAATTTCATATTACTTTTTTATCATGTACCATGCGTTAATATTTTCTTAATGATATTAACATGAAGTTTTTTTTTTGTTTTTTTTTTTGGATTTTAACGTCGCACCGACACATGATAGGTCATATGTCGACTTTCCAGCTTTAATAGTGGAGGAAGACCCCAGGTGCCCCTCCGTGCATTATTTCATCACGAGCGGGCACCTGGGTAGAACCACCGACCTTCCGTAAGCCAGCTGGATGAAGTAGTTGACTGTTTTGAATGTGTTGTATTCTACAAGAACCTTTTCAAAACGATTTCATTATTTAGTTCTAGAATTTTCAAATCTTTCTAATTGTTCTTAAACTTTACCATCAATTTTAAAACTTTGTTTCAAAAGCTTGAGATCAGAGAATCATAGCTTAATTACGTTAGCTTTTGACAATTAGGAAGATTATTTAATTTCTATTTATTCTTTTGATGCGTTTAATGTTATCTTAATTTATCGAGAATTGTGATTTTTTTTTATTTGTAATGAACTTGTATGTATATGCCGGGATAGACATACATGTAAGAGGGTATTATCGCATTTAGTATGTTTGATGAAATTTTGCAAGATAATTATGTTTCTTCATTTCAAAAATAGAAGAGTCGGCAACTGTATACACGAAATTTTAATGAAAATAACATTTTATATAAAAATAGACTAGTTATAATTTCAAGTGGCACTTACGAACGAGGAATATGTGATGACAACTAACAAAGGAAATGTCGTATTTCTACTAGCGATAGACCACTTTCCGCTTTACTACTATTAACGCTTCCTTTAACTTTTTAGACTGTAGGAACAATACATGCAGACCGTCGTAAAAACACAAAAACAGGTTTATTGTCGCTATTCTTGTTTAAAAACATTACACGACCCTTAAATGTATATGTGATGACTTTGCGATTAAATTAAATAAAAAATACTAAATGTATAAATAAATACATAAAATGAGCCACTCCCCATCGTCAGTTGCATCTCAAACACGCGATATTGGCATTTCAAATTTTTCAACGGTCTTCAACTAAAATGCAACGCCTTTTGAACAGAATTCATTAGGTATTTTTAAACGCAATTTCTGATTGGCCAATAACGACACACCTCTGAAAAGAATCGCAACGTTTCGTGAAAAATTTACTCAAAATTACTCGGATATTATCGTATCAATTTTTATGGCGGAGAATACAATTGAAAGCCCGACAAAAATATAAAAAAGTAAATATCACGTTTTAGTAGATGCTACTGACGGTGGTTGAGTGGCCATGATTTACATATTTAGAAATACTTTGTTATTAATGGCAAATAAATTTTAAAACCCTATAGGCTGACAAACATTTTTTTGCCGGGATTTCTTTACCGTTTTGTTGGGGCCACATTTTTGTCTACCGGGAAAACTTGCAGCAGAAAGTCACTCATTTTCTGATAGTATTTCATGAACGGGAAGGGCTAGAGACTTTGGATTGGTCTCATTTTGTAGCTAAATTACATGTGAAATAGTGATAGATAGTTTGTTCAAATGTCTAGAGAATTTATTTCCAACGGCCCGGGAAGTAAACCCCATTGCTCGCAGGCTCGATTCTCGAGATTCTGGCCTTCTGTAGGATATGTATCATTTGTAGGGGTGTCATATTTCATTACACATTTTTTCATTTTGAATCATTTAGGATGAAAACAAGGCCTTTTCTTGGTCCAGGTCCGATACTGGTGCCTGTGTTTTGAAATGGAAGTATGTTTAAAGGGGTTTTCTACAATGTGAAACTGCTTAAACCATATTCTTACTATATCTATGGGACTATATATTTCCCAGTTTGGAACATTTTCGCTTCAAAATTCCCATTTTTTGGGGGGTTTGTAGGCTATG
The DNA here is from genome assembly GCF_021730395.1 of Mercenaria mercenaria. Taxonomy (NCBI): domain Eukaryota; kingdom Metazoa; phylum Mollusca; class Bivalvia; order Venerida; family Veneridae; genus Mercenaria; species Mercenaria mercenaria. The sequence goes on from NC_069378.1 coordinate 1,854,050, forward strand.
TTCCCAATTAGCTAGAAAAAACCCTGGTTTAAACTTTTAAACAAAGAAAATGATTTTATAAAAAGTATTGCGATTAAACATTCTTGTAATTGAGATTGTAGTAAAAATAGCCTCAAAGTCTACTTTATATTTGAAATTTTATTTTTTATTCTCACTGCTGCTTCCGTGGCTCAATACCAAAAGTGTGAAATTATTCACATTTTTCAAGGTAAACAGATTATTTTGGGAAAAAAATTGTTCCCAAAGGGTCGTAGAATAGTATTTCCATTAGGGAGAAAGTAAGAACTTTCCTAAATCCCTATCTTCTGGCAAAAATAATTGCTAATTTTTGACACGGTCTTTAAAATCGGTTAATCGCACGAGCTCCCCTGACCTATTTACGGAAATACCGATAAACGGGATTTATGATGGGCTTTCGGTAGGTTCTGAAACTCAAGAGTCATTGACTTTCACCCTAAATTTTCAAGGGTCAAAACAGTTTTTTCAAGAGTCAAGATTAGCTTTTCAGGGGTCAAGCTACATGTATACTGTTATTAATGCAACTCCCACAGACTTTATCTAAAACTAGTACTTAGTCGTAACAGATTTTCTTAATCAATTCAATTTTAGTTGTCTTATTTTGCACATTGCCTAAAAGTGGGTGGGGTTTAGTGCTTTGCATGCTTTTATTATCAGCAAATTCTTCTAAATAAGAGTCGCTTTGGCACCAGTGTCATATTTTTCGTAAATGCAGACATTTTATTGGCTTTTTCAGATTTGTACTAGAAAAATCTTGTAGAAATGATAAAAATGTCCTAAATGGCGTCTCGAAAAAAAGTGACAATTACGGAAATGAAAGTAACATTTAAAATTTTGAAAAATAACTGTTTTAAATTTCTTTCTCATCATCCCCCGCATAATTTCTGCTTATTTAATTTGTTTTGGCCCAAACCAAGCCTCAGCAATGATAATAAATTACTATAGACGTGACGGCCGACCGGCTCATTTAATTATCGATTGAGCACACAAAAAAATTAACAAGGGGAAAAACACGATAATCTAAGGGCGCATTGTTTATCAATTAACTTAAAACATATTGATCAATAAACACCTTTGATAATGACAAGGCATATTGTACTAAATACAAACCGCGAGATAATCACATGTCATTTGGCGCGGGCGTGGCTGCATCTGTCGGTAGCTTTTTAAACCCTACGATCCCTCCGCCTACTGCCATATTTCCGCTATTGCCTGAACAATATTGAAATTCACTGGGATTTTGTTTGGGCAGGGGCAAAAACCGTCGAACTGAGACGCATAAAGTAAATTTTCCGCAAGTAAAGCCGATGCACGTGGCGTAATTTATGGGGTCAAATACGAGTTTTCTCGTTTTCGCGAGTCAAAACCCAGAACTCGGGTCAACCGGGGACGCCCTAAACACACAAGCTTCTAATTGGTACCCTGTCTGCATATTTTGTCCTCCATTGCAGCTGTCACCATATCAGGGTACTCTTCATTCTGAAAACCAATAGACGTTATAGAATCTTTTAAAATTTTCCCTTTTCTGCAAACATAATCCTTTAAGTAGGATTTTATGAATTTTATCAAAAATGGTTATGTTTATGATTAAATTAAATTCATAAATAGTAAAATTTTAATCTTGATTTTCAAAAATAACCAGTGCTCTGAACTGTTGCATGACATCATCAGTTTCTCATGACAGACTGTGCGAGATGTTGCAGTTTGATAGTGGTTGGGTAACCAAGTGGGGTTCACCATAACTTAATGGACGCGACCATCAGAAAATAAAAATAGCGTCAGTTAAGTTAGGTAGCCAGAACTAATAGGTTCATAGCCATTGCAGCTCCAGCTACCAACTGAGGTTTAGGTTACGCCGGCTGTATAGACATATATGTGAAGGTAGTCCACTAATTGTACTTGAGCCACAATATTGTGATTTTGCATAGGTCATATCTTTCCCCCCACATACAATGTAGAAAAAGTACATTTTCTGTGTTGAGCCTTCTGTGACAATTTTGGATGGAGGCGGCCGATTTTTAAATTGCATTCTAACTATTAAAACAAAAATATTAGTGAAATTTTAAGATCCCTGGAAAGAATATCCTTTTTTTAGTTTGACTATTAAAAGAATTGTCTAGCTATTGATTCTACTCACCTGGGGGTCGGCGTCACACCTTGGTTAAGTTTTTGCATGCAAGTACATACAGCTATCTTTTAAAAGGCATTAGCTTTGAAACAAACATATTCTTTTTCTAGGTCAATTACCAACATCACTGGGTCAAGTTCCATATCTCAAACATGTATTTTGAGCAAATTATGCCCCTTTTGGACTTTGGTTAAAGTTTTACGCAAGTTACTATCTCCAAAACTAATGCAGATATGGAATTGAAACTTAAGGTATTAGGCCCATAATAGAGTATCTCCTCTTCGAAGAGCATTCAATTTCTGCCATAAACCTACTTTGACTGCGATTTTCAGGGGTCCCGTAGGTTTAAGCTCACTGGGACAAAAATTTTTTTCCTTTTTTCTTTTTTTCTAGTAAGATTTTTACTTCTTTAAAGACTTGTTATTGATTCATTGTACAAAAATGAAAATATATCATTTGATAAGCATTTTTCTTTGCTGTTCAAAGTGAATTTACTCCGAAATAAATTGGGGTGGAGTAAAAAAAATCTTTAAAATACTGAGTTACGTTGCGGTAAAAGTTCTCTACTTTGCCTTCGTTCTTTAGATTACATATCGTGGAAGAATTTAGGTAAATTTTACTTTGCCCCACAGTTATTTTTGAATGAAGTGAGCAAATTGGGAAAAAACAGAACCGCAGGATTTGACCTTAATTTTTTATGTTGGAGATAGAATTCTGTCCATTAATCTGTTTACTTGAGGCACCCTAAAAAAAATGATAATGAAACTTATATTTTTTAGTTTTATATTTGTTTACCAATACTTTCATGATTGTTTCATAAAAATAATTTGTATAATGAAATCTCTGCAAACATTTTGGATACAGGCTGCTAGGGTTTGTAACGAGTATCCGAGTACTCGGATATCCACTAGTTGACCAAAAGTTCGAGTACGGATATTCCTCATTGTCAAAATCGTTGGATCGCGATCTTTTTCATTGATACATGCAATTTGTAAATTCTATCAAGAAAACAAAATTAAAGCCAAATTAAACGTCTTCAACGAATTTTTTGCACATCTAAGACGATTTGCGTGTTGTCAGATTCTAAACCGGATGTAAACAGATGTCTTAGGTAGAGTTAGCATCGGTTTATTTTCGAATTTAAAATTTATCTGTCAAAACAGTGAAGGTTGGCCCCGGTTCATTTTTCTGTATAAACAGGAAGGGTAGATTAAAGGCATTACTTTTCTTATGGTTATTTATCATTATTAATTCTTGAATATTCTGGGGAACGAGGAACGGTTAATGATTCTACATGGCGGGTGTTTTAAAATTCCTAGCTCCGTACTTCCGGTTTAGGCTAAAAAAAAACATCAGAAACAAAAAGCGACCCGACGCTCGATCGGCTGTTTCCATCCCTTTTTCAAGTGAAATTAGGGAAATTTAAAGTGGGGGTTGGGAGACACATTCCACACCACCTGGATATGCTCTATGTTCGCACTATTTCATATATGCCACGGGAAATTGGATTTAAAAAAACATAAAGGATGAATGGGAGAGTTCAAAGTGAGGCCCGGTTAGGCTAATTTTGGTCTATAAAATTGGTTGATTTGGCCAATTTTCACTACATCTGGCATGGAAAGCGACAGGTGCATAGGACGGAGGGTCATTTTTATGTAGTCTATAGTATCTGCAAAAGTCCATAGTAGTTTCAAAGAAAATAAGCAAAAACGAGATTTCTATGGATATTTCAACACTGGTACCCACACGTCAATGTGGAATTCGCAAATCTGTACTCCCCTGCCCCCGAATAGACATTTTTTATTTTAAGTAACTAATTCAATAAAAGTTAGATACAAAATTTCTGTCCAAGAAATAAAATTTTCTTATCAAAAAAATGCGGAACTGTAATTCTTTAAAAAGTTGTGATTATTAATGACTGACGTCATGCCCTTCATCTGCAAGAATGTAAAGGACATTACAGAAGTCCACCCGCGAAACCTGACTTTAATTAATGAGCAAAACATTAAACATAGGTCAAAAACTATTAAACTGAGCACTAGAGAACTGCAAAGCTTAGATTCCATACAGAAAACAGTACAAAAAAAACAGGCTTGCATTTTTGTATCCTTACAAGTTGTTGCTTTGATCTGTGGTTCGAATCTGTGAATCGTCAGCCCCGACTCGCAGATCGGATCGGATCGCCACTTGTCTGACCATCCACAGCCCTACAGGGTGCCACCTTGAAATATGTCTCTACTTGAGCTTGAGGAAATACCATAAATTACACAAAATTTATAAAAAAAAAACGGCACGGTAATTTTTTTAAAAATTGTGACAAAGTGTGAAGCACGGTCGCTGTAAGGGTATAACGAGCAAATGCCATTTTTATGCCCCCACTTTTGGTGGGGGGGGGGACATATAGCTTTGCTCTTGTCTGTCCGTCCGTCCGTTTCCCTTTCCCAAAATGTTGTGTCGCGCGTAGCTTGAAAGTAATTGTCGTAGTCACAAAAGTTTTACCAAGAATGTTGGTCAGCATGTGTTGTTGTGCACCGGGGGTTTTGCGTCAGATTCATTCAGTTTATGTAGAAGTTATGGGCCCCGACTTCGTAAAAATTGGTCATTTTAATGTTGTGTCGTGCCTACCTCCAAAAATATATGACCTAGAGTCACAAACTTTACGGCATGTTGGTCAGCATGTGTAGTTGTGCACCTGGGGTTTTGCGTCCGGATTCTCCAGTCTTGTAGAAGTTATGGCCCCTGACTTAGTAAAAATTGTCATTTTAATGTTGTTTTCGCACATAGCTCAAAAGTATTTGACCTAGAATCACCAAGTTTACAGGGATGTTTGGGCAGCATGTGTAGTTGTGCACCTGGGGTTTCGCGTCCGGATTATTCAGTCTTGTAGAAGTTTGGCCCCTGACTTTGTAAAAAAATTTGGGCATTTTAATGTTGTGTCGTGCCTACCTCAAAAAGTATATGACCTAGAGTCACAAAACTTTACAGGCATATTGGTCAGCATGTGTAGTTGTGCACCTGGGGTTTCGTGTCCGGATTCTGTCAGATTCATCCAGTCATGTAGGAGTTATGGCCCTGACTTAGTAAAAAATTGGTCATTTTAATGTTGTGTCGCGCTACCCCAAAAGTATTTGACCTAGAATCACCAAAGTTTACAGGAATGTTGGTCAGCATGTGTAGGTTGTGCACCTGGGGTTTCGCATCCGGATTCATTCAATATTGTAGGAGTTCTGGCCCTGACTAATGTCATGTAGTGGGGGCATCTGTGTCCCATGACACATTTCTAGTTTAAACATTACTATTAGGGGCCTAATACCCTTTAAAATGTTTTTTCGGGGTTATAAAACTAGTTTTATAGCATCAAGTCCCCAAAAATCTGATATGCATTTTGGTCAAATTATGGGCCCTTTCGAACCTAAAATTCTTTTTTATTTTTAACATTTTGGGTATTAATTTCCTGCTCTGGGGAAATATTTCGAATAGTCGGCTTGGCTGTCTTACGGAAGCTCTTGTTTTCCCTCAGTCAGTTGATGTTCATGTGAATAAAAGACCCAAAAAACAAGTTTGTCACTGTTTTAAACAACACACCCTAAAGTTTACACAAATTTTACATGGCTACGATTCATGTCAACGTGATTGATAGAGACAAACCACACTGTCAACGTGTACCCGAGTGTAATGGCGGACATGTAAATAGAGCGAGGTAGCCAAAATGAACAGTGTTTGTAGCAGTTCTTGTATTGGGTGGCCTCAGTAGCTCAAATTTGGTAGAGTGTTGGCACGTAAGCCAAAAGTCCCAGGTTCGAGTCCTGGTCGATGCTTGCACATTTTTCCTGAGGGCTGTTCATTTGGGGACTCGTTTCCCTAATGCTCACCCTGGAGCCCATGCGGGTGAAGCAGTTTGGCTGGGGTGTGCATCTGAATTCGGTTAACAGTCTGGAGCAGAACATTTGACAGGAGTGCCAATGTCTCGCAGTAAGAGGGAAGGTGTTTTAGCGGTTCTTGTATCAGGTGGCCTTCGATTGGTAGCTCAATTGGTAAAGCGTTGGCACGGTTAGCCGAAGATCCGAGATTCGAGTCCCCGGGAAGGCTGCACATTTTTCCTGAGACTGTTACATGTTTACGCTTTTTTACTGTTTTACTGTTATGTTTAAACCATATAAAAAGATAAGTTTTATTTTGTTTACGATTTCACAAAATGGTCAAGTAAATATATTGCCTGAGCGTGTTTTTTCCCATGGAAAAGGTAGGTTATTGGTTTTGATAGAGTTGGGGCAATATCATCGATGGGATCGGTGAATCATGATTTTTGCTTTGATCACAATACAATGCCCGGGTATCAAACAGGCCAATACTAGACCACATAATGTATTATAGTAACCCAAACACAAATGTCATTTTCGCCATTTTGGTAAAGGAAAACTATCTCCACACTTTTTGTTACACTAAATCTAAGGGTCGCCGTTACATTCCGTAAAAGGTCGAGTCTTTTAAACAAAATAGTTTCATAAAAAATTTAATGAAATATTAAAAAAAAAAAACACAAATATTTTGATACTTATTAAGGAGAAGTTTGTCTTTAACCAAAGTCAAACTGACGTGAATACCAAAATTGACATGAGGTGACACGCCCAATCGCCGATTGAAAACAACATCCATTATTGAAAGGCGGGGGAAACCAGTTTGCACAGTCTTATTTTATTTAATGCCTGCAGCCAATGGGTGATAATTAGATGAATATAACAAACTGGGTTTATAATCATTTTTTTGTTTGCTTTAAATGATTATATGTGTGGTGGGCAGGTTACGATTTATAGCATTTTTATTACTGCCGAGGCTTAGTAAAAAACTTTTAGAATAAGCAGAAATTGTAAGTATATTGAAAAGTTGTGGAAAAGAAAAGAAACTAAACCAGTTATTTTATCAAGAAATTAAAATTCTAACTTTAGTTTCCATATATGTCACCAATGGCAGTTTTCACGACCGTGATTTCGGAGATTTCTGTCATTTAAACAGTCGGGGTTTTAACTGTTTTAGGTTATGTAACCTATTTCAGTTATTTTTCAAGAATTTTATAACCTGTATTAGTTATAAAATAAGGATAACCCAGGTAAGTTTATTCAAAAAAAGCCCTTTACGTTTCACAAAGGAGCTTTAAAATGCAATTAGTAGCAAACTGTTTGGGTTAATCAAATTCTCTTTTAGTCTGATAATGACGGATGAGCATAATGGGATGTAGAGTTTTATAGCTTAAAAACCATTTGATAAGACTTTATCGGCCTTGCAAAAAAATTTCTGCACAGCTGGAAAGATAAAAGGCCCAAAGGGTTCAGGAAAAAGATTGCAGTAGTCACATTCAAAATGAGGAATTGAACGGAGGGCTTTGTAATATTTTATGATAACTGAAACAAGTTATGAAGTAAACGCAGTAATCAAATGGGTTATAAAATGTGATAACTTGAAACAGTTACCCCCCCTGAAATGTTAAATAACTGTTGTGAACAAGAGTTTCTAGTGCACTCTTAATGATAAGTTAATAAAAAGGCTGGAATTCAAGGGAAAAATATAACAAAATGTTGCAAAAGCAGCTCTTTATTTGGAACATTTGTAGCTCAACTATTTGAAGAATAGGGAGCTATCCTACTCGCCCTGGCATTGGCGTTGCGTGAGCATCACAAATTGTTAAAGTTTGCGTACTACCCTAAATATTTTTCAAAGTCCATTGAGATATTCTTTCATATTTTGCATACTTGGTATACCATCATGACCCCGTCTGTTAAAAGGAGGCGGCAAATCTATCAAGCATTTTGATTGAATTTTGGCCCCTTTTTGAATTAGAATAAAGTTTGTTTGCGTACCACCCCAAAAATTTTCGAAGTCCATTGAGCATGTTGAGATACTGCTTTCATATTTTTCATACTTGTTTTTATAATTTCAATATAAAATTATATTCAAAACTTCTGTATTTGGGAAATAACTCGACCACTTACACAAGCTGTGGGTATCAGATATTTTGTTTTTTAAATGGCAGGTCGATATATGTCTAGTGTACGGTATGAATACTGGGATTTAATGTTGTTTTTATGCCCCCACTTCGAAAATGGAGGGATATATTGTTTTGCAGATGTCGGTTTGTCGGTCAAAAAGTAGACCAATCGGTTTCTGGATGATAACTCAAGAACGCTTGGACCTAGGATCATGAAAGTTGATAGGGAGGTTGGTCATTACCAGCGGATAACCCTATTGATTTGAGGTCTGTATGTCGAAGGTCAGGTCCAGTGATCCAGAATAGTAGAACGGTTTCCGGATGATAACTCAAAAACACTTGGGCCTAGGATCATGAAAATTGGTAGAGAAGTTGGTTTTTTTATGACAGCAGATGACCCCTACTGATTTGAGGTCAGTAATGTCAAAGGGCAAGGTCACAGTGACCAGTAACAGTAAAATGGTTTCCCGGGAATAACTCAAGAACGCTTGGGCTAGTATCAGGAAAATTATAGTTAGGTTGGCCATGACCAGCAGATGACCCCTATTGATTTTTGGGGCATTAGGTCAAAGGGTCAAGGTCACATTGGCCCGGAACAGTTGAACAGTTTCTGATCTTGTCCAAAACTGTAGGGCCTAGGGCTTTTTATATTTTGGGATGTAGCAAAATCTAGTGGTCCTCTACCAAAATTGTTCAGATTATTTCCCTGGGGTCAATTTGGCCCACCCGGGGGTCACATGGTTATATATACTTATTTAGGAAAAAAATGAAAACCTCTTGTCCAAAACCACAGGGCCTAGGGCTTTGATATTTTGTATATGACATCATCTAGTTTAGGTCCTCTACTAAGATTGTTCAAATTATTCCCTAGGGTCCTAAAATTTGTGCAATTGCCGAAAGCTCAAAGGGGACATTTCGGTTCGACAAGCTCTTGTTGTTGTAAAAGACCCAAACCAGTTATGACAAAATACAGGTTACATGTTCATATCAATGTACTTTTTCCTGTGTACGTTCCTTACCGTTTTACCCGGTACAGGCATTTACACAAAAACTTCATTAACTCCGCAGCAGGAATATACATTCAAAGGTCCACTACACACCCAACAAGTATTATAGGAAAACCAGATTTTGTAACTGAGGGCTTCTATTTTCTGAAATTTGACCCCCTGCTCTATCTAACCAATAGTCATCAATATGTTCAAGAATAACCAACAAATAAAAAAAAAACCTTTTGCCTACTTCAAACCGATTCCCACCCGCTTACGAGCCCATTTCGCATCTTTTTATTTTTTTCAAAAGCTCACAAAAACCTTATGAAAATCATTTATATAATACGGTAATATGTACAGATTTCGGTTGGAGAATTTTTGGAAATTTCCCAATAAATGGTTCTCACAAACACTTCATCTGCAAACTTTAAACAGTAAATCTCTTTTCAGCATAGTTTTAAGAATATAGATGAAAAATATCTCATGTACACTGTATTGTGTGCGAAATTAGAGGGAAAGGGAATTTTTTTTTTCCCTCGGAGTGTATCATGGCAATTGTAATAGCTGAATGAAGATCACAATAGCAGGGGTTTTTTTTAAGAGTTGGGAAAGAATGCTGGGCACTGGTAAAAAGGGAAAAAAATCAGGCGAAAGAGGCCATTTGGGGAGAATTCACAATTTATAAACATCATGGATTATGCTTTTACATGTTTTGTATAATTTAGTCATTAAATTTTTTTTAGCGTTCATTTTTAAGTTATCCTTAGTAAATTTCAGGGTTAAAATTTTAATTTTCTCCTCACTAACAATGTAGTGCCATTTTGAGCTCGAATTCGAGAAAAGTAGAAACTATCCTACTCACCACGGCGTTTGGCGTCGGCGTCACACCCCGGTTTTAAATTTTTGTACCAGTCCACATTTTGACAAAGTCTTTTGAGATAAAGCTTTGAAACTTTCAAACACTTGTTTACCCATCACCATGTCCAGTTATAGGCAAAAGTACATAACTCTGTCAAGCATTTTGGACTGAATTATGGCCCCTTTTGACTTAGAAATCTTGGTTAAGTTTTTCGTACCAGTCATATTTTGGCAAAGTCTTTTGAGATTTAAAACTTTGAAAATTTCAAACACTGTTTACCCTCACCATGTCCATTGTAGGCAAGAGTACATAATCCATCAAGCATTTTGGTTGAATTATTGCCCCTTTTTGACTTAGAAATCTTGGTTAAGTTTTTCTTACCAGTCTACATTTTAACAAAGTCTTTTGAGATAAAGCTTTAAAACTTTCAACTCTTGTTTACCATCACCATGTCCAGTTGTAGGCAAGAGTACATAACTCCATCAAGCATTTTGGTTGAATTATGGCCCCTTTTGACTTAGAAATCTTGGTTAAGTTTTTCGTACCAGTCTACATTTTGACAAAGTCTTTTGAGATAAAGCTTTGAAACTTTCAACACTTGTTTACCATCACCATGTCCAGTTGTAGGCAAGAGTACATAACTCCATCAAGCATTTTGGCTGAATTATGGCCCCTTCTGACTTAGAAATCTTGGTTAAGTTTTTCGTACCAGTTTATATTTTGTGTAAAGTGTTTGACATATGGCTTTGAAACTTTTATATCTTGTTCAGCATTATAGTCTCTATCAATAGGCAAGAGTACATAACTCTGTCATCTTTTTTGGCTGAATTATGGCCCTTTTTGAACTTGGAAATTGGTTCTGTTTATGTACAAGTCCACGTTTTGTCAAAACTATTTGACATGTGGCTTTTAAACTTTGAAAACTTGTTTATCATCATGATTTCCATCTGCAGACAAGAGTACATAACTCTGTCAACTATTTTGCCTGAATTATGGCCCTTTCTGCACTTTGAAATTGGTTCAGTTTTACATACACATTGCCATTTAGTACAAGACTTATCGAGCCACAAATACAGGATCATTGTTTGTTTAATCTATTTTTATGCCCCCAGCCTCTACTGATGCGTGAGGCATATAGTGATTGTCCTGTTTGTCCATCCGTCTGTCCGTGAAAGGTTCACTAAATGGGACCGTTTCGTCTAGCATCAATACCCCTTACTAGAATGACATGATACTAATGCAGATTATTCCTGTGACCATTCCTCATCTTCAGACATCACCTGACCTCAGTTTGAACTTGATCTTGACCTCATTTTGGACTTAGGTTGCTTTATATGTGCCATCAGATCTCTTGGTTAACCAAATGGGACCGTTCTGTCTAGCATCAATACCCCTGACAAGAATGAATTGATACTAATACAGATGTAACCTGTGACCATTCCTCATCTTCAAACATCACCTGACCTCAGTTTGACCTTGACCTTGACCTCGTTTTGGACTTAGGTGCAAATCTATCGACAAGGATGCTGGGAGTATCAAGCATTTATTGAACGCAGCTCCTTGTTTTCTTTTGTCTGAAAATCTGTGGTAATATTTTGACCCCGTTCTTCAGTCAATTCTTTGAATAGTCCAGCCCGCTGTCATCCGACAGCTCTTTTTAATTACCCCAGGTCTGGTCACCCAGGGGGTTGAACTCTGCATGTGAGGTAGCCATTCACATGGCTTATAAATGGAAGGTCCATGGTTCTACCAAGGTGCCTGCTTGTGATGAACTAATGCATGTAGGGGCACCTTACGTCTTCCTCCACAATCAAAGCTTGAAAGTCACCATATGACCTTACTGGTGTTGGCACAAGGTTAAACAATGTGTGTGCATGGCTGTAGCAAATTTCATGTGTTTGTTTAAATTGTTACATCAGTAGTGGTTAACAGGTGTGTGACATAATTTTTTGCTGTGAACTGAAATTTTTAGCTATGTTTAATTTTTAATGGAAAATGGCATACTTATGTCATATAGGTTCTACAGAGAATTCTCAGAAAGGTCCTTGTTTTCTGATGTTTCTTACGTATATTTATATCCATTCTAAAATAAATGTTTTCTGTAGTGCCTATGATGTGTGTGCAAGGCTGTAGTAACTTTCATGTGCGTATTATATCAGTAGTGGTTAACAGGTGTGTGACATTATTTTATGCTGTGAACTGAAATTTTTTAGCTTATAATGTTTCATTTATAATGGAGAATGGCATACTTGTCGTATATGTTCTGCAGAGAATTCTCACAAAGGTCCTTGTTTTCTGATGTTTCTTATATCTGTTTATATCCATTCAAAAATAAATGTTTTCTGTAGTGCCTATAATGTGTGTGCAAGACTGTAGTAACTTTCATGTGTGTGTTATATCAGTAGTGGTTAACAGGTGTGTGACATAATTTTTTGCTGTGAACTGAAATTTTTAGCTATGTTTAATTTGTAATGGAAAATGGCACACTTATATATGTTCTGCTGTGAATTCTCACAAAGGTCCTGGTTTTCTAATGTTTCTTATGTATGTTTATATCCATTCAAAAATGAATGTTTAATGTAGTGCCTATAATGTGTGTGCAAGTCTGTAGTAACTCTCATGTGTGTGTTACATCTGTAGTGGCTAACAGGTGTGTGACATTATTTTATGTTGAAATTTTTAGTAATTATTAATTTGTGACGGAAAAGGTAAATGTCAAATCATGTTGTACTGTGAATTCTGATAAACATGACAAAGGTCATTGTTTTCTAATGTTTCTGATGTCATTTTATATCCATTTTGGATTGAACTTTTAGAGAGGTTTATTTTGGCTGGAATTTTTTGTCTTTGATTAGTTCTGTCGAGTGCAGGTATTTTAGGGGATTTGGAGTGCATGCAAAATTGTGCCTATAGAACATTATAGTAAAAATAATGTGGTCTTAGGCCTAATAAAAATTAGACAGATAGCTCAAGGTCAATTATCAATTTTTGTTATTTTTATGCCCCCGAAGGGAGGCATATTAGTTTTTAACTGTCTGTCCGTTTGTTAGTTCGTTCATCACAACGTTAACTTTTTGCATGAATGCACTTTACTCGCGAACCACTGCAACCAGGACCTTCAAACTTCACATGCTGATAGTACTTATTGAGTACACAACCCCTACTGACTTTAAGGTCAAAGGTCACCAGGTCAAAGGTCAAGGCGTGCAGGGGCATTTGTCACCATTAGTGGTTGACAGCTCTTGTTCATTCTACATGGATGTTATTTGAACAGTGAATGGCTTGTAAACATAGAAATCTGGTAAACATTTGGTTTAATCATTACATTTGCTGGAATTGCTTCAGTCTGGGTAAAATGTATTCATCCACTTGAAAAATGTTGAAAATTCTACTAATTTTCAGTTTACATATTCCTGGAAAGTTTCTGAATTTGCAGGTTTTTATTCATGAAATGCATTTTTATCAGTTTTATGTTTGAAACCGTTAGGCAGAAAAAAATGGTGTATTACAGATTCTGCAGTATTTCTTGATTTTTTTTTTAAAATTTAAGTCGCACCGAAGAACTCGGACCTAGAGTCAGATATTTGTTTTTTTTTTCTCTTGTTTACATGAAATTACTCTCTTGATTACTTGAATTTACAAGTACTCGCAGTTTGAACAGAGGAATATATATTATCATAATTTGTGCAAAAAAAAATAAGTTCAAGGATTTGAAAACTGAACAGATTGGGCTTTAAATTGGTATTTTTTATTGATTTTGAAGGAAAATAGGCAGATGGTCAAACACTAGACTTGAATTTTGGCTGCCTTATAAAATATTTGAGTATAATCATCATATCTGAGGTCCTGAATTGTACAAATACTTATTCTGTTGGATTTCTTACATTTGTAGTACCCAAAAACCTGAAATGAGAGCGCTTAAGGACAATGAGATGTTTGATGCATAGATGGAAATTGGCTGCCTTTGTATATATAAGTCTACATCTTCCCAGATTTGACCAAAGCGATGCTGTGAATGGTAAATAATGCTTTGTAGATGTTTTAAATAAAAATTAGGTACTTTTCTTTGATATTGTAAAACTTGATAATATGTTAAATTGCAATTGCAAGTGAAAAAAAGCTAGAAAGTAGAATTATAGTAGAATAACAGCTATTTTTGCCATAACGACTACCTGAAGAAAGTGTGGATTGTGTGTGTGTGTTCAGGTTTAACGTCTTTTTTAAACAAGTTTTCCTATAAATGGCGGTGTTTACTTGAAGCAGTGAGCTCTCAATAGTTAGTACACTAAGCTGTATTGCCCTGTGAGAATATTCAGTTCAGATTGTAGTTAATTTTACCTGAAAACAGTCAATATTTCTTGAGATCTAGAAGCCAGTAAGGCAAGGAATAATGAAAAGGCTGCTTTGTGATTGATAGTTTTAGTATTTAAACTGTTTGTTATACCAGATTGTTACATATACATGTATTTGGGGAAAAAAAGATTTTGATATAAATGTTCATAGAAAAATTGTTGTGAGTGGCACTTTTTTACAATTTCACATTTTTTTTGCAGTCAGATTGAGACATATATTGCTCATACATGCAGTTGAATTTTAAACTGTTAAAGTATTTAATCTGAGATATTATGACCAGCTTAAATTATTTTTCAGATGTTTGGCTTCAGGACTTTAAGTCTCACACAAGTTGCTGGTTCAGTCGCATGAATGGTCAGTGGAATTCACAAGAGTCACTGAAAAAATTAGGAGAACCAGTTGAAGTTGCTCAGGTTGATATATTTACAGAAATTTATCCAGTTTGGAACATTCAGCAGGCAGTGATGTATTCTTAAATCATTATAAATATTAGAGAGAGGCTGTTTTTGCCAGGGAGCTTGGCTGTGATAAACAACTTAGGATTTTGTACAGTGTAAATAGAAAGGGTGTTCAAGTTTTGTATACAGAGTGCACTGAATGTCATTTAAGCTTTTTATTATGCTCACATAATTAGACTTCTCAGAGCTGGCTGGCTCAATCATTTTTACCTACGGTATATATATGAGTGATATCACTGAAAAGTACATGACATATTTAAGTACAAATGTTCTTTTTTTTAAGTACAAAAGCTATTCATTCTCATATTTGCCACATACTTCAAAGGGTCAAATTTGACAGCTACAGGATTTTTCTTTGTTTACATTTTAGTTTTTCATATGAGCAGAGGACATGTTTTGATGCTAATTTTGTAAAATGAATGTAAGGATAATACACGTTTTTTGTGTATTAACATCTGCAGAGGCCCGCGGGATAGTTTGTGACAGAGACTGTAGGTTGAGGTCACAAACATATCCAACGGCTTCTGCAGACCTTAATCAAAACAAACGTGTATTGTCGCTATTCTTGCATAAAAAAAAATTACACGATGACTCAATGCGTTGTTTTCATGTGTGATGGCTTTACGATTCTGGTACCTTTTTAGCTCACCAGAGCACAAAGTGCTCAAGGTAGTCATTGTCTGACGTCTGTCGGCGTCTGTCATGCATCGTCTGTCAACATTTGCCTTGTGAACACACTTGAGGCCACATTTGTGGCCCAATCTTTATGAAACTTGGTCAGAAGTTAGTCTTGATGATCTCTAGGTCAAGTTCGAAACTGGGTCATGTTAGGTCAAAAACTAGGTCTGTAGGCCAGATCAAAGCTTGTGAACACTCCAGAAGCCACAGTTGTGAACACTCTAGAGGCCACATTTTTAACCCAATCTTAATGAAACATGGTCAGGAATTTTTTGTCTTGATGATATCTAGGTCAAATTTAAAACTGGGGCATGTTGGTTCAAAAACTAGGTCAGTAGGCTAGATCAAAGGAAAAGCTTGTGAACAATCCAGAAGCCACAGTTGTTACCTAATCTTTATGAAACTTGGTCTGAATGTTTGTTTTGATGATTTCTAGGTAAATATCGAATCTGGGTTATGTGGGGTCAAAACTAGGTCTGTAGGCCAGATCAAAGGAAAAGCTTGTGAACACTCTAAAGGCCACATTTGTGCCCAATATTTATGAAACTTGGTCAGAATATTTGTCTTGATGGTTATTAGGTCAAATTCAAAACTGAGTCATGTGGACACTGCACACAATTTTTTCTTCCGTTAAGACATGGGCGGATCCAGTAAAAAAAAAGTAGTTTTTATGCCAGAATAATTTTCATTAGATTTGAGCATTATTGTTTTTGTGAAATAATGAAAACTTCTTGACTTAATTCGATCAATACATCAAGAAGTTTTATTTCAGGTTTTAAGCTTAATTAGTATTAAATAATTTTTTATTTTTTTTTAATCATGCTTTACTTTCAGAGTTTCTAAATGCAAAACCAGAACTTGTGGTGACCTCAAGGACAAATGATGATTTGAATAGAGCTATAGAATGGTTACTTTTTCGTTTGGATTTGAAGGTAATTATGAATCTGAATTAGTATTCTAATATTGTTATTTTGTCCCCACCCCCCCTCGGTGGGTGAGACATATTGTTTTTTAGCTCACCTGTCACATAAGTGACAAGGTGAGCTTTTGTGATCACCCTTCGTCCGTCGTCAGTCCGTCCGTCCGTCAACAACTTCTGGTCTGCACAATAGTGGTTTCATTTATGATTTTTTTTTAACCAAACTTGCACACAACTTGTATCACCATAAGATCTTGGTTCCTTTCTTGAATTGGTCAGATCCCAGTATGGGTTCTAGAGTTATGGCCCCTGAAAGGGCCAAAATTAGCTATTTTGACCTTGTCTGCACAATAGCAGCTTTATTTATGTTGTGATTATTACCAAACTTGCACACAACTTGTATCCCTATAAGATCTTGATATAAGATTTTCTTAAACTGGCCAGATTCCTTTATGGGTTCCAGAGTTATGGACCCTGAAAGGCCCAAAATTAGCTATTTTGACCTTGTCTGTACAATAGCAGCTTTATTTATGATTTGAATTTAATCAAACTAGCATAAAACTTGTGTCACCATAAGATCTTGGTTCCTTTCTTGAAATGGCCAGATCCCATAATGTGTTCTAGAGTTATGGCCCCTGAAAGGGCCAAAATTGGCTATTTTGCCCTTTTCTGCACAATAGCAGCTTCATTTTTAGCTCACCTGTCACAAAGTGACAAGATGAGCTTTTGTGATCGCGCGGTGTCCGTCGTCCGTCCGTCAGTCCGTGCGTGCGTGCGTGCGTGCGTGCGTCCGTAAACTTTTGCTTGTGACCACTCTAGAGGTCACATTTTTCATGGGATCTTTATGAAAGTCGGTCAGAATGTTCACCTTGATGATATCTAGGTCAAGTTCGAAACTGTGTCACAGGCCTTCAAAAACTAGGTCAGTAGGTCTAAAAATAGAAAAACATTGTGACCTCTCTAGAGACCATATATTTGACAAGATCTTCATGAAAATTGGTCAGAATGTTCACATTGATGATATCTAGGTCAAGTTTGAAACTGGGTCACGTGCCCTTAAAAACTAGGTCAGTAGATCTAAAAATAGAAAAACCTTGTGACCTCTCTAAAGACCATATATTTCACAATATTTTCATGGAAATTGGTCAGAATGTTTATCTTGATGATATCTAGGTCAAGTTTGAAAGTGGGTCACTTTCCTTCAAAAACTAGGTCAGTAGGTCAAATAAGAGAGAAACGTTGTGACCTCTCTAAAGGCCATATTTTTCATGGGATCTGTATGAAAGTTGGTCAGAATGTTCATCTTGATGATATCTAGGTCAAGTTCGAAACTGGGTCACACGCGGTCAAAAACTAGGTCAGTAGGTCTAAAAATAGAAAAACCTTGTGACCTCTCTAGAGGCCATATATTTCATGAGATCTTCATGAAAATTGGTCAGAATGTTTACCTTGATGATATCTAGGTCAAGTTTGAAAGTGGGTCACGTGCCGTCAAAAACTAGGTCAGTAGGTCAAATAATATAAAAACCTTGTGACCTCTCTAGAGGCCATACTTTTCATTGGATCTGTATAAAAGTTGGTCTGAATGTTTATCTTGATGATATCTAGGAGAAGTTTGAAAGTGGGTCACGTGCCATCAAAAACTAGGTCAGTAGGTCAAATAATAGAAAAACATTGTGACCTCTCTAGAGGCCATATTTTTCATGAGATCTGTATGAAAATTGGTCTGAATGTTCATCTTGATGATATCTAAGTCATATTCGAAACAGGGTTATGTGCGGTCAAAAACTAGGTCAGTAGGTCTAAAAATATAAAAACCTTATGACCTCTTTAGAGGCCATACTTATGAATGGATCTCCATAAAAATTGGTTAGAATGTTCACCTTGATGATATCTAGGTCAAGTTTGAAACTGGGTCACGTGCCTTAAAAAACTAGGTCAGTAGGTCAAATAATGAAAAAACCTTGTGACCTCTCTAGAGGCCATACTTTTCATGGGATCTGTATGAAAGATGGTTTGAATATTCATCTTGATGATATCTAGGTCAAGTTCGAAACTGGGTCAACTGTGGTCAAAAACTAGGTCAGTAGGACTAAAATTATTCAAATCTTTTGACCTCTCTAGAGGCCATATTTTTCAATGGATCTTCATGAAAGTTGATCTGAATGTTCACCTTGATGATATCTAGGTCAAGTTTGAAAGTGGGTCACGTGCCGTCAAAAACTAGGTCAGTAGGTCAAATAATAGAAAAACCTTGTGACCTCTCTGGAGGCCATATTTTTCATAAGATCTTAATGAAAGTTAGGGAGAATGTTCACCTTGATGATATCTAGGTAAAGTTCAAAACAGGGTCACGTACCTTCGAAAACTAGGTCAATAGGTCAAATAATAGAAAAACCTTGTGACCTCTCTAGAGACCATATTTTTCAATAGATTTTCATGAAAATTGGTCAGAATTTTTATCTTGATAATATCTAGGTCAAGTCCAAAACTGGGTCACATGAGCTCAAAAACTAGGTCACTATGTCAAATAATAGAAAAAACGACGTCATACTCAAAACTCGGTCATGTGGGAAGAGGTGAGCGATTCAGGACCATCATGGTCCTCTTGTTTATGATTTGATTTTAACCAAACTTGCACACAACTTGTATCACCATAAGAACTTGATTCCTTTTTATACGCCCACAGGGACGTATTATGTTAGCGCCTCGGTGTCCGTCTGTCAGTGTGTTGGTTAGCAATTTCCCTTCCACTCTGCAACTCTTGAACCCCTTGATGGATTTCAGAGAAACCTGACACAAGTGTTCACCTCATTGAAATAACATGCAGAGCGCATGTTTCGGATGGCTCACTTCAATGTCAAGGTCACACTTAGGGATCAAAGGTCATATGACTTTGTTTTGTGTGAATATTGCTCTGCATTTGCAATGCATTGCAGTGCTCTTGTTTTTATTTGGCAGATCCTTCTTTTGTTCGCTTACAATAATTTTTTTAATTACTTTCCTTTTATGTTACTATAAATAGCTTATTTAGTAACTTTTTTATTATTGGCCGTAGGGAAAAACCAAGACCACTTTTCTGTGGCACAACATGGATGGTATTTTTAGGTGTAGGTATTTTTACATATCTGTACCTTGTAAGAATTTTTTCTTTTTGTTTTTGGTTAAAGCAATGGTACTCAGGTGAGCGATATAGGGCCATCATGGCCCTCTTGTTGCCTTTTCCATCAGTACCTCCGAATTCTAAGCCTGTCAGGCTTTCATAGGTAAAACTACTGGCCAGATTTCAACGAGACTTCGCAGGAGTGATCAGTACCAAGTCTAGTTGTGCATATCGCTGGCATTTTCCACTTTGCTGCACAATATGGCCACAAGAGCTAAAAATTGAAAAATCTTGTCCGGCTTATACAGGTCAAACTGCCGGCCTAGTTGTGCGTATAACCGACAGGTTCCGCTTCACTGCACAAAATGGCAACCAGAGCTCTATATATAGAAAAATCTTGCTGAACTTAAACAATTTAATCAAACTGCTGGCTGGATTTTGACAAAACATAACAGGAATGATCAGTACCAACACTAGTTGTGCATATTGCTGGCATGTTCCACTTTGCTGCACCAAATGGCCACCAGAGCTAAAATAGAAAAATCTTGTCTGGCATTCATAGATTGTGTTGTACCAAAGCATTAAGAGGATAGTCAAAGGACTGGTTAATCTGTTGTAAAATTTGACTGGGATGGATATCATGTCACATTTTAGTCTTTGCATGATTTCCAAGTGAGGTAGCACTATAAAGCATGGCTTTTTGAACAATTTTTATGCCCCCGAAGGGAGGCATATAGTTTTTGAACAGATCTGTCTGTCGGTCTGTCCGCAGTTTTCGTGTCCGGTCCATATCTTTGTCATCGATGGATGGATTTTCAAATAACTTGGCATGAATGTGACCACAGTAAGACATGTGTCGCGCGCAAGACCCAGGTCCGTAGCTCAAAGGTCAAGTTCACACTTAGACGTTAAAGGTCATTTTTCATGAAAGTGCATTGATGGGCGTGTCCGGTCCATATCTTTGTCATCCATGGATGGATTTTCAAATAACTTGGCATGAATATGTTCCACAGTAAGATGACATGTCGCATGCAAGACCCAGGTCCGTAGCTCAAAGGTCAAGGTCACACTTAGACGTTAAAGGTCATTTTTCATGATAGTGCATTGATGGGCGTGTCCGGTCCATATCTTTGTCATTCATGCATGGATTTTAAAATTATTAGGCATGAATGTGTACCACAGTAAGAAGATGTGTCACGCGCGAGACCCAGGTCTGTAGCTCAAAGGTCAAGGTCACACTTAGATGTTAAAGGTCATATTTCATGATAGTTCATTGATGGGCGTGTCCGGTCCATATCTTTGTCATTCATGCATGGATTTTAAAATAACTACGCATGAATGTGTGGCACAGTAAGATGACGTGTCACGCGCAAGACCCAGTTCCGTAGGTCAAAGGTCCAAAACTCTAACATCGGTCATATCTATTCGTTGAAAGTGCCATCGGGGGCATGTGTCATCCTATGGAGACAGCTCTTGTTCAATCATACAAACAGCCATGTCTAGTTGTAGCAGTGAGCACAATGCCCAGCTTTATAGTGCTGCCTCACTGGAATAACATGCTGTAGACATGACATGATACCCAACCCAGTTACATTATACTGACACTGGGCTGACCAGTCCTAGCACTACCCTCTTAATGCTGAGTGCCAAGCGAGGGAGCTACTAGTACCATTTCTTACGTCTTTGGTATGACACGGCCGGGGATTGAACCCACGACCTCACACGCTCTAATCAAAATGAAAATAAGTTCTGAAAAGTCTCCCTTAATAAAAAAAACATTTAAAAAAAACATTTTCAGACCTACCTACACTAATTTATTTTGAGTATGTTACTGGAAACAAAGAATTTTTTTTAGGCCTTAGCACACCTGAGCATGTAATCTTCATACTGGGTAATGAGATTTTAGGGCCATGGGAGGTTTTGCTTTTATTTTCGGCTTTAACATAATGTATTATATTTTCATCATGGTACAAGTATATTTTTATAGTCAGAATGTCAAAGTTAAGTTACAGGCTGTCCATTAAGCTCAATAAGAACAGCGCAGATCTCTGCATTTCAGCATTTTGAGTTTGATCTTTGGGTGAGGTGTATGTTCTCCGTCAGGATTTGATAAAAAGACATTGTATCTGAATTAATTCATCCCCCGCCTCTGATTCATGTTGGGTAGTTTGTTAGTTTGTAGTTACTTGCAAAGGACAGGTTTGTACAGGCAGAGAATAAAGAAACACTGGTTACAATGTAGGTTAACAATGTAATACAACTTAAAAACTGGTGAAAAATGGCATTAAACACAAAGCAAAGAAAAACACAAACAAATGAGCTGAGTTATGGATATCATGTGAAGTTAATTCACTTGATTTAATTAAGCCTTGTTTTAATTCCCATGAAATGGCCATGACAAAGCCAGAGTCTAATACCTTAAAACACAGTTTGCTCTAAAATCTTTTCGATTCTAATTTGCCCTTTATCTAAACAGTAAATAAAATATAGAAGCGTTTCTTCTTTGTCGCAACAAAAACTTTGATGTCACCGCACATGAACGTGATGTCATTCTAGCATAAGAGTGTTTTAACAGACACAAGCATATTAGAATATGGAATTCATGCCTATTTTCAGCAGTATACATGGTCTGGTCAGAAGTAGGGCTGAAACCCATGATCTTAAAACCAGTAGAGGATTATGATTATAAATCAGGGGGTTTTATAACTGGTCTAGACAAACCTTATAAGGAGTATATATTATACTTTTTTTAAAAAGAAATTTATGACATTATGATTAAGCCAAGTTCAGTTAGGATCCAACCAGGACATATATTCAACGTCACTCAGGGCGTTGAAATTCTTCATGTGAGGAAGTCATCCAGCTTGCTACGGAAGGTCATTGGTTCTAACCCCGTGCCGGCTTATGATGAAAATAATGCACAGAGGAGCACCTGGGTCTTCCCCACCATCAAAGCAATTTCATCAAGTGCCGCATTTTCAACATGAAATCAGTCCTTCGAGCTCTACAATACAAATTTCAATCAAACCAAATAGCAGGTATGACCGATAAATGTGTTGGTGTGACGTAAACCCCCAACAAATAAATAGATTATTGAGCAAGTTTAATCAAGTGCCCATTTAACAAGAAACAAGTCCCTTCAAAGCACTACCTTAACTTTCATCAAAACCAAATTAGCAAGTAACAACACAAGCTATACATACATTTGATTTTCATGAAACTTGGTCGAATCCAAAATAGAATTGTGTAAAATTGTTTTAACGCTTTTGGTTATGCATTTATTAAACACAAAACAATCAATTCCACAAGCTTGTCATGTTTTTCAATAACAGTGTGCTTCAACTGGTTGTCATTATGTTTCAGGCATGAAGGCCAGAGGAGGTTTTCTGCATCTGGAAAAAAACCCGTCAGTTGAGAATAGGAATCAGGAAGGATGCAAGCTGCCAGAAAAATTTGATGATTAAAATGTTTTGAAAAAGTCTTAACATTCTCAAAGCACTGATGGACAAAAATTCAATCCAGTCACAAAATAATTACAGCTAAGGCGTGTAAATGGGATGGACCATTGCCTAGAAACAGAAAATTCATGGACCATTTTGGTCTGTTATTACAAGAAATTCTCCTGAGTGTGTTTCCAAAGTGTGATTTCATGATAAAGATGTGTAAGGGGTTTTTTATCCTCAGTCTTGGTAGCTGCTGTTTTAAAAAAACTGCCTAACAATGTTAATTATACATAAATATTTATGGTATACTTCCTCTTTAAAAATAGTTTTGGCACAAGTTGTGATATTGTTTGCAGAATTTTAAACGACAATGAATTATGGTAAGTATTGTTAGTGGAAATTTCTAAAAAAATAAATGCAAATATAAGATAATTCAAAATTTAAAGAAATCATCCAGTTGAAAACACAACATCGATAATAATCATTGAAATATGATCCATGGGTCAACTGAATGTCAGTTTTTGAAAAGGCATACCTTCTTACAAGTGTTACAATCTTTAAGTGAAGTGAAGTCATGGAAAAATTGTAAATTATGTGATTTTCTTGTTTTGCGTCATTGAAGTATATTAATTTAAAGCTAGAACAATCCTTGAATGTAAAAGTTTTTAGGAAAAGCAACAGACAAAGAACGCAATCGGAAACCCGTGTCAGAATACAGAAAGAGTTCTCCCTGTTGTTTAAGCCCTCCAGGGGCTGACAAAAAGTGCTTATGATGTACTTGGATAGTTGAATGTCCAACCCCAATATATCATTGTTCAACAATTTCTTAAAGAACATTGCCTCTAAAACCACTTTGCCGGTTTCAAGAAGCCTTTACCGGAAATGTTTCATTCTTTGGTTAGCCCCTTTCAGAATCCTTCACATCTAATTCATTCCTGCCAGAATGCTTGTTTTGCCATTCCAGCCAAAAGGAAACATTTAAAAAGATCAATCACTTAGACAGAGCTCCCCTGATTTGATCTAGCATAACAGAAATAATAATTATGTTCATTGGTTTGACCCTCTACCGTATTCCTTCAATCGACATTGTTTTTGTTAAAAAACATGTCGAGAAACGGCAGTAGCAGAAATAGTTTTCCCTATATGTATATGGCTATAATTTAAAGAGAACTTTGAAACTGCAGGATTGATTTTAGAATATTTTACAGCAATGTTTTCCAACTGCATGTAAGTAGTGTCTGTATTAATTATAGTACAATAATGGAATACTTACATATGTTTGAAAGAATAAAATTTAATGAAACAATTGAAAAAATGCAATGAGAATAAAGTAAATTGTTTTCTTGTGCATTTATTGTACATGTATATACCTATCTGTGAGAAGCATTATCAGTTAGTTTCTTTAATTGACAATAGAATTATGCAGAAGAAAATTGTGTTATACTTTGGGGAAAAACTGTTTTCAGTATGTTTTGTGTTTCATCACATAAAAGCAACAAGTGCTCAAGGTGAGCGACTGGTGGTCTTCCTTCCTGCACTGTAAACAATTTGACTGATAACACTCTGTCACAATTTTAGCCCAGTCTTAAGGTGTTAGACGCCTAATAGAGTACCTCCTTTTTGAAGAGTATTCAATTCGTACCATAAACCTACTTTTACTGCTATTCTCAATGGGTTGTAGGTTCAAGCCCTACTTGGACCAAATTTTTATGCCTCCCGGCATCTACTGATGTGGGAGGCATATAGTGATTGTCCTGACCGTCCGTTCGTTCGTCCGTCTGTACGAGGTTAACCAAATGGGACCGTTTCGTCTAGCATCAATACCCCTTACTAAAATGTCTGTACGAGGTTTACCAAATGGGACCGTTTCGTCTAGCATCAATACCCTTTACTAAAATGACATCACCTGACCTCAGTTTGACCTTGACCTCATTTTGGACTTAGGTTGCTTTATATAGGCCATCTCTTGGTTAACCAAATGGGACCGTTTCGTCTAGCATCAATAGCGCTTACAAGAATGAATTAATACTAATACAGATGTACATGTACCATAAGCAAATTTGTTGTGTGGGAAAAAACCACATCTTCAACAGCACCCGACCTAAGTTTTGCCTTGATCTTGATGACCTCATTATGGACTTTGTTGCTTTAATATGGGCCATCTCTTGGTTAACCAAATGGGACCGTTTCGTCTAGCATCAATAGCGACTACAAGAATGAATAATACTATACAGAATGTAACGCTGTTGACCATTCCTGGTTATTCAGACACCACCTGACCTCAAGTTTGACCTTGACCTGCCCCACATTTGGACTTGTTTGCTTAGTATTGGCTAACTCTTGGTTAAACAAATTGGACTGTCTCCGTCTATCTCAATACAGCTTACAAGAAAGAAATGATACTATTGACAGATGAACTTGTGACCATTCCTTCATCTTCAAAACCTCACCTGACCTCAGTTTGACCTTGACCCTCATTTGGACTTGGTTGCTTCATATGGGCCAATCTCTTGGTTAACCAAATGGAACGTTTCGTCTAGGGCATCAGTACCGCTTACAAGAATGTATTGATTCTAATACAGATAAAAAAAACCTGTATTCCTCACATCACACATCACACCTGACCACAATTTGAACCTTGACCTATTTTTGGACTTAGTTGCTTTGTATTGACAAGGATGCCACCGGGGACATCAAGCTCCTTGTTTTTCCTTATTTTCCTTTTTTTCTAGTAAGTTTTTTACTTCTTTCAAGACTTAAAATTGATTTATTGTACAAAAATGGAAAAAAAAAATAATCTGATAAGTGATTTCTTGCTTTCAAAGTAAATTGACTACTTAAACAGAAGAGGTTGAGTTACACATCTTTAAAAATATTGAGTTACATGCGGTAAAATTTCTCTATTTTGCTTTCACTCTTTAGATTAAATATCGTGGAAGAAATTTAAGTAGGTTTTACGTCTACCCAAAACAGAAACACAGGATTCCGACCTTACTTTTCAATGTAAAGTTAAATCTATCTCATTACAATTTGTTTACTTGAGTACCCTAGAAAAAATATTGACATTTAATTTTTTGTTTTATAATTGTTTTACCAATAGTTTGATGTGTCTTTTCATTAAAATTAATGGTAATAATGAGTTCTCTGCAAACGTTTTTTGGAATATGGTTATCACTTTGAAATTTGTCTCTACTTGACTGGCAATACCTAAGTTATACAAAATTTATAAAAAAAAATGCTTGGTAAAAATTGTTTAAAAATTGAAAAAAGTGCGAAAACCTGGTCAACTTTAAGAATATACCAAGCAAATGCCATTATGTAAACATTTACTATTAGGCATCTAATTACCTTAATGAAACTTGTCAAAATATAATTCTCAATCCAATTGACAAGTTTGTTACATGTCATGTAGGGTCCAAATTAGGTCATTTATAGGAAACATTCTTGTAAACATTCCAGTATATGTCGATGTGGGAAAGCGAGAACAGTGCAAAACTGGGTACTCATCTCTGTTCACAAAATTCATGAAAAAATTGTTAACACACTAACACCACACCAGGATGTACAAGGCTGTAGGTTTTAAATTTCATGTGTGTGCTGCTGTATGGTTAGCAAGTTGGTAAATAATTCTGCTTAAAAACTGAATTTTCAATATTGTTCAGTGAAATGCATCTTGTCTTATATTCTGCAGTGGACCTCTTACAAAGTTCATTGTTTTCTAATGTCTGTGTATAACCATCTGAATTGACTGTCATTTGTAATGTCAGTAGTGCTCATGTTACTAGTATTTCAATTATAGAATTTTAAAATACCTCGGTTTTTAAGGGTTATGTTCGTAACGCTTTGCTGTTGTTTTTTGTTAGAGATTTGTTAAAACGAGAATGATCATTATTAATTTACTGACAACAGACAAAACACAGGTCCATAGTTGTGCTAATGACTGGCTATATTCGTCACAAGTTTAAATGGCAATAAGTCAAACATTTAGAAATTTAACTTGCAATTTCAAATGTCCCTACATTAAAATACTTATTGAATGGTTTGCCAGTCAATAAATATATATTATTACACAACTTTATAAATCACCAGGTCATAGTTTGTACTAATGCTTGTCTATGAAGACTTAATTTAGCTGGGCTAAAGTTCAAAATTCGAAAAAATATGAAAATTAATTTTTTGATGTGATGTAATAAAATATTAATGAATGGAAAGGACCGTAGGCAATGGTTTTGACTATTGATTGGCAAGTCATTAGTTAGTTCTTGTAATTTGTTTTACTGAATAATGAATTGGGGTACCCTGAAATCCCGAAAATAAGCCGCGGCTTATATCAATTTTTCATAAGATTTAGTGCTTATTATCCAGACCCCTTATTTTTTTGAGTCCGGCGAACTTTTGAGTATACATATTATTCAGTAACGTTTAAAAAACCGGCGTATTTTCGGGGGAGACGGGGAAAAACTGAAGATACGGAAGTCACAGTTTTGTTTCTTAGTAAAACATCGACGTCGGTAAATACTTATACTTCTGACATACCTGTTTTGTTACAATTTGTTACAATTTCTAATTGAAAATAATCCCGATGCTAACAGATAAACATCCATTAAAAAGTTTTGTCTGGCCTAACAAACAAAATACACCTATGATTTAATCGCCCAACAAATATGAATAACTTACACAATACGTGATAAACACTGCATTGTGTTATAAAGATGGTTATTTTAATTAATAGAACTGACGTGACAAGAAGTGTTTGAGACATTAATTTTATTATCAGCTTTAAAATTTTCAATTTGTCCAGGGTTTTAAAAATCACACAACTATGTCATTGTTTTAAGTTTTGATCCCAAAGTATGTTTATTGCTATTAACTTTTGGAAATAAATCTGCTATGAACACTTTTGGTAACTTTTGTTATCTTATATGGTGTCCTAACAAAGTCATTGATACTATTACTGATCAAAAATATTGACTGGGTAGGGGGCTTATTTTTGAGTGCCGGCTAATTATAGCCCTCTTTTGATTGTAGTGAAATGGTCGGCTATTTACGAGACCGGCTTATTTTCAAAACCGGCCTCATTTTTGGATTTCAGGTATCTACTACTGTCATCACACTGCAACGTACTGGGGTTTATATTGTAATACATTGTATATAGAACATATTGATAGGCAAGAAAATTGATTTCCTAGTACATATGAGCCACGCTTGAGAAACACCAACAAGGGCGTTACGACCAGCATGGATCCCAGACCAGCCTGCGCATCTAAGTCTATCAGATCCATACAGTTCGCTAATGGATTTCTCTAATTGCAACAGACTTTGAAAGCAAACAGCATGGATCCTGGCCAGACTGCAGCTCTTGTTTACTGTCCTGTCCATAACTCTTGTCATCTATGAAAGGATTTTAATAGCAGTTGGTTTAAATGTTTGCAAAAATCAAATGTTGTGTCATGCAAAATACCAAGACCCCTTGTTCAGAAGTGAAGGTCACACGTTACTAGTGTTTTTTTCCTGTCCTGTCCATGATTCTGTCTTCTTTGAAGGCATTCTTATATAACATGGTACAAAGGTATCCAATAGTGAGATGATATGTCATGCACAACACCTAGATCTATAACAAAAAGGTCAAGGTCGCACTGAGAGATCAAATGTCAATAGTTTCTTTTTCTGTCCATCAAGGGATTTAAATATTATCTGACATTAATGTTCCCCATATTGCCAAGGTGTGTTGTGCACAACACCCAGATCCCAGGCTACAAAGGTCAAGATCACACTTTTTTCCCCGGTGCGGTCCAGAATTCTAGGCAGCCATTAAGTGATTTAAATTTTTTTTTCGACACAAACCTTTCCAGTAATGAGACGATATGTGTCATGAACATAACTCAGATCCAAAACTCAGCGGTCAAGATAAAAGTTCAATAGGGGTTTTCCTTGTCTAGTCCCATATAGGTTATGAAAATCTCAACCAAACACCTAGATATTATCAAATGAAACAGTACGGGGGTATGCACTTTTTCAAAAGTAGTCTCTTGTTTGTTAAAAATAGTACTTCAATGGGCATTGTAGCACCTGCATGGTTCTTTTCTTTCAATACAGCTGTATATTTTGGTATTCATGGGCAATTGTCATTGAGCCGCCAATACTTTTGGTGATGTGTAAGAAGTATGAATAAAAGACTGTGAACTGAAACTAGATTTGTGTTGTTTTTATTAGCTTACCTGAGCCAAAGGCTCATGGTGAGCTTTTGTGACCGCTCTGTCCGTCGTCAGTCGTGCGTCCGTCAACATTTTCTTAAAAAATCTCCTTGAAAACCACTGGGCAGAATTACAAGGAAGTTCATAAGAATGATCTTTGGGCGGTCCCCTTTAAAAATTGTTCAAAGAATTTTATTCTATGCAGAACTCTGGTTGCCATGGCATGGCAACCAAAAGGAAATCTTCAAAAATCTTCTTGTCCAAAACTGCAAGAATTAGACCCTTGATATTTGGCGTGTGACATCATTTCTTGGTCATCTATCAAGATTGTTCAAATTGTGCCCCTGGGAAAAAAGGAGGCCCAGCCCCTGGGGTCACAAGTTTATATACCGGTAGTGAAAACTTTAAAAGTCTTCTTGTCTAAAACCACATGACCTAGGCCTTTGATATTTTGTATGTAGCATTGCATTTTGGTCCTCTACAAAAATTGTTCAAATTATGCCACTGGGATGTAAAGAGGCCCTACCCCAGGGGTCTCGTGTTTTACATGGACTAATATAGGAAAAAAATCTTAAAAAATCTTCTTGCTTGAAACTGCAAGGCCTATGCTTTTGATATTAAGTATGTTGCCTTTTCTAGTGTTTTTACTACCAAAATTGTTCAAATAATGTCCCTTAGGTGAAAAGAGGCCCTGCTCTTTGGGCACCAAGTTTAACATAGACTTATTTACTAGGGAAAGAGTAAAAGATATTGTCTAAAATTTAAGGCCTAGGCATTTGACATTTGGTGTGTAACATTTCCTGGTGGATCTCTAAGTTTGTTCAAATTATGCCCCTGGGGTGAAAAAAGGCCTCGCCCTGGGGTCACTTGTTATGATATGAGTTATAGGAGAAATACTCAAAAAAAAAAAAAAAAATTACCAGGTCATTTTTCCTAGACTGTTTAATTATAATTACCTGATGACTCAAGGGATTAGGGATCGCTTGACCTATTGACCTACTTTCTTGTTTTTTAAGGTACAGCCTTGAAATTTGGATGACATGTACAGTTTTGCACACCAATCGTATAACTGTCTTTCAGTGACCATAAATATGACCAAACTTTCTTATATTTTAGCGTCAGTTTGCCATTTGAAACGTGGCTTATATTATCAGGTGAGCGATTCAGGGTCATCATGACCCTCTTGTTTAGAAAACTGATATATTGCTAGTATTGACATTCAAAAAGTAAGACCCGCCCGCTTAGCTCAGTAGGTAAGAGCGTTGGTCTACGGATCGCGGGGTCGTGAGTTCGATCCTCGGGCGGGGCGCATGTTCTCCGTGACTATTTGATAAACGACATTGTGTCTGAAATCATTAGTCCTCCACCTCTGATTCTTGTGGGGAAGTTGGCAGTTACTTGCGGAGAACAGGTTTGTACTGGTACAGAATCCAGGAACACTGGTTAGGTTAACTGCCCGCCGTTACATGACTGAAATACTGTTGAAAAACGGCGTTAAACCCAAAACAAACAAACAAATCAAAAAGTAACTTTAGTGACACAAAAAGCTTATGTATTGCTATAGAATCTGACAGGTTTCATCATAATTTAGCCCTTATCTTGCTAAATTTCTATAATAAACGTGTCTATCTTTCAATTTTGACAGTACCATTAACTGTTAAAAGGGGTGCTTACCAAAAAGATATTAACTGAATAGCGAACAGTACAGATCATGATCAGAGTGCATGTATGTGCAGCTTGATCATGATCTACACTGGTCGCAAAGGCAGAATCAATCTTGTCCAGCACGGTAGGGTTATGAACTATTCTGAACTCAAATTCTTAAATTTGTTCATGCAGTACTACCGATAGTCTTACTGGCAAAATCGAGTAACACATATTTCGGTAGAAGTGTTATTCCTGGCATAGGAGTCTGTTGTGTCTGCCCCTTATTTTGGTTCAAGGTCAAGGTCTTTTGCATTCAGTCACTTGAACGGTTTGGAGGATTTTAAGTTGCTTTTAAACAAATGTTGGTCGATGTTACGTGGTGTGCAGGAGCCATATTTCAATCAGCTTTTAAGCCCACCCACTTAGCTCAGTAGGGAGAGCGTTGGTCTGCGGATCGCAGGGTCGCGAGTTCGATCCCGGGGCTGGGCGTATGTTCTCCGTGACGAGTTGATAAAAGGCAATGTGTCTGAAATCATTCGTCCTCCACCTCTGATAATTTACGTGGGGAAGTTGGCAGTTACTTGCGGAGAACAGGTTTCTACTGGTACAGATTCCAGGAACAGTTAACTGTCTGCCGTTACATGACTGAAATATTGTTGAAAACGGCGTTAAAGCCAAAACAAACATAATCAATCAGCTCTTTTCAAAGGCAGTGTAAAGATGTAC
This sequence comes from Mercenaria mercenaria, assembly GCF_021730395.1. Lineage (NCBI taxonomy): Eukaryota > Metazoa > Mollusca > Bivalvia > Venerida > Veneridae > Mercenaria > Mercenaria mercenaria. Next base: position 1,885,548 of record NC_069378.1, read on the forward strand.
ATATCAGCAATGCCACTGGTGAATAAAAAAAAACTCGGACTTGTGCCTTACTTAAAATTTAGTTTATACTAATTTGTTTTAACTCGATTGTGATGAAAGCTTCAAGCTTATTGTAACCACTCTCGAGTCCGCTTCCTGGAAAAACCAGTACTGGTGTCATATGAGAAGTCATGGTCGCGAACCCAGTGGGGCTTGAACCCACGACCTCTGGATTGAGCGGTCGACACCCTATTCACTAGAACACCGCTCCCCTTTACTTTATTTGTGACTTCATTAATATTTTCTCAATATATTTTCTGAAATTGCTAGAATAATTTATTATTTTCATTAGCTTTTTAAAAACGAGTATGTTACCTGTGTCTCTTTCGTTACATTAAAAATGTCAAAATTCTTACTTTATTGTAAAGTTTATAAGAAAATGTTTGGTATAAACCATATTACAACACGGGGCGTAGAATTCTTTATGTAAAGGAGCCATCCGGCTGGTTTACGAAAGCTCGGTGGTTCTATCCAAGTGTCCGCCTGTGATGAAATAATACCCAGCGGGACTCCTGGGGGCTTCCTCCATCATGTCGACCGGTGTGACGTGGTCCTTTAAAATGTTCCATAACATATGAAATGCATTAGGATCAGTCAGCGGTTTGAATGTTAGTAAGGAAAGATTCATGGAGGCTGCATGCAACTTAAAAGACATCATTATTATATTTAATATTCCAAAGGATTCTTTTCTATTTTTCGAGTCTTTTCTCATCTATTTAGAATACTCTGCTCTAATTCTATAGCAGTTGTGTCTGACAAAATTGATGTTGTGTATGTGAAAAGTTTGTTCACACTCATTATAACCACACTGGCGACTGATCTGTGTAACTGCTTCATTCAAAGTCATATAATACTGCAGTAAAGTTTCTAAAGTTGAAGATAGCAATAATGTGCTCAGATGAGCTAAACTCTTTCTGTAAATTCTGTTATCATTATACGTCTCATAAATGCCCAGTGCAAATTTCTCATTACTTTTACTTATTCCCAGGGGTTTAATATAATTATCATGCGCAAAATCGTTATTTTCTTTTCTGCGCATACGAGGGCCATTCGTTTTATTTTGGAGCTCTACCTATAAAACCAATACACTGCACGATTTTCACGTGCAACTTCAGATATGTGGTGGTTCATTTCATATTCTTTCAAACAATACAACATTCATGCAAATTTGTCCAGTAGTCTTGATTAAATAGCCATTGAAAGAAGATACATTCATATACACTGTGTATTAAGTATGCCAAATGAAATAAAGACGCAAATGCGTGGTTACATAAGAACCCGTGTTACACTAGAATTACCAGCCCGGACGATATATAATGAACTTTGTGATGCCTACAGAAGTATTTGACTGTGTATCATATTCTACTGTAACACGATGGGTGAAAAGATTCAAAAGTGGAATTAATGCGCTAGAAGACAAGCCCCGTCCAGGTCGTCCCAACATTTCTATGAAGACTAAAACCATCAAGCTTGTGAGGGATTTACTTGAAAAGATGCCCGACTGACAACTTCTCAGTGGGCCAAGAGGTTAGGGATATGTGTCGGATCGGTTTTCAAGATATTAAAGAATCAGTTACATCATCGACGTATATCTGCCAGATGGGTACCTCATTTGTTGAACGATGCTCAAAAGCGGAAACGTGTTCAAATTGCCCGGAAACTATTAAAAAAATATCAAGATTTTACTGAATGGGCCTTTTTCAATTTATTTACTAGTGATGAGACTTGGGTTCACTGTTCTGAATCCACTAGAAAGAGTAGCAACAAGATATGGGCCAGGAAAAATACTAGAAAACCAACAGTTGCAAACTGGACAGTAAGTGCTAAAAAGGTCATGTATGCCATATTCTTTAATTGCCGTTGAGGAACCGTTAAAATCGCGATACCACGAGGCAAATCTTTTACTGGGAAACTGTATAGGGACCATGCGTTCAAAAACAAAGCTTGAAAAATGCGTAAGACAACGTCGCCCTGTCCTCGGATTAAGAGGGCTCTCTCTTTTACTTGATAACGCCCCTGCACATACGTCGTCACTTGTAACCTCGTTTCTGCAGAAACAATGGTGTCTCAGTGCTGCCACACCCACCGTATTCAGCAGATTTGGCACCTAGTGATTTCTGGTTGTTCCCAGGACTAAAATTAAACACATAGATCTTCGTTTTCGGACACGAACTGCTATCGGATCCGCCATATTCCAGTATCTGAACAATATACCCAAATGTGATTATGTTGATGCTTTCCGGATGTGAATAAAAAGGCGGAAATTGTGTATTACCATGAAGGGAGAGTATTTTGAGGGAATGCAATAATTGGTAATTATATTGTTTTTCTGTATTTCATAGAGTTGCAAAATTAAATGAATGGTCCTCGTACACGTGATATGATCCGAAATTTAATATCACGTGCGCAGTAGCACTATTTTGGTGTTCTGCGCGAGATATTATGTTGGGTGATATTATACTTTCTCATTGATAAAAGATTTGACTAGGCGCTTATATATAACATAGGATTAAATTTTGTTCTAGTATTCATGCATGTGTGAACCATGCCGACTTTAAAAAAGATTTTCTCTCCTTGCCAAAAATTTCGAAAAGAACTTTCATCAGATCGCGAACTGAAATTATGATCATCGGATAGGGCATGATGTAACTAAGAAAATGAGTGCTCATACTTATATGTTTCGTTCAGAACGCCGTTTTTCGAATGTTATTGCTATCGGTTTCGTTTTATTTCATTGTATGTTAATTATCTACCTTTGATAATTATTTCAATAAATCTTTTTTAGGCCACACCAAATTGAGTACTTGGTCAACGGATTTCCCGCTCCATTTTTTTCCAGAATGAAAGAAAATATTTTTTTTGAAAATCAGCTTCCGCCCGCTTCAGTTTTTGTAGACTGGTTTCAAAATTTCAGAGCGGGCCTTTTTTTCACTGTTTATATGCCTTTTTTCACTGTTAAGCGACATGAATTAAATAAAACTTAATACTTTTAATCATAATTGTCCATTAAAGCACCACGAGAACATGTTTCAAGCTCTGTATTGCACTAGTTTGCAAAATTGACAGCCGAAATGACAGTTAGATTGTATAAACAAATCTTAGAAAGTTCATATTTAAAACAGTGTCATCTATTAATCATTAGTGATAAGAAAAAAGTTTCGCTGCGATACTTAAATGTACACTTATATGAGCAATAACTGGGTAGCAGTTAAACAGGTGGTATACTTCAATTTTGACACATTCAACTTGTTACATCATTGTTCATTCTAAAATGCCCTTCAAACTTATGAAGATTGAATACTGCTAAAGCCGGTGCTAGGGGGCATGGGCAGTGTTGCATTTTCCATTACTGTTAATGAACAGACTCAATCAAACCGAGTCTACAATTTTCACTGTTTGCATTGTTCTCGGTGCTTCCGAGGGATCTACTTTCCAGATTTTGTGCATGTATTGGTTTCGAGTGAATTCCAGTTTTGACAATTTTATTACCTTTTGTACACATGGGAAGAATAAAGATCTCTTACCCATAATCAGTCCCTATATCCACGATGTGTATTTTACCTTGAGACCAATAATGGGTAAAACGTGATAAAAATTGAACAAGTCTGCTGTGTAGTCTGTTTGTGCATTCTTAGGACAAATATTTAGTAAGGACAATTGAACCACATACATGTGTCTGTGTAATACAATTCGTCAACTGTAAAGTTTATTTAGGGTCGAAGCCTGTGACATTCGAACATTCACCTATTCCATATGTTATGTAGAGCAAGACGCATAAGATATTTTATGCTTATCCTTCTGTTTACCCTCATAACTTGAAAGAAATAATGTATTGTTGACATAACTTTGATTTTAAGGAATGGTACATTGCTTCTATCAGCTATGTAAAATGAACACAATTTTCAGGCAGAGAACTGGTATGCACATGGAACTTAATTATGGGGAGGTACTCCTAAAAAGAGCTTACAAACTCAATCCGAGAAACACGAATTAGAGGTTTACTTTTTTCCAAGTAGAGTCGAAATACAAGAATATTATGCTACTGTTTATAGATTTTTTTTCTGATTTGTTTAATGGGTATCATCAGATCTATTTATCAAAAAGAAACTGAAGATGATAATGCATTTATGTTAAGACTCGCAACATCAAAAGTACGTCTTTCCTTATTTGCCAAAGTTAAATATTAAAACAAAGAACAAGAGAAACTGCAAAATTAGATGAGTTTACAAGCGAATTGGCCATCTTTGAAAGATGGATTTCCAGATATCTGGAGAAAATGCATTGAAAGTTGACAAACACTATAATATTGTCTCTCAATACACTACATGGGAGTAATAGCTTTCTTATTCTTATGTAGTGACATAGAATCCAAGGAGAAACTATTCTTTTATGTGACAAGGGCACTGGTTTGCCTAGGATACAAACTAAGCAAACACATAAGTCCTATACACTATATATGGTTAAATTTTCAATTTTTCCTGTATCCGCCTGTTGACCCTTCTCTCCATGTGTGTAAATATTACAATGTAGCGCGCCACGGTAAGCATAAAACAATATTGGAGTCCGGTGTTGAGTGGCTGTCATGCATTTCTGGGACAGTTTGTCATTTAACCTTCAATATTTAACTAAAGGATCTTTTGTTCTTTTATGTAATTTCAAACCTTTTTGATATGTTTTGGCAGTGGTTATTGATTCATGCGACAAGGTTTTTGTTTGTTTTTTTTTCTTCAAATCGCTCCTCGTCAGCTCCAAGAATAGGTGAAGTCCAAAGAAAAATATTTTTATTTTTATTTCGCTCATCTGCTCATAATGTTTTTGGAAAAAAATTCCGATGACCAAGAAATTAATTTGGTGTGGCCTTAACTCATTATGTTGATATACCAGTAAACATTTTGAACTTCATATGTTTTTGGTGTAATAGAACGAATATTGCATTCCTAAGAGGGTGATACGAAAAATGTTCAACACTCGAAATATGAATATAGACCTCTGCTTACGCCTTGGCCGATATTCATATATCTCGAGGTTAACAGAATTTATATCACCGACTCAGAAATGCAATATTTATATAATGGCATAAAAGTGTAGTCTCCCATAACCTCTATTATCCACGAGATTACCACAGGTCTATTCGGAAGGTTTTTGCGTGTGTGGAAGGCATTAACCCTTATCATCCTGGGTACGACTGATTCTGCTTTTGCGACCAGACTGAGTGTAGATCACGATAGGCCTGCACATAGTCTGATCATGCTCTGCACTGTCCGCCATTCAGTCAGTAACTTTTTGGCAAGCACCCACATTTTAAACTTAAAAAATAAACCATCAATTTTGATTTTTTGGCACCTTTGCTTGTAAAATGGGGACTTATTTCATTCGAAGAATGTATTTTCAGTAACATAAGGCATGTTTCAAGTTAAATTGTGCTACTTTATGGCAAACACAGAGAAAACTAAAGTAGGGATGTTTACTATGCGGTGCCGTTAAGAATGCGGTCTACAAAGGGTTGGCGCCATTTCACCACAGATCTTAAAACACTCCGTTTTCTTTCATATTTTGATAGCTTATTAATTGCAGTTTGAGATGATATATGAGCCGTGCCATGAGAAAATCAACATAGTGGGTTTGCGACCAGCATGGATCCAGACCAGCTTGCGCATCCGCGCAGTCGGGTCAGGATCCATGCTGTTCGCTTATAAAGCCTATTAGAATTGGAGAAACTGTTAGCGAACAGCATGGATCCTGACCAGACTGCGCGGACCAGTTCATAATGGCAACCGTATTTTTGAACATAAAAAGTACAATTGGAGACAATGATTGCTATACCATTTTATATCAGTATGTGTGAACAAGTAACATAAGTCATGGTACGGACATAAAAAAATCAACTCTTTATTTTCATTCTGTGGCCTTATCAAACATCTTACCTTATCGTACAACCAAATTTTTTGTCTGAATACACTTGCTGATACAAGTAGCAAAACAAGTTACCAATTTCATGTGTTCAACATTTTATGTGTAGGCCAACGAGCAGGCAGCATGTTTTCTGTATAATGTGTCCATATTCCAAGAAAACAGATACATGTATCACAGTTTTGACCTAAGATCGATTTTAGTCGTACTATGTTTGATAAGGCGACCGTCTGTGTCTTATAGGCTACTCGTCAATTCATGATAGTGAATATTTGTAACAAGTTATTTCAGAATACCTTAATGTATACAAAAGTTATGACACGGTCACGGAAAAGGACCCTTTTTATACATTTAACCGCTGAAGTGTGGCATTGACTTTACAGAGAAAAGAAAAGGAAGAGGAATATTGCCTATGTATGTGTGTATGTGTGAAGTTTGAGAGAGGTAGTATTGTCAGGACGAAATTTATAAGGACACACATACAGACAGGACAGAAAGACCGCATAATGACTCCTGTATAACCCCATCCTTCAAACTTCGTTTGCGGTTTATAATTATGAAGACATAATACAGGAGCAAGGGAAAACCGATATGTACTAAATTAGTCAGTTGCTAACAGACATACATACAGTCTTTTTTTACGAAATTTTTGTACAGTAATGCAAGCAAATATGTATACAACTAGGTCATCACACCGAATTCTCTTTCAATGATGATTATGAATAAATCGAAGGTTTTAGCAATGGTTTTATTTAATTTTACCAAAGTAGTATTGTCTTTGTCCGCGAAACAGTGGGACTTATATGTACAAAAAGTAGATCATATTTCAAGCAAAAAATTGTACTTTTTGACTCCGACAATGCGCAATTTCAGGACAAAATAATGATTAATCGAGTTTCTTTGCTATAATTTTTACTGTAATCAGATCAACACATTATATAAAGAAACAAATCATGTTCAGCTTTCAATAAACTATAAATATACAAACCAACAAAGCACATTAATCACTTTTAAATAGCTCTTTTTAACTTTTAGCGGTCAGCTTATTGTTTAGATCGGTCGCAACAGAAAGAAGGGGAGTACAGTCGTTTATAGGGGATGTATTTAGTATTTAACACTCATGCCTGCTGACTTTTAAGTCATATATATAGTAGGAAACAAAATATGTAGGTCAGAGACCATCAATTTAAAAATGTACAGTGTTACCCGGGAATAACCAAATTGCACGCTACGATTAATTCTCCTTGCGGTCCAGTCACTGCAATCACGAGTAGTTTACTCAGATTTCTTTTTCTTTTTTAACTGCATAATTCGTACCTAGACGGTAATATTCGCGCACATAACTAAATACCAAATTGAGGTGATTTTTTTTTCAGTTTACGTCGGTGCCGTCGTGCGAGAAAAGCACAGTGGTGAATTACATATGTGTGCAACAACTGAATGTGTTTTGATTGTTTTAAGACTGTAGTGGTAGGCAAGTAGCAGCTTTACGTCGCTTTCCGTCGTGTGTGTAAAACACAGTAGTGAATTACACGTGTGTGCAAAACCTGAAGTAAGTTCCGCGTGTGTTCCGGTTGTAGTGGTAGGCAATGTGTTTCATTTGACGTCGCTTTCCGTCGTGTGTGAAAACACAGTAGTGAATTACACGTGTGTGAAAAAACTGAAGTGAGTTTCGCGTGTGTAACGACTGTAGTGATAGGCAAGTGTGTGTCATTTGACGTCGCTTTCCGTCGTGTGTGAAAACACAGTGGTGAATTACACGTGTGTGCAAAAACTGAAGTGAGTTTCGCGTGTGTAACGACTGTAGTGATAGGCAAGTGTGTGTCACATTTGATGTCGGTTTCCGTTGTGTGTGAAAACACAGTGGTGAATTACACGTGTGTGCAAAAACTGAAGTGAGTTTCGCGTGTGTTCCGACTGTAGTGGTAGGCAAGTGTGTGTCATTTGACGTCGCTTTCCGTCGTGTGTGAAAACACAGTGGTGAATTACACGTGTGTGCAAAAACTGAAGTGAGTTTCGCGTGTGTAACGACTGTAGTGATAGGCAAGTGTGTGTCACATTTGATGTCGGTTTCTGTTGTGTGTCAGATTGATCACGTGATAATGTAGTGACTTTCAGGTGAAATTTCAAAGTTTTCAAAATTGAAAATAATATACTTTTGACCCCTACATAGTTTGACATTTGAAAATGTAGCCACATGATGCATTTATTTTTAGTCTATGACATCTAGAAAGTGGTGTAGTCAGTTTCAGGTGGTATGCCACATGTAGTGACATTCCGTTACAAACCAGTATGTGTGTGTGCGTGTGTGCGTGTGTGTGTGTGATTGAATCTGGTGAGATAAAGTTACCTTAAAGTATGATAAGTGTGGAAGTCAAATCCATATTTAATGAACACGTGACTAAAATATTTAGTTCAGTCAGTCACATTCCATTAAAAATAATTAACCTAACTAAGTACAATGCAGAATATGTATGCACTTGCATGAATAATTTGTAGACTTAGAAACAATGGAAGTAATAAGTGACGTATTTTAATCACGTGACGTATGGACTTAGTAGCACTCATATTTTGTATAAGTAGCATGTATTATTTATGGGAGCCTACGGAGGTATGGTGTACCCAAAGGAGCAGTTTTATGCCCTGACTTTTGTTTTGCTATGGTGCTTACCATATGTTTTATATTTTAGCTTCTTCCACCAGACGACTTTTACCTGGTGATGTCACGACCCGGAAGTACAATACCCGAGGTTATTTTATCTTCACTTGCCTGGATGTGATTTTTCCAGCGCAGAGCTTTCGTCCCATGGTTGTGTCGTAACCCGCAAAGACGATGACTTTTGCTATCAACTGAAACAGCTCAGGGATGCAATCACCTACGGAGTCAACGTTTTCACGGTTTAGAGGGACTTTACTTGAAGATATGTTGTTTATTTTTTGTGCTACTTAAAGTTCGAAGTTAACGGAAACACCTGTGTCACATCATGTTAAAACGGAACTGTTAGTGTTAGGACTTTATATCTGTTAAAAGAGATTCTGAGCTCAGTTTTTTTTTGGTTCATGTTTTCTTACAATAAGTTTTTTTTTCACTTTTCATTTATTCAATGTAAATAATCATTTTCTGTAAATAAATTTGTAAATATTGTAATGGGTGTTGATTTGTTCTGGTAGTTATTGTCCCCGGTACGTCCATCCTGTCACACTCAGCCATGTCTTCAAGCTTACACTTCTGGCCGCGGAAATATCTCTACATGTTTATGGTCTCAGCCATGTCTTCAAGCTTACACTTCTGGCCGAGGAAATGTTTTTTCATGTATATGACCTCACCCATTTCCTCAAGCTTAAACTTCTGGCCTCGGAAATGTTTCTACATGTATATTGCCTTTAAGCTTAAACTTCTGGCTACATGTATATGGCCTTAGCCATGTCTTCAAGCTTAAACTTCTTGCCTCGGAAATGTTTCTACATGTATATGACCTTAGTCATGCCTTCAAGCTTAACCTTATGGTCGCGGAAATGTTTCTACATGTATATGACCTCAGCCATATCTTCAAGCTTTAACTTCTGGCCTCGGAAATGTTTCTACATGAATATGACTTTAGCCATGCCTTCAAGCTTAAACTTATGGCCGCGGAAATGTTTCTACATGTATATGGCCTCAGCCATGCCTTCAAGCTTTAACCTCTGGCCGCGGAAATGTCTGTACATTTATATGCCTCAGCCATGTCTCCTGACTTAAAATATTAGCCTAGAAAATGTTTCCTCAGACATGCCTCCAGTTTAAACTGAGCACATCACATCGTACAGACATGGTTAAGCTAATTTTTCTGAGTTATGATTTACAAAAGGTTGATTTCATTTCATGAGGGGGGTGACATCAAAAAATAAAGCGGGAGATTTTTTCGGTTTTCTCTTTTTTTTTTTTACCCTTTTAAACTCGATGACCTAAATATAAAAAATCAATACAAAAAAATGTTTTGCCAAAATAAATAAATTTTAAAAAAAGTCCTTTATGTTTTTTCGAAGATCCCAAATTACACCGGGTTATGAAGTTTCGACAGTGGGAAAGAAGATTCTGGGACATTCCCTTCTACATTAGTGCATGCATCTATATGTCAATATGTAGCATTTTAAAAATGAGGACAAATTTCAAGGGGTTTTTAAAATTATTTAATTAACCCCAAACGACTACTAACCCAGCTAGTTTTTTTTCGTTATTTTACACAGTTATCAGACCTGTGCGCGTGAATACATGGTAGTTTTTAATAAAAAAAAGAGCTTTTTTTAAAAAAAAGGGAAAAAAGGGCCCCTCCAATTAATTCATTGAGGTTCCGAAAATTAAACCCGGACAAACATTTTTCCACGGGGTTTTTTGCTTGGAGTATCGGGAGAAAATTTCCCGCCAATTTTGCTTTTTTTGGGAAACCCAATTAAAATCTAATGCCCAGTAATATTTCTGTTGCAACGCAAAAACCCGGTTAACTCTATTTTTAGCAAAATTTTGTCCCCCTTGCTTTTGCAGATTTTAATCGTTCTGGGGAGGGCTCCCCCAAAGAAAAACTGGTTTAAAAAAAGGTTTGGTTGTTTTTAAGGCCATTTTCTGGGGTGTATGCAAAGTACATTTGGGTTTTTATTTATATTTTGGGTCTCAAAATTCTGCCTTTTTGGGTTTTTTTGGTTACCGTAGAGCGTTTTCTGTGTGCGGGTTCCCTTTAAAAGTAAAAACAAATTTTTCGGTTCGAAATGCAAAAAATCGTTAAAAAAGCGGGGGCGACCTCTCTCCACTACAAAACCCGGGCCATTTTTCTTTTTGGTTTAGGGGGGCTTACAAAGGGAAAAACATTTGTTACCCCAGAATGAAAGCTACACTTATTTTTCTTTAAATAGGGGCCCATTGATATCACTATTTGGTTTTTTCCTTAACCCCATTATTAGTTTTAGTTGTTTTGAATACAGCCTTCTTTGTCCAAATCTTATGGTGCGAGGAAGTCTCAAACCCAGGTTGCTCCTGAGACAGGCCCAAAATAGAAAAGGCAAAAAAAATTTAAAAAATGTCAGATCACCGCAATGCGGGAAACAAAAAAATTTATAGTTTTTCATGGTATGTGTCACACCACTTTTTTTGTTTCCTGTATTTTTACTGAGGGGTTTTTCTGCCCCACACGAAAAAAATTCACAGGGTTTGGCGGTTGGAGCGGGGTTTTAAGTCAATTTTCAAGGTTTTTATTTTACCCCAATAATCCCAAAAAAATTTTTAAATCCTATATTTACTGAGAAAGTCTGCGTTAGGAAAAAGGAAAAGGACTTTTTTTGTTCCGAAGCTAATTCGTGCAAGGCGATATGAAAAAAGGAAAAGAAAAATTCACGCGAAAAAAATTGTGACCATTCGGGGAGCAGAAGAAAATGTAGAGTTGCAAAACATTGGGAGTGTTCGCTATAAAAACCCGAAACGATATTTAAAGGGTTAAAAAGGTTTTTCCAAAAAATTTTAAAATAAAATAAAACTTTAAAAATTGACAGGGGATTTTATATAAATAAAGACAAGGGTGTTTTTTTTACCCTTACTTTTTAAAATATTGCGGGAAAAAATTTTCCTTTTAAATTTTTTAAACCACAAGAATCATCACCTAAACCCATTTTCGGGAAACCTCCACCACTTCCACCCTTGGGTCCTAACCTCCCCCACTTCACCCCTCACCCCCATCACTTCGCCTTTCCCCAAACCACTTTGTCCTCACTTCCATCACTTCGTCCTCCCCCCACTTTTTTCCTTTCACCACCCCTTTTCAGGGCACTCTTTTTTGGTTTAATTTTTTCCAGTATGTAGATCTTTTAAGTATTTCCCTTTTTTTTTTATTTTTTTAGGAGAAATTTTTGTCAACTTTGTGGCTTTTTTTTAATATTTTTTTCTTTACTGTTTATGTTAGAATACCCTTGAAAAGGTCCCCAAACTTGGATTCAGTGTTGCTATATTTTTTGGTCCTTTTGGATCAGGGGAATCCATTCAATGAATCTGTAATAGATTTTTCAGTTTTCGTGGTGCAAAGGGGGCTTAAGAGGGTTTTCATTTTTCCATTACCTCTCATGAACAGATAAATTTAAAAATCGAGTCGCAAATTTTTTTTTGCTTGGGGGGTTTTGAAATTTTTCCCAAAGGATCTTCATTGGGGTTTTTATTAACTTTTAAAAAACAGCCCCAATTTTTGCCGTGTGAGGGCCCCGGTTACTTATTTTTATTCAGCGTTTTTAAACCCTTTTTAAATATGCCCAGTTTTTTAGGCATGGGGTAATATTGATCAACAGAATTACTAATTCTTCCTTTTTTTGGTATAAACACCTGTTCGAAATGTACTTTGGGTTTACAAGAAAAAAGGTTATAGTATTTTCCACTAAAAAGATACTCGGGGCGATATTTTCATTATGGAATGTTAAAAAGGGGAAAATTTTTCCCCCATAAAAAAAAGGGCTGACAAAAAACGCCCTGAACCGTTTTTCTTTTTCCCAGCTCTATATAAGTAGCGGGGAACTAAACTATTAGATATCTATGTTTGGGGCCAAGAATTTGGCCCTTTCCTTTGCGTTAAGGTCATTACTTTTAATTTTTATTTAAAACTGTCTTGCTATGGTTTGGCTTATAACAAGTTTGTTTTGTACTTTCGTTATCGGGGAATTAGCGTTTTTAAACGTAGTTTAGTTTTTTTAAATTTATTTAAGCCTAAACCTTTTTTAAAGTAAAGTATAATGCATTTTTTTTTAAACCTTGCGGGGCTTTATTTTAATCCCCTTCCCTTTATGCAAATAAGGAAAAATCTAAAAAAACTAGAAAAAAAGGGTTTAGGGGAAAACCCGATGACTAAAATTCAAGCTACTTTGGGTTAAAATTTAAAGGGTTGATGACCTTTGGGAAATAAGAAAAAAAGGGTTTCCCGGGAATAAATTACCCATCCGGCACAATAAAGAAAGTCGCGAAGAAACCGTCCCCCCCCAGGTCGTTTTAAAACGCACTAAAAAAAGTGAAAAATTGTTTTTTTTAATTAAAGTGTCAACCCCAACGGAAGGGCCAGCCAATTTGGCTTTTAAAACCCTACATACATTGAACAGCATTACTTCCCGATTTTTATTTTTTTTAATGCCAGGCACTAGGCAGGAAGGCAAAAAGGTAACCATTTTTTAACTTGCTGGGGGCTAAACCAAAGGGTTGGGTCAACCGGTTTTCTTCAGTAAAAAGACCCCCCTCGGGACGGGGCTCGAACCTTCAAATCCCGTTTTTCGGGGCAGGTGTTTTAAACCCCTTTTATATACATCACTTAAGAATAAAAGGGTCCCTTTTGTTTTTTTGTACTTTAAAATAATTTTTAACTTTAAAATTACACACTGCCCCCGCAAGATAGAGTTACAAGAGTTTATATTAGGATAACGGGACAACACGACATAGGGACAAATTTACTATAAACTTCTTATTTTCCCAAAGGTAAGAAAAATTCCCCCATGTGGGAATAAAATGTATACTAAAGGAAAATTAAATAAATGATAGACTGCCTAACTGCTGTACAAAAATTTTTAGGTCTACAAAAAATTTAGATGGTATATCTTTTTCCCTAAAAAAATTTTTAAAACAAATACTCGTTTCCCAAAATGTGTGTTTTCCCAGTTTTTCCCAATTTGTAATAACCCAGCTTTAAAAGCTTCTATCTAAAGAAAGAGCTTTTTTCCAGCCAAGCATGCTTAACAGATGTCACTGCGGGGTTTTCAGGGTTAAAAAACCCTGAATTTTTTTGTCAAAATTTTTCAAAAAATTTAATCTATGAGTTCATAATCACAGTTTTTAAGCTTGTTCCACAACCCCAAAAACGAAAAAAATAAGCGGGTATCCCAGTTTCTTAGGGAAAGCTCAGCCAAAAAAAGGGGATTTAAATAAACGGGTAAATTTTTTAAGGGCCCAAAAATGAGAAAAGTGACGTTTTTGGCTTTTTGAAAAGCATTTTTAAACCTTATCTCTGTCGGGCTTTTTTGCTATTCAAAAATTTTCAAACATGTTTGACATTTGCGCAATTTAAATTTTTTTTGGGGAAACCAAACGGGAAATGTTTTGGGACTTCTTATTCTGAACAAACCCCCCAAAAGAAAAACCACATGACTTTTTGAGGGGTTTTAATTTGTATTATACTTTAATGAATACTTGTAAAAAATGTCAAGCATCCCCTGCAATTTACAGGGTTTTTTGCTGCCCAGGGAAATTGTCTGCTAATGTGGGGGGTTTCCTTTTAGGGGATTTTTAAAAACAAATTTTTCCCCGAGACCCACATTTCTCTAGTTCTTCGGAAGGGCCCCTTAATTTTAAAGTTATTTTAAATCCCAGGTGGAAATTACTCCCCCCTGTCAAAATTCCTTGTTGAACTTGGAAAAAAATTTTGGGACTGTAAACCGTTTCCCCGCCATGCAGCGGGGACATATTTGTATTGGGCATCAACAATTTAAGCCCCCAAATTTTTCCATGTACCCCAAGTTTAGAAAAACTTGTAAAAGAGTCCATTTAACCAGACAGTGTCAAAAGCCTTTTTTAGTGTCAAGAAAAAGGCCAACATACACTTTTGATTTTAAAGTTATTTTTTGGTATATGACTCTTGAAGGTTAAAGGAAGGTTTTAGCGCCAGAATGTTTTTGGAAAGCGTTCGGGTTGAGGGTTTGGGAAAAGGGGGTATTGCTGCTGATACCCAAGAAAAAAACCCGATTAGGGAACTATACTTTTACTATACTCACTGGCCATTCGGGAAATAGCCCCCGTAGGCCCCTTTATGGACTTTTTAAATTCTTTTTTTGTATTTTTTTATTTTTTTCCAAAAAGAAAAAAGGAAGTGCCTCACAACTGAAAGGGGGAATTGACCTCGTTTCCCAAAAAAATAACCCACTTTGGAAAAATTTTTTTGAAAAAGGGGTCCATAGAAATTAAAAAATTTTCAATATTAAAGACGCATTTTCTGAATGGTTTCATTTTTTGATAAAAAAATTTAAAACATCGACAGTTTTTTTTTAAAATTTTAAACACGTTTTTGACCCCTGTGGTTTTTCCCCCTTTTATTATTAGGGGTTCCCTTTGGGTCCAGCGCGGGATTACTTTTGCATTTAAAACCCCCGAGAAGTCGGGGGGAATTTTTAAAAAAACCAAAGTAAAAAAAAAAAATTTAAACCCCCTTTTTCAAGATCAATTTAAAGTAATCGACTTTAGGCATTTAACCCACCGGGCCCCGTGTAGCATCTTAGATACCTGTACAAATTTGAAAATCTTTTGTAGAATGCATGTTTTTCCCCTTTGCAATGCTTACCCCACCTGTTTTTTTTTTTTGTTTACTTTTTTTGTCAATGAAAAGGGGCGTCGACCCCCATTTTTGGGGGGAGGGGGCTTTTTTAAAATTTTTACATTTTTAAAGAAAACCCTTGGTGGGGTTAGAAAGAAAAACCAGAGAAAAACATTATTGTTACGGGGTACATTGTATTGAAAAAAAAAAAACCCTTTTTTTTTCCTTAAAAAAAGGGTTAATATTTTGTAATGGATGTCTTTCAAAGGACATTTTTTTTTTTTATTGATTCATATTAACCACCCCCTTTAAATCCAAAAAAAGAAACTAAATTTTTTAAGGGTTTCCAGGGGAGATTATATTTTTAATTTGTCCGTAACCCCTTAGATATGATACAATAAAAATCATAAAAAGGGTTTTTTACATTTATACTTATGATTAGTAATTTTTAAATAAAAAACCTAAATTTAAACTGCATTTAAAAACTAGGGATAAAACAGGGATTTAATACAAAAAAAACTATTGCTTAAATATTTAATTAATTTTCGCTCACCTTAATTAGGGTATAAACGATTATGTATTTTTTTTTGCAGGGATTATGGAAAACTGGCTTTTTTCATACTGTTGATCGAAATTGTCCGTCGTGGGAAGAAAATAAAAAAGGGCCGGATTCATTATTCATTTTTAAATTTTTTTTTAAATTTTCTTTGTTGTCAGGGTTTTTTAAGTTGTGGTTTGGATATAAATTAATTCGTCAGAACTTGTCGCTGTTTTTTTTTTTTTCGGAACTTTTTTAAAAAAAAGTACGTTTTTTGGGTTGTTGTTTTAAGGTTTTGGACACCTAACAGTAATTTTTAAAAAAATAAAATTTTGGTTTTGGTATATTTTTAAAAGGGGGGCCCAAATGTTTCGCATTTTTTTGAAAAATTTTAAAAACAATTTTTACTACCTTTTTTTTTTGAAATTTTGTTAAATTTTTTTGTATTTCCTAAAGTTTAAAGTAGGCCCAAATTTAAAATGTGATTCCACTATCTAAAATTTTTGCAAAAAATTCTTTACAGCTTAATTTTGATAAAAAAAAACATCAAAAAAATTTTTAAAAAAAATTAAAAAAACACAAAATAAAAGTGTAAATATTTTTTTTGCTGGGGTTTTGCCTAAAGAAAAAACAGTTTTAAATGAGACAGAATTCAAACCCCCCCCCAAAAATTGAAAAATTCAGGTCGAATCCTGTGGGTCTGTTTTGAATTTTACACACTTCCCATTCACAAAAAAAACCTTTGGGGCAGAAGTAAAACCTACCTGCATTTTTTCCCAATATGTAATCTAAAGAATAAAGGGCAAAATAGAAAATTTTTTTTCCCCGCACGAAAACTCAGTATTTTTAAAGATGCAAACCTTCCCCCTCCTGATTCAGAAGTAAAAAAATTTTAAACCAGCAAGAAATCGCTTTAAAATAAAAATTTTCCCCCAATTTTGTCCCAATACATCCATAAAAAGTTTTAAAAAAGAAGGGGGGAATTTCACTAAAAAAAAAAGGAAAAATATTAGAAAAAAAATTTGGTCCCAGTGGGGTTTGGGAAACCCTACGCCCCCCGGGAATTTTTGCATCAAAGTGGGTTTTTGGTAGGAATTGAATACTTTTTCAAAAGGGGGTTTAACTCTATTACGGGCCCCAATATCTTTAACCCAAACCTGAAGTCGTTCTACCCGGCATCATCAATGAATAACAAATAATATACCCTTGCACAAAAACAGTTTCAGAAAGTTGCCAACTTTTCAGTTCCCCAGTTATCAGTTCCCCTTTTTATCATTTTGCCCGTTAGATTCCCCAATTTTCAGTTGCCCAGTTATCATTGCCCAAGATCAGTTCCCCAAATTTACGGGTTTGTCCATTTTATGAGTTCCCCCAATTTAAACTTTTCCCCAGTTATAAATTCCCCATTTTTTCCGTTCCCCAAATTATCAGGGGCCCCTTTTTCCGGGTTGCCCAAGTATCAGTTCCCCAAAATTACAGTTGACCAGTTTTTCATTTGCCCTTTTTTAAAAACAGTTCCCCCCATTTTTCAGTTGCCCAATTTTCATTTGACAAGTTATCAGTACTATCGGGAAAAAACGGATACGTTTTAAACCCCTTCTGGTATTTAATGCTATCGTTTCATTTTTTCTTTTTAAACCATAAGTTTTAGCAAGAGTCCCTCCAGGACACGTCTAAATTGCTTTTTAAAATTTGGTTTTTTTTCCTCAACCAGTCAAACCAATAAAATGAACTAGCCCCCTGTTTATGTGAATTCTGTTGTCTCATTGTGGAATTTTCCCTTTGAAATGCTGCTTCCGTTGAGTTGGGGGAAGACTTTTTGAACCCAAACCCCTTCACTTAAGAGCGTGAAATAATTGATAAACCCTGCCAAAGGGAACCCCGGGAAAATAAAACGAAACCCAAACAACCATAAGTAAAGTCACCTTTCCCGATTTCCTATTAACATCTGTTTCCAAAAAAATACCCCCGAATATAAAAGTATGAAAAAAAAAAAAATGAAAAAATTTTTGTAACTTTAAAAAACTCCATTAAGTTAGGCCCTACTTTTCCCAATAATCATAACATTTTTAATTTAATTCGGTTTAAAAGGGAAAACAGCAAAAAATATAATGAAATATTTGAATCAAAACTTTAAATTGCCAAGAGACAGCCACGACTACTAACTTTTGATTTGACTTTCTCATGGGGTTTTCCCATATTTTTTTTTAATTAGCCGAAGACAGAGAAACTTTCCTTTTACCCGGTAATTTTCAATTTGTTCAAAACCCCCAAAGTTTTTCCCTTTTTGGTCCGGGTTTATTACGTTTTAATTCAAGTCTACAGTTTTTATTTTTCAAAAAGAGAAAAAAATTATACATGTGTTCTGCTATGGGGGAACCCGTTTCTAATGATAATTTTTTTAATTTTTGCTTTAATTATGGCGGGGGTTTTTGGGGAAAGGGTTTTTATTTCCGGCACGGGCCCGATACTAGGCCAAAAAAACCGAACTTCTGCTTGGACACCCTTTTTCCCCTTTTCCCAAGGGGGAAAAATGGTCTTTGTGGGTTTAAAGGGGTCGGCCGGGTTTTAATCCAGGGGGCGTGGGGTTTTTGGCCCCACTGGGGGCAAGACCATGAAACCCCTAATATGAAAACCAGTATGGGTTTTTTCCCGGAGATGGTTTCCCAAAAAAGCTTGAAGCTTTCATCACAATCGACTAAAACAAATTATTTTAAAACAAACAAACAAAAAAAAACTAAATAAATTTTCCCTTTTAAAAACAAAGGGTTTTAAACCCCTAGCCGCGCTTAGTGGGGAAGTGATATGCAGCTAGTGATACCCACCCCTCGGACACGAAGGGAAGGGCCCCGAAAAATTTCAAGTATGCAGAGGCCAATAAACGTTTTTTAAAAAGTGTTTGTTTGGGATTTTAAACTATTTACCCGTCCCCAAACGGAAACTCGTATGGGCGACTCCTAAGGGTTCTATGTAAGTATGTGGAATTTGTACAAGAACATAAGCCGCTCCAAATTTCCCGAAGCCTCCCGGGTTTTTTAAAAGTGCCAGGGTAAAGCACCAAATACACTGGGCTCCCCATCCCAAATTTTGGGTTTTGTTGGGGGAGCGGCGGTTTGGGGTCAAGACCCCTGGTTTTTGGAGTCAGAAAAGGGATTACCACTGGGGCACTGCGTCCCCCCTCTGCGTTTTTTTAACTTGTTGAAAACATCGAAAAAAAAAAAGGGATATAAAGGACTAACCCCCGACAGACATAGAAATGGCGCAGTTTAAAATGTATTAAAAAGCTTTATCTTTTTTTTTTTTAAAATGTTGCTTACTGAGGAAAAAGAAAAAACCCAAGAAATTTTATTCCCTTGCGTAATGCATGTATTTTTTTTGTTTTTCCCACAAAAAGATTTTTATTGTTTACCATGGTTTTAAAAGTCATTCCCTTTTTTCTGTTTTGCCGTTTTTACAATCCTAAAAAACCCTTCGTAGAAAAATCATGTTAGTGTGTATAAGGAAAAACCCTTTTTACCCTTTGAAATGCCCTTACAGGGCCCAAAAAAAAAAGGGGAAAAAAACATATCTGCTTTGTTTTTGTTTTTTTTGTGTGTGGTTTTTACAGCAAAAGTCCGATTTTAAAAAGTATTTTTCAGGGAAGTAGTTATAAATATATTAAACAAATTTTTGTCATACACAAATAACGGGCGAAGCTCAAAATGTACTTTAAATTTTTGAAAAGGAGCCCCTTTTTTCTTAAATTAAATTTAAAAATGACAAAAAAGCATAAAATGTTGAAAAATTTTTTTTTTTAATTTTTTTTAGTTCATTTCCCCTGAAGATTTCTATATCCGGTTTTATGCCCCTCCATTAAAGCTGCTCCAAAAACTACCCCATGTAGAAATATAATTTACTCTTAGCAGTTTAAGGTATTGCTATATAAACCCGGGAAACATCAAAGGAAAAAAAATTATGATATGATAATTTACAATTTTTCATTTTCAACCTAGTCGATAAAATGTCGCTTGAGCAACATTGTGGGAAAGATTTTTCCTTAAAAAAAATAAGGGGAAAAAAAAACAAGCATTTTTTCGAGCCTTCATTTTAAAAAAAAAATAGTAAAAAAATTTTTATTTAAATAAACAAAACAATTTATGATTTGTAGTGATAAAGCACGGTTTTAGAGTTCACAAGCTCGGGTTTTTTAAAACGCAAGGGCGATAGCGAAGTGGGTTTAAATAAGGGAAGCATCTGAACGGGTTAAAAAACCCTGGAAAGATACCCAAATAACCACAAAAAAAGCCTTTTAAAGGGTTTGGGATTTTTAAATTTTTATGCCCATCACTTAAACAAACTTTAAAATGCCGCGTGGCGGCCGGCCCCACTGTCTCCCGAAAACTTGAATTCAGTGTTGTTAATTTTCTGGTTTCCCTTTGGGAATTTTGGGGGTCCACTCAGTAGTTTAATTGAATTCCCCTTAAGCGTTTCATTTTCCCTTACCTTTTCAACAGATCAGTCAAAACCGAGTTTTTCAGTTTGCTTGGGGCCCTTCTTTTGTTTCCGAAGGTCTTTTTTCAGATTTTACTCTTTTTTTTTTTGGCCCCCCAAAAAGGTAACCCCGTTTTTTTTCCCCTTTTTAGGGGATAAAATAGGGTGGAGAAAACCCTCCCTAATTAAAACCCTTTCACACAAAAAATATTATAAAATTAACTTATTCTTTAAAAAACAGTAAAAAACAAAAATTACAATACCCTTTAAAATATGTTAAACAAGGGATGATATTAAAAAAATCATAAAAAAGAGTACCCAAGGAACATTTCCTTTTAAAAAAACCCCTATCAAAAAAGGGTTTAAAAAAAAAAAAAATGGTTTATACATGTATGTAAAATAACGATGCGGGGGGCGAAACCTTTTCACGACTGGGATCAGTATTACAAGTGTAATTGAAAAAATATCTAATTCAAACATTTATCTGAGGAAAAATCCCTTTCAATTTTACCAGTTTTGTTTTTTTAAATTTTGTAAAGTTCCAAAATTTTTTTAAATTTCCCAAAGCTAATGGGAAAGGGGTCTTCTTAAAAACTAGTAACAGTTGGGATAAAATTTCCCTTTTTTTTTACACAAATATAACTAACTTTTTTTCTCCCCGAAACAAAATTTTTCATAAATTTAACATTTCTGGGTTTACAACTGAAAGGGTTCCCAAAAAAAAAAATTATTTTTTTCATACATTCCAATTTATATTAAGGTTTTTTAAATATATCTTTTATTCGGGAAAATTAAATTTCCCTTTAAATAAATGAAATTTCCAAAAAAAATGTAATAAATTTCTTCTTCCATTCTACAAAATGTACATAAATTAACGTTTCCATATTCATTTTTATACCAAAAATGAGTTTTGGGCTTAAAAGTTTTATGTAATTTTAGTTTGGGAAAACCCCTGAAAATTGAAATTTTTTGTATATTTGAAAGGTTAAAAATATATATATAATATATTTCCCCAAACTTAAAGGTTTAAAATTAAAAAAAAGAGTTCCCCAAATTTTAAATTTACTTGTTGGTTTTTCATTATTTTTTTTTTAAATTTACTATAAATAGTTTTGTTGTTTTTTTAGATTACAGGGTTAAATAGCTATTTTTACAAGGGTTACCCCATTTTAAACCAAAACCAAAAATTTTTTTTGGGGGGGGGAAAATAAAACTTTTTAAAACTTCCTTTTTTAAAATCTATAAAAAAAAAAAGTTTATTTCACTTCCCGCAATTGCTTTTAAATATTGCAAACAAAAACAAGACACAGAAACGACATAAACACTAACAAATCGAAATTTCCCCTATCAAGAGGGGTTTTTTAAAGAAAACCCTTTCCACCAAGAGAATTTTTATGATTATAGAATTTGTGGGGATATTTTACATTTTTTCACTTTTAACAAAATTTTTGTACACTCTATTAATTTAATAAAAAATTTTTAAAAAAATCATCCAAAATTTATTTGTGATTTTCCCTTTTAGTAATTCTGCATCCGTTTCCCCCGTAAATTTAAAAACTTTTTTATATCAAACAAGGTTCTAACTAAACTAAAGCCCAAATTTCCTCCCCTTTCCTTTTAAAACCCTTTCTTTAACCCTGATACTTTTAAGTGTATTATAAAAATTTGTCTAAACATTTTCCCGGCCCCCTTTTTTATTAATTTTAATGATAACTGGTTTTTTTTTGTTTTTCTTAAACCCTTCCCCTACAAAAAACATAAAAAAAAAATTATTAATTTTATGTAAACTTGTTCCCCTTGGGGGTTTTGGGAACGATACAGACAATGTGTAAAAAAAGGGGGAAATAACAATGATTTAACCCCCCCCAATTTTTAATTTTTCCAATTGGGGTTAGTTTTTCTTCTCTTTCCCAAAATTTATATACTTTTTACAATTTTTCTGATTTTATCTTTAAAAATTTAAGGGTTAATTTTTTTTTTAAATCAACATCAAAAAAAATAAACCCCGTTGTTTAAACCCGTTTTTACCCCAAAAAATTTCCCCCTTTTTTTTTTTTGACCTTGTCTAAATTTAAGAGAGCCTATCCCAAAAACATTTGTCTTATCAAAAATTTAAATTTTTAATCCGGGGGTGAAGGGAAAATCATGCAGTAAATCAAGTTCCGAGTTTAAAAATTTATCCGAACCCCTAATTTAAAAATTTAGGTGTCATCTGCAATTTTAGAAAATTTTTATTTATGTTCTATCAATAAAACCCCAAAATTTTTTATTTTAACAATTTTTAATTTTTATTTTCCATATCTCAGCACAGATAATTTAAAAAAAACACGAGAAACGGGTTACCCTGTCGGCCCCCAGTAAATTTAAAAAAGGGTAAAAATCAATTTAACTGTATGATAATTGTTAAAAAAATTTAAAAAACATTGTGATCCATTTTCCCAATTTATTGGACCCAAAAATTTAAAAAAAAAAAAAAGTTTTTTTTTAGGAAAAAAGAAAGACAAAGTATCCCAAGGCTTTTTTGAAGTCGATTAACATAACTAGGCCCCGGGAAATTATTATCTTCATGTACTTCATTAATCAACAAAATCGGATTTTTCCCCCAAAATAAAAGGCCTTTTTCAAAGCCCGTTTGATCTCGGCAACTAGATTATCAACCTAGATTTTAAATTTTGTTAGCCCCTACTACCTGAAAAACCTTTTAAAAACAATGTTTTTAAAAATGTTTTTTGGTCTCCCCAAATTTTTTAGGGAAAAGTTTTGGTTTATTTTCCTTGGAATAAATTTTTATTATCCCCTTTTTTTTGGGGAAACTGAAAAACCCCTGGTGTGAAAAGCATAATTTTAAAACTCTTTACTACAAAAAATAAAGAAAATTTTTTGTAAAACCTGGAGCCTAGGGCTTTTATTTTTTTTTCAGGGTTTTTTAAAGTGTTAGAGCCCTTTTTCATAGACAAAAACCCTTTTAATGCTAAGACTGTTCTGGGATAGCTTGGGTCATTTTTGTATCTAGACCCTTTATCCATATTTTAGTTGTTAACAATTAACTTGGGAATACAGTGGGTTTTTTAAAAAATTACTAGTTTCTTTTAAAAAATTTTTCCCCGGGTTTTATATATTTTGGAAAACCAAACTTCTGTTTTTAATAAAGGGAATTTTCTTTTCTTGGAAAAAGTTTTTTACTTTTCTAGAATTTCAAAAAAAAAACTGGAAGCTTTTCCCCCCCATCTTTTAAAACCAAACAAACGTAACTAATTAATTTTTTAAATTTTTTTTCCAAAATTTTTTTATTTCCCTTTAAAAGAAAAAGTTCCCTTTTTTTTTTTATTTTTAGTTCTAAAACTGGTTAAAGAATTGTTTTTCCACGGATTTTTCCCTTAAAGTGTCTTTAGAAATAATTGGTCATTAATGGGGAAAATGTAAGTTTTTATCATCTATGTCTTACAATTTTTTTTAAAAATTTATATATACTAAGTATTGTTTCTTTTTTCTTCATTTTGTAAATTTTTTACACTCCCAAGTATTCTATATCAAAGTAACAATGAATTTTTTAAACTTCCCCAGCCCCTTACCATTTTTGACGTTTCAAAAATAAAGAAGTATTTACAATAAAAAATTTATCTGTAACTAATATAAATATCTAACTTCTGACAAAAGCAACTATTTTAAAAATAAGAAAAAAACAAATCTGGCTTTTGAAAGGTTTTAAAAAGCCTCCCGGGAAAACTTCTCCTTTCCCATGTTTAAAATTTAAAAAAGGATCTACCAAATTTCTGTTTTTCAATTTTTGGGTTTAAAAATTTTTTCCCCCCCCTTTTCGGGTTTGATTTTTAGATTTGAATTTCAAAAGCCCAGCTCATGAAATTTAAAAATAAAATTTTAGTCTCCATAAACTAATAAGAACATTTCCAATTTTATCTATAACATTAAAAACATGTTTAAAAGTCTGGACTATCTATATTTTGGGCCCTTATAGTGTTAAAAACAAAAGAAATTCTACTATTCTTTATTTTTAAATATTATTTGCTCGGTTTAAAATTTTTAATTAAGGGGAAAAAATCGTAGAAAAAAACAAAGAGAACTTTCAATTTTTGATGTAAAGTTGTTGTTATAAATTAAAGTAACATTTTCCAATGAAAATAGTAAACCGAAGTTATTTAAAAAAGAAGATTCGAGAAAGGGGGGGCAGATGATTTTCCGGGGAACACCGGAATAAAACAAGCGTGTATGATGCCCTTTGGGCGAAAGGTTTAAAATAACTTTTATTGCTTAATCAAACATATAAAGTATTAAATTTTAATTAAAATACTCTTAATCCCAAAAAATGTTTAAAAATATGGTGCGATTGATTTTTTGTTTTAATGTTTTTTTTTTTATCCTTTTTGTGAGGGGTTTTTTGGGTTTCGGTTTTTGCGGGTTTCCCGGGCACAATAATTTGGGCCCTTTTAGCATCTTACCCGTTTTTATTGTTCCCGGAAGGGCCCAGGTGTCCCCCACGGGCATTATTTTTATCACGGACGGGCCCCCGGGTTTTTAAACCCCGAGCTACCCTAAGCCAGCTGATGGCTTCCCCACAAAAAAAAAATCCTTTAAATCCAACAAGATTTTTGAAAAACCTTATCTGTTTAAAGGGGAAATGAAATTTTTAAATCAGATAACTTAACCACCCAGGTTTTTTCTGTAACACCGGGTTTTAAAATTTGAACAAAAGAAATACGTTTGATCGAAAAAGTTTTAAAATTATGTTAAGAAAACTGTCAGTGCATATTCAAATTTTAAAAGGGGTTCGTTTGAGGGGTTTTTGTAAGGAGATGGGCGGGGAAATTTTTCCCCCTTAACAGAAATTCATTTTAAGGTGGAAAAATTTTTGCATAATTTATTTTTCAATTGTCCTTCCCTCTAAGAAACAAAAATATGCAATAAAGGCATAGATCCCCAGTATTGAAAAAAAGTTTCTCCCTTGAAAAGGCATTTCTTTTGGGCAAAAGCCGTTTTTAAGGGCAGGAAAAAATCTTTCTCAATATTGGACCTGTGACTTTTATTGTTAAAATTTTTTTTTCTTAGATGCTTGTCCTTCAATATCCAAAGTTTGAAAAATTTTGTTTTTTAATTATTGATGATGTTTTAATGCCCCCCTTTAAAATTTTAAGTATTTAACGAGAAATTTTAAAAATTTTTTGAAAACTTTTCATTTAAAGCCTTTTTTCTTCGAAAAGCTACAACAGGAGAAGAACACAGCTTTATATTTTTACACACGTAATTTTAGCATTTTTTTTTTATTTATTAAAAAATTGTTGGCACAAATCAAACAAGCCTAACCCCATGGAGCGGTCACGTGGTTTTCACTATCGGGGGTCCTAAATTTTTTCTGGCTGGGCAAACCTTGGGATACCGTATGAAAAATTACCCTCTATAACCAAAAATGGCGGAAAGGGGGTCCGTGAACTTTTAAAGGGAAAAGGAAGTGACGTAAACAACTGGTTTTTATAAAAAAAGATTTAGTCTTTAACATTTCCCACCTGGGCAACTATTGGGCGCTTTCAATATTTTTCTCAAAAAAGTTTTTGGGGATTTCCCCCCAAAAGGGTTTTTAAAAGGGGATTTTCATAAACCCTTCCATACGCAAGGGGGTGATAAAGATATCGGACCCCATTGCTGTGATAGATACGAAAAATATTCCCCCCAAAAGGGGGCACGTGGGATCAACAACCAGTTAACCCACAAAATTTCCCGTATTCATTGATTTTGCCCCTGATGTTTTTAACCCTAAGGGAGTTTTTTGGGGAGCCGAAAATTTTATGGGAGTTTTTATAAAAAAAAAAGAAATAACCCCAAAGTTTACTAATTATTTGTTATTTACAAAAAGTTTGCAAAAATTTTAAACAAACCCCTAAGAATCCCATCATGGTTTAACGACGTTTTATCTTCTCATACCCAAAAAATTTCATATTATTGTTTTTTAAAATTAAATTTAAATAAAGTGGGAAAAATCAATGATTTAAACGTGTTTATTTATTGTTTTTTTGGAATTCATTTGAATGGTTTTAAAATCAAAAAAAAGGGCTTTTTAAATATGTAATTTTTTGCTTCATTGTCCCCACGAATTTCAATTTTCTCAGAAATGTTTTTATGTGCTTACCGTTATGGAAAATACATGTTAAATTTTTTTTCGCATGCGGGTTTTAAAACTTTAAATTCTTGGGTTTTATTTTTTTCCCCCGGGGAAAATCTTTTTTCTCGTAAAAATTTAAATTTTAAAAACCTATTTTTTTTTTATTTTGCCAAAAGCAAAAAAGAAAATTAAATCTTTGTCAAAATTTCTCGTACACTCAATATCAAGTTTGAAGACTACCATTTTTGAAACAAAATTGGAAAAAAAAAACAACAAGAAAACAACTGCTCATGTTGTAACACAAATGGTATTTCAAGTTGTTTGATAAGTCGTATTAAAAATCAAGCTGAATGTGGGTTTTATCACTGCCGTGTGAAACAAAAAGAAAACCTTTAAAACCCTTTTTCAGCCCAAATGATTGAACCCCTTTAGGGGCCACTCATCATGGGGCTCTCTGTTTGGGTACAGTTTAATTTTTAAATTTAAACACCCCCTTTTTAATAAGAAGTAGAAATTTCCCAAATTGAATGGGGGACCAGTTTTTTTTTAGGGCATTAAGCAGGGGAAAAGGGGTTTAAAAAATAAAAACCGCCCTGTAAATTTTGGGATAAACACGTTCTTTTTTATAGTATTTTTTGTTAACGTCTGTAGAATCCGAACAAACGTAATTCTTGTATACAAATATGACGCGAGTTGTTAATGTATTGTTTTGATAGGTGATGACTTTACGATTAAGGTACAATTTTAATTACCATTCTGTTGCTATAGGAAACGGTAAACATGTTTTGGTGTTAAGCTCTTTTACAGTTGGACGCTACGCTGTCCTCTTTGATTGTGTCTGACGGAAGAGGTGAAGGACTCTACGGCAGGTAGTTCTTAAATTCGACCGGGACTGAAATATTTGGATTTCTGTCTTCTGGTCTGTTTCGTCGGGTCCTTAAGGGTGTTTCACTTGTTAATCTGTCGTCTGCAAATGCATCGAATACATGCGTTTTAGGTTCATAAGGATTGCTTTTTATATAAATATACATGAGTATTTTTTGTGTTTTACTTAATATGCCTCTGTTGCTACTGCGTATGTTAGGGTTTCACCTGGCGGAGATAACATTTATTTACACTATCCTGTGACTTTGGAACATGGTGGGAGTAAGATTGAGGTTAGGTGTTGACGGATTTTCATAAAATAAAACGTATTGAAGACAGGTTTTAGAAATGGGTGTTTTTCTCTGCACAAAGCGTCTGACATCAGTTCTCAGCACTTTTTTCAAACACTTTGCCCAACTCATTTGTGGCCTTACTTTGAAGATAATGCACACACTTCTGTAGTTGGGCGAAATGTTTGAGAAGATCTGATTGTAGACATTTTTTTCGGATTGTTGTCTTCGACCCTCTTTATCTTATGAAAATTCGTCACGTAATAAGGAAAGTATAGGCAAAATGACACCTTAATCGGGACATTTCCTCTATGTGTATAGTATCAAAAAGTCACGTGAGTTGGCAACCCTGGAGTAGGTATGTTGGCAGTACGCCAATCAATTTTTTGATACATGATTATTGTCCCGTTTATACATGGGTGGATCCAGTGAAGAAAGTAGTGAATAACGTTTTATCATTGTTGTTAGTAATAGTGACGGGAGACAAAATGTAACTTAAAACTTTCGCTACGAACCTCTTTTAGCAGGTGTGATTTATTCCCATTCAACAAGATAAATCTCACTTCTACCACACTGTTGATAGTCATAATTTCGCTTAGTTTCCGGTAACATGCTCAGAAAAATTAGGGTAGGTAGGTCGGAAAACTTTTTTTTTTTGGATTATTTTTTTTTGTTAAGGGAGACTTTTCGGAAATTATTTTTGTGTCAAAAATGAATACAAATAAGTGAGTTATGCCTTTAGAGCATCAGTAAGTTGATTTCTAACATCACTGGCCATGTTTAAAGCATAACAAGTGAAGTTTTGCAACCTTTTGTTAAAAAGTTGAAAAAAATATTCCCCGAGGCCATAAAAACATTTAGGGTCTGGCCAAAAATTTAGGGTAGGTCGGGATACCGGAAACAAATTTATTTTTACGCCTTATCAATATACAAATAAAAGTAGACAAATTGGGAGCTGTTTAATTTTGACGTAGATCTATAACGAAAATAAACTTGGTCGCTCAGTCTTGTAATGCGGGTGGCCTCAGAATATAAAATATTTTGTGTCGTTAATTTTAGTACATGCATGTGCTTCTGATTTTACCATAAAATGTAAACGTATTACTTAATTTTCTGTACATATTTTGTAATTATCTTTCTACTCAGGTGCCCGCTCGTGATAAAATAAAGCACGGAGGGGCACCTGAGGTCTTCCTCCACCACCAAGGCTGGAAAGTCGCCATATCACCAACAGAGTGTCGGCGGTGCGAAGTTAAACTCAACAAACAAACAAACATTCTAACTTCTTGCACAAAAGTACGCAAAATGTGGTCATCAATTTGGATCCTATTTCGAACACTTTTAAAGTTTTGATAGGAGATACTGTGAAAAGTGTGTTTATGAGAGGTTATAAAATGTACAGTCTCTCTCATCTCCTCTCCCCCCCCCCCCCCCCCCCCCCCCCCCAACCCCATCCAAGCACCGGCATAAGCTGAATTTAATCAGAACGAAATTGAATGGACTCTACGAAAGGACCAAAAAGTATAACAGTTATGTTCACAACATAGACACTATCTATTTAATATATCAAAGGCAACGCCAATGTCACGAAACCGTTCAACGTCTTCATGATGCCGTCATATCAAATACATTTAATTAACACAATATGCGATTTCCTATGGTTCCACGTTACTCGCTACTAAATGCATTTTTTTACATCTTAAAACTGTTCATATGAACGTTAACGTCCTGATCCAACACTTACCAAGGTGTTCTTGGACTGTCAAAGATCGTTTATGCGAGACGCTGGTTCCTAACTTCGTCAGACCCTTTCCCTTAAGCATTATGCAGCTTTGCCATTGACTTTTTTCCTATACATTTTCTATTCAAAACACAAAATTTTAACAATGACCTCCGTTTAACACCCATTTGTAAGACGTCAACAAAACTAACATATCCGCAAAACATTTTAATGACGTAAAATGTTTAAGTTTATGTTTTTACATTTTCACATACATATCAACCCGTATTACGCAAACGTAGTTTTGAAAATAACTTGTAAGTAATTTCTAGGAAAAGAGATAAAATTAGACCAAATAAAGTCCCGTGACGTTGGCATTGGGAGTATAATAAACTTTTTCAAAAAATTAAATGAACATTATAATTATGACAGTTCAACCATGGACGCAAATGGAAGCACCACTCTATCATTTTGATAGATTTTTTGGGGGGCGGGGTTTAACACCTTTTTTTCAACAGTATTTCAGATATGTAACAGCGGGCAGTTAACCTAACCAGTGTCAACAAAATATTTTCTTTCGCGCATCATGCGCAAAGTTAGCACTTGTAACAAAACCTTGCGCATAGAGCAGCTACAGCGAATATATATTTTTCATCATTATTAACAAAAGTTTTAACAGCAGTTTACCATTCAAATATATCTGTAGTGATTCATTAAGATTTTTCTTTTATAGACGGAAAACGAATAAAGAGAATTTGACATCCTGTTTAAATTTTCAAAACTTAAATATATGTTTACATGTTTATGTGGTGTTTCTACGAAGTAAATATTTACCGTGTCATTTATTTAAATCTTCTGTTCATAAAAATATAGATACCTTTCATTGTCTTTGTTGCGTAAACTGGTGTAATTAATGTCATATAACTTACAACTATAATTCATTACGTACAAGTCTTAACGCGCGTTTACAATTAGGCCAATTAGGCTAATTTGTACCTATATAATGCGCTACTGTGTCAAAAAAAACAAGGTTTTTAGAGGTTTGTTAATTACTTATATGACGAGATGTGTTATATAAATTGTATGGCTCAGCTGACTTAAGGCCTCATCTAAAATGTGTTTGTATTTTGAACAATATTTTGTTTTGGTTGTTTCACGTAGTAATGCGTCATATACAAATGGGTATAAAAGAATTTACAGAGGCAGAGCATGTGAAACACTGTTTAACTACCAGAAATGACGTGGTCAACAAACGTTACTTGTATTTTAATCGTGCTATTTGAACTATCACACTATGTGTACTTTATCAAATTTTAACTAACATGCAATTGTAGCTGATGTTTAAAATATACTCTATCATGGACAGTCTTTATTTATTCAATTTATCCGTACAATTATAACTCGGACATTCTTCATATGCCTGTATCTGTCACATGTGTTTAGAAAATGCCAGTCTCCAAAACAGGAACATCAGTCTGAAGGCAATTTTCATGAAACATCTTTACATCTGGTCAGTTCCAAGATTGTCCTCACACAAAAAGAATCAAATTTCATGGTTTGTCTGATCTGGTAAAAGTCTGACCGGCTTTTAGATACACCTAATTCGTAACAAAGTTTTTATTTAATGGCGAGAGCCACATATAAACTAAACGTCGGATATTTTGTTATTGTTGCTGTTTTTTTTTTAAAATAGAAAATGCGGAAACTCCACAGGTCGCTCAACACAACAAAAACAAAAATGTTGCAGGCTTGGTTTGGTCGAGCCTGTTCTAGGACAGTAGTAGAAATGCATGCTACTGTCCGCGCCCTCTAGCCCCAGGTTGAGCAGAACTCAACATTTACACATGCTACAAGTACAAAAAACAAAAACAATTTACAGACATCCGCAGATGTGTTCATACGGCGGTGCACATGGAACCTTCAGTGATGCACTAGATGAAATTACTTACATTCGGATAAGAGTCCCGTGTATCGATCCTCAAAAAAATCAGGGAAGCTTCCCGAATTCGATCGTCTACTGTATCTTGCATTATCCTCCGACTAAATTTACTATTAGTCTTCTGGAGAAGTCGCCCATATGGTCTGCCGGTGGCGGTTATAGATAAGCTTAAATATACATACGCACACTCGGAAAACATAATTCAAATTAGATAGGGCCTTAAGAGCTTGGTGGAAGATCGATTCATTTTCTGTTAACAGCAAACAAATGTATATAACGGCTGCTAATGAAAAATCGGTAAATCTTTTTCCTGACAAGGAACTTAGCTCTACATAAGAAGTTGTGAAACTCACCTATTTAACATTTAGCATCAAGGTCAATACAATGACAACGACATACAGACGACCTTCTGTTCTTTTTTTGTTGTCAATAACTGGAAATGTAACAGGCAAGCAGTACAATTTCGGTTGTTTATTCTAGCGTAGATATTAAAGATAGATGATAGCTTAAATCAGCGCCTGCTTCGAGTGCTGGAATGCCGTAAATGAAATCTTATAGGAAATTGAATTTAAAGCTGATACTGAATTTTCACCCAACTTGAAGATCGGCATTTATATTTTACAAAAGATTGAACTGCCAGCTATCATTGTATGTTGACCTAGCACGAAAATGAAACTTTGAATAGGCTGAATTTCGATCTAGTATTGAATTTTTGACCTGTTTGAAGATTGAATTTCAGAGTTGGAAAAAGTGGAATATGTCTCTAGCATCAAATTTCGATCTAGTGTCCTGCTTGCTAAGTTTTAACTTATGATATTGTTAACAATTAAGCTGATTATTTGATGAGCAATGTCTTTGTTCCATTGTTTGCCAATTCTTACACTATCATATTTGTGATAAGATCTAAAGAATAGTTTTATAAGAATAATTTGCATAATTCGCATGTATTAATTCGCCATTTCATTGGTTGAAAATCGTAAACTGAAAAGACAAGAAATAATGCAGCATTTTCGTAAAAAGAAATGAGGACAACAAGTTAGCGGACATCCACAGAACAATTGCGATGACCGCTTCAATGTGGGCGTTGTCAGTTGTAGTGGCAGCAACTGTCGGTGCCGATGAAAACTTCTTGGATGCCAGTTTCCGAATGTCGTCAAACGAATTTGGGCAATTCGTCGAAATCACCGATAGATGGAGACCCTTTAAAGCTATATGAACAGCAATTTCATCACTAATTTGTCCATCATTAAGTATTGCAGTTTCTAGTTTAAATAAAAACATTTCAGGCGTCTCATGAGCAGATTGTTTCATGGTAAATATGTTCAGGTTAATTGTATTATGTTTATTATATAGCACATCTTTGAACTTTTCGTACGTTGTTGGTTGGTTCCCTAGATTTTCCAGCAATAATCTAGCATTACCCTCAAGGTGCCAGATAAGGGATGTCAAATGCTTGCTCATTGGACATTTTCATTACAGTTTTTTACTGATCAAAACGCTTTAAATATCTTTGTACATTTTGCTGCCATGAAATGTGTCCATCTCTATCGTTGCGTTGTGATTGTTGTTGTTACATTGGCTCTCCAGCAGCCAGATTTTGGTCTTCCTTTATTGATTTTCGAACATCCTGATTTTTGCCTTCTTCTATTGGTCCCTGCGACCGCGTTTTGTAATTAGATGGCTGCATCATGCGTACTTGCTGTTGTGTTAGGAATCTTTACTCACGCGCTTGTGGAGGCACTGGGAACTTGACGATCCTACCCATAAGGATTTCTGCTTGAGTGTTGCAAGTATTGTTTATCAAGATCATGCCCATTTCCAACTGTCAGCAGAGGTTAGAGCCTATGAAATGTTGTGGTCTATACATCTTTGTGGAACAAAATGTTGAGAAATGGGACATGATCTTATATCGTTTTTAGATAAATTTACATGCAACACTCAAGCAGAAAATTAGCTCGAATATAAATTTTCTAATTTTTATGTTAACGAACTTCGAGCTCGCATTGCATTTCAAGCCTGCTTAAAAAAAAAAAAAGAAACATCTGAAATTTTGAAATAATAAACTGAACTTTAATCTATCTTTGAATTTCGGAGAAGCCCTTAGAACGACGAGGTGAATTTTGAGTATTGCTAAAAAGATATAGACTGTTCAATGTCTGCAATAGTCTTAAAGAGTAAATTTATTTGTTCTTTGTCAAACAGAAGTAATTTCAAAAAAAAAAAGATCCGTATTTTACCGTATATCTAAATGTAGATAAACAGACATACAGTATACGTTAATAAGACCATTTTAAAAATAAACAACATACTTTTTAAGATTAAATACAATGTGTTAACTATTGCGGTACCTTTTGCAAAGCCAGTCTATCTTTATTACGTGTTTTTCATAAATTTAATTCTTTGTAATTTATAAATATATTTTTACTCGTGCGAACACTCCCTCATATGACTGATACAATGACAAGACTTTCTTAACCAAGAACAGTTCAAATCACATACTCGGCATTTTATGAATATGAGTCAACTGGTCAAATTTCAGATATAGTCCATCCATCATTCGCACAAAAATATCAAAAATAGGCAAATAGTTGGATACTGAAGATTTTCTTTAAATATAAATCACAAAATTTAGAGATAAAATAAATGATTTACTGTATACTGAAAGGGTCTTTGCTTCTTTCTTGGCCTTAGATTACGATTAAGGGCGGCGAAGCCGAAGATCAAGATGGCAAAAATGTTGCAATTTTCCCCTTCGATATCGCGATTTCGCGATAGAGCAAAGGGATACACGAAGAGCGAGACCACAATGCCAAAGTGTGAGATCATGACAGCGAAACTGCGAAATAATTTCGCCCTATGTCATCGAGATATCGCGTTTCGCGCTAAAGAGTAAGTATTTTGTAATAAAAATAAGCGTATCTGTGACAACATAAGCATGAAATTGCATATCATCTGATTTCCAGTAATCGTTTACCTGTCATCTACTGCTTTGTATAAGCTGCGACATATTCTGAAAAAAAAAAACAACAAAAACAACAACAACAACAAAAAACAAACAAAACACAAAAGTTTAGTACACTTAAACGTACCACTGCTTTTTAGGAAGGTCTTACAACCCTGGAGGTCTATTGTTTCAGGGTTTCTATAGAAACATAAACAACAAACACATTTATATAGCAGCTGCTAATAACCAAGCAAAACAAGGACAAAAGTCCAGCAGGAAAATTCACGTTTCAGGAATGCAGCCGCTCATATAAGAAGGAATATATGTAACATTTCAAGGTTTTAAGGTTTTATCATTTCCCTCAATACATGATGTATGTAGATATGATGTAAAAGAACATATGCAGACAAATATAAACGAGGTATAAGAACTTAAATAATTAGAATGAAAATAAATCCTTGGGAAAAAATATTCCTCAATTCACGTTTAGATTGAGAAATTAATTTTCATTTTTTAACCTTAATTTCAAGAGAACAAAATGATATTATAAAATTCTTTTTCAACAGTTGTTCATTGAATAACAAAAGTTATATAAAATGTTTATTTTTGTGACATGTTTTGTATATCCGAGAAATTTTCTCAGAAATATAATTTTTTTCATGTAAAGTTTGGAATTTACATGTACATTATCATTTATATCGAATATGCAATAATCAATTCATTGAAGTAAAACTTTAAGAAAATTACATATATAATTCATAGTTCCTAGTTCTCATATTGAATACCAATTTCAAACTGGACATGTACTTAGCCTTTGCCCTAATGAAACTAGGAGTGTACAAATGTACAAACTTAATGTATATAGAAGAAGATATAATTAAAATTTTAAAGTCAGTCCATTAAAAAATCTAGGAAATGTCTTTAAATGTTTTACGGGATCTTGAAGTACATTTATTAAGTGATTGCTAATGGTAGAAACCGCGGGACATTTTATTAATTTAAAATTGCTTTTACTTTCTAAGCTAATCTAGATATACCCCATTTATACCGCTGCTCTTCTTCGGAACATTTTATTTTCCTTTTATAACACATTAAAACTCACACATGGAAAAACGCATTATAGTCATGTCATAACACACGTGAAGAAACGCTAACCGGTTCTTCCAACTTAACCTTGACCCAAGTATGATTCTATATACCCTACCTATAACATACGCACAAATAGTACGTTTAAATTATCACGTTGGAAGTACCTGATAATGATTACACTTTGTCAACATCTTCTACTAGCTTTTAAAGCTTCCAGTGTGTGCAGTGATCAACAGTGGATAAAAGTTGCACATTTTATATTAGAAATTAATAAATAGAAAAAGATATCTTATTATTTTTGAAAAAAAGAATTTAATTATAGTATGACATGCAGAGTGTTCATCGCATTTATTATTCAAATTTAGATCTTACCTTGATTAAACATGTAACGAGTCCTTCATCGAAAAGTTGATGTACTACCTTGCAGTGACACCTTTTGCAGAAGGATACCTCGGAGAGGCAACACTCTACAGCAGGCACTGATGTGTGCGAAAGGTGCGTTGTATTATTTTGTCATTCTTCAAACGTTCATTATATTTGAATGGCATTTCTTGGCATAAGTACAATTTTTATTTACTTTATTCAATCAGAGCATGTTTTCATTGCATTTGCTAAATTTTCTGACACATGATTGTAATGTGATTTGTAATATGCACGAGTTCTCCAGCGGACATATTCGGCCAAGTCTGCATAAACATCAATGACAGAAAGAAACACAAATTAAGATATAAAAAGTGTCAGGAAATCGTCAAATTAATTGAATATAAAACAACTTTGACTTTGAGCTGCATATCGAATCGACATTGGGTATATGGTTGGAAAACTGACAAAAACAAACAAACAAACAAATAAACAAATTCACCCAAGCATGATATAAGAGACCAAACCGAACGTTTTTTAATATAACGTGGAAGATTTGAAATACTAGTTTTCAACTGTACTGATACAATGCTTTCAGTTTTATAAGGGACCAATTTATCAACAATTATCCTTTCTATGGCTTGTATATTCATCCGTGGGTAGTTTCAGAAAGTTGTTTATCAAGAGAAACTTAAACTGCAAGGATTGTGGAATGAATCATGTCATTACCTCCTCTGCTATCGTGTCAATAGCAGAAATAAATATACGAAATACCCTCGTGCGGACTTAGCATCATTTAATAGCGTGTGCCTCCGTGGACATTTTGCACAAGCGACAAAACCGATATCTTTGCTTATTTCATCTGATCTCTCCACTATTAACAAATGTATTAATATCATTCTGTATTGTTCTTTTATACCACAGAATCCCTTTAAGTATAGTATTGCAATACCATAATTAAGATATGAACAAACTGAACTTTGAAGGGTCTGCTGGCAACTATCCATAGTAAAGACAAACACTATTTCGAAACAATACTTTCATGTCTCCTTGACCCATTATAGACATCATCGAGATGAATTTATTTAATCAGATTATTTGGCCGGAGCTGAATTTAAACACTTTTGGCTTAAGGATTTGTAATATAATGAATTATTTAACTTGAATGATTTGTTATAATATTAGTACATTAACTGTGATAAATAATACATGAATTAAATTGAAAAAAGTAAATTAATTTATAACCTACTTTCCTAAATTTCCCTGCGCAACCAGCAGATATGGCGACGATCAATTCAGAATAATACAGTACTTTTGTATAAAGCTGTTCGGGATAATGATAAGACAATACTGACATTACTGAAATGGAATTTTACTCGAGTTAGAAAATGAAAAACTAATGTAAATTAAACAAGTACTGTTCCGAAAATATTTCTGTGCAAATTAAATCAATACCTACAGAAACATTTTCACAGATGCTGTAATATACGTGTTCTGCTTACGATACAGTCAGCCACAGAAATGAGGAAGGGATCATGTCTTCTTTGAAATGTTTGATACAATCTCTATGCTAAAAATTAAACTCCACCATCCCCTGTGTTGTTGGCTGCAATATGTTAAAAATGATCTAACGTCAATAAATTCAATTGATGCGTAATAGAGTTCCGCTTTAGCCGGTGCTAGGGGGTGTAAAAGGTGTTGCATTTCTCAGGAACAGACTCAGTTAAACCGGGTCTGCTATTATTTTGCTTGTTTGCATTCTTTGCTTCCAAAGGAACTTTTTACAGATTTTAATTCTTTTCTTTTTATTAACAGGTTGTTGATGTTTCAAGACTCAAGACTTACCGTCTTTTTGCGAGCAGAAATTTCACAATAGTCAAGCAGGTGATTAGCTTCTGTGCACCCCATTTTCGAGAAGTTCAGTTTCCAGAACTTTCAGCATGGATAGAGATATACATTCAAAGTCGGTGTTGACCTTCACCTTTCATTCTACATATGATGATATATATCTTATGGTATCAACGATACCTACATGTGTAGTAAACCCGTCTAAAGCCACAAAGGAATGTACGAGCTACGACAATGTCTCAGATCTAGCACAACATATTCCGAAACGTAGACAGAAAGAATTCGTTCCTGAAAATAGGAAAGATAACGGTTACTGGGAAAAAAGGCGAAAAAATAACGAGGCTGCAAAAAAGTCCAGAGAAAAGAAAAGAATCAACACCCTAGCTTTAGAAAACACAATGATGGAACTTACAAGAGAAAATATCAGGCTCAAGAATGAATTGATGCTAATCAAGAGAAAGTTTGGGGTGTCATTTGGTAAAGCTTTCACAGGGGACGAGGCTGGTATTCAACGCAGAGAGAAACACCCGCAATTACATCCGATCGATCTCAGAATCTGTAAGAGCAGATAGTCTATCCGAATATATGGCCAGATACCCTTCAATATTGTCACACTCACATCATCGACTAGGTCTCCTCCGTATATCCGCCCTCTCTAGGCACACACTACATCTTCCCGCTTGCCTTCAAGTACAGTAATTACAGAGTCTTGTGATATAAACGATGTCAACAACACTGACCCAGATACCTTTACTTACTCGACGAAACTTCGATGCTCAATACCCAAATAATCTGAAGTACAGAGAGGAAGATCTTAATCCAGTTGATATTCAAACAGATGACTAAGTACGTCAATCCTATTCAGTCATAGTGCCAACAAATCGCCTTTCCCTTTACAGAAGTATCTTAGCAGATCAGTATCTGAAATCAACTTGCCTGTCAGTTATGGATCGAACGTCAAATATACGCAGCGATGATTGGTGATTAGTAATGACGAGACACTGATTGTCGGGAAGATATCCAGTATCTCTACTCGTGCATCAAACAGTCCAAGTCCAGATTAAGCAGGATCATGATATTTTTTGAAAGATGAAATTGAAGGATGAATTAGAATAACTCAAGCGGAAACAGTGGAGATAATATATCTTTAAGAAAATGACGAAATGACAAACATGAATATGGACGAACTTTGTGTAAATATTTCAGATAATGTATGTAAATATACTGGAAACAAATATGTAAATAATGTAACTATAGCTCAATGATGTTTATGAGCGCATGAAGAAGGATCTTTTTCCGTTGTATCTGTATTTTAAAATACGGCAAATGGCAGATGCATTGTCCATTATGCATTTTAAAATATGAAGAAAAATCCTATCAAAAACTTTGAAATATATTAAAGTACAGTGATTGCCTCATTTTATTTTTACGCCCTGTTTAAGAGTAAACTTTGTTTACCACTTACTGTTGATACTTACAAATGAAATGACTCAAAGAATATGCCCCTGCTGAAATACCGCATACTCATGCTACTGTTTCTTACAAACTCCGCATTTTATCGGGATGTAGTTTGTAATATTTTGAAAATTAAACATAATGCTTATTTTATCAAATATTTGTAAAATGTATAAAACAGTTATCACAAGAGGACACAATGCAAATATCATTAAACACAGTGCATGTTTGGTATTTAACCCCTCTAGTTAGCCGTTACGCTATCCTATTAGATGGTAAGATGATTAATAAAGTGTAAGACTCCGCGATGCTTTTCCAGCCCAGGGAGGGCCGGCGGCCAAAAATATGTTGGGCACGGAACTTCACTCATAGTAAAAGGAGCGGGGCGAAAATGCAAGGGTCGATAGGGTAAGAGGAAATCCGACTGGAGTTTTCCCCTGCTTGTTTGCTCTGTATGTGTGTGAATGTGCCTGGATGTGTGTTTCTTGTGCGGTAACCCATTGTGTTTTTTTCCTGCTTATCTGCTTGTTTGCTGTGTGTGTATGTTGGTGTCTCTGTCTGTTAACTGAGTGAATGTGTCTCGTGTACGTGCGTGTTTGCGCTGCTGTGGTTTGAGGTGTAGGATGACTGCGTGTTTGCGCTGCTGTGGTTTGAGGTGTAGGATGACTGCGTGTTTGCGCTGCTGTGGTTTGAGTTGTAGGAAGACTGCGTGTTTGCGCTGCTGTGGTTTGAGGTGTAGGAAGACTGCGTGTTTGCGCTGCTGTGGTTTGAGGTGTAGGAAGATAGCGTGTTTGCGCTGCTGTGGTTTGAGGTGTAGGAAGACTGCGTGTTTGCGCTGCTGTGGTTTGAGGTGTAGGAAGACTGCGTGTTTGCGCTGCTGTGGTTTGAGGTGTAGGAAGACTGCGTGTTTGCGCTGCTGTGGTTTGAGGTGTAGGAAGACTGCGTGTTTGCGCTGCTGTGGTTTGAGGTGTAGGAAGACTGCGTGTTTGCGCTGCTGTGGTTTGAGGTGTAGGAAGACTGCGTGTTTGCGCTGCTGTGGTTTGAGGTAGGAAGACTGCGTGTTTGCGCTGCTGTGGTTTGAGGTGTAGGAAGATTGCGTTTTTGGAATGTTGCTTTCTCTGTTGAAATTCATCCTTGATTATTTTCACTTTCCGCAACACCCGCAACTTTTATCTATTCCACCTCTTCCCCTTTTTGCATTTTGCATATAATTAAAATGTACTTGCTGGATTTTTGAAGCACTCCGTCTGCTATACCTTTCCGTTACAGTTTTTTTTTTGTTGTTGCGGGCTTGGCTCTATGGCTGTGTTTGAGGTGCTCTGTGCTTTCGAGAAGTCTACCATTACCTTTAATTAGATACGCAGTTTTACATCTTGTTTGACACCTGGCGAATTAAATGAAAACGTTAAGGAGAAAGGTGACATCTAAGGATAATTAAACACAGAAATATCTAAAATAAGAAGTTTGATAGATTACTATATAAGTCGTGCTGCATAAACAATGTTTTGAAAATGCACACCTCATGCGCAATAAGGTTTATTTTGATTTATTATTTCAGCTGCCACATCTATCAATGTAAAGTGTGCTAAGAATTTTCCTTCTGCTTACATATACGAGTAATGAATCGTTAAATAGTTTCCTTTTATCAAAAATAAACTTTAATCATTTGTATACCTTTTTCATCTTATTCTAACAATCCATCATAGTTGATCTTATTTGTAAGGAAGTTTCAAACATATCTATAAGTTATTTAAAGATGTTGCATATAGATATAACTTCGTTAGTAATTCGTGTACTGGGACAACCTCTTTAGAGAACAACTTGCTAGAAGGACTAAACTATATTAGTCGTACCGGAAGTTGGTGCTCTGGACCCAGTTGCTCGAAACATTAACAGGCGATTAAGCTAACGGTTGCTTAACTTTTAAGTTCATATTTCGACATTTCAGAAGACTAAGAAAAACAAATGTATGAACTAAGGATTATAAACACTAAACATTCTTTTTAGTTAAAGCAAAACATCATACTGGTGTTTCCCATCATGACTATTTTGAATCAAAATGTAACCGGCTGATAGTTTAACAGCCAGTCAATGTTTCGAACAATTAGGTAGTATGTCCGAAATCACAATCGGTATTTTCTATTCGATTGCGTATTTTCCTTATGCGATTTTACCATTCTCCGTTATTATATTGAAAAGCCATTTTCTGTTACGGCCGAAGAATATCAATATAGCATACAAGTGTACGTTATCTCGTGTAAATAGCCGATAGTCATTTCCGATCCATTACCCTAATTTACTAAGAAATTTATAATGCATTTTTGGAGATGTGTTTGTACTTTGGTTGTGTTGTGAACAGAGGTTTTACTATTATCAAGCATGCGTTAGTAAAAAGCATACCTGCACAACCGTCAAATGTATTTTTAAAAGCCTCGAGTAGTAGAGCGTCCGCTCCGAGTGCGGGAGGTCGCAGGTTCGACTGACGGCTACGTCATTCTAAATACATAAAAATGGTACCATCGACTCTCAGCATTAAAAGGGAATCTGGCTTCTCCTCTCAAACCCTCGTAGTGATAGATTACATCAGAAATGATGTGTCGAATATGGTGACCATTTCGTGCCGCTTCAATTATCGCCTCACAAACACGTGACGATGCAATAATAATCACATTATCGCCTTGTCCGAAAACGTATATACATATGAGATTTAACAATTATCGCCTTAATGTTCGCATGTCTTTCTTAATTCTTGCACTGGGAATCTGAAAATTCCCCCAAAACCTGTTTCATAATGCGAGATTAAGCAAAACGTTGTATTGTCATATCGTCGCAATGCCGCTTGGGATAAAATTTCTGGACAAATTGATCGATATAATTCTTACCGAGTGCTGTGTATCAATACATCTAAACAAATTTTCAAATAGTCTCTGCTGATGCCATTTTCCTTTTTTTAATGGTGTAACAGAAAATTTAATCCACGGTGCTATAGTAAGAAATAATCCCGAACACCGGACGGCAAGGCGACAATGCGAGGATTTACTAAATTTTTTTCAACTATGTACCAATATTTAAGCGGACATTTTTTTTCAGTTTCTCGATGCGAGAATTAAGAGGCCGTGCGATAATAAAGACGATAATTATCGCCCGAGAGTGCTTAAATGTCGTATGTAATCATATAATATTTTAGACAAGGAGACAATCCGATAATTATAGCATTATCGCGTGTTAGCAGGACGAGGTTTTAAGTGGCACGAACAGGATACCGTAGTCGAGAGTGATTAAATTATCTTGTTCAACTTGCTTCACAATGGTTCATTTTCGTTTGAGCGTAGCTAATTGGAAAATAATAAAGCAGGAAGAAAGTCCCCCCACCCCAACGTTTCTACCGTTTCTCCTACTAGTATATCATTTATAATTAAATGAAATCAACAAAAAATAGTACACATTTTTTTATTATTTTTGAATTGGCCCAATGCGATATTAACATATGTAAAAAGTATGTAAGAAATGACTTAATTTTTCTATAATAAGCATATTTCAAATCATCATATGAATATGGGTGTATATTTAGCTCAAAATACTAATATATAAACTTGCCATTAAACATGCACACTAGTATAAAACACTCTTCTTTATGCTTTAATTCACTAGATCGTTTTTAAGTGCGGTAGAAAATGACAAAACAATTGCATAAATCATTTAATCAATCACCTTTTCCGTAAGTGCAAAGAATATATTTGCATATCTTTACATGATAAATGAACTTAATCATATTTATATAAACAACAGCGTCTAGGCAGCGTCTAGGCATTTTGTTATTCTTTGAAACATACAGTCGGACAATATGTATAGATATCTGTTTGCAACGCTCGTAAGTAATAATTTCATATTACTTTTTTATCATGTACCATGCGTTAGTATTTTCTTAATGATATTAACACGAAGTAGTTGAGTGTTTTGAATGCGTTGTATTTTATAAGAACCTTTTCAAAACGATTTCATTATTTAGTTCTAGAATGTTCAAATCTTTCAAATTGTTCTTAAACTTTACCATCAGTTTTAAAACTTTGTTTCAAAAGCTTGAGATCAGAGAATCATAACTTAATTACGTTAGCTTTTGACCGCTAGGAAGATTACTTAAATTCTATTTATTCTTTTGATGTGTTTAATGTTATCTTAATTTATCGAGAATGGTGATTTTTTTTATTTGTAATGAACTTGTATGTATATGCCGGGATAGAGATACATGTAAGAGGGTATTATCGCATTTAGTATGTTTGATGAAATTTTGCAAGATAATTATGTTTCTCCATTTCAAAAATAGAAGAGTCAGCAACTGTATAAACGAAAATTTAATGAAAGTAACATTTTATATAAAAATAGACTAGTTATAATTTCAAGTGGCACTTACGAACGAGGAATATGTGATGCCAACTAACAAAGGAAATGACGTATTTCTACTAGCGATAGACCATTTTTCGCTTTACTATTAACGCTTCCTTTAACTTTTAAGACTGTAGGAACAATACATGCAGACCGTCGTAAAAACACGTCGCTATTCTTCTTTAAAAACATTACATGACCCTTAAATGTATATGTAATGATTTTGCGATTCCGATACATTTTCTAATTATTATGTTTTTCTTGGAAAGGTAAACAAGTTACGGTAAACAAGTTTTAAATATCCATAACCAGGGCTCCGAAATTAACAACACTACCAAAAAAGCTTATACATGTACTGGTAGTTTTTTTTAACGTTTTTTTATCTCTTGGTATTACAAACATGACGAGGGATATACTTTCCAGATTTTTACAAATAATTTTTCATGATTTTTTTTTTAATTTGATAAACAGGAACACAATTTCAAGAATAATAACATTACATTCGAGTTGTTTTGAGTACGAACACGTTTCGGGTACGGATCAGTACGAACGTAGTAACAAGCTTCAAAACTTTCTTCGTGAAATTAGATAAAAACATACCGACTG
Organism: Mercenaria mercenaria; assembly: GCF_021730395.1. Classification (NCBI taxonomy): domain Eukaryota; kingdom Metazoa; phylum Mollusca; class Bivalvia; order Venerida; family Veneridae; genus Mercenaria; species Mercenaria mercenaria. Next base: position 1,929,411 of record NC_069378.1, read on the forward strand.
ATACTTACCAAAGTCGTTAAAATGAGTCCTAAAAACAAACAAGCCCGCCCGTTTAGCTCAATAGGGAGAGCGTAGATCTACGAATCTCGGGGTCGCAAGTTCGATTAACGGGCGGAGCGTATGTTCTCCGTGACGATTTGATGAAAGACTTTGTGTATGAAATCATTCGTCCTCCATCTCTGATTCATGTGGGGGAAGTTGGCAGTTACTTGCAGAGAATTGGTACAGAATCTAGAAACACTTGTTAGGTTAACTGTCTGCCGTTATATAACTGAGATTCTGTTGAAAAAACGGCGTTACCCCCGCCCCCCCCTCGCCGCCCCCCCCCCCCCCCAAAAAATCGCACAAGTTACACGCGATTCTTATAAATTCACGGTTATGGACAAAATTTGAATCGACACCAAATTTGAAAAGAGGAGTTAACAATGGGAGAAGCGCGTACGGAGAAACGCGTACATACATTTTTTGGGGGGCAGTGCGTTTGGGGTTGGTAACTGATACAGCAAAACATACTATGGATTCTATTGCATCTTTTATACTACAAGAAGATGTTATTATGGAAGAAAACAAAAAAAGACGCAAATACCAGATTTCAATCTACGCAGAAATACATATACGTCCATGGCAAAGCGTTTCAAAAATATAAATCATGTATTAACAGCGCGTGAATTGCCTTGTTTGCACACGATTTTTGTCCCGTTAATAAACGGGCGGATCCATTGAAAAAAAGTAGTTTCTATGCAAATAATTTTCAAAGTAGGCATACTTTCGTAACGTTCGGCAGTATAATCTGCTATATCATTACAGTTACAAAAACCTGATTGTATGCATTTAGATGTAGTTCAAATTGAGATACAAACGGATCATCTGTTGGAATAGATGTACATGTAACACAATGATAGCTCGCAGGTCAGTTTTTAGTTAATTAATCATTGTGTTTATTTTATCTGTTATTGATTTTGGTAGATAATCCTGATAATTCTTACAAATGATACGTATTCTGTTTACATGCGTAGGTCATTGTTGGTATTTACTACTCAAGCAAATTTCGTAACATCGGAGTGTTTTATCCATTAAGTTTTGGCCTAAATGACTTTGTTTACTATTAAATATTCTAAAGTTTTATATAACGTCCAATATCTCTGTTAGTGTCAAAGTTGTTGACTTGAAACTTAAAATAGTTATTTACTATCAAAGGCTACACCATCAGAAACATTCCCCATAACTCTGATTAGAATGTTGACAGATTTATTCCCCTTTTACTGGCAAAGCTCTAACTGAGAAAAGTCGAGCGTGCTGGCTTGCTTGTCTTACGGACAGCTCTTGTTTATTTATCAATTCTTTTAGTCAGGTTTTAGATGCATTAATAAATTAATGTGTCATGATTAGCAAACATAGCTTAGTTTTTAGTAGTAATGTTCCTAGAATATAATGCTATATATGTAGAACATTTTATAGTCTCTTGTAATTCTTATTAGAATGACCACATAAAATATTAGATTGAAATTCTGTGAATATGTACATATTATGTAAATGTGGATGAGACTCTAATAAACAAACAAACTAATTATTACCGATCAGATATTGCGAAATTCTAAAAAGAAATTGATTTCGTCAGCCTTAATTACTTTATTTTTGTTATCGATGGAATTTTCATTAATTGGCCAGAAATGTTAATTACTTTGTTTACCTGTTCAGCATAGTGTTGTTGTTTACAATTCATACAAAATGAATCACCGTTGAATGTTTTATCTATTAGATTTGATCCTAATTATTTTGTTTGTTTCGGTAACAGTCATTTATTTACGAAAATACACAATGGTGATTGATTCTACATCTGTTGTTTACTATTATATGAGTACATAATGGACGTTTTGATTGATATGTTTTTGAAATTGCTTCGAATATTTTGAAATACTTGTAAACATGTTATTGCGTTGTAGTTCGTGAAAAAGGTATAAATACTCAGAGAATTAAGAGAAGAGAGGAGAATGGGGAGAGGAGGACTGAGTCAAGAAAAGAGAGGACTGAGTTAAGAAGAGAGAGACAGAATCAGGAAATTAGAAATGTTTTACACAAATGGGATCGGATAATTGAACAGTTCGGATAAGTTCAGATCAGCTCGGTTAAGTACAGTTTGGGCTCGGGTTTAAGAGCGGGTTAAAATAAATGTGGAAGTTTTAGAATTGATTATTATGATATAGAACTTTTTGACTTAAGAATACAAATTAATTAAAAGTTTGACGCGGGAAAATACTATTTAAAAAGCTGATGTATTTATACCTGGATCGACTATTAGTATAGTTGTTTTTTTCTGTATAACCTTGTAAATAAAACCGAGTGTGAAAAACTGCTGACTTTCTCAATCTATCAGTGTGGTGTTACATAATTACTTCTTATTCATATGAAACTGCGTTTGGTATTTTACGCAAAACATATCATTAAGAAGGACAACACCGCCTTGTAACTTGATATCAAAGTGTTACCAAGCCTATTGATTAGCCTATTGTTTAGGCCATCGCATACATTAAGCAATGATACTTACCATAGTTTGCCTGAATGTATATGTAAAATATAAAACAAAACAAAAAAGCAATAAAATAAAGATTTTCGTTTCAGGTGGTGTTTTACCTGGTACGTTCGTTCGCAGACGGTTATCCTGGGCCGTGTGGACTTTGTGTTGGCGGTAATATTACCTGCTTAACAATATTTTCCTTACTTACGTTACATAATTTCTTGTAATACATTTTGCCTACAACAGCCAATGTTAAGTGTTTTGATTTAATTTAAACAACTTTATAGATGAAACATAATGATTTAACTTTATCCCATTATATTATATTCCGATAATTGCATGTTTATGATTAAATCCTTTTCCCAATTTTGTAAGTATTGTATATGTAAATGCAAATGTAAAGATAGGAATTACAATAATTGCGAGATCATCATAATAATATTCTAATGATATTTCCATGTGAAGTCATCTTAAAAATTATCTTAGAATTGACTGTACCTGTCCTCTTATTTATAACATTTCGTTATCCCGACATAACAGAATCAAGAAAGAATAGTCTAGATAATTATTTATAAAAGATATATAAAGATATATCCGCATTTTATTTTGTTTCTCATTTATTGTAATATGACTGAATATATCGTTGATATGAAATTACAATATTTCACCATCTTGGTCCCTTTGAACAAACAACTGAGTCCATTCAAAATAATTGGTAATCAGTCAAACCGAGTCTGCTATTTAGCTTGCATGCGTTCTGTCTTTTTTTTAAATAACCCTTATCCTGCTATATTTCTATAATGAACTTGTCCATCTTTCAATTTAGACAGTACCATTAACTGTTAAAAGGGATGCTTACCAAAAAGATACTGACTGAATGGCTAACACTGCACACCATGATCAGACGGCACGGATGTGCCGGCTGATCTTGGTCTGCACTGGTCGCAAAGGCAGAATCATTTGCCACCAGCAGGCTAAAGGATAAAGACTGGACAGGCGTATGCTATGCAAAATTGTGTGCAGTTGTTTCAAGTAGCAGTGCAATAATAGTACATATTTTGTTACTGGGAAACGAAAGCAGTATTTTAGATTATTTTACTGCTTTTATATAATCGATGAGAAACAACAAAAGTGCTATTTTGTAAAGTCTTACTTCTTAATTGATATAAATGCTTCAACCTATAATTTGGGTATTTCATATGCAGATCCATGTGATGACAGCCTAGAAAAAGGAGATGTAAGTCACATTATACGCTAATCATTTTAGTTTCGTTTACTACATACATTTTTACATTAGGTAGACATATATGTCTGAGAACTGAGACATTAAGACTATCTGCCTATATATAAATATAATGTCAAAAATTTGCTGCGAAAGAAAAGAATAAGATAGTACTATAAATATAAGAATTATCAGCATTTAAAGGATAGAAAGGCCTTTGATATAATGTCAGATAATTAATAAATTAACTGGAAAAAACACAAATGATGATTTTGCTGATTTGTAACGAATTTATTTTTTTCGGGTTCTAATAAATGTTGATTTACACGGCGAACTTTTAAGTTAGAAATGAATCAAGTGCATGGTCTGAAGGACCAAGTGCTCTCAGTTTACATGTATTTTAAGCCCATGCTAGTAGGTCATGCATGTCAACAAGGAAACATTTTACCCAACAATTAGATCTGAAACATTTCTTACACTAAACTCTTTACAGGAGTGCGCAGACGGCAAAACTTGTCAGGAATGTTACGTAGGCGTAGTCTGCAGTCTGGTTTGTAGTAAGTATAGTAACATATTCTGAAGTATAAATAAAGGAGAGCGATGGTCTAGTGAATATGGTGTCGGGAGCTCAACCAGAAAACTGTAGGTTTGTACCACAATGGGAACAGCACTACACATTCTTATTGACACAAGTACTAGTTTTTATTCCAAGAAGCTGACGTCGAGAGTGATTCAAATAAATGTCTAGCTTTCGTCACAGTCGAGCTAAAATAAATTAGTATAAAATATATAAAACGTAAATATAAACTTTGATACACAGTTAGAATTGCTCAGAAACAAAGAAAGAAAGATACTCAAATCGCAAGCGTCTGCTTGCATTTTGATTCAAAATGCTGTCACATTTATCAATTTGAATATTGTGAAACCTTTATAAATGAGCAGCGCCATGAGAAAACCAACATAGTGGCTTTGCGAACAGCATGGATCCAGACCAGCCTGTGCATCTGCGCAGTCTGGTCAGGATCCATCCTGTTCGCTTTCAAAGCCTATTGCAATTAGAGAAACTGTTAGCGAACAGCATGGATCCTGACCAGACTGCGCGGATGCAAAGCCACTATGTTGGTTTTCTCATGGCGCGACTCAAATCATTCTGTCAGAAGCGGACTGACTAACATTAAGAAGATTATTCAGATGATTCCGATTTGTCAAACGATGGTTGTCAATTTTCCCTATATGTTTATAGAGGATTAAGAAAAAATCTTGTCAGAAACGAAAGTGCTTGTTCGATTAAAAAAAAACATAAACATGTTCCCTGGGTAACTCTCTACCAAAAGTATTTAAATCAGTCTGATTCGTAAGAGGACATGGCCACCAGAGGGCGTGATCACTTTTCTTTAATTAATTGTATATAATGGAAAACTTCTTGTCAGAAACAGGTGGCCTAATTTATGAATAATTAAACACGAATGTTACTCTGGTGGCCCTTTATGATTTTTATTCAAGTAAATCTACCAATAATTTTCTAATTAGTTTAATTTTTCAAAATACATCGCCTCCAAAGGTTTTGGTTGCTTGTTCCTAAATGTAGATAGTGAAACTTCAAAATCTTTTTGCTAGAAACTGCTGGAAAACATTCAAAAGAATATCCCACAAATGATATCCTTTGGTGCCCTTCTACCAAGATTATTCAAACGTGTGTCAAACAGTGCCGCCAGAAACCATGGCCACTTTCCATATATACATATAAAAAGTGGAAACGTTAACTATAGAAAATGCTGGTCCGAGTTTAGAATAATTTTACAGGAATGATCATTGAGTTACTCTTTATCAAGATTAATTGAATTGTTCTGATTCGTCAAAAACAGTACGGCTGCTAGATGGCACTTTAGTAATAAAAGTCATAAAATTATTCCGAGTTTGTCAAAACACGTAGCCGCAAGATAACATTTTCTAAACCTTTTGTCCAAATGTAAAATAATTTCACACAAATATCCCTTGTGAACGTCAGATTTACATGTATTCTGATTTGTTAAAAAAATAGGGTCACTAAGAGGTTTGGTAAATATTTTCCCTGTATGTTATAGTGGAAAACATAACAATCTTCTCGTCTGGTTGTCTGCCAAGACTATTCAAGCTTGGCTTCCAGTTTCCATATATGTATAAGTAGGAACTTGTCAGAGACGGTTGTTCTGATTTAAAAAATAATGTATAGATAAACCGTGTTTTAACGTTATTAATACACAGAAAGAGGTTATACGTCTGCGGAATAATTTCACGAGGGTGTAGCAACGTCATTTTAGCGTAAGCATGTTTTAACAGAAACAAGCGTATTAGAATTTAATAATATTTAAATATTTTGCAGGTCAAACTGATGATAGCTCCGAAAAAAAATAACGTAAAGAACCTGATAAGAGACATTCTACCAGACTTATGCTTTTGTTTGAAATATAGAAATAACTTTCATTTGATATACTAACAGTAAAGAGAAAATATTTATTTTGTTATTTGCAGTGTTTAAAATATAAACTTTGTTGAGTTCTGTAAAAAGATGTTTTCGTAAATTAGACACACAGTAGAAATGTGATGTTAACCCTAAATGAATGAAGTTGTCTTCTCTGCATCAAACGTATCAACTTTAATTTCTTTTATAATGTTTTAGATATTGTATAATTGTTCATTTATCATGTTTGTTTAACGAAGTTCGAAAATTGTGCAAAAGGAATTACTAGTCCTCTTGTAGTATACCACCGATGAATAATAATTGTTTTACCGTCTTCTAGAATGACCAATATCTGACAACCCTGTTGTACAAAGGACAAATCTTAATGGTGTAATTTCATACTTTTACGCATGTAATAAAATGTTATGTACCATTAATTGATTTGAAGTTTGTTTTTTTCAAAATTATGCGAGTTCATAATTTGTATTCTGATTTATTTAACATCTTGTGTGTCCGTTTTCTGTTTTTACCTGAAAATGAAACTAAAGTTATCTATAGATAATTAAATGGCGTGCAATTAAAAGCATAAAACTACACTTATGTACAGATTATCATTCCCTCTACATGAGGAAAAGGATTGATATAAAGATATATTCCGAAGACTATTATTAATTAACATTAAGTTATGCTATTTTACCACCGACAGCGAAGTTATAAGGGAGTATACTGGCTTCCGGATGTCCGTCCGTCCGTCCGTCTGTTCATCCGTACGCACCAACTCTCCTCATCCCCTTGACACTAATTAATGAAACTTTACAAAAGTGATTAGTAACAACAGTAGTTGTGCATGGTGCGTGTTAGGTTCTTTCAGATATTGTTTGCAGAATTGCGCGTCTAATCTCCTAAACCGATGCACACGATTTAATGAAACTTAACACAGTAGTAACCCTAGTTGTGCATGTTGCATGTTAGATCCTTTCAGAAAAAAAATCTGCAGAGTTATGGGACTTTGATTTTTGTTAATATGATATATACAAACAGTTTGCATATGCAGTCTTGTGCGCGCCTAATCTCCCGAACCTTTGTAACACAATGATAGCTCGCAAGTCAGTTTTTAGTTAATTAATCATTGTGTTTATTTTATCTGTTATTGATTTTGGTAGATAATCCTGATAATTCTTACAAATGATACGCATTCTGTTTACATGCGTAGGTCATTGTTGGTATTTACTACTCCAGCAAATTTCGTAACATCGGAGTGTTTTATCCATTAAGTTTTGGCCTAATTGACTTTGTTTACTATTATTACCGGTCAGATATTGAGAAATTCTCAAAAGAAATTTATTTGGTCAGCCTTAATTACTTTATTTTTGTTTTCGATGGAATTTTCATTAATTGGTCAGAAATGTTAATTACTTTGTTTACCTGTTCAGCATATTGTTGTTGTTTACAATTTATACAAAATGAATCACCGTTGAATGTATTATCTATTAGATTTGACCCTAATTACTTTGTTTGTTTCGGTAACTGTCATTTATTTACGAAAATACACAATGGTGATTGATTCTACATATGTTGCTTACTATTATATGAGTATATAATGGACGTTTTGATTGACATGTTTTTGAAATTGTTTCGAATATTTTGAAATACTTGTAAACACGTTATTGCGTTGTAGTTCGTTAAAAAGGTATAAATACTCAGAGAATTAAGAGAAGAGAGGAGAATGGGGAGGGAGGACTGAGTTAAGAAGAGAGAGACAGGATCAGGAAATTAGAAATGTTTTACAAAAATGGGATCGGATAACTGGCAGTTCGGATCGGTTCAGATCAGCTCGGTTAAGTTCAGTTTTCGGCTCGGGTTCTAGAGCGGGTTAAAATAAATGTGGAAAAAAAACAACAACACAAATATCAAACAGGGAATGCCACGTACCAAAATCGCAGCCTCCCCAAAACGAAACCCACAGCACGCAGACGCGCACACCACAAACACACACACACACACACACACACACGCGCGCGCGCACCCACACAAAGCCAACACACGAGGACAAAACGAACAAACAAAGGAACACACACACATACACGCGCACACACACAAAGCCAACACAAGAGGACAAAACGAACAAACAAAGGAACACAGTGGGGCACCGCCTTGGAACGGTCAGTGGCAAAAACACCATGGGGAGCTTAAACCGGTTGATGGTGCGCACCCAACCTCACTCTTACTCCCACCATGTTCCAAAGACACGGGAAAGTGTAAATAAAAGTAATCCCCTCCAGGTGAATCTCTAACACACTTAATGGAAACAAAAAGGCATGGCATGTAAAACACAAAAATGTATAAAAATATAAAAAGCAAACCTTCAGAACCAAAAACGCCATGCCTTTTCAGAAGACAGAGCAACAAGAGAAACACCCTTAAGGGCCCGACGAAACAGGCCAGAAGACAGATATCAAAACAGTTCAGTCCTGGTAGGATTTAAAAACTGCTTATCATAGAGTCCTCCCCCTCTTCCGTCAGACACAATCAAAGAGGGAAGCGTAGTGTCCAACTGTAAACGGGTTGAACACTAAACATGCGGTATGTCTCAAAACAGTCGGGTCGTAACCTCTTTTAATAAAACGTTTTAAAATTTTACCAAATACATTTGGAAAATTACAATGACCCAAGATCTGACGAAGTTCGTAAAAAAAACAAAGACAAATATCAAACAAGGAATGCCACGTACCAAAATCGCAGCCTCCCCAAAACGAAACCTACAGCACGCAGACGTGCACACCACAAACAAACACACACACGCGCACACACACAAAGCCAACACACGAGGATAAAACGAACAAACAAAGGAACACGGTGGGGCACCGCCTTAGAATGGTCAGTGGCAAAAACACCACTGGGGAGCTTAAACCGGTTTATGGTGCGCACCCAACCTCACTCTTACTCCCACCATGTTCCAAAGACATGGGACAGTGTAAATAAAAGTAATCCCCTCCAGGTGAATCTCTAACACACGTAATAGAAACAAAAAGGCATGGTATGTAAAACACAAAAATGCTCGTGTATAAATATATAAAAAGCAAACCTTTAGAACCAAAAACGTATGTACTCAATGCCTTTTCAGAAGACAGAGCAACAAGAGAAACACCCTTAAGGGCCCGACGAAACAGGCCAGAAGACAGGTCCTAGTAGGATTTAAAAACTGCTTATCATAGAGTCCTTCCCCTCTTCCGTCAGACACAATCAAAGAGGGAAGCGTAGTATCCAACTGTAAACGGGTTGAACACTAAACATGCGGTATGTCTCAAAACAGTTGGGTCGTAACCTCTTTTAATGAAACGTTTTATAATTTTACCAAATACATTTGGAAAATTACCATGACCCAAGATCTTACTCAGTTTGTAAACCACATCCCCATAAAAAACGGGTATAGAAATACCTTCTCGCAGAAGTGTCTTTAAATTACTATTGAATTTTAAAACTAAATCAGAATTACGATAGTAAGATTTAGCAAAATATTTACGCAATTTGTAATAACGGTAGCCTTGCTGAAGAAGTTTACTTGTAATATATAGATTACGTTCATTGAAATGCTTGACATGACTACACGCTCTGGCAAACCGAATTAATTGAGAAATATATACCCCATAAGATGTAGCCTGAGGTACATCCCCATCCAAATGGGGAAAATTTACAATACTAAAGTTAAAATCATCCCTCTTGTCATAAATTTTGGTATGTATAATATTGTCATAAATAGAGAGATGTAACTCTAAAAACGAAACATCAGTATCCGAATTGTAAGTTTTAATTAACCACATCCCCATAAAAAACGGGTTTAGAAATACCTTCTCGCAGAAGTGTCTTTAAATTACTATTGAATTTTAAAACTAAATCAGAATTACGATAGTAAGATTTAGCAAAATATTTACGTAATTTGTAATAACGGTAGCCTTGCTGAAGAAGTTTACTTGTAATATATAGATTACGTTCATTGAAATGCTTGACATGACTACACGCTCTGGCAAACCGAATTAATTTAGAAATATATACCCCATAAGATGTAGCCTGAGGTACATCCCTATCCAAATGGGGAAAATTTACAATACTAAAGTTAAAATCATCCCTCTTGTCATAAATTTTGGTATGTATAATATTGTCATAAATAGAGAGATGTAAATCTAAAAACGAAGCATCAGTATCCGAATTGTTAGTTTTAATTAACCACATCCCCATAACAAAACGGGTTTAGAAATACCTTCTCGCAGAAGTGTCTTTAAATTACTATTGAATTTTAAAACTAAATCAGAATTACGATAGTAAAATTTAGCAAAATATTTACGCAATTTGTAGTAGCCTTGCTGAAAAAGTTTACTTGTAATATATAGATTACGTTCATTGAAATGCTTGACATGACTACACGCTCTGGCAAACCGAATTAATTGAGAAATATATACCCCATAAGATGTAGCCAGAGGTACATCCCCATCCAAATGGGGAAAATTTACAATACTAAAGTTAAATCCCTCTTGTCATAAAGTTTGGTATGTATAATATTGTCATAAATAGAGAGATGTAAATCTAAAAACGAAGCATCAGTATCCGAATTGTTAGTTTTAATTAACTGAAGCTCCCTAGGATAAATAGTACCCACCAATTGACCAAAAAAACTGATTATCCATATTAAGAATATCACCCAGACAGCGTGATGTATTATTAAATGCAGTTATAATATCTGCCTGCGTATCTGAAGAAAGGCTCAACATAAAGTCTCTTTCATAACAATAAAAAAAACAAATCTGCGACAAGGGGTGCACAATGTGTTCCCATGGGAATACCAACTACTAAACTGTCTAAAAACTGCATTCCCAAACCTGATGTAAATATTGTTCAGTAAAAAGGAAAGGGCTTTACAAACTTCGTCACAGGTCCACATTGTATAATATTTAATAATATTGCTAGTAAATAAAGCTTTATCAAAACTGCAAGCGAGAAATGTAGCATTCTCTCTGGCAAAAGTCTTTTGAATTAGGGCAGTTAGTTTGTCATTTATTAAGTTATGTGGTAAAGTGGTATACAAAGTAGAAAAATCGTATGTACTGACTGTAGATACCTTGTAATTATTAATTTTAAATTTATCCAGGATTTCGCCAGAATTTTTAATCGACCAAAATAAATGTTTTCCAGAGTTTTCGTATACTTTATCGCAGTATCTTTCCACGTGGGTTTTCACAGCAGTTAGACATGATGCTAATAGTTTTGAAATATTTGTGGTTGTACAAGAGCTTGAATTAGCGATGAAGCGGGCTTTATATGGTTGTTTATGCAATATAGGAATCCAGTACATGGTTGGTAGTTTAATTTGTTGAAAGTCTATACGAACTTTTAAATTAGAAACTTCAGTGATGTGATCAGTGACCAAATTATTTTCAACAGAAGGAATCAATGTATAAGTTTTAGTGCTATTTAGTTCGTCTTGTAAAACATTAATATAATGCAGGCGTCAAATGATGATAATATTGTTGGCCGCCTTGTCTGCTGGAACTAAGACATACTTAGAATGAAATTCTTGGATTTCCTTTTACAAATGTCTTATAGTAAACTTGGGTTTTGATGGAAGTAGGTGTTCATTAGTTTGATAAAATTTTATTCGAGAATCAACAATGTTAAAAATATTTCGTTTCCAAGACGTTAAAGCATTGGGATCAGCATTTTCACGACGACACCATTTAACACAAAAAGTTTCGATGGATTCCGCAATCTGACCACGACAAGCATCAAAATCAATAGTTGAAGAAATTCTATATTTAGGTCATTTAAAGAATAAATTACGAATACGTTTGTCTTTAATAATATCAAAAAGTTTTAGAATTGATTATTATGTTATAGAATTCTTTGACTTAAGAATACAAAGTAATTAAAAGTTTGACGCGGGAAAATACTATTTAAAAAGCTGATGTATTTATACCTGGATCGACTATTAGTATAGTTGTTTTTTTTCTGTATAACCTTGTAAATAAAACCGAGTGTGAAAAACTGCTGACTTTCTCAATCTATGCGACCATTGTGGTCACACAATTTGATGAAACTTCACACAAGTGATCAGTACCAACCCTTGTTGTGCATACTCCATGTTCTTTTCAATATTCTCAACATAATTATGCAATCTTGTGTGCGTCAAATTGCAATGTACTTCAGTGTGAAAGCTCTAGTTTCAAATTACTTTCAGATAAGGTACTTTCGCACGTTTGATTACTGGATGTGACGGTATAGCGTCATTTATCCGGAAAACGTAGAATAAAGCCTTGTAGCCATTTTACGGGTAGCATAAATATTGCCGCGAATCTGTTATATCCCGTGTATTTAGTGTTACACAGTCAGCACTACTCTCCGTCTTAAGGTAACCTTTGACAAGAGATAAGTTTTGATGTAAAACATTTAAAAACAAAAGTAGCATAATTAAGCAGAACTGTATTTGAACTCTAATTAACATTTGGCGACTTCTGAAGAATTGAGCACAAAGACATTTAACATTTTATTTGTCAATGATTTAAAACTGGTAAGTCTACAACTAGTTTAATTTAAATCTACATTGTGGAACATCTTTCAAAAACAAAAATGTCATGAAAAATGCAAAGTCTATTGTGAAAATTTAACATAGGACCAGCCCGCCCGCTTAGCTCAGTAGGTAAGAGCGTTGGTCTACGGATCTCGGGATCGCGAGTTCGATCCTCGGGCGGGGCGTATGTTCTCCGTGACTATTTGAAAAACGACATTGTGTCTGGAATCATTAGTCCTCCACCTCTGATTCATGTGGGCAGTTGGCAGTTACTTGCGGAGAACAGGTTTGTACTGGTACAGAATCCAGGAATACTGGTTAGGTTAACTGCCCACCGTTACATGACTAAAATATTGTTGAAAAACGGCGTTAAACCCAAAAAAACAAACAACAAACAAACAAACAGTAATTTCAAATTAGTCTATCAAAAATAAAGCACAGAGCCCTATCCTTTTCATTAGCTAAATTTCAGATACATAGTTGCTTTACAAAAATGTCGTTTAATCAAATACTACATTGTAGAACAATATTTGTTTCAAACGAGCAAACCTTAGGTAAGATTCGTTAGACTACATATTTGTTGCATGTCTGTTATTGCGAAACACATTGAAAAAAATACGTGGTTTAAATCAAACCCTTATTCAGCAAAATGCACAGATATTAGAAAGCGCAAATTATGTGGCAGGTGTAATCTTCTTGTTGATTTTGCCTTTGTTTTAGATCCCCAAAAGGAACGCGACTACTTACAAATGAATATTGAATATACATATACAAACCTGCTTGTTTTACGGCCTTAAATCAAATGAATATTTTAGTTTAGACCCTTGGTTGGGTGTGTCAAATTATAGATACAAAGTACCTGTCCATTTTCTAAACTGTTACAACATCTATGTTTCTACTTACGTATACAATACAGATTAAGACTGATTGTATGGCCTGTTGTTTTGGACCAGTAAACTCTGTTTGTATTGTCGGTACGTTCTTAGGAAGTGTAAATTGATAAAATTCTTTGCCTTATGTGGGTTCCCGGACACATGTTAACGTTACTAGATGTTGTAGCATTCAGGTCAATAAATTAAGAGACATTGAAAATTCACCAACAGTCAGTCTTTGTGGGGCAAGTGCATTACTTTGCTATTTCCTACACTATAATTGCTTCATGTAACTGGTAGATTTTTTTATCAGTATCACGTATGAACATAAATTTTCAAATACAGTCATGTAGGTAGACGGATGAAGTTGAATATTTGTTTTACGTAAGGTCATCCAAACCAAACTATTTTCAATAACCTCAATGCTATATCAAAATTTGTGTACCATTTCATTTTTATATTGAAACATTTTTGTAGAAATAATTTCTCTTTAGCATTAGCATTTTTGAAATGAGAAATTACCGCTCTTATGACACTGGTGTGCAAATTGTTTTGAAATATTACAGGAGTATATTATTAAATTAACTCATTAACACCTGCAGCCATATCGCCGCTTAATTACTGGCATCAATTTTCCGATACATTCCTGAGCCACTTATCAATTTATCTGCTTTGTATGCCTGTGGACTTTCACTGATAATCAATAATCGATAAGATCTAGGCATTCTTTGATTAATATTAGGGACAAACATCTGTTTATAACTGTTTCAGATGAATAAAACTGATATTTTTACATCTGATACTACAATTTATGATCTATTCTAAAATATTTAATTTACTATTATTTTAATTTGCAAAATTGTTTCACAGGCCTACTGAAGTAACACGAATATGGAAAACTGCAATATTCAAGAAAGATTTGACATAGAAAAACAGCCATTATTTCATTATTTTATATTTATTCAAATATCATTTACCGCTGAACTTTAAAGCAAATGACATTATAAAAGAACAGAATTATGCTTTATTTAATAAAGTTAGAAATACTGAATGAAAAAGAAAGACTCTGCAGTATATTAGAATGAGAAAATCAAACAGGAAATACCTAGAAATAACTTTGTAGTTGCGATATTTAGTGATGAGTATATTAAAAATACATGCTTAAATAATAAATATTTTGACAGTTTCGATCGCTTCCGGGTTTTATAAATCTTTAGTGTAAAATATTTAATTAGTTGACTTTGACAGCAGTCCACTCGTTAGTAATCTTACTAGCGTAAAATCACGTCACGCGGCATGCAGTACTATCAGGCAGATAGCGCATTTATGCGATCCTCGGCATACACGCCTGTTATCTTTTGACGGATAAATACGACATGCGGTACCCGATAAGAGATAAAATGAACGTATAAATGCGATCTGCGTCCATAATGAGTTAACGCAGCTGTATCTATCAATTATGAACTTACACATTGGACAGACAGACAAATATTTTAATTTTCTGTCAATGTAAACAAGGGAAAAAAAACTATATCCAAATAAGAATGTAATAGTAACCTTAGTAACTGATGATGAATATTTGTATCAACGGATGATTCGAAAGAACAAACTTTATTAACGATCGGGGAATCCTTCAAGATACTTCCTTTCGATTATCCAGCATTAGCATACTACAGCACTATTTTTATCTGCAGTTTTCCTAAGCAACTAATGTCTGGAATTTAGCTGAACTTCATAGGAAGCTTCACGCCCAAGCGGAGATGCGGTTATTTTGTGCGTGATTTTTCTCAGAAATCGAAAATTCTTCTATGGAAGCTACACTACTAAGACGAGGTATGTGCCCAATCGATGAATTTCGCTTTTGTGCTTTTGGTATGTAATAATCATACTTCGAGGAGCATCAATCGGTTTGTCTTGAAATTGACGTGAAATGAGCTGTCCAGTATTCAATTTGAATAAATGACCATTTAAAACTATTCGAATCGTGAAAAATTAAAGTAATTTAATTACAACAACTATAATGAATTTCGTAAAATCTTATCATGCGCAGTAAGTACAATACTAAACTCTAGTTTTTCATTTTGTTAAATGAACTATATCTTTGCTTTTAAAACAGACCCTTTGAAACTGTGCCCCTCGTACAAACATACACACTAATAAGATGACATATAAAATTCATGACTCGGGCCGCTAACTTTATTCTAAAGTCCTATATTATTTCAAACTTCTTTTACCAGGGATTGGCCTTTTATTGACACGTTGAGCTGCTGAATAGCATTGATTCTGCAATAAATTTTTGTTGACCAAACTAGATTAAATAATGCATAAATTTACAAAATGTGTGAGATGAGCTTTTTTATTTAGTTTTGTTTTATTATTAGCTCACCTAAGCCAAAGGCTCAGGGTGAGCTATTGTGATCGCTGACCGTCCGGCGTCCGTCCGTACGTCCATCCATCCGTCCACACTTTTCTTAAAACAACATCTCCTCTTAAACCATTAACCCAAATTTGATAAAACTTGACAGGGATGATCCTTGGATGGTCTTCTTTAAAATTGTTCAAAGAATTGAATTCCGTTCAGAACTCTAGTTGCCATGGTAACCGAAAGGAAAAACTTTAAAAATCTTCTTCTCCAAAACCACAAGGCCTAGGGCTTTGATATTTGGTATGTAGAATAATCTAATAAGATTGCTCAAATTATTCCCCAGGATATAATATGGCCCCGCCCTGGGGGATCACATTGTTTCTATAGACTTATATAGGGAAAAATTTTGAAAAATCTTCTTGTAAAAAACAAAAGGGCCTGGAGCTTTGATATTTGGTATGTAGCATCATATAGTGGTCTTCCCCGCGGGTCACGTGGTTTATATAGATTTACATAGGAAAAACACTTTGAAAATCTTCTTGTCCAAAACCATAAGGCCTATGTTTTTGATATTTAGTATGTAGCATCATTTAGTTGGCCTCTACAAAGATTGCTCAAATTATTCCCCCAGGATATAATATGGCCCCGCCCTGGGGGTCACATTGTTTCTATTGACTTATATAGGGAACAATTTTGAAAAATCTTCTTGTCAAAAACAAAAGCGCCTGGAGCTTTGATATTTGGTATGTAGCATCATATAGTTGTCTTCTACCAAGACTGTTCAAATGATCCCCCTAGGCTGATATATGGCCCCGCCCAGGGGTGTGGGTGTCACATGGTTTATATAGACTTGTATAGGAAAAAACACTTTAAAAATCTTCTTGTCTGAAACCACAAGACCTACGCTTTTGATAGATGGTATGTAGCATTGCCTTGTGGTCCACTGCCAAGATTGTTCAAATGATTCCTATGGGGTGAAAAGAGGCCCTGCCAAGGGGTTCCCTAGTTTTACATAGACATATATAGAAAAATGTTTTAAAAATCTCCTTGTCTGAAAGTTCAAGGCATATGCCTTTGATATTTTGTATGTACCATTGCCTAGTTGATCTCTAACAAGATTGTTCGAATTATGCCCCTTAGATGAAAAGAGGTCCCGCCCCAGGGGTCACTTGATATATGAGTTATGTAGGAAAAATTACTTCAGATATTATCAGATCATATTTCTAAGACTGTTTAATTATATTTACCTGATGACCCAAAGTGATAAAGGTCACCCGACTGTGACCTTGACCTACCGACCTACTTCCTTGTTTTTTAAGATACAACTTTGAAATTTGGATGACATGTTCAGTTTTGCACACCGATCTTAAAACTGACTCTCAGTGACTAAGAATGTGACCTACTGACCTACTTTCTGTTGTTTTTTAAGATACAGCCTTGAAATTTGGATGGCATGTACAGTTTTGCACACTAATCTTAAAACTGACTTTCAGTGACCATGAATATGACCTATTGACCTACTTTCTTGTTTTTGAAGCTTTAGCAAAGAAATTTGTTCAAGCAAGCAACTTCACTCAGATGAGCGATATAGGGCCATCATGACCCTCTTGTTCATTATCACAAACTTTTCAAACTGTGAACTGTACTTGCAGAGATATAGCATAAAAATCTCGAGGTTAATAGACAAAATCTTAACCCTTACCATGCTATATTTCTATAATGGACTGGTCCATCTTCCAATTTTGGCAGTACCATTTATCATTTGAAAGGGTGTTTAATGAAAATTTACTGACTGGATACCGAACAGTTCAGACCATGATCAGACTGCACGGATGTGCTTGCTGAACGTGGTCTACACTTGTCGCAAAGGCAGAATCAATCGTGTCCAGCGTGGTAAAGGTTAAGCACATGTGTAAACATAATTCAATAGATAATGTTATATAATATAATAATTTGCACTGTATCATATAGCTAGTATACATAAGATATATGAAATATAATTATCTAATCATGATTCCTTTCCACGACCGAGAATGTCATCACACAAACGATAAACATGAAGAAAGCAGACAATATCCAGTCTATTATAGTAACAGCCTGTATGACTTGTACAAGTCCATCATACTCATCATGGACTTCAAATGTCCAAGCACTTCCTGAAATATTTAAAACAACATATATCAATATAGAAGGTCTGCGAAAATATAAGTTATATAAACAATGTTTAGTATATGATTTCATATATATCTTGTGGTAGGTCCCCGATATTTTTTATTGTATGCAAACGTGTCCATGTGCTTGTTGAACGAACGTGAAATTAATGGTTACATAAAATGAAATACGTCTTAGCTTCAATAAGGGAAAACATTACCTTTTTACACGTTATAAATAAGTTAATTATAATCGTCATATTTTTCTAATGTTATAGTTCCATAAAGTGTAATAAAAATCTGCTAAATATATGCATAAGTAGATGGGCTCCTCTCATAGACCGGACACCACATAATATTGCAATTTGTTTTCCCTTTTTAACTAAACCAGATGCAGTCTATGTGTGTGTGTTTTGAATCAATACTAAAATGTTGTTTTAAAACTACGCAAACTCACGTTTACTTGTAAGAATTTCTCTTTTTCTAGCATTTGATAAATGAAACCATCACATATTTTCACGATATCTCTTAATGTCGTATTAGAGCGGTGGGTACAATAAAGGTTAGCTTTACATAACGTCGCATACAATCAACAGTCAGTATGAGCTAAACAGCTCTTGTGTGAATATAGTTATCCAGTAATATGCACATACTAGTACCTGAGATTATTTAATCTGCTCGTACAGCCTTTCAAGCAAGGGTGCTACCAATAAAATTTTGTACTACGCTGCCAGAGATTGAAGAAGGTAATTTGTTTTACAGGCTACAGCCAAGAAAAGCAAAATACGTTATTCGAAAACCTTTGACTATGGATAGAGAAAGATCCATGTTCAGTGAATCTAGTCTTATAGGAATGAACGGAGTCTTGCGGAAATATGTTCACCCATATAGGGGCTACACCAATTTTGATTTTGAAAACATAAAAAGAGTTATTTGATAAGCTCTTTTCTGAACTGGTTACCAGTTTAAAGTATTAAAATATGCAGTATCAACATGGGTCAAAGGATCCAGAATCAAAACAAACCTAATTAATTTATCTTTGGTAGCTTGAAATTTTGAGTATTACTACTAAAACCATGTTACCAAACAGGGAATGCATAGTCAAAATGGCTCCGGATGAGGATCATAACTAAAAGTTTCTTACTACGGAGAGTAAGGTATACACTTCTCCTAAAATGGAATTTTGAACGGGTGTTATCATTCTTGACAACAGAACTGGCAACAGATTCTGAAGACAAGTTTAGATCTAATGTAGATCCAAGGTATTCGCCAGAAGATGTTGAGTATCAGTCCCATCACATACTTTGTTTAAATAGGAAGTTTTTGTTCGACCCAAAAAGTGTAGATTCTGTTTTAACTAAGCGTCAAGATAATTTATATTATCAACCAACCAATGACTTTTTGGAAATTTTCTGCCAGCTCATTTACATGGTGTAAATGGTATTTTAAAATAACATACAATTTTTTTGAAGAAAATCCAAAAAGCATCTATAGGTAACATAATAATAAAATATTTTCAATATTCGTAAAACATGACCCAGGCAAAACAATGTGACATTATTTATTTTGTCGATTTTCCTAACAGATAAGAATTGTAAAAGTTACAGAAAAACATTTATGTCAGGTGCATGTTTTTATTCACTTGAAAACTTAGTGACTCGATTTAGGTTTATTAGATTGGAATTTCCACTATCGTTTGTCGAATTTTCGACCTAGCTTCTCGACATTTGATTTACTTATTTAAGATTTTTGCTAGCTAAAATTTTGACTTTTTTTTGTTTCCCTCTTCTTCTTACGCATAATTGAACATACGTCAGTTCGTCTGTCAAAGGTAAAAATGTTAATGGATAAGTTTGTCATGGTGACTTACTTCTCCTAAATTTCTGAACTTGGAAGTCATCTTATATTTCAGTAAAAAGAGTGACATATATGTAAATAGCCAGAATGATTCGGCTTGAGCAAAGGTGAAAACATAGCATTATCTGAGTGTATCTAAACTTACCCTACTCTACATTCATGTATGATTCTGGAAATATTAGATTTCAATCTGAAGCAATGACATCTATATATATGTTCATGTAAAGTATGGATATTTGTCACGGTCGCAAAGGCTCGAACCAGGTCGTAAACCTTCTATATATGGTCAAAATAGAAACATATTTCGTTTGAACACTACCCGGTCACCTTCAAAGATATCCACTCACTACTTAAGGTACCCGATATTGGTCTCATACGGTAATCAGGACATATAGGTACACATTCTTGTAGGGAGTGACTATCATTCCATGCAAAAAGGGACCAAACCAGATCTAAATCAGTAAAGAGATATCTTTTAAGTGCGAACACTACCTACTCATCTTCTATGACCGGCTAAGACAAAGGCTACCGAAGCTACATGTTCTTGGTCAAGACATTTACGCTCATATATGATAGGTAGTTATCCGAATTTTTGAAATATTGAGTCATACTTTCGAGTTAGGTATATTAAAATTTCGAGTTAGTTGAAATCTTAAGTTAATTAATACAGGCACAAAGCATAAATAATATGTCGTATAAAGCATAAACCTTTAGACCAAAAATATTTATTTTATATGTATTTTAATGAACCTGAGTCGATTGACATATTTCCAAAAAGTAGGCAGATTTCATACAAAAGTATCAAGTAGTTGTATAAGCATGCATATACTTACCAACTAATAGCCAGATTAAACTAAACGCACCAAGGAAATATGTGAAAAAGCTCAATCGAGAAACTTCAAGTTTTCTGCAAATTATCACTATCCAGAAAATAGTTCCGCATAATCCTTTTACAAGTACAAATATTGCCATATTTTGCTTCTCCTTTTGGGAGTACGATAAAACGGCTATCAAACCTGTACAGAAAATCAGATCTGTAAATAATCTAAATTAAATAACCATGGTATAAATAATGATAAGAATAGTTAACAACGTGTATGCATATAAAATATATTTCTGGTAAGACAGAGGTACAATCACGTGTTATAATCTTTAAGTTAAATTGCATGAGCATTTGTAGAAATAATTGTATTTAATTTTAATAAAATATTATCAAGAACACTGAAAACAAAAGTAGTTACACATACCAACCAGAAACCTGATTATCGATACTGGAAGCATCACAGATACTGTAAACATACAAATGTGCTATTTTACAACACACTATTGTTGGAAGAATATCTTTTTTATTCTATTTATTTCAAATTCTTTTTAATCTTGTAGATCTAGTAAGTTACAGATTACATGTAACACAAATATCTGATAAGGCATATGTTTCAAGTTTACTTAAAAAACTGTGGTAACTGTGATGATTTAAAAAATGACATACCTATCGGAACAGTGATCCAATGTCTTGTAACTGATTCGAAAACTTTCCGCATCGTAGAGGCAAATATAACTGTAAAACATTATCACAGAAATAGTAAAATATGCTATGCAAATAGTACAACATGCAATACATAAACGCTACATTCTTAGGACGGTCAGCACATTTTTATACAATCTCGCCAATCATACGTATGTTTCTGACAACACAGAATGACGTCAGATGACCTTCAACTTTTCCCGGAAATAAAGAAAATGAAAGTACACAGGTTAAACTTGAAAACGAAAGTAGCATTTGCATTGGTCAAAAGCGAAGGTTCACGCACAGGTGTCACCCCGTCCAATTGTATGCGCGTAAATGTTCAGTACTTTCTGACAACTTGAAAATACCTGGGCTTTAGCACTACATGTCAGCTTTCCATCGACGAAAAATATTTGAAAAAAAAAACAAACACAAACCCACAGGGGTCCGTAACGGAGCAAGGGTATATGGAGATTTTAGGATCTTCGTTAAATCTTTCAAAAGATCCTTTTTGATGTTGTCTAAAAGTTTCAGTATATGCCTCGGATGTCAGATATTTCTGTATTCGAGAGCTGCAGATTTAGACATTTTAGAAATATTTTCAAAATGAATTTCGTATAATAAATGTTGATTCTACGGAAGCGTGAAAGGACCCTCAGACGCTAATACGTTTTATTACGTTACGACCGCGGAAAGGATTTCCCATTAGAGAAAATATAGTTAAATGAAATGTATAGGCATGCAGTCACAGTGAATGCATATTCCTTAATGTTTTTGAAAAAAGGCCAAAGAGATTGAAATTGTATTGATCTTGTTTTCTTAATTGTCTTTCTTTAGAAGTTTATAGTTTGAATTAATTACCATGTTGACATTTATAAGTGAATATTTACATCTTTAAAATGTTTTTCTTTGTTAAAAAGATTTAAAAATATTGTGACTTAGTTCCTACTAAACCTATCAATCCCAATCGATGGCTGTGTGCGCTTGTACGCCATAGTTATATGAGATATATGGATGTGTGCGCTTGTACGCCATAGTTATATGAGATACGTACATTTTACCGGAGGTTGCCCATGGTAAGCGTGAAAAAAATGAGGATGAATATTCATCAGGGAAAGCCAAGGTCTAAAAACGCAACCTCCCCAAACGTACACCCAGCAC
Source organism: Mercenaria mercenaria (assembly GCF_021730395.1). NCBI lineage: Eukaryota > Metazoa > Mollusca > Bivalvia > Venerida > Veneridae > Mercenaria > Mercenaria mercenaria. Next base: position 1,952,059 of record NC_069378.1, read on the forward strand.
GCGGACGCGCACACGACCAACGCACACATACACTCACACAAGGTAAACACACAAGGACAAAACGAACAAAAAAAAAGGAACACAGTGGGGCACCGCCTTGGAAAAACCACAACTGGGGAGCTTAGATCGGTTTATGGTGCACCTAACGTCACTCTTACCCCACCATGTTCCAAAGTCACAGGACGGTGTGAATAAAAGTTATCACCACCAGGTGAACCCCTAACATATAAAAAGGCAACAGAAGGCATGTAATGTATAACACAAAACTGCTCTTGTATATCTATATACATGCAATTATCAAGAACCTAAAATGCAAGTACTCAATGCCTTTGCAGAAGACAGAGCAACAAGGGAAACACCTAAGGGCCCGACGAAACGGGATAGAAGTCAGAAATCAAAATATCTTAGTCCCGGTGGGATTTATGAACTACCTATCATCCACCTCCAGTCCTCCACCCGTTGAAGAAAGCGTAGCGTCCAACTATGATTACTCTTCAAAATGATTTACAATATAGCCATATAAAACAAATGTATAAGCATTATACATGTACATGTATAATTAATTGCACTGCTTGTTGGTGACAGGATACGGGATATCCTTTCCGCAGCCTTAACGTACTAAAACGTATTAGCGTCTGATGGCCCTTTCACGCTTCCGTAGAAACAACATTTATTACACGAAACTTATTTTGAAAATATTTCTGAAATGTCTAGGTCTGCTCTGCAGCTCTCAAATACGGTTATATCTTACATCTGAGGCATATACTCTTACAAGGCCACGCGCATACATTTACACGGGTGATCCCTGACTATCTACGAATCAAAATGCGGCTTTCGTTTTCAAGTTTATCATTTCTACTTTCATTTTATTTACTTCCGGAAATACCTGAAGGTCGAGTGACGTCATTTTCTGTGTTGTCAAAAACGTATATGCCTGGCGAGATTGCATAAATATGTGCTGGCCGTTCTATGGTTATACTCTGTCGAGGAATACCAGCCATAAAATGCACAATGAACTGTATTATGACTAAATCACAAAACGTTAAACCTCATTTATACAGGATATAAACTTGTTTTGATCAGAAACACAAAAACTTTCTATTCCATCCTTTCGAAAATCATCAGATTTCACGATGTCAGAAATGTCTTGAAACTTTGACTTTCGTCCCGTTGCCTGTTTAAACCTTTATCTTGCACGTAGATTAAATGATCCTACAACAAACTGCCGAGTAACAAATATGCTAATTCCTCTGCTTTACGATGATTTAACTTAAAACAAAATTTCAACGGCCGTGTCTCCCATATAGAGTTATTAGAGAGTTTGAGATTTCAACCTTCGCCTTCCCCTTCAACGTCTCTTGCGAAGTTAATGTATGAAGTTGAAGTTCGATTAAAATTCCTTGAGATTTCAAACATTAGAATGAACCTTACTTCTTTTAATCCGCCCATTAAATTTATCCGTAATTATGATCGTTTTTTTCGTGCATTTTGATACCAATTGTCAGAAAGGGCAGGAATTTTACAAGAGATTTTAAAAATGAAAATTAAATAAAAAAACATTTCAATTAATATAATCATCGCATGGATATTAGAGCGATTACCTACAAAAACAACAACAACAAAAAAAAAACAAAAAAACAAAAACAAAAAAAAAAACGATAATGTGAACAAAGTAAAAACTCGTTAGTGTTGCTCCAAACATTTAGGTTTTATATAAAATTATGTCAGTATAGTCAGTATACAATGCAAGATTGTAAATCATACACGAGAGGAAATAATGATTATTACATACCAAAAATTATTTTCCATTGGGTTTCAATGGACCGCGATCGTGCAATATTTTTCCATATCATGACGTTGAACGCTTTCATATCGGACTAGTCCCAATCCGTGACTCTAGTTACCTCCCCTGACGGTCCGTCCATTGCGAATCTCGTTTCTTTAGATTTTTGTTGCTATTGTGTGTTTGTTTAATTTGTAATTTATGCAACATTTTGTTTACTTTTACACTTTGATTAATCTGACCTATTAGATACTGGCACGTAGTAATTTATCACGTCATTTTCGCGGAAAATATTAATGCGCGTCAGTTTGATTTGTTTATTGCGTTTTCGGAGATTTTTTCCGTATTTTTTTCTGTCTTTCGTGACAGAACGATAATTTAGATATAAATTAATCATTTGATAGTGGATGTGTAATAAAAAGGTTATCAATTTTGTATGTGGATACATGCACTCGTTCTTTCGCGGACAATATTGCGCTCCTAAAGTCGCGCAGTATTGCCGCTGCACAACTCGCTCGTGCATATATCCACATACAAAATTAATAACCTATAATGATCATATCAAAGTGATAATGTCACTCTGTATGACTCTGTATAATACCAAACTCTCAGACAGCGTAATATGATTTTAATATACTATTTTATAAGTAAAGCATCTGCGGATCCTGGACTTTTGGTTAGAGGGACACCAACATTAAAGAGGGAGTCACCCATTTCAGGGTGGGTGAGGGGAGGGGGTGTGAGTGGGGGGGGGGGCGGGTAGGGGTAGGGTAGGGTCACACCGAATTTCAAGACCGACTTTCTTTGTAAAATGTAAGAATCAAAGGGGGAATTAACCCACAATGTCCCTCTGCCAGGCTCTTGTTCCGTGCATTTAAAGAACGGGAGTTATCCATACGGCTAACAGGAAACGTCTCTCATCATGATATCATAGATCTGAAATTGTCTGATACTTCAAAACAATTTTCCGTCTTACTAGTACCATTTTATGTTTATAATCAAAACGCAATTGTGTATTAAGTGTCCGACAGAAACAGATTGATTTTATTTGGATCTGAAAATAAAATGTTCCACCAAATGATAATCGCGCGTAATTATTTATTTTTCAAGTAAAATGACTGTCATGCCATGTGCCTCCATCCAGATTTCAGTCTTGATGCCGAGTTTGTGGACAGAGTAGATGTAAAAAGAATGAAGTTTCGACTTTCGTGATATCACATCTTCGGACGTTCAAAACTCACTTCATACGACAAAAAGGCCCATCTGGTATAATCGATACGCCTGAGGACAAAAATATGCCGTAGAAGTTAAAGTTTGAACAAAATCTCAAAGTTTCTCAAAATCAGTTGATAACTTCATACTTCCAGGTTCAATTCAATGTATTTAGTTAAAATCATTAGCCAAACAAAACTTCATTATTCTTATACCTATTGATAGTGTTTCGCATCAAATTTAGTCTAATTTTATATATGGATAATCAAATAATTTAATAAGCAGAAATCCTGAAACTAAGCTTTTTATTTCGCATAGTAATAAAGAGAAGTCTTAGGCTTACGTGATATTACATGGAAAACTTTAGTAGCAACGTGTGGTATAAATAAAATACACGCATGTCGGTGACGTTTTACCCAAAATATATATGAGAGACGTTGAAGGGGAAGGCGAAGTTTGAAATCTCAAACTCTCTATTGTTCTATCTCCGCTTCTTACTGCTAACTTCACGAGCCTAATATAGATATTTGACCTAGAGTCACAAAACTTTACAGGAATATTGGTCAGCATGTGCAGTTGTGCACCTTGGGTTTCGCGTCCGGATTCATTCAGTCTTGTAGGAGTTATGGCCCCTGACTTAATTATTTGATCTGTGTCCTTTGTCATGTAGTGGGGGCATCTGTGTCCCATGGACACATTTCTAGTTTTACTTTATTTAAGGAGCAGTGCTTAGTTATGAGAATTGTTTATATTTATAATTGTTGGGTTCCTTCAGCATAAGTCCACAGTTATAGAGATTGAGACGTCTTAGATGATCTATTTCTAATGACTCTATTTGACGATTTTTTTTTGTGTCAACAAATTTAAAAATCTCGTTCATAATACATGACACCTTAAAATATGAAGGAACGCTGCCAACGATTAGACGTTGCTGTTTGAAACGAGACTCGGGTGATTTGGAAGTTCTAATTGTATAACTGAACCCGGTGTGGAAAAAGAGCCCTAGGAACAGAGACCCTACAGCACTGTGTGTATCGATTTAAAATTCATTGGATTACTAAAAAAGTACGTATATATAACACAAACAGAATCAAATATCATGCAAATTAAAATATCACAGTATTTCCAGTGTTGTCAAATTATCTATCGCAGCTTTTGAAAATATGGACATTTGTAAACAATGACTGGATTACCCTACCAACAATGAATGTATGTCATTGTTCATCATATACCTTGATCTAGGTTTAAATTTTTTCAGTAATGAACACAGCGAATGCATTTGGATGCAATATATTTGAGAAATTCAAATACTTTACAATAGTTGGTTCTACTGGCCAAGTCGTGGTTCGAAGCTCCATAGTTGTACCCCTTCCAAATAACTTGATTTGTCTTTACCAAGTGCTTTCAGCCAAAGAATGAAACACTTATACACGATACATGTCATCAGCATTTTCTATAGTCAAGTTAGTTATGAACCTCGACCTCTTTCACTTTATAGCAATAGCCTCAATACAAATAAAAATATCTATAAAGTAAGATTACCAAAGGATATCTATAATAGGAGATGACTCAATAACATCCATAGAGTAAGATGACAAAATAATAACTATAAAGTTTAAATAAACGAAGAAAAGAATATCTATATACTGAGATGACAAAAGAATATCTATTTATAAAGTGAGATGACAAAAGTATCTATAACGTGAAATGACTTACGAATATCTATAAAGTGTGATGGTCATAGAATATCTATAAAGTGAGATGATAAAAATATCTATCAAGCGAGATGACAAAAGAATATTTATTTATAAAGTGAAATGGCGAGAGAATATGAAAAAGTGAGATAAAAAAGAACGTCTGTTTTCAAAGTGAGATGACAAAGGAATATCTATAAAGAGAGATGACCAAATAATAAAAAATATTAAGTGAGACGAGTAAAGGATATATACAGTGAGATGACTAAAGAATATCTATAACACGAGATGAACAAAGAAAATAAAAAGAAAAAAAGAAAAGTGAGATGACGTAAATCTCCATGGTGTCGTGTCAGGGTCAATTTGACCTGGGGCCACTATCTCGAAAACTTATTCGTATCCTAAGATAAGGTATGATTTACGATAAACCTAAGGTAAGACTAAGGTAGCGTTATTCAGCTATCTCCAAACACCTCTTAACGCCCTCGTAAAGGGTTCGTAACTTAAGGTATTGTTAGTTAGTTAGTTTTCAACCAACTGCACGTGTATCTGATAGCTCACAAGCTGTGTGTTTGTGTGTTGCTAAACATCATGGAAACTATGTCCATATTAAGAGAAATTTTATCCCATGCAACCGTATAATGCCTACTAAAAACTATTTACATTTCATCAGATTTTATTCCGTGATAAAATAAAAACAATTGTCTGATATTTATTCAGCGATGACTTCTGAGATGCCAATTAGCTTTACGCTCAACAAAACCTCTAAACTTTTGGTCACATATACCAAGTTTTGTAAGAAATGCACGGTATCATTTTAGACTAGGGTATTCAAAGAACAAATTTTATACATAATTCTATTCAAAAAACCTTTCTACTAAACATCTTTTTAACTGTATCGACTTAACCTTAAAATAACCAACATCTGCACAGGAGTGTTGTCAAAACAATCTACTGTACCGATAAGGCAAAGAACACGGTTGGAGTTTGCAATAAACAATGTCAAACTTTTTTTGATAAGAAAGTAGAGTTTCGCGCCTTTTTCTGTGATAAAATTAGTCAGTTAATTGCATTAGTATCCCTGGGTTTCTTACAAGTCTTAAATTGTTCTCCACAAATGCCTGGTAACTCCCCTTCATAAGTCAGAGGTGGGGAATGAATGACCTTAAATATATTGTTTTTAATCACGGAGAACAAGAACGCCTCGCCAGGTATTCGAACTTACTTTGAGATCTTGTGTGTTCTACATATTATGCTAGCTCAGTAGCGTTCAATATTAAAAAATCAATATATCTTTAATCAATATAGACGTTTCAGCCTGTTTTTAATCTTGTTACTTTCTCAGGAGGCGACTCTTATTGTGAAATTTTTACCGTCAAAAAATAAGTTCATGTTGATCGCACAAAATTGTGTAGTTGTAACTATACTTATTACATACTCGTTTCTATTCCCCGTTAAGTTACACCCGTACCGGAAACGTTAATATTTTTTCCATAATTCATTTCCTGAATTTCATATCGGGTGCGTGACGTAATTCAGTGTGCGTTCTTGCACTATTTTTTTCTGCTTAGTTCAGTATTGTCAATCCTATTCAGGCTGTTGAACATATTTATGATATTTACATAATATTAATACGTGTAGATGCGTATGTAATAAAAAGGTCATTATCTTTGCATCGGGAAATATGCACGAGTTCTTCAGCGGAGGAATATTACGCAATATTTCCGCAGAAGAACTCGTGCATATTTCCCGATACAAAGCTAATAACCTATAAATATATAGTCTTGCACAATGCAATTCATTTCATTATTGTTCACTTCAGAAAACAGTGACAAAAACATAATTCAGTCTCACAAGTTAATTAACAGTTCACAGGCTAAATGTCTAAGATTCCAGTAATTCTATGATAGGAAATTTCAACTACATCAATATCTGTGATATAAACGCAACGTGTTTCGTATTGCTCTAAAGCTATATAATGATTGCTTTTTTACAACACCATTTGATGAATAGAATCCGCCAGTGAATATATACAGCAGTAACTGTGGTAAAAGCCAAGTTTTCATCAATTTCTACATTGTATGAAATACTTTTTAATCTAGGCGCGTCACAAGGTGAAAGTGTGCACTTTTGACTCTCGCAGGGGTCAAAACTCTGGAAATAGGGGGCGGAGACAGACGAAAAATAGGAGGTGCCCAATTTCATATCATAATAAAGATTCGTACAATGTTCAATCAATTTATGTTTTTGAGCGAAGAGCGTCACAAGGTGAAAATGTGCATTTTTTACCATTTCAGAGGCCATAACTCTGTAAATATGAGGCAAAACAAGACCAATATAGCAGGTGCGGAAGTTCATATCATGATAAAGACTTATGCAAGATTTAATCCATTCATATCAAATACTTTTTAAGCTAGGCGCGTCACAAAATTCCGACGGACAGACTCATTGACGAACGGACGGACGACAGGACGCACAATGCCAAATCTATATGCCCCCTCCACTCTGTTGTAGGGGCACCAAACCTGTGCGTTTTCATCTGTAAAAACAGATTAAAAGCACAAAATGTATCCATCTATACGAAATAAATTCATGTTCGTTGACACGATGGGATCGAAAGAATATTTCCGCTAGTTTAAGCGTGGTACAATAAGAAACAAACTTAGATAGGTCGAAAAAGTTCTTATATGCTACGAGAACGCTAAGGGGTAAATTTTTCAGCCACAACTTACGAGGACATTTACGAAGTGTCGTAAATAACGAGGCTTTCGAGATAGAGAAAATATCTGCTACGAATACCTTACGAACCCTTTAGGAACATCTTAGGACTTAAGGTACCTTCGAGATAGTGGCCCCTGGCTTCTACGTTACGGCCCTGAAGGTCTTCATACACTGGCTGCATTTAACGCAGTGGGTTCCTGTACGCTTGATATGCCATGAATATCAAGGTACTGTGAGAAAATTGACATAATTTTTATTTTATTATGTTTGGTAAGGCATAAATATAAAGGTTCTTTGTTGTAAGATTGTTCTGTCACGGTAAATCTGAAATATTATAATTGAATTTAAAAAAAGATAAACAAGATCATTTTCTGTAGATCAAAGAAACATACTTATCGTCAGGATGCATCCACGGCACGTATATTCTCTAACTGAATCTCTAGGTGAGGGTTGAATAATCGCTGGTGGACTGAAAGCGTTTAATTCAGAAATTAAGCTACGACCATTCTTTACTATAAAGCAAGTATTTGTAACATTTATCGGGTCTGGAATAACTGGTAAGTTTCATTACAAGCAGTATCAGAGTTACGAAATAAATCTTTTAAGTGTTCTGTTCACGTATTTATTTGAGAACTAGGTTTGACTCGTCTTACTGTAAATAGTTTAAAGTAATAGTAATTATATAAGTTTAAACTGACCAAACCTAAAAGCAACAATTGTTTTATTGAAGGTTGTCAGTGACATTTGAGCAACATTTTATGGTATTTTGAGTTATATTTTCTGGTCCACTGGGATCATGGAATCCATTCAATATTCGCTTAAGCCGGTGCTAGTGGCGAGAGGGGCGTGATGTGAGAGGTGTTGCACTTTCCATTACCTCTCATGAACAAACTCAATCAAACCGAGTCTGCAATTATGTTTCTTGGTTGCATACTATGCTTCCAAAGGATCTTAGCTTTTATTAATTATCACAACAGCAACCTTTAAGTGCCGTGTTGCGGTCGTAAAAGGTATCCCCGTACTTGGATTCAGTGTTTTTATATTTTTTGGTCCTCTGGGATGACGGAGTCCATTCAATCTATGTAATAGAATTCCGTTTAAGCCGGTGTAGGGGGGCGATGAGAGGTGTTGCACTTGCCATTACCTCTCATGAATAGACTCAATCAAACTGAGTCTGTTATTATGTTGCTTGGTTGCATTCTATGCTTCCAAAGGATCTTTTTACATATTTTATTGAAATATCCTGTGAGAGATTTATTTAAGGAACAAAGAAATCCATTACATAGAGTAAGATTCCTATTGGAAATGTATTTTTATTACTTTTTGTGAAATTTCGTAATTACCCCCTTTAGTATAAATGTATTTAAAACGTGGACTATTCCTTTAGATGTCAATATATCTAGTTCTTCATTTACACATGATAAATATTGGCATATTTCAACTACCTGAAACAAAAGGCAACTTTTAGAACAGTGTATAGCTTCAAACTCCATAAATCTTCTATCTATTTCGATTAAGCAACCGAAATAGGCAAAGGGAGGAAATAAAATATAATAAATCTGCATTTCTAATGAATTTTGGTAAAATACATACTTGTCGATGCATTTCTTAAACGAATTTAATACAATCATGCTTATAATCATGCTATTCCACAGTCAAGATATATTTATGAAATTCATACGTAAGCTAATATTACGCTATGTTGGTATGGCAACCGGGATAGGAAAATCAAATTTCAAAAATACTTGCACTGAAATTCTAACATATATTAAGATCTCAGTGAACAGAAATAAGACTAAATGACTAATTGTTTAAGTTGTAAGGAAATCCATTAGTGGACCAAAATCTGATTAACTACCATCTAACATACAATTCGTCATACACCTGCTCGATTAGGTAACCGTGTGTGGTGACTTAGCAACACACATCATAACCCAAAAATATGGTCCCGCTTATCATGATTGGTAAGCCAAAAATGTTATTATTGAAAATATAATTGAAGCCATATAAAAGTTATTGAAATTATATCATATGCACAATTTAAGGATGACCTTTAGCATTGAATTGGTCTTTTTGAGATCATTTCGGGCTTTACTTTTAGTTTCCTCAGTGTTTTATTTATTCTTCATTTGGTCATGAACTGGCAATATAAATGAAGTATTATGGGTGATATTTTCATCTTTTTTATCATTTATACTTTCCGAAAAATTTAACACATGTATAAGAGGTCTATATTCAATATACATATTATCATGTGGCAGCCGTTTTGCAATTAGGAATGGCAGAGATACTGACGGCCGAAAATAATGTGATCAATGGAATTCTTAATATGAGAGACATTAGCTATCATTAAAACATAACATTTTAGATAATAGAAAAACGTCACAGGATTGCAATTCGCCATAGAGAAAATGTTGTCGAACGATTTTTTTTCTAGTAAGTCTTTATCGCTGTGTTACTTACCTGTTACTGTCTACATTTATGTTTATACTAAAGTTAAGTGTTCTGGCCGTCCCACCATTACCAGATTGTGCAACATCGATGTTGTTTGTTCTCGTGTCAAATTCTAAGTGTCTGAAATCTGACGGTCTTAGTTCTTGGTTGGTTATACCTTTGTCGCAGTTAAGTCCATCTGCTTTTACAGTGCTGTAATACAGTTCAAAATTTTCGATTGACCAAGGGAAGATGCATGCTGTTGTAGAAGCGATATATATTTTATCAAAACCACATTTTCATACACATTTAAATTACAGCAGTACTTTTCTTTACAAATCAAACACCTTCAAAATAATCCAGCATTTTATAATTTGAAATGATACACACATTATGTAAGTCATTTAAGAAATGCTGTCATATATATTTTGAGGCGATTATTACATTCTTTATTTTATATTTCAAAATATTAACTGGTGCTTTTATTCAAACACACATAAAATGTTAGTTTTGTTTTGGAAACTGCATATTTAAGAATTTAACTAAATGAACCTCTTAAGTTCGGTTTACCTCCTTTTGTGCGAACATTCCGTGTGTCCATCATTGACGTCCACTTTAGTTGAACAGTTGCAACATATTTTCCGTGTTTTGTTGGGGAAGGCAGAAGCACCTTGAGCAGGTTTACGATTTATACATCGGCAAAATGGACAAAGAAACGTGAAGCTATCGTTACTGTAAAATAAAGATATTTGATTTATAATTCGGCAAAATGTACAGAGAAACTTTGCCCTATCGTTACTATAAAATTAATGTATGGTTAGGACTATTAAACACAGCATAAGAATAAGACATTATAAATGTTTAGATAGAAATCATAATTGCAATTTACAAATCGTTATAGCCATATGAATGTAATAAAGCTTGCCGAAAAGCTGTGCAAATAATTATATTGTGCATTATTGTTTAATAAATTGAAATAAGGCGTCAACTGTCTCATTCAATCAAATGTCGATATTCAGCTCAGTTGTTTTTAAATATTACATACCAGATGTAACAGTAAAAGACCTATATAGATAAAACATTTAAAATGACTTCAAATTCTTGTAACAAATATATGTTTACCTTCTTTCAATTACATGCTGAAGACAAGTCTGACAGAGTTCATGTATGCAGTCAGTGATCTTTAGAACGTCGCATCTATCGAAACATATAGGGCATTCAAAGCCTTGCGTAGTATGATATACGTAACTGTTAGATTCCGCCATTTATTTTGTGTAGACTAGAAAAAAAACTCTACAATTACACAAGTGCTGATGAAAGTTACAGAAAAATGATACTCTACATAAAAAGTGTTCAAATGCTGTCTGTGTTTTGAATATATATGCAAACAGGAATTGAGAGAAATATGCTTCAGTCTGAAACGTCTCTTGCTGAACTAAAATTTGAATTTTGAATTTTTAAAAGGGCAATTAATCCTTATTCTGCCCAATTTCTAAAATTGACTTGTCCATCATTCAGTTTGGGTAGTGCAATTTGCTATTCAAAGGGCTTTTCACTGAACATTTACTGCCTATATAGCTAAGAGGCCTGTACTGGTTCTTCCCAGGCAAGACGGCTTCTCGTGTATCGGTGCTATACACCCGATACGTTAAAAAACCAGACTGTCTATTCGCAAAGTGCTAGGCTAAGTTAGCCGGTCAGGCCTGTATCTCTCTCTGTTCTCTCTGTCTGTTCTGGGGGCTTTATCTCACTCTGTCCCTCTGGTCAGATCGCTCTGTGTTTTTACTAGTAGAGGATGAATTTCAAGGGCGCTATATAAATCTGGTACAATAATAATAATAACAACAGTGCGGACCATGATCTTGGTCTGCACTGGTCGCAAAGACAGAATATCCAACCACCAGCAGGGTAAATGTTGAAAATTAAGACTGAACTCAGTTAAACGTTTAAACGGATAAAAGATACAACCATTTGAATTGATTCACGTAACATAACAGTGATGTCATTGTTATTACATAATATGATATGCTGCCCTGACAATTATTAACTACACGCATGTGTGTTCAAAACATATATTTACCTCTATAAGAGTTTTTATAATTTAACATTATATATGCCCGCTTGTGATGAAAAAATGCACGGAGGGGCACCTGGATTCTTCCTCCACCATCTAAGCTTGAAAGTCACCATATGACTTAAAATTGTGTCGGTGCGACTGTTTTCAGGGTAATGATTTGAACAACCTCGGTAGAGGACCACCAGGCAATGCTACATTCCAAATATCAAAGGCCTAGATCTTTTGGTTTAAGATGAAAGATTTTGAAAGTGTTTTCCTATACAAGTCTATGTAAAACTTAAGATCCCCAGGGCGGGGTCTCTTTTCTCTCCAGGGGCATTATTTGAACAATCTTTGTAGAGGACTACTAGATGATGTCACATTCAAAATATCAAAGCCCTAGGCCCTGTGGTTTTGGACAAGAAGATTTTCAAAGTTTTCCTCTATATAAGTTTACATAAACACTTTGACCTCCGGGACCTGGCCATATCTGATCCTAGGGGAATAATTTTAACAAACTTGGTAGAAGACCATTACATGATGCTACATACCAAATATCAAAACCCTAGGCCTTGTGGTTTTGAACAAGGAGACTTTCAATTTTTTCCCTATATAAGTCTATATCAACCATGTGACCCACGGGGCTTGGCCATATTTGACCCTAGGGGATAATTTGAACAATCTTCGTAGAGAACCACTATATGAGGCTACATACCAAATACCAAAGCCCTAGGCCCTGTGATTTTGGAATATTTCCTTTCGGTTGCTATGGCGACCAGAGTTCTATACGGAATTCATTTTCAAACATTTTTAAAGAAGATCATCCAAGAAACATCAAAAGTTCATCAAAGTTTCTTCAAAATTTGCCTGGTGGGCTAGGAGGAGATGTTGTTTAAAGGAAAGTGTGGACGGACGCCGGACGGTGAGCGATCACAATAGCTCACCCTGAGCCTTTGGCTTAGGTGAGCTAAAAAGCGATAATCCTGCCAAAAATGGACTCCATCACTTTGGGAAAAAAAGTTTCAAAGTATCCGCATGGCCATAAGTTTATGTACAATTTTTAAATATCTACTTTTCATGAAGTCAAATAAGATTATACTAGTTTTTAAAAACTTACCTCTTTTATTCAGATTAAGGTGCAAACAAGTGAAAGAATAAAATTAACACAAGTGACAAAGTGACATGAGCTAAATATTATCTTAAATATCCTATGATATCAGTTTTGGTATTCCCCAAATTGATATGGTTCAGATTATTCTATCATCAAATGATAAAATAATCAAATCAAATAAATTGTGTGGGTCGAAATTAAACAACAATGTTATCACATATTATCAGAAACCGTTAACAAATTGCACTTAATCAGATGTAAAGTGGTTATGAAATGAATAATATTACGTATAAACTATGGCTATATTTTGGATATTAGGTTGAACATGAACCATATAATTATTATCTGTATTGTATAGAGTTTTTAGCTGAAAATGAAAAAATATGACAATACTTTATTGTCATGAGATGTAGGTCTCATTTGAATATGTAAGCATGTTATAAACAAAACTTCGTTGATCTTCACAAATTAGAATAAAATAAAAAGTTTTTTTTTTTCAGTGAGATATCGAAATATGTCTTCACCGATAAGGTTGACAATTCTGATATTTTCACTCAGGCAGGATTGTCTCCCTTATCGGCGAAGATATATTGCGATATCTCACTGAAAACAGGCAATTAACCTCTATATATCCTCTGTATATTTTCTCAAAATGATCATTCTTTAAATGAGTTAGTGATAAGTTTTATGTCGAAATTATTAGATTAAGAGCGTATGTACTTATAATATAAACATAACATTTAAAAAAAACAACAGTTTTTCTTGTCGAGGCTCTGATTTGAAGAAGGCATGCATACTCTTTCATTCAATGACATGTAAACTGCAGATACTTTGTCATAACACTGGCCCTGAACTTTGGTTATATTTAGATTGTCTTGACTCAAGAAATATAATTCATTCCGATACACTGAATTAAGAACAGTTCCACTTCTGAAAATAAACAAGCATCGCTTTATTGCAGCAATTTATGTAGGATCATTACAAATTACATAACATGCCTGTTTGTTTGGTTGGTTTGGGTTAAATGTTGTTTTTCAACAGTATTTCAGTTTTGTAAAGGCGAGCAGTATAAACAACCGTCGGAGAGACTGCTCAAAATGCATACCAAGATATTTTTAAGTAAGTTTGAAATATAAACACTGATTTTTAAGAGAAGGTAATACGCGTTTATGTTAAAAATGTACAATGAAAGGAGACTGGGTCCAGCAGTGTCTGTGTGTAGAGGGTTGGGCATGAGAGGAAGGTATGACGGACACTCAGCATCTATATGAGACGTAAGTGTCCGGAATATATATAAAAGGATTTTTTTTTTGTGCAATTGGTTGAAAAGGGATACTAAGAACTCACATGATATATACGATATAAGCTTGTGTGAGGAATGTGTAAAGGGAGTGGCGGTAGACACATGATATATACGATATAAGCTTGTGTGAGGAATGTGTAAATCCTGCCTGAGTGAAAATATCAGAATTGTCAACCTTATCGGTGAAGACATAAAGGGAGTGGCGGTAGACAAAAGGGTGTGTAATGGATGTGGTTAGGGTTAGAAGAAGTGGGTTTTGTTTTAGTAGTGGTGGTATGAGGGATGCATTATCAGGTATATTCCCACGTTATCCGTTTTCGACCGACATGTATTTTCGATTGTGACGTAATATCCACTTAATTTGCATATCGTGCGCACGTAAAGTGTTGATCACGTGATGTTTTGGTAATATGAACAAAGTTGTAAACACTAATTTCACTGTTATGGAGATAAGAACGATAAGTATATCAACAAGTTATCAAAATATCTTTTTATACAACTTTTAAATGAACCCGGAAAATATTTGCATTTGCGGCCACCTTTGTTGTTGTTGTTGGTATGATAGAGATAAAAACCTATACAACTCAGTACTATTACCGCACGCCAAACCAACATGGTCCATTTAGCCAATAAAATAGGATTGTTATAACAGTAGCTCGATCTGGAGTTGCGCGCCTCGTGAGGTACGATCTGGCAAAAATCAACTCGAGCCCTATACAAAATCCAAGGTCTATCTACTGTTATAAAATGGCCATTTTATTATATACCTCTACCTTTTTTGTTGTTTTGTTATTAAACGAAATCCTCAATGTTTATCGATATCAAAATGGAACTAAATGAAGTTTTTACGTGCGCTATTTATAGAAGTGTGTCAGGTCATGCATATTAATGAAAGTATCCCGACAGCATACAATACGGAAGGTACAATACGAATTTTAAAGGTACAATACGGATTTTATTTCTGCCTTTTCATACTTAATTGTGAAATACAAGCCGATTTTATTTTACAGAATTGATATAGGTATATAAAAATATAAATATGTTAAATTGTATCAATCCTGTATTCATGTTCCTTTATATGTTTACAGAATTCTGGCAAATTGGAGGGGCCCTATAGAAAATATAATGCTCATGACCTGACAGATGCATAAGAGGCTGTTTTAAATGATTAGTCACCATTTGAAAGGGCTACCGAAATTAGTAAAACAAAGTAGCTTGGATATTGCCACACAGAATCAACAATTACTGATTATTACATGGAGCTAAAAAGTATTCTTAGAGGACGTCGAAGTTGTTCCGTCATATGGACAGAATGGCCGGGAAGCTGATTTTAATGTTTACTGCAACAAAATGCGTGCAATTAATACTATGACCTTGTTTACAAATGGAAAAGAAATATTATGTATATATAAGAAGTGATTATTTTTCGGAGTTCATGCGAAATGAACGACAGAATAGGATTCATTTCGCATGAACTCCGAAAATAAAAACATTTCTTAATTACCGTTTGTGGTTAATTAGTCAAATTTATACATCCGTCTTTCATTAAAATATATATTTGTCTTACAGATTTCTTTCTTTCTTAAAAATTCATATCTTTCGTGTTTAGTTCTACCGTCTGCAAGAAAACCTTTAGTTATTGATCACCAAACAACGCTGATCTCAGGCCTACATGCGCACAAGAACATTTCTTTATTAAAATACTTTCTTTCCTGTCATCGGCTCTAAAAACTGGAACACAAACAATTACTAGGCACAGCATCATTGGCCTCCTTTAAAATACATATGTCTATATATGTGACAAATGGCAAAAACGACTTAATGTTACCTTAGAAATATTTCCAAACACCTTTTTCTTCAATGGAGTAATTACATATATCATTTGTTGGCTGCCGGGAGGTGCTTTCAGCAGTTTTGACGAAAAAATGAATTTGACACAAATATTTCACCCGTCAACAAAATCAAGCAAGAGATGAACTACACCTGTCCGAAGAGTACGAGAGTACGGTTGACAGCTTAGTTAGAGAAGGTGTTTGGAATATCAAAATGTCTGACTTCCTCCCATTAGCAACTGCAAGTGTGTTTAGGAAAGACAAAACATTATATTTTCTAGCAGACTTCACAGTCAATTTATACCTATTACTCAAAATATAAATATAGATATTCAGGTAGATGCAATATGTATCAGACTGTCATATCTAGCTGTGTAAGTATATGAGCATTAGGATTCCTATGTTAAATGCAAAAAGTAAAGGAACATCCAGAATGAAAAAGTGCCACTTCCGGCAGCACTTTAATAATTGATGAATATTCTGTCTGTTTTGGATCAACATTCGAATGAATAAACGATGGAGGAATCCTTCAAGTTATTTCCCTTTAATTATCCAGCATCAGTATACTACAGCAACTGTTTTCTTATCTGTAGTTTTGCACAGCAACCATTGTCTGGATTTCATAGTAAGCTTCACCTCAAACAGGCGATGCGCATAAAATCGTTTTGTTCGGATCGGCTACTTTTTTACTCAGTTATTGCTTATTGACTAGTCAACATTATTATATGATAATAAATTGCCTTTTTTTGTCCGGATTATTCCTTAGAAAACACTAGCTGGCATTGACCAAAAGTTCAAGAAGGGATTGTTCTTTTCTAAGAGAAGATGCGCATACGATATTTTGTTCCGGTCGGATAATTTTTCACTGAATTATTACCTTTTTGATTATTCAAAGTTGGTACATTATTGTACTGTTTCTTGCCCAAAGCAGTCTTCAGTAGCGAAACTTTGCTGGAATTCAGCTAAACTGCACAGGAAGTCTCACAAAGAGAAGCGCATATCTTTTGTGTGCTTCTTCCTCAATAACTACCTGATGGAGTTCTAAGATACTTCTTTCGAAGCTTCATTATTAAGACGCCGATGAAATCATTAGGCCCATAATAGCAAGTGTTTAAAATGGCATTTGCTTGGGATATTCTTAAACTTGGTATTGTCTTGCACTGTGTTGCAATTTTCAAACAACTTTTACCGTGCCGTTTGTTTCATAAATTTTGTATAATTTTGGATATTTCCTCTAGCTCATGTAGAGACGAATTTCAAAGTGATGGTCACTATCCAAAATATTTGCATATACTTGCATATTTCTTTAATCCATGAATTTTGATAAAAAAAAGATAAAGCTATTGTTAAACAATAATGAAAGACAATATACCTGTCAATGTAATTTTACAAGGCTGACTAAAGAAAAAATAAAAGGATTTAATGGGATATAATTCTAATTCTAACATGGAAAAATTAAGGTCGAATCCTGTGGGACAGCTTTAAACTTTGATCACTTCATTAAAAAAAACGTGTGCAGAAGTAAAGCCTAACTACTTTTACTAACTCAATATGTAATCTAAAGAGCAAAGGCGAAACAGAGAACTTTTACCGCATTCAATTCAGTAATTTTAAGGATGTCTAACTCTGCCCCCTTCTGTTTAAGAGGTACTTTTACTTTAAATATCATGAAATCGCTTATCATACGAAAAAATTATTTTTGTACAATAAATGAATAATAAGCAACAGAAAGTTGAAATGTATTCGAAGAAAGGAATACAAGGAATAAAACTGGTCCCAGTGGGGATTGAACCTATGCTGTCCTAAAATTTATGTCAAAGAAGGTTTATGGTGGGAAATGAATACTCTTCAAAAGGTGGTACACTATTATGTGTTTTATACATTGATAAGTGATAATCTAACTTCAGGGAGTATTCATCCGTCTTACAGATATTTTCTTGAAAATGAAATGAGAGGAGCTGTCAAGTGTTAGGAACATGGCCATTTAACGCCACTGGATTCAAAATAAATTATGTTTTTTTTTGTTTTTTTTTTTAATTACAACGACTATTATGTTTTTTTTTCGAAAGCCTTGTCATGCACAGTAAGCGCAGTACTTCTTTGTTAAATGAACTAGTATATCTTTGCTTTCATACATAACATTTGAAACTGTGACCCCGTGCAAACATTGATGATATTGTCAAATTCATGAATCAGACCGAAAACTTTATGACAAAGACCTATTTTATTTCAAACTACTGTCACGTTATTGACAAGTTGCTGAGTAAATTTACACTGCGACTGACAAAAATAGATTGAATAATGTTTATTGTATAAAATTACGAAATGTGAAAGTTGAGCTTTTATCATTAAGTTGGTTTTATTATCAAAATCGTTAATTTTAACCAAAGTGAGAAAAGTAATTGCAGTGACATACATAACAAACAACTAGGTTGAAGACAAGCATAAATATGTGCATAATCCAACAGATAATGTGATATGATATAATACATTGCACCGAATCATACAGATTGTATGCATAAAATATATCAATTATGAACATTTAATTATTCCTTATCAAGATCACGGATGTGCTCACGCAAACAATGCACATAACGCAAGCGAACAATGACCAGTCTACTATAGTAAGAACCTGTATGACGAATACTAGTCCATCAGTTTCTAGATGGTGTTCAAATGTCCAAGCACTTCCTGAAATATTTAAAATTACATTATCTCAATATAGAAAGTCTACAAAATATAAGTTATATGAACAATGTTTAGATGTATAATTTCATATACATCTAGTGGATGGTCTCGATACTGTTTTGTTGTATGTACTTGTTTCTGTGTGCTTGCTGAAATGAACGTGAAATGAATGGTTATATAAAATAAAATGAAAGGGGAAAGCAGAACAAGGACGAACACACAAAAGGAACGCCACGCCTCCCCTAAAGTTACATGTCCTTGATCAATGACCTATACATTTACGCCCATATGCGATAGGTAGATAATCGATTTTCGAGTAATGTATATAAAAATTTCGAGTTATTAAGTTGAAATTTCAAGCTAATAAATTACAGACAAAAAGCATTAATTAGTTTGTCGTTTAACACACAGGTACCAACAATATGTATTTTCATGAACCAGAGGCGATTTGCATACTTCAAAAAAAAACCTAGGCAGATTTCATACAAAAATATCAAGTCGTTGAATATAGGATATACATACCAACTGATTGCCAGATAAAACTAAACGCACCAAGAAAATACGTGAAAATGTTCAATCGGGGATTTTCATATTTTCTGCAAAGTATCCCTAGCCAGAAAATAGCTCCGCATAATCCTTTTACAAGCACAAATATTGCCAGATTGTGCCTCTCCGAGTGCAAGGTTGTAATAACGGCTACAAAACCTGCACAGAAAATCAGATCTGTAAATTATCTAAACTAAACAACAATGGTATAAATGCTGATAAGAACAGTAAAGAACGTGTATGCACCTAAACTTTATTTCTGGCAAGGCAGAGGTACAATCATGTATTCTAATCTCATCTGAGAAAATTTGCATGAACACTTATCAAAATGATTGTATCTTATTTAATGAAATATGACCAAGAACACCGAAAACAAAAGTAGTTACACATACCAAGCAGAATCCTGAACATCGATGCTGGAAACATTAGAACTGCTGTAAAAAAAAATGTTTTACTTTACGGCACACTATTATCAGTCTGGAAGAATAATGTTTTCATTCTATTTATTTTAAATTTAATCATGTAGTATGTTTAGAATAACACGAAACACAACTATCTGATAGGCATATCATATGTTTCAATTTTTCTGCCAAAACTGTTGAAACTGCGACTGTGATTTAAAAAATGAAATACCTATTAGAACAATGACCCAACGTCTAGTAAGGCTTTTAATCACAACGTCGTGCATCGTAGAAGCAATTTTAACTGTAAAATATGCTGCAAAAATAGTAAAACATGCTACGGAGATTGTAAAACATGCAACAAAAATAGTAAAATTTGCTATCGAAATATTAAAACATGATACGGAAATAGTAAAACATGCTACGGAAATAATAATACATGATACAGAAATAGGAAAATATGCAACGGAAATAGTAAAACATGCTACGGAAATTATAATACATGATACAGAAATAGGAAAATATGCAACGGAAATAGTAAAACATGTTACAGAAATAGTAAAACATGCTACGGAAATAATAATACATGATACAGAAATAGGAAAATATGCAACGGAAATAGTAAAACATGTTACGGAAATGGTAAAACATGCTACTCAAATAGTAAAACATGCACATGGTACAGAAATAATAAAACATGATACAGAAATAGTAAATAGTAAAATAGAGAAAAGTGAAAACTTTACAGGTCGTTCAACACGACAAAAATGAAAATGTTGCAGACTCGGTTTGATTGAGCCTGTTCATGGACGGTAGTGGAAATGCATGTTACCGTTCACGCCCTCTAGCCCCGGGTTGAGCAGAACTTAACATTTACACATGCTAAAAGTACAAAAACAATTTAGAGACATCCGCAGATGTATTCAAACGGCGGTGAACATGAAACCTTCAATGATACACGTGTTGAGGCATGTAATTCCATGAAGAGCGGCGTTTGGTCCCCAGATAAAGTAAAGGGTTTTCCCCAAACGAGAAAACAATGGGCTGAAATAAACAAACTGGAATTTAGAAAGGGGATCTGAGGTTATGGAGCCTGCGTATCACAGGAAAACATGCTACGCAAATAGTAAAACATTCTACGCAAATAGTAAAACATGCACGTATTGGTTTAGGTTTGCGTGGCCCTTATAAACAGGGACCCTAACCGCTGTATTCATGAATCTTGCAACATCAAGTCGTAATAATAAAATGAATGAACTAGCACGCAGAAAAGTACGAAAGACCCGTGGTGACATTTCAACTTCATTATTTCACGATTTCTGCTTCCTGATTTCACGATTTCCACTTCATGAATTCACGATTTCACGATTTCCACTTCATGAATTCACGATTTCACGAATTTACGATTTCACGAAAAAACTTCACGATTTCTTGATTTCACGATTTCATGATTTCACGATTTCTTGATTTCACGATTTCCACTTCATGAATTCACGATTTCACGATTTCTGCTTCCTGAATTCACGATTTCCACTTCTTGAATTCACGATTTCACGATTTCCACTTCATGAATTCACGATTTCCACTTCACTATTTCACGATTTCAACTTCACGAATTCACGATTTCCACTTCACGAATTCACGATTTCACGATTTCAACTTCATGAATTCACGATTTTCACTTCACGATTTCACGATTTCCACTTCACGAATTCACGATTTCCACTTCACGAATTCACGATTTCCACTTCACGAATTCACGATTTCACGATTTCCACTTCATGAATTCACGATTTCACGATTTCAACTTCATGAATTCACGATTTCCACTTCACGAATTCACGATTTCACGATTTCCACTTCACGAATTCACGATTTCACGATTTCAACTTCATGAATTCACGATTTCCACTTCACGAATTCACGATTTCAACTTCATGAATTCACGATTTCCACTTCACGAATTCACGATTTCACGATTTCAACTTCACGAATTCACGATTTTACGATTTCCACTTCATGAATTCACGATTTCCACTTCACGAATTCACGATTTCAACTTCATGAATTCACGATTTCACGATTTCACGATTTCAACTTCACGAATTCACGATTTCCACTTCACGAATTCACGATTTCACGATTTCAACTTCATGAATTCACGATTTCACCATCGTGAAATCGTGAATTCGTGAAGTGGAAATCGAGAATTCGTGAAGTGGAAATCGTGAATTCATGAAGTGGAAATCGTGAAATCGTGAATTCATGAAGTGGAAATCGTGAAATCATGAAGCAGAAATCGTGAAATAATGAAGTTGAAATGTCACCACGGGTCTTTCGTAGAAAAGTGCTATTCAAATATTCCAAATTAAAATGTAAACACAAAGTCACCGTATCCGAATGTTCAAATGATGTAAGGATAATTATATTCAAGTTGAGCACAACCACACTAATGCATCAAGCACCACCACAATCAGATAATTCTATAATATAAAATTCATTCAAAATTAACAGTTCTTTTAAATCTGTATTCACTATATTATTCAAGAATTTTAAACTTAATAGCACTTACGTTTTTAAAGGTGTAGCATTGTTGAAATAAAACTTTATGTCCTTTTACTAAAAGAATTAACCTTAATATATCTTAAGGTAGCTGTATTATTTTAAGGTAGCAGTTTACAGACAGCGATCTGCATATATTTTTTGGTATTGATATTAATTATTATATTTAAGGTAGCAGTCCTAAGGTAGTGAGTTTTATATTTAAAGGTATTAATTTAATAGAAAACGAAAATAAAGTAAAATAAGGTGGCATGCATCCTTGGCCAGCATGTTACGGAAATAGTAAAACATGATACAAAAGTAGTATAACATGTTACGAAAATAATAAAATGTGATACAGAAATAGTAAAATATGCTACGGAAATAATGAAACAGAAATAGAACAATATGCTTCAGAAATAGAAAAATATGCTACAGAAATAGTGGAACTTGCTACAGAAATAGTAACACATGCTACAGAAATAGTAAAATATGCAGCAACAGAAATAGTAAAACATGCAACAGAAATAGTAAGTTATGCTACAGAAATAGTAAAACATGATACAGAAATAGTATAACATGGTACAGAAATAGTAAAACATGCTACAGAAATAGTAAAATATTCTAATGAAATAGTATAACATGGTACAGAAATGTTACAGAAATAGTGAAACATGCTACAGAAATAGTACATTATGATACAGAAATAGTGAAACATGGTACAGGAATAGTATAACATGCTACAGAAATAGTTTAACATGGTACAGAAATAGTGGAACATGCTACAGAAATAGTAAAACATGCTACAGAAATAGTGGAACATGCTACAGAAGTAGTGTAACATGCTATAGAAATAGTAAAACATGCAACAGAAACAGTAAATTATGTTACAGAAATAGAATAACATGCTACAGAAATAGAAATTATGCTACAGAAATAGAAAAACATGCTACAGAAATAGTGGAACATGCTGCAAGAATAGTAAAATATTCTAATGACGTAGTATGACATGTTACAGAAATAGTAAAACATGTACAGAAATAGTAAATTATGCTACAGAAATAGTGGAATATGCTACAGAAATAGTATAACATGCTTCAGAAATAGTAAAACATGCAACAGAAATAGTAAAATATACTACAGAAATAGTGGAACATGCTACAGAAATAGTGGAACATGCAACAGAAATATTAAATTATTCTATAGACATTATAAGTTATGCTACAAGAATAGTAAATTATGCTACAGAAATAGTGGAACATGCTACAGAAAAAGTTAATTATGCTACAGATATAGTGAAACATGCAACATAAATAGTAAAATATGCTACAGAAATAGTGGAAAATGCTACAGAAATAGTAAAACATGCAACAGAAATATTAAATTATTCTATAGACATTATAAGTTATGCTACAAGAATAGTAAATTATGCTACAGAAATAGTGGAACATGCTACAGAAAAAGTTAAATATGCTACAGATATAGTGAAACATGCAACAGAAACAGTAAATTATGTTACAGAAATAGTATAACATGCTACAGAAATAGAAATTATGCTACAGAAATAGAAAAACATGCTACAGAAATAGTGGAACATGCTGCAAGAATAGTAAAATATTCTAATGACGTAGTATGACATGTTACAGAAATAGTAAAACATGCTACAGAAATAGTGGAATATGCTACAGAAATAGTATAACATGCTTCAGAAATAGTAAAACATGCAACAGAAATAGTAAAATATACTACAGAAATAGTGGAACATGCTACAGAAATAGTAAAACATGCAACAGAAATATTAAATTATTCTATAGACATTATAAGTTATGCTACAAGAATAATAAATTATGCTACAGAAATAGTGGAACATGCTACAGAAAAAGTTAATTATGCTACAGATATAGTGAAACATGCAACATAAATAGTAAAATATGCTACAGAAATAGTGGATAATGCTACAGAAATAGTAAAACATGCAACAGAAATATTAAATTATGCTACAGACATAGTAAATTATGCTACAGAAATAGTAAATTATGCCACAGAAAAAGTAAATTATGCTACAGACATAGTAAATTGTGCTACAGAAATAGTAAATTATGCTACAGAAAACGTAAATTATGCTGCAGAAGTAGTAAAACATGCAACAGAAATAGTAAAATATGCTGCAGAAATAGTGGAAATGCTACAGAATTAGTAAAACATGCTACAGAAATAGTAAATTATGCTACAGAAATAGTAAATCATGCAACAGAAATAGTAAACTGTGCTTCAGAAAAAGGAAAACGTGCTACAGAAATAGTAAAACATGAGATCGAACATAAAGCTGTACAGCCTCAATATAAACGAGAAATTCTATAAAGTGAGATGACCGTAGGATATCTTTAAAAATAATAATTCTATAAAACAAGATGACAAGTTAATAACAATAAAGTTTGATAATCGAAGAAAAGAACATCTATTTAATGAGATGACGAAAGAACATCGTTTTATAAAGTGAGATGACCTGCAAATATTAATAGAGTGAGATGAAAAAAAGAATGTTTATTTATAAAGTGAGGTGACAAAAATATCTGTAAGGGAGATGACCAAAGAATAGAACATCTATAAAGCGAGTTGAGCAAAGGGTGAAATGACGAAAACTCGATGGTGTCGTGTTAGGATTAATTTGGTCTTGCTACTATATTACAGACCTAAACATCGATAGATTTTATACACTGACCGTAGCTGGTTGCAATGAGCTCCTGTACGTAACTTAGATATCAAGGTATCGTGAGAAAGTTCCCGTATGTTTGATATGGAATAAATACAAAGTACCTGTGAGAAAGATGTAAGAATGTTTTGTTAATGTAAATCTCAAAAATAACGAAAAAATGTAGCAAATTGAATTTTTACAACTGATATCATCTTTTTCTGTAGAACAAAGAAACATACATATCATCTGGATGCATACAGGGCACGTATATTCTCTGCCTGATTGTCTTGTAGTGGGTTGAGTAATCGTTGGTGGACTGAAAGTGTTATATTCAGAGATTTAGCTACGCCCATTCCTTACTACAAAGCAAGTATTAATAGCATTTATCGAGTCAGAAATACATTAGTTGTGGTACCTGTTGAGTTTCATAACAAGCAGTGTAAGAGTTATATTTTATAAAGATCGTTTAGAAGTGGACTATTTCTGTAATTATTGGTAATAGGTAGCACTAGGTTTAACTCGTCGTACTGTACATAGTTTCAATTAATAGTAGTTATTTAAGGTCAATAGGCAACCACTGTTTTATGAAATCCAACATCTTACAGTCTATCCAATTCGTCCCACACGTGCTCGATAAGGTTAGGGTCTGGTGACTTAGCGACCCAAAGTAAAACTCAAACATATGCTCATGCATAGATAATAATATGGCGCGTGGAAAATGTGACTTTTGAAAATATCATGGAAACTACCTAATATAACTTATTGAAATTATCTAACACGCACAATATTATGCACGGATTTTGTTTTGCTATTGATTAGGGCTGAACTTAAACAGTCGTTCTTTTTACAGATTTAAAGTTGATGGGTCATGTGAGTTACATCTGTGTTTTATTTATCTTTTGACAATATGAATAAAATGTTATGAGTGACATTTTCAACTTTTTTTTTATAATTTATACGTTTTTTTTTTAGAAATTTAAAACATTTCTTTGAGGTCTATTCAATATACATATTAAACTTGCAACAATTTTGAAATAAGGGATAACAGCCATACTGACGGCCAATGGTAGTCTTAATAAGAGAGACCATCTATCATTAAAACATAACATTTTGGATTATAGAAAAAAATCACAGGATTACAATTCACCATATCTGTTTAATTTCGAAAAATTTCAAATTACAAGTCTTTATCGCTGTGTTACCTACCTGTTATTCTCTACATGTATGTTGATATTAATGTTAAGGGTCCTGGCCGTCTCTCCGTTACCAGATTGGACAACATCGATATTGCTTGTTCTGGTGTCACATTCTAGGTGTCTGGCTGTTGGTGGTCTTAGTTCTTGGTTGGTTATACCTCTGTCGCAGTTAAGTCCATCTGTTTCTACGGTGTTTATACTACTGTAAAACAGGTCAATTTAAATTGTCACAGGGAAGGTGCACGCTGTTGTAGAAGCGATATATATCTTACCAAAACCACATTTTCATACACACTTGAATTACAGCAGTAATTTTCATTACAAATCAAACACCTTCGAAACAACCTACTTGTCATAACTTCAGATGATACACACATTACGTAAGTCATTTAAGAAAAGCTACTGCATACTAATATATATTTTGAGGCTACTGTTACATTTTTGTTTGTATATATTTCAAAATATTAATTAGTGTATTCATTTAAACACACATAAAATGTTTATTTGTTTTAGAAACTGCATATTTAAGAATTTAAATTTTCGATTTGCCTCCTTTTATGCGAACATTCCGTGTGTCCATCATTGGCGTCCACTTTAGTTGAACAGTTGCAACATGTTGTCTGTGTTTTGCTTGGAAAGGCAGAAGCACCTTGATCAGGTATTTGATTTATACTTCGGCAAAATGGACATAGAAACTAGGTGCTATCGTGATTGAAAACATAATATGGTTAGAACTTTTAAACACAGTGTAAGAATAAGACATTAAAAATTTTAAGACCGAAATCCAAATTGCAATGTTGTGTGTGTGTGTGTGTGTAAAATGTATGTATTTGATATTACCTCTTTTTGTTTTTTTGCAAATGGACCTAAATAAATAGCATCTATAAGGTAGAATCTAACAATAACTCATACTATACTTTATGGTACAAAATTTCCTGATTTTTAAAACAAAGACAAATATCAAACAGGGAATGCCACGTACCAAAATCGCATCCCTACATACTAAATAATAGCATTTAGTTACAAGCAAATAAGTCATCGTACGATATATGCTATGTGCATCAACGTTTAATAATTTGAAACGAGGCGTCAACTATCTCATCCAATCAAATATCGATATTGTTGTACATGTATCCTACCACGTGATAGAAACAACACAACAAATCTAGAAGTAAAAGACTTATATACCATATAAAACATTTAAAATGTCTTCAAATTATGATAGCCAGAAGATGTTTACCTTGTTTCAATAACATGTTGAAGACACGTCTGACATATTTCATGCGCGCATTCAGTGATCTTTAGAACGTCGCATGTATCCAGACATATAGGGCATTCACAGTCTTGCGTAGTACCATTATCGTAACAGTTTGGTCCAGCCATTTATTATGTGAATACTAACCGTATAATAACAGAAGTGCTGACGAACCTTGCAGAAAATGATTTCTACGTAAAAGGTATTCAAATGCCAATGCTATCTATGTTAAGTTTCTTGCTGGACTGAAAATGGAACTTTTAAAAGGCAAGTTAAAAAGATTAAACAGACGAATAAAGTATGAAAATTGAACTTCAGAACAAAAGCATACAACCATTTTAATAGATTCATCTAACATAACTAAATCATTTTGTGCACAGTGTTAAAAACAAAGAAAAATATCAAACAGGGAATGCCACGCACCAAAAGCGCAGCCTCCTCAAAACGAACCCCCCAGCACGCAAACGCGTGCACCACACACACACACACACACACAAAGCTTACACATCAGGACAAAACGAACAACACACACACACACACTCAAGGCCAACACATAAGGACAAGACGAACAATAAGCATACACACACGCGCGCACACAAAGTCAACACACAAGGACAAAACGAACAAACAAAGGAACACGGTGGGGCACCGCCTTGGAACGGCCAGTGGCAAAAACACCACTGGGGAGCTTAAACCGGTTTATGGTGCGCACCCAACCTCACTCTTACCCCCACCATGTTCCAAAGACATGGGACAGTGTAAATAAAAGTAATCCCCTCCAGGTGAATCTCTAACACACGTAATGGAAACAAAAAGGCATGGCATGTAAAACACAAAAATGCTCGTGTATAAATATATAAAAAGCAAACCTTAAGAACCAAACACCTATGTACTCAATGCCTTTTCAGAAGACAGAGCAACAAGAGAAACACCCTTAAGGGCCCGACGAAACAAATATTGTCCGCAAAAATTGTCTTGAAAACATATATTAACATACCATATATTAACATTGATATTACCTAACAGCTAATACTTAATGTTGTCATGACAAATATTTATAGACAGACACGATCGACATCTTTATCACACGTTTCCTGTCGACTTTTCACGAATAATTTATCGCACTAAGTAATAATTTCAATTTCGTAGAAAATGAAATACAGTGGAGTAAAAACAAAACATTTACATTCAAATACGTGTACATTGAAGTGAAAAAACAGTAGAAGAAAAACAAAAATGACGAAATCTTTATGAAAATCATGAGACTAGAATAAGTAACAATATGAAAAAACGAAAAACCAGTATAGCCAATGCAACGTGAGCTTACGTCCCTTATAACTAATACAATATGTATCGGTGCGACTTTAAATCCAACAAAAAATATTGTCCGCAAAAATTGTCTTGAAAACATATATTAACATACCAACTGGACATCAATTATTCAACTTTAGTTAGTAATGCCTGATTAAGGAAAAACGATGATCCTGCCAATATTTACCGCCATCATTATGGAAATTGTTTCAAAATAACTGTATCACTAAGATTATATATCCAATTTTTAAACGTCTTTTCTTCCTGTTTCAGTTTACTTTTGCTGAAGTCCTTTCAGATAATACACGTTTTTGAAAGGTCGAGAAATCGAACCTTTTTCATTCAAATCAATAAAAAATATTCAAGTAAGCAAACAAACAGAGAGATAAAATCAAGACGAATGACAAAGTGGCAACTATTTATTGGCTAAATATTATCTTTATATCCTATAATATCAGTTTTGGTATTCCTTATATTGATTTGGTTCAGATCGATCTATCATCAAATGATAAAGAAATCAAATAAATTGTGTGTGTAGAAATTCAACAACAAATTCCTATCACATATTTTCAAAACCGTTAAAACTTTGCATTTAATCTGATGTAAATTGGCCGTAAAATGACTGATATTTGTGTATAAACTATATTTTGGACAATAAGGTAAAGATAAATCACTGTATCATTATATGCAACGCATGTAGTTTGTGGCAGAAAATGCAGAAATATAAAAATATCACATTTAAAGTCAATTTATTGTAGCACCGGCTTAAGAGGAACTCCATTATTTGTATGCAGAATTGACTAAATTGTTCAAAACCATCAGAAAATATGACAAAACTGAATTCAAAGTTAAAATTGTATTATATTAGCAAACCAGCAACTTTAATTTATGCATTATTTTCGCAAAAACAAATTAGGTAAATTATTTTATGTAATCCACTATATTAAAGCTGATACTTTTTTCATGAAATTATGAGTGTATAAAATGAGAACAATACAATAACATCAACAAAATATTCTTATTAAACTTAACATATAGTTGGTGAAATTTCTTCGTCAATAAGGACACACAATATGAACAAGTAACAACGAGGGCTAAGCTCTTTTGATTAGTATAATTATATCGATTAGGTTGGTACACTGTAGGATATATTAAGGTATATGGGGTGACCTGCTTTAATATGATTTTTCTCCACATTCCTGAAAGATAAGCATAATGTTTATACCAAAATGAAGGTAAAAGATTGGACTATACCACGGCACTTTTTTAATAACATTTTATGCATCATGACTCTTTTAAGATGAAAAAATATGTAAAAGTCTATTGTTATCTTCAAACAGATTCAAATCTCTTATAAGTACTTCAAATGAGCCATAATTTTGTGTGAGGCCAATAAACTACCAAAGTGTATCACAAAATTGTCCTAAATTGCCAGAAAAAAAGAGTTACAGACCAATCAATTATTGCTGGGATGTGTTTCCTTCCCCCAATGAATTAAAGTGATATAATTCAAGAATGGGTTCATTTAATATGAAATAAGGCACTGCCTTAATCGGGAATCGATCCGACTTCAACTCATCCCATAAGATTTGAAAAGAACTGTCTAATGACAGCATTGATTCCGTATCATTTTAAAGGTAGATTTTGGAATAAAACAACACTGCACATATTTGTACTGATGTGCAAGACGTTGCGGTTCGGACAAGTTATGTGGACGCTTATTAGGCACATGGAAAAAGCGTATTCTTCCAAACAATCCAAAGTCACACGCTATGTGCACGTGCCGGAAGGACATATAAATCACTGTATCATTATATGCAATGCATGTAGTTTGTGGCAGAAAATGCAGAAATATGAAAATATCACATTTAAAGTCAATTTATTGTAGCACCGGCTTAAGAGGAACTCCATTATTCGTATGCAGAATTGACTAAATGGTTCAAAACCATCAGAAAATATGACAAAACTGAATTCAAAGTTACAAATTGTATTATATTAGCAAACCAGCAACTTTAATTTATGCATTATTTTCCCAAAAACAAATTAGGTAAATTATTTTATGTAATCCACTAAATTAAAGCTGACATTTTTTTCATGAAATTATGAGTGTATAAAATGAGAACAATACAATAACATCAACAAAATATTCTTATTAAATTTAACATATAGTTGGTGAAATTTCTTCGTCAATAAGGACACACAATATGAACAAGTAACAACGAGGGCTAAGCTCTTTTGGTTAGTATAATTATATCGATTAGGTTGGTACACTGTAGGACATATTAAGGTATATGGGGTGACCTGCTTTAACATGATTTTTCTCCACATTCCTGAAAGATAAGCATAATGTTTATACCAAAATGAAGGTAAAAGATTGGACTATACCACGGCACTTTTTTAATAACATTTTATGCATCATGACTCTTTTAAGATGAAAAAATATGTAAAAGTCTATTGTTATCTTCAAACAGATTCAAATCTCTTATAAGTACTTCAAATGAGCCATAATTTTGTGTGAGGCCAATAAACTACCAAAGTGTATCACAAAAGTGTCATAAATTGCCAGAAAAAAAGAGTTACAGACCAATCAATTATTGCTGTAATGTGTTTCCTTCCCCCAATGAATTAAAGTGATATAATTCAAGAATGGGTTCATTTAATATGAAATAAGGCACTGCCTTAATCGGGAATCGATCCGACTTCAACTCATCCCATAAGATTTGAAAAGAACTGTCTAATGACAGCATTGATTCCGTATCATTTTAAAGGTAGATTTTGGAATAAAACAACACTGCACATATTTGTACTGATGTGCAAGACGTTGCGGTTCGGACAAGTTATGTGGACGCTTATTAGGCACATGGAAAAAGCGTATTCTTCCAAACAATCCAAAGTCACACGCTATGTGCACGTGCCGGAAGGACATATTTTTAATTCTATAGTATAGATCGCGACGAAAATCGGTAGAATCGATTCCCTATTAAAAAAATGTGATATTCTTTTATAGAACACCCTTCAAGGGAACAGACTGCCAAGTTGTATGCAATTTCCTCCATAAATAAAGGAATTGAATCACATCAAACTATTTACCAATTTGTGAATTTCTGTTATGAGAAAACGAAGATAATGTTTAATGAGAACTAAATCCTTAGCCCATATGAACTGCCATTATTTTTCTGCCAACGAATCAGACTACTTCATTCTTCTTATTTTTATTTGTGACTTTTTACTGCAGCTGTGGCTCGTTGATAGTTTTTCTATATAGAATATAGAGAAAAATATTGCGTGTCCAACTCCTTCCACACTATTAGCCTGATTTGCTTCCAACTTTCACAGATAAACAAGCTTGATGTGCAGATGGCCAGAAAGGAAGGATTTTATTCTGTGATTATTTTTACTGAAGTCTGTCTCAAACACTTCTTGTTTTGAAGGAATGGGGATGCAAAATCTTATCTGAATACAATTCAAACATGATCTTTACTATAAACTTTTCTATTTAAATGATGACACAGTATGTGTGGTCATCCGTGGCCAATGGACATAATTCTAGTTACCTGACTGTGACACAAGCGATATATGTCGATCGTTATATAATATGATAGAGAACATGTATACTCCTGAAATAACACCAACCATGAAAAGTAAGCCCCATCACCTTAGATAGAACTGTACTTTCAGGACAAGGATAGCCTGAAAATAAGCTGGTAGTATATGAAAGCCATCATCAAGCCTTTCATAACACTGAAAGAAATTTTATAATCGAACCACTATTGAAAAAGATATGGCAGTAATGGCTGATAATGAAGGCAGCCATTTTAGTGCGTTTATGACATCACAGTGTGGTTATGACATCACTTACACACTCCTGAATTCTGTATTAGCAAATACATCACTTACACACTCCTGAATTCTGTATCAGCAAATAACCTTTTTAATGAATTATTGAACAGAAATAAGTAAATACATGTCAAATATGTATCTAGAAATTTAATTATTCCGCCATTTTTTTTTGCCATGAAAACAAAATGGCCGCCATTTTGATCAAATATTTAAATGCTGAATATAACTTTCTCGTTTTTAAGCCAATATTGAACATTTTTTCACTTCTTTAAATGAAATAAGAAATTCTAGCAGACAAAATTGACATCTACATCTACATCTACATCTTTCACCCAACCGTCGATTTCCGACTATCACTGGGCGGCGCTGTCAGAGAAACAGTTGTTAAGGAAATGATATGTTACAATGTTAAAAGAATAAAAGCTAAAATGACAGTATGCTACAGTTAAAATGGGACAGAGGCAATAGAATTACATACTAACCACCACCAGCCTCTCTCTAAAGATACTGAGACTGGGGCTAGATTTAACATAAGTTGGTAGGGAGTTCCAGAGTTGGATGGTCCTTAGCAAGTAGGAGTTAGAAAAGTACTGAGTGTGAGACATGGGGATCAAGTAATTTAGGTTTCTAGTTGGTATAAGATGAGATTGGTCGACTGCAACTGCCTGGGTCCTTATTACATAAAACATTACTAATGAATTGTGTAACCTTCTATTTTGGAGTGTATTCCATTCTAAAGTTTTCAGCATTTGTCTAACACTACTGGTGTAACTGTAGTCGTACATGGCGAACCTAGCAGCTGACCTTTGAACATTTTCGACTTTGCTAGTGAGGGTTTTTGCCAAGGATGCCATACGCTTGAACAGTACTCAAGTTGATGGCGGACATAGGTGTTATAGGCAGCAATTTTGACCTTTTTATTGTCAGTTTTGACATTTCGTTGTATGAAGCAACGAGTGGAAGTTGCTTTTGAAGTGATATTGTCAATGTGTTTGGACCAGTTTAGATCTTTGGAAATGGTTATGCCTAGGTATTTAGCTGCCTCACAAGTTTTTAACTCTATGTTGTGAAGTTTGTAGGGGTAGACCACAGGATTTTTCTTTCTAAAGATTCTAAGGATTTCAAACTTGTCCAGGTTAAACTCCATGAACCATTTCTTCTCCCAGGTTTCTAAGCTAATGAGGTATTGTTGCAGGGATATACTCTCTGAACTGGAGTTGATAGTAAGGTATATTATGGTGTAATCTGCAAACATTCTTGCGTTACATTTGTCTTAGTCTGGTAAGTCATTGATATACACCAGGAAGAGACATGGCCCAAGAACAGACCCCTTGGGAACTCCAGACAGTACAGGAAGTTCACTGAAAAAATGACCATCAACTGTTGAACAGCGACTTTCTGGGATCGGTTCGACAGGAAAGATTTGACCCATTTGGTAATTTGTGGGTTGGCACCAAGGCTTTGTAGTTTATAAATTAGTCTTATGTGATCGACCTTGTCAAACGCCTTGGAAAAATCCATGACAATAACATCTGTTTGTTGACCCTGTTCAGTGTTATTGTAAAGTTCCTGAGTGAAATTAATGAGCTGAGTCTCACAACTGTGACCTGATCTAAAGCCGTGCTGGAACTGGCTAAGTAGCTTATGCTTGTCAAAATAGGTCATAAGTTTGGAAACAAAGATGTGTTCAAGGAGTTAAGAAGCAATGCAAGTTAGGGAAATTGGGCGATAGTTACAAGGTTTAGACTTGAGACCCTTTTTAGATACGGGGGCTACGGTGGCTTTTTCCAATCACTGGGTACTAGGTCAGATTCGAGAGATAACCTGTATACGTATATGGGCAGGTACAGGAGCAATTTCGTGGTGAGGTTCTTTTAGGATGCGTGGGGACATAAAAACAACATTGCCGTTCCCTTTAAGTTTTCTATTGCGCCCTCTACTACTCAAAAATATTTATCAAGTTATTGTTATAAGTAAGTGTGAGATTTTTTTGGGGAAAGAGGGAAAAAAATGGGGATATGAAGAAGTTCTAAGAAACAATATGAACAATATATGGAATACGTCTATGTGTTAACTATAAAATGGAAGCATACTGAATGTAACTCACTCACTCTGTCTCTGTTTGTTTCCCTCTCTGTGTGCGCGCGCGCGTGTGTGTGAACGTGCGTGCATGCGGGCGTGTGTGGAAGGGATGGGGTGTGAGAGGATGGTGCGACGGATAACTGACTGTGAGAAATGTAAAAAAATGGAAGAGCGTTACTAAGAGACAACATAATATATAATATGTATGTTAGTGTGAGGAATGTAAAAATGAGGTAGTGGGGGAAAAGGGTGTGTACTGGGTCTTACACGGGCTAGAAGAAGTAGGGTTACGGGTTATAAGAGGTAGTATGAGGGATACAAGTACTAAGAAACATGTGCTATAAGTGTAATTGAGCTTGCTAATAAAATATTTGAAAACAGGGAACTTCCACTACCTTATCTCTAAGGGTTGTAGTAATCGGTGTATATTCTCCCTTGATAAATTATTTCATCTTTGAACCAAAATGGCAAATTTGGAAGTAACGAAAAAAGTTTAAATATTGTCCTACAGAAAACAAGCGATTGAATCATGTTTACTTTTCACTTTGAAAGATAATTTAAAGTATAAACAAGATAAATGGGACAACGTCCTTTTTTAACTTTAAATAATAAATACCAGTCACTCTAGAAGAGAGGCCACCGTGTTCTGCACTAACTATATAAGGAGCTAGCGGATTGTCTCCCTTGTGTCAGATGTCCAATGTTCTTCCTTGTTTCGTAAGCACTTTTATGTATTTACAATACTGCTATTACACAATATTCAAATAATAAAAAAACAGCAATATATTTACAATATGCATGAAACAGATTAATCTGTTAATGAAGTACTTTCTAGCAGTGATTCATGCTTTTAACATGATACTTTCTAGCTGTATATAATATAAATTGATATCGTTTTATGTTAAGTGCTTGTAAAGATTAAGAAAACAACAACATTGAAGCGCTAATCTAACAGGCGCTAGACAATACCGGGACATGAAAACTGCACGATACTCTGTCGACTAACTAACAAGATCGCACTTAACATGCAATGAAAGCAATTTATCGGGAAACTCGCACTCGCATTTCTCTAGTGTCAGGCAGCAGTATAGTAGTATCACTGTAAGATTCGACAACGCACGCATGCACGCTCACACACAGAGGTATGTATACTGATGTATGGACAGTGTTGACATTATATATGACTGCATTTCCATTTTACCAGCGGGGGCATAAAGACGCATTCAAAATAACTGTGACGATTGTGGAAACAACTAGAAGCTGAAACAAATATTTTAAAAATCTGAGAAAGAGAAAAGGGATATTCATCTATTTAGTTAGACAGGTTTTATTTCCCCTTTCATTTAGCCAACATAAATTTGGCAACATTAATTTCAGCAAACATATTGTTTGAGGAAGATCTGGCCTGTGAATTTTATCAATGATTCTATGCCTCGTTTAGCTGTCTTCGTTTAACAATCTGTTTATATATATATATATATATATATATATATATATATATATATCGTAAAATTATAAAATGACTTCACACGCTCGCTTAGTTTTTCTTAAATTTTAATATAAAAGTCACAAACTAGTTTCGCCGTGAATGGCTCATCAGTGTGTCTAAATATATAACAATAAGAGAAAGGGAATTAATTCAATAGAAATGACGTTGACGTCAAGGAAACAAGGGACGTAATTTCGACGTCAAACAGGGGAGTTAATAACGTTATAATGTTATTTATCAATCCGTATCATGTGAAATGTTCCGCATGTTTAATTTCGGTTTAAAACAGTCAATAAAGTATTTTTCTTTTGTTAATCTAGCTGATAAACTGTTAGTTTTCATTTTATAAAATGGGAATATTGTAAATTTTGGCTCTGTTGTACAGCAAAAGTCTATATGGCTACTGACAGGTAATTGTCTTACCGACGGGTCTCTAATTTGTTGAGAATGAATTGTTCTTCTAGTTCTTAATTTGTCTCCGGTTTGACCTATGTAATATTCATGGCAGCCATTACACGTCATAACATAAATTACATTTTTCACATCACAGGACATATTTTCATTCACATAAAATATATTTCCATTAAAGTTGAATGAATTAGTTTCTTCTGTCTGTTTACGTAGGTTACAGTTAGGTCTATTGCACTTGTAAACCCTGTTCTTCCTTTGTATATTTAATTCAGAAAATTTTGCTGTAGTTAATAGTTTTTTCAAATTTGGTGGCTGTCTTTTGCTCCTAATGATAGTATTGGCTCTTAATAATTCGTTCATAATTGAGTCAGTCTCTAAAATTGATATATTGTTTTTGAGAACTTAAACATCTCTTTATTATTTGGGTTGAATGTAGATACATAGGGTATGATTTCGTTTAGATCTTTTCAACTGGTCTGAGGAGAGTTTCTCTTGGTAAGCTGTTAGCTAGTTCAATTCCTTTTTTTATTGTACTCTTTGGGTAATTTCGTTTCATTAATGAAACATATAGTTCTTTAAGTCTTCGAGCCTTAAGTTTGGAATCTGATACGATGGTACAAATGCGTCTTGCCAAGTTATAAGGGATGCTTCTTTTTGTGTGCTTTGGGTGGCATGAATGAAAGTTAAGGTATTGTTTAGTATCAGTTTCTTTGAAATATATATCTGTACTAATGTCAGTGTCGTTTTTGATGACCAATATGTCAAGAAATGGTAATGTTTGGTTACTTGAGTCTATTGTAAAACAAATATCTTCATGAAGATCATTTAAAATTCCATGAAATCGTTTAAGTTCCTCCTTTGTTTTATTCCAGAATATGAAGCAATCATCAAGGTATCTTTTCCAGTTTTCTCGTATATAATGTGCAAATTCTAAGTCATATGTCTGTTCTAATTTGGTATATAAATTTTCTTCTAAAAATGCTAAAACTAAAGTAGCAAATGTTGGTGCAAACTTTGTGCCCATAGCCGTACCCTTAATTTGATTGTAAAAAATATCATTAAATATAAAGTTATTGTTTTCAAGTATAGTTTTAATTGCTTCAAGGATAAACTCTTTTGTGAACCGTTTGTGAATTAAATCTGGGTATGTATGTAGCCAGTATTTGATTGCTTTTATACCTAATGTGTGCGAAATATTTGTGTAGAGTGCTGTAACATCAAACGAGACTAATAATGTACTTTTATTAACTTTCTTTGGAATATAGTTTAAGAAATCTAGGTCATCTCTTACATAACTTTTTACTTTAAAAATGAATGGTTTTAGCAAAATGTCGATTAAGTTACTGAGCCGCTGTGTTTCACAAGCTGGACCTGCTACAATAGGTCTAAATTTTAAATCTGATGGATTAAATAATTCTAAATATTCACCTTTCGTTTCTTTACATTTGTCATTTACTAGCTTACTTTTATGAAGCTTAGGTAGGCCGTAAAAGTAACTAGATTTATATTCAAAGTCCAGTAAGTAGTTTATTTCGTCTTTGGTCATGCCATTACTATTTGAACTGATAAGCTTTTTTATCTTTTCATTGTTCCTGTTTGCATTTATCAGTCGTTACTTTATAGAATGAATCATCATTCAACATTTCTAAGATCTTATGTTTATAAAAATCTTTGTTCATAATTACTATGCCACCGCCTTTATCAGCCTCTTTAATGATTATAGTTTATCCTCTACTAATGACTTCAATGCTTACGTTCTTTTAAAGAAATATTATGATGTACATAATTAGTTTTGTCATTTGAAATTAAAGAATTAGTTGTAGAGATGTATTGTTCAAGGATTTGATTCTTCCTTTTGGGGTTCAAAACTGCTTTTGTTTCTTACTAATGAATCATCTTGTATTATGTCCTTATTATGAAAAAATTCTTTTAATCTTAATCTTCGATGAAATTCATTAACATCTGTGATAAGCTCTTGAGTATTTTTAGTTTCTGGCGATGGTGTAAATTTGAGACCCTTTAATAAGACTTTGATTTCATTTTCAGAAAGTTGTCTGTTTGAGAAATTGAAAATTTTTATATAATTCTTGTCAGAGTTATCAGCTAGATTAGTCGGCGTTATGTTAATGTGTGGTTGCTCCCGCTGTCGAAAAAATCATTATCAGAATCGGACTGTATTAAAACCGGTTCTTTGCTTTTTCTGTAATTGTTTCTTTGCTTCTTTTGTCGCCTTGCTGTATCAGCTTGAGGAGCACTGGTGTTTATTTCGTTTAGGATGTCTTTCAATGTCTCAATGTTGATTAGTTGTGGCCCATTAGTCCTTTTGACTGAATCTGTCTGTCGTGTCTGTCGTTGACTGGCTTCTTTCCGTTGTGTCTGTTTGACTGCATTAGCATAAGACTTTCGATTTCTGGTTTCTTGCTCTTTGAAGAAAGAACTTTTGTTTTTGTGAGTTGTCTGGAAAGATTGTTCATATTCATCCAGCCACTTCTGGTTTTTCATCCATCTTTTACGGGAGATGTTTTCATTTATATCTGTTTGTTCTTTCCACATAGATAATAATGTTTTCATAACAGCACCGCTGCATTTCTGTTTAATTATCATCTCTATTTCCGAATCTATCTTATTGAATCGTTCTTCATGGTGCTGCGCTCTAAGTGTCTGTAATTCAATTTCGGACTCAAATTCCTTTTTGGCTGCTTCTTCCCTCAATTTTCGTTGGTCAGGATGTTCATTTTGAAATTCTTTACGGAGTAAATATCTTGGAACTATAATGGGGTTATTCTGGATCCACTTGCTATACACATCTCTGTGTCCGCTGTTTTTAGTCATGTTCCAATACGCCTCTTTCCTTCTTTGCATTTTGTTGTCCCATACATTTGAAATTTTTGCTTTGACCTTCAGTGCCTCTTCAAAAATAATATCAGATGTTTCATTTGAACTTGCTTCTTCATTTGTTGGAGTTTTTGAAACATTGGCCTCTTCTGAAATCTGCGTTATAACTTGAGTCATTTGATCCAGGGCGGGGCTGACTGTATCGATAATTGTTTTCTTCTGTTCTGAAAGTGCTTCTTTAACTACCTCAGTTAACTTATCCACAGAAGTTATCAGTAAAGAAATTTTTCTACTTATCTCTGATAATTTTCGTCCCTCTCTTTCTTCTAGGCAAACCACAGATGTAGATTGTGTTGCCGGAGTCCCTTCATCGTCGTTTTTTCTTCCTTTTGGCGGCATGATTCGTCCCCCGTTCCGGAAATACAGATAACAAATAAAAAAGAACCCGGAACGGGAACAAAATATCGTAAAATTATAAAATGACTTCACACGCTCGCTTAGTTTTTCTTAAATTTTAATATAAAAGTCACAAACTAGTTTCGCCGTGAATGGCTCATCAGTGTGTCTAAATATATAACAATAAGAGAAAGGGAATTAATTCAATAGAAATGACGTTGACGTCAAGGAAACAAGGGACGTAATTTCGACGTCAAACAGGGGAGTTAATAACGTTATAATGTTATTTATCAATCCGTATCATGTGAAATGTTCCGCATGTTTAATTTCGGTTTAAAACAGTCAGTAAAGTATTTTTCTTTTGTTAATCTAGCTGATAAACTGTTAGTTTTCATTTACTAAAATGGGAATATAGTAACTTTTGGCTCTGTTGTACAGCAAACGTCTATATGGCTACTGACAGGTAATTGTCTTACCGACGGGTCTCTAATTTGTTGAGAATGAATTGTTCTTCTAGTTCTTAATTTGTCCTCCGGTTTGACCTATGTAATATTCATGGCAGCCATTACACGTCTAACATAAATTACATTTTTCACATCACAGGAAAATATTTTCATTCACATAAAAATTTTCCCTTAAAGTTAAATGAATTAGATTTTCTATTTGTTTACATAGGTTACAGTTAGGTCTATTGCACTTGTAAACCTGTTCTTCCTTTGTATATTTAATTCAGAAAATTTTGCTGTAGTTAATAGTTTTTTCAAATTTGGTGGCTGTCTTTTGCTCCTAATGATAGTATTGGCTCTTAAAAATTTTCGTTCATAATTGAGTCATCTCTAAAATTGATATATTGTTTTTGAAACGTTAAACATCTCTTTATTATTTGGGTTGAATGTAGATACATAGGGTATGATTTCGTTTAGATCTTTTCAACTGGTCTGAGGAGAGTTTCTCTTGGTAAGCTGTTAGCTAGTTCAATTCCTTTTTTTATTGTACTCTTTGGGTAATTTCGTTTCATTAATGAAACATATAGTTCTTTAAGTCTTCGAGCCTTAAGTTTGGAATCTGATACGATGGTACAAATGCGTCTTGCCAAGTTATGAGGGAGCTTCTTTTTGTGTGCTTTGGGTGGCATGAATGAAAGTTAAGGTATTGTTTAGTATCAGTTTCTTGAAATATATATCTGTACTAATGTCAGTGTCGTTTTTGATGACCAATATGTCAAGAAATGGTAATGTTTGGTTACTTGAGTCTATTGTAAAACAAATATCTTCATGAAGATCATTTAAAATTCCATGAAATCGTTTAAGTTCCTCCTTTGTTTTATTCCAGAATATGAAGCAATCATCAAGGTATCTTTTCCAGTTTCTCGTATATAATGTGCAAATTCTAAGTCATATGTCTGTTCTAATTTGGTATATAAATTTTCTTCTAAAAATGCTAAAACTAAAGTAGCAAATGTTGGTGCAAACTTTGTGCCCATAGCCGTACCCTTAATTTGATTGTAAAAAATATCATTAAATATAAAGTTATTGTTTTCAAGTATAGTTTTAATTGCTTCAAGGATAAACTCTTTGTGAACCGTTTGTGAATTAAATCTGGGTATGTATGTAGCCAGTATTTGATTGCTTTTATACCTAATGTGTGCGAAATATTTGTGTAGAGTGCTGTAACATCAAACGAGACTAATAATGTACTTTTATTAACTTTCTTTGGAATATAGTTTAAGAAATCTAGGTCATCTCTTACATAACTGTTTACTTTAAAAATGATGGTTTTAGCAAAATGTCGATTAAGTTACTGAGCCGCTGTGTTTCACAAGCTGGACCTGCTACAATAGGTCTAAATTTTAAATCTGATGGATTAAATAATTCTAAATATTCACCTTTCGTTTCTTTACATTTGTCATTTACTAGCTTACTTTTATGAAGCTTAGGTAGGCCGTAAAAGTAACTAGATTTATATTCAAAGTCCAGTAAGTAGTTTATTTCGTCTTTGGTCATGCCATTACTATTTGAACTGATAAGCTTTTTTATCTTTTTCATTGTGTCCTGTTTGCATTTATCAGTCGTTACTTTATAGAATGAATCATCATTCAACATTTCTAAGATCTTATGTTTATAAAAATCTTTGTTCATAATTACTATGCCACCGCCTTTATCAGCCTCTTTAATGATTATAGTTTTATCCTCTACTAATGACTTCAATGCTTTACGTTCTTTTAAAGAAATATTATGATGTACATAATTAGTTTTGTCATTTGAAATTAAAGAATTAGTTGTAGAGATGTATTGTTCAAGGATTTGATTTCTTCCTTTTGGGGGTTCAAAACTGCTTTTGTTTCTTACTAATGAATCATCTTGTATTATGTCCTTATTATGAAAAAATTCTTTTAATCTTAATCTTCGATGAAATTCATTAACATCTGTGATAAGCTCTTGAGTATTTTTAGTTTCTGGCGATGGTGTAAATTTGAGACCCTTTAATAAGACTTTGATTTCATTTTCAGAAAGTTGTCTGTTTGAGAAATTGAAAATTTTTATATAATTCTTGTCAGAGTTATCAGCTAGATTAGTCGGCGTTATGTTAATGTGTGGTTGCTCCCGCTGTCGAAAAAATCATTATCAGAATCGGACTGTATTAAAACCGGTTCTTTGCTTTTTCTGTAATTGTTTCTTTG
This sequence comes from Mercenaria mercenaria, assembly GCF_021730395.1. NCBI lineage: Eukaryota > Metazoa > Mollusca > Bivalvia > Venerida > Veneridae > Mercenaria > Mercenaria mercenaria. Next base: position 1,994,570 of record NC_069378.1, read on the forward strand.
CTTCTTTTGTCGCCTTGCTGTATCAGCTTGAGGAGCACTGGTGTTTATTTCGTTTAGGGATGTCTTTCAATGTCTCAATGTTGATTAGTTGTGGCCCATTAGTCCTTTTGACTGAATCTGTCTGTCGTGTCTGTCGTTGACTGGCTCTTTCCCGTTGTGTCTGTTTGACTGCATTAGCATAAGAACTTTCGATTTCTGGTTTCTTGCTCTTTGAAGAAAGAACTTTTGTTTTTGTGAGTTGTCTGGAAAGATTGTTCTATTCATCCAGCCACTTCTGGTTTTTCATCCATCTTTTACGGGAGATGTTTTCATTTATATCTGTTTGTTTTTTCCCACATAGATAATAATGTTTTCATAACGCACCGCTGCATTTCTGTTTAATTATCATCTCTTTTCCCGAATCTTATCTTATTGAATCGTTCTTCATGGTGCTGCCCCTCTAAGTGTCTGTAATTCAATTTCGGACTCAAATTCCTTTTTGGCTGCTTTTTCCCTCAATTTTCGTTGGTCAGGATGTTCATTTTGAAATTCTTACGGAGTAAATATCTTGGAACTTATAATGGGGTTATTCTTGGATCCACTTGCTATACACATCTCTGTGTCCGCTGTTTTTAGTCATGTTCCAATACGCCTCTTTCCTTCTTTGCATTTTGTTGTCCCCTACATTTGAAATTTTTGCTTTGACCTTCAGTGCCTCTTCAAAATAATATCAGATGTTTCATTTTTAACTTGCTTCTTCATTTGTTGGAGTTTTGAAACATTGGCCTCTTCTGAAATCTGCGTTTTTAACTTGAGTCATTTGATCCAGGGCGGGGCTGACTGTATCGATAATTGTTTTCTTCTGTTCTGAAAGTGCTTCTTTAACTACCTCAGTTAACTTATCCACAGAAGTTATCAGTAAAGAAATTTTTCTACTTATCTCTGATAATTTTCGTCCCTCTCTTTCTTCTAGGCAAACCACAGATGTAGATTGTGTTGCCGGAGTCCCTTCATCGTCGTTTTTTCTTCCTTTTGGCGGCATGATTCGTCCCCCGTTCCGGAAATACAGATAACAAATAAAAAAGAACCCGGAACGGGAACAAAATATCGTAAAATTATAAAATGACTTCACACGCTCGCTTAGTTTTTCTTAAATTTTAATATAAAAGTCACAAACTAGTTTCGCCGTGAATGGCTCATCAGTGTGTCTAAATATATAACAATAAGAGAAAGGGAATTAATTCAATAGAAATGACGTTGACGTCAAGGAAACAAGGCACTAACATACAGCACTCTACACAAATATTTCGCACACATTAGGTATAAAAGCAATCAAATACTGGCTACATACATACCCAGATTTAATTCACAAACGGTTCACAAAAGAGTTTATCCTTGAAGCAATTAAAACTATACTTGAAAACAATAACTTTATATTTAATGATATTTTTTACAATCAAATTAAGGGTACGGCTATGGGCACAAAGTTTGCACCAACATTTGCTACTTTAGTTTTAGCATTTTTAGAAGAAAATTTATATACCAAATTAGAACAGACATATGACTTAGAATTTGCACATTATATACGAGAAAACTGGAAAAGATACCTTGATGATTGCTTCATATTCTGGAATAAAACAAAGGAGGAACTTAAACGATTTCATGGAATTTTAAATGATCTTCATGAAGATATTTGTTTTACAATAGACTCAAGTAACCAAACATTACCATTTCTTGACATATTGGTCATCAAAAACGACACTGACATTAGTACAGATATATATTTCAAAGAAACTGATACTAAACAATACCTTAACTTTCATTCATGCCACCCAAAGCACACAAAAAGAAGCATCCCTTATAACTTGGCAAGACGCATTTGTACCATCGTATCAGATTCCAAACTTAAGGCTCGAAGACTTAAAGAACTATATGTTTCATTAATGAAACGAAATTACCCAAAGAGTACAATAAAAAAAGGAATTGAACTAGCTAACAGCTTACCAAGAGAAACTCTCCTCAGACCAGTTGAAAAAGATCTAAACGAAATCATACCCTATGTATCTACATTCAACCCAAATAATAAAGAGATGTTTAACGTTCTCAAAAACAATATATCAATTTTAGAGACTGACTCAATTATGAACGAATTATTAAGAGCCAATACTATCATTAGGAGCAAAAGACAGCCACCAAATTTGAAAAAACTATTAACTACAGCAAAATTTTCTGAATTAAATATACAAAGGAAGAACAGGGTTTACAAGTGCAATAGACCTAACTGTAACCTATGTAAACAAATAGAAGAATCTAATTCATTTAACTTTAATGGGAAAATATTTTATGTGAATGAAAATATGTCCTGTGATGTGAAAAATGTAATTTATGTTATGACGTGTAATGGCTGCCATGAATATTACATAGGTCAAACCGGAGACAAATTAAGAACTAGAAGAACAATTCATTCTCAACAAATTAGAGACCCGTCGGTAAGACAATTACCTGTCAGTAGCCATATAGACTTTTGCTGTACAACAGAGCCAAAATTTACAATATTCCCATTTTATAAAATGAAAACTAACAGTTTATCAGCTAGATTAACAAAAGAAAAATACTTTATTGACTGTTTTAAACCGAAATTAAACATGCGGAACATTTCACATGATACGGATTGATAAATAACATTATAACGTTATTAACTCCCCTGTTTGACGTCGAAATTACGTCCCTTGTTTCCTTGACGTCAACGTCATTTCTATTGAATTAATTCCCTTTCTCTTATTGTTATATATTTAGACACACTGATGAGCCATTCACGGCGAAACTAGTTTGTGACTTTTATATTAAAATTTAAGAAAAACTAAGCGAGCGTGTGAAGTCATTTTATAATTTTACGATATTTTGTTCCCGTTCCGGGTTCTTTTTTATTTGTTATATATATATATATATATATATATAGTTGTATTTAAAATGAAGTTGCACGCTTGGTATAAAGTATAAATGATCGTAATACAAGCCTAGCCTTTAAGGACGATAGACATTCTTCTATTATCTTATTTTGATTCATTCGGTTTATTTCAATCATCTACTTGTAGCTTTTACTATACCTGTATACATTTTTTCAGACTTTAGACGTGTCGAAAAAGGAAGATATTGATTTGATAAAGTTTTGCATGAAATGAAATCGAGATAGAAATGTTGACAATAGATGTACAGGTATATAAACTATCATGTGTTGGTTCATTCGGTTATTTTATTTTCTAAATATAAATGATCTAGCAAACGCGGATTTATTTGATCGTTTAAGGAACAAAATATAGCTGTATGGCTGTTAGAAAGATGTTTCCTTTACACTGCATTACGTCCTAGTTTTTACACCAAACAATGGTGCTAAATTTTATGAAGATCATATTAAATGTATGAATGATACTTAGGCTAACTGGTTTATTGTTGAAAATTAAAAAAGAATTTTGACTCGAAGAACATCTCATGAAAGATAATTGATCCTTTACTTTTGAATTGACGAAATTCAGACATAGGTTTTATCTAGTAAACATTCTGAGCAATGGATGTATAGAAAGACATAGATATAAACTCTTCATAAATGATGCAATATTGCAGCAAACAATGTGTTGCATCCTCTCACAAACAGTGTCAGAAAATCTGAACTTGAAATGGCAGGAACTCTGTAATTTCTCTTTGGAACTTAAGGTATTAGGTCACTAATAGTAATGTTTACAAAAATGCCTTTGCTTGGTATATTCTGAAAGGTAACCGTGTTTTGCACTATTTTGCAATTTTTAAACAACTTTTACCGTGCCGTTTTTTATAAATTTTGTATAACTTATGGTATCTCCTCAAGCTCAAGTAGAGACAAATTTCAAAGTGATAGGCACTACCCAAAACGTTTGCAGAGAACTCATTTTACCATTAATTTTAATAAAAGAAACATCAAACTATTGGTAAACAATTATAAAACACAAAATAAAAATGTCAATATCATTTTTTCTATGGTGCCTCAAGTAAACGGATTTAATGAAACTGAATTCATACTTCAACATTGAAAAAATAAGGTCGAATGCTGTGTTTCTGTTTTGAATTTTGCTTACTCCATTTAAAAATAACCTTAGGGCAGACGTAAAACCTACCTACATTTCTTCCACAATATATAATCTAAGTGTGAAAGCAAAATAGAGAACTTTCACCTCGTGTAACTCAATATTTTTAAAGATGTGTAACTCTACCCCTTCTGTTTAAGTAGTACATTCACTTTGAACACCAAGAAGTCGCTTATAAGATTCTTTTTTTTATCATTTTTGTACAAGAAATCAATAATAAGTCTTGAAAGAAGTAAAAACATACTAGAAAAAAAGGAAATTAAGGGAAAAAAATTTGGTCCCAGTAGGGCTTGAACCTACGCCCCCCCCCCCCCCCATCCCCCACTAAGAATTGCAGTAAAAGTAGGGTTATGGTAAGAATTGAATACTCTTCAAAAAGGAGGTTTTTTTTATTAGTGATCTAATACCTTAAACCATTTCTTTGGCATTTAAATAACACCGACTCTCATGTCAATCTTTATTTCATATAACTAGTTAAATCCTTCGATAGTTTAGCATATTTAGTGATACAGTATATATGTTGCCAATTATTAAGTTAAATCAACATCCTCTGACAAAGCTTCCATGAAAATTGCTGTGATTATAGCTCGAAGAATAAAATGCACATAGTTGTCTAAGTATTTTCTCAAGACAAGCAACATTTAATTAAGAAATAAATCTTTTAATTGAACATCGTCATAATTTTCGCATGTCTTTCTTAATTCTCGTGATGATTATCGCATTGTCGCGTGTTAGTGTGACGAGAATTAAAGTAGCACGACCAGGTTTCCGTAGTTTCCCTAAAGTACCTAAATGATTTAATTTTACAAGAACAATCGAAATATATTTGAAATTTTCATATGATTTAATTTTATTTTCAATTACGTTTTGTTTAACTAAATATATTTTAACGCACGACTACGATATATACGAATAAATAAATAAATGTAGTTATGTAGTTACGTGAATATACTTGGCGAGGTCAACATACTACCGTTGAGCACAGACTTTACTTAAGTTTAAACTTAAATGTCTTGGAGCGAACTCTTTATTGTGTCAGCGAAAGATCAAAATATCTATAACCGAGTAAACACCAAATGGGAAAGATATTTATTCTTACATGGAAAACAGACATAGTATCTTTTCAATATGTGTGAAATTACCAGATACATGTTCCTCTAATATTTCAACAACATACTTGAAAACATGTTATTAAATATGCTATTCATTTTGTCCTTTAAACATTTCTATTTTCGTTTCATTTCTACGAAAATGCGTTTACATAATTACCAAATACTGAAGTAAGTTAATATTTCTATTTTTAAATTATTTGTATTTAACAAAAGAACTGGTTTCGTAAAGTATTGTATCAAGGTCGGTTAAACGTCAGAGCCTCTTTTTAGTTGTAAAACGTCCTCCAGTTTACTATACAGGTAGATATGCAGATATTTTGATCATACTGCGCTGAAGGACTGAATGTTTTTCATATAAAAGACAGATGATTATTATTGCTTCTGCAGTACAATAATGACATCATCATTAATAACGAACTTTTCACGGCGAAATTAATAGACTATTTATTCAGGTACGCAAGTGTAAATATGGATTGATTTTGTGTGGTACGATTTTTTCACTTTTATGTCATTTAGTTGAAATTTGATCTTGGCTTTGCGCTTGTCAGAGACAGCATAACGTTGCCTATTCAAATTACAAAAAAAAAATCATTTTTATTTTGGGTGGTTTTGCCCATTGGCTCATTATCTTTACAGTTCAATCCTTGAAAAATCTTGAAACTCAAATGTATATTCTTGAATCTTGTCTGAATAGTTGTGAGGCTGAAATCAACGCCATCATATGGAGTAAAACTAAGTCGCGATGTCAGATCGTAAAAACACAAACAAATCCGTATTGATTATTAATTTTGTATTCTGACTGGTACTCCAGCTTAATCAACAGTTTACAAGAGAAACGAAACTTCAAATGCATGGAAACAAATTGTTTCCATTAATATAATTCTTATATTAAAGAGGTGTATAGCAGATATGTTTCTTCTGAATGTCGAAAAGGCAATGGAACAATTATAAAAGGACGATATATTTTTCTTAAAAGATGTACATCTTTGCTTTACTAAAACAATACAATTTTAAGTGCTATAATACAGAGAATACTATTTTAAATAAATTTTTATGCAGAACTTGAATTCGTCGTTTGATGCTATATAAATTTTAAAAAAAATCTTAGAAGCACTTGAAGACCGACTGAGCACAGGTCTCGGTCATGAACAAGTTTAAATAAAACCTTTCTATTTATGATCAATAATAATATAATAATAATAATAATAATAATAAACTAGCATCTTGTCGCATTATCTGATTGTACAATGTAACTACCTATATGTTTCTGGTAATATAATTCCTGACAAGATCATTCGGGTTTCAGTAAGACTTCTATCACTTTTTCTTGCTTGGAACATTTTTTTGAGGTGTTGATACAGACTGTGTAGGTTAACTGAGTAAGGAAACAAAGGAAGCTAAATGATTTAAAACATGTTGCAAAGATTCATGTAAAATTTAAAAGTGATCGTCCCGCTAGCGAAATTTCGTCAGGAATTTTATATGTAACAGTAGTTCGGATCCTGATTATAATGTTGATTATAATGCCAAACATGTACGTTTCAAGTAGTTGCTTTTTTGAAGAATTGTCGCATTAACAAAATGCTGCTATCTATACTTCTAGTCAGTATTTCGTTACAAACACCAGATAGAGAAATAGTCGTAAAGCAACAGATGTATTTTAATGAATAAAGCATGTTGATTATTTTTCTCCAGAATTCCCCTATTCAATTAATGCTGATTTGGTATTCCATCAATTTTAAAGGGACTAAACATCACAAGTTTTAGGAGAAATATAATTTGTGAAAGAGAGAAGTGGGACAAACTTAATGACAAAAGATTTTTGCAAGATATTCTTATAAATAACCAAATATGTTGTGCAGAAGGTAGTAACCAGTTGCAACGCTTTTATGCAGAAAAAATACTTTCTTGCTGTATTTTTAATTTTTTACTTTTATTTTCAACATTTTTATCATTTTTCATTCAGTGCTATTTATACATTTTATACCATCTTTTTTTGGAAATGAACAAATTGAAAAAGAATTTAGGGTAAGTAGCTTTAAAAGCAACACAAAGCTACTTAATTAATATGTCTGAAACAAATATTATTTCACAACAAAGGCTAGCGCATTAAAAAAACTGGATTTAGATAAACTAAGAATGAAAATTAACACTGAAAAAGGTAATTGTTTAAAAATTTACAGGAAATAAACACATAAAATTTCGGCCTCCCTTGGAGAAGGTAAGATTTGCATAATCATTTTTTGGGATTGATGGTAGAATGCATGATTTCTGGTCAATAGCTGCAGAATCATTCAGCCATTTTATTAAAAGAAATACACACTTTGAGACAATTAAAGATCCAAAATGCTTTAAATTGTTTGCCATTAAACATGCAGTAGTTGTCAAAGTACAAAATATGCATTTCTATATGGTTAAATGCAGTTAATTTCACTTAACCGTGAACCAGTAAACTCTAATTAAATTGTTTTAATGTCTTGTTGTACTTGCTCAATGTTTATGAACACAAAACATTTTTGTTACCTTTTGCTTTCAGAATTTTTTAAAGCATGTATTTGTAATTTATTGGATTATTTTATAACTCAAAAATTCTGCTTCTCCCATACGTCGATAACTATTCAAAAGTGATATGAACCAAAAAAAAAAAATGAAGGAATTATTACAACAAACCACGTTTTATAAAAGCGATCAGTCAAACACCACAAATTTGGTTTCCAAAAATTTCGTTAAAAATTGTGTATTGACTGTAAATATATTTTCTTATGACCATCAAACTTTGAACTTACATATTAACCGAATCTCTCTTTTTGAAACGTAGTCGTGAAATAAAGCACTTATTTATATGATAATAGCGGTGAATATCCCAAGTCTACAGACCTGTCCAAAGTGGAACTGCTCAATGTGTGCAATAATTCTATAAATAATAACTTTGAAATTATTATAGCTGCTGCGCAGCAAACACGTAACTCAGCAAGATTAAGTAAAAAATTAAACGTTTCATTAAGCTCAGTAGAGTTAACAATATAATAAAGCTTCAGGCGACTTCTTTCCTTTTCCACTTGATAATATTTCAGAATACGTGGTATGTAACAAACATACTCTTGAAGTATTTATTTCAAATGTTCTGCTTGACTGCACCAAGGGGCAGTCAGAGCTAAAATAATAGTAATAATAATAATAAAGAAAACATTCCAATTTTGAAACGATTTCTTTCTATGTATGGTTTGATGAATGTTCGTCAAACTTGATAAGAAACATCCTGGTGTAGAGTCTTTTAAATTTATTCAAGTAGTTCCTCTTGACTGCACTTGTAAAATGATTTTGCTTGACTGCGCTGAAAGCTAAACAGTGCAAAACCTTCAAACAAACGACGTCTCATGAATTGCATATTAGATCAACAACAAAATCGGTTAGCATCTTCTTTGCAAAGTTTGTTTAACACCTTACTACTCTAAAGGGCCACCAGATCTAAAAACCAGAATTCCTACTATTTTTGATAATCCCATTCAGCCGTGATAAAGAGGAATCCATAGCTAAACTTTACATTGATATAATTTTCATCTCATAAGATAGTAGGTAAGGGTAGATTTCACGGAAGTACAGAGCATTAAAAACGCAGCCCCACAGCCACGCATTTGGAAAGTAGGCTCACAACAAAAAGAATCTGTAACGGAAAAACATTATAGACAGGTTGTTTCAAACATCCAACAAGTACATTTTAACTTGAAAGCACTTGACCCGAATCTTTATTACAATCAAGATCAAATATTTAATTTAAATATTAGAGAGTTATTTGTATATCTGTCCGGTTTTGTCGTCTATTTTGTAATGTACCTATTTTGTTCATTGGCTGATCGTGCAAACTATTTTTAACATTATGTAGTTACATGACTCAGTACACATGTATCAAAAGATAACCTAAGAGAAGTGCAGAACATTTTTTTCTACAACAAATGGTCTCCAATACAACAAGTTATATGCCACAGCGGCATATATGCCCCTCCAAACATTATTTTTGGCACGGGTAGTACCCTAGCTTGAAACTCGATCTTTTTTAAGCCAGCTTGTTCCTTTTCTCAAATGAAAAAAAAAAAATGTAAATCCCGGGCGAGGTTTCAAAACCACAACTGTAAGACGATCTGAAGTAAGTAACCTCAACCATTCGGCCACATAGTTCTCTCAAATGCAACCATAAATTTGATATGTCAGATCTCATCGACAACGTTGATACTTATTGTTGAATATACGTGAAAGCAGCAGGTTAGGAAACATTTATTAAATATTATGAGTTATCATATTTTATTACATGACTGTATTCTATTGTTTCTCTGACTGGCTGAAAACGGTTCGAAAAGAAATGAGTACATATCATATCAACTTATTTTGGGTTATAAATAGTACGAAAATAAAAATAGATCGAAGTAGGAGCTTGGAAAACTAATATCAACCTGATTTTGTCTAAATTTATTCCTTATTTTCTTTATTAAAGTTACAATTGTAATAACAAGACTGGCTTTACATTTATTCATGTAATAAAACAATTATTGACTAGTTCATAGGTTGATATCGAGATTTATAAACCCTCAAAAAGTATTATGCCTTCGGCTCGGTGAATATAACTCTTTTCGGGTTGATAAATCCTGATATCAACCTATGAAAAAGTCGATAATTGTATATTGTTCAATGTTTTAGCTATTACTTTGTTTTATATATACCTTTTATATACACATAAGGTTAAGACAAAAATACGCTGAAATATTTTCATTTTCACATACAGATTAACAGCAATACTCTTTAGTTCAATTATACGCCTTTATCCAGTATGCACTTATTTACTGCATTAAATATATTTGAGGTTTTTTGTTTGTATTAAGAGCACTGCCAAAATGATAATTAAAATATTGTGTGTCATATTATTGACGATGATTTTATCGTTAATTTATAAAAAAGTTCGTGCGTTCAATTAAAATCAAAGCAATAACACCGCAGCCCGATCTTTTTGTCGCCGATCTCTCATTGTATTATTTTAAAAGGTGCATACAATGAATGAATGGTCTAATCTTTTTTTAACATACCAGACCTTTTAAACATAATTTTTTCTTTTACAAAACTAAAAAGGCTCTGAAAAAGCATGTTGATAGATCATATCTGGGGAAGTTATAGATTAATAATTTGAATAATGAATATCGTGGTATACATAAATCTTTCAGATTGTCTGTTGCACAGTGATCTGATGGTTATTGTTTGCAATGAAGAAAGATATTTGGGGCCAATTAGTTTATATGAAAGCACAATATGGCTGAAAAGATAGATGTCGAAAGTCCTATGACTGTAGAAAAATCCAATACCAGCAGTGACATTCTGAACGAAACAAAATATTGCGACCCATGCAATCTGTCAGAAAGAGAAAGTGCTGCATTAAAGTATTGCAATGATTGCGAAGAGAAGCTATGTGATGACTGTGCTAAAAGTCATTCAAAACGGAAGGCGACATCGTCCCATGAATTAATTTTAATAGAAGATATGATGAAGAATGCAGAAGGTGATTTGCTTTGTACTCCTTGTGCGGACATTGATAAGGTGTCGAAAGCTAATACACTATGTGAGGAATGTGATGAATATCTTTGTATAGAATGCACACGTTCTCACAAAAAAGAAAGGCAACTCGATTACATGAACCAATTGACGTAGAATACTTGAAATGTCAGTCACGACAGTACGATGAAATGATTCCTTTATGCCAGCCATGCGAATACAATAAAAGCGCCACTCGTGCGGCCAATTACTGCAAAGAATGTGATGAATACCTTTGTGGATCCTGTACAAAAAAGCACTTGAGTAGAAAAGCTACGAAGTCACATAACCCTGTTCCTGTCTCTTTGCTGCAAAATGAACAGGAGGGTCAAGTCAAACCAGATAAAATTTGTGATCCATGCGTTAGTGTTAATAGATACAAAACAGCTGCGTGGTTTTGTCAAGAGTGTGAGGAACTGCTTTGCGCTGACTGTACAACTATACACAGGACCAGAAAAATAACAAAATCCCACTCTCTTAAAAGTGCAGAATGTGTTGAATACGTGACAATAGACTGTGACATTTGTGATAACAAAAGTCTTCAAGCTGTTAAGTTTTGTAAAACTTGTGAAGAGGCACTATGTGAACTTTGTGCTAAAAAGCACAGTTCCCAGAAAATTACAAAACATCACAGACTTGAATCAATTAAAGGCATGATTTTAAAGCAGCTAATTCCATGTGATCCGTGTCAAGACAACCAAGAAGTTAAATATGCGAAAACATACTGCAAACAGTGTGAATAAAATTTATGCGTGTCTTGCACCAGTTATCACAAAGGACAAAAACTTACAAGACAGCACGAACTTTCAACCCCAAAGGAACCTAAGTACAAAGTGAAATAGAGAAGAAAGCCAAAGTGCACTGTTTAGAGTGTGAAGAGGACTTATGTAATGACTGCGAACAAAGGCATAGAAAACAAAAATTTACAAAATCCCATAAACTTGTTTCATTAAACGAGGCCACTAAACGCGATGTAAAATGCTGTGATCAATGTGAAACAGGAGAAAGGGCTTTCAAATACTGTGTCGAATGTCAAGAATACGTATGTTTTGAATGTAGCAAAGAACACGGACGTTCTAAACTGTTCAAAAACCCCAAGTTGATTGAGATCAACAAACCGGACTGTAATTCTTGTAACACACGTGGAGCTGCTGAATCGTATTGTAAAGAATGTGAAGAATTTTATTGTAAAGATTGCTCTAGGCAACACCAGTCTTTGAAAGCAACACGAACGCATCAACTCGTGTCTGCAGAAGAAGGCTTTAAAGACGGTAGCATAAGAGCAGGTGTTAATGACGACAACACGAATTTAAGGTATGATCATCATAACCATATATGATTATGCATCGAAATATGTGTAATCTGCCTAGCAAATCGATCAGATTATGTCATGCGATATTAGTGAGAGTATCTATTTCAGGAGAAAGGAATCTTCATTTTTTCTATGCTTTTGCTTGAAGTGAAATGCTTCGGAACATATGAAATAGCTAAGGTACTTGAAATTTCATAACTTCATTTATGCGGTAAAAAAAAGACTTAAGTTTAAAGCCAAGTGCAAATACAAGAGCTTTACAGTGTGTATAAATGTCTCTTGCTGCAACGTCAGTCGTTTAATAACTTGAACCTTCATGTCCGCACTGTAGTAGATCTTGTAAACGCATATAATACTTTGCTATATATAGATGATGCTTTACATTGGTTTGAATGTTCCTTATGCTAAAGCGATAAATACAATTTCTATTCTCTCTAACGTAAATGTTACCGGTAGATATTATTTAGATTTAAATATTAAAGTTTGCACGTACGTACACATCGCACTGTGTTGTAATTCGCATTCAATTTACACAAATAACGACGAAAAAATGTTCATATTTCACAGTGTCATATTGTACATGTAATTCACAAAATCACGTGCTATATATGTTCAATAGTGGTAGATCAATTATACTATAGTTGTATATGAGTCTGACGTAGCCATACATGATCGAAAATGTGACAATATATATCACTTAGATCAATTATGTCTCAAAAAGAAGCCCTTTCATTCATTGTCATAATTATGTCATATACAGTCATGGTTATCATCTGAAATTTAGCCATTTTATTGTTTACATGATACATATTATTATTTTGAGTTTAATTCCTTGTTTTTCCTTTTCTTTAAGCGGACAGCTTACTGGAAATAAAAGGGATGCTGCCGAAAATGAAGATTAGGTGAGATATAAATGAAATTTATTGTAGTTTTCAAGAAAACCGGATATTTCCATCTGCATCTCTAACCAGTTGTAGATTATTTTCTTGCATACCGTTATTACAAATCATAGACTAAATAAAGCAATACGAAGTATATTCTTTGAAGTACTCTTTCGTATTGTAGCGTATATAAACAGTTCCGGCTTAGTTTTGTCATTTGCTGTTTTCAATTAAGAAATATACTATATGGAATGAAGAGCAACTATCAAGGTATTTGATTTTTCTCGCATTTTACATACAAATATAAAATCAGTGCATGAATCATTAGTTGTCATTGACTGCACGAGAATCATCTGGCATAGGAGTTGCCAGATGAGTTTTGCCGGCATTGGTAAAATATCCGGAAATGCCAGTCCGGTGTGCTAGATGTATGGATCTAGCTGTTTCTGTTTTCAGTTCTTTTCATACGAATGGCTTATTTGCTCGCCTTCTTGGTTCTTCCTAGTTATTTGTGTAATCTTTTCAACATCTGTTCATAGACATGATAATGATTACTTGGGCGTGTCTAAAGAAACAAATCGATCAACAATACATATGTTATAATTACTTTTGTGTGTCCTTTTTCGTTCATGTGTCTCTTATTATTCTCTGAAATGACAAATTATGCTGGTTGTTTGAATAACAAAAGTTCTTACACGTGCGTGTCAAGGCACACTTTCTTGATAAGCGTCATATAGAATACACATATCATAAGACAAGACGACGCATGCAAAAAGTTGCAGTTCTGGTGATTTGACTTCCGGGACATTCCAGATAGATTAGAAATATCATAGTTGTAATAGGTTCGTAGAAGCAAACTAAATTGTAGTCTGAAGATATCTTAAAGAGGAATAATGCGCATTCCACTAGTAAAAATACAGCTGAAATAGATATATGTGTAAATATAGCTTTTAACCCAATATACCAAACTCTTCCTGTTACCAGAAATAATAACTTTCCAAATATGACTCTTCTTATTTTGACGCATCATAAGAGAGATCACTGCGTAGAAAATTGAAGAAAAGAACTATTATTTTAATAGTCAGATTTCTTTATTTCTAAAGCATCAACGTCATATGCTTATACGCAATTATCGTTAATTTGACACATTTAATAGCAACCAAAAATTGCTTTTATAAAACATTCACCTATGTGCAGTAAGATGCGCATAATGCTTTATAGTATTAGACCCATAAAAGTAATGTTTGAAAAATGGCATCCGCTTGGTATAGTCTTAAATTTGACATTGTTTTGCACTGTGTGGCATTTTTCAAACAACTTTCACTGTGCCGGATTTTTTTTATATAAATTTTGTGTAATTTATGATATTTCCTCAAGCTCAAGTAGAGACAATCACTGTCCTAAACGTTTGCAGAGAATTCATAACACCATTATTTTTGATAAAAAAGTCAAACTATTGGTAAACAATTCCAAAACACAAAATAAAGCTGTGAGTATTTTTTCTAGGTTGCCTCAAGTAAAAGGATTTAATGAAACAGAATTCTAACTTCAACATTGAAAAATTAAGGCCGATTCCTGTTGGAATGTTGGACCTATGCCCTATTGAAAAAAACAAAAAAAACTCAAGATAGGTAGAAACTGAATACTCTTCAAACTGTGGTACACTATTACGGGGCTAATACCTTATTCATTATATTGTTTTATTTAAAGAATCGGCCAGGAAAACCAAGAGCATCGAAAACCCTCGCTGACTCTATAACATTGTCATGGGATCCACCATCAATATCTGGAGATGACTATTACCAAATAAGCTTCAAAGAATTAGATCATGATAAAAAGTGGAGATTTTATCAAGGCGAGTTCAGATCGTCAACCGCTGTTCTCAACGCTTTAAAGTCGAATACCACCTTTATTTTCCGCATTCGTGTAGTATATGAAGATGGGGAAGGACCATACAGCAAAGAGAGTGACAAAATATTTACATCGGATTCTCCAGCAACGCGAATCGTCAAATTTGCTTTGCAAAAAGCAGCAGGAAATCCATCACCATCAAAATATGCTCTTCCAATGACAGAAATAAGGCCTGCAAGAAATGAAAAAGACAAGACCAGGAAGTTCGAGTTTGGTATGCTTATTATATACAGAAACTTTAGCGCAATTAACTTTCAAATGATTGCTAACTTATAGAGATAATTAACAGAAAGAAAAACATTTAAAAAAATTAGCTAATAGATTTATTGTGTTATTGTATCGGTTCATTGAAACGTGGCGATCAGTGTGGTAAAACGACTAACACGTCTACCAGATTCCATATTTTTCTAATGTAGTATTAAATATTCCTACGTTGATAAAAAGAAAATATAACCATTTAAAGCGTGAAGTTGAAGTTATGAATACAATTTTAAATAATGATTGCTAAAATAGAAGGGAACCTTTTGCCACATGATATATTTCATTACATTATAAATATTTATTGTTATAGGATAAGGTAGCTTTAACTATGATAATTATCATCGAGAAAATCATAATTAAATGTATTTAAGTTAGCTAACATAAAAGCACTGTGATAGGTAGAAACGTCAGCTTTTAAGTGGAATACATATACATATTTTTCCTTATTGTACATTATAATGTACTATTTTTACGTTAATGCATTAATGTTAGTGATCGTTTATTCTTTTCAAATATATATAAATATGAAACTTGCGCATAGACACGCTAAAACGTGCTTGTTACACAGTGTTAAATAACTAAATTACTTTTTACCCATAAGACTCCATATTTAAATATGTAACAAAACTTGCGCTGAGAACGGTTTTGATGGATATTGCACTTTTCATTTTCCTTTCATGAGCATAAAAAGCATTAATATTTTTCATCTTTTTATCTACTTCAACTCTGGTTGTTATTACTCTGGATCCTTTGGCACATTGAATCGATTAAATATTCTTGTATAAAAACGTTCAGTTTATACCGTTGCTAAGAGACCTTAGGGGTTTTGCACTTAATTTTCTTTTCATGTTATGCTCTTAACGATCTTCTTAAAGAAATAGTTTTGAAATTTAACAACATGCTGTCATTAAGTCACTTGCACTTTTCTTTATTTCTTCATTCCAGGGCAACAGCCACTGGTCGAGGGCAAATCTAGAACAATTATTCTCGTAGGAGCTACAGGCACTGGGAAAAGTACACTAGTTGATGGAATCGTAAACTATGTCCTTGGAGTGAACTGCGACGATACATTTCGATTTACAGCTATTGACTTGGAAGAGGAAGAAAAATGCTTAGCAAATAATCAAGTGAGTTTATCATGCTTTAAAGTATAACAGGGTCTAATACCATTCAAGCCTTCTTTAGACATGTACAAATACTGGGGAAAGAAGCAAATCTTCGCGCTGTTTTAAACAGCTGAAAAATAGAAATCAGAGTATTATTATTCAAACTGCAAAGAAGAACTTTTTCACAGATATTCAAAATAGTTTTGAATACCCTTAAAAGTCTTGTGTCGCCTTGAAATAAAGCTTTAAAATTTTACTTGTAATAATACTAGCCTCAAGAGCAATAGTGAAGTTTATTTTAACAAAAGGTTGCCGAAATTTTCACATGTTTGTGTGACTGATGCTTCTAATCTTGTTCAGAAAGTTCCATAGCCAATTTCTTATTAAGCCATAGATACTCTTCATGTAAGCTTTCCTGTAAATTCTGTAAGATATTTTGATGCCTTAAGCGATAAATAATCAATGGTTTAGACGGTACACATCTTCCCTTTGGGACGGCACTTCTCTTACACCTGGGCGTCTTTCCTTTTATTTCACCTGTTTCTAATACAGTGAGCTGTTCCTGAAGTGTTCCTATCTTGAAAAAAGCTTTAAGAAAGCAAGTGGATAACTATCGTTTAAGATAATTAAAAAAATACATGAAAACAGAGAGAATACTACATTTCTCGCTTGCAATTTTGATAAAGCTTCTTTTACTAGCAATATTATTAAACATTATACAATGTGGACCTGTGAAAAAGTTTGTAAAGCCCTTTCCTTTTTACTAGACGACATTTACATCCGCAGGCAGATATTATCAAACGTTGCTAAATTATATATGTATGTTATTATTGTAAGGTTGTTATTGTTATTCAATGTCTTGTCATTCATATTCTAAAAGTCATTATTGTTATTCTATATTTCGTTCTTCTTATTGTATCTTTGATATTGTTATTCAATGTCGTGTCATTCATATTCTAAGTCTTATCATTGTTATTGTATATGTCGTTATTGTTATTGTATGCTCGATATTCTTATGGTAAAAGTCATTATTTTTATTCTATATTTCGTTATTTTTATTGTATCTTTGATATTATTATTCAATGTCATTCATATTCTTTAGAAGTAATACCATTGTTACTGTATGTGTCGTTATTCTTATTGTATGTTCGATATTCTTATGGTAAAAGTCATCATTGTTGTTCAATATCTGACGATTCTATTTACAAAACGTGTCATTCTTATTTTATGTTATGTGATTGTATAATTTATATAGTGTCGCTGTGCTATTTATATCGCGTGCGCTATTTATATCGCGGGAAATCCCACATACAGTAAGAATATCAAGCTTACGAAAACGATAATGAATATATCTTTTACAATAAGAATATCGAACATACAATTAGAAAAACGACATATAGAATAACAATGGTAACACTTAGAATATGAATGACACGACATTGAATAACAATAACAAACATACAATAATAATAACATACATATATAATTTAGCAACGTTTGACATGCCATATATAACTGCATTTAATAATACTTCACGCTATCTGGATGATATTCATAATATGGACAATCCTTTTTGGTCAGTTGGTGGGTACTATTTATCCGAGGGAGCTTCAGTTAATTAAAACCAACAGTTCGGATACTGATGGTTCATTTTTAAATTTACATCTCTCTATTTATGACAATATTACACATACAAAACTTTACGACAAGAGGGATGATTTTAATTTTAGTGTTGTAAATTTTCCCCAGTTAGATGGCGATGTACCCCAGGCTACATCTTATGGAGTATATACTTCTCAGTTAATTCTGTTTGCCACAGCGTGTAGTCATGTTAAGTATTTCAATGAACGAAATCAATATATTACAAGTAAACTTCTTCAGCAAGGCTACTAGTAATTTAAAGACACTTCTGCGAGAAGGTATTTCTAAACCCATTTTTATGGGGATGTGGTTTACAAACTTCGTAAGATCTTGGGTCATGGTAATTTTCCAAATGTACTTGGCAAAATTATAAAGCGTTTTATTAAAAGAGGTTACGCCCCAACTGTTTTGAGACATACCGCATGTTTAGTGTTCAACCCATTTACAGTTTGACACTAAGCTTCCCTCTTTGATTGTGTCTGACGGAAGAAGGGGGGGGGGGGGGGGGTGCGGACACTATGAAAGCAGTTTTTAAATCCTACCAGGACTGAACTGTTTTAATATCTGTCTTCTGGCCTGTTTCGTCGGCCCTTAATGGTGTTTCTCTTGTTGCTCTGTCTTCTGAAAAGGCATTGAGTACATACGTTTTTGGTATTAAGGTTTGCTTTTTATATATTTATACACGAGTAATTTTGTGTTTTACATGCTATGCCTTTTTGTTTCCATTACGTGTGTTAGAGATTCACCTGGAGAGGATTACTTTTATTTACAACGCCCCGTGTCTTTGGAACATGGTGGGGGTAAGAGTGAGGTTGCGTGCTCACCATAAACCGGTTTAAGCTCCCCAGTGGTGTTTTTGCCACTGACCGTTCCAGGGCGGTGCCCCACTGTGTTGCTTTGTTTGTTCGTTTTGTCCTCGTGTGTTGGCTTTGTGTGTACGCGCGCGCGCGTGTGTGTGTGTGTGTGTGTGTGTGTGTGTGTGTGTGTGTGTGTGTGTGCACGTCTGCGTGCTATGGGTTTCGTTTTGGGGAGGCTGCGATTTTGGTACGTGGCATTCCCTGTTTCCTGTTTGATATTTGTCTTTGTATGTTTTTCTTTCGTTTTCTTATATAGATAATACCAAGTAACATTTGTACCAAGTTTGATGCTTTTTCCACTAATGGCACGATTTTATGAAATCATGTCAACATAATATGGCTGCACTATCAATGCATGAGTCGTTAGTTGATATTAACAGCAAGAGCATCAGGAAGCCAGATAGATTATGCCGGTGTGGGTAAAGTTACATGAAACGCCAGACTGGCTTGCAAGAAATTGTTTTTCCATAATGATTGCATGTTAAATTGAGAAATACAAGTGACATAGCCTCGAAATGCAGTCTGATGATTGTTAACTTTGAAAATTCATAATGTGAGGAGCTCAGTCGAAGTATTTTCTTCATATCTAAAAACGCATGCATTTATTTCCTGCTTTCACTAATAATGACCCCAAATGAAATGAAGGTTACATTCTCTTTTTGTAGTATTCGTGAAACTGATGTGCATTGTTTGCTTGTTTCGGGTTTAACGCCGTTTTTCAACAGTATTTCAGTAATGTAACGGCGTGCAGTTAATCTAACCAGTGTTCCTGGACTCTGTACCAGTACAAACATGTTCTCCCCCAAGTAATTTTAACTGCCAAGTTGCCCGCATGTATAAAACAGAAAAGCACAATGTTCTCTATCAAGTCGTTACGGAGAGCATATAACGCTCCCGGGAATTGAACTCACGACCCCTTGATCCGTAGATCTTTTCATCATGAATGTGCATGATGTGGGTGCTGACTCATATCCGTTTATTTAGCATTTAAATAGTGTTGCATATTTTTGTGACCACCAAAATAAACGTGTTATTATTACGTACAAGTATTATACTATTCATTCTTTAGAAACATTGTGCATTCACCGGAACATTATATTTGGCTTATGCACACTTATTAGCCAGAAATGTATTTTACCCCGCTTTTGTGCAATACATGTATTGAAAACGTTTCAATTATGATGTATATTGAATTTTTGTTTTAGACTCTGAGTCAGACAGAATGGGTAACATGTTACACAATCAACCCGGAAAAGGGAAGCCGACTGAATTATCAGCTAAATATCATAGATACTCCCGGATTTGGAAATACACGTGGGTTAAAACGGGATGAAGCTATAGTGGAGCAAATACATCAGCTTCTGTCTGAAAAGCAGCCAAAAGGTGTCATGTTCATAGATGCAGTTTGATTTGTAATAAAAGCTCCAGATGCACGTCTTACCGCTGCTCGAATATTATATGTTCAGGTCAGTTATGTCGCTTTTCGGGAAAGATATTGAGAAAAATATATGTTCCTTTATAACTTTTGCTGATGGAGCATATTCCCCTGTTTTAGTCGCAATCAAAGAATCTGAACTGCCTTTTGGACATAGCTTTACTTTCAATAATTCTGGTCTTTTTGCAAATAATGCGGATATAAGTGCTGCAAGCTTGTCTCCAGTGTTTTGGGACATGGGATTAAAAAGTTTCCGTGCATTCTTTAATCATCTCGGGCAAGTTGAAACGAAAAGTCTCCAGCTGACCAAAGATGTTCTTGATGAGCGTTCCAGACTAGAAGCAACTACGAAAAATCTACGATCTCAGCTTGATGTTGCACTTTCAAGAGCTAGTTGCCTCAAGCAAGAAACTGCGATCATCAAAGATATCAAATCTGTAATAAAGGATAACAAAGTCGAAGTTGAAGACACACAACGAAAACAGAAAGAGAAAACGTATGCAGACATGCAGAAAAGGTATATAGAGGCTTTAGGGGAGTTATTAACACACGAACAAGTAATAGAAATGCTTGGGAAAGAATTAGTTGATTTATTAGACGACATAGAGAATATGATGGCTGTTCTCAACTCATGCAGCGGAAGACTAAAAGAAATTTCACTTAGGCCTTATACTTTAACAATGACAGAACATATTGATTTAATGATTGAAAACGAGAAATTTGAGAAAAAAGAAGGATTTTCACAAAGAATAAATGTATTGAACGAATTCCGCAAGAAGGCTAAGATATCTACTGAATTTGAGCAGTTTAAACGTGAGGCAAGCGCAACACTTGAATTCGTCGGCAAGAAGAGAAACCGCGACACAGAATCCCTTTTATCCAGGACCGATGCTTGGTTTAAGATAAGTGGTCATAAGGCTTGATGTACTGTATAACATAGCTACGTTACGTTACTAGGAACTCAAATATCAACTGTTTAAGTTATCATATGCTTCAAATGTGATCGTTTTATTGATCAATACAAGATATCTATGAGGCACTCATAGTAATAGTCTTGAAAACAAAGTGAAATGTTGTTTTTATACACAGATATGTTTGCATAAAACACGCATTTAGTCTTTAAAATTTGTCTCAAACGCGATAGCTATGATAGAATACGGAAGGAATGTTACATCAAATATCTTTTTACGATTCTAAAATTAATACTAAATACTCTATAAACGTTTCTTTCTGTTTTGAAAATAATGATAATTTTGACTCCGTAAAATATTGGAAGCATCCATTCAACTTGATACGTTATGCAATCTCGAGAAGATACTCAAGCTAAAGAGTAATTAACATCAATGTGTTGCACGCTCTGCTTGAAAAATACATAAGTGTTGTTTTTAACTAGAAAAAAGATCTAAACAAGTTTAATTTTATATATTTTTCTAGTGCTGAAATGTTGCGTTTGATTTTTTTCTCTTTTGTTTATTGCAAAAATGACGCTTTCATAGCTATCACTCTACTCTTTGTCTCTTAATATAATGTTTTTATTGTATTTGACACATTTGCTTAGATCTGTTGTCAGAAATCTAACAGTAAAGATATCAATTTTACAGCACTAAATACATTTCTTTTGCATTTATGAGTTTTATTCTATCTATATCAGTTTCCGACAAGAATTAAAATGCCAGATTTTGTTTAATGCTAAAGTTACTCATAAGTCTCTTTTATATTATCAAGTTCCTTCTTAATTTCCTAAAGATGCCTTGATTTCGTTTACATTTCCATTCAATGAAGCGTGCATCTTTATGTTCGTGTAGGTATTATACACATTTAAGTATTATTTCGGAAAAAACAGTCTTTACAATTAATTTTCTTTTACTTTCAAGAGTAGTTCAAATTGAATTGATCTTATCAGTGAAAATATCACTGATATATTCCAGTTTTTCCCTAATCATTTTACTAAATTAAATAGAGGATATTTGTTTCAAAGTATGATCTTTCTATCGAGGGAACATTAGGTGAAAAAGTAAGATCTCATTTTCACGAGTTTCACCTAGTTTTTATATGTAACACAAAGAACGACTTATTATCCAACTATTATTTATTTAGTAGCTCTGCACCAGTGGAAAATTCAAATATAATGTTACTGTGAAATTAATCTATATGCAATATTTCAATAAATAAATACGAATATATGATAAAATGTTATATACACGGATCTTTGCTCGTAGCCTCCTTATGAACTAAAACATTTTTTATGTTCTATGCTTATTTTGTATTTCGCTCACCATTAGCTTAATAATATGTTAATTTTTCCATAGCTTTAATTTTAGACAACAATTTTTTGTTCATAAGATAATTCATTTGGTGTGTTTCATAGTTTGTGAGATGCGTGAACTTCATTTGCATTCTAAATAAATGTTAACCAGTGCGACGTTTTTCAGTATGAAAAACACTATTCTTTTTAAGATTGTAATGACTTGCAAAATGCCTGCTTTTTACACGATGTAAATAATCACATTTCTTCTTTCAGATTATGGCGTTTGATACTTCAAAAGTCAGAAAAGAATCATTTTGGTAAAGATAAGACTAAATATTTATAAACGTCTATGCCTACCTTACCGCATGAATTGTAATTTGGTTGATTTTTTTAAGCAGACGTTACTTTACGTACTTATATGTGTAGGCGAATTTAAAAAAATAGCGATGTTTTTTTCATAATGTAGATGAGTAAACAATGTTTAGCATAAATAAAACATATAAGAAAAAAGATTCTGTAGAAGTAAGCCAAATAAAAACAAACCCGTTTTACTGAGCTTGTTCATGGGAGGTATGAATCATTCTGCTATTGAGTAAGGATCTCTGTTATATACATTCGAATGACAAGCTGAATTTAATGAAGTTGGATATAACTTATATTACAATTGCATTGATGATATCTGCAGCATGTCTTTCCTTTTATTGATTGGTATCAAACTTTCCCTTAAAACAACTTCCTCCTACATATATTTAAAATATTGTATTTGCATCAACGATTAAATTAATATAATTAATTTTATTTAAAATTTGAAAATATAATCAAAATTTTGGATACCTTCACTGTCACGTCATTTCCACTGTTTATTGTATACTAGATTATGTATAAAAGTGTTGTGAAGTGTAAAGTGTTTGTTTTATTATTGTGTTACCCCTACTCAAAGAGCCAGCCAATTTGGCAAATGAGACACCTACATACATTGGAGAGCATTACTTCCCGATTCCTACTTTAATGCCAGGCACCAGGCAGGTATGCGATCGGTAACCATTATTTAACTAGCTGGCGGCTCACCAACCCGTCTCTCTTCAGTAACAAGACCTGCCTCTGACAGGGCTCGAACTTTCGACCTCCCGATTGCGGGCAGGTGACTTCTCCATTAGGTCACCGCAGCTCTGTATATGCATGTGTGAATGTTATCCTGTGTAAGCTTATAAACGGGGTAACCTTAATGGGGCCTCAAAATCAAACTGACTATATGATTCCAAAAGCCAAAAATAATAAAAACACCAAATGTTGGTAAGGGCGAGATCAAACGTCTTTGGATTTTTGAAAGCGCATTTCAAATTTTCGCAATAGAAAACAAGAATTATCCCTTGCCGATATAACAGTAAACGATCTTGTGTCATTTGATTAGTCTTAGAGGGCTCTACTAGGTCTTTATTTGAGTTAAACTTTATTGAACCCTAAAAGTTTGTAAAAGGTCGGAATCAAAATGAAATGTTTAATAAAGGCAATTAGTATTGGCATGGTCTGTGTCCAACCGTTATTATCGGACAATGAGGTTGATTCAATGGATTACAGGTTGTTGCTACAACATATAATTTGGATAATTTAATAAAAGTGCAACTCCAACAATCAATGATTTAACGGTTGAAGTAAGGATATAAAATAAAATTTGCAAAGAGTATATCTTAAAGTCGAAATATCATTTTTATTAAATGCGTAGGAAATCAAAAGTTTAAAACAACATGATATTCTGCGGCCTGATCAAGCCTGTACATTAACGATAGTGGAAGTGCATGCTACCGTCCTCGTCCTCTTTCCCAAGGTTGACCAGAACTCAACATTTACGCAAAGTACCAAGAAAAAAAAAACGACAATAATTTAGAACTATGTAGCAACATTATATTGGTGCCCTATGCGTGTGCTTAACTTTATATTATAGTAAACAGTCCCTGATTATAATTCTATTGCACTATTTTAATCTTGATATATTTGAGATTTTGAATTACGCGAAAACAAATGTAGTATGGCCACAAATTTATAATAAGAGTGGTCGGAGACCTACTTTACATAGTTATAAGTTATTTGACTAGATCGGAATGGCTTGTATCATACAATTTCATTGGTCATTTATTCTTATTTATAAGAGGGTCATATGACACTGGTCACTATTTTCCTCTCTAAGCTAAAAGTTCTATATTTCATT
Organism: Mercenaria mercenaria; assembly: GCF_021730395.1. Classification (NCBI taxonomy): domain Eukaryota; kingdom Metazoa; phylum Mollusca; class Bivalvia; order Venerida; family Veneridae; genus Mercenaria; species Mercenaria mercenaria. The sequence continues at coordinate 2,019,211 of NC_069378.1, forward strand.
TACCCTTTCCAAATCTATAATACTTATTCCTCACACTCTCACCAACTCTCACTGCTCTCGGTTAATCAAAACATTCAAGAGTAGTTATCATTTCAAACCAATTAACAAAGGTTCCGTTAAAACAATGGCAAAATAATTAAGTTCATTAGAAAATATTTTTATTGAGTACTTAGTGGTTATAATAGTAAACAGAGTAACTAATGTCGAAACTTAATAAAATAGATTAAACATTCTAATGCTACAAAAATTTGCTAGAGTAACAAATACCAAAACATGTTCCGACCAGGTTAACAGAATACTTAATATATCTATGAGAAAATGCAGTAATTTATATAGCTGAAAAATTACTGCTACTTGTACTTACATTGTGTTGCAAACCTTTGAAATAAAAAAAATGTGGTTGTGTGGGACTTACAGTGACCAAACTAATAATATGTATTGATACGTTTTGGAAATATGAGAACTGTTTCGAAACAAAAGTACTGAAGTATACAGAAGTGAAGTTCTATTTTTCCTCGGATCCAAACTGTATTTATGGAACTTCTGACCTATCGAATTATGATGTTTGAACATGTCTTTGCTGGAATAGACATTCGCAACCGTGTAAAGGATACATACTACAGCGTATCGGTTATAGAGAATAGACAAATATGTCGTTATCAAAAGTCAAATTCGAAGAGAGAGGGCGAGAACGTTGACTGTACAGTCCTTAATGAAGGGCAATCACAGGGTTCACAGATGAGAACGACCCACGAAGATGTTAGTAAATCAAGCCGGACCTCGAAATTCATTTATCTATATATTTATTTTGTTGGGTTTTACGTCGCACCGACACAATTATAGGTCGCTTTCCAGCTTTCATGGAGGAAGAAGACCCAAGATGCCCCTCCGTGCATTATTTCATCATGAGCGAGCATCTGGATAGAACCATCGGCCTTCCGTAAGCCAGGTGGATGGTTACCTCATATGAAGAATTCAACGCCTCGAGTAAGGCTAGAACCAACATCGATGAGGGGCAAGTGATTTGAAGTCAGTGACCTTAACAACTCGGCCACAAAGGCCCCGGACATCGAAACTGGTAACATGTAGTTGTGTACAACCATAAAACCCAGGCTGTTTTTCTTTGTTGACATCGGCATAAACGAAGAACATGGAACTAATGACCAAAAGTTGGTGCGGTGAATAAAAAACAGTTTCAATTCAATTAGCCTTGGGAAGAAGAAAATTATGGAAAGAAAACGGAAAAGAACGCATGAAGGAGCTTGCACAAAAGAAGGAACTCGTAGCAAAATTGAAGAGTAAATTATGTTCGCGAAATAGTATATATTAAACGTAATCATCATCTAACGAAGATAAACATTCAGAAATAAAGATGCATTAAACGCAAAAACTAGTATTGATTACTCTTCATAAGGATAAAAACATCTGAAACAATCGAGGGTTTAGGCTTAATGGATACCGATTCAGATTTACCTTCAAAGCGATTCAACGGACATTGGTGCATTTTGAGAGATTTCTGAAAACTCTGGTAAATGAACAGTTTAAAATATATACAAAGAATAACAGGAATGGATCTATAAATATTAACGTTTCAACAAATCTAGATCAAAACAAGAAAAGTTAACACGTCTGCATTAATACCAAATCTTCCGACTGCGATTAATTTGTTAAAATGTCCATGTTCCCAGTTAAGGTAAGAGTCTGTTAACCAAAATGTAATATAAACACAAAGGTAAGATCACATTCACTTGTTCAGCCAGTTTCATTATTACGATATTGGCGGTTATTGTTTGTCAACAAGATCAAAGTATCTAATTTTCACATTTACTTCCGCCATTCGTCTTCTTTCAGTAACAAAGATCATTGAAATATTTTGCACTTACTTGCTTTAATCCGGATCACCGCACGAACCGTCATATTCAAATTACACGTAAATCAGACCAGTTTAACAATGGATTAATTATCGACATGGAAGGTAATATATTTTTTTTCCTTTAAGCAGATTAAAGATACGTAAAGGTAATACATAAAATGATAGTTACTTATTCAAGACATCTAATAAATGTAATTTTCTTTACACTCAAATCATGTGATTTTAAAATTAACGAAATACCATATTTTCTCTTTTCGTTTACCTCCTTTATTTGTACAAGACAAATAAGGTTATTTATATGCTTGCATAAAAATGAAAATTTGAAAGCCATCCTCTGTTTCCATTCAGAGATTTTCTTCCCTGCAACTGTGTTATGAGCGAATACGTACTTATATCAAACGTCAGGTTTTGTATATGATCATGTTACGTATTTCGCCTCATAAAGCGTTACTATACCTACTATTACTATCGATAAACGATGTTAGGATTTTTTTCAAAAGAGCACTGAAGCCACCATATTGTTATCAAACAACATCTTTTGAAATCGTCTTTGTGCGTCTTTTCTTTACTATTTGGAAAAAACGGCGCCCATAACAACGGGATCCCAGTTTATTAAACACACACTAAATTAATTATTTCATTATGAAATGTTTATAGATAGCGCATGATACGCTCGGGATTATGTCATTTCCTAATTTAACTTCACACTTTAAATAGCAAGGCTAAACCAGCAAATTCTGTTATGACAAGAAAGTCATAATGAGAATCGTGAAACATGACAGTCTGGGTATAATGAATATGGAGACAAGTGATCTTCCTTCCCTATCAAACATGTTACCACAGAAACGTCCTAACTGGACCAATTTATTTTATTAAATGTTAATGATAGTGTCAAATATATTTCCGATTTTATTATAGCTAGACCGAATCAACGCTAACTGTACGAATTGAATGCCCTTGTGGGAACGCTAAATGATACAACTTCGCTAAATGATACAACTGACGTTAAATGATACAAAACTGACGCTAAATGATACAACCAACGCTAAATGATACAAAATCGAGTCTCGCTAAAAGATACAAAACTAACGCTAAATGATACAACATTTTAGGCTCGCTAAAAGATACAAACCGTTGACGCTAAAAGATATAAATTTTCTATAGGGCTACGATATGTGGATAATTTCTACATTTGTTGACGGTTTCACGAAAATATTATCTCATTTTATGCACGACATGTCAAACGGAAATTTAAGTATAGTTTTGTATGTTTCCTGTGAAATAAACATATACATGATCCCAATTTTATTTTCCTGAAGTGCTTGCTAGAGTATATAATGAAGAACAAAGCGGCAGGTATTCAGTCTTTATACAATCTCTACGCCGTTATTAATACTTTTTAGTGGCATGAATTGGAATCAGTGGTACATTTTTTTGATTTTGTAAGTCCTTCAAACTGAGTTTAAAACGTATCCTTGCCGTAGTAAGATATGCAAAATGGATACAATTTTTTTAAAAATCTGTTATATTTATGTTGTTGACACTGTTATTATAACAATTCAAACTTATGTTTAGTTCTGCAAATTACCCGCTACAATTGAATATTTTTGTTTTACATGGTTTTAATAATTCAGCTGCAGCATTGTACTGCCTACTTTTACTGTACTTTCAAAGCTGGTTGAACTGACCACCTGACCTTCAACCTATATTGTAAAGATTCCGAACGCTTTGTTTCGTGACAACCATTTTTTACATTTTAAAATGTGATTCAAATGCAAGTTCAAAGGAGCCCACTAATACAATTAGATCAGGTGCATCAACTATATAATGATTTCTACGGACTAATACACGGTCAGTGAAAATTGTTACATAAATAACATTTTTATGAGTCAATGATTTAAAAAACATCCCAACTCTGGAAATTTTATATATACTATTTGTGTATATGGAGAGTCCTATAGGAAAATAAAAATGTATGTGTCTTTTTGCAGAACTTTGAAGAAAATAAAAATGTAAAATGACATGTTCAGATACAACTGATGTGAAGATGTGAGTACTGTTGTATTGATGTAAAGGGCATTTGGAAACATTAAAAGCAACAATAAAATTTGCTTCTTATTGATAGAAAATTAAGAATATATTTATGGATTATCGATCTGCAGTTACAGAAGTATCTCTCACAGAAGCATCGATACAAAATGAACGCGATGTAGTACAACACGTGCTGGGAAGCAAATACAGACATTGAAACGTGCATGAAGACCCATTTTCTAAGGGGTGCTTTCCAGGCCCGTATCCAGAAACATTTGAATGGGGGCACCAGCTAATCATCGGCGGAGTATGTACGGGAAGGGGTACCCCCAACTCAAAATATTGAGATAAAGATATTAAATTGTGGCTTCTGGTGCATTGTTGAATCTAAATTTTGACTGCAACTTTGATGAATATTGTTCACCTCTCAACCGACCGCGGGGAGGGGGTGGGCACGGCTCTCTGGACCCTGTCCTGTATCAGAGTCTGTTTTCAATAATTGCCTTTTTTCACAAAATGGGCTCATTACTGCGTATGCCTTTTTCAACATGTCTTTAGAATGTTATTTTATAGTAGTAAATGACTTTATCAGTTGTCTCTTCGTATGCATCTGTCAAGTTCATTAATAGACCTTATTTATAATAAAATGATAGTAAATTACTCGTCTGAAGTTTGGGGTTTTAACAAGGGTATTAATGTCGAAAGAATATCTTTAAGCTTTTATAAAAAAGTGTTAGGGTTTAAAGTTTGTACACAGAACAATTTCGTCTATGGAGAGTTAGGTCGGCTCCCATTGTTTATACAAAGACAGATACATATTATTGAATTTTGGTTGAAATTATGTCACTGTGACGACTCTAGGTACACTAAAATGGTTTATAATCTACTTAAATTAGAATCTGAATCGCACCCAAATAAGCCCACATGGGTCACCAAAGTCAAATCCCTGTTATCAAGACTTGGCTTTTATCAAGTATTGCTGAACCAAGGCGTTGGAAACCCAATATGTTTTTAAATTTATTTAAACAACGAGTACGCGATGTATATTACCAAGACTGGAACGCTAGCTTGCAAGAATCAAGTAGGGCACTATTTTATCGAAATATAGCTTCCTTTGAATTTCAATCATACCTTTCTTACGTTAATGTAGAAAAATATAGAATTGCTTTGTCTAAACTAAGAGTGTCATCACATCGATTAGAAGTAGAATGTGGCAGGTGGAAAAAGCCAGTGAGCACTCCGTATAATGAAAGAAAATGTCCTTGTTGTTATAAGCTAGAGGATGAATATCACTTTGTATGTGAATGTCCTTTATACAATGAATTACGTAAAGTATATATAGATAAGTACTATCGTGTCAGACCAAGTTATTACAAATTTATTGAGCTTTTATCAACTGATAACGTAAACTCCATGAGAAAACTGGCAGCATATACCTTTAAAGCCTTTGAAAAGAGAAGAAATCTGAGATTCATGTCCGTTTTTGTTAAAATGAATCTTTCCAATATAGTCTATTACTGCCTAGAAGCAACAGTCTCTCCCGCTTATTTATTCACTTCTTTGCTTATATAAGCGTTTAAAAATGTGTATACTGTTTTGTTTAGTTATAGGGATATATGTTTGCAATTATCTGCATGTATATGAGATATTATATGTACATTGTATGTTCATGGGCCATAAATGGCTTACAACGAAATAAAGATATATTATTACAATGTCTATGAAAGTATTAGAATGGATTAATTCTCCCACATTGAACGTACACATGCACTGAATGTACACTAAGTCTTACAAACCTAGGTTAAACCTAACCCAAACCTTCTTCAGAATAGAACACACTCAATGTGCGGGTACTTACGGTGTTATGTTTAGGACATCTTATCTCGTGTGCACGACATCCTATCTTGTGCTCTCGATATCTTATCTCGTGCACACGAAAACTTATCTCGAGCGCACGACATCTTATTTTTGCTCATGACGTCTTATCTCGTGCGCACGACAACTTATCTCGAGCGCACGACATCTTATCTCGAGCGCTCTACATCTTATCTCGAAAGCACGACATATTATCTCGTGCGCACAACATCTTATCTCGAGCGCACGACATCTTTTCTCGAGTGTACGACATCTTTTCCCGAGTGTACGACACCTTATCTCGAGCGTACGACATCTTATCTCCTGTGCACGACCTCTCATCTCCTGCGCATGGCATTTTAGCATTTGGAAATTGGCATGGCACACCGGCCTTCCAAGCCTAGTTATGTATATAGTTTAAATGTTATGGTTAAATATTTTTCCCTGGAGTCATGGCCCTTAATTTGTGTCAGCTTGTCTGACAAACTCACAGATGATATATTTCCAGAGCCAAATATAGCCTGCTACAGGCTTGTCACTTACCTTGAAAAGTCAGACGAAAATGCTGTTTTTCACGATAGTGAATTGTCAGGGATATCTTGATAATGGTCAGTGAAAAATGAAATTTTAGAAAAGTCAGGAAAAAGTCAAAGAAAAATGACATTCTGGGCCGATGTTTAAAATGCACATTTTTCATATTATACGTGCAAGTATAAAAACATGCGTACACGTGTAAATATATACGTCCGCGTGTATATTTTATACATGCACGCGTAAACACCCACATATTTAAAAGCGTGCGTTTAAAAATATACACGTGGACGTATATATTTAAGTGTGCACGCACATTCTAGCTGCACTTACATATACGCCTGTACTTATACATTTACAAGTGTACGCGTAAATATATACGTACACGTGTAATTTAACACGTGCATGCGTAATTCCGGGTATATTATATATACGCGTGAACCTATATATTTACCATTGTACGCGTATAATTTTATACGTGCACGCTTGATTCTTGATGCTTTAGAAATTGACATGCAAGTGTATATATAAACGTACAATTGCAATTATAGGTACACGTATATATACACGTGCACGCATATATGGACATGCACGAGTAAATTTATACACACGTGTACGTCCATATAAGCATGCACCTACATATTTACAAAGCCCGCCCGCTTAGCTCAGTAGGTAAGAACGTTGGTCTAAGGATCCCGGGGTCGTGAGTTCGATCCTCGGGCTGGGCGTATGTTCTCCGTGACAATCTGATAAACGACATTGTGTCTGAAATCATTAGTCCTCCACCTCTGATTCATGTGGGGAAGTTGGCGGAGAACAGGTTTGTACTTGTACAGAATCCAGGAACACTGGTTAGGTTAACTGCCCGCCGTTACATGACTGAAATACTGTTGAAAAACGGCGTTAAACCCAAAACAAACAAACAAGTACATATTTACATGTGCACATATATTTTTATCACATGTTTGATGTCATGGGAATGAAATAAAGCCACCACTTGGTCTATAATAGGTAAAGGAAGAAGATATTTTGATGTTTCAGCAGAAAAAAGGGTACATGTGATAATGAGTATATTACGTTTGTGTTCCCACACTGAATTTATTACAATTGTTGAATAAAATTGATATAATGTTCGACAGAGCCTCGCATGTTATTATTTTATTCAACTCGTTTAATAAATTCAATATGATAAGACACCCATATGATATCCTCTATATAAGTGCAAGTGTATTTTGAAATGTGCGCTCACGCAAAGCAGAGACGAAATATGATATATATGACCTGTACTGCCGGCTTATATCCCTGTGTCATCAACTTCCTTTCAATTTTCACTAGTTTATGTAACTAGTTTTAAGAATAAAATGAATGCACGTATGATACTGGCGAGCACTCCAGGAAAATACAATTGGGATCATTTATATGTTTATTTCACAGGAAACACACAAAACTATATTTAAATTTCCGTTTGACATGTCGTGGATAAAATGAGGTAATAATTTTGTGGAAACGTCAACAAATGTAGAATTTCTCTATGTATTCCTATAGAAAATTTGTATCTTTTAGCGTCAACGGTTTGTATCTTTTAGCGAGCCTCGATTTTGTATCATTTAGCGTTGATTGTATCATTTAGCGTTGATTGTATCATTTAGCGTCAGTTTTGTATCATTTAGCGTTCCATCCAAAAATAAATGTTTGTTTGTTACAGGTTGGCTTTTTCGAGGACAACACGAAACTTGGAGCGAGTTATTTGAGAGAGGAGGTATAGATAAAACTTTTCTTGCGAGTTGCCTAAAAACAGGCATTATATTGTTCCTAAAGTGCGCAGTTTCTTTTTTGTTGCGTAAACTTGCTGTAATATAAAACATATTTTCATGTAAATTTTATACAGAAATAAGTACACACTTATAGAATAAAGCACACTATCTAAAATTATAAATTTTATTCATTTCTGCAGCCGGGCAAAACAAAAACAAACTAGGATACCTTTCACAAATGGTGGAAACATTTACGGCGATTCTGTCCGTTTACCAAAGAATGTATCACTTCACAAAGCATCACTTTGAATTGCAGTCCACGTTTTTCAATTTATACAGAATTTAAATGCCATTTTTTACGTGTTTAAATCATAATATAATTGAATTTGGATCTGATAAACAAAAATAGGTTTTGGAAAATTTAATTTCCAAGCATTGAATTATATTAACATTTTATTGTAACGAATAGATATTTCGGCAAAAAGCTATTATATAAAAATGTATTGACATTCCACGCTCAAATCGATGAATATTTAACTTAATTTTTTACAGGTGTTCCGGATGGTCTGGGAACAAAATTGCACGTGTTATGCTGGACAATAGAGATAATATCAATATGATTAGTTTTCAAAAATATTTATTCATAACAGTAGCACATACTGAGTTTGTGTTATATAACAAAACATATATTGGGCGTCATTGAAAAGTTACCACTTAGATATACCTCTTAATTTTTATACAGTAACAACGTCACCTTTTCATGGCCTGTGCGTGTCTTTTTTTGCCTGTCTGATTATGTCTCCTGACCCATTTCATGACTGTCAGGTGAGAACAGCCCCTACGACATGCAATTTAACGAAATGAAGGTCCGGCGTCAACCATGCCAATGACCTGATGTCATTGATCGTCCCTTAAACGTGGCATATTTTTAGCAAAGATATTTTGGTTTCGAACGTATTCTTCTTAGTCTGTCCACTATCTTTCAAGTAAGATAAATGATTTGCGATAGAAGTTGCGTACATGTCGAATTTGCTCGAAAAAGTCATTTTGCACGTGCAGCCCGTGACTCAAATGGAACTCATCGAATTTGACAAATCTTTACACCAGTGACTTCTCAGTTGGACCAAAAGCATATTCTTGCTATGCATTTTACATAGTTCAATGCGATTTTTAAAATATTAGGGCCAATAGGGTGGTAACTTTTCAGTGACGCTGTGTATATGATATAGACATATACTACCTGCTAACTTCTATGTTTCTTTCGGCTTAGAATGGCCGGGAGGCTGATTTTAATGACAAATGCAACAAAATGTATGCAATTTGTAATATAATCTTGTTTCCAAATAGAAAGGAAATATAATGTAAATATAATAAATGAAACTTTTTTTCGGTGTTCATGCGAAATGAACGACAGAATAAGATCGGCAAATTAAACATGAAATTCGCATGAAGACCGAAACAAATCATTTCTTCATGAAGAGCAAAAGGAAATGCGCGAAAGTTACGTCAACACTGCTTAGTGATAACGGACCGCTGTTTTGACGACGTCCGTATATAGTCTGGGGGAATATTCCTTAGATGACGTCACAGTTATTCCGCCTGGTGAACAAAATTGCCGGGAAGCTTATTTTAATGTTAAATGCAAAAAAATATTATAATATTTATCTATACATTTATTATATAATCGTGTTTACAAATGGAAAGTAAATACAATGTAAATATAAGAAATGAATCTTTTCTTCACAACAGAATAGGATCGGTAATATTAACCGATCCTATTTTGTCGTTCATTCGCATGAACATTGAAAAAAACATTTCTTGATTGTGTGTGAAGTTTGTTTTTAATGACCTTCCTCTTATCGTCAAGAGCACAGGTTTTCATTTGATACATGTAATTAAGGCTTGCTTTATTTTATTATGGGTACATGTACACTCTTGCACAGAAAAATATGCTTCCTTAGTTCAATTCACGATAACTTACGACTCTTACTCTGTGCATCGTTTCCAAAAGTATCACTATATTTATATTCCCTGAAATGATAGAATCCCGTGAAAACAAAAACACATTCCCTTGTAGTACATTAGAATAATTGTTTTAAACCAGACATAATTAAAACTGTTTGCGCTATGCTCGTCAGCGCTTAAGATATGCAGTGTAAAAAATAAGACAAAAAGAAAGCTTTTGTAATCGACTTAAATTAAATGTGTTCTCTGTAAAGCAGACATACATAAAACGAAAATAATTCTTTTTCAGACTTGACATTCTATGCAGAGAACAGCACAAGACTATGGTAAGTACTATGAAGTGCGAATTTTTTTTTTTTTTAAATCAGACAAAGAAATACTTAGCTTACATACAACAGACAGACACGAGCCAAGAAATAGTTTTACCATCTAAGGTATGTCGTACTTTGGCATAGATTTAAGAGTACTCTAATTTCATATAGAAAAAAAGAACAATCATTTAAAAGTGTAATTACGAGAAAGACATGTCATTTTTTGACAAATGACTGTAAAAAGATATCATCTGTGACATGAATGCAGCTCTAAATGCAATGTTTATGGTAATGTCATGAGATATATATTTAACCATGTATATGTTAATTACATTTGATGAGGATTTTCTACTATACGAAATGTTAATATCTAATAGTAAAATAGGTTAGTAAAATATTAGCACAGTATATCTTTACGATTCATAGGTAACGGAAACCATATTTATTTCAGAAATATGTCAAATATATTTGACATATGTGTGATGTCGTACAGAAGTGTTTTGTTTATGATAGTACTGTTTCGTTATTACTATCTGCAATAGTGAACGGAGAATGGAACTGCTTTGCATTTGTGCCTTGTTGAACTGTAATTATAACACAAACAAATGGGGGTGCGGGGTTGGGAGGGGGGAGGGAATTTTTTTTTTTTGAGAGGGGGGTCAAGGTCAAAAGTAGACATCTTGGAAAATATGTTTTGGCAAAGGGGGTATATATATATATATATATATATATATATATATATATATATAAGGTTGTAGGTTAGTTTGGTAATATTTTCATGACAATGGTACATGAACCACGGGTGGTTCAAGTTCTGTAGCATAGTGCTTACAGTGCTTCTTATATTAAACTACACCACTACAGAAGGTTTTCTGTTCCATAATATGGTCTAGTAAGTACTGGCATTTTGTGGCTTGCATCTTTGCCTTGGCATTGCTTCTCTGACTAAGTGGCTGAATAGAAATGAGTTCCTCTGTGTTCTGTATTAGAATCAACATCATTGGCACTGTTGTCGCCGCGAAAGTCTTGATTCAAGTACCTGGCAATAATTACCCGTGCTGGCGCGCCATATTCGAATGTCACTTCAAGGTAGGTTGCATCTTCCGCTTTAGTCAGTAGTATATTGCTAACCTTGATTACTAGTATTCCAGTCTTTTGCTAAGGTTACAGTGTGGGCACGATAATAATTGACTTATCTGCAACAGTCCACAGCCCATGTGGACATCAAATCAGCAGCATGTTAAATGCTATATAGGACAGGTACTGTAGGCTTATTTGAACTTCAAAGCTCAAGTTCAAGCACAGAGAGCACACCATTGACTTCTGCTGGTAGGCTGGAAAATAGTTAATTCATGAAGAGGTAAGAGATATTCCAAAGTAGTACTCCCCTGAAGTGGAACAATATGCCTTTGCAGGTATTTTCGGCCCGTTGCCTCATTAACACTTGCAATTTAAGTAAATAGGTAGGTATTGATCCACTTGAATATGGAGCCTTTAAATTATTTTGATCTACAAGGCTAAGTATGTCCGTCTAGCAAAATTGTCTGAAGCCAGCTTTGGTTCTGTTATTCAGACTCTTCCTAACCTACTGATTAAATCCATTCCATGGTGTTCATAAAAGAATTCAGAATATTTTTGAGAAGTACAAAATTTTGATGACATTGTTATAGAGAGGTTTTTGCTTAAGAGAGGGCCGCCCTAGAGATGATGTACTGTATAATAAGGGCATCAACTTGCCAACCGAAATCAAAGTGTGGAAAGAAATTTGAAGTATAAGCATTAGCTTTTGCTAATAGCTTACTTCTGTCTTTGCTCCTATTGTTAGAAGTACAATTTTGATATCTTTTTGTAAACTAAAAGTGTATCATGAACATGTGATGTATTAGTTCATCAAAACGAAACTTATAATAAATGATTGGGCTGAAAATTAACACGAGGAAAATGTTTCCGTTTCAAAACAACCTTGCAAAGCGTTTTTTGTTTTTTGTTTTTTTTTTCTGCTTTTTTTTGGTTCCTTATGTCCTAAATCAATTACAAAAGTTTGCAATTTTTGCAATTGCAAATATATTTAGCTTATCTTCGAAGAAAATGTTCGTGCATTATTACTAAATAAGGTCACTAAACGGAGCTTATTTTCAGAAAATGAAAGTACATGTAAACACTTTAAATGATCATAGGGCAAGTTGCATATTGTCCTTTTTACCTACCAGATGTATACATGATATATCGAATTGAATATTTTTAACATGACTTCGTGGAAGCTAGCCTGATAGTATTACCAAATAAGACCTTCAAACCTTTAAAAAAATAGCTGGAAATCTTACACATTTTCCGAATGTTGAACAACGGTATGATAATAACTGTTACCGTTTATCTTCCAAAAAAGGGTATTATTTCCATAAAATTACGATATGACTTCTTAACCGCCATATTATTACAGATAAAGACATTCATGAAATTTGGAAGGACGTGCATGGAGAGTTTGTTAGGGAAATAAATAAAAAGGCCGAGAGAGGCAGTTGAGAATTTATATGTCAATGTTAACACTTTTTTGTTTTCGTTGCGTTTCCCGTTTATCAGTTTGTATTATTTCAAAATATGCACACAATGAATGAATGAATCAATCCCCAGCAAACAGACCTTTTACAACAATTGATATGCTCTTACTATCTTATTATGATCAATATGTTATTCTTTTACAAATGATTATTTTCATAAGTATGCCAGGTATTTATCAAAAGGCCGCGTATTTTGTAACGAGTTCTAGATGTCACAGGGTCAGAAAATGTGCATCTAGACCGGGACTCGAGCTCGGGACGCCGGATATACCGTTCCGGTGCTCTACCGAATGAGCAACTTGGCCGTCTACACAGTTACTCCCCGTTTTGATAATCAAGGACTATGCCGTGTCATATACCGTGACATATTTCTACACCACTTTTTGAAATTCGTCCTTATTTATAAGCAATTACAGGCGTCGGAGACTAATCAATGTAATGCCGTCATGCTGGTGTGCAAAATGTCTCCTCGGGCCGAGGAAAATGTGCAGCCAGACCTGGACTCGAACCCAAGGCCTCGGTATAGGACTTGTTTATCAAAACGGAAAGAAAGTGTGTAGGCGGCCGGGTAGCTCAGTCGGTAGAGCATCGGAACGGTATTCTGTTCTTTTATGTAAACCTTCCGACACGTGTATTTTGCGTTTCAATTCTTCGAAAATGCGTTTCCAATATTACCAAATATGGCAACACAAACTGCTGTTTGCATTTGTACTTTTGGTTTCAGTTCTAAAAATTGCGAATTTCATTATTACCAAATATGGTTAGAAAATCTGTAGGTGTATTTTAGCAAGTAACTTGTAAAAACTTGTTTCACTTATTTTGAAACAATGTTTTCAGTTTTTTGCAAACTGTGATCATAAGCTGCTATTCCGGCAGTCGTTGATATAGTTCCTAGATTGCAAAACCAGACAATCCTTTCCTTTTAAAATGAAACTTTATGTTTCGTTTTAAATTGTTTTAATGTGTAAAAACATCCGTATCGTACACTTATTTATAGTCTTAATGAGGGGTTTCCTGTGTTAATAACCTTCACTGCTAGGTTACTGCTTTTAAGAACTGTGGCTTTCCCTTTTGAATATTCATGCTTGCTCCAATTTCTCCCAGTAGCCATCCCTTTAATCTACCACTTCCCCCTTCATGTCACCTTTGTCTATATATTGCTTATGATTAAATGTACTTGTTGAATATTGTTTCGTTTCAGCATCTTTTTGTTGTGGGCATTTTTTGCTATGCATGGCTCTATGGCTGTGTTTAGGGTGTTCTGTGCTTCCGGTAAATCTACCCTTACCCCTAGTATTTTACTATAAAACATGTACTGTAACTAGCAGTGTACTGGCACTGTAAACACAGCCAGTTTTTTGATAAGCACTATTTCATTTTTTATGCCCCCCTTCGAAGAAGGAGGGGTATATTGTTTTGCAGATGTCGGTCGGTCGGTCGGTCGGAATTTAGACCAATCCGTTTCCGGATTATAACTCAAGAATGCTTGGGCTTAGGATCATGAAAGTTGATAGGGAGGTTGGTCATCACCAGCAGATGACCCCTATTAATTTTGAGGTCAGTATGTTAAAGGTCAAGTTCACAGTGACCCTGAATAGTTAAACGATTTCCGGATGATAACTCAATAACACTTGGGCTTAGGATCATGAAAATTGATAGAGAGGTTGGTCATGACCAGCAAATGACCCCTATTGATTTTGAGGTCAGTATGTTAAAGGTCAAGGTCACAGTGACCCTGAACTGTTAAACGGTTTCCGGATGATAACTCAAGAACGCTTGGGCCTAGGGTCATGAATATTGATAGGAAGGTTGGTCATGACAAGCAGATGACCCCTATTGATTTTAAGGTCAGTATATTAAAGGTCAAGGTCACAGTGACCCTGAACAGTTAAACGGTTTCCGGATGATAACTCAAGAACGCTTGGACCCAGGGTCATGGATGTTGATAAGGAGGTTGGTCATGACCAGCAGATGACCTCTATTGATTTTGAGGTCATTAGGTCAAAGGTCAAGGTCACATTGGCCAGGAACAGTTAAACGGTTTCTGATCTTTTTGTCCAAAACCACAAGGTCTAGGGCAAAATCTAGTGGTCCTTTACCAAGATTGTTCAGATTATTTCCCTGGGGTCAAATATGGCCCCACCCCGGGGGTCACATGGTTTATATAGAATTATATAGAAAAAAAACTTTGAAGAGCCTCTTGTCCAAAACCACAGGGCCTAGGGCTTTGATATTTTGTATATGACATCATCTAGTGGTCCTCTACTAAGACTGTTCAAATTATTCCCCTAGGGTCAAATATAGCCCCGCCCTGGGGGTCACATGGTTTATATAGACTTATATAGGGAAAAACTTTGAAAATCTTCTTGACCAAACCACAAAGACTAGGCTTTTGATATTTGTAATGTAGCATCATTTAGTGGTTCTCTACCAAGTTTGTTATCCCTCTAGGGTCAAAATGTGGCCCCGCCCCGAGGGTCACATGGTTCATAAAGACTTGTATAGGCAAAAAAAATTTGAATCTTCATGTCCATAACCTACATCATTCAAATTTGGACCACATGTATAGTTTTGAGCGGCAAGATGAAGCTTGACATGAGTTGACCTTGATCTTGACCTAGTGACCTACTTTCACATTTCTGTAGCTGCAGCCTTCGAATTTGGACCACATGCATAGGTTTGTGTACCGAAACAAACTTTGACCTTGTTATTGACCTAGTGACCTACTTTCACATTTTTGAAGCTAAAGACTTCAGATTTGGACCACTTGCTTAGTTTTGTGTTCCGAAATAAAATATGACCTTGATTTTGACCTAGTGACCTTTTTTCACATTTCTCAAGCTACAGCCTTCAAATTTGAACCACAAGCATAGTTTTGTGTACTGAAATGAACTTTGATCTTGAGATTGACCTAGTGATCTACTTTCACATTTCTGAAGGTACAGGCTTCAAATTTGGACCACGCACACAGTTTTGTGTTTCGAAATAAAATTTGACCTTGATTTTGATCTAGTGACCTACTTTCACATTTCTCAAGCTACAGCCTTCAAATTTGAACCACATGCATAGTTTTGTGTACTGAAATGAACCTTGATCTTGAGATTGACCTAGTGACCTACTTTCACATTTCTAAAGGTACAGGCTTCAAATTTGGACCACATGCATAGTTTTGTGTACCGAAATAAAATTTGACCTTGATTTTGACCTAGTGACCTACTTTCACATTTCTCAAAATACAGCCTTCAAATTTGAACCCCATGCATAGTTTTGTGTACCGAAATGAACTTTGATCTTAAGATTGACCTAGTGACCTACTTTCACATTTTCTGAAGCTACAGCTTCAAATTTTGACCGCATGCATATTTTTGTGTTCTGAATTGAAATTTGACATTGAATTTTACCTAGCACCTACTTTCGCATTTCTCAAACTACAGCCTCCAAATTTGAAGCACATGCAAAGTTCTGTCTACCGAAATGAACTTTGACCTTGAAATTGATCTAGTGACCTACTTTCGAATTTCTCAAGCCACAGCTTTCAAATTTGGACCACATGCACAGTGTTTTGTACCGATATGAAATTTGACCTTGATTTTGACCTTGACCTAGTCTTGAAATTTGAAACATTCAAAAATGGCTCAGTGGTGGGCGCCAAGACCACTCTGTGATAACTTGTTAGGTTAATAGATTAAAGGTCAAGGTCAGATTGAACCAGAACGGTAGAACTTTTGTTTACAGTGAGCATATAATTTCTGTTTCTTGTGTAATTACTGAATCCATCAAGGGGGGCATTTCGTGTTCGACGAGCTCTTGTTAATAAATAGCATCTATTATTTACAGTGACGACCAAAGTTATATAACTGTTGCTTTTCATGTTCTCAACTTTTAGTTGTGAACTCTGGTTTATGTATCTATGTTAATTGGCACTAACAATGGCAATTATATTTTGAGGAAATTAATTTAAAATAGTCATTCCCGAAAGAGAGTAAATACATTAAACCCACGCAATAAAAAGGATAAGAACTGAAGATAAACCTTCCTCACTTTTGCGAAAAAACAAAAATGTTTCGGCATATTTAGCTTAAATCTGTACATCTATACTGTGACTAAGAACAAAGTTTTAAAAAATTGTTAGATATGAGTTACAATGTTAGAAGAAAAAGTTATATTTATGTATGAGTAGATATTGTAGAAAGTGAAAGATATAACTGAATAAAATAAAACAATATAAAATGTGTCTGTCTGAGTTTTTTTCTAAACGAATCTCTTACATGTACTTAAATTTATGCCCGAGTATAGCTGTCTTATACTGATCAGAAAGGTCTGGGTTTTCACACAGAACAGTATCGAAATTCAATAGGTTATTATGAAGATCGTTTTGACTTTCATTAGAATATCTGCAATAAAAGAAGGAGTGCAAGTTTGTCTTCTTTATCCCAAAATGGCACAATGGACTGGGAGAGATATCTCTATAAAAATGATAATTAAGCGCACTGCATTTAGTATTTAGTCGAGTATGAGCATGGAGCACCTGGAGTTTTTTTCCTGTTTCCAGGGTAAAAGTGCACTAGAGTAAGTCGCTTGTTTTTCTAATAGGTTAATAAGATGTGTTTGAGATTATGTTCAATATTTAGTATAAGAAGGCACCTAGATATTCCGCTTCTTGATTTACGAGTCTTGTCAGGACAAGAAGATGATGATCTAGCGTTCATTCTATCAAATGTTCGTCAATCGAACATGAAATTTTTATTGGAGCTGGCTCGTATACTACCGATCAAACGCAAGGCACCCGCATAATATATTCTTTCCGAGCTTATCTTAAGATTTATATTGACCTGATGTTATCATCTTACGTTCAGGAACCAATTGAAAGATTAATGAAGACATATATGTCCAAAGGGTTAGGGACCACGTTAGACTCTGGTAGTGGTAGAGTGCTATGTGTTAGTGATGTTATAACGTCTGTCGTAGAGTGTATCCAAGGGCTTTTTTCTCCATATTTCAGTATCAGATTGGAGAAGATCTGATGCAATAATCGGTTGCTCAACTATAATATAGAAATTTGTTTTGTCAGCAAAGTAAGAAAACACAACTTATCAACGTAATATAATGTATAAAGGATAGGTTTTGCCAAACAGGTTGTTTCAAAGTCGAATAAACTGCTCCGACGTATTCAGTTACGAATATCAAGTTTTCCTTGAGTGATCATTTTTTTGAAAATAGATCAGGGGTCGTATTCATAAAGCATCTTAAGTTTAAGTATAAGAAATTGATTATTTACTTAAGTATTACTTAAGTAAGAAATTTATTTTACTTAAGTATATTTGTTATTCATAAAACAACTTAATAAGTAATTCTTGGCTTTTATTGTGGACGAAAACATAAAGAAAAACAACATAAATTTCAGACAGATACAACATGCACAATTATGTTTAAAGTGCTTTTATCTAAAAAAGAACACTTTAATCGTACTCACGATGCTATTTTGTTTTCTGACTTAAGTCATTTCTTACGTATCTTAAGTTCAAGCTGTTTTACGAATAGGACTTAAGTTTTTTTACTTAGACTTAAGCTGAAATCACCACAAACGCAAGTAAAATCTTCAGCTTAAGTCAAAACTTATACTTAAGATGCTTTATGAATACAGCCCCAGGTCACAATCAATAATGCACTAGATTTTGTAACAGAAGAATTGCTCCAACGCGTTCATTCACGGATATCACACACGCCTTGAGTGAGTGATCATTGTTTGAAACCAATGTGGTATTTTATGTATTCGATCAATGTCGAATCGCATTAATCGCAACTGAGACTGAATGTAACAGTTGTTACATACTTAAGTTAGAAAATTCGAAATGATGTTTTAGAAAGTCAACCAAAAGGACACAGAGACAGCGCCATGCATTTTTATGGTTCGTTTTACAAACATCTTAGCCTTATGTTCGTTACTTGAAACTTGCATTCAGTTTGAACAATATTGGATAAATGAAAATAAACTGGCAAAAACTCCTGATCCGCTCCATATCTTTTACAGTAATTCATTGATTAAGATATAATATTTTAACATTACATGTGTTAATTGACGAATGTACAAAGTGAAATAACAGTTAACTTTCTTTAAAAGCCACTGGATTATAATTTTGTATTATCAGAGAAACTTGATAGATTGTTAAAAGTACATCGTGCGTGGACACGAACCCAAGTTTGAATATTCATGATCTACGTAGTTCGTTCGTCTGGTTTTGATTGAACTTTGACAAGGTGATATATGAGGTGGAGCATATTATGTCCAATTGTAGTGATAATATCACAGTAATGAAATAACTTGAGTGAAGTTAAGAAATTGCATGGAGGAAGACTCATTTGTTTGTCTTGAATATTTGTTGATTGTCTACCCTGTTGCTTTTTTGTAATTTCATTACTTTTAAAACTGAATCTGGACATGATTAACAAATGACAATTAATGTTGTATAGCAAGTTTAAAACGTTATGATCCATTACTGTGTGACATCTTATCTCGTGCGCGTGAAATCATATCTCGTGTGCACGCCATCTTATCAAACGAGCGCATGACATTTTATCTTGTGTCCTCGACATCTTATCTCGTGCGCTTGAAATCTTATGTCGTGTGCACTTCATCTTATCACGTGAGCACGACATCTACTCTCGTGCACATGAAATCTCGAGCGTTCGACATCTTATCGCAAGCTCACATCTTATTTTTTCCCTTTAATAATGCATGGAGGGCACATAGGGTCTCCTTCATCATAAAAATTAGGGAATGGTTTAACATCATGCGCAAATTTAAGTTATCTAATTATCTCTTTATTTTTAATTTTTGAAGCTGGTAACTCATGATACTCACTAAGAAACTCTGACTACATACATAGTATAAACGCAAAATGTGCAATATATCAAAACTCCTTTTTACCTTCAGTCATTTGTGACTGGAATCAACTACCAGCAGATGTTCGCAACCGGTTCCCTCACCCCTGCCAGCTCATATCAATCTAGACCTGATAATATTGATATTGACAGCAGCCTGTTATTCTCTGTTTGTGACCACTTGATGTCCGTCGTGCGTCGTGTTTCGTCCGTCGTGCGTCAATCAACAATTTCTTGTCTGCACGGTAGTGGTTTCATTTATGATTTGATCTAACCAACCTAACTTGCACACAACTTGTATAAACATAAGATGTCAAGAGCCATATTCTTTTGGGGTTTTTAGAGTAGCAGGCCCTGAAAGGGCCATATATTTGCTATTTGGTATTGTCTGCACAATATCAGTTTCATTTATGATTCGATTTTAACCCAACTTACACACAACTTGCATCACCATAAGATTTTTGTATCCTGCTTTTATGAATAAAATAAGATAGATTTTCAATTTTATTTGCCCAGCTACTCATATCCGGGACACTGACCATAAATCCAAGATGGCCGCCAAGATGGCCGCCAGTTTTCTGTAATAATGGTCATTTAAATAATTTGACTCTAGGGAACATTTCAAAAGTATCTAACTATTATTTCTTTGTATATTTTTACGTCGAATAAACCATATTTCACCAAATTTGTATAAAAAGGGCTTTGTAATCGTCAAATTTTAAGAAAAGTCAGTAAAAATAGCAAAATATTACAATTTTTAAGCATTTTTTCAAAACCTGTAATTTTCAATTGTTGCAAAAATCTTAACATTTTGTCACAGACATATAGTTTTACAACTGGTTTATCAAGTCATCTATTTATGAGTGAAATATGATGTTACTAGACATCAAATACCTATTTTTCCGTAATAAGAGGTGATTCAATGTACCCACCGCTGCATAAATAATTCCAAAAATTGTGCATGTATACATGTACCAGTATACACATCATTAGTAAGGAGGTATTTTAGATAGTATGTGTATTGTTTTGTCATAATTGACTATTTGATAGCCGACTAAAAAAGAAAAACTTAAACATATCCTACCAAAATTGTAATCAAACAAAACCTTCCGTAAAGAGTTACTTCCCTTAGTTGCTAGTACATCATTTGCAATCAGGAGCCTAATGCAGACGGTAAAAGCGGAATTTATTTAGAGTGGACCAGTACCACATTACACAAAACCTGTAGATATGCAGTTACAGAGGTAAGAACATACTAAACCATTTACTGTTATATGTTTGTGCTTATATGCCCACTACAATGATAAATTCACTGTGATGCTTATGTCCTGTTTCAAGTGTATGACCTTTGTGATTTGTCAGAGTGAATGATAGCAATTTTAAGTGTTAGAAATGAAATGTTTTTGGTCTTTGCTGCTTAGTTGCTTATTCTTAACCATTATTTAACCAAAGCTGAAAAAGTAAACCTGAGTTTTGCAATGTAGGAGGGGTCCTGCTCGAAGGTTTTAGTAACTGTTATAGTACTCGGATAATGCATTTTTCGGATAATTAGTAATTTGCAGCACCTTAATATGATGATTATTGTATATATATCTTTTTCTTTTGAATATATTGTTTTCTAAATATTCCAGAAGTTGAAAGGATGGTTGGGTTGCGTTGGTTGAATATAGACTATGCTGACCAGTGAGGCAATAGGAGTAATAGAGGTGCAAAAAGAAGAACGGTTTACAGGTAGTGTATTTTTGTCATATAACTAACTATTTTACAGAATTGGTGAGGAAATCTAGATGTTTGTCTCCAGCTTTAATTATTACAACTCAGATTATTTTAGCTTTTTCATTATAATGTATAGATCTATTTCATCTATGTAATAACATAGATACATGCCCAGTGCCATTTATTACCTTGAACTGACTGGTTGGTGGTTAATGATAACAGTGTTTCAAATATTTATTTTGTGTTTTATATATTTTCTGTTTCAAACATGTTGTGGTATGTACATGTATGTTCTTCAGGTGTTCCATTACATACAAAGAGGAAAAGACAGAGGAAAGTACAGAGGAAAAGGCAGAGGAAAAGACAGATAAACTCCAGAATAAACATCAAACAATGGCAGATTATTCCTAAGTGTATGCATGTAAGAATCTTCAGTGTAAGGTATATATTATGCACTAAAACTGTATCATGATAATAAACATAGTACATAATTGCATATATTAAAGTTTGCTGTAGTAGCTATAACAAAATGTACCTTTATCTCTTTTTATAAGTATTAGTTGGTATGCTTCATTGCTGTAATGCTGACTGTTATAATTGTATCAGAGATTTATTTTTTTGACATTACCAGGAAACTTTATACATGTAATGAAATGACGGAATCTTATTTATGCACATGTTCATACATAGTTTGAGATTTGTATTGAGTGTTGTTTTATTCAGTTGTATTTGTGGTTGGCTTTAACAGTGAAATTGATGGTGATCAAAATCAGTGGGGAAATTTGTACAATGGTTTAACATAGATACATTGTAACTGTTACATTTTCCAGGTGTAATTGGACTGAGATATACAGTACCTTAAAGGACATTGGTCTAAGCAAATGTGTTAATTAAGCTGAAATTAGAAGTAAAAGGTAAGATGTTCTAGTAGAGACGAAAATACACAATTTGGGGTTTCTACTACTTTTAATTATCTATATAATCTTCTTCTATATATATATATATCAATCTGTCATCATGTAAACAATGGTACATGTCTCTGAACA
This sequence comes from Mercenaria mercenaria, assembly GCF_021730395.1. Lineage (NCBI taxonomy): Eukaryota > Metazoa > Mollusca > Bivalvia > Venerida > Veneridae > Mercenaria > Mercenaria mercenaria. The sequence goes on from NC_069378.1 coordinate 2,041,732, forward strand.
CATAAATAACTGTTTATCATCAAACCACTCAAGACGTGTAATAACTGTTTATCGTCAAACCACTCAAGACGTGTAATAACCTTTTATCATCAAACCACTCAAGACGTGTAACATGTCCGGGTCTGAAACATACATAACAACAATAGTAAAGGATAGGTATGATATTAAAACGGATATCATATAGATAAACATATATCATACATACTATAGATATCAATTACGCTATAAACCATATTGCCTTACTTGAACATTTACATTATACTAAGTAGAACCATTAATCTACATGTATCTGTTGTTCATTTAGAAGTTATCGGTTATATATGAATTACACAACAGATTATAAATGATTTAAAAACAATATAAAACATATATATCAAATCATTGTTATCTAGTGGTCCAGTGGTCTGTATAGTGGCTAATACCTAGTGTTTCAACTGCACTGATCTTGACTTCACTCTATTCCTTCATACTAAAATATATGTATTGAAAACAATAGAACACTGACTATATATCATACCTTATTTGTAGAATAAACACCCACATTACATGTAACAACACTCTCCAGTCTCCTGTCTGCTCACACCTGTGCTTGTGTACCAACACCGCCAAGAGCTGTAACTGTGCTGTAATGTGAATAGTGTGATATTCATGCTAAATGTTAAAACAGAAGTAAATGGCAGTTGTAGACCTGCGATTACAGAACTTTACGCGAATTCCAGAATGACAGAAAGAACGCATAAAATGAACGAATACAACAATATCAACCGAACCAGAAATAATACAAATCCATCGATACAATGTAATAACATTATACGAACCCAATTCCGATATCCAAATACACCATACAAACTTATAAAAAAGTAAAACACTTGTTAAACTATTTTTCCTTGCTAACAAGAAATTAAACATGGCGGTCTCTACCGCAAACCAAGATCACGTGACCACAAAACAACCGATACTCCAATCTTATTGGACGAAACAAAGTGAAACTAACCAATCTAAAAATAATCAGTTCGTGGAAATGGTGACAACATCTCACTTTTCTATACTTTAAAGGCCCTATGTTAAATAATAAATAAAAGGTTTAAAGGCCCATGTTGACATATCTGAAATATGAGAGGAGTTAAAAACATTAAATGGACAACATAATGAAAGTGTTAAAAATGACACTGCTACATTCCCCCCCTCTCCGGAAAATGATGTCTCATCATTTACCAAACATTTTCAATGCAGTAATCATCTGAAAGAAAATCTACATTTATTTAGTAGTATTATGTACAGTAATCCACAAAGCAATCTATACACCAAACAATACTTTAAAGCTATAAAGACTGTCAGTCAGCATAAACTCAATGCTGAAAATAACTATACATTTAAACTTAACCTGTATATTCTTATACAAGAAAATAATCTATAAGAACTGTCTTCTCCTCCCTGCTGCAAAAATTGTGCCCCACAATTTCCATATCTGTAATCTATCTGCTTTGTGTCCTGAAATTTGATCTACCATTAATCAAGCGTACACATTATTACATAAATATTAAAATAAAAATAGAACCTCACATATATTGACTACAGTATGTCATCTTTTATTCTTTTCATGGCAATTTAACAATAAAATTTCACATTTCAATATCAAAATTCATTACATGATTACAATTTCACATGGATCTAGTTTAAAATCACTTCATCACAGCTTCCCATAATTTGTTTGCCATGTCCTTACTAACTGAATTCAAAATACCAGAATCTAATAGTTGATTCAGAGCTTCACTTCTGTCATATGATGTTCTAGTTATCTGATACATGAGATAATCTTCCTGCCATTTTGGTTTCTTTGCAGATCTATCCGATCTTCTTGGAGGTGGCACAGATCTATCTGGTCTTCTTGGAGGTGGCTTTCTTTGTGTCTTCTTCTCATTTGTTTTCTTGCCTTGTTCCTCAAGTCCTGCTGCTTCTGTATTTAATTCTTCCTTTGCACATTCCTCTTGTCCCCCACTAGCTGTTATCTTTTTTACTTCAGTTTCATCATGATGAATATTTATCTCTCCTATGTTTCCTTCTACTGTGTTGTCTGTTTGACCACCAGTATCAATCTCTTCTGTCTCTGTTATATCTTGTTTCTCATCACTATCCATGTCGACATGTTCTACTTCCACTGTATCTTCTATCGTCGTTTCATCTCCTTTCATCTTGTCTAGTTCAGAAGTGTGAGCGTCCTCACTCTGATATTTTCTCAAAACATATTCTTCTTCTGACTCATCTGAATCACTAAATTTTCTATTCTCTAACCCAGTACTGGCTTTCTTCTTCACTTCATCTGTGTCATTCTTAGCAACTGCTGTTGCCTTAGTCCTTTTTCTTCGTTTAGGAACTGGTCTGACATTAATATCTGTCTGTTGATCCTTTGTGTTTTCTTTTCTATTACTTTCATTGGGTCCATTGTCTATGGATTCCACTAATAATAGTAAGATTATTTCTGTGCAGAGTTCTACAAGCTCCATCTCCATTCTTTACTTCAAACACAGGAATTTCAGGGTTTGGTTGTTTTGTGACAACATATGGCTCTTCCTCAAATCTGTCTGCTATCTTGTGGCGTCCTTCAAAGGCCAGTATCTTCACCAGAACTTTGTCACCCACTTGAATCTTTGATGCCTTTGCCTTCTTATCATAATGTTTCTTCTGTCTTTGTCTTGAATTATTTGTGAAGCGATTTACCAGTTCTCTTGATGTTTGTAGACGCTGTTGTAAATGTTCAACATACTCTGTTGTTGTCTTATTTGTTGTTGCTTCTTGCGCTGTTTCGAAATCTGAGTCGATTGGCAATTTTGGAGTCCTGCCAAACATAAGTTGAAACGGAGAAAATTTTGTTGATTCATGTCTGGTACAGTTGTAGGCATAAACAAGTGGTGGCAAAGGTTTCTTCCAGTCTGGCTTTTTGCTTGGATCAAGAGTTCCTAACATGTTGAGTAACGTTCTATTATATCTTTCAGAAATTCCATTACCGCTTGGATGATATGGTGTTGTTCTAGACTTTTCAGTGCCGAATAATTCACAAAGTTCTTTGATGAGTGTTGATTCGAAATTACCGCCTTGATCAGAGTGTATTCTGGTAGGAATGCCATAATGAACGATGAAATTTTCATAGAATGCTTCTGCAGTAGTCTTAGCAGTCTGGTTTTTTGTAGGTACTGCTAAAGCCAGTTTTGTAAAGTGATCAGTTATTACTAAAATGTTGGCGATTCCTCCTTTTGATGGTTCTAGCGGTAAAAAATCCATACAGACAAGTTCTAATGGATATGTTGTTTCAATATTCACAAGTGGTGCTCTAGTATTGGTGTCTGATTTTCGTCTGAGGCATCTATCACAACTCTTAATCCAAAGTTCACAATCTGTTGCCATTCCAGGCCAAAAGAATCTTTCCCTCAGAAGTGACATAGTTCTATCTATGCCTGGATGACCTATCTCATTGTGCAGACCTAATAGTGCTGTTTTTCTGTAAATTTCAGGCAGAACTAGTTGTTGTACTTTCTCGTCATTTGTTGTTACTTCTCTATAAAGCACACCTCTTATTATTTTCAAGTTGTTGAAGCTCTTTCTCATGATGCTGTCATCTTTCGAGAAATATTTCAAATGTGGTAGTCTGTTATCAGTTACAGCAGTTATCCATTTGCCAATGTGTCTGTCAGGTCTCTGATGTTTGCGAATGTCTCTTATTTCAATCTGAGCCATGGGCTGACCAGGTGAATCTGCCGCTTCTATTATATTGATGGCTGCTGCAGGAAGTATGTCAATGTATGGGTCGCCTTGTATTGAGCTGCAAATGACTTTCACTGTGTCTTGGTTTATCTTGATCATGTCTCCATCTATTTCTGTAGACCTCTCATGTGGGTAACGAGACATTGCATCAGGTCTGTAGACAATGTCAAAATTATATGCGGCTAGACCTGATGACCACCTTTGTCCTGTCGCGTCTAACTTAGCTGATGTCAGAATATATGTTAGCGGATTGTTATCTGTGAAGACGGTGAAATGATTCCCGGTCAAATAATCGCTGAACTTGTCGGTTACCGCCCACTTTAGCGCTAAGAATTCCAGTTTAAAAGCTGGGTAGTTTTTCTCTGATTTGGTTAAACTTCTGCTTGCATAGGCAATAACTTAGTTCTCTTTTCCATGATGCTGGTAAAGGACTGCACCTAACCCTGTACCACAAGCGTCCGTGTGTAATTCAAAAGGAAGACTAAAATCAGGGTATGCAAGAATTGGAGGTGATGTCAGGATTTCTTTTAACTTATCAAATGTCTGCTGTTCTACTTCAGTCCATTTCCATTCTTTTTTCTTACTGTTACCTTTTTTCTTAGATGTTGTTGGAGGAAGTAGATCATTCAAAGGTTTTGTTATTTTTAAGAAGTCTTTCACATATCTGCGATAGTATCCAGCAAATGCTAAGTATGAACGAAGCTGGTCGGCATCTGATGGAACTGGCCAATTTTTTACTTTCTCAATCTTTTCAGGATCTGTTTCCACACCAAATTCACTCACAATGTGACCAAGAAACTTAACACGTTTTTGAAGGAAATAACATTTGTCGGCAGATAATTTCAAATTGCATTCTTATAACCGAGTAAGAACTAAATCAAGTCTTTCTAGGTGTTGCTCGAAACTGTCGGAGAATATTATCAAGTCATCAAGGTATATGACGCAAATTTTCATATTATAGTCGGCTAAACACTCTTCCATGAGTCTCTGGTACGTCGCAGGGGAGTTACTAAGTCCAAAAGGCATCTTGTTGAAATGATATAGTCCAAGAGGTCCAACGGTGAAAGCAGTCCGCTCTTTATGTGTTTCCTCAATTGGAACTTGATGGTAGCCACTTTTCATGTCAATAACACTAAACAATTTTGAAGAACCAAGGCAATCAAATACTTCTTCTATGCGTGGCAAGGCGTAAGCATCACGAACTGTGCGTTTGTTGATAGCGCGATAATCTATACACATTCTAATTTTGCCATTTTTCTTGCGTACTAGCACTATATCCGATGCCCAGGGAGACTTTGATTTGGAAATAACACCACTGGCTAGCAGCTGTTCTAAATGTGCACGTATTTCATCTATCATTGCAGGAGGAATACGACGATGTCTTTGTTTGAATGGGATTTCATCGACTAAATCAATGCGATGTTTTCACAATAGCCGATGTCTGTGTCACTTTTAGAAAAAATATCTACATGTTTCTTCAGAAGTTCCCGTAACTTGATATTTTGATCTTCACTTAAATCTGAATTGACATGAATCTCTTGAAATATCTTTGAATCTTGCTCATTTTCTAACTTTTGAAAGACTGAGTCATCAATAGTCACAGGTTGAATTTCACAAAGGATAGCTTTTGGTGATACTGTTATAGAATTTGTTGTAACATTAGAGATGTTGACCAAGGCTTCATTGTTTTTCTTGTATGAATAGTGTATGACGGATGGAGTTATGTCAACGAAGTTTGGTAATGAAGTGTCCTCTGTTTCTTGCAGTATTGCACAAGTGTCATGGAAATTCAACTCTTTATCTGTATAACCTTTTATATCTACTGACTGGTTTGGTCCTATGATAATCATGTTTGGTTCTGCTGACTTTACAATGGCAATTCTATCTTTATTTCTTTTAAGCTCTCTTTGTTGTATTGTCAAGCATCTAAATGCAAGGTACCAAGGTGTGTGAAGACTAGCTTTTTGTAAAAATGTTTCCCCGAAGTTGCCCTTGCAGTTTTTCAGAAGTTCATTCAAGATGTTTGTTCCAAGAAGAAGAGGAGTTTTTGCACTGTACTTTGTTTCCGGTGTAATAAAAAATAAACATTGCTGATTTGTTGATTTGGGGATCCCATCTGTAGTTAAAGTTGCTTCAATGTAACCAAGATATGGGAGTTCATTTCCGTCAGCACATTCTACATTCAATATTTCAGTCAGAGGTTTTATTTGCGACTCTTGAAGACGTTCTTTGTAAAAGGCTTCACTGATGCTACTAATGCAACTTCCGCTATCAAGTAATGCAGATGTTTCAATGTTGTTTATCTTAACTGTTGCTTCTGTTGAAGTTCCAACTAACTTAGGATCTTTGTAACTATTTTCTGAAGTGCCCCTATTCAATCCTGTAATTGAGGCACCAACTAGTTTGGGCAGTTCCTAGCAAAATGGCCCTTTCTGTTGCAATTATAGCATGTGGGCTGCATATTTGAAGATCCTGTGGGTCTAGCTGGTCTGTACTCTCCACGACCTCTGCCTCTATCTTTGGGATTTTCTCTAAAATTTCTTCTGAAACCACGACTAAAGTCTCTTTGGTATCCACCTCCATAGTATTGGTGTTGTTGATTACTTTCTTCTTTCTCTTTTTCCAAACGTTCAATCCTTGCATTCATTTTCTTTAAAAGATCTTTCACTTCTCCGAGTTCTGATTTCTCCTCTACTTTAGTCGCTGCATGGCACTTTGCTTTAGAATCCTTTTCTTTTTCTTCATTCATGCTGTTTTCTATCTTTCGTAGCTCTATCTTGAATTTATCATAATCTTTAACTGTCTCAAATTTGTAATTTGCAGCTTGTCTTAAGGATGTACGAGCGTTTTTTCAGGATATCCGCCATTTTGAAAAATGTTTCTTCGAATATTGCTTTCTAACAAAAGTTCTGCCAAAAATTAATGCTAAATAATTAAAATATGGCTAATAATGTACCATTTAACCAAATATATTATGCTTTTTGCGAAAAAAACATTTTCACCCTTATTTTTGGCTGACATTTGCCGAAAATTGACGTAAGATTTACAATAGGGTAGTTGTAGGTAATTTGAAATATCTATTAAAGTATATCAGGTTTGGTTTTGATATTTTTATGACTGATACATATGATGTTAAGCTATAAAGAAAATAAAAGTTTTCAAGATAGCACTTTATATTATCTAGAAAATATAAATTAAAACAAAAAAAACAAAAAATATCAAAATTCATCACTTTTTAACAGTTTTTTCTTAATAAATTTCTTAGATGCACGGTGACCCCAATTTTTTTCTTTCCATTTTGAAGCATTTTTGTGTGTCATTAATGCTGCAAAATATTTTGAAAATCTTAACGTCAGAATTTTTTTTGTAGATCTAGATACGTTTTTTCCATTGAAAATAAAGTGGGTGGGGTAATTATGTCAACATGTAAAAATTAAAGAGATTTGTTTGTGACATTTATGCTTATATAAGACTGACATCACCATATATTCATATTAACCTGTAAGACCTGAAATCCCTATAAGATTAAATAGGATATTATATGTTTTATAAAGTACCAATATTTTTTCAATTTTACAAAATTTCAGAAATGCGTAAACAGTGGGTGAAGAAAATACCCTATAAAATTAAAACGAGTTCGGTGACCTATGTTTTTTCTGCTCTTGTTTGTCTTAGAAACTAATGTTCTTCAAGCTCACAGGGTATGAAAAATTTCTTAACGTTAGAAAAAATTCGCTCGTACATCCTTAAGTTATTTCTAAGCCCTTGGTATAGAACATTCTTAAGGATTTCTTCTTGTGTAGCTGCCAAAGCTTTCAATTCCACCGCTTGGGAGAAAATGTCTTCAACACGTGCAGCATATGTTGATACAGATTCTGTTGGACCTTGAGAACACGCATAAAATTTCCTAAGAATCGACTCTCCAGTTTCCAACATTGAATATGTAGAACTAAATTTCCTCAAAATATCTGCAACACTAGCATGTATACCCATTCTGCGTAATATATTTGCTGCCTCGCCTTTACATGAACGTCTGATTCCGTTGAGTATTTGTTCTTGTGTGTATGTTCCCTCTACACAAAGACAGTTCACTTCGTATTGCCATGTTAAATAATTTACTTCACCCTTGTCAGCTTCTCCGTAGAATACCGAAATTCTGGGTACTGAAGTTGTTTTTGTCTTTTCTGTTGTCGGATTTACTTCTTTCACATAAAATTTCATGTAATGTTCAAGATCCTCTGGTTCTTCTAATTTCACTGGTGGTTTAATTTTCAATTTCTCAAACACACCAAGTAGCTTCAAATCTTCCTCCGTCACATCTTCTATCTTTTTACTAGCCATCCTTGCTATACTTAAATAATGTATTTCTTTTTCAAATGTCTACTATTCTCTTCTCTGTGTATCACTCTTTCTCAAGTATTATTCAATCAAATATCTGATTTGACTTTTCCAAATTATCAAAAAGTTCAAATATCACAGTCTATTTTCACTATTCACTTATATCACAGTCTCTATTTCATTCTAATTATTCTACGCCTTCTGTCACCTCGTATCTATATCTTGCTTTTCGTGTAAAGTCTTTACTTTTAGAATTCTTCAAATTCTCCTCTCACTCTTTAAATTTCTCCAATTCTCTTCAAAATTGGAACGTCTATTCCCTATTTCTTTTACTTGTATCAATCTCACAACTACTATTCATCTACAGTAGATATCACTTGTGCTACAATTCAACAATCAATATAAGTCTATTGTACATTCACTTCAACAGTCTGTATTGCACTATCATGTAATCTTAATACTAAGTATCAACTTTCTTTAACAAGTATTTCAATTTAATTTCATTCAAATTTTCAAATTTATTTCAAGTGCTAATTCCAATATAGCACACTTTCACCAAGTCAATATTCACTTACTTATTCAATTCAATTCAAATCTCAGTTCACTTCTGTTTCATTTCTAAGTTCAATTTCACTTCACTATTTCATCAATTATCTCCCTTTTCTAGTAATATATTGACTATCCTTTCTCGATGACTATCCATTAATCACTCCGCAGTACAATTTCAATGTAACACCGCAAAATATTCAACTGAATTCAATTTGTTTCAAAGTATAACAGCAGTTATTTCTCTTACAATTTACTACTGATAAGCTTTAGGCTTTACTGACTTAGGTTCCCTTTTGTGTATTATATACTTCAATATTACAATTTATTTCATTTACTATTTATCACAAAGTGATTTGAAATTCAACAAAGAAGTCTATTTTCAATTTTTAGATTACAGTAATGCTAATGAACCAATTAGGCTTTCAATGATATTGCCTTATTAAGGTATTCAATTCAATTCAATACCGATATATAAAAATATCCGCACGCTATGTCGACTATATTGCGATGGCCATAAGCTATTTTAACTATATATATCTGACGCAAATTTAGTACTGAAATAAATTTAATTATTTCAATACAAAATCATTCTGTATCCCAAATTCAGATATTACTGAATTTCTAAATTTATTTGTCGTATTACTCAGCTGAGATCAACTATTTTTCTCAATTTCTGAAATTAATTGAAATTTGTAATTCAAATTTATTGATCAATTTCAAAATCTATTACTATTTCTGAAAAATGAAATGTTTATTTCAAAATTCAGCTACAGTGCTCATAAATTTCTGCAATTTATGTTTTATAAACCAATGTACCACAGGACTATTCTCAAATTAACAACACAATGTCATGTAGTATGTTTATCAAACACAACTTTTGTTTATTTGCTTTATTGTCAAATATATTTCATGACACAAAATATTATATTTTATTTATCAAGTCTAATAACCTGAAAATAAGAATAATTTATTTCATTTATTCTAATTATCTGTTCTGCTTCTCTTTCTTCAGTTCTGCCTACCACTGAAAAACAAATACATGTATGCACAATTGATAAGCTAAGTAAATATAGGTCACACCTGTCAAACTATGATTTTCAGAAAATACAACCACCTGACTAAAGTCACATGACCCGAGATCCAATGAAAATACACTAAAGCCAATCTAGTAGAGACGAAAATACACTAAAGGAAAGTGTCACTGATATCACAACCAATCAAAATCTACAACCACAAAGTGTAGTAAAATTCTATGAATGAAATATCACAATGGCCAAATGAGTATCACAAAGGTCAACCAAATAACCTTCCACTGAAAAATATTATGTAAACAACAAAACCTGACTCAATTCAGCTGAAACCTTGTGAATTTAGAAATTACTTTGCACTGTAATTGCGGTCTACATGAAACTGCCGGTTTAAGAGGATTAGAAGAAAGACTAATAAAGATGGTATCAAATATATTAATCAAAAGAGGAGATTTTTCATGCAAAGAGAACCACCACCATGTTTATTATGAAAATGTGATTGTGGTGAATTTCTCTCACTTTCTTTACAATTGGCACACTATAAAATAGTTACACCCTGGGTCACAGCCTTAACTGGTTAAAATAACTTTAAAGAAAAGATACTGGTTCGAAAATCACTTGACTCATGTAAATTTATCGTTTCTAATTGACTATATTCTATCACTGTTCGTACCGAGAGTAAGTAATACTGAAACTGACAACTATTTTTACTATATATTTAAATATAGGTATATATGCTAACTCAATTACTTAATTTGGTAGAAAACTCTACAACTGTCTATAAAACAGTTTACTTAATTACAGTTTAAGTCTGTTTTCTTATTTTTTTTTTTTTTCACTTGAAGTTGAAAAATTACAAAATTGTGACCCAGGAAAAATTTATATACCGGCTCACCAACTGTTGGTACACAAAAAGACCACTAGCCACTGACTGTCCTAATATATAAACACTGATCACAGTCTGAAATGTTCCACCGATGTTGAAGCCTAAAGCCCCACGTTGGGCGCCAATCTAGTAGAGACGAAAATACACAATTCGGGGTTTCTACTACTTTTAATTATCTATATATCTTCTATATATATATATATCAATCTGTCATCATGTAAACAATGGTACATGTCTCTGAACACATAAATAACTGTTTATCATCAAACCACTCAAGACGTGTAATAACTGTTTATCGTCAAACCACTCAAGACGTGTAATAACCTTTTATCATCAAACCACTCAAGACGTGTAACATGTCCGGGTCTGAAACATACATAACAGCAATAGTAAAAGATAGGTATGATATCAAACAGATATCATATAGATAATCATATATCATACATACTATAGATATCAATTACGCTATAAACCATATTGCCTTACTTGAACATTTACATTATACTAAGTAGAACCATTAATCTACATGTATCTGTTGTTCATTTAGAAGTTATCGGTTATATATGAATTACGCAACAGATTATAAATGATTTAAAAACAATATAAAACATATATATCAAATCATTGTTATCTAGTGGTCCAGTGGTCTGTATAGTGGCTAATACCTAGTGTTTCAACTGCACTGATCTTGACTTCACTCTATTCCTTCATACTAAAATATATGTATATAAAAACAATAGAACACTGACTATATATCATACCTTATTTGTAGAATAAACACCCACATTACATGTAACAACACTCTCCAGTCTCCTGTCTGCTCACACCTGTGCTTGTGTACCAACACCGCCAAGAGCTGTAACTGTGCTGTAATGTGAATAGTGTGATATTCATGCTAAATGTTAAAACAGAAGTAAATGGCAGTTGTAGACCTGCGATTACAGAACTTTACGCGAATTCCAGAATGACAGAAAGAACGCGTAAAATGAACGAATACAATAATATCAACCGAACCAGAAATAATACAAATCCATCGATACAATGTAATAACATTATACGAACCCAATTCCGATATCCAAATACACCATACAAACTTATAAAAAAGTAAAACACTTGTTAAACTATTTTTCCTTGCTAACAAGAAATTAAACATGGCGGTCTCTACCGCAAACCAAGATCACGTGACCACAAAACAACCAATACTCCAATCTTATTGGACGAAACAAAGTGAAACTAGCCGATCTAAAAATAATCAGTTCGTGGAAATGGTGACAACATCTCACTTTTCAATACTTTAAAGGCCCTATGTTAAATAATAAATAAAAGGTTTAAAGGCCCATGTTGACAAATCTGAAATATGAGAGGAGTTAAAAACATTAAATGGACAACATGATGAAAGTGTTAAAAATGACACTGCTACATTGTTGTTTTGACAGGATAGGTACACATATACATGTTATGGTATTTAATTATTTAATTTGTCCACAAAATTAAAAAAAAATATGAAGCACTTATATTTATGTATGGAAGAAGTTTTGAGCTGTGCATTAACAGGAAACTTTATAGATGTAATGAAATGACAGAATCTTATTTATGCACATGTTTATAGACACTTTGAGATTTGTATAAATATACATGTAAAAGTGTTGTTTTATCCAGTTGTATTTGTGGTTGGCTATAACAGTGAAATTGATGGTGATCAAAATCATTGGGGAAATTTCTGCAATAGTTTAACTTAAATACATTATAACTGTTACATTTTCCAGGTGTAATTGGACTGAGATATGCAGTACCTTAAAGAACATTGGTCTAAGCAGATGTGTTAATTTTGCTGAAATTAGAAGTAAAAGGTAAGCTATTGTTTTGAGAGGATAGGTACATATATACATGTTATGGTACTTAATCATTTATTTTTTACACAAATTAAAAAAAATATCAAGCACTCACTTTTATTTATGTATGGAAGAAGTGTTGAGCTATGCATTAACAGGAAACTTTATAGATATAATGAAGTTATAGAAATTTACTTATGCACATGTTTATAGACATTTTAGATTTGTATAAATGTAAGAGTGTTGTTTTATTCAGTTGTAATTGTGGTTGGCTGTAACAGTGAAATTGATGGTGAGCAAAATCATTGGGGAAATTTATACAATGGTTTAACTTAAATACATTATAACTGTTACATTTTTCAGGTGTACTTGCACTGAGATATGCAGTACCTTAAAGAACATTGGTCTAAGCAGATGTGTTAATTTAGCTGAAATTAGAAGTAAAAGGTAAGCTATTGTTTTGAGAGAATAGGTACACATATACATGTTATGGTACTTAATCATTTATTTTATACAAATTAAAGAAAATATCAAGCACTTACTAAATATTATGTATGGAAGAAGTTTGAGCATGTGCATTAACAGGAAACTTTATGATGTAATGAAATGACAGAAATCTTATTTATACACATGTTTATTAGACACTTGAGATTTGTATAAATGTACATGTAAAAGTGTTGTTTTATCCATTTGTATTTGTGGTTGGCTATAACAGTGAAATTGATGGTGATCAAAATCATTGGGGAAATTTCTGCAATGGTTTAACTTAAATACATAATAACTGTTACATTTTCCAGGTGTACTTGCACTGAGATATGCAGTACCTTAAAGAACATTGGTCTAAGCAGATGTGTTAATTAAGCTGATATTAGAAGTAGAAGGTGAGCTATTGTTTTGAGAGGATAGGTACACATACGCATGTTATGGCATTTTATCTTTTAATGTGTTAACATATGTAAAAATATGAAGCACTTACTAATATCTATGTATGGAAGAAGGTTGCAAAAATCCTGTAATTTTCTAATGTTTGGAACAGCATTGTGCAAGATACTGATCTTCAAGCTGTTATAGTTCAATTTTAACATATGTAACGCGCAACAACCAGAATAAAATCAATTTTATAATAAACAGTATTTATTAATTTTACAGATAATCACATTTTGAAATGCATTGCGCAAAATAACTTAGTAAGGCGATGAATATATTTTTTCAGAATACCTATTATAATATACCATGAGTTCGGAATTGAAATGCATTTTGCATCTTGGAAAGATAAAAGATACAGGAGAAGAATTAAAAACATTTGATGATGAAACCTGGAACACTGTCAAAAACTGTGAAAAGTTAAGACGAACTGTATGGCCTATTTCGAAGTTCAATGTATTGAAACTACCAGATGAGTGTTTGCCTACATTATGCTACCATTCAAGCTGCTATAAATGTTATACAGCTGTTCCAAAAACACTTACTGAATCATGTAACAGTGTCAGTAAAGATGACAATAATAATGATGTACCTAAACCTATTCTTCGCAGTGAGGTAAAACACCCTATAGCAAGTTCGTCAGGAGTTTATATGAACACTTGTTTATTTTGTAATCAGTTAAGAAAAAAAGTTAAACTGAAACATGAAAATCTGTCTTTTACTGTACAACAGTCCAGTGCAGAAAATATTATCGAGCAGCCATTGAATTAAATGATGCTGTATTACTTGCAAAAATATCAGACATCGATTTAGTTGCAAAGAGGCTGAAGTGTCACCCTTCTTGTCGAAATATATACATGAAAAGATGGGAAAGATCACGTACAGCAAAGAAGAAAACCAATGGTTCCAATGTTTCCTTGCATGAAAAAGCCTATGACATTGTCAGGCTGTATGTACAAAATGAAGTTGTTGACTCCTTACGACCAAAAAAACTTGCAGCATTGTATAAACGATACACAGCGATAAATCCAAACTCTGGATATAAAGCACAAAACTTCTGTGACAGACTCATTGCTGATTTTAAAGGAAACCTGAAAAAATGTAAATCATCAAATAAAGATGGTATAGTTTTATGCTCAGTGTCTATAGCTGATGACTATGCAATCAGACAGGCTAGTATTGATAATGACTTGCTTAAAGATGCAGCACAATACTTAAGAGGTATCATACTGTCACAAAAGTCAGAATCTGAGCCTAAAACAGGGGAGTCATTAAAGCAAGATCAAATTTGTACGCCAGATGAACTTCTTAGATTTTTTCGATGTTTATATACAGGATCAAACGAAGATACTGCCTCAGACCAAGTAGAAAGGCTGATCAAGTCAGTAAGTGATGATGTCATATATGCAACTACACGTGGTAGGATAAAGCCTGTAAAACATTTAAATATTGGTCTTCGTGTAAAAAGCCTAACAGATAGCAGAAGTGTTGTGGAAATACTGAATAGGTTCGGTCACTCAGTTTCATATCATACGGTTGAAGAAGTTAAACCCAGTTAGCGTCAGATATTTCAGAAAAGAAGCAGGCAACTCCAGATGGGTTATTTAAAATGTCAGGTCTTCTTACAATAGAGAAAAGTGAAAATTTCACAGGTCGCTCAACACGACTAAAATGAAAATGTTGCAGGCTCGGTTTGATTGAGCCTGTTCATGGACGGTAGTGGAAATGCATGCTATCGTCCACGCCCTCTAGCCCCGGGTTGAGCAGAACTCAACATTTACACATGCTAAAAGTACTAAAAAACATTTAGAGACATCCGCAGATGTATTCAAACGGCGGTGAACATGGAACCTTCAGTGATATACGTGTTGAGGCGTGTAATTCCACGAAGAGCGGCGTTTGGTCCCCAGATAAAGTAAAGGGTTTGCCCCAAACGAGAAAACAATGAGCAGAAATAAACAAACTGGAATTTAGGAAGGGGATCTTAGGTTATGGAGCCTGCGTATCACAGGAACTGTCAAAAGACAAAATTAAAAAGCAGGCACCATATCCAAGGGGTGATTAAACAATACCCAAGGCTATGAAAGCGGGAGTATTGGAACCACCCAGGCCGAAATGGTCATGTTGGCAAACTAAACAGTACCAATAACACGACATAAAAGTCGTGGTCTTGCTTGGGACAACTATGATGAAAATACAGAAACTCTCTCAGGCGCAGGAACCCTTCATGACACAGTAGATATCTGTTACCAGGCCATTCCACCTGATCCAGAAAATATGGACAATATCAGGTATAATAGAGAAACCGCCGGTTCTACAATGAGCCAAGCCAAAGGTGGAAGACGGTCTCTAGAAATTACAGAAACGAGTATCGAGCCTTACCGAAAGAAACCAAGAATGTCCAGGTTTGATTTCGAAATTCAGACCTGTGAAGTCCCAGAAAATTTAAAACAAGTTCAAAAGCTAGACATGTTTTCGATGATAAATGTTGCTCTTGTAGAAGACGTACCTTTATGGTGGAGTTGGAATGCTGTAACAACTTTTGATCGTTTGCCATTACAGAAAGTAGGATACATGGAAAACTTAAATCTACCCCCTACACGTCTTGATATAGTCGCAGAAACTTTAAAACGATCATAGAAGTTAGCGGAGGAATGTGGTGAAGATTTTGTTATAGTCACATATGATTTAGCAGTGGCAAAGCCGGCTTTAACAAATCCAAGTGCAAGAGTCTCCATTGTAATGATAATGTGTTATATTTGTTTTGGAGCGTTCCATATTTTGATGGCTTACTTTGGAGCTGTTGGACATATACTTGAAGGCTCTGGAGGCCCTGATATCTTAACAGATTCTGGTATTCTTGCATCTGGTTCTTTAGTTTCATTCATGAAAGGCAAGCATTATAATAGATGTAAACGACTACATGTTATACTTGCCAGTGCATTTAACATTTTGCACTTCCGCCAATTTTTAGAAGTACATGGGTCTTTGCCAGATAACCTTCTAGAGGATATGAAGAGGTTGGTTGAAAATCCAAGCCCTGCAATGCTTACAGATATACAGGCTTCGGTACATTACCAGGAGTTTTTGGATACTTATACCAAGTATTCCGTTGACACATTGAATGATCACCATGGCAGCACAGCAAAATATTGGCTGATATATATCCACCTTGTAAACATCTTTCTGCGCTTTATAAGAGCATCAAGAACAAACGACCTCGGTCTTTTTACGTATACATTAGGTGAAATGTGCACCTTATTTTTTGCAACAGGACGACCAAATTACTCAAGATGGATGGTGAAGTATAAACTCAACCTATTAAATGCAAACCCATCCATAAAAGAGAGACTGCAAAAGGGTGCTCTTTCTGTACGCAGAACAACAAAAAACTTTGCGAGAGCTGAAGTCGACCTTACTTTGGAGCAAACAATTAATGCAGATGCTGCTTCAAGATTAACAGGTATTGCAGCGTTTTCTAACTCAGACAGTGCAAGACAGAGATGGATGCTTACAAGGGCTGTTCGGAGTGATATTGTTGGAAATCTAATGGAAATGACTGGTCTAAAACCAAACGACAATGGTACAAAATCACTGAAACCATACCGTATAAGAAAGGACCAAGATGCGATAAAGAAAGTCATTGAAAGTGTAGATTACACAATGAACCCATTTGTACAAGCATCCGATGCTAACCTGTGCTGTATTACTACTGGGAAACAAGCAAGTGATGATGTAAAGCATGGTCTTTTAAATTGTTTGGAAATGGGTAAAGCTCGGAAAGATGAATTTTTAGCTAAGTGTAAGCAGAACCCTTTAGAATTTGAGAAACCGATTAAAAGGAGGAAAATACCCAATTTCACGTCTGATGCAATCAAAACTCAACTCACATCAAAGAACAATAAGGTAGTAGAATTGCAGATTACTAGAGACGTATTTGGTAGATTACTATGCATCAGTGCTGAAGGAAATATTGATCTACGAAAAGTATTTTCATATCCGCTTCTTGCAGTTCCCCTGTATCTTGCACATGTAGATGGAGCCATGAACAAGACTGACAAAGCAAAGTTAATGCAACGGCTCGAAAAGTACTGTTTAGGACCAACTCCAACAAGCGTAGATATTACTCTGGTTGACGCGATGTTTCTCCTTCACTCTCTACAGAGTCTTCCACGAACATTCGGTGACTTGTCAAGATTATTAATGATAATGCTTTGCAAGATGTCACAGAGGGTAGACTTTATTTGTGACAAGTATGTATCACCATCAATTAAGTATACTGAACGGGAAAGACGAGGAGAAGAAGAAACTGTATACTGTATTAGTGGACCTGAACAGAAGCTCCCTCTTGACTGGCAGAATGCACTGAAAAATGCATCATTTAAAACGTCACTATTCCATTTCCTTTCCGAAGACTGGAGAAACAAGCATCACGTAGATGGGCTGAAGAAACATGAAATTTATCTTGCTATCGAAAATACATGTCACCGATATAAAGCGGAAGGTGGGACAGTTGTACATGACATCATAACTGAGTATAATTGCCAACATGAAGAAGCAGACACAAGATTGATTTTTCACTTGGTCAAAATTATCAAAAGCAAACCATCAAGCCAATGTGTTGTAAGAAGTAACGATACCGATGTACTAGTGTTGTTACTATAACATGTTAGTCAGTTAGAGGGACAACCACAAGTCTGAATGGATGCAGGCCTAAGTAGTCGCAATACTAGACGCTATATTCCTATTTCAAGTAATACAATAGAAACAGAAATAGTGAATGCCTTACCCAGTATCCATGCATTTACTGCCAATGATTTCTCTGCATCCTTCATGAACAAAGGGAAAATACGTCCATTTGAAACATTGAAGAAAGACCAGGCGTATGTAAGCGCATTCGCTAAATTAGGAAATGAATTTCCAGTAAGCCCAGCTGTTGAAAACACGATAGAGAGGTTTGTGTGCTTCTTATATGAATGGCCAAAAGAAAGTGATATAGATGCTGTAAGATACCGTTTGTTTAGACGGGTATATGCTACTAAAAATGCAACTGATTTAGCAGCCAAAATAAGAGGAATAGATCCCAGCTCTATGCCACCATGCAGAAGAGTACTGCTTAACAAGATAAAGCGGGCAAATTATGTTGCCTCAGTATGGAAAAATCCCAGCACTCCTACTCCTGTAAAGAGCACACCAGAGGATAATGGTTGGTTGTTGGAAGATAATAGATTCAAGATCATTTGGTTTGATGGAGACCAAGTGCCAAATGATGTTGCTTATTTGGTGATTTCCAACATCAACAACCTTACAGAAGATGTAGAAATTATGACAACCTCAGCTGATGAGCCAGGGTCTGATGAATCAGATGACGAATTCGAACTGCATGCAGATATATAAACGAGTATATACATATATACTCCATACATCAGATGTAATAAATTGCCGAAATATATATTCAACTTATGTTCTAATGTAATCGTTACTATTCGTCTCAAGTTGTATCTGAACATTACTTTTAAACACTGCAACTGTCATTGTTTCAAATGACTGAAATTTCACAATGTGTTACCTATTCATAAATGCATAGTTGGTAGATCTACTGTTATTCTGATTATTACACGTTACTTCTTTGCGCCTTTAATTGTGTCACTGCTCTGTGATAATCGTAACTAGATATTAAATCAAACTGTAATATTTGGTTAATATATAATGTTCTCTTGTGATGCGTTTACTTTGTTTAAAAGCTTTACGAGCAAATGAAAATGCAATAGTTAATTTTGTATATTGTCATGCCAGTTCATATGTAACTGTATCTCAATATAAAAGTTTCAGTTATTGTTTCAGACTTATTGTACTGAAATGACATCGAGATGATTCACAATGCTATCCTATATTTATGTCATATTACTTGTTAAACTGTTAAATCAAATTTAAATGTATATTGTTTAAACTTTTGTACCCTTGGTTTGTTAAGAGTTACAATGGTAATGATGAATTATGTTTAGTGACATCAATTAATATATTACCATTTCATTTTCATGGGATTCCTGTATTTTATGTTTAAATTATAAATCATTCATATCAGTTTAATTTGCCAGCTCATAACACTATTATGTTATTCATTTTCAAGATTATATTGAATTTCTGCTTTATATATTTGTTTCATATATTGCTTAGACAATACATATGCATATTTCACTTTGTATGTATAAGCATTCCTGATAACCTTCAGAAGTAAATATTCTGCATATGTGCAGTTATATAATAAACCGATTACATCTATTACATTTCTGCAATGGTAATTAGTGAATCTTTGAAGACAAAAATGATATTTCAACTATACTGTGTACCTTGGTTGTCATGGTTACAAGAATCAATGTAATTTATTTAATATTTGTTATCTAGTACTATACTTTGTTTTGTTTGTACATGAATTTTACAAATGAAGAAAATTATCTTTAAATACATATTAATTGTTTCAGTTATATACGGCCTAAGTATAGGCTGTGTAGTGGAATTTCTTAAGATTTTCCAGTGTTATGTGTGACTTTGTTGAAAGTCCTATTTTCATACATATGAAACATTACATGAGTAACATGCTACGTTTATCGATTTTGTGTGCATATATAAGCACAATCATATTAAAATAATTAGTTAAATCTATTCTTCTCTCTGTTTAGAATGTATGTATAAATAAAATCCGCTTTTACCGTCTGCATTAGACTCCTGATTGTAAATGGTGTCCTTGTAACTAAGGGAAACAACTCCTTACGGAACGTTTTGTTAAATTACAATTTTGGTAGGAAATGTATACAGTTTTTTGTCAGCTATCAAATAATCAATTTAATATGACAAAACAACACACAGAATATCTAAAATACCTCCTTACTAATGATGTATATACTGGTACATGTATACATGCACAATGTTTGGAATTATTTATGCAGCGGTGGGTACATTGAATCACCTCTTATTACGGAAAAATAGGTATTTTATGTCTAGTAACATTATATTTCACTCATAAATAGATGACTTGATAAACCAGTTGTAAAACTATATGCCTGTAACAAAATTTTTCAATTTTTGCAACAATTGAAAATTCTAGGTTTTGAAAAAATGCTGAAAAATCGCAATATTTTGCTATTTTTACTGACTTTTCTTAAAATTTGACGATTACAAAGCCCTTTTTATACAAATTTGGTGAAATATGGTTTATTTGAGATAAAAATATACAAAGAAATGATAGTTAGATACTTCTCAAATGTTCCCTAGAGTCAAATTATTTAAATGACCATTATTACAGAAAATTGGCAGCCATCTTGGCGGCCATCTTGGATTTATGGTCAGTGTCCCGGATATGGCAACTAAGACGCGCAGTTCTGAAAACTACATACTTTGCCTGTAAACGCTATATGATTATTTTTCAAAGGCGCAAAAAAAGTAAATAAACATGCCCTGGCTCTTGGACTAATGTATTTGACTGGGCAAATAAAATTGAAACAATTATCTTATTTTATTAGTAAAAGCAGGATACCACTGTACTTTTTCTGTTGGACAAGTAGTTTTGGATATTTTCTCATTCATGACTTCTTTCCAGAAGGAGTCATACAGAAAAATATTCTTTTTTGGTTTTGTTTACATTTTTAACATTCAAATATAACGCCATTTTACACTTCTTGTTCTGTCCAATGAGCTCTCTCGATACAAAACAACTAGATAGAAGGGGAAGATGATGGGTTATCGAGGCTTAAATAATTCCGAAAGCGATAAAATTTACTTAATTTCTGCAAAAATAGTGTTGTTTGGTGGGGAATTCTTGTTGTCGTTAAAATAATATAAGACCTTCTGATGCCAACGACAGCTTATTTCTGTGGAAAGGCATGATCTGCGAAACGGAGCGATGTCGGATTCCGTTCATTACAATGTTTTAACAAGCAAATTCGATGAAGTAGTATCCCCCGCCGAAAGGGTTTGTGGTGAGGAATGGCGAAACAGTATATCCGGCAAAAAGTTAAGGATGTTACTAAGAGGCAAATAATTTCATTAGTCAAAATCAATTTAACAGAAAATGAATGCTACTTTCTGGCCGGGGGTGGTGGAGGGGGGGGGGGGATGGCGATGGGCAGCGGGGGGGGCTGGGTGAGGGTAAAAAACATCAAATGTTGATTATAAATATTGATGGAAAATTAAAAATTAGAAATGAATGGCGGGGTGATGCATGCTTGGGGTAGTGGGCATGACTGGGTGGAGGAGTGAGGTAGGGAAACGGTACAACTTTGCATGTTAATAAATATTCATGGAAGGTTTGAAAAAAATAAAAAGGAATGAAAATTTTGGAAGGGGTGGAGGAGGGGGAGGGTGTGTGACCAAGGCAAGGTGGTGACCAGGTGTGGGTACACAATTTCACATGTTTATAATAAATGTTCATGGAAAAGAATGAAAGAAGTTTAATGAAATTCTACCAATTGGTTGGTTTGTTATGTACGAATCTGTAGATTTTTAAACAATTAAAGGGCAATAACTCTAAGGAAAATTGACCAATTAAAAAAAATAGCAGGCAACATCGAAGTATGTTGGTTCATATTTATTTCAAGTTTCATGAAGTACCAGCTTGTTACTGAGAAATGGCTGCAGACATGGATTTTTCACTAAATCAAGGACAATAACTCTAAAGGAAATTGACCTATCAATAAAAAAAAAACTTGACGGGCATCATCGCTGTGTGTTGGTGCATGTTTATTTTAAGTTTCATGAAATTCTACCTCATAGTTACTAAGAAATGGCTGTGGACGGACATTTTTGGGCATTTTTAATTAAATCAAGGGCAATAACTCTTAGGAAAATTGACCAATAAAAAAAAACTTAATTGGCATCATCGCAGTATGATGATTCATGTTTATTTCAAGTTTCATTAAACTCTACCTGATAGTGACGATAATAAAAGTACAAAGGGTGGGACATTTCTTTGATATTTCTTTATTAATTGAAAATATGGAATATATATCTTTTAGGCCACTCAAAGATACATTTGCGGTTCTAGTGCCAGCGGGCGAGGCGATGTCCGGGGTTGACATTCGACGGGGCGATGTTGTTTCATTTTTCAAAGGTGGGTGAGGGGGCGTGTTTGGCGAGGCGACATTTGTAAGAGTGATGTTCGGCGGGCAGCATTCAGAGAGGCGACGTTCGGCGGGACGCCATTATTTGTTATTGTGCCGCCGCAAAAATAAAACGTAATGGCACAAAGCAGCCGCCATAGTCAGCAGATAAATACTTTTATATCTTTAAAATTCACTAACATTTCTATTATTTTGGGAGCGGGGGAAATAAATGTTTTAAACGGAGACAGCTGTTTGAGAACAATTAAAGTAGGCACTCAGGGCAGTATGGTAAACATGTTTAGGCCATGTAAATGTTTGTAAAATGTTGTTCATTTACCAACAATTATGAATTTTGAATTTTATTACCTATAATATTAGCGGATGAATCATTCATATATATCTCGTTTAGGGCTATTCAATTATTTGCACTGGGGTCAATACGGGTAATTCGGTACTTGTAACATATGCAAATGTTGAGTTCTGCTTAACCCGTGTCTAGGCGGCATGGACGGTAGCATACATTACTTTTATCGTCTATGAACAGAAGCCTGTTGGGAATCTGTGGAGTTTCCACTTTTTCTGTCTTGTTTGCTAAATTCATCTTTAGGCAAAAATACAGTTACAACTAAAATCGGAAATATGGTGATAAAACCATTATGTAGCTCATCTGTTATTGTGATCGCTCGATGTCCGGCGTCCGTCGTCTGTTTGTTGTTTGTCTGTCTGTCGTCTGTCAACATTTGGCTTGTGTATGCGATAGAGGCTTATTTTTCAACTGATCTTTATGAAATTTAGTCAGAATGATTATCTTGATAAAGTATAGGGCAAGTTTGAAAATGGGTAATCTGGGTTTAAAAACTAGATCACTAGGTCAAATCAAAGAAAAATCTTTTTGTATGCGAAAAGGCTGTATTTTTCAATTGATCTTCATGAATTTTAGTCAGAATAGTTGCCTTGATGAAATCTGGGTCATATTCGAAAATAGGTCATCTGAGGTCAAATCAAAGAAAAGCCTTATGTATGCAATAGAGCTGCATTTTACACCTGATCTTCATGAAATTTGATCAGAATGTGTTTCTAGATAAAACAAGATCGAGTTTGAATATGGGTATCTAGGGTTAAAAACTAGGTCACTCGTCAAATTTGAGAGAAACATTGTGAACGCAATAGGGGATGCTTTTTACACTGGATATTCATAAAATTTGGAAGAATTTTTGCCTAGATGAAATCTAGGTCAAGTTTCTGTGGTCAAAAACTAGGTCACTAGGTCAAATCAAAGAAAAACCTTGTGTATGCGATAGAGGCTGTATTTTTCCATTGAGCTTCATGAAATTTGGACGATAGCCTTGATAAAATCAAGGTCAAGTTTTATTTTGGGTCATCTGGGGTCAAAAACCAGGTCGTTAGGACAAATCAAAGAAAAACATTTTGTATGCGATAGAGGCTGTATTTTTTGAATTGAGGTTCATGAAATTTAGTCAGAATGACTACCTTTATAAAATTTATGCCAGTTTGGAATATGTGTCATCTGGGGTCAAAAACCAGGTCACTAGGCCAAATCAAAGAAAATCCTTGTGTGTGATATAAGGACTGCATTTTGCACCGAATCTTCATCAGAATGGTTGCCTTGATGAAATCGAGGTCATGTTTGAAAAAGGGTAATCGTTGGTCAAAAACTAGGTCACTAGGTCGAATCATTTAAAAACTGCATATGTAACAGGGACTGCATTTTACACCTGATCATCATGAAATTTGATCAAAGTGTTTGTCTCGATGAAATCTAGATCAAGTTCGAATATGGGCCATCTGGGTCACTAGGTCACCTGGTCAAAGAAAAACCTTTTGTATGCAATAGGGGATGCATTTTACACTGGATATTCATAAAATGTAGTCAGAATGGCTGCCTTGGTGAAATCTAGATCACGTTTGGCCTAAAACTAGGTCATTAGGTCAAATCAAAGAAAATACTTGAAACCAAATTTTTGGTCCAATGAAATTGGTCAGAATATTCGTTTTCATGAAATCATTAAGTCAAACATGTTTACACTGTTATGGTGTGTTTCTCAGATGGGCGTCCTAGGGCCATCTTGGCCCTTTGTTTGAACATTTTATTGAATTGAGTTCTGGGAGTATATTAAACATATCTTCAGATGCTTTTAAATTGCTTTTTTGTACTTGTAACATGTGTAAATGTGGAGTTCTGCTCAACCTTGGAATAGAGGGCGTGGACGGTAGCATGCACGTCCACTACCGTTAATGTACAGGTTTAAAATGCATTTATGCAAAACACAACATTTGGATTTAAGAATAATGCTCCTTGAAAACTTTATTTTATATCCTTACTTTGACTGTTAATTCATTAATATTGGAAATGCACTTTCATTCAATGCATGTACAAATTATGTATTGTAGCAACAACGTGTAATGCCTTGAATCAATATCATTGTCCAATAATAACGCTTAGACACAGACTATATCTATACTCATTGTCCTTATCAAATAGTTTGTTTTGATTCGTTTTGATCAAATTTTTTTAACTTTTAAGGTTCAATAAAAGCAACAAGAAAGATCTTGAAGGTCCCTTTAAGACTAAACAAATGGCACAAGATTGTTTACTGTAATATCGGCAAGGGTTAATTCTGATTTTCTGATGTTCTATTGCAACACTTTGGAATTTACTTTCAAAAGAACAAAGACGTTTTATCTCGCCCTTACCTGCATTTAGTGTTTTTATCATTTCTGGGCTACGGCATTATATAGTCAACTTGATTTTGAGGCCCCATTAAGGTAACCCCATTTATTAGCTTACACTTTCACACATACATACACATAATATAGTACATAATAAACAGTGCAAAAGACGTGACAGTGACGGTATCCAAAAATTCGATCATATTTTTCAAATTTTATATAAAATTGATCATATTTGTTTCTTTGTTTGTTTCGGGTTATCGCCGTTTTCCAACGGTATTTTAGTTATGTAACAGCGGGCAGTTAACCTTACCAGTGTTCCTGGATTCTGTTCCAGTACAAACCTGTTTTCCGCAAGTAGCTTCCAACTTCATTAATTACATCAAAATTCAATGAGTCACCAACATATATATATAAATAATTCAATGAGTAACCAACACACACACACACACACACACACACACATATATATATATATATATAAAATTCAATGAGTCACCAACATATATATATACAAAAAAATGTATTGGTTAATAGCAGAATGATTCATATCTTTCATGAAAAGCTCAGTGAAATGAGTTAGCTATTCTTTTACTTAATTCTACAGAATATTCTTTCTTATACGTTTTATTTATGCTAAACATTGTTTACTCATCTACATTATGAAAAATACTGTTAGTTTTAAATTCGCCTACACATATAAGTACGTAAAGTAATTGTTTACTTAAATGAACAAAAATTCAAACAAATTACAAATTGTGCAGTAAGGTAGAAATAGAAGCTTATAAACATTTATTCTTATCTTGGCTAAAACGATTCCGTTATGATTTTTAAATCTCAAATGCTATAATCTGAACGAAGAAATGCGATTGTACACATCGTGTAAAAAGCAGACATTTCACGAATCATTACAAAGTTTAAAAGAAGAATGATTTTCATTCCGAAATGTGTCGAACTGGTTAACATTTATTTGGAATGCAAATGAAGTGCACGCATCTCACTTACTATGAATGAGCAGATGGATCTTTAAGCATGCTTAAAACACACACACACACACACACACACACACACACACACACACAAAAGAATTATATTATCCACAAAAAGTTGCGGTCTAAAATTAAAACTAAAGTACTTCACTACTTCCAGACCAAACTAATTAAAATCTACTAAAATATTCATTCAACAAATCATCACATTTATTAAGCTAATGATGAACGAAACACACAATAAGCATAGAGCGTAGAAAAATATTTTAGTTCATAATGAGGTCAGCAAATGTCCTCGTATATAACATATTCGTATTGATTTATTGATACAAGTTGTAAATTCACAGTAAAATTGTATTTGATTTTTCCACTTGTGCACAAAATGAATGATATTTGGATAAACACTTTTTCCCCTGGTGTTCCCTCGATTGTAAGATCATACTCTGAAAAAAATATCTATATTGTAGTGAAAAACAAAATACTAGAATATATCAGTGGAATCAAAATGATGTTTTCACTGTTTCATAGCAAAGAAAATATCATTTTAATTTGAACTGCGAAAGACAATTAATTGTAAAGAATGGTATTTTTTCTCCAAAATAAAGATATTAATTTATATGAATACCTACACAATTATAAAGATACACACTCCATTGGATGGAAATGTAAACAAAGTCAAGACATTTATTGGAAATTAAGATAGTAATCAGAAAGAATTTGATAATATATAAGAGATTTATGAGTAAATCAAATCTAAAATTAATTTTTTGTCGGAAACTGGCATAGCTTAAAAAATCATAAATGTAATAGAAATGTATTTAATGCTGTAAAACTTATATCTTTACTGTTAGATTTCTGAAAACTGGTTTAAGCGAATGTGTCAAATACAACAATAACATATATTAAGTGACAAAGAGTAAAATGTTAGCTATGAAAGTAGCATTTTTGTGTTAAAACAAAAAATTAAAAAAATTAAATAAAAATGAAAATAAAGGCAACAACACAGGACTGGAAAAATATTTAAGATTCAAGTTATTTTAGATCTTTCACCCAGTAAAAACAGTCTTTTGCAACACATATGCAGTTTTCAAGCAGAGCGTGCAACATTTTAATGTCGTGCTGGGCGACCACTTTATGTTTCATGAAGTTAGTTATTCTTGAGCTTGAGCTTCTCGAGATTGCATAACGTATCACGTTGAATGGATGTTTCCAGTATTTTACGGTGTCAAAATTATCATTAATTTCAAAGCAGATGAAAACGTTTGCGGAATATTTAGTATTGAGAATCATAAAAAGATCGATATCAAAAGTAACGTTCAAGCAATATTCTATAAATTGTGTTCTGCATGGACCAATTGTACAGACAAAATGCGAGTTAAAAGAAGTATGCCTGTGTATAAAAGCAAAATTTCGTATTGTTTTCAAAGCTTTTACTCAAAATGGCTAATTGGTATCTTGTATTGATCAATAAGAGGATCTTATCTTAAGCATATAAGAACTTAAAAATGTGATATTTAAGTTTCGTGTAACGTAACATAGTTATACAGTTATATATATAAGTCTTATGATAGCTTATCTTTAAACCAAGCCCCCATCCTAGCTAAGATGGATTTTGTGTCACGGTTCCTCTTCTTGCCGACTGATCCAAGAGTTGCGTTTGCCTCAGTTTTAAACTGCTCAAATTCAGTAGATATCTGAGCTCTCTTCCGGAACTCGTTTAGTACATTTATTCTCTGTAGAAATCCATCTTTTTTCTCAAGTTTCTCGTTTTCAATCATCAAATCAATATGTTCTGTCATCGTTAGAGGATTAGGTCTAAGTGCAATTTCTTCTAGCCTTTCGGTGCATGATTTGATGATTACCATCATATCCTCTATATCATCCAATAAATCACCTAATTCTTCTCCAAGCTTTTCAACTATTTCTTCCTGTGATAATAGCTTCCCAGTCGCCTCTTTATACTTTTTCTGCATATCTGCATACGTTTTCTTTACTTTGACATTGACATACTCAAATATATATGGCGTGTTAGCATGCTTTTGCCAATGACAGTTGTCTGGACATATTTTGCAATTCCCATCTGGACCCATCGCACAACATCTGGCCTTCTCATCGTCATTAGCAAAAGCACAATTATCATGACAAGTAAAATGGCAGTTAGTGCAGTTAGTAACGTGTTGGCCTCTTGGCAACTCTTTCTTTTTTTGTTGTGTTTCTTCAACTTCGTACTCAAAGTCTTTGTTATCTTTTATTAAAGACTTGTTCTGTTCAATGATCTTAATTTCTTGCTTGAGACAGTTGACCTTTGAAAGTCCGGCATCAAGCTGAGGTTGTAGATTTTTTATAGTTGCTTCTAGTCTGGACCGTTCATCAAGGACATCTTTGGTCAGCTGGAGACTTTTTGTTTCAACTTTTCCAAGGTGATCAAAGAATGCACGGAAACTTTTCAATCCCATGTCCCAAAACATCGGCGACAAGCTCGCAGCACTGATATTGACATTTTTGGCGAAAAGACCAGAATTATTGAAAGTAAAGCTTTGACCAAAAGGTAGTCCAGATTCATTGAGTGCAGCTAAAACAGGTGGATCTACTCCATCTGCAAATGTTATGAGGGAACATATATTTTTTTCGATATCTTTCCCGAATAACGACATCACTGACTGGAAAATATAACTTTGTACGGCAGTAAGACGTGCATCTGGGGCTTTTATAAGAAAACAAACTGCATCTATAAACGTGACACCTTTTGGCTGTTTTTCGGAGAAGAGTTGACGTATCTGCTCCACGATTTCCTGATCCCGTTTTAATCCACGTGTGTCTCCAAAACCGGGAGTATCTATGATATTTAGCTGACATTTCAATCGACTGCCCTTTTCCGGGTTGATTGTGTAACATGTTATCCATTCTGTCTGACTCAAAGCCTAAAATATATAACTGGACTGAAAGCTTTATAATTATAAGTAGTTGCTCGGTTACTCTTCAATTTGATCATAATTTTTTTTTTTTTGTATTGACTTACGTCGCACAGACACAGTTATAGGTCTTGTGGCGACTTTCCGGTTTTTTTGTGGTGGAGGAAGACCCCGGGTGCCCCTTCGTGCTAAAAATGATCTCAGCGGTAGTTATCAACTTCTTTTCTTACCGTCTTTTTTCAACAAAGAAACAAACAATGAGTCTCCAAGTAACCGGAACGGAACTTCTAAACAGGTTTACAGCCATAGAATCGGGGCTTGTTGTAAAATGAATTACTGTCTTTAAAGAAGAAGCGTATCGTCTTAACCTTTGACCTATTTAAACGTAAGTTATAAATACATTTTAAAATTGACTTTAAAAAAAAGAGCAATTAAATCTATAACACGTGACGAAGAAGAACGTTTTACCTTCATTCTAAGGCAACCGAAGATTTTTAGGATCATAAGCGCTATGATTTCCTTTTCATAAGCCTAAAAGCGATTTTATTGGTATTATACCCTTTATCATCGATCCATGATAAATAAAACTCACCTGATTTTTTTCTCTGTCTTTTTCTTCCTGTTCCAAGTCAATTACTGTAAACCGAAATGGATCGTCCCAGTTTACTCCAAGGATATAATTCACAATTCCATCGACTAGTGTACTTTTGCCAGTGCCTGTAGCCCCTACAAGCATAATTGTTCTAGATTTGCCCTCGACCAGTGGTGGTGCCCCTGGAATTAGAGAAACAATGCGAGTGACTTATTGATAAAATGTTATCTAGTTTTAATTAAAAAGATCTTTTAAATGCACACAACACATCCAAGGAAATGAAAATGCAAGATCACGTATCTCTTGGACCCTTTTTAGAAGAATATTAAATCGACTCCGTGGTCCCAGATGATTTTGAAAAATAAAGTTTTGTAAGGGCAGACTGTTCTACGCGACACTTCAAGACCGCAATAAAATCTACAAGACCATTTAAGTCATTAAACGGGACGAAAAAAAAAGCATACATTCCTTAATAACAAAGGGAACTAATTATTAGCAGATGGCTTTTCCTGTTTGATATCAATCCTTGTTTTTTTTTAAACTGAATCTGCTCATGAGAGGGAAATGAAAAGTACAATTTTCACCCAGGCCCCTTAATACATGCTTGGTTTGTATATTTAACTATAGGGTGTAAGTGATCCCTACGATTTCAGTAATTTCATATTAAAAAACAATGAACAATTACTATACAGTAGGAATACATGTGTTTGTGTGTATACACAGAAGTGTATATAAAGTTAATATAGTACACACATTATGATGTACAACTAGCCGCAATGCAATATGAATTTGTTTGTTTTGGGTTTAACGCCGTTTTTCAACAGTATTTCAGTCAAATAACGGCGGGCAGTTAACCTAACCAGTGTTCCTGGATTCTGTACCAGTACAAACTTGTTCTCCGCAAGTAACTGCCAACTTCCCCACATGAATCAGAGTAGGAGGACTATTGATATCAGACACAATGTCGTTTATCAAACAGTCACGGAGAACATACGCCCCGCCCGAGGATCGAACTCGCGACCCCGAGATCCGTAGACCAACGCTCTTACCTACTGAGCTAAGCGGGCGGGCAATATAAATTTGTATCCCAAGCAAAATCTTGCAGTTTTTATGCATAACATACAATTAACAATTTTTGTTTTACGTTTAGCCAAAGTAAAACACATAAAATGAGGACTTTCTACAGTGGACATGTATATAAAGCATCATATAATAATGAATATAGTTACAAAATATATTCTGTGACAAAAAAGTTATATTTTATCAACATAGGTCTGTTTATCACTTCAAATCTGGTAGACGGGTTCTTTGCTGCTTTAACTAAATTATCGCCCAGTTTACACGAACTGATACACAAAAAATAATGGATTGAATACTTTTTTTAAAACCGATTTGCCGGTAGAGGTACTTATAAAGTTATCCGCGATGAAATTTACCATATATATAACTGACATACCGAGCTCGAACTTCTTGGTCTTCGCTTTTTCATTTCTTGCAGCCCTTATCTCTGTCACTGGAAGAGCATATTTTGATGGTGATGGATTTCCTGCTGTTTTTTTCAAGGCGAATTTGACGATTCGCGTTGCTGGAGAATCAGATGTAACTATTTTGTCGCTCTCTTCGCTGTATGGTCCCTCGCCGTCTTCATATACAACACGAACACGGAAAATAAAGACTGTATTCGACTTTACATCGTTGAGAACAGCGGTTGAAGATCTGAACTCGGCTTGAAAAAATCTCCACTTTTTGTTATGATCTAAATCTTTGAAGCTTATCTGGTAATAGTCATCTTCTCCAAATGTTGATGGTGGATCCCATGACAATGTTACAGAGTCAGCGAGGACGTCCGATATCCTTGGTTTTCCTGGCCGATCCTGATAATAAACGTGATTATTATGAAGTGTCAGAAGAAAATAATCTTTACAAAATTGCAAATAACGTTGAAGTTTACAAACTGTCTCGGCATTCAAACATATGCTTTTCAAACCTTAATATTGATTTATACAGCACTAGGCAATTGTTTAAAGAGAGTGACCCTTTTCACCGATTGCATACATAACT
The DNA here is from genome assembly GCF_021730395.1 of Mercenaria mercenaria. Taxonomy (NCBI): domain Eukaryota; kingdom Metazoa; phylum Mollusca; class Bivalvia; order Venerida; family Veneridae; genus Mercenaria; species Mercenaria mercenaria. The sequence continues at coordinate 2,073,391 of NC_069378.1, forward strand.
GTCATTTCATTTTAATATGTTATAGTTTAAAGCAGTTTACGGATGTTTTATAAATACATATGTACATTGATAATTTCTTTTGAAAACAACAATGTATTTCTTTTATAGCTCACCTTGGCTTCATTGTCGACATGTTTAGTAACAGTATTCCTTTCATTTCCAGTAGGTTGTCCGCTTAAATGAAAAGGTTAAAAAGGAATTAAACTCAAAACCATTATAAATGTTTCATGGTGGCATTATAATGACTAAATGTTGAAAATAGCTTCAAAGGGTTAATCTTAGCGTTTAAAAGAAATATATTTGCATACGTTATAAAAATACATTATAGGATTGTAAATAAAATCTGAAAAGTAGATCCCTCGGAAGCATCGAGAACAAGGCAAACAGTGAAAATTGCAGACTCGGTTTGATTGAGTCTGTTCATGAGCAGTAATGGAAAATGCAACACTGCCCACGCCCCCTAGCACCGGCTTAAGCAGTATTCAATCTTCAAATCTAAATGAGTTGAAATCAATGATCCCGAAGGACCAGAAAATATGTAAGCCTTTTTTTTTAGATATTCGCTCCAGTTTCATCTGTTAATACAGGAGACAGTTACTAATTGTCCGTGGAATGATTCACGTTACATTATAACAGATCCAGGCACCGTATACACACGAACGTCAGATGTCTTACCATTTTAAGGGCATATTTTACGTGTACGTCAGACTGAGATAAAACTAGAGTATAACTTACTTACTATAATTACAAAATATATAAATGTACTTCGTTTGTGTTTCACATGCACAAAATGATTTACTTGTGAAGCGTTGTTGTTTGAATTAAGTGAATGCATATTAAATAGCAGTGTAATGTGTACGTAGGTGCCAACCTTAAAAATTCAATCTATAGAATATCTTTCTGTAGAAACAACGTTGGAAAGAACGTTGTTTTGCATTAGTTGTTTTTATATGATAAGGAACATTCAAACCAATATGCCATCCACCATATCCGGCAAAGAAATACACACATTTACATGATATGCCACAGCTATATATAATATTTTGCAGACGTGAACATTTGGGATATTTTACGCATGACATTATGGCAAGAGTCAATACTGTACCTAAACATTTGTCTTTGTTAACCGCATAATTTAAATTACACAATTTTAAAAGTACCTTTACTGTCCTATACGTTCCGAAACATTTCACTTTCACAAAAAGCATGAATAATTGAGATTTAGTTCTCTTGAAATAGATGCTCACGCTAATATTGCATAACACAGTCGATCGATTTGCTAGACAGTGTGCATAAATTTCGAAACAAAATAAGATAAGATAAGGATGGTCATACGTCATACCTTAAATTCGTGCTTTCGTCATCAACATTTGCTCTTGCGCTACCGTCTTTAAGGCCTTCTTCTGCAGACACGAGTTGATGTGTTCGAGTTGCTTTCATAGACTGATGTTGCCTACAGCAATCTTTACAATAAAATTCTTCACATTCTTTACAATATGATTCAGCAGCTCCACGTTTGTTACAAGAATTACAGTCCGGTTTGATGACCTTATCAACGTCTTCAATCTCAATCAATTTGTGTGTTTTGAGCAGTTTAGTACGTTCGTGTGCTTTGCAACATTCACAACATACATATCCTTGACAGTCGGCGCAATATTTGATAGCACTTTCCCCTGTTTCACATTGATCACAGCATTTTAAATCGCGTTTGGGGGCCTCGTTTAATGACACAAATTTGTGAGATTTTGTGAGTTTAAGTTTTCTGTGCCTTTGTTCGCAGTCATTGCATAAGTTCTCTTCACACTCAAGACAGTGCACTTTGGCGTTCATCTTTATTTCTCTTTCCATGCAGGGGTCACAAGACACATCTCGAGTCGATACGGGCTCTTTTGGAGTTGAAAGCTCGTGCTGTCTGGTAACTTTTTGTCCTTTGTGATAACTGGTGCAAGATTCGCATAAGTTCTCTTTACATTGTATGCAATATGTTTCCGCTTTCTTAACTTCGTCGTTGTCTTGGCATGGATCACATGGAATCATCTGCTTTAAAATTATGCCCTTAATTGATTCAAGTGTGTGAGTTTTTGTAATTTTCTGGGAACTATGCTTTTTAGCACAAAGTTCACACAGTGCCTCTTCACAGGATTTGCAAAACATAACTGCTTGAATACTTCTATTATCACAAATGGTACAGTCAATTTTCACGTACTCAACAAACTCTGGACTTTTAAGAGAGTGTGATTTTGTAATTTTTTTAGTCCTGTGCTGATTTGTACACTCAGCACAAAGCAGTTCTTCACATTCTTGACAAAACGATGCAGCTATTTTGTTTCTGTTTACACTAACGCAAGGATCGCAAATCTTATCTGGTTCGACCTGACCCTCTTGTTCGTTTTGCAGCAAAGAGACTGAAACAGGGGTATGTGACTTTGTAGCTTTTCTATTCAAGTGCTTTTTTGTACAGGATTCACAAAGGTACTCATCACATTCTTTGCAATAATTGGCCGCCCGAGTAGCGCTATTATTGTCTTCACACGGCTGGCATAATGGAATCATTTCATCGGACTGTCGTGACTGACTTTTCAAATATTCAACGTCAATCGGTTCATGAAATCGTGTCGCCCTTCTCATTTTGTGAGAACGCGTGCATTGGCTGCAAAGATATTCATCACATTCCTTACAGAATGTATCAGCTTTCGACCTCTTATCAGTGTCTGCACACGGAGAACAAAGGGGATTACCTTCTGCATTCTTCACTATATCTTCTACTGAAATCAACTTATGGGACGATGTCACCTTTCGTTTGGAATGACTTTTAGCACAGTCATCGCAAAGCTTCTCTTCACATTCATTGCAATACTTAAATGCCGTAGTTTCGTTTTCTGACAGCAAGCATGGGTCGCAATACACTGGATCGTCTAGAATGCTGTCTTTGGTATCGGCTTTCTCTTCAGTCATAGGACTTTCGACATCCATCTTTTCAGCCATATTTTACTTTCAGTTAAATAAATTGGTCGGAAGACGACGTTACTTTATTGTAAACAAAAACCCAGTAAATCACAGCGCAACAGACAGCCTGAAAATTTTATATAGACCACGATATTCATAAACATGTTTAATCTAAAACCAAATAAAAATCCACTAATAACATACTGTCAAACTATCTCGGGTTACCATGTCTATTTAAAGAGTGCTTGCATTATGAGACCATTTTCAGATCTTTTGTTGCTAAAGAACAAGTTATATTGTATTAAAAGACATTTTGCCCTTCCCTTAGGTGGTCTGTTAATAGAAGTTTCACTGTATTATGTGTATACATGTTGTTTAAAAAACATTATACATAAACCTGGGACCGTGTTAACAAAGCCATTTATAGTTTACAAAGTCAGTCAATGAACAGAAGAGGTACCTTACAAAATAGAAGAGAAAACCGTAATATATAAACTATAGCTCCATAACTTTGATACGCTAACTTGAAGTCATTTGCTTCTGACAAAGGAACATCCATCAAATGGCTATGATTTCCTCCTTAAAAATAAAAGGAAACACCGATCAGCCTGTTCCTGTGTTAGCTCTGGTGGCCCTTTAGAGTAGTCAGGCGGAACTATTCAACAAAATGTTTAAAGATGCTACTAACCGACATTGTTATTGATCTGATATGCAATTCATGAGACGTCGTTTGAAGGTTTTGTAGTGTTTAACTTTCAGAAGAAATCATTTTTGAAAGGTCCATGGAAGGATGTTTTATGTCCAAGTTTGGTAAACATCTATTAAGGATTAAAAGCTGTAAATCTCTTTTTAGCGTGGCCTTAAAGTGCAGTCAAGCTCAGCTATCTTAATAAATTTTAAACAGTCTATGCAGGATGTTTCTGACTAAGTACGACACACATTCATCGAGCGATTCGTGAAAGGAAGTCGTTTGGATTTTTTTCCCATTTTGATTGCTCTTAGTGCAGCCAAGCAGACCATGAAATACATGTTTGATACAGACCATATTTTGCGAAATTTCATCAAGCGGTAGTGGGAAGAAGTGGCTTGAATACTTTAATATAGCTAGCTATACTGAGCTAAATACATCACTTTTAAATTATTGTATTACTGATTCTGCTGTACAGCAGCTGTAATAATTTCAAACCAATATCACGTAGGTAGACTTAAATATTCATCGCTATTATCATACAATAATTGCTTCATTTAATGACTACAATTTAAAAAGAGCAATTTGGTTAATATCTAAATTAGATGGGTAATTAGAAAAAATATTTACAGTCAATGGACATTTGTATCTAAATGTAACGAGACTTGTTTATGGAAACAAGATTTGATCGGTTGGTGTTTGGCAGATTTTTTTTAGTGATTTGTTTTAACGAATAGGTGTTCCTTCAAGTTAACGAGAATATCATTTTTGTGTGAATATCACTTTCTGTGTCAGCCATGTGACTAGTTATCGACCTATGAGAGAGCAGGAATTTACGAATCATTAAATAATCCAATTAATTACAAATATATGCTTTAACAATAACATGTAATGAAAACTGGAATTAGAAAAAAATAGTATTTTTCTGTGTTCATTAACATATGACCGGTACAACAAGACCTTGAGACAATTATATAATAGTTTTCTGGTTCACAGTCAAAATAGTGAAAGTAACTACATCTTTAACCGTAATAATGCATAATCACTATTTTGACACTACTTTATGTTTTATAACGTATATTTTAAAGCATTATGGATCGATAATAATAATTATTGTAAAAGTGTGCATTTCTTTTATCAAAATGACTGTCAGAACAGAAAAAATCTGCAATTATTGATCAGAAATCATGCATTCTAACAACAATATTATTGTGCAAATTAATAAACCTTAGCTTCTTCTAGGAAGTCCGACTGGGAAGGGAATATATTAATGATGATTTTTGTGAAAATAATCAGGAAAAAACGAAGGTATAAGGGGACCATTACCTGTTTATTTGTCTTACATTTACCTGCAAATGTACAGTTTTCTTTCATTTACTAGGAGCAACATTCCAGAAGGTAACAAAATAACATTCAAATATATCATCATTTCTGAAATTGTGAAATCGAGTCGGTTGTCAGAGAACAGAAAACTGATCTAATTAAGGCAAAGGACAAATGTATTAGCAAACTTGTTCATTTTTGCTTCAGAATTTTATCATTTCATTTCATGTATATCGGTAAAAAAATGAATTCATGTAGAGATCAATAAAAGTTTATTTTCATACTTAAAATTAATTAATATCCAGTTTTTCGGAGGTGTGCTTGCTTTTGTTATGAAATAATTTAATGTTTCAGACAGTTTAGTAACATTGTATTGTTTTCTAAGATTAATTTAAAACCAAATAAGCATTAGGTGAATAGAGGAAGTCTGGTGAAAAAAAAAATCAACAAACTATGCATTATGATTAATCGGTTATATTGTTTTACGTTTGTTTTAAGTTTTTGTCATAAAATAAAACATTCGAAATGCTAACAAAATAAATAATAAAACTTTTTACTTACATGTCCTCTGTTGAAGAATATTTAATTCCACATAAACAACTTATCAGATTTAAGCGGAATAATAGCACTCAGTCGAATGACACTGTCTTACGTCTGTCTGCATTTATATACCGTCTAAAACTGGAGTTCAACTGAACTTGAAACACTCAGACAGGTAGAGTTTACATTGAATATTTGAAGATTAAACTTACCAGATTAAATTAGAAGCTGGCTTCTACATATCATTAGGTAAACAGAAAGAACAAGGTGTTTAATAAGAAAATTCATTAAATTACCGCACGTACTGCCAATTGATCATGACCCTCATTTAAGTATCACCATTTATCGAGACTAAGTATCACCATTTCTCCAGATAAAGTAATATCTGTCTTAAAATGGCTCCAACGAGATACAAGTACCTGATGATAATTATAATGATATCACCCGTGAAATTTTCTCAGAAGTATCCGGTAACCTTTGAGACCTCTTCAGCCACATAATGTGTATTCTACAGTCCTAGATAACGTTACACCTACTTTTAAGGATAGAGTTCCCTGAATAGGAAACAATTACCGTCCTTTTATCATAAAGTTAGCTGTCAGCGGCACGTTGTAAATGCTACATAACGTAACATCAATAATTTTGAACAATGTCAAAGACAAGGAAAATATCATGTAAAGACAGTTATACAGTTGGTCTAGGTTATTCTGTATAACTGTCTTTATATGATATTTACAAAGACTAGAAATTAATAAAAATATAATTAGATGTATACCCTTTTGTGACACGAGTCTTTGTTTTGACTTAACAAGCGTATTTCCTTTATATGTCTCAGATCTTGTTTCCAAACAAACGTATTTTTTTCGTGACAGCATCTTTTTGTTGTGGGCCTACTTTGTGACGCATTGCTCTGTGGATGCGTTTGGACTGCTCTGTGCTCCCGGGAAATCTATCCTTACCTTTAATCTTTGTAAATTAAATACTAATCCGTCAAGGCGGCCCTGAACACTGTTAGCCCGCCCGCTTAGCTGTGTAGGTAGAGTGTTGGTCTACGGATTGCTGGGTCGTGAGTTCGATCCTCGGGCGGAGCGTATGTACTCCGTTACTATTTGATAAACGACATTGTGTCTGAAATCATTAGTCCTCCACCTCTGACTCATATGTGGAAGCTGGCAGTTACTTTCGGATAACAGGTTTGTACTGGTACAGAATCAAGGAACACTGGTTAGGTTAACTGTCCGCCGTTACATGACTGAAGTACTGTTGAAAAACGGCGTTAAACCTAAAACAAACAAAATGAACACTGTTAACAAAATGGTTGAAAAAAGTTGTGTTTTACTTACAATCTCAAATTTAGCATACTCTCGCGTCTCTATTCTTGACCAACAGATATATATCTTCAACGTATAACTTGTATTTGCAACACATAAAGGTTCCAGGCTTTTAACAACTATCAGCACCGTGTCTTTTGATAATTTAAGTTCATATCCGGCCCTCATTTATATCTTTATGTCTTGTTACTAATATAGGCAAGGAAACGATTTTGTATGGGTTAGAACTTTGAACTGTTCTATATTTCTCACGCTAAATACAAGTTTACATGTAAGATGAAGAATAACAATGTAACAATAAAACTATAAAATGTTGTCTACCATCAAAATGCTTTTCTGAACAGATTAATTTAGTTTTCTCCAAAGTATCAATTTCATTAAACCTCTTGACAGATCTGAATGAACATTGACTGGACGTGGTTGAAAATCGAATTCTTCATATTTTCTCATTTTAGCAAGTACTTGTGCAGCATAATACTATGATCCTTAAAGCCGCAGTGCGTTGAGGTACGGTGCTGATGGGATTGGTCCGTGGTTGGGGAGGACACGGAAAAGTACGAATCAGTAGGTCTTAGTAGGAAAAATTGGCGATAAACGGGGAAAAATACCGGACTCGAATAAGTAATTTGATGAACAATGTTTAACTGCACCTGTAAATTTACCCAGCGCGTGGACGGGTCTGCGGTGAACTACGTTGAACAGCGCTTAAGCACGGACAGCCTCGGGTAATTACGTTCAGCTACGGAACAATACGACAAGGTACGTTTCAGTACGGATAACTACGTTTAAGTACGTTTAACTACAGATAGGTTTCAACCAAGTTTGACTAAAGTCACGCTCAAATGGCTATGGGTCGCTCAAGCTTTTGTGTATGTTCAAAAGTTGGAGAGGCTTGCAAGTTTGGGATAACTCTTGAATACGTTTTGACCATGTGTTGGTACTGATTGATACGGAGAAGCTTGCAAGTTTGGATAACTCTTGAATACGTTTTGACCATGTGTTGGTACTGACTGATGCGGACCGCCTCGGTAGCCTAGTGGTAAAGCGTCCACTTCGAGTGCAGGAAGTCGTGGGTTCGATCCCCGGCCGTGTCATACCAAAGACGTAAAAAATGGTACTAGTAGGTTCCTCGCTTTGCGTTCAGCATTAAGAGGGTAGTGCTAGGACTGGTCATCCCGGTGTCAGTATAATGTGACTGGGTTGGGTATCATGTCACGTGTCACCGGCGTGATATTCCAGTGAGGCAGCACTATAAAGTTGGGCATTGTGCTCACTGCTGCAAGTAGACACCGTCGTTTATATGACTGAAAAATTGTTGAAAAAGACGTTAAACACACACACACACACACACACACACACACACACACAAACACACACACACACACGGATTACTTCTTTGAAATACGGCTCAAGTGCGGATTGATACGGATAACTACGTTCCTATACGTGGCTAGACGTAGCTATCCGCACCATATGTGTAACTGGAGTATTAAGCGGTTAAAAGATAAGACGACACACAATTTTATGACGGAGACACAGAGAGACAGACTGACGACCATTAACAAAGGAGGCGATATGTTTTCATTTGTACGTTCACACATACAATGACTCTGAATTTTTCGTCGGCAACACACATTTTATCAGCAGGATAGCTTTTTTGTTTTGAGCTGTTTCAAAATAAATGAAACACGTTGCAAATATACACTGTTTTCTAAAAATAGACATACAGATTTTATAACCATATTTGGTAATAATGAACAACGAATTTCTAAGAATAGAAACGAAAAGTACAAAAGCAGAAAACAATGTTTGATGCCATTTTTAGTTATAATGGAAACGCATTTTCGGAGAACTGAAACGTAAAGTACGCCTGTCGGAAGGGTTATATCAGAAACTGTGTCAAGGCCAAAATACATATTTTGCTTACTAAACGAAAACGTAATATCGTTATACCTATCGGCTGAGCGTCTTCAGCACTCTTGATATGTGCAAGATTTTCCCAGGGGTTGGCACCTGTGCTAAAGTAAATCTTTCGTCATGTGAACTAAAAGTACAACATAAGCAAATTTGCGTATTGTATATTTTTGTACCTTGTGGGACCTTATGCAACTGTGACCTGGCTCAGATATCATATTTGCACCTTTGCAACTTTTGCACGGGGTGTGTTTTTGTCAAGTTAACAAACAATAAAGACACACGCACGAAAATGTGTTTACGAATTGATATATCTATACATTTAGATATGAAATAAGATATCTGTACATTGAGTGTCATTTGTACAAATAAGCATAACATTATTTTATTGTTTTTGTGTTTTAAATTGAAAAAAAATGTATGGTAACATATTGGAAGCCTAACGTCACATGTAAGAAACCGTATGTTTTGTGACTGTTTCGTTTTTGTTGGTTTTAACGTCGAACCGACACAATTATATGTCATATAGCATCATTCAAGCATTGATGGTGGAGGAAGACATCAGGTGCCCCTCCAGCGAGCACCTGGGTAGAACCACCGACGTGCCGTAATTAGATACAGTATGCTAAAAACTGAGATGTCAATTTAAAAATAAATAAATGAAAATACTCAATGATTCCATTATCAATGGAATTCATAACAAACAGAGCCCTTCAGTGCGCTTGACTAACATTTTGATATATAGTTGTGCCGTAGAAAATATTGTTCAGGTGCAAACTTTACACATTTCATTATGTGTACATGACTTTAAATTGCGAATTTTATATTGAATAAAGATATGAATTTGAAAAGATACTAATACTAACACAAAATTTAGATTTGTTTCCTAACAATCATTCTATGGCATATACAAAACATAGTGAATACTTAGAAATCCTTTTAAAGAAAATATGTATAATCAATGTAAAATTCACGGCCTTGTGGTAAAAACTTGGCATACCATTATAACTATAAAACAATTATAAAAGAAATAAGTAGAATACCATTTTGATCATAATGAGATAGTTTGAGCATATCTATTGTCGTAAAAGGTCGGGTATGTGGGATTTTGAACCATCCATTCATTGTGTGCACAGTTTGAAAAATACACACGGATATTTGGTTGCGGTGTTATTGTGTAATTTGAGTTTAATGTAAATAACGATTTAAACTGTCTACACTGTATACCTACGTCAAAATCACCTTTAATAAAATGACATCCAGTGATATTTTAATTATTATTTTTGACAGTACCTTGAATATAACACAGTTAATAAGCGAATATCTAAGGTCTTGCTTTCAGATTGTATGTGATAATAAGCGCCTGAAAAGTTCTTTTCAAAATTAGGCACAAATAAAAGATATCTTTTACCGATGTACCCTCGCCCTAAATTCCTAAATGCCTTTAATGGTAATAATGTGGCGGTATATATTACAAAGTCATGTCGTATTCTTATGGAAATGATACCCTGTTTATTTGGCAGATAAATAGTAACAGCTAATTTCATAACCTTGTTCAACATTCAGAAAACTTGACTGATATTTTTTCTAGCTATTTTCTTAAAACGTTAGGTCTTATTTGGTAATACTATCAGGGTATTTTCCACGAAGTCATACTAAAAATATTAAAGTCGAAATATCATGTGTACATTTGGCAGTTATATAGGACAATTTTCAACGTCGTAGATATTTCAATTTGCCTAATGATCTATTAAAGTATGTACATGTACATTCATTTTCTGAAAATATGCTCCGTTTAGTGGTCTTATTTGCTGATACTATACGAACATTTTGTTCAAAGATAAGCTAAAAATAACTGCAATTCCATGAATTCATATTCTGAATTAGCAAATTCTTATTTATTTATTGATTTAGGACATAAGTAATTAGAAAGAAACCTTTACAAGGTCGTTTTGAAACATTTCCCGGTGTTATTTATTCGGTCTGATCTTTTATTACGTTCGCCTATCTTTTACCTCTGCATGAATGAGCTGGTTTCCAACCTACCTGGAGTCGAGGATGTGCTATTTGCACGTTAACTTGTGCACAGCATGGAACAACATAACGACATTCAGAATTTTCAGACGATCTCAAACCTTGTCTACTTGGAATATACTCTGTAAGCAATTCTGTTAAATACAGAGGTACTCTGCCAGTGTAACAGCTATTCATGAAAGAAAGTATCTTGAACTCAATTTTTGCTTTCACCGGCAAGTGGTACAATGTTTGTTTAGAACTGTCAAATTTCCTCATGTTAAGGACAAGTTTTGCGCACATGTTTTGAATACGTTGCATCTTACGCACCTCACAGTCAGCTACACCATACAGCATGACATTGCAATAATCCAGATGTTGCATTTTTTTTATTGAATCAAGGTTTGGGTGTTCTCTGAATTATAGTTTTTTTTTCTTTTAGGGGAGCATGTTTATTCAGACATCCTCTATTTCCTATTCAAACTCTGTCACAAACATGTCTATATTCTTTGAATCAACGTTTATTGCACTTAGTCGTTGGAAAATTCTGATTCTTTCAAATGTTTAAAATTTCTAAATGTCACGTCCCTACTAGTAATAGTCTATTTTGTAACATCTAAGAGAACCTTAACAACACAGTGATCAGATAAAAATGGTCCAGGCTCTATATCGCTCACCTGAGAAGAGTTGCTTGCTTGAACAAGTTCTTAGCTAAAGCTTTAAAAACAAGACAATTAGGAGAGTGGGCCAATGTAAAGATTATGCAAGATTACTTCTGAAATCTGTAAAAAAAATATTACAAGTGGTCCAAATCCTTCTGCTGTGGCTTAGAAAACAAGAAAGTAGGTCAGTAGGTCACATTGATGGTGACTGAAAAATATAATAGGTAAGGGTAGATTTCTCGGAAGCACAGAGCACCAAAAACACAGCCCCAGAGCCACGCATTTACATAGTAAGCCCACAACAAAAAGAAGCTGTAACGGAAAAACATTTCAGACGGGTTGCTTCAAACATCCAACGAGTACATATTAATATAAGCTAAATATTGATAAAGGGGAAGGAAATGGTGAGGGGCGAAATGGGGGGTGGGGAGGGAGGGGAGTAATCTGAAGGGGATATACAAGGGAATACTATGTTCCTTAAAAACAGTCGCACTACAACGTAAACCACAAAAGCGCAGATACTCATGTACCAAAGATATACACACAACGACGATCAACTGAATAACATAGAAAAACGAACAAGCAACTCATAAGAAAACAGTAGGGCACCGTGATAGACTCACAAGCTTACAAACGCACCCACACAAGTAGGAAAAAACAAGAGCTGTCACAGGAGACAGCGCGCTCGACTATTTCGATTCTGGATAGTGAAACTGGGCACATCTGAGGAAACTAGAGCTGTCACTGGAGTGTTTAATGACTCCAATTGTGGATGAAGATATTGCACAATAGCCTGAGTCTATGTCAAAAATATCAACTTAAAGTAATAAGAGAGGTAAAGATAAAATGTATCAAAACACTACATAAGTATATCCTAAGCAAAAAGGGGCATAATTCATTAAATATTGGTGCCAGAGTTATGCACCTTGTGTCATGTGGTGTGGGTGATGATGTTGAACAACTATTTTAAGTTTGAATCAAATCCATTCAGTAATAACAGAGACAGAGTGAAAGTGCATCAAAACTTTAACCTAAAATTCTAAGTAAAAAGGGGGAATAATTAATGAAAAATTGGTGCCAGAGTTATGCACCTTGCGTTATATGGTGTGGGTGATGATGTTGAACAACTATTTTAAGTTTGAATCAAATCCATTCAGTAATAACAGCAATAGAGTGAAAGTGCATAAAACTTTAACCTGAAATCTAAGTAAGAAGGGGAATAATTCATGAAAAATTGTGCCAGAGTGATGCATCTTGTGTCATATAATGTGGGTGATGATGCTGAACAACTATTTTAAGTTTGAATCAAATCCATTCAGTAATAACAGAGGTAGAGTGAAAGTGCACCAAAACTTTAGCCTGAAATTCTAAGTAAAAAGGGGGAATAATTCATGAAAAAATGGTGCCAGAGTTATGCAACTTGTGTCATATGATGTGAGTGATGATGTTGAACAACTATTTTAAGTTTGAATCAAATCCATTCAGTAATAACAGAGATAGAGTGGAAGTGCATCAAAACTTTAACCTGAAAAACCTAAGTGATAAGGGGGGATAATTCATGAAATATTGGTGCCAGAGTTATGGCCCTTATGTCAGATGATGTGGATGATGATGAGGAATAAGTATTTAAAGTTTGAATCAAATCCATCAAGTAATTACAGAGATAAGTTGAAAAAAGAGAAAGTGTTTAAAAAAACTTTAACCAAGGTGGGGACGCGGAAAGACGCCGACGCCGACACCGGGGCGAGTAGCATAGCTCTCCTTATACTTCGTATAGTCGAGCTAACAATAAAGTACCGTCTTGGGATTCGGCTGCCAAAACAAAGAGGAGCCACGAAAACTTACTAAAAGTAAAGGGGGAGGGGATGCAAAAAGTAGCGTAAATGCAAAGGAAAGGAGGGGGCAAGAGGGGGAGTCGGGCGGAGAGAAAACGCTTACAACAAACAAGAAAACATACGCAAGACACAATACAAGACAGACAAAACAACCTGTTGAAAATAGGGGCACCGCCTTGGAACGGTCAGTAACCTAAATAAATAAAGGAAACTGGGGGTTTAAACGCGTTTAGGGCATGCCAACCTCGCTATTTTCAACAAGTTAAACAACACAATGTAAATAAACTCCCCGCTGAGAAAGGCTCTAACATTGGTGCAAAAGTAACAGATAAATAAAGCAAACCATAAACTAAAGATAAATTTTAGGTACAATTACACCAATGTACTCAACAACTTGTCTGAAGTCAGAGCAACAACAGCCTAACTTTTAACGACTAAGAAAACTGTAAGACAAAAATCAACTCACTCCGTCCGTTGTATGGTGGATTTAGGAGAAAAGCATCATGGAGTCCTACACTTTATTAGTCATCGCACCATCAAATAGGAAAGCGTAGCAATTAACTGTAGAGGGGTCAGTCACTAAACATGCACTGTGCTTCACGATTTTCGCTTCGTGTCCTCTTTTGATTAAACTTTTAACCAATTTTACAAAAAATGATTAAAATAAGGGGTATGTTTAATTTTCCTAATTTTATAAACTACATCTCCATAGTATTCCGGGTGTGTAAGTCCAGGTTTCAAAAGTGTTTTATGGGGCATATTGTTTTTTCTAATAGTTCAGACGATCTGTAGTAAAATTTACTAAACGCTTTCCGTAGCTTATGATAACGGTAACCCTATTGTAACAATTTCTTGGTGATATGAAGATTTCTGTCATTAAAATCATCTATCTTTGAGCAAGCTGTTACAAAACGAATAAGCTGTGAAATATAGACACCGTATGATGTTGCTTGAGGGACATCTCCATCAAGACGGGGAAAGTCGACAATTTCAAAATTAAAATCGTCCCTTTTATCATATATTTTCGTTTCTAGATTATTATTCACGATTCTTAAATTTAGATCCAGAAATGACGCTTCTAAATCTGTAGTATTAGCCTTGTTACGCTGTAACTATTTAGGGTAAATATATTTCACCATTTCTGAAAAATATTGGTTGTCCATATTTAAAATATCATCAAGATACCTTGAGGTTTCATTAAAAGCTTCAATAATTTCAAATTGGGTCTCAGTGGATAAACTAAGCATAAATCTCGTTCTTAACAGTATAAGAATAAATCAGCAATGAGGGGGACGCAGTTGGTTCCCATCGGGATACCAATTACTTGTCTGTAAGTTTTATTGCCAAATTTGATAAATATATTATCTAGTAGAAACTTTAGAGCTTCACAAACCTGATCACATCTCCAAAGGTTGTATCTCTTAAATGCACTGTTAGAAAAGAATGCTCTAGTTTCATTGCAAGCCAGATAATTAACGTTTTCTCTTGCAAATGTTTTCCCAAAGCTACTAGTTTGTCTTTAATAAGATTATGTAGTAAATTAGTATAAAGAGTAGAAAAATCATAAGTTCTTATCATCAGACATTTGAAGTGTTTGTTTTTTAGCTTTTTGATAACATCTCCAGAGTTCTTGAGGGACCAAAACAGATTAACACCCGAGTTCTCATAAATCTTGGAGCAATACTTCTGTACGTGGTCTTTAATTGTAATAAGACAGGAAGTCAGAAGTACAGAATTGTTTTTTGTAGTGCATGAGTTTGCAATGAATCGAGCTTTATATGGAGTTTTGTGAAGTTTAGGGATCCAATAAAAAGTAGGGAGCTTGATTTGACTGTCGTCAAGTGCGACATTAAAATTTATACAATGATTTCCATGACTTTTTGCAATAGCTTCCTCATCTAGTTGTGATAATGGTAAGTTTTTGTATGTTTCAGTTCATTTTGTAATACTTCTGTGTAATAAATGCATCAAACAATAATAATATTATTAGAAGCTTTGTCTGCAGGAGTGAAAACAAAATTCGTATGTACCTTGGATATTTTATTTTTTGGATTTAACGTCGCACCGACACATGACAGGTCATATGGCGACTTTCCAGCTTTAATGGTGGAGGAAGACCCCAAGTGCCCCTCCGTGCATTATTTTTTTTACGAGCGGACACCTGGGTAGAACCACCGACCTTCCGTAAGCCAGCTGGATGGCTTCCTCACATGAAGAATTCAACGCCCCGAGTGAGGCTCGAACCCACATCGATGAGGGGCAAGTGATTTGAAGTCAGCGACCTTAACCACTCGGCCACGGAGGCGCCTACCTTGGATAAAGCTTTCTTTAAACTTCGAAGTGAAAACTTGGGTTTAGGAGGTAATAAGGAAGGATTTGATTCAAAACATTTAACTTGAGTTTTAATGATTTTAAATATATTCTTTTTCCATTCAGTGAGAGCGTTCTGCATTTTCCTTTCGACACCATTTTTTTAATATGTTTAGTCATCAATAGACCGAGTAAATTCAGAGAGACATTTTTCAAAGTTAATGGACGAGGGATTTCTATATTTTGGACCTTTGGAAATAATATTTCTGATTCTTTTATTCTAATTCTTTTAACAGACTGAAAGTCTGTTTAAAGATAGGCATGCAAAACTATACATGTCATCCAAATTTCAAAGCAGTACCTTAAAAACAAGAAAGTTGGTCAGTAGGTTACATTCATGGTCACTGAAAGTCAGTTTTAAGATTGGTGTGCAAAAATGTCACGTCATCAAAATTTCAAGGCTGTATCTTAATAAAAAAGAAATTAGGTCAATAGGTCAAGGTTACAGTCAAATGACCCCTAGTTTCTTGGCGTCGTACGGTAATATAATTAAACAGTCTAGGAAACATGATCAGATAATTAAAGTATTTTTCCTATGTGACCCTCGGGGCGGGGCCTCTTTTCATCCCAGGGGCATAATTTGAAAAAATCTTGTTAGAGAGCCACTAGGCAATGTTACATACTGAATATCAAAAGCCTAGGCCTTGAACTTTCAGTCAAGAAGATTTTAAATGTTTATTCCCATGTAAGTCTATGAAAACATGGGACACCCAGGGCAGGGCCTCTTTTTACCCAAGAGGCATAATTTGAACAATTTTGGTAAAGGAACACTAGAGAATGCAACATAACAAAAATCAAAAGCCTAGGCCTTGCAGTTTCAAACAAGAAGATATTTTTTTAAAAATCCTATAAATGTCTATGTAAACTTGGGACCCCCGGGGCGGGGCCTTTGTTCACCCTAGGGGCATACTTTGAATAATCTTGGTAAAGAACCACAAGGCAATGCTACATACCAAACATCAAAGTCCTAGGTCTTGTGGTTTCAGACAAGAAGATTTTTTATTTTTTCCTATTAAAGTCTATGTAAAACTTGAGACCCGCGGGACGGGGCCTCTTTTCACCCAAAGGGCATAATTTGAACAATTTTGGTAGGACATCAAAAAGCAATGCTATATACCAAATATCAAAGGCCAAAGTCTTTTGGTTTCAGACAAGAAGAATTTAAAAAAAAAAAATCCTATAAAAGTCTTTGTAACTTTTGAGCAATTATTAAAGAAGACCATCCAAGGAACATCCCTGTGAAGTTTCATCAAAATGAGCCTGATAGTTTAGGAGAAGATGTTGTTTAAATGAAAGTGTGGACGGACGACGGACGCCGGGCGGTGAGCGATGACAATAGCTCACCCTGAGCCTTTGGCTCAGTTGAGCTAAATAGTCATAGAAACTAAAATATACATGTCGTGATTCCTGAATCTTACCAGCCAGACATATGAACTCATATGTACACTTACAGCTCTGCAAGAAACGCTTTCCATGATGTGGTGGTTGAGATGGCAACAACACCTCACAATCTGAACTTATTACACAATCAAATGGAAAACACTCACAGGTGGTTATTCTTACAGACATAGCGCATTCTAGAGGTTTTAAGGAAAACCAAATTGTCATCTCTTTAAATAAAACGTACACCAATGGAGTTGAAACCGACAGCCAACATTGCATAGAATGACGCTCACTGTACGAAACTGGAAACGAAAAAGCCAAGAAATTGGAAAAAGTCATATATGACCAATCATCACATTACATCAGCCTTGAGAAGATAGTGTCTCTAAACAAACTTCTGGCGAAGCCTACGCTAGTTTAAAATAACTACCACATGCTAAATATGTCTGTCTCTATGAAAACCTAGATCATGCGGCACTAAAAACCGAACAACTGAAAGCAGGTCACAGAAATGAATCCCCAGCCTGTTAGATCAACATAGAAAAACTGTTGACAAAGAAATATTCCCAATTGCCAGAAAGTAATTTATTTAGGAGAAACTCTGGAAGACTGCATCGCTGATGACTGTAGAGAGAATTAATGCGGGACTTTGTTTTTTTTTTACATATTCTTGTATTGAATTAACAGTTAATAGATAGGTAAATGTAGAGAGATATATCAAGAAGTGTTGTTTCTAATCCCTTTATAACTATGTAAGCTGATTCATATTTCATTATTTATGAGTTTTTAAGAACTCTGGGTGCTTAGCTTTATACGTTTCCGTAAAAAAATCTCCGTTTAACTGAAATTCACTCATGCAGGTTTCTTTTTCATTACCCACTATGTTTTAAATGTGTATTGGACGTCATATGTTTATAAACAAATATATATCCCAACTGTGTCAAAGCGACTGGTATAAATGTCACCTTATTTTTAATCTATATTTAAAGTATTTCATCGTTTTACCAAAGTTACATCACTTTTCCCAGAATGCTTGGAGTTTTAGACTACCTTTCTGTTATGTAGGTATCTGTTACTGTTACCCTGATCCAGAAATGTTTAGCTGGGGGCACCGGTCTAGAAAGAAGGCGTCACCGCCGAAGCGCCGAGAGCGGGTAGGTATTGGGAGGGGGCTTACCCCCCCCCCCCCCCCCCACCACCCATGTTATGTGGGTCAGGAGATCTCCCCCTTGAAAGTTTTGAAATACAAGTACGAAATGGTGGCCTCTGGCGCATTAATTGGTGGGGTACTCTCTCATGTAAGTGGGATCAGGGGGCTCTCCCGCTTGCAAGTTTTGAAATACAGACAAAAAAGGTATAATTTGTTAAGGTAATGATGAGGGGGGTCTCGGAGATGTCCTCCTGGACAATTTAGTAATACAGGTATGAAATGTCGCCTGTGGTGCGATTCTGGGTCTAAATTTTGAGAAATTTTATTCCTTTGCCAAAATAGTAGTGTGCATCTTTGATGAGTATAGGACCCGGGCCTGCTTGTATGACAGTACGGATTCAAGCCGAAGCGCTTGTAACATTTTCACATTGTACAGCCAGACTTAACGATCATATCTTGAGGTCCACATGCACGATATTGAAACGAATTCATTTGTACGTAGCGGATTACATGGATAGTGAGGTTTTTGAATTGCCTTTCACCTGTATCGTCCTTAATGAAGGCTTTATATTACCTTGTATTCATGCTTGAAGACCGCCAATAGTAAAATACAAAGAGAATCTAATCTATATCGGTATAGTTTACTTGTTATTTAAAATGTCTCGTGAATGCGTCAGACACAGAAGTGTAATACTATTTTAGTACACAAGCATTTTACATAGATCTTAGAAAGGCTAGAAAGCTATCATTTTAGCACACGGTTAGGCCACCTAAATAACGTTGCTACCTACTGTACAATTGCTGTTGACGTAGTATCATTCCAGAAAGTTTACTTTTAATTTTTCATTATATATTTCCCTTCCGTCATACTTCCGAGTTGTCCAATTTTCTTAAATAACTAGTTTTAAGTTTATAGATAATCCGGACCTCACAGGAACGTTTTGAAGCATGTTATTGTTATACCTTAAAACAAATAAGCAAAAATAGTTCTTTTGGTTAAATGAGACATTCGTCTGTTTATTTATTAAATTAACTCTTTGAAACGTTTAACAGTCATCTCTAATAAAACAAGGAGAATGCGTACATGCTGGAAAAAATTTCTGGAATGAAAATCATTATAAGGAATTCCTAAGGAGGTACAGTAAAATTCGCTTGAGGGGCCTCGTCTTTTATTATAACACTTTTGCATTATGAAACTACTTTCAGTTCCTTTTTGTATTAATAAACATGAATTTACATTTCCGTATTCTTCATATTCTTGAATTGCAATAGGTCCGTTGACTTACGCCACATCATACTAAAAGAATAACCAAACAAATGTCGCTTCTTAAGGTTAGAAAGCCGCAATTTTAATATAAGTGTATAAAGCCAACTAAATGTTAACATCGTGATTATAGTCATACAAACCTAATGTACATGTACAGTTAAACCTGTGCTAAAGGCCAATGATGCCATTTCACTAAACCTTGTTACTAATAACCGATTATTTCTTTTCCCATTCAACCACATATAGTATTAATTAACCTGTGTTTAAATACCACCTGTTAGGAAGGAATTAAAACACACACATAAAAACCTAAAACTTTATTAATCTAATAATCAAGAAAACACAAAATTAGCATACACCATAGAAAACATAATTTTTTTTCGGTTCACAAGCAAGGCATCAGCAAAGATCCGCGTTAAATATGAATAATTTATATTACATTTTGTTTCAGTGATGTATTGAGACATAACAGCAGAATATAGACGGTAACTTCACGGGAAATATATATGATATTATTTCACTTGAAGATCTACCTAACTTTAAAACTGAAGTTATATTATGATGTTGTGCAAACCTTTTCAAACCTTTGGAACAATATGGATGAAAATACTAGCCAGACCCAGGCTGTCACTCGGGTTCGGTCAAGACA
This sequence comes from Mercenaria mercenaria, assembly GCF_021730395.1. Taxonomy (NCBI): domain Eukaryota; kingdom Metazoa; phylum Mollusca; class Bivalvia; order Venerida; family Veneridae; genus Mercenaria; species Mercenaria mercenaria. The sequence goes on from NC_069378.1 coordinate 2,093,462, forward strand.
CTGTTAGAACGGCGGGTATGTAAGATCCTTATATTCTGATATATACCTGGGCAAGACTAGCGCATCCCGCATACATAAAATATTTATGACCTATCTTAACAACGTATACAAGTCTGACGAATCATGGTTGTAGCAAACTGGGCTACGGCACTCAAAGACAACTGATATTAGTCAGCGCCAATTTTTAGTCTTTCATATATAGATACAATGTATTAGGTTTGTTTCTTACACGAATCATTTTAGATAAATTGTTTCGTTTACAAATATACAAAGCACAAAAGTAAATTGATAAATTGATTTTCGACAACAGATCATCGCAGTAAAAGTGTCTAATTTAATACAATAGTGAAATAAAATAAGAGATAGGGTAGTGTGTGAACTATGACTTGCATTGTTATCAAAACAAAACTAAACAAAAACAAAGAAACAAACAGCACAAGAACGGAAAGATATAAGAGACATAAAATAGATCATTTCCTCAGTATAAAACAATTTAGGCAACACACATTTATTTATCTTACATCTGAATACCGTTTAGCTAAAATTTCTTCTCAAAACTGTATAACGTATCACGTTGAATAGATGCCACCATGGCAAAATTCAACTCATGTTAAAATGCCTGCTTATAGATTATTCATTGTACACTAAATGTGTGCGTAGATTCAACAGAGATTTAATGTTGGCGAAATACTCTACGAATGAGCGCCGCCATTTTGAAGTTGTTCAAGATTAGGTCAATGTCTACAACGATTCATGAATTATTCATCATACATTCATTTTGCAGGCGCTACATTTGTTTTTCTTAACAGATTCTGTGTATTAAAGCAACACAATATCTTTGTTCTCAAAAAGATACCTCGAAGAGTCTGATAAGTACTTCTTCGTATTTATCACTTAAACGATCTCATCTGAAGCACGTGTGATACACCTTGTAGTTCTGTTATACAGCTTATAAGTCTATTGACAACTTATCCTTTAAACAAGCCCCATTCTGGTAACAGATTTTGCGTCCTGGTTCCTCTTTTTACCGACTGATCTAAGTGTTGCGTTTGCCTCTACCTTAAACTGCTCAAACACAGTAGATATCTGAGCCCTCATGCGTAATTCGTTCAGTACATTAATTCTCTGTAAAAATCCATATTTTTTCTCAAGTTTCTCGTTTTCAATCATTAAATCAATATGTTCTGTCATCGTTAGAGGATTGGGTCTAAGTGCAATTTCTTTTAGCCTTTCTATGCATGATTTGATAACAACCATTAATGCTTCTGAATCATCCAATAAATCATTTAATTCCTCTCCAAACTTGCCTACTATTCCTTCCTGTGATAAAAGCTTCCCAGCCGCCTCTTTATACTTTTTCTGCTTGTTTTCATACGTTTTCTTTACTTTGACAGTTACATACTCAAATATGTAAGGCGTGTTAGCATGCATTTGCCAACAACATTTGTCTGGGCATATTTTGCAATTCCCGTTTGAATCCATCGCAGAACACTGGAACTTCTCATGGTCTTTAGACAAATCACAGTTATCATGACAAGTAAAATGACAGTTAAGGCAATTGGTAACGGGTTGACCTCTTGGCAACTCTTTCTTTTTTTGTTGTGTTTCTTCAATTTCGTACTCAAAGTCTTTGATATCTTTCATCAAAGATTTGTTCTGTTCGATAATCCTAATTTCTTGTTTGAGGCAATCGACTTTAGAAAGTCCGGCATTGAGCTGAGGTTGTAGGTTTTTCATAGCTGTTTCTAATCTGGACCGTTCATCAAGAACATGTTTGGTCATTTGTAGGCTTTTCGTTTCAACCTGCCTAAGGTGATCAAAGAATGCACGGCAACCTTTTAATCCCATTTCCCAAAACACTGGAGAGAAGCTTGCAGCACTAATATCCACATTTTTTGCGAAAAGACCAGAATTATTAAAAGTAAAGCTTTGCCCAAAAGGTAGTCCAGATTCTTTGAGTGCGGCAATAACAGGTGGATCTGCTCCATCGGCAAATGTTATAAGGGAACATATATTTCTTTTGATATCTTTTCCGAATAACGACATCACTAGCTCGAAATTATGACTTTGAACAGCAGTAAGTCGTGCATCTGGGGCTTTTATCAGGAAACAAACTGCATCTATAAAAGAGGCACCTTTTGGTTGGCTTTCAGAGAAGAGCTGACGTATCTGATCCACTATTACTTGCTCGCGTGTTAACACACTGGTGTCCCCAAATCCGGGAGTATCGATGATATTCAGTTGATATTCTAGTCGGCTACCCTTTTCCGGGTTGATAGTGTAACATGTTATCCATTCTGTTTGACTCAGCGCCTAAAATGATAAACAAATATACATTACATAATTAGCTTTGTATAATTTAAAGTCAGCGGCCCGTTAACTGTGCAAGGCAGAAATAATTATCTACAAGAGCAAATACTGGTACATCGCCGGCTATAAACGCAGCTGGATACAACATTCCCTTAGAGTCTTTATATTAAAAACATGATTCTCAGCTTGAGAAAGCATAATTGCACAACAACAAGGTAAGAAAAGTGATTCGGCTTTTGTCGTTTTCGTTGGTTTTTTAAATTCCTATCATTGTACCAATCCGTTAGATCGACGTTAATAACTGATTTTGCATTTCATCTTCCAACATCTTTTTTAACATTTACTCTGCTAAATTTCTGAAATGGACTGGTCCTTTATTCAGTTTGGGCAGTACTACTTGTTTATCAAAGGGATGTTTACAGAAAATTTACAAACTGAAAAGCGAAGAGTACAGACCATGACTTGCAAGCTGTTCTAGGTCTGCTCTGCTCAAAAGGCAGAATCACGCATCCCCAACAGGCTCAAGGTTAAATCATAGAACAACAAGAGCACCGCCTTGTGGGTGCTAACGCTTATCTGATTTGTTTTTGTATAATAAAAAAATTGTCCTACCCATGAATTTTTAAGTCCAAAAAGGGCCATAATTCATGCAAAATGCAGGATGGAGTTATGTTTCTTGATGTACACAGTAAGCTTATGATGGTGAACAATTGTTGCAAGTTTCAAAGCAATAGCTTGAATAGTTTGGGAGAAAAGCTGATCTAAACATAAAACTTAACCAATAAATCTAATATTTTCTAAGTCCTAAAGGGGCCATAAGTCTTGCAAAAAACAGGACAGAGCTATGTTTCTTGCTGTACATGGTCAGCTTATGATGGTAAACAAGTTTTGTAAGTTTTAAAGCAATAACTTTGATAGTTTATGAGAAAAGCTGACTTAAACATATTACTCAACCAAGAAAACTGATTTTCTAAGTCCAAAAGGGGCAATAATTTTTTTAAGAAAGCAGGATGGAGTTATGCTTCTTGATGTACATGATCAGCTTAGGATGGTGAACAAGTGTTGTAAGTTCCAAAACAATAGCTTTGATAGTTTAAGAGAAAAGGTGGACCTAAACATAAAACGTAACCAATAAATCTGGTATTTTCTAAGTCCAAAAGGGGCCATAAATCTTGCAGAAAGCAGAACGGAGTTATGTTTCTTGCTGTACAGTGTCAGCTTATGATGGTGAACAAGCGTTGCAAGTTTTGAAGTAATAGCTTTGATGGTTTAGGAGAAAAGCTGACCTAAACATAAATCTTAACCAAGAAAACTGATTTTCTAAGTCCAAAAGGGGCATAATTCTTGCAATAAGCAGGATGGAGTTATGTTTCTTGATGTACATGGTCAGCTTTTAATGGTGAACAAGTGCTGCAAGTTTCAAAGCAATAGCTTCGATAGTTTAGGAGAAAAGTTGACCTAAACATAAAACTTAACCAAGAAATCTGATATTTTCTAAATATAAAAGGGGCCATAAATCTTGCAAAAAAGCATGATGGAGTTATGTTTCTTGCTGTACAGGGTAAGCTTATGCTGGTGAATAAGTGTTGCAAGTTTCAAAGCAATACTTTGATAGTTTAGGAGAAAAGCTGACCTAAACATAAAACTTAACCAGGCAACGCCGACGCCGATCAAGTGATGACAATATCTCATCATTTTGTTTCAAAAAAATCAGATGAGCTGAAAAGAAAAATCGTTGCGTTACAAAGAATAAGTGTCTGTGTATATTGTGTCAGATATTCATATTTTCTAATTAGAATTTTTTAACAAGAGCTAGCCGTTTTAATGACAGAAGTCATTGACTCGCAAGATAAACTTGATATCGAGTATCCATGAAATACTTAAATAACGAAGTTGGATCAGAAACGTTACAGCTACATAGAATGTTCAAATTTGAACTTGACTACATTCATAAGATTTGTGCCCATTTAAAAGAATAAAACTCTATTAATGAGCCATTTGATAACTGAATTAATTCCTTCATTCAAACTCCTTTCAACATAAGAATGTAGTATGGCAAACAAGCATTATATGAACAATCCACATTTAGTAAAAGCTAAATCTTCATCAACGTAGAAATTTCATTGCATTAACCAAAAATATAAACCAGATTAAAGCAATAGTAAAACAAAAATGTAATTTTCAAGCAACCTTTAAACTGTGAATAAATTCAGGCAATAATATTACTCAAAGAAAGTTTTGCCTTTTTAACGGAAATCAAAGATTTTTACAGCTCACTTGATTTTTTGTTCCCTGATCCAAGTCAAAAACTGTAAATCGAAAAGGATCGTCCCAGTTCACTCCAAGGATATAGTTCACAATTCCATCAATAAGTGTACTTTTCCCAGTGCCTGTAGCCCCTATAAGCATGATTGTCCTTGAATTGCCCTCAACTAGCGGAGGTGCACCTATGTAAATAAGAACAAGAAGTATCTTTAGAAAAGATACACGGCCGCATTAGACAATGCACACTTTGAGCTGCAAAACGTGCATGTATTCTGTACTTTTACATACGATCGGGTATTTATAAAGCAAAGCAAAATGTACTTTTTAAGTAGAACATATTTTACAGAACACCTATTTTACATCATAATTATACTACTATTAATCATAATCTAGGAAACTTCGACAAAAATTAGATTAAAAAACTTTGCATGTTGATAAATATTCATGGAAGGTTGTAAGGGTGTAGGTCTTAAAAAAGAAAAAAAAAAAACAAAAACAAAAAAACAACAATGTGTGGGAAGTGGGGGTATGTATGACCAGGGCAGTAGGGGCGACTGGATATGGGTACACAACTTCATATTTTGAGATGCTCATAGAAGAAAGATGAAAGAAGTTTAATGAAATTCTACGAATTGTTACGTTTGTTATGTACAAATATATGGTTTTTTCAACAATTAAAAGGCAATTACTCTGAAGTCACTGAAGAGATCCTTGCGAAATTGTGTGTGTACTAAATTCAGGCTAAGTTTCATAGTTCTAGGTCAAATATGTCACAATGTATGAAGCAGAAATTGCCATATTTATAATACCCTAAATAGTTAAAAATAGAAACTACTAAATGTTACTTGAATAATCTGACTGAAACCGTATTTGATGTTTTATTTAAATATTTCAAACCACTTCTTAGATATGCCTCCGGACGGACGGGCGGAAGGACGGAAGGACAGACAACGCTTAAACTTTATCTTCGACGGGGGATACCAATCTCTCACTGGTACATGTCGACGGCATCCGCAACTATCAATTAAAACTATAACTGAAATAACACTACAACAACTTTGGATAGCAACTTCCGACTATATGCAAATGTATGATATATGTAAAAAGAAACGGACGTAAATTTTCAGTATGTAATCAATGACCCAAACAAAAATGTCCTGTAAGTTTGTCGATTATCATGGCGAATTACTTTTACAATTAATAACAAGAGGATCATGATGACCCTGAATCGCTCACCTGAGTAATATGATCCACGTGTTTAAAATGCCAAACTGATGTTAAAATATTAGAAAGTAGGTCAGTAGGTCACATTCATGGTCACAGAAAGTAAGTTTTAACATCGGTGTGCAAAACTGTACCTGTCATCCAAATTTCAAGGCTGTATCTTAAAAAACAAGAAAGTAGGTCAGTAGGTCAATGCCATGGTCAAGTGATTCCAAATCACTTCGGATCATCAGGTAATTATAATAAAACAGTCTTGGAAACAAGATCTGATAATTTTTTAAGTATTTATTCCTATAGAACTCATATAACAATTGACCCCCAGGTGGGGCCTCTTTTTACCCCAGGGGCATTATTTGAACAATATTGTTAGAGATCCGATAGGCAATGCTGCATACCAAATATCAAAGTCCTAGGATTTTTTTCCGTTTATAAGTCTTTGTTAAATTTGGGACCCTTAGGATCCCAGGGGCATAATTTGAACGATTTTGGTAGAGGACCACAAGGCAATGCAATATACCAAATATCAAAAGCCTAGGCCTTGCAGTTAAGGCAAGAACATTTTTAAAAGTATGTCCTATATAAATCTATGTAAAACTTGAGACACCCCCACCCCCGCCCCTCCCCCGCCTGGGCTGGGCCTCTTTTACCCCAGGGGCATAATTTGAACAGTTTTTCTAGAGGACCACAAGGTAATGCAACATACCAAATATCAAAGGCCCAGGTCTTGTGCTTTTAGACAAGAAGATTTTTAAAGTTTCTTTCTATATAAGTCTATGTTAAACTTGTGACCCCCAGGAAGGGGCCTCTTTTGAACCCAGGGGCATAATTTGAACAATTTCGGTAGAGGACCACAAGGCAATGCAACAGACCAAATATCAAAAGCCTAGGCCTTGCAGTTTAAGGCAAGAATATTTTAAACGTTTTTTTTTCCTATATAAGTCTATATAAAACTTGAGACCCCCTGGGCTGGGCCTCTTTTACCCCAGGGGCATAATTTGTATAATTTTTGTAGAGGACCACAAGGTAATGCAGCATACCAAATATCAAAGGCATAGGTCTTGTGGTTTTAGACAAGAAGATTTTTAAAGTTTTTTCCTATATAAGTCTATGCAAAACTTGTGACCCCCGGGGAGGGGCCTCTTTTCACCCCAAGGAGATATTTTGAACAATTTTGATAGAAGACTATAAGATGATGTCACATGCTAAATGTTTTCCTTTCGGTTGCCATGGCAACCAGAGTTCTGCATGAAATTCAGTTCTTTGAACAATTTTGAAAGGGGGCCACCAAAGGATGATTCTTGTGAAGTATGGTGTAATTCTGCTCAGTGGTTTTCAAGAAAAATATATTTTTAGAAATTGTTGACGGACGCACGACGCACGCCGCACGACGGACGACGGAAATTGAGCGGTCACAAAAGCTCACCATGGGCCTTTCGGCTCAGGTGAGCTAACAAATATGTTTATAAAGTTAAAAGACTGACATACCGAACTCGAAATTCCTAATCTTGTTTTGTTCATTTCTTTCAGCCATTATTTCCACCAACGGCAATGCATATTTTGATGGGGATGGACTACCTGCCTCAACCATCGAAGACAATGCAGCGATTCGTTTTGCTGGACTATCAAATGTAAGAATTGTATCACTCTCTTCGATGTATGGTCCCTCACCGTCTTCATATACTACACACGAACTCGAAAGACGAAGGCTGTACTGGAATTCAAATTTTTAAGGACAGCAGTTGGAGATGTGAACTCGTCTTCAAAATGTTTCCATTTCGTGCCATGATCTAAATCTTTGTAGCTTATCTGGTAATAGTCATTTTCTCCGAATTTAATAGGTGGATCCCATGACAACGTAAGAGAGTCAGCAAGAAGCTCTGTACATCTTGGTTTTCCTGGCCGATCCTGCAACAAACACATTTAATCACCTTTTAAATTTACTTAAAGGACCTTAATTATAAAATACAATATCGAAACAAGAAACGTGGTTTTCAAACGAGGTTTACAAACTTTGCACCACGCCAACATGTGCTGTATAATAAAGATCATGTTATGTTGTGCATATTTGACTGCATCCAATCATGCCATTCAGAAGTACAGTAAAACTGCGACACATTACAATAGTAGTTTTGACCAAATGGATTAGACCACTGCAACAGGGTGAAATGTTCTATTTATGCAGATATATTAAGTTATGCTTACCTTGAACTTAACCTAACTAACTCCATATACAATCCCAACCTTAGTTTTTCTATTAGTTACTTACAGGCCAAATAAAATTTCAATACATACATGCGAACTAAAGTTATTGAGCGGAAACCGATTTTATTCTATTTTTAGCAACAGTTACCTCGGCCATGAACATAGAGACCATATATGCAACTCCAAACTACGTCTTTGTACTAATTACCTATATACCAAGTTTCATTGCAATCGGTTACTCTAAACTCAAGTTATTGAGCGGAAATCAAACGTTAACGCCATACACCCAGTGATATCCGCAAATCTAATTACAACATTTTTGAAAACTATGTTAACAACCACATGAAGATTTTTAAAGTTTTTTTTTACTATTAGTCTATGTAAAAACTGGGACCCACAGGACAGGACCTCTTTCCACCCCAGGGTAATAATTTGAACAATCTTGGTAGAGGACTACAAGGTAATGCTACATGCCAAATATCAAAGGCCTTGATGTTGTGGTTTCAGGCAAGAAGATTTTTAAAGTTTTTTTCCTATTTAACTCTATGTAAAATTTAAGACCCCCGGAACTGGCCTTCTTTTCACCCCAGGAGCATAATTTGAACAAACTTCATAGAGGACCATTACATGATGTTACATGCCAAAATTGGTGCTCTACGCTTTGTGGTTTTGGACAAGAAGGTTTTCAAAGTTTTCCCATTATAAGTCAATGTAAACCATGTGACCCCCAGGGCGGGGCCATATTTGACCTCAGGAGGATATTTTGAATAATCCTTGAACAATCTTTGTAGAGGACCACTAGATGATGCTACATACCAAATATTAAAGCCCTATGACCTGTGGTTTCGGACAAGAATATATTTAAAAATTTTCGTTTCAGTTGCCATGGCAACCAGAGTTCTGCATGGAATTCAATTATTTGAACAATTTTTAAAGAAGATTATCGAAGGAACATCCCTGTTAAGTTTTATCAAAATTGGCCTTGTGGTTTAGGAGGAGATTTTGTTTATAGGAAAGGGTGGACGGACGGACGGACGCCGGACGGTGAGCGATCACAATAGCTCACCCTGAGCCTTTGGCACAGGTGAGCTAAAATTCACTATATATGTTCAGAGGAAATGTGACCACGCGGCCATCTTTTTTTAAAACTGACTTCCTTTTCAGAAATATTGTTTCTAATAATACGCACAATATTGCGCGGATATGTTGTTTTATGTGTTGTTACCTTGGATTATTAGCATAAAAACAAGTAGGGTCATTTGCTGACTGTAGGCAATCACCCAATGAGGTTAAAAGGCAAAAGGCCAAGGAAATCTCCAGATATTGATCAGTCCCGAATGGTACTGTGCCCTTCAATTTTTACCTACTTACCCCAAAACAAAAAAAGCCATCTACTGATTTTTCTATGCTGTTCTTTCTTGAGCGGAAGCGATTTTCATCCTTAATAAAATCTGTAAGAAAATCCTTTGTAAGCATAGAATACAACCAAAATAATAGCAAACTCGGTTTGCTTAGTCTGTTCATGAGACTTAATGGAAAATGCAACACCTCTCAGGAATCAGTAAATGTAAAAATGCCATAATCAAAGGGAATTTAGTCTTAAATATGCTTCAACCTTCCAAAATAGCTGTTCACAATTCATTTGCTTTTACGAAATTGAACTACAAAATATTTCTAACCTTTTCATTTTCGTGATTGTTTTCATCTGTGGTCTTGTTATGACTCCTGTAACGGATAAAATATGCGCACTCATATGCAAATAATGTCAACATGAAGTACAAGGTACAAGATATAGGAATATATGTGTAAATAACAAGAGCTGTCCATAAGACAGCTAAGCTCGAATATTCGAAATATTGTCCCAGAAGCAGGAAAATATTACCCAAAATGGTAAATATCAAAAGAGTTTTAAGTTCAAAAGGGAACATAATTTGACCAAAATGTGTTATGGGATTTGCTGCTATCAACTTGTGTTATAACCCCGAAGACACATGTGAAGTTTCAATTCAATATCTGCATTAGTTTTGGAGATAGTAACTTGCATGTAAAACTTTAACCAGAACTTTTTTAAGTCTAAAAGGGGGCATAATTTACCCAAAATACATGTCAGAGTTATGGGACTTGACCCAGTGAGGTTGGTAATTGACTTAGAAAAAGGAAAAATAAGTTTCAAATCTATATGCCTTTTAGTAATAGCTGTATGTACTTGCACGCAAAACTTTAACCAGAATTTCCTAAGTTCAAAAAGGGGCATAATTTGGCCAAAATGAAGGTCAGAGTTATGGGACTTGCTGCTATCAACCAATTTTATAACCCCGAAGACACATGTGAAGTTTCAATTCAATATCTGCATTAGTTTTGGAGATAATAACTTGCATGTAAAACTTTAACCAGAATTTTCTAAGTCCAAAAGTGGGCATAATATGCTCAAATTACATGTAAGAGTTATGAAACTTGACCCAGTGAGGTTGGTAATTGACCTAGAGAAAGAAAAAATAAGTTTCAAAGCTATATGCCTTTAAATGATAGCTGTATGCACTTGCATGCAAAAACTTAACCAAGGTGTGACGCCGATGCCAACGCCGACGCCGACGCCAGGGTGAGTAGAATAGCTAGACTACTTCGAATAGTCGAGCTAAAAACTTCTCTGCCAAATCATGTATATTTTTTTAAAACTTTACTCATCATTAGCAAGTACGTGTTCTTTTTTGTATACCTTCAGTAAAGGCAGTAAACAGCTTCTTACCTCTCCCCACAACATTAGCAGGTACAGACGGTTTTTATTAATTTGCATTAGGATGCCAGAAATGCAATTTTATACAGTATTTGCTAGTGTCTAACTAAATATTTCGAAACAGTAAGAGATAGTTATATGTGACGCACCATGACATTTTGGGTCCAAATTCGGCGTTACGTCATTTGAGAAAACCTCGATTAAAGTTACGTCACAAAAAAATGGTGGACTGTTACCCCGTGTTCGCGGCAATTAATGCCTATTTCTTTTCAATAATACTCTACCTTGCCACAAGAAATAAATGAAGTGACAAGCGGTATTTATCAAACTTTCATGTATTTTAACATTTCCGTGTTTTGCAATTTCGTTTCTTTAATTAAATGATTGATAATTTATCGCCCTTTGAATCGACACGCCATTTGTACTGTAAACATCGAAGGTCGTGGAGAAAATGAAACTACCCCAAAAATCGATATTTGATGATTTATTTCAATGGTATAAAGAATGACAGCTAGCGAATTTACAGGTAAGTAAGTATTTAAGCGATACGCAAGGTTTAAAAATATTATTTGCGTTTATATCGACTGTTTTGCCCGATATATTTTCCAAAATAGCCCGGATATTGAATGATTATGACACTAATGACAGTTTGGAGTTAGCGCAATTCATATTTGTGTCACTATGCTGTAGACTATATTATTAACTAAATCTGTCAAAGAAGTAAACGTTTTTTTAAAGTTTTGACTCTTGTTAGTATAATCAGTATGCAAGACAAGTAGATTCTATGCAATGGTGTCAGACAAAAACACAACATTCAGTCACAGTCTTTAGTTACATAATTTAAAGCCCTAGTCATTTTATATAGCCATGTCATGAAAGTGATTGATCAGGAACAGTTGATTCACATCTATTGTCAGCTTCAATCACTTATTTCTTACTTATAATTTGTCAAATCAATCTATACATAAAACTTCTACAAGGCATAAATATTGTTTTTACTTGGTGTGAGACAGTTTTTCCAAAGCTTTTCATGCTACATTTGCATACAGTTCAGTTGGCCATGATTCTGGATTCCTCACCATTTTGTACTGTTCTTGGCAAGTTACTGACAACCACTTGGTAAAATGAATAAACCTTAGATATATTTTGTTTTGAAAGTCTTGCCAGGGATTCAAACCTAGTATTACTCTTTTGATGGATGTATTTGTGCTCTATGTACTGAGTTAACTGCCCAGGCCATTTTTATCTTACATTTCAGCCTTTAACAGTATTTTTTTTCATTTTACAGATCAATTTTTACCACAGAGGTTTTTTTGGCCTGATGCAATGACATTAAACAGATAAAGGATTTTCCAGGAAGGTCTATACACCACATGCTGGATTTTTTGGGGGTTTGTAATTTTCTTTTTACATTTTTACTGTTACTGTCTTGCTATTCTAAGAATGGTGAAGACATATTAAAATAACATAAACATTAATGATCAAATATTTTTCATACCATTTTAAGAGAAATGATTTTAATTACAGACTTATTCAAGAAATATGTATATAATATATTAGAAGTGAATAAGTATTGATATATACTTAAATATTAAATATATCATGTATGTATTTTCATAAGGAAATTATTTTCACAGTAGAAATTTGATTGCATGTATTGTGTGTCTAGTATGTCAGAATCTTGGCTAGCTTATGCATTCTTGAACTGCTTCTTTTTAGCTCGACTATTCATAGAATAGTGAGCTATTGCACTCGCCCATGCGTCGGCGTCCGCGTCGGCGTCGGCGTCGGCGTCCGCGTCCCGATTTTGGTTAAGGTTTTGTATGTAAGCTGGTATCTCAGTAACCACTTGTGGGAATGGATTGAAACTTCACACACTTATTCACTGTGACAAACTGACTTACATTGCACAGGTTCCATAACTCTATTTTGCTTTTTTACAAAATTATGCCCCTTTTTCGACTTAGAAATTTTTGGTTAGGGTTTTGTATGTAAGCTGGTAACTCAGTAACCACTTGTGGGAATGGATTGAAACTTCACACACTTATTCACTGTGATGAACTGATCTACATTGCACAGGTTCCATAACTCTATTTTGCTTTTTTACAAAATTATGCCCCTTTTTCGACTTAGACATTTTTGGTTAAGGTTTTGTATGTAAGCTGGTATCTCAGTACTTACTAATGGGAATGGATTGAAACTTCACATACTTGTTTGCTATCATGATCTGACATGCACTAAGCAAGTCCCATAACTCTACTCTCTTTTTTTTCAAAATTATGCCCCTTTTTCGACTTAGCAGTTTTTGGTTAAATTTTTGTATGTAATCTGATATCTCAGTATCCACTAATTGGAATGGATTGAAACTTTACACACTTGTTCACTGTCATGATCTAACATGCACTGTGAAGGTCCCATAACTCTACTTGGCATTTTTACAAAATTATGCCCCTTTGACTTAGCAGTTTTTTGTTAAGTTTTTGTATGTAAGCTGGTATCTCAGTATCCACAAATTGGAAAGGATTGAAACTTCACACACTTGTTCACTGTCATGATATGACATGCAGTACAGAGGTTCAATACCTCTACTTTGCATTTTACAAAATTATGCCCCTTTTTCAACTTTTGTATTCATTCAATTGACAAGGCTGTTGAATAGTCGAGCGTTGCTGTCCTCCGACAGCTCTTGTTCTACTTGAAAACTGTAAGATTCTTGTATGAGTTTATACTTATCAATCCTGCTTCCATTCAGCTTTGAACAAAAATACTCTTTTACTTAAAAAGGTGCTTTACAGTCTTATATTTTGTAACCTTATCTTAAAATGAAGTTCTAATGTTGTTGAATTTTTGTTTTGCAGTGATGAAAGAAATTCAAGAAAAGTACTCTATGAATCTGTGAATGGGAATGAAACAAAGGAATTAATAATTATTATGTTATTCTGATCATCCAGCTGAAATCATGCCTATGGAATAGAGTGCATGTCACAAATACTGATATGAGCAATGAGCAGATAACTTCATGTTGCACAAATAAGGTCATATTTCCTGCCCTTATGACCTGAAAGAGTTAAACAGATCTGATTCAAACTACAAATGTGTTTCAAAAAAGTAAAACTTAGTCAGCTGTGAGAAATATTTGGTAAAAGTGTGTTTTGTTGCCATGACAGCTGTGAAGTGGTTCGAGAAGCACAATCTTAATTGTCCTAACTGTACAGAATTCAACTTTATACACTTTCCAAAACTGCATGCATGGAATACTAAGACATGTCTGTTATATGAATTCTAGTTTATGTGGGGCATTAACACATAACCTTTGGAGGAAACATCTTTTACAATCAAAATTGCCTTGCCAGTGTAGGAAGGATTTTTCCAGAAATGGCCATGACAGAAAACTATTAATATTGCAGAAAATATTTGTTACTGGCTAAATGTAATGTATTTTATTTCAAGAATTATTCATGTAAATCCATGTTTTTAATTGTATAAAAAGATTTTTCACATGAACTTCTCAGAAATAGCTAATTTTGTTGCAGACTATTGTAAGTTGCCATGGTAACACAAATTTGACTTGAATTTAGATTTGTTTGATTATGTAGACAGCATGTTCCTTGTTTATATTCTGCTAATAAGACTATACTCTGCAAGAAAATATCTTTTATGTGTAATCATTGCATCAACACAACATGTTACAACACAAATTTGCCTTAAAATGGCAGAGCTGTAATGCAGGAAGGCATATCAGGAAAATGTGTAATTCTCAAAGTCAAATTACATTACATGAACTGATGTTTGTTTTTTATACCTGATCATAATTGACCATTTTCGGTGTAAAACAAATAAATACTGAACAGATGCTAAATGAATGTTCTGAATCTTTCTGGAAAATTTACAAAAATACTACTATTTTAAGAAAATAGTGCATTGTTGCCATGGTAACGTTAATTTGACTTTAAAATTATCTTGGTTATGTAAACAACATCTTTCTTGTTTATATGTTATATTTGTTAAGCTGTATTATGTTAGTATATATATTTTCATATGTAATAATCTCATCAGCAAACCACTTTGTTACCACACAAATCTGCCTTAAAATGGCAGAGTTGTAACTGAGAGAGGTGTATTTGAAAATAAGAATTCTCAAAGAATATCACATTAATATGCATGGAATGATGTCTCGTACTTTTAAATAAGAAAGCAAACAGCTTTTGATGTAAATATATGGAAAAACACTTCAAATATTCAAATTATTATACAAAAATTGACAAAAATATTACTTTTTGTAAGAAAATACCACATTGTTGCCATGGTAATGATTCACTGATCAGTATAACTAAGTCTGCTGAAATTTTAGCAAACTTACAGTTGATAATAACAGTCTAATAGTTACATCTTCTTGCCTGATTTTCTTTCTTACTGTTTAATAGATAATATGACTTTAACAATAAGATTGATGTGCGACTTTGGTTGTTGGGATGTTGTCGAACTTGATATCAAATAAAGTTTGTATTTTGTTCAAAAGAATACCATAAAACTTTGGACAAATAAACAAGTTGTCTGTGAACTATGTTTGCACACTAGAAAAAGTTAATTGTGCATTTATTTCACATTCTACGTGTAATTTATTGCTAGATTCATCAAGGGACTATTAAAAAAGAGGTTAAACAACAGTGTTGCTATGGAAACAATTTTTAGAACAAAAAAAAATTGATACTACATAAAAGAAAAAAACGACAAAAAGAAATATATTTCATTAATCACATGTTGCCTTTGTTATTTTATCATGTATTTTATCTTGATATTATTTAAAGATGGAGTAATTATTAAGATATACTGCCTCAATTCTGATACAGTTAGACAAAAACATGGTGTCCGAAAAGCGGTAATTTCTCCATGACAACGGCTGATTTTTGTTGTCAAATTGCAGATTTATACTCAGCACATGTCAATCTGTCAGATTAGTCCAAAACCCCATTTTTGACCAAAATCGCATTTGGACCCAAAATCTCATGCTCTGTCACATATTCATAAGTGATAAGTTGATTATTTAACATGGGTTTATCCTCGAGAGAACATGAGTCGTTGATATTAGAAACTACAACAAATACTACAAACTGCTACATCAAAACGGATAAAAAACTTTAGACATTTTAATGTGATTTTTAGGGCCAATGTACAAAAATATTCAACAACTGATACTTTGCCGCTAAGCGCTATTGGAGTAAAAGACGATGTTTTCTTCCTTTTTAAAATAGTTTGTAAAGAAGTCTTTGTATAATGTTTCTGCGCTCTACTGTCATTAAGTATTAACTGGATCCATAACTCAGATTCAAAGTGTTCATACTTCCTTGCTTTTTGTTGCCTGCCACCAATTTCGTCTTCATAGTATCCTTCTAAGTCACCTTTGTTCGAATCGCATCTTTCTGAACTCAAGTTTTCGCCCATATCTTAAAACCTGTAATCCAAATAACATTTGATGTTATATTAAGCTTGAAATTTATGTAAAACAAAAACAGAAGAAACAGCTTTCCAAATAGATGGTATGCATACTTACATGGTTAGAAAAGTGTTACTCTCAGTAGTGCGCATGAAGTATCATAGTCAAAATGAATAGATTCATTAAGCTTTCTACCATATACCTTTGACAAATATAAGGGAAGCAATTATCTGAGATAGGCTTTAACAAGAAAATACTATATTTTATGTTCTTGTCGGAACATATAGCAGCCACAATTTAAACTAAGGCATTATGAGCATTTAAAAGAAATAAATTATCTGAATTGTCAGAAAAAAACAATTTGATAATATAAATGAAACTAAAACTGAATTTAAAGATGATCATATGATGTTGACCAAAAAGGCGGTCAACCTACCTTGATATTTGATTACGAAAATAACATCACGGATTGTTGATTTAAATCTCATTTAGAAAAACAAAAGTAACTTTCAAAACATATTATCAATCGTTGTATTATTTGATCTCTTGACCTAATTTAGATAACCAGATGAATAAATTTGTATGTGGACTTAAATTTCATAAAGCTAAACAGCCACTTACGAAGATCTTGTCAAAATGTGATTTGTAGAGTGCAATTGCTATTATTCTAAGACCTGTACTGACTAAATCAGTGTTTATGTTAAAATCATATGTGAATGTAAAGAATTCCATAGAAATTTAAAAAGTAGAATAAATTTGAGAAGAGTAAGCCTATTTCTGATCTTGTTAAAAAAACTCCAGGGAAGTTTGTTTAGATGTGTTTTTATCAAATGACCACAGCTGTCCTGTACTCACTAAATCAGTGCAGAATTGTAAACAAAAGCTGAAAATCAGATATATAGAAAAAAACTTCTGACTTTTGTATTTGAAATGACATGCAGGGAAAGTTTGTATTAGCTATTCTCTAATTCCTACAGCAATGTTACAGTTGTGTATGATTTATGATAATGACTTTTTTTGTACTCACTGAGAACGAATTCAACCCGGAAAAGCACCTCACACACAGGAAATTCGTGAGAATTAGTCTGATTTTACAGTTAAATACGGGTAGACAATTTTAGGCCAAACCTTGGTTATAGTACTTCCATACCTTTATCTGCTAATGACCAAGTCTTTTTGCAGTATATAACAAAGTTTATAAATATCTTACTGTGTGGAAACAAAGTATATTACTATGTGAAAACAAAGAAGCATACTATGTGAAAAAAATAGCTTACTATGTGCTTACTACGTGGAAAAAAAGTATCTTACTATGTGGAAACAAATAATCATACTATGTGGAAACAAAGCAGCTTACTAAGTGAAAACAACGTAGCTTACTATGTGGAAACAAAGCTTACTATGTGGAAACAATGTAGCTGACTATGTGCTTACTATGTGGAAACAAAACAGCTTACTATGTGGAAACAAAGTAGCCGACTATGTGCTTACTATGTGGAAACCAAGCAGCTTACTATATGGAAATAAAGTATCTTAATACGTGGAAATACAATATCTTACTATGCGAAAACAAAGCAGCTTACTATGCGAAAACAAAGACGCTTATTATGTTGAAACATAGTAGCTTATTGTGTGGAAACAAAGTAGCTTATTATGTGGAAACAAAGTAGCTGACTATGTGATTATTATGTGGAAGCAAGGTAGCTTACCATGTGGAAAAAGAAGTATCTCAATATGTGGAAACAAAGTATTTTACTATGTGGAACCAAAGTAGCTATGTGGAAACAAGGAAGCTCTCTATGTGGAAATAAAGCAGCTTACTATGAGGAAACAAAGTAGCTTACTGTCTGCTTATTATGCAGAAACAAAGTATCTTACTATGTGGAAACAAAACAGATTACTATGTGGAAACAAAGTATCTTACTACGTGGAAACAAAGTAGCTTACTATGAGCTTACTATATGGAAACAAAGTAGCTTACTATGCGGAAGCAGAAAAGATTACTATATGAAAACAGAGTAGCTTACTATGAGGAAACAGAACAGCTTACTATGTGGAAACAAAGTATCTAACAATTTGGAAACAAAGTAGCTTACTATGTGGAAACAAATTACCTTACTATGAGGAAAGAAGTGGCTTACTACGTGGTAACAGAATAGCTTCCTATATGGAAACAGAGTAGCTTACTTTCTGCTTACTATTTGGAAAAAAGCAGCTTACTATGAGGAAACAAAGTAGCTTACTTTGTGGAAAAAGCGGCTTACTATGTGGAAACAGAGAAGCTTTCTATATGGAAACAGAAAAGCTTACTTTGTGCTTATTATGAGGAAAAAAAACAGTTAACTATGTGAAAACAAAGTATCTTACTATGTGGAAACAACACAGCTTACTACGTGGAAAATAAGTAGCGTACTATGGCCTTAGTATGAGGAAACAAAGAGCTTACTATGTTGAAACAAAGTATCTTGCTATGTGATATCTATGTGGAATCAAAGTAGATATCTTACTATGTGGAAACAAACTTTCTTACTATGTGGAAACAAAGTATCTTACTAAGTGGAATGAAAGTAACTTACTATGTTGAAAAAAAGTATCTTACTATGTTGAAAGAAAGTATCTTACTATATGGAAACAAACTAGCTTACGATGTTGAAACAAAGTAGCTTACTATTTGAAAACAAAGTGGCTTACTAAACAAAGCAGCTTTTTATGTGGAAACAAAGTGGCTTACTATGTGTAAGCAAGATTATCATTTCGAAACAAAGCTTACTATGTGTAATTAAAGTATCTTATTATGTGGAAACAAAATATCATACTATGTGGAAACAAAGTAGCTTACTAAGAGCTTACTATTAGGAAACAAAACAGCTTGCTATGTGGAAACAATGTAGCTTTTTATGTGTAAGCAAAGGTTATTATTTAGAAACAAAGGTTACTATGTGGAATTTAAGTATCTTACTATGTGGAAACAAAGTATCGTACTATGTGGAAACAAAGTAGCTTACTAGACTAGGGGCTTACTATTAGGAAACAGAGCAGCTTACTATGTGGAAACAAAGTAGCTTACTATGTGGAAACAAAGTATCTTACCCTATGGAATCAAAGTATCTTACTATCTGGAAACAACGTAGCTTACTATCTGGAGAAAAGTATCTTACTATGTGGAAACAAAGTAGCTTACTGTGTGGAAACAAGATGTCTTACTATGTGGAAACAAAGTACCGTACTTTGTTGAAAGAAAGTAGCTTACTATGTGCAAACAAAGTAGCTTACTATGTGCTAACAAAGTAGCTAACGATGTTGAAACAAAGTATCTTACTATTTGGAAACAAAGTAACTAACTATAAACAGTAGCTTACTATGTGGAAACAAAGTAACTAACTATGTGGAAACAAAATACCTTACTATGCGGAAAGAGAATAGCTTACTTTATGGTAACAGAGTAGCTTACTATGTGCTTACTATGTGGTAGCAACGTAGCCTACTATGTGGAAAGAAAGCAGCTTACTATGTAGGAATAAAGTAGCATACTATGTGGAACCAAAGTATCTTACTATGTGGAAACAAAGTAGCATACTATGTGGAAACAAAGTATCTTACAATGTGGAAACAAAAAAGCTTAAGATGTGCAAGCAAAGAAGCTTACTTTGTGGAAACAATGTAGCTTAGTTTTTGCATGGTACGTGGACAAAATTAAGCTGACTATCTGGAGCAAAGTAGCTTACTATGTTGAAACAAAATAGCTTACTATTTAGAAACAAAGTAGCATACTATGTGGAACCAAAGTATCTTACAATGTGGAAACAAATTAGCCTACTATATGTAAACAAAGGAGCTTACTTTGTGGAAACAAAGTAGCTTACGTTGTGCTTGCTACGTGGACAAGATGAAGCTTACTATATGAAGCAAAGTAGCTTATTATACGAAAAAAGTAGCTTACTATGTGGAAACAAAGCAGCTGACTATTTTGAAACAAGGTAGCTTACTCACTGCATGCTAACTATGTGTGTGTGTGTGTGTGTGTTCGGGTTTAACTGCTAACTATGTGGAACCAAAGTCGCTGACTATATGTAAGCGAAGCTTACTATATGTAGATAAAGTAGCCATATATCTCACTATGCAGAAACAAAGTAGCTTACTATGTTGAAACAAAGTATCATTATTTGTGGAACAAAGTAGCTGACTATGTTGAAACAAAGTAGCTTACTGTGTGGAAACAAAGTAACTTACTATGTGGAAACAAAGTAACTTACTATGAGGAAACAGTGTAGCATACTATGTGGAAACAAATTAGCTCACTACGTAGAAACAATGTAGCTGACTATTTGAAAAGAAAGTTGCTATGTTGAATCAAAGTAGCTTACTATGTGGAATCAAAGTAGCTTACTATGTTGAAAGAAAGTAGCTTACTTTATTGAAACAAAATGTCTTACTATGTGGAGACAAAGTAGCTTATTATGTTGAAAGAATGTAGCTTACTATGTGGAATCAAATTAGCTTACTATATGGAAACAAAATGTCTTACTATGTGGAAACATATTATCTTACTATGTGGAAACAAAGTAGCTTACTCTGTTGAAATAAAGAAGCTTACTATGTGGAAACAAAGTAGCCGATTTTGTTGAAACAAAGCAGCTTACTATTTTGAATAAAAATTCTTACTACATGTATATGGAATAAATGTAGCTTACTATGTGGAAAGAAAGTATCTTACTATGTGGAAACAAAGTATTTTACTATGTGGAAACAAAGTAGCTTACTATGCGGAAACAAACTATCTTACTATGTGGAAACAAAGTATCTTACTATGTGGAAACAAAGTATCTTTCCATGTTGAAACAAAGTAGCTTACTGTGTGGAAACAAAGTATCTTACTATATGGAAACAAAGTAGCTAACGATGGTAAAACAAAGTACCTTACTATTTGGAAACAAAGTTACTATGTGGAAACAAAGTAACTAACTATTTGGAAACAAAGTATCTTACTACATAAAAACGAAGTATCTTACTATGTTGAAACAATGTATCTTACTATGTGGAAACAAAGTAACTAACTATGTGGAAACAAAGTAGCTTACTATGTTGAAACAAAGTATCTTACTATATGGAAACAAAGTAGCTTACTATTTGGAGACAAAATATTCTTTAAACTGAATTATAATATCAATGACTTCATTATTCGTTAATATCTACAGAAAGTTATCATCACAATTTGCAATTGTAAAGCTGTATTCATCATTTTACCAAGTAATTTACAAGGCGGTAGTTTATCAAGAAATTTTTAGGTGCATTCTTTCGATTTCTTTCGATTTACATATTTTAGTTGAATTACTTGGTATGGACCAAACAAAGAAATCAAATAATTATCACTGTATTTTAGGTTTCATCTTCTAAAATTTTCTACAGTTGATTGCTTAAACATTTATTAAGAGTATATCATCAAAACAAAGAAGTATTGGATGAACGAACAACATCTTTACCAATATTTTACCTGACAATTACATGTTCTGCAGTACTGTCCCGTATGACAGATACTTTAAATATTCTGAAAAAGTTGTCCCCATTTGAAAATGAATGTCAATTGTAAAGAAATAAAAATTAACAATTGCTGAAAACTGTGTTCCACCTAGTTATGTCAATTTTCAACACTCGCACGCTATTGCAAATGCATCAAGACGAATATATGTAACAGTTCTTTGAAAATGGTGAGTTTTAGGGCGTTTGACTGCCCGGAAGTGAGGCCCCTTTAGGCAGCCCATTTTCGGAATTCAATGTTTATATCAGTATATTGACACTTGTTTCGTATAATAATATACATGTTTTACATGCTGTTAAATTTTCACGTGAAGCAACTCTTTCCTTCTATGATTTGGTGCTGTTTGACTTTTTTCTCAAAACGTAAGGCTAAGCGTTGAAGTTTTTAAGGCTTTACCGGCCAATAGCTGTTGACTTAACGCAAAACTACTAGTATGGTTAAAAAGCTGTACAGAGATTGTTAGAATCATACATTACTTCTAATCGGTTTCCGTTATATGTACAAACTTCATTTTCAAGCAGACCATCTCGTTTCTAAAACACCATAGTTTTAGTTTTATGTGCATTAACCTCTAGACTCCATGTTTTACGGTAAGTACACATCAATTCTAGACTTGTATTTATTTATTCGGGTGTTTTACCAAAAATAACCATGCCCTCAGCAAATAGCAGTAGAATAAGTACAATCCCATCAAAAGGAAGACCAGAGTATATGTCATTTTGGATAAATAATTATAAATCTTCAACAAAGAAAGAAAGAAGCACTGGTGATATATTATCCCTCCTCCTCCCTCACTGCATATTCTAAAACGTCTAAGTATATATTACATAAACGAACACAAGTTTTAGCCTTTTCTTATGCATCTTTTATCATTGCCAATACTTTAAGCCGCTGAGCATTTCTATAAATACAGTCATACGCCACTTAGATATTTACATTGTACAATCAAATAATGCGAAGAGACACTTGTTTTTATTGATTACAATAGCAAGGATTTTATTTAACCTAGTTGAAATATTAAAAAAACAAGTTTATGACCGAGACCTGTGCTCGGTCGGTCTTCAAATGCTTCTAAGATTATCTTTAAATCCATAATCCATCCATCAGGCAACACGCTCAAGTACTTTATCTGTAGTACAGCACTTAAAATTGTTTACATTAAACTGTGTTGTTCTATTAAGGCATTGATGTAAATCTTTTTAGAGAAATATTCCGTTCTCTTTTTTTATTGTTCCATTGCCTTTTTGACATTCAGAAGAAACATGTCTCTATGCACCTTTTCTTTAATCTAGGGATTGTATTATTTGTTTTCACGCATTTCAAGTCTCTCTTGCAAACTGCTATTTGGCGGATTACCAAATAATATCAATACGGCCTTTTTTGAGATCACCATCACAGACATTCCGACAAGCTTCAAGAATATACATTTGAGTTTCAAGATTAATAAAAAAATTGAGTTGAAAGACAATTAACCTCTAAAGGAAAAGGAAAAAATGTCTTTGTTCTGTGATTTGAAAAGGTAACTTTATACTGTACCTGATAAGCGCAAAAGATCAAATTTCCACTAACGACATAAAAATGGATGTACAAATGGAAAAATCGTACCACATAGAATTAATCCGTATTTAATTGCGTACTTGAATATTTGCTCTAATGATTTTGCCGTGAAAAGTTCGTTATTAATGATGATGCCATATTTGTGTTATCTAAAGAAGCAATATTAATCTGCCGTCTATCATTTGCACAACATAAAATCCTTTAGCGCACTACGATCAAAATATCTTTACCTGTATAGAAGAATCTCCGGCTTGTTCTGGAGGGCGTGTTTAAATCGAAAAAGAGGCTCTGACGTTTAATAACCGACCTTGATACAATACTTGACGAAACTAGTTTTGTTGATCAAAAATAGAAATATTAACTGACTCTCATATTTTGTAAGCGTATTTTGATAGAAATGAATCGAAAATAGAAAGGTTAAAAGGACAAAATAAGTAGCATATTTAATAACATGTTTTCAAGAATATTGTTGAAATATTACAGGAAACATGTACCTGTTAATTTCACATTACATGTATAATTAAATATCTTTCCTAGCGTTTACGCGGTAATAAGTATTTTGATGTTTCGCTGCCACAGTAAAGTCTGTGTTCAACGATAATACAATAATCACGCCAAGTATATATTTATCACAGGCGCCCGTCCAGTCTTTCAAAGGGAGACAACTTTTTCCCGGCGATTATTGAAACTAGTCGGAAAAAATTGTCTCCCTTTGAAAATGAATGTCATTTATACTTAAAATAATCGGAAAAAGTTGTCTCCCTTTGAAAATGAATGACATATGTACTTAAAATAGTCGAGAAAAAGTTGTCTCCCTTTGAAAAGAATACTTTTGTAAAGAAATAAAAATAAACAATTGCTGAAAACTGTGTTCCACCTTGTTATGCGAAATTTCACCACACGCACGCTACTGCAAATGCATCAAAACGAACATGTGTAACTGTTCTTTGAAAACGGTGAGTTTTTAAAGGCGTTTAACTGTCTGGCAGTGGTGCCCATTTGGGCAGTCCTTTTCCGGAATTCAATGTTTATATCAGTATACTGACTCTTGTGTCGTATAATAATATACATGTTTTACATGCTGTTCAAGTTTCATGTCAAACAACTCTTTCTTTCTATGATTTGGTGTTGTTTGATTTTTGTTTCTCAAGGCCTACTTCTTAACCTTAATTATGTTAACACATGCACGGCGTAAGCAGTATTATTCTCACGAATGGCGGCGGGAGAAAAGAAATTTTGTGACATTTTGGAAACTAAAACTGGATTTATTTTAATTCACGGCAAGGGTAAAGTGCTTTTATTCTTTTTATTTAAGCGTGTGTAAGGCAACTATCTAGGTGTTGAAATTTACAAGGATATAAGAGGATAATATTTCACAGAAAACGTAGCTGGAATCGGACAGCTGGAGAAATTGACCAGTGTTGACTGCTCATGTGTATTGAATGAAAAAATGGATGAATTGTTTACATGCCTGGCAATATACTGTTGTTATGATTTATTAGTTCAATGACAGGTTTTGTTAGATTGTACATAAATTTGGCCCAAAATCTTCAAAATTAGTGCAAGAAGGCTTACAGAACACACACTTTTGATGCGTTATCGGAAACAGCTACTGGTAAGTCAAAACCATTCTAAACTTGTGATATTGTTTTCGCTCCTGTTAACTGATTAATACACGGCGCATAATGGCAAGGCGGAAGCTAAAAACTAAGAAAAACTTGCTTTCAATATGAATTTTATTTGTGCACCCAAAACTACTCTTATTTAACAGTGTTTAAGTTATTATCAAAAAAGATGAGAGTGCCTGAAACACCCAAAGGGAAAACATATTTAATTAAGTCCCAACTGGAGTACTGAAAAATAAATTTGAGCCGCGCCATGTGAAAACCAAAATAGTGCGTTTGCAACCAGCATGGATCCAGACCAGCCTGCGCATCCGCTCAGTCTGGTCAGGATCCATACTGGTCGCTTTCAAAGCCTATTGGAATTAGAGAAACTGTTAGATAACAACATGGATCCTGACCAGACTGCGCGGATGCGCGGTCTATATCCATCCTGGTCGCAAAGCCACTATGTTGGTTTTTCTCATGGCACGGCTCATTTGATATCATTCACCTTGAATTTATTAGATTTTTTAATCACTTAAATCTCAGTATTTCATCCGAAAATATAAAATGAAATAGTATATACGAGTATAAAATTTAAAAATATTGAGACAAAACTGAGGTTCATTTAAGTATATGTGTCCCTTATTTGCAATTGTTTTTCATTTCCAATAGGCAGTCTAGCAGACTGAACAAATCTGAGCAAATGCTTCACACTGGCTTTGAACACAAGAAATGAAAGCAATCTGTTATACGTTGGGTACTATAAACGTTTATATTTTGAAAGGATCACTCGGAAAACGCCAAAGTTTTCAACGGAAAATTTAGGGTATTGGAAAAAATGTGTTTTTAGGATCTAGAAAAGTCACTTAAATTAATTAGCATTTATCGTTCTGAATGGTATATTTAGAAAATAGCCAGACATTCCCTAGAAAAACCACATTGTGTTTCACTTTGTGTTTCAGTATTTTGCTTGAAGCTACACTGAAAGTATAATGCCCAAATAAACATGAACTGGAAATTCCTATGGTTAATGCTAAAAATTACTGTCAATACCCATTTGCTAGCGTTTAAATGACCATTTAGAAACGTGTAAGCATTCAGTTAGTTTTTTCTATGCACAGATGCACGGATAAATTCGGAAAATGTGGATTGTGACGTAACAAAATATGGGCTATGTATGAGGATGCAATTAATCACTTAACTTTCGTAAATCGTAAATTATTAGTATTATTTTTATGCTGCTCGAAGGGCGAGCATAGTTGCCACTTTGTCCGCTCTTCCGTACGTCCGTCCCTCTATCTGGAGTAACTTGAAAATTATTAACGGCATTTTATTGAAATTTCACATAATTATAGAGGCCATTGAGACAAAGAGCATTGTCAAAGAAGCATAACTCTACCTTATCTAGCTTTTGAATTACTCCCTTTATTAAACAAAATAAGGTGTCAGGATACTGGTTATATGACACAAGGAAGTGCCTACGCCTTTAGTATCTTGAACAATGAAATCGGTCCTATCGCTAAGGTGACTATGTCTTAGGCTAGCTGACAAACGATGTAGAATGTCCTTTGTTAAAACGTAAAGCTGGTGAGACCAAATATCTCAGATATAGAATTTTCCTCTGGCTACCTTGCCTTAATGATTCGTGTACCAATGCTTCGTAAATGATTTCTATCATGAGCTAGACAATTTCAAGGATGAAGCAAATCACTAAATATTTGAAACTAACAATCTTTAATTAAAAATGATTAGATCAAACTCCTATAGGCTGGAGACTCTATACTTGACTGGTCTTTTTGTTGAAGTTCCCGTCAGACAATGTCTTTGAATCAACAACATACGAGTCCTATCGCATAGATGCTCGGCCTCTGTCCTCTCAAACTCTATATGATTGCCCTGATTCCTGGATGCTCAGCGCCTATATGCTATCATATGTAGCATTCAATTACCATATAGGTATATCCCCGATGCCTTGGCTGTACTTCGCCAATAACGCTGAACCGTCTATAAACTGGAACTCTCCTACTATCTCAGTAGATTACCAAACTCTGGGTCTCTGTCTCAGCTTCCCGATGCTCAGCCTATATACGCTATCGTATATAGCATTCAACTACCCTTAAGGTAAAACTCCTATGCACTGGCCCTATAGCTCGAAACCTTATTGAAATTCTGCAACTCTTCTTTAATCTATAAACTTCCAAAGTCTTCTTTTTTTAATAATTTATCCGCCCTGGCAGGGTAATTGCAATATTCTCCTTATCAAGGTACTGGGATAAATCATTAGTTGAATCCTCGATGTGTCTTCTTCGACCGCCGGATACCGAATGAGCTCTCTGTCATCCATCTACCTATTTATACCCCAGCAGACGTGCTATTTTTAGAACTTGTTTCTGACTGGTCCAAATTTAAACATAACGTTTTATCAAATATCTGGTTCCCTTTAACTTTTGTATATGACGATGTGCGAAGGTGGGACCCAGTCATACACATAATGAACCCAAATCAGCCACAAATGACCCAAATTCTATTATTAACAACAATTCAACAATAATTATAGCAATGATAGCATGACAAGGGAGTCAAACACTATCTGTGCTTAATGTGTTACGTTATCAATATATCAAACATACAAATTATTCTGACAATAGCCCCCTTCTCAAGAAAATACTTTCAGTTTTTTCAAAACTTTAAGGAATAATTTGTATACAAAATCTCCTTTTCTTTTTACTATTTCTCCATTTTTTTACAAACCATTTATCACTGTTATTATTAACATACATTTAGTAATATACTGATTGAATTAGTATCAAAGATCAAACATCTCTAAAAGACTCAACATAATGTATATGATTTCAAGAATATCATACAACGATCATCTCCTGACTTTTTTTTAATATCATCATAAATGATTCATTTGTTTCTCTGATCGTAAGAGAACTTGTCAACGTTCCTGTTGACATAATAATTGTTATCACCAAAACCTCCTTTTACATGAAAGCTCCTATCAGGCCTACGTATAAACCCTTTACCGAGATCATCTCTCATGTCATTTTGTCTCCATGACTTCTTATGGTCAGATTTATTTGGGCCATGGTCTTTATAACCCCTAACATCTCGTCTGTTAATACCTCTATCATATACACCCTTTCTGTTATGCCAACGTGATCCTCTATTCACGTACTTAATAGATGACCTCTCATGATACAGGTTGAATCCTTGATCATCAAAATTGTGTGACTCTGGTCTGTCATCAGATTGTCTCCAGTTTCTTTCTGTTCTATCATGATGCCTGTATTCTTGCAAACCATGTCTACTGTAACTGCTCTTTGATGACAGGTCAGTCTTTACTTTCTTGCATACATCACATGACCGGCAAAACATTGTTACTTCATTTGTGATGTCTGGCCAGTGAAAACTCGCTCGTATTTTATCAAGTATCTCTTTAGCTGATAAGTGTACCCTGGCTATTGCCTTATGAGCTTATGTCATAACACTTCTCCTGAACTGGGTTGGGACTACTATCTGTTTAACCACTCATCCCCTTTTCTCCTCGAAGATTCTATATAATACGTTTTTCCTCACTTCATAATGAAACCTGAAACCTCTTGTTGTTTTCAGTTTCGCCTTATCTTTAGCGTAAGTCCAAAGTTTCTTTAACGTCTCATCATCTTTCTGAGCATTTTTCATTTGCTCGACATTAAAGGTTTGCTCTTTGACTTTGCAAACCTCAAACGGTTCCGTAATTTCTACATTTATTGCATGCTGGGTTTCCGTCATCCCAGTTGCAGCAATATTCTTGCCGGATGAAGACTGTCTTTCATTTCGGGTTTTCCATTTTTTGACTGGCTTATCTGAAACTCCTTTTGTATTTCCGATCATCAAATCGCATGTCATCGTCGGCAAAACCATTGCCTCAACATCTCCTGTAAAATATGGTGTATCAACCTGTATCTTTGCTACAGGAACTGTCCTTGAA
Organism: Mercenaria mercenaria; assembly: GCF_021730395.1. Lineage (NCBI taxonomy): Eukaryota > Metazoa > Mollusca > Bivalvia > Venerida > Veneridae > Mercenaria > Mercenaria mercenaria. The sequence goes on from NC_069378.1 coordinate 2,122,307, forward strand.
CTCCATCAATCGCAACCATAAGATATTGCTTATCTAACATTTCACTCTCTGATACAAGGTCTTTCCTGACAGCCGCTAACTCACAACCTGTGTCTCTCAACACCTGGACTTCTTTATCACCTATATACCCTTTATTCAATATCAAGTTCCCTTTACCCTTTATTAAATCAATGGTGCAGGTGCTTACTATGACAGAAACAGATTGTCCATTTGCTAGCAAAAGCCGTCCATCTTCTATGTTTTCTTTAACATGTTTGTATCTAATGGTACAGCTATGCATGAAGCTGAAACTTTTCTGAGTTCCGACTGTCTGTCTTTCTGCGCTTGGCCTTCCTTTCTCTAATATGCATGTGTAGAGTCTTGCGTGCCATGCCTATTTCTCTGTCTCTCCTCATAGGATACCGTATTAGCTAAAGCTGTACCGCTTACTTTCCTCTTGGATAGGTCTCTGCATTCTCGTGCTATATGACCTTCCTTATTACATATGAAACATACGGGCTTCTTAAAAGCTGGCTTTTCTCTTTGTGTAGGCTGAGACACTGGCTAAACCTCGGTCGAAGGCTGTGGCTCTTTGCTGCATGACAAATTACTTCTATTTATCCGGTTATATGTGATAGAGCCACCATGAGCTTCAATATATTGTTCTGCCAACTATGTAATCTCAGCTCTCCACTTTGCAACTCTTTCCTTTAGGAATAAAGCAAGGTCCTTGGAACAAGTTTGGATGAACAGTTCTCTGATCATAAGGTCTTTCAGCATTTCAAACGTATTGTCAACTTCTGCCATTTCTGTCCATCGACTGAAATACCTGTCCAGCCTTGCCATGAACTGAAAAACACTTTCACCACGTTCTGGCTTGCATTCCCTGATCTTCAATCTAAAACCTTCCTCTGTTAACTGATAAGGCTTCAGCACGGCTTTCTTCAATGCAGTATAGTCAGTGGCTTGGTCTGGAGGCATGCTTGTATATACGTCCAGGCCTTTTCCTGTGAGTAATGAGCTGAGGCTTACAGCCCATGTCTCTTCTTTCCATCCCTGGCTTTTTACAAAACGGTCAAATCGCTCGAGGTATGCATCCATATCATCTTTACTTTCCTCGAACTTCGGAAGCCTTGGCCGCAATGTTTTACTGCTCAAGTGCTCAGCACCTTTATCAGCTCCTAAAGCTCCGGCTTCAGCCTTTATTTTAAGCATTTCCAACTCTTGCTGTTTCAAAACTCGTTCTTCCTCTTTTAAAGACCGTTCTTCCTCTTTCAAAGCTCGTTCCTTTTCCAAACGTTCCAACACAAATAACCTTTTCTTCTCAGCCTGAATGCCGTAACTTATCGGCCTGCTCAAGCTCAAACAGTCGTTTCTTCTCAGCTTCTTGAACCTTCTTCTGTCCTCATCCCGTCTAAGCATACGTTCCTCACGTTCTGTGTACTTCTTCTCTTTCCTATCCACATATTCTATGAGATCTGAACCTGACAGACCCATACGTTCGCCCATCTCAACCCATTTATCGTAGTTCATCTTTAAGTTTTAAGCTCAAACTGTCTTTGAAACTCAGTTATATGTAGCTCATGCTATCTTCATTCACACGCCTTCTGGTACACCAACAGAATGTTAAAACCACTAGCCTCTGTACCTCCTTGGATAGAGTTTTTTTTTTTAGAGTTTATTCATTCATGCATTGGACCATAGGTCCCTGAGCATACATGCAAACATAAATATATATTTACAAATAGTTACATTGTCAAGTATCAGTTAATTGAATATGATGTAAATATCAGTAGCACATCAATATTAGGAACTGCAATATTATATCATATACATATTAATTCATATATGATGTATCCTGTATACAGCGTGAGGAAAGAGAGGTTTTCTATCAATTAAAATAATAACAATATTGATTTCTAATGTCAAAAGCTTTATGTACATACATCGCTAAGTTCTTATTAATATTAACATTTTCTGCAGTCATTAATTCAATAAATCTTGGTATATTTGGTCTTGACCAGTAATATTTCTTGATATACTTTTTTCTCAAATCATAATAAAGTGAGCATTCTAAAATAAAATGAAATTCATCTTCTAAGCTATTACAATAATGACATTTTCTTTCATTATAAGGGATTGGAACCGGTTTATGCCATCTGCCTGTTTTAATTTCTAGTCTGTGAGATGAAACTCGTAATCTACAAAGTGCATTTCTAAACTTACTTATGTTTACTAATTTTAAATATGGTTGAAGCTTGAAACTTGAAAACAAAGCGTAACTTTTTCCTCTTGTTGAATCATTAATATCCGCCCTCCAGTTTTGAATAAATACATCAGTTAATCTAGTTTTTAGTACAGATATAAATGCATCATTATCACCAACTTCCTGAAATAACCACACATCATAAAAGCCAAGGGATTGTAACAGATTTTTCACAGATTTTGCCCATGAGTTACTATATGGTTTTACTTCTAATTGTCTGCACATCAAATCATAAACAGCCTTTACATATTTTTCATTCTTCATTTGTATAATTTTCAACCAATATTTAATAACACCCATAGCTCTTCTTGTTAGCAGCGATGTCCTACCTAGCTCACTCTATATAAAGTTATTTTGTGTTTGGATTTTGACGCCAAGTAATCTTTTACAAAAGCTTAAATGTACCCTTTCTAGCACCATAGATTCGTTTAACCCCCAAATTTCTGACCCATAGTTTAAAATAGGTAAAATTAGCTTATCAAATAATTCCAACTGACCTTTTATTGGCATACCTGGGTATTTAACAAGAGCTGATTTCAGTTTATACATTGCCTTTGTAGCCTGTCCTGCTAATGTATCATATGTCATTTTAATGAGCCACCAGTGGTAAAAACTATTCCTAAATATGTAAAATTATTGACAATATCTAAAACCTGACCTTTAAACAAAAATTGTAGATCATTTTTTAACTGTCCACCTTTCTTAAATATCATAATTTTTGTCTTTGTTGAAGTTACACTTAGTTTCCATCTATCACAATAATCTTCTAACAAAAATAAACCCTTTCTTAGTTCTTCTTCCGATTCTGCCATAATAACTATATCATCAGCATATAAAAGTAGAAACATTTTTAACATTCCAGTATCTATTCCATTAAACCCGTGTATCATAAAGTGTTCTTCAATATCATTCAGATAAATCGAAAATAAAAAAGGAGATAGCGATTCACCCTGTCTTACCCCTAGCAAACATGAAAAATCTTCATTACTTATATTATTATTGTACTTTACTCTTGATCTTACATTGCAATATATAGATTTAACAATATCAAGCATTTTACCTCTAATACCTATTTTTATGAGTTTATACCAAATAATATCTCTCACGAAAAAACCAAAAGCTTTGGTAAAGTCTACAAACACCGCGTACATTCTTTTATTATTATTCAATAAATGATTTATAAGGCCATGCAACACAAAAATATTATCGATAGTTCCCATATTTTGTCTAAAACCTGCCTGTGCTTCAATATACCCATGATAATATTCAGCCCAAGTATTCAATCTGTTATTTATAACCTTTGTAAATAATTTACCAAATGTACTTAGTAATGTTATACCTCTGTAATTACTAGCTGTATCAATGTCACCTTTTTTTATGTAAAGGTACTACAAAACCTTCAGTCCACGCTTCAGGAAAATACCCAGCGTCAAACAATTTGTTAAAAAATGAACATAAGATAGTCAGAAAACTGTCACACATTATGCCATACTTAAAAAATTCATTTAAAAAATAATCAGGTCCACCAGATTTGCCTGTATTTAAGTTTTTACAAGCTTTAATAATTTCAGTTTGTGAAAATGGTATATTTAGCTCATTAAACATTACTTCTAATTCTCAATTCAAATATCTGTCATTGAAATATATAACATCCTCATCCGGTTGAAAAAAACAACAGTCTGGGTCATTAATAGATTTAAAATACTCTAAAAAATCTTTTGTAGTTAGAGATGTCTTACTTTTTACAACAGATCCTTTTAACAAATTCCAATACTGTTTTGCATTTGACAATTTAGCTGATTCAAGTTTTTGTGTTTGACTTTGGATATGGATCCCGGACGAACCCCCAAATTGTCAGGATACTGGTTATATGACACAAGGAAGTGCCTACGCCTTTAGTATCTTAAACAATGGTTTGGGTCCAATCGCTAAGGTGACTATGTCTTAGACTAGCTGACAAACGATGTAGAATGTCCTTTGTTAAAACGTAGAGCTGGTGAGACCAAATATCTCATATATAGAATTTTCCTCTGGTTACCTGTACCAATGGTTCGTAAATGAGTTCTATTATGAGCTAGACTATTTCAGGGATCAGGCAAATCACTAAATATTTCAAACTAACAATCTTTAATTAAAAATGATTAGATCAAACTCCTATAGGCTGGAGACTCTATACTTGACTGGTCTTTTTGTTGAAGTTCCCGTCAGACAATGTCTTTGAATCAACAACATACGAGTCCTATCGCATAGATGCTCGGCCTCTGTCCTCTCAAACTCTATATGATTGCCCTGATTCCTGGATGCTCAGCGCCTGTATGCTATCATATGTAGCATTCAACTACCATATAGGTATATCCCCGATGCCTTGGCTGTACTTCGCCAATAACGCTGAACCGTCTATAAGCTGGAACTCTCCTACTATCTCTGTAGATTATCAAACTCTGGGTCTCTGTCTCAGCTTCCCGATGCTCAGCCTATATATGCTATCGTATATAGCATTCAACTACCCTTAAGGTAAAACTCCTATGCGCTGGCCCTATAGCTCGAAACCTTATTGAAATTCTGCAACTCTTCTTTAGTCTATAAACTTCCAAAGTCTTCTTTTTAATAATTTATCTGCCCTGACAGGGTAATTGCAATAGTCTCCTTATCAAGGTACTGGGATAAATTATTAGTTGAATCCTCGATGTGTCTTCTTCGACCGCCGGATACCGAATGAGCTCTCTGTCATCCATCTACCTATTTATACCCCAGCAGACGTGCTATTTTTAGAACTTGTTTCTGATTGGTCCAAATTTAAATATAACGTTTTACAACGAGTACTTGCTCCATCAAATATCTGGTTCCCTTTAACTTTTGTATATGACTTAATGTGCGAAGCTGGGACCCAGTCATACACATAATGAACCCAATTCAGCCACAAATGACCCAAATTCTATTATTAACAACAATTCAACAATAATTATAGCAATGATAGCATGACAAGGGAGATAAACACTATCTGTGCTTAATGTGTTACGTTATCAATATATCAAACATACAAATTATTCCGACATAAGGCTTATCCGGAACGTTACTTGAAAAGTATTAAGGACATTTCATTGAGACTTCACAAAATGATAGAGATCATTGACGGAAAAATCAGTGTCAAAGAACCATAACTCTACCTATTGTTTTAATCATCTCCCTTTTTATACAAATAAGGCTTGTTCAGAGCATTACTTTCATAAAGTATTAACGGCATTTCATTGACACTTGACAAAAATGATAGAGGCCATTGATGGAATTGCTCAACACAACAAAAACAAAAATGTTGCAGGCTCCGGTTTGACGGTAGTGGAAATGCATGCTACCGTCCATGCCCTCTAGCTCCGGGTTGAGCAGAACTCGACATTTACACATGCTAAGAGTACAAAAAAATTTAGATACATCCGCAGATGTGTTCATACGGCGGTGCACATGGAACATTCAATGCTACACTGGTATGTAAAACATGCTTTGACCTTCAATCAATAAACTTCATAGGATACCTGTTTGTACCCAGTAGTTGATCCTTACTGTGTGGGACCAGTACGTCAAGGAGCAAGGCCACAGAGATTTCGGGACTGGACATCAAAGGCATACGTATTTTACAAACATCTTGCTTTTTAAAGTTTAGTGTCAAAAATGTCTTAAAATACACCCCCCCCCCCCCCCCCCACCCCCATCAAAATCGTTGTTTGACGACAAATCTAAATTTACTAATCACATAAAAATGATTAAATTTGCTTATTTTAAATGTCTGAAGATACCCCGAAACAAATTAATAAATTTTAATATATATGAGTATGAATAAAAAGACTGTGTCTAACTAAACGTGTAAATTGATTATTGTCCGCGCCATATACTCCGTCATTATAATAATGTAACGTTTTAAAACAAAAACTGATGTTCGACGATGGATACTTGTGAGACAGAAATATTATACATTTGGTATAAAATTTGAAAATTCAAATTGATTATTCCATGAAAATGTTTTAAATACAATTCGTGTTTATTAAAATTTGATTTCCTGATTTTTGTTGTTGTCATCCTTTCGTCCGCGTCAAAACATTCTTGCATGTAAGCGCGTTTCTCCGAAACAGTCGTACATCGGCAGTAGTCATGCATCAGTTTTCTTTTACTTAAACACTTACATCAGTCCTAGTCGGTATCCTTTGGACTTACATCTCTTTCGTGTTTTTATATTTCTCTCATGTTTTGTGATCTGACATTAAGTGGATGTCGTGTTTACACTAACATCTATTTATAAAGTGTTCTTATAAGATATAACTTGTATATATTTTCGAAACGTTCCCGATAGTAAATTAGGTTTGAGTTATTAATAAACTTAAAACTATTTTAGGACCAATCTGACGAAATATTAAGTTTTTCATGTTGAAATTTAAGCTTCTGAAAGTTGTCTGAAACAACAGTACATTATGTGGCGGCCTTTGATGTGCTTACACAAACAGTTTCATCAAGCGAAAATCCATCTGTACAGAAATTAGAAAATATGTCAACAAGAATATGCCATATTTTACATTTTCAATATGTATGAAAGTAAACGTTGAATACATATAATACCGTTCTAAAAACTATGACTAATTGTCCAGCATGCACCAAAGGCAGTCTCTACATAAATGATGACAAATACATTGTCCCCTGATAGACTGCATAAGTTAGTCAGCATCTAATCCATGACGACTTCCGTTTACTCCATGTCACGTTCAAACATCTATTTAATTAGAAACGTGATAGATCTAGTAATTTAGAGAGAAATCTAAATCCAAGCTGAATTAAAACCGGATTTTCAAATGAGAAAATCTGCTTATTCTCTGCAGGTATTCACTGTACCACACACAGGAGTGACGGATGATTCAATGTTACATCATTGACATGAACAATTATAGTATGTCCATTACATTTATAAACAATACATTATTGGGTTCCAGACTGTTGAACATTGCTACTTTGTCACGCATGCAGGGAGACGTAAGGTGGGTTGTTTAAAATGTTTCTTTTGTCTACCTAGCAGCGAAAGTGAACATTTGCCCGAACTTGCGCCAGCGATAGATATACCTGCCCGTCCTTAGGGAAAATCCTTGTCTAAGTTAGCGTACACTTATAAAAGGCTTAGTTTATCATTCCAAACTGTCTCCCGGGCTGGTAAGACTCTTCCCTACACCGAGAGGAATGTAAGATCATTAGTTCCTTGCGATCACGCAGTATTTGTTTCTGAGTGATAATTCATAGCTTTGTCTGGTTGGCTAAATGCTCAACTAATAATAATGAAAAGTTGTAGAAATCATGTCCAGTTTAGTCCTTTTCTATGGTCCATTTGCTTGGATGACATAGTACTTGGCATTAGGTAAGGAGTACTATAGTAAGACCTAGACCTATATACGTTACTTTAAAAATGAGCTGCACCATGAGAAAACGAGCATAGTGCATTTGCGACCAGCATGAATCCAGACAAGACTGCGCAGTCTGGTCAGGAAACATGTTGTTCTCTTTCAAACCCTATTGCAATTAGAGAAACCGTTAGCGAACAGCATGGATCCTGACCAGACTGCGAGGATGCAATATGTTGGTTTTCTTATGGTGCGGCTCAAATGTTCTTTAAAAGTTGGGTTTAATGTATCCGTTATATAAAACTTAAAAATATTTAATGAACCATGTAAGAGCATGTATTATTATAATATAGTGGATCTAATCAATGTAGATATATAAATATTCAAACGCAAGAGGAGGTGGATATTTGAAATTTTCTCATTCAGTTTTATTTGGCAAATGACTAAGCACTACTATCAAATGTTCCTTTTACTAAACCACAGATTCGCAGTCTGTCACCAATAAATTAAGAACAGTTGTAACGTATGGGCCCCTGTGCAAGAGTCGTTAAAGTGGCTAACTTCGAATCACTTGGTCTCCTACGCTGTGAGTAAGAAAGTTCGTTTAGGGTGAAATATTCATTCTTGCGATCCAGCTAACTTACAGAAGGTCGGTGATTCTACCTATGTGCACGCCCTGCCTGAAACAATGCACGAAGGAGCACGTGGAGTCTTCCCCCAACATCAACAGCTGGAAATGTGCCACATGATCTATAATTATGCCGGTGTGACGTCAAACACAACAAAAACAAATTATGAAATGGTTCGATTTTTTATCAGTTAAGAAAGGAGTTCTGCTGATGCTAGGACCGGTGAAAGAACAGTAATTATTAACTTCTCTCTTCGATTTTGTCTTACGGAACAGGCGGAGGACTGTGACAGGCAGTTTATTTTAATCCCATCCTGACTAAGCTGTTTTAAAATCTGTTTTTCTAGCTTGTTTGCTAGGTCCTTACGGGCATTTATCTTGATTGTCTACTGCCAAGGCATTGAGCAGAGCTACATGCGTTTTTGGTGGTAGTGTTATGCACATCGGCGTGCTGTGGGTAGCACTTTAGGGAGGCTGTGCTCTTCGAACGTGGGTTTACCAAATGAATATGCATCCTATTTTATGCAGCACACTTCGTTGTGTCGACTTGGCGCGCACACCAACGTCAATGCGCCAAATGAAATTTTGAATGTTTTTCATAATGTCGTCTTTGTGCGCGCGCCAACTCCACACACACACACACAAAAAACGAAACTATCAACGCGCCCCTACAAAGCATTGTACGAATTATATGTTTCCATGTCTTGCATTGGCGCGTGAACCAGGACGATAAAACGAAATATACATAGCCGCAAACACGCCAACGTGACATAACGAAACATTTTACTTCGTCTTGGCACGCGTGCCAACATGCACAGATGAAATCTTTATTAAAGACGGGCACACCAGTGCGAATTAACTAAACATTTTATTTCGAGGCGCGTCGTCATATTTTCTCTTATTGGCGCTCGAAATAACATGTTTTGTTCTGTTGTGTTCTATGTTTTGTTATGCAAGGTTGTTAGTTTCATTTTGTTGCGCAGGCGCGCGCGCGCGAAAACGACACACACAATTTTCAAAATTTCGTTAAACTGTGTTTTTGATCATTGCGAATGCAGATTTGTTAAAAGTGAATTTTTCTCATACCTTGTATGTTGAAAATGATAAAATATGAGTAATTTAAAACAGCTTTTGACTTTCAAACTTGGTTGTCATTTATGCAACCCATGCCCGGCAGGTATGGTAATAACAGGCATTAGTAATCACGTCTAATAACTCATTCTGTTTGAATCAATCGGAAATATTATTACACTGTAGCAATTTTTTGCCTGCATCGGAATTTTCCGGTATATAAGTCTCCGTTCTTGAAAGACAGATAACAATTATTTCATCAGCCGGCCTGCTAACAGAACAGAAAATCAGTTCGATTATTGGAAGAAAAGAACCGTTAATACAGAAAAAAGTAAGTAAATTATTTAAATAATTTAATTTCAGATTTGTCATCACTTTAAAAGATATTCTTTTACAAACCGAGTTTTGTAAATATTTTCAAGCTAATCAGAGTAATTTGTTTAATTTAATTACTTTGATTCTGCCGAAGAAACAAAAGCAATCAAGCTAAAGGACATTACTGCTTTAAATATTCGTTATATGCTTTAGCTTTAAAAAGTCAAAAATAAGCTTTGCTAATCTGATAGAATCAGAAAAAAATTTGATTTGATAAATTTACTAGTTTTCGACCAACTCTGCTGAAATTGGTATATGTTTTATAAGCGCGCCGTAAATCATTTAGTTCCGAGTATCTCCGTTTTTGCGTGCCAAAAAGGTCTATATAATTGCTTGTCGGAAAACAATGAATTACATAAATAAAATTCAAATAATTCTAAATAAGTACCATGGTGATATTGTTTTATTAGTAAAAAAGATTAGGATACAATAGAAAAAGCAACAGTTTAATAAAATAAATTCTAGTCTCTCCGGAACGAAAACATGTGGAAAACTTTGTAAATAAAACCTCACTTTACCATAAAGAAGATGCCGAATAGATTCTCTATGTATTCAGGCTATTTTGTTTAAATAACATATTTACCTACTTTTTGTGTAATATATCATTAAAACAACACCCCATCAAGCCGTATACCTTGATTTTCTACAGTATGTTATTTGGGTATTTATTGCGGACTTTTTGTCAAGTTACGTATCAGTATATTCTATAATAACAAATTCCATACTGAAAGTTACAATTTTCTATATCGCATTATAAGTCATATTCTTTCGTTCTTTTAGCTCTGCTAAATACTTTTTATAGATTGTATACATTTCTCCTTTTCAGGCACCATTAACAGACGAAGACATTGCTAGCAAGTTAATCGTGCATGCGATCGTGCAATAATCCTGCATCAGTTGCCGACTTCAGTAGAAAATCATCCTGCTCAGATTCAAACGACCTTATTCAGAAAATATTTTGGGACAATTACACATTTATAGCTTTCAGCAAAAATTTCAACATGGACTTTCTCATTATCATGCGATGTGCTTTTATATTTGCAACAAGTTTTACGGTGATCAATGCGACTGTGGCTCATCGTCTAAATAAAATGGATGAAAATGGTAAAGGTTTCGTCAGTGGAGATTCTGACAGGCGTATAGCTCTCAAATCAGCTGACATCCCAGATGCTGGCACCATAAACTACCATATTCATACTGTGTGAGTATACATTTTTCATAAAACATTTCAAAATCCCTTAGAAATTGTTTTCATTAGACAAACTGAAATTTATAATTATCAAATTCGTAATGAATCTGAATAGGTTTCTAAGCATCCATTGCAATAAAATAGTTCATTTATAACACATAACATTGATATATTCGACAACGTTCATGTTGATGCCTATAGTGCCGGCATTTGACCATGAAGTTCTGAGAATGTAAGAAAATGAAAACTATTAAATTTTCTCACATAAAAGAACCATTTTATTTGTCTGTCATGACTTCAAGAAGTCTGTTCATTTCTTTTTTTCATATTTTTACACCAGTGTGCAATTTTTGTTAAGGTAAATTACCCATTATCCATTTCGAAAAGCGATTTTATGAATTCAACACCTGAGCATTGTAAAAAGACAAAGGTAATCCGGAACGTTTATTTTGATATGCTTATAGTATCACAGGTGCTTGAAGCTCTTTCAACGAAATATAGGTGCAGGTTAAATGTAGATCTCTTGAAGAGATCGTAGATCTCTGAAAGAGATCCAGGTTGGCAACTTTGCGCCTCGATTCGATTTTTTAAACGGCGATTTTGAAGGCAAATGACGTTGAATTTTTGTTCATGATATACCATTCTAAAGAGAAAAAAATAACTTTTTTACGTAATGATATGTCTAGGACTCATTTCATGTATAGAATGCACATTTTGCATGTAAATTGCATAAAATATTCTGGTATTCGGCCATTCCGTGTCCAACTTCCGGTCAGTCGGAGAGAATGTATCGCCTAGCAACAAATTAAGAATTTTTCATCCCAAAGTATCTACAAACAAGGACGAGCAATAGTTCAACTCGTAAAACTTGGACATAGCGTCATTTATACTGGTCGTTGTGGAACAGAAGGAGCATTTTTGCTCATTTGCTACCCTTGGTTTTAAACATAAAAGTGTAAAATGTACAGTACCTGACACATTTTAGAAGCTGAATGTCCGATTGCCGAAGTTACAATGTAACACGAATACGTTTTTCACGAAATCTCCAATAACATAGTTATTTCCAAAGTCCATTTATCACATTTTATCGCAACTGACATTAGTATAAACATGGCTGCAACTATTTCCAAGTACTACACAGTATGTATGTGACGTCATTTGTTATCTACGTCAGTAATGAAATGAAACTATTGCGGCCCGTCAAGTGCCATGTGCTTCCGAGAAATCTACCCTTACCTATTATCTTTTATTATTCAGTTTTGTGTATCCTGTGAAAGAAAGTTGATGCTCTGATTACAGATTTATTTTCATTACTGTACATACAATACCATAATTCTCACAGAAGAATTTCTATTGACGGGTGGTTGGGCAATCGGAAAATAATAATTATGGGTGGTGGGGTCTATCAGAAAATCACAATTATGGGTGGTGGTCCTCACAAAAATCGTCTTTATGGGTGGTGGGTTGATTGTAAAAATATAAAAAAAATATGGGGTGTGGGTAGGTATTTGATCACCTGTCTTAATTAATTACGTACATTTTCCTTTCTTTTTATCGACAAGCCGCTACTTTACTGACCACGATACATGGAATGCAATTTTGACATCACCGATCTAAAAAAATATGATCTTTCTTTTTTATTATTTCTGTCCATTAAATATTTCATTTTTCTCGTTGAATTCGGAGTCTGGGTACAGCGTCCTTAATCGCCGAAAGTATGTCATTCAACATTTCCTGATGTAATAGAATCGTTTCCTCGATTATATCTCACACTTGTGTAGAAGTTAATAAAATCTGTGCAGACCGATTGATATTTCTTTTTCATTCGCACTCGTGTATTCTGACTGGCACATGACGCGTATACATGAATTCGATGCAGGCCGAAACGAAAAGATGCGAGAATTGAGTAAAAATTCTTTGCATGAAGATCACTTTTCCCTAAAATTAGTCGAATTTTTCAATGCACGCAAAAATACTTTAACAGCCGTACAAAATATATGTTTATATGTTAATAGATAAATGGTACCGATTTCATTATCCGATGCCGACGTAAATTATCAATTACGCAGAAGTTTTATTTGCTAATACGTGGCTTAACATGGATTTGAACTATTAAGCTGTTGCACACGCAATGTCGAATTGTTCTGTTAAATCTCTTATGTATCAATGAGTTAAACTGCAAAAATCGCGAACATCAATTTCTTTAAAATTCTTGAATGATTTATGTTGATCATGATAAAAAACAAAAGCCACGTGTTCATTTGATTTCCAATCATATTTTGCCTCCAGATTAAAGCAAATGATAGATAGATCTATCATAAATGAGTGCAGTTTAAAAGTATGACAAAGCCAGCATCGTAAAAAAGAATTTTTGACTTGCGAAATATTTCATTTCTTTCCCTAAACATAACCTGCCTTAATTATTTCCGTTATAATGTTAAATAGTATGTGGCCAAAAAGAACTGAAACATGTTACTTTCGCGTTTAGCCATTTAAAGACACTGACCTCAAGATTTTCGCTTGGAGTTTGGTCATTTTTTGAACAACAGAACACGAGTTTTTCTTTCTAATCTGTCTTAAAATGCAAAATCGAGAGAGAGTGAGAGGGAAAACATGCTCGAGTTGGAAATCAAACCTTGACCGCCGCGGCAATAGAAATTTTCCTGCGGTCTTGACCAGTACACCGTGGAAAAGTATGCACGAACGGTCGTTAAATAAATGTAAAGCTTTTATGATTAAGACTGTTAACCTCCAGAATCCCGATTTTTGAATGGAAAAATCGCAAAAATTACTGATTCTTACGTGTTTTTATAACATAATCTGTCAGTAACTAATTTTAAAACTTAAAGAAATATATAGCAATAACTTTCCGATATCTATTTTTTGTTGTACCATCTGGTGGCCAGTGCCTTTAACCTGGAACAACTGATACGTATTAGACCTTCCTGCTTTAACACAAGTTTACTAAACATGTACTGCGTGAAATCATTATTCTAAATACGGATGATTAAACTTCCATTGATCATGTCCAAAGGAATGACAAGTCTTGTCAGCGTCAGGGCGTGATACAATGTATGTTTTAACGACTGGCCGATGAATTTCTTGTTAGAACCGGAAAAAGATGTTTCTTCTTTGTATTTTGGCGGGAAAACTGCACGTGCATTCCACGATGCTCCTTCGGTGCTTATAGTAAATAACGTATTGGCGTTATATTTTCGCGTTACCAGAATGGTAAACGTATTGAAACTTTCATATAATTATAAACAAAATGCTGTAAAGCCAAATCAAAATGCATGCTTAAGAACTTGAATTTATATCGCGTCTGTACGTACGTGACAGGCTCTGAAATGTCTGAATTTATAATTTTATATCTTTTATTAGAGTTCTTAATAGTCGGAGCCCGTCCGCTTAGCTCAATAGTGAGAGCTTGGTCTACGGATCGCGGCGCCGTGAGTTCGATACCCGGGTGGGGCGTATGTCCTCTACCTCTGATTCATACGGGAGGGTTGACAACGGGTGTGTACTGGTGCAGCTTCCTGGAACACTGGTTAGGTTAACTGCCCGCCGTTACCTAACTGAAATACTGTTGAAAAACGGCGTTAACCCCAAAACAAACAAACTTTAAAGTCGGAAGCGGTAACCTGCTGTAAATAAATGTAGTGTGAGGGGTATAAACATTTTTCTATTCTAGTGGCAAATGTTCGAAGCGGAATGAAGCATTTGTGACTCTGATAGATGTTTTTGAGTTATAGAAAATGAAAACGGTAAATGCTTCCGTCATTGGTTATAACAATATACCTCTCCATGTTTTGGTTTTCGTATATCTAATAATTATATTGGTGGGTTAATGGAAAATTCATAATTATTGGTAGTGGGGTTGGAGGAAAATTAAAAATAATGGGCAGTGGGGTTCGAGGAAAATAAAAAAAATATGGGTGGTGTTTTTTTTAAAGTGCCTTCCGATCCCCATTTTGTTTAGAGAAACGTTTTCGTTAGACGTATATATTGTTAAGATTTACAAATAAACCGACAAAGTATGACTTATATTGAAAGTTTAGTGACCAAACATTAAGTATTACATATATTTTAATATAACAGTGATGAAAACGGTAAAATTGAAAATGATACATAGATCTACTAAAATGCTAGGTTTCCGTCGTCGCTCATCTCGATAAAATAAGCACACGGCAGAACCTCTTCATCCCAAGGCTGTTATGACGTCACGAACATTACATCACAGTTCCTTGAAACCGTTGGGAATTTCCAAAGTAAACAAAAGTCTTATTGACTGTATTCGGCTCGGATGGTTTACAAACTGGCGTTTTATAATTCTTTAATCACCATTACTGTTCGATACGAATTGTTATCGGTGAATTTATGTTTTTCTCAGAAGTGATTCACCTCGAATTTCAAAACCGGAAGCTGGAGAAGGTATGGCGGAATACCAGTACGGCGATTTAGATAGTGTAAGATAACGAATAAAATGCACGACTTGGGTATGTTTTTTACTAGGTGTGCTCAGCGTCCCGTAAGAGGAATGATTATTTTACTATTTGAAAGGGTGTTTTTGTTGGTAGTTGACATGTGGTTCGATTTATCAGTCGATAAAAATTGATAAAAAAAGACAAGATTTACTTGCCAACCTGTACTATTTCATAGTATATTAGGTGGGTGGGATATGGTAATGCATATATCTATTGATAGAGCTTCAAGCGCCTGTGATAGTATTGGCATTTGACCATGACATCCTTGGAATGTTATAACATGAAAACTAGCAGATTTTCTCATATAAACGAACCGTTTGAAATCTGTCATGATTTCAAAATGTCGATGTTCTTTCCTTTATTCTCATAATCTTACACCGATGTGCAACTTTTGTTAAGGTAAATTTCAGTGTGTAAGTGAAAGGCTGTTTATGTCTCTTACAATGTATATTTTTTTATCCGAGAAACATCGTTCAGACATTAGGCCAAACTAGCTATTTAGGATATGTCTTCAACCATGTTCCGTACGGTGTTTTGAGCTTTTTACACGAGAGGTAGATAGGATCTAGGGAGGGGTTGGGGATAGGCAGGGATACATTTAAGTACGACACATTTGCATTGAAAAATATATTTTCTTACATTTGCAAAGTTCATTTATGAATTACAGATACTTTGAAATGTATTGTCGAAATAAATGCTTGGAAACAAACGCAAAACGTTGTCGGAGCATACAAATGTAGTTTAAAATGGCAATAAAAGATGTGAAAATTCAGTTTAAATTCTACCAGCGTTGCAGAGATCATAGAAATTGATTTCCCATGACATTCTAAGGTTGAACAGTTTAATTTCATTGTTACACCATACGAGTATTTATTTATACATTTTAGTATCAGTCTGATGAAGCATAATTGAACAAGCGATTTATCAGATAGATTTCCGTTTGAATTCAGCTTTGATAATTTTGTTTAGTTCCGATCACGATATTTTCAAAGTTTTATTGGTGAAATTATAAAAATTCCTTTTACAGACCTGTCCATCATTTTGCCAGACACGGCCTCTGTAGGCAAGAGGAAGGGCGGAAATACTTCTACAAAGCAATTAAAACAAAATTATGTCAAATAAAAGGTAGGTACACCTTTGATCAAATTCTACCTTGATCTGTAAATGAAACATATAAACTCCTTTGATGAAGAATGTTGATTGGTATTTGATTAAAAAACAGTGTCAGTCAAGGTCTCAGTGGCTTCGTTGTTTAATGGCTGACCTGGAATGAATGTTATTTTTTTTTTCAAATCAAATTAGTTCAAATGTTAAAATAAAAAAGGAGTAATTAGCAGTATGTTTGATATGCACGTGCGCTCTTGTTAGAAGTATTTTATCAAACTAATTAATAAGCTTACGTTTATCTTATATGTATTATACATTTTTAAAGACATGTTAAAAGAACGTGTATCAATAGTAACCAAGTTATTTGCCATAATATCGTGTAATATAATGTTGTTTTTTTTTCTGTCTCCGTGCTTTGTTTTCTTTTGTAACTCTTTAAAGTATTGACAGTTTCAATGACAATTGGATACACTATTTAATAATATATAACAACCATAACAGTTGGGCGTTAATTAAATTGATAAGGGCCCACCCTCTTAGATCAGAAGGGAGAGCGCCGGTCTACGGATCGCGGGGTATTGATAAAAGACATTGTGCCAAAAATCATACGTCCTGCACCTCTGATTCATGTGGAGAAGTTTGCAGTAACTTGCGGAGAACAGGTTTGTACTGGTACAGAATCCAGGAACACTGGTTAGGTTACCTGCCCGCCGTTACATGTCACAGGTGGCAGTAACGTACCTAGGATACAGTATGGATCCATGAGCCATATGCACTTAAATTTACTATAATTAGAATCTATATTGTTTTCTTAGGAAAAAAATGACAAAAAGCCATTTTGAAAAAAATTTTGCTCCTGTGACAATGAGCCATGAGAAAGGTGATCAAGAACAGTTTGACATGTGCACTGCTTCCAGGTCCGTACTTTTTTTTCAAAACAATATTTCCTTATCAATGGTTGGCCGCCTTTTCGGCAAAAGATTAATCTTTCAGAAAAACCTTACTTCAAAACCCAGTTCCAAACCGTTTACGCATCACAAGCGAGCAACGGCATACGAAACGATAGTGATTTCTCCACCCGAATAAATCCCACACATTTTTCGCACCGAAGTCTCCCCCGTAAAACAAATCAAGTACACCATGTCAGTTAAAATTAGCACTGCAAGCAGTCAGAATAGGCTAAATATAGGCTTACAAGATAAAAAATAAGGTTCAATTCTACTTAATTACTTACCAGTTGTTATTTATTTGAATTTGGTAAATAATCCTCGTGAGCCATCGCTGCTTGTTTATATTCGGGTACTCTTTGGATTTTATCGCTACGTTTTGAAATACGTAAACTGTCTCCGCCAATGAAAACGTTCTTACAACCACCGTCTTGTCAACGGCAATCATGGCAGCGAAGGTAATTTCCGAAAGTGAAAATGTTAAATAGCGAATTTGTAATAACAAAGTAGGGTTGAACCTAGTTTTCGGTCTTGTCAGTTTATTTTAGTCTGTTATGAACGGTTATATCGTTATTTTAAACTCGCACTGTGAGCTTGATGTGTTTTAGGGGGAGACTTCGATGCGAAAAATGTGTGGGATTTATTCGGGTGGAGAAATCACTATCGTTTCGTATGCCGTTGCTCGCTTGTGATGCGTAAACGGTTTGGAACTGGGTTTTGAAGTAAGGTTTTTCTGAAAGATTAATCTTTTGCCGAAAAGGCGGCCAACAATTGATAAGGAAATATTGTTTTGAAAAAAAAATACGGACCTGGAAGCAATGCACATGTCAAACTGTTCTTGATCACCTTTCTCATGGCTCATTGTCACAGGACTAAATTTTTTTCAAAATGGCTTTTTGTCATTTTTTTCCTAAGAAAACATTATAATTGTAGTAAATTTAAGTGCATATATGGCTCATGGATCCATACTGTATCCTAGGTACGTTACTGCCACCTGTGTTACATGTCTGAAATACTGTTGAAAAACGACGTTGAACCCAAAACAAACAAACAAAGTTTTAAGTTTTTAAAGCAGTATTAATCCGCGAAAAAAAGTGCATAGTTCTCTAAGAAAAGCTAAAGAAACATTGCTCGTTTTTATAAATAAACACAAAGGTTGCTATTGGTCCATGTTATGACTTACGCTTCCGTATGCCGGATCAGGGTTTTAGTCTATGTTTTACGGATAAATAACGTTTTGGCTTTAGAAACATGCAGAGTTACCCTAATGGTTACCTTAATTTAACCATTATAATTTTCATTCAAATATATTTGGCAGAAATAAAGCTGTGTGGAGTTAGAAAAATTGTTGAGTAAATGTTGCATATATGTTAGACTTATTTTCTCAGAGACGTTTGCCGCAAATCTAGTCGAAGACCTGTGCAGACATCGGGGTTCTTTCTTGGACAAACGGGCTGCAGAATTATTTGACATCGACGGTATGTGCATGAAAAGGCTGAATTGATACTGTTTTTATATGCAGTAATACATTATATTTAATGAGGCACGCATTCTAATTTAAAACTATTAGTAGCATGCATAAAAACGAACCAAATGTATATTTGGAATCCTTGTGTTAAAAGAGGTTATTGTAAGACACTGTATTCATACAAACTAAGGATGAAATCACTTTGGTGAGAAAACGTTCATGGCAACATTTTTTTCATGTTTGATTGATGATAACGGGAGAACATATATATATGAGCCGCACCAGGAGAAAGCCAACGTAGTACATCCGCACAGTCTGGACCCATACTGTTCGCTAACGATTTCTCTAATTGCAATTGGGTTTGAAAGCGAACAGTATGGATCCTGACCAGACTGCGCGGATGCGCAGGCTGGTTTGGATCCATGCTGGTCGCAAATGCACTATGTTGGTTTTCTCATGGTGCGGCTCATATCTATCTATTTTGTGATTGAACATTATAGATACTGAACTTGGAATATTACCTGAACACTAGCATGGCGCATTGTTTTTTCTTTAGGTGATGGCATGGTTACCCATTTCGAAAAGCGATTTTATGAATTCAACACCTGAACATTGTAAAAAGACAAATCACAGACAGACTGACAGAGAAGGAGAATATGTTTTGCTGTCGTGGATCTTGCGATAAAATTTCTACCAGATTCTTACACGTGAACGTAACAAATGTCGTAGATGTTGCAAGTAATACATATTGCTGGTCAATATTTTGTACTTTGGTAAAGTTTCAACATGTAAAAATGTCAATATAACACATTCATCACCTGTACAGAGACTGTTAGATACGACTATATGTGACGTTGTGTGAAAGTGCTGCCCTCCCACACACCTCCCCGCCTCATCATATGCAGGAGTATCAAAATCCAAAAAGAAAGCAAAACAAATCAATATGATTTTAAATTACATCCTAACTGGCCGTTAATGAAAGTACTTAGACCATATATATAGAATCAAAATATGCCAAAATAACCCTCAATTCAGTTTTTGGAGCAAACGAGGATAAAAAGAAGAGGACGGACCGAAAATTATGTTTTCATATACATGTCGCCATATTTTCAGCTACATGTATTGTTTCCAAAAATGTCATACAAGGGACATTTCTGAGTGATTAATTGATACACAAAGAAGATTTTTTTTCCATATGTTGAAGATTTAAACTAGCATTTCTGAAACAGTTTTTGAACATTTTTTCGGATTTTCATATTTTTTTTTCTGATGACTTGAGGCATGACTAAACCGACGTCACACGTAATTCACAGTCTCAGAACAATATGAGCCGCGCCATGAGAAAACCAACATAGTGGCTTTGCGACATGCATGGATCCAGACCAGCCTGCAGTCTGGTCAGGATCCATGCTGTCCGCTTTCAAAGCCTATTGGAAATAGAGAAACTGTTATCGAACAGCATTGATCCTGGTCTGGATCCATGCTGGTCGCAAAGCCACTATATTGGTTTTCTCATGGCGAGGCTCATATGCCACTGTGTCCTGGTTTTAGTGCTGTTCCATATTGTTACATAACTTATGTCACTTATTCTCTAAACTTTAAGATCATTCATTTTTTATTCAATCATTTGTAAATAAACATTTTGATATTTATTTCATTTACTATAGTTCATATTCTTGTAATATGTATGTAGGATCGTGGCGCGGCTGAGGTTTGGCGCCGGTAAATTAGCTTAAACTAACAACAGATTTTGCCACTGACGTCATAATGTGTTACTTCCATGTTTGTTTTATATTATTGCATTCAGCATATTTATATTCAACAAGCGTCACGCGCATAATTTTACACGTGCCCCTAATTTTCACGTGGAGAGCTGCATTTTTGATCGTGGCTTTTACTGTTGGACTTTTGTCATTGTTATTACATTACAGTAAATGTGATCTGTTATATTTTGTGATAATTAACTGTGAATGGATGTTCATTATTGATCGTGATGTTTTATCATTATTTTACATTTTAATTGATATCTACAGTATGGGTTTAGTTTACAGTGGAAACACTGTGATTGAGGAATTTGCACTGTATTGTAACTTATTTCCGTCCAAAATTATCTTAAAATTGTTTTTGTAATATTTTTCTGAACTTTGTGCTAGCTTTCAAATAAAGCTGAATATTAAAATAGATCTGTGTCTCAAATGATTACTGCATATCTGACGTTATTTGATACGTATTGCTTAATACAGTACTCATAATTTTCACATGTCCAAAACATTACGGAATACTAATTTCACTAGCGTAATGATTTCATTTTACTCGGACTTTATCATAGACTACCTGTGTAAAATATCAAACTTCAAACTAAAATAAAGATAATAATCCCAAATAATATTTCAATGAAACTTCAAGGTTTTGTTGTTTGTAGCATCATCTGGTGCATGTCAAGTTAAAAAAAAATAATTTGATTTCTAAAATAGTGTGTATTATTTCCTACATTTAGAGATGATGGTATTTGACAAAGAAAAAGAATATTATACTTGTTCAACTGCTTATGCCCTTATCTGACAATTACCAAAGAAAAAAAAAGACCAGCTTGAATGTCATTTTAGTAAAATGTTAGAATTCTTATTTATGATATAAAGAGCCTTTAGCAAGAGGGCCATTATGGCCCTGTATCGCTCACCTGAGTGCCATTGCTCAAAATGATATGATCAAGTTTTGACACAGAGCACATTGGCATACTCATTAAATATCATCAGGATAAACATTTTCTTTTAACAGTTCCTTTTGACTTAGTCAGAGTCAATTTCCATACCAAGTCTGAGGATCCTAGGCTCAAATGCTGCATTTTTACTAACATGACTATTCCTTACCCTGGAAGACTTAAAATAACATTTAAAACCAATCTCATTAGATGCTGCTGTGATTTGGAGAGGTAATTTGTCATAAATTACTTCAAAAGTTATCTACCCTAATTGTCAGAGTCCATCTGATGGCACAAATTAATGACACTGCAAATCAGTATATTCTTTGGTTACTGAGATACACCCATTTTAATATTTGAAACAAAGAGAGGTAATTTGACATAAAATCGGTCCATAGCTTTCTGCCCTGCCTGAATCCAACTAAAGACAAAATGAGGTCTATATGTTTTTTACCAAAATAATTCCATTTTTAGCTCACCTGTCACAAAGTGACAAGGTGAGCTTTTGTGATCGCGCGGTGTCCGTCGTCCATGCGTCCGTGCGTCCATCCGTAAACTTTTCCTTGTGACATCTCTAGAGGTCACATTTTTTGTGGGATCTTTATGAAAGTTGGTCAGAATGTTCATCTTGATGATATCTAGGTCAAGTTCGAAACTGGGTCAAGTGCCATCAAAAACTAGGTCAGTAGGTCTAAAAATAGAAAAACCTTGCGACCTCTCTAGAGGCCATATATTTCAAAGATCTTCATAGTCAGAATGTTCATCTTGATGATATCTAGGTCAAGTTCGAAACTGGGTCACGTGGGATCAAAAACTAGGTCAGTAGGTCTAAAAATAGAAAAACCTTGTGACCTCTCTAGAGGCCATATTTTTCAAGAGAGCTTCATGAATATTGGTCAGAATGTTCACCTTGATGATATCTAGGTCAAGTTCGAAACTGGGTCACGTGGGGTCGAAAACTAGGTCATTAGGTCTAAAAATAGAAAAACCTTGTGACCTCTCTAGAGGCCATATTTCTCAATGGATCTTCATGAAAATTGGTCAGAATGTTCACCTTGATGATATCTAGGTCAAGTTCGAAACTGGGTCACGTGGGGTTAAAAACTAGGTCAGTAGATCTAAAAATAGAAAAACCTTGTGACCTCTCTAGAGGCCATGTTTTTCACGAGATCTTCATGAATATTGGTCAGAATGTTCACCTTGATGATATCTAGGTCAAGTTCGAAAGTGGGTCACGTGGGGTTAAAAACTAGGTCAGTAGATCGAAAAATAGAAAAACATTGTGACCTCCCTAGAGGCCATATTTTTCATGAGATCTTCATGAATATTGGTCAGAATGTTCACCTTGGTGATATCTAGGTCAAGTTCGAAACTGGGTCATGTGGGGTCAAAAACTAGGTCAGTAGGTCTAAAAATAGAAAAACCTTGTGACCTCTCTAGAGGCCATATTTCTCAATGGATCTTCATGAAAATTGGTCAGAATGTTCACCTTGATGATATCTAGGTCAAGTTCGAAACTGGGTCATGTGCGGTCAAAAACTAGGTCAGTAGGTCGAAAAATAGAAAAACCTTGTGACCTCCCTAGAGGCCATATTTTTCAATGGATCTTCATGAAAACTGGTCAGAATGTTTACCTTGATGATATCTAGGTCAAGTTCGAAACTGGGTCATGTGGGGTTAAAAGCTAGGTCAGTAGATCTAAAAATAGAAAAACCTTGTGACCTCTCTAGAGGCCATATTTCTCAATGGATCTTCATGAAAATTGGTGAGAATGTTCAACTTGATGATATCTAGGTCAGGTTCGTAACTGGGTCATGTGCGGTCAAAAACTAGGTCAGTAGGTCGAAAAATAGAAAAACCTTGTGACCTCTCTAGAGGCCATATTTTTCACGAGATCTTCATGAAAATTGGTGAATGTTCATCTTGATGATATCTAGGTCAAGTTTAAAAGTGGGTCACGTGCCTTCAAAAACTAGGTCATTAGGTCAAATAATAGAAAAACCTTGTGACCTCTCTAGAGGCCATATTTTTCAATGGATCTTCATGAAAATTGGTCAGAATTTTTTATCTTGATGATATCTAGGTCACGTGTGCTCAAAAACTAGGTCACTATGTCAAATAATAGAAATAACGACGTCATACTCAGTTCAACACTGGGTCATGTGGGGATAGGTGAGCGATTCAGGACCATCATGGTCCTCTTGTTATTAAAATCAGGGGAGGTGATCATGCATTGATACTTAGTATATGCATGTACAAGATACAGAGTACAAGCCTATAATACAATATATTGGTAAAGTATTCATATCGACAAATGTTCAATCAAGAGTTATCTTATATGACTATTTCTTTCCATGGAAGACGCACAGTCTCATTAGAAGCTGCTAAGATGTATTCATTTAGATAAAAATAAAGGGAGGTAATTTGTCATAAATTCAGTTATTGATTGTCCAAGTCCATCTGTTGACATAAATGAAATTTCAGATCAATATTTTATTAGTTACGGAGATATACCCATTTTAATTTGAAACAAAGGGAGGTAATTTGATATAAACCATTCATAGTTATCAACCCTGATTGTCTCAGTCCAACTAATGACAATAATGAAATTTCAAATGAGTCCTATAAGTACTTACTGATATAAATCCATTTTGATTACAACAAGGGGAGGTAATAAGATATAAAACTAGAGATGCTTTTGAGAAAAGCGCATGTCTCCCGCAACTGCCCCTATGAAAACAGATTTTCCTTTGATCTGGCCTAGTGACCTAGTTTTTGACCCCACATGACCCAGATTCAAACTTGACCTAGAAATGATTAAGACAAACTTTCTAACTTTCATAAATATTGGGTCACAAATGTGGCCTCTAAAGTGTTCACAATCTTTCCTTTGATTTGACCAGGTGACCTAGTTTTTGACCCCACATGACCCAGATTCAAACTTGACCTAAAAATCATCAAGCCAAACTTTCTAAGTTAATATTGGGTCACAACTGTAATCTCTAGTGTTAGTAAGCTTTTCCTTTGATCTGATCTACTTACCTAGTTTTTGACCCCACATGACCCAGTTTCAAACTTGATCTAAGGACCATCAAGACAAACATTCTGAGCAAGTTTCATAAAGATTGGGTCAAAAATGTGGTCCCTAAGGTGTTCACAATGCAAATGTTGACCCACGATGCACGCCTGGCGACGGACGCCGACGGACGCCGGACAATGGCCGGTCACATTATATCTCACAATAGTTTGTAAATAAACATGAACAAAAATGCATCGTACTGTAGTATTTAATTCGATCACTATAAGTGCATTCACGGCTCAGTGCTCGAAATCGAATTACTGGTACTGATGATAAACCCGGACAGATGATAAAGTCTATTCGATTGCAATCGGTTATTGATAAAATTGAACACACTATCCAATAGTTTCCCTTAAAACACCAACAGGTGTAAACAAACAAAATTAGTAAATATTCTGTATAGATAAATGACTTACATTTATTTGTATAAAAAATATTTATCAAAAATTACTGGGGAAAAGGGTTTTTTTGCGCATGCTCACTGTCGAAACATGAAGGCCTGACATGGGTGCGTAAATGAATTTGCAAAATATCAATCTGCAAACTACTGATAAAAAAGCTGTCATGTGTATTATGCATTATTATCGATGTTTCACGCTTTGGTGGCGTGGTGTTTTACTGCACCCCTACTGAAGACCGGAAACGCGGTAAAGATCATAAAGCACCGCCTGCTTGATAGTGATCTTCATAGAGGTCGTATGTTGTTTAATTTGCCCTCCAGGTCAGTTAAAAGGAGACAAAGAATAACGCGTTAGAAGGTTCTAGTCTAAGAGGGGAAGTCAAAATGAAGCTGCTACTGTGCAGACAAGGTCAAAATAGCAAAAACGTTGGCCCTTTCAGGGGCCATAACTCTGGAACCCATTATGGCCAGTTCAAGAAAGGAACCAAGATCTTATAGTGACACAAGTTTTGTGCAAGTTGATTAAATTCAAATCATAAATGAAGCTGCTATTATTGTACAAGGTCAAAATAGCTAATTCTGGCCCTAACAGGGGACATAACTCTGGAACCCATAAAGGAATCTGGCCAGTTCATGAAAGGAACCAAGATCTTATGGTGATACAAATTTTGTGCAAGTTTGGTTAAAATCATATCATAAATGAAACTGCTATTGTGCAAACAAGGTCAAAATAGCTATTTCTGGCCCTTTCATGGCCCATAACTCTGGAACCCATTATAGGATCTGGCCGGTTCAAAAAAGGAACAGACATCTTATGGTGACACAAGTTTTGTGCAAGTTTGATTAAATTCATATCATAAATGAAGCTGCAGACAAGGTCAAACAGCTAATTCTGGGATCTGGCCAGTTCAAGAAAGGAACCTAGATCTTTTGGTGATACAAGTTGTTTGCAAGTTTGCTTTAAATAAAATCATAAATGAAACCACTATCGTGCAGACAAGAAATTGTTGACGGACAGACGCACAGACTGACGACGGGTGATCACAAAAGCTCACCTTGTCACTATTAGACAGATGAGCTAAAAAGCAAAGTGATTGCAGAATCGACTATTTTGAGGTACTCCCTTAATTAATTAACTTATTAACAAAGACTTTATAGTTCTTTGTTTTTAAGAAGCAAACACCTGCTATAAAGTAAAACCAAAAGATTCCAGAAGAAGAAAGAACTGGACAAAAAAAGAACATAATAATAGTTCAAATTTTAGTCATAAATGTTCTTGAAATGCAGTTTTCACCTAGTTTTGCACCTAGGAGAAAGTACAGTCTTAAGATTTTTTATGAAACACACCCCAGGTTAGCAAATAAAAAGGGCAAAGGTCACATAATTTATTTTACCATGGCAATTCCTCTGACCCTTCAATAATTGTTTGTTCTTCACCTGCTTCAGGTTGGAAGTGTCTTGCCTCCACCACTGTCCACAGATAAAAAAGGTATGCAGATATTACAAAACATGTTTTATATTTAGTTTTTTTTAATCCAGGTAATTGGCATGATACATTTAAGACAAATCTTCAAGATATATGTAACTGATGAATTCACAGATAACATCTGATAAAACATGCAATTAAATACAATGGCACATACTGGTAACAAGTAAATGTACGCATACAGTAGCAATAAAGCGATGATAAATAAATATAACAACGTCACCAAACATGCTGTAAATGGTAGTCAGAAACATTTCAAATTTGATGGTCCTCTTACTTACTCATATACTATCCAGATCATATGGTGAATTCAATATTAAATTGTAAAAAGATGCCAGGATCTCATCCAGGTGTTGTTTCTGGTATTGAGTGGGTACTGGGGACAATCAGTGACCTTCCAAAATCCATTACACAGCATACCCACACAAGATAACGTACTAAGGAAGGTTTCAAACCTACAGCAGAATGGGAAAAGTAATCGTGAAGTTAGCCACTCCTTTAAGATGGTAAAAATCATGTATGTATGTAGTAATTAACTTTCAGTCTTAGAAAAAATAATTTGAAGCTTAATTTCAAGGCAAGAAAAATCCTTTGTATCAGCTAACCATTCATAGTAACCAAAAATCCTTAAAAAGTCCTGTTATTCTTAACAACAACTTTTAACTTCACCTGAGAGAGAGACAGGAGAACCTACTCTTGTTTAATGTAGCACCATTTATTCTGGTACTATACAAATAATACTAAACTAAGATATCATGTACCACTTGCCTATTTCTCACTTATAAATATATGATAAAAATATTTTTAATTTCAAAGTTCCAAAATTTTACATGTGGAATCTCCTATGATGACATATCTATATAAGATATTTTAATCATTCCAGTTCTAAAACTGTCATTAAATAAGGTTTTTTTTGCAACGTTGCACTGACACAATTATTGGTTATATGGCGACTTTACAGCTTTTGCTGGTGGAGGAAGTTCCCTTCATGCATTATTTCATCTCAGGCAGCCATCTGGGTAGAACCATATAGAATCTGGGTTCACCGACCTACCCTAAGCCAGTTGGATGGCTTCTCACATGAAGAATTCAACACCCCGAGTAAGGCTTTAACCAACATTGGCGAGGGGCATAATTCGAAAGCGGTTACCTTAATCACTCCGCCACGGAAGCCCCTTAGATACCTAAGAATGTTTCATAACATAACATACATGTACTTTGTGTATTGACTGGTTTTGAAAAACGTTTGAAGACATTTTCTGAAAAGCTGTATTAGGTGAATAAACAAGTTTACATATTGTTCTTATTTTATCTTCATCTTATCCACAAAGCAACAAGGAGTAAACAGGTCTTTTTAATAAATGATTCAAATAAGCACTTATATAAATGCATATATAAATTATATATATTGCACAATAAAACATAACAAAAATATATATATTATAGCAACATGTACCGTACCAACATCTGTATAAATGTTTTGCCAAAACATAACTTCTCCCTCATAAATAACAGTATCAATAATGAAACAGCCTGTATGTCTAACTGGAACATGATCTTACAATATTCAAGAAATGCATGTTCATGAGTTCATGCAAAGTCATGAGATTGATCCCAGGGCCAGGTTTATGTTCTCCATGACTATTTGATAAAAGACATTGTGTCTGTAATCATTCATCCTCCAACCTCTGATTTATGGGAAGCAGTTGACAGTTCTTAAGAACAGGCTTGTATGATATAAAATACAGGAAACTGATTAGGTTAACATAAACTGAATACCATTGAAAAATGTAGCTAAATCCAAAACAAACCAAAAAAACCCCCAAAAATTCCAACTTTTACACGCAAGCTTAAAATCACATTTGAGGAGATCTAATCTTTTCCAGTAAAAATATTACAGACATAAATTCCTATTCCAAGTCATGCAAGTCAGCTGCATCTCGCACTTCACCACAACACCACAAAAATTTGACATACAATATAGTCAAAACCTAAGCCAAAGACCACCTCCAAATAAAGATCACCTTTTAGAACCTGCTTGATATAAAGGCCAACTTTTAAAAATCGGCTTATAAAGGAAACTATTTTCTCCTCCTGTTAAACCAAAAATACTGTAAATAATTAGGACTGGGACGATTACTCGGTTAATCGGATCCGATTCGATTACTAGGTGAAATCAGTTTCAATATTGCAAAACCGCTAATCGCTCTCAAATAATAAACACCACAAATTATACATTTCTTTGACCAGCACATAAACCCGCAGAATATTTCCTCTAAAACATATCAACTGTAACATAATCAATAGTCTCAGATTTGCTTGTCGTGATATAACTAAAATAAAATATACCAAAATATGACATCAATTATCACACTGCTTCCAAACGATAAAGTCCGTAAGCTTCTAATGAAGTCAGCTGCTGGAAGTATCTTTATACGATCGTCAGGAAAGAAAACAGCATTTCAAATATGGCAACCGATTAACCCGTTCGATTCCATTTCATACAAATGATTAACTGGTTTCAAAATTTTAAAATTGTCCCAGCCCTATAAATAATTGAGATTTTCTTTCCCAAGGATGGTCAATATTTAAAGTTTTACTGTGTATCCAAACTTCTAGAACAATGTTAACTAGGTAACAAAAACAATGATAGTACAATGTAATGTAATATGAACAAGTGAGTATACAAAGGTCATCACATTAGAGGCAATCACAATAATTTTAACATGATATGTACAAATAAAAGGCAATGCTGATCTCAGAATAATACAGTAAAACTCGATCCTACAGTCAGACATGTGAGTAAAGACCCCCTGTGATACAGGCACCAAATGCCTTCAAGGATCACCATTTCAAGTGTTACAGTCTTTTAACCCCTTACCCTGCTAAATTTCTATAATGAACTCGTCTATTTTTCAGTTTGGAAACTACCATTACCTGTTAAAAGGGATGCTTACCTAAAAAATACGAACCGAATGGCAAACAGTGCAGATCTTGATCAAACTGCATGCATGTGCAGGCTGATCATGATCTACACTGGCTGCAAAGGCAGAATAAATCGTGTCCAGCATGTAAAGGGTTAAGCAAATAAAAATACACACGAATAAAGACAACTGTTTTACTGTCTCGTGTATGGTCATTAAACGCTATTTCTATTTGTCAGCAGGAAAAACAGTGACTGAATATATTCTTGGCAGGATTCATTTATAAAAAGGAAGAAATAAGAGCATTTGCCATGAAGTAAAGATATATAGATATTTTGAGGTACATCTTGATACATAAAAATCATCGTCCCTTTAAAAAAGCGAAAGATTTCAATACAAAAATAAGAATGGAACATGCACATACATGTAGTATGTGAACATTTCCATAAAAGACTTAACAAATGTAACTGTGTAAAGGATATGTATATTTTCTTACAGAGTTAAACACTGATCAAATAGGATTAGCAATCTGCTCAAGTTATCCAGTATCTAGAAGGACCTAGATATTGTTCAACTCGATAAAAATAATTCGATTATTTTCTATTTTACTATGACTTTCTGTCTCCAAGCAAACCATTTTCATCACTAATATCTTTCAAGCCTGTACACAATTCAATATCTTCCAAGAAGTATGAACATTTCAATTTTCTTCCAAGCAATGTAACAATTTCCTCATTTCCAAGGAATGTTAACATTTCCATTACTTTCCAAGAAAACTTAACATTTCCCTATCTTCCAAACAATGTAAATATTTGTACTATCTTCAAGGCAAGATACACATTTCCATCATTTTTCCAACCAATGTAAACCCTCCTATCATTTTTCAAGGAATGTAAACATTTCCATTATTTCCCACAAAGTGTAAACATTTCCATCATTTTCCAAGCAATGTACTAGGCAATTTCCATTATCTTAAAGCAATATGTACTTGTACATTTTCAAATCAGTGCCAACATTTTCATCATTTTCCAAATACTGTAAATATTTCCACTTTACTGTGACTATCAGTCATCAAGTTACGCAAACATTTCCATTATCCCCTGATCATCAAAGTACCGAGATGTAAAAATTTCCATCATCCCAGCATCACACACTATATCCAATATAAACAGATCAAGTATCACATTAAAACATATGTGTGATCCACTGATCACCTGATTTCTGGTAGTGACTTTATCCCTATAATGATAAGTTTTCCATCTTTGAGTCCGGCTAACAGGTGACTGTTTCCGTTAGTTAAGGCAAGGCTATGTATAGGAACAATCAGCGGTATGGAAGTCAACTGCTTCAAACTGAAAGTAAGAAGTAAAAAATTCTTGGTAACAAGCTGTTTTTCTCTCTTAATATGCATGTAAACAAGTTAAAGAACTGCATGATTAAACATTTTAAATTACTCATCTCTGTTGTCCATTGGGTTGGCAAGATCCTGTCCTACACAGACAGCATTTAAAACCATTATGATCTTACCCAATAAGTTAATTTACATGAACAGACTCAATCAAACTGAGTCTGCTATTATTATTCTTGGTTGCATTCTTTGCTTCCAAAAGAATCTTTTTATAGATTTCATTTACAACTTCTTGATAAACTTACCCAAAAATTTCATATACAACCACATTTCCATCAACATCTCCTGTTATCAAATTGTCTCCCTTAATGATTATGTGACCAAGATGACTCTGAACTTCCTGTGTACAAATGCGCTTTCCATTCAGAGAGTACAAATGAAGAGAGGTAACAACCTGAAAGAAGAGATATGCAAATCATGGAGCTAGAAAAAGATGCGTGGCAAGACAACATAAAGGTTGTAGGCTACTAAATTTGATTTTATTTCGTTGGGTACAGATCCGTACCTCTAGACAAGCCTGTTAGAGGTTTTCTAGGGGTACGGACCTCCTTTTTCTAGATATGTAGGGTAATATATATCTTAAATTTTGTTGAAAAAAAAACAAAAATAAGATTTAACCAGTGTTCACTTAAAACTTCAATCTAAATGGTTTACAGATACCAGAGTTCACCCTATTGTTTACCTTCTCTCTCAAGACCTAAATAACCGAGGAACTCCAAATGAATACACTGTTCCGTGCTGATAAGTTTGTTGTAAAATAAACTGTTGGTAACAGATAAATGCGTGCTTGTAACCCTTTAATGAATTCTATTTGAAATTCAGCAGAAAAAATAAATTAAGCATAATAATATGCACCTATTTATTTTGTTATTTATTTGTGAAAACGTCCCTTGTATCTCGTAACGGCTACCAATTGTGTGGAAAACATAAATACCCTATGGGTTAATTATCATTAAATATATTTTTTCCCAAAAACGATTTTTTTTTTTTTTAGTCTTTATATCTTTTTTTTCTGCCAATTCAAATCATCATGATTTATTCGGTGTTCCTCGGTTATTTAAGTTTCGAAAGAAAATGTAACAAATCGGGTGAACATTGTTATCAGTAAACCATTTAGATCCAAGTTTAAGGTGAATTCTGATGAATTCTTATTTGTTATTTCATTTTCAACAAAATTTGAAATGTAAATGACCCTTAATCTCTAGAAAGTTGGAGGTCCATACCCCTAGAAAACCCCCAACAGGCTTGTCTAGAGGTACAGATCTGTACCCCTAGAATCAGGTTCTAGAGGTATGGATCCATACCCCTAGACACTTCCTTTAATAAACACTAAGTTTTTACTATTCTTTTAATTTATTTGTGAAGAAAGCTTATCACAGTAAAGTTTGTTTGAATCATTCTTGAGTTAGGCTCTCTCAGGACAACCTATACTGTTGTTAAACAAGACCTCAAGGCTTCAAAAGCCACAACCTCTCTGTCAAGCAGCCTTCAGTGGCATCATTTAACAAGGGCACAAAACTGCATGGTTTTGACTGTAACAACAACCGCTTCTTTTGAACATAATTTGTGGAAATCTAATTTTAAAGACAATAGGAATGGAAAATGTTCTTATATGTTGGGATTTAACTACATAAATTGACAACAATGAAATCTATGATAAGTAGTCCCCAACATAAGTTAACCATTTCGCAGTTATACTTTAAATATTAGATCATACATCTACTTTAACGTGTAACAGTTATAACTTACCTTAGGATCAATGGGTAAAGTTTCATGACAATATATGACAATTTGTCCCATATCATCCACTGTGAGTATTGGAATATTGAGATTGTACCCTGGTGTCTGGGAAGGCCTCAGTGTCCTCATGTAGTGTCCTTTCCTTACAGTGTGTATCATAACTGTGCCATCCTGTAGTATATATATATATATATATATATATATGTGCATTTTTAAAAGAAATCTCAGCATTTCAATGGAAAAAGATTTAAGATACAGAAAAGAAAAAAAAAACAGTACTGAACATAACATACACTTACATCCACACTGAACTCACTTACATCCACTCTGAACTCCACTCTGAACTCACTTACATCCACACTGAACTCACTTACATCCACACTGAACTCACCTACATCCACACTGAACTCACTTGCATCCACACTGAACTCAGTTACATCTGCACTGAACTCACATCCACTCTGAACTCACTTACATCCACACAGAACTCACTTACATCCACACTGAACTCACTTACATCCACACTGAACCCACTTGCATCCACTCTGACCTCACTTACATCCACACTGAACTCACTTGCATCCACTCTGAACTCACTTACATACACTCTGAACTCACATCCACACAGAACTCACTTACATCCACACAGAACTCACTTACATCCACACTGAACTCACTTACATCCACTCTGAACTCACTTACATCCACACAGAACTCACTTACATCCACACTGAACTCACATCCACACAGAACTCACTTCCATCCACTCTGAACTCACTTACATCCACACAGAACTCACATCCACACTGAACTCACTTACATCCACACTGAACTCGAATATGCTTACTTTGCTTGCGGATAATTCTATAATTAGCTCAAATAAACTTAAGATGACTAAAATCTACTTTAATATTCAGCTCAACATATAAAAAATAATCATTTATTCCTTGTAGAAACTGCTGAATGAACTTTAAATCTGAAACAAGCTTACCTTACCTTGAGAAAAGAAGAATCAAACTCAACAACCTTTTTAGCAGAAACTGACAAATTTCACTCACACAAGCTTACTTTACTTGCAGAAACTGCCATATCCTTTCGACGGCCAGGCGCTATACGTGTAGAACAGCCATAACGTAATAGAGCGTTTCGAAATTTTGTGTTCCAAAAAGCCATGCTCTATACACGGAACACGACCGTTGCATAATAAAACGGTCGGAAAATTGGCTATCCATATATCCATAACGTAAAAATGCGTAAAACCTTAAAATATACCGTAACGATACGAAAAAAATGTTGTTTTCATATACTGTGGTCTTTTTATTGCACGTCTTTACATCAATAAATTACGTTATAGCCTTTTTATAACAAACAGATTTCAACAAAACGTACCATAATGGTTGAAGTGCTATAAAAGTAAAGATACGTTCATATCCGCTATGGTTGACAGTTGAATACAAACATGAATTTTAAAAAAAATTCATGTATTACGTAAATTTAACGAAAAATACTGTTACAGTAATGGCTTTCCTCAAAAGCATGTAATAATATTAACTAGAAAATAACACACACAAAATGTTGAGTCTTGTTGCTAGAACACAAAAAGTTCGTGTTGCGTACGCTGTGGACTTTCTAAAGTACACTTGAACATCAATAGATTATGTTGCAGCGTTTTACAAGTATTACACATCGATTAAACTAGCATTGTCTCTGCTGGAATAAGATACGTACTTGTGCAGTTCCTTCAATACTGGCAGAAAATACTGGCCCGACTATTTGAAGGACTCTTAAACACTAAAGAAAAAGGACGACAATTTTAAAAGCCTAAAACGAGGGGAATTCCTTACAAGACAGACAAAAGACTCGTGGCGACGGTATGGAAAGACAAGAAGGCGGTCTACAACCTAAATACATACTACGACCCAATCACCAATCTTCGCTCAGACACAGTCATTCGCAAACAGACAAACGAGGAGGGGAAATGGGAATGCCCGGAAGTGCCATGTCCGAAGGCAATCGTAAACTTCAACAAGTTTATGGGAGGTGTCGATAGGCATGACCATTTGAGAAGTAGTTTCTCGTTACAAAGAAGCAGTACAAGCTGGTGGACGTATTTTGCCTGGTTTGGTATAGACATGGCTTTAATCAACAGCTACTTGCTCTACAAGACTGCCCACTCAAAGATAACTCACAAGAAGTTTCAGCTGAAGGTAACATTTTCACTATTCTGTGAAGTTTCAGATTGAGGTTAAAATAATATCTTTCTTGCATCCTTTTTGTTCAGATAAATTGAGCTTACTTTTAAAACGTAATACATAAAACATCGACATGTACCTGTACATGTATTTCTATTGATATTAAGGATGTACGAGCATTTTTTTCAGGATATCCGCCATTTTGAAAAATGTTTCTTCGAATATTGCTTTCTAACAAAAGTTTTGCCAAAAATTAATGCTAAATAATTAAAATATGGCTAATAATGTACCATTTAACCAAATATATTACGCTTTTTGCCAAAAAAAAAATTTTCACCCTTATTTTTGGCTGGCATTTGCCTAAAATTGACGTAAGATTTACAATGGGGTAGGGGTAGGTAATTTCAAATATCTATTAAAGTAGATCAGGTTTGGTTTTGATATTTTTCTGACTGATACATATAATGTTAAGCTATAAATAAAATAAAAATTTTCAACATAGCACTTTATATTATCCAGAAAATATAAATTAAAACAAAAAGAACAAAATATATCAAAATTCACCACTTTTTAACAGTTTTTTCTTAATAAATCTCTTAGATGCACGGTGACCCCAACTTTTTTTCTTTCCATTCTGAAGCATTTTTGTGTGTCAATAATGCTGCAAAATATTTTGAAAATCTTAACGTCAGAATTTTTTTTGTAGATCTAAATACGTTTTTTCCATTGAAAATAAAGTGTGTGGGGTAATTATGTCAACATGTAAACATTAAAGAGACTTGTTAGTGACACTTATGCTTATATAATACTGACATCACCATTATATTCATATTAACCAGTAAGACCCGAAATCCCTATAAGATTAAGTAGGATATTATATGTTTTATAAAGTACCAACATTTTTTCAATTTTACAAAATTTCAGAAATGCGTAAACAGTGGGTGACGAGTTCGGTGACCTATGTTTTTTCTGCTCTTGTTTGTCTTAGAAACTAATGTTCTTCAAGTTCACAGGGTATGAAAAAATTCTTAACGTTAGAAAAAATTCGCTCGTACATCCTTAAGCAATAAAGTCTTTTTTCATGAGCAACAGTAAAAGAGTCATGCTTACAAATTTATTTATATTATCCTACATGTACCTAAATGTTGAAATAGGTTGCTGAACAGCTTATTGGAGGGTATTCTGATCACTTACGCCTGGCAAGTCAAATGGATCTAGTATCCCTGTCAGAAACTTCAGTCTCAAATCACCAGTCGGTGTCCTTCAGGGGTCGTCCTAGAACGGGTCGATACTCCAGCAAGATGAAATTCAAGACAGAAACAGGTCGATCACGTGAAACTTTGTATGGATGTTCACAATGCAATGTCAACTTGCACAAGTAATTAACACCTTCATTCCTTGTCTAAATTTTTGTAAGAAAACATTTTGTTTTAACTTTGTTTCAATATGTAATACAAATATGTATAAATGTATAAATAAATAATCAGTATTATCGACGCCCTCAAAGAAAAAGGGATTCAATTCGCCAGATGAATAAAGGTAACATCGAAACAAAAACTGATTATGACCCCTATTTATGCACAGTATGAAACACATAAATTATATTACGACATACCGCATCATAGTAAAGGCTCGTTGTCATAACTGTTTCGGTAACATAACATTATTCAGCATCAAAGATAATAAACTATTGCAAAGAATAATGACATATTTGCAAACAAATACCATACTCTTTTCATGCCTCTTAATTCTACTTAAACACGTTTAAACATTTTAGATGATGAAAGGAAATCTGGCACGAAACGTAGACTGATTCCTGCGAGAAAAGGTTTGTACATATCGACACAACAAACATTTGAATATATTAGGAATGATTGAGTGAGTGATTGACTGATAGATAGTATTTTTATTATATCAAAGCGACCGGTTGACCAACACGTTCCCTGGCTGTCTAACTCCTGGCAACTTATCACTTGAAACAGAGATGGATGTCAAAATCGTCATAAGGAGCCGGACCTTCAGGAGTTCGAACCAGAGTCCATAGGTACACTAGCCCATGGCTCTACCGATAGAGCTTACCGGGCAGGTCAATATGTAAAGACAGAAATAATGTAACGAGGTAATATTTTTATTATCAGGCTTAACGAACATAGTACTCTTTTTGTTTTTGAATAAAGCCGGAATAACCAAAGAATATGTCTGTTTCTTAATTAACTTTATTCAGCAGACCTTACTGGAAGCCCGCCAAGGAAATCGCCGCGGAAGAAAACCCCGACCCGAGTTTACATTGTACATGTAACATGGGACCAATGTCGGACTATGTATGCGCATATATTCGTTGAGACATTTTAAGGTGTCAAAACTGCAAAACGGAATTTAAATGATGCCCAAACTATCCAGCAATGACATTTATAAACATGTGTTTCAAACTGCTCGATAGTGAAACCAGAAGAAACACTGAATGCAGAAATGCAGTACATCACGTTGCTTTTATATTGGAAGGCTTGGATTGTCTGTCAGTTTTAAGTATACTTTATTGTGTCATTTACCATGTGAAGAAAATATCTTTATTTTATTTTCGTAATTATACTTATGCATGCAAGTATTCAATCTGATAGATGATGCTATTTAATCCGTATAATATCAATCTTATGATCTTGTAATGCTATCTGTAATATGTTCTATTTATGTGTAAGTCAGATCGTTTTTATAATTATTATGGTAGAAAAAGTTACATTACTGTATTCATCCTATGGTATTCGTATCCTATGTATTCGAGTGTAAATTGACTTGACGAAACGTATTCAAAGATTGGAAAGGCAAAATATTCACAACGGTCTATGTTGTTGGAACAACGCTCAACACTGCTTAGGCTAGCTTTTATAGTTGTTTATGCAAAACTATCCAGTGAGAGTAAATGCGTAAAAGTGTTGAAATATATTGCCTCCACTTGAACCTCTTGTTAGACAACCAAAGCGTACCATTGCCTAGGATTAGTTTAGCTTTTATTGAAATTTTCTTTTTGTGTGGGCATTCACAGCGTACTTAGCCGTTGTTTCTGTATCATGCTACTGCAACTTGTATCAAGTATCTAAGCATTTGTTGTTTTCCTTGTAAATCAAATTACTGATGCTAGTAACGGAGACCATAACATATGAAAATGCAGAAAACGCACTTTTCCACTACTGTGACATTTTTATTAAAGCTAAATTATTAGGACAAAAACGTAAGCCATAGTGTAAAGAACCGTAACAGATCGTATTTAGTAAAAAGTTCACAGAGTTTTGATCCGTTATTATTTGAAATCAATAATTATCGAATTTCACGGATATAGTTTGACTAATCAAAGTTTTGTTCTCTGAATCTAATATTTTCAGATTTCGACTTATGCAGGAAATTGTAAAACCTATTTAAGTTATACTGGAAAGTCAAACGATTCGCATTTGAAATGAGTGCCATTTTTGTTATTAATTGATTTTTTTATGATGAATTGATTTTATTACGTTATTTTATGTACATGTAACCGATCTGATAACTCCATATCATATCATAATAAAAAAGAAATTAAGCAAATATTTTTGGAGTTATTTCTTTCAAACTCGTAATGTTATTAATATAACTACATGTCAAAGTGAGCACAATCCTTGTAGAAAATATTAAAAACGGTGGCCTTTCTACGCTAATACGGCATGGTTTTCACGGAGCACATTTTTCTTACCGTTTAATTACGTTGTAGACGTGCTATGTGTATAGCCACTGGTTTTTCAGAGATCGATTTTTCCATACGTTTTACTACGTTAGTACCGTCGAAAGGATATCAAGCTCAATAAGCTTCCCTTACTTGCAGAAACTGTCCAATCCAGCCTGACAAGCTTAACTTCCTTGCAGAAACTGCAAAGTCTAGCTAAACAAGCTTAGCTTACTTGCAAAAATTGCCAAATCCAGCTCAACAAGCTTACCTTACTGGCAGAAACTGCCATATCAAGCTCAGACGAGATATGTACTGCAGTCACTTCATTATCATGACCATACAAGGTTTGTAGAGGTTTGTTTGAGAGATTTACACACACTCCTCCCTGAAATAACACAGTTTGAATTTCAATTAAGGCATATATAAACAGCTACACATTATTTACTATTATATTATCGAGTGGTCCTGAGGGGAAACCGTTTTCAAAGTTCCAGCCCGTGACCTTGGCCTTTGACCTCATGACCCTAAAATCACAGCAGTCATCTACTTCATAAGCCAAAGTTACCAAGTTTGAAGGTTCAGAGTCAAGTGGATCTCATGTTAATGGATGGAAACCGTTTTCAATACTCAGGACCCTTTGACCAACTGATCCCTCTTACTCATGCTACCAAGTTTGAAGGTTCT
This sequence comes from Mercenaria mercenaria, assembly GCF_021730395.1. Taxonomy (NCBI): domain Eukaryota; kingdom Metazoa; phylum Mollusca; class Bivalvia; order Venerida; family Veneridae; genus Mercenaria; species Mercenaria mercenaria. Next base: position 2,161,498 of record NC_069378.1, read on the forward strand.
GGGTCAATTAGTTCTCAAATTATTGGACAGAAACTGTGCTCTACTGAAAGACGGAATGACTGACACCATCGTCAGTTGCAAAGCAAACTACCCCAGCTTCTTCAAAGGGGGGCATAATTAAAGCATTTAACAGTATAAGACACTACCTGGAATTATAAAACAATATATACCTGCTGCTGAACTTGCCAAATCATACAAGTTGTGTCCCTTGATCCAGTAATAAGATGGCTGCCACAGTAGTCTAAGGCTAAACATGTGACAATATCTAAAATACAGGAACAATTTATATACATGAATATACTGCTGCTTTACCTCAATATAAAACTAGGAAATTAAACAACTGAAATTTGATGATGGCGCCACTTCTGCTTAAATTATTAGTTAGATTTTTGCATAATTATCAATTTGTATTTCCATAAATAAATTACACAAAATGAATTCATAAATAAATCAATCTAAATTTAGTTCTGTGAGAAAAGTAAAAAGAACTAGCACAAACTGACAACTATTTAAAATATGGCTTATCCTATAACCCTGACATCATGAGTATAGGTAAAAAGTTTTAAAATCACATTCCAAAATGGAGTCTACATTTCATCTAAATATGACACACCTGTAAACATATAATGTTCAATATCTCAGTACCTATATGCCTGCATATATGGTTGATCCTACGTCCTTTGCCAATATGGTAAACCTGTAAACTATTGTCCCAGTGACCACCACTGATCAACAGCTTGGAATCGTGGGTAACAACAAACAACTTGGCACTCACTTCAATTCCTGGGGCAAACGGACTGTTGAACTTCTTCCTAGTTCTGAAACAGACATAGAACAGTTCAGCAACAATGAAACAAGAGCTATTAGTAAATCACATAATTATATCATCAAGGCAGCCTGCCAAGGTAACTTGACACATACGTTCTTAGATATTAAAAGTTTGTCAAAAAACATAAATTCCTAGATTTTTTTTAACAACAATTCGTCTGACCATAAAAGCATTACAGAAAATGTTTTCTCAGCTCAGCATCTTATCTCAGATAATCCAAGTTAACACGACCATTTTGTGATAAACTGTGTTTAAAAAAACCCCCAAAAAACATACTTACATTATTTTACCTATTGCCATCTATAAACATGTGACTACAGGACTCAAAACTTCAAGAAAACATTGTGACAATTTATTTTTGATGTAGTCAAGTAAAACACTAACTGAATAGCTCGTTGGTCAATAATACAATTGTTACATAACTGTTTATAGATCAACTTCTGGTCAACAGTGTGGGCTATTCACCAGTCTATAGTACAACACTAAATTTTGCATTCTAAAGTTTTATACCGATAAAACAAGTTAGAAAAATGTCTACACAATGTCATGTAATAAACATCTATTGAATGGCTTGTTGGTCAATAAAGGTCATCCGTCCTTCATACTCTGGCAATACTTCTGACTATTACCAAGGAAGCCATTCAATAAGTGACAAGGAGACATTCAATAAGTTCATATTGTATTGTTTACATACTTGAGATTCGAGACTGAAGGGTCTTTATCAAAGGTGAAGTAGTTAGTAATGGATTTATCATACGGCAGCCAACCATGTGTCCCAAGTATTCCCTGTGAGGATACGGTTACCTAAAAGAGATTATAAATAAATTACTGACAGCCATCATGTTAACAACATGCAAAATTTTCAGAAACTTTTATGTCTGCAGATTTATTTTCAATGCCTTTTATTATCACAAGTTCTGTTTAATATTTAATGGGAAGGACTGCACTTTGTTGTACAGAAACTGCCGGTCCACAAAGGTTAATCAGGAATATATCTGTCTATATAGAGGTGTTTGCTCTTTACAGCTATCAACAGCATAGATGATACTGTATATACATGTAGTACCAGTATAAAAGATTATGCATAAATATCATAATGTTAAATCAAATAATTCTTGTCTAGGAAATTTGCCAAAAAAATCAGTAAGAATGCATGTATACCAGGGTATCTAACATTCCATGTTGTATAATAGACCTTGGCTGACTTCTAGGAACAGCTATATATACCAGTGGGTCCGCCTCAGATGAAAGCTACAAGTATAAAGTATTTGGTCTAATAATAACTTGCTTATAAATCTATACATAATACAGAATCCATTCATATGTTACAACATTTTATACCTATGAAGACAGGTAAATCAAGTGTTACTATTACTTCTTCAAAGTAGATGCTGAGTCAGTCTTGACCTCTACAAGTTCAAAATTGTGTGTCCTTATTGATTCCACAAAGTATACTTTGAGGGTCATCCTTATCATTGTAAACTGTATCAAGTGTTACTCCCCTAACCACTGTAAACTAAATGAAGTGTCACACTAGTCATTATAAACTGAATCAAATGTCAACTTTACCTTTGTAGAGAACTAGGAAAATCCTAAAATATACAAAGTAAGTTTTTGAGTGTCACCCTTACCTTTGTAAAGTGCACAGAGTAATGATCTAGCCTCTATAAAGTAGATACTACATGTCACCCTTAACTTTGTACTGAGTGTAACCTTTACCTCTAAAAATCAAACTCTGGGTTACCCTTACCTCCACAAAGAAGACTTTGATTATCAACCCTCAATTTACAGACTTGACCGAGTGTCACTCTTAGCTCTGTAAACTACACAGTCACACCAACTTCTATTAAGCAGAGACTAAATGTCAGACTTACCTCTACAAAGTAGACTTTGAGCTGATCCAGGAAGTAATAGACACTGAGATGTTTGTCAGTCTTCATCGCCTTGGCGACAACCTCATCAAAATTCATTCTCCTTGGATGTGGATCCTAAATTTACAATAATAAAGAGAATATAAGTATATGCAAGAATAAAATTTAATTTGTACGACTATTCAGGGTTAAATATTTTAGTAAAAATATTTCATTTCAAAGGATGATAGATTGTTGCACTGTACACATATGAAGTTTTCATATCAATTTATATGTGGTAAACATTTTATTATCCTGAAATGATGCTCACTTGAGTATTGATTGCTTGAGCACCTGGGATCTTGAGCAAGTCAATGTTTGAATCACTTGAAACAACAGGTAACTCAGTTTCCCATCCTCTTGCTTCAAGTAATCTATATTTTACAGTACAGCTTGAATATTTCAAGTGTTTCACCCAGTTCTGTAGTGGACTTACAACTACATATACCATATTATTATCTTTTGTGGTAAGTACCCTAAGCAGAAATGCTGCATTACTTGTAATTATCACATGATTCTTGATATAAATTGCTGGTCCATAGTTTATACTACATGGCCTGTCTTATACAGCACACGCTCATTGGGCTTACGTCAAAACTTTGGGGTAAAACCTGTGAATATTTTACTTTGATGTTATGAAATAAAACACTTAATTCATGACTTGCCAGTCAGTATGTGTTAATATACTGTAAAGTTTAGAATATAAAATCTAAGCAATATTACCTTCAGCAACTGGCAAGGAGTCTGTCCAAAGTTGTTAATCATTCCTTCCAAAGCTTTTCTTTCATTGGCATCCTTTACTGCATCTAAATCTACAGCTCCTGCAAGTAGCATGGGAAAATTCTATCTTATTGTTTTGTCTCTTTTTTGAGTTGCTTATCTGTTTTTTTTGTTGTTTCCTTTTTATTTGCTTAAATTCATACAGATATATTTAGGTCATATGGCGATTTTTCCAGTTTTTGATGGTGGAGAAAGACCCAGTGTCTCTCTGGTAATTGGTTCAGGCATGGGCCTGTGCCTGGGTTGAACCTATAACTTCTGTAAGTCAGCTAAATTGCTTCTTCACATGGTGAATTCTATACCCAAGCAGGGGTTTGAAACAACACTGGTAAGGGGCAAGTGATTTAAAGTCAGTAACCTCTTGACCACTGAGGTGCCTTGTTTGGATTCTATCACAGATAAAGTATGTCTGAAACACTAACAGGGTACAAGAACAGGAGAATTTAGCTTTTATTGTTGGCCTTAAATGCGATTATATGTAAATGATTGTGGACATATTTTTTTCTTCCTTTAAAAATTTACTTGGTCTTTGAATTTCTATGCACCACCCACATGGTTGATCAACTCATTATTATATTTTACATGAAAATTAGAAATTTCAATATCTGATACTGGTATGTTGTTTTGAATAAGCAGTATCAATATCACAATATATATAAAGAATCTAGTAGAACAAGAATAATCGGTAAATGATCACAAACTGAGTAATTCAATCAATTTGCTAGGGAGATTTTTGAAAGCACGGACCACAATCATGCAAAATTATGGCAGACTTGGTTTGATTCTGTTCACGGAAAGATATGAAATGTGTAAAACCCCATATTATATGCTCCTTAGCCAAGTCTTAGGCTGACCAGTGTACAGAATGAAAATGAAAATTGATAGGAATGGTATTGTACTGTGAAATCATAATTATTCATTAGGGACTACTTTTTGTGTTGGTGTCAATCCATGGAAAAAAAACAAAAACTATTCTATTTATAAAATGTGAAACCCATGAAACTCTGTCCTTATCAATATTATTAATATAAATTACAAAGTATAAAAATCTGTGTAAGCTGAAAATTTCATGCCCAAGAAATTAAATGGCTTATCAGTATCAAAAGTAACAATAATTCAACAAACCTTCATAAGTACAATAATAGAACACATTGAGGGCCTCAACAGCTGCTGGGCCTTTCTGTTTATATCCAAAGATCAGATCTATCCAGTTGTGTAGATTGTTTGACACATATTCTGACTCCTGAAAATAATCAGAGGGATTTGTGAATTGTCAATAATGGTTAGCAAAATAACCTAAATACACAGGGGTTCCATGTGATAGTAAAATAAATGCACCTCCAACATGGCAAGCAGCCAAGTGACGTAAGAGTTGTAATAAAGGAACAGTTACATTCTGTGTTTGTTTTGGGTTTAGCACAGTAACAACAAGCTTCCTGGATTCAGTACTAGAACAAACCTGGACTGTTTTCAACACAACTACAATTGAATTGTCCAAAATCACAGCAAATACTGGGTCACGAAAATACATGACATTCGATTTTAACGGAGCTTGAACTTTTTGCCAACAACTTTTGGGCACTTAATTCAATAAAATGTTAATTTTGTACAAGCCCGATGAAACCCTGGTTGCACGACTACATAAGCCGAGATTGGTAAATTCCTTATGGGAAAAAAAAAGCACTCATCCTGCAGGACTACCTGACAGAAAATTCCACTCATGGCAGTTTCTACATGACAAGTGGAATTTATGTCCTCTAATTCAATTGTACCTGCTTTTAAAAATCTTCAGGCATTAGAATGGTAAAGAGATAAAACATTTTTGCAATATAATTATACTTAGGCTTACAGTTCACTTACCAGAGCCTTCCTATGTTTGTAGATGAAGTCTTCTGGTGTTGCTGCCCACTTGGGTAAAATGACATCATTGACAACTTCCTTTGAGATCTGTAGCTTGCCGAGATCAAATTCTATATGTAACATACAGAAGAAAGACAAGTTTAGATGTCATTCATAAAATAAATTCTCACATTGTCTGACAAGCCATACTGTTCAGACAAGCCATACTGTTCAGACAAACCATACCGTTCAGACAAGCCATACTGTTCAGACAAGCCATACTATTCAAAGCAATACTGTTCAGACAAGCCATACTGTTCAGACAAGCCATACTGCTCAGACAAGCCATACTGTTTAGATCAGACATTGTCACACAAGCCATAGTGTTCAGACAAGCCATACTGCTCAGACAAGCCATACTGTTTAGATTAGCCATACTGTCAGACAAGCCATACTTTTCAGACAAGCCATACTGTTCAGACAAGCCATATTGTCAGACAAGCCATACTTTTCAGAAAAGCCATACTGTTTAGATTAGCCATATTGTCAGTCAAGCCATACTTTTCAGACAAGCCATACTGTTTCGATTAGCCATATTGTCAGACAAGCCATACTTTTCAGACAAGCCATACTGTTTCGATTAGCCATATTGTCAGTCAAGCCATACTTTTCAGACAAGCCATACTGTTTAGATTAGCCATATTGTCAGTCAAGCCATACTTTTCAGACAAGCCATACTGTTTAGACAAGCCATACTGTAAATGAATTCAGAGACAGAGGACAATTGACTCTTAGACTATATATTCTTTCTGATGTCAGACATACTGTCCTGTGTTAGACATACATGTTCAACCTTAGATATATATTAGGTATACTTGTCTTATGTCAGACATAATGTCTTATTTCAAATGGTCAAAAGGAACATTTGCCTCACCAAGGAATCAACTAGCAACCATTACACGAATGCTCTACTAACTTAGTTTTACCAGTTGGATCCTTAGCTACATTTAAAATCTGATGCACAGAATGAAAATTCTGTATGTTTTTTTCTCAGTTTAAAAATTTATATCATCATTTTTATGCCTGTTCAGCAATGGGTTTCTTCTTTGTCTGGTTGTAATCAGACAAGACCAAAGTTGTTCAGAAGAATGAATTTCTGAGCATGAGCGAAAACGATTTAATGAAAGGAATTGAATACCAAATTACTATTGTTAGAATGTGACTGACCAGTTTGGAAATAAAAGAATACCTACCATTTCTGTTGCTAAGGAACTCAGGTAAGTAGAAGAACTCTGGTATAAGTTCTTTGACATCATTGGGATTGTTGTACATAGATTTCCAGGTACCTGGTATAGAGTGAAACTGGCGATCCGCAACATCAAACCTGTGTAATACAGTATATATAGTAATTACCTGGGTAAATTCTTCAGATTGGTAAATGAGTCAGTACACCTAAAACATTTATAGTATTTTGAAGCTTGAACACAAATACAGTGACACATTTGTCCCTTGAGTATAGATAGTTTGAGCACTCGGGCTTGCATGAGCATCATAAGGTATCTGGCAATTTTTCTTACATCTTCTGGATCTCAAGAAATCCTTATTAACTTGAGCATATTGCTATTCCTCTTGCTACCTCAAGCAATATGTGTTTTACTGTATGTATGTATGTATGTATATATGTATGTATGTATGTATACAATAGATTTGTCACATACTATATTTAATCTGCACTTAAACCCGACCATCAACCCATCTAAAGAGTAAACTTACGCTAAAATTACCACAACTGTCCATGTTATTTTGACATTTATACAAAAGGTGAATGGAAGAAATTAAGATCTTCCAAAATCATCACATGAAATTTGTCAGCCTTACTTCTAAATGGTCTCAAGTCATCTCAAGATCACTGTGGCCTTTAACCTTAGGACCTTCCAGAAAGGGGTTTTCTACTGACCAGGGACAAGCATCTCATGAGGTTTGATGTCCAAAGCCCCAAACATTGCCCATGTATCAATTGAAAACCATTTTTAATCTCAATGCAAATATGACCATGACCTAATGACCCTAAACACATTCCACAGGCAATCATCTTGTTAAGTTTGACTGCTACAGACCTAAGCTTTTCAAGTTATTGATCTGAAATGAATGGACATGCAGACTGCCTAACCAACACAAGCAAAACAATACATACCCTTTTCTTTGAAAAGGGTATAAAGGTACACATTTTTACAAGCAATGAATTTTACTGGAAACTGACAAAGCATTGCAATCTTATAATTTACAAATTTTGAGTACAGTTACAATTGTTTACAATTTTGTAGAGCAATGTGTAATGTAGTGAACGGCTCCATCCTGATCATATACTGTAAAAGCACATATTTTCGCCAGATCGAAATTTCGCGAATTTGAAAATTTGAGTATGTTCACAAGGTAAAGTATTTGCAAAATTGTAAAAATGTTATCATACCTGAATATGAATTATACTATGGTCAATATTTACGTGAGGATTAATTTTTGTGAGATGTAGGGCCTGGCGAATATAGCTTAAATTACATACTTGTGAAAATTTCTGCTTTTACAGTAATGCATCTCTCTAGCTGAATTAATGTATTCTCAAATGTTAAATTTATTTACCTTCCACTTTGTAGAGCAATGTGTAATGTAGTGAATGGCTCCATCCTGATCATATAATGCATCACTGTAGCTGAGTTAGAGTAATGTGTTCCATAATGAAACTTCTCTATCACTCCTGTAGGATCCTCAAAATGATCAAACCTAGCAAAGAAAACAAACCATTAATACAATACATCTATACAGTTAAACTCTTGAAACATAAATTAAGTAGTACAATTTCAAAATGGGCTGTCATATGAAAGCATACTTGACTGTTTATTTTTCTCAAAAGATTCTTATGCAATTGCAGAGATGCTAGCAGGCATACCAATGCTTAAAGCTACATTATGCCCAAATGTCACATTCAAAAATATGGTCAATTAATACAAGCATGTAATGTAAACATAGAATAAATGTGTTTGTGTACATAAAAAGTGGTGTTTTTATGTTTAAAATACTACACAATAAATATAAGTAAACACAATGTGAATATGTTTTGCAAATAAAAAAACTGGAAGTCTTTTTTAACAAATGGCTGTTGCTATGCAACATTTAACTGTGACTGCAGCTGTACATACAGTTAGTTAAAATATTCATCGAAGTTATATGTTCAACATATACAGCAACATATAATATAGCAAAAGATGGGCACAGTATATCTTTAAAATGATCCAGGTATAACTTGCAGTAAAAATAGTCAAAGAAAAAAATTCTTTTATTTACGGTCATCTGCACATCAAGTTCGTTCATCTGTTTGAAGCAAATCAGGCTAATAGTGTGGGAAGAGTTGGACACACAAGATTTTGGGACAAGCAGACATACAGATGCCAGGACAGCAGCAACGCTATAATTATGCCCCCACATAAATGTGTGGGGGCATAAAAAGGGACATCAATTTGTAACAAGAGCTAACAAACCCAGTTTGAGATTTGAGATCATTTCACAAGTGCAAAAACTTGTGTGGATTTTGAAAGCAATGTCCATTAGTTGCAGAACAATTTGCTTTAAAGTAATGCAAGAATGCAAGACAAAAACCCAAAGTGTACATCCCTTTCTACAGTAGTAAAGTTATAAGACTTACTTCTCTCTAACCTCTTCTTCATTTCTGGGATTTAAAGCACCAACAGGTTTAGTGAGATCTCGAAATACTTCAGGTTTATCTAGATCTAGAGTATCTGATGTGTAATCACACAGTATCCATGGAAACTGAAACATACAAATACATGTATTGGTTATACAAAGCAACTTAATATCAAGAACTTCACTATACAACTTTAAGCAAATGGCATTTACAGTGGTCTATTCTCAGTTCAATTTGTTGTTCTCAGTGATTTAGGCAATGCTGTGAAATTTCTATCATTCCCAGGGAAGTAATTTTCATATAATATTGTGGCCGAGTCAATACATAAGATTTAATCCCATCTATCAAATAAATTTCCTTAGATCTTGTGTCAATACATACAATTTAGGTCCATTTTTCAAAGTTTGAAATCCACTGATTCATGTCCTAATGCAAACACTGTTTTGGGACAAATCACTACATTTTATGCCAACAAAATCAACAGATTTTACAGTACACACCTAGGATGATTAGGAACAAATTAATATTTTTTTGAGTTTTAAATCACAATGCCACATACTCAGGTCATGAGGTGACTTTCTAACTTTTCATGGAAGTGGAAGACCCATTATCCCACCAGGCATTGTTTCAATCACAGGCTCACACCTGGGTTGAACCACCAACCTACCATAAGCCAGCTGGATGGTTTCCTCACATGACAGAATTCTACATTAAAAGCAATGTTTCAAACCCAATTAGAAACAACTGATTCAAAGTCATTCACGAAGGCCAAAACCTAACTAATGTAAACATTGCAGCTGTCCTTTCATCCAATCTTCTGTTAACCAATTTTGGCCTAAAACCTAGCTTCTTGTTTAATTTCCAAAGATTGTTGATACAGCCATGCAATTTGTTGGCAATTTATAATAATTGGGATGACAGAAAAGATGATGTTGGCTAAGCAGATAGCGAGTTTGCATAAATGATGATCTGGGTATGTTTGTACTTACCACTGGGTACTGACTTAGATCATTGTATGTTCTTCCTGCTATTGTGTTTAGTTGCATGAGGTACTCAAAGTTACTGATCTCACGTTGTACCCATTTCTGAAATCATGTTACATACAAATGTTTAATAAAAGATCTATATGTTACAGGTTTGTTTGCTTTGGGTTTAACGCCATTTTTCAATAGTATTTTAGTAATGTAATGGTGGGCAGTTAACCTAACCAGTGTGCCTTGATTCTGTACCAGTACACAACCCATGACCCCTTGATTGAGCGGCCGACACCTTGTCCACTAGACCACCGCTCCTCTCGGTTGGTTCATGAGAAGAGGTGGTTTTTCTATTTTGAACTGTTGCAAGTCTAATGTGAAACTGATTCTAAGGTAATTACCTTTCTAATACCTTGCCCTAAACTTTGTACTCTGGCAGCATACCTGAGTAAGCCCGGATGCCTTGAGAAGTTCAGCTGGAGACCGTGACCCATAGTAGATGAGATTTGGTGGTCTTAGACCTAGAATACGACTGTACACTTTGTTTCTGACCTGTAAAATAGAAGACATAATAACTTTACTTATCGCTTCAATTCTATCAATTTAACTGTAATCCATCTGGAAACTTTCTCTACTGTTTGACCCAACTTATCTGCACAAGGTTTTACCTTGATTTCTGTTTGAATATATGACAATACCGTTGATACTTAGAACAATATACAGTCTAACCTGTCTTAAGCTGCCAGCCAGGGGAAGCAGACAATTTGGCCGCTGAAGCCGGGTGACCGCTGATTGGAGGTGCAGCCAGTATATGTATTTTTCAGACTTCCGACCAGTTTAGCCTTTAGGCCCATTTCTTTTTCAGTTTCTATTATTATTTTACCAAGATACCTTGACTTGCATTTACCTTCGCAATACGAATTGTCTTCTAAGCAGTCTAAAACTCCAGTGTGATTTTTCAACAACAACTTCAAAACAAGTTTGTTTACAATTTTTTTCTCAAATATCGGGTATCGTCGGCGATCATCGCCTAAAAATAATATGTTTTGGAAGAAACATGGCCGCTGAAAGGGGTCAAATACGACGGTTGGGAGGCAATTTTGGTGGCCGCAGACGGGAGTTGGCCACTGAATAAAGTGATGAAATAGAGGAAAATCTGTCGGGGGCATCATAAAATGACCGCTAAACGGAGGTGACCGCTGATCAGAGGTGACCGTTAGTACAGGTTAGACTGTATATCATTCCAAAGAACTTCAAGGGTGGTAATTGAAAATTCCAAATTTTCAAAGTATCTTGTTATCATCAAAAACTATTTTAATGGCATATTTTCTATTGTAAATTTCTGCCAGTCTGGACACCCAAAAAGTTTTAAAATTTCAAATCAATTTTTTTAAATGGATTGTTATAAAGCATTCAGGATATTTAGCTAGCATAAAGGCAATATTTCCAAGCAAATTATTTGCCCAACATTAATTTTTTGCTATAAAACTGACAATATTAAAGAAATTACTTGGAAATCTTCATTTTTTGTGGGTATTTTTGTTAAACACCGTGTTTCAACAGTATTTCAGTCATGTAACGGCGGGCAGTTAGCCTAACCAGTGTTACTGGATTCTGTACCAGTACAAACCTGTTCTCGGCAAGTAACTGCCAACTTCCCCTCATGAATTATCAGAGGTGGTGGAAATCTTGAGGAAGATGTACAGCTTATATCTTGATCAAAAACAAAGCCACAATTCATGAAAATCCTGGTTATTTCAATATCTGTTAATCAAACTCACTTCAGAATGGAATACATCTGCAGTGTTTAATACTCTTTGACTCTAACTCAATGTTTGTATCTTGCATGCCAGCAGAAATTATTTTTGGTTAAATATACAATATTTCACACTAAAGTCTTCATAATTTTACCTAAGCACAACACAGATACTAATTTTATATCTATATTTTGGAATGTTAATACCTTTTTCTGAAAGTTGAGAAAGTAGTTTGTCTGGTCAATGAGGAACATTTCCAGTGCAGACCTCCTGAGGTTGTATCTACGAAAATGGATTTCTCTAAGCTGTGGCAGACCCCACTTGAAATCCTCACCACCTGTCAATAAAAAGCTATGTCAGTACATCACATTTATAATAAGCAATAAAAGTCTAAATCAATTCTGCAAAGAGTCTGATGTAAAGATTGTTGACAGACTTACAGACAAACATAGCCTAATCTATATCCCTAAATTCAACAAGACAACTTCATTTAATGGCTTCTCCAAAGATCTAAACACTATAACCAAACTTTTAATCATTTTATTTTTGTTCCAGAAATTAAAGCAGGTTTAATCTTATAAAACTGTAAATAAATTGTTAAGCTTGTATGCTTAAACCAAAACAGCATTAATGCCTTAAAGCTAAATGCAACATGTTCCGAGCTACAAACCTTCATCCCTGGTAGTACTACAGTCAAAGAAGTAGACATGGGTTGTGGTGACCTCCAAACGACCTTTTATGACCTCTACTAAGGTCACAAGTTCACATTCCTCTGATAAAACAAGTTTTTCTTTGTCCTGGTACTCCTCAACATTCGTACTGAAATAAAGTTAGTATTACACCTATAGTGTACTTTGTACTTTCAGGATTGAAAGGAGGTTCATCAATGTGCTTTCACATTCTGTAAGACTTTGTTTAATTAACTTTGCTCAGATGTCATGAAAGCTTGGAGCTTATCTGAAATACTCCCCAAGTCTAGTTCCATGAAAATATGAGGTGTTGTCATGACCAGTGTGTGTCAATCCCATGACCTCCAGACCAAGCAGCCTTCACCTTGACCATTAGACCACATCCTTCCATCAAAAAGTTTCAAACCCTCATCAACTTCCTTGAAAGAACATTTTTTTCTAATTCTGTACTAAATCAAAAACATTCATACAGTTGTAATCAGGGTGAAACAAAAAATATAATTTACATGTAATATATAACAGATCCAACAAGAGCTTTTGGAGGGCAGCAACGCTCGACTATTTAACAGCCTTGTCGATTGAATGAATATGAAAGTCGAAAAAAGGGCATAATTTAGTAAAAAAGCAAAATAGGGTTATGGAACCTGCATAGTGCTTATCAGCTCATGACAGTGGACAAGTGTGTAAAGTTTCAATCCATTCCCATTAGTGGATACTGAGATACTAGCTTACATATAAGAATTTAACCCAAAACTCCTAAGTTGAAAAAGGGGCATAATTTTGTAAAATGCGAAGTTGAGTTATTGACCCTTTGCATTGCAGGTCATATCATGACAGCGAACAAGTGTGTGAAGTTTCAATCTTTTCCCATTAGTGGATACTGAGATACCAGCTTACATACAAAAACTTAACCAAAAATTTCTATGTTGAAAAAGGGGCATAATTTTGTAAATAAGGAAAATAAAGTTATGGGACCTGCTTTGTGCATGTCAGATTATGACAGTGAATAAGTGTGTGAAGTTTCAATCCATTCCAATTAGTGAGTACTGAGATACCAGCTTACATACAAAACCTTAACCAAAAAATTCTAAGTCGAAAAGAGGGCATAATTTTGTAAAAAAGCAAAACAGAGTGATGGAACCTGTGCAATGTAAGTCAGTTTATCACAGTAAATAAGTGACTGAAGTTTCAATCCATTCCCACAAGTGGTTACTGAGATACCAGCTTACATACAAAACCTTAACCAAAAATTTCTAAGTCAAAAAAGGGACATAATTTTGAAAAAAAAGCAAAATAGAGTTATGTAACCTGTGCAATATAAGTCAGTTTATCACAGTGAATAAGTGTGTGAAGTTTCAATCCATTCCCACAAGTGGTTGCTGAGATACCAGCTTACATACAAAAACTTAACCAAATCGGGACGCGGACGCTGACGCATGAGCGAGTCCAATAGCTCTACTATTCTATGAATAGTCAAGCTAAACTTCAAAAAAAAAATAAAATCTACTAACCTCTGTGCACTTATGACATTCCAATCTTCATCACCTATCCCATCATCCCCAATGTTTTCCCTGGATACCAGAGCTTCCTTGGTAACCATAAGCTGCTGGATTTCATCCATCAAAACATTGTCTTCAACTCCTTAAGTGGAATAAAACTATGCTTAACCTCAGGTGACCATTATGTAAAGTAATAAGTTACCCATACTAAATTTCATTTCGATTATACACTTTCCTTTAGGAAACTACATTTTGCAAACCAAACTGCATTTGTTGGATTAGGCTCAAGTATGATTTACAGGAGCTGCAAGAACTTGTTGCATAACAGAGATAACAAAATAGATTGAAAACAAGTCACAGAGTGCAGTCTTGCCATTAGTTAATGTTATATGTGTACTCAGAATCAACCAATCAGAAGCAGGAGTATTCTGACTGGTCTTCAAACTCAGGTTTTATAACATTAGGCCATGGAAAGACGTCCGAGTCAACTTAGTTCCATCATGAGGTTCTGCAAATAAACTTAAATGAGCCGTGCCATGAGAAAACCAACATAGTGGCTTTGCGACTAGCATGGGTCCAGACCAGCCTGCGCATCTGCGCAGTCTGGTCAGGATCCATGCTGTTCGCTAACAGTTTCTCTAATTCCAATAGGCTTTGAAAGAGAACAGCATGGATGCGCAGGCTGGTCTGGATCCATGCTGGTCGCAAATTCACTATGTTGGTTTTGTCATGGCGTGGCTCAAATGAGTTGGAACATATGACACAGAATTTATTAAGAACATGACAGCTATCGGAGTATTGAATATCAACTGGAGTAGGTGAATACCTGACCTGTATTTCATGTAATTTTGAGATACCAGCTAGATATGGAACTTGAGAAACAGACTGATGAGCAGAAAATAATACATATAATACCCTTTCTTTGCAAACTGGATAATGACAGTGATATTAGAGTACGTTAAGTTACAAAAGCAACCTTTATGCCGTAATACTGGCATCTTATACACTAACTATAACTTCTGGCTAAGTGGTGAGGATCACTGACATGTCCCTCACCACTGTGGGTCTGAAACTTAGCTTAAGATGTAGAATTCTTTCATGTGAGCAAGTTATCCAGCTGTCAGTGCGAGTCTTAAATCGGTACCACTTCCCACACACAAAAAAATAATTAATACCCTTCGTTTACATTCTAAAAATAGCTTTTTTCAACTCCAGACTTACCAAGATTATCTCTAAGCAAACTGGCCTCTCTGTGAATATTAAAGTTGTAGTTCTGTATAACTGTTAGACTTATCAAGATTATCTCTGAGCAAACTGGCCTCTCTGTGAATATCAAAGTTGTAGTTCTGTATAACTGTTAGACTTACCAAGATTATCTCTGAGCAAACTGGCCTCTCTGTGAATATCAAAGTTGTAGTTCTGTATGAGTTTTACTTTCATACGAGAGAAGTTCTCCTGGTTTGACAGCTTCCAATGTAACACTGGAGATTCCCTGAAAGAAAAATCATATACACATGACATGATTATTTTAAATTTATTCATAACCGCTACCTAACAGTTTTGACAGCATGAATGCAACATCTAAATTAAATAACACAATTTGCGGTGTAAGTAAATTATTATAAGGCATATATTTCTTTTCCAAATGACAGGTTTCTTAGTAAAGTAACCTGTTTTCTTAGTAAGATAACCTCAATTTCTTAGTAAAGTTACCAGTTTCTTCAAAAAATGCCCTCTTATTTTTAGTAAAGTAACCTCAATTTCTTAATAAAATAACATCATTCTGTTTCTCTTTCTTTATACAGTGCCCCTTAGTAAAATGCCCTCTCATTCTTATTAAAATAACCAGTTTCTTTGTCAAATGCACTCTCTTTCTTACGAAGTATCTGAATTTCAAAACCTCAGTTAACTGACTGTTCGGTTCCTAGTAATGTTTTTTTTTCATAAAACAACAAAATAAATGAACTGGCAGTCAATTAATTCATTCTTTGTTCTTGGATTTCTTAAAAGTGCTAATAAAAAGCAGAATTCTCTTCACAAAATAAAAGTGGAGCATGCATTACTTTAAAAGTAACATCTTTGGTCCTATCTTCATAGATTTTCACTAGAATCTATGTAAGGACCTCTGAATTTGTAGACTGAAGCTTTTCAATTTTAATTTATTTTTTTTGCATCTTCCTTTTTCTCTTTATATCCAGTTACAAACAAGGAACAACAACATTTTTTACAAATCACATTTTATGTGCCGTATGATTTTATTACATTAAAAATTCATCAAAGTATTTGCAATACCTATGCTTAGTAAAACTTATATTAAACAATACTCTTAACTCGATGGACACAAGTTGATTTCCTACCTTTGAGCCCAAGCTCCTCGTTCCCCTGTAAAGAATCTTTTTGCCGCTCTCCATTGCCTAAGTGCGGCAGCATGCTGGTTACGTAACTGTGTAGTCACATTTTGGAAACGTTTCTCCTCATTCGTGACTTTTTTGTTGTACACATCTAATATCTGATTCTGAAAAACAACATAACCTCTTATTTGGTGAAACTGTGAAACCTTGCTCTCTTCAGCACTGATCGTACAAGCTCCCATGCTTATTCGAGTAATTCAAACAAGAGGGCCATGAAGGCCCTGTATCGCTCACCTGACCTACTGGCCTAAAGATCACCAAGATTAACATTCTGACCAAGTTTCATTAAGATATGGTCATAAATGTGGCCTCTAAAGTGTTAACTAGCTTTTCCTCTGATTTGACCCGGCGACCTAGTTTTTGACCCCACATGACCCAGATTCGAACTTGACCTAAAGATAATCAAGATTAAAATTCTGACTAAGTTTCATGATGATAAAGTTATAAATGTGGCCTCTAAAGCTTTTCCTTTGATTTGACCTAGTAACCTAGTTTTTGACCTCACCTAACCCAGATTAACACTCTGACCAAGTTTCATTAAGATATGGTCATAAATGTGGCCTCTACAGTTTTAACTAGCTTTTCCTTTGATTTGACCTGGTGACCTAGTTTTTGATCCTACATGACCCAGATTCAAACTGGACCTTGAGACCATCAAGATAAACATTCTGACCAAGATTCATGAAGATACAGTCATAAATGTGGCCTCTACAGTGTTAAGAAGCTTTTCCTTTGATTTGACCTGGTGACCTAGTTTCTGACCCCAGATGACCCAATATCGAACACTTCCAAGATTTACTGAGGGTAACATTCTGACCAAGTTTCAATAAGATTGGGCCAAAATTGTGACCTCAAGAGTGTTAAGAAGCTTTTCCTATGATTTGACCTGGTGACCTAGTTTCTGAACCCAGATGACCCAAAATTGAATTTGTCCAAGATTGAATTGTGAGTAACATTCTGACCAAGTTTCATTGAGTTTGGGCCAAAATTGTGACCTCTAGAGTGTTAATAAGCTTTTCCTTTGATTTGACCTGGTGACCTAGTTTTTGATCCCAGATGACCCAATATCAACTCGTCCAAGATTTAATTGAGATTAACATTCTGACCAAATTTCAATAAGATTGGGTCAAATTGTGACCTCTATCTAGTGTTAACAAGCTTTTCCTTTTATTTGACCTGGTGACCTAGTTTTTGACCCCAGATGACCCAATATCGAACTCGTCCAAGATTTTATTGAGGGTAACATTCTGACCAAGTTTCATTAAGATTGGGCCAAAACTGTGACCTCTAGAGTGTTAACAGTCAAATTGTTGACAATGGACGGACGGACAACGGACACAGGGCGATCACAAAAGCTCACCTTTGAGCACTTCGTGCTCTGGTGAGCTAAAAATCTATGGCTGTTGTTCCCAATGTTGCTATCCATTCATGTATCAAATTTCGTGAAAAATATCTTGTACATTAATCTTTAAGTTATGCCAGATTCCACACTTTTGTCATTTTTTTTAATTTTCTATTGCCACAGCAACTGTATCTGTTGCCATAGTAAAGAGATAAAAGCACTTGCATATTATTCTCTTTATCGTCATCTACCCTTGTTCTTAGCTGCATAAATAAGTATGTTAAGTTTTTGCAAGATGTCATTCTGCCATCATATATTTTGTAAGTAACAAAAATAAAAGGATTGTACACTCTCCATATTGCCATCTATTTTGATAATCAGTTTCATGAATTTAAGAACTTTTGGTTCTTTTGCTATGAAATTAAAGAGACCTCTGGTGCTTTAACCTTTAGCTTGTTGTCAGCAATTGATTCTGCCTTTGCGACCAGTGCAGACCACAGTTCTCTATTCAGTCAGTAATTTTTCATTGAAAACCCCTTCAAATAATAAATAGCATTACCCAAACTGAATGATGGACTAGTCCATTTTAAAAATATAGAAGGGTAAAGGTTAATTTACGAGCTGCTTTACAATATCAACTGATAGGTACTTTTTCAGTCAATGACTTTCAATCGCCTAACTTATGATGGAAACAAATAAGACTGAACCTGTAAAAGACTGCTATACCTGAAACTTGAGTTTACTCTCTCCATGTTCCCTGTAATATACTGCTATTATACCTGAAACTTGAGTTTACTCTCTCCATGTTCCCTGTAATATACTGCTATTATACCTGAAATTTGAGTTTACTCTCTCCGTGTTCCCTGTAATATACTGCTATTATACCTGAAACTTGAGTTTACTCTCTCCGTGTTCCCTGTAATATACTGCTATTATACCTGAAACTTGAGTTTACTCTCTCCGTGTTCCCTGTAACATACTGCTATTATACCTGAAACTTGAGTTTACTCTCTCTCCGTGTTCCCTGTCATATACTGCTATTATACCTGAAACTTGAGTTTACTCTCTCCGTGTTCCCTGTAATATACTGCTATTATACCTGAAACTTGAGTTTACTCTCTCCGTGTTCCCTGTAATATACTGCTATACCTGAAACTTGAGTTTACTGTCTCCGTGTTCCCTGTAATATACAGCTATACCTGAAACTTGAGTTTACTCTCTCCGTGTTCCCTGTAATATACTGCTATACCTGAAACTTGAGTTTACTCTCTCCGTGTTCCCTGTAATATACTGCTATACCTGAAACTTGAGTTTACCCTCTCCGTGTTCCCTGTAATATACAGCTATACCTGAAACTTGAGTTTACTCTCTCCGTGTTCCCTGTTATATACTGCTATTATACCTGAAACTTGAGTTTACTCTGTAATATACTGCTATACCTGAAACTTGAGTTTACTCTCTCCATGTTCCCTGTTATATACGCTATTATACTGAACTTGAGTTTACTCCCGTGTCCTGTTGATATATGTATTATACCTGAAACTTGAGTTACTCTCTCGGTTCCCTGTAATTATGCTATTTACCTGAACTTAGTTTACTCTCGGTTCCTGAATATACTGCTATACCTGAAACTTGAGTTTACTCTCTCCGTGTTCCTTAATATACTGCTATACCTGAAACTTGAGTTTACTGTCTCCGTGTTCCGTATATACGCTATAAACCTGAAAACTTGAGTTTACTCCCCTTCTATCCGTGTTTCCCTTCCGTAAACTGCATTAACTGAACTTGAGTTTACTTCTCCGTGTTCCTGTATTACTGCTATTACTGAACTTGAGTTTACTCTCTCCGTGTTCCCTGTAATATACTGCTAAAACCTAAACTTGAGTTTACTCTCTCCGTGTTCCCTGTAATATACTGCTATTATACCTGGAACTTGAGTTTACTCTCTCCGTGTTCCCTGTAATATACTGCTATTATACCTGGAACTTGAGTTTACTCTCTCCGTGTTCCCTGTTATATACTGCTATTATACCTGAAACTTGAGTTTACTCTCTCCGTGTTCCCTGTAATATACTGCTATTATACCTGGAACTTGAGTTTACTCTCTCCGTGTTCCCTGTAATATACTGCTATTATACCTGGAACTTGAGTTTACTCTCTCCGTGTTCCCTGTAATATACTGCTATTATACCTGAAACTTGAGTTTACTCTCTCCATGTTCCCTGTAATATACTGCTATTATACCTGAAACTTGAGTTTACTCTCTCCGTGTTCCCTGTAATATACTGCTATTATACCTGAACTTGAGTTTTACTCTCTCTCCGTGTTCCCTGTAATATACTGCTATATACCTGAAACTTGAGTTTACTCTCTCCGTGTTCCCTGTAATATACTGCTATTATACCTGAAACTTGAGTTTACTCTCTCCGTGTCCCTGTAATATACTGCTATTATACCTGAACTGAGTTTACTCTCCGTGTTCCCTGTAATTACTGCTATTATACCTGAACTTGAGTTTATCTCTCTATCCCGTGTTCCCTGTTAATATACTGCTATTATACCTGAACTGAGTTACTCGTTCCCTGAAAGCTTTATATGACGAGTTCTCTCTCCGTGTTCCCTGTTATATACTGCTATTATACCTGAAACTTGAGTTTACTCTCTCCGTGTTCCCTGTAATATACTGCTATTATACCTGAAACTTGAGTTTATACCTGAAACTTGAGTTTACTCTCTCCGTGTTCCCTGTAATATACTGCTATACCTGAAACTTGAGTTTACTGTCTCCATGTTCCCTGTAATATACTGCTATTATACCTGAAACTTGAGTTTACTCTCTCCGTGTGCCCTGTAATATACTGCTATTATACCTGAAACTTGAGTTTACTGTCTCCGTGTTCCCTGTAATATACTGCTATTATACCTGAAACTTGAGTTTACTCTCTCCGTGTTCCCTGTTACGCTTGTGCATGTTCACCATCATCTCTTGCTGGCAGTTGGACCAGAACTCCGCAGTTTTTGTTGTCAACTCCATGAACACATTCTCTGTAAAATGTTGCTTCTGAGGTTCAACCTGACCATACAGAAAATAAAAGAAACTAGAAAATGCTTTTGTAAAAAAGCGCATGTCTCCCCCAATGCAAAGTCCTATAGGCAAGAAGTAAATAGGGGTCAGGAGCGAAAGACAGAGACACTGATGGTTGGCTGCAATAGGGATCATCTACTTGGCATGTCCAGTCATCCCGCTAAATTTCAGCACTCGTGGCCTAGTGGTTCTCAAGTCACTGTTCAGGCTCCTGTGACCTTGACCTTTGATCAAGTGACCTCAAAATAAATAGGGGTCATCTACTCTGCATGTCCAATCATCCTATTAAGTTTCAACATCGTAGGTCAAGTTGTTCTAAAGTTATTTCCAAAAAATGATTTTACATGAACAGGCCACTGTGACCTTGACCTTTAATAGACTGACCCCAAAATCAATAGGGGTCATCTACTCTGCATGTTCAATCATCCTATGAAGTTTCAACATTCTGGGTCAAGTGGTTCTCAAGTTATTGATCGGAACTGGTTATCAATGTTCAGGCCCCTGTGACCTTGACCTTTAACGGAGTGACCCCAAAAACAATAAGGGTCATTTACTCTGCATGAACAATCATCCTATGAAGATTCAACATTCTGGGTCGAGAGGTTCTCAAGTTATTGATTGGAAATGGTTTTCCATGTTCAGGCCCCTGTGGCCTTGACCTTTAACAGAGTGACCCTAAAATCGTTAGGGTTCATCTACTCTGCATGACCAATCATCCTACGAAGTTACATCATTCTGGGTCAACTGGTTCTCAAGTTACTGACCGGAAATGGTTTTCAATGTTCGGGCCCCTGTGACCTTGACCTTTCACAGAGTGACCCCAAAATCGTTAGGGGTCATCTACTCTTTATGACCAATCATCCCATTAAGTTTCAACATTCTGGGTCAAGTGGTTCTCAAGTTACTGACCGGAAATGGTTTTCAATGTTCAGGCCCCTGTGACCTTGACCTTTAATGGAGTGACGCCAAAATCAATAGTGGTCATCTACTTTGCATGTACAATCATCCTATGAAGTTTCAACACTCTGGGTCAAGTGGTTCTCTAGTTATTGATCAGAAATGGTTTTCAATGTTCAGGCCCCTGTGACCTTGACCTTTGACGGAGTGATCCCATAATCAATAAGGGTCATCTACTCTTTATGACCAATCATCCTATCAAGTTTCAACATTCTGGGTCAAGTGGTTCTCTAGTTATTGATTGGAAATGGTTTTCAATGTTCAGGCCCCTGTGACCTTGACATTTGATGGAGTGACCCCAAAATCAATAGGGGTCATCTACTCTTCATGACCAATCATCCTATGATTTTTCAACATTCTGGGTCAAGTGGTTCTCTAGTTATTGATCGGAAATGGTTTTCAATGTTCAGGCCCCTGTGACCTTGACCTTTGATGGAGTGACCCGTAAATCAATAGGGGTCATCTACTCTTCATGACCAATCATCCTATGAAGTTTCAACATTCTGGGTCAAGTGGTTCTCTAGTTATTGATCAGAAATGGTTTTCAATGTTCAGGCCCCTGTGACCTTGACCTTGACCTTTGACGGAGTGACCCTAAAATCAATAGGGGTCATCTACTCTTCATGACCAATCATCCTATGAAGTTTCAACATTCTGGGTCAAGTGGTTCTCTAGTTATTGATCGGAAATGGTTTTCAATGTTCAGGCCCCTGTGACCTTGACCTTTGATGGAGTGACCCCAAAAACAATAGGGGTCGTCTACTCCAGCAGCCCTACAATCCTATGAAGTTTGAAGGTTCTAGGTTAAATGGTTCTCCAGTTATTGCTCGGAAATGAAGTGTGACGTACGGACGGACGGAAGGACGGATGGACAGGGCAAAAACAATATGTCTCCTGGGGGAGACATAATGACATACTTAACAACATCACATATCTGTAACAAGACATTTAATGGGCTTAGCGTGAAACTATTGTAAATGCATGTAAATAAATAACAAGATAAAATACTTTGGGGCTCAGTCCTCGATTTATGTAACAAGACATATTTATAAGAAACTATATTCATAACACTGAAACCCTTTTAATCAAGAATTTCACATTCTGAGTGGTTAAGGTGTTGGCCACTCAACCCAGGGGTCATGAGTCCAAGCCCCTCTGGGTAATATGACACCAGTATTGTTTTTTCCAGGAAGCGGATTCGAGACTGGTTCAAATAAGCTTGAAGCTTTCATCACAATTAAGCTTAAATAAATTAGTATAAAGTAAACTAAGCAAAAGTATGTAAATAACAAGATAATTTTCCGACATACGTAGTTATTAATGAATGTGGTCCATTCTTCAGTTTTGCAGTAGGTCTTGAAATCATCAAAGAATGTTGGGCTCATCGTTGTTGACGGTAGGTTTGGAAGGTTCAAATCAAGGTTCAATAGCTGGTAGGATTTATCTATTAAAGCTTTCATTACAGGTATTAAGAAACTGTAGTTGTCTGTGGCAGCTATAAATGGAAACAATCAGAAACATGCAGTTAATTTAACTGTAAACAGAAAGAGACTGTAGCATAGAGTAAATTTAACTGTAAACAGAAACAGACAGCACCATACAGTAAATTTAACTGTAAACAGAAACAGACAGCACCATACAGTAAATTTAACTATAAAAAGAAACAGACATGAGACTGCACCATAATGTTAATTTAACTGTAAACAGAAACAGACTGCACCATACAGTAAATTTAACTGTAAAAAGAAACAGACATGAGACTGCACCATAATGTTAATTTAACTGTAAACAGAAACAGACAGCACCATACAGTAAATTTAACTGTAAACAGAAACAGACAGCACCATACAGTAAATTTAACTATAAAAAGAAACAGACAGCACCATACAGTAAATTCAACTGTAAACAGAAACAGACATGAGACTGCACCATAAAGTTAATTTAACTGTTAACAGAACAGACAGCACCAAACAGTAAATTCAACTTCAAACAGAAACATTAACTATCGACAGTAAAGACAGTCTACAGTGACCAACCTTTAGAGAATTCAAAAACGTCATTGTATACAGGGAGTCTCTATACACAATCTGACTAGGAGAGGTCTTGATTTAAGGCAAATAACACATGTTCTAATTAGCATTTTCTAAGTGCAACACTGATAAAACAAGGAATATTTCAACTGACCTTTCAGTCTGCTTCACTTTATTTTCACCGATAAGACGGTGACTCTGTTATTAATATCAAGAACTATACTCCATGACTTATACTGGAGAGAGTGGGTCAGTAAGTCATTGCATGGTTCGAAGATTTGGTTTGGGGCTAAGGAATCATGGTTGCTGTATGCATCAGGGTTACTAGAAACAAGCCAATGTTAATGCAAAATGGATCAGAAGGAAATAAAAAGGTTGTTGTAGACAGCAAGTCGCTGAAAGCAAGGGGTCACTAAGGCAGTCTTTACTGTAGGGATAATACACGTTTTTTTGTGTATTAACGTCTGCAGAAGCCCGCGGGATATGTTTGTGACCGAGACCAAAGGTCGAGGTCACAAACATATCCCAAGGGCTTCTGATGACTTGACGATTCCGGTACATTTTTTATTTACCATTCCAGTTGTTCTTGGAAATGGTAAACATGTTTTAAATATCCGTATCCAGGGCCCGGAAATAAACAACACTATCAAAAGCATATCCTGAAGGTTTTTTAAGCGATTTTTTTATCTCTCATTATTACAAACATAAAATTACAATAATTGTTCATATCATTTCACAATTTGGTGGACTCGATCACAATTTCAAGAATAATAACTTTACATTCGAGTTACATTGAGTACGGACACGCAGTTGGAGTACGGACGAGTACGAGCGTAGTGTCAAGTTTCCAAGCTGTTTATATAAATAAATTCTTCGAGAAATTAGATAAAAACATACTAACTGATACTTACCAAAGTCATAAATATGATACCTATACCTAACAAGAGCTGTCCGTAAGACAGCCAAGCTCGACTATTCGAAATATTGTCACAGAAGCAGGAAATGATTACCAAAAATGTTAAATATCAAAAAGTTTTAAGTTCGAAAGGGGACATAATTTGACCAAAATGAATATCAGAGTTATGGGACTTGATGCTATCAACTAGTTTTATAACCCCGAAGAAACATGTTAAGTTTCAATTCAATATCTGCATGAGTTCTGGGGATAGTAACTTGCATGTAAAACTTTTACCAGAATAATTCGCTCAAAATACATGTTAAGAGTTATGGAACTTGACCCAGTTAGGTTGGTAATTGACCTAGAAAAAGAATAAATAAGTTTCAAAGCTATATGCATTTTGGTAATAGCTGTATGTACTTGCACGCAAAACTTTAACCAGGATTTTCTAAGTCCAAAAGGGGGCATAATTTGCCCAAAATACAAGTCAGAGTTATGGGACTTGATTCTATCAACTAGTTTTATAACCCGGAAGACACATGTGAAGTTTCAATTTAATATCTGTTGTAGTTTTGGAGATAGTAACTTGCATGTAAAACTTTAACCAGGATTTTCTAAGTCCAGAAGGGGGCCTAATTTGCCCAAAATACATGTCAGAGTTATGGGACTTGACCCAGTGAGGTAGGTAATTGATCTAGAAAAAGAAGAAATAAGTTTCAAATCTATATGCCTTTTAGTAATAGCTGTATGTACTTGCACGCAAAACTTTAACCAGAATTTTCTAAGTCCAAAAGGGGGCATAATTTGGCAAAAATGAAGGTCAGAGTTATGGGACTTGGTGCTATCAACTAGTTTTATAACCTCGAAGACACATGTGAAGTTTCAATTCAATATCTACATTAGTTTTGGAGATAGTAACTTGCATATAAAACTTTAACCAGAATTTTCTAAGTCCAAAAGGGGGCATAATTTGCCCAAAATACATGTTAGAGTTATGGAACTTGACCCAGTGAGGTTGGTAATTGACCTAGAAAAAGAATAAACTAGAAAATGCTTTTGTAAAAAAGCGCATGTCTTCCCCCAATGCAAAGTCCTATAGGCACGAAGTCAATAGGGGTCAGGAGCGAAAGTCAAAGAGACACTGATGGTTGGCTGCAATAGGGATCATCTACTTGGCATGTCCAGTCATCCCGCTAAATTTCAACACTCGTGGCCTAGTGGTTCTCAAGTCACTGTTCAGGCTCCTGTGACCTTAACCTTTGATCAAGTGACCTCAAAATAAATAGGGGTCATCTACTCTGCATGTCCAATCATCCTATTAAGTTTCAACATTGTAGGTCAAGTGGTTCTCAAGTTATTTCCAAAAAATGATTTTACATGAACAGGCCACTGTGACCTTGACCTTTATTAGACTGACCCCAAAATCAATAGGGGTCATCCACTCTGCATGTTCAATCATCCTATGAGGTTTCAACATTCTGGGTCAAGTGGTTCTCAAGTTATTGATCGGAACTGGTTATCAATGTTCAGGCCCCTGTGACCTTGACCTTTAACGGAGTGACCCTAAAAACAATAAGGGTCATCTACTCTGCATGAACAATCATCCTATGAAGCTTCAACATTCTGGGTCGAGAGGTTCTCAAGTTATTGATTGGAAATGGTTTTCCATGTTCAGGCCCCTGTGGCCTTGACCTTTAACAGAGTGACCCTAAAATCGTTAGGGTTCATCTACTCTGCATGACCAATCATCCTATTATGTTTCAACATTCTGGGTCAAGTGGTTCCCAAGTTACTGACCGGAAATGGTTTTCAATGTTCAGGCCCCTGTGACCTTGACCTTTAACAGAGTGACCCCAAAATCTATAGGGGTCATCTACTTTGCATGTACAATCATCCTATGAAGTTTCAACATTCTGGGTCAAGTGGTTCTCAAGTTATTGATCGGAACTGGTTATCAATGTTCAGGCCCCTGTGACCTTGACCTTTAACGGAGTGACCCTAAAAACAATAAGGGTCATCTACTCTGCATGAACAATCATCCTATGAAGCTTCAACATTCTGGGTCGAGAGGTTCTCAAGTTATTGATTGGAAATGGTTTTCCATGTTCAGGCCCCTGTGGCCTTGACCTTTAACAGAGTGACCCTAAAATCGTTAGGGTTCATCTACTCTGCATGACCAATCATCCTATTATGTTTCAACATTCTGGGTCAAGTGGTTCCCAAGTTACTGACCGGAAATGGTTTTCAATGTTCAGGCCCCTGTGACCTTGACCTTTAACAGAGTGACCCCAAAATCTATAGGGGTCATCTACTTTGCATGTTCAATCATCCTATGAAGTTTCAACATTCTGGGTCAAGTGGTTCTCAAGTTATTGATCGGAACTGGTTAACAATGTTCAGGCCCCTGTGACCTTGACCTTTAACAGAGTGACCCTAAAAACAATAAGGGTCATTTACTCTGCATGAACAATCATCCTATGAAGTTTCAACATTCTGGGTCGAGAGGTTCTCAAGTTGTTGATTGGAAATGGTTTTCCATGTTCAGGCCCCTGTGGCCTTGACCTTTAACAGAGTGACCCTAAAATCGTTAGGGTTCATCTACTCTGCATGACCAATCATCCTATGAAGTTACATCATTCTGGGTCAAGTGGTTCTCAAGTTACTGACTGGAAATGGTTTTCAATGTTCGGGCCCCTGTGACCTTGACCTTTCACAGAGTGACCCCAAAATCGTTAGGGGTCATCTACTCTTTATGACCAATCATCCCATTAAGTTTCAACATTCTGGGTCAAGTGGTTCCCAAGTTACTGACCGGAAATGGTTTTCAATGTTCAGGCCCCTGTGACCTTGACCTTTAACAGAGTGACCCCAAAATCTATAGGGGTCATCTACTTTGCATGTACAATCATCCTATGAAGTTTCAACATTCTGGGTCAAGTGGTTCTCTAGTTATTGATCAGAAATGGTTTTCAATGTTCAGGCCCCTGTGACCTTGACCTTTGACGGAGTGATCCCAAAAACAATAGGGGTCGTCTACTCTTTATGACCAATCACCCTATCAAGTTTCAACATTCTGGGTCAGGTGGTTCTCTAGTTATTGACTGGAAATGGTTTTCAATGTTCAGGCCCCTGTGACCTTGACCTTTGATGGAGTGACCCCAAGATCAATAGGGGTCATCTACTCTTCATGACCAATCATCTTATGAAGTTTCAACATCCTGGGTCAAGTGGTTCTCTAGTTATTGATCGGAGATGGTTTTCAATGTTCAGGCCCCTGTGACCTTGACCTTTGACTGAGTGACCCCAAAATCAATAGGGGTCATCTACTCTTCATGATCAATCATCCTATGAAGTTTCAACATTCTGGGTCAAGTGGTTCTCTAGTTATTGATCGGAAATGGTTTTCAATGTTCAGGCCCCTGTGACCTTGACCTTTGATGGAGTGACCCCAAAAATAATAGGGGTCGTCTACTCCAGCAGCCCTACAACCCTATGAAGTTTGAAGGTTCTAGGTCAAATGGTTCTCCAGTTATTGCTCGGAAATGAAGTGTGACGTACGGACGGACGGACGGAAGGACGGATGGACAGGGCAAAAACAATATGTCTCCTGGGGGAGACATAGTAAGTTTCAAAGCTACATGCCTTTAAATGATAGCTGTATGTACTTGCATGCAAAAACTTAACCAAGGTGTGACGCCGACGCCGACGCCAGGGTGAGTAGAATAGCTAGACTACTCTTCGAATAGTCGAGCTAAAAACAAAGAATCGCACAGGTAAACACGCGATTCTTTAACATTCATGGTTGTCTACAAAATCTGAATTGATGCAGAGTTCTAAAAGGGGAGTAAACAAGGGAAGAAACGAGTACGAACAATGTTGGGGGCAGCGCATTTGGCGTTAGTTACAGTAACTGATACAGTAAAACATTCTATGGTTTAGATTGCATCTTTAATGCTTCAAGAAGAGGTTTTTATGAAAGAAAAAAGACGCAAATACCAGATGTCAATCTGCGCAGAATTACATATATGTCCCTGGGAAAGCATTTCAAAAATAAAAATCGGGTATTAACAGCATGTGAACTGCCTTGTTTGCACACGATTTTTCTCCCATTAATACGTGGGCGGATCCAGTGAAAAATGTAGTTTTTATGCAAGAATGTTTGGTGAAATTTGAAAATGTTATCAAAGCAGTGGAATATACAGCATACCATCTACTGCTTTTACGATCACACTGTTCAGATGTCCTATCAGATAGGCTGCCTCTGCAGAACTGGATATGAGCTTGGTCTGTACCAGCATATGAAGTCTCGCAGTAGCACTAGCACACAACTGGAAAATAAGATATGACACATCAAAAGGTTTGTAACTGTAAAATGGAAATGTTTAAAGGAACTTGGAAGGTCCCCTAATGAACATTCTTGTGAAATTATTTAAAACTTGGGCAAGCAGTTTCTAAGAGATTTTTTAAAGAATTCCCCATGAAAGACCTAGACCTGAAGGAATCTGAAAGTGGATCACATGATGTAAAATCCTGTGAAGTTAGTTGAAACATTCCTATTAAGTTTGGTTGAAACGAGCTTGTGGACTGACAGATAGATGAATAAAAACATCCAACAATCCTAAAAGTACACCACTTTGTTCTAAGGCAAGCTAAAAAGCAAAATATCCCTAAAATGAAAACAAAATCTGTCTTAAGGCATTTCAAAAAAACTAATGGCAACATAACATGGGGTTAATGGTATCTTTTTGCATTAATTACCCACAAGGAATGAGAAGAAATAAAATTCTACCTCCAACTGGTCATTCTGTGCAAATGCCATAATCACACTCAATCCAAGATGTACCATTTCTTGCCAGCCTGCTCCACTGGGAACATCCCACACTGCTAAACTATCCAACAGACTCATCACATCTTCAAGCAACTGAAAAACCAACTGATTCATTCAGGATTTTCCATGGATTGGTGCATATATTTGTGTGTTTTAATATTAGTGATTTTCTTTTCTAATAAAAACTGATATATTTCTATATTACAAAGGTGGATATTAATTTTTCAAGCTCAATGTGAGTACTTGATAGGCTACAGCAGTGTGTTTATTTCATGGTAACTTACCATTTCACTGTACATATGACCATCCATACAGGCTTCATTTCTGAACAGAGAGTATCGGACAAGACGTACTAACTCTATAGCATTCTCCATGTACGGCTGGGAGGAGTGACCTGATATGTAAACAATAAAGGGGAAATAATTCTTCATCAATGTCAATAAATAGACGAGCGATTTTGTAAACAACCTGTTTCTTCCTATATATTTTATTCTTGTTGAAGAAGGTTGTTTTAGGAAATAGACTGTGGAAATAAATGTAAACTTGCTACATAGAGCATACTGGAAGTTATTCATGATGCTATGTATGTATTTTATTTTTTTTTAATTAAAGAACTATTACTTAGGGAACAAAAGCTGCTTGTATATGTTTGTATGAAATTTCAATGAAATCTAGCTGGAGAATTTTAAGAAGTACAAACAAGCTAAAGCAGGAGGAAAGGTAGACAGACAGCCAGTCAAACAGGCTGTGAAGTTGTATTCAGTATGAATCCTATGAAAGGGAAAGACATATTTCATAGTTAAACTAATGAAAGACATATGTCTGAACAATTTTCTGGCCAAAATTACGTTTTTAATTAAAAACATGAACAATGTTACCTGCATCTTTGATATCCGAGGTACATGCATGAAGCATCATTTCTAGGAGTCTTCTCTTCAACTCGGGTACAGGACACATCAGCTCATTGGTTTGACTAATATGATCTAACCAGGCAAACACCTGACCCCTCTCCTGTTATAAAACAACAAAATGTAATTCTAAAGACATTTTCAAACAAGAACTGTCTTAGTTGTACAATAAAAAGAACAGTACTACAGAATTTCCCTGTTATAATTGCTCTTAATGCTGCGTTGGTGATTACAACTATAAAATTCTGATTGACAGTCATATGGATGATGAATTCAGCTATCTAGATATCCAGAAAAAATCTTTCTACACTGCACTTTAGTTAATGCAAGCTCAACTTTTTTGGTCACAGACAGGCAGACAAAAGATAAAATATAGAGACAAAATAAAAAGATGTGCAAATTATTCATATTGCCTTCCACCCATTTACCAGATTTCATGGAAAATCTAATGTTCTTTTCAAATTATCACAGGATTCACTTTTTCTTTAGTTTTCAACTACCTGTGTGCATACCAACCACAAGTACATGTATGTATATTTTCCATGTCTTTGTCATAGACTGGTTTATAGACAAAGAGATGTCTTGAAAAATGTATGTCCTCTCCTAAAAAGCACAGGATATAGATCTAAAAATGAAACTCTTTTATCCCTCATCTCCATTAAATAAAGATTTAACCATTCAATTTCAACGGCATGATATTTCCTAGTTTCAGCTGAAATGACTTTTCATGGATTCAATGAACTAATGATGTTAACCTTTACGCTACTAAATTTCAATTTGGTCAGTACCATTTATTATTCAAAGGGGTTTTAACTCAAAATTTACAGACTGAATAGCAAACAGTGCTGGATGATCTTGGTCTGCACTGGTCGCAAAGGCAGAATAAGTTAATGAGGTTTGTTCTGGACCTTGATGCTAGGTCGCACATTGGCCCAGAGCACTTTAAATCTCTCAACTGGTTACCAGTCAACAAACGTGTAGACCAGATTATCCTGTGTCATGTTTTTAAAATAAACAAGAGGGCCATGAAGGCCCTGTATCGCTCACCTGACCTATTGACCTAAAGATCATCAAGATTAACATTCTGACCAAGTTTCATCAAGATATGTTCATAAATGTGGCCTCTACAGTGTTAACTAGCTTTTCTTTTGATTTGACCCCGTGACCTAGTTTTTGACCCAACATGACCCAGATTCAAACTTGACCTAAAGATCATCAAGTTTAACATTCTAAGTTTCATGAAGTTACAGTCATAAATGTGGCCTCTAGAGTGTTAACAAGCTTTTCCTTTGATTTGCCCCCATGACCTAATTCTTGACCCAACATGACCCAGATTCAAACTTGACCTAAAGATCATCAAGTTTAATATTCTGACTAAGTTTCATGAAGATATAGTCATAAATGTGGCCTCTACAGTGTTAACAAGCTTTTTCTTTTGATTTAACCTAGTGACCTAGTTTTTGACCGAAGCTGACCCAGGTTTAAACCTGACCTAAAGAGCATCAAGATAAACATTCTGACCAAGTTTCTTTAAGATATGGTCATAAATGTGGCCTCTACAGTGTTAACTAGCTTTTCCTTTGATTTGACCAGGTGACCTAGTTTTTAATCCTACATGACCCAGATTCAAACTGGACCTTGAGATCATCAATATTAACATTCTGACCAAGTTTCATGAAGATATAGTCATAAATGCGGCCTCTACAGTGTTAACAAGCTTTTCCTTTGATTTGACCTGGTGCCCTAGTTTTTGACCCCAGATGACCCAATATCGAACTCATCCAAGATTTTATGGAGCGTAACATTCTGACCAAGTTTCATTAAGATTGGGCCAAAAATGTGACCTCTAGAGTGTTAACAAGCTTTTCCTTTGATTTGACCTGGTGACCTAGTTTTTGACCCCAGATGACCCAATATCGAACTCGTCCAAGACTTTATGGAGGGTAACAATCTGGCCAAGTTTCATTAAGATTGGGTCAAAATTGTGACCTCTAGAGTGTTAACAAGCTTTTCCTTTGATTTGACCTGGTTACCTAGTTTTTGAACCCAGATGACCCAATATCGAACTCGTCCAAGATTTTATGAAGGGTAACATTCTGACCAAGTTTCATTAAGATTGGGCCAAAAATGTGACCTCTAGAGTGTTAACAGTCAAATTGTTGACGATGGACGGACGGACGGACGACGGACGACGCCGGACACAGGGTGATCACTAAAGCTCACCTTTGAGCACTTCGTGCTCAGGTGAGCTAAAAATGGGTTAGCCCCGGACTACATGGGAGACAATTTTATCCCACAGGATACTGTTCATTCATATAGGACAAGGTTAAGTCACAAAGGTGTCTTTGCTGTTCCAAAGGTCAAAGGTTTTGGGTTAAAGTCCTTTTTCTTTTCTGGTATTTCCCTATGGAATAAGTTGCCTGCTAGTATAGCACAGACTGAGAAATTACCTGTTTTTAAAACGTTAGTAAGGAATTATTTACTAGACAGTTTAGCATAATTACTTTAATGTGTTTTAATAACTATTTAATGTGTTTTAATAACTATTCTTATGGCCTTCGATGTATGTACATTTTAATTTAAGCTAGCATTTTACTTTTTGATATCGTTGTGCAATTTCCATCTAGTCACATAATTCTTTAATCGATATAGTTGTGCAGTTTCCATCTAGTCACATAATTCTTTAATTGATACAGTTGTGCAATTTCCATCTACATGTAGTCACATAATTCTTTAATTGATATAGCTGTGTAATTTCCATCTAGTCACATAATTCTTTAATTGATATAGTTGTGCAATTTCCATCTAGTCACATAATTCTTTAATTGATATAGCTGTGTAATTTCCATCTAGTCACATAATTCTTTAATTGATATAGCTGTGTAATTTCCATCTAGTCACATAATTCTTTAATTGATATAGTTGTGCAATTTCCATCTAGTCACCTAATTCTTTATTTGATATAGCTGTGCAATTTCCATCTAGTCACGTAATTCTTTAATTGATATAGCTGTGCAATTTCCATCTAGTCACATAATTCTTTAATTGATATAGCTGTGCAATTTCCATCTAGTCACATAATTCTTTATTTGATATAGCTGTGTAATTTCCATCTAGTCACATACTTCAATTTCCATCTAGTCACATAATTCTGTAAACTCTGTTATGCTCTCTACGTCATGCCACCAACACAAAGGACCACAATGGAAATAAGAGTTTTCTCTTTTTTGTGTAATCCTTGGTGACGGTGTGCCTGTCATGGCTATTTTTAATTTCATGTATGCATTATGTTATTATGTTGTAATTACTATACATGTTGTTTTTAATTGTCCATGTATGTGCACTCCTTACCGAAATAAATCTATCTATCTAATCACTTGCCGCCAGCAAGCTAAAGGTTAATGAAACTGGACTTTTATTAGTTTGCTGGGCTTTAATTCCTCGGATTATCAAAAATGTGAACTCCGCAAGCCTAATCCCATGAATAACACTAATTTCACTGTACAGGGTAACACTGCAAACTTGAACATTTAGGAGAATGGCCATTTACTTAAGAAATAATATATCTCATTTAGTGATTTGTCATTG
Organism: Mercenaria mercenaria; assembly: GCF_021730395.1. NCBI lineage: Eukaryota > Metazoa > Mollusca > Bivalvia > Venerida > Veneridae > Mercenaria > Mercenaria mercenaria. The sequence continues at coordinate 2,195,519 of NC_069378.1, forward strand.
AATAAATCATTGTTAGGAGTTCAGATGCGAAGGAATTATATCACAAGGGCGCAGCCCGAGTGATATAATAATACACATCTGAACGACAAACAATGATTCATTCAAGAGCAAATCACTAAATGAGATATATTATTTCGATTCTAACACGTTACCATCTACTTTAAAGTATATCTTTGACGGCATCCATTAAATATTTGCCCGTTTTCAATCGTTTCTTTTCCAGCGCGCCGCTTTGCTGTTTGATGCCATGACGTAATGATTGTGACGTCAGATCAGTGAATTGTTGTATAATAATTCACTGTTTTCATCCATTTTTGTTTAACAGGAAAATGAATCGGATCATGTTAGAATATTCAATAATGCTTACTGACCTTTTGGTCCAAGCAAACTACTATAATATCACTGACTATTAATGTAAACTTTTACTTTAATTATACAAATACATGTATTATATGCAATAAAGTAATTGTTTAATCTAAAAGCTGGAAGACAAAGCTCACTCCAGTAATTCATGTGGACTTTGGCCACAATCCTTACAATTTCTGTTTTCGGATCACATAAAACCCTTAATAATTCAAAAGTATTTGCTCATTATGGTTTGACCTGTAAGCAATGAATGTTTTACTATATCTGAATGTGTGTTTAAGCAGCAATTTCTAGCATTCTGTAACATTTATTATCACAAATATCTCATAATCTAAAAATAATTGATCATTCAACCGAAAGTCACAATCTATGAAACATCCTGTAAAAGACACTCATCTTTCAAACTCCATTTCAAAGTCATTGATTTCACTTGCACATAATATCCTGCATGCATGCAGTTATATCTTCTATATTTATACAAAATTCATTACCTTCCAGGCAGCCTCGTCCGACCCTTCCACACCTTTCCACATGACCGTATAAAGTACAATCAGTAAATTTTGACACAACTCTTCCGAATTCTCGACCACATCCATCAGAAAGCTTCCTCGCAACCCGAGACTATTCAACATTCTATGTGTATTATTTTGATGCCATGACGATGATAAAGAGTCACGTCTCATTTCCACTTCCTCCGTCAAGTCTAATCCACTTTCACTTTGTGAAAGTTGAGATATTGAAGAAGAACTAGTTTCTTTGTGGAGGGATTTTCGTTCCGCTGCTCTCTGAGCTATGGTGCTTAAATCCTCCGCACTCGCACTTGAACTTCGACTCATTGGCCGAAGTTCATCCTCCGCAAGATCGTCGAAAAGTTGAGATTTAAGATAGAGAGGTGTAGACGGTGTGTCAAGTGGAGGTGAAAAAGATTCAACATTCACTTTATTAGTTGCATCCCCACCAGCGCTAAGATTAAGTTGATTTGGCGGAGATGGTTTTTGAACACTTTTACTATCACAATTTTCTTTATCACTTTTTTGATCAACTTCACTATCACAGTTAAGCTTGTTAACATTTGTTGGGGACTTTGCCTCAGTTCGAACACAGTCTTTTGGTGATATTGCACTTTGAGAAGAGTTATAATCTCCAAGAAGAGGACTGTCCTCTGTATTTTGTTCAGAGCTATCTCCCTTTAAACATAATAAGTCAGAGTCACCCCCCTTTGCACTATTTTCATCACAATCAGTCTGGGTCTCCATGGTGATATCACAGTCTAACTGGTCAAGGTCACTTGTTTCCAAGGAGATTGGGCGGAGAATAAAAAGTTTTGAAAAAGCCTCTTGCCATCCTAACTGTTTGGCAAAACTTTTGGCGGCACCATTTTTTGACACGAGAATAGAAAGAAGCTGACGACTGGCTTCAAGTTTGATATCAAACCCGCTAGTGTAAATCAACTGTAGAACTGCCAGCACTGCATTGTAACTCTGTGGAGTATCTGTGGGAAAATATAATAAACTTATTAAAGAGCTTGAGAGGTTGTATGCATGTTAAGAAAAATAAAACACTCCAATGACATAGGAACTTATTTCATTTGAAACTTCTTCTGAAGTATAACATTTTGGTTTTCTTGATGCAGAAAGATCATTCACAACATATAATGTCAGGTAAAGAGACTTCTCGTCTGAAACAAATTACTTTCATCTGTATTTCAAGAATGCTGACATTTGGCAAATGTTTACAGAGAACATACTGTGAAATCGTAACTATTTGTGGGAGACATGTTCTTGTGGATTTTGTGGTCCTATCAATCCATGACATGAAAGAGAACTTCTATCCATTTTATCTTCAAAAGTTAAAGTCCACCAACTAATATTGTCAAGAAAAGTCCACTTTTGGCAAAAATCACAATTATATCAACAAAATCAAATGATGTCATTGTGTCTTACAATTTTAACAACATGTGGGACCGTTTCCCCGACAACATCTTACCTACAACCATGACTTGCTCCAGAAATCTTTTTATTGTTGGCCCAGACACTTCAAACCCCTGTATCAGACCTATCAGGCCTAGATAACCACAGTCTGTCAACCTCAGTCTGGCTTTACTTTTCTCATATACTCTGTCTGTTTTTAGCAGAATGTACAAAACCTATGATATAAAAACGAGACTGGCTTATATTTCTTCCCCTTACGGTGCTTGAATTTTAAGTATAAAGTATTTCTTTTTTTCAACTATTTTTTTCTCAATAAAAAATTTAGGTATTAAATGTCTTTTTCTATTTTAAAATTATTTACAGAAAGTTTTGACAACTGGATGACTGCTCCTAGACTTCTGTAATGAATTATCTGACCAGAATAATAAATCGTGGAGACCATAATCAAATTCCACTTTCACAAGAAAATACCTCCTGGCTTAAGTCATAAACTGTATCTTTATTCCACTGCACCATTTCAATTTCAGATCATTTCAATTCTGTTAAATGATTAATGAACATCAGAATGTTTTAACTGCAATGTAACTGTAATTTTGCAATTGTCTGATGATCAATAAAATTAAAAGTAACATCAAAATATTTTCATTGAAATACATCAAGAAATCCAATTACGAAGCAATAATGTACTCACCTTGACAATTTTCTCATAATATATAATTGTGAAACCCTTGATAGTAATTAATCATGTAATTTGAAATCCAATTACGAAGCAATAATGTACTCACCTTGACAATTTTCTCATAATATATAATTGTGAAACCCTTGATAGTAATTAATCATGTAATTTGAAATCCAATTACGAAGCAATAATGTACTCACCTTGACAATTTTCTCATAATATATAATTGTGAAACCCTTGATAGTGAGAAGGCCATACAACATCTCACCAATGTGAGGCTCAAACATCAACAGGTAAGTCTGGTCCTGTTTCCTACCACCATCCAACAGAGATATCACAATATCCAATGCTTCACAGATCTATAATATATAAATGAACAGTTAAACAAGTGACAGAGTATTGCAGTGGTCCCTAGAATGTTAACCAGACTTTCCTTTAATTTGACTTACTGACCTAGTCTTTTTACCCAACATGACCCAGTTTCAAACTTGACCTAGAAATCGTCAATGCAAACATTCTGACCAAGTTTTGTAAAGACTGAGTCAAAACTACATGTATGGCCTTCAGAGTGTTCACAAACTTTTCCTTTGATTTGACAGTGTATTTGACCCCATATGACCAAGATTAGTACTTGACCTAGAGGTCATCAAGACAAATATTCTGATTGATTCTCATGAGTTTCAAACTTAAATTGTGGTCTCTAGAGTGTTAACAAGACTTTCCTTTGATTTGGCCTACTGACCCAGTTTCAAACCTAACCAGATATCATCAAGGCAAAGATACTGTCCAAGTATCATAAAGATTGTTTCATAATTGTGGCCTCTAGAGTGTTCACAAGCTTTTCCTTTGATTTGACCAGTTGACCTAGTTTTTGATCCCACATAACCCAGTTTTGAACTTGACCTAGAGATCATCAAGACAAACGTTCTGACCAAGTTTCATAAAGATTGAGTCACAACTGTGGCCTCTAGGTGTCCACAAGCTTCTCCTTTGACCTGGCCTACTGACCTAGTTTTTTACCCAACATGATCCACTTTCGAGCTTGACCTAGAGATCACCAAGACAAACATTCTGACTAAGTTTCACATAAATTGGGTCAAAACTGTGGCCTCTAGAGTGTTCACAAGGCAAATGTTGACAGACGGCGGTCCTTGGACTATGACTTGTCGCAATACCTCACCTTGAGCACTTTGTGCTCAGGTGAGCTAAAAATCAAGACCTGGAAATTGTTGCCATGTTTTTTCGCCTTCTGACTATGTTTCAGCTCTTCCAATAAGGAGTCGTTTGATGTTCTCTTTTGTGAACTTTCGAAATCTGACAATCTGTTTCATAGGTAAAGATACATGTATTTTAAGCTGTTTTTTTTCTGTTGCCGTATCAACCAGTTCTGCAAGTTTGATCAATTTTATCAAGATCATGGCTGCTTAAGACTTATATGAAGCAGCTTTTTCTTGATGGATAGCAGACAGAAAAGAGAAAATGGACAAAAAGTGACAACAATGAGAACTCAGCTACAAGCAAACTTAATACTGCAAAATCTGAAAGATTTAGATTTACCATATTTTCATCTTTGCACGCCATCATGAAATGGAATACAGCAGATAACTCCTCCACTGTGATGTCCCTGACAATGTAGTACTTGACCAGACTAAGGAGAGACACTCTGATAGTCCTGGCATCTTCCTCCGACAGCACACAATCATTGCTAAGAAACAAACATTCATTGAATGCTATGAGAATAGAAAACAATACCGGCAAGGCTTTGTATGTTCAATACAGACAACTGTCTGGTAAATAAAATATATGTAAATATAATATAGTAAAGTATATAGTGTGTAAAAAACACACATGTAAATGCTATTAATATAATATGCAATACAGACAGTTGTTTAGACCATAGTGACAATGACAATTACAAATTTTATTTTTGCTCTAAGGCCACCAGCTTTATATAAGATAAAAGGTAAGAGTGGTTTTCTGGGAAGCAGAGCACCCCAAAACTGTTTCATAGAGCTATTTATACACTGACACATTACAGCTGTTAAACCTAAGATGGATATCAATCAGTATACTAGACCTGGGTTTCAGAGTATAACAGAACTTTTTCTTTTTTCCTGGGATGAACTTCATCCAGGTGTAAATATACATTGACTTGAACTGTGCAGTTTTTCAAATTACCATAGATCCACTGCAATGAATTTTTACCTACTAACTGACAGGCTCAATCTTTTGATCTAATTTGACCGTCAAAGGTGTCTGATGATTAATTTGTTTGTTTTTGCTCAGTCAGATTCCCTAAACCTATTACTCTTGCAATTTACTGGTAATATAATACTATTTTCCTCTGTAAATTCCATGCTACTTTCCAGGTTTTTATGACAGACACAAGGTGTCCAACTGAGCAATATATCGGTCACACTGCCTTTCACCTTTGAGTACCACTGGCTGTCCACAAGTCAACTGGATGGATCCCTCAAATAAGAAAATTTGACCCCAACAGCAAAGCAAGACTCAAATGCAAAGCAGAGATGGGTAAGTGATGCCAAGCCAATGACCATAACCACTTGGTAATGGATGAGCTCTGTTTTTATTCACTTATATAATTACCTGTAGTGTGATCGAATCACATCCAGTATGTACTGCACACCAAACATCTTCCTAAAATGTCTTCTATCATCCTTGATTATAGTTGACAAGTACTGAATATGTCCTGAAAACATTCAGTTAACATTAAACACACTAAAATGAATGTAGGACTGTTCTGAAAATCAATTACTTTCCTTAGAAAGGATGACATCTTATTTTGTTTTGTTTTTTTGTGTGTGTGGTTTAACATCACATCAACACATCATAGGTCTTATGGTGACGTTTTAGCTTTGGATCGTTTAATACCCTAGATGCTCCTACAGGCATGATTTCATCCAGGATGAGCACCTGGGTAAAATCACTGACCTTTCATAAGCAAACTGGATAGCTTCCCTATATGAATGAATTCTACACCTAAAAGCAAGGTTTCAGACATGCATTAAGTAGTGAGGAGAAAGAGATTAAAAGACTGTGAACTTAAACTAGGCACCTTGAGATCTTCGTAACAAGCAGGTTTTGGTCTCCCTAAAGGTGTTGCTGTACAGAAGTTGTACTGTACAGGTAACATTTAATCAAAATAATATTTCAAACAAGAGCTGTCTCCATAGGATGACACATGCCCCCGATGGCACTTTAAATGAATAGTTATGGCCGATGTTAGAGTTTAGGACCTTTGACCTACGGAGCTGGGTCTTGCGCGCGACACGTCGTCTTACTGTGTCACACATTCATGCGTAGTTATTTTAAAATCCATGCATGAATGACAAAGATATGGACCGGACACGCCCATCAATGCACTATCCCTTAATGTCTAAGTGTGACCTTGACCTTTGAGGTACGGACCTGGGTCTTGCGTGCGACAGGTCGTCTTACTGTGGTACACATTCATGCCAAGTTATTTGAAAATCCATCTATCGATGACAAAGATATGGACCGGACACGCCCATCAATGCACTATCCCTTAATGTCTAAGTGTGACCTTGACCTTTGAGCTACGGACCTGTGCCTTGCGCGCGACACGTCGTCTTACTGTGGTACACACTCATGCCAAGTTATTTGAAAATCCATCCATCGATGACAAAGATATGGACCAGACACGAAAAATGCGGACAGACCGACAGACAGACAGACGGTTCAAAAATTATATGCCTCCCATTGGGGGCATAAAAATGTGGAATGGAGAATGAATGTTATTGTATAGGCTGAAAAAAGTTCAACATTCTATCACTGCACAATAATCATCGCTCATCTAAATTTATTTTCAGAATGCGTAACTTCTACACAAGTCAGGCTTAACTGTTACTTACCCACACTGTAACTAGTCTGGGTAATAATCAATATATAAGGTAATATTTATTTACATTGTACATATAAGGTACTTGCCATCAAACACTGCAGAAGTCACCATTCATAGAATAATACTCAATATCACCATCCTCAATTTAAATGTTTAATCATAGAATCAATAATTGCTGAAATTTAAGGTTTTCACTTAAAGTGCTGATATTTAGCTTTCAGGCTCAAGTAGGCATACCTTTACTTCTAACCCAAAGGCCACAAACTAAAAAAGACTTACCTATTCTAACAGGGAAACTAACAAATACTTACCTATTCTAACAGGGAAACTAACAAATACTTACCTATTCTAACAGGCCACAAACTAAACAAATACTTACCTATTCTAACAGGGAAACTAACAAATACTTACCTATTCTAACAGGGAAACTAACAAATACTTAACTATTCTAACAGGGAAACTAACAAATACTTACATATTCTAACAGGCCACAAACTAACAAATACTTACCTATTTTAACAGGGAAACTAACAAATACTTACCTAATATTCTAACAGGGAAACTAACAAATACTTACCTATTCTGTGTGTGTGTGTGTGTGTGTGTGTGTTCGGGTTTAACATCTTTTTCAACAATTTTTCAGTCATATAAACGATGGTGTCTACTTGTAGCAGTGAGCACAATGCCCAACTTTATTACCTATTCTAACAGGGAAACTAACAAATACTTACCTATTCTAACAGGGAAGTCACTACGACTCCAGATCCTAAAGTCAAACAGTATGTACTGGTACATGTGATGAAGCATGGTTCTGTTTGTAGAGGCAGTGGCTTCTACTAGCAGCTGAACAGCCATTAACACATTCACATCTATTAGCTTGCAGTTCACCTGTACACAATAAAATATATATTTTTAATTGCAAGAAATTAAATCTCTATTAACACCTGTACATAAAATTCATTGTTACTGATGCTAGCTGAAACTGTTCCAAAGGTGAAAAAATCAATAAAATGTATAAATTAGAATTAGAATCAGGCATAAAATGTTGACTATCAGGGTTATAATTAAAGACTAATAACTTTATGACAATGTCTAAGAAAATTGTGTTACCATGACAGCAAGAATAATGTAACTAGAGGTTGTTTTTCATGACAAACTAAGGCGTCCCACCCCTTACCATGCAGAAATTGTAAAATGTCACAAATTAAGGGCCATAATTCCAAGTAAAATCACAAACATCACATTCCAATGACATACACAACTAAGCTTGGCAGTGGTAACTTGTGTGAAATTTGGTGGAATTCCAACCAGTGGTATAGGAGAAGTAGCACAGATCAAAGAATCTGACAAATCAAAGGTCATTAATCTTCTGAAAATCATTTAATTAGAACATGAAGATAATATGCACAACTATGCTTCACACTAATCACTCGTGGGTTTGGTGAACATCAGCCTAACTGTATACAGAAAGAAATGTAAACAGTGTAAAATATGACAAATCAAGGGCCATAACTTTGCTGAAAATCACTGAAGCAGAACATGCCAATAATATGCAATATAAGACCTGGCACTGATCACTCCTGTAAGATTCCACCTTACTATATAAGAGAGTGGCTGAAGCATCATAAAATTTGACAAATCAAGGGCAATAACTCTGTTGAAAAACAACAAACTGGACCATGCCAATGATAAGCACAACTAGGCTTGGCAATGATCACTTTAAAATTTGTGAAGTTTGTTGTAATTCCTCATGGTGGTATCGGAAGAGTTGCCCAAACAAAGTAAAATACAACAAATCAAGGGGCATAACTCCATGGAAAATTACTGAACCAGAACATGCCGACAATATGCACAATGAGGTCTGGTACTGATAACTTCTGTAAGGTTTGGTGGAATTCCACCTGATAATAAAAGAGAAGTGGCCGAAATATCATAAAATTTGATGAATCAACAGTCGTAACTCCGCTGATAATCATCAAACCTGAAAATACTAACAATATGCACAATAAAGCTTGGCAGTGATCACTCCTATGAAGTTTGGTGTAAATCTGCCTGCCGGTGTTGGAGAAGTTGCTTGGATAAACCTTGTGACAGATGAACAGACAGATGGACAGACAGCTATAAATCAAATAATAAGCTAAAAGTATTTCAACTTGCAAGGCCTTTCCAGCCATTATTTTGCCTTCAGCTTCAGACTGGTATAGTGCCAGCAAAACAGCCTCATCTCATGAAGGGATGTTCACCCTAATAGGCTACCATAAATAAACCAAGTCAGTTATTTGAACCACTTAGCAACAGAGGCTTCCATAACTCACACACTAGAACTATCTGATCACTTTGTACCTTTTGTAAGAGAGCACCTATGACTGCAGCACCATTTGTTTGTACAAACGTCTGTTGATTGACAGGTTTTGTCTGTACCATGTTCCGTAGCAAAGTCAGGAATCCTGCAACTTGGTTCTGCTCAAGCTTTGTATCTAAAAGCAACAAATTACATGCAAAACATTACTACATGTTTTAACAAAATATTCATATTTATTAATATATTAACAATAAAGTACTCACCTGCACAAAGTTTTGTATTGATTTATATCTGGTATGACCCTTACAATAATGGCTGATGTACTGAGAACTTTTCAGACAACAAATCTATGGGTAAAAACAGAGAGGGTAAATGTCCATCTTTCAATTAAAAAGTACCATTAACTGTTAAAATGTGTGTTTACCAAAAGGATACTGACTGAATGGCGAGCAGGGCAGATCATGATCAGACTGCACGGATGTGCTGGCTAATCTTAGTCTGCACTGGTCGCAAAGGCATAATCACTTGCTGCAAGCAGACTAAGGGTTAAAAACAAATAATTATTTTTCTAATGTACCTGCATATGAGCTACTAGGCAATATAACCCAATCTTCTTGATCTGTGGCCTTGTTCAGACTGGCAAGAGATTTGAACTCTGGACTGCTGATCTCAGGGGGTGAGGGAAGTCTGTTAACTTGTTCTAGGAGAGGAAACAACACCTGTATCCCTCCTATACAGTTGATTACATCCTGCAAAAGTTCAACAAAATATTTGCATGTAAGTTAGTCTAATAAAATACTTACAGTCGAACATGTGTTAAAGTTCCATAAGACTTAATTTTATGTTAAAAACAGATCACGCTGCTGTCCAGAACTAGACCACAAAAGTTCTTGCCCACGAAATTAAATGATTTCACAGTATGTAACATCATCTGTTTATTTTTTTATTGGAACATTTGCAGTGAATTTTAACCTTTGAACAAAAAACCACTTCTGGACTATGTCAAATTTATATATCGATTTGTATATCATTTTTCGAGCCAACCACATATAACATGGAATAGAATGCAATGAAAAGCTTTTCAACTTACTTATTTCCAAGAAAATGGATAAACTTGAAATAATTATTGTATTCAAAGAAGAATTACCATAATTACTGAATTAAAAGGTTAAGTATAAAGTCCACTGGCTAGGAATGATAATTTGGGTTTATTGTCACACAGACACAATATAGGTCATATGGCAGCTTTTTTGTGAAGGAAGATCATAGATGTTCTTTCCAGTCAGTGACCTTAATTACTCAGCCTTGGAGGGCCCCTATTGGCGGGGAATTTTACAGTAAGTAATACACAGGTTATCAGCTACACTCAAATCAATTGTACTTAAGTTTTCCCTTAACAAGGGAGTAAGTAGTGCAGTGATTAGCAGGTTGGACCACTAGCGGCCTTGGTTTGTTTCTCACTATCATGTTTAGTGCTTGTTGATAACTTCAACTGGTACTGCCAAATCAGCTTACACTGGATGCAATGAAGCTAACTATGACACCTGCCTTGAGCTTGACAGATAATTAGTTGTTCCATCAATTTCTTGTGGGGTTTATTCATCGAATACTCATGTTAAATGAGAAATGTTTACCCTTTATGGGAATTATGTACATAAGCATTGATTGTGAAAGTCAACTGACCTCAAATACTGTCTGGTTAACTGATTTGAAATTCTGTCTGGTGAACTGACCTCAAATACTGTCTGGTTAACTGACCTCAAATACTGTCTGGTTAACAGAACTCAAATACTGTCTGGTTAACTGACCTCAAATACTGTCTGGTTAACTGACCTCAAATACTGTCTGGTTAACAGGCCTCATATACTGTCTGGTTAACTGACCTCAAATACTGTCTGGTTAACTGACCTCAAATACTGTTTGGTTAACAGACCTCAAATACTGTCCGGTTAACTGACCTCAAATACTATTTTGATAACTGACCTCAAATACTGTTTTGATAACTTACCTCAAATACTATTGGTTAACTGACCTTAAAGACTGTTTGGATAACTGACCTCAAATACAGTTTGGTTAACTGACCTCTTGCTGTTTGGTTAGCTGACCTCAAATACTGTCTGGTTAACTGACTTCAAATACTATTTTGATAACTGACCATAAATACTGTTTTGATAACTGACCTCAAATACTATTGGTTAACTGACCTTAAATACTGTTTGGATAACTGACCTCAAATACATTTTGGTTAACTGACCTCAAATACTGTTTGGTTAGCTGACCTCAAATACTGTCTGGTTAACTGACCTCAAATACTATTTTGATAACTGACCATAAATACTGTTTTGATAACTGACCTCAAATACTATTGGTTAACTGATCTTAATACTGTTTGGTTAACTGACCACAAATACTGTTTAGTTAACTGACCACAAATACTGTTTGGTTAACTGACCTCAAATACTGTTTGGATAACTGACCTCAAATACTATTGGTTAACTGACCTTAATACTGTTTGGATAACTGACCTCAAATACTGTTTTGATAACTGAACTGAATATTCTTTGGTTAACTGACTACAAAAAATGTCTGGCTCACTGGCAAAAAATACTGTTAGGTTTATACAATAAAAGCCTATATACCTTAATATCCCAGGTAACACATTTCTGGCCCAGTAACTGGCCATGGTTCTGATTGGTTGAGAGATCCATGATATGTGTGTTTTTACATGCCTGAAACAAAGCAGTATAGAGATAATATAAAGAACCGTTATATTTTTCTGTAAAGTTACACAAACAAGAGGGTCATTGACCCTGAAGCACTCACCTGTGTACAAGGCTTCAAGCTTGTTTGTATAAGTACAGAGTTAGGTTTCTTCTATGTTAGCCTATATTATATACATGTCACACAAACTTTTGAACCTTAAGCGCAATAATTTGACAATTACAGTAGACATCACAAATCTGATATCACACGCCAAATATCAAGGCTCTAGCAATTATTGATTCAGAGAAAAAGATTTTCAAAGTTTCTAATATAAAAGCCTATAGTAAGTACATGTCAGACACAGGGGCGTGGCCATTTTTTTTACCTTAGGGCAATAATTTGGACAAGTATGGTATACATAAAGGGAAAAGAGACCAAGCCCCCTGGCACCCATGTTTTTTGACGAATCGGAATAATCTGAATAATCTTGGTAGAGGGTCACACAAGAACCATTTGTGTAAAATTAATTTAAAACCGGGCTAGCAGTTTCAAACAAGAAGATTTTTAAAGTTTCCACTATATACATATAGGGAAAAGTGACCACGCCCTCTGGTGGCCATGTTTTTTGACGAATCAAAATAATTAGAATAATCTCGGTAGAGGGTCACACAAGGACCATTTGTGTAAAATTATTTTAAAATCGGGCTAGCAGTTTTACACAAGAAGATTTTTAAAGTTTCTACTAATATATACATATAGGGAAAAGTGACCACACCCTCTGGCAGCCATGTGTTTTGACAAATCAAAATAATCTGAACAATCTTGGTAGAGGGTCACACAAGGACCATTTGTGTAAAATTATTCTAAAATCGGGCAAGCAGTTTCACACAAGAAAATTTTTAAAGTTTCCACTATATGCATACAGGGAAAAAAGACCACGCCTTCTGGCGGCCATGTTGACGAATTGGTATAATTTGAACAATCTTGGTAGAGAGTGACATAAGAACCATTTGTGTGAAATTATTTCAAAATCGAACCATCGGTTTAGAAGGAGATGTCGTTTGAAGATTTTTCTATTTTTAGATCTGGCAGCCCCTATGTGCAACCAAGCGGAACCGTTTGAACATCTTTAGTAGATGACCATCCAAGGAACATCCATGCCAAGTTTCATCAAAATCCATTCAGTGGTTATGGAGGAGATGTCTTTTAAACACAATTGTTGACGACGGACGTTCCTACATATGGATACTTATGTGGCTACTCTTTTGTTCTCTCTATTGTTCTTTTAGCCAAGTAAGAGAAAAATAGCCACATAAAAGCCTTACGGAATGAATGACATCAAAGAAAAAGCTAGTACAGTTACCTATTGTTCCTATAGCCACCTATGTATGCAAATGTGAGCTCGAACAACGGACGAACGGACACACGACGGACACAGCGTGATCACAATAGCTCACCATGAGCATTGCTCAGGTGAGCTAAAAACTATTATACATATACAGTTGAGATTTATAAACTTACACCTGACGTTGCCATGGAAACCTAGTAAAGATATCCAATGCTCACCTGACAGTAAAAAAATTGTAGGAAATCCTCATTAAATATATTTTAAACTGACTAAATACATAAATTGTGTGTGCTGAGCTATATTTAAAACAAGAGCACTGCCTACGGGCGCCATTGCTTGTCTGCAAGTGCTGAACAATATGTAAGAAAGGAGTTATAGTTCAGATTTTCTGAGTACAAAAAGGGTAATAAGTCAGACAAAATGCTGGTTAGAGTTACAGTTCTTCATCTACTTACTCAACTAATGATGATAAACAAGCGTGCAAAGTTTCAAAGATGTACCTCTCGTAGTTTTTGGGTAAAAGTATACCTAAACAAAAATTTTAACCAAGAAACTCAAATTTTCTAAGCACAGAAAGGGCTAAAATTCTGACAAAATGCAAATCAGAGTTATAGTTCAAGGCCTAGATAGTCACCTAATGGTGATAAACAAGTGTGCAAAGTTTCAAAGCTGTAGCTCTTATAGTTTTAAGAAAAGGCTGACCTAAACAAAAAATTTAACCAACGCCGATGATCAAGTGACGACAATACCTTGTAGATTTTTTTTCAACAAGGCAGTCTGAAAGACAGCTAAATCCCCTGCCACTGCTATGGATAGTGAAAGGGTAAACCTTTGATTTTAGCTGTGACCTTGACCTTGAACTGACATGGCTGACTCATGAATTCTGCACAACGTCTTGATGAGGTGAACATTTGACCAAAGTTTCATGAAAATCATTCAAGGGGTTTAGGAGATACAGAGCTGAAACCTTTGACCTTCAGTTGTGACCTTGACCTTGAGTTGACATGGCTGACTCTTGAGTTCTTGATGAGGTGATCATTTGACCCAAGTTTGATGAAAATCCTTCAAGGGGTTAAGGAGATACAGAGTGGACACCAAATGGAAGGCTCAAACCTTCGACCCTTAGTTGTGACCTTGACCTTGAGCTGGCATGGTTGACTCATAATTTCTGCACATCGTTCTGATGAGGTAATCATTTGACCCAAGTTTTATTAAATTCCTTCAAGGGGTTTAGGAGATATAGAGCGGACACGAAATGGAAGGCTCAAACCTTTGACCTTCAGTTGTGACCTTGACCTTGAGCTGACATGGCTGACTCATAAGTTCTGCACATCGTCTTGATGAGGTGATCATTTGCACCAAGTTTTATAAAATTCCTTCAAGGGGTTTAAGAGATATAGAGCAGACACAAAATGGAAGGCTCAAACCTTTGACCTTGAGTTGTGACCTTGACCTTGAGCCGGCATGGCTGACTCATGGGTTCTGCATATCGTCTTGATGAGGTGATCATTTGACCCAAGTTTTATAAAATTCCTTCAAGGGGTTTAGGAGATATAGAGCAGACACAAAATGGCAGGCTCAAACCTTTGACCTTGAGTTGTGACCTTGACCTTGAACCGACAAGGCTGACTCATGGGTTCTGCACATCGTCTTGATGAGGTGATCATTTGACCCAAGTTTCATGAAAATCCTTCAAGGGGTTTAGGAGATGTGGACCGGACACGATTTTGTTATGGACGGAAGGACGGACGCAGACCATTCCTATAATCCCTCCGCCATGGCGGGGGATTAAAAATCAGACGAGCTAATCATATGTCATGTACTAGTGGAAATGACGAAATTTTATTCCACTATAAAGATTCATTTCTCTTTTGTGACAATATTTACAGCAGTATTAACTAAAAGGAGAAAATAATATACAACATTTACAACTCATGGTCCCACTTGACTTACCCTTGCATTATAGTATAACACCATTTTTCCTGGTAAATCTTGGAGCTCACTGTCATCATTAAACACCGTCAAATTATTCGGACCAGCCGCATATAGTCTCTTCACCTGATTGATGGAGACCGCATCATGGAAAATACACACAGATCCAATCTGACCGTTTAACGGAATCGGAAGTCCATGAGTATCGTCCTGAGAACCAGTTGGAATTGAGTCCACTCCTGGAATGTTACCATTTGATTTTACTGCATGTTGCAGGAAGGATTTTAACGGAGACGTTTTCTTGTTATCTGTTGTGGAATTCAGATGAGATTCTGTGTGCCAAGCGTCTGACTGACTCTGCCATACCATAGAACCAACCCGACATGACGTAAGAGGCTGCAAGAAAATAATTCAACAACATAAGCAAATCTTATCTATTTTATTTATTTATTCTGTTGGGTTTAACGTCGCACCGACAATTATTGGTCATATGGGGACTTTCCAGCTTTGATGGTGGAGGAAGACCCCAGGTGCCCCTCCATGCATTATTTCATCATGAGAGGGCACCTGGGTAGAACCACCGGCCTTCCGTAAGCCAGCTGGATGGCTTCCTCAGGTGAAGAATTCAATGCTCCAAGTAATCTTATTTATGAGTATCAGGCAGGTCTTACTGTGTTATTGGTAATATTTAATCTTTAATGAATTAAACAGGTTCACATCAGTAAACTGTAGCATTGTAAACAAGTCAATATTCACAATAATTTTAATTTCACAAATATTATCGCAAATATAAAATTAGCACAACATATAAACAGTTTAAAAATATGGCTAAAATTATCACAACAAACTTTCTACAATTTCTTACAGCAAGGCAGCTGACTACAAAATTATGAAACAGAAGATGACTATTAAATTATGAAATTAAAGCTGACTACAAAATCGCAGAATAAAAGCTAACTACGAATTCATAAATTTAAAGATTCATGAAGTAAACGCTGACTATGAAATCCTGAAATAAAACAGACAAAATATACTCAGCTCACCTTAAAGTCTTACTTACTATCCAGTGGATTATATCACAGTAGTCCTTACGCCCAGTTTAAAATACAAAGCAGATGTTAAAACTAGAAACAAAACTTGTGATTAATTAAAAGCCAGACTTGTCACTGTTCACAGGTGGTCTTACACACCAGTCTGACTGTAATGCTAGGACTTACCTCACTCATATTGGGATATTTGAGCTGCGAGTTGTGTTTCTATTTACCATCTACATACACACCAGTCCTGTCTGACTGTAATGCTAGGACTTACCTCACTCATATTGGGATATTTGAGCTGCGAGTTGTGTTTCTGTTTACCATCTACATACACATACAGTTGACTTGTTATAAATGGTCTCTTTGAGTTTGTGTGAACTACACATACATCATGCTGAAATATAAGCCATAGTGATTAAAATATTTGCAAATATCATCATATTATCAATACATTTAAATCGTCAGGATAAATTTAGATCACAAACTCTAGAAATTGTACAAGTATGTAACAAGTTCTGTTAGAACAAGAAATGCTTCCCTTGATGCATTCAGTAACTGCACAAGAAACAGAAATTATTTGGTCACTTTGCACTGGATGTTTGACATACTGATGTCAAATTAATAATTACGGGTCATTTACCAGACATAAGTGACCTCTGAATCAAATGTGATCTAAGACCAAAGCATTCTCTAGTTATTTGGCAAAAACAAGTTCTACTGTTCTGAGTCAACGTGACCTTTAACTTTGACCTACTGACCTCAAAATCAATAGGAGTCATCTGTTAGTCATGCCCAAGCTCCCTATTAAGATTCATGATCCTCAGCCCAAGTGTTCTCAAGTTAAAAGTCCAGAAACAGTTTTACTGTTTCGGGTCACTGTGACCTTGACCTTTGACCTACTGATCTAAAAATCAATAGGTGTCATCTGCTGTTCATCACCAACCCGCCTACAAACTTTCATGAATCTAGGCCTAAGCGTTCTTGAGTTCTCATCCGGAAACCATTTTTCTGTTCCGGGTCACTGTGACCTTGACCTTTGACCTACTGATCTTGAAATTTATAGGGGTAATATGCTGGTCATGGCCAACCTCTCTATCAACTTTCATGATCCTAGGCCTAATTATTCTTGAGTTATCATCCGAAAACCGATTGGTCTATGGATCAACAGACAGACCAACATCTGCAAAACAATATACCCCTCCTTCTTCGAAGGGGGTCATAATAATTAAGGTGGAACAACAAAACAATAACTTTCAAGCTCTCCTTATGAAAAATGAGAAGCTTAATGTTAGACAGAGTGCACCAGGCTATGCATAACTTTTTATCAGTTTAAGTCAACCTTTCACCTCTAACCTACTTACACCACCACTGTAATCTTTTTATAGAAACTTACCCAGTGACCATCTTGTAGGTCCACTTCATGAACTGTAACTCCATTATAATCCTTCTTACTAAACACAGCAACAGTTAGCTCCCCTGAATCACTCACAAAACATTCAAACCCACAACCAGAATTTGATAAGAAACTGAAATTGAATGAAAAGATTGATATAAGGACAAAATGAGTGATGAGGACACACTCGGGGAATCCTATTTTGTGTGCACAGAAAGAGAAATAAAACAAGAGCTGTCAGTGGACAGCGCGCTCCACTATTCTCAGTGCTTGATAGTATAATAAAAGCTATGAGTAAAACTTTAACATTACATACAATAAGCATATTCTAATTCGAAAAGGGGCAATAATTCAGTCAAAATGCTTGATAGAGTTGCCTCCTCCTTTTTACAGACTGGTGTCAAGATGGTAAACAAGTATGCAAAATATGAAAGCAATATCTCAATGGACTTTGAAAATATTTGGGGTGGTACACAAACTTTAACATTACAATAAGCATATTCTAAGTCAAAAAGGAGCCATAATTCAGTCAAAATGCTTGATAGAGTTGTCTGCTCCTGTTGGGGTCATGATGGTAAACAAGTATGCAAAATATGAAAGCAATATCTCAATGGACTTTCAAAATATTTTGGGTGGTACGTAAACTTTAACATTTGTGTGACGCTCACGCTAACGCCGAAGTTGGGGCGAGTAGGATAGCTCCCCTATTTTTTCTACAACCTGAGTGAAGTTTTGAACCAAAATCAGCAAGAGCCAAGTGATTAAAATTCAGGAACCTTAACCTTAACCACTCAGCCAAAGCGGCCAAACATATTTCTTAACTTTCTTTTCACATGCCAGCCTGTGTATTTCAAATTTTTAACATCAATCTGATGTGATACAGTAATTTCTACCAAAAATGGAAGTCTGCATACCTATAAATAATTCTCCTGCATGACTGAGAGGCTGGTAGATCATACACACCTCTATCTACGTGAGAATTTAAACACAACCATGTATGGAATGAGAACGCTGCCCCCGGCCATTTTCTGATCCCCGGAAGATGAATGCCCTGTTATAAAATAAAATGATATTTTAGACTAAAGTTATTCTTTGCAATTCTTATCATAAGACTACATTAGATCAGCCCTATAATGGTCTTTCCTTCCAATGTTATATTTAACCAACATGCATATTATTTTACCTGTCTGTATGGCAACCACTGTGTCGATATTCGATTTATTTCTCACGGTGTGTAAAAATGTCAACTTGAAGAAGAAAACAAGAAACGCGGCAATGCCACGAAACCAGGTTTTCAACACTTTTCATAAGAATAAACAAGAGTGCCAGAATGTCACAATATACGCCCGTCACAGCAAATTTCTTTACTCTAGCACCTGTATTTGCAGATGTAATTTTAATTTTGTGGTTGTTTAGTAATCATTGTAATTCTTTTGTTTTTCTAAGTCCACAAAAAAAACTCCTTACCAGGTAGAGATACCTTAAAATACACCTAAAATTAGAAAGTAACAACTATGTTGTACCACAGAAAAGTGGTCTTGGTTTTTCCCTACGGTCAATTATAAAAAAGTTACAATATAAGTTATTTATAGTAACAACTAAGGGAAGTTAATCTTAAAAAAAAAAAAAAAAAAAAAAATACAAAAAAAAAATATTGTAAGTCCACACAGAAATCCTTACCAGGTAGAGATTGGTCAAAATACACCTCAAAATTGGATGTAACATGCATGTTGTACTACAGAAAAGTGGTCTTGATTTTTCCCTACGTCTAGTAATGAAAAAGTTACAATATAAGCTATTTATAGTAACAACAAAGGGAAGTAATTCTAAAGAAGGGAACTGCGCAAGACACTTCGTCTCATGATGGTGTACAATTGTGCCAAGTTACATCAAAATCCCTCTATGCATGAAGAAGATATGCTCCGAACAAAGTTTTCATTCTTGTATCCTTTGACCTCTAAGTGTGACCTTGACCTTAGACCTAGGGACCTGGTTCTTGCGCAAGACACTCCGTCTCATGATGGTGAACAATTGTGCCAACTTTCATCAAAATCCCTCCATGCATGTAGAAGATATGCTAACCCTAACCCTAACCTAACCCTAACCCTATTTTTAGTAACAATGACCTTGACCTTGATCCCAGAAACCCCAAAATCAATCCCAAGCTACAACTTTATATAAGTTTTCTATATACCAAGTTTCATCATGATAGCTCATTCCTAAGTTAAATTATTGACCGGAAACCCTTTTTCTATTTTAAGTAACAGTGACCTTGACCTTGACCCCAGAAACCCCAAAATCAATTCCAGCCTTTGTCTTGATATAAGCTACATACACACCAAGTTTTATTCAAATATCTTTACCGAAACAAAAGTTATTGACCGGAAACACCAGTTTGACGCCGCCGCCGCCCGCCCGACCGACATCTACCCCAATCTAATAACTCAGGTTTTCGTTGAAAACCTGGTTAAAAACTCTTTGTAGACAAGAGCTGTTTGTAAGACATGTATATCCCATGATGACATGTGGGAGGGCAGCTGGGTATGTAATTTTGTATGCTGAGACCTTAACCTTTGATTTGAAAAAATGTATCTTCTAATGACTACACGCAATCTTTCTCTGTAAAATGGCTTAGTTTTCATGATCTGCACTGTTCGCTATTCAGTCAAGCACCTCTAGTTAATGGTACTGTCCAAATTCAAAGATAGACAAGTTCATTATAGAAATTTAGCAGGGTAAGGGTTAATGTGAAGTTTTATTACTGTGGGCCTAAGCATTCTCTAGTTACTGATCAGAAACCAAATTGTCTACCAACAGACAGATAGACAGACAGGATATACAGACCTGTATGTTCAAATACTCACACCTATATCTTCACATGATATATACTCTCTAAACTTACATCTGTTGGATCTTGAATGTTGAAGAAATGTAGAGCTCCTTCTTTTCCCTCTCTTCTAGCCATAGTGGACATGCCTCGCATCAGTCTACTACAATAAGTGTTCTGAAAACCATATACACTGTACTTTTATCATACTTTCCACAGTCGGGATAGAGATAACACTTTGCATGTTCATTTAGATTGGTAGATCAGATAACAGCTGTTTTTCAATGATATAGGTAAACATGTGAAATACTGAAGGTATGTTTCTAAAACTTTTCTAGGTAAAAGATTGTTCTATGAGTTCATTTTGTTGGTTTTAAATACTTGACATGCTGCTGATACACCTGTGTGCCTTAATTCAGGTGAAACAACCTTGACAAGAACTATGGATGAAAACTGGCACACTGATGAATATCTACCTGATTTTCTTCTTCATCCAGCCTTAGCAGTCCAATCAGCTGTTTCAGTTCTATAGCTGTTATTGATTGGGTGCCAAGAGATTCTAACAGACCAATCAAATGACCTGTAACATAAACAATTTGAAGACTGGTATCACTTCTAAGAATTTATCACTTTTTGTTGGGTTCTAAGACAAGTTATATTGTGACTTTATAATGTTTCATACTGGTGGAGGAAGACTTCAAGCTCCCTCCTCACCTTATTTCAGGATTGTGTGAGCACCAATAGAAAATTAACTTCCTGCAAGCAAGAAGAATAACTTGAAAGTTGAACAATGCCTAAAATGTTCCAAATGGCTTATTATGCAGTCAATCCTGTCTATTACAACATCCCCCCACCCATTCTTCAAAGCTCTATGAAGTGAAACATAGTAATCAAAAATGGAATTAGTAGTCTTTAGAAACAGGTTTCACAGTATATATTCTAGGACTTTAATAAAAATATCAAAACTGATTTAGTAACTACTAATAAATGGTGGAAAAGGGTAGTTATAACAAATGGAGAATATCTGCTGGATCTGTAAGCAGTATTTTCATGACATCATGTACAGTTAATCACACATATTATAACAGTCATGTAAGTGGTTTACAGACTGCTAATTTTTCTTTTCCCTAATTTGAAGATATAGCCCCAATAAATATCCAAAATACATTATGGCAAAATTTTATAACATCTGCTGTTCTTTCAGCTACTGTAAGGTGACAATATTGCAGTCTAAAGGTCTGTAACTTCAACAGTAAAACACTGAATCATTTCAAGAATGTGCAGTAATGAGAAATAAAAGATATAAATTACATTTTGTAATTTTTATTTTGGTATGAAATCTATGGTTGTGTTGAAAGTATGCAAGCGTTGACAGCTAAATGGTAGAGTCTGCTTCAAGTGCACAAGGTCATGGGTTAGTGCGGGAGCTCATGGGTTTGGTGCCCAGCTGCGTCATACCAAGGATTTTAAAAATGGTACCAGCTGATCCCTTGTTTGGCACTCGGCATTAAAAGGGAAACTGACTTCTCTTTTCTCAAACCCTCATAGCTATGGATCCCATCAGGAATGAGGTGTTCATAGTGATTTATATAATATGTAGAAATTGCTTTAATATTTATAACTAAACTGTGATATACATTTCTTAAATCAAGCTACAGGTGCAACAATGAACTTACTGACTGCTGCTGGATTTATTTGTTTCTCTCTCCCTAGAACTGACAAAATGGCCCCAATCATTCCATTATTACAGCAATTCATCTTGTTATTATGATCTGAACTACACAGCTGCCGTAAATGTTCCATCAGCCATATTTGTAGGTCATGTGACTGAATGTCAGGCAACCATTGGATAAGCATGATAGCAGCATGAGTATTATGCACAGTATATGTACAGTTCTCCTCATAAACTCCTTCAACAACCTGTCAGCAAATATAAAGCAAAACATTATAATGTTAGTAAAGTAAATAGCTTTTTTTGTTGGGATTAGTGTCATACATACACAATGTATGTCACACTGAGACTTTTCAAGCTTTCGTTAGTGGCGGCAGGCTCCAAAAGTCTGTCCAGGCATGAGGGGGCACAGGCTAGAACCACTGACCATCTGTAAGCCAGCTCAAAAGCTTCCTCACAAATGAAATTCTATACCCCAAATGAGGTTCCTAACCCATCTCTGTGAGTGGCAAGTGATTCAAAGTCAGCTGTTTTAATAGCTAACTCAGCCACAGAGGCCAATAGCTACTAACATAGAAACAATGTCCTAAAAATTTTAAATGGTCTAATAGTATAAATAGTTTAACTTGGCTTGGTTTCAAGTTTGCTGGAAATATATGTAGCAGCTAATTGCAATATTTATACTGTAAAATGAAATAAATTACCAGAAATTAATTTTCACTACATTCTCCAACAGTCCATAAAATCAAAGAAAAACCGTTACTTGCTATTATTGTGATAAGTATCTGTTTCAAAAGTTGCCAATACTGTGAAATCATTATTATTCGTGGGGGATTAATTTTCATGGATTTCGTGGTTGAACTCAACCACGAATTTAAGTCCAAACGAACAAATTGTGCCCACGATAATTTAAATTGTACGCAAAGTCTCCAAAAAAGACTCCACAGCCGTTTGATCTGATCCGTAGTTGTATGCATGTGGCAGTACTAACCTGCAGCTTTCGTGTAGTTTATGGAGGCTCCATCAACGATAAACATAGCGTATGTATGGAAACGAAACCGACTATTTCATTTAGAAATGTACCCGTGGTTTATTTATGACATGCTTGTCAAAGTAAAAGTAGATACTAAAAATAGAAGTTTGACATAGCGTCACGTGCCAACCACACTATAATACGGCGGTTATTTGATTTTTTCGGGCCCGCTATGCAATGTTTATACACTAGCCTTTAGTTTACTGACATGTAGTAAAATAGGGCCTACTACGACTTTGGAACTATTACATATTATAAATTAATTGCTAGATTTGCATCCGATGCATTAATACTTGATTCACATTACACGTTTCTCGGCAGAAAATAACACATGCACAAGTTCAACAGCTTGTAATTTTAGATGCAGATGCGAATTCATTTTGCAAAAAAAATGAAAATTGGCAATGACTTTTCTTATTGAATATTTCACAGTTTAAAAAGTTTTGCAAATTAGGGGTCGTATAATTATAGATAACGCGGTCGTTAACTGGCACATGGTCACTCGCTAATCTCCGCGGTGTAGACTGCAAATTCGGTAACCATGGTAGCTTTTAGAGTTGCTGTAAAGCGCCTTTGAACGTGTTTATCATGAAAAGGGCGCTATATAAATCTGGTATAATAATAATAATAATAATAGCTTTGTTTGACACGTGTAGGTTTCACATGTAAAGACAGAAGTAGATCAAATCCTGTGGAAATTATGAATTTTTTTTTTACAAAAATTGAAAATCCACGAATTTACGTCCCCAAGAAACAGCCATTTTGGCCAAATCGTGCCGACGAAATTAAATGATTTCACAGTATATCGGCAATATGCTACCATGCCAATCTATTCAAATTTAAAGACTGCAACCTTTCAGCCTCAAAAATACCTGATTTATAGCAAAATAAACTAGAACTGTCACAGGAGTGACTCATAACCCCACCATACGGTCTTGTAACAGAAGAATGGCAACCATAAGGAATCTTAAAAATACTTTGGAGTACTTCATCCTGGGCTTCCACATATAAGTAATACTAGTATAATACTAGTATAGTAATACAAGTAAATATATTAAATCTCTAATATTAGAGATACACTAAAAGTGAATACAAAAAAGTGTCTTACCGACCCATGTTACCACAGAAAAATGTTTTTACTTTTTACATAGGACTTATAATAAAAAAGTTAGAAAAATACCTAAAATACTGAAAATCTAAAAATAGGATTTCTAAAAATAGACTAATTCCTGGAATTTAAGGGGAAGAAACTCAGTACAAAAGTTAAAAAAGGTTACTTCCCTTTGGCTCTAAGCCATTCAGAATGAGATATAGTGAAAATACATTAAAATTAACCTTAAATTCTAGGTAAAAGGGGACACAATTCAAGAAAAATTAGTGTCAGAGTTATGCACCTTGTGTCACATGATGTGGGTGATGAGGTGGAACATCTATTTTAAGTCTGGATCAAATCCATTCAGTAGTAACTGAGATATAGTGAAAAAACATCAAAATTAACCTTAAATTCTAAGTAAAAAGGGGCATAATTCATGAAAAATTGGTGTCAGAGTTATGCACCTTGTGTCACATGATTTGGGTGATGAGGTGGAACATCTATTTTAAGTTTGAATCAAATCCATTTTGTAATAATTGAGATATAGTGAAAATACATCAAAATCAACCTTAAATTTAAAGTAAAAGGGGACATAATTCATAAAAAATTTATGTCAGAGTTAAGCACCTTATGTCACATCATCTGAGTGATGAGGTGGAACAACTATTTTAAGTTTGAATCAAATCCATTTAGTAATAACTGAGATATAGTGAAAATATAACAAAATTTACCTTAAATTCTAATTAAAAGGGGACATAATTCATGAAAACTTGGTGTCAGAGTTATGCACCTTGTGTCACATGATGTGGGTGATGAGGTGGAACATGTATTTTAAGTTTGAATCAAATCCATTTGGTAATAACTGAGATAATAGATTTCGGGACGCGACGGGACGCGACAAAACTGCCTCCTATATACCCCCCTCAAACAAGTTTGGTGGGGGTATAATGATAAATGTTGATGTCAAGCCTTAAAAATAAACACGTTTTTTTTTTTTCAAATAATTAAGTGATCATACCAGACTGAGAACAGACTTCAGGAGATCCATGGACGGCTGACCGAGGCTCTTCAGAACTTCTACAAATTTTCCATACCCCACTCTGAGTTTGAATCTCTCTTTGGCATTCCCAGAGCCAGCAAGGACCGTGGTCATCACCTTCAACACCGACATGGCAAGGTTCTGAGCTTCCAACCCACACAGCTAGAAAATAATTTCACAAGTAAATAACTAATAATTAATATTTCTGACATCTTCTGAAGTAGTGCATGCCAGATGTTTGCATTCAACAAGAGTGAGCTGTTTAATTGCAATTCTTGGTTGAATGTGGTCACTTTTACAACAAAAAGTCATCAAAGAGAGAGAGAGGTCAAAATTAGTAGCAATGCACAGACAGGGACCACAAAAGTGTGGAAGAGTGTGATCTAGCCACACCTAGCCATGGATGTGTGTATTTATTTTTTTTTGTGTCTTTTTAAAAACTTTTACAGACATACAAACAACAGTGTGACTGTGTCTACTTGTAGCAGTGAGCACAATGTCCAACTTTATAATGCTGCCTCACACTATACCCATGTGACGTGATACCCCTCACAGTCACAATATACTGACAACGGCCTGACCAGTCCTAGTACTAATACTGTGTGCCAAGCAAGGAAGCTTTTGTACCATTTTTTAAGTCTTTGGTATGACCTGACCAGGAAGTAAAGCCACAACGACCTCCAGCACTTGAAGCAGGAGCTCTACTATCACTAGGTTACCGAAGTGGTTCCCTAGCAATGGATGGATACAATACTTTGCATCTGGGCATATAACAAATTTTTATCAGTTTCTCTTGGTGAGAGGTATACTTACAGCTGTTTTCTGTAGCAAAGAAACAAAGGCATCAAATGTTCCCCCACCCACCAGAATCACCTGTAGAGCACTGCGGTCATCACAGGATAACATCTCATTTATAGCACCTATAAATGTATGTAAAACAACATAATTAATTTACATCTCAAATTTATAATAGTGTTTAAATCTTAAGTTTAATATTTAAAGCAGAGTATATGAAATTTCAATTAACTGTATCATTTAAGTTGATAATTTATGAATTTCATGTAAATTACATCAAAATACCTAACATTTCTGCCTAAGACAGCTTTTCTTTATCATTTACTGTCAACATGCAAGCTTTTTTCCATAATTTATTGAAAACATGGAATTTATTTTGTTGGGTTTAACGTCACACCAACACAATCATAGGTCATATGGCGACTTTCCGGCTTTGATGGTGGAGGAAAACCCCAGGTGTCTCTACAGGCATTATTTTATCACAAGCCTGCATCTGGGTAGAACCACGGACCTTCCGTAAGCCAGCTGGATGGCTTCCTCACATGAAGAATTCAATACCCTGAGTGAGGCCCGAACCCACATCGATGAGGGGCAAGTAATATAAAGTCAGCTGAAAACGTGAGCTTTTCTACATAATCTACAAACAACATAACAGCTTTTATATATCAATCCTACATAAAGGTTTTTACATCCTATTAACAATTACTAAATAAAGAAATCACTTTTCAGATTTCAAAGATCTGGTGGTAATACCATTAATTTTACAGGGTATTAATCACATTCTATGATATCATATTATTTGGTGGAGGACTACTTTTTGTGGTTTTCATGGTTGAGTGAAAATACAAAGTCTAATCCCAACTAACAAATAAACTTCCTTTGTAAGTCTGTACAATGACTTTTCAAAACTTGAAATCCAAAATGTTATATCACAATTTAAATAATGCCCACAAAATTAAACTAGAGCTGCTTTTGAGAAAAGCACATGTCTCCCACAACTGCCTTATCATCTGAATAGTAGTATATGAGTCAACCATTCACCAAGACAACAACTGCCTTATCTGACTTTGAGTGCTTTGATTGTCAAAAAACAAGTTTCAAGGGCCATAATTCCGAAGTGTCTGGGCTGATTTGGCTAGATACTGAACTTGGCCCAGGACTAATTGGCAAACACATTTTGCTAAGTTTAGTGAAGATTGGACGAGAAATGTTCGTACAAGATTTCTGACAGACAGATACACAGACAGAGAGGAGTAAATCAATATGTCTCCCACACCACTGTGTGGTTGGAGACATAATAATCTCGCAGTATATCATTTTCTCAAAGCAAAGTTGTATGAGCACATACCAATCATGGACAACTGCATGTCATTATAAGGATCATCCTGTGACTGGGATTCAAAGTCCAGTAATACCTGCATGTACCCCTCCATGACATGACTCACTTCTACTTGCCGCTGAAATATTTAGGATGAATGTTAAAGGCTGAAGTATTTAGAATGAATGTTAAAGAATGATATCCAATGGCAACCTTTCACTAAAATATTTTATCTTTATATATTTACTTAAAAAGTATAAAATACTCATTAAATGTATTTAACTTTACTTAACACATAAATAAAGTTTGCATATAGAACTGAATTCATAATTAAATGTCATGCAGTAACAGTTGATTGTTAAAAAAGCAGTCAGTTTTTATAGTAGTACACATTCATACTGTGTTTATCTATACAATTATTATATACAGTGTGTACTATTTTAAACCTACTGCATAGTACTGTTAATACAAATAAACCTGTTAATTCTATGTAAACTATATGGTGTAATTGTTTCTAGACATGAAATTTGAACCTAAACTACCTTTTTTATTTAAAGATACCTTATTTATTTTCCTTGCTTATATGCTAAATTACATTAATCACTGTAAATCATTATTTCTCAAGGGGGACTGATTTCAATGGAATTCTTGGTTGCATTTACACACCAATTAAATACCAACTAACAAATTAAATTCCCATTTATTTCCTCTTTAAATGCTAAAATCTACAAATTCAATTCCTAACAAAATAGCCATTTTGACTTAAACCAAAAAATTTCATCTACATGAAATTAAATTATTTCACAGTACCAGAAAAACCAGAAAGTACAAAATGTACTGATTAAAATTTAAAGGTACAATATTTTGACACTCACAAGGTCGGGACTACAGCAATGAATTACATGAACCATTCTAACCATACACTTGAGCACGAGATTTTTGAGCCGGCTCATTTCCTCTCTCTGCTCATTGGTTGGTTTGTCAGACCCACTGGCAGCCAATATCTTCAGTAATACATCCAAGGTAGCGGGAGTTACTGCACTCAATGCATTATGCTGGAATGGCAATGTATAGCAGAAATTCAATGAAAGAAATAATATAACAAGAGGGTCATGATGACCCTGAATTGTTCACCTGAGTAATATGAGACACATGTTTCAAATGTTTCTGATGCTAAAATGTTAGAAAGTAGGTCAGTAGGTCACATTCATGGTCACTGAATGTCTGTTTAAAGGCTGGTGTGCAAAAACTGTACATGTCATCCAAATTTCAAGGCTGTATCTTAAACAAGAGGGCCATGAAGGCCCTGTATCGCTCACCTGACCTACAGACCTAAAGATCATTAAGATTAACATTCTGACCAAGTTTCATTAAGATATGGTCATAAATGTGGCCTCTAAAGTGTTAACTAGCCATTCCTTTGATTTGACCCCGTGACCTAGTTTTTGACCCGATATGACCCAGATTCGAACTTGACCTAAAGATCATCAAGTTCAACATTCTGACTAAGTTTCATGAATATACAGTCATAAATGTGGCCTCTAGAGTGTTAACAAGGTTTTCCTTTGATATGACCTAGTGACCTAGTTTTTGACCCCAACTGACCCAGATTTAAACTTGACCTAAAGATCATCAAGATTAACATTCTGACAAAGTTTCATTAAGATATGGTCAAAAATGTGGCCTCTAAAGTGTTAACTAGCTTTTCCTTTGATTTGACCTGGTGACCTAGTTTTTGACCCCACATGACCCAGATTCAAACTTGCCCTAAAGATTATCAAGTTTAACATTCTGACTAAGTTTCATGAAGATACAGTCAAAAATATGGCCTCTACAGTGTTAACAAGCTTTTCCTTTGATCTGACCTAGTGACCTAGTTTTTGAACCCACCTGACCCAGATTTACACTTGACCTTAAGATCATCAAGATTAACATTCTGACCAAGTTTCATTATGATATGGTCATAAATGTGGCCTCTACAGTGTAAACTAGCTTTTCCTTTGATTTGACCTGGTGACCTAGTTTTTGATCCTACATGACCCAGATTCAAACTGGACCTTAAGATCATCAAGATTAACATTCTGGTCAAGTTTCATTAAGACTGGGCCAAAATTGTGACCTCTAGAGTGTTAACAAGCTTTTCCTTTGATTTGACCTGGTGACCTAGTTTTTGACCCCAGATGACCCAATATCAAACTCGTCCAAGATTTTATTGAGGGTAACATTCTGACCAAGTTTCATTAAGATTGGGCCAAAAATGTGACCTTTAGAGTGTTAACAAGCTTTTCCTTTGATCTGACCTGATGACCTAGTTTTTGATCCCAGATGACCCAATATCGAACTCGTCCAAGATTTTATTGAGGGTAACATTCTGACCAAGTTTCATTAAGATTGGGCCAAAAATGTGACCTTTAGAGTGTTAACAAGCTTTTCCTTTGATTTGACCTGATGACCTAGTTTCTGATCCCAGATAACCCGATATCGAACTCGTCCAAGATTTTATTGAGGGTAACATTCTGACCAAATTTCATTAAGATTGGGCTAAAAATGTGACCTCTAGAGTGTTAACAGTCAAATTGTTGACGACGGACAGACGGACGGACGACGACGGACGACGGACACAGGGCGATCACTAAAGCTCACCTTTGAGCACTTCGTGCTCAGGTGAGCTAAAAACAAGAAAGTAAGTCAGTAGGTCAAGGTCACAGTCAAGTGACTCCTAATCACTTGGGGTCATCAGGTAACTAGAGATGCTTTTGAGAAAAGCGCATGTCTCCCACAACTGCCCCTATGAAAAATGTTAGTTTCTCTAGACGTTTTAGACGAGTGGATCCAATTAGATGGTCTTGATGAGTGGATCCAACCAGTAATTCAAGGACCATAAATCAAAAGTGCCTAGGTGGATTTGGCTAGTTATCGAACTTGGGTAAGGTCTTATGGCCAAACACATTTTGTTCAAGTTTGGTGAAGATCGGATGAGAAATGTTCGACTTAGAGAGCGGACAAGAGTAAACAGACGGATTTTTTCGGTAATTCAAGGGCCGTAACTCAAGTTTGGTGAAGATCGGATGAGAAATGTTCGACTTAAGAGTGCGGACAAGAGTAAAAAGGCAGATTTTTCGATAATTCAAGGGCCGTAACTCCAAAATGCCTGAACCGATTTTGCTAGTTATCGAACTTGGCCGAGGTCTCATGGTCAAACACATTTTGTTTAAGTTTGGTGAAGATCGGATGAGAAATGTTTGATTAAGAGTGCGGACATGAGTAAAAAGGCTAATTTTTCGATAATTCAAGGGCCGTAACTCCAAAATGCCTGGACCGATTTGGCTAGTTATCGAACTTGGCCGAGGTCTCATGGTCAAACACATTTTGTTCAAGTTTGGTGAAGATTGGACGAGAAATATTCGAATTAGAGTGCGGACAAGAGTAAAAAGACCGATTTTTGGTAATTCAAGGGCCATAACTCCAAGACGCCTGGACCGATTTGGCTAGTTATCGAACTTGGCCGAGGTCTTATGGTCAAACACATTTTGTTCAAGTTTGGTGAAAATCGTATGAGAAATGTTCGACTTAGAGTGCGGACAAGCTTTGTGACAGACACACACACAGCCACACACACACACACACAGACTGGAGTAAATCAATATGTCTAGGAAATATATACTGATAATTTTTGAAGTATTCATTCCTATATAACTCATACAACAAGTGTCCCCAAAGGCGGGGCCTCTTTTCACCTCAGTGTCATAATTTGAACAATTTTGTTAGAGATCCACTAGGCAATGCTACATACTAAATATCAAAGGCCCAGGCCTTGAACTTTCAAAAAAGATTTTTTTTCCCTATATAAGTGTTTAATTTGGGACCCCAGCCTCTTTTCACCCCAGGGGCATAATTTGAACAATTTTGGTAGAGGACCAAAAGGTAATGAAACATACCAAATATCAAAAGCCTAGGCCTTGCAGTTTCAGGCAAGAAGATTTTTAAAGCTCTTTTCCTATATAAGTCTATGTGAAACTTTGGGCCCCCTGGGGCAGGGCCTCTTTTCACCACAGGGGCATAATCTGCATGGAAATCAATTCTTTGAACAATTTTGAAAGGGGCCCACCCAAGGATCATTCCTGTGAAGTTTTGTGTAATTCTGCCCAGTGGTTTTCAAGAAGAAGATTTTTTTTAGAAAATGTTGACGGACACATGATCGACGACTGACGACGGACACTGAGCAGTCACAAAAGCTCACCATGAGCCTTTGGCTAAGGCGAGCTAAAAACCTTGGCACTGTAAAAAGAAATGACTGGAAACTTACAAGTTCTTGGAAATCACAATAATTTATGTGGGAGTCAGCCACATGTTGCCAAATCAGAAAAACATCTCCACAACAACCGGGTGTGGAGTAAGATTTCAAGAGTGGCATAAACGGCTGGAAATACCTCTATTTATGCCTAGGTTCTCTTTCTAACACAAATATTTCAAAAACATGGAACACCAACAAAATTTGCAAAATTAATTTCATTCCCCTTAAGTTAAATTAGTCGTTATATTGAAAACATATTTGCCAGGAACTAAAAGGTCTCTCCTGCTGAATTTCTAAAATGGGCTGGTCCATCATTCAATTTGGGCAGCACCACTTATAATTCAAAGGGATGTTCACTGAAAATTTACTGACTGAATAGGGAACAGTAATGACCATGATCAGCCTGCAGGCTAAAGGTTAAAATATCATGAACAATCTCACCTGTGACCCAGATATTATTGCACCAAACACATGTATCAAGTGTACTTTCAGATCTGATGGCAACCAGCTCTTCTGAAAACAGTCTGAAAAAACAAACAACAGAAAAATAATTCCTTTAAGGGATCTTATATCGATTCCATCTGTTAGCACTTCTTTAATGAAGTAAGTAAAAGAATATTCAAAATCAGTCAAAGTATGATCAAGTAATGAACATTTCAACATCTGAACAAACTGGCAGTCATTCTGTGTCCAAGGTAACATGGTAGATTTATTGAATTTCTTGATATTTATTTCAATTCTATAAAATCATTTTTCACTACTTTTCCAACAATACTGAAAGAAATTACCATGTTCTAAATCTTGATTACAAGAACCGTTACAGATTAATCTGTTTAAAATGTCACTTGCTCAATATATAATCCAGCAGTATGTTAATGACCTCATAAACACACTAAAAGGCCAGCATCAATGGTCAGACATTTTCTTAAATTTTGAACCACAAATGTCAGATTTTAATATTCTTCCACCTTAATGAAATGCTTCATGGTGCCTTACATATAACTCATCTTATGTTAGGAGTTCTTTGCTCTTTAACCATAAAACTATATACTGTGAAATCATTAATATTCGTGGGTGACTCATTTTCGTGGATTTCATGGTTGAGTCATTCCACGTAATTTAATCCCAACAAACAAGTAAAATTCCCATTCATTTTATGTTCAAATGTTGAAATCCACGAATTCATATCCCACGAAATTTCCGTTTTGGAGAAAACCACGAATTTCATGCCCATGAAATTAAATGATTTTACAGTAGCTGTTTTTTTTTTTTGCACATGTGAATACCACCTTCAAGATGAAAGGGCACAAATACTAAATTTTACATATCTAAAAACATCTTAATTTAACAGCAGGAGTCCTACTAAGTCTCAGAGAACAGAAAATTACCCATTTTGTATGACATTAACAAATACATGTATCTGATAATTTCTAGACACCAATCAATTATGTCAAACTTGTAACTGCAGCAATATGTGACATATACCCGGTGTTCTAAAGTGTAAGGCAATTCAAGGACAAAATGACTGAATATATCATGCCCTTCTTGTGGCATTTCAGGGTCAAAGGTCATAAAGCTGGTTTTAATGACAAAGCTTAAAAACTCCAGTATATGATTGGTTGATTCCCAGCACAATCCTAAAACTGACCAATTAAAAGGTTGCATTTTGAGACCAGGCTCCATACTGAAGCACCTATTATTTTTATCCTAAATTTTTGTTGTATCTTACCATGAAAGAATGGTATTATTTCCACGTGCAACAATGCTGGCTTGAAGTTCAAGCGTGACTGCTCAACTGTCCACCTAAAACACAGGAACGAAATAAATCATTAAGATAAACATTAAAATGCCTGTATCTTTCATATACAATAATATTATCATTGGGAATTCTTTGCAAAATATAAGTGGGAAAAAGCAAATTTAATACTAGAAAAGAACTTGTAAAATTACATATTCATACGCAGAAACATGATTTATCACCATTTTTTAAACAAGAGCTGTCCGTAAGACAGCCAAGCTCGACTATTCGAAATATTGTCACAGAAGCAGGAAATTATTACCCAAAATGTTAAATATCAAAAGAGTTTTAAGTTCGAAAGGGGACATAATTTGACCAAAATACATATCAGAGTTATGGGACTTGATGTTATCAACTAGTTTTATAACCCCGAAGAAACATGTTAAGTTTCAATTCAATATCTGCATTAGTTTTGGGGATAGTAACTTGCATGTTAAACTTTAACCAGAATTTTCTAAGTCCAAAAGGGGGCATAATTTGCTCAAAATACATGTTAAGAGTTATGGAACTTGACCCAGTGAGGTTGGTTATTGACCTTGAAAAAGAATAAATAAGTTTCAAAGCTATATGCCTTTTGGTAATAGCCGTATGTACTTGCACGCAAAACTTTAACCAGGATTTTCTAAGTCCAAAAGGGGGCATAATTTGCCCAAAATACATGTCAGAGTTATGGGACTTGGTGCTATCAACTAGTTTTATAACCCCGAAGACACATGTGAAGTTTCAATTTAATATCTGTAGTAGTTTTGGAGATAGTTACTTGCATGTAAAACTTTAACCAGAATTTTCTAAGTCCAAAAGGGGGTATAATTTGCCCAAAATACGTGTCAGAGTTATGGAACTTGACCCAGTGAGGTAGGTAATTGACCTAGAAAAAGAAAAAATAAGTTTCAAATCTATATGCCTTTTAGTAATAGCTGTATGTACTTGCACGCAAAACTTTAACCAGAATTTTCTAAGTCCAAAAGGGGGCATAATTTGGCCAAAATACATGTCAGAGTTATGGGGCTTGACCCAGTGAGGTAGGTAATTGATCTAGAAAAAGAAAAAATAAGTTTCAAATCTATATGCCTTTTAGTAATAGCTGTATGTACTTGCACGCAAAACTTTAACCAGAATTTTCTAAGTCCAAAAGGGGGCATAATTTGGCCAAAATGAAGGTCAGAGTTATGGGACTTGGTGCTATCAACTAGTTTTATAACCCCGAAGACACATGTGAAGTTTCAATTCAATATCTGCATTAGTTTTGGAGATAGTAACTTGCATGTAAAACTTTAACCAGAATTTTCTAAGTCCAAAAGGGGGCATAATTTGCTCAAAATACATGTCAGAGTTAAGGGACTTGACCCAGTGAGGTAGGTAATTGATCTAGAAAAAGAAAAAATAAGTTTCAAATCTATATGCCTTTTAGTAATAGCTGTATGTACTTGCACGCAAAACTTTAACCAGAATTTTCTAAGTCCAAAAGGGGGCATAATTTGGCCAAAATACATGTCAGAGTTATGGGGCTTGACCCAGTGAGGTAGGTAATTGATCTAGAAAAAGAAAAAATAAGTTTCAAATCTATATGCCTTTTAGTAATAGCTGTATGTACTTGCACGCAAAACTTTAACCAGAATTTTCTAAGTCCAAAAGGGGGCATAATTTGGCCAAAATGAAGGTCAGAGTTATGGGACTTGGTGCTATCAACTAGTTTTATAACCCCGAAGACACATGTGAAGTTTCAATTCAATATCTGCATTAGTTTTGGAGATAGTAACTTGCATGTAAAACTTTAACCAAAATTTTCTAAGTCCAAAAGGGGGCATAATTTGCTCAAAATACATGTCAGAGTTATGGGACTTGACCCAGAGAGGTTGGTAATTGACCTAGAAAAAGAATAAATAAGTTTCAAAGCTATATGCCTTTAAATGATAGCTGTATGTACTTGCATGCAAAAACTTAACCAAGGTGTGACGCCGACGCCGACGCCGACGCCAGGGTGAGTAGAATAGCTAGACTATTCTTCGAATAGTCGAGCTAAAAAAGAATTACATTTACTATCATATTTCAAGTACATGTATGTTTCACTTCAATACAGTACAATTATCTATATGTATGAGGATATCACTGTCATTAATAGTGTGGTTAAGTTTCAATTAAGGTGAAATTATTTATATCTATGACGAAGTTAATCTGTTACTGTCACGGATTGTGCAGTTAAGTTTATGCAATATTTTGAAATCCACATAATTCATCTTTAAAGGAAACAGTAACCTTGGCCAAAACCACAAAGTTTTATGCCCAAACAAATTAAATGATGTAACAGTATACTAAATTCATTTTTTTCTCTTCTCTAATTTCAATTAACTGAATATTTGCAACATTGAAATGTAAAGACAGTACAATTTAACCTTTAGCCTGCTGGTGGCAAGTGATTCTGGCCTTGCGACCAGAGCAGACTAAGATCAGCATGCGCATCCTTGCAGTCTGATCATGGTCTGCACTGTTTGCTATTCAGTTAGTAAATTTTCAGTGAACACCCCTTCAAACAAGGCAGTCTGAAAGACAGCTAAATCCACCGCCACTGTTATGGATAGTGAAAGGGTAAACCTTTGACCTTGAACTGTGATCTTGACCTTGAACTGACATGGCTGACTCATGAATTCTGCAAATCCTCTTGATGAGGTGATCATTTGACCCAATTTTCATGAAAATCCTTCAAGGGGTTTAGGAGATACAGAGTGAACACAAAATGGAAGGCTCAAACCTTTGACCCCAAGTTGTGACCTTCACCTTGAGCCGGCATGGCTGACTCATAAGTTCTGCACATCGTCTTGATGAGGTGATCATTTGACATAAGTTTTATAAAATTCCTTCAAGAGATTTAGGAGATATAGAGCAGACATGAAATGGAAGGCTAAAACCTTTGACCTCGAGATATGACCTTGACCTTAAGCCAACATGACTGATTTATGCGTTCTGCACATTGCCTTGATGAGGTGATCATTTGACCCAAGTTTCATATGAATCCTTCAAGGGGATTAGGAGATACAGAGCGGACACACAATGGAAGGCTCAAACCTTTGATCCCGAGTTGTGACCTTGACCTTGAGCCAACATGGCTGACTCATGAGTTCTGCACATTGCCTTGATGAGGTGATCATTTGACCCAAGTTTGATGAAAATCCTTCAAGGGGTTTAGGAGATACAGAGTGAACACAAAATGGAAGGCTCAAACCTTTAACCCCAAGTTGTGAACTTGACCTTGAGCCGACATGGCTGACTCATGGGTTCTGCACATCGTCTTGATGAGGTGATCATTTGACCCACGTTTTATAAAATTCCTTCGCGGGGTTTAGAAGATACAGAGCAGACACGAAGTGTTACAGACAGACGGAAGAATGGATGGAGACCATTCCTATAACCCCCACCACTCGTGGCGGGGATGAATAATAAGTGGTACTGCCCAAACTGAATGATGAACCAGTCCATTTTATAAAATAAGCAAGGTAAAGGTTCATGTTTTTACAGGCAAAGCAGGCTACAGATGGAAAACTTTCATTAAACACCTACAGCTTACCCTAACAATCTTTTCCGCCATATAAAATATGGATCATATAAACATTCAAAGAAATGAAGCGTCAACTTCACAAAGATGATATGTTGCTGTAAATCTTCTCCAAGATTTCCTTTGATCTGCAATATAGACAAATGATGAAAGCTGAATACAGTCGACATCGTACTTGCGACCACCTCTATTAAGCGATTTTTGTATTAAACGACCAGTCAAAATCCCTCCCGAACGTTTTCAGTATATAAATTCATTCCATTAAACAACTTTTTTATTAAACGACTAGCGACCACATTAATGTAGTCCCGACAGGTAAAATATTCTACAAAAGTATCTATTAAGCGACTGGGTACCAAAATTCTACCCGGGCATTTCTTCATCTGTGTAATTAGCGAGTACGTTTTGCACGTGACTGAATGCAATTAACCTTTGTATGAGTCAAACTGACAAACAATCTAGCCATAATTTTCATGGTTTGTGGATTTTGAACCCATACATGTCTGTTCATAATAAATACAGTTACATTAACAGTTAAAAATAACTTTCCTTTTCATCTGACTGAAATTCATTAAGAGACTATTCCATTAAGAGACCACTTCTTAGCAGTCCCTTGGGTGGTCTCTTAATACAATGTCGACTGTACTTAATTCGTAATATCTATAAAATACCAGCAGTCTAATGGTGAAGAATTGTATGTTTTAAAGGGGATACATTTAGATCTATGTCAGATGAAACGAAAGCTGTTGGAAAACCACAACCCTACACTATTCAATAGCCTTGTTAATAGGAAAGTTAAATTAATGAATACCAAAAGCTGTAAAAGGGGCATAACTTTGTGTGAAGCAAAATAAAGTTATGGAACCTAAGCACTTCATGTCAGATTGTCACAGTGAATAGATGTGTGAAGTTTCAATCCACTGCTACAATTGGTTACTGAGATACTAGCTTACATACAAAAACTTAACCAAATCATGACTTTACACATAAGTCTGTGTGGATCCGGACATCAACATCAATGAATGGATAAAGTGTGATAGCTCTACCTATTCTTCAGTTAAGCTAAACAAGACCTTTTGATATTCCTTTAAAGATTTCAGTATTTTTAAGTTCTATAAATCTAAACATTCTCTATTACTTCTTACAATCTATATATCTCACCTTATTAACAACAGTTGTAGCAATGTTTACAACATAACTTGTGAACTCGCATGAAGCCACCAACTGGACATTGTCATAATTCCTATAATAAGCAAAGAAATACAGTAACTATGTTATAGAACTCATCTGTCAATAAAATCATTATTATTATGATTTATAGGAAAATAATATAATAGATCATATTATACCTGATTTAAATAGCACCCTTTTCATGACAAACATGTTCAAAGGTGCTTTACATAGAAGGGCAGCCACACAGGGCACCTCTACCAGTAGATACAGAGTTATCTGACCAGAGGCACTGTGAGAGAAAGCCCCAAAAAAC
Source organism: Mercenaria mercenaria (assembly GCF_021730395.1). NCBI lineage: Eukaryota > Metazoa > Mollusca > Bivalvia > Venerida > Veneridae > Mercenaria > Mercenaria mercenaria. The sequence goes on from NC_069378.1 coordinate 2,233,998, forward strand.
AGAGAGAGAGAAAAATCTTTTAGATATAGACATGTCCAGGTAAGTTAGCCTAGCTCTTTGGGAATAGATAGCCTGTTCTTCAGCATGCTTAGTGTGTAGGGCCGATACACATAAATCCATCTTTCCTGGCAAGAATCTGTTCTGGCCTTTTAGTTAGGTAGCAGACACTCAACAGCATCTCAGAAATTTCCAGTGCCCAGACTGGGAACCCAGACATCTGGATTGACAGTCAAGCGTGTTACCACTAAACTATCGGGACCAGTGCTTTGCATCACTAAATTTTCTTGTATTGATCAATTAACCTTTAGCATGCCGGCGGCAAGTAATTTGGCCTTTGCGAGATCAGGTGGAAGCCGATCATGGTCTGCACTGTTCGCTATTCAGTCAGTAAATTTTCAGTGAACACCCCTTCCAATAATAAATGGTATTGCCCAAATTGAATGATGGACCAGTCCATTTTAGAAATTTAGCAGGCTAAGGGTTAAAGAAAATTTTGATTATCTTCTGTAGTCACAGAAAAAAAAACCAATTTAGACATTTTAATACCTGCACAGTACAATTAAACATTTGACAATATCTGTGGCTGCTTTGATAGTTTCTGTGTCATCACCATAGCAACACTGGTTCAACTGGTTACCAAGCACCTGTAGTATCCCATCAGGCAGTTTGGTCAGATGTGGACCTTCTTCTGAAAACCTGTAAATAAAGAAAGGCTGAAACACGTGAGAAACTGAAAGATAAATGCACAATAGCTGGTTATTGGACCACTGTTTTTATGTAACATCATTTTTATGTCATTTTTCTGTGTCACATCAGCATTAAAAAGTTTGTTTATGTCAATATTTTATATGATCTATTTAAAGTTACATATAATTCTATGTTTTAGCATATAATAAACAACTCTTTAAATGGCAATATGACATGCCTTATGTGGTTACTAGCACTCCTAAACCTATACTGGTACTGGGGCTATGCCCTTGGGCTTATATAGATGTAAGTGTAGTCATGCTAATAACAACTAAAGGTATGATATTGCCATTCAATGACTGTATATTATAGCCAAGTAACTTGAAAGCCTTGATGTCTGAAAGCCACATTGTCCAAAGGCCTGCCACTTTAAAGTCCTGCCAATCTCAAGCCTCACAAGTTTAGTAACAAAAACTGAAGATGGAACAGGGGCATCCATAGCCCTAACTTACTTATAATAACCTTATGGCACCACATTTCAATTTCACTTGGCATCATTATTTATTTAAGGACCACAAGGCTTGTATGGCCCTTTGCTTAAAGGAGTGAATGACAAATTTGCTGTAAGCATCGGTAAAAGTTGTGAAATTTAAAAACCTAAAAAACTGTGCTTGGGGCCAGGGCCCCACGGGTCAAGGGCTATGCTTTGGCAAAGGGTCCATTGGGCCGTAGGCTCCTGTAAGACCCTTGAAGTTAGCAAATTTCAAGAGCTGGACTTAAATTACCTTTTCCTGAGACTACATTACTACTGTTTCTGATCACATCTCTGAAAATGCAGCTCTCAGTCATCAACAGGTTTTTTCAGCCAAATATTTTTTTAATTCCTCATTTTCTACCATGTTTGTCAACAATTCCTTCCTCAATTTGTATTTTTTTAAACCATGTTTGTCAACAATTCCTTCCTCAATTTGTATTTTTTTTAACTTCTGCAAGCTCAGCATAAGGTAATCACTCCTCCACCATAAAACTTTGGAACAATAACACTTCATATAAATTTCTGTTTCTCATTTTAAGTCATTCTCCCATCTCATACTTTGAAATTTAGTAATAACATTTCTTACATTTCACCATCCCATTTTCTCAGGTATAAAAGCCACTACATGTATTGATTTTCCTTGAAATGCTATTTTCAATACAGTCGAAGCTGTGTATAAAGACCATTCTAAAGAGAGACAGAAAGTGGTTTTTATTTGCAAGTTACCTTGTTACATGTACTTATTTATTTTGTTGGGTTTTATGTTGCACTGACACAATTATAGGTAAATATGGTGACTTTCCAGCTTTGACGGAGGAATGTTAGACCCAAGTGCCCCTCCGTGCATTATTTCATTACGAGTGGGTACCTTGGTAGAACCACCCACCTTCTGTAAGCCAGCTGGATGGCTTCCTCACATGAAGAATTCAACGCCCCGAGTGAGGCTTGAACCAACATCGATAAGAGGGCAAATGATTTGAAGTCAGCGACCTCTAAACCACTTGGCCACACAGACCCCCTACAAGTTATCTTGTTTCACAGGTAAAAGTACACTGCAGATAAATGAATTATAAACTAGTTTATGTACAAGCCTGGTGGCCTCTACTCACAGGCAGTCTTAATCACAGGTGTGAGTAATCTTCAAATCTTTATTCACAGGTTAACATGCACTGCCGATGTTAAAATTGGTAATGAAATTAGTGGTCTTTGGTGCAAGGTGATTCTTGTTCAAAGGTGGTATATAGTATAGGTGTGACTGTAGCTACCTGATTATCCCTGCAACTGTCTTACCTGGGAAAAGATAAATTTATTAAACAAAGAACTAATTAACTTACCCATCAGTTAGATGATTCAGATTGTAGTCTATCAGATCCTGGTAGGTCTCTATAAACAGTTCAATATAGTCGAGTAACGCTTTTGGATCAGTCTGAAAATAGAGGCAACCGCTACTTTAAAATCCATACGCAGATGGTGTGGGCATTTTCATTTCCGTCATATAAAACAGCAATAACAAAGAAAGCTGTACTTTCCCAATGAAAATACTATCAACCTCTGAAAGAAACAAGAGCACCACCTTGCGGGTGCAGACGCTCATCTGATTTTTTTGTCTCTGAATATTGTAGGCTACCCATGATTTTCTAGGTCCAAAAAGGGCCATAATTCTTGCAAAAAGAAGGATTGAGTTATGTATCTTACTGTACAGAGTCAGCTTATGATGGTGAACAACTGTTACAAGTTTCAAAGCAATAGCTTTGACAGTTTAGGAGAAAAATTTACCTAAACATAAAACTTAACCAATAAATCTGATATTTTCTAAGTCCAAAAGGGGCCATAATTCTTACAAGAAGCAGGCTGGGGTTATGTTTATTCCTGTACAGGGTCAGCTTATGATGGTGAACAACTGTTGCAAGTTTTAAAGCAATAGATTTGATAGTTTATGAGAAAAGCTGACCTAAACACAAAACTTAACCAAGAAATCTGATTTTCTAAGTCCAAAAGGGGCCATAATTCTAGCTAAAAGCAGGATGGAGTTATGTTTCTTGCTTTACAGGGTCAGCTTATGATGGTGAACAAGTGCTGCAAAGTTTCAAAGCAATAGCTTTGATAGATTAGGAGAAAAGCTGACCTAAACATAAAACTTAACCAAGAATTTTTTTTCTAAGTCCAAAAGGGGCCATAATTCTTGCAAAAGGCAGGATGGAGTTATGTTTCTTGCTGTACAGGGTCAGCTATTGATGGTGAACAAGTGTTACAAGTTTCAAAGCAACACCTTTGATAGTTAAGGAGATTTTAAAGTTGACCTAAACATAAAACTTAACCAGGCAACGCCAATGCCGATCAAGTGATGACAATAACTCATCATTTTTTTTCCCAAAAATCAGATGAGCTAATAAGAAAAGATTTAAAATATGCATGTATAACACATAACTATTACAGCTGTTAATTTTAGCAGTGTATTTTCCTCAACCTGCAAAATATTTCTGATTATTAAATACAATTTTACCAGATAATAAGGGCAAACCTCTGGAAAATAATCTTTTTTCATAAATTGATTTTTTTTCATATAGTTGAATTAAAAACATACAAATATCAGGGCTCTCGCGAGTGGGCAACTTGAGCGAGATAGGCTCTTTGGAACTTCAAACTTCGCTCAAATCTAACCTCAAAGCGAAATGCAAGTTGTCCGATTTTCTTTGATTTCCGCACTCGCTAATTACTGCGACCAGGACTGTTGACAATTTGCACGGTGTCATAACTAGTGTTGAATACACAAACACATGCTGATAGCATAATTTAAGCTCCGCCTACTTCAGGTACTTGCGAGATTTTCACGAGAAGTGTGACAGCGAATCAAATTATCCGATACACCAGGGTCGATTGTGTTCAGCCAATTAGTGCCGCAGTTACGTCTTTGACACTTCGCGATTAATTGTCAACATGTTCGAGTGCAAAAAAAAATCAATGTTTTATAAAGATACTGCTGATTAACCATGCGATTGATTGGGTTATTGTACACGACATGTAATGTATTAACTACGTTAAATTGACTTCCATCGATGAATTGATTTGAATATGTATTTAAAGTTTACACAGTTTACTTTCAGTTTTATTCGACTTTCAAGTGAGATACTGACATTCACCGAGGTGGTGACTCAGTGTTAATAACCAACACATCATACAAGATATAACCAAAATTTGGTGGATTACATTTACAGCATCGGCTTGAATTCTGAAAACGACTTTTTTCAGAATTTTGTAATGAAACAATAACCACTGTATGGGAAATGATCAAACTGGGAAATGATCAAACTAAGAAAATGAATGGTCACATCAATGATTTTTATCTAGAAACATATAATTTAATACAGCTACCTTTCAAACCACTGAACAGCATAGCAGTACAGGAAAAGTCTTCCCACTTCTCCTTGAAGTCTCCCCATACACTTCTCCCTAAATCAGCTTGAGGGAGAAGTGACTTCTCCCAAAAAATTAAACCTAGCTAGACCCCCCGCCCGAATATTACAGTAGAACTCTTAAGAGTCATGGTTGCAGGACACTGTCTTCTTTCAAATTTCACAGAAAACTTTCCCACTATCAGTGATAGTGGGGTGACTATCAGCAACCTTAGCTACTTGGCCATGGAAGCAACCATACTGACACGATCATAAATTTGTGCCCCAAAAAATGAACATTTTGAACATCTCAAGCAAAAAGATCAGTTCTCACAGTATTATCTCTAGACTCTATTAGCATCCTAAAGAATCATTTCTATCTATTTCTTTATCTTCTAATTGACCATTTGTCTACATCTTATCAACAACATTGCCAGAATAGTTACACATAAATCAATCTATCCGGACTGCATCTCTATATTAACTGGCAGAAATTAGACAGAGATCTCAGGAAATCCTGCACATGATGATGAAGCAACATTTTTATATACACTTTGGTGCAATGAAGTCATCTGGATGTACATTTCTCCTCCTAATGCTATATATCATATAGCTCTGTTTGAGTGGAGGTCATGGTGGGTGGTGAGAGGGAGACGTTAAATCATAAACTTCATAATTTGATGTATAGAATCCTGTGTATACAGTTCAGCACCTCTTGGTGAAGAATGAAAATTCAAGCAGTTCATTTCACATAAATCCTCATTATACAGAATATTATGCACTTCAAATCTTTATGTCTTCATGTCAGATCAACTTTTCTATAAAATTTTCATGGAAAACATTTGTGTTAAATTTCCACAAAAAATTATTAATGTCAGAACTTCACACAGTACATGTGGGTCAACCTTCACAGAAACAATTTCACTGTCAAATCTTAAAGGAAGATATTTGTCTCAAATTTCACAGAACAAATGTATCAAATCTCAACACAAAACATTTGTGTTATGTCTCCACATAACACATTTTTGTTAATTAAGTCTCCATACAAAACATTTATGTCAAGTCTCCATACAGAACACATTTGTGTCAAATCTCATTGTGTCATTCTCTACACAGCACATTTGTGTCAAGTCTCTACACAGACATTTGTGTCAAATCTCATTGTGTCAAATCTCTACACAAAATGTTTGTGTCAAGTCTTGCACAAAAAATCTGTGTCAAATCTTAACAGTCTCAGAATCTAACTCAAGATAATCAACCTTTAAAAATCTGAATTTACACAACAACAGTAAAAACTGAATAAAACTTGCAAAATAACAGCTTACAATAAATTCAAAAACAGAACTATTTTACATAATATTATAGCCTTTTAACAGCATTAAATTACACTTATTGCACTGAAACTGCCCAAAAAACTGCTGTTTTCTTCCTTTTCGGCATCAACAAGTTAAAGATTTTATGAGATACTGATAATTTGAGAATACAAAAAATGCACTGATCACTTCTTGCTTAAATTCTTCCTCACAATTTGGTTTATGTAACTATTTGTATCAGACAAAGAAACAACATTTTTACTCTTTTTTGTCCAAACTGAATGCATATAACTTTTTCTAACAATTTTTAAACTGACAGTAGAGAAAGTTTGTAGAACGTGGTGGGGCATTTAAATCCAAATATTCAACTTATCAATCATGCTAGTAACATTTATGTAAAAAACTATGTTAATGGGTCAACTGAAACGGACTTTCTTGGTGCCGACCGATTCTGTAAACACAACTTCAGACAATTTCCTTGATTGCCTTAAGTAAACCTGCAGGTAACACTCACTCAACTGCTGCACCTACATGATCTATGGAAACATATGTTTCACAAGAATCTGCAATTAAAAACATGTTTATATCTGTCTGCAGCCTAGCATTTCTAACAAATAAACATTACATTCCTGGAATGTACACTAATGTTTTGGAATCTCTTCCTATTCTTCTATAATTTTTTATGTTTTGGAGGAACGTTTCTACTCCTCAGTCCTGTAGGTAAAGGAATTTATGAGGTGTTCAAAACGACTGGTACTCATAGACCAGCTCAGGAAGATGCTTTATTAATTAAAACAGCCATTTATAACTCTGTTTAACCCTGTTAAATTTCTATAATGAACTAGTCCATCTTTCAGTTTGGACAGTACCATTTACTGTTAAAAGGGGTTGATTACCTAAAGGATACTGACTAAATAGCAAACAGTGCAGATCTTAAGCAAATCCATCAAGTAATAACAAAGATATAAAAAAGAGAAAGTGCATAAACACTTTAACCAAGGTAGGGACGCGGAAAGACGCCAACGCCAAGTAGAATAGCTCTCCATACTTAATATAGTTAAGCTAAACATCATAAATATTATGATACTAATGGAAGATCGACTATTATCTTTAACCGAGATCAAACTCTGAACAACAAAACTGACATTTACCCATTTGAATTGAGAAGTTGATGTCATTTTGAAAGATGCCATTCTGAGATATTGCAGTTGCTTTCTATTTATTCATACATTTATTTAAACAAGGGTACGTGCCATAGTCACAAAATACTCCCATCGAGAGCTTGCTGTCATTCTTGTATCTGACATTTGACCTCTAAGTGTGACCTTGACCTCAGGTGATTTTCTAGCCGTCCGGTAATTGATTTCTTACTGAATAAGTGATGATTCTATGTAGTTTTAACTGTTATTTACTTAAGATAGCAATACTTAATGTATCTGATTTTTCAATTGATAAAATGAATGAGATTGTGTGTGTATACAAATCCATTGATATTCTATTTTCAGAAATGATAAAAACAATAATCGTCGAACGTCCATGTTATTTTGTAAAAAGTGATGTTTTTCTAAGGCCAAAATAAAAAATATGTGTGGTTCAGGTAACCCGACCGACCCTAATTTTTTACTGCCGACTCTTAACACTTTTTATCGATTTTTGAAACGAAAATTGTTTGTGGTTACGAATTAGCCTGGGACGAAAAATACTGAGTATGAACTGAAACACTTTGAAGAAAGCTTCTATCGACAGATAATCCGATATTTAGTAATACACAAAGACAATACGCCAATGTGTCAATATCGAATTACACTGCAGGGCATAATCTAAAATTTTGCCAAGAGTTGCTAGATTGTTCCTTCACGCAAGAACGATTATCAGTCAATCTGATTCGCCAAACTTCGCACCGTCTTCTTCTACGAAAGCAAATGAAACGAAATATTAGCTGCGCGCTTCGTCTAAAGCTCAGCCCATTTTCTTGATGCATTTTGTCCTTTGTCTAAAGCTCTGCCCATTTTCTTGATGCTTAAAACGCGAGATGAATTTAAAAGTTATTTTTAACATCGAGCGAGATAAATTTACATATGTGAGATAAATTTACAAGTAATTTTTAATAACAAGCCGATTCCCCAGTAGAGATGTATTTACAAGTAATTTTTGATAACAAGCCGCAGAAGTAATGGTCGATCAGGAGGAGGAAAATAATCTGGAAATAATGATAAGTTGAAGCGCTCGCAAAGAATTAAAAATGTGCGATTGTGAAATGTGTTAAATAAATCTAAGCGTTCGTAACATTTCAGTCGCGTTCGTAAAATTTCAGTGAAGAATCTTTGAGATACAAATGAACTAAAGCAGTTTGTTTGGTTCTTTCACGTGCCAAATGTAACACATTGATACATCAGTCAGGGGTGTAACTGTTACAAGTTATCACAGTTTATAACCCATTTGAGTTATTGCTTATATTTTCATAACTTGTTTCAGTTATCATAAAATATTACAAAGCCCTCCTGTGCCAATTCCTCATTTTGAATGTGACTAATTCAATTATTTCCTGAATCCTTGAACTCTTATCTTTCCAGCTATGAAGTAATTTTTTTTACGCAAGGCTGATAAGGTTTTACAAGGCTGATAAGGTTTTACGCAAAAGGTTTAAAGCTATAAAACTCTTACCATCCCATTATGCTTATCAGGTCATGATCAGACTAAAAGAGAATTTGATTAACCACAGATTGCTACTTATTTCACTGTATAGGTCACCTTGTGAGAACAGCAAAAAGACTTTTTTTGAATAACTTACCTGAGTTAACTTATATTTTATAACTAATAGAGGTTATAAAATGCTCAAAAAAATAACTGAAATAGGTTACATAACTTAAAACAGTTACACCCCTGACTGTACATGGGGATAAATTTTTAAAAGCCCCACCCAAGAGCTTCAAAACAAAGTGCTAATAATACCTTTAGGTGGTACAAAGGTCAAAAATAAAGAGCTAAATATTAATGTTTTAAAACCATCTACATAGTGAAAAATGCCTATTAAAGGGAGATAATTCAAAAATTGCAAACTATTAAAGGGATAATTTCATACATTGAGCAATTACTTTTGCTTTGAAATTGTTCTTGAAAAATGACTAGAACATTTTTATGAGAAGATTTTTGATTCAATGTGATATTAGGATGAACATGTTCAAGAGCAAATTGGATGGTTAAAGTATCAAATGAAAAAAGAGTTTTAAAACAAGAGCTGTTGGATGACAGCGCGCTAGACTTTTCGAAGAATTGATTGAAGAATGGGGTCAAAATATTACCACAGATAATATTCAGACAAAAGAAACAAGAGGGCCAAGATGGCCCTAGGTCGCTCACCTGATAAACATACCATAACAGTGTAAACATGTTTGACATAGTGATTTCATGGAAACAAATATTCTGACCAATTTTCATTAAGATTGGATCAAAAATATGGTCTCTTAAGTGTAAACAAGCATTTTCTTCAATTTGACCTAGTGACCTAGTTTTTGAGCTAAGATGACCTACATTCGAATTTGACCTAGATTTGATCAAGGCAATCATTCTGACTAAATTTCGCAACCTCGATTGAAAAATACAGCCTCTATCGCATTCAAAACGTTTTTCTTTGATATATCCTAGCGACCTAGTTTTTGACCCCAGATGACCCATATTCAAACTTGACCTTTATTTCACCAAGGCTAGCATTCTGACCAAATTTCATGAAGATCAATTAAAAAATACAGTCTCTATTGCATATACAAAGGTTTTTCTTTGATTTGACCTAGTGACCTAGTTTTTGACCACAGATGACCCATATTCTAATTTGACCTAGATTTTGTCAAGGCAATCATTCTGACTAAATTTTATGAGAATCCAGTGTAAAATGCAGCCCCTATTGCATAAACAAGGTTTTTCTTTAATTTGACAGGGTGACCTAGTTTTTTAGCCCAGATGACCCATATTCAAACTCCATCTAGATTTCATATAGACAAAATTCTGATTAAAATTCATGAAGATCGGGTGTAAAATGCAGCCCCTATTGAATACATAAGGTTTTTATTTGATTTGACCTGATGACCTAGTTTTTGATCCCCGATGATCCATATTCAAACTTGACCTAGATTTTATCAAGGCAATCAGTCTGACCAAAATTCATGAAGATCAATTGAAAAATACAGCCTCTATTGCATACACAAGGTTTTTCTTGATTTGACCTAGTGATCTAGTTTTTGACCCCAGATGACCCATTTTCAAAACTGGCCTAGATTTCATCAAGGTTGTCATTCTGACAAAATTTCATGAAGATCAGTTGAAAAAAAACAGCCTCTATCGCATACACAAGGTTTTTCTTTGATTTGACCTAGTGACCTACTTTTTAACCCCAGATAACCCATTTTCGAACTTGGCCTAGATTTCATCAAGGTAATCATTCTGACCAAAATTCATGAAGATAAAATGAAAAATACAGCCTCTATCGCATACACAAGGTTTTTCCTTGATTTGACCTAGTGACCTAGTTTTTAACCCTGGGTGACCCATTTTCAAATTTGGCCTAGATTTTATCAAGGTAATCATTCTGACAAAATTTCATGAAGATCAATTGAAAAATACAGCCTCTATCGCATACACAAGGTTTTTCCTTGATTTGACCTAGTGACCTAGTTTTTGAACCCAGATGACCAATTTTCGAACTCAGCCTAGATTTAATCAAGGTAATCATTCTGACCAAAATTCATGAAGATAAAATGAAAAATACAGCCTCTATCGTATACACAAGGTTTTTCCTTGATTTGACCTAGTGACCTAGTTTTTGGCCCGGGGTGACCCATTTTCAAATTCGACCTAGATTTCATCAAGGTAATCATTCTGACAAAATTTCATGAAGATCAATTGAAAAAAACAGGCTCTATCGCATACACAAGGTTATTCCTTGATTTGACCTAGTGACCTAGTTTTTGACCCCAGATGACCCATTTTCGAACTCTGCCTAGATTTCATCAAGGTAATCATTCTGACCAAATTTCATGAAGATCAGTTGAAAAATACAGCCTCTATCGCATACACAAGCTAAATGATGACGGACAGACGACAGACAGACAGACGCCGGACATCGAGTGATCAGAAAAACTCACTAAGCATTGCTCAGGATTTCGATAAGTCTTGCACTAAATGGCAATGTGTGAACCAATTTCAAAGTCCAAAAAGGGCAATAATTCAGCCAATATAGTTGTCAGAGTTATGTACTCTTGCCTACAGATAGAAATCATGATGATAAACAAGTGTTCAAAGTTTAAAAGCAATATGTCAAAAAGTTTTAACAAACTGTGGCCTTGTATGAAAACAGAACAAATTTTAAAGTCCAAAAAGGGCCATAATTCAGCCAAAATAGATGACAGAGTTATGTACTCTTTCCTACAGATAGAGACTATTAAACTGAACAAGTGATAAAAGTTTCAAAGCCATATGTAAAAGACTTTACACAAAATATGAATTGGTAGGAAAAACTTAACCAAGATTTCTAAGTCAAAAGGGGCCATAATTCAGTCAAAATCCTTGATGGAGTTAAGTACTCTTGCCTATAACTGGACATGGTGATGGTAAACAGGTGTTGAAAGTTTCAAAGCTTTATCTCAAAAGACTTTGTCAAAATATGAACTGGTATGAAAAAACTTAACCAAGATTTCTAAGTCAAAAAGGGCCATAATTCAGCCAAAATCCTTGATGGAGTTATGTGCTCTTGTCTATAACTGGCCATGGTGATGGTAAACAATTGTTGAAAGCTTCAAAGCTTTATAAATCTCAAAAGACTTTGTCAAAATATGAACTGGTACGAAAAACTTAACCAAGATTTCTAAGTCAAAAGGGGCCTTAATTCAGCCAAAATCCTTGATGGAGTTATGTGCTCTTGCCTATAACTGGCCATAGTGATGGTAAACAAGTGTTAAAAGTTTCAAAACTTTATCTCAAAAGACTTTGTCAAAATGTGGTCTAGTACGAAAAACTTAACCAAGGCGTGACGCCGACGCCGTGGTGAGTAGGATAGCTCTACTTATTCTTCGAATAGTCGAGCTAAAAATGGCTACTAATTCTGGCACTTTTGGCTATAAAATGTTTTTGCAATTGGCTAAAGTCATGGCTACAAGGAAGGCTTCAAATGACATCTCTTAAACTAGCCTTACTCATTTGGCTTATTGGAATGACTTATTTTATGATCTGATATTTTGTAGTTGCAGTCATCCCTGTGACAGAGACAGCAACAGTCAAAAGTGATCATGCTGTCCTGAAACGTCCTATTATTTGGACTACTCTTAAACCACTTGGCCAATTAGATCAAACTTCACAGGAATGTTTCTTGAATAGTCCCCTTTCAGAATTACTCAAAAAGCCTACCTACCAACCCTATTTTTTGACCAATGTAAGTTACCTGACCCACATGGGTTTTCTAAAAAAAAACAATTAAAAAAAAAAAAAAAAAAAAATCCTACCTACCTACCCTATTTGTTTTTTGGCAATGTTACCTGAACCACATATATGTTTTTGGGCCTAATGGCCTTAAGAAACTTCAATTCTTTAAACACACAATTATAAATTATTGTTTGGAGCATGTAAAACAAGCAAGTCATTAAGTAAGGCAGTGGCTAGAGAACCGGAATCGGTTCCCTAGACTGCGAACTTATTCGTCCAGAACCGGTTCTCTAGCCAAAGTACCGTGCATAGGCTAGGGAACCGGAAATTTTATTTCTATGCATAATGCTGCCGAAATCCACTTAATAAGTTCACTGTCTAGGGAACCGATTCCGGTTCTCTAGCCACTTCCATTAAATAATTTTGACTATTATTTTGAAATAAAATGGATTAATTATGAATGCTTAACTACTGTTTTTCTAAAAGTTTTGAACATCACACAGCCGCTATTGAAATTAAATGTCATTTAAAACAGTTATCATTTAAAAAAATATTTTGATATTAAAATTTGAAAATTGTAAGTATATCAAAACTGTTTTAATACTTTTGAAAAGCCAGTGAAAAAATTGCTAAAACAAGGCAGAAATCCCCCGCCACTGCTATGATTTGTGAAACGGTAAACCTTTGACCTTAAGCAGCGACCTTGACCTTGAACTGACATGGCTGACTCATGAATTCTGCACAACATCCTGATGAGGTGATCATTTGACCCAAGTTTCATGAAAATCCTTCAAGGGGTTTAGGAGATACAGAGTGGACACAAAATGGAAGGCTTAAACCTTTGACCCTAAGTGGTAACCTTGACCTATGCTGGCTAACTCATAAGTTCTGCACATCGTTTTGATGAAGTGATCATTTGACCCAAGTTTTATAAAATTCCTTCAAGGGGTTTAGGAGATATAGACCGGACACAAAATGGAAGGCTCAAACCTTTGACCTTGAGTTGTGACCTTGACCTTAAGCCGACAAGGCTGACTCATAAGTTCTGCACATCGTCTTAATGAGGTGATCATTTGACCCAAGTTTCATGAAAATCCTTCAAGGGGTTTAGGAGATATGGAGCGTACACGAAAGTGTTACGGAAGGACGGACACCATTCCTGTAACCCCCCACCACTTGTGATGGGGGATTAATTAAAAAATTGGCAGTGGCCTCAGATTCTAGGATTACAGAAGTTCCGTATTCCTAGACAACCCTTTGAGGATAGGCTAGGATTACGGAAGTATTTAAGAGGTAATGTATGTTAGGACATGCATCGATGATGTTGTAAAACTTATTTATTTCGCTTAAAACAGCATGCCCGCCCTATTATTTCGTGTTATCTATCAGCCATTTTGGGTTAGTATAATCTTAAAAGATATATTAATGGCGGCGCACGGAAATGTTACAGAAATATGAGGGTCAAACTTAAGTTTCTATATTTTAAATTTTATGTATTTTTATACTAAATATATTTATAATTATCATTATTTAGTTAGCAGATAAATGAAGAACAATACTCTAAATAATAGCTCAAAAGGATTTTCAAAAATATACTTTCAATTTTATGATTTGATTTTGCCTGTCACTTCACATTTCCGCGCGTATAGAATCTGGCGAAATCAACATCCGTATACGTTTTTCTATTTCGTTTTAACTACTTTAAGTGAAATAAGTAAGTTTACAATATAATTTATGCATGACTTAACATATATTTGATGCCTCTTAAATACTTCCGTAATCCTAGCCTATCCTCAAAGGGTTGTCTACGTATACAGAACTTCCGTAATTCTAGAGTCAGAGGCTAGGATTACGGTACCGTAATCGTAGCCACTGCCTTAAAAAATTCCAATCCAGTAAAAAGACTGCTTTGCCCGCCAGATGAACATATTTTAAGGAGTGATGTCACGGCGGGTAAGCTCTAGATGCAGTTTTATTTGTGGCGGTTACCGGATGGCTAGACACTTCCTTCATGAAAATGTACAGTACGTCCAAGATGAAAAGTCAATTTTTCGCGCGACCTCCGTGACAAAAAACGATTGACTGTGTCCTTTTGCGGTGTCCCGAACACGCTAGCTCATCGAAACGGACACTGAGTCCGTTATCGGCTGCCTAGCGATCGGCGGACACGGTGCGTCGCAATGTGCAACTGCGGTGATTTTCTCCATGTTCAGATCGTCTCAATTAATCCCGTTTTTGATTGTAGAAAGATAATTTTTGCTCCTATGTTTTGTTTTCTGTCAGGTAAACACTAAGCTTATAAGATGTGTAATTATAAACTGTTTTGTTTCCTTTGTTTATGTTCATAGTTGTATGTAAAAAATGTTAAAACGTCCACTAAGAATTACTACTAACATTACATGTTGGAATAAATGTTTTACTCACCTCTGTTGCAATTAAACTGCCTAAGTCTTTCTTTCGTTTAGCATGTTTGCCCATTTTCACATGTTGCGAAATTATTTGGTAAGTTACTTATGATTAATAAGTTCATGTTGGTATAACAAGTGCTAATTAGATAATTGTCGACATCAATAAAGTGTATTTAAATTTATTAGTTTTCGAGTAAAACTTCTTTCTATAAAATGCAGTTTCAAACAGTTAATTTTAACTTCAAGTCATGAAAATTGTTCGATGTTTAAATCAATATCATTTTCACTTGTACATGTAGTCTTGTTTATTTTCAATTTGCAATGATTTATTATCGTAAAATTTACAATGAAACAAGGGATAAATCAAAAGTTAGGAAGCTATTGTTTTATATTTCAGGTACACACCAACTACTAGTATATAAAAAATAGAGAAAAAAAACAGAAGTGAAGTTTCGGAGCAAGACCCGGTTGTGGCTAGTAATATGGTCCCGCACGGTCCTAAAGCTAGTCATACGTGAGGCACGTTCAGCTAGACAGTCTTGCTTGGACTACAAGAGTAGTGATAATCACATGACTAGATTTTTGGCCGTCGCGCGGGACTGTTCACTACAGGATGTTTTAAAGCCACTAATAAATATGTATAATTTCCATATGGTTTATAATAAATAATGAAAGCATAAAGTAGTTGTTATCTATACTTACGGGTACTGGTAGAAACTTTCAACAAGAGTGAAAATTACAGCACACCACCAGTGGAGGGAAGAAACAGAAAACGAAAATCGGGCTTCTATATCTTTTATTAATTCCCTTTTTTTTTCTATACGAAATTTAACGGAATATAATATTTACGGTACTAGGAAGCACAAACAATTCAAACAAATAAAGCCAAGAATGATTAACACTAGAAAGAAAAAAATATTTTGCTATGTTGCGTTCTCATATAATGCTTCCATTTGATTTTATTTCTTATTCATAACATGTACATAGATACAAACGATACCAACAATCGAAGATTATTTACACAAAATACAGACAGACAGACAGACATATTCTATAAATCATCATGTAATAATCACACACATAACGTGACAAATACACGTGCAGTTGTTAAAACTAAACAGTATAATTCTATTTCATATTTTGTTTCTGTTCCCTTTGGTCTATTACACAGACAAAATTTTATCAAAAAGATCATATACGTTATAACGAATATGCAAATATTACGAATATGAAAGTATCTTAATCTTGCTGAAAATAATACAGAATGGAGAATAAACAATTTTTGTCAGCAGTGAATACATAATATGAATTAAATAACAAACACAAAATAATTTCTGTAAGCATTATCGATACACAGGTTTTTGTTGTATATGTGGCTATAAACATATATGACATTTAATGCTAATAAAATTATGTTTACAAAAGAAAAAATAAAAAAAAAATTAAATTTTAAGTTGTTGCTTCCAAGGCTCTTACTCAGCACTATTTTTCGTAATCTTGCCCTGAAAAAAAAAGCAGATAAAACATAATTTTTAACAGCTGTATGTTACACATCACTAGTTTCCTGAAATTTGAAATGTCATGTGATATAATTCGATTAATTTGTTGTTTCAGACATGTAGACATGCATCTAAATGTTTAAATGGATAATTACTTTGTTTACTTTAAGTGAATACCACTGTTTTCTTTCCCGAGCGAAAACTTTAATGCCGATATTCTATACTGTATTAAAATTAAATTTCAAATTCTTTTTTGATATTTACAAAAGCAAATAAATTCGTTACAAATTAACAAGTTATTCAAAACCTATTAATTTTAACTGGTAACTTACCTCTTAAATAATTATCAAACTCCATGCCAAACTGTGAACGAAGATTAATCGTTTGGGTTTTAAATAAGGCAGTGGCTACGATTACGGTACCGTAATCCTAGCCTCCGGTTCTAGGATTACGGAAGTTCTGTATTCCTAGACAACCGTATGAGAATAGGCTAGGATTACAGAAGAATTTAAGAGGCATCAAGTTTATGTTAGGACATGCATAAATGACATTGTAAACTTACTCTTTTCACTTAATTTCGTGCTATCGATCGACCGTTTTGGGTTAGTATATCTTAATGGCGGTGTGCGGAAATATTATAGAATTATCTATGTTTCGTATATACCTGCATTTTTTTATCAAGTCAACACAAATGGTCTTTAATAACATACAATATGGTTATGAATCGTAAAGTTCAAAGTATAGGATTTATTTTAATCTAACTTTGACACTCATATTTCTAATATATTTCCGCGCGCCGCCATTAAGATTATACTTACCCAAAACGGCAGATAGAAAACACGAAATAATAAGGCAGACATGAAAAATTAAGTGAAATAAGTAAGTTTACAACATCATTTATACATGTCCTAACATCTACTTTATGCCTCTTAAAATACTTCCGTAATCCTAGTCTATCCTCATAGGGTTGTCTAGGAATACGGAACTTCCGTAATCCTAGAATCGGAGGCTAGGATTACAGTACCGTAATCGTAGCCACTGCCTTAAAATAACGTTATCGTATTAAAGTAATTGTTAGTATAACAACAGAAGTTTGCAACAAACATACAAAACTGCAAAAGTGAACTCTAAATAAAACAACTGAATTTATAAGTTTTATTGTTTATTAAGCACTGTCTCGTCGTATACGCTTCGTGTCAAGTGCTGTACCTGCAAAATACAAAAAGTTTCCAAAATTACCTTGCAGACGAACATTGAAACTGAAAAATTACGATGATATTATGTGTTAACATACACATAAATATATATTTTAAGTTTTGGTTAAAATAAAATGAAAAATAGCATATTTTAAAACAATATCATGAACACCGCAATTCGCCGCGATTTCATCGTGAAACAGCGTGTTCGCGAGCACCGTGTCCGGACACACTGTTCACCGCGATTTGTAGGGCTGTCATTGATTGGGTCTTTGGCATATTGACGATACCGATATATCGGAAGACAAATATCGACGATACATCGATATATCGATTATTAAGTTAGATTAAAAACCTGTTTGTTCATGGGCATGCTATATACCTTCTTGTTAATGTTCAGGGCACTAGACAACTTTTGGGGACAGGTACCCATACCCTCACTTAGGGAAATTATTCGACATTTTAAGACGAAAAAGGGAAGTTTAAGCCATGTATATGTAACTACTTTTCACACTTATTAGTACTGTTTTCAATCATTTCTAACTGATGTGACTATATTGCAACAGTAATTTTCCTTTGAGGCACTATATAATATTAAAAGAAAGAGTTCATATCTATTTGTGTCAAACAACCTATCATCAGCCTGACAGGGGAATTTTCTTCTAAGAAAAGGGAAAAAACATATTATTTTAGGAGGGGAATGGTACCCATATTCGGCCTCAAAAATGGCCAAACGAGTGCCCTGATGTTATGTTTAGTTTTATTGCCTACTTTTTATATTACTGTTTGATTGTGTTGTATTTGTATCTGTGAAATAAATAAAATAAATGAAAATTAATGAAATCTTTTATAGATCTTCATTGTGCCTTCACTCCTCTTTTGCATTTATCCTACTTTACAACCTAGTGAACTATAATACCAGGCACTGGAGTAGGGTTTCAAACAGCTAAAATTCTGCATTTTTCTTCCACAGATATCTATTTATTTATTAAATTAATTAATTTATTTATTTACCATGTTTTTATTTATTTTTAGCCTGTTTCATACCCTGTCTAATTTTTACCTTGCACTTACATTCGGTACTGGCATCGCGTGTTTTTGTTTTTTTTTTCTTTTTTTTGGTTTTCTTTTTTAACTTTTGCCCACGTTTTCGATGGGCCTCAAATGTGTAGCGTTTGGCTGTTTGTTTGTTGTACTGAAAGACATGTTTAAGCAACACCTTGTGTTTCTACGAACCCAAACAAAGCTTTTCTTTCCGTCTTTCGACTCTTTTTCCACTATTTAAGCCAGCGACGGCTTCCTCTTCGGCCATTTTTGATTGTTATTGTTACGGACACTAGCTAAATTCTGTACCTTTCTACTGAGTGATCAGCTATACGCGAACAAGTAAAAAGCCGAGATTGACGTAGAAACAGTATATATATACACTATGTTTTTACATGCACAAACAACGAAGCGACCTTTCAAGACAGGACAACGTAACTTTTTGCAAATAGATTCTGAAGTTGAGCCCTTTTTACTTCTACCCATATAGGTAGTGCCGGCTAGTGGGAAAAGACTGCTACGGTACAAGTTTAGACATGACCTTTTTTGACAACTTCCGTTACTTACGGCACATTTTTGCAGGCAGAAAAAGTTGTTTTAGAGGGTCTGAGTGTTTATCTAGACAGTTGTTTTTTCTCTCTGTAAAATATCGATTTTTGAAAATGGGAATCGATAATCGATCGATCAAAAAATATCGTTGATACATCGATATCGTTTCTATCGATGACAGCCCTAGCGATTTGCGGTGAAATCACCCAGCTGGGTGGTCAAATTTCTTTGAACACGCTAGTCTGGTATCACGGTGATGGGTGTCCATTGGAACTTTTCATTTTGGACGTACTGCTGCAAAATTATGGCTCAGGTGAAAGACTGACTGAATCTTACAGACTTTCTGTTTACGTTTCAATAGTCTAAATTGAGGATGCTTTTAAGCTCAAGTATCCCTTAGCAATATATAAAATTCTCTGATCTGAAACTGTTAAGCTACCATCAGCTGCACACCTGCCCTGGTAAAATATGATTTATTGGTCAGTAGCCAGTGGTGATTGTTTGGCCAAAATTTTATTTTTCGACAATAGTAGTTGGAATAGGCAACGTAATGACATTACCTTAGTTGTATAAATCATCCAAAACTGAAACAGTCTCTCTTTTGCGCTCAATTCATCCATAATTGCTACAGCACAATTTTCCAAAAAAACATTTTATTAACAATTTTGGCCAAAACCATCCAGCACTTCCGCAATGTGGATAAAAGTAGAAAAATCCGAATGATGAAAATATAGGTTGAACACCACTAAATCCAGCCGTTCTTTATTTCATATAAAATCCACTGATTTGAATTATCTGATTTACGGAATATTTTTATGACTCTCAAAATTAATAATGTAAAGGCTAGGTACCGTAACCCTAGCCACTGCCATTCGCAAAAGAAATAAAAATGATAGATTTACAGCCTGTACTGTACAAAACGATATGAACAGGTACATACACTCTACAGGCTAATAGAGAAAAATTCAATCAGTTTCATGTAGATCCGACATGTGGAGTATGTAAAAACACCCAGAAACTCGCATACACATGATCGCAAGTTGTGAAATGTATATCAATTCATCTCAAGAACTGCTGGCATTCTAAATCAACCAAATCCAAATCTACACATCGTACAAACTTTGACTCCAAGTTTATTCACACAAATGGTACTAGATTGTTCTCAACCAGAGGTTCAACAATAATATCAATTAAAGACACTGCCATAGAGAAATTAGAACGGCATTCAAGAATATTCCTATTTGACTTATCAAAACTTCTTGAGGGAGTTGTGTAACCATAAACTGATACATGTATCTGACAGTTGAAGTACCCATGTAAATATTTCCCCTTTAGCGTATATAAAAATTATAACAGAGAATCATTTTGGGAGGCACATGTGTATATACTCATCGTATATTGTAAAACATTAATATCATTGTGATATATTTAAGAATTCCGCGAATACTAGTGAATCTTAATCTTAATAGTTATATAGGGATAAGTTTGGAAAAGTTCGATTTGATGAAAATATTTAGATCTAAGCTGGAACAACTGACCTTCCTGATCTCAGGAAATAAGGCTAAAAGCAGTGATTAGGTGACCCTTGGATAAAAGTGTTTATTTATTCTTGGATTTGAATTACGATTCTGCGGTGGTTTTCAGTTAATTGAAAAGGATCGGTACATGGCAACTAAACCCTAGCGCCACCACCAAAACGTGATGATAAGGAAAAGAGCTGTCGACATTTCCATGGTGCAGCTATCACCGGTTTCAAATTGTAAATATTTACATTCTGTCTTATTTTTTTATTGATAAAATTTGTTTCAAAAATCGGAGAATGTAGTTCCGTGTAACAACACTTTTACTACCGGATGACTGTATTTTCATTAAATATTTCAAAAATTGTGGTGTCAAAGGCTTTTCTCCCGATTTATATATAAATAGCACATTTGTACATTTTGATATCTGTCTGTATTCGAGCTATATTTCGATGCATAGACACACTATAAGAACATAATCGCGCATGCAAATGGTCCACACATGTATGATTCTTACACAGACAAACATTAGAAGTAATGAAATCTCCCTAAAAGAAATATGCCAGTGTTTTTTAAAAGTGGTGGCGCTATCACGTCAGCTGACAAATTGAACAGCTTTATTTCTCATATAACCGACAAATTTCCAATAAAAGAAGAACATAGAAAAAACAAATAGTTCGTAGCTAAGCATCTCCGAAATAATAGTGTCCACCACATAATATTTCATATGGCCATTTTCCCCGAGAAAGGTATCGTTATACATATCTCTAACCTGTCAAATCTATCTGCATTGAATCATTTCATTACATCTAGAAACAACATACATGCAATATCGTCATGTGGAATTTTCCTGGCCGCTACTTAGAAATGACAGAGACTCAATTGTTACATTTCCTTTTTAAAATATTTCTAGAACATCTTTTAATACTTCTGGAATGTTTTTCTCCCCAACATTTCTTTTCGTTGAAAACAAAGGAATCAATTGACTTATCTGAGTAATTAATGACCAAATAAACACAATTTCAGTGTTACATTCCTCCATTTCGCAAACATTTTCAAGTACTTCTCTATATTCATTGTCACATAATCATCTCATATCTTAAAGTGTTTCTTGACTTGAAAGTGAATAATATTTCATTTGGAAGGTGATTTATGTTTTATGACATATTTTTTGAATGGTGAACAAATTGAACCCTTTTTGAATGACGATATTTTGGAGGAGTATGCTTTTTTGTTGTAGAATTTGCCTTCAGTGGGATACTTCATTTTAATTAATACATTCGGTGTAAAAGGCTTGGGAAGATTTTGTTCTTTTTTTAAAATTGTTACTAGAGGTTTAAATTGAAACGCCCAATCTGCAATGGATTAACAGTGTATGCATGATACTTGAATATATAGAAGTTTTATAATGTGATTGAAAAATTAGTCGTCCACTAATTATTCACACACATGCTTCTCTTCATTCTAAAATAACTTTAAAACATTAAACTGAAAAAGGTTAATGACAATCCCTGTAATCATACCTTATTTTCCATTGAATAAAACTACTTATTTGTAGTCAGACGTTCTAACGCTTACCGTCTGCCACAGCGCCACCACTACTGTATAGCGCCATCACTGATGTGAAAGCGCCACCACTTTTAAAAATGTTGGTATATGTCTTTTACGAGAGATTTCATTAAAACTAACGTATGTCTATGTGAGTATCATATACATTTAGACCATTTGTATGCGCGATTATGTTCATATAGTGTGTCTATGCTAATGCATCGGAGTTTAGTTGAAATGCATAGGCCTACAGGTGTTAAAGTTTACAAACGTCTTAATCAGGAGAAAAGCTCTTGACACCACAATTTACATGATATTTTAACGAAATTACAGTCAACCTATAGTAAAAATGTTCTTACACGGCACCACATTCTCCGATTTTTGAAATAAGTTCTATCAACGAAAATAAAATGTAAAATGTAAATATTACTCACCTGTTTACATTTTGAAACCGGTGATAGCTTAACCACGGAAATGTAGACAGCTCCTTCCCTTATCACCACTTTTTGGTGGTGGAGCTAGGGTTTAGTAGCCGTGTGGTAGCTGCCTTCGAGCCACCAAGAGATTATCTTGGGTGCTCCGATAAATCAACGGAGGAAACTTTAAGACAACAACAATATGATCGTAGTAACTCACACCCAAAATGTTGCTTAAAATCGCCCTTGCAATATAAACAAAATTGCGCTTTTAAATTTTGCACAATACTAAAATTTTTCACAAAGCGCATGGTAATAACGACGTTATACGATAACTTCCGCACCGCCATCAAAGTAAACAATACTGCGATGTTGTGTTGGTTGCGTTTACAAGAGACTCTAGTTTATACTTATTTGTTTTAGGTCGATTGTGAAAAAAGTTCTTTAACTTATATCAATCACTGGGCGCATTCGGCATACAAACACGTGTAACTCTGACTAGATCACCCGAGTTCACCTGAGTGACACGAGTAACAATTGTAGTCCGAACGCTTTATCGAGTAACTGAAAATGATGGAGAACGTTACCTATATGCTAACAGTTCAAAGGCCTCTGAGCTGTAACAATAATAGAGAATGGTTACTACTTTTGACACATAATGACTTCATTTTCCAAAATAAACAGCTGATCAGACGAGACAGAATCCCTCGTATCAGAAATTATGTTGAATTAGTGGACTACATGTATATGTTTATGTAAGCGATATAGTGCTGTTAGTTGCGTGTATCTTACATAATGTTTGCATTTTTAATGACAATGAAATAAATGATTTTTGTGAAGAACCGAACCTAACGTAATAAAGATATGTTTGATGACTATAATGAGGACAGACTGTCTGGTATCGTTGTTAGAGATGAACTGGTACGACTTCTGTCAGAGTAAAATATCAGACTGGATGATTATCAATCGACTTTTCAGATTCTGGGATCAAGTAACACTTGAAAAAAATGTTCAGCCCATAATGTTTAATAGACTAGAAATTTCTATTTTATGTTAATTTATACTTTAAATTATTTCTAAAGCATGAGCCAGAACTTATATTAGTCCTCTTATATCTACACATGACTCTACTAACCCGGACCATTTCAAATTAAAAGGGTGTTTGGTATAATTATTTCTTTTTTTATTGTTGTGACAGAAATTCATTTAAGGAAACAACGGAGACTCTGATCACATGATCTGTTTTACGGTGCTCAGTCTGCACTGTTTGCCAATACCCATTTATAGGAAGAAATTATTACGAAAATGAATAAGCTCAACTCTGCTGGCTGTCTATATTTCCCCATGCTAATGAATTTCTTCTTTTTTTAAAATTGTCTTTGTTTAAAATGACATAACCGAATTCACCATGCTCACAAATAGCACATAACAAACAGTATGCTTTTTTCAAACCTTTTACGTAGTACAGCCATGAAATGTGCTAAATGCTAGTTTGACTTTTAAAAAACCAAGTACCAGTGCTTGATGTTGTTCAATTGGGTTCAACACCATTTCCAACAATCTTATTGCCATACATGACTGACAGTCACAAACGGTAACAAATGTTCACTCTTCCTGGCAAGCTTAGCAACCTAAGTGGCTTACCAGTCCACTTTCATAAGGAAC
This sequence comes from Mercenaria mercenaria, assembly GCF_021730395.1. Taxonomy (NCBI): domain Eukaryota; kingdom Metazoa; phylum Mollusca; class Bivalvia; order Venerida; family Veneridae; genus Mercenaria; species Mercenaria mercenaria. Next base: position 2,258,181 of record NC_069378.1, read on the forward strand.
TGACAACTCTACATTCATATGGACTGAGGTAGATTGCAAATGGCCATGGGAGGAATTTCTTCGCTAACCGGATCAAACCCGTGACCTTTGGAATGAATGCCAAAAGAGCATTTCAAGGTTAATCTGCATTTATAAGAAAGTAAAAGGTTTTAAAAGAACAATGACAGCACGCTCCACTATTCGAAGGCAATTGTCAATATGAATGATTTTCGGTTCTAGAACTGAAATAATGATTCAAGGATTATTTGACTTGATTCTATGATCTAACTTAAAACCCTCAGGCTGAATAGATATAAGAAGTTTTCAACCCAGTACCGACCTTAGTTTTTAAAAATTAAATTATATTTTAACCGTCATTTTCTTATTAAAAAAGGGACATAACTTTGCCAAAATTAAAGTAAGTGTTATGGAACTTGATGCTTTTACCTTGCTTTACAAACCTGAAAACATGTGAGAAATGTTAACCCAATGCCCCCATTAGTTTTTGAGATAGTTACTTGCATACAAACACAACAGTATCTATGCACAAGAAAGAGGGCATAACTTGTCCAAAATTAGAGTTACGGGAATTGATGTTTTAACCTTCCTTTACATCACTGGAGACCTGTATGGAAGTTTCAATCCAATATCTGCATTAGTTTCCGAGATAGTAACTTGCATGCAAAACTTAAACCAGCTTTTTCTACGTTTAAGCAGTGGGGCATAACCTGACCAAAGTTCAAGTAAGAGTTATGGAAGTTGATGTCATGTCATATACAACATGGAAGACATGTGTGAAGTTTCAACCCAGTATCTGCATCAGTTTTTTTAAAGAAAAATAACTTGCATGCAAAACTTTAACCCCAAAATGGGGTCTGACACAATTAAGAGTTATGACCTTATTGTACAGACCCGTAGAAATGTGTGAAGTTTTAACCAAACATCTGCATTAGTTTGGATGTACTAACTTGCATGTAAGTCCAAAAGGAGAATAATTTTGTCAAAATACATATTAGAGTAATGGGACTAGATCATCTGCGGTTAGTTAATGCCTTAAAAAGTAAAAATAGGTTTCAAAGCAAATGTCTATAATGAACCCATAATTTACATAAGATTCGTTCAAGAGGTATCTAACAAGATTATTTTGGTCGGTCTGATGAGTTGAAAGACTTCTTTGAAGTTTCAATTCAATATCATCTGTGGGTATTGAGATAAAACCTTGATAGTAATTACACCCAAAATTTTACAAGTCTACCAACGACGGCATGTTTAAAGTGTTAATGCATTCGGATACGATCACCCGCCTTTCCCAGCTTCAGGAGGTGGGTAGAATTCGGGTGACACAACTACTATCGCCCGGGTTACACGAGTAATACTCGAGTAATACCCAGGGTGACTCGGATTAGCTCGAGTATGTATGCCGAACGCGCCCACACTCGACGCCTTATTCCTGATGGAATCCATCAACACGACGATATGAGAGAAGAGGCCAGTTTCCCTTAAATTAATGCTGAGCACCAAGCATGGGAGCTACTGGTACCATTTTTTACGTCTTTGGTATGACGCGGCCGGGGATCGAACCCACGACCTCCCGCATTCGAAGCGGACGCTCTGCCACTAGGCTATCGAGGTGGTTAAAGAGACTGTTTAATCCGTTAGTTGCTTTTTTGTGTTTAAAAAGCAAAGGAGTTGCACAGACATGGAACACTGCCTAAAATATTTTGATAAACAGAGATAAATTTTTTCTTAAAATCTAAATATCAAGGCAGAGGACCAGATATCCCAGCATGTGTATCAAAGTTATCAAACAATTTTTTTTTTGGTCATTTAATCTATTAAAACATATAAAATGACAATTGTCCATATCTCTCTACATATATAACTTATTATTATTAGGTTACCAGCAAACTTGCAAGAAAGGCAACTTTTATGCAGTTATGGTGTACCAAAAAAAAAAAGATCTACGGAAGCGGATAAGGGCCATGATAACATTTAACTTGAACCAATGTTGTTCGAACACATGTACACTTTGGGACAATATATATATCATTAATTATGTTTTCTTTTAAATTTAAAGTGCATCAGCAATCATTTTTATTGTTTGATATGGCAAACTGGTCGGAGTTTAAAAAGAGACTTTAGAAATATTGCCAGTCAAAATTGTATTCAAACTAAACTTTGAGTGTTCAAGATTTACGGAACTCCTTTAAGAATAATATAGAAGAATAAGTTTCAACTGAGTAAGATTGTATCTGGTAACAACACCTTTCATGACTGAATTTTTGAAATTAAAAAGCTAATGAAGTAACGTGACAGATTATACAGTAACTAAATTTTAAGTTTATATCTTAAAAGAAACTATTTTAGTGCCAGCACTTGATTGCAGGTAAGTAGCTAGCTAGGAATTTGTCATAGTAGGCAGAGGAAGCTAGGTTTGTGTATCCTCCACGGAATTTTGTTGTAGTGATGACGGTAACTGGTGCAATTTAGCGTTTATTTGAAGTAAAGGCAAATAACGACAATCTTGTATTTTCATATCATATTTTAATGTGCCATATATTACAAATGATCATTTTTTCATAACTTTCCTTTACACCTTAAGTACTGCTCATCTGTGCAAGGTTTGCACCACACGCAAACTTTTCTTCTATAATACAGCAAAATATTTTCATATTTATACACTCCTTACAACATTTATTGCACGTGGATATACTCACATAGATTAGTCTCCACACAACGAATATTTCATCAGTCTCCATACAACGAAATAAATGATGCACTTTTTGATAATAACTAGTCCACTGAGCCATGACGTTATTTTGGAATGAAACAGGATGAACCAGCTCATATACCTATTACCATATTTTATTGATTTGCATATCGATTTATCAATATGAAGCCATAAATTCATTACACTTAAAGCGTCTTATGTCATAATTTATAATAAGGGCTGTTCCATGATTGACAAAAATTAAAGTTGAAGTAACAAAGTATTCAAAAGGAACATACCTGAAAATATGAATGAATTATCTTCGTTATCTTCTTATTTTAAATATGTCACTGAACGCATTTAGAGACATGACGGAAAGAACGTTTTAAAAACGGGTTGACATGGTCGTGCATGGCAACAGCCAGGTGTGTGTATTTAATTTCATTTATGCTACAAATTATGCATATCTCCAACTTAGCATCTTATATTTTGAATATTTAGAGACAGTTTGGTAATATTTTACTAAAAAATAACTTACCCATGCATTATTTTTTGTTTCAATAAGAAACAGACCGTCCGGTTTATGAGGTGTTTCCCTGAACGGTCCTTCTTTCTATTTTTCCTTATTCCCTGAAAAGCAACCTGTATGTCACTAATGAATACAAACTCATATCGGATACATAAAGTATTTAATGACGGGATTACTTGTTTAAAACTTTGCAACATTCCATGCGTCAAACAGTTCAGCGTTTCAAACGAGGTTTAAGGTGCTAGGGGGCGTGAAGGGGTGTTGCATTTTTCATTAACTATGAACAGACTTAATCAAACAGAGTCTGCTATTGTTTTGCTTGGTTGCATTCTAGGCTTCCAGTGGATCTTCTTACAGATTTTATTAACTATCAACAGCAATATTTAAGTGCCGTGAGTCTCCCCGTACTTGGATTCAGTGTTGTTATATTTTCTGGTCCTTTGGGATCATGGAGTCCATTCAATACATGTGTAATAGAGTTCCGCTTAAGCCTGTGCTAGGGGGCCTGAGAGGTTTTGCATTTCCATTACCTCTCATGAACAGACTCAATCAAACCGAGTCCGCTATTATTTTGCTTGGTTGCATTCTATGCTTCTAATGGATCAGCTTACGGATTTTTTTAAGCCTTATTTGGCTGCTATAGCAGAAATGGGCATACATGCATGCATATAAAGGGTCATTAAAGCATTACCTTCACCTGCAATGATGTATTCGCCTCTCGTGGATTTTGCCAGACCAGATCATTCTTATAGCAAGCGCCTCGTGAGACCCAGGTTTGGCAAAATCAAGGTACTGGTACAATACCCTATTATGCAAACAAATGTACATATTTCTCCCCTTGAACATTTAATGTTTAAAATTATGTTTTATATATCATCAATTGTCATGAAGCAAAATGTAATAAAATCACATTCTTCATTCAGACAGACATTCTACCAAGGTGCCCGCCCATACCTTACATAATGCTAGGAGTGGCATCTGGGACATTCCTCTACCATAAACAGCTGGAAAAGTCACCATATGACCATAATTGAGTCGGTACGACTTTAAACACAACAAAAATCATACAGAAAGAGGAAACCTGTTAAATTTGTTATCAGTTTAGCTGTAGATCCAACATATTTTCACTCTACTATTTAACTTGTCTTTCTTCAGTAGAAAATATACATACTATATAAGATTTTATTTTTAAAATCATATCAAAAACCTGCAACAAACTGTTTGTTGTTATGAATGATAAATACATATATAATAAGCAAAAACTTAAGATACCTACCAAAAGCTCCAATGTAAGGGCGTTATACAAAGCCTTTTTGGTTTATGTGCATTTTACGTATTTGGTCAAACGTCATTCATATTTCGAAAACACTGGAGAGCCGAATACAAAATCCCAGATCTAGCTACTGTTCTAATGACCCTTTTATTATATACCTCCACATTTTGTTCTGTCGCTTTGTCATCGAACTAACATATTCAATGTTTTAACAGTTTATCGATGTGAAAATAGAACTGAGTGTAGTGTTTGTGTGAGTTATTTATAGAACTGTGTCATATAAAAATAACCATATATAAATCTGATGCTACCCTATCAAGAGGATGATGCATAGTCAAAACAGCATTGTAATAAAACAAATCTTAACAGTATTCTCAATTTCATATTCAAACAATGGTTTTGTCTGTACAAAAACTTCAATCTGAAATTGATCTTTTTAACAATGTTATTAAAAACTTAAGTGGCAGAAAAATCATTATCCAACACACTACCAATTTAAGATACTTAACAGATTTTTAAGATTCAATAGTATGACCATTGCATTAAATACTATAGTTTTTAACTTTTGAAAGTTTCCTTTTGGAACCGAATAGAATACCCTCCGTTTTACCAAGGTGTAATGATAATCTGTTGTTAACTCACCATTTACTACAGTTTTCATGTTCCCTACCAAGTACCTTACTTACAATATTAGGATCTTTCTGTGAGTAAAGAACAGCACTATCATCAGCATATAGGACTAATTTACACTTTTTCTAATATTTATGTTCATATCATTTATGTAGCACAAAAAGCAAAGGGCCCAGATTACTATCCTATGGAATGTTTATGAAATCTGACATTGAATTATTAACAGCAACAGCTACCAGATAAAGATAAGCATGGCCTAATGCAATTTGAATATAATGTTCTATAAATAGCTATTACATGTTGTGAAATATCAACATATATACTATTTATAGCTATTACTTGATGTGAAATACAAACATATACTATATAAAGAGATTTGTTAAAGTGAGTTGTGTTCAATTCAGCAAAGGAGGGATATAAGGTAAGTGTTGTTAACACTGAACTCTTAAATTAATTATAAATTATAAAATGTCACTTCGAAAACGATTTTTGACTTACTTTATGTTTTATTGCATGTAATAGCAATAAAATTATCTTTTTTTATTTCTTCACATGTATAGATTTAATTATAAAATGTCACTTCGAAAACGATTTTTGACTTATTTTATGTTTTATTGCATGTAACAGCAATAAAATTATCTTTTTTATTTCTTCACATGTATAGAATTAATTATAAAATGTCACTTCGAAAACGATTTTTGACTTATTTTATGTTTTATTGCATGTAATAGCAATAAAATTATCTATTTTTATTTCTTCACATGTATAGAATTAATTATAAAATGTCACTTCGAAAACGATTTTTGACTTATTTTATGTTTTATTGCATGTAATAGCAATAAAATTATCTTTTTTATTTCTTCAAATGTATAGAATTAATTCTAAAATGTCACTTCGAAAACGATTTTGGACTTATTTTCTGCTTTATTGCATGTAATAGCAATAAAATTATCTCTTTTATTTCTTCACATCTTTATTGCATGTAATATCTATAGTATTTTATAATTTCACTTCGATTATATCAGATTTATAATAGTTCTGTACGATCGAATCGAAATTGTTTTCTTCATTATATAGTATGTGTTTATATTAGCAATGAAATATGGTTTAATCAAAAACAAATTAAATGAACTTGGTACTGCATGAATACTTCTTATTCTTAATAATTTGTGAAAAATATTTTTCGAAAACATGTATAATTTCTTCACTATAGGCATACAGACACTAAATAGCCTGAGCACCTATGAAAAAATGGTAGTCGCATAATGGCGGATTCAAATAGTTATCAGTTTTTTTTGCCGTAAGAAGGATTTTTTTTGAAATCATTGCTATATATTGGTTGAAATCATATTGCATGCCTATACTTGACATACTGGTAGCATTTGCATGTTGAAAAAAGACTCCAAACTGATTTAACATGTGAAATTTATTCATACACCCCTACCCTAAATTGTGATTGTCATTTCAGTGTAAAAATTACGGTGTGTCCGTTTGACCAGAAATATTTTTCTTGCATCAAACATGACCCCTACTTTTCTTTGGATATTTTTACAGTATTAATGTTGATCTACAAGAAAATGTAAGCTACAGAAATTTAAAATGGGTCTAGGTGTGTATTGCAGCATTGTGAAAACTTGTCATTTTATATAGAATATATAGTGGTGGCTATTTAGTGTGTTATAACCTATATCTTTCATCTTTAGAACATTAGCCGAAATGAGCGGTATGGTATCTTTAGAACATTAGCCGAAATGAGCGGAATGGTATCTGCGGTTCATGTATCTGAAATTAAACTTCCAGCTGAAAAAAGTGATGGACTTGAGATACATACAGTAGGGTTGGCTGTGGTTCAAGAAAAGTATCTAGTTTTCTCTTGTCACTATGATAAGGCTAACGATTATAACGAGTGTATCCCTGTCAATTCTGAAGATACAAGAATTGCTAAAGTTATTGATATTCCTGATAGAAAAAACAGCAATTATGAATATACATGTAGGTAATATTTGTTTTATTATGAAAGGAATTAAGGGAAATATGCATAAAATATTTATTTACTTTATTTCAAGGGGCCATTAAGGCTACAAATATGTTACAAATCACATTTATGAAAATGCACGTGACTACCGCAAATAACCGAAATATTAAAATCATCTTGTAATTTGAAAATACACATAACAATTCAACCAGAATGCCAATTATTATCAATGCTTTCGACTATTGACACATTAAAAAATTATACTCTGATACGCCATACTTTTTATATTACATATAATGCATGTCCTCTATTTCTTGGAATTTGTCCTAATTTAGTACCTTTGGGGTTATTACACAAGATACAAGATGGCGCAGAAAGAGCAGTAAAAATAATGAAAAGATTGTTGTAGAAGAAGAAAATGAAACATTTCTAAACAGAGACATAACATATGAGGAAGTTGAGGCATCACTGCAGTTTCTTAAAACAAATAAAGCCCCTGGTCCAGATGAAATCTACACTGACCTCCTTATCAATGTCAACGAAACATTGCGTATTTCAATTCATTACCTTTTTCTGAAATCTTGGAAAGATGGAATTTTACCAGTACAATGGAAGACTGCAGTCATCAAGTTCCTAAAAAAGCAGGGAAAAGAATCATACTTCCAACCCAGTTCATACAGGCCAATCATTCTTACAAGTGTGTTTGGGAAATGCATGGAAAGAATTGTTCATTCCCGGTTATATGCCTTTTCAGAGCACAACAATATCTTGGACACAGAACAAGAAGGTTTCCGAAAGTTCAGAAACACAACACATGCGTTGCTGAGACTGGTACAGTGCTGTATTGATGGGTTCAACAAGAAACAAATGACCCTGGCAGTATTCTTAGACATGGAAAAAGCTTTTGACAGTGTGTGGAGGGACGGTCTAAGAGTCAAGTTACACAGACTAGGTATTACAGGAAAGATCTGGTCATGGATAGACAACTTTCTGGTAAATAGAAAAGGAAAATGTCTTATTGAAAACAGATTACGAGAAGAATTCTCAACTAAGATTAGTCTCCCGCAAGGTTCAGTGCTGTCTCCCCTACTATTCAACATCTTCATGGTAGATATCTTCCAGAATATATCAAGCAACAAGGTTAAATTTGCAGATGATGGCACATTATGGCAGACCGGAAGTGATCTACAGGACTTGACAGAAACAGTAAATGCTAATCTTGAGGTTATTGCAAAGTGGACTTACAGATGGAGGATGAAACTTAATGTTGACAAGTCAGAGTACTGCATCTTTTCCAAATCCAAAGACAATCTGCCAGACACAAAACTAGTAATAGATTCCAAAATTATCAAAAGAACACAAACCCCAAAACTTTTAGGAGTCACATTAGACAGTGAACTGTGTTTTAAGACACACATTGAAGATGTAGAAAAAAGAGGATCAAGAGCCTTATCTATTCTTCATACAGTCTCCAGAACAGAAAAGATCAGTGTAAAGAATATGCTGCAATTGTACAAATCCATAGTGCTGACTCAACTTGAGTATGCGTCAACTGTTTGGCAAATAAGTAACTGTCAACCACTAGAAACGGTACAAAGAAAAGAGTTGTCAATGTGTCTGGGTCTACCAAGTACTTCCAGCAGGGATGTTGCCGATGTTCTTTTTGGTACATTACCACTTGATTTGCGCAGAGAAGAGTTGGGTATACGTGAAGCTGGAAAATTGCTTGCAAAAAATAGAGACCGTCTTACAGCCAACAGACTAAAGGAAATAAAGGACAGATTGACTCATAGAAAATATACATCCCCTCTTGGTAAAATGGTAGTTCAGATAGATGACATGGGTTCTCTTACAGAAATAAACCTTAAATCAATTGAACCAGAGTTCTCATACTTGGAGTACCTTCAACCTACAAGATCCAGATCAGAGTACTGGAACAACATGGGCTCCTCCAAGTCAAGAAGCAAAAAACAAAAAGATGAGGCTAAGGAAATGATAACCGCCGTGATAGAAGATACCGATGACAAGTCAATGGTAGCATTTACGGATGGCTCATGTAGAGGAAACCCTGGACCCTGTGGCGCAGGAGCCTTTATCCTCCTGCCATATGGGGAGACAGTAGAGTTGAATCAGCCAGTTTCCAAACACGCTTCAATACTGGTTGGTGAACTGGTTGCAATTAAGATAACGCTGGTGCTTGTCACACACAGAGGAAATCAAAAAGCGGCAGATCCAAAAAGTAAAGATCCTGAGTGACAGTCAGTCGGCAGTGGGAATCCTATCATTAGGCTGGGAGAACAATTCAAATACCCACCTTTGCTCCGAAATACGCCAACTATGGAGGCAAGTGGAGGAAACTGACTGCAGAATAGACCTCCAGTGGACACCAGGGCATGCTAACATACATGGGAATGACAAAGCTGACGCCCTTGCTAAAGAAACGGCGAAGGAGGCTGAAGACATGGAGGCAGAGGAGTTCGATCAGCCCACCAGTCAGACAGAGATACGTGCTGCAGCATCGCTGGCTACCTGTGACAAGTGGCAACGTAGATGGGACATTTCAGAAAGTGGACGAACTCTTTTTCAGTTCCAACCGAAAGTCAACTGCAACAAAGTAAACTTTGATGGTCTACCACATCAAAGAAGCATATTAGCAATAAAGAGTGGGTACTGTTTGAAAGACTATAAGTATAAAGTTGGTTTGACTGACTGTTCATACTGCGAATGTGGAAGTCGAGAGACAGTGGAGCACTTTTTATGTGAGTGCCCTATATACACCAGTGCAAGAGAGAAGGCAAAGAAAGAGATGTTCCTTTTGACCGGTATACCAGTCTTCAGTGAGAAGCCTGTCCTAACCATTGAGGAAAATGACCCCTACAAAGAATGGCGACGGGCGCTCAACAACGAACTAAATGATTTTATTGAAGCCACCAAGCGTTTTGGAACCCGTGGTCCGAGAAATATTCTCGCATAACCACTTTTAAGCATAGACGTCACATATACATACCTGAGTGTTTTTACCTGAGGGATCCTACCGGAAGTAGACGTTACCGACGAAGTGTTCAATCGGCCAAGTTTTAGGCTGTGACCTCAACTCAACTCAACTTGTTCTTTCACATTATGTCTTACCTAAAGGTAATATTTGAGACAAAAAGTCGAGCTCTGGCTAAAAAATCACTTCCTCGGTGTTCAAAATATCAGTTAACGCTGGAAATGACGTGTTATGTGAAACTATTTTCCGCTTCCTTTCATAGATAATCTTTACGTATTTTCGTCTAAGACCGATTTCGGATGCGCGTTTTTCGTGTGGCACTTACAGCCTTCATTTTAATCTTAGGATCAGAAAATATCTTTTGATCGAAAGACAGATATATGTTTAGAAGGAGAGATTGTCTTTACTTTGAGAGATTGTCTCTCGATTAATGAGAAGTCTTCGACCTGTTGATGACCTATGTAATAATAATAATATTGTTATGAGGTGTGGCGGCCGGTTGATGACAGTTGATTTTTGTTTCTTTGTTGTTTTTTTCTAACATTTAAGTCAAATTTCATAACTGTATACATGCGACAAATATGACTAAAAGACGAACATAATCTATTATACTCACAACGCTGTTTATTGAACAAGCTAACCTCTTCTTCCGCACCCCGGTAATTAATCTCTGACATAAACACCCAGAACTAAACACGCGGGGTCAATATTGCATGCATTACATGGACTGCACTTGACGAATTTGATTGACAGTTATAGGTCAAATGTAATATATTCACTAAACTGTTACCCAAGTAGCGATTACACGTTTAATCTTGTTTTGCCCTCTGTGATTGTAGATTAATCGTACTATTTACATATTTATGTTCACCACGTGTTTTTTTTTTGTATTTATACAAATTTTTGTGTTCTGTAAATTAATTTGAAACTTGTATAAAGCTGTATGTACAAAAGATTGTATGCAAATTCTATCACTAACTGCGCTGAAATTCTGAATTTGTTTTAGAAATGTTATTTTTATATAAATTCTAGTGTCATATATGTATCAACAATTGTGTCAGAACTTTGAAATGATTTACATGCCTGATAACAATTACATCATATTCCATATAATATCGATTTACATGTAATACATTTTTGCTGTTATGCATTTGTTTAAAATGCAGAAGTACATTTGTTCACATTTTCTTCATGTTGTGCCAATTTATGTAATGCTTGCATTTCATTCTTTAAAAAATCTTATTGCAAATTAAATGATCAAAATGTACAGCATGTAAAACGTTATCATCTAACGAACAGTGTGGTGACATTAAAATGATGGAATAATTTGTTGGAACGGTATAAACAGTGTGTAAGGTTTTAGTTTATATTTGATAAATTGAAAAACTGGACATTATAATGGGACAGGATAATACAGGTACAACACAGGTATTTCAAGCTTCACTGACTTTCGATAATAGAGTATATAGTAGCCATCAGCTGATCTGCTGACCTGCGGATAGCCGTATTCTACACGAGTTAAAAACGTTATATTATTTTGATATATAAACATTGTGTAAATATTGCACAAAGAACTTCAAGTACTGTGTAAAAATAACATTACAAGATGGGAATCTCAGTAGATCTTTGGCGTGCTCTTTAGCCAACCACAAAAGTCTAAATACAGACATGCTACTTTAGAAGTAAGGAATCTTTCGCTGTGTATCCGGATTTGCTTATTTTTCCTCTTGATTGCACAATGTGTAGATTCGAACCCGGGACCAACAGGTCGTTCTAGGCTTAGTTCACGTACGGCCAGTGATACCAGAAGGCGAGGCGGAGCAGCCGGAAGTTCTCAGGACTATACGGCTCATCTTGATAGTAGGTCACAACCTATTAGTACTACTCAGGAACTACGATCTCAAAACACTAATAATGAGTCTACACTAAGAACATGGCTACGTTCTACAGATGACGTCGGCATACACAACGTTGAGACTTGGCGATCAAACAATGAGAAGATGCAGCCATCCGTATCGGACGATGATTCAAGCTCAAGCTCAAGCTCTACGGATATTTTTTGCAAGATGAACCAGTTAGTAACGCGGATGCAAACATTTCGGATAGGTTGTTACTATTAAGGTAAAGATCTTTTATTACCTGTATTATATTCTTTGTTCAACAAAATATTTGAAGTAGGTTATTTTCCTGATAGATAGTTCGAAGGTTAGATACCATTGCATAAGAAAGGAAGTATAAATGATGTCACAAATTATGGAGGAATTACATTATTATGTACAGTAAATTGTTCACACGCATTATCAATAATATGTTGACATCGTGGGCAGCAAATAATGATATATAAATTGAAGCTCAGGCAGGTTTTTGATCAAATGAGTACTGTAACAATAGACAAGTTTTGTATTGAATGGTTTAATATCAAGGAAAAACAATTCTTACTATTTTTGTTGACTTTACAAAGGCATTTGATTATATTGCTCGTGAACAACTTTGGCATAAATAAGTACATATATAGACTTCGATGAAAGATTTTGAACATTGCACAGTCAGTTTATGACTCAGTAAAATCACACGGGAAAAGCACTGTAATAGTTTGAGTGAAGTATTTACATGTGCACTTGGCGTAAGACAGGGCGAATATTTTTCTCCTTTTCTTTTTTAATCTTTATTAATGATTTAGAAGAAAAAATTGTACATAGGTACAAATGTCGACATGTTAAAGATATTTGTGGTTATATATACATTGTTATATTTGCTAATTCAGCTAATGAACTACAAGATAGCATAAATTTGTTGCAGCAGTATTGTAATGAATGGAAACTTCGTGTTAATGTTAAGACAACAATTATGATATTCAGAAAATGGGGTATTGTTTCACGTGTTGTTAGTTTTTATTACGAAGCGGAACCAACTAAAATACTTTCTAAATTCATTTAATTAGGGGTAGTGGTTCTTTCGCCACTGCACAACATATATTTTCTTGTTAGTCCCAGAAAGCTTTGTTCAAATTGAATAAATACTAATATAAAGTTACATTTATAATGCCAAAGAATAAATTAGAATTATTTGATAAATTGATTTCACATATTTTGAACTATTGTTGTGAAGTATGTGGCATATAAGTATGTGGCTTTGCAAACGATTTATCAATAGAAAGAGTACATCTTCAGTTTTGCGAGAAAATTTTAGGACTTAAGAAAAACCACAAAGAATGATTTCATTTATGGAGAACTTGGCCGTGTGTCTTTTAAAACTGTACAACTGCTTAGAATAGTTAAACACTGGTTAAGAATTTTACAAATGAGTGAGCACAAGTATGTATTTATTGTTTATAAATGTAACTTGTTAAAAAATGATATGGAAAGATATCCGGGTAATACAAATTGTCATGTTTCCTAGGTGTGGTAGATGCCTGGTAGATGATTTTTGAAGGTGTCGGCAATATTAAAACGTTTTTGTCTATTGTTAAGCAGATTGGATGACCAATTCATCAAAATTGGAATTCTAGACTTAATAATTCAGATAGAGCCCGTTTCTTTTTATAAAACTATTTTTGTATTTCAATTTCCATAATATTTAGAATATTTTAGGGTTAATACGTTTTGTCAAGTGTTAACTGAATTACGAGTCTCTTCACATAGATTACAAATTGAAGCTGGAAGGCGGATTAGACCTGTAAGAATTCCTATTGATAAAAGAAAAGGCTTTGTTTGCAATAAATTGGAAGAGGAATATCAGCTTGTTCTAAATTTAGTTCATATAGTGATATAAGAAAACAGTATTTACCACGAAAGTATTGGAATAGACCGAGTATGATGAAGTTTATTGAACTTATCCAGTCAACATAACTTAAAGGAAATTTAGGAATGTTTATTTATCATTCTTTTATCTTAAGAGATTCTACATTATATTGGAATTAACCTTCATCCTGCTAAATTTCTATAATGAACTGGTCAATCATTCAGTTTGGGCAATACCACTTATCATTCAAAGTGGTGTTCACTTAAAATGTACTGACTGAATAGCGAAGAATACAGATTATGATCAGCCTGCATAGACGTGCAGCTGATCTTTGTCTGCACTGGTCGCAAAGGCAAAATCACTTGCCGCCAGCGGGCTAAAGGTTAATGTCCTTATTGCTCTATCGTGATTGGTAATTTAACACACGTATATCTATGGTCATTACTTGGCCTTCCCCGGTTCTGATACTGTTAACATGAATACAATACGGAGATTGAAATTTGTTTACGTTATTAGTATATGTAAACGGTAAGTGTTAATGTATACAAGATAACATATATGTAGTTCAAGTTGAAATTTAATATAACGAGGTTAATATTACATTCGGTTTAAGTGTCTTGGAATACATAATACTGTACTTAACTGTACTCGCTGAATACGTCGATATGTTTTCATTGTTATGTCAACAATAGGTTAACAAAGAAATATGTAGACGGCAAAGTATGTGACAATCCTTAGAGAAGTCGCGAGAAAGATATTAAAGTTTTATCTTGGAACGTACATGGTCTAAGTCGAAAAATACTAGACCCGGATTTTATTAATATCATTAAAAATTATGACGTAGTTTTTCTATCAGAAACATGGATTTCTAAGACAACTCATCTTAATCTTAACATAAATGGATTTAATAGCGAACATATATTCGGAAATAAATCACGTAAGGCACGTAGAGGAAGATACAGTGGTGGTATTAGTGTATACTATAAACAGACTTTAGGAAATAATGTTAAAATTGTAGAAAAAAATCAAAATGGAATTATTTGGATTGAACTGAGTAAGGATCTTTTTCCTTTTGAAGAAAATGTATATATTTGTAATACATATGTAACACCAAATAATCTAGTGCTAGTAGATAATTATGATTTTGACTTTTTTGAAACAATAGAGTCGGGTTTAGAAAAATATAAATTACAAGGTAAATGTTTTGTGACAGGTGACCTGAATAGCCGTACGTCTAGTATTTCTGATGTATTAGATTATGATAGATATATCGATGCAGACGATAATTTGTCGAACCATGTATGTATTCCTACGCGAGCCTCAAAAGATCACGTGCTCGATAGCAATGGAAGACGCTTGATTGAGCTCTGCCAATCAACGTCCTTCGTAATAGGTAATGGGCGGCTACACGCTGATCTTAACATCGGTGACTTTACGTTCCATTCAGTAAATGGGTCAAGTGTAGTAGATTACTTGTTATTAAATATTCATGACTTATATTGTATTTCTCATTTCGAAGTGTTAGAACCGAACGAATTTTCTGATCATTCGGGTATTTCGTTTAATTTATTAAGTAAAGAATCTCACCAAGTAACACGTAATGCAAATTTAAAAACAGAGATGATATTAAAATGGGATAGTGAAAAAATAAGTGATTTTAAACAAATTTTGAATAGGGAAGAAAATACATTTTCAACCCTTACTGAGCGTATGCGCAGCCACGAAGATATCGATGAGGTGACAGATTCTTTCGTCGACGCATTAAAAACGTCTGCCCAAACAGTATTTGGACAAGAACGTATATTACGCACTGAAACGCATGATTTTAATCCGGGTAGAAACAAAAAGCCATGGTTTAACGCTGATTGTTTTACTACACGAGCGAAATTTAAGAAATTTAGAAATTTATTTTTAAGAAATAAATCTGATAATATTTTGAGACAGAATTATGTAAGCGCTAAAAATGAATATAATCGAGTTTTACGTATTAACAAAAACAAATATAAATCACAAGAAGGAAAAAAGCTTACGAATTTAAGTAAATCACAGCCACGTAAATTTTGGAAGGAAATTAAGAAACAGTATGTAAAAGGCTCTGTAAATTCAAATGAACTGAATATATCGGAGTTATACAATCACTTTAATAATTTATATAGCACTGACGCACGAGACGAGAATTTAAATTTAGATACAAATATTATAGAAGACGATGATCTTGACGGAGTTATAAGCATTTCCGAAATCAAAGACGCGGTGTTTTCACAGAATAATAACAAAAGCGCGGGCATAGATACTTTAATCGCGGAAATATATAAACACTCTTTTGATATCATCTCTCCCTTCTTAGCTGTAACCTTTAATAGGATTTTTGAAAGTGGAGAATATCCAAAAAAATGGGGTGCTGGAATTATAGTCCCAATATTCAAGGGAGGAAATATCGAAGAAGCCAAAAACTATAGAGGAATCACCTTAATAAATATTATCGCGAAAATATACTCGCAGATATTACTTAATCGCTTGACAAAATGGTCGGTAAAACATAATAAAATCATTGATAACCAGTTTGGATTCCAAAAGGGAAAATCGACTGTGGATTGTATCTTTTTATTACATTCTATTATCGCCAGATCACTTTCAGAAAACAAAAAGGTTTATTGCTTATTTTTGGATTTCGAAAAATGTTTTGATAAATTGGATCGATTTTCTATATTCCAGAAACTTTTGTCAGAAAGAGTTAGTTCCAAATTTGTAAAAGCTATTCAAAGTATGTATAATACTGTTAAAGCCGCTGTTAAATTCAAAAATGAAGTGTCATCTTATTTTGATTCAAATATAGGTGCAAAACAAGGGGACCCTAGTTCAACATTACTTTTTTTGTTTTTCGTAAACGACATGTTGGGTAGTATTAACTCCAATATAGATGGCCTTTTTACTATTGATGACATAAAGGTATTCATGTTATTGTTTGCAGACGATGCCGTGCTATTTGCACATACACCTACAGCTCTTCAGTCAATGCTAAATGACCTAAAGATTTATTGCGAAACTTGGGGCCTAAAAGTAAACACAAATAAAACGAAAGTCATGATATTCGAGCTAGGACGACATACTCAATACAACTTTACATACGGTGATACTATCCTAGAAAACGTGACATCTTTTAAATACCTCGGAATAAACTTATTCAAAAATGGACACTGGCATCGTACACAAAAGAAATTAGCCCAGCATTCATTATTTGCATTACATAATCTATTTATAGTATTTAATCAACTAGAAGTATCCATAACTGATAAATGTAAACGTTTTGATAGCCTAGTCGGATCTATCTTGAATTATGGTGCAGAAGTTTTTGGTTATAATGAAGGGAAAAATATAGAACTAATCCATTGCAAGTTTCTGCGAAAAATTTTGTGCGTTAAAAAATCAACTAATCTAGATGGATTATATGGAGAAACGGGGCGATATCCAATGCGAATTCAACGAAAACTGATTTTAATAAAATATTGGTTAAAATTAATATCACTAGATAATAATTGCTTGTTGAAACGTATGTATAGAACACTAAAAACTGATGCTGATAATGATAACTCTTATAGTGGGAAAAACTGGGCCCATCAAATCAAATCTATTTTAAATGAAATCGGAATGACATATTTATGGATTAACCAAGAAAATATCCAGATCAACTTTCAAGTTATTAAAAACAGAATAATTGATATATATAAACAAGTGTGGTACTCAAACATTAATAATTCTAGCAGACTGGCTTCGTATAGCCTTTACAAACACTCATTTCAACTTGAAGAATACCTTAAACATGTAAATATTAGCAAATATAGAATATCACTGGCAAAATTTAGGCTATCTTCTCATAACCTAGCGGTAGAATCAGGGAGATATGAACAAGTCAGACGGGAAGACAGACTGTGTTTAAACTGCAACATGAATGTAGTAGAAAACGAATATCATTTTCTATTAGTCTGTCCAAAATATTATATGTTACGTAGGAAATTTTTGAAACCATATTTTTGCCACTGGCCAACTGTTCATAAGTTTGAAACATTAATGTCTTCAAAAAATTCTGTGACACTTAATAATCTATCCAAGTACCTTTATTTTGCTAATAAGGAACGAAATAATGTGTAATAGATTCTATTTTGTGCTTTACTTTAAATAGTTTGCATTGTTATTGAAATGCTTTTTTATCTACAAGTATTCTTATTATATTTGTCTTACTTTGTAAACATACTTCATGTTAGGACTTTCTCTGAAAATGTCACATGTTCTACTCCATGCATGCATTGAAATAGTTTGGCTATAAATGTAAATGTGTTTAATGCCAAATAAATGATATGTTATGTTATGTTATGTTATGTATTAAAAGATATTTATGGCAAAATATCTATCTAATTGTTATATGTTTTCACACTGTTTGGTCATCATGTATTATTGTATGTTATTATCCACATGTATTTTAAAACTCTATGGACTAAAATAAAGTATCTATCTATTTGAGTTTTGTACATGCAGCTAACTTATGCTAACTTATGCTAACTTATGTATTTATCATAGCTGATCATGAGTTTCTAGATTTTAAAATCATTATCTAATGAAAAAAGTTTCTTTCTATTTGGATAGAATTCTTGAAATTTTAGTTAAAGACAAATATGGATAACATTGCTTACAAAGATACGACGTGTTGATCTGAAATGAAAGATAACACAGAAAAAGGCCGTTAATGCCTGGAATATTTAACAACGAACAATGCTATGCAAAAATGCCGAAGAGTTGCGAATGTGCAGCTTGCAAAGAACTGTATCCATAATGTCGACTGCGTGCAATCTATTTGTTTTGAATGTTTTTATTGTCTGTATTTGCATTAGGACTTCAGTGACTTTGTTTTAAAACTAAAACTAATAATACACATAACAACACATGTTGTTGATCGCATGTTTCTTTCTATGGGCTAAATGTGCACCAGACAAGCAATAGACAAAGCATACACAAACTGACTGATTCATATCACTTTCCCTTTTCTTTATTTAAAACAAAGTGATTTGAAACTATGTTTTTGTCCTTTAATGTGGATTGCAAGTACCTATATACATTAAAAAATGGTCGATATACGCTACAGCTAATTATCTAAATAGTAACATATAACAGATTTACATTATATATCAGATCTTAATTCTACTTTGTAAAAGAAAGCAAATAAGTATTTTTTTTTCATTCTAATATTGCCAATTAACAGCGTAAGGGAAATCAAATAAATGAATCATTTTTGTCCAAATTTTCAATAGCTGAGCAATGTTCTGTGCGATGTATTTGGACGAGTATCCATCCAAAACGCATAGTTAATGTACCGATTGGCGAATCCAGTATGATTTTCAGATGAGCAACAGTCCAGTTGCAGCGCCGATGGTGCAGGAATATTTGCTGGAATCCAGTATTTCCCTGCTAAAACGACACAATCACTGACGGCTCGGATTCCAGGTGTTGGAATGACTGATTACGAAAACTTACATGGTGAATGGTTATTTTGTAAATGAGACTTGAGTTAAACGTTCTTCTCAGTGTTTACCGCAGAATTCCATTGAGATGAAAGTACAGCCATTTAGATGAGAACAAATAATACATAATATATTACGACCAGTAATATTAACAAAACATTCTTAGAATCTTATTGACATGTATTATGGAAATGTGTGGAAAGTTAGAAGTTTACCAAATATCCTGTTTTAATGTGACACCTACAGGCACATTGTTATACATTATTATTATTATTATAATCGTTCTGTCATATTCATGAAGATATTTGAAAATAAACAATGGAAATACTGAGCAAACCACCGACCAACCGTTTTCATTTCCGTAATTTGAGAGTCTTTGAGCAGGTGTTTTATCGATAAAATAAAAAATTAATTAAACATCTTGTTGTGTTTGTTTCAAAAAACTGTATATTTATTTTAGTAATTATAACGTATAGAATGAAGCATTTGTAGGAGGGACTTCATTTTCTGCATATATTGAGAAGGTACTCAGGTTTTGTGTCTTGGATACTTGCATTCCAATATTGTCCGTGTATGATACATATGTACAGCATATGCCTTCAGACAGAATTTTTAGATACAACACAATGTCTTTAAATACACATATCGAAATAAGGATATTTTTTATAATTTTCAAGTGAACATGCTAGTAATATATGATCAAACATTACTTGAACGGATGTGACAGTATTCATTCATCTTGTCAGTTTAAGACGTGACTTGGTTGGGAATATTGGTAATTAATTCATTTACTTAATTATTCAGATACATTGTACGATTCTAAACAGAAACAAATGTTTATTTCCAGACATGTGAACACAATGTTTTCCTGGAAGATAAGCATTTGTTTATTTTTTTCCCACTCAAATTACTGAAGGCTTTGTCACAAACGATTATTTTATCTTCGCCAGCACTATAGGAACGACAAGGTCGGCACACGAAAACAAAACAGTCATGAATATACTGACTAGTGAAATTTTAACCTATTAGCGTGGGACTTTTGTCATATTTTGCCCGGTCAATAAGGAGACAGACAACAAAACAGTAATTAAAAGTGTCTGAAGGCGTAGAGTGTATAAATTTGTCTATTCAAAACCGGCTCTTTAAAGCAGCACTTGGACAGTTGTGTAAACAAATATTTAATTAAACTCTAAACCTATACAATATGTAAAAATGTTCTGACGCATGTTTCTATTCTATGGCAAAATGAAATACATGCACTCATGCTTTAATAACATCGCACTATGTAGTGGGATCAGCTATCAATTCTACAATTCCTATTAAAGTCGAAAATGAATTTGGTGATACAACAATATCACGCTGGTGTTCTCCTATTGCTTTTGTATGGTGTTTGTGAATCTGCCTTCACAAAACTTGACAGTTGTTTAGACGAAGATGAAAAAGTTCATAGAATAAGTGAGATTTCGTTGGAGAAATGTAAAGAAGAATGCGGTAAAAGATCCCATTGCAAAGCAGTCAATTACCGGAGACTTTTTCAGTTGTGTGAGCTGCTGAGAGTGGACCACGGACGTGTCTTAGTACACCAGGGAAGTAAAAGATCATGCTTATTTGTGAAGAAATCAGACATTTCAATTGGAAGTGTAAGTTTTGTCGCGTTATTCAGTGTTATTATTACATTATTAACATATTAAAAGGAATAAACAATAAGGGTAGTATTGTAACTAGATTGATACTTTCATTGTATTCTGTGCGAAAATGTCTAAATTCAGTGGTTTCATTGTTGCTTCAATTGTTCAATCATGAATCTTATGTTATGTTAAAGAAACGTTAAACCAAAGAGAACGGATATTGTATTTAAAGTAAACAGGAATCAGCTACTTTGAGATAGTAATGATACTGGTATTTGTCACGGGAGTGAAATGACGAAATTAGGCCATGTTATAGTTCTGGTATTACATAAGTGTTATTAACATTTTGACGTTGACGTCAAGTAATATTAACTTGGTATCATTAAATCCATTCAATATTTATGGGTAACAGAGCTCCGCTTTAGCCTCGTTCATACCGAATCTGCTATTATTTTGCTTGGTTGCGTTCTATGCTTCCAACGGATCTTCTTACAAATATAATACTGTGAAATCATTAATGTTCGTGGGGGACTAATTTTCGTGGATTTCGTGGTTGAGTCAATCCACGAAATTTAATGCCAACGGACACGTAAAATTTCCACTCATTTTATGTTCAGAAGTTGAAATCCACGAATTTACATCCCCACGAAATTGCCGTTTTGACCAAAACCACGAAATTTCGTGCCCACGAAATTAAATAATTTCACAGTAGGTACAGAAAGAAGGCATTTTGATACAAGCAAAGATGTCTTATAAGATTATGAAATTATTTTTTGTCTTTCCAAGATGAATTTATTAAGCTCAGAGCACTGCATATTATAACGTTATTCATCTCATGTAATAATGCAACATGAATCCTCTGTAAATAAAAGTTCTGATGTTTATTTTAAGCTACCTGCGTGTAATTGTACAGATGGGACATCTTGCGATCTCGAAACAAAAACATGCCGAATTACAGGTACCTATTTACTAAGGATTTTGTAAAGTAATATTTGATCAGTTGCTTTGTCACCAAAATTGACAAGTATGCACAGTTCGCGATATGTTTTGTAATCATTTTTTTTTCTGAACCACTAAAATGACTTCTTTAACATACTTATGCCCGTATTTTGCTTAGCTAGTAAATACTATTTGTGGATGATATAGGTAAATACACTCAGTTCCAAAAGAAAGTGTGCACTTAGTTTTCTGTTATTTTTTCTCGGTTATTTTCATGAAAACTTATAATGTTTGGTACCAAAATTTAAATCAGTTCGTAAACAAATTGGTGTGCATTTTAGATTTTGAGTTATACCTGAGAGTTAGTGTATGAAAAAATGAAACAAAAACGTCGGGGAATTTTTTGAAATATTTAAACTTAAAAAGTGCACACTTTCTTTTGGAACTGAGTATATTCAAGACATTTTAAAATAAACATGCCGAATTTAGATAGTATATAATTCTAGTCATTGAGTTGAGAAAAAGACGAACAAATGCAAATAAGCAAACAATGTTCATTTAAGAAAGGCAAGAAAATGAAGTGCATTGATTTTAAAGTAACGAACTATTTTTATCAAAAATATGTTCTCACTTCTTGTAGGATAACAGGAAAGATATATGTATAACCTCATAAAGCTTTCTTATTTCAAACTGTTCAGAATGCTCGAAACTCGAATTAGCAAATGCTCGTATACTTGGCAATATGTTGTCTGTTGGGTCTCGTGTAAAGTTCACATGCAACACGGGTTACTTGGAGACATCAGGCGAAAAGTACGCGACATGTGGAACATCCAGTCAATGGTCATATCAGCCACAATGCATACGAGGTAATATTTAAATCTTAGAACATATAGTTATAAATATGTTGTTATTCAAGAGATGAAATAGCAATATATTTTAGGAAACTCGATTGTAAATGAGACAAAATATCAGTTTTTAAATAAGTAGGTATGAGACTGATATTGTTTACTAAAATGGAAAACCACAGGTCGCCCAACATAAAATCATTTTAAAAGTTTGTAGTTGTTCGCAATGAGAAACGTCGCGTTGAAAAAACAAAGAAAATACCGACCGTATTTCTCGGTTGCTTAATGCAAAATGTGTATAACTGCCATCATGAAAGCATAAACGAATACATTTATTCTGTGATGGGTCTTTGAGAAACCAAACTTGTAATAAAAATTGCTACTAGTAATGAGTACTGGTAAATCGTAGAATAAAAGTTGCTACTAGTAATGAGTACTGGTAAATCGTAGAATAAAAGGGTGATACTAGTAATGAGTACTGGTAAAACGTAGGATAAAGTTGCTACTAGTAAAGTAACGAGTACTAGTATCTTAGAATAAGGTTGCTACTGTTAACAAGTTAAGATACAAAATGTAGAATAAAGGTTGATAATGGTAATGAATTAATAAACCAGTCTTAAAATCAAAATTGATACTATGAATAAGGTAAATAAGCAATCTTAGAAATATAAAAAATATGACATTCGATATTATTTACGAGGTAAATTTCAATGACTGTCTTAGAATAAAGAGTTAAAGTGATACAATATTTACGGGGTAAGAATTAGTCTTTGAATCGTATAAAATATATTTAATGCCCGGTTTAGAATATAAGATATTATTTGATATTTATAAGGCTAAAACTCTATCGTTTAAGTAAGAGCTTAATTTAATGAGTGTACTTTCATCTCATCTGGATACTGCTTTTGACACTGAGGAGAACGTGTAAGACAAGGTTGATCTGTAGACATACTCAGCCCAGATAAAGTCATAAAGTAAACGTGAAGGGATACAGTTCTTTGCAAAGTGCACAGGCGCATTTCTTTGGTATTTTTGTCGTAACATGATTCATTGCTAAATATTTCAAAATATATTTAAATGTCGCCACAACCTTTTCCGTAAAGTATTTTTGGTGTCATTCATTTCAGATCAACACATCGTATTTTTGTTGGCACATTTATTAATATTTTTCTTAGACCAGTCTTAAAGATGTGCTATGCTCAGCCTCCATTGAAACATGTTACAATGTATCATTACACTGGAAAATTATCGAGCATGTTAAAATGGGCTATATAATGAGCTAATTGTATATGCAGACCTTAAATGTTTTTTATTTTTTTTAATATATTTGATGACAGCCACTTATTTAGACTTATTCCATAGTTACTTAATGTGTAGCATTTAAAACTTTTTACACACAATATTGTTTTCTACAAACATGTTTACATGTGTTTTATGCTATATATTTTATGCTTATCTAAATGGTATTGTATATTGTTCAAAAGACTGTGGTCCTTACCCAAATGTTGCTAACGCTCAACTGATCGGCGGTGGAGACTCAACTATAGAAGGTGCACTGTTGCAGTACGAATGCTTGTCTGGGTACACACCCATCGGAAGCACGAGCTACTTGCGGTGTACTAACGATGGTATATGGTTCGATCAAAACGAAGTCCATTGTCGTAAGTACCATTCCGGACTTAAAGCACACAAATGTATCCAAAGCACGATTGCAATTACAAAGCTATATGGCTTTTTCGAGTACACATTACAATTTGCGAAAACGAAAAACATTTATCTTGTAATATAACATATCATATGAAATAATGCCGTTGATTTTATTGTAATTGTGCGAACACCCTAAATCAGTTTTTTTTCTGCAAGTAACTGACAATTTGTGCTTTGAGATTATTTAAACTTAAAAAAAAAACTTTTTAGTAAACCTTGGGGCCCGGAAAAATTATCTACAGGCAGTGTATCGTCTGTTGTGCCACATGTCAGTAACGTCGCTTACATTTGCATACTTCCCACAGACGTGTATGGTAACAAACTTAATATATCAAACGAAGAAATATGAGATATATTTTATATTTGCTATGAATCGTGATGAACCATCTAAATATATTTGCAATGATATTCGTATATCCATCATTTTAAAAATCTTTATCTATTTATAATATACAATTGTTGCCTTTTGTTGAGGTCGATATGTGGATTTATCGACCTGATAAAAGCGATATGCGCCCGAGGTTGATATCGCTTTTATCAGGTCGATAAATCCACATATCGACCAAACCTAAAAGGCAACAATTGTTTTATTATTAAATCCAGCCTACTTATAAGTATAAACATTAAATACAAATGTCTGCAGCCTTTGATCATTTTTCGTGGTAAATTGTGTACGACGTCGCATTGTTTTGACGTCAAACCGTGATGATGTCACAGCTGGAGGTCAATAAGTGTTTTTGGCTCCACCTCGAGTCAATAAGACTTTTTATCATTGATCATGTGACTACATCTAGACCAATGGAAAGGACTATAAATATAAATTTAATAATAATATCATTTTATGGAACACAATTTGAAGGTAACTGTCCGGCGGTATCGTTAGTATTCTCAAGCCTAAAATACAAATACATGTACATTTTATGTATTATTACATCACGTGATTAAAGTATAAATTTAGTTGTTTATTAGTTATTCAGTGTGAAATTAAAGGTTTCATGGGAGACAATAGGTGTATCTATATACGCTTAAAGTACATGTTAAGAATAGACAATTTTACAAGTTCGTGTTCTTTACATTATTTCGTGTTTCAGAGAAGCTAATTGGAAGTACGTGTTCGGCTCATTCGGACTGTCTGTTAACAGGAAGTATGTGCGTAAACAGCAAATGCTTCTGTCGTCCATTATACCGTTACAAAACTGAGATCAACGACTGTTTCCAAGGTAACTCAAAAAGGTCATTTCCAAATGAATTAAAATATTGTCCTGAATAAGTAAATGTAAAGTGGTTTATTTTCTGTAATTATAACTGACTCAAGAATCAAGAATACAATTTTTTTTAGAAAATAAAAATAAACTGGATCTACAAAAATGTACAATTACACATTGTGGCCTTGTTATGAGATCTGAATATGCATGACTTAAAAAGTCATTAAAGTCTAGGAAAGAAAATATTTTCCCACAGCGTTCTTATAAAGCGATTATTTGAATAATGTTTAAAAAGAACTCACTCACGGCATGAAATTTAGAGTACGGTACGTCGTAACGTAAGCTCGTGTGTATGTATCAAAACCAAAATGACCGTAATCCTATCATATAGGTAATTTAAAAACCATTTTAGAATCAAAACTAGGAAGAAAATGGCAATATTGATACATTTTGGATATGACTGTATTAAATTCCATATCATTTTGTATATATAAAGGACAAACTTTTGACTTGTCATTAAATAAATTACTTGAAGTCATTATACAGGTTTCATGAAATGTACTTTTCCCGTCAATAAATTCTGTCACTTATGGTCTTCCATAGAAACAATTGTACATGACAGCTCCGGAGTTCCATATGCTGGATAATGGATTTATATTCAATATACTTGTGAATTATCGATCTAATAAAATCTGGAAAGTAGAAAGCACCGAAAACAATGCAAACAGTGAAAATTGCAGACTCGGTTTGATTGAGTCTGTTCATGAGCAGTAATGGAAAATGCAACACTGCCCACAATTGACCAAGTTTTCCATTGTTGAATCACACACACACACACACACACACACACGCACACGCACGCGCACGCGCACGCGCACACGCACACACACACGCGCGCACACACACATTGGCTATATTTCAATGTTATAAAGAAACTTGAAAAGAAATAGAAATCAGGGCTTGCAATAAAGCCCAGTTTTCTTTGCAGGCATCTCCAAAAGAGATATATTTTAATCGAATTGTATCTATAGATGTTCTGTTGTGACGTTAAGAACTGTTTTTCTTTGGGTTAAAAAAGTCAAGGGAGTCAAAATAGTCTTCTAGACATTGACCGTCCATGCTACAGGCCTGTTGTTGTTGCAACAAAGTCAAACATTGCTGCCGTAATGGGTATAATAGAAGAAGTTGTTCGATATACTATTTTCGAAATAGCTCACACTACAGGCATCTCAGAAGGTACCGTCCATTATATTCTGACGGGCCGTTTGAGATTAAAGATGTGTGTTATTCAGGTTGAGCAAGCACCTAATTCTCCTGACCTAAGTCCCTGTGACTTTTTCCAATTTCCCTTGCTAAGGAAAGTGCTCGTAGGTAAACGCCATGCCACTAGAAGTCTGCGACAACATTATATCAATGAGAGACTAGTGAGCAGCATTTAGGTCATTGACAGCAAAACTCCAAAAGTGTGTTTCTGTGCCGGGAGATAGGATGACGTGAAAATTGTCTTGATCTGATTAAAAATTTAGGCATGCGAATACCAATGACAGAATTTATTAAATCACCCTCTTACCATTGGGAATGTATGACAATCTTTAAATATTTGTTTTCAATGGGTAATACTTCATCATACCATGAATGACTCTATTAAGACAAATACTACTTTCTGGTTATTTGAGACCATGGAGTCAATTCAGTATCTGTGTAAAAAGAGATCAGCTTCACACTGAATCTGCTGAGTTTGCTTGGATGCATTCTAGATGCTTCAGAAAGATCGTTTCATAGATTTTATTATTATATATCATATATAGGTGCATAATAGAAATATATGAAATATGTTAACATGAATATTCATCTAATAAAACGAGATATTGAATTCTTCCTATAACACTGTAAACTACTCCTTTGATTTCATATTTCAGAATGTTTATCATTTACTGACACATTTACACCACATGTGAATACTGGATTTAGTGGTTACAATGATGTAGGTTACGGGGATGCGGTCGATTCCGAGGGACAATGCGAGGATATGTGCAGAGGTGATCCGAATTGTTTGTCATTTGAGATTTGGGAAAACTTGGATTATTCAGACCCAATAAAGATGTGTAATAGGGCAAGCTTAACGTACGAAGCGATACTGGATAGTGATCCGGGCAGTATTGTTCAATATACTTGGATAACGATTTATAGCAGAAACTGTATCTAAACTGGATCGCGAAAACTAGTACTTCAAGCACATTTATACATATACACTGACTGCTGATTTTAAGGAGATTCTGATTTGTATTGTTACTCTTTAACTCTCATACCTAAATTGCTATAAATTAGATAATTAAATGTGCAGATGAGTATGGTATTTACTTTCCATATTACCATAATGTCATATGGTTGTTAGGTTTGTTATAGGGTGTAAATATACTTTTAAAATAGCCTGCTGTGAATGCGTGCGTACCTGCGCGCGGGCGCGCGTTCGTTTAATGTGTGCGTGCGGAGTGCCACTGCACGCAGTTTACATGGGCGATTCTTCAAGAAGTGTATAGTCGTGATTTAGTTTACGAGGATATTGGAAGCTACGGCAGATGCTGTTATATCATAATCTGTTTCGTTACCTGCAAGGTTTGAAATATCAGACGCAGAATCACAAATCTAATTGTTTTTTTTTTTTTGCAAAATACTACGAGTACTTAAGTTAGCTCGAGGAATAAGACAGAAGGTTCTACTAGCAAACTTTGGTTTCGTACTCCTTCAGCGCTGTATAACTTGACTTTTGTTTCCACTCTCACTTGTTTCATTTTTTAAAGTTAGATCAATTACTCGACTCGTTTAGATAATTAATCAAAAGTCGTCGTACAGATACAAACTTACTCGTATAAGGTAAGTTGCAGGTTATTGCAATAAATGAAATATCTTTGCCCTTTCAAAGTGTTTTTCTTCCAATGGCAGTTTTACCTGTGTGTTTATATGACTACATGTAGCGCAAGCGTCTTATACGATTAAGCTATGAGCTTTGTATTCCTTTCCTGGTACTATAATCAACCGAAGTAAATGTATTGTGGACTTGCTTGGGAACCGAAACATGTGTGGCTTTACAATATATGTTGGCGTATGGTGATTCTATTAGAAACTGCAGGGGGTATGTTATTATGTTCAGAAAACTCAATAATATCATTGTTCAAGTTATTCTGATGTTGTAGAACAAGCCTTACCACTTCTAATGTTCGTATTATACACACAATTACGCACCTATTTGCTTATTGGAAAATATTCCCACCAATTAAGCAAATAGTTTACAATGAAACATTTAAGATATCCTGTGCTTTCTGTAATTAAATAAATGTCATCATTGATCTCAGCTGTAAAAAAAATGAGAACATGAGACCAAACTCACCTTATTAACAAGAAAATGATTAAGTAATACATCCTGAAGCAATAAATGAATACCCGGCCACTCAGCAAACAGTATGTTAAATGTTAGAGAAAACATTGTGAAATCATAACTGTGTTGACGATGTCACCAAGGTTTACTCGTTTTTTCTGCCTAAAACTTTAAAAAGCTCTGGCAGCACATATCATCTCGCGAAATAATCAAGTAACGGTATAATAAAGATGTTCTGTGTTGTGTTCAATGTAGTAAATATACGTTCTGTTGTTTAAGCGTAATAATATTAACGTACTTGGGATCAGTAATTAATTCATTTAAAACGATGGGTTTGCTTTGATCGAATTGCACCGACAAAGCGTACTGCATGAGCAGAAAATCATCGCTGTTTCGTGTTCTGATAATATTATGCTCAACAGCGTAGAGAAACTTGATGAACGGGAAAGGTAAGCAACGATTACATATGGTTCGAGTCTGGTCAACTGTCAGTTTAGTTTAGGATGACAAAGATGTGCTGTGATGTTGATGAAAAGGAGAGGATTTACTTTGATAGCTTTTATATAAAAGCGATGAGAGATCAAATCTATTTTAATGATCGTAAATTAACCAACTAAAATAACACGTTCGTGTATGATAAATACCATAATTATATATTAAATTGACATTACAGCAACTTTATGATAAACCCTGCATCCGTTTTTTCCAGTAGTATTGGGAAATGCAAAAAATGATAAATGAAACGTCTCTTGTAAATGTTTTCTTTTGTTCTATTTATTTAAAAAAAAAATACAAATTTTCACTTTTGCCTGAAAATTTAGACGAAAGACGAAACAAAACGTGCCACTTTCCAAGGGTGATGCCACTTTCCAAGGGAGAAGCCACTTTCCAAGGGTGATGCCACTTCTCAAGGGAGAAGCCACTTTCCAAGGGTGATGCCACTTCCCAAGGGAGAAGCCACTTTCCAAGGAAGAAGCCACTTTTCCAGAGAGAAGCCACTTTCCAAGGGAGAAGCCACCTTTCAAGGGAGAAGCCACTTCCTCCAAGGGAGAATCCACCTTTTAAGGGAGAAGCCACTTTCCAAGGGAGAAGCCACTTTTCAAGGGAGAAGCCACTTTCCAAGGGAGAAGCCACTTTTCAAGGGAGAAGCCACTTTCCAAGGGAGAAGCCACCTTTCAAGGGAGAAGCCACTTCCTCCAAGGGAGAATCCACCTTTTAAGGGAGAAGCCACTTTTCAAGGGAGAAGCCACTTTTCAAGGGAGAAGCCACTTTCCAAGGGAGAAGCCACTTTTCAAGAACGTAGTCTCCTCATAACCAAAGTTCAGCTCAAATAATATAATAATTTAAATAATAACAATTAAAATAGTAGTGTTGCTTTTTATCTTAATAAATTAATTTTTTGTACTAGAGTAACGTTTTGCATTGAACATTGTATTAAAACACCGACTTTCAAAACACTTAAAGCGGAAATCTTTTGAAATATTACATTTTGTACAATATAACACCACCGAAACATATCTTATTTTTATGACAATTGTTTGACATATTGACAAATACTTCTTCGATCTATGGTTATATAAAACGCAAGTAGTGTACAAAACAAATAATAAGGTTTAATTAGCTAATTGATAACCGCTTCTCACCTTTATGGTTTTTATTAAAAAGAAGCAATGAGCAACATAAAATGTCACGTCTCGTGTCAGGTACAATATTTATACATTCAACTGTACAAAAGGAATTTAATTCATCAGAAACCTTCTCTAGTTTTCAATATTAGATTGCAGCTCTAATGATCATTGAATAAATAAATAATTAAAATTGAAATATAATTCTATCTTGTTTTTCTACTGCAAAACATAAATAGTTAGTGAGATAGTGAGATGATTTCTGTATTAGTTTGTGAACTATCTGCCGTTAATACAACAAATGTTGATAAAATAAAAATACAATGTTTCTCGTGTAACTGAAAAAATCGATGAATAATTATATCAACTATAATTATATCCTTTCCGCGGCCGTAACGTAATAAAACGTCTTAGCGTCTGGTGGCCCTTTCACGCTTCCGTAGAATCAACATTTATTACACGAAATTCAATTTAGAAATATTTCTGAAATGTCTAGGTTGCAGCTCCGTTACGGACCCCTGTGGGATTTTTGTTTGATTGCAAATATTTTTCGTAAATGATAAGCTGACATGTTGTGCTAAAGCATTTTCAAATCGTTAGAAACTGCTGAAAATTGACTCTCCATTAGCAAAACGGGGTAACCCCTGCGGGTGAACCCTGATTATAGACCAATGCAAATGCGACTTTATCCTGTGTACTTTCATTTTATTTACTTCCGGAAAAAGCTGAAGGTCATCTGACGTCATTTTCTGTGTTGTCCATGGCGAGATTATATAAAAAATGTGCCGGTGTAATGAAGTATTTCGACCCCCATAGAATAATGACCCCCCGGTCATTATTCTATAGAAAAAGTGACCCCCCGGTCATAGTATTATGACCTCCAGATCATAGTACTATGACTCCCCAACGTGAAGTAAACTGAATCTCACGAAGAATATTGACTCCCATAAAAAAACGACCCCCGGTCATTTGGTCAAATTTAGTGATAATTCATGTATCTAAGGCCTAATTGCTGCATTTTATGCCCCCACTCGGGGGAGGGGGGCATATAGATTTGCCCTTGTCCGTCTGTCCGTCCTTCCGTTTGACGATAGCCCCAGATACCATCACTTGACACAGAAATCAGAGCATTCCGCAACGGTAAAAGGGATTCTATTTCTAGACGCTGTATCTTGGTGTATACATTTTTTTTCAGGAAAATAACAATTCACAATACGTTCACAAAACACACCAGTGTCAATAATCCCTGCAAACTTCGGTATGACGTAATTCTTCTGAAGAAAACTGCACAAGAAACTGCTAGCATAGAACTTAGTATTAATAGAAGTTGCAATACTTAGCAGTGGCAGTAAAGTACGGTAGCGGCAACAATAGAAAGTAGTAGTAGTAGTAGTAGTAGTAGTAGTGGCAGTGGTGGTAGTGGCAGTGGTAGTGGCAGTTGCAGTAGCAGCAGCAGCAGCAGCAGCAGCAGAAGCAGAGTAATAAGTGACAGCAACAACAGCAGCAGGAGAAAAAGAGGTAGATGTACAAGACGTATTAGTGGAAGCAGGTATAGTAGTATCAGTAGTAGCAGTTGTAGTAGTAGTAGTAGTAGTAGTAGTAGTAGTAGTAGTAGTAGTGGCAGTGGTGGTAGTGGCAGTGGTAGTGGCAGTTGCAGTAGCAGCAGCAGCAGCAGCAGCAGCAGAAGCAGAGGAATAAGTGACAGCAACAACAGCAGCAGGAGAAAAAGAGGTAGATGTACAAGACGTATTAGTGGAAGCAGGTATAGTAGTATCAGTAGTAGCAGTTGAAGTAGTAGTAGTAGTAGTAGTAGAAGTAGTAGTAGTAGTAATGGCAGTGGTGGTAGTGGCAGTGGTAGTGGCAGTTGCAGTAGCAGCAGCAGCAGCAGCAGCAGAAGCAGAGGAATAAGTGACAGCAACAACAGCAGAAGGAGAAGAAGAGGTAGATGTACAAGACGTATTAGTGGAAGCAGGTATAGTAGTATCAGTAGTAGCAGTTGAAGTAGTAGTAGTAGTAGAAGTAGTAGTAGTAGTAGTAGAAGAAGAAGAAGTACATGTAGTAATAGCAATAGAAGTAGCGGCACCAGTAGTAGTAAAACAATCAAAATGTTAACTATTGGCAATGGAGGGTATTAGAGTTGTAGATCTAGTAAAATTGTCCGTTAGGTTTGGTGGGGATCACTTTTTAATAGATATTATCGTCGAAAGTCTTTTTAGGAGCCGGTGTTTTACACGGAAAGAGTAACTTTTTTAAATAGAATAATGTCCGGGAATCGATATTGTATGAGAGTTCGAATGTAGTAATTTCGGCAGTGAGTATTTTACATGGAAGGAGTCACCTTTTCTATAGAATAATAACCGGGGTCGTTATTCTATGAGATTCGAAGGGAGTCATCTATAGGGAGTCAGTATTTTACTTGGAGGGGTCAGTTTTTCTATAGAATAATGACCGGGGTCGTTATTCTATAGAGTTTTCAAAGGGAGTCAGTTTTTTATAAGGGGAGTCAATATTTTACAGGAAAGGAGTCACATTTTCTATAGAATAATGACCGGGGGGTCGTTATTCTATGGGGGTCGAAATACTTCATTACACCGGCCGTCCTAAGGATATGGTGTTATGCAAATGTCACAACAATAAGATATTTACTTACATACGTCATTCGTTTGCATCCTTCAAGATTTTTTAAGTATTTTCTAATCGTTTAAGTTAAACTAAATCAACATAAAAATAAAATAAAGGAAATAATTACAGGCTGTTATATATTTTTTCCTTAAAGATAGGACAATTATACAAATGTGAAAGATTCCAGTTTCATTTTTATGCACTTTTTAGCAAGGGTCTCGTCAGTGAAACTTGCTTTAGTTAGGCTAAATCCGAAGACACTCGATGAAAACCTTTAGAAATGAACTGCCAAATTGAGGAAAGTAGTCCTTGGTTAACAAAAAGAAAGCAGCGGTAAGCGTTTACGATATCAGCGGGAAAATGGATTTAAAGTGATATTACTTGTACAATAGAAATCACCCAAGAGAAGTTCGCAGTTAAAATATTGTAATTACAGATTTAAAAAAAAAAATGTCTTCCTTCGCGAAAGCGACATTCGGCGAATGGAATCATGCTTATCACGTGTGAACTGTATATGACGATGCTTATCGATTAAACGCAAAGTCACTGGAATTATCTGCGCCTATCAGCCGTGTATTGTTTAAACCTTCATAGTTGTAGGTTTGTTAATTGACGATACGCAAGTCAAGTTCTTTGCTTTTGAGGATTAAGACAAATTTATATGAGCAGTTTATATTGTGCTAAATTTCTCGTAGGGAAAGCCTGGCTACTTTTAGATTAGCATCATGGTATTGATACAGAAATCTGTTAGACTGTGTTACAATGTACTTCCCTTGTCTCACAGACTTAATTTAATTACGGCTGAAATAGAAGTCTAATAAATCTGTACGCTTGTAATTTGTTTGTTAAGTGGCAGTAGACAGTTTCGCATTTGGCCCGAGTACGTTTTTTAACCCTTACCCGGCTAAATTTCTGAAATGGACTGGTCTATCATTCAATTTGGGCAAAACCATTTATCATTTGAAGGGTGTTCAATGAAAATTTACAGACTGAATAGCGAAAAATGCAGGCATGGATGTGCAGGCTGATCTTAGTCTGCACTGGTCGCCAAGGCAGAATCACCTGCCGCCAGCAGGCTAAAGGTTAAATAAAATAGGTAGATATACTTTAAAGTTTTCAACAGGTTATTCACGGTGTTTATAGAAGTACGAGTAATTATTGTGTAAAATAAATGAATAAATGCTTGGATCGAATTTTCTAGCTCGGTGTAGGCGGACGGGTCTAGAATCTTACATGAGGTATCGGATGTAAGAAAAAAAAAAGAAACGGCCATCCATCCATCCATCCATCCAGATTCAGCTCAAATTTGCGGAAAAAGTAAATGGTTATGAGACACTTTTTCCCATCATTATTTTCGTCTGGTAACATGCTTTAACATATACACATGATTTAGGTCAGTCAGTTGCAGGTAATGCGGTACAGGCCACGCAAGGTGTGCATTTTGTGTCATTTTTGCCCCAAAATGTAGTGTCCTGAAACCGGAGTTTTACTCGTTATATCATAGAAACTAAAGACTCACAGGCTGAAAATGTCACATGATGAAGTGTTTAATGTATGCAATACATTCGCTCAACACTTTCCGGGAATTTTTCAAAATAGGAATTTTTTTTTCGCACTGGTATCAACGCAGATTTGTAGAATTTTCAAATTTACTGTCCCTTGCCCCCATTACTGACGCTGTATTGCTATGATAGATCAGTGGAACAGACTGCAAATGAAATCAGTTTCAATTCCGAATTAGAAAAAATATTTATGATCATGCCCCAAGTGATAGAATAAATACCAAAATAGAATTATTGTTTTGAAATGCTTATACAATTAGCCAAAATTAGTAGTTATATATATAACAAATACGCCAATATGGGTTATTTGATTTTCGGTGCAAGTTTCGGATTTGTAAAAAAAATCCTTTCGAGAACAATGTTCCGGAATTCCTCTTCAGAAGTGTCTCCATGATTTTGACAAGCCACTGGAAGCAAGTTGTAGATATTTTAATTATTGAGTAGTCATCGTTTATGTTTTTGGTGTACGCCGAGTGACGCACAGTGACTGTTTTGGGTTCGATGTAACTATCAAACTTTCTAATGGATTCGTATAATATTTATTAGGGAGTATCGTAATTCATTAAACACTATTGTGGTATATTTTTCAGTTCTTTATTAGCAATAGAACACAAAGCACAGTATATTTATACAAACTTCGCGATCACTCCACGGAAAATGGTTGATTTTGTTGGATAGCTTTTATGTTAATCTAATTTTTCTGTATGTTTGTAATTACGAGTGATCTTTTCTGAGTCATGGTCTTGGGCATCAGCGGTAATAATTGTCAACATTCAACAGTAAGGCATCATGGACTAAACTGAGATATTGATATCTTCTTCAACTGCATTCAGCTCTGCGGAGCCCATCTCTGTTACTCACTCCAATGACGTACACTTGGCCATTGACCTGTTTATGTGAGAAAGTTGTTACGAGTCGTGACTCACACTCTACTTGTTCTTACTGAATGTCATGAAACCAACAAAACAAAGAGGGTTTTTGAATGTATCTGACTTCAATGGTGGTACTTAATAGGCTGGTATTACTGAGTGTATAGATCTGTCCAACTGAAATCCATGATCTGCAATGAGACACTTGATGTCAGCACTTTCAGTGCTTTGATTTACATTTACGTTATCGTGAGTCAGGCTCAACATACGAGGTTTATAAGGTATGCTTTGAGTTATCGAAATAGCGTTACCTTACTGTTACCTTAACAATGTCGTAAATAACCTTGTAAATTCAGCGATATCGTAAGTTTCGAGTTAACCACCCCAGTGTAGCAGCTTTTTATTAATCATTTCATACAGATGTGAAATTTACTTGTAGTATAAAGAGATGAAAATATATACATACCTCATGCCAGTGAACTGAACATTTCTTAAATATTTTAGCCGAAGAAACAGCATATCATCGGAACCAAAGGCGAAATATTGTCGAAAAGCAATCACAGGGGAAAATACCGATTGTAATTGTTTATTTGTAAGTTTCTTTATAGTCGTCACCGGCAAACCATATCCATTGACGACTCCTCCAGAAGACTGTCAGTACTGTTACTGGGAGGATAGTGCAAGATACAGAAGACGCCCAAATTCCAGAAGCTTCCCTGGTTCTTTAGCGTGCCAGGTGCAAAACACCCATACACGGACTCTTATCCAAATATTAATAATTCTAGTTGGAGGAGCGGACCGCTGGTTTTGTAGTCAGACAGTGTTACGACACTGGACCACTGCGTCCACTCTATTATTGTCATTACGGGTCCCCTACCTTTACATTGCAGTTTTTAATATCGACTCAACTCGACATACAACACTTTGTTAACAAATTTTCCCTCTTTTATTCGTGTTCAAAGAAGTTTACACCACCAATGGAGGAACTGCTCGTAAAGTCTAACCAAATCTGTTTCTCTTTCGAGTTTTGTTTAGTAGTGTGAAATACTGTCGAAGATTGTAAGTACTTCAGAATTCGACCCTTTGCTTTTACTTGGCGTATTGAAAATAATCAAATTATAATGGTATTCAACATGTACGGTATATAATATATCTATATAAACGTAAGCTTAATTTTAGTTTCAACTTCTCAATTCTATCCACAATACAATAACAATTTTTTATCTGTCATTTTTTATTGTTGGTAGAAATGTGATACGTTGGGGAATACCAAAAGTTCAACAATTCATTTTCCATTCTAGGGGCGAGTTTATTTAATCATCTATGGTTCTGGCCATTCTGTCCTAAGAACATACACCTCTAACAAAGAGCTTTGTTTTGTATTATCGTATTGACTTTAGATTTTTGTCTCTTAATGATTACCCCATCCATTTAAATGAATACATTTACTTTAATATTTAATCTACATTAAGGCTTTGTACATTTGCCATTTTTTGTAGTTAACTTGGGACATACAATACAAATCTATATAATTCTGACCGAATATTTTTACATAATTTTTCCATTGTTTGCATCTGCTCAAACATTCATCTCTAATAGCTGACTCTGTCATGTATCACTGTATCGACTTTAGATTCATAGACAAACAATAGAAATGAGTTTTCACAATTATACTTCCGCGACCACTAAGCTTGAAGTAATTTTCCCGTGGCGGTTCGTAAGCAATCTTTATTTCAAGAAATATTAGCCAAATGTTTATGGTCGCAGACTTTGAAGCACTTGCCTCAGTCAGGTTCATGTCTTATGTGTCTGTCACTGTCACGACAGGCAAACTTCTGTTACAGTGCGACCAACCTCTGAGGGCACACTTATTATCCCAACATAACAAATTAAGTTTCAAAGCATTCTTAATGAATATAACATTTAATTCCTGATACGTATTTTTTTCTTTTTTATTGTCGCATGGTCTGGAGGCCACTGCCTTTGATAATTGGGTTCAGCTAAAACCAAGCATTTACGGAACAATTAGTACGATCGACCTTTTCCTGCCTAAACACATCAAGATTTTACTTTTGTAAATGGGCTATCAGTGTAAGAGAAATGCTAGCATAATGTTTCTAGTGAAAGAGGAATGCAATTAATATATTACTGTAATATGTTTGTAGAAGACTATCAGTAATATGGAAATGCAAGAATTACAATGTGTATGTGAAAGGGCTATCACTGAAAGGGGATTAAAATAATTATATGTCTAAAAAACTTTCCAAACACTCAAAGGAAATCGTTATAACATTTAAGGTATACAAACAACAGCAAGATTTAATCAATTAAGTGTAATTCAAACAATGAATGTTTTAATATTTTGGGTCTAGTTTGATCATGCTGGCAGGCTTCAGGTCACAGATACTTTCTTCACATTCTTATTACTACCATGCAAGTACTGTAACACCTTCCCGAAAACTCGATTTGTTGCAAGAGGGGCATGCAGGGTGTTGCACATATCATTGCTGCTCATAAACAGACTCGTATCAAACCGAGTCTGCTATCATGTTGCTTGATTGCGGTGTATTCACAAATTTTACTATTATCTGGTAATTGACCGGATATTAGACATACCCAGCACTTATTACCGGTCTTTTCCTTTCACATCCGCTCCAATCACAATTCAACCTTAATCAATAAACTAATTTAGCTTAATGTCTTATTTCAAATTTTATATAATTAAAACACGTTCGGTCAAAAGAAGGATTTAAGATACTTATGAAAATGGGAATGAATTCGTGTGATAACCTTGTCCATTGCTGTTACTGATGTGCAGTGCATCTTGTCTAAATGATCCTCACAGATTTTCCCAACGGACTTGTACGGTACAAGCCAGTTTTGTAGTGAAAAGCAATATAATAAACAAAATATGACAACCAAATTAAGTGTTTCATATAAGTTTGCATCCATGCAAACCGTCTATTTCTCTTGAGCCTTTTGAAGCCAAGGAGCTATAAATGGCACAGGTCCTCAATATGGCGTGATATAAAACACTGCAGTTAGAAAACATTAACATACTGGAATATTTATGTGAACATGACGGCAACATTTAACCCTAATAAATGTTTTGAATTCACATAACAGGCAACAGACCACATCGCGTGCACAGTATATTAAATTGTAATTGAACGATAAAATGATAACAGTTTCTACGGAATGGTAAATGCACAGAGCAGCGAACTACTTCATTACTAATATATTACCATCAAAGTCAGTGTATGTGAAATAAATAAATCAAATAAAGCAAACAGTTCCATGTTGAAATACAGTCACGAGACATTCAATAAAGTCATAA
Source organism: Mercenaria mercenaria (assembly GCF_021730395.1). NCBI lineage: Eukaryota > Metazoa > Mollusca > Bivalvia > Venerida > Veneridae > Mercenaria > Mercenaria mercenaria. The sequence goes on from NC_069378.1 coordinate 2,297,238, forward strand.
GCAACGTATATGACATTGCCGTTATAGATTTCAGTATTCTGATTTATTTCCCCTTCCAGTCCAGACGACAAATTACTATTATTGTGGATGAGGGAATGAGTTATTTCATATTAAATACATGAAAAATGATGGAGGGCTATGTTGCTGTCAAAGGAGTTTGCAATTTCATTAACCCTTCATGAGACCGTTATGAATGTATCTTGCAAATATTAACTACTGCAAACGAAATATTATATTATCTGATGGAGATGCTTGATGATGTTTGTTAAAATATATTTGACAACTAATTTGTCTAAAACATTTATTACTTTGCAAATAATTTATTTTTTCGTACCAATACTTTCAGAACAAAAAACAATGTATTGTTTATACTACATCGAAAGTTGAACATACTCAAATTGTGCCATCACACAATTTTCTTCAATCCGTTTTTGAAACGTCACTAATAGAGACACAACTGTCTAGAGGAGGCAAATGATAACAATGAAACGCTTTTATCGTTTTAGTGCAATCTTAGAATGTAGAAATTTTGTCTGATGATAAAATGGGTCACAGGGGAATAAATGCAATTTTGTTTCATTATAAATAATAATCGTTTGTGTCATAGAAAAGTGTGGTCGTCTTTGTGACAATTTAGAAAAAGGATAGAGGAAATTATAAATGACACGGCACCACTGCAATAATTCTGTTGAATTAGAATTGTCAAACAATGCCTCAATATTTCAGTACTTACTAAACGTCAAATGTTGCGTTAAAATTACTGTTGGTTGTTTTTATATACAAATAATACTTATTAAACAAATCAGAAAAAGTATAGTTATCACAAGTCATTGAAGACTCAACACAACTTAGTGACCTACACTTTCCCTAACGTAGAGTTCACGAAAATTATTCTGATAATACAGGTATTATACATTTATATTACAAGATATACTACATCTTGTTCTAATATTTATTACTGCCAGTTTGTTACAACACGCGTGTATTTCTCTCTTTTTTCCTCTTGCAAATCATGTATAATTACCATCATGGATACACAAAAAAATACGGTTATTCTGTTGCGGGTGGTATCATTTCGAATATTAGCCTTTTTATTTTACAAGTTTTTAAATCAAAAGGGCAAGCAAGTAAGATCTGTTTAATTGTTTAATTTTTAACCACATTTATTCATATTATGTTTTGTAGTACAAAATTTGATGCATCAAAAACGTTTTAGTCTTAAAATATTTCTAGGATCAACACTTCGTACACGCAAGTGGTATGCAACTGGAGATAATATGGTAACCGATCTATGTTTGAAGCACTATTTTTAAAGTTTTTATCTAGAAGTTTTTGGACAGCAAGGCACTGAGAACAAATTGTAATTACATACAACATGTGTTGTTTTTATTAAATATTGTAAGCATAGAATGCAACCAAGCAAAATAATAGCAGAATCGAATTAATTGCATCTGTTCATGAGAGGAAATGAAATGCGCAACGCCCTACGCCCTCTAGCACAGCCTTATGCGGAATTCTATCATAATGAAACTGACTGTATTCCACTACCACAAAGGACCAGAAAATATAACAACACCGAGTCTAAACACGTGGGGACTTTTACAGCCGTCACAGCGCACACAAAGCTAGTTGTTGTGAAAGTTAGTAAAACCTCTCAGAATATTCTTTAGAAGGATAGAATGCAACCGAGCAACACAATAACAGACAATAGCAGACTCGGTTCTATTGAGTATGTTCATGGGAGGTAATGAAATGTACTACACCCCTAACGCCCCCTAGTTGTCCTTTAATGAAGACTTATTTTAAGGTTTTAAAGATTTTAATGTTATGATCCTAGTGCTCCAAGTACATTTGTGTACTTCATTTGACCTTATTCATATGTTTTTGTCATACATTTGGGTATTTTATCGCTTATATTAGAGCTTGTCTCAGCATGATACTATTTTTTTATAACACTGTCTCTTGTAAAAAGTTGAAGATAAGGTAAATATAAGGCCTGATACAGATGTGAAATCCAACTTATTTTGTTACGTAAAGTCATTAAATTTAAATAACATACGGCAGCTATTAGCTTGTCAGTCTATAACATTTTTAATTATTCCGCAAAAACATTAATTAATGCAAGATATAAATCGCTTAAAATACGATAAGTTAAATTGACTGGCATATTTAAAAATCATTTTGAAAATAGTTCTAATTTAATTCAGCAATAAATCAATTGTTTCAAATTGGCCGATAAATACGCTACGAGGTCTGGAATCATGAATATTAGCGAGTTTAAAGTTGAAACTTTTCAAGGATTTGATTTAAACTAGTATTTTGTACATTGTAATATGTAGATACTAAAGTCCTATTCTAGAATGCCATAAGTTATTCAAAGTTCGACGCAGGTACAATACAGATACAAGATAATACATCTAGGTCTATCATTTTGTTACAACGCTTTTTGGAGAAGATTGTGTGTCTAGCAAGGCACTGAGAAAGAAGTTTTACATTGTAATTCGAAGATACTAAAGTCCTATTCTAGAATGCCATAAGTTCTTCAAAGTTCGACGCAGTTTTGAATGCTGCGGGACAATATCGAGAACTTAAGGCTGTAAATTGCAGACGTTTTTCTTGCTTCTATTCTTACTATTCAAGTGTAATGTACCGATTACGTACTAGAAATGGACATTTTTTAAATCGCTGTACATGGTTTTGTTTACATACAATTATGACTACAAGATGCAACATAAACTATTTAAAAGTTGCATATAATTGTTACATAATTACACAATTGTTTTTCTTTTGTTAGAAACAACATACATATAAAATACAGTTCATCCAATTAATCGTAAGTGGTGTATGATAGTGGCAGAAAACAAAATAGATATTACTAATAAATAAGGGGCATTAACCGCCTTGTCCTTGGAGACAATGGTGACAGTTGTTATCACTTAGCTTCAACGCTTCCTCTCTAAGACCAATCAAATATATGAATAATACATAACGAAACGAAAAGGATTCCGAACTAATTCTTGTGAATCAGAAACTTCATTTTCAATTAATATAAGAACCTATAAAGCTGACGTTGCGTAAAACGAATTTTCATCTTCGGCTTGCATTGTCCAGCGAAATGTTGTGATGTCTACCAAAAGTGATTTTGTGTTCAAAGAAGGTACCTGAAATCTGTATAATAGCATCACACGCAATGGCTCGAAGATGCTATATTGCGAGATAAGGTGCCATAACATGTCTTTTGGTGCTGACAGTACATGTTAACCATAAACCTACCGAGATTTGAGGTGTTCAATTTTAATGATTTTAACAGGTTTTACACATATTAAGTGAATGTAGTAAAATAATTGTATATATGTACTGCTTTTCCCTTCAACTTAAAGAAAAATATTTCAACAGTGCTTTTAGTTTGAAATAATCATGAAAACATGTTTGTACATGTGTCTAGCTTAATTTATTTATACCAGTATTGGAAAGTAAGTTAACACTGTTTGTCTGCACTATGTCGAAAAGAGGTTGACTAGACAAATATCTGATGACAGTTTTAGGTAAATTGTTTGCTACAGACGTTTCTTTATTTACTGCATTCGTACCAGTTCTAAATCATCTGGCATTCGTGTCTGGTAACATTCTTTTTCATTATATTAAACTAGAATATCGAATTTAATGTGTAAGGTTAAAAGGACACTCACTTAATTTGTTTAGATTATCTTAGGCGCTTGCACAATGTACACAATATGTCGAACTCTTGAGATAAGATGAGCTGTGATGTCGAACACTTGGGATAAGATGTCGCATACTTAAGATGACAAGATTTCTAGCCACTGAGATGAGATGTCGTGCGATCGAGAAATTTATTCTTAAATGTGTCATAATGATCAATCACGCGGGCCAGTAGTAGCGGGCATGTCTTTCCGCAAATCTAATACTGTGAACAACCTAAGTAAAAATGTTCGAAGAATCATTTGTAATAGACATTTTTTTTTTGAAAATATAGATAAACAAAATAAGCCCCGGCTAGAGCGATCAGGCTTTTCTGCATATGAACATGCCATATAAACATGCCATTGAAAAGTTTGGTAGAGGGACACACAAAAATAATAATATCATTATTGTTTATCAGACATGCAATTTAATACAGTGTCAACTTTAAACATGTATATTATTATTATTATTATCATGTACAACGCCATTGAATATGTCATTGTATAGAAATCAAATGATTCAGTTTAAAAAAAAACAATATGCTTAAAATTGTATATATGGATCATTATCTATTTTGGAATATTTTGTGTTTACAAGAACCTTTATTTTTATAACGGAATGGCTCTTTATGCATCCTGATGGGATCTTAGCTTATAAATCTGCTTTATTTGATTTGTAAACCACATGGCCGCTACTTGGAATTCTTTTTTTCTTCACAGTCTTTGTAGTCGATCTAAAATTATCAAGGGTCTCTTGCTGGACTGTAATTATTCTATTATCTTGAACGCATTGCAACTTTTTAATTTTCAAAGTATCTTTAATTAAATTTTAGTCGTTGATATGCATGTCGTCAGTTGTATGTTTGTGGTAATATGTCAGTACTAGAGCATTATCCAGGAATACTGGAAAAACTAAGAGACAATTCTTAAGACTAGAGCCCAGTATCAAGGATAGTTGACTTTTTATGTAAAAAACAACTTTTTTAAAACGTTTTGTAGCATGTTAATCAGATGTCAATCGTCTGAAGGCACATTTCTCTTACACAAAGCCACACACTAGGTTTTTCATCTCTTAATTATTAGTTTCTTTTTTTGTTGAAAATTTAAAAACGAAAACAGATCTATGATGTATACCATTCTCTATTTAATATTAACTTCTTATAATGATTGACTGCAGCGGTATAGCGTCTCATAATGAACTGCAATGATTGACTGCAGCAGTATAACGTCTCATAATAAACTGCAAAGATTGACTGCGCAGTATAACGTCCCATAATAAACTACAATGATTGACTGCAGCAGTATAACGTCTCCTCATAATAAACTGCAATGATTGACTGCAGCAATATAACGTCCCATAATAAACTGCAAAGATTGACTGCAGCAGTATAACGTCTCATAATAATAAACTGAAATGATTGATTACAGCAGTATAACGTCTCATAATAAACTGCAAAGATTAACTGCAGCAGTATAACGTCTCATAATAAACTGCAATGATTGACTGCAGCAGTATAACGTCTCATAATAAACTGCAAAGATTGACTGCAGCAGTATAACGTCACATAATAAACTGCAATGATTGACGGCAGCAGTATAACGTCTCATAATAAACTGCAATGATTGACTGCAGCAGTAAAACGTCTCATAATAAACTGCAATGATTGACTGCAGCAGTATAACGTCTCATAATAAACTGCAATGATTGACTGCAGCAGTATAACGTCTCATAATAAACTGCAATCATTGGTTGCAGCAGTATAACGTCTCATAATAAACTGCAGTGATTGACTGCAGCAGTATAACGTCTCATAATAAACTGCATATTGAGCAGCAGTGTAGCTCTCATAATACTGCATATTGTTGCAGCTATAGTTAAATACGCATAATGATAGCAGTAATCTCATATAACTGCAATGTGCTGCAGCTAACGTCTTAATGCAGATTATTGCAGAAGTAAACTCATAAAGCAATGATGGGTGCTGGTAACGCCTCATAATAACGCAAGAAGTTCAGCCAAGTTCATAAAACAAATGGCGCAGTATAACGCTCTATAAGCATGTGACGCAGTAAACTCTTAATAACCACAAGAGGTGCGCATATAACTCAAACGCAATATGTGACAGTATAACGCCTCTATAACTGCATGAAGTGTAGCGTAACGCCTCAAATAAACGCAAGTGAGCACAGTAAAGCCATATACTGCAATGAGTTGCAGCAAAGCCTCATGAACGCATGATAGTGAGAGAAACTCAATAAGCAAAATTGATGCGCAACTTATAATAACTGCAAGATTGACTCGCATATACGTCCTAGAAACTGCAAGATGCTGCGCATTAACGTCAATAAATGCAATGATGACTCACAATACTCTCATGAAAAGCAATAAGACGCGGTATAACTCATATAACTCAAAGTTGACTGCAGCTTAACTCTCATAAAATGAATGATGTGCAGTATAATCCAAATGCAAGTTGACTGCAAGATAAGTCTAATACTGCAATATTGTGCGCAGATCATATACTGCAATGATGATGCAGCAGTCACCCATAACAATGCAATTGATTCGCAGGAGTCTCATATACTATAATGGTTGCAACGTAAGTCTCAAAACTGCATATGATGCAATATAGTCCATAAACTCAGTGACGCAGCAGAAGTCATAATAAATGCATGATTGATTGCAGAATTAACGTTCATAATAAACGCAATTGATGCAGAGTACTCAATATAGCATTTGAGCAGATATACGTCTCTCTAATAAACTGAATAATTGTTGAGCGTATAGTTCTAATAACGCATGATTGATGCAGATATACGTTCATATAAACGCAATGATGACTGCACAGTAATTATAAGTAATGATTGATTGCAGATATGTTCATAAAAACAATGATTGATGCAGATTACGTCCAATCGCATGATGTGCATATAAGTCTCTCAAAAACTGCAATAATGTGGCAGTATAACGTCTCTAATAATGCATGATGCTGCAGGTAACGTCTCAAATACTGCGATTGACTGAAGTAAACTCTCTAATAACTGATATTGAGCACATACGTTCATAAAAACTGCATCATTGTGAGCATATACGTCTATAAAACTGCAATGATTGCGCAGCTAAGTCTAAAGCATGATGATGCGCATAAGTTAATAAACGCATGATGACTGCACAAACGTCTCATAATAACTCATCATGTCAGCATATACGTCTCATACACTGCATGATGACTGTGCGTATAACGCTATAAAACGCAATGATATCACTATAACGTTTCTAATAAACTGCAATAATTGTGCAGAGTTAATCAAGTCAATGTGACTGAAGGCACGTTTCTCTTACAAAGCAACACAATAGGTTTCATCATTACTCTAATTATAGTTGCATTTTTTGTTGAATAATTTAATAAACGAAAACAGATCTGATGTATACATTCTCTATTTAATATACTCTTAAATGATTGATGCAGCGATTATAGCTCTCATAATGAAACTGCAATGAATTGTGCAGCAGTATAACGTCTCATAATAAACTGCAAATGATTGACTGCGATATAACGTCCCATAATAAACTACAATGATTGACTGCAGCAGTATAACGTTCTCATAATAAACTGTCAATGATTGACTGCAGAATATAACGTCCATAATAAACTGCAAGATTGACTGCAGCAGTATAACGTCTCATAATAATAAATTGATGCAAATGAATTGATTACCAATGCACAGTATAACGTCTCATAATAAAATGCAAGATTAACTGCAGCAGTAAACGTCTCATAATAAACTGCAATGATTGACTGCAGCAGTATAACGTCTCATAATAAACTGCAAGATTGACTGCAGCAGTATAACGTCACATAATAAACTGCAATGATTGACGGCAGCAGTATAACGTCTCATAATAAACTGCAATGATTGACTGCAGCAGTAAAACGTCTCATAATAAACTGCAATGATTGACTGCAGCAGTATAACGTCTCATAATAAACTGCAATGATTGACTGCAGCAGTATAACGTCTCATAATAAACTGCAATCATTGGTTGCAGCAGTATAACGTCTCATATAAACTGCATGATTGACTGCAGCAGTATAACGCTCATAATAAACTGCAATGATTGTGCAGCACTGTAACGTTCTATAATAAACTGCAATAATTGGTTGCAGCAGTATAACGTCTCATAATAAACTGCAATAATTGATGCAGCAGTATAACGTCTCATAATAAACGCAATGATTGGACTGCAGCATTATAACGTCTCATAATAAACTGCAATGATTGGTTGCAGAAGTATAACGTCTCATAATAAACTGCAATGATGGTTGCTGCATGTATAACGCCTCATAATAAACTGCAAGATATGACTTGCAGCACTATAACTAGTTCATAAAACTGCAATATTAGGTTGCAGCAGTATAACGCCTCATAATAAAGTGCAATGAATGACTGCAGCAGTATAACGTCTCATAATAAACCAAAGATGGTTGCAGCAGTTATAACGTCTCATAATAAACTGCAATGATAGGACTTGCAACAGTATAACGCCTCATAATAAACTGCAATGATAGGTTGTCTTATGCAGTTGTACACGCTCTCTCATGATAAACTGCAAAGATTGACTGCAGCAGTATAACGCTCATCTATAAACTGCAATGATGATTGCAGCAGTATAACGCCTCATGATACAAACTGCAATGATGATTGCAGCAGTATAACGTCTCATAATAAACTGCAAAGATTGACTGCAGCAGTATAACGTCTCATAATTAACTGCAAAGATTGACTGCAGCAGTATAACGTCCATATAAACTGCAATGATTGACTGCAGCAGTTAAACGTCCATAATAACTGCAATGATTGATTGCAGCAGATAACGTCTCCTCATGATAAACTGCAAAGATTGACTGCAGCAGTATAACGTCTCATCATAAACTGCAAAGATTGACTGCAGCAGTATAACGTCTCATAACAAACTGCAATGACTGACTGCAGCAGTATAACGTCTCATAATAAACTGCAAAGATTGACTGCAGCAGTATAACGTCTAATAATAAACTGCAATAATTGGTTGCAGCAGTATAACGTCTCATAATAAACTGCAATGATTGACTTGCAGCAGTCATAACGTCTCCTCATAACTAAACTGCAATATTGTTGCAGCAGTATAACGTCTCTAAACTCATTGATAACTGCAGCGTAAAAGTCTAATAAATGCAGTTGCTGCAACAGTATAACGTCTCATAATAAACTGCATGATTGATGCAGAATATAACGTCTCATAATAAACTGCAATCATTGTTGACTGCAGCAGTATAACGTCTCATAATAAACTGCAATGATTGATGCAGATATAACGTCTCATAATAAACTGCAATGATTGACTAGCAGCAGTATAACGTTCTCATAATATACTGCAATGATTGATTGCAGATTATAACGTTCCTCATAATAAACTGCAATAATTGTTGCAGCAGTATAACGTCTCATAATAAACTGCAATGATTGATGCAGATATAACGTCTCATAATAAACTGCAATGATTGACTGCAGACAGTATAACGTCTCATAATAAACTGTAATGATGGATTGCGCAGTATAACGCTCATAAATAAACTGCAATGATTGGACTGCAGAAGTATAACGTCTCATAATAAACTGCAATGATTGATTGCGCAGATATAACGTCTCCTCATAATAAACTGCAATATTGGTTGTGCAGCAGTATAACGTCTCATAATAAAATGCAATGATGTGCTGCAGCAGTTAAACGTTCATAATAAACTGCAATGATTGACTGCAGCAGTATAACGTCTCATAATAAACTGCAATGATTGACTGCAGCAGTATAACGTCCTCATAATAAACTGCAATTATTGGATTGCAGCAGTATAACGTCTCCTAATAAACTGCAATGATGACTGCAGCAGTAAAACGTCTCATAATAAACTGCAATGATTGACTGCAGCAGTATAACGTCTCATAATAAACTGCAATGATAGTTGCAGCAGTATAACGTCTTCATAATAAACTGCAATCATTGGTTGCAGCAGTATAACGTCTCATACTAAATGCAATGATTGACTGCTGCAGTATAACGCCTCATAATAAACCACAATGATGGGTTGCAGCACTATAACGTCTTCATAATAAACTGCAATAATTGGTTGCAGCAGTATAACGCCTCATAATAAAGTGCAATGATTGACTGCAGCAGTTAACGTCTCATAATAAACCAAATGATGGTTGCAGCATTATAACGCCTCATATAAACTGCAATGATTGATTGCAGATATAACGCCTCATAATAAACTGCAATGATTGGGCTGCAGCAGTATAACGTCTCATAATAATACTGCAATGATTGATTGCAGATTATAACGTCTCTCATATAAATGCAATAAACTCCAATAATTGGTTGCAGCAGTATAACGTCTCATAATAAACTGCAATGATTGATTGCAGAATATAACGTCTCATAATAAACTGCAATGATTGACTGCAGCAGTATAACGTCTCATAATAAACTGTAATGATTGATTGCAGAATATAACGTCTCATAAATAAACTGCAATGATTGACTGCAGAAGTATAACGTCTCATAATATACTGCAATGATTGATTGCAGAATATAACGTCTCCTCATAATAAACTGCAATAATTGGTTGCAGCAGTATAACGTCTCATAATAAAATGCAATGATTGACTGCAGCAGTAAAACGTCTCATAATAAACTGCAATGATTGACTGCAGCAGTATAACGTCTCATAATAAACTGCAATGATTGACTGCAGCAGTATAACGTCTCATAATAAACTGCAATCATTGGTTGCAGCAGTATAACGTCTCATAATAAACTGCAATGATTGACTGCAGCAGTAAAACGTCTCATAATAAACTGCAATGATTGACTGCAGCAGTATAACGTCTCATAATAAACTGCAATGATTGACTGCAGCAGTATAACGTCTCATAATAAACTGCAATCATTGGTTGCAGAAGTATAACGTCTCATAATAAACTGCAATGATGGGTTGCTGCAGTATAACGCCTCATAATAAACTGCAATGATAGGTTGCAGCACTATAACGTTTCATAATAAACTGCAATAATTGGTTGCAGCAGTATAACGCCTCATAATAAAGTGCAATGATTGACTGCAGCAGTATAACGTCTCATAATAAACCACAATGATGGGTTGCAGCATTATAACGCCTCATAATAAACTGCAATGATAGGTTGCAACAGTATAACGCCTCATAATAAACTGCAATGATAGGTTGTAGCAGTGTAACGCCTCATAATAAACTGCAAATACTGACTGCAGCAGTATAACGCCTCATTATAAACTGCAATGATAGGTTGCAGCAGTATAACGCCTCATGATAAACTGCAATGATAGGTTGCAGCAGTATAACGTCTCATAATAAACTGCAATAATTGGTTGCAGCAGTATAACGCCTCATAATAAACAGCAATGATTGACTGCAGCAGTATAACGTCTCATAATAAACCACAATGATGGGTTGCAGCATTATAACGTGTCATAATTAACTGCAAAGATTGACTGCAGCAGTATAACGTCCCATAATAAACTGCAATGATTGACTGCAGCAGTATAACGTCCCATAATAAACTGCAAATGATTGACTTCAGCAGAATAACGTCTCCTCATGATAAACTGCAATGACTGACTGCAGCAGTATAACGTCTCATCATCAACTGCAAAGATTGACTGCAGCAGTATAACGTCTCATAACAAACTGCAATGATTAACTGCAGCAGTATAACGTCTCATAATAAACTGCAAAGATTGACTGCAGCAGTCTAACGTCTCATAACAAACTGCAATGATTGATTGCAGCAGTGTAACGTCTCCTCATTATAAACTGCAATAATTGGTTGCAACAGTATAACGTCTCATAATAAACTGCAATGATTGATTGCAGAATATAACGTCTCATAATAAACTGCAATGATTGACTGCAGCAGTATAACGTCTCATAATAAACTGCAATGATTGATTGCAGAATATAACGTCTCATAATAAACTGCAATGATTGACTGCAGCAGTATAACGTCTCATAATATACTGCAATGATTGATTGCAGATTATAACGTCTCCTCATAATAAACTGCAATAATTGGTTGCAGCAGTATAACGTCTCATAATAAACTGCAATGATTGATTGCAGAATATAACGTCTCATAATAAACTGCAATGATTGACTGCAGCAGTATAACGTCTCATAATAAACTGTAATGATTGATTGCAGAATATAACGTCTCATAAATAAACTGCAATGATTGACTGCAGCAGTATAACGTCTCATAATATACTGCAATGATTGATTGCAGAATATAACGTCTCCTCATAATAAACTGCAATGATTGGTTGCAGCAGTATAACGTCTCATAATAAACTGCAATAATTGATTGCAGAATATAACGTCTCATAATAAACTGCAATGATTGACTGCAGCAGTATAACGTCTCATAATAAACTGCAATGATTGATTGCAGAATATAACGTCTCATAATAAACTGCAATGATTGACTGCAGCAGTATTTCGTCTCATAATAAACTGCATTGATTGATTGCAGAAGTATAACGTCTCCTCATAATAAACTGCAATGATGGGTTGCAGCAGTATAACGCCTCATAATAAACTGCAATAATTGGTTGCAGCAGTATAACGCCGCATAATAAACTGCAATGATTGACTGCAGCGGTACAACGTCTCATAATAAACCTCAATGATTGGTTGCAGCAGTATAACGCCTCATAATAAACCTGCAATGATAGGTTGTAGCAGTGTAACGCCTCATAATAAACTGCAAAGACTGACTGCAGCAGTATAACGCCTCATTATAAACTGCAATGATAGGTTGCAGCAGTATAACGCCTCATGATAAACTGCAATGATAGGTTGCAGCAGTATAACGTCTCATAATAAACTGCAAAGATTGACTGCAGCAGTATAACGTCTCATAATTAACTGCAAAGATTGACTGCAGCAGTATAACGTCCCATAATAAACTGCAATGATTGACTGCAGCAGTATAACGTCCCATAATAAACTGCAATGATTGACTGCAGCAGAATAACGTCTCCTCATAATAAACTGCAATGACTGACTGCAGCAGTATAACGTTTCCTCATAATAAACTGCAAAAATTGACTGCAGCAGTATAACGTCTCATAATAAACTGCAATGATTGACTGCAGCAGTATAACGTCTCATAATAAACTGCAATGATTTGCTGCAGCAGAATAACATCTTATAATAAACTGCAATGATTGATTGCAGCAGTATAACGTCTCATAATAAACTGCAATGATGGGTTGCAGCAGTATAACGCCTTATAATAAACTGCAATAATTGGTTGCAGCAGTATAACGCCGCATAATAAACTGCAATGATTGACTGCAGCAGTACAACGTCTCATAATAAACTCCAATGATTGGTTGCAGCAGTATAACGCCTGATAATAAACTGCATTGATGGGTTGCAGCAGTATAACGCTTCATAATAAACTGCAATGATGGGTTGCAGCAGTATAACGTCTCATAATAAACTGCAATGATGGGTTGCAGCAGTATAACGCCTCATAATAAACTGCAATGATGGGTTGCAGCAGTATAACGCCTCATAATAAACTGCAATGATGGGTTGCAGCAGTATAACGCTTCCTAATAAACTGCAATGATAGGTTGCAGCAGTGTAACGCCTCAAAATAAACTGCAAAGACTGACTGCAGCAATATAACGCCTCAAAATAATCTGCAATGATAGGTTGCAGCAGTATAACGCCTTATAATAAACTGCTATGATAGGTTGCAGCAGTATAACGCCTCATAATAAACTGCAAAGATTGACTGTAGCAGTATAACGCCTCATAATAAACTGCAATGATAGGTTGAAGCAGTATAACGCCTCATAATAAACTGCAATAATTGGTTGCAGCAGTATAACGCCTCATAATAAACTGCAATGATTGACTGCAGCAGTATAACGTCTAATAATAAACTGCAATGATTGACTGCAGCGTACATTTAAGGCAAAGACCATCCTACACTTCCTGAGAGAAAGAGTTGCGTGTCATTATTTCTAATTACACCAGCAAAACCATAAATCTGAGTACTGGAAGGCCAGTGTAGTTACATACTTCTTTAATACAACCTTAGACAAGAGCACATACTTTCTCATTTCTCAAATATTTAATTGACAATTTATCATTCACTAATCCAAGAAAAGGGGGATTTTATTCAATTTTTGTCTGGGAGTAGATTGGTTTTCTGAAGCATAAAATGGTAAAGTCATATCTGTTGTCTGGTTTATCACAAAATGATGTGATTATTTTGTATGACTGCCATTAAATATATGAGTGTACATTCATATAAAAGATAAAATGTAAGAGTAGATTTCCCGGGAGCACAGAGCACCCTAAAACACATTTAAAAATATATAACCCGACAATTACGCAACTAACTGTAACTTTGATAATGCAGTACAGATCAATACAAGCGGAGACTAATTTCATCCGAAGAATCGCCAGTACAATAGTCGCTCTATGTGGTTTCTGTACAGAGAAAGTCTGTGACGGGAAATGTAAAGTATACCACTTCCTCATAATGTTCAAAGAACTTTTTTCTCCTTTGGAGGGTTTTTTTATTCATTATATTTAATTCCAATCACCAGCAATACTTGAAATAACTTCTTTAGCTTTTTTGAATGCATTATACAGGAGGCGGTTCGTTGAAACATCAGAAGTTAAAAGTACGTCGTTTCACTATTCGTCAAATTGTACAGTAAAGATGAATTACAATTCATACAAGTAAACATTTTTGCTATCATTAAGTTTCCGTAAAAGACTTATGTGTGTGTGAAAGTACGTCGTAATAACTAATGCGTACTAACACTGAAAATCAAAGTACTGAGAGGACTGAACGGGGCAATGCTTTGCAGTTTCAAGACTTGATGTAACTCATTCATGTCAGGGAAGTACATGCAGGCATTATGTAATGCACTTGTGTGTGACAAGAAATGGAGTAGATAAAAAATCTATTCTTGTTCAATAGCAGTTGTTCATCGACAAACAAAAACCTTTAATGTGTTCTTGACAGTCTAACAGAAACAGGCAAACTTTGTAACACTTTATGAAAGTTTGGAAAGAAAGTCAAAATATTCAAGTATGTGAAAATTTAAAGGAACAGGATTTCCTTGAACTTACATTGAAAAAATCTAGGCTATGTTTTCTAATGTGTACAATACTTATCAATTAAAAAAGTCAGGAATGATTTTTGTTACAAATAAGCATCATTTTAATAAGGAGTCGTCATTAGTTAACACACAAACACCTGTAAAAATATTTTTACAGATCTACCTTTTTTCCATTCCAACTATTGCTAAAATTCAGTAACTGTTTTCTTAAAAACATACATGATATATGATGATATTATTATTCATATTGTTTGTTGATCAAAATAACATTGTCTGTTTCAATTTTAGGTTATTTAATATAAACCTGTATTCCAAACTATCAATATCATAATATAAGAAATACATTAAACACTATGAAAACCGTGATTCGTCATATCAATGAACCTACCGAACTGGCGTATACAGTTAGGTTCGAGTAAATTAGGATACGAAACGCCCGTGGAAAAAAAAACACAATTTCTGGTGGTTCTGCCTTCGAATATCACATCAGAAACCATTTGCACCCTCAGATAGATGAAATACATTAAACTGGTAACATAAATGTACATCTTCAGGGGTAATTACCAAGACAATGAGGCCAAAATATAACGGGCACCTGCGGCAAGTTATCATCGCGGAATGGCGGATTACCTCCCATAGCAAATATTACTCGGTCTGAAAAAATGATGAAATACGTATATGTACGCGCAATAATAACAGTATTTAGCGCACTTTTAACGATAATTTTCCTGCAGATAAATACCAGTTTGATCAGCGTATATGGCGTTTTTTTTAAATATAAAAATCTGGGATTTTTTTCTTCGGTCCTTTTTCAAGGATTTCCCGAACATTATATGTTAAACACGTCATATAAATAATGTTCTGATCTTTAGACTAAAGAATCGGGCACATGTTCAGTTTGGGAAATGCTGTACTTTTCCAGAATAAGCGCGTTTCTATTGGCTTTATAGTGAGGTCGGATTTCAGGAAAAAGTAAAATTACTGCATGCCCGCAAAATTCTGATGCCATAACTTTTGAAAGCATCTCCATGGATTCAAACCTTCCCTAGATGACATGTATATTCAGGAGGCTCTCTCCAATTCACAGTACATAACCATATCGACGCACTCTTTGCGAAATCTGCTATATCGGCGGTTTCTTTGCGTCGGCACCGGCTATTTTTGGCTATAAACAGTGCCCAGGTTGGTATGGGAGGCGAAAAATCGAGCTGCCATCCATGATCACAGGTATGCTGCTCAAAAATAAGTAGAGCACGGGAACATTGCACTTGATTGAAGATTGTCTTTTCTATGTTTTATAGTGTTTACTTTTTAATTATCAGCGATTTTGCTCGCAACTCGATGAAATTTGTTGATGGTGTACTGACATGGAACACTAGCCCGACTTTTTCCACAGCCTTTAACCAATTTTTGCCGCAGTTTGATATCATACATATCAAGCGCACTATTTGTATTCATTTATCAATATTCTTCCAAATAATAAAGATAAATAGGCCGAAATGTATGGAATTTTTCAAAACCACTTACTTTCGGTTTTGTCGTGGCACCGGCGGTCTCTCTGCATATCAGTTTTTTTTTTTTTTTTTTTTTTTTTTTTTTTTTTTTTTTTTTTTTTTTTTTGCACAGACAGGCTCTCTGCATTACGCACAGAGAGGCTCTAGGCTAATGACTATCTGGAAACATTATAGCTTAATTAATTTGGTGTGTTTATCTGTCTTTTTATAACTGCCAACCTGTTTATAGCAAAGAATCGCCGGTGCCGACGCAAGAAACCCCCGATAAAGCATATTTCGCAAAGAGTCCGCCGATATGGATATGCACCGTGCAATTTGTATTAAATTTTAGTAACTATTTGAAATTCAATTCATTTTTATGCAACTTCTGTGGACAAGACATTTTGATTAATGATTTACAGCTGATTTCGAGATCAAAATATATAATTATACATAATATACAATCACGAATAAGGACGGTCCGACCAAGTACATAAATATGCCTTTAAGCTTTAAAATGTTCTTAATAGTTGGTGTAAAACAGAAGTAATCTGTTCATAGTTGATTTTACGAATTCGAACAATGAGAGAAAAAATCTACTGACGATTATTAGATTAGATAAAAATTACAAAAAATCAAACTGTCAAATTAATCCCCCCCCCTCCCTCCCCACCCCACGAACCAAATAAGTATATATTCAAACTGACGAATAAGTAATGAATTTTTTCTACCTATTCTATTTCAAGTATTTATTATTATTATTATTTTTTATATAGTATTGATTTTAATAAATAACATATCTCTTGAAAATATTTTCTTAGACATGCGAAAAGTATTTCATTTCAGCACTGTATTTTCTGAAATAATATTTTAGAAATAACACCTGCACAGAAAAGATATTTTAACAGATTGCGAATCGGGATATATAGGATGTTGCCGCATATTTATAGATTCGCCTACTGATAAACGGTACTGATCGCCCCAAACTGATAAAGTTTCTCCATAATACACATCCACAACAGTGTCGAGGCACGGCGATGAAAAAGTCAATAATCTATCGGCTTATCAGTGGCGTTGCAATTCCTTAGTAGTTGCTATTTTCACGCAGAATCACGAACACATTTTTTTTTTTAGCGTATTGAAACTATAGTTATTGGATTTCAGAATAGATCACATGATCAAAACAAGTGTCGGTTTCAGAATCGATCACGTGATCAAATCAAGCGTCTTTATTATTCTTACGCTTAAGAAGATCTATTATAATTTACATTTATAATGCAGTTTAGTTTTCTTCACATACTGTTGTTAATATAAAATGTGTAGATCTATTTATTCATATCTGGATCAAAAATATAATTGCAAAATGCAATATGAAAGTTATGTTTGGTAACTACTTTGGAACTTATTTTCTGTCTGTTGTCAGGTTGGTCATAAGCTCGACAAGAAAATTGAAAGACGGTTTGTTAAATCTGGGGGCATTGCCCCCAAAAATGGAATGACTCTTATTATATGACCTTTAAATCGTAAATGTCGCTCTACAGACTAAATATATTCGTCAAATTATGTACATTAGATGAGGATGTTTTTTTTTTCATTTAATCTCTTTAAATATCAAGTTTATGTCATACATGCAACTAAAATTATACAGTTTTAATCGATTTTTGTCGATTTTCACTGTCGGATTAATCTTGACATTGCCAACTTTAAACTGCGTAGAAGACATGCCAAACTCGTGCATTAAGAAAAATAACAATAACATTAACAGGTTCTCAAATATCTCTTAATATTCAGTGTCGTTTTCAAAAAAGAGGAATACTAGTAAGTAAAACATAGCAGTATATAAGCAATAATCAATGTTTGAATACACAAGATGAGAAGAATCTGATGTGATAATTTTGATACGTGAGAATTAAGCAGATCTTAGCGTAGTTTTGGCCATACACTTTAATGGTGCAAGCAGTACGCCTTTAGTATACTCTCTAATGCAAAGGTAAAGGTCATACAATGAGTATCGTTTCACTTGTTATGCTTACTGTGAATTGATATACGGGTAAAAATTCATAAAACTGATCTACTAATTTTATTTCAACTAATTGTATAATAGCTACTCGGCAACAGTTTGAATGCATTTTTTCAACATGTTCATTTCCACCAAGATTGGCATAGAATGTATATACGACACTGAAAATATGATAAAGTGAGGGGAAATAAAAGTTAGATACTGGTAAACATGAAAGAAGAATGCAAGTTTTCTGCATTGTTTCAAAAGCTTTGCAACGGCTTGCTACCTTCTGCACAGTATCTTGGCTATTCAGAAGAATATCTTGCAAAAAATCTTAATATGTCAATAAGTTTGTACCAATAATCATTTTCAGAGTACTCATTTTTTATGAATTTTTGAGTGAGAGAAAATATTTTTTGCCTCACATGTGTGGGGTTAGTCTCTTTAAGGACGATTATACGAGGGATTGTCCAGAATTAACCGGACTCTAAGAAATACAAAGCTAGTATCAAGTAAGCGGGGCATATTGCATGACAGTTAATGACGTCGGCAACTTCGTGTAACAACAGTTCAAAAAGTGCTTCAGACTGTCACTTTGCCACGTAATCGCCCTTACAAGACACAAACACACTTCTCATGAGTAGCAATCCATTGGTTGAACATGTCAGTATAAAAAGTACGCTCTAACGGGAGACTTTACCGTGCACAACGCGAGACCGTTCCAGAAAGGAATCAAATCTGTAGCCCTTCATCCTTGCATTTCCCCTTCCCCTCCCCCTTACCCCCCCCCCTCCCCCCTCCGCCCCTGCCGTTTTTGTATTTTTCTAATGATTGAAATATACTTGTTGGTGGATGATTGAAACAACCCGTGTACTATATTTTTCCGTTACAGTTTTTTTTGTTTCAGGCCTACATTGCAATGCATGGCTCTATGGTGCTCTGTGCTACCCTTACCCTTTACCTTTTGGCACCTTTAGATATTCCCTTCTATCAAAATGTCTGTCGAAATTAAAATAAAAAAGATGCCGCCTGGTAACAAAGCCGCATAGTCAATTTATTTACCCATGTCTCCAGCCTCAAAGACACAGGCTACCTAGCTCCAACATTTTACGTAAGCAGACGTTCAGCATGCGCATTTGCTTTTAGGATACAAACGACTGACAATTTCTGTTTCCCTCTGGCTCGTCTTCACTGTTCATTAAAAAGAGTGATGAATGTTCCACGCCGATGGCTAACCTCTGTTCATTTGATTGGATGTTACACTTGACACTATAATAAATGACTGGAAAACTTGTCTGCATTATGATATTGCTTAGAAGTAATCATGGTGCCCATACAATGTATCTACATATAAAAAGTTTACTTAATTCGTTTCTTCCAAAAGGTCGCCTTATATATGTAGTAACTGCCGGTGTTTCTGTAAAACCGATAGAAATGATATATTTCTCATCCTCTTGTTTGCTTCGCACAGATATAACATTGTTATTTTAGCAAACTCGAACTGGTTTTGCACAACATAATCTATTCGTTCGCACGTAGTGCAGGATAAAAAATATTTAAATATACCGTTGAAATGTAAAAGTGCATTGTGGGAATCAACACTGATCTCACAGAAAGCTTTATACGTTTGTTTTTCTTTCCGAATGACTTTTTTTTCTGGTAAATTTTCCCAAAAGGTAGCATCAAAGTTTCCCAAAAGGTAGCAACAAAATTGTTTTATATCTCGGTCCAAATGTATTCGGACTATATATTGTAGTTGTTCAAATTAAACAAAAGTTCAATAAGACTGAAATTCATTTTCAAACTGTAACAACAGTACGAAATATATTGTTTCACCTTGACTGATTTAAAAAGGCAAAACATAGGCAAATTGACAAGGTGCGTTTCTTAAAAATACATAATATTGACAAAAGTTTCATTTCTTTATTTAAAGTTTACGAAATATATTCATTTCTGAGTAATGACAAGTTTCTGTAGTTTTCCATTTTACATCATTACTTACAGTCTTACGGATGATTTAGCTAGTTGTGATCCAGACTGTCTACATAATAAATTTCTTTCTTAAGTAATGAAAATTCATTAATCACATAAACAAAAAGCTTCTGTTTTAGGTAATCAATAACAACAGCTGACCTATGAGAAGTGGCGTTATCATGCAACATAGATACATACAGGCTGTCTCAAAATACATGTATATGTTCACTTAACAAATCTTAATGACTTTGTCAAAAATGCTTCAGTATTTACCTAAATTTAATGCCTCCATACTGTCACTAAAAGGTCAAACCTACATCTTTTTATCACCTCTGAAATCGCCAATTGCTCCTAAATGGACGAAGATGTCATCCGTTATATCACGCTTTAGTCACATTCAAGAGTTTGCTAAACTATGTGGATTTAAATTTCTTGTTACTTGTAACTAGTATACCACCGTCAAAAACACTAGGCATAATTCTTTGGCATAAATCCCTCGCGTCTAGAAAGAGTTAGGATATCAATAATCCACAATTCTTCTAGTTTCACCCTTTCATAGATATTGCAGTGTCAAATATTTCGCCGGTAAAAGTTTGCACTGCACAGTGAACATTTAATAATGTGCATTTATGTATAGATTTAGTGTCCTTTGATGATAGGAAACGCACTATGTTTCGCATTTAATACATTATATCAACACGAGTTTTACTGGTATGACCACCAGTTATAACCAGGGCGAAACGTGAGTAAACATACCAAAAGCAGATTCTGCAGGGCAAAGATAGGTTTGTTGTTAACGTTTTTGCGGTCTAAATGGAACAACCAAATGTTGAAAGAGAATAACCGTAAAATAAATATGCTAATATGGATGCAAATTAGAGGTTAACAGTTCAATAGGTTCTCTTTGTAATAAAAGAGAGCTCGAGAAAAGAAAACCTGATAACATCTTACGGACAAGAAAAGCCAACAATATTAACGCCACACGGTTATTCGCTTTGGTGAAGACAGTAAATACAATAAAATGGGCAGTAAGTAGGGTATAACAAATCCGCCTTTCTTCACAAAACATTGAAAAGTAATAAGGTAGAGAAACGTACATATGTTAGGGAAACGGGAAACTGGAACGCTGTTCGAAATTGTATTGTCACACTTGTAACAAATTGTTCATCAATTGTTTCAGTTGCATATTTCTTAAAGATAAAGCTTCTGTAGCAGTAACAGAAACCATTTAAAGAAAACCATTATAAAGTTGATGTATATATTAAAATCCGCAGATTTATTTAAATAGGTTCTTTCGCTGTATACTAGTTTTCGTTTGCAGTGCTACATCTCTATAACGGTCACCTCTGAGCAGACTGAAACTTGTTTGTCTTACAAAAGTTTACGTAAATATAGTTTTATATAAATGAAAAACTGGGTAATCTGTCTTCGAGTTTCGTAAGAACACATATCACACATAAAAATCAGACAAAAATAAAGTTTAATCAGTTCAAAGCACATACAATATTTGTTTAACAATACTCTATCTAACTCACTATTGTTGAAATATTGGCCTTCTTAAATAGCGATTTATATCACAACTGAAATATTAAAACATAAATATTCGTGTCGGTAGGTTTTGCAGTGCAAATAAACGGTGACACGTATTCATGAAAATAATAAACAGACTTTAATTTTAGTAAATTTCAATTGCTTTTTTCACTGCGAAAACTTTTCACCCCGAGATACACAAGATGTTTTAAGGATTCACAGCATTCAATATAATTAAGAACTAAAGGAAATATAAATTGCGTTCAGCAATAGTTTTCTAAAGAATAGTTTTGTCAGTTTAAATCAACATTTTTGATTACTTGCATAATTGGCAGGACTTAAACGTTTAGCGCAAGAAAAAAAAACTGCAATAGATAAATAAGCTTGCAAAATAATTGAAAATGTCAAGTGTCATAATTACATTATTCAAAATAATGGCTTATGTTATTTCAAAAGAATCCTTTTAATCAACTGAACACATATGGTCAGTAATTGTCAAATGATTTTATAAAATGTAGCAATAGGCTTTAAACATATAATAGAATATTAGCATGTTATAATTTGAAAAGGCTCTTTGAGTTAGCATTACGATATTCACTCACTCATATACGTTATTGGCTATATTCGTAAATATATTTACCCTTTCTCTTGCAAAGAAATATTTTCATGACAAGAATGAACCCTAACGGCACCTTGTCTTAAAACTGAGAAAGCAAACAAATAAGTTGAACAAACCTTGGGTCAAAGTATTAAAATCATTGAAATTGATATGATTACAACTTAGGAAAATTTTAGTAATATATTTTCACAATGCTTATACCAGTGACCAATAGCCTATAAGGGAGGATGAGATATTGCGTTATCCCTATTTCTGTGCATTACAGTCCTAAATATACTTGTCAAGATTGAGATTGGTCCTAAAGATACTTGGCAAAATTTGTCCGAAATATTCTTGTCAAGGTTTGTCCAGAATTATACTTGTCAAGATTGAGATTGGTCCTAGTAATACTTGTCAAGATTGGAGAACATTCAACTTCGTAAAGTGAAAAATCAGCAATTTCATGCGCAAGAACGTTTTTGGCTTCTGACTATATTTAGCCTAACGGGTTTCTATAAATGGTTGTTTTGTTGGAATTCCCGCATTCCCCAATTTTCCGGCAGTTCTTTAATCTAATTTACCTTTATTTTACCTGAAATTTACGTTTATTTTATCTGAACTAATTTGTATTTTCCCTACCTGAAAAGCTTTCATTGCGTCTTGTAATGTTCTTGCATTTCAAGATTTGCCTGTTAGACAGAAACTAAATTCAGTTAATGGATTTGTTGTATCATAAAAGTCGTATTAACTTTACGCACCAATTTTAAGCGCAATTTCCCGATTAATTTCAACATATAATTTTATATATGTATGACTCAAAACCATAGCTACTAACAATGAAAGCCGTAAATATAACTTTAAAGTCGTTTGCTCTCAGGCACAAATCACAGCAACAAAACAAATTGCTATTACTAGTTGTCAGACATGTTCAAGTAACACAAAAAGCTAAAAACCATTTTATGTAATTGCGTAGAACAAAAAGCTTCACGAAAATTTAAGACAATCACATACGAGGGGCGTTCAATATGTAATGTTACTCCGTATGTAGTTCTGTAACCGCTTATTGTTTTTAGATGCGGTTTTCAGCACATTATAGTGCAATTTATTGACAACACAATGCAATATAAATTATAAAAATCGGTAGATTCAAAGTAAAAATATAATCAGTTTAGTGAGGTATACTCGGGTATACTGGACAATTTCATGTCCAAAATATTGAGATTGAAATATGCAGTTCCTTGATTCTACTATTCAACAACTAGAACTATAGTTCAATTTTCAGTTTAAACAGATAAAACAAATCATGATCTTCACAAAAACATATGAAAACTAAAATAAAGAAGTTTATAACAATTTTAAATTATGTGTGTATATTTTACTCGAAAAATGATAAGGTGAGTATAATAAGCCTCTGCAATTATGTCAGGCGCGATAATCATCGTTTAAAAAATTCTTGTATTTTAAGTTCATACTAGTATCTTAATTCTCGATTGCGAAACTAGTTCTTACAACTTTAATTAAGGTAGTTCTGCACGTTAGGATCGAAATTTTTTCTACAATGTAGAATTTGATTAAACTCTGATTTTTCAAAACTTCGGAATATACTAAGAAAGTTGAGCAAATAAAAAAGATAGGGTCGTGTGCTTGATTTTTTGCTAGACTGATTTGAAAAATTTCGACCTCACGCAAGTTTTCATAATGGGAGTCTATGGGAAAAATGCAATTTTCAAAACATTTTCGCGAATAGAAATATTTCTACAATGTAGATTTTAATGAAACTTCTCACAGTCATAATTAAATATATGGTCTATAATATGGTGAAATAAAATGTATAGGTCCGTGTGCTTATTTTTGAGATATTTGGCTACGATTAAAGTGAACCGCCTATTTCAAGCTAATTTTAAGACATTATTTTGAATTATTTAACGTGTAATATGTTTTAATATCGTATTTTAACTTTAGAAAGAAAGTAACAGTGTCATTTAAATACATTTATTCACAGGTTGCCCTTAATTCATAAACTGATTTTCGTTTCCGTACGTCGAATCCAGGCATTATTCTACGTTTTCCGGATAAGTGACGTTACGCAATCACTTCCGGTTTTTCAAACGTGCAGAACTACCTTAATCGCTCTCAACACCCATTCCAGATGGAATCAACCTCGATTTGAGATTTTTTTAGTTATGTTGCAAAATTAAAAATGCAATAAATACTTTAAAACAAACGCAAACTCATCACAAATTGCTGTACCTCGTAGAAAAATGATAGAATTTTGTGATTTTAGAAGTTTTTCTATTTTTCCGAGACTCTGGATGCCCAGGACAAACCTAAATTATAATTATTGTCCAGTATACCTGAGTACACCTCACTAAAATGATTATATTTTTATTTTGAACCAGCCGATTTTTATAATTTATATAGCATTGTGTTTCCAATAAATTGCTCTATAACATGCCGAAAACCGCATCTAAAAATAACCAGCGGTTACGGAACTACATACGGAGTAACATTACATATTGAACGCCCCTCGTAAAGTGTAAAATCAAGCGTCTGTGTCCGTTAGAGCGTTTGGGTTATAAATTGCATTTGATACTGGATAGCCACATGATCATTTCAATATTGAAAGCTATGTCAATGTGATTAACGTATTCAAAAACACTAAAATCATTTGCAAATATGTATGGTATGATTTTTGTATTTAAATATAGGTCCTTGGCCAATAGCAGAAGTGTAAATGACATGTAATGCATACTTTCTAAACAAATATAGCCCAACGCTATGAAAAAGGTGCAAGGTAAAACGCACATTTGTTTTTAGAAGTCGTTAGACAATTTTTCTGAAGATGGATTTCTTATTATAATAAGAACGTTGAAATTAAATATGGTTGTACGCTTTCATACCAACGATTAATTAGGACGAAAATATTCTCTTATTTTAGGGACTACTTTATTTTAACAACAACTTGAACATTTATTCTTAAACGTCCCATTCCCATCAACATAATGCATACAATGCATATTTCTTACAGAATAATATTACGTGACATATTATATGAAATAGTTAAAGCGACTTAAACTGGGGATGGGGTTACGAAAACAATGTGGGGTAGTGGCAGTGGGTAAGGAACCGAGGATGAATACTCATTATGGAACTCCATATCCCCAAAAACGCAATCTTTCCAAATGAAAACAGTACAAGCATGGGTGGGCACAAAGGCAACATCACGCAAACACACGCACGTATGCACGCATACATACAAACATACAAACTTTATGAGAAAAAAAAACAACAACAAAAACAACAACAACGAGGACACAGCGAACAGATGACGGAACACATTGAGGTACCGCACAGTAACGGCTGATGGTAAAACACCAGTAGGGAGGTAATCTAACCGGTATATAGGACACTTATTACCGTGCATACTATTAAAAAGCGGAAGAGAGAGGGAGTGTTAAAAGCCGGGATGTTCAAGGGAAGTACTATTATTAGTAACCAGGCAATACATATATATAAATATAATCCAAAACGCACAGAAACTATTTTGAAAATGGGGGCACAGCATTGAAACGGTCCGTAACCTATGTAAAGGGAACTTGACGTCTTTACGGGACATTCAAACCTCACACTTCCCCTTTTTGCCAATAAGTGTAAATGAGATAATTTCTCGGCTGCAAGTGACAAAATACAAGAATGCTTAAAAGAAAACATTCGAGGCATCAATACACCAATGTATTAAACAACTTGTCTTAATTCAGAGCACCACAAGCCTAAGTTTAAAGGGTACGACTAAGCAAGTTGAAAACGAAAATTAATCTATCTTCCTCCGTCTGTTTGGCAGAATTAAGGAGAAAAACATGGAGTTTCACCTTTAAGTAACCATCACCAGTGACCAAATATTCACTGTGCATTACGATTTGTGTTATATTTCTTTAAATGTTCGGATGACCTTTGGTGGTAGTCAGTGAAAACTGTCCGTAATTTGTGAAATCAATAACTCTTATCTAGTAACTGTTCAGATTTATCAATATTTCTACGATTAAAAATCATTTAACTTTGAGCAAACTCTTTAAAATGAGTAAATTGGTATAGACTCCGTATGATCTGTCCATTTTCATATCATTATGCTTCTTTTAAAGACGCATCGCAAAATAATTGTATTATTTTGTATTTCCATGATGGTAATTATACATGCTTTCCACGAAAAAGTGTGAGAAATAACAAGTATCTAGTTGCTTATTGACAGTGACATATATAAGGCCGAGGCAATTAGTTTAATGTCTAAATATATTATAAAATTAATGTAGTAGTATGCACAGTACTTGGTATGTTAAGGTGAGTTTAGACCACACTTTGTTTCTGCAGTGTAAGACAGTTATTATTCTATGTTTATAAAACTATACTGAGAAGAGAATGACTAAATAAGTTTGCAGATGGGGCTGAGAAAACACATTCAAGGAGGGCCTAAATTGTCCACCTGTCATCTTGTAGAATAGCTGTCTTACATGTATACCAGTTTTATCAGAATAATTTGTAGGAAGTTCACGTGGGAGGAAAAAGTAGGTCACTATGTCGTGGTAGGTCTTTAAGAGTACATGAAATAAACTTATATAAATGGCTCAATTTAAAACAAATTAACGCCATTATTCCCGACGATTGCCAATTATATTAAGAAAACTGTCTAAAAACACTCAATAACGATGCTACATGGTGAGACTTATGATCAAATAAATCTAAGTTGGAGTATGCTTTTAAGTTAATTTCTGAGCTCAGCGTGTACTTAGTAAAAAGAATAACTAGGGACATTTGTATTGTGGCACATAATGCTCGTTTGTTTTATGAAAGGAATTATCACCGTTGTAAATTCTAATGTGGAAGAGAAGAAAGCAAACAACTTAAATTTATTTAAGATTTAAGTATGAATTTATTTGTTTATAATACATTGTTTTTATTCATTTCTTTCATTTCACTGTATATATTAGGATGATTTTAACATTATTATGTTAGAGGACCATATGTTAGACTGGCTATAGACAAATATGCTATCCTCTTTTGATAAAGTTATTATTATTATTATTAAAGGGGCCTCCATGGCCGAGTGGTTAAGGTCGCTGGCTTCAAATCACTCGCTCCTCTTCGATGTGGGTTCGAGCCTCACTCGGGGCGTTGAATTCTTCATGTGAGGAAGCCATCCAGCTGGCTTTCGGAAGGTCGGTGATTCTACCCAGGTGCCCGCTCGTGATGAAATAATACACGTAGGGGCACCTGAGGTCTTCCTCCACCATTAAAGCTGGAAAGTCGCCATATGACCTATCAGGTGTCGGTGCGACGTTAAATCCAATAAAAGAACTATTATTAAAATATTATCATTATTCTTATACAACAATCGGGAACGGAGTATAAAGCTCCTCAATCTGACTAGAGTCTATCAATGAAAATAAGAAAGTGAAAGATAGGTCTGAATCTAAATTAAAGAATTTGCTTCATTTCAAGTAAAGAATTCAATTGTTTATGTGTAATGTATACTAAAAAAAACAGATGCATTATATGTTTTTGTTCCCGATTATCTGTTCAAGTGAGATAACAAGATTGACTAAATTAACAGAGTCCCTCTCCGTTGACAAATATCAGGAAGGCAAATCACTAACACACATTTTGACAGTTTCTGTTTAATTTAATCACTCGTAAATGAAAATCTAAATACCAGGAAATTTGACACAATGTTCCATGTTTCAGTTTTATACGTCCCTATTGTGCGTTTTAATCGACCTGGTGAGGCGGGGTTTCGCGACGGTCCACTGCATTATTGTGGAGGATATGTAGTATATTCGGCGACATGATTTCTTATGCAGTGGCCATCTACCTTACATTGTAACCAATGTTTGTTTGTTTGCTTTGGGTTTAACGCCGTTTTACAACAGTATTTCAGTCATGTAACGGCGGGCAGTTAACCTAACCAGTGTTCCTGGATTCTATACCAGTACAAACCTGTTCGCCGCGAGTAACTGCCAACTTCCCCACATGAATTATCAGAGGTGGAGGACGAATGATTTCAGACACAATGTTTTTTATCAAATCGTCACAGAGAACATACACCCTGCCCGGAGATCGAACTCGCGACCCTGCGATCCGTAGACCAACGCTCTTCCTACTGAGCTAAGCGGGCGGGTTCGTTACCATGATTGTAGCGTTGAATCTGGAATGAAACAATTATATTGCTCTACCTATACACCGTTTCACCTCTATCTTTTCAGTCTCTAAATAGAAAATGAGGAGGCGGACAAATTGCGATCTATTTTCTTCCTGATACAATATTTTTCTGTTGTGACTGTTGATAATTGGGCATAATGATTCTGTTGTCATTTTAAAATGCGGTTAAATAATTTGCCATAAGTAGAAGTTAATTTGTAGCGTGACAATAGTATATATCATTCTCTCGTTCAATAGCAATCGTAGAAGTATGTTGTCTTATATATCATTCAGTTGTAATTTTATCTACTTCTATAGGACATTGACGTAAAACTGTGATTGTTTGCACTTTTTATCCGTTTAAGCTGAACGGGAAACGTAGAGAAAGGGATGTTAATTATGTATTTGATTTTTCAGATCAAACGCCTTTGGATCAACAGTTCCCAAATGCATTTTCAGTTTTTAAGTGATGAAGTTTTTATTTTAGTGTCATATATCTTAGACACACATATATAATGGGTCGCAAGTTTTAAAAAGATGTTACGGTTGTAACACGGCACAAACAATGTGGCTGTGTTAAAAAATAGAAAACCTGAAAAAGCTACTAGTCACCCAACGCAAAAAGATTGAAAAAAGGCAGCACCAGTTTGATTGAGCCTGTTTATTAAAACGTCGTAAGTCAGAAAAATGGAGTAGTCCTAAACGAGAAAAAAATTGGCAGAACTGAACACAGTTGAATTTAAACATACCACAGATACTATCAAAAGAGATAAAGACAAAGTTAGAAAAGCAGACAAAGTTTAATGCAACAATTAAATTGAGGATTGAGCGTTTTATCAATCATATCTAAATAATTAGAGTTTTCACTTATTTTTCGTTCGTCAGAAAGTACGATATGACCAGTCACTAAATTACATACAAATGTACTATATAAAAGGACTGCCGACAATAATGCGTATAATACGTTTTTCTTTTTCTTTTAGTTTATAAGACCCGGAAGTAAAAAGGAAATTTTGACAAATACATTGTGATAGTAATAATTAAATAATATGTAGTTTGTAGTACGTTTTTATTTTTCTTTAAATTTATAAGATCCGGAAATAAGGATTATTGTATTTCGTCCTTTGACAAAAACATGGTGATAGACAGTAAAAATTCAATATTACACAATGTATATTGTTAGATAATGAACCGCTTTAACCGAATTGCAAACGTGATGTTTTTCTGTCTCTTTTGTAATCAGTCATTTTCTTTCGTCACTCTTTCAAGGCATTGAACAGTATAAAATCGTAAATAACAACAGTGAGTTCTGTACAGCAAAACCTTTCTCCGTGTCAAAACAAACAATACAGATAGAAATAATGGTTTGCACAAATAGGAGCAAGATATTTATATCTTAAATGTTCAATCCCGTAGTATCAATTTCTCACGAACTTAAGACTTTTCGGTTCCTTTAAATTTCAAAATTCTCTCGAGTGCGCTTCCTGAAAAAAACCAGTACTGGTGTCATATGAGAAGTCATGGTCGTGACCCCAGTGGAGCTCGAACCCACGACCTCTGGATTGAGCGGCCGACACCTTATCCACTAGACCACCGCTCCTCTTAAATATGTCATTCGTGCATACATTTAAACAAAGAGGTATATGAAAGGTTAATCTGTGCTGAAAGTAACATATTCCCGCGTCTCCGAGACTCGAGACTCATTGTGTGTAATGATTTCATACAGACAGTAGACGTTTGAATTTTGTAATGTCAAAATAATTGACACCACAAAACAACTTGTGAACACTTTTACTTTAGTGTAGAAATTTTAGTAACTAATCGTTTTTTTTCAATGAGCTACAACTTGAGTAGACAACACCTATGTGATTGCATTATACTTGTCAAAATATTGGAACAGCAAATTGAAAACTGACTCAGTTTGACAGTTATGCAAATGACTCTGTTATGAAAAGTGCCACATCCCATTTAAAAAAAAAAAAGATCAAGTGTCTCTTGAAATCGATTCGACAATATCACTCACAGCTGTATCTATTAATAACTATGTAGGTACAACATCGTAGTTTGTATTCACTATCATTTGTCGTATATCGAAGAAGCTTCTGCTGCGTTAATTATAGTGACATCAGAAGCACCTTTCTATTTAGTGATTGGTGTTTATGCAATTTGGAATATCAACTGTATTTTCCTTCTCCTAATTATGCAGTTACTGGATTTTATCATTAAGATACGAAGTTCTGTTAGTGCCAGTTGTAATGGCGTCCTTCGCGCTTGGAAGGCTACACACGACAATGCAAAGTGACATCACGACAATGCAAAGTGACATCACGACAATGCGAAGTGACAACGCTCAACAATGCAAAATAATGGACGACAATGTGAGTGGATAATATCGTGATGTCGCGCCCAATTATGTGTAATAATTGTCGCCAAACCTAAAGTAGTTATATTTTTGTTGAAGTTTCAACAACTTCAATGGGAAATTTCCACACTCGACACATAGCTATTATGGTTGTCTTATTGTAAACAATTCTTAGTTGGCGAATTATGTGCGACCGCAAGTCTGATGCAATGCTTTAATTACTTTATAGTGAACTAAATCATGCATATGATCAAACATGTACTAAACCAAGACTTGTATATTTTGGTAATTCGACGTACCACGCTACTGAGTTCAAACATTTATTATACCAAATGCAATGTATTTGCAATAAGACATCTGGCGCTACTGAGACCAAACATCCACCAATTAAAACGAAAAGTGATATTCGTTCTATAACGAGACAAAGGTTATGCGATATCCAACGCTAATGAGCTCAGACATCAAGAAGTTCGAAAACAAAAGTTATATTTTTACAACGAGACGTATTGTGCTGCTAACAAACCAAATATGATATATTTTACGCTGAGATCTGTCGGGCTACAACAAGTAAATGTGCATCAAACAAAAAGATGTTGCAAAGAGGTCACCCGCTGCTATGATCAAACAATTGCGACCAACATCTACCAAAGCTCGCTATGTCGCGTCTCATATTACTGCAATTAAACACATACCAAACCAAAAGTGAGACCTCTCGCGCTATTGAGATTTCACATTTACAAATAAAATCTGTAAAAATATCCTTTGGAAGCAAAGAATGCAACCAAAAAGAATAATAGCAAACTCGGTTTGATCGAGTCCGTTCATGAGAGGTAATGAAATGTGCAACACCTCTCACGCCCCTTAGTACCGGCTTAAGCGGAACTCTATCACACATATGTTGAATGGACTCAATGATCCCAAAGGACCAGAAAGTATAACAACACATAACCGAACATATGATACCTTTTTGCAATAAGACATCTCGTACTGCTGACGTCAAACATTTAACAAATCAAATTAATATTTATTTGCAATGAAACACGCCTTATGCTGCTGAGACAAAGCAAAACTAAAGCTGATATTATTTGAAACAAGATTTTTAAAACATATGTAATGTGACATCTGTAGCTATTAACATATACGAGGGTTGATCCAAAAGTAATGTGAGGTCTGTAGCTATAAACATATACGAGGGTTGATCCAAAAGTAATGTCACTGCGTCCATGGTGCGCTTATTCATCATGTACAAAAATTCAATTCTGATAATATATCAGTTTGAAAATATTTATTTCCGGCGTTTTATTTTCGTTTAAAATGCACATGAAAAACATACTGACGCTATGTCGCCGCACGGTAAAATATCATTGGTGCATTAATAAAACTGTCAATTGCAGCTACAGATCTTTATCAAAATAACCCGCTGAATCAAATGAAATTTTTACAACGTGACATCACGTATCTCCGCCGTTTGCTGTTCTATTTACGTCAACGCTCGTTGAAAATATCTATGAAGTGTGAACGCTTGTTTATGCTGAGAGCAGATATGTCCATTTCTGGATAACACCGCAGAGCGCTGTTCTGCGTTTTTGTTGTAAATTAGAAAAATCACCGTTAGAGGCCATGCAGACGATAAATAACACATGTGGACAAAAAAGCAACAGTGAACAAGAGATTAGTATACAGGTGGTATGAGCTTTTCAGGGACGGCAATGAGTCACTAGAGGATCGCCAGAGAACCGGAAGACCCGTGATTTTGGCGCCGTGTGATTTTGCGATTTTTCCTCATCTGAAAAATAAACTCCGAGGGGTCCATTTCCAGGACCTTGATCAATTAAATTTTTTTGTAAAAATGTATTTTCACCTCTTTCAAAGGATTGGTGTGTTGCTGCTGTCCGTAAATGGGTGAACAGACATGAGAGCTGTATAGAAAATCAAAGACGTAACTTTGAAAAAGAATGAATATTGATAGCAGTCAGTAAGAAACGTCGTCTCGGACGTCAATAACGTCAGTGACGTGCGGCGATCGCTGCAAGTACGCCTTACGTATATGTCGATATCGTTAAAACTATGCAACACATCTTATCGATATCTTAAGACAATATTGCAAATAGATAAATGTACTTCGGTATGCAGTTGATCATCTGAGTAGTAGTATATGAGTCAATCATGCACCAAGACCTTAACTGCCTAATCATCTGACATGATTAGGTCTTGGGGCATAAATGACTCATATACTACTGTTCACAAATTTTAGTAGCATATGAGTCATTTATGCCCTGACCTAAGCGGTTTTAGGTACTTCATGGGCCATAATTTCGAAGTGCCTGTGCCGATTTGGCTAGTTATCGAGCTTGGCCGAGGACTTACGGTCAAACACATTTTGTTTAAGTTTGATAAAGATCGGTTGCGAAATGTTTGACTTAAAGCACGGACAGGATTTTTGACAGACGGACACACACACACATACACACACGCCCGCCCGCCCGCGCGCGCGCGCACACACACACACAGACATGAGTAAATCAATATGTCTCCAACCACAGTGGAGTGGGAGACATAAATATATACATTATCCTCGACCCGGCTATTTAAAGCTATAACAATTACTGTCGATTATCCGTTGTGTTCATGTAATTTTGAATTATAGCTATTTAGCGGACCAACACATGAATACTAACTTCGCAAAAAGCTCAGGTTACTTCCTTTTTACGAAAACTACTCCGAGGCCAAAAAGGCACTCCGATCTTATCGTCAAAAGTTACATTCCGTATTTATAGATTATTCTTAGTACCGGTTATTGTATAACGTGTTGCTTATATGACTTTGATCTAAGGTGAAATAAGTTATTTTAAATATTCGACGCACTTTTCATTTGTAATCAAGTTATTTTTAGATAAGATAGCAATGACAATATTATCCACTCTCTAAGATAAAAATAGTACAAATCTTCATAAAACAAAACAAGCACATGACATTTTGAAATACTTATGAAAGTATGACACGACTTTATTTTAAGACTGTATTCAATCGATATTCTCCGATCGTTATGCCAATTCTTCAATTTTATTGAGTTAATGATCCGAAATAAGTAATGAACATATGTGTTCATCAAAGAAGTATCGGTACTAAAACTGAAATAAGGTACCTGACAACAATAAGCTTATAAAACATAAGAAATATTTATTGGATTTTGGGGTCACATATTTAAAAGGTAAGTATTTAAGCTTTACATTTCGGTTTCCCATATAGATTTAATAGCTATGGAATGTTTGTGTAGTATTTACAAGATTTTTTTCATATCTAAATAGATATATAGATTTCTTTTTTGGTTAAGCATTACCGAATACGTCTAATCATTGACCTTATCAAAATGCAAAATATTTACATGTACTTGTTACCTGTATTACCATTCATTTCATTCACAATCTTAAGACTTGATAAATTTCTGAATCCCAAATCACTGAAAACAATCTGACTGCATTACTCTGAAAGCAATATACTTTGCCTTTATATTGCTTTTAGATTTGTTATCTTATAATTATATATATCATAACATAACACATTTTCTTCGTTAGTAAGGAAGAGGAGCATTCCCATATATGCTTATACTGAACACTGCTAAAGAAGAGTTCGAGATTGATTTTAAATTATTAAAGCTTTATGGTGTATGCTTTACTGCAATATGTTAAACAACTCAATAATGTCAGAATAGTAATCTGTTCTGTATAATTAGGCGTAAGAGCAGGAGGTGGGGGAGGGGAATATCATGTTTTTAGTAAAAACTATAGATAACATACTGATAAGTTTATCCTTAAAGCCCGCTGGAAATAAGCATTTTCAAAATAAGTTATGGTACCACCTCCTACAAGGATTTCGCACCCTAATAAAGATTTCCACTCAAAATTCCTTTTTCTCTAAGTCTAGCTGATGTTATACAATTTAAACCTAGAGTAACCAACAACCATAATTTCCAGTGACAAAGTTCATTTAGAATTCAGGATTTGGCATGCACGGATTTCAAAATTCTCCAGGAAGGACCCGTTCATTCCCCTCGTACTGAAATAAAACAACACTTTCTAAATATAAGATGACTATCTTATGCAGAACAGCTCTCAACCTATAGACCAAATCGATCCTACTCTCTATAATAATATAAAACCCTTTAAAATACGAACTTTTCTTTAGGTTAAAATGTAAAACGCTTGTGAAACTTCAGTTTTTGACAGAAATTACTTCCCCTTTTAACTCAACAGAATGCAGGATTGAGTATCCAAAGTACCAAACTATTGCAGGATGGGTAAAATTATATATTTATATATATACATATAATAATGTATATATATATATTTGATACATGTCTGCACCCAACTCACTAAAAACTGCAGCATACACTTTTGAAATCAGAAATTCAGAACTCAAAATATTTTGAAAGAAACTTTCGGCTCCTTGCGCTCACAAGCCTGTGATCAGTGGTTTGATATGAAGCTGACCAGACCCACTGCCTATTAGTTGTACGAGATATATGGCTTTCTCCGCCTTTCTCTACCCTTCAGACTGCTTGAACCTTGCACTGGGTCTAGACAGTTATTACATTAAATTTTGTTTTACCTAAACGCAATTATTATTTAAAAACAACGGGTGAACATTTTGCTTGCATTTACATCAGATAAGCCACAGAGCCCCAGGTATTTGTTTTTGTATAAGTATAATTTATTACATTAAAAATTCCAAAGTGGCGAGATCATATCTCCAACTATATATTAAAATGCACCTGAACTTATGTACGATTCTTATTTTTTCGCGGAAGCATGTCCCCAAACCCCTTATTTCTCATTTTGGACTGGCTATACCCCTTTGGACTCGTTTATCTTAAGTAATCAATCATTTGATTTATATATATGTACATGTACATTGAAAGCAAATTTTTACATTTTTTGCCGAGAGAAGTATAATGACTTTTCTCACAATTAGGAACTATAACTATAATGAAGGTCAAACTGCTTCTTATTTAAACTTTTAATCAAAGAGATTTTGCTATTTCATGGGCAAATCCTTATCGTATTGTGCTTATTAGTTTCGAATAACATGAATAACAAAAGTAAATAAAAATAAAATTGAACAACAAGATGGTCGTTATGGCCCTATATCGCTAATCTAAGTTTAGTTGCTTTCTTAAACCATGTGCCCTCCACCCCGCAAGGTGGGGCCAGTTTTAACCCCAGAGGGCTACTATGAACAATCTTGGTAAAACACTACTACACGATGCTACATACCAACTAGAAGATGCTTTTGTAAAAAAGAGCATGTCTCCCCAAATGCATAGTAGAAATAGGCAAGAAGTTAATAGGGGACAGAAGCGAAAGTCAAAGAGACACTGATGGTCGGCTGCTATAAGGATCGTCTACGTGACATGTCTTTTCATCCCACCACCTTTCAGCATTCTTGGCCTATTGGTTCTCAAGTAATGGACTGAAATCGGTTTTTAATGTTCTGACCCCGGTCAGCTTGACCTTTGATTGAGTGACCCCAAAATAATGAGGGGTCACCTACCCTACATGTCAACTGATCTTCTGAAGTTTCAACATTCTGGGTCAAGTGGTTCTTACGTTATTGATGGGAAAGCGTTTTCCATGTTCAGGCCCGTGACTTTTGCTCTAGTGACCCCAAAGACGATAAGGGTCATCTACTCTGTAAGTTCTATCGTCCTATTAAGTTTGAAGGTTCTGAGTCAAATGATACAAAAACATTTTTGTTTTTGCCGTGTTGAGCGACCTGTAAAGTTTCCTCTCTTTCAATTTTATTAAGTTAATGATCCGAAACCGTTTTCCATTTACTCTACATGTCTAATCATCTTATGAAGTTTCAACATTTTGGGTCATTTTGGTAAACTCTCTATCAGATGTGATCTAAGAACAAAGCGTTCTCCAGTTATTTGGCAAAAAAGTCATACTGTTCTTAGTCAATGTGATCTTGACCTTTGACCTACTGACCTAAAAATCAATAGGGTTCATCTGCTGGTCTTAACCAACCTCCCTCTCAACTTTCATGATCCTATGCCCAAGTGTTCTCGAGTAAACATCCAGGAACCGTTTACCTGTTCCAGGTCACTGTGGCCTTGACCTTTGACCTATTGAACTTAAAATCAATTTGTGTCATCTGCTGATCATGGTCAACATCCGTATTAAGTTTCGTGATTCTAGGCTCAATCATTCTCAAGTTATTGTCCGGAAACTATTTAATTTTTCCTGGTCACTGTGTCAGTGACCTTGATCTACGGACCTCAAAATCAAAAGGGGTCATTGCTGGTCACGACAATCCTCCCTATCAACTGTTCCTGGTCATTGCGACTTTGACATATGACTTACTGACCTCAAAATCAACAGGGATCATCTGCTGGTGATCCGAGGGCACAAGCGTTCTTGAGTTATCATCCGGAAACCGTATAACGGTTCCGGGTCACTGTGACCTTGACTGTTGACCTACTGACCTCAAAATCAGTAGGGCTCATCTGCTTGTCATGAACAACCTCCTATCAACTTTCATGAACCTAGGTCGAAGCGTCCGGAAAACATTTAACTGTTCCGGGTCACTGTGACCTTGATCTTTGAGTAACTGACCTTAAAATCAATAGGGGTCATCTGCTGGCATGACCAACCCCTCTATCAACTTTCATGATCCAATACCTAAGTGTTCTTGAGTTATCATACGGAAACCATTTGGCATACCGACATACCGACCGACCGGCATCTGCAAAATTATATACCCCATATTTTTCGAAGGGTGGGGGCGGGGGGGGGGGCGCATAATAAAATCCATATAGTAACAACAGAAATATAGTGAGAAAGCATAAAAATTAAACTGAAATTCTAAGTACAAAAGGAACATAAGTCATTAAACATTTGTGCCAGAATTATGGACCATGTGCTATATGATGACGACGACAGTGTGGAAGAACTACATTGTTTTTGAAGTTTGAATCAAATTTATTAAGTAATAAACCTACAATCAGTTTAAGCTTAAACCAAATTCGTTTGGATATAACAGATAAAGAGTGAAAGTGCATCAAAACTCTAACCTGAAATTTTATGTAAAAACGGGGCATAATTCAAGAAATATTGGTGCCAGAGTTATCAGCCTTGTGTCATATGATGTGAGCGATGATGTCAAACAATTGTTTTGAATCAAATCCATTTAGTAACAACAGAAAGAGTGAAAGTTCACCAAAACTTTGACCTGAAAGTTCAAGAAAATGGGGACATAAGTCATGCAAATTTAGTGTTAGAGTTATGGACCTTGTGTCATATGATGTGGATGATGATGTGGAAAAATATTATAGATATGAATTAAATCCATAGTAATAATCGAGATAGAATGAAAGTGCAGCAGAACTTTAACCTGAAGCTCTTATTAAAAAGGGGGGACAATTCATACAAGAGGATCATGATGACTCTATTTTGCTCACCAAGGAATCATCAAGAAAAACATTCTGACCAAGATCATGAAGAAAGGATCATATATGCGCCCTCTGCAGTGTTAACAAGCTTTTCCTTTGATTTGAGTTTTTGACCCCATATGAGCCAGTTTCTAACTTGGCATAGAAATCATCAAGTTAAACCTTCCAAGTTTCATGAAGATAGTGTCATAAATGTGACCTCCGATGTTAACAAGCTTTTCCTTTGATTTGACGTGTTTGCCTAGTTTTTGACCCCACCTGTCCAAGTTTCGAACTTGGCCTAGAGATCATCTAGATAAACATTCTGTGCAAGATTGTATCAAATCAAAGCAAATCTAGCCGGTTTTTAAAGGAACTGAGATATTATTGTGACTGAAGTTGTGTGTAAGTGCTGTTAAACTCGAATGTACAATGCCACGTCTATTATGTTCACAAGGTAAAGTTATCAAATGTTTGCTCTTTCTGGGGCCGTAACTCAGAAACCTAAAATTGGATCTGCCAGATTCATCATTGTTGTTAAAGAAATTTTGCAAGGTTTTATCAAATCAAACCATAAATGAAGTTTCTAATATGACTGCAAAAGCAAGAATAGCACATTTTGTCCCTTTAAAGGACCATAACTCTTGTACGCATGATGAATCTGGTCAGATTTCGAAAGAAACCGAGATAGTATGCTAATAAAGGTTGTGTGCGAGTTTGATTAAAATCAGTTGCAAAATGCTGTCTCTATCGTGTTCACAAGCAAAAACAGCAAATTAAGGCCATTTAAGGAGCCATACCTCTGAAAGCCATGATGGGATCTGGCCAGGTTTCAAAAGTTTCTAAGATATTATGCCACTAAAGTTGTGTGCAAGTTTGATTAAAATCAGTTGCAAAATGTGGTCTCGTGTTCACAAGCCAAACATAGCAATTTCGCACAGGGGCATCTCCATCAAGTTGGGGAAGTTGACAATTTCAATATGTTTTTATATCTTTGCATTCTAGAGAACTATCCAAAATTGTTAAAGTTAATAAAATCTGTAAGTCTTAAAATGACGTTTCTAAATCTAAGCTATTAGCATGATAAACTGAGGTATAAGCATGAATAAACTGTAACGCCTTTGGATGAATGTGTTTCACCATTTCTGAAACATATAGGTTGTCCATATCTAAAATAACATCAAGGTATCTCCAGGTTCCATTACAATAAGTTTAAAGTGTATCCCTTATCTCCCGAAAATGAAATGATACGACTATTAGCAATCCTGAAACATATAATGTAATAATCATAACAACAATCATAAAATGATGACGAAAGCATGATTCGACTTTATTTTTAACGTCTACTGATAAAGATAGATTAAGTACATATATCACATCAAACGCGTGTTGTTTTAAAGGTGGTAAATCACAATAAAGTAAAATTGCTGCACACTTCGAAGTTTATTTGACTTTGCGTGTTAACATAAACATCAAACGAGATTCATGACACTTTGACTATCTGATTGGCAGCCTTCAACAAATGCTATGTTTTCTGTTCGAATTTTGAAGCTAGCGGACGAATTTGCAATTTTTGATTTATTGATGAAGGATAATACGTGACAATTATAATGGCTTTTTGTTTGCCTTATTGTTTATTATAAGCATTGATTAATGCCTTGTTATTTCCCATTTCGTTAATTGTAATCTCAGATAGGTAATAGAATTGATATATTTTGGTCCTTTGATATCAAGAAACCAGTTAAATGTAACTGTATATCAGATAGGAAGGAATAGGGAGGAATGGGGAGGGGTGTTATAAATTACATAATTTCCCGTGAAAAGACATGTTGTTATTTTATCTCACAGATTAATATTTATTAGACAGATGTTAATCAGATTTTTAAAATAAACTGAAGCATTGTGAACGTGGTCAAAAACAATTTAGGTCTAGTTTGATATAGAGTTGTATATAACTATTGAACTAAAAGTAATGATTCAATCTAGTTGACAAAGAAATGAAATCAGTATTTATTGATTCATTGGTACTCAAATCAATCAATGTAAGCACAGAGAATGATATTTTAATGCTTAAACAGACTTATAACCGTACCAACAGAAAGACATAATATATTTTTTCCTTTTCTAAATTAAAAATAAGAAGGAAAACAGTACATAGCGGTCAAGGATTGCAAGCATCAACAAGCATGTCCCAAGGTTTTATATAAATACACAGCCGTTTGATATTTTGTAACTTACGAATAATATTCATCTATGTACATGTTTCAAAATATCTATTACATCCAGTATATGTTTAAATGTACAGTTCATATAATAGTTTTCTTCGACACCACAAAAAAGACATAGACTCAAATCGTAAATACTTCTTTATCTAATCGGAGGAAATGAGTTACTCACCTTTAATTTATAAACTTCTTTCGATTTCTAAGTTTTTAATACTTCCTGTATTAATTTTTAGAAAATGATTATGAATCCAATTTAGGGAATGTGTCTGACGTGGTTTATTGTGATATTCCAGGGGAATTCCAGTTTCTGTTTTGTTAAGTTCACAATTTTTAAGTGGATTGCGACGAATTTAATTAAGTAAATAACTGATTTAAGAGGTAAGTAATATAATTATTGCATAATACATCTTTTCTTCCTTTTTGTTTCAAAATGAAAAACTGTAATAGTTTGTTCAGTTTTTATCTACAGTTTTCATTAGATTAAAACAACTGGCACGTATTAGGTAAATTTTATTTCGAAAGTTAAAAGATCTTAATATTCGGACCTCTATCAGTTCTGTATGACATATATCGTTTGAATGAGGGTAGTGCGAAATATACATATATACATCAAGTATTTGTGGCGAAATATTGTACATATATAATAACAAACATAACACATATTTTTTCCTCTATTAAAACAATAGTATTATAAAGGATTGGCATAAAAACTTTACGTTTGAATAATAACCCCACTGTCAATCACAGCACTCGAGTTAAAACTAGGCCACTGTAGTGTACAGGTAAGTTAAAAACAATACACAGATTAATTTCTAAATATATTTAAGTAACTCTATACGGGTTAAGATATGATTCCATTGAAGCACAAAGATCATCGTTTTGAAAAGAAACACGCGTCTGCTTAAGTGCTTGAATTAGATTAGCTAATGTGATAATGTTTTGAAATGGCCACAATTTACAAGTTTTATTATTTCTTAATTGTTCTATCTGAAACATAGGAAATATAAACAGCAGGAAATACAATATGCCCTTTTTGCTTGTGATCGGATCTGACCTGATTTAACCCAAGCACATTGGTCAGCACATTGTAGCATATTAACAAGATGGACTGAAATTTCGTGTTACCTCTGTTTTGAATCTGTTAGCAAGAGAAACAGTTTCACATGAATTAAACTATTAACTTTATTACATAACTGACTACTAACACCGCAAAAATCCCCATACCAATCTGTCAATATATCAATTTATTTAATATGGCAATAACTAGTTTTCTATTCTTTAAGATAATTCAGTTTTATGATCAACATTTTTGTATCTATAAAAAGATCAAATTAGTTTATTAAGTTCTAACCAGTTAAAATGGTATTATTCATTGACGAGTGCATTTGGTTTAGATCGGGACTGTATCAGTCACAAGAATAATGAATTACATTATAACCCATGCGAGTTGTTTTTGTGTGTTTCTGATATAAGAAATAAGGATCGATACATCATGCCAAATATTGGTCATTTTAAAACAATATATCAATTTAACTCTTCTGAACAAATGTATAGTCTTTTAAAATGTTAATAACGCCGTTTAGTGTAAACATTATTTAACCGGAAAGTTTAAAGAATTTTGCTAAGGAAGTGTTGAAACAGACATAAATGTATTTCGGCAACGATATAATTATTTTGCAAAAGTAGTAGATTTGCTTGAATAAAATACACGATGCAAAGAAGTAGGGAGATGTGGGAAAGTCTTTGTACAGATTTGATTGAATGTGAAATCCATTAACAAGTAGTAATGCAAAAATAGTAGATAAAAGAACGTTCTGCAAAGCGCATACTGTGAAATCATTAAATTTCGTGGTCATGAAATTTCGTGGTTTTGGTCAAAACGGCAATTTCTAGGGGATATGAAATCGTGGATTTCAACTTTTGAACATAAAATGAATGGGAATTTTACTTGTTCGTTGGGATAAAATTTCGTGGATGGACTCAACCACGAAATCCACGAAAATTAGTCCCCCACGAATATTATTGATTTCACAGTATACTGATGCCATGACATACATTCATCTTCAAATTCTATAACCTTTAACGTTTATACTTAACTACATCTTGAGTTTTTGATATGAAGGAAGGTGTGAGATTGTACATGAGTTACTGGAAACGGTCAAGTTGATGCTCAAGTTGATGCTCGGTAAGTTGTACACTTACCGGTACGCACTAGTACTTTCACTTTAATGGTAAGATACAACTCAAGATTATATATTTCATTAGCACATACGATGGAGGTTGAAGACAGCAACAAGAACCCAGAATCAAACTTTAAATACCTTGTGCAGCAAGTCGAGGAACAGTCAGACCTGTGCGATATGACAGTGAAAAGAGGACTCTGGGTAATTATCCGATTATTGGTTCAAACAAGTATGAAATGTTATAATTACCAAATGTTTATTTGCAAATAGATCTTTAGTTAACTTATTCTTTCCGGATCAAAGCTTTCCACCATATAAGTGATCTAATGTAAATGAATGCAATTTATCCTTTTTGGTGTTTGCCACATGACCTGGGAATTACATGTATCTTTACCTCCACAAACACATTTCAGCTAGCCCAACCTCTAATGATATAAAAGTATAAAATATATTTACTTCAGATGCCTAGATATTAAGGGACAATACTACGTGTTGTAATAAAAACTGTTTATAATGCGTATTTCAATACACTTGATAATAACTTATTATTACGGACGATAGATAAAGAAATCCTGCGAGTCAAACCTGTTTGGATATTATATACATGTACTGATGTTTAGTATTAATAAAATTGTAAGATCCTCTGATTATTGAAACAGAAACAATATGTATACAACAAATTATGCAAACAATGAATGCAATATATATTTGTGAGCTGTCATATATCTATTTCATCTAAGATTTGTTTACAATACAATCGTTCAGTTGCTATCTTGCTATTTCGATCATTTTATTCAAAAAGCTATAAATGAAACTGGCTATAACTTTAAAAAATAATTAATCGTTTAATATTTGAAAAATCATTTACGTTACTATTTGTTTTAGTCAAGTTTTTTTTTCCAAAATGGATGTAGTCATTATATCTTTATAGAAATGTTTATCAAAACTATACATCTAAAATGTTTATACTGTTTGCAGTTTAAATATGTGAATATGCAGCTGTGTGAACATTTTATTTCCCCAGATATGAAAATTACACACCTGCACTTTATTCTTAAAGTGATACCTTCACAACAAAAGATCATAAATAATCAAAATGACATGTTCCTATAATTAGATATAATGCAAAGGTACTAATGAATGCAAAATGGCCATAGTGAGCAATTCATTTTGAAAATGTGAAACATAAAATAACTCTATTGTTGATTATGTGTATATGCTGTTTGATATCAGAATATAAACTCACCATGATTTTACGTATTGCTGGACTGTCAGATGGGCGTCCAACTTTCCAAATAAAAAGTATATAGTGTACTTGTAGACTGTCGTAAATTGTTTCATTTTGTTACAATATTAGAGTAAATAAAAA
Source organism: Mercenaria mercenaria (assembly GCF_021730395.1). Classification (NCBI taxonomy): domain Eukaryota; kingdom Metazoa; phylum Mollusca; class Bivalvia; order Venerida; family Veneridae; genus Mercenaria; species Mercenaria mercenaria. The sequence continues at coordinate 2,341,520 of NC_069378.1, forward strand.
AAACTATATATGAAAGTTAGAATATCATTATTTTTAGCAATCTTGGTCACCTAGTGCAAATATGTTGTCTTTTCTCTTTAGGAGAAGAAGTTTCATCGCTGCGTACTTGCTGCTTGTCCATTTTTTGAAAATATTATCAGGGGAAATTTCTTGGAAAAACAGACAGGTAAAGAGTGTTAATATTATTTCAATCTGTAAACTTATTTACTCATACAGCTGACATTTGAAAACTTTCTAAATGACAGTTAGTTGAAAATTTTAGCATACCGGATTTTACCTTGTACAATGCAGTATTCAAAATTCCGTTAACTATTTACTGTGTATGAAAAATACAAATGCTTTTATTTTCATTTATCGTTTTTACCTACTTAGAGTTACTACTATTGTAATATATTTAGAAGGTATTACATTTCTGATATATGCCGTTGATCAAAACGTTTAATGCACAGTTTGCTGAACATTTTAATACATATTTTAGTTCTTGATATTTTAGGCCTAGTGGAGGTTAAGGTAGACACCACACCAAATGCAGTTGAGATGGCACTTATGTTTCTGTACGGGAGAAAACCTGCTTTTACCATTGAAAATGTAGGAGAACTTCTTGAACTGGCAGAATTTTTTATGCTAGTCGGTCTAAAATCTGCATGCATTGAGTGGCTTCGCTCTGAAGAAATTACGGTAGAAAATTGTATGCACGTGATGCAGTTATCTACTAAGTACAATTTTGAAGTTACAACATGTATCGATTACATTGAAAGCCACCTGCCCGAGATATTCAATAACAATGATGCGGTGAATCTTTCGAAAGAGTCAATCGAGTATCTATTCTCGGACATAAGGTTTTCATACCTTACAATGGACGAAAAGTTAACGTTCCTTGTGAAGTGGGCCGGTATGCACTCTTGTGAGAAAGCAGAAAATGTGAGGGCCCTGTTTCAGACGATTGACATGGAGGAAGTATCAAACTCTGCATTGGAAAGTGCTAAACGTAATGTTCCATTTAGCAAAATAATAGACTTAAACAAAGTAGTTCTCTTGGCAGATGATGAAAGTAGCAAACGTAATGTTTTAATATTGTTCTGTAACAAAGGCTATTTCTGGTGTTTAGATCTACTGAACTTTCGTTGGTATAGGTTGAACTCAAGTATAAACGAGAACCAGCATTTGCAAAGCTGCGATACACATGAAATTGGTGGTGTGAGAAATCTTCTTCCTGAAATATATATCACATGTAAAAGGGGGTTTCTAGGAAAATTGTTACCTACACTGTTGATTGTAAATCTTGAAACAAATCAAACAACCACATACCAACTTAATTTGGGAGATGAAGACATTACGGAAACAAAACTTTCCAGTATAAGCTTGACGGATGACACAATGCTCGCTACCGTAAACAAAACTATTCAGGTTATTGAAGTATTTGGCAGCCGCCAGAGTGAGGGTGAAAACGACAGAAGACCAGATTATCCAGTAAGCACTAGTCGTGACCAAATAATGGAACAAATTGATCATAATTCTGTTCTTCTTACAAGAAGGATACAAGCACCGTACGATTGTGATATTGGGGAGTTGTTATCGTCAATACCTGGCGACAGCCCAAAACATTTAAACGTAACAGATATCGGTTATTCAGAGGTATATTTTGGACGTGTATCAGACGAAACGGTTGAATTGGAACCGTTATTTTCATTGCGGAATGAAGAAATAATAGACACATGTGTGAGCAGCCAGTCTACTGTTGCTTTGCTAACGAAATCAATGCAGTATGTGATCATATTCGATATTGTAGATTTGAAGACTGAAAAACATGAACTTAAACCAGACGCAAATTACAAAATTGCTCATACTGGGGAGGGATTCCTTATCTATAACAACACACGTTGTTACTGTTTCAAAAGACTATCAGGACCATCCCTTTTGAAGAAATATTTGATACAAATAATGGAGTTTGAAAACGAAAACAGTTGTATTGTACGATACCGTTATTGCAACGATATTTGGATAAGAATTGTACATAACAATGATGACTTTCAGCTACAGTATGTTTCGCACAAAGAAATATCAGTTAGTAAGATCCCACGAGATATTAACTGGAAACAGTTGCCACTACCAGATGAAATAAAAATAATTGACAAACTCATGAATGAAAGCGACCGCATGTTCGTGGTTGCTTTATCAAAACATAGGTTGCGATGTGATATTGCATGTCCGCATTGCAAATTGGCTGATCGTCCGAATATAGGTTTGGACTATTTTCTTAACGGTTTCTTGTTAGATTCGTCTGACGATGAATATGTTTTCCAAAACTCGAGTGATAGTGAATCAGAGTAAATTTTAATAGATAGCCTGCAAACAACGGCTTACAAACGAAAGAATTATTTTGATGTCAATGATATAGTCCGAAACCAAATATTGGATTACATGATGACAGCGAAAAGAATATCGGGTAAACATTTCTTTCTACACGGTCACGGATGCGCCAGAAATAATGGTTATATACAAATACGCTATACGTGTCCAAATAATACCTTTGCGTTGGGACTGTCCATCAACGTAAATGATGATATGATAAATGATGTCCGAAAAATCAATTGCAAGTGTCCCTGTCTTAATGGTTTTTTGGTAGATTTGTCTGACGGCGAATATGTAGAGAACATTTGGTTATTGTCTTATAAAATAAAATTTCTTAAGTGAGTCGGAGACATATGAAAGTAGAGGAGATGCCATGACTTTTAGTTGTTTAATTTTAAATTAATACGACAGTAAGCTAATGATCTATTCATCTTACCTTCTGATCTAAAAATCATTCTTAAATTAAAATTCAAAATTTACCACCAACTAGTTCTGAGTCTGTATTGCATAGAAATTTAAAAATTAATACGTCCCACCGTTTTACCAATACGTCTTTAAAATCCGAAATGTTATGGAATAAAAGCTAAATAAGGCTGGCCATGTTTTTTGTGCCAACCTCTGTGTTCTGCTGAACATGAATGCATAATTTTAATTTGCTGCCAAAGCATAAATATGTCTTTTTGCAGTTATTCTCAAAACAAAGAAAAAATCCAAAAAGTAGTCCGCCAAGCTTTATCAAGTCACTGACCTGATAAATCATAATTTATCTGACCCCTTGATTTTTGCCTTTATTTTGAATGAAGGTAGGAAAAATAATAATTTTTCAATGCTAGGGTAACAGTGAATCAGATTAAATTTTACCATACTTTTTTTACACGTCGAGATATTCTGAGAACATCGGCTTACATATTATAAGATTTATTTTGATGTCAATGATAACCAAATATTAAGTCACATGGTAATGGCTAACGGAAGGCCAAGTTATAAATACGGGATCGCGAAAGTACTGGTGTAATTATGAACTATAAATATGCTTTAAGTGTCCAAATGATACTTTTGTGTTGAGAATTCCAACAATGTCACAGAAAAGACATGAAATATCTTGTGCTTTAATTTTAAAAACGCTTTAGAGATTTTTCTACATAACCATCAATATTTCCAGTCCGAAACTAACTCCAGAAAACTCTTAATTAATGTAAGTTAGAGAGGGCACCACATGCGTCATGATTTTAATATTTAGAAGTAATGCTCTGTCATGTTCATTATACTTGGTAGTCTTGTGGAACTTAATTTAAGGGAGTTCAGCACGTTTGATATACCGTGAGTGATGGCGTAATGTCATTTATCCGGATAACAAAAAATAAATCCTGAATTAGGCGTAATGATATAAAAATCATTTTATGAATTAATGGCAACTTGTGAGTAAATTTATTTCAACGGCAACGTTACTCTCATTATAAAGTTAAAATATGGTATTAAAACATCTGACACGTCAAATAATCAAAATAATATCTTAAAACCAGCTTGAAATGTGCGGATTACCAAGCGGACCTATACATTCCGTTTCATCATTTCATAGTTTCTGCTCAACTGTGAGAAGATTCATTTATATTCGACATTGTAGAAAAAAAATCTTTTCGTGAAAACGTAATAAAAATTGTGATTTTCCCATAGACTCCCTTTATGACAACCTGCATGAGGTCCACACTCACATGTTTTAGATATTGTTTTTAAATATTCGAAATTTCGAAAAGTTAACCAAAATATCTTTAAAACAGCATAATTGAAAGACTGAGATAGACTTGTTTTTGATATGCATTCTTTATTGTACGATTGTTGTTTCCATTGTTTTAAATATCATTAAAACTCAGTATGTAGAACTTCAGCAATAAACTTAAATTGTAAATCCGTTGGAAAATATATGCTATCTCTGTAAAGTGATCATGTAAAATGTCTGCTCCATATATATGAATCTATCACAACGGTTAGCGGAAACCATTTTTACCTTATATCATTTTTTAAAATCGAATCGAATTTCAACGTTCAAACTTCAAACCCTTGGTCTTTTTAGATTTGAGTTTCAAAGTTTCAGCTGCTGCATATTTCTTTATAAAACTGCAAATTTTATGTTGAATTTTATCTATCTACCCTAACTCACATAACAGGTTTTTAAGGTAGATATATTTTCAGTACGTTTAAACCAATGTTTCAAGTAAATTAACATTCATCAGAAGACTAACTTCCGATTCCATACGTAAGCAAGAAGGTACCATAAGTGTATTGGGTTTCACCCGTCTTGCATTTTAAACGTTTACTATAAACTGGTTCGAAACTATTCTGATTGTCTATCTTTATAATGAACTGCTTTATATGTGTTTTGTAATGTTTGAAATAAATAAGAATTTTATATCTTGTTGTTCGTATTATCGTAAAATAAACGTTTACAACAACTTGTTAGGTTATTTTAGAACTTTGGCCACGAATAAGCCGGATAATTCTAAAACTAATAGCAACCGTGCCTGACATACAAGAAACTCGTGTGTTAAATAATTCGTTTATAATCTTGCAAAATTGTACTGACTCTTAGTGGAAGAAATAAACTGAACGATTGTCAGAAATATATATGTGTAGTATTTGAAAGAATATAACGGCACAGACTGATCTGTGATCTGATAAATGTGGTTTCATCTCAGTGTTGTTATATTTTCTGGTCCTTCGGGATCATTGATTTCAACTAATTTAGATTTGAAGATTAAATACTGCTTAAGCCGGTGCTAGGGGGCGTGAGCAGTGTTGCATTACTGCTCATGAACAGACTCAATCAAACCGAGTCTGCAATTTTCACTGTTTGTCTTGTTTTCGTTGCTTCCGAGGGATCTACCTTCCAGATTTTATTTACTATAGCACACAATAGAAAATACCACAAAACAAAAAAACAAAAAAAAACAAAAAAAAACTATTACAATTTATATATACCGACATTTCGCAGAAAGGCTTCATTAGGGTAATACAAAAATAGCGGAACTGACTAACGTTAGCGTAAAAATAGCGCCAAGGCGCAACGTTAAAAACATAAGCGGCAAAATGCATTAAACCAAAATACAGCAAAAGGTATATTTGTAATATCAGGGTATCGGATCAGTAAGATACTATAAGTTTCTATTTAACTTTTGGTTACTTTAGCATTAATCACTGGTCGGTCCACCAATAATTAATTTGTTTAATTAATGTGTTATTTATTTTTCTTTGACAACGATAATGCAAAGCGTTAGAAAATCTTTATCAAACATATAATATAAAAGAAACACTGTCGTTTATTCATTGAATAACAAGGAAACCTTTCCTTTCAGTCTCATCAGTGTTTATGACAAAGTAGTAACGTTAATGAATCTTATATTACAATTTTATGAAAAACACTATATCATGCTCAATCAAGAATACTCATTAGGTTTCAGATGATATAGAAAACTCATCTGAGTGCAAAAAACATTAACGATATATTTAAAGGACTTTGATTTGACTACAGAAATGAGTTTCTTGGAACAGGACGTCTGTAGCATTTTCAAATAAAACACTTTGTGCACGATAAGACTCTGATTAGAAAAAATTGTAGTTTTCCATATCATCTCATAACTTTTAAATTAATGGACTGTAGTGGAAACAAGTGTCATAATATGTAGATGAAGTTATACTCGGCCCATTTCGTAGTAACGGGAGAAAACAAAATGCAACAAATTAACAGTGTATGGAAAAGAAAATGTAATAATGCAGACTTTTACAGATCCCCAACTGTCTATGCGCATTATAACTGACAATTATAAGTGATTCATAATAAACACGCAATACTGTTCTTCAACCATAGTGATCTTTCATTTGGACAAATCTAAATTAAAGAAAAATGGGAAACTGATATAACCCATCAATTTAAAACTTATGGTTTAATGGCCATTTCATAACATGATCTTACAGAACCAATAACATGCCGCAATCATCTTTCAGGTAATATCACTAAAAGCCGAAAAATAATCAACGGTAGTTGAAGTAGACATTTCATTTCCGTTCATCGATTAAGAAGAATGCAAAAAAGTTGAGATTTTCGTCAGGGCAACAGATTAATCCCATCTTCTGTTCACCCTCATACACCAACAAAGCTCTTTATGCTAAATTTGACAAAAGCGGGCACAATCCGACGCCTCTACCCTTTCCCTTCTATTTTTTCTGATTATATCCTTATTACGATCAATTCAGTCCATATACAAATAGATAATTATCATCTGAAAATTTATAGTTTTTATTTTGCTGATTATTTAAAGATTTATGTTTTTCATTAACAATAATTAAGGGATTAGGCTGAGATGGTGACCACTGCGGCAACATTCAACGATGCGATAGGCGTTGTACATTCTTTATCTGTTGAAAGACCATGCGCTATACTTTTTGTTGAGCTTAAGCTTATTGTTTTGAAGGATTTTGATTTCTTTGCACGGTATATTTTTTGATAATATTAGGAATATAGACATATCAAGAATATAAACATCAGATGTGGATATATAAGGCATTTCCCTCAATTAAATTATACTTATATAGATTCAAGTCTTTGATACGATGCAGATCTTATGTAGTTATTTTTTATCAATATAAACATCATTTTAAAAGAAAACGTCCAAAGGAACTTCTTACAATTCTAGCTATCATGTGATATGTTTATTTTTATTTAAGAAGCAGTCCTGCCACGTGATATATTTAACCGTGCGCATACTAATTATGGCATCGATGACTGAATGGCAAAGGTCGGTAAGTCACATCAAAGTCAGTAACTTTTATGACACGGTCTGAATAGGTGACAACCACAAAATTACACACAAGTCCAATGTAAATGTCCTGATACTTAGAAGAACTATTAAGTTTTATCATGTCATTCGGATAATAATTGCGTAATAATTTCCCGTATATTATTTTCTAGCAACTTCGTTGAATACTGCTTAAACCGGTACTAGGGGTCTTGGGCATTTTCCATTACTTCTTATTACTGCTCATGGAGCTAGGGGGCGTGGAAACTGTTGCATTTTCCATTAGTGCTATGGACAGCCATTAACCGAGTCTGCAATTTCACGTTGCTTGTCTCGTCAGGGATCTACTTTTCAGATTGTATTTACTTCACAACAGCGGTTGTTAAGTGCTGTGTGGCAGCCGTAAAAAGCCATCCCGACTTCATCTCATCTTTATATTCTGGTCCTTCGGGATCATTGATTTCAATTCAGTTATATCTGAAGATTGAATACTGCTTAAGCCGATGTTAGGGGCGTTGGTACTGTCGCATTTTCCATTACTGCTCATGAACAGACACAATCAAACCGAGTCTGCAATTTTCACTGTTTGCCTTGTTCTCTGTGCTTCCGAGGGATCTACTTTTCAGATTTTATTCAGTGACAAAGAGCCGCTTTTGTAATTTATTATAAATATCATTCAAGCAGGATAAAAATATAAACTGCAGTTGAATCTCTTTTGACAAATGAAATTAAAGCTAGCATGACATTTTAAAAGATAGGGAACAAGTTTTAAGATTGTTTTTTGTGTGTCGATCTTGACTTAAGAACACACGCGGACGGGCCGAAATTAAGAAATAAAGGAACCTCAGGAAAGGTATATAACAATATTTTAATCAAGACATATTGTAAATTGTGAATCAATATTTTTTGGGCAATACAAGCAATTAATATGACTTTATGTAGGCTATACTTATAATTGAGGGGCTATTGCAATCAAAATGCATGCATTAGAATAAAACATCGTTAAAGGGCACCAACGCATTCTTAATTAGTCTAATTTAACCTCTCAATCTGATTTTGAAAACTATGTCTCTTATGTACACAGCTGAAATAATAAGGCGACTCTGGACTTCAGCGTTGTTTGTGTCGTGTGGCGACCGTAAAAAGTCTCCCCGTACATTCAATCAGGGCTGTTATATTTCGATCTTCTCAGATCGTTCAGCACGACTTTAATGTCGTGTTATTGGTACTGTTTAGTTTCTCAACATGACCATTTCGGCCTAGGTATTTTCAATACTTCCGCTTCCATAGCCTTGGGTATTGTATAATCACCCCTTGAATGTGGTGCCTGCTTTTTAATTTTGTCTTTTGACAGTTCCTGTGATACACAGGCTCCATAACCTCAGCTCACATTTTCAGTCGCACTCGTAAAATTACTTGAAAGTTTCTCACTCCTCAGTGAGATATATTCCATATTCGCTTAAACAAACAAATATCCTCTACTAATTTAGTTTGGAAATTTTGTAAGTAGGTCATAGTAAGTAATCGTATTTTCAATGAACCACTTGAGTATGAAATGGCATCATACTTGTCAAAATATTGGAATAGCAAATTAAAAACTGACTCGATTTTACTGTAATCAAAATTGACTCTGTTATGAAAGGTGCATCATCCCATTTATTTATAAAAAATGGTCAAGTGTCTCTTGAAATCGGTTCGACAATATCACTCACAGCAGCAAGTATTAATAACTATGTACGAGGGGTGTTCCAATAATAATGTCATTTGCCTTTGTTTTGCTAAACTACAAGTGTTTTCGTCATTTTAAATTTCTCTGGCCCTCAAAATACTCTTCACCTGCCTGAATACACCGTTTGAGTCGCTCAATCCAACTTTGAAAGCAGAGTTCATACTCTTTAATGGGAACACCCATTAGGTACTGATAAACTGCAGACCCAAGGGCATTTCGCGACTTGTATGTATCTCTTTCCAGACAGTTGGAATTTGAGTTTTGGAAACAAGAAAAAGTCACAAAGGGCCAGGTCTGGTGAAAATGGAGGATGCGGAAGGACAATAACTTTTTCTGATGCCAAAAACCCGGTCACAAGTCTAGCCTTATGAGCGGGGGCATTATCATGCAAAAGCCGGACGTACTTGAGTCCTGTGCTTGGGCGGCGGCGTTTGTAGCAGGACTTTAATTTTTTCAGAACAACATTTTTGTAGAACTTTGCTGTTACCGTTCTGCCTTTTGGTACCGGGATTTGCATTACTGGTCCCTTATTATCAAAGAAAATCACATACAAAACTTTCTTTACCGCGCGCTGTCGCTTGGCAATACTTGGACGTTTTGCATTTTTAGTGGCCCAAATTCTGTTTGAACATTTCCGCTTTGGCTCAAAATAGTATACCCATGTCTCGTCACCAGTAACGAGGTTGTCAAAAGCTCTTTTTGTTATATTCGGGATACATTTTGAGAAGCTTTTTAGCATTTGCAACACGGGTTCTCTTCTGTTCGTCTGTTAGCAAATGGGGTATCCATCTTGCATTTATTTACCTGAGTTGAAGATGTTTCTTTAAAATACCATGAACTCGTGCTAAAGAAATGTTCGTCGACCGTGGTATATCGGGCATCTTTTTTCAACATATTACTAATTTTTTGTATGTTACTTTTCGTCGTTGTTGTTGCAGGACGACCTGGACGAGCAGCATCTTTGACTTGCTGCTGACCGGTTTTAAATTTGGCAACCCACCTACAAATAGATCTGTGAGACATTTGACCCTCCCCATAAATGTCGCACACCTCACGATGAATATCCATAGGCTTTATGCCCAGTAACGACCGACCTTTTATATAGGCCCTAATTTCAAGCACATTTGTAGCTCTTCTACCAGTCATTTCATGTATAGTGTAATGAATACGCTATAAAGCAATGAACACTGTATCAATGTTAGTGAAATTGTGAGCGAGTTTTTCACCTGTGTAATGCTTCAGTGATTATTCTATCGGCCCGTTGTGGTTTAGAGTACATAGCGCACGATATTCACAAAATAATGCACAAAGGACATTATTATTGGAACACCCCTCGTAGGTACAACATCGTAGTTTGTATTCACTATCTTTTGTCGTATAATGAAAACCCTTTTGCTTCGTTAATTATATTGACATAAGAAACATCTTTGCATTTAGTGAAGGATGTTTATGCAATTTGGAATATCAACTGTATTTCCTTGCTCCTAATTATGCAAATTCTGGATTTTATCCTTAAGTATTGTAAGCACCAGTTTAATGGCGTACTGTGCGCTTAGAAGGCTACACATGACAATGCGAAGTGACATCGCGACAATGCGATACAACGATCATCCATGCCAAATGATGGATGACAATGTGTTTAGACAATGTCGTGATATCATACCGTATTGTCAACAGCACAATATATCACAATGTCCCTTCGCGTTGAAGAAATCTTGCTCAAGCATGTACATGAACTGAGAAGCAAAGTGCCGCGTCCATTTTAAGTGTAATAATTGTCGCCAAAAATAAAGTTTTTTGTTCAAGTTTCATCAAATGGGCAATTTCGTCACTCGACAAAGAGCTATCATGATGGTTGTTCTATTGTTCTCAGTTGGTATATTATGTGCTGCGACCGCAGGTCTGATGCAATGCTTTAATTACGTTATAGTGAACTCAATCATTGGAAAGTCGTGCCTGTGATCAAACATGTACTAAATCAAGACAGGTTTGTTTTGGTAATTCGACGTACCGCGGTACTGAATTCAAACATTTATTATAACAAATGCAATATTTTTGCAATAAGACATCTGACGCTACTGGGAACAAACATCCACCAATTGAAACGAAATGTGATATTCGTTTTATAACGAGACAAAGGTTATGCGATGTCTAACGCTGATGAACTCAAACATCAAGAAGTTCGAAAACAAAAGTTATATTTTTACAATCAATCGTATTGTGCTGCTGAGATAAAGCATCAAACCAAATATGACATGTTTTACAAAAAGTGAATGTGCATCCAACCAAAGATGACATCAGTTGCAAAGAGTGTTCATGCGCTGCTATGATCAAACTATTGCGACCAACATCCATCAAATTGATTTTGCTTTATAGCGTCTCATTTCACTGCAAAAAAAAAAATCCAAAAAGAGACGCTTTACGCTTATGTGATTTCACATCAACTAAACTGGGCATGATACTTCTAGCATTGGACATCTCGTGCTGCTGACGTCCAACATTTAACAAACCAAAGCTCTTTTTGTGCAATAAGACGTCTTACAATGCTGAGATAAAACATCTACCAAATCAAAGCTGATTTTGTTTTGCAATAAGACGTCACATGCTACTGAGCCAATACACATATCAAGGACATTTGACATTTTCAAATATTTTTTATATTAATTGTATGTGTGTCCTAAACCTTTAATATCGATACTATATAATATATGTGTTTATGTTTTGTTTTTTGTTTGTTTTGGGTTTAACGCCGTTTTTCAACAGTATTTCAGTCATGTAACGGCGGGCAGTTAACCTAACCGGTGTTTTTGGATTCTGTACCAGTACAAACCTGTTCTCCGCAAGTAACTGCCAACTTCCCCACATGAATCAGAGATGGAGGACTAATGATTTCAGACAATGTCGTTTATCAAACAGTCGCGGAGAATATACGCCCCGCCCGAGGATCGAACTTCCGACCCCATGATCCGTAGACCAAAGCTCTTACCTACTGAGCTAAGCGGGCGGGCCTATTTGTTTATGTAAATATTTCAAACATAGAAAACACTATAGTATATATATCGAACAAAATGTCAAAATATGTAGAAACCAGTACATTAGTCTAGAATTCTATCAAATAAAAAAAAAAAAGTCGAAAAAATGATGCGTGCATGATATTATATTTTCTGGTTGTCAGTTGCAGTAAGCTGATATACAATTTAGATTTTATACCTTAAAATACACATATCAACTTACCGTATACCTTCCCTGCAACTTGCACGTCACCAGAATAGAGAAAGTCTTTTTTATATCTTTTATCCCAACCCCAGTGCAACTGGCAGAACTATTTAACCTATTGCTATATATCTTGCAAATGCGAACGCTGCAAAATATTAAAGTTACATTCACAAATATGTCGATACCGGCTAAAACCTGTCCCATTGATACACTGGGCTACTCAGTGTTCCCTTACCATTGTGTGTTGTTTTATTTTTTCTTGTATTGGAGTAACTCAAAGCAAATTTATCTGTATTGCTAGCCATTATAAAAGTGCATATATATAGTATATAACTCTCTCTATAATACCCGATCAGTAGTGTACGATGTCATATGTACTGCAAGTGTCAATACAGAGAAACTAAAGATGTATAAAAATCAAACAATAGACCATGATAAAATGCATCAGTATCATAGGCACTTGTGTGAAAAGATCTGAAATACAGTTTTATGACCAAACGTTTTGTACCACTTTTCTTTGCTTCTCAGTTATTCTTAAAAATGTTAATAAAACTAATAATATGCATTGTAAAAGTTTAGTTATTGTTTTAAAATAGAGAAAAGTGGAAACTTCACAGGTCGCTCAACACGACAAAAACGAAAATGTTGCAGGCTCGGTTTGATTGAGCCTGTTCATGGACGGTAGTGGAAATGCATGCTACCGTCCACGCCCTCTAGCCCCGGGTTGAGCAGAACTCAACATTTACACATGCTAAAAGTACAAAAAGCAATTCAGAGACATCCGCAGATGTACTCAAACGTCGGTGAACATGGAAACTTCAATGATACACGCGTTGAGGCGTGTAATTCCATGAAGAGCGGCGTTTGGTCCCCAGATAAAATAATGGGTTTGCCCCAAATGAGAAAACAATGGGCAGAACTAAACAAACTAGAATTTAGGAAGGGGATCTGAGGTTATGGAGTCTACGTATCACAGGAACTGTCAAAAGACAAAATTAAAAAGCAGGCACCATATCCAAGGGGTGATTATAATACCCAATGCTATGAAAGCGGGCGTATTGGAACCACCCAGGCCGAAATGGTCATGTTGAGAAACTAAATAGTACCAATAACACGACATAAAAGTCGTGCTGAACGATCTGGGAAGATCGAAATATAACAGCCCTGAAACCATTTTATAATAGGCATACCTTAATGTAATTTCACTGAATATTCACATTGCACATTTTAAAAGAAATATGACCCTAAGTCACAAAATGCTAGATTTTTATTAAAGCAAATATAAAATAAAATTCATTTTCTGTGATAGTTTGATAGGGATATAACTTATTTATGAGTATATGAAGCCATTATATCAAACTACCTGTTATTGAAATCACGGAATTGCATTTAAATTTAGGCAAACTCCCCATAATTTTGTCCGATGTCCTTTTTGAATTTTATAATGAGACATCTCAGCTATTAACATTATAAATTATATCTTCTAAATGAGAATATATCGGCAATGGGTTGTCTCCCGCTATCGTGGTAAAACATCTACCAATTGAAAGATAATATATTTTGGCAATGAGACTTGATTATATAAATATATACATTATCCTTGGCTCGGGTATTTAGATCTATAATTATTATTGTCAATTATTCGCAGTGTTCACGTAATCGAACAGCACTATTTAGCGGACAAACACGTGAATATTAACTTGGCAAAAACTCAAGTTGTTACAAAGGCACTCTGATCATACCGTCAAAGGTTACATTCCGGTTTTATAGATTATTCTTAGTATATTCTGTGTAGTAACTGTTATTATATGAGAGATCTTATTTGTATACATATCCGTTGTATTTTCTACTTTTAGAACTGATAAGATCAGGTGGGCAGACACCCAACGCCCATGTTTTTTTTGTAAACAGTGATGTTTTTCTTCCGGCCTAAACTTTCTCAAAACACAAATTATATTCAATTTTTGATCAAAGGAAAGGTTATAAAACAAGCAATTTATCAATTACTTTTAATCATTATTACGAAATGAAATGGATTAATTTGAACGCTTAAATTACAGTGTTTCTCTAAAAGCTTTGAACATCACTATGCCGCTATGAAAATATTATATGACATATAAAACGATTATTCATTTAAAAAAGATATTTGAATACAAAACTATAAAACTTGTAAGTATTTCAAAACTTCTTGAATTTTGAAAATCCACAAATAAGTGAAAAAGTTAGAAAAAAAAAGAAATTCCAATCCCTTACTAAAACGATGTAAAAACATTTGTTTTGACCACCACCAGATAAACAAGTGTTAATGCGTGACGTCACGGTGTATGACTAAGGTAAAATATATAATTTAGATATTCAACGTTTTGCACTCATCTTTACTTGTAATCAAAGTATTTTAGATAAGGTAGCAACGCCAATATTATCCCCAATCTAAAAGAAAAAAGTACAACTCTTCGTAAAACATAACAACACGTGACATTTTGATTAAAAATACTTATGAATGTATGACGCGACTTTATTTTTAGCGTCATCTGACAATACTGTTTTCAATCGATATTCTCCGGTCAATAAGTAATGACTTAACGGTGGTAGACAAATAATTATCGGTACGTATACTGAAATAAGGTGACTGGCAACAATATAAAACATAAGATACATTGATTGTTTTGGATTTTGGGGTCACATATTTTTATGGGTAAGTATTCAAAACAAGCTTTACAACATTTATGTTTCACACATAGATTTAAAAGCTATGGAATGTTTGTGTAATATTTACAATATATTTCTTCATATCTAAATATATACGTTTCTTTTTTTTCTTTTTTTGGTTAATAATTACCGAATACGTCTATTCATTGACCTTATCAAGACTCAAGAGTAAAATATTTACATGTGCTTGTTCCCTGTATTAGCATTCATTTCATTCACAATTTTAAGACTTTATAAATTTCTGACTCCCAAATCAATGAAATCTGGCCCCATTACTCTTAAAATAGTATTATTTGCTTTTAAATTGCTTTTAGATTTGTTATTTTATAATTATATATATATATATATATTATAATATAACACGTTTTTCTTCGTTAATAAGGAAGAGTAGCATTTCAGTCTGTGTTGAGATACTGAACACTGCTGAAGTAGAGTGCTAGTATTAAAGGTCAATAATGAACAGTAATCTCTTCTGTGTACATAAGTGTAAGAGCAGGGAGGCGGGGCAGGGGAGCATCATTATTTTTAATAAATAGATATTTCCTTTTTTCCATAAAGACCATACTGAAAATTTTATTCGTAAATAACACAAGATTTAAGCATTGTCAAACTTAATTATGGTACTAATTCCTACAAGGATCTCGCACACTAATAAAGGTGTCTACTCAAAATTCCTTTTTTTTTCCAAGGCTAGTTAATGTTATACATCTTAAACCTTAAGTAACCATCAACCATAGGGATCAGCGATGAAACCCTTGAAGAATTCATGATTTGGCATGCAAGAGTTCCAAAATTGTTCGAGACCTTCCATTTCCCACTAAAATAATACAACACTTTCGAAATATAAGATGACCATCTTATGTAGAACAGCTCACAACCTATAGACCAAAACATCCTACTCTTTATAATACAAACATTCCTTCAGGTTAAAAAAGTAAAATGCTTGTGAATGACAGAAATGACTTCATCTTTAAACTCAACAGTATGCAGGATTTAGTAATCAAAATACCAAAAATTGCAGGATGGGTTCCCCTCCCCATAGTCTCAAACAACCTCGTCCGCCCACTTTTAAAAATCTTTTACACCCTGGTCACATGCATAGGTAATATTATATATTTATTCATATACATATAATAGTGTGTTGTTTATATATTTGTTTCGTGGTGCACCCAACGCACCTTAGTTTCTAAAAACTGCAGCATACATTGTTTAAATCATATAATTCAAAACTCAATCATTTCGGCTTCCTGCGCTCACAAGCCTGGGATCAGTAATATTTTATAAAATTGACCAGAAAACGGACCAACTCCCTGTCGGCCTTTCCCTACCTATCAGACTGCTTGTACCGTGCGTTGGATCTAAATAGTTATGACCTTTCTTTTACCTGAAAGCAATTATTATTTAACAACTATGGGTAAACATTTTTGCTTGCATTTGCACTAAATCCATGCATGTCCATATTTTTCACAGGTATAAACTATATATTATATTAAAAAGGGGGAGATTATATATCTAAACATAAATCAAAATGCACCACAGCTTATCTTCAATTCTTATTTTTTCGATTTTGCCATTTCTTTTTACCATTTTTGCTGAGAGAAAAGTATAATATTGAACTGCTATGAGGGTCAACTGCTTCTCATTTAAAATTGAATCAAAAAGACTAACATTCAGCTATTTCATGTGTACTTAGGCAAATTACTCAAAAAAGTGTGTCGTGCTTATTAGTTTTGAATAATATGAATAACAAAAATAAAACACAAATTGAGAAAAATATTTTTGCGTTCCGCTCAATAAAATATCCTGTATATCAACGTCTGGAAAACAATTGCCCTGGCCTTAAGGAAAGGAAAAATTATCTCGGTTCTAAGTAGGATCCATTCTCCCCACCCAATCCCCAAATCCATAAATTCCAAATGTTCACACCATTAATATCGGACATGCCGACGATATGTACAACTATGTTCGGTAACAATAACTACTTTGAAATTTCAGAGGGATGATAGAAATGTCCAGAAAAGACTTTCAGTGAAGACTTTATGTATATAATTCAAACAGGCATAACTCCATGAAAATAATCCTACTGTAAAACTTAAGCAATATGTTCGACAAAACTTGGTTCTGATCTGTCCTGTAAAGGCTCTTTCAACAACAGGTCTTCCGGATATTAAATTTAATTAGGGGTTATAACTCCGAAACAGAACATCTGAGCAAAGCAGAGGACACGATAAGTTTTGTTGTACAGATAAATGCTATAAAGCTTTACTGAAATCCAATTAGCGGCTTAGGAGGAAGTGCGATGTTTTGAATCAATTACGAATATCTGTGTAGACTTTATGTATAGAATTCTACGACCCATGACTCAACTACAAATCATTTAGCCATCAAATCCACAAACCAATAGCAACTAAACCTGGTTCTGATCCTTATTATAAAGTTTAAATCCCACAAATAGATAAAAGAGATGTCCAAGGAAATTCCATTGAGAAAAAATCTTGTAAAGGATAAGATAATGATTTTAAAATTGATAATTCGGCCGGAACGTATACATAACTGCAGTTCATGTCAATAAGTTCTCCGAGTCCTTGAACAGGCTAAATTAAACCGAGCCTGCAGCAATTTTATGTTTGTTGTGTTGAACGACTTGTTGTGATACTTATATATAAGACAGCTACAATTCGTTAAATATAACCCACTGTAGTTACTCCTTTTCCTTTCTTTTAATGCCTCTTTCCCAAACTAAAAGTTCCTTTACCGCCATGCGATAGAAACATGTTAGTTTCGACAAAATGTTAAGGGACGTAGAGTGAAAGGAAGTACGATGCTGGAGAGAACGGCACGAGGAAAGGAAGAAAGATTAGGATTATTTATGTTTGAACGTCTTGTGATTTACATTTTATTTGGTAGTGATCAGCTTTAAGTTTGTTTCGTCTCTTAAGGAGCGTTTTCATTTCAGTTATCATTTTGATATTGAAATTATATGTAACTAACGCGCTTATTTTACGCGTGCTATTTTATTTTTGCAGTCTTAAAGGGAATTCCTATAGTTTTTTTTTTATGCGCATCTTTCTGCGCAGCCGACACTTTCTATGGAAAACTGAAGTGATGTCAACATTTGTTGAAACATGTGACAGACAATCTTGAATATGAGGAATCTTGAATGAAATAACATTTTTGATAAGTTTTATCAGTAATCAAATATTGATACTGGTTTTATGTTGTATTGACAAGTATCATACCTGACAAGTATCTTGCTATTTTTGTCGTTGTGTTTTCACATTGCATTTTATTACAAAGGCAGTGTTGTTCATATAATGTAAGACGATTGACTTAGTGCATATAAGACAACATCACCTTTCAGATAATTTAGCATTCAATTATAGAAAGAATTAAGATTTTTTTAAACTTTTTTGAACTTCTTGCAGATATACATGTAATCAATTTGGTCAGGTTCGCACCATTGTTTAGTCCGAACAGGTGTTGTATACTAGCAGTCTTAACAATAAATCTAGCCTGGTGACACATACATTTTAGCCATCTTTTAGCTCATAATACAAATATTTATACACAAGAAAAACAGATAAAAAAATATGAAACAGTTTTCAAAATTTCAGAAAATATTCTTCACTATTGGTATTTTTCATTGAAAAAAGTTCACAAAAGTGAATATGAAACAATATTTTTTTTTCATTTGTACCCATTATTGTAAGGATATAGTATTACAAATATGACTATAATATCAAATAATTATATAATAAAATCTGTAAAAAGAATAAACCTTATTGTATAGTCTTGATGTTTATTTTGGTTGGTATTTATAAAAAGCAGAAAATTATGAAAATGTTCAAAAATCGTTGGCAGTTTCAGCAACAGTGGCTATGTTCAAAACCATTTTTCAAAAAAAAAGTCTGGTGACCCATTGTTTTTAATTGTCCATTGTTTTCAACACAACTTTTCCTATCATATATGTGAATTTGAAAAAATTCTATGAAAGAAAAAAAAATAGGAATTCTCTTTAAACAACGGAGATAAAAATGAATAAAAAATATTGGGGACTCCATGTTATGTATATAATATAATCCGGAAAGTAGATCCCTCGGAAGCACTGAGGACAATGCAAACAGTGAAAATTGCAGACTCGGTTTGATTGAGTCTGCTCATGAGCAGTAATGGAAAATGCAACACTGCCCACGCCTCCTAGCACCGGCTGAAGCAGTATTCAATTTTCAAATCTAAACGAGTTGAAATCAATGATCCCGAAGGACCAGAAAATATAACAACACTGAGATGAAGTCGGGGCGACTTATAACCCGAAATACTAAATTCTGTCGACTGCAGTTCAATACTGAATTGTATTTTGTACTAATATGGCAAAAAATACACTTTTTTCTAGTTTGTTTTTAAAACCGGAAGTTAAACTGCAATATAATCATGTCGTAATTCATTCTTATTTGCTTTGCAAGCACGTGAAATATACAAAAATCAATATATAATAAAGCGTTTGATTTAAGTCATGACTGATCAATTTTTAAAAACAAAATACCCAAAGTTTTCTTTACACATTTACTGTCTCTGTCAGGTTATACTTCCTTTATTGGTTTTCCGATGACTTGTTTAAATTACTAATTTTAGAAATGCACTTGACTTGCTTTATGAAGTACATATGTAGGTAATGTCAACAGCTCGAGACTATTTTAAATAAATTTTCAATTTTAGTAATTCTTATGCACTGATAAACTGCTTTAAGACAGTTAATGAAATGAAGCACTTTTAGATATATAAATCATCCCTCAGTGCATAAATTTTTATTTCTCTCTTTCTTTAGACTCAGGAGGGGGTTGTGGCAGAGGAGATAGAGGAAGGGCTAGTTAACGTCACGCCAACACAATAATAGGTCATGTGGTAACTTCCTTTGATAGTAGAGGAAGACCCCCAAACAAGTATTGTTTCAAACTTCATAGTTACAAAAAAACTTAGATGAATATTGTAAAACAAAAGCTTGAGTAGGGCTAAAATCTGTAAAGAAAATGTAAAATATCTTTCAAGAGTTATTTGCATGATCTTTACAACAGCCATTCTCAGAGTAATATTTGCCTTCTTAGAAACCTTAAATGCAGTTTACCAAAAACTGCGTATCTGTTTATAAATAATTTGATCAATTTAATTTGATACTTTACGCGGCAATAAATGCTGGTAATCAAAATTATGTAGGTTTAAACTACTGAACACGTTTTCTTAGATATATCGGAATGAGTGTACTTTGTTTAATGTTTTCAATACTTCTTTGACATATGAAAGTCTTTTCAAGGTTTCATTGATATACGAAATGAAATTACTAAGGTCGAAAATATAGAACATTAGCTTCTACTGGTATATGCATAGCGTCTATTTACGATTCCTTCGAATTACCCACAAGTTTTGAAGGTTAATTGTTATATAGTAAATTACGGAAAGGAATTCGAAAAATGTACTTTAGCATTTATCTTTAAATACATTACGCAAGTTCCTTGCCAATGAAGAACTTTTTGCTAGTAAATGAAACAACTTTAACTGAAGCATACACGGGAAAAGAATACTTATTACTTTGAAGGAAAAAGTCTTCTTACACATACATTCATCAAGGATCGCTGAATGAATTTAATGTATTCGAAATCTAGTAGTAATGTTTAAAAAATGGCATTTGCTTGGTATATTCTTAAAGTTGACCATGTTTCGCACTGTGTTGCAAATTTTAAACAACTTTTACTGTGCCGTTTTTTGTAAAGTTTGTATAATTTATGGTATTTCCTAAAGCTCGAGTAGAGACAAATTTCAATGTGATAGCCACTATCTAAAACGTTTGCAGAGAATTCATTACAGCATTAATTTGACAAAAGAAACATCAAACTATTGTTAAACAACTATAAAACACAAAATAAAACTGTAAGTATCATTTTTAGGGGGCAAAATAGAACTTTGTACCGCATGTAACTCAGTGTTTTTAAAAATGTCTAACTCTACCACTCCTGATTCAGAGGTTAATTCACTATGAACAGCAAGAAATCGATTTAAAATTAGAATTGTCCACTTTTGTACAATACATCCATAATAAGTTTTGAAAGAAGTTAAACCTTACTAGACAAAATGGAAAATATGGAGAAAAACTATTGGTCCAGTAAGGCTTGAACCTACGCCCCGCACACACGCCGCCCCCCTCCATCCCCTGAAAATTGCAGTCCAAGTAAGTTTATAGTAGGAATTGAATACTCTTCAAAAAGGAGGTACTCTATTTCGGGTCCAATACCTTAAATGTTATATTACTTTTTTTTATATAAAGAGCTACCACAGTTTGAAGTTTTTGAAAATTTCAGACACAGAGACAGCCATTTTAGGTATTGATGACGTCACTGACACACATAAGAATTTACCTTAATTTCTTATGCTTCAAGTAAAAAGTACGATATATTTTTCATTCATTATGATAACTAACGTGCTTGTCTGTGATTAGTATTCATTTAATTGTAAAATACGTTAAAAACTATTGCATGACATTTTAATTTTATTTATTCAAAAATTTGATGCACAGCTATTTTAATTTTTTATTCCTTACAGAGGATCCTTAACACAGAGTGCACAAATCAACAAGACTGCTTGCTTTTTCACATAAAGTTTATTTAGACCTGTTTCAGAATTGATTACAGTTTTACAAAAATGAGGTCAAGAAGCAGGCATTTAGAGAGGTTCTGTTTTATCACGAGACAGTGACTCTGTACTTATCATTAGGATTGAAAGATTGATATAAGTACAACTGTAGGAAAAACATGCTGAGTTATTTGATGATTGATAAATGTAACTATGATATCCACGTTAATTAGCCCCCATTGTAAATCGGAGACTGATATTTTATCCAGTATTATTGCTTTTCAATGCAATGCAAAATTTGTTTACCTATTTAAAAAAAGTGAAAGCCAACTGGCATTCTTTACTTAACTGACACTTTCATAACAGGCCGCCCTACTTCTCTAAAAATATAAACTGTTTTGTGCACAGGTATATCATAAACGTTTTCTATGTTTAAACAGTTCAAATGATGGAGGTAGACGATAATAAGCACAATCCAGAATCCTACTTTAGCTTCCTTGTGCAGCAAGTAGAAAACCAATCTGATTTGTGCGATGTGACAGTAAAATTAGGAATGTGGGTGAGTTTCCCTTTCAGTTTTATGAAACAATACATAATACACTACAGTGCCGCAAATAAGAGTCAGTCCTTACGTTAGTTCGATTACCCTGGAGAATTGTTTACAGATGCATTTAGGACATGTTCCTGCGTATCTAAGAAGGGTTCATGCGCATGTGTGCAGTTTAAGTTGGAGTTTTCGTCTTCTGTAAATAATACTGCAAGATGCTAATTTTGTGTTAGAATGATTTTAGTAGCTACAATAGAAAATAGTTTTTGATTTATCTTCTTGAATATTTTGGCATTTTTATTGATTAAAAGATACTGTGGAGGGTCAGTAAATTCTCATGCTACGTGAAACTAAGAAATTGTGATCGATAAATCAAATCAAATATAATATTTGTTAATGATCATAAACCGATATATGCCGGGTTTGTGTATATGCCGGGTTTGTATATATGCCGGGTTTGTATATATGACGGGTTTATATATATGCCGGGTTTGTATATGTGACAGGTTTGTATATAAGTATTTTTCACAATGACCCCATATATTTCCTTGGAGGGTCAATCACAAATCCAAATATTTAGAATATGAAACTACCAGTTTGAGTAATGCAACATACAAATCGTAGTGAATTAATAAAAGATAATCACAAGGAATTAAGCTAAAGAAATACTAAAATTATAGATCGCAATTTGAAAAGGTATCGAATTCTTAAATATATTTAATTAAAAACTGTTACGAGTGGTATCCAATAAAGATCAGCCAATGTCTCAAGGACTTCTTTCTTGTTTGTGAACGCATACACTTAAATCTCTTAACCCTACAGTTTGTGAATTTATTGAGCACTGCTAGTAAATAAAGATTTTTTTTTAAATAATTCAATCATATAGCTAAATATACGGCAGGTGGTATTCCGAAATATGAGCGAAATAAAATTGCTATCGTACAGTTATGTAGCTTATACATTATACGACAATTTATTGTAATTCTATACCTATATAAATTCTATTAAAAATTGGTTTGAAATTCACAAGTAAACATGAATAGGAAGAAAAAATTCCGTTTTGTACGTTTTGTATTCAAATTTGTATCTTGCCGGATAACTTTCATTATTATGCATGACCTGACACAGTTCTATAAACAGTGCACATAAAATCTTCACTGAGCTCCATTTTAACATCGATAAACATTGCAAATTTCGTTCGATAACAGATAAGATAAGAGATCATGTTGCTTAAAGATTTGGTTTTAAATATGATTCTGGGTAAATTTTTTATCAATATAATTCGAACTTAACACGTATTTGTTATTCTTGTCTTTGTTGTCTATGAGTAGGGTATGACATGTGTACAATACTTATTTTTCTTATTTCGTGGTTAGACATGCTTGAAAGACAGAATAATACCTGGGTACGTTTCGGAAAACTTGTACATTTGCATTTAAAATGTAAATATACACATACTGTGAATGACAGTATTTCATACCGGACCGGCTTAATTATGGCTTTGTGCATCAAAACTACCATCAATCATTAATTGTAATTTTTAGGAGAAGAAATTTCACAGATGTGTACTTGCTGCTAGTCCATTTTTTGAAACAGTCACCAACGGATATTGCGCGGAAACACAGTCAGGTAAAATAAATATTTTATCTTTGCAACTTCTTGTATTTATAGCAGATATTTGAAACCGCATCTTTTATATTCATAAGTTGAATGTAAAGAACAGGAGTGGGTCGTTGCACAGTGCTTGTTATACACCGATCGATGCTAGTCCATAAAACTTTTGTGTGCGTAATTTCAGTTTATTACCGACACATTTTACATTCATTGGATTTGCTGTGATATCAATGAGGTAACTTGCATCGGAAGTGAACAAATCTATGCCTTCTATATGAAAGTGCAATCCAATGTGGTATTTATCATTTGACCAAATGCATTAATATTGAATCCCTGGATTATTTAGAAATCAACCGGTTTCCATGTTAACGTAAACAGATAATTCGTTCTAATTTGAAAATTTTGATACTGACACTATGTATATTCATTACCTTTTAGACATTGCTGAGATAAAGATTGACACCACACCTGAGGTGCTTGAGATGGCACTAATGTTCCTGTACGGAATTATACCTACTTTTACCATAAACAACGTAGGAGGTCTTCTAGAACTGGCAGAATTTCTGTTGTTAAAGTGTCTTAAATCCGTTTGCATTAACTGGCTCAACTCTCTTGACTTTAATAAAGTTAATTGTATGTACGTGATACAATTATCTACTAAGTACAATTTCGAAGTGACAACTTGTATCGACTACATCGAAAGCCACCTTCCTGAGACGTTTCAAAATTCAGACGCATGGAATCTTTCTAAAGAATCAGTCGAGTATCTTTTTGGCAACAGGAAGTTTTCGTACGTTCAAATGGATGATAAATTAACGTTTTTGATGAAATGGGTCAATATGCACCCCAGTGAGTCGGTTGAAAATGTAACAGCTCTGTTTAGGACGATTGATATGCGAGGAGTATCATATTCTGTCTGGGAAAATACCACGCGTATATTTCCATTCAATGAAATTATAAATTCAAACAAAATAGTTCGCTTAGCAGACGCTGAAGTGAGCAGACATAACATATTAATAATGAGTAGTGACAAAGGTAACTTTTGGTGTTTAGATATAGAAGATGACCGATGGTATCAACTGAATTCAAGTATATTCGAAAGTCATCGCTACGACAAAGATTATCCTGAAATTGCTGGACTAAGAAATAATCTACCTGAAATATATTTCACAGAAAATTTGGATCTAGGATACCCGTGTACGAAAGTGTCTACTGTAAATTTGGAAACAGATCAAACACATACATACACATTTAACCTAATAGATGAAGACATCCTAAATGGAAATATTGTGGAGGAAGAGCTGACAAACGTAAGTTTTTCTGATGATACAGCGGTTGTTACTGTAAACAATAAAGTTTTAGTCCATCAAATTTCTGACAGTGCACAAAGTGCCTCAGAAATAGACCAAAGTCCTTCATTTCCTGGTACTAACATTGAAGTATTCAGCATCAGTTCGACTGATTATAATACTGATACTGTTTCAAGTGTCTTATTGGGAAATGGAAGAAATTTGGAGTCGTTATTGTCAAGATCATCAGAATCTGGTAGCGGACAAAATGGTCTGGTCAGTTATGCAGAGGTGTATCTTGGACACGTATCAGAAGATAATATTGAAATGTCTCTACGAATTGTTTTGGCAAATGAAACAATATCGCAAGTATGTTTGAATAGGCTTCGTCTCATTGCTTTGCTTACGGAATCTAGGAAACATGTGATCATTTTCGATCTTGAACACTCTAAGACGGAAATTATTCAATTAGTGCAAGACGAAAACTACAAAATCGTCCAGACCGACAAAGGATTTCTTATCCATAATGATAAACGTTGTTACTGTTTTGTAAAACTAGTAGTGCCTTTTTTCTCAAAGAACCATAAGGTGGAAGAAATAAAGCTCGAAACTGAAGGATTTTGGTTTGTTCAGTATCATTATCTCAGCGGTATCTGGATACGAACTATACGTAGAAACAAGGGCGATAACATTGAGCTTCAGTATGTTTCGCATGAAGAGTTGTCAGTATGTCAACCTCCACTGTCTCTCGGCATAAATTGGAAGAAGTTGTCAGTACCAAAAGAAAAAGAAATAATAAACAAACTTATGACTGGTAGAAATATGTTCATGGTTCCTTTATCAAAAAGTAAGCTACGGTGTGACATTGCATGTCCACACTGCAAATTTTTAAGATTAGTTGATTCATGTGATGGCGAATTTTAATTCTCAATATTTGAGCAATTTATCTATTTTAACTTTTTTACAAAGTACTTCTGTGACGTTGCGTTGTATAAAATGAAGACAAAAGAGGAACTGTTATTTTCGGCAGACTCTTTGTAGATACTATCCTCATGCACGTATCTCATAAACGAGTAGAAGGCACCGGATAGAGTATTTTATAAGATCTGTTCATTTACTGTATCATTTACATAGAAATATAATGCTGTTTTTCTTAGTTTCTTTTCTATATGTATTTCAGCCCTGACAAATTACTTCTGTCTTTTCTCAAGATGTTATTAAAGATGCGCAGTTTGGACATATTCACGTCTTTCCGGTTCAAACTGATTGTAATTTTCCAACTTTGTTTTTGCCACCTCGCGGATACCTTAAGTCTTGTTTTAATTAATTTCTCTTTAATTCTATGTTACAGCCCTGTCATTTCTTGCCTCTACGGCTTATTAGGGTAAATGATAGGACACATTCACTTTAGCGGCCTTTAAACGCATTTTGGAATCCATTACTATCTAGCAGTAGGTGCAAGGAGCATACTTTCGCAAACATTACGACGCCCCTGATATAAAACTATCTTGTCATGACAAATGTAACTCCTTAAGCAAGGATCAGTGCTGAGGTAAAACTTTTCACTGACCAATGACAATACTTTTGCTTCAAAACTTGGTTTGATCATGCCTAAAAGTAGAATTACTTTTAATGTTCATCAATATATTGTATTTGTTTGTTTTGGGTTTAACGCCATTTTTCAACAGTATTTCAGTCATGTAACAGCGGGCAGTTAACCTAACCAATGTTCCTGTATTCTGTACCAGTACAAACCTGTTCTCCGCGAGTAACTGTCAACTTCCCCACATGAATATATTGTAAAGATATGAATTAGACTATCTGCATGTAAAATGTGAAAAGCTAGAGGTATCTGTTAGTGTGTCTTTTTTAAATTAAAACAGTTATTATACTGAGCTTAACTCATATAGGCCGACTTCTTCAGACGTTATCAGACGTTATCCGGCTTTCAAAGTAGAAAAATTTATACGCCGATAAGCGAAACTTATCTTTGTAAGTCGTGTTTATAATACTTGTTGTGTGAAGCCTCTATGTCTAAATTTTGGAATTTTACACAGAACAATTATACTTTAATAAAATAAAATTATATTTTTGTTAAAAGAATTGTACATAAAGCAATACAAAACAGGTTTGCTTATTATTCTTTGCTACACATGCTCACCTCAGTGTCATCATTATGTGAAAATAGAGAATGATTTAGGCAATTTTAGCGAGTAAATGGAATTGACTTTATTTAAATGAACACGAAAACAATATTTATGTTTCAAACTAATATGATTTTTCCGAAAATAACAATTATCCGCGCAAAAAAATGCGAGTAGAAAAATATCACACAATATAATGGACTTTAGTTTGTTCGACGGCGGGAAATTAACCTAACAACAGTGTTCTGGATTCCGTACTAGAACAAACCTGTTCTCTGTAAGGAACTGCTAACTTTCCTACATGAATCAGAAATGGAGGACGAATGAATTCAAACACAGTGTCTTTTATAAGATCCTTACGGAGAACATACCGAGGATTGAACACAGCAGTAGAATGAACTAATATAAAATTACTACATGTGTTCTTTGTTTGGTAAGTTTATCTTGCATACATCACTGCAGTTTCGATTTTAATCATGCATGTATCACGTTTTTGTCTTTTACACTACTTGCATTAATCGATTATCAGGTTTCTAATCAGATGTCGACTGCAACTTTAAATAATGGATTAAATAGCAGCTTAAGGTAAGGGTGTATGCTTGAATCACAAACACATTAACAGTTCATATAGCGACTTTCCAGCCCTCGGATAGAACCACCGACTTTCCGTAAGCCTGCTGGATAGCTTCCTCAGAATGAATGATGAATGATGAAGAATTCAACGCCACGACTGAGGCTCGAACCTTCATCGGTGAGGTGCAAGTAATTTGCGGTCACTGTCATTAACCACTCGGTCACGGAGACCCTATTATGTACCAGTGAAGTTAGTAAGATTCTGTGTAGGTGTTCTGCTAAAACATAACTTTAAAACGCAGCGAATTTCTATTAGCAATTCAAGATAGAATATGAAACATTTTCTCTTATCTAACATTTTCAAAATATGGGTAATTCTTATTATTTGTAACTCAGAAAATATAAAAGCCCTGTTACATATTGTGTAACGTGTATTTTGTGATTCATAACCATCGTGTTTTATTATCTCTTACTAATAGAATGTTAATTAACAGGGAGTTGAAAATGTTCTATTTTTACCGTTCTGCAACTTTTCTGATATATTAGAAAAAAAACGCCTTTTCAGTATGATGAATTTCAAATGCGTGGCATTTGACATTGTTTTATACATATTTTAGTAACATTGCATGCTCAATGCATCAGTTTCATACTCTGTGTAAAACTATTCGTACATATTGTTGAATAAGAAGGCTTTCTATGCTAAAACAGCAGTTCGTTTAAAAATGTAAATTCAAAGTATATCAAATCCGCAACAGAATTTTATCTAAATGATAATCTAAAAACAAGTTATTGTTCTCTTAGAATATAGGTAAAAAACTGAAATTCAAATTTTATCTGTTGTACTTGAATTGTCAAAGCTAAAATGAGAATTACACCGAGTTTTCAAATTCTAGTGTCACATACTTAAATGGTCGTTCATGAAAGGTAAAAATTTGACTTGAATTTGTTATTTCTTCCATGTTTCAGAGCGTCTTGGGCGGTGCCCTACAGTGTTGTTACATCTCACTTGTCAGTTTTCGACCTTCTTGTCTTCGTGTCTTCGACATTTCGACTCGCCGGCACGAATTATTTCGAATTTTTGTGTTTTCGATACTCCGACATTTCATTTCGCCGACACGAACACACGATATTGCAGAAATCAGCCACCATAATCTAAGGTATAATTACACCAATGGTTTTAGGTCAACAACTTGTCTGAAGTCAGAGCACTAACAGCCTAACTTAAAGGCACGACTAAGCAAGCTGCAAGACAAATTCCACTCACGCCGTCCGTCTTTCTTTAGGATTTAGGAGGAAAGCATCAAGGAGTCTGACACGTTATTAGTCATTGCACCATCAAATAGGAAAGCGTAGCGATTAACTGTAGAGGGGTCAATCACCAAACATGCACTGCTCGTAACGATTTTCGCATTGTATCCTCTTTTGATAATTTTTAAAACATATTTTATAAATATTTTATTAGAATAAGCATTATGTTTATTTTACAAATTATATCAACTACATTTCCAGAGTATACCGTGTGTGTAAGACCAAGTACTTCGAGGTTAGTATTACGACCTGTAGTTGAATTTAATAAAAACTTTCCGTAGTTAATGATATCGGTAATATGTTTGTAATAACTAGAAATAAAAATAAGATGCTCAAAAACCTTCAGATCTCGCTTTTGGTAGTGTTGTTGGTATGTGTGCCCTGGTTTAGTATACTAGTATTTAAAACATGTTTACCGTTTCCAAGAACAACCGAATGGTAACTAAAATGTACCGAAAACATAAATTCATCATATATGAAAACAATGCATTAGGTCGTCGTGTAATGTTTTTTATTCCAGAATAGCGACAATACAAGTTTGTTTTATGTATTTACATCTGCAGAAGCCCTTGGGATATGTTTGTGACCTCGACTTTCGGTCTCAGTCACAAACAATCCCGCGGGCTTCTGCAGACGTTAATACACATAAAACGAGTATTATCCCTACATTGGTACTCAAATCAAAAAATTTAAATGCTTAAACAGACTTATAACCGTACAAACAGAAAGACATAAATATAATATATTTCCTCTCTTTCCAAATTAAAAACAATACATAGCGGTCAAGAATTGTAGGTATCAAGTTGTTATAATAAGACACAGTCGTTTGACATTTTGTATCGTACGAATAATATTCACCTGTGTACATACCTGCCTGCGTACATATCCAAAATATATATCACTTATTCCTACTACTCTGTTCAATTGCCCCTCGCCGGTGTGGATTCAAGCCTCACTCGAGGCGTTGAGTTCTTTATGTGAGGAAGCCATCCAGCTAGCTTACAGAAGGTAGGTGGTTCTACCCAGGTGCCCGCTCGTGATGAAATAATGCACGGAGAGTCACCTGGGGTCTTCCTCCATCATCAAAGCTGGAAAGTCGCCATATGACGTTAAACCCAACAACCAACAAAATAAAAATAAATCAAATTAATTATATCATATTACGTATTCTCCAAAATTAAGTTTTTACCATTACATTAATGCAATAAATTGACTCCATAGCATTTTATTAATGATTATCTGTGCCTCTCTCTTGCGATCATATTGTCTCCTATCATAGTATACGTTTAAACATTAGTATGAGTATAAATAATTTAACCAAAACCAGTATTCTTATATCTTCTATCAAGAAGCTGGTTCCAAGTAATCGACGAATGAATTAGTCTTAAAATCATCAAAGATAGTATAAAATCTGGAATGAAGATCCCTCGGAAGCACCGAGATCAAGACAAACAGTAAAAATTGCTGACTCTGATTGATTGTATGTCCATAAGCAGTAATGGAAAATGCAACACTGCCCATGCCCCTTAGCACCTGCTTAAGCAGTATTCAATCTTCAAATCTAAATGAGTTGAAATCAATGATCCCGAGGACCAGAAAATATAACAACACTGAGATGAAGTCGGGGCGACTCTTTACGGCCGCCACACAGCACTTAACATCCGCTGTTGTGAATTAACTAAAATCTGGAAAGTAGATCCCTCAAAAGCACCGAGATCAAGGCAAACAGTGAAATTGCAGACTTGGTTTGATTGAGTCTGTTAATGAGCAGAAATGGAAAATGCAATACTGCCCACGCCCCCTAGCACCGGCTTAAACAGTATTCAATCTTCAAATCTAAATGAGCTGAAATCAATGATCCCAAAGGACCAGAAAATATAACTTATTCGCCATATATAGAAGTTAATTTGTAGTAATACACCAGTATATATCATTGTCTTCTTCAATAGCAGTCGCAATAGTATGTTGTCTTGTATATTCTTCACCTGTACTTTTATTTACCTCTACGGAACATTCAAATAAAATTGTGTTTGTTTGTACTTTTAACCCGTTTAAGCTGAACGGGACTCTAAGAGAACGCATAATTAATACATTATTAATTATTGTTAATATCCTTAGGACAGCCAGCACATAATTATGCAATCTCGCCAGGCATATGCATGTTTTTGACAATACAGAAAATGACGTCACTCGACTTTTAACTATTTCCAGAGGGGGTCACGCGCAGGGATCACCCCGTCTGAATGTATGCGCGTGGACACTTTTTTTTGCTATTTAGGATAGAAAAAGTGGAAACTCCACAGGTCGCTCATCACAACCATTTTCAGTACTTTCGGAGTCAATTTTCAGCACTTTCGTACGAATTGAAATTACATGGGCTTTAGTAGGGCATGTCAGCTTTTCATCTAAGAAAAGCGCGGGATAAACACAAATACCACAGGGGTCCGTAACGGACCAAGGATATATTGATAATTTTGGGACTTCATCAAATCGCTCAAAATGTCATTTTTAATGTTGACAGGGAGTGTCAGTATTTGCCTCAGATGTAAGATATAACCGTATTTGAGAGCTGCAGACCTAGACAATTCAGAAACATTTTCAAAATAAATTTCATGTAATAAACGTTGTTTCTACGGAAGCGTGAATGTGCCTTAGACGCTAATACGTTTTAGTACGTTAAGGCTGTGGAAAGGATATGCCATATGTATTACCTATTTAATTTGTCAGACAAAACGCCTTTGGATGAACAGTTCCATAATGTTGTTTTTTTTTATTTCCAAGAAATAAATATTTTTAGTATTATAATGTCTTAGACACGCGTATAAAATAGTTTTTAAAAAGAGTCTTCAAAGATTCTTGATTTTCTTATATCTTGCACACACATGTGCATAGGTCGCATGAATTAAAAAGATGTTACGGCTGTCACACGGCTGTGTTAATAAAATAGAAAACCTGGAAACTACACGGGTCACCTAAGGCGAAAAGATTGAAAAGGGCAGGCTCGGATTTATTAAAGCGTCAAATGGTCCCAAGTCATCCGATATGATTAGGTCCTAGGGCATAAATGACTCCTATACTACTATTCACATGTATATGCGTCATTTATACCCCAAGACCTAAGTAATTTCGGTACTTCAAGGGTTATAAATCTGAAGAGCCTGGACCGATTTGGCTAGTTATCGAGCTTTGCCGAGGACTTATTGGCAAACACATTTGTTCAAGTTTGATAAAGATCAGTTGCGAAATGTTCGATTTAGAGCGCGGACAAGATTTTTGACACCCACACGCACACCCACACACACACAGACAGGAGTAAATCAATATCCTCGACTCGGCTATTTAGAGCTATAACAATTACTGTCGATTATTCGTAGTGTTCATGCTATTTTGAATATAGCTATTTAGCGGACCAATACATGAATATTAACATCATTTACTCATTTTACTTCCTTTTTAAGAAAACTTTTCCGACGCCAAAAAGGCACTCCGATCTTACCGTCAAAAGTTACATTCCGGATTTATAAATTATTTTTTTGTATATTTTGTGTAGTACTTGTTATTATATAACGTGTTGCTTATATGACTTTGATCTAAGGTAAATTAAATAATTTAGAATAGTCAACGCACTTATCTTTACTTGTAATCAGATTATTTTTAGATAAGATAGCAACGACAGTATTATTCACACTCTAAAATAAAAATAGTACAACTCTTCATTAGACAAAACAAGCACATGACATTTTGATTAAAAATACTTATGAAAGTATGACGCGACATTATTTTAAGCGTCATTTGATAATACTGTATTCAGTCGATATTCTTCGGTCAATAAGTAATGAATTAACGGTGGTAAACAAAAGAACTTTCGGGAAGTATACTGAAATAAGGTGACAGACAATAATATAAAACATAGGATACATTGGTTTTATTGGATTTTGTGGTCAGATAATTTTAAGGGTAAGTATTTAAAATAAGTGTCACACCATTTCTATTTCACAGATACATTTAATCGCCATAGTGTGTTTGTGTAGTAATTACAGGGATTTTTTTGTTTGTTTCATATCTACATACATTTTCTAATTTGACTACGCATTTCCAAATACGTGTCTTCACTAACGTGATCAAAAAGCAAAATGTTTACATGTGTTTGTTACCTGTATTACCATTTCATCCAAATTTTTAACCGTTGATTAGGGACCGACCATTTGATATGCTACGGGGGAGGTGGGGGTGTGGGTTTCAGAGAGAGTAGTGGAGGCTGTGAATTTCTTGAAAAAAAATACTTTGGTTTTGCTTGAAGAAATATTCTGACTTCAAGATATTAATGAAAGAAAGTCTGATTCCCAATATTGAACATTGCTAAAGAGTGCGAGATGGATTTTAAAGTATTTAAGCTTTATGGTGTAGTTTTTACCACAGTATGTTATACAACGTAACTGATATTTTCAATAGTGAACAGTAATCTATACTTTACACATAGGTGTAAGAGCATGGAGCGCCATTTGTTTAGGAAATATATATGTTCTTCTTAATATAAAACCCACACTGATCTGATAATTTTATCCTAAAAGCCCGTTAGAATTCAGCAGTTTCAAAATCATGTACAGAATCATCCTACAAGGATCTCGCATCCTAATAAAGATTTTTACTCGAAATTCATTTTTCCAAAGTAAATTGATGCTATACAACTTAAACCTAGAGTAACCAACAAGTTAGTGATAAAACTGCGTTTTTCTTAAAATATAAATTCTCTATTCGTTTATACTTCCTCTATTGGTTTTTCGATGAATTGTTTTACCAATTTTAGGAATGTACTTGACTTGCTATATTTGGAATATAGGTAATGTCAATAGCTCGGTCCTATTTTAAACGAATTTCCATTTTTTAGTAATACTTATGTATTGATTAACTGCATTTAGACATCAATCATCCCTCAATGCATATATATGGTGTTTGCTTTCTCTCTTTCTGTAGACTCGGGAAGGGATTGAGATGGAGGAGAGAGAGGAAGGGTGTATTAACGTCATGCCGACTCAAAAATAGGTCATGTGGTAAATTTCTTTGATAGTAGAGGAAGACCTCCAGACGTCCTTCCATGCATTGTTTCAGACTTCATAATTTACTCATGAAAATGAAGAGAGCCTTGTTGATATGTGCATTCTGTGTTAAGGATCCTCTGCAAGGAATTCCTTCCAACTGCCCACAAGTCTTGATGTGCGAGCTTTATTATTACATATAGTAAATAACTGAAAGGAATTTGAATAATGTATTTTGGCATACATTACAGTCTTTTAGATATATTAAGCAAGTGCCACTGTTTACTTATGAATGAAGCAATGTGTCAAAAAAAAACAACACTTTAACTGAAGCATACACGGGAAAATAATACTGATGTTTCATGGGTAATAAAATTCTGCTTACATGTACATTCATCAAGGACCGCCGAATGGATTTTAAAAATCATGTTACTATTATTTATATTAAGAGCCACTACAGTTTGAAGTTTCTGAAAATTTCGGACAACAGAGACAGCCATTTTAGGTATTGATGACGTCACTGACACACTTAAGAATTTACCTTGTTTGTTATGTTTCAGGTAAAATGTACGATATATTTTTCATTCTTTATGAAAACTAACGTGCTAATCTATGTTTATTATTCATTTAATTGTAAAATACGTTAAAAACGCTATTGCATGACATACTGATTTTATGTGCCCAAAGGGACCAAACAGCAGCTATTTTGTGTTTTCAACTTTAGAGTTTTTGACTGACTTTGATATTTTATTCCTTGCAGAGGATCTTTAACACAGAATGCCCATATCAACAAGGCTGCTTTCTTTTTGTTAAAAGTAGAGTTCGTTTAGACTAGTTTCTGAAATAGATAACAGTATTACAAAAATAGGCCTCGAAGTAGGCAGAGGTTGTTCTGTTTTATCACGAGACAGTGACATTGTACTGTATCATTATGCTTTAACGATTGTGGAAGAAATGTTAAATTATTTGATGATGGATAAATGCATCTAAGACATCCATTTTAATTAGTTCCCATTGTAGATCAAAGACTGATACTATAACCAATAGTTTACATATTTGATAAAAGTGGAAACCAATTTTACTTAACCGACATTTTCATAACGGGGCGACTTGCTTTTCTGACAGTATAAACTGTTTAGTGAATAGAGGTAAAATAACCGTATTCTGTGTTTAATTAGTTCAAACGATGGAGGTAGACGAAAACAAGCACAATCCAGAATCCTACTTCAGCTTCCTTGTGCAGCAAGTAGAAAACCAATCTGATTTGTGTGATGTGACAGTAAAATTAGGAATATGGGTAAGTTTTGCTTTCAGTTTTATGAAACAATACATAATACATCACAGTATCACAATTAAGAGTCAGTTCTTACATTAGTTCCATTACCCTAGAGAATTGTTTACAGATGCATATAGGACAATAGGTTCCTGCGTATCTGAGAAGGGTTCGTGCGCATGTGTGCGGTTTAAATTATAGATTTCGTCTTCTACAAAAAATACTGGAAGATGCTAATTTTGTGGTGGAAAGATTTTATTAGCAACCGTAAAAATAGTTTTTGATTTATATCCCTGAAGACACTGGTGTTTTTATTGATTAAAATATTTCTGTGGAGGTAAATTTAAATGTCACGTTAGACTAAGAAATTGTGATCGTAAAACAAATAAAGCTTTTGTTTGTTATTGATCCTATACCGGTATATGCAGGACTAGTATGAATATTTATCACATATTTCCTTGGAGGGTTAATAACAAACCCAATGATTTACAATATGTAACTACTTTTGTGGGTGATAAAACATGCAAATCGTAATGAAGTAACAAAATATTTGCA
This sequence comes from Mercenaria mercenaria, assembly GCF_021730395.1. Classification (NCBI taxonomy): domain Eukaryota; kingdom Metazoa; phylum Mollusca; class Bivalvia; order Venerida; family Veneridae; genus Mercenaria; species Mercenaria mercenaria. Next base: position 2,377,276 of record NC_069378.1, read on the forward strand.
TCACAAGGTATTAAGCTAAATAAATACTAAAACAAAACCCAGTTTGAAAGGTATCGAGTTTATATGTAAGAACGGTTACGAGTGGCATCTATTGGAGGTCAGCCAATGTCTTTATGACTTTTTCTTGTTTGTGAAAGTATACACTTAAATATCCTTACTCTACAGTTTGTCAGCACTGATAGTGAATAAACATTTTTTAAATTATTCAAACATTTAGCTAAATAGTCTGCAGGTGACATTCAAAATTTCAGCAAAATAGAAATATGGCTAACCCTATACAGTTTACATTTTATACGACATTGTAGGGATAATACACTTTTTTGTGTGTATTAACGTCTGCAGAAGCCCGCGGGATTGTTTGTAACCGAGACCGAAGGTCGAGGTCACAAACATATCCCAAGGGCTTCTGGAGACGTTAATACATAAAACAAACGTGTATTGTCGCTATTCTTGCATAAAAAAACATTACACGAGGACTTAATGCATTGTTTTCATATGTGATGACTTTACGATCCCGGTACATTTTTAGTTACCATTCGGTTGTTCTTGAAAACGGTAAACATGTTTTAAATATAAATAACCAGGGCTCACCTATCAACAACACTACCAAAGGCGTGATTTGAAGGTTTTTGAGCATCTTATTTTTATTTCTAATTATTATAAACGTTATATTACCCATAATTCTGCATATAACTTAAAACTTTGATTAACAGGAACACAATTTTACGAATTATAAATTTACATTCGAATTATTTTGAGTACGAACACATTTAGAGTACGGATGAGTACAAGGGTAATGACTAGCTTTCAATGTTTATTATATGAATTCTGCGAAAAATCAGGTAAAAACATACCGACTGATACTAATTGATGGGGGCAGTACGTTTTGGGTTGGAAACTGATACAGCTAAACATACTATGGATTACATTGTATCTTTAATGCTACAAGAAGAGGTTGTTATGGAAGAAACAAGACGCAGATGCCAAATATCAGTGTGCGCAAAAATACATACATATGTCCCTGGCAAAGCATTTGAAAAATAAAAATCATGTATTAACAGCACGTGAATTGCCTTGTTTGCACACGATTTTTCTCCCGATTATACATGAGCGGATCCAGTGGAAAAAGTAGTTTTTATGCAAGAATATATCAAATTTTAGGAAAATATATTTGTTAATATACTGAATATATCCATTGCTAGAAAAGAAGCATATGACGGAATGAAATATTGTCGTTATACATGTATGACTATAAATAAGCAGAAAATTTACACCTTTTTTGTTTATGAGTTAGCATAATCAAATTTTAAATTAGTAATACCCTCAACTCGATTAAATGACATTGCCTCGACTATTAAATACCATATTTTGTGTTTTGTTGACTTTAAACTGGGATGGTGTCATAAATTGAATAAAGTACCGATATAATATTATTAAAGGCAAGTAAAACTGCACAAATATGGGTAAAGTATTGATCTAGTCTTGCGTTCAAAGATGTGTCAAGTAGAATTGGCGGATCTGCTAACATGTATTGTATTGTATTTGATGACACTGTTTACGGTAGTCTGTAAGATGACGTGTTATGAAATATTTTTGTTTTGTTTTGGGTTTAATGCCATTGTTAATGAAATATATCAGATATAAATACTTATAAGAGATTAAGTTTTACATTAGACCTGCAGTAAACAAAATGTTTCTTTTTTATACGAGCGATCCCTTCATAGTACATTGAAAGTAAAGTTAAATTTCGCTTGTCGCTTATCATATGAAAAGAAACTTTCCTGTAAAACAGTTAATAACACTTATTTGTCCATAAGTGTCATAACGGCATTGTTCACCAATCTCTCATATTCAAGATCTGAAGATAAAACTTTGTTATAAACTTGTTTAGAATCTTTTTTATACCTCATCAGCATTTATTATCTATATTTGAAATGATATGTGTTGTGTGTATTAATATTAATATGAGATCATGTTATATAGAGATTTGGTCTCGAGTATGATTCTGGGTAAACATTTTATCAATTTAATTCGAACTTATCATAGGTCTTAGATAATATCGCCAGTGCTATTCATATTCTTCAATTGAACTATCGACACGAGACAAGAAATAAAATATTGAACATGGTATTGTGTACATGACGTATCCTTTCCATTTGTTTTATACATAAAAGGATAAATACTATGCCAATTTCTTAATTTGATAAATGGGAGCAATTTAAACTGAAAAATTGATTTTTTACTCTATTGCGTGCTCAAGTAACTTTTTCAAAAACTGACTTATCGCAGAGAAATTCTACGAATGTTTCTGGCACAAAGTACTCTTGTAAACAGCCAGTTTAGGCGACTTTGTATATTCAGATGGGCTGAAGACTATTTACAGGAGTAGGGTATGACATGCATACAATACTTAATGTTTCATTTCTTGCTCAGACATGCTTGAAATAAAGAATAACACCTGATAACTTGTACATGTACATTTCAAATGTGAATATACACATACGGTCAATGTCCATAATTCATACCGGACCGACCGGCCTAATGATAGCTTTCTACATCAAACCTTCTATAATTAATAAACAAATAATTTCAGGAAAAGAAATTTCACAGATGTGTACTTGCTGCTAGTCCATTTTTTGAAATTGTCACTAATGGACAATGCGCTGAAACACAGACAGGTAAAACGAATCTTTAACTTTGCATATTCGTGTATTATATAGCAGATATTTGAAACTGCATCTTCATATTCATAAGCTGAATGTGATACAACACGAGTGGGTCGTTGCACACTGCCTGTCATGTACCGATCGAGCCTAGCCCGTAAAACATTAGCGTGCGTAGTTTCAACTTCTTACCGGCTCTTTTAACAACAGTTGGGTTTGCTTTGATATCAATAGTAACCTTCGTGTGAAACGGAAATTACTGCATCGGAAGTGAACAAATCTATGTCATCTAAACGAAAGTGAAACCCAATGTGGTTTATTCATTATTCGTCCACATGCATTATTATTGAACCTCTGGCTGATTAAGAAATCAACCGGTTTACATGTAAAAATAAACAGATTATTCGTACTAATTTGAAAATTTGATATTGACGTGATGTATATTCATCATCTTTCAGACATTGCTGAGATGAAGATTGACACCACACCTGATGTACTTGAGATGGCACTCTTGTACCTGTACGGGATTATACCTCCTTTTACCATAAACAACGTAGGAGGTCTTCTAGAACTGGCAGAATTTCTGTTGTTAAAGGGTCTTAAATCCGTTTGCATTAACTGGCTTAACTCTCTTGACTTTAATGAAGTCAATTGTATGTACGTGATACAATTATCTACTAAGTACAATTTCGAAGTGACAACTTGTATCGAATACATCGGAAGCCACCTTCCCGAGACGTTTCAAAATTCAGACGCAGGGAATCTTTCAAAAGAATCAGTCGAGTATCTGCTTGGCGACAGGAAGTTTTCGTACGTAACAATGGATGACAAATTAACGTTTTTGATGAAATGGGTCAATATGCACCCCAGTGAGTCGATTGAAAATGTAACAGGTCTGTTCAAGAGTATTGATATACAGGAAGTATCATATTCTCTCTGGGAAAATACTACGTGTATATTTCCATTCAATGAAATTATAAATTTATACAACATAGTCCGCTTAGCAGACGCTAAAGAGAGCAGCCATAGCATATTAATAATGAGTAGTGACAAAGGAAACTTTTGGTGTTTAGATATAGAAGAAGACCGATGGTATCAACTGAACTCAAATATATTCGAAAGTCATCGCTACGACGAAGATTATCCTGAAATAGCTGGAATAAGAAATACTATTCCTGAAATATATTTCACAGAGGATTTGGATCTAGGATACCCGTCTCCTGAAGTGTCTACTGTAAATATGGAAACTGATCAAATACATACATACACACTGACGCTAATAGATGAGGACATCCTGAGTGGAAATATTGTGGAGGAAGAGCTTACAAACGTAAGTTTCACTGATGATACAGTGGTTGCTACTGTAAACAAAAAGGTTTTTGTACATCAAATCTTTGACAGTCCACAGAGTGCCTCAGAAATAGACCAGGCTTCTCCTGACCCTTCATTTCCTGGCACTGACATTGAAGTATTTAGTCTTCGTGGTCCTAATCGTGAGGAAGAAAGCATTACGATTGATTATGATACTGATACTGTTCCAAGTATCTTATTCGAAAATGGAAGAAATTTGAAGTCATTATTGTCAAGATCATCAGAATCTGGCAGCGGAAATAATGGTCTGGTCAGTTATACAGAGGTTTATCTTGGACACGTATTAGAAGATAATATTGAAATGTCTCTACTAATTGTTTTGGGAAATGAAACAATATCACAAGTATGTTTAAACAGGCTTCGTGTCATTCCTTTGCTTACGAAATCTAGGACACGTGTGATCATTTTCGATCTTGAAAACCTTAAGACGGAAATGATCCAACTAGTGCCAGACGAGGACTACAAAATCGTTCAGACCGACAAAGGATTTTTTATTTATAACGATAAACGTTGCTACTGTCTTTCAAAACTAGCAGTGCCTTTTTTCTCTAAGAACCATAAGGTTGAAGAAATAAAACTCGAAACTGAAGGATTTTGGTTTGTTCAGTACCATTATCTCAGCGGTATCTGGGTAAGAATTATACGCAGAAACAAGGACGATAATATTGAGCTTCAGTATGTTTCGCATGAAGAGTTGTCAGTATGTCAACCTCCACTGTCTCTCGACATAAATTGGAAGAAATTGTCAGTACCAAAAGAAAAAGAAGTAATAAACAAACTTAGGCTTGGTAGAAATATGTTCATGGTTCCTTTATCAAAAAGTAAGCTACGATGTGACATTGCATGTCCGCATTGCAAATTTCTAAGATTAGTTGATTCGTATGATGGTGAATTTTAATGCTCAATATTTGTGCAATTTATCTATTTTACCTTTTATTACAATGTACGTCTGTGACGTTGTTTTGTATAAAAATGAAGAAAGAAGTAGAACTGTTATATTAGGAAGACACTAATAGATAATACGTGCGCACGTATAACTTTAAGAAACATCTGCACACGTAGAACTTATTACGTGCGCACGTATTAGTTTCAAAAACATCTGTGTACGTATTGGTATAAAAACATCAGCGTACATGTAAGTTTTAAACAATACGTACGTATTGTTATAAAAAACATCTTCACACGTATAAAGTAATACGTGCGCACGTAATAGCTATTACGTGTGCACGTATTAGTTTATACATGCGAAAATGTCTTTTTTCATACTAGTACGTGTGCACGTACTAATATGTGTGCTGATGTTTCTTTTGTACTAGTACGTGTATGCGTATTATTAATTACATGCGCACGTATTAATTAAAAACATCTATGTCACCTCTGTGCCACCGTACATGCATGTGTTACGTTTTTGTCTTTCACACTTCTTGCATCAATCGGTTATCAGTTTCCTAATCAGTTGTCGACTGGAACTTTAAATAATGGATTAGACGGCAGCTTAAGATAAGGGTATATGTATATGCCTGAATCAGTTAACGTCGAACAGACACATTTATAGTTCATATGGCGACTTTCCAGCACTCAGGTAGAACCACCAACCTTCCGTAAGCCAGCTGGATGGCTTTCTCACACGAAGAATTCAACGCCTCGACTGAGACTCGAACCTTCATCGGTGAGGTGCAAGTAATTTGTGGTCACTGTTATTAACCACTCGGTCACGGAGGACCAATATTATACCGATGAAGTTAGTAAGATTCTGTGCAGGTGTTTTGCTAAAATATAACGTTAAAACGCAGCGAATTTCTATTATCAATTCGAGATATAGAATATGCAATATTTTCTCATAATTATCTAACATTTTCAAAATATGGTTAAGCCTTTTTATTATTTGAAGATTAGCAAATATTATGTCTTGTTATATATTGCGTCACATTTATGTAACGTGTATTTTGTGATTTATCACAATCGTGTTTTATTATCACTTACTAAAAGAATGTTAAATAACAGGGAGTTGAGAATGTTCTTTTTTTCACCATTCTGCAACATTTCTGTATTCAGTATGATGAATGGCATGCGTTCGTGAAATCTGACATTGTTTTATTTTAGTAACATTGCATGCTCAATGCATCAGCTTCAAACTCTTTGTAAAACTGTCCGTAAATATTGCTGAAGCCCGCCCGCTTAGCTCAGTAGGTAAGAGCGTTGGTTTACGGACCGCGGGGTCGCGAGTTCGATCCTCGGGCGGGGCGTATGTTCTCCGTGACTATTTGATAAACGACATTATGTCTGAAATCATTAGTCCTCCACCTCTGATAATTCATGTGGGGAAGTTGGCAGTTACTTGCGGAGAACAGGTTTGTACTGGTACAGAATCCAGGAACACTGGTTAGGTTAACTGCTCGCCGTTACATGACTGAAATACTGTTGAAAAACGGCGTCAAACCCAAAACAAACAAAACAAACAAAAAATATTGCTGAGTTAGAAGGCTTTCTATACAGAAAACAGCAGTCTGCATAAGAATATAAATTCAAATTATATCAAATCCACAATTGAATTATACCTAAATGTTAATTTTATAAAAAAAAATATGTTATTGTTCTCTTAGTAGATAGGTAGGTAGGTAATAAATTGATATTCTAATGTTATCTGTTTTGCATTGCCGTTGGTAAAATGAGAATCAACCCAAGTTTCACATCGACAAATGGTCGTTCATTTATTGTGCATGAATGGTAAAACTTTGGTTTTAATTTGTTTATTTTTTCTGTTTGACTTGGGCAGTGCCCTACAGTGTTATTATATGTTACTTGTCTGTTCATCTATGTAAGTTAGTTATGTGTGTGTTTGTGTTTTGTCTTCTGTACATGAGTACCTACGCTGCTGTGGTTTACGTTGTAGGGTAACTGTGATTAAGGAACGTAGCATTCCATTACCCTTTCAACACCCCCTTTTCTACTCCTACCTCCTCTTTTGCTATATTTTGCATACAATTGAAATGTATTTGTTCGATTTTTGAAGCAACCCGTCTATAATATATTCCGTTACGGCTTTTTTTCTGCCTGTATTTGTGGAGCTTTTTGAAATCTACCCTTACCTTTTATCTTTTGGAACTAAGATTACATTTTCTTCCAGTACCTAGTCATAATAACTATTTATAAAACAAGCCGCCTTAAAAGGTTTGCAGATTTCATTTTCAAAATCACGTGTATAAAACTATCTATTATATTCTGAACAGCAAAAAAACTATCCAAATGTATAACTGGGATATTTGTGATAATAAAAGAAATAATAAATTGACTGGTTTTTTTTCCTACCACATTACACTTGAAGAACTTCACGTGTTAAATTTAAACAAGAGGGCCAATATGGCCCTAGGTCGCTCACCTGAGAAATACACCATAACTGTGTAAATATGTTTGACCTAGTGATGTCATGGAAAAAAATATTCTGACCAATTATTATTAAAATTGGAGCAAAAATCTTAAGTATAAACAAGTATATTTAATTTGACCTAGTGACTTAGCTTTTTATCCCAGACTATCCATATTTGCTCTTGACCTAGATTTCATCAAGGCAACCATTCTGACCGAAATTTATGAAAATCAAGTGTAGAATGCAGTCCCTATTGCATACACGAGGTTTTTCCTTGATTTGACCTAGTGACCTAGTTTTTGAACCCAGATAACCCATATTTGAACTTAAACTAGATTTAATCAAGGTTATCATTCTGAAAAAATTTCATGAAGATCAGTTGAAAAATACAGCCTCTATGGCAAACACGATGTTTTTCTTTGATTTTACCTAGTGACCTACTTTTTGACTCCAGATGACCCATATTCAAATTCTGTCTAGATTTCATCAAGACAATCATTCAGACTTAATTTAAGGAAGATCAGTTGAAAAATACAGCCTCTATCGCATACACAATGTTTTCCTTTGATTTGACCTAGTGACCTACTTTTTAATCTCAGATGACCCATATTGGCACTTGACCTAGATTTTATAGAGGCAATCATTCTGACAAAATTTCATAAAAATCAATTGAAAAATACAGCCTCTATCACAATCACAATGTTTTTCTTTGATTTGACCTACTGACCTACTTTTGACCCATTTTCAAACTCGGCCTAGATTTCATCAAGACAACCATTCTGACCAAAATGCATGAAGATTTATTGAAAAATACAGCCTCTATCGCATACACAAGCTTTCCCTTTGATTTAACCTTGTGACCTACCTCTTAACCCCAGATGACTCATATTCAAACTTGACCTAGATTTCATCATGGCAATCATTTTGACCAAAATTCATGAAGATTTATTGCAAAATACAGCCTCTATCGCATACACAAGGTTTTCATTTGATTTGAACTAGTGACCTAGTTTTTGATCCCAGATGACCCATTTTCAAACTCGGCCTAGACTTTATTAAGGTTATTATTCTGACTAAATTTCATGAAGATCAGTTGAAAAATACAGCCTCTACTGCATACACAAGTTTTCCCCTTGATTTGACCTAGTGACCTACTTTTTGACCCCAGATTACCCATTTTCGAACTCGGCCTAGATTTGATCAAGGCAATCAATCTGACCAAAATTCATGAAGATTAATCGAAAAATACAGCCTTTATCTTATACACAAGGTTTTCTTTTATTTGACCTAGTGACCTACTTTTCGACCCCAGATGACCCATTTTAAAACTCGACCTAGATTTTACTAAAGTAATCATTCTGACCAAATTTCATGAAGATCAGTTGAAAAATAAAGCCTCTATCGCATACACAAGCTAAATGTTGGCAGACAGACGACAGACGCCGGACATCGAGCGATCAGAAAAACTCACCTGAGCATTGCTCATTTGAGCTAAAAAATCGAACAACCATGCAGTTAGTAGTCCCACAATAACACAAAATTCTGGCTATATCTTCTGCGCGTCAGTTGCATTGTGACATCCTTATTGCGCTCTCGCGCTGAATTTGATTCAGTCGTGCCATGCAATCAATATTTTTTAACTTTATGCTGTTTTTCAAGTGAGTCAATCATCAATGTTTCCAACGAGAATAAATTTCACAAAGAAAATCGTTTATTACACGCGCACGTAAAGTTCGTGCAAAACGGCTATTGTGGAAGTACTGATTTAACGGTTGGTCGATTTTTTAAAATTAACACGTGAAGTTCTTCAAGTGTAATGTGGTATGAAGAAAACAAGTCAAATTTGTAAATTTAAGTTTTTTATCGAAAGATACCCCAGTAATACATCTGGATAGTTTCTTTTGCTGTTCAGTATATATAATATCAAATATTGTTAACGTACCATAAATTGTAAACTTACTAAAGGATAAAAGGTAAGAGTATATTTCCCCAAAGCACAGAGCACCCTAAACACAGACATAGAGACATGCATCGTAAAGTTAGCCAACAACAAAAAGAAGCTGTAACGGAAAATTATGGTAGACGGGTTGCTTCAAAAATCAAACAGTCAAGTACATTTCAATTAAATGCAAAATACAGAAAAAGGTATGTGGTGGTGTTGGGGTAAGGGGTAGAAAAAAGTGTAGGTGGAAGTGGAGCAAGGATGAATATTCAAAAGGAAAAGCAACGTTCCTTAAAAGCAGTAACCCTATAACGTAAATCTTAGCAGCCCAGACACCCACGTGCAAAAGACAAACACACACACGCACAACTAACATACACAGATAAACAAACAGACAAAACAACACTATTGAGCATCGACCAAGACACCCACACACACACACCCACACACACAAGCAGGAAAAACAACAGTATGGCACCGGTAGCCAAAATTATGGTGGGCACGATAACTTATTATAGTAAAAGGAGAGGGAGTGCAAATGCAAGGGAGCGCAAATGCGAGGGGAAAGGAGGGGAGGGGCGATTGGGGTAGTGGGGAGAAGGAGGAAAGAAACGCCAACAAAAAACAAGACAACATGCGCAACACAAAATACATGTCAGACGGACTTAAAACAAGCTGAAAATAGGGGCACTGCCTTAGAACGGTCAGTAACCTATATAGAGGAAACTAGGGGTTTAAACGCGTTAAGGGCATGCCAACCTTGTACTTACCCTATTTTCAACAAGTTAGAAAACACAGTGTAAATAAAATCACTCCCCACTGAGAAAGGCTCTTACATTAGTGACAAAATACCAGATCATATCAAGAAAAACTTACAATTAGGGTCAATCTAAGGAATATTTACACCAATGTACTCAACAACTTGTCTGAAGTCAGAGCACTAACAGCCTACGTTTTAAGGGCATGGCTAAGCAAGTTCCAAGACAAATTCCACTCACTCTGCTTTTTTTGTAGGATTTAGGAGGAAAACAAATTGTGTCCCTTATCCTCCGAAAATGAAATATGATACGGCTATTAGCAATCATGGAACATATAACGATATTACTAATGTGATAATCATAACAACAATAATAAAATGATGACGACAGTATGATTCGACTTTATTTTTAACGTCTACTGATAAAGCTGGATTTAGTACACATATCATATCACATGCGTGTTCTGTTTTAAAGGTGGTTTATCGCAATCAAGTAACATTGCTGCACACTTCGAAGTTTATTTGACTTTACCTGTTAACTTAAACTGTAAACGAGATTCATGACAAGTTGACAATCTGATTGGCAGCCTTTACCAAATGCGATGTTTTCTGAATTTTAGCCGCTAGCTTACGTCTAATCGCATTTTTTAATTTATTGATTAAGGAATAATACGTGACAATCTAAGCATAATTGCCACATTGTTTATTATAAGCATGGATTGTATTAATGTCTTGTTATTCCCCATTTCGTTAATTGTAATCTCAGATAGGTAATAGAATTGATATATATTTGGTCCTTTGGGATCAAGAAGCCAGTCAAATGTAACTGTATAACAGATAGGAACGAAAGTTGGGGAAAGGGGGAAGGCAGGAAGGGAGAGGGGTGTTACATATTTCATAATTTCCCATGAACAGACTCAATCAAAACGAGCATGTTATTATTTTGCCAAGTAGTGTTCTATTCTTTGAAAATATCTTATAGACTTTTTAAATATTAGACTGATATTAATCAGATTTTTAAGATAAATTGAAAGCATCGTGGAAGTGGTCAGAAACAATTATGTAGATATAGTTTGATATATGTTTGTATATAACCATTGAACGAAAAGTAATGATTCAGTGTACTTAGCACAGAAATGAAACCAGCATTTATTGATTCATTGGTACTCAAATCAATAAATTTAAGCACAAAGAATGATATTTTCAATGCTAAAACAGACTTATAACCGTACCAACAGAAAGACAGCAAACTTAATATATTTTCTCCTTTTCCAAATTTCCAAATTAAAAACAATACATAGCGGTCAAGGATTGTACATAAGCATCAACAAGCATATCCGAAGTTGTTATATTAAGACACGGTCGTTTTTGTAACGTACGAATAATATTCATGAATCTGTGTACATATTTTCTGTTTGACTATCAATTATACCATATTACGTATTCTCTATAATTAAGTTTTCACCATTGCATTAATGCAATAAATTGATTCTATAAAATTTTAATAACGGTTATATGTGCCTGTCTCTTGCGATCATAGTGTTTGCTATCATAGTATACGTTTCAGCAGTAGTATGGGTATAGATAATTTAACCAAAACCAGTCTCCTTATATCAATAATAACTTACTTCTAGCAAGAAGCTGGTTCCGAGTAAGTGACGAATAAGTCTTTCATCACAGATAGTATAACCTCACTCTGACGGTGTGAATGGAAGAATCGTGATCTATATATGTCATTTTATGAGCGATATTTTTAACTTGAAAATTATATGTTGATAAAACTCCCATTTTTGAAGTCCTCTATCCTATTGCAGATATACATATACTTCGCTGAAGCAACATTGACAGAGTAATTAGCGTATAATGTTTCAAAATATCTATTATATCTAGTATATTTTAAAATGTACAGTTCATGTAACACCATTAAAGGGGTGCTCATCAAAAGGGTATATAGTAAATATCTAAAGTATCTAATCGGTGGAAATGAGTTAATCTGTGAAAATAGCGCTACACCTTTATTTTATAAACTTCTATCGATCTTGACCGTCTAAGGCATTAATACTTCCTGTATTATTTTTTTTTTCGAAAAGGATTATGAATACAATTTAGAGAATGTGTCTGACGTGGTTTAATGTGAAATTGCATCTGTTTTGTCAACTTCACAAATTTTGAGTGAACTGTGACGGATTTTATTAAATAAATCACTGATTTAAGAGGTAAGTAATATAATTATATCGTTATCTCACAATACATATTTTATTACTTTTTGTTTCAAAATGAAAAGTTGTAATAAATTGTTTATTTTTATCTACAGTTTTCATTAGATTAAACAACTGGCACATATTAGATAAATTTTACTTCGACAGTTAAAAAATCTTAATATTCGGACCTATATCAGTCCTGTATGACATATATCGTTCGAATGAGGACAGTAAGAAATATACATATATACATCAAGTATTTGTGCAGGAGTATTGTGTATATAATAACAAACAAATAACACTAAAACAGATATTCTTCCTTTATTTAAACAATAGTATTAATAAAGGATTGGTATGTTTCATGTTATCCAAAATTCCTGTGATAAAGTTTAAATAATGACCTCACTATCATTCACAGTACTCGAGTTAAAACCAGGCCTTTATTAAACCAAGACTGTAGTGTACAGGTCTGTTTAAAACAATACACAGCTTCATTTCTAAATATTTTTCACGTACGTCTCTATATGGGTTAAGATATGATCTCGTTGAAGCACAAATATCATCGTTTTGCAAAAGAAACATGCGTGTGCTTTAGTAATTAAATTAGATTAGTTAAAGTGATAAATCATTTTGAAATGGCCAATATGTTACAAGTTTTTTTGTTTCTTAATTGTTTTATTTGAAGCATAGGAAAAATAAATAGTAGGAAGTACAATATGCCTTTTTTGCTTGTGATCGAATCTGACCTGATTTGACCCTAGTACATTGGTCAGTGAATTGTAGCAAATTAAGAAGATGGACTGATATTCGTGTTACCTAGAAAAATGACTGCAAAGAAAGTAAAAGTATTTTGTATCTCAGCAAGAGAAATACTTTTACATGAATTAAACTATATACTTTATTACATAACTGACCACTCATACCACAAAATACCCATACCAAACTGTCTCCAACATTTCAATATTTGGTTTTCCATTCTTTAAGATAATTCAATTTTCTGATCAACATTTTTATATCTATGAAAAAAATAGTTTATAAAGTTCTAACCAAATAATATGGTATTATTCATTGACCAGTGCATTTGGTTTTGGATCGGGACTGTATCAGTCACAAGAAATTTGAATTACATTATAAATCCTGCGATTTTGTTTTTGTATGTTTCTGAATATATAAGAAATAAGAATTGATAAATCATGCCAAAGATTGGTCATTTTAAAACGATATATCAATTTAACTCATCTGAACGAATTTATAGAGTAAATGTATTTCTTTTACAACGTTAATAACGCCCTTTAATGTGAGCGTTATTCTACCGGCACATGGGTATCGGAAAAATTAAGAGAATTTGCTAAGAAAGTGTTTCGGCAACGATATAATTATTTTGCAAAAGTGGTAGATTTGCTTGAATCAAATACACGATGCAAAGAATTAGAGAGATGGTGGGAAAAGTTTTCGGACAGTTTTGACTAAATTTGAAATCCACTTACTAGTACATTTGTAGTAACACAAATTTAACAATGGATAAAAGAACGTTCTGCAAAACGCATATAATGATGCCATTACATATATTTCTCTTCAAATTCTATAGCCTTTAACGTTTATACTTAACTGCATCTTAACCTGAAGGATGGTGTGAAATTGTACATGAGTTGTTGGAAACGGTCAAGTTGATGCTTTTGTACACTTACTGGTACGCACAAGTACTTTCACTTTAATGGTAAGATACATTTCAAGATTATGTGTTTCAGTAGTTCATACGATGGAGGTTGAAGACAGAAACAAGAACCCAGAATCCAACTTTAAATACCTTGTGCAGCAAGTGGAGGAACAGTCAGACCTGTGCGACATGACAGTGAAAAGAGGACTGTGGGTACGTATTATATATCCAATTATTGGTTCAAACAATTATAAATGTTATTATTACCAATTGTATCTTTGCAAATATATCTTTGGTTTACCTATCCTTTTCGAATCAAAGCTTTCAACCATATTAGTGAGCTAATGTTAATGAATGCTATTTATATTTATTGTTGTTTGCCACTTGGCCTGAACATTATCTCAACAAACATGTTTCACTTAGCTCAACCTCTTTAAGCATTAAAGGGAGTGGCATCCAGCTCGTTCGACAACAAAAAATATTGTTTTAGATGTCTGGAAATAAATGCTATTTTTCTTAAGGATGTACGAGCGTTTTTTAAAGATATCCGCCATTGTGAAAAATGTTTCTTCGAATATTGCTTTCTAACAAAAGTCTTGCCAAAAATTAATGTTAAATGATTAAAGTATGGCTAATAATGTAACATTTTACCAAATAGATTCTACTTTTTGCTAAACAAAATTCAGCCTTATTTTTGGCTGGCATTTGCCTAAAATGGACGTAAGATTTACAATGGGTTAGGGGTAGGTAGTTTCAAATATCTATTAAAGTAGATCAGGTTTGGTTTTGATATTTTTCTGACTGTTACATATAATGATAAGCTATAATTGAAATAAAAACAATTCAAGATAGCACTTTATATTCTCTAGAAAATATACGTTAAAACAAAAAGAACAAAAAATATCAAAATTCACCAGTTTTTAACAGTTTTTCTTAATAAATCGCTTAGATGCACGGTGACCCCAACTTTTTTCTTTCCCTTTTTAAGCATTTTTGTGTGTCATTAAAGCTGCAAAATATTTTGAAAATCTTAACGTCAGATTGTTTTTGTAGATCTAAATACGTTTTTTCCATTAAAAAATAAAGTGAGTGGGTGGGGTAATTATGTCAACATTTAAAAATGAAAGAGATTTATGTTTATATAATACTGACATCACCTTGTATTCATATTAACCTGTAAGACCTGAAATCCCTATAACATTAAGTGGGATATTATATGTTTTATAAAGTACCACCATTTTTTCAATTTTACTAAATTTCAGAAATGCTTAAACAGTAGGTGTAGAAAATGCCCTATAAAATTAAAACAAGTTCGGTGACCTGTGTTTTTTTCTTTTCTTATTTGTCTTGGAAGCTAATGTTCTTCAAGCTCAAAGAGTATGGAAAAATTCTTAACGTTAGAAAAAATTCGTTCCGACATCCTTAGGAAGGCTTTATTACTTAATTACTGACAAGCTATGTTACGGAAACACATGAGAATTTGTTATCTTTACTACTTTTTACGATGAAAATCGAAAAGCGTTTGTAACGCTTTACTCCAGGTAAACTGTCACGATTATAAACATCTATATTCGAAGTCATAAATCACTAATTCCGCTTTAGTGCAATAAGTTACGACGACGGGAAAATGTCTTTAATGCCGCGGCGGTCCGGGGTTCGATTTCCCGACGCAGTAATCTTTTTTTCTTGATCTGGAAATATTTAAATATTTTAGAAACAAAAACCCATATTCTGATGTTCATTATATGACCAAACTTCAATTTGAAAGACAAATTATTTTTAGCCAAATCTGGAGGTCAGTGCCTTTAATGATAGGATTCAAACGAAGATTACTCTCCCTTTGCTTTAGAACGTATTTAACATACCAACTATAAACGAATACTGAAAATAATCAGTGTAAACAGAAAGTGTCGAAAAGGACATTTGCAGTTAAATATAATGTAGTACACTGCCACAAGTGAACGATTGTATTGTAAACAAATCTGAGATGAAATAGACATGACAGGTCACAAATATATATAATGCACATATTGTTCGCATGATTTGTTGTCTACATACTGATTTTGTTTTAATATCAGAAGATCTTATAATTTTACTGATACTCAATCTCAGTGCACGTATATGATATCTAAACACGTTTGACTCGCATGATTCCTTTAATAATAAGTTATTATCTATCAACAGATCAACCTAGTGTGTTAAAATACACATGAACATTTTTATTATCAACACCGAATAGTATTGTCCCTAAACATGTTTAGGCAACTGAAATTAATATATTTCATACTTTTGTACCGTAATTTCATATACAGCTATAAATGAAACTGGCTATAACTTTTAAATAAGCAATAACAATCAATTACGTTACAATTTGTTTCAATCAAGATTTTTTTCTAAAATAGTCATAATACTTATATAGAAATGTTTAAGGAAATACTGCCATTTTCAGAATAGCGCGCCGATTCAGTGTTTGCATCATACACATTTAGCTACTGACTGATATCGATTTTCTTATCGTGAGTGGCTAATGTTGTAACCGTCCTTTACATAAACTCCGCCCAAGACGCGATCCAAGTTAAACTGAAAAGTCTGTGATATATGTATTTATGGTTTTTAAAATGGACGATATTACAGTTTTTAGCCGTATCTCAGACTCAGTTTCAAAACAAACATTTTTTACGTGCACTCGGACCGATTACATTTTGTCTGTAAAACTGAACTTGATTAACGTCGCATTCTCCCGATCATTTCACGTACAAAAAAATGTATACATTATAAGTATTTTTTTTCCTGTCACCGATGTACATCGATTTCCTTGTGACAAGTCGATAAAAAATAGTGTGTATTTTTATCGCTTGGTCAGGGATCTAAGTTTACAATAGTAAATCAAAGCCTGATGGGCATCACTTTTCACATTAAAAATATATATTTAGTTTAAACATAAATACCCTGTTTACATGCATTACTCAAGTTATAAAGGTAATAGCTCTAAGCATTTCTGTGTGTTTGGTAATACAGCAACATGCGATTCTGAAGACATGTTTGAATTAACTGGAATCTTTTTTTTTCGTACATTGAACATGTATTTAGGTCCTACTTATCAACGATTGAACTTCCGGTCATGTAGCCGTTGTACATGTTAAAAACCTTAAGTGCTGGGCTCCTTCAATTGGCTTTAATAGCAAATTGAAACTTGATGATGAGGATTCATGACTAAGTAAGTATCCTTGCCAAGGAACTTGCTCACGATGGAAATTTATTTTCTTGGGTTTAACGCCAGATTTCAACAGTTCTTCTTTGATGTCGGGTGGGGGTGGTTAGTTTACTTAATTAAGCATCGCTCCTGGGAAGAACCAGTACTAGACTCTTGTCTCAGTAAGAAACTGCAAACTTTCTGCACATAAAGAAATATAATCGGTAGGAAGGCTCGAATCCGTGCCCCACCCCAGTCAGTGAGAGTTTACAGTGATTTCAAGACAACGGCTAACCACTCGACTACGGGAGCAGTCAAACGATGGATGGGTATAACAATTCGGATTCTAGAAATCACACGACAGAAGTCGGCATAAAACTCTCAAGTTGATTAAGGGCGATGGAATCGGCTGACAGCTTAGTTTTATCTCTACTTTTTTCGTTTGTTTGACTTAAGTATTCATGACATCGCATACCACATGTCTTCTGCATTCAGTATTAATTTGACGGATTTCTATGAAATAATGTATATTTTTTTCATATTGAAAACTTTTCCAATGAAATTCTAATCAATGTCGATCCTTTGTTCTGGTTTTTTACAGATTATGTCGTAAATACAAAATAGATTCTATGGAACTTATGTGTCTCAAAAGGGTTTTTGATCTAAAACTGTGATAGTAAAATTGCACCTCTATGTTCACAGCGTTTGTAAAAGGCGATCTTGCTTATATCTGCCTGTCACAAAATAATTCTTAACGATCGCACCATCTGACCATGATATGCATTTAATCAGAATCACATGTGCTTTCGTTTGTTTAAAATCATAACTATAATTTTCCTATCGTAAGCTTGTCTGACTTCGACAATTCTCGGCGTCAAACATGGAAAGATCGGAATAAACAGCATCAAGGCAACCTGAATTAACCCACTTGAAACCTGGAAGACTTGATGTGGTAATCAGACTTAGATGGAGGTATAATAATAGTGACCACATCACTTTGCATTTTTTACCGACAATCAGATTACATCGCATCGTAGGAAAAGAAATGCTTATTAGTTAAAAAAAAAAAATAGCTGCGTGTTTATCTGCACTATTTAGTAATTTTTGAAGTAAAAATGAAAATAAAATAAAAATGCCAAGACTGCACTCGATTTAATCGGTCGCACTCGGCACACGTTGCGCTCTTTACAGAATTGTCCGATACACATGTGTAGAATGTGTAGAAGAAAAGAATTACTGAACAAGACTTAGTGCTATAATATGACCTGAAAGCATGTTCAATAGAGTGACATTAGTCATAATTGGCGAGCTAAAATAAAATCAACATGACATGTAAACTGGACAGTAAAGCTTTTTATCACAAAATCTAGTGCATGATCTTAGGTTTTTATTCTCTGTGTAACAAGAACGAAATGCAACAAGCTGCGCTCTTAACCCTTAACCTGCTAAATATCTGTAATGAATTTGTCCATCTCATCTTTCAATTTGGACAGTACCATTAACTGTTAAAAGGGGCACTTACAAAAAAGATACTGACTGAATGGCGAACAGTGCAGACCATGATCAGACTGCACGGACGTGCAGGCTGATATTGGTCTGCACTGGTCGCAAAGGCAGAAGCACTTGCCACAATCAGGCTAAAGGTTGAAACAGAAGAAATGCATTATACAAACATGTACTAGGTATTACCAGACGTTCACTATTCTAGGGACAAAACTTTCAGTTGTATTTTGACAAGATACTGCATGTAGTTTTAAATAAATATTGCCGAGTTTGTTTTGTCACAATTGAAAGCAAAATGGGTAAATGAACCTTATAGTTCAATGTGGAAGACAACATCGATAATAAGCGGTATTTTCCGCGTTTGAAAAAAAATCCATGACCGACATCCATGGATATTATACGAAGACTAGATACATCAATTCAAAATAAATACATGAAACCAGCTGTGGTGTATTTCGTCGAGAGTTGCTTATAAATACAAATTATACACATCAATGTAGATCTTCAGACAGTTCAGATCTATTATGTAAATAGTTTTAAGTGCATATGCTGCGTATGTGTACATGCACATGTATGATTATGCAGGATAATCCTGAAATAAACTCCCGTAATATTCACTTTTGTAACTAACACTTTACGAGGTTGCTTTTCACTGCTACCGATAGAAATATACGTTTGGGCGGAGCAAACTACAAGCGTTATCACATTACTCTCTCACCGATCATAAGAGTGAGAGCTACGTCATTTACTACCTGATGTAAACGCCCATTCGGCGCGCTTTTCTGAAATTGGCAGTATATATCTACAATATTTAGAATGTTTGTAGTTTAAACATGTGGACTATTTAGCTGCGCGAACATTCTGTTTCCCCAAATTACACACCTGCGCTATAGTTCTAAATGTGATAACTTCACAACAAAAATCGTAAATAAAATGCAAAGGTACTTGTCATCTGTTTATTACAGTACACGGCATTGTGGTTATTTAAAAACTTAACTAAAACGAATAACGGCCTTGTTCTAGTTAATATAAACTTTTAACAGTGTTCCATCTCAGAAAGAAAAATGGCCATGGAGAGCAATTTATTTTGAAAATGTATTTAAAATGTAAACAAAAACTTCTTGTTGATAAGGTGTATGTGCTGTTTGATATCAGAATATTAACTCGCCTTACTGTACTGTCAGATGGGCGTCGGACTTTCCAAATGAAAAGTATATCCTGTACTTGTAGACTGTCATAAATTGTTTCATTTTGTAAGAATATTTGTGCAAATAAAAAGCTATTTATGAAAGTTAGAATATCAAGTTGACTAAATAAGTGTTTAAGAAATATCGGTCACCTCGTACAAACCTGTTGTCTTTTCATTTTAGGAGAAGAAGTTTCACCGCTGCGTACTTGCTGCTTGTCCATTTTTTGAAAATATCATCAGAGGAAATTTTATTGAAAAACAGACAGGTACAGACCATTAATTGCATTATTTGAAAACTTATTTATTCATACATCTTACGTTGGAGAACTTTCTAAATGGCGTTAAGTTGAAAATGTTTGGTTATTGGGTTTTACCTTGTACAATGCAATATTCAAAATTCCGTTAACTATTTAGTGTATGAAAAATGCAAATGCTTTCATTTTCAGTTATCGTCTTTATTTACTTAAAGTTATTATTATTTTAACCTGAAATGGGTATTACATTTATGTTATATGCCGTTGATCAAAACGTTTAAAGCATATTTTGCTAAATGTTTTAATACAAATTTTGGTTCTTATTGATAAATTAGGCCTAGTGGAGGTAAAGGTAGACACCACACCAAATGCAGTTGAGATGGCACTTATGTTTCTGTACGGAAGAAAACCTGCTTTTACCATAGATAATGTAGGAGAACTTCTTGAACTGGCAGAATTCTTTATGATAGTAGGTCTAAAATCTGCTTGCATTGAATGGCTTCGCTCTGAAGAAATTACGGAAGAAAATTGTATGTACGTGATGCAGTTATCTACTAAGTACAATTTTGAAGTTACAACATGTATCGATTACATTGAAAGCCACCTGCCTGAGATACTCAAAAATGATGATGCGGTGAATCTTTCGAAAGACTCAGTCGAGTATCTATTCTCCGACAGAAGGTTTTCATACGTTACAATGGATGACAAGTTAATGTTCCTTGTGAAGTGGGTCGGTATGCATTCATGTGAGAAAGCAGAAAATGTGAGGGCCCTGTTTCAGACGATTGACATGGACGAAGTATCATACTCTGCATTGGAAAGTGCTAAACGTAATGTTCCATTTAGTAAAATAATAGACTTAAACAACGTAGTTCTCTTGGCAGATGATGAAAATAGCAAACATAATGTTATAATGATGTTCTGTAACAGAGGCTATTTCTGGTGTTTAGATCTACAGAACGACCGTTGGTATAGGTTGAACTCAAATATAAACAAAGACCAGCATTTGCAAAGCTGCGATAAACATGATATTGGTGGCGTGAGAAATTCTGTTCCTGAAATAATTCTTACATGTAAAGGGTTTCTAGAAAAAATGTTACCTACACTGTTGACTGTAAATCTTGAAACTGATCAAACAACCACATACCGACTTACTTTGGCAGATGAAGACATTACGGAAACATCACTTTCCAGTATAAGCTTGACAGATGACACAATGCTCGCTACTGTAAACAAAACTATAAAGGTTATTGAAGTGTTCTGCAGCCGGCAGAGTGGAAGTGAAAACGAAAGAAGGCCAGATTATCCAGTAAGTACTAGTCGTGAACAGATTGATCATAATTCTGTTCTCCTTACAAGAAGGATACAGGCACCGGGCGATTGTGATATTGAAGAGTTGTTGTCGTCTATACCTGGGGACAGCCCAAAACATTTAAGCGTAACAGATATCGGTTATTCAAAGGTATATCTTGGATATGTATCAGAAGAAACGGTTGAACTATCTGCGTTATTTTCATTGCGAAATGAAAAAGTCACAGACACATGTTTGAGCAGGCAATCTACGGTTGCTATGCTTACGAAATCTATGCAGTTTGTGATCCTGTTCGATCTTGTAGATTCGAAGATGGAAAGACATGAACTTGAACCAAACGCAAATTACGAAATGGCTCAGACTGGGGAAGGATTCCTTATCTATAACAACACACGTTGTTACTGTCTTAAAAGACTATCAGGACCGTCCCTTTCGAAAAAATATTTGATACAAAATATTGAGCTTGAAATAGAGAAAGATTGCGTTGTGCGATACCGTTATTGTAACGGTATTTGGATAAGAATTGTACATAATATATTCAAGAATGGCGACCTTCAGCTAGAGTATGTTTCGCACAAAGAAATATCAGTTAGTAAGATCCCACGAAATATAAACTGGAAACGCTTGCCATTACCAGAGGAAATGAAAATAACTGACAAACTCATGAATGATAACGGTCATATGTTGATGGTTCCTTTATCGAAACGTAGGTTGCGATGTGATATTGCATGTCCGCATTGCAAATTGGCTGATCGTCCGAATATAGGTTTGAACTATTTTTCTAACGATTTCTTTGTAGATTCTTCTGACGACGAATATGTTTTTCAATACCCGAGTGACAGTGAATCAGACTACTAGTAAATTTTGATATATTCATTAAACGTCTTGATATCCCACGAATACCGGCTTACAAAGATTTATTTTGATGTCAATGATATCGTCCGAAACCAAATATTGGGTTTTATGATGACAGCGAAAAGAATACCGGGTAATACATACTCTTTCTACGGGTTCACGAAAGTGATGGCGAAATTATTAACTATAAATACGCCATAGGAGTCCAGATAATACCTTTGTGCTGGGACCTTCCAACAACGTAAGAGATGATAAATGGTGTCCGAAAAGCAGTTGCAAGTATCTCTGTCTTAATGGTTTCTTGGCTGATTCCTCTGACGACGAATATATATTTTGCAATGCTCGAGTAACAGTGAACCAGATTAGATTTTAACATATTTGTCTTGATATCCTGAAAACATTGGCTTACGTACTAAAGAGTTATTTTGATGTCAATGATTTTTCCGAAAACCAGAAACGTTGAGTAACACGGTAATTGCGAATGGAAGACCGAGTTATAAATGGTCTTTCTAAGTAATCACAGAAGTGAATGTGTAATTATAAACTATAATTACGTTATAGGTGTCGAAATGATACTTTTGTGCTGGGTCTTTCCAATAATGTCACAGAAAAGAAATGAAATACCTTTTACATTTTAGATAGACGCTTTTTAGATTTTTCTACATAACCATCAATATTTCCTGTCCAAAACTGACACCAGAAAAGTCTAAATTTAAGTTTTAAGATAGGGCACCTCATGCGTCATGATATTGATATATAAATGTAATACTTAATCATGTGTATTTTACTTAAGAATCTCGTGGAACTTAATTTAAATAAACTAGTATGTATTTCTTTACGAAATAGATTTAGGTTAATTACTGGATATATTGAATTGGAATGACAAGAAACGTTAAATGGACACCCTAAGAGGTACAGTTTATAATGACCTTACATTTCAAGAAAAAAGGAAAAGATCTTATATTCAGTACATGGGAGATCGTATTGAAATTATAGAAAATTTAGTGTTGCTCCAGAACTAGCTGAACTTCGAAAAAACATTCGTAATCTTTTAGTACTTGGAACCTTTTATCCTTTGTAGTTGCTGAAGTAAATGCATGCGTTTTAATGCATATATCTTCTAAGATATATGTGTAATTTGAGTTTACGCGTTCTACAAAATTAATTGAAAGTAACGTGTTTTAGATAGTGATTTTAAATATTCGAATCTTCGAAAGCTTAATCCGAATATCTTTAAAACAGTATAATTGAACGACTGAAATAGATTTGTTTTTGATATGTATTCTTTATTGTACGATTGTTGTTTGCAATGTTTTGAATTATCATTAAAACTCAGTATGTAGAACTTGCAAATACCTCAAATTGTAAATCCGTTGTAAATTCGAAAAAATTGCTATATTCTGTAAAATGATTATGTAAAAAACGGTTAGCGGAAAACATTTTTACCTTATATCATTTTTAAATCGAATCGACTTTCAAAGTTTAAATTTTGATCTTTTTAAATTTGAGTTTCCAAGTTTCAGCTGCTGCATATTTCTTTATAAAACTGAAAGTTTTATGCTAAATTTGATTTATCTGCCCTCACTTAGCAGTTTTTAAGGTAGATATATTTTCACTACGTTTAAACCAATGTTTCAAGTAAATTCATATTCAACAGGTGTTGTTTTCATATTAAAAAGACTAGCTTTCGATTCCATACGTGAAATAGAAGGTCCCTTAAGTGTATCGGGTTTAACGCTTCTTACATTTTGAATGTTTTCTATAAACAGGTTCGAAACTATTCTGATTGTCTATCTTTGATGTGTTTTGTGATGTTTGAAATAAATAAGACTTTTTGTTGTTCATATTATCGTAGGATAAACGTTATCACCAACCTTTCAGGTTATTTTAGAACCTTGGCCATGAATAAGCCTAACACACACGAATAATTCAGTTTGTTTTTAAATAAGTGTCTTAAATAAACTTATCGAAAACTTATTGTTTTCTCTCAGATTACAGATCATGAATCAGCTAAACAGCTACAATTACTTCGTACAAAGAATAGTGAACTTTTACCTCGGGTCAGATACGAGGGCCATTCTAAAACTAATTACAATCGTGCTTGACATACAAGAAACTCGTGTTTTACAAGGGTGATACATGAATAACTCGTTTATAATCTTGCAAATCTGTACAGAATCTTAGTAGAAGAAATAAACTGAACAATTTTCAGAAATGTATAAGTGAACTATTCGAAAGAAAATAAAGGCACAGAGTGATCTGTGATTTGATAAATGTGGTTTACTATAGCATTAATCAGACAGACACATGGTCCCGGTCCGCCATTAATTTCAACAAAAAGAACAGGATTAATTTTAACAATGTGTTATTTTTTATTCCTTTGACAACGATAATGCAAAGTGTTAGAAAAACGTTATCAAACATATGATATAAAAGAAACACTTTGTCGTGTGTTAATTGAATAACAAGTAAACCTTTCCTTTCAGCCTCATGTGTCTTTATGACAAAATAGTAACTTTAATGAATCTTATATTACACTTTTATGGAAAAAACACTATGTCATGCTCAATCAAAAAGACTCATTAGGATTCGATGGAAATAGAAACTCATTTGAGCGCAAAAAAAAAAACATTATCTTTAAAGGACTTTAGTTTAACTACAGAAATGAGTTTTTAGAACACACTGCTTATGGCGTTTTCAAATGAAACATTTTGTGCACGTTTAAGGCTCAGATAAGAACATGTTGTAATTGTAGTTTTCCATATCATCCCATAACTTTAATGGAATGGAGTAGAAATAAGTGTCGTAATATATAAATGAAATTACACTCGGTCCGTTCCTTAGTAACGGAAGAAACATTTACGTAGAGCAAAAAGTATGACCGCAGAATGTAAACTACGTAAAAGTTATATCACGTTTTAATCAATTTGGTCAATATAATAACACATTACCAGTGTAGGACAAAGAAAAATATAATAATGCAATTGTTTGGGCTGAATATTTAAATGTTAATATTTTTATTGAACAATATTAAAGGGGTTGAGTTTGGGATAGTGACCACAGCGGTCAAATTCTACGGGATAAGGGGGTGTTCTACACATTCTTTATCTGTTGTAAGACCATGATCTATATTTTTTTGTGGAATTCAAGCTTATTGTATCGAAGGGTTTTGATTTATTCGCACGGTTTTTTTTATTATATCAAGAATGTAGAAATTATCCAGAATATAAACATGAGATAGGAATATATAAGGTATTTCCATTAATTGAATAATACTATTATTAATTCAAGTCCTCGATACGATGCAGATCTTACGTTGTCGTTTTTTTATCGATATTTTAAAAGAAAACTTCCATCAAAGTTCCGAAAGAACTTCTAACAATTTTAGGTATCGTGTGATATATTTATTTTTTTATTTAGGAAGCAGCCCTGCCACGTGGTCCGAGTGCATACTAATTATGGCATCAATGACTGAATGGCAAAAGTCAGTAAATCACATCATATACCTTTTATATGCTTCAGTTACTTTTATGACACGGTCTATATTGGCGACAACCTTGAAATAACACTCAAGTCCAATGTTAATGTCCTGATCACTAAAGTGACCTAAGTTTTATCATGTCAGTTGAATAATAACTGCGTCATAATTTCCCGTATATTATTTTCCAGTGACAAAGAGCCGCTTTTGAAATTTATTATAAATATCATTCAAGTTGGAGAAAAATATAAACTGCAGCTATTTGAAGGAAGAATTAAGGCCCTGTATTGGGCAAATGTGCATGCCATAATCATAATATGTATAAATAAAATTATACAAAAACAAAATGTGACAAAACTCAACCCTAGTTGACAGTACAAACCCCTAAGTACTATGACCATAAAAACATTAAAACACTGTGAATGTTATTGTTACGTTATGCTATTGGCAGGACTGATGTGTTTCTGAAAAGCGTTAGATTTCCATCTACCCAACAGTCTTTTCCTGGAATCCGGCAGATTGCACTCATATGCATGTGTTGCATCCCCAATCCGCAACCAATGGGGCTTATATTTTGCTGGAACCAGGTTACATTTTAGAATACATTCTCTCTAGACAGACCAAAAATTGTCTGTTACTGGACGACCGCAAGGAAAACGAAACAAAGAGTCGCGCTTTTATGAAGACTGTCGCGGATATATTTATGCAGTAAACTAACCGGACATGTAGTCTTGTTGTGATTCCGCGTGATATAGACTGTGGCAGACATGTCGTGTGAGTGTTTGAAAGTGACCAAGAGCAGTGACGCCTCTACAGGTTTTTGATCTTTATACTGAAATCTGACATTCTTTAATAAGACTGTATTCTGAACCCCGGAGGGTGTTACCGTAAGTTCACATATTTATCTTTACTTAATTGCTTGTTGATAATATAAATTACTGCTTGGTTGTCAGAATGCAAAATAATGTGTTTATTTGTAAGCAGAGAGCCCCACATTTCCAGTGACAGAACTATTGGAAACAACTCTTTAAATGTAATTTGGTGTTGCATAAGATGAGAGGGCCAACTTTAAAAAAAACAATGGGACTCAACAACAGACACATAACCTAACGATTCTGCTGCATCTGTAAATAGATGCAAAGCCTTATTCGTCATCCATTTGTAATCTAAAAGAAGTTTTTTACCATTGAAATGCGAAATGAAAAGTTGCCAAGCCTGAATATCACGACGACTTTCAACATTAAGAGAAATGCGATGGTGAGGGTTTTTTGCACTTGAGTTGTGAGATCAGTCAATCTGCGCATGAAACACCAACCCGGCAGGAAACGCAGTAGCGATTGCAGTTTCAATAACGTGCATTTTCTACGGTTTGAATATTTCTGCCAAAAAGACCTTAGTGCATATAATATATAGTTTGCTAACCTAGCTTCCATTGCCACACTGCCCAACTGGAAACCCATGAAAGTCGTGACCAGTTTGGGACGTTCTTTTTTTCAGTCTTAATTGGTATGCCAACCTCCTCACAGAAGTGTAAGGACTTCAAACAAGAGTGACATACTGTGGATGTTTTACCCAAGGGAAGGTAATCATCTAAAATATGAACCAGGTTTCGTATTTCAAACTTGATCTGAGCTATCCAATATATAGCGGAAATAAAAGTTTCAAAAATTGCGCAAGGGGAGGAGCTACCCATTACTAGACAGACATTATAGTAAAATTCGTCTCTAAATTTGAGATCTAAAAGCTCGTGATCTGCTGAGCGAATGGATCCTAAATGCAATGGCAATGCCAGTTTTTGCCATATAACAGCCCTGTCCTAACTTGCAAACCAATAATGCGACATCATCCAAAGTAATGTATCTGACAGAAGCTCAATCTGGCCTACTGATAATGAATCTCCTTTTAGATGACTGAGATTCTGAATAAATCTTCTAAATTTTCTAAACATAGTAGCGCTCTTTCTTGGTCGCAGCAAAACTATTGACATCATGTCATGTTAACGTTACGCCATTTTAGGGTAAGCGTGTTTTAACAGAAACAATCATATTAAGAATGAATGTTAAAAAAAGAGTTGAAAATATTCTATTTTTACCATTCTACAACTTTTCTGATATAAAAGAAAAACGTCTTTTAGTATGATGAATGGCATACGTTGCGTGAAATTTGAAATTGTTTTATACATATTTTACTAACATTGCATATCGGTTCATCTTAACTCCATGCATCAGTTTCATACTCTGTATAAAACAATTCTTAAATATTGGTTAATTAGAAGAAACAGTAATTTGCATAAAAATGTAATTTCAAATCATATCAAATCCACACTTAAATTATATCTAAATGTTAATTTCATAGAAAATTCACTTTATTGCTCTCTTCGGAGATAGGTTGGTAATAAATTGATATTTTAATTTTAACTGTTTTGTACTGCTGTCGGTAAAATGAGAATCACACCCATATCACACCTTGAAATGGTCGTTTATTTACTATGCAAGAAAATTAAAATAGAAAAAGTGGAAAAGTGGAAACTCTACAGGTCGCTCGACACGACAAAAACAAAAATGTTGCAGGCTCAGTTTTATTATGTGCAAATGTTGAGTTCTGCTCAACCCGGGGCTAGAGGGCGTGGACGGTAGCATGCATTTCCACTACCGTTTATGAACAGGCTCAATCAAACCGAGCCTGCAACATTTTCGTTTTTGTCGTGTTGAGTGACCTGTGAAGTTTCCATTTTTTTTTTTATTTTACACACTCTATCCTCTGAAAATTAAATAAAATACGGCTATTTACAATCATGAAAAGTATAACGATATTAGTGATACGATAATCATATCAGCAATCATAAAATGATGACCAAAGTATTGGTCGATTTTATTGTTAACGTCTACTGATAAAGCTCAATTAGATTATCATATCGCATGCGTTCTGTTTTAAAAGTGGTTAACCGCAATTAAGATAAACTGTGGCACACTTCGAAGTTTATTTGACTTTGCGTGTTTACTTATGTAATGCAACATATATTTTTCTTAAACATTAAATGTGATTCATGACACGTTTTAGCAGCTAAGTATAATAATGGCTTTGTTTAAAATGTGGTTGCAACATTGTTTATTATGAGCATGAATTGTATTAATGTCTTGTTATTTCCGTTTTCCTTAATTGTAATCTCAAATGTAACAGTATTTACATATATTTATTTAATTTTAATACTTTATCCTATTGTTGATATACATATACTTCGCTGACACAACATCAAAAGAGTAATTAGCGTATGATGTTTCAAAAAATCCATTATATCTAGTATATTCTAAAATGTACTGTTCATGTACTAGTTTTCTTCGACACCATTAAAGGGGTGCTCATTAAAAGGGCATAAACTCAAAAAGTAAATATCTAAATTATCTTATCGGCGGAAATGTGTTAATCTGTCAAAATTGCGCTACACCTTTATTTTATAAACGTATATTCATTTTGACCGTGTAAGGGGCGTTAATACTTCCTGTATTTTAATTTAGTTTGAAAATTTTAAGTGACTTGTGACGGATTTCATGACCTAAATCACTTATTTTAGAGGTAAGTAATATATACGTTATCACACAATACATATTTTCTCATATTTTGTTTCAAAATGAAAAGTTGTAATAGTTTGATTTTTTATCTTCAGTTTTCATTAGATTTAACAACTGGCACGTATTGCTAAAATTTACTTCGACAGTTAAAAAATCTTTATATATGATATAACCCATTCGGTCATTTTTACCGAACCGAAAAGTTGCAAAACTAAATTAGGTTTGGTTTGTACGACATAAATTAATGTAATAAGGGTAGCTAGAAATTTATATATAGGACTGTAACAGTTACAAGAAAAATTAGTTGCATTATAATACAAAAATGTACATGCGATTTTGTTTTCTATGTTTCTGGTATAAGAAATAAGGATCGATAAGTTATGCCAAATGTTGCTCATTTTAAAACGATATTTCAATTTAACGCATCTGAAAGAATTTATAGAGCAAATGTATTTCGTTCGAAACGTTAATAACGCCCTTTAAATGTGAGCATAATTTAACCGGCACATGGGTATCGGAAACATTAAGAGAAATTTGATATGAAAGTGTTAAGACAGACATAAATATATTTCGGAAACGATTTAATTTCTTTGCAAAAGTGGTAGATTTGCTTGAATCAAATACACGATGCAAAGAATTAGAGAGATGGTGGAAAAAGTTTTCGCACATATTGACTGAATGTGAAATCTACTAACTAGTAGTAATACAAATTTAACAGTGCATAAAAGAACGTTCTGCAAAACGCATAGGCCGATGCCATTACACACATTCCTCTTCAAATTCTATAGCCTTTTAAGTTCAAACTTAACTAAATCTTGACCTAAAGGATGGTTTGAAATTTTACATGAGTTGTTGGAAACGGTCAAGTTGATGCTGGCTTATTTTGTATACTTACCGGTACGCACCAGAACTTTTACTTTCATGATAAAATACATTCCAAGATTATGTGTTTCAGTATTGGATACGATGGAGGTTGAAGATAGCAACAGAGACCCAGAATCCAACTTTAATACCTTGTGCAGCAAGTGGAAGAACAGTCACACCTGTGCGACATGGAAGTGAAAAGAGGACTGTGGGTACGTATCTAATTATTAGTTAAAACAATTATGAAATGTTATTAGTACAAAATATATCTTTGCAAATATATCTTTGGTTTATAAAACATGTACTTATCTTTTCGGATCAAAGCTCTCAACCATATTTGTGACCTAATGTTACTGAATGCTATTTATCGTTTTTGTTGTTTGTCACATGGCCTGTACAGTTTTGAAGTTACAACACGTATCGATTATATTGTAAGCCACCTGCTCGAGATATTCAAAAATAATGATGCGGTGAATCTTTCGAAAGAGTCAATCGAGTGTCTATTCTCCGACAGAAGGTGTTCATACGTTACAATGGATGAAAAGTTAACGTTTCTTGTGAAGTGGGTCGGTATGCACTCTTGTGAGAAAGCAGAAAATGTAAGCGCCCTGTTTCAGACGATTGACATGGACGAAGTGTCATATTCAGCTTTGGAAAGTGCTAAACGTAATGTTTCATTCAGTAAAATAATAGACTTAAACAACGTAGTGGTCTTGGCAGATGATGAAAATTCCAAACATAATATTTTAGTAATGTTCTGTAACGAAGGCTATTTCTGGAGTTTAGATTTACAGAACGACCGTTGGTATCGGTTGAACTCAAATATAAACGAAAGCCAGCAACTGAAAATCTGCGATAAACATGATATTGGTGGTGTGAGAAATTCTGTTCCTGAAATATATATCATATGTAGGGGGGTTCTAGGAACATTATTATCTACAGTGTCCACTGTTAATCTTGAAACTGATCAAACCAACACGTATCAACTTACTTTGGCAGATGAAGACATTATGGAAACAAAACTTTCCAGTATAAGCTTGACAAATACACAATGCTCGCTACCGTAAACAAAAATATTCAAAACTATAATGAAGTGTTTGGCAGCCAGCAGAGTGAATGTGAAAACGAAAGAAGTTCAGATTATCCAGTAAGTACTAGTCGTGGCGAAAAAATTGAACAAATTGATCATAATTCTGTTCTCCTTTCAAGAAAGATACAGGCACCGGACGATTATGATAGTGAAGAGTCGTTGTCGCCAATACCTGGCGATAGCCCAAAAGATTTAAACGTAACCAATATCGGTTATTCAGAGGTATATTTTGGACCTGTATCAGAAGAAACGGTTGAACTGTCTGCGTTATTTTCATCGCGGAATGAAGAAATCATAGACACATGTTTGAGCAGGCAATCTGAGGTTGCTTTGCTTACGAAATCTATGCAGTATGTAATCATGTTCGATCTTGTAAATTTAAAAATCGAAAAACTTGAATTTGAACCAGACACAAAATACGAAATGGCTCAGACCGGGGACAGTTTCCTTATCTAGAAAAGCACACGTTATTTTTGTCTTAAAAGACTTTCAGGAACATCTCTTTCGAAGAAGAACCCGCCCGCTTAGCTCAGTAGGTAGAGCGTCGGTCTACGGATCGTTGGGTCGCGAGTTCGATCCTCGGGCGGGGCGTATGTTCTCCGTGACTATTTGATAAACGACATTGTGTCTGCAATCATTAGTCCTCCACCTCTGATAATTCATGTGGGGAAGTTGGCAGTTACTTGCGGAGAACCGGTTTGTACTGGCACAGAATCCAGGAACACTGGTTAGGTTAACTGGCTGCCGTTACATGACTGAAATACCGTTGAAAAACGGCGTTAAACCCAACACAAAAAACTTTCAAAGAAATATTTGAAACAAGAAATGGAGCTTGAAAAAGAGAAAGGTTGCACTGTACATAATATATCCAAGAATGGTAACTTGCAGCTACAATATGTTTCGCACAAAGAAATATCAGTTAGTAAGATCCCACGAGATATAAACTGGAAACAGTTGTCATTACCAGATGAAAAAGAAATAATTGACAAACTCATGAGTGATAACGGTCATATGTTCGTGGTTTCTTTATCAAAACGTAGGTTGCGATGTCATATTGCATGTCCACATTGCAAATTGACTGATCGTCCGAATATGGTGTTTAACAAATTTGTTCTCGATTTCTTGATAGGTTCTTCTGACGATGACGACGAATATGTTTTGCAATAATCGTGTGACAGTGAATTTTAATATATTTGTTAGATATCTTGATATCCTGCGAACACCGGCTTACAAACGAATGATTTATTTTGATGACAATGATATAGTCCGAAACCAAATATTGAGTTACTCGATGATAGCGAAAAGAGTTCTTTCTAGTGGGTCACGGACATGCTAGGAAAATCATTAACTATAAATACGCTATAGGTATCCAAATAATAACTTTCTGTTGGGACTTTCCAGCTATCTGTTATCTACCTTTACAACGTAAGAGATGATAAATGATGTCCGAAAAGAAGTAAAAACTGTTCCTAATGGTGTCTTTGTAGATTCGTCTGACGGCGAATATTTTGCAATGCTCGAGTAACAGTGAATCAGATTAAATTTTAACATATTTGTCTTTTACAGATTTTATCAATATCTGATATGCTGAGAACATCGGCTTACGTACAAAAGATTTTGATGTCAATGATATTTCCGAAAACCAAAAAACATTGAGTCACACGGTAAT
This sequence comes from Mercenaria mercenaria, assembly GCF_021730395.1. NCBI lineage: Eukaryota > Metazoa > Mollusca > Bivalvia > Venerida > Veneridae > Mercenaria > Mercenaria mercenaria. The sequence goes on from NC_069378.1 coordinate 2,410,210, forward strand.
AGCAAATGAAATACCGAGCTATAAATGTTCTTTCTTTGGGATCACGGAAGTGCTTGTATAATTATAAACTATAATACGTTATAGGTGTCCAAGTGATACTTTTGTGTTGGGTCTTTCCAATAATGTCACAGAAAAGAAATGAAATACCTTTTAGATAAACTCTTTTTAGGTTGTTCTACATAACCATCAATATTTCCTGTCCAAAACTGACCCCAGTCTAAATTTAAGTTTTAAGATAGGGCACCTCATGCGTCATGATTTTGATATTAAGATGTAATACTTAATCATGTGTATTTTACTTAACAATCTCGTGGAACTTAATTTACATAAACTATTACGTATTTTCTTTACAAAACAGAATGGGATTAACAAGGAACGTTAAATGGACACCCTAAGAGGTATATTTGATGCAGTACAAATGACCATACATTTCGAGAAAAAAGTAAAAGATCTAACACTTTGGACGCGAAATAAATGGGAGATCGTATTGAAATTATAGAAAATTTAGTGTTCCTCCAGAACTAGCTAACTTAGAAACAGCATTCGCAATCTGTTAGTATTTTGTATCTTTTATCCTTGATAATTGCAGAAGTAAATGCTTGCGTTTTAATGCATATATCTTCTAAGATATATGTGTACTTTTGAGTTGACGTGTTGTACAAAATTAACTGAAAGTCACGTGTTTTAGATATTGTTTTAAATATTCATTGAATCTTCGAAGAGTTAAACCAAATATCTTTAAAACAGCATAATTGAAAGACTGAGATAGATTTGTTTTTTGATATGTATTCTTTATTGTACGATTGTTTTTGCAATGTTTTAAATATCATTAAAACTTAGTTTGTAGAACTTGCAAATACCTCAAATTGTAAATCCGCTGGAAATTCAAAAAAAAATTTGCTATATTCTGTAAAATAGTTATGTAAAATGTCTACTCCTACTCCATAAATATGAAGCTATTACAACGGTTAGCGGACAAAGTTTTTAACATATATCCTTTTTTTAATCGAATCGAATTTCAAATTTCAAACTTCAGACCCTTGGTCTTTTTAAAGCTAAGTTTCCAAGATTCAGCTGCTGTATATTTCTTTATAAAACTGCAAATTTTATGCTGAATTTGATTTATCTACCCTGACTCACATAACAGCTTTTAAAGGTGCTACGTTTAAACCAATGTTTCATGTAAATTCATATTCAACAGGTGTTGTTTTCTTAAGAAGACTAGCTTTCGATTCCATACGTGAACAAGAACGGTACAGAGTGATCTGTGATCTGATAAATGCGGTTTACTATAGCATTACTCAGACAGACACATGGTCCCGGTCCGCCATTAATTTCAACAAAAAGAACAGGATACATTAGAACAATGTGCTATTTTTCATTCCTTTGACAACGATAATGCGAAGTGTTAGAAAACTGTCCTTTATTCACTGAATAACAAGTAAACCTTTCGTTTCAGCCTCATCGGCCTTTATGACAAAATAGTAACTTTAATGAATCTTAGAGAATTCCTATAGGTTTTTTTTTCCTTTCATAGATTATTTTCAAATTCACATATATGATAGGAAACTTTGTGCTGAAAACAATAAACAAATAAAAGCAATGGGTCATCAGCTTGTTTTTGTGAAAAAAATGTTTTGAACACACCCACTTTTGCTAAAACTGCTAGCGATTTTTCAACATTATATGATTTTCTGCTTTTTAAAAAAATACCAACCGAAACATGCATCAAGTCTGCATAATAAGGTTTATTCTTTTTACAGATTTTATTATATACTTATTTGATATCACAGTCATACTTTTAATACTACATCATTGCAATAATGGGCATATATGAAGAAAAGTCCTTGTTTCATATTCACTTTTATGTACATTTTTCAATGAAAAATACTCATAGTAAAGAATATTTTTTATAAATTTCGAAAAAACAGTTTTATAGATTTTTTTCCTGTTTTCCTTGTGTATGGATGATTTAATTGTGAACATAAAAATGGCCAAAAATGTATAGGTCACAAGACTAAATTTTATGTTAATACCTCTCGAATACAACACCTGTTCGGACAAAAAATTGCTCGAACCTTACCAAATTGATTATATCTGCTAGAAGTTAAAGAAGTTTAAAAAAAATCTTAATCCTTTCCATAATTGAATACTAAATGATCTGAAAGGAGATATTGTCTTACCAATACAAAATTAATTGTCTAACATTATATGAACAATACTGTCTTTGTACTAAAATGCGCTGTCAAAACATGGCCACAGATGGCAAGTTGCATGATACATGTTGGGCATGATACATGTCAATACAACATAAACCAGTATACCAGTATATCAACATTTGATTACTGATAAAACTTAGTAAAATGTTATTTTATTCAATATATCTCATATTTAAAGTTGTCTGTCGCATGTTTCAACAAATGTAGAGTACACTTTTCAATTACAAGTACAATTTTCCACAGAAAGTGTCGGCTGCGCAGAAAGATGCGCATAACAAACTATAGGTATTCCATTTAAATTACACTTGTATGGAAAAACACTACGTCATGATTTTTCTAGAACAGACCGTCTTTGGCGGCCTTAAAATACAATTAAAACGTAGCTTAATTTTGGGTTTAACTTTTAATTCTATACACAGTACAATAGTATTTTTACTTTGTTATTCTATGTTGTGGGTAGAAATGTGATAACTTGGGGTATACCAAAAGCTCATCAGGTTAATTTTCTATTCTATAATTGCATATATTTAAGTGATCTATCGGTTGTTGCCATTCTCTCCTAAGAACCTACACCTCTAATAAAGAGCTCTGTTTTGTTTTTTCGCATTTATCCTATTAGATGTTTTTCTCTAAAAAACTATCCCATCATTCTATATGACTAAATTTGCATTAATATCCACTCTACAATAAAGATTTGTACATTTTTACATTTTGTGTTGTTGGTATAAATTAGGTAACTAGGGAAATAGCAGAAGTTCATTTATTAAGTCTATGTAATTTTGGCTGAATAATTTTTACATAATTTTTCGATTATATGCAAATGTTTAGAACAAACATCTCTAATAAGGAGCTCTGTTTTGTGTCACAGGCTTTAGTGTCATTGACAAAAAAAATGAACTGAGTCTTAACAATATTTACGTAACAATAAGTTCGAATCGATTTTTTCCTTGGTAATTAACTTGCCCATTATCGCAGTAAGGATGGTGATTATACTCCTGTGTCCCTTATAGCCACGAAAGACAAAAATTTATTTTAGTGGAGTCAACATTCGATAGCAATAAAATTGAAAACTGCACTTATTAACTGAAGCGTACCACTTACGATGTAATGTGGTGTTCAAGACTCTAGATTAAAAGGATACTTATCTTGTTCAAGTGGTGAATCAATCAATTATCAATTATATTTAGAGACTTACCCTAAACCCTCCTTACACAAAGGAAACAAACTGTTTATAGATTTGAATTGTGGTGTGAATTCTTTTCCTGTCACTGTTGTATCAATGAAATGGGAAAGTAATCTATTTATGCTATCTGCAATGCAGGATAAAACAGTAATGAATCAATAATCCTAAAATCGTTTTCTTTGATGTTCTCATATTTCTAGACATTTTTCTCATACTTTGACGCATACAAATAGGTAAAACTGGTTGTTTTTTGCTATATCAGTAGCCTTTTAACTTATTTCAAGTCCTGAAATTCTGTGTTTTTTAACTTTAAAATGTGTATGCTTTTTGATAATTTCACTTCAGAAAATAATGTCACACAATCCCCATTGACCTTTACATATTTGTCTTTTCAAATCACTGAATCGGCTTTGCTCATATCTGCCTGTTGCCATTACATTATATGTTGTTTTTTTCAGGCGTTGATGTAAAGAGTGCTAGAGTAGAAGGAGATAGGAGGTACTTAGTCATATAAACCTACAATAAAGTTGTAGCAAAGTTCTCTCCATTATTTTTTTCAAATATTCCATTTGTCGGCTAAATAACTCTTTTTGATGTTTTAACTATTTATGCCAGTCAGGCTGTGCAATTTAATGCAGTTAATTACAAATGTATCTTGTGCAATTTGATGCAGTTAACTTCATATTTATTTAAAACAAACAGCGCCTTCTTGAAATTTGTGTTTTAGTTCCCTTGCTTATAATATGCTATGCCTGTGTATTTGAGTGACAAGATTAAGCAAGTCATTGCTATTCATTAAATGGATTGTAAAGTAATATCTAGTCAAATACATAATTTCATTACTTTTTATTTATCATTGATAATTCGATTCAGTTTAGCTAAAATGTTTATTGAACACTGAGTACAAGGCGATCTTTTCCTGCTTCAATATGGCACATGAAGGCTGCTGTTGTGAAGGATAAAAACAATGTAAACGTTTGTGTAAGGGCTGTTAGTGAAAGGGGATTGCACTAATTATGTTTCTGTAATTATTTATTATTTGAAAAAGGTCAAAAGTAAAAGTGGATTGCAGTAATTTCTATTAAACTTTTAGGGATATAGTAGTCATGTAATAGACACGTAGATACCTAATGTGGTTATATTCTGGCTGCACTAGCAGGCTTCATGTCGCATTTCATTTGTTTACATTCATATTTCGTTATAACTTTATATTATATTTTACCATGCAAGTACTATAACAACTGCAAGAAAATAATCCCCTGATATCTCGTTTTGTTATTAGGTGAATGACTTGATATTATCTTGGCCCTTATTGATGACCTTTTCCTCTTACGTCCGCCCAAATGCAAATTCAACTTTAATCAATAATCTCATTTAGCTTGAAGGGAAAGGCAATGTTGTTCTTATTCTAATTTCGTCTGCTAGGATTTATTCCACCATTTAAAGAAGTGAAAGAATTTTCTAAATCGGCTTCAAAATAAGGAAGTTATGAGCATTTAAATTTTTAATCAAAATGACGGCCATTTTGTTTCCATGGCAACCAAAAATGACCGAATTTTTAAATTTCTAGATACATATTTGAACTGTATTTACTTATATCTGCAAAATAATTTTTCTACTTTTCCCTTTTATAATTAAAGAACTTCTCACGTTTTACATCTTACACACTCAAGAAACATACGATATTAATCTTTTTCAAAGGTCATTTGCTAAATAAAGAATTCAGCAGTGCGTAAATGACGTCATTAACATACTAAAATGGCTACCTTTAGGATCAGCCACTTTCCTAAATTTCAAACTGCCATATCATTTTCAAAAGTTGTCAGATTTCAAAATTAATTCAACGTTATGAAAAGCTTGAGCTTTCACACGAACATTTTTGTGTTTTACATGCCATGCCTTTTTGTTTCCATTACGTGTGTTAGAGATTCACCTGGAGGGTATTACTTTAATTTACACTGTCCCGTGTCTTTGGAACATGGTAGGGGTAAGAGGTTGGGTGCGCACCATAAACCGGTTTAAGCTCCCCAGTGGTGTTTTTGCCTCCGACCGTTCCAAGGCGGTACTCAACTGTGTTCCTTTGTTTGTTCGTTTTGTCCTCGTGTGTTGGCTTTGTGTGCGAGTGTGTGTGTGTGTGTGTGCGTGTGCGCGTGTGTGCGTTGGCGTGTTTGTGTTTGTGGTGTGCAAGTCTGCGTGCTGTCGGTTTCGTTTTGGGGAGGCTGCGTTTTTGGTACGTGGTAATCCCTGTTCGATATTTGTCTTTGATTTTTTTATATATAATTAACTTATTGTGAGGCATTCATTGTCCTTTGATATCAAATTTTAAAAGTTGTAGAAACAAACGATGTCTAGGAGTGGGAACTCGTGTGATAAAATGGATATCACAAGACGTTCCATAACTGTTATTGATATGCATTGCATTTTGTCGAAACGATCCTTATTTTCCAAATGAACTTATCTGTACAAACCAGTTTTATTTTATGCTTTGAGTTTGAAATAAAATATGATAACCATAACATGACAACCAAGTAATTTTATCATGTAAGTGTGCATGAATGCAAATTGTCTATTTATCTTGAGTGAAGCTTTAAATGTTGCAGGTGTAATGAAGTATTTCGACCCCCATAGAACCACGACCCCCCGGTCATTATTCTATAGAAAATGTCTCATTTCCTGAAAAATATTGACTCCCCTTATAAAAAACTGACTCCCTTTGAAAACTCTATAGAATAACGATTCCCCGGTCATTATTCTATAGGAAATCTGACTCCTCCAAGTAAAATACTGACTCCCTAAAGATGACTCCCTTCGAATCTCATAGAATAACGACCCCGGTTATTATTCTATAGAAAAAGTGACTCCTTCCATGTAAAATACTCACTGCCGAAATTACTACATTCGAACTCTCATACAATATCGATTCCCGGACATTATTCTATTTAAAAAAGTTACACTTTCCGTGTAAAACACCGGCTCCTAAAAAGACTTTCGACGATAATATCTATTAAAAAGTGATCCCCACCAAACCTAACGGACAATTTTACTAGATCTACAACTCTAATACCCTCAATTGCCAATAGTTAACATTTTGATTGTACTACTACTACTGTTGCCGCTACTTCTATTGCTATTACTTCTATTACATGTGCTTCTTCTTCTACTACTACTACTACTACTACTTCTACTACTACTACTACTACTACAACTGCTACTACTGATACTACTATACCTGCTTCCACTAATACGTCTTGTACATCTACCTCTTCTTCTCCTGCTGCTGTTGTTGCTGTCACTTATTCCTCTGATGCTGCTGCTGCTGCTGCCGCTGCTGCTGCTACTGCAACTGCCACTACCACTGCCACTACTACTACTACTACTACTACTACTACTACTACTACTTTCTATTGTTGCCGCTGCCACTGCTAAGTATTGCAACTTCTATTAATACTAAGTTCTATGCTAGCAGTTTCTTGTGCAGTTTTCTTCTGAAGAGTTACTTCATACCGAAGTTTGCAGGGATTATTGACACAGGTGTGTTTTGTGAACGTATTGTGAATTGTTATTTTCCTGAAAAAAAAGTGTATACACCAAGATATAGCGTCTAGAAATAGAATCCCTTATCCCGTTGCGGAATGCTCTGATTTCTGTGTCAAGTGATGGTATCTGGGGCTAATGGTCAATCGGAAGGACGGACGGACGGACAAGGGCAAATCTGTATGCCCCCCTCTCCCGAGTGGGGGCATAAAATGCAGCAATTAGGCCTTAGATACATGAGTTACTAATTTGACCAAATGACAGGGGGTCGTTTTTTTATGGGAGTCAATATTCTTCGTGAGGTTCAGTTTACTTCACGTGGGGGAGTCATAGTACTATGATCTGGAGGTCATAATACTATGACCGGGGGGGGGGGGGGGGTCACTTTTTCTATATAATAATGACCGGGGGGTCATTATTCAATTGGGGTCGAAATATTTCATTACACAGGTCCTCACCGTGGCGTGAATAAAACACTGTCCTCGGAATACACGAACAAACAGAGTTATATCAGAATTTCTGTTTCTGCGGGATGGTAAATGCATAGACAACCGAAATAATTCATTCCTAATATATTACCATTGAATTCAGAGTATAGATGTACAACCCATGTTGAGATAAAGTCACTAGACATTCAATAAAGTGACAACATACATGATTTTGCCATTATAGAGTTCAGTATTCCAGTTTATTTCCCAACCAGTCCGGACAACAAATTAGTTTTATTTTGGGTGAGGGAATGACAAATTGTCTAATAAACACATGAGAAATGATGGAAGGCTATGTTGCTGTCAGTGTGGGTATTAAAGGAGGCTGCATTTTTATTTAAATGCCACATCATTCATATGAATATATTTTGGAATTAATAACAACCGTGAGTCATAAACGAGGGAAATTAAGAAACTTTTGAGACTAACGCGCTTCCGTAGAAACTATTAATTTACTGGTACAAGCACGATCATTTCATGGACCTCTAGGCGGTTCAATGGCCATGTGGAACATACAGAAATATTCAAATACAACTGGCCTTTTCAAAACAAACGTTTTAACACACCACACTCGTATGTTAACTGTTGTTAACGGCACTGACCTTCAGATTTTGGCTGAAACATACTATGTTTTTATACTTACGTTTGGACATCATATGAACATTAGAACATGAGTTTTGTTTCTAAACTATCTTAAAATTGCTAATGCAAGAAAAGGAACTTGCCAGAGTCGGGAATCGAACCAGAGCCACCGCGACAATAAACATTTTTCTACGGTCTTGACCAAAACACTCAGAGGAATTGGAAATACGTAACGGTCGTTTAATATAAAGCTTTATAATTAAGGCAGTTAACCTCCATTCTTGTACCCCGTTACAAACGCTTTTCAATCTTAAAAATTAGTAAGAACAACTAATTCTGATGCGTTTTCATAACTTTTTTTACTTGTTAGCAACTATGTTCCAATGCCTTCTAAAGAAGTAAAGAACTAATTTTCTGACATCAAAGAAAAATCCTTTTTTTTTTTGTTTTTGTACGATCTGTAAGTCAGTGCTCCGGGTGGAAAGGCATTTAGGTCTTGCATAAAGATAAGTTTTCTATGAATATGCCAGCCAAACTGATTTTGCAAGAATTTGAAACTGTTTAAGGTGATTTTGTTTCTCCCAAGACCACTGTTTATAGTTAGGTAAGGGTATCAAATAAGGAAGAATCTAGAGTTCAAGAAATACCTTGTGTGGGGCGCTCTAAACGTAAGCAATTTCTCATAAGATTGCTGCTGTAGCAGAAGACTCCCTACAGTTTCCCATAATGACCACATCCGTTGCCATTTCATCGGGAAATGCTCATGCTAATCTGTGTGACACTTGAAATTGTCGGTGTGTGCCATGTGCGCACAATGTTTTGACAAAAAGAGCAAACAGCCCATGTTGCAAACAATTCTAAAACTCTATATAAATGCAGATGACATAAGGTTTAATGAACGAGATATGGGTATATATTTCAACCCCAAAGGCCGATATACAGTAAACAGTGCCTTAGGAAAGGGTAAGAACGACCAGTAATCACAATAAGAACTCTGAGTTGCAAATAGGTTTTTTTCCAACGTTTGCTTCAATTCCAAAGGACATGTTGTGCAAATACCAAATGCAGCAGGAAGATATATAACTGGAAAGTTTTATAGGAACAGGTTGTAAACTCAGTCGGAAAACATCTAATTAAATGTCGCCAACAAATTTGTTTAGGGGCATCTTCTTTATAAATGACAATGCATCTGCACATGACAGCGATATTGTACAGAAGTATTTACATAACAAACTTGTCAAGCAATAGCTGCGCCCTCCATATTCGCCAAACTTAATTCCTATGATTTTTTCTCTTTCCTTTGATAACAAATGCTGACTGTGCGTAGCTACAATTTCAGGAGCGCTCTTGATAGATTATTTTATCAGTGTATGTTTAGTGTACCGAAGATACTTTACTGAGGCTTTCCGGTCATAGATAGCCCAAGTGGAAAAGTGCGTTTCTGTTAAGGACGAATATTCTATACATGTTTTCTACAGCGCAAATGGCGTTTGTAATGCCGTGACACTATTGGCCAGCAAACGATGATCCCTGCCTACAGTAACTGTCTCTCCAAGGGCAATATGCTTCTCTTTTGTTGAATTTAAAATTATGAATAGATTTTGTAGCCATCAAGGTGACGTGTGTTTTTGTAGTCCAACTTTCAGATACTCAGGTTGCTTCCCTTTGGCTATTATTGAAAACCGTAATCACTTGTTTTTATTGGTCTTAAAATAGCTGGGTTATTAATACATCTTCATTTTATCGATCTAGTGTTATAATAACTTCCCTTTCATAATAATGATTCTGTTAAAACAGCCAGAAATGTGCTTGTTTAGTATTTTTATATATTGAAACTCTAAAAGTCAACAGCCTGAAATCTGGAACAGTCCTGAAAAAAAGCACAAAGGTTTGTATCTTATTAGATATATGTTCAGGAGTATTTACCTGCCACTTATTAATCTCCGCCAGTATTTTCAGGTGATTCTGTTTAAAAGTGTTTTTCAGTTATAATTGTACTGGAAAATATCTACTAACTTAACTGACCAATAAGTTATTAAAGTAAATAACAAGGACAAACGATGACATATTGGTAAGATCACTGACGGACACGACAATACGCTCAAATTACGGTATGTTCTGTATCGGTTTGTTGTTTTCTGCTATAAACTTTCTCATTCTTTATTTCATTCTGGTATTTTATGTAGCTTTAAATAACTGCACCTTTGAAACAATGCGCTGAAAATGGTCAATTAACACAATAGTCAAGTATGCAGATAAAACAGAAAAAAAATTACATTGCCACCAGTAAGACTTGAACTCACAACCGAAAGACTCAAAGCTAAACGTCTTATCTTCCAAACCATATCTTACCCATGTAGTAATGCAACTTTTGTATTGATTATAATACTTAATATATTTATATTTACCTCTAATATTTTGAATATGCAATTGGCCAGTCAAGAAAGACATTGTGACAATAGACAATTAGTTTGCAAGTTATGGCAACAGTCGAGTGTTTCTACCATGCACCGTTTAATAAATTTCCTTTTACATTTTTGAAGTTCAGAAGATAGCAAAATATGTCTATTTTGAGCTAAACATAGCAAATTATTGATAATTAAAGACCCTAGGACACAACTCAGAGATACAGTGAAAGGTCTATGATATACGTTTGTACCAGTCATTTTTCAGTATAAACGGAGAACGCATATGAATAAAACAAACAACTATAACATTGATCATGTCACTGAGAAGAAAATATTTCATAACGCCAACAGGTTATAAAACTAGTAACCTTTTTAAGTTACACCCTGACTGCGTAAACCAAATTTAACTAGGAAATTGTGACATTTTTCACATATTTTACAAAAATTTTGAAATGTCATTTTACAGTATCAGAAAATAATTTATGCGTTACCTGTAATATGGTTTAGATATTAACAGTTTTAAACGAAAGGTTTCTTCTAAAGCGCTTTGACAGTGCAGTCAGTGGCATATGGACGACCGAGAATCTGAAATGTAATTATGAAGTATCAAGCAAAATGATGTGGGACAAATGTTTCATATATTGAGAAGCAATATAAAAACAAGTTGTAATTTGCCGACAAATCTATCTCTGTATTGCATATGTACTGAAAACATAAGAATGGCTATTCATTCAGAAAAAGAATTTTCCACTGTACACACTTTTGTTTACATGAAATTATGACTACAACAAGCAACATAAAATTTAAAACTCAGCATTTTTATATATAATGGTTTGGCTACATAATGGCACGACTTTCTTTTGTCAGAAACAACTTACATATCTAATAAAATTCATCTAGTTAATTATGACTGGTGTATGGTACTGGCAGAAAATGACATAGATATTAAATAAACAACATTATTCACCTAAGCCTATCTGAAATCAACTGAAAATGGTGTTAGTTATAATCACTTAGCATTCATACTTTCTCTCTAAGGCCAATATAATATATGAATAATGCATAATGAAATTGTCCTTCTGCTTATAAAAGATTTAGAGCTCATTCTTTTGAATTAGAAATTTATCTTGCGATAATAAGGATTTTATCTTCGGCTCAAATTGTATAACAAATTGATAGAAAGTCTAACAAAAGTGATTTGTATTCATAGAACATACCGAAAATTTGTAATACGCAAAGCTACATACATATAGTTTTCAAGATGCAATATGCATAGATTGATTGCAACCAAGCAAAGACTCTGTGTGACTGAGTCTGTTTATGAGGACATAATCAATGTAAAAATGAACAAGTTGCGTACAATTTGATAACGTTGCCACATCAGCTTTGAAAGACTTGTCAATATTTATCTTGGTGCGAGCAGTGTGTCTTTAGTGAGTGATATTCATAATGCAAATGTAAAGAACATGCTGTGAGTAGTACTTCACTTTATGGTGTAAAGCCCATTTGAAATTGGCATCAATATACCTAAACAAATACAAATTTTTCTCCGGAAAAGCAATTAAATGCAGAAAATATGTTTCACTGCGTTAAAAGGACCTTTACGCCAGGAAAGCATAGACTGTTGATGTATACGAGTTAAAATATTGTATCTAAATAGAAAAAAAGAGGATGAGATATAGTTTTTGGTAAATTGTTCAATTGCAGCTCGATATCAAAACAAGAATGAATATCAAAGTAAACACACAAGGACAAAACAACACAGTGGGCTTAAACTGGTTTATGTTGCATCTTACTGCCCTGAAAACATCGAAACTGCCTAAGTGGTTAAGATCGCTTTCTTACAATCACTTGCCCCTCACCTACGTGGGCTCGATTCTCACTCAGGACGTTGAACTCTTAATGTCAGGAAGCCATCCAGCTGGCTTAAGGAAGGTCGGTGGTGTTACCTAGGTACCCGCCCGTGATAAAATAATGAGGGGTCTGCCTCCACAATCCAAGCTGAAAATTTGCCATATGACCTGTAATTGTGTCGGTGCGACGCTAAAAGTCAAAAAAAAAAAAAAATTCAAAACTGCCCATGCAATTTTAACTAATGTCCCCTGTCTCAAAGGTACAAAGTGCCTATCTCCAACATTTGATATGTTAAACCATTCAGCAAGCGCATTTTACTTTCGGATCCCAACGATTGAAATATTGTGTTACTATGACTATGCTTCACTGTTCATTAAAAGAGTGATGAATGTTCTACGTCAAGGGCTAACCTCTGTTTATTTTATAACACTTCATAACACTCTTGACACTATAGTAAGCGACTGGAAAACTTGACTGCATAAAGTTATTGCTTAGAAATAATTTGATAGCGTTGATTCTATAAAATATTTTTCATATAAGAACTATTTTCTTCCTCAAAAATAATCATACGGTGTCTATATATCACTACCTATTCGTTTGCAAAAGCTCTCGACGAGGTTCTTTGGCGAAGATATTGCATCATTTTCTCTCGTCTTGGAAGTGTTAGGCTATTATATTCTGCATTACTTTTAGGTTTACCCTTAGTAACATAATTTACGGAAGTGTTGCTGTCACATAGTACTGGCACTATTATGACGTCTAAACTGTGTAGACAGCTGTTTTCCCAACCCTCGGGACTGCTCGGTTAAAACACCTCGCTAAAACATGGTTTTTTATTCCATACTGTCCCACGGGTAGGAAAAATCCGCCCTACACAGGCAAGCATGTAAGATCCTAATAGTCATTGGACGAGAGAAAATCTATCAAAGCACATTTTTTAACGTGCATGCACTAGAAAAAGAACATGAGGTTTACTGATGGATTTTGACCAACAAATAGATACCACAAGTCATAACTGGGACAAAGCACGGAAAACAGATGCCCCAAGGTTTGCAAGAGACTGACTGTGTAAGAATTGCAGGAGCATAGAATAATCTGTTGTTTTATTTTTGCAGTCTGGTGGGATCCGCAAAGTTTGTAAAGTGCTAATGTTGTAATTATATGTAAAATAGAAAAAGTGGAAACTCCACAGGTCGCTCAACACGACAAAAACGACAATGTTGTAGGCTCGGTTTTACTGAGCCTGTTCATGTGTATGTAAGTCAAAGGTTATCAGTTCAATATATCGTCTTTGTAATAAAAGTGAGAGCGACGAAAGCAAATCTGATTATACACTTTGGACAGAAAAGCATACAATATTAACGCCACAAGGTTATTCACTTTGGTAAAGACAGTAAATTAAATGAAAGCGGCCGTAATTATATTATTACAAATCCTCCGTTCTTCATAAAACATGGAAAAGTAACTCAATTGCCTAAGTACAACAATGTACATGTGTTAAGACAGACGGAAAACTGGAACGCTGCTCGAAATTGTTTTGTCACATTAATCATATTGAGTTCGTCACTTCATCTGCTTGAATGAAAGATATCCCATGATAATCTTTCACTAAAATATTTTATATTTCAATATTTACTTCGAATGCAGACAATCTTTATCAAATATATTTAATTTTATCAATCAATTATGTATGTAGATCTACATCGTCATGCTATAACAGTCGACTGTCTTTCTTTTTTTCGTTTTTTTTATAAATGACACTTTATAATTTATGATTCTCTACTTTTGGAACAGCTTATCGCACGCCTTAATTTGAATTAAATGTGACGTCACAGGACGCTTATTGATGAGTATATAAATGAGGAAAAATAAACCCACAAAAGATAAATGAGTAGGCAAAACAATCGGAACAATTTCGTTTCATATTTATAATTTTTAAACTCTTGGAACGTGTCATTTCTAAAAAGAATCCTTTTTAAGCAACTAAACATATACTGCATGACTGTAAATTGAATTCATAAAACTAGAAGGTGTGACTAAAGCATATGTTTCCCACTATGTATTCTAAGGATGGAAGAGGGACATGTTTGTTGGTATGCAGGGCGAAAGTCAAAATATATGTTGCAGTTGGATTTAATACATGAGCAGCTGACCTGTAAAAGCCAGACAAGAATTTTCTATTTTTAGCTCTGGTGGCCATTTTTTGCAGCGAAGCGGAACATGCCAGCAAAATGCACATTTGGAGTTGGTACTAATCACTTCTGTGAAGTTTCGTCGAAATCTAGCCAGCAGTTTGAACTCTGAAAGCCAGACAGGGGTTTTCTACCTTATGTTCTGGCCGCCATTTTGTGCAGCGAAGCAGAATATGTCGGTGATATGCACAACTAAGCTTGGTACTGATCACTCCTGTGAAGTTTCGTCGAAATTAAGCCAGCAGTTTGACCTGTGAAAGCCCATCAAGATTTTTTTCTATTTTTAGCTCTGGTGGCCATTTTTGTGCAGCGAAGCGGAACGTTCCAGCGATATGCACAACTGGTCTGGGTACTGATTACTCATGTGAAGTTTCGTCGAAATCCGGCCAGCAGTTTGACCTTTGAAAGCCGGACAAGCTTAATGCAGACGGACGGACAGATGGCGAAGGCAGAAAGTTGTGTTTCAAGCAATTAGAGCAAGCTACACTCCTTACATGTTCATTGAATACAGCAATACTTCACCTACGGAAATGAATAATGTTCTTTCATAAATTAATTATCTTGCAAAGAAATTTTCTTATAAAACACCCCGCCCTTTATCTATCCCTTGCTTATTTTTTTTATTTTGCATATAATCAAAATTTTTACTTATTGGATTTTAAAGAATTCCGTCTGCTATAATTTTCCGTTTCTTTTTGTTGCTTGCCAACTCTGTGCATCTGGGAAATTTGCCATAACCTTTTTTTTCCTATCAGAACAAATCAATCAAAATGGAAAGTAATCAAAACATTTTGACACCCTTGCCTTAAAATTGGACGAATGCATTAATATCATCTAAGTTGATTCGATCTTTTTTCAGTTCCAAGAGAGTTAAAGTAATGCACTTTGACAATGATTATACCACTGACAAATAGCGTTTTAGGTTGGACGAGTTTTTGTGTAATATATACAAACATATCAAACATTTAGCTATAACATTGCGCTATGGCACTTATAAAGTGACAGAATAATTCTTTATGGCCCAATTACTGATGTGCTGTATATATTATGCTTTTGTCTTTTGTAAATATACGCTTTACAGATACTTTGTCGCTTTTCAGTTGGGAGGGGGTGGGGGTGCGGTATTTATTGCACAAAATAAGAAGATTTTATTTCAGTACAGAACATCTTTTAAATCCTGATAGACAGCAATCACTACAGGTAACCTTCTGCATCAGGATAGCAAAGCAATTAGAAACTTTTTTTATACCGTATATAAATTAAACATTTGTTTACAACTTTCATGCAAATAGTTAACTTTTAAAGAAGTGGAGATTTTGTCCTTTAAAGAGTTTTTTAAGCTTTGCAACACGTTTACAAATAAATCCACAATTATTAAAATACTAACAATATATAATGCATGTTATGTATAAAAGTTAAAAGAAAAATAAAATAAAATCATCCTCAAACTCATATAATTTTAGAGGATATAAGTCCAGTGATAAGCTGTCGCATTAACTGATATCGCAACAAGAGTGTTATTGTTTCTGTTACTTCACAGTCAAATGTGGTGAAGTATTAAATTTGTATACAAGTGTTAGTTAAGGTCGGGTGCTGATTTTGTTGAGAAGTCAGTTGATTTTAACCGTCGAGCTTTTCAAGTTGTTTTGAACTTGTTATGTTGGCTTTGAGTGTACACAAGTGATTTATTTGGTTGAGTGGACTTGGTTTTACTTATTTTGTATTGTGTCGAATTTCGGAAATATTTTGAACGCTAAGTAGTGGTCATTCTTACTGAATTGTTTTGATGGAAAGCAAAACTCTTTTTATGTGTGCGTGTGCTCGAATTGTAGTAGCTATTTCTACAAAATGAATAGTGTCTTCTAGAATTTTTCAGATAAATTCAGTCTTCGTTAAACGTAAATTTACATGTTTGCAAGAGTCCATGTTCAGCTTGTACTGTTTAATGTTTCATTAGTCTGCAATTGTCTGAATTTTAACATATCAGGCGCCTCTGTATTTACTATTTTTCATTCAGGGTAAGCAAGTATTCAAGGTTTTGTAGTAAAGGCAATCGTTGTTATTGTTGATTGCTTGTATAGAATATTTTGTACAATTAATGGTATTTGAAATAAATTGTATTTTACTTTAATCGCTAATAAGCTAGACACCTGGCTAAAACTGCCATTCAGGCCATCCGTTTACATTTTTAAGGGACAATAAAATCCTCTAAAAATTATAAATGTAAAGAGTTCGTTTTGTTATAACATTATCGACATGAATATACTACTTCGATAGGAAATATATTGTTTACGACTGATCTATACTGGTATCTTCTGGTAAAGACTATAATCCCAGGTCTTAAAAGTTTGATTTTATGATATGCATATAATTAAAGGCAGAAATATGCCTTTTATTCGTGCACAAGATATGTCCGTGCTCTGATTAAAAGACCGATCGACAGTCCGTAGGTTGCTTACATACGATGCAATCGCACTGACTTGATAATATGACTGAAAAGTAGTCTAACACTTGGATAAGACTTGATCTTGTTTTCACTCCTGGTGGTGTTTTTGCTATTTGTGACCCACTCTGTTCAAAATTCACATTGTGTTTAAAAATATTTAAAGCGCAAAAAATAAATTCAACTTCATTTGCCAAGAACATATTTGTCAAGATTGTAGAACAGTTTACTTCTAAAAGCAACAAATCAGCATCAGAAAACGTTTTAGGCTCCAGAACACATTTAATCGAATGAGTTTCGATAAATTGATGTTAGTTTGCAAATTCCACGCTTTCGTTTTCCAGGAAATTCTTTAATCTGATCTTAACTTTATTTTGTCTGAAATAGTTTGTATAGTTCACCCGCCGATTTTTTACTGCGTCATATAATTTCCTTGTATTTCAAAATGTGTTGGTTCAACTGTAACTAAATTCAGCTAATGACCTTGCAGTTTGATAAAAGCAGATATCGTCTAAATTCAAATTCTCAATTTGATACAATGCTGTTAAAAGCAAATATTATGTAAATATAAATAGAGTTGACATTGCTTACACCGTAAAACCATAAGTATAATTTAAATATTGTTTGCAAGCAGGCAGAAATTACGCAAGGAAAAGCTTCTTGTTACAAGTTGCCTGACATTCTCAAGTAACAAAGAAAGTTAATATACTTTTTATGGTAATCTGATAGAACAGACAGCGTCGCAAAAATATTATGGCAATCACATTAAGCTTAAAATCAAGGGTCTGTATATGTCAATATGACTTAAGCATTCAAAAACACAAAACAAAGCATGTCCCTGTGTAATTGGTAACGGCTCTCGGACTTTAGCAGAAATGGAAATGAAAAAAGAGGCATGTCATTTATATAAGCATAGCCAAAAACTAAGAAAAAGCTAAACAAAATGAAAAGATGTCTTTTGTATATTGTAAGACAATTTTATTCTACATCTTATCTTTAGAACGTTGAAATTAACCAATGGTGTGCTCTTTCATACCAACCATTCACTCGGACAAAATATTTTCTTATTTTAGTGAATACTGAACAAAAAATTAGATATATTGGTACGTTAAAGAAGAAACTCTTTTTTCCATGTTTGAGCAAATTATTTTCAACAGAATAGTTCCTCCTTGATAAAATGGAGTCCTATAAATTAAAAAAACAAAACATTTCGATATGTGTAGAATTAATCCTTTTCATACAAATTAGTGCCAAGTAAATAACTCGGCGTAAATGACTGTCAATAAAAAAATAAAACAAAAAATACATAATTTTATGCTAAAAGTAAATCATGCGCTGTAGCACAATGTATGAGCAATTGGTTATGTTTTATAATATCCCATATATTTCTCATTATTTTGGTTTAATTATGCCAAATCATAAATGCTGGACCACTAATAAAATCTGTGAAATCTTCTGGAAGTAAAGAACTCAACAAAAAAATGGACAAGATTTGACAGTCTGTTTATGAGAGGTAATTGTAGGTGCAAATTAATCATGATAAATGCAAAGCTAATGACATATTTTCTGGAAGCAAAGAGCCAGCGAAAAGCCATAGCCCAAAGGATCCACAATTCATAGAAGCTGAAGCAAAACGATATATATCAAACGGGTTGCTAAAATTGCGCAGCAACTGGTAAAGGTTAAGTATATAAAAATAAAAACATGGGATCGTGGAAAGGAAAATCGGGGATGGATAGTGGTTGTTAGGGAGGACCAATGATGAATACGCATTAGCTAAAGGCAAGTTTCAAAACGCCTGTTTCCCAAACCACAGCAATACAATCTTAGATATACACAAGCGCAGCAGCAGCATACACATACATACATTGGGTACCGTCTAGGAACGGCCAATGTTCAAACACTAGCAGGGAGCTCAAACCGGAATATGGTGGGCACCTTTTCTCACTGATTGTAAAATTGAGAGGGGCCGTAAGAGTGGATGAAAAGTTGCTACTGTTTAAAACCTCTAACATTGAGAATTTATTTATTTATTTTTTGGGGTTTTACGGGGCACCTACACAGTATAGGTTATATGGCGCCAAATAGGACTACAAATTTTGGTTCCACATCTCATTTACATCGAAACAAAAACATGAGGTATTGAATCAAAACTTGCATACCTGCTGGAATCACAGAGGTACTGCAAAACCAAGTGTTAAGACCATATAAGTCGCCTCTTACGATCATGCAAGGGTAAGGCAGTGATTCCAATTTTGTTCATACACAGATCGTCCCAGAGCCGCATAGGGCCTAACATTGAGAAAGCTCATGCTAAACGAATTACTTGTTATATACATTGTATGGACACGCCCATTTAGCTATCATTAAGCTTTCGTACAAATACATTTTATGCACATCAAATTAACTTATATAACGGGCAAACTGTTCAAAGCTCATTTTAAAAGAACATTAGCACAATTATTCTCGACGTTGTCATCCAGTTATATCAAATAACAGTCTCAGAAACACTTAAGGATGCTGCATGGTAAGACCTACGATCGAAAAACGTTGAGTTGAGTTGAATTATTTAGCTTAAATAATAAGGAGGGACATTTGTAGCAAGACACAATATAGACGTATGTTTTATCGAAGGGATTATCACAGCTGTCTATCTAATGTAGAAGAAAAGACAGTAGGGAACAGTTTACAGCTTCTCAGTCTGAACATCAATGAAAATAACAAATTGAAAAAGGACTTGAATCTAAATTTAACATTTTCTACATTTAGTATTTTTTTCCAGTAAGGGATACAATTGCTCATATGTTATATATACTCAAAAATACATAATTAGCATTACGTCTTCTTTTGATTTAGTTCGACAAGATGTCTGAACTACCAAATACCTTCTCCGTTGACATTTATCAAGAAGACATATCACCTACACATATGTTTTGACCGTTTCTTTTAAGTCACTTATAATTCAAAATCTAGGTATCAGAAAATCAGACGCAACAGTACATTAAACAGAAATTCTGTTGCATGTTTCTTTTAGTAATTCCCTACTATGGACGAAATAACACTTTTTGTGTTGACTCATCGAAAAATCTAACTCCTTCATTGATTTTAACCTGGAAGACACTTGGGTGATTTAGTCTCACCTCTATATCTATTAGGCCTCGAAGTAGAAGATGAGGAGGCAGACAAATGACTAGTTTTATATTGCAATCTATTTTCTTCCTGGTTTCTAGCGTGACTGTTAACAATTTGACATAATGACTCTAATTTTCCTTCTGCCATCTTAAATTATTTGCCATATATTGAAGTAAGTGTATACTGTTACAGCAATATCGTAATTGTCTGGTCCAATAGCTTACGGATAAACATGTTGTTTTATATATACTTTAAGCTACTTATACGGAACATTGTCCTTAATTTGTGATTGTTCGTACTTTTAGCTCGTTTAAGCTGATCGGGAATCTAAGAGAACGCATATCAATTATGTATCTGATTTTTCAGATCGACAGTTCCGAAATGCTTATTCATCTTCAAGAGATAAAGTTGTCTAGTACCATATAATATTAAATAAGTTTCAAAAATCAAAAATAGGTTACGGCCGTCACACGACACAAACAGCACTGCTATGATAGTAAAATGTAAAAGTTGGAAGCTCCACAGGTCACCCAACGGGAAAAATATTTTTAAAAAATGCAGGCTCGGTTTGATCGAGCCTGTTCATGGATGATAGTAAAAATGTATGCTACCGCCCGCTTCCGCGAGCCATTAGTTGAGCATATGTCAACATTGAAAGATTTTAGAGATATACGTAGATGTGTTCATACGGCGTTGGACTTGGAACCTTCAATGATACTCTAAAGTGCAATTCCATGTACAGTGTCGTATGTTTCCAAGTCAAAATAACTGGCTAATCCTAAACGTGAAAGCAATGGGCAGAACTAAACGCACTATATTTTAGACAGGGATATGGACCCTTTATTTCGTTCGTAAAGCTTACCGTTAAGTACGACATGACTCGTCAGTAAATCACAGATAAATAACCTTTTTATAAAAGGACTGCCGACAATCTTGCTTGTAGTACTTTTATAAATTTTCTTGAATTCATAGGACCCAAATTTTACATATTAAGTTTCCTCTGACAAATACACAGTGATATACAGTTATATTTCAATATTATATAACGCAACACTGTACCGGCTCCAACAGAAGGTCAGATCGATGTGATTTTGTTTATTTTATTACAATAGAACTCCCAAATTTGCATGCTAACAGTAGGAATTCTAACAGAAATAGATTTCTGTCAACAAATGTCAGAATGATATTAAAAGGATAGCCAAAGCAATTCATTTTGTCTAGATATATAACAATTTTTTATGATGAAAATAATAGTGTTATTGTTGATGAATCTGCCAAAATCTGGATGATAGATCTTGTAGGTACATAATCATAGATTTCCAAAAAGTGAAATGAATTGCAAGTCTGCAATATGTAAGCTTATCGTCAGACAGATCCATCAAATATCGAATTGCAGCTTAAACTGCATTAAAGACATTTCAAATGTTTGATTTCTGAAGCTTTTTTATTATTGCAAAAGGTTTCTATCAAATGCCATTTGATACAACACTTCTTCCGAGTACGAATACGAATTCAAATTTTCTAGGAAAAATTCTGCTATTTTATATTAGTAATATACTGTTCAAACCGAATTGCAAAAGTGATTCTTTTCTTCAGATTTAAACGATATATCTTTCACTTTGTCTGTTTTGTATTCAGACATTTCCTTTCTTCAATCTTCCAAGGTATTGAACATACTAGTAATAAAATCGTCAATGACAACAGTAAGTTCGGCACGGTAAAACCTCTCTCCGCATCAAAACTAAATTATAGAATGAAATACTGATTTGCTCAAACAGAAGCAAGAGAGTTACATCTTAAATGTTCAAGGTTTTTGGTTCCTTTAAATTTCAAAACTCTATGAACAGGTAAATACAAATGAACAAAATGAAATGTTGTTTTATCCAACATACAGGTAAAAATGTGTGATTCTCAATTTTGCATGCATTTGAATAAAAAGGTATAAAAAAGTTAAATTCTGTTGATAATGACATATTCCTGTGTGCGTAACAATTGCATTCAGACAGAAGAGAATCTTTTAATACGTCAAATACGTATAAATAGACATTACAAAACTACTTTTCAACACTTATTATTCAGTGGGGAATTAAATACATCTTAATTAAGTAAATAGGCCGTAAAATATGTGTTGACAACATCTGTAAAGTGATTGTATTAAACTTGTTGAATGAAAAATAAAATAATAATGAAAAGCAAACATATAGTTAACTCGATTTGACTGATTCTGTAGTGAACATTTTTGTAGTCAACTACTGGTAAAAATAAGAAAAGGCATGACTTTCATAAATTGTTTTAGATTTTTACTATTTTATTTCCGAAAAACAACAACAGTCATTTCGACCAACCATTTGTATAAAATAGAACTATCCCCATCCCACTGTCCCCTCCCTGCATACAACGTACTTTAACAAACTTGGCCTAAAAAGTGCCACTATGTTTTCGAAAGACATCTAACATTAACTTAAAAAATGTCAGAGAGTTTTTTCAAAGATAAATACCAATTATTTGTTTAGATGAGAATATATATGAATAACTTTTGGTTTTATAAATAGTAGTAACTGTTTTGTATTCAATAACATTTGTCGTATATCGAAGAACTTTCTGCTACGTTAACTATATTGACGCCAGAACATATTTCTATTTAGTGATGGATGCATATGCAATTTGAAGCAACACATGCATTATCTTGCTCTTAATTTTACATGCTTGAGGTAATTTCCATCAAGTGTCGCGACGCTGTCTGGTCTAAATGATTGTCAAAAACGGTTCTTAGCACTTTTTGTTTTCACTCGAGTACTTCAGAAACCAATCTAAAATTGTTTCGTCTGCAGTCACTTGTGCCTTCAGGCAAACAAATTTATATTTAAATAACAGTGCATTTTATCAATAGAAGTTGTTGATCACGTTGGAAAGGAAGGTTGAACGATAATTTCTTTTTTTTACAAAAAAGCTCTTAAGTTTTGTATAGAAATTGAAGACCCTAAATATCTTTAATTAGAAAAAATCACTAAAAACATAAAATTTAACTCATTTCTTAAAAAATCAGTACATTTTTAAGTTTGTTTATTAACAACTGAACGAACATATTTTGAAATAACAGGAGAACATGTTGAGCCGTATACATGTATGCCACAGACCGAAAATATAACACCAGTGAAAAATTCGACCGAATCACACGTGTGATATATTTGATCGAAAATAGCACGCGCAAGAAACATTATAATATATGATGTATAAGATGGACTTAGGTTTTCATAGGCACACCAACACGAATATCTCACATGCAGAAATGGGCAATAAAAAACGAAATTTTCAACAAATACATCACATTTTCATCAGTTGGGATTTTTTTCAACAATCACATTGTATTGACACATTTCTGTTTCTTCAGCCACATAGATTCTGCTAATGCTAGATTCACACGGCCGACTCAATCGACCCAGTCGTTCCCAAACCATTGTCCGGGAACTGGACTATCCCGCTCGGGAGTGCGGTCGAGATAATCAGTCTTATGTCTTTAATTTGTATAAATGTCTAATCAATTACCGACCGAGGGGTTCGAAAAGTTATCGGATGCGTTCATGCGGTCGTTGGTTGGCGGTCGAATTAACATTAACAGGACAGTAACTGATCGAGCTCGATTGGTAAGAGGTCGGGATGATCGTTATACGTCTACTTTGATCGGCAATACTCGGACTTTTTATCCCATATTTTTGATATGCAAAAAACCCCCGAGTAATTATCAGTTGGCAAGGGTTCGTGAGGAAATCGTGAAGAGATCATGTGGCCATCGACTCTTGATAGTTTAGAAACTGCCTTGATCGGAAAAAAAGATCGAAAAATGATGCTCGATTGCTGTACGAAGTCGCCACCCGATCGATGCCATCTGCTGTCCAAATGTCATTTTTACGGTCGAATATATCACAAACGTGTTATACATTCGATCTGTGACATATACGGCTCAACAGGAGCATATGTCCCGGTAAAAGTGCTTTACCAGCATGATGAAATAACCATAAACTGGATTTAAAATGTGTCTTTAAGTTGTAGAAAAGGAATTTTAACCTTCATTCATCGAGGACTCCTACACGTAGATTAAATGCACACGCAGTTACACGTGTAACTGCAATGTCAATGTTGCATTTTTAGAATATTAGAGTTCTTAAATCACGACAAATATATGTTTATGTAATTTGGAATATCTACATAAAACGTGGTTCTGTGCTTAAATTAACTTTAAATATATTGAAATCATTAGAAAGAAGAAACTAAATTATCAACAAAAACACACTCTGTTAAACGTCTTTCATTCAGCATTTTATGTCAAACTGTTAGTGATAGAAACAAAATCAGATTTAATATGTATCAGTACTGTAGAACATGGAGTTTTAAATCTAACATCAATTTATTGACACCCATTTATAATAATTAAACGTGTTCAAGAACATGACATATTCTTACACATAAAATAACACTGCTGATGTTGAAATATTTGAAGTTTTACACTTCAAATGCGCTTCTGAGTTTGTTAGAAAATATGCACTGAATCATCAAAAACCGAATGTATTTAGGTAGAAAATATTTATACTCTATTTTTCCGAAAGTGAAATTCTTGTGAAGCGAGTTTTATTTAATTTTGTTTCTGTTACTTTTTTTATATTAACATCCAGAATTTTTTATACCCTTAACTTTAAATAGCGGTGTATAGCTATAGGTCTTAGCGGGACCTTTATCATTTAATTGAACTATTTGATTTCTAAACCGATTTTCTCAAACAATCCATTATGCAGTTCAGCCTTTGTATTGTCCATAAACTTAAAAACGACGTGAAGCCATATATCAACCTACTGAAATGCGTTGCAACTATCAGTCGAACGGCATTTAAATATATATTTACTTAGGTACAGTTCATTCATTTAACTTGGCGCTGCAAACTCTCATATCTTGAAATTCCGGCTATTCCGATGAGTTTCTAATTCTAATATGATTTTAATATATTCTTGTAAAACTCGAAGAAGTGTGACTTTGGTTTTATCACAGTGAGTTTGTAGTCCCATCAGTAAATCTTATACATTTGCGTCTCGTAGTCAAAATAAGTTGTTACCGAAGAAAAAGGCATGCTCATCCATTGCATATCTACATAAGTAAGAAAAAAGCTATGAACTATACATTTAAGACATCTTAGAATTCTCAAATGTATATCAAATATATATGTCATGGTTACGTCTATATTTTGATAGACTACGTCAACACTTTTTGCGAGAAAAAACCTGCAACTGGTATCATTTATAAGTCAAAATTTAAAAAGCCCATTCCATTGGAATAAAAACAGTTTTGATACTATAATATACTAAATGAAGGTATTCTACGGCGGCCCGGTGGTCTAGTTGTAACACACATGACTGTCAATCAAGAGGTCCTGGGTTCGAATCCCGGTCCAGGCACCGAAAATGTCTGAGATGCGTTTGAGTGTCTCCCACCTAACTAGGAGGTCAGTACTAGTTCTTCTCAGAAAAGACGGCTTTGCCATGTATCGGCATGTTAAACAACCACACAGTGTATTCACAAAAAGCTAGACTAAGTAAGACGGACAGGCCTGTATCTAAAGGATCTCTCTTTCTTTCTCAATCTGACCTTCCTTGTCTAGTTTTTAAGAGACTAAACAGATAAAGATCTGACACGAGAAAGCATTGAGTGTCTATACGACTTTAAAGGAATCAAATTAAGGTCTGCAACTGACTTTAGATTTGCGCTTAATTACTATCAGGCATTTAAGAGATGTTCCCTTTGCAAACAATTTTCTCATACAAATACACAGCCTTTTGGTTTTATAAAGGGAATTAAGACTATAATATTCTTTCACAGGATGTAGATGCAGATGGGAATATCAGGCTGAAGGGTAACTGATTTGACAGTAACGAGGCTATGCCGAGTAACCGCGTAAACAGTTTCCTGAGAGTTGTATGTCCCTACGTACACTTACAACCGATGAAAGAGTTTCAATATCTGAATTGAGTACTGCTTCAAACAATCAACTTTAAAATTTCCTTGTCATGATTAAAATACAACGGTGCAAGATTACTTAATTTTCTAACGTTTAAACAGTTTCTGATTGTTCTGTCATTCCTTTGAATCAATAAAATATGCAAACTTAGACAAGCAAAATTACTCTACATATATGGCTTGAAATTATATCTCAAGCCAGAATGAAGTTAAGAGTATGTATACTGTAAAGTTGCTTACACTTTCAAACATCCATAAACTGCAAGGTCTGACTGTGTAATGTCAGATTCTGTTAGCAGCGTCTCTCCAATTTAACTGGAGATGAAGAAAACAGATTAACCTAAGGTTAGAAATTAGAATTCTGCAATTGTCATTAATCATTTCAAAAACAGAAGTCCATAATGTGTTTCACTACAACATTTCCAAACCTTGTGCCAAGTATAGTTTAAACTCTGGAATTAGTTCAAAAACAAAACACTCTTTGATTGTATAAATGAATTATCCAGATTTTACCATGCTGCGTCATAATTCTATGCTTTGTTGCATATTTAAGCAAAATTGAGCCTACTGATGCTTATGCTTTTTAATGCTGTATTTTTATTATATATTACATTATACCAGAAAAAAAGACACAGAGGAACCGACCTTTTCTCCCGGCAGATTATAAAAGCCGAGAAAATTATGCCTCAGATTTCTTCTAGTAATTGAAACTAAGATATACAAAATGTATTTGGTTTGTATGGATTATGAAGAAATATCAGCTTTTTAGCTTTATTAGAAGAAATTTCAATCGTGCATTATTTCTAATTTAACTCTCACTTCGAATCAAAGTTTTCTTTTAAACTGATATTAAACATAGCATTGACATTCAAGTAGTTTGAGTGATTGACAATATTTATCAAAAGTCGGTATTATCCTCCATATAGCGATGTCATTACTGTACTGCATGTTTTATCAGGATGTCAAGAAGTCCTTGAAATAATTATAAACGTCATTATATCTTTTATAGTATCAAACATAAGCAAGGAGACATATCAAAAGTTTTATATTCTGTCAGTAGTTGGTCTGAAAATATGCGCCTTTTTGTTGATATACATAGACAATTAATTTGCGTCTTAAAAGGTAAGGGCAGGTTTCCCAGACGCAAAGAGCACCCCATACTGCGACATTTGATAGATCTATTGCACGTATCCAGCTTTAGATGCACCCTCATTTGATTACCCATTCGTATGAAATGACTAAATTTTCTTTTTCCATCGCGCAGTCAGGTAATTACTTGAATAAATTTAAATGCACAGGACAGTGACATCGTAAACGACAAGCCCCAAAGACCTTATAGCGTAGGGGTTTTCTAGAAACCAGGATGTTCTTGATTGTAATCTATACTTGAAATAGGACAATTTATAATAAAGAAAGATAATGTTTTGTAGGATGTCAAACTATATTCAGTTTTGTTTGATGACAGTAACTATTATTAGGCTTGATATCAATGATCGAGTACTGGTTTAAAAATCTTTTGTCATTCTATACAGTGATTTTTAAAAATATGCACAGTGTGATTTCAGCATAGATACAAATAACACCACCTTGACATAGTTTTATTAGGGGACATGTTGCAAGCAACACTGTATGGAAATTATACAGAACTGCATGAAAAAGTCTTGTAACACTGAGGAAATTGCAAACTTATTATATGCTGCTCCAAAAGTGATATGACTGAACCATGTTTGAGTAAATAGAATTTTTGATAATGAAAAATATACCAAATCGCTATAACTAACGCTTTATGTAATGTTAAAAAAAAACGACTTTGAAATACAATCCAACTTTGTTTGCTCAAGCTCGACGGAATAAGCAAAATTTGTTCGAGTTATCGTTTGTTCGAGCCGTCCAAAAATATACACTACAGCTAAATATAGATATTTTGCCGGGATCTGACGATAAATTCAAGCAAAGGGTGGTGAACGAATTATTCTAGTTCGAGGGAACAAATGTTTGACTATACCTTAAAAGGCAATCATTTAACAAACACACATTCTTATACACAGTTGTATGATATTTATGTATATACATAAAAAACACAGGATAAATAAATATTGTACGTTCGTTCGACTCCATTTTGTCCGATAATGATTTTGTCGAGTGCTGATGAAAAAATGATAGAAGCAAACAAGAGCTGTCACTATTGGTGACAAATGCCCCCGAAGTAAGCCCCTTGGAGCTAGGGGTCTGGGTCTTGCGCATGACATGTCGTCTCATTATGGTAAACATTTATGCCAAGATCTTTCAAAATCCCTTCATGGATGGCAGAGTTATGGACCGGACACGAAACAGACCATGTTAACCTTTGACCTCTAAGTGTGACCTTGACCTTGGAGCTAGGGGTCTGGATCTTGCGCATGACACGTCGTCTCATTATGGTAAACATTTTTGCCAAGTTATTTCAAAATCCCTTTATGGATGGAAGAGTTACAGCCCAGACAAGAATACCGCACGGAAGCACAGACGCACGGACGGACGAACGGACAGTGCGATTTTAATATGCCCACCTTCTGGAGCATAAAAAGTGGTAGAAAGCTGGTATAAACTGGAAGTGCTATCATTGGTAATTATACTTTGAGGCAATACAAACAGGAAAGGCTTTTATTGCTTTTCTACAAATTTATAGCTTAAGGAACAATGTTCCTGGTGTGTATGTTAGTATTCAATTCGAGAGCTCAGCACGAAATTATTGTAACTCTATATAAATTAAGAGCAAGACACAACCGTTTCACCTTGTTCCCACGAATTGTAAATGGAATCTTATTTCAATGCCTTGACAAAACTCAATTAATCTGTTTTTAATTAAGTCTACTTGCTACATATTGAACTACTATTGCCATGATAGTAACGTTGCCACGTTTTTCAAGTAAAACCGCAGAACAGTTAATTAATAGCAGATGAAACTCTGTTTCTTTCCTTCACGCATACGTACATGGCTATAAAAATATCGTGACATATACGCTAAAAGAATATATGCAGGTGAAAAAATAAAGAATATTACACACACAAACATAATGCAGAAATGCATGCAAGTAACCACAAGCTTTAAGGAAAGTGCCTTCATAAAGTTAATATGTAAGGTAGAATCAAAATAATTAAAATGAATATCATTTAATCAAGTTAAAATGTCACATTTTGTACAATATTATTATTATTAAATACCACATTTATATAGCACTCTTTTCATATAAAAATACGTTCAAAAGTGCTTTACATAAAAGCATTTATACAATGTTCAATATTCAAATATATACACTAGTAAACGAAAACGAAATTGGATTGTCGATTTAGTTTTAAGTTTTGCTAAATAACACAATTTAAGAAGCGTTTTATACCATTCATTTATTTATTTATTTGGGTTTTACGGCGCACCAACACAGTATAAGTTATATGGCGCCAAACAGGACTACAAATTTTGGTTCCACTCGTTTTATACCAAGATTTATTTTCAATATACTGCAATAAAACAAACTTTCAATTGAAATTCACAACGCACTTTTGATTGATTGCAAACTTTAATTCGATTTATAAGATGCCACTAAATGAAAACCTATCTGAACAAAACAACAGATAAATCTAAATGTATAATGTCAAGCATTTTACCGCTCATTTGTAATAAGTACTGTTAGTACCGGTTAAGTAGTTAATAACTGAGAAGTATTGATACATGAGTCATTAATCAGGTTTTATGTGTCCGTTTACGTCTTTGATAAACTGGCGTAATTGCGCCCCAGTATTTATATCCCAACATAAAATTTTTACTCGTTTAACCAAGATTATTCAAATATGAATAACAAAACTTTCAATAAATCCAACGCACTTTAGATGATATGCAAACAAATTAGTTTCTGTATGACTAAAGACTATACACAACAACAATCAGCCAACTAATAACTGCTGTTATAAAAACGAAATTTGAAAAAAGTAAAGCAGAGTACATTTTGTATGTGATATTCTACTATTTAACTAATTATTATTATTATACCAGATTTATATAGCGCTCTTTTCATGATAAACACGTTCAAAGGCGCTTAAGATATACTGCAGCCACACTGGGCGCGAACTCATCCTCTACTAGTACAGACACAGAGCGGTCTGACCAAAGGGGCAGAGTGAGATAAAGCCACCAGAACAGACAAAGAGATCTTTTCAGATACAGACGTGTCCGGCTAACTTAGCCTAGCTCTTTTCGAATAGACAGTCTGGTTCTTTAAGTGCCCGGGCTATAGCACCGATACACGCAAAGCCGTATTTCCTGTGAAGAACCAGTATAGGCCTCTAGTTAGGTGGGAGACACTCAAGAGCATCTCAGAAATTTCCAGTGCCTGGACCGGGATTCGAACCCCGGACCTCTGGATTGACAGTCAAGCGTGTTACCACTAGACCACCGACCCACCTTTATTAAGAAGAAAAACAAATCAGCTCCCTGTATTGATATTAATTAAGTCAACTAACGACTGCCTGTTAAAAAACGAGCTTTGAAGAAATGATTATTTTACCACGAAGAAGAAAACAAGATATAAATACATTAAATTTAAGCTATTGTCATTGTTTGCAAATTTAATTAGTTTCAACAGTATCTCGTCTATAACCTTTAAAGATTAAACAACTGTCATAACAAATCTCATAATAAAACGTACTCTATGCGTTCCTGAATAGAACTGCAAAAATTGTACTTAAGTTGAGGTTTGGACTATGTTCACGTCATGTCATGCAACGCTGAATCCATTTACGATTTTATAGACTATGTTTTCCGAATATGACTGGCAACAGTCGGCCAAATGATGCTAAAGTTTCTTTTTAAAATTGGGCTACAATAAATTGCCTTAGGTTATTAGTGTATTATTATAGAAGTGTATAGAATTGTATTGTAAAATTGTACGTAACTTGAGGTTTAAACTATATTCACTTCGTACAAATTCTACTTAATTGTAAAAGAAATCCTACCGATGGTGTATCCAGTTACACATTTAGAAACTATATTTAGCGGAAATAATTGTCAAACAGTCTGCAAAATAGTGCTAATGTTCCTTTTAAAATGCGCTGAAATTATTAACGTAAATTAGGTAATTAGTGTATTATTATAAGTATTTATTTAATAGCTTAAGGACAGGAAGAGTGCTGAATAATACATACTTAAATGTACTTTAAACTTAAATTTATATACCGTTTTACAGTAGAGATGCTACAAAGTTGTGATACATGTAAAGTTATATTTGCAGGGAGCCGCAAGGAGAGCATATTGAATAACGAAGTGAACTTTTGGATCTATTATATAACGAAGGGAGCCTTTTAAGTGATGAAAAGCGTATATATTCTGACGTTGCATTTTCGTAGACATTTAGACCGTAATAGTACTTTACTAGTAGACAAACGTTTGCGATTCAGAATAGTTATGTAACGTAAAGCATTATTCTCAAATCTTATAAGTGGAATGGCGAAACACATTCTTCGATATTTGAATTGATGTCACTGTATTCTTGCTCTTCGTCTACTTTATTTCGCTATAAATAAATATCTTAAAATGATTATAATTTTGAATTGCGATCACTTTATAAATTATTATGAACGCTTGTGACGCTTTGAAAATAGGAAATCACCTACAATAAGTTAAAGTGGGCAAATTGTGTTTCATCATTTATGTGTAATGCTGTTTGTTCAGCTCTCATCCATTCATTTATAAACTATTTTCAACTGCTTATTTCAATACACCATTCAAGCTCAAATCTTGCCGTGCAATGTGTTTCCGCTGTTAAACATAAAAACAATCATGGATTGTTACATCATTAGGGTTCGCAGTTTTAATGACGCAATATGTGTCAATTTTCAAGTTTGTTACACAAATTGCTAATCGTTGGGATTGTTTGGGAGGACATTTATTGACAGTTCTTCCAGTTTAATGACTGCATATAAAACGAAGCCATATTGTGAGACGTTATTCAAATAACAAAAAGAAGCGAACTGATTTATGAAATGTACATTAATATTGTTTAGGGAACGTTTTCTGGGCACATCTATAGAACTTCAATCATTTTTGATAATGATAAAGTACGATTTGAGCTGTATGTAATACCAGACTAATGAACTCTTTGTAAGAGGGTTGCTCGTGTTATTACTTTTCAAGTATTCAATAGCCGATGCTAGAGGGTGATGCATTTCTTATTACCTGATGATCTCAAGACTCAATCTGTCCTGTCAAGACTGTGATTGTAAAACCTATCGTCATCGATTTATTTTTGTTTGTATTGACCTTTCTGGACAGAATCATTAGACTTTGCATTTTTGATACTTTCACTGTGTGATCCATGAGGCATGTTGATGGTGGAAAAGGAATTCGATTAGTCACGTCTGAGGAGTCAAAGTCTGTTGATTTTGTTACTTAATTTAATATGTGAGGGTTGGTTAATTTTATTGAATGTTATGTGAAGTTTAGATAGCTTCCAGTCAAATAAATTAGATATGTCACATGATGCGAAACTGTGTTTCCAAAATGGGACCCCAAGCATAGGGAATCGAAATATAGATGCTTTACGTACGGAACTGCCCGGCCGACTTAGCTGCCCAGTCGACTTCATATTCCCCACTTCGCCACCTCTTTATCCTGGTTTTTATAAACCATGTATGCATCATTTTGAAAATCGTCCTCGAATTTCAGCTTTTTTTTTTCGTAAGGCACTAAAGACTAATTGGTGTTTTGCTGTCAAGGTGCCAGATTTCATTAGTCACTTTTGTAATTTTTTCTTCACTTTGCAGCAAAACATCAAGATTGGCGCGTGAAAAGTCATTGAAATGAACAGAGGAAAAAGAGAGAACAAGGACACTTCTTACTGTCACATAAGTGGGCCAAACGTTTACCCTGTATTAGCGCATTACCTTTAAAGTTGTTTGGTTCCGCCTTTCAACAAAAACTAAAATGAGACATATTTTCAAAATTTATCTATTGATATCTAACTATGTACAATATCGTACCTTTTGATTCAATAACATTTGTTATATGTTGAAGAATATATCAAAAAGTTTTCTGGTACATTAAGTACGTAGACAAGTTTTTGAATAAATGGTACGGTTAATGCAATATCAAATGGAATGCGTAATATCTTATTCTTACAGTACCAGCCTATTGATTTAGGCTTAAGGTTGATTTCCTAATTTGTCGCGACGCTTTCTGTTCTATACGGTTACCATAAAGTATTAGCAGTAAATGCTTCCTTATATATACATGTATATTGAAATACGTGTTGTATTCAGCAACAATAAAAGCCTGTGTTAACACTAAAGTACAAGACAGAATATTTTATCGTTCACATACAACTCGTTAATCAAAGGACGGTTTACGTCTAAAATAATATTTGTCCGTACTTATATAAACTAAACCTTATATTGTCCTTAACTCTTCGAAGGATTCAACAAATAACACTTTAAAAATTGGCTCGTTCCATGAGAAAACCTGTACTACTGACATAATAAAATAATTGCATAATAAATAGTTTAAAATACTTGTAAATGATCGTTTTTCTCAAGTATATTGTAATTCAGGACAATATGGAGGTGTATAGATAAAAAGATCCGTGATTAAACCAAACATACACGCTAAAGTTATTTTTCAGTAAAATGATTTTAAAGTATTCCTAGATATTCAAATGTATTATGTTTATTTAGTGATACACATACGTTTTAAAAAAAATGACATGAAAAATACACTTCATGCACGACAATGACATACCGATTTCATGCATGACGTTCTTAGCATCATGGCTCTTCGGTGACTTAATTAATAGAATTGTAACTTTTGAAATAGTAAATATAATTTCTTAGAATTTTCAGATTTGAAAGGTAAAAGATGATTCTTAATGAATACTTTGTTATCTCAATCTTGATTTTTGTCACTAATATTTATTTCCAAGGAAATGCCCAATTACATAAAAATCATTTTTCCATTAACTGAATTTTCTTATGCATAAAACTATATTTCACACACCATTTCTCAAATTTACATTTTATCAATCATATCTTGGAATAAGAAGAACACATGTTGCACGTTAGAAGTGTTTTTTTTCTAGCTTTTAAACATATCAATGGTTTTGGAGAAAACAGATGTAGAATCGGATTCACGAAGTTAAAACGAACATAAATCTGTCGAAAATCATTAGCTTTTAGGCTCAAAGTGTTCAGAAGATTGAAACGATTTTATGCATGACATTCAAAGTTTAATGCTGAAGATAAGTTTTATAAATACTTCATTTAAATGTCTTTCTGCATGGATTTGCCATCCGATTTATTGTCGCAATCGGACGGGCTAACCGATGTGATTAGTCAACCGGTTCCTTTTTACTGAAATGCTTCAATGTATGCACATGGATTTTGAACGAAAATTTAAAATGCTTAAAGCAGAAATGATTTCTTCACATTTTTTGTCGTGCTAAGTAGAAACGAATTATTACTTTGACGACTTGAGTAGCGAGCAACATTTGCCAGGCACTGATAGTCAGATTGATTTGTCGCATGATTTTCTTTCAACTTACCAAATAGTAAAATTTCGCCAATAGTTTTAAATCTAAGATAATTCTAAAGAAATATATTTTAAGCATGAAACGTTTTCAAGCAAAATTATGATACGCTCATATATATTTGTTAACAACGATAAGCATTCTATCTTTTTCAGGACCCACTTTGTACATTTGGTAATCATTAGATGTTCGACTAAACTTATTTCATGTAAAGATGTATCATTTAATGTATATCTAAATAAAGTTGGTTCATACTAAATTGGATTTGATGAAACATTTTGACTAAATCACTGAGACATTTCTTTGCTATCAGATTCTCCTGCTCGTACTCGAGCAGCTAGCCTCATTTTCTAAGTATGAGTTTTTTTCTTCAGTATGTTCCTTTTTCAATTTGACCAAAAACGAGGACAATTTGATCATAATTGACTGCGTTTTCTGTAACAATTTTCTACAAATTAAACAGATCAGATGATATCAGTGGCGGTTTAAGTGACTTTTTAATTTAGAGATACCGTGTTATAATCGTTACGGTTAATTGATTATTTGCGATTATTTTACTCTAACACAAAAATCATGTAAACACTGTGTTCAAATTCCATTCCGATGTGTCTTCATCTGACAGTTATAAAAACAAAACTAACGGGTATGGAGCCAGAAAAAGTTGTTGAATATATTTTAGTAAGATGATGACATGCGTGCTTAGATTCCTTAAAATTGCTAAGTACGTTTGCTGGCCTAAGATATTATAAACATATACCACTTTCAACTATAAAATGTCAAGAATTTATTGGCATATCGACAATATAAATTGCCTTTGGCCATTTACATTCATAACAAATTATAGCAAAGACACACTGTAATATAGTCGTACAATAGACCATAAAACAGACACAGTATATAATACAATTACAAGATTAAACAACACAAATAACACAAGTGCATGATATTAAGAAACAATTAAACTTTCAATGTAGTTTTTCCTTAAAGACATAGACTCTTTGACAAATTTTGCTATATTAAGTATTTTCCTTTTACTTCTCGTTGACATTAAAGTATTAAATTTCTGTATACTAGGCCAGGTAATGGTGGTTTCCAATTATTTCTTTCTTAATTGTTCATATCTATTACAGCACAACATAAAATGGTACTCAGTTTCAATAACATTTTGGTTACATAGTTTACATAATCTATTTTCTCTATCAGTTCCGTTAAATCTTCCACGTTCTATTTCCAAATGGTAAGAGCTTAATCTAAAACAAGTGTAACTTTTTCTTAGATTATCATTAACAATAGTATTGAGATATTCTTCAAATTCGAACACCTTTTTACATTTACAGTAATAATATAATTTAGGCATGGTAGTAAAAGCATTATTCCATTCTTGAATGTATTCGTCCCGCAGCCTCCTTTTAAACATACGTATGTAATTTACATTTCTATCATAAATAAGACGTACATTTGTAAAGCCAAGATGATCAATAATTGAATGAATTCTAGATGCCCAACAATTGGTATTTACATGATTGCAAAGATCTCGATACATCCTATACATTGGAGTATCAAAATCTTTTTATAATTTTTAACCAAACTTTTATAGATCTTTCTTTACACATAATTGATAGTGGGAGTCGTCCGAGTTCACCATAAATTGCATTGCTTTGGGTTTGCTGTTTTACACCTAATACATATTTACAAAATCTAATGTGCAGTTTATCAACATCTTTGGAGTTATAAAAACCCCACACCTCTGGTCCATATAGAAGAATTGGGACAACCATGGTGTCAAATAGCGATAATTTTGTCTTCACATCTATTTTTACTTTATCAAACAAAAACAGCAAATTGTTATAAGTTCTTAAAGCTTGATCATATTTATTTATTTTATTATAGTCTCATCAATGTACAATATACATGGAATTAAAACATGTTTTCACATTAAGACATGTTCTACTTAAAATTTACATATAACTAAAGTACATTGCCATTCATAAATGAATTACAAGAGACTTTAAGAAACTACTTATAGACATCTACATTGCTGTATAAATAACAGTCACAATTGTTATCATACATATCCTAAAAACTAGATTATTACTGCTAATCCAAGGTTTAAATACTGCCTTAAAATGTTTAGAATAAGACACTGAGAATAGAAAACTGGCGCAAATGCGCACTTAAAAAAATGGTGTAAAAAAACAAATATCCTTATGATCAGATCATAAAGGAACTGATTAGCATTAATATAAAAAGTTTTGTTTATCAAAGAGAAGAGAGATGAAGGTGCATTTTGTATATAGTTGGAAAGATATCTTACTTTGTTAAAGAGAGTAAAAGATGATTGTACATTACCTACATAGTTTAGAATATCTTTCTTTTGAAATATTAAAACAGGGTCTAGCACAATCTCTAATCAATAATGGGTTGGAAAATATTTCTTTTATCTGCTCTTGTTTTGACATAATTCCAAAATTTTGATTTATAAAACAGGCTTTATTTATCCCCCCGCCAAAAGCGAAGGGGATATTAGAAATGCTCTCCGTCCGTGCGTCCGTCCGTCCGTGCGTCCGCAACAATCTTTGTCCGGAGCATAACTCCAAAAGTACTAGAGGGATTTTCTTCAAACTTCATACACTGATAGAACACATTGGGAGGAAGTGCAGTGTGCAAGAACGATAACTCTACCTTGCCTATTTTTTTAGTTATTCCCCTTTATCATACTTTCTTAAAAAAACTTTCCCGGAGCGTAACTCCAAAAGTACTGGAGGGATTTTCTTCAAACTTCATACACTGATAGAACACATTGGGGGGAGGAAGTGCAGTGTGCAAGAACAATAACTCTACTTTGCCTATTTTTTGAGTTATTCCCCTTAATCATATTTTCTTAAAACATATTGTCCGAAGCATAACCCCAAAAGTACTGGAGGGATTTTCTTCAAACTTCATACACTGATAGAACACATTAGGAGGAAGTGCAGTGTGCAAAAACAATAACTCTACCTTGCCTATTTTTTGAGTTATTCCCCTTTATCATATTTTCTTAAAAAATTGTCCGGAGCATATCTTCTTCATGCATGGAGGAATTTTGATATATCTTGGCACAAATGTTTACCACTACGAGGCGGAGTGTCATGCGCAAGAACCAGGTCTCTAGGTCTGAGGTCAAGGTCACACTTAGAGGTCAAAGGATACAAGAATGAAAACCTTGTCCGGAGCATTTCTTCTTCATGCATAGAGGGGTTTTGATATAACATGGCACAAATTTTCACCACCACGAGACCGAGTGTCATGCGCAAGATCCAGGTCTCTAGGTCTAAGGTTAAGGTCACACTTAGACGCCAAAAGTCAGATACAAGAATGACTTTGTCCGAAGCATTTTTTCTTCATGCATGGAGGGATTTTGATGTAACTTGGCACAATAATACACCATCATGAGACGAAGTGTCATGCACAGTTCCCTTCTTTAGAATTACTTCCCTTTGTTGTTACTTTAAATAGCTCTCTACCTGATTTTGTGTGGACTTGTAAAATTTTTTTTATTTTTTTTTTTTTTTAAGATTAACTTCCCTTAGTTGGTACAATAAATAACTTATATTGTAACATTTTTATAATTGACCGTAGGGAAAAAAACAAGACCACGTTTCTGTGGTACAACATAGATGTTACTCTCCAATTTTAGGTGTATTTTATTATATATAAGGTATCTCTACCTGGTAAGGAGTTTTTTTGTTGATTTAAAAAAACAAAAGACTTTTGGTCGCTGTAAAGCCGTTGGAACAACGTCGGGATAGCGACGTCGGATTTTGACCGCTGTAAAGCCGTTGGAACAACGTCGGGATAGCGACGTCGGACTTTGGTCGGTGTAAAGTCGTTGGAACAACGTCGGATTCTGGTCACCGACGTCGCGACCCCAAAACAACTATAAAAAGACGTCTTTGCGACGTCGTGTGTTTGCTGGGCTACCTCCGATTTTATGTGGTGAAGTTGGAAGTTACTTGTTGAGTAACACTAGTTAGGTTAACCGCCTATCGTAACAGAAAACAGCGCTAAACCTAAAACAAACAAACAATTTTCTTTCTTCTTTTATTTTATGGTTTCTAATATTAGGAAAAATATTATATATGGAATATGTTTCTACTACAAGGATAACCTTTCTTAAAACACATCTCTGAAGAGCTAAAACCTCTTTGTAAATGATGGTGTTTCTATCTAGCGTTTTTAATAAATTAAC
Organism: Mercenaria mercenaria; assembly: GCF_021730395.1. Lineage (NCBI taxonomy): Eukaryota > Metazoa > Mollusca > Bivalvia > Venerida > Veneridae > Mercenaria > Mercenaria mercenaria. The sequence goes on from NC_069378.1 coordinate 2,449,025, forward strand.
CTTTTCAGAGCAACAGCCTCCGTACAATGAGTATAAATTCTGTTTCCTCGTGGCTTCACTTTATTTGGAATCGGGGTGTCTAACTACTCTCCAAATATTTTCAAAACGTAAAATTTATAATAAAGGTTAATAAATTCATGATGTTTATTCCAACATGATGACATAACGATATTAGGGTTTTTAAATATTCTTATCATTTTTGTAAATGTTTACAATGTTGTGTGTATCAATCATGTATAATCATGAACTTAAGAGGTAATTCAATAAATCCTTGCATAGGACTCTTTTGACTGAATTCTTCTTATAATAGATATGCGTGAAGTTAAGCTTTAGCCAGTTCAGCCAGAGTTTAGCCACAGTAGCCAGAGTTCAGCCAGAGTAGCCAGAGTAACCAGGCCCCGTTTTCACAAAACATTTTCCGTCTTAGCTGAGTTTGATTATGAAACTTAATATGTCATTTTCTATCTAAATAGCCTGTTTAAAACTGAATTTCAAGTTAATAACTATTTTCAAGTAGCTATTTAATGTAGCCAGAGTAGCTACTCTATTCAGAAACTTACCATGTATAAAGCCAAACATCGTACATTACCGGACTATCTATTAAAGTTAATTCCAGATACAGTTGCCAATGATGCGCCCTATCTTCTGAGAAACAGGAATGATTATATAACAGTTGCTCGTCGTACGCAAATCTTTGCTAACTCGTTTGTTCCATCTTTATGGAATGATTTAGAATCCGATATAAGAGAGTCATCCACAATTCATATTTTTAAATCATTGGTTGGGTTTAACGTCGCACCGACACATGATAGGTCATATGGCGACTTTCCAGTTTAATGGTGGAGGAATACCCTAGGTGCCCCTCCTTGCATTATTTCATCACAAGTGGGCACCTGGGTAGAACCACCGACCTTCCGTAAGCCAGCTGGATGGCTTCCTCACATGAAGAATTCAAAGCCCCGAGTGAGACTTAACAACCACAAAATTAACATTCCATTTGCAAATACAGCTGCTAGAGTAAAGAAATTTGTCGCTGTTAGCTTTCCATTCCTTCTTTTTACAGTAGCTATATAGAAAAACATCATAGCTATACTGTTCATGAAAATTAATAAAATTTAACAGTAAACCACCTCACTACTGACTTATTCTTTCTTCCACATCTTTAAAACCCCTGATGCGGACCACAACTAAACGGTTCTTCAAAGCTTTCCCCAAAATTAATACTTTCCGCCACTATAACTTGCCAGGAACTTTAGCCTTCAATTGTAATATGCCCGAGGGGATTAGCTATGTGTAACATGGCTCTTGTTAAACAAGTCAGCTCTAATGTCATAGTACATGTTACAATCCAAAAGTACATGGCTTTCGTCTTCTATACTTTCACAAAAATGACATTTTCTGTTTCCAATATCTAAACCTTCATAACGTCCCGTTTCAATTCTCAATGGTGCCACACCACAGCGGAATTTACTAAAGGCTGAACGATGACTATTTGGAAGTAAAATTTTACAATGCTGTTCTACACCAAATTCAGATTTAAACAATGAATAAGTGCGTAACTTATTTCTACCTCTACCTCTGGTACTATTAACCTGATTCAATTTTGACTTCCAATCGTTGACATACATACACATAGACCTTGCTTTAACTGTTGCTAGAAATGTATGTTTAGGTACTGAAATATTAATATCACAAAAATCATTCAGATCTAGACTAATCAAATATGACTTAACACTATGAAACCAGTTTTTACATCTATTACTCGATTTAACATTTGCCCATTGTTTATTAATTCTGTTATCAGGATATGAAGAAATACGAGCCGTACAGCTGGGGGATCCCATCCCATTTCACCATTTACAGCTACATTTGGGGTGTATCTCCCGACTCCAAGGAAGAAACGCATTGCTTTTTTTTTGAACAGCGTTCATTCAAGAGTATGATTTTGTACCCCAATTAGAAGAACCATAATCAATGACTGGGTTACAGTTTTAACGGTTATGTTGTAGTATAAATGTTTATTTAATACAAGACCAAGATAACAATATCTATCAACAATATCTAAAGATTTTACACCACTGTGAAACTCAAAGTCAGTTTTGACGAGTAACTTAGGACGAAAATGATATTCCTTTATTAAATGATTTCAAATATGTAGCTAAGTCGTTAATGTAGAAATTAGATAAAAGAGGTGACAGGACACAGCCTTATCTCAATCCTCATGAGCCATAGAACCAATCAGTATATAATCCATTAAGTCTTACACAAGACAAAACAGTATTATAAAGAGATCTTACAGATTTAAATAATTTTCCAGATAAACCTATTGTACTGCCCAATTTCTTCCAAAGTTTACATCTATTCATAAAGTCGTATGCTTTTTTGAAATCAATGAAAGTACAAAATGTAGACTTTTTCAATTTGTTACGCGTTTCAATAATATTAGTAAAACATGAAATTTGGTCAACTGTGCTACGTTTCTTTCGAGAACCATTTTGTTCATCAACCAGAACTTCCTGTTCTTCTGCCCAAGTTGTTAATCTATTATTCAGGACATTACAGTATAATTTATACATAGAGTTTGCTAATGAAATTCCTCGATAAGATAGTGGGTCCCTCATATCCATACTGGAAGACTTTGGGATAGGATACGATAATACAATCATGACTTAACATCACCTGACATATTTCCTGTATACAAAACATGACACCCAAATATGTAAAATTATCTACAATTACAATCTGTTCACCATTAATAAAGAATTCATCAGACCTGTTTTGTTTACGATTTTCAAAAGCACACTATAAAATGTCAATTACAGTATTATTATTCGTTTTATATATTGATAATATAGGTCTAACAGTAAGAATGAAATATGAGTTTTTTCTCTAAAATAAAAAGTCACTTAAACCACCACTGATATCATGTGATCTGTTTTCTTTATTGTGATGCTTTTCTTTATTCACGATCTTTTCATTAGGTATTATCAGAAAACGGCTTCCGTCGATCTCGTTTGAGGTTCTGTAAAATGGTAAAATATTGTATGGCTGTATTATTTAGTGCAAATTATCAGGATGTTTATATAAGTATTTGTTTTAGTATGGCAATTTTCCGAAATAAAAACTCGGATTATAAAATGTGTGTTGAGCTCAAATTATTATTTTCCTTTCTTGAGTAAAACGCCATTTGTAATACTTCAATAAGTTGCTTTCAATAGATTTAAAGGCACTCGCTAGTTTTTCCGGACGGGTCGATATTTACCCCAACACCGTGCCAATTTGGTTGTGTTTCTAATCGATGTCTAATGCGCATGCCCGGAAGTGATTATCTAATGCCGCGTACGGCAAAAATTCATATATTATTGTATGTTCGCATGCATTTAATGTACAAAATGTATGACATACTGACTAAAGGTTAGGGTAAGTATCACCATGGTTACAAAATATATACATTTAAAGTACTTTTAGTTCAAATTGCTTCAATCCGACATATACATGAGTCTGTTATTTATACCAGCGCTCAAACTCTGCATTGAGTCACAGCTGTTTCTAATCCCGTACAGTACCCGTACCATACATTCGTAAACTATAGGTTCTGTTAAAAAAACGGGCGGAAACTTTCATCGTTCTATGCCATCAAAATGCTTCAGAAACACCTTAGAATCTGCTTATTAAGTAATCTGTTGTTTAATAATTTTATATATATTTCTAAGTCATTTGCTCAAGCACTGAAAGAGTATTTCGTACCAACCTGCGTTGTATAAATGCCCGCCACACCCCACCTCGTTGTAATTTGATTTAAGCGAAATCTAATATGGTGACCTATCGATTTTCTTTTTGTCTTAGATTAGGTAGACAGAGTTTGATTAAATTCTATTATGTGAAACTCGATAAAACAGCAGAAGTACCGACCTAAAACTGACAAAAATATGCAAAAATAGCCCTTGGGTCTGCTGAACAAGTATTCCTTTCTTTACAAAATCATGTTCTTTTGATTTCTCTGAGCATTTTTCGAATAGATATATTGTTTTCCGTTATACAAATGCTTAGATAATCAAATTTATGCTGATTATTGTACTTTACTGAAAGATATTTTAGGATTACAGAAATTTTGAAAAATGTTTAAAATAGCAATATACCTAGGGGCAAATTAAATTGAAACAAAGCTGGTGACCTAGTATTTTTATTTCATTTTTCAATACATCATAACATGATCTTTTAATACAAAACATTTCATCAAAATCTATTGTTGAGAAAAAAAATACGAAACTGTAGCGAGCGTCCTTAACTAAATAAATTTAAAACGACGGCTAGGTCTAAAACAATTCACTCTCCTGACATCAGACATTCTTGTAAATTGTCAACTTGATAGCTTTTCCATGTTTTTGTAAATAAATGAGTATTTGATGTAGTCTAAAAACCATGAGATTAATTGTATTTGCTGCCATATCCTGAGCTCGTTATTTGAGTTGATCTTCGCCAAAGGTCATATTGGAATGATTTGATTTTCTAGTGCTAGGTTTATTGCCGACCACTCAATTGGTAGACTAAACTGATTACTTCAGGTTCACGTGCACTTACAGCCGTATGTACTTTGATATACTGTATTGTGCAACATTCACTCCTTTAAACTTTTCGCTATGTTATTTCAAATATATGTATCGGTATTTTATGCATCAAATATAGGTATCTATAAGCTAAAAATTGATTTCTTTTTTAAATCTAAGAAAAATTACATACAATTTGCTATCCCTGCAAAGACTAATGTGGTATATAATGTCATGTGGAATGAATGCAAAATGAAATGCTCTCCTTATTTTATGAATTAATAATTGTTTGTTACTATCTGGACTGCATAATGTAATAAAATTCTGTGTTCCTTTTAACCCTCATGTTTTTAAAGGACTTCGGCTATCAAAGTTTAGGAAACTGATAATATTTCCATATTTATCTGAAGATACATCAGTTTCCCTGGAATTGTAAGGTAACGTAATAAAACAATTGTTTAACATTACGTTCATGGTATTGTTTTCTAAAACAAGACCAGGATATTTTTTTATAAAATTAAGCTAGCTCCAACGCAATCTTTTACAATCTAATTTATGAACCATTTGAGTACATCCGAAATGTTTTTATAAAGTTTTTGCAGTAAATAGTAAATGAAGGTACACCATATGGATTACACTAACGGTTACTGCAATTTAAGATATCGTATTTTGTTCTGTCTCTAGTTAAATCCTACGGTGACCGCATAGGTTTTACAAGTTGAAGGTGTGGTAGAATCACTAAGCGTTAACAACATGATTATTAATGTAGTGTAAATAATTTATGTTTTTAAACAACGTATTTATTTTAATAGAATGTTTTCTATCTGACCTTTTGTCACGCAGGATATTCAGTTAAAATTTCATCTGAAATTTGCAGATAGAGTGATCACGTGTTAAAATGTGTAAAATGTTAATAGGCGCTTTTACATTTACTTTTCATCTGACTTTGGTTTAACACCTTTCTTTGTCAGTTCTTTGTGTCTGCCTTAGATGTACATGAATCACTTACAATAAAGAAATTAACATTTCCATTGAGTTCAAATGCTCATTTTCTCATACTTGAGATTTTATAATATTCTTTTGCAGATGCGTCATATGGCATGGCAAACTAATTCTGTTTTACAACAACTTAAATATTTGATGCTAGATCCATTTTGATTCTAAAATGTAATTTCCGTTTTATCATATATCAGATGAATATTCTGTTGCATGTTCAACGTTATGATTGCCAACAAACGAATAGCCAAAGGCAGTGTGAACATTGTTTGATGCAAACATTTCATTTTCTCATTACGCCAGTTTTCTACGGACTTTCAGTCTAGGAACTTTACTTGTTTAGTGCTATAAACTTTTACTATGTCCGTAGATTTACTTCCCATTTTATGTATTGCACCTTATAAAAACAACTGTATCAATTCGGTTAACAATGGGGAACATTAGTCAGTTACTTCGCCTGATTATGTCCAAGAAGTAGATTGGTCCTTCCACTGTTTTTATCGTTGACTTCTTTGTAATTTTCAAAAGCAATATCTATACCAAATTTCATTGGATTGGAAAGTGATTAAGGGCAGGTTTTCTTTTAGTGGCTCTCTGCTAAACTTAGGTTTTATTAATCATTTTTTATTTAGAAACTTACACATAAAAAGCATATTTATTTTGACCAACCGCAACATCTTGGACAAAGGTTATAATAAAAAGTTCAGAGGAATCCAACTGAAAGTACAATGCAACTGGTTATCCTTGCGCTTTATCAAACAATTTTTCAAGGGAAGTAACAAGCAAATGTTCCTCATTTTACTTGGACAGCGGTATGTATTTGCTTTTCGACTTTATCACACCAATTCGTCCAATTATTTGTTTACTATGTACATCTGACTCCCGGTTGAAATTAAATAGAGGTACTTTACAATATACGCAGTAATGTTTATGACTTATTTTTCTTAGACCAAGACACCTTTAGTTAGTCCTGACATGTTTAAAACAATCTTTTGAATTAGAAATAGAACAAATATTTGGATTTAGTATCTGGCAGTGTAATTCGTCTGTACAAAATCCAGTAATTGTTAATAGGATGTTTTAAATGCAGAACGACATATGCCTGAAACAAATAGTTTTCCACTTTTCGTGATTTAATTGACAGCTGACGGAATTTTGAGGATTATCTAGTACATGTACTTATTGCCTGGATTACTGATTGCCTTCAAGAATCGTTGGAAATATTTTAATTCCATGTGTATGATAAACTTATATATATATATATATATATATTAACATTAGTTTTTTACAGTTCAGATAGCATAGTTCTTTCAGGAGACTGGAACCTTAAACCACTTCACTTGAACAATTGCAAAGTGTCTGTCAATAAAATAGGGCGGGTAAATGTAATAGGAAGCCGTTGGTTTTGATATTTTTATGTAATGAACATCGTTTTGCTAAATGCTAATTAATTGTCAAGACAAGTTAATACATTGTTCATGTAAGAATATTATCAAAGCCACGAGCACATGATATCTATCACACAGTTACCTAAAAATATTATATTATTTATTTATTCAAAAGAGAATTCTTAAAATATTACGCCTCTTATAAAGGCGCACATCTAGCTTTTATAGAAGATTATTGTTATAGAATCCTTTATTTATTAAAGAAAAAATAAATAAAGCTCAATTATTATACTGACCCTAGTAATAACACAGGTTTTTGATATTTATTACATGTACATTACAATTATTATGTGCAATGTCCTTTGAATTGTTACAAGTATGTCAATTTTTGTTTTTGTACATTATTCAATTACACGTACCCCTGTTTTCATATGAAGTCCTCTTTTAGCGGATGCGTAATTTGAATGTGACCTATCCTTTTGTACTTTGACCATGTTTTGGCTGTAATTTCCCTGTTTCGCTTGGTTCCGAAATAGAGATATTACAGGGATAGTGAAACGGTATACTTATTTCCGTGTTATTTATAATGAAAAGGACAAAAGTAAAAGTGTTATGATTAACTACTCATACTATCATACAGTTAACTATTTCAATGATATGCGAATTCAAGTACTTATGACAGTAAAACATATCATTCATTTGATTCACAATACTACAGAATAGAAGAAAATACATTGCACTGCCTTCTCATTTCCTTATCAGGGGCACTTTTATGGACATTGTCATCTTGATTACTTACATGTATTCGAGCTCGTATGGTTTTTGTGAAGAAATGGGTTTTTGCTATAACATAATAACATCCAATCTCTTTGTATTTCCTTCTCCTAATCGTAGTCAATAATGTTTGGGCGTTAACAGTGTTGATCTTTATGTCCGAAGGTTATATTGGATTTGGTTTTATCGTGCTGACTTTTATTACAATGACCTAAAGGCGGAATGGGCAGTCTGAATTGATTTCCTCTCATTTGTATATGTTCATTCACGACACGGAATTGAAAGATGTTTTTGTGGTAAAATGAATATAAATCTGGTTCGTTTAAATGTTTAAGTCGTTTATTCTACGACATCCTTATTTCAGGTATTCGTCTTTATCTAATGTTTGATAAGCAACATTGCCTCTTTAATTCCATATCTTGATCACAATGCCGTTAGTCCAGAGTTAATAATTTGTAAAGCAATTACATGTCAGACATGATTTCAAAAAATATTCATTTTTATTGCCTAGTGCAGACTTTATATCCGTATTTCATTTAAATATGATATGAAAATGTAAATTCATTATTTTTTCTACTGCATTATCAACTTCAGAACAACTTTACTCAGTAAACAATCATGTACGCGAGATAGAACTTGAATAAGACATATTTTATCCAGTACAACTAAAGTGTACAGATAAACCTACCACATGATTTTTGAAGCTTTTGTAATAAAAATTACAAGAAGATCCTTTGGAAGCAGGGCCTAACAAAATTATAGCAAACTGTGTTCTATTGTGTCAATGATATAGGCATTAACATTCCCGCCCCCTATCACCGGCTTGAGCGAAATACTGTTGTGGAGAAACATTGAATTTATGGTTTCATAAGACATCGCAGAACGGATAATTTAGTCTACTAATATGCAATGGAATTGTATGTGTTTCTTTATAACAAATGTACGATATTATCCTATGCAATCACTGGCAAAGAAACATCACAATGTCCCTGATCTTCAACACAAGTCTGATAACTTATTCAAACATTTGCATGAGAAAATAATGGGTGTTCTACGATTTATTGAGATGTATACAGAGGATGAAAGTAAAAATAAATGCAGACCATGGCACTGTATTTACGTGTGCTTCGTAGAAAAATGAATGTTTCAAAAACTATGGCGTAAACAGGTAGCACGAAATTTGATGAACTCACGCAACGTCCGTGTGACATTTTGCCAAATTTGAAATTGGAGGCAGATTACAGTAACTTCAACAAGTTATAATGATTTTCTTTCTACTGTTTTGTCACGAAATTGAAACATTCATAGCCTAAAGGTGAAAAAATTCTATATAATAACCTATCGTAACTTTTGAAGGCAATTTAAGTTGATTACTTATATTCAGAACATATATGAAAGAACAAATAAAAAAGACAAAATGTTTACTGTTTATCTATATATCATGTTTTGATTGACCGTCACCTATACACCTTTAACCATAATGTCTTATAAAATGATGTTTATCATTCACTCTCGATATGATTGTTTAATATTTTACATATTTGAATTTTATATGGAATGAAAAAGGGTTTTATTCCAGTGCATTGTGTTTACATGAAATTAACATTAGTCGTAAAATGTAACCAACAAGAAACAATTATATATTATTATATAACTAACTTTATGTGTACCAATAACAGGGTTTCTTCCAAAAATTATCCGTAAATAAACATTATTAATTCAATACTAAACTGTGGCATTGGTCATAACTCAATATTGCATTAATTAATTTATAAGAAGAAAAATTCATTTGTAGTTTATAAGAATTATCTATGCGTGATAAATATCTCTACAAGTACAGGTAGTGCCTACAGTAAGTATATTTAAACATGAAAGGATTTTTATATCATGTGGGCAGTTGGTCAAAACATTTGATGGCGTAGTAAGCTATTTGTCAGCAATATATTTGTCCGATGACCCAGACTTCCGTCATTTCCGTTGGGTACAAACGTAATAGAAAGTGACATAGCAGACAATTATACCTTTATTGGAATACACAGGAGACAGGAAACATCATAAATGATCAGAAAATTTCGGAAAGTCAACGCTCATAATAACGCCAGAGGATTAATAAAACTTGAGTTATTGACTTGTAGCTCCGTGAACCTCTCTGATGTCCTCCTAATATATCAAACAAAATTAATGATTGATTGACAATAATAAAAGTGTTTGGAGGGTGCAAAATAATTCTGATAATGTTGCTTGATGTTGAAAATTTATCTGAATTTCTATAGAATCTTTTCAGAATGTCGGCCTACATCTATAGTATCCTTCAACACAGAGTAAGATTTTAACAGCAAATATTGAATTCCAAACAAATACAGAAAAATTAATTTCCACCGGTCGAAATAAAAAAGTTAACCTTTTATTTAAATTAATTTGCAGTTATTTTCTACTTGTTTCAACGCATTTTGGGTATATTAATTAAACGTCAAGAAATATTAAATAAAATTTTATAAAATATCGCATATTTCTTACTCACTCTCTTACTTTAGTACTACTAAAATAAAGCTTTGTACTTGCAATCTACTTTTTCCTAAGATGATTATAAAATTGAGTGTTTATCATAATGCACAATTTCTCTGAAACTTAAGTTTCTATTGTTACACAGCATAGAAAGTCTGATTTCCCCGCAATATTTCCCAAAAAAAGTAAATTGCATCACAAAGATATTTGTTTTTGTTTTTCTATAAAACACGTTGTTTTTTTTTTTGTTGTTGTTGTTTTTTGTTGAGGGGGTGGGGGGTGTAATTATAAGCGAAAATTTTGCGCGACTTTAGGTCTGCGAAAGAACGAGTGCATATTTCTCGATGCAAAGCTAATAATATTTCTATTACATAAACATACTACACTTATAGCTATTATATAAATACTATAAATTTGTTCTTAAGTCTGAGTAAAATTGAAAATGTTGTCGTTAAATTATTATTATTATTATTATTTACCAGATTTTTATAGCGCTCTTTTCATCTATAAAATAAACGTTCAAAAGCGCTGTACAAACTACATATCACAGAATGATATGGACATACAATACAACACAAAAATATATCAACAATAAAAGGTATTTAGCCTGAATCAGGTTTTACTCTACATTTTAATTGTATTAGATATTTTAAAGAACAATAAACAATAGGAAATAATTTCCATTGCAAAGCTTGTTTTTCAGTGCAAATTGAGTTTCAATAGACCTTGAAGAAAAAGTGTGTTTTCAATGATCGTTTGAAAGCATCCAAGCTTTTAGCGTCTCTAATGGTAGCCGGAAGAGCATTCCATAACTTCGGTGCAGCTGATGAAAAACTACGACCACCGTACCTCACAGTTTTGCTTTTTGGAACAACTAGTTGTTTTGAGTTGTTCTTGGATCTCAAATTTCTTGCTGGCTGATAGAGTTCCAGCAAGTCTTTAAAATAGATCGGTGATTGGTCATGCAATGCTTTGTATGTGTGAACTATATCTTAAAGTCCACTCTATGAGTAACTGGTATCCAATGCAGTTCTGTTAATACCGGCGTAATGTGAACATAACGCGATATTCTCGTTATAATTCGAGCTGCAGTGTTCTGAAGACTTTAAAGTCTATTCAGCAAGACCTTCGGAACACCATACAAGAGCGCATTGCAATAATCAAGGCATGAAGTTAAAGAAGTTATGAATGCAACGACATACATGTAACTGATGTCACAAATGACGTCACGCACCCTTTATCAAATTTGAACGTCAATATGGAAAATATATTGACGTTTTAGGTTCCGCTGTAACCTAAACGAAGCTTATAAATGGGTATGTTATAAGCACATATATTGCAGGTTATTTCATACTGCTGTTTAATTATAACAGCAACTAGAAATACGCTTTTTCAAAGCCCACCTCTAGTTTCCTGGCCCGGATACAGGGCCGGGCCAAGGGGGCCCGTGTCCTCCCCCTCCCCATTATCCCCCAGTTGGCCGAGAACCAAACTATACTCATCAAAGATGCATCCTACTATTTTGGCAAAAGAATACTTTTTTCTCAAAATTTAGACCTAGAAACGCACCAGAGGCCACCATTTCATACCTTTATTTCAAAACTTTTCAGGGGGACAGCCCCCAAAAACCCCCTTCCCCCATCAAGAGGTGAGTGACCCCTCCATTACCTCAACATTTAGACCTAAAATGCATCAGAGGCCATCATTTCATGCCTGTATTTCAAAAATTTACAGGGGAAACGCCCCCTCCCTGCCCCACCCCCTAAAATGAAGGTTGTACAGCCACCAATAAATGCCCCAGAGGCCAGCATTTTAAAAACATTTCCAAGGAGAGAGACCAACACCCCCCACCCTCGACCCCTCTCCCTCGCCCCCAATACGGGCAAAAAGCTTCCCCCCCCCCCCCCAATATCTCGCTATGCGCCTCAGCGGCGACATCCTTGTTCTAGACCGGTGCCCCCTCACAGTCAAGAATTTCTGGATATGGGCCTAAGCTTCCATATCAATTTGGATTTTTTTAAATAACTGTTAGCTCTAGCTTTCGGCCAAATTTATTTCTCGTATTCTTTTCGGCGACGCCGTCTAAATTCGTTTTCGTTACCTATCCCACGTGACTTTAGTTTGCAAATCAAACTACTTGATAACGCATTATAGGTAATTTATCAAAATGAAAGATTTATGCAACACTCTGCCTGATTGGACGAGAGTGTCAATTTCTTTCACTCTGTTGATTGTGCTACGCTGAGTGAAATGTAGACAAAGCGTTTATCCTAAACGACGCTGTTCACAGATTTAAAGCTAACTTTTGCTCAGTATATTTAGCAAAAATATTCATATATCTCAAAAAGATAAGTAAGTTTAATAAATATGATAAAAACCTGTTCAAATACCAACATATATTAAATTAAAGAAAGAGCTGAATACGGTCTGCGTATCACATGAATAAGGGTGTGATAAGAGTCTTTTATGTAGAGAAGTGCTTTTTAAAAGATTTTCCTTGTTACAATTGTCGTCTGTATATGAAAAGGTTTCTTGCTTTTGTGACTTATTCAGATTGAATATTAAAATGAGTACGTGTTTGCTTTGATATATTTGTTATAAATTATTTAACTGATTTATTATATATGAATATTTTTCTTTAGTATTGTGTGCAAATATTGAACTCAGTTGAAATCTGTTTTAATATATATATGCTATATAATGACTGAATCTCATTACACTGAAATGAAGGTACGCTGCATACAGTTTATCTATGTGATATGACTATGGTCAAACTTTGCTTATGAAACAGAAATATTACATTACAATTGTATGTTTTGCTTGACCTTCACTTTTTTATAGGTGTGACGTCATTGTCCAAAGATTCATGAATAGCGAATATGCATTTGTTAAAGCGGGATCTGTCGGCCTGTTTTAGAAATAAATAAAAATAATAAATAAAAAAATCCTTTAATTGATTTTTTGTCATGTATTCTAATCAAACTTGATTTGTAGCATCTTTATTAGGCCCGCAGCCAACTTTGTTCAGCTGGGACATTTAACCCCTTTTAGGGGCTGCTAGAGCTAAAACTAGAAATGCCTTTATACAGCGTCTCATGAACAGCTTGGTGGATCTTTGTCATACTTGGTCTGGAGCATCATTATACGGTCCTCTTCCAAATTTATTTATATAGGAACTTGGGCCCTATTAGGGACCACTATAGCTAAAAGTAGATATGCCTTTCTTCGCATTAACCACTAAAATTTAATGGATTTTTATCAAACTCGATGTGTAACAATATCGTAAGGTCTCCTGCTATTTTGTTACAAATGGGGATAGGGACCAATTTAGCTAAAAATATAAACATGTTTAATGATCTCTTCTCATGAACCGCTTCATGAATCTTCATCAAACTACTGCTGTAATTATTCGTCTAAGGATAAACGAAACAAAATTGCAACCCTACGAAACCTTTGCGAAAAATTAAAAGAGAACCATTTAAATTGTTAAAGTGCGGTGTTTAGTTTTGCAATTTGAAAAATGTTAGATGAAAGATGAATATTAGATGAAAAATTCATAAACTTCTTTCTTTATTACAATTCGCCGACCATCATTTTTAAAGATATTTCTTGTTAACCAATATAATTAGACTCATAATTTGAAACAGACTTAAAAGCAGGATACGAGTATTTTTTTCTGGATAAGAAGTTTTTTATCGTCTTTGAGAGCTTTGTATTATCTTCCCATGTAAATTGAGAGACAAATACGTAAATTACCATAATTAACCCTTTATCTTCCAGTATATTTACGCAGCTGCTTTGCATAAAAGATACGTTTACTTAGCACCTTGGGGCATCCATCAGTAAACCCGAAATAAATATGGTACCTTCGGCATTATATGAATTCTTTGAATCGAAAGCTGTTTTGAAAAATATTGTTGCCAAATGTTTGAGAAAATAAAATAGCTTAAATTAGAGACTAATCACAAATATTCGTTGCTATTCTTTTCTTTTTTTTTTTTTTTTTTCTTTTTTTGTTTGTTCCTTTAGGACTTTTTTATCTCAAAATCGCCATACGATCATCTTTCTCAGATGTAAAAAAATCGAATTGCGAGTACACGTGTGACTAACAAGTCTCTTTAAGTAAATAAAATGTCTTCTTATATTCAGTTGATCCTGTCTTCCTATGTTTTTAGATATGTAAATGCAGATCGTTGTTCTGTCGTAACATTATTCGTTACGTGGCTGTGGTATCGCTTTGAGATAGTGCAAATGCACTAGCCTGAAGTGTCGATAAGAAGCTAAGCAAACGATTGCGACATATCAAGTAACGCGGAAAGAGATGGGTTTTAATTAAAATATGTTTAATTGAAAATAAAGATTCGTTCTTGGCGGATGACGTTCATTCTTTGATTAATCGTAGACACATTTTATCGGGATATAACTGGTATAAACAAGCTGTTTACAGAGTGGTTGTGTTTTCTCTTGATAGGTATTCAATATGTGCTTTGATCAGGACAGAGAGGTAATATAAATTGCGCAGTTAAGAACTTTAAGATGACTTTGTTACAACTGTTTCATTTTATTTAACTTCAATCAATCTTGATGCACTAGATAAAACATAACACTTATGCTGTAATAAATAGGGTGCAAATATTTGCCTTCAAAACATTTCTGACTAAAAAAGATGTATTATTCCACTACATGAATTTATTTAACAGTTTAAAATCTTTGGCTGAAAGCGTTAAGAAGTTATTGCAATTATTTTCCTTCAATGACTAATAGTATTAATAAATTATTGCAAAGTACAATTGCCAGTATTATCAAACCTGTCGTTTATTTTTCAATTTCTTTATTTGATGTATTCTGGTGGGTGAATACAAGCTGACTGCTAAATACATACTGAACGTCTGATTCGTGTTTCTGTCAAGTACTTTTGACAGAATGAAGGTTGATAATGGAATGACATTTCATTAAAGAATAATTCTTAAGAAGTAGTCGCAACATTTATTTTACTTCGGGGAAGTTTTAGACCAGGGCTGACATATAAAATATTCTATGATTCCCCATATACATAAGCCTTTAAATATTCATTTGCATAACCCATTGTAACGTAAAGTGCCTAGTATCTTCGTTGAGATATATATTGTGTCTGGAAAAGGTGCCTTTAAGAAAAGACACAATCGGATTTGATATATATAGTTTTTAATATATGGCAATTTTATAATTAATTCCAAAGCGTAAGCAACAAAATAGTCATGTTTAATCGGTTATGTACATTTAAATGACTTCTCCAAATCGACTATACTTTACTTTCCCTTGTCTTACACTAATATCCATTGATGAGGTTCAAGTATAGAGCTAATTTCTTTTTTTGTAAAGAATAAAAATAATTTAAGAATTGCTTTCTTTATATTCAGCATATTTTGTTCTTGAATGTTTCATCGATACAATATGGAGGGCTAAGTGCCATACTGATGTTACTCCTATTAAATAAAAAAGGAGTTACGGCAGTATTGCGCTCAAACCTCGGTTAATTACCGAACTGAATATTTTCTCTTTAAATAATGATGCTTTGAGACATATATTACTTAATAGTGAAAGTACTACTGTGCAACTATTTCGTCCATCTATATACTAACTGTAGACCTTATTGTATGATCTGACAAATAATTAGCATTGTAAAAAATCTTAAAGGTATGCATTCTATATTAAATTAATAAGAACTGGTAAAGAAATGAAGTTGGAATGTATGTCAAGCCCTTTGTAAGCATTTTGATACCATCAGAGCTGAAACGGTTATGAGGTCAAATTTTCTTATATGAGAGTAGCTACTGATCCTTATATGTCGTTTCTTGTATGTAAACAGTATCATCAATTTCCTTAGCTTCGTAAAATATCACAGAGCTGGAAGGTCATTACAGTGTAAATAAATATTGAAATATAGTGAGCAATACACCCTTAAGGAATTCACCAAATGCTTATGTCATAAGTTTGCATGTAGTAATTCGTCGATTTGAAATTGTTGCTAGTAGCACTTCTGCTCTTCATACCTATTCTTTTCTAGCCGTTTAAACTGACCTTTTCTGTAGACTTGATTTTACTCAAAAGTTTGTAACATACCAAAATAACATATAAAACACATATTATCGCATTCATCGTAAAATTCAAATTACTTTTCGTTTAGCGACAATAGATATTGTAAAAATGATGGGAATAAAGTCAACTGTAGCGAATTTATAACCGGAAGTTATAGTGAAGACTGTTTCGGTGTTAGATTAGCTTATCGATTCCGTCAATATCCGGAAACAAATTTTAACACTACTGAGAAGCTTATGTAAATCTGAACATACAAACTATATTGTTTGTTAATTTGTTTGTTTTGGGTTTAACGCCGTTTTTTAACAGCATTTCAGTTATGTAATGGAGGGCAGTTAACCTAACAAGTGTTCCTGGATTCTGTACCAGTACAAACCTGTTCTCCGCAAGCACGTAACTACCAACTTCCTCACATGAATCAGAGGTGCAGGACGAATGATTTCAAACACAACGTCTTTTACCAAATTGTCACGTAGAACATACACCTCGCCCGGGGATCGAACTCACGACCCCGCCATCCGTAGAACTGCGCTCTCCCTACGTGCTTATAAGTATGCATAAGAATCGTTTGCATCAATACTTGGCCATCGTGCTTTCAAATGAACGAGTATTGTCAGTTTGTGTATCCATGACAGTTTACACTAGAAAATTGTCGACTGCTAAATGAAACGTTTAAACCTTAGGCGGTGTTTTTTTTTTCTGATAGAACCTTTAACTTTTGTGACGAATTATATTATTTCTACCGTTTATGTATTGTAGTATTCTAACACTGTGCTTATTTGCTCGTTTTGTCTTCGTGTATTTGCTCTGTGTGTGCGTGTATGTGCATGGCCACGTGTTGGGTTGCGGTTTAAATTTGAGAGGTGGCTTTCCCTGTTGGATATTTATCCTTTTGTTTAGAGTAATTACAGAAAAGATGACAGTTTGTCATGATAATCAACTTTTCTTCAACAATTTCTTAGACGGAAGCCCAGTCCTAATCTATAAATCAATAAATAAATAAAGTAAAGCCATTTGAAATAGTACGGGGGCCAATGAGATCTACCATGCACCCGCCCCCCCCCCCACCCAGACTTTTATTCATAGGTACCAAATTGTTCGGCAGGACCAACTCTTTCAAAACAAAAAATTTTTCCCATGAAAAAACTCTTTTGAACTATATATGATTTCACTGTTTCCGTGGCAACCATTCATTTTTGAAAAGGACGACCATATAGAGGATAATCAGTCATATCTTTGTCAGTTTTAGTGATAAAACAAAACAAAAAATAGTGTCAAAATGGAGCTAGGACATTGGCCTTTAAATAGTAGCATTTTTATGTTAACTAACTAATTTGCATATTCATGAATATTAATGAGAATATTAAAAAATATCAAAATTTTGTTGAAAAATAACATTTTCTAAGTTTCAAATAAATTTAAATGTGCTATTCAGCTTCGTTCTGGTTTTAAAGTCTCTCAGTGTTTTGTGATATATTATTTTGTTACTTTTATGGCACTTTTGTTTACTCAAAACTGGATGTACTCAGCTAATTTGCATAAAATGAACCAGTGTCACAAACAACGAAAAAAGTTCTGAAACCCCTAAAACTGAATAAAATGATATAATTAATTGTTATCAATGAAAAACCAATTTTTATATGGTCTATAATGTTTGCAGACATAGAATTAACACTTTATTAAAGGAAGAATAAAGATGTAACATACATTACACATGTTACGTTACCATTTCAACAACCTTGTTGTATTGCATCAATTATTCAGAAAATATTCCAGAAACATAATTAATATTACTTATTTTGTACTATAATAATACAATATACTTCTTTACTTGTCAGAGAGTGTGAAATTTTTCCGTAACACACTTCAAAATACGTTACCACTACCATTGCTTTTTAAATAGATATTTAAGAAGAAGTTGAAGCCCAAATTGTCGCATACTGATTTATTTAAACAGTTAGCTGTAAGTTTTAAGAAGGTTTTCTTCTGTTATTTCAGAAATTGCCTAAAACATATATTGCACCATCCATGTAACTCTAATTTTAGATGGAATTTCAATAAAACATGCAATAATATCCATCTGTTCATCCATAATATCATGATCATACAGCTGATATTTTCAGTCTTCCTGTGAGTAAAAGTCAAGTTTTATAAATAGTACTTTTTGAATTTTAGAAAAAGTGGCATTAAAAGAACATATACAAAACCAATCCTAGCTTCATAGGATGAATCATAGGGTCCAAAGTTAGTTATCTGGATGAGGCCTTTGCTCTCCGTGACGATTCAATACAGACATTGTGTCTGAAGTCAGCTTAGTAGAAGTAGACTTACACCCACCTGTACAATGCGGAGAACTTAGCACTTGCCTGCAGAGAACTGAGTAGTTCCAGTACAGAATCCATGGACACTTGTTAGGTTAACTGCTCAACATTACATGACTGAATTTCTGTTGCAAAGTGGTGCTAAACCAAAACTAATAAACAAAAGAAAATATGCTGGTATTTAAAGTAAAAACTTTAGATTTAAAACTAAAACCAGCTGGACAAAATTGTTTTAGTGATACCAAATCAAGATATAAGAAATATATAAAACTTTATACATATGAAATAAAAAAGACTATTGAAGTCATTTTGAATCATTTACAAGAATGACAGAATGTACAAAATATTTTTTGGTATTCTTAATTGTACAGACAAGGAATAAATTGTATTATGTTGTGGAATATTCCTGGATATACCGTAACATTAAGAGAAACACTACTAAGGGTAAGTATGCATCAATCATAACAAAAAAAGTTTGATTATCAATTAAGTTACATGCCAAACGTTATGACAAAGGCATGACCTCTCTTTGTCAAAAGTTCAAACTGTAGCAAGAAACTCGAGCGTATGATACAAATTGCTTCACAATCAAAGTGCAATCAAATGTCATTCATAAAAAAATAAAGTGATTTTTGAGAGCCTATAATCTTTTTTGTCCTTTGCTTTCTGATTTATAAATTATATGCTATAAAGCAACATATTATTCATAACAGATAACCAACAAGACAGCAAATATGCTATATTAGGTAACATTAAAGTGAAAACATCGTAAGTAACATCTTAATCAAGACGTGCAGAATTTGATTCTTGTAACACTACTGCCTCATATTGTGTGCATTCCATATTTTTCAAACATTTCATCTTATTTTATGTTCAAATTTTAAGTAATCCATAAAATTTTACTATAACAGAACACTGTTATAGCTAGTGCTGGGGGTGTGAAGGCAGTTTCACATTTCACTACATCTAACGAACAGACATAATCAAATCAAGTCAGCTATTATTTTGCTCAATTGTGTTCTTATGCTTCCAAAGGATGATCTTAAAAAACAATATGCTGTCCCTTAAAAAGTCTTTAAGTGCCATATGATGGTTGTAAAATGTCTCTTTGTACTCACTTTCAGTGTTGTTTGATTTGCTTTGAGACCATACTTACTAAAATAGAATTCCTCTTAAGCCAGTGCTAGGGGGCGTAAGGTGCTTTTCACACTACATTACCTCTCATAAACAGCCATGATCGAACTGAGTTTGATATTTATTTGCTTGGTTGCGATCTTTGCTTCAAAAGGATCTTCTTAAAGTCTACTGCAAAATGTTTTCAGCAACTCTGGAGTGTCGTTCATACAGCACTCAGTATCTTTCTAGCAGTTTTAAATAGCAGTATGTGATTGTTTTCCTAACAATTTGGTTTTCATAGACTTGATATCATTCACATTCTTGACTGCTTTTTCCAATTTTATAAGTTTAAATCTAAAGATTGCTTAAAGTTCATTTAGTTTTTTAGTTTTTGTTCAGTGCTTTTCAACAGTGAATATTTCATCAATAAGCCCATGAATATCTCAATACAATGCATGTGTTTCTGAAACTAAAAAACAAAATGCTTTATTTCTCACGTAAATAACTACATTGATGCACTTCGCAGTAACATAAAACGAGATAAAAATTCCATTAAAACAATTTCCATGAAAGGAAGCCCCAAATTGTAACACTATTACCAGTGTATGGATGTTAGCAGGGATGTATACATTATTAATATATACAGAATATATACATAAAAATATATAATCAAAGTAAAATGTAATTATTGACAACAATACTGAAACCATCAAATAAAAGAACAACATATTTAAGAAACAGATATTAGTATATTTAAAAACTGATAGATGCATTAATTCAAAATGAAAAAAGAAAGGAACATTGAATGCGTAATGAATGTTTCTAATGATTTCTTTGTTGATAAAAGTGAAGAAAAAATGTTAAAATTAATACTTTAAAGTTTTAACAAATCCATGATATCATTATATTGAAATCAATGGTTCAAATTTCTTCATATATATTTCTAAATACAGCAAAGTACAGTGGTAACGTATTTTAAAGCGCCGTTATGGAAAAAAATCTCATTGCTTGGAAAGTATGGAGCTGTACTATTTTGTAAAAGTATTTAACAACTTGATAACTAAATATTCCTCAACTATTTTCTGAGAAAATAATGATACAATAAAACAAGATTACTGGAATGGTAACGTGACATGTGTAAAGTATGTTACAAACAGATTCCTCCTTCAAATAAGTATTCACATTATATTTTCATGTGCTTTAGCTCGAATAACACAAGTTTATTGATCACAGTTTAGTTCATCATGTTGTTCAGTTTTAATTATATCTTGTTTTCAGAGATGTCTGTTTTAGCATAGATTAATTTATGCAAATGAGCTAAAATACCTAATGTAGAAAAAATTATTTTACCTTCACAACAATAAAATACTATTCTAGAAAACACTGAGAGACATTAAGACCAGATCAAAGCTGTCTGATCTATATTTTCTAAATAATTGATGTAACAAAACAAGGTTATTGAAATGGTAACGTAACATGTTATGTATGTTACATACTGATTCCTCCTTCAAAAAGGTGTTCAAACTTCAATTCCAAACAATATAGCTCACATAATTGTTATTTCATTGATAACATTTAATTATATCATTTTATTAAATTTTAGTGGTATCTTGTTTCCTGAGATGTTGGTTGTGGTTGTGGTTAATATTATGCAAATTAGCTATACATACCTATTTTGGAGTAAAAATGTTACCATCAGTGTTACAAAATACTATTAAGGAAAACACTGACAGACTTTCAGGACAGATCAAAACTGTTTGGTACATATAAATTGATTTAAACTTAAAAAATATTATTTTCTAATAAAATTTTGTTACTTTGAAATATTCTCATAAATATGCAAATTAGTTAATTAACATAAAAATGTTGCTATTTAAAGGCCAATGTCTTAGCTCCATTTTGATACCATTTTTATTGTTTTATCACCAAAACTAACCAAGATATGACTGATTATCCTCTATATGGTCGTATTTTCCAAAAATGAACGGTTGCCATGGAAACAATGAAATCTTATATAGTTCAAAAGAGTTTTTTCATGGGAACAATTTTTATTTCGAAAGGGTTGGTCCTGCCGAACAGTTTGGTACCTATGAAAAAATTTTTGGTGGGGAGGGGGCGGCGGGGGTGCATGGTAGACCCTATTGGCCCCCCACCTAAAACCACCCCTCGGGTGAATTTTTTGTTTTAGTTTCTTGCGCCATATAGGCCTTGGTTTATCATAAAGAATATGCCAAACTGTTGTTATAAGTAGAAGAAAAACTTTCAAAACAGGTTCATTGTTTTTGAACAACACATTTTGTCCTTTATAACATGTTCTTCCGACTGTTCATGTTTTATTTCGTAGAAGATATCAAGCTTCTTTTTCAAAAGTATTTTGTCGTTACTTTTATAATTATTGTGTGTCTAACTTATTTGTTCAGGTACTCCGGGAGTTGAAAGTGTTACACACAATTGAGTAAGATTAATGGAAACAAAAGCGAGATGAATTATAGATGAATTAATACAGTCATCTGGGATAGTAGAGAAAAGTGCTAGATGGGTTTTGCCGATATGGGTAAACTCAACGGTAGCGCCATTTCGTTGTGAATGAAATAAATTTTGGGTATGGTAACATGAGCCTTAATGTTCAACAAATCACACATGTAAACAAATTCGAGTCTAGACACATATGCGTCTCAAATCGGTTATTTTGCAAGACATTACCTTAGCAGAATTGAATTTGTAATTTGTCTGTTAAATTACATCATGTCAATCAATTTACAAGACAGACATAGCAATTAGGCATCGTACGTCAGCATGATACTCAATCTCAACATTTTGACTAGAAATATCAGGATTTCATGACTAGAAACACAGAAACTAGAACTTAACGTAAGGAATGTATATGTGTGGAGAACTGTTTAAAGTCAATAACATTCTGCAAGTTACTGCATGTGCAATGCTGCTTTGCTTCGAACTGAGTTCTTTTTTAAAAACAGCAATTTGTCAACTGTCTCAGTTGGCAGATTGGCCCGCTGTGCAGTAACAATATCTCCAGTTGTGCTGAAGATACGTTCTGATGGTACTGAAGTTCTACTAGAACGTGAAAAAAACCTTAACATTACTTTGCTACATATTGTAATAGAATCATAGCCAACAAACCTGATTGTGCCGTAATATTTTTATGTTTTCAATCAATTTCCAATACTTTTGGCGACACAATATGCATAGTACGGAATAAGTAATTTAAAGGACGGATTCCCTACAGAAAGGAGATATTCTTCTCAGTAGTATGATTCATACCGGCTGTTTTGGTTAATCAAATGACCGTTTCGGCTTTTATGTTAATTTTATGCGTTACTTTTAACGAAACACAACATTTAACTTGTAACTTGAAATTGATGCATATATACACTGCGGATACAAAGATGCTACTGGGAAAGCCAAGTTCCAAAAACACAGCCTCTCAAAATCGCAACTCACAGCACACTGACGCAAGCACGCACGCATGCACACCCACCCACCCACACCCACCCACCCACACACATATATATATACATATATATATATATATATATATATATATATATATACAAGGACACCAAATACACGAGGACATAATGAACAAAATTAGGAACAAATATGACGGAACGAATTGGAAATTCTCAAACATATGATCGAAAATGTATAGCATCTGCAACATTCACTCGTAAATTAGTTTGCCTTTTTTGTCGTTTTTGTGCACTATTGGCCTTACTTGTTTACGCCTGTAATGCAGTGCAACAAAAGTATTTGGCAATTATTTTAAGAAGTTTTATACAGATTCAGTCGTAAGTGCATGTAGTATCAAAATGTTAAACAAATTTAAATGTACACATTTATAAAAGTGTCTGTTTTCCAATTATGTATGTAAGAGTGTACCGTGCCATTTAGTCATTTTACAAGAGCAGTTAAAATAATTGTAATTATAACCAGCAACAAAATATAGCCAAAAAAAACAAACAAACCTAATTACGATATTTGTAAGGTATTTCTAGACCGACCAGTGCAGACAGAATCTCCCCATAAAATAGTTTGCTATCAGTTATTAGTCGATGACCGGTTGGACGTCACTTACACCTTCACATTTCTCCCTAGAAATCTGTAGTAAACAAATATAGAATCGGGAAGTTTCATATAAGGTTTTGACTTTGGATATACTGAAACAAAATACAGTCAGTCGAAACAATATGTTCGCTTTAGGTAAGCACATCTGTGACAAATATCTTGACCAGAGTTTGTACTTGTAAAAACAGTTATAAGATTATGAGACGTAGAATAATAAAGTAAACAAAAACAGACTTTTTTTATAGATAAATTGTAAGGTTATCTATGTTTTCATACTTTTAATAACGATACCGTTCGTTATTTAGGTAATGTCATTTAATACGATAGTGATTCTTTCCTAAACAGGTGTTTTACTTTTGCACCAATACTAGTCGTGTTTTAAAAAAAACTGGTCAATCTAATTGTAGTGGGAGAGAGAAGGGGTAAAACTACAAAGTCCCCTTGAAAAGATCTAGGAGGCAATTGTCCATGATTTAACCCGACAATTTACTTTTTTGGCAAACATGTGTTTAGAAACCACGTGTATTAAAAAGTTAGTCTGTCTTGCTCTATTCCCCATGTGACTATTACTGGAATTATCACAACAAAAGTTTTACATGTATCTGAAACTTTAAGAAATTAAGAATTCCAGAGACTACGATGTAGTCGATAAACCTTTGGTCGTTCAGGTGTGTCCAAAATAGTCTTCTTGTAAATACGTAACAATATTTCAGATATGTTTTGATGCAAGGGATAAAATGCATGCAATATCCTGCTCAAATAGGTTTTTCAATGCTCTAGAATTAAGGAAAATGGACATGACAAAATGAAAACTAATATGTGCTAGGCATCTTATACCTCCAAAACATTTTCTCGTCAAATACTGTTTTGCTTTTGGTCTTATTTGAACATTATATGAATAATTAAACTAACCATGGAGTTGACACGATGTTACTCGATGCACTAAGTTAATTCTAAAGCTTTGAGTTTCCTCCTCAAGTATTTTAACAAACACTTAGCGAATGGACATTTCTGGTTAAGCAACATATCACCTTTATATTATTGTGCTGTGCACTGAGCACATTGTACAACATTTCAGACAATAACAATGTTGCCACGTTATACAGTTGTTGCATTCTTTATACATGTATATCTGACTTTATTTTTTACAAAATATGAATCCAAAAAACTCTTTACTTTTGTAGGCACTGAATGTTCACGAGAAAAAAAAAACAGACAGAAAACGTATGATATGTAGAAGTTGTTCTTGCTATTGGAAAAGAGTCATGTCATTTCTCAAGTCTGCCGACTTGTATTGTTGTCGACAGGCACTCTATTCACACTATTCACCAACACTTGCGAATGACATTGTAAGACACTGGAAAGGCTTTGGAAGATAAAATGTATTGTTAGCAAACAGTACAATTAATCCAATATATATGATATCAAACCGGAAAGGCAATTTGTTGTTGATATAATCACATGAAAAATATATAACTATCGCAGTTGGAGCTGAAAATAAATCGTATCAACACAGATGATCTAATTATACATATATTCACACAGTACTATGGTTTTCAAACCGTAATTTGAAATTTACTTTGATTTATTTATTCTGTTTTAGGTTCGCTCGGCAAAAATATTTACTGTTGGTAACGATATATACGTAGATATTCTCAATACTACTGATTGAATATAATCATATTTTTCAAAGTTATAGCGTGTGCCTTTCGGTACTTTGTACTGGATGTATTTGCAAACTTTCCAATGAATTTTGTAAAGGTCTGCTTAAAATTATAAATAGAAGTTTGAAATTAGTGCTCTAAAGCGTATGTAAAAATCATATTAAACGCAACCAATACTGCTTTTACAGAATATATCTTTAATATATTTCTCATAAATAACCTCTCTCTGCATTTAACACCCAGGTTGTAATTTTTCGATAGTTAATGCATAATGGCATTGAGAACTGAGATTAGAGAAGAAAATCACCTGTTCTCAATTGATTAAGAATATATTAGTTTGCAGAAGATTATAAGCTCTGTTAAACATATGAATAGCTGAGGCACTGACACCTGTTTTCATTTACATATATTAATTATTTATTTAGATCTCATCGGTATGACATAAGTATGCACGATATATTAAAACACAATAAAATACATGTATACGCGTTGCCGCCACTCTAGCAGAGTTATAAGAGATCATCTTTGTTATATACATAATACTACATAAAATCTCTTATCTAAAATCATAATGTACAAATCTCTAGAACAAAAATTTGTCATATTGTCTGTTCTCAGATGTATTAAAGTATGAAGAGATGCTGTCCAAATAATGGTTAAACTTGTCTAGAAAAAAAAAACTACGTTATGAGCTTGTTACCTTAATGCTAATACATCAAGTTATCCAATCCAGTGCAAATTGAATCAATTTAGAAAAAAGGCAAATTTTTGTTTTATTATCTGATCTAGTCCAGCATAATAAAATTACTATACATGGGCTGAGTGAAACAGAACCCAACCACAAGACGACTGAAACCAGCATAGATGCAGAATAAATCAGACACACCAAAGCCCAGCCCGAACCGGACACACACTATTCGCCATTCAGCCAGTAAAGATATACTGAGATGCCAGGCAAACAGTATGGATCCCGACCAGACCACACCCCTGTGCAAACCAATCCGCACCCCAACAAACCGCAGTCGTGCTATAGTTGGTTTCCCCTTGACACTGCTCAAGTCACAACTTTACAATAAAATATATACTAAGTTATTATTATACACTTAAGTATATATATACTGGTCCCACTTTTTCAACCGTACCTAGGCAAAACACAATCGACCGTTTGCATTTTCTGGTATTAGGAAATGTTTTATTTGTAGCGGACACACAGTTAAATATCATTTGAGTCTGAGTTACCAAAAGGAACAGATGAAATTCAAGGAAACAAAGATACATGTCAAAAAGGAAAAGGCACCTTCTAAAAATGCAACCCCGACAAAACCTAATCTTGTAACAGCTTTTGAACTTGATGGGTATTTTTGTGTTGATGTGATGTGTACATGATTAATATGTGCATGAAATAGACAAAACAAAAACAACAAGGACAAAACAAAACAAGTTTAAAAATGTAGGACACCGCCTTAAAACGCTTAATTTTAACATTTCAGTAAGATTTCCAAGCTTTTTATACGATGAAGTGCCCAGTAGGCCTTCTGTCAGAAGACTTCTATCTGCTCCGTTGTACATAACTTTTAAGTACTCGGGCAGAAAATATTGATCATTTCAACACAAGGATAACCAAGTCAAAGACACTAATTAGACTGATGCAATTATATCAATCTGATGGTGCTCTTATTATATTCACTATATAACATATTATACTTATAGCATTCTGTCTTCACATGAAGGAAAATGTTGTTTTTTTTTCAGATTGTTTTACCAGTGGTTTTACAAAAGCAGAAACAGATATCTATACATGGTAGGTTGCGTGTTGTAAATTGTCTATCAAAGAACTTGCTGACTTGTTTGGTGATTGGCTCGAATATTAATGTAAACAAAACTCTATAGTTATATAACCAATTTCATTCGAGAATTCATCTTATACAGCGATATATTTTGAAATGCTCAGGAATAAAAACATTGAAAATTTTATTTGTCATTAAGAATGGAATAGCTGAACAAAAATTGCTATTTTAATACAACTAATCATACGATCCGATACTTTAATACGATGGTGATTTTTTTCTGATATGTTTATATCGGACATATTGCTTTTCCAATATTAATGATATCTCAGTTGATTTGATTACAAGTCATTCATTGATAGCAACACTTTCTTAAATAACTGATTGTATAAAAAGCAAAAACTAGAAATGAAATTAAATTTTGGAGCGTTTGATTGAATTGCTGCTTTGAGTGATGTCCGTTTGTAAATGAAAATACTTCTGTACAGTAAGTTTTTTTTAACATAATTACCGAAAACAATTTATTATTTGGGATTATCTATGGGGTATGCGTCCTTGGAAAACGATTTTTACTTTGTTTGAAATATTATGAATACTGAACAGTTTAAAGACGGTTTCAACGCTCAAGTGAATAAATTTGATTAAAAATTGTGATTTACATTCAACTTTCTTCTCGGAATGAGAGCCATCACTGATCAAATTAATTCATCATAATAAAGCGGAAAGCGTGGTGAGAAGAATAGTGTCACTGCTCTGTACCGCGCTAATAGAAACTCGTATTATTTATTACAAAGGATGTCACACATCAAAGACACACAAGGTTATCTCATTTATTACAGAAAAAAAGAACATTACGACATTTGTTACATGCACACATATTTGTGAAAAATAATTTCAATATTTCCATATTGATGTGTATCATCCCGCCTGACATGTTTGAATCATAATGACAGAATACACACAAAATCTAACAGTCAGTTTGTTGATCGCATTTTATATATTTTCTAACATCTTACAATTTTGAATATAGAATGCTTATATTTATATTACATGCATCTGCTTTTAATTTTAGCCAAGTAAAGGAAAAGAAAGAAATCAGCTTACGCAACATTTAGTTTTCAGTAATATCATACCAAACAAATTAGGAACCAGTTCTTCTGGTTGATTCAAATAACCTTCCAAATCGCCAAGTTATGTTCAAAAATTTAATGTATTATAATTCTGTCATTTTCAACCTGGCCTCGTGTACAACTCACTAGGCAATACATGTAGGTCACACTCCGTCTGGTACTGCACTGTATGATTAACGACAATACATGTTATTCTGAGTTACATAGAATTAGGCTATGTCATTCGTATAATATTTCATAGCATTTGATGAAAACAAATACATGTACCATATTTAAACAGAATTGAATATCCTCTATATAGGTGTTGCGGTAAATAGTTACTTTCTATACATTCACTATATCAAACTCTTTATTTCTTAAAGTTAAATCTAATCACATGGCTATATTATTTTAGTCACTTAAACAATGAAAGAAGTCTAAACGTTGTATATCCTGCGATAAACAACGGTTTACACCCGGACTGCTGAGAGAATATAACGTCAAATAGCCTCATGATGTGTAGCAGCTCATCACTACAGTCGCCAGATGGACTATATATCCTAACACCGAACAGAGTTAAATCAGACGATAAATTACACAAATAATTTCATTATTAAAATTTTGATGAATAAACGGTCCTGAAGAGTAGATTGTCTATCTAAAAACATGCAAATTTGCATCAGAGGTACAAATACAAAGAATACAACGAGTACTTCTGCTTATGTTCCTTCATAAAATTACATCCAAATGTTTCTGATGCGCTTAACAGATTTATAAACTGTAGTCTAGTTTATACATTACTTGACAGAATAGAACCACCGTGATTATGTTTCAGTAGTGTAAAGCATTTCTTTGGTAGCTTACATCGCTATAAATTTGAACCTATCATATAGTTTGCTGAGCAGGATGTTTGAAGATGAACGCATACATTTTGTCTTAATGTCTGAAAAGTAATTATTGTTACACATCACGCCGTACTTAATATCCAGTTTCGATCGTAAATGTACTTTTAAGACATATTAAGACAACAAAAAAACCAAACCCATCATTTTAAAATGAAATAATAAAAAATAGATATGATGGCACCATGATAGTATTAATGCAAACAATCAAATCCCAGCGTACAGCTAGTGACAAATTACACAGTTTTTGTGAAATAATGATTAATTTCCCGTTAGAAGTTCTTGGGAGATAAATAGAAGTAAATGTTTTCTTATCTTGAAAGAAAATATGACTGACTGTATAATACAATGCCTATCATGACTTAAAGCCATCCTACTACTTGCAATATAATTATGGAATGAACGTTATTTTGTGCGCATTTCGACTGGTATAAACCTCATTGTGACCGTCTTGCAAATCCATGAATTGCGCCAAACGCACAAGAAATAACATCGTATTCTTATAAATTTTGACAGCAGCTTGCTACAATAATAAGTAACGTCTACATTTAATTGTGACTCGCGCTCGGAAAAAAAAATCTAGTTCCTAAATTTTATTCACAATATCTTAATATCAAACAAAAAAATTCATATGGTTGTGTCGATTCATTTTGATCTTTACATTCAGAAAAATAAGTTTTACCCTAATTATTATATCTTCATTACGAAATTTTATATTATATTTTATATTGTACTTTATCCTAAATAAAATTGTAAATATAATCGTTATAATCGTATGAACACAGAAATGAAAATGACGTCATAAATTATCTAAAGTGTTGATATAAAATTTGAAGGTCAATATGGAAAGTTTATTGACTTTGAATTCAAGGTTCCATTGTAACTTACAAATGAGTACGCAGTAATTGAGACTATAGAAGTTTTAAACGTATGAGTTCTGACCCCTAAGTGTGACATTGACCTTGAAGCGAGCCATCCGAAATATGCGCTCTGCGCGTCGTCCCGATGTGGTGAACATTTATGTCACTTTTCTTTGAAATCCTTCAAGGGGTTCAAGAGTTACAGTGCGGACACGAAACAAAGTCATATGACATTTGACATCTACGTGTGACCTTGACTTTGATGCAAGCCATCCAAAACATGCGCTATGCACGTCGTCCCGCTGTGGTGAACATTTGTGTCACGCTTCCTTGAAATCCTTCAAAGGGTTCACGAGTTACAGAGCGACCACGAAATTGCTAACGGACGGACAGACAGACGGACGGACACAGGCGTCATTTATACGTCCATTTGGGCGTAAACAAATGCAGGATGTACATTTTGTAACGCACGCACGAATAGCCTAATAACTTCTAGCTCTCAGTTGATAAAACGCAAATGGTTTAGAAATATATTCACAGTAGACAATCTAGAAACTGAGAAATAGACTTGACGGTTTTTGATGTACATGTAAACAGAAATGAGGACCTAAATTTTGTATAACTACCGTGATATGTGCACATGGAATCGTCTTAGACTTTCCTGCCAAATTGTGATAACAGATAATTCCTTGGTATTAAGAAAATCGAATGAGAATCTTTCTGAAGTTTTGTTTGAACCAAGCGGCCACGATTCTAGAACATTTGCAAAATTGGATTATTCTGCTGTCTTCGAATCAGTTTCAAATTAGTTTTTATCTGCAAAATAAATGAAATGGCACACAAAGAAATCAATAAAGAACTTAACAATGACGAGGTCGGGCAACTTTTATCTTATAAATGTAGCTTGGAAGTGACTTATAATATACCGTTGATCCATTTACTTTCGTTCAGTAGTTGTGTTAAGGAAACATGACTGTTATTAAGCATGGTAAACATTTTGTCTGCGAGGCAATTTTTAGCAAGATTAAAGGGGACATCTTCGCTACTTGCGTTAGCAATTGAGGAATTCAATGCTTTTGTATGTGCATAAGTGATGGGTAGGTGAGAAAGACTTTCACATTTTATTTAAAGCAAAAACATTGATTAATCACATGCCGTACATTCAGTATTTTATTACAAGGCATTAAAAGTATATGATCATATTTGTTCCTCAAGGTATGGGTTTATCCCAATAAAATCTAAAACAATCTTTGGTTCTGGGATTATTTCCAGGTCTCGTGCAATAAGTGTATTATAGTACTATAAGTGTATTAAAGTTACAGCCTAACAAAGCTGACAGATGAAAGTACGCTTAAGTTAGTAAGTCATGTAATTTGCCAAAACGACTTCATTGCGCTATAGACTTTTTGCGAATTCAAATTTGAATGTATCATTTGCTATTCAATACAGACATGTTTGAAATATACGCCATAAACAGCACACAAAAATAAGCTCAATGCTCGAGTTGGGATCCCTTGTACGGAATTAGTGTTAATTAACCTATGTTAAATCAACATTTCACACAACATGTTGACATTGATACACGCGAAGGGCATGAAGATAATGGTGTATCTAATTACAATTCCAATAATGTCCTAGGCTATAATCTTTTATCAAAAGACATCTCCTCGTTTACCAGGGTTCTGTAAAATGTCATAAATGGATGCTCGCCTTCAGCAAGCAACAGTTTCCACTGTTTTATAATGAATGTCTTAAGGAAGTTTAGGGTACTGATGTGACATATCGTTTCATATTCGTTTCTGTTAGAACATGATCAATTTGAAGGACTTGATACATGACATTTAAAGTAAGATGGATACGCTTTTCGCTGACTGAACTTTGTGCATGTAGTGTATAATTAAGTGAAACAAATGGTACGAAGTAGTATGAAACCTGACCTACGATTTGATCTTTCTGCAAATTCAAGTACAAGTAATTGAGAAATGTGTAATGAAACATTTTTCAAAAAATCCTTAGATCATTTGTAATATACACTAAAAAGAGCAAATATAGATATTACGAGTAATACTAGCCCTATATAGGGTTCGCTTTTATAAAGTAGAAAATACATTATTAGCTAATCCAAGAAAAAATAATGTGTTGTCGAGATTGATCGAGACAAAACTAATTACCATGATCTCAGTAAACTTTTTTTTACTTTAGCGCATGATTTATATTTACATAACTTGAAAAATGATCCGGAACAACTACTAAGTTAAACGTGAGTTCATAACATTTTCAATAGACTGGTGAAGTATTTGTGAATATTTTTTAATATTTTGAAGAGATAAAGGAGAATCGAGGCAATAGTTAAAGAATATAAGAAGGAAGTACAGTAAATCAAATACGTAGTAATGATTTTTTTATATAGAAATAAGTTTGTTATAACAAATGTTTCACAATTTAGATACTTATTAACATGTCTATAATGTACTCGTGTATCGTCTAGACTTTATAGTTTCTCCATATGCGACATTGAAATATTGTGTTTGTAATGTTTTTTTTTTTTCTTTTTTTTTTTTTTGATACTGTCTCTTTATTATCCTCGTCATAGGTTACTGAAGGGTCGAGGGCATCCACTTCAGCACCTTACAAAGTTGGCATCATTATTAGATTGGTGATAACTAATCAATAGTACAATTACATACTATAGTATTATTCATAAA
Organism: Mercenaria mercenaria; assembly: GCF_021730395.1. Taxonomy (NCBI): domain Eukaryota; kingdom Metazoa; phylum Mollusca; class Bivalvia; order Venerida; family Veneridae; genus Mercenaria; species Mercenaria mercenaria. The sequence goes on from NC_069378.1 coordinate 2,481,863, forward strand.
ATAAGCTCAGAATTCAAGACAAATTCTTTACATTAACATATACTATATCGATGTAACAATATTTCATCATACTTTGTTGAGAGACAATATTTTTTTTTCTACAATGCAAAAAGGAAATTAAAAAAAAAACTAGAGAGCAAAAGAAAGAGAGAAAGAAGAACATAACCCACCTGATTTCAGTATTTTTCTTTAGACAGAAAAATCTTGATATAGTTAATTTTAGAAAGAGGATCAATAAAATTTACTGGAATATATTCTTAACCATGGTCCGTTCTTTTTCAAAAACTTGCACTATCTTTCTTTTTATTGCAATATCTTTATTGAGTTTATAATTATAATGAAGAAAGGATACAAATCCACCGAGTGTTAAAGATCTTTGTAAGGACCTACTTTGGAAAATATATTTTTTAAGTAGTGACAAAGTGATATTCAATGGCTTATCTGTGGTACCTAAGATAACATTTTTTTCATTTGGCAAAAATGTGATATTTTTTCTTTCACACAATGACCTTATTTCACTGAAGATATTTGATGTATGAGTACGTGACCAGAATAAGTGCTCAATACTTTCATTTTCTACATTACAATATGAACATAAAGGTGTATCTTTTATTTTAAGTTTAAATAGGTGATCATTTAATGGCAAAATACGATGTAATATCCTGACTTGAAACCACTGCATACTTGTGTCTTTAAAACAGTCAAAGGGCATATTATAGTACACCTTCCATTCATCTTGTTGAATGGAATATCGGTGGTTCCATTTTATTTGGCTGGTAGGAAATTCTTTGTTTTTATTAAAGATATCAAAGAATGGCCTTGTTCCGTGTTTATGTTTTAAGAGTATTGACATAGGATTTGGTATTAGAGGAGTTTGATGTTTATCTAATTGTTTTCCCCTGTGACTTTTACTGAAGTATTTCATAATGGCATTTTTCATTCCCATGTAATGAAGAAGGTTAATATTTATATTATAATTATTTTGTAGTTTGTCTTTATTCATAATCTCATTATTTTCAAAAATGTCATTGATGTATTTAATACCGTTCAAGACCATGATTTGAAGAAAACACTTTTATTGCCAATACAAATATTATGATTATAAAATAGAGGTTCTTTTAAACAGTTACATGAATCAACTTGTATTACACAAATAAACTCTCCAAAACCAGAAAGAACATCTTTCCAGAACAAATTACTGCATATATTTGCCATTTTTTCTGCATAGTGTTTGCCACAGTTGAACAATTTACTTTCATGAAAATAGAGATTAGTAAGAGATTGCCACTGACCCTCATGAAGAACTAATCTTCTTAGCAATGTCAGCTTCATACTTTTAATAAATGCCTCTAAGTTTACCATTTAAGACCACCTTCAAAGTATTCCTTAATAATTACTGTTCATTTTATTTTAGCTGGACCTTGCCATAAAAAATCAAATAGAAGTTCATTTATCTTTTTTTATCATTGTTCCTTCAGGATTTGGTATTGTGAGAAATAACTGATTAAAAACTGGTATTAAAATACTTTTAATCACTGTGATTTTTCCTAATGGAGTTAAATACCTGCGATTCCAAAAATTTATTGACTTCTTAATTTTCTCTATTTTTTCATTATAATTCAAATCTATCATTTTTTCTAAATCAACATGAAAATGAACTACAAGTAATTTAAATTTACATTGTCCCCAAAGTGGTTTAAATTTTGTTTTTATAGAGTCTGCACTGTATTTTTTGGACCCTAGCCAAATGATACATGTCTTACCAAAATTAATTTTAAGACCTGATAACTTAGAGAAATATTCCAGTTCATTTAATGTCTGATCTAGAGACTCCTTTGATCCATCCAAAAGGATGGAAGTGTCATCGGCATATTGAGATATAATGTGCTCTACATCACCAATATTAATGCCTTTTATTGCATCATTTTTTTTTATTCTATGGATGAGTATTTCTGTACAGAGGATAAAAATATAAGGTGATAGTGGATCCCCTTGACGACAGCCGCGGCCTACTTTAAAGAATTCTGTTAAAAAACCACAATGTGCTACAGATGATTCCATATTATTATAGAAAATATTTACCCGTGTTTTTATGGAGTTGCCAAAATTAAACAAATCTAATGTTTTATGTATAAAGTGCCATGAAATGGAGTCGAATGCTTTTTCAAAATCAGTAAGTAGAAGAAGACCTGGTGAGTTTTTATTTCTAAGTAATGCATTATATCATATAGTAATCTAGTATTTTCACCAATAAATCTGCCCTTTAAAAACCCTGTTTGTTCCTTACTAATAACTATAGTCAGATAATTACTATCTAATATCGTCTTTAATCTGTTAGCAATAGATCAGGATGCTATTTTGTATACTGTATTTAAAAGTGTAATAGGTCTCCATTTCGTTAAAAAACTGGCGTGGTTTATTTTCTTTTGGTATACAAGTGATTATTAATGTCTTTGTGATACTGACATTGAACCATTGTTTAAAGCATCATTTAAAGACCGAATAATAAAATCTCCTAACTGCTTCCAAAAGACCTTAAAGGAATTAGTGGAGAAGCCTTCACTTCCCGGACTTTTATCATTAGACATTGACTGTACAGTTGCTCCTGCTTCTTTAAAAGTTAGCATTCCTTCTATACATTCAGCTTTTAAGTTTGATAAGCTTGGAATATTATAATTATCAAATTCTTTTTTTAAGTCTACATTTATTAAGTTTTCATCTTTATTTTCATACAATTTTTGAAAAAAGTCATGCATTTCCTTTAAAAATTCTGATTGAGATACAACAGTTTTACCATGTTCATTTTCTAACTTTGAAATAGTTTTATTTAAATAGTTATGTATTTCAAGGTTACAGAAAAAGTTTGTTGGCTTTTCTCCTTCATCAGTCCATTTAACGTTTGATCTTAATAGATGTCCTTTAAGTTTTTCTTCTCTAATAGAATTGAATTGTTTCTTTAATGAGTAAAGTTCATCAGAATTCTTCTCTTTTAATGTATTTTCTAAAGATTGTTTCTTACTCATAATTTCCTTTTCTAGTCGACACTGTTTTTTTTTTTCTTGTAACTTGTGTCGTAGTCTGGGTTCTTACGCCCTGGGTTGGAGAGTACTTGTGGGTCATCTGCCTGTAAAGGCACGCAAAGAGGCACTAAGAATTTGTCGTAAGACAAGAGAAGAAAAATGGCTTCTACTACCATGTATTTCTATTTACTGAAGTGCATAATTCCATATTTCCAAGCGAATGCAATACAAATATGATATGAAATGAAAGACAATTGAATACTACAATGAATGAAATCAACAATTACCTGTAAAGGCACGCAAAGCGGCACTAAGAATTTGTCGTAAGACAAGAGAAGAAAAATGGCTTCTACTACCATGTATTTCTATTTACTGAAGTGCGCATGCGTGACATAGGAGTGCGGGAAAGTCAAATATGTTTGAGGCCCGTCACCATGGTTAATTAATATGAAAATAAAATGACAGATGAATGAATGTATTGGAAATGTACAGGAATATTGGAAATATGGGATGATAAGACATTTAACAGTGACAGCACAAAAGGACAATACATAAATCATACAATCGACAGATACAAAAATAAAGTGGGTATCTGACCCTGCGACATACTCCCCCTCTTAGGGAAATGTCGTCTCGACATTTTAAATTCTCACTTCAATCTATACCTTTAAGAGCAGTAATTCTAATATGAAGGTACAGCTGTAAAGCTTAAAACTACCTATCTAGTTCTAACTACTGATGTATTTTCTACATACTTGCTAGAAAAAATACTTGTAAAAGTAATACTACTCAAAAAGAAAAAATGAAGCAGACGTCAGCCCACAAGCTGTGATAATTGTACACTCGGTGCAAAATTTCACAGAACATAATATATTTCAATATGCTGTTAAGCACATTTCACAATAGGCGAGCTCAACCTATTTAATGTGAATACAGTGTTAATAACAGATAACTGTAAAATTAAGGCTATCCAGGCAATGCATCTTTGCATTACACAGATAAATAAATACAAAAATTCAAGGATGCACAAAATGACCAAAAATACATGTACATGGTCAACTCTCATGTACACAAAATCATTCGACGCATTATATATTTACATGAAATCACAATTCCAAAATCTGATCCATAAAACATTCCTGGTCTCTGTAAGAATACTCTGAAAAAGAAGTGAACTATTCCATTTTTAAAATTAACTTAAATGCCAATCATCTGATGTCATCCATTTTGGCTTAGCCCTAGTTCTGACTGCCCTTGGCTGAAATGGCTGTGCTGCAGGATTCAAAGACCTAAGAGCAGGTATGACATATTTATTGGGATTTGTTGAAACAGGGTCCTTCTGAGTATTATTAGAATCTGAAAAAGAAACATGGTTAGAACAATTTGATGGATCCAGTACAGAGTTATCTGTTGGTTGATCTGGTTCCTGATTGTCCAACACTTGTTGTTCAGAGCCTGGAATATCAGAATTACCTGAAACATTTGTTACAGAGGAAGTAGTAGTTTGTTTGGAAGCAGGGACTTGTAAGGGGATACCCATAAATGGGAGGAGGAGGTTGCGATGGAGTAGTCTAGGATGACTTTGGCCATGTTCCCGTTTCACACTATATACCGGGAGATCTGGATTGGGCTGATCAACGACTACATGGACGTCTCTCTCCCACCTATCGGCAAGCTTGTTCTTACCCCTGATGCCGACATTACGAACAAGAACCCTATCTCCAACTTCCAACTTTGCTTCTCTGACACGGAGATCATACCTCTTCTTGTGTCGACGTCCTTGTTTCCTTGCTTCTCTGGAGGCCACTTTGTAGGCGAAATGGAGCCTACTCTTCAAACCGGAGACATAACTGGACTTGTCTTTGGTGTCACCTTTGTCTGGCTCAATCCCTAAAACCGCGTCTATGGCTAGCCTGGGATGACGACCAAACATCAGGAAATGAGGGGTGAAACCAGTGGAGTCATGTCTGGTTGAGTTGAAGGCGTGGACCATGGTTGGGAGATGTGCCTTCCAGTTAGACTTCTTCTCCTCCTCAAGCGTGCCAAGCATGTTGAGTAGAGTCTCGTTGAACCTCTCTGGCATTCCATTTCCTTGAGGGTGGTATGGTGTGGTCCTCGTCTTCTCCACACCTGCCAGTTTGCAGAGTTCTCGGATAACATCACTCTCAAAATTCCTCCCTTGGTCGCTGTGAAGTCTACTAGGGAAACCATAATGGGAAATGAAAGAGTCGAACAGAAGTTTAGCAGTAGTATGGGCTGTCTGGTTTTTAGATGGTAAAGCCTGAGAAAAACGAGTGAAATGGTCGGTAATGACAAGAATATTCTCAAAACCACCAGAAGACATCTCAAGAGAATGGAAGTCCATACAGACAAGTTCCATTGGGTAATGGGACTTGACAGAAACAAGTTTGGCAGCATTTCTATCTAAAGTTTTCCTGCGAATACACCTTGAGCAATTACGGATACGGTGCTCAACAAACTGGTCCATTTGGGGCCAATAAAAACGAGACTTCAGCAAGCTGATGGTTCGATCCCGGCCCTGATGACCAGCTTCATCATGGAGCCCATGGAAAACTTTATCATAGAAACACTCTGGCAAAATCAACTGATGGACATCAAAACCACTCATAGAGCCTTTCCTGTAAAGAACACCGTCTTTAAAAAACAGAGAATTCCATTCCCGCAAGTACCTTCTAACAGTCATTGATTCACTTGCTCTCTGGCGTTCAGTTAACCTGTGACCGGCCCTGAAAATCTCAATTACTCTACAGATGGCAGGATCATTAGCCTGTTCCTCCTTCCAATCAACTGCTTGGAAACTGGTGCCAACTGAATTGTCATCTGGAGGGTTATCTCTAAGTACCTGTTGTGCAAAAGAAACACATTCCATGGCAGGTAATGCCTCAGAGACAGAAGAATGAGCCTGCAAAAGAGCTTTGATGGCATCTGAAAACAAAATAGTGTCATTGGTGTCTGGTTTGGGAAGCCTGGAAAGAGCATCAGCATCCAAATTCTGTTTTCCAGAGCGATAGTGGATCTGGATGTCATATGCAGACAAGGCAGCTAACCACCTGTGACTCATGGCATCTAACTTTGCCGTTGAAAAGACATAAGTTAAAGGGTTGTTGTCTGTATGGACTTTTACAGAATTACCATAGAGATAATCATGAACCTTATCACAGATGGACCATTTAAGGGCTAAAAACTCTAACTTGTGCGCAGGGTAATTGCGCTCATTCCCTCGTAACCCTCTGCTGGCGTAGGCAACAATACGCTCCTTGCCATTATGCTCCTGGTAAAGAACTGCACCCAAACCACTGCAACTGGCATCTACGTTCAAAATAAAAGGTTTAGAGTAGTCAGCATATGCCAAGACGGGAGGTGATGTCAGTTTGTCAATCAATAATCTGAAAGCATCCTGTTGTTTCTGACCCCATGTCCAAGGTGCAGCAGGTTTGGACGATTTAGCCTTCTTGTTGGTAGGGTGACCAACTAGGAGGTCATTTAATGGTTTGGCTATCTGGGAAAATCCAGGGACAAAACGACAGTAATACCCAGCAAAACTCAGAAAGCTTCTAAGTTCCTTGATACTTGTAGGGACTGGCCACTCCTTCAAAACCTTGAGCTTGTCTGGATCTGTCTCGACTCCATTTCTGCTTACAACATGGCCAAGGTATTTCACCTGAGTTTGGAAGAACTCACACTTAGAACCTTTCAGCTTCAAACCAGCCTGTTCCAAGCGTTGGAATACAGCTTCAAGACGGCGGAAGTGAGAGTCTATAGTGTCAGAAAAGATGATGATATCATCGAGATAGATAAGACAGTCTTTAAGGTGCAGCTCGCCCATGCAGCGCTCCATTAGACGTTGGAAAGTGGCTGGGGCATTTGTAAGTCCAAATCCCATGCGGTTACATTCAAAAAAACCTAAGGGACCAACCTGGAAAGCGGTTTTCTTCTTGTCCTCTTCCTTCATGGCAACCTGCCAATAACCAGAGCGTAGGTCAAGTTTGGAAAAGAAGTGAGAACCAACCAAAGAATCAATAGTTTCCTCAATCCGGGGTAAGGCGTAGGCATCTTTTACGGTCCGACTGTTCAATTTTCTGTAGTCGATACAGAACCGTAGAGAGCCGTCCTTCTTCCGGACTAAGACTATATTGGAAGAAAAGGGACTCTGTGATGGTCTGATGGCATCTGCTTCCAACATGTCCTTCAAGTGCTCTCTAACTTCCTCGAACATGCCTGGCGGTATCCTACGATATGGTTCCTTAAAAGGAGTGGGATCAGAGAGTTTAATCTCATGCTCGACCAAGTTGGTACAACCTAGATCAGTAGGACCTGAAGAAAAGATGTGTTTCCAATTACTGAGAAAAGTTCTAGCCCGATCACGTTGATCGTTGGAAAGAGTATCAGAAGGAATAGAAATACCAAGATCATCAAGAGATTTTTCTTGGTTGTGACTCTTGGAAGTATGACCTTCTAAAGGATCAATGGTTCGAACCACCGAAACATCCTGGAGATGACAAAGTGTAGATCTCGGAAAAATAGACAACGGCCGTGCCGTAATGTTACAAATACGCACCGGTATCCTAGAAAAAGAAGTACCGGGAGTGACTTTAACAAGTCTAGGACAGATGTTCAAAGTACAGGAATCATTCGCTTCTGTTACACCTGCAGTCATGTTTCCTACTGACCGTGCTTTTCCGGTAATGGTTGTAGTCTCGAAGGGTTTCACGACAATGACTTTCTCATTCATGGATGTAACTGGTACAATATGATCTCCGGCCAGAGAAGCAAAGGCATTTTGCAATGCAGCAGGAAAACCTGAAACACCTGAAGATCTTACATGAGTGACAACATTTGTGCCCACTATCATTGGGACAGAAGAAGAATACCTTGTATCTGGGACAATCAACACTGGGACTGAAAATGGAGAAAGATCAACATCAGGGTAGGAAATGTCTAATACACTATACCCAGCATAAGGTACCTTGGAACCATTAGCCCCTGTAATATCAAGGCTAAAATCAGAAAAATCATGTAACTGTGGTTTAGGTACAAGAGAAGAGAAACTAGATTGGGAAAGCGTAGTAACTATTGACCCAGTATCAATTAATGCTCCCACTCTCTTACCATTTACAATAATAACTGTCTCATTTGAATGTCCAACAAAGGGCACAGAACTAGGGCTAATACTACCATGGCCGTCTATCTGCCCTGCGATAGAGGCCCTTTCAAGTTTAAAGTACCATCCTTCTTGTCATCAGAGGTGTTTGTACTATCTGCACTACTTTGAGTACCTACTTCTCTCCTATTATCTCTATTTCTCCAAGGTGGTCTTCTCTCTCTTTGACTTCTCTTGATATCTTTTACTTCCTTATCTAATTCACCCAACTTACTCTTCATCCTGTTCATCTGTTTTGTCAGGGCTTCTATCTGTTGGAGTACCTTGCTTTCTACTGATGCTACAAACTGCTTTGCTTCTGCTACATTTGCTTTACCTTCCTCCTAATCTGTGACCTTTACTTCTGATTTGTGCTCTGCCTTACTTACCTTTTGTGTTCTTAAATCTTCTTCAATTCCTCTAAGTTCTCTCCTAAGGGTATTAAAATCTATTACCTTTTCAAATAAATACCTTGACACATTCTTTAATTCCTGGTCCATAAGCCCTGACCATAACCTACTTCTTAACATCTCATTTCTACTAAATCTATCTAACATTTCCGGAACACGACTCAACAAACGTTCCAACCTTAAACTATAATCCGCTACACTCTCACCTTCTCTTTGGCTTTCACTGTAAAACATCTCCTTCAACTTCTCAACAGGTCTAACATTTCCATATACACCCTCTAACTCTACTAAAATATCACTGACCGAAGCAGACTCACCAAGATGTAAAAGAACTCCTCTCGCAGCACCTTTTAAAGAGCGACGCATCGCTTCTCTAATTGCATGAGTAGGATACACACCTTCATTTATCAAACAGTTGACATCATATTTCCAGATCTCAAACTCTGAAACACCATCTCCTGAAAACTCAGTAAGTTTGGGCATTTTTACTGAACTAGGTAGTCTTTCACGTTCAGGAGGGTAATCAGGTGGTAAGGGAGGTCTAGGCGGGACATATTGGTCATCATATGGCAATGAATTTAAAGGATCTAATCTTGGAGTGGGAGGTAGAAAGGAATGTGACAAAGACTGATTCTGATACTTGGGCATATCAGACACAAAGAAGCCATCATCTAATGCCGAAACAACCGGCGACCTCGTAGATGGTGTTTGCAAATCATCCTCAGCTCTAAATTCTGTATTAAATGAAACAGAAAGAGGTTCTCCAATATTATGTCTCCGACGATATATCCTCTCAGGTGTAGGGGTTCCATGCTCTCTGAGAAATGGAGCAAAGGTACTGGACAAAATAGGGTTAGGCCCAGCTGCAGTAGGTGGAACATAAACATTCCCAACTGAGGTACTAGGTTTACTAATACCGGGAGGATAGACTGGAGTATCACCCGTGTGCGTTGCAGAAGGGTCTGGTTGCACAGGAAAAATCTTATATTTCCCAGTGCGTAACAACTCTTGGATATATTGCTCCTCCGCCTTTTCCTGAACAGAAGGCAAATCCATGGTAGACATTGTGTTTTTAAAAAAAAATATATATATACACAAAATCTGAGAACACAATTGAAATAAATGTAGAACAATTAATGTCTACACTGGTACACCATACACTGTAGGGCTTAAATGGTTACTCTATGACACCATACAAAATTTCTAAAAATATATTTCAAATTTTTTTTTCAAAATTGAAAACACGTTACATAAAATTCGGGTTTATCAACAGGTACACCTATGTCTTTACTAGTACACCATACTATAACAGACACTACACACATGAACCTAAATTTCAAAACTGAAAATCTGTTACATAAAATTCGGGTTTATGAACAGGTACACTAATGTCTTTACTGGTACACCATACACTCATGAGTTTCTATTGTTATTCACAGCTTCCGTAGTATCAATCACTTGAGAGTACTAAGAAATCATATACACAACTAAAATGGTCAAAACACTACACCATACATTTATTGCTTCACAATGGCAACTATTGTACACCGTATAATATGAAGGACACAATTAAGTGCTATTCCTTTTTCAAAACATGAACACAAGGTATTCAAACCTGAAAATCAGAATTTGCATAGATGTCCACAATGTACACCATACATTTCTAAAAATTTTTTTCGGAAATTCTGGATAAGAATCTACAAATATATATACTATCGCAATAGTACAACACCTGTAAATTCAATTCTCTGAATAAGTTTCAGAAAATTTTGATAAAGCAACACAACACTATGAAATTTATTTTATTTCATACAATTTCAAATTTCAAGTTACCTCTCCTTGTTCGTTCTTGAACACCGCACACACTGCTTCAATGAAACTTCTTTTCTTCAGAAAAATAACTGTCAATCCAGACTTATGACCGCATTCTTTCACTTTTCACAAAAAGTGACAATTGTACTAAAATTCCGAAAATCCAGGTTTTGCAAAACACTCTGTAGCTCAAATATATCTCAACACTTACGTCAGAATTACTTTTTCAAAGTAAATCGAACATAAAACTATAACAAGTGGCTACCTTGTTCAAGCAAACGAAACTGTTCCTTCAAAAATACCAAATATATTTTCTTTGAATATGAATTTGGTACTGTTTGTCCCCTTTACCAATGAAATTCTTCACCAAGTGTACAACATACCACAAATTCACCAACTGAATTTTGTTACCACTAAATTTCAAAGCACAAAACTAACCTATGATCTAATACTAAACACTACCATTCTGTCTAACTGCTACTTAAAGGTATGATTTTACAGAATCCAAAATATAAAGGAAAAGAGCCAGATTTTTCCTTGCTTTTTTTTTTTTTTTTTTTTTTTTTTTTCAGTCAGACACCATCATGGATGATAAATGGGATACACACACAAATAAATTTCACATATTTCAGGGATTTATAGGAATACCCGTCTGGCTACCAATAAGCCAGCTTTCAACAGGCTATGTATACAATTATGCTCTTTAAAAGATTTTTTTTTTTTTTTTTTTTTTATAAGGCCAGTAGATTTAATAACTGATGAATAGATGAAATGTTAGTAAAGGTTAGATTTGCTCACCAACACCATGCTAAGTGAAATGTAGCCCTTGTTCCAGTTGTTACTCTGCTGTGAATTCTGTGAAGTACAGTGGACCGGTCATCTTTGTAGTATGATTCTCAATTTCTAACAGTTCAAAAAAGGGTACACAGTGGAATTATCACTGTGACAAAATTCAACCTGAAAAAAACAGTAAATGTTTAAAATACACTGTCAAAAATATACAAAACACAAAAAACACAAGTGGTAACTGCTATTAAAAAACATTTCTATCAATAAAACTCATAAATTTTCAAATCTAGATACTTTTAAAGTCCTTAAATACACTGAAAATAACTGTCACTTCTAAATTTCTGAACTGTCAAAACTGGCTGTCAAATTTCAAAGTCTATTTTCCTTTTCATTTCCACAAATCCTGGTCAAAACTCACTTTGATGGTATGCATCCTGTTGAAACTGGTTCATTTTATTTATTTGGATCCAACTTTTTTTTACTAAATATTATGTTTTGTGCACTAAATTATTAAAATGTTCATGTTCAGAGCTCTAAGAAAAAAAAGTAGGGAAATCCCATGTTTACAAATGACGTCACTCTCTGGGAAACTCGGCTGACAACATTCGCACCCTGAATACTCGACCCATGATGTTCGTACTACACTCCTTACCAAAACGGTACACTGGCCACCAATGTCGTAGTCTGGGTTCTTACGCCCTGGGTTGGAGAGTACTTGTGGGTCATCTGCCTGTAAAGGCACGCAAAGCGGCACTAAGAATTTGTCGTAAGACAAGAGAAGAAAAATGGCTTCTACTACCATGTATTTCTATTTACTGAAGTGCATAATTCCATATTTCCAAGCGAATGCAATACAAATATGATATGAAATGAAAGACAATTGAATAATACAATGAATGAAATCAACAATTACCTGTAAAGGCACGCAAAGCGGCACTAAGAATTTGTCGTAAGACAAGAGAAGAAAAATGGCTTCTACTACCATGTATTTCTATTTACTGAAGTGCGCATGCGTGACATAAGAGTGCGGGAAAGTCAAATATGTTTGAGGCCCGTCACCATGGTTAATTAATATGAAAATGAAAATGACAGATGAATGAATGTATTGGAAATGTATAGGAATATTGGAAATATGGGATGATAAGACATTTAACAGTGACAGAACAAAAGGACAATACATAAATCATACAATCGACAGATACAAAAATAAAGTGGGTATCTGACCCTGCGACACTTGCGTAGGATATTAATTTCCCAAGTAATTCCATTAAAAGTGTTTCCAAAAATAACTGGTCATTTATAACAAATTGAATTTCATCGTTTGGTACATTGTCTATATTCTCAAAATTATAAACTGGTAGACAGTATTGTCTCTTCACTTCTTTAATTTTTTCCTTAATGCAGTTTAAATATTCAATATCATTTAAAAGAGAGTTATTGTGCTTCCAAAGTCCTTTACCATGGTTTATATTAGAGAAGCCAACTTTTAATGAGATGAAGGAATGATCTGATTTATAGCTGGACTTGACTTCACAGTTTTTTACATTTGGTAACAATTCTTCACTTACGAGAAAAAAATCTAGTCTAGCTTGCTGTATAGGATTACTCCTTCTCCAAGTATACTTTCGTACATCTGGAAAATTTTCCCTATATGGATCTACCAGTTGATGTTCTGTGATAAATTTTATCAAATTATCTCTGGCCTTTTTATTATTTATCCTTTTATAATTATAATAATCAATATCTGGATTTAGGACCAAATTAAAATCACCGCAAATTATACATTTTTCATTGTTAAAGTTTTCAACTGTTCGGAAGACTATTGTAGAAACTTGGATCATCATTATTCGGTCCATACAGATTTAATAAAGTTAATCGTTGTTTTTCTATTGTAATATACAATGCAATAAAATTCCCTACATCATCCCTTACAGATTTATGACCATCAATTTCAACATTTTTATTAAAAAGAATCGCTACACCTCTAGCATTAGACTTCGAGAAACTAAAATAGCACTCTCCATTCCACTGAGAGTAAATAAAGTTTTCTTGACTCTTGGTAAAATGTGTGTCCTGTAGACAGTATATGTGATGTTTTTTTTCTTTCAAAAATTTAAAGACATCTATTCTCTTCTTGTTCTCATTTAGGCCACGGCAGTTAAGTGATAAGATACTTAATTCATCCATATAAAACAATGGCTATATTTCCGAACATGGATAGTATTTCCACAACTTTCATGAAAAATATGTCTAAAATGTGGGTTATGTGCAATAACAAGATGTGTATAGAAAATATAAAAAACTTGGTGCAAGAAGATCATGAGCATGTAAAAGAATTTCTTTCAAAATACTATAATAGCATTTCTATGTTTTGTTGACACTTAAATGCAGTTTCTCTACTTATTCTATTTTCAGAGGAAATTATTGTCAAAAAGAAAATAACAAATGTTTATAAGGACCTATCTTCTATTGATACAGGTACTTAAACATAGTCCTATGGTGTAAAGAAAAAGTATATCATACATCACATAAGAATATTCTGGAAATATCTTAAAAATGTACTAGTTTCTGCCCAGTTATCGAACCGAACAAAAGAAAATATCACATACTATACAATACCAGGTTTCATAAATGGAAGCATTCTGTTTAATATATGATATTGGGCCGAATGTTGAAAACATTCTATTTAATATACTTGTACTGGATCTTCTGTTGGAAACATTATATTCAATACACAATACAGGGTCTTATGTTAAAAAATAATCTATTTAATATACCATGTGCCGTTGAGCAATAACATTATGAGGTGGAAATATCGGCCTTAAAATGAAAAGAATAACTCCTTTAGAAAAAACAAACAAACAAAAAAAAAAGAAAAAACTATCACACAAAAAAAGACATGAGACAAAACAAATCTGTTCTAAATTGCAACTATTAAGTAAGCAAGAGAAGAAATATATCTTCATATGAAGTAAAGACAGCACTTACATCTTTATAACATCTCTATCAATTTTGTTAACTGTAAAAACTTCTATATTTGAGAAGCATTAATTTTTACCTAAAATAAATGTCAGTTTACACTAGTAATGCATTAACAATGTTTATCTTTTACTGTAAAATGATTTTATAAGCAAATGTTTTTTTCTGTTATCAAGATTTATAAATTCATAACAAAAGTTACAACACTTTTTGAAAGTGACCTTAGTACAGTTTCTATTTTTATAATTTTTCTTTAATTAGTAATTTTTTATAATGTCTTCAACACTATCGTACAGGTCAAATTTGTGTCTTTTTCCATTGTTGTCCAACCCATAAACCGCTCCATTGAAGAACCACACATTTTTAATGTTTGGATTGAGCAACAAGCGATTTATCAGATGGTGGTTCGCTTTTGTGACATCGTCTGCCAACCTGTTGCCTGCTGATTTCATAGCTGCTCGTTTGGTCATAACTCTAGTTTTTGCATCGTTATTGAGTAGTTTCACAAGCACTGGTTTTGGTAAGCCTGGTTTTCCCGGGATTCTATGTAAGGCCACAATTTCTGTCTTAGACAGGTTTATGTCTTGAGCTTCCAAAAGACTGCATACTTTATCTGTGAGACTATTTATTGTTTCACCCTCAATTTGTTTGACATTCATGATTTTAAAGTTATTTTTTCTTGAATATTGTTCATTATAATTAGATCTCCTGCTCGCTTCTCTTATAATGACCTCTTGAGCTCTGACTTTTTCTTCAAGCTTTTCCACTGACTGATTTGTTTTGGTTTGAAGATCTTGAAACTGACTTTTCAGCATGTTATTTTCAAATTCTAGACTGTCCAGTTTTTCATTTAATTGCTGAGTTTTGATTGTGAAGTTTGATTCTATTGTCTTTATCATTTGTTTCTCCATTTTGGTTACTATATTTGTTACAGTTTTAGTAACCAAAGTTTCAATATCATCCTTAGTTAGCATACTTTTGAGCTCCCCCTTAAGGTAAACAATATTTTCTGACAGGCCTTCTAACTGCTGGTGAATAAAAGTAAGCTCCTCTGTACTTGTCTCACTGACATCTGAATGAGTTCTGACTATTTTAGCCTTAGGGGTATCTGCACTGTTCTTGCCTTGTGTTTTCTTTTTATTCTCTTTGCTATCCACTTTACAGTGTAAACAACAAACCTGTTTTTATCCAATATGTCAAATTCAATAGAGCAGTACCCTACACTAATCCACTAATCCTCTCTGTCCAGTTATCAAAACAATCTTTTTACACACACACAATTTCAGGGGAGCATCTCAAAAGTTGAATTTTCTGTATTTCTTTACACAATAAGTCCAATAGTTTACATATCCACTTTCAACATTTTATCTTTTTTTTATTTCCAAGCTATCTCCAGGTACAAAAACCTCCCAAATTATTTCTTTAATAGTTTTTGCACATATTAGTCCAAAATTCCATCTCAACAATTACACTTTGATGTGTATTTTGATTGAAATTCTAAGAGCAATAAAACTAGCTGTTTATCACTCTATACATGACCTTGACCTTCCTTGTGTTTGTAATGTTAGTAAGTTCTAATCTCTAGCAATAGATGCGAAGTTATTGCCAATTTACTAATGTCGTACAGCTAAGAGACAACAGGCAGAAAAAGATACTCATAAGAATTGTAATCAAGGTAATGATGGTATACAATAGCACTTCTGGCAAACCCCTAGACTATAATCTCTTACCAAAAGAGTTCTCCTATTATATTGTCAGACTTATGTTAAATGAAAAAAATGGATGTTCGCTTTTAGAAAGCAATATCTATAAGTGTCTCAAATAAGCTTTGGCTAGGATTGAAGAGTAATAAATATGTACTTTAGGAAACGATTAGCCTCGATTCCCTATTGTACGAAAATAATAAAACAACATGTATATACAAAACGCTCTAAACGTTCTTGCTGGCGACTTACCTTTGAGCAATCTTTTAGATTTTTAAACAATTGTCAATTCCTGTATTTGTAGACGTGAAAAACGTTAATTTTATGTAAGGCTAGAAAATAGACAATTCGTTATATGCACTTGAAGAGAAACAAATGTAGATGAATATATGGTTTAGAGCTGAAAGCAGCTACAAGACGATGCATTAGATAGCTAACAACTTCACTAATCATTAATTTACATAAGAGAAATATAATTTGTCGTCCAATTTACTTGGGAAATAGATTAGAATTGTGGAATCTGCTGTCTGTCTGTAAAGCTTTAAAGGCAGAATGTAAAGAAAAAAGAAAATCGAAAAATTATTTTGGGTAAGCTACATATCAATAGCAATAAGGTAGCTTTGACTTGAATAGAACGTTTGTTCAGAATTGCACGTTGGCCTCTAAGGAAAATTATGACAAGCTCGAGTCAAGAAATGGCCAAGGAATGGTCTATATGTTAAAATTGTTCGGGCACTATTTGAATTATGTCAATGCGTATTCGAGTAGAGATTTTAGTTTCATGTTATAGAAAAAACAATACACTATTTGAAGTTATGATGCCAGTTTACGTTGGTTGGCTTCTCATTGTTGCAGGTTTTGCTTTTGTTCGGTTTAAAGTCATACCGGCAAAATTATAAGCCGTATGTCGACTTTCTAGCTTATCGTGGCGGAGGACGTCCGAACAATATTTTAGACACGGTCGGGCACTTGATTGAACCACTGAACTTCTGCAGGATGTGGATCGCATCAACAAATAAAACAATTAAACACCCAAAGCGAGGCCTCGAAGATAATGGTAGTAAACATGTCGTAGATTATTTTTCTTCTATCTCACTTTTTAAAATATTGGAAATCTTAACAGACTTAATTACTTTATCATCACCAAAACGCCATTTACATCATTTTGAAACATTTATCAGTTAGAATTATAAATCCAACTTAAGTGTAATCGAAGGGATGTACTAACATGTAGTACTACGAACTCCTTTCCGGGAAAGATATTTTCGCGTAAACATAGAAAATGACAATGCCTATCCAATTATCTTTTATTAAACAAATTGTTTCTGTTCGTTTTGGCTAGACATTGAAAATACGGCTGCTTAAACATATCAACAACTGGAAGCAAGATGGGTTTTGGATAAAACTTCATATCAGTTGTGAATACAATGTAAACAATGAAATTGATATAGCAGAATATATTCAAAATTATCATCCAGTTAAACATAATTTTTGTTTATTTCTAATCCGAAAGGTATAAGCTATTAATTATTGACATGTACATGCTTATTTTGAACTTTATCAAAATTCCCTAAATTAAATTATCCTATTTTATTTCATGTTTCTTTAATCTCAGAACATGTTTGCTACGATACGCAATGACTTAAAATGAAATGCTTCGTTTTTGTACTAAAACAGCAGAATCCTATTTTTTTCAAAGGCCTTGATCTCCATTATTTCACTTTACAGCAAAATGTAACCAAATAGCTCCTAATAATATTTGACAAGTACCGTCTTCCGAATGACTTACTTCGTGGTTTAATCGCAAATATACACTCCGGTCATTGTTGTTATTGCGATAACTTGGATAGTATTTAAATTACACGACTGAAGTTTTCTTGATCACCTTTGTTCCCATATGCTTTTTATTCGTGAGGGTAATTTTTCATTAAAATGGCTTAAATCAACCATGCGCTATTTTCAGCGTAGTCTTAACGAAATATAAGAAAATCATAGGTGACTGATTATAAATGTCTATCAATGTATATATATATATATATAACAATATATTTAATGATTTCCGTTCCGATGCCCCTATTTTCATTTTGTTTTGCTCGTTTCGTTTATTATGTTGCGTATATTGTCTTTTTGTTGTTGGTCTTCCTTTCCTTTCCCCATCGCCACCTTGCATTTTCGCAACCTCTCTGTTTACTATGAGTGAGGTTAGGGGCACATCATATTTTTGGCTTTCGGCCGTCGCTAGGTGGTTCACAACTATGTTGTTTTCCCTCCTTATTTGTTTATTTGCTCTTTGTGTGTGTGCACGCGCGCGTGCATGCGCGTGCGCGTGCGTGGGCTGTGCTTGTGTGCGTATGCGTGTGTTCTACCGTGGTATGCGGTGTAGGAACACTTGGTTTTTGGAGCGTTTCCCTGCTTAATCGCATTGTTTTTACACTCCCAGCCTTCTATCCAATACCTACTCATTTTTGTATTTTGCATTTAATTAAGATTTACTTGTTGGGTTTTTAAATCCATCAGCTATGTTTTTCCAGTAAATGTTCTTTTTGTTGTGGGCCTACTTTGCGATGCATGTCCATATGGCAGTTTTTTGTGATGATCTGTGCTTCGGGAAATCTACTCTTATCTATTATTTTTGTTGTCACTCAAATCAGCAAGTTTCCACGGGACCATCATATTATGCAATATGTTGATGTGAAACTGGTCTTATAATGAACGATTTTTATAACAGATCAAGTTATTCATGATATATTTGTCTTCTTATTCACAACTCCAAAAACCATCATGATAATAAATGTCTGTTCTGGTAACAAATGCTTCCTTCCCGGTATGAAATGATGCATTATGAAACTGCCGGATCCGAGAGCCCTTAAAGTGACAATACAAGACATTGATAGAACTTTATCATGATATCATGCAAAGTGGTTTCAGAGCAAACATGATCGAATGTGGCGGAATATAACAAAGTGGGTAATTAGTGAAACAACATGCCCGCAAAGAATTTATCTTCTTAAAATAAATAATGCGTTATTGATTTCAGTATCTTTAAATGTTCAGACCAAATATTTATTCCAACTATTTTTTTATTAGTTTTGTCTTTCGCCTTTTGTTATTCACTTCGAAAATTAAATTGCCAAACATTCAGATGATATTAGTATTCCATTAGCAAATTGTAAATTAGTCAAAGCAGTTCCCTACGCCTTCTACACGGCGAAATTATTTCCATTAACTTTCTGCAAGAAAACAATAGCATTTCATGCGATGGATGATTTTAAAGGGAACACAATGAAAGTTGAGCTGTCGAAAAGCTAGTTACGGATGTAATGTCCTCTTCATCAAACTGTACTGTAACAAAATGTTACTTTTAGCAGTGTGCAACTAAACTCTCGATAGACTTTTCATTTAATTTAAAAACAATATACGAAGGAAGAGTGACTGACAATTGGCTTGTTGGCACAGGGTATGACGTCGGGCGTAATAATTTCACGAGGGTGCAGCCCGATTCTAATAAGCCCTTAATCTAAAACCGTAGATAAAATATAGTAGCGCTCTTTCTTGGTTGCAACAAAAACATTGACGTCACCGCACGTTAACGTGACGTCATTCTAGCGTAAGAGTGTTTTAACAGAGAAAAGCATATTAGAATACATTATATTAAACGCAAAGTGTATTTAACCATAATTACCTGTTGATAATGACATGTTTCAGCGAATGAAACACTTGGAATTAAAACTAAATTGAGTTGTTTTCGTTGAATCCTTAATTGAAAAATAATAAATTTAATACAGTTTAAAATCAGAAGAAAATATACGGGTCTAGGAATTGAACACCCGACGAAGAAGTACGAAACGGAGCGCGTTACCGCTCGACCAACGGGGAATTAGTTTGATATGTTCTTAATCCTATGTTTTTCTTTTGTTTGTTTACATTTCAAAAAGTCGTAATACTGTGAGGAACCTATACCGTTAGCCGATTGGTGACTCTTACTATTTGATCACATTACGTTTTCCTTAGTATTTATCTAAAGGAGCAGGTATTATATATATACCAGAACATTTGTTTCCAAACTACAGCTAACATTCTGAGTAAAGAAAGTGTCATTTGTTTCGTAATCTAAAGTACAAGAATCCGGTGACGATTAGAATGAAAAACAAATAAAGCCACTTGTAAATCAAACAAACATTGATTCATTTGTAACTCATTTTCAATGACACTTTGTGTTACTATATCTTTCTGTATTTTCAAACTTTGCAATGTGACGGTTTGAAATGAAATAAAAAATGTTCTTATATAATATTTATTGATGTGAAAATAATCATTATTTGAATTCTTCTTCTTTTTGTTTTTTGTTCCTTTCTTAACTTTTACTCGTACCCTGTTAAATCTCTAAAAAGGAATGGTCCGTCATTCACTTTGGGCAGTATCACTTATTATTCAAAGTGATGTTCGCTGAAAATTTACTGAGTGAATAGCGAACAATGCGCACTATGATCAGTCTGCATGGACATGCAGGCTGATCGTGGTCTGAACTGGTCGCAAAGGCAGAATCACTTGCCGTCAGCTGGATAAAGGTTAAAATACAAGAACGTAGTAACACACACTTATATCGTGAAAACGCATCAACAATTCGATCAAGCAAAATCATATATCAGTG
Source organism: Mercenaria mercenaria (assembly GCF_021730395.1). NCBI lineage: Eukaryota > Metazoa > Mollusca > Bivalvia > Venerida > Veneridae > Mercenaria > Mercenaria mercenaria. The sequence continues at coordinate 2,502,388 of NC_069378.1, forward strand.
TTATTGGCGTTATTAGAAAGCAAACTTGATAGAAATGTTTTGGTAATCGCCATTGCACTATATAAAAACGAAATAATGGCTTTCGTTACAGTATTTGTATGCAATCTTTATTTAAATTTTCTTTAAGGATAGGAAAACGCTTCCCTTTTACCAGACAGAATTCAGAAATACATATGATTTCCCATAGGGGAAGTCTTAATTAGCATATATGTCATGAATATTTATGAAATTATATTTTATCAAACTTTCTATATAGTCCATAATTATGTAACTGTCTCACCATGGAATATATTGAAAAAGAACGGCATTCCGGTCTTAAAATGGAATCAATACAATAATAGTTATTTTATGATAAAAAAACTTTAAAAACCTTAGACGTCTAAGATCGTGGTATTTTTCTAAAATTATATCAAGAAAGAAAAATTGCATTTCCGATAATTTCAATAATGAATTAATTTTCTACTAATTTCGGACAAAACTACATGCATACTTTCATGTAGTTGTAATATGTTTTATCCTACCACTATGCATTTATCAGGCCGATATCTGCATGCCGTGTAAACTGGAGGTTTATTCAGTCAATGCAGGTTTATACCGTCAATGCAACTGACGGACTCCTTTTCAAGTATATGTGCTATAGGCAATGTAAACTGGGCCAAGAGTTCGAAGCTCAAACATTTGATCATTTTATGAGGACAGCAACGGTCAAATTAAAAAAAAAATTGGTTCACTCTATTCTAGTAAACCTCCATACGGAATGGTACGTTAACGGTTTTTAAAGTCTGTGTGAATCGACCTTGACTTTGATATATCGTGTACTCATTTTTAGTTAGAAATTTTATAATACACAAAACTTCAGAAGGCAAGGTATGAGGTATGAAATAATGTTTTTTTGTAAGGAATCGTGTGTAACTGGATCAAGCAGACATGGGGTTGAAGGGCGTAGGAATTCACAATTGAGTGAAATTCTGGATTATTTTTGTATAGACATGTATTTTTATTTTTGTATAAACATTTTGAAAGTAAATAGATTCTATAAGTTATACACAGATTTTATTGACTGCAGGATAAATAGAATATTGGGTTACTGTCTTTCTTAACTTAAGTTTATCCACCTCGTCTCCGAAAGGTTTATCCCCCTCGGCAAGCCTCGGGTGGATAAACCTTTCTCGAACTCGGTGGATAAACTTAAGTTAATAAAGACAGTAACCTAATATTCTCTATATAATTCACTACATGATCCTGGACAGCAGTTTAACACTGTTGCATTATATTGTAGTAATTGAATTTTGAATATATCAAAAAGTAATATTCCAATAATCTGAATAATGCTTACAACAGCAAGCTGGTCGGGTAAATGCAAAATACAATCTGACACTTATTAAAGTTCATATAGCAATGCGGACCACTATTTCAAGCAACAAAATGTAATCACGACGATAGTGTATTTTATTACATTTCTACTCTAGGCTATAATCTCTTACTGAAATATTTTAACTCTTTTATTACATTGTAAGGATGGTAATGCAAAAAGCCCAAAAATTATGTTCACTTTCATCTATCGTTTTTTACAACGGAGGTTGTACGGAAACTTTAGGGAATGAAGCGAATTATCATTATGCATTCGTTCGCTCTAAGAAATAGTCAGTTTATTGTACTAAATATATAACAGCTGCGTATGCTTCTAAGGTATTATTCACCGCTGTCTAAATTTTGAATGAACAGCTTTCATTAGTACATTTAAATAAGTAGGTGTTACACATTTCTGACATACGATATAATTATTCCGCTTAAATTGGTGCAAGGGGGCGTTAAGGATCTTTCTGCACATTTTATTACCTCTTACAAACAGACTCTGTCATTATTTTGCTTGAATGTGTTCTATGCTTCCAAAGGATCTTTTAATTCTATTCTATAAATGCTACCAGGAAGAAAAGAGAGTATGATAGTTCTTCATCGTATTAGTGAGTTCCATTATAGGAAAAAGAAATACAGTAATTTTAATTGCACAGTTGCAGAATGTATGTTTTGCAGACGCTGTAAACGTTTCTCTTGGTAATTTGTAATATTTATTAGATGTGTATTGAGAAATATGCATGAGTTCTGCAGCGAAAATATTGCGCGACTTTAGGAAAGAACGAGTGAATATTTCTTGATGCACATCTAATAATCTTTTTATTACGTATGCATTCTTACTTAAAATTATTATATAAATGATATAGATTTGCTTTTAAGCCTGAGGGAAATTGAAAATATCGTCGTAAAAGCACTGTTATACGCGACGACATACATGACACTGACGTCACAAATGATATCACACACCTGATATGAAATTTGAACGTCAATATGGATATTGACGTTTCAGGTTCCATTGAAACTTAACGGAGTTATCAAATGAGTATTAAGAAGCTTTTATATGAGAGCTTATGTAAATACATATTCACAATGGCAGTCGGAAATAACTTCACAAAGCCTAACTAGAAAAAGATAAGACATTAAAATAGACTTCATTCAAGATATCTCACAACACAAATGGCATTGCCTTACCCAAGCAAAACAATAATGTGTCGTCAAGATTGGTCGTGGAATAAATTGGAGTTGTGGCCTCTATTATTTGTCTGGCAATAACTGCTGGGAAATGATTCTACCGTAACAGAGGACAACACTAAGTCTTGCAGTTAACGGCAATGCGACTAAATATAAATAAATTTGCGCAAAATGGAAAAGTAGCGGTACGGAAATCGGATGGGAATGCAATATTGTTTCAAATTATTTGTCTTGCATGCATCTTCAGAATTAAAGAGATAATTTGCTTAACACATAAACCAACAAGAGTTAAAGTATTATATGCAATAAGGAAGAAGATATCTATTTGTGTCCGTGAATGGTGAATGAACTGTTGCAATGGTCTTTCTCTGAGATATTTAATACTGAATAGGAGTTAATAGTTTGTTTTTTACGGCATTGACAAAGATATATGGTTGCTGTATAACCACATTTAAATTAACTTACTTTCCGTTGACAATTAATCTCATCTGGCCGCGTGTGTCATTGATTGTAGGATACTTGTCTTATAATAACATTATATCTAAATAAAATATCGTATGATTACAAGTCAAGGTCATTGTATGTAAGCACGCAACTAATACCTTTTAGTTCAATAAATAGGCAATAAAAGCAAGCAAAGTCAATGACCTCTGCTATCATTCTCTCCTTTATCATTTAAAAATACATGTGCACTTGAATATCTTACCTGAAAGCCTAAAAGAAGACAAACATCTTCTTTGAATTACGTAAGATTCATTATTCGATAAAAGATGCAATTTGCAGACAATCCCACGCATTTGTTATTTTAGCTTATAAGTGGTAAGATTTATTGGAGCATCATTACGCAAAAAATCAGAAACAGAAAATCGACAGGACAGATTTTATGAAATTTGAAAAATTTATTGAAAAGTTCCTTACGTGTAAATCTGTGTTGTTTGTGCAACGGGTTTCATTTCAATTCCAATAGGTTAGAAGCCCTTGAGGACATAAACATGCACAGTGTATGACGAACAGTGAAATTAACATGCATATATAAAACATCTGTGTACATGTGTCTACATTTTTATATTTGAAGAAGGTTACACATTAATAATAGATTAACATAACATATATATTTATACATAGTATCTACTAATTATGAACTGAAAAAATATTCCAGTCTTATAGATTAAGATATATTCCGGTCTTGAGTTGATCCTTAACGAAACGAAACAAAAGGAACAACAGACCGGATAATCGTAATTCTGTTTCAAGAAATAACTACTGCGAAATATGCATACATATTTAAATTACAACAGTATTTGTTTTGGCTGGAATATTTTTACGGGAAAATGAAATATTGTTACTCATACATATTTGCATTCCTTACAGTAAAAGCATGGTATACATATGCTCCTAATTTTTCACGACTGACTGATTTTCATTATTTAACAAATCTATAAATTTATACATATTTGGTCTTCTACAGAATTTTAATTGGATCTATCGTTTCCTCAGATCATTATACAATGTACATTCAAAAACAAAATGCAATTCATCTTCTAATACATTGCAAATATGACATCGACGTTCATTTACAGGAATACTTAATGGTCTAGCCCAACGACCTGCCTCTATCTGTAGCCTATGAGAAGAAACCTTCAACTGAACGAGTGACTGTTAACAGAAAGATATTCCAAGTATGGTTGAAATTTTAATGAGGCTATGTTTCGATAAAAGAGTGCACATGTAGAATTTTCTAATCTATCGTGCCAATTTTGTATAGATTGATCATTTATTCTTTGCTTAACTATGCTTAAGAATAGGTTAGTATTACCTACACTTTGTTGTAACCAGGCATCATAAAAACCTAAAGAACATAACAAAAGTTTTAAGCAGTGAACACCAATGTACCTTATTTGGAGCATTTTCTAAAGCATCTTTTAACATTTTGTACACAATAGTAACATATTTATTTTCACTTGTAAACACAGTTTTTGTCCAGTATTTAATAAAGTTATAAAAATGTATATATTTAAAACTAATCCTACCCAGTTCACCATATATAAAATCATTCTGTGTGGTTTTGTTGACTCCTAGTAATTTCTTACAAAATTTGTAAATGCACTCTTTCAATGGATAGATCTTTTGAAAAGCCACATACTTCACTGCAATAATTCAAAGGCGCGACTAGTTTGTCAAACAACTTCAGCTTATTCTTTGGAGATATAAAAGTAAATTTATAAAGGTATTTATTTAACGTCAATACTGCTTTCTGCGCTTGGCCAGCCAAAGTGCTTTGAGCAGTGCTCAATGAACCACCACACGTAAAAACGATGCCTAAGTATGTGAATTTATTTACAATATCTAATAACTCTCTATCATAATAAAAAGCTAAATTTCTGGGTAAAGCGCCTTTCTTAAAAATCATTACTTTAGTTTTTGATGTATTAACTTTCATCTTCCAAGTTTTACAATAATCAGATACCAAATATATACAACGTTGTAATTCTTCTGCTGAGTTAGCAAAAACAACTATATCGTCAGCATATAATAATAATAATACCTTAAACATATGAACATCTATACCCTGAGTACCACTATGAATAAAACATCTTCAAGATCATTAATACACATTGAGAATAAAAAGAGAGAGAAACACTCCCCTTGTCTGACTCCGAGCATACAAGAGAATTCCGCACTAAGTTTGTTTAAGTATTTTACTCTGGACTTAACAGACTTATACACAGATTGTATAATATCTAAAAAATGTCCACGAAGGCCTAACTAATACCACAGTCACACATACGGCGCAAATAGCTACGTCTAGCTACGGATAGAAACGTAGTAACCCGTATCGACCCGTACCTGAGCCGTACGGATTGGTACGAATTGATACGGATTACTACTTTGAGGTACGTCTCAGGTACGTTTCAATACGGATAGATACGGATTACTACATTTTTATCCGTGGCTAGACGTAGCTTTCCGCGCCGTATGTGTGACTGGGGTATTAATCAACTTGTACCACAGATGTTCCCTAACTACATAATCAAAAGCTTTTGAAAAATCAATAAATAAAATGTACAGTTGCTTCCCTTGATTTAACATATGGCTTATAAGTCCGTTTAATACAAAAAACTTTATCTGTTTTACTCATATTTGGCCTAAAACCTGCCTGTTCTTCCATATATACATTGTATTTTTCGGCCCAACTTTTAAGTCTATTATTCAATATACGTGTGAAAAGTTTACCTATACAACTCAATAAAGTAATCCAACGATAATTATCTACATTATTTAAGCTTCCCTTTTTATGTAACGGAACAATGTATCCTTTTGACCATTTTTCTGGACAATACCCAATGTCAAAAATTTTGTTGAATAGTGTATACAACACATGTGCTAATGTGTCTTTTCAGCAACAAAGAATTCATTTATCATACAATCTGGCCCAGCTGACTTATTATTTTTTAAATGTTTTATGGCTAATGTTATTTCACTAACAGAATTTCTGCTCATTTAGTTCTTCAAACATAACTTTAAACTCATTGTTTTCATACTGTTCATTAAAATATATAACATCTTCATCTGGTATAAAAATCTGTCAGCAGGATTATTCACAACTTTAAAATAAGTTTCAAAGGAAGACCACGGTATATTTCCTGTCTTAACAACTGCAGACTGTTTTAACATACTCCAATACATTCGGGCATTTTCTAACTTAGCTTTCATAAGAGTTGAAGCTTTTTCTTTGTTATAATCATATCGACACTTTTTAATAGTACATTTGTAATCAGACCTAGCTTTCACCATTTTTTTCCTATTTATATCATTCGGACAATCTCTACATTTGTTCAGTAATCGTAGAAATATATATATATATATATATATATATATATATATATATATATATATATATATATATATATATATATATATATATATATATATATATATATGAATATATTTCTCTTTTTCAAAGCAATCTTCATTATACCATGGATTGTCTCCCTTACTATTTCTATCACTAATTTTATTATTTGCATTGATATTCTTTTTAAACAAAGGTGATGCTATATTATCGATAATATTTCTGAAGTTTTGTAAGCATATATCTACATCGGAATAAGAAGAACATGAATTGACCTCAATTGAAAAAGTGTTAAGATCACTGTTTAACTTAGCAAGGAAATCTGAAGTATCAAGACCCATATCTAAATTAAACCACTTCCAGTTTTTTCATCCCTTTTCTATAAAATGTTCCTAAAAATTATGTATATAAGGTTAAAATGATTAAAAGCAAAAGACACAAATGATCAGGCTCTAGTTGTTTTCCGACCCATGATCTGAAAACATGTCTGAAATGAGTAGTCTTACAACTTAAACAATTGACCAAATAGGCTGATGGAATAATAAAGTCTTAAAAATATATGCTATAAATGAATGCCAATGGAAAAAAGGGTTTCTGTTATGGACGGACTACCTTTAGCAACAATAAACAGTTTCTTAAATATCATCTACTTGTTAATTTATGGCAACCGTAACTTTCAGTTTGTAAAAGCTTTCGCTATGAGGTTACAATATGGGTACGAACTGTTTCGTTGGAAAATCTGTGAAAGAAAATATATAGCTTTTTCAGTTTTCTCAAAAGTAATGTTTTTCACTTACGACCTTTTAGTTTTGAGACGTCGATGTATTAGTTTACCGGTAGATTCTACTCAATACGATTGTATGTATTAACCCTATATCATGCCGAACACGATTGTTTCTGCCTTTGCGACCAGTGTAGACCACGATCAGCCTGCACATCTATGCAGTCTGATCATGATCTGCACTGTTCGCCATTCAGTCAGAATCTTTTGGTAATCACGCTTTGTAACACTCAATGGTACTGTCCAAATTGAAAGGTGGACCAGTTTATTATAGAAATTTAGCTGGGTAAGGGTTACAGCTGAGGTATCTTGATATTGACCGGAGATGCAGTGTATTTTAAAGCAGATGATTAGAAAATAATACATTTGCCTTGTATGTATCAAAATGTCATGTCTTCTTGACTTCAACATAGATCTAAAAATGTGGTAATTAAGAAATAATATATCCCAAACTGTGATTTGTCACTGTATATAATCATTGTTTGGAGTTTAGGAATTATATCACGAGGGCGCAGCCCGTGAGTAATACAATAATAAGCATCTAACTGATAAACAATGATTTTATTTAAGAGCAAATCACTATTTCGATTCTAACACGTTATCAAGGATTACTATGTACGTCCTTGACGATATCTATTAAATATGTGCCTGATTTCTGGTGATTTCTTTTCCAGCGCGCAGCTAAGCTATGACGTAATAATTGTGACGTCAGAAAAATGAATTGTTTAATGATAACACACAGTTTTCATTCTTCTTTGTTCAATAGGAAAGCAAATAGGGCCGTGTTAGAATGACATATAAAATGTTCCCAATATCTTTATAACTTTTTTTTACATTAATTATTTATCACAATAGAATATTAACAGGACATCATTGTTCTGACAGAGAAAACTGTTCAATGCACTTCTAAAAGCAGCGGACAGAATTATTCTGGTACAATTTTGCAAAATAAAATCTGTTTACAAATTCAAACAATGCGATCTCCAAATATAAAGTACCATTGCTGCCGCCATATTAGGGTTGTCATATCAATTTCATTAAATGCACAATAAAATGATAAATCATATGGGATGGGGACGAAAATTTAGTCGAGTGCATTTTTTAAATCGAGTAAAGTTATATTTTCATAGAAGACATGTGCGGATCCAGAGGGGGCGGGGGGGGGGGTACGGGGGTGCAGACCCACCCCCACCCCCTGGAAATCGCCCCCGAAAAAAGAAGAAGAAGAGTGGGAAAGAAATGGTTTTTCGAAACGGCAACACTAGGACCGCATTCAAAGTGTATGTGGCTGCTGCTACATACGACCTCGACACAATTCATGTTTATGTTAATTATCTTAAAGAAACAAAGAATTTTACCTTTAAGAAAACTTAATTTTATTATTTTTCCTAAATTTAACAGGTGAGCTCATAAAAACGTGAAAATAAGGGGTATAGTGTATATAAAATTGCAGTACAAAAGGTGTTATTAAATGCTCCTAAAATGCCCCAGAATGCAGGAAATGAAGCGCTGAATTTCAAAATTTTCCTGGACCCCACTAGCTGGCTAGCTGATTTTCTACTTCGGCTTGTTCAACAAAACATTTGGGTATCCCTGTACTTGTAAACGGCTACCATCTACAAAAAAATATATATAAAAAATGTGTATAGAGACACATGTTTGTTGTCGCGAGGGGTCGGACCCCCTCTGAGAAACTTGGCTGGATCCGCGCATGGAAGACACTGGTATACCAGAAAAAAACCACACACGCTTTTTCGCTCACCTGAGCCAAAAGCTCAGGGCGAGTTATTCTGATCAGTCATCGTCTGCGTCCGGCGTCCGTAAACTTTTCCTTTAAACGACATCTCCTCATAAACCGCTAAGCCAATTTTATCCAAACTTCACAGGAATGTTCCTTGGATGAAGCTCTACAAAATTGCTCAAAGAATTGAATTCCATGCAGAATTCTGGTTGCCATGGCAACCGAAAGGAAAAACTTTTAAAATTTTCTTTTCAAAAACCAGAAGCCCTAAAGCTTAGATATTTGGTGTGAAGCTTTGCCTAGTAGATCTCTACCAAGTTTGTTCAAATCATGACCCTGGGGTCAAAATTGACCCCGCCCTAGGGGTCACTTGATTTTACATAGGAAAATCTTAAAAAATCTTCGACTCAAAAACCAGAAGCCCTAAAGCTTAGATATTTGACATGTAACATTGCCTAGTGGACCTCTACTAAAGTTGTTCAAATCATGACCCCGGGGTCAAAATTGACCCCGCCCCAGGGGTCACTTGATTTTACATAGATTTCTATAGGAAAATCTTCAATTTTTTAAAACATAAACCAGAAGGCCTAGAGCTAAGATATTTGACATGTAGCATTGCCTAGTGGACCTCTACAAAATTTGTTCAAATCATGACCCCCGAGGTCAAAATTTACCCCGCCCCAGGGGTCACTTGATTTTACATAGGAAAATCTTCAAAAATTTTCTAAAAATAAACCAGAAGGCCTAGATCTTAGATATTTGACATGTAATATTCTCTAGTAGACTTCTACAAAATTTGTTCAAATCATGACCTCCGGGATCAAATTGACCCCGCTCCATGGGGTTACTTGATTGAACATAGAAAAATCTTCAAAATTTTATAAAAATAAACCAGAAGGCCTAGAGCTTAGATATTTGACATGTAGCATTGCCCAGCGGACCCCTACAAAATTTGTTCAAGTCTTGACCCCCCAGGGTCAAATTGACCCAGCCCCAGGGTCAATATGTCCCAGCCCCAGGGGCTACTTGATTGTATATAGGGAAATCTTTATAAATTTGCTAAAAATAAATCAGAAGGCCTAGATCTTAGATATTTGATATGTAACATTGCCTAGTAGACTTCTACAAACTTTGTTCAAATCATGACACCCGGGGTAAAATTGGCCCCGCCCCAGGGGTAACTTGATTGTACATCGGAAAATCTTCTAAAAAAATTCTAAAAATCATCAGTTTGACATTTGAAACATGTAGCTCATATTACTCAGGTGAAAGATCCAGGGTCATCATGACCATCTTGTATTAATAACTGTCTTTTCCAGACAACTCAGTAAAAAGACCATATACATTTGGTTGTATGTGTGAAATTGGTTGTAAAATATAATCTGCGAAAAAACTATTAGATGATTTGATGATGCCATTGCGTTAATCAGGTATGGTTTTTTCTCTTATATGTTTTAAAATTCAGTTTTCTTAAAGTATAAAGTATATTCTGGATGTTATTTTTCTTTGAAAATGATGTCATTCCGTGCCAATAATAATTATGAAAGAACTTCGGACACTTTCTATATGAATTTGCCTACTCCAAGAGTGAAAAATAAGCCACTTAGAAATAAGTATTTAATTACATATACCATCAAAATACATATTTGAGAATATTTCTTAAGGTCAAATTTTCAATATTTGTTTCATAAAATAGTGATTTTTGCTGTAAATAGAATTACGAACCCTGTTATATACATATAAAAGCTATTTTGCTTTATACAACATTGTTCCGCCCCCCGTGCATCAAAACCATATTTGGCCAGCATATACATAGAAATTAATTTTACACATTTTCTGTGACTATTGTGTTGATTCAAGGGGTGGAACAGTACTTTTAAACAAAACAAAACAATACAACTACAGGGTGTTCCCAAATGTAAAGTAACCAAACCTTTTTATATTCATTATTAATAGTTTGATAGTCACATATTTTTACATCTGTTTATAACTCAAATACCATACAAAAGTTTGAAAGGGTACACATAGGCATGTTATACGTGTATAGTAGTGAGAGAAGCAAATACTGTGACTTCATTATTATTCGTTGGGTTAAATTTTCATTGGCTTATCCTGGTTGTTTGTTGCAGTAGAATGTGTTCTGTAAAATACTAGCAACACACCAGGTAATCTTCTGCATGCCCTCCTCGCGACGCGCACGCCACTAGCGATTAGGATGTAATTTGTTTTTCATTTTGTTTTTATTATTTTTTGTATTTTTTAGATATTTTTCATTTCTTTATTTCTTCATCTTCATCTGTGCGTTTATATTTATTCGTTTTAGACACATACTAAATGTCACACGCATTCATTACTTCATGTTCTTCCGTCTATGAAAACTGAATTGAAGATTTTTCTTTGCGGCGGACTAGGCATATACAACACAAAAAGAGGCAATATATGCACAGCAGTTAATCTGACCCTGACTATAGTCTATCTAATAGAAACAACGCTTGGCATTGATATGCCTGTGATGCATAGGTCAAGAACAGTAGCTTCTTGGTTGGTCATATCAGTGACGGTTTCACATTCAGTGTGATGCCACGAAAGTGATGTGTCAAGTCGCTCTCTATGCAGATGGCATATACAAATACGGCTAGACGCGAAAACGAACTAATAGGTCCAGCCGAGTTTCAGGTGGAATCTTTATGCAGCGACCTGCTTCTACTTTAGCCCTACAAATGACACATTTCGAATGTGTTTTGCCCACAACTTCAGCCCTGATTAGGCAACATTATCTATAGATGGGTTGTTGTCAGACTTACCCAGATTTAACTTTTTCGATACAGCTTCCTTAGGCAAGCCCCACAAAGAACTGTCATTTCGGATACATTTTTATTACATGTTTAAGTGAAATGAGCCGTGCATGAGAAAAGCAACATAGTTTTATGTCGACAAAAGAATATGATTATAACTCTAGTTAAAAACAACCTTGTACCGGAATGATTGTATTATATGTTTACATTGAAACTCAGGCATCCTGGCGTCTTATGACAAAGAACGCCAGTGCCAGTTTAAAGAACAAAACGTCTCTCCTGAAACTGGACTACACTAAATATTAAAGTCACAGAGAAGTATTTTTTATGGAATTTCATGAATAAAATGTTAGTGTTTATATAATTGAATGAGATCAAGGAAAACAAAAGCGATATAAATTAAAATAGTCATCTGGGATAGTAGAGAAAAATGCCGATATAGGTAAACTCAACGGAAACGCCACTTTGTTGTGAATAAAATGAACTTGAGGCTAGGTAACCAAAATTATCAACATGAACCCTGATATTCAACAAATCACGCAACTTCAAGTCTAGACACATATGCGTCTCTAATTCGTTATGTTGCAAGACATTACCTTCGCAGAATTGGATTTGTAATTTGTCTGTCGATCAATTTACTAGACAGACACAGCTATTAAGCACCGTACGTCAGCATGAAGAAAAGTCCTATACTTATTATGACTTCAACAAAGTGTATTTTTGAGGGGTGGGGTAAGCGTCACATCCTTTAAATTACCAGTCATATGGTGACTGTTCAGCTTTTCATGGTAAAGTAAGACCACAATTGCCACAAGAGTATCGAGTAAGAACCAGCGAATTTCCTCAAGCCAAGACTTTCTCTCATTGAGAATTCTACCCCTCCGAAAGAGGTTTCGAAAATACAGCGGCGAGGGACAAATGGTTCGAAGTTGAACCTAAATGATGGTTTGCCCGCCCTGTTCCCGAACCCCCTCTTTATTCAGTATTATTCGTTGTAAGAAAAAAGAGTATGTTTATTCAAAACGGAACCGAAGACCAGTATCTGCAAAGACGAATAGCTATACATATTTTTATCAAAACAATAAAGTTGATGGCAACTTGAAAAGTAAGATTTTAACTTGCATTATGTTAGAGAGCAATTCATAGCAGTTAACCTGCTATATACTTTTCTATCAGGATACCGGTCTCTATAAACCTGTAGACATGAAAATACTGTTGTAGATTTCCCGCATGCCTGGTCATACGAATAGAAAATGAAAATGCAACCAAAACATAGAATATGGTTAAGGATAGAACTCGGCAGTTTTTTTCGGCGTAGCTGTCTAAAAACAAAGACAAATATCAAACAGGGAATGCCACGTACCAAAATCGCAGCCTCCCCAAAACGAAACCTACAGCACGCAGACGTGCACACCACAAACACACACACATACACGTGCACACACACAAAGTCAACACACGAGGACAAAATGAACAAAGGAACACACAAACATAGTGGGCACCGCCTTGGAACGGTCAGTGGCAAAAACACCACTGGGGAGCTTAAACCGGTTTATGGTGCGCACCCAACCTCACTCTTACCCCCACCATGTTCCAAAGACACGGGACAGTGTAAATAAAAGTAATCCCCTCCAGGTGAATCTCTAACACACGTAATGGAAACAAAAAGGCATGGCATGTAAAACACAAAAATGCTCGTGTATAAAAATATAAAAAGCAAACCCACATTTTGACCTAACCTTCTAGTGTAGTAAATTCTGTTACGTACTTGCGGATTGATTTCCATCGCATGATTAAACTACTAGTAATAAATGGAAGTATTAAATATGACGTAAAACACAAAATGTCGTCTTTTTGCTGGTTAGAAATGCAATTGCGGGATTATCTTAACTGTTTGGTAAAACTTCATAATTTTGTCAAGAGGTGTAAACAAAATGCGGAAGGCTGCTTTTTATCTATACTGCAATTCAACATGTTTCAATATATCAAATCCACACATACACCGAATATTTTTTTCTAAATATATTCCCAGTTTAAACTTTCTGCCACCAGTCACATAAGTTGACAGAGCATTACAAATATGTTTATCAACGAAAACGATTTATAAATTATTACGATGTGTATGACTTCTACGTGACGACGAATCGTATCTTTTATAGTAGTGACAAACTCCGATACACGGGATCATATAAAACATTATCTTTTACTATTGTAATTGAAATCCACTAAGCCTTTGCTAGGTGGCATGAAGGGAGTGGCACACGAACTCTGTTGCCTTTTCAGAAAAAGATCGTTTCAAAGATTTTATTTCCAGTCCAAAACTGTACTAATATTGAGAGGGTCAGTGCTCAAGATTGTATTAGAATCATAACCAACAAACCTGATTGTGTCGTAATATTTTCATATTTTCAATCTATTTCCAATACCTTCAGCGACACAATATGCATAATATCGTTTAGTAAATGATGAATTTCCTACAGAATGGAAAACGAGATGTTCTTGTCAGAAATATGATAAATACCGGCTATTTCGATTAATCAAATGAAGTTTCGGCTTATATAATAATTTTATGCGCTGTTTCTAATGAAACACAGCATTGTACTGGAACTTTTGAACTTGAAACTGTTGATTTTCACTCTGGATATTTAAAAGTAAGGAGAAAGACCTAACAGGGAAATAAATAGGATCTGCACATCATCTTGATGAGGTGATTATTTGACCCAAGTTTCATGATTATCCTTCAAAGGGTTTAGGAGATACAAAGCGGACACGAAAGGTTACGGACGGACAGAGATTATTCCTATAAACCCCGACAACTCATGGCGTGGGATTAGAAATAATATTGAATAATATAACCAAAGATATGAACTTAGACAAGTATATTAAAGCTAAATGCCAGAGACTCAACCAGATGTTTTCTCGCATGTGGTCTTTTACGCAAGTTTAGTACACTTCATTTTTTAAACTGGCAAAGACCCTAATAGCTTTAAGGGCAGTGTGGTCTCTGCTAACAGATTTAAGCACAGGTTTGATTGTATAGTATAACCTATCATCCAGATTTAGCAGCCGATTTGTGTTGACCCTGTGGCTGGCTTCTTAATACAAGTTGGACTGCATGTTACTTTGATTCATTGTTTGTCTTAAGGACGTATGCTAGAATTTGGTGCGAAAATTTTCCCAATAACAGAATTTCTTCAAACTTTGGATATTGAAGGACAATCATCTAAGAAACAAAAAAATGCAATAAAAATCATAGGTCACCGGTATCGAAAAAGAGTTATCTACCCTTGAAAACGGCATTTCCCTCAAAAATGACGTCTCATATACAGGGAATTCTAGCGTACGCCTTTAAATGTGCATTGCGTTGTCATTATTTTTCCCATGAGCATTATACAGCGAAGAAAAATCTTTTTAAAACAATATATCCGAACACATCTAAATTATATACTCTACCCATCGATTAACTGAAAATCCTGACGTTTCTGATATTTGAATATCTTTACTTGAAATGTGAGAAATATGGAGGAATGTCAACATTTTCTATAACTAAGGTGTTTTACTTTTGCTCCAATGCTTTAAAATACTGGTTAAGCTAATTTGAGTGATAGAGAATGCAAAACTTAAACTACGAATTGTTGATTCACCTTAATAAGATTCAAGAAACCACCGTCCTTGATTTAAACCACCAAAAATTATTTTTGTGCAAACATGTGTTTTTAAACCATGTATATATTACAAGTGAGTCTGTTCAGCTCTATTCCAGATGTGATTGAATTTAATGCGTTACAATTACTGGCATTGTCACAACAACAACAACAACAAAAATAAACATTTATTTGAATCTTTAAGAAAATAAGAATTCTAGAGACTACGTGGTGGTCGATAAACCTTGGTCGTAATATCGTTCAGTGTCCAAATTATTTTTTTCCAGTTCACATTACAATATTTCGGATAGGCTTTGATGCTAGGAATAAAATTTAATAGCCTGTTCAAACAAGTCTGTTAATGCTGTAGGAATGAGGGGTATAGAAATTACAAAAGAAAATGTAATATGTGCTAGGCATCTTAAACCTTCAAAACATTTTCTCATCAAATACAGTTTTGTTTCTTATGGATGATAAGGCTAATCATGGAGTTGAATTGATGTTAATCGATACACTAAGCTAATTCTAAAGCTTTACAGACACTATCAATGTTTCCTTGTAAAGTATTTCGACAAACACTTAGCAAATAGACATTTCTGGTTAATCAACATATCTCCTTCACATTTTTGTGATGCACAGTGTACAACCTTTTAGACATTAGCAATGTTGCCACGTTATACAGTTGTTGCACAGTGTACAACCACGCAAACAATAACTATGTTACCACGTTATACAGTTGTTGCACAGTGTACAACCTTGCAAACAATAACGATGTTACCACGTTATACAGTTGTTGCACAGTGTACAACCTTGCAAACAATAACGATGTTGTCACGTTATACAGTTGTTGTACAGTGTACAACCTTGCAAACAATAACGATGTTGCCACGTTATACAGTTGTTGCACAGTGTACAACCACGCAAACAATAACGATGTTCCCACGTTATACAGTTGTTGCAGTGTACATTCTTGCAAACAATAACGATGTTACCACGTTATACAGTTGTTGCACAGTGTACCACCTTGCAAACAATAACAATGTTGCCACGTTATACAGCTGATGCACAGTATATAACCTTGTAGACAATAGCAATGTTACCACGTTATGCAATTGTTGCACAGTGTGCAGTCTTGCAGATGATAGCAATGTTGCCACGTTAAACAATTGTCGCACAGTGTACAACCTTGCAGGTGACATCAATGTTGCCACGGTATACAGTCGCTGCACAGCGTACAACCTTGCAGACAATAGCAATGTTGCCACGTTATGCAGTTAGTGCACAGTTTACAACCTTGTAGACAATAGCAATGTTGCCATGTTATACAGTTATTGCACAGTGTACAACCTTGTAGACGATAGAAATGTTGCCAAGTTATACAGTTATTGCACAGTTTACAACCTTGCAGACAATTGCAATGTTGCCACGTTATACATTCATTGCACAGTTTAAAACCTTGTAGACAATAGCAATGTTGCCACGTTATACAGTTACGTATATTATTTAACAAAATTTCGTGCATTTTCTAAGCATATTGTCTTTCATATAATATATTTACCCAACGTATCATCAAAATACATGACAAAAGCAATTCTTGCACAATCGCGGGAGTTTTGTTCTTCATTAAACATTTAACAAGATGAATCCAACTCTTTAATTTTAAAGGCACTGATAAATGGTCAGAGAAAAACAGAAACGTATGATATATAGATGTTACTGTTATTTCTAAAATCTGCTGTCTTGTATTGTTGTTGACAGGCACACTATTCACAATCACGTAAAACTCTGCAAAGCCTTTAGAAGATAAAATGTATTGCAAGCAAGATAGGCTATCACGTAACCTTTTAAGAAAAAGTGAGCAGAAAGTAAGAGCCTCCGATATAAAAAAGTAGGAAAAAAGAGGAAATCTGATGATAAATACTAGGAACTTACAAAAACGAACTTACCTGAAAATTATTTTACATTTACTCACAGTTACCATCAGGACACTTCAAAAGAAATTTCAGTCACAAAATATATCTAGAGCCTCACCAGAATACCATCAGTCCTAATGTTATGTTACAAAAATCTTTCTTTAATAGACTAACTAGGAAAAAGGTTGGAACATACCTAAATAGTAGGAAAAGTAGGAAAAACTAGAATTACTTGAAAGTCTTTGAAGCAGTATAGTTAATCCAATATATACGATATCAAACCGGAAAGACAATTTGTTATTGATGTAATTACATGAAAAATATATAACTATCGCGGATCATTACCAGCCTGCGCATCCGCGCAGTCTGGTCAGTATCCATGCTGTTCGCTTAAATAGCCTATTGCAAATAAATAAACCGTGAGCGAACAGCATGGATCCTGATCAGACTTCGCGGATGCGCAGGCTGGTCTTGATCCACTCTGGTCACAAACGCACTATGCTGGTTTTCTCATATCGCGGCTCATATGTTCGCACAGTACCAGGCATTTCATACCGTAATTTGATTTATTTATTTTGTTATGAGGTTTGCTTGGCAAAATGTTTACTGAATGTAACGTTATATATGCTGTAGATTTTCTCAATATTACTGATCAATATAATCATATTCTTCGAGGTTATAGCACGTGCGTTTCAGTACTTTGTACCTGATGTATTCGTAAACTTTCTAATGGATTAAAAGTACGAATGGAATTTTGAAGTAAGTTCTCTTAAGTGTATGTAAAAATCATATTAAAGGCAACCAATACTGCTTCTACAGAATATTTCTTTAATATCTATGTCGTTAGTGACTTCTCTCTGCTTTAGCACCTAGGTTGAAATTTGTAGACATATAATGCCTAACGACATTAAGAACTGAGATGAAAGTTCTAAATTTATTAAGAATATATCAATTTGCAGATTATTATAAGCTCTGTTTAACATATGAATAATGGCGGTACTGACACTAGTATTTTATGTACATATACTGCTACCACTTGTACCACGGTGCACAATCACGCCGTATTTGACGTCACGCCGTAGGTATCGCGCCAAGCATTTTTTGTCAACTAAGCGTCGATTCAAGTAGAAAATTCGTCGTAAGTATTTTGCTACAAATTTTTGTAAAATGTCTTTTGTATGTTGCAAGTCCGAATAAATGCGTACCTCCGATCACACAACATCTGCCCGTGTCTGCTTTAGTTTGGCTGGAATACGGGACAAACTGACCAAAATCTCAAAATCGCTCTTGCTATCGCTCCAAGCTGATTCTTAAAACCTCTTTCTCTTGCTTAAGTCTTCAGATGGCCGTTTTACTTTTGTACTTTTTGTCTCAAAACAGCTGCTGATAGATTATTTTTCACGTTAAAAGGCGTTATTTTCAGGTAAAACAAAGAATAAAAAGGTATGCTATTGCGGCATTTTCTGGGAGATAAATGATATCACAACAAGCTAAAAATGATAATCCGGTTTTAAGTCAGTTTTCCAATCAGTTTTCATATGTAAATTAACTCATATTACTCTTTCATCTAAACACATTCTGCCAGTCGATTTTATTTTATGTATTATGCGAGTTTGAAGGCAAAAAAACACGGAGAAAAAATGTATGCTATCGCGGCGAGCTGTAAAAGATAAATAATGTTGCAACAAGCTAAAATTGTAACTTCGAATTTAAGCTTTTGCTCCCATTAATTCCCATGCGACAATTAACGCTTGGTACCCTAGAGAGAACTCGGGTCTTGTGCAGATTAAAGGTAGCTCCAGTAAGACAGGATTCTTGCTTTTACGGGATCAAGGGGGGATAATACTATCTGTGAGCCAAGATCATGTGCTAATTAGTAATTATTTGAAGTTTTATGATTCTAGCTAAAATACTTTTTGAATTATAAGCATTTCACTAATCAAGGAGAAAACTCTGGTTTACTAGGTCGAGGGGAGAAGTTCTACGTGTGAGCAAAGGTCATGTGTTAATTGATAATTATGAATGGTTTGGTGATTCTAGCTTAGATACTTTTTCATGGAGGCATGCATGGACGGACGGAGGAACAGCCAGACAGGCAACACCAAAACAATGTCCCTCCGCCTTTGTCAGGAGATAATTAAGTCAGGTCCCCTTGGCCTTGACCTTTGAGTCACTGACCTTTAACAGAAATCTACCTCTTATGGTCCTATATTAATTAAGTAAAGTTTGAAAGGCATGGCTGATAAACTTTATGATTTAAGAGACTGGAAACCATTCTCAGGGTCAAGGTCATTGTGACCTTGATCTTTGACCTCCAAAACAATATTGAGACTCCTCAACAATGTGCTGAGTCATCAAATAGTTATAGCTACCATATTTTTGACTGAAGAGTATGGAAACATAAAATGTTGACGGGCAGACAGACAACACCATAACTTGTCGTTCTTTTTCTCAGAAAGGACATAAGAAAAAACATAACATAGGTGTAGCTAAGCTTAGAAAATAATAACTTGATAACAAGTAAACAACTTAAGCTTTACAAATGGAGAAAATGATTATATAATTGCAAAAATAAAGATTTGACACATATACTTTTAACCTTAAATAAGAACATGAAAGTTTCGAAACAACGCATGACAAAAAAGTAAGCATTATATTTACAGATGCACAAGATATAAAATTTGAGGCACACCATGACAAAACCAACTAAGTGCATTTGCGACCAGCATGGATCCAGACCAGCCTGCGCATCCAAACAGTCTGGTCAGGATCCATGCTGTTCACTAACGGTTTCTCTAATTGCAGTAGGCTTTGAAAGTAAACAGCATGGATCCTGACCAGACTGCGCAGGCTGGTCTGGATCCATGCTGGTCGCAAATGAACTATGTTGGTTTTCTCATGGTGCGGCTCATTTAACTTTTGACATTAGCTTTAAATCAAGTGTCTGTGTGTACAATATACCTGGTTTTAGACAACTACATAGATATGTTTTAATCTTATCTGCAAAAACATTGCCCTGAAACTAAACTGAAGAATAAATTGTACAGTTTTTGGACAGCTCAAAAATAATTTTATCTTTTAGCAAAAATACTGGCAATTATTTCAATATCTCAAATCTTAAATGTTAATTCTTTAACTATTAGAACTTTGCAGGATTCATGCCCTTAACATTCTTTAAAGTTGCTCTTGCAACAAACCATTCTAATTATTAACATTTTATTTGGGTTTTACGGCGCAGTATACACAGTATAGGTTATATGGCGCCAAACAGGACTACACATTTTGGTTTCACATCTCATTTACCTAGAAATAAAAACATGGTGTATAGAATCAAAATTTGCATACCTGCTGGAATCACAGAGTTACAGCAAAACCAAGTGTTTAGACCCTGTTAGTCGCCTCTTACCATCATGCAAGGGTAAGGCAGTGGTTCCAATTCTTTTCATACGCAGATCGACCCAGAACCAAAAATGAGGTATAAATTTATTGCAATTACCCTGCTAAATTTCTAAAATGGATTGGTCCATCATCCAATTTAGGCAGCACCAATCTTACTATTCTAAGGGGTATTCACAGAAAATTTACTTACTGAATAGCGAACAGTGCAGACCATGATCAGCCTGCAAGGAAATGCAGGCTGATCTAGCTCTCTAATGGTTGCAAAGACAAAATCACTTACCGTCAGCAGGCTAAAGTTTAAATAATATAAGGACTGGGACGATTACTCGGTTAATCAGACCCTATTCGATAACTAGGTGAAACAAGTTTCAATTTTGCAAAACTGGTAATCACTCTCGAACAATAAACATCACGAGTCGTACTTTGTCTTTATACATTTCTTTACCAGCACATAGATCCACATTATATTTTCTGCTAAAACACATCAACTTTAACATAATCAATAGTCACTAATTTCCTTGTCGTGATATATTTAATATAAATACACCAAAATATGACTTATTGTCACACTGCTTGCAAACAATAAAGTCGGTAAGTTTCTAATGAAGTCAGCTTCTTGAAGTACCTTGATACAGTCGCCAGGAAAGAAAACAGCATTTTCAATATGGCGCCCGATTAACCGGTTCGATCTGATTTCGAACAAATGATTAACCGGTTTTTAAATTTTTAAATCGTCCCAGCCCTAAAAATAATCTAAAATCTTGATATTGCACAATGACAAATATGATCGGCACTGGAACAAACACACATAAGTAAATTCTAGTTAATCAATATATATATACATGAATTTTCAATCAGTAACTAAAGATGAAAAAAAAAACCCACACATTTTCTTTATCAACTTTTCAGATTTACGTCGCAGAATGCATTTAGTCATATCTGAAAAGAATGTGTGTATGGCAGCTTGTTAGCTCAGTCAGTAGAGCATCCACCCTTCAGTGAAGAAAGGGTCCTTGGTTCAAGCCCGAGAGTAAATACACATTTTTGTTCATCCTGTGATACTTATATCATTTGAAACTGCATCCCATCTTCATCCATATTTAAAATTTTTATGAATGAGTTTAAAACAATCTAGTATTTCCCTATTTGAAAAACTTGAAAAATAATTCTAAGAAAACATTCATACTAGTGTTTTCTTTATCTTTTATGTAACAAGGTTACTTGTAGGGAGCATTATTTAAGGAATATAATCATAACAAATCCTTAGAAAGAACTCAAATTGGAATCTGGAACAACAGATCCATGTCTTTTAAATCTATTATCAAAAATCCATTAAAATCCACTTCAAAGGGCATTCTTCTTTCTATTACGTTCCTTTGGATATCAAAGGTATTCTAAGATGCAGTTTTGTTAAATTTCCTGGATAAAAAATGTTTTTTCGGAATTTTTATAAGCCAAAATAATGCGCAGAAATATTTCTAAGAAAAATACACATTAAGCACTAAAATCAAAAACAGTTCCACTTACCAACCATACACTATCAGAATGAAATATAATTAATATAGCTATGGTTTTTGCAAAAGTAAGAAGAACATTTATAACAAGAAATGTGCCCACAAGACACGGATGCACTCGCTATGTGATGTTAGGACACGAAACTGCGAGTCCTGAGAATAATTGCATGTTTGCAGTAGAACATGTATACTGGAGTAATGGACTGGGAAAAATGACCATATTAAATATTTATTTCACCTTTAAATCATTAAACGCTGCATTGTCTTGTTATGACCAAAGTTTGTACAAAGACTTTTGTATGCATATAAAATTGATAGACCGTACAAGAATAATAACATAAATTCTTTGACCTCTAAGTGTGATCTTGAGCTTTGACCTAGGGGTATAGGTCTTGCACTTAACACATTGTCATTTATGGCAAATATTTATATCATACTTTTTGAATATCTTTCTATATACATAAAAATACAAAAGTTTTAACCTTCAAGTTAAATTTTTGACCGCAAAATGTGACCTAGACCTTTGAGCTAGAGTTCTATGTCCTACATGTGACATATCATCTAGTAATGGTGTATGTGTGCTAAGGTATACAAATATTAATTTGTTCGTATTATATCGCAGTAAAAAGGTGACCTTTACCATTTAGCTAAAGATGTAGGGTTTTGCACATAACAAAATGTCTTCTAATTCTAGCGAATATTTTGGCCAAGATATTGATCATACAAGTTACAGATCAGACACGAAAAACGACGTAAAACCTTTGACCTTTGTGACTTTGCCCTATAAAGTAGGGGTAGGGGTCTTCAATGCAACCTTGGCTATCTTGATTTTACAAATGGCACATTTTCTTTACTGGTGTTAAAGTAGTTATTTGTGCCAAAATACTTCAAAATCTGAAATATATAACAAAGTTTTAGACCAGACATGATTTTGTGTACACACAAACACATATGCATTGGCAAAGTAATGCATAGACACACACACACATGGCTTACACTACATGCATACCTTTTTTAACAGTCGGGACAGAAACACCCAGTTACAGGACTATGATAGTGAACAATAGACTCTTTCATCAACAATAAGTATCTGAGTACGTAATGACATGATACTGCACTGGTCCGATTTTCACTGATGTTCTGAAATCGAATGTATTTCAAAATTTCTGACAGCAGCTTTTTATCAACACCTGTACAATATAATTATGCGAGATAAGCCCAACTGGGCTTTGACCAACCTTTTGATGTTTTGAAGTTTTCTGTAATTACCTGTATATCTTCTCTATCATAACCATCATTGTGTGCTTGCTGTTCTAGAGTGATCTCTTTGGCTATACCCGATACACCAACATGTACTACCAACTGTGGAAAAAGAGAGAAAACATAATATGTGTGTTGTCAGGTTAAGTGTCTTTTTCAACAACTTTTCAGACATAAAAACGAGTGTGTCTGCTTGTAGCAGGGAGCACAATGCCCAACTTATAGTACAGTCTCATTGGAAAATCACGTCAAACATATAACATAATACCCCAGCAAGTCACATTATACAGTCACCAGGCTGACAAGTCCTAGATGCTGAACGCCAAGCGAGGAAGCTACTCGTAAATTTTTTACGTCTTTCATATGACACAGGCAGCTAACGCACAGCCTCCTGCTCTTGAAGCAGGCGCTTTCCCACTAGGCTACCAAGGCAGTTTCCAGAGAGCTATACATGACATATCAACATGTACAACCAACTGTGAAAAAAAGATAAACATTAGCTTGCAGCTTTAGAGTGATCTCTTTAGCTATACCCGGCACGCAATCATGTACAACCAACTGTGGACATACAGAATAAACATTAGCAATGCTGTTTTAGAAACGAAAATGGGCATAACTTTTTGTATGCTTTTGAAGTGTATTTGATTTAATGATCAGAGTCCAACTTGATGGAGAAAATGATTATGTCACAGGGTAAGAAAAATGTGCAGCCCGTTCGGGACTCAAACCCGGGACCTCGAAATACAGTTCCGATGCTCTAACGACTGAGCTAGCTGGGCGCCTACAAATTTTCTCCCCTTTTTAATATTCAAGTTCTATACTGTAACATATTTCCCCATCAGTTTGAAATTCGTCCTCGAATTTCAGCAGGTACTTTATATATAAGCAATTACAGGCGTCGGAGACAAACCAGTGCAATACCGTCACGGTCCCATGTTGTGCGCCAAATGTCACAGGATGAGAAAAATGTGCAGCCAGACCGGGACTCGAGCCCGGGGGTCTCAGAATACCGTTCCGATGCTCTATTGACTGAGGTAGCCTGGCGCCTACACATTTTATATCCTTTTTAATATTCAATTTCTATACCCTGACAATTAAATATGTTGAGTTGTTTTAAAGAGCTGCAAATGAGATGTCACAATTGGGTGGCTACAAATTGCTCTCATTTATGGTGTACTGTTTGCAGAAAAAGAAGTTTAACCATTCTGGCTATATTAGCCGTACCATGAGAAAACCAACATAGTGCATTTGCGACCAGCATGGATCTAGACCAGCCTGTGCATCCGCGCAGTCTGGTCAGGATACATGCTGTTCACTAACAGTTTCTCTAATTGCAATAGGCTTTGAAAGCAAACAGCACTGGTCTGGATCCATGCTGGTCCAATACACTATGTTGGTTTTCTGATGGTGCAGCTCATATTACCTTCTTAACATTGAACAGTGAGTGTACAGTCATTTCAGACTAATGCAATTTAAGTATTGATTTAGCAAGTTTAATCCAATCTTTTGATGACAAACCATGATGACCAATCTTTCAATTTATAAAAGTTCTAAATTACTTTGATGTGATATCTTCTGATTTAGATTTTTTTATCTCCTTATTCCTTCTACAGATGATAATCATATATAATTGAGTTGTTGCTGAAATACTTTATACACACTTTGTCTTAAACCTTATATTGTTGGTAAAGATGACTTGTTTGTTTATCATATATTTCTGTGTTTTGATGATATACTCCTAGACCTTAACTCTAAGCCTGCTGACAGCAAATGATTCTGCCTTTGCGTCCAGTGCAGACCAAGATCAGCCTGCTCATCCGTGGTCTGCACTGTTCTATATTAAGTCGGTAAATTTTCAGTGAACGCCCCTTTGATAAGTAAGTACTACCCAAACTGAATGATGGACCAGTCCATTTTAGAAATTTAGCAGGGTAAAGGTTAAAGTAGATAAAAGTGTACTATTGTAAAGGTACCTAACTGCTGAATAACAAAAACTGTTTAACCCTTAGCTTGCTAAATTTCTAAAATGGACTGACCCATCATTAAATTTGGGCAACACCGTTTATTATTCAAAAGAGTGTTCACTGAAAATTTACTGACTGAATAGCAAACTGGTCACAAAGGCCGAATCACTGCTGCCAGCAGGCTAAGGGTTAAGGTCTTGGAGAATATCATCAAAACACAGTAATATTTGATAAACAAACAAGATCTTTACCAACTATCTAACTTACCATTATACTGCTGTACTGTAAGATGGATATTTAAATTACTCTCAAAATATTGTCCTCCTTTAAAAATCAATGGCATTTGTAAAGAAACAAGAGCTGTCACCATTAGTGACATAAATGCCCCCCGAAGCATGCCCAAAAATGCTACAGTTGTCTGCATAAATTTGCCAGAATAGTTAAGGTATGAATCATTCAGTGACAAGAAAAAAAGATGTTCTCCAAAGAAGACCTTGACTTTGAAGCTAGCGGTCTGGGTCTTTTGCATAACACATCAACATACTTAGTACAGGGAACATTTGTGCCAAGTAATTTCAAAATTTCTTGATGAATGGCAGAGTTATTGACCAGACAAGATATAGACCCTGTTAATCTTTGACTTCCAAGTGTGACCTTGACCTTGGAGTTAGGGGTCTGGGTCTTGCACATGACATGTCAATATAAGGAATATTTATAAATAATAAAAGTAAACTATTGCTGAAAAATACATACCAACTAGTTACATGAAATTTCAGCACTGGGACATTATTGCCAATGCATCAAAACAAAGATATGTAACAGCTCTTTGAAAATGGTGAGTTTTAAAGTATGGCCCCTTTATGCAGCCCTTTTCCGGATTTCAATGTATGTATCATTAAACTGATAATTGTTTTATAGAGGTATATGTATGCTTTATAGCCTGTTCAATCTACATGTGAAACAAATCTTTCTTTCTATGATAGGATGGTGTTGTTTATTTTTTTTCCTCAAAATATAAAAGTATATTTCTCAAGATGCAAGGCTAAGCATTATATGTTATTTTCCTGTTAAAACACTCGGAAGAGTCATTTTCCTGTTAAAACAGAAAAAGGAAGAAAAAAGGGAACATCCCACAAGCCTACACACAAATTACTACGCAGTTCATAACTTCAGAAGAATTTGAAGAGAATGATAATCAATTTGTTGACTTTATACCAAACCAAAGGTAACTTATTTCACAAAATTCATATTTAATGTTTAGTGTAATCTGTTAGTATGTAATGTCATGTAATTCTTTTAGAGTCTGTTAGCATTTTTTGCATAAATATGAAGATGCAACATCTTGTCTAGCAGGGCAAATGGTTTTTATCATCTTTCTAATTATACTGAAATGCCATCTACAATGTTATTTTATACCCCGCCAAACTTTGTTGCGGGTATGGCTATATGGGAATATCTGTTGTGTCCTTTCTGTCCCAGTGTCCCATCATATTCACTTTCCTTGAAGATCTCTATAACCCATACAGATATCATTTTGAAACTCAAAAACATGTCTGATAATTCTGACTTTTGACTTCAAAAACTCACTTACAGGGCTCCACATTAACTTTTATTTTCACTTATCCAGTTAGACAAGTACTCTCTTGACCAGACACTAACTTGTCCTGACCTCTACACATTTAGATGTGCCCAGGGCAGAGACAAGTCACTTCTATCTCAGCTAAGATAAGGATTATTGGAGACTGTGTGTGTGTTCGGGTTTAATGTGTTTTTTAACAATTTTTCAGTCATATTAACGACGGTGTCTACTTGAAGCAGTGAGCACAATGCCCAAATTTATAGTGCTGCCTCACTGGAATATCACGCTGTAGACACGTGGCATGATATCCCGCCCAGTCACATTATACTGACACCAGGCTGACCAGTCCTAGCACTATCCTCTTAAGGTATTGGACCCCTAATAGTAATGTTTAAAAAATAGCATTTGCTTGGTATATTCTTAAAATTGACCATGTTTCGCACTGTGTTGCAAATTTTAAACAACTTTTACAGTGCCATGTTTTGTAAATTTTGTATAATTTATAGTATTTCCTCAAGCTCAAGGAGAGACAAATTTCAATGTGATGGCCACTATCTAAAACGTTTGCAGAGAATTCATTACAGCATTTATTTTGATAAAAGAAACATCAAATTATTGTTAAACAATTATAAAACACAAAATAGAACTATAAATATCATTTTTTCTAGGGTGCCTCAAGTAAACAGATTTAATGAGACAGAGGTAAATTCACTTTGAACAGCAAGAAATCGGTTATAAAATTAAAATATTCCACTTTTGTACAATACATCCATAATAAGTCTTGAAAGAAGTAAAACTTACTAGAAAAAAAGGAAAATATGGAGAAAAAAAATTTGTTCCCAGTGGGGCTTGAACCTACGCCCCCTGAAAATTGCAGTCAAAGTAGGTTTATGGTAGGAATTGAATACTCCTCAAAATGGAGGTAATCTATTACGGGTCCAATACCTTAATGCTGAGCGCCAAGCGAGGAAGCTGCTAGTACCATTTTTTACATCTTTGGTATGACGTGGCCAGGGATCGAACTCATGACCTCCAGCTCTTGAAGCGGACGCTCTACCACTAGGCTACCGAGGCAGATTATTGGAGAGGTTTTAGGGGGATGTGGACAGATCTATGGGAAACATGGAAATATATTATTGTCATGACATTCCAGATGAAAAAGGAACGAAATGTGCTTGTAAATGTTTTTATATAATTTCCTGTCTTTACTTCAGTTTAAGGAGGTAGGTTACCTTGTAACTAGGGTAAATTCAAATTAGTTGAACCGCAGCAATTTTTTTGTATTTCGTGTAATATGATATTTTAACTGCTACAATCTTAATTTCGTTTATTTCTGTCCCTTCAAGATCAATTTTTATCCAGGTTTGAAGACCATGACCCTCCACAGGTAATTCATATTGAAAGAAGAAGGAAAAATACGGATTTTTAACACTTTTCAGTGTATTCTAGTTTCATTGTTATCCGTAGAAGTCTGCATAATTGATAATTTTACTAGTATGCGCGTTAGCTTTCTAATATAAGCTTTAAATGTATATGTCGCGGGGGTCGTGTTTCCATGGTAACGCATTTTCTCTCATTTTTAAATAACTATGTATAAAAACGGGGATTTAGACGGCTTCAGTACCACTCTGTTAATGACCAACATGGAATATTTGGGTAGTATTATTAGCAAAATATCAAGCACTTTACATGGTTCCCTATTTTTCTTAAAGTTTAAAGTAACCATGGCAACAGAGATGTTTAAAATAGCTCATATCTTGCTTTTGGTCGTAATTTCTTTTAAAACATACTGAGTAAAATTATCTTTCTTGTTAATGTAGCTTTAAAAATATTATTTCTAACGTAAGTTATACTTTCGTGTTATTTGCATTTATTCAAACAAATTTCACAGCTTAAAATATTTACAGCAGTACCCATTTGTCTGGCATTTTTCATGGAAAACTCGTTCGGCATACTGCTATTATTCTCTTGGATATTGTTGCAATAAAAATAAAAAGCCGAAACTGTGTTCCTTAGATAGACAAGTGTCAACGCTTTTGAATTTTACATTTAGATATGTAGGTCACGGGCCCCGTTTCCATGGTAACACCAATTCAATTCAAGAAACCACCATTTTCTACTGAAATGTGAACAATTTTAGAGCTAAGTTTTAGTATATAAGTAACAAATTATCAACGGAAACTGAAAAATATGTATTACAAATGAAACTGCCAGATTTTGTATTTGAAAATGGCCGTAACAGGTAACCTTTCTCCCAACTATATACCATATAACATTGGTTACCATCATCCATTTTCTTACATTCCGCAAAATATTTCAATATAACTACATAAAAGAAGCAACATATTGATTATTATTCAGAGCAAAAGACTCATAAAAACATATCAGCAAATAATGGCTGTTTGAAAATAGTTCAAATAAAAACAAATGCACACAATTACGTATTTTCAAAATAAAAGCTATAAATTTTGCGCGGTAACTGACACGTAACGTCATGACGTCAATGACGTCATTTTAAGGCAACATTGTTTTGAAGCTTTTCTGTGGCAATTTTTATCATTATTTCCGCATTATTTAACCATAAAGTATCAGATCGGAGACAGGTTCATGATTTTTTTTCAAAAGAATGGATATACAAACACATTTAGCTTGTCGTAAACGTTGTCGTAAATCGTCACGTTAGCTTCCGGTTGGACATGCGCACATACAAATATTCAGGTAACCTACCTCCTTGTGAAACTAACGTGATTAAATTGAAATTCAAAGTATCTATCTATCTACTAGTATCTATCTATCTTCCATTGCTGTCTTAGACCCCTTATAGGGACCTAGACACATCCTTGCTCATTCTGTTGAAGCCACAAAGATTGTTAGTAGACAACAAACAAGAGCTGTCCAAAACACAGCCAGTGATCGACTACTGGAATTGTAACGTCCAAGAAGCAGGAATATTTTCCTAAATGTTAAAATATCTATAGATTTTCAATCCTGAGTATCAGCATTCAGTTTTGGATATTATATGTTCCAACTTGCATGCAAAACTTTAACCAGAAATTTTAAGTTCAAAAGGGGACATAATTTTGCCAAAATTCATGTCAGAGTTATTGGACTTGATGTCATCACCTACTTTTTTAACCCCGAAGACACATGTGAAGCTTTAATTCAAGGTCTGCATTAATTCTGGAGATAGTAACATGCTCGTAAAACTTAAACAAGAATTTTCGAACTTACAGTCCAAAAGGGGAGGGGCATAATTTGACCAAAATACATGTAAGAATTATGGGACTTGACCCAGAGTGGTTGGTTATTGACCTAGAAAAAGAAAAAAATAAGTTTCTAAGCTGTATGTCTTAAAGTAATTGCTATGTACTTGCACGCTTTACTTTAACCAGGATTTTCAAAGTACAAAAGGGGGCACAATTTTGCCAAAATGCAGGTCAGAATTATGGGACTTGATGCTATCACCTAGTTTTATAACCACGAAGACACGTATTAAGTTTCAATTCAATATCTGCAACAGTTTTGGAGGTAGTAACTTGCATGTAAAACTTTAAGTGATTTTCTAAGTCCAAAAGGGGGCAGCATTTTCCAAGAATACATGTCAGAGTAATGGAACTTGACCCAATGAGGTTGGAAATTACCTAGAAATTCAAAGCTATATGCCTTTGAGAAACATAAATTTAGCTATATGTACTTGTACGCAAAACTCTAACCAGATTTTAAGTCCAAAAGGGGGCAGAATTTAGCCAAAATGCATGTCACCTAGTTTTATGATATTGAAGACACATGTGAAGTTTCAATTCAATATCTGCAATAGTTTTGGATATATAGCATATACAACTTTAACTAGGATTTTTCTAAGTCCAACAAGGGACATAATTTGGTCCAAATGCATGTCAGAATTATAGGACTTGATGCTATCACCTAGTTTTATAACCCTAAAGACACATGTGAAGTTTCAATTCAATATCTGCAATAGTTTTGGAGATAGCAACTTGCATGTAAAACCTTAACCAGGATTTTTAGAAGTCCAAAAGAGGGCATAATTTTACCAAAATACATGACAGAGTTATGGGACTTGACCCAGTGAGGTTGATAATTGACCTACAAAAAGAAAAAAAAAACTTTTTAAAGCTGTATGCCTTTAAATGATAGCCATAATTATGCACTTGCATGCAAAACTTTAAACAAGGTGTGATGCCGACGCCAGGGTGAGTAGAACAGTCCATCTTAAAATTTATGAACCCATAAAAAATGGATCTGCCATAAAAAAAAAAGATTGATCGATACATCCCTGGCCACGTCATACATGACCTAGAATCTAATATGACCTTTGATACCTAAGTGTGACCTTGACCTTTGAGATTAGGGGCTTGCATCACACTCTATCTCCTTAAGGCAAATATTTATGCCAAATACAAGCTCTAAAATTACTTCTGACCCCAAACTGTGACTGAGACTTTTGAAATAGGAACTTTGGTTTTATGTGCAACACTGTCTCATGGAGGTTAACATTCATGCCAAATATAAGCAAGACTCTGTCATGCATGTCAACAAGATCTGACATGACATTTGACATTCAAGTGTGACATTGAACTTTGAGATAGGAATCTGAGGTTTGCACATGACACCATGTCTCACAGAGTTAAATATACAAGCCAAATATAAACAAGATTGTTCCATGCATTTTAACGTTAAAATAATTGTCCGGACAAAAAATCCTGACGGACGAACGCACTAACATACATACACTGAACAGCAATTTGGACAACTATGTCTTCACTCTCCTCAAGCGGACTCAAGAAAAAGTATTATTGTTATATCCTTTTCTTAATATTAATTATTGTCTTCTCTAATACTTGCCCAAAGTTGAATACTGACGGACACAGAGGAAAGTTTTATTAAATCTGTTGTTTTAATTACCGCTTTTAATGCGGCTATTACTGTAGAGTTCATGTGCAGTATTAATTTTCTTTCTTTCTTTTTCTTTTGTTTGGTTTAATTCGCACAAACACAACTATAGGTCATAATATGGCAACTTTCCAGCTTTGATGGTGGAGGAAGACCCAAGATGCCCCTCTGTGCATCATTTCATCACGAGATGACACCTGGGTAGAACCACCGACCTTCCATAAGCCAACTGGATGACTTTCTCACATGAAGAATTCAATGCCCTTAGTGAGGCTCGAACCATCATCGGTGAGGGGCAAGTGATTTGAAGTCAGCGACCTTAACCACTTGGCCATTAAGGCCCCCATGTGCAGTATAAAAATATCGCTTTAGGTTACTCTGACTATGTTATAACACATTATTAAGAGCTATTTAGACAGCCGTTTCATCTCTTTTTGATATAAAGTCTAAACCATTATTCAACTTTAACGTTTGGTACCAGGAAAATTAAACAGACAAGAAAAAAAGTATCTGCAGAAGTATCATACAAAATGCTATAAAAACAAAGGGACAGGAATCAGATTACAAAGTAATTGTGTAGCTTACTTTATTTTCAGAATGTTTCAAGAACCAGATTATGTACACAATGTGTCATTAAAACTATCAGATGTACTTGCTGATATAGGAGTAGACAAGAGAACTGTGTTGAAGAGGAGAAGAGCATGGCTGCTGATAGAATCTATTGAAAAAACAGCTAACAAACTACAGGATAAGGAATGTTCATCATATTTTTAGGCAGTCTCTCTGAAGGCACAACCACAATAGGACTTGATTCTGACAGTGACAGACTTATCTTCTGGAATAAATTAAATGTGATACAAGACTGGAAAGACTGGCAACCTGGTGAAACAAATTACTTGATGATCCAAGATGAATCTGTATCACCAGGCTACTGTTTACTACAATGTCTGAGAAAAGATGCTCCTCTTCCATGCAATCATGTATGTAATGTATACTCTTTCAGAGACAGGGCAGGGAGAATACTACTGAGGAATAGTTTATTTTCTGATTTTATGGCTTCTTTTTTAGGGGGAGGAATAAAACATGGTCCGGCATGCACACAACAACATCTTGGGTCTAAAGATACCGACTTTGTTGGTGCTATATATTGTAAAGCATGGCCTCTACAAGCTAGACAATGGTTAGACTGGCAAGGTGTAGGTCAGTGGCCTTCAGATGATGTGAAGAGATATTGTAGCAATACTGGATGTTTTGTTGTTGGTGTTGGTAGCAAGGGCAGTCAAAATGAGGAGCTTGAATGGAGGATATCAACATGTTTCGCAGAAAGGTGTCTGATGTTCAATCTCAATATCACACAGATTCGGTGTTACGTGTTGATGAAGATGATATTAAAAACTTACATCAAGACGCACTATGAAGACACCATTTCAAGTTTCATGTGTAAAACTGTTGTGTTACAATTAACTGCAAATACACAGTCCAGTTTCTGGAGAGAAAATAACCTACTTGTTTGTCTATCATCTTGTTTATTAGTCCTGAACAACTATATTTTGAATGAAAATTGTCCACATTTCATCATACCAGGAAACAATTTAATGGCAGGACATATTTCTTCTGAGTCTAAACCTCACATTCTTGAAATACTGCAGTATATCATAAACAGTAAAGGAACAGCATTACTAGAGATTGAGTGTGACGATCTTGGTGAAAGGCTTCAGCTGAAGTTGAATAATTTATGTGTAGTCAAAGTAAGTGGCTCTGTTTCAGCATATTTATTATACATTACTGCAGAGATGGTTCATTGTACCACATGGCAATGTCTAACTTCAGTTAGAAACAGCAGTGATGAAATCACTATAAGAACATTGATGAAGTATCTTTCCAAACTAGTCATTCTCTCTCAATGCCAAGGATTGGACAAAACAGCTTGCAGGCTTCTTGCACCATGGTTCGGTACAACACTGGGATCAATCCTGGCATCCCAAAACACTGAACATTACAATGGTATATCAGAAGAAGCTCTCACATGGATCTCACTCGGTCTGAACACAGATGTTTCATCTGGAAAACTGAAGCTAGCATCAGTCTTTTACTGCACAGGTGATGTTCAAAAAACAGAAACTGTGCTCAGGGATATCGAAAGATGCTATGACCTAAATATTGTTGAGCCAGTATGTAAGTGCCATAATTACATAAAAAAATATGAGAGAAAAGGTTTCTATGCAATATCTGACAATCACAATGAAGATGCACTACAGTATGCTACAGCATTCTGTGTAAGATTTCTGCGATGTGAAATTAACTGCATTCCAAAAGAACTACAGTATGAACTGTTCAAATCTACAGAAGAGGATCTTGCTTTCCGAGACGAAGATGATGAATGGATGGACTTTGCAATGGTGGATACTCTCCCTTACCTGTACTTCCTACAATACAGGACTTACAGGTATCTTGGGAGACAAGATGATACAAAAAAAGCACTTTCCAATCTGATCAGGACCATTGATCAGGAAACAAATCTTGGACACAAGGAAACAGCCCTGAATCTACTTGGACAATGCATGGAGCAAGAGAACAGGCCAACAGCTGCTTTGCGTTGTTACACAGTATCCCTAACGCTAAGGGGAAGAAACAATGCTGCCAAAATCCATATATGTAGGCTTCTTTCTACTATGATAAATGGCCAGGCTTGAAACCAGTCAAACGACCAGGCTTTAAAACCAGTCAAATGACAAGCCTTGGAATCAGTCACTTCAGTAAAGTCTACACAAGAATCTCAATGGTGACTTCATTTATAAAACAATTAAAGGGCAGTAACTCTATAATCGGTGTACTAGAATGACATGACAACACAAACAATCTTCCGCTTGGTACAAAGGCTTGCTTGAAAGTTCCTTAGACTCTCACAATCAGTTTTGAAGTACATTATGTCTGGACAACTTGCTAGTAATAAACGTTATAAAGTGGGGGGGGGGGGTGATTAAATTGATGACAAGACCATACAAATGACATGTAATGCTATGAGTAATACAAATAGAATCATTTCTTTGAAGTTTCACTGAAAGTTGAAACGGGCATTTAGAGAGGTAGTGTAGACAATCAAAAAAGGAATTGTGAACAGACGTATTGGCAACAGAAACAATACATTTTAACATAATTATTTAATGACTGATACAAAATCATTAAAACTTCTTTCTATATGTTAATTAAGTCTCTAACTTAAAATAGAATATATCAGACAACAAGGATCTTACTTCAATGACTGAAATTTTGAAATTTTGTGGAAAAAAGCCTTTAATGTTGTAACACTCATTCAAGCTTAAACAAACAAAATATTCCAATGCAAAGGAATGAAATTGGAATTATGTGGACCACAGCAGGTGGTCGTATAGTAAATTAAATGTTATGTTTGTGTTTATGTATTCTTTATAACTGGTATACCTCAACATACGCTAACATCACTCCTACGTGTATAACAACCAATAAAAATGCTGTAACAACTGAACCATTATTTTATCATAATAATAAATAAATGAGTCACGTCATGGAAAAATCAACATAGTGTATTTGTGACCAGCATGGATGCAGACCAGCCTGCACATCCGCGCAGTCTGGTCAGGATCCATTCTGTTCGCTTTCAAAGTCTATTGCAATTAGAGAAACTGTTAGCGAACAGCATGGATCCTGACCAGACTGCACAGATGCGCAGACTTGTCTGGATCCATGCTGGTCGCAAATGCACTATGTTGGTTTTCTCATTGTGCAAATATACAATACCATTTAAACATCTTTTTGAGAAATGCACAGGAAATTATTGCTATTACTTGAAAAATATAAAACTTAGATGTACTTGTCTCCAATTAATTTATCAAGAGGGTTTCAGAAGGAAAAGAAAACCTGTAAAGAATCTGTAACCAA
Source organism: Mercenaria mercenaria (assembly GCF_021730395.1). NCBI lineage: Eukaryota > Metazoa > Mollusca > Bivalvia > Venerida > Veneridae > Mercenaria > Mercenaria mercenaria. Next base: position 2,538,207 of record NC_069378.1, read on the forward strand.
AGTAAGTAGTTACGGTTTTACTTTCAAACCTAGACCACGAGATCCACGTCATAAGTACCAGTTTCATTCCAAATTTGAACATTTGTCGTGTGCTTTGAAATCATTTATATTTGTGAAGGACTTATTTTTGTGGATTTCCATTGTGTAAATCCACGAAATTTAACCCCATTTAAAAGGAAATCTTCATATTATTAATTGCATCTTTAAAATTCAAAATCCATAAATTCACGTCCCCTGCAAAATAGCCATATTTGCTGAATCCACAAAATTTTATGCCCACAAAATAGAATGGTTTTACAAAAACAGCAAATTCTTACTTTTAGTTTTACAGAATGTGGTCTATGCATACAGGTTTTTCAGTACATCATAAAGTAACTGGTTTTTTAGCAGGGTTGATATGATAATTCCTCATTATCATATAGATAAAAAAACAACTGTTTTATTTTTGTATCCAACAACCTGAAGGTTACTTCTGGAAAATTTTGAGAACATTTGCAAGTGTGTATCTCTCAATATAAAAATTTATAACATTTTTATTATACACTCACTTAACTATTGTATAAATAATATGAATACGTTCTCCATTCTCAGAAAAATAAAAAGAAACCATTTTATCTGTCTTTTCCGTAACAAGGTTTTTCCCTGATTTCTCTTCAATTATAATACAATACCACTGACATTCCTGTAAACAACACCACGGATGGTAAAAGGAAATTTGGAACAATTGTAAAATATCTTGAATAGTTTTGAATTATCCAAAAAAAAATAGTTGGCTATTTTCCTTTGTAAATGTCATTTTTGACATAATTTAAAAATAAATAAAAATAAAATAAAATAAATTGACTTTATTTGTAAATGGACTGTTATAAAAGTTTGAACGGATTGTTCTAAAACTGTCAGGATATCTTCATGGTAGTTAGCAAAAAAAAGCACTATATGCATGCAAACATTTTGCAAAATTTTTAGCTGCTTTCAATATTCAACAAAATACATTTTTGGCCATAAAACGGGCATTATCAAAGATATTTCAAAAGAGTTTTAAAAAATCCTACAACCAACCGTGGAGACCTTTAGAATAATAATTGAGCCGCGCCATGAGGAAAGCAACATAATGGTTTTGCTACCAGCATGGATCCAAACCAGCCTGCGCATCCATGCAGTCTGGTCATATCCATGCTGTTCGCTGAAAGTTTCTCTAATTGCGATAGGCTTTGAAAACGAACGCGGATGTGCAGACTGGTCTGGATCCATGCTGGTCGCAAATGCACTATGTTGGTTTTCTCATGGCGCGGTTCAATTATGTAGTTTATTTCTTAATCTTGCAGAAAACAGCTGCAATTCTTGAAATACCTTCTTACCGATTAAGCAGACCAAACAGTAATTACCTTAAAATTTTGAAAACATACATTAAAGCAATGTCACAAACTAGTAAGTGATAAGAGAATTGCACATCAATATGGAAGATAATTACATACACATTTAAAATCCCTGTTAAGTTTCAGTGGAACCTGAAACGTCAATATTTTTCTAATTGATGCTAAAATTTCTTATTGGTTGTGTGACGTCAGTTTTATGTACGTTGTAGCATGTAAAAGTTCTTAACCAATGATAGTTTCAGTTTCACACAGGCTTAATAACAGATTTACATCATTTATATGATAATAAGTGTAGATGCATATACATGTAATAAAAAGATTGTTAAATTTGCATCGAGAAATATGCACTCGTTCTTTTGCAGAGTAATATTGCACTTGTAAAGTCGGTCGCGCAATATTTTTGCTGCAGAACTCGTGCATATTTCTCGATAAAAAACTAATAGAGTTTTCGGTCCTACTAAGTTCATGAAGACTGAAAATATTTATGTAAAAAGACTGTTTATCAATAAGCATGTAACTATGTTTATATTTATCAATAATCATGTGAATATGTCTATGTTTATCAATCATCATGTGACTATCTTTCAACCATTGAACATACCTATTAATATAGATTTTATAATTTACTCTGATGTTGTGAATAAATATATAAAGCATTGTTTACATCTCTTGTTGATAGTGTGACCAAAGACATGCGTGAAGATTGATAGAATCTTGCTGACTAATTTTTGAGAAATTTGCTCACGTGCAAAACTTGTGAAACCTGGATCAAAAAGTGACAACAACAGCTCTATCACTTGAAAAATTTCAAACAGAAAAGCTTAAAATAGCAAACAGTCCAGCTAAAAATACTAACGTGATTTCTGTACGTCTTCTTTCGTCAGATCTGCCGACAGTTTTTTACATGACTTTTGTATGAATGATAAAGGTTTTATCATCTTATATATAATTAATCATATTTGAAAATAAATACTACCTTAAATCAGAACAATCATACATGTAATGATATGTCCGCTACTTACTCACATTTGAGCCGTGCCATGGGAAAACCAACATAGTGGCTTTGCGCCCAGCATGGATCCAGACCAGCCTGCGCATCCGCGCAGTCTGGTCAGGATCCATGCTGTTCGCTAACAGTTTCTCCAATTCCAATAGGCTTTAAAAGCGAACAGCATGGAGCCTGACCAGACTGCGCGGATGCGCAGGCTGGTCTGGATCCATGCTGGTCGCACACCCACTATGTTGGTTTTCTCATGGCACGACTCATTTATAAATTAACCATTTGCCTACTTAAGAAATATGCATCAGCTGTGTATTTGTCATAAGTTGTACAAACTTTTAATAGTTTAAACTTAGCATTCAGAAATCACAAATATAATTATAACGTGAAATTGTTTATATCATGGGCAAACAATTTCGTGTGTTTGGCCACAACAGCTATTTCATGGGCATATAAATTCATGGATTTCAACAACTGAACAAAAAATGAATGGGAATTTTACTGTTTCATCTGGATTAAAAGTTTCGTGGATTGACCAGACCACGAAACCCATGAAAATTAGTCGCCCACAAAAATTAATGATTTCACGGTATCAGTTTATTTGTCGTTTTAAGTCAAAATGACACAATTCAGACCATATGGTGATTTTCCAGCTTTCAAGTTGTAGGATCTAGACCCTTGATTCTCCCTCAGGTCATTGTATCAGGCACAAGAAGGCTAGATGGCTTCCTCACATAACATGGGAAAGACTCAAACCTGTACAAGTGATTGGAAGTCAGAGATGTTACACATCTGGTCAGGAAAGCCTCTGTCACAAATCAGATAGTACGGAATGTTCTGGCAAAATCTTAAATCTGGTTTATGGCTGTCCCAGATCTGTGGAACCTGTCTTTTAACTGCATTATACTCTACTGGCAACTCATAAATAAACACGTCTACTTCTTCACCCAGTCCCTGTTCTTTCAACAGCTTAACACACTCCCAGCTTGCATTCACTTTGTGGCTTCCAAAAGGTCCAAAGCCTGCAATTCAATTTACAACTATTTATCAGTAAATAATCATTTGAGCCGTACCATGATAAAACCAACATAGTGCATTTGCGACCAGCATGGATCCAGACCAGCCTGCGCATCCGAGCAGTCTGATCAGGATCCATGCTGTTCACTTTCAAAGTCTATTGCAATAAGAGAAACCGTCAGCGAACAGCATGGATCCTGACCAGACTGCGTGGATGCGCAGGCTGATCTGTATCCATGCTGGTTGCAAATGCACTATGTTGGTTTTCTCAAGGTGTGGCTCATTTCATTTGATGCTATATGTACATATTGATATATTACCGACGTCTTAAATCATGATTCCTGAAGCTAAATTTGAGCTTTTGATTCATAGAGAGAAAATTACTTGAACTTTTCATTTTAAGATATTTTAGTTTGCTTCCAGGTAAAAACAGAACCAATATAAGGTATCATTTTGACAATGAATATGACTGTATTTCAAACTGAGAAAAGTTTTTAAAAGTTCCTATAAGCAACCCTTAATGTTATATATACCAGAGATTTAAGATCTTTAATCCTGGATTGACAGAAACAATTTTAGTCGGTCACTCAGTGACAATACTTCATGCAGATCCTTTTATTATATTCAAATAAACAAGAAAATATATACACTCAACAAAATTCCTAATTGGTCAGTTTATATTGTATTACTATTGTGTTAATAATGCGTGTATTTACAAAACAAATTCACATACCGACATTTGAATAGGTACTGCAGCTAATTATTAATTTATTTTTGGCGACTCACAGCCAAAGAAACCACATTAGGCGTTTTGACTAACATTACAAATTTTGCACGTGCAGGGCATGTGTTTCAACATGCACGTGGTTGTTTACACTTTTGGCATTACTGACAAAAGTCCTACTAGAAAAACACATATCATGGTGAAATAGACACAAGAGCAACGCGATCGAGCTGTCGGAATGTTGCTAGCCGGGACACATTTACGACACGTGTCTAATTATTTTTGCAATTTCAAAAGAATTTGATAGTATTTGTTTGTAGCTGTTGCTTTGATGATTATTTCCATTTTTAACCTTATTTCCGTTTCAAGAACCTTCATTCGTTGGTTATCTACCATCCGCTCTCTTTTTGGTAAAATTTAACCCAAGGACAATTCATTGAAGTGACCGATTTTGAATTTTGTTGTAAAATTCCGACAGCCCGGGCGCGTTGCTCTTGTGTCAATTTCACAATGATGTGTTTTTCTAGTAGGGCTTTCGTCAGTAATGCCAAAAGTGTTCACTAACAAGTGCATATTGGTGCGCATGCCCTGCACGTGCAAAATATGCAATATTGGTCAAAACGCCTGATGTAGTTACGCTGGCCGTGAGTCGGCCAAAATAAATCAATAATTAGCTGCCGTACCTATTCAAATGTCGGTATGTGAAATTTCTTGTAAATACATGCATTATTAACAAAATAGTAATATAATATAAACTGACCAATTAGGAATTTTGTTGAGTGTATAAATCACAGGTTTCTGTGGTGAGTATGGCAAAACTGTTGAGGATCATAATGGTATTTAAACCTGAACTTGCATCTACAAGACCAAAATTAAAAATATGTTTGTTTGCTGTCTCCCTATCTACCCACTTAAAATGCTGCGCCTCAAAAGTTTTTATTGGACAACGCTGATCAATTTGTTTTAAGTTGCGATATGACATGTGCCGCATATATTTCAAGTAAGCAATTAATAAGTAAGAAAGTTTAAAGTGTATATAATTAATTTCATCCTTTTATGCAACATATACAGATTTGTCTTATTTTTGCAGATATCTACTGGTAAAAGTATATTTAAATCCCCCACCAAAAAAAAAAAGAAAAACAAAATTGCCTACCTACCTATCCAACTTTAAAAAGTAGGGTCGGGAGACAGCAAACAAAGACTTTTTTAAAGGTGGCCCAATCTGGTAAAACAGATATTAAACCTCATACTATACTGAACCCTAGTCTCTGAACACTCTTATCAGATTCTTGTATACCAAAATGGTCTGGCACACTGTCACTGCGTTAAATCATGCAGATCACCAATTACCCGTTACAACTACGGTCTTTTCCTTCATAGCTTGCTTCACGAATCAACAAACCTTAAAATGGATCTGTATATCCTGCAATCTATAAAACACAGTTAATTTTTTTTTCTGACAATAAAGTTATTTTGTTGAAACTAAGCGTGGCAAAATGTCAAAATATATTCCCCGTCATGTATAGCATAAATGAGCCCCAACATGAGAAAACCAACACAGAGCATTTGCGACCAGCATGGATCCAGAGCAGCCTGCGCATCCGCAAATGCACTATGTTGGTTTTCTCATGGTGCGGCTGATTTCCTACTTTCCACTTTAAAAAACTCTACTTATTGAGCTGACAAGTTGTCAATCTTTTTCAATTGTGGCTAATTCAAAGGCCATATTAACTCTACAGCCACAAGACTACCCAGCTTGTAATTGAACTTAATCAAATGGGCACTTGCTACATTGATGTTTACACCTTAAGCTTAAGTTTAAGCTTGGTGAAAATTGGATGTGAACTGTGAACATTGTCAATTTTCACATTTTAAGTAGTTCAAGGGCCATAACTCAAGAGTGACTGGGAGTATCCAGCTGGTTTAATCAAATTTGGCTGAGATATTATGCCCATAAACGTTGTGACAAAGTTTGGTAAAACAATGGATGAGAACTACTCAACTTAGAGAAGGGTCACAGCCAATTTTCGCAATGTTCATTAATTCGATCAATGGCCATAACTCTAGAGCTTCAAGTTAGAAAGCATACAATGTCTATGTTCAAAACTTTGAGTAAATTCAAGGACCATAACTTTGAGGATCCGGCTAGTAATCAAACTTGGCTGAGATATATTACTGAAACTGAAACTGTTTTATTTGATTAAACGCCTATTTTTACGGAAAACATATTCAATGGCGTTTTACAAATACATAAAAATACGACAAAAAATTAAGATATTTAATGACATATAACATAAATGAGCATAAATATCATTGTGAATAAACTATTTAGTAAGCATTAAACAAAAGATCAGACATCAGATAAGATTAATAAAATATTAGAACATTAAGATACGGTAAGACAGCTGTTTGTTATCAAGTAAGAATTTGAATGTATTTACACAATAAAATCATCCAGTTTACGTTACTTCAATCTCTTAAAAAATACAGTCACAGTTTCTAAAAGAGTGCATAGTAATTTCCAAAATAATGAGTTTTCAACTTCTTTTTGAAAACATCTATTGTGTCTGAGTTCCTTATTTCGAGAGGCAATTCATTCCAGAGTTTAGGTCCAACAGTACCAAAACTTCTGTCGCTGAACGTTTTGCGCTTGTTGAAAGGAACAACGAAACACCCCGTAACGGAATTTGAAGAAATTCCCATGAACATTGTGACAAAGTTTGGTGAACAGTTAACTGCTCAAATTAAAAAGCAGACCCTTGCCAATTATTACAATCCCGAGTAATTCAAGGGTCATAACTCCAGAGACATGTTAATATTAATTGCACCTGGAGGATCTAACTGGTTATCAAACTTGACTGATATCATGCCCACATGCAAACATTATTTGTTAAACAAGCAATGGATACAAACTCTTGTTAGAGAGTAGACACTGTCAATTTTCACAAGTTTTAGTAATTGGGCTATTCTAGAAAATATCTAGGAAGTGGCTATTTTTACGGTCCCGTAAAAATAGTGAAAAGCCCGCAGCTAGTTATTCCTACAGCAGTTTTGTATTACAATACATTATACTGAAGTCATTCAACTGATATATTTTCAATTTATTCGGAAATGACATGTAATCAAACGTCAAGTATAAAAAAAAATTAAAGGTCAATAAACATGTTAAGAGTGGTAAGAGATTTGTACTGTTGTGAAAAATTTGCATGTATATACACAAAACATAGATCAATAATTCTCCAACTGGTTTAGTTGAAAACACTAGGTCAATATTTTTTAGTGTTTCAATATTAATAACCTATGTATTTACATCTACATCTGTACACCAAAAATCGTTTTCCGATTTACTTAGAAGACAAATTTCAGTTAAATAAGTATTTTATACTTACGATTAATTCGTTGTATTAAAATTGTTTGTTTATGTAAAAAATGGAAGTAATAAAATGTGTTATACTAAGGGAAATCACTTCCCTTTTCTGTTTTCTCTGGATTTCCTTACCAGAAAAGTAAAGAAGTTGGGTGATTAAAATTATATCAGTCAAATGAATTCAGTTCGGTGTGTAACACAAAACTGCCATAGGAATAACCACCTACGGGCTTTTCATAATTCGTACAGGAGAGCCGTAGGAATAGACACCTGCGGGTTTTTCACTATTCTTACGGGAGAGCCGTAAGAATAGCCTGCGAGACTATTCCTACGGGACCGTAAGAATAGCCTCTTCCAAATATCTAGGCCCTCCCCCGTGGAAGCAAATTTTTTGGAGACAGGGTTATAGGGTATATGCTGTTAAAAGGGGACCCCTTTGCGTTCGGTCGGACAGGAGTGCAAGGCGAAATGAAAGCAAAATCCTTCCGAGCGTAAGAATGGGACTCGACAACTGATGATACACAGCATATGTACGTGTTACTTGACATTGCTGCTTTTCTCAAGGGAGACGACTAAAAATTCAAGGCTGTTGACATCGGAAGTTTCTTTAAAAAAATTCTTTTCAGACATTATCACGGGTCAATAGACTAAGTTAACTCTCGTAGGCCTTTAAGGCTATGTATCATGATGTAGATTGGACTTTTCCTGAGACAGGTCGTTTAAACATTCGTAACATTTAACAACTAACACATTCCAGAGCTTTCAGCTTCATGTTTATTATTTTTAAAGACATGTAACTTCATGTATAACCATACGTAAACAAGACAAAAGCCACACGAATTATATGATTGTAAAGTAATACATTGTCTCGAAAATTCGTTCTTTTGAATATTTGGTTTACATATACTATGTCTCTACATTGTAAGTAAGAAATCATGTTTTTCTGAAACTAGTTCATTATTTGCTAAAAGAACTTTTACATTATAAACTTTAAAGGATGTGCAAAGTATTTAAAATATGTACAGTAGTTCGATAATGATTGATTTCGGATAAAGTTGGACGCTTACACCAGTTTTGCCAATGACTGAATGAAACAGACTTCAAAGTAATCTCTTCAGTAACTGTTCCACATGTAGAAGCATAGTTGTATTTATTCCAAACTGTGTCCTCTGTATTACAATTCCTACAATTTTAAAGGTTGTGTATATATCCGCTATATTTTTAGCTACTGAAAAACCGGAACAAACTTTCTGAACACTCATTTTATATTACTTTGCAAAATTAATGCCAGAATTGTAGTCTAGCCTTAAATACCACATGTTTTACTGTAATTAACGTGAATAAGTCTTTATAAATCAACAACGTTTTCTTTTCTGAAAATTGAAAGACTTCGTCAATATTTCTCAATTCCGTAATTTCTGATTTTGCATTAAAAGAAGTATGAAGTCAATTTGTTTGTTTGTTAAAGAAGACTGAATATTGTATACAAATAACGTTCCTTGAAATCATCCGCAGGCACTCCTCTACAATCAAGCATCAATAAAGTTTATGTATGCCACGAAAATGACCTTAACTGGACGGGAAAATGGCACTTTAAACTGATATGGACTATACAGAATGGGATACGTAGTCATTCAACCAATGAATTTCATCGTATATTGCTTACACTTATGCCTTCTTATGTACATCTCCGTAACACAAATATTATATCCCTGGAAATTCACGAAATAAATTGTTCACTAGGTCTAAAATGATAAGCTCATATATAAAAAAAAAATCGGAGGCAAATAGAAGCATTTTTCTGTTGTTGTTTTTTTTTCAGATTCGCTTATAATAGATCCAATACAGTTTTTAAAAGTTCTGATACATATATGCCTTTCGGCCATTTTTGGAGGTAGTGCAAGGGCATGGGCGATTGTATAAGCTTGTATGTGAGTAGGCGAGGTATTGGACCGAGGGTCGGTGATTGTTTTTAGAGACTACCTGTCATATGTGACCTTATTTGACCTGTCCCATCGAAGGTCAATTATGATAGGTTTGACTGTATTTGCGAATGCAACAAAGCTTACAGTTTGAAGTACACAAAACTGGCATTAAATAAATCGGAGTAAATCACAGACAAGATATAACTGGTAATTGAAATTGCAACATTAGAACTGATTATGTTTTATTTGTCTTTTTTGACGAATGACCTTTTATCTTGTAACATGATAAATATACAGGTCTAGATTTAGATATTTCACACCTCATGAATATTGCGCTTCCCTGTACTCAGATCTGTTAAGAGTTCAGTGAGTCACACGTCATTGAGAGTCCAAGGTATAAAATTTATAAAGTTGCAATTTTCAAGAAAATGCACATTATTTTCAAAAGCGTCTGAATGTTATCAAAACTAAAATTTAACTTTTGTGTCCGAACACAGTTTAAGGCTCCTTGAGATCAATACAGACATGTCAAAAACTTCTTGTCGAAGTTATACTTTGTCTGGACATTTCTAAGAAAAATATAAGAAATATTGTAGATCATTTGAGACAGTAATGTTTTGCATGTATGTTAATGGGGAGTTTTGAGCACTGTATATCCCTGGTTAGCATCAGTTTTGCTATATAGATGTAAAATTATAAAAACTAGTTGCCTATGCCTATCGAGAGTTGAAACCCCTGTCACAGCAAGTAAAGGGAAACGTTCAGGACTGCGTGACTTTTCTCGCGCGTATGCAATTTCTTTTCTTGCGGAAAGACTTGCCACACTGGCTGCACACGTTTGTGCTAGCTTTATCTGCCATATTGTGTTTGAATCTGCAATTAAAAGAAAACACCGTTAGCCATCTAATTTATTATGACAAGAAACTTAATTTGGAAATTAAATACTAAAGCTCTAAACCGGGTTGATTTTGCGTAGGTATTATGTTCATGATTTAAAAAAAAACGGAATATTTAGTGGTGTGTTAAGCCAGAAATAATTATTACGCGGGTGTCTTAAATTTGCGCTTAAGAGAAAACCGCGTATGTAACGAACATAATATCCTTGCGAATAATACTGCTCTACATTAACACAAACAGTTTAATCATGCTTTTAAACCCTGTGCTTTATCCTGAAAATCACGCTCAAACCTTTTAAGCCGCCGTCGTCGCTCATAAATGCTTCAGCTTGTTGCGATAGCATTTATCTTTTAGAACTAGCTGCTATTGCCTACTTTTTCAGCTTGTTGTGACATCATTCATCTTCCAGAGCTTGCCGCAATAGCATACCTTTTTATCATTGGTTTTACCAGAAATAACGCCTTTAACGTGAAAGTAATCTATCAGAGGCTGTTTCAAGACAAAAAAGTGGCAAACCAAAACGGCCATCTGAAGACTTCGGCAAGAGAAAGTGGGTTTTAATGCGGTTCTGGAATCAGCTTGGAGCGATAGCAAGAGCGATTTTGAGATTTTTGTCAGTTTGTCCCGTATTCCAGCCAAACTAAAGCAAACAAGGGCAGATGCTGTGTGATCGGTGGTACGCATTTATAAACGGACTTGCAACATACAAAAGACATTTTACAAAAATTCGAAACAAAATACTTACGACGAATTTTCTTCTTGAATCGATGCTTTGTTGACAAAAAATGCTTGGCGCGATACCTACGGCGTGAGGTCAAAGACCACGTGATTGTGCACCGTGTGTACTAAACCTTGGCAAAACACAATCGGCCGTTTGCAATATCTGATATTGAGAAATGTATCATTTATAGCGGACAAACGGTCAAATGTCATTTTGTTTATCTTGAGAAATACTAAAAAATCGTACCGGACGTTTCTAACTGTGTCTCTCTAAGTTACCAAGAGGAACAGATGTAAAGGAAACAAGAAACCATATAAAAAAGGAAAAGGCACTTTCTAAAAATGGAACCCCGATAAAATTTTATTTTGTAGCAGCTTTTGAATTTTGATGTTTTTTGTGTTGAGGTTGTATGTACATGATTAATTTGTGCATACAATAGACAAAACAAATCATGTAAACAACGGTTAATAATTGTAATACATGATTTCGAGGTTTCGGTAAGGAAAGTAAGTCAAAAAGTAAATATGATTTCCAAGATTTTATCCGGTAAAGTGCCCAGTAGGATTTCTTTTAGAAGAATTCTATTTGATCAGCTGTATAAAACATTTAAGTACTCGAGCAGAATATATTCGATCATTTCCACACAAAGAACTTATTAACTTGTTTGGTGATTAGCTCGGAGATAAATGTAAACAAAACTCTACAGTTATATGAAAAATTTCATTCAAGAATTCGTCCATCTTATACATTGATATATTTTGAAATGTTAGGGATAAAAACATTTTTCTTTGTCATTATATTTAATTAAGAGGTGAATAACTGAACTAAAATTGCTGTTTTTGATACAACTTATCCGATACTTTAATACGACACTGATATTTTTCTGATATGATTGTGTTGAGAGAAACTGCTTTTCCAATATTAATAATATCTCACTTGGTTTGATTTCATTGATTGCATACACAGCTGACTACATAAAATGCATAAAAAGCAAAACTAGAGCTGAAATTAAATTTTTGTGTCCTTGACTGAATTGCTGCTATGAGTGATGTCCGTTTGTAGATGAAAATACTTCTGTAAGTTTTTTTTTAACATTACCGGAAACAGTTTATTTTTTGAGATTATCTATGGGGTATGCGTCCTTTGAAAACGATTTTTTTCAATGTTTGAACTATTATGAATTCTGAACAGGTAAAAGATGGTTTTAGAAGTAAATCAATCTGATTAAAAATGTGATTTACATTCAAATTTCTTCTTGGAATGAGAGTCATCAGTGAACAAATTAATTCGTCATATAAAGCGGAAAACGTGGTGAGAAGAATATTGTCACTGCTCGGTACCACGCTAATAGGAAGTCAGAGCATATATTTTTTACAAAGGATTTCATCAATTAACAGACACACTTTATTTCAAAAAAAGAACATTACGATATTTGTCTCATGCACACGTATTGTGAAATATAATTTCAATATTTCTATATTGATATGTATCATCCAGCTTAACATGTTTGAACTGAATAAATGAAGACAGAATACACAGAAAATGTACCAACAGTCCGTTTGTCGACATTCCTGCGTAATCGCATTTTATGTGTTTTGTATTATGCTAGTGATACAATTTTAAAATATAGAAAGTATATTTTATATTGTATGCATTTGCTTTTTATCTAAGCCAAGTAAAGAAAGTTGTGTACAAAGTACAGTCGAATACCGTTACCTCGATATATAAGGGACTGTAAAAATTGCATCGACGTATCCGAAGTTCGACGTAACGATATCGACTATCAGGGACTACTTTGTACTTGTGTCGGACGTATATATTGTCATTATATCTAATGCTTGAAAGGGGAAAGAAATAATATAAAACGTAAATATGATTTTAATTTAATTGACAAATAAAACATGTTAATCAAATACATACATACAAGTTTTTAATTTTTGAAAATATACATTTAAACATTAACATTTTTATTCCTTCCCTAAACAAGTCTGAATGCAGCGGTAATGTTCCTAGTTGAGTAGTCATTTTGACTGTGCTTTGCCAGTTAAATACGCATATTGTTACTCAATCCTAAATGGTAGATTTTTACTCCGTCAAACAGAAAATATTTCATCCAAATTAGATGTTATATTGGAAAACAGCTTTCCTGCTTGAACGTTGTTTTATAAATATATATTATTAAGACTAATCATTGGGAATTAAATGCAAAACTCCTGACATTTAAATTGGATTAAAGATTAAATAACGAACAAAACAAACACACAAACTAACTTGAATATAATTAATACATCGCCAGACAACAATAGGCTGATTTTCACACCTTACAAATAGCATGGATATTTTTTGACAAGCTGTGATATCGACGAAACCAGGTGTAAAAACAGTACAGGTAAGTTGACAGGACTGAAAATTCTCATCGAGCTAAACGAAATATCGGGCTAATCATATCGAGGTAATGATAAATAATTACATTAAGATAAATAGGGAAAAATCGGGACCGACTCAAACACATCGTGCTAACCGGAGTATCGAGCTAACCGATATCGAGGTAACGATATTCAACTGTATTGTAATTCTGTCGTTTTCTGGCGTCGTGTAACATTCAATACGTAGTACATGTAGGTCAAACTCCGTCTGCTATTGCACTGTATAATGCACGGCAGTACATGTTATTCCGAGTAACAAAGAATTAGGCTATGTCGCTTGTATAAAATTTCATAGCATTTGATGAAAACAAATACATGTACCTTATTTATACAGTACTGGATATCCTCTATATACTTGTTGCGTTAAATAGTTACTTTCTATTCATTCACCATATCAAACTTATTATTATCAGTTAAATTTATTACAACGCAAAAAAATGTTAAACAATGAAAGAAGTCTAACATTGTATATCATGCGATAAACAACGGTTAACATGCAGGAGCTCATTACTACGTTCTCCCTGTCACATAATTAGACCTGGGCCGGGGACCCATCAAATGGTAACCTTATACATACACAAGTACCAATTAGTTAAATGTAAAATATATGGGAAAATAGATTCAGCAATGACAATATTCAGGGAAGAAATACTCATGTAATTTTGTTTATGTTCTGAGACCTCAACAAATAAAACAAAACAAAAAATACTACTAATGCTATAAAAACAGTCATATTCACGTACACAAACGACTTTCCTTATATTGGTGTTTATATGGTTATGTTTGTACATAACTATACAGAAGTTAACTTTTCTATCAGTGACCAGTATGCTTTAATTTTCCCAGCTTTATCTGTTACGTCATTAATTGGGGGGCAAACTTTAAGCTATTTCTTAACCCTTTCAGAGATGGAATTTTTTCCTTTTCTTTTACACAAAAATATGTATTTTTATTTCTAGACTGAAAATGTTTATTGTATTTTCATGTAGCATTTCTTTGTGATCTTACAGTCTCCTATCATACAGCTGAGCATGACGTTTGAAGATAAATGGATACATTTTGTCTTAATGTCTGAAAAGTAATTATTGCGCATCATATAACACATCATATAACACTTAAAACCAGTTTTGATCGGAAAGGTACTTTTACTGTTGTTATGACAACAGCGAAAACAAACCTTCATCATTTTGAAATGAAAAAATAAAGAAATAGATATGATGGCATCGCGATAGAATTAATGCTAACAATCAAATCCCAGCGAACAGTTAGTGACAAATTACACTGTTGTTGTGGGTTAACGATTAATTTCCTGTTATGAGTACTTGAATGGGATATAAACGGAAGTGAATGCTTTCTTCTCTGGAAAGAAAATATGACTGATTGTATAATATAATGCAAATATGATCATGCCTAGCATGTGTTTGCATCGCAATAAAAAGCCATACATACTACTTGCAATATAATTATGGAATGAAAGCTGTTTTTGAGCGTTTGGACTGGTATAACCCTTATTGACTGGTATAACCCTTATTGCGACTTCTTGCAAATCAATAATACCCAAACGCACAAGAATTTACATCATTTTCTTATACATTTTAACATTAGCTTGCTGCAATGATAAGTGGTTTGCTCTCCATGCGTACCAGAAAATTATAAATTAATATTAGGATATCGATCTTTTCAAAATATCTTATTTATGAAAGAAAACAAAAGAAAAATAAAATAGTTTTAAACAAAATAAAAACGAAAAAAAAACAGCAACAACAAAAATACACAGAAAAAAAGAAAATACCGCCTACATTTAATTTTGACTCGAACTCTGAAAATAAATCTATGTCCTTATAGTCACAAAAACAGGTTTAACCTCTTATTTTATATTAATTTTGAAATTTATATTACACATATTATTACGTTCTTTATACTGAATAAAATTGAAAATATAACTATAATGAACTATTTTAACGGAACGTCAGAAATGAAAATAATATCGTAAATAGTTATAGCATATATGCACAGTGTTCTTAACGATAAACAATCTAGAAACTGAGAAATAGATTCGACGGATTTTGTTGTAAACAGAAATGTGGACCTATATTTTGTATCACTACGTGATATGTGCACGCGGAATCGTCTTAGACTCTCCTGACGAATTGCGATAACAGATAATTCCTTGTTATTAAGAAACTCAAATGAGAATCTTTCTCAAGTTTTGTTTGAACTAAGAGGCCACGATTCTAGAACATTTTCAAAATTGGATTATTCTGCTGTCTCCGAATTTAATTCTCATTAGTTTTTATCTGCAAAATAATTGAAATAGCACACAAAGAAATCAATAAAGGACTTAACAATGACGAAGTTGGGCAACTTTGTCTGATAAATTTAGCTTGGAAGTGACTTAAATTATACTGTACGTTGAGCCATTTAACTTCGTTCAATAGCTATGTTAAAGAAACATGACTGTTATTTAGCATGGTAAACAATTTGTCTGCAAGGCAACTTTTAGCAAGATTAAAGGGGACATTTTCGCTACTTGCGTAAGCAGTTGTAAACTTCTATGCTTTTGTAAATGCATAAGTAATAGGTAGGTGAGAATGACTCACATTTTATTTAAAGAAAAAACATTGACTATTAATCGCATGCCATTTATTAAGTATTGTATTACACGGCATTAAAAGTATATGATCAAATTTTGTTCCTCAAGGTATGGTTTTATCCCAATAAATTCAACTGTCAATATCAACTGTTGATCTAGTAAAAACTTTGAATCTGGAATTATTTTCAGGTATAATGCAATAAGTATAATAATAGTATTATGAGTGTATTAAAGTAACAGCCTCATAAAGCTGACATATGTAAGTACCTTTAAGTTAGTACGTCATGTAATTTGCCAGAATGCCATCATTGTGCTATAGCCTTTTGTGAATTCAAAGTTGAATGTATCATTTTGCAATTCAACACAGAAATATTTTAAATATATGCTATGGACAGCAAACAAAACAAATGCTCAATACATATGAGTTCGGACCCCTTGTACTGAATTAGTGTTTGTTAACCTATGTTTAATTAACATTTCACACAGCAATATGTTGACATCCTCGGGAAGGACATGGTATGAAGGTAATGGTGTATCTGATTACAATTCTAATAATGTCCTAGGCTATAATCTTTCATCAAAAGACATCTCCTCGTTTATCATGATGTCAGGGTTCTGTAAAATGTCATAAATGGATGCTCGCCTTCAGCAAGCAACATATTACACTGTTTTTATAATGAATGTCTAAAGGTAGTTTAGGCGACTGAAGAGACACATTATTTCATATTCGTTTCCGTTAGAAAATGATCAGTTTTAATGACTTGATACATACAATTAAAAGTAAGATGAAAACGCTTTTCGCTGACTGAATTTTGTGCATGTAGTGTATAATTAAGTGAAACAAGTCAAAAGATTTCCTGCGGCCAGAAGTTATACAGACCAGAAAATGTTATTAATGCTTGTGTGACCATTCCGCCTAAAAATGAAACGTATGGGTGAATAACGTGCTTGTTTGTTTATTATACAATTACGCTTTAATGTAGGAAATATTACTCCATTATACATAATATACAGGTAGATCTATGAATTATGTATTTCTTAATTTATGAAGGCTATTGTTTTGAGCAAAAATAACTATATTCCCTTTCATGTATAACATAAATTTAAGCTCAACTCACATTCCTTTGACTATTGAAATACTTTACTAGAGCTATCACAATTTGTTAACATATAGAGCAAGACAACAGAGGACAATAATCCAGAAAACTGAAGAGCCATTTAAAATATCCTTTATGCACAACTAGGTATCAATATTTATCATTGCTGAAAGTTTGACTAAATTATATGAAATAATGAAAGAGGAATTCAGGTCATAAATACTTCTCGATATAGAGTGTCAGCTTTATTGCAAAAACGGCGTTCCATAAATGCGATAAGCCAATCGTATATCGGTAAAAGGTCACGTGAAATCACCCAGTCTCCATATGCTACACTACTTGTTGCATTCCAATATACCTGCGGCCTTTAGGCCGCAGGCAACAAATGGTACGAAGTAGTACGAAACCTGACCTACGATGTGATCTTTCTGCAAATTCAAGTACAAGTAATTGAGAATTGTGTATTGAAACATTTTTCAAAAAATCCTTAGATCATTTGTAATATACACTAAAAAGAGCAAATATAGATGTTACGAGTAATACTAGCCCTATATAATGTTCGCTTGTATAGAGTAGAAAATACATTATTGGCTAATCCAAGAAAATGTAATGTGTTGTCGAGATTGATCGAGACAAAACTAATCACCATGATCTCAGTAAACTTTTTTACTTTAGTGCATGATTTATATTTACATAGCTTGAAAAATGATCCGGAACAACTACTAAGTTAAACGTGAGTTCATAACATTTTCAATAGACTGGTGAAGTATTTGTGAATATTTTTTAATATTTTGAAGAGATAAAGGAGAATCGAGGCACTAGTTAAAGAATATAAAAAGAAAGTACAGTGAATTGATTACGTAGTATTGATTTTTTGATATAGAAATAAGTTTGTTATAACAAATGTTTCACAATTTAGATACTTATTAACATGTCTATAATGTACTCGTGTATCGTCTAGACTCTATAATTTCTCCATATGCGACATTGAAATATTGTGTTTGTAATGTAAGTAAATTCTAATCTCAAGCAAAAGATAGAAGTTATTGCCAATTTACTAATGTCGTACAGCTATTTCAAGAGACAATAGGCAGACAAAGATACTCATAAGAATTGTAATCTAGGTAATGATGGTATACAATAGCACTTCTGGCAAACCCCTAGACTATAATCACTTACCAAAAGACTTCTCCTATTATATTGTCAGACTTATGTTAAATGAAAAAAATGGATGTTCACTTTTAGAAAGCAATATCTATAAGTGTCTCAAATAAGCTTTCGCTAGGATTGAAGAGTAATAAGTATGTACTTTAGGAAACGATTAGCCTCGATTCCCTAATGTACGAAAATAATAAAACAACATGTATCTACAAAATGCTCTAAAGTGGTTCTTGCCGGCGACTTACCTTTGAGCAATCTTTTAGAAAATAGACAATTAGTTATATGCATTTGAAGAGACACAAATGTAGATGAATATATGGTGAAGAGCTGAAAGCAGCTACAAAACGATGCATCAGATAGCTAACAACTTCACTAATCATTAATTTACATATTAAGAGAAATATAATTTGTCGTCCAATTTACTTTGGAAATAGATAGAATTGTGGAATCTGTTGTCTGTCTGTAAAGCTTTTAGGGCAGAATGTAAAGAAAAACGAAAATCGAAAAATTATTTTGGGTAAGCTACATATCAATAGCAATAAGGTAGCTTTGACTGGAATAGGACGTTTGTTCAGAATTGCCCGTTGGCCTCTAAGGAAAATTATGACAAGCTAGAGTCAAGAAATGGCCAAGGAATGGTCTATATGTTAAAATTGTTCGGGCACTATTTGCATTATGTCAATGCGTATTCGAGTTGATATTTTAGTTTCATGTTATAGAAAAAGAGAATACACTATTCGAGGTTATGATTCCAGTTTACGTTGGTTGGCTTCTCATTGTTTTAGGTTTTTGCTTTTGTTCGGTTTAAGGCCATACCGACATAATTATAAGCCGTATGTCGCCTTTCTAGCTCTCCGTGGCGGAGGACGTCCGAACAATATTTTAGACACGGACGGGCACTTGATTGAACCACTGAACTTCTGCAAGATGTGGATTGCATCAACAAATAAAACAATTAAACACCCAAAGCGAGGCCTCGAAGATAATGGTAGTAAACATGTCGTAGCTTATTTTTCTTCTATGTCACTTTTTAACATATTGGAAGTCTTAACAGACTTAATTACTTTATCATCACCGAAACGCCATTTACATCATTTTGAAACATTTATTAGTTAGAATAATAAATTTAACAGAAGTGTAATCAAAGGGATGCATGGTCTAATCGCAAATATACAATCCGGTCACTTTTGTAATTGTGTTTACTTGGATAGTATTTAAATAACACGACTGAAATTGTCTTGAACACCTTTGTTCCCATATGCTTTTTATTCATGGGGGTAATTTTCAATTAAAATGGCTTAAATCAACCATGCGCTATAAATGTCTATGAGTGTATGTATATAACGATATAGATTCAATGATTTCCTTTCAAAATATATTTTAACCCTAATAACAGTTTCAGATTAAGACATTTATTCAATGATATATGAATAATGATCCATGGGGATGCGCCTATTTTCAACTTCTTTTTGCTCGTTTCGTTTTTATGTTGCGTATATTGTCTTTTTGTTGTTGGTCTTCCTTTCCTTTTCCCATCGCATTTACGCCCCCTCCCCGTTTACTATGAGCGAGGTTAGGTGCACATCATATTTTTGGCTTCCGGCCATCGCTGGGTGGTTCCCAACTATGTTGTTATTTCTCTTTGCTCTGTGTGTGTGCGTGTGTGTGTGTGTGTGCCATTTTTTGTATTTTACATTTAATTAAAATTTACTTGTTGGATTTTTAAAGCAATCAATCTGCTGTGTTTTTCCACCAAATTTTCTTTTTGTTGTGGGACTAGTTTGCGATGCATGTCCATATGGCAGTTTTTGTGATGCTCTGTGCTTCCTTTAAATCTATCCTTATCTATTACTTTTGTTGTCACTCAAATCAGCAAGTTTCCACGGGACCATCATATTATGCAATATGTTGATGTGAAACTGGTCTTATAATGAACGATTTTTATAACAGATCAAGTTATTCATGATATATTTGTCTTCTTATTCACAACCCCAAAAACCATCATGATAATAAATGTCTGTTCTGGTAACAAATGCTTCCTTCCCGGTATGAAATGATGCATTATGAAACTGCCGGATCCGATAGCCCTTAAAGTGACAATACAAGACATTGACAGAACTTTATCATGATATCATGCAAAGTGGTTTCAGAGCAAATATGATCGAATGTGGCGGAATATAACAAAGTGGGTAATTAGTGAAACAACACGCCCGCAAAGAATTTATCTTTTTAGCTAAATAATGCATTATTGATTTCAGTATCTTTAAATGTTCAGACCAAATATTTATTCCAACTATTTCTTTATCAGTCTTGAATTTCGCCTTTTGTTATTCACTCCGAAAATTAAATTGCCAAACATTCAGATGATATTAGTATTCCATCAGCAAATTGTAAATTAGTCAAAGCAATTCCATACGCCTTGTACACGGCGAAGTTATTTCCATTAACTTTCTGCAAGAAAACAATAGCATTTCATGCAATGATTGATTTTAAATGGAACACAATGAAATTTGAGCTGTCGACTAGCTAGTTACAGATGTATTGTCCACTCCATCAAACCGTACTGTAACTAAATGTTACTTTTAGCAGTGTGCAAATAAACTCTCGATAGACTTTTCGTTTAAAACAAAATATACGAAGGAAGATTGACTGACAGTTTGGCTTGTTGGCACAGGGTATGAGATGATTTACGTGGTACGTTTAACGGTTCTAATCTTACATCCGTCCATTGTTTTTATTTTTTATTCTCCATTACTTACTTTGGGAAAGTTTGATTTTCCGGCTTTTACTTATTTTTTGTATAAAGTCGGCCGTATCTGTTAATAGATCAATACCGAAATTATTACCAGGCACTCTTTTTTTAAATGAAGCATATGATTATTATAAAATTTGTAGAACTTACCCGTTGTGCTTTAAAATATCACAGAAGATACTTCAAAATATTACATTATATTAAACGCAAAGTGTATTTAAGCATAATTCCGTGTTGATAATGACATGTTTCAGCGAGCGAAAAAGTTGGAACTAAAACCAACTTGAGTTGTTTTCGTTGAACCCTTAATGTAAAATAATAAATTTAATACAGTTTAAAAGTAGAAAAAAATATACGGGTCTAGGAACTGAACACACGACGAAGAAGTACGAAACGGAGCGTGTTACCGCTCGACAAACGGGGAGTTAGTGTTGCACTAGAAACATTTGATATGTTCTTAATCTTATGTTTTTCTTTTGTTTGTTTACATTTCAAAAAGTCGTAATACTGTGAGGAACCTATACCGTTAGCCGATTGGTGACTCTTTCTATTTTTGATTACATTACATTTTTCCTTAGTATTTATCTAAGACCAGGTATTATATATATACCAGAACATTTGTTTCAAAACTACATCTACCATTCTGAGTAAAGAAAGTGTCATTTGTTTCGTATTCTAAAGCACAATGTACAAGAATCCAGTGACAATTAGAATGAAAAACCAGTAAAGCCACTTGTAAATCAAAAAAACATTGATTCATTTGTAACTCATTTTCAATGACACTTTGTGTTACTATATCTTTTTGAATTTTCAAACTTTACAATGTGACGGTGCGAAATGAAGTAAAATGTTTTATGTAATATTCACTGATGTGAAAACAATCATTATTTGAATTCTTCTTCTTTTTTTTTTTTTTTTTTTTTTATTTCTTTCTTAACTTTTACTCGTACCCTGTTAAATCTCTAAAAAGGGAATGGTCCGTCATTCACTTTGGGCAGTATCACTTATTATTCAAAGGGATGTTCGCTGAAAATTTACTGACTGAATAGCGAACAGTGCACACCATGATCAGTCTGCATGGACATGCAGGCTGATCGTGGTCAGCACTGGTCGCAAAGGCAGAATCACCTGCCGTCAGCAGGCTAAAGGTTAAAATACAAGAACATAGTAACAAGCACTTTTATCGTGTAAACGCATCAACAATTCGATCAAACTAAATCATATGTCAGTGTTATTGGCGTTATTTCACTGACATAATACGAAATAATGGCTTTTGATAAAGTATTTGTATGCAATCTTTATTTAAATTATTCTTTAAGGATAGGAAAACGCTTCCCTTTTACCAGACAGAATTCAGAAATACATATGATTTCCCATAGGAGACGTCTTAATTAGCATATATGTCATGAATATTTATGGAATTATATTTTATCAAAATTCCTATTTAGTCCATAATTATGTAACTGTCTCATCATGGAATATATTGGAAAAGAATGGCATTCCGGTCTTAAAATGGAATCAGTGTAATAAAAGTTATTTTTATGATATAAAACCTTAGTCGTCTAAGATCATGGTATGTTTCTAAAATTATATCAAGAAAGAAGAAATTCATTTCCGATAATAACAGTAATGAATCAATTTTCGACTAATTTCGGAAAAAAACTACTTGCATACTTTGATGTTATAATTCACTGCATGATCCTGGACAGAGGTTTAAGACTGTTACATTATATTTTAGTAATTGAATTTTGAATACATTGTATATCAAAAGGTAATATTCCAATAATCTGAATAATGCTTATAACAGCAGGCTGGTCAGGTAAATGCTAAATACGATCTGATACTTATTAAAGTTCATTTAGCCGACCACTATTTCAAGCAACAACATTTAATCACGATGATAGTGTATTTTATTACATTTCTACCCAAGGCTATAATCTCTTACTGAAAGATTTTACCTTATTACATTGTCAAGATGGTATTGCAAAAGTCCAAAAATTGATGTTTACTTTCATCTATCGTTTTTATAACGGACGTTGTACGGAAACTTTAAGGAATGAAGCGAATTATCATTATGCATTCGTTCGCTCTAAGAAATGGTCAGTTTGTGTTACTAAACATATAAAAGCTGCGTAATGCTTCTAAGGTATTATTCACCGCTGTCTGAATTTTGAGTGTACAACTTTCATTAGTTCATTTAAATAAGTAGGTGTTACACATTTCTGACATACAATATAATTATTCCGCTTAAACCGGTGCCAGGAGGGCGTTGAGGATCTTTTTGCACATTTTATTACCTCTTACAAACAGACTCTGTCATTATTTTGCTTGAATGTGTTCTATGCTTCCAAGGGATCTTTTTTAATGCTATCTTCAAATGGTATCAGGATAAAAAGAGAGTTCTTCATTTTATCATATGTTTTACGTCGCGGGAGTGTAATAAAGCCATGAAATAAAAATAATAATACACTAGTGTAATAAAGCTTTGACGTCGACGTCATTTATAGTGTAGGAGACGTCGGTCAAATTGACTTGTTTATATAGTAAAAGAAAAGAAATTTTTGATGTTCTGGCAGAAAAGGTTAACATGTGATAAAAAGAATATTACATTTGTGACTTTCCACGTTGAATTTATTAAACTCGTTGAATAAAATTGATAAAATGCTCGGCAGAGCCTCGCATTTTATTATTTTATTCAACTCGTTTAATAAATTCAATATGAAAAGACTCTCGTGTAATATCCTCTATGTATTAGTAATTTCCTTTATAGAAAAAAGAAATATAGTAATGTTAATTGCACAGGTGCAAAATGTCTGTTTTGTAGACGATGTAAACGTTTCTCTTGGTAATTTGTAATGCTCAATAAGCTCTTTTATGAGAGCTTATGCATATATACTGGCAGTCGGAAATAACACAAAGCCATAATTGAAAAATATATATAAAGATATGACATTAAATTAGACTTTATTCAAGATTTCAAGTATATAAAAGCAAAAATGGCATTGCCTTACGCAAGCAAAACAACAATGTGTCGTCAAGATTGGTCTTGGAATAAATTGGAGTTGTACATGTGGCCTCTATTATTTGTCTGGCAATAACTGCTGGGAAATGATGGTACCGTAAAAGTGAACAACCTCAGTCTTGTCATTAATGGAAATACGACTAAATATTTATTTTGAATGCATTTGCGCAAAATGGAAAAGTAGCGGTACGGAAATGGGATGGGAATGCAATGTGTTTCAACTTATTTGTCTTTTACCTGCATCTCCAGAATTAAAGAGATGGTTTGCTAAATACATAAACCGACAAGAGTAAAAGTTTTATACGCAACCAGGAAGAATATATCTAATTGCGTCCGTCGGTATTGTGACTGGTCTTTCTCTGAGATATTTGATATTGATTCAGACTAGAAGTTAATGTGTAAAACTTTATCACTGATTTCTCTTCATTCTGAATAGCTTTGGTACGGCATTGACAAAGATATATTGTTGCAGTATAAACCCATTTAACGAGCTTACTTTCCGTCAACACTTAATCTCATCTGACCACGTATGTCATTAATTGTAGGATATTTGCCTCATAATAACATTATAATAGATAGATTTATTCAGGTATAAGATCATATATACAATTTAAAATTACAAATATCGCATTATATTAACCGTGTTCAGACTACGTTTTTAATCCTACATTAACTTGGGTTTATTTTTTAAACTCGTTTGCGTCCACACTATATGTGGTTTAAAACGTGAATTTTGTAAATGTCAAGTGGTTTCTGTAATGTAGCATTAAAACTACCGCGGGAGGTGGTTTTAATACTACATTAAAAAGTAATGCTATATTATTTTACAAATGGGAACGCAAATGTGGGTTATAACTGGTTTTACAATCCCAAATCCACAGATCTTACCTTTTGGAGGAAGAATACCATGTGTTTCTCTTTTGTATCAAACAATTGATGCTATGGCTGGCAAAAGTAATTGGACTGTTGTTGAAACAAAGACATTAAATTGCGATATGGAGTCATGCTGACGCTCAAAATGGACAATAAATGAAATTAACAGAAATTCTTAGATGAACACATAAGTTTAAATATTGATGACCCCTTCTTGTTTCTGTTAGCCTCAATTCTTTGTAACCTTGTTTGCTTATTGCAAGATATTAGTTAACTTCCAACATTGCATGTATATATTTAAACCACATTTCTTTGCCTAGTGTGGACGCAAACTAGATTATATTTTGATGGGTTTTGAATGTCAAATACCAATTATAGTCAATTAGTGCCTAATAAAAATAAAACCGTTCTGCTAGTGTGAACACGGTATTATGTAAGATAAGTTTTGTAAGATATTTAAAACTAAGCGAACAATTTCTAAAACTAACATGTGACTTACATTCACATAATATTGCTTAAACATAGATAAAAAATACGAATAGATAGTTTTATAAAAGTTATAAAAAAAAGACAATGACTTAATAATAATAAAAATCATAAAAAAGTTTTTTCAAGTTTAGTCGTGCTTCCTAAATTATTCTCCGCTGATCTTATACCAAGGATAACCCATGAAAGTAGCTTGAAGAGCACTTATTTCCAATGGGGTCATCGACTCATTACGGCACCGATTTAGTTATATGTTAAGTAAAATGAAAAAAAAACATCAATGAAAAACTAATACGCGAAAGAAGATTAAAATAAAAAAGGAAGTACTAAAGAGAATGTATTTTAGTGAGTACCTCAGTAATAACAACTAAAGTTTAAATAACAAATAAATTTAAAAACTAAGTATTGCTATCTTTTAGTTTGGCTTGGCTTTCCTCAAGTAATTTACCTTCTTTAAACAGATATGCTTTTAAAGCAGATTTAAAACTTGACTTATTTTTTATATCTTTTAGGCTGCTTGGCAGAGCATTCCAATCAGAAATTGCCTGACAAAAGAATGTCCTTGACTCAAAGGATGAAATTTTAGGAACTACAAAATTGTTTTTACTAAATCTTGTCTTTGTATGTATCTCAGATACTTTAGTAAAGTTTTGTTTCAAATAGTTTGGGCATTTATCGTGAAAAATATTGAATGCATGATTCAGACGGAGTTGCTTCGCTCTGTTACATACTTTGAGGATATTGATATTTTCTAAAACATCATAATTAATACTGGTTCTAGTACAAATCTAGTTATTCTGTTTTGTGAAGTTTGTAGTTTTGATTTCAGTTTCTTACTTAGACCGGAATACCAAGATGAACAAGAAAAATCTTATTAATTATTTATCTAAATAAAATATCGTATGATTACAAGACAACGTCATTGTATGTAAGCACACAGTGTATTTATTCAAAATAAGATGAAGAAATATAATAACTTTTAGTTTAATAAATAGGCAATAAAAGCAAGCAAAAGTCAATGACATCTGCTATCAGAATTTTCTTTATCATTTAAAATACATATGCACTTGAATATCTTACCTGAAAGCCTAAGACAAACATCGTCCTTGAATTACGTAAGAGGTCATTATTAGATAAAAGATGCAATCTGCAGACAATCCCACGCACTTGTTACTTTAGCTTATAAGTGGTAAAATTTATTTGAGCATCATTATGCAAAACATCAGAAAATCGACACTACAGATTTTATGAAATTTGAAAAATATATTGAAAAGTTCCTTACGTGTAAATCTGTGTTGTTTGTGCAACTAGTTTTGCATTGTGAATGAAACTAAATTGCCATAATAGTTGTATTGTTTGGCATTATTGCCCTTTCGAACCGGATTTACGGCAGCTCTAGATAAAAGGCTTGTTCTGCCTTTAATATTGAGATCGATGTATAATTATTATGATAACAAACCAGACAAAATTCTGATTCTCCACAGTAATCTCATTGATATATATTTGTCTTTAGAATTTATAAAATATTATTAATATATAAATATTCTTTAATATTCCACCAGAGAACCAAAACCTAACTCAACACAACTGGGCAAGTCATGTAACGTATCACATGCCAAGCCTTTTATTGTAATGAAATTTATAACAATCAACAGTTTAGAACAACATGTATACGGCTACATGCAATACATTGACGTACAATTATTTGAAGTTCACAAGGATCAGATCTAAAATAAACCACTTCCAGATTTTTCATCCCTTTTCTATATAATGAACCTACAAGCTATTTATATAAGGTTTAAAATGATGAAACAAATGATAATGGCATTGAGGATCTTTTTGTACATTTTATTACCTCTAACAAACAGACTCTGTCATTATTTTGCTTGAATGTGTTGATCTTTTAATTCTATTCTATAAATATTACCAGGAAGAATAGAGAGTTTGATAGTACTTCATCGTATTAGCAATTTCCTTTATAGAAAAAAGAAATACAGTAATTTTAATTGTACAGTTGCAAAATGTATGTTTTGCAGATGCTGCAAACGTTCCTCTAGGTAATTTGTAATATTTATAGATTTGAATCGAGAAATGTGCATGAGTTCTGCAGTGGAAATATTGCGCGACTTTAGGAGCACAATATTATTCCGCGAAAGAACGAGTGAATATTTCTTGATGCAAATCAAATAATCTTTTTATCTCATACGCATTCTTCCTTAAAATTATTATATAAATGATACAGATTTGCTTTTAAGCCTGAGGGAAATTGAAAATATCGTCGTAAAAGCACTGTTATACGCGACGACATACATGACACTGACGCCACAAATGACATCCCACACCCGGTATGAAATTTGAACGTCAATATGGATACTGACGTTTCAGGTTCCATTCAAACATAACGGAGTTATCAAATGAGTATTAGTAAGCTTATGTACATTCAAAACCAAAATGCAATTCATCTTCTAATACATTGCAAATACGACATCGACGTTCATTTAAAGGAATACTTAATGGTCTAGCCCAACGACCTGCCTCTATCTGTAGCCTATGAGAAGCAACCCTCAACTGAACGAGTGACAGACAAAAAAAACAGAAAGATATTCCAAGTATGGTTGAAATCTTAATGAGGCTATGTTTCGATAAAAGAGTGCACGTGTAGAATTTTCTAATCTATGTGCCGATTTTGGATAAATTGATAATTTATTCTTTGCTTAACCATGCTTAAGAATAGGTTAGTATTACCTACACTTTGTTGTAACCAGGCATCATAAGAGTAACATATTTATTTTCACTTGTACACACAGTTTTTGTCCAGTATTTAATAATGTTATAAAAGTTATATTTCTGGGTAAAGCGTCCTTCTTAAAAATCATTACTTTAGTTTTTGATGTATTAACTTTCATCTTCCAAGTTATCTGCGGATGTCTCTAATTTGCTTTTTGTACTTTTAGCATGTGTAAATGTTGAGTTCTGCTCAACACGGGGCGTGGACGGTAGCATGCATTTCCACTACCGTCCATGAACAGGCTCCATTAAACCGAGCATGCAACATTTTCGTTTTTGTCGTGTTGGGCGACCTGTGAAGTTTCCACTTTTTCTATTTTACAATAATTAGATACCAAATATATACAACTTTGTAATTCTTCTGCTGAGTAAGCAAAAACAACTAAATCGTCAGCATATAATAATGAAAATACCTTAAACATATGAACATCTATACCTTGAGTACCACTATGAATAAAACATCTTCAAGATCATTAATACACATTGAGAATAAAAAAGGGAGACAAACACTCCCCTTGTCTGACTCCGAGCATACAAGAGAATTCCTCACTAAGTTTGTTTAAGTATTTTACTCTGGACTTAAAAGACTTATACATAGATTGTATAATATCTAAAAAAAATTCCACGTAGGCCTAACTTAATTAACTTGTTACCATAGATTTTCCCTAACTATATAATCAAACAATAAAGAAAGTGTAGAGCTGCTTCCGTTGATTTTACATATGGCTTATAAGTCCGTTCAATACAAAAATATTATTTCTTGCATACCAGACGGGGATTTCCGGTATTTTTACCGGTGCTGGAAAATCCATCTTACACCCCGGGGTGTAAGATGACTCTCGTGCTTTAAATGACGTATTACGAACTACATACATATATGTAGAAGATTTATACAGTTATTTATATTTTATTTTAAAAAAGGAATAAAAATCCAATACCTTGACAGTTCCTCTTTGTTCCTGATACTATATTTCTCGATTCAAAACACGTTATTTTATCAAAAATTCATAACGTTACGCTGCAACTGATAAAACAAAATCGGAACTAAACATTGTTATTTGTCTTTGAAACGTCATGACGTCTTTCCTGTTTACGGACGTTGCTTTCCTGCGCTTTGTTTAAATACGCTGCTGTATGAAATAGTTCTAAAAAGAAAGCCGTTCGATTGGTTTTATTTTTACTATTATTTTGATATCGGTATGCAAGAAAAAGATTCTGTCACTGGTTATAGGTGCAGATGGGAATATCCGGCTCTCGGGTAACTGTTTAGGCGCCTAAACAGTTACCCTCGAGACCGGAAATTCCCATCTGCACCTACAACCAGTGAAAGAATCTTATACTGTTGTACTCATATTTGCCCTAAAACCGGCCTGTGCTTCCACATATACATTGTATTTTTCGGCCTAACTTTTAAGTCTATTATTCAATGTACGTGTGAAATGTTTACTTATTCAACTTAATAAAGTAATACCTCGATAATTATCTACATTATTGAAGCTTCCCTTTTTATGTAACGGAACAATGTATCCTTCTGACCATTTGCTGGACAATACCCAATGTCAAACATTTTGTTGAATAGTGTATACAGCACAGGCGCTAATGTGTCTTTTTAACAACAAAGAACTCATTTATCATACAATCTGGCCCAGCTGATTTATTATTTTTTAACTGTTTTATGGCTAATTTCATTTCACTGACAGAAATCTGCTCATTTAGTTCTTCTCTTCAAACATAACTTTAAACCCATTGTTTTCGTACTGTGCATTAAAATAATTATATAACATCTTCATCTTGTATAAAAAAATCTGTCAGAAGGACTATTCACAGACTAGCTCCTAGACTATGATATATCTTTTTTCATTTTTATGATTGAATGTAGTGAACTGAGTCAGTCTATATCCTATGTCCAATATCATAGTCTAGTACAATCCGAAAATTCACAAACCTCTTTTTAGGTTTGTTATCAATCAATGTCAAGAACTGACCACAGCCTAACTGATAGAGATCAGTGGTTTACTGCCACATGTTTATGCAATTTATTGAGACCATCTGGTAGCTGGAATTTACAACTGCAGGGGTCAGCTGAGTTGCAATTTTGTCAGAAATGAATTTTCATTTCTCTGTATTGGTACTTGCAGCTAGATTGGTCCAATCTGATTGGAAAATCTGAAAGATACACATTCCTACGGCTTGTCATTAAATGGACATAAGGAATTAAACTGTAACTGAGCAATAAAGGAGTAGAACAGATGTGTCCCCCCACCACCCCCCACACACACGCCCTCCCGCTCCCGGACTGGTTGCAGAAAAAGTTAGCTTTTGCGATATTTGTGTTAAAACCTTGAACTTCAATAGACAGAATGCACATAAAATATAGTGGTATCACCTCTTGGTGCATTAATAAATATATCCAGGTTCAGGGGCTGAATAATGCATATTGAATTGTTGTCTTTGAAGGACAGTGAAAGTACAGACACATAAATCTGCAATCTTGCTCTGAGAATATTCGGACAGAATGCTTTCTTTTCTTGTTATCCTGTATTCTGAAGGTCTATGGCTTTTTTGAAAGGAATTTTTAGCTTTAAAAAATCTGTATGTAAATACATGAAAGCACATTTTTTACATCAAAATTGGTATTTCTGCAGAAGATAAAAAAAGTCTCAAAGTACGATATACATTTAAGCTTAGAATTCTTGTATGTTTCTTATTTGTGCAAATTTCGCACGTTGCATACTATATATTCTTCAGTTAACTCCAGTTAGTTATCTACTACTATACAAATCCAGAAAACCCCATACTAATATAATCTTGAGTAAAGATTACAATGCCTAATGTTTTAAAATAAAAATTAATTGATTTGTGAAAAATATATTGTTAAATATAGACATGTGGTTTCAAAATGTATTGGTGTTGAAAAGGTTACTCTACATATTAACATTTAGCTACATATCTCTTATAAGGTACATACATTTGTTCAATTTTTAATTGCAAGTGTAGAGAGGACTGGAGATGGTTGAAAATTTTGTGTATACTATAAAGTAATATTATTTGAAATTTTAAGCGCTGGCTATCATATCTTATTAGACCACTTTATTTGCTATATAGTTGATAATTTAGTATAGTTTTTATTCATGGAAGGCTTGTTCAATTTACCAAATACCTCATTTTAACGTCAGAAATGTTTAATACTCTAAATACAAGTAAGCATTTGATATTTCGCATAAAATAAGCATTAGGAAGTTAACATTATAACTCCGCCCTTTCATTTGAAAAATGCCACATGCCAAATGCAAAATATATAATGCCAAATGCTAAATCTTAAATTGTCAGATGCGATGGCAAATCAATACTGTGGAAGGACGGTGCGCCATGCTAATTGCCAAATGCTAAATGACAAATAATTTAATAAAAAATGGCATTTAGCATTAAATAATATGTATTTAGCATAAAGTTATTGGCATTTAGCATTAAAATTGACAATCAACAATTAGCATGGCGCACCATACAAAGCAATCTGACTAAAGTACATCTCCTATTACGCTACGCATAGGATCTGACAACGAGCTATTGATGGCCTCGTTCTGACAACCCTTCCGCTAGCCAATCAAAAGCTACCTTACAACATTCTGCAAGCTTTAAAAAGCTTTGGGTTTTGATATCAACAATTTTTATGTCGAAAGATGTCAGATAGCCGGTTAGCTCAGTCGGTAGGGCACTTGCTCTGTAAACGAGAGGTCCCGGGTTCGAGCCCTGGACTAACTGCAAATTTTTCTTACTCTTTGACATTCGAACAAGTTGTCTGATTAGTTCAAACAAAAATAGATTTACGAAAATAAAAATAGCAATATTGGAAATCCAAAATATACAGAAGACGAATGTGAATGGGTCGTTCTCAGATCTTCGTTTAGAAGATCAAGTACTTTAGTCAGATTGCATACAAAGCTGAATGCTAACATGCATTGTTCGATGTTGGCATGACAATTGGTAGAACATGCTTCAAATAAGACACATGAAACATGATGCAGATCTTTATTTCATAAAATCAAAGGTCAATTAGCATTATCTTTCAGCATTATAAATATTAGATATTTGACATTTTCGCATATTATGAAAGCAAGAATATTGTATTTAGCGATTAGCATTAGATATCTGGCAATAAGAATGGTGCACCAGCCTTCTATATATGCAACGACCTTCAATTGTTTTGTTATTTGTCAATCTTTGTTAAGAAAATAAAAGGTCTTTTTTGTTTGGTGCTGCAGTGACTGCAGTATGGTGCTTGGTCACTGAACAGAAATCATTTTTTGCTGACACTTGTGTTTCTTTTAATTTTGGTACAGCTTTCTCATAATTGTGTCTATATCTATTGGCTTTCCGGTGGGACAACAAGTCTCGGTTTTATTAACACCTTTGAAAAGTTTTATATGGTAGCAATCATAATCTTCTTTTTTTGCCACATATTATACAAAGCAGTTTCTTTATCTTTAAATAAACTTGAACTCATTGAACATATCTTTTAAAATGTGCTTTTGACAATGACATGCTGTAATAAACTTTTAAAATCAGAACTTTACTGATTAGAATAATCCTTTAAATAAAATTAACATATTATTGTTAATAAATATATTTGCAAGATGACACATCAAGATTTCAAAAGTAGCAAAATGGTTTATTCTAGATGAGAATGGTTCTTCAGTTATCACCATTAAAAATCAGTTAGGTAAACAGATTTATGATCAGCAGGGTAACACTTGACCACTAGCATGATGTACCAAATTATCCATGGGTAATCTAATAGCCATAGGTGCCAATCATCTCTTTGAGAGCATTTCGGATTGTACTAGACTGATAATTTCAACATCAGTCCTGTGTGAAAATCTCTAAAATAGACTGGCTTTTGCCTCTATGAAATTGAATTCGTCAAAAAAGGAAAAAATATAGAAATACAGTTATTATCAGTCTAGTGGCTAGTCTAGATTATTCACAGCTTTAAGATAAATTTCAAAGGAAGACCACGGTATATTTCTGTCTTTATACCTGCAGACTGTTTTAACATACTCAATACATTCGGGCATTTTTTTAACTTAGCTTTCATAAGAGTTGAAGTTTTTTCTTTGTCATAATCATACCGACATTTTCTAATAGTACATTTATAATCAGACCTAGCTTTCACCATAATTTTCCTATTTATACCATTTGGACAATCTCTATATTTGTTCAGTAATTGTAGGAATATATATATTTTTTTTCGTTCTCAAAGCAATCTTCAATATACCATGAATTGTCTCCCTTACTATTTCTATCGCTGATATTATTATTTGTATTAATATTCTTTTTAAACAAAGGTGATGCTACATTATCGATAATAATAAGTTTTGTATGCATATATCTACATCGGAATAAGAAGAGCATGAATTGACCTCAATTGAAAAAGTGTTAAGATCACGTGAAATATCATCACTGTTTAACTGAGCAAGGAAATCTGAAGTATCAAGAATCATATCTAAATTAAATCACTTCCAGATTGTTCATCCCTTTTCTATAAAATGTTCCTAAAATTATGTATATAAGGTTAAAATGATAAAGAACAAATAATAAGGTTCTAGTAGTTTTCCGACCCATGATATGAAAACTTGTCTGAAATGAGTAGTCTAACAACTAAAACAATTGACCAAATAGGCTGATGGAATAATAAAATCTTAAAAATATACACAATAAATGTATGACAATGGAAAAGAAGGGTTTCTGTTATAGACGGACTACCTTTAGCAACAATAAACAGTTTCTTAAATATCATCTTCTTGATAATTTATGGCAACCGCAACTTTCAGTTTGTAAAAGCTTTCGCTATGAGGTTACAATATGGGTACAGTTTCGTTGGAAAATCTGTGAAAGAAAATATATAGCTTTTTCAGTTTTCTCAAAAGTAATGTTTTTCATTTACGACCTTTTAGTTCTGAGACGTCGATGTATTAGTTTACCGGTAGATTCTACTCAATACGATTGTATGTATTAACCCTATATCATGCCGAACACGATTGTTTCTGCCTTTGCGACCAGTGTAGATCTGCACTGTTCGCCATTCAGTCAATATTTTTTGGTAAGCAAGCCTTGTAACAGTCAATGGTACTGTCCAATATGAAAGATGAACGAGTCCATTATAGAAATTTATCAGGGTAAGTGTTACAGCTGAGATATCTTGATATTGATCGAAGGTGCTGTGTATTTCAAAGCAGATGATTAGAAAATAAATCGGATGCCTAGTATGTATCAAAATGTAATGTCTTTTTGCTTTCATCGTATAAATGTGGTAATGAAGAAATACTAAACCTATATCCCAAACAGTGATCTGTCATTGTATAAAATCATTGTTTGGAGGTTAGATGCGAAGGAGTGATATCATAATACGCATCTAAACGACAAACAATGAATTTATTTAAGAGCAAATCACTGTTTGGGATATATATGTCGGTCCTAACATGTTATCAAGGATTACTATGACGTCCTTGACGATATCTATGAAATATGCGCCTGATTTCTGGTGATTTCTCTTCCA
Source organism: Mercenaria mercenaria (assembly GCF_021730395.1). Lineage (NCBI taxonomy): Eukaryota > Metazoa > Mollusca > Bivalvia > Venerida > Veneridae > Mercenaria > Mercenaria mercenaria. The sequence continues at coordinate 2,572,990 of NC_069378.1, forward strand.
GCGCGCCGCTATGCCGGCTAGCGCTATGACGTAATAATTGTGATGATTCTGACAGAGAAAACAGCACTTCTGAAAAAGCGGACGAAATTATTCTGGTACAATTTTGCAAAATAAAATTTGTTTACAAATTTCAAACAATGCGATCTCCAAATATAGTGTACCATTGCTGCCGCCATATCATGGTTGTCATATCAATTTCATTAAATGCACAATAAAATGATAAATCATGTAGATTCTAGAATGGGGATGAAAATTAAGTTGAGTGCATTTTTTAAATAAAGTAAAGTTATATTTTTATAGCAGACACAGGTATAACAGAAAAAAACAAACACTTTAATAACTGTCTTTCCAGACAACTGAGTAAAAAGGCTGTAAATTTGGTTGTATGTGTGAATTTAATTGTAAAATATAATCTGCGAATAAACTATTAGATGATTTGATGATGCAATTGCATTAATTAGGTATGGGTTTTCCTTTATACATTTTAGAATTCATTTTTTCTAAAAGTATAAAGTATATTCTTGATGTTATTTTGTCTTTGAAAATGATGTCATTCCGTGCCAATAATAGTTACGAAAATGATCAAACCTCTACTTGAAATATAATAACTTTGCCATCAACTGCTAACTTTTTGTCTAATTCATCAGAACAATCAATAGAACTAGAAGCAATTAGACTGTTATTGACAAGAAAAGTACAATATGCCACTGACCTCTCTATCCATCGGAAATGTGTTGATAACAGAATTTGTTTTGTTCAAATAATGATCGATCACACTGACATGTAAATTATCACACAGAGGGGCTAATAGAAAAACAGACAGGTCATTGGTCGCAAAGGAAAAGTAACTGCTACATGTAAAGTAAACATTCAATGTTAGCTTTATTGATAAAAAGAACCAAATATGTCCTTTATCTAAACGGGATGTAAAGTAAGTACAGACTCTACAAGTAAGCTTGTTGGTCTTCTTAGAACAAGGTTTCTGAAACCGGGTGACTCTTGAACAAACATCAATGTTGGCATTTAACTAATCAACCATTAGGAAAGAGAAAGTTACATTTTGGATCAGGTGATCTGACCCTACCTTTACTTCATTTTCATTTCGACGTGACCAGCAACATTTCTACATTTTATGTTTGCATTACACACATTATTTCTGTCCGATGTAATTGCAAGAATGTCCAATAACACAATCGTTAGTGTTATGGTAAGACATGTGGAGTTTCCACTATTTCTATTTTATTAAGGGTTGTTTGAGGTGTGTGGCAGTTGTAGAAAGTCTCCCCGTACATTCAATCAAAACTGTTATATTTTGATGTTTTTAGATTGTTCAGCGCGACATGTATGTTGTGTCAGTGGCAATGTTAAAGTTTCTCAGCTTGTACGTTTCGGCTGAGATGGTTCCAATACTCCCGCTTTCATAGCTTTGAGTACTGTATAATCATCTCATTATGTTTTCTATATTCAAGCTTGTTTAATTCTCTTCATTGTTTTCTCGTATAGGGCAAGCCAATTATTTTAACTTGGGACCATCAGTTGCTTTTCATGTAACTGCGCATTAGTGAATCATTAAAGAGTCCATGTTCCCCGCCAATTTTTGTTACGTGTAACATACGTAAATAATGAGTTCTGCTCAAGCCGGGGCTAGAGGGCGTGGACGGTAGCATGCATTTCCGCTACGTTCATAAACAGGCTAACATCAAATCGAGTCTACAGCCTTTACATTTTTGTCGTGTTGAGCGACCGGTGGACTTTCCACTTTTTCTATTTTAATGTTTTAAAATAGAAATGCCAATGACATTATGCGTATGTACGAACAAAGCTGAAATAGACTGTCTGCTTAAATGAAATAAAATTCAAAAATTGCATAATGGCAAGCCCCGTACTTTACAGACCATTTCGACCTCGCTCAATAAAACTGATATCAAAGGAGAAGCCTTTGTAAGTCTTATTTTGTTTTTTGTTTTCATAATGAATGATAGCCAGTTGAAATCTTATTAAATATAACGTTTAGAAAATGTTTTATTTGGCTAAATATGTATTTGATATGAAGCAAATACAATCTAACTAAACAAACAACTTGTGTTTCTTGAGCAAATATCCAATTATATATAAATTAGATTCATTAATCAAATGAGGACAATTTATCAGGTTCTAAGGGATGGTTGACAGTTATGAGTATTTATTATACAAAAATATATGTAGGGTTCATTCCATTTACATTTTCTTAGAGAAGATAAGGCAGTTATATTGATAGGTTATTATATTTGTTTAGATTTGCATCGAGAAATATGCACGAGTTCTGCAGCGGAAATATTGCGAGACTGTAGGAGAGCAAGATTGTTCCGCGAAAGAGCGAGTGCATATTTCTTGGTACAAATCTAATAATCTTTTTATTATATATGCATCTACATTCAAAATTATCATATAAATTATACAAATGTGTTATTAAGCCTGAGTTAAATTGAAAATATCGTCGTTAAAGAACTTTTAAAGGCGACGACATACATGATATTGACGTCACAAATTACGTCACACACCCAAGGTGAAATTTGAACATCAATATGGGAAAATATTGACATTCCAGGTTCCACTGAAACTTAATGGAGTTATTAAATGAGTATGTAATAAGATTGAATCTTTCTGAAGTAAGGCTATTCTGCACAAAATAAATGACGTTTAGTTTGTGTTTTCCTAAATATGATCTTATTATACACTATTTTGATATGACATATTTAACATTATATTCCCAATTTCTAAAACACAAAATATTTATCATTTGAATTAAGGCGTACATAAGAAATTATAATTTCAATGTTAAATTACGGTCACTTCATAAAAACGACTTTTACACCTATGTTTGCATGTTATACATTTCACTTCTTTTAACAGAATTTTTGTTTGTCTGAATCAAATTCATTGTTACGACCTATGATAAGATGAATTTTTACTTCTTTTTTATTTACAAGAAGAGAAAAAAGTAATAATTTCCACCCAATTTCAGTAAATTTAGATCTATGTAAATTAGCAAGAACATTCAACTTGATTATGTTCTAACAAGATCGTTCGGAATTATATCAAGAAAGCGTGTTTTCCGAATTATTTTCTAGAAACTACATCGCACATTCTGATAATGATATATATGTATTGCTCTTAAAGAGACGCTATTTTTAAAAAGACATTTATCTTAGCAGAGGCATCCGTGGCCGAGTGGTTAAGGTCGCTGACTTCAAATCACTTGCCCCTAATTGATGTGGGTTCAAGCCCCACTCGGGGCGTTGAATTCTTCATGTGAGGAAGCCACCCAGCTTGCTTACGGAAGGCCGGTGGTTCTACCCAGGTGCCCGCCCGTAATGAAATAATGCACGGAGGGGCACTGGTGTCTTCCTCGACCATCAAAGCTGAAAAGTCACCATACTGCCTTTAATTTGTCGGTGTGACGTTAAACACAACAAAATAAAATAGATAAATAAATGTATCTTAGGTGGCAGGGGAGTGCAAATTTGCGAATTCCACATTGACGTGTGGGTACCAGTGTTGAAATATCCATAGAAATCTCGTTTTTGCTTATTTTTCTTTGAAACTACTATGGACCATTGCAGATACTATAGACTACATAAAGACGCCTCTCCGGTCCTATGCACCTGTCGCTTTCCACGCCAGATGTAGTGAAAATCGGCCACAGCACCCAAATTTCATAGACCAAAAGTAGCCTCACTTTGAACTATGCCATTCATCCATTTCTATTTTTAAATCCAGTTTCGTAGCATATATGTATAGTACGAACATAGATGCATACCCAGGTGGTGTGGAATGTGTCTCCCAACCACCACTTTATTTCCCTAATTTTCACTTGAAAAAAAGTGGATGGATGACAGCCGCGCGTCTGGCCGACTTTTTGTTCTGATATTTATGTTTTAGCCTCAACCGGAAGTACGGAGCTAGGAATTTTAAAACACCCGTCATGCAGAATTATTAACCGTTTCACATTCCCCAGATATATTAAAGAATTAATAATAATAAATAACCAGTAAGATAGATATGCCTTTATATCTACCCTGTCCTGTTTATACAGAAAATCGACAGGGGCCAAACTACGAAACCGCTCCCCTGCAACCTTAGGAGCATGTAACGTATTATTACTGGAGCAACAGTAAACAAAAACGTTCTTTTCAAGAAATTGTGAATAAACATAACATACTTCGGAAGGGAGAATATAGCACTTATCTAAACAATGCATTATTGATACGATACGGAAAATAGCCCGAACAATCAAAATATAGATGTTATACAAAATGAAAATTATTTTAAGATTACCATGAACTAAAACGTAAAAGTAAACAGGTATTTTGTATCTTGAAATTATAAATAGGCTACAAACAAATCATAACTAAAAGCTGATTAAATATATCAACTGAATCCAAAGAAGTAAGTTAACAGTAGACGTCATATAATCATAGCAATAGATATATCGCCCTATCCGGACGCTTTTATATTTCAATTAATTTAATGGCCATATGCGCTTCCCTAGATGATGCATTAGAAGCTAAGGAACAAAAACTATTTTCACTTTAATTTCAATAGTGACATTGACCTTTGACCACCAAGCATGGGTCATGTACGCGACATAGTGTCTGGTCACGAGGATTTGCTTGTTGTTTCAGCGGTAGGGGACTAACTGAACAGTCTGATTTTCATAATGATTACTGAGTATTAAATGTTAATAAGCTATTTTAGAATTAAGCCTTTGAAACAACAACATGAACTAAAATTAATCTTAAAAATCAGGAATATTTATGCAAGAGCTAATTTGATACACTAACAGTTGCTAAAACGCACTGATCTAAATTTATTGTAACTTATTATCAGTTAAATCTGATTTGTTTCAAAAGCTTACGTCGACATCAAAATTAAAAGGTAAGAGTAGATATCCCAGAGGCACAAAGCACAGCAAATACAACCAGAGATATATATTTCCAAGTGGTCCTATCATAAATATAAACTGCCATTAATTTCTAGTTTATCATGTTTTGATTATTTTTGCTGGTCATATCCCTTATGATCAGTTAAGTTTCTTGGATCAAAACGTTCATGTTCATGATTCCTTAAATAAATAGCGTAAGTGTTAAATTTGTTTCAAAGTATCTGTTAGCGTATTTGTATCTTTTTAAAAAAGGATACATAACGTTTTGGATATTAGATTGAACAATTAAGTCAACTCTAGGAGAAAGCTATAAAATAAATACAAGTTTTATTTATTGATCAAATATACCACAGATAGAAATCTTGCAGTCAAACCTCTCATTACCCATGAACATGTCTATTTCAAATCTCTTTAGAGATAGATGTAAATGCTCTGCAGTACTAAAATCAATTCAGTCTTGCCGGTTTTCTGGATTCTTTGACACTATTTCAAGTAAAAGAGGAAACGATTCAGTAATTATTTCTTCTTCGTCTACAATCCTTACAAGAATTTCAGAATTTATCTGTAATCACAAATTACCGACTTGCTTATCACAATTTGTCAGGAGAATCTAAGACAATTTCGGTTGCGTTTATCACGTGCGTAAGATTCAAGATTAATAATCGAAGACAAATGTCGAGTACGAGGTTTTTGATATTGATTTGATTTCGTATCAGAAAATTTTGTGATACAATAACGTGTTTGTATATTATTATATTCTGTCACCTATGTGTCTGACCTCTTTATCGAACACATTTTTAAAAGGTTTATGTTATATAAAGTAGTATCAAATAGGTAAGGACATATCTAAAACAAAGAGAGCACTCAGTCTAATTCCTGCCTGTTCATAAGAGGTAACTGCGTTTGTGAAGTCCCTCACACTCCTAGCAACGGCTTAAGCCCATATCAAAAATTATTATTATTATTATTATTATCATCATTATTATTATTATTATTATTATCATTATTTAATCAAACACACAGCCAAAGAGCCATGCATCGCAAAGTAGACCCCTAAAAAAAGAAACTGTAGTGACATATTATAGCAGACGGGTCTATTTAGATAAAAATGTTATTTATGAAATGTTATTTATTAAAGGAATAATAATAATTATTATAACAATATTAATAATGACAATAATAATAGTAACAGCCTTATTGTAACAAACAGTCATGACCGCATCCCTCCCCTTGAGGTCTTTTTACTCCTACTGCGAATACCAGTGCTTAAAGCATCACATGGTACGCCCAGTCGAGCTGCATATAGAAGTTCAAACACCCCGGGTTCCATAATGGTGCAATCATATACTATTTAAGAAAGAAATACTACACACTACCCTAGTCCTAGAGCCTTACCAACAAGTGCGTTTAATTAAACAAATCTTGGAAATATAAATGTTGAAATGTAAAACATTTTACAAAAATTTAGGAACTATCACCTGCTATTTTCGCATAATAGACAGTTATCTAATACATTAAAACAATGCCGCGAAATATCTGAAATACAGTGTTTTAATAAGTTTTTTCGGATGTGTCAAGTTATTTACTTTTGCGTTATATCATTTTTTATATTAATCTTACAAGTACGAGGCCTTAAATAGGAGTCTACACATTGAAGAGCTGTATCACAGACGCCATATTGTGCTATTAGGACATCTAGAAGAATGTCGTGGTCGACAGTGTCAAATGCCGCAGTTAAGTCAATCGCAATAAGGGCCGTGACTTCCCTTTTCTCCATACCACTTAGAAGATCATTGACCAACCGAAGTAGCGCAGATTCACAGGAGTGGTATTTCCTGTATGCAGACTGGTTCTTAGGCAAAAGACTGTTTTGATTTACATGTTTGTTTCATCTGTAAAGAACTGCTTTCTCAATAAGTTTTGATAGAAATGATAAATTAGTCACAGGACGATAACTTGAAAGCTCTAGTTCAAGACCTGTTGTTTTTTTAGCAGAGGTCTAACAACTGCTTTTTTTGTATTTCACAGGGAAAACACCTTTTTGTAATGAGAGATTCACCAATGTAGTGATACAAGAGAGAAGTTCATCTACATGTGAATTCAGAATACGTGTTGGCAAAATATGTAACTGTGAAGACGTAGTATTCAATTTATCTTGAGTCAATTCAGTAAATTTGTTTAAATTTTGTATATCCTTTACTTGAGGTACAAAGTTTTGGTATTCACTTAGGGATTGACGTATGTTTGGGATTTTTTCCATGAAAAAGTCAGCAAATTTTTTTCGGACAATAGATTAATAGACTCTCATTGAGGCAGTGAAGGGAAGTAATTCTAAACTAGGGACCTTGTTCTGAGATTCTGTCTCATGATGGTGTACAATTGAGCCATGTTACATCAAAATCCCTCCATGCATTAAGAAGAAATGCTCAGGACAAAGTCATTCTTGTATGTGACCTTCGGCCTCTAAGTGTGACCTCGACTTAAGATCTAAGAACCTGGTTGTTGCGCATGACACATCATCTATCCATACTTATTATTTATGTTAAATGATTTTGAAATGGGACCATGCATGTCAAAGTTATGGACCGGACACAAAGACAACATTATCAGTATACATGTAGTGAAAATTGGCCAAGTTCAACCAAGGACTGTGACCTTTAAGCTAGTGAAATGGTTTTTACGCAAGACACATTGTCTATCCATGTTTATTATTTGTGTGAAATTATTCTGAAATCAAACCATGCATGTCAAAGTTATGACCCGGACACGAACAGCACCCTTTCCCGAACACACAAATGCACAAACACACACACATATACACAAACAAACACACACACGGACATGGGTAACACTATAGCTCCTCTACTCCATTTTAAGGCGGGGCATAAAAACACTGAAACAGCAAACAAGCAGCTAAATAACTCAATGGGGTTCCACCAAAGGACGACCGGTGGCCAAAATATGATGGGTACGATAACAACAACAAGACAACATACGCAACACAAAAAAACGAGACAGACAAAAACAAGTTGAAAATAGGGGCACCGCCTTGGATCGATCAGTAACATGTATAAAGAAAACTGGGGGTTTAAACGAGTTAAGGGCATACCAACGTCGCACTTACCCTATTTTTAGCAAGTTAGACAAGACAGTGAAATAAAATAACTGCCCGCTGAGAAGGGCTTTAACATTAGTGACAAAATACCAGATCATAATATAAAAAGCATAAATCTAGCCTAAGGGCATCATTATACCAATATACTCAACAATTTGTCTGAAGTCAGAGCACCAAGAGCCTAACTTTTAAGGGTACGCCTAAGGAAGCTGCAAGGCAAAATTTCACTCCCTTCGTCCGTTTCTGTAGGATTTAGGAGAAACGCATCATGGAGTATTACATTTTATTAGTCATAGGAAAGCGTACAGACTAACTGTAGATGGGGCAATCACCAAACATGCACTGTGCTTAACGATTTTCACATTGATCCTCTTTTGATAAACGTTTTGTACATTTTACAAATATTTTATTGAAGTAAGCATTATGTTTAATTTTCTAAATTTTATTAATTACATCCCTATAGTATGCGGGTTTTGTAAATTTCTTTAAAAGTTCGGACGATCTATACTAAAATTTAGTGAAAGCATTCCATAGTCTATCATATCGGAAACCTTCTTGTAACAACTTTGTGGTTATATGAAGATTTCTTTCATTAAAATCCCCTACTTTTGTGCAAGCTCTTGCAAACCGAAAAAGTTGTGAAATATAGACACCGTATGATGTCGCTCGAGGGAAATCCCAATCAAGGTGGGAAAAGGTTAACAATTTCAAAATCGAAATAGTTTCTATTATCATACAATTTATTATGGTAGTGAAAACTCATACACATTCATGGACAGTTTTCAACCGTCAGGTACAGTCACTAACTGTGTTTATTATTTATTATCATTATTGTTTATTTTATTACAACAAATATTCTTAAATGTTGATAAATAAAATCAAGTATGAGAACATATTATTTTTCTTAGGCAAAAACCTCTAAGTTAAGGTTTCTTTCTCATGTAAAAGGATACTAAAACAGACTACTATATAACAAAGTGAATAAACGGTCAGGCACAAAATACATACACAGGTTTGTCTACTGTGCGTGACGAAGACAACATAAATATATGTTTATATCTTTGAATTCCCCAGAAATACCACTGCTTCTACCACAAATTTGTCTCGTCCTGTCTTGGGTTGGCAAATTTTGAAATACGAGATCAGAAAATTACACAGTTTTATTGTCTTATTGTAAAATAATCACAGTATTCCTTTTTACTGTCTACACGTCAAGGACTGATTTACATCTTGTTTAGATTTAAACAGTACGAATATTGCGAAACAAGCAACTTTAATGTGCACAAAAGCGACAAATGAGATGTCGCAAAATCAAATAAGTATTTGACCAAATTTCCTCATTAATTGTTCACTCGTGACTGTCAAATGTTATCATTTCTCATTGATAATGAGTATACATGTACATGTTGGGATTTAGATTTCTACTCTTAGGCACTACTAGCACTAGAATAAAAACTTACTTCCGTATATCGTTTCGTCAACCAGTAACTTGACTTACTAATTTAAGTGTTATAGTATTTTTAGAAAAATATGCTCACCGAAGAATTGATGATTAAATACACTCAATTTCTGTCTGCTCTTGGTTTATATAAAGGCAAGAGCCAGTCCCAATTTGATTGACTCTGAAGGAAGTTTAAATGTACATGTACAATTAGTGTTATTGGGTAAAACTGTTACCTACTATCGATACTGCTGGTTGAAAACAAATAATTTCATCGCTTAAAGTTTGTTGAGCCATTTCACTAAATCTTTTAATCCAAATGAGGTCAATGTGATTGTCATGCCGGATTTCATAGCTCTAGCTGTCTTACGTTATTGTGATTTCATGTGCAATTGTTAATTATGAAATTTATGTAATACATTTGGGGAAACACATCGGCTTAATCTTGTTCCAGTTCAGATCAACGGTTTATATTTTGTCTGAATCGTCTCTTATATCGTTTTATCGAGCACGGTATTTCTGAAATCAATAAAATTGTTAGCGACAAGACAATAGAAATAGATTATGCCACTGACCTCTGTATCTTAAAAAGTATTGTTGGTAACGAGTTGTTATTTCTGATTGATGATCACACAAACAAGTAGATGGTCATACAGAGAGGCTAATAGAAACACGGGCAAGTAAATGGTCGCATAGTGATGTTAACCGGCACATAGAGTAAATTGTAAATGGTGAAGGTTAGCTTTGATTTGGAAAAATAGGCATATTTGAAGTCCGGTGCATGCAAATGGGTATGATAGGTATCAAGATAGGACAGCGAGGTACATTACTGTTAAGGTAGTTCTGCACGTTTGGATCGATTTATTTTCTACAATGTAGAATTTGATTAAACTCTGAATTTTCAAAACTTTAGAGTATACCTAGAAAATTCAGCAAATAAAAAAAGATAGGGTCGTGTGCTTGATTTTTGCTAGACCTATTTGAAAAATTTGGACTTCACGCAATATTACATAATAGGAGTCTATGGGAAAGAAATTACTTTCATAACATTTACGCGAATAGAAATTTTTCTACAATGTAGATTTTGAAACTTCTTACAGTTGTAAATAAACACATGGCCCATAATTTGGTGAAATAAAATGTATAGGTCCGTGTGCTTCTTTTTGAGATATTTGACCATGATTAAAGTGAACCGGACGTTTCACGCTAATTTTAAGACATTATTTTGATTATTTTCACGTGTCATATGTTTTAATATCATATTTTGACTTTAGAAATATAGCAACAGTGCCAATGTAATAAATTTACTCATAGGTTTCAATTAATTCATAAAATGCTTTTCATTTCCGTACGCCGAATCCAGGCATTATTCTACGTTTTCCGGAACGTTACACCATCACTTCCGGTTTATCAAACGTGAAGAACTACCTTAAAACACATTTCCTTTGTTGCATCAGTGTAGAAATCAATTATATTATTGTGAAATATATGTACTGGAGAATGAATGAATCCGCAAGAATGAATTAGTAAAGGAGACGACAAAAAAAAATTCTACATATTTTCTCCGTATGTGATTTCTTGCTATCATCAACATAAACAGTTACTGACTAGATCTAAGTATTTTGTAGTTTTTGGTGTGTCATCAGTCGTATTAAGTTTCAATTTTGCTCTGCTTCAATATGTCATGTCCTTACATTATTAAATATATTTGACTGTAAGCCTGGTCCGTTATGTAAACGATCATGCGATCCCCCTCCCCGCCTCTTATAAGTAATACGGATGCAATTAATTTTTAATCAGTAGGTTCTAATTTATAATTGATGCACTTGTTTTAAACGGATACTGTAACAGGGTTCTATTCTATTAATAATGTTCAAACAGCAATGCTAAGGCTAAGGTTTGATCAGAAACATTTTTTTCCAATTCATGAGTATTGCTTAGTTTGTGCGCATGTCATCAGCGCTGAATAAGCAAACAAATGTTTTGGCATTTATGACTTGTTCTATCTAGTCCAACGTTTGAATATGTACTTGTAGTTGAATTTCATGCAATCTGACTAAAGTACTTGATCTTCTAAACGAAGATCTGAGAACGACCCATTTACATTCGTCTTCTGTATATTTTGGATTTCCAGTATTGCTATTTTTATTTTATCCAATCAGACGACTTGTTCGAATGTCAAAGAGTAAGAAAAATGTGCAGTTATTCTAGGGCTCGAACCCGGGACCCCTCGCTTACAAAGCAAGTGGCCTACCGACTGAGCTAGCCGGCTATTGATACATTACGACATAAGAATTGTAAATATCAAAAGTCAAGGCTACAGGTAGATTTGCAAGATGTTGTAAGTTAGGCTCTGATTGGCTAGCGAAAGGGTCGTCAGAACGAGGCTATGAATAGGTCGTTCTCAGATCCTATGCGTAGCGTAATAGGAGATGTACTTCAGTCAGATTGAATTTCATGTAACTGCATAAACAAGCAGTATTCATGGAGTCGTGCTCAATTTGATATAACACAGGTTCATTAATCATAACGTGCCACGCTCCCGGAAAATTGACAGTTACAAACGTTTCACAGACAAGCACATGTTTAAGGATAATGCAATGTAAATAGTCTTAAATATTAGGCAGAAATAAGACAGGATTTGTCTGATTTATGATCAAATAAAGCACTCAGAAAAATGTCAGACCTATAAACATGTCGATATTTCGCGTTCTTAACAAGATCTGAGTAGTCACTGTCTCTGTAATTCAAAGGACTAATAAACCAAAGACCCTTGCGTTACGCAGTTTAATATTTTCTACTATAATTTTGCTTATTTTCATGTTTCCCTCTGAAATACAACGAATTTCAGCAAATGCTCGAAAGATCGAATGAACTGTATTTTGGTTCGCAAAACACAGTCATGATATAACCTTTTCATATTGGGTTGCAGTACAAACTGCTTTAAAGTTTATATATGCATAAGCATTTTCTGAGTGTTTCATCTACTAAAAGAGCTTTTTGTTTGTATGTATCAACCTCATCTCTACGGCTCATTATTTGTGAAAAACGATCAGAGGAAACCTGAATCTTTCGTTCCATATATAAAATCAATTTGAAGAAAACAAATGGGATCAAACTTCCTCGATCTGGATCGAAAAATATGTTTCCATAAAATTATTACTGTAACAATGTTGAAGCATAGCTGATTCTGTTTTGTTTTTAATGGTTTTGTTATTGAGGAAGACCCAAGATGCGCCTCCTAGCATTGACATAGGCATAAGGGGTCGGTGGCGTCTGGATAGAACCATCGGCCTTCGTAAGCCAGTTGGATGGCTTCCTCACTAAAAGATTTCTACACTCCAAGCGAGGTTTAGTGCCCACACTAGTTAGGGTTAAATGGGTGGTCGAAGCCAGCGACTTTAACATAGCTGCGAGCTACAAATTCAGTTGATACACCAATTCAAATGTTTTCAAAAAGCTTTCAAGATGACCGAACATTAAGATAAACCCACTTGTTTAGTGGTTAATAAACAAATAAAGGAGAGATACTAGCTAATACGTTCATAAGCTCCGAATTTGCAGTCCGTTGATGTAGCATATATAAAACGATATCGTTAGCCTGTCATACAAAACACTGTTTGTTTGTTTGTTTTGGGTTTAACGCCGTGTTCCAGTAGTATTTCAGTTATGTAACGGCGGGCAGTTAACCTAACCAGTGGTCCTTGATTCTGTACCAGTACAAACCTGTTCTCCGCAAGTAACTGCCAACTTCCCCACATGAATCAGAGGTGGAGGACAAATGATTTCAGACACAATGTCGTTTTTAAAATTGTCACGGAGAACATACTGACCGCCCGAGGATCGAACTTACGACCCCGCGATCCGTAGAGCGGCACTCCCCCTACTGAGCTAAGCGGGCAGCTTCATACAAATCTAGTTGCAAACAGTTACATGCCAAGCTTTTTTGTATTCCTTATATTTAGCAAAACTCAAATCTGAAAAAAGGAAAACTAAGCGATTGATTCAAAAGTTTTATGCACATGGTATTGTCTTCAAGACCAATGTCCATCAATTCTTTTAAAACAGGTGAAATACACCTTAACTTTCAAATCCGACCATTAACAGACGAACAAAGGTAGTAACCTAAGTCATTAACATTATATTTAATGTGCTACAACTGCATGTTGCATAAATACTGAATAAGAGCGGATGTCATGTTAAATATGTAAGGCTATTCAGGCAGATTTTTAGTATCCGGCTCTCGGGTAACTGTTTAAGCGGTAACTCGGTAGGAACCTAGTTACCGCCTAAACAGTTACCCTCGAGGCCGGAAATTCCCACCTGCACTTATAACCAGTGAAAGAATCTTATAATATATTTTAAGGGTACAACTAGGCAAGTTTCTAGACAAAATTTGACTCCCTCTGTCCTTTTTGAAGGAACTGGGAAAATAAGCATCATGGAGTTTGAGTAAATATGATCCAATATGAAAGCGTAGCGACTAACTCTATAGGGTTGAATCACTAAAACATGCACCCTTTTCATTGCGTCTTCTTAAATCATTTCTGTAACATATGTTACAAATATATGTTAAATTTTAGTCTATAAACTATTTCTCCGTAGTATTCCGGGTATAAAACCAGATTAAAAATGTTTTAAGGTGTGCGTTGTCTTTCTTAAAAAAGTTCGGATGATCTACGATAAAATTTAGCGAAAGCCTTTCATAGTTTATGAGAGCGGTAACCCTGTTGTTACGACGTTTTCGTGAAACAACATTTTTATAATAATCGAATATTTTTGCAATCATCTTTCATTATGCCCTTAGTGCGTTTATTAAATTGCCTACACGTTTCAGAAGAAATATAATATTGATAACATTTTACGATTTCAACAAAATCGATTGGTATACATGCACGATAAATAAATACGGCTTTTCATTTGTTTGATAAATTGTTGGCTAAATTTTAAAATGATAACTCAAACAAAAACATGTTTGATAATTATGATTTTTCTTCATTAAAACGTTTCAATACAGAAAATATGTTTGTATAACTTTACAGTATGCACCTAACTTCTATCATTGACAACCTTTCTGAGTTTAACAATGCATGAGAACCATAACAATCAAAAAATAATATAAACATGCTGTCGTTTAAATTATCGTGCGGGAGTAGTAACAAAACATTGTTTTGAAACAGTGTTTTCATAAAGCAAGCAAACAACATTCATGAGTAATACAGAGATGTTGATATTGCTTTTCACCGATATATGGCCAAATATGAAACAAAATTTAATTTTTTTCAAAGAATATAGGACATGTCCGCCTTATAACGCATTTCGCCTGTTTGTAAGTTCTAGACATGCACAATATATTGTTCTAAATGGGTGAGAAAAAAACAACAACAAAAGGTACCACAAGTATGAAAGATATTGTCAAAGGGAGCGTTAGAAGTTTCGTTTGGTGTATAATTAGACTCCATTATCTTTTGGTAAGCTTTTGCTAAACTAGTAACATGTGATAAATAGACTTCGTGTTGACCGACCAGTAGAGTTTCCACTTTTTTTCTATTTTTGTCCATTCTTTGTCGTAACGTTTAATTTTAAATATAATTATAAAAACAGATATTAGATAATGCTAAATGATTATATAATTTGTTTTAATGATACGCAAACTAAACTGTACAAGCAAAAATAAGCTAATCGGCATGATTAAATCAACTAGTTTACCTTTCGCCTTTTGGCTTGGAGTTACGGCTCCACGCCAATATACTGCTTTCGGTTATTTTGTATCTCCGCATGTAGTTTAGCAGGAAACGCCGGGAAAAATATTAAGGCTCGATCGATTTAGTCAACACTACCTTTTCCAATCCAATGGATTGCTTTCAACCGGGCATTATATTTGGATTTTCCCTGTGTGTGAAATATAAGGTTTAAAATAGCACAGCTGGTTTTCTTTGTATGGAATGCTGCTTGGTTTCTAGTGTAACTGTGCATCGTACTTGTTAAACGAAAAACAGCATCTTCTTGTTTACCATCTTCTTGTTAACCATCTTCTTGTTTGCCATCTTCTTGTTTGCCATCTTCTTGTTTACGATCTTCCTGTTTACGATCTTCTTGTTTACCGTCTTCTTGTTTTCCATCTTCTTGTTTACCATCTTCTTGTTTGCCACCTTTTTGTTTGCCATTGTCTTGTTTACGATCTTCTTGTTTACCATATTCTTGTTTACCATCGTCTTGGTTGCCATCTTCTTTCCTACGATCTTCTTGTTTACCATCTTCTTGTTTGCCATCTTCTTGTTTGCCATCTTCTTGTTTACTACCTTCTTGTAAACCATCTTCTTGTTTACCATCTTCTTGTTTACCATCTTGTTTACCATCTTCTTGTTTGCCATCTCCTTGTTTACGATCTTCCTGTTTACCATCTTCTTGTTTGCCATTCTCTTGTTTACAATCTTCTTGTTTACCATATTCTTGTTTGTCATCTTCTTGTTTACGATCTTCTTGTTTACCATCTTCTTGTTTGCCATCTTCTTGTTTACGATCTTCATGTTTACCATCTTCTTGTTTGCCATCTTCTTGTTTGTCATCTTCTTGTTTGCCATCCGCTGTTTTACTGTTCGCTAGCTTATTTCTAGCCGACGTTCTCTGACCTTTATTATCAAAATGAATATGAAAACAGACGCCAATAACAAAATATGAGTTTTACTCTTTTATCAAAGGTAGAGAAAGGGAGTTTCCGAATCCGATACAAGGAACTTACTTATTCTGTTGGGTTTAACGTCACACCGACACAATTATAGGTCATATGGCGCATTGCCAGCTCATCACGAGCCGGTACCTGGGTAGAACCACCGACCTTCCGTTAGCCAGCTGAATGGCTTCCTCACATGAATAAATTCAAGTGAGGCTCGAAGCGACATCGATGAGGGGCAAGTGATTTGAGGTCGTCTGCGACCTTAACCACTCGGTTACGGAGCCCCCCCCCCCCCCACAACCAATACAAAGAAAGCAACTGAACATACTTCTGTGACAAAATGCCTCTGATACTCTTATTAGATCGTTCCTTTGCTGCCTTTTAACAAAACTGCTTTCGATAGGTGCTACTTAGTACTTTTCTCTTTATTATGCAGTTCAATTACTTACCTACGTATCTGGGGTAAATTAAATCATTGCTGAAAGTTTTAAAGTTTTATAAGTCCCCTACTGGTTGAAAACCAGTTTCGGGGACTATAGGAATGCGCTTTTCCATCCGTCCGTCATTTCGTCCGTCTTTCCGTCCATCCGCAATTTCGTGTCCGGTCCATAACTCTGTCATCCATGAAGGAATTTAAATATCACTTGGCACAAATGTTCCCCATGATGAGACAACGTGTCATGCGCAAAATCCGGACCCCTAGCTTAAAGGTCAAAGTCACAATTTGAGGTCAAAGGTCAACAGGGCTTTTTTACTGTCCGGTCCATAACTCTGCTATCCATGAAGGGATTTTAATATTACTTGGCACAAATGTACCTCATAATAAGATGATGTGTCATGCACAACTTTCAGACCCTTACCTCAAAGGTCAAGGTCACACTTGGCAGTCAAATGTTAACATGGCATGAACAGGGTCTGTTTCCTGTCCGGTCCATTACTCTGTCATCCATGAAGGGATTTTAATATTACTTGGCACAAATGTTCCCCATGATGAGGCGACTTGTCGTGCGCAAAATCCCGACCCCTAGCTGAAAGGTGAAGGTCACAATTTGAGGTCAAATGTCAACAGAGCTTTTTTCCTGTCCGGTCCATAAATCTGTCATCTATGAAGGGATTTTAATATTACTTGGCACAAATGTACCTCATAATAAGATGATGTGTCATGCACAACTTTCAGGCCCTACCTCAAAGGTCAAAGTCGCACTTGGTAGTCAAATGTTAAAATGGCATGAACAGGGTCTGTTTCGTGTCCGGTCCATAACTCTGCCATCCATGAAGGTATTTTAATATTACTTGTCCCATGATGAGATAATGTGTCATGCGCAAAACCCTGACCCCTAGCTCAAAGGTCAAGGTCACAATTGGAGGTCAAATGTCAACAGAGCTTTTTTCCTGTCCGGTCCATAAATCTGTCATCTATGAAGGGATTTTGATATTACTTGGCATAAATGTTCCCCATGATAAAACGACGTGTCATGCGCAACACCCAGAACCCTAGCTTACAGGTCAAGGTCGCACTTGGAGATCAAAGGTTTATGGGACATTTTTCCTGTCCGGTGTATAACTTTGTCATGCAAAACAGGATTTGAATATTACTTGGCACAAATGTTCACCGCTATGAGAGGGAGTGTCATGCACAAGAACCTGGTCCCTAGGTCGAAGGTCAAGCTCAAGCTTAGAGGTCAAATGCCAAATTCAAGAATGACTTTGTCCGGAGCATTTCTTCTTTATGCATGGAGGGATTTTGATGTAACTTGGCACAAATGTTCACCACCATGAGGCACTCTCGTTTTTCAGAGTTATTTCTCTTTGTTATTACTATAAATAGCTTATATTGTAACTTACTGATTACAGGCCGTAGGGAAAAATTGAGACCAGTTTTCTGTGGTACAACATGTATGTTACATCCAGTGTGTTTTGACCTATCTCTACTTGGTAAAGTATGGATTTTTTTTTACCTTTTTGATAATCGGCCAAATATGCTATATGAAAACAACTATAGGGTTTTATATATACAAATTTTAATCCAAGTATTTTGTTTATAGAATACTGTATATATAGTACAATATTGTTTATACATCATTGACGGATACCAGTCCATTATGCTATACTGCAGTAGAGAAAATTAGGTGCATTCCAGTAGGGGACTTTATATTGCATGGCCGTACTTCATTCACTTGTTTTAATAGGTATCAATAAACGCTTATTGTTTGCATATAAACGTACATGTATAGTTATTGAAAGTCAGGACGGCGTTCATTTGAAATGAATGCAAGTATTTTTATCCAATCAGTAGACGTTTTACATAGTTATGTCGAAGGAGACACATTGATAATAATTAATTATTTAATTAATTATTTATTGCACAAGTCAAGCTGGGACTTTGGGACGATAGTGCCAAGTAGACAATTTTAAAGCAAAAGAAAGGCATTCTTTAGCTAGATATATTGAAAGGCATTGGAGGCCCGGGTCGTTGTACTCTAGTGGCATTTTAAAATTCTTTTTCTTTTGTGACTTTTGGCTGATATTTCTACAAAGAACATATATGGGCATTCTGTATTTTTATTGGTCATAGAAGCCTGGGTCGTGACATTCTGGTGATTATTTTAGTTAGGCATTTTGCTGTAAGCTAAGGGTTTACTATCCACTCTAGTAACGTTTTATACATTGTAGTTCTTGGCATTTCAAGTATCTTTAATTATTCTTCTGATTCTTTTATAAGCTAATCTTTTTCGAATCATTTCTTTCAAATCACTAAGCAGATAGCTTGGGAATTATTTTGGTAATAGTTATTGAGAATTTATAGGCATTTTGCTATAAAAATCAGTTTGACAAGCAGTCATTTGGAAAATTATATATACGGCATTTTAGGTACTTTCATTTTAGTGTTATTGCATTCTGATACTTTTTCTTCTCTTTTTATGACATTAGTGTATTTTTATCTAGACCGCTCGGATAAATAATAGCACCCACCGAAATTTGTTACAGTTTGATAGTTCTTCTGCGGCTCTATCTAACAGAAAATGTTTGATTAACGAATTTGAGCGACTGTATACAAGCGATAAAATCATTTTGAAAAATTGAAATTTTATTCCGATAATGTCAATGTTTTTATTTATCGACTGGTACATGTTTGAACTGGTCTAGATCTACTTATGACTGTTATGATGTTTTAAGTTTTTAACTTAAATGTTTTCTGTCTTTCAAATTTAATTCCTTCCATTTAGCCTGAGGACAAAATTGGGTCTGGAGACAATATTGACCGAGTTGATGGAGTAATGTAATCTGCCAAATGTGTGCCGCAGAGGAATTCGTCGCAAATTTCTGTGCTTATATTTTGGCCGCCGATTACATTAGTGTGTAGAAACGGTTATGTAAATTAACAGTTCTAACACTTTTAAGATTTTCTTTTATATAAACGAAGAAGGATTTTACCGTGTATTGTCTTGTCGATTACAATACGTTTCGCAAAATGACCTACTTTTGGCTATTCCGGTTCACTCCCTCGTATTAAAAACTGCAATTTATTCCAGATTACTATCCCTTCCTGGTGTAATTCAAACGTGTAAGAATGGAAATAGATTTTAGTTTTGTGTTCTTTGTTGGCAATTAAAACTTTCAATTTCGTTCAGATACGTCGTATTTATTCACTCAGGCCTTCGGAAGGAAACAAAAACGTGTTTTATTTGCCAACAGAGCACTCAAAGCGAAAATGTATTTCCCAAACAAAAATCTTTATTGAGCTTAAGCAAATAGAATACAAAAATATGTATTTTCAAGATATCGTGTACAGCACCCTGAAACTTTGCCTTCTCTGGACTCTATTTCCAAAAGGAGCTAAGTCAGTCCTTTTTAGAAGGAGTTTCTATCTCCTTTCTTGAAAAACGAAACTAATTTAAAACAAAATCATCACTGTATTTGTGTTATAAATCTTAAAGGAAAGATCATAGTAAAATGATAAACTGTCTTTTTCTCTTCTTTAGAGAAGAAAATATATTTTCATTATTCCTTTAGACAAGAAAACATATTTCACTTAATCTACTTGTAATGTAGTTACTCGCAGGAAATTAATCATTACTTCACCAAGAGAGAAGTTTTATAAAAATGTAGGGAGTAAGATTGAAAGCTTGAACTCTATAACGACACCAATTATATTTCATTTCAATATGATGTCTTGATGTTTTTGGCCATAACTAAACATTCAAAGTTAACGCTATATACATGCACGGCATGTTTTTCTTAGCCAAATTATTTATGTAAATATGATGTTTTATATAATTTATTATTAATTTTGCTAGTAAATTGTCTAATTACTTGAAATAATTGTAGGATACGAACGACTTGTATATTTTATATTCGCATAACTTTTGTATAAGAAACATGTGTGTCTTTAGTGAATATGGACTCGTGAGAAAAATGTTAACACTGTCTCAGTACCAGGTTAGATTTATCCCATATTCATAAAAAACAAACACATTTTCCTTTTTATTTTATACTTATCACGTCAGACCATTTGCATTTTGCATCAAAATTTAATCGGAAAACGCAAACGAAAATTACATCTTTTGACGAAACAAGGACGCACAAAACATAAAGTTCTATTTCTGTCAATTAGCATAGTGTCCATCTATAAAATCGTGTATTGTTCGTGTATCATATAACTATTCCCAGGACAGTGTTTCCATTCTTTCCCGCTTTTGACATTGAAATCATTTTTTTCTCGTGAGTAAATTTATTCTTCACACTCCAATATGTCAAGTCCGATCTTCCTTAGTAAAGAGACGAAGTATTAGTCTACCGCAGCGGTTTCAGTTCCAATTAACCCAAATAGCTCGAAATAGCAAATACAGGAAGGAATGTGAATGAGTGCCTAATGAAAGCTACATAAAATTAGTTCAAAAACGATAAAAGAAATACATGATTTCCAGGAAGTCCCTGTGGATTGTGAATGAATCGGTTCATTTAAGAAATGAAATGATTTTTTTCGGTGTTCATGCGAAATGAACGACAGAATAGGATCGGCAAATCCATGAATCGCGCTAGCTATCCTATTCTGTCGTTCATTTCGCATGAACACCAAAAAAAAAAAGTATCATTTCTTGCATTTACATCATATTACCTTTCCATTTGTAAAATATAAAATATTATAAATTGCATATAATTTGTAGCAGTTAAGATTAAAATCAGCTTCCCGGCCATTCTGTTCACCAGACGGAACAACTGCGACGTCATCTAAGGAACGTTCTCCCTGACTGTACACGGACGTCGTCAAAACAGCGGTCGGTTATCACTGTAGGGATAATACACGTTTTTTTGTGTATTAACGTCTGCAGAAGCCCGCGGGATTGTTTGTGACCGAGACCGAAGGTCGAGGTCACAAACATATCCCAAGGGCTTCTGCAGGCGTCAATACACGTGTATTGTCGTTTTTCTTGCATAAACAAATATTTCACGACGATTTATGTATTGTTTTCATATGTAATGACTTGACGATTCCGGTACATTTTTTATTTACGATTCCTGTTGTTCTTGGAAACGGTAAACATGTTTTAAATATCCGTATCCAGGGCCCGGAAATAAACAACACTATCAAAAGTACATCCTGAAGGTTTTTAAGCGATTTTTTTATCTCTCATTATTACAAACATAAAATTACCAATAATTGTTAATATCATTTTACAACTTTTGGACTCGATCACAATTTCAAGAATAATAACTTTACATTCGAGTTATATTGAGTACGGACACGCAGTTAGAGTACGGGTGAGTACGAACGTAGTGTCAAGCTTCCGAGCTGTTTATATAAATTCTTCGAGAAATTAGATAAAAACATACCGACTGATATTTACCAAAATCATAAATATGATTCCTAAAAACAAAGAATCGCACAGGTAAACACGGGATTCTTTGACATTCGCGGTTGTCTACAAAATCTGAATTGACGCCGAGTTCTAAAAGGGAAGTAAACAAGGGAAGAAACGAGTACGAACAATGTTGGGGGCTGCGCATTTGGCGTTAGTTACTGATATATTAAAACATTCTATGGTTTAGATTGAATCTTTAATGCTTCAAGAAGAGGTTTTTATGAAAGAAACAAGACGCAGATACCAGATGCAATCTGCGCAGAATTACATATACGTCCCTGGGAAAGCATTTCAAAAATAAAAATCGGGTATCAACACTACGTGAATTACCTTGTTTGCACACGATTTTTCTCCCGTTAATACATGGGCGGATCCAGTGAAAAAAAGTAGTTTTTATGCAAGAATAAGCAGCGATGACGTAACTTTCGCGCCTTTCCTTTTGCTGTTCATATGAACTGAACGTCAAAAGTTTCAAAAGAATAGGGCGAATGTAAATATTTTTCGTTTCATATAAGCCTATAAGTTTGTGAATGCCTTGTTTGCTTTGACTATATTTGTAAACAAATTCTGACTGAAGTTATGAAGTGTGTTGCATTTGATATGCCGCAAAATGTACGAACTACATTTATTGTATAGAATACCTTAAGCTTTGCGCTAGTACACCTACGTTCTAAGTTTAATTGTTATGTCTTAATCAACGCAATCCGTTCCCATTCACCAGACAGAAATATAGTCATATCAATATCTTGAAAATGAATATTTAAAATATTTGCATGAATATTAGAATGTTTATTCTGTAGACGAATTTTATCCTGGATGCATTTACACACGATTTCAAGTGAAATGTACTACTAATGTATTTTGGCATAAAACTAACGATCAATATTTAATTTATTGAACTTTCAATTTCAACAAGTTTATCAAGCGGGATAATTGTGCGCATGCGCTAGAAAAAACATCAATTTTGAAAAGCGCACGAGAAAATTTGAAATTTTTGGCTTTTAAACGATTTTAAAACTCTCGTTTTTACATCAGAGTATCTTAACAACGCTTTTATAAACTTTATCCATCCACGGAGTGATCCTGGACTCGATATTTACAGGAATTTACTGGAATCTTTCTCTACTACACCTGAGTCAGTGTCGGTAGGCGCTTGTTCATCCATCTACAGCGCCTCAACTATTTGGAGTGTAAACAAACATGGCAGCGCCCATAAACTTTGTTGTGTTAATACTTATATTTTGCAGTTGTCTAAACTGCTGCACAAACTTAATTCATAAAGCTCAATTAAATGTTAACAGTCACAAGTGTAACTGTTCAGAAAGTGCAGTTCTTCATGATACCAGCCTGAATGATGTAACGTATTTCAAAATAGCTTCAACTTCGAGCATTATAATCTTACACAGCCTAATATTTTACCACCTAAAACATACTCGACGTGTACCATCTTTGCCTATTAAACTTAGCCAGTGCTATAAACTGTATCTACTAGTCATTGCTGGAGATATCGCACAAAACCCTGAACCCACAAAATACCCATATGGTGTATGTAACAGACCAGTAGCTAGTACTCACAGAGGTCTAGAGTGCGAGGCGTGTTACAAATGGATTCACATCAAATGTTCAAATGTTACACCAATGGAATATACTAATCTCGCTAACAGTTCTGATCCCTGGACCTGCAGCCAGTGTGAAAACTTTCACTTTACAGACTCTTTCTTCAGTGACGATATGACGGAAGTCGATATCAACACATCATCTGACTCTGCATGTGGCTCTGCTTTCAAGGAACTTGTTGAACTTCGTAAGACGCACCCCAAAAAAATCATAGTGGCCCATCTGAACAATAACAGTCTTAAATCCAAATTTGATGAAATTTACGAAATTCTGATTGATAAACTTGTTGATCTTTTATTTATCTCAGAAACAAAATTGGATAGTACTTATCGTGATGCCATTTTTGAAGTACCAGGATTTAAATTAGAAAGAAGAGACAGGAACATTCATGGAGGAGGGTTAGTGTATTTTATCCGTACTGACATTCCATCACGCAGACGGAAAGATATTGAATCTGAACATCTTGAAAACATTATATATGAGGTAAATTTGAACAAATGTAAATGGTGTTTTTTCTGTGTTTACAGACCTCCTTGTATGCAAAATAATTTATTTGATGAAAATTTTTGTAAAACTTTTGATATATGTGTTAGTCTCTATGACTATTATGCTGTGCTAGGGGATCTGAACTATGATCTTTTGTCTGAATCCAAAAGTAGACCACTCCTGGACATTATGGAAATTTTTAATTTATCAAATATTATTAAAACCCCCACCTGTTTTAAAAAAGATTGTACCCTCTCTCTTTTAGATTTTTTTTTACAAACAATAAGAACCTTTGTTTCAGAATTTTGAATTGTTCAACCGGTATTAGTGACTGTCACAATATGATCAGTACTGTGATAAATAGTAGTGTAACAGGAAATGAGAAACAAAAAGTCAATTTTAGAAGTTTTAAAAATTTTGATATGGAATCTTTTAATAATGAATTGAGTATGATTATTGACCGTAGGAACATGGATGAAATTGACATAGATACTGCTTATAATGACTTCGAGAAAGATGTAATAAATATTATTGATAAACATGCACCTCTTAAACAAGTCTACAAAAAGCCTGTACAACAGCCTTATATGAACAATAAATTAAGAAAAGCAATTTATAATAAGAAAATGTTTCACACAAAGTTTTTGAAAAATAAAAATGCTAAAACATGGGAGGAATATAGGAAGAGAAGAAATTGCGTAAATAAACTTAAACGTATTTCAATTGATAATTCTTTTCAGGAAAGATGCGTAGGTGGCTGCAAGAATAAAGATTTTTGGACAACGATCAAACCCTATATGTCAAATAAAAGCAAAAGTTTTTAGACAAAATAATATCAAACGAAGATGACAAAATAGTATCAGACAATACAGATGTTGCAGAAATTTTTAACAATTTTTATGCAAATGTTACCAAAGATATTAGTAAAGATGTCAGTTTCGATGAGGCTAGTCATCCAAGTATAATCAAAATTTTGTGTCAAAATATTACTTCAAACTCTTTCAATTTTAATTATGTAAGTCAGTCTACAGTCTCTAAAATTATACGAAATTTTGATGCAAAAAGAGCCACAGGTGTTGACAAAATTTCAATAAAATTACTAAAACTAGGCTCACAATCACTGGTTCCATTATATACAAATTTTATAAATAGCTCTATTGACAGTGGTATTTTCCCAGATCGGCTAAAGCAAGCTCAAATTACTCCAATCTTTAAGAAAAATTATCCTCTTCTAAAATCTAACGACAGGCCTGTCAGCATTTTACCTGCACCTTCAAAAATATTCGAAAAAGTTTTGGCTGAGCAATTATCGGAGCATTTTGAACCAAATTTTAACAAATTTTTGTGTGCTTTTAGAAAAGGCCATGGCTGTCAGACCACCCTTCTAAAACTAGTTGAAGACTGGAAATCTGCATTAGACTCTAATAAGTTTATAGCTGCTGTTCTTATGGACCTCTCTAAGGCCTTTGACTGTCTCCCCCATAATATTTTACTATGTAAACTTAAATCATACGGCTTGTCTGAAAACTCTGTTAACTTGTTAACATCTTACCTCTCAAAAAGAAAACAACAGATCAAAATAGGAAATACTACTAGTGGCTGGGCTGAGATAGTTAAAGGGGTGCCTCAGGGCTCGATCCTTGGACCTCTACTTCTTAATATCTTTTTAAATGATATATTTTATTTTATTGAACAAGGATCTTTATATAATTATGCAGATGACAACACCCTTTCTTTTAGTTCATCAAATTTCGACTCTTTAATTACAGTCCTTCAAAATGAAAGTAATGTTCTTATAAACTGGTTCTCTATTACTTGTATGCAGGCTAACCCCGATAAGTTTCAAGCTATAGCTATTGGAAATAAAACACACTCTGGGAAGCCTAAGCTCATTATTAAAAATGCCAGTATTGAAAGTGATGATGTAGTTAAACTATTAGGAGTAAACTTAGACTTTTCTCTCAATTTCGAAAATCATATTAGTACTATTTGCAGTAAGGCAGCACAACAACTAAAAATATTGAAAAGAATAGGCAGAAATCTATGTAAACTAAATAGGTTAACTATTTTTCACTCCTTTATCTTATCAAACTTCAGCTTCTGTCCTCTGACATGGCATTTTTGTTCCAATAAAAGTACAAATAAGATTGAAAAAATACAAGAAAGAGCTCTTCCTTTTGTTTATGAAGATTATTTAAGTACATATGAACAGCTACTTAGTAAAGCAAACCTTCCTAGTCTGTATATTAGAAGAACTAGAGCAATGTCCATAGAAACATTTAAAATTTTTAACACCATCGCTCCATCTGTTCTAAATGAGTTAATTCATGATTCTGGTTACAATTTTAGGTATTCCAACCTGCTAGAAGTTCCCCGGGTAACAACAACTAGGTATGGTAAACAAAGCTTCAGATATGCCGCTCCAGTTCTGTGGAACTCGCTCCCAGAAAATTTTAGGAAAACATCTAGTTTTAATCAATTTAAAAGCTTAATTTCACACTGGAATGGTCAAGACTGCAAATGTTCAATGTGTAAACATACTTAGCAGCTTGTTCCGAAGGACCGGACGGCATCTCTTTTCATTACACCCAACCAAAAAGGTTTTGCTTTGTTTAGCTGTTTTTGTTGTATGCCTTGTCTCTCATAGTTTGCTACAATTTAGTATGTGTACATTGCTTGTTTTGTGTAGTTGACATAGATTTATGCTTTCTTCTCCATGCTTAGTTGATTTAGTTACTTGCTGTGCTTTTTGCATTGTGTTGTCAATACTTGTCTAGCTTTGCATGGTTTAGCTACTTTTTGTATACCTTGTTTCCTTGTGTTGTCGACTTATATCTATGCCTTGTTCTCCATGTTTAGCTGCTTTAGCTGGTTTCTTTGTTTTGTTGCTTTAGTTGCACACTTTTCTTTCTATTATTTTATGTAATAATTTGCATGCTTGTTATGTTCTCTATGTGCTATTGTCATTATCACATCTTATTTTCATGGTTTGTTTTATGTGCTACTGTGAAGGAGCTGCTGCTCAGTTTATTTCAGATCTGATCTGAGGTGATATTCTCGTTTAGCATTTTTTATTCAGCTTTTTGCGCCAGTTTTGCCTTTCAGTCTTTTATTTCATGTTTTCCTTAAGCAGTTCTTAGGCTTTTGGTCAAGAGCAGCAGGTCTTTCACAGGTTTAACTTCATGTTGTACTGCTACATGTAATTTTGTATAACCCTATCTCTTATTTCACAGCTTGCTTACTATATGTTTTAACTGTTTATCTTTGTTATATATAGTCGGTTAAAAAGCGCCTGTCGCTTATGTTGTATTGTTTCTTTTGTCTTGCCGACTTAAAATAAAATTTATCTTATCTTATCTTATCTTATCTTATCTTATCTTAAAAAGAATTTAAATATAGAAGCAATAAATACATTCCAAGCAAACTTGAATGTTTGTGCGTTCATCAACCTTTAAACGTGCACCTTCCAGTCTTCTTTCTATTTTAACTGTTGGTCTAATTATGTTTCTGGATGTCTGGTAAACACTTAAAGTAGATGTTCAAAATTAATACCAATCTGCTTCATTTATTTTATAATAATTTACGTGATATATCCTACAATTTGAAGGTCGCAGTGTGAAAATATTCTTCTTCACATGTTAAACTAAATCTTATCTTCCAAATAAAATGGTATTCATGTAATCTCATTGAAAGTTTGTTTTTTTTTTTTTCGCTGTAAGATATAGGTGTCGATATCTTGGGAAAAGTGACTTATTACTATTTGATCGCTAGAAACATGCAAAAAACTGTATTCTTTTAAAATAAAATGAATATCATATAAACAAAAAAAAATGTTGGTATGCATTAGATCCCGTATTATCTTTATATGTGTCCCTGCTTCATGATGACAATTAATAATGATTAGAAATATCATTCATTGTCACAATTATAGATCTCACGTTCTAAATTTTGGACAACTGTCACTTTTCCATATTTTGCAAATTACTTCGATATTGACAAGCTTGAATTTAATGAAAAAAATAACTGTTCATTATCCGTATTATTTAAACTAAGATAAATTTGCATATACATTTAACTGAAAGAAAGTGCGTTGTAGGAATGGCAATGCTGACTTAAATATTGGTAATTAGGAGGTACTGTAACCATTTCAATATTGTTTAAAAGATTTCGTTGACGTTTACGTTATGGAAAATTTTTCATTATTCATCATTTGATTGACTAGATATGACACTACTTCTTCATCTGTTTATATGATCTCATGATGTAAGCACCTTCTTTAGGTTGTCTTAAAACAGAAAGCGTTATAAAGAACTTCTGTGTTTTATTTATGCCTTTAAGCACATCTGTAGAAAGATCCTTTGAAATCACAGTATGTAATTAAAGAAAATAAGAATTAAGTATGTTCATAAGAGGTCAATAAAATGCTACATTGCTCGCTTTATCAAACACTGATTATAGCGGAACTATGTTACAAAAAAAAACAGAACTGAGTAAATGTACGAGGCATTTGGTACAGAGTTTTGAAGCAAAGAAAACAACTAGACATATTATTACAAATTATGTGTGACTGAGGCATTGAAATATGCAATGCACAATTAATAATAGGTAAGGGTATATTTCTCGGAAGCACAGAGGACCACAAACACAGCCTCAGAGCCACGCATTTGCAAAGTAGGAACACAACAAAAAGAAGATGCAACGTATTACAGACGGGTTGCTTCAAAACTCCAACAAGTACATTTTAATTTTATGCAAAATATAGATATAGGGGAGGAAGGGGTAAGGGGAAGAAAGGGTTGACGGGAAAAGTACAACAGGGATAAATATACAAAGGGAATGCTACGTTGCTTAATCATGTACCAAAGAAAAACACCTACACACAACTAACTAACATAGATAAGCAGGCAAATAAGATATAACAACACTGTATGGCACCGCCAAAGACTTACAAGCACACAAACGCACCAATATAAGCAGGATCAACAATCGGACACCGCCTTAGGATTCCGGCAGCCAAAGTTAAGGTAGGCTCGAAAACTTACTTTTAGGGATGCAAACACAAGGGAGCGCAATTGCAAGGGGAAAGGATGGGGGCGATAGGGGGAATGAGGAGAAAGAGGAAGGAAACGCTAACAACAAACAATGCACAAACTACAAGACAGACAGAAAACAAGTTGAAAATAGGGGCACCACGTGGAAGGGTCAGTGACCTATATAAAGGAAACTGGGTTAAACGCGATTAGGGCGTGCCAACCTCACCCTATTTTCAACAAGTTAGACAACATAATGTAAATAAAATCCCCGCTGAGAAAGGCTTTAAAATTAGCGAAAACAAAAACCAGATCATATTAAGTAAAACATAAAATTAACGTAAATCTAAGGTAAAATTATACCAGTGTGCTCAACAACTTGTCTGAAGTCAGAGAAACAAGAGCTTAACTTTTAAGGGCACGGCTAAGAAAACTGTAAGAAAAAAACCCACTCCCTCCGTCCGTTTTATGTAGGATTTAGGAGAAAAACATCATGGAGCCTTACACTTTGTTAGTCATCGCACTATCAAATAGGAAAGCGTAGCGATAAACTATAGAGGGGTTAATCACCAAACATGCACTGTGCTTCACGATTTTCGCATTGTATCCTCTTTTGATAAACTTTTTTACACATTGTACAAAAAGGACTATGTTTAATTTTCCGAATTAAAACTTTCAACTACATCTCCATAGTATTCTGGGTGTGTAAGTCCAAGTTTTAAAGGTATTTTAGGTTAGTATTATATTTCTCTAACAGTTCGGACGATCTGTAGTAAAATTTACTGAAAGCTTTCCGTAGCCTATGATAACGGTAACACTGTTGTAATGATGTTTTGGTGATAGAAATGTCTATCATTAAAATCCTCTTTCTTTGAGCAGGCTCTTGCAAAACGAATAAGTTGTGAAATGTAGACACCACCGTGTGATGTATCCCGAGGGACATTTCCATCAAGGTGGGGGAAGTTGACAATTTCAAAATTAAAATCGTCTCTTTTATCATATATTTTCGTTTCTAGATTATTGTTCACAATTACACTTCTAAGCATCGACTTAAACAAAACGTTATCATAAAAACAGCATTCAGTTTGAATTGAAATACATAATCTCAAAGGACCAAAATATTTAAAACAAAGTCAGGGTCAAAGCAAGCACGGGGTAACTTTTAACGACCAGACCGCGGCGATACAAATAAGACTGTAGAATGTTGTTTCGGTGGAAGGGTGGGGCTGTGAACTTCCTATTGGGTATTTGTGAAATGTTTATTATGTGATGCTTTTTTAAAATTATTGCACTCAAATTTGAAATCCCTTCCTATTTGAAACATGGCATTTAAAACTAAACAAAGATGGCGGCCGAAATTTCTAATGCTAACCGTTACAAGTTAAATTATCTGCAATACCGGTATATTATTCTTAACAATATGAAGATTTATATTTGCATTTAAAAGACCGTATTCAAACCACGTCCCCAATGTCAGAGTGCTAATGCAAGCAACAACATTTTGCGAAGATTCTGCTGAAATATAATTTTATTTAGATTTCAAACTAATCCTTAGGTTTAAACCTCTTGCTGACAATAAAAATGTATATTGCCTACAGCGAAACAACGTTTGTACCCTGTCTAGTAAACATCGGGAGAAATACTAAACACACTACTTCTTTGTGTGGTTATTTTGGTTTAAGCGTGGCAATATAGACAAATTCAGTTTACTACTGAATGTTTACTTAGCTTGGTCAGTTCTAGAACCAAATCAGTCGTCAGAAAATATTAAAAAATCATATGAAAATTTTTTAAAAATCTTCCTTAAATGCAATTGCACAAAACACAAATTGGATGTGCACATTTTAGTGATGTTGGACAATTTTCAATGATTTCGACTAGAACTTATGTAGAGTTGCTGTTAAAACCTACATCTCTACTAGCATCTAAAGGATTATGGTTAAAACCTAAAGATTAAACGACACTTTAAATGTATGAGTTTCATTCAGCTTAAAGAATCAATTAGTAAAGATCTTTAATCGTAGAATTTAGTTTTGAAGAAATAAATTGTAAATTGCGATTGCCTTAAAGAGATTCTTTCCCTGGTGCATGGATCTCAAAGATAAAGAAATCTAAGGCAATTAGATAGCTACAGTTTTATGTAAATTCAAAGCAAACTTAAGAGAATAAACAAACAGTGTGTTCAAATAATCGACAGTCAGACCTGTGCTGAAACCTGATGTGAAGAGTTGACTCATAATTAGGTCCATTACATATTTCAGCTTTTCATGTTTTAAAGCCTGTACTAGATGGTCCACTTCCAGTTAAACTATTCCGTCCATAACAAGCAAAACTTAGAATCATTACAAACTGTATATGTATCAAAAGCATATGTATAAACATATACATATACATTTCACAAATTGGAGAAGTTTTCAACGAGTCAAGTTCTAAATATAGCCCACCAATCATCAAGATCAAATTTCAAAAGTTACCTAAGTACCTAAATCTTGTATAATGATTATTTCTTAACAGTAATTGGTGTACACAGTTCTGCCGATGTAAGACGTTTTTATGTAATTACTTCCGATGGTTTTTTCCTGTGTGTTGGAATATTTGCTGAAAGAAACACTACTGCCAGATCAATTTTCTTAATAATAGGGGACTTTCCTCGTTTCTCCTTTAAAATATAGGACACATGTATTGATATGACATATAATTAAAAACAAAACTACGAGGATGGTGATAAGACCTTTTTAAATTTTCGTAATATCTTGATTAGCCATGAGGTTGTATATTCCATTGTAAATCTCAGCCATTTTTGAGACCAAAAATATAAAATACCAATTTTGGTTTTATTTGTGAAGGGATTGTTTAAACGTCTAGGATATCTTTGTTTTAAGCATAAGATAAACATTACCATTCACATATTTTATAAAAGTAGAAAAAATGTTTAAATATGATCTTGTCGGATTATTTCGATGGGGAAATAAATCTTTGGTCGATACATTTTGAATTTTAAAGATGCTTTAAAATTGAAAGATATTCTTCTACCACCCTCAAAGATCTTTAGAACGATGAATTTTTGTAAAAATATAGATCTTGAAAATTAAAGCCGCAAGTAACGAAAAGCTTCTATTGCGCTGTTGGAACAATGCAGGATATTTCAACTGAGTGTCATGCATAAAATACGGAAAACACTTTTATAATAAGTTTTAGTACCTATAGATAGAATAGAAGCAAACGCTTCTTCGTCTGGATGAGTGACGTGCAATGTTTTGACCATAATTGTTAGTTTTTGCGAGGCATTAAATCGTAAGGATATCCTTTTCTGTAAACATCATATAAATATGATTCATGTAGAAAATATACGAGCGTCAAGTTTCTGTTACCTGACCGCATCAGTCGGTGATATAAGCCATCGGATATTATATGGCAAAAGAAAACAATACGAAATATCGCCAAAATACATTGTACCTAGATAACGAAATAAAACAACCCATCAATCTTCAGTCTATATCACTTCTCAAGGACATAAATACCATGATAAATTATATCAATCCTGGTTTTCAAGCTCCAGATTTTCCAAGACATAGCGGGAAATATCGTACTAGGGTGTTATTCATGATTTATTTTAGATATTGGAACACATTTTTATTCACAATCTAGTATGTTCGTCTAATACTTGATTTACACCAAAGTGTCTGACAAACAAAATATCTCGGTTCCTTTCTTGAAATCAGCCAGGTCTTATAGGTTCGCAGCGGTGGTAACATAAAAATAACAAAAATAGCTGTTGCAAAGATTGTGTTCACTCAGGTTCCTTTACTTTTTAATATTCACCAATATGGTTGAATGGACAAAAGATCTTGGTTTCCTTTTTTTTAATCAGCTTGATGGGATCATTGTTGTTACGATAAAATACAAATATGCAAGTTGAATGCATAGAAAGAGTATGGTTTATTCTATTCTTGGTTTAACGCCGTTTTCTGCAAAATCGCTTAAAAATTATATCCTTTTTCTAACTACATTGCAACCATTCACGGATCAAACATTATGATTCACATACAATTTCAAAGTGTTGAAATATATGCTGACTGTCTTAATCAGGCACAATACTAAGTAACTATCCTGGTTATTTTGATGATGGAAAAAAAATAAAAAAAAGTGTTTGAATAATTCCGCAAAATGTAAGCAACAAAAGTGTTGATAGAGACTATGTTTTGTCCAGAATGTTTAAAGTAATTTGTCCATAACAGAAAACCTCATCTTCCATTGTCATTAATAGTTTATAAATACTCCATGCCATCAAATTTCATTAGCCTTAGCAGTCAAGTATTAAAGTCGTTGACCCAGTACTTATACATATTACCGTTTTGCTAGTTATGGTTCTGTTTCAAAATGACAATTCCTCGTTCCCATGTTTGTATGCTTAAATATTTTGAACTGGAGACGGACAGCGTTACAAGAAGAGGAGAACATGTGGGTCAAACTGTCCCGGGTAGCTCACCTAAGGGACATTGACGACCTGCCATAATAAAGTTAATTTAAAAGCAATCATGAATTTTGAACTTGAAACGTAAAAGTTTTTTTTTTTTGGCTTTTAGCGATGACATTGACCTTTGACACTGACACCGGGGTATAACATCAAACAATAGTTAAAGGTACAATACTTAAAGGTACTAAAAAGCATACACGCTAAATAGCAGCTCTATTTTCTATTTCAATGGCGCATAACCAAAACAACAATGATCCCATCAAGCTGATTAAAAAAAGGAAACAGATCTTTGTCCATTCAACCATTTGGTGATTTAAAAGTAAAGGCACTTGAGTGAACACAATCTTTGCAACAGCTATTTTTGTTATTTTTATGTTACACCGCTGCGAACCTATAAGACCTGGCTGATTTCAGAAGGAACGAGTATTTTGTTGTCAGACACTTTGGTGTAAATCAGTATTAGACGAATACTAGATTGTGAAAAAATGTGTTCCAATATCTAAAATAATCATGAATACACCTAGTACGATTTATCCGCTATGTCTTGAATCTGGAGCTTGAAAACAGGATTGATATAATTTATATGGATTTTGTCCTGAGAAGTGATATAGACTGAAGATTGATGGGTTGTTTATTTCGTTTCTAGGTACAATGTATTTTGCATATTTCGTATTGTTTCTTTTGCCATATAATATCGATGGCTTATATCACCGACTGATGCGGTTTAGGTAACAGAAATTGACGCTCGTATATTTTTATGAATATATTTATATGATGTTTACAGAAAAGGATATCCTTACGATTTAATGCTCGCAAACTAACAATTATGGTCAAAACATTGCCGTCACTCATCAGAGAAGAAGCGTTGCTTCTGTTTTTCTTAGGTATTAAACTTATTTATAAGTGTTTCCGTATTTTATGCATGTCATCAGTTTAAATATCCTGCATGTTCCAACAGCGCAATAGAAGCTTTTCGTTACTTGCGGCTTTAATTTTCAAGATCTTATTTTTCAAAAATTCATCGTTCTAAAGATCTTTGAGGGTGGTAGAAGATATCTTTCAATTTTAAAGCATACTTTAAATTCAAAATGTATCGACCAAAATTTATTTCCATCGAAATAATCCGACAAGATCATTTTAAACATTTTTTCTACTTTTATAAAATATGGAATGGTAATGTTTTTATGCTTAAAACAAAGATATCTAGACGTTTAACAATCCCTTCACAAATAAACCAAATGTTTTTATATTTTTGTCTCAAAAATGGCTGAGATTTACAATGGGAATATATAACCTCATGGCTATCAAGATATTACGAAAATTTTAAAAAGGTCTATTACCCTCTCGTAGTTTTGTTTTTAATATTTTATTCATATCAATACAGTGTCCTATATTTTAAGGAGAAACGAGGAAAGTCCTATTATTAAGAATTGATCTGCAGTAGTGTTTCTTTCAGCAAATATTCCAACACACAGGAAAAAACCACCGGAAGTAATTACATAAAA
The DNA here is from genome assembly GCF_021730395.1 of Mercenaria mercenaria. Classification (NCBI taxonomy): domain Eukaryota; kingdom Metazoa; phylum Mollusca; class Bivalvia; order Venerida; family Veneridae; genus Mercenaria; species Mercenaria mercenaria. Next base: position 2,608,125 of record NC_069378.1, read on the forward strand.
ACGTCTTACATCGGCAGAACTGTATACAAGAATTCCATCATCTTGTCATGTATTTGATGTGAAATATTTCATTATCTAACCCAACAGAAAAGTACATTGTCTTCAAGATTGGTCGGGAAATAAATTGGAGTTGTGAACCTTATTACGGTAGCATCATTCTGTCAGTAACAATTTGATGATAAAATGATGAAATTACTTATCTTGTCATAAATGGACATGCGATTTAACGTTTACATTTCATAAATCTACATAGAAATGGCACACTTTTCAAAGAGTACATGAGTGTCTAAGAACATGGCATTCCCTTGTATATTCGTCCTTGTTCAACTTTCCCCTTCGGATTCCTTCTTCCCCCCCCCCCCCCCTCCCCCCTCCGACCCGTTCCCTTCCCCTCCATCAATATTTAGTAAAATGTAATATGTACTTGTTGGATGTTTGAAGCAACCCGTCTGAAATATTTTTCCATTACAGTTTCTTTTTGTTGCGGGCCTACTATGTAAATACGTGGCTCTGGGGCTGTGTTTTTGGTGCTCTGTGCTTCCGAGAAATCTACCCTTACCTATTATCTTTTGTGATTTAATAGAAATGCCATGTATGTTCAAAACTGGCCAGAAGTTTGTTATTATTATAACACATTTGGACAAAGGAATCTGATGAAAGTGGCTTTGCAAAGACGTACATATTTCAAAACGATGTGTAAACTGGCATGTAAATTTTGACGTTGAAGAACAAAATTAACCTTTTAACGCTTTGTAAATGTGTTTAAGTAAGTTAATTTTATACACATTTATTTTTAAATTCATTACTATATTAAGCTTATGATAGTCATTATATATCATATATTCTAACACGACCAGCGAATAACCTAAATACATGTAGAACAAAATCTATCTCGGGTTATTCTACAATAAACCACTCGCGTGCAATGACGTCATCCGATCCTAAAAACTAGTTTCCTTTATCTCGTGTTATGTCGTGTTAGAATCGAAATGATAAGTTCCCAAGTGTGATTTGTTGTGGAATAACCCAAGTGTTTCGTTCTTATGTGAAACAATATATCACGAAGGCATTCGTGATATATTTTTACGCATAAGAACTCAAAACTCGGGTTATTCTACAATAAACCACGTTTGGGAACTTATTATTTCTTAATTATACACTGACGGAGTCAACAGATTCACAGGGAAGGTACTAGGTATCAATTCCTGTATCTTCGTGCCTTCCTATATCTTCGTGCCTTTGCCCTTTACACGTCCTGCTCGTTCACGCGAGATTTCTGACGTCATCAAATGGTGTAAACATAATACGCACATGGTATGTTGTAAACAAAGAAGACAAAATGCGTAAAAACATGTAGTTTGCCTTTAATCCACATTTATTTAATACCTTTCATAGGAAAATGTGTACCTGATTACAAGCAACAAAATACAATGCAATTATTTTTAAAATATCCAAATTTTCGTTTCCAAAACTTCTGACAATTTCATCCCAAGGTCATTGCCAATTCTGCTGACCTAATTTTGTCGGAGTTGTAAAAATTTCCATACCTGGAAACATCTTAATAGTGCAGTTCATAACGTCTGTTCCACTCATGCATAGTGTAGGAAATGAAAGAACTTTAGTCTCAATTTTGGCTTTATTCTGTATGTGTGACGAAATAAAGATGTAAAAAATAAAACTCTATTCTTAAAAAAGACTTTTCTGTATCATTTCAGTCTGTATTTAGTCCTTCAAATTTGTTTTCATATTTTGTATGTAGCATCATCTAGTGGACCTGAAAGTCTAACCCCTGCAACCACATTGATTTAATGGCAGAATTATTGTATTGTGTATTGATAAATATAAAGTGATTATATTGTAACAATATGACATATTTTGGACCTGCTGGTTTTCTTATGATATGGACTTGACTTGTTGACCTGCACTGTAGAAAACCACTGTTACTGCTTGAATGACATAAGCGACCCGAATAACACAAGTAGCACGATGATATAGGAAAATGGCAGTCAGGAATTAGGTTAGACACATGGTGGAAACATCTTGAAATTTCAGAATGACTGTTTAGGATATCCAAACAAAAAAGTTTGCATGATGAAGATAAAAGCCTTAACCTCAATATCATGTATACAGTTTTGAATGTATTTTGCCTAATTTTGGAATTTAAATGGGGGAATATGTAGAGGGCACGAAGATACAAGAAAAGGGCATAACACGAGAAAACCACTTAATTATATTCTGGTACTTATAACATGTGTAAATACACAGCTCAGATTTCATAGAAGTATTTTCAATAGTTAAGCATAGAAGTTCTGATAAATCTGCGATGCGCGATATATTTTTAAGGATTGATTTGTTCTTTATTTTTAGTCGACCCTGTTACTTAATATTTCTACAAATGGGATCTCTATGGTTGAGCTGTAACCGACTTCAAATCACAAGCGATTTACCGGACGAAACGATGCTCGATTTGACACCTAGGGTCTTTCTCTACAAACAAAAAGCTGAAAATCCACAATATCGCCATAGGACCTAAATTGTGTCGGTGTTACTCTACAGCGATCATAAAAAAAGTTTATATGAATTACGCAAAATGTATCATGTTTTACAGTCTTGTTATATTTTGCGTGCAATCAAATATGATCAAGCGTTTTCCACCAATCTTACTGCATAATTTATGGACATGCTGAATAAAATGGAATCTATTCATTTTCAGCTACAATACTACCAGTTGGAAATTTAAAGTATTAAGAGCAGTTAATTCAGTTACTTTCGAAAAAAGAAACTGGTTGGTATCTAAATGGTTTAATAATTATATCATTCGAAGTATTTGTAGAGAAAAGCTCATCCGTTGTCACACATCTGGAAATTTCAGCAAGAAAGAATTATTGGTGTCATCCGGTGTACAAATTTGAAGAAAGCTGTCTTAAAAATATTATTCTGTGTTATGGGACATGTATCGGTAAGATGCATGGGTTTGTTGCGGCAAATGATATTCAGAATTGCATAATTGAAATTTAGAAAAAAGATCAATCATTCCCCGTACCAATATATAGATATATATACCGAGAGCCCGGGACCCTAGTGAGATCGTTGTTAAAAAAGGTGGCCATGCATTTGCATTAAGCCATAGAATCATTTTGAAATCAGGTTCAATACATTATAAAAGATGAAATAACATCTTAAATAAGCTTGTTTGTCCTTATTTTAAAAGCAATCTTACAAATGAGAGTTTTATTTACAAGTATCTTCGTATTTTATAAAACTCCCCGAATAATTGTACTTTATGAATACAAATATGTTGATAATTGCTTAGATTTATTACCAAAGTATAGAGTGAGTATTCTTATGTTACTTGAAATAACTGCAAACGAATTAGGAAAAATGATCTATAAGAACAATCAGAAGCACAGTGTAGACTTGGTTTAATTGAACCTGTTCATTACATGTAATAAAAATTTGAAAATCCCTCACGTTCTTTAGCCTAACATAGTTTTCTATTATACAAACACATATACATGTTCTTAGACGTTGAATGATTAAAAATTCAAACAAGTAATAACAGAGTCCAGACAACCTGTCCCCGACATTTAGCCTATGTAAGTGTGCGGTCAAAGCAGATCTTACAAATCGCCGTCAATTGGGTTATAAAGTTCGTCTAACATATACTTTATGACAAATGCTGCTATATGAGACGTTTTGATGATCGGCCGTAAAACATACATTATTTGATAATTTTAATCCAATTACTGTTGTCTGTTTCAAAGCATTTCACGATCTTTGGTAACTTATGCTCTGAACATAATTCCATTAACTTGTTTGAATTAATATAGTGTACTTGCGACCTATGCAAGGGCTAAGATTGCTAAGGATGTTTTTATTTATACCATGACTTGTTAGATTTTTGAAGCAACCCGTCTGTGATATTTTTCCGTTACAGCTTCGTTTTGTTGTGGGCCTACTTTGCAGATGCGTGGCTCTGAAGCTGAGTTTTAAGTGCTCCGTGCTTCCGAGAAATCTACCCTTACCTATTATCTTTTCTAAAATAATCTAATGTTTATTCCCAAATACTGTTGCCTCATAATCTGGCAAAAGGAAAGCGGCTTATGTTTATTAAATTTTATTTAACGATGTTCTGTCTTCGAATAAGGGAGAAGACCCTCAGACTGATATGTGAATCTTGGTTTGAAGAATGTAATATCGTAAATTGTCTTCTTAAGATAGTTATTACGAGTAACTTATTTCCCTTGACAGCAAAAGTGTAAGAGTCAGACATAAAACGGAAAATATATTGTAATAGACAATATCAATGTTAAAGCGTTTGTATCTGTACACTATATTCGCAAAGACAGTAAACAATCTATGTATCATATTTGATTTCAGGGTTTATTTCCAGTACGCAAATGCGATGCATGATATCAATGTACGAGGATTGTTATCTCGCTCAATAATGTGAAAATCACGAGGAAATTAAGATTATTTGGTAATTAAACATGTAAGCTTTACATTGATACCACATCCATTAAAATCCGTTCACTTTAGCTGTGCTCGCTAAACATTGCCTACTCGTGTATACTAATACAATCAAAGCACTGAGAGGACTGATGTGCGCAGCGGTTGACAGCTTCTGGTAATGGGCATGAGCAGTTACCTTAAGTTGTGTGATTCTAGTTAAACTACTTCTGATTAATAAGCATTTTCAACCTTTCTTTTACCAAATCAAGGGGTAAAACTCTGCTTTTTCTCTGTCAAAGGGGATAAAATAATATATGAGCAAAGCTCGTGTGCTTATTGAAAATTGTGTGAGGTTTGGTTAATTTTGCTCAGAATCTTTTTTGAATTATAAGCACTTTTTCAACAAGTCAATGGGAAACACCCTGCTTTTACTGGAACAAGTAAAATGTGAGCAAAGGTCATGGACTAATTGATAATTATGTGTTGTTTGGAGATTCTAGTTACAACAAGAGCTTGTAGAACACTTGCATGAATTAACTGGCAAGGAACAGAAATTATTTGGTCACTGCCTACTGGACATTTAACGTATTGATCTTAAATCAATAATCATGGGCGGGTCATTTACCAGTCTTAAATGACCTCCGTATCAAATGTGATCTTAGACCAAAGCATAATCTAGTTTTCTGGCAAAAAAGTTCTATTGTCAATGTGATATTGACCTTTGACCTACTGAACTCAAAACAAATATGGGTCATTTGATGGTCATGACAAATCTCCCGATCTCATGATCCTAGGCCAGAGCGTTCTCCAATTATCATCCGGAAACTGATTTGTCTACAGACCGACATCCATCATCAAACATTAATATTTAAAATATACCCCTCCTCCTGCGAATGAGGGCAATTAAATTTCAAATAAGAAGATGTCCATGTCTCCCAAGTCCCCCAATGCATAGTCGTAATAGGCAAGAAGTCAATAGAGGATAGGAGCGAAAGACAAAGAGACACTAATGTTTGGCTGCAATAGAGATCATCTACCTGGCATGTCCAGTCACCCTATGAAGTTACAAAATTCTGGGTCAGATGGTTCTCAAGTAAACCGTGTTCCATTTTCAGGCCCCTGTGACCTTGATCTTTGATCAAGTGAGTCCAAAATCAACAGGGGTCATCTACTCTGCATGTCTAATCATCCTATGAAGTTTCAACATTCTGGGTCAAGAAACTGTTTTCAAAGCTTTGGTTCCTGTAACCTTAACTTTTGATCAAGTGATTCAAAAATCAATAGGAGGCATCTACTCAACATGTCCAATCATCCTATGAAGATTCAACATTCTGGGTCAAGTGGTCCTCATGTTATTGATCAGAAACGGGTTTCCATGTTCATGCCCCTGTGACATTGACAGGTGATTTCTTTATTTATTTATTTATTTTTTCAAATGGGATCTCATCTTGGTAATAGCAGGCTATGAATATATTATACATAAGTTACATAGATAAAAGACACTTCAGAATAGTTCTTAAACTAAAAGCAACCATAAAAGAATATTTACAATGAAATTAAGTATTTCATTCAATTTTAAAACAACCAAAACAACTATTACTTTCTCCAATATCAGCACACATCATGATCTTCGGGTTGCACGCAGTCATTTTTCAGCTGTAGATTAATATAATATGCCTCATAATCATGACAATATGCATCTTTTAGTGTTGTTAAATTTCTGGTCCTTTGGGATCATTCAACATTATGTACAACTGAGTTCTGCTTAAGCCGGCACTAGGGGGCACATTTCATTACCTCTCATGAACAGACTCAATCAAATCGAGTCTGCTTTTATTCTTCTTGGCTGCATTCTATGCTTCCAAAGGATCTTTTTACGAAATTCAAATATTGAGAACTAAAATTGTTCTAACTTCCTCATTGCAGTCTTCCGAATCCCGCTATTGTATAATTATCCGAGAAGAAATCGTACGCCAAAACGTGAATATTTGGGGTCGAAAACACCGCAAATCTACCGGCGATTAAAAGGCGAATTTGTTAAAAATAATGTTTCTTTCTAATTAATTATACCCTTTAATGATATGCTAATCACAAACACCAGCTGGAATGAAATATTAAATCAAATTGAAGTGCATACGTTCGCATTTTCGGGAAACAGGTACGAATTTTTCGCACCCTCCATTACGGCTGCTATTATTTTCCTAAGTCGTGCAAATAAAGTTATTTACGTAAATATTATGAAAGGATCGTATCTTTCTCTATGAAAAATAAATAGGATAACACCTCTTCTGTTGATTTCATGTAATCTATCTTTCCATAAACCTATTTCTATGCTACAAAGTTCAACGGATACACGGGTGCAATTTTATCCGAAAATAGAACGCACGCCGTGCTAGTTAGATGTTTTCTGATCATGTGACCAAAACAAGCTCTTTGGTGCTGTTATAATAATAAAATTTCGATTAACTTTTCTAGCAGGAATTGAGTTTTAATTTAAAACGTTTACAAAAGACGCAACTTGGTTTTAATACCGATTATAGATCTACGCGGATGGTACTGAAGTACTATACTATTTTTGTATGCTATTTATAGTTTATTTTGGTCACGTGATAAAGAATTGTTTCGGTCATGTGATCAAAGAAAGCATGCTTCTTTTCATACGCGTTGTTTTTGTTATAAAATATAGATTACGACAAATTTGTATTTAAGCAGTGCATTTTTTGATAAAGTTGAATCTCAGAAGCTTTCTGAAAGTTAAACGGACATTTATAGAGTACATGGAACTACTTGTTCTTCGGTTTCGGATAAGAATTTTGACCGTAAATCTGTGGTATGGTAAATCTGTGGTCACGCTTCGCTGCCCACAAAAATGGTTGGAAGAAGGTCAGCGTACGCCGTTGAAATACGGTCCTATATTAAGAATCGTTGTATTCTTGGCATAGGGTGTAAAGACATTTTTGATGAAGTATGTTCTGTTTATGGGCATAATGAAATGTCTTTTTCGACAGTTATTCGTTGGTTTAAGAAATTCAAGTGTGGGTTAGTTTCAACAGAAGATGTACCACGTCGGCCGAAAACAGCAACGTCTGCCAAGATGGTTGCTAGAGTGAAAACAATAGTTGCTACTGATGCAAGATACACCGCTAGGCAAATAGCTAGTATGGTTGGCATCTCATTAGGAGCAGCTCATACAATTCTGAAACGTAATTTAAAAATGAGAAAGACTGTGCTAGATGGATTCCCCATCTGTTGACAGATGAGCAGAAAAAGGCACGCGTTCAATGCGCAAAATTGTTGCTTAAACAGTTTCCAAATTACAATGCACGGTCTTTCGCAAATGTCGTCACTGGTGACGAGACATGGGTTCACATTTTTGAGCCCAAACGAAAGATTCAGAACAAAATATGGGCAACAAAGTCTGGCAAAAACCATGCATTGCAAAGCGGACCATGAGTGTCAAGAAGATAATGTATGCCATATTCTTCACAACTCAGGGTCCTGCCATTCAGGTTGCTGTACCTAAAGGCAAATCCGTAAATGCGAAGTTTTACAAGACTAAAGTTCTTCGAAAACTGAAGGAATACGTCAATAATCGAAGACCCGCAACTGGTTTAGCCAATGTCAGACTGCTACATGACAATGTGTCATCGCACAAGGCGTCTATTGCACAAGACTTTCTGAAGCAGGAAAATGTTGTTGTGCTCCCTCACCCTCCTTATTCGCCTGACCTTGCCCCGTGTGACTTCTTTTTGTTCTCAAGGCTCAAATAAATACCTTTCTGGTCGAAAATTTGTGCAGCGCAAACACCTCGGTTTTGCAATATTCCAGTGTCTTCATAGTATACCTAGAAAAGACTATGAAAATGCCTTCAAGGATTGGATTAGAAGACTGAAACTTTGCATATCTGTTGGAGGTAAATACTTCGAGGGGACCAAATAAAATTTTCATTGAAATCTATCAAGTATACATTTTTATGTGCTTAGATGCATTCATATTTGAACAATCCTCGTATTTCAAGAGGGTAACAGTGTTTATCCACGTTTTTATGCGGCAAACTGCGAACGTTCGATGTGAAGAGGAGTACATCACGGAAATGGTAAGGACGTAACTCATTCATCACTTAATTTATGTTATCACTGGGGAATTAAAGTTGTAAAGAACGCAACAACAAAACATTTCATGCGCTGTAATGTCGTTTAGATTATTTCTTCTAAACCAATAAATCATTGGATAAAAAATAATTTCCTGCAATCAATCAATTTACAGTCAGCTCACAATATTTTGTATTTCAAGCAAATGTGGAATTTGGGAAATGCTCGGGTTCATGTAGAACGGATTTGATTTGATGTTAACACAGACATTTGTCTTTGGTGCATGAGGCATCAATAGACGATTCTTTCGTTACAACCTGACATATTCTGTTAGCTACATGTAACATTTATATTGAATGTCTACAAAGATTTGATCTAATGATCAACTGTCTTTGGTGAGTGTGATATCTACACAAATGTTTGTGTTACCTGAATTGCCAATATGACATAATCGCATAGGTACAGTCCATAAAATAAACAAACGTGTTTGTAAACATGGACGGATCCAAACTGAAGGCAAAGAAGCATTTTATAGAAATATTTCGATGGCAAAATACAATACATATCGTAGCCCTGACCAACCTATAAACCGGGCCAGTCTAGTTTATAAGTACAACAACACGGTTGACCCATTTAAACGAGTTGTAAGACTTATATTGATTGTCGAAATTAATACAAACAATCGTCCATGACTGTATCATTAACTTGTTATCACAGTGTAGTCTCACATAGTTTATTGCTCTTTCAAACTTATTGCATGCTTTTTAAGATATACTGAAGTAGTGTATTAGAGAGAAACGATGTTCTTTCTCAGTTCAAATGAAGTAGCCTAAAGGATTAACTCTAAAACAACCTTTTAGGTTCCAAGCAAAATATAATATTTACTGAACGCTTCTTATTCTAAAAAAAAACATACCACAAATTTTCTTTCTTCATTGCGCAAACATTATGTTGTAACATATCTCTTTTTTCAATGTACATGAAAAGAAAACAGTTTTGACAGGTTCCTAATTATTCCAAAGTATATGTTATTATATTTATTGTTGTAGATTTCAAGTTGGATCGGTCGAAATAGGTTTATGGAAGTAGCATTTATACCTTGGTGATATTTCGCCGACTCTACCGGTCAATAAATTTTCTATTTTGATTAAATTATGAGCAGTTTTATTTAGAGCAAAGGCAAATGACAGTCAAAACAAGACGCTATATTTCATACGGAACTGAGAGTAATAAACATCAAAACAAAATACAACAATGTAGATTGTACTTGCTTTATTGGAAATATGCTAATGTGATCACTTATTTCCTTAGTTAGATTGTTTCCTGTAGGCTTGGCAAGAAATTAGGAAAGAAATGTCTTCGAAAGTCAAAATAATACAATCTGAGAAATCGGACTTGAAAATCTTAAATTTGCATTATAATGACTTCTATTTCTAAAGTCATACACATGATATTGGTATAACAGCTGCTTTGAAAATGTATACAATGTACATGCATACATCAGAAATATAGAAATCATCCCTGTGAGTAATCTATAGTACAATTCATTACAGCAGTAGATTCTGACATCACTCAATGAAGGGCCTATCATGAAACTGTTATGCAACTAAACTGTTCATATACTCCTAACACACACCGTTTTAAATTCCAGTAAAGAGTTTGATATTTTCTGAACTTTAATCCAAAAACACATATCGTTATCCTTCTCGAAGTTAAATGTCTCCTTTTGGAGATCATTAAATATACCATTACTCAGATTCCAAGTCAGTCATTTGGAAAACAGACCATGTCTTATACAATAGAAAGCGATAAGAACAAAGATAGACGAGTTTTATTTTTCCTTTTGATTTACTTAATTTTGAGATAACTCAAACGATGTGGAAGTTACTTGAATTACGTTTCCCTCTTAAATAATTGCATGGAAGTAAGGATTGTTTGACTTTCGATCCGTTATTCATTGTGTATGTGTGTGTCGTAGTGTTGAATGTGTTAAAACATATGAACATAACATCATTGAAATATTAGAGATATGTCTTGAATGGTAATACATGAATAGTGTTAAAAGGTATTAGTATTTTGTTCCGTAAGTTGATTTCGATTTTATGAACATTCACTTATACTCCTTTCATCTAGTCACATGAACTCTTTATCAATATTCTAAGTTTAGAAGAAAATATAACATAAAGTAAGATCATTTTAACTGATGACTAATATTTGTTGTGTTTGTTTGGTCACACTGACATAATTCAGTTCAATTTTCAGAGGCGGACATACTTTGTTAGAACATCCTGTATTTACGTTCCAGAAACCTAGTGGTGCCTGCCAAACATAACTACCCAAACAGGGATTGTTCCCACAGAAGTGACAGATGATTCAAAGACGACATAACCTACACATCTCTGTCAAGGATGTCGGGAGTAGAAATAATCACATATTTACAGTACATTAGCCTTACATATGTACTTGTCTATTAAATGCTCATGCTGCCAATCATTTCCAGTTGTGTGGCAGATTGGCGCCATGTTATGTGATTTATAAATCTGATTTATATAAAATCATTGACTCAGGAAACGTTTATTGTTTATTCAGTCAGAAGGTCGTTGCTCTTGCCTTATGCATAATAATATCGGATAGTATTCAGCGTTGTTTCACGTTGGGTTGCGGAAGGATAGTATGTGTACCTGCATAGAACAAGTTCTGTGTCAGCGATTGATGCCTACCTATTAAAAATCAACTTATAAACGAATGCTTGCTTATATAATGACATTAAACATAAAAAACACAATGCAAGCTACATGCAGTAATTATGCTGTTATTTTTTTACATTTATCATGCATTTATCCGGCTACATGCCTAAACCTGCATTCTAGTAGCAAATCAGTAAAATTTGTATTTAGTAGAAATTTTACATTTAAAGGTTTGTATACTAGTTATGTATCCATGTTTCTCCCTGTAAATCAGTTTAATGACGTTTTCCTCTGTCTTGATAGAACTACTTATATTTACTTAGAAACTCCACTCATATAATTATAATTTCTCATTTCATAAAGTTTCTGAATTTGTTACGATTCTGTAAAAGATTGGGAACAAAACAAAAAAAGACAGTTATACACTGTTTTTTATTTCAAATGCTTTATGAATATTCCTCTACCTCATATTTGTTTTTTTTTTGTTGTTGTTGTTGTTGTTGTTGTTGTTTTAATATGGAAGCACAAAAACGATTTATAGTTTTACCATTTAAAAAGATTTCCTTTTATGTCAGTGAAAGTAAACTTGTTATACATAATTATGTTAACTTAATAATTGAATATGTTTTTGTACAATATGTTACCTATCCCTAAATTATTTAGATCACGATAGTTGTTTAGTCGTTATTATCACGTATCAATCGTCTTGAAATATGTATAAGTAAACTCGTACACTATTTTGATAATAATATTATTATTATTCATCAGAATGCGTGTTTATCGGTTGTTTGATCCGAAAAGGTAATAATTTTATTTTTCTAACATAGAGGATGCTGCCAAGTTCCAAAATCCGTAATTTTAATAAAGCCAACTCTACTGCTATCTCTTTGAAGGCTTATATATTACATGCTCAATCTTCAAGTAGTAAAGAATTTTGTCATGAAAACATTACTGATAAAAATAGATTAGATTCACCATTTTCTATTTTTCCCAGCCAATCTTGTAAGCTATTAATGGCAAATTATATTTTTGTGGATTAAATGCTGATATATTTGTTATTTAATACTTGAGGAAATGATTGAAGTCTTTGGATGTTGTCTGACGGTTTTGTGAGAAATAATACATTTTGTAATTACTTTGGACTGTCATTACGTGAATATGTGTTATTTTCTAAAACGCGTTTTGTTAGTGAAATCTACTCTTACTTATTATCTTTTGTTAGTGAACCATTCCCTAGCATGCCCTTTAGGACAAAATTCATTAAACGTTTGACCCGTCTGTGAATACAGAAACGATTCTGTAGTAATGAATATTATAAAGTGTATACATGTACATGTAAAGGTATAAGCTGCATGTTGTCCTACATCAACATAATTCTCTTTTAGAAGCCGCCCCTACACCGATGAAAGAGTAACAACAGAAGCTCTGCAGTTTGGTAAAGGATCAAACAACTGGGCTTGAAACTATGCATAGAAACAACGAGCCATGCCACTTAATATGTTTCTTACTTAACTACATTCCTGTTTGAACATAGAACATGCTCGTGCCTTAAGTGTACGTTATTTTATTTGCATGAGCTGAACACTGATTTATAAAAATCGCTACTTCAAACTGTATGGTCATAATCATGTAACTTTGCAGAGAAGTTAGTAGAAAGATTGCGAATCGTGATAGCGAATTTCTTGTTTTGCTTCGTTAATATCTGAAAGCTTGAGAAAAAGTCTACATTTATTTTTTAACAAACCTCATATTTCTCCAGATACACAGGCAGACATTATAACTGCATTTAATTATACTTCACGCTATCTAGATGATATTCTTAAAATGGATAATCCTGTTTTGCTCACTTGGTGAATACTATGTATCACAGGACCTCGGGTTAAAAAAATAACTAACAATTCGGATACTTCCGCTTCATTTCTAGATTTACAAGAATATTATACATACCAACATTTATAACAAAGGCAATGATATTAATTTTAGTATTGAAAATGTTCCCCTTTGGATGGGATGTTTCCCAAGCAAACATCTTATCGGATATATATTTTTCAATTCATTCGGTTTGCCAGAGCGCGTAGTTTTGAATATTTCAGAGAACATTATATATTGCAAATAAGCTTCTTCGCCGTTATTATTAATTACATAAATACTTTGCTTAGTTTAACTATCGTAATTCAGATTTGATGTGTGTGAGTGTGTTGGTCGTGAGCACGTCCGCGTGCTGGGTTCCGGTTTGGGAGACGTGGCTTTCCCTGTTGGATATTTACCCTTGTTTTAATATTTTGAGTTCCTTGTTGCAGTTCAAGATATAATTATTTATTTTTTATTATTTTACGGCTAACTGCATCTTTAATTGTAACAGAAGCAAATAAATGATGTTACTTCCAACTTCTTACAACAATTCTTTGATTAACAGCATCCTTTAGACTTTATAATGGGGTTGATAAAGTAAATTTATCTTCTGTAGCCTTATTCGGTATTTGATATTCCGCAAATAATTCTCTAAAGTAATTGACATAACTAGTAAAAGTTTAAAACATTCCAATCTAATCATCCATTGAAATTCTCGCTGCAACATTTGATTTACGCATTGTACCGGTAATTGACTACGTTCACCACTTGTCCTTTTTTAAAGATTAATTACCGCAAACTTTTCCCAGTCTGTGTCTATTCTCTAGTATATTATTTATTTATTTTGTTGGGTAAAACGTAGCTCCTACACAATTATAGGTCATATGACGACTTTCCAGGTGCCCCTCCGTGTATTATTTCATCACGAGCGGGCACCTGGGTAGAACCACCGACCTTCCGTAAGCCGGCTGGATGACTACTTCACATGAAGAATGAAGAATTCAACGCCCCGTCTGAGGCAAAAATCCACATCGATGAGGGGCAAGTGATTTTGAAGACAGCGACCTTAACCACTCGGCCACGGAGGTCGCTCTACGTGTATTTCAAGTAATGTGATTTTGTTTTCTGCAAAAATACATACAACCATTACGGACGAGTGGTCTTAAAAGACTGATAATACTACATGCATGATTGATGACTTTGCAGGATCCGTTTTATATTTGTATATTAAAGAATAAATGATGTAGTATTCCATGTCTTCAAGAGCAAAGCATATTACATGTATGATTTAGATTCTGCGTTTTCAAGCGTAAAATATTACATATATACCCAATTAATAAAAGAAAACACAATGTGAACAAACGATTAAAACAACTTTATTGACAGGTACAAAAAAATGTATATAGTACGACAACAGTTTTTCGGAAATGTCATGCTAAATTTAGAATTGTATGAAAGAGTATGAAAACACAATAAGTGTTACTATGTTTTCTAACCGAACAGCGTATCTCTCTATTAGTCATCACACTCTGCAGGTTGTATCCAAAACAACATCTTCTGTTTTAGCAACGTTAATACGAATAACTTATTCTTTCCCATTAAAGCAAACGTGTAGTAGCCGGACACACATGTATAACTGAAAATATATTGTAATAGATTTAGAATATCCAAGTTAATGTAAAATAACAATATACTGACAGAGGGTAATTATATTCAACCGCTGTAACATAACTTGTGGGAAAAGTGGCAGTAATTGGCTGGCATGCGTCGAATTGGTCTGTAAAAAGTTTAAATAATAACAATAAATCAAGGAAATGCAGGAGACATCTCATTCAAAAAGTTATTTCACTGTTTTATTTCATAATTGGTGAATTAAACTTAAATAGAATACTATAACAAACATTTCATGCGCTGCAATGTAATTAAGATTATTTCCTCATTGAGTTGAAAATACTTTCCGGAAATCAAAAGTGATTTACTTTGTGTGTGTGGTATGCGTGTGTTGATGATGTGCGCGTTTGGGGAGGCTGCATTAATTTTTTAGAACGCGGCTTTCCCTGTTGGATATTCTTCCTTGTTTTTACAGTTTTTTCACATTCTTAACAAACGAATATTTTGTATTCTAAGTAAATATGAACTTTGGGAAACTCTATGGTTCATGTAGAACTAATTTGATCTTATGATAACACAGAAAACGTTTGTCTTTAGTACGTGAGGCATCAACAGACGAACCATTCGTTATATGAATCGCCAATCGGTTAAATTCTTTGGGATAAGATTTATATTGAATGTCGACAATGATTAAATCATATGATAATATAGAAAACCTTTGTCTTTGGTGTGTGTGGCATCTACAGACAAATCTTTTTATTACGTGAATTGCCAATCTGTCAAAGTCCGTTTCATTAGATTTTATATTGATTGTCAATTTTAACATTTAACCTGCTGGCGGCAAGTGAGCCTGCCTCTGCGACTAGATCAACCCGCATCATGCATGCTGATCATGGTCTGCACTATTGATCATGGTCTGCACTGTTCGCTTGTCAGTCAGTTTATTTTTCAGTGACCACCCCTTCGAATTATAAATGATACTGCCCAAATTTAATGATGGACAAATCCATTTCAGAAATTTGGCAGGCTAAAGGTTAATACAGACAATTATCCCACTTGTTATCTTAGTGTAGTCTTACATATAGCTGTTCTTTCTATGTACAAAAATGTAGCCTAAACTTTCAACACCAAAACAACTTTTTAGGTTCAAAGTAAAATATAATATTTACTTAACGCCTCTAATTCTAATACCATTATTATATACATAAAATGAAAACAGTTTTGGCAGGTTCTTAATAACACTTTATTGTTAGTTGTAACGATTCAATCTTGTTAAACTCCCGAAGTGACATATCATGTTATAACGCCGGTGTCCGTCTGTCCGTTAGCAATTTCATGTCCGCCCTGTAACTTATGAACCTCTTGAAGGATTTCGAAGAACAAACTTTGCAAATGTTAACCACATCGAGACGAGGTGCAGAGCGCATGTTTTGGTGGCTCGCTTCAAGGTCAATGTCACATTTGGGTGTCAAAGGTCTTATGACTTTGTTTCGTGTCCGCTCTGTAACGCTTGAACTGCTTGAAGAAACTTGGCAAAATGTTCACCATATCGAGACGACGTGCAGAGCGCATGTTTCGGATGGCTCGCTTTAAGGTCAAGGTCACACTTAAGGGCCAAAGGTCAATCCTTCGGGTGTATATTGTTCCGCATTGCGGTGCTCTTGTTGTTGTTGTTTTAAAGTTGGACAGATCGAAAGAGATTTATAGAAGTATAGTTACCTTGATTATATTTCTGATCGATTCTACATAAGTTTAAATAAACGACTGTTAGAACTACAGTAGTAATTTTCTATATTAATTAAACTATGAGTAGTTTTATTGAGAGCAGACTCCTTGCACTGAGGCAAATGACAGTCACCATATTTTTGTACAGAACAGATAATAAAATACAAAACAAAATGCAACAATATACTTGCGTTTTGAAAGCTTACCACGTGAGCACTCATTTATTTACTTATGGCTACCATGGAACTGTTATTAACCTAAACCGCCAATATACCATTAATGAACACCGCTTTTTAATTGAGTAAATGGCTTGTTTTTCAAGAAAAGCTCAAACTGTAATCCAGCAACACAACATCATCTTCTGGGAGTAAAAAATCTCATTCCAGAGATCATTAAATAAACTATTACTTTTGCGATGGAACTGTGAAGTCACTCATTCGGAAAAAAACAGGATGTGTCTGATATCATACGAAACAATCGGAACAAAAATTAATGAGTTCTATTTTCCTTGTGATTTACTTAATTCCGAATTAACGACGTGGAAGTGTTATGAATGTACGTTTCTCTTTTAAATAATTGCATGAAAGTTAGGTTTGACTTTCGGTCTGATATACATTGTAATTGTATGTTGTAGCTTTGAGTTTACTGAAAATATGCAAGTGGAAACATTGAAATAGCAGAGAATTGTATTCAAAGCTAATACATAACTAAATGGTAATAAACAGTATGAGTATTTTGTTTTCGTCAGCTCAATATCAAATAAGTCACAAATAATTTTAACTGATTTTACGAACATTTGCTTATATTTCTTTCATTTAGTCACATACACTGTCTATCAATATTATAAGTTCAGAAAAAATATAACGCGAAGTAAGATATATTTAATTGATGATGTATATATTTATATGTGTTGTCTTTTGTTGGTTCACATTTACTTAGTTCAGTTCAATTTTACAGCTAGTTTAGACAAATGCAGAAACCTATATTAATGTTCAGGCAAGACCTATGGTGTCTGCTTAACATAACGACCCAAACTGGACTTGTACCCTCAGAAGTTACATTCAGATGATAAAAAGACATCGACCTGAACATTTCTAGTCTGCCGATGAGGTCTGGGGTATGAAATTGTCACTGAGTAACGTCTCTCGGCCTAACCTTTGCGGTCTTCGGGAGTAGAATTAATCCAATCTACACTGTTTACGTTACATTAACCTTACATATGTACTTTTCTATTAAATGCTCATGCCTGCCAATTATTGCTGGTAGTGTGGCAGACTGGCGCCATGTGATAAATCGGATTTATATAAAATTATTGACGTTTGTTGTTTATTCAGTCAGATTTTCGTTGCTCTTGCTTCATTCATTTCAGGACTAAAAAACATTTAAAAACATGTTCGAACCTAAATATCGAACACTATTCGGTGTAATATAAATGGGTTGTGGAAGGATGGTCCATGTTTGGAATAATGTCGAAATATGTATACATTACGTCAATCGCTTTGAACCGCTCAGCATTATCTAAAGCACCCGTTTTAAGGTCTCTCACCCCCTCCCCCACCCCACCTCTTCCCCTCTTTTCAGTATTAGAATATATTTACTGTTCTGCTAAAGGGTACGTGTTCACTTCTTTGTGAGTTTAAAGCTATCGCTTCTGATATAGGAAACGTACAAAGCGTTGACACATGTTAGAGTTTCGAATACACAACTTGATGTACATGTACAAGCTCTTGCGATATATGATAACACATATATATTATCCAGTCAAATATTGGCTTCTAAATGACCTACTTTAAATGGTCATAACAGTAATGATGAAGTAGCTCACAATTTACATGATGGAAGGTATAAACAGGGCTGAAACGGACAAGCAAGTTCCGGTGTATATTAAACGTTAAAAGTATAAATTTTTCAGTAGTAAAATTTAATTCTACATAATTTGGGATGAAAACTTTTGCAATAAAGATGTATTATATTTCATTAAAGATCACCTTTTTAGTATATGCGGACCATCACATGCTCAGATTTTAGTAATTTGTTTTATTAATTTTGCAAACTTGTGGATACAAAGTGGCATTGATAATAATTTGATCGGCCTTTTATGTTTTGAAACAGCTTCTCGACGCTTCAGCATTATGAAAGTATTTTTAATTATATGAAAACTAAGATAATTAAATTAGTTTGTCTTTTTAATATTTTATCAGACAATGATAATGACAGGGAGAAATCTAATATGGCAACGATTATTTCGAGCTCAGTGCTATGTGCTTGTGTTATTATCTTTTGACATTTATTATGCAATTGTAGACAAGTATTGATACTGATGTCTTTAACATTTATTATGCATTTTTGCGGCTACATGCCTAAAGCATTACTGATGTTGTTGTCGTTGACATTAATTATGCATTTTTACAGATACATATCTAAACCAGTAATGACGTTGTTATCTTTGGTATTTATAATGCATTTTACGGCCACAAACCTTAACCTGTACTGATGTTGCTTTCTTTACCATTCATTGCGCATTTTTACATCTACATGACTAAACCAGTACTGATGTGGTTGTCTTTTATATTTATTATGCATTTAACGTGTATAGGCCTTATCCAATGTCCAATGTAATTCATGTTGTTATCTTTGACATTTATTATGCATTGTAACGGCTACATGCTTAATCCAGTACTGATACTGCTACATGTTTATACTAACATTGATGTTGTTATCTTTGACATTCTGTATGCATTTTACATCTACATGGCTTAATCGGAATATGAACGACTCTAGAAGGACATAAATTCTTTTGATAGACACCGGACGGAGTGCCTCTTTGCGTTTTTCATCCGTAAAAAATATAATACTAAATATTGCTTTTCTAGCTTAGGGATACGTGCAATGTTAAGCGAAATCGCATTTCCCATCAAATTGTATGATGCCAGTTGTAGATCTGTGGGAAGAATTTAATAGCAAATGTTCCATCTAATGTCGATTTATGACAAGAGTAAATAATTTTGTCATAAAAACATTACTGAAAGAAATGATGCTACCGTAATAGAGTTCGCCATTTCAATTTATTTCCCCCAGCCAATCGCGATGACAAATTACTCTTTCGTAGATTAGATGCTGATATATTTGCTATTAAATACTTGAAGAAATGATTGAAGCCTTGAGGTATTGTCTGATGCTTTGCGAGAAATGATACCTTTTGTAATTACTTTGGAATGTCCTTTCATTTATGCATCTGAGTATAATCATGCGCTGTTTTATAAAATGCGTACTTTAATTTTATTTTCAAGCCCAAGATTTTATAAACATTTTGCCCCTCTGTGAATACGTAGAAGACTTGCAACGATAGATATTATAAAGAGTTTTGTTTCTTTTGCGAATGAAATCATCAATACGGTGAAGTAAATTTTAAAATTTTAATACTTGAATTACTTGGTTTAAACAATATTTATTTCGAATAGAATGAGTACATACATGCATACATACATTAGATACATATGAGCAAATTATACGAAAACAAGTCTTCGAAGAAGACTTATATGAATTCGTTTCCTTAAGTGTGTAAGATTTAACGGCGTTGTCTGAATTTGAAGTATGTGTGTGTGTATATTTTTGATATAACATGTCATGAGATTTTCGAAGTGGGAAGGATAAAAGAAAAAGAAATAAACAAAAAAAACGGAAAGGAAATGAAGTTTGCTGTAATCAACAATCGTCCAACGCCCGATGTACACGCGACTCGACAATCCAAACATTTTAATAAGCATCATGTCGTGAAACGTCGTGTGGCAACGATGTATGATTGGACTTGCAAGAACACAGCAATGTTTTCAGGTTGGCTTAAATTTTCAGACCATAAATGAGATTTTGTCAGGTTGTTGGACACGACAAATTTGAAAAGAATGTTTGTCTATGTGCGTTATAAAGAGGACGTGCTAGTAGAAAATGTTTCGCTGTTTCAATCTCTCCACATATGCAGTGCGGGCTATCTACAATTGATTTTCTGAATAAATCGTATTTCAGGGAGCTACATTCTAGACGAAGACGGCCATGAAGGATTTGTCCAAGTCTGCTCCCAATAACAAAGTGTGGGGGTTCACTATGACAATTCGTATAAGTTTACGCTTGAATTCATTTAAAGTAGATGCATTTTTGATATGCTGGGGTAGCACGTTCCATTTCGCGGATGACGGAAGGAAGGAAGGATTCTCTATAAAACTGCGTGCGCATGTGTAATAAAGGATCATCATTTATGTTCCTTGATGCGCACCGAGTTTGTGAGTTCGTCGGAATCAAGTCTGACAGATAATTTGGAGTAAGATGATTTATCATCTTATAAAAGGTAATTAGCTTATGTTTTTTCCTTCTTGAAGATTATGGTTCCCATTTTAACTCGTTTAAGAGGTTATTGATACTGCATGATTTTGTAGCACCGGTAATGATTCTCGCGGCTTCGATTTGTATTGCTTCATTTTTTTTTCTTCAGCAGTGCAGTTATGCCAGACAGTATCGCTATATTCCAATAAAGGTCGAATTAATGAAAAGTATAGTCGTTCAAGACACGATCTTTTAAGTAGGTATCTTAAACCCCGTAACATTCCTATACGTTTCAAAGCTTTAGATACCGTAGAAGAGGCATTGTTTTACTTGACATTTTGAACGTTTTTGTTTGTAGGTTCAGAATCTCTATCATAAACCTACATCAAACATCTTTTCGAGATTCTTTTAACTTTTACGTGCAAGTGAATATACTTTAAAATGTTTGTACGCTACAAATGGAGAGTAATCGCATCCTTGTACTTTAGTAAATAAGTTGTCAGTATGATTTGATGAAATAGTATCTTCAAAAATCTCCTAAAGACCCACCTTTCCTCGGTGCTTTAACTCTATGAGAAGAACAGAGAAGATACGTTGATTTTGCGTTTTATACAGAACATACGAATTCAATTTACTGTCTTAAAACAGAGCTGTCTGAGGGATATTGCATGGAAGAGAAATTTGTAGGTGGTTATATTACCCAAAGCTACATGTGGTGTGTATGCATTTTTCGAAATTCCTGTTGCACTGTTTGGATGACGTGGCAAAGAACAGAGAAGATATATTATAACGTGTGGTATGTAGCATGTGAATCTACGAAATTTCATTTGACTGTGTTGTATGAAGGAATAGATTAAGAAAAGACATATTTCATCCGAGAAAAAGTTATTCATTCGAAATTTCAGTTGTGATGTTCAAACGATTTGCAATGGACATATAAATTTCACCATAGAGGATGTGTGAAATGCGTCATGTAGAAAACATTTTAACTTTAGCGAACAGAGGCATTTTACCAGAAATGAGAGAATGCATTACTTTTTTGTAATATGCCGCATTCAGGAAACATACAAACTTACAGTTATGCCAATTAAAGGCAGTGACACGAAAAAGTATGACCTTATCCTAGAGGATATTAACTTTTTTGATATTTGACAAATTTTATACGAAACACACATGAAAACACTATTAAAATGTATTTTCATACGTATAATTAGCAAAAAAAAAAAGAATATCCAATATTTGTTGGAATTGTATACTGCCATTATGTAAAGAAAAATTTGTCGAATCTGTGTATAATTATGGCTTTATTTTTATTCTAATGTCATGAAAGTTTAATAAATAGGCCAAAAGTTCACGTAGTTTTTGCTTTTCTTTTTTTTATTAAATGATTTTTTAAAATATATTTTGATTTTTTATCTTTAATCTAAAAAATAATTTTGCAATGTCATCATATTGGATTTCGAATACTTTCATACGATTTCTATAAGACGCCTGTACTTTTTATTCGATATCCTTTTCGCACCTGTAACGCAATAAAACGTATTAGCGTCTGATGACCCTTTCACACTTCCGTAGAATCAACATTTAACGCATGAAATTCATTTTAAAAATATTTCTGAAATATCTAGGTCTGCAGCTCTCAAAAACGGCAATATCTTAAATCCTCCGAGGCATATAATGACACTTTCAGACGGCAACAAAAAGGACCTTTTGAGCGATTTGACGAAGTTCCAAAAGTCTCTATGTACCCTTGCTCCGTTACTGATCCCTGCTGGATTTGTGTTTATTCCGAGTTCAAATATGTTTTTGTAGACGAAAAGGTGATATGTTGTGCTAAAGCCCCGGTATTTTCAAATCGTAAGAAAATGCTGAAAATTGACTCCCCATTAGCATTAAAAAGGAAATTCACGCGCATACATTTTGACGGGGTGACCCCTGCGCGTGACCCCTGACTATCGGCCAATTCAAAGTTGACTTTCGTTTTGTTTTCAAGTTTAGCATATCTGCTTTCTTTACTTCAGGAAATAGCTGAAGGTCGAGTGACGTCATTTTCTGTGTTGTCAAAAACATACATTTGCCTGGCGAAATTGCATAAAAATGTGCCCAGATTTCTAAGAATATACCGTAGAAACAACATTGCAGTCTTCTGTTTCATGTTTACAAGTCGTGTATAATATTGCAACGTCTTCATATCTGAATAATCTGAAGTGTTTTAATAACATTTACCCAGCGATATTTGTCTTTTTTCCCCCAGCGATATTTGTCTAACAGATTCCGACACTTGATTAAGTGCATCGGGTGATTTTCAACAACAGTACCGAAGTCACGCCGCTTTTATTAAAGAATTTTATAATGTATTTGTCTGCGTTTATTAGCTATAAAAGCTTAAAATATTTACTGCGATTTATAATGTTTGTTTCTCGGTCTTCTTCAAAGGCACCGAGGTAATTCGTATTTGGTTCTTTAGGCTATCTAGAATAATATTTACAGGAGGAGTTTTGTATTTACATGTTGTATTTTAAGTTACCAATTTGTATGTAAGGGATCAACCGCATGGAGAGGAAATTGTTGCACTGTATCTTTGGAACATAGTGATGATAAAGAGTGACTGTTTGCACGCAATCAACCGGTTTAATGTTCCAAGTAGAGTTTTCGCCACTAACCGATCCAAGGTAAAATGAACATGTCATTCGCTTACACATACTCGTAAATACATGTTTTTGGATTTTATTGAGAAAATGCATTCTTGGAACGTGACGTTTCTTATTACCTGCAGCCTGATATATTGGAAAGCAACAAGTAGCGTAGCACATGGGTGTTTTCACTTGATTTTTACAGATATGCGATTGGCTTATCGCATTTGTGGAACGCCGTTTTTTTTTTTTTTGGTTTTTTTTTTTTTTGCAATATAGCAGGCATAGATAATTTTCAGGCAATAATTTATTAATTATAGTAGTAAAAATAGGTTTGGATACTGTTTTAGATATTGTTTATGAACAGCAATAAACTATTGTTTTCATTTTTAAAATTAATTTCATTTTTGTCAGTGTCCGTAATTTTCCGGAAAGCAGTCCAAAAAAAAAAAAAACAATCGCGAATATATCAATACGCAATACCTAGCAACAACCGGAACAATTAAATCACCCCTCTTCCACAACAATTTCTGGTCTGTATAACTTCTGACCGCAGGAAACTTTCGACTTGTTGAATCAATGTTCCTGGATTTCTTAATCTACAGTGGTAAATTAGACTGCTTTCAGATATTTTGCCCCTTGTCCCTAAAAACAATGTCATATAATACCTCTAACAGTATATTGCATGTATTATTACGGGAACAAAATTCATTTCTTTTTATTTGTGAATTTATTTCTGTGCACAATCAAACATATACATTTAACGCCTTGTCAGATTTAGGGGGTTGGGGTGCTGCACATTTTATTACCTCTCATGAACAGACTCAGTCACCGCTACGTCTACGCAAGCTTTTTGGCCTACATGACTACTAGACATTTTATGAATAAACTCTTACAGTGAACCGCTGCATTGATCTTTCAATTTAAACACAACCGAGCTAAGCTTAAATTAAGCTTTGCAGCTCTTTCAACAACACGAGTGATCTTTTAGCTATTAAATGCATAGCACATATATAATGTAAAATTCCAGTATATCTGTTAATTGCTTTGTAATCAATAAGGGACAATCCTGTTCGATTAAATAGAAGATTAGGTTCATTTGTAAGCGTCTTAGTTTATATTTACTCTTTATTTGGATTTACATGAGGCATTACATACATGTTCAAGAGTGTATTCATTCGACTTTATTATAGTTCAACGACTAACGATACAAAATGTTATGGAAAAAAATTTATTTTGAAAAACATTATTTTGTTAGATAAGATTTAACTGATTCACTCATTAAGCAATCGACGCCGCGAGCTACCATTTATTACTAAAAATCGGATTTTAGTTTAGTTCACAGGGATGACATACTTTGTATATTATTTTAAACATAGAATCACAACAATGTTGTCCATTTAGTAATATTTTAAATAGATTGATATTTTCTAGTATGTCGATATCTATATAATCCTATATAATAACACTGAACTTCGCTATATAGTAAGTTTTACTTTGTCGATGTATACAACAAAAAGCATTTAAAACGAATTCTATGCTGTAAATAGAAAAGCCTATACGGTTTGGAACAGGTATACACTTGATTCAAACATGTAGTAGGACGTCTGTTGATTAAATTACATTGATTTTAATATAAATAAAATATTAGCAAGAAAATACTCTTGTACATAATGTATAAGAGGATTTTCTTGCTAATATTTATAATATGCTGTTTAATTTGTGTGACAAACATTATTGGTAAGTACATGTACGATCATATATATCTACACATATGTAATCACTGTTCAAATTATAGTATAAAATGAAGATATCCAGAACAGAAATATGTTCTTTTTGCAAATAAGAAAAAAAGAAACCTTGCTTCCTTTGTTCTGGGAGTGTACCCATATACACTCTTAAATCGGAGATGTAACGAATATAATTAAATGCTTTGATGTACAATTTTACATAGATAACCAATTTTTTATTTTAGGATATACGAAACAAACAACAAGAAACTTTAAATAAACATTTTGAGTCTAGAAATAAAAAAGATACATATTTTTGTGTAAAAGAAAAGAAATAATTCCATCGCTGCAGGTTAAGAAATAGCTTAAATTTTGCCTCTTCAGTTAATAGCGAAACAGATAAAGCTGGAAAAAATAAAGCTCACTGGTCACTTATACAAGAGCTAATTTGTAAATACTTGTGTATAAATATAATTATATAAATGCCATTATAATGAATTCCGTTTCTATACATGAATATGACTGTTTGTCTTTTTATGTACGAGTAGTATATTTTGTTGTACCATGTGTTTAGGCCTCAGACCATAAACATAATAACATAATTATCGTCCCTGAACATTGTCATTATGGAATCTTTTTTTCCATGTTAATTTTATATTTTACATTTAACTCATTTGCATGTGTGTATTTGTAAGGTTAGCATGGGATGGTTTTCCGACCCATGTCTAGCCAAGTGACTGGGAGAATAAACGGGGTTACCCATTGAGGCCTCAAACGAAAAAAAACACCAAAAATGTTGAACAACATATTGTCATATATGCGTAAGACGAGTTTATTATTTTCACAGCTATTATATATGATTGCATTATACCCCAAAAGAAGACGTTTTTCTTTTGAGAGCCAGTACATCCAGTGGATACAGTAAACAACTAGATTTAATAAAACTGTCAAACCTCAGCTGCGACTAACCACAAGTGGTTATGAAGTTAACTGGTACGCTCTTTACTAGCAAAGTCAGAAGAGATACGAGAAGGCAAATATGTTAAAGTTACATAGAGCAAAGTAAGACTGCTTTTGTAAATCTGTCACTTTTATATCTATTTGTATTTATAGATTACATCATATGTTCTCCTTGAAACAAATTGAAGTTTACATTTGAAACTTTTATGTTGCAAAACCAAGCCAACGATATCTTACTACACTAGATTAAAAGAATAGAACTTTTGTTCATAAATGCTTTAGCCTGTTTGTAAAACTGGCAATATCAACACCATTGATTTCTAATTCAGTCAAATATGTCTATCGCTTCCTAGGAGAATTATGTATTAG
This sequence comes from Mercenaria mercenaria, assembly GCF_021730395.1. NCBI lineage: Eukaryota > Metazoa > Mollusca > Bivalvia > Venerida > Veneridae > Mercenaria > Mercenaria mercenaria. The sequence continues at coordinate 2,634,551 of NC_069378.1, forward strand.
TGACCGCGAGACTTCTTGGTTAAGCATGTCGTATATAATTACTGACAGATATGATGCTGCCTTAATAACAAAGATTACAGTTCCAATTTATTTTCCAACCAACTGAACGATAAATTACTTTTCCTTCGCCAAACATACAAAACGTCCTTAAAGACTTAAAACAGCGATGGTTGTTAGTTGGATTCCTGACTCTGGTTATAAAGAAATATATAAAAATATATACATAATATATACCAGTAAACACGATTTAGAAAAAAGAAAAAAACAATATTTTATTTAATAATGTATGTCTTTCTTTTATTAAGGAAATCATCAATACTGTGAAGTAATGTACAATATTTGACAGTTTCCTTACACTATCATTATTTAGTTTCTATACGCGTTTAAAGAGATATCAATTCTTATACTAAGAGCTTAATATACGGCTTGGTTGTGCCTTCTTGCCAACAATGGCACATCTAGTGTCATAACTGCTCGAGGGCTTTAGCCCGAGTGCCATTATGAAACTAGATGAGCCATTATGGCTAGAAGGTACAACCAGCCGTTTATTGACCTTTTTATTATATACCTTTGCTTCATATTCATCTTGGTATTTTCATTTCACATACAATGTATTTTCTAAAAAAACTTAAAAGCATTATTGGTATTGCTTTTTCATCAACAATGCTGTCAATATTTGACAATCGATATGAAAATGATTCAGCATCCTTTCACCCGCCATAATGACGTTGCTACATGACGTCAACGTCAGAACGCGCTGACGTTCCGGTTACCCGGGGCCATTATGATTATGGCGCGTGAGGCGCACTGTGCCATAATGGATTCGTCAATATATGCCGTAATGACTGTTTTAAACGACTTTTTTGTTACTATTTATAGTAAAGTATATAATAAGATGGAAATAAAAATGAAATTACGCATGAAATGTATCATGTTAATTAAGATATTTATTTCGAATTATTACCAACAATTCCTTCAAGTGATTGCCCAGATTGAAATGAATAACACACCGGAAATTGTCTATCTGAATAATGCGGGGATCGTTGCAGTCCTTTCCGGAAAACTCCTTTCGTTTTTTTCGTAGAATAATGCGTGAAGGGGTCCTTTCCTATGGACAGCGATAATTTGTAACGACAAGATAGACTTGCTTCACCAACACTAGATGTAAAAATTGTACATATAAAGGTGCCTCGCTATTTGTTGTTCAGTTTTTAAGTTCCATTCATTACTAAATTCGACCAACAAAGATGAGTTTATTAATGTGTGTAAATGTATCAAAGAGGCAAAAAAAAAGAAATTTTGCTATCAATAATATATCATAAAGTAAAGATGTGATATTATTCTCACTTCCATTGTTAATTACATTATATTTGGTTATAATGTCTAGGTAATGTTTACTGTTTTCTCTGTTGCTAATAACATGTTTGTTTCTTTCTTTAAAATATTGTATGAACGTGACTATGGATATTGTAACTGTTGGTGTTTATATGATGTACGATGTACAAGTCTCAATAAAATCCTGTTCATGTTCTGTTCTATTCTGTTGTTCCAAACAAGGTTGTTACTCAGTGTATTTGTTGAAAATGCGTGCGACGGACAAGAAAACAATAAGAAATCATGGTCCGTATTTTCCTGCGTGCAAACTATTGTATATCATTTACAAATTTATCGTTTAAGTATTTACTGAGATCAAACGCACATTTTTTGACTCTCACGAATTTACAAACGGAGGAGTGGTAGCAGATGTTAATGATAGTTAATAATTAACTCTTGTCAGACGACAGCGACCCCACCCCTCCCAGTATGAGTGTAACCAAGTTACTTTTTAATAGATTCCGACAAACAAATATATTTTTTGCACCTGATGATGTTAGTTCAAATGAAATTTTAAGACTAATACTTCAACATTTAGGACTATTTTTAGGGTTCGACAAACAGCAGTAATCAAAACTCCTACCACGATATCGCGTCTAATGACAATACACTCAGGTAAAACATAGTTTTCAACATTTAAGATTCTATCGAATGAGCAAAACGTACTTTTAAGCATGGCAATGATTCAAAGTTTTGAATGTACGAGGATTGTTCAAATACGAATGCATCTAAGCACATAAATGTGTACCCTTGATAGATTTCAATGAAAATTTTATTTGGTCCCCTCGAAGTATTCACCTCCAACAGATATGCAAAGTTTCAGTCTTCTAATCAATCCTTGAAGGCATTTTCATAGTCTTTTCTAGGTATACTATGAAGACACTGGAATATCGCAGAACCGAGGTGTTTGCGCTGCACAAAATTTCGACCAGAAAGGTATTTTTTGAGCCTTGGGAACAAAAAGAAGTCACACGGGGCAAGGTCAGGCGAATAAGGAGGGTGCGGGAGCACAACAACCTTTTCCTGCTTCAGAAAGTCTTGTACAATAGACGCCTTGTGCGATGACGCATTGTCATGTAGCAATCTGACATTGGCCAAACCAGTTGCGGGTCTTCATTTTTTGAAATATTTCTTCAGTTTTCGAAGACTTTTAGTCTTATAAAACTTCGCATTTACGGATTTGCCTTTAGGTACAGCAATCTGAATGGCAGGACCCTGAGTTGTGAAGAATATGGCATACATTACCTTCTTGACACTCATGGTCCGCTTTGCAATGCATGGTCTTTTGCCAGACTTTGTTGCCTATATTTTGTTCTGAATATTTCGTTTGGGCTCAAAAAAAGTGAACCCATGTCTCGTCACCAGTGACGACATTTGCGAAAGACCGTGCATTGTAATTTGGAAACTGTTTAAGCAACAATTTTACACATTGCACGCGTGCCTTTTTCTGCTCATCTGTCAACAGATAGAGAATCCATCTAGCACAGATCTTTCTCATTTTCAAATTACGTTTTTCAGAATTGTATGAGCTGCTCCTAGTGAGATTCCAACCATACTAGCTATTTGCCTAGCGGTGTATCTTGCATCAGTAGCAACTATTTCTTCAAAATATAGAGCCTACTGTAAACCTTTAAATTTACACAATTCTACAAGTCTATAACCATAATTATTTGGTCTACGATTGTCAACTGAGAAGCGGTCAATAGGAAAACCTAAATCAATAAGATTATTTATACCTATGCTTTGTTTTGTAAGATGATCAAAATTGTCATCAGCGGTATCTATTTCTGAAAGATCTGATAGTTTGCTGCTTAGAGCATTAAAGTCTCCAAGAATACAGAAACTACAGTCCTAGTGTTTTACACTAAGATTTAAAATAATATTTTCTAAGTTATCAAATAAAACTAATGAACTATACGAGGAACTTTCAGGAGGAAAGTAAACAATACAAAAAATAATGATTGCTCCAGTATGTCTTAACCAAATACAATTTTCAGTGCATTGATCAAGAACCACTATACTTTTAAAAAGATTATCTTTGATAAAAACACCAACTCCCCCTGATTTACGCTTACATTTGTCTCTATTAATGTGTTTTAAGGTATACCCTGGCAAAGAAATAACATCAAAAACATCCAGTTTAGTCTCAGCAATGACACAGATATCATATCTGTTGACAAAATCAACAAATTCAGGATTTTCAATTTTAGAACTTAAACCACAAACATTAACAAATGAACAATTAACAGTATTTAAAACATTTGGTGAACAATAAACATGATCATGTTTAACATGACAATCGGTGTTAATTTTGTAGTCAGGGCTTGTAACAGTGTTACAGACATGATCCACAACAGTTACTGTGCTACTAGTATTTGATAAACAAAAAGCTTGATCATGTTTAGGAACATATAACTAACTGTGTTACTGTCAGAGTTTGTGATACAAACATTTGAAGAACAAAAAGCCTGACCATGTTCACGTAAAACATGTGTAACTATGTTACTGTCATAATTCACATCTGTGTTACAGCACAGATTTACAACTGTGTCATTTAAAAGACTAGAATTAACGTCCTCAAGACTAGAATTAACACCCTCATCCTCTTAAACGTCCTATACAAGATCCTGCAACCACAGAGCTTGTAAATCTGCCTCCATACCAATATTGAATAGATCATCAGGCGATGTAATTACTATATGCTTTTTGTTGAAAGTACAATTTATGTTACCATCTTTTGTAAACACCTGGGAGGTGTTTTCATTACTTTTGACAATTTCGCGTAGTTTCATCCGAAGAGGTGTAAGATCATCTGATATGAAAACATCAGTGTGAGCAGGTACGTATTTCAACTGTTTCTTGATTCTAAATACCTCCATAACTTTCGCCCGAGAAATAAAACGCACAATAACTTGAGGTTTCACTTTCCTCCTTCCCTCCCTTTGCTTAATAGGATGACACGTACTGATATCTTCAGCGTGAAAACGAACTACAGGTTCAACATGATCAACTTCACCCGAATTTGACAACTCCGCAAAACTGTTACTTCTTGAACCCTTTCCAACAGACTGATCACTGTTCTTACGATCTAGATAAGCTAGGTGATTTAATAAATTGACCACCTATTTAACCAATGGCACATCCTCCTTCACTGACCAATTATGAATTCTGATGACAATTTACATACTGTGCAAGTTTGTCATGCTCATAACGATTGACACGAACGTGGCACATTTTTCTAGAGCTTATTGAATTTTATCAAACCTGTCTTCAAGATTCTCTGATACTGCTTGAGCAATTGACTGAATGTCATCTTTTGCTATACTTTTTGGTTGTCCTCTTCCCCTTTGAGGCGGCATGATAACAGAGATCGAGTAAAATTGAGTGCGAAACGAGCATTCAGTAAGAAATAAATGAAGATCTATAATAACAACAAACACCTTTCAATTAATATCAAGAAAACCTGCCTGACAAAGTTGTACAGGCAAAGGATCAGGAAACTAATTCTTCCATAGACACGTATATGTAAGAGTGCAGGAATTGATACAATGTCAAAAAACAAGAAATTGTTCTCGCAGTTGGTATTTTAATAATTCGCACATCATTTCTGACGAAATGCAATTACAGCTAGGTAAATCGAGGGGTTAAAGCCAGAACGGTATAAGTCCATTTTTCAAATAGTGGAGAAAAATGCAAAAGAAGGTTTCAGACATATAAACCTTTTTACTGAATGGGAATATTTAAGTAAGATTTGGTTATATTATAGACAATAATGTTGTTATAATACATGAAGAATGTAAAAGGACTACTCACACTTTAAATTGTTTTTATAGTTAAAATTGGGCTTAACTCAATCTGGCATGCAACAAAATGCAAAATAATTCCAGGGTTCAAATGTGTTAAGTGCTCTTAGTGCTCTAAAATATTTCAATAATGCTGATTTTATTGGATGCCATACTGTCATAAGTGCACTTGTAACAAAACTATCAAATCTTATGACATGATTTACAAAAACTAAGGAAATATTTGCACTTAGTACAAATAGAAATGTTGAGTAAAATGTGTATAAAATTACAAAATATTTTTAAAATTGTATAACAATTACACCACACAAAGTTTCAACACTCAATTCCTGATACATGTATCACGTTTTCTTTCTTAAAGAATTATGTGCAACTCAATTTTTATATTTGTATGTTTAGACAGAACTGCAAACAGAATAAGAAACTAATATTTCCTATATCAGGCGCCTTTCTTTTAGACAAATGAGGAATTATCGAATACATGTTTGCAGTCCACTACATCTACTTCAGTTTCCACATTGTATAAACATGTGTTTTCTTTGAATATTGTTTTACGTTTAGGACACTTTTCCTTGCTTTTATGAGATGGATGTTTTTAAAAGATAATATATAAAATATAAATAGAGAGAGAGCAAGAGAGAACGAATCACCACAAAATGTGTATTTATTGCGTTCCAGTTATATCATTGTTTGAAAACATTTGTTATAGCCACGACTGACAATAGAAACGAAAACAAAATGTAAATGCAATGTCTTTGTCTAACAAGTGCCGGTTCCTTTGGTGGTATACCGGAAAAATAATGCCCTGGCTTTAAGTCGAATAATACCGAGAATTTGTCAAAACATATTTGTCTGCACATGTTCGCTGTGGAAACCTTTAATCTAAACTCTAATCTCCTCTCCTTTGTCATTGGCGCAAAACCATGACTTTCAGAGGGTTTTCACACATGTTCCGCAGAGGCAAACAATTTCGTGAAGTATGAACAATGTTCCATCTACCTAACAATGTTGACTTATCTGATTTTGAATTGAAGAAACACGCGACTATTTGCGTTAAGGTTTATTTATTCAGACATGTTCACATATATTTAATCCTTCATTTGGCAAAGGCGGTTAATCAGATTTTAGTCAACCGATGGATTTTCTTGAAACTCAACTTACTGATAAATTACACTTAATTGTGTTCACTGAGTTCTTAATACACCCCAGATTTTCACTGGAAGTACTTTTTATTTGATTTTCCTATCCTGGTTGCCCAACGAAGACAGCGTTATTTTTGCATACATGTGTATTTAACAAACACATTTCGCTTAATGAATTATATTGATATAAGCACTTTTGAATTAAAATTGTCAAATATTTGCATTGACAAGTACATATATTGCCAAAATTAATTAGAAATACAAGTTTATAACATTATTATAACCCCTCCCCCGCCTTTGTCTATATTGATTGCGCAACCAAGATAGAGTAAAAATAGTTAGATTCCAAAGCTACATGTTGAAATATCCCAATATTTAGCTAAGACAAACGTAAAACTAGAAATTATCTTGAAATAAAGAGAAATAGTCCCCCTTTGTCTATATCGATTGCGCAACCAAGATAGAGTGAAAATAATTGAATTCTAAAGCCACATGCTGTCTTAAAACTTGCCTTTTGTTTCAATTAGTTGAAATATCCCAATATTTAGCCAATACAAATGTAAAACGAGAAGTTATATTGAAATGAGAAGAAATAGTCCACTTTTGAATACTCTAATATCAAAGGGAGGTAATTACAAAAGTTCATTAAAAAGTAATGAAATATGAATTTCCAAAAGAGATCTAACTCTATGTTATGGGTCTTTTTGTTCCTTAGATATGTCTGTAACAGAATACATAAAAAACTGAAAAATGTCATCTTTAAAATGACATAAAGGGCTGGATAATATTCACTCATGAATTTTAATCAGGTCTTAAGCCCAGTCAACTAAAACAAAACATCAAATTAAAAAATAAAGTTTATTTAAGAAGACAAAAATAAAGACTCGAAAGTGATATTGAAGTGCATTTATTAGATTTTGGTTCCCTTGCTAATGAGGCTTATTATAATGAAAGCAATATACGTGTGTTTGATTAGCATTATCTTTGATTAATCGTTATTACCAGGAACATTTTAACGTCGCCGTGCGTTCATCACACAACAGCTGTATTGTACTACCATATTTACTTTAATATACAGAACAACTTGCATTTGGTTCATTGAGATCTTTTTCTTTTCTCTTGCATACAATCACAAAGCCTTGATAACGCACTACCATGTCAATTCGACACATTTTCTAAGACGGATTTGTTTATTTCTTTAATGTTGAAATGCGCATGATTGATATTTGTCAGGAAGGGAAAATTTTCAAAGTCAGAAAAAGTCGGTACATTAAAGAGTTATTATATAACAGCGACAAGCTGAATAGTATTTCACCTGTTTTTTGTACTTTTTTCATGGAATGCACATAGACTTAAACTTTGATGATCATTTCTTTATCTGGAAGAAAGAGCATCAGAAAGTAAATGTTATGAATACAAGTATATTTTGTTTAATGTTTATGAGACAGCGGTTCTTATTTACACTTTTTGGACTTATTGTATTTCCCAAGCGAAAATCCGATTGTTCCTTTTTCTTGGAAACAACATTTATCAAGATCATAGTATACAAATCTATACTGATTCTGAGCTATTGCCTAGAAATTGCTGAACAGCTATGAATAAGACGTCAGATAAGATTTAGAAAGATTTGAAATAACACGTACACAGTAAGACCAGTTTCTTCAAATAGGTTTGTCTTAGATAGAAACAGCTTTCTGTACATGTTTTACTTTACTTCTTTGTTCTAAATGACCCTGAGTAATGTCAAAGGTTGTACATTACACTAAGAAGATTTGATATAATTTTGAGAATCAATCTTGGTATGAATTAAGCATTATAATTTACAGGATCTGTTTAATAATATCATAGTTAAAATATTACAGCATCATATGTCTAACTGGGACAATCATTATATATATTATTTCTGCCAAATATGTGCACCTGAAGCGACGCTTCCATATGTCGCTTATGTATGTGCTTTTTCCTATTTGTCTGTGCTTTTTTTTTTACTTTTGTCTATGTGTGTTTTAATAACAAAATAAAAAAGAGGAAAACCAGAGATCGCTCAACACGACAGAGACGAAAATGTTGCAGGCTTGGTTTGGTTGAGCCTGTTCACGGACGTCAGTGGAAATGCAAGCTACCGTCCACGTCCTCTAGCCCCGGGTTGAGCAGAACATTCTATAAGTTTAGAGACATCCGCAGATGTATTCATACAGCGGTGCACATGGAACCTTCAATGATGCACAGAGTGCAGTTCTATGAAAAGCGACGTATGGTCCCCTTAAAAAATAAAGGTTTTTGCCCTAAACGAGAAAACAATGATCAGAACTGAACAAACTGAATCGAAATATTGTAAAGAAGATTACGTTTTGATGAGTTCCATGATAAAATAAAGACCAGTATTAATCGTTGCTGAATTGTCATTGTCTTCGTAGGTGAACTGATTTTAAAGGTTTCTTTAATTTAAGGTTAGCGAAGTGGATCTTTTGTTATGTATGCACTTATGTTAGAAAGGTAACAATTCCACATACATTCACGAAATAAGAACCGAAAGTAATCATAAAACGTATTAATCTTCGTAAAACGTCGGTCAATGAAACACAGGCTTCCTTCATTTTACAAGTGTTAAATAGGAAATATATCATTATCTAACCCAAGAAAAAGTAATTTGTCGTCAAGATGGGTCGGAAAATAAATTGGAAATATAAACTCAATTACGCTAGCATCATTTTTGTCAGTAATGATGTTATGAAATTATTTACTCTTGTCATAAATCAACTCGGGTCTAAATAATTGAGCCGCACCATGATAAAACCAACATAGTGGCTTTGCGACCAGCATGGATCCAGACCAGCCTGCACATCCACGCAGTCTGGTCAGTATCAATGCTGTTCGCTAGCGGTTTCTGTAATTGCAATAGGCTTTAAAAGCGAACAACATGGATTATGACCAAACTGCGCGGATGCTCAGGCTGGTCTGGATCCATGTTGGTCGCAAAGCCACTTTGTTGGTTTTATCATGGTGCGGCTCAAATTTATTTTGGATAAATCTACAGATCACAGAGATTTACGGGAATGTTCTTTTTCTTTAGATATACATAGTCCTCTCTTCCATAGGAAAGTGTACTTTTTATTCTTGCCTTATTCGAATACAGAAATTTGAAAATATTTTGAAATCCTCTTCAAGTGATAATGATTTTGATGCAGAGCAATTACGGGTGTTGCATACTGGACAATTAAATTTTTTAATAGATGTTGAAATAAATATTCAATGGAGCTATTTATGAAAATAATATATGAATTCCAGTACAACTAAGGCATGGATAATTCAAACAAATTGTTACAGTAAAGAAGCAGGGAACTAGATTTTGAGGAACGCGATATAAGATTAGAGGGTTAAGTGTCTATTCATAATTGAGCCGCGCCATGAAAAAACCAACATAGTGGCTTTGCGACCAGCATGGATCCAGACCAGCCTGCGCTTCTGCCTATTAAGCCTATTGGAATTGGAGAAACTCTTAGCGAACAGCATGGATCCTGACCAGACTGCGCGGATGCGCAGGCTGGTTTGGTCCATGATGGTCGCAAACCCACTATGTTTGTTTTCTCATGGCACGGCTCATATTGACTTTATTAAATTCGTGAAACAAAAATCATATAGCTTGAGTATCTTTGTCGGGCATTTTTCAAAAGTTAGAGATGGAGAGAGAAGAGAGTGAGAGAGAAAAAGAAAGGAAGAGGGAGAGAGATAGAGAGAAAGAAGAAAAACGAATGCAATTTGAATTAGAAATGAAAAAGTTAGAATTGGCAAGTAGAAGTTCTTCTCACTTTGATGTCACCAAAAAGGTTAGCATATTTTTTCAAGAAAAAGAAGTTGACAAATATTTCATGCATTTGAAAAAATAGCAGAAAATCTTAAATGGCCCAAGGAATTATTGAACTTTTCTACTAAATTCAATGTAGAGAAACACCAATGACATCATATTTTTATCAGGTATTAGCTTTTTATCCTTACACATTGATATTTGTTCTTTGTTAACCTTGTACTGACAAAGTTAATTCGACAAACATATACACTGACAAGATATGAAAACGCAACAAACATTATTCCTAAATATATTTTTACTACAAAAAGCATCACCTTGAAATGTTCAAACACGTACACATCTCGATACTCTATACCAATTCTGTCAAAATTTAATCAACACAACAAACCGTAAAATTATCACGATGGGATGTGTATATGGTGAACATTTCAAAGTGATGCTTTTTGTAGTAAAAACATATGCAGGCATATGTTTGTTGCCATATCTCGTCAGTGTACTTTGTTTAAAAGACGTTATTACATTACTGTAAAAGCAGAAATTCCGGCGAGGGTTTAATTTTAGCGCTATATTCGCGAGGTTCCTCACCTCTAACATTTGTCCTCGCGTAAATATTAACTTAAATTAAATTAATTAAATTTCTTTAGAAGCCAACGTAATTATAGTAGTCCTACATCCTAAAAACACCCATTCTATTTGAGATTATTCAGAACTAATGCAATCTACAAGGAAAAATATCTTTGTTCGGATCTTTTTCTTTTATATTAAACAAAATGTTGTTTTTTTCAAATGATTTACTTTAAATCCAATTGCGTAGTCTGAATATTGACTTTATTAATCATAGTTAAAAGCTCAAAAATGAGACAGCAAAAATAACAGCAAGTTTCAAGTTTATTATTGTACACATACAAAACATGAGACAAATACAAGATTTTTGAAGAAAACACGCAAATTATATGAGGGCAACAGACTAGTACTTCACAATGTTTTTTAGGAATTCAAGCAGCGGTACAAGGTTGAAAATAGGTCAGATTATGTTATTAAAAGTGAAGGTAGACACATGTGCTCGCTCCTCCATTTATTCGTAACGGAAAATAGAAAAATAAATGCTTAAAATGATCTTACTGCGTTTTTTTAAGAAGAACTTAATGATACAGTTATTTAGGAGTAATATTATTTTCAAAATGTGTAAGCAAAAATGCGGATGCAAGTTTCTTGTTAAGTGTCACATGTTCTGTATAGCGTACAGTAGCTTACAGTCACTGTGAAATATTCTTTATTCTTGAAATGGATTTAAAGTGTAGGATAAAGACGTTTTGTACAAGAATCATGGTTGTGACAGCTAGTTTGTGAGTATTTTAGACTTTTAAGTTAAGGTTCAGTTCAGCTAATTGTACGAGTCGCGATATTGTAATATTTTTGCACAGGTCAATATCTCTACTCTACAGACATACGGCAAATGTCAGTCTGTAAAATCGGTCTGCCTTGCAGTCGAAACATTGAGACTAGGAGTAGTCCAAATAATTTGACGTAAGAACTGATTCTGAGATATTTTCGTGATAGAGCAGGAGATATATTGACTTGTGCAAAATTATCACACTATCGCGACTCACGTACAATTATTGGACTAGTTTAGGAGTATATTTTTAAAACACATATATTTTTGATAAAAGAACAGCATAACAACAATCTACCTGACCATAACATGTTCTGCCGTACTGTCCCGTACGATGGATACTTAATATATTCTCAAACAGTTGTCCCCCTTTAAAAATGAATACCATTTGTAAAGAAATAAAAATGAACAATTGCTGAAAACTATACGTTCAACCTAGTTATGTGAAATTTCAACACAGGGACATTATTGCAAATGCATCGAAACGAAATTTTATAAAAGACGAGTTGAAAAAGGTGAGTTTTTAAAGGCGCTGAACAGTCCGAAAGTGTGCTGTTCAATTTTCATGTGAACCAACATTTTCTATGATTTGGTGTTGCTTGGAGTTTGTTTTTTTTTTCAAAATGTAAGACTAAGCCTTAAGAAACTAAACTGTTTGAAATATATAGATATGGCTTGGATGAAAAAATAAACCCAGTTGCTAACCAATGGTGCAGATTTGTACTTTAACACTTGTATTTGGTTAATTTAAGGCTATGTGTATTTTTGATAATCATTGTTACACCACGGTACAGTCGTATCTACAATAAGATACATCTCAGCATGCAGAATTACCGGTAGATGATTGTTAATGATTTATTGCGAGGAGACTGACCGTGCATTATAAACACAATTTGAACATTGACATATTTTAATTTAAATTACCTAAAACGTTTACCTATAAATGATAAGAGATGCAAACAGCACAGATATGCTTCAGAACAAAGCTAACACAAAAACGTACCAGAAAATTAAAGTTACAGTGGTATTTCTCCCACCGTCCGAATGGCGTAGGGTAATGGTCTCTGTCCGTCCGAGTAAACGAAAGAAAAAAAATGTTTGTACTAAGATAACGTAAATTCTATACTGGTATATTCCATTCCATTCCATTCGTTACTTTTTGAACTACCTTCCTATATTTAGTTTACTCATGACACAGTTGTTCGGCACAGAACTCTTGTAAAACATTAGAACGTATGATTAATTCTAGATTTCTAAACTTGCTCGACTGAAAAATTCTATTCGTGATGCATTTGTCAAAAAAAAAGAAGATCATACTGTATCTGCTTTTTTCCGATTTAGAAAAAAGCTTATGATACAACACGGAAATATGGTACTATTATGAATGGCCTTGACGATTTAGGTTTAACAGGTCCTCTTCCAATATTTATATCTCATTTTTATCAGATCGCAATATTAAAGTTCTTATTGGTTCTACATTTTCTCGCAAGGTTCTGTTGTACCTGTAACATTTTTTAGTATTAAAATTAATAATATTGTGAAATGTTTGTTTCCAGGAACAGATTGTTCATTACATGCAGATGATTTTTTGATATGTTATCGTTCGAAAAGTATGCATATAATTGAACGCCAATTGCAGCAGTGTTTGAATAAAGTTCAAACTTGGGCCACGGAAAAATGTTTTAAATTACGGAAACAACATTGTGACCCTGAGCCTTTTCTAGATGGTACAAATATACCACATAGAATATCTGATAGCCAAATGTTTGAACTCATTGAATGTTTTAAAGGTAATTTCAAATACTGACCGAGGAGCCGATCGTAAGGTTTTACTATGACTCTACAGAGCTTTGGTTAGATCCTAGCTAGATAACGGATGTGTTGTTTATGGTTCATCAAGAAAATCTTATTTACACATGTTAGATACCATCCATAATCATATTAGTATTGCTCTTGGTGCATTTAACTTATATGCCGAAGCAAACGAACCGAAAACTCCCTTTCTTTACACACGCCGAAAAAACACACACTGTCATTGCAATATGCTTTGGGGGTGACTGCAAACAAACATAATCATTCTCATAAAATCATTTTAAACCCAATTACTTAGAGTCACATGAGATAAAAAACACCCCAAATTAAACCGTTTGGTTTTCGCATTAAATCTTATATGAAAGAAACTGTATATAAACAAAAATTTTATTCCGGATGCACCACCATTGATTGATGATATATGACCTTTTTTCATGTCAATTCGCCGTAAAATCTATCGAAGAAACGAAATAAAGAGTATAATAGAATCATAAGCTTATTATTACACAATTACAGATAGTTGTCTACATCACCGTAGACATAGCGTATATGAGATAACCCTTTGGAATATTTTTAGGAAACAAAGAACACAACCTCGTAAAACGTTGCTAACTCTGTTTCATTAACGCTGTCTATGAGAGGGCATAACATTTGGAACACCACAACGCCCCTTATCATCGGCTAAGGCGAGTAAAACTGACATTTCGAAAATTCATGTAACATATAGTTCGTTTCCAGATGCCATACCCACCAAATGAAGGTGCATTCTATGTTATTATAACCTTAAATCAGTAACACGAATTATAGCGTTTCCCCATGTTGTCTTTAATAACAAGAAATTACATCCAATATAATGTGTTTTTGTTTGGTTCAAAAACATTAATCTAATACGACGCATTGAAAATGGTGTTGTATTACTTTTAGACAAAACCATTCTTCAGACATAAACAAGTATAATTACAAAGGTATGAACAATATGTGTCATGAATGACCATAGAAAATGATTTGTTTCTTTTTAAATTGAACTTGTTACTGAAACTGTTCGGAAAATAGAAAATATTAATTGCCACAGTTTCAACATAAAACAAATTACACTGCCTACATGATATTTCCGATCTAATTGCGTTTCCGTATTAACCCTTACAATGCCGGACACGATTGGTTCTGCCTTTGCGACCAGTGTATATCATGATCAGCCTGCACATCCGCGCAGTCTGGTCATGATCTGCACTGGTCGCTATTCAGTCAGTATCTATTTGGTAAGCACCCCTTTTAACAGTTAATGGTACTGTGCAAATTGCCAGTGGACAAGTTCATTACAGAAATTCAGAAGGGTAAGGGTTAAAAAATAAATATTTCCTCGCTGTCTCATTATCGGATGTTCAACTGAACAAAATACCGTTGCAACGAAAGCAATTTCCTGAAATCAAATAAGATCAAATGTTTTCCTACACTCTTAGCAAATATGTCTGTACGTAGTTTATTCTGACAGTTATTGTCTATTTCATCTATTTTCAACGGCGTTTCTGCCATACACAATTCAGGGAACAAAGATCTAAAAGATCTCTCAAAGATTTTTAATAAAAGTGCAGGTGGCAGTTCTGTATTGTATATCGCAACACACTTTTAGATGGCGATTATTTTTCATAGTTTATGCTAAGTTTATTATTGTGCAAAATTGCCTCCGAAATGATAATTTGTCACTTGGACCGTTTTACTTGTTTGCTAATAAGGCTGGCTCATCGGAAAATATAGGCCTACATACTTTAAACAAAACGAAACACTGAGCTCTTAGATAATCTTCACTATAAATAAAAAATGGACGATATCAACAATCGTTGTTAAAAAACTTACAATTCCATTTCTGGTTGCTACAGTTACGAGTCATTCAAATTAGATGTTTTGTGTCCCAAAAGATAGGAGTATGAAACTATTAATGGTTCTGCAGACAAACTAATCGCATTACTTGAAGTGCAAGTAGAGACTGAACTACTAGTAGAGAGCAAACAGATATGTATTCGTTGATTGTAATTTTACAAGAAAGGCCAAACAATGATTTGGATGTAGCCAATTACCGGATGTTTAAAACAATAAAATATTGTCATTGTATATGTGAATATAATAAACGTGTAGACATTTTAAGACATAATTACAAAAAAGCATTAATTTTTGTTATACGAAGCAACAAAAAAAAAAAAAAAAAAAAAAAAAGAAAAAGAAACAAGAAAAAAGAGTAGAACATTTAAAACATACACCCCGTGTTGAGACGTATCCAAATCGAGGTTCGGCTGTATAATAAACTTTGCAGAGCTGTCACCATCAGTTCATTTTACTGCTGCCCAACTAAACGTGATACAGTTAACGTGCAGGGCAAGACAATTGTTGCAAAATAGAAATACAAACATTGATACAACTTTTCTATATCTTTAATGTTTTGCAATAACTAGATGTACCATAATTAAGAAATGATAAATATGTCCCTATAATTTATCAGTTAATAGAATATGGGCAGGAGTTCGGATGCGCAATAACTAAATAACGAATGCGCAATAATTAAATCACGATATTTGTTTGTTCCATTCATAACTAGCACAATTTTCCAATTTAACATTTTCTGTTATGTTTCACATGCTAACGAACTCATAAAATCATTGTTGCAATACCAGGTTCGACCTTATATCAGAATGCTAAGGTCTCCGCCGAACAAAAGGATAACCGACAAACTTGCCCTGGCCTATTTAGGATTTGTCGTTCATTCTTTACGTATTAATTATATTTCATATTGACATTGTTGACTGGAGAAAGTTAGCGTAGCTGACCGATGTCAGCATACAATGATGTCAGCTAAAATGTGCCATCTCACAAACGCTCTTTTTGATGAATAATTCATTGAAGGAATTTTCTCCTTCTTACGCCTGGATTTCATCCTTTATCAGTAGAAACCCAGATATCTTATATTCAATAACTATGACACATTGTACGGTTTGATACTTGAATATGAATTTTATGCCACATTGCACTGTACAGCCAACGAAACGTAACACTATTTCATTAGATGTCTAGACTAAATGAATATAGCTGCTGTTATTTTAAAGCATGTGGTATCTAACATAATGCGAAGTCGGAAGTCTTCATCTTTGTCCGTCCATTCGTCCGTCCATCCATCTGTCAGACCGTTAGTCAGTCAGTGTACTCATCTGTATTAGTACATGTGTATTTTTCACTGAAATTGATTTTTATTATCACATCTGGATTATACTCATGCCATCAATTGTTGGTATTCTCAAAGCCCGCCCAAGCACATTTTGATTATTATAAATGTATCATAATGTTACTGATGTCATTTAAAGAATCGTTTTAAATTGAAGAGAATGTTTTTTTTTTTCAGTATGAATTAACTGTAAATGTATTTTGTGTTACGATGACGTATGTGTCTGGATGTGACTGATGAGCAATGTTAGGTTTTGTTTCGGAGATTTATATATTCAATATCCTATATCTATTTTACATCAATCTACATTCTTTAACTTTTTTCTTGGTTGTGTTTACTCGTCCTCAATATCATTTATTGTAAGTACACAATAACCTTTTTCAAAAATTCTTGACACTTTTATCGTACCTTCAAATGAATTAATTATAATTGTAAAATAATCGTCTAAACATTCTTTATGATAGTTATGAGAAATTCCAGTGTCCCCATGATCTCCCCTCGACATTTACTCTCTCAGGAGTTGACTTGAAATACCAATCGAAGCTTTCCGTGGTAAAGACGTGACCATTAGGCAATTAAACTGAGTACACTCAATGAGTGGCATTTCGTTTTTGAATACTTAAAACTGTTCAATTTTTAGCTCATCTGATGTTTTGAAAAAAAAAGATGAGTTATTGTCATCGCTTGATCGGCGTCGGCGTTGGCGTTGCCTGGTTAAGTTTTGTGTTTAGGTCAGCTTTTCTCCTTGACTATTAAAGCTGTTGCTTTAAAACTTGCAACAATTGTTCACCATCAATAACTGACTATACAACAAGAAACATAACTCTATCCTGCTTTGTGCAAGAATTATGGCCCCTTTTTGACTTAGATAATATCAGATTTTTTTGTTACGTTTTGCGTTTAGGTCAACTTTTCTCATTAAAGGTCAAAGCTATTGCTTTTAAACTTGGAGCAGTTATTTGCTATTAAAAGCTGACTTTGCAGTATCAAGATTCAAGAGATTCAAGATTCAAGATTTTTATTGGCTCAAGCATTGTACAATGTCTATCGCCATACTACAATTGATGGCGGTTATATATACAAAATATGAGAAAAGTATATGACTACAAATGTGTGAGAGACATATTTGAAATGGCATATAATAATATTTATTTCCGTTCACACAGACTAAGAAACACCTATTTTAACAGACAAACAAACACACTAGTATACTTCCTACTGTAATCAATTACAACGTTATTTACATCATTTTATAAATAGTATCTATGTTAATTAATTAATGATTCACGTTTGATTGTCGCTAAGTAGATAAACTTAGTTATTTTGTTCACTAGCTAAACATGCGTTGTATTCATAAGACTTTTGAATTTATTAATATTAGGCCATGCACAATAATAATCAGGTAAACATTCGTATCGGAGTTCTCTATACTTAGGACACACTAAGAGAAAGTGATATTCTGTTTCTATTTGATCTATCGTAACTCTGCATTGCTTTTTGCAAGAATTATGGCCCCCTTTGGACCTAGAAAATCAGATTTCTTGGTTAAGTTTTGTGTTTAGGTCAGCTTTTCTCTTAAACTATCAAAGCTATTGCTTTTAAACTTGCAACACTTGTTCAGTTCACCATCAAACGCTGACTATGTACAGCAAGAAACATAATTCCATCCTGCTTTTTGCAAGAATTATGGCCCCTTTTGGACTTAGAAATATCATAGATACACACGGGTAGGACAATATTTCTATTATACAGAGACAAAAAAATCAGATGAGCGGCTGCACCCGTACGGCGGTGCTCTTGTTTCTCTCATGATACATAGCATGTCTCATGAAGCATGCTCATGGCAGGTATTCGATATTTGTTACAGATGACCGTAAACATGTATTGCTTACATACCATTATAAAAACAGTTGAATTCAGTGCTTTTTGGACCATGTACATGTAGTTGGTTCAATGTTATTTTAATGTACTGTTGCTACATGACGTGAAAATGTTACACATTTTATTACCTTTCATCAACATTCAATTTAAATCTGCGTTCAGTTTTGGTCACGTGTTATACTTCCAAACGAAGCTTCTTCATAACTGTGGCTAACAGTTGAGGGTTAATGACATGCTGTGGCGTTTAACATTTGGCTTTATTTTTTTTTTGTGGAAGAAGTGTTGTAATTATTCCTGCTCCTCTCTAATGCATGATGCCTTTGCTAGAAATGGGCGAACTTCTGTGCAACTTGACGAGCCTAACTCTCGGAAACGATATCTATAGCTGGAGCTAATTATTAATCTGACTTGATTCAAATACGCCAGCGACGCGGTAGACATTTTGTTTTAATCAAAATTTATATCTCAAATGTACTCCAAGTGACGTCTATTGACCAATAGAAATGCAAGAAACTTGTAGGAGGCGAAATAACATTTAATAACTGTGTATCAAAAGCGTCTTATTGGTTCTACATACTAGATATCAAAGGATTCTTTCACCCTCCTTCCCCATCCCGTCGGAACGAACAACCTAAGACAAAATAAACTAAGACATTTTAATTAACGTCTTGGTTTAAGAAAATCTGACAAACTTTTTTTCAGTCGAAAGGAGAGATATTTTCGTACAAGCATGAACAGCAGTGTACAGGTTTTCAGCCATTCTGACAACTCGGCCAAGGCGGCCCCTAACTGAAAACATTGTAAAGCTATTTTTAGCATTGCCATAATATCAGGTTGTCTTTACCTTTGAACGATTTTGGTATGGTGGCGTTTACCTTCTTGCAAAACGGTAACTCCTTAGTAGTCAACCTACTAATAGTTAGTAGGCACAACACAATTTAAAAAAGAAATTCCAGTCGGCATTATTTTTTATTTAAATCGAAACATGACACTTAAAAATAAATGAACTGAAAGTGTAAGATTATTTTGCAAACTGGCATTCTAACCGATTGTATAAATGGTTTTACTTATATGTGACATGTATTTCTATTTATTTCGAAGACATAGAAGACAGTAATTCGGTCGAAAAATGTGCTTCCGTGGTGTAGTCGAAAGAAGTCCATAATAAATAGATCCTAATTTTCCCATTTTCTGCGCAAATTCGTGTAGAACGAGTGCTTTAATTACACTTTTTCGCTACTAGAATACATTCTGCATGAAATGAGACGGTTTTCATGTTCATACAACCCACATGGCAAGTTTTGCAGATCGAAACCGGAAGTAGGTGTTTATTGCGCGGAGGAGAGCAAATATGCGCCACTTTTAGGGTAGCAGACCACAACTGACTGGCATTTCACTAGGAACTATTCAACCCCCTATTTTCTTTTCATTTTTGCGTTAATTTGTGATAGAACTTTCATGAAAAATTGGTGTAGGAAAAAGTGATGTTCTCTAAAGATACGTAAAGACGACATGAAGTTGTCGTTTTTTATATGAAACAAAGAAGGATTTGAATTACTGACCTTTAACCTATAGAGACAAAAGTCTTTACTGCACTTAAGGGAATAAACTGTGCCATTACTCAAGTATAATTCCGCTTGTGTCTTTTAATGACATCTGTCAGTATCAGAATATACTAATCTATAGCAAATCCGATTATTTGCCTTGAAATGGCCAAACAAATATAAATGAGACGTCAGACAAGTAATTATTTAGATGTCGGGCATTGTCTAGAAATTGTGAAAGTGATACAGACCACACGTAGACCAATGAACTCATACATGTTTGTCTTCAGGTTCATTATACGTGTACGTTCAACTGTATGACGTTGTGTGACATTCTCTAAACAAACATTATGTCATCAAATGTTCGAGTTCGAGCTGGCTTACGGACGATCGGTGGTCCTCCCAGGTGCCTGCCTGTGACGAAATAATGCACGGAGATAGAGGCACCTTGGGTCTTGTCCGGAAAGCTGCCATATGACCTATAATTGTGTCGTTAAACCCAACAAAAAAAAATAAAATAAAATAAAACAACAACAACAACAAAAGATCAAACAGCAGAGGTTGAATATAAGGTAATGAAATTATAATTGCAATAAAACTACTAAACAATTACTGCAAGAAAAAGACAGATACAATATAATCAGTTTTAAAATTGTTTTACAGAATGACATATCATGTCCCAATTTCATGAAAATCATTCTTATAGTACTGTTATAGTACATCAATAAAACTAAAAAATATAATGGACATTTAAAGCCGTTTCAGAGTTATTATGTTAATTCAGCTTTTTTTATTCAGTCAGTATATTTCAAAGTTTCAAAATACAGCTACATGGTCTAAATTTAAATGATAATGTCTATATTATTTTAGTAGAAAGTTAATATAGTTAATAGCTTGGTTTGGCCTCCTATATTTCACAGTCAGTTTGTAATCGTAAAAACAGTAGGCACTATATTTTGGTTTCTTTAATCACCATCGTAGACAAAAAATAACACAGCCATTCTGTGATAATGTTTAGTATCCTATACAGTAAACAACCTTAAGAAAAGCGTTGTGTCATCAACGACTGTTTTATCAAATGTCAATTTAGCGCTTAGGTCTGTTCTATTACTATTTTGCAAAAATTCAAAACATGCGCTAATAAAAGTACAAGTCTTATTTAGAACAGTAGTAAAAGTTATCACAAGCATGCACTGTATTTGCATGTTAATAAGTCCATTTTTACAACATATATTTTTAGCTAATGCATGTGAAATTTTAGTGCTGGCATTGCCCGAAATATCGTCTCCTTAGGTATACAGCTTGGTCTGTGTAATTTCTGATGGTGCCTACAGATTTAATGAGAAAGAAGACGATTACTTTGTATACTAAGAATTTTGGCGGCAATAATGTAAAATCTGCTAAGTGTGCAGCAAAAGAATGGGCGAAAATTCCTGCTCGTATCGGAACATATAGTGCTAATGTTTAGCATACAGGTTTAATCTTGGTGTAGATGAAATAAATATTTCAATTAAAGTTTTGTGTGTTATTTCTTTGGACACAAAAAATTGAGATGATTAATGCCCTTGATGCTAGTTTTTAAACAAAAGCTAGAATCAAAGAGAAATTTGACATAAAAAGAAAATCTAAGCACTATTCCGAAACAATAGGAGTGCAATTTGTGACAGTTACAAATCGGATACATTAAGTCCTGCTAGAAAGAAACTTCCGTTTTGGAAAGTATGAGGACATAGAAGGGACGCTATTGAAATGGGCAAGGTTGTGTGTGTGTGTGGGAGGGGGGGGGGGGGGAGACTGGGGACACATAGAGACAATATCTCATTAAGTGGAGAATTTCTGAAGGAAAAGGCCAAGGAGTCAAGGAGTTTGCGATAAAACTTTGGTGAAATTTGTTTTGTAAATTTCACATAGCAATCTACACAAAAGATGGAATTTTTCACACCAGAGATGATGATCGGCATATGAATTTATTGTTGTGGCTTTGGTTGTTTTGTTGGAATCGAATATACTGTTTATAGACATACTATGCAAATATTATGCAAAAATAAAAATCAGATGATTAAAAATATGTCTGTCTTGTCTTTAAAAAGATAAGTTGTTTGCTATCTTACTTGAGGAGCTCTTATCCACTGTTCACCAAACTTCATCACTCACTGATCCTGGACATAATATCTAGGCAAAGTTCATTAACTAGGTAGATCCTCCAAGTCTCTGGAGTTATTGTCCATGAATTACTCAAAATTTCAAAAAAAGATAAAGTTCTTCTTAATAAATCAGCAATTCTTTAATTGAATGTTCACCAAACTGAGTCAGAATGTATATAGGCATATTATACCCCCAAATACGGATGTGGGATTTGTATTGGAACCCTGCATGTCAGTCTGCACCCCCCCCCCCCCCCCCCCACACACACACACTCCACGTCTCTACACTCCATTTCTTCTAAAAAAGCACTAGGAAGATTTTCAAGTCTGCTCAATAACGATAGTATTTTAAAAGCATAGCGTAGTTTGTTATGAGGACCATATCTTGTGACAGAATTGCACTCTTGCTTACCATTGAATCCATTGTTTCTCATTGAAGGCAATGGCTGCATTCAAACATTGTAGCTACTGACTCACTTGCTGTATTCAGACATTGCAGCTACAGACTCAGTTGCTGCATTCAGACATTATAGCTACTGACTCACTTGCTGTATTCAGACATTGCAGCTACAGACTCAGTTGCTGCATTCAAACATTGCAGCTACTGACTCACTTGCTGTATTCAGACATTGCAGCTACAGACACAGTTGCTGCATTCAGACATTGTAGCTACTGACTCGGATGTTGTATTCAGACATTTTAGCTACTGACTCAGTTGCTGTAATCAGACATTGTAGCTACTGACTCAGCTGCTGCATTACGACACTGTAACTACTGACTCGGATGCTGTATTCAGACATTGTAGCTACTGACTCAGTTAATGTATTCGGACATTGTAGCTACTGACTCGGATGCTGTATTCCGACATTGTAGCTACTGACTCAGTTGCTGTATTCAGACATTATACCTACTGACACAGTTGATATATTCAGGCTATAGGCATTGTAGCTATTGACTCGGTTGCTGTATTCAGACATTGTAGCTACTGACTCAGATACCGTATTCGGGCAATGTAGTTACTGACTCGGATGCTGTATTCATACATTTTAGCTACTGACTCAGTTGCTGTATTCAGGCATTGTAGCTACTGACTCAATTGCTGTATTCAGGCATTGTAGCTGCCGACACAATTGCTGTATTCAGGCATTGTTGTTATATAGATACTGAATCAATTGCTGAGTATATAGACATTGCTATAGCGACTGACTCGATCGCTTATTTAGGCAAGGCTTTAGAGCTACCGAATCGATTGCTGTTGACAAACATTTCTGTAAGTACTGAAACAATTATATATTCAGGCATAGCTGTAGCTACTGAATCGGTTGTTGTATTCAGGTATTGCTGTAACTACTGAATCGATTGCTTTATTTAGGCATTGCTATAGCTACTGAATCAATCGCTGTATTCAGCTACTGAATCAATTGCTCTATTCAGATATTGTTATAGCTACTGAATCGGTTGCTGTATTCAGGCACTGCTGTAGCTACTGAATCTGTCGCTGTATTCAGGCATTGCTGTAGCTGCTGAATCAGTTGCTGAATTTAGGCATTGTTTGAGCTGCTGAATTTTTGATTATTGTATCAGTTGCTGTATTCAGGCATTGCTATAGCTACTTAATGAATAACTTTATTCAGGCATAGCTATAGCTACTAGATCAATTGCTGTATTCAGGCACTGCTATAGCTACTGAATCAGTGCAGGCATTGCTAAACCCATTTAATCAATTGCTGTATTCAGACATTGTTGTAGCTACTGAATGAATTACTGTATTCAGACATTGCTATAGCTACTGAATCAGTTGCTGTGTTCCAGAATTGCTATAGCTTTTCAATCAATTGCTGTATTTGGGCATTTCTATAGCTACTGAATCAGTTTCTGTGTTCAGGCATTGCTAAACCCATTGAGTCAATTGCTGTATTCAGGCATTGTAGAATGTACTGAATGAATTACTATAGACAGGCATTGCTATAGCTACTGAATGACCTACAGTATTTTAGGCATTGCTATAGCTACTGAATGAGCTACTGTATTTAGGCATTGCTATAGCTACTGTATGAGTTTCTGTGTTCAAGCATTGCTAAACCCATTGAATCAATTGCTGTATTCAGGCAATGCTATAACTACTAAATGTATTACTGTATTCAGGCATTGCTATAGCTACTGAATTAGTTGCTGCATTCAGGCATTGCTATATCTACAGAATCAGTTTCTGTGTTCAGGTATTGCTAAACCCATTAAAGCAATTGCTGTATTCAGGTATTGTTGTAGCTACAGAATGAATAACTGTATTCAGGCATTGCTATAGCTACTGAATCTGTTGTTGTGTTCAGGAATTGCTAAACCAGTTGAATCAATTGCTGTATTCAGCCATTGTTGAAGCTACTGAATCAGCTGTTGTGTTCAGGCATTGCTATATCTTTTGAATCAATAAGTGTATTCAGGCACAGCACTGACTGTCGTGGCTACTGACTCAGTCGCTGTTGTAGCTGCTGGATCAATTGAAGTACTCAGGCATTGCTATAACTACTGAAGCTATTGCTGTATTCAGGCACTGTTGTAGCTACACAATGTTACCTTCACAGCTATCACTGAGCCAAGGTTTGGAGCTGACACTATTTTGACAAGTTAACGCCAAGCATTGTCATGATAACACAGCTATCTAATATAAGACAAAACATGATGGCACCACAATTTGACATGATAATGCTTCAGACACATGCCGTTTTTTTCCTAACATTGCCGACTGGACAATTATGAAGCCTTTTCCACGTGGTCACAAAACAGGCGTGCATCGGACGGCTTTACAAGGATATGCCGCGTGGGCAGTTTTCAAATTTGATAAATTAGTGCTCAGTTACGAAACTTATACGCTTTATTTTACGCTTAAAGTATAAATTTCTATGTCTTACAAAATACCACTATTAACAGATATTTTGACCCGAGGTCCTGCATGAATGGCTGTGGAATCTTGGTTCACTGTGGTCCACATGCAGCAAATATCTCTAGAGACAAGGTGTCTTTCTATAAAACAAGGCTCAGTTCTTGAAAGTGATCTACTGTGCTTGTTTGAAATGTCAAGTTTAATATGTTATAAAATGTCACTGTCACTGTGAACGACCCGATGTCCTGAAAGGCGGTACGGCATTGATCTGTTATGACACACATGCAGCAGATAGTTTTATTGACATGCTGTCTTTGTCAAACAAGTGATCAGTCCTTGAAGCTGATACGCTATGTTTAACGTTTGAATGTGAATTTACATATGTTACAAAATGTCACTATGAACATATGTTTTTGACCCGAGGTGCTGAAAGGCGGTACGCCCATGATCTGTTATGATTCACATGCAACAGATATCTCTAAAGACAAGGTGTCTTTGTATAACGAATGCTCAGTTCTAAGAACGGTTAAACTATATTATACGCTTAAAATGTGAATTTTCATATGTTTAAAAATTTCACTATATATACAAAAGTAAAATTACGGAGATAATGTCCTTAGTAAAACTGACAAAATTTTATGAAAAATACTTAGAATACATGTCAGGAGTTGATATTTTGTTCAAGTGTAAACAAAAAGGTACTATTTCAGTATTTAAAAGTTGAACTATAAAAGCATTAAAAAGTTAGGAATAATAAGCGTTATAAAATACACCTGGGATGATGACCTCGAAAAATAACTTTCAAAAGAATTATGCGTAAATTACCAAAGACGTAAATATCTTCTTCAAATAACTGCATAAATATATGGATCACCTTCTTTATTATTTAAAGAAATAATTATACACATAAAACAGAACGGCCCTTAAAATTTGCGATGCGCGATCACAAAACGCGCAGATTGGCTATTTGCGCGAAACATTTGCGCAGCTACTGCCAATTATATTTCGCAAATTATGCAAACGATAATTATTGCAACAAAATATTTGGCTACGGTTACATTTCAAACAATATGGTAAGCCATCAAATTGTGCTTTAGAAATGCACACGCATATGTTTATGGATCAAAACTATATCCTTCTTGCGCATTCATCAAACTGAAAAGGAAAGGATTTTTCCCAGTGATGTCCGACAATAACTGCATTCTTTCCTGTCTTATGACATTTATTTTTCTCGTTCGTGTTTTTGACGTTTTTGCAAATCGAAAGGACAAAATCGTCATGTATGACATATATTGCACTGACATAAACCCATCACAAATATTCCGCGCCCACAACTCCGCGCCTGTGGGCGCGGAGAATGAGCTCCCAAACAAGCCGTACGTGACGCTCCGAAGAACCACATAAAACTCGAGCAAACTAATTTTTCATCTTTCGTTTTAAGTACAGCTAAGCCTGGACCTCTTTGGAGAACAGCCGCAAAATCCGGTGACAAAAACATGCAAGTTTGCCGAACTTTAAAATTCCATAGGAACTTCCCAGCAAATGATAGAAACATTTAGTTTACTGCTCTAGAATTCCAGGACACACCAGAACCAGAACATGTATTTAAAAGTATGTGTTATCCGTACCGTTTTTGAGCTAATAAGAATCTCCTGAGGACCCTGTCAAATGACCGTCTTTGTTTTTCTGACTAACTGAAAAAAAGATGCAGTTTTGCATTCACAGCCATTTCTCAACAGGTACTCGCTGTACATTAGTGACTGACTGAACAACGAATTTCAGTGTGATCGATTGTAATGACTTAAAGAAAACTTTCATGCGCTACTAGAGTATTATTAATCTACAGAATTTGCTAACTGACCTTATATTTCTGATTAATGCAAGGACTGGAAAATGTTAACTGCGAGTTGATTTGGTATTAACTCGGTTACATAGTAAATTCGGATAATTATGTATTTTGTATCCGGTCATGTTTGATAGAGGAAACATGTCAAAACAACATGATCTTCCTTATCAGGTCAATACGAACTGCCCTTCATCAAAGTAAAATCTAACAATAAACGTTCCATAAATGCTAATTTATGTAAACAGGTGATACTATGCATACCGCATCGAACAGTATATAAAACTGAGTGTTTAGCTATTTAGAAAACATTCAAACAACCACCAACGGAACAAACACTACAGTGAAAGAAAGAGAATGTTTCTCGTGCTACTTTTAACCTTCGCTTCATATCCTGTATTTTCTGCTGGAGATACATGCGGAACAAAGCCAGATTTATGTAAGTGTTACAGTTTTAAACATTTTTTTCTTTTAATTGTTCGTCTAGGAAAATAAGACTCGATGATGTTATTGTGTTTATGTAGCTATCTTATGGTAAACTCAATTTTCCTATACAGCTGAGGTACTAGTTCAGAGTCTCTGGAGTTTCATTAGAAATAAGTTTTGCTCTATTGTTAAATTGTATTCTATTGTGGCCCGGTGGTCTAGAAACATGCTAAACGGTCAAACCAGATGTCCGGAGTTCGAATCGATGTCTAGGTATCTGAAATTTCTGAGATGCTTCTGAGTGTCCACCTAACTGGGAGGTCAATACAGGTACATGTACTTAGAATAACTGGTCAACACTTCCTGAAGGATTAACATAACAATAGTGCAAACATTGTAAATATTTTGATGTATCAAGGATCAATACTTTTGAAATTCTGGTCAAATTTGGCACAAATTAAACTAGAATAAGATATTATGGCCATATATATTGGTTCAAATTTTGGATTAGTTTGCCTGAAAGTTGATTGTATACAAGCCATCGACTGACAGTATCATTTTAAAATTGACAAAAGCACTTCTACTACAGAGGTCGCTCAAAACGACAAAAATGAAAATGCTGCAGGCTCGGTTTAATTAAGCTTGTTTACTGACTATAGTAGAATGCATGTTGACACCATAATCTGTATCGTCGTGTTGACGAGAAATCGATATTTGCACATGTTACTAAAAGTACCAAAACTATTTAGAGACACCCACAAATGTGTTCATACGGTGAGTACAACCCAAAACGCACTAACTCCAGCAATGTACTTAATAGCTTCTCAATTTGTTTACACCCTGTTTTGAACATTAGCGAAGTGTAACTTGTGTGATTGTTTGCTTTTAGGAATGATATTAAGGCTTAGCATTACGTTTTGAGAAACAAAAATCAAACAATTAACACCACATCATAGAAAGAAAGAGTTGTTAAACATATATATTGAACAACATGTAAAACATATATATTACTTTACGAAAAAAGAGTCAGTATACTGATATAAACATTGAATTCCGGAAAAGAACTGCCTAAAGGGGCCACACTTCCGGACAGTCAAACGCTTTAAAAAAACTCACTGTTTTCAAATAACTGTTACATATGTTTGTTTTGATGCATTTGCAATAGCGTGCGGGTGGTGAAATTTCACATAACAAGGTGTAACATAGTTTGCAGTAATTGATTATCTTTAGGTAGCAGGGTACACTTCGAATTTTGGCCCCCGTCAATACTTGTTATAAATAGAACTTCGTGATTTTGGATGTCTGTAAATTAAGGTGAGAGATAATGATTATTAATTCTTTAGAAAATGTATACAGCTGATACATGTAAAATTCGGATGTCAGTTGGAAAACTAACTGCTGGTAGCTTTGTATGGTCAATGAGACACCTTTTCGCGGAAAAATGCAAAT
The DNA here is from genome assembly GCF_021730395.1 of Mercenaria mercenaria. Taxonomy (NCBI): domain Eukaryota; kingdom Metazoa; phylum Mollusca; class Bivalvia; order Venerida; family Veneridae; genus Mercenaria; species Mercenaria mercenaria. Next base: position 2,663,262 of record NC_069378.1, read on the forward strand.
CACGGAAGGGTTCTGTGCTTGTTGATTGATACTCAGGAAACTTTTCGCTATTTTGTGAAAGAACGAGCTGGATGGGTCCCCATTCCGTTTATATCCTGACGTTCAGTAAGGACTTTTAAATTGAGAAATGCAATAAAATTGGGCATTATTCTTGCGGGATCATTGTGGGACGTTCAAAAAGTGCAAAATTGATGATTTTGGCATGCTTTTTTCATGGATGGTGTAAACCTTTCGTTTTGATAACTTTCTTTATTCTTGTATGAGAATCCTGATCTTGCCTTTAATTAAAAGCACAAAACATGCACGCAATGTATAAAATGGCCACCCTGAGTTTGCTCATAAGGGAAGTGCAATATTGCGACTCGCTACATGTAAGACCGTCCGTGCCCAAAATTTTCGCATCTAAGTGTACCCTGCTACCTTATTTCAAATGGCATTCATTTTCAAATGGAGGCAACTGTTACCGATGCATTTTCCATTACTACTCATGAACAGACTCAATCAAACCGAGTCTGCAATTTTCAATGTTTGCCTTGTTCTCGGTGCTTCCGAGGGATCTACTTTCCAGATTTTATTAACGATAATTTTATAGACCGGTAGACTGCTTGTGAACCTTTGTACTTTTTCAAATGGACTGTGGTCATGTAATAAATTAAATTATTTTATAGCATAATTGAACATGGTATAATTTGATCATTTAATTAAATACATACATTTATTTAACAAATCTTGTTAGATATTTCATAAAATTTCTACTAGCTCTATGGAAGTTATTTCTCAATCTAAGTGTTTAATGTCACATTGTTACACAATCAGCTCTGGACTGACAATATTTTGAATACGTGAACAGGTACAAATTACATACGACTTAACGTACAAAATAAGTTGTCATTAGAAGCGAGTAACCAATTTAATATGGAAGTGACTAACATTTTTATTTCTTCTGTTTCGCAGACTGTAAGTCCGCCAATCTGGAACAGGACATTAACAATTTAAAAACAAAGCAAGGTAAATAATTTTGTTTGATTATTTGTTTGCATAGTATTACAAGTTCTAGGAATTCATCAAACGTTTCAAATGCAGTGTGAGTTTTACTTATGTTGAAAAATATGTGTTTGCGGTACTCTGTGCTTGCACCTTTTTTCCATTTATCTTCCTTGATAGTGCTTGAATGTATACTTATTATCATGTTCATAGATCTTGATTTCTTTCATTATTAAAATACCGTAAGCTTTACATCAGTGAAGTTCTTACGGAAAGTTCAAATAAATTCAGAATCCAATTTTATGTAGCGGTCGTTCTAATGGTAGTTCAAGTTACAGAGGTTATGAGAAAAATGATTGATGGATACGAACATGAAGAATTGCATGGGTTCTCGAATTTAAATTAAGCTACTTCAACTTCAGAAGATATGCGTCAAATAAACACTAAAACAATTAAATTAGATAACAGTAACAGGAAATGATTGTAACATTTAGTATTTCCTGAGATTCAAGATGGACTTAATTCAGCTCTTACTGCATATAACAGGCTATTGATTCGTATATGTTAATGTAGAAAAGAATAATAAATTATATAAATTACGCAATCAAAATGCCATTGAGTCAGAATACCATTTCATATTATGTTGTACACGTTATAGTTGCATAAGATCCAAATTGGTGGGCCGATGCTCATGGGCCACTGTGCAAAAGTTTAATGCACTAATGCAATCCAGTAGTAAAAGATGTATGTATGTATGTATGGTCTTGCAAAATATATTAAAGAAGCATTATGTGTAAGAAAGAATTCTTTTGAAAATCTACTGGTCATCGGATTGAATACAATTAATTCAGTTGTCTATATGTTCACTTTCTTGTGTATAATTGTCTTTGTCATAAGTTTTTTTCATTTGTAAATGGCCAAAGGCAAATGTATTGCTGATTGCCAATAAACTGAAGCTGAAACCGTATTTTGCAGAAACTCGTGTCGTGTATTCAGCCTATGGTTTTGAGATCCTTGGCACTAATGTGACATTTCCTAATGTGATCATGAACAATGGTAGTGGATATAACAGTACTACAGGACAGTTCAAGGCTCCAGTTGCCGGTATGTACTACATAGCCGCTACACTGTCCACTGCACAGGAAAAAGAATACCAAAGGGTTCAATGTTTTATTCAAAGGAACGGAGATAGCATAGTTGAGCTTTTTTCAGATAAGTTTGGTACTGATGAAGTTGGATCATATCAGCTTACAGCGACAGAGCCTGTATATCTTGCTATTGGTGATGTTGTCGGTGTTGGTGGATGTATTTCCTACGAAGGAATACATAATGATCGTGGGACCAGTTTCAAAGGGATTCTCATACAAGCAGATTAACGACCAAATGAGATCCGGCATATAGAAATCCTTGTGAATTGATTGATAAAGAACTATAAGAACAATAAAACTCTGCATCTAGAAGTTTCGTTGTTTTGTTCACCACTTATAATTCAAATGTTTTCTTCTAGTTGGTTACCCCTTTAAGGTGACGAATTTCAATGACTTTTATGTAATCTAAGTCAATGAGTTCAGAGATGATAACTATCAAATACGGAGTAATTAGAATTTCATAAAAGAAGTAATGAGAAATAGAAAGCATATAACTGGTACATGTACTCTGTCCGATCTGTTTTTTAATATTTATGCCACTGTTAACAAATGTGAATACCAAGACTAGCATTCAGTAAGAAATAAATGAAGATCCATAATAACAACAAACACCTTTCAATTAATAGCAAGAAAACCTGCCTGACAGAGTTGTACAGGCAAAGGATCAGAAAACTAATTCTTCCATAGTAGACACTTATTTGTACGAGTGCAGGAATTGATACAATGTCAAAAAACGAGAAATTGTTGTCGCAGTAGGTATTTTAATAATTCGCACATCATTTCTGACGAAATGCAATTACAGCTAGGTAAATCGAGGGGTTAAAGCCAGAACGGTATAAGTCCATTTTTCAAATAGTGGAGAAAAATGCAAAAGAAGGTTTCAGACACATAAAACTTTTTACTGATTGTGAATATTTAAGTAAGATTTGGTTATATTATAGACAATACCGTTGTTATAATATATGAAGAATGTAAAAGGACTACTCACAAATTAAATTGTTTTTATAGTTAAAATTGTACTTAACTCAAATTGTACTTAACTCAATCTGGCATACAACAAAATGCAAAATAATTCCAGGGTTTAAATGTGTTAAGTGCTCTTAGTGCTCTAAAATATTGTAATAATGCTGATTTTATTGGATGCCATACTGTCATAAGTGCACTTATAACAAAACTATCAAATCTTATGACATGATTTACAAAGACTAAGGAAATATGTGCTCTTAAAACAAATAGAAATGTTGAGTAAATTGTGTATAAAATTACAAAATATGTTTAAAATTGTATAACAATTACACCACACAAAGTTTCAACAATCAATTCTAGATACATGTATCATTTTTTCTTTCTTAAACAATTATATGCAACTCAAATCTTACATTTGTATGTTTAGACAGAACTGCACAAACAATAAGAAACCAATATTTTCTCCATCAGACGTCATTCTTTTAGACAAATGAGGAATTACGAATACATGCTTGGAGTCCACTACACCTACTTTAGTTTCCTCTTTGTATAAACAGCTGTGTTCTTTGAATATTGTTTTACGTTTAGGACACTTTTCCTTGCTTTTATGAGATGGATGTTTTTAAAAGATATAAACTGAGAGATAGAGAGCAAGAGAGAACGAATCACCAGCAGAATATACCAGAGCGCCTAGCAGTACAAACAAACGTGCACATTCCACAAAAAGTCCACTAACCCAGTTGCCCATGCTCCTTTATATGCTCACCCGATATATAAATAAATAAATAAATAAATATATATATATATATATATAGAGAGAGAGAGAGAGAGAGAGAGAGAGAGAGAGAGAGAGAGAGAGAGAGAGAGAGAGAGAGAGAGAGAGAGAGAGAGTTTGTATGAACTAATCTCCGTCATAATATACCAGACCAGTTCCGGCAAAGCGCCTAGCTGTACACACGAGCGTGCACATTCCACAAGTCCAGTATATATATACTTCTGTTTATAATTCCATGTTCCTATGGAACTTAAAAAGTATAATAATACAAATGTACATTTATTACTTTTCAGTTATATTATTGTTTTGCTATAGCCACGACTGACAATAGAAACGAAAACAAAATGTAAATGCAATGTCTTTGTCTAACAAATACCGGTCTCTCTGATGATTTACGGAAAAATAGTGCCGCGACTTTTAATCGAATAATACCGAGAATTTGTCATAACATATTTGTCTGCACCTGTTTGCTGTGGAACCCTTTAATCTAAACTCTAATCTCCTCTCCTATGTCATTGGCGCTAAAACATTGCTTTCAGAGGGTTTTGACACATGTTCCATAATGTCGTGAAGTATGATCAATGTTCTACCTACCTAACATTGTTGACCTACCTGATTCTAAATTGACGCAACCATTTGCGTTATGGTTTATTTTTTCAGACATGTTCACATATATTTAACCCTTTATTTGTCAAAGTTGGTTAATAAGATTTTGGTCAACTAATGGATTTGCTCGAAACTTACCTTACTGATAAAGTACACTTAATTCTGTTCACTGAGTTCTTAATACACACAAGATTTTCACTGGAAGTATTTTTTAAATTTGATTTTCCTATCCTTTTTGACCAACAAAGATAGTGTTATTTTTGCATACATATGAATTTAACAACCACATTTTGTTTTACCAATTATATTGATATAAGTACTTCTGAATTAAAGTTGTCAAAATTTTGCATTGGCATGTACATTTTTTGCCAAAATTCATTAGAAATACAAATTCATAAAATTATTATCCCCCCCACCCCCCACAACACACACACCCCTTGTCTATCTCGGTTGCGCGACCAAGAGTGAAAATAGTTGAATTCCAAAGCTACATGCTGTTTTAAAAATTGCCTTTTGTTTCAGTTAGTTGAAATATCCCAATATTTATCCAAGCAAATGTAAAACTAGAAATTATATTGAAATCAAAAGAAATAGTCCACATTTTTAACACTCTAATATCAAAGGGAGCTAATCACAACAGTTCATTAAAAGTAATAAAATATGAATTTCCAAAAGGGGTCTATCTCTTTGTTATGAGTCTCTTTGTTCCTAAGACAAGTCTCTTACAGAATATATAAAAACTAAAAAATGTCATCTTTAAAATGAATTAAACGGCTGGATAATATTCACTAGCCAAGTCAACTATAAAACCTCAAATTAAAACGGAAAGTACTTATACATTTAAGAAGACTAAAATAAAGACTCGAAAGTGATCTTAAATTGCATTTATTAGTTTTGTTCTCTTGCAAATGAGTCTTAATTATTATGAAAGCAATACACATGCATTTGATAAGCATTACCTTTGATTAATCATTGTTATCTGGAAAATTTTAACGCCACCGTAAAGCAGACATCAGCTGTATTGCTCTACTGTATTTACTGTTATATTCAGAGCTTGCTTTTAGTTTATTGAGGTGCTAATCAAAATGCCAGTTTTTTTTTGTTGCATGGAATTACAAAGTTTTCATAGCGCACTGCCGTGTCAATTTGCCACATTTTCTTTGACATATTTGTATATTCTTTTATGTTGAAATGTGCATGATTGTTTGATATTTGGCAGGAAAGGAACATTTCCAAAGACAGAACAAGCGGGATACGTCTAAAATATACATTTAAGAGTTACTATATGATAGCGATAAGCTGAATAGTTTAATACCTGTGAGGACAGTTTTGTACTCTTTTCATGAAATGCACATACACGGAAACTTTGATGATCATTTCTTTATCGAGAAGACAGAGCATCAGGAAGTAAATGTTATGAATACAAGTATATTTTTTGTTTAATATTTATGAGACAGCGGTTCTTATTTACCCTTTTTGGACTTATTTTGTTTCCCGAAGAAAAAATCCGATTGTTCCTTTTTCTTGGAAACAACATTTGTCAAGATCAAAGTATACAAATCTATACTGATTCTGAGCTATTGCCTAGAAATTGCTGAACAGCTACGAATAAGACGTCAGAGAAATAAGAAAGATTTGAAATAACACATAACACAGTAAGACCAGTTTCTTCAAATAGGTTTGTCTTAGATAGAAACAGCTTTCTGTACATGTTTTACTTTACTTCTTTGTTCCAAATGACCAAGAAATGTCAAAGGTTGTACATTACACTAAGAAGATTTGATATAATTTTGAGAATCAATCTTGGTATGAATTAAACATTATAACTTACAGGATCATCTGTTTAATAATATTATAGTAAAAATATTACAGCATCATATGTCTAACTGGGACAATCATTTTATATATGATTTCTGCCAAATATGTGTACCTAAAGCGACGCTTCCATATGTAGCTTATGTATGTGCTTTTTCCTATTTGTCTGTGTGTGTGGTTTATTTTTACTTTTGTCTATGTGTGTTTTAATAACAAAATAAAAAAGCGGAAAACCACAGATCGCTCAACACGACATAGACGAACATGTTGCAGGCTCGGTTTGATTGAGCCTGTTCACGGACGTCAGTGGAAATGCAAGCTACCCTCCACGTCCTCTAGCCCCGGGTTGAGCAGAACATTTTATAAGTTTAGAGACATCCGCAGATGTATTCATACTGCGATGCACATGGAATCTTCAATGATGCACAGAGTGCAGTTCAATGAAAAGCGGCGTATGGTCCCCTTAAAAAATAAAGGTTTTTGCCCTAAACGAGAAAACAATGATCAGAACTGAACAAACTGAATCGAAATATCGTAAAGAAGATTACGTTTTGATGAGTTCCGTGATAAAAAAAGACCAGTATTAATCGTAACGGTTGCTGAATTGTCACTGTCTTCGTAGGTGAACTAATTTAAAAGGTTTCTTTCATTTAAAGTTAGCGAAGTGCATCTTTGTTATGTATGCACTTATGTTAGAAAGATAGCAATTCTACATACATACACAAAATAAGAACCGAAAGTAATCATAAAACGTATTAATCTTCGTAAAACGTCGGTCAATGAAACACAGGCTTCCTTTATTTTACAAGTGTTAAATAGGAAATATACCATTAACTAACCCAAGAAAAAGTAAGTTTTCGTCAAGCTGGGTCGGAAAATAAACTGGAAATATAAACTCAATTACGATAGCATCATTTGTATCAGTAATGATGTTATGACAACATTATGAAATTATTTACTCTTGTCATAAATCAACACGAGTCTAAATAATTGAGCTGCACCATGAGAAAATCAACATAGTGGCTTTGCGACCAGCATGGATCCAGACCAGTATCCATGCTGTTCGCTAACGGTTTCTCTAATTCCAATAGGCTTTAAAAGCGAACAGCATGGATTATGACCAAACTGCGCGAATGCACAGGCTAGTCTGGATCCATGCTGGTCGCAAATTCACTATTATAGTTTCATACACTTGTCTTTTGGGACACAAAACATCTAACTTGAATGACTGGTAACTGTAGCAACCAGAAATGGAATTGTAAGTTTTTAAACAACGATTGTTGATATCGTCCATCTTTTTATAGTGAAGATTACCTAAGAGCTCAGTGTTCCGTTTTGCTTAAAGTATATATTTTTTCCGAAGAGCCAGCCTTATTAGCAAACAAGTCGGAAGCAATTTTACACAATAATTAACTTAGCATAAAGTACGAAAACTAATCGCCACCTAAAAGCGTGTTACCATGTACAATACAAAACTGTCACCTGCACTTTTATTAAAAATCTTTTAGAGATCTTTTAGTTTTTTGTTCCCTGAATTGTGTACGGTAGAAACGTCGTTGAAAATAGATAAAATAGATAGACAATAACTGGCAGAATAAACGTAAGTACAGATATATTTGCTAAGAGTGTAGGAAAATATTTGATCGTATTTGATTTCAGGAAATTGCTGCCATTGCAACGGTATTTTGTTCAGTTGAACACCCGATAATGAGACAGCGAGGCAATATTTATTTATTTTTAACCCTTACCCTGCTGAATTTCTGTAATGAACTTGTCTTCTGCCAATTTGGACAATACCATTAACTGTTAAAAGGGGTAGTTACCAAATACATACTGACTGAATAGCGACCAGTGCAGACCATGACCAGTCTGCACGGATGTGCATTCTGATCATGATATACACTGGTTGCAAAGGCAGAACCAATCTGTCCGGCATGGTACGGGTTAATACGTAAACGCAATTTTATCGGAAATATCATGGTGTAGGCAGTGTAATTTGTTTTATGTTGAAACTGTGGCAATTTTCTATTTTCCGAACAGTTTCAGTAACAAGTTCAATTTAAAAAGAAACAAATCATTTTCTATGGTCATTCTTGACACATATTGTTCAAAACTTTGTAATTATACTTGTTTATGTCTGAAGAATGGTTTTGTCTAAAGTAATACAACACCACTTTCAATGCGTCGTATAAGATTAATGTTTTTGAACCACACAAAAACACATTATATTGGATGAACTTTTTTGTTATTACAGATAATGGGGAAATGCTCTGATTTGTGTATATTTAGTTTCTTTCATAGAAGATTTTATTCGAAATCCAAACTGTTTAATTTGGTTTTTCCTCATATGAATCTAAGTACTTGGATTTAAAAATGATTTTATGAGCATGATTAGGTTTGTTTGCCGTCACCCCCAAAGCATATTGGAATGACAGATTTTTTTTTCGGCGTGTGTAAAGAAAGAGAGTGTTCGGTTCGTTTGCCTCGGCATACAAGTTAAATGCATCAAGAGCAATACGATTATGATTATGGATGGTATATAACTTTTGTAAATAAGATTTTCTTGCTGAACCATAAACAACACATCAGCACCACTGTAACTTTATCTTTCTGGTACGTTTTTGTGTTAGCTTTGTTCTGAAGCATATTTAAGCTGTTTGCATCTCTTACCATTTATAAGTAAACGCTTTAGGTAATTTAAAATAAAATATGTCAATGTTCAAATTGTGTTTATAATGCACGGTCAGTCTCCTCGCAATAAGTCATTAACAATCATCTACCGGTAATTCTACATGCTGAGATGTATCTTATTGTAGATACGACTGTACCATGGTGTAACAATGATTATTATATCTAAAGAAAAAGAACATTCCCCCAAAAATAAATTTGAGCCGCGCCATGAGAAAACCAACATAGTGCATTTGCAAATTTAATAATAATAAATTATCAGTAAGAAACTTAGAATCTAGATACTTACAACTTATGTAGAGTCTATAAGGCGCCTCGATGTTTCTGCTCTGTCGTCATAACACGTGCGATGACGTAGATAAAAATGACGTCATCTGGCCCAGCGCTTTCGGCTGCAGATCTTCACCGCCGCCATTTGTGATATAATACAGCCAAGCCTAAGGTAAATTCACCTTTATATTTATGTAAAATCTAAATGTTTTGCGTATTTACACTGTTGTTTAGGCCTAAGAAATTATTTGAATCGATGCCGAGCATCTTTGAGTTGATCTTTCGTCTGTTCTAGTTGTAGGCCTATCATTTTGATAAACAGGCTGACCCGATCGGGCTTTCGACATAAAAACTAATATTTCTTGAATAAGAATGAAGATATTTCTTTCAAACTTGGACCATTTATTAAACATAACATATGAGGCATATTAAGATAGAAATAACTTTGTTGCCTTCAGTTTTGTTAGAATTACTTCCCATTTTATGGAACACATTCTAGTCTCCAACATCACGACACATTTTGACACAGTCACTAATGACCTACTAAGCCAGTACCAGCATGGCTTCAGATCTAAGTATAGCTGTGAATCACAACTGATCAGCTTTACATAAGAAGTTTACGACAACCTTGAGCAAGGTCAACAAACAGATGTAATAGTAATGGATTTTAGCAAAGCATTCGACAAGGTTGATCACAATAAACTGATATTTAATCTTAATGAGCTGGGTGTCCACCCTCTGGTATCACAGTGGATAAAGTCATTTTTGAAGGGCTGAACCCAAAGAGTAGTTGTAGACGGCTGCACTTCTGATACCCCGCCTGTCCTGTCCGGTGACCCTCAGGGATCTGTCCTAGGGCCCTGTCTCTTCCTGGCTTACATTAATGACCTACCAGATTCTATTAGAAATAAGGCAGGACTGTTTGCAGATGGTACCATAGTATACCTTACAGTCAAGTCCTCATCAGATGCCCAAACACTACAAAAAGATTTGTACGCCCCATACGAAAAAGAAATTTAATAAAAGGTCAATAAAAGGCAAACAAAGGGCTAGCAAAAGGTACTTCTATGTTTTGTTAAAACCTTTTATAAGCCTTTCATTTAACAAAATACTAACAAAAGACTATTAAGGATTTTGTGAGTAATACATTTTGTTTACCTTTTGTTTCAGACACTGCCTTTTATTAATGTTTCATTACACTTATAGTTTGAAATTTACCTTTTATTAGCATTGGATTAGACTTATTTTCTTAAATGTTGCCTTTTATTAATGTTTCATTACACTTATAATTTGAAATTTACCTTTTATTAGCATTGGATTGGATATATATTCTTAAATGTTGCCATTTGTTTGTATTTCATTCCACTTAGAATCAACACTGACATATTTTGTACTTGATTTCAAAAAAAAAGAAGTTTTGTTAATATTTCAATACATTTGTAAGTTTGGATGACTTGTTTCACAAAATCTAGCATAAACAAATTAGTTTCATATTTCATTGATATTGGCTAAATACTGCTGCTGCTGTTTTGAATTTAGAGCTACATCTACCATTCACTGCGTTCTTCATAATTACACCTCTGACGAGTGCAAAGATTTGTCAGTAAGTAAATGGCTACTGAGCACAGATATTTAGCCTTTTTTACCCCAGTGACCTTCACCTTTCAGACACGGCCCAGCCACCATCTTCTCTGGAGTGATCTGTACCAACCCTAGACGTGCATATCACTAGCATATTCTGCTTGGCTGCACAAAATGGCCGCCAGAGATAAATATAGAAAATTTTGTCTGGCTTTCACAGGTCAAACTGCTGGCTGGATTTCAACATAACTTAGTGACAAGTATCACCCCTAGTTGTGCATATCACCAGCATGTTCTACTTCACTGAACAGAATGACCGCCAAAGTTAAAAATAGAAAAACCTTGTCCGGCTTTCATAGGTCAAACTGCTGGACAGATTTTGACAAAACTTCACAGGAGTGATCAATACCATGCCTTGTTGTGCATATCACCAACATGTTCCGCTTCACTGCACAAAATGGCCTCATCAGCTAAAGGTATACATAGGGGGAAACATGCCCGTCTGTACTTATTCCGTGGAAAACTGAAAAAGCTTGGGAAAAAAACCTTGGAATCTCACACTTAGAAAATTTAACATGAAGAAATTCTAACACATAGAAGAATTTAAGCCCGGAAACTCACACTTAGGAAAATTTTAGCACAGAAATTTCGACTTAGTAAAAATTTGGCACGGAAAAAGAGCACGGAATGTTTCCGTGCAAAATTTAGACTAAGTCCACACTGATAGCTAGAAATTTTAGACATCTTTTAACCAGGGAGTGCAATATTTATGCAGATATTCATTCTAAAAATTATTCATTCAAATACTGTAAAATCAGATACCCTTTCAAGATTGAAATTTTGTGAATATGAAATTCCTGTTCTATATATTTCCATTTATAATGCATCATTTGCAAATGCATAATTATATTCTTTATCATACATAATTTTAATTAAGCCAGCCCTCAATTTTCACAATTCTGGAAATTTTGAATACAGTCAAACCTGTGTTAAAAGACCACCTGCGAACAAAGACCACTTTTACAAAACCTGTCTGAAAAGACCATCATTTTGTTCTCCGGTCAGACCATTATCAATGAATTATTTAACCAGTTTTAAGAGAGACAATCTGTGAACAGAGACCACTTAAAATAATAATTAAAATTTCTCCTCCAAAAACAATTCCAATGTTTTTCTCATTCCATAGAATTCCTTAGATTTTTTAAGATAATGCTTTTTCCTACTAAGTAAGATTTTTTTATTTAAATTGCACCAAAGAGTTCATTGAAAATCTTAAGATTTGTTTGGATTATACTAGGTATCCAAATTAATTGAAATGAAACAAGGAATCTAACTAATTAAAATTTATGTCAATGTTTTCATTTTGTGTATTAAAAGGATGTTAATTAGAATTCTATCATTTAGCTATTATTGAACATTTAAATATAGATCTATTAAAATATAGGCCCAAGAAGTCTTGATATATTTTGCCTCATTATTTTTTACTTTACCCAAATCTAAAATTTCAGTTCAAAGAGTTGAAAATTCACAGAACATTTGAGTCTGAAATTGACATATATTGAAGGAAAGCAGGCAGAAATAAGTTACACACTAGACTTGCATAGTGTCTGCCTTTCGTCATTCATTGAGTATAAATCATCATATCTGAATTCCTTATTTTAATACTTTATATTTATTTATTCTATTGCATTTCTTACATTTTCAGTATCTAAAAGAATGAAATGAGAGTGCTCCTGCAATGCTTATATAGATGGAAATTTCAGATTGGCTGCCTCTGTATAAATATAGGTAACTGATTGCTTTGTACATGCTTAAGGCCTCACCAAATTAAAAAGTTGTTCATCGAATTTAATTGCCACTTGTATATTTCCAGAAACACAAGAAAAATTTGGCTTGCGCTTGCCCCATGGAAAAAAATCGAGCTAAGATTTGTTTGTGTGCTTTAACTAAGTACTCTTTACGGACGTAACTGTGTACAAATGCTTATAAATAAATTCCAGTCCCAGATTGTTATAAGATAGTCACTTAAGTCACAATAAATACATTTCGTCTATAATATGTCATGATATATGCATGCAGTTACGCCATTTTCTTCGATTGTTGCAACAAAAATCGGATTTATTTCATTGAAAATTGGGTGAAAACTCTCACTAATTTATTTCATAACATCAGTCTACATTATTAGTCCCCTACTGGTTGCATGAAAACCAGTTTCGGGGACTATAGGATTGCACTTTTCCGTCATTCTGTCCGTCCGTCCGTCAGCAATTTCATGTCTGGTCCATAACTGTCATCCATGAAGGGATTTTAATATTACTTTCACATAAATGTTGAGAACATTCAATTAAAGAATTGCTGATTTATTAAGAAGAACTTTATCTTTTTTTGAAATTTTGAGTAATTCATGGACAATAACTCCAGAGACTTGGAGGATCTTCCTAGTTAATGAACTTTGCCTAGATATTATGTCCAGGATCAGTGAGTGATGAAGTTTGGTGACCACTGGATAAGAGCTCCTCAAGTAAGATAGCAAACAACTCATCTTTTTAAAGACAAGACAGACATATTTTTAATCATCTGATTTTTATTTTTGCATAATATTTGCATAGTATGTCTATAAACAGTATATTCGATTCCAACAAAACAACCAAAGCCACAACAATAAATTCAAATGCCGATCATCATCTATGGTGTGAAAAATTCCATCTATTTGTGTAGATATGTGAAAATGTGAAATTTACAAAACAAATTTCACCAAAGTTTTATCGCAAACTCCTTGACTCCTTGGCCTTTTCCTTCAGAAATTCTCCACTTAATGAGATATTGTCTCTACGTGTCCCCAGTCTCCCCCCCCCCCCCCCCCCCGCACACACACACAACCTTACCCACCTAGCAGGACTTAATGTATCCGATTTGTAACTGTCACAAATTGCACTCCTATTTTTTCGGAATAGTGCTTAGGTTTTCTTTTTATGTCAAATTTCTCTTTGATTCTAGCTTTTGTTTAAAAACTAGCATCAAGGGCATTAATCATCTCAATTTTTTGTGTCCAAAGAAATAACTTTTCTTTTCATGCCAGACTTAGACGTAGCCATTTTGATACATAAACTACACAACAAGTCCCTTATACGTACAATGAAAATGTATTTTCACGGACAGGTGTACAAATGAAAGTGATTATCGTTCAATTTGTAAAGACATTATTACATGGACTCGATTGTAATAGATAAAATAACTGAATACATAGTGTTAATCTCTTTATTATGTATTTATCGATAACAGGTGATAATCACTTCGATAAATTATCAACACTGCATAGATTCAAACTGTTGAAAAAATCAGGCGTAGCAAGGGCGAAATGGCTGCCAACTTCAAAGATTAGTTCGTATAAAAAAATGGAAACTTATAACATTTTAGCTCATTTGGACATCCAAAATGTGTTCGTACCTCCCGAAATTCGTTTGAAGCGAGCTCGCTCTTACCAAAAAAGTTTTACAAAGAAAATAGAAGGACTCGGCCGGGGAATCCGGATTTTGTTCGTTATTGCCAAAAATTCGTATCAAGCGAGTTCGTATTAAGTGGTCTTGACTGTAAATCATTTTTGGTACGGCGGAGGGGGTTAGAGACTGAAGGGAGACTGGTTTGTGCTGTTGAGCTGACGGACACCAGAATCTAAAAGTGATTTTCTTTTCTGTTTTCTTTTGATTTATGAGAAAAGGGGTTTGGGGTAATGTGGGGTGGGATAGTTATGTGGATTATTGAACACTACACGTCGTCAACAACCTATATATATTTCAAGTTTCAAATAAATACGTTCAATAGGTTTTAGGAGTGCCCTGTATATGGAATACAGATTTGACATTCAACTTTAATTTGTGACCTTGACCTTTGAACTACCAATTCAATTCATGTACTTTGCACATCTGTCTTTTGACCTGCTAGTCTTGTCTCAGCTCCACCTACCTATATGCCAAGTGTAAAGGCAACAACGTAAATGGTTATTAAGTGATATTCCAGACACGAACTATGTCGGACAGACTGGAACTTTGAGCTCATTTGTGAACTTTACCTTTGACCCATCGAATCAATTCAAATGTCCTGCACGTCGTTCTTACACTACTTAAAGTTCTGCCAAGTTTTAAGTCAGTACCTTATACACTTAAGGCCGTAAGTTCTGCACGGTGCATAAAAAGTAAAATAAAATAAATTAACGTATCCGTTTTACCTGTATTTTAATTTGATATCCAAATAAATTCATTTTCACAAAATAATCCAAAATCTGAACAAAATTTATCCATTAAAAACATTTTATGCAGCTTTTGTTAACACTACCACCAAAATCAGTTTATCACTTCAATTTCAAGTACATCTGAACTTAATCCCCGCTAATAACGGATATGTCCACCGCCTGCATTGCATACGACTGTACATCTTCCTCTCTGAATGGGAAGGAGCATTATCTTGTTGTAGAACGAGTCCAGGATTCCGCCGCATGTATGGGACGACAACAGGACGTAAAACTTCATCGACGAAACGCTGAGCTGTTAGGCCACGTCGTCTAGCTCCGGGGTTAACGTTATCTAAGAAAACAAAACGTGTTTTCCCATGGTACGTAAATCCAGCCCATACCATTGTACTTGGGCCACCGAAACGATCTCGTTCCATGACACAGGCGTCGGCGAACCTCTCATTACGACGTCGGTAAACGTGCTGACGTCGGTCGTTGAAATCAATCTGAAATTTGCACTCGTCGGTAAAGAGGATTTGACGCCAACGCTGTAATGGCCATCTTTGATGACGTCTGGCAAAGTCATTACGATTCCGGCGGTGCCTAGGTGTCAAACGGGCGCCGCAATATGGACGTCTTGCACGTACTCCAACTTCACGTAGACGACGTCGAATCGTACGCGCGCTCACATGATGACGGGTCCTGCCTGGCGTGATCCTAGCAGTATGAATAGGAACTTCTAAACGTCTTCGTAGATGAGTTATATCTATCCACCTGTCCTGCTGACGTGTAGTTTCACGTGGACGTCCTGTACGTCGACGGTCGTTAACTCTCCCGGTAACGCCGTATCGTTGTCTTAGACGACGAATGGTATGTTCGTGAACTCCAAAGTTTCTTGCAACTTGCGCCGCAGTGATCCCACCTTGCAACTGGCCTATAGCGCGCAAACGTTCCTCATTTGAGAGTTTTATTGTGACGTTAACGTCAAGATTAATCAAAGATATGCACTGGCGAATGACGTGTCAGGTTTAGTCAAAGCAAGATAAGCATAAAAAACTCAAAATTACATTGTGAATCTACACGTTGTACATTGCACGTGAAATTCGTGCTCACCATAACCTCTCAACCGAGACATTGTCGCTTACTTGAATTTTTAGAACAATAATTTGTAGATTTGTGTAGGAATTAAAATAAAACCGGTTTTAGGACAATTGGTCAAAATTTGAAAAAGTTATTACACTTCTAAAACCCGTGCAGAACATTTGGCCTTAGGTGTATAGTTACATTATGCGTCGGAATAGATTGATGGGCGGACGAAGAGACGGATAAATGTACATTCCAATACAGTCATATTCATCTATATCATATCCAAAACGGACGTAAAATAATACCCTCCTGACGTGTTGAATGTTTCCAGTGAGTCTATGGAACAATCACGGTATTATAACTATTTTGATCCTGAATGAAGATCTTTTCTTATAAAACCGAATTGTCTTGTAATCCAAATGCTTTGTAGTGTTGCAGTAATGATTATCAGAACACTTACAGTAGATAACGTTTACTTTTTGAAAGCTATTCACCCTATAATTATTATGATACGTGTACAAGTGTACTGTAATACTTTACTTTTACAATTGCAAAATTGTGTTACTCATCATTTAATGTTTCTCATGTCATAAGTTGTCTCATTGCTTTGAATAATTTAATATTGTGGCTTGCTTTCATAATACAGCAATTCAGCAGTGATTAAATAACTAATCCCGAAATATGGCCAGATTTCCCAAACGCAAATATGGATAGCGTTTGATCATTGTGTTTTCATTAATATTATATAATTTTATGTTTGTTCGTAGGAAAGGCAGTTCCGTAGAGACATAAATCGGCATTATACTCTTATATTCAAATCGAAAAAAAAAAAAAACAACACTGAATTAATCAATCAGAAAATTCTGCACACCATCATCGATATCTCTTCATTAATTTCTTTCATTATTCGCAAAATTGTCGGAAGGATAGACGGACGGACGGACGGATGGACGGAAAGGTAGGTAGATATACGGACATACGGACAGACACAA
The DNA here is from genome assembly GCF_021730395.1 of Mercenaria mercenaria. Lineage (NCBI taxonomy): Eukaryota > Metazoa > Mollusca > Bivalvia > Venerida > Veneridae > Mercenaria > Mercenaria mercenaria. Next base: position 2,680,401 of record NC_069378.1, read on the forward strand.
AGACAGATACTGATTTGAAATTTACTTCACTGAAAACCGTAACCTGCAAATAAACATCAGTAACAATATAGCAGCTGGTTTACAAGACAAATACTATACAGTTGAAATAAAACGAAACTGTTATGAACGATGTAAATTAGTTTTTCTTTTTATAAACGTTATTTTGCCGTGATGATTTCTGATGCCAGTTCGCTTAATACAAAATGAATATTTTTTCCTTCTGTATTTACAAGCTTAATATTAATATGTGACTCAATTTTGTTATGATAAATTAAGTCACGATATTGTCATTGCTTTTGTGTTTAGCCAGGAATTCACAGTGTGTCAGTTTTCCTTACAAGAAAAGCGATTTCTATGGAACGTTTGTAAATGATAATTATAACCTGTTATGATACATTATCCTAATAATGCTAATATTAGCCGCGTCATGAGAAAACCAACATAGTGCCTTTGCGACCAGAATGGATCCAGACCAGCCTGTGCATCTGCGCAGTCTGGTCAGGATCCATACTGTTCGCTTTCAAATCCTGTTGCAATTAGAGAAACCGTTAGCGAACAGTATGGATCTTGACCAGACTGCGCGGATACGCAGGCTGGTCTGGATCCATGCTGGTCGCAAATATGTTGGTTTTCTCATGACGCGGCTCATATCACAATTTAAAATATTTTCTATTTTGAAATAGCATTCATTTGTTTTTCATCAAGTGAAATTAATCTGAAATCTCTACACCTAACAAAGTTCTTCAATAGTGTATGGTTGGATATGCAAATCTAAACGCGTAGTTGAAATAAAACAAAAGAAGAAAACGAGTACAAAATACACATTTAAAGAATCACAAAGAGGTACTTCTTTAGAATGGGCAAACAACATGGGCTGTTTTAGACAAGTGATACGTCCGACTGTGAAATGATAAATGTAACTTACGTCCGGTATGTCTAAGAGCAAGCTGAATCACAACCTCCTTTAATATTTAATTCTTTATAATTTTACCGATGTAACAGGAAAATGCCATGTCCTTGAAATTTCCGAATGTAATTAACATAGCTATCTAAGCCTCCGCATTTGTTTTTGCTGAAATGTCTGCTAATAATTATGTAAGTAAAACTTTTATTTGAAGAACGTTTAACTATTATGCAACAAAGAAAGCAGTAGTTCTAATGTAGTACAGTCCTCAACAGGACAAATATAATTTGTAAGGGTAAAATAAAAACTTATTCTTACTACGAAAGACCGGTGGTGACTTCGAACTTCATACTTCACAGTTCAAACTTCACACTTCATATATATAATGCTTAATACACGTACAAATCATAGGAAAGTCTGAACTGTGAAATTTGAAGTCTGAAATGTGAAGTCTGAAGTTTGAAGTTTGAAGTGTGAAGTAGAAAGTCTGAAGTTTGAAGTGTGAAGGCTGAAGTGTGAAGGCTGAAGTTTGAAGTGTAAAGTCTGAAGTCTGAAGTTTGAAGTGTGAAGTCTGCATTTTGAAGTGTGAAGTATGAAGTTTGAAATGTGAAGTTTGAAGTGTGAAGTATGAAGTTTGAAGTGTGAAGTCTGAAGTTTGAAATGTAAAGTTTGAAGTGTGAAGTCTAAAGTTTGAAGTGTGAAGTCTTTTTCGGGCGTTTTTTTTCTATTTTTAAAATAACCTGGAATTACCGAGATTGGGCATAATGAAGTAGAATAATGATTATGGCTGAGTTACTTATGACTCCAGAGGCGTAATTTGAATGAATATCGTAGAGTATAATATACTGTAAGAGAAGAAGATATTAAAAAGGTTTTCCTTTATAAGTCCGTTTAAAAGTACTGTCCCTCGGATGGGATAATTTTGAATCCAGTGGCATAATTTGAATACCTTTAATACTAGAAGGCCGCTAGGTAATGCCACACACCATATATCTAATTTCTATGCTTTTCTGTTTTACACATGAATATTTTTAAACATATTTTTCCTTTCGTTTACTATGGCAACCACATTTCTGCATTGAATGAAATTGTTTTAGCAATGTGTATGTGCGTCACCCACCCATGTATCATTCCCGTGAGATTGTTTAAAAAATTATCCCGATAGTTTTTCTCAAGAAGATTTTGAACGGACGGACGACAGACAGTGAACTTCCCCTTATTTTTCGAATATCAACAAGTGATATAATCTAAACTCGAAAAGTCGTCTATTTTCCAAGAACATTCAAAATGTACACAATCAATAATACTTAAAACTCAAATAAGAAGTGGCATACACATCTATGCCAATACACAATAAGCAGATGACGTCAAGTCACGTGATGTTTCATCTACGAAGTGCGAAGCGTGCAGTGAAGTGTAAAGTTTGAAGTCTGAAGAATGAAGTTAAAAGTGAGAAGTATGAAGTGTTAAGTCTGAAGTTTGAAGTGTGAAGTATGAAGTGTGAAGTGTGAAGTATGAAGTGTGAAGTTTGAAGTATGAAGTATGAAGTATGAAGTTTGAAGTGTGAAGTCACTACCGGTCTTCCCTATACACAATGTCATAATACACTCGTTTTCCGCAATAAACCAGCCGTTTAGATTTGGAGGAAAAAGAACATTGGTGAAATCATTTTGCATTCGTTAAAGAGGTGTATGTATTTGCCAAAAATGCATATAAAAGCTTTCAGGTTTAGCGGTAAATCATCAAACCATAGAAATATTTAGTAAACAAACAACATTTTAGTAACAATCTAACTGTACATTACATGTTCTACCGAACTGTCCCGTATTCTGATTTTCATTTGTATAGAAAAATAGAACAATTCTTGAAAACTACTTTTGACCTAGTAATTTAAAATTTCAATACTTTGTTATTGTTACAAATGCATCAAACGAAGATATGTAACAGTTCTTTGAAAATGGTGAATTTTAAAAGCGATTAATTGTCTTTAAGAGTGACCCCTTTATGCAGCGCTTTTCCGGAATTCAACGTATATATATCTGTAAATTGACAATTGTCTTGTAAATTAATATAAATGTTTTATATACTGTTCAATTTTCATTTATTCTCTTTATGATTTGGTGTTGTTTGAATGTTTTGACTAACTGTTAATGAGATTATTTTCTGGACAAACGTCATTTAAACATTGAATGAAGTGGAAAAATTAACTATTCGCAATAACATCTTTGGTATTCACATGTGGCATTTTCTCTTAAATGATATCTATATACATCACCATTTAAGTTACTAAATTCTTTATGGATTTAAGGTTTGTGAGTACATCCTTTCACTAGTACATGAAGTGTTTGTTTTTTTTTGTGTAAGTTTTGAAATAAATATTCAGTAAAAGTGAATTTCTGGCGTTAACTTCTTTGGTAGTCCTCAAAGACATAGCTGATGGAACAAAATTGTTCGACGAGAAACAGTCATGTAGTCATTGATAAGGCTCAAACTGTGTAGTGGGTATTCCGATAGGATACAGTATTTGGTTTTATACATGTTTCCAAAATTTTATTTTTTCCATGAAGTGGGCAAAGACGTTAATTTTTAAAACAATGTTGTTAAGAAGTGGTTAGATAAGAACGGACCTTGTATTTCAGTAACAATACGTGCCGACTCGTACTGAATATTTTAATAGAATGTTTTATATAATCTTCACAGCCGTCACAAAGTCAAGAGAAAACTTAAACTGATTGTAGGGTTCTACCTTGACTTTGTCATTGCAGATATGAATAAACAATACGTTGTACAATGGAATTGTCTTTTCTTGCACAATACCATGAAACGATGTGTTGTTCTTTGCCTGTACATATCACTGTCATTTAAATGATAACTTAGTACCGACATGCAAACATCGGTAGATCGTAGATCGCAGATTTGGCTGTATTTCGTAATTGTCTATTTGACATGTTTTCAGTGAAGGCACAATGAATTTTTACACTGGTTTCTTAATTTCAACAAAGTGCTAATGGGATTCGTCTGAAAGAGACTGGACTTTTTTTTTTGAAAAATGATTTGCAACTGATGCTGTGATAGAAGGAGTTTGCAGAACTTACTGATTATGTTTTGTGTGTTTTGTCCTCACAGTCAGGTATGTTGAGGGTATACCAGCATCTAGCATTTTAGCCATTCATTTAACAACATTGGTCGAGGGAAATATTTAACACTGTTCAAATACTTCTATAAACGATTCCTATGTTTACAAATAAGATCAATTTATCAATCAGAAATCACAACAGAAGATTTCAATGTTCTTATATGTTTTTTGTACCTTTTGTGTAAAAACGAACATATCATTAATCAAGGGGTGGGTAAACATTGTCCTTCGGTCTACCCGTCAGTTAACCAGTCGTACACTGCTTAAAATATATGTTTTCGTAAAATTTGGTACATTTATAGAGGTCATTCAGCACATGGAAACTGGTTCATTACTAGAATGTATATAAAGTATATACATGTCATTTTATTTATATGTTTGCCTGTCAGTCTCTAAACATTGATCATATGATGTCTCTACGTGTAAAATATGCCTTGTATGCTGATTTAATTTGTTAAATATGAATGTAGCTCCTATTAAAGCACGAGTCCTGCAATAGATTTGAAAGGACAATACAGTAGTTTTCATAGAAGCTTATGGATAAATAATGGACAATATGGAGAAAATTAAGGCCAATATTTTTGTCTTGCTATGTCTTAAGTGCAGTTTGCTTTGGAAACAATGTATTTTCCAAGGTGATATAATTATAGCTTATATTGTGAAGATTGCATTGTGTTTTCGATACTGTATATTCGCTTTTATAAAACTGAAACAATTCTTTCACTCTTCTATTAATCTCAAGTAATTTCAGGCTATTTTCATTTGCAAACCCTTTTACTATTAGAAAGAAATACGTTTTAAAATTCGCAATTTTAACTTCAGTCGGTAGGCATGTCTCTTTAAACATAATGAAACTTGAGTGTTTTGAAACTATACTATGTCTTGTATTACATTTATATAAGTTTCAATAATTGCAGTCGTAAAAGGTTCATGTTATGCAAAAAATAGGGCTCGCTACCAGAATGAAACACAAATTACTAGGAATTTCTCTTAAACGAAACGCTGCTAGATGTATTAAGGAAGATTTGTACACCTGCTCCTTCACTGGAATTATTTGTGTTGTTTACTTTCACTCCTAACTAAAAGCCGTAAGCTTGGTCTGAAACTGTGTTTAGGAAAAATGGATGTAAAGGAATTTAGAAGAATGCATTCATATATACTGATGATATCTTATACACTATATGTCAAATACAAATGATATTGATTTCGAAAAACGCACGATACATGTCCTTATAAGAATAACAGCTTTTTCATCATCAGGCCGGATGTGAATTCATTAAACATAAATATGCATTAGGCAGAACTGATCGTATATACTTTGTCAAAACGTTCAACAGTTTTGATGTTGTCAAATAGTGTCGGTATATGCTGACCTGCGTATATACTTACATAACGCAGTTGTTTTCACGATAATCACAATAACTTTACTATGATATTTGCATAGCACTTGGCACTAGCAGAATATTATTTAAAAACATTGGTGTCAATTCAAAGAAATAGAAATCTTTTTCCACTGATTTCTGTTGACTTCCTTGATGTTCGTAAAGGCAAGTTTGCTTATCAATTGATGTAGAGACGTATAAATTTGTTTCCTTCTGCTGCATTCGACGACTTTAATAGCATAGCTGATATAAATAATGGCTAGTGGGAATCAAATCCGATGATATCAAAGAAATACATCAACTAGAAACAGCCAACAGGCTATCTTGACATTTTCATTGTATTTATAATTGTTAGAATAAAGTAATCAATTGATTGTAGAGACGTAATAAATGTGTTTCCTTCTGCTGCATTCGACGACTTAAATAGCATAGCTTATATAAATAATGGACAAAAAGATTGGTTTTGCTAGTTGGAATCAAACTCGATGATATCAAAGAAATACGTCAACTAGAAACAGCCAACCGGCTAACTTGACATTTTCATTGTATTTATATAAGTATTAGAATGAAGTAAGCAATTATAGCTACCGATAACTACTAATAAACTTTGATAATGTGGCAGTTGACCTCAATACAATCGACACTGTTTATTTTCCAATACAGGTTAATCCAATAATTGCTTCGCAATAGATCTATGACAGATTATCTTTGAACACCCCTGGAATTTTTGGACTCAACTGCCACATTATCAAAGTTTATTAGTACTACTGTTGAATCCACAATAAACGTTGTCGCATTGAATGTTTACTCATGTACTCATACCTGAGAAAAATATGTAATTGTCCCAACATTTAAGTGTTTATTCAGCTTAACGAGGGGCACAGTATCACACTCAGTTTAAATACTTTACACACCATTATAGCTTTTTACATAACTGGTATTCCCTGGATGGAAACATTTTCAAAATGGATTTAGCTTTGAGGTGGTACATTATCAAATTGAAAACAGTATCAGTGATTACATTTAAATGATTGAAATATTATTGCACTGGATTTTCCTGGCGGTGTAACAAGACATGGCACAAATTTGTTATTATTGTACGCTACGCTTTATAATAATGTTTCCTTGCCTAAATAATGTAGACACATTCAAAATAAATTGAAACAAAGTCTTACACTAATCGAATTATTTACAAATTATATCAAATACTTTATATTCATACATGTATAAGATGTTTTGTTATTTCCCGTCAACGATTTTTTTATTGTTCAATTATAAATGTATTGTAAAATAAACAAGTAAGCTCAGGAACTTCTTTCTCAAGAAACGTATATACATTTCTTTTTGTAGCATCCGAAAGGGTTATTAGTCCCCTAATGATTCAAAATAAGCTTTTGGGCCTATAGGATTGCGCTTTTCTGTCCGTCCGTCCGCACTTTCGTATTTGGTCCATATATATCTGTCATCCATTAAGGATTTTTTTATTACTTGACTCAAATGTGCCCCATAATCATGACAACGTGTTTTGCGCAACACCCATATCCCAGTCGAAGGTCAGTGGTGATTTTTTTTTCCTTTCTGGTCCATCACTCTGTCATTCATTAAGGGATTTTAATATTATTTGACACAAATGTTCCCAGGAGGCAATTTTTATGCGTAATACCTAGATGCCTAGTTCAAAGGTCAAAGGTCACATTTGAAGGTCAAACGTCAACATTGATCTATTTCTGTCCAGTCTGTAAACTATTTTGATATAAGTTTATGGATTATATGGACCTAATTAAAAAGATTTGTCTGTGTATTTTCAGATTTAACTGTTATTTTTGAAAACGTAAATTTAACAGTTATAGATATACACATTATCTTAATACAAATATTATCCTATATAATACTGTACTGATGATAAACCCGGACAGATGATAAAGTCGACCACCTTGGAAATATTTTATTGCAATCGGTTATTTATAAAATTGAACACACCATCTAATAGTTTCCATTTACAACACCAACTGGTGTAAATAAAAACAAAATTGGTAAATATTCTGTTTAAATAAATGACTTACATTTATCTGTATAAAAATATTTATCCAAAATTACTGAGGAAGAAGGTCTATTAGATGATGTGTTCAATTTTATAAATAACCGATTGCAATCAAATATTTCCAAGGTGGTAGACTTGTATTTGACATATAGTGTATAAGATATGTTTTTTTGCGCATGCTAACTGTCGCCACATGAAGGCCTGACATTGGGATACTTTTCGTTACTTGATCAGGAATGACTGTTGCAGCGTTTTGGCGAAAGTGTCAATATAATACTAAGAAGAAAATTTTGTAAATGACAAAATGTTCGAATTTATCATCAGTCAACCTGCTTACAGCCCCCATTTTACAAACCCCTTTCAGGGCCCCACTTCGTGTCAGTTTGCTAACTAAATATAAATTTGAATTATGTAAAGTTTTCAGCAAATGTTAAGCTTTATTTTGATACCGACCATTGATTACAAATTGCAGAAATTAAAAAGTTACAGGTAAAAACCTCATTTTCTGTTCGGGTTTATCATCAGTACCAGTATAGAAAAAGAGACGTTTAATTTGCAAATTATTTAATACAATATGGAAAACAAAATGTGGTTCTGTTCTAATATTTGACGACATTAAACAATGCGGAAGTTAAGCACAACTGGTCAACAGGAAATGTCAAAATCAGCTAAAATACACATCGACCCATACATGGAAATGTACACACAGACACACGCACTAAGCCTCTATCGGTTATTTTTAAGAACAAAATGATATATTATAAACTTTTCCTCAGCTTCGAAGTAAAAATCTTTGGCAAATATTTATATTTGCTCTATTTGATCTATAGATATATTATATACGGGCATTTTATGGTCACAGTTATTTCTAGAAATATGAGATATAGCTATAAGGTCAATTCGTAGACCAATTGGTCATATGCTATTAAAGCTATGTTTGCTAACAGTAAAGTTCCTAATTTTACATAACTAGTAGCGTTTCAGGTTCTAAGTACATGAGGATAAAGAAGCGTTTACAGAGAATAATTTCGCTTTCTCATTCGCCGGTTTGCTCATTGGAATTCCTAGGTCATTTAAATATAAATAGCATTAAGTATCGTTTGGGAAAATTTATATTTTTGTTTTGTTCTCATTAACATATTGCTGCTTTGTCATCCTTCGCTTAATTGAAGAGATTGAGGAGATGATAGATTAGATATGGCTTATGTTGATGTTCATGTCATTTTTAACGAAAACAATGAGGTAAAATGATGATGTCCTATTAAACTGAATGTTTCGTTATGACTGGTCATTTTGGAACCTTTCGATGCTTCTGCTAATAATGTTTCGCTTTAGCTGGTGCTAGGTGACGTTAGGGATTTAGCACATTTCTCTACCTCTAATGTGCTTTTAAAGAAGTTATTCGCCTTTAAGTTATTTATTATCAAAATGTCTCAACGTGGACGAATTATCATGCATTTGGTGTAAGACATTTTATGGACACATCTTATTCTTCAGTTGTTAATTTGCACAAAATCATGATAAAAGGATTTCTCATTTGTACCAGTAGATAATGTAACTTGTGGAAGTAAGCGCTAATGAAAAGAGACGTTTTGGAAAAAGAGAAAAGAAAGACGTTGTAATGCTAATTCTGCCTGCCCTGTTAGAAGTTTCTTAAATCATTTAGAGATGGTAAAGGATTTTGAAATCGGTTTTAAAATCATAGAGTAATGAACATTTGATATTTGTTCAAAATAACAGCCATATTATTTTCCATAGCAATGCTGAACAAAATGGCAAATTAAAGATATCCCATGGTTATCTTTCACTAAAATTTTTGTCTTTAGATATTTACTTCAAATGAATAAAATCCTCTTCTAATGTATTTAACTTTAATTGTTATATAAAGTTTATTTGCGTATTGCGCTACATTCATATTTTTGTTGTGTTTAACGTCGTACCGACACAAATATAGGTCATATGGTGACTTTCCAGCTTTCATGGTGGAAGAAGACCCAAGGCGTCCATCCACACGGGCGGGCATATAGGCAGAATCACCGACCTTCTGTAAGCCAGCTGTATGGCTTCCTCATACGAAAAATTAAATCCCCCGAGTGAGGCTGAGGGGCAAGTAAGACCTTAGAGGTCCCTCACCAACATATCAATTAGATGTCAAACAGTAACATCTGATTGTTAAAAAAACAGGCAGTGTTTATAGTGGTAGTACACATTTATACTGTGTTTATTTATACATGTATATTGTTTGCATTATTTTAAACCTTATGCATAATCAACAGTGGATTTGTGAAAGCGAATCAACGGTTACTAATAGAATGACGTCAGTAAAATTGTTAAAATGGGTATCATAACATACTACCTGCAGCATATGAAAATTAGATAGATATACAAGATGAATTTATAAGCCTTGTTTTCTGTTATAGCATAGCATATCTGTGGCAAATAGATCATAACCTTTTTAGTATGTGGTCCATGACATGCTTCCCAGTCTTGTATCAACTGCTATCGCTTTTAATCTGATTTTGATTTGCTTGTTGTGTTATTTGATCAGCAAATTATAATATTCTCGGATTGTGGCATTGTAAACACTTCACAGAATTCTGGAAAAAATATCGTTACTACCTTTTTTACTAATTGTGAGGGTCACACTTAATGTGTATCAAACATCGAACAGATGAGCATTCACTGGTACTTTTGGGGCAATAAAATCATTTTGTGTTTAGAAAACAAATAAGAAATAATGGGTGAAGCAGAATCACAGATAAATCTATATTCGATGTTCTTGCTAATGAGGCTCATACTATTTCATGTGTTAAATTCTTGTTGACAAATAACAAATATATTTTTCAAGATTTTAGAATTTATTGAACACTTGTACAAATAACTAAACGGAAAAGCTCTTGTAGTATAATGGCTCTCATCACAATGTTAAATATCGTATTCCTGGACTCGTATTCTCTAGGCAGCCTTTATGCAAATTGCGCACCAAATACTTTTGATCGTTTTAGCACATTTTCCAATTATTGGAGAGTGACTGAATACAAGCGAATAAATAATTATGTAAGATACAAGCAATAATTAAGCACTGAGTTTGGAGCACTTTTGTAACGGCTCGTGACGTGTAAAAGTTTATACAACACCTCTCGCAGACGAGGTGCAACTGATCTTATTCGAGCAAAAATAATTGTATAATGAAAAAACATAAACAAAATATAAACAGTTTTTCCCTTTCTGTAACTTTGAAGTTTGATAAAAATATACTAAAATTAGCGATTGTCTTTTAAAACGCAAAAGTTTCATTTACAATTAAATTTCTCCGCGTTTGATATTATTCAAACTTAATAAATGTCAAAAAGTTCCAGTGATACCATGTGAAGGTGGAGGAGAATTACAATTGGAATGTTTCTTAAAAATCCTCGTGCACATAGCTGTGTTGAATAACGTGTATATCAGGGGATTTGCAGCGGAATTCAAAGGCGCTAGGCTCTGTAAAAAAGTACTAATGGCAATCATTTGCTGTGACATCGGGATATGTCCATATACTGACAATAAGTCCCATATGAAGTAAGGTGACCAACAGAAGATGAAAGCTGAAAATAATAAAAAAACACGAATCAGTAATTTATATGCAAGCAAAACGTATACATTGAATAACAGCATCTTACTATATAAATTAATTTTCATTGAAATATGCTCCATGTATTATTCACAGGTGTTATTATTCAGAAATATAACTTTATATAGTTTAGTATTTGCAAAATTTTATGGTGTCCATAGCTATACTTGACTTCCTATAACTTCTTAAGTATGTAGCTAATCATAGCTTTGCGTTTTCCAAATCTCGTTGTGTAACATACAAGTTTGAGGATACAAAGCATATCTCAAATCTTGCAACCATTTTAAAAGATGCCAAGCAGAAATATGATTGTATAGAAAATTGTGTAATGTTAAAGATTTATTCGAGTTTAAGTTATATACATATAATATTCGAGATGTATTAGACTTTATGTAGTGGCCTCTGTGGAAGAGTGGAGAAGGTCGCTGCAATGAAATAATTTGTCCTTCTATGCAATAGGTCGTAACGCAAGAGAATTCTTTCATCTACAGGTACCTTCAAGCTTAGTTAGAAGGATGATGATTCTATACATGCCTAAAACAATGGTCAGAGATACATAACGGGGACTCCCGCCGCCTCTTACAATCAAAGTCGTTACATGACCAAATAATATCCATATAAAGTTATTGGGTCTTTTTCCAATTTTTGAGACCAAAGGTCGCAATATGACCACAATATACCGAAAGGGGTATTACAGGGTCTTATCCTACCATTTTAGACCAATAGTCGCAATATGAGCAACATTGCCCGCATGACAATATAGTCTTCTTCCAACAAGAAAGGTCTAAGGTCGCACTATGATTCAAAATATGCTAGGGTGGGTATATTGACTTTTATCCATTACTAAAAAGATAGATAGCCGCAGTGTCCTATCGCTGTGTCCTTGTTACTTAAAGCCAAAACAACAGGATAAAATGTTCTTACCTAAAACTATAACAAACGTCATTTTGATTGTTTTTATTTTAGCCTTCGGTATTACACCTCTTGAACTGGAAGCACTCATACACTGCGTCTTTGTCTTCGAAGTACTGGTAAATCGTACAGTAATGGAGCCTATTAAAAAATTCATGTTGTAGAAAACAATTTGAACCAGTTTATAAACTTGATACTGTAAAAAACAAGTGTCAGCGTTTGCCATATCTATCAATGTTTTATTTGTTTAGATTCTGATTATATTTCATTATGTCTTCATTTTTTAAAGACAGATGTTTGCAAGTAATTTCCTCTGTAATGTAAATGGAGTGAAGGAAAATAATTTACTAAAATATTTGATTCACATGGAACCCTAGAACATTGATATTTAAAGCACCTAGGACGGTTGCTTAACACAGAATTTTCGTTGTAACATATTTTAATATCTCTCTAACTAATTTAGTTATGAACAAACTGAATGTAATATTATTAAGTCCAGAAATGAGAATTTATGTACAGATATTAGGGCAATATATACTTCAAAAGCTATATCTAGCATAACATTGTTTCTTACTCAACGCGGTTTTCAATATCCATGTATAATAAGCAACAGTTTCATATATTAACCAAAAACAAGAATGTCTGTTTACGTGTAGAACAATGTTAAGTGGTTTCAAGTGAAATGGCCCTTTGGTGTTTAAGAATAGCATTTTGAACTTTCAACAGTTACTGCATATTCTGATTTGTCTTTCCATTTCTTTTCTGTTTAGTGTCTATCCTTTTGCATTCCGTGTATTTCTAATTGCCAGTCAGACAACTTTACAATTTCAGAACTACAGTAACAACGTAAGAATGAACGTTTCAACATACGAACCGTTTTGTGACAAACATCTTGTCTTCTCGTTACATCCATTCTCGGAAGATGACTTAAATTTCATGGATGACTTGCTCCAGATGATGACAACGATAATAATGTAGCAGCTCGCAATGATTATAGCCGGAATGATAAACACAGCAAAGGATACCAGCGTCATGTAAAGCTGAAACAGATACGACATTAAAAGTGATACTTAACCATACATTAGGAGTGGAAATATACATACAGCTCAGACAAGTAATGTTTTATAACGTCAGTACTGCACCGTATTTACGATGCAATGAGTTTTTGTTATTACAGGATAGACTTTACCTCTTTCGCGAACTTATCTATTATTCAGGTAATAAAAACAAATTTAAGTTATATAATTTCGGTTCTTTATCACTTCTGTAACTAACTGTTTATTCAAAGGTAGTTATACAATGTACCAGCACACCGCCATGTAAACTAAAACACGTGATCATATGCAGACAGAGTGAATAAATATGTGAATATTTTACCCGCCACTTCCAGGGATCCTGTAGATCTATCCAGCACTGTGGTATACGGTCAACGATCATCTCTTCGTACATATAGAGCATAGGCAACGAAAATAGTCCGGCAAACATCCAAGCTAAAGTGACAAGTATTCGACATCTTTTGGCTGAAAGAAAAACACAATTTATGTGACCATGATATTATTGAAACTATAACATTGATAATGTCTCAAACTATTAAATTTCACTAGATAGTCTGCTTATGCCGCTTCTATGACTCTCCGAGGAAAAATAATTTTACAAAATTATTTATCAGAAAATATTTTTATCTTAGCATAAACAATTTTTGACAATTATTATATGATCTGATGTTGAAAGCTGTGAATTGTATACGTAATGACCTGTGGAAAGATAACATTCTCATTTATAGTCTCTTAGCATTGGTGTCGTTGTAAATGTGTAATTTAAATTGTATTGAATCAGAATACCATTTTCTGCTTTGTTGTCCTCTTTATGTCGATATACGTAGAAAGTATTTTGGAAATATATCTTGGCCAACGATACAAAAATGTGTAAATATACTTTCTTCTACATATAAAACATCTATGTATAAAACTGCAAAATATTTAAAGGATGCGTTTAAGCGTAGAAATGAAACCCTTGAGCGCATAGCTGCTTCTTAAGTTTGTAGTACAAATGTATCGACAAATAAGAACTATGTCTATCACGATAATCTCTACTCCATGTTATATTGAATATGTATATAAATATGCCTGTATTATGTATGTGTATGTCTTGGCCATATTCAGTTTGTGTTTATGTTAATTGGCCAAAGGCATTGATTTGCTGATTTGCCAAATAAAACTGTATAAACTGTATAAGCTTTGAAATGCTTGGTTGTATGATTGCCGTTGACACCTTTTTGCATGTGCTTGTTACTTCAAACATTCATTCTCTCAATGTTCATGTGGAAATGTGTATTTTACTGCTGGCATGCTAATTTAAACCAGATCCAATATTTCTATTTTTACGATGTAAGTGCGCAATTTTCATGCTTCCGGATAACACCTGAACATTGCTGTAAAATGTCACATTCCACTTTTCCTTTTTAGTAGTGTAAGATAATTAGAGTTTGATAGACAGATTCTTCGTCTGACTACTTGTAGTATGTTTTCGCGACTTCACATAAAGTCGAATAGCGATGTTCACAGTAAGATAACATTAGAAAAGCAACCTCTTTCTCTAACTCGTAAAACAGAGTAAATGAACCATGGATCTTCTCCTTGAAGACATACTTGAATATTCTTTTAAGGTTTCGATGGAGGCCTTGAGAAACAAAAATCAAACAACACCAAATCATAGAAAGAAAGAGTTGTTTGACATGAAAATTGAACAGCATGTAAAACATGTATATTACTTTACGAAACAAGTGTCAGTATACTGATATAAACATTGAATTCCGGAAAAGGACTGCCAAAAGGGGCTCCACTTCCGGACAGTTAAACGCCTTTAAAAACTCACCATTTTCAAAGAACTGTTACACATGTTCGTTTTGATGCATTTGCAATAGCGTGCGAGTGGTGAAATTTCGCATAACAAGTTGGAACACAGTTTTCAGCAATTGTTTATCTTTATTTCTTTACAAATGGCATTCATTTTCAAAGGGAGACAACTGTTCCCGATTATTTTAAGTACAAATGGCATTCATTTTCAAAGGGAAACATCTTTTTCCGATTATTTTAAGTAATCTTTGAGAAAAAGTTGTCTCCCTTTGAAAATGAATGCCATTTGTAAAGAAAAAAAAGATAAACAATTGCTGAAAACTATGTGCCACCTTGTTACGTGAAATTTCACCACTCGCACGCTATTGCAAATGCATCAAAACAAACATGTGCAACAGTTCTTTGAAAATGGTGAGTTTTTAAAGGTGTTTAACTGTCCGGAAGTGGAGCCCCTTTAGGCAGCCCTTTTCCGGAATTCAATGTTTATATCAGTATACTGACACTTGTTTCGTAAAGTAATATACATGTTTTACATGCTGTTCAATTTTCATGTCAAACAACTCTTTCTTTCTATGATTTGGTGTTGTTTGATTTTTGTTTCTCAAGGCCTCCATCGAAACCTTAACCAACAGAAACAAGTAAAATTATAAAGGATTTTGATAAACTACAGGAATGGTTATTTTTGTTATCTGAATGATGCAATAACATGAAACATGTTATCTGAATGAGGCAATAACATGAAACATGTTATCTGAATGATGCAATAACATGAAACATGTTATCTGAATGATGCAATAACATGAAACAAATTACGAATAAGCGTAATGACGTAAATCATACGCTTGTGCGCATCGTCAGATCCGATCTGGCAAAATCCGTTCAAGCCGAATACAAAATCCCAGTTCGAGCTACTTTTATAAAAAGGGCACTGCACTGCTGAGCAATATACGCCCGACAGTATGACCTTTGACCCCTATGTGTGACCTTGACCTTGTAGCTAGCCATCCAAAACATGCGCTCTGCACATCGTTTCGATGAGGTGAACATTATTTTGTGTCAAGTTTCTTCGAAATCCCTTCAAGGGGTTCAAGAGTTATAGAACGATGACATCTGACCCCTGTGACCTTGACGTTGAAGCGAGCCACCCAGAACATGCACTCTGCACGTCGTCTCGATGTGTTGAACTTTTGTTTCTTAGAAATCCTTCAAGGGGGCCAAGAGTTACAGAGCGGACACGAAACACATTCATATGACTTTTGACCCCTAAGTGTGACCTTGACCTTGTAACGAGCCATCCAAAACATGCGCTCTGCACGTCGTCCCAATGTGTTGAACATTTGTGTTGAGTTTCTTTGAAATCCTTAAGGGGTTCAAGAGTAACAGAGCAGACACGAAATTGCTAACGGACGGACGGACAGAAAGACGGACGGATACCGGATGTATAACATAATACATCCCCTTCGGGCTATAATAATCCTATAGTATTATCAAGACGGGGACGTTCTTCTGCATTCTTTTTGTTTACTTAATTGATTCTCGATTTACTTCTTTTACATCTGAAGAACAAACCAGATATATCTTAAGAAATGTTTGCTTACAAAGAAAACGTTGACATACATTATCTGAAATCCGTTCTAAAACAATAAAGGCCCCTAACCCAATCTTTGAAAGAATTTGTTCCAGAAAGATTTTCCTAATGTGCAAATGAGTCATATTTGCATAAATAAGACGGGTATCAATAGAATTTTCTCTGTATAAATTGAAGCTTGGCCATCTTACGTGAACTCGTATTCTGATCAGTTTATGCCTTACCCTGCTAAATTTCTATAATAAACGTGTCCATCTTCCAATTTGAATAGTACCATTAACTGTTAAAAGGGGTGCTTACCAAAAAGATACTGGCTGAATAGCGAACAGTGCACGGATGTGCAGTCTGATCATGATCTACACTGGTCGCAAAGGCAGAATCAATCGTACCCCAATGATAAGGGTTAGGTTCATCGATTAAATCCATTACACTTAAAAGCCCATAAGACATTTATGATAGAGAGTGAACTTGAGAAAATAGAAAACATACACCAGTTTCTATCATACAGTTGCATTAAGGAGAATTTTACACTTTGTATTGGTGTTTTGGACAAATAGAGGGACTATCGAATATCCGTTAAATATGTGATAAATACATTGAACGCGATTACCAGGTTTTACGTTGCAAAACGATTTTGCAGCTGATGTGGACGTTATTACAAAAGTTGACATGTCGATGTCATACAATATCGTTCCCGGAATACTTCCAGTGACAAATCCTCATGCATTGAAATAATAGAATGTTGATTGGTCTTGTAGCGTAATAACGCTTCCACAGACGCTTTTTGGTATACAAGAATAAATGTCAATAAAATATTACAAGCCAAAGGCGGACAATTTTGATGAATTGACGATTTGTGAGTTTGTGTTTGTGCAGGGTGGTGGGCTGTGAACCAATGTCCGCGCGAATTCGAACCGGGTGCTCTACTTCTAGGCTACTGATCATGAAGCGGTGTAATTGACTTCAAAATGTAATAACATTTGTTTTGTGTAAATGTACGGTATTAGGTGTCTTCGGGTTGACGTACAACGAGCTCCAGGTGCGCATGTGTCAATAGTTATGTTTCTACTATCACAAATGAAACTACCGTATTAGATTTAATATAATGACAATACTAATTATACATAGCATGATTATGATATACAAACATTAATGTTTCGTTTTCAATTTTCTGGCGGGCATGTACATGAACATCACTAACGTGTAAATAAAAAGAAACTGTATCTCATTTAAGAAACTGTATCTCATTTGCAATCTGTATGTTCTAGATTTTGAAGTAAATGTATCATTTAATTCGTGTTGATGTATGCCCTTTTCAAACGTTATCTTCTAAAACGCTTCTGGTCTTCTAATAATAATAGGCAATTACTGTAATTAATTAGTCTTGACGTTCTTGAAATGAAACGTGTGTACTTCATTACTGAAGCTTTCTGATGTGATATGACAAAAGACGGTGAGATTGCACCAGAGAGGATATAATTGTTGTAACATATAAAACTTACATGAGTTTTTTTTTGCGAAGCGTCTCGAGTTATGACAGGTGACAAGCAAGAAGGACTCGAAACGTTTATACTGTATTTTGAAACATATATTTAGTATTTATAATGTCTGTCTGTATAATTGTAAATTGAAAATATCAAGATCTGACAAGGCTTTAAATAAACTCCCGTAGACGGTAAACGTTCATATTCTTCTTAGTACGTTTAACATGCCAAAGTAGTCTATATTAGTTAGTCTGTTACATGTAGCTTAACGTACGTTTAATGTGATGCACATGATAAAACCCTTATTTTTATGTATCATAATTGCCCATCAATTAGTCATTTCAGTTTGGTTTTGAACCAGTTAAAAGTGCAATAAATATTTAGTTATACATTTTTGAGTATCTACAAATGAATCCGTGGGGCCTCCGTGGCCGATTGGTTAAGGTCGCTAACTTCAAATCACTTGCCGCCCCCCCCCTCCCCTCCACCTATGTGGGTTCGAGCCTCACTTGGGGCGTTGAATACTTCATGTGAGTAAGCTATTCAGCTAGCTGATGTTCGGCTTTATCAAATAAAGTTTATGATGTGATTGTTTCCTAAAGTAAGGAATAAAAAGACTGACCCTGTTTAAGATAATCACACACTGTAACAATATCAGACTCGCCATTCTCTTCTCGAGTTTTAATGCCAAAACATTTGCTCAAAATTCAGTTACGGAAGTGCACTTCCTTAAAGGCATAGACATTATATATTTAGTCTTTCGAACTGACCATTCCCTAAAGGATCGTGTGCATAATGGTTTGGTCTTCAGTACCTAAAGCTTCTTTCTGTTGTTCATTATACACAATTTATCAATGTTGCTAGCTGAAAGCAAACATCCGTTTATTTGATTGTGTAGAACACTGACAATATAATAAATGAGAAGAAATCCTTTCGGTGAGAAATTATGGCCTAGAGGTTTGCTAAAAATGTGATTAGATACACCGTTATCCTGATAACATGTTCTTAACGAGTATCTTTGTCAACCTCTTGTAGCTTGATATAGTAGTTTGACATAGGTTAATAGACAATAAATGTTCATCACTAGTACGTGATCAAACCTTATTGCCGTTGTCTCGAATTATGTTTTCTGTTGTAGAATATGACATTGGTTTGTATGACGGTTTTGTCCACATACAGCATTTCACGGGGGAAAAAAACAAAGTACGGAAAAAATACTGTAAAATCAGACGTTATCGCGAGGCTGCAACCTCGCTATTTCTTAAAAATTGGGATTGGTTTGTATTGTAGAATATTCGAGATATCTAGCTTATTTGTGAAATATAAGGATTTATTTATAGCAATGCTAGAACTTTTTCATGTTTATATTTCGCAAATACGGACAGCTTACAAATATAATTCCCCAGTGATTTAGCAGTACATGAGTTTTGACATTGAACCAGATATATTGTGGCATTGTTTCCAGTATTTTGATGAGATTACTCCTGTTATACATTGTATTGACATAATAATTAACAAAATAAAAGAGCTAATTCAAAATCAATTATTGCAGTGATGTTATAAGACTTTCTCGTATTTCTTTTTTTTTCGCGATGTAAAACAATTGCCAGTACCTAAGTTCCCGTTCCTATTTATATTCGTCTTAATACTTATTAGAAATAATATCTACATCGGGTGTTGATCAACGGGGAGGAGGTATTGCCTGTGTGTCCATTACGTTCAGACTGACATTATATTATGGGGTTATTTAGTTTACACAAATAAAATTCAAAACGTGTAACCGACGCCGTTACATATGCTTTTTCATAAATAGAAAAAAAAACAATTAAAGAGAGTCATTTACCAATTCACACCAAGGCGACGCACCAAATCATAGAATATTTAAATGATGAAAAATGACTTTCCATGAAACCTTTAGTGCCGTCATCGTAGTTTGAATTACACTATATAGCGTTAGCGTATGCCACTTACTTGGTGACAATATTTTTTCTATTTCTGACATAAACAAAGTCTGTGACGTACAGCGTTTGCCATAACGGTGTTTTCATGTATGTTGGTATCTTGATAAATGTGCAATATATTGTGATGATACTTTCGGAAAATAACACAATTTTTTCAAGGTACTTGCCAATGAGTAAGAATTATATTGTTGTCATTATATTATGCATGATTTTATGGCCGAAGTGACTAACTTCTGTATCAATGAATTTCCGTTTAAACTCGATACCTCGAATTCGTTTATCTCAAAATTCCGACTGTCAAATCATGCTCCGAAAACTCGTGCACAAAATACAATTTTTTAAGTCGAATTTCGGTTATCTCGAAGTAAAATACGCGGTCCCTTAGAATTCGAGATACCGAATTTTAATTGTACTTGTGATAATCATTCTCACCTACTCCTCCCATACTCATTGGCCTGGCAATAGCATCGAATCTGTCAATTGATAAAGCAACCAATGAGTATGTCGCACCGTATGTTGCTGCGCACTGAGCAAATCTAACAACCTTGCAGCCGATATTTCCTGCATGCCAAGTTATCGTCGCTTTCCATATAATATCTGTCAGTACCATTAGACATCCGACAGACAGGTCTGAAAATGAATAATATCATTTTGATCAATCAATCAGCGAACAAATGTCATTCTAATTTCTTGTGCTGTCGGTATGTTTGTTGAAAAGAGAACCAACTTTTAGTACAAAAAATATTGTGCAATTATAACTAGTAATCATTAAGAGTTTTGATTATTTTTCTACTAACTGATTAAAGAATAAAGTTTCTAGTAGACTTATTAGCTTACTACACGATCCCTTGCTTTTGTGACATTGCTATTTGTTGAATAAAATATTATTAAAACAAAGAAAAAACGTTTATGTTGGCGTTTATGGTTTAGGCCATTTTCTTGTATTTGTCAAAAGAAAACGCGATTATCGTTTAGCCTAAATAACATACAAGTCTGCCATGCGATCAACAGCCACTTACTTTGGATTTTGAGCATTATGTAATGATATAGACATCCGTTTGTCAGTGTGTTATCTTATTAGCCAATTCGATGAATGGCTCTATGGCTGTGCATGGGTGCTCTGTGCTTCCGGGAAATATACCCTTACCTTTTTATCTTTTACTTAAAAGCTGAATACTTGTTTTATTCAATTTATAGTTCTTATATTACAAAATGTTTAATCAAACTGTCCTTGTCGCTTCACAAACAGGAAACGAAAAATAAATGGCAACGAATTTAGTGATATACAATAGATAAATCGTAAAACGATTACAGAATGTAACATAGATACATTCTTTCTTGGGTCTGAAAGACGTATCGATGTATTCCATATCCTGGAAGCTTGGCTTACACTTTGATTTACAAATCACGCAAGTGACATTTATGACGCAGAATTTTAAGATAAACTGTAAAATAGATTATAAATATAAAAATATAGTAACATAGACAAGTTATTGCACAAGCGAGCGGAAGATGCGTTTTATATTGGCATTTGTGCTTAGTAATATAAAGCCTATACTTGTCATGCTGGTTTTGAAACCACTTTATATAATAGCATTTCATAGCACTTAAAAGACTTTGATATCAAAAGCAAGTGATTGCGATAGTAAAATGGTGACCTCGTGCCGTATATAAATGGCAATTTGCCATCTCTGTTTTCATGACAGAATTTATATCGTACTTGTCTTTGGGTATTGAAGTTATATTTAGTATTTTTAATACTAATTTGTTGTTCTCTAAAGGTTTTCAAACATATTTTTATATATTCCGTGACAAGACCTTAATACGTAATATGTGGTCATTGGGCGATTTAATAGAAGACATCGTGTTTGAAATAATTCGTCCTCCACCTCTTATTCAGTGGGGAAGTTGGGATTTGCAGAGAACAGGTTTGTACTGGTACAGAATCCAGGAATACTGGTTAGAATAACTGCCCGTCGTTACATAACTGAAATACTGTTGAAAACGGCGTTAAACTCAAAAGAAACAAAAGGAAACAATAAATATACACTTTCTGATCCAAATTTACACAGCTTTCTACTGTGAAACTTATTCAGCCAAGAACGTATACTAATGAACCCCTTAACAGTCTATTGAACGAGACTTAGCAGAGATCAATAGTTTACAGAATAAAAGGTGCAATAGTAAGTTTTCGAATAAACACCCTAGCCACTACAAATCATAATACTTATTCTATCATAATATTTAATTGTGATAAAATGAGTAAGTCAAGGTGAAGGTCAGAGAAACTTTTGAATACAACACATCACCTTAGATTCATCATAACTATGACTTTAGACTTAATCATAACTTTTACAGCCCTTGACGTCAATGTTACATCGTGCCGTCATGTCTGTATATATGGTTGAATTGCAAATGTTTAACCAAAGCAATTGTACATAAACTTGTCATTTTGAAAGGCACAAACATGAGTTAACTTAATTTTTACAGAATGCATTTCTTCGAGTTATAAAGAGAATATTTACTAGAACAACGGGAAGGGACTGGTCCAGATTCGCCCACGCTATTTAAAAGACAGTACTTCATATTTTAGAGGTCAAAAGTCATTTCTGAAGATATAAAGAGTTGATAGCTTACTTTCTTTGAACTCTCCTGATCAGTTTTAGAATAATAACATTTACTGATCAGCTTTAACATAATAACATTTAACAGCTCATAGTGATATACAATACCGAGGATCACTGATTAAATGTATCTCAAGAATATTTACTAGCGTTATAGTATGATTTTATTGATGAAATATATGTCAAAAGTTTAGAACGGTTTTCATGAAAAATAATCCATATTATGAGGTACAGAATAAATTACCTAAACGGAGCAAGTAGTTGTTTTTCTAAATATAATTCCATTTTCAAAAGCATACCTTGAAATATACATATTGTAAGATTTAAAGGTTTCATTAAAACGAAACTGAACAAGCAGCTAACGCCTGACGGCGTTTTGGCCGGGTTTTCCGAATTAGATAATAATGAGTTAAAGTTCTAATAAAGGCGTACAATAAATAATCCCAAAATTAATATATTGAAGGAAAAAGAGGGAAAGGGAATGGACAGGTAGATAATAAAACTAAAGAAATAAATTGGTGTAAAAATATCAAATAAGAAAAACACCATTTTCAATGTTTATATCCTTATGACCTTGACCTTTGACCCCGAAATTAAATGGTTGTCATGTACACATTAAGACCAACAACTGAACATACCTATGAATTTTCAAGATACTAGATGAAATACTTGTCCAGCTATTGAGCGGAAACCATTTTCAATTTCATGTCCCTGTGACCTTGACATTTGACCAGTAACCTCATTCTCACTTTGGACCAATTAGGGTAATAAGGGATCATTCTGACCAAATTTCTTGAAGTTTGGATATGTAGTTGTTGAGAAAAATGAATGAACAAAAAGATTAACATGAGAATCATTAAAAAGGTTAATATTAGACTCATTATCCCATCCATCCGCCCGTCCGCCCATCCACCCGAACAGCCCTAATTGGCAAGCCGGATTTTTCTTCGGAAACCCGGCCAACAAAATCATTACAAAAGATGTGTCC
The DNA here is from genome assembly GCF_021730395.1 of Mercenaria mercenaria. Classification (NCBI taxonomy): domain Eukaryota; kingdom Metazoa; phylum Mollusca; class Bivalvia; order Venerida; family Veneridae; genus Mercenaria; species Mercenaria mercenaria. Next base: position 2,703,889 of record NC_069378.1, read on the forward strand.
ACCACTGTTATTTCGGTTATAACGTGTAATTATTATGTCTGCACGTAATAAGATATAATGTCTAGCATACGTGTCAGGGGAGAGATACGTACCTGCACATGCGAGATTGATGATAAAAAAGTTCATTCTGGAACGTCTCTTTCCAGACGTTATAATTGCGGTAAGAACCAAGGTGTTCCCAATCACTATCATTGCAAACAGTATGCACAAAAATATCAATTGTTCAGCCTGAAACGATAAAAGAGAGAATAAAAACATTATAAGCATAAGTTTCCTGATGTATCTTATGCTTTGACTAGGGGGTCTGGTCTAATGGATTGGTTTTGGTTGTTCATCCTGAAACGATAAAAGAGAGAATAAAAACGTTATAAAAACATTATAAGCATAAGCTTTCTGATGTATCTTATGCTTTGACTAGGGGGATCTGGTCTAATGGATTGGTTTTGTTATGATTTATTGTTTTTTCGGATCATTCAGTCCAACCATTTAGTGTTTTTGATAATAGGTTCCACTTAATGCCAAAACCAAGGGTTGTATGGTTATTCACATTTCATAACCTCTCATCATTAATTTAATATAACCAAATGTAAATCATTTGCTCTTCTTCTAAAGTATCCTCTTACAGATTTTGATTTATATTCTTTGTCCCATTCTATTGCATTGGCAAAATTCAGACGCTGTAATGTATCAATAGTAATAAAAGAGTTAAGATTCCAACATAACTCTCTCTCTATGTATTTAAAATAGCATCCAGCTTACCATCAAAGTTAGATTAAACCGCTTTGACATAGGCAAATAAAACTGTACCGTTACATCTTTATTGTTTGGAAACTACTTCTGTCGTTTTAAATCCGATCAATATTTTACATTATGTCATGATATAAACTAACGAGATTGCATGTTAATCACATGTAACATTCTATCTATTGCAAACGTATTTAAACTCTTTTTGATGTCGAGAAAAGATTTCATATTCAGTTTTCATAGCTGCTTTGCAACCTTAAGTAATACTTGTAATAGATAAAAATCGTTTCTAAAACAATAGCGTATGATTCTGTGCACATTCTCGTCCCAGGAGAAAATTTAGTTCATTTCCCCTCTAACATCTGGTCTAATGCTTTAAGAAATTGGTTTTATTTTTTACGTTTAACATAATATTGTTTAAATTGGTAGTCGCTATGGCGCAAAGCTTTCAGGATGCGTGCGGGCATTGTATTGTTTAGATTTAAGTACTGGCAAGAAAGCAAGGAATGTAAAATAAGTCTTAATTCACTCCTTTGTTCAATATCTTTTGTATGTGATTGTTTTACAGATCATTAATTTAAAAAAAATAAATGCATCCCCGGTATGAATATGTTTTACATGACATTAATACTAGTATCAAAACACATAATGAACAGTGAAACTGTTTGTTAATAAGTTCGTGCATCATAGAATTTCTTCCATTATAATCAGAGATAGATCTGTTTTTGTAGGCGGTTCAGCTGAAATTGAAGTGGGCTTTGCTTTTTATTTAAACCTTACCATGCTAAATTTAAATAATGGACTTGTCCATCTTCCAATTTGGACAGAATCATTTATCATTTGAAGGGGTTTTACTGAAAATTTACTGAATGAATAGCAAACAGTGCAGACTATGATCAGACTGCACGGATGTGCAGGCTGATCTTCGTCCACCCTGGTCGCTAAGGCAGAATCAATCGTGTCCAGCATGTTAAGGGTTAACACACTTGTTTTTCCCTTTTACTTCAGTTTAGCGCTACTTTTAAACTGACCTGACGTCATTTGATATGACGAAAGCCCAGTTCTTTCAAACTTAATAGAACAGATATAAAGTAAAACAACATACTGCTTCATATTAAAATCTAGTTTTACATTCGCAAAATCTTCATAATTCATTTTAGTGCAAACACAACAATGATATCGAAGGACAAATTCAGTCTGAAATATCTTTTTATATTTTTACGTTTAGAAATGCCAAACAGTGTTTAAAATTCATTCTAGTGCAAACAAATGATTTCAAAGGTCAAATGTTTACTACTAAAATATCTTACTATACCTACAGGCATAAAAATGAACATTTATATTAAAATTTGCTGTTTACTGACTTTCAAAGTAATTATCTGAATACAACCACATTAACTTATTAAAGTAATAAATACACCCCCGTAATAAATAAACCCCCGTATTATTATGAAAACAAATACACACTAACGACCATTTTGGTTGAGTTATAGCATCATAACTAGACAAAGGAAATCATTTAAATGAAACATTTCTATAAAAGTTATACGACACATAGGTGTTTTTATCGCTTAACTGTCGTATTACCATTGTAAAATAACAATTTAAGAATTTACATACACTAAACCCCGTTAGAAATACAAAAGATAAAAGGTAAGGGTAGATTTCCCGAAAGCACCGAACACCCAAAACACAGCCATAGAGCCATGCATCGCAAAGTTGGCCCACAACAAAAGAAGCTGTAACGGAAAAAATATTGTAAACGGGTTGCTTCAAAAATCCAACAACAAGTACATATAAATATATGTAAAATACAGAAAATGGGGTTTGGGGGGTAAGGGGTAGATAAAAGGGTCGGATGTTGGGGGAAGGTAGACGTAGTATTCCTACAACGGCACAGACTCACTCTCACAAAGCTTTAAAAATCTTCGTCATGAAAAGATGCTTATTCGCAGGACTTTATGTTTAATAATACAAACACTCCCACACGCACACTGAAAGCCACACAATGTCACAAAATTTGGTAAAATAAGCAATTCCATCTGATTGCCTATCTCGGTTGCGCAACCAAGATGAATTGAAGGCAGATGAATTCCGAAGCTACACGCTGTTTTAAAACTTGCATTTTGTTTGAGGTTCTATTTTTCAAATGCAAATATAAAACTAGAAATTATATTGAAATCTATAGAAAAAGTCCAGGTTTTAATACTTTGATGTAAAAGTGACCGGTTATTCCAAAATTTCATGAAAATTAATAAAATATACATTTCCAATACGAATCTTACTCTGTGTAATGAGTTTTTTTGTTTCTTAAACAAATCTCTAACAGAAAACAAGAAAACTGAAAAATGTCTGAAAATGTTATACAAGTTTGACGGTATTTATCATGATTAGTCTGCTAAATGTACAACGCTTTAATACATTGCACAGCCAATAACAATTTTGTAATGTGAAGCGTATCATACAATCGGAAGTACTCCGAGTCAAGTAGATTTGAAGGGAATCTTTCCTTTTTTTTCAGCGTCAATCTTTTTTCATTACCTTTCATGAATCATTGGCCTCCATGAAAAAATATTCAACTTAAAGCGTACGGCAGATGGTGGTATCTTAAATCTGCTGTAACAAAGGCCTGAATTAGAGAAATCTGGTTTCGGTCCCCCGGGATTCTGTTCAAATTATCTATGTACAGCGTGTCTTTTCAGATGGTACAACAATAAACATTCATTAGACACTGTCACAACGCATTGCTATATTTCTTCAAAGTTCTTTTAATGATTGAAGAGATCTTGTATCTTCCTGTATATTCAAATACACATAATCACAATAAACTTCGCAAAATGACAAACGCTTCAGATGTCAAAACTCAAAAAGATGCTTGTATATGCTTGTTGTGTTACAAGTGAGCTTTGCGATTTTCTGACTAAGTTCAGATTTGAACATTTACCTAATAATGCATAAGAATTATATTGCTATTTCACAAAAATAATCTTATTAAGCAATAATTTGATTTGATTTATTTCAGTATATAAAATACATGGTATGGTACAACACAAATTAAAACAAATTTCAAATATCACATATACAATGTCTAGGAATTAAAACATATTGAAAGACAATTAAGAAGCAATATTAACATAAAATACCTATAACTGCAGAAAAAATGTTCCAGGACATATATTCATATACTCAGGATGACACAAAAAAAGGAAAATGTGAAACCCCTTATTTCCATTGTGGTCCTGGATGAATAATGACATCTCCTAGCAAGGCACAACAACTTTGTAATAAATGGTGGTCACTTGAGCAAGTTTTCAGCAGTTGAAAAAAAGTATAACAGTAAAAAATCACAGTATAAATCGAAAAGACAAATGTAACTACAAGCAATGTAGAAGATGATTTTTACTGAAACCTTGAACTGCTGCATGTTTGCGAATTTTTAACATTATGTGGCAAATTATTCCACAAAGAACAACCATTATAGCTGAATGGCTTTTTACCAAATCCTTTGAGTTTAGGAATGCTCAAGCAGGACCCTTTACTAAACCTGGTATTGTGACTATGTACAGAACTGGCTTGAGTAAAATACTCATGCATGTAAGAACCTGAATGTATTTTCAAAACGTGATTTAAAGTTATTTGTTCCACTCTTCTTGTGACAGGTAACCAGCCCAACTGTAAGAGATGTTGTGTATCAATATGAATTCTTTGATCAAATCTAAGGACAAACCTAATGATCTTGTATTGAGTAACCTGGAGCCTATTCTTCAGACTCTGAGAAATGCCATAGTACCATACAGAGCAGGCAGAGTTAAATTTGCATTGGATCAAGGACATGACTAACATTTTCTTAGTGTACAATAATAAAAACTTTTGCTTTCTGTACAGAAACCTAAGTCTTACATTTGCTTTTTTAATGATTAATGTAACCATGGTCTCATAACTCAAACATTGATCCAATATAGCACCCAAATATTTAACAGAGTTGGTGTGCTTAATCACCGTACCATTACATACTATATGAAGATTAGCACTCTTTTTTTAACCTGGGCTTTGAGCCAAATAAAAAAGGCGTTTAATCAAATTGTTCAGTTTCGGTTTTGTGATTGCATATGTCATGTTTTGTTATTTTCCTACATATCTGCGATGTGTCACATGTTTAATTGTAAAGCGCCTTTGAACGTGTATTACATATGAAAAGGGCGCTCAACAAATCTGGTATAATAATAATAATAAAATAAAATTGATTCTGTTTTCCCTAGGTGCAATGACAATTTGTTGTCAACTAACCAGTTACTAACTCGTTCAAGATCCTGGGCTAACAAACGCTCAATTTCTATTTTACATTTGCCAGACACTAAAATGGCAGAATCATCTGCATACAATAAATGTTGTAAAACCTCAATTGCTTTTGAAACCGGTCTTTTTGTGAGGTTTTCACATAAAATATCATAAAAACAAATGTACGTGTACATACACGCATACAATAAGTCAAACTATAGATTTCAATATTTACCCAATAAAGATAATTTTATTTAATAGAAATATATTCAACTTCCTTCTTATTACTGTTTTATAAAAGATATTTTCTGTACTGTATGTAAAAAAATAAACCCTTTTCCCCATATATTCACAGCATACTATTGAAAACTTAATTTTACAAGTGGGTGAGCTATACCATAAGATGAAGTAAGACTGTAAGATTTAACAGTAAGCTATTTTAAATAATACAGGTTCACGGCCTGTAAACACTGGCTCGTCCTCTTTGAGGAGATGAGTTGAAAAAAGAGCCAGTGATACTTCCGAGGAGGCGCTAATGACCGGAACTTTATGCAGAATGTAAACAAAGAAGAGAGTTGAGTTGATTGTTTCCTTTCTCAGATAAATGTAAGGCCTTATTTCAAAAAATAGCCAATGTAGTTCCACTCAGAAATAATTATACTTTTTATATATACAGGCCATTTTGCAAGGTAAATGCATTCTGTCACGTTAGAACTTTTGAAAGTTGGAAAATAGAACAAATCTAAACCAAAATTAGACATTTTCCTATATATTTCACCCTAATTTACACAAATTTAAGATTTTATAGTCACTGCATCAATTTTGCCGAAAAGCATACCTTACTACAGCATGACTTATGTTATGATATTTTCTGTGAAAGGGGCATTTCCTAATGCACAACGGTTTTCATGTCCAACGCGTTTTGGATTTTTTAATAGTAAGTGTTAACTTTGTGGTAGTCTTGAAATGCAGTTGCAATATTAGCTTTCTCATATAAATGTAAGGCCCTTTTTTTTCAAAAATAGCCAATGTAGTTCCACTCAGAAATTATTATACTTTTTATACATGCAGGCCATTTTGCAAGGTAAATGCAATCCTTGACGTGAGAACCAATTTTTCCCATAATGGTATGTTAAATCTGAATTAGTTATGTGTTTTAACGGCGGGTTTTACCCCTCTATGCTCACTTTTGGCTAAGAGGAGGAGCCAAAGCCTTGGAGGAGACGCAAAAGTCCAGAGTCGGAACCACTGACCAGTTCTTTTCCTGGGTGATTAACACTCGTATAAAGCGTTTTCGTTCTCGCAATGTAATACCTATTTCGTTTTAATGTTTGTAATTTGATGCTTAAAATTGTATTATACTACCCAAATACACATAATCTACCTAAAATAACGAGAGCTGTCTATAAGACAGAGCTCTCGACTTTTCTCAGTGCTTGAATCTGAATTAGAGCTTTGCCAGTAAAAACGTTATAAAACTTAAAAATCTAAATTAAAAAGGGGCATAACTCTGTCAAAATTCAAATCAGAGTTATAGGGATTATTTTTCCTGGGGTAGACTTTGATAGTAAATAACTGTTTTAAGTTTCAAGTCAATAGCTTTGATAGTAACAAAGATAGTTGATGCTATTAAAAGGGTTAACCAAAAGGGTTAACCAAAAATCTAAGTTAAAAAGGGGCTTAACTCCATCAAAATTCAAATCAGAGTTATAGGGATTGATTCGTTTTGTGTAGACTTTGATAGTTAATAACTGTTTTAAGTTTCAAGTCAATAGCTTTGATAGTAACAGAGATATTTGACTTTACAAAAAGAAAAAGAAAGAAAAAAAAACAAAAACAAAAAACGCCGACGCCGACTCCAACGCCGGTGCGAGTGCAGTAGCTCTACTTTTTCTTCGAAAAATCGAGCCAAAACTATATGTGTACGTATCAACGCAACTGCTACAAAGTTTAATATTAAATGGTCAATTTTATTTTAAATGTTTGAAAGGAATCGCCAAAGACAAGATGCTCAGGTCTGCATGATATCATTACTTTTGTTCGTTCCAGATGGGTCTGTTTAAAGGCAAATGTAGGAATGAGTTATCATTGACAACGAAAAAGAACGACGTAACATATAAATGTAAAAGAAAAGAAAAGAAAACACGTCAAAATACATCAAATTTAGACGAACAGTTTAGAAATGTAACCACAAGCACCCCAAATAAAAAGAAGCGCAAGAGAGCGGCTGTCACCAGCAATAAAGTGAGCACATTGAGATCTCATTTGCACAAAAAAATGTTTTATCACCAATTGTTCTCTTGTTCAATACACACCAGGACCGGAAATGGTAATACTTCTTGCGGAAATGATGGCGATTTATTCTGCAAGGCCATTAATCAACTTAGTATGTGTGTAAATTAAGCAAAACAGTTGTGCTATTTGACATTTGGTTTTATACTTGCTACTAAGTAAAATGTTTGATTAAACTTTGAAGCGCTAAATATTTCTGGGGGCATACATGGCGCTATAAAGACAACGTCCATGTGACGTAAACACAATATCATTTTGACGAGTTAAGCATTGCTAGTCATGTTAGAATGTACACTTTATTCATAAAACTCCCTCGATATTTTGCTAATGTTTTTTTTTTTTTTTTATCTTTTCAGTATATCTATGTCTTTTCTAATTCATTTAGAAACAATTTTTAAGAGTTTAAAGCATAAATAAAATCGAGTAAGGCAATGATACTATATAATGTAAATATAAGAAATGATTTTTTTCGGTATCCCGCAGAATAGGATCGGCAAATCAATGAATCGCGCTAGCTAGAAATTAAGTGTCAACATACATGTTTCCTTACAAACGTTATTTAAGTAAAATTAGAAAACTGTATTTATAATTCTGTATCTATAAGCTCAGTAACGGTCAATACCCATTCTTAGTACGTAGCATTAATTAAAAACAAATCTGACAGAAAATACTGCCTCAACAGATGGCACCCTTTTTACAAACTCCAAGTACTAAATAATAACTTAATATGACTTTGACTGCAGAACGACTGACAAACGGACAAGGATTAGACAAAAGCTATATGATATATGCGGTTCGGCCGGGGAATAAATATCTAACTTTGTCAGTTTCATTGTTATCGTTAGAACATCTGGGAGAAGTATTTTGAGTGTTAGCATTTTCATATATATGCATTCGAATTAAGCAATTTACAGTTAAAACAATTATATTTATTTAACATTTGTAAATACCCAGTGAAGCACATATTGCAACTGCATTTCAAGACTACCACAAAGTTAACACTAACTATTAAAAAATCCAAAATGTGTTGGACATGAAAACCGTTGTGCATTAGGAAATGTCCCTTTCACAGAAAATATCATAATTATACAACCATGATAGCCCATCATTAGACAAGTGCAAAAGAAAAGAGAAGTGCAAATATCTCAGAATACATTCTAAGGAAATGAATAGGATGTTGTTACAATATCATCCATCAGATGTTTGTCACAATCCAAGGGAATCATGATAAAGCTCTGGTATGTGAGAATTGATGATACATTAAACAATCTCAATTTTTAAGTGCTTTGGCTCCCACTCCGGTTCTTAGCGCCTCCTCTGCAGCGGTGGCTCCTCCACATGGTGATAAATGCACATGTACGGGATAAACACGGTAGTAAACCACATAAGTCATGCAGTAGTAAGGTATGCTTTTCGGCAAGATTGATGCAGTGACTATAAAATCTTAAATTTGTGTAAAATAGTGTGAATATATGGGAAAATGTCTACTTTTGGTTTAGACTTGCTCTATTTTCCAACTTTCAAAAGTTCTCACGTCACAGAATGCATTTACCTTGCAAAATGGCCTGTATATATAAAAAGTATAATTATTTCTGAGTGGAACTACATTGGCTATTTTTTTAAATAAGGCCTTACATTTATCTGAGAAAGGAAACAATCGACTCACCCTTCTTTGTTTACATTCTGCATAAAGTTCCGGTCATTAGCGCCTCCTCGGAAGTATCACTGGCTCTTTTTTCAACTCATCTCCTCAAAGAGGACGAGCCAGTGTTTACAGGCCGTGAGATTATCCCATGGAACGGCCCATGTAATTTTTCGAAGGTCGAGCGGTGACTTTAGAGCCTGGTTGGGATTTAGGATTAGGTTTAAAGGTTAGCCAGGTCAAGCACCTCGGTTGTGCTTTCGCAACAATTGTCCGAGGTAGTTTCCCGCTATGTTCCTTTATTTGCTCGTTGTCCTTGTTTAATATGTTTTGACATGTTTTGTGTGAACATCAATTATTTTCAAATCTGAGCATACGCTGTTGTAGGGCATCGCTGTTGGGAGGCTGCATGTTTCGGAAAGTGGCAGTTTCTGCAGTTTTAATATCGTATGTCTGTCTCTGTCATTCTATTTATTATTGGAAATTACTCATTCCTGAATTTTACAAATGATCTAGTCTATCGTTTGTGGATTATAAGCCGGGGTATCAAATCAAAGTGGGTCTTAACATCCTATCAAATGTTACTCAAATCAAACCTAGAGCAATACTCTTCTTTCGAAGCCATTGAAAGTTGATGAAATATACAATAATTCTGAAGTCCGCTATTACCGAACTAAGCAAAACTTTACAAAATAACACTGAGAGGGTTCCGTGATCAAAAAGGACAAGTAATAATAGCAATACTATGTAGACGTTATAATCGCTTATATCATTACCCTATACAGAGTGCTTTCCTTATATCACACAGGGTAAATCAGTTCCGTATGGAGAGACTTTGGAGGCACAGAACAGAATAAAGAAACAGGTTAGCAGACTGTTTTACCGAGTCTAATCGTCTGTGTTATCGGATCTAATCGTATGTGGCATTAATATGTGCAACAATATTTACGCCCCCATAGCAACGGCTTCTTTGGATGTCTATATGAATATGATATTGCGTTGAAGTCATGATCCCAAAGGAAATGAAATGATACAATCTTTTTCGCATTTATGCATTCATTTTCTGTAGATATAAGCAGATTTCAAACTTCTTGGGGGTAGTTTGAAATCTTTATATGTGAATACTTTGATCATAAATATAGAAATCATTCAAAATCTTGTACTGATACAGCACCAAGTCACACAAAAATGATTACCAAGTATCTCCTCTGAATCTATAGTAGCTTTATTTAGAAAACGGATTTTTGTCTATTTTTAATAAACTACTGTTCAAATAAATAATATACATATATCCATGAACGCAATTAATATCTGAAAAAAAAATCCGTTTATAGAAATAAACTTCATACTGAGACGAAATCACTGAATACAGAAACATGATATCCTGTATTTTACCGGGTCGTGAATTACACATGTGTCATATTTTGTGTGCTCTGGAAGTTAGACTTTAACAATTGCCTTCCTCCTTCAGCTTGTCGTGGATGGCTGAAAAGTGAGTAATATTGCACATTTCAATGGACATATTTTTCATAAATGATTTGTTTGATAATATAACAATTGTAAAAACGCCCACAGAAATAAATACGCAATGCATTTCGGATGTATCATAAAACATAAATCCCAAGATGGTGTTCGATGCCAGATTTCTTGCAATCTAATATGCTTGTTTACTTCTTAAAATTGCAGTAATCAGAAAATATGCATCCGCATAACAAAAATCTTCATTTCTAAACCCGACGCCAACTCTCCGTGAACAAATAGAGAATATTTGTTTCGTTTTTCTGTCTGTGCAAAAACAATACAAGGAAGAATATCCAACAGGGAAAACCACGTTCTAAAAACGCAGCCTCCCCAAACGCAAACCCAGCACGCGGACGTGCACACAATCAGCACACACACACACACACACACACACACACACACACACACAAAGCAAACACACAAGGACAAAACAAACAAATAAAGGAACACAATGGGGCACACCTAAAATGTTCTAATATGGGAACATCAGATACAATTTAAAAAAATGTAATATCTGGTGTTCAATAGTTTATGATACATGTAGTTTGAACTTACATTTTAACAAAAAACAAGGAATAATATCCAACAAGTTAAGCCACGTTCTAAAAATGCAACCCACAGCACGTGGATGTATACAAGCCTATCACACATAGACAAACACACGCGCACACATGCACAGACAAAGACATGTAAACAAATGAAGAGAAAACGAACAAGTAACGGAACACAGTGGGTTCACCTGTTTAAGATGCGAATCTTACCTAAATCTTACATCCCACACGTATAAACAAAAGTTTTCCCCACAAAGAGCAACAGTAACAGATAACGTGGCAGGTAAGACACAAAAATGCTCTTATAAATTATATGAAAAAGCAATCGTAATGCCTTTGCAGAAGACAAAGCCTCAAGGGAAATACCCTAAAGGGCTCGGCGAAACACATATCAAAACAGATTATTCCCGGTAAGATTAAAAAAAAAATAGAAAATCTTCTAACCAATCTGAATTACGATAGTAAAATTTAGCAAAGTACTCGTGCAGTTTCTAATGCCGGTAGCCCTGCTGAAGAAGTTTGTATGTAATCTATTGATTACGTTCATTGTACCCCTCAACATGACTACACACTCCGGGTGAATTTAGGAATATACATCTGATAAGATGATGCATAGGGTTCTTCATCCAAATTGGGAAAATTTATAATACTGTAACAAAAATCATTCTATATATTTGGTATGTATAATATTGTAATTATAAAAAAGATGTAAATCTGAAAATGAAACAACAGAATTTGTAAGTTTTATTTAACTGGAGCTCTTGGGGATATTCTCTGTCATGTCATTCCTTTGAATGTTATTTACTAAATTTAACTATTTTTACTTCAATACCAGCGAAAACTACCACACCACAAAGATGCTTTCGACGAAACATTAAAGGTATGTCTTTACACTAATGTTTCACTAATTCACTAGAATATACTCATCCTGACAATTCTTTTAAAAAGTCCAAATGTTTTAAAAAGTATATATAATTTATCATTACAACACAGCAAATCCAATCAATTTAATCATTGACTTTGTTTTACCGCACCTTTGAAGTGACCTGCCTTCTTCCCAACAGCACGTGTAGGTGTAGTTTATCATGATTTATCTGTATCAGTTTTCCTGGTAATTACATATATTACTGATTATGATTCAAATTATTCATAAAACATGACATTTAATTGTGATGAACGTCTAGAGGCATGTGAAATTCAGATAACACTTATAATTTGTTAAATCACCGTCTTGTGAATAATTAGTTTTCAGTTTTCAGTTGGCTATGCAAAATTGTTATTCTACCGGAAATGGATAATTGGCATGCGCATATGCCAAGAAGCGTATCTTGATAGAAGAACATAACTGGATCTATCAGCATTGGTAAGCTATTATCAACTAGAAACACATCGCTTTCGATTAAAACATTTCAATTATGATATGTTGTATTTTCCTTAATTTGAAAATATTTGCTTTTAATCCTTCCAGGCAACAAGTATCTCTCGTTTTCTTCATCTTTTCAGGGAGTGCTGCAGTTAATAAGAGGAAAATACAGGCTGTTTGGTATTTCTTAACCCGAGATTTTCGAGATTTTCGAGATATCTAATTTCTGTTTTATGTGCATCGTCAAATGAAACTGTCGATTGCATATTTTTTCTGTCAATATCTAGTGGTACGGTAATATCATGTATCATTTATGTTAGAGTAACAATTCTTCAATGTTAAACAGGGTTTCCTTATTTGTTTTGAATTAAATCATATCAATTCCATTACGAATCGTTTAAACACCTGCGCCTGATTTCTACTCTTTATTTGACTTGGAAATCCTCGATTTACGTTTGTCTTAACGGAAGGAGAAAACATAGTATTACTCTGATTTAGTGTTTAGCATACATTTTAACGATTTCATATTAAAATTATACATCACTCAAAACATGTTTTTTTTTTGTTTTTTTTTTTCAAAACTGAATCTTTTAAATCCAGTATCTAGGTTTAATCCGTAAACACATAAAATCATAGAGAACATACACCCATCATGGAGTAATTTTGTATGGTTAGTATTCACAAGCAAAAGGACAAAATAAAGCCTGATTTTAGAAGAAACAGGTTTTTGTTTTGATATATGTTTGACTGATACTTTATTAACTATATAAACAATCTTGATATGTGTACTAACAGACAGGATTGTCTTACGGTATAACAACTAGGTAAACAGTACCAATAAAGTAACAAAATGCATTTCTTTTGATATAATATATAAATTCAATATTTTAATAAGCTAAGTATCTTGTGGTTTACTAAAAATGCAACGGTGAAGAAAATGTCCCTATATTAGGCTGTTATTCGTTGCTTTCCGTGTTTCAGCCTCTCCATAAATAGAAAATTCCTTGTAAGTAGTTGTAAGTAAGTGATTCAGTAAGCTAATTATTAAGTAGTTTATCAAATATACAGAGAAGCTCTCTTAAACGTAACTTTCACATTTAACTACAGTGTAAACTAGGAGAAATGTGCCTTTACCAAAATAAGCACAATACGCGTTAAGCATCAAAAGGCAACATACTGATTTTACATATATTACATCAGGTTACTATCAGTTTTGAAAAAAAAAATGATATTGTAATGTACCCCTTTCACATTTTATAAGTTTCAGATAAACTTCATACCATGCCCGAGTGATTAAGGTCGCTGATTTAAATCACTTTAATGCAACAGTCGGTCATACAGTCGTTGGTTGTACCCAGGTGCAAACCCGTACAAGACATTATGCGTCGAGAGTCACTAATAGTGTGACGGTGTTACTTTAAAATCCAAAACAAAGTTAACAAGCTGCGTTCTATGAGCTTAGCTTTTACTGTTGGACTTTTGACCTTGTTTCTGTCTTTTATTTATTCAAATATGCATTATGTTTAATTTTTCATGGTTAACATTAGTAATACCACATGCAATGTAATTATTTATTTAATTTTATTTGTTTCGGAAATAGTGAGTGACCAAAACGACGTATGAAGTTTCTATTGTAATAAATACCACAGTGAACCAGTCTGACGGTTGCTAAATGACCGTACCAAAATGTCTGGGATATTCGTTCCTTTTTCTAATTTAATTTTTCATCTTGAAAACTACCCAGAATAAAAAACAAAAATTCAGTTATTTTGCTTTTCCTGGGAAGTGTCTAAATATTTATAGAACATCGGTGAACAATTCAGAAAAAGCCCGCCCGCTTAGCTCAGTAGGAAGAGCGTTGGTCTACGGATCGCGGGGTCGCGGGGTCGTGAGTTCAATCGTGAGGGGCGTATGTTCTCCGTGACGACTTGATAAAAGACATTGTGTCTGAAATCATTCGTCCTCCACCACCGATAATTCACGTAGGAAATTTAGCAGTTACTTGCGGGAGAACAGGTTTCTACTGGTACAGAATCCAGGAACACTGGTTATTTAACTGCCCGCCGTTACATGACTGAAATACTGTTGAAAAAAACGGCGTTAAACCCAAAACAAACAAACAAAAAATAATTCCGAAAAGTAATGAGAAGTTTCAACAAGTTCTAAAGGAAATAGATATTTAGTTATTGATCATTCAATGAAATTAATATATTAGGAGAAGTGATATTTCCAATAAAATATTTCCGTCCCTGAAAGTTTTAATCAAAATGATTTACAGGTGCGTGAGAGTATCCCGGGTTCGTGCATGTTATCTATTTTGTAAATGCATCCGGGAGAAATAAAACCAATAAAACCACGTTCTCCTGGGTGCATTTACAAAAGAGAAAACATTATCTCACGCATGCGTTGTAAATGCACACTTCAGTCACTCATAAACTAGTAAAAAGAGAAAATGAATATGGCCAGATTACCGTTATGGCCACAGAATCTTCGTTAACTATAGAATTGAAGAACATTTTACCTTAATTTTACATTAACGCGATTATATGATTTTTTTCACTGCCTGTCTGGATTTCACGATATTGAAAACCAGTTACTTTATTGGAAGGTGAATTTCAAATGAACGTGGGCGGGTCCTTCTTGCTATTTGCCATTTTTAGTTATTGCTACAATTTCTAGAGCATTACAATTCATCCTTATTTTTTGTACCTCTGCTGTCCTCCCTTAGAGTAATGCCCTCTTTTTCAAAACGTATATTTTTGTAGCTGCAATTTTAGGCATATTTACAGCTGTAACCTTTTTTTTACAGCTGTATCTCATTTGCATAATTCGAACTATTTTACGTCGTTTTGTGCTGTAAATAGAATTTTACAGCTGTAAAATCAATGTTCTAATATAATATCTACAGTACAGGTGTAAATTTGAAATAATTATGACTGTAATTTTGAGCAAAGTCTACACAAAATTAGGACAGAAATGATTGTTGCAAACAGAGTATGATATATTCTGAACGTATTGGCTAACGACTCGCTGGTAAGATTTTAAGTATTTATGAAAGATCATCTCTTACTTTTTTTTTGATAAGTTGTATCATTATAGTGTATATTAATGATAAAAAGCCATTATGTAAATGAGGTAATGTTAAGTGTTAACCCTTTTGTTGTTATACTGCATAGTGTTTCAGACTATCTGCGCTCGCCGTCTGACGAGTAACCGTGCTTCTGTTCCTATACCATGCATATAAATATCTAACAACTGGACACACGTATTCCTTATCTGTTATAAGGTTATCAGGTAAAGCAAAAACTAATTTTCACATCAAATGGGTTTACATTTTATATTTTGCTAGCATTTCCCTAATTTGCAATTATGTACTACAAAAAAACCTTCGTGAATTATTGAGATTTGACGTTTCAATTAAGCTATACTAATGTATTACCAGAATAAAATACTCTTTCATCCCCTTGAAATGTCATCAAGGAAACGATATGAGACTAATAAAGTCCATTTGATATACTTTTGCACAATACCTTTCCTTTTTTATTGCACTGCTACCAACCATAAGACCAGTAATTAATAACTTTAGCGTTCCAAGGTATAGGAGTATAGAGTTATATACGCTATCATAATTATATCGTAAAGCCTGGCGATTCAACTGATAATTTACAAATATATGTGGAAACATGTGAGGTTGGGTGCGCACCATAACCGGTTTAAACTCCCCAGTGGTGTTTTTGCAACTGACGGTTCAAAGGCGGTGCCCTACTGTGTTCCTTTATTTGTTCGTTTTGTCCTAGTGTGTTTAATTTGTGTGTGAGTGTGTGTTGATTTAATTCTTACAAATTACGACAGGCAACATCTTAAAACAGTAACGAGCCCCCGCTTAGCTCAGTAGGGAGAGCGCAGATTTACGGATCTCGGGGTCGTGAGTTCGAGCCTTGGGCGAGGCGTATGTTCTCCATGAGGATTTGATAAAAGACATTGTGTCTGAAATTATTCGTCCTCGGGAAGTTGGCAGTTACTTGCGGAGAACAGGTTTGTACTGGTACAAAATCCAGTCACACTGGTTAGGTTAACTGCCCGCCGTTACATAACTGAAATACTGTTGAAAAACGGCGTTAAACCCAAAACAAACAAACAAATAAAACAGGACAATATGTAGTAAAGTGTGTTTCACATTATTTATCTTCTGAATAAAAAACAATCTTTAATTTATTTATCTGGTACAAAGACTAACAATTAGATTTAATTTTTCAAATTTACACGCTGTTTTCTCCCTTTTTATTAACATATATCGGATTTTATGGCATACCTAAATAATTGAAACCTGAGGCACTCAAAGATATTAAAGGGACTAGCCTCCAGATCGTTCGACAACAAAAACGTTTTTAGATATCTGTAAATAAATGAAGGCTTTAAAACTTAACTAAATGTTACGGAAATGCTGGTTTTACTGCTTTTTACGATGAAAAAAAAAACGTTTATAACGCTTTACTCCAGGTAAACAGTCTCGATTATAATTATCTATATTTTGAATTTATAATTCACTAATTCGGCTATAGCGCTATTGGCTACGACGACGGGAAACTGTCTTTATTGCAGCGGTGGTCCGGGCTTTGATTTTAAAAACAAAAACTCATATTCTAATGTTCATAATATGACCAAACTTCAATTTGAGAGAAAGATTATTTTTAGCCAAATTTGGAGGTTATTGCCTTTAAAATAAATAACAAAATTTCATCAAAACAAAAAATTATATTTTCAATCCTTGCCTGAGGAATTTATTCTATACCGCAAATATTTCAAGTTTCTTATAAAGCACCTATCGACGTCAGTTTAGCAGTATATTGTCACGCTCTCTCATGGATCAAACGAATTGGCTTTCTAAACTTATCCAGTAGAAAAATAGATTCTATAGCACGATGCCCTGTTCGTTCTTGTCATTTGCAAGAAGTCAAATGTTGAAAAAAAAAGAACCCATACTATTTTCTGCAGATGTTGCCAGCAGACCTCAAAATATAAATGTTGTAGGCGTGATTGCTCATAACTGATCACATTTCAGATCACTGCAAGATTAATGACATTGTGGAGCAGCTGAGTGATAAAAACTTTCGTATTAAAACCTCTCCTTAAACTATATACTGTCCTACATATATGCTAGGGCCTACGTAATGGCAGCCCAATTGCTCGAAAACGCCTTTGAGAAAAGGGATATTTCATGTTCTCAATGATTATTATGAAATACAAAATGTATTTCATAAATGTATTATTTTATTACCTTGAAATGTCACGAAGAACACAGTATTAGATATATAAAGCATTTTCATTTTCTCAAATTACTTTCTTGTCTTCCTTTCAGACTACCAGTTTTCAAAAGTCACGATTTCATTCTTTTCTGCTCACTATGATAAGCAAAGTATATTACACCATATTTGAATTTGCAACATATAGCTGACGATTACTTTTTTAAAAGAAAATATGTATGCTGCATAATTTCTTTCCTGCTAAAGCTTTTCCAGTCCGTAACCATGCCTTAAATGGATAGCTTAGTCAGTATGTTTCTGTCAGTCTTCTGTATGTTTATTATGTCTATTTACTCGAGTATGTTTTGGGACCTCCATGACCGAATTTTAAGTGTCGCTGAATCCTCTTGCCCCTTTCCCGATAAGGTTTTGCAATCTCGCTTGAGTGGGTGAACTCTTCATATGAGGAAGTCATCCATCTGGCTTACCGTAGGTTGGTGGTTCTACCCGGGAGCACGTCCATGTCCTAAATAATACACGGAGGGACGCCTGTTGTATTTCTGCACCAACAAATTGAAAAGACGCCGTATGATTAAATTGCGTTGATGTGACTTTAAACCCAACAAAAAATTAAACAAAACAAGCATTTCTCTATTTTACAGTGTGCCTTTTGTTAACATTGCTCAAAGGTTCCACATTTATACATAGTCTGCTAAAACATTACGGTTTGAGAAAGCTTTGTTCTTTTCAACGTAGATATCCATACTTGTGTTGTTTTTTTTACATTTAAGATCACGTTTCGACATATAGCTGCGAGCAACACGAGAATGAAAGCCATGGATCTGAATCACTTTCCGTACACTTTTACGTTATGAAAAGTTTTTTTTTGTTGTATCTTCTTTCTATCAAGAAAGTTTTTCATAACGCTTAGGTGAACGTCCAGTGGTCGGTAAGTGTCATATTGACTGCTCATTTCAACTGAGTAGACAATATCAAAGAAGGGCTGGTAGAATTATTTCCTATCTTCAGCTGCAGAGAACAGTTGGATAACGAAGACAATGAGGTCTTGACAGTTGTGATACATGAGAAGGGAAAACGGACACAGTGTCAAATTAAACTTAGAAAAATCAGGATCCAAAATACGTTTCAAAAATCTATTTCAAGAAGCGGTTAGACTTATTTAAAGGGCGTATTCAAAACTAATTTTCACATGTATGGAACATCCACAAAACCCAAAATTTATTGGTTTGTAACACATACATGTACAAGCATTGTGAGTATTGTCAGCGTGTGCCGATGTTTGCTTGTTTTACGTTTTACAAAATGGACAAATGTTAAAATCAAAATATCAAGCAAGTGATACAAGAAGCCATGTGGTTTTACTATTTTCAGAAGACACTCTTGTTGATAGATTCAATGGTAATTGTGAGAAGAAAAATCTATTTTAATACTTTCATAGGAATGGCACTGATATGCACTGATTGTTCTTGTATGATTAGAAGCTTTGCACATATTTAGCAAGATAAAATTACCACATGTGCCTTAGATGTAGTCCATATGATATCCATGCCTTAAATGGATAGCTTCATCAGTATGTTTCTTTCATTCTTCTGTATGGTATATGCCTATTTACACTAATATCTTTTGGGGCCTCCATGGCCGAATGTTTAAGGTCGCTGAATTCTCTTGCTTCTCCACGATAAGGCTTTTTTTACCTCGCTTGAGTGGGTGAACTGTTCATATGAGGAAGTCATCCAGCAGGCTTACCGAAGGTTCGTGTTTCTACCCATATAATGCACGCAGGGACACCTGCTGTATTTCTTTACCAGCAAACTGAAAAGTCGCCATATGATTTAAATTGGGTTGATATGACTTTAAACCCAACAAAAATAAAACGAAACAAGCATTTCTCTATTTTACATATTGTACCTTTTGATAACATTGCTCGTTTAAGGGTCCGAATCTATAACTAGTCTGTTATAACATTACGGTTTGAGAAAGCTTTGTTCTTTTCAACGTAGATTGTCTTTTAGATATCCATACTTGTTTTTTTTTTTCTAAATTTATGATCGTGCTTCAACACATAGCTGCGAGTGGCAAGGGAATGAAAGCCAGTGACCTGAACCACTATGGAAAGTTTCTTTGTTATGTCTTCTTCTATCTCGAAAATAGTTCACAACGCTTTTAAAATGAACGTCCAGAGATCGGTAATTATCTTTCAACTGCTCATTTCAACTGAGCAGACAATATCAAAGAAACGCTAATAGAATTATTTCCATATCTTCAGCTGCACAGCGCAGTTGGGTATACTGGTTAGCGAAAACAATGAGGTCTTGACAGCTGTGATAAATGAGAATGGAAAAGGACAAAGTACCAAATTAAACTTCGGAATATCAGGCCGAAAACACTTTTCAGAAATCTTATTTCAAGAAGCGGTTAGACTTATTTAAAGGGCGAATTTAAAATTAATTTTCACATGTTTGTTTTGGGCTTAACGCCGTTTTTTTTTCAACAGTATTTCAGTTATAGAACGGCAGGCAGTTAACCTAACCAGTGTTCCTGGATTCTGTATCAGTACAAACCTGTTCTCCGCAAGTAACTGACAACTTCGCCACATGAATTAGAGGCGGAGATCGATTGATTTCAGACACAATGTCTTTTATCAAATCGTCACGTAGAACATATTCCCGAGGATCGAGCTCGCGATCCCGAGATCCGTAGATCTGCGCTATCCCTATTGAGCTATGCGGGTGGTCTTTTGTTGGTTTGTATCACATCCATGTACATTTATTGTGAGTGGGGTGCCAGCATATGCCGATTTTTGCTTTTTTTACTTTGACAAAATGGACAAAGATTTCAAACAAAATATAAAGCAAGCTATACAAGAAGCCATGCGGTTTTAATACTCTCAGCAGACACTCTTGTTGATTGAATCAATGGTACTTGTGAGAAGAAAAAAACTACTTTAATACGTTCATATGAATGGCACTGACATACACTAGCTTCTTTGACAAACGAGATAAAATTACCACATGTGCCCGAGCTGTATAATAAATTATGGGACCCTCGTATGGGTTGGCGTAATATATAGATGAGTAGTGAGGACTGTCTCTTAACAGAACATTTGGGAAAAAGCTTATATTTATGCATAACCTTTAAAATACTAAATTATAGAATAATTTTGCATGAATAAAACAATTTCGATCAATCTCTCACAATTTTTATTTGTTCATATGCACTAGGACGGATGTTTAGGTGAATACATCGTGTTTCACGTAATCGTGCAGCTTAATTGAATATTTTTATATTATTCATTGACACAACATATTTTTGTGCAGACTAAATATCCTTTATATTTTTCGATTGAACCAAGAGCAAATAATACCAAACTGGGATTGAGTGAGTCTGTTCATTTGAGTTGATGAAATATGCAATACTTTTCACATTTCCAGACAGGAACTTTTTATGCACTCTAAGGTCTCAAAGGTATCAAGACTTTCGTCAAGCAATAAAGTCCCCTACCGGAAGGCGCATTAAATATTTGCTGTCATAAGATCCACATTTGTAAGATTTAAATTTAATTGAAGTACCAGCATATTCTTCAAATAAAATACTATCTGTAAGTTAGGTTTAATAAAAAAAAATCTTGTACATAAAAAATAATAAAGACCTATCTCTTGTGGTTGACAAATGGTCAGGCAGACAAAAGACGGACGCATAAAACACAAGATAGAATGATCTGTACATTATACATATTGCTTTCTGTCCATGCACGTGCTTCATGAAAGAAATCTCTTCTACTCCTTAAGTTATGACAGAAGTTACCTCAGTGTCTGTCAGGACAGACAGATAGATGAACGGACGGACAACTGGAGAGAAAAATAATGCGCATATTGTCCACACTGTTTTTCTCCTATTTACCAAACTTCCTGAAAACTAAATCTCTTGTAGGTTTTATATTATCTAAAAATCAAAATTGAATAATTAGTTGGTTTATTTTATTTTTTGAACATCAGTTTTAATAAGTACACAAGCTGTGCATTTTAAACTAAAAGACAACATTCAATAAAAGTTTTGACAATTTGCTTGGAGCATACCTTTGGGAGGTCAATTTGTGTGACATTTACATACTGTTCTCGTTAGAACTTGAAAAAAAAACTCATTACTATTTTTCTCTCCAAATAATGAGTTTTGAAGTCAGGAAATTTGTTATATCCTTCCGTAGAGACTATTTTTGCTATAATTGAGACAATCTTACTCAGAGGTTTTAACGAAATATACGTGTAAAAAGTTTTCGAACTATAAAACATGTATGTCAACGCCATTTCAACGGCAACAAAGGCAATAGAATTTTAAAATCATATCATATTTTGCTGCGCTTATGGACCCAGAATATTTCTATAACAAGTGTGACACACCTGTCAGAAGGCAAATCAAGTATGCTATCATAATAACAAACATCAGTATATGATCACTGCATGATATCACAAACATTATGGTTGCTATAGGTTTAGAGTATTGTAATAGTTTCATTTTATTCTATGGATTTATTTTAGAATTCAGTGCTATTTTTGTGCAATAATAATACTTCTCGCAAATTCATAAATCGCGCTAGCGATGCTTGAATGATTTGCAAGAAATCCCAATGTGATTTATAACCGTACGAGCGCATGAACGCACAAAAATAGCAACCAATTCTTATATTTACATTTTAGCAGTAGCTTGCTTTAAAAAATGATTC
This sequence comes from Mercenaria mercenaria, assembly GCF_021730395.1. NCBI lineage: Eukaryota > Metazoa > Mollusca > Bivalvia > Venerida > Veneridae > Mercenaria > Mercenaria mercenaria. Next base: position 2,726,264 of record NC_069378.1, read on the forward strand.
GCTTTCCACGACTATCAGAAAACCAAAAATAAATGTCAGGATGTCGATCCTTTCAACATCTAAATAAATCAGTCAAATCTATATGTTTATGAAAAACACTTGGCCAGCTGTATTCGTGTATTTGAATCAAATAAGATCAAATGATAAGAACGAATAATCCATTAATAGATCGGGGAAAAACAACTTAATCATTATATCTGTCTTTAAAAGAGGAGATGTAATTAAGATTTTGTAGCGATTGGTCTTGATGGATTTGGTTTAATGCCATCATATGCACGCCAAAATTAATCAGAATTTAGGTTTCCAATAAGGCGGTACAAATATATCCCTCTAATTAAATGTATCTTATTTTTTTGAAATGTCGATTATGAGACCGTATAGGCCAATAAAAGTTTTTTACTGCTGAATGCTCAATAATGACTAGTAGTTAAAAGCAATGCTTTCAAGAACATGAGAGTAATGGACGTTAGTCTGTTTGGAATGGCACGTTCTGGGCGCTAGAGATGTTGCAAAGTTTATAACCTCCATTAAACAAATTCACTTAGGCCAGGTCTGCTTTTTTTCTATAGGTTGTGCTCCATGCTTTCAAAGGAACTTCTTACAGATTTTATGTCTATAGAATATAAGATATCGTTTATGTCAGTGGTGCTTTGGGATGCTCACAGTATGGTGTTCCGTAAGAACCAACGCCTTCTCCCTATGGAAGCAAAGCGCGAAGGTACGATGGCGAAACGCGACACTACGATGGCGAGAACACAACTGAACGATGGCGTATTGTTGCACTTTGCCATTACACCTTCGTGCTTCACCATCTTTGCCTAATATCTCAGTTGTTTTCAAGGCATTGAAGTATCTTAAATTGAAAATTAACGTCTTTGAGGATTCTGGATTTTCTTTCACAAAAATGAAATATAATTCTTTCAAAGGGTAGATTTATTTAGAGCACGAAAATGCTACGTGTGCTTTATCATGTATTTTAGTCTCCTCTTTGTACATACATTAAGCATACAATCTAAAGACAATTCGAATAATAAGTTCTGTATCATGTAGATAAATATTAAAGCGCTCCACTATTGCAAATCATTTTCCAAATTTCAGCAGACTGTTTTTTTAAACCAAGGGATTTTACTATTTGTGTGCGACTGGATCTATAACCTACCTACTTGTCAATAACAATGAGTAAAAATAACATAAAATGTAAAATGAAACTTTTTTTCATATTATATACACTATATACATATAATAACTCGTTTTCCAGAAAATCACTAAATATGGAAATGATTGTGTATCAGAGTCTTGTAAACTTCGAGCAACGAAAGCAAATTTAATCTTGTTTTATGACTGTTTCTGTGTTTATAGTTCAGTGATATTTTATTAACTGATTTTCAAAATTACAACGAAATTCCAAAGTTATCTCAGTTTAGTAAACCCACATTTTCACCTCTCGCGGCACTTGCAGTTACTGTCAAATATATATAAAAAAAACTAAATAGGATTTTTTTATGATTTCCATTGCTTAATTTGACACTGCTTTACGCTAATATTATATGATTTAGGTATAACCATAAATTGAAAACTATCTTTCTTAGCATTAGTTATTTCGTTCTTGTCTATGTCTTCACGAAAAGACATCACTTCACGTGCCTTTGGTCAATAAATTGAATATAGCAACTGATTTATATAATCATTAGACGCAATATGTTTTGAAACTGTATTACTTCGACAAAGCATAAAAAAGCCCTACCAGACGAATATCATTAACTTTTAAATTATTGCCAAATATTTCAAAATAGAAATCGAGACAAGACACTTGCATCATTAACGTTTGTATTTGCAACACAATATTTAGTTAATTGAGTTGGAGACAAGGCATACCAGAGATAAATAGATATAACTTCAAACGATGTTTAAAGAGTATTATCACAAAAGAAAGATCAAGTGCAGTAAAAGGATTGTCGTTATGATCTCCCTAGCAACAAGTTTCTAAAATGCAAAGTATACGTTTTCTTCTAGACAGAAAAAATGCAAGTGAAATTACACAGTGGTTTTAATACAAATCAATATCTTCAGTTTAGAAAATAAAAGTGTTCGATATGGAAATAACGCAATAAAGTGTAACGTTTGTAAATAACACCACAACAAGTTAAAACCGATGAAGAGGACACTCACAACACTAGGAACGCGATGTCAATATCTTAGCAACACCAGGAACGCGATGTCAATACCTTAGCAACACCAGGATCGCAATGTCAATACCTTAGCAACACCAGAAACGCGATGTCAATACCTTAGCAACACCAGGAACGCGATGCCAATACCTTAGCAACACCAGGAACGCGATATCAATACATTAGCAACACCAGGAACGCGATGTCAATACCTTAGCAACACCAGGAACGCGATGTCAATATCTTAGCAATACTAGAAACGCGATATCAATACCCTAGCAACACTAGGAACGCGATATCATTACCTTAGCAACACTAGGAACGCAACACGAAGTCAATACCTTAGCAACACCAGGAACGCGATGTCAACACCTTAGCAACACCAGGAACGCGATGTAAATACCTTAGCAACACCAGGAACGCGATGTTAATACCTTAGCAACACCAGGAACGCGATGTCAATACTTTAGCAACATCAGGGACGTATTGTCAATACCTTAGCAACACTAGGAACGCGATGTCAATACATTAGCAACACCAATACCGCGATGTCAATACCTTAGCAACACCAGGAACGCGATGTCAATAACTTAGCAACACCAGGAATGCGATGTCAATACCTTAACAACACCAGGAACGAGATATCAATACCTTAGCAACACCATGAACGCGATGTCAATACCTTAGCAACACCAGGAACGTGATATCAATACCTTAGCAACACCAGGAAAGCGATGTCAATACCTTAGCAACACCAGGAACACGATGTCAATACCTTAATATAGGTATCAATTTCCTATTAACCCTTAACCTGCTAAATTTCTTAATGAACTAGTCCATCTTCCGATTTGGACAGTACCATTAACTGTTAAAAGGGGAGCATACCGAAAAAATACTGGTTGAATAGCGAACAAGTCAGATCATGATCAGACTGCATGGATGTGCATGCTGATCATGATCTGCACTGGTCGCAAAGTCAGAATCAATCATTCGTGTCAAGCATGATAAGGGTTTTTCAGCTGAATAATACAAGATTCCCTCCATTCGCAGAACGTAAGATTCGAGAAACACGGAACTATCGGTATCCACAATTGTCAGTCCAGAACATTCTATACATTGCAACTATTGTATGTTTGTTTCACACATTCCATTTTTTGTGATTTCTATATTTAATGACGCGTCTGACACCGACGCTTTTCTCCTAACAGACAGATATTTCAGACAATTTCGACATTTATTGACTTTGACGCATAATTTAAAAAAAAAACAACAATAAAATGCACACGTCACGGTTCCATTGTGTATTGAAAAATGTTTCAAATTTACATATCAAATCATTTTTGAATGTATGGACACACTTTGTTCAAACCTGTTTAAATATATATGATAGGTCATGTTGCTCATTTGAAAGGGAAAATATATTTACACGTTGGTACATTGGTATTGGTGTTACTTTACAAATCAGTTGATTTCGCGTTTTATCGCTTTATAAAGGGTTGATTCGGATACATCAAACAACGTTAGAAAATACCCAATGCGCATTTTTCACTAAAATAGTTTATTTTAGATGCTAACTTCATCTGTAGAATATCCTCATCAAATGAAATTAACTTGACTGTATAAATTAACTGTGTTTATTATATAGCTATTATGATTAAATAGCATGTATAACATGGTGGCTTAATAAGGATATATCGTTATGTTGCGTTGGCTTGCGTGCGGTTTATGTTACACGTTCCTTTTTGTCCCCATGGTGCACTTGCCAACACAAAATTATATGAGCCGCGCCATATGAAAACCAACATAGTGGGTTTGCGACCAGCATGGATCCAGACCAGCCTGCGCAGGATCCATGCTGTTCGCTTTCATAGTCTATTGCAATTAGAGAAACCGTTAGCGAATAGCATGGATCCTGACCAGACGTTGGTTTTCTCATGGCAAGGCTCAAATGTGTTGTTCCAGTGCGCGCGACAACGCGACGAAACGAAACTGACAACGTGATAAAAAGAAACATAAAACGCGACAGAATGAAGTAATTTATTTCGTTGTTGACAGAGCTTGGAGAATAAGCTCGAAATATTGAGCTTTACTATAACTTGAGTAAACCTTTACACAGGTGATGGATTCTAAAACTTTTACTGGAAGCTAACAAGGCACACCTGTTCGCAAGAAATTGTTTTCTTTGCAGTGAACGACATCCGGCAGCACAAGTTTTCAAAGAAAATGGAAAAGCTTGTCATTGGTATTCTAAAGCAAACGTTGCGAATGTCAAATGACGTCATGGTGTAATCGGCTCCCTATAAGGCATTTCCTGTGAATTACTACCTTCGTGCCTATAAGAAATGTCAAAGGTTTCGAAATCATTTGTTTACAATAGATAAATTGTCAACAGTTCTGCAATATTTCACGATTTAGCCAGCTTTCTGTTAAGGAAATCTCAATTTTGCCCTAAATATGCAAATGACATATTACCATGTTTCTCTTAAAGTGGAGTTTATCATTAAATTCTGTTAAGAAAATACTAGTTTTCACTGGGTTGAACAATTTTCACGAAAAAAAAGGAATTTTTCTTTATACGTTTAAAGGTATTTAATGTCTCCGTTACTATTTGCAATGTAAAATTAACAATGTATAAGGTCTTTTTATCAGTCTTTAAATTTTCCAGCCTTACACTTCTTGCGAGAATGCCCATGTCTAAATTATTGGGTTGGCCATAATGCAGTAAAACCATGGTTACGTGACTGAGACATAATATAATAAAAACGCTATTATTGCGTAGGTAGACATAGGAGGTACCTGCTTTCACCTCCATTTTACCCAGCAGCTTCTACACAAACTTGGAAGAATATAAGGTAGCTTAAAATCATCCGCAGACATTCTTCTTTACAAGAAAGCGTCAATAAACCTTATATCTGGCATGAAAATGACCCTACGCGGGAAATTGACCTTTACTACGCGGGAAAATGATCTTTACTACGCGGAAAAAATGATACTATATATAATGGTATGGACTACATTTGTATAACCAGCAAATTTCTATCTTCGTACCTTACGTGAAAAGTTCCCATGAACCTCCGGATTTAATTGAGTAGCGAATGGTTTCGTTATAACAAGTCCTCAAGCCCACTTTGACTCTTTCCCTTATTTCATATTAATGTCTTATTATTAAAAGACAAATATCTGTACGAAATATTTTTAGAATTAAATATTTCTTTAAATAAAAATGGACTCAGTGTTGTTATATTTTCTGGTTTGGGTTCATGGAGTACATTCATTTTCACTATAACAAAATTCCGCTTAAGGATATCTTAACAGATCATTTTATTATGAAAAGTACAATGAAAATCTCCACCCGTAAAGTTTTATCGAAATCGGCCTATAGTTTGTTAAATACTTCACGCAGCGCTGGGTTCTAACATCGGGATTGTAATATTATGATATAATACGCACGAATTGTACAAAACAAAAACTCTTCTACAAAGTGTAAAATAGAAACCAATGTATTGGGATACCTTAAAAATCACGATTTAGCCAGCTTTCTGTTAAGGAAATCTCAATTTTGCCCTAAATATGCAAATGACATACCACGTTTCTCGATTATAAATACCTATATTTTGAATTTATAATTCACTAATTCCGCTATAGCGCTATTGGTTACCACGACGGGAAGCTGTCTCTATTGCCGCGGTGGTCCGGGGTTTGATTTTAAAAACAAAAACTCATATTCTAATGTTCATAATTTGACCAAACTTCAATTTGAGAGAAAGATTATTTTAGCCAAATCTGGAGGTCAATGCCTTTAAAATGAATAACAACATTTCATCAAAACAAAACAGAAATTTTCAATCCTTGCCTGAGGAATTTATTATTTATTCTGTACTGCAAATATTTCAAATTTCTTATAAAAACGCCTATCGACGTCAGTCAATTCATTTTCACGCTCCCTCATGGATCAAACAAATTGGCTTTCTAAACTTATCTAGTAGGAAAATAGATTATATAGCACGACACCCTGTTCGTTCTTGTCATTTGCAAGAAGTCATATGTTGGGAAAAAAAAGAATCCATACTATTTTCTGCAGATGTTGCCAGCAGACCTCAAAATATAAATGTCGTAGGCGTGATTGCTCATTACTGATCATATTTCAGATCATTGCAAGATTAATGACATTGTGGAGCAGCTGAGTGATAAAAAACTTTCGTATTAAAACCTCTCCTTAAACTATATACTGTCCTACATATATGCTAGGGCCTACGTAATGGCAGCCAAATTGCTCGAAAACGTCTTTGAGAATAGGGATATTTCATGTTCTCAATGATTATTATGAAATACAAAATGTATTTCATAAATGTATTATTTTATTACCTTGAAATGTCTCGAAGAACACAGTATTAGATATATAAAGCATTTTCATTTTCTCAAATCGTAACATTTTTACATTACTTTCTTGTCTTCCTTAAAATTTCAGACTACCAGTTTTCAAGAGTCACGATTTCATTCGTTTCTGCTCACTATGATAAGCAAAGTATATTACACCATATTTGAATTTGCAACATATAGCTGCCGATTACTTTTTAAAAGAAAATATGTATGCTGCATAATTTCTTTCCTGCTGAAGCTTTTCCAGTCCGTAACACGCCTTAAATGGATAGCTTAGTCAGAATGTTTCTGTCAGTCTTCTATATGTTTATTATGTCTATTTACTCGAGTATGTTTTTGGGACCTCCATGACCGAATTTTAAGTGTCGCTGAATCCTCTTGCCCCCTTCCCGGTAAGGATTTGCAATCTCGCTTGAGTGGGTGAACTCTTCATATGAGGAAGTCATCCAGCTGGCTTACCGTAGGTGCGAGCAACACGAGAATGAAAGCCATTGATCTGAGTCACTTTCCGTACACTTTTACGCTATGAAAAGTTTTTTTGTTTGTTGTATCTTCTTTCTATCAAGAAAGTTTTTCATAACGCTTAGGTGAACGTCCAGAGGTCGGTAAGTGTCATATTGACTGCTCATTTCAACTGAGTAGACAATATCAAAGAATGGCTGGTAGAATTATTTCCTATCTTCAGCTACAGAGAACAGTTGGGTAACGAAGACAATGAGGTCTTGACAGCTGTGATACATGAGAAGAGAAAACGGACACAGTGTCAAATTAAACTTAGAAAAATCAGGATCTAAAATACGTTTCAAAAGTCTATTTCAAGAAGCGGTTAGACTTATTTAAAGGGCGTATTCAAAACTAATTTTCACATGTATGGAACATCCACAAAACCCAAAATTTATTGGTTTGTAACACATACATGTACAAGTATTGTGAGTATTGTCAGCGTGTGCCGATGTTTCCTTTTTTTACGTTTTACAAAATGGACAAATGTTACAATCAAAATATCAAGCAAGCGATACAAGAAAACATAGAAAAATATCAAACAGGGAGTGCCACGCACCAAAAGCGCAGCCTCCTCATGTGGTTTTACTATTTGCAGAAGACACTCTTGTTGATTGATTCAATGGTAATTGTGAGAAGAAAAATCTATTTTAATACTTTCATAGGAATGGCACTGATATGCACTGATTGTTCTTGTGTGATTAGAAGCTTTGCACATATTTAGCAAGATAAAATTACCACATGTGCCTTAGATGTAGTCCATATGATATCCATGCCTTAAATGGATAGCTTCATCAGTATGTTTCTTTCATTCTTCTGTATGGTATATGCCTATTTACACTAATATGTTTTGGGGCCTCCATGGCCGAATGTTTAAGGTCGCTGAATTCTCTTGCTTCTCCACGATAAGGTTTTTTTTTTACCTCGCTTGAGCGGGTGAACTGTTCATATGAGGAAGTCATCCAGCAGGCTTACCGAAGGTTCGTGGTTCTACCCATATAATGCACGCAGGGAAACCTGTTGTATTTCTTTACCAGCAAATTGAAAAGTCGCCATATGATTTAAATTGGGTTGGTATGACTTTAAACCCAACAAAAATAAAACGAAACAAACCTATCTCTATTTTACATATTGTACCTTTTGATAACATTGCTCGTTTAAGGATCCGAATCTATAATTAGTTTGTTATAACATTACGGTTTGAGAGAGCTATGTTCTTTTCAACGTAGATTGTCTTTTAGATATCCATACCTGTTTTTTTTTCTACATTTAAGATCGTGCTTCAACACATAGCTGCGAGTGGCAAGAGAATGAAAGCCAGTGACCTGAACCGCTATGCAAAGTTTCTTTGTTATGTCTTCTTTCTATCACGAAAATAGTTCACAACGCTTTTAAAATGAACGTCCAGAGATCGGAAATTATCTTTCAACTGCTCATTTCAACTGAGCAGACAATATCAAAGAAACGCCGATAGAACTATTTCCATATCTTCAGCTGCACAGCGCAGAGTTAGGTATACTGATTAGCGAAAACAATGAGGTCTTGACAGCTGTGATAAATGAGGAGGGAAAAGGACCACGTACCAAATTAAACTTCGGAATATCAGGCCGAAAATCTTATTTCAAGAAGCGGTTAGACTTATTTAAAGGAAATTAATTTTCACATGTATGAAAAAACACTAAGCTCCAAATTTATTAGTTATTTTGTTGGTTTGTTTTGGGTTTAACGCCGTTTTTTTTCCACAGTATTTCAGTTATAGAACGGCAAGCAGTTAACCTAACCAGTGTTCCTGGATTCTGTATCAGAACAAACTATGCGGTTGGGCTTTTATTGGTTTGTATCACATCCATGTACATTTATTGTGAGTGGGGTGCCAGCATTTGCCGAGTTTTGCATTTTTTACTTTGACAAAATGGACAAAGGTTTCAATCAAAATATAAAGCAATCTATACAAGAAGCCATGCGGTTTTAATATTCTCATCAGACACTCTTGTTGATTGAATCAATGGTACTTATGAGAAGAAAATACTATTTTAATACGTTCACGTTGAATGGCACTGACATACACTACCTTTTTTGACAAATGAGATAAAATTACCACATGTGCCTGAGCTGCATAATAAACTATGGGACCCTCGTACAGGTTGGCGTAACGTACAGATGAATAGTGAGAATTGTGTCCTAACAGAACATTTGGAAAAAAGCTTATATTTATGCATAACCTTTAAAATACTAAATTATAGAATAACTTTGAATGAATAAAACAATTTCGATAAATCTATCACAATTTTTATTTGTTCATATGCACTAGAACGGATTTTTAGGTGAATACATCGTGTTTCACGTAATCGTGCAGCTAAATTGCACATTTTTGTACTATTCATTGACACAACATATTTTGTGCTGACTAAATATCCTTTATATTTTACGATTGAATCAAGAGTAAATAATACAAAAACCTGGGATTGAGTGAATCTGATCATTGGAGTTGATGAAATATGCAATACTTTTCACATTTCCTAGACAGGAATTTTGCATGTACTCCAAGGTCACAAAGGGATTCAAGATGAAAATGAACTTGTTAACTCATATGGCTGGTCATTTTTAAATAATGGAACAATCAATGAAGTATGTGATTTATTCGTTCAAAACTTTATCAATCTAGCAAAAGAATGCATCCCTAGGAAAGAAATTACAATAAGACCTAATGACAGACCGTGGGTCAGTGTTAGGTCCTCTTTTATTTTTGATATACGTTAATGATATAGCTGAAAATCTTGAAAGTTTAACACGTCTTTTTGCTGATGACAGTTCCTTATCTATAACTAGTTGCGACTCAAACTTTATAGAATTAACTCTCAATGAAGACCTCAAACGGATAACAGAGTGGGCAAAACAGTGGTTAGTTACATTTAACCCTAACAAGGCAGAAGTTCTTTACTGCTCTTTTACTAATAATTCTAAACCTACTTTGTATTTTGATAATGTTCAGATAAATTTTACTCAACACCATAAACACCTTGGTCTTACATTAAGTGATAACGGTACTTGGCATGAACATATTTCAAATATAACTAAATCTGCCTCAAAAATACTGGGATCAATGCGATTGTTAAAATTCAAATTAAACAGGAAAACTTTAAATCAAATTTACATTTCGTACATGCGGCCTATATTAGAGTATGCCAGTGTAATTTGGGATAGTTGTACCGAATACCAAAAGGAAAATATTGAAAAATTACAGTGCGAAGCTGCAAGATTAGTTACTGGTTTAAAAAAGTCCGTTTCGATCGAAAGGTTACTACAAGAAATAGGATGGGCACATTATCAGACCATCGATTGATTCAAAAATTAACTATAATGTATAAAGCAAAACACGGCGATTACCAGACTATCTTAATACTCTCTTTCGACATTAAGTTTCAGAAACTACTCCATATAACTTAAGAAACGATAATAATTGTGTTACAGTTGCAAGAAGAACAGAAATATTTTCCAAATCATTTATACCATCTGCTATTTCTGCTTGGAACAATCTAGAAATTAATATTCGAGAATCGTCCACTTCAAACGCTTTTAAGACAAGTCTCAAAGAAAACTTTAAACCTCCACAAGTTTATTTGTTTTACTTACCTGGTGTAAGGACATTGTCTTTTTATCACGCCAGAATTAGAAATAGATGTAGTAGTTTAAATGGTGATCTTTTTAAAAAATCATTTAAGAGATTCAGCTCAGTGTGAAAGTGGCTATGGCATTGAAGATGCTGAGCATTTCTTTTCTAAATGCAATTGTTTCCGAGATCAAGGACACCAATTATTTACATCCACACGCCCTTATCATCCCCTAAGTACTAACGCATTATTATTTGGTAAAGAAGATTTAACAATGGAGGAAAATTCACAGATATTCAACTAAGTGCAAAAGTTTATAAAACATACAGAAAGGTTTAAATAATACATAGTATTAACAAAAGATCAAACGACATCTTACTAATATCTGACTACCTTTATCCACCATTGTTCAAAGTTATATAAACGTTTAACATCTCGTGACAGTCGCAGACAGACAGAGAGACTCATGCCATCACATCGAAAGTTTAAGTTTTTTTTTCTTTGTATTTTTCTTTTGTGTTTTTTTTTTATCATGAAAAAGTGTTTTCATCTTCATTACTTTTTTTCTCTTATAAACACCTGTATATCCGCCATCTGTAGTTTATTATTGCTCGAGTGTATATGATGTTATTTTTTTTTGTGTTCGTTTTTTCTATCTACAGCTTAAGGGCAGGACAGTCTCTAATGTTGTCAGAACTTGTTGTCCGACCCTTTTGCCCCTTAATTATATATGTTTGAATTGTAATTGTAATAACATATCAAAGAGCAATAAAATATGATTAAATCAAAGGTATCAAGACTTTCGCCAAGCAATAAAATCCCCTACCGGAAGGCGTATGAAATATTCGCTGTCATAAGATCCACATTTCTAAGATTTAAATTTAATTGAATATTCTTCAAATAAGCTACTATCTGTAAGTTAGGTTTAATGAAAAATATCTTGTACATAAAAAAATAACAAAGACCTTTCTTTTGTGGTTGACAAATGGACAGGCAGACAAAAGGACAGGCGCAAAAAACACAGGAGAGAATGATCTGTACATGTGTATTATACATATTGCTTTCTGTCAATGCACGTACGTCATGAAAGAAATCTCTCCTACTCCTAATGTTATGACAGAAGTTACCTCAGTGTCTGTCAGGACAGACAGATGGGTGAACGGACGGACAACTGGAGAAAAAAGAATAGTGCGCATATTGTCCACACTGTTTTCCTCCTTTTTACCAAACTTCCTGAAAACCAAATCTCTTGTAGCTTTTATATTATCTAAAAATCAACTTTTTGTCATAGCTTTTGACTCTTTGTGGCCATAACAACGAAATTGTGGTAACAGCAACAAATTTAAAAGACATGCATATTCTCCATGTTGCCATCTATGCCATCTATCCACGTACCGAGTTTAATGAAAAGTATCTTGTTCTTTTTAAAATGTTATCGTTGGACAGATGGTGTTACAAAGAGTTATGATTTATCTATGCCACATTACACAGCCGACAGTTTTAAATTTTCCTATGATAGTCGAAGTCGCGGAAACATGTGTCTAATTTTCCAAGCAATAATTTGAACATGAAACTCAAATATCTTACCTTGTCCATTCTATAAATAATCATATTTAAAAAGAAAACAGTTAAAAATGACATTTTGTAGAATTTCAATATGTTTTTTTACCGTACATACGTAGTTCAAGAAGACAAAATAATGAAGTTGTCAAACTAAGCAAAAGTCTTTTCTTTTCTTTTTTAATCAACCCTTACCCAGATCAATTTTTATAATGAATTTATCCATCTTTCAATTTGGACAGTACCATTAACTGTTATAAGGGGTGCTTACCAAAATGACACTGATTGAATATCATGCGCAGGGAATAACACTAACAAAGTTTTCTACCGGTTGAATGGGGGGCGGGACTTCTGTATTGCCAATGCAATACTCGGTCACTTGCTTTTTTAGGTATTATTAAGAAATTCGCCAATGATGAAACATTTCGTTGATTATTACTCCACGCGTTTTCTACGCCGTAACTTTTCAACACATGAATAGAAGTTGTTACACGCCTATGTTTAACTACGGTACAGATCTCAATATTCAATAATTGTTTTTCACCTCGGGCGCTTAAAATATGCTGTATAAAATGCATCATTTAGGGATCGTTAATATTAAATACCTAGAAAAAACATCGTTTCCATAGCAACGTTGAAAGTCACTACTATGAAATATCATCAAGAATGTAAGTACATGTACTAAAATATCATACCACGGCGAATTTCTATTAACTGTTAACGTAAATTGAATAATTAGTTGGGTTTTTTTTTACATTTTTGAACATCAGTTTTATATACAGATAACTTTTTTATGCACAAGCTGTGGTTTTTAAATTAAAAGATAACTTTCAATAAAAGTTTTGACAATTTGCTTGGAGCATACCTTTGGGAGGTCAATTTGCGTGACATTTACATACTGTTCTCGTTAGAACTTGAAGAAAAACACCATTACTATTTTTCACTCCAAATAATGAGTTTTGAAGTCAGGAAATTTGTGATTTCCTTACGTAGAGACTATTTTTGCTATGATTGAGACAATCTTACTCAGAGGTTTTAACGTAAAATATGTTTAAAAAGTTTTCGAACTATGAAACATGTATGTCAACGCCATTTCAACGGCAAAAAGACAATAGAATCTTAAAATCATATCATATTTTGCTGCGCTTACGGAGCCAGTATATTTCTATAACAAGTGTGATACACCGGTCAGAAGGCAAATCAAGTATGCTTTCATAATAACAAACATCAGTATATGATCACTGCATGATATCACAAACGTTATGGTTGCTATAGGTTTATAGTATTGTAATAGTTTCATTTTATTCTATGGATTTATTTTAGAATTCAATGCTATTTTGGTGTAATAATTATACTTATTGCAAATCCATAAATCGCTCTAGCGGTGCTTGAATGATTTGCAAAAACTCCCAATGTGATTTATACCCGTATTAACGCATGAACGCACAAAAATAGCATCCAATTCTTATATTTACATTTTAGCAGTAGCTTGCTTGAAAAATGATTTGCTTTCAAAGACTATCAGAAAACCAAAAATAAATATCAGGATGTCGATCCTTTCAACATCTAAATAGATCAGCCAAATCTAAATGTTTATGAAAAACACTTGGCCAGCTGTATTCGTGTATTTGAATCAAATAAGAGCAAATGATACGAACGAATAATCCATTAATAGATCGGGGAAAAACAACTTAATCATTATATATCTCTTTAAAAGAGGAGAATGATGAAATTAAGATTTTGTAGCGATTGGTCTTGATGGATTTGGTTTAATGCCATCATATGCACGTCAAAATTAATCAGAATTTAGGTTTCCAATAAGGCGGTACAAATATATCCCTCTAATTAAATGTATCTTATTTCTTTGAAATGTCGATTATGAGACCGTGTAGGCCAATAAAAGTTTTTTTTACTGCAGAACGCTCAGTAATGACTAGTAGTTAAAAGCAATGCTTTCGAGAACATGATAGTAATGGACGTTAGTCTGTTTGGAATGGCACGTTCTGGGCGCTAGAGATGTTGCAAAGTTTATTACCTCCATTAAACAAATTCACTCAGACCAGGTCAGCTATTATTTCGAAAGGTTACGTTCCATGCTTTCAAAGGAACTTCTTACAGATTTTATGTTTATAGAATATAAGATATCGTTTTTGTCAGTGGTGTTTTGGGATGCTCACAGTATGGTGTTCCGTAAGGACCGACGCCTTCTCCCTATGGAAGCAAAGCGCGAAGGTACGATGGCGAAACGCGACACTACGATGGCGAGAACTCAACCGTACGATGGCATATTGTTGCACTTTGCCATCGTACCGTCGCCCTTTGCAATTACACCTTCGTGCTTCACCATCTTTGCCTAATATCTCAGTTGTTTTCAAAGCATTGAAGTGTCTTAAATTGAAAATTAACGTCTTTGAGGATTCTGGATTTTCTTTCACAAAAATGAAATATATTTCTTTCAAAGGGTAGATTTATTTAAAGCATGAAAATGCTACGTGTGCTTTATCATTATTTCAGTCTCCTCTTTGTACATACATTAAGCATACAATCTAAAGACAATTCGAATAATAAGTTCTGTATCATGTAGATAAACATTAAAGCGCTCTATTATTGCAAATCATTTTCCAAATTTCTGCAGACTTTTTAACCAAGGGATTTTACTATTTGTATGCGACTGGATCTAAATCCCACCTACTTGTCAATAAAAATGAGTAAAAATAACATAAAAAGTAAAATGAAACTTTTTTGCATATTATATACACTATACATATAATAACTCGTTTTCCAGAAAATCACTAAATATGGAAATGATTGTGTATCATTACAACTTCGAGCAACGAAAGCAAATTTAATCTTGTTTTATGTCTGTTTCTGTGTTTATAGTTCAGTGATATTTTATTAACTGTTTTTTAAAAAATTACAACGAAATTCCAAAGTTATCTCACTTAAGTAAACCCACATTTTCAACTCTCGCGGCACTTGCAGTTACTGTATAATATTAAAAAAAATTAGGTTTTTTATGATTTCCATTACTTAATTTGACACTGCTTTACGCTAATATTATATGATTTAGGTATAACCATAAATTGAAAACTATCTTTCTTAGCATTAGTTATTTCGTTCTTTTCTATGTCTTCACGAAAGGACATCACTTCACGTGCCTTTGGTCAATAAATTGAATATAGCAACTGATTTATATAATCATTAGACGCAATATGTTTGGAAACTGAATTACATCGACAAAGCAAAAAAATGCCCTACTTGACGAATATCATTAACTTTTAAATTATTGCCAAATATTTCATAATTGAGCTCGAGACATGACACTTTCGTCATTAACGTTCGTATAAGCAACATAATATTTAGTTAACTGAGTTGCAGACAAGGCATTCCAGAGATAAATAGATATAACTTCCAACGATGTTGAAAGAGTATTATCACAAAAGAAAGATCAAGCGCAGTAAAAGGATTGTCGTTTTGATCTCCCTAGCAACGTGTTTCTTCTCCCTAGCAACGTGTTTCTAAAATGCAAGGTATACGTTTTCTTCTCGACAGAAGCAATGCAAGTGAAATTACACTGTGGTTTTAATACAAATCAATATCTTCAGTTTAGAAAATAAAACTGTTCGATATGGAAATAGCGCAATCAAGTGTAACGTTTGTAAATAACACGACACAAAATAAAAAAAAGACAACCAGTTAAAACTAATGAAGAGAACACTCACAACACTAGGAACGCGATCTCCGTACCCTAGCAACACCAGGAACGTGATATCAATACCTTAGCAACACCAGGAACGCGATGTCAATACCTTAGCAACACTAGGAACGCGATGTCAATACCTTAGCAACACCAGGAACGCGATGTCAATACCTTAGCAACACCAGGAACGCGATATCAATACCTTAGCAACACCAGGCACGCAATGTCAATACCTTAGCAACACCAGGAACGCGATGTCAATACCTTAGCAACACTAGGAACGCGATGTAAATACCTTAGCAACACAAGGAACGCGATATCAATACCTTAGCAACACTAGGAACGCGATGTCAATACCTTAGCAACACCAGGAACGCGATATCAATACCATAGCAAGACCAGGAACGCGATGTTAATACCTTAGCAACACCAGGAATGCGATGTAAATACCTTAGCAACACCAGGAACGCGATGTCAATACCTTAGCAACACTAGGAACGCGATGTCAATACCTTAGCAACACCAGGAACGCGATATAAATACCATAGCAACACCAGGAACGCGATGTCAATACCTTAGCAACACCAGGAATGCGATGTCAATACCTTAGCAACACCAGGAACGCGATGTCAATACCTAAGCAACACTAGGAACGCGATATCAATACTTTAGCAACACCAGGAACGCGATATCAATACCTTAGCAACACTAGGAACGCAACGCGAAGTCAATACCTTAGCAACACCAGGAACGCGATGCCAATACCTTAGCAACACCAGGAACGCGATGTCAACACCTTAGCAACACCAGAACACGCGATGTCAATACCTTAGCAACACAAGGGGCGAACACGCGATGTTAACTACACTCTATGGCAACACCAGGAACGCGATGTCAATACTTTAGCAACATCAGGGACGTATTGTCAATACCTTAGCAACACTAGGAACGCGATGTCAATACCTTAACAACACCAGGAACGCGATGTCAATACCTTAGCAACACCAGGAACGCGATGTCAATAACTTAGCAACACCAGGAATGCGATGTCAATACCTTAACAACACCAGGAACGAGATATCAATACCTTAGCAACACCATGAACGCGATGTCAATACCTTATTAACACCAGGAACGCGATGTCAGTACCTTAGCAACACCAAGAACGCAATGTCAATACCTTAGCAACACCAGGAACGCGATGTCAATACCTTAATATAGGTATCGATTTCCTATTAACCCTTAACCTAATAAATTTCTATAATGAACTAGTCCATCTTCCGATTTGGACAGTACTATTAACTGTTGAAAGGGGAGCATACCAAAAAAATACTGGTTGAATAGCGAACAAGTCAGATCATGATCAGACTGCATGGATGTGCATGCTGATCATGATCTGCACTGGTCGCAAAGCCAGAATCATTCGTGTCAACATGATAAGGGTTTTTCAGCTGAATAATACAAGATTCCCTCCATTCGCAGAACGTGAGATTCGAGAAACACGGAACTATCGGCATCCACAATTGTCAGTCCAGAACATTCTATACATTGCAACTATTGTATGTTTGTTTCACACAATTCATTTTTTGTGATTTCTATATTTAATGACGCGTCTGACACCGACGCTTTTCTCCTAACAGACAGATATTTCAGACATTTTCGACATTTATTGACTTGGACGCATGATTAAAAAAAACAACAATAAAATGCACACGTCACATATTGAAAAAAAGTTTCAAATTTACATATCAAATCGTTTCTGAATGTACCGACAGATTTTGTTCAAAACTGTTTAAATATAAATGATAGGTCATGTTGCTCATTTGAAAGGGAAAAAAATTTACACGTTGGTACGTTGGCATTGGTGTTACTTTACAAATCAATTGATTTCGAGTTTATCGCTTTATAAAGGGTTGATTGGAATACATCAATCAAATTAGAAAATTTTTCACTAAAACAGTTTATTTTAGATGCTAACTTCAGCTGTAGAAAATCCTCATCAAATGAAATTGACTTGACTGTATAAATTAACTGTGTTTATTATATAGCAATTTTTATGATTAAAAAGCATGTATAACTGGCGTATCCATGGTGGCTGATTTAGGATATTTCGTTATGTTGCGTTGGCTTGCGTGCGGTTTATGTAACACGTTTCTTTTTGTCCCCTGATGCACTCGCCAACACAAAATCATATGTGTTGTTTCATATGTGTTAAAAAGAAACATAAAACGCGACAGAATGAAGTAATTTATTTCGTATTTGACAGAGCTTGGAAAACAGGCTCGAAACATTGAGCTTTACTATAACTTGAGTAAACCTATACACATGTGATGGATTCTAAAACTTTTACTGGAAGCTAACAAGGCACACCTGTTCGCAAGAACGTGTTTTCTTTGCAGTGAACGGTATCCGGCAGCACAATTTTCCAGCTTGTTGGAAAAAATGATTACATGTTTTTTAAAAGATAAATTCTAGAAAGAAAATGGAAAAACTTGTCATTGATATTCTAAAGCAAACGTTGCGAATGTCAAATGACGTCATGGTGTAATCGGTTCCCTATAAGGCATTTCCTGTGAATTACAACCTTCGTGCCTATAAGAAATGTCAAAGGTTTCGAAATCATTTGTTTACAATAGATAAGTTGTCAACAGTTCTGCAATATTTCAGTTTGATAGAATGGTTATTGTCTTCGTTTTCTTACTTCTGGACAGCTGCAAGTACTCTCAAAGACGTCAGTTTCTGTTATGATGTCCCTGGCCCTGATGCGAACCAATGTTTTGGGATACCTTAAAAATCACGATTTAGCCAGCTTTCTGTTAAGGAAATCTCAATTTTGCCCTAAATATGCAAATGACATACCATGTTTATCTTAAAGTGGTGTTTATCATTACATTCTGTTAAGAAAATACCAGTTTTAACTGGGTTGAACAATTTTCACGAAAAAAGGAAATTTTTCATTATACGTTTAAATTTATTTAATGTCTCCGTTACTTTTTGCAATGTAA
Organism: Mercenaria mercenaria; assembly: GCF_021730395.1. Classification (NCBI taxonomy): domain Eukaryota; kingdom Metazoa; phylum Mollusca; class Bivalvia; order Venerida; family Veneridae; genus Mercenaria; species Mercenaria mercenaria. Next base: position 2,745,189 of record NC_069378.1, read on the forward strand.
AGTTAACAGTGTATAAGGTCTTTTTATCAGTCTTTAAATTTTCCAGCCTTACACTTCTTGCGAGAATGCCCATGTCTAAATTATTGGGTTGGCCATAATGCAGTAAAACCATGGTTACGTGACTGAGACATATAATAAAAACGCTAATATTGCGTAGGCAGACACCAGGGGGTACCTGCTTTCACCTCCATTTTACTCAGCAGCTTCTACACAAATTTGGAAGAATATAAGGTAGCTTAAAATCATCTGCAGACATTCTTCTTTACAATAAAGCATCAATAAACCTTATATCTGGCATGAAAATGACCCAACGCGGGAAATTGACCTTTACTACGCGGGAAAATGATCTTTACTACGCGGAAAAATGACGCTATATATAATGATATGGACTACATTTGCATAACCGGCAAATAACTATCTTCGTACCTTACGTGAATAGTTCCCATGAACCTCCGGATTTAATTGAGTAGCGAATGGTTTCGTTGTAACAATTCCTCAAGCCCACTTTGACTCTTTCCCTTATTTAATATTAATGTCTTATTATTAAAAGACAATTATCTGTACGAAATATCTTTAGAATTAAATATTTTTAAAAATAATGTTGGACTCAGTGTTGTTATATTTTCTGGTCCTTTGGGTTCATGGAGTACATTCATTTTCACTATAAGAGAATTCCGCTTAAGCCGGTGCTAGGGGTGGGCGTGAGGGGTGTGGCACATTTCATAACCTCTCAAGAACAGACTTAATCAAACCGAATCTGCTATTATGTTGCTTTGTTGCGTTCAATGCTTCCAAAGGATATCTTCACAGATCTTTTTATTATGAAAAGTACAATGAAAATCTCCACCCGTACAGTTTTATCAAAATCGGTCTATAGTTTGTTAAATACTTCACGCAGCACTGGGCTCTAACATCGGGATTGTAGTTATGATATAATACGCACGAATCATACAAAACAAAAACTCTTCTACAAAGTGTAAATATTTCGGCTTATAACCTACAGTTATATAAGTGAGTTTACAATTTCGTAATAAAATAATTAAAATGAAAGAATAAAACCACTTTATATGATTGTGCTACTGTTTATTAGTCCTACAAGACAAACTATACGAAATCATAAACCAGGTACCTTTAATTGATAGTGCATCAATATTTATCAAAATTTAGATTAAAGTTAGACTTCTTCTGTTTCTTTTAAGAAAAAGTATTTTACATGTAAATGAAACACAATAAATTTGGTTCTTTCCCGATATATTCTAATAGCTGCGCAATTATAATAACTATTAGTGTCATTTGAACTTTTAATTGTAAATTTTGTCTAAAGATATAGAGGCTAGATTATTTCAACTTGTAAATTCTTTTGTCATAATGTCGGCACTAGTTGTTTGGTAACAAAACCAAATTATCAAGTAGTCACTATAAGAAATTTCATTATGGTATTTACCAATATTCCATGTATATAAAACGAAATCAATTTTCTGCCTACACAGAACTTAAAGTTAAGTAATTTGGCATTAAACCTACCTGGTAGAACTCGTACGGATTATTTGTAGAATTTCCAACTACTGTTGCATTACTCCTATTGCCCGTCATCTTTAGGTTTTCACTTGAATCCAAATTTTCTAAATTATTCCTTCTAAAGCTAGATATAATTCAACTATCCGAGTTAATTATTTACATGTGTTAAATTTGTATTAATTTTCTTCTACATGACTAGTTTCTTTTCTTCTAGCGAACTCTTTCAGCTGATTGTTTAATCACAAAAAAAAATATTTTATCTTTTGTATTTTTGTTGTTTTATTGTTTCATTTTTTACCCTGCACTTTGTTTGATTGGAAGATTATTAAATTTTCAATAAAGCTAAAAATAAGAGCAACAGAAATCCTTTCGCAGCTACTTGTGTCTAGTTTATTTGAAATTGTCAGAGCACCTTCACAGAAAGTCACCAGTGGAATATATCTAAAGGATATTTCCAATAGAGCTTTATCCAGAGTTGCTAACGTATGTTGTAGGTTTCTTAGCAATTGTATTGACTCAAATAGTTTTTGACCTCCTCTTCGTTGTTTTATAACGTTCAAATATGTGCAAATTGGGAGATTATTACTATCCGGCAGTAATTGTCATCAGTGCATAACTAGATTATTCACCTTACCGCCTACAAGTTATTAGTTTAGAATCAGTACAGTAACATGTTTAATTAGTGCTAATTTTCCTCGCACCTTTCGTTAATGACATATTATATGATAATAAATACAATGTCGTTTTGTTGTTCCGATCGATGATGACTTTCAGATACATTGTTTCTTTGCAATACAAATTAGGACCTCCTTCAGCCGTAAAGTCCTATGTCTTTCAGGTTAGTTTTATGATGTTTAGAGTTTAATATAAGAACAGTTATTGTGCTAATTTTCAAGGAATTGATTAAAAGTCAAACATCATCTGTTGCACGGCAAACTGACATAAGAGAGACGCAGCAGAAAAATGTGAGCTTATTTATGATTAGAAAAGAAAATACGTAAGGGTAGATTTCTCGGAAGCATAACGCACCACAAACACATCCTCAGAGCCAATTTGCAAAGTAGGTCAACAACAAAAAGAATGTGTAACGGAAAGAATATTATAGACGAGTTGCTTAAAAAATCAAATCGAACAAGGACATTTTAATTTTATGCAAAATATAGAAAAGGGCAAGGAAGGGGTAGGGGGAGAAAGGGGGAGATATAATACTATTTATCACAATATATTGTCTTAATGGCGTGTTTTGTAACATTACAAGAAGTGTGCTTATTTGTTAATAATAAATGACATTCCTTCTATTATAATTATTTTATTTAATATCAGAACAGAACAGATATTTTATTAACGTATACAATACATGTATCTTGTTAATACAACATGAGATTATACATATAATACAATACACGTGATAGGCAAAATGGCTTTTAAGTATATGCAGAGAATGAACAGATCTGATTTTAACCATTGGGATGATACAAGAATATTATAACGATATAATTTGTTATTCAATATCATCTTATATAACAAATAAAATCGGATAAATAGCTGATAATTATACCGTTCATTATCATCATAATCTCTTTATTCACCCACACAAATAACCAAAGTATACAACTAGCACAATGTCCAGCATCACTTCCACTTTATGTTTTTCTTGTTGTTTTGTGATATTTAATTACTATGTGTTACATATCAAAGTATAAACACTTGACACATGATTGGCATTGATAAAGTGTTTAATTATTCAAAGTACTCATACATGTTTTTCTTTTAAGAATACCAACACCAAATCTATGCATGACGTGTGTCACGCAAAGAATGCATTTTCGTACGGTTTCTGATAATGCGGCATGGAAAAACTCTTATTGGAGATTTTAATCAGTTTACACATTCTACATGCTGTACAATGTACGTACATTATTCAACTTGTTGATATTTAGGTTTTTATAAGTGAGGAATGACATCACGCATATTTTTATAATGTGTACATAATATATGTTGGGGTTTGTGTTATATTTCAGAAAGCTGAAGACAAAGATATGTCAAAGTTACAGATATCTAAATGATTTTGTAATTAATTTATTTAATTCATAGAACATTTTGTTGCGAAGTTGTGCAAATAACTGATTTTGGGCTGAGTTTGAGACTTTCAGACAAAAAAAAGAAACAACCCAAAAGAACATAACACCAACAGGTACAGGTAACGCCTTTCCATCTATTGCTATTATTTGTAGTAAGAGCGACTTGAATTGGGTCAATTATTTTATAACATAAAATAAGGCAATATATGGATATCTAGTAGGTGAACAGATTCAAACGGGTAAGCAATGACAAGTTACATTCCGAATGCAAGTTCGAAGAGAATGATTAAAAAATGTGTTTTTTATTTAAATAATGGTAAAACCAGATTTGCCTATAAATTTGTTAATTGAAGCGGAACTGAGGCTGCCAGCATTAAACATTAATGCTCAAATAAAGAAATATAGTATCTGTTTTATTACAACGAAAAAAGGAAGAATTTTATTGTACGCATTTGTTCAAATTTATTTATACAAGGTAACAACTTCAAGTTTACTAAAGACGTGTACTTCGTCACTACTGCGCTCTGCATTCAAAATGACTTGCAAATTGTAAACAAATCCTGGTATCTCTGACCGTAAACAGTGTCATCGTGATGACAGTATTTTTATACAAAATAATAATGTAGCGGCAGAAATAAGACAGTATTTTGATAAAAATATCAATACTGTCTTACATTTATTATATGCATGTAGGAGAAAAGAAGAGGTTTCATTATAATACAATATGACAGATGCACGTATTCAAATCAGTGGATGAAAAAAAAAAACTTTACTAGAATCGTGTAAGATTGTAAAGGCAATTTTATTTTGTTAAAGGAATCGAGCTTTTAGTTAATGTAAATATGGAGGTGTAATGTAACGTAACGTGGTCTTTACGATACTAACATTATGAAATATTGACCGATATCTTAATGTTGATATAAGACTGAAATACCGTTACCATGTGCCGTGCAAATGCTGTATGTAATTACAATGTGACACAAAAATGTCATTTGGCATCAGTAAAGGCACAAAAGGATCCCTTTAGTTGCATATTCCTCTAAACAATTTACTATTTATTTATTTATTTTTATTTTTTATTTGTGAAAAGTCAGCTTGAAATATTATACTTACACATTTCCACAACAAATAGTTTCAATATTAATGAAACCTACCTTCTCTAAATTGAAAACAATTTATTTGGTCTTCATATTAATTAATTTGTGCCTATTTAACTGGACGAGAAAGGGAACATTGGATCAGTGTGTCATGGAAACTGATCAAACTGGAAATTAAAATGCCGCAATATGTAATACCTGTCAGCAAGATGTTGTTTGTTCACGTTCTCCAACGAGCTTGATATTGTATAATCATTAGTACAAAACAATTATATTTTCATAGTTTCACAGACAATCATGTTTCTGAGATCGAGAAAACGTGCAATCAATAATGAGAAATACTATTATCTGATCCTAATGTTCAACAGAAAAAATTCAATAACATTGTTTATTGCATTGGCATTTCTTATATTTTCAAACGCTTTCAACAAAAAAAATCGTTGCTGTTCCCTTGAATTTCAATTGTGAAGAAATGCAACACGCTTTAATTATTTTCACTTTTACAAACTTAAGCAGCTACTTTATTGTTAGATAAAACACACGATGGCTTTAGTCCATTGTCCAGTCAATACAAACGTAAAGAGACAAACATCTGATAGTTTTGACGAAAGCATAAGACAAACATTTCCTCAATGAATAAAACTTAAACCTGCAAATTCACAATGAAATTGGTTTAGATCTTTTTTAATACAATAACAAATAACACTGAGCCAGAATCATATATATTCTATACGTGATCAAAGTAATGAATAAAAATTGATGCTGTGAAAAAAATGAAGAGTGGATACGCGTGTGTTCTTCTCCAAAACTGGTATGAAAATCTGAAGTTTTTTCCCTGGCTTGATAATTCCCCGCCCCACCCTCTCAATTTAAATCATTCACTACAAATTTTAAACATATTTGACTTAATTAGTATACTATATTAGTAGCTTTGTTAACTTAGGGCTGACAAACATGACTGCATTGTAGCAGACTGAAATGAAATTTAAAAAAATCATAGTGGGCTAATTCATTGCAGTTCTGAAACTGAACAAGCATTAGTATATTTAGTTACTGTAACGGGGCGTGTTGTCTCGAGCGGATATTCAACAAAAATACCAAAGAAAAAAAATACTTTACTTGATTTATTTAAAATGAAGATCAAAATCTAATACATTAAAACCTACAGATTTAAACTAAATAAAACTGTGGCCAATCAGAGGAGGCACAACAAAACGAGATCTACTTGAAAATGCAGAAAAGGTTTGTAATAGAACAACAAAATCGCCATTATTGCAACTGACTGGCAAGCTGAGAACCGGATATTGCAATATATGAACCCAAAGAGACTCTTTCTAAAAGAAATGTGTTTCCATTTTGTGTAATTGCTCGACAGTATACCAGTATTAGGTACTTCATAGATGTTTCAGTCTCAGTCATGTAGAGCATATTAAACGGGCTGCCGGTTTGATTTTACAAAATGACTAACCTTGTAAACACTTACTCAGTTGAATATGTTTGTTCTTTTTAATATCAAATACATTTGGTAAATAATTAACAAAATGATCTAACCTTTTAAAACATGGTTAAATACAATTCTACAACACATATTTACATAATCGGTACTCCATGAATATAGGACAGTTTGCGTAAGTAAAGGCAAGCATGATTGTTTTGTCATTCTGAATAAGTATTTACTGTGACAAGCTAGACATTCGTCTAGCAGATGTACAATAGAAATCCCCCATATTGTAAATAGAAGATAAAAGATAGTATTGAAAAAATTGGTAATTTTATTATCATCTATTGACTGATTATTATATAGATCAGTGAGCAATGTGTGTGTTCCAACAAATACTAGAATATGTTGTTGAGTAACAAAATTGTCACATTTGTACGACAATTCAGTTAATATTGCTGTTTACATATTTCCTAACATGTTATTACGACCTCTCAGTCATTTATCGTAACCATTATCAGCTACCACTATCACATCGTAACAGATGACGGTAATGACATGCTCATGTGTATATAACAACTTCTGTTGGCCCCCAGCCTTGTTAATATATAATACAACTGATCAGTAACTCATCTATCAAAATAATTTGTCTGCTGCTATAATTTAATATATACCTACAGACTTCGTTCTGTCCTTCCAGACCATCTTCCTATAGTATGTTTAGTATGTTTAACCTTTATGATGCAGTTTTTAAGAAGTGTGTAGCAGAAGTTAAGAATCGCATCGTGTTTGAGCTAGGTAATGTTATTACGTCATGGGGTCTATTCAATGTCATTTGGTAACAGAGTCCGGTGTAGCCGGAGCTAAAGAACATGCGGAGTAATTTACCTTTCACTACTTTTTCTGGAAAAGATTTAATCAAACCGATCCTTTTATTTGGTTTAATGGCCTTTTATGCCCCAAAACGAAACTCTTACACAAGCGGCCTCCATGGCCGGAAGGTTCGAATCACTTGCCCTTACCGCTGGTGGTTCGGTACCTCGATAGGGTTATAGAATTTTTTAATACTAGTAAGCGATTTCCTTTAGACCTAGTAATTTGTCTTAGATTTGTCATAGTCGATTCATGCCTAAGACTGGGACTCAATCCGATTTAACTAGATTTTCCTGAAATTACTTGTTGTATTTTAAAGATGTTGCGCCCTCGTTGAAATCTGTACATACAATGAGAGTTAAAGTTTTTAATTATACTGTTGTTAATTCCTGTACTCATGTCTGATAGTAAACATGAAATATTTGTACGAGAGGTCCAAAGTTTGCCTATGGTAAACACTTCAGATACCCACCATCATTTTGTTTAAATAAAGATATTGATGTCTCCGATTGTGTTCAAGTAATAGATTAAATCATGATTTCAATTAAAAATATAATGAACCATTAGGAAAATATAGCTCGTACTAAGACGACTTAGGTCAGGTATGAATACATAAAGTAATTCTGATTTATCAGGTATGAATACATAAAGTAATTCTGATTTATCAGGTATGAATACATAAAGTAATTCTGATTTATCAAAGTAATTCTGACTTATCAGGTATGAATACATAAAGTAATTCTGATTTATCAGGTATGAATACATAAAGTAATTCTGATTTATCAAAGTAATTCTGATTTATCAGGTATGAATACATAAAGTAATTCTGATTTATCAGGTATGAATACATAAAGTAATTCTGATTTATCAGGTATGAATACATAAAGTAATTCTGATTTATGAAATAGACTGTTACACTTTTAAATCAGTAACAAAAAAGGGAAAAGGCAGTTTAATTGAGAAAGCAAAATATGGAAAAAGAAAAAAAGTAAAATATTTCTTCTTGAAGGAGTTCATTTAGTTGGTAGACCCATAGTATGAAAGTTCTTTATTCATAACTAATTTAGGTTTTACCTGCTGACTGTTTCGGACAGTTCTCTGTCCTTCATCACGAGCACTGACTTCCGGTCATCTTCGACTGTTTCTGCCACTGCACGGGTGAGCGGCGAAAACGGAATCGTTGACGCTTGCAAGCTTGTACGCCCCATCGACTATGAACCGGAATTAAATCTTTGGTGTTTCAAACGTTTGTTTCAGTATGTATCTAGCTACAAGACACGATATTGGCAGAGAATGCAATTTGATTTCCTATTTTAACGAGCTCGGGATGCGTAATTACCTTCGTGGATCAGAGCAGTGACTTTGTAGTAGTCAAACATTTTGTTCTCTGCTATATATTTATACGGAAAGTATAAGCGAATGTGTCGTTTAGAAACGCGACTGTACAATTAGAAAAGACACATAAACACATTTGGTCTTTTGTGACCGTTTGGCGGATGCCCAAAAATCGAGAACCAGTTTCCATAATAACATGGATCTTGTGCTGAGCAGTACCTTTGCTGATATCGAACATTTTTATCGTAAGATCAATGTACAGATAACAACGAAACCAATGAAATATAAATTATGACACACTAACGTAATGGCATGCTCATTTAATTTCTTCTCAGACAACGGGACAGACTTCCCTCGTACCTAACATATTTAATTGACAATTGATCTTTAACTAACTTGGCAAAAAAGTACTCGGATGTGCTTCGGATGACGTTATCACACAATAGTTTGAGTGTTTATTGAACTGTAGGTTTAGTCCTGTCTTTCCAAAGAATATTCGTATATATTTGATCAGCCTTATCAACAGACGTATATGTTCTGGATCCAGTGTTATTATTATTTCGGTTACTTTTTGATCGTGGGTAATTTTTTGTTATAAAAGATAAAAGAGTTCTGCTAAAGACGGTAGTGTGGGTGTGAGGGTGTTGCACTTAACATTACATCCATCAATTATTAGAAGATCCATTAGAAGCAAAAAGGTAACCAAGTAAAATAATATCAGACTCGGTTTAACAACCCTGAACGAATTAGTTGTTATTTTTTGCATTTGCATTCTATGCACCCAAGTATGAATTTGCTTTCTTAAGTTCTTTTCTGTTCTGTGGTAATGTCTGTTTGTGTGTTTGTCAGTGTTTTTTTTTTTTTTTTTTTTTTTTTTTTTTTTTTTTTTTTTTTTGGAAGGTCTAACTGACAGTTTGTGGCGTTTCCTTTATATCATTTTTTTCATTCTTTAAGTTATACTTCTTATAGATTTTTATTAAATTAAATATTGTTTTGCATAAATACATTGTGTTGGCAGTTTCTATGCATAGTCTCGGTCAATATTACCCTCTTCCAGTGAATATCACATCATATCCAATGGCTCAAGAGTCAATAACTGTTTTATTATATGAACAGATATTTGTTGCAACATATTTAATGTTTGAAAGTAACAATTACTGTGTGAAACTTCTGATCTATTTTTAGAGTCATGTTTGATGCGGGAAAACCCACTAACATTAAACATGAAATATATTTTGAAAGATGATGAGCGGTTTCGGCCAATGAAATTTACGTTATTTTTAGAAAATATTCTAAAATTGTATTTCTGTTATTCCTGTTCAAATGTTTATTAAATGATTTCTTACGACTTGACTTTATCTTTTTGAAATCATCTGAAGAAGCATTTAGCAAACGTAACTCGTACAGATCTACAACAAGTTTAAATGTGAACAGCTGCAATTTACTATGTGAAATTGTTTGCCACTAAGTTCCTATAGTTTATGTGACATCGAGTGTCATGAATGTCCTATATGTTATGTGACATTGTGTGCCACTAAGTCCCTATAGTTTATGTGACATCGAGTGTCACGAATGTCCTATATGTTATGTGACATTGTGTGCCACTAAGTTCCTACAGTTTATGTGACATCGAGTGTCACGAATGTCCTATATGTTATGTGACATTGTGTGCCACTAAGTTCCTACAGTTTATGTGACATCGAGTGTCATGAATGTCCTATATGTTATGTGACATTGTGTGCCACTAAGTCCCTATAGTTTATGTGACATCGAGTGTCATGAATGTCCTATATGTTATGTGACATTGTGTGCCACTAAGTCCCTACAGTTTATGTGACTTCGAGTGTCATGAATGTCCTATATGTTATGTGACATTGTGTGCCACTAAGTTCCTACAGTTTATGTGACATCGAGTGTCATGAATGTCCTATATGTTATGTGACATTGTGTGCCACTAAGTCCCTATAGTTTATGTGACATCGAGTGTCATGAATATCCTATATGTTATGTGACATTGTGTGCCCCGCGATTGTATCAAAATTCCATATTATAATAGACCATTTGCACTACAATTCTTGCAAACTGTTTGTTCTGTAAACATTAGATATACGCGCACAATTGTAAGTCATTGCTAAAATCCATTGCTTTTATTCCGATTTACAAAATTCTTGGTCACATTATTTGTGTATGTAATCAACGCTTACAAGCTGAAGATAAAACAGATTAAAGATTTTACTTCAAATAGGTTGACTAATAAAAACGGTACAAACTATATTTAGATGTTTTCAATAGGTCATATATGAAAAGGCTATTTCTACCAATTCAACCTCTGGCAATTATTGTCGCACAGTTATTCGCGCCATCTAAAAATGAAATACATGAGACTATTAATAGGTGGAAATGTCTTTGTTTTAAACGTAGAAATTTAAAAAAAAAAAAACATAGAAGATAAATTAAAATCGTCTTGACATAGGTGTTTGGAACTGAGACAGTTAGACAGAAACTTTCTGAAAAACATTACATTGTAAAGGTGAGCTGCTTTTTAACCAAATGACGAATCAAAAATTAATCGGAAAAGAGTCGTATCACCTCTTGCAGCGGAACAATGTCATGTCTGACTTTATTCCAATGGACAATCTTACATTAGGAAAGTTTTGTCGTTCAAACAGTCAAATATGTCTAACCTTTCTCCCAATTAATGGTTTAAAAAGTAATGCGCTTTTAAGTCTAGTATGCATGCAAAGCATCTAAATATAAGTGGATTCAATCCAGCCGTCATTTTAATGTTAACCCAACAAGAAAAAAACATTCTTCGACAATGAGTCAGGTTTTCATCCTTATATTGCATTAAATAGACAATTAATTATTAAGTTATCCAACAATTACAAATCTGCCGTCAAGATCGATCGAGATCGGAATAAGATACAATGTAATTAATCTATCGGTGGTTATGTAACATTGAGTTAATCAACCTTCACAACAGCACGCACAATGTGCTGGGTTTTAATCTGTCGCTATCCTAATTGGTCTCGATTTTTGTTATTTCTTGTTCTGTTCATGGAGTCCATGCAATGCTGTTTACTTGGTTTTAGTCGGTGCTATGGGGGCCTTTCCTCTTATCTAATAGTTTGGTTTCGTTTTTTTTAGTTGTGTTCTATATTTCCAAATCATCTTCTTACATATTTTAGAAGTTTAATTAAGTACATTCAGGTAGATAATTTTTTAAACTGTTTCATAATACGTTGCATAATTACAATATTTCTCTGACTTATGAGCAAGTTGAGACTGGTCCGTGTGTTTGCATTGAAAATATATTTGTTTTAATATATATTAAGTGATTTCCTGTTATAATATGTTTTGTCTGTCATAGTGGTTCAGTGTGTCATACTGAGACAGAGAACAGCTGCAGTCGTTGTGGTTCAATGTGTCATACTGAGACAGAGAACAGCTGTAGTTGATATTTTAGTAATCCTTTAATATTCAGAGTTTTTGTATGTTAACTAGAATAAACTTAAACTTTGCCTTTCTTAAAAATAGTGGTTAAATGAATATATAACGTTTATCCCAAGGCTTATAGTCAACTACATAGGTCGTTTATGCAACATCAATTTATGATTAAGAGTTGTAACTTCGATTTAAGCACATAAAGTATGATAAAATAAATTGTGTCTAGTTCTAAAAATACTTTGGAAACCTTTACTTTGACAACTTAATTTCTACCGTTACTATTCCTTATAACGGACTCTACCGATTGAAGTTTCTTACTGAACATCGCTTACCAATTTATTTGTAATTTGACCCACAAGCCTTTAAGATGAAGAAACGAAACCCTACGGAATTCAGTAAATGTTACATAGCCATAACAAGTTTATACACTTGTGTTTCCAGTAAGGCGCGTTAAAAGCCTTTATTTAATATTTCGTCGCCAAACAAATCTAGCTTCGATTTTAAGGAAATCCGAATGATGTTCCTTCAGATCCCTCTTGTAACATTACGTTTTTTGTTGTTGTTGTTGTTGTTTTTTTAAGTTAAAAGAAATAAGTGCTACTTAAATACACATCTCGTCTCTCCTAACAGAATTTGGTTTATACATTTACTCATAAAAGTACATCTTATGACTTTCTTCAGTGACAGATTCCATAAGCATTTGAAACAGAATGAGCGGGCATTATTTTCTGTTGCTACCAATTCTACCAGATTAGCTGATTTTCTGCTAATGCTTTACCAGGAAGCTGGGGTTGATAATTTCATTTTACTATAAGTAAAGAATGATGTAAATACCAAGATAAATTTCCGATCTCGGGAGCCACTTTGTAACATGCAGTAATTATGCACGATTTACTCATGTCTAGTAGAAAATATGTATAATTTAGATATGAAGTTCTAGGTTGTGCAAATTGAAGCATTTGTAATGTTCACAATTCATACTTTTTAAACATTGGTACAATACGCCTTAAAAGGCTATTCATATATCCGACCTCTGGTTTTTCTGTTATAATTAAAGCATCAATCATGACCCCAAATAAAATATAGTACAAAATAAAGAACCAGTAGCAGAAATATTCTTTTTCTAAATTTCGAAGAACATTCTATAAAAGAATAACGCTTAAGATGGTGCTGAGGGTGAGCGTAATGGGTGTCGCCCATTTCATTACCACTAATGCACAAATCAGTGAAACCGAGTCTGCTATTATGTTGTTTAATTGCGTTCTGTGCTTCCAAAGAATCTTTTCACTGCTTTTATTTCCTATATGAATAAACATCAATTATTTTAAAACTGATTACTACATTGGACATAACCCATCATTTGACAAATCTATCAATTACGAGCGTCGTCCATGAATGAAAATGATAATTTTACAAGTTAAGGAGCTGAAGACACATATTCTCACATTACTGACTGTATTTCTTTCTTTGTTGTTTTTTTATGGTGGAGGAAGACCCAAGGTGCCCCCCTCCGTGCATTATTTCATCACGAGCGGGCACCTGGGTAGAACCACTGACCTGGATGGCTTCCTCACATGAAGAATTCAACGCCCCGGGTGCTGCTCGAACCCACATCGGTGAAGAGCAAGTGATTCAAAGTCAGCGACCTTAACCACTCGGCCACGGAGGCCCCTTTTACTCACTGTAGGAACTATTAATAGTTACAATTGATAATAATTATACAATTATACAGTCACTGTAAAGTATGTCATCGTCTTCTGAAAGGAAATTAATGCGGCATTGAATCTTTGGTGTTTCAACAGTTTATTCTAATATGTATAGCGCTACAAGACAGTATTTTTAACGATAAAAACAAAGAAGGCAATTTGATTTTGTATTTTCTTTTTGAGCTGAGGATGGGTAGAGTTTAGCATTGACTCAGTAATAGTCGAATATTTTAGGTATGTTCAACATTTTTCTGCCATATTTTGTACGTATGACTAAGCCGAACGTGTCATTTTGATTGTACAATGGTAAAAAGACACGTAACACACTTGATCTTTTGGGGCCGTTTAGTAGATACTCTAGAAATCGGGAACTAGTTTCCAAAACTACATGGATAGATCTTGTGCTGGGCATAAGCTCTGTTAATGTCAGAAACTTCCTTACAATCAAATAGGTTTTTCGTTACGAAAGTTACCAGCCATTAGATATAAGTGATGGCACATCAACGTAATGACATGCTCATTTAATTTCTTCTCAGACAACGGGACAGACTTCCATCATTTCCAACAGTTGATCTTTAACTAACCCAGCAAAAAGTAGCTTGGTCGAGAAATTGATTGGATTGTAAACTCTATTACTGCTACATCGTATCTTTTATTGGTGATGTTATCACAAAACGGTTTGAGTGTTTATTTGAACCGTGTTTTAGACATGTCCTTCCAAAGAATACTATTATATACTTGATCAGCCGTTAAACAGCTGCATGTGTCCTGGATCCAGTGTTATCATTTTTTCTGTTCCTTTGCGATCACGAATAATTTCTATGTTATAAAAGACAAAAGGATTCCCTTTAAGACGGTAGTGATGGTGTAAAGGCGCTGCACTTGTCATTACATCCCATGTATAGACTCAATCAATAAAATCTGTGAGAATATCCATTGGAAGCACAGAATACAACTAGGCAAAATTATAGCAGAGTCTGGTCATGAGAGATAGTGAAATGTGCAGCACCCCGCATACCCCCTATCACCGGCTTAAGCGGAATTCTCGTATTGCAGATATATTGAATGGACTCCATGATCAATATAACAACACTGTTGAATAGACTCCATGATAAAAAAGACCAGAAAATATAAAACACTAAACGATTTTGTTCCCTTTTTTTTTTTGCATTTGCATAATGTGCTCCCAGGGTTGCTTCTTTTTACGGGTATTGATTTCGTAATTTGAGCTTTCTGTGCAAGTCTGCTGAAGTTCTTGTTTTATGGTGTGTGTGTGCGTGCGTGTGTGTGTTTGGAGGGGGTGTTTGTTTGTTTGTTAGGGTGTAGGCGGTCTGTTTTGGAAGGTCTAATTGATAGTTTGTGGTGTCTCTTTGATATCATGTTTTCACTCTTAGTAAACAATCTTCTTATAAACTTTGTAACTGAAGAAGTTATTGGTTTCAATATACATTATTTTGATGTTTCTACGCATGATGTGATGGGATATTGTACTATATGTTCAAATGCTGAATTTGAATCTGCTTAATACAACTTATACAAATCTTCAACAAGTTCAGAGAAGTTCAAATGTTTATGGCAAATAACGTAATATTCCCCCCCCCCCCCCACCAGGTGGGTGATATTACTAAAAAAAGACAAATATCAAACAGGGAATGCCACGTACCAAAAACGCAGCCTCATCAAAACGAAACCACACATACACACGCACACGCACGTACACAAAGCCATCACACGAGGACAAAACGAACAAACAAAGGAACACAGTGCGGCACCGCCTTGGAACGATCAGTGGCAAAAACTGATACCCCCACCACCACCACCACCAAACAAGTTCCAAAGACACGGGACAGTGAAAATAATCTCTTACACAGGTAATGGAAACAAAAAGGCATGGTATGTAAATCGCAAGAATATACGAATGACACAGTTCGGCATCGCCTTGGAAAAAGTAGTTGCGTGCGTGTCACTGTTGACTTTAAACTTGGTAATATGCGTAATGGAAGTAATTTAGTTTATTTTGTACTTTTCAAATGAAATATTGAGAACTATTGATTCACATTTCCATTGTACTTATTTTTCACTGCAGTGAAACGTTTCTTTCTGTATTGTCACTGCAGTGGGGTATATTTTCTATATTTTCACTGCTTTTCCTGAACTATTTTAGTATTCTTGGGCAGTGACTTTGGCATCATTTGAAGTGAAAAAAATGTAAATGGATAGCGAAGCAAGCTGCAGAATTTACAATGCTCGCAACCGCCTTTGGTACATTCTGACCGGTATATTTACGAGTACACGGCATGAAACCTTCCGCAAGACATTACTCGGGAGACCGTTTGAAATGCCAGAAAGCAGAACCGCCACTACATGTCGAAATTACCGGCAAAGTTCTGTTGTACGCAAACTGCACTTTCATTTTAATACCATTTCGGGTGTTGTAATGATGACATTTTCCGTTTATTTCTGAAATAAGACTGAATTTCGATTGTACAAAAATGTATTGTTGATGTTGTCGCTCGTTTTATATGTAAACAAACGACTTTTTTAATCATTTGTGTATATAATAAACAGAAAATTCAAGTTCTTATCATAAATAAGGTTTTCATTTTCATCTCGTGGTAAAAACATATACGCCACTCGAACCCCAACAAGAAAGAAGTTCTTCGACAACGGACAGGCTTTCATCTTTATATTGCATTACACAGGTAATTCATCACAAAGTTGTCCAACAAATAGAAATTTGCTGTCAAAATCGACCCAGAAATAGATCGATCGGAATAAGATAAAATTTAATGAGTTCATGCTGTTGTAATTTAACATGAAGTTCATTAACCGCCACAACAGCACGCTTAAGGTACTGTATTGTAAATTGTCGTTGCCTTCTTGGACTCAGTGTTGTTGATATTTGTTGTTGTTTAGAATTACGGAGTACATTCAATGGTACTTTAATTCGGTTTATGCTGGCGCTATGAAGGTTTAAGCTGACGCTATGAAGGTTTGAGCTGGCGCTATGAAGGTTTAAGCTGACGCTATGAAGGTTTGAGCTGGCGCTATGAAGGCTTAAGCTGGCGCTATGAAGGTTTAAGCTGACGCTAAGAAGGTTTGAGCTGGCGCTATGAAGGTTTAAGCTGGCGCTATGAAGGCTTAAGCTGGCGCTATGAAGGCTTAAGCTAGCGCTATGAAGCTTTAAGCTGGTGCTATGAAGGTTTAAGCTGGCGCTATGAAGGCTTGAGGGATTTTGCATTAACTCTAATTGGTTACGTTCTATACTTCCAAAATATCTTCTTTACAGATTTTATAAGTTTAAATACTTTCACATGTGCTTTATTCTACATTGCATGAATAAGAGATTTCGTAGTTTCTTCAGATGTTTTATTTGCATTATAAAAAGATACTTACTTAAATGTTAAATTAGTGATTTCCTAAGGGTATAAGTTGTGTCTGGTCATAGTGGTTCAGTGTGTTAGATTGAGGCTTAGTACAGCTAGAATGAACATTTTTGTAATTCCTTAATATTCATAAATCTTTCGAATGTTAAATAAAACAAGTCTTCTAAATCAGGGCTGTTATATTTCGATCTTCTCAGATCGTTCAGCACAAATTTTATGTCGTGTTATTGGGTACCGATACTGTTTAGTTTCTCAGCTTGAACATTTCGTCCTGGTTGGTTCCAATACTCCCGCTTTCATAGCTTTGGGTATTGTATAATCGCCCCTTGGATATGTTGCCTGCTTTTTAATCTTTTGGCAGTTTCTGGTTACCTCAGATCCTCTTTCTAAATTCCAGTTTGATTAGTTCTGACCATTGTTTTCTCGTTAAGGGCAAAGCCATTATTTTTACTAGGAGCCACACGCCGCTTTTCATGGAATTATTCAAGGTCTGTGGATTTCTCTAAATTGTTTTTGCACTTGTAGCATGTGTAAATGTAAATTGTAAAGTCTCCCCATACCTTCTATCAGGGCTGTTATATTTTCGATCTTTTTTTATCGTTCAGCACGATTTTTATGTTATGTTAGTGTACTGTTTAACTTTTCTGCTTACACTTTTCGGGTTGGGTGTTTCTCCTTTAGGGTAAAGTCATTATTTTATCTGGGAACCATACGCCGCTTTTTAAGGAATTGCACTCCGTGCATCATTGAAGGTTTCATGCTCACCGCCATGTGAATACATCTGCGGGTGTCTCTAAATTATATTCAGGTACTTAAAACATATGTAAATGTTGGGTTCTGATCAACCTGGGGCTAGAGGTGTGGACGGTAGCATGCATTTCCACTACCGTCCATAAACAGGCTCAGTCAAACCGAGTCTGCAACATTTTCGTTTTGCCGTGTTTGGCGGTCATTAGTTTTCCACTTTTTTATTTTAGCTGAAAAAAAAAACAATAGTAATGCCACGACTAACAATGGTAGTAAGCGTACTCTGTGTTGTTACCACCTGGCCCTCTGGTTATTATTTCATCACAGGCAAGCGCCTTGGTAAAACCATAACATTCCGTAAACCGGATGGATGGCTACGCCCAAGCGAGGTTTCAAATCAACACCGGTCAGGGGCAGCTGATTCGAAACAACTCGGCCATGGAGCTTATTCATTATGTAGCTGCTAGAAAATTCATATTAAAATGCTATCGATTACATGTGAGACTTCTTCCTTGTTTGTAACAATTTGACAATGTGGTAGAACATTTAATAAAAGGTACCAGTCAACAATTCTATGTGATGACAACTGAGTAGAAGCAAATCTCATGCCAGTCGAAATGAAGTACAACAGTTTTTCTTTCTCCGGCCTGTTTGATTTATGAATAATACATGAGCAAAGATCTAGATGAGATTTTGGTCTGATTCACACGAATTATAAGATTTCTTATTCCTTTTGTTGGAGAACATATAGGGAGACATTTTAATGTCTGCTTGCATTGTCTGGGGAAAAGTTTGATTTTGTAAAATGAAATTAAGTATTCACAAATATACTGATCTTGTTTTCAATTCAGACAGAAAAAAAACAACATTTTGCATAAGTGTCTGTAGACGGTTTCTCTACATGTGTATAAACTTATCCATCACAACAGGTCGTGCGAACTGCTATGTTTGGAAGTATGACATTGTTGCTAATAGTTTTCCAAACTCGTATGTGTGACAGATAATGGGCATGTAGTGCAGAAATTAATCTTAAAACGACATAATATTCAATTTTTGATACAACAGTACAGACACAATAGTGTTCTGGATTGAGTACATTGACGTTGCATACATGATTCTTTGGGGTTGCTGTTTGAATACTTTACACAAACATTTCGTGTTTTACTTATCGTGTCTTTTGGTGTTATTGCCTGCATGACGGATTAACTAAATTCGGAAATCATTTAATATATAACTTTTGAGCAAACAGGACGTGCGTAAAATGTAGGGTTTGGTGCACCATTACTTGGTGTAACTTTGACTACAAACCGTTTCATGCCGGTGCTTCACTGGGTTATTTTTATTTTGTTGTTTACGCGTTTCAGCTTGTTTAATATGTATTTTGTGTAAATGTAATGAAAATGCCAAATCATTTACATAACCTTACATTCAGTGGTTTTGTTTCGCAGTATTCTTAGATGGTGACTATTTCAATTTGATCTTTGATAGTTTTATGAAAAGTCCGTAAACCAGTTCTTTCTGTTGCTACAGTGATTTACCTGTAAATGGTTTTTGAACTTAGCAAAGAAACAGGATGTTTGATAAGCCTTGCAAATTTGATTTCTTACGCCAGTAATATTAAATTAAGAAATGTGTATCAAACTAGACAATTGTTATGATCCTTTCGACTGGTTTTATAAAGCACATGAGACTGATTTAATTTGTTTTATTTGTATTACATCGGCCGTTAGACTGCTTGTCTATTCTGTTTAAAATTTGCCTATGTTAAATCCATGAGAACTATTACCATGATGTAAACACAAACACAACATGTGAAGTTTTGTACCCTCACCATGTCTTCCCCACCCCCCACACACACACCCAAAAAATATCCATTCTTTTTTTCTTTTAAATGTTCAGACATTCAACATCCACACCCACCCTGCCGCCAGCCATGTTCAATATATCTTACTTGATTGTGCTCTCTCTACATTTCAAATAACTCCATTTAATTCTAAAAGCTTAGCTTATTACAGTAAACATATTCCATTCAAAATAATTTCATTACTCGGTATCAACATAACACACATTTATTATGTGCACTTAAAACATCCATTTTCTGTTAAATTTATTTTGACTAATGAAATTATTTGCTTCTTAGTAACTTTTTGCCGGATATATTTTTTTGCCATTCCTCTCCACAAACCCTTTCGGCGGGGGATACCAATTCATCGAATTTACGTGTATTATAATTAAATGTTAGTGCACTGTGTATCAGTGAAGGTTTCATATACACATCTGCGGATGTATTTTAATCGTAGTTTGGTACTTGTAGCATGTGCATGAATGGTATCATGCATTTTCACTACATTCAGTCAAACCGAACTTGCACCATTTTATTTTTATCGTTTTGGGCGACCTTTTGATTTCCATTTTTGCCAAAGATTATACTAACTATCAGAACAGCAGATTTTCTGTGCCGTGTAAGGACCTTAAAATGTATTCGCTTACTTGGATTCAGTGATATCATAGTTTCTAGTTCTTTGTGATCAATGATTCAATTTAATATTTCTAAATTAATGTGCCACTTAAGCCGGTGCTAGGGAAGGGGAAACCAGTCGTGTTGCTCATTTCATTATCTGTTACCTTTACTGCTTCTAACTGGTCTTCTAACATACTTCTTCATGTATTGGTATGATGTTAATTTCAACAAAACGTTAGACAGAGATGCATAATCATCACTGGACCGTAAATGTATCAGTGTGTTTATATTTATTCATTTTTTGCTGTACAAAATCGTGTTAAGAGCCCGCCCGCTTAGTTCAGTAGGTAGAGCGTTGGTCTACGGGTCGCGGGGTCGTTAGTTCGATTCTCGGGTGGGGCGTATGTTCTCCGTGAATATTTGATAAACGACATTGTGTCTGAAATCATTAGTCCTCCACCTCTGATACAGGTGGGGAAGTTGGCAGTTACTTGCGGAGAACAGGTTTGTACTGGTACAGAATCCAGGAACACTGGTTAGGTTAACTGCCCGCCGTTACATGACTGAAATACTGTTGAAAAACGGCGTTAAACCAAAAACAAACAAAACTAGCTTTTAGGCGTACAGACCTTGGATGTCTCTCAGTTCGTATAAAAACTGTTACAAAGATAGAGAGAACGGTTAATTAGCTCCAGGTAAAAGGTCAAATAACAAATGGAACGTTATGTCGAATCAGAATTCTGACGAGGGAGGGCAGTCAGTACGATTATAACAACTATAATCCATACTCTGTATTAGACCAAGACGCAGAATAAATATGTGTCTTAGTAACATTATAGATGGATTAACCATTGCTACCTGGAACTCAACAGGTGTTATTTCGGGCGCAAGTTACTTATGTGATTTTTTAATTAAATCAAAGAATAGATATATTTGGTTTGTCAGAGCACTGGTTGTACAGAAATGACCTTCACTTTTTAGATAGCGTCAATAATAATTATACCAGTTTCTCCGTGTCGGACCCTGACCTTGACATGCCATCGTTGAGGAGGGTCGGTAAAGGGGGTCTTGCATTCTTATGGCATAAAAAATTGAGTTAGTATATCATGCCGTTAGACATTGATTCTAAATATTTTATTGGTATCCAAGTTATGGTTAACCCAGGTACTTACATATTTATTTTCCAGATATATCTACCGTGTAAGAATCATCCCAAACATGTTTATAGAGATTGTCTTGAAGAGTTAGAAAATTTTATTTGTATGTATGATGATAAAGGATTGTTGATGATAATGGGGGATTATAACACGGAACTAGAGTCTGAGCGGATCAGCGGTTCTTTCAAATTAGATTCTAGAGGTGCCCTTTTATTAGAATTACTGCAAAAATACTCTCTTAAACCTATAAATACATTAAACTCTTGTCGCGGAGCAAAATACAGTAATATTCCATATAATAGTAACAGAGAAACGTTGATAGATTACATCGTCTTACCTGAACTATATAGACAAAATGTAAAAGACTGCCAAATCCTTGACGACAGTGCACTTAATGTATCTACACATCGTCCAATTGTTTGTGAATTGAATTTAAGACAATCCATAGGGCTGGATTGTACCGATTCTCAAACAAACAATCGTAAAATCATAAACTGGCATAACGTTAAACATTTCCATCTTGATAAGTATAAAAGCTTCTTAGAAAGTTGCGATGTCTTGCAATACGCACAAAACGTTCCTATTAATAATCAAAATGACATAGATGAATTATACTCCGGTATCGTTACTATTGTGAACCTTGCAACTGATTAGTTTATACCAAAGGTAAACTTCAAACCATTCATTAAACCATATTGGAATAGTACACTCTCTTCCCTACATAATCAAATGAAAAGAAAACGTTCTGACTGGATACGCGCTGGTAAACCAAGAAAGGCAGACTCTGTACCCTTCAAGGATTATAAATTGCTCAAAAGTAGATTCAGATCTGCACATCGTGACGCAGTAATGACATTCTTGCAAGAACAGGAAGCGGAAATCGACACGGCTGCGGAATGCGATAACAATGAGTTTTGGCGGCTTATTAACCGTCGGCGTAACAAAAAAGGTTTTAGCACAGGTCTTGAAATGTGCTTTAACGATACAGTTTATAATGATCCTCAAAATATAAATTTCGAATGGAAAAAACTATTTTGGTGAGCTTTATTCACCAGGAGAAAACTCAAGATTCAATGAAAGCAATAGGTTAAAGGTAGAAAATGATCTTTTAGAAATAAAGAAAATTTGTCAAAACCAGACTGGTAAAACGTTTACTATAAAACCTGAAATGGTAAAAAAGGTTTTGCAAACATGCAAAAAACGAAAAGCTTGTGGCAATGATTCCATCCATTACGAAAACATTATGTATGGTGGATCACTATTGATTGAGGCTATCACAAAATTGTTTAACAGTATGCTTCTTTTCTCCCATACCCCAGTAGAAATGAAAAAAGGTATAATAATTACTCTGTTTAAGGGCGGAAACAAAAAGAAATCAGACCCGAATAGCTACCGAGCAATCTCTTTATGTTCAGTAATTTTAAAACTGTATGAAAAAATTATGTTGGAGTTACTGGAAATAGACGGGAAAATTGTTTTAAATGCATCACAGGGTGGCTTTCAAAAAATGTTAGCTGTGTTATGACGTCATTTATGCTCAGGGAATGCGTGTATTACGGCTTTGAGAACAATTCCACTGTATACGCATGCTTTCTTGATGCTAGACAAGCTTTTGACCGTACATGGACCCAATTATTACTAGTAAAATTGTTCAAAATGGGCATTAATATAACGCTATTTAAAGCCATCATGTCATTGTTCGGTAACTGCTACAGCTGCGTGAAATAAAACGGTTACACTTCAGACTGGTTCCCTATCCTGCAAGGAACACGTCAAGGTCAATGCCTCAGTCCTTTTCTCTACATCATTTTCATAAATGATTTGATGAATGAAATAGAAAGAAATCAATACTGTTTTAAACTAGGTACATTAAAATGTGGTTGTCCAACATCCGCTGATGATATGGTTGTACTTTCTAACGTCAAGCGCGGCCTAGACTCTTTGATTCATATGTGTTTTACCAACTCAGAGAATGATCGCTATGTATACAATGCGAGCAAATGTAACGCAGTTGTGTTTAACGATGTGAATTCAACACCCCGCACTTGGAAATTAGGGGATGAAACAATACTCGAAACGGAAAGCTACCTTCATTTAGGTGTCCTATGTAATAAAACTCTTGATTTAAAAGAAAATATAGCATTAAGTTGCGACAAATTACGTAAAACATTTTTTAGCATCGTAGATTGAGGTATTTATAGAAATGGTATCCATCCCCTAACATGCAAAAAAATATACATGACAGTTGTGCTGCCCCAAGCCTTATATGGAAGCGAGTTGTGGACTAGCGTTACTGATACACAGTTACTGCCCCTAAGAAAACTCCACAACCAGTGTATTAAACGCATACAGTCAATGCCAACAAGAACTAGGACAGATATTGCCCTGGGTTGTATTGGAATTCATCCAATTGCTAATTTGATAGACAAAAGGAAATTATTGTTATTTGGTCAACCTTGCCAGCTAGATACTAAATTCCGAATTAAAGTAGTCTTCGTACACCCATTAACATCATTCATGTTATCACCGAGGAAATCAAAGGGGTTTATTCCAGATATCTACATGATTTTGGGAAAATACAATCTAACAAGTTATATCTTAAACTTTTACCGCACATGGATATTTCCTAAGTTAAGTATCTGGAAAAGAAATGTCAATATAGCGATAGAAAAAACAATAGAATTTGACTGGAAAAACCGTATACTTTTGGATGGAAGTCTAAATCAGTTTATGATAATACATTCGGTCTTTGAACCCTGTAACCTGTGGCATTTCAGCCGTTGTTGTAGATATCTGCAGGCTGAGTGCACATCCACATTCATTTTAATGTGCCGATTTTTTACTAGAAAATATGAAACGCATTGCACGAAGTGTAAGCAAGTAACCAATGATCTGAGTAAACATATTTTGTTGTTTTGTCCTTCAAATGAAGCGAAGAGGTCCTGGTTATGGGTTACACTGTCTAAAAGCTTGGGTATAAAAAAACTTTCAAACACTATGTACATTTTCTCCTGACTTACAAATAATTGAAATGTTTCGTGGCTTCACATCATTTTGTCTGAGCGACGAGGCCAGGGTGTATAGCTTTAAAGCTTTTGTAGATGAACTGGCTGTAAAATATTTCTATGTGAGTTCAGCAATTACCTAGTTGAATTCATAATAGATCAGCAAAATAAACAATAATAATTTCGCCCAGGTATTTGCACATTGTAAAAGTCTTAATGCTTTCGTTTCGATTAAGGCTTTTGATTTGGTGTATTATATTTTCAGCTGAGATCGATCGCTCACTGTTGTTTATAGATTTATATATCAATATCGTTCTAGTATTAGGCAAACCTTAGTTTAATACTTACATGTCTTCTCCATTCTACAAGATCTTTTTCCCTTTCCATTCATGTATGCTAAATTTCATAAACTGAGTGAATAAGAAACTATTGTAAGGCTGGCCAGGAAAGAGATTTCAGTTCTAAATTCTATCACGGTGTCGTCTTATCTGTTAGTGATGACTAATCACGTAATGGGAGGATTATTTCCTGCCTCTTGTTTCATTTGCATTTATTTTCGTTGGGTTTTAACCGTAAGCCTGCTGGCGGCAGGTATTGAAGTAAGTCTGCCTTTGCGACAAGTGCAGACCAAGATCTACCTGCACATCCGTGCAGTCTGGTCATGGTCTGCACTGTTGGCTTTTCAGTCAGTAATAAATTTTCAGTGAACACCCCTTTGAATAAGAAGTTGTTCTACTGAAATTGAATAATGGACCAGTTCATTTTAAAAATTAAGCAGGATAAAGACACAATGTTAGGTTAAATGCACTTTTCTGGAACCATCAACCATCTGTAAGCCCGCTGGATTACATCACCTTTCAACTGTTATATTTTACATATATTGTTATATTTTATATAAATAACAGAAAAAATATCGGAAATGTCAAAAACATAAATCACTGATTTAACTCCACTGCTTGCATACATGTACACTTTTCATTTTGAAAAGAATTTGAAATGGTAATCACCTAGTTCCCCGGATGCAGATATAACATCAAGCTTTATTCTTCTAGCCCGAGACCCAGTACGTCTGACAGATGAATATCACGTAAGAAATGACCCTGTTAATAAGTTGTTTGGTAATTTCCAATAATCTATTGTTACTGGAATCAAATATAAGCTTACGCAGGTCTGGTCATAAGCCGCCCAAATATAATAAGTAATAATCTCTCTTCTTTTCCTAATGTTCTTTTTCAATAGCATCTTGTCTATCAGTTGAATACTGATTTTGAATTGGTTGAAACAGTTAAAGGAATGTTAAAAAGTGTAAGGAATCCCGTAGGACTAAATGAGACAATAGCTGATCGGAAAAGTTTTCTGTAAAATTTGAAATATTTTACAAGTGTATGGCTGTATGAATGCGCTTTCGAACAGCAGGTGTCGGTGAGCACTTGGCTTCTAAATGTCATTCTCTAAGTGGAGCAAGTGTTCGAAGAAATTCGGATAAGCTTGTATTAAATTACCGCTTTTTAGGTGTCTGACAGTTTTATCTTATTAAAAGAATCACATTTTAATGACAATTCCTGATTTTTAGGTTATGTGACGGGGTCATTTCGCATAATGAAAGCCTATGGAAACATCATTACTAGCGTTTGGCCTAAAGTGAGATGAGTTTACTGCAAAAACTGATATAAGGAAAATGCTTTTGCTATTGGCATGCTTCTCTAGACATTTTAGCAGAACGATAGCTTTCTGAGTTTTCAGTAAAATAAATTATAAGAGTTTAGAAAAGTAAGTGGATACTTTCAGTCCATGTAAGGACCAAGGATATTCAGAACATACATTGTTAATTTTGGGAACTGTCGATAAGGCATTACGTAAGGAATACTTACAAGTTTTGGTGTCTGCTTAGAGCCGGACTAATCTCAATGAGAAGGACAGGTAGAATACTGGAAAAAATGTATTGTTATTTTTAATAAATCTTTAAATTTATTAGATTACAAACATGTTTTACCGGTTATGGTTCCATAAATATTCTAGGCAAGAAAATTATGTACTGAAAGTGTCAAGTGTGGTTATTGATGAATTATAGTCTTGACACTACATATTCATACTTTCAGACCGGAATAAACCTCTGCGGAGTGATACATGTGTGATTTCTCATTTCATGTAACTGATGATATTTCTAATTCATTTTATGAGTTTTGCTTTAAAAATGCTGACAATCTCAATTGAAAGCAGGAATAACATTAAAACAAAAATATTAAAATACATCAAAGCTTTCTGTTCTGATAATTTGTCCAAAGAGCACACAAAAGGCTCATTTAGTCGGACATAAGAGTGAGGTTAGGTGCACCATAATTCTGGTTAAGTTCACCGGTGGTGTCATTGCCACTGATCGTTCCAAGGCGATGCCCCACTGTGTTCCTTTATTTGTTCGTTTTGTCCTCATGTTTTTGCTTTATGTGCGAGTGTAAGTTTTGGTCGCGAGCACGTCCGCGTGCTGGGTTAAGATTTGAGGAGCTTGGCTTTCCCTGTTGGATATTTATCCTTGTTTTCCAACATCTATCTTATATTATAGGCGACCGCCATTTTATTTTCAGCTGGATATGTACATGTGATTTGGGTCACACTTGAAACAGCACACAGAAAGCTTTTCATGATATTGGATCAATGAAATATTTAAATAATTATGGATAAACATCTAAATAATTGGATATACATTGCAAGAATGCTATTTGCCATACATGTATGTTACGTTTTCAATCATTGATTTTGACGTACTGATGCAGAAAATATCTAATTAAATCTCGAAGAATATTTGTAAATGTAAGAGAAGAAAACAAGGACCCCCTTAAGCGAAATGTAAGTAGATAATTCAAGAACCAGTCAACTTTTGACGCAGCAACTAGAAAAATTTTAAATAAAATATTTTCGTAAATTCAAAGAACGAAAACAAAAAATTCCCTGTAGCGGAATGTAAACAAAATATGAACAGGAGAGAGGAAGTATCAAAGTTATATCCTTGCACGGATGTTAAAGTCTCCACAAATCTACAATAATAAATCTTTTTGCATAAAAATGTAATTTAGGGATACCGAGTTATTGTTCTGATCAATTAAAAGAAAACACGCGTATACCGCGAATTTCTAGGTAGGAGGCAGAAACCTTTAAGCAGTATAGTCGATACCATTTATCACAACATAGATAAAAGTATTATTCAGCTAAGAAGAGATTTATTTTTTGGCGCTTTAGTGTCGCCCACACAGACGGAAATCAACATTGGTATACACAGTTAATTTCCGAATCCAGACGATTTTGTGCGAATAATAACCTAACCCTAGGGTGTATATCGGGAAAGAGGATACAAAAAATGGAAAAATCAACAAAAAACGTTGATAAAGTGCAAGAAAACAATTTTATCTTGTTTTGAGAATTGACAGGGAAAGTAGGGTGAAAACATTAGAAACTTATGACACTTTATCACATGCCATTGTCTGTCTGCACACTATGTAAAAATGTTAGATATAAATTTTCAGAGGGCAAATTTTATACCAAGATGGCCAAAAATGCCCACCAAAGACTGCAATTAACGGAATACAGGTGATTAGATGTAAGCAATTGTCTCGTAACCGTTTACTTGTTTTGCAGTTTGAATTAAATCTACATGAATATTATGACCGTTCCCATCATCACCTGAGCTTAGTATATTAGCTTTGCAATGTTAAGAGCCGGGACAATCAATTTTTATAAAGAAAATGCTCATTCAAACGATATACTTGTAAAAATCCAAATATAAAATGTATATATAATAGGGTTATTATAACAGTAGCTCGATCTGGGATGCTGTATTCGGCTGGAGTGGATTGTGCCAGATCGAATCTCACGAGGCGCGCAAGACCTTGCAAAATCCACAAGAGCCGAATACAAAATCCCAGATTTAGCTACTGTTATAATAAACGTTTTATTGTATACCGTTACCTTCTTGTTTGTCGTTTTGTAATCTGCAATTCTATATCGATATTAAAATGGAATTAAGTGAAGTTTTATGTGCGATATTTATAGAACTGTGTCAGGTCATGCATATTAATAAAAGTAGTCCGGCGGCATACAATACAAAAGGTACAATACGATATTCAAAAGGTACAATACGGATTTGTGTCTGCCTGTTCATATTCAGCTGTGAAATAGAAGTTGATTTTTTACAGAATTTAAATATACTATTAGGTAGCACCGGCTTCGTTGGTTCTCTATAATCAATCAACATTCAATGGACTCTATATGTTACCAAAGGACCAGAAAATAATAATAAAAAAAACACTGATATAAACACTGCTTATCGAGAATTTAGAAAATAATCGTTTAAAATACTGCTTTATGTTATTTTATGTTTTAAGGTAAACAATTTACGCACATAGACATGAGAAATGATTTTAAAGAACACTGTCTGTGCCATGTTTTTGGTAAAAGTGACTTTTAAGCGGAATTTTAATCGAAAAGTAGAACATGAGTAGATATAATTGCACGATGAAAATAAAATTATTCATTTACTCATTGTTTCATTATTTTCAAAAATAATAATTTTAAATTAAAATATGAGGTAATATAGTATCCGCGTTTTCCGTGTTATAAGATATCATGTCAATATAGATACTTGTTGGCAGCATTGTTTTGAATTCAACGTCGCTATAGCACTTGCTCTTGGCCGACCTTTGCATATTTCAGGCTTTAATAACAACAGTTCAAGTAGCGCATGTCAATAGAGTAAATATTTTAGAAATGAAATTTTATTATAGTATCTTTCTAATTTTCTGGGGCTATAGCGAAAGTCAACGTAATATTGGATCAGCCCTCGTGAATATTGTTTGTATCACCGTCCTTATTATTGTGTACCTTACCTGAAGTTGATAGAACGATCTTAATTTCAAATAATCGACGGAAGTATATTAATCAACTTCACTGTATTGCCTAAGATATTATTAGTAGAAATATCATGCTAGATTACTTTATTTTGTAAGACATTCGTATCATTTATTCTAACTGTAACTCCAGTTAAGAGTTACTTTTTATAACATATATGTATATATATAGCACAGTCATCATTGTTTGGACATCAAAATATATCAATGAATTTTTATTTCTCATTTTTGCTATAAACTACTGTTGAAAAACGGTGTTAAACCCAAAACAAACAAACTATAAATTAAGTTTGTAATCACAAGCGTTGAAGAATAGTGGAACATGCCTTTCTCTCGGGTCTTTAGGCAAACACTCCTCACATAAAACAAGGAAATAAATCATGAGTAAGTACTCAAACATTTCAGTTTTCAAACATCTTAACAATAAAATCAGTACTTTTACATGATGACAGAACAACGTACATAAACGCTCCTTTTTACTAAACATCGGACAACAACACAGGTGTCCCTCATTTTTCACCTATCAAATGGAAATGAAAACATTGACTTAATTGTCAACATTGTCGTCAATAGAAGAAATAGATTGCAATTTTTACCACTCTCACGGCATCATCTTATCTGTTAGACATGAATTCATCACGTAATGACGTGCTTACATCCTTTGATGATTTATTTCCTATTAATTTTTAATGTTTTACGTCACAACGACACGACGTTCAATCATGTGGTGATTTTTCAGATTTTGCTGGTAAAGGAAGACCTCAGGTGGCCTTAAGTATTATTTCATACACGAGCGGGCACCTGCGTAAAATCATCGACCTTCCGCAAGCTTCGTAGGAACGAAATCTACACTACAAGCAAGGTTTCGAAGTCAACAATTTTAACCACTTTGTCGAGGATGCTCCCTCCCCCTTTTGTCGTTTTAATTCAAATCTGGGGATAAGTCTTACGATGAACCCCCATACATTGGTAGCATCACCTGATAGATTCTTTCTTTTTCTATCGTTGTTCTCCAGAGATAGACAGAAAATGACACGTTAAAGTAATGTCAGTTCAAAATGGTGCATTATTATAAGGCTTAATGTTATATTTACACAGACTGCAATTCTTACTTAAATGTTTAATTGCATAAATGTAGTTTTCGATAACCCTATAATATTATAGGATCATGTATTTGTCCAACCATTGTTATTCTAAGAGCGAGAACCAGTACTACTGACAAGAAAAGGGTGCATTTGTTTGGAAATACTTCAGAAATTGTTTGTTAATAACCATAATGCCACAGTTCAAAATGAAGAATTATTCTCTAAATTGCAAGTTTTGTTGTGAAGGATATTTAAAAATATTATCAGGTCAGGATCCGATAACGAATTAATAACAAACTACTTTGTTCTGGATCAGTTTACTTGACCACAATGGAAGCATCTTATTTCAGAAGCATCTTATTTCAGTCTAACTTACAAATAATGGAATAACTGTATGCTCGTCGAATGGAGTGTACATGATCAGACACAATGGAATCGAGTGTACATGATCAGACACAATGGAATCGAGTCTGTTTTCATTTCTGCTTGGTTGTGTTCTTTGCTTTCAATTGTCTTCTACTTAGTTTTGATTGTTGTTATCTTCATAAGACCATTGGACGATTCATTTACATACAGATGTCCATTATGTCCCTGATATGAATATGTGGTTCTATTTGATTCTATACGCCGTTAATACAATTAACGTAGCGTGTTTGGGCACTGAAAATAAGGAATTTATTGGTTGTAATAAAGATATTTCGCCAGCCAGTCTTAACAAATGATGGATGAAAGAATAGGATTCCAGAAAGCAAGAATGATCATGTCGGTTTTGATTTAACTTTTAATTCAGTTTTAATCCTACCGTATAACTTCAATATGGCTGTTCGAAATGACATACTGGTCTTCTACAATTTGGCGCCATATAACCTATACTGTGTTGGCGCGCCGTAAAACCCAAATAAATAAATAAATAGTCTTCTACAATATTCTCCTTGCCAACAAAATTTGGACACTCGAGATGGAAACAAGTAACGCAATCTATCATTAAATAATCACACATAATTTCTACATCTGTTCTACTTTCTTCATAATTCCAAGTGAATTTATAGCTTATGGTACTTTTTATGTTCTAATATAGATTTTTTTAATGACTGTCTGTGATTGTTAGTCCTATTCTCATTCCCCATTTCAGCGCAATCTTTGGAAACGTAAAACGTCCAAAATGTTCGTGACAAGTTCAGATATATTCCTTGTAATTACAAAGACCGCTATGTCTTGATTTTCCTGTAATGAAGCAAGTAATGAGAATAAGACAACTTTCTGTTTGCTTTTATTCTTAAGAAGGTCAAGGATTTACAGTTTAACGCACGGCGAGAACGGCAACCTGTGTTAAAATCTGTTATTATGTACAATAAGCTGTCAGTGAGTTTTTGTATTATTTTGCTAACATTGAGTTTTATGATTATAGACTACGCTGTTTAATAAGGTATGATAGTACTAATTAAACAGATGTGCCTCCGTGTTCCAGTAGATAGTGTCATTTACCTGTCTAGTAGAGGGCAGTTTCTTGTCAATTAAAGCGTTCTTGAGAGCAATATTTGTGTATGAAAAAATTAACATGCTTCTAAGATTGTGCTGATACTGCTAGAAAAATTTAAAACGATTAGTGGTATTTCCGACGGCTACCTATGTAACAATAGCGTGTTTATCACGTGCCTTCGGTCACGTGACACAGGATTCCTTGAATGATAGTTAACCCAATAATATTTTGATATTTTTATTGCCAATAAACATACCTTCAAGACAAGGGTAGCTTGCATGAATTGAAAGACTTAAAGTACTGATAAAAGATGCTGTACATTGTAACTTCTACATAGTATACAAAAGTAGACATTTAGTGCTGTCAAACTTGCAATGCTTAAATGTACTGATATACTGTAAATGTATACGTAATTATGCTGACCATCAAAAGTTTCACTTATCTATTTAGATTGCTATTTGTTTTATTTCTTCATAAAATTACCCTGGTGTATTGACCAAACACAGCTTACTGCCGATCAGGGAAATCAGATTGATTTGCTTTGCCCTATTTGGATGGTTGCGTAGTGACTTGTCAAATAGGCGGATGAGGTTCAACACGCCAACGACTCTTCTTCTGAATGAAGAAAAATGAAGTGAATTATATTAATTTCATTCTTTAAATGTTATTTTGTAATTATGCTTTTTCATAATTATTGCCATGTAACAGTTTATTTCATTTAATAATATGCAAAATACTAGTCGTAATGCGTCAATAACGGTAAGTTTAGCCAGGTGTGTCAGACGATTCCTGTTTTCATGGCCTCAAAAAATACTGGCCAAGAATTAGATACAAATATATCTTAATGTCCTATTTACACATGTATACAGCACACTGATTGTGTACTCTATAAAATATTTTATTTACACATGTATACTGCACATTGGTTGTGTACAATATTTTATGCGTATTTCAAAAAAAAAGATATTACAATACGCAGCAGATTTGCATATTATTTCACGTTATCCATATCTGATGAGAAGATATGGATTCGCATAACGCTTTCCTAAATGTGAGTATTTATGGAATAAAATACAAAAAAAAACTCTAAGTGACATATATTGAAGTCCCATCCGCAAAATGAAAAGGATGCACGGTTTTTACTTACATGTACTATCACGTCTAGTAAAGCTGTACATCTTTTCTGTTGCTAAAATTTTTAGAAAAGTTTCAAGGGCATCATCTGGATCATCATAAATGTCTCCCCTTTCCAGGTCATGTAAAATCCTGTTCATTGAAGTTTTTTTAAGACCTTTATTTAATTGTTGAATGCAATGGACCATTTCTTGCAGGTTTGCGAGTAAAACGGACAGGAAAGTGGTCGCTAATTGCAAGTGGTGGTATTTGCATGTTTGTGATGTTTGATGGGTAATTTGTATAAAGATGGTCAATAATTGTTGAATACGCATTTGTGACTGTCTTTATCTACTAGTTGAGTGAGATTGTGTGCATTTACTGTGTTGTTCCATTCACTATTTATTGTTTTGTTTTCGATACAATTATAGTTAAAATCTCCAAAAAGAATTGTTTCTTTATTTTCTGAATATACTATCTCCAAAGATTGTTTTCAAATTCTTTATTCCTTGACTAGTTTGTAGAATGTGGTCTATATATGTAGCAAAAAAGAAGAGATTCTTGATAAGTAGTTGGCTTGATTTCTAATCATAATGTTTCTAAATTTTCGATAATACCACCACCATGTGTGTGTCTGTCTTTTCTAAACATCCGATAATATTTTTTATGAATTCATTGTCAGAATTATGATCATTTAAAAATGTTTCACACAGGCAATGTACATCCAATTCAATATTTTCATCCACAAAATATTTCAGTTCATTCAGCTTGGGGATACAGATACTGGATATTCAAATGCATAAAGTTAAGACCATTTCTTGTAACTAAAGAATAACTGATATTGTTTTGAACAGAAATATTTGAATTTGACAAATTATCACCGTGAGAGTTTATTTTTATTTTGTCTTTGTTATTTTAGTCTGAAATGCAAGTTACCACACTGGAAATCTCTGATATCTCTGCCACAGTGAATTTTGATGTGTCTGCCGCCGGGGGTATGGATAGTTCTGATTTCGTCAGTGCTTGACCGTCTGAAAATATACAGATTTGCAGACCCAGGATGTCACGAATAGCTCCATTCAGGTGTTTTCCAATGTTAGCTGATCCTTGAAAGTTTAAATGGACTTGACAAGCATTTTTTACTCTATCAGTCTCTTTTGTTCTTTTGACCCCCCATCCCATCCCAATGATGACACAGTCCTAAATAATATAAAAGTTTAATTAGTGTTTCCAGAATTCAAAAGTTATTGCGCTAAAGTGGAAAAATCTTTTAATATCATACGGGAACTAAGCACTACATGCAAATATGAAACACTTTCGTAGTCAGTAGTATTTTCTAAGCATGCTTTGAGCACAATTAGTGGCCCAACCAGTCCATCTTCTGACAAAACCTAATACACGTACATTTTCAGCCACCACTCATATTTGCGGAGTCACATATGTAGCTCATGGCCTTCTATTGGATATGATGTGGACATTTTACATGAAATATGTTATCTCTTGTATATACATAATTATATAAGTGACAATGCATTTTATAATTATGGTATTTATTTTTATTTTAAAAGATATTAACGAGATATTAGGAAAGCGGTTGATCATTCGTACTTTCACAGTGGAAATCATACCTAACATCTATGCGTTTAAAAACCCACTAAATGCGCTAAAGTAATGTTACCTGGCATTCGTCGCCTTTCTGATGAAGTCAGTTTGTAGATTAAAAAAAAACCGTTAGAAATCGTCAGAGTGTGTTTGCAGGTTAATGACACACGAATTCTATAAAGGATTTGATTACTGTCCTTTGTAGGCGGGTACATGGATTATAAGCTCCGTCAGTTATTTGGAATTAACTGCAAAATAAAGCAAATTTGTTTCATTTTGTTGTGATTATATTGGAGAAATAAATATGGACTAGAATAGCTTTCATGCCACCAAAGAAAAAACAACCAGAAAAAGTCACTGCACAAAACCTTAAAGTGGGTAAACGGAAAATATATCGCCATTGTTCTCGGACAATACACAGTTCTCGATGAAAAAGTCACTAAACTTCTGCGTAAGTTCCTTTGAGGATGAGATGGAAGGACGGGCAGCATCATGACTGTCTCCTAATAGACTTTAGAACCTTTGTAGTCAGTGCCACACGGCTTTACCTTATCAGAAAAGTGGTCAGTTCGGGCCTGAATTAGGAGTTTATTTACGGTAGCACACTGGTCCCTGTAAAGTTGATGGTCGATTGTTAGTTTAGATCTTGTAACATATTACCAGCATTGTCACAAAGACCTGGATCAATGACCTCGACATTTGATATTATTCTGCTGTCGTCCCTGGTTATTACAACATCTCGGGCATGCGTTGGTCCATTCACATGTTGAAGCATACCACATGTCTGAAAAACACTTGTAAATCTGACAGCATATATCGAGACAGAAATTCATGTCTCCATCAATGATGATGTCTTTATCAACCGTAGCATATCTGCCCAGGAAAGTAGGCCATTCTTCCACTAGAAACTCACTTGTCCTTAAACTGTTTTGCTTTGTTGTTGTTGGTCTATTTACATGTTTGTATCACTGTCACTCGTGCAGAAAATTCATTGATACTCCAGTTTCAATTCATGTAATCAAATTGTTTAAAATCTTTGTCACGAATAGATGCAACAACACGAAGATTTATGTACGAGACAATCGTAGGACATTTGCCCCCCAGGACATTTGCCCCCCAATGAAAAAATGAACTGCTGGACATTTGCCCCCCAGTCGAAATGGCAGATAGGACATTTGCCCCCCATTGCTTATTTTTGGAATGGACATTTGCCCCCCAATAATTTTGTCCTATATGCCAGTATATATAACTGTATTTTTGGTTGTTTTATTATCAAAATTACTCTAAAAGGCAATTTTTCAGTAAAAAAAAGTGATTTATCGATAATATTTGATAAATATGTTAATTACTTTCAGGTGTTAAGGTGAATAATAGCCTGTTATTCAGTAATAAAAGTGCTCATAACAGTGTTATAATTTCTTATTTAGTGCAATGTTTTTAACACTCAATCTTGTTAATTTGGCAATTATCTACTACAAAATTGTATAAAACGAAGCCATTGTCCCCTAAAATATGACAAATGTCTTGTATCAAGTTCCCCAAAAATCACTGGGGGACAAAACTATTGGGGGGCAAATGTCCGTTTCAGAAATAAGCACTGGGGGGAGAGGGGGGGTGGGCAAATGTCCTATCTACTATTTCAACTGGGGGGGCAAATGTCCAGCAGTCCACTTTTTCATTG
This sequence comes from Mercenaria mercenaria, assembly GCF_021730395.1. NCBI lineage: Eukaryota > Metazoa > Mollusca > Bivalvia > Venerida > Veneridae > Mercenaria > Mercenaria mercenaria. The sequence goes on from NC_069378.1 coordinate 2,781,299, forward strand.
GGGGGCAAATGTCCTGGGGGGCAAATGTCCGGATCCCACGAGAGCCACACCTCCTCCACGGCTACCCGTTTTTAATTGAATAACCATTCGGTACATGTTCGCCAATACACGTTTTATCCAGGGTAGCTCCGAGCCAAGTCTCAGTGAGTGCTAACAAATCAAAATCGTTTGAAACTATTTAATCACACAGAGAAATCGTCTTATTTTTGACAGATCTTGTGTTGAAACTGCATACACGAATGTTCTTCTCACTTCTTCCTGTTGTAATGCATTCATATCTAATTTTGGTAACATTTTTTGGGTATTATGCTGCTGAAATTCAAGATTTTGGCTATCCGTACAAATTCATTTCGTGGTCGGTCTATAATTGTGAGTAGAATGCTTCAGGCAGTACCTGTAACATTCTACAAATGAAACTCATATTGACCATGTTGACAACTCTGTACTGTATTTACTCCCTGTTTTATCTTTGTATTTTGAAATTTTGAAATACCTAACGATTTTATTGTAGTTAAAAGAGTAACATTTGGCCGAGATTTCCTCCGGGCATATTTTAAATCGTCTATTGTATTTGTGTTTGACACGAAAAGCTACAAGTGATAATTGGTCGGTCATTGTGTGCGAAGAGAAATAGGTTAAGATATTCAACGTAATTCTGAAAAAAAAAACACAAATAAATTGAAAACAAAAAATACAAACAAAACTTATCGCACGTTTACTGAAAACAATATGTAAACAAAAATCATCAACAAGTACACAAAACTGCGGTAATATTGCTCATGGTCATGTGATCATGGTACGGATCAAAAAGTATGACATACATTTACATCCTGTTCGCGTGCCAGCAAGGTGAAGTGTAATAAGAGATATAAAGATGGCTTATATCATGTAAGTTACTTTTATTTCCTTTTGCTTTTCCACCAGAATTATCATGCTTCATAAATCTTCAAATTTTTTTTTCTGCCACTTGTTCTCAATACTTTTTTTTATTTTATAATGCCATTAAAATCTTTAAAAAGTGTTTACGTCCCTGTATATGGTTCCCTAATTCAAAACTGAAGCTCATTAAGATGGAAGTTTGCTGTCAAAGAGGTTGTTAAAACTTTTTTTGTGTGTACACATTTTGGAGGTTTAATTGTTTACATTTGCACTTGATACTATAAAACAAAACCGTAAGTACAAAATGTAAATACTGAAAATAACTAAAATTTCAATAGCTTCATTGTTAACTGTACTAGTAGAAAAGGGTTCGAATTATAAGTGATCCTTGAGTCGCGTGTGTATATTTTACTAACACAATTTATACCTTTATCACCTTTTAATAATAAATAATAAAAGGAATGTGTAATTTATTTCAGTCTGACATCATTATGAAAGAAATTGAATAATTATATATTTATAAAAGGATATACAAAGTGCCAGAGGGGGTACATCTGTATTTCGATCACGATAAAAGAAAAGATAGAGTAGACATTGCATTGAAGTAATATTTTATCATATCATCTTAAGTACTGTTTCATTTCAGCAGTAGTTTGTTTTATTGCCCGGTCTATATTTCAAGACTAAATTAGAGTAGCTTTATTAAATGTACTCTTACCAGTATGCTATAAGCAGTGTTCTCGCCCGCTTAGCGCAACAGGGAAAGCGCAGGTCCCGGGGTCGTGTGTAAGATCTTCAGGCGAGGCATTTGTTTTCAAGAAACATTTGCCCTCTCTGGGTTATGTGGAGAAGTTGGCAGTTACTTGCGAAGATGTTATTATTACAAAATTCGGGGATTTACTGTTCCCATAACATAACTGAAATACTTAAAACAAAAACAAACAAAACAAATTTGATTTGAATACCAGATTAGGAATACAAAAACAGCCAATATCTTAAGAAATTTTAAGTACGTACGCTACGCGCGCGTGCAATATAGATGTCGTTTACACAAATACAGTAATGATAATGTTTTGAGTCTTTAGAACATCTTATATGAAACAACCCCTGATACAATTAAGCTCACAATGAATATTCCGGCGGTCAGTGCGTTACCTCAGCACAATTAGATATAGTTAGTCTGGCTACCGATTAGATAATCTTTTTATTTAAAAAAAAATCATTTCTGTTATATATTATGACTGATCTTTCTTGGCTCTGATGTTTTGAGAAGAAAAGAGACATAAGTAAACAAATTTTGAATAGCCTCAAGAGCTATCTCCTGTTAACAAAACCCAGGAGTTAGACTAGCTACTAGTCTGATAATAAGTTGTTTTTTTATATACTAATGTATTTCCTTGTCAGATATCTTTCATTTATAGATAGCTCCCTGTTTATAGACAGTTCCCTTTTGAATATCTGGCTGTATTATCATTTACATTCGACAGCAAGAAAAGGTAACCATGTTATAACTATGAAGGGAAGTAATTTAACATAAAATATGAGAAGAGACCATGACTGGCAAATGTAAGGACTGAGACCAGTCTAAGACACAGTATACATCCAACTAAGTGACCTATTCTACGGCTTTGAAGTATTTATTTACCTCCTGCTCAGCATATGTAGAGGGGAAAATCGATTTCTTAAGACTCATATCTGGAACTGAGTGTTTGTTTCAAAGCCAGTTCTTTGATATCACATGAATATGTTTACACCGCATTTAGACATTCCAGAATTTCAGTGAAAATATATCTGATATTTCTATATTATTGTCCTTTTTTACTTTTCTTTTTTTAGGTTAACTATAAAATAGTTATTAATTAAAACGCGTGTTTTTATTATGCAGTTTTATACTTTATAAACAGGTAAGTAAACTAACGAAAAGAAGATGCCAAAAGTTCTAAGTAGGTTCACCTTTTTATAGATTATCAGACTTCATTTAGTTTCGCCTCAGCTGTTATATGAACGTAAGTTTACTGCAAATTTGCATTACGTGTAATTGACCCCGAACCGTAGTCATACTGTTATAGATTATATGACCTGACTTAAATATTAAAAAGAAACTGTTGTTGTTGTTGTTGTTATTGTTAAATAAAGAAGAAAACACGTAAAGTGTGGGTTTTCCCTTATCCATATTAGTACATTTAGCATGTTTTTCTGTTAATATTTCCTTCTATACCATCATTGATAAATAGTAAACAAAGAAAATCGTCTGTTCAAATTGTGTAAAGCCTAACAGTGGTTATAGCTTTGCCACCATTACGTGCACCACTGGCGTGTTTATAAGTGTATTTACATGCTGTAGTTCAAAATCTATGACATTCTCACAGCGTGTTAACCTGAAAAATATAATATCGTCTGGTACTTAATCGGATTTTCGCAAATCATTGTAAAGTGTAAACATGGATTATTCTATGTAAGTAGTCATATTTTAGCAATTTTTAAAAATAAAAAATGTAAAATTACCTGCGGCAAAATCACACCAAACTGACTAAGGGATAAATATAGATACGGCGTCTTTTGATGTCATGTGCCTATGTTTCATATTTTTATATTATCCGAGAAAACTGAGAATTGATCTCGAAAAAGTACATCAAAAGTTTAAGTAATAATGGCTTGTCTGATGTAAGTAAACTTCTGTTTATAAATATTTAAAGCTACTATTATATTATTTCTAATCTGTATCTAATTGGATTGTATCTAATTCTATTTTTGTAAGATGTAAGACTGGCATTTATTTCATTGTAGGTTTCTGGTTATAGAAAATCTAAGGCCCATCCCGACTACTTTGTTTGCAAATTGTACTGTAGCTGTTATTTATTATTCATTCAATCTTTGTTAGTATATTTGAATGTTTTAAAAATACAGCAAAATAAATATCTTACACCGTAGAAACAAAGTGAGAGTACATCAAGTTGTCAAGTAGATCCAAAATGCCTCATTTTCAACAAAACATGCGGATAGTAAGTCTCGAAATATCTCTGTTAATTTGTAATTGATACATGTATATATTGTGTTACGCAAATCATGTATATTTACCCTCACGGAATTTTTAAACACGATAGCGAGTAATTTAAATGCATTACGCGCAATAATTACGACTTCAGTGGTATTAGTTTGCTCATATGACGAATAAGCGCTTGATGCGTTCATTTTATTATGTGTATTTTATTGCTATTGATGAAACGCAAATAAATAAGATTTATCGCTCACACAAAAGAGCATTTTGACTTGATCCGCCGTATAATATATTGTACGTGGGTGCGGATATTTCTAATAGTACAACATTAATAAACTCGGTTTTACCTTACATAACTAGCATTGGTTTTGGTTTGGACCAAATATGATATTGTTGCTTTCTTTGTTGCACAATCTGTATAATTATGTTGAATATTCAGATCTATGTGAAGGGTTAAAAAAGGCTCATAACTTCCCGGAGATGTCATGCGCACGAGTTAACATGTCGAGCACTCGAAATAAGATGTCATGCGCTTGAGATGTGTCACGCGCACGAAATGATTTAATCTTTAAAAATGTAAATGCATGTCCTAAACACACACCATACGTTTGCGTCGTATGGTTAGAAATTTTGGAAACAGAAAATGTAATATCGTGTCATCTGTCGTCAAGTGACGCTGTACTGAGCAATACCTAACGTGTGACCTAGATGATTTATTTCATTTGTGTTTGCCTACCGAATGGTCACTTTTATATAAAATTATGCTAAAAGTTCACCACAACTGTGAATCTGATTTTGTACGTTTCTAACACATCGTGAACCTGTCTCTGCAGGTACTACGGGCAATACAGACCTTTCAAATGATATGCTTCTGCTTGTCCGTAAAATTAAATTCTCTGTCAGAACTGTAACATGGACGATTTTTTATTACATAATATTAACAATTTTAATGACAAACACGTTCTTTCATTAGTAAGTTTCTATAACATAACAAGGGCTTAAAAATGAAAGCTTTGAACATTTCAAATAATGAGGTATCAGCTCAGAAAGAAAAGGAAAAAAAGAATAAATATTACCCTGGCAAACACAGCCTACGCATGCCCACAAAATAAAGAAAAAATATGCAAAGACAGTGAGTACTGTAAAAGAAAGTTAATACTTTACAAAAGAAGATTGCAAATCATTTGAAGATTTTCCACTTTAAACTGTCGTGATAAAAGTGATCATTAAATATTTGCGTTTAGTTTGTATGGTTTTAAGCTGGGGAGTTCAGTATTTAAGCATCTGTATGACTGTTAAATTTGTATTCTTTCAAACCTGTATACAAATGTACTTAATCTTTGTGCATCAGATTTCAGATATATGCCCCCTGTATAGCAGGTGTGTCCCTCACCGTAAAAAAATGAACTATATCTTTCGATATCATCAGCAAACAAGAATAAAGTTGTTATTATGCATGCTTTAGGCAATTTATTACTTTACAACGGTTTCATCAATAACTGTGATCTAATTCTTTGAATTCATAACTCACATTTTGCCTACACTCCCCCCGTAAGTCAACTGGAACTAAAATCTTTTAACATTTACCCTGCTAAATTTCGATTATGAACGTGTCCATCTTTCAATTTGGACAGTTTCGTTAACTGTTAAAAGAGGTGCATACCTGAACGGGTAACAGTGCAGATCTTGACCAGACTGCACAGATGTGCAAGCTGATCATAATCTACACTGGTCCCAGACCCAATCATGTCCAGCATGATAAGGGTTAAAATCTACTATTCAACGAAAACATATTTAGGTTGGTTTTAGAAAATGAGGTCAGTTGGGTAATGTGAACCATGCCAAGCTTTTTTCTGACGTATTTTCACTTTTATATTATAGACTGAGTGTGTTCTGTGGAGTTTTGCTGCATTTCGCATACAGTTATCCACACTTTGGGACTAAAATTCCCAATGGTGAGAAAGTCCCAAGTCCATGCAACCCAAACTATGTATGGCAAGGTGTAGGACATGAAGCGAAAGGTGGCGGAGGATCAAGAAACCCATTTGGAAAGGACTTTGCAGCTCAAGGATTTGTAAGTTTGCCTAACCCTTCAGGAGAACACACGTTTGAAGAATAATTACCCTGTTGCATTTCTATAATTAAAACGTGTCCATCCTTCAACTTTGATAGTACCATTGACTGTTTAAAGAGGTGATTTACCAAAAAGATACTGATTGAATAGCGATTGAATAGCGAACAGGGTAGATTATGATCAGACTGCACTGGTCGTAAAGGCAGAATCAGTCGTGTCCGGTATGATAATTGCTGAAATTTAAACTCTCCCTATCCATCGATCTCCATCCCACATGGTTAGCTTAGCAGACATAATAATCAGTAGCCTCGTGTTTGACCTCAGTGCGAGGTAGATCTGTATTTATAACAAGAAGAGAGTTTGCGCCACCTCTTAAGATTAGTGTATGTGAAAAAAGTTATATTCGGAGGCTAGGTTACTTCTGACACGGAATTAGATAAACTGGACACAGTTAAAATTGCTGTTGAAAAACGGCTCTTTTTCTCATAGATTTTGAACTTTAACGGATTGATTGTAGTTTATAGGGTTTTTAGGAAACAGCTTCTTGTAACGTAGTCTTAACATGTAACTAAATAAAAGTTACGACCGGCAAACAAAGTATACATACAAATGTTTCAATATTTAGGTTGTGGTTACTGTATTCGCATGTTAGATAAAAAAACAAACAAGATAGCATATGATGGAAATTACAGCGTACACTTTGTGGTACAAAACGTTTTGCAAATTTTAAAAATTTCTCAATATGCAGTTAGATAGATGTCTGGATTATTCAGAATTACATAATGCAATTGCTTAAAACTTTTTTTTTTACTTTAGACCTGGACAAAGGCGCTTTGTAGAGCAGATTCGGATGAAGACGGTAAAACGAACGGAGAGGAATTGGGTGATCCCAACTGCACGTGGGAAGTGGGATCAACTCCTCAGAGAAGTTTTGGACTGTCTCACCCAGGTAACATTTATTCGTGGTTAAAGACTTTTTGACATCATGATAAAAAGTTTACATATATTATTTTAGACTGAAAATATATCAGCTTTGAGCAGGAATCAAACACACGACCCCTTATAAGGAATACCACGTTGCTATAAAAGCTTGCTCAATAGCAATGAAGTATAAGAGCACCCTTATACTATGCACTTCTACATTATGTTGTTACGTTAAATTTAGTAATAACTGAAACATATTTCTACCACATTGTTGAAGTATATTTTTCATCCATTTGAAAGTGCAGTTTGGAATACTGAGGCATTGTCATTTAAACTCAATCGATGTGATACCGTTCTGGTGTGATACCGTTCTGATGTGATACCGTTCTGGAGTGATACCGTGTGATACCGTTCTGATGTGATACCGTTCTGGAGTGATACCGTTCTGGTGTGATACCGATCTGGGGTGATACCATTCTGGTGTGATACCGTTCTGGTATGATACCGTTCTGATGTGATACTGTTCTGGCTTTGTATTTAGCTGAGGAGTCACATGTAGCAACGTCTGTAGAGTAGGCATATTACATTTGTTTGCAATTGAAAATTTGTGGTGAAGGAGGGTAGGAATTATAACTAATGGTGTACAATGTAACTCCATTTTCTAGACAATTTTCTGACTGTTTGCAATTGCCAATTAACACTTGTTGTATACCAGACCATACCTAGATAGAAATAGTTTTAACATAGTATGTAATCTAACATTAACTATGTTAATTATTTACACCCAAATTCCGTGTGTGTTTTATTTTACAACTTACAGGTTTCTGTGACCCTTACAATTCCACAAAGTGTATGACGATGAACAAGTTTCTCAATTGTTCTGCGACTGAATTCAAATGCAGTGCAGTTGACGAAGACCCAGGTGAGAATAACTGAATTAACTCAAGCGAAGTAGAAAACGGTAGTTAATGCATCAGAATGTACTTTGATTAAAATACTAGTCTATATAAATAGTGATGTTTTTCGGTGCTATGAAAGGGTTTTATATATTAATGTATCGTTACCTTTTAATTATTAATTCAGAAAATCTACATGCATTATGGTTTATTGACGTTTATTTTCAATAACAAAATGCGCACAACGCTTGTTTAATTGTTGTATCTAAATTTACTTTCTATTTGAAGAGAATTAATACAAATTGCACCCAATCACAAAAAAAAGACAGATGGGTTTCTGTAGGTGTCAACAAAATACAGCTACATATATCACAACCTGTACAATTTATTTCATATGATCCAGATATAAAACCCGTAGATGTCCGTTTAGACACGTCCCCTGTTCCGAGTGAAGAGACAACGTATATGTGCCAGGTTATAGACCTACCTACAGACAGGGATTATCACCTGGTAGCCAACAAACCGTACATAGATAACATTAACGTGATGCACCATGCTGTTGTCTACGGCTGTACTGACAGTGGTATGAACTCTTTCTGACCTCCCAACATAACATTTAAGTTAAAAGATGGATGAAATAATCATGGTTCAATTCAATATGTCTAAACATTTGAAAAACCTCGGGGTATCCGCTTAGTGTTTTAAACAAATAGTAGAATTTTTTGTAATTATAGGCAGAGAAAAAAAATGTATAAATTTTCCGACAAGATTAATCAAGCTATCTGTCCGCCGCATTTCGAAATACACGTCTACACAACTTCATTTAATAAGTGTGTAACCCTTCTTTTGAAAAACATATTTGCATCTGTTCCGTTATTTTTTTCAAAAATGTTTAAATGTCATTGATCAACAGTAATTAAGGTTCCCGGATTTCACACCAGTTCGTACTTTTTGTCAACAAGCAACTAATATACCTCATATGAATCTGGGGGATGCGTATTAAATGTGTTTTTTTTTTCTGCTATAAAAACTTCACACACTTGTTCACTGTGATGATCTGACATGCAGTACACAGGAATGGTTTAGCTCGACTATTCGAAGAATAGATTGGTCTATTGGATTTGCCATTTCGTTGGCGCCCACGACAACTTCTGCGTCGGCGTCGGCGCCCCGATGGGTTAAGCTGGGGCCTCAGTAACCACTTACGGGAACTGATTGAAACTTCGCACACTTACTTATTGTGAATGAACTGACTTAGTAATACATTGCACAGATTCCATAACAGATTCCATAACTTTTATTTTTTTAAAAACTCGAAATATTTGTTCTCTGTGATGACCTGACATGCAGTGCACACGTTATTTTGTAAAATCGAAAGGGAGTGTGTTGGAACTTCACACATATGTTCTCTGTGATAATCTAACACGCAGTGCATAGGTTCCATAAATGTTTTGTTTCTTTCCAAAATCATGCACATTTTTTTTTGTTGGGGGTGGGGGTGTGTCTGAGATGGTATCTCAGTATTCACAAATGGGAAGGAAACTTGGAACTTCACACACCTGTTCATCACGATGATCTGGGTTTCATAGTTTTACTTTGCAAATTTACAAATTATGCTCCTTTTTCAACTTAGCAATTTTTGGTAAAGTTTTTACGTATTATATGATATCTCAGTGCCTGCCCTTTGTAGCTCTTTCTTGTCTGTGAAAATACAAAATCTTTAAAAGATAAAATGCTTCTGTATATACGCTTTTTAAAAGATAACACATGTAAAATCATAAAATGTTGATTTTGTTACCAGCGAAGATCGAGCCAAAACATCTTTCGCCAACTACATGTTTTATGAACAGGCTTGAGGGATGCCAAGATGTGATAGCTCTCTGGACAGTAGGATCCTCTGGGTTATGTTACCATGAGAATGCAGGGTTTAGGGTTGGAAAAACCGGCTATAAGAAGGCACTGATAGAGGTACGTTGACTGTTTATCATAAACTCAGTAGTAACAGTAACGCATAATTACAAAAAAAATATGACACACGATTACACTTAAATGTTAACTTCTACAACTATTTGCGTTTATCATTAGTATGGCTTGCTAGTCAGTAGTCAAAACTACTGTGAAATCATTAATATTCTTGGGGTACTAATTTTCGTGGATTTCGTGGTTGCGTCGATCTGCGAAATTTAATCCCAGCGAACAAGTAAAATTCCCATTCATTTTATGTTCAAAAGTTGAAATCCACGAATTCATATCCCCACGAAATTGCCGTTTTGACCAAAATCACGAAATTGTATGCCCACAAAATTAAATGACTTTACAGTATTGCCCAAGGTCCGAAGGACTGAAGGTTAATAGTTTTGGCTGTAACCCGGCAAGCTATTCAATAAGTGTTCCATAAGAAATATTTTCAAGATTGGATTTTAGCTGAGCAAAAGAACTAATATACCGGTCAATAGCTCAAACTATGGACCGGTGATTCATATAAGGAGTCATGTATTAATAATGTATACTTAAACAGATCAAAATATGTATTGCTGCTTCAATTTCGCGACAAAAAGACTCACACTGTTAAAGATAAACAATCTAACGATCAATCAAACTTAGCAATTTAAGTGTGACAGGTTTATAGTTTGCTATGTTACACTTTAACAAACTATTGAACTACGTTGTATAGTATTAGCAATATGTTGGCAGGTACATAATAAGTAATTTGATTTTTGTCATAGTTACACTGGAACAACCCTATGCACGTGGGCACATATACAGACGGTTCAGGCATAACTATTTATCTGACGCCTAATCTTCGAGCACATGATGCTGGGATGTTTTACATTGGGCAGTCCCGACTGGAAATTCCCCCTGGAAAGGAAAGATACACCGCCAACTCAACGTGTACCTCTAAATGCATACAACGAAAAATGGTTGGAAATATCAAAATTGTTGGTGCGCTCAACCACATGCATTATCTAGGTAATTTTTGGCGCAAGCCGTTTAGTCTTTTTGTTAGATTGGCCGTGTTGCCTGAAACTTGGACAAGTGAAATAGCTTGTGTAAATTTTAGTTAAATTTCAAATGAAATAGATCTGTGCTTATTATACGTCCGAAGGGACGTATTATGTTATGACGCCGGTGTCCGCTTGTTCGTCCGTCCGTCCGTTAGCAAATGCCCGCTCTGTAACTCATGAACCCCTGGAAGGATTTCAAAGAAACTTGACACAAATGTTCACCACATCGAGACGACGTGTAGAGCGCATGTTTTGGATGGCTCGCTTCAAGGTCAATGCCACACTTAGAGGTCAAAGGTCAAATGACTTTGTTTGGTGTCCGCTCTGTAACTCTTGAGCTGCTTGAAGGATTTTAACGAAACTTGGCACAAATGGTCACCACATCGAGACGACGTGCAGGGCCATGTTTCGGATGGCTCGCTTCAAGGTAAAGGTCACACTTTGGGGTCAGAATTCATACCTTCGGGTGTATATTGCTACGCATTGCGGTGCTCTTGTTTATACTATTTTATAGCTAAATTAAAAATGAGGGGCTTTCGTTTTGATATCAAACACGTGCTATTTGCAATAAGTTCTGTATATCTTATTTTAGAGCATGGATCAGGATAACAAAAGGATGGACAAAATTTCAAGTAACTCTTCCAGTCAGATTAGAATAACAAAAATTGTGCTTTTGTCATTTAGCTTCCAATCTTATCTTGAACTTAACGAATCTTACCGTTTTTAGGGTATTCCGCGACTTCTCAGATGGTGACAAATGAAGGGAAAGTGTACCACATATCACATGAGGAATCGTACAGTTATGATACTCCTAAATTTGTTATGTGAGTATTTATCATACACCATAAAGTGTTTATCACTGTTCTTGTTTTTGATGTTTTGTTTGTTTCGTTTTTGTTTAGTTTTTTTTTTCTTTTGTTTCATTTCGATTGTTTTGATGGCTTTTGAAATCGCGTAAACAGCTTCAAATCTATGGCCATATTCAAGCTTTAATGGTAAGGAAAGACCCAATGTGCCCTTCTGGAAACTCTTAACAACTGTTAGAATAAGAGACAAAGAACGATCTGGCGATTAAATCGTACCTTCGGATAACCCAAGGGTTATATATGCACTTACTGTCTGGTAATAGTCGTACGAAAAGTAATGACCACGAAATTACATGGTTTTACAGTAAGTAGTATTAGAGAGCCGCAATCTGATCATTAACCCTTACCATGCTAAATTTCTATAATGAACTTGCCCATCTTCCAGTTTGAACAGTACCATTTACTGTTAAAAGGGGTGCTTACCAAAAAGATACTGACTGAATGGCGGACAGTGCAGACCATGATCAGACTGCACAGATGTGCAGGCTGATCTTGGTCTGCACTGGTAAAGGCAGAATCACTTGCTGCCAGCAGGCTAAAGGTTAAAGACACGCTAGCTGAAGCGACTTGATAAAAACGCTATCAAAGTCGTACGCACAAAATACTTCCTTGTGCTCACAACTTAATCAATCATGTCGTACTTACAAGACAGAATGTCGAGCTAAGCAAAAATATATCGTGTGCACGAGATGGAAAGTAATGATTTTTAATTATGACGTCAGGGCTTCTGCAATCTTTTGACATTACAATGAATGTCCATCCGCTTAGCTCAAAGAGAAGATCGCAGATCTGCGGATTGCGGGGTTGTGAGTTCGGGCAATGCGTATGTTCTTCGTGACGATTTATAATAGACATTGTGTCTGAAATCATTCGTCCTCCACCTCTGATTCATGTGAGGACGTTGGCAGTTATTTGCGGAGAACAGGTTTGTACTGGTACAGAATACAGAAACACTGGTTAGGTTAACTGTCCGCCGTAACATAACTGAAATAGCCTATTGTCAAAAAACGGCGTTTATAAACCCAAAACAATCAACAAAGTGATATCACAATTAAATGATATAATTTCAGTTTTGACGAACCACTTGTCGTAGAGCCAGAGTATAGCTTGCAGCTAACATGTAACTATAGATCGACATCACGGAGTGAGATAACATACTTTGGGGAGGGAACTTCAGACGAGATGTGTTTTACCTTTCTCGTGTATTACCCGAAGAATAAGTGGACTGGAGACGGTATGTTAGTTTCAAATCATTATTTGAGTCATCGCTATAAAACGTCTTTTTATGATTTCAGTATCTTCCTTTTAGCACATATTTGAAGTAGAGTATTTCGTCAAGGTATATATAGTGTTATTGTGTGTTCAGACAAAAGATAAACTAAAATATTGCAAATTTATGTTATCTGTACAATGTCAAGTAACTTTGCTCTTATCTTCAACGTATGAATTAAAGTGGCAATTCTTTTGCACTGAGAATATTCATAGCAAAACATTTTAATGTTTTCTTTTCAGTTGATTTGAAAATAAAAAAGTACTAAACTGTTATTCGTACGTGCTACTATGGAATTCAGCAAAAATTCATAGGATGCTTCACTCTTAAGAGGAGAAGAGCATAATTATTTCCTTAATATGTTTCGATGGAATGATTTTTCAATGAGATATTGCCTTTTGATTATTCAACATTACTAAACTATATGTGCCCAATCAGTGAATTCCATGTTGTTCTTTTAACATAGTTTTACTGATATTTTCTTGTTATCTTAATTTACAAGAGAGTGAATGTGTACTACATCAAAAATATTGTTTCAAAACGTATGTCATATGGACAGAACAATCCATGTAGTATTAATGCCAATTTAAGAGCACCATATCTGACTTATTTTTTCAGTGTACCTTATCTGGATAGTGCACCCCTTGTGATTTTAATCTTTATTTATTAGACAAAGCTTTGAACAAATTATAAATTGTTTTTCCAGAGTGAAATGTTCATGATTTTTTATCATAATAACAAGGGGGTAGGGGTTCGTAACATCTTACTAACAGCACTTTTTGGATGACCTGATCCTCTTAACTGGTTTTAAGAATGTACATCTTAAAGCCTGTGCTCTTTCAAATGTATTTCGTTCGTATGATTTTGATCCTAATTTTACAACACATCGTGTATATATATAACCTCTAACTGTTCTCTATACATCATATTGACAGTACAGCTGTTGTATTTGATGCTAATTTACATTTGATCAGACTGTACGTCATATGGTCAGCAAGCCTATTGTGGTTTAGATCTTAGCTTTGTACAAACTCTTTAAAGGTGGTCAATCACATTTAAACAACATTTAATGACATTTTTTACTTTTTGTATATTTTGGTAGAGAATTATTTAAGGAACAAAAAGACCGATTACATAGAGTTAGATTCCTATTTGAAATGTATATTTTATTATTTTTATAAAATTTTGTAATTACTCCCCTTTAATATGAAAGTATATAAAAAGCTGGGTATTTCTTTTTATTTCGATACAATGTCTAGTTTTACATTTGCATTTGATAGACATATCAACTATTGAACAATCTGAACCAAAATGCAAGTTTAAAAGCTGTGTATAGCTTCTGAATTCATTTATTTCCAATCTATCTTGGTTGCGCAACCAAGATAGGCAAAGGGAGGTAATAATAATTTTTCAAACTTGCGTTTCTAATGAATTCCATCTAAATACATAATTTTTAATGCAAATATTTTACAAATATATTACAATATGTCTAATATTTATACATTTCTTTAGGCAAAGTATGTTTATCAAATTTATACTTATGATAAAATAACTCTATCTTGGTTGGGCAACCAGGATAGGAAAATGAAATTTTAAAAATACCTCCAGTGAAAATCTAATTTGTATTAAGTGTTAAGTGAACATAAATGAGTGTAAATGATCAGATGCTAAAGTTTCGAACAAATCCGTTACATGGCCAAAATCTGATTATCCACCTTTAATTGTTGCTTCACAATATACTTCATAGAAACAGTATTGACTATAAACTAATAGACGGTGTCTGTGTAACACCTGTGTGGGTGGCTGCGTAACACCTGTGTGGGTGTCTGTGTAACACCTGTGTGGGTGACTGCGTAACACCAGTGTTGGTGGCTGTGTAACACCTGTGTGGGTGGCTGTGTAATACCTGTGTGGGTGGCTGTGTAATACCTGTGTGGGTGGCTGCGTAACACCTGTGTGGGTGGCTGTGTTCTTTGAATGAAATTCTGTCTGTCCTTGTTTGTTTTTCTACGGAATATACGTCCTATAAACAGTGCAACTCTTGAGGTTAAGTTCCTTATAATCATAAGAACGGTTGTATGCTAACTTCAAGTTCTGAATTATTGTTTCAGAATGTACGTCATTTGGAAACTACGACTCGTGTGGTTTTGATCCAAATTTACAAGATGGTGGCTGTGATTTCAGAGAACTTGCCAATTATTCGTAAGTTCTACTTATCATATGTTACAAAGACTTGTAAGTTGTTGAAAGGGAAAAATACAGTAATACACGTCTTTATAGATAATTGCAATATATTTTTTGACACGCGAATATTCGTTTCTTACATGATGGTAGATGTGTACCACATGATGGTAGATGTTTATAGATAATTGCAACATATTTTTTGACACGCGGATATTCGTTTCTTACATGATGGTAGAATTGTACCACATGATGGAATATGTGTACCACATGATGGTAGGTGTGTACCACATAATTGTAGATGTGAACCACATGATGGTAGATGTATACCGCATGGTGTTAGATGTGTACCGCATGATGGTAGATGATGGTAGATGTGTACCACATGATGGTAGATGTGTACCACATGATAGTAGATGTGTACCATTTTACTCAGTGCAAAGCTTTAAGATATGATTCCGTCGAAGTTGGTCGCGATATAACAGACGATATGCTTAACCCTTACCCTGCTAAATTTCTATAATGAACTTGTCCAACTTTCAATTTGGACAGTACCAGTAACTGTTAAAAGGGATGCTTACCAAAAAGATACTGACGGAATGGCGAACAATGCAGATCTTGATCAGACTGCACGGATGTGCAGGCTGATCATGATGTACACTGGTCGCAAAGGCAGAATAAATCATGTCCAGCATGATAAGGGTTAATCACGAAATATTCTGACAACAACCTGTAAAATTTTAATATGATAACTATAAGATCTATATTTATCGTAATTTCCATAGATCTCAAAACAGTCACATAATTTTGATAAAACGCGACACCGGACCGCTGGCGGAGCTAGAACACAGATTGGCGTTGGCAGTTATGTCATATCGTTTTGATATCATAACAATGCGTCGTCGAACACAAATTCGCATCATAATACAAGTAATAGATACTATTTTTACATAGTTAACCACTACTAGTATTTGGATTTAATAGCTTTAATTTAATACGTAAAGTTCGTGTTGTTGTATATAATAATCTATAATAATTTCTGTCTTACAAATCCTCTCGACTTGACAACGTATCGTCCTGAAACATTGAAAAAAGAACAAACAAGACAATGATTGGTGTGTACATGTATATTATCATAAACCGCGACGATATATTAAGTTCAAGGAAAAAAAATTCATGTTTATGATATTCTGGTGATATCCAAACCGCCCCTCATTTCAGTTGCATTTTGTGATATTCACAATTTATGATATAATACTACATAATGTATATAAAGATACCACTAAAAGATAACATTAAATATATTTTCTAATATCATAAAATGATAAATGAGTATTTGGTGTCTCAAAATACATTTATTTTTGATAAACTGACACACGAGATTCAAATGCATATAGTTCAGATTTTACCAGTTTTCACTTTCATTCATTATTAAATAACACGAAAGGGTTTAAGTTGGACTATTGGGAGAGGGGGTGGGGGAGGGGTAGTGGTCGTGGGTTCGAGTCCCGCTGGATCGGCGGCCACACCTTCTAATTTTTCATATGACGCCGTTACTGGTTTTCCATGAAGCGGACCCGAGAGTGGTTCAAATGAGTTTTAAGCATTCGTCACAGTCGAGCTCGAAGACATCGGAATGCTCCGTATATATTCACAGTTTAGATAACTAGTAACATCAATGTTTTCCGCGGCAACCAGTTCACGGGGGAGGAAGTGTCACACGAAGGATGGAGTTCTTCTGATAACCTGTCATGTTTTCTTCTGATAACTGTTACGGAGTTCCTGGAAAACGTTACAGAGTTCGTCTGATTTCTGAATGACGTGCCAAGGAATCGTAGGAAAAATTGGTAATTATTTATCTTTAAATAGAGAGAATGGTGTGTAAAACTAAAGTTTGATGATCAAGGTTGCCCGATGTCTTGTGCTATGCGTCAGAAAAAACTGTTTAGTCTAATAATCAGCGCCACTACTTCGAAAAGAAGACATTTTGAGTAAAATATCGAAATCGTTTGCTTATTCATACATATTATTCTTCTTATTAACGTTCTTCATCCGCAGCACATGCAATAGAATAATTTTAGTGCAAAGTTGCAAACAATTTTATGCCCGATTTTTCAAATGTTACGGAATTCCGGTGATAACTCTGAAGATGTCACAGAGTTCTTATGATAACTTTTATTACTGCCAGGGTGTTTCTTGAGCTATGTTAAGATACTTTTTAGCTAATTTGATTATTTAAAAAGGGTGTTAACGATGTTCTAATGTAATATATTTATCCAAGGCACAGTATTGTGGTTGTATAATGTACGGTATGTGTCTTTTGTAAAGTTTAAAACTATATGCAGTATAATGACATATATAGTAAAATACGAATAGATAATAAATGCAGTAAATTGTATTTTTTCGTTCTATCAATGGATGTGCTAATGTTCGTGAACAACGATGTATTGGTTTCCGTTTTGACTGATAACTGAATTGAAATCAAATCCGTTATCTTTAATTTAGGGTACATCTATTTGCTGCATTTGCAGAGTCTGTCTTTTTCTGAAGTGGTTGATCGGATTAATATGTATGACTGTTGTTGTCATTGCATGCAGTTCAATTGCTTGTCTAATTATGCATATTCATACTATGGCCTTTACGTTAAGTTAATATTTGGTAGGTTGAAAAGGCCAATATGCTAGGTAAAGCTTTAGATAATTGTCCTTTGTTTTAGGATACGACAGTCAGATGTAAATACTGTCACAAAAGATTCCCGACACCGTCTGAAGCAGTTGCTCATGTTGTAAATATTCATCCTGAAAGGAAAGTCGCAATTACAACATTGAGGCCATGTGGCAAATTTAAAACACGGACGTTTGATTTACTTGGGGAAGACATTGGACAGGACGAATCAAAAATATCTTATGATGAAGAAAGTGGCTTGATACAAGTGTTGACGAAAGAAACTACAGAAAGTCCTGTACAAAAATTAAAAAGAATAAATACACCAACCAAGACTGTGCATAAACAGTTGTTTAAGGACGATGGTCAGCTTGAAGCTAAAGATGCTGATATCAAAGGTAAAGACCTGTTTAAAGTTAAACAATTTATAAAATAGTTAATATTTGGTCCTTATTTGTATTTGTTAACAGTTGCTTTGTTGCAGAAAAACTATACTGTTGATATTGTCCATAATAAAAGTGTAGTGGATATAATCCTAAAATAATTAATGAAACTGTGTATGGGAACGCGATATCGAACAACGCAATTGTATAAATATAATTTAACAGGCAAACCTTTTACGATATGGCCTACATTGAATTAAGATCAATCGCTTGGACCGCTTTCGCATTTCCTGATCAAAAGTCATAGCATGACACGGCAATTGCGTTGTTCGATATCGCGTTCCCATACACAGTTTCATTAATTATTTTAGGATTATATCCACTACACTTTTATTATGGACAATATCAACAGTATAGTTTTTCTGCAACAAAGCAATTGTTAACAAATACAAATAAGGACCAAATATTAACTATCTTATAAATTTTTTAACTTTAAACAGGTCTTTACCTTTGATATCAGAATCTTTAGCTTCAAGCTGACCATCGTCCTTAAACAACTGTTTATGCACAGTCTTGGTTGGTGTATTTATTCTTTTTAATTTTTGTACAGGACTTTCTGTAGTTTCTTTCGTCAACACTTGTATCAAGCCACTTTCTTCATCATAAGATATTTTTGATTCGTCCTGTCCAATGTCTTCCCCAAGTAAATCAAACGTCCGTGTTTTAAATTTGCCACATGGCCTCAATGTTGTAATTGCGACTTTCCTTTCAGGATGAATATTTACAACATGAGCAACTGCTTCAGACGGTGTCGGGAATCTTTTGTGACAGTATTTACATCTGACTGTCGCATCCTAAAACAAAGGACAATTATCTAAAGCTTTACCTAGCATATTGGCCTTTTCAACGTACCTAATATTAACTTAACGTAAAGGCAATAGTATGAATATGCATAATTAGACAAGCAATTGAATTGCATGCAATGACAACAACAGTCATACATATTAATCCGATCAACCACTTCAGAAAAAGACAGACTCTGCAAATGCAGCAAATAGATGTACCCTAAATTAAAGATAACGGATTTGATTTCAATTCAGTTATCAGTCAAAACGGAAACCAATACATCGTTGTTCACGAACATTAGCACATCCATTGATAGAACGAAAAAATACAATTTACTGCATTTATTATCTATTCGTATTTTACTATATATGTCATTATACTGCATATAGTTTTAAACTTTACAAAAGACACATACCGTACATTATACAACCACAATACTGTGCCTTGGATAAATATATTACATTAGAACATCGTTAACACCCTTTTTAAATAATCAAATTAGCTAAAAAGTATCTTAACATAGCTCAAGAAACACCCTGGCAGTAATAAAAGTTATCATAAGAACTCTGTGACATCTTCAGAGTTATCACCGGAATTCCGTAACATTTGAAAAATCGGGCATAAAATTGTTAGAAAGTGGTATATGTTTGCAATTTTGCACTAAAATTATTCTATTGCATGTGCTGCGGATGAAGAACGTGAATAAGAAGAATAATATGTATGAATAAGCAAACGATTTCGATATTTTACTCAAAATGTCTTCTTTTCGAAGTAGTGGCGCTGATTATTAGACTAAACAGTTTTTTCTGACGCATAGCACAAGACATCGGGCAACCTTGATCATCAAACTTTAGTTTTACACACCATTCTCTCTATTTAAATGTAAATAATTACCAATTTTTCCTACGATTCCTTGGCACGTCATTCAGAAATCAGACGAACTCTGTAACGTTTTCCAGGAACTCCGTAACAGTTATCAGAAGAAAACATGACAGGTTATCAGAAGAACTCCATCCTTCGTGTGACACTTCCTCCCCCGTGCAGTTAGTCATGTGAAAAGGTGAATAAGTCTTGTCGCTAGTTTTCTAAAAAACGAATATGTCTAGATTATGCCTATTGTACAATAATTGATAACTCGAGTCTTAAATAAAATGTGATCGTTAACAATACCCGAAAAATAACAGCAACATCTTCCATATGCTATATTTTTTACAAGATACATATTACATTTTATGAATTTTACATCATAGGGTTTGTGGAAATGTAAAACCTAACATGTTACTAATATTGTTCTTTAAATTTGAAACTTATCTACAGCGTATTTTACTTGGATGTCGTCAGTATATCCTAGACAAGTAGAACAGAACAAAAGTTTCGATCCCTTTTTCAGACACCCGATAACTGCGGCAAGGAATGCACGTTTATATGGTAACTGTGAACCAGGTTTCTGCAAAGTGGGATGTTTGGAAGTGGTACGTGACATTTTCAAGGAGCCTTGCTTTCAAGAAGAAAATTTGAAATTAATGAAGGAAAGTTTGAGAACCGCGGAAGGTACAGCGAAATTGACCATCATGGACTACTTTTATCGCATAGATTCATGTAACACTGAACTTGCTAGAGAGCAGTGTAAATGGAAACCGGATCCGGATGTAAATGGCGCTACAAATGGAAATATGGCGTCTTTTTCTTTCATTCTTTCTGTTGCCGTTTTTGTTGTTTATCTCTAAAGTTAGAGTCATCATTTATCAGGAAGAGAACAAAACAGAATAATATATATTTTAACACAACTTACATAAAGGATTCAGCTCATTGTCAAAAATAAATGAAGATGTGAAAACGTTGAATGTTTCTCATTGCAGAGTTGGTGCAGCCGTTCTGCGCCTGCGCGGAATTATCCATTGGAGCGCACGGCAAAATTACTCTTTTTTTTGCATGTCCGCACGCATTTAGAGTATCAAATGCATAATATACAGACTAGAGGTTAGGGTTAGTATCACCATGGTTACAAAATATATACATTTAAGAGATTTTCTTTCAAATTTAGTTAATCCGGTATATACCGGAGTCTGTAATATATCACAGGTGCACCAACTCTGTATTTAGGCGTAGTCAAAAACGTTATATTCCCCTCTTTCAAACTTGTAACAACGAGTAAGAAATACCTACAGGAAGACTGACCAAGTCTGTGTAAATAAGACTCGTATTTTCTTTCTTTTAAAATTTGTTGCCTTTCGTTTTTTCTTCCGCTTTGTCACATTACTTAAATAGAAACTATTCTACTTTATTCCCCGGAACATGATATCAACATACAATGTACCTGTACCTGTTCACCATATATATGAGGAAACTTAACCCTTACCCTGCTATATTTCTATAATGGACTGGTCCATCTTTCAATTTGGACAGTACCACTTATTATTCAAAGGGGTTTTCACTGAAAATTTACTGACTGAATAGCGAACAGTGCAGACCATGATCAGACTGCACGGATGTGCAGGCTGATCTTGGTCTACACCGGTCGCAAAGGCAGAATCATCTGCCGCCAGCAGGCTAAGGGTTAAAGGCAGTTGTTCACATATTGTAATATATATGTTTTAATAAATAAAACTTTTTTCAAAAAATGTCATAATCATGTCGCAGGAGCCTATCGGTGTATGGACATTTTGAAAACGTCTGCTGAAACTGGTCCTCTCCAGAATCGCGAAGAATGTTCTTCTATCGTATATCAGCGTGTATCAAATATAGTTATCTGTATTTTTATATACTTAAAAAAATATAGTACTATCGTTTCATTTCGCTTACATTAAAAACTATTTTGACAGTTTTTTTTTAAAAAAAGGTTCACTTTATTATAGAATTGTGTAGAACATGTGCATTTGGCTTTTTTTTTAAAAAGTATGCGATTGAATATTTTCAGTTGTGTCGAAATTTTGATTTTGAAACATTTTTTTCCATCTGGATTATTTTCTCCTTGGTAGTAAAATGTCACATTTATTATAAATTCATTCAGCAAATGGCTGGTTAACCCTTTCAAAATTTTAAAGTTTCACCAGTCGGACTGGTACCTAAAAACAACGGGTGATTTTATATTAATTCGCCATTTATCCTTGCTTGAACATGGTGGATGACAATATAGAAAATTCTGTTCGGTTAATAAACTGATTTTGACGCAGGAGTAAATATGATTCAGAATTTAGGCAAAAACTGCAAACTTTTCAAAATGGACCTAAACTGCATTTCGATTGTTACCTGTAAGAAATAAAGATTTTGAATTGTTGAATTTAAAATGCTAAGCTCTATATTTTGTCGATAAGGCTTTGCCATTCGGCACAGCTGTCAGTTGTTACACATTTGAACAATTTTCAGCTTTTTTTTTAATTTGTGGTCAAAATTAAGATGACATCAGGGCAACTCATACATTATCTAGATGATATGACATTTTCTTCGTGCAAATCGTTAATGGCCCCTATTACGGAATGTATGACGGTACGATGTGGCATCATGACAACACGATCTGGCATCACGACAACACGATGCCACTGCGCGATAACACGATGTGGCAGGACAACAACACCATGCCACATGTAAACACAATGTGGCAACGCGATGCGATAGAGAAATATTAACATCGTGTTATGGCGTCATATTTTTGTTCTGTCGCATCGTGTTGTCGTGTTATAGCATTGTGTAAGTGTGCTATTGCAATATTTTGTCCTGCTGTCGCGGTCGGCAGTAACTCGTTATTCTAACATGGCTCGATTTGATTTTAGTTAAACAGAGAAGGAAATCAAGCTCTGTATATTCTGCGATAAACAACGGTTGATGCGCTGACCGGTAAGAGAGCATTCAGACGTCAATTATGACGTCTAATTGCCGAATGGCTTTCGATACATTACTCCTCAGGTAAATGAAGTCCAGCATAATATTTATTAAAATATTTCAGTGAGCATGTCAGAATGAAAACAATTAAGGCCTTCTTGTGATTTATCGTCTAATTTACCACGGTTCATCGTTCAGAAGCTTTAGTATTTAACCACTCGGACTAACGCCGTCGTGGTCCGATTTCTACGCATCTGAACTCTCAACCGTGGTAATATAGACGATAAACCGCTAGAAGGCCTTGGTTATTTGTTAAATATCGCGCAATAGCCTCGTGTTATCGTGCTGTCGAGGTTGACAGTATGACACTAATATCGTGTCATTGCGTTCCAGTAAGACAATAAAATATCATTGTAGATTTATGCCACAGACGCAACGGTTCAGCAAAAGTCAATTTTGACTAGGGAATTATGTGTAACTCATCTAAAGTTACGCCTTATTTTTCCACTAAATCCCCTTTCAGATAATAAATTGGCATTTTTCCTAAATGAATAGAATTATGGCCATAAAAGTGGCCCTCTGGCAATTTTTGTATTCTTGTAGGACCAAAAAGGTACCTGTTACCCTCTCCTCCTCTGGCAATTGGCAGTTGAAGAGTTTAGGGAGTTAAAGATGGTTTAGAATTAAGTTTATAAATGAATGCCAGTCTAAAATCTAAAATCAAGTAGCAGTCTAAGATCTAAATTTTGATGTAAGATATTCGATATTCACGAAAAAAACAACAAATTTTCTTTTTATTTTATGCTTAATTACGTTGAGATATGCATTTTCTAACAAATTTTAATCTCAGCCGGGAAACAGACGCGCGTAAACGGACATGACGTCGGACGTGTACTTATATTAGCACAGCTAAATTTTAATGCTGTATCACCGGCGCTAAAACAGCCATTTGGTGACTGAATGGTATTCGTAATGAAATCG
Source organism: Mercenaria mercenaria (assembly GCF_021730395.1). NCBI lineage: Eukaryota > Metazoa > Mollusca > Bivalvia > Venerida > Veneridae > Mercenaria > Mercenaria mercenaria. The sequence goes on from NC_069378.1 coordinate 2,805,085, forward strand.
ACCAGGCACGCAAATAAACATGCATATGGTCTACAGTATGACATAAAATCTACATTCGTTTAGATCAGTGTTAATCTGTATACTGTAAATTTGTACATGTATACAGAGCAGAATGGCGATAATTGTTTTCTGATTTCAGGCTGTCTAGCGTCCCTAAAATTCCTACTTTTTCCTATTTTTTTTCAATTTGGCTAAAATTCCTATTTTTTTTAAAAAATCAAAGGAAATTCCTAAAAAGGCCCTATTTTTTCTCAAAGATTCCTAATTTTTTAACTTTTTTGCAATGATCAAAAAGAGAAAATGTTTTAAATGTTGTTTAAAAGTTCTTCTAATTCAGAAAAAAACAATTTAGCACAGTTCAAAACAGTGGAAAGCTAGGAGACGTCTTTTCTGTAAATAAAGCACTATTTCTGAGTTACTTTTATGTCAATCACATAAAGGTAAGCACATTACATGGTCTTTAAAGTCCATATTTTGATTTGAAAATTCCTAAATTTAGCCCTAAAATTTGCGTAAAATTGTACCAAATTCCTAATTTTAGCCCTATTTTTTCGTACAAATTGCCCTAAAATTAGCCCTAATTTTTTGTCGGGGTATGCTAGACAGCCTGTGATTTACACTTGTTTTTCAAACCAGTAAAATATTATGGTGACACTCGTTATTAGCATGACCGGACTGGCGATCTACTCCGAAGGTGTTACATGTATGTACCACGTTTATGGACAATGGTGAAGATAAAAAAATCAACTTAATTTACAAAAATAGATGACTTTTGTACTAATACTCAAACAGGTTAAATTATTCTATTCAAAACTTTCTGCAGAATATTAGCTAGGAATGCAGTTTTACACAATAAATAGATATTTCTCTGTGTTCTGTTGTATTGTAGTTACGGTATTTTCAATACTATAAATATCACTTTTTTAAGGAAAGCCTTTAATTCATTTCAGTGTAATATTAGTGCTAGACATGAATTAGCGCATGCCCGATACCACTAATAGCGCGAAAATTTTGTTCTCTGCTAATATTAATACACTTACAGTATTAGATGATGTTTCATACCAAATATCAAAGCCCTAGGCCCTTTGGTTTTGTTAGAACCAAATCCATTCAGTAATAACAGATATAGTGAAAATGCAACAAAATTTTCCTGAAAGTCTAGGCAAAAGTGGGGGAGGTATCAATCGTGAAATATTGGTACCAGAGTTATGGACCTTGTGTCATATGATGTGGGTGGAACAACTATTTTAAGTTTGAATCAAATCCATTTAGTAATAACTGAGATAGAGTGAAAGTGCATCAAAACTTTAACCTGAAATTCTATGTAAAAAGGGGAGATAATTCTTGAAATATTAGTGCAAAAGTTATGGCCCTTGAGTTGTATGATGTGAGTAATGATGTTAAATGACCATTTTAAGTTTGAATCAAATCCATTTAATAATAACTGAGGTAAGAGTGAAAGTGCATCAAAACTAACCTGAAATTCTATGTAAAGGGGGAGGGGGGGGCATAACTCATGAAATTTTTGTACCAGAGTTATGGACCTTGTATTATATGATGTTAGTGATAAAGTGGAACAACTATTTCACTCCATTTAGTAATAACTGAGATAAGAGTGAAAGTGCATCGAAACTTTAACCTGAAATTCAAAAAAGGGGAGATAATTAATAAAATATTGGTGTGAGTGTTATGGCCCTTATGCCAGATGATGTGGGTGATAATGAGGAAAAACTATTTTAAGTTTAAAGCAAATTCATCAGGTAATTACAGAGATAAGTAGAAAAAAAGAGAAGAGTGTATAAAAAACCTAACCAAGATGGGGACGTGGAAAGATGCCAATGCCGACCCCAAGGCGAGTAGGATAGCTCTCCATTTACTTTGTATAGTTGAGCTAAAATTGAGACTTTTTAGATTAATTAATAACCAGAGCTGCTTTTGAGAAAAGCACATGTCTCCCACAACTGCCTAATCATCTGAATAGAAAGTCAGTTTTCATAAACAAATGTACTGTTTGCTCACTACAAATATACTTTTGAAGAATAAAAAGGCCAATTTTGGGTAGTTCAAGAGCCATAATTATTAAGTGCCTGGGGGGATTTGGCTAGCAATCAAACTTGGCAGAGGACTTATTGGCAAATACATTTTGTTCAAGTTTGGTGAAGTTCAGATAAGAAATGTTCAACTTAGAGTAAGGACAAGAGTAACAAGAGCTGTCACAGGAGACAGCGCGCTCGACTATTTCGATGCTGGATTGTGAAACTGGGCACATCTGAGGAAACTGGAGCTGTCACTTGAGAGTTTAATGACTCCAATGGTGGATGAAGATATTGCACAATAGCTTGAGTCTGTGTCAAAAATATTAAGTAATAAGAGAAGTAAATACAAAGTGTATCAAAACATATATAACTATAATTCTAAACAAAAAGGGGGCATAATTAATAAAATATTGGTGCAGGAGTTATGCAACTTTTGTCATATGATGAGAGTGATAGTGGAACAAGTACTTCAAGTTTTAATCAAATGCATTTCATAATAACTGTGATATAGTGAAAATGCATCAAAACTTTAACCTGAAATTCTAAGTAAAAGGGGGCATAATTCATGAAACAGTGGTGCCAGAGTTATGCACCTTGTGTCATATGATGTGGGTGATGATGTTTAACAACTACTTCAAGTATGAATCAAATCCATTCAGTAATAACAGAGACAGAGTAAAAGTGCATCAAAACTTTAACCTGCAATTCTAGGTAAAAAGGGGGAATAATCTATGAAAAAAAAATGCCAGAGTTATGCACCTTGTGTCATATGATGTGGGTGATGATGTTGAACAATTATTTTTAAGTCTGAATCAAATTCATTCAGTAACTAGAAATTGCTTTTGTAAAAAAGCGCATGTCTCCCCCAATGCAAAGTCCTATAGGCAAGAAGTCAATAGGGGTCAGGAGCGAATGTCAAAGAAACACTGATGGTTGGCTGCAATAGGGATCATCTACTTGGCATGTCCAGTCATCCCGCTAAATTTCAACATTCTTGGCATAGTGGTTCTCAAGTCACTGTTCAGGCTCCTGTGACCTTGACCTTTGATCAAGTGACCTCAAAATAAATAGGGCTCATCTACTCTGCATGTCCAATCATTCTATTAAGTTTCAACATTCTAGGTCAAGTGGTTCTCAAGTTATTTTCCAGAAATGATTTTACATGACCAGGCCCCTGTGACCTTGACCTTTAATAGACTGACCCAAAAATCAATAGGGGTCATCTACTCTGCATGTTCAATCATCCTATGAAGTTTCAACATTCTGGGTAAAGTGCCTCTCAAGTTATTGATCGGAAATTGTTTTCCATGTTCAGGCTCCTGAGACCTTGACCTTTAACAGAGTGACCCCAAAATCGATAGGGGTCATCTACTTTGCATGTTCAATCATCCTATGAAGTTTCAACATTCTGGATCAAAAGGTTCTCAAGTTATTGATCGGAAATGGTTATCGATGTTCAGGCCCCTGTGACCTTAACCTTTAACAGAGTGACCCTAAAATCGATAGGAGTCATCTTCTCTGCATGTTCAATCATCCTATGAAGTTTCAACATTCTGGGTCGAGAGGTTCTCAAGTTATTGATTGGAAACGGTTTTCCATGTTCAGGCCCCTGTGACCTTGACCTTTGACAGAGTGACCTCAAAATCGTTAGGGTTCATCTACTCTGCATGACCAATCATCCTATTAAGTTTCAACATTCTGGGTCAAGTGGTTCTCAAGTTACTGACTGGAAATGGTTTTCAATGTTCAGGCCCCTGTGACCTTGACCTTTGACGGAGTGACCCCAAAAACAATAGGGGTCGTCTACTCCAGCAGCCCTACAACCCTATGAAGTTTGAAGGTCAAATGGTTCTCCAGTTATTGCTCGGAAATGAAGTGTGACGTACGTACGGACGGACGGACAGGGCAAAAACACTGTCTCCCCCGTGGGGGGGGGGGGGGGGGGGGGAGACATACTAACAGAGATAGAGTAGAAGTGAATCAAAACTTTAACCTGAAATTCTAAGTAAAAAGGGATATAATTCATTAAATACTTGTGCCAGAGTTATGCACCTTGTGTCATATGATGTGGGTGATGATGTTGAACAATTATTTTAAGTTTGAATCAAATCTATTCAGTAATAACAGAGATAGAGTGAAAGTGCATCAAAATTTTAATTTGAAAATCTAAGTGAAAAGGGGGGATAAATCATGAAATACTGGTGCAGGAGTTATGACCCTTATGTCAGATGATGTGGAATAACTATTTTAAGTTTGAATCAAAATCAAGTAATGGGGACGCGGAAAGACGCCGACGCCGGGTTGAGTAGGATAGCTCTCATTATACTTCGTACAGTCGAGCTAAAAAGGCTGATTTTCAAGGGCCGTTATTCCAAAGTGGTTCGGCTAGCAATAGAACTTCGTCATGGACTTATGGTCATGCAAATGCATTTTGTTCAAATTTGGTGCAGATTGCACGAGAAAAGTTTGATTTAAGATTGCGGACAAGATTTGTGACAGACGGACAGACAGCAGTAAATCAGCAACATGGGAGATATAGTTTTTTGTCCATTACAGCCACGCAAGAACAGTACCTTAACAAGAGGACCATGATGGTCCTGAATCGCTCACCTGTCCCAACATGACCCAGTTTTGAACTGAGTATGACGTGGTTTTTTTTCTATTATTTGACATAGTGACCTAGTTTTTGAGCTCATGTGACCCGGTTTTGAACCTGACCTAGATATCATAAAGATGAACATTCAGACCAACCTTCATACAGATCCCATGAAAAATATGGCCTCCAGAGAGGTCACAAGGTTTTTTCATTATTTGACCTACTGACCTAGTTATTGATGGCACGTGACCCAGTTTCAAACCCGACCTAGATATCATCAAGATGAACATTCTGACCAATTTTCATGAACATCCATTCAAAAGTATGGCCTCTAGACAGGTCAAAAGGTTTTTCTATTTTTAGACCTAATGACCTAGTTTTTGACCGCAGCTGACCCAGTTTCAAACCTGACCTAGATATCATCAAGATGAACGTTCAGACCAACTTTCATACAGATCCCATGAAAAATATGGCCTCTAGAGAGGTCACAAGGTTTTTCTATTTTTAGACCTACTGACCTAGTTTTTAACCACAGCTGACCCAGTTTCGAACTTGGCCTAGTTATCATCAAGATGAACATTCAGACCAACCTTCATACAGATCCCATGAAAAATATGGCCTCTAGAGAGGTCACATGGTTTTTTTATTATTTGACCTACTGTCCTAGTTATTGATGGCACGTGACCCAGTTTCGAACCTGACCTAGATATCATCAAGGTGAACATTCTGACCAATTTTCATGAAGATCCATTCAAAAGTATGACCTCTAGAGCGGTCACAAGGTTTTTCTATTTTTAGACCTAATGACCTAGTTTTTGACCGCAGCTGACCCAGTTTCGAACTTGACCTAGATATCATCAAGATGAACATTCAGACCAACTTTCATACAGATCCCATGAAAAATATGGCCTCTAGGGAGGTCACAAGGTTTTTCTATTATTTGACCTACTGACCTAGTTTTTGAGGGCACGTGACCCACTTTCGAACTTGACCTAGATATCATCAAGATAAACATTCTGACCAATTTTCATGAAGATCTTATGAAAAATATGGCCTCTAGAGAGGTCACAAGGTTTTTCTATTTTTAGACCTATTGACCTAGTTTTTGACCGCACGTGACCCAGTTTCGAACTAGACCTAGATATCATCAAGATGAACATTCTGACCAATTTTCATAAAGATCCCATGAAAAATGTGACCTCTAGTGAGGTCACAAGCAAAAGTTTACGCACGGACGGACGGACGACGGACGCTGCGCGATCACAAAAGCTCACACTGTCACTTTGTGACATGTGAGCTAATAAAATCGTGAGTATACTCTTCAAAAAGGAGGTGATTACTGGAAATTTTGATGAAAATGATGACTTGGTATTAGCAAAACAAGAGGACCATGATGGTCCTGAATTGCTCACCTGTCCCCACATGACCCAGTTTTGAACTGAGTATGATGTCGTTTTTTCTATTATTTGACATAGTGACCTAGTTTTTGAGCTTATGTGACCCAGTTTCAAACTTTACTTAGATATCATCAAGATGAACATTCTGACCAACTTTCATAAAGATCCCATGAAAAATGTGACCTCTAGAGTGGTCACAAGCAAAAGTTTACGGACTGACGGACGCACAGACGGACGACGGACGCTGCGCGATCACAAAAGCTCACCTTGTCACTTTGTGATATGTGAGCTAAAAAAAAATGGACTGGTAAATGGCACACAAATCTCATGTCATTGTGTTCTTTGACCTTGGTATGCATCTGTCAACTATAAACATTGTAATAAATGAGAGAAATAATGTTTAAAGTTTATTTAGAGAAATCATCATAGACACAACAAAACTACATTACAAAATTTGCAGCACAAAAGCATAATAAGTTTCATCAAGTACATTTGATTTAGAGGCTTCTTGCATTAAGAGACCAGTTTTTCAGTTCCTTTTTTTATGTTATCAAAGAACAAACTATGATGCATAAAGAGAACATGTTTTTTCCTTCCCTTTGGTGGTCTCTTAATGCAAGCTGTACTGTAGATTTTTACCCAGCTATATTCAGTTCAGTTCAGTTTCAGTTTAAAATTCAGTTCAGTTTCTGTTTTAAATTCAGTTCAGTTCAGTTTAGTTCCAGTTCAGAATTCAGTTCATTCAGTAACAGTCCAAAATTCAGTTCAGTTTCTGTTTCAAACTCAGTTCAGTTCAGTTTGGTTCCAGTTTAGAATTCAGTTCAGTTTAAAATTCAGTTCAGTTCAATTCAATTCAATTTTATTCAAATATAAGATCCAATTATAACAGAAATACAAAGTGGTACAGAAATGAAAAATATTAGAATTAATAAATATGCAGTAAACCCTTATATGTTTGTACTTTACAAGAGTAATCAAGCTAATACATAAATATCAGGAAAAAATGATGATCTTTCTGCCTGGGATAAACCTTGAAAGTAACAATTTCACTTATTTCCAATGGAGTCTATTAGCTCTCAATAATATATAAGTATTGTACAACCTCTTCAGAGCGGTCCTCAGAGCAAAAACCTCTATAACAACATCAAAATTTCCCTAAGCTGAAATATATTATCAAATTTACCTCTCAAGAACAACAACCTCTACACAACAGTCAATATTTGTATCTCCCAAAGGGTGTTGCTCTTCAGAGGTTGCACTGTATAGTGAAATAGGACTTACACATACACTTATAAAGAAATTAAAATTTAACAGTTTTCTCTAATATAAATAATTAGGTAGCTTAAAACATAAAAAAATCTTTATAAATATTGTCTTGTATACACCTGAATTAACTGTACAAAAATCTATACAGATATAAATTAAATGTCAAGTTATCACTGAAAAAACTTATCACTAAGAAAAATATCACAAAGTTAATTTTATACATGAGTTGAAATGAAATTTTGTCTTCTTGCTCCTTAGAAGTTTGGGGTTTATATACATTTTTATTCAGAAAGTCATGAAATATTTACAAAAAATGTTTCAGGCATTGGACAGAAAGCTACATTAGCTTACAGTAAAGGTTTTCTTCTCCTTACTTTACTATTAAAACATAACATCTGTTGCTTAAGGATATCATTTAAAGGTTTTACACCTTATTAAATTTTGAACAAAAGTATTTAACAATAATTAACAAACTTAAGCAAAATCAAAGAAAGTAATAACTTGTCAACCTTGGAAAGTCTTGAGCTAGAAGTTTGTTGTGTATTTTTAATCAAGGAAATGGCTAAATAATAAACAAGAACAACTAAAGTGTTTCTTTAGGCAGATTGTTAAAAGAGAGCACTAAGGCTTAAAGCTATAATATAACATTTCAACAAATGAAAAAAATTACAAGTTTGAATATATTAATTTTCTTAAATATAGAGTAAAATAACACAATTCGAATTTACAATTACAATTGTCATTTTTTACTTAAGATAATGAACATTATCGCACCAAATTTATCATGAGTATACGTCGTTGCTTGAAATTTTTCTTTAACATATGAAAACCCTTGGCAGGCCTTCCCAGTTTTTCAAAATAAATTTATCTGTCTGTCGGTTATAGACATTGTAACGGATACCAAGTAGTGTCATAGCAGGTATGACTATTTAGGGTACAGTTTCTTGAACACTGGTAAAAGAATACTTTTCAGAAGAAACTCAGCTGAATAATGTCCTAGTTATTTTTGTGCACAGTAGAGCTGAGACAAGAACTGGAAAATCAAATTGTCTTCCATAACGGGCTACCAAAATCACTTAAGGGTCTTTTCAAGCCAAGTACACAATTTCTCTACAGTCTTAAAAATTCCAGGTACAGATGTGTTGGACTATTGTGTTTTTTATTGTCATCGTGTCTGAATATTCCATGCGATCCTGGTGATCTTTGTGCCTCTGGTGAAATTTCCTTTTTAGGTGTGACAAAGATATCTGTGCTACAGTGATTTGTTGTGGTATGCGTCTTTGTGTGACATGTGGCATATTCCAATATTGAACTATAAAAAAGAAATATCTCAATTTACTGTATATCACTCTAAAATAAACTATGTGTAAAACCCACAAGCACTTGGGACAAAATGTATAAAATTCAAAACAGACAAATCTTTAAAAGTAGAAACAAGTTTTATTTCTTTAACTGGTTGAAAACCAATGAATTTCCATCAATTGAAAATCAATTACATGTGAATAAAGCTATGAAACAAAATATTAAATGTTATCTTCACCAAAACACAATGCTACTAAAAAAGTTATAGTATAAGCCCTAAAAGCTTTGACTATGACTAACACACATTGCATATCCATTCACTTGATACTGCAATGGATGAAAACAAGAGGGCCATGATGGCCCTATATCACCCACTTGAGTTAAGTTGCTTGCTTGAACAAATTTCTTTGCTAAATCTTAAACAAGAGGGTCATGATGACCCTGAATCGCTCACCTGAGTAATATGAGCCACATTTATAACATAGTAAACTGATGCTAAAATATTAGAAGGTAGGTCAGTAGGTCACATTCATGGTCACTGCAAGTCAGTTTTAAAGTCGGTGTGCAAAACTGTACATGTCATCCAAATTTCAACATTTATCTTAAAAAAACACACAAGAAAGTAGGTCAGTTGGTCAAGGTGAGTCAAGTGACCCCTAATCACATGGGGTCATCAGGTAATTATAGTTAAACAGTCTAGGAAATATGATCTGATAATTTTTGAAGTATTTAACTCATATAACAAAGTGACCCTCACGGCGGGGCCTCTTTTCACCCCAGGGGCATAATTTGAACAGTCTTGTTAAGAGATCAACTAGGTAAAGCTACATTCAAAATATCAAAGGCCTAGGCCTTGAACTTTCTGACAAGAAGATTTTTTCCCTATATAAGTCTATGTTAAATTTGGTACCCCAGGGCAGGGCCTCTTTTCATCCCAGTGGCATAATTTTAACAATTTTGGTAGAGGAACACTAGGCAAGGCAACATATCAAAAGCCTATGCCTTACGGTTTCAGGTAAGAAGATTTTCAAAGATTTTTCCTATATATTAAGTCTATGTAAAACTTGGGACCCCCTGGGTAGGGCCTCTTTTCAACTTGGGGGCATAATTTGAATAATCTTGGTAGAGGACTACTAGGCATTGCAACATACCAAATATCAAAAGCCTATGCCTTGCAATTTCAGACGAGAAGAATTTTAAAGTCTTTTCCTATATATGTCTATGTAAAAAAACTAGGGACCTCCATGGCAGGACCTCTTTTCACCCCAGAGTAATAATTTGAACAATCTTGGTAGAGAACCACAAGGCACTGCAAGATACCAAATATCAAAAGCCTAGGTGGTCTTGTGGTTTGAGACAAGAAGATTTTTAAAGTTTTCTTCCTATACAAGTCCATATAAACCATGTGACCCCCTCCCCCCCCCCACCCCCGCTCCCCGGGCCCATACATCACCCTAAGGGAATCATTTGAAGAATCTTGGTAGAGGCCCACTAGATGATGCTACATACTAAATATCAAAGCCCTAGGCCTTATGGTTTTGGACAAGAAGATTTTCAAAGTTTTTCCCTATATAAGTCTATATAAACGATTTGAACCCCGGGGTGGGGCCAGATTTGACCTTAAGGGGATAACTTGTATAATCTTGGTAGAGGCCGACTAGATGATGCTTCATACCAAATTTCAAAGACCTAGGCCACGTGGTTTTGAACAACAAAATTTTTGAAGTTTTTCCTTTCGGTTGCCATGGCAACCAGAGTTCTGTATGGAATTCAATTCTTTGAATAATTTTTAAAGAAGACCTTCCAAGGATCATCCCTGTGAAGTTTCATAAAAATTGGTTTGGTGGTTTAGGTAGAGATGTTGTTTAAAGGAAAGCGTGGACTGACGGACGAATGGCAGACGCCGGACAGTGAGCGATCACAATAGCTCACCCTGAGCCTTTGGCTCAGGTGAGCTAAAAAGCATCAGAAGCAACTTACTTAGGTCAATGGTTTCTAGGTCAATAGTGATAACTGTTGCCTCCCCTTAGTTCTGTAGGACTGAAGTTGCTTCGAGGAAGTGCATCAATATCAACATCCTTTTTGGCCAATGCCTGTAAAGGAAATTGAAGAAAATGTATTATGTTGCAATAATTAATTTCTGTATGCTCCACTTCAGAAAATTTACTAGCTGTATCTTTAGTTAGTTGCAATCTTTTATTTTTTTAAAAAGCCTAAGAAAAGATGATACAGATCTACTTCAGACAAATCTGCCCTTGCAGAGATAAGTTTTCTCTACATGGATGTTGTTCACATTGGTGATACTATAACAGGATTCCTTCTACAAAGTGCAGGTCATCAATTTAATGTTGTATGATCAGTCTGTATTCATTACATGAATACTGGGCTAATTTGTCAAAACTTTAAAAAAAAAATAAATATTTCTGGCAATAGTTTTGACTATTGACTGGTAAGCCATTAATTAAGCATAGACTATTATTCTCCTCATATTAATCACTGGTCAACAGTTTGTAGAAAAAAACTTATGATAAAACACATTTAATGAGTGGCTAGGCAGTAAATAGTCAAAACTGTTGCCCTCGGTCTTTCAAACTTGACTATTGACCAGCCAGCCATTAACCCATATCCTGCTGGAAACATATCAGCTTTTGCTACCAGTGTAGAAAATGATCAACCTGTATATCTGTGCAGTCTGATCAAGATCTGAACTGTTTGCCATTCAGTCAGAAACTTTTTGGTTAGCAACCCTTTTAACAGTGAATAGCACTATCCAAAACTAAACTATTGACAAGTTCATTATAGAAATTTAGCAGGGTAAGGGTTAGAGAAGTTTATATTGTATATTCAGCTGTCCAGTATTTCTCCTTTTACTGACCTATTCTCTGTAAGCAGACAACAATTTTCTCATATGATGCTATATGGGTAAGAAATAACTCCAGACATATTTCTTTCAGTCAAATTCATATGTAGAACATTCCCATCTAAATTTCTAGGCTTGATTTATACTCAACATTTGCACAATGATGTAAGAAAGTTATGTTTAAAAAATCATCTGACTGATAAGAAATTTCTTCTAAAGTCAACTGTGTGGGCTGGTAAGTGATTATCTCCATTTCATGATTCCCCCCCCCCCCCCCACAACAGTGCAAGTACTGCTTTAAAGTTAACCTAAGAGACAAATAGGTAAATGTCAACAAAAACTTAAAAGTTGAATACTGTTACTTATCTAAATTGAAATATAAAACTATTATGCATAAATATTACTTGTTTTTACTTTCTTCCCATTACGAATGCTGAATAAACATGAAAGAAGGCAAGTGTACTGTGACATTTAAATCAATTACCATTAGTCAATACTGAGATAACAGCTTGCATACAAAACCTTAACCAAATTTTTCTTAAGTCGAAAAAGGGGCATAATTTTGTAAAAAGTAAGAGTAATGGAACTTCTGCAATGTAAGGTTCATGTAAAGCGTCTGAGACGACCCCCTTGGTTAAATTTTCATTTTGGAAATTATACCTGACAGACCCATAATATTGATAATATATATATACAGAGTTGTTCAGAAGAAGTAGAAAATACTTTTTATAGAGGTTACCTTGTTTGGTGATATGTATTTTGTCTTACAAAACATGTACTTCAACTGTCCACATTATAAAATTTGTACAAAATATCAAACTTCTTTTTCAAACATATTTTTTCTCTAAGTTTGTTTTTGTTGTGTGTCTTACATACTTATCTAGGTACTCCGGGAAATGAAAAATAGTTTACTTTTATATTTGTTGAAATTATACTGCATTTTTTTGTCAATTTGACAGCTCTTAGTAACTTTCACTTTCATTTTGCAAGGTTTGCATTTTTTTAAATGTACATTGTTTGTAACACTTTCAACTCCTGGAGTACCTGGACAAATGTTAGATGTACAATGATAATAAAAGTAATGACAAAATACTTTTGAAAAAGAAGTTTAATTGATATCTTCTACAAAATAGAACATGAAAAGTCAAAGCACATCATCGCCACATGACTGTGATATAAGACAAAATGTGTCGTCCACAAGGGAATAACCTGTCTCAGAAGTTTCTTCTACTTATTATAAACAATTTGGTGTATTCTTTATGATAGACCAAGGCCTATGTGGTGTGAAAAACTAAAAAAAAATTTACCTGAGGGGTGGTTTCAAAAGACTTTACATAACCGTAAGTCATTTTATCAACGTGGATAAGTGTGTTAAATTTCAACTTTTCCCACATTTGGTTACTGAGGTACCAGTTCACATACAAAAACTTAACCAAATTGGGACGCCAATGCAGTTGAAGGGCTGTGTCCAAAAGCTGTACCTTTTCTTTGAATAGCTAAGCTAATAAGTGCACTTGCTAACATATATAGTAATTTAAAAGGTAACAATACAAACATGATACCTACAAGTTAAACTGTCAAATACACGATTCTGCAGTGTCCACAGCACAAAACATTCCACTCCAATGGGTATTTTGGTGTCAGGCTGTATCTAACCTTGCCACTTGGAGTAAATGACTACCTGGCTGATGAATGTCACATATTTCCTGGTATTGCTTCTTGTGGGCTGTAAACATGAATTTATCTGTTGTTGACTGGTGTTGTAAAACTTTTTCATTAGTATTTCAGTTCTACAATGGCCATCTGTTACACTTAAAAGGTGGTTAATCAGATTTTGGTCAATTAATGAATTCATTCAAAACTTTATCAGGTGATCATTTATACTTATTTGTGTTCAGCCAGTTCTTAATACACATCACCTTGTCACTGGAAGTATTTGTAAAATTTGATTTTCTTATCCTGGTTGCCAAACCAAGATAACATTATTTTAGTGTAAGTATAAATTAAATAAACATTTTTCCTCAGGAATCATATGAATATAAGTACAATTATCACCACAATTTGTCTATCTCGGTTAAACAAGACTAGAAATTATGTTGGAATCAAAATTACTTTTTAAATACTTTTATATAAAAGGGAGGTAATTACAAATTTTCACAAAAAGTAATAAAATATACATTTCCAATAGGGATCTATGTCTATGTAATAGATCTTTTTATTCCTAAAATAAATCTCTAACAGAATATATGAAAAATGTAAAATACCATAAAATGTTGCATAAATGTGATTGAAAACTTTAATAAAATAGAAAAAGTAGAAAAACACTGGTCGTGCAACTTGACACACATTGAAATGTTGCAGGCTCTGAGTCTACACTGAGTGCTACTGTCCACACACTCCTGCCCTGTGTGAGCAGAACTCAACATTTACACATGCAACAATTTTCTTTTAAACTTAACAAAGAATTTATTCCACAGAGAATTTCATGAGCTTCAAAAAATGTGCAAGCTGGCATTAAATTTAATAATCTTATAATTTTAACCCTTACCATGCTGGCACAAATGGTTCTGCCTTAGTGACCAGTGAAGATCATGACCAGCCTGCACAGCCATTCAGTCTGATCATTATCTGCACTGTTTGCCATTTAGTCAGTATCTTTTTGGTATGCAACCCTTTCAAAAGATAATGGTACTGTCCAAATTGAAAGATGCACAAGTTCATTATAGAAATTTAGCAGGGTAATGGCTAATGTAAACAAGAGCTGTCCGTAAGACAGCCAAGCTCGACTATTCGAAATATTGTCCCAGATGCAGGAAAATATTACCCAAAAAGGTTAAATATCAAAAGAGTTTTAAGTTCAAAAGGGGGAATAATTTGACCAAAATGCATATCAGTTATGGGACTTGCTGCTATCAACTAGTTTTATAACCCCGAAGGCACATGTGAAGTTTCAATTCAATATCTGCATTAGTTTTGGAGATAGAAACTTGCATGTAAAACTTTAACCAGAATTTTCAAAGTCCAAAAGGGGGCATAATTTGCCCAAAATACATGCCAGAGTTATGGGACTTGACCCAGTGAGGTTGGTAATTGATCTAGAAAAAGAAAAAATAAGTTTCAAATCTATATGCCTTTTAGTAATAGCTGTATGTACTTGCACGCAAAACTTTAACCAGAATTTGCTAAGTCCAAAAGGGGACATAATTTGGCCAAAATGAAGGTCAGAGTTATGGGACTTGCTGCTATCAACTAGTTTTATAACCCCGAAGACACATGTGAAGTTTCAAATCAATATCTGCATCAGTTTTGGAGATAATAACTTGCATGTAAAACTTTAACCAAAATTTTCTAAGTCTAAAAGGGGGCATAATTTGACTAAAATGCATATCAGAGTTATGGGAGTTGCTGATATCAACTAGTTTTATAACCCCGAAGGCACATGATTGTGAAGTTTCAATTCAATATCTGCTTTAGTTCTGGAGATAGTAACTTGCATGTAAAACTTTAACCAGAATTTTCTAAGTCCAAAAGGGGGCATACTTTGCCCAAAATACATGCCAGAGTTATGGGACTTGACCCAGTGAGGTTGGTAATTGATCTAGAAAAAGAAAAAAATAAGTTTCAAATCTATATGCCTTTTAGAAATAGCTGTATGTACTTGCAGGCAAAACTTTAACCAGAATTTTCTAAGTCCAAATGGGGGCATAATTTTGCCAAAATGAAGGTCAGAGTTATGGGACTTGCTGCTATCAACTAGATTTATAACCCCGAAGACACATGTGAAGTTTCAAATCAATATCTGCATTAGTTTTGGAGATAGTAACTTGTATGTAAAACTTTAACCAAAATTTTCTAAGTCTAAAAGGGGGCATAATTTGCTCAAAATACATGTCAGAGTTATGGGTCTTGACCCAGTGAGGTTGGTAATTGATCAAGAAAAAGAAAAAATAAGTTTCAAATCTATATGCCTTTTAGAAATAGCTGTATGTACTTGCACGCAAAACTTTAACCAGAATTTTCTAAGTCCAAAAGGGGACATAATTTGGCCAAAATGAAGGTCAGAGTTATGGGACTTGCTGCTATCAACTAGTTTTATAACCCCGAAGACACATGTGAAGTTTCAAATCAATATCTGCATTAGTTTTGGAGATAATAACTTGCATGTAAAACTTAAACCAAAATTTTCTAAGTCTAAAAGGGGGCATAATTTGCTCAAAAAACATGTCAGAGTTATGGGACTTGACCCAGTGAGGTTGGTAATTGATCTAGAAAAAGAAAAAAATAAGTTTCAAATCTATATGCCTTTTAGAAATAGCTGTATGTACTTGCACGCAAAACTTTAACCAGAATTTTCTAAGTCCAAAAGGGGGCATAATTTTGCCAAAATGAAGGTCAGAGTTATGGGACTTGCTGCTATCAACTAGATTTATAACCCCGAAGACACATGTGAAGTTTCAAATCAATATCTGCATTAGTTTTGGAGATAGTAACTTGTATGTAAAACTTTAACCAAAATTTTCTAAGTCTAAAAGGGGGCATAATTTGCTCAAAATACATGTCAGAGTTATGGGTCTTGACCCAGTGAGGTTGGTAATTGATCAAGAAAAAGAAAAAATAAGTTTCAAATCTATATGCCTTTTAGAAATAGCTGTATGTACTTGCACGCAAAACTTTAACCAGAATTTTCTAAGTCCAAAAGGGGACATAATTTGGCCAAAATGAAGGTCAGAGTTATGGGACTTGCTGCTATCAACTAGTTTTATAACCCCGAAGACACATGTGAAGTTTCAAATCAATATCTGCATTAGTTTTGGAGATAATAACTTGCATGTAAAACTTAAACCAAATTTTCTAAGTCTAAAAGGGGCATAATTTGCTCAAAAACATGTCAGAGTTATGGGACTTGACCCAGTGAGGTTGGTAATTGATCTAGAAAAAGAAAAAAATAAGTTTCAAATCTATATGCCTTTTAGAAATAGCTGTATGTACTTGCACGCAAAACTTTAACCAGAATTTTCTAAGTCCAAAAGGGGGCATAATTTTGCCAAAATGAAGGTCAGAGTTATGGGACTTGCTGCTATCAACTAGATTTATAACCCCGAAGACACATGTGAAGTTTCAAATCAATATCTGCATTAGTTTTGGAGATAGTAACTTGCATGTAAAACTTTAACCAAAATTTTCTAAGTCTAAAAGGGGGCATAATTTGCTCAAAATACATGTCAGAGTAAGGGTCTTGACCCAGTGAGGTTGGTAATTGATCTAGAAAAAGAAAAATAAGTTTCAATCTATATGCCTTTTAGAAATAGCTGTATGTACTTGCACGCAAAACTTTAACCAGAATTTTCTAAGTCCAAAAGGGGGCATAATTTGGCCAAAATGAAAGTCAGAGTTATGGGACTTGCTGCTATCAACTAGTTTTATAACCCCGAAGACACATGTGAAGTTTCAAATCAATATCTGCATTAGTTTTGGAGATAGTAACTTGCATGTAAAACTTTAACCAAAATTTTCTAAGTCCAAAAGGGGGCATAATTTTGCCAAAATGAAGGTCAGAGTTATGGGACTTGCTGCTATCAACTAGTTTTATAACCCCGAAGACACATGTGAAGTTTCAAATCAATATCTGCATTAGTTTTGGAGATAGTAACTTGCATGTAAAACTTTAACCAAAATTTTCTAAGTCCAAAAGGGGGCATAATTTGCTCAAAATACATGTCAGAGTTATGGGACATGACCCAGAGAGGTTGGTAATTGACCTAGAAAAAGAAAAAATAAGTTTCAAAGCTATATGCCTTTAATTGATGGCTGTATGTACTTGCATGCAAAAACTTAACCAAGGTGTGACGCCGACGCCGACCCCAGGGTGAATAGAATAGCTAGACTATTCTTTGAATAGTCGAGCTAAAAAATGAAATTCTGAAACAGTAGTCTAAAAAAAAAAAAACTTGACAAACAGTATCTTAATCATTTAGCTACCTACGAGAGGGATACATTGGCTGGAATACTGGAATCGATGACTGCTAGCTATTAAAAGTTTTCCAAACTTTTCTACAGTTCTTCACCATCATCACTGTCTCAGTCCAGTCACTGTCATTTTCCATCAGTCTCTCCTTGCAACTTCAACCTCTGAAGAAAAATAATTCATGTACATACATACTGAAGAATACAAATATGTAGCTTGTAAAATGGATTCCATCAAAATAAACATATAATATACTAATAAACTTACTAGGCTTTTATCATATTTAAGAGTTAGGAGTATATCATCAAAACACAGAAATATTTGATAAACGAACACATCTTTACCAATATTTTACCTCACCATTACATGTTCTGCCATACTGTCCCATGCAACGGATACTTAAAATATTCTGAAAAAATTGCCCCCCTTTGAAAATGAATGACATTTGTAAAGAAATAAAAATAAACAATTGCTGAAATCTGTGTTTCACCTAGTTATGTGAAATTTCACCAGTTGTACACTATTGCAAATGCATCAAAATGAACATTATATAACAGTTCTTTGAAAATGGTGATTTTGGGGGGCAGTGCCCCCAGATTTAACAAACCGTCTGTCAATTTCCTTGTCGAGCTTATGACCAACCTGACAACACAAGCAAAACAAGTTCCAAAGTATTGACCAATCATTCGACGTTTTGCAATTATATTTTTGATCCAGATATGATTAAATAGATCTACACATTTTATATTAACAACAGTATCTGAAGAAAACTAAAATGCATTGTAAATATAAATGATAACAGATCTACTTAAGCGTAAGAATATAAAGACGCTTGATTTGATCACGTGATCGATTCTGAAACCGACATTTGTTTTCATCATGTGACATATCCTGAAACCTAATAACTAGTTTCAATACGCTCCAAAAATGTGTTCTTGATTCTGTGTGAAAACAGCGACTACTAGGGAATTGCAACGCCACTGATAAGCCGATAGATTATTGATTTTTCATTGGAAGCCATTTTGAATGGGAACCAAACTTGGACAGGGAACCAGATTATGCCGTGCCTTGACACCGTTGTGGAAGTGTATTATCGGGAAACTTTATCAGTTTGCGGCGATCAGTACCGTTTATCAGTAGGCGAATCTATAAATATGCGGCAACATCCTATAGATCCCGATTCGCATTCTGTTAAAATATTTTTCCGTGCAGGTGTTATTTCTAAAATATTAATTCAGAAAATACAGTGCTGAAATGAAATACTTTAAGCATGTCTAAGAAAATATTTTCAAGAGACATGTTATTTATAAAAATTAATACTATAAAAACAACAACAACAACAAAAAACAGTGTTTTACTTGAAATAGAATAGGTAGAAAAAAAATCATGACTTATTCGTCTGCTTGAATTTATGACTTATTTGGTTTGGGGGGAAATTAATTCGACAGTTTGATCTTTTATAATTATCATATCATCTAATCTAATTTTCTCTAATTGTTTAAATTCGTAAAATCAACTATGAACAGATTAGGCCTACTTCTGTTTTACACCAACTATTAAGAACATTTTAAAGCTTAAAGGCATATTTATGTACTTGGTCAGACCGTCCTAATTCGTGATTGTATTTAGTTTTTGGGATCTCTATAAATGAGCAAAATTTCAAGAAACTGTTTGTTAGAATTTCCAAGGTAAGAAAACTGTAGAAATGTCTAATTAATGTGAAGCTTTTTATAGATATTTTGTTCTTTGTATGAATGTTATCTTTTTGAAAACTATGATTGTTAAAATGCTTATAAGGTATTTTGAAAAATGCATTAAAGATTCATTTTGTGTCAGCCAGATGAATGATCCATGTCAAAAATCAAGGTATATAACAAATATTTCATGAGTTATTCCCTCTCTTTACTTAGAATTTCAGGTTAAAGTTTTGATGCACTTTCGCTCTATTATTACTGAATGGATCTGGTTCCTACTTAAAATCTTTGTTCAACGTCATCACCCACATCATATGACACAAGGTGCATAACTCTGGTACAATTATTTTATGAATTATTCCCCCGTTTTACTTAGAATTATAGGTGTTAAAGTTTTGATCTTAAAACAACTGTTCAGCATCATCACCCACATCATATGACACAAGGTGCTTAACTCTGGCACCAATTTTTTCATGAATTATGCTACCTTTACTTAGAATTTGAGGTTAATTTTGATGCATTTTCAATATATTTCAGTAAAACTGTTATTACGAAATGCTTTTGATTCAAACTTGAAGTAGTTGTTCCATATCATCGCCCACATCATATGACATAAGGTACATAACTCTTGCACCAATATTTTATTAATTATGCCCCCTTTTTGCTTAGAATTATAATTATATAGAGTTCTGACACACTTTATCTTTAGCTCTCTTATTAATATTTATGACACAGACTCTTCAACCACCATTGGAGTCATTAAACACTCAATAGACAGCTCCAGTTTTCTCAGATTTGCTCAGTTTTACTATCCAGCATCAAAATAGTCGAGCGCGCTGTCTCCTGTGACAGCTCTTGTTGATGAGCCTGCTGGCGGTGAGCTTGACGTAGTTGTCACAATAGCGGTCCGGTGTGTGTACATCTGTGCATGCGTCTGTCTGAGTTTATTAGGGCTGTAACTTATCCATAGATCAAGAGATTCTTAAATAACTTGCCTTAATGATACTATGTGTCAGATGCAAGAACCAAGTTGGTAGCTTAAAGCTCAAGATAATACTTTGAGGTCAAAGTCAAATCTCTGTGCTGTTTTGCTTGTCTTGGCCATAATCAGCTATGTATTGAGAGATTCTTAAATACTTTTGCACAAATGTTTGCCTCAATAAGATGATGCGTCATGTGCAACAACACCATTTGTATCACTTTCACAGCTTTTTTTTTTAAATTTGGGCTTGCATATTACTTTGAAAAATGGAACTTTTAATATGCCTGTTTTTTGTTAGACTGTCAAGAACACATGATGTCAAGACATAGAGTGCAAACAGAAGTATTGAAGAAATTGAAATACATTGTATAGCTTTTACATTTTATCAAACCTGGCAATGAAAGGTTTTTGTTTGTCGATGAACAATTGCTATTAAACAAGACTAGATTTTTTTTTTATCTTTACCTTTTGAACAAAACATAGAAGTGTGTAGAACACAAAGTTTATAAATTTATTGAAACAAGAACTTGTTTCTGTTTATTGTTCTTCACTGTAAAAGTTGTGACCACTCCATTTCTTGCCACACACCAATGCATTACACAATGCCTGTATGTACCTCCCTGACATGAATGGGTTACATCAAGTCTTGAAACTGCAAAGCACTGCCCCCATCAGTCCTCTCAGTACTTTGATTTTAAAAGCGTTTGACTGTCCGGAAGTGGGACCCCTTTGGGCAGTCCTATTAAAGAATTCATGTTTATATCAGTATATTGACACTTGTTTCATAAGTAATATACATGTTTTGCATGCTGTTAAATTTTCATTTGAAACAACTCTTTCCTTCTATGATTTCAAACATAATTAGCCTCAATACATTCAGAACAAATTTAGACAAGAGGGTCATTGACTCTTAAGTGCTCACCTGTGTACATGGCTTCAAGTGTGTTTATATGTGTTATTTCTTCTATGTTAAAGTAAAAGTTAGCCTATATTAAATACATGTCACACACTTTTCTGAACTTAGGGCAATAATTTCAACAACTACTTATGGATTCAGAGAAAAAAATTCTAAGTTTCTTATATATAAGCCTTTTGTAAGTACATGTCACACACAGGGGTGTGACATTTTTAACCTTTGGGCATTAATTTGGACAACAATGGTAGAAAGTCAAATCCTTATGACACAGGCCAAATATCAAATCTCCATAGAAAAAAAAATGAAGCCTGATATCTGAAAACCTATTTTTAACCAAAAAGACCCATATGTTATATGAATCAGAACCATTTGAATAACATTGAAAAAGGGTTACTCAGAAATCATTTGTGTAAAGTTTCATGAAAATCCATTCAGTGGTTTTGAAGGAGATGTTGTTACAAGAAATTGTTGATCAAAAGTAACCACACCCTATGGCAGCCATGCTTTTTGACTAATCAGAAAAATTTGAACATTATTTTTAAAAGGTCACACAAAGACAATTTGTGTGAAATAATTTCAAAATCTGGCTAACAGTTTTATACAAGAAGGCTTTCTAAGTTTCCACAATATACATATAGGGAAAGTGACCAAGCCCCCTGACAGCCATGCTTTTTGACGAATCAGAATAATCTGAACAATTTTTGTAGACGGTCACACAAGGATTATTTGTGTAAAATTATTTCAGAATCAGGCCAGCAGTTTTACACAACAAGATTTTTAATGTTTCCACTATATGCATATAGGGAAAAGTGAACACGCCCCCTGACGGCCATGTTTCTTGACGAATCAAAATAATTTGAATGATCTTGGTAGAGGGTCACATAAGGATCATTTGTGTAAAATTATTTAAAAACCACGCAAGCAGTTTCACGCAAGAAGATTTTTAAAGTTTCTACTATATAAATATAGGAAAAAGTGACCATTCCCCCTGGCAGCTGTTTTTTGACAAATCAGAATAATTTGAATAATTTTGGTAGAGGGTAACACAAGGACTATTTGTGTAAAATTACTTCTAAATCAGACCACTGGATTAGAAGGAGATATCATTTGATGATTCTTCTATATTTACTTCTAGGGGACTCTATGTGTGACCAAGAGTAACTGTTTGAACAACTTTGGTAGAGGACCACCCAAGCAACATCCAGGCCAAGTTTCATTAAAATAAAAGTCCCATTTGGTTAACCAAGAGATGGCCCATACAAAGCAACCAAAGTCCAAAATAGGTGAAGGTCAAGGTCAAATTGAGGTCAGGTGATGTCTTAAAGATGAGGAATGGTCACAGGTTACATCTGAATTAGTATCAAGTCATTCTAGTACATATTATTGATGCTAGACGAAACGGTCCCATTTGGTTAACCTTGTACGGACTGACAGACAGACGAATGGACAGGAAATCACTATATGCCTCCCGCATCAGTACTAGATGCATGGGCATAAAAATATTCTGGGTTTTTGTAAAATGAGATGTTTTATTTTTGTTTGTTGTTTTTTACAGAACACAATAAGTAAAGCATACGCCATTTTTTACAGGTAGCAGAACTCGGTAAGTAAAGCTTACACCATTTTTTACAGGTAGCAGAACACGGTAAGTAAAGCTTACGCCATTTTTTACAGGTAGCAGAACACGGTAAGTAAAGCTTACGCCATTTTTTACAGGTAGCAGAACACGGTAAGTAAAGCTTACGCCATTTTTTACAGGTAGCAGAACTCGGTAAGTAAAGCTTACGCCATTTTTTACAGGTAGCAGAACACGGTAAGTAAAGCTTAGCCATTTTTTACAGGTAGCAGAACTCGGTAAGTAAAGCTTACGCCATTTTTTACAGGTAGCAGAACACAGTAAGTAAAGCTTACGCCATTTTTTACAGGTAGCAGAACTCGGTAAGTAAAGCTTATGCCATTTCTTTCTTGAATGAATCTACTGAAACTTGATGAGGACCTCCTAGGCTGTCCACATTGGCTGAAATGAAACATTTCATTGATCTTTTTTGCATTTAGGCCAAAAGGTTCAACAAATGTGAAAACCAGAACAGGAATAAAGCCTAGGTTCTTGAAATTTATGCCTTTCAACTGGCTCTAGCCATAAAACCATATCAAATTAGGAACTGTGACACCTTAATTACCTTTCTAACTAGGTACGATTTGGGGAATTTACAATTTCACTGTCTTTAAATAAAATCTGTATTTCTAGTTTTAATAGGCAACTCTACAATGAATCACAAAAATCATTGAGTACCAAGGTTTTTGTTGATATGGCAAAATCTAATTTATGTGTAAATATATAAAGAAACAGCTGTCACAGCAGACAGCATGCTCAACGACTGCAGTGCTGGATAGTGAAATAAGGCACATCTGAGGAAGTTATCACTGGCATGCTTAAGGCTCATTATGCCTCTGTTTAAAATGTGGCTGCTACATTTTCCATTATGAACATAAATACATTAATTTCTTGTTAAATCCCATTTCTGATATTTACTTTCTTTCACGTTAGTCAAAAGTTTGAATATTGCTAAATATACTAGAATGTTTTTATTGAATCAATTGTTTTTATTACCTCCCTTTAATGATCTAGTTAAAAACGTTCATGTGCAATATTAAAGTAGTGCTTTTCTAACCATGTAAGCATGCATAACATGAATTTGGAAAACTTTTACGATAAAAATTTAAACCATTATGGAGTTTACGGTAGTTCTGCACATTCAGGTCAAATTTTTTGTAGTATCTATTAAAAACCTCATTTTCCAAAACAGAATATATTTAAAAATTTGGTCATTTTGTTTTTGTTTTTTTTTTGCTAGACTGACTTGAAAATGTTTGTAATGGGAAAAATACAACAATTTTGGTAACATTTTTATCGAAACAATTTTTTCTACAATACACAATATTTTAATGAAACTTCTCGCAGTCGTAAATGAAAATATGGCCTATAACTAAAATTCGTAGGCACCGTTGCTTGATTTTAAGGTATAATTTTGCCCATAATTAGAGATCCAAGCATTTCAAGCTGATTTAATGACATTTTTTTATTAATTCAATGCCTCAAATGTTTAAAAATGGTATTTTAACTTTAGAAGAAAAGTAAACTTGCCATTGTAATAGATTTACATACATACTGCTATCAATTTTCATTTCCATATCTAGTCCACTGTAATAGATTTACATACATACTGCTATCAATTCATTGAATGATTTTCATTGCCATATCTAGTCTTTATTCTTTAATGACTTTACACCAACACCTCAGATTATTCAAATGTGCAGATCTACCTTAACGACTCCTAGACTCCTGTGAGTCTGAATAAAATGTATTTATTAACAAAGATCGAGTGGTGGATTTGTTTGGGATAAACACCATTTTTTCAACAATATTTCAGTTACTTGGCAGCCAGTTAATCTAACCATGGAGTGTTCCTGGATTCTGTACCAGTACAAACCTGTTCTCCGCAAGTAACTGCCACCTTCTCCAAATGAATCTGCGGTGGAGGATGAATGATTTCAGACACAGTGTCTTTTATCAAATCATCACAGCCAAGATATGCACTGCCCAGGTATCAAACTCACAACCCTGTAATCCATCTGTATATCGATGCTCTCTCTACTGAGCTAAGCAGGCGGGCTTTCAAATGGAACAACATCAAATCATTTACTAGGTATGATTCATGAAATATTTCTGCAAGAATAATGTACCATGTGTCACATCATATGGCTAATTAAGTAAACAACTATCTGAGTGATAATTAAGGTAGAGAAAAATAGCATCATGAATTGACCTGAAATTCTTAGAAAAAAAATGGGGCATAATTCATAATATATTGATGCCAGATTTATGGATGTTGTGTCGAATGATCTGGGTGATGATATGAAAAAATTGTTTTAAGTTTGAATCAAGCAGGATTGCTCTCCATATACTTCATAATAGTTGAGCTAAAAACAAATCATACCATGTGTTTCAAGCTGGAAACAGCTGAACTTCATTGTGCTTTTCCCACTGATGTAGTATGTATTGAAATCTGCCTGTTCCACTCCCTCTGATGTGTATACAGTCAAACCGGTGTTAAAGACCACCTCTGAACAGAGACCACCTCCCTCTAAAGAAGACATGTTTTGTTTCCCACTTTAACATTTACAGTATATTTTAACCTGTGAATAAAGACCACCTCCCAATAAAGACCACATTCTGGCTCTCCCAAGGGTGGTCTTTATAGACAGGTTTGACTGTACTGCAATCTGCTCACTCCATTCCCCTCCAGCTCTTCTACCGAAGTTCATTGGCAGTTTTAGAACCAATTGTTGTAGATCACCTTTGAATAAACCAGAAAATATTGCTGTTTCTTTCGTATGCTCAAATAACATTTCTAAATTGTGGCCTTATTGCATCACACAATTTAAGCTTGCAGTGCAACAATATACTCAAGTAAGTAAGAAGTAACAACTAGTTTCAAGGGCTATACATTGAGTTTATATAGTATATACACATCATTAAACAAACATTATCAAGCATGTATATAAAGCAATACAAAATGTACAATTCAGGATTTAAGGTATTAGATTACTAATAGAGAACCTCCTTTTTGAAGAGTACTCAATTTCTACCATAAACCTACTGGGGCCAAATTGTTTTTTCCTTATTTTCTTTTTTTTCTAGTAAGTCTTTACTTCTTTCAAGACTTATTATTGATTTCTTGTACAAAAATTGAAAAAGATTAATCTTATTAAGCGATTTCTTGGTGTTCAAAGTGAATTTACTACTTAAACAGAAGGGGTAGGGTTACACATCTTTAAAAATATTGAGTTACATGTGGTGAAAGTTCTCTATTTTGCTTCCACTCTTAGATTATATATTGTGGAAGAAATTTAGGTAGGTTTTATGTCTGCCCTAAGGTTATTTTTAAATGGAGTAAGCAAAATTCAAAACAGAAACACAGCACTTGACCTTATTTTTTCAATGTTGAGGTATGAATCCTGTCTCATTAAATCCGTTTACTTGAGGCACCATAGAAAAAATTATATTGACATTTTTGTGTTTTATAATTGTTTACCAAAAGTTTCATGTTTCTTTTATTAAAGTTAATGGTAAAATGAGTTCTCTGCAAACGTTTTGGATAGTGGCTATCACTTCGTAATTTGTCTCTACTTGAGCTTGAGGAGATACCTTAAGTTATACAAAATTTATAAAAAACGGCACAGTAAAAGTTGTTTAAAAATTGCAAAATAGTGCAAAACACGGTTACCTTTCAGAATATACCAAGCAAAGGCCATTTTGTAAACATTACTATTAGTGATCTAATACCTTAAACAAGCAAGACAAAGAAAAAAGATATAAAATGAGGTGAAGTTATAATCCAAAACCAACAACAAAAATAAAAATTTATTTGACTTGGAATTACTGTTTGAGATAGCGATGGTTCCTTTAAGTGTTTAATGAACAAGAGCCGTCCGTAAGACAGCCAAGCTCGACTATTCGAAATATTGTCCAAGAAGCAGGAAAATATTACGCAAAATGTTAAATGTCAGAAGAGTTTTAAGTTCAAAAGGGGACATAATTTGACCAAAATGCATATCAGAGTTATGGGACTTGATGCTATCAACTAGTTTTATAACCCCAAAGACACATGTGAAGTTTCAATTCAATATCTGCATTAGTTTTGGAGATAGTAACTTGCATGTAAAACTTTAACCAGAATTTTCTAAGTACAAAAGGGGACATAATATGCCCAAAATACATGTCAGAGTTATGGGATTTGATCCAGTGAGGTTGGTAATTGATCAAGAAAAAGAAAAAATAAGTTCCAAATCTATACTCCTTTTAGTAATAGCTGTATGTACTTGCACGCAAACCTTTAACCAGGATTTTCTAAGTCCAAAAGGGGGCATACTTTGGCCAAAATGAAGGTCAGAGTTATGGGACTTGGTGCTATCAACTACTTTTATAACTCCAAAGACACAGTGAGGTTGATAATTGGCCTAAAAAAAGGAAAACAAGAGGGTCATGATAACCCTGGATCGCTCACCTGAGTAATAAGAGCTACATGTTTCAAATGTCAAACTGATGATAAAATATTAAGAAAGTCAG
This sequence comes from Mercenaria mercenaria, assembly GCF_021730395.1. Taxonomy (NCBI): domain Eukaryota; kingdom Metazoa; phylum Mollusca; class Bivalvia; order Venerida; family Veneridae; genus Mercenaria; species Mercenaria mercenaria. Next base: position 2,832,229 of record NC_069378.1, read on the forward strand.
TAGGTCATATTTATGGTCAATGAAATTCAGTTTTACGACTGGTGTGCAAAACTGTGTATGTCATCAAAATTTCAAGGCTGTATCTAAAAAAAAAAACAGGAAAGTTGGTCAGTAGGTCAAGGTCACAGAAAAGTGACATCATTTTACTTGGGGTCATCAGGTAATTATAATTAAACAGTCTTGGAAATAGGATCAGATGATTTTTTAAGTATTTTTTCCTATATAACTCACATAATAGCTAAGTGACCCCAGGGCGGGGCCTCATTTATCCCCAGGGGCATAATTTGAACAATTTTGGTAGACGACTACTAGACAATGCATCATACCAAATATCAAAAGCCTAGGTCATATGGTTTCAGACAAAAAGATTTTTAAAGTTTTTTCCTATATAAGTCTATATAAAACTTTGGACCCCAAGAGCAGGACCTCTTTTCACCCCAGGGGTACAATTTGAACAATTTTGGTTGAGGACCATAAGACAATGCTACAGCCCAAATATCTAAGGTCTAAGTGTTGTGGTTTCAGAGAAGAAGATTTTTAAACTTTTTTTCCTATATAAGTCTATGTAAAACTTGGGACCCCCGAGGCAGGGCCAGATTTGACCCTAAGGGAATAATTTGAACAATCTTGGTAGAGGACCACTAGATGATGCTATATACCAAATATCAAAGCCCTAGACTGTGTGGTTTTGTACAAGAAAATTTTCAAAGTTTTCCCTATGTAAGTCTATATAAACCATGTGACCCCAGGGCGGGGCCATCTTTGACCCTAGGGGGATAATTTGAATAATTTGGTAGAGGACCACTAGATGATGCTACACACCAGATATCTGTGGTTTTGGACAAGAAGATTTTTAAAGTTTTTCCTTTTGGTTGCCATGGCAACCAGAGTTCTGCATGGAATTCAATTCTTTAAACAATTTTGAAAGGGGCCACCCAAGGATCATTCCTGTGATGTTTAGTGTAATTCTGCCCAGTGGTTTTCAAGATTTTTTTAGAAAATGTTGACGACCACACGACGCACGAAGGACATTGAGTGGTCACAAAAGCTCACCATGAGCCTTTGGCTCAGGTGAGCTAATAAATCACTAGTAAATGTTTTTATCATAATCAAAGTTTGTAATTGATGTAGATACAAGAAATAAAATATTTTAATTAATAAATGATAACATTAGTGCTAACCTTTGTAAATCCTTGATGCAATCATTTAACATGTTCATATGAAGCACCGGCATTCAGTCCAGTAGGTAATTCCTTCATCTAATTCAACAGACCGTCACTGCTCTGTCGGATCTATAACAACACATGCAGGAAGTATATGAAAAGTGTGCAAGCATTAAAAAACTTCTTTGACGCAAGGAAGTTTTCAAATTTTATCTAAAATATTTCACATATCAGAAGTTCTTAATAGACTTAAACAACAAAACATGCACTGGCGTAAACGAGTTTAATTTCAATATTCTTAAATTTCATTTAAGATTTTTAAACGTCTGTTAAAGGTATGTTAGACCCAAACTTCATGGAAGATTTATAAGCAAATTACTTTTATTGCATGACAATTAATCATGAATGTAATTCTCACGCACAATGAATTTATATATATAGTAAACTTAAATACATTTGAAGATTTTTTTTGGGGGGGTGGGGGGGGGGTTTACGACGCACCAACACAGTATAGTTTATATGGCGCCAAACAGGACTACAAATTTTGGTTTCACATCTCATTTACATCGAAATAAAAACATGAGGTATGGAATACATCTGAAGAGGATTTTCTACAACTGAAGAATTTTTTAACATCTAAATATAAAACATTCAAGTGAAAGATTGGTTATCTTTATCAGATTTAGTCATATTATCTTCAAGATTCAATTTTGCATTGCTGATGATAACATCTTAAAGCTCTGCAGGAATGTACAGTGCAACCTCTATAGAGCAACTCTCTTTGGGAGATACAAATATTGGCTAATGAGTAGAGGTTGTTTTTTTTGTAGAGGTAAATTTTATAGTCTTCAAGTGATTATTATACTTGCACTCTCTCCTCACTTGGACTCAGCTGACCTTTGTATCAAGTAGCATACAACTTAGTTCAGTATGCCAAACTACTTCATGGTAAATCACACAAAAATACACACGGGCCTGTCCATATACAAGTGTAGGTTGAATTCAAGTAACAGAAGTTATTCTTTCAACAAAACATAACATTGTACACTCTATAATGAACACCACAAGATGGCCGATGTTATTACTTTTTATAATTCAGGATCTGGACAAAATACTGTGCACTTCATTATACATTGCATCTTATAAAGACAGGTGTTTCAACAAACAAAATATTTTACCACTTCTAAACAAATAATTGCACATTCTCTATGAACATTGCAAGAAGTCTGATATTTTATGACAATAAAGGCTGTTACCAGGTTCTGTCAACTCAAGAGCCGTCTTTTGCCTTGGCAACACTGTCTCTCTCTTCCTTCAGTGTAAAGAGTTGCCTTCAAGTATTGTTATAGCCTTCAGTGTAAAGAGCTTGCCTTCAAGTATTGTTACAGCCTTCAGTGTAAAGAGCTTGCCTTCAAGTATTGTTACAGCCTTCAGTGTAAAGAGCTTGCCTTCAAGTATAGTTATAGCCTTCAGTGTAAAGAGCTTGCCTTCAAGTATTGTTACAGCCTTCAGTGTAAAGAGCTTGCCTTCAAGTATTGTTATAGCCTTCAGTGCTTCATCAGGAGGTAGCTCACCCTGAAATAGCGTGTCAAACATATGTGAACTACATCTAAAATATAACTATTTCACCTTTAGCTCGTACAGTCTATTACCCATTTAAGGAGCTTAATCAGGACCCTGATTCCTGTAAGAAGATCACACAACTATTATCTAGAACCTTACAATATATAGTACTCCTTACATTTTAACATTTCAGAAACAACATTCAAAATGTAATATTATATTACTCAATTAACACATAATCTTAATGACTGAAAGTAATTTGTTTCCAAAACTTCAAACATGGTCAAGACTAGAAGATGCTTTTGTAAAAAAGCGCATCTCTCCCCCAGTGCATAGTCATATAGTCATGAAGTCAATAGGGGACAGAAGCGAAGTCAAAGAGACACTGATGGTTGGCTGCAATAGGGATCGTCTACTTGGCATGTCCAATCACACCACTAAGTTTCAACATTTTGGGCATAAAGACTCATGCAAGGTTTTATCAATTTATATCAAATTGTTTTTAAGCTAGATGCGTCACAAACTTCGGACGGACAGACAGACAGACGGATGCACAGACAAGAGCAAACCATATGCCCCATCACTCATAGGGGTTGGGGGGGGGGAGGAGGAGGGCACAACAAAAACTAAATTATTTCTATTACAAGTAAGATTAAATTTTCACTCATTGACTTTATTTATTTTTCTATGTTCAGCAGATGCCCGTGGACAACATGTGTGTGTTTGTTCGGGTTTAACGTCTTTTTTCTTTTTCAACAATTTTTCAGTCATATAAACGACAGTGTCTACTTGTAGCAGTGAGCACTATGCCCAACTTTATAGTGCTGCCTCAGTGGAATATCACGCCAGACACATGGCATGATACCCCATCCAGTCACATTATACTGACACCGGGCTGACCAGTCCTAGCACTATCATCTAAATGCTGAGCACCAAGCGAGGAAATTTCTAGTACCATTTTTTATGTCTTTAGTATGACGCAGCCAGGGATTGAACCCATGACCTCCGGCACTCAAAGCCGACACTCTACCACTAGGCTACCAAGGCAGTGGGCAACATGGGAAGCCCGCCGTTTGGCCAATAACTGCGATCTTGACCTTTGAGAGTGTGTGTGTGTGTGTGTGTTTGGGTTTAACGTCTTTTTCAACAATTTTCCAGTCAAATAAACGACAGTGTCTACTTGTAGCAGTGAGCACAATGCCCAACTTTATAGTGCTGCCGTAGACACATGGCATGATACCCCACCCAGTCACATTATACTGACACCAGGCTGACCAGTCCTAGCACTAGCCCCTTAATGTTGAGCGCCAAGCTGCTAGTACCATTTTTTACGTCTTTGGTATGACGCGGCCGGGGATCGAACCCACGACCTTCCACACTCGAAGCGGACGCTCTACCACTAGGCTACCGAGGCAGTAAAGGTTCCATTCACTTTGATGACTTAATGTCAATGATTCTCAGCAGCTTCACAGAAAACTTAACTCCACAGTAGACTATCTTAAATCTATAAGCAGTGGTCAATTTAAGATTGATCTCGGCTCGGTACCTACTAATTACCTTTGAGATTCCGTCTCACTGAGTTAAACATTCATGCCAAATATAGAACAAGATTGTTCAGTTATGGGCCAGACAAGATCTAGGAAAAAAGTAGGAACAGACCTGAAAAGTAGGACAAGAGGGCCATGAAGGCCCTGTTTCACTCACCTGACCAATTGACCTAAAGATCATCAAGATTAACATTTTGACCTGTTACCTGGTTAAGAAATGGTCATAAATGTGGTCTCTAGAGTGTTAACTAGCTTTTCCTTTGATTTGACAAGGTGACCTATTTTTTGATCCCACATGACCCAGATTTAAACTTGACCTAAAGATCATCAAAATAAACATTCTAAGTTTCATCAAGATACAGTCATAATGTGGCCTCTAGAGTGTTAACAAGCTTTTTACTTTGATCTGACCTAGTGACTTTTTTACCCCAGCTGACCCAGATCTTATCTTGACCTACAGATCATCAAGATCTACATTCTGACCAAGTTTCATTAAGATTGGGTCAAAATTGTGACCTCTAAAGTGTTAACAAGCTTTTTCTTTGATTTGACCTGGTGACTTAGTTTTTGACCCAGATAACCCAATATCGAACTCGTCCAAGATTTTATTAAGGGTAACATTCTGACAGTTTCATTAAGATTGGGCCAAAACTGTGACCTCTAGAGTGTTAACAGTCAAATTGTTGACGACTGATGACTGACGATGGACGACACTTCGTGCTCAGGTGAGCTAAAAATACAGCCTCTATTGCATACACAAAGTTTTTCTATGATTTGACCTAGTGACCTAGTTTTTGACCCCAGATGACCTATAATATCTCCAGGTATTCAGCCACTTTTTCCAACTCCCCTGGTTGGCTTTACAATTTACTGTATTGACAATATCAATATACCTCCTAGGTGGGTGAAAGAGAAACTTCAGCAGATAAGGCTTTAGGGCAGAATGAGTTAAGTATACTACAAAAATAACAAAGTACTTAAAATGGTACTTGCATATATTGAATTATTAATTAAGAAATGAGATCAAGACAACACAACTCTGTGTTCTTAAACAGAATTTCAGTGTTTAGTTGTATTATTATTATTTGTATATCTACTACTATTTCACTTGGCTGCATTCTTTGTCTTAAAAGATCGATGTTGAACTTGATCATTCAATAAGCTGAAATTGAAAAATAGTGTGCACACTTGCGTCAGACTGTAAAGTAAATATACAGCAGCACAAGTATTTTAAATAACCAAAAACCTTGTTAAATGATACCACTTACCTTCATAACCTATATCAATATTGTCATCAGACCCCTCCAATGTTCTTTGAGCTGATCCCTTTCTCCAAACTCTCTGGCTGCAGGTGTTACATTATACATTCTTCTTCGCAGGAAACCAACTATCCATGTCTGAAGTAATGAATTTTTTTGTTCATATCAATGTTTTTTGTCAGGGAAAGAAGATAATGTTTGAGAAACTTGCCTAGCATTCATTGTCCTTTACCAGAAACAGAATAGGTATCATCAACACTGTATTTTTACAAAAAGCTGACATTGTCTTTAAAATCAGCATACTGTAAAACCTGTCTAAAGCAGCTGGCCAAGAGAGTGGGGGAAAAAGTGGCTGTTTAACGCATGTGACTGCTTAATGCATGTCATTTATAGAATGAAGGGAAATGAGACACTGGCTGCTTAAGACAGGTTGGCTGCTTAATAGAGGCAACAGCAGGTTTTACTGTATGCTAATTGTAGCTATGGCTGATGTCCAAGTAAACTTTCTGCTCAAGTGATTTTGTGTCTGGCCGGCTGTCAGCTGTGAGCGGCCATTGCGCAGAAACACTTCATTAATGCCATTTTTAAGTCAATTTGCGCACATATGAAAGGTTTCAACCCACCATTTTTAAAAATGTGAAAATCAAGGATCTTCAATAAGTTCAGTAGCAGTAACTTACCTATATTTAACATTTGACATGTATGATTTATTAAAATTTCAAAATCTAACAAATGCAGTTTCGAGGAATCAAGTTTACAATGTTATTAAGGCCTAAAAAAAAAAATTCTTTGTTTCCGGTAACATGCTCAAAAAAATTAGGGTAGGTAGGTCGGAAAAATATTTTTTTTTGGAAATTTTTTTTATTAAGGGAGACTTTTCGGAAATTATTTTTGTGTCAAAAAATGATTACAAATAAGGGGGTTATGCCTTTAGAGCATCAGTAAGTTGATTTCTAACATCACTGGCCATGTTTAAAGCAGAAAAAGTGCAGTTTTGCAACTTTTTGTGAAAAAGTTGAAAAAAAATTTCACCAAGGCAATAAAAACATTTAGGGTCGGGCCAAAAATTTAGGGTAGGTCGGGATACCGGAAACAAACAATTTTTTTTTTTACGCCTAATCAATATCGTATAATCTATGTTTATAAACGCTTGAGGGAGGTTGTAGATGTTTCAAATCTACTTTAAAAGTGGCTGAGGAAGCCTGACGAAATTTTTACAATTCTTATCCACGCAGAAAAAAATATTTAAGCGACAATATACCGTAATATAAACAAGAGCTCCACCAAGTGGGGCATTATACACCCGAAGGGTTACATCAGAGGGTGGGAGCAAAATTCAAGAAGCCCAAAGGACAGGAACAATAAAGGGAAGAAATTTAAAAGAAAATTTAAGTCCACAAAAAATCCTTACCAGGTAAAGGTATGTCAAAATACGGGATTGTTTCTCCTGATGTAGACTTTGATAGTCAAGAACTATTTTTTTAAGTTTCAAGTCAAAAGCATTAATAGTAATGGAGATATTTGACTTCATCAAAAATTTTAACAAAAATTCTAAGTTAAAAAGGGACATAATTCTGTTAAAATTAAAATTAGAGTTATGGGGATTGTTTCTCCCGGTGTAGACTTGATGGTAAATAACTATTTTAAGTTTCAAATAAAAAGCTTTGATAGTAACAGATATATTTGACTTTATCAAAAACTTTAACCAAAAATTCTAAGTTAAAAAGGGGCATAATTCTGTCAAAATTCAAAGCAGAGAAATGGGGATTGTTTCTCCTGGTGTAGACTTTGATAGTGAAGTACCATCCATGTTGTACCCTAGAAAAGTGATCTTCATTTTTCCCTATGGCCAATTTTATAAAAAGTTTCAAAATAAGCTATTTATGGTAAATAAAAGGGAAGTAATTCAATTTTTTTTTATTGTAAGTAAACGAAAGAGGGAACTGCCAAATAAAAACAAGAGCACTGCAATGCAGAGCAACAAATACAAAGCAAAGTCATATATGACCTTTGACCCCTAAGTGTGACTTTGACCCTGAAGTGAGTCATCCGGAACATACGCTCTGCACGTTGTCTAGGTGTTGTGAACATTTGTGTCAAATTTCTTTGAAATCCTTCAAGCAGTTCAAGAGTTACAGAGCGGACACTAAACAAACGGATATGACCTTTGACTTTTAAGTATGACCTTGACCTTAAAGCAAGACATCCAAAACATGCACTCTGCACGTCGTCTTGGTGTGGTGAACATTAATTTTGTGTCAAGTTTCTTTGAAATCCTTCAAGGGGTTCAAGAGTTACAAAGCGGACAGGAAATTGCTAACAGATGTACGGACAGACAGATGGACACCAGCATCATAACATAATACGTCACTTCGGGCAAATAATAATCGTTTTAATCAGAAAAAATTATACCTGATATATATGCATTAAAGATCTCACTTAATTTGCTTTAATTAGTGTTAATGGATATTCATCGAGTTTCTGATAATTATCAACTTGTCAATTTGCAGGTAGAAAAAGGTTAGAAACTGTCATTTCCCAGGCTACCTGAGAGCATAGTTATAATTATTATCTTGGCGATTTTGTTCCAAACCCCAAATTACTGCATTTTTTTCTCATGAATAATAAAGATCTACATTTTTTGCCCAGATATGAATCGAACACCTAAGGCCATTTTCCTAAATCAAAAGCAGGAAAGTCGCCATATGACTGACCTAACAATCCAGTGTACCTGGGTTTACTTGGCATGTGTTGCATGTTTGGAAATTAATGAGGAACAAGTAGCATTATTTGTGTGTGACTATTGTTGATTAGATTTAGGATAATGACTATGCTCTATGTAGAACTTTTGTTATTTTGTATACATTCTTAAATTCCAAAATTGATTCATTAATTTTCAAAGGATTTACGGAAGTGACAGATTTTATGTTTTTCTACATGTTCGTTCTTCGAATTTACAAAGTAGATATGTTTCAAATGAGTTTTAAATGCTTAATTTGATTCATTTAAGAATAATTAAATGTTTTTTATCAAAAAAGCATTTTTATTTTTAAACTTTGACACGACGGGTGAAACCTGACAGTGTGGCCGAACAGCATCGTAAATGGCTGACATGGGCTGACCATACTTGACAGTAATTTTCCATGACTGGTTATCAATTCATACAGTTTTATCACAATTAACACCTAAAAATGTGTGGGACAGTCTGATCTATATTTAGACTCACTAGAATATGAAATCGAAACTAAGAATGGTATTGCATTGCTTAAACAGCCAAAAACCCTATAAATCACACCAAATTTTGTCAAAATGTTGAGTAACCCAAAGTACTCAAGATGATACATTGTAGAGTGATATAACTAGTTACTGAGCTGTATATAATGGCATGTCTTGAAAATCTGCATTAGCACTAGTTAGATTTAAGATTATTTCAAATCCTTTTAGATAAAAAACTAATGTAATCGAAGAATTTTATAAAAAGCTGAATGATTTCTATGCCCGAAAATACATCCATATAGCTTGCAACATGAACAAAGGAATTTATAAATTGGCTGATGTTCCATTTGCTCACTGTCAAACCTTTATTTTTATGCATATTTTAGTCAAATAGATCGGTAATAACTGATACATCAAAATTCTGAATTGGTAATACTTTTTTATTTCTATTAGTATGTATCTGAACTATCCTGGCTATCTGACTATTACAGTCTCTTTGTATTACTCGAAGGCTTTTTGACAGGAGTATACAGGGTAAAGACATTTGCAGTATGGGGTATACACCTTACCCTGCTAAGTTTCTTTAACAGACTTCTCCATCTTTCAATCTATACAAAGCCATTAAGTGGTCAGAATGATTACCTTGAGGAAATCTAGGCCGAGTTTGAAAATGGGTCATCTAGGGTCAAAAACTAGGTCACTAGGTCAAATCAAGGAAAAACCTTGTGTATGCGAGAGAGGCTGTATTTTTCAACTGATCTTCATGAAATTTTGTCAGAATGATTACCTTGATGAAATCTAGGCCAAGTTTGAAAATGGATCATCTGGGGTCAAAAAATAGGTCACTAGGTCAAATCAAAGAAAAACCTTTTGTATGCAATAGAGGCTGTATTTTTCACCTGATTTTCATGAATTTTGGTCAGAATGATTGCCTTGATAAAATCTAGGTCAAGTTTGAATATGGGTCATCCGGGATACAAAACTAGGTCACCAGGTCAAATCAAATAAAAATTTTGTATATGCAATAGGGGCTGCATTTTACACCAAATCTTCATGAAATTTAGAATATTTATCTATAAGAAATCTAGGTGGAGTTTAAATATGGGTCATCTAGGGTCAAAAACTAAGTACCCTGGTCAAATAAAAAAAAAAACTGTTTACGCAATAGGGGCTGCATTTTAAACTGGATATTCATAAAATTTAGTCAGAATGATTACCTTGACGAAATCTAGGTCAAGTTAGAATATGAGTCATCTGTGGTCAAAAACTAGGTCACTACGTCAAATCAAAGAAAAACCTTGTGTATGCAATAGAGACTGTATTTTTCAAGTGATCTTCATGAAATTTGGTCAGAATGCTAGCCTTGATGAAATTAAGGTCAAGTTTGAAAATGGGTCATCTGGGGTCAAAAACTAGGTCGCTAGGATATATCAAAGAAAAACATTTTGTATGCAACAGAGGCCGTTCTTTTCAATCGAGGTTGATGAAATTTAGTCAGAATGATTGCCTTGATCAAATCTAGGTCAAATTCGAATATAGGTTATCTTAGCTCAAAAACTAGGTCAAATTGAAGAAAATGCTTGTTTACACTTGAGACCACATTTTTTATCTATCTTGATTAAAATTGGTCAGAATATTTGTTTCCATGAAATCACTATGTCAAACATGTTTACACTGTTATTGTGTGTTTCTCAGGTGAGCGGCCTAGGACCATCTTGGCCCTCTTGTTTAATAACTGATGTAGTTGTTTTTAAATGAAAAAAAAAGCAAAAAACTTTGTAGCAGTTAGCATTAGAACTTTAACAGTTAACTTCACCTTTTTGGCAATGGCAATATGCTTTAACCTTTACCTTGCTTTTTTCTATTTTGGACTGGTCCATCATTTAATTTGGGCAGTACCACTTATGTTTCAAAGGGGTGTTCACTTAAAATTTACTGACTGAATAGCGAACAGTGCAGACCAGGATTAGCCTGCACGGAGGTACAGGCTGATCTTGGTCTGCACTGGTCGCAAAGGCAGAATCATTTGCCAGCAGCAGGTTAAAGTTTAAATGTTTAAATGTTCCTTGTGTGTACTCCCTAACTATCTGCAGAAGTTCAAATGTAAAGGGCTGTTATGAAAAAAAAAATTTAATATGAATTTAAGATTCATTACCTCAACATTCTTGTATAAGTTGACCAGCTATATCTGCTCTACGATGTATCACCGTGAATCTACTATATGTTGAAAGACCATCTGTCCGAGTTGGTGCTGGTGGTGTGAGGGATTATATCTTTCCAGCTGTCATTTTTCTTGCAGCATGTGACAATTTTCACCATCGGTTGATTAAGCCTTCTGATTCTTCATCCATGGGTGTTTCTCCTAATAAGTGTTAATGTTTTGGAACTTAGGCATCTAAAATCATGGTAAAAGTTACATGGAATACATTAGTTAAATCCTCTTAAGCTAAAGTCTAGATCAAACATCCTCCACTTTTAATTTGAGTGGAGAAGTTGACATTTACCTGTGTGGAACAGGTTAACATATTAATGAATTCTTTTATAAACAACACTACAAGTATCATTATAAACAACAATATATACCAGTGCCTATCATTTGGTTTGGAAATCAGTCTTGTAGCCTCTACTTACATTTCCAGCATCTTTTGTCTTCTGTCTTCTGTCTCTAGAAACAGTATAATGTAAGAGACTTGTCATGTTGTTACATCCAGAATGTCTATATACCCAATTGACCAAGTTTTTCCGTTACATATTGCTACAAATGTCATTCCAGGTTTAATATTTATTCTATCTTATATCCTGTATAATACTGTATAACTGTATCCATAATATGTTTGACAAAACTCGTACAGACTTATAAATTATACTTTGCTGAAACACACTTTATTTTTATACAATAATAAACTAAACTAAGTATCAACTGCATAAATAAAACACATTTTCACACTAACATATTTCGTATTAATATTTTATATACATTGTCTTTTTTTCAGCTTATTTTGTAGCCATATTCTATAACACTACTTCAATATACAATTCCATTCAAATATGCAACATGTTCTTTTTACAAACACTTCTAGATTATCAATCAGGAATGGATGGGCCAGGTCAGGATGGGACAAGACAGAATGAGGAGGAACAGGAATAGACAGGACAGAGATTCCCAACTCCACAAAAAATATAAATTCCAGTAAGTACCCATTTGTTATTCTTTCGTCACTTCAAACACTACAAATGAATACAGTCTCTTCTTGAAAACATTCTTCATTCTTTTCCAGGGAAAATCCACAGCTTCAACAATGGTCAGCAAATTCAGCAAATATGACTGAAACACAAAATCTATTTTACCTATCAAACAATTCTTTTTCCATACTTCTCAAAATACAGCAAGAATGTAACTTTCAACAACTGTACATGAACCTTCATTTGCTCATGCAAGTGTGGTTCCAGATTTAATAATCATTTGTCTTTCTGTCTTTAGGTAATAGACTGTTTCCATAATAATATTATGAACAGCTCGAAAAACAAATGTTTTTAACCTTTTCTATCAAATATATATCTACTTATAAAGAAGTGTACTTTTACCACTTCTTATAAAGTGTTACCATAGTGTCAATTGCACGAATAAAACATATTCATAATTATTCTATTTATACACATATTTTCTCTTCCTTTATTTGGGCCATGCTCAACATTAATATTTTAATTCTAATATGCTATATTATATATTATTTGTACTATCATACATGAGTTACCCATCAGAAATGGGATGGACCAGGTCAGGTTGGCTAGGATAGGCATGAATGGGAAGGAACTGGAATAGACTGGACAATGTTCCCATCCCCTACAAATTCAATTTCAATTATTAACATTTTATGTTCTTTCTTCACTCTAAACACTATATAAACATCATATATACATTATACAGAAGTATACTTTTACCACTTCTTATAAAGTGTGACTATAGAAAGTGTCAAAAAGTGTCAACTACATGAATATGACATATTTTCACACAAAAATATTTCATATCAAATTTATCTATTCACATCTTTTCTCTGCTTTTAATGCAACTATGTTCTACATTAATATTTTCATTCAGGTATGTTATATTATATATTATTTGTATGAACATATCAGGACAATCAATCAGGAATGGGATGGGCAGGGTCAGGATGGAATCAGAAAGGATGAATTGGAAGGATCTGGGATAGACAGGACAGTGATTCCCACCCCCAAAAAAAGTATCAATTCCAATAATTAACATTTTTAATTATGTCACTTTTTATAACATTTAGATGATCTTTCCTTGCTTCATATTAAATCCTTTCTATTGCACTTTTATATTCTTTTTCTGCTTCATAATAAAGTCCAATCAATCGCTGACTATACATATGAGCAGGACATAAAGTCAGTTGTCATTGGCAGTCTATTGACCTTTTCTATCATATATACATTTTTACAAAGAAATGTACTTTTACCACTTCTAATCAAGTTTAACTATAGCAAATGTTCATTGCATTAATAAGACATATTTTCACATGAACAATTATTTCATATGGAATTCATTTATACAAATCCATTCTCTGCTTATTTTGTTCCTATACTCTACACAAGAGTGGTTCCAGATTCAATAATTATTCCATATAAGATAATAGACTGAATCCATAACAATATTATAAACGTCTCCAAAAACTCATGTTTTCGACCTTTTCTATCATATACATATATTTACTTACAAAGAAGTGTACTTTTATCAATTCTTATAAAGTGTTACTATTGTATGTGTCAATTGCATGCATAAGACACATTTTCATACTAATTTATTTCATATTAAAATCACCTATACACATCTCTCTGCTTATTTTGTGGCCATGCTCTATATTAATATTTTAATTCAAATATGATATATATTATTTGTACATTCATATCTGGATTACAAATCAGGAATGGGATGGGCCAGGTCAAGATGAAATGGGGTTAGGACTGATGGGAAGGAACTGGACTACAAAGGACACAGATTCCCACCCCCACAAAAAGTATCAATTCCAATGATTAAAATTTTTATGTTCTTTCTTCACTTTAAATACTACAAATGAACACAGTCACTTTTTTCACAGACATTCTTCATACTTTTCCAGGGAAAATCCAGTACTGCTTCTTTGGCTTGCCTTGACACTTGACACCATTTTCCTGCTTCAACTTGCAGCTCAAACTGAAAAAAATGGACTGGTATAAGTACTGTAAATAAGCATGGCAACAAGAAATATAAATTACTCCTGTAATTCTGCATATATGTGCCAAGTAGAATAACATATTACCTTTCAAACAATTCTTTTTCCAGACTTTTCAAAATATTGTTGGAGTGTAACTTCTGAAAACTCAGTACAAGTGTGGTTCAAGATTTAATAATTATTCCACTTCAGATAATAAACTATTTATAATAATATTAAGAATGTCTCGAAAAATTCATATTTTCAACCTTTTCTATCATATACATACATCTACTTATAAAGAAGTGTACTATTAACACTTCATATAACGTGTGAATATAGAAAGTGTCAATTGGATGAATAAGACATGATTTCACACTAACAAATTTCATATTAAATTGATTTATACACATCTTTTCTCTGTTTATTTTTTGGCCGTGCTCCACATTAATATTTTAATTCAAGTATGCTATATTATGTATTATTTATACAATCATACCTGGGTAACCAATCAGAAATGGGATGGGCAGGGTCAAGTTGGAATTGGATAGGATGAATCGGAATAAATGGTATAGACAGGACAGTGATTCCCACCCCCACAAAAGTATCAATTCTAATAATTAATATTTTTAATTATGTCACTTTTTATAACATTTAGATGGTCTTTCCTTGCTTCATATTCAATCCTTTCTATTGCACTTTTATATTCCTTTTCTGCTTCATAATAAAGTCCAATCAATCGCTGACTATACATATGAACGGGACAAAAAGTCAGTTGTCATTGGCAGTCTATTGACCTTTTCTATCATATAAACATTTTTACAGAGAAATGTACTTTACCACTTCTAATGCAGTTTAACTATAGCAAATGTTCATTGCATTAATAAGACATATTTTCACATGAACAATTATTGCATATTGAATTCATTTATACAAATTCATTCTCTGCTTATTTTGTTCCCATACTTTACACAAGAGTGGTTCCAGATTCAATAATTATTCCATTTAAGATAATAGACTGAATCCATAACAATATTATAAACGTTTCCAAAAACTGTTTTCAACCTTTTCTATCATATACATATATTTATCAATTCTTATAAAGTGTTACTATTGTATATGTCAATTGCATGCATAAGACACATTTTCATACTAACATATTTCATATTAAATTCATCTATACACATTTCTCTGCTTATTTTGTGGCCATGCTCTATACTAATATTTTAATTCAAATATGATATATATCATTTGTACATTCATATCTGGATTACAAATCAGGAATGAAGATGAAATGGGGTTAGGACTGATGGGAAGGAACTGGACTACAAAGGACACAGATTCCCACCCCCACAAAAAGTATCAATTCCAATGATTAAAATTTTTATGTTCTTTCTTCACTTTAAATACTACAAATGAACACAGTCACCTTTTTCACAGACATTCTTCATACTTTTCCAGGGAAAATCCAGTACTGCTTCTTTGACTTGCCTTGACACTTGACACCATTTTCCTGCTTCAACTTGCAGCTCAAACTGAAAAAAAATGGACTGGTATAAGTACTGTAAATAAGCATGGCAACAAGAAATATAAATTACTCCTGTAATTCTGCATATATGTACCAAGCAGAAAAACATTACCTTTTAAACAATTCTTTTTCCATATTTTCCAAAATATCGCGAGAGTGCAACTTCCAAAAAAGCTGTACAAGCGTGGTTCCAGATCTAATAATTATTCCACTTCAGATAATAGATTGCATCCAAAATTATATCATGAACGTCCCGAAAAATTCATATTTTCGGACTTTTTCTATCATATATATACATCTGCTTATAAAGAAGTGTACTTATACTACTTCATATACAGTGTGAATATAGCAAGTGTCAACTGCATGAATAAGACATTTTCACATTAACATATTTCATATTAAATTTATCTATTCACATCTTTTCTCTGCTTTTAATGTAACCATGCTCTACATTAATATTTTCATTCAGATATGTTATATTATATATTATTTGTACGAACATATCAGGGCAACCAATCAGGAATGGGATGGCCAGGGTAATGGGATAGAATGAATGGGAAGGATCTGGAATAGACAGGACAGAGATTCCCACCCCCACAAAAAGTATCAATTCAAATAATTAAAACTTTTATGTCACTTTTATGGGTTATTACGTGCATAACATTAAGATAATATTATCCTTTCTTCACTCTGAGAAAAACCAATCTGTCCACTGAATTTAAATAGAATCCAAGTCCACTGTGCTTTGATGATTCTTCCATGTAGCTCCAAAAATTGAATCTATTGCACTTTTATATTCCTTCCTTATGTTCTTTCTTTCCTTCCTGAGAAAATCCAGTCAATTAGAATTGGATGATATTTCTTCCTGTCCTGAAACTTTATAGTTCATAACACTTGGATGATATTTCCTTGATTCATATTAAATCTAGTCTATTGCACTTTGATATTCCTTTTTTGCTTCATAATAAAGTCCAATCAATCGCTGAATGTATATTAGAACGGGACATTGTCAGTTGTCATTGGCAGTCTGTTGACCTGAAAGAAATGCAAATCCTCACAATCCCTGATTCCATCTCTCAAAACACAGAGGAACAACCATCATCTAAACATTGCCGGCACAATGTTGCAGACTAGATTTTCCAAAAAACGCCTCAATCTAGCGGACATATAGACACCGGATTGTCCTCGAAGGTGACGTTAGTTTGTCTCAATCAATAGTAAAGGAATCTGTCATGGCTTTGCATCTGTAACAAAAAGCAACTCTGCCAATCGTTTTAAGCAGCATCTCTTCCTTGGTAGTCTCGGCACTTTGATGTTCCTTTCTCACATATAAGAATCCAGTCCCTTGCACTTGATGTCCTTCCCTGTTTCATTATAAAGTTCTTTCAACTGTACTCTGTCCCTTCCTTGCTTCATAATTAAATTCAGTCCTGTGCACAACTATTCTTTTCTCCTTGCCTTGACAGCATTTTCCTGCAACATATCTCATACTGAAATTTAATAAACTGATGTAAGTAAAATCATGACAACATGAAATGTACATTACTTTTGTAATTCAGCAAATATGTAAGTAACACAGAAAAATATATACCTTTCAAACAATTCTTTTTCCAAACTTTTCAAAATATCACAAGAGTGAAACTTCCGAAAACTGTGTATGAACTTTCAAATGTTCATACAAGTGTGGTTCCAGATTTAATAATTATTCCACTTCAGATAATAGACTGTTTTCATAACAATATTATGAACATCTTGAAAAACTCATATTCTCCACATTTTCTATCATATATAAACATTTACATTAAAAGAAGGGTTCTTTTACCACTTCTTGTAAAGTGTTACTATAATAAATTATTGTAAGGGTCAATTGCATGAATAAAACATATTTACACACTGTCATATTTCATATTAAATCTACTTATACACATATTTTCTCTTCCTTTTTTGTGGCCATACTCAACACTATTTTAATTCTAATATGCTCCATATATATTATTTGTTCTATCATACATGGGTTACCAATAAGAAATGGGATGGACCGGGTCAGGATGAATTGGGATAGGAATGAATGGGGAGGAACTGGAATAGACTGGACAGAGTTCCCAACCCTCACGGAGAGTATAAATTTAAATTAATAACATTTTATTTCTTTCTTCACTTTAAACACTACAAATGAATACAGTCACTTTCTTCACAGACAGTCTTCATTCTTTTCCAGGGAAAATCCCGTGCTGCTTCTTCGGCTTGCCTTGACAGCATTTTCCTGCAACATATCTCATACTGAAATTAAATAAACTGGTGTAAGTAAAAGCATGACAACATGAAATGTACATTACTTTTGTAATTCAGCAAATATGCAAGTAACACAGAAAAATATATACCTTTCAAACAATTCTTTTTCCAAAGTTTTCAAAATATCGCGAAAGTGTAACTTCCGAAAACTGTGTATGAACTTTCAACTGTTCATACAAGTGTGGTTCCAGATTAAATAATTATTCCACTTCAGATAATAGTCTCTTTTCATAATAATATTATGGACATCTCGAAAAACTCATGTTTTCCACCTTTTCTATCATATATACATCTACATATACAGAAGTATACTTTTACCACTTCAATTAAAGTGTGACTATAGAAAGTGTTAAAAAGTGTCAATTGCATGAATATGACATATTTTCACACTAACATATTTCATATTAAATTTATCTATTCACATCTTTTCTCTGCTTTTAATGTAACCATGCTCTACATTTAATATTTTCATTCAGATATGTTATATATATTATTTGTACGAACATATCAGGGCAACCAATCAGGAATGGGATGGCCAGGGTAATGGGATAGGATGAATGGGAAGGATCTGGAATAGACGGGACAGAGATTCCCACCCCCACAAAAAGTATCAATTCAAATAATTAAAACTTTTTTGTCACTTTTATGGGTTATTACGTGCATAACATTAAGATAATATTATCCTTTCTTCACTCTAAGAAAATCCAATCTGTCCACTGAATTTAAATAGAATCCAAGTCCACTGTGCTTTGATGATTCTTCCTTGTAGCTCCATAAAATTGAATCTATTGCACTTTTATATTCCTTCCTTATGTTCTTTCTTTCCTTCCTGAGAAAATCCAGTCTGCCTTTCACTTGATGTCTTTCCCTGCTTTATTATCAAGTTCTTTCAACTGTACTCTAATGTCCCTTCCTTGCTTCATAATTAAATTCAGTCCTGTGCACTTAACTATTCTTTTCTCCTTGCCTTGACAGCATTTTCCTGCAACATATCTCATACTGAAATTTAATAAACTGGTGTAAGTAAAATCATGGCAACATGAAATGTACATTACTTTTGTAATTCAGCAAATATGCAAGTAACACAGAAAAATATATACCTTTCAAACAATTCTTTTTCCAAACTTTTCAAAATATCGCGAGAGTGTAACTTCCGAAAACTGTGTATGAACTTTCAACTGTTCATACAAGTGTGGTTCCAGATTTAATAATTATTCCACTTCAGATAATAGTCTCTTTTCATAATAATATTATGGACATCTCGAAAAACTCATGTTTTCCACCTTTTCTATCATATATACATCTACATATACAGAAGTATACTTTTACCACTTCTTATAAAGTGTGACTATAGAAAGTGTTAAAAAGTGTCAATTGCATGAATATGACATATTTTCGCACTAACATATTTCATATTAAATTTATCTATTCAAATCTTTTCTCTGCTTTTAATGTAACCATGCTCTACATTAATATTTTCATTCAGATATGTTATATTATATATTATTTGTACGAACATATCAGGGCAACCAATCAGGAATGGGATGGGCAGGGTAATGGGATAGGATGAATGGGAAGGATCTGAAATAGACGGGACAGAGATTCCCACCCCCACAAAAAGTATCAATTCAAATAATTAAAACTTTTATGGGTTATTACATGCATAACATTTAGATAATATTATCCTTTCTTCACTCTGAGAAAATCCAATCTGTCCACTGAATTTAAATAGAATCCAAGTCCACTGTGCTTTAATGATTCTTCCTTGTAGCTCCATAAAATTGAATCTATTGCACTTTTATATTCCTTCTTTATGTTCTTTCTTTCCTCCAGTCGCTCCAAAAAACGCCACAATCTAGCGGACATAAAGACACCTGATTGTCCTCGAAGGTAGCGTTAGCAGGTCTTAATCAATAGTAAAGGAATCTGTCAAGGCTTTGCACCTGTAGCAAAAAGCGACTCTGCCAATCTTTTAAAGCAACATCTTCTCCCCAGTAGTCTCCAGTCCATTGCACTTTGATGTCCCTTCCTTGCATTTCATAATAAAATTCCATTTACTGCACTTTGATGTTCCTTTTCTTGATTCATAATTAAATCCAGTCCACTGCATTTTAATATTCCTTTCTTCCTTCTTAAAAAAAATCTCGTCCTCTGCTTCAGAATAAAATCTTGTCCACTGTTCTTTGATGTCCCTTTCCTGCTTCATAACAGAATTCAGTTAACTGCATTATGATGCTCTTTCTTGCAGCCTGCAATGGTCACAATAAATTATTACATTAAATACTACAAACAAGAACATGCACAAATTTTTTTTTTTTTTTTTTTTTTTTTTTTTTTTTTTTTTTTTGTATTTTTTGTATTTTTTGTAAAAACAACAAACACACAACACACACTACCATACAAAACAAGCACACATGACTTTTCACACATTCTTCTTTTCACTCCTGGAAAAAAACCAGTACCGTGCAAAGAAGATAGTTACCATAAATACTAATTTTGCAGGGTCCTGGAAATTGCTGGGTCCTGGGAAAATCCAGTACTGCATGCAATGTTTGCCATTATTAACAAAGCCTCCTTGGCTAATTTAGTATTGTCTTTTAAGTATTTATAGTACACATACTGTTACTGGTAACATATAACACAAGCTTTCAAACTCCACATACACAAACAACATACACATACAACAACAACAATCACACCACACACACTACCAACAAAACAAGCACACACGACTTTTCACACATTCTTCTTGTCACTCCTGGAAAAAAACCAGTACCGTGCATAGAAGATAGTTACCATAAATACTAATTTTGCAGGGTCCTGGAAATTGCTGGGTCCTGGGAAAATCCAGTACTGCATGCAATGTTTGCCATTATTAACAAAGCCTCCTTGGCTAATTTAGTATTGTCTTTTAAGTATTTATAGTACACATACTGTTACTGGTAACATATAACACAAGCTTTCAAACTCCACATACACAAACAACATACACATACAACAACAACAATCACACCACACACACTACCAACAAAACAAGCACACACGACTTTTCACACATTCTTCTTGTCACTCCTGGAAAAAAACCAGTACCGTGCATAGAAGATAGTTACCATAAATACTAATTTTGCAGGGTCCTGGAAATTGCTGGGTCCTGGGAAAATCCAGTACTGCATGCAATTTTTGCCATTATTAACAAAGCCTCCTTGGCTAATTTAGTATTGTCTTTTAAGTATTTATAGTACACATACTGTTACTGGTAACATATAACACAAGCTTTCAAACTTCACATACACAAACAACATACACATACAACAACAACAATCACACCACTTAACTAAGAAATGGTTTCAAAGAACTGGCAAGAAATCTGACTGTTTGGTATACATTTAACACCTTGAATAAATGTAGTTTGGACATGATTTATAGATAGATATGATAATGGCTGATGATAATGAATGATGATAAAATAGATGATGAGGAGGAGGAGGAGAAGAAGAAGGAAGTGGAGGAGGATGATGATGATAATGACTGATGATGGTGATGATGATGACTTAAAATGATGATGAATTATGTTTGTAATGAATAATGATAATGGATGAATGATGAGTAATGATAAATGATAAGAATGATGATAAAGATGACTGAATACATGATAATAATTAAATGGACAGATGAAGATAAATGGATTTGATAATGACTAATGATTTATGGAGATGAGTGATAAGCAGTGATGCCAATTCTGTTTCCTTGGAAAATCCACATACACTGGTGGGTTTGCCCAACTCCCCTCCTAAGACCCTGACAACTATCAGCAAACTTTTAGTTTTTTAAAATAAACTGAGAAATGGTCATGATTACAAAACATGTTATATTGAGATTTATTTTTATTATTATTTGGTTATCAGTCATGTTCTGCAAGAGCTGAGCAGGCTAAGGTGTTGGTCTATAGGCATGTTTCTTTGTCATGGCCACAGATTCACTTCCCGTCAATCTAATTTCTCTCTTAAGAGAAAAAAGATAGCCCCCAACAGCAAGGAAACAGCAGCCATGACGAGAAAAGTGCAAACGTCCCATCACATAAGCCTACTCGACCAATGCAGAACATAAGAGTACATCTTTGATCATGTTCTAAATCTTGATGCTGACAAATGGCATGGGGCGGAGGAGGGGAGGGGGGATTGGGACTAACCAACAAGTGTCTGTAGAAAAATCAAGTACTGATGACTAAACAGATGATGATGATAAATAGAGAAGATGATGATGAATAGAGATGATGGTGATGAATAGATGATGACAACGATGAATAGATGATGACTAGATAATTATGATGATAGACAGATGATGATGAATAGAGATGATGATGATGATGATGATGAATGGATGAGGATGAATGGATGATGATAATGATGAACAGATGATGATGCTGGATAGATGATGATAATGAGTAGAAGATGATAAATGGATGATGATGATGAAGATTGGATGATGATGATGATGATGATGATGAATGGACGATGATGATGAATGGATGATGATGATGATATGTGGATGATGAAGTAGCTTAATGTTAAAGTATACTAAACACCCTTATTTCTGTCATGTTCTCCTCAACCACAAGAAGGGAGGAGGTGTGAGGCCATTGGCTATAAATCATAGGACTTAACCCCCCAAATAACTTGCATTGGCACATGAGGTCGACGGGGCCTAGTTGACCTGCGTGGGACAAAAACCTCTACATCTAACTCTGGCCTACCCTCAGGATTAACCTCTAATCCCTGAACCACCCCTCCCAGAGACTCCCTGTCTCTGGTGTTCCCTGGGAATACCTGGGATACCTGTGGCACAAAAGGAGCGGGCACCTCTACCTCTGGGACAAAAAGAGGTGGGAGAGGCACCTCTACCTCAGGTACAAAAGGGAAAGGATCCACCTGGGGTACAGGACCCACCTCATGCTCCACAGGATGGCCACCCTGAGGAGCCCCTTCCCCAATACCTTCAACGTCAGCGGCGGGCGTATCCTCTGGGATTACCGCAACATCTACAACAGGACGGACGGGGTCCTGGCTAGCGAAGGGAGTCACCTCAGTAGACAGCTCCTCCGACACAGCCAAAGCAACGACCTCATCACTACCGGGAGGCAGTGCCCTCATAGCCTCGGTCACCTCAGTACCTGAAAGTAGAAAAAATATGTAATAAGAAAAAAGCAGCCTTGATTTTGTACACAATGCTCTAGTCATAAATTTAACCCTGAAACTTATAAAACTGTTGTAACAAGACTTTCAAATCCATCATCTCTTAAATATCACATAATGATGAGCCTTCGTGCACAAAGTTTTAATACCAGCACCCCATTAACTAAAATAAGAAAATCATTGTGATAATTATCAGCAAAAGCAGCAAACTTTTCAGCAACAAAAAACAACTAGAGCTATCACTAAAGGTGATGAATGTACCCCCCACATGCACTGACACAGTACATTGCAATTTGATGCACACAAGATTGCATAATTATGTTGACTGTATGTATATAGACTGTATGTATACAGTTTAGTAACAAAAAACAAAGTCCCATAACTATGCAGAATATTTATCTAAAAGAACATAACATGCACCATGCACAACTAGGGTTGGCACTGATTACTTGTGTGAAGTTTCATTAAATTGTGTGCAAGGGTTCAGAAGATTAGTCGCACACAAGACTGCATATGCAGACTGTATGTACATAGTATGTTAACAAGAAACAAAGTCCCATAACTCTGCAATTTTTGTCGTTGAAAGAACCTAACATGCCCCATGCACAACTACTGTTGTTACTGATCACTTGTGTGAAGTTTCATTAAATTGTGTCAAGGGGATGAGGAGAGATGGTGCGCACAAGATTGTGTCTATGTATATAGTTTAGTAACAAAAAACAAAGTCCCGTAACTCTGCAATTTTTTTTTCTCAAAGAACCTAACATGCCCCATGCACAACTACTGTTGTTACTGATCACTTGTGTGAAGTTTCATTAAATTGTGTCAAGGGGATGAGGAGAGATGGTGCGCACAAGATTGTGTCTATGTATATAGTATAGTAACAAAAAACAAAGTCCCATAACTCTGCAATTTTTTTTTCTGAAAGAACCTAACATGCCCCATGCACAACTACTGATGTTACTGATCACTTGTGTGAAGTTTCATTAAACTGTGTCAAGTGGATGAGGAGAGATGGTGTGCACAAAATTGTGTCTATGTATATAGTATAGTAACAAAAAACAAAGTCCCATAACTCTGCAAGATTTTTTTCTGAAAGAACCTAACATGCCCCATGCACAACTACTGTTGTTACTGATCACTTGTGTGAAGTTTCATTAAATTCTGTCAAGGGGATGAGGAGATATGGTGCGCACAAGATTGTGTCTACGGACAGACAGACAGACGGACGGACGGACAGACAGACAACCTGAAACCAGTATACCCCCCCTTAAAACTTTGTTGTCGGGGGGTACAACAACATCACCTTAAATAATATACACTGTCAAGTAAACAATTCCACATTTTTACTATCTTGGCACATTGTTCATACTAAACAGGTAATACCTGGTTATTGATATGGAATACAATGCCATTAAAATCACTAGCAGCAACAATACCATCACCAATTCTACATTTTAATCTTCCTAAGAATATTCTCACTTTCAAATTGATAGCACCTTGTAAATTATCAGATAGCACCTTGTATTTTTTTTTATCAGAAATTTTGTTTAAGTATCATCATCAGCATCACCTCCGAAAGTTAGCAGCAGTTAACTGCAACATCATTATCAGCAGCAGCATTAAAATTTCTGAGAATAATCTTTATACTAAATTGACAATCATTGTGCGAAGTAAATTATTTAGCATTGTGACTTTGTTTCCATCATGAACATCTGATGATCATTTTCACCTTTTCAGACCGGTGACAGTAACAGTTGAATAATTAAGAATTCGAAGCAGCAGTCATCATTTACATCATCAGTATCAGCAGCAACAGTGATAACACAAGCTTAAACAGTTCCAATGTCTGCATCATCATCATCTACAGTAGCAGTAGTAGTCACAAGAGCTGTCACAGGAGGCAGCATGCTCGACTATTTTGATGCTTGACAGTGAAACTGGGCACACTTGAGGAAACTGGAGCCCGTCACTCCAATGTGGAGTGAGTCCTCGGTCATAAATGTGACACATCTTCTCAATATGGTTAACATTTGTGTCAAATTATTTTAAAATCCCTTGATAAATGGCACAGTTATGGACCAGACAAGAAACACCTTTGACTTCTAAGTGTGACCTTGACCTTGGAGTTAGGGGTCTGTGTCTTGCACATGACACCTCATCTCAATATAGGGAACATTTATGCTTAGTAATTTCAAAATCCCTTCATCAATGGCAGAGTTATGGACCGGACAAGAAACAGACCATGTTAACCTTCATTCTCATCCATCAGATGTTCGTCAAAATCCCGAGACGTTCATCTGGGAAACCACGGTAGACCTCTGGTATGCGAGAATGGTTAACCTTTGACTTGTAAGTGTGACCTTCACCTTGCAGCTAGGGGTCTGTGTCTTGCTCATGACACGTCGTCTTATTATGGTGAACATTTATACCAAGTAATTTCAAAATTCCTTCATCAATGGCAGAGTTATGGAATGGACAAGAAACAGAGCAGCAATCACAACAACAATCACACTAATTCCACATTATAGATTTTCAAGCAACAGTTTCAATGTCGAACTGATATTGCAATGTATACAAAGTTACAGTTATCATCATCAGCAGCAGCAATGGCAGTCATGAAAACAAGCATAAAACCCACATTGTGAACCTTCAATCAGGATTATCTAGATCAGATTCATTTGCCAATACAATGTTATAGTCATCATCATCCAACACCAGTCACAACAGCAATCATCACAAGAGCAGTCCATAAGACAGCCAATGCTCGACTATTCATATTATTGTCCGAGAAGCAGGAAAATGGTACCCTAAATGTTAAAATATT
Organism: Mercenaria mercenaria; assembly: GCF_021730395.1. Lineage (NCBI taxonomy): Eukaryota > Metazoa > Mollusca > Bivalvia > Venerida > Veneridae > Mercenaria > Mercenaria mercenaria. Next base: position 2,858,026 of record NC_069378.1, read on the forward strand.
TATAGAGTTTCAATCCAGTATCTGCATTAGATTTCGAGATAGTAACTTGCATGCAAAACTTTAACCAGACGTTTTATGTTTGAATGGGGACATAATTTGACCAAAATGCATGTCAGAGTTATGAGACATGATGCAATCAACTAGTTTTATAATCCCAAAGGCATATGTGAAGTTTCAATTTAATATCTGCATTTGTTCTGCAGATAGTAACTTGCAAAAGGGGGCATTATTTGCCCAAAATACATGTCAGAGTTATGGAACTTGACCCAGTGAAGATGGTGATTGATCTAGAAAAATAAAAAGTTTCAAATGTATATGCCTTTTAGTAATAGCTGTATGAACTTGCACATAAAACTTTAACCAGGATTTTCTAAGTCCAAAAGGGGGCATAATTTGGCCAAAATGCCGGATAGAGTTATGGGACTTGATGCTATCAACTGGTTTTATAACCCCAAAGACACATGTGAAGTTTCAAATCAATATCTGCATTAGTTTTGGAGATAGTAACTTGCATGTAAAATTTTAACCAGGATTTTTTAAGTCCAAAAGGGGGCATAATTTGCTCAAAATTCATGTTAGAATTATGGAACTTGCCCAAAATACTTTTCATTTGGGACTTGACCCAGTGAGGTAGGTTACTGACCTAGAAAAAGAAAAAAAATAAGTTTCAAAGCTTTATGCCTTTATATGATAGCTGTATGTACTTTCATGCAAAACTTTAACCAAGGTGTGATGCCGACACTGACGCCAGGGTGAGTAGAATAGCTAGACTATTCTTCGAATTGTCGAGCTAAAAATTCCACATCAACCTGTTCAATATTAAATTAAACAAGAGCACCGCCTTGCGGGGTCTGACGCTCATCTGATTTTTTTGTATAATAGAAAAATTGTCTTACCCATGATTTTCTAAGTCCAAAAAGGGCCATAATTTTTGCAAAAAGCAGGACAGAGTTATGTTTCTTAATGTACAGAGCTTATGATGGTGAACAACAGTTGAAAGTTTCAAAGCAATAGCTTTGAAAGTTTAGGAGGAAAGTTAACCTAAACATAAAACTTAAGTTTTAAACCAATAAATCTGATATTTTCTAACTCCAAAAGGGGACATAATTCTTGCAAAAAGCAAGACAGAGTTATGTTTCTTGCTGTACAGGGTCAGCTTATGATGGTGAACCAGTGTTGCAAGTTTTAAAGCAATAGCTTTGAAAGTTTATGAGAAAAGCTGACCTAAACATAAAACTTAACCAAGAAATCCGATTTTCTAAGTCCAAAAGGGGCCATAACTCTTGCAAAAAGCAGGACAGAGTTAAGTTTCATGCTGTACAGGGTCAGCTTATGATGATGAACAACTGTTTTAAGTTTCAAAGCAATAGCTTTGATAGTTTAGGAGAAAAGTTGACCTAAACATAAAACTTAACCAAGAAATCTGATATTTTCTAAGTCCAAAAGGGCCATAATTCTTGCAAAAAACAGGATGGAGTTATGTTTCTTGCTGTACAGGGCAGCTATTGATGGTGAATAAGTGTTGCAAATTTCAAAGCAATACCTTTGATAGTTTAGGAGAAAAGCTGACCTAAACATAAAACTTAACCAGGCAACGCCGACACCTACACCGACGCCGATCAAGTGATGGCAATAACTATAGTAATCACAAACAAGAGCTGTCCATAAGACAGCCAAGCTCGACTATTCGAAATATTGTCCCAGAAGCAGGATATTACCAAAAAAGGTTAAATATCAAAAGAGTTTTAAGTTCAAAAGGGGACATAATTTGACTAAAATGCATATCAGAGTTATGGGAGTTATGGGAGTTGCTGATATCAACTAGTTTTATAACCCCGAAGGCACATGATTGTGAAGTTTCAATTCAATATCTGCATTAGTTCTGGAGATAGTAACTTGCATGTAAAACTTTAACCAGAATTTTCTAAGTCCAAAAGGGGGCATACTTTGCTCAAAATACATGTCAGAGTTATGGGACTTGACCAAGTGAGGTTGGTAATTGACCTAGAAAAGAAACAAGAGGGCCATGATGGCCCTGCATCGCTCACCTGAGTACCATTGCTCAAAATGATATGATCAAGTTTTGACATTGAGCACATAGGCATACACATTAAATATCATCAGGATAAACATTTTGTTTGTAACAGTCCCTTTTGACCTAGTCAGGGCCAATTTCCATACCAAGTTTGAGGGTCCTAGGCTCAAATGCTGCATTTTTGTACTAACATGACTATTCCTTACCCTGGAAGACTTAAATAACATTTAAAACCAATCTCATTAGATGCTGCTGAGATATATTTGTTTACATAAAATAAAGGGAGGTAATTTGTCATAAATTCAGTCAAAAGTTATGTCCGAGTCCATACGATGGCACAAATGACATTTCAAATCAGTATCTTCATTGGTTACTGAGATACACCCATTTTAATTTGAAACAAAGGGAGGTAATTTGACATAAAATCAGTCCATAGCTATCTACCATGATTGCCTAAGTCCAACTAAAGACAATAATGAAATTTCAAATGAGTTCTATAAAAATTTACCGAGATAAATCCATTTTTATTAAAATCAGGGGAGGTAATCATGCATTGGTATATGCATGTAGAAGATACAGAGTACAAGCCTATATAACAATATATTAGTAAAGTATTCATATCGATAATTGTTCAATCAAGAGTTATCTAATATGACTATTTCTTACCATGGAAGACATAAATAACGTTTCAAACCAATCTCATTAGAAGCTGCTAAGGTGTATTCATTTAGATAAAAATAAAGGGAGGTAATTTGCCATAAATTCAGTCAATATGTATCTTCACTGATTGTCCAAGTCCATCTGCTGACATAAATGAAATTTCAGATCAGTATCTTCATTAGTTACGGAGATATACCCATTTTAATTTGAAATAAAGGGAGGTAATTTGACATAAAATCAGTCCATAGTTACCTACCCTGATTGTCTCAGTCCAACTAATGACAATAATGAAATTTCAAATAAGTCCTATAAGTATTTACTGATATAAATCCATTTTTATTACAATCAGGGGAGGTAATCAGATATAAAATAACTCTGAAACCTAAGATTGGATCTGACAGATTCGTCATGGAATCCAAAATTTATTGTTGTTGAAGATGTTTTGCAAGTTTGTATCCATAAATGAAGTCTCTATATGGCTGCAAAGGCCAAAATAGCAAATTTTGGACTTTTAAGGGGCCATAACTGTGGAGCCCATGATGAAATCTGGCCAGTTCAAGAAAGGAACCAATATCTTATGTTGACACAAGTTTTGTGCAAGTTTGATTAAATTCAAATCATAAATGAAGCTGCTATTGTGCAGACAAGGTCAAAATAGATAATTCTGGCCCTATCAGGGGCCATAACTCTGGAACCTATTAAGGAATCTGGCAGGTTCAAGAAAGGAACTGAGATCTTGTGGTGATACAAGTTGTGTGCAAGTTTGGTTAAAATAAAATCAAAAATGAAGCTGCTATTGTGCAGACAAGGTCAAAATAGCTAATTCTGGCCCTTTCAGGGGCCATAACTCTGGAACCCATAAGGGAATCTGGCCAGTTCAAGAAAGAAACCAAGATCTTATGGTGATACAAGTTGTGTGCAAGTTTGGTAAAAATCAAATCATAAATAAAGCTGCTGTTGTGCAGACAAGGTCAAAATAGCTAATTTTGGCCCTTTCAGGGGCCATAACTCTGGAACCCATAATGGGATCTGACCAGTTCAAGAAAGGAACCAAGATCTTATGGTGATACAAGTTGTGTGCAAGTTTGCTTAAAATAAAATCATAAATGAAATCACTATCGTGCAGACAAGAAATTGTTGATGGACGCACACACGCACAGACGACGGACGAAGGGTGATCACAAAAGCTCACCTTGTCACTGTGTGACAGGTGAGCTAAAAATAAGTTTCAAAGCTATATGCCTTTAAATGATAGCTGTATGTACTTGCATGCAAAAACTTAACCAAGGTGTGATGCCGATGCCAACGCCAGGGTGAGTAGAATAGCTAGACTATTCTTCGAATAGTCGAGCTAAAAATCTACATTATAAGTTTTGAAAAGCACAAAACTGAAATGGCAATACAAAGCTATTGGTTATCATTATCATCAGCATCAGCAACAGCAGTATAGTCATGACAACAAGCATATTAAATTCCACATTTTGATTCTGCAAAATGCCATTTTCAATAATGAATTTAACTTTCAAGTCATCATCATTAGCAGCAGCAACAACAGAAGCTATCGCTACAAGTCATAAAACAAGAGCTGTTGGAAGACAGCAACGCTCAATTATTCAACAGCCTTGTTAATTGAATGAAGACAAAAGTCTAACAAGAGTGCCAGAATGTCACAATATACGCCCGTCACAGCAAATTCTTTACACTAGTACCTGTATTTGCAAATGGAATTTTAATTTTGTGGTAGTTATTATTGTAATTCTTTTGTTTTTCTAAATCCACATAGGAACTCCTTACCAGGTAGAGATTTCTTAAAATACACCTAAAATTTGAAAGAAGCATCTATGTTGTACCACAGAAAAGTGATCTTGGTTTTTTCCTACGGTCATTTATAAAAAAGTTACAGTATAGGTTATTTATAGTAACATCTAAGGGAAGTTAATCTTAAAAAAAAAAAAAAAAAAAAAAAAAAAAAAAAAAAAAAAAAAAAAAATCCAAAAAGAATTTGTAAGTCCACATAAAAATCCTTACCCTGTAGAGATAGGTCAAAATACACAGAAAAGTGGTCTCGATTTTTCCCTACGACTAGTAGTGAAAAAGTTGCAATATAAGCTATTTATAGCAACAACAAAGGGATGTAATTCTAAAGAAGGGACATGTGCATGACACTTCGTCTCATGATGGTGTACAATTGTACCAAGTTACATCAAAATCCCTCCATGCATGAAGAAGAAATGCTTCGGACAAAGTCATTCTTGTATTTGACCTTTGGCCTCTAAGTGTGACCTTGACCTTAGACCTAGGGACCTGGTTCTTGCACAAGACACTCCATCTCGTTGTGGTGAACATTTGTGCCAAGTTATATCAAAATCCCTCCATGCATGAAGAAGAAATGCTCCGGACAAAGTTTTCATTCTTGTATCCTTTGACCTCTAAGTGTGACCTTGACCTTAGACCTAGGGACCTGGTTCTTGCGCATGACACTCTGTCTCATAATGGTGAACAATTGTGCCAAGTTTCATCAAAATCCCTCCATGCATGAAGAAGATATGCTCCGGACAAAGTCATTCTTGAATTTGACCTTTGACCTCAAAGTGTGACCTTGACCTTAGACCTAGGGACCTGGTTCTTGTGCAAGACACTCTGTCTCATGATGGTGAACAACTGTGCCAAGTTTCATCAAAATCCCTCCATGCATGAAGAAGATATGCTCCTGACAAAGTCTGTGGATGCCGCCCGCCCGCCCGCCAGGGTCGTTCCCATAATATGTCCCATTTTTCAAATGGGCATATAAAAAGGTGTAAACATATGGCATGACAATGCAGTTAAACTGTCTGTAAAATTTTTTACAATTTAGTTTTTTAGTCATAACTGGTGTTGTCACAGTACAGAAAGGATAAAGTTAAAACTTACACAAGTTACAAAGTTATCAAACCACATACTTAAAGTTATTTTCAGATGTTAACAGACATTATCAGAGGCACTAAGAAATTTAGCTGGCAAAAATAGTTACGTGAATGGTGTGTCATTACAGTACAGAAGAGATTGAAACAAGTGGCAGAAGTTACAAGTTATACAAGTTACTGACAAAAAGTTTAACCTTTGAGCCCAATATGTGACCTATAGACCAGGTTCATGTGCTTTACACATCTCATCTATCTACCTACAAACCAAGTTTGAAGTCGATACCTCCATGTTTATTGATTTATGCTCCAGACACAAAATATGTTGGCTAATTTTAACTTTCAGCACTGTTTGTGACCTTGACCTTTGCCCTACAGATGGTTTAAGCACTCTACACAGCTTCTTATTGCCATGTACCCTTGTCCCAAATTTGAAGTCAATAACTTGAATTTAGTTATGCTCAGGACACAAATTATGATGGACAAAAAGTCTCACAGATTAACATGCAATCACATATCTCCTTTTTTCAAAACAGATAAATAATAAAATAGAAAAGAAAAAACAATAGTAAATTTTCCCCTTCATGACCATGGTTTTTATAGAATACCTAGTGGTACGGTGTAACATGTACAGAGGCATTTTCTTTCTGATCTGGTGCCAGTGTTTTGGGTAAAGACGTTACGACTGTTAATACTGAAATATTGGCACAGATGAATTTTGAATTTTGAAAGAGAGTTACCCAGAGATTATTTATGTAAAGTTTCATCAAAATCCATTCAGTGGTTTTGGAGGAGATATTGTTTAAAGAAATTGTTGATGAAAGTGACAATGCCCTCTGGAGTTAATGGGTTGTTTTTTTTACAAATCTGAAAAATTTGAACATTATTAGTAGAAGGTCACACAAGAACCATTTGTGTAAAGTTATTTTAAAACTGGCTAGCAGTTTCACACAAGAAAGTTTCCACAATATACATTCTAGGGAAAAGTGACAACGCCCTCTGGTGATAAAAGTGGTTATATGGTATCTATTAAATACAAGGAAATCATGTCATTTATGGTGCAATTTGCAAAAAAAATTTTAACAACCTGGGAGGGGTCAGGAGACAATCCTTCAATATTTATCCCCTCATCGCTGCAGCCACTCCAATACCAGAGGCCTCTCAACGCCAAATTAAACTAGAATGTGTCTGTAGCACACAGGTACATTCCACTGGTAAATTTGTCACATATAAGGGGCAATAATCCAAATTAGTCTTAATAAGGTATAGCCTCAACAAACATTTTATGAAAAAAATTTGAAGTATTCTAGGCCATAAATATACTTTTCGAGCTATGAGCATCACAAACAAATAATCCACTATTGTGGCTATTTCAAGGGCCATAACACTGTAATAAGCACTAAGATTCTCAAGAAGAATGCCAAATGTGCAAGGTCACATGATAAAGACTCGAGCAAGGTTTCATAAATTTACATCAAATACTTTTTTGAGCTAGGCACATAGATCTAATTAATGTACAAATGATTAAAATTCTGGTACCAGAAGTTCTAAAACGAACTGTAATCACAATAAATACATGCTACGCAAACCTCGTCTACAATATATCATAATACTTATATTTAGTTGCATTAGTTTTTTCCCCTTAATGCATCATCTTCTTCAAACTTTCACTAAATTGAGTATGTATTTCATTGAAAATCGGATGAAAAACATTAAGTTTAAAGTTAGAACAAGATGCTGTCCAATTTTCTAAGTGCTGGACTCTGAATTAGAGCTTTGCCAGTAAAACTTAAAGGGGCATAATAGTCAAAAGCTTTGAAAGTAACAGACCTATTGGACCCTATATAAAACTTTAGCCAAATATTCTAAGTTAAAAAGGGGCATGACTCAAGTCAAATTAAATCAGAGTTATGGGGATTATTTCCCCAGGTGTAGACTTTGATAGTAAATATCTGTTTTAAGTTTCAAGTCAAAAGATTTAATTGTAACAGAGATATTAAACTGTCAAAAACTTCAAAAGTCAAAAGAATGCAACATTGTTATATATATTACATATTTTCTAGCAGCATTTTCAAATTAAAGCATAATCATTCAATTACACACATGCTGTATGCCAATATTATTACCTTTTTTCATGAGTTCACTTTGCAGTGCATCTGCAGGTCAAATGTTTTCAATATGAATTATTTTTAATGCAAAATGGCTTAAATACATTCATATTTCATATTAACGTTTTTATTAGTCATTCGAGAACCAAATCAAGGCAAGTGAAGAAATAGTATATTTCTTCACTGACTTCCCTCGCTCCTGAGTTTTAACAGAAACCAAAACATATTTAAATTATATTTTAGCTCGCCGCCTCAATTTTTTCTGGAAAATAAGAGCTGTCGGACGACAACACGCCAAAATTTCTAAGTTAAAAAGGGGCATAATTCTGTCAAAATTCAAAGCAGAGTTATGGGGATTGTTTCTCCTGGTGTAGACTTTGATAGTAAATAAGTATTTTAAGTTTCAAGTCAATAGCTTTGATAGTAACAGAGATATTTGACTATCAAAAACTTTAACCAACAGTGACGCTGACGCCGGGGCGAGTGCAGTAGCTCTATATTTTCTTCGAAAAGTCGAGCTAAAAATGGTAAGGTGCTGTTTTAATAAAGTTTAGGTATCAGACGAGCTGAAATAACTTTGAAATGATATATAAATAGTAACACTGAACAAGCATAGGGCTGATCCAGGTTTTTTATAAATGGGGCTCCTCAAACTGCAAAAAAGTATATAGAATAACTTTGGGTAAATTCGACAGTTGTGTGTATTTGACATCTTGAATTAATACCTGCATGGAGAAACCCATAATGTCCTTAAATAATTTTTCTTAGGTAATTCATAAGACCTCATATTTATGTTTGACATGAGAACATCTTGATCACACTGGCAATCTCTCCTTTTCGGATACGCTCATCTGACATTCAAATTCATTTTGAACGAAAACTGCACTTACACTTTTACAGTTTTCTATAAGAATGGTCAGTTAAGCTAAGGGATATAAGACTATTCTTACAATTGCATTTTGATTTCAATTAACCAAAATATAAGGCTTAAAAAAAAAATTCTTTGTTTCCGGTAGCATGCTCAAAAAAATCGGTAGGTCGGAAATTTTTTTTTTTTGGAATTTTTTGTTTTTTATTAAGGGAGACTTTTCGGAAATTATTTTTGTGTCAAAAAATGAATTTAATTAAGGGGGTAATGCCTTCAGAGCATCAGTAAGTTTATTTCTAACATCACTGGACATGTTTAAAGCATAAAATGAACAGTTTTGCAACTTTTTGTTAAAAACTTGAAAAAAATATTCGCCAAGGCCATAAAAACACCTTAGGGTCGGGCCAAAAATTTAGGGTAGGTCGGGATACTGGAAACAAACAATTTTTTTTTACGCCTAAACAGAACTATATTTGATGTTGATATTTAGAAACAACTAATATTCCATGGCTTACAAGCATGACCTTGGCCTAAGGGGTGACGAATTTGCACTACACTATTCAAAATTGTTCGATTATAAAATCTTCTTTTAAATGATATTTACGGCATACAAATGGTTTAAGCGTGTTTTTACCATTTCCAGTGAGTCACTGATTTGTGCATTGAAAAGCACCTGTGCATTTATATTGGGACATAGTTTATACACCTGGGGCCAATATGGATTTATGACAGTTAATTATCAACCGCAAAATATATTGAACAGCATACAATAAGAACATATATTATCGTTATTTAAAACTACTGCAGACGAGTACTCCACATGTTTCCGTAACAAAAACGCCTACTTTCAGGTTAAAATGTCAAGACAAATTTGTGCGAAATGTGGCAGAGCTACGCTCCGTACAATCTTGCATAATCTTCGTTCCGATGTTTGAAAACGGTACCATATCAAAAAAAGAAGGCAGCGAATAAATAAAAAAAAGTACATCATTATGAGTATATATTAAATTGTTTCCCGAAACAATAAGCCAGTGTTTGTATAATCTGCTGAACAAATATAAAATCAATTTTTGTTCTACTTTTTATAGCTGGAGTTACGAAATCTGAAAAAGTAGAGCAATATACCCGTCAGCATAAAACCAGGTGTTATGTCTGTTGCAACATTTGCTGCTTTTAATGTAGATATACAAAAAATAATAAATGTTCAACTTTAATATTTTTTAAAACCCCATTAGGGTGACGAATTTGCCCAAAAGATGTCGATACTTACACTACAACAACAATAAAATTAAAATTCATCATACTAATGATGTAGATGCAAACAGTGCACTGCATGGGCAGCATTTTATACTGAAGATCCATGCAGAATTTTAAGGGTCTATTTTCGTTTTCATGAATGCTTCAGCGTTTTTATGCTTATGGTGTCGAATATACCCGAAGTTACTCTAGTTTCACAAAAGATTTTATTTCATTTTCAGTTTTTTTTTCATTTCCCACCATTTTAGGTCCACTTTTCAACATTTTGAGAATACGGTAAGCAAATTTCTTAGTCTTGAATTTACCGGACAAACCTGCAAACCTACTAGAGGGAGTAACAATGAAACATTGCTGTTACTGTCAGTCTCAGTTTCAATTTCTGCAGGGCCTACAGTCCTGGGTCTCTTCGGCTTATAGGGGCGTATGAATGGGAGCGGAGGCAAGGGGGCATCTGCCCCCAATCCTTCCCAAAATTCGAGTAGCAGACATTAAAACAAGAGGGTCATGATGATTCTGGATCACTCACCTGAGTAATATCAGCTACATGTTTTAAATGTCAAACTGATGCTAAAATATTAAGAAAGTTAGGTTACAGTCATGGTCAATGAAATTCAGTTTTACTATGGATGTGCAAAACTGTGTATGTCATCCAAATTTTCAAGGCTGTATCTTAAAAAACAAGAAAGTAGGTCAGCAGGTCAAGGTCACAGTCAAAAGACATATTACTTGGGGTCATCAGGTAATTATAATTAAACAGTCTTAAAAATAGGATCAGATAATTTTTTAAGTATTTTTTCTTTAGTATAACTCATATACTAAATATAATAACTAAGTGACCCCGTGGCGGGGCCTCCTGTAACCCCAGGGGCATAATTTGAACAAATGTAGTACAGGAGTACTAGGCAATATCAAAAGCCTAGGTCTTGTGGTTTCAGACAAGATTTTTTAAGTTTTTTCCTATTTATAAGTCTATGTAAAACTTGGGACCCCCAGGCAGGGCCTCTCTTCTTCCCAGGGATACAATTTGAACAATTCTGGTTGAGGATCGTAAGACAATGCTGTGACAAATCAAATATCAAAGGCCTATGACTTGATGTTTCAGAGAAGAAGATTTATAAACTTTTTTTTCCTATACAAGTCTATGTAAAACTTGGGACACCCGGGGCTGGGCCTTATTTGAATTTAGGGGTAATTTGAACAATATTGGTAAAGGACCACTAGATGATGAAAAATACTAAATTTCAAAGCCTTAGGCCATGTGGTTTTGTACAAGAAGATTTTCAAAGTTTTCACTATATACATGTAAGTCTATATAAACAATGTGACCCCCAGGGCTGGGCCATATTTGACCCTAGAGGGATAATTTGAACAAACTTGGTGGAGGACCACTGGATGATGCTACATACCAGCTATCAAAGCCCTGGGGTTTTGGATTTTTAAGATTTTTAAAATTTTGACCCCATATGACGCATTTCGAACTTGGCCTAGAAATCAAGATAATTTTACATTCTGACCAAGTTTCATGAAGATAAGGCTATAAATGTGGCCTCTAGGTTGTTAACAAGCTTTTCCTTTCATTTGACCTGATGACCTCGTTTTTTACCAGACATGACCTAGTTTCGATCCAGGCCTAGAGATTATCAAGATAATCATTCTGTGCAAGTTTGTATCAAATCAAAGCATAAATGAAACCTTTATATGGCTGAAAGGCAAAACAGAAAATTTTGCCACTTTGTCTACAGGCAATATCTATCTGCATATACCGCTGCAATAAAATATTAGTGGAACAGCCGAATCCATATCATGTTGATGGGTGAATATTTTAAACACTTAGACAAGATAACACATACTGACAGACAAGATAACACATACTGACAGACTTAGACAAGATAACACATACTGACAGACTTAGACAAGATAACACATACTGACAGACTTTCCTGTTTCAGAAGTCGCAATTCAGTTGGTAAGTACAAACAAGAATGGGTCTATGTGGTTGGATCTTGGTATAGCAAATTTGAAAAAAAATGTCCAAAAAGTTTTCTTCGGGTAGGCTGCATCCAGTGGCTGACGGGTATAGGCCAGATCGTGTTTGTATACAGATCCGTTGTATTTTCTATTTATAGAACTGATTTATAAGACAGCGATCAGGTGGGCAGAGTGACTGTTGTCAAATGTCCATGTTTTTTTGTAAACAGTGATGTTTTTCTAATGGCCTAAACTTTCTTAAAACATAAATCATATCAATAATTTTTTTTATCAATGCAAAGGTTATAAAACATGGGATTTATTAATTACTTTTAACTATTATTTCAAAATAAAATGGATGAATTATGAACACTTAAAGTGTTTTTCTAAAAGTTTTGAAAATCACTACACCACTATCAAATTTATATGTCATTTAAAACGGTTATTCATTTAAAAAAGATATTTGAATAAAAAAATATGAAAATTGTAAGTATTTCAAAACTTTTTGAAATTTTAGAATCCATAGATGAGGGAAAAAGTTATTAAGAAGTAAAATTCCTATCCCATATACAAACAATGTAAAAACATTAAATTTTGTTTTGCCTACCACCAGATAAACAGGTGTTAATGCGTGACATCACAACGATCTCTCCTATAGAAGACCCATGTTTTATCTTTATATTGGTTGGTCACTGCTTATTATCGCTAAATTTTAGAAAAGGGGTCTGCATCAATGTTATGTTCCGAGCTCCAGATAAGGTTTTGTGCAATTTGTAACGGTACTACCAGATTTTCTGTGAAATTCGTAACCGTTACTACCTGATATTTTTTTCTAATTAGTAACGGTACTACCTGATATTTTGTGAAATTAGTATGGTAGTACCAGATAACAGACAAAAATAAGCCTAAGTCATGAGGTATGATCTTACACATTCAATACTAATACTTTTCAAATCTTCAGTAAAATACGTAATAAATATATATGGTTTAGTTGTGATTATCCAGTACACAAATTAGAACTGTGGGAAAAGACCTAGTCCATGGAGTTTAATCCTGATAACTGCGAAGTGATTAGAATTTCAAAACAAGAGCACCGCCTTGCGGGTGCTGACGCTCATCTGATTTTTTTTGTGTATTAGAAATATTGTCCTACCCATGATTTTCTAAGTCTAAAAAGGGCCATCATTCTTGCAAAAAGCAGAATAAAGTTATGTTTCTTGATGTACAGTGTCCACTTATGATGGTGAAAAACTATTGCAAGTTTTAAAGCAATAGCTTTGATAGTTTATGAGAAAAGTTGACTTAAACATAATACTCAACCAAGAAAATGATTTTCTAAGTCTAAAAGGGGCAATAATTATTGCAAAAAGCAGGATGGAGTTATGTTGCTTGCTGTACAGGGTCAGCTTATGATGGTGAACAAGTGTTGCAAGTTTCAAAGCAATAGCTTAGATAGTTTAAGAGAAAAAGTTGACCTAAACATAAAACTTAACCAAGAAATCTGATATTTTCTAAGTCCAAAAGGGGCCATAAATCTTGCAAAAAGCAGGATGGAGTTATGGTTCTTGCTGTACAGGGTCATCTTATGATGGTGAACAAGTGTTGCAAGTTTTAAAGCAATAGCTTTGATAGTTTAGGATAAAAGCTGACCTAAACATAAAACTTAACCAAGAAAACTGATTTTCTAAGTCCAAAAGGGGCAATAAATCTTGCAAAAAGCAAGATGGAGTTATGTTTCTTGATGTACAGGGTCTGCTTATGATGGTGAACAAGTATTCCAAGTTTCAAAGCAATAGCTTTGATAGTTTAGGAGAAAAGTTGACCTAAACATAAAACTTAACCAAGAAATCTGATATTTTCTAAGTACAAAAGGGGCCATAAATCTTGCAAAAAGCAAGATGGAGTTATGTTTCTTGCTATACAGGGTCAGCTTATGATGGTGAACAAGTATTCCAAGTTTCAAAGCAATAGCTTTGATAGTTTAGGAGAAAAGCTGACCTAAACATAAAACTTAACCAGGCAACGCCGACGCCGACAACCGCTCAAGTGATGACAATAACTCATCATTTTTTTTCAAAAAATCAGATGAGCTAAAAAAGAAAAACCACCACTTTTCCCTATAAGTTACATAACCATGAATTAAAAACTACCAAAAATGCTAAGTACTTAGGTGTAACCATCAGTGAGGACTTTAGTTGGAAATCACACTTACAAAATGTATCAAACAAGGCAAACAATACCCTAAAATACATAAAAAGAAATGTTCAGACAAAAAATATCAAAATTAAAGAAACTGCGTATAAAATATATGTTCGTCCCCCAACTGGAATATTGCTCAACTGTTTGGCATCCATGGCAACAAAATCAAACATATGAAATTGAAAGAGTGCAGAGGGCTGCAGCTAGATACGTTCTCAACAACTATGACTTTTTATCAAGTGTCACTGAAATGTTATCTGTACTAAAATGGCAAACTTTAGAAACAAGGAGAAATTTCACATCCCAAATTATGTTGTATAAAATCTATCAGTCAATTGTCTGTGTAGATCACAAGTACCTAATAGAATCTAGGAACCTTAACTTTCATGTTCCTTTCTCTCGTACACAGTATCACATGAATTCATTTTTTCATAGAACAATAATAAATATTTGTGGCCTAAATGCGAAACTAGTCTATGTGTATATAGAAACAGAAGCAGATAGACTAGTTTCGCGTTGAGGCCACTCTGGAACATCCTACCATATAATGTAAAATCCAGTGCTACCTAAATAGTTCAGAGTAGCCTGGAATTACTGATGTTCTAACCTAAAAATGAATGTTTTTATCATCTTTTAACCACTAACTTGTATTATCATAGTAGTAATATTGCACACTAATTTTTGTGTATCCAATAGCGTTCCTATCACAAAATGTCCCAACAGTCCACTCCAGTCATAGTCAGTTTTGACTGTTGGAGTACCATGTAGAACGTAGACGTATGTACCTATTATATTAATCTCAGATACAGTATCGCTCACAACCAGTAGGTAGCCGAATACAGTGAACTTGCTAATTCGAACCAGTCTGTAATTGACACTCAATTCCAATATTTTAAGCAGCCGTCGCGCATACGTCAGAAAAACCGTAAGCTATGTTTTGATTTATATCTAATAACATTAAACTAATAATTAATTGCTGGTAAATGTTCAAGTCATTCTTACATAATACATATTTGCAACATTGTCAATGCTATTATTTTTTTCTTATGTGGAAATTTGACGAATGTAAACAAAAATGTCAGATACAAAGAGCGCTTGCTTCTACAGCTTTTAATGAATGAAACGGAAGGAGATTTAAAAGAAGGAAATTTTATGCTCTTTCCATCATATACCCACATTAAAAAACAATTGACCATTGAGATGCTAAAGAAGAAATATAGATGGCATACAATTGTGCCTATTTCCGAATCACACATTTTCAGTTCTGTTCTGCTGCACTTTTAAAGATTGCAGAAAAAATATCGTCAATGTGTCCAAAATAATAATTTATGTTATTGTTTTTACCCATGGCCAGATGTAAAGAAAAAGGCGGCAGTATTAATATACATGTGACTATTTAAATCACATAAAGACAAGACCGCCCAATGACTGTTTTTAAACAAGAATATTTCAATAATGCCAAAGAAGGATGTCATGCCTATCGTTTTATCATTTAATTGGCCTTAAATGCGATTATTTCTATTCCTGACATAAAATATTCAGTTTTTCGATCAAATGGTAGTTTTAGTTGTTGTGGATAGTAGTAAGAAAACCATTTCAGTCATTTGTGGTGATTGGGAATAGGTGAGTATGACCCATTACGCACAGAAACCCAGTCTGATCATTACAGAAATCTGTTACAAACAATGTTTTGTTTCGAATTTCTTTTCACATTATTTTAATGTGACAATATTGTCCAGCATTTTAAAATGAGATTTATATTTAAAAATAAACTTGCACGAAGTAAAACATAAAAAAATTAAAAAACTGGTTCGAAAGGGCAAGTTCTGTAACCATGCAAGTCACACCACAGGAATCCGTCACTGCTATGATAGAGGGTAAAAATTTTTGAAATGTTTTTAAGGTTAGCAGTATATCCAAACAACAGATTTTTTAGTAAATGAACAGCACCATGACAAACAACATTATTGTCCAATACATTTTTTACTGTTGCTGTCCCACAAGTTGATACTTAAACTTAGACTTAATTATTTGTCCCCCTTTAAATAAGAATGCCATTTGTAAATAAAAATGTAACAACATTGTCAAAAACGATGTTTACCTAGTTGTGAGTAAAGTTTAATACTCGCTACATGTTTGCAAATGCATCAAAACGAAGACTGTAATCACTTTTAATAAATGGTGATTTTTTAAAGCGCTGAACTGTCCAGAAGTGTGGCCCCTTCATGCATCCATTTCCCGAATCAATACATATATCAGCAAATTGACAAGGGTTTTGTAGAATAATATAAATGTTTTAACGCAATAATTTTCATGTAAAACAATGCTGTTCTTCTATGATGTTGATGACTTCGAGACTTTTTCTCCAAAATGGACCTAACTTAAATGAAATTCATGAAAAAAAATACAAAAAAAACCCCATATAGTCTCTATATATGGTTTATATGTATTTTTTTTCTTGAATTTCATTTAAAAACATTTCAAAGAAATTTTACCCCTCTATCATAGCACGTGACGTTTCCCTGTGGTGCGAGTATGAGTCCCAGCACAACTTTCTTAACTTGAGCACATGCATGAACATTCAAATATTTCCAAACAGTCAGTAAACATATATTTAACTCTATATAACTGAATTCATAAAAAAGATAAAGAAATCCACGAAGATTGACTGAAAATGAAATACTGAAAATCGAAAATGTACTTACAAGTCCCACCCTCGCCCTGCGACTGGCCAAGCCGCAGGGCAAAAGACCTCAACCTCTGGAACAGGGAAGAACAAAAACGGTGAACAGAAATCCAGCAACTGCTAAGACAAGCCATCTTGATAACTTTGTTAGTCAATGTGTAATACTTGGCAAGTGCTATATTTCTGAAGGTCAAAATTTGAATTTCCGTATATATAGTAGGTCAAATCAAGCGGACGATTTCATTGGATAATGGACAGTAGTTGCAATAAGGGTTTATTTACAATTGTATGCAGTTTGCAGGTCATTTTTCAATAATTGCATATCACTGTATTGATCGAATCTCAAACAATGTTGCATTTCTTTCTTCTTGTTTTGACTTCTTGTCGATGTTTACGTTTCATTTCAGTCTTTTTTCATATTTCAAATCTGCCCCCTACCCTTTCTTTCATAAATGGTATCTTCCAATCGCTCGTGCGTCAACGGAAAATAACGGTTAGTAACATCGGGTATTTCCGTGCCCAAAAATAGAAAGGGGCCGGATGTCCTCCCGCGGTAAAAATTATGAAGTTCTACAGGACAAATGGTGCGCTTTAAAGCAAAGCCATGAATGTCAATCCGCCTGTCAAGACAAAAAAAAAAATCATCGCGGTTAAACACATAAGCATATTAGCATTTTTTTCGACTCTTAAAAGATTTTTTAAGCCGTAAAGAATATAGCATTTTTTTGAAGATACCCAAAAAATATCTTTTTGTTGCTGTTGTTGTTGTCGAACGATCTGGAGACATGCCGCTTTAAATAGTTTAAATATGAAGCTGATTCATCTATTTACACAAAGCATGCAGCGGTTTTAACATACCAACCTACCCTAGAATCTTTTCAAACTATAGGAATTAAGAATATATATACACAAAATGTATATGTTTGTCCATGTAAAGTATGGGCGAGTAAGTCAGTGTGACTGTTCCGGCTGTCACAGCCTGCATGAGGCACGTACCGAGTAAAAAAAAACTTCATGATAGGCCAAAATAGTGAAATAGTATCAGTTCGAACATAACCAGTCACCTTTTGATATTTTCGCACAATGCAGCTGCTCTATGTACTCACTACTGGCAGAAGTCTTTGGCCTGCTGAAAGGACGATAAAACCTCAGCAAGATCTCGTGGCACAGACGCAGCTCTGTGTGTTTTGTGTGGATTCAGCAAGAGCTCGTGGCATAGATACAGCTGTGTGTGTTTGGCGGGGATTCATCAAGATCTCGTGGCATAGACACAGCTGTATGTGTTTGGCGGGGATTCAGCAAGATCTCGTGGCATAGACACAGCTTTGTGTGTTTGACGGGTATCAGCAAGAATGCTGCTACTAAAGTAGGGGGACGGGCATTTGAGACGGTCAGTGAGGATGTTAATACTAAACTCTGTGTAATCACACTGTTTTACTGGAATAACAGTATAACACATTGCACATGCTGTAATACTTATTGCACAGGCTGTAATACTTATTGTTTTTAAACAATGGAAGAAGATATTTTTTCGAGCTCATCATACATAATCTAAATAAAAAGCGCTGTATATTATTATATATATGAAATATCTCAGATCCACATTATAAGAATAAAATTCTTACCTTTACTTTTCAGTCATTTTTAGAGCACATGTAACAAGAAACAGAGATTTCCCGTGATACCCGTGATATCCATGCAAAAGAGATACCCTTCAATGCATATTGAACAAGCAGCTGGGAAAGGGGAAATAAACAAGTTTGCTGCATTACATTTCAAATTTAATTATCTCCCATTTCACCAGTACAAACCACCACCGCTGCTGCACATATAATAAGGGTTCAGTGGGCCTGCACTTACTCACTGCAGTTTTCTTTCTGTTCTAGCTCGCTAGAACTAGCTGTAGACAGTGGCTGCAACGTATCATTTAGACGGCGTGAATATAACATGTCAGGTGGACGACAGGGATAGCAGGCGTGTCAGTTGCACATCGGGAACAGCAGGCGTGTCAGTTGGACGGCGGGATATAACATGTCAGCTGCAGGCGTGTCAGTTGCACATCGGGAATAGAAGGCGTGTCAGCTGGACCGCGGAGACAGTGTGCGTGACAGCTGGACTTCAGGATAAAAATCGTATCACCTGGTGGGGGAGATAGAACGTGTGACAGCGAGAAGGCGGGGATAGAACGCGTGACAGCTAGAAGGTGGTGCTAGAAGGCATGATAACTGAACGGCGGAGATAGAACGTGTGTCAGCCGAATGGCGAGGAGAATGCATGACAGCTGAACGGTGGGTATCGAACGCATGACAGCTGAACGGCGGAATAGAACGTGTGACAGCTGTATGGTGGAGATTGAACGCGTGACAGCTGAACAGCAGGAACAGAACGTGTGACTTTGTTTTATTTTGTTTTGGGTTTAAGGCCGTTTTTCAACTGTACTTCAGTCATGTAACGGTTGGCAGTTAACCTAACCAGTGTTCCTGGATTCTGTACCAATACAAACCTATTTTCCGCAAGTAAATACCAACTTTCCCACATGAATTATCATAGGTGGAGGACGAATGATTTCAGACACAATGTCTTTCATCAAATCGTCACGGAGAACATACGCCCCGTCCGTGGAACGAACTTGCGACCTCGCGATCCGTAGACCAGCGCTCTCCCTACTGGAAGGCGGGGATAGAACTCGTGTTAGCTAGAAGTCGGCCGGACGACAGAGATAGAACATTAGACATAAAATGCACAATCCAGCATTTCCCAACGGACTATTTTGAAATTTTAATGTTGATGTTATTTCTGACAGCTGTTTTTTTTTTCAGTCCTCTATTATTCTCCATTTTGCTGCTGTTTGTCTTCATTTTTTTTAAGTTTTAGATTTCCCATTATTTACCGTGGCGCTTCCACTAACTCCAGTAAAATAACGACGTTTTGTACTGTTATTTCATAAATTTCATCGGATTAATTTTGTTTCAAAATCAAATACAATGAATATTTCACATGTGATACATGATCACCTTTTTTCTCTTTTTTTTTTGTAATAAAACGACATACTGTTTCTAACAGCAAAGCAAGTTATGGCTTATTATTTTGTTCTAACTTTTTAATCAAAGTCTTTTTTCTCCATCGTCACTCTGTCTACTGACATTAAGTGAATATTTTTAATCTACATGTTGATTGTAATATTGTTTGACTTCATCTTCATTTTGCTTTTGTATACATTGACGATGCTACAGAAATTACACTGTTACAAAATGTGTTTGAGGTATTTTCGTAAAAGTAGAATTGTTCGACGCCAAAATGTCGAAACAGGGCAGCAACAGCTACAGAGAAAAGCACATGCTTTATAAGGGAGATAATTCTTGAGACCTTGTTAGTGCTTTTTAAGACCGACAATGTAAGGGAGGCAAATCTTATAACTGCCCCTAATTACTAGTTCGAAAACAGAAAAGAATGGAAAAATAAAAAAAGTACAAGATCAGAAAGAGCATACTACATTATGAAAATAGCAGTGCATTTGGCGGGGGAAGTTTTGACATAGAAATATACAGCAGGGTGGTATAATTACAACTTTGGTGAAGATCCCTAGAGATCTTTAAAGTATATCTGTTTTTAGCTATACTGATCTTTAAAAGGGCCGGGTGAAGTTTGATGAATATCTGACAAGTGGTTAATAAGAAAAGTTGTTTAAGCGTATTTCTATTTTTATCTCTATTGGCCCCAAATTGGAGCCCTAACTCCTCCGTATAATTTAAATAATATTGGGAAAGGAACGATGCTACAAACTAAGTTTTTGAAGATATGTCAAACGGTTTTTAATACGCTTTACTGTAAATAATAGAAAATTTCAATATAACTATTCAATCAGATATTTTTTTTAATTCATCTGATGTTACCTGTGTATTTACATGAAATGCCCTTAATTGTGGTATACAGTATCTTGTGCAAACGAAACGACTTCTTAAAACCAGATCATCATTTTCGTTTATTCGTACATTCTGTTAAATGTTTCTGTCCAACCTGATAACAATCAAAATATGAAGTTAACATGGCTACTGGTTTCAGAGCCAAACTTCGTGTATTAACTTTGAAACATGTCCAGTCTGTTGAATCCGTCACACTTCATGTTCAATGAATGACTGTATTCGACCTAGAACAATCAAAATTCATAGGGTGATAGGGTTTACAGAGTATATCACCCCTATTGTTTTTCTTGTCATTTTATCAAAGGTCAGGGTCACAGGGGTCTGAGTATGGAAAATCGTATGCGACCAACGACTCGAGAACCACTTTACCTAGAATGTTGAAACTTCATAGGATGATTGGACACGCAGAGCAGATGACCTCTATCGATTTGAGATCACTCCATTAAAGGCCAAGGTCACAAGTGTTGAAGATGGGAAAATGTTTCCGAGTAATTACTTGACAACCATTTGATCAAGGGTGAATGTAGAAAAGTGTATTAAAATAATGAATAATCTTTCTTTCAAGTCAGTGTAATTCAACAGTATTTTAACTTCTCAAATCGGATGTTTGTTTTGTCGTCTTTTTTTTTAAATCTAACATTGGTGTTTTAGTGCTTTCATCTATTGCAAGAGATGTTGCTACTGAAGTTCAAATGCACCGCCACACACTCATATGCAATGTTTTTTTAAAATTATTTTCAGCGTTCTTGGAAGTACAAAACTGATCTCCGCAAGTAATCGCCATTTCCATATGAATAAATGGTGAAAGACAATTGATTTCAGACACAAAATGGAGAACATACGCCCAATCCGTGGAGTGAATTCACTACCCCGCGATCTGTATATCAACAATCTCCCTATAAAGGTATGCGGGTGGGCTTTGTAGGTAACAGTATATTATGGAATGCAGGGCTCCATACCCCTTCACATGATTGTATCATTTGTGTAGTTTTGTCGGAATCATTTTAATTGTTATCATTCATAGCAAAAGTATGTCACCCTTACGGAGCACAAAAACATATTTGTTGTGAATGTTGACAGTGTGTTCTGTTTTCTTGTATAAAAAGTTTTATTTGTTCCTTTTAGAGAAGAAACACCAGGCAGCTGAGACTAAAGTCTAGGGGGCTCCGTGGCCGGGTGTGTAAGGTTGTTGACTTCAAATCACATGCCCCTCATCGATGTGCGTTCCAGTCTCACCTGGAGCGTTGAATTCTTCATGTGAGGAAGATATCCAGCTAGCTAACGGGATGTCAGTGGTTCTACCAATGTGCCAGTTAGTGATGAAATAATGCACCTGGGGTCGTCCTCCACTATCAACGTTTGAAAGTCGCCATATGACCTATAATTGTATCAGTGCGACGTTCAAGGTTATAACACATTAAATAGTTGGTGTTCTTTATTCTATATAATATTGACTTATTTCTAATGGCCGCAGCACACATCAGAACCCATTGTAAATGTCTGTACCCTACATTTTCCTGAAGAGTATTGTCAATGCTAAATAAAAATCAAAAGAAAAGTGGGGCTCATGTTTGATGCAAGAAAAATGATTTCAGTCAAACACATAAACTGCAAAATCAGCTAAAAAATGAGACCCCAAATTACACTGGTGGTGTATGATCTAAGTTTCCATGAAAAGTTTTGTCTTGTTATTCCATTATGGAAATGCTACCTACATGTCAAGCATAGATCTGTCATGTGATTTTAGCAAAAAAATTGCAAAGAATATAAGGAAAACAGCTCTACAGAGCAAAACAGCTGAGAACTATTTGTATCCGCCATTAGCCTAAACCCAATAAAAACAGCTCGGTCAACATGAAATGCACCCCACCCAATTATGCATTCAGTAATTGCACCAGGAACATAAATTATATGGTGACTGTACAAGGAAGTTCTACTGTTCTGGATTAATGTGTCCTTGGCCCTTTTACCTATTGACCTCAAAATCAGTAGGGTCATTTGCTGGTCATGATCAGCCTCCCTATCTAGTTTCGTGATTCTTGGCCAAAAGTTTCTGAAGTTTTCATCCGGAAACGGTTAACTGCCTTGGGTTACTGAAACCTTGACGTTTGACCTACTTACCACAAAATTAATAGGGGCCATCTGCTGGATATGACAACCTCCCTATCAACTTCCATGATCCTAGGCCCAAGCGTTCTTGAGGTATCATCCGGAAACCGTTTCACTGTTCTGGGTCACTGTGACCGTGACCTTTGACCTATTGACCTCAAAATCAATAAGGGTCATTTGCTGGTCATGACTATATATAACCTCCCTATCTAGTTTCATGCTCCTAGGCCCAAGGGTTCTTGACTTATCTTCCGGAAACGGCTTGGTCTACAGACAGACCGAAATCTGCAAAACAATATACCCCTCTTTCTTAAAAGGGGGGCATAATAAATAAATGAGACTGAAGTCGTCTAGTCTCCCATCAACAAGTCAACAACGTCCTCTTGCCAATCTCTGACAAGAAAAACATGCCAAAGTTCACTTTAGAGAACTGTCCTGTTTTTGTAATGCTTTCAGAAAGTAAATATGCCAAATGTGGCCATAAAAACAATAAAACAAGGAAACTGTGTTTTAGACATCATTTATTGAAAACCAACAAACTAGTGCAGACTGTGAAATGTGCATTCCCAATTTAGACATACATAAAAATGAACACAAAATATATTAAAGACTAGAGGGCCGAGATGGCCCTAGGTCGCTCACCTGTGTAACATACCATAACAGTGTATACATATTTTACCTAGTGATTTCATGGAGACAAATATTTTTAAAGAAGACAAGTATAGCGGATGAATAGTTCACATCCTTCACAAAAAAGAACAAACAGAATATCGTTTATCAATTGTAAATTATTTCTATTCTGTACAATGTAATATAAATGTTTATTACGTTTGATGTCACGGGAGTGTACTAAAGCCATTACATAAAAATGATAATACACTAGTGAAATAAACCTTTGAAGTTAACATCATTTCAAGTGTAGGAGACGTTGGTCAAATTGAATCGTTTTAATAGCTAAAGAAAGTAGAATTTTTGATAGTTTCAGCATGAAAAACTAACATGTGATAAAAAGAATATTACATTTGTGACTTTCCACATTGAATTTATTAAACTCGTTGAAAAAAAATTAGGCTAATCAGGCTAGCCTTAAAAGGGGCCTAACCTTGAAGTACATGCAAAAGAAATGTTTCAAGTAGTTTTGACATGGGAAATATCTCCTTTTCCACCAACAAAAAGTTGCATGTCATGGCAAGTGCCCAAATCTTGTAAAATGGTCCCCGAGCACACATACCAAAATTTAAACATAAAATGCAGTGCTATACTGAATTTTACTAAATCTACAATTATTAGCTCTGTTAACGTCATTATTTTTCATATTCAAGGGCAACTGGCCACTTAGATTAGCTTTAAACAACATTTCATTCTTTGATTACCTTAATTTATTATAATATATATTGTTTTTCTTTTTAAACAGGGGTTAAATTACCCCACCCACTTTGTTAAAATGCACAGTACAGATATAAAACTCAGAATATCAATTTCTTTTTTATTATTTAGACATCTGTACTTATTTAAAACAAGAATCACTTTGAAAGACTGGAAAACAGTTTAATGAAATGTATTTCATTGTTTCTGGCTTACACAATTATGCAGACAGTTTTGTACAAAGAAGTGAGTTTTTCATGTAAAATAATGTTTTATTTTGTCTAAAACAGATTTACATTCATTCAAAAGATGTAATACTTATCAGTCACAGTACAATGGATATGAACATTATCACAGTGTGTCAAGATGATATATACTACATCTATAAACGTTTAAAGGAATTGCTAAAGTGAAAGTATTGACTAAATTTAAATTCACTTAAGCCTACTGTTTAAACTTAAATAAAGTACGAATACATGTATGAAAATAATCTCAGATTTAACATTACAAAACACATTTTCACATCAACTCTAACAAACATCTGAAGCATTGTCCAAATTAAGCTGATACTGCTATTCCTTTACTGTTAAACAATTTAATTTGATCAAGGGGT
This sequence comes from Mercenaria mercenaria, assembly GCF_021730395.1. Classification (NCBI taxonomy): domain Eukaryota; kingdom Metazoa; phylum Mollusca; class Bivalvia; order Venerida; family Veneridae; genus Mercenaria; species Mercenaria mercenaria. Next base: position 2,882,717 of record NC_069378.1, read on the forward strand.
CTATATTGTACCCCACCCACTTAAAATACTTATGAAACAATGTCATATTTTCTCATCTAAAGGGTAAATAATGTTAACGTACCATTAACAATCACAACAATATTTATTTATTCATAGCTGCATTCCATCAGAAATAATTTTAATTAAATACAAAGTGCACAACACATCGAATATTGTGCATATATATGTTATTTCAAAGATGATGAAAACATTTTCAGCATACTATTTGATAAATTTTAAATAAATATTTCATACTGATTCCCTCGTTTGTGTTTTACTTCTCAAAAAAACAAAAGGCTATACATAGTCTTCTATATCAATGTCTGCTATTGTAGGAGAGTTAGTGCAGTTTGTACCTCTACAGTCACCACAACCAAATGAACACTGCAGTCCATGTTTCCTGCAACTGCATCGTCTTGAATCACATTTCGTTTTGCAGTTACAGCGATGATTCCGGTGCTGTTGGTAGGTCTGCTTCTGTGTGTTGAAAACATTTAGGAATTTGCCTACCTGTCCTGAAGTTGACATTGCACGTCTGATGGTAAACTGCTTCAGCCGCTGGAAGGTCTATCGCAAGGGAAAGTTTGCTTAATATGTTGACTGCCAATTCTTTCATTATATAATTTAGGTACAGTTTTCTGAAATTCGAAACTACGAACAGGAAAGACATCATACCCACGTTTGTTCACACTTACTTTAGCATTTTTTGTACAAAAAAAGACATTTTGTTTGAAAAATCAGATGAATCTTCTGAACGTAAGGACCTAGATGTAACAGGATTATTATTCATATCACTGTTTGTCAAAGAGTTTCGAATATGTATATAGTCATGGCGACACTGCACGTGTACATATTGTCCTTTACATGTAAAAATGTTAGTTCCTCTTGCTATGGTTGCATTATTGATTCCGTCGCTCCCCTTCTTACGGAGACATACAACTGGTTGTCCATCTTCCAATTGCCCTTTGCAAATAGGACACTCTTCCATAGTTCTTTATCAATTACTGGAAAAAAAGAAAATTGTATAAACACATTTAAAGATAACCAATGACCATCTTTCACTAAAATATTTTATCGTATATATTTTCTTCAAGTGTATGTATTTTCCTGATCAGGTGTATTTAACTCAACTATATATACTAGAGCTGCTTTTTAGAAAAGCGCATGCCTCCAAAAACTGCTTTATCAGACTTTCAGTGCTTTGATTATAAAAAAAAACAAGCTTCAAGGGCCATAATTCCAAAGTGCCTCGGGCGATTTGGCTAGTTATCGAACTTTGCCGAGCACTTACTGGCAACACACATTTTGTTCAAGTTTGGTGAAGATCAGATGAGAAATGTTTGACTTAGAGCAGACAAGCTTTGTGACAGACAGACATGTGCACACGCACACAGAGACAGACAGACACACAGACAGGAGTAAAGCAATATGTCTCCCACACAATTGTGTGTAAGTGGGAGACATTATAAATTAAGTTTGCATATAGAGGTACATTCAAGATTAAATGTCATGCAGGAAAGATTGTTAGAAAAAGAGCCAAATTTCTAGTGGTAGAACAAATCTATACTGTGTTTATCTTTACATACATGTGTACTTAAATCTAATTTATAGTACTGTTAATACACATAAACATGTTAATGTAATGTTTATATGAACTATATGAAGTAGTTGTTCACTTTTTGAAATACGAACAAATTTGGTCTTGGATAAGTATTTAAACTGGGGATGTTGCATGGATTTACATACAGCTTTAAATAAATGTGTATTTGTGTAATTACATAATCTCTGCTAACAACATCTATAATGAGCAAACAATCGGACAGAACAAACGCAGCTTCATATAAATTCTTAGTGCTAGATGAACATATTTTATAGTTCAACCATAGGTTATTTCTTCAGAAAAAAACTACATTTCCGGAACACTGTGTTATTACCTAGTTAACTCTATAGCATTGTTCAATCGTTCAGAGGGACATATGGTAAGCAATGTCCTCAAAGACACTCGTTTGATTTTCCGACTTCAGCATGTCAGTCACACAGAGTCAGCATGCATAACTGTAAAACAAAATATACCATTGCAGTGTAACATGTTTTTTACTGAACTCATTAGTACAAAATGTACAGATGTATATTTTTTATACACACACTGCTTCGCTCCTGTGAGGTTACACTGTTTATCATATTAATGTATTTTAGATTGATTACTTTGTTTATACATTTTAATGTATGTTTCCATTGTACTTAGGTATTCAATTAGCTACAAAGAAATAGATAAATCAGTGTTAATGCTCTATCCAGAATCAACATGTTGTAACTGAATTACCTAGATATAATATAATGTGCACTGCCTATATTTTCAATGGACGTTTTCAAACAATTTTATTGTAGTCAATCTTCCCTTTGCAGCAAGCTGTCTCACATGATCAACGTGTCTAGCTGTAAATTAAAATATACCAATGTTTCGTAATATGTTTTCTGAACACCTTCAGTACCAAACGAACAGAATTATATTTACATACACACACTGCTTTTTCTCTTAAAAGGTTACATTTTTTATCACATTAATGTATTTTAGATTGTACATAGGTATTATATTAGCTACAACGGAATAGAGAAATCAGTGTTAATGCTCTATCCAGAATCAACATGTTGTATATGAACAAGAAACTTGTGTGAAATTACCTAGATTAATAAAATGTGTACCACCTATCTTTTCAATTGACGTGTTCGAACAATTTCATTATAAGCAGTACCACAATCTTCCCCGTCTGTATCATATCTGTCACACAGGATCAACGTGTCTAACTGTAAAATAAAATGCATACTGTCGTTCTTTATCTTATTATTGAGTAATATGGTGCAATTTATCACAGTTATAGTTTTATCTAAAACTTCCTTTAAAAAAATCATTCAATCTTATACAGTCTGCTTAGAAAAAAAAAAAAATTACTTTTTTTCTTAAAGGTAATTAAGTATACGGAAATTCAAAGAATTTCACAGTTTTAAAGTAAACTTACATTCATTTGCAAGCGCTAACCAGGCATTATAAGATACAGTTAATGGGCACCAGACACTCTGACGAGACACAACCGGCTCAAGTTGCCATCTTAAATGAGAAAAAAACAGTAAGTTGAAATCAAATCAGTAAGTACAAACTCACAAAAATATTATTTATACAAATACCTTGTCGAAAACATGCAGGAAATCAAGTTAATTTGATCCGCGTGGCACTTGATTCAATAAATTATAAATTTGTTTCAACTGTAAAACGGCCCTTATCCGCTTCCGTACATTTATATTTCTAACAAAACTCTTGTTAAAAGAATGCATTTTTTTCAAATTTCGGCTCTTTTCTAATAATTTCAAGTTAAAATATCAACATTGATCGTTCTAAACTTTTATATATTATCATTTTCTTTAAAAAAATATACAAATTGCAATGACACCATGTGATATACCTTACCCGTCTACCTCTAGATGGTTTTAAATCGATACAAGCATTATAGGCAGCTGTCAATATCTATGCAGCTCTTTTTTATTCACATAAACAAGCTTTTAATATAAAAAAAACAACTTACAGCTTAAATTGTCTCTGTTTAAAGCATCTAACTGTCTGCGGAATTTTGTTTACATCTTGGAATTGAAAATATGGCGTGCGAATTATCGTATGACGTCTATTTCCACGCGCTTACTGAAACACGCTAGTATGGTGTCGCGTTTGGCCACCGTCAAATCTCATGTTTGGCAGAATTTTCAAGTTTGTTTTGTTAAAATTGCAAGGTCGATTTTATGCAACTTTTGGTAGAAAGTTATTGTGATCATGTTCTTTCGCACAGTGTAATTTTATTTTCTTTTGCAAAACTCAACAGAGCCTTACATTCTATTATTTTATTCAACTCATTTAATAAATTCGATATGATTTGACACTCATGTAATATCCTCTATAGAACATATGAAACTAGAATGTGTCTGTAGGACACAGGGTGTGCCCCCCACTGTACATTTGTCATAAAAAAGGGGCAATAATTCAGATGTTTGCAGTCTTAATGGGGTATAGCCTCAACAAACATTTTATGAAAAGGATTCATTATTCTAGGCCATATACTTTTTGAGCTATGAGTATCACAAACAAAAAATTCACTATTTTGGTTATTTCGAGGGCAATAACTCTGTAAAAGCACTAAGATTCTCAAGAAGAATACCAAGTGTGCAAGGATACATCATGATAAAGACTCAGGCAAGGTTTCATGAATTAACATCAAATACTTTTTGAGCTAGGTGCGTCACAAGGTGAAAATGTGAATTTTTGACTATTTCAGGGGCCATAACTCTAAAAATAGGGGGCAAACCAAAATGAAAAATGGGAGGTGCGCAAGTTCATATCACGATTAAGACTCATGCAAGGTTTTATGAATCCATATCAAATACTTTTTGAGCTAGATGCATCACAAGGTGAAAATGTGCATTTTGACTTTTTGAGGGGCCATAACTCTGAAAACAGTGGGTTGAGCCAGACGAAAAATAGGAGGTGCACAAGTTCATATCATGATAAAGACTCATGTAAGGTTTCATCAATTTATATAAAATTCTTTTTGAGCTAGGCCCATAACAAGGTGAAAATGTGCATTTTTTACTATTTTTGTACAAACGGTAGAATTATATATCCTGACTGAAATACTGGCTTATTTTAATAGATTTTACCTAGAACAAACATTTCCAAACATAGAAATTACTGATAGTTTTTACCAGCCTATTAACTATTGAGTCTATTAAGTGAACATTAAGCCCCATTTTAATACATATCATTGACTTCTAAGGCTTATCATTTGTTATTGAAAAACAATGACATTATGCTCACACAGATATTTCACTTGATGTCACATAAGAACTATGACATTGTGCTCACACAGATATTTCACTTGAAACATGACATTGTGCTCACACAGACATTTCACTTGATGTCACATAAGAACTATGACATTGTGCTCACACAGACATTTCACTTGATGTCACATAAGAACTATGACATTATGCTCACACAGACATTTCACTTGATGTCACATAAGAACTATGACATTATGCTCACACAGACATTTCACTTGATGTCACATAAGAACTATGACATTGTGCTCACACAGATATTTCACTTGATGTCACATAAGAACTATGACATTATGCTCACACAGATATTTCACTTGATGTCACATAAGAACTATGACATTATGCTCACACAGACATTTCACTTGATGTCACATAAGAACTATGACATTGTGCTCACACAGACATTTCACTTGATGTCACATAAGAAACATGACATTGTGCTCACACAGACATTTCACTTGATGTCACATAAGAACTATGACATTACATTGTATGCTCACACAGACATTTCATTTGACATCACATAAGAATTATGACATTATGCTCACACAGACATTTCATACATTGTCACATCAGAACTATGACATTTCACACACGTTTCACTTGTTGCCACATAAGACATTTCACTTGCTCTCACCTAAGAACCTTGACATTATGCTCACAAAAACATTTCATTTGAAGACACGTAAGAACTATGACATCATGCTCACACAAATGTTTCACTTGATGTCACATAAGAACTATGATATTATGTAACTGAGAATAAATTTACACGCTTGTATGAAAAATATATTTTGTTAACAACTTGTAATGTATTACTAGATTTTATTCACATCTAGTTATTTCAATGTGTATACAAAAAAAAAAAAATATGCTCCATCTAAAAAAAAAGCTCATTTGTTACTATGAAATCAGTTACATTTAAGAAATAATAAATTTTTCCTATATTTTATCATGTAATAAAATATAGGCAGCAGTTTGGATGTGTAATAATTAAGTCATGAGAGCGTAGCACGAGTGATTTATTATTCGCATCAGAAATGACTGCCTATATTTTATTAACTATTGGAACATATTTATTATTTCAATTCTAACCATGCAAATTCTTCACATTTTACAGTACTACATTTTAGCTCGATACCTCATTCGGCTAGCCATATGCTAGCTATTATAAAAACCTCCCTACAAAAGGAAAGTGTTGCATAAAACAGAATTTCATAGTTACTGCTGTGAAAATGTTATTTCTAATAACATCTAAGGTCAGATTTAGAAATCAGATGTAAAATCTTCATTCAAAGTTTATATATACAGTTTTTAAATACAGTACATATCACCTACATGATGGCACTGAAACAAACACGCCAGAACATAGTGGCATATAAATATGTAAATACTTCAGTCTGGAAGATTGGAATATGAATTATGATTTATTTATTGTCAAAGTAGAATCTAGTTGACATTTGCGGGGCCAGATAAAGCTGCAAGAAACCTGTAAAACACGAAGTTTGACTGTTACTAAGTTGCAAGACACTTCTATAGAACACAAAATTTGACTGTAACTGTAAATTGCAAGACACTTCTAGAACACATAGTAACTGTAAGTTGTGACTTAAAGACACTAGTAGAACACAGTTTGACTGTAACTGTAAGTCGTAAGACACTTGTAGAACACAAAGTAACTGTAAATTGTAAGACACTTGTAGAACAAAGTTTGTATCACAATAAGAATTTGTTAAAATATCTGAAACTTTCATTTTCACAACAAGATCATGAACCTTAAGACGGCAATATCTGGATACAGCAGTATTTTAGCTGTTGGCAAACAAACCACACACTGATGTTCCATTATTAAAAGACTGCTAACACTTAACAAAATATTTTTTTTCTAAATAGGTGCCTTGTAGCCAAACAAAAACAGGATTTTTTGTGTGTTTAAGTGTAAGATCAAAATTAATTACACGATTTTTAGTGAATATTGAAATACCTTAAAATCATTTAATTTCATGAGCATGAAATTTCATGGTTTTGGTCAAAATGACAATTTCCTGGGATATAAATTCGTGAACTTTTGAACCTAAAATGAATGGGAATTTTACTTGTTTGTTGGGATTAAATTTCATGGATTGGCTCGACCATGAAAATTAGTCCCCCACGAATGATTTCACAGTACCGATTATCTGGTATTTTCACAGTAAAAATATTTGTATTTTTCACTGGTAAGAAACTATAAAATGGGTAAATTTTGTCAAAACATAAACAGAAAAATTGTTTTACATGTAAAATCTAAATATCTTTCACACAAGAACACTATGTCTTACATTTTCACACGCAGCCATGCCATTCATGAAAATACTGCCTCTGGTATTCACTTGTGAAAGATATTAATATCTCTTACACTGAAACAAACAAAATACCCTCTATATATTAACATAATGTCTATTGCAACATAAAGACCTCAAAATGACTATGTTTAAAGGAGGTGAATGGAATTATATATTTTGATTCACATTTTAATATGAAAGGATGTATATTCCTATTTTACTGGAAAAACAATTAAGACTGAAAAACATTTATAATTTTTATGTAAAGTATTCTGTACAAGTTAACTATGTCAAAAATGTTGTGTACAAAAAATGTACCTAAACAATTTAATATTATACAACCATTTAATTTATCACATACAACATATATATATATTTATCACATACATACATATATCCAAACTCGGCGATATATGACCATTTTGTGTCGATTCGCCTTAAAACCCAACTCACACACATATATATTCAAAATGTTTTGTAATTCAACAATACGATATAAATACTGGGAAAAAAAGAAGAAAGTGAAGGAGATCCACTAATAAACTCTTTGACATAGGATTCTTACTGACCAATTATTTGAGCCGTGCCATGAGAAAACCAACATAGTGGCTCTGCAACCAGCATGGATCCAGACCAGCCTGCGCATCCGCGCAGTCTGGTCAGGATCCATGCTGTTCGCTATCAGTTTCTCTAATTGCAATAGACTTTGAAAGCAAACAGCATGGATCCTGACCAGACTGCGCAGACGCGCAGGCTGGTCTGGATCCATGCTGGTCGCAAAGCCACTATGTTGGTTTTCTCATGGCACGACTCATTTAATCATTTGAATCACACTCTTTTGGATGAACAGATCAAAATACATTGAACTCGTATAAGGAGGTAAGTATTGTAAACAAAATATGGATAAGCATCAGTATGAGACCATAGTTCTTCGTTAGCCGCCAGCCCTTCATGTGTGTGGATACATGCAGGAAAACAACTTTGCAGGAGTGTCAAGGTCGCCGCAAGGGGTGTCAAGGTTGCAGTAAAGAGTGTCAATGTTGCAGCAAGGCGCGTCAAGGTTGCAGCAAGGCGTGTCAAGGTCACATACAGTACGCCTGAAAAAAAAATGGACTATTACTGATCTTAACAAGAGCTGTCGGAGGACAGCAACGCTCGACTATTTAACAGCCTTGTCGCTTGAATGAATAAGAAAGTCGAAAAAGGGGCATAATTTAGTAAAAAAGTAAAATAGGGTTATGGAACCTGCATAGTGCTTATCAGCTCATGACAGTGGACAAGTGTGTGAAGTTTCAATCCATTCCCATTAGTGGGTACTGAGATACCAGGTTACATATAAGAATTTAACCCAAAACTCCTAAGTTTAACAAGAGGTCCTGAATCGCTCACCTGTCCCAACATGACCCAGTTTTGAACTGAGTATGACGTCGTTTTTTTTCTATTATTTGACATAGTGACCTAGTTTTTGTGCTCATGTGACCCAGTTTTGAATCTGACCTAGATATCATCAAGATGAACATTCAGACCAACTTTCATACAGATCCCATGAAAAATATGGCCTCTAGAGAGGTCACAAGGTTTTTTCATTATTTGACCTACTGACCTAGTTATTGATGGCACATGACCCAGTTTCAAATTTGACCTAGATATCATCAAGATGAACATTCTGACCAATTTTCATGAAGATCCACTCAAAAGTATGGCCTCTAGAGAGGTCACAAGATTTTTCTATTTTTAGACCTAATGACCTAGTTTTTGACCGCAGCTGACCCAGTTTCGAAACTGACCTAGATATCATCAAGATGAACATTCTGACCAACTTTTATACAGATCCCATGAAAAATATGGCTTCTAGAGAGGTCACAAGGTTTTTTTATTATTTGACCTACTGACCTAGTTATTGATGGCACGTGACCCAGTTTCAAACTTGACCTAGATATCATCAAGGTGAACATTCTGACCAATTTTCATGAAGATCCATTCAAAAGTATGACCTCTACAGAGGTCACAAGGTTTTTCTATTTTTAGACCTAATGACCTAGTTTTTTCCCACAGCTGACCCAGTTTCGAACTTGACCTAGATATCATCAAGATGAATATTCAGACCAACCTTCATACAGATCCCATGAAAATTATGGCCTCTAGAGAGGTCACAAGGTTTTTCTATTATTTGACCTACTGACCTAGTTTTTGAAGGCACGTGACCCAGTTTCGAACTTGACCTAGATATCATCAAGATGAACATTCTGACCAATTTTCATGAAGATCATGTGAAAAATATGGCCTCTAGAGAGGTCACAAGGTTTTTCTATTTTTAGACCTACTGACCTAGTTTTTGACCGCACGTGACCCAGTTTCGAACTTGACCTAGATATCATCAAGATGAACATTCTGACCAACTTTCATAAAGATCCCATGAAAAATGTGACCTCTAGAGAGGTCACAAGCAAAAGTTTACACACGGACGCACGGACAGACGACGGACGACGGACGCTGCACGATCACAAAAGCTCACACTGTCACTTTGTGACATGTGAGCTAAAAAGGGGCATACTTTTGTAAATTGCAAAGATGAGTTATTGACCCTTTGCACTGCATGTCATATCATGACAGTGAACAAGTGTGTGAAGTTTCAATCCTTTCCCTTTAGTGGATACTGAGATACCAGCTTACATACAAAACCTTAACCAAAAAATTCTAAGTCGAAAAAGGGGCATTATTTTGTAAAAAAGCAAAACAGAGTTATGGAACCTGCTTTGTGTATGTCAGATCATGACAGTGAACAAGTGTGTGAAGTTTCAATCCATTCCAATTAGTGAGTACTGAGATACCAGCTTACATACAAAACCTTAACCAAAAAATTCTAAGTCGAAAAAGGGGCATAATTTTGTAAAAAAGCAAAATAGAGTTATGGAACCTGTGCAATGTAAGACGGTTTATCACAGTGAATAAGTGTGTGAAGTTTCAATCCATTCCCACAAGTGGTTACTGAGATACCAGCTTACATACAAAACCTTAACCAAAAATTTCTAAGTCAAAAAAGGGGCATAATTTTGTAAAAAAGCAAAATAGAGTTATGGAACCTGTGCAATGTAAGTCAGTTTATCACAGTGAATAAGTGTGTGAAGTTTCAATCCATTCCCACAAGTGGTTGCTGAGATACCAGCTTACATACAAAAACTTAACCAAATTGGGACGCGGACGCCGACGCGGACGCCGACGCATGGGCGAGTCCAATAGCTCTACTATTCTATGAATAGTCGAGCTAAAAAACTCATGCCCTGGGATGCCAGATGATCTTCAGTAATAGATTTCTGAGAGAAGTGTCATGGATTCCTGGATTAATTCTTCAATATTAATTTTGCCATCATTGAAAATGGAAGAAGGTTGGCATTCAGCAAAATCAATATGTCTGTCTAATAGTTAACTTATTTCTTAATCTGGCTGGACCTTACACTGTCCAAAAACAATTGCTTTGGTGGATGCAGTGGTTGAGAGGGTTAAGGCGCTTTCCTACAGAGGTGAAGGCCCCTGGTTCAAATCCTGGCTACTCCTATTGCGGCGTGTCCTCGACCAAGGCACATTATCACGATTGCCTCAGTCGGCCCAGTTGTAAATGGGTATAAGAAAATTGCTGGGGGTAAGGTATAATTAGTTTAAACTATTCTTAAAACAAGAGGGTCAAGACGACCCTGGATCGCTCACCTGAGTAATATGAGCTACATGTTTCAAATGTCAAACTGATGATTTTTAGGAATCAAGTAACCCCTGGGGTGGGGCCAATTTTATCCCGGGGGTCATGATTTGCAAAAAGTTTGGAGAAGTCTACTAGGCAATGTTACATATCAAATATCTAAGATCTAGGCCTTCTGGTTTATTTTTAGCAAATTTATGAAGATTTTTCTATGTACAATCAAGTAACCCCATGGGGCGGGGTCAAAATTGACCCCGGGGGTCATGATTTGAACAAATTTTGTAGAGGTCCACTAGGCAATGCTACCTGTCAAATATCTAAGCTCTAGGCCTTCTGGTTTATTTTTTAAATTTTATTGAAGATTTTCCTATAGAAATCTATGTTAAATCAAGTGACCCCTAGGACGGGGTCAATTTTGACCCCGGGGTCATGATTTGAACAACTTTAGTAGAGGTCCACTAGGCAATGCTACATGTCAAATATCTAAGCTCTAGGTCTTCTGTTTTCTAAGAAGAAGATTTTTTAAGATTTTCCTATGTAAAATCATATGACCCCTCGGGCGGGGTCAATTTAGACCCCGGGTCATGATTTGAACAAATTTGGTAGAGGTCTACTGGGCAATGCTTCACACCAAATATCTAAGCTCTAGGACTTCTGGTTTTTGAGAAGAAGATTTTTAAAGTTTTTCCTTTCGGTTGCCATGGCAACCAGAGTTCTGCATGGAATTCAATTCTTTGAATAATTTTTGTAGAGCTTCACCCAAGGAACATTCCTGTGAAGTTTGGATGAAATTGGCCTAGCAGTTTATGAGGAGATGTCGTTTGAAGTAAAAGTTTACGGCCGGACACCGGACAGTGAAAGATCACAATAGCTCACCCTGAGCCTTTGACTCGGGTGAGCTGAAAAGTAATCTTTAACTAAAGCTTTTTGTAAACAGTACACCCTTTTCCCCACATTCATTATAGCTTGACTGCTGGGAAAGCTAGAAGCTTTTCAATAACACACAATTTTGCTCTCCAGTAATACTACTAGGTTTTGACAGGGGTTTGAACTTACAACCAACTGGATGAGCTGCCGATACATTATCCACTTATCCAACCCTCTTTTCTCCCATTAAATACCTGTATGTAACTGGTGCGTAATCTTGTATATGTGTTGGTAGGTCAGCTGATCTCCATTGTAGTTTCACATAGTCTGAGTTAATGTCCACAGCATATGGCTCCTCTACTGGCAGTCTTGGTGGAGCTGTTAAAAGTTTGCATTGAAGGGAGGTAACTCATACATCTTAGTATTCTTCAAACAAGCATAATAATAATAATTATCATGAAAGAAGGAACAAGAGAACTGTGATACCAGCACTTTTAGGTACTGATCAATATACTTTCTGACATGTCCAGATTTATGCAATATCTGTGCAACTAAACAGATTGTTTGACGACAAGTTATAGCAAAGTTTTAAACTCAACATTAAGGTCCTTGAAAAACTTTCCATTGCGTTCTGTCAATCCTAGAATATCCTGGACTCCTTTACAATACTTTAAATTTCAGGGAAGTTATTTCCCTTTATTTACCTACTTTTGTCCAGTTCCTTGGTTTTCCAGGATCTTGTATTTCTGACACCCAATTAACACACTATAATCTGTCTTTTATCTACTAAACGTTAAAGCTTGACATAATCTGAAACGTTTTTCTTTACTGTGATGCTTTGCTATTTAACATATATGAGCCAAAGTATTGAAACAAAGTTAAGCTGAAAGTTGAATGAATAGAATTTGAGTGTATATGTAAAAACAATTTCTCACTTGTTGAAGCTTCAGAATAAACAATAATCTTATTGATATATTACCTGCACGTCTTGGTATATAGACAGGATGTGTAGGTTCACTGCGGTAGGAACCACACTGTGCTCTCACTCGTACCAGATAGTCTAAATCAGGTCTGAAGTCAGCAAGGCGTACACTGGGTGACGGGTGCTTTCTGTGCAGTACACTCCAAGTAGAGATTCCTGGTGGCGTCTGCATCTCCACCATGTATGATATACTCTCGGTACTGTCTGGAATCTCTGCTGGTGTCCAGGTCAGGTGTACAATATTCTGTGATATATCACGGATTGAAGGCTCCTTCAAAGCAAACTTTGGTGCTGAAAATACGGTGAGTAACATAATGAATAAATACTAGAGCTAACACTAAAGGTGATGAATGTACCCCCCTGCATGCACTGACACAGTACATTGCAATTTGACGCACACAAGATTGCATAATTATGTGGGAGATAAGGCGCACACAAGATTGCATATGCAGACTGTATGTACATAGTATGTTAACAAGAAACAAAGTCCCATAACTCTGCATTTTTTGTCGTTGAAAGAACCTAACGTGCCCCATGCACAACTACTGTTGTTACTGATCACCTGTGTGAAGTTTCATTAAATTGTGTCAAGGGGATGAGGAGAGATGGTGCGCACAAGATTGTGTCTATGTATATAGTATAGTAACAAAAAACAAAGTCCCGTAACTCTGCAAATAACATTTTTAGTAACTGATACCGGTAATACATTTACAACTTTTCTCACTTTGGTACAACAAATAACATAATGAATAAATATAATATTTGCATGATCTGACAACAACTTCAAATTTCTTTCACAACAGTGAAGAAAGAAATATTTGATATTGATTAATAATCTATTAAATGCAATGCTGCAAAATATGCTACCTAAGCAATTGCTGACACATCCTTATCAAGTTCACAACTGTACAAATGTTAGAAAATATTTCTTGTATTGCAAATGAAACAAAACATTGTAATTACCTTCATTTAAAGAGGACATTATAAAGATTTTTCTTCCTTTGCTCAAGAATATGCAAACAACAACGTAAGACTGTAAATGATGCCTGTTCCTGACAGCAAAGGTACACTCATAGGTATGGTATGTAGAGCAAGTCAAACTAACTGGAAAGGAAAGCATGCTGCAACAACAGTTAACCTAAACTTATGCCTGTATTTATATCTATCAAGGCATGTATGTATTTGCATCTGGACAACTGTGTATAACAACATCTTCTGTGCTTGTAAACGCCAAATTAAACTGTGACACTGGCTTTTGTACAGAAGCATCATTACCACTAGTTCTTCAAGAAAGAGTGGTCCTTTGTCCATTGCGTTTTCTCTTTATTCTCACCATTGGTCAAACACTACATACTGTTTAGAGTTAATACAATATCCATTACTCAATGGTTTGACTGTCAAATGATAAAACTGTTGGTCAGAGCTTCAATGGAATAACATTTTAATCATATTTCTGTATAAATTGTCAAATCTACAAACTGGATAAACGCTCAAATACATGTCATATACAGATAACTTCACATTAGAGTTATACCCTATGTTTTATATTTGGTATGGAAAGGCTTTCATTACTAAATACAGAATTAATTTTACCTGGCATGGTGGTTAGGGCTGCTGATGGACTAGGAGCGAGGTACCTAGTGTCTACATGAGGGATCACACGGAACTGGTAGTCCCTGGTCGGCTTCAGACCTGTAATACATCAACATATAGCAAAATAAAATCTATATAAAGATCCTTTGGCAGCATAGAATGCAACCAAGCAAAATAATAGCAGACTCGGTTTGACCAAGTCTGTTCTTGAGAGGTAATGAAACATGCAACACCTATTATGCCCCCTAGCACTGGCTTAAATGAAATTCTATTACACTGATATTGAATAGACTCGGTGATCCCATAACTTACAATGGTTAAAGGCAAACAACTGGAAGTCAGCAACTTTAACCAGCTAGTCAAGGAAAAAGCTCTCTCTTAGTTTACCATAGGCACATTTTTCTTCTTTCAAATTCTTTTCAAGCTTATCTTCCAAACTTTATTTAAGCCAATAGAAGTTTGTGAAGAATTTGAAGTATACCTGTGACTTTATAGGTAGTTTCCAAGACTCTTGTTGCTATTGGTCGCCATTCAGAGAAGGGAGATTCCAACATTTCTACCTGGTAATTGATTGGTTTATCAAGGTCATACATAGGTCGTCGCCATGTCAACCTCAGAGAGTGAGGCTCCACTTCTGAGATTATAACTTTCTCTGGCAAACCTCTCGTAACTGTAATAGAAACAAAACATGTTACAAGATATGTTAAGGAAAATTACACAAGTCATATGTTAAAAACTGGCAATCAACTAAATAAGGGCAATTTACTTTGCAATTTCAAATTTCTTCTTAATTTAAAATTAAACCGTCAGACCCACAAAGCATATGTTTTTCCAGGAACTACCTTTTCTTGAGTAACTAGAAAATTTCATCTTTAGGTGGATAATAATTACTAAAAGCTTGTTTCTGAGTATAATTTTGAAACTTATTAATGGAAACACTGCTTTAAGAACCAACAAATAGAAACATTTCTTTCTGAACTTGACCAATGGTAATACTGCGCTGACTGTGAAAATGACCAATAGAAATCCTGCATTTTGAAGCTGACACATGGTAATACTACATTCTAATAAAACAGTATAAGTATATAGTATTTATATTTACAGCTCTTTGATTTTAAGACTGCTCTCCAAACCCTTTTAGTTATTCATGTCACTGCTGTTGTGATTAATCTAAGATCAAAACTTAATATGAAAGTAAATACTGACCTGGTGTCTGCATCATGGTTACAGGCTGAGCTGGGGATGGTGGACTGACTCCGTAAGGTGTAAGAGCTCGAACCCTGAAATTGTAGTCCCTTTTTCTGTAAAGGTGCATCACTCTGTATCTGGTAGTTGGTATTCCTGTCACAGGACAAAATATATCAATAAGTTATCTATGAATTTTATAAAGCAATAGCCTATCCCACAATATACAAGTAGCTTTTAAGTCAGAAACAAGCATATTATATATGAAGATTGGCAGATGAATGTTGTGTGAAAACTGAACTATTGTGGCAATCTTTTAAACAAAAAGAATATTTCACCTCACAGTGGAGCAAATATGTTTGGCCCTTATTTCTATAAAACAGCTGAGCCAGTTAGATACGAAGTTTCAGATAGGAAGTAAGCACACTGTCTGTTTATATTTATTTGCAAGAGGGACACAGTCACCTTAGAGATTTACATATACCTACCTGTAACAAGTGTTCTCCACTCAGGCAGTGGTGATTCCTGGTATTCCAACATGTACATCAATGGTTCTTCATCTATATTGTATGGGGGAATATCAACATGGTCCCATGACAAATTCACACTTGTGGTATCTGGCTCATACTGTAACACTTCCAGTCTGTCAACTGGTGCCCTGGTCTGGGCTGCAATTAAGGAAGATTATCAGCTTGAATAACGTGGACATAAATGTCTTATTCCTGGCTGGTAAAGAATGTCTAAAAGATTATGGTGAAGTTTAGCAAATAGCTGTATGCAAGATGTATTATTTAAACATCGCAACCAAATAAACAATTTTTTTTTTCTATTTATAAATTTACTACTTTTTTTTCTAATTTTACTCAGGTGGCAAACAAAACTAAAATAAGGTTACCCTCATCTAAATACATCCAAACAGACATTGAAAAGAAGGACTTCTAAATATTAAAGCCGTTCTTAACCTTCTTTAACACCAAATTTTTCAAACAAAACAAGAAATTTTGACATAAAGTCACAGACAAAAATTATATGAAGGACCTAATTAATCTGCCTACCAAGTTTTGTGTAGAATGATACTGCAGGTGATGGCACACTGACTATACCGGTTGGTGTCTTGGCTCGGACCCTAGACCTATAGTCATGACCTGGTCTCAAACCCTCAACAATGTACTCAGTGTCGTCTAAATCTCTGGCGATGGCTCTCCAGTCTTTGTGTGGTGGCTCTTCAACCTTAAACATTATTTTCATTAATTTTCATGACTTTTTAAGACCTCAGTTACAATATGATCTAAACTTGTATATAAAGTCAGAATCTGTCAAAAATAAAATTTGTATAAAACAAATAAAGTAAATTAGTCTTTTATCTTTAAAACTGAATTGTTCTTTTATCTTATATGCTTTCACTTGAAAATGTGCAGAGTTCCTAGTCAATGGTCTGAATAAAATTATATCAATGTATTAGAGTTACAAAAGCATAGATATTCAATTTTATTATCCCCCGCCAATGAAATCGGGAGGGGGGGGGTATTGAAATGGCATTTTCCGTGCGTCCGTCCGCAGCCATTTCTCAGTAACTAGCAGGTAGAATTTCATGAAACTTGAAATAAACATGAACCAACATACTGCGATGATGCCCGTCAAGTTTTTTTTGGATTGATCAATTTTCCGTAGAGTTATTGCCCTTTATTTAATGAAAAATGCCCAAAAATGTCCGTCCGCAGTCATTTCTCAGTAACTAGCATGTAGAATTTCATGAAATTTAATATAAAGATGAACCAACATACTGCGATGATGCCCGTCAAGTTTTTTTTTTGATTGGTCAATTTCCTTTAGAGTTATTGCCCTTGATTTAATGAAAAATGCCCAAAAATGTCCACCTGCAGCAATTTCTCAGTAACTATGAGATAGAATTTCAAAAAACTTGAAATATACATGAACCAGCGTACCATGATGATGCCCGTCAATTTTTTTTTCTTTCTGATTCAGTGTCCCTTGAGTTATTGCCCTTTAATTTTTAAAAAATCCACAGATCTGTACATAGCAAACCAACCAATTGGTAGAATTTCATTAAACTTCTGTCATTTTTAAATCCATGAACATTTATTATAAACATGTAAAGTTGTTGCCCCCCCCCCCCTTAAAAAAATCATTCCTTTTGATCTTTTTTTCAAATCTTCTATGAATATTTTATCAACATGCAAAGTTGTATTGTTCTCTCACCTCACTCTCCACTCAAGTCATGACCACCACCCTGATCGTGCATCCCTGCCCCCTCCCCCAAATTCCTTTTTTTTTTTTGGTTCCTGGCGCTGAGACAATCTGGTATCTGGCACAGTGTTCTCCATGTACCAAGTTAGTTAATACACCATCAAGGCTTGTGTTAAACTGTAATATAAAGTGACAAAGTTGAAAACATAACATTGTGAATTCACTATATTTGATTACACCATAAACTAAAATGCTCAAATCCTTATGAAAGCAAAAATGATTTAAATGGTGTTCAATTTTTTCACAACTAAACTTTTTTTATGACATTTACTTCAGACTTTCATATAACATTCATTTAAAATATATTAATTCTAACACAGCTACAAAATTCTTTGTCAGTTAATCAAAGGAGGTCAAGCATTGTTCTGGCTGGTAGGAGAATGTTGTGGTATGAATTACAATGTGAAATTGTCGCATGACACCTGTTTCATTACTAACTGGATAAACAATCCAGCACAGTTTTTATCACAGTATTTGAAAGAGCATATCAGAAGGAAATTAAACGAGACTTTTTTGTAGTTTTCTGTGCATCTGAACTCTGAATCATGGTAAATCAGTAAATACACCATGCGAAGGCCACCACTATTGGTTACTTAAATCAATTTTCAGATGTAACATATTTATCTTATTGTACCGAGGAATACATTTATTGCAGGTAACATATTTACACAACATCAAATCTTGCAAAAAGATCCATTCTCATTTTTACAAACATTTTGACATCTCCAAAAAATCTACAATCACTCTCTGCATTGATGCAAGACTCATGAAAAATCTCTTACGTGAAACTGTTACAAATGTTACAGTAAGAATGTTACCTTGTAGAACTGCTGTATATCATTGTATCTGTTACACAACTTCTTATGCACAAAATATGGATGGTTCAGTATATATCATTAGCAACAGGTGGTTCCTGCAAAACAAACACAATCGAATTAGCAACATATTTTGAGCTGTATGATAAAAAGAATACATTTTTTCTGACATACGCCCTTCTGCACTTGAAATAAGAAAGTTTTCAAAAAAAAATATTGTTCCGTTATTAAAATTGCATCATTATAATGTAATTACTTTGATGTAAGTTTGGTATTTGCACATTTTTAACATTTTTTTCAGAAACATTCCAGTTTTATTTTATTTTGATTCCTGGAATATTCAACACTGATTATATATCCACAGTGTACAGTTACATACTGGCTAATTTTTGTTAAGTTCAATTTATGCCATTCCATAGAGATGGTGATTTAGGTTAATTATGAAAACAGTGATTTAGGTTAATTATGAACAGTGATTTAGGTTAATTATGAACAGTGATTAAGGAGTCTGGGATATAGGAAATATATTTGAGTCCACACACGTTAAGCAGTAACTTACTTTATGTGTAATATGCTGTTCTTCAACAGGACCTCAACCATCAGGTTCTACCAGTGATGGATGTGCTATCATATAACCATCATCAATGATCAGAAAAAATCTGAAACCATGCAACATTATTTTGATTAAAAGGCTTAGGTCTCAAACCACAGACTGAATCTGTACACTGATAACATCTAATACAAGAAAACAACTAGATAAAGTGGTAAGTGGTGGGTAGAGGATCTGACCACATACATCAGCAGTTTTGTCTTTCAAACCCTGTGTGAGCTTCTCATCCTTTAATCCTTAAAACTGATGAAAAAACTGGTCAGAAAGAAATCAATAACCACAGCTTGATTAAATGTCAGAACTGAATAGAAGACAAATAAGTCTGAACTACAGAAACAGGTGTGCTACAATACGATCTGATCTACCAAATAGTTTACACTAGGCATCCAGTGTAACACAATATATGAGCAATTTGGTCAAAAGTTGTTATTTGCCGGCTTTGGATTGGTTGAAAACTGTGTAGGGAAACCCGAAGCATTCAATGAGACTTCAGCTGATTGGTAAAAAATGTGTTGCTTTGAATCATGAAAATATCCTTAAAATCTGGAAATACAATGTTTTCTGTGCATTTTGAAGTATTTTATAGCTGCCTGGCTATATATCTAACTTTGAAATTAGCAATTTAGTGAAGTAAGTACTTGTTGGAATTCACCACTAAATTCCATGCACAGTTGAGGGTGGTTGTCTTTGAATGGAAATAGAAAAAAATGGATCCTGCATGCCCATGTAAAAATGTTATTTGTTTGTGTCTGGAAGGCTATTTGACAGGGTAAATGGCACCTCATGTGTCAACAAAAGTTTTGAGGGGGTAATACAGAGTCACTTCTTACAATGTAAGCCTATGGAAAAATTAATAGCAGTGTCTGACCATTTGACAAGAGTGAATGAGTATACAATCAGACTGTAGGGAGTTACCTACAAGATAACTGAAATGAGAATAAGTTCTGCTACATACTAACACCAGACAGTCTGCAGACAGCTATATGATCAAAGATCATCTTGTAGAAGTAACGAAGTGTTAAATCAATACCCATCACAGCTATAATCTTATCTGTGGCACTGTGGAGTGATTGAGCTCTGAAAAGGCAAAAAAGTGGATTGTATAACTTCATTTGTGGTGCAGGTAAAGCAAGCTCTCTAATGACAAGACTGGTTCAAAAGTTATAACAGAAATTAGTCTGTAATGATACAGTGGGTCCACGGTTGTAATGGACACAGTCTGTAATGACAGTGGGTCCAAGGATATAATGGATACAGTCTGTAATGACAGTGGGTCCAAGGTTATAATGGATACAGTCTGTAATGACAGTGGGTCCAAGGTTATAATGGACACAGTCTGTAATGACAGTAGGTCCAAGGTTATAATGGAAACCAGTCTGTAAAGACAGTGGGTCCAATGTTATAATGGAAACCAGTCTGTAATGACAGTGGGTTCAAGGTTATAATGGAAACCAGTCTGTAATGACAGTGGGTCCAAGGTTATAATGGACACAGTCTGTAATGACAGACTGTGTCCGAAGATATGAAGGAAACCTGTCTCAGGATACAGTCTTGCCATTGGTAAATTTCAAATTTGTGCTAAAAGCAGATCAGATGCTACAATTCTACACTTTCATAGCATGAAAATATAATTATGAGCATTGAAAACATACTCTCCACTGAAAAAAACAACTTAGTACAGAACTTACTGTCCTTCAAAAAGATAGTGTGACTTATTGTGACAATAGCCTGCTCTGCCCACATCCAAATATGGTGCTGTCAGTGTCACCTGGCTGGGATATTTCATTGCTTGTTCATACCTGAAGAAATAAGAGAAAATATATGAAGTTTACATCTTATTTCTTTGTATTTTATCACTTTTTAATAACAAACCTTCTTCTAATTACTGCAGTCAACCAGTCTATCTCAAAGGTTTCAGTATTCACTTGGCAGGTTCAGGGACATTTTCTCTCTTATATTTGGAAATGAATGACTTTTGGCCTTACGTTTTTAACCCTTAGTCTGCTAAATTTCTAAAATGGACTGTTCCATCATTCAATTTGGACAGAATCACTTATTATTCAAAGAGATGTTCACTGAAAACTTACTGACTGAATAGCGAACAGTGCAGACCATGATCAGACTGCACGGATGTGCAGGCTGATCTTGGTCTGCACTGGTCGCAAAGGCAGAATCTCTTGCCGCCAGCAGGCTAAGGTTAATAAAATGCAAAAAAATCTCCCCATTATTCCACTGCCAGTATAGATAATATCAAAGAGATAATTCAGAGTTTTTCCTATATAGTTTTCTGTTTTCTGAATGACACTACATGTTTGAATTTCTAAGTTACAGCTGAAATAAACTGCCTATAAAAGTTATATCTGAAAAGTTTTTATTTACCATGGCTGTTTTGTAGGATCATATGTTTCATCAAAAAAGGCTACGGGATAAGACCTGAACACACCACTGGAAGTAGTAACCTAACGCCTGACAATGTATTCCTTGAGTTCACTGACCTGGAACCTTATCTATAACAGCTGTAGCAGCTACATCATTTCTTACTGTCTCCTGGAAATAAAATAGCTGACATCTAGTAACAGGAAACAAAATTGTGTATTTTAACTGTGTGCCTTTAGATGCTATTAACACGACTTAACCTACAGCATTAGGGCTTCGACCAAGTGCATGTAGAGACTTAGGAGTCCTAGTAACCATATAAGGCACATCTTTGCCATTTCAAAGATGTTAATTGTGTTTAGATACAAGAAATTCATCATTTAATTAATCATGTAAAATATCAATGTTAACAATTTTTAACCCTTACCCTGCTATATTTCTAAAATGGACTGATCATTATTCAATTTGGGTAGTACCACTTATTATTCACAGGGGTTTTTACTGAAAATTTACTGACTGAATGGCGAACAGTGCAGACCATGATCAGACTGCACGGATGTGCAGGCTGATCTTGGTCTGCACTGGTCGCAAAGGCAGTATCATTTGCCGCCAGCAGGCTAAAGGTTAAAGACACAAGACACCAACATGATGCCAAAAATGACATCAGTTTCCAAATTTTATGGGCAAAAATAAGTACTGATTATACCATTGTTAAATTTCCTTCTTAGTAAAACAACTACATGTATACAGTAATGTATCAATTAAAAGATAAAAGTCTTCTTTCTTTAAATACAGTTTTGAACTGTCAGAGGTGATGAAATGCAAAAAAAAAGTGTAAAATGCAGTTTCTATACCTTAAGTCCTGGGATGCTAATGAGGTGCGTATCATCTTTCAGATAAGCCACATGACTCTGCACCGTTCTCTTGTTTACTCCCTGATTGAGATGTTCAAATGGGTTCATAAAACTATTGGCTGACAGGAAAACTGTGCTGGAATCTGTAACAGAATGTTCATAATCAGAATACACCTCTACTCCTGTTCACAATCATACTCTATGTCACATGATGTTCACAATCCTAATAATACGTCAGGTCCTGTTCATGTTTTCCAGACTTTCAGCACAATGAGGCACAAAATAACCTACTTTCTGGGTCTATATTAATCAATTAATATCTGAAACTAAAGTCTTAACAATGACAGATATTCAAGTTGCTACAGCCTTGTTCACAGAATAACTAGAGATGCTTTTGAGAAAAGCGCATGTCTCCGGTTTGGGGACAAAACTACGCAAGAAATCTCAGTGTTTTTGGTAATTCAAGGGCCATAATTCCGAAGTGCCTACGCCAATTTGGCTAGTTATCGAACTTGGCTGAGCACTTATTGGTAGACACATTTTGTTGAAGTTTGGTGAAGATCGGAGGAGAAATGTTCAACTTAGAGTGCGGACAAGCTTTGTGACAGACAGGTAGACACACACACAGATAGACTGGAGTAAATCAGTATGTCTCCCACACCATTGTGTGGTGAGACATAATCATAGTCCTGAATTTTTTAAGAGCTGCTTTATCTGCAAAATGCACATTTCATTTCTATATGTGCAAATTTTAACAATGATACAGCAATTACAAAATTTTAGAAACTTAGCAGGCTAAGTGCTAAAGATATTACTGCCAAGACATACACGGTAATATTACAAACAAAACAAGAGGGTCCTGATGACCCTGGATTGCTCACCTAAGTAATATGATTGAGCTACATGTTTCAAATGTCAAACTGATGATAAAATATTAAGAAAGTCAATAGGTCACATTCATGGTCAATGAAATTCAGTTTTACGATTTGTGTGCAAAACTGTGTATGTCATCAACATTTCAAGGCTGTATCTTAAAAAACAAGAAAGTAGGTCAGTAGGTCAAGGTCACGGTCAAATGACATCATATCACTTGGGGTCATCATTAATTATAATTAAACAGTCTTGGAAATAGGATCAGATGATTTTTAAAGTATTTTTCCTATATAACTCAAATAATAACTAAGTGACCCCAGGGCCGGGCCTCTTTTAACCCCAGGTGCATAATTTGAACAATTTTGGTAGAGGACTACAAGACAATGCATCAAACCAAATATCAAAAGCCTAGGCCGTATGGTTTCAGACAAGAAGATTTTTAAAGCTTTTTCCTATATAAGTCTATGTAAAACTTGGGACCCCCGGGGCGGGGCCATATTTGACCCTAGGGGGATAATTTGAACAATCTTGGTAGAGGACCACTAGATGATGCTACATACCAAATATCAAAGCCCTAGGCCATGTGGTTTTGTACAAGAAAATTTTCAAAGTTTTCCCTATGTAAGTTTATATAAACCATGTGACCCCCCGGGTGGGGCCATATTTGACCCTAAGGGGATAATTTGAACAATTTTGGTAGAGGACCACTTGATGATGCTACACACCAGATATCAAAGCCCTAGGCCCTGTGGTTTTGGACAAGAAGATTTTTAAAGTTTTTCCTTTCGGTTGCCAATGCAACCAGAGTTCTGCATGGAATTCAATTCTTTGAACAATTTTGAAAGAGGGCAACCCAAGGATCATTCCTGTGAACTTTTGTGTAATTCTGCCCAGAAGTTTTCAAGAAGAAGATTTTTTTAGAAATTGTTGACGGACGACGGACTACGCACGATGGACATCAAGCGTTCACAATAGCTCACCTTGTCACTTCGTGACAGGTGAGCTAAAAATGTTTGTTTGCTCTTGCTCTTCATGTGACATTAACATTACATTATACTGTACAAAATGTATGACATAGTGGTTATTTACCTGTTGTAGCTAGCTGTTTCAGATGTAGGCACATTTTGTTGGTTGGTAAAATATCTATTCCAAGGTACACTAGGTCAGATAGGCTCACTGTTTAAATATAAACATATATACTCTTACATGCAACATCTAATTTGATAATCAAATTGTGCAAGCATGTGGAGTTTCTTCAAAGCTAATTAAGTTTTTTACATTTCCAGTGAAACATCTCTCGCTCAAGCACCAGGGCTGATCCGAGCAATTTGTGGTCCATGGTCGTTTTTCATACATGAATTATGTTTGAATTGTTCAAAACCCTGGAAAACTCATGCATTTTGCTCATCTCATTGTGACTCTATGCTGTAAGTGTTTTACTGCATATAAAATTTACATCTGCTCTAAACATTTCTGAATTTAGATAACAAATTTTGATTTAATTACCACAAAATCAAACTCACTCAGCACTTTCCTAATCTCAAAACTGTGTGACACATCCTTTTGCCATTTTTGTTCAAAGTTTAAGATTTCTATCTTTAATCATTTAAATATAGATCAATGTATATCTTGAGTCTTCAGGTTTTAACAAGTTTGTAAGAAATTGTTACCATGGTTATTGAGATGCTTGACATTATCATACTTCTGCAGGATCTTGACCACCACAATAAATGGTGTATTGTCAACCTGCAATCCAAAAATATAATTCTTTTCATGAAAAACTGTCTTCAATCCTAGAGATCCATATGTAAAAGGTCTCCAAAGTATTTTTGGAAAGAAATAAACAATCACATCATTTGACCTAAGATAAGAATAGAAATTTACAGCAAAGTAATATTTCATCTGTAACATCTGACCATAAAAAATCTGTCTTCATTATGCATGTTTTTCCAGACATATTTTGCATGGAAAACCTTGTATGTGGTAAGA
Source organism: Mercenaria mercenaria (assembly GCF_021730395.1). NCBI lineage: Eukaryota > Metazoa > Mollusca > Bivalvia > Venerida > Veneridae > Mercenaria > Mercenaria mercenaria. Next base: position 2,908,025 of record NC_069378.1, read on the forward strand.
ACACCAGTATAATTGCCTGTTTCTTTTATCTACATTGTCTGTTCTCCTCCAGCACGCCTACAAATATAATACAAATTTTCAAATTATTTCTCAATTTCCAACAACAATACTATACATATCTGGGACCTGGGACAAAGCAAAATTTGACCCTTTCATTATCTACCATCATATCACAAGTACTTGCCTAATTGAGCTGTGTCATGAGAAAACCAACATAGTGGGTTTGCGAACAGCATGGATCCAGACCAGCCTGCGCATCCACGCAGTCTGGTCAGGATCCATGCTATTTGCTTTCAAAACCTACTGGAATTAGAGAAACTGTTAGCGAAAAGCATGGATGCGCAGGCTGGTCTGGATCCATGCTGTTCGCAAACCCACTATGTTGGTTTTCCCATGGCACGGCTCATATGTGGTTAATATGTAGCATACTTACTTGAAACTCACACCATTTCAATATGCCTAACAAATATAATCTTATAAATGAGCTGTTACCACTAATAATTAAACAGAATTCAAAGAAATCAAAACTGAACATGAGTTACTTAATATTATACTCATATCTCAATATTTATAATCCTGAATTTATTACCGTAAGAAAAAAAAATGCCATCTTGTACCTCAACATGTTGCTGCATACATCTTCAAATCCTGGAACATTCTCAAAATGCCAGATGTCCATATGCATTGGTTGAAGGCTGGTTTGATTGGTCGAGTGAATGCGGGGTGCATTATGGTATACCCATTCTCGTTGATTATGAAAGTGTAAGAATTATCTGCCTGGTTAAAGTATGTGATAACTTGTACGAGGTACTCCATGAGCAGATCCCGACACTCCCACAGGCTTCTTGTTATGTAGATATGCCATGCTGATACTCATTGTTAGACCTAAAACATACATTCATAACATACTGTAGATAAAAAATCAAAACTTTAATAATATCACTCTTTAAACAAGAGGGCCATGAAGGTCCTGTATTGCTCACCTGACCTATTGACCTAAAGATCATCAAGATTAACATTCTGACCAAGTTTCATTAAGATATGGTCATAAATGTGGCCTCTAAAGTGTTAAATAGCTTTTCCTTTGATTTGACCCTGTGACCTAGTTTTTGACTCTACATGACCCAGATTCAAACTTGACCTAAAGATCACCCAGATTAACATTCTGACTAAGTTTCATGAAGATACAGTCATAAATGTGGCCTCTAGAGTGTTAACAAGCTTTTCCTTTGAATTGACCTATTGACCTAGTTTTTGACCACACCTGACCCAGTTTGAACTTGATCTATAGATCATCAAGCTTACATTCTGACCAAGTTTCATTAAGATATGGTCATAAACGTGGCCTCTACAGTGTAAACAAGCTTTTCCTTTGATTTGATCTGGTGACCTAATTTTTGCTCCTACATGACCCATATTCAAACTGGACCTTGAGATTACCAAGATTAACATTCTGACCCAAGTTTCATGAAGATACAGTCATAAATGTGGCCTCTACAGTGTTAACAAGCTTTTCCTTTGATCTGACCTGGTGACCTAGTTTTTCACCCCGGATGATCCAATATCAAACTCGTCCAAGATTTTATTAAGGGTAACATTCTGACAAAGTTTCATTAAGATTGGGCCAAACATGTGACCTCTAGAGTGTTAACAAGCTTCTCCTTTGATTTGACCTGGTGACCTCTGACCAAATTTCATTTAGATTGGGCCAAAATTGTGACCTCTAGAGTGTTTACAAGCTTTTTTTGATTTGCGCTTGTGACCTAGTTTTTGACCCCAGATGACCCAATATCGATCTAGACCAAGATTTTATTGAGGGTATCATTCTGACCAAGTTTCGTTAAGACTGGGCCAAAATTGTGACCCCTAGAGTGTTAACAGTCAAATTGTTGACGACAATGACACCAACAACGACAACGACGGATGACAGACACAGGGCGATCACAAAAGCTCATCTTGAGCACTTTGTGCTCAGGTAAGCTAAAAATGCTTTGAATATGGCAATTTGAAATGCTGCAATTGAAAAGAAAAGCAACAAGCAACTTAACATATTAAATTCTGGTGGCAAGGTCAATTATACTTTTACATCAAAATTGAAATCTTTCTTTCAAGAGAAATATAAATTACTGATATGCTCCAGAATTAAAGCAATGCAAAACAGACTACACATATTCTGCCTTTACAAAATTAAGGTAATGACAAAAATGTTTATAGGAAAGACCATAATAAGCATTATGTTCCACAATTTTTTTTACCTCCACCAGCATTGTCAATATACGGAAGTGAGTACACAGCCTCCTCTGCTGTTGTTTTGTTGAAAGGTAGATAAAATCTTCCCACTGTCATACTCAGATCTCTTGTGTTGTTGATGGCCAATATCACACCACGCTGTACATAAATATATACGTACATGTAAGCTTTATTATGTGGTTGGGTTTAACGTCGCACCGACACATTTTAGGTCATATGGCGACTTTCCAGCTTTGATGGTGGAGGAAGACCCTAGGTGCCGCTCTGTGCATTATTTCATCATGAGCGGGCACCTGGGTAGAACCACCCGACCTTCTGTAAGCCAGCTAGTTGGCTTCCTCACATGAAGAATTCAACGCCCTGAGTGAGGCTCGAACACACATCGATGAGGGGCAAGTGATTTGAAGTCAGTGACCTTAACCACTCAGCCATGGAGGCCCCCAAGCTTTATTATACATCATATTATAATCAATATTGGCACAAGTATGGAGTACCACAGGAAGCTATCAGTACCATTTTTCATGCTTCTGGCATGCAATGGTCGGAAATCGAACCCCTGACCTCCTGCACTTGAAATATTGAGTAATTATTTATAATTAGAACAGTTCCATGGTTATAACAAATACTCAGTATTATCCTACAGAATACATTGTATTCAATTATAAACTAGGGATGCTTTTGAGAAAGCGCATGTCTCCCACAACTGCCCCTATGAAAAATGTCTAGTTTCTCTAGATGGTTTAGATGAGTTGATCCAATTAGATGGTCTGGATGAGTGAATCCAATCAGTAATTCAAGGGCCATAAATCAGAAGTGCCTGGGCAGATTTGGCTAGTTATCGTACTTGGCTAAGGTCTTATGGCCAAACACATTTTGTTCAAGTTTGGTGAAGATTGAATGAGAAATGTTCGATTTAGAGAGCAGACCATTGTATAAAGGCGGATTTTTCGGTAATTCAAGGGCCGTAACTCCAAAATGCCTAGACTGATTTGGCTAGTTATCAAACCTGGCCGAGGTCTCATGGTCAAACACATTTTGTTCAAGTTTGGTGAAGACTGGATGAGAAATGTTCGACTTAGAGTGCGGACAAGAGTAAAAAGGCCGATAATGCATGGGCCGTAACTCCGAAATGCCTGGACCGATTTGGCTAGTTATCGAACTTGGCCGAGATCTTATAAATAAACACATTTTGTTCAAGTTTGGTGAAGATCGGATGAGAAATGTTTGAATTAGACTGTGCGGACGCCTGGACCGATTTGGCCAGTTATCGAACTTGGCCGAGGTCTTATGGTCAATCACATTTTGTTTAAGTTTGGTGAAAATCGGATGAGAAATGTTCGACTTAGAGTGCGGACAAGCTTTGTGACAGACACACACACAGACTGGAGTAAATCAATATGTCTCCCACACCACTGTGTGGTGGGAGACATAACGATTTATCAAATATTCTTCAATTAACAGCCAACTAGAATAGTGTACACAAACTGAATTCTAGAACAATATCAATGCAATCACAATATAAACTATCTTTTGTTAGGTGTCTACACCAAACTGCAAATAACTGTTAAGACATAAATATTCTTAAATATGAACATTTACACAAGTATTTACAGAGTTTAATGAATACATGTATTTGAATTTGATTTTCATATTCGAATATTTGACCGGTTGATTTCCCACACTTTGTTTAAATATGCTGCTATAAGAAATAGTTCTAACAAGAGCTGTTACTAATGGTGACAAATGCCCCCGCAGTGCCTTGACCTTTGACTTGGTGACCCCAAAGTCAATAGGGGTTGTGTATTCAATAAGACTTTTGTACTATTAGCATGTGAGGTTTGAAGGTCCTGGGTGCAGTGGTTCGCAAGTAAATTGCATTCATGCAAGAAGTTAACACTGGCCCCTGTGACCTTGACCTTTGACCTGGTGACCCCAAAGTTAGTAGGAGTCATGTACTCAATAAGTACTATCAGCATGTGAAGTTTGAAGGTCCTGGGTGCAGCGGTCCGCAGTAAAGTGCCTTCATGCAAAAACTTAACGTTGGCCCCTGTGACCTTGACCTGGTGACCCCAAAGTCAGTAGGGGTCGTGCACTCAATGAGTACTATCAGCATGTGATGTTTGAAGGTCCTGGTTGCAGTGGTTCGTGAGTAAAGTGCCTTCATGCAAAAAGTGAACGTTGTGACTAACTAACGAACGGACAGTTGAAAACTAATATGCCTCCCTTCGGGGGCATAAAAAGAAAGCCATTCAACTGATTCTATTTTTATTATTATATCTTGATATCGGTATGCAAGAAAAAGATTCTTTCACTGCTTATAGGTGCAGATGGAAATATCTGACTCTCAGGTAACAGTTTAGGCAGTAACACGGTAGAAACCCCGTTACCGCCTAAACAGTTACCCTTGAAGCCGGAAATTCCCGTCTGCACCTATAACCAGTGAAAGAATCTTATAACATCAGATCATTTTGTTAAAGACACTTAATGCGTGATTTCTTTTCAATTATTTGAATTAATTAACTTTTAACAATATTTACTTCATAAATATGTGTTTAAAGAAAGACCAACATGCACAAAACAGAAGAACTAGTAAACACTGATTGAACATGCACGTGATAGATGTTTCTTGCCTTGGAAATAAGTTCCTTAATGCAGAAACAAATTTTACCAAAAGCAGCTATCACAGAATGGCATGTTAAACACTTAAAACCCTTAAGTTGCCATTATACTTTGATAATGCCAGAATGTGACATTGTTTGTAGCAGATTTTTGACAATAATTTCATTTGCGTTATGATGGCAGTGTACCAGCTATCAAATAATAGTGTGTTGTAGCATTACCAGAAATGCATTTTTTATGTCAAATTCACAGTGACAAAACCTGCTATTAGTCAATAGCATGTTTTGGCATGATGAACTATAAACATGAAATAGACATTTATTTGTGCCAGAACAAGTTATGCCTATTATGACCTAATTAGGTTAGATAAGAAATAAAAAAGTATTTATCATGCTAAATAAACCCTATATCAGTAACTTCACTGCATCAGGTTGGTCATTTTATACTTTTCCAACCTGTTAGACAAAAAACTGGTCATCCTGTAAAAATTTCAAATATAAAGATGGAGCCTTCTGGCTCTAATACCTCAACTTGCAAAAAGAAACAACAAGAAAACAAGAGCTCGTCGAACATGAAATGCCCGCCACCCCCCTGATGCATTCAGTAATTGCACAAGGAACAGAAATTATATGCTCACTGTAAACAAAAGTTCTACCATTCTGGTTTAATCTGACCTTGACCTTTAACCTATTAACCTAACAAGAGATTACAGAGTGATCTTACCACCATCCACCGAGCCATTTTCAAGGTCAAATTTTATTTTGGAACAAAAAACTATGCATGTGGTCTAAATTTGAAGCCTGTACCTTCAAAAATGTGAAAGTAGGTCACTAGGTCAATAACATGGTCAAAGTTTTTTTCGGTATACAAGCCTATGCATGTGGTCCAAATTTGAAGGCTGTAACTACAGAAATGTGAAAGTAGGTCACTAGGTCAAGATCAACTCATGTCAAGGTTCATTTTGCCACTCAAAACTATACATGTGGTCCAAATTTGAATGACGTAAGTTCTGGACATGAAGGTTCTAAGTTGTTCCCTATATAAGTCTATATAAACCATATGACCCCTGGGGCGGGGCCACAATTGACCCTAGAGGGATAATTTGAACAGACTTGGTAGAGAACCACTAAATGATGCTACATTACAGTCTTTGTGGTTTGGAAAAGAAGATTTTCGGTTTTGCCTATATACTGTGAAATCACTTAATTTCGTGGTTTTGGTCAGAACGGCAATTTCGTGGGGATGTGAATTCGTGGATTTCAACTTTTGAACATAAGATGAATGGGGATTTTACTTGTTCATTGGGATTAAATTTCGTGGATTGACTCAACCACGAAATCCACGAAAATTAGTCCCCCACGAATATTAATGATTTCACAGTAAGTCTATGTAAACCATGTGACCCCCAGGATGGAGCCATATTTGACCCTAGGGAATAATTTGAAAAATCTTAGTTGAGGACCACTAGATGATGTCATATACAAAATATCAAAGCCCTAGGCCTTGTGGTTTTGGACAAGAGATTTTTCAAAGTTTTTTCCTATATAAGTCTATATAAACCATGTGACCCCCAGGGCAGAGCCATATTTGACCCTAGGGAATAATTTTAACAATCTTAGTAGAGGACCACTAGATGATGTCATATACAAAATATCAAAGCCCTAGGCCTTGTGGTTTTAGACAAGATGTTTTCAAAGTTTTTTCCCATTAAGTCTATATAAACCATGTGACCCGGGAGGCATATTTGACCCGGAATAATTACAATCTTAGTAGAGGACCACTAGATGTGTCTATACAAATATCAAGCCTAGCCTTGTTGACAAGAGTGAATTTTTTAACTTCCGCCGGGTGGGACCATATTTGATCCCAGGGAAATAATCTGAACAATCTTGGTAGAGGACCACTAGATTTTGCTACATACCAAATATCAAAGCCCTAGGCCCTATGGTTTTGGACAAGAAGATCAGAAACTGTTTTAACTGTTCCTGGCCAATGTGACCTTGACCTTTGACCTAATGACCTCAAAATCAATAGGGGTCATCTGCTGGTATGGCAAACCTAACTATCAATTTTCCTGATACTAGGCCCAAGCGTTCTAGAGTTATTGCCTGGAAACCATTTTACTGTTCCTGGTCACTGTGACCTTGAACTTTGAAACACTAATCTCAAAATCAACAGGGGTCATCTGCTGGTCATGATCAACCTCCCTATCAACTTTCATGACCCTACGCCTAAGCGTTCTTGAGTTATCATCCGGAAACTGTTTAACTGTTCAGGGTCACTGTGACCTTGACCTTTAACATACTGACCTTTAAAATAATAGGGGTCATCTGCTAGCCATTACCAACCTTCCTATCAACTTTCATGATCCTAGGCCCAAGTGTTCTTGAGTTATCATCCAGAAACCGTTTTACTATTCAGGGTCACTGTGACCTTGACCTTTGACATACAGACCTCAAAATCAATAGGGGTCATCTGCTGGTGATAACCAACCTCCTTATCAACTTTCATGATCCTAGGCGCAAGCATTCTTGAGTTATCATCCGGAAACGGATTGGTCTACATTCCGACCGACCGACACACAGACTGACCGACCGACCGACCAACATCTGCAAAACATTATACCCCTTCTTCTTTGAATGGGGGTATAAAAACGTGACGGTCATGGTCGCTGACTTCAAATTCTCGACTATCACCAACATGGGATGAAAACTTAACTTGATGTGTAAAACTTTTCACGTAAGGAAGCCATCCAGCTGAGGTTAGTGTCTCGATCTAGTTACTAGTCTGAGCCCCAAAAAATGTCTGGAGGGGCACTTAGAATCTTTCCCCACCAACAAAACCTACCTGGGAAAAGTTCATTGTGTCATTTCGGTGTTACTCTCATCAAACAAAATAAACATTGTTCCCGTTTTCTGTTTGTTTGTTTGTTTATATTTTTATATAAATGAATTTGTAAACGGGTCTTTGTTTTGTTTTTTTCGGTGTAATGTGAAAATATATCATTACAATTATATATCAACAGTGAACGTCACATGCAATATATTTTCAAGAGGGGTTAATGCTTTGATCTTACATGTAAAACAAACATATTCCTAGTGTATAAAAGATAAAGATAAAGGTCTTGTTTATTATAGTGCCACCTCTATTGAAAGGGCCAGCCAATTTGGCTTATGAGACACAGGTTGTGCTTTCCAATTACCTCCCAACTCCTACCACTATGCCAGGCGCAATGCGGATAGAAGTCGGTAACCATTCAAAAAAAGCTTGCAGCTCTAGAACCGGCCTTATCGGATCAAATCCCATGACACACACACCCATTTATGTGTATATGAGTATGTACTCGTGGAATTATATGCTAAGTGTTAAAAAGCATGTATTCACAGTGCAAATCATCCATGCTTAATCATACGTACAATACGTTTGCTTTCTCACTGTTCAACATGTCCGAAATGACCTACATTATTCCATTTTTATCATATAGTTCTTGTTTATTTTTTACCTTAAATTAAAGCAAACATGTTCAATATAATTTTAAACTTAAACTTTGAAGTTTAGTAGGTTGTAGCATTCTCTGCATCAAGGGTATTTTTTATTACCTTCTGTAGTCAGTTATTTATTTTAAAAATGCTTTTTTATTAACCAAAGTGGAAAATATCAGGTACTTAACTGCAGCTTTCTAAAAGGTCAGTAAGAATTCTTGATGTCATTTGTCAGACATACCTTGTAAATAAATAACATTATAACATAATTAATACTTCTATTTCTCTTGTTGCACTTATGATAAAGTTATATGTATATCTGTCCGAGTAGTTCAACCCCTGTAAATGCCCACTACGTAAGCGCACACCATACCTATAGTCCGGACTTCTTTAATGTGTCACGGCATGTGCACAAAAATGACAAATTTTGCCAACACCTGGTGAATTGCAATATGTTTTTTAGAAAAGTAATAAATGGAAATAGAAAAATAGCTCTCGACTCATTTACACGGATAGTTCAGCTTTATTATGTATGTTATAGTTTTTCACAGTTATGCATGATGACAATGATAGAATACTAGATCTAGCTTGCACCGAAAATTGTGACGTGAACATACTGATAACTTTTCCCACTTTAGTCTTTTAGTTAACAGGTTAAAGTAAGAGTTTAGCACTTCATGGTTTTAATATATTGTCACTTTAAAAAAAATGTTTGTTTTACAGTAACTTCGAAATTCCTCAGATATCATGTCATGTCTCCCACCCAACTTATTCATAATTTCAAAATAGCAGGTCTAGGAAAGTGGTATATTTACAGATTATCTGTAAAATTACAGATAATCTATAATTTTACAGATTTTTCGATCTGTAAATTTACAGATCAAATGTTTGAAAATTGCTAAAATCTTACTTGGACTCAAAATAGCAGCTTGAAATTAATTGATTTACTTATGGTACGCATAAATAAAGGTCAGTTGTAACTTTCAGACATTTCTGTTGACTTTGATTTTTTTGAAAATGCCAAAAATTCAAAGTCAATAAAAATGGCTGAAACTCACAAATGATGTTAATTTGTGCATTCTGTAAATAAACAAATTAATTTCAAGTTGCGGTTTTGGAAATTAATGTAATTTTATCAATTTTCATACACACAATCTGTAAATTTACAGATCGAAAAATCTGTAAATTTTAGATTATCTGTAAATTTACAGATAATCTGTAATATAGTAATTCCGCCCTTGAAACCGAATTTGTCAAGCAACCACCCGAAACGAATTTCGCCGCCAATGTTTGACCATCTCTCATTAAAAATATAAAACCCTATAAAACGTGATTGCCGCACCTTTTATAACTTTCAGAAATTGATTCGCTTATTCTTGAATTGTCAATCGATAGAGTATTTAATATCAATATTTACTCGTCTTCTCACCAGGAGCTGTCGTTGCAAACCTTACAAGTTTCAGTGGTAAAAATGTTCAAAATCATTTATTTGTAAAATTAGTGATTGTTTTCAAATTTCAGCTTGATGATCCCTATTAACGAAGTCGTTTTTTAATTTATATTCATTTTAATAACTAAAAAATTTTTTTTTTTAGTAATAGTTTAAGAAAAAGTATAAATAAAATTTAATTTCTATGTCATTTGGTTTATGCAAAAGGGTCTAAGTCATGATATGCAACGTTTAAGCATGGAGTTTAGACTCAGTGTAATGCAAATTAACATGTTTGTGTAACGTTTTGTTTCTGAAATATCTGACATTATATCACTCTTGTTCAATACACTAATATGCCATTTAGATAATTACTTATGAGCTTAATAATAAATTCATTGATTTGTTTTAAACCGAACAGCCATCAAAGCTCCAGAACTCTTATTCAACTTCCTTGTGATAACCAATGCTACTAAATACTTTTTACATCTTATAAAGAAAATACGGTCTGATGAATCAACATGTTCTTTCCTTATCCCAAAGCCCTATATATTTTGGACTAGAAAATGGAGATAGTAACTTTTCACCCCTTATCAGTTCGCATTCAATAACAATCAAGGATTCACCTCATTTCACACTTTAACATTTCAATGTTGAAAACCATTGCATCTAGGAAGCACAAGAATGGAAAATATGAATTGTTAAATAAGAGAAAATTTTAAAACATTCATCAAAAGGGGCCATGAGAATGGTCTTTAGCAATAACTTTATGCATTTTCCAAAGAATAATCATGGTTAAGGGCTGAAGGGGTATATGTTAAGGGCCCGTGTTCGATTCTGAAAATTGTGGCTTGGCAGGCTTCACGATTGTCTCACTTACACTTAATTTTAAGACAATGCAAAGTTTTCTGCAAACTGGCATAACCACATATGTTCAATGATCCGTCCCATGTAAATCCTTTACCTTTATAATTAAATACATTTAAATGAAATTCTATATCTTAACAACCAATCATCCATTTGGAATAGACGAAACGGACTATCATGACACCAATGACCCCTACAATTCATTCCATAAGGGACTACATTGATACATCACATGTAACCACGAGAAGTAACCTGATATGTGTGTAATGCACGCTGGGGCATCATCAACCACATCGTTATTGTCCCAGTGCAGACCACAGCAGATACTGGTCAACATTAAAGAATGAAATGCTACGGGTAAAGGCGTATATTGACATGTTATTGAAAATTAGTCCTGAGTTTGTTGTATTTCATGATATATCAGTATACAGCATTTAGAGGGAAACTATTTAACAAAGACACCACAAATTAAACACCTATCTACAAACAGTCTTTTAATTTGTCAAATAAATATATTAACAGTGCGCCAATTAAGAGTGCAAGTTTAAAAATTAAGCAGGTTAAAGCATCAGATATCAGTCAGAAAACTGTGCCAATAAAAATGCAATTATTATTTCGCATTATTGCTGCATAGAAATTTCAATAGTATATATAGCAACAGATCCGTTTTCTCTGTGTGAAAAATGTAAACAGTGGAAATTGACCTTTCAGTGCAACGAACTGTTCCATACCCATCAAATATTTGGCTCTCATATGACCCCTCAATAGTGTGATTCTTTGTGCGGGCCATGATTCACCCCATTTTGAAAACTTTAAAGACGTTGGCGAATTGACGAGGCATACATGTGAGCGGCCATTAAAAACAGGGTTCCACTTTAACGCAGCCTAATAAAAATGGTTTAATTATGGTCTAATTTGTGATCTTTCTAAAATTACAAAATCGATTAACGTCTGAAGTCATTTTCAAAAAATTTCATTCATTATTTTCTTTCATTTTAAGTGTATGCTTAGTTTAACGATTAGGGTTACTCATTTTACTACACTGCTCCTGTCATACACACATACAAGTAACTTGTGACTGCAGGTTAGTCAGTTCGGACTGCGTACATCGATAGAAACGATATCGATAATGACGATTTATTTTTGCACTGGAATATCGTCTCCATTATTCTTAAATCGATATTTTAAAGAGAAAAAAACTTCCAATAAACACCAATCCCTCAAAACTTAAATTACAAAGTTGTAAATTGATAAAGTTCAAAGTTGAAGTGAAGGAAATAAATGAAAGTTTTTATAATAATTTATTGTTTTACGTTGTATTTCTAAATTAAATACACACAACAACATGTACAGAGACTTACGCAAAAACTTAAAAATAGTTACAGAAGGTATATAAAGGCATCGGACAATGTTGTCTCTCACTAACAAGTCGATATACATGGTTCTCGATATTTGTCTCTGTAATATCTATCAGGCCGATATGCCTAAGACCAATCAATACAGTAATTCCGATCAGCACCTTAGACTCAAGTCTTCAGAGGTAGTTACCTGTTGGCTCATAGGTCTGATGAACTGTGCAAAGCTTCTCACTAAGGGTTTAAACTTTATTGCTGCAGCATTCAATTACGAAAATGTAATTTGTGTTCAAACTTTACATTGTATTATCCATGATTCATCGTAGGCAAGTGGTACCTATCATTGTTTTTTAGAAGAATGGCCTATTTAGGACTTGAAATCAGTTAAGTTCCACCAAGTCCTACAAGCCTACACTGATTTAGTCCATGGTTGAAACTTGACATTACCATCCAGATCAAAATAGCAAGTCAAACTAAGGAGGACTTCGTATCCACTCGACATTAAATTATTTCGAACATTCAAGCAATAAACTGTTGATAAATAAACTTTGATACACATTCATACCAATCAGGTCACACACTTGCCATGTAGTAACGACTTATGAAATCCAAAATACAAAAGTGCACTAATCGTTACTATTTTCCTGAAAATCTTGGGAATACTTAGACCAACCAATAATCTTCGAACAGCAGCCACATGATGAAGACTTTGTGTTTTCGATGAAATGTTTTAACAAGATTGCAAGAACTCAGTAAAAAGGAGTAAACAGAAATTCTAAGCACACGATAGGAAACTAAGCATGTTTCAAGCAAAGAAACAAGAAAAAATGATCTGCAGTTTAAAATGAAAAAGAGATAACATGTCAACTAAAGAGCAATCGCTTATTTCTGAACGCTCAGACTGATTTTTTTGTATAAAGTAGAAAAATTTTTACCATGATTTTAGTAAAAATCCATAATTCTTGCAAAGATAGATGGATTATGTTGTCTCTATTTTATTTGTAAAGTCACCTTATGTATGTAAACATGTTAACCAGTTTCAAACAACAGCAATGATATTTACAGAAAAAAGTTTACCTAAACAACTTTCTCAAAATCTAGCAATTCTAATCCAAAGCCATATCTGCAGTCGAAGATACGTCTTGTGTATATGGTCATAGATGCTGAACATATGTATTTCAAGCATAACATTAAGGTGAGAAAAAACTGATCTAAAGCTTCATGCAACGCGACGTCCAAAACAGTTTATGCGCTACCACTCGTATCTTTTTTTCAATGAAAATCACGATGAGCAAATATGCAAAAAGTGCAAACCTAACAATATCTAAGTTTCTATGTAAGGAAAACGTTCACAGTTTGCAAATACTCAAAACGAGATAACAGAACTAAGTGATAAAATAACAAATTCCTTTAGTAAAACAATTCAAGAAATGTTGGTCAATTTGTAACACCCAAATGTGGTGTTGTTAGAACAAGTTTGTACAGTTGAATCAATCATTTAGAATACTTGATGTTAATAAGGAATTACCCAATTATAAGTAAAATAAGGGGTACATGAAAGTTAGGTATGTTGTGAGCGGTGTATGTTTTTGTAACCTTTTAATCTGACACTAAATCACAAGTATTGACAGACTCAGAGAAATTATCAAATTCTTAACTAAAGATTGACGTGGAAGGACAAATGTGTCAGACGACCTCCATACTGTATAGTCAGCAATATCTTCGGAATACATGTTCCAATGCTCTACCAATTTTGGATTCTTTGCCGTTATAGTTAGAACAAGTCCGTTTTGAATCTCCAGCTATAGCTTTCCATTTATAAACAATATCAAATCAACTATTTTGAGATTATTATACTTTCATCTCTAGCATCCCTTTGTACAACAAAATGTTGTAAAACTTTCAACACATAAAACCAAACATTTTGCAAGAAATGGAATGGTATCTTAACAAAATGGCGCTTTATTTGGGGAATGACCAAAGAAATATATCCGCAAAAAATAAAACAAAGCAAATTTCATTGGCAGCAACGTTACAAACAAATGTTGTTACATTTTAAAATGCGAATGCATTTACATTGTTGTCATGGGCGAAAGTAGTTGTTTTAACGCGAATTTTTGTTAGTTGTTAGTATTTCATGTACTTTGATTCATTGGCCGAGATAATGACCAAGCTTTTAAAATAACGTGAACCGATGATGGTACTAGACACGGTCCGAATGAATCTGACGGTGTAGCAGGTGAGTGAACAACATGTGATCATCGCAATTTCGTAACCCGTTCGCTTCAAGGGCGAATTACCCTACCACTTTCCTAGACCTGCTTATAACACTGTATTAATTATGTACAGGAAGCAGCCACTCAGCGACAGTAAGCTTGTCTAAATATTTCCTAGGACCGCGTCAAATGAGTTTGACTATCTTAAAAACTTACATTAAAACATTACTAACAGAAACTCCTTAATAAAATCGTGAAATTGCACGACACCTTTTATCAAAAATAAACTTGCAGAAATTGACTTCCTTTTTCTTGTGCAAAATCTGTGCAAATGGCGGAGAAGTAAAGAGGGGAGGTAATTGATACATGAATCAATAATTTAACTACAGGTTCCATTCTACCAATGTTGAAGGTGTCCGTGCAAACAGTTACAGGTCTATCTCCATTTAGTAAAAATGTTGGGAAAACTCATTTTTGTAAAATTTAGGTGAAATATGATATTTCCCAAAATACTTGCAGCTATAGATTGCAGTCATATTAAAAAGTTTCGTGTATTTTGCACCATTTATATCATTTTTATAACAAAAAAATCTTGTTTTTTGTAGATAATGTTTATGCAAAGAAGTATAAAATATAATTTATTTTTATAGCTCTTTGGTTTATGCAACAAGGGTTCTAAGTCCATGGAGTTATGCAACAAAGGTTCTAAGTCCATGGAGTTAAGACCATTGTTGCATTCAAACCATGATTTGTGAATCATTTTTTCCTAAATATATCAATGAAATATATCAATTTCACATACCTAATGACTTTAAGAATTATTGATATAGTCTTAATAAATAATATTACATTTGACTTGTGTTCTTTATATTATCCGAAACAGCCATCAAAGCCCTGAACTACTTGATGTCAACTCATTGTGGAGTTAGACCCAATGTTGCATACGTGAAATACCTTTTTTTCACTCTTAAACAGAAGAATACGCTGTTGGGGGAGTGAATCAAGTGCGGATTGTTCTTTTTTATGCCACAAATGCCCTAACTCCATTTTAACTAAAAATGGAGATAGGTAACTTTTTGCACGGACCCCTTTAATTCAGTTCTATCTTCATTTCATATAAACAATAAGGTATTCAGACCTCATTTTCAGCACTTTAGAGCATTTCAATGATATGAAAACCATATATGGTCATTTAGTATGACATGTCTTTTTATCAAAAATAGAAAAATATTGACATGCTGTTACAAATAAGAAAAATCTGTTCTGAGAGACATCATCCTCTAAAAATGCCCCCATGAAAATACCGGTAGCCATTTAGCAATTAAGAGTATATAGACATTTTCTCAAAGAATAAATGCATTGGTTGAGAGGGCTAAGAGGCTTTCGTATGGAGGTGAAGGCCCTGTGTTCGATTCCTGGCTACTCCCATTGTGGTGTGTCCTTGGGCAAGGCACTTTATCACGATTGTCTCAATTGACCCAACTGTAAATGGGTGTTAGCAAATTGCTGGGGGTAAGATATAATTTGTTTTTTTCTGTTCTTAAAATAGGATCACTCAAAAGCTCTACAGAGCTTATGTTCATTGTTTCACAAAGTGATGGTAAATAAAATTTACCTTTACCTTTAATAATTAAACTTATTCCAAGAAATTTACAATGAAAATGGTCTAGATCTGTAACAATCTCAATACAATAAGCAATAAAAGTAAGCCGAAAGTACGACTGTCATTATACTCGTATGACCCATTATACCAGATTTCATCCATAACATGGAACTACATTTTGGATTACTTCACATGTAACACTGAGAAGTCACTTCCTGTTTTGTGTAATCCGTCCTTTAGCCTGCTGGTGGTCCATCCAGTGCGAACCAAGATCAGCCTGCACATCCGTGCTGCCCATGGTCTGCACTGTTCACCATCTAGTCAGTATAATTTGGTAAGCACCCCTTTTAATAATTAATGGTACTGTCCAAATTAAGAAATAGACATGTTTATTGAAAATTAGCAGAGTTTAAAGCATTGTACACTATATCTTCATATGATGTCAGTATAAAGCATCTTATGCTGGCAAATATTATATTATTAATAAGACATCCACAAAATTAAACACCTATCTACAAGAACAGATTTTTCCTTTTCCATTTGTCAAAAATAGTAAACAGTGCTGTCCAAATTAAAGAATGGACAAGTTTAATGAAATTAAGCAGAGTTTAAAGGCATCAGATATCAGCCAAGAAAACTCTGCCAAAAAAAACATTGTCCATTATATCTTCGCATGATGTCTGCATAAAGCATCTAATTGCGGCAAATACTATATCATTAAAACAGAATTTTCCTTTTTCATTTGTCAAAAATAGTAAACAGCTTAGACAATTGACCTTTTCAGTGCAACCACCTGTCTTCTACATACACATTTCATTCTTGTAAATGATATTTGCTCTGCAATGATGAACCACCTCGATAGCCTAGCTGTAGAATAATCACTTTGAGTGCAGGAAGCCATGGATTCTATCCCCAGAGGTTTTATGATAAAAACTTTAAAAGACTTGTGCGAATTATGACGAGGGCAACAGTGAACAGCGGACTCAATATAAAATACAGGGGTTTTCTCAAAAGTTTAAACAAGCTAGGCTAGATAAAAATAGGATACTTATATCACTCTTGATTTTGTATGTTCTTCTCTAAAATTAACAGAGAATCGGATAAGTCTTTGGAGTGATTTTCCTTATGAACCACACATATTTTACTTGCTAGGGCTGTTTAGTGTGTCTTTTTCACTGCCCTTGTATGACCATAAATTTACTGTGTGGTCCCGCCAAGGCTTTAGTTCATTTCCGGTAGGGCTGTCATCGATAGAAACGATATCGATATATCAACGATATTTTTTTTGTCGATCGATTATCGATTCCCATTTTCAAAAATCGATATTTTACAGAGAGAAAAAACTATCCAGATAAACACTCAGACCCTCAAAAACTATAAAGTTCACAAAGTTGTAAATTTGGATAAATTCAAAAGAGAAGTGAAGGCAAAATAAAAATGAAAGATTTTATTAATTTTTATTTATTTCTTTTATTTCATAAATACAAATACAACACAATCAAACAGTAATATGAAAAGTAGGCAATAAAACTAAAAATAGCATTTACAGGAAGGTATATAGTATGCATACGGACAAATAGTTTGTTAATCTAACTTAATAATCGATATATCGATGTATCGTCGATATTTGTCTTCTGATATATCGGTATCGCCGATATGCCTAAGACCCAATCAATGACAGCCCTAATTTCCGGATCAGCACCAGTTCAGCACCATAAGGTTCTTTTCTGATGGTATTTATCCTTTGTCCTCATTATGGTTCTGATGAGCACTGTGCAAAGGTCTTCTCACTAAACGGGATTTCAAATACTTTACTTGCTGAGCACTTCAGATAAAAATGTAACCATATTCTGTGGCTTTGAAACTTTATACATTTGTTTATCCATGATTTCCATCTGTAGGCAAGAGTACATATCATTGTCAACTATTTTGGCAAAATTACGGCCCTTTTTGGACTTGGAAATCAGCTAAAGTTTTCATACAAGTCCATATTTTGCCTAACTAATTTGTCAAATGGCTTTGAAACTTTGACCACTTGTTTACCATCACAGTTCACATTATATAGGCAAGACTTCATAACTAGGCCAAGGACTTAAACTCAGTTTAACCCTTTTCTGACATAGAAATAAGTTAACTTTCTCAAACCATTCCATATTTTGCTTAAACTGTTTGATATTAACTTTGAAACTTTGAACACTTCATTACCATCATGGTCACACATTGCCATTTAGTGCAAGACTTATCGAAATCCATAAATACAGGAACATTGTTTGTCTAATCTATCTTTTTTCTTTTGTCTGAAAATCTGTGGTAATATTTTGACCCCATTCTTCAATCAATTCTTCGAACAGTCGAGCGCGCTGTCATCTGACAGCTCTTGTGTTTTCATGTAACATAGGTTATTTTTAACAGATTGTCCCCGACCTCCCAGTTATAATTGGGAGTAACCCCCGTAGAAGTATTCTAAAGCCACCTTTTGCATATGATAATTCTATGCATGTGTCTTCAAGGCAAAGAATGACAAGAACACAAATGATCGCGTTTTAGAATGTAAAGGATATCACATGTCAAAACTAACAAGAGCACCGCCTTGCAGGTGCTGACGCTCATCTGATTTTTTTGTATAATAGAAAAATTTTCCTACCCATGATTTTCTAAGTCCAAAAAGGGCCATAATTCTTGCAAAAAGCAGGATGGAGTTATGTTTCTTCATGTACAGAGTCAGCTTATGATGGTAAACAACTGTTGCAAGTTTCAAAGCAATAGCAATGATAGTTTAGGAGAAAAGTTTACCTAAACATAAAACTTTACCAATAAATCTGATATTTTCTAAGTCCAAAAGGGGCCATAATTCTTGCAAAAAGCAGGACAGAGTTACGTTTCTTGCTGTATATGGTCAGTTTATGATGGTGAACAAATGTTGTAAGTTCCAAAGCAATACCTTTGATAGTTTTGGAGAAAAACTGACCTAAACATAAAACTTAACCTGGCAACGCCGACGCCAACACCGATCAAGTGATGACAATAACTCATTTTTTTAAAAAAAAAATCAGATGAGCTAAAAATGCAAAAAGTGAAAAATAACAATTTTACAGTGTTTCTTATGACATAATTGATAACACATTCACAGGTTTTCAGTGAGTATCTTTTCGAACTGAGATAAGAATGAAAGTGCATAAAAACTTTAACCTGAAATTCTAAGTAAAAGGGGGCATAATTCAAGAAATATTGGTACCAGAGTTATGGACCTTGCGTCATATGATGTGGGTGATATAGGAAACAACTATTTTAAGTTTGAATCAAATCCATTTAGTAATAACTGTGATAGTGATAGAGTGAAAGTGCATCAAAACTTTAACCTGAAATTCTAAGTAAAATAAGGGGATAATTCATGAAATATTAGTGTTAAGAGTTATGGCCTTGTGCCATATGATGCGGGTGATGATGAGGAATAACTATTTTAAGTTTGAAACAAATCCATCAAGTATTACAGACATCAAGTGAAAGTGCATCAATACTTTAACCAAAGTGCTGACGTGGAAGGATGCCGACGCTGGGTCAAGGACAGCTCTCCATACTTTGTATAGTCAAGCTAAATATCTCTCTTGGAAGATACATGACCCCTACTTCACTTTGGGTTCTTGTGGTTTATAAGTCACTTAAGAACAGAAGGCAAGTAATCCTTTTTTAAGATGGGCCAGGCTATGTGTTACAGTCCATTTGTGTAAACTAATATTTCAAAATCATACAAGTAATTTGAAGATTTTTATACTTTCATCTCTGGCAGCCCCTTTGTACAACCAAGGAGAATTGTTTGAACAACTTTTCAAGCGGACCACTGAAGGAACTTCCAAACCAAGTTTTGTAACAAGCAAATTTGATGAATTGGTATCCCATCAAATGGGTTTGTGGTGAGGAATGGCAAAGAAATATATCCGGCAAAAAAATTAAGAGTGATGCTAAGAAGCAAATTATTTCATTAGTCAGGATTACTTTAACAGAAAACAAATGTTGATTACATGTACATAATACAAATATGTTACATTTTGATCTAATGTGTAATGAAATTATTTGAATGGAATATGTTTACTGTAATAAGCTTAGCTTTCAGAATTATATGGAGTTATTTGAAATGTGAGCTTGAAGTGTAACCAGAACAAAATATTGTATTCTAGTAGTTTAGCACAAAGTGTCGTTATTTAACATATACATTTAAACTTAAAAGAACAGATGTCCTTTAAGGAGAGCACAATCAAGTAAGAAATCTGGAATGCGTATGGTGATGGGGCTGAGGGGTGGGTGGGTGTTTGTGGTTACAACTATGATGTGGAATATAAGGAATAACTATTTTAAGTTTGAAACAAATCCATCAAGTAATGGACGGGCAATGCTAAAACCATATCCCTCCGACTTTAGTAGGGGATAAAGAAAATCCATATAGTGCTTTTGGAGAAATTGTTGATGATGGACACACACACACAACAGATACAGTGTGATCACAATAGCTTACCATGAGCTAAAAATTTTGGCTGCAGAAAAAAATTATAACATCTGCCTTCATTAGTCTTAATTTGCTTCGCTTTCTTTTATGTCAGCTTATTTGGAGTACGAAACCAATTGAAAACAAGGCAGTCTGAAAGACAGCTCAATCCCACACCACTGTTATGGATAGTGAAAGGGTAAACCTTTGACCTTGAGCTGTGACCTTGACTTTGAACTAACATGGCTGACTCATGAATTCTGCAAATCATCTTGACGAGGTGACCATTTGATCCAAGTTTCATGAAAATCCTTCAAGAGGTTTAGGAGATATATAGCTCAAACCTTTGACCTTGAGTTGTGACCTTGACCTTGAGTTGACATGGCTGACTCATGAGTTCTTGTTTTGTTTGTTTGTTTTGGGTTTAACGCCGTTTTTCAACAGTATTTCAGTCATGTAACGGCGGGCAGTTAACCTAACTAGTGTTCCTGGATTCTGTACCAGTACAAACCTGTTCTCCGCAAGTAACTGCCAACTTCCCCACATGAATCAGAGGTGGAGGACTTATGATATCAGACACAATGTCGTTTATCAAATAGTCACGGAGAACATACGCCCCGCCCGAGGATCGAACTCGTGACCCCGAGATCCGTAGACCAACGCTCTTACCTATTGAGCTAAGCGGGCGGGCTTTCATGAGTTCTTGATGAGGTGCCCATTTGACCAGTCTGATGAAAATCCTTCAAGGGGTTTAGGAGATACAGTGGACACAAAATGGAACACTCAAACCTTTGACCCTAAGTTGTGACCTTGACCTTGAACCGGCATGGCTGACTCATAAGTTCTGCACATTGTCTTGATGAGGTGATCATTTGACCTAAGTTTTATAAAATTCAAACTCTTTAGGAGTTATAGAGCAGACACAAAATGGAAGGCCAAAACCTTTGACCTTGAGTTGTGACTTTGACCTTGAGTCAGCCATGCGTTCTGCACATTGCCTTGATGAGGTGATCATTTTACCCAAGTTTCATATGAATTCTTTAAGGGGATTAGGAAATACAGAGCGGACACAAATGGAAGGCTCAAACCTTTGACCAGAGTTGCTACCTTGACCTTGAGCCAATATGACTGACTCACAAGTTCTGCACATTGCCTTGATGAGGCGATCATTTGACCAAAGTTTGATGAAAATCCTTCAAGAGTTTAGGAGATACAGAGCGAACACAAAATGGAAGGCTCAAACCATTGACACCAAGTTGTGACCTTGACCTTGAGCATGCATGGCTGACTCATAAGTTCTGCACATCGTCTTGATGAAGGGACCATTTGACCGAAGTTTTATAAAATTCCTCCAAGGAGTTTAGAAGATACAGAGCGGACACAAAATGGAAGGCTAAAACCTTTGACCTTGGGTTGTGACCTTGACCTTGAGCCAATAAGGTTGGATCATGAGTTCTGCACATCGTCTTGATGAGGTGATCATTTGACCCAAGTTTCATGAAAATTCTTCAAGGGGTTTAGGAGATATGGAGTGAACACTGTTACGGACAGACGGAAGGACCATTCCTTGATTAATTATCAAAAGCATCTTTTACTTCAAATATTGTATAATTACTAATGACTTTTGTAACTAGAAATGTGTCCATGGGACACAGATGACCTCACTACATGACAAAGGACACAGATCAACTTTGGGAAAACAATATGTTGCTATTTAAAAAAAAATGCCAAAAATAACCATATATAATGTACATATAAACATATATGCTTTCTTGAGGTCAAATACTTTCGGAGCTACGCGCGTCAACATTAAAATGACCAATTTTTAACTAAGTCGGGGGCCATAACTCCTACATGACTGAATGAATTCTGATGCGAAACCCCAGGTGCTGACCAACATTCCTGTAAACTTTGGTGACTCTTGGTCAAATATTTTTGGAGCTAAGCACAACACAACATCAGAATGACCAATTTTTTACTAAGTCAGGGGCCATAACTCCTACACGACAGAATGAACCTGGACACGAAAGCCCAGGTGCACAACTACACATGCTGACCAACATTCCTGTAATGTTTTGTAACTCTATGTCAAATACTTTTGGAGCTAGGCACAACATAACACTAAAATGACCAATTTTTACAAAGTCAGGGGCCATAACTCCTACAAGACTAAATGAATCCGGACACGAGACCCAGGTGCACAACTACACAGTCATGCTGACCAACATTCCTGTAAAGTTTTGTGACTCTACGTCAAATACTTTTGGAGTTAGGCGTGACACAACATTCTCAGGACAGACAAGGACAAATCTATATGCCCACCCACAAAGTGGGAGCATAAAAACTGTTGTTTTTTTTCAAGCTGCCATGGTTACAGTAATCGTTTTGCATTGAAAAAGATATACATCACCCTAAATTTACATTTGTTTTAGCTGATATTGCTACACAGTCATATACTTTAAATGAAACTTTTTGATAAATAACAGGTGTGTATGTTTAAGGATTAAAGCTGTTCACACTGGAAAATAACTTTGATGCCAAGGAAATGAATGGTAGAAAAAAACAAAATCAAAATTATGTACATTTATTTTGTCATTGAAACATATTGAACAAAGAACAATGTATATCCAAGAACGAGAAATATCCTATCAAAACATTAAGAAATATACATAATACATTCATGGATCTTTTAGCAGCCAATGTGTTCAATTCTGAAAAAAGAACAAACTCTTGTTTTAAAAAGCGTATTATATCAAATGTTCTACAGGACAGATGTTTCTGCAATATTTTGCAAGATTCAATCATAAAATGTAAATATTTCTTTGGAAGGACAGATATACTTATGTAGACTTAAGTCTTAAGTAAATTTATTCAGACAACCCCTGACCATGCACATTTCAAGGCAAGTTAATCCTCAGTAACTACACTCTGCAATTTCAGAATACATCTCTCAATTCTTTTTGAAAATTATCAAAATACAAAATTAAAAAAAATAAATAAGTAAATGTACATGTTGGTAAATTAGAATCTTATAATTATGTCTTGTATATTAATGTATATCATATTATTATGTATGAAAGTAAGACGTTAATAAAATATCTGTCTGTCTCTCTGTCTGTCTGTATAGCCAACAATGAATCCATTCTCAAGATTAACAGACCATCTTACATGAACAGTTCTTAAATTTGTTGGAAAATCAGCCAGAATTTCAGTTGTTCGCTTTAGCCATTGGCTAGTCAGTACATGGGGTTATAATTTAAAGGTGGTCAGTCACATTTAAACAACATTTAATGACATTTTTTACTTTTTGTATATTCTGGTAGAGAATTATTTAAGGAACAAAAAGACCGATTACATAGAGTTAGATTCCTGTTTGAAATGTATATTCTATTATTTTTATAAAATTTTGTAATTACTCCCCTTTAATATGAAAGTATATAAAAAGCTGGGTATTTCTTTTAATTTCGATACAATGTCTAGTTTTACATTTGCATTTGATAGACATATCAACTATTGAACAATCTGAACCAAAATGCAAGTTTAAAAGCTGTGTGTAGCTTCTGAATTCATTTATTTCCAATCTATCTTGGTTGCAAAACCAAGATAGGCAAAGGGAGGTAATAATAATTTTTCAAACTTGCTTTTCTAATGAATTCCATCTAAATACATAATTTTTAATGCAAATATTTTACAAATATATTACCGGTACAATATGTCTAATATTTATACATTTCCTTAGGCAAAGTATGTTTATCAAATTTATACTTATGATAAAATAACTCTATCTTGGTTGGGCAACCAGGAAAGGAAAATGAAATTTTAAAAATACCTCCAGTGAAAATCTAATTTGTATTAAGTGTTAAGTGAACAAATCCGTTACATGGCCAAAATCTGATTATCCACCTTTAAGTACAATACATGACGCAATATTGGTACTTTTACAACTGTTGAACCTTTTGTCAAAATCAACATTTCTTTACACAGGAAATCCTTAAAATATGATGTTACATCAGACTCTTATTAGGAAAATGGTAAATTGTTGTGAATTTTCAAAGCAGATTCACCAAAACATCAAGCATGTCAATCCATTATTTTTGCTGTATGTTCTATTCATGTAAACTCAATATCTACTGTAGAAAGAATATAATTAGATCTTTTTATTTTGGCACACAACAAGCCTCCATGTATATACCAACTGTCAGATGGTGTGCAATATTACAAAAATTCAAAGTCTGACATACAAAAATTCCCTATAATTAGCCCATGTGTATCATTTTCACAATACATTAATCAGTTAAAAATTTATGTAAAAGCAATTAAACTATATGAAAATTTAATAAAATCCATGTCAATTAACAGGCCCTTGGTAAAAATAACTATCAACATTTTTAAGAGAGGTCATTCAAAGATTTTTTTTTTACAAGACTGAAAAAAGAATAATTTATTCAAACAACATATTTCCATTTTCCAGGGTGTCCAGTTTATGATCTTTTTCAGTCAAAGTCACATCCATCATCATTTTCGACAGGTCCAAACCAAAAAAGTGACTGATCTTTGTTCAAGTATATTCATAGCTTTAAGTACTTCCATTAAAAACAAGAGGGCCATGAAAGTCCTGTATCGCTCACCTGACCTACTGACCTAAAGATCATCAAGATTAACATTCTGACCAAGTTTCATGAAGATACAGTCATAAATGTGGCCTCTAGAGTGTTAACAAGCTTTACCTTTGATTTGACCTGGTGACCTAGTTTTTGAACCAAAAAGTAACAAAAACTAATCCTGCCACTGTTTTACAATATCACTACTTTAGCTACAGTCTGTCCAATGTTCTAAAAAGCAATTTTGAATTTAGTATTCAAACACTGTGTTTTACAAAGAAATTCATTTACCATTCACTCATTGTGTTTTACAAAATAATTCATTCAACATTCATCCACCCTTTTTGCTCCATAATTCAATCATCATTCATTCACTGAACATTCATTTACTATAATTAACAGTGTTATTTAAAAAAATCAGTTATCATTTATTCTATGATCCTTTATACTTATAACATGTCAAAATTTACCTACACATTGATATTTTAATAAAAATTCAATTGCTGACATTAACCTTTATTCTACCATGTCATTCCTATTTCTTGAAATTTAGATCAAAAATGTTCAAAAATCCAGGCACGTGCAGCTGTTGAAAACAAAAAAAAAATGTTTAAAGCACGGCGAGGCCAAAACTTCCCTTGAAATATTGTGATATGATAGTTTTCTGAAACCAGTTGCCAGTATTTCTTTCTTTATCCTACCATATCACTTAAACATAAGATTATTAAATGCAAAAAGTGGTAGTTTTATTTCTAGACCTGTAGCAAGTTACTATCATTTAATAGGATCATTAACCAAATGACCCACTCTACCACAGTCCTATAACATGAAACTTAAATGATAAAATAATACAACACAATAATAAACAACAATTGTTTAAACTAAAATGCAGAAAAATGTAATGGCTAAACTCATGTTATTCTTTGACTTGCTAGTAAACTTATAAGTTGAGGATTTTCTCCAAACTTCAATGGCTTAACTTGCCACATAATCATGTGCAAGCACAATGACATGGTAGTGTTGCATCCCTAAGACTGTCAAGTTTGACAGTGGCTAGAATAAAACAAGTATACTACACGTCCAAGGTCAGCTGCCAGTCTCCATATAAGCCAAAAAGCCAAAACTTCTGGCAGTCTTTTTGCAGTAGTATCTCATCAGCTGTCAGGAAGACACACAAAATTTCTTGCACACTGCTCAAACACACATTGTTTATTTACAACTTATAAAAATAATTGATGATAATTTTCCTATTTTCTTCAGCAACTAATTCCTATCTCTGAAATTTAGTCCAAAAATGAATAAATGTTGCCGAAATTGCCCTTATAAGTGAAATGTGGTGATATGGTAGTTTTCATGAAAAACCTGTAGCCAGTATTAGACACTTAGCATTATTCTACCATATCCCTAACAGCTAAGACTATCAAAACATTATCATGTAAGAAACACAAAGAAATATTTTTTTTTTCTTAACCAATTTATTCAAAACTGGCTTTAATGTTACCAGTATCATCAAGTCAAAGTCTTAATATTCAAACAGTGTCAAAAAAAAACAACTTTAATATTGTATAAACATAAAAGAACGATATGATCCGAGATGCAGCCCTCTCTTGATGATGGATTTTTACCAAACTTTTGCGAACAGCCTGGCTACAAATGTTGCACATATACAATGATATGGCAATACCTGTTACCTTATTATGTGATGTGGGCTGACTTAAACACAATCATACAATGCACTTTAACACAACAGTGGCAGTAATAAAAACCTTATGCTACCTTACCATCCCTATCTACTGAAATTTAGTCCAAAAATACATGGCCAAAACCATCCTTAAAATGTGGTGATATGGCAGTTTTCTGAAACCAATAGCCAGTTTGTTTTTTGTTGTTGTTTTTTTTTTTGCCTTATCCTACCATATCCCTAACATATGAATATTTACTAAATGCAAGAATAGCTTTTCTATTTTAACCTGTAGTCTGTTGCTCATGGATTTTGTTTAAACCAACCTGGCTACAAGCATTGACAAAATAAAAGGTAAGGTAGTATCTTTCAAGTATATTGAAATTTTGAGGCAGAAGCTTTTTTTAAGCTCTTAGTATAAGTATTACATACACCTTACAACAGATTCAGAGTGTGCACATGGAAGAAAAGCTATGCAGGGATATCATCCCTTTGTAGTATAAGCTCATGGTTCATACAGACCCAAAACAAGAGGGCCATGAAAGCCCTGTATCGCTCACCTGACCTACTGACCTTGAGATCATCAAGATTAACATTCTAACCAAGTTTCATTAAGATATGGTCATAAATGTGGCCTCAAAAGTGTTAACTAGCTATTCCTTTGATTTGACCCTGTGACCTAGTTTTTGACCCGACATGACCCAGATTCAAACTTGACCTTAAGATCATCAAGTTTAACATTCTGACTAAGTTTCATGAAGATACAGTCATAAATGTAGCCTCTAGAGTGTTAACAAGCTTTTCCTTTGATATGACCTAGTTTTTGACCCCACCTGACCCAGATTCGAATCTGACCTACAGATTATCAAGTTTAACATTCTGACCAAGTTTCATGAAGATACAGTCATAAATATGGCCTCCAGAGTGTTAACAAGCTTTTCCTTTGATTTGACCTGGTGACCTAGTTTTTGACCCTAGATGACCCAATATCAAACTCGTCCAAGACTTTATTGAGGGTAACATTCTCACCAAGTTTCATTAAGATTGGGCCAAAATTGTGACCTCTGGAGTGTTAATAATCAAATTGTTGACGCTGCCGCCACTGCCGATGGACGATGGACACAGGGCGATCACAAAAGCTCACCTTGGGCACTTTGTGCTCAGGTCAGCTAAAAACTGAATGATGATTTCTTATTTCACACTCTCTTGTAAAAACATTTCTTGAAACATTTCAAATTTACAATGACATTGTATTTTATTTATTTGTTAATTTATTATTTATTATCATCAGCACAGAGGAACATTTTTACAATACAAATGAGTATATCAGCCTGTACAAGCTTGTCACAAGCTTGCCGCAAGCTTGCGGCAAGCATACATTTTGGTTTGGGTACTGCCACTATAAACAGAGTTATATATAGGAGATATGTACAACACACAACACTTAAAATCTGAAGTTACCACTTAAAACTACACTCTATACATTTATGTTTTGTGGCATTTAATAACTTATTCCCTAAAATGCTATCTAATTTACACCATAAAATTTGCCTATTTATACAGTCATAAGCCTTCCTTAAGTCTATAAATGAACAATATGTCAACAACTTCATTTTCCACCGTGTACCAACAATACTTGTTAAAAGTCGATAGATGATCAATGGTACTTCAACTTTTATTAAGCAATTTTGGCCTTCAAATAAAATACAATTTGTTTTAACAAATAAGGTAAGTTTCTTATTTAACAATGACCAATAATTTTGTGTACGACTGGTGTGATAGAAATACCCACGTAAGACAACGGATCCTTAGTAGTGATTGTAGATCCTTTCAGTACAGGGTTAATAATATTTTTACCCAAAGCTTTTATAACTTTGCCAGTGTTATAACAGAAATTAAACATCAAATGCAAATACTGTGCCTCATATTTAAAACATATACTTGGTATTTCATCATATCTCATTACTCTATTATTTTTAACATTAAAAATAGCAGTTTTAACATCAAACAATGTGAATGTCTTGATCAGTACAATTATCTATATATACTTTGCTTTCAATATCTGCAATCCCTTCAAAAGACATGTCAGTTTTCAGTGTAAGTTATAAAAGTCTGTTTTCCACATATTTAAAACTAAAACTAAAACAGGGCTAGAAGTACAAATCCCAGAATCATCTACAAATTCAAATGGTACAGAACTTTGCCGGTTATCTCTTACATCTAATCCACGGATGAATAAATAATTTACCAAATTTCTGATACTAGTACATATTACTTAACTGTTGGTCAAAATAATCATGATCTCCACATATGCAGAAGATCCCATTTGTGGCAAAAAGCAAGCAAAAACAGTAAAAGGTTTCTCAAAACTTCTTTAGATTTAAAACTTAACCATAAAATTCCCTCATAGCTTATGTCTAAAATTTCAATACTAAAATGTTCTGCAAAAGACCTTTTTACAAAAATACAAACTCCACCTGAACCAGTTTGTGCATTTACGTGAATATTTTTTCTATTGTGTCCATAAAATACATAGACAGTTCTATTATCTTATCACCTGTTAGGTGTGTTTCTGAAATAACAATCACATCAAAATGAAGTTTATCAATAAAATTTGCTCTAAAATTAAAATTATCTGAGAAGCCATTTGTGTTCCATCCATTCACATTCAACCAAGTTTATTACAATAATTATAAAAGTCTCGGTCAAGATGCTGGCAGCCTCGACGGCTATCGTCTGTGTGTCTGTGCTCTCTCTGTCTTCCTATCATCTTTGAAATTTGCTCTGTCAACCTCTACTACTGAACTCCCAGGGTGTGGGTGGTAAGAATCATGCCCACTGCGTTCTCCTGAACAATATCTCATAGTTCTATTACTCCAGCCCTGTTTATCGAATGCACCTCTTCCATGATACCCGCCCTGTCCTTTATTCATGCCATGTCTGCAGTTCCCCACCTTTCTATCAAATCCTCCGTATCCCAATGACCACAATCAAGGTCACCAGCCTGGTCACGACTGGAATCATATCCTCGATTTCCAGAATGCTCGTTTCTATGCTGCTCACAACTTGTAGCTGTTTCTTCCACCAGATGAGAGCCATGGACATCCATGGTTTGCGGCACCAGCAGTCTGGGTCTGTGAGGACCCAAACCGGCCAGCCAAACCAGTTGTCCTGTTGGTGGGGTTCGCGGCACCAGCAGTCTGGGCATTGGAGACCCCAGACCGGCCAGCCAAACCAGTTGTCCTGTCAGTGCGGTTGTCATCACTAATCAAAAAAGTTTTGTGTTTTCAGTTTCTTCCGACTCCATATGGTGAATTCCATTCCTGTCAACATCTGTAGGGTTCACGGCACCAGCAGTCTGGGTCTGTGAGGACCCAAACCGTCCAGCCGAACCAGTTGTCCTATCATTTGGGTTCATGGCACCAGCAGTCTGGGCACTGGACACCCGAGACCGGCCAGCCGAACCAGTTTTCCTATCAGTGCGGTTGTCATCACTAATCAAAACAGTTTTGTGTTTTCAGTTTCTTCTGACTCCATATGGTGAACTCCATTCCTGCCGACGTCCATGGGGTTTGTGGCACCAGCTGTCAGGGTCTGTGAGTACCCGGACCAACCAGTCTAACTAGTTGTCCCGTCAGTGGGGTTTCCGGCACCAGCAGTCTGGGCACTGGACGTCCCAGATCGGCCAGCTGAACCAGTTGTCCTGAAACTGCTGTTAAGTCCAAAAGTTCCTCATTGTGCTTCAACACATTCAAAAATACACAAACTGCAAAAAATTACTTATAAAGTCCTCGGAACTACCCATGAAAACAGATGACACTTCTTTATAGCATGTGCAAAGGTATAGATGTCTCAGCATGCAGTTAGTCCACTTTTTCACCTTAGAGTCAAAATCTTTTGAATTTGGTAAAAATTCCAGTCTTGCACCACTGATAACATGTTTACTACCACAATCCACGTTAATTTGCCAAATAATAGTTTACAGAGACCACTGTAAACATTCAAACTGCCACCTTTCCAAAACTCAACTGCTCAAGTATGGCATGCCAGAACTAAATATTCATATACATGTCTTCTACTTTAGAATGTCACAGACAAGTTACAGAGATGCTTTTAAACTGTCCAAGTAAGTGTTATTTAAGACAGAATCTTGAGACTGTCAACAGTACAAAAAGATAAAAGATCTCCTGACTGCATACAACTGTCAAGATCCCTGGACTGCATACAACTGTCATGATCTCCTGATTGCATACAACTGTCAAGATCCCCCGACTGCAAAGTACAGTCGAGATCCCCGGACTGCATACAACTGTCGTGATCTCCTGACTGCATACAACTGTCAAGATCCCCGGACTGCAAAGTACAGTCGAGATCCCCTGACTGCATACAACTGTCGTGATCTCCTGACTGCATACAACTGTCGAGATCCCCTGACTGCATACAACTGACAATATCCCAGACTACATGTAACTGTTGAGATCTCCAAATTGCATACACTGAAAAATAGAGAACTAAGATTAACAATCTGATTTCATTCCTAAGACTGTGGGCGGGATATTAGTCTTCAGCATAATATTTGTGGCTTTTTGTTATTGAATAAAACTACTGACCTAGAAGCCAGCAGGAGGGTTTCCACTCACAAACCTGAATTGCATAAAGTTAACATGTACCTCAAACATTTAGAAAATTTCATGAGTAAATGTGTAATTTAAACAAATATATGTATAACATTTAACTATCTACTGCCTCGTGTGATGTCTATTACATATATATTTGTTTCCTATTTATTTAACCAAAAAATGTTAAGTCATAAAAAGAGGCATAATTTTGTAAAAAATACAAAGTAGAGTTATGGTTAAACCTGTGCTCTGCATGTCATATCATGTGAAGTTTCAATCCATTCCCATTAGTGGAACTGAGATACCCGATTACATACAAAAACAACAAAAAACTACTAGGTTGAAAAAGGGGCATAATTTTGTAAAATGCAAAGTAGAGTAGAACCTACACAGTGCATGTCACATCATGACGGTGAACAATTGTTTGAAATCTCAATCCATTCCCATTACTGGGTACTGAGATACCAGCTAACATGCAAAACAAAACCATACCCAAAAATTTCTAAGTCAAAAAAGGGGCATAATTTTGTAGCAAGAGCTGTCCATAAGACAGCGTGCTACACTATTGGCCATTTGACAGTAAAATGAATATATGTCTCAATAACAGAACTCTACTTTAAAAGGAAGATACACCAAGGGACATAATTCTGTCAAGAACACAAATTAGAATTATTGGGATTGTTAATTTGTTACCACACATGCAGATGATAATGGTAAAGATATATTTTGAGTTTCAAATCATTATCTTATATGGTACCAAAGTTATGTCCAGAAAACTAAGTTTGTCAAAAAAATTAAGTATGAAAGGGGCATAATTTGGTCAAAATACAAATCAAGAGTTATAGGGATTGTTACCACACATGCAGATGATGATAATGCAGATACATTTTAAGTTTGAAGTTTTTATCTTATATTGCATTAAAGTTATATCCAGAAAGTTAAGATTGCAAAAAAACCAAAAAACTTTAAATACAAAAGGGGCATAATTCTGTCAAAAATACAATTAGAGTTATGGGGTTTGTAGGTGATGATTATAAAGAAATACTTTTAATTTCAAGTCATTATCTTTTAAAGTACCAAAGATATGTCTATAAACGAAAAAATTCAACATGAAAATAATTCCAAGTATAACAACTTTGTGACCTTGACCTTGGGTATCATGGACCCAGCCCCTGCACATACTGTTTGTTCGCTGGACAATGTTCATGTGAACTTACAGTAAGATATAAGCAATAGTAACAAAGATATGACAGAAAAACAAAGGTTGCCGAAAAAAATATTAGAATTATAAACAATTAAATGGAGATAATTCACTTGTAATATGTACCAATATTTTAATTCTGACAACTCCTAGATTCAACTTTGGCATTTTTTTGACAATGTCACTATTACCAGCACTAAAATAAGTTATAAAACATGTACATAATGCTGTAAAGCTAAATAGATTATATCTGAACCTATTCAGAAATTATTTTGCAAGAATGAGAAAATATTTTTCAGCTCTATCCAACAAAACAGCACATGATAGACTATCATTTGATCCTCAGAATGCCTACATAATGCAACTGTAGCCTGAACACTTACAAGTAAAATAGCTATATTTTGCAATATGGATTCCAACTGAACCTACTGGATAAGTGATTCTGGGGCAGTGTTTTTACTCTCAATTTTAATGTAACTCCTGCTTCAAATTCAACTTTTGAGTAACTGAATGAGTGAAAACATCTGAAATGAATTAAACATTATCAGTAGTCATATTAAAAGACAAATAAAACATAAAAATTGCATCCCGCAGACTGTTATTGCTCCAAGAAAAAGAGGAAGTTTCCATATATAATGCAGAAGGTTGTAGGAGCAAATTTTAAGTTATGCCCATCTAAAAGAATGCATTTCTGTGTCCTACCTTTACTATTCTTCAACAATAACCAATTCGGCACTGTCTGCTAATAAATAGGCTTCCTCCAGTCTTGTCATAAAATCTTCAAGGAACCATAACCAGTCAAGTCTGTATGGAGACCTAAATAAAAGATTGATTAAAAAAAAATTTATACATTCATCTTATACTCCATCCCTCTTTATGTCCTACATACAGAGAAAATTCTGCCTAAATGCAGACACCAAATACTGCAAGTGTCACCTTAGTCACATATGCAATCACCTGTTTGAAATAATACCTTTGCCAAAATAAAGTACCCCTGGTGCTGATTATGACTGAAAATATCTACTTACTGGACTAAATTCCTGTAATTTTACTGCTGAACAACCTAATAGGCTTTGAATATCCTAAAACAATCAAACAGAAGAATGTGAAATTACAAAATCTTTCTCCAGAATCAGTTTTTCAGTTAATTCACAAGTGTAGGAAATTCTCTTTAGGTCAGACATTCCTATTACTTTTTCCATAGACTTCCATTATAAGAAATGACCCTGTCACATGCCCCAAAATTGAGAAATGACCATTAAAATGTGATTCTTTCAGTAAGACAGCATTTCAGACACATGAAAATAGCAATTTTATATAGGCATATCCAATCTATTTTCTTACAATTTTTCATCAGACAAACCCAACCCCCTTTCTTGAATGGCATTTAGAGGCAAAATGCCCACTGACACCTACTATTCTAAATACAGAATTGTTAAGTCAACCATTCAGCCAGGCACTGGTAAAATATTCCAAATTTCACAGAGAACATTATATTGCTTGATTTTGACACAAACTATGATTTATATATTATTATATATATATATTGTAAATATAACATTTTTATCCAACCAGCTTACGGCTCATTAATTTACAATTTTTTCAACTGATCCAAAGCCAGCTTGTAATAATCTCTGATCTAGAACGCAATTGGTATATAGAATATCGAGATGTTTATGTGTTGAACATATTTGTAGTATCATTTCTTAATATATATGAAACACGTCAAATTGTGTGTTTCTAATAATTGTTACTTGCTGGCCAATAAGTAAGCATATATTATCTCTGTAAAACATTTCCATCTACTAATACACTTCATTGCAAATATCATGTTATTGGCCACTTTATAATAATTTTGCTATTACCAATCTGTTAACTGGTGTTTTAATTTCACTTTCAACTCACCAGCTTCATAGTCCTTCATGAAACCTTTAAGTAAGGGCCCTTCGTCCATAAAATCCAAGATGTTCTGAAGAACATGTAATACAGTGTAACTTCTGAAAACCGAACGACCTCCGGACCAGCTTAAAAGTTCTGTTTTTAGAAGTTTCCGGAATTCAGAAGTTTTAAAGTTTATAGGCAAAGTGGATGTGGTGCACAAGAGTTATGTTTTCTTACACGTAGGATGAAGGAGATTTTTATCCTTTTTAATTTTACAATTTCATATTAATTAATTAATTAATTAATTAGATAATTAATTAATTATTTACAAACATTAAGGATAATAAATACATAAATAACAAATATAAAAAGAAACAACAGAACTTTAATAATAGCATTTACGCAAACATTTTCCATTTACATTTTACCATCTTTGGAGTCCCGAGTTCATCAACATTAAATTTTAATTAATGTTGATAATGCATAGTTTAATCGATGTAACTGATCATTTAAAAGTTAAAACATCTATCTTTCTTTCGTTCAAACATTAAGAAAGGTTTTAACACATAAGATATTTACCGGTAATTCATCAAGTTTTCATAAATTAAATACAAATGAAAATAATCGCTAATTACTTCCTTACTTTTGCATCAAATGATCATTGTGATTATATAGCGTGTCAAAATAAACGCGCACCGCTAATGAATAAACAAAAGAACATGTTGATAGCGTTTCTGGATTATCAGGTGACAATTTTAATCCAGGACATAATTTGCTGTTCGGTTTTCAGAAGTCAATTTTAGTGTTAAAATATAAACGGTGCTTCCAAAATCGTCCGGTTTTCAGAATTCGGAAGTTCCGGGTTTTAGAGGTTAAAAATATATAGAAATAAGAACAGAAAAAAGCGGGACCTTGAGTTTCGTACGGTTTTCAAAGGTTTCCGGTTTTCAGAAGGTCCGGTTTTCGGAAGTTACACTGTAGTACAATATAGATGATCATTTATATAACAAGCCGCATCATGAGAACCAAAATAGTGCATTTGTGACCAGCATGGATCCAGACCAGACTGTGCAAAATCACAGGCTCATCACAGGCATGAGAACCAAAATAGTGCATTTGCGACCAGCATGGATCCAGACCACACTGTGCAAAATCACAGGCTCATCACAGGCATGAGAACCAAAATAATGCATTTGCGACCAGCATGGATCCAGACCAGACTGTGCGAAATCACAGGCTCATCACAGGCATGAGAACCAAAATAGTGCATTTGCGACCAGCATAAATTCAGACCAGCCTGTGATTTCGCAAAGTTTGGTCAGGATCCATGAAGTTCGCTAGCAGTTTATCTAACTGTAATAGGCTTTGAAAGACTTTTTTTGTTCAAATGCACTGGCTAGTCTGGATCCATTCTGGTTGCAAATGCACTATGTCATGGTGCTACTTATTATAAATATCTTAAAAAAAAGACGACTTCATAAAAAATTAATCCCAGATTCATTTAACATAATTGGAACCTAGTGAATTTGAAATCGAAAAAAACAACAACTAAAAAGTGTTCAGCACTCTGGTAAGAAGTATGCAAGTAAAAAGTAAATAAGTTCCAGTCTGTGTAACTTATTTATCTTATAGCTTCTTACTGATACTTAAGGAGGTAAGTTACCTAAGAAGTCTTATTCTCTAAATAATGATCTGATGCTAAGTAGTTTAATAATGCAGAAATAATGAACAAGTTACTGCAGAAATGCTACAAAACACTACTGCCTTAAAATGACGTCAACATGTAAGCTGCCTTGCAAAATTAATAGCTTTCATCTTGAAAACACCTAATTGTGAGCAGTATTAAACAGTATTATTTGCAAAAATATTTTTACGAGTCTTTTGCTCTGGATAATGATCAATATTTTACAGCTTTGTGTAGTCATACTAAAATGTTGGTAACTGATGTTACTGTTACGTAGAATCATTTAATTTTGTGGGCATGAAATTTCATGGTTTTTGTCAAAACGGCAATTTTATGGGGATATTAATTCGTGGATTTCAACTTTTGAACATAAAATGGAAATTTTACTTGTTTGATGGGATTAAATTTTGTGGAATGACTCAACCACGAATATTAGTCCCCCATGAATATTAATGATTTCACAGTATTGGGAATATAGCTGGGTGAAAGGTTACTTATTACTGCCATATTCAAACAAAAATTGGGATGTTATAAAACCCTTGTTTCCATTTCCATTGATACTTATATACTTAAACTATGTTCTGTAAGTGTTCAACTTTCAGTGATTTCTTGAATTCAACTAATGTTACCATGGAAACGAATGCCATAACCTATATATCTAAATATAAAATTTAAAGGTATTGACAATGACCTATTTAAGGAACATAACTTCAGTTTTTTTTATCTGTAATTCAACACTAGCCACAAGAACTATCACTGCAAGACCAATATTTTTTTCCATAAAAATGTTAGATGATGAGTAATGCCGCAAGTATTTCAAGCTTTGAATAAATGCAAATTATTCACATACACTTTCAAAAAGGGTGTTGCTCTACAGAGGTTGCACTGTAAATACCTAGCACTTGTTTCCTCATTTCATCTGTCAATGATCTACATGTCCCTTCCATTCCCTCCAAAATCGTCATGGGAACCTTGTGAATCTATCATCTCTTCATTTCCCTTAAATATTAAGAAAATATTTACAAGTAGTACAAGATAAAATTCAATAACTGTAACAAATAGCATTATTAAAGCAGAAAAACAATTTATACATAAACAATTTTTACACAGAACAATGCATTGGATTAAAGGTGGTCAATCACATTTAAACAACATTTAATGACATTTTTTACTTTTTGTATATTCTGGTAGAGAATTATTTAAGGAACAAAAAGACCAATTTCATACATAGAGTTAGATTTCTATTTGAAATGTATATTTTATTATTTTTATAAAATTTTGTAATTACTCCGCTTTATGAAAGTATATAAAAAGCTGGGTATTTCTTTTTATTTCAATACAATGTCTAGTTTTACATTTGCATTTGATAGACATATCAACTATTGAACAATCTGAACCAAAATGCAAGTTTAAAAGCTGTGTGTAGCTTCTGAATTCATTTATTTCCAATCTATCTTGGTTGCGCAACCAAGACAGGCAAAGGGAGGTAATAATAATTTTTCAAACTTGCATTTCTAATGAATTCCATCCAAATACATAATTTTTAATGCAAATATTTTACAAATATATTACAATATGTCTAATATTTATACATTTCCTTAGACAAAGTATGTTTATCAAATTTATACTTACGATAAAATAACTCTATCTTGGTTGGGCAACCAGGATAGGAAAATGAAATTTTAAAAATACCTCCAGTGAAAATCTGATTTGTGTTAAGTGAACATAAATGAGTGTAAGTGATCAGATGCTAAAGTTTCGAACAAATCCGTTACATGGCCAAAATCTGATTATCCACCTTTAATAAAGTAAAAATATGCAGCTAAAATATTTACATGTTGCCCTGCAATGTCTCCATGCAACCGAAAACTATAAATGCTTTAATGTACAAGAAATGCTTTGAGAGATATTTAAGAGCAAGTTACAAGCACATCTATTCTTATATGCTAAAGGAGTACAGTGAACTATTCAAAATCAATGGACAACCTGTATTGGAATGTTCAGTAAAGTGTTTTATGCAACAATATTATATCAAGTTCAAACTAAGCTGTTTCTTTGATTGAGCAAGCGAAATTTTGGTGAAAAATGCATACCTCCATTTCAATATTGTGAAATCTGTAATGAGCTTGACAGGTTTGCTCAGCTCATGACCACTGGCAGGTGATATAACACACTCTTCAGAGCTGGAATAGTTCTGCAACTGAAAGTTATAAATAAACATTAATTTCATGGCAATAATATAAATATTCCTTTAACTATAGTAAAATTAAAGTAAAAAATCAACATGTAATGCATATACAGTGTGAGCAACAAAATGTTAACATCTTTATATGTATCTGCTACAGAGTATAAATGTAAAATTTAACTTCTAAGATTTCAATTATGCCATCCTAAAATTAAGTATTAAACAAGAAACAAGCAACTTAACTTCAGTCTTTGATGATCCTGTAATCTCTGTTCTGTAATTGCTGACAAGTGATGAACACATTCTTCTTGAGCCTCAAACTCTTCACAGCCAGAATAGTTTCACTGTTGATAGTTGAACTTTACTTCTTTTAATAACATCTACAGGTAAAAACAGAATACATAATGAGAATAACAAGTCTTTTGACAGCATTTTGTAAACAAAATGTAGACAAAATATGCAAGAGAATGACCAAATCTTTCCTTCATAAATGTATCACAGTGGACTGCTGCTACTGATTTCACAGCTTTCATATATCACAGTGGACTGCTGCTACTGATTTCACAGCTTTCATAAATCACAGTAGACTGGTGCTACTGATTTCACAGCTTTCATAAATCATTGCTGACTGCTGCTACTGATTTCACATGTTAACAATTTAACAGCTTTATTATTATCATTATTATTATTATACCAGATTTATATAGCGCCCTTTTCATGATCAAGTTCACCTTCAAAGGCGCTTTACACAGTTTAAATGCAGCCACACAGGGTGCATAATTCATCCTCTACTAGTACAGACACAGAGCGATCTGACTAGAGGGACAGAGTGGGACAAAGCCCCCACGGCAGAGAGATCAGAAATCTGATACAGGCTTGTCTGGCTAACTTAGCCTAGCTCGTTGCCAATAGACAGCCTGGTTCTTTAATGTGCCCAGTGTATAGCACTGATACTGGGCTCCTGACCAGTACATCTCTAGTTGGGTGGGAAACACTGAAAAGCGCTTCTGAAAATTCCAGAGTAGCCGCCAGGGAACAAACCCCTGGCCTCAGGATTAGAAGGCCAGTGTGCAAACCACTGAGCTATCTGTCCCCCCATAATAGCTTTCATAAATCACAGCAGACTGCTAATACTGACTTCACAGCTTGCTTAAATCAAAGCTGACTGCTGTTAACTGTTTAACAGCTTTCATAAATCACAGCAGATTGCTGTTGCTGGTTTCACAGCCTCCTTAAATGTTAACAATTTAACAGCTTTCATAAATCACAGCTTTATTAAATCCCAGCCGACTGCTACTGATTTCACAGCTTTCAAAAATCCCAGCTGACTGCTGTTAACAATTTAACAGCTTTCATAAATCACAGCAGATTGCTGTTGCTGGTTTCACAGCCTCCTTAAATGTTAACAATTTAACAGCTTTCATAAATCACAGATTTATTAAATCCCAGCCGACTGCTGCTGATTTCACAGCTTTCAAAAATCCCAGCTGACTGCTGCTACTGATTTCACAGCTTCCTTAAATCACAGTGGATCTGCCGTTGCTGATCAGACAGCCTTTTTTAATCACAGTTGTTACAGATATCAAAGCTTTCTTAAAACAAAGTACCGAGTATACCATACCCATCGGTATATCTGGTAAAAACATGCAATTTTTACTATCACAGCCGACTGCTTATATCCCAACTGACTAATTCCACAGCTTATGCAATTCAGAGTGGACTGCTGCTGTTGACTTCACAGGTTTCTTAAATCACAGCTGATTGCTGTTGTTGATTTTACAGCTTAAGTCAGCCATGGATATCAGGGAGCACTGCCTCAGACACAAGTAGGCACCCAGGCAGAAACACCAACACCCCTGCAAACCAGCTGGATAGCCTCCTCACATGAAGAATTCCACACCCAAAGCAATGTTTCAAACCCACACCGGCGAAGGACAAGTAATTCAAAGTTAGCAACCCCAACCACTATACCACTGATATCCCCCAATATCAGTGGCAGAGCAGCCAAGGCCACCAACATCAAATC
This sequence comes from Mercenaria mercenaria, assembly GCF_021730395.1. Classification (NCBI taxonomy): domain Eukaryota; kingdom Metazoa; phylum Mollusca; class Bivalvia; order Venerida; family Veneridae; genus Mercenaria; species Mercenaria mercenaria. The sequence continues at coordinate 2,948,204 of NC_069378.1, forward strand.
ACCCATCCCCCACCAATGCTGGTTCAAAACCTCACCCCTGATGCAAATCTCCTCATATGAGAACACCATACAGCTGGCCTACAGAGGGCCAGTATTCCCACCCAGGCACCCACTCATGCCCGAAACAATAATCCCCAACATTCATAGCAAAGTGATCAAGGTTGCCGACCTCAAATCAACTGCCCCTCACCAACGCGAGGTCGAAACCTGGCCTCTAAGTGAAAAATTCCTTATGCAAGGAAACCATCCAGTTGGTCTACAGAAGCTAGGTCAGCTGTTCCAACAAGGTATTCACCTATGCAAAAAACAATGCTCTCCAACATCTGTTACTGCATGGTCAAGAATGCCGACTTTAAATCATCCACTCCTCACTCATGTGGATCTAATTTTGGGCGCAGAACACTTCACGAAAGGAGACCCCTCGACTGGCCCAATGAATGTCAGCAGCTCCACCAAGGAGCCTGTCCATGCCCGACGCAACGCTCCCCAGTACACGGCTGAGTGGCTAAAGGTTGCTGACTTTATATCATCCACCTGTGACTGATAACAATTTATCAGCTTTCATAAATCACAGCTTTATTAAAAATCCCAGCCAACTGCTGCTACTGATTTCACTGTTCAAAAATCCCAGCAGACTGCTGTGAACAATTTAACAGCTTTCATAAATCAAAGCAGACTGCTGCTATTGATTTCATAGATTTCTTTAATCCCTGCTGACTCCTGTTAACAATTTAATAGCTTTCATAAATCTGTTACTGATTTCACAGCTTCCTTAAATCACAGCTGACCTGCTACTGACTTCACAGCTTTCTTAAATATCAGCTGACTACTGTTGCCAAGGTTATGCAAATCACAGGGGACTGCTGATCCTGATTTCACAGCTTCCTTAAATCACAGTGGACTGCTGTTGCTGATCAGACAGCCTTTTTTAATCACAGTTGTTACAGATATCAAAATACCGGGTATCCCATACCTACTGGTATATCTAGTAAAAACATGCAATTTTTACTATCACAGCCAACTGCTTATATCCCAACTGACTAATTCCACAGCTTATGCAATTCAGAGTGGACTGCTGCTGTTCACTTCACAGGTTTCTTAAATCACAGCTGATTGCTGTTGTTGATTTTACAGCTTAAGTCAGCCATGGATATCAGGGAGCACTGCCTCAGACACAAGTAGGCACCCAGGCAGAAACACCAACACCCCTGCAAACTAGCTGGATAGCCTCCTCACATGAAGAATTCCACACCCAAAGCAAGACTTCAAACCCACACCGGCGAAGGACAAGTAATTCAAAGTTAGCAACCCCAACCACTATACCACTGATATCCCCCAATATCAGTGGCAGAGCAGCCAAGGCCACCAACATCAAATCACCCATCCCACACCAATGCTGGTTCAAAACCTCACCCCTGATGCAAATCTCCTCATATGAGAACACCATACAGCTGGCCTACAGAGGGCCAGTATTCCCACCCAGGCACCCACTCATGCCCGAAACAATAATCCCCAACATTCATAGCAAAGTGATCAAGGTTGCCGACCTCGAATCAACTGCCCCTCACCAACGCGAGGTCGAAACCTGGCCTCTAAGTGAAAAATTCCTTATGCAAGGAAACCATCCAGTTGGTCTACAGAAGCTAGGTCAGCTGTTCCAACAAGGTATTCACCTATGCAAGAAACAATGCTCTCCAACATCTGTTACTGCATGGTCAAGAATGCCGACTTCAAATCAACCGCTCCTCACTGATGTGTCTCTGAAACCTAATTTTGGGCGCAGAACACTTCACGAAAGGAGACCCCTCGACTGGCCCAATGAATGTCAGCAGCTCCACCAAGGAGCCTGTCCATGCCCGACGCAACGCTCCCCAGTACACGGCTGAGTGGCTAAAGGTTGCTGACTTTATATCATCCACCTGTGACTGATAACAACTTATCAGCTTTCATAAATCACAGCTTTATTAAAAATCCCAGCCAACTGCTGCTACTGATTTCACAGTTCAAAAATCCCAGCAGACTGCTGCTACTGATTTCACAGCTTTTTTAAATCTTTTAAATCCCAGCTGACCTGCTACTGACCATAGCTTTCTTAAATACCAGCTGACTACTGTTGCCAAAGTTATGCAAATCACAGGGGACTGCTGATCCTGATTTCACAGCTTCCTTAAATTACAGTGGACTGCTGTTACTGATCAGACAGCCTTTTATTAATCACAGTTGTTACAGATATCAAAATACCAGGTATCCCATACCCACTGGTATATCTAGTAAAAACATGCAATTTTTACTATCACAGCCAACTACTTATATCCCAACTGATTAATTCCACAGCTTATGCAATTCAGAGTGGACTGCTGCTGTTGACTTCACAGGTTCTTAAATCACAGCTGATTGCTGTTGTTGATTTTACAGCTTAAGTCAGCATGGATATCAGGGAGCACTGCCTCAGACAAGTAGGCACCCAGGCAGAAACACCAACACCCCTGCAAACTAGCTGGATAGCCTCCTCACATGAAGAATTCCACACCCAAAGCAAGGTTTCAAACCCACACCGGCGAAGGACAAGTAATTCAAAGTTAGCAACCCCAACCACTATACCACTGATATCCCCCAATATCAGTGGCAGAGCAGCCAAGACCACCAACATCAAATCACCCATCCCACACCAATGCTGGTTCAAAACCTCACCCCTGATGCAAATCTCCTCATATGAGAACACCATACAGCTGGCCTACAGAGGGCCAGCATTCCCACCAAGGCACCCACAAATGCCCAAAACAATAATCCCCAACATTCATAGCAGAGTGCCCAAGGTTGCTGACCTCGAATCAACTGCCCCTCACCAAAGTGAGGTCAAAACCTGGCCTGAAGTGAGGAATTCCTCATGCAAGGAAACCATACAGTTTGTCTACAGAAGTTCAGCTGTTCCAACAAGGTGTTCACTTAAATGCGAGAAACAATGCTCTCCAACATCTGTTACTGCATGGTCAAGAATGCCGACTTCAAATCATCCGCTCCTCACTGATGTGTATCTGAAACCTAATTTTGGGCGCAGAACACTTCACGAAAGGAGACCCCTCGACTGGCCCAATGAATGTCAGCAGCTCCACCAAGGAGCCTGTCCATGCCCGACGCAACGCTCCCCAGTACACGGCTGAGTGGCTAAAGGTTGCTGACTTTATATCATCCACCTGTGACTGATAACAACTTATCAGCTTTCATAAATCACAGCTTTATTAAAAATCCCAGCCAACTGCTGCTACTGATTTCACAGTTCAAAAATCCCAGCAGACTGCTGCTACTGATTTCACAGCTTTTTTAAATCTTTTAAATCCCAGCTGACCTGCTACTGACTTCACAGCTTTCTTAAATACCAGCTGACTACTGTTGCCAAAGTTATGCAAATCACAGGGGACTGCTGATCCTGATTTCACAGCTTCCTTAAATCACAGTGGACTGCTGTTACTGATCAGACAGCCTTTTATTAATCACAGTTGTTACAGATATCAAAATACCAGGTATCCCATACCCACTGGTATATCTAGTAAAAACATGCAATTTTTACTATCACAGCCAACTACTTATATCCCAACTGACTAATTCCACAGCTTATGCAATTCAGAGTGGACTGCTGCTGTTGACTTCACAGGTTTCTTAAATCACAGCTGATTGCTGTTGTTGATTTCACTTCACAGCTTAAGTCAGCCATGGATATCAGGGAGCACTGCCTCAGACACAAGTAGGCACCTGGCAGAAACACCAACCACCTGCAAACCAGCTGGATAGCTTCCTCACATGAAGAATTCCACACCCAAAGCAAAGCTTCAAACCCACACTGGCGAAGGACAAGTAATTCAAAGTTAGCAACCCTAACCACTATAACACTGATATCCCCCAATATCAGCGGCAGAGTAGCCAGGGCCACCAACACCAAATCATCTGTCCCCACCGATGCTGGTTCAAAACCTCACCCCTGATGCAAATCTCCTTGTATGAGAATGCCATACAGCTAGCCTACAGAGGGCCAGCATTCCCACCAAGGCACCCACAAATGCCCAAAACAATAATCCCCAACATTCATAGCAGAGTGCCCAAGGTTGCTGACCTCGAATCAACTGCCCCTCACCAAAGTGAGGTCAAAACCTGGCCTGAAGTGAGGAATTCCTCATGCAAGGAAACCATACAGTTTGTCTACAGAAGTTCAGCTGTTCCAACAAGGTGTTCACCTATGCAAGAAACAATGCTCTCCAACATCTGTTACTGCATGGTCAAGAATGCCGACTTCAAATCACCCACTCCTCACTGATGTGTGCTTGAAACCTCATAAAGGGTGCAGAACACTTCATGAAAGGAAGCCACTCAGCTGGCCCACTGAAGGTCAGCGCTCCACCCAGGTGCACGCCCATGCCAGACACAATGCTCACCAGCACATGGCCGAGTGGCCAAGGTTGTCAACCCCAGACCACCCACTCCTCACTGACATGGGTCTGAAACCCCATTTGAGGATTGGAACTCCTCATGTGCTGAGGCCATTCAGCTAGCTTACAGAAGGCTAGTGTTTCACTTATGCATCACCCATGCCTGAAACAATGCTCCCCAGTATCCATGGTTGAGTAGTCAGATGCTGGTGTCAAAGCCTCACTTGCAGTGTAGAATTCTTCATGTAAGGAAGCCATTCAACTTGGTTACAAAAGGTTGATGGTTCTATCCAGCTGCCCATCCATAACAGAAACAATTCTCCTCAACATCCATGGTCAAGTGGTTAAGGTTGCCTACTCTGGATCACTTCCTTCAAAGTGGGCTCACCTGAACCATTAAGCCATGTTTATTGGACAGCATTGTATCAGGCATGGGCAACACATTGGTTGAACCACTGACCTTCCATATGCTAGCTGAATGGCCTCTGCAAATGAAGAATTCTATCCCCTAAATGAGGTTTTGAACCAATTATCAGTCAGGACAAGTAACTTGAAGTTAGCAACCTTAACCCCTCAGCCACATACTGGGGTGCAATGTGTCAGGCATGGGCATGTACCTGGGTAGAACCACTGACCCTCAGTAGGCCAACTAAATGATTTCCTTTCGTGAAGTATTCTACACCCAAAACGAGGTTTCAAACCCACACCAGTAAGGAGCGAGAGATCCAAAGTCAGCATCCTTAACCACACAATGATGGATATTGGAGACCATTGTTTCTTGCATAAGTTAGCACCTTGGCAGAACTACAAACATCCTGTGGGCCAACTGGATGGTTTCCTTACATGAAGAATTCTACACACCGAGCAAGGTTTCAAGCCCTCATCAGTGAGGGGCAAGAGATTTGATATCAGTGACCCTGATCAGTCAGCCATGGATATCAGGGAGTATTGTTTCAGACGTAAGTGGGCACCCGGGTTGAAACACCAACCTTCAGCAAACCAGCTGGATAGCTTCCTCACATGAAGAATTCCACACCCAAAGCAAGATTTCAGACCCACACTGGCAAAGGACAATTAATTCAAAGTAAGCAACCTTAACCATTAGGCCACTGATATCCCCCAATATCAGTGGCAGAGTGGTTAAGGCCACAAACCCCAAATCACTTATCCCTTACCAATGTTGGTTCAAAACCTCACTCCAAATGTAAAACTTTTCATGGGAGAATGCACATACAGTTGGCTTACAAAATGCTGGTGTTTCTACCCACTCATGCCTGAAACAATGATCCCAAATATCCACAGCAGAGTGATCAAGGTTGCTGACTTCGAATCACCTGCCCCTCACCAACGTGAGGTTGAAACCCGGCCCGGAGTGAAGAATTCCTCATGCAAGGAAACCATCCAGTTGGTCTACAGAAGGTCTGCTGTTCCACCAAGGTGCTCACCTGTGCAAGAAACAATGTTCTCCAACATCTGTTACTGCGTGGTCAAGAATGCCGACTTCAAATCACCCGCTCCTCACTGATGTGTGCTTGAAACCTCATAAAGGGTGCAGAACACTTCATGAAAGGAAGCCATTCAGCTGGCCCACTGAAGGTCAGCAGTTCCACCCAGGTGCACGCCCATGCCAGACACAATGCTCCCCAGTGTGTGGCCAAGTTGTCAAGGCTGCCGACTTCAAATCACTTGCCTCTCACTGATATTGGTTCAAATCTTGTTTGGGAAGTGGAATTCTTTATGTGCAGAGGCCATTCAGATAGCTTACTGAGGGTCAGCAGTTTCACTTATGGTCACCCATGCCTGAAACAATACTCCCCAATATCCTTTGCCAAGTACTTAAGATGGCTGTCTTCGAATTGCTTGTCCTTCACCAATATGGGTTCAAAATCTTACTTGCTGTGTAGAGTTCTTCATGTAAGGAAGCTATTTAGCTGGCTGATGGAAGGTTGGAGCTTCTATCTAGGTGTCTTCCATGCCTGAAACAATGTTTCCAAAAATCTCTTGCCAAGATTTTTAATCACTTGGTCATCACCAATGTAGGTTCCAAACCTTGCTTGGGGGGAAGAAAGGTTCTACCAGTGTGCCCGCCTGCCCATGCCTGAAACAATGTTTCCAAAAATCTCTTGCCAAGATTTTTAATCACTTGGTCATCACCAATGTAGGTTCCAAACCTTGCTTGTGCTTCCCAATATCCACAGCCAAGTAGTTAAAGCTGCCGTGTTCGAATCTCTTGTCCTCCACCAATGTGTGTTCAAAACCAGACTTGCTGTGTAGGAAAGTGAGGAGTTATTCAGCTGGCTTGCCTAAGATTGTTGCTGCTACCAAGGTACCTATACCTGTGACAATTCTCCCTATAATCTGTGGCTGAGGAATAAAGGTTGCTGACTTAAATCACCTATGTGGGTTCGAAATCTTATGTCATTGTCATTGTGACTCTAAATTCATGAAAAATATACTTTACATTGTTTTCAAACAATATAAAGTAGGTGACATTTTGGAACATACGTGCATATTACAATGACGAAGTTCTTTTGCACTTTTATGTTCCTTCCTCATGTTCTTTTTCTCCTTCTTGAGAAAATCCTGTCCATTGCACTTTGATATTCCTTTCTTGCTTCATAATACAACCCAGTCAATCACACTTAGCTGCTCTTTCTTTGCTTCTGAGAAAATATGATCCACAAAATTTGATGGTCTTACTTTGCTGCCTGCAATAGTCACAAAACAAATTTTGCATTATTACATCAAATACCACAGACAAGAACATGCACAGACCTTTTTTGTTTATTATTTTTTTGTAATTTTTGTATAATACATGCAACCAAAAACAAACAAGTCAAACAAGCACAAATGACTTTTCACACATTCTCCAATTTTCATTTCCTGGAAATAAACCAGTACCATGCACTGAAGAATGGTTACCATAAAGTACTGTTTTTACTGGTTCCTGGGAAAATCCAGTACTGCATGCAATATCACTCGCTATTTTTAACAAAGTCTCCTCTAGTATTGTCTTTTATGTATTTATAGTATACATACTGCTACAAAGAACATGCATAAACATTTTTTTTTTGTATTTTTTGTAAAACCACCACCAGAACATGCTAACAAAGAACAAATAACTCAAAACTCTACAAATGACTTCTCACACATTCTTCTTTTCATTTCCTGGAAAAAACCAGTACAGTGCATTGAAGAATGGTTACCATAAATACTGTTTTTGCTGGTCCTGGGAAATTGCTGGGTCCTGGGAAAATCCAGTACTGCATGCAATATTGCTTTCCATTGCTAACAATGTCTTCTCCGATAATCTAGTATTGTCTTTTACATAATTATATTATACATAATGCTACAAAGAACATGCACAAACTTTTTTTTTGGTATTTTTTTTTTTTTTTTTTTTTTTTTTTTTTTTGTATTTTTTTTTTTTTATAAAAACACACACAAACAACACACACTACCACACAGAACAAGCACACATGACTTTTCACACATTCTTCTTTCCTGGAAAAACCAGTACTGTGCATTGAAGAATGGTTACCATAAATACTGTTTTTGCTGGGTCCTGGGAAAATCCAGTACTGCATGCAATATCGCTCGCCATTTTTCAACAGTCTCCTTGGATAATCTGGTATTGTCTTTTAAGTATTTATAGTATACATACTGTTACTGGTAACACATAACACATGCTTTCAACCTCCACACACACAATATACACAAACTATATACAACAACAACAACAATCAGTACACTTAACTAAGACATGGTTTCAAAGAACTGGCAAGAAATCTGACTGTTTGGTATACATTTAACACCTTGCATACATATATATTCTGGACATGCCTTGTGTAACAAAAGGGGCCCCTGTGGTCAAGTGGTTCAAGCTTCTCTCATTGCCATTGGTTTAAATGCTTGTTGTGTAATTCTGTACATGCCTTGTGTAACAAAAGAGGCCCCTGTGGTCAAGTGGTTCAAGCTTCTCTCATTACCACTGGTTTAAATGCTTGTTTGAGCTGTGAAATTCTGTACATGCCTTCTGTAACAAAAGGGGCCCCTGTGGTCAAGTGGTTCAAGCTTCTCTCACTGCTATCGGTTTAAATGCTTGTTGTGTAATTCTGTAGTACTACGGTACATGTCTTCTGTAACAAAAGTGTCCCTGTGGTCAAGTGGTTCAAGTCTCCCTCACTGCCATTGATCTGAATCCTCCCTAGACTTGAATAATTCTTAAATTGTCACAGAGAACATAAGCCTCATCATTATTTTTCCATCTCTGATTCATCTGGGGAAGTTGGCAGATACTTGCTGAGAACAATTTTGTAATGGTAAAGAATCACGGAACACTGGTTAAGTTAACTACCCGACATTACATAACTGAAATACTGTTAAAAGTATTTTCAATGAAATGATATACTATGTCTTAATTAACCAAAAATCAATTTGAAAATTCTCTTTCCGCAAAATACATCCTAAGAAAACTAAGTATCCTTCCTGTCTCCCTGTCTAACAGTAGGCTGCAAAATACATCCTAAGAAAACTAAGTATCCTTCCTGTCTCCCTGTCTAACAGTAGGCTGCAAAAATTTATAATGAAATGTTTCAGTATTGTATTATTTAAAATAAGGACTATCTGTTAAGTTACAGAGAAAAATTTATTTGAAAATTCACTATCAGTAAAGTACATCCTATGAAAATTGTAAGTAGGCCTGTATAATTGGTACAAGAGACATTAAATATGGTCTGTAAAATTACTTGTTTTGGTAAAAGAGAATTCAGGTGACTATAATGAAGAATCATTAAAGATATCTTGAATACTGAAAAATGTTAAGAAGTAAAATAGAAAAGCAAAAATACTTTTAGAAAAAATGTCAGACAGGAACAGGAGCACAACAAAATTGAATCAAGATGACAAAAATATAGAATTATTCACAAAAATAGTTAATGGGAAGCACTGGTCAAGTGGTTAAGGCACTGGTCACTCAGCTTGAAGACAGTTGGTGCAAAAACCAACTGTTTAACACTAGCACCTCTTACATTACACGGTAAGCAGACTCCAGGATGTTCAAGTTGTATTCAAGTTTGCAATACAAAGAAACTTAACTAAACTAAAGATTAAGAAAATAATACAACAAACAGTATGATATGATATGATAATGACTGATGATGGTGATGCTAAGTCTTGGTGAATGATGATGAAAATAATGAATGATGATTAAAAAGATGATGATGATAAATGTTTATGATAATGACTAATGGTTGTGATGATGATGATTGAAAATGAATACTGATGAATCTTGTAATGAATGATGACAATGAATGCATGATGAGTCATGATGATGATGATGATGATGATGATGATAAGGATGATTGGACAATACAATTGGCAATACAATGAAGCATATTTAAAGAAATAAGTACAACAAACAATAACAATATCAACAAGTAGCTAAATGTTAAAGTATACCAAACACCCTTATTTCTGTCATGTTCTCCTCAACCACAAGGGGGGGAAGGTGTGAGGCCATTGGCTATTAATCATAGGACTTAACCCCCCAAATAACTTGCATTGGCACATGAGGTCGACGGGTCCTAGTTGACCTGCGTGGGACAAAAACCTCTACATCTAAGTCTGGCCTACCCTCAGGATTAACCTCTAAACCCTGGTCCACCCCTCCCAGAGACTCCCTGTCTCTGGTGTTCCCTGGGAATACCTGGGATACCTGTGGCACAAATGGAGCGGGCACCTCTACCTCTGGGACAAAAAGAGGTGGTAGAGGCACCTCTACCTCAGGTACAAAAGGGAAAGGTTCCACCTGGGGTACAGGACCCACCTCAAGCTCCACAGGATGGACATCCTGAGGAGCCCCTTCCCCATTACCTTCGACGTCAGCGGCGGGCGTATCCTCTGGGATTACCGCAACATCAACGGGACGGACAGGGTCCTGGCTAGCGAAGGGAGTCACCTCAGTAGACAGCTCCTCCGTCACAGCCAAAGCAACGACCTCATCACTACCGGGAGGTAGTGCCCGCATAACCTCGGTCACCTCAGTACCTGAAAGTAGAAAAAATATGTAATAAGAAAAAGGCAGCCTATATTTGTACAAATTTTATATAAGGATTTAGTAATTGATTTAATTCTGCAACTTACCAACTGCTGTTATGCAATTTTCAAATCCATCAACTCTTAAACACCACGTAATTATGAGCCTTCATTGGACAAATTTTTAATACCCCATTATCCAGAATATGGAAATCATTGTGATAATTAGTGGCAAACTCTTCAGCAACACAAGAGCTGTCACAGGAGACAGCGTGCTCAACTATTTCAATGCTGGATAGTGAAACTCAACTGGGTATATTTGATGAAGCTGGAGGTGTCACTGGAGTGTTTAATGAATCAAATGTGGATAAAGATATTGGATAATACTTGAGTCTGTGTCAATAGTATTAAGTAATAAGAGAGATAAGGATCAAGTGTATCAAAACATTGAATAAGTATAATTGTAAGCAAAAAGGGGGAATAATCCATGAAAGATTAGTGCAAGAGGGGGGATAATTCATTAAATATTCCCACCAGAGTTATTATTGAGACCTTGTGTCATATGATATGGGACATATGGTGGAACAACTACTTTTTTCCAGTTTGAATCAAATCCATTAAGTAGTACCCGAGATAAAGTGAAAGAGCACAAAATCTTTAACCTGAAATTCTAAGTAACAAGGCAGTCTGAAAGACAGCTAAATCCCCCGCCACTGCTATGGATAGTGAAAGGGTAAACCTTTGATTTTAGCTGTGACCTTGACCTTGAACTGACATGGCTGACTCATGAATTCTGCACAACGTCTTGATGAGGTGATCATTTGACCAAAGTTTCATGAAAATCCTTCAAGGGGTCTAGGAGATACAGAGCTGAAACCTTTGACCTTCAGTTGTGACCTTGACCTTGAGCTGACATGGCTGACTCATGAGTTCTTGATGAGGTGATCATTTGACCCAAGTTTGATGAAAATCCTTCAAGGGGTTAAGGAGATACAGAGTGGACACCAAATGGAAGGCTCAAACCTTCGACCCTTAGTTGTGACCTTGACCTTGAGCTGGCATGGTTGACTTATAATTTCTGCATATCGTTCTGATGAGGTAATCATTTGACCCAAGTTTTATAAAATTCCTTCAAGGGGTTTAGGAGATAGAGAGCGGACACGAAATGGAAGGCTCAAACCATTGACCTTCAGTTGTGACCTTGACATTGAGCCGACATGGCTGACTCATAAGTTCTGCACATCGCCTTGATGAGGTGATCGTTTGACCCAAGTTTGATGAAAATCCTTCAAGGGGTTTCGGAGATATAGAGCGGACACAAAATGGAAGGCTCAAACCTTTGACCCTTTGTTGTGACCTTGACCTTGAGCTGGCATGACCAACTCATGGGTTCTGCACATTGTCTTGTTGAGGTGATCATTTGACCCAAGTTTTATAAAACTCCTTCTAGGGGTTTAAGAGATATAGAGCGGACACAAAATGGAAGGCTCAAACCTTTGACCTTGAGTTGTGACCTTGACCTTGAGCCGGCATGGCTGATTCATGGGTTCTGCACATCGTCTTGATGAGGTGATCATTTGAACCAAGTTTTATAAAATTCCTTCAAGGGGTTTAGGAGATATAGAGCGGACACAAAATGGCAGGCTCAAACCTTTGACCTTGAGTTGTGACCTTGACCTTGAACTGACAAGGCTGACTCATGGGTTGTGCACATCGTCTTGATGAGGTGATCATTTGACCCAAGTTTCATGAAAATCCTTCAAGGGGTTTAGGAGATATGGAAATATGTCAAGGGGTTCAAAAGATATGGACCAGACACGAAATATCACACCATGACCTTGGATCCCCAAGTGTGACCTTGACCTTGACCCAGCACAGTTGGAATATGGGTACTGCACATTGCCTTGGTAAGTTTAACATTTGTTGTTAATATAATGGAAATATGTCAATGGGTTCAAAAGATATGGACCGGACACGATTTTGTTACGGACGGAAGGACGGACGGACGCAGACCATTCCTATAATCCCTCCGCCACGGCAGGGGATTAACAATGTGACCCCCAGGGCAGGGCCATATTTGATCCTAGAGGGATAATTTGAACAATTTTGGTAAAAGACCATTAGATGATGCTACACACCAGATATCAAAGCCCCAGGCCCTGTGGTTTTGGACAAGAAGATTTTTAAAGTTTTTCTTTTTGGTTGCCATGGCAACCAGAGTTCTGCATGGAATTCAATTCCTTGAATGATTTTGACAGGGGCCAACTAAGAATCATTCTGGTGAAGTTTGGTGTAATTCTGCCCAGTGGTTTTCAAGACGATTTTTTTTAGAAATTGTTGCCGGACGACGCACTATGCACGACTGACGACGGACATCAAGCAGTCACAATAGCTCACCTTGTTACTTTGTGTCAGGTGAGCTAAAAATAATATCCAAAGCTTCAACATAGGTTGGACAGCTACTTTCACCTAGGGTATGCTCATGAACATCAGACTTCATCATGCATGTCCAGTAAAAATGTTTTATACACATGCAAAAATTTAGTTTAGTTTTGCCACATGCATTATCTAGTTATTGAAATTTCATTAACAGTCATGGGACCAGCATTAGTGGTTGTGGTCTCCCTGTACAACTCCTCTACTTAAGAAGATGTAATTTAACTGAAAACTATAATTTGCTGCAAATTAGATAAAAATTTCTCTTGTTTTCTGCATTTTTTTCACAATATATGTGGCTTTCATTGAATTAATTGCTGCACCTTAAGGTACTTCCACAAATTGAAATAAGAAATTCATGTGAAAAATCAGAATCCTCGAAACAGCTTTCGAAATGCAAGGACACAAAAAATATATGATAAAACTTGAAAAGATAGATATCTGTAGGTAAACTTGCGAGCATGAAAGTTACGTTGAACCCTATATCCACAGTGCTTTGGAAGAGAATGAGTGAACATTTTTGGTGCAAAGTTTTGGTATCGTATGCATCCTAAATTGCTATAAAATATTTATTTTCAAATCAAAGAAATGCCAAAATAGTGCACACGAGCGCTATTTTCTTAAGAAAATGTCGTTAAACATTCTAATGCGCAAAACACGTGCACAGTTTTTCTAAAATATTTCGCCACCATGTTTATTTCAAGAAATATTTTTTGATTGTTCTTTTACCTCAGATTTCCTTACTGAAATATATATGCCTCCTTTTCCATGGTTAGAGATATCCATTTAGTATAATTTTGCACTGTCCTATCTCCTTAATCTGTTACCGATCCTTTACATTTAAAGAATAAACGCAATGTGTAATGATAGTTTTTCTCTTCACGCACCTCTCTTGGACAAGAAAGTCGTTTCACCTAAAATTTGTAAGCATCCGCTGACAAAATATTGATGAAAGAGCGTAACTTTTTCTAAAATAAAGTTCAATTTCAATCATTTTCAAAAGCTGGAAATATTGCACATTGTATTGAATTTATAAATAAAACAAATATCCCCAAAATATTATAGCCATTTTAGAATTTTTCCGGGAACTATACGTTTCAGCCAAACAACGCATTTCAAGATGACACAAAACTGATTTCTCTTTGTAAACAATGTCAAAGTTCACCTGAGGAACATTGCTGAAAAAGTAAAAGTGCTTACTTGTTTCAGTTTTACGTCCTGTAGAAAACAATCAACTTTTAACTTTAAATGCATATATGTTCTATGATTATTCCAATATAAACAAGAGCTGTCTCCATAGGATGACATATGCCCCCGATGGCACTTTGAATGAGTAGTTATGGCCGATGTTAGAGTTTAGGACCTTTGACCTACGGAGCTGGGTCTTGCGCGCGACACGTCGTCTTATTGTGTCACACATTCATGCGTAGTTATTTTAAAATCCATGCATGAATGACAAAGATATGGACCGGACACGCCCATCAATGCACTATCATGAAAAATGACCTTTAACGTCTAAGTGTGACCTTGACCTTTGAGCTACAGACCTGGGTCTTGCGCGCGACACGTCGTCTTACTGTGGTACACATTCATGCCAAGTTATTTGAAAATCCATCCATCGATGACAAAGATATGGACCGGACACGCCCATCAATGCACTATCCTTTAATGTCTAAGTGTGACCTTGACCTTTGACCTACGGACCTGGGTCTTGTGCGCGACACGTCGTCTTACTGTGGTACATATTCATGCCAAGTTATTTGAAAATCCATCCATCGATGACAAAGATATGGACCGGACACGCCCATCAATGCACTATCCTTTAATGTCTAAGTGTGACCTTGACCTTTGAGCTACGAACCTGGGTCTTGCGCGCGACACGTCGTCTTACTGTGGTACACATTCATGCCAAGTTATTTGAAAATCCATCCATCGATGACAAAGATATGGACCGGACACGAAAATTGCGAACAGACTGACAGACTGACAGACCGACAGACTGACAGACGGACAGACGGTTCAAAAACTATATGCCTCCCTTTGGGGGCATAAAAACCGTCTGATCATTTCCATGAGAAATAAAACGAAGCAAATTTAAGTATTTGTTTACACTTCAACCAGGTGAAATTTATAAAAGGCATGTACTATCACGAGACTCCCATGCATTTTGAACCATGTGGTGAATAAACTGATTTACTTTAAGTATGGTCTCTCAGCTGAGCCAGTTATTTGTTAATTTCAGAGAACATACAATATTAAAAGAAGTGTTTATGAGATTATGCACATGTACGAATATTTATTAGTTTACTTTATAGGCCTATTAACGATGATAGAAAACAAGTGTGCACTCGGCAAAAGCAAGTCTATCATTTTCAGGTGTATACTGAACACTGATCCCAATGTTCGTAATTTCAGATAAAGAACACATTATCCTTGGTTTCGTAGACAAGTCATAGAACTGGACCGCTGCTCCCGCTGACAACATCGCAGTAATCACTAATGTAAAGTCAGTGTCCATTTCAATACGGGATAATACACGTTTTTGTTTTGTGTGTGTGTGTGTGTGTGTGTGTGTGTGTGTGTGTGTGTGTATTAACGTCTGCAGAAGCCCGTGGAATTGTTTGTGACTGAGACCGAAGGTCGCTATTCTTGCATAAAAATATATTTCACGACAACTTATGTATTGTTTTCATATGTGATGACTTGACGATTACGGTACATTTTTTACTTACCATTCCAGTTGTTCTTGGAGATGGTAAACATGTTTTAAATACCCGTATCCATGGCCCAGAAATAAACAACACTATCAAAAGCACATCCTGAAGGTTTTTAAGCGATTTTTTTATCCGTCATTATTACAATATAAAATTACCGGTAATTGTTCATATCAGTTCACAATTTGGTGGACTTGATCACAATTTCAAGAATAACAAGAGGACCATGATGGTCCTGAATCGCTCACCTGTCCCAACATGACCCAGTTTTGAACTGAGTATGACATCGGTTTTTTTTCTATTATTTGACATAGTGACCTAGTTTTTGAGCTCATGTGACCCAGTTTTGAATCTGACCTAGATATCATCAAGATGAACATTCAGACCAACTTTCATACAGATCCCATGAAAAATATGGCCTCTAGAGAGGTCACAAGGTTTTTTCATTATTTGACCTACTGACCTAGTTATTGATGGCACGTGACCCAGTTTCAAACTTGACCTAGATATCACCAAGGTGAACATTCTGACCAATTTTCATGAAGATCCATTCAAAAGTATGGCCTCTAAATTAGGTCACAAGGTTTTTCTATTTTTAGATCTAATGACCTAGTTTTTGACCGCAGCTGACCCAGTTTCGAAACTGATCTCGGTATCATCAAGATGAACATTCAGACTAACTTTCATACAGATCCCATGAAAAATATGGCCTCTAGAGAGGTCACAAGGTTTTTCTATTATTTGACCTACTGACCTAGTTTTTGAAGGCACATGACCCAGTTTCGAACCTGACCTAGATATCATCAAGGTGAACATTCTGACCAATTTTCATGAAGATCTTGTGAAAAATATGGCTTCTAGAGAGGTCACAAGGTTTTTCTATATTTAGACCTACTGACCTAGATTTTAACCACAGTTGACCCAGTTTCGAACTTGGCCTAGATATCATCAAGATAAACATTCTGACCAACCTTCATACAGATCCCATGAAAAATATGGCCTCTAGAGAGGTCACAAGGTTTTTTCATTATTTGACCTACTGACCTAGTTATTGAGGGCACGTGACCCAGTTTCGAACCTGACCTAGATATTACCAAGGTGAACATTCTGACCAAATTTCATGAAGATCCATTCAAAAGTATGACCTCTAGAGAGGTCACAAGGTTTTTCTATTTTTAGACCTAATGACCTAGTTTTTGACCGCAGCTGACCCAGTTTCAAACTTGACCTAGATATCATCAAGATGAACATTCAGACCAACTTTCATACAGATCCCATGAAAAATATGGCCTCTAGAGAGGTCACAAGGTTTTTCTATTATTTGACCTACTGACCTAGTTTTTGATGGCATGTGACCCAGTTTCGAACTTGATCTAGATATCATCAAGGTGAACATTCTGACCAATTTTCATGAAGATCTTGTGAAAAATATGGCCTCTAGAGAGGTCACAAGGTTTTTCTATTTTTAGACCTACTGACCTAGTTTTTGACCGCACGTGACCCAGTTTCGAACTTGATCTAGATATCATTAAGATGAACATTCTGACCAATTTTCATAAAGATCCCATGAAAAATGTGACCTCTAGAGAGGTCACAAGCAAAAGTTTACGCACGGACGCACAGACGCACGGACGGCGGACGACGGACGCTGCGTGATCACAAAAGCTCACACTGTCACTTTGTGACATGTGAGCTAATAACTTTACATTCGAGTTATATTGAGTACGGACACATAGTTGGAATACGGACTAGTACGAACGTAGTGTCATGTTTCCAAGCTGTTTATATAATTTTTTCGAGAATTTAGATAAAAACAAACTGACTGATACTTATCAAAATCATAAATATAATACCTAAAAACAAAGAATCGCACAGGTAAACACGCAATTCTTTAAAATTCACGGTTGTCTACAAAATCTGAATTGACGCAGAGTAAAAAGGGGCGGGGGTGGGAGCAGCGTATTTTGCGTTAGTTACTGATACAGTAAAACATTCTATGGTTTAGATTGCATCTTAAATGCTTCAAGTAGAGGTTTTTATGAAAGAACAAAAAGACACAGATACTAGATGTCAATCTGCGCAGAATTACATATACGTCCCTGGGAAAGCATTTAAAAATAAAAATCGGGTATTAACAGCACGTGAATTGCCTTGTTTGCACACGATTTTTCTCCCGTTTATACATGGGCGGATCCAGTGAAAAAAGTAGTTTTTATGCAAGAATATCAGTTTAAATCTTTGAAAGTGTGAAAAAAATATCACTGTTTAAAGATGAACCAAGATACAGAAAAATTACTTTTGAGATACTGCTTATTTTAATCATCAGGTTATCTACCACTGTATACAAATTGTAATACCTCCTAACATATTTGGCTGCACATTTTTTTTTTTCTGCGATTTATTACATGCTGCATAAATTCTTATATTGTATAAAAAGTCGAAAGATCAAAATTGGCTGGATTACGACGCATGAAACATCTATAGAATCACTATACACATCGAACTTGTCCCCGACCAGTATGCGGAAATACTGTGGCCAAATGTTTCAAGATTGTCTAAAAATATTTGCATATATCGTGAAACGCAAATTTTTCGATTGTTTTTATAGCTTATAAATATACACGTATGTGTGAGAAAGTTACGTTAAGTAATTTCGGTTACAGTTAGCGAAGGAAGTACCGGAAATTCCATTTCCAACAAATTTTCCGTGAGATAAGCAGCGCTTTAGTACATAAATTCCACAATAGTAAATTAAAATTTTCTTATACTTGCACAATCCTTGAAAAGAATTTTGGATCGTTGCAAATCTTGTTCACATTAAGTCTGAGACTACTCTTACAATTTCAGGCAGTTTGGTACACCATACATAGAAAAATCATTGTCCGCACATTGCACTACTTTTATGTATACTGAAAATAGCCTTATGTACAGATTTATTTTCGTTTTAATACATGAGGTGGTCAGATTTGAAAAAACAGATCTTGTACTATTAGTTTAGTTCTATTCGATAAGACAATTCTCCTATGCACTAATTGAAACAAGTTGAACTAACTTTTGCCATTTATGAATTTTTAATAAAGTATTTTAAAAGGATTTAAAAATCTAACCAAAAATTTGGAAAAATACAGGTAAAATATCTTCTTTGTTTTAATAATTTCCGTTTTTAGTTTTACTTTTTATACAGCCACTTTTACTTTAGGTCTTGCAAACTGAGCTGTTTTTGTACTCTGGAGCAGCTGCATTTGAAAGCTTTTGTTCACTATATTTTCACACCTCAAATGAAGGTCACTCTAAATTCAATATGGCGGATGTACCTTAAAATTATTCTCTACACATCTTGATCTATCTTGATCTTGGTAATTTTATACACTTAATTTGTTATTTTGAACTCTGGTCTCCAACATACATCTGAGACTGTAAATAAACATGGATTTCAAATATTTTATAACGGAATTTGGAAGTTGTCATACAGTCACAATCACAACACAGATCATAGAAATGAAATAATGAAAGCACGTGAAAGTGCCGAAGTTACTCTGACATCATCAGCGATTCTCCTGTTGATTTTTTTGTTGTTTCGCAGATATGGTCACGTGCATCACTGCACAAAAATTTTACAAACAAGTTTATATGTGTAAACATTACCCAAGAAATTTGTTACTGTGAAATTATAATAATAAAAAAAATTTTAAAAATTTTTTAAAAAAATTAAAAAATAATAATATACACATAGATCAATCAACGACTATACACAGCAACAATTCTGAAAACAAGACCAGTGTCGAAGGACAGCAATGCTGGGCTTTTCAACAGCCTCGTCAATTAAATTAATACAAAAGTTGAAAAAGTTTTTTTTTTTTTTTTTTTTTGTTGTTGGATTTAACGTCGCACCGACACATGATAGGTCATATGGCGACTTTCCAGCTTTAATGGTGGAGGAAGACCCCAGGTGCCCCTCCGTGCATTATTTCATCACGAGCGGGCACCTGGGTAGAACCACCGACCTTCCATAAGCCAGCTGGATGGCTTCCTCACATGAAGAATTCAACGCCCCGAGTGAGGCTCGAACCCACATCGATGAGGGGCAAGTGATTTGAAGCCAACGACCTTAACCACTCGGCCACGTCGAAAAAGGGGGATAAATTAGTAAAAAGAGCTTCCGTAAGACAGCGCGCTCCACTATTCGGCAATTTAACAGTAAAATGAATATATGTCTCAATAAGAGACCTCACTTTTAATTTATTTATTTTGTTGGGTTTAACGTCACACTGATTTGACTTAGTGACCTAGTTTTTCACCCAGATGACCCATATTTTAACTCGACTGAGATTTCATCAAGCCAATCATTCTGATCAAATTTCACAATGACCAATTGAAAACTACAGCCTCTATCACATACACAAGGTTTTTCTTTGATTTGACCTAGTGACCTAGTTTTTGATTCCAGATGACCCATATTCATGCTTATCCTAGATTTTATCAAGGCAATTATTCTAACTAAATTTCATGAAGATCAACTGAACAAGAGCTGTCCGTAAGACAGCCAAGCTCGACTATTCGAAATATTGTCCCAGAAGCAGGAAAATATTACCCAAAAAGGTTAAATATCAAAAGAGTTTTAAGTTCAAAAGGGGGCATAATTTGACCAAAATGCATATCAGTTATGGGACTTGCTGCTATCAACTAGTTTTATAACCCCGAAGGCACATGTGAAGCTTCAATTCAATATCTGCATTAGTTTTGGAGATAGAAACTCGCATGTAAAACATTAACCAGAATTTTCAAAGTCCAAAAGGGGGCATAATTTGCCCAAAATACATGCCAGAGTTATGGGACTTGACCCAGTGAGGTTGGTTACTGATCTAGAAAAAGAAAAAAAAAATTCAAATCTATATGCCTTTTAGTAATTGCTGTATGTAACTTGCACGCAAAACTTTAACCAGGATTTTCTAAGTCCAAAAAGGGGAATAATTTGCTCAAAATACATGTCAGAGTTATGGGACTTAAACCAGTGAGGTTAGTAATTGATCTAGAAAAAGAAAAAATAAGTTTCAAATCTATATGCCTTTTAGTATTAGCTGTATGTACTTGCACGCAGAACTTTAACCAGAATTTTCTAAATCCAAAAGGGGGCATAATTTGGCGAAAATGAAGGTCAGAGTTATGGGACTTGCTGCTATCAACTAGTTTTATAACCCCGAAGACACATGTGAAGTTTCAAATCAATATCTGCATTAGTTTTGGAGATAGTAACTTGCATGTAAAACTTTAACCAAAATTTTCTTAGTCCAAAAGGGGGCATAATTTGCTCAAAATACATGTCAGAGTTATGGGACTTGACCCAGAGAGGTTGGTAATTGACCTAGAAAAAGAAAAAATAAGTTTCAAAGCTACCGGTATATGCCTTTAATTGATGGCTGTATGTACTTGCATGCAAAAACTTAACCAAGGTGTGACGCTGACTCCGACGCTGACGCCAGGGTGAGTAGAATAGCTAGACTATTCTTCGAATAGTCGAGCTATAAATCCGGCCTCTCTTGCATACACATGGTTTTTCTTTGATTTGACCTAGTGACCTAGTTT
Organism: Mercenaria mercenaria; assembly: GCF_021730395.1. Classification (NCBI taxonomy): domain Eukaryota; kingdom Metazoa; phylum Mollusca; class Bivalvia; order Venerida; family Veneridae; genus Mercenaria; species Mercenaria mercenaria. The sequence goes on from NC_069378.1 coordinate 2,969,394, forward strand.
TTGACCCCAGATGACCCATATTCAAAAATGATCTATAAGTCATTAAGGCAATTATTCTGACTAAAATTCATGAAGATCAGCTGAAGAGGTCCACCAGGCAATGCTATGTGTCAAATATCTAAGCTCTAGGCCTTATGGTTTATTTTTAGAAAATTTTGAAGAATTTTCTATGTACAATCAAGTAACCTCATGGGGCGGGGTCATGATTTGAATAAATTTTGTAGAAGTCTACTAGGCAATGCTTCATGTCAAATATCTAAGATCTAGGCCTTCTGCATGGTTTATTTTTAGAAAAAATTTTGAAGATTTTAAATTCCTATGTAAAATCAAGTGACCCCTGGGGCAGGGTCAATTTTGACCCTGGGGGTCATGATTTGAATAAATTTTGTAGAGGTCCTCTAGGCAATGCTACATGTTAAATATCTAAGCTCTAGGCCTTCTGGTTTATTTTTTTAAAAAATTTGAAGATTTTCCTATGTAAAATCATATGACCCCTCAGGTGGGGTCAATTTTGACCCCGGGGTCATGATTTGAACAAACTTGGTAGAGGTCCACTAGGCAATGCTTCACACCAAATATCTAAGCTCTCGGGCTTCTTGTTTTTGAGAAGAGATTTTTTAAGTTTTTCCTTTCGGTTGCCATGGCAACCAGAGTTCTGCATGGAATTCAATTCTTTGAACAACTTTTGTAGAGCTTCACCCAAGGAACATTTCTGTAAGTTTGGATGAAATTGGCCTAGTGAGGAGATGTCGTTTAAAGTAAAAGTTTATGGATACCAGATGCCGGACAGTGAGTGATCACAATAGCTCACCCTGATCCTTTGGCTCAGGTGAGCTAAAATATTCGCCATTTAAATAAAATAAGCGCAAACGGCGATAATGGCATGACCCCTGAGTACCATATATCGATATGAATTTAATATTCATGTTTACACTGATAGGCAACCCGTATGGACTTTCTGCATGTATTCTTAAATTCAGTGAGGTCCCTTTTAACACAAAATAAAATTAAGCTTCTTCATTTTTATCACTTTACACTAAAATATTCAGGGAAATTACATGGTGAAACCTCAGGCTGCCAATATGAGCCCAAACAGTCACTGCCTACTTTCATATTTTGTTTTGACAGCTAAGTTCAAAGACATCCGTTGACAAGCTGACATGTCATGTAAATCAAGCATGTGAATTAAGGAAATTCTGTTTTCCATTGGCTTTTAATTTTTATTAGGCACTGACTGGAAATCACTGCTAATATGAAATGAAATCCGTATGTCATGCCATTAATTTTCCATTTTTTGTCAAATCTGCTACATAATTTCAGTTTCAAATTCGATTTACAAGGATGCAATGTTGTCACCTTGTGTATTGAATGAAAAAAATCAGTATGATACAATTGCAATAAAGAAGGATCAATACACGATACATATTGGCAATTCAATATAACAGCTAGTTGGACCGATTACTTCAAAACAGATGTATCAGTCTATATTTCAGAGCTGTACGTCTAGTCAGCAAAATCATGCATATACTTCTACTTTAATAAAGTTGTAAATTTCGACACAGAACTTGATTCGTATTTTTTCCATTCAATACACACACTTACTGTCATCTATTTAAAAGACAACTTGATTATGCTGAAACTTACTGCCTGCCTTTACATCATCATCAAAATCGTCACGATCAACAATAAGCTATTACAACACTTTCTTCATATAAACCTTCTCTAAAAAACAATGTCAGTACCAGAATCCCTATAACCTTTAATCTGTTTAAAAGCTTACATCATTGTAACGGAAATCATCAGGTGCAGCCTAAGTATCATCATCATCATCAACAACAGCAACAAGGTATTTTAACACTGGACATATTAAAATCATGACTGCATGTAATCTATTCAAAGGCTAACATTTTTTATCATCAGCAACCTTGCCACTGTCAATCACACCATCAACATGACAGTAGTCCAAATAATTAGATTGTTTTATATTTGTAACCAGCCAGAGGCGTAGCTGGCCAGAAAATCACCATACACACACGTGAATTCATTATATTTCTAGGGGGTGGGGTCCAGGGCATGCTCCCCCTAAAAAATTTTGAATTCTGTATCCCATTAGGTGCATTCTGGAGTACTTTAAGGCAAAATTATAAGTAAATAATTTTTAACAAGTTTCAAGAATTATGTTACATCTAAGCATGTTTCTGAGATAAAACATGGTATAGGTTTACATTAAATGTATGATGTATTTCCTGATGAAATTCGCAGTAAAATTTGGTCGGACCATAATTATACAATTTATAGCTTTACTACAGGTATACCAAGAGTGGAAATTGTACGAATGGACATTGCTCCATTTAGCCATCAAAACATCTTTGTATACGGTGTAGAAACTGCACCGACATCCATTTTTAAAATCTCCCGGCTGTAACATCATTCGGATACTAATCGAAAACAACGATCAAACAAAACCTTTCACGCATAAATTGTTTGTCTCTGTACTGTATAGTTTATACTAAAGAAAACACACCATCATTTTTCCTACACTGCGTAAATATCATGTTAACCAAGTAGTAATTTGAGTTTGTTTTTTTTTTAAAAAAAAACTCACTCTGTAACTTTTTGATATGCAGTGATTACTAGATCTAGTTTTTATGCCTAGCCCGGGTCAGGCATTGATTTCTATTGCTTTTCTGTGCCACTTTATTTTCGTCATTTTTTAAAAAGTGTACGCTCGTGCGTATTTGCGTATGCCTGGCTACGCACCTGCCAGCAATGGAGAAACTCAGCGCACTACATCAGAAGTAGCAATATCAACAACAACAAGCTGTTATAACACTATAAATACTGAATCTTCTCACGAGCTTAACATCATTTTAATCAATGTTTTAGCATGACATGCTTAGAATTTACAGATTTTTAAATAAATTTAACCAGAAAAAGTTTCGGTAAATTTGCTTTATTTTAAAAGCACTAAAATTCACAAAATTAATAACTTGTGGATTTTGTTAATTTTATAAAAGTTTAAGATACAATTTATAGCAAACAAGTTCAACATAAAAGCTTATATAAGCTTTTTCACAGGTTCAAGATTTCTATCCTTTTTCAATGTTTACTTTTCATTTCAGTTTTCTGTGTGCACTTCCTATGATAATAATTATTTAATGTTCTGATACTTTTTCATTCATTTTCATTCTGACATCTAACTCAAATCTTTCAAGCAGAAAACATTTTATCTTTTCAACTATAGGCATTGTGTTTACAGCAAAAGAATAGACTCTAAATTGTAATGTAAGGCATTCTATCTAACCAGTATTCTTAGATTCTGTACCAGTTCAAGCTGCCAAAATCTCAAAATGAATCAATATTTAAAACAACAATGTGAAGCTGTCTCGTGGACGCAAAGGCAGTGCGATAAATCTACCACTTTCCTAGACCTGATAATTTTTTCATATGGGCAATAGAAATATCCCCACTTGCGTCAAACACTCGAAAGACCAAAGACTGCACGTCAAAAAATATAAAATAATTTGAAATTCCAATTATTTTGACTACATTATGGGATGACAACTACAAAAAATCAGATCATAAAATTAAGTCATATCCTGCCAAATGACTAAAGGCTATAGATACCAGTGAGTACCAGTATGTAGTGAGAGTAGGTTTATAGGCCACTTCCAACAGCCTTGCTGTTGGGTTAACCCTTTAGCGACGTGGTTGAGAGTCCGCCTACAGATCTCGAGGTCCAGGGTTCGAGCCCCAGTAGGGACCTTGGTATGTTCTCTCCCATGGTTTACAGTAGACTAATGTGCTGGATGGCAGCCTTGTTTCAAATGAACATTAAGGTAAACACGTAGATCTAGATCTATTTATAACACTCTAAAGAGTCCCAGTTAAAGCAGGCAGAATCAGATTGAAAAATGGACGAAATAATTAAAATGTACTTACAGTCCCCACCCTGGCTTTGGGACGGGCCCAGTCCCAAAGCCCCACGAAGAGACCTAACACACCTTCGGGCAAAGGAAGACAGAACGTGCACACAAGAAACCAAGCAGTTGCGAAGAAACATCATGATAGCTTTATTCTGACAATATGTAAATACTTTGCAGCGTGCTAAATTTCTGAAGGTCAAAATTTGAATTTCCGTATATATAGTGGGTCAAATACAACAAAAGATTTCATTGGATAATGGGCAGTAGTTGCAATGAGGGGTTTATTTACAATTGTTTTCAGGTCAGTTTTCAATTACTGGGTATCTTCAATCGAATCACCAATATTTTTACATGTCTTTTCCGTCTTTTTTTGACGTCTTTTAAACGTTTACTTTTTATTTCAGTTTTTTTTAATATATCTTAAACTACAAAAACATACCTTCCTTCCCTTTCTTTAGTAAATGGTACTTTCCAATAGCTCGTGCGTCAGTACGGACACGGCGGAAAATAACGGGTAGTTCTGTCGGGTATTTCCGTGCTATTGGGCACGAGTTTTCTAATGGCGTACAGTTTTGTTTTATATTGAAAAAATACAAAATTATTGCTTTATTTCTGAAACTTAACTGGTGTTTATTCCTAACTTTGATAGATCTATTCAAAAATGACAGAACCATAAATTTGCAAACTTGTTGTGTTGGAAAAATATTATAGACGGTTTGCTTCAAATTTTTGAACAAATACATTTTAACGTGACTTTATGCAAAATATATATATAAAAGGGAAAATGTGGTAGGGGTGGGGGTTGAAGAGGAAAGTTATTCGAAAAGGAATGCTACGTACCAAAAACCCTACAACTAAAGATTAAGGTAGCCAGAATTAAGGTGAGCACGATAACTTTTTCATAGTAAAAGGAGAGGGGATCAAAAGCAAGGGAACGCAAATGCAAGGGGAAAGAATGAGAGGGGAGGGCACGGGGAAGGGGGGAGGGGTGGGTATTATATAAACCTTAGTATAAACTGGAATAAATACATATTAAAAATAAAATATTTCACTGAATATCATTACGAATTTTGTTCATTGTGTTTTAAATTCTTCCTTTTAACTTTTTATGTTTCGCTTATTCACATTTCGAAAGCACATGTAGCAAGAAACATTGAGATTTACCGTGATATCCATGCAAAGACATGCGCGTTAAGCAACTGGTCAAGGGGAAATAAAAGAAGTTGCTGCTGTTTCATTTCAGATTTAGTTATCTCCCCTTTGATCAGCTTGCAGTAGCTTGCTAGGAATTTTCTGTATACCTACATATCTACAATGGCTCACTGCAGACATTGCCCTGAATGTCGGAAAAATAACCCATGTCTGACAGTTAGCATGTCAATGTGACGGCAGAAATATAACGTGTCATTGGAACCTGTGTCAGTTTGACGGCGGTGATGGAACCTGTGTCAGTTGAACTGTGGGAGTTGAACACTTGTTTCATTTATCAGGGATGTTACTTAACGGTGTGTGTTGGGGGTGGGGGATATATAACGCGTGTTAGCTGTGCGTCAGAGATAGAGCACACGTCCATTCGACGGCGGTAATTGATTACTGAGTTTCAGCTCGCTGGCGGGAATAAAGAATAGTCGTCAGCTTGTCAGCTCGCCGGCGGGGATAGAGAATACGTGTCAACTTGCCAGTGGGAACAGAACACAGTCATACATGTTAGCTCGCCGGCAGAGATAGAACACACGTCAGCCCGACCGCCCTTTCAGAACGAGTGTCAGCTCGCCGGCAGGAATAGAACACACGTCAGCTCGATCGCCCTTTCGGAACGAGTGTCAGCTCGCCGGCAGGAATAGAACACACGTCAGCTCGATCGCCCTTTTGGAACGAGTGTTAGCTCGCCGGCAGGAATAGAACACACGTCAGCTCGACCGCCCTTTCAGAACGAGTGTCAGTTCGCCGGCAGAAATAGAACACATTTCAGCCCGATGACGTTGATTTTTACGTTTGTGATAGAACGCCAGTCAACTCAACGTCGGGAATAGAAACGTTTAAGCTCGCTCGCGGTAACAGAACACACGTTTGTCCGATGCCTTTAATAGAACACTCGTTAGTTCGAGTTGTTTTTTATGATACTTCTCTTTTCAAAGTTTAGTATTTTACATTCTCATTCATCAGAGGCTCACTATAGACGCAAAACGAATCATGGCACGTGAAAAGGAGGGTTTTATTTTCATTAGAGGTCTTTATCATTGAACTGTAAAACTGGCGACTTGTTCCAATTCAGAATGTATAACATACGCCAGTACGACAACTTTACTTAAACGTCTGATCATGTTACTTTTGTTGAAAATCCCTTTAATTAATTATATTTTCTATATAATAATGTATATTTTGTCATCTTTTTCTTATTAAAAATACCAATAAACAAGTTTTCTTTTGTAATACACTGTTAAAATGGAGAATCTATGAATATGCAATGGTGCTTTTAGTTCGGAGTTTTCACATTTGAAACAAAACAGATAAATATTATACAACAGGTTAAAATTTTGAAAGTTTGTAATTTCAGACCCATGACCCTAGACTTTGCCATCCCTCCACGGGAGCAAACGTTGTTTGCAGCTCTTTTTTATGATATAATCCATAAGCATGCACGCACCACCATCCCAATGTCATACATTTCTAACTTCTCCAGCCTTGTAAAATCTGACCATAAGATTAGTTGCCACAGGCCTGCCGGGTTAATTACCCGCTCAACGCAAATGTTCACACAATCTGACGACAGTTTTCATTATCATCTCGTAAATACGAAATCAGGGGTTGCAAGTTTGAGCCACCGGAGACATAAACTGTTAGCGTGTTGAGCTGATGTTGGAGGCATAAACTGTAAGCGTGTACAACTGTTGCTGGAGACATAAACTTTTAGCGTGTTCAGCTGATGCTGGAAATATGAACTGTTAGCGTGGGCAGCTGATGCTGGTGACATAAACTGTAAGCGTGTTCAGCTGATGCTGGAGACATAAACTGTTAGCGTGTTCAGCTGATGCTGCAGACATAAACTGTTAGCGTGTCCAACTGATGCTAGAGACATAAACTGTAAACGTGTTCAGCTGTTGCTGGAGACATAAACTGTTAGCGTGTTCAGCTGATGCTGGAAATATGAACTGTTAGCGTGTCCAACTGATGCTGGAGATATAAACTGAAAGCGTGTTCAGCTGATGATTGAGACATAAACTGTTAGCGTGTTCAGCTGATGCTGGATACTAGAAACTGTTAGCGTGTCCAACTGATGTTGGATACTAGAAACTGTTAGCGTGTCCAACTGATGCTGGAGACATAAACCGTAAGCGTGTTCAACTGATGCTGGAGACATAAACTGTAAGCGTGTTCAGCTGATGCTGAAGACATTAACTGTAAGCGTGTTCAGCTGATGCTGGTGACATAAACTGTAAGCGTGTTCAGCTGATGCTGGTGACATAAACTGTTAGCATGTTCAGCTGATGCTGGTGACATAAACTGCAAGCGTGTTCAGCTGATGCTGGTGACATAAACTGTAAGCGTGTTCAGCTGATGCTTGAGACATAAACTGTAAGCGTGTTCAGCTGATACTGGTGACATAAACTGTTAGCATGTTCAGCTGATGCTGGAGACATAAACTGTAAGCGTGTCCAACTGATGCTGGGAACATAAACTGTTAGCGTGTCCAACTGATGCTGGTGACATAAACTGTAAGCGTGTTCAGCTAATGCTGGAGACATAAACTGTAAGCGTGTTCAGCTGATGCTGGTGACATAAACTGTAAGCATGTTCAGCTGATGCTGGAGACCTAAACTGTAAGCGTGTTCAGCTGATGCTGGAGGCATAAACTGTTAGCGTGTCCAACTGATGCTGGTGACATAAACTGTAAGCGTGTTCAGCTGATGCTTGAGACATAAACTGTAAGCGTGTTCAGCTGATGCTGGGAACATAAACTGTTAGCGTGTCCAACTGATGCTGGTGACATAAACTGTAAGCGTGTTCAGCTGATGCTAGAGACATAAACTGTAAGCGTGTGCAGCTGATGCTGGTGACATAAACTGTAAGCATGTTCAGCTGATGCTGGAGACATAAACTGTAAGCGTGTTCAGCTGATGCTGGTGACATAAACTGTTAGCGTGTCCAACTGATGCTGGAGACATAAACTGTAAGCGTGTTCAGCTGATGCTGGAGACATAAACTGTAAGCGTGTCCAGCTGATGCTGGTGACATAAACTGTAAGCATGTTCAGCTGATGCTGGTGACATAAACTGTAAGCATGTTCAGCTGATGCTGGTGACATAAACTGTAAGCGTGTTCAGCTGATGCTTGAGACATAAACTGTTAGCGTGTTCAGCTGATGCTGGGAACATAAACTGTTAGCGTGTCCAACTGATGCTGGTGACATAAACTGTAAGCGTGTTCAGCTGATGCTGGAGACATAAACTGTAAGCGTGTGCAGCTGATGCTGGTGACATAAACTGTAAGCATGTTCAGCTGATGCTGGAGACATAAACTGTAAGCATGTTCAGCTGATGCTGGTGACATAAACTGTAAGCGGATTCAGCTGATGCTGGAGACATAAACTGTAAGCGTGTTCAGCTGATGCTGGTGACATAAACTGTAAGCATGTTCAGCTGATGCTGGAGACATAAACTGTAAGCATGTTCAGCTGATGCTGGTGACATAAACTGTAAGCGTATTCAGCTGATGCTGGAGACATAAACTGTAAGCGTGTTCAGCTGATGCTGGAGACATAAACTGTTAGCGTGTCCAACTGATGCTGGAGACATAAACTGTAAGCGTGTTCAGCTGATGCTGGAGACATAAACTGTAAGCGTGTCCAGCTGATGCTGGAGACATAAAGTGTAAGCATGTTCAGCTGATGCTGGTGACATAAACTGTAAGCATGTGCAGCTGATGCTGGTGACATAAACTGTAAGCATGTTCAGCTGATGCTGGAGACATAAACTGTAAGCATGTTCAGCCGATGCTGGAGACATAAACTTTAAGCGTATTCAGCTGATGCTGTAGGCATAAACTGTAAGCATGTTCAGCTGATGCTGATGACATAAACTGTAAGCGTGTCCAACTGATGCTGGAGACTAGAAACTGTTAGCGTGTTGAGTTCATGCTGGAGACTAGGAAGCGTATGTTCAGTTGACGCCTTGTCCTTCAAAGTTAAAGACAAATGTTGTTTGATTATATACTAGTATATTGAAATTCCAATAGTCTTGCTGATGTAGCTTTTCGTCGTTTTAAGGTAAGCAAATATGCTCATTGTGCCTGGATGGTGTCTTAGCCGTATATTCTATTGAGCTCCAAAAGTACCATAGCAAGCACACAATCATTTTCTATGATAACATACCTGACTGACTTTCGCCACTGTCACAGGTATACAACATTAAACACAACAGTTGAATTGGGTAATCTCTAAAAAAACTGGGCCTCTATATGAAGAAAATCTATGTAGTAGTCTTAGATCTATAATATCACAATATCTTCTTGCAAGGAGTTGAAAATAGGTCATAGGTATCATGTGAAAATCTGCATATATTGTATCAACCTTGTAGGTTACTACCCTATTAATGGGAATGGAACAGAGGAAGGGGAGGCGTGTTGCACATTTCACTTCTCATGAATAGACTGAACAGAGGGAGGAGCGTGTTGACATTTCATGACTTCTCATGAATAAACTAAACAGAGGAAGGGGAGACGTGTCGTAACTTTCATGACTTCTCATGAATAGACTGAACAGAGGGAGGGGGCGTGTTGCACATTTCATGACTTCTCATGAATAAACTGAACAGAGAGAGGGGAGGCGTGTTGCACATTTCATGACTTCTCATGAATAGACTGAACAGAGGGAGGGGGCGTGTTGCACATTTCATGACTTCTCATGAATATACTGAACAGAGGGAGGGGCGTGTTGCACATTTCATGACTTCTCATGAATAGACTGAACAGAGGGAGGGGGGGGGGGGGCGTGTTGCACATTTCATGACTTCTCATGAATAGACTGAACAGAGGGAGGGGGCGTGTTGCACATTTCATGACTTCTCATGAATATACTGAACAGAGGGAGGGGCGTGTTGCACGTTTCATGACTTCTCATGAATAGACTGAACAGAGGGAGGGGGGGGGGGGGGGCGTGTTGCACATTTCATGACTTCTCATGAATATACTGAACAGAGGGAGGGGGAGTGTTGCACATTTCATCCAGGGGGCGTGTTGAATAGACTGAACAGAGGTTGAGGGCGGGTTGCACATTTCATTACTTCTCATAAATAGACTGAACACAGGGAGGGGAGGCGTGTTGCACATTTCATTACTTCTCCAGTGTGGCCATACCACGTGATCAAATGGGCACGGAACACGCGAAAATCGGCCTTGATTCAGGTATGTTTTTCCTTGATTTCTCAGCTTATACGAAACCGATTTTGATGAGACATGGCGCAGAGTACCCGGCATTGTAACAGCTATGCGCGGTTAACAGAGATTTCTAAAACCTCCTCGTGGTTTTTTAGATTATTCGTGAAAATTTCTTTCAACGATTGGAAACGATGGGCAGGGAACACACGCATCGCGTAAAAACAGAGCTTCCTGGTGTATTTCTCTACTTTTTCTCGGTATATCCATGAATAAACGGAACAGAGGGTGGGGAGGCGTGTTGCACATTTCATTACTTCTCATAAATAGACTGAACAGAGGGAGGGGAGGCATGTTGCACATTTCATTACTTCTCATAAATAGATTGAACAGAGGGAGGGGAGGCATGTTGCACATTTCATTACTTCTCATGAATAGACTGAACAGAGGGAGGGGATACGTGTTGCACATTTCATGACTTCTCACGAATAGACTGAACAGAGGGAGGGGAGGCGTGTTGCACATTTCATTACTTCTCACGAATAGACTGAACAGAGGGAGGGGATACGTGTTGCACATTTCATGACTTCTCACGAATAGACTGAACAGAGGGAGAGGGCGTGTTGCACATTTCATTACTTCTCACGAATAGACTGAACAGAGGGAGGGGATACGTGTTGCACATTTCATTACTTCTCACGAATAGACTGAACAGAGGGAGGGGATACATGTTGCACATTTCATGACTTCTCATGAATAGACTGAACAGAGGAGAGGGCGTGTTTTCACATTTCATTACTTCTCACGAATAGACTGAACAGAGGGAGAGGGCGTGTTGCACATTTCCTTACTTCTCACGAATAGACTGAACAGAGGGAGGGGATACGTGTTGCACATTTCATGACTTCTCATGAATAGACTGAACAGAGGGAGAGGGCGTGTTGCACATTTCATTACTTCTCATGAATAGACTGAACAGAGGGAGAGAGCGTGTTGCACATTTCATTACTTCTCACGAATAGATTGAACAGAGGCAGAGGGCGTGTTGCACATTTCATTACTTCTCACGAATATACTGAACAGAGGGAGGGGATACGTGTTGCACATTACATTACTTCTCATCAATAGACTGAACAGAGGGAGGGGAGGCATGTTGCACATTTCATTACTTCTCATGAATAAACTGAACAGAGGGAGGGGAGGCATGTTGCACATTTCATTACTTCTCATAAATAGACTGAACAGAGGGAGGGGAGGCATGTTGAACATTTCATTACTTCTCACGAATAGACTGAACAGCGGGAGGGGATACGTGTTGCACATTTCATTACTTCTCACGAATAGACTGAACAGAGGGAGGGGAGGCATGTTGCACATTTCATTACTTCTCATAAATAGACTGAACAGAGGAGGGAGGCATGTGCACATTTCATTACTTTCATAATAGACTGAACAGAGGGAGGGGAGGCTGTTGCACATTTCATTACTTCTCATAAATAGACTGAACAGAGGGAGGGGAGGCATGTTGCACATTTCATTACTTCTCATAAATAGACTGAATAGAGGGAGGGGAGGCATGTTGCACATTTCATTACTTCTCATAAATAGACTGAATAGAGGGAGGGGAGGCATGTTGCACATTTCATTACTTCTCATAAATAGACTGAATAGAGGGAGGGGAGGCATGTTGCACATTTCATTACTTCTCATAAATAGACTGAATAGAGGGAGGGGAGGCATGTTGCACATTTCATTACTTCTCACGAATAGACTGAACAGAGGAGGGAGGCATGTTGCACATTCATTACTCTCATAAATAGACGAATAGAGGGAGGGGAGGCATGTTGCACATTTCATTACTTCTCATAAATAGACTGAATAGAGGGAGGGGAGGCATGTTGCACATTTCATTACTTCTCATAAATAGACTGAACAGAGGGAGGGGAGGCATGTTGCACATTTCTTTACTTCTCATAAATAGACTGAACAGAGGGAGGGGATACGTGTTGCACATTTCATTATTTCTCATGAATAAACTGAACAGAGGGAGTGGGGGGGGGGGGGGGGGGGGGGCTCATGAATATACTAATCAGAGGGAGGGGAGGCATGTTGCACATTTCATGACTTCTCATGAATATACTGAACACAGGGAGGTGGGCGTGTTGCACATTTCATTACTTCTCATGAATAAACTGAACAGAGGGAGGGGTGTGTTGCACATTTCATTACTTCTCATGAATAAACTGAACAGAGGGAGATGGGCGTGCTGCACAAAGTTTCATGACTTCTCATGAATAGACTGAACAGAGGGAGGGGATACGTGTTGCACATTTCACAGCAAAAATGTCTTAAAGTCATCATTTCTCTGCATAAATTTCATGAGAAATCATTCTGATGATTCAAGCTTTGGCAATTATAAGATGTACCATAAAGTTACACTTCACACGTATCTCACAAACATCAGTACTTAAAGTCTTCTGATATTATAACCCATATCATGCTAGACACGGTTGATTTTGCAATTGCGACCAGTGTAGATCATGATCAGCCTGCACATCCATGCAGACTGATCATGATCTGCACGGTTCACCATTGAGACAGTATCTTTTGGTAATCATCCTTTTTTAACAGTTAATGGTACTGTCCAAATTGAAAGATGGACAAGTTCATTATAGAAATTTAGCAGAGTAAGGGTTAAGAAATAATGACAAACCGAAGCATATTGTATTTCCATCAGACAGAAGGAATCCATGTATACATCCGCCAGAATAGATTCAGAAGAGAATTATTTTGTGTTCAACCAATCTGAACTGTCTGAATTAAGTAATGTTTCTGCTATAAACTGTTTTGTTTCTAATTCCTCTTATATGTTAAGGCTCGTCTACACTATTTAAGAAAACTTGCACAAGATATAAATCACAGCAACTTGTATAGTGTAGACAGTACATTGTGTCCCCCATTAGTGTCTTTTGAGTGGCAGTTTCCAGATAATTTTCGGCTACAAGATCTTGCAGCGTTTAGAACTCATCCTATTTTTCTTGGATGGTAGTGCTGTCAAATGCTCTGATAAAGGTTTTTTGATGAGGAGCACCTGCCCAGTATGGTATTTTGTTTACATTTAATAAAACCATCATATATTTTATGTCAATATGTTTTGACCATATTAATTTTGTAATAGATACTGTAAATGGTCAAAGGCATTTGTAATGCCGATTTGCCAATAAATGAAAATGAAATGAAAATTGAATGTTTGGCTTTGATAATTTAACAATAAACATGGCAGTGTGGACAGCAGAAAAAAATGATGTTTTAATTGAATGACATGCTCAAAAGCCAAGTTTTTATAATTCAATAATAAAATTATATCTAGTACTCCAGTGGAAGAGTAACATCAGCAAGTTCGGTGTTCTCAAAAAGTATTTTTACATTATCAATGATGTTTCTCACAAGGTTACATATTAACAAAATATGACTGTTTTATCATATTTCCTGAAATAATATCTTTTAAGTAGCTTTGTTCTTCAACTGGATATGTATCACTTCAACTAGAGTTTTTCTCAATCAATGTTTTCACCAATGATTCATTTTTTTTAAATGTACAAATATTTGATCTATATAAACACTTTGTACCAGTATCATTTCGGCCATTTTTTTATTTACCTGTCATGATTTCCCTCCATTTAAAATTAATGTGTCTTCCAAGTTCAAGAAATATTGCAAAGCACTAACTGCTTGTACAAGATATAAATTATCTAGTGATTTATGGGCCCTACAAGATTTTCTTGAATAGTGTAGACGAGCCTTTACAGACTAAATCCAATAATCCTGTATGCTATTTCTGCATTCCTTGGACATAACAAAGAAAAACTGGTACAACATTGAGCAAGAAAATGTCGAAATTGCATTATGAAATATATAATCAAACACAATGTTGTAAGTATAGTGTCAAAATATTACCTGTGATTTTTTTTTCTGACAAAAGAAAGAAAATAGATAAGTGTTACAATTAAATTATTTTATGCTTGATGTGATTGTGTGCAATCTTGGGACTAAAACAAATAATAGATATCGCAATTTTTTAAACGAATGATTAAAGAATGTACCAAAAACATGCATTAGTTTAAGAATACAGAATAATATATACAAAAGAGGTTCTCTTAACTACACATAAAGACCATGATGGTAAGCAAATGTTCAAAGTTTCAAAGTCATATATCAAATAGCTTAGACAAAATATGAATGTTACGCAAAACTCTTCTTTCTTTGTCAAAAAAGGGCAAAAAACCTAGTCAAATCCTTGTCCTAGTTATGTACATTTATTTATTCATTTTGTTGGGTTTAATGTCACACCGACAGTTATAGGTCATATCGCAACATTCCAGCTTTGGTGGTGGAGGAAGACCCCAGCTGCCTCTCCGCACATTTAGGAAGTAATTTATAGCAAAAAGAGTGTTTTAACACAATTTATGCATGATGGGCGGTTATACGTCTGGCTCAATAATTTCACAAGGGTGCAGCCCGAGTGAAATTATTTGTACGACGTATTACCGCCCAAGTCTATAAATAGTATTAAAACACGGTTTTGCTATGAACTATTTCAATTCTAATATGCCTTTAATCTAAAACAGAAGATAAAATATTATAGCACTCTTTCTTGGTTGCAACAAAAACATTGATGTCATCGCACGTTAACGTTTGTTTTGGGTTTAACGCTTTTTTTATAACAGTATTTCAGTCATGTAACAGCGGGCAGTTAACCTAACCAGTGTTCCTGGATTCTGTATCAGTACAAACCTGTTTTCTGCCAGTAACTGCCAACTGTTCCCCACATGAACCAGAGGTGGAGGACTAATGATTACAGACACAATGTCGTTTATCAAATAGTCACAGAGAACATACATCCAGCCAGAGGATCGAAATCGTGACCCCGTGATCCGTAGACCGACGCTCTACTTACTGAGCTAAGCAGTGGGGTGGGGGTGGACCGCACGTTAACGTGACGTCATTTTAGCATAAGAGTGTTTTAACAGAGAAAAGCATATTAGAATATTTCATCATGGACGGGCAACTGGGTAGAACCACCGACCTTCCTTAAGCTAGCTGAATGGCTTCCTCTCTTAATTTAAATCCCCAGTGAGGCTCGAACCCACATCGATGAGAGGAAAGTGATTTGAAGTCAACAACCTTAACCACTCAGCCACAGAGGCCCTCCCTAGGTATGTAGTCTTGTCTACATTATTATGGAGACTATGATGGAACACAAGAGGTCAAACAGTTTAGACAAAATATGCCCTGGTACGAAAAACTTAACTGATTTCAAAGTCCAAACATGAGTGCCAAAATGTCACAATATACGCCCGTCACAGCAAATTTCTTTACTCTAGCACCTGTATTTGCGAATGGAATTTTAATTTTGTGGTTGTTTAGTAATCATTGTAAGTCTTTTGTTTTTCTAAGTCCACAAAAAAACTCCTTACCAGGTACAGCTCTTAAAATACACCTAAAATTTGAAAGTACCACAGAAAAGTGGTCTTGGTTTTTCCCTACGGTCAATTATAAAAAAGTTACAATATAAGTTATTTATAGTAACAACTGAAGGAAGGAAGATAAAAAAAAATAAAATCCCCAAAAAATTGTAAGTCCGCACAAAAATCTTTACCAGGTACAGATTGGTCAAAATACACCTCAAAATTGGATGTAGCATGCATGTTTTACTACAGAAAAGTGGTCTCAATTTTTCCCTACTACCAGTAATGAAAAAGTTACAATTTAAGCTATTTATAGTAACAACAAAGGGAAGTAATTCTAAAGAAGGGAACTGCGTATGTCACTTCGTCTCATGATAGTGTATAATTGTGTCAAATTACATCAAAATCCCTCCATGCATGAAGAAGAAATGCTTCGGACAAAGTCATTCTTGTATCTGACCTTTGGCCTCTAAGTGTGACCTTGACCTTAGACCTAGTGACCTGGATCTTGCGCATGACACTCCGTCTTGTGGTGGTGAACATTTGTGCCAAGTTATATCAAAATCCCTCTATGCATGAAGAAGAAATGCTCCAGACAAGGTTTTTATTCTTGTATCCTTTGACCTCTGTGACCTTGACCTTAGACCTAGGGACCTGGTTCTTTTGCACGACACTCCGCCTCATGGTGGTAAACATTTGTGCCAAGATATATCAAAATCCCTTCATGCATGAAGAAGATATGCTCCGCACAAATTTTTTTAAGAAAATATGATTAAGGGGAATAACTCAAAAAATAGGCAAGGTAGAGTTATTGTTCTTGCACATTGCACTTCCTCCCAATGTTTTCATTCTTGTATCCTTTGACCTCGAAGTGTGACCTTGACCTTAGACCTAGGGACCTGGTATTTGTGCATGACACTCCGCCTTGTGGTGGTGAACATTTGTGCCAAGTTATATCAAAATCCCTTTATGCATGAAGAAGAAATGCTCCGGACAAAGTTTTCATTCTTGTATCCTTTGACCTCAAAGTGTGACCTTGACCTTAGATCTAGGGACCTGGTATTTGCGCATGACACTCCATCTCATGATGATGAACAATTGTGCCAACTTTCATCAAAATCCCTCCATGCATGCAGAAGATATGCTCCAGACAGTCATTCTTGAATTTGACCTTTGACCTCCAAGTGTGACCTTGACCTTAGACCTAGGGACCTGGTTCTTGCACAGGACACTCCGTCTTGTGATGGTGAACAACTGTGCCAAGTTTCATCAAAATCCCTCCATGCATGTAGAAGATATGCTCCGGACAAAGTCTGTGGACGCCGCCCAACCGCCAGGGGTGTTCCCATAATACATCCCATTTTTCAAATGGGCGTATAAAAAGGACAAAAATTTGCCAAATATCTTTTGACATATTTACATACCCTTGACTACAAACAAAACGTCATGTTAAAAAGGGCCATAATTCAGACAAAATCCTTGATGGAGTTACGTAATCTTGCTAAAAATTTGATATGGTGACGGTACACAATTGCTGAAAGTTTCAAAGCTTTATTTCTAAAAGGTTTTGTTAAAATGTTGACAGATACAAAAAACTTAACTAAGGTGTAAGTGCCAACACTGTGGTGAGGAGGATAGCTCTCCTTATTCTTAAAGAATCAAGCTAAAAATGAAAACAACAAACATCAAGGCTATATTTTTTATTTCAAACAAACAAGCACAAAATTCAACTGAGATACATGAGATATTATTTGAGAAAAAAATTCAGCATAACTGCATATGTTCAATAAGACAAGAGGACCATGGTGGCCATATTGTTCACCGGAGTTAAGTTGCTTGCTTGAACAAATTTCTTTTTAAAGCTTCAAAAACAAGAAAGTAGGTCAGTAGGTCACATTCATGGTCAGTGAGTCATTTCAAGGCTGTATTAATTTTTAAACAAGAGGACCATGATGGTCCTGAATCGCTCACCTCTTCCCACATGATCCAGTTTTGAGTATGACGTCGTTTTTTCTATTATTTGACATAGTGACCTAGTTTTTGAGCTCATGTGACCCAGTTTTGAACTTGACCTAGATATTATCAAGATAAAAATTCTGACCAATTTTCATGAAGATCCATTGAAAAATATGGTCTCTAGAAAGGTCACAAGGTTTTTCTATTATTTGACCTATTGACCTAGTTTTTTAAGGCACGTGACCCAGTTTCAAACTTGACCTAGATATCATCAAGATAAACATTCAGACCAACTTTCATACAGATCCCATGAAAAATATGGCCTCTCGAGAGGTCACTACGTTTTTTCATTATTTGACCTACTGACCTACTTTTTGATGGCACGTGACCCACTTTCGAACTTGACCTAGATATCATCAAGATGAACATTCTGACCAATTTTTATGGAGATCCATTCACAAGTATGGCCTCTAGAGAGGTCACAAGGTTTTTCTATTTTTAGACCTACTGACCTAGTTTTTGACCGCACATGACCCTGTTTCGAACTTGACCTAGATATCATCAAGATGAACATTCAGACCAACTTCCATGAAGATCCATTGAAAAATATGGCCTTTAGAGAGGTCACAAGGTTTTTCTATTATTTAACCCCCCGACAACAAAGATGTAAGGGGGGGGGGTATACTGGTTTCAGGTTGTCTGTCTGTCTGTCTGTCCGTCTGGCCGTAGACGCAATCTTGTGCGCACCATCTCTCCTTATCCCCTTGACAGAATTTAATGAAACTTCACACAAGTGATCAGTACCAACAGTAGTTGTGCATGGGGCATGTTAGGTTCTTTTAGAAAATTTTTTTGCAGAGTTATGGGACTTTGTTTTTTTGTTACTATACTATATACATAGACACAATCTTGTGCGCACCATCTCTCCTCATCCCCTTGACACAATTTAATGAAACTTCACACAAGTGATCAGTACCAACAGTAGTTGTGCATGGGGCATGTTAGGTTCTTTTAGAAAAAAAATTTGCAGAGTTATGGGACTTTGTTTTTTTGTTACTATACTATATACATAGACACAATCTTGTGCGCACCATCTTTCCTCATCCCCTTGACACAATTTAATGAAACTTCACACAAGTGATCAGTAACAACAGTAGTTGTGCATGGGGCATGTTAGGTTCTTTCAGAAAATAAATTTGCAGAGTTATGGGACTTTGTTTTTTTGTTACTATACTATATACATAGACAATCTTGTGCGCACCATTTCTCCTCATCCCCTTGACACAATTTAATGAAACTTCACACAAGTGATCAGTAACAACAGTAATTGTGCATGGGGCATGTTAGGTTCTTTCAGCGACAAAAATTGCAGAGTTATGGGACTTTGTTTCTTGTTAACATACTATGTACATACAGTCTGCATATGCAATCTTGTGCGTGCCTAATCTACCAAACCCTTACACACAATTTAATGAAACTTCACACAAGTGATCCGTACCAACCCTAGTTGTGCATGGTGCATGTTACATTCTTTTAGATAAATATTCTGCATAGTTATGGGACTTTGTTTTTTGTTACTATACTGTATACATACAGTCTATATACATACAGTCCACATAATTATGCAATCTTGTGTGCGTCAAATTGCAATGTACTGTGTCAGTGCATGCGGGGGGTACATTCATCACCTTTAGTGATAGCTCTAGTTTGACCTACTGACCTAGTTTTTGATGGCATGTGACCCACTTTCAAACTTGACCTAGATATCATCAAGATGAACATTCAGACCAACTTTCATACAGATCCCATGAAAAATATGGCCTTTAGAAAGGTCACAAGGTTTTTCTATTATTTGACCTACTGACCTAGTTTTTGATGGCACGTGACCCAGTTTCGAACTTGACCTAGATATCATCAAGGTGAACGGTCTGACCAATTTTCATGAAGATCTTGTGAAATATATGGCCTCTAGAAAGGTCACAAGGTTTTTCTATTTTAAGACCTACTGACCTAGTTTTTGACCGCATGTGACCCAGTTTCGAACTTGACCTAGATATCATCAAGATGAACATTCAGACCAACTTTCATACAGATCCCATGAAAAATATGGCCTTAAGAGAGGTCACAAGGTTTTTCTATTATTTGACCTATTGACCTAATTTCTGACGGCACGTGACCCAGTTTCAAACTTGACCTAGATATCATCAAGGTGAATGTTCTGACCAACTTTCATGAAGATCTTGTAAAATATATGGCCTTTAGAGAGGTCACAAGGTTTTTCTATTTTTAGACTTAATGACCTAGTTTTTGACGGCACGTGACCCAGTTTCGAACTTGACCTAGATATCATCAAGGCGAACATTCTGACCAATTTTCATGAAGATCCATTGAAAATTATGGCCTCTAGAGAGGTCACAACGTTTTTCTATTTTTAGACCTACTGACCTAGTTTTTAAAGGCACGTGACCCAGTTTCAAACTTCACCTAGAATTTACCAAGATGAACATTCTGACCCATTTTCATAAAGATCCCATGAAAAATGTGACCTCTAGAGATGTCACAAGGAAAAGTTTATGCATGGACGGACGGACGACGGACACTGCCGGATCACAAAAGCTCACCTTGTCACTTTGTGACAGGTGAGCTAAAAACAACAAAAACAACAAGAAAGTGATCAGTATGTCATATTCATGGCCACTGAAAGTCAGTATTAAGATCCTAATGCAAAACTGAACATGTCATCCAAATTTCATGGCTGTATCTTTAAACGAAAGAAAGTAGGTCAGTAGGTTACATTTATTGTCACTGAATCAGTTTTAATATCAGTGTGCAAAACCAATGCAACATACCAAATATTAAATCCTGGATGTTTCAGTTTCAGACAAGAAGATTTTTTAAAGTTTTTCTACAAAAGCCTATATATAAACTATGTGAACCAGTCCTTGGCAGGGCCGTACTTGACCCTAGGGGATATTTTGAATAATACTGGTAGAGGACCACTAGATGATGCTACATATAAAATATTAAAGCCCTTGGCCCTGATATTTAAAACAGATTTTCCCTATATAAGTCTGTATTTACCATGTGACCCCCAGGACATGGCCATATTTGACCTTAGGGGGATAATTTGAACACTCATAAAATAGATTCAGTCAAATTTTGTCTGCTATTATGCTACTTGATTACATTCTCTTTTCACAGATTTTATGTTCAATATCAGGATTTGTATATTTCATGCTTTCCACTGACAAAATTGTTAATATAGATATCTGTATGTTTTGTACTATATTAAGCTCATTACAACACAAGGATTTATGCAGGAATGGATCATATAGGTAAATAAACATTTACATCTCTACTAAATGAAGGTTGGACAATACAGACAAATAATATTAGGTTATTTAATATTGTTCTGTACAATACGGAGTTATATTTGGACGAGTACCCAGCTGAGAACACCATATTGGACAAGCTGCTAGGCGAGTTCAATATGGGTTTTCCAGCTGGGTACTATCCAAATATATCTCGTATTGTACAGTTCAATGTTAAATAACCTTTTTATTCAATATCTGTTTTATTTTAGTTTAAATTAAAATGATTCACTGAATATTGTATTTCTGTCTTCCTCATTTCAAGACGCATAATGTAACTCTGTTCACCTGATTTACATTTGGAACATTTTCACGTGTTTCGGGCTTTTTCGTAAACTATGTTTAAAATGGGACTTTCTGAACCGTCCAAATATGGGTTTTTGTACACACGTGCGTCCAATAAGGTAATATATTGTATAGTCATGTGCTGCAAATGAATGTTCACAACTGGATAGATAAAATAGATATAGAAAAACATCATATATATTCTTGAGTAGCACTACTTGCATTAAATAGTATTATATCTTTATTTACATCTCATTCTTGCATAAAACATATAATTACAGTGTATAATTATAAACAAACTATTGCAAGACCATTCTATTAAAGAATTATAAGAGACTGCAATTGTAATATAATTTCTGTACATATCAAATAAAATATTCTAGTAAGTTACAGATAAGATACATAAACTAGAGCTGCTTTTGCAAAAAGCAAAATTAATGTCTCCCACAACTGCCTAATCATCTAAATAGCAAGTCAGTCTTTATATACTGTTTACTCACTACAATTCACGGGCCAGAACTCCAAAATGCCTGGACCGATTTGGCTCATTATCCAACTTGTCCAAGGTCTTATGGTCAAACACATTTTATTCAAATCTGGTGAAGATCGGATGAGAAATGATCGACTTGGAGTGCAGACAAGAGTATAAAGGCCAATTTTTCGGTAATTCAAGGGCCGTAACTCCAAAATGCCTGGATTAATTTGGCTAGTTATCGAACTTGGCTGAGGTCTCATGGTCAAACACATTTTGTTTCAGTTTGGTGAAGATCGGATGAGAAATGTTTGACTTTAGAGTGCGGACAATAGTAAATAGGCCGATTTTTTTTTTTTTTGGTAATTCAAGGACCGTAACTCCAATATGCCTGGACCGATGTGGCTTGTTATCGAACTTGGCCGAGGTCTTATGATCAAACACATTTTGACTTTTTCAAGGATTAACCATCATACTATTGAAATCACATCAGGTACTCAAAATATTCAGCATAAATTGAAGGTCATCTTCTGTCTATGTTATTAAAGGGAATTCCTATGTTTTTTATGCGCATCTTTCTGCACAGCCGACACTTTCTATGGAAAACTGAAATGAAGTCAACATTTGTTGAAACATGTGACAGACAACCTTAAATATGAGGAATCTTGAATGAAATAACATTTTTGATAAGTTTTATCAGTCATACATGTGATAAGTTCAGAATCCCAAAACTGGAGGTTTGCCATTTTTCAGCTGGAGTTGGGGTCTCAAAACTGGAGGTTTTTTATCGACATAAATTAAGGGCGCGGACACATAACTTAAGAGACAAAATCCAACATTTTTGGCCACACAATAATGTATATAAGTCTACACCAGAAGAAACAATCCTTATTACTCTTGATTTTAATTTGACAGAGTTATGCCACTTTTTAACTTATATTTTTTGTTAAAATTTTATATAATGTCTAATGTCTCTGTAACCTTCAAAGCTATTGACTATTATGCCTCTTTTACTGGCAAAGCTTTAATTGCCCCTTTTACTGGCAAACCTTAAATTCAGAGTCAATCACTGAGAAAAGTCGAGCATGCTGTCTTACAGAAGGTCCCTCTTGTTCTAACTGTAAACTTTCTTAACAGATTACATTTGTAGAAACAAAGTCTCAATTTTGGTCTGAAATGATGGTTAACATGCATTAACATTATTCTACTTGAGGACTGAAAAAAAAAACGAAGCTCTAATTTGGTCTGAACACAACTCATAAATTATGTAAATTCCTTACCCCACCCACTTTCGTATAAAAATACTGATGATTTTGACATGAAAAATAGAAACAGAAATGCATCAACATGTATTTACCCTTACCAAAATAATGTAGATCGATGTTATCAAATAAATGAGTGTGCGTTTTCATCCAATTTTCAATGAAATAAGTCCAATTTTACTAGCAATTAATTTGGTAAACATTGGAAGAAAATGGCGTAACTGCATAAGGGGGAATAACACTCCTGTTCTAAAAATAGTAATGGGTTGGGTTTTCCAACAATTATTTATGTGATTTAATTACAAAACATTTCTTTGAATAATCAAAATTCGTTTCAGTTTGGAATTAATTCTTATGACTGGGAGTTTTTTGCTTCGAATTGGTAAAAAATCGAGCCTAATTGGCATCAAGAATGGGCCGATATTCGGTCCCGTGAGACAGGTGGAAAAGGCCTTGCTTGTCTAATCCCTTATCAAAACAAACAATTAATAATTCACCTGTGAAAAACAACTCTTTCCTCCAGCTACATGTGTGTCAAACATGTATAATACACAACAGTCGGTGACACTTTGACTGTGTAAACATGTTTGGCACTCCTCGGTAATTATCAACCCAGTCATAATACTGATTTTTTTTTTTTTTTTTTTTTTTTTTTTTTTTTTTTTTGAAAAGCGGGAGAAATATGGTTTTGGTCGGGAGACGGGAGGCAAGGTGAAAAAATCGGGATTTTGACCCTCCCGCGCGGGAGATCACATGTATGTATCAGTACTCAAATGTTGATACTGGTTTATGTTGTATTGACAAGTATCATGCCTGCCAGGTATCTTGCAATTTTTGTGGTTGTGCTTTCACATTGCATTTTAGTTCAAAGACAGTGTTGTTACTTTAAAGTCTTTGAATAGATATAAATTATCATGATAGACTATACAATAGTCTACCACAGAACATCCCTTAACAGATACTGAAATGTAATAATTTTCAGACACTGTCTAACATTAAGGACACACATATTGCTGTCAATTAAAAATCTATCAATTTGTCACCAAATGTATTTGTATTAAAATCAAAAATATTTCTCTCTGGTAAATCATCAACACCAGCAATATAATCAAGATTGTCACCAATTCTACTGTTAAAATCCCCAGAAATATACAGAGGACCTAAACTTTGATAAGAATACATATTACTAAGTAATGTATCATAAAACTCGCAAACATCAACATTTCTAGTGAAATTAACTGGTGGTAGGTTGCAACATGCATAAAAGGAAAAACCAGTACATTTATCAACAAATTCTAGCCATAATATACCATCATAACTTTCATCAAAGACATTTATAAAATACCTATCACTAAAATCTTCTTACATGAATTGGTTTCCTAGTATTTCCAAACCAGACATATCCTGGTAAATTTAATACATTATTATCTACCAAATGTGTCTCAGCTATGCCTAAAATGTCAAAATCTAGATGTTTTATACAATCATATCTCAAAGAAAATGGTCACCGTCTGTTTTTGTACTAAAACCGTTGACATTCCAAAACCCAATGAAAACCTAGCTATGTCTGTTTCCACCGCCACAACCACTCCACGCATTTCCACGTTGACCCTGACCTCTTCCTCTCTGACCTTGACCATTACGGAAATTTATGTTATTTCTGAAACCACGATTGTTATTATTATGAACAGGTTGATCATCATTACCATGATTTGTACCAATATTGTGGGTACCACTTTTTGTACAACCTGAATTACGAAAACCATTATTTTCGTTTGCACCATTTGTACCAATATGGTGGGTACCACTATTTGTACAACCTGAATTACGAAAACCATTATTTTCGTTTGCACCATTTGTACCATTATTATGGGTACCACTATTCCTAGAATTACTATTTCTGCCATTATTCTGTTGAGCTTTAAAGACACGGTTTCCTCTGACTGCTAAGTGTTCTCCCTTGTTAACTGCATCTCAAGTTGTTTGCAGTAATCCTTTCCTCCTTTGACTCTACATGCACAAAAACATTGTTGTATATTATATCTTTTAAGTTTTTCTTTGCTTTAAGAATTTTAGACCGTTCATTTTTGTCAGCAAAAGTGGCTATTACAATACCTGGAACTACGGATTCTTCATTTCTATTTGGAATTCTCTTTGCAGACGATACTTTAACATCCTCAACTTTCATGTGATCATTTATTATAATAATTTTTTCCACAATATTTTCATTTACAGTTTCTGGCACTTTTCTAAAGCCTAAGTTCAAGGACCTGTTGTCTGTGTCATCAGTTTCGAGCCATTTTTTCAGATTTTTTCCCCCCATCAATTTAAGCTCCAGTTCAGTTTCAAGCAAATCAATGCGTTCAGTAAGGCTCTTATTTACTAGTTTCACTTCATATGCAAGGGAATCAAGTTTCATGAGAATTGCATTTATACCATTGCAATTGGAGGTTGCATCTCGTGTACAGTCTGGTTTACTGTCTTTCAATGGTGTTTGACCATACAGAGTCCGCCATGCATTAGCAAATACCCATTCTGTTTCATTATTATCTCTCTCCTTCTTACACGAGCTCATTTCCATGTTGTCTGAAGAATAAAATATGATTACAGATAAGCAGTCACATGTAATATGAATTAAGACACTGCCTTGCATGGGGATTTATCTTTTATATATCCACTTACAAAGAAATATTCAACACTAAAAAAAAAAGTGAAACCCCACTCTAACAGGCCTAAGACCACAGTTATTTTTACTATATGTTCTATATAGGCACTGGACACTATAGCAATTTTGCATGCATTCCAACCCCCATAAAAATACCTGAACTCAACAGAACTATTCAAGAGAAAAAATTCCAGCCACAGTAAACATTGGGTTGACTTGCTCTTTTTTCCACCATTTTGAACCAAATCACATGCGTATGAAGAATACTCTCTAGATGGCCTCAAACAGGCAAAACAGGCCCTAACAAAAAGTCATGTTATGCATATTCTGACATTTTCATTCTGTCAAATTGTACATGTACCTACTATTTCATATCTCCTCTATTAAATCATGCCATTTATTGCAGATCTTTCACTCAAAAATTCACCAATATTCACCATCAAACAGAGGAACTATTTTCCACAAAACCACTTCCGTATTGTGGTCAACAAGGGCAAATAACTGTGGTCTTGTGCCTATTTAGACTTATTTTTCTCTTCAAACTAAAAAAGACTTTACCAGTACAATTTCAGATGTATTGCAAATTAAATCTGAAAGTTACACCTTGTTGAACTATGCACTAAAATTTGACAGCTTCCAATGTTACACATGGTATCGGTCAAATCTGAGCAAAAAAAAATGTGCGTACTTTTCAGAGGAAAAAAAAAAGCAAAATTCTATAACTTTTTGGTTTGATGAGTTTTTCACCCAAAATAAAAAACTGCATGTTTTCTTATTATATATCTATCCAAATAAAGAGCCACTTCAACTTTGATTACAATATCACTGTTCCAATTTTAGGAAAACTATTCATATTACAAAAAGCACGTCAAAACGTGTAGTCTACTCATACGAGAAAGTACAATGTGAACTAAGAAAACTCCTGTAGCTGTCAAATTTGCCCTTTTTCAGCAGCCCAGTATGTGGCAAATATGAGAATGAATAGCTTTTGTACATGTATGTGTCATATACTTTTCAGTGATCATTCATTTATGGCTACCCAATGTAAAATGAGCCAAACAGCTCTGAAAAGTCCAATATGTGAGCTTACTAAAAAGCTTATGAGTCTTTCTGGAATGAATATTTCACTAAAATCTTACAGTTTATAGGCATTCAGTGCACTCTGTAAATGAAACATGCACACCATGACCAGTTACACTGCACAAAATCTTACATTGTGTATCACAACTGAGCTTTCTGGCAAAAACAGCCCCTATCTCTATAAAGAATGATTTTAATGTACATCACTGGTGCTGAATGTTCCAAACTGGCTAAATTTCAGCAAAAACCTTGATAAATATCAACCTTAAACACTACAACTGGTGCTCCTTATTTTTCCGGTGACTTACATATCAATGGAAGTGATCGACCCTTTGTGTGATCGAACCAGGATCTTCTGTGTGACTGGAAGGCTTGCGGCCGAACAACATCTGAAATACGAGTCAAGCTAGTCATAATTTCTTAGACTGAATACTAAATCAGTTTACATGATTGTATGTATGTGCAAACTATATTTCAAAACAATCTGACTGCAAAGAAAGTGTGAAATGCTAAAAAGTGCTCCTCAAAGCAACTTTTCTATGAATATTTATATCACAATCTCCTTTCCCCATACTGAAACTTTCATAATGTAATATAAAACCTCAAATTCAAGTCATATATGTAAAATGTGTCATAACAAACAGTCTGAATAACAAAACTATCAGTCACAAAGCAGTCAGTCCAGTTTCCTTGCTTTACTGATTGCTAGATCTGAAGCAATGTTACTGTTTTCAGGTAAAATTAGCTACAATCTGAACTGAGTATTCACACTGGGAATACAGCTTACTGCATCAACTACTATGAACAAATTCCTGTCCAATTTCATGGTAACACTGATTATATATGTAATCTCACTACCACACATGCTTTAGAAAGTAGTCATTATGGCAAAACTGGCTGAAATAATTTTATTCCACTACAATTCTATTTTCTAGCTTTTTTTCGCTTGCTGGTGCAATTTAACAAAGTCTATTAAATTTTACAAAATCTTAGAAACTACCTGATCTTGATTAAAAGCATATAAAAAGGAATTATTTACCCATTCACAACACAGAACAATTGTCTTCGGTGAAATCTGAGAAGCTGTAGACATATATGTACAAAGGCGGTCAATCCCCATCTATGCGACAAACTTCACATTGTCTGAGCGCTCTCATTTCAGGTTTTTAAAGTTAGCAATGCAAAGACATTTTTATAAATCAGACTTTTCCACTTGAAATGACATTTTTTCATAACAGTATATACCCCAGAACAACATGGAAGTAAAAAAAATAATTTACCACAAAATTAAGAAAAAATATGTTCATGCAAATATGGGCGTTTTTACGGCTCATAAAGCCATTTTTAAAGCTTTTAGTCTGAAAAACGACCTGATAACAAAAAATGACATTTTATTAAAAATCTGACACAAAAACAATAGCAACTGACTTTAGTAGTATTTATAGTATGAAAAAGCACCAAAAGTCTATAACCTCAAGCTTTTTTCTGTTATTCCTTGGTAATATTAGTTTGGATTCTGGTCACAAATATAGGCCTATTCTGAATAGTAAGTCATCAACAGTCATGTAATTCCAAATGCATGAAAAACAAGAGCTGTCTCTATTGGTGACAAATATTTTCAAACCATGCCTAAGAATAATAAGTTGTCTGTGCAAAAAAATACACATCATCTTGTGACCTTGACCTTGAACCCAGAGACCCGGGTCATAAGCATGACACACCTACTCAATTTGTAAGCATTTGCGTCAAATCATTTTCAACTCCCTTGATAAATGGCAGAGTTAGGGATCAGACAAGGAACACCATTGCCTTCTAAGTGTGACCTTGACCTTGGAGTTAAGGGTCAAGGTCTTGCGCAAGATACATCATCGCAATATAAGGAACATTTGTGCCTTCTAAGTGTGACCTTGACCTTGGAGTTAGGGGTCAAGGTCTTGCGCAAGATACATCATCGCAATATAAGGAACATTTGTGCCTTCTAAGTGTGACCTTGACCTTGGAGTTAGGGGTCAAGGTCTTGCGCAAGATACATCATCGCAATATAAGGAACACCATTGCCTTCTAAGTGTGACCTTGACCTTGGAGTTAAGGGTCAAGGTCTTGCGCAAGATACATCATCGCAATATAAGGAACACCATTGCCTTCTAAGTGTGACCTTGACCTTGGAGTTAGGGGTCAAGGTCTTGCGCAAGATACATCATAGCAATATAAGGAACACCACTGCCTTCTAAGTGTGACCTTGACCTTGGAGTTAGGGGTCAAGGTCTTGCGCAAGATACATCATCGCAATATAAGGAACACCATTGCCTTCTAAGTGTGACCTTGACCTTGGAGTTAAGGGTCAAGGTCTTGCGCAAGATATATCATCGCAATATAAGGATCATTTGTGCCAGTTCATTTTAAACTCCCTTCACTAATGGTAGAGTTATGGACTGGACAAGAATTAGATCCTGTTAACCTTTAAACTCTATGTGTGACCTTGACCTTGAAGCTAGGGGTCTGGGTCTGGGTCTTGCGCATGACATGTCGTTATGTTATGGTAAACACCTATGCCAAGTTATTTCAAAATCCCTTCATGGTTTGCAGAGTTATGGACCAGACACGAAACAGACACTGTTGACCTTTGACCTCCATGTGGGACACTGACCTTGAAGCTAGGGGTCTGGATCTTGCGCATGACACATTGTCTCATTATGGTAAATATTTATGCCAAGTTACTTCAAAATCCTTTCACAGATGGCATAGTTACAGCTACATGCACAGACACAACAGATGAAGACAGTGCGATTTTAATACACCTTCGGGGCCATAAAAGAGCATACTGTGAAATCATTTAAATTTGCTGGCATGAAATTTCGCGCAAACGTGAAGAAGGACTGTTTCGTGCGGGCTTTAATTCACGCATTTTCAATTTTAGAAAGGGAAAGATATAATCGAAAAATAATAATAGCGCAGTCATAAATTCGTGCAACAGTCTTAGCGCGAAATACGCGAAAATTCGTCCTACGCGAATAAAAATGATTTCACAGTAATTCACTTTACCTCTAACTATAAGTAGCTATGTTGCTTTTTGTGTACAAAAATCTGATGAAACATTCACAGCCAAAACAAGTGTAAAGTCCACTATGCAGTACAGAGGGGTTTATGTAGTTATCCGTGAGAAAAAAAAAGAAAATATATAATCCTGTCCAATGTATTTACAATCAATCCTGTCTTTAAAGACCACCCTTGGAACTAACAAAAGAGCCATTTATTGCAAGTGGTGGCTGTTTTCATTATACAATATTTTAAAAATACTTGATAGTAATATTCAAGGAGACTGCTAGAGTAGTCTTTCTGGCAAGTTGCTATTGTTCAGAGGTGGTATTTAGCACAGGTTTGTCTGCAAGAATGGTTTTTATCTGAAACTGATGAAAAATTCATGCATTGTAACATGAACTAAAAACTCAACTTGAACAAGTTGAACAGCAGGGAAAATGTAGCATGTCTTTGTACAGTTTTCCTTTCAGCATTCAGCAGTATACTGATGAAGATTCGAACACTTGAACAGTGATGGAACTTTAGTAATTTGTTATATTCAGAAAGTACGCTTCACAACTGGCTACATTACTGGGCCATGCTAGATTCATGATATAGCATACCAAGAGAGTTTATGTGTTAGTGACAAAAGCAAGGGCTAGCTCAAACAGCTAAGTGAAACATGCAAAATCTACAGTTTTGTGGTCTGGGTCCATGTACTTTCAAAATTCCAGTTCAACCATTCAAAATAACAAATAAATAAATAAATGAAATAAAAGTAATCAAAGCTTGTCACTAAGATATTAAGTAAGACTCCAGCTGCACAGATCAGACACCCAGGTGACCCATACCAGTCAAGTGGGTCATTGACACTAAGTGACACTGTCACCGAATGGGACTGGAAACAACATTATTTTCACTCAAAATGGTCAAATTAATGGTATAAAGCATCTATGTGCCCATAAATTTATGAGTTTAAAATAATTTTCCATGATTTATCCATTGCTAAAACTGTCTCAGCTTTAAAAACGTCAGCAACGTTTTCTTTCACCTATGGCGTTGTTTTTACATAGCTGGGAACAAAGAAGTATAAAATACATTTAAATTTTATTTTTATAACTCTTTGCTGGGAACGAAAAGTTTTGGTTACGAAACAAGTCGGCAATTTCTAGCGTCATTTAATTGCACTCTCACTTATTTTGGCGAATTTCTATTCACTTTTTGTAATTTATGAATGTACAACTTCAATAACACACTAACAACTAATTCTGAATGGTGGAAAATACCTCAGACTCAATTCAAGGTTTTTGCAATTATCGTACCCGGTACGAACAAGTGCGCGTTTTACGTTCGGAACATCAGGAGTTGCCGTTCGTGGCTTTCTGCACATGCTTCACAAAGTGACGAAGAGAGTGATGAGGAATGCATTTCTGAACAAAAGGACTATGATGACGAGTGTAAAATTACGAAGTCCGATAATGATGGAGATGTTGAATATTATAGTGATATTGATATTTACCATGATAGTGATGAACTGGAACAAAATGAAAATGATGAGGAGGATAGTGTTGTTATTATAAGTGATGAATTGGAGCCTTTCAAATTACGAACTGAAACTGAAGTATACCGGTATGAAATGACAGTCATAAAAACTACGACATACAGAAATGATGAAATAGTCATATGTACTTATAGAGCTGAGCAAGATTACTACAAACTGTGACTTTATGACCTTAAACTTTGGCGGTGGGAATGTCGCAAATGACTTAAAATATTTTCCTCCTGTTTGTTGTAAAATGATTGTTTCAGAATTTGCTCCTAATTTGTAACAATTTTGCTTGAAAGTTACTAGAGAACAAATGCAGATATTAAATTGGAACTTCACAAAGTCATGTTCCTTCAGGCTTATTAAACTAGTTTATTGCATGCGTTTTGCCAAATTACGCCCCCTTTTGAACTTGATACTTCTGGATGAAGTTTTGCATGCAAGTTACTGTCTAAAACTGATGCAGGTACAGGATTTAAACTCTATACTTACTATATATATTACATTTAGGTTATTTTTTTCCTGCCCTTTGGACAATAGTTTGATTATGCCAGCATTGGCTTTATTTCAGACACTTCTTGTTTAGAGTTTGTAACCAATCATGTATGAAAATCATGTGTAAAGTATGTATACCGTATAGCAGGTTAATTCTGCGGGCTTTTATTTCTGCTAAATCTGTCTTTCGAGGCTGTCATGCAGAAATAAATTCCGCACATTTAAACTATCAGCACAAGTTTTTGACACAGAAATAGTACATGTTCATTTCGATCATCTGTTACTGTAGGGATAATGCATGTTTTTTCGTGTTACAACGTCTGCAGAATCCCTCGGGATTGGTTGGTGCCCGAGCCAGTAGACGTTATAACATGAAATGAACATGCGCTAACGCTATTCTAGCATAAAACGCGGAAAAAATACTAATAAATGAATACATCCTACCTGAACGTCATTAAATTTCCATGAAATGCGCGGGAATGTCCGAGTTGTTTTTTACGTTGACATCATTTTGTTTTGATTATCCGTTTTGGGGCCGAATGACGTTTACGCTTTGCCACGGAACTCTTATATATAAAAAGGTGTTATAACAGCACGTGAGCACGAGAATCTCTCTGTTAACACACGTTTTCTCTCCTGTTAAAACACCCCCGAAATGTGACAATAACAGCAGTTTTATGCTAGAATGTATATTGTGTTTAGTAATAGTTACTAACATTCTGTGGAAAGGCCTTTCCAGGTTCATTAGTCTCGGAAAATTTCTTGAATATTCTGTCAGTTGCCTCATACTCTTCATCACTATAACTTGCTACAGATAACACACATCCGATAGACTGGATTGGCACTTTCTGAAATTCGAAAAATTAAGAGATGAAGCTTTACTCATTCTTTTAAATTTTTTTTGTTAATTTTAGGAGATAAAATTTAAGTGTCATGAAATTGACTGGCTGCATGTTCACTCATTGTGGAAATTTATTTTGTTTTGTACGTTCATTATGCCAGTTGGCCATGAATATTGCCTCATCATCTGTTAAATTGTTGTAAACATCTACCTCAAGGCTTCTGAAATAATAAGGAATTGCAATGAGCATAGGTATCAGTACCAGTTATACTTAATGCATTGTACATGGTCTTCATATTTGCATGTGTGTTTGAGCCTTATGAATAACACCCAGTACTGTCATGCATATTTACTGCATGTAATCAAAGAATTGTATTCTTGAAAACATGAAAGTGTACAAGTGTTATTTTTGCATTTAGTTTAAGGATAGTTTTGGGTCATATCCGTATTTTGACAGTTTAACACGGCTTGATTTGATTGTCAGTTAATCAAATTGGAATAATTGCTAAGCTTATAGATAACTAACAAATATTCAAGTAGGTTTTCATGTAAGTTTTAAAAGCATAGTAATTTTGACCTTCTTTCATGTACTTTAGATATTAACCACTTAAGGTAATTGCATAAAAACATTTTGGGTCTTGCCAAAAGTTTAGGGCAGGTCAAGATGCTGGAAGCAAACAATTTTATCAAACTGTCGAGGATAAAATACACCCAGCCCTGGGATTGAACTCATGACCCATTGATATGTAGATCTTTGTTCTATATATTGAGCTAAGAGTAAGGGCAGAAGGTGGACTTTACAATCACACATCAGGCTACGCCAAAAATGCTGGTAACTTACTTCAAGCAGTCAAAGTTGGTGTCTTCCTTGTGTTCTTTTAAGATTGAATGAATGGCAGCAAGGAGATGGTTACCACCCAGTAAATAAATCTCTTTGTCAGTTTTTAACATCTCTGGGTTAAACTGTAGGACAGAAACAATACACAATTTGTAGGATTTATTATAAGATATTCACATAGTGAGGATATTTTCTTAAAGACATGGCAGTTCTGTGTGCTTTTTGTAAGCCCCCTACTTTAATGAGGTGAGGCATATATAAATAGAGAGAATCCCCGGTGAAATGGAATTCATGAAACCATTATGAATTATTCATGAACTGTTCTGGATCACTTCTTAATCTAACTTCATGAAGTTTTATGCATGGAGTGTCATTTGATCTATTTCATGAAGATATTAAGCATTACTGACAGATACATGAAATCCTTGAAATATTCATGAACTTGTTTAAGAATGAATTAAGATTATTTCATGAATGTCACTATACCTATAGAATTCAAGAAAATGATGAACATTTTATGAGCAGTCTTAAATATTAACTTCTTAAAACATTCTTGATGTGTTCTTAAGAAAAAGTCTTCTATGATTCATTAAAAGTACTAAAATTCAAAACCTAGTTCAGTACCAGTTCTTGAACCCAATTAGGAGTTTCTGAATTGTTAATTCATTAAACATAAAACTTATGTTTCCCTTTTACAATAAATGAATAAGTTCATGAACTGTTCATGAATGTTCATGAACATTAAATTCATGTCACATGATCAGTTTCCATTATTTTGTTGCATGCTGGGAAATTTTTTGCACTTGTGATTCAGCAATTTTTGAGAAGTTTTTTCAGCAAATGAGAAGACATATTTATCCTACTACAGTAAGGAATGGTTTAAAAGAAACATAAGTATACTGAATATCAAATAAGTAATTATGGTGTGGTCATAAATTGTTCATTTTAAAAAAATATAAAATCCTTTTAAAATGTCACATGTTTTCACGACCCTGCAACAAAGCTAGTACCTTATTTGAATGTCAATCTTGAGATTAAAGTAAACTATATATTTTTGTATTTTATACAGCAATAATTATTGTTTACTTATTATTATGCTCCCAATCCCACTCTAGTTTACTGTTTGACTCAACATGTCATTTGTTGAGGGTGGAAAATGTCATTGTCTCAGTGACTCAGCAGAGACTAAAACAATCTCTAGACACTAAGTGAACAACACTTAAATTGACCTACAGGAATTTTTCTTGTATCAAGCTATGCCGTTATTGTTTAAAGAATTTCATTACATTCAGATCTCTCAGGTTTCATAGTGTTACACTTCTACCAGGTTACCTTGACAAGTTCATGAAACTTCTTTTTTTACAAAAATAGTTCATGAATAAATACTCATGAAAATCAAAATTTATCTCTTAATAACAAGTGCATGGATACTACTTAATTGGTACAGGTATTATTTAGTAACTGAAAATTATTATTTTTTTTTAAATATGATGGATTTCTGTATCATTTAAGGCAAAGAAGTCTTTTTATAATGTCTTTTATTATATACCTATATAAATTCTGGAAAGAATTGGCTTGTATTTCACAATTAAATATGACAGACAGACAAAAGTTCCGTATTGTACCTTTTAAATTCCGTATTGTACCTTCCGTATTGTATGCTGCCTGACTATTTTCATAAATATGCATGACCGACACATTTCTATATATAGCGCACATAAAAACTCCACTAAGGTCCATTTAATATCAATAAACACTGAAGATTTCGTTCAAGAACAAAACAAGAATCAGAATGGTAAAGGTATAGTAATAAAAGGTCATTATAACAGTAGCTAGATCTGGGACTTTGTATTCGGTCTCATGGATTTTGCAAGGTTGGATCACACTCGGCGCATGCGCGCCTCATGAGATCCGATCTGGCAAAATCCACTCGAGCCGAATACTGCATCCCAGATCAAGCTACTGTTATAACCCTATTGTACTGTTCATGAAATATTCAAGAAAAGCACAAAATGTCTTCATGCAGTTATAAGAAGTGTTCATGGAAAAAACATGAAGTGCAAATGAGACACTGTGAAATAAAGAACAAAATAATGCATGAATTCTTCATGAAGTATTTTTTCAGGAATATTTTCATGAATTCTTCATGAAGATTAATAAAGTATGAATAAACATTTGACAGGGGATATTACATGAGTGTCTTTCCGTGAAGTATTTATGAAACAAGAATAAAATAATAAAATGCGAGGCTCTTGCAACTTGCCACTCTTGTTCCCCATCAAAAAGCACACCTTGTACAGCAAGAAAGATAACTCCATCCTCCTTTTTGCATGAATTATGGCCCCTTTTGGACTTAGAAAATCATTGATTGGTCAAAATTTCTATTATAGAGGGACAAAATATCAGATGAGCATATGCACCCACAAGTCTGTGCTCTTGTTTGTACAAGCCATGATTTGTCAAAACTATTTGAAACTTTAAACACTTGTTTACCATCTGTAGGCAAGGAAAATAACTTTGTCAACTATTTTTGCTGAATGAATGGCCTTTTTTTTTTGGACTTTGAATAAGTTAAAATTTTCATAGTAGTTCATATTTTGCCTAACCCATTCTTATATGGCTTTGAAACTTTGACCACTTGTTTACAATCATAGTCCACATATGTGCACAACACTTCTTAAGATGTACAAGACTTAAGCTCAGTTTTTGACATAGAAATGAGTGAAGTTTCTCATACCATTTCATATTTTGTCTAAACTGTTACATATATACTGTGAAATCATTAAAATTCGCTGACATGAAATTTCATGAAAAAGGACTGTTTCGCACAGGCTTAAATTCGCGCATTTTCGAATTAAAGTAATGAACAAATATAATCAAAAAATAATAATAGCGGTGTCTTAAATTCGCGCATCGGTCCTAGCGCGAAGTACGCGAAAATTCGTCTTACGCGAATAAAAATGATTTCACAGTATGGCTTTGAAACTATGAACACATGCTTACAATTGACACATAGCTATTATAGTGCAAGACTTAGCCAGTTCCCTAAATACACTCCGGAACATTTTTTGTCTTACCTATTTTTTTCTTTTGTCTGAAAATCTTTGGTAATATTTTGACCAAATTGTTCCATCAATTTTTGGAATAGTATTTTTTTGGTATTATTTTAGAATTTGTGTAGGCTATGTGAGATTTAAATGTACCTTGTCCAGTGTTATTAATTTCAACTTAATTTTAATTACTGTAAAAAAGAAGAATTTGTGTGAACTTTTTGATTCACATGAATTTTACTTCCTGGGTAACTATGTTCACAGGTAGAGTTGTTATAATTTTGCCTGGTAGGCAAATAAGGCTTTCTTTAATAAGACCGACCCAGCTTTCGTCTACTTCTCGGATTTTCCACTGTTCTGGAGCTGGTCTTAATGAGTTAACTTCGACGTACTAACTCCCTAGAAAAAGGAAAGTATGGAGTATTAACCAGTTGTATATATATATCGAAAATCACTATTTGATATAATTTGCAGTAAATGAAATGGAACATTTCGAAAAAAGTACCTGAGGTCATTAAATTTCATGTTGATATTCAATTTTTTATTTTAAAATTCTGAAAATGTTTTAGTAGCGATTAACAGATTTCACTTCTTCATCTCAAAGTATTTTTCATGATAAAATGAAACAAGAGCTGTCTCCATAGGATGACACATGCCCCCGATGGCACTTTGAATGAATAGTTATGGCCAATGTTAGAGTTTAGGACCTTTGACCTACGGAGCTGGGTCTTGCGCGCGACACGTCGTCTTACTGTGTCACACATTCATGCGTAGTTATTTTAAAATCCATGCATGAATGACAATGATATGGACCGGACACGCCCATCAATGCACTATCATGAAAAATGACCTTTAATGTCTAAGTATGACCTTGACCTTTGAGCTACGGACCTGGGTCTTGCGTGTGACACGTCGTCTTACTGTGGTACACATTCATGCCAAGTTATTTGAAAATCCATCCATCGATGACAAAGATATGGACCGGACACGCCCATCAATGCACTATCCTTTAACGTCTAAGTGTGACCTTGACCTTTGAGCTACGGACCTGGGTCTTGCGCACTGCACATCGTCTTACTGTGGTACACATTCATGCCATGTTATTTGAAAATCCATCCATCGATGACAAAGATATGGACCGGACACGCCCATCAATGCATATCCTTTAACGTCTAAGTGTGACCTTGACCTTTGAGCTACGGACCTGGGTCTGCGCGCGACACGTCGTCTTACTGTGGTACACATTCATGCCAAGTTATTTGAAAATCCATCCATCGATGACAAAGATATGGACCGGACACGCCCATCAATGCACTATCCTTTAACGTCTAAGTGTGACCTTGACCTTTGAGCTACGGACCTGGGTCTTGTGCGAGACACGTCGTCTTACTGTGGTACACATTCATGCCAAGTTATTTGAAAATCCATCCATCGATGACAAAGATATGGACCGGACACGAAAATTGCGGACAGACTGACAGACTGACAGACAGACTGACAGACCGACAGACGGTTCAAAAACTATATGCCTCCCTTTGGGGGCATAAAAAAACTTTTACACAGTACAATGTTGTTATGGCAATAAGAACTAATAAAGGACTGTAATGCTTGACTA
Source organism: Mercenaria mercenaria (assembly GCF_021730395.1). NCBI lineage: Eukaryota > Metazoa > Mollusca > Bivalvia > Venerida > Veneridae > Mercenaria > Mercenaria mercenaria. Next base: position 3,007,654 of record NC_069378.1, read on the forward strand.
GCCTGGGAAGCCGTTGATAATATTTGTGTTTTGTCAGAAGAAATCATACCTAATATTTATGCATTATAGATGCTACTAATGTGCGCTAATTAGTTTTAATTGGCATTCATCGAGTTTCTGATATTATCAATGCCCGGGGAAATCTGAAGGATTTTCCATGTCACTACTGATTATCGATTTTCTATAATTAGCCTAATTAACATGTGACCATATCTGCGCTTGTTTGAAATGAAAATGAGGCAATGATTTTCGGCAATTTTCGTAGATTACTAGGTCTGCATTAATATAACATCTTGACAACTATGACGCAAATTTAAGTTTAAACTTACATATTTTAAAGTTGTTGCAACTTGCTGGAAAAGCTATGGGAGGTACAAACTGGAATTTGTTTATGGCCCGGAAATGTTCGGAAACCTTCCGAAGTACACGATTCCGATCTGTCTTTCCGTGAGAATTCCGTTTCTATTTTTAGCCATGGATTATTGCTTTCAGAAGTTATCGTTCTTTATTAAACACCCGCATATTCCGGGTGTAATACAGGTGGCGCTGCGATCGGAAAACAGGTTTCCCCAGGCTGTCAATTTGCAGGTAAATAAAAGATTAGAAATTGTCAGACTGGATTCCCAGGCTAATGCTTGACCTTTCAATGTAATAGTTAATAGACTGTTATATTTACTTATGTATGTATTAATGAAAGAAGTAATATATCTCATGTAGTGATTTGTCACTGATCAAATCATTGTTTAGAGTTCAGATGTAAAGGAATTAACTCTTGAGCCCGGCGCATCCTAAGTGATGTAATAATACTCATATGAACACAATAATTTTGACATCAGAGTTGTGAATTGTTCTTTGCCATTCATTATTGTTTTTTATCACATGTTTGACGTCACGGGAGTGTAATAAAGCTATTAAATAAAAATGATAATACACTAGTGTAATAAAGCTTTGACGTTGACGTCATTTACAGTATAGGAGATGTTGGTCAAACTGACTTGTTTATATAGTAAAAGAAAGTAGATTTGTTGATGTTTCGACAGGAAACGAAAATATGTGATAAAAAGAATATTACATTTGTGACTTTCCAGATTGAATTTATTAAACTCGTTGAATAAAATTGATAAAATGCTCGGCAGAGCCTCGCATTTTATCATTTTATTCAACTCGTTCAATAAATTCAATGTGAAAAGGCACCCATGTAATATACTCTATATTTTCATTTGCCTGTGGTATTTAAAAATTTTAACAGTAAATGCATTTTAGGAAATTTCATTTGAAGTTCTTACCCACATATTTATTTCTAATGGCTTTAAGAAGGTCTTCATTCTCCGCAGGTTTGTTTTCAACAGAAACTTCTTTATCTATTTCTATTCTTCTCGTAGCTGAAATGTTCAGTTAGTAGAGTTGTTAATTAATAATTATGCCCCCATTCTAAGCTGAAGGGGTCAATTTTGTCGGCCTTTCAGTCAGTCGATCGGTTGATTGGTCAATATGTAGACCATTCCTTTTCATGATAATACCGGTAACTCAAGGACGCTTTGGCCTAGGGTCATGAAAGTTGATAGAAAGACCGGTCATCACCAGCAGATGTTTCCTATTGATTTTGAAATCAGTATGTCAAACATCAAGGTCAATGTTGCTGGGAACAGTTAAAAGGTTTTAATTCTCAAAATACCTTATCTGGGGACAAGAACTAAGTCCCTTAAGATCAAATTAAAGAATAAGCTTGTTAATGTTCATCACAATGTCTGAATGAAATCTGTTAAATTTGAATTTGGCTATGTTAAATTTGAATTTGGCTGGATCATCTGGGATCAGAAACTAGGTCACCTTGTAAAATAAAAAAGACCCTTGTGCATGCAATACTGGGTCTAGTTGGATATTTATGTGATTTGATCAGAATGTTTGTCTTGATATTTAGGTCCAGTTCGAATTCAAATAAGGATCCTGTGAAGTAAAAAACAAGGTCACCCAGTAAAAACAAGTAAAAAGTTTATGAATGCAACTGGGGCCTCATTCTGTGCAGGATGTTCTTGAAATTTCATCAACATGTTTGCTTTAATGAGCGTCTGCACGTGCAAGGCTGTGCTCTTGTTTTCACATTTACACCATTTTCATTTGTATAAGCCGTTTGGGGCTTTGATACATTACGCTTTGCCAAAGAAGAATTTGTACATGTTGACAAACAGTACTTTTATGCTAGAATACCCGATTTGAGATATACAAAAGATACAGTACCCTTCTTTACAGTCTTCTTTCTGTGCCTCACAACATGGCCCGCCTCTTCCAAGGCTTTGATTACTTCCAAGTTACCGGTACTTGTGTTCATTTGACCAGTGAGCTGTAATTGGAGAAAAAAAACCATCATATTAATATTTTCACACAAACCAATTTATGATCTCATTTATTACATGATAATAAATTTTATGAATTTATTTTTGCCTTTGTTAACAATTGTGTAGTTTGTAAAAGTGAAAGTCATTATAATCACTTTGAGTACTGGAATATCTGTTTTTGGATTTCATATATAAAATTAAAAACATTTTTTCCAAATTTATAGACATCATAATCTGTTCTAAGTACTGATAGAAAAAAAATTGTCCTAATGTTGGTATGTGTCACCTCTGTGGAGGCGTTGTTCAATCAATTTATTATATTTTTATTATTATCATACCTTTTCATGATAAACACAGTCAAAGGCACTTTACATACACTGCAGATACACAGGGCGCAAAATCATCCTCTACTAGTACAGATACAGAGTGGTCTGACCAGAGGGACAGAGTGAGATAAAGTCCCCGGAACAGACAGATAAAACTTTTCAGATACAGACATGTCTGACTAACTTAGCCTAGCTCTTTTCGAATAGACAGTGTGGTTCTTTAACATGCCAGGTGTATAGCACTGATACACGCGAAACCGTCTTTCCTGGAAAGAACCAGTACAGGCCTCTAGTTAGGTGGGAGACACTCAAGAGCATCTCATAAATTTCCAGTGCCTAGATCGGTATTCGAACCCCGGACCTCTGGATTGACAGTCAAGCTTGTTACCACTAGACCATCGGTCCACCTTATATATCTGCTATCACTGCAATGTTACCATGTAAAAAGAAGAAGAAAACAAAGTCTGAGCTAAAATTTATAAAATGTCCATCATAATTTTTGTATGCAGCAAAACTAACCATGCAATGTTGACTTCAAACTTGGCTTGTAGGTAGATGACGATGAGAGAATGCAAAAAGCAATCGAACCTTCTCTGTATTTCAGATGTCAAGGTCACAGTTTAAAGCAGTTCTTGTCTCAAAACATTGTGCGAGTTTCATGTTTGAAAGTTTTCATTTTTGTTTTTCATCTGTATTTCAATGCAACTTGTTCATTACATTTTAACTAGAAGTGCAATGATATTAAAAGTACTTTGATGACCTGGACACATTGTGTCCCTGAATGTTTATTTGAAACATGGTATAAAGAGCAAGTTTGTTGAAGAATTCACTTCAGAGTTCCAAAAATCAGTAAAATTTGTGAATGAGCTGATTACTTATTGATTTTGAGAAGTCATCCATTCCTTTGTATTTGTCTCTTTTCATTCTTATATCTGCATAGCACCCTCAAACTTGATCTGTGATTAATGAAATGAAAAAGAGGGAAAATTCATGACTGTTTAATTCTAAGGTTGGTCCATTTAATTTGATAAAACAAGAGGGCCATGATGGCCCTATATCGCTCACCTGAGTTAAATTGATCAAAATGATATGATCAAGTTTTGACATAGAGCACATAGGCATACACATTAGATATCATCAGGATAAATATTTCCTTGTAAAAGTCCCTTTTGACCTAGTCAGGACCAATTTCCATACCAAGTTTGATTTCTCCTAGGCTCAAATGCTGCATTTTTGTACTAGCACGACTATTCATTAACCTGGAATACTTAAATGACAGCTAAAACCAATCTCATTTGATACTGCGGAGATATATAATTCATTTACATAAAGTAAAGGGAGGTAATATGTCATAAATGCAGTCGAAAGTTATCTACCCTGATTGTCCGAGTTCATCTGATGGCATAAATGACATTTCAAATCAGTATCTTCATTGGTTACTAAGATACACCCATTTTAATTTGAAAGAAAGGGAGGTAATTTCACACAAAATCAGTTTAAAGGTATCTACCCTGATTGCCTCCGTGCAACTGAACACAGTAATAAAATTTCAAATGAGTTCTATAAATCTGTACCAAGATAAATCCATTTTTATTAAAACCTGAGTATGTATTCATGCATTTGTATATACGCATTTAGAAGATACATAGTACATGCGTATAAAACAATACGTAGAAAAGTATTCATATCAATAAATGTTCCATCAAGAGTTACCTAGCACGACTATTTCTTACCATTCAAGAAATAAATAATGTCTTAAACCAATCTCATTAGAAGCTGAAATTAATACCAGGATTATCAACTATAATTTGTTTTGTGATCACCAAAAGTAGTTTGGTGTACATTTTATCATTATCATGTATTTATTTGTATAACCACCTGAGATTGCTGAAGATGTTGGTTCAGGTACTGACGAAGCGGCTTGAAGAGGCAGTCCTTGTGGAAGCTCTCACTGTTCAGGCACTGAAAAAGAAAGGATAGATTTTTAGTCTGCTCTATTTCCAATTGGTTAAACATCATACCAACACAATTATAGGCCATATAGTGGCTCTGCATCTTTTGCGAGTGCATGAAGGACTCTGGTACCCCTGAAGGCCAAAGTGCAAGGAGCTTAGTAGCACAACTGACCTAAAGTTAGTCAGCTGATGGAAGAATAAAACAATACAAACAAGATTTTAAATTTGCTGCAATTGCTTTAGCATTTGCATTATTTAGAGGTTATAAGTATCAAACTGATACTGAACTGGAACACTTCTTAAGCAACTGAACTTATGCTATTCAATGATGACAACAATGGATCAATATTTATAAGAAATATACAAGACAGAATTAAAAGAGTGCCATTCACAATACTTCCAACATACATATCAGATAACAATGGTCATAAGTGAACAGTGCAAATTTATACTTATACACAGCTATACTGTCACATTAAAGCTGGGGAAAACAATGAAGTGTATAATATACATGCTACAATTACGCAAACATTTTCAAGAATTTAATCACTCTTTTACATGGCTTTTAGCCCTTACCCTGCTAAATTTATATATGAACTTGTCTATCTTTCAGTTTGGGCAGTACCATTAACTTTTAAAAGGTGTGGTTACCAAAAAGATACTGACTGAATGGTGAACAGTGCAGATCATGATCCGACTGCACGGATGTGCAGGCTGAGTTCTTGCAAGCTGATCATGACCTACACTGGTCGCAAAGGCAGAATCAGTCATGTTCATCATGATAAGGGTTAGTTTTCAGATTTTAGAGTTTGATGGACTGTATGAAATATATTGCTATAAACAAGCTATTTTACTAAACTGATTCTGCCTTTGTGACCAGTGCAGACCAAGATAAGCCAGCATGTCTGTGCAGTCTGATCAAGGTCTGCACTGTTTGCTATTCAGTCATTAAATTTTAAGTGAACACCCCTTCGAATTATAAGTGGTATTACCCAAATTGAATGATGGACCAGTCCATTTTAGAAATTTAGCAGGGTAAAGGTTGAAGATATAAAATGCAAATATATCAGATTATAAGATACAGCATATCAGCAGCCAGCAATACTCACCAAAACAACTTCGAATACAGCTGCAAGGCATTATTTAAATCATACTTTAGTTTTGATCTTGTCCTATTTTGCTCTTCTGTAATTAATGGACAATTTCAAATAATATACAGATTTTTTTTTTTCTGAACTACATAGAATTCCCACGTAGCAACAACTTTTTAAGAATGTTAGGTTAAAATACATTGTCATAATATACATTCAATTCTAACATGGCTCGATTTGATTTCCAGTTAAACAAAGAAGAAAATCAAGCTCTGTATATTCTGCGATAAACAACGGTTGACGCGCGGACCGTTAAGAGAGCATTATGACGTCAATTATGATATCATATTGTCGCATGACGTCTGGTACATTACTCCTCGCGTAAATGAAGTCCAGTATAATTTATCAAAATATATCAATGAGCATGTCAGAATGAAAACAATCAAGGCCTTCTTGTTATTTATCATCTAATTTACCATGGTTCATCATTGAGATGCCTCAGTATTTAACCACTTGGGCTAACGCCCTCGTGGTTCAATTCCTACACATCTGAACTCTGAAGCATGGTAAATTAGACGATAAACAACTCAAAGGCCTTGATTATTTGTTAAGTAGATCATTACCTGCCTGTTGCAGAGTCTTTTTTGGTGGAGTCTTTTCTTTTGGTGAAGACGCCAGAGTAGTCGCAGTTGGTTGGAAAACTGGAAAAATGTTAATACATGTATTCCTACCGTTATTAATTGGTACAAATGTGGTAACTCCTTAGAAAACTTTACTCAAAGCAGACCTAATTATAATACAATAATATCACAACTGAGACAGCTTCATTATGTAAAGTATTGTAAAATATTCCATTTGTTCAGAACACATTTTACATACTGAGATTCACTCCAGGATTCTGCTTGACACATTTAATTCAAGTAACTGCATTATTATCCAGTGAATGAAAAGTTGCTATTTAATGGGACACTGTTTTGATGATGTCCACATATAGTCAGGGAGAACGTTCTGTAGATGATGTCGCACTTCTTTCCTCTGGTGAACAGAATGGCCGGGAAGCTGATTTAAATGTTCAATGCAACAAATGTGTGTATGTTTTATTACAACCTTGTTTAAACATGGAAAGGAAATATCATGTAAATGTAAGAACTGAATTTTTTTTTCATGCAAAATGACCGCCAGCATAGGAAACAGAAACCTGCATCACGATTCGTGGATTTGCCAATTCTGTTCTGTTTTTATTTCTCATGAACTTTGAAAAAAATATTTCACTTCTTAAATAAACTTATAGTACCTTGAGATCAAATTCTATCTTTTCCGCCACTGCAGACAACTCATTATCATCTGTGTAGGACATGAGATCAGTGGCAGCTGAAATTAACATCACTGTGCATTTATTTCTATTCAAATATGACTAGCAATGCTTAAAACATCACAACAGTATTATCTTAACGTCACACCGGCATGAAATTTATGTGCATCCATAAACAGCGCAGTCAAATTTAATAGATAAAACATTTTACTTAAAAACATGCATAAAATGAAAAGTCACATAGCACAACTGTCTTGATTAATTTACATACACAACGAGTTGGTTATTCTCTGTACAGAATAATTTCACATCAATGTGACATCATTTGCACTCTAATGGAACTATTCCGCAAGACATATTACCATTTCTGGTCAAGTTGTGTATAAACAAAGGCGCTTGAAGACCTACTATTTCGCAACATACATGCGAGAAGAAAAAGTTCTATCACATATCATCTAAATTTTGCAATAAAAAATATTAGAATCAAAATAATTCATAGCAAAACTGTGTTTGAACACTATTTCGTCATGTGAGCGCAAAAACTGGATAACTGACATTTTCATAATTTTTCAGGAGAGCCAAAAAACTAATAACTCCTACTTTAATGTGAGCTCATTTTTATGTGTATAATTTTCCAACAGTTGAAAATACATGAATTTATACCTTAGATGTATTATCTATAAAATCGTTATTGTAAAAGAGTTTTTTGTTAAATATGCATATAGCTTGATTTTGTTCAGAAATTGTTTTGTGCGAAAACAGGTTAAATGCTCATAACTGGCTTTTGCATCATTTTTGTGTGTGCAAAAAGTAGCTATGTGCACTTCCCTAATGCATATTTGCACAACCAAACTAAAATAAAGCTTTGTATATGCTTAGATAATAAGAACAGATTTCAAAGTTGACTCACACTCATGACTAGTATGTTAAGAGAGCATCTGCATGATTAAAGATACTATGTTGTATAGCGGGATATGTTTTACTTTACTACATTCAGTTACAATTGGTGTTTATTATTATAATCATTTATGTTCATGATTTGAAAATGTAGAAACCTTGTGCAAGCCAGTGACTGAAAGTGAAAACTTAACAATATCAATAATATTAATTAACAGTCTAATGCAACACAACAATGGGGTCCGGCAATGAGTGGATTGAGTTATGTTTGTGTCCTAGAGCCTATAAAACTCATATTAATAGACTACTCCCTAGACTATAATTATGGCTCTAGGACACAAAGTTAAGTCACAAAATTCAATCCACTCAGTGCTGCAACATAATAATATAGACAGATAGATACTTTTATTCTTCAAATATTTTGAAGTATAAGAAGGTTGTTCAAAAATAACGTAGACTTCTGCTGTCAAATGTTGCATATTGTGTAAATAATGATGTGAAATATATCGTTGTATTTCGGAATCTTTCTGTCATATGTTTTTGTAACATTTTTGCTGATAGGTGAAGTGCATCAAACGTTTTTATTCATAGCTACGCATTACCAGCACAGTCGCTTTTTGATCTGTCATGATTTGAATTTGATCGCTAATGTTCGCACTAATAATACACATGTTTGCTTAAGTGAAGCAACACGTCAGGGCAACATGCACCTAAAGTATAGCGTCATTCCGACGTGGGAGGCGAAGGAAAACAATGTTTAAATGAAGTATTACTGTTTATAATGCATGTAATGTCGTCATCGACTCGCATGGATACTAAGACAGTTGCTCAGTTTTAGAGAAATTTTGGCGAACAACAACTGAAACTCATAAACTAATGAAGCAGACACCACAACAATGTTCAGTCATCTGTGTCTTTATCTTCAAGTGGTACAAATGTTTCTCAAATGGTTCAGAATTGCTTAAAGCCAGTGAAGATGGAGGGTAACAAGAGCTGTCACAGGAGACAGCACGCTCGACTATTTCGATGCTGGATAGTGAAGCTGGGCACATCTGAGGAAACTAGAGCTGTCACTGGAGTGTTTAATGACTCCAATTGTGGATGAAGATATTGCACAATAGCCTGAGTCTATGTCAAAAATATCAACTTAAAGTAATACGAGAGATAAAGATAAAATGTATCAAAACACTATATAAGTATATCCTAAGCAAAAAGGGGCATAATTCATTAAATATTGGTGCCAGAGTTATGCAGCTTGTGTCATATAGTGTGAGTGATGATGTTGAACAACTATTTTAAGTTTGAATCAAATCCATTCAGTAATAACAGAGACAGAGTGAAAGTGCATCAAAACTTTAACCTAAAATTCTAAGTAAAAAGGGGGAATAATTAATGAAAAATTGGTGCCAGAGTTATGTACCTTGCGTCATATGGTGTGGGTAATGATGTTGAACAACTATTTTAAGTTTGAATCAAATCCATTCAGTAATAACAATAATAATAATAATAATGACTTTATTTTACGTTGATAACATATTTGGTGTTTAACCAATTTTCAATATGGTCCACATTATCAAACAAAAGATACATGATTAATTACAAAATTTACAAATCAGAGAACAGTAATGATTGATAAATATACAGCTATACAGCTGAGAAGCAAACCTGAAAAGAAAGTTCAATAATGAACAAATGTAGCATAAAACACAACAAGATAATAAAAGTAACAGCAAAGGCATGCATATATACACATATACTACAAACTTAAGAAAATTTAGCTTAAACCATGAAATTACATATATAAACTGGTGGTCCCAGCCTGAGAGTACTTCCACTGAAGGTATGAGTTTTTGAATTTTTGAAGTGTATCTGAATTTCGAATATATGCTGGAATAGCATTCCAGATTACAGGTCCAGAGTATGATAGGGATTTGCGAAAGAATTCTATGCGTGGTTTGGGGACAGCCAGGTTAGCATTATCTCTGGATCTAAGTTCAAGCTCACATGAATTTTGCAGGTACTGAAATTTAGAGTTTAGATACTGGGGGCAAATGTTATGTAGGGATTTATAGACCAGAACAGCCTTTTTATAATGAATTCGTTCAGGAAAGGTCATCCGTTTGAGTTCTGTAAAGAGTTCAGCTGATGGTGCATTGAAATCCTTATCAAGAATAATTCTTGCTGCTCGTTTTTGAAATTTGACAAGTTTTTCTATAAGGTCATCACTACAGTTGCCCCAGATTGTACAACAGTAGTCTAGATGGGGTAGGATGTATGCATTAAAGAAAAGCTTGCGGGAATGTATACTGAGAAAGGATTTAATTCTTAGCAGAAGGTACAGATTAGTGTTACACTTTTTCAGTGTATTTTCAACTTGAATCTTCCAGTTAAGATTTTTATCAACCTGAACCCCTAAAAGTTTTTCTGCAGATGAGTATTCTAGTGATTGTCCTTGCATCTGAATTGAGTTTGTGCTTGTATAAGCATTGATTTGTTTGTTATTGTAGGATGCAGATATAAACATTGCTTTTGTTTTAGATACATTTGGAATCATACAGTTCTGTTGACACCATTTCTCAACTCTATTGACATCATCTTGGACAGAAGTGTGAACTTCAGTAACTGTTTTGCCGTTAGCAGACATTGTTGTATCATCAGCAAACATATCCACAGTAGAGTTACCTGTGTGAAGTGGCAAGTCATTTATGTAAAGAATAAATAAAAGCGGCCCAAGGACTGAGCCTTGGGGCACACCCGCTGAGATATCTTGTGTTTCTGATAGATGACCAGATACAGAAACCTTCTGTTTGCAATTTGTTAAATATGATGTAAACCAAGTAATGGAAGAGTCACTGAAGTGATATAGCTTTAGTTTGCTTAATAAAAGGGAATGATTTACAAGGTCAAAGGCTTTAGTCAGATCTAGGAATATTGTCCCAACACAGGACTAATTGTTTATTGCCATAATCCAGTCATCAATTATACTGGTTAGTGCTGTTTCACATGAGTGGTTTACACGGAAACCTGATTGCTTTGGATGTAATAATTTGTTTTCTTCTAAGAAGTTTTTCAAATGTGTAGATACATGACGCTCAATGATTTTAGATAGCACAGGCAGGATTGAGATAGGCCTGTAATTGTTTTTGTCTGACTTGGATCCTTTCTTGAAAATTGGTGTTATTTTGGCTACTTTAAATTTAGCTGGGAATTTGTCTTTACATATGCTGAGATTTATTATTTTAGACAGTGGTTTTGAGAATATATTATGACTTAATTTTATTATTCTGGGTCCAATTCCATCAAGCCCAGTTGACTTTGAGACATCTAGGTTCCTCAATTCTTTTGAAATGAATTGTTCTGAATAACAGAGACAGAGTGAAAGTGCATCAAAACTTTAACCTAAAATTCTAAGTAAAAAGGGGAAATAATTCGTGAAAAATTGGTCCCAGAGTTATGCACCTTGTGTCATATGATAAGGGTAATGATGTTGAACAATTGTTTAAGTTTGAATCAGATCCATTCAGTAATAACAGAGACAGAGTGAAAGTGCATAAAACTTTAACCTGAAATTCTAAGTAAAAAGGGGAATAATTCATGAAAAATTGTGCCAGAGTTATGCATCTTGTGTCATATGATGTGGGTGATGATGCTGAACAACTATTTTAAGTTTGAATCAAATCCATTCAGTAATAACAGAGGTAGAGTGAAAGTGCACCAAAACTTTAACCTGAAATTCTAAGTAAAAAGATGGAACAATTCATGAAAAAATGGTGCCAGAGTTCTGCACCTTGTGTCATATGATGTGGGTGATGATGTTGAACAACTATTTTAAGTTTGAATCAAATCCATTCAGTATTAACAGAGATAGAGTGAAAGTGCATCAAAACTTTAACCTGAAAATCTAAGTGAAAAGGGGGGATAATTCATGAAATATTGGTGCCAGAGTTATGGCCCTTATGTCAGATGATGTGGATCATGATGAGGAATAAGTATTTCAAGTTTGAATCAAATCCATCAAGTAATTACAGAGATAAGTTGAAAAAAGAGAAAGTGCACCAAAACTTTAACCAAGGTGGGGACGCGGAAAGACGCCGACGCCGGGGCGAGTAGGATAGCTCTCCTTATACTTCGTATAGTCTAGCTAAAAATGGAAAACTGCGAATGAATGTTAACGCCAATGTATGACGCCGTAGATAAAGACCAAGTACTCACGTTGTGTACCCTGTCCAAGATGCGTGTCATATTAGTGTTCATACATTGTTAGTACTCTAACCAAAAAGCTTGTTATGACTTAAGTATAACTCATGAAAATTTATAAAATAAATTTACAAATAAAAATGAATGCAAACTTAATGAAAGCATCACAATGTAGGCATGACGTCGTTAACGTCGTTGAAATATGATCGCTGTGCGCCAGGTCCGTGTAACTGTAAGTAAGTTTTTTCGAGGAGGTGTAACTCCATCATAATCACGTCAGATCTGCAGTGCAGTTAGTAGAAAAATTGCAAATCATGATGTTATATTTCTCTTTTTGCTTCATTAAAGAATGTAAAAGCTAGAGAAAAAGTCTACGTTATTTCTGAAGAGCCTTTGTAGCACAAATACACTCTCTAGCAGAAAAGTTTTTAAATAGATGGCAATTGTCATTTCCTAAATAATTCAGAATCAACATCTAAATGTTTTATTTTACCTGTCAGGACTACAGTAATGTGGTCGCTTGTTGTTTAATAAAAATGCTGTTTAATGGAATGTATTTATGTATTGAAAATGTTCGTAAGGGATTTTGAGTGGTCATTTAATAAAAAGACTTGCTTAATAGAGGTGGTCGCAAGTACAATGTCGACTGTAATGCTCCAAGTCAGATTAAAAAAAATAAAAGTTTTATTACTCTGAAAGCCATTTACTTTGTTTCGAAACTGCCCTTAGATTTAAATTTTTATAATCACATACCAGTAGTAAGGTTAGTATAATTATTATATCATTTATAGCGTAAGTTAGTATAATTATTATATCATTTATAGCATAACACTTTTTCTAGGCAGCATTTCATTTAAATATTGGACACTGCTAAAGATGAGATTGATTCTGTGTAGTGTAATTGTGACTAATATTTTGTACTGATAATTTCAGTATATAAACAGTACTCTATACTGCAAACCTAAGCATATGTTCAAGGAGGCATGGGGGAGGGGAATACCATTTTTGGAGTATTATATATATATATATTGGTATATTTTCTTATTTATAAGACCATACTGATAATTATATCCTAAAAGCTCTTAGAATTCAGCAGTTGGCTGTTGAAATATTCAGAACCATCAGCAGTAATACTTCCAACAAAGATCTTGTACCCTAATAAAGATTTCTACTTAAAATACATTTTTTCCAAGTTTTGATGACAATATGTAACTTAAACAAAAGTAATTGACAACCATAATCAGTGTTGAAATCGCCTTAAAATTCAGGATTTAGCATGCACAAATTGCAAAATTTTATGTTCCCCCTTGTACAGAAATAATACAACATTTTCTAAAAATAAAATGTAACAAAAAATTAAGATGTAATATGCCTTATGCAAGTACATATAGCTATTATTTAAAGGCATATAGCTTTGAAACTTATTTTTTCCTTTTTCTGTGTTAAAATATCAACCCCACTGTGCTACAGTGTCAACTCCCATTACTCTGACAATTGCATTTTGCCAATTATGCCCCCTTTTGTACTTTAAAAACAAATCCTGGTTACTTTTATAAAGTTCGGGTACAAGTTACTGTCTCCAAAACTAATGCATATATTGACTTGAAACTTCACTTGTCTTCAGCGTTATTAAACTAGGTAATAGCATCAAGACCTATAAACCTGACATGCATTTTGACCAAATTATGCCCCCTTTTGGACATAGAGAAAATCCTGGTTAAAGTTTTGCATTCATGTTAACTAATGCAGATACTGGATTGAATCTCTGTAGACTGTAATGAACTGATTATAAACTCTGTGTAAAATTTCATTAGCTTTAAAACTGTAAATTATGAACTACGGCATTCTGTCATTTGTTGTAACTGGCAATAAACTGAAAAATAATCTTAACTGACTTTGGGTCATCAAGAACTGGCCATAGCTGAAGACATCTCACTGTCGAACAAAACAACTCTAGACATTAAGGTATTGGACCCATAATGTTAATGTTTACAGAATGGCCTCTGCTTGGTATATTCTTAAAGGTGGTCGATCACATTTAAACAACATTTAATGACATTTTTTACTTCTTGTATATTCTGGTAGAGAATTATTTAAGGAACAAAAAGACTGATTACATAGAGTTAGATTCCTATTTGAAATGTATATTTTATTATTTTTATAAAATTTTGTAATTACTCCCCTTTAATATGAAAGTATATAAAAAGCTGGGTATTTCTTTTTATTTCGATACAATGTCTAGTTTTACATTTGCATTTGATAGACATATCAACTATTGAACAATCTGAACCAAAATGCAAGTTTAAAAGCTGTGTGTAGCTTCTGAATTCATTTATTTCCAATCTATCTTGGTTGCGCAACCAAGATAGGCAAAGGGAGGTAATAATAATTTTTCAAACTTGCGTTTCTAATGAATTCCATCTAAATACATAATTTTTAATGCAAATATTTTACAAATATATTACAATATGTCTAATATTTATGCATTTCCTTAGGCAAAGTATGTTTATCAAATTTATACTTATGATAAAATAACTCTATCTTGGTTGGGCAACCAGGATAGGAAAATGAAATTTTAAAAATACCTCCAGTGAAAATCTAATTTGTATTAAGTGTTAAGTGAGCATAAATGAGTGTAAATGATCAGATGCTAAAGTTTCGAACAAATCCGTTACATGGCCAAAATCTGATTATCCACCTTTAAAGTTGACAGTGTTTCGCTCTGTGTTGCAATTTTTAAAGAAATTTTACCGTTTTTTTTATTTTGTACAATTCATGATATTTCCTCAAGCTCAAGTACAGACAAATTTCAAAGTGATGGACACTATCCAAAATGTTCGCAGATAATTCATTTTACCATTAATTTTGATAAAAGAAACCTCGAACTATTGGTAAACAATAATAAAACACAAAATAAAACTGTCAATATAATTTTTTTCTGGGGTACCTTAAGTAAAGGGATTTAATGAGACAGAATTCTCACTCCAACACTGAAAAATTAAGGTCGAATCTTGCAGGTCTGTTTTGAATTTTGCTCACTTCATTCAAAAATAACTTTGGGGCAGAAGTAAACTAACTACATTTCTTCTACAATATGTAATCTAAAGAGTGAATGCAAAATAGAGAACTTCTACCCCATTTACCTAACTCAGTATTTTTAAAGATAGCAGTCAAACTCTACTGAGGTATCAGTTATATAATTAATGTATTATGAAAATTGAAAACCATTTTTTTTACCATTTTTGCTCAGAGAAGTTTATTACTATGGTTTATTCAAGGAGAGTCTTGCATTTAGCTATTTCATTTGTACTTAAGCTAATTACTTAATACACGTTTTTATCGCGCTTGTTAGCTTTGAATAATGGAAGTATAACAAAAATATTTTGAGCTAAAAAAACAAATTAAGATCAGTAAGCAGTACAGATTGGTGTTCAAACTCACTTAATGTTAAAATTATAATGAAATGCAAATTAACTATAATTTTGTTTGCCTATCTGTCATATTGTCTTTTAACAAATCATTGCTGCAAAGACAAGTTAAGTGCACTTAGCTTGTTTTTGCATTTAGAATTTATGCGATTATATGATATCTTATGAGTGCAAAAACAAGCCAAGTGCACTTGTCCTGTTTTTGCTCTTATTAAAAATTGGTTTGCAGATAGCAGGTTTTTGCAAACTTTTAAAAAAAGGTTTTTTTTTAAATAAAAACTTGGAAAAATATGCAAAAAAGTAATTTTCGAAAAAAAATGTCCGTTATCCAGTTTTTGCGCTCATATGACGATTTATATACACTGGTGGTTATATGTCATATAAAATTATTATGTTGGACATAATTATAACCACCTGTCATGTATAAAGTGAGTTAAAACAGGGTTTTGTTATAATTTATAAACCATTTAATTAATTGAACTAAGAAAGAGCTCTGTACATGTACAATGAAACTTTAGTTAAGCACTGGTAGTAACATTGTAATATAAACCGTTATAATATGCCTTGTGTACATTTTGCAGCTTTGTTTCTTTAAAAAAATCTAATAAAAAAGAAATTATTAATGTTTCAAAAAAATACCTTCTACCAGTTGAGATGGGCACTTTACGAACCTCTAACTTCTTGATGTTGATAGCCTCTAGCCACTCTGGGAATAAACTCAGATATTTCGCGAGTGCCATCTTATTTACCCATCTTGCATCAGCGGATGCTGGATCATTCTGTGAGGAAACCACTATAAAAGCTGCATAGCCCGGATAATTTGATACTATCCATTTGACTGTTTCATTTCTGAAATTTTAAGAAATTAACATTTCTATAAGAAATCTGCATAAGCATTCACTTTACAGAGTGTCCTGATCAGTATTTTATGTTTTTGTTGGGTTCAACGTCTCACTGACTCAATCATAGGTCATATTGCTACTTTCCAGCTTTGATGGTGGAGGAAGACCCTCTGTGCATTATTTTATCATGAGTGGGCACCTGGGTAGAACCACCAACCTTCCGCAAGCCAGCTGAATGGCTTCCTCACATGAATTCAATGGTGAATTGTCCATTCAAATGGATTTTATTGTACAAATCTATCTTCTGGCGTCTGGCAGTAGCCTCTGCTCATTTCCTGACCGAACCAGCAACCAGTGCCATGAAGTCTCTCTCTCTCAGTTCACTTCTAATGCCAATGGCTTGATCAGTGTCTACTAAAGAGAGCTTCCCAGATACTGACCTCATAGAAACTGGCTCCATGACACTTAAGTTTAAATAAGTGACGTTTGCAGTTCACATTACTGCAGTGACACAGCAGTCTTGGACAGCATGTATATCCAGTAATAGTGTTGGCCTAGCAAACTGAGGTACAAAGTCTGGTCCTGGTCAATGCCATTGATATTAATCTTAGATACCTTTCAGTGCCTCTCACCAAGTTTTCTGGGAGAGACATTAAACTGCAGACTGTCATACAGGTGTTGTGAGGAACAAGGTAGGTGTTGTGAGGAACAAGGCAGACTATTCAACAATATTTATGATATCACTCTCTACCCTGTTACATACACATAGAAATATTGTACTCATACATAAACAGGTTAAACTACTATTACACACCACCTGTACATTGTGAGCACATAATGCCGCCATTGTATATACATAAACAGACATATAATTATAATGTATACAGGTTCAAATTTTTTATCTCAGTGAATGAATAAGTCTGTACAACAACTATAGGGTTTTTTATTTGACCTGTCCGGGCCAATTTAATCTCTGGCTTATGCAAGTAATGATAATCACAAAAAAGGAGCAAAGCAAGTTACTAAGAGCTACAGCAGAATGCCAGTGAATAAATCAGATTTGTAAACGAATGCTTATATATAATTACAGGATCATATCATACAATATCATATCTGTTACACCCTTACTACCTACCCAAGGGTCCCCAAATACAACCCAAACCTCTACAGAACCCATAAACGCTAGTACTGCGACACATATATGTTTACCTACTGTATATACACACTATGTACCCGGATAATCTTAACTCTGTTCAGCGACCCTAACTCAGTGCCAACATGGCGGATGTTTTCTGTGTAATTTCGATGTATAAAGGAATGTTTCGGTTGTTATATCTATCTCCATTGATCAAGTGTATATTTATTTCAAAATGTATCATGTTAAGTATATCAACCCTTGTGTTTTCAGGTGGAATACCGATGAACAAGGCAAACTTTTCAATGAAAATTTTTTACAAAAAATCTTAAAAAATACTTATATGCTTTTGATGCCTCTACTGTTCTGTTGTTTGAAAGCAAAAATATACTGCTTTATAGGTCCCTTTACACTATGTTGTTAAACCACTACATGTTGACACAGTACATGTTCAAATGTACTGACAGCGAGAAAAGCGATAAAAACCTAACCTCGAGTTGATAAAAACCAAACTCAGTTTACATGAAGAAGGGATAAAAACCTAACTTACACGAAATCGCGGGAAGGATAAACACCGAACTGACTAGTATTCTATAGAAATGAATGAGTTGACATGTACATGGTCTGATTATTGTAATTATTACTTTATAAGCGGTATTGTCTTCAAACTTTATCATTAATTTTACAAGATGTTATATGTATGCCCACTACAGTCAAATATTTTTTCATAATTTTAATATTATGCAAATAGCAATGTTTGCAAAAATCTGGATAAACCCTCGAAAATGTTTCAATATAAAAGTCAAGATTATTATATAATTATATAAGAAATTATTTAATACCACCGATTTTCGAAGTTCTGTAACACCCAACCTTCTCTCCCTCCATCTCTCTCTCTCTCATACACTGTTTCAGAAGAATGGCGTTTGTTTCAAATCTTGTATATCTTATAGTGTAAGAGATTTTATAGAGGTGCTAATGGAATATTTTGATATTGTTTAAATGGGATTAAAAAAGTGTGTGTGTGTGGAGGGGAGGTGGGGGGGGGGGGGGGGGTGATCATGGATTGACAGTGTTGACAGTGCAAGGGTGTGGAAATCCACACCTTTTTCAATTGTCCACGGACACTTAAAAATCCACTTGTCCATAGTCAAATTTCACTCGCTCGGATTTGTAATATTAAACCTTCATGAAACTGCAAATAGACTGGAGAGTTCTTTATTTAGGGCAATGAAAAGAAAAGCATATCACAGTACATATGGTAAAAAATAAGCTGTTAAAATATTTGCCTTTTAAAGTTTATATAAATGTCAGCAATCGCGCATGCAGGGTTCGGGATCTTTTGATGCCATGCCCAAAACACTGTCCACGCAATGGTACAAAGCCAGACGAATTCAGAGAAAGACTCTTAAAACGTTCAGACTTCTTTTTAGTCATACTTGCGATCTCTGTGTGCTTTTGATTTTCATTTGGCTGACTACTGGCTCTCATATTACCTTTGACAGTGATTTATTGTCTCAGCAGTGGAATTCTACTAACAGACTTGTCGAAATACTTTTTTAAGTTGTTTACGTTCCTGATTTTTTATCATAGTCACCGAGTTACGTTGTGCACAAGACCTAGCCAAAGAACCAATCGAATCATGGAAAGTGACACTTAAAGACACAGATGAATGTTTTTTTTTTCTAAAACTGCAGCAATCGAGAGATCTCAGCAAGTACATCACGGATTTCATACATTAAATTATATCTTTATCACCTCCATACACTTGAAGAAACACACAATCCTAATGATATTTTTTGTTTTCTCATTTCATACCTGAAAAATTCTGCTTGTCCGCGGACACACAGAATGAAAAATGCACTTGTATGCTGGCAAAAAATCATGATGGACAAGTTGGATATAGGAATTCCACATCCCAGCAGGGGTGGGTGGGTCAAAGAACTTAAAGCATCTATAATTCAGACATAAAGCACAGATGAACAGCTATGTTTTCATTTGGTTAGGTGTTTATCCATTCTAAGTTCATATTTATCCAGCACTGTTTCCTATACCAGTCAGGAATTATCCGCCAATCTAAACCCATCTCATATTCAATACAGTTTTTAAGCTATAAAAATGAATTTCAAACTTTGATACTGTTAAACATTGTCTAAGAGATGTTTATTGACAGTTGATAAGTAAGGTCTTACTGCAATTTCTGGTACTTTAAAACAGTTAGAAGCATAAAACATGTTCTTTTGAAGACTTCTTTGAGTACATAATGTGACTTGTCGATTGAAATATTTAGTACACAAAACATGTTATCAATACAGGATATTATGGCTATCAAAAGTTTTATGCTTACATTGCATACTAACATAAAAACATGAAAAAAGACAGGGAAATTAACTATATACATCGTCTACCTGTCAGCCATGTTGGCACTGAGTTAGGGTCATTGAACAGAGTTAGGATTATCCGGGTACATAGTGTGATATAGTAATCTTGCATGATCATTCAAATTTTTTGCATATTGTATGCCGTATATTACTGTAAATAATTTTGTAAACAATGAACGGCAATATTAATAATTACAAATTATTATAAGATTTTAGACCTACTGATAACAATACTTACTGTAACCTAATCTTTTTCACATACTTCGCCTTTCAACTGTATATCTGTAATACACAGCAACATACTGATTGTTTTTAAAAATTTAAATGTGCACTACCACATTTTGTCGTGATGATATACTGTAGACATATCAATTATATTACTTAATAAAATAAACTAGAGCTATCACTAAAGGTGATGAATGTACCCCCCGCATGCACTGACACAGTACATTGCAATTTGACGCACACAAGACTGCATAAATTAATTATGTGGACTGTATGTATATAGACTGTATGTATAATATAGTAACAAAAAACAAAGTCCCATAACTATGCAGAATATTTATCTAAAAGAATGTAACATGCACCATGCACAACTAGGGTTGGTACTGATCACTTGTGTGAAGTTTCATTAAATTGTGTGCAAGGGTTTGGTAGATTAGGCACGCACAAGATTGCATATGCAGACTGTATGTACATAGTATATGTTAACAAGAAACAAAGTCCCATAACTCTGCAATTTTTGTCGCTGAAAGAACCTAACATGCCCCATGCACAACTACTGTTGTTACTGATCATTTGTGTGAAGTTTCATTAAATTGTGTCATGGGGACGGGGAGAGATGATGCACACAAGATTGTGTCTATGTATATAGTATAGTAACAAAAAAACAAAGTCCCATAACTCTGCAAATTTTTTTTCTGAAAGAACCTAACATGCCCCATGCACAACTACTGTTGTTACTGATCACTTGTGTGAAGTTTCATTAAATTGTGTCAAGGGGATGAGGAGAGATGGTGCGCACAAGATTGAGTCTATGTATATAGTATAGTAACAAAAAAAACAAAGTCCCATAACTCTGCAAATTTTTTTTCTAAAAGAACCTAACATGCCCCATGCACAACTACTGTTGGTACTGATCACTTGTGTGAAGTTTCATTAAATTGTGTCAAGGGGATGAGGAGAGATGCTGCACACAAGATTGTGTCTATGTATATAGTATAGTAACAAAAAAACAAAGTCCCATAACTCTGCAAATTTATTTTCTAAAAGAACCTAACATGCCCCATGCACAACTACTGTTGGTACTGATCACTTGTGTGAAGTTTCATTAAATTCTATCAAGGGAATAAGGAGAGATGGTGCGCACAAGATTGCGTCTACGGACAGACGGCCAGACAGACAACCTGAAACCAGTATACCCCCCCCCCTTACAACTTTGTTGTTGGGGGGTACAATAATAATATTAACAATAATGTTTATATTCATGTAATAGATCTACTGTTCATTGGATGTATGGTTCGGCCTAGAATCAAATCTGGTGCACACAGTAAGGCAATTAGTTACATAACTGTCAACACCAATAAGAAAACAATAACTATGCTGCATAATGCCGGCCATGTGACATTTTATTTCTCACTTAATACAACTCTTTCATAGCGAACCAAGCTAAAATCTTTACAAATCGTAGCATATATATTGTTGAAACATATAAATTACATTAGTATTAGATTCTATTAAGTTTATTATTCATATTATCATGTTATGAGCGAAAACACTGTATTGTAGGAGAGAGTTTAAAGAAACCAGATGATGATCCACCCTCATGTATATAGATAGTAATCTTTTATTGACCTTTATTTATAGTTGTATATTTGACTGTATATTGTTATACTGTAAATAGACCAGAAACTGTAAAAGTTATTTAAGTCTAATAAAATATTTTTCTTCTTCTTCTCTATGTCCAAAAGACTGAGGATACAGTAAACCTCACTTTTAAGGAACTCGGATATAAGGAACACTCGGTTATAAGGAACAGTTTTCAATTCCCCGATTTAATTCCTTCTTTATTCAATGTTAAAATCCTCGGTTATAGGGAACTCGGTTATAAGGAACGCCCGATTATAAGGAACACTTTTTCCAGTCCCAAAGTACAAAATTCAATGCAAAACGCCTCGGTTATATCGAACAGACATAAAGAATAAAAATTATTGAAAACCGAAAATAAACATGAGAATCGCTGATGACGTCAGAGTAACGTCGGCACTATCACGCGCTTTCATGCACATGAATAAACACAAATTATTTCATTTCTATGATCTTTAGTTTGTTAATTCACGGATACCATAAAAATATATATATATAATATCACCAAATTACCAAATACTAGACGATAGTAGACTATTATTTACTCAAGATTATGTTCGACAGCTACATGGATTGGGTATTTCATGTTAACAATAGTGACGGTCATGGTCATACTATCCTAAATAAATGTGCTAATTACACGTGATTAACAATGGCAAACACTCCAATTTACCAAATCTCCAATTGTAAAAATTATAGCAGGTGCTAAAATGGACAGTAGCAAATGTAAAGGTATAATTTACACTTTAATCCATATGTATGGCGCCGTTGTCTAGTCGTAATACACTGTATGTCATAAACACCTTAAATGTTAAGTTAATGGGAAGTCTAATTTAACATTTTTGTAATAAAAAACATTTGTTTTATATTAGTATCGATGTCTATTCACGTAACATGCTGTCAAGCAAGGTAAGGGGAGTAATTGCAAAATATCTTATAGTCACCATGTAGCGCTCTCTAAAAAGAAGATAGAAATAACCGACAAAAAATAAACATAAATTACGGTCATTCTTACCGACGAACATTTTGGCTTGGTTTAGGTTTAACGCTGCGTTTAAACACTATTTCAGTCATATACATGCAGGCAGTTTACCTTACCATCTCTCCAGAAAAGGACCGGATACTAGAAAAGTAACTTCCTCACATAAAGGTTCAAGGTCAGCCCGGAGTGTGAACACTTGGCATTTATCAAACGTCAGTCAAATAATGTTCGCTGAACAAATTGTGTTCGTTATACAAACCTCGGTTACAAGGAATTAGTTCGCTATACGGATATAAGGAACCTCGGTTATAAGGAACAATTTTTAGAGGTCCCAAGCTGTTCCTTATAAGCGAGGTTTACTGTACTCCAATTCCAGAGCTTTCCTGGTTATATAACATGCCAGGAGTAAAGCACCCGACATTATCCGATTATCTTTCCCTCTACAGAATGAAGTATATATACTTCCTTATATCCACCTTAATCCCTGACCACCACCCCTAAGAGTGTCTTAAACTTACAGATATTGAATTATGACATTTAGAAAGGTTTCTAAACCAACGTATTTTTACCTCCCTTTATTATTTTTGTTCATTCCGTACACAGATTGAAGATTCCCGGATATGCCAAGCGCCCATGTGCGGGACTCTTATCCCAATGTTAGTATGTTAGTTAGTATAATTTTATTTGAAGAAGCGCGGGCTTGAACTCACGATCCCTGGTTTCGTAGTCAACCGACGTGCAAATGGTGTGAAAATAACGAAGGGGAGTAACTTCTATTATTATACATCACATATATCATGCTCCAGTGATTTGGTGTCACGATGTAAATGCCGGATGACCACAGTTAAAACCATCAAGCCAAAATTTCTACTATCAAATCAATCGTGTCAAACAAAACTGTGAAAATTCGCGCGAAATATTATATATATTTTATATATCGGCTTAAAGATACAAAAATTATCCAACAGTTAAGGCCTCTATTGAGAAGAGTATTAAAGGGAAAGAAATCGTGTTTACCACATTACTCGTTCTTAAATTTTTCTCTCACTAGCTATGTCTACACTGATCTAAACAAAGGATAACCAAATTTAATCAAAGAAACCTATAAGTCTTGTTATATTCGTTAATTAAAAATATTTTATTATCAGAAAATGCTTTAAATTGAAACAATGGAACATTTTATATTCCGATGTCGGGTGTTCTCCCCAGTACGAGATTCAGTTCTTCTCGACTTGATCCACGAACTTGAAACTGTTGGAGTTACATGGTGGAACCAGTTGTCACAACCAGAACAAATTAAATTAATCACTGATTGTACTCATCTCTGTCAGGATTTAAAAATCCTTGATTCAGTCACTCGATCAAGGCTACATGTGTTAGAAAAAGTAGAATTCCAGTGTAGAAGATTCTTGTTCAACTTACATAGTGAGAGATAAAGATATTTGGCTGTAATTAAGAAATTAGAATTAGAAAATAGTAATAAATCTAAATGGTCAGTGTGTGTGGATACAGGTGATGATAAAAACTACTTGTTCATTGATAAATTCATCCACATTCTTCATGAAATGGGACTATATATATGTGAACATCCTTTGGATGTGATTCGGAATAAAAGAAAAATGATATGATTGTCAGAAATACACTTTAACTTTGGCAGCGGGATAAACCCGCAACCAAAAACAAAACATTCCACAGACTACAAACTTTGACGTGCGGTTTGTCTACAGGGGCCGAGAAGACTCAGGGATACAGAATGCAGGTGGTATATTTCTGCTACGAGATAGCTAGGTAGCTACTACGATAATTTGTTAACTTCCCAGGAAATGTGTGCATTTTTTTTCTGAAAACATCTCGGCAATAAATGATATTTCCTAGATATTTTTTATTTATTTCCTGAAAATGTTTTAGTGCAAAATTTCGCGTTTCCATAAGAAACGTTTTGTTTGCTGCTAATGAACACCAGGTCTTGCACAAGTGAAACTGACCATGGTCATCGAGTGCGTCAGTAACGCCAGGAATTGTTTTTATGTTCCGTCAAAATCTCTACCTTCTTTAGTATTTGATTTGTGGTTAATCACTCTCTATCGTATCACCTTAACCTTTAATTGTGCGAATTTCTTTTGGTCTGTGTTTTGGATTTTGTTTAAAATTTGTGGCAATCGTTATAAATCTTTGTTGTCTTGGGCATGTTCTTGTAATATTACAACAATTGCATCCCTTCTTTTTAGATTGACATGCTTTTTGCCGTCCCAGAAACCTGTATGCCATGAGATAATGGTATCACATTATCGGATACTCCAGTTGTCCAGTACAGTATTCTAGTTTCATTTCCTCATATTTTAGACAGTCACTTTGTGTCTCTCGCACAAATGATATATGCCAATGCTGTAAACTTTCCAAAGTGTTAACTGAGAAATTAAGAAAGATATTAGCAACACCAAGTGCGGTATAGAACATTTTAAATGCATGTTCGACAACACTACATGGAGTAGTGTTAACATTTTAACAACATTTGTCACTGTCACATTCTTACTATCGCTAAAAGAACAGTAAATTAAATCATTCAGCTTTTACTCTGTACTAATCACCGACGGTGTGAGGAAATAATATCAAATTAAGGGAAATAAATCTATTAAGAATCAAAATGTGATGAAATTGCTTATCTCCCCTAGACTACAGTTCAATCAGACGGCCAATACAGCTATTGCACTTGATTAAAAAAAAAATCTGTGAAAAAATCATATGAAAGCCTAGAACGTAACAACGTAACATACTAGCAGACTCGGCTTGATAGAGGTAATGAACGCAACATACTAGCAGACTCGGCTTGATAGAGGTAATGAACGCAACACACTAGCAGACTCGGCTTGATAGAGGTAATGAACGCAACACACTAGCAGACTCGGCTTGATAGAGGTAATGAACGCAACACACTAGCAGACTCGGCCTGATAGAGGTAATGAACGCAACACACTAGCAGACTCGGCCTGATAGAGGTAATGAACGCAACATACTAGCAGACTCGGCCTGATGGAGGTACATACTAGCAGACTCGGCCTGATGGAGGTAATGAACGCAACAAACTAGCAGACTCGGCCTGATAGAGGTAATGAACGCAACATACTAGCAGACTCGGCCTGATAGAGGTAATGAACGCAACATACTAGCAGACTCGGCCTGATGGAGGTAATGAACGCAACATACTAGCAGACTCGGCCTGATAGAGGTAATGAACGCAACATACTAGCAGACTCGGCCTGATAGAGGTAATGAACGCAACATACTAGCAGACTCGGCCTGATAGAGGTAATGAACGTAACATACTAGCAGACTCGGCCTGATAGAGGTAATGAACGCAACATACTTGCAGACTCGGCTTGATAGAGGTAATGAACGCAAGCGGAATTCTATTTCAGTAAAAGAATGGAGGTACTCCGTGGCCACAATGACCACAAAATATAACAACACTGATTCCGAGTACGGGGAGCTTTCTTTTACTGTAGGAATAACATATTTTACAATCTATAACTAGTTATGTTTCTAGAGCAATATCATGTATGCAAGCGGGGATGGGCAAATAACAACATATATTTACATTAAATGTTGTCCGGTTACATTGCTTGCGCGGTCCAGCGTAGCGTAAAATCTCAAACAATTTAAATCTAAAACAATTTAATATAAAATTTCACCGTCGGCAAAAAAGCTGTCTGTCCTGTCTATTTCAGTCAATTACGAAACCTACTGGTAAGCGAAAATGACGCTAATAAATTTTAATATATGTCGGCATTTCATAAAGTTATACAGCTCAAAATTTCCATGAACATATTTGAACTGATTTTAGGGTTTCTTGGTGTACAGTACTTTCCATTGGGTTTGTATCGTCTGGTTTTTCTAAAATAATTGCGCTGCTTGTTCATCTGTTTAGGTAAACTTCCTTCTAATTTAGGAACGCTAATACACCATGGCATTCTTGAATTATATGCCACAAAATGCGTCACCCGTCAGCTTAGCTCAATAGGGAGACCGTCCGTCTACGGATCGCGGGGTCGTGAGTTCGATCCTCGGGTGGGGGTATGTTCTCCGTGAAGATTTGATAAAAAGACACTGTGTCTGAAATCATTCGTCCTCATCCTCTGATTCATGTGGGGAAGTTTGCAGTTACTTGCGGAGAACAGGTTTGTACTAGGACGGAATCCAGGAACACTGGTTAGGTTAACTGCTCGCCGGTTGCATGACTGAAATACTGTTGAAAATGGCGTTAAACCCCAAAACAAACAAACAAACACAAACTGTGACAGCATGCACCATTTTTTATCTAAATCTCCAAAAGTTTCGCGGGGAGGCCCCACACCAGCGGGAGGGGTTCCCCCAGCCTCCCCCACTCGACACTTCGTACCTCTTTGTGCGTATCATTTTTGAAGCTCTGGCTACGCCTATGACCAGTACATGAATTGCACGGATATCACGGAGAAATCTTGAATAATGAATAGATACATGTCAAGTGTAGGAAATATAAAATGGATAAGATCTATATTCAATTGGATATTACTGTTTTTAAGAATTAGTTGGCATGGATGCAGGTTTTCTTCAGATGAAATAAGCAGTGTTAGCTAGGGAG
This sequence comes from Mercenaria mercenaria, assembly GCF_021730395.1. Lineage (NCBI taxonomy): Eukaryota > Metazoa > Mollusca > Bivalvia > Venerida > Veneridae > Mercenaria > Mercenaria mercenaria. The sequence goes on from NC_069378.1 coordinate 3,035,020, forward strand.
AGCATTTTTACGTTCAAACTAGTTTTTATGATCTTTTTCGGTCGCATTTTATCATGTTTATTAGGTCTTACATGAAGTGATAAAAAATAAAAGTAAAAAAGAACAACGTAAAATATCATAAAAATAAATGTTGAATGTAAAATTGCGTTTAATTTGCTATGGCTTATCGTGTTAGCACCTTTACCACGGAAAGATCAGTCGGCAACATTCGTTATTTTCCGTACGGCACGAGCTGATGGAAGAGACCACGGCTAACGAAAGAAAGGGTAGGCAGGTTTGTTAAAATCTTTTGAAAAAAATATGTAGAAGCTAAACTGAAACATAAACGTCGAATAAATTCCTAAATATGAAGAAAGGTATGTAAAATAGTAAGTGTACGATCAAAGGTATCAGGTAATGACAGTTGACATACAAAACAAAAGTAAACAAACCCTTCCTGATAATGGTTGGATTGACCTGGGTATATAAAGGCAAATTCAAATTTTGACCGGCAGGAATTGTGCTACTGCGACTATATATATCTGTTGTCTAGCTAAAGTATCTGAATTATCTTGATAATGGTTCTGTGCAGTCTCATGGTTTCTTGTGGCCTGGTCCAGCAGGGTGTGAGGTCCCTTCTCTCTGCCCTCGGAGCTTGTCCTTTTCCTTCCGAGGGCAGCCACGGGTTAGGTAAGTGCATTTTGAATATTTTATTGAAACATTGCTTTGTTATGAAAGACCTCATGTTTATGAAAAAAATGTGTTAACGCCAAATCACGGTGATATTTCTTTTTATAGATCTATATTTAGTAGTTCTACTCTGGGTATTCTAATAGGATATGATTTTTTTTCTCACAGAACTTTATTATTTCATGTACAAAAAGAATAGATTTTACAAGCTTGTGCAATTTTGTGCCAGGGTAGTAGCAGAGGGGATGGCTGGGGTGGGATTCAGACTAGTCAAACTAATCTGACATATTATACAGTTTGTTTTATACTGTGACGGTCAAACAGTAAAAAGCAGCCTCTCCATGACAGTAAGCTGTCTAGGTTTCAGACCACACGCTGAGTGCCTTTGCTTATCATAAAAGTTTGCTTAAATAATTTGAATTTTGAAATTTTCCTAGCAGAAAGACAACTTTCTTTCTGTGGAATAAATTTGCACATTCTAAAGTAAGGTTTAAAAAAAAAGAGAATTTTTTTTCAACTTATTAAAAAAATGTGGGAAATCTGCACTTTTTATGCTTTAAACATGGTCAGTGATGTTAGAAATCAACTTACTGATGCTCTAAAGGCATAACCCCCTTATTTGTATTTATTTTTTGACACAAAAATAATTTCTGAAAAGTCTCCCTTAATAATAAAAAAAAAAATCCCCCCAAAAAAATCAAACCTACCTACCCTTATTTTTATGAGTATGTTACAAAGAATTTCTTTCAGGCCTAAGTGCTTTACAGTCCTGCTTTACATATTATTTCAGTGAGTTACTTTTTTAGCTTACTTAAGGAGGTAGGTTACCTTGTTACCACGGTAAATTCAAATTATTTGAATTGCAGCAATTTTTTGTGTAATATGATGTTTTATCTGCTACAATTTCAATTTTGTTTATCCGTGTCCCTTCAAGTTCAATTTTTATCCTGGTTTGAAGGACATGACCCTCCAAAGGTATTTCATATAGAAAGAAGAAGGAAAATATGGATATCCGACATTTAACACTTTTCAGTGTATTTTATGTTCACTGGGTAGGGCCTGGACCTAGGCATGAGCCAAACCCCTGCGGATATCTGTATTAGTCTGCATTTACAATTGATAATTCTACTAGTATGCCTGTTAGCTTTCTAATAAAAGTTTAAAATGTATAATTATGTCGCAGGGCTCGTGTTTCCATGGTAACGCGTTTTCTCTCAATTTTAAAAAACTTTTTTTAAAAATAGGGGTTTCGACAGCTTCAGTAGTGCCATTCTGTTAATGGCCAACATGGAATATTTGGGTAATATTATTTGCAAAATACCAATCACTTAACATGGTACCCTATTTTTCTTAAAGTTTAAAGTAACCATGGCAACAGAGATGTCTAAAATAGCTTATATCTTGCTTTTTGTCATAATTTCTTATGAAATATATTGAATGAAATGATCTTTCTTGTTAATTTAGCTTTAAAACATTATTTGTAAGTACTATTTTCTCTTTATTTGCATTTATTTAAACAAATTTCCCAGCTTAAAATACTTACAGCAGTACCCTTCGTCTGTCATTTTTCGTGGAAAAATCATTCAGCATGCTGCTATTATTCTCATGGATATTGTTGAAAAGAAAATAAAAAGCCGAAGCTGTGTTCCTTATATAGACGTGAGTGTCAACAATTTTAAATTTTACATTTAGATATATAGGTCACGGGCTTCGTTTCCATGGTAACATCAATTCAATTCAAGAAACCACAATTTTCTACAGAAATTTGAACAATTTTAGAGCTTAGTTTTAGTATAAAAGTAACAAATTATCAAAGAAAACTGAAAAATAGGTATTACAAATAAAACTGCCAGTTTTTCTATTTGAAAATGGCCTTAACAAGTAACCTTTCACCCAATTATATTCCAAATAACATTGGTTACCGTGATCCATTTTATTACATTCCGCATAACATTTCAATATAACTACATAAAAGAAGCAAAATATTGATTATTATTCAGAGCAAAAGATTCATAAAAAATATTTCGGCAAATAATGGCTATTTGAAAATAGTTCAAATAAAGAAAATTCACAGAATTACGTACTTTCAAAATAAAAGCTAGTATTAACATTGCGTGGTAACTGACACGTAAAGTCATGGCGTCAATGACGTCGTTTTAAAGCAACATTGTTTCTGCGGCAATTTATTCATTATTTCTGCATTATAAAACCATACAGCGTCATATTGGAGACAGGTTCATGATTAACATAAGATTAACAAAAATTACTTTTCACGGAACCCAAGAATGGCATAATGTTACGCCTACAATACTGTTTAATAGTAATACACTTTCATTTTCGCTTATTGTAAATTCAGGAGAAGGGAATGCTGAATTGTTTTTGTTATTGACAAGAATATATTACATTTTACATTACTTTATGAACAGTAAAACTGTTGCTTTAGTATTGTACCTGTTGATAGACTGTATTATTAAAATACATTAATTTGAATTTTCTTCCATTACGAAAAATATCAACATTGTGATTGTTCTATATCTGTCTTCTTTTCCCATATTTCTATGTTACGTTCGATGTTGACAAGCACCTAAATTTGTTCACAATTGAGAGAATATGGCACCTCATTCGTTATCCATAGAATCATATACGCTCTATTTAGATATAAAGGTAGTACATCGAAGTTCTGTGTGAAAACTATACGTTTCTTGGGTGCTTTTAATTAGCAGTCAAATATAGTATGCTTTAAATTAATTATGAATAATGATTCTTTATTATAAGTGAACATGTGGTGCGCTAATTATTTTCAAGAAATGCTTATATTCTTTTGTTTTAGTTCAAGGAAATGCCGCTGCTCATCACTTTGGCTTTACAAACCAAAAAGGATAAAACGTTCATACTGGAAGAACAGGGTACATCAACACCTTTAAATATAACACTCTGTGTTAAACCGGGCAATGCAACGCAAATGATGTTTCTGCACTGTGCACCTGCTTAAGCTTCATAGATACTAATGGAAACGATATACATTGGCTGAAAATTCATAATATGTTTCACTCCTAAAAAAAATCAGATGTTTGTAAATTTTGAAAACAAATCTCATTTTGACTCCATAGTACATCCAAATCCTTGAAACAAATAGTGAGTAGTGCCACCTGCTTTGCACGTGAAAATGGCCCAACCAACGTAAATAACTGTGCTGCTAAAATGGAATTGAAATCCAGACGACATATTTTATTCCTTTCATTAAAATTGATCAAATTCAACTTTTATGTATGCTTTACCTTTTTCCCCCAAAGATTTTAAAAACAAAAGTAGGTTGTTGTCAGAATGTCCGGTAAATTTCCATGTACATTAGTCATAGACGATAGTTTATATATCTTTATGGAAACGAACTAAATACAGGGCACTCGTTTGGCCATTTTTGGGGCCGAATATGGGTACCATTCCCCTCCTAAAATAATATGTGTTTTTCCCCTTTCTCAGAAGAAAATTCCCCAGATGATAAGTTGTTTGACACAAATAGATATTAACTCTTTCTTTTAATATTATATAGTGCCTCAAAGGAAGATTACTGTTGCAATATAGTCACAACTGTTAGAAATTAATAAATGTGAAAAGCAGTTACATGGCTTAAACTTCCCCTTTTCGTTTTAAAATGTTGAAAAATTCCCCTTCCTGAGGGTATGGGCACCTGCCCCCAAAAGTTGTCTAGTGCCCTGAAATATCAGATACTGCCAAATATTGTAAAACAGTCTTATCACAAACATGGAGGATCAGGCGATTTCATATACAAGGATAAAAACGAACAAAATCGGTGCCATATTCCGACCACTTGCTATGCATGATGAAAAGTTCCGGCTAATTTGGTTACGATCACACACCGTGAGTTTGGCAAGATCTCTGTAAATGTTAACAATAAAATGTGCAGGTGCCACTCTAGGTTCTCCTGTTACCTATCTCCAAAATTTTACTTAATAAAATTAACATTGAATCATATATCAGTTGATGCATTATGATTGGTATCTGTCTATATCCCTTATCATGCTGGACACAACTGATTCTGCCCTTGTGACCAGTGTACACCATGATCAGCAGTGAAGACAACTGAGATATTCTAAATTATGTAAAACTGATTCAGAATCTATATTTATAACAGGGCAAACTTATGAACTGATAGTCTTATTAACTTTTTACAATGCACGTACTTGTGTTTCATTAAACGGTTTCACATTTGGCTGCATGGCATCAAATTTTGATACGCCGCTCCAAATCACACAACACGGTTTCAGTATGCATTAGACGGCGCCAAGCTTTAATGAATCGTTTCATTTTACACTGCACGAACTCATGTTGCGTTAAATGTCTTCACATTGGACTGCATGGCATCAAGTTATTATACACCACTCTTAATTACACAAAGTGGGTCCAGTATGCATTAGATGGCGTCAAGTTGTAATAAATCATTTCATTTTACACTGCACGTACTCATGTTGTGTTAAACGGCTTCACATTGAGCTGGATGGTATCATGTTTTGTTGGATGATTTCATAGTACGGTGCATCGCAACAAGTTTTTCAATGCATCGTTCCATGTTTAGATGGATGGAATGAAGTTTTATGTTAAATGGTTTCAAAATACAATGCGTTGAATGCAAATTTATTGGATGGGATGGAGTTTTAGACTAGATGGCGTTGAAATGCACTGCACTGACTAATTTGTTTATGAATGGATTGTATATTTACTAATTTTGGCAGTAACCGCCGCCCATATGATACACCAGATTTTTCGACATCTGGCCAGCATTGATAGTGAAGGTCATTTTTCATATGCGATTATTCCTAATGTTGAGCTTTAGGTGCTGTAATTTCTACTCAGATTCAATTTCTTTACAATACTTGTTATCTCTGCAAACTTATTCCAAAGATTATTGTCTGTTAACTTGTATATTTTTCCTATTTAATTTCACAGTTTACATTCAGGTCATAATGCAGTAATTCGGTCAAAAATGTGCTTCCGTTGTGTAGTCGAAAGAAGTCCATAATAAATAGATCCTAATTTTTCCCTTTTTCGCGCATTTGTGCGTAAATCTGGGGCCAAATGGGCATTATTTCACTCGTGGAATGAATTTTACATAAAATAGGACACTTTTCATGCTAATATTCGCATGTTTTCAAGTTGTTTTACTTGAAAACGAAAGTAGGGTGTTTATTCTGCGGACTGCTTTCTGAAATGCGGCAATATAAGGGTACCTGACTTCAGTTGACTTGCATTTCACTGCATACTATTCAACACCCCTTTTTCTTTTTCTTTTCTTGAAGCAAATGTATGGATATCTTGTGGAAAATAGGTCTACGACGGAGTGAAAATCTAGAAACTCTAACAAAATTGTTCTGAAGTAGCTGAATTTTATATGAAACAAAGAACAATTTCTTTTATTGGTATATAGCCTTCATGCAGGCCGCCATTTTTCATGCGTCTGCTGATCCTGATTAAAAACCTCTACCTTGCAGTTTAACTTTTATTTTTGGCAGCAGCAATTATGGATGGTCAACGGGTAAAATGAAAATAAAAGTACTGAAAATGACTTTTATTTTTATTTTGTTTTGTCAAAAGATAGAGTCGGCGCTCCTGTAAACCAGAAAATTAAAAAATGCTGGCCTAACATCAAAAAAAGAAAAATTTGAAGTTTTCATGAAATTAATGTATCTTTGAAATTTAATTACTGACAGACTATGTGTTGTGGAAACACGTTGTTGAGTGAAAATTAAAAAGCGTTTGTAATGCTTTAATTGAGGTAATTCCTGCACATTTGATAAACCGGAAGTGATGGCGTAACATCATTTATCCGGAAAACATAAAGCTTGGATTCTGCATGTATACAGAAATAAATTCAGTTTATAATTTAATGGCAACCTTTGAGTAAATTTATTAAAATGGCACTGTTACTATCTTTCTAAAGTTAAAAGTATCATATTAAAACATCTGACACGTTAAATTATTCAAAATAATGTCTTAAAATGAGCTTGAAATAGGCTGTTCACCTTTATCATGGCCAAATATTGTAAAAATAAGCACATAGGCCTATACATTTTATTTCACAATATTATAAGCCATACGTATATATACATCTGTGAGAAGTTTCACTAAAATCTACATTGTAGAAAAATTTCTATTGCAAAAATGTTATAAAAGTTGATTTTTTCCCATTATGAAAAATTGCGTGATGCCCAGTCTAGTAAAAATTCAAGTACATAACTCTATCATTTTTATTTGCTTAATTTTCTTAGTGTAGTCTGAAATTTTGAAAAATCAGAGTTTAATCAAATTCTACATTGTAGAAAATTTTTTGACCCAAACCTGCAGAACTACCTTAATTATAGATAACATGTGTAAATGAAAGTTTTTTTTGTGGTACATGCACAGTGTTGATTAATCGGGCTTTACCAGCAGCTATGCATGCAGGGAAAAGTTTATATATTTAACCAAGTTAATGTTATTAGTGGGAGACATATTGATTTACTTACTCCAGTCTGTGTGTCTGTCTGTCGAACATTTCTCATCCGATTTTCACCAAACTTAAACAAAATGTGTTTGACCATAAGACCTTGGCCAAGTTTGATAACTAGCCAAATCCGTCTTGGCATATTGGAGTTATGGCCCTTGAATTACCAAAAATTGGCCTTTTTACTCTTGTCCGCACTCTAAGTCGATCATTTCTCATCAGATCTTCACCAAACTTGAACAAAATGTGTTTGATCATCAGATCTCAGCTAAGTTCGATAACTAGCCAAATCAGTTCAGGCATTTTGGAGTTATGGCTCTTGAATTACCCAAAAATCAGCCTTTATACTCTTGTCCGCACTCTTAAGTCGAACATTTCTCATCCGATCTTCACCAGTCTTGAACAGAATGTGTTTGACCATAAGATAGCCAAATCCGCCGAGGCACTTTTGAATTATGGCCCATGAATTACTGATTGGATCCACTCATCCAGACCATCTAATTGGATCCACTTGTCTAAACCACCTAGAGAAACTAGACATTGTTCATAGGGGCAGTTGTGGGAGACATGCGCTTTTCTCAAAAGCATCTCTGGTTCTAGTATAAAATAGAGCAAACAGTTAATGATAGACTTTTTAGCTGGACTATACCAAGTATGGAGAGCTGTCCTACTGGACCTGGCATTGGTGTCTTTCCACATCCGTACCTTGGTTAAAGTTTTGATGCACTTTCCCTTTATCTCTTTTATTGTACACGCTGACGGAGGGGGGGAGTATACTGGTTTCAGGTTGTCTGTCTGTCCACGTCCATCCGTCCGTCTGTCTATCCATTCGTAGACACAATCTTGTGCTCACCATCTCTCCTTATCCCCTTGACACAATTTAATGAAACTTCACACAAGTGATCAGTAACAACAGTAGTTGTGCATGGGGCATGTTAGGTTCTTTCAGAAAAAAATTTGCAGAGTTATGGGACTTTGTTTTTTGTTACTATACTATATACATCTAGACACAATCTTGTGCGCACCATCTCTCCTTATCCCCTTGACACAGTTTAATGAAACTTCACACAAATGATCAGTAACAACAGTAGTTGTGCATGGGACATGTTAGGTTCTTTCAGAAAAAAAATGTGCAGAGTTACGGGACTTTGTTTTTTGTTACTATACTATATACATCTAGACACAGTCTTGTGCGCACCATCTCTCCTTTCCCCTTGACACAATTTAATGAATCACAAATGATCAGTAACAACAGTAGTTGTGCATGGGGCATGTTAGGTTCTTTCAAAAAAAATTGCAGAGTTATGGGACTTTTTGTTACTATAGATTATATCTTATTCGTGTTGAAATTAATTAGATTGACTATACTGAGAGCTATGACATTAGTTATAACAAATAATAATTCAGAAAAACTTGATGAATAAAAAATAACATTAAAACTTGGTTTTAACTAAGATTATCATAAAATCAAATCACATATTGTTCTGTATTATCATTGGTGAATGTAAACAACAGATGACACCGCCCGGCTGTACATATTCCAGAGTAATTGTGGAAAATTGCGGACAAATGCAAAACTTCCATGGAAAGTAGGTACTTTCCACGGAATAGTCCGGAAAAGTCACCTGTTATATAACATGTCCAGAGTGATTGCAAATGTTTTCCACGGACATCTCTGGAAATTACTCTGGACATCTGTCAAAATGTTCATGGAATATTCACCGACACTGCGGAAATGTAGCACTTTGAAAAAATTCTGGTCATTTAACTCTGGAAAATAACTCTGTCATTTTCTAAGGGATTTTAAACACATCAGAAAACAATTAGCATCAGACTGGGAATACCATGTGATCAAGCTCAGCCAATTAGATGAACTGATCTTACAGAGGAATTTTCAAAATGTGTAACTGGAAGTCTGATGTTAACAAGTTGTGTAAAAATTAGTGAAACTTTATTATGTGAGGTAATTCAGATCAAAGTTAATATTGAGGATTCTGGAAATTGCTCAAGTAAGTTTGTTTACATAATTGACCAATGAAACAATACATACATTTGTAATTACCATATGCTAATTAACACATGCATGTATATTTGTACATCAGTCATTATATAGCATAACACAATGAATGCTAAAGTATAACCAAAGGCTTTTTTATAAATAATATGCATATATGAAAACAGATATCTTTAGGTACTTTCTATGAATGATTTCATCATTATTTAAGTGTAACTAATCTTTGTTCAAAACTATGTATATGCTTAAAAAATACTCTAATCAGTCACTTTTAACTGGCAAGAATTCATTTTCCTTGTTCATATGTATCATATAGTGTTTGAAACTGCAAAAGTGATCACATGCAATAAAATTATGTTGCTTGTACTGATGTGTTATTGTTCACTACACATGTACTGCAAAAAAGTCTATAAATCACATTTATTGCTATTGAATAATACTGTCAGCAGAACTTCCTGGACGACTGCGGAATAACTCCGGAAAATTGCTCACGGACGTCTGTGGAATCACTCCGGAAATCCCTGGACATTTTTCTGCAGTTTTCCGCAGTATTCCATATCAAGCTCCGGAAAGTTTGTCCGATTACTCCGGAGTCCGGACTTCCATGGAAATTCAAAGACATTCCATGGAAACTTCTGGAATTTTGACAGCCGGGCGATAGGAAAAGAAACCATCTGTTATTGAAGCCTTAGATTGAAATCTGTACCAGTCAATCAAAAAAAAAGAAGATACATATTAATATGACAGTTACATAATGTGATCTGTCAATATATAACAATTTTCCCTTTTTTTGAGAACCAGAGTAGGGAGATCATGAACAACTGTCTTAACTTTGTAAGAAAATTTATTGTTTTGTTTAAACTAAAACATAATCAGTATTTAGCCAACTCATTGTGACCAATCCAGATGTTGCGAGTTTGATCTCAGTGAGAGAGTAAATCAGAAATAATTTGTTCTCGATCCAAATTTTGTGGGGAAGTTGTATGACAGTTTACATTACTCAGAGACTCATGATACATAGCCTAAATAGGACTAAAATGATAATAATGCTGCAACAAACAATAAAGAAAAAAAAAACAAGTAGAATCTGTCAGAACAAATGTTACAAATTTATATATGTAACAAAAATTAAAAACTATATAGTTTTCTGCGTTTTTTACTATCATTCAAGATTATATAAATAATTATTGTGTAAAAGTTACTAAATTCAAATTTAATTTTTCGTCTTAAACAAAAGCAGAGATTGTTACAAAATACAATCCATTTATTATCATTAACAAATATCATCTAATATAAGTTTGTCCAGCACCTTCACTAGGTACATTAATTAAGTAGCTTAAAATGGGCTATAAAATTACAACCCATTAATTTTTTAAGTTATACTATCATATATATATAAATCTTGCAGATGTTCTTATTTTAACTGCCCATTTCGCCAATTATTAAGACATTTTATAAAACTTTTTTTTTACTAAGAATATTGGCAAAAAGTCATATAAATATGTATACATGATCAATTATTACATGTATATTCCATTCATGATTATATTAAAAGATATGAACAAAATGCACCTAATATTCAACCATCTCAGTTTATATGCATTTTAGTGCCTTAAATATAAACAAATTTTGCAACACTGACCAGGTACATCAATTACTGTGAGATAAGAATGTGCAAATGCAATCCTTACAGTAATTAACTCTATGTGTGTCTGAAAATCTCTGAGCCATGATTGTTACTTATAATAGGGATGACCGCATTGAGTGTGACGCCCGTCCGGAAAAACTGTAGCGAGCGCCTTTAACTATGAAAATTTGACATTACAATGAATTGAAGTATCACTGTGTTGTTACTTCCTTGTGTCATACAGGGGTATATAATGTTGCAATGTTTGATGATTATTTTTGTCATTGATTTGTCTCTTGTACTATATCTACATCACTGATGAATATGATGATGATGATGATGAAGACTTAATAATTCACAAGGTATTCCTTGTGTGGTAATATTGAAGAGCCAGAAGGGGACTTTGTTTTTCTGCTGCTCATGCTACTGATGATGATGATGATGATGAATTAATAATTCACTAGTTATTCTTTATGTGGTAGAAGGTTGATGCTGATGATGACTTAATAATTCACTAGTTATTCTGTATGTGGTGTTGTTGAAGAGCCAGAAGGGGACTTTGTTTTTGCTGCTGTTCATACTGATAATGATGATTTTTTGTCATTGGTTAGTCTCTTGTACAGTATCTACATCACTGATGATTATGATGATGATGATGATGAGTTAATGATTCACAAGGTATTCTTTGTGTGGTAATAATGACGAGCCAGAAGGAGACTTTGTTTTGCTGCTGTTCATGTCACTGATGATGATGATGATGATGATGATGATGATTATGATGATGAATTAATAATTCACTAGTTATTCTTAATGTGGTAGAAGGGTACTTTATTTCTGCTGCTGCTCATGCCACTGATGATGATGACAACTAGGTATTATCTATGTGGTATTGTTGAAGGGCCAGAAAGGGACTTTGTATCTGCTGCTGTTCATGCTACTGATGATGATGACGATGATGATTACTTAATAATTAACTAGGTATTCTTTATGTGGTGTTGTTGAAGAGACAGAAGGGGACTTTATTTTTGCTGCTGCTCATGCCATTGATGATGATGATGATGATGATGACTTAATAATTAACTAGGTATTATATATGCGGTATTCTTGAAGAGCCAGAAGGGGGCTTTGTTTAGCTGCTATTCATGCTACAGATGATGATGATAATGATAATTCTAATATTATTAAGTATCTTGGGGGGGTATTGTTAAAGGGGCCCGAAGGAGACTTTGTTTTTGTGCTTTCATGCAATGATGTGATGTGGATGTTTGATTACTTAACCTTACATGCTTATTTTTTAAAATTTAAATTGTCCATTCAATTTGGGACCGTACCAATTAACTGTTAAAAGGGAGTGCTTGCCAAAAGATACTGATGAAAGGCGAACAGTGCAATTTTTGATCAGACTGCATGATGGTTTACTTAATAATTAATAGTTATTCTTTATGTGGTGTTGTTGAGGAGTGTTTTGCTGCTTGTCATGCAACTGATGATGATGATGATGATAACTAAATAATTATCTAGGTTTTATCTATGTGGTGTTGTTGAGGAGCCAGAACTTTGTTTTTGCTGCTGTTCATACCACTGATGATGATGATGATGATGATGATGATTACTTAATAATTTACTAGTAATTTTGTATGTGGTCTTAATGAGGAGTGTTTTGCTGCTGTTCATGCCACTGGTGGTGATGATGATGATGATGATTATTTAATAATTTACATGCTATTCTTTATGTGTTGTTGTTGGGGAGTGTTTTGCTGCTGTTCATACCACTGATGATGAAGATGATTACTTAATAATGTACTAGTGATTCTGTATGTGTTGTTGTTGAGGAGTGTTTTGCTGCTGTTCATACCACTGATGATGATGATGATGATGATGATGACATAATAATTTATTAGTTATTCTGTACGTGGTGTTGTTGTAGAGCCAGAAGGGGGAGCTGCAGCTCATGTCACTGATGATGATGATGATGATGATGATAATGAATTAATAATTCACTAGTTATTCTTTATGAGTTAGAAGGGGACATTGTTTCTGCTGCTGCTTATGTCACTGATGATGATGATGATGATAACTTAATAATTAACTAGGTATTCTTCATGTGCTATTGTTGAAGAGCCAGAAGTGGACTTTGTTTTTGCTGCTGTTCACACTGATGATGATGATTACTTAATAATTAACTAGGTATTGTTGAGTAGCCAGAAGGGGACATTGTTCTTGCTGCTGTTCATGCTACTGATGATGATGATGATGACGATGATGATTAATATCATTACAGTGGTTTTTAGATTATTAATAATTGATACTGCTGCTGTTGTTGTTAATGATACTGCTGATTATAATTGTGGGTTTCTATAAATTCAATGTTCTGTGACGGTTTCAAGAATGGTATTGTTGATTGTTATGAAAGTGTCTTGTTTATGAATTCAAAGGTGTTTTTGTAGCAAATGATAATGATGATGGTGACTTTAAATGGGTTTTTTGAATTTAATGTTGATGTTTTTCATAATGTTAATTTTTATGCTTATGAATTTTTAGCTCGACTATTCAAAGAATAAGGGAGCTATCCTACTCGCCCTGGCGTGGGCGTGAGCATTAGTGTGGGCATCACACAAATGTTAAAATTTGCGTACCACCCCAAATATTTTCAAAGTCCATTGAGATATTGCTTTTTGACTGAATTATGGCCCCTTTTCGACTTAGAATAAATGTTAAAGTTTGTGTACCACCCCAAATATTTTCAAAGTCCATTGAGATATTACTTTCATATTTTGCATACTTGTTTACCATCATGACCCCAGTCTATAAAAAGGAGGAAGCAACTCTTATCAAGCATTTTGACTGAATTATGGCCCCTTTTTGACTTAGAATAAATGATAAAATTTGCTTATAACCCCAAATATTTCAAAGTCCATTGATATATTGCTTTCATATTTTACATACTTGTTTACCATCTTGACCCCAATCTGTAAAAAGGAGGAGGCAACTCTATCAAGCATTTTGACAGAATTATGGCCCCTTTTCGACTTAGAATAATTATGCTTTTTGTAATGTTGGAAGTTTTACTCTTTGCTTATATTATACTATGAAGCACTGAGAATAGTTGAGCACGCTGTCCACTAACAGCTCTTGTTATGCTGATGTTGTTATTTCTGATGTTGAAAATAGTTATGATAATGATGTTTATAATTATTTAAATTTTTAGCTCGACTATTTGAAGAATAGTCTAGCTATTCTACTCACCCTGGCGTCTGTGTCTGCGTCAGCGGCGTCGTCACACCTTGGTTAGCATGCAAGTACATACAGCTATCATTTAAAGGCATATAGCAACTCTGACCTTCATTTTGGCCAAATTATGCCCCCTTTTGGACTTAGAAAATTCTTGTTGAAGTTTTGTGTGCAGGTACATAAAGCTATTACTAAAAGGCATATAGATTTGAAACTTATTTTTTTCTTTTTCTAGATCAATTATCTACCTCACCCAGGGTTAAGTCCAATAACTCTGAGATGTATTTTGGGCAAATTATTCCCCCTTTTGGACTTAGAAAATTCTGGTTAAAGTTTTACATGCAAGTTACTATCTCCAAAACAAATGCAGATATTGAATTGAAACTTAACATGTTCTTCGGGGTTATAAAACTAGTTGATAGCATCAAGTCCCATAACTCCGACCTGCATTTTAGCCAAATTATGCCCCCTTTGGACTTAGAAAATTCTGGTTAAAGTTTTGCATGCAAGTACATACAGGTATTACTTAAAGGCATATAGATTTGAAACTTATTTTTTCATTTTCTAGATCAATTACCAAGCTCACTGGGTCAAGTCCCATAACTGTAATATGTATTTTTGGCAAATTATGCCCCCTTTTGGACTTAAAAATTCTGGTTAAAGTATTACATGCAAGTTACTATCTCCAAAACTAATGCAGATATGGAATTGAAACTTAACATGTTTCTTCGGGATTATAAAACTAGTTGATAGCATCAAGTCCCATAACTCTGATATGCATTTTGGTCAAATTATGCCCCCTTTCGAATTTTAAAACTCTTAAAGTCTTTTGATATTTAACATTTTGGGTAATATTTTCCTACTTCTTTGACAATATTTCGAATAGTCGAGCTTGGCTGTCTTACAGACAGCTCTTGTTTAATATTCGTGTTGTGTGAGTTAGTATTGATCATATTCTATGAATATTCATAATGTAGTGTTGTTTATGAGTTTGAAGCTCATACTGTTTTACTACTGCTGCTGCTGATGTTGATGATGATGATGATGATGATGTTTATGTTTATAATTTGAAGTTCTTAATATTTTCTCTCGAAACTATGACTTAGTATTGATGACAGTCAGCATAGGTTTGTGCTGTGGTTTTGCTAATGGTCATGGAGGTGTTTCTCGAATTTTTGATAAAGTCTGCTACCTAACACTTTTAGGTTTTTATATACATGTTAGGACAGACAGTTATAAATATAAAAGCTGCCTCAAACTAATAAGATTTTTTTTTCTATTTTCAGATACCGAGACCGAGGTGATGAGGGCACCACTGCCCAGTGGTGAGGAGGTCACTGCTGAGTCAGTGCAGGAGGAGCTTCTCCCTGTTGCGACTCCTGTCACTTGCCAGCCCCACCCCACCCCCTTGCCGGGGGGTAGACGTCCGGCTGCCCCGAGGTTTGCACCCGTCGTTGACGCAGCAGGTATTGGGGAAGGGGTTCCTCAGGTTGTCCGTCCTGAGGAACATGAGGTGGGTCCCGTACCCCAGGAGGGTCCTGTGCCTTTTCCTTTCGTACCTGAGGTTGAGGTGGTTCTTCCACCTCTACCGGTTATCTTAGGGAACACAGGAGATGGGGAGTCTCTTGGAGGGGTGGCTGGGGATTTGGAGGTTAGTCCTGTGGGGCGTCCTGAGCCAGTTGTAGGTGCAGAGGTTTTCGTTCCAAGACGGTCAAGTAGGACCCGCCGACCTCCTTCCTTTCTGCAGATTACATGGGTGGGCAAGTCCTATGATTGAATGGCCCAAGGCCCCTCAACCCTGAGCCCCCATTTGAGGTTGATGAGAACGATGAGCAGAAAAGGAATGTTTAGTATAGTTTAACTTCAAGTATTTTTATAGTCACTTTAAGGTTAAGTGTATAATTATATTTCCTATGTTTAATTATTTTAGCTTTTTTTTTTTTTTTTTTTTCTGGTGAAAAACCCCTAAATTCTTTCAGTTTCACAATATCATTAAAAATTTACCTAAATTAGTTTCCTGCTCTTGAAATCGTCATTTTCCCCCCGAAATGCCATTTTCAAGGGCAGATAACACTGCACTCTTCCCGCTCAAATAATAAACATCAGTTCTGCCTTTATATTTGAATTACTTCAATTTGGGGTTAAATATATACCAAACATTTTCTGTTTCCTGCCAGTTCTTTGAAACCCTGTCATAGTTGTAGTTTGTTTTATAAAAAATACAAAAAATACAAAAAAAAAAAAAAAAATACAAAAAAAAAAAAAAAAAAAATACAAAAAAAAAAAAAATACAAAAAAATTGCATGTTTTGTTGTTGCATGTTCATGTTTGTGTGTGTGGTGTTGGGTGCATGTTCTGTTTGGTTGTTGCATGTTTTTTTAATGTGATGTATGCATGTTCTTCTGATGGGTGAATGTTTTTAAATGGTGGAGGGTGAATGTTTTTAAATGGTGGAGGGTGCATGTTTTTAAATGGTGGGGAGTGCATGCTTTTAAATGGTGGAGGGTGCATGTTTTTAAATGGTGGATGGGTGCATGTTCTTAAATGGTGGTGGGTGCATGTTTTTAAATGGTGGTGGGTGCATGTTTTTAAATGGTGGGGAGTGCATGCTTTTAAATGGTGAAGGGTGCATGTTTTTAAATGGTGGATGGGTGCATGTTCTTAAATGGTGGTGGGTGCATGTTTTTAAATGGTGGAGGGTTCATGTTTTTAAATGGTGGTGGGTGCATGTAAAAAAAATATACAAAAAATACAAAAAAAAAGAACAAAAAGAAAAAAGAAATAAGTTTGTGCATGTTCTTGTTTGTAGTATTTGATGTAATAATGCAAAATTTATTATGATCATTGCAGGCAGCAAAGGAAGACCGTCGAACTTAAATGGATCACATCACTTTGCAAGAGAGGTTACCATTATGCAGTTGACTGGATTTTATTATGAAGCAAGAAAGGGACATCAAAGTGAAGTGGACTGAATTTTATTATGAAGCAAGAAAGGAATTATTATTATTTTATATCAAATTGCAGTGGATGGGATTTTATTATGAACCAAGAAAGGAATATCAAAATTCATTGACACTTTAACACTTTCTATAGCCACACTTTATAAGAAGTGGTAAAAGTATACTTCTGTTTATGTAGATGTATATATGATAGAAAAGGTGGAAAACATGAGTTTTTCGAGATGTCCATAATATTATTATGAAAAGAGACTATTATCTGAAGTGGAATAATTATTAAATTTGGAACCACACTTGCATGAACAGTTGAAATTGCATACACAGTTTTCGGAAGTTACACTATCGCGATATTTTGAAAAGTTTGGAAAAAAAATTGTTTGAAAGGTATATATTTTTCTGTGTTACTTGCATATTTGCTGAATTACAAAAGTAATGTACCTTTCATGTTGCCATGATTTTACTTACACCAGTTTATTAAATTTCAGTATGAGATATGCTGCAGGAAAATGCTGTCAAGGCAAGGAGAAAAGAATAGTCAAGTGCACAGGACTGAATTTAATTATGAAGCAAGGAAGGGACATTAGAGTACAGTTGAAAGAACTTTATAATGAAGCAGGGAAGGACATCAAGTACAAGGCAGACTGGACTTTCTCAGGAAGGAAAGAAAGAACATAAGGAAGGAATATAAAAGTGCAATAGATTCAATTTTATGGAGCTACAAGGAAGAATCATCAAAGCACAAAGGACAGGAAGAAATATCATCAAATTCAATTGACTGAATTTTTTCAGGAAGGAAAGAAAGAACATGAGGAAGGAATATAAAAGTGCAATAGATTCAATTTTATGGAGCTACAAGGAAGAATCATCAAAGCACAATGGACTTTAATTCTATTTAAATTCAGTGGACAGATTGGATTTTCTCAAAGTGAAGAAAGGATAATATTATCTTAATGTTTATGCACTGAATAACCCATAAAAGTGACAAAAATTTTGATTATTGGAATCAATACTTTTTGTTGGGGGGGGGGGGAGGGGAATCTCTGTCCTGTCTGTTCAGATCCTTCCCCTTCATCCTATCCCATTACCCTGCCCATCCCATTTTTCCTGATTGGTTGCCCTGATATGTTATACAAAAAAATATTTAATATAATATATCTGAATGAAAATATTAAATGTGAGCATGGTTACATTAAAAGCAGAGAAAGATGTGAATAGATAAATTTATATGAAATATGTTAGTGTGAAAATATGTCATATTCATGCAATTGACACTTTTTAACACTTTTTATAGTCACAAATTTATAAGAAGTGGTAAAAGTTACTTCTGTATATGTAGATGGTATATGATAGAAAAGGTGGAAAAAAATGAGTTTTTTTTAGATGTCCATAATATTTTTATGAAAAGGGACTATTATCTTTAAGTGGAATAATTATTAAATTTGGAACCACACTTGCATGAACAGTTGAAAGTTCATACAGAGTTTTCGGAAGTTACACTCTCGCGATATTTTGAAAAGTTTGGAAACAGAATTGTTTGAAAGGTATATATTTTTCTGTGTTACTTGCATATTTGCTGAATTACAAAAGTAATGCACATTTCATGTTGCCATGCTTTTACTTTCACCAGTTTATTTTTAATTTCAGTATGAGATTTTGTTGCAGGAAAATGCTGTCAAGGCAAGCCGAAGAAGCAGCACTGGATTTTCCCTGGAAAAGAATGAAGACTGTCTGCGAAGAAAGTGACTGTATTCATTTGAAGTGTTTAAAGTGAAGAAAGAAATAAAATGTTATTAATTGAAATTTATACTCTCTGTGGGGGTTAGGACTCTGTCCAGTCTTTCCAGTTCCTCCCCATTCATTCCTATCCCCCAAATTTATCCTGACCTGGTTTCCCTCCCATTTTTTATTGGTAACCCATGTATGATAGAGCAAATAATATATATGGAGCATATTAGAATTAAAATAGTGTTGAGTATGGCCACAATATTAACAGTGTGTAAATATGTTTTATTCATGCAATTGACCCTTACAATAATTTATTATAGTAACACTTTACAAGAAGTGGTAAAAGAACCCTTCTTTTAATGTAAATGTTTATATATGATAGAAAATGTGGAGAATGTGAGTTTTTCGAGATCTTCATAATATTGTTATGAAAACAGTCTATTATCTGTAGCGGAATAATTATTAAATCTGGAACCACGCTTGCATGAACATTTGAAAGTTCATATACAGTTTTCGGAAGTTTCACTATCGCGATATTTTGAAAAGTTTGGAAAAAGAATTGTTTGAAAGGTATATATTTTTTCTGTGTTACTTGCATATTTGCTGAATTACAAAAGTAATGTACATTTCATGTTGCCATGATTTTACTTTACACCAGTTTATTAAATTTCAGTATGAGATATGTTGCAGGAAAATGCTGTCAAGGCAAGGAGAAAAGAATAGTTAAGTGCACAGGACTGAATTTAATTATGAAGCAAAGAAGGGACATTAGAGTACAGTTGAAAGAACTTTATAATGAAGCAGGGAAGGACATCAAGTGCAAGGGACTGGATTCTAATATGTGAGAAAGGAACATCAAAGTGCCGAGACTACCAAGGAAGAGATGCTGTTTCAAACGATTGGCAGAGTTGCTTTTTGTTACAGATGCAAAGCCATGACAGATTCCTTTACTATTGATTGAGACAAACTTACGTCACCTTCGAGGACAATCCGGTGTCTATATGTCCGCTAGATTGTGGCGTTTTTTTTTGTGAGTAGCCAGTCTGCAACATTGTGCCGGCAGTGTTTAGATGATGGTTGTTCCTCTGTGTTTTGAGAGATGGAATCAGGGATTGTGAGGATTTGCATTTCTTTCAGGTCAACAGACTGCCAGTGACAACTGACCCAAAGTTTTGTTCTAATATACTTCAGTGATTGATTGGACTTTATATGAAGCAAGAAAGGAATATCAAAGTGCAATGACTAGATTTAATATGAATCAAGGAAAGATCATCCAAGTGTTATGAACTATAAAGTTTCAGGACAGGAAGAAATATCATCCAATTCTAATTGACTGAATTTTCTCAGGAAGAAAAGAAAGAACATGAGGAAGGAATATAAAAGTGCAATAGATTAAATTTTATGGAGCTACAAGGAAGAATCATCAAAGCACAAAGGACAGGAAGAAATATCATCAAATTCTAATTGACTGGATTTTCTCAGGAAGGAAAGAAAGAACATGAGGAAGGAAATAAAATGGGAATAGATTCAATTTTTGGAGCTATAAGGAAGAATTTATCAAAGCACAGTGGACTTGGATTCTATTTAAATTCAGTGGACAGATTGGATTTTCTCAGAGTGAAGAAAGGATAATATTATCTTAATGTTATGCACTGAATAACCCATAAAAGTGACAAAAATTTTGATTATAGGAATCGATACTTTTTGTGAGGAGTGGGAATCTCTGTCCTGTCTATTCCAGATACTTCCCATTCATCCTATCCCATTACCCTGCCCATCCCATTCCTGATTGGTTGCCCTGATATGTTCGTACAAATAATATATAATATAACATATCTGAATGAAAATATTTAATGTAGAGCATGGTTACATTAAAAGCGGAGAAAAGTTGTGAATAGATAAATTTAATATGAAATATGTTGGTGTTGAAATATGTCATATTCATGCAATTGACACTTTTTAACACTTTCTATAGTCACACTTTATAAGAAGTGGTAAAAGTATACTTCTGTATATGTAGATGTATATATGATAGAAAAGGTTGAAAACATGAGTTTTTCAACATGTCCATAATATTATTATGAAAAGAGACTATTATCTGAAGTGGAATAATTATTAAATTTGGAACCACACTTGCATGAACAGTTGAAAGTTCATACAGAGTTTACAGAGTTTACGGAAGTTACACTCTCGCAATATTTTGAAAAGTTTGGAAACAGAATTGTTTGAAAGGTATATATTTTTCTGTGTTACTTGCATATTCCTGAATTACAAAAGTAATTGTAAATTTCATGTTGCCAGCTTCTACTTACACCAGTTCATTTTTAAATTTTAGTATGAGATATGTTGCAGGAAAATTTCTTTTCAAGGCAAGCCGAAGAAGCAATACTGGGGTTTTCCCCGGGAAAAGAATGAAGACTGTCTGCGAAGAAAGTGATGTATTCATTTTAAGTGTTTAAAGTGAAAAAAGAAATAAAATGTTATTAATTGTAAAATTTTTACTCTCTTGGGGGTTGGGAATTCTGTCCCGTCATTCAGTTCCTCCCCCTACATTCCTATCCCAATTCTTCTGACCCAGTCCATCCCATTTCTTATTGGTACCCATGTATGATAGAACAAATAATATATATGGAGCATATTAGAATAAAAATAGTGTTGAGTATGGCCACAAAAAAAGGAAGAGAAAATGTGACAGTGTGTAAATATGTTTTATTCATGCAATTGACCCTTACAATAATTTATTACAGTAACACTTTACAAGAAGTGGTAAAAGAACTCTTCCTTTAATGTAAATGTTTATATATGATAGAAAATGTGGAGAATATGAGTTTTTCGAGATGTTCATAATATTGTTATGAAAACAGTCTATTATCTGTAGTGGAATAATTACTAAATCTGGAACCACGCTTGTATGAACATTTGAAAGTTCATACAGAGTTTTCGGAAGTTTCACTCTCGCGATATTTTGAAAAGTTTGGAAAAAGAATTGTTTGAAAGGTATATATTTTTTCTGTGTTACTTGCATATTTGCTGAATTACAAAAGTAATGTACATTTCATGTTGCCATGATTTTACTTACACCAGTTTATTAAATTTCAGTATGAAATATGTTGCAGGAAAATGCTGTCAAGGCAAGGAGAAAAGAATAGTTAAGTGCACAGGACTGAATTTTAAATTTTGAAGCAAAGAGGGACATTAGAGTACAGTTGGAAAAAACATTATTAATGAAGCAGGGAAGGACATCAAGTGCAAGGGACTGGATTCTAAAATGTGAGAAAGGAACTCAAAGTGCCGAGGGCTACCAAGGAAGAGATGCTGTTTCAAACGATTGGCAGAGTTGCTTTTTTGTTACAGATGCATAGCCAAAGACAGATTCCTTTACTATTGATTGAGACAAACTTACGTCACCTTCGAGGACAATCCGGTGTCTATATGTCCGCTAGATTGTGGCGTTTTTTTGGAGTAGTCAGTCTGCAACATTGTGCCGGCAGTGTTTAGATGATGGTTGTTCCTCTGTGTTTTGAGAGATGGAATCAGGGATTTTTGAGGATTTGCATTTCTTTCGGTCAACAGCTGGGCCCAAAGACAATGACAATGTCCCGTTCTAATATACATTCCGCGATTGATTGGACTTTATTATGAAGCAAGAAAGGAATATCAAAGTGCAATAGACTAAATTTAATATGAATCAAGGAAAGATCATCCAAGTGTTATGAACTATAAAGTTTCAGGACAGAAAGAAATATCATCCAATTCTAATTGACTGGATTTTCTCAGGAAGGAAAGAAATAACATAAGGAAGGAATATAAAAGTGCAATAGATTCAATTTTATGGAGCTACAAGGAAGAATCATCAAAGCACAATGGACTTGGATTCTATTTAAATTCAGTGGACAGATTGGATTTTCTCAGAGTGAAGAAAGGATAATATATTGATGTTTATGCACTTAATAACCCATAAAAGTGATATAAAAAGTTTGATTATTGGAATTGATACTTTTTGTGGGGGTGGGAATCTCTGTCCTGTCTATTCCAGATCCTTCCCATTCATTCTATTCCATTACCCTGGCCATCCCATTCCTGATTGGTTGCCCTGATATGTTCGTAAAATAATATATAATATAACATATCTGAATGAAAATATTAATGTAGAGCATGGTTACATTAAAAGCAGAGAAAAGTTGTGAATAGATAAATTTAATATGAAATATGTTGGTGTGAAAATATGTCATATTCATGCAATTGACACTTTTTAACACTTTCTATAGTCACACTTTATAAGAAGTGGTAAAAGTATAATTCTGTATATGTAGATGTATATATGATAGAAAAGGTTGAAAACATGAGTTTTTCAAGATGTCCATAATATTATTATGAAAAGAGACTATTATCTGAAGTGGAATAATTATTAAATTTGGAACCACACTTGCATGAACAGTTGAAAGTTCATACACAGTTTTCGGAAGTTACACTCTCGCGATATTTTGAAAATGTTCGGAAAAAGAATTGTTTGAAAGGTATATCTTTTTCTGTGTTACTTGCATATTTGCTGAATTACAAAAGTAATGTAAATTTCATGTTGCCATGATTTTACTTACACCAGTTTATTTAATTTCAGTATGAGATATGTTGCAGGAAAATGCTGTCAAGGGAACGAAGCTGAAGAAGCAGCACTGGATTTTCTCTGGAAAAGAATGAAGACTGTCTGCGAAGAAAGTGACTGTATTCATTTGTAGTGTTTAAAGTGAAGAAAGAAATAAAATGTTATTAATTGAAATTATACTCTCTGTGGGGGTTGGGAAAATCTGTCCAAACTATTCCAGTTCCTCCCCATTCTTTTCCCATCTCAATTCATCCTGACCTGGTCCATCCCCTTTCTTTTTGGTAACCCCTGTATGATAGAACAAATAATATATATGGAGCTATTAGAATTAAAATAGTGTTAAGTATGGCCACAAAAAAGGAAGAGAAAATTAGTGTATAAATAGATTCATTATGAAATATGACAGTGTGTAAATATATTTTATTCATGCAATTGACCCTTACAATAATTTATTATATTAACACTTTACAAGAAGTGGTAAAAAAGAAAATGTGGAGAATATGAGCTTTTCGAGATGTTCATAATACTGTAATATGAAAACAGTCTATTATCTGTAGTGGAATAATTATTAAATCTGGAACCACACTTGCATGAACATTTGAAAGTGCATACACAGTTTTCGGAATTTTCACTCTCGCGATATTTTGAAAAGTTTGGAAAAAGAATTGTTTGAAAGGTATGTATTTTTCTGTGTTACTTGCTTATTTGCTGAATTACAAAAGTAATGTACATTTCATGTTGCCATGCTTTTACTTACACCAGTTTATTTAATTTCAGTATGAGATATGTTGCAGGAAAATGCTGTCAAGGCAAGCCGAAGAAGCACTGGATTTTCCCTGGAAAAGAATGAAGACTGTCTGCGAAGAAAGTGACTGTATTCATTTGTAGTGTTTAAAGTGAAGAAAGAAATAAAATGTTATTAATTGAAATTTATACTCTCTGTGGGGGTTGGGAACTCTGTCCAGTCTATTCCAGTTCCTCTCCATTCATTCCTATCCCAATTCATCCTGACCCGGTCCATCCCATTTCTTATTGGTAACCCATGTATGATAGAACAAATAATATATATGGAGCATATTAGAATTAAAATAGTGTTGAGTATGGCCAGAAAAAAGGAAGAAAAAATATGTGTATAAATAAATTTATTATGAAATATGACAGTAAGTGAATATGTTTTATTCATGCAATTGACCCTTACAATAATTTATTATAGTAACACTTTACAAGAAGTGGTAAAAAAGAAAATGTGGAGAATATGAGTTTTTCGAGATGTTCATAATATTGTAATATGAAAGCAGTCTATTATCTGTAGTGGAATAATTATTAAATCTGGAACCACACTTGCATGAACATTTGAAAGTGCATACACATTTTTCGAAAGTTTCACTCTCGCGATATTTTGAAAAGTGTTTGAAAGGTATGTATTTTTCTGTGTTACTTGCTTATTTGCTGAATTACAAAGTAATGTACATTTCATGTTGCCATGATTTTACTTACACCAGTTTATTAAATTTCAGTATGAGATATGTTGCAGGAAAATGCTGTGAAGGCAAGCCGAAGAAGCAGCACTAGATTTTCCCTGGAAAAGAATGAAGACTGTCTGTGAAGAAAGTGACTGTATTCATTTGTAGTGTTTAAAGTGAAGAAAGAAATAAAATATTATTAATTGAAATTTATACTCTGTGGGGGTTGGGAACTCTGTCAGTCTATTCCAGTTCCTCCCCATTCATTCCTATCCCAATTCATCCTGACTGGTCCATCCCATTTCTTATTGGTAACCCATGTATGATAGAACAAATAATATATATGGAGCATATTAGAATTAAAATAGTGTTTAGTGTGGCCACAAAAAAGAAAGAGAAAATACGTGTATAAATAGATTTATTATGAAATATGACCGTGTATGAATATGTTTTATTCATGCAATTGACCCTTACAATAATTTATTATAGTAACACTTTACAAGAAGTGGTAAAAATGAAAATGTGGAGAATATGAGTTTTTCGAGATGTTCATAATATTGTAATAAGAAAACAGTCTATTATCTGTAGTGGAATAATTATTAAATCTGGAACCACACTTGCATGAACATTTGAAAGTGCATACACAGTTTTCGGAAGTTTCACTCTCACGATATTTTGAAAAGTTTGGAAAAGAATTGTTTGAAAGGTATGTATTTTTCTGTGTTACTTGCTTATTGCTGAATTACCAAAAGTAATGTACATTTCTATGTTGCCATGCTTTTACTTACACCAGTTTATTTAATTTCAGTATGAGATATGTTGCAGGAAAATGCTGTCAAGGCAAGCCGAAGAAGCAGCACGTGATTTTCCCTGGAAAAGGATGAAGACTGTCTGTGAAGAAAGTGACTGTATTTATTTGTAGTGTTTAAAGTGAAAGAAAGAAATAAAATGTAATTAATTGAAATTTATACTCTCTGTGGGGGTTGGGAACTTTGTCAAGTCTATTCAGTTCCTTCCCATTCATTCCTATACCAATTCATCCTGACCTGGTCCATCCCATTTCTTATTGGTAACCCATGTATGATAGAACAAATAATATATATGGAGCATATTAGAATTAAAATAGTGTTGAGTATGGCCACAAAAAAGGAAGAGAAAATATGTGTATAAATAGATTTATTATGAAATATGACAGTGTGTAAATATGTTTTATTCATGCAATTGACCCTTACAATAATTTATTATAGTAACACTTTACAAGAAGTGGTAAAAAAGAAAATGTGGAGAATATGAGCTTTTCGAGATGTTCATAATATTGTAATATGAAAACAGTCTATTATCTGTAGTGGAATAATTATTAAATCTGGAACCACCCTTGCATGAACATTTGAAAGTGCAAACACAGTTTTCGGAAGTTTCACTCGCGCGATATTTTGAAAAGTTTGGAAAAAGAATTGTTTGAAAGGTATGTATTTTTCTGTGTTACTTGCTTATTTGCTGAATTACAAAAGTAATGTACATTTCATGTTGCCATGCTTTTACTTACACCAGTTTATTTAATTGCAGTTTGAGATATGTTGCAGGAAAATGTTGTCAAGGCAAGCCGAAGAAGCAGCACGAGATTTTCCCTGGAAAAGAATGAAGACTGTCTGCGAAGAAAGTGACTGTATTCATTTGTAGTGTTTAAAGTGAAGAAAGAAATAAAATGTTAGTAATTGAAATTTATACTCTCTGTGAGGGTTGGGAACTCTGTCCAGTCTATTCCAGTTCCTTCCCATTCATTCCTATCCCAATTCATCCTGACCCGATCCATCCCATTTCTTATTGGTAACCCATGTATGATAGAACAAATAATATATATAGAGCATATTAGAATTAAAATAGTGTTAAGTATGGCCACAAAAAAGGAAGAGAAAATATTTGTATAAATAGATTTATTTTGAAATATGACAGTGAGTAAATATGTTTTATTCATGCAATTGACTCTTACAATAATTTTTTATAGTAACACTTTAGAAGAAGTGGTAAACGAACCCTTCTTTTAATGTAAATGTTTGTATATGATAGAAAATGTGGAGAATATGAGTTTTTCCAGATGTTCATAATATTGTTATGAAAACAGTCTATTATCTGTAGTGGAATAATTATTAAATCAGGAACCACGCTTGCATGAACATTCGAAAGTTCATACACAGTTTTCGGAAGTTTCACTCTAGCGATATTTTGAAAAGTTTGGAAAAAGAATTGTTTGAAAGGTATATATTTTTCTGTGTTACTTGCATATTTGCTGAATTACGAAAGTAATGTACATTTCATGTTGCCATGATTTTACTTACACCAGTTTATTAAATTTCAGTATGAGATATGTTGCAGGAAAATGCTGTGAAGGCAAGCCGAAGAAGCAGCACTGGATTTTTCCTGGAAAAGAATGAAGACTGTCTGTGAAGAAAGTGACTGTATTCATTTGTAGTGTTTAAAGTGAAGAAAGAAATAAAATATTATTAATTGAAATTTATACTCTGTGGGGGTTGGGAACTCTGTCCAGTCTATTCCAGTTCCTCCCCATTCATTCCTATCCCAATTCATCCTGACCTGGTCCATCCCATTTCTTATTGGTAACCCATGTATGATAGAACAAATAATATATATGGAGCATATTAGAATTAAAATAGTGTTTAGTATGGCCACAAAAAAGGAAGAGAAAATACGTGTATAAATAGATTTATTATGAAATATGACCGTGTATGAATATGTTTTATTCATGCAATTGACCCTTACAATAATTTATTATAGTAACACTTTACAAGAAGTGGTAAAAAAGAAAATGTGGAGAATATGAGTTTTTCGAGATGTTCATAATATTGTAATAAGAAAACAGTCTATTATCTGTAGTGGAATAATTATTAAATCTGGAACCACACTTGCATGAACATTTGAAAGTGCATACACAGTTTTCGGAAGTTTCACTCTCACGATATTTTGAAAAGTTTGGAAAAAGAATTGTTTGAAAGGTATGTATTTTTCTGTGTTAGTTGCTTATTGCTGAATTACCAAAAGTAATGTACATTTCATGTTGCCATGCTTTTACTTACACCAGTTTATTTAATTTCAGTATGAGATATGTTGCAGGAAAATGCTGTCAAGGCAAGCCGAAGAAGCAGCACGAGATTTTCCCTGGAAAAGGATGAAGACTGTCTGTGAAGAAAGTGACTGTATTCATTTGTAGTGTTTAAAGTGAAGAAAGAAATAAAATGTAATTAATTGAAATTTATACTCTCTGTGGGGGTTTGGAACTTTGTCAAGTCTATTCCAGTTCCTTCCCATTCATTCCTATACCAATTCATCCTGACCTGGTCCATCCCATTTCTTATTGGTAACCCATGTATGATAGAACAAATAATATATATGGAGCATATTAGAATTAAAATAGTGTTGAGTATGGCCACAAAAAAGGAAGAGAAAATATGTGTATAAATAGATTTATTATGAAATATGACAGTGTGTAAATATGTTTTATTCATGCAATTGACCCTTACAATAATTTATTATAGTAACACTTTACAAGAAGTGGTAAAAAAGAAAATGTGGAGAATATGAGCTTTTCGAGATGTTCATAATATTGTAATATGAAAACAGTCTATTATCTGTAGTGGAATAATTTTTAAATCTGGAACCACACTTGCATGAACATTTGAAAGTGCAAACACAGTTTTCGGAAGTTTCACTCGCGCGATATTTTGAAAAGTTTGGAAAAAGAATTGTTTGAAAGGTATGTATTTTTCTGTGTTACTTGCTTATTTGCTGAATTACAAAAGTAATGTACATTTCATGTTGCCATGCTTTTACTTACACCAGTTTATTTAATTGCAGTTTGAGATATGTTGCAGGAAAATGTTGTCAAGGCAAGCCGAAGAAGCAGCACGAGATTTTCCCTGGAAAAGAGTGAAGACTGTCTGCGAAGAAAGTGACTGTATTCATTTGTAGTGTTTAAAGTGAAGAAAGAAATAAAATGTTAGTAATTGAAATTTATACTCTCTGTGAGGGTTGGGAACTCTGTCCAGTCTATTCCAGTTCCTCCCCATTCATTCCTATCCCAATTCATCCTGACCCGATCCATCCCATTTCTTATTGGTAACCCATGTATGATAGAACAAATAATATATATAGAGCATATTAGAATTAAAATAGTGTTAAGTATGGCCACAAAAAGGAAGAGAAAATATTTGTATAAATAGATTTATTTTGAAATATGACAGTGAGTAAATATGTTTTATTCATGCAATTGACTCTTACAATAATTTTTTATAGTAACACTTTAGAAGAAGTGGTAAACGAACCCTTCTTTTAATGTAAATGTTTGTATATGATAGAAAATGTGGAGAATATGAGTTTTTCCAGATGTTCATAATATTGTTATGAAAACAGTCTATTATCTGTAGTGGAATAATTATTAAATCAGGAACCACGCTTGCATGAACATTCGAAAGTTCATACACAGTTTTCGGAAGTTTCACTCTAGCGATATTTTGAAAAGTTTGGAAAAAGAATTGTTTGAAAGGTATATATTTTTCTGTGTTACTTGCATATTTGCTGAATTACGAAAGTAATGTACATTTCATGTTGCCATGATTTTACTTACACCAGTTTATTAAATTTCAGTATGAGATATGTTGCAGGAAAATGCTGTCAAGACAAGTCGACAAAGCAGCACGAGATTTTCCCTGGAAAAGCATGAAGACTGTCTGTGAAGAAATTGACTGTATTCATTTGTAGTGTTTAAAGTGAAGAAAGAACATAAAATATTAATAATTGAAATACATACTCTGCGGGGGATGGGAACATTGTCCAGTCTATTCCAATTCCTAACCATTCATTCCTATCCCAATCCATCCTGACCCAGTCCATCCCATTTCTGATTTGTAACCCATGTATGATAGTACAAATAATATATAATATAGCATATTAGAATTGAAATATTAATGTTGAGCATGGTCACAAAAAGGAAGAGAAAATATGTGTATAAATAGATTTATTATGAAATATGACAGTGTGTAAATATGTTTTATTCATGCAATTGACACAATAGTAACCCTTAAGAAGTGGTAAAAGTACACTTCTTTTAAAGTAAATTTATATGATAGAAAATGTGAAAAACATCAGTTTTTCAAGATGTTCATAATATTATTATGAAAACAATCTTTTATCTGAAGTGATGTAATTATTAAATCTGGAACCAGGCTTGCATGAACAGTTGAAAGTTCATACATAGTTTTCGGAAGTTACACTCGCGATATTTTGAGAAGTTTGGAAAAAGAATTGTTTGAAAGGTATATATTTTTTCTGTGTTACTTGCATATTTGCTGAATTACAAAGTAATGTACATTTCATGTTGCCATGCTTTTACTTACACAAGTTTATTTAATTTCAGTATGTGTGGAAGCTAAATATGAGATATGTTGCAGGAAAATATTGTCAAGGTGAGCGGAAGAAGCAGCACTGGATTTTCCCTGGAAAAGAATAAAGACTGTCTGCGAAGAAAGTGACTGTATTCGCATGTCGTGTTTAAAGTGAAGAAAGAAATAAAATGTTATTAATTGAAATTTATACTCTCTGTGGGGGTTGGGAACTCTGTTCAGTCTATTTCAGTTCCTCCCCATTCATTCCTATCCTAATCCATCCTGACCCAGTCCATCTCATTTCTTATTGGTAACCCATGTATGATAGTACAAATAATATATATGGAGCATATTGGAATTAAAATAGTGTTGAGTATGGCCACAAAAAAGGATGAAAAAATATGTGTATAAATAGATTTATTATGAAATATGACCCTGTGTAAATATGTTTTATTCATGCAATTGAGATAATAGTAACACTATATAAGAAGTGAGTAGGTTAGTAGTAGGAATCTGTAGTAGGCTACAAGATTGATTTCCAAACCAAATGATAGGCACTGGTATGTATTGCTGTTTATAATGATAGTGTTGTGTATAAAAGGTTTCATTGATATGTTGACCTGTTCACCACAGGTAAATGTCAACTTCTCCACTCAAATTAGAGGTGGAGGATGATTGATCTAGACTTTAGCTTAAGAGGATTTAACTAATGTATTCCATGTAACTTTTACCACAGTTTTAGATGCCTAATTTCCAAAACATCAACACTGTTATTAGGAGAAACACTCATGGATGAAGAATCAGACTGCTTAATCGACAGATGATAAAAATTTTCACATGCAAGAAAAATGCCAACTGGAAAAAATCCCACAGACCACCAGCACCAACATGGACAGATGGTATTTCAACATATAGTAGATTCACGGTGATACATCGTAGAGCGGATATAGCTGGTCAACATATACAAGAATGTTGAGGTAATGAAACTTAAATTCATATTAATTTTTTTTTTCTTAAAATGCTACATTCGGACTTCTGCAGATAGTTAGGGAGTACACACTATGCATGTAGAACATTTAAAGCATACTGTTATTGCCATTGCTAAAAAAGGTGAAGGTTAAAGTTCTAATGCTAACGGCTACAAATTTTTTTTTTTGCTTTTTTTTTTCGTTTAACAACAGAACTACATCAGTTAACAAAAAACTGAATCTTGTGATTTGTTCAAATTGTATTGTTAGATCATTCTATGTCAGATACAGGAGCTCTCCGAGTTCAACTTGATTTGAAATACATCATCAATCACATGGATGGACTGTACAGGGTATAGCTCCTCTCACTAGAATACTGTTAAGGGGGGTAGTTTTATTCTGTACAGACCAGAGAGGTACATATCTGTATTCGTTGTCTATTGGGTGTACTTACTACAATAAGTTACAAAAATGGTATGTATAATACTTCGGTGTAAAACAAAATTGTTTGTTTCTGGTATCCTGATCTACACTAAAATTTTGGCCCGACCTTACTGGCCTTAGAGAACTTTTTTTTAAAATAAACTTTTAGCAAAAAGTTGCAAGACTGCACTATCTATGCTTTGAACATGGTCAGTGATGTAAGAAATCAACTAACTGATGCTCTAAAGGCATAACCCCCTTATTTGTATTCATTTTTCAACACAAAAAATTATTTCCGAAAATTCTCAATAAAAAAACAGGATCCGCCCTCCCCAAAAAAAGATTCCAATCTACCTACCCAAATTTTTTAGAGCATGTTACTGGAAACAAAGATTTTTTTAAGGCCTTATCCAAATTTTTAGTTGTTTCTTTTATGTTTGCTTTGAACCAAAACGTCCTTACAAATTTGATACATGGGCGTTCTTTTCAGATTTTACTGCCAATTTCAGAATAGTGCGCCGATTCAGTGTTTGCATCATACACATGGAGTGACTGACTGATATCGATTTTCTTATCATGAGTGGCTAATTTTGTAACAGTCAAAAACATAAACTTCGCCCAAGATGCGAGACAAGTTATGTTCATCTAAAATTCTGTGGGGTTTTCCTGTTAATTGTCTAAACAACACATAAACTGAAAAGTCAGTCATGCAATGTATTAACGGTTTTTAAAAACATGATATTGCAGTTTTTAGCCGTGTCTCAGAATCAGTTTCAAGTCGAACATTTTTTACAATCTCTATCCAGAACGGTACAGAATAGACATCAACCACTCGGCCCGATTACATTATGTGTGTAAAACTGTCCCATTTGATAGCTGTTGATTAACGTCGCTTTATCTCAATTTATTTCACGTATAATTTTTTTCTTTAATTGATTTCCTTGTGAAAAACTGTTAAAAAATCACTCACTACAAAATGCAAATTAAGTCAGCGGGTGCATATAAGTTTAAGATCAAAAGATGTGTTTATACATGTAAAATTACACATGTCCTGAAGAACATGTGTATTTTTATCGTATTTAAACATAAATGTACTGTTTATATACGTAACTCAAGTTGTAAAGGTAATAAAGTTTTATGTGTTTGAAAATCTAGTAAACATGCGATTGAATCAACTGGAGTCATTTCGTTTCGTACATTGAACATGTACTTACACCTAATCATCAATTCAAATTTTGGTCCTGTAGCCGTTGTACTTGAAATCAACACCTTAAGTGCTGGACTCGCCGAGTGGTTATGGTCGCCAACTTCAAATCAAATCCCCCTTATCAAAGTGGGTTTGAGTCTCACTCGGGGCTTTGAATTCTTCATGTGAGGAAGCCATCCAGCTGGCTTATGTACGGAAAGTCGGTGGTTCTACCCAGGTGTCCGCTCGTGATGAAATAATGCATGGCGGGGCACCTTCCTCCGTAAGAATCTGCCAACTGTTCTCACATAAAGAGATATGGCTGGTAGCAAGCTCAAACCTATCCCCCACAGGTTACAGTGATTTCAAGTCAGCGACTAACCACTCGACTACAAGGGCGATTACTCGATGGATGGTGACTTTAGTAATCTGTGCCCCACTGTGTTCCTTTGTATGTTCGTTTTGTCCTCATATGTTGGCTTTGTGTGTGCGTCTGTGTGTGTGTGTGTGTGTGTTTGTGGTGTGCACGTTTGCATGCTGTGGGTTTCGTTTTGGGGAGGCTGCGTTTTTGGTACCTGGCTTTCCCTGTTTGATATTTGTCTTTGTTTTTTTTTTGCAGTAATGCCAGATTGAAGTCGACATAGAACTCCCAAATTGATTTATGTCGACGGGTTTGACTAACAGCTTATTTTTTTCTCTACTTTTTTTCATTTGACTAAAGTTTTCATGACATCGCATACCACATGTCTTCAGTAGTCATTGCAGTAATTATTTGACAGATTTTTATGAAATAAAATATATCTTTTCATATGGAATCTTTTCTTATCAATGTTAATTCTTTGGTCTGGTATTCTATAGTTTGAGAGAAAATATCGGTAAATGGAAGACTGGAAGTAGTAATCAGACTCAGATGGAAGTATAGTTATAATGACCAAATCACTTTGTATTTTTTACTGACAATTCTTACATAAATTCATACCCTGTAGGAAAGGAAATGCTTATATGTTTACTGAAAATTGGCTGCGTGTTTATCTGCACCATTTAGCAATTTTTGAAGCAGTTTAAAATAAAAAGTGCTAAAACTGCAGGTGATTTACCCACAGGTGCCCATCCAGTCTTGGTGCCCATTTAGGTGCTGCCCCCTCAAAAAAAAGTTTATAAAAAAAAAGATCGTTCCTATAAACTCTTCCATGTAAGAGTAAATAGGAAACAAATCAAAAACTTTTTTTTTCATTTTAGGATTATAACAGTGGTTTTAAATTTTTTTTTTTTTTTTTTGAGAGGGTGACACCTATTTGCGCACCAAGACTGGATGTGCACCTGTGGATTTAGCCGGTCGCACTCAGCGTGCGTTGTGGTCCGATACACATGTGTAGAAGAAATGACTTCCTGAACAACAAGACTAAGTGCTATTGTATTATAGTAACCTGAAAGCATATTCAGTAAAGTAATATCAGTTAAAATAGCAATGCATCAAGTGGCGCCTGTGCAAAAAACTTTTTATTACAAAATCTGTGTTTTGTTTAGAAACCTGTCATTTTCATCGACAAAATCAACAAGTGTTCGTGGTTGTTCTCTGCAAAGTTCTCAGGACTTGATTTATAATTCAATATTTTTATCTTGCAGTGACTGTCTAACTTTCTTAATTTCATACCATTGTTAGGATGAAATATGTCAGTTTAAAATTAAATGTTTGATAATTTCAAGAAACCTATCAGTTGATATATCACAGTATAAAAGCATTTTTACATCATTGTTGTTCAGAAAAGATAAAATGGAAATATACTGGCCATGATCTGATGCAAAAGTTGATTGGGCCAATAACATGACTTATCAATTTATCAGCATTGCTAAGGTGTAAAAAAAATGTTTGTTTCAGGTATCCCGACATACCCTAAATATTTGGCCTGACCCTTAATGTTTTTATGGCCTTGGAGAAAATTTTTAATATCTTTTTGATAAAAAATTGTAAAACTGAACTTTTTATTCTTTAAACATGGACAGTGATGTTAGAATGTTTTAAACATGGACAATGATGTTAGAAATCAACTAACTGATGCTCTAGAGGTATAACCCCCTTATTTGTATTCATTTTTGACAAAAACATAATTTCCCAGAAGTCTCCCTTTATAAAAAAAAAATCCCCCCAAAAATAATAGAGTTTCTGACCTACCTGCCCTAATTTTTTTGAGCATGTTACCAGAAACAAAGAATTCTTTTTTCTAATAATTTTAGCAAGTTTTATATATATATATATATATATATATATATATATATATATATATATATATATATATATATATATATTTTTTTTTTTTTTACAAGACTTTTACTTATCAGAAATATAGTACAAGTCTTACTTTAACCAACCATTTGAGTTGCAATTAATGGTCTGAAAGTGATGATGCATTTTTGAAAAAAATAAAATCTTTTAAAAAACATCAAGAAAGTGTATAATCAAATGTTATTCTAACAGCATTACCTCCTGTACATTTCAATTTTCTTCATTTATACACCCATAAAGGATACTGTGAAATCAATAATATTCATGGGGTACTGACTTTTGTGGATTTCATGGTTGTGTCAATCCACAAAATTTAATCCCAATGAACAGTTAAACTTCCCATTCATTTTATGTTCAATAGTTGAAATCCACATATTCATATCCCCACAAAATTGCCATTTTGACAAAAACCACGAAATTTCTTGCCAGCAAAATAAAATGACAGTATCTAGAGTCTATCCTGTAGCATGTTGCACATGATGACAGTATCTAGGGTCTATCCCGTAGCATGCTGGATATGATGACAGTATCTAGGGTCTATCCCGTAGCATGCTGGACATGATGACAGTATCTAGGGTCTATCCCGTAGCATGCTGGACGTGATTAATTCTGTTTTTACAACCAGTGTAGATCATGATCAGACTGCACAGATGTTCTGCTCTGTTCTCCATTCAGTTATGGTAAGCACCACTGTTAGCTGTTAATGGTACAGTCCAAATTGAAAGATAGACAAGTCCATTAAAGAAACTTAGTAGGGTAAGGGCTATACCCCATACTGCATTTATGTCTATACCCCATACACACAGTGTCAAAATACATTTGGGTATTACAAAAGGACTGTTAAATAATCAGATAGCAAGCATTGTTCAGATACATATTTTATAAAAAAATAAAAAAGTATTACCGATGATCTATTTCACTGAAATATCCATAAAAGTAAAGGTTTGACTGCGAGCAGACGGAACATCAATCCATTTTAAATTTCTTTAATGTTACAAGCTAAATAGGTGTATTTTCCAGAATAGAAATCATTCCACTTTTGATAAAATTCTTTGTTTACATTTTTTTATTTAAAAGGATTTAAAATAATTTTAAATCTGACTTATTTATATTTATAAGCATTGACTAGTTTCGCTCTGAGCCCCCTCTAGTGCTAATGCAGGTTTTCAAAACATGCCATAAACTAGCTATATCCACTGTAGGATGTTTCACCTTGGGTTATTTGGATTCCTCAACACTTTGACAAATGTGCTTTATTATACAGTATTTGTTAATGCGGCACAGGTCATAGTAATGTAATCACTTGAGCGAAAAGTTTACTTGGACATTAGCCATGGCTAAAATTAGCATACAGTAAAACCTGCTGCAGTGGTCACCTCTATTAAGCAGTCAGCCTGTGTTAAGCAGCCAGTGTCTCATTTCCAAATACAGTCTTTCATTCTGTTATTTACCTGCATTAAGCAGCGAAATGCTTTAAGCATCTACTGATGTGGGAGGCATATAGTGATTGTCCTGTCTGTCCATCCGTCCGTTCGTTCGTCCGTCCGTACGAGGTTAACCAAATGGGACCGTTTCGTCTAGCATCAATACCCCTTACTAGAATGACTTGATACTAATGCAGATGTAACCTGTGACCATTCCTCATCTTCAAACATCACCTGACCTCAGTTTGACCTTGACTGTGACCTCATTTTGGACTTAGGTTGCTTTATATGGGCCATCTATTGGTTAACCAAATGGGGCCGTTTCGTCTAGCATCAATACCCCTTACAAGAATGAATTGATACTGATACAGATGTAAACTGTGATCATTCCTCATCTTCAAGCATCACCTGACCTCAGTTTGACCTTGACCTTGACCTCGATTTGGACTTAGGTGCAAAATCTATCGACAAGGATGCCACTGGGGGCATCAAGCATTTATTGAACGCAGCTCCTTGTTTTCACTCATTTGGCTGGCTGCTTAAGACAGGTTTTACTGTACTCTGATTTTAAAGACAATGTCAGCTCTTTTAGAAATATTGTTGCTTTTTGCAACAATAGCATGTTGTTGATACCTATTCTTTTTCTGGTAAAAGACAATGAATGCAAGGCAGTTTTGTCAATCACTTTATCTTCTTTCCTTTCAAAAGACTAAGGTCAACATGACCTGACAAAAAACCTCGATATGAACCAAAAAATCATTATTTCAGATATCAGTAGTTGGTTTCCTGCAAGAGCTAGAGAGGTCAGAGAAAGGGATCGGCTAAAAAAGAACATGAAGGGGTCTGATGATAATATGGATGTAGGTTATGAAGGTAAGTCATGGTATCATTTAACAAGGATTTTGGTTATTTAAAATACTTGTACTGCTGTATATTTACTTTACAGTCTGATGGAAAGGTGCACACTATTTTCAATTTCAGCTTATTGAATGATCAAGTCTAACAGAGATCTTTTAAGCCAAAGAATACAGCCAAGTGAAATATAGTAGCAGATATACAAATAATACTGATACAACTAAACACTGAAATTTTTGTCAAATTTATCATCATGTTGTACATTAAGAACACAGAGTTGTGAATCTTGATCCCATTTCTTTTTTAAAATTTGATATATACAAGTACCATTTTTAGTTCTTTGTTATTTTTTGTAGTATACTTAACTCATTTTACCCTAAAGCCTTATCTCCACTTCTCCTCTGCTGATGTTTCTCTTTCAACCTTCTGGTGGTGGGGGGGTGCTTTTATTGCCACTGAAGTTAATTCAGTCTTGAGCAGCCAGCCAAGGGAGTAGGAAAAAGCGGCTGCTTAATGCAGGTAATTAAAGAATGTATGACCATTTTGGAAAATCACGCTTGACATATGCTACCAGTGCAGATCAAGATCAGCCTGCACATCCATGCAGTCTGATCATGATCTGCAGTGTTGGCTGTTTAGTCAGTACCTTTTTGTTATGTACCCTGTTTAACAGTTTATGGTACTTTTCAAATTGAAAATGGACAAGTTTATTATAGAAATTTAGCAGGGTAAGGGGTAACAGACTGTGGAATTAAAGATTCAAAGAAATGACCATAATATCACATCAGAACTTGTTTTGGCTATAAAATAAACAACTTTTATAAATTGCAAAGTTTCATTATGGACAGGTTTAAAAAAAAAAGTTAATGAGAACAATTCTTAAAAATGATTTAAAATAAATATTTTTGTCATTTTATAACATTGATTTTACAGTCAACAATTGGTAAAAACATCTTTGTCAGAACCACCGGGCAGATTTACACCAAACTTCACAGGAACGATCCATTGGTTGCCCCTTTTCAAAATTGCCCAAAGAATTTAATTCCATGCAGAACTCTGGTTGCCATTGCAACCAAAAGGAATTGCAACCAAAAGTAAAAATGTCTTGTCAGAAACTGTTAGCTGGATTTCAAAAGTATTTCGTAGAAATGATCTCTAGGTGACCCTCTACCAGAATTGCCTAAGCCATTCTGTTTTGGTATAAAACATGGCCACCAGGGGGGCCTATTTTCCCTATATGGCTATATTGTAAATTTCAAAAATCATCTTCAAACCCACTAGACAGATTTAAACTAAACTTCACAAAAATAATCCTTGGGTGCCACCCTATCAAAATTGCTCAAAAAATTGAAATCCATGCAGATCTCTGGTTTCCATGGCAACTGAAAGGAAAAACCTTCTTGTCCAAAACCACAGTAGTTAGGGCTTTGATAGTTGGTATGTGGGATCATCTAGTGGTCCTCTAACAAGTTAGTTCAAATTATCCACCTGGGGTCAAATATGGCCCCGTCCTGAGGTAATATGCTTTACATTTACATACATTCTTTATATATTTACACATAAATTTTGCCATATCAACAAAATCCTTGGTACTCTATAATTTTTAGCTCGACTATACGAAGTATATGGAGAGCTATCCTACTCGCCCCGGCGTCAGCGTCTTTCCGCGTCCCCACCTTGGTTAAAGTTTTGGTGCATTTTCTCTTTTTTCAACTTATCTCTGTAATTACTTGATGAATTTGATTCAAACTTGAAATACTTATTCCTCATCATCATCCACATCATCTGACATAAGGGCCATAACTCTGGCACCAATATTTCATGAATTATCCCCCCTTTTCACTTAGATTTTCAGGTTAAAGTTTTGATGCACTTTCACTCTATCTCTGTTATTACTGAATGGATTTGATTCAAACTTAAAATAGTTGTTCAACATCATCACCCACATCATATGACACAAGGTGCATAACTCTGGCACCATTTTTTCATGAATTATTCCCCCTTTTTACTTAGAATTTCAGGTTAAAGTTTTGGTGCACTTTCACTCTGTCTCTGTTATTACTGAATGGATTTGATTCAAACTTAAAATAGTTGTTCAGCATCATCACCCACATCATATGACACAAGATGCATAACTGTGGCACAATTTTTCATGAATTACTGCCCTTTTTACTTAGAATTTCAGGTTAAAGTTTTATGCACTTTCACTCTATCTCTGTTATTACTGAATGGATCTGATTCAAACTTAAACAATTGTTCACCATCATTACCCTTATCATATGACACAAGGTGCATAACTCTGGGACCAATTTTTCATGAATTATTTCCCCTATTTACTTAAAATTTTAGGTTAAAGTTTTGATGCACTTTCACTCTGTCTCTGATATTACTGAATGGATTTGATTCAAACTTAAAATGGTTGTTCAACATCATCACCCACACCATATGATGCAAGGTGCATAACTCTGGCATCAATTTTTCATTAATTATTCCCCCTTTTTACTTAGAATTTTAGGTTAAAGTTTTGATGCACTTTCACCCTGTCTCTGTTATTACTGAATGGATTTGATTCAAACTTAAAATATTTGTTCAGCATCATCACCCACACTATATGAC
Source organism: Mercenaria mercenaria (assembly GCF_021730395.1). Taxonomy (NCBI): domain Eukaryota; kingdom Metazoa; phylum Mollusca; class Bivalvia; order Venerida; family Veneridae; genus Mercenaria; species Mercenaria mercenaria. The sequence goes on from NC_069378.1 coordinate 3,074,960, forward strand.
ACAAGCTGCATAACTCTGGCACCAATATTTAATGAATTATGCCCCTTTTTGCTTAGGATATACATATATAGTGTTTTGATACATTTTATCTTTACCTCTCTTATTACTTTAAGTTGATATTTTTGACCTAGACTCAGGCTATTGTGCAATATCTTCATCCACAATTGGAGTCATTAAACACTCCAGTGACAGCTCTAGTTTCCTCAGATGTGCCCAGTTTCACTATCCAGCATCGAAATAGTCGAGCGCGCTGTCTCCTGTGACAGCTCTTGTTTGTGTTGTCCATTAAGAAAAAATACAGATTTTATTTACAGACAGTTAAATTGTAAATTTCCAAAATCATACCTAGTTAGACAGGTAATTAAGGGTCACAGCTCCTAATTTGATATGGTTTTAAAGCTAGAGCCAGTTGAAAGGCATAAATTTCAAGAACCCAAACTTTATTCTTGTTCTTGTTTTTCACATTTGTTGAACCTTTTGGCCTAATTACAAAATAAATAAAAAAAAATTTTCATTTCAGCCAATGTTGAGCCCAGGAGGTCCTCGTCAAGTTACAGCAGATTCATTCAAGAAAGAAATGGAGTAAGCTTTACTTATTGTGTTCTGCTGCCTGTAAAAATATGGCATAATCTTTACTTATTGTGTTCTGCTGCCTGTAAAAATATGGCATAATCTTTACTAATTGTGTTCTGCTACCTGTAAAAAAAATAAAAGAACATCACATTTTACAAAACGCATAATATTTTTCATCATATTTTGTGTCATTGAGATATTTCTATCCAGGAATCTTCAAAAGCACATAATGGTATGGTCCACATTATGGAAGTTCATATGACAAATCTTCATCATTAAAAAAATACCAGTAGGTAGGTATGACATTTTGATGATGCTCTTCAGTGTAAATCAGGGAAAGACTTATAACATGTTTATATAAGTCTGTTTTCTTAAATTTGTTCTAATAAATAAAATCTAATAAATTAAAAGATAAAATCCTAGTAAGTTTATTAGAGTAATATAGGTGTATTTTCATGGAATCCATTTTACAAGATACATATTTTTTGCAGTATGTATGTACATGAATTCATTTTCTTCAGCAGTTGAAGCTGCAAGGAGAGACTGATGGAAAATGACAGTGACTGGACAGAAAATGATGATGGTGAAGAACTATAGAAAACTTGGGAAAACTTATAGCTACCATCAAAATAGCAGTCATTGATTCCAATATTCCAGCCAATGTATCCCTCTCGTAGGTAAAATGTTCAAGATTCTGTTTGTCAAATTGTTTTTATAGACTGCCATTTCAGAATTTTTTTTACATTAGCCATTAATTACCCTGCTAAATTTCTATAATGAACTTGTCCATCTTTCAATTTGGACAGTAACATTATATGTTAAAAGGTTTGCATACCAAAAAGATAATGACTAAATGGCAAACAGTGCAGATAATGATCAGAGTGCATGGATGTGCAGGCTGGTCATGATCTTCACTGGTCACTAAGGCAGAATCACTTGTGCCAGCATGGTAGGGGTTAAAGTTATAAGATTATTAAATTTAATGCCAACTTGCGCATTTTTTGAAGCTCGTAAAATTCTATGTGGAATTGATTCTTTGTTAGATTTAAATGAAATTTGTAACATGTGTAAATGTTGAGTTCTGCTCACCCAGGGCTAGAGGGTGTGGCCGTTAGCACTCACAGTGTAGACTCATTCAAATGGGAGTCTGCAGTATTTCCATTTGTGTAAAAGGGCAACCAGTGTTTTTTTAACTTTTTCTATTTCATTAAAGTTTTTAATATTCAGTTTAATTGGAGAGACTGTCAGTTACATGCTCATATTCAGAGTTCAGGGTTCAGGAATCTTGGTTAAAGGTATGTGATCAGTAACTTTTGAGCAACATTTTATGGTATTTCACATTTTTCATACATTCTGTTAGAGATTTATTTTAATAATAAAAAGACCTATTACATAGACATAGATCCCTATTAGAAATGTATATTTTATTACTTTTTCTGAAAATTTGTAATTACCTTCCTTTTTAGCTCATCTGAGCCAAAAGCTTGTGGTGAGCTTTTGTGACCGCTCAATGTGTGTCGTGTGTCCATCAACATTTTCTAAAAAAATCTTCTTCTTGAAAACCACAGGGCCTAGGGCATTGATATCTGGTGTGTAGCATCATCTAATGGTCCTCTACCAAAAGTGTTCAAATGATCCCTCTAGGGTCAAATATGGCCCCACCCCGGGGGTCACATGGTTTTTATAGACTTATATAGGGAAAACTTTGAAAATCTTCTTGTACAAAACCACACGGCCTAGGGCTTTGATATTTGGTATATAGCATCATCTAGTGGTCCTCTACCAAGATTGTTCAAATGATCCCCCTAGGGTCAAATATGGCTCCACCCCGGGGGCCCCAAGTTTTACATAGACTTATATAGGAAAAAAAGTTTATTAGTCTTCTTGTCTGAAACCACAAGATTTAGACCTTTGATATTTTGTTTGTAGCATTGTCTTATGGTCCTCAACTAGAATTGTTCAAATTGTACCCCTGGGGTGAAAAGAGGCCCTACCCTGGGGGTCCCAAGTTTTATATAGAAAAATTATGCTCTTTGGGTTAAAATAGGCCATGCCCCGGGGCCACTTAATTATTTTATGAGTTATTTAGGAAAAAATACTTAAAAAATTATCTTGACAGAATTATACCCCTTCTAGTATCTTCCTTTTAAAGTAGAGGTCTCTTATTGAGACATATATTCATTTTACTGTCAAATCAACTAATAGTGGAGCGCGCTGTCTTAAGGACCGCTCTTGTTCTGTTGACTTGTTTGGTTTTGGTTGTATATTCAGGTTTTTTTCTTGTTTGACAGGACTGGTGTTACCAGTTTTATATATCAGCAGTTTGTCCCGGCAGTTTGTTCCAGTTGTGTCCTGCAGTTTGTTCCAGCAATTTGGTTGTTCCAGCAATTTGGTCCAGTTTTGTTGCAGTTCCATATGTTATTCTTCCCAAGTCTTTATAGAAGTAAGTGCATCTTAAAAAAGTTAGAACAGTACTATAATTAAGAAGTAGTATGTTTGGAAGCATTAACCCTTACCCTGCCATATTTCTAAAATGGACTGGTCCATCATTCAATTTGGGCAGTACCATTTATTATTTGAAGGGGTGTTTACGGATAATTTACTGACCAAATAGCGAACAGTGCAGACCATGATCAGCCTGCACGGATGTGATCTTGGTCTGCACTGGTCGCAAAGGCAGAATCACTTGCCGCCAGCAGGCTAAAGGTTAACTGGTGTTGCCATCATGACATAGCACATGCAGACTTGATGCATAGTAGTTTTACATTTCAATTTAAATAAGTAACAGTATTCAAATTTTCAGTTTTTGTTGACATTTACCTATTTGTCTCTTAGGTTAACTTTAAAGCAGGACTTTCACTGTCAGATATGCAAAGAAAACAACATGAAGTGGAGACAACCACCAACCAGGGCACACAGTTGGCTTTAGATGAAGTTTCTTATCAGTCAGGTGATTTTTTAAACATACTTTCTTACATCATTGTGCCGACATTGTGTCTGCAATCATTAGTCCTCCACCTCTGATTCATGTGGGGAAGTTGGCAGTTACTTGCGGAGAACAGGTTTGTACTGGTACAGAATCCAGGAACACTGGTTAGGTTAACTGCTCGCCGTTACATGACTGAAATACTGTTGAAAAACGGCGTTAAACCCAAAACAAACAAAAATTACATCATTGTGCAAATGTCGAGTATAAATCAAGTTTAGAAATGTAGATGGGAATGTTCTACATATGAATTTGACTGAAAGAAATATGTCTCAAGTCATTTCTTAACCATTTAGCATCATATGAGAACATTGTTGTCTGCTGACAGAGGATAGTTCAGTAACAGGAGAAATACTGGACAGCTGAATATACAATATACACTAGTTTAACACTTACCCTGCTGAATTTTTATAATGAACTTGTCCATCTTTCAGTTTGGACAGTGCTATTTACTGTTAAAAGGAGTGCTAAGCCAAAAAGTTACTGACTGAATGATAAACAGTGAAGATCTTGATCAGACTGCACAGATGTACAGGCTGATCATGATCTACACTGGTAGCAAAAGCAGATTCAGTTATGTTCAGCATGATAAGGGTTTATGGCTGGCTGGTCAATAGTCTAAGTTTGAGGGCAACAGTTTTGACTATTGACTACCAAGCCAAGCCACTCAATAAATGTTCTATAACATGACTTTAGAAATAAGTTTTCATATTTTTTTTTTACAATGAATTAACTGGTGATTAATATGAGGAAAATAATAGTTCATATTTAGTTAATGACTTCTGCCATTCAATAGTCAAAACTATTGACAGAAATAAATTTTCAGTTTTTTTAGTTCACCTGAGCAATGCTCAAAAAATAGAAAAAATCTTCAATCAACATCTCCTAAACCGCTGGACAGATTTTAAAATAATTTCACACAAATGGTTCTTATGTCACCTTGTACCAAGATTGGTCACTTATCCCTATATGTATGTAGTGGAATCCTCAGAAATCTTCTTGTGTGAAACTGCTAGACTGATTTTAAAATAATTTTACACAAATGGTCATTGTGAGCCTCTACCAAGATTATTCAAGTTATTCCAATTCATCAAAAAACATGGCTGCCAGGGGGGTGTGGTCACTTTTCCCTTCATGTATACCATACTTGTTCAAATAATGGCCCTAAGATCAAAAGATGGCCACACCCCAGTGTTACATTTAGGCTTTTGTATTATGGTAGAAGCCTGGTAAATCTTCACTGAATTGATAATAACTAGAGCCTTGATATTTGTAATAGTGTGTGTGACATGTATGTAATATAGGTTAACATAGATGAAATCTAACTGTGTACTTATACAAGCACACTCAAAGCCTTGTACACAGGTGAGCGCTTTATGGTCAATGAGCCTCTTGTTTTTAAAGTTTTGACTTATTAGCCCAGTATACAAGTAATGAATGCAGACTGATCATACAACATTAAACTGTGGACCTGCACTTTATCATATTGTTTCACCAATGTTAACAACATCCATGTAGAGAAAACTGATCTCTGCATTTAATCCTTGCAGTCTGCAAGGGCAGATTTCTCTTAAGTAGATCTGTATCATCTTTTCTTTTTTTACAAAATAAAGATTGCAACTAACTAAAGATACAGCTGGTACATTTTCTGAAGTGGAACATGCAGAAATTAATAATTGCAACATAATTTTGTTTTTTCAATTTCCTTTACATGAATGGCCAAAAAGGATGTAGATATGGATGCACTTCCTCGTAGCAACTTCAGACCTACAGAACTATAAGTGGAGGAAACAACTATCACTATTGACCTTGAAACCATTGACCTAAGTAAGTTGATTCTAATGCTTTTTTAGCTCACCTGAGCCAAAGGCTCAGGGTGAGCTATTGTGATCGCACACCGTACATCGTCCGTTCGTCCACACTTTCCTTAAAACAACATCTCCTCATAAACTACATGTATTAGGCCAGTTTTGATGAAACTTCACAGGGCTGTTCCTTGGATGATCTTCTTTAAGAATTGAATACCATATAGAACTCTGGTTCAAAAGGAAAAACTTTAAAAATCTTGTCCACAACCATATGTTGTATCATCTAGTTGTTCTCTACCAAGGTTGTTCAAATTGTTCCCCTAGGGTTTATAATGGTCCTGCCCTGGGGGTCACATGGTATACAGACTTATATAGGGAAAACTTTGAAAATCTTCTTGTCAAAAAAAACAAGGCATAGAGCCTCAATATTTGGCATGTGACATCATCTGATGGTACTCTATAAAGACTAAATATGGGGTGAAAAGAGGTCCCATCAAGGGGGTCCCAAAGTTTAGTTAGACTTGTATAGGAAAAAACTTAAAAAGTCTTCTTGTCTGAAACCAAAAGACCTAGGCCCTTTGATATTTGGTATGTGGCATTGCCTTTTGAATCCCTACCAAAACTATTTAAATTTTGCCCCTAGGGTGAAAAGAGGCCCCACCATGGGGGTCAATTTTTACATAGACTTAAATAGGAAAATTCAAAATAAAAATTGTGTGAAACCACAAGACCTAGGCCTTTGATGTTTGGAATGTAGCATTGCGTCATGGTTCTCTACCAAGATAGTACAAATTATGCCCCTGGGGTAAAAAGAGGTGCTGCCTGGGGGTCTCAAGTTCTGCATGGACTTACGTAGGAAATTTTTAAAAAATTCTCTTGTCTGAAACCACAAGGTCTATGCTTTTGATGTTTGGTATGTTGCATTGCCTAGTAATCTTTTACCAAGATTGTTCAAATTATGCCTCTGGGGTAAAAAGATGCCATGTTCTGGCGGTCCCAAGTTTTACATAGACTTCCATAGGAATTTTTTTCTTGACTGAAAGTCTTTTGATATTCAGTCTATAGCATTGCCTAGTGGCTGTCTAACAAGATTGTTCAAATTATACCCCTGGGCAGAAGAGGCCCCGCCCCGAGGGTCACATAGTTTTTACAGGAGTTATATAGGAAAAAATTCTTCAGAAATCATTTGATCATATTTTCTAGACTGTTTAACTATAATAACCTTATGATCCCAAGTAATTAAGGGTCACTTGACTGTAACCTTGACCTACTGACCTACTTTCTTGTTTTTTAAGACATAGCCTTGAAATTTTGATGATATGTACAGTTTTGCACACTGATCTTAAAACTGACTTTCAGTGACCATGAATGTGACCTACTTACCTACTGTCTTGTTTTTAGATAAAGCTTTGGAATTTGGATGACATGTATAGTTTTGCTTGCTGATCTTTAAACAGGTCAATGTGACCTACTGATCTAATTTGTTTTCTGAGCTACAGCAAAAGGATTTGGACCACCTGTAATATTTATTATTACAGATTTCAAAAGTAATCTTGCATAATCTTTACCTTGATCTACTCTCCTAATTTTCTTGTTTTAAAGCTTTAGCTAGGAAATTTGTCCAAGCAAACAACTCTACTCAGGTGAGCAATATAGGGCCATTATGGCCCTCTTGTTTCACCCATTACAGAATCAAGTGAATGGATATGCAGTGTGTGTTTGTCATACTGAATGCTTCTTATATTTTAGTAGCATTGTGTTTTGGTGGAGACAACATTTAATATTTTGTTTCATAGCTTTATTTACATGTTACTGATTTTCAATTGATGGAAATTCATTAGTTTTCAACCAGTTAAAGAAATAAAACTTGTTTCTGTTTTTGAAGACATCAGTCTGTTTTGAAGTTTTGTACATTTTGTCCAAGTGCTTGTCAGTTTTACTCATAGTTTATTTTAAAGTGATATACAGTAAATTGTTATATTTCTTTTATATAGTTCAATATGGGAAGATGCCACATGTCACACAAAGCCGCATCCCACACAAATCCCTGTAGCATAGATATCTATGTCACGCCTAAAAAGGAAATTTCACCAGAGGCATAAAGGATTACCAGGATTGCATGGAAGATTCAGCACAGTAGTCCACACAGGACCAACACATCGAAAACTGGTACTCAGTCGGCCTTAGAGAAATTGTGTACTTTGCTTAAAAATATCCTGAAGTGATTTTGGTTGCTCATAATGGGAGACAATTTGATTTTCAAGTTCTTGTCTCAGCTGTACAGGATGATTTTCAGCTGTGTTTCATCTAAAGTGTATTGTTTTACCAGTGTTAAGGAAACTGTTCAGTTAACAGTCACATTAAATATAAGATCTTGCTATGACACTGTTTGGTATCCGGTACAATGCCTATAGCTGACAGACAGACAAATTTATTATGAAAAACTGGAAAGGCCTGCTAAGGGTTTACATTTTATGTTTAGCGGAATTTCAAGCAATGACTTGTACTCGTGATAAATTTGGTACCAAAATGTTCATTATCTTAAGTAGAAAATGACAATTGTAATTGGAAATTTGAATTGTGTTATTTAACTCAAACTTAGGAAAGTTAATATGTTCAAAATTGTTAATAATGTTTCATTTGTTAAAATGCTATATTATAGCTTTAAGCCATAATGTCCTCTTTTTACACTCTGCCTAAAGAAACACTTCATTTGTTCTTGTTTGCTATGTAGCCATTTCCTTGATTAAAAATACACTTGTGAATCTTTGGACTTCTTGAACAAATTAATACTTTGTGACTATTTTTTTAACTATTTTATTCTTGCTACATGTACATTTAATAAATAATTGCAAAACTTTTACATCTTACTTGGACATAACTTTAAAAGGCCCTACCGCTTCGTTAACAATAAGCAGTTCCCTGTAACTAAAAAAAACTCTGAAGTTCGCTTCTTATTAACTACATGAAGTGGGTACAGTATAGGACTGATGACAGTTTTATTTCACAAATTTCAGAACAATACATTATGGTGGATGTTTTTTTTGTATTTATTTACATTTTTCTATTAGATGATAGTTAATTTAAATTCATAATTGAACACTTTCGAAAGTGAAACTTTTTACTATAAAGCAATTCACAACTAATATTTTCTTTTAAGTAAAATAAAACAATAAAAGAATAAGCAATCCTTTAAATATGAAGTTAAGTAGTATCTTTTAAGCTCAGCAAAAGTATGAGCGAACAGAGATGTCCCTTATTTTCAACATCTTGTACAGAAGTTTTGATTTTATCTGTGTAGATTTTTGACATACTGTACAATTTATTCAGGTGTATGCAAGACAATATTTATAAGGAAGTCTTGTGTTTTAAGCTACCTAATAAGTCCTAATTATTAATATTAGAGAAAACTGTTGATTTTTCAAAGGGCTTCCTGATACTTATGTATAAGCTTAAGTACAAACATATAAGGGTTTACTCATATTTATTATTTTTAGTTCTTAATATCTGTGCAAGTTTTTATTTCTATTTCTGTCTGTTATAATTGGATCTTATGCCTGAATAAAATTGAATTGAATTGTGATGCAAATAGTGTATTGTCTTTTTGTTGTGTCTATGATAATTTCTTTAAATAAACTTTAAACATTATTTGTCTTATTTATTACAATGTTTATAGTTGACAGATGTATACCAAGGTCAAATAACACAGTGAGATTTATGTGCCATTTACAAGTTCATTTACTTTTGCTAATACTAAGACATCAATTTCATTAAAATTTCCAGTAATCACCTCTCTTCAGAAGAGTATACTCTTGATTTGAATAAGGCACGGATGTAATGGACAACTATTTACCTAAAAGTCTCTCTTTCTACACTATCTCATCAGAAGTCAGTAAGTTAGAAGCAGTAACTGTGCAAGAAATGGGAAGTTGGCAAGTTAAGTGAAGAAATTAAAAGTCAGCACTGAGCAGTTGGAATTGAGGTAGTTATAGAACTTAAAAATGAAATAATTAGAAGTAAGGGGGCGGAAGTCGGAAGTTATAGAATGCAGAAGTGCAGAAGTATAGTAGGAAGTCGAGAACTTGCAAGTTAGAAGTGCAGAAGTCAGAAACTTAAAAAGTAGGAAGTACGGAAGTCAAATGTTCCTACAGGGCTTCCATAGACTACCCTCTGTAAAGAATTTATTTCCTTAACACAAAAAGACAACATGGAAAAACACACAGTTTGACATCATTCATGAAAAATCGATGAATGTCCGTCCGACCGACTGTTCACATTTACTTTGTTTATACTCGAGCATCAACAATTTTGAAGCAGTCTTAATCAATCTTTGTAGGCTAAATCAAATCGGTGCGTCTAGAGTTAAGTGCCCTTGTTTGACAAAATTTGATATTTCACTTTGTTTATACTCCAGCATTTTCATTCCTTCACCGATCCTAATCATATTTATATAGAATGTGAATGACTTCAAGGTCTTGAATGACTTAGATTATTAGTGATGTCAGGCTGATAAGACAAGATTTATGTGCCCTTGATTGAAAATCTTTGCTGTATTTCACCTTCTTTATACTCTAGCATCTTCATTTCTTCACATAACCTAATCATATTTCCTGGACAGGAAAAATTACTTTGTTAATCAGATCTGATTTGATTATTAGGTGAAACTGGTTCCAATTTTGCAAAACTGCTTATCGCTTTCATATGATAAACCTCATGAATTGTACTTTAATCTATATACATCTCTTTGACCAGCAGATGGACCTGCAGTATATTTTTGCTAAAAAAAAAAATTAAACATAATCAATAGTCTTTAAAATGAAATACACCAATCCAAAACATGGTTACATAGTATTTGTATTTACCATAAGATCTTGGACCAGAGTAAAATGCCCTTGATATTGCAAAAATCCTTATATTTAACTTGTTTACACTGTAACACCTTCATTACTTCAGCAATCCAAATCATATTTATACAGAATATGTATCTCAAATGAGTTTAATAATGAGTGAAATCTGACCATTACGACAGTGAGAGTTTATTCTATCTTGAATTTATAGAAATTACAATATTTTCCCTTGTTTACACTTAAGCAACTTCATTTCTTCACCAATCCAAATAATTTTTACACAGAATGTGTATGATTTAAAGATCTTGAAGGAGTTCCAATAGTGGACCCAGAGTTATGTGCCCTTGATTCACGAAAATACTGCTTTTATTTCGCATTGTTTTGCATTTTTCTTTCTTCATCAGTCCTAATCATGTGTATGTGATTGTTTTGAAAGTTCAAGTATGCCTTCAGATGGTCTCAGATTATTAGGATAGATAACTCTTTACTGTTTGTATTTCAAATTACCTCCCTTTATCTTATTAAAATGAACATATTTTGGTAACTATTTGCATGATTTGTTCGAAACTTCATTTATGTGATCAATCGGACCCAGGCAGTCAGGGTAGACAACTCTAGAGTTAATTTTTGACAAATCATCTCCCTTTATCTTAATCTGGATATTTCTTCGTAACTTCTGACAAGACTGAAATGAAATTTCTTAATGGTCATCAGGGTACTCAGATGAATAAAGTAGAAACCTCTGGACTGATTTATTTTAAATTACCTCCCTTTGTTTCAAGTTAACGATGATTAAAGCCTTGGTAACACTATATACTCGTCACATGTCACATTTTAGCAAAATTCTGCTAAGTCGAGAGCAGATAGCCTGTAAAGGTAAAAACGCAGTACAAAGACATTTCTATTCCCAGTCTGTTTATTTATGTATGTCATATGATACACTTCCACTGGCACAAATATCACTAAGGTGAGCGGTACAGGACCATCTTGGCCCTCTTGTCACTAAGGTGAGCGGTACAGGACCATCTTGGCCCTCTTGTCACTAAGGTGAGCGGTACAGGACCATCTTGGCCCTCTTGTCACTAAGGTGAGCGGTACAGGACTATTTTGGCCCTCTTGTCACTAATGTGAGCGGTACAGGACCATCTTGGCCCTCTTGTCACTAAGGTGAGCGGTACAGGACCATTTTGGCCCTCTTGTTTTCTAAAGGTTCGCAGTGTTTAACACCACTACGCAAACATTAATATAAGCAACCTCCATATAGATCTATCTTTGTAACCAGTTCTGATCAGAAACTGATTGTTGGGAGTATTTCCGTAGATGTAGATGTAACTGACCTGCCCACTTTGCAAGGCGTAGGTCAACAGATGGGCGCATCATGGCGGGGTCGCGAGTTTGATCCCCGATTGGAACATATGTTCCCCATGACAAAGACATTGTGTCTGAAAGCATTTTTACTCCACCTCTGAATCATGTGGGGAAGTCAGTACTGGTACAAAACACTGCTTAGGTTAACTGCCCACCGTTACATAACTGAAATACTGTTGAAAAAATGACATCAAACCCAAAACATTGTTTGTAAATGGTGAGGCTCTCTGTAAGATTTTAGCAACGTAGGCTATTGCCTAGAACATAACACTTCAAAATTGTTCAAATAAATAATGAATGCGCGGGCTGGTCTGGATCCATGCAGGTCGCAAAGCCACTATGTTGGGTTTCCCATGTTGCGGCTCAAATTGTTTATTGGAATGAACAGTGTTTTCCAGGGCATATACTGATCAATCAGCATACGGGGGTATTACCATTAACATAATATGATTAACAAGTACATTCAAGATCAAAGAAAGAAAAGGAAATAAAGAAACATGAGCAATTATCAATACAAATAATGATATACCACAAGTATCTAAATCATATTCATGGATAGGAGTGGACATATTTTTTTCTGTCCTTTCTTTATCACCAGGATTGCAAATATTGTTAATTATCTCTTGTTCATTAGATTGTATGTCTCCAAGTGTGAGATTTAAAGTATCAAATAACTGTTCTCCTGCACCAGGTCCAATATTTTAATAAGGCCTAAAAAAAGTTACTTGTTTCCGCTAACCCGATCGACCCTATTTTTTGCCGCCGACGCCTAACACTTTTTTAAGAGTCCAAACGAAAATTAAATCGTGTCGATTTTAGCTCGTAGTCGTGTTTAGATTGTCCAAAGTTCTGTAGGAAATATGTCCTTTGTCGAATAATAATTACGATTTATTTACCTAAACCTGAAAAAGAAAAGTTAAACTCAGTCATATTACAATATTAAAATGATAATCGAGAGAATTTTAGCCATGCTTTTATACTACGTGGTATAAACAAACCAATTTAAGTCCTCGAAACTGTTTAGATTTATTAAAAAAATTCTGAAAATGAATCCTGGTTAGAAACATTGACGAGGTTGATTGCATTTCAGAAACGTTGTCGTATCTTTCCAGAAGTTTTTGCATACCAACACGAAAATCGAGCGTTTTTATTATCATGATTTTTTCACTGGTTGAAGTTGCGGATGGAAATATGTAGCTCTAGCGTAATTGTTTTGTGGTAATGAGGCCCGGATGAAGATACGAATGGAAATATCTAGGTATCGGGTACCAGTTTAGGCGGTAAAGAGGCTCTGAGAACCATATATTAAATTCCACATCTTTAACTAGTGAGATATTTTTCTTCCTACATAATGTATTCTTCAATTTGTAGCAGAAATTGAAAACGTGCGCAGTCTGATCAGGATCCATGCTGATCGCTTTAAGAAAGGTTTGAACGTGATTTTCAGGATAAATCAAAGGCTTTGAAACAAAAGAAATATGCTTATGTGTTAAAGTAGAGCGATATATTCGCGGGGCTATTATAATCATGTTACAAGATTAAAGGTTAGTCGTCAAAGAAAACTAATAAAACATATGCAGTTCTTATGTTTGTAATTTAATATGTGATTTATACCGATTTGATTAATGCCAGTATTTTATAGTTCAAAAAAAAAAAACAACAAAAAACAAAGACAAATATCAAACAGGAAATGCCACGTACCAAAATCGCAGCCTCCCCAAAACGAAACCTACAGCACGCAGACGTGCACACCACACATACACATACACGCGCGCACACACACAAAGTCAACACACGAGGACAAAACGAACAAACAAAGGAACACAAACACGCGCACACACACACACAAAGCCTACACAAGAGGACAAACGAACAAACAAAGGAACACAGTGGGGCACCGCATTGGAACGGTCAGTGGCAAAAACACCACTGGGGAGCTTAAACCGGTTTATTTTGCGCACCAAAAACACGGGACAGTGTAAATAAAAGTAATCCCCTCCAGGTGAATCTCTAACACACATAATGGAAACAAAAAGGCATGGCATGTAAAACACAAAAATGCTCGTGTATAAAAATATAAAAAGCAAACCTTTAGAACCAAAAACGTAAGTACTCAATGCCTTTTCAGAAGACAGAGCAACAAGAGAAACACCCTTAAGGGCCCGACGAAACAGGCCAGAAGACAGATATCAAAACAGTTCAGTCCTGGTAGGATTTAAAAACTGCTTATCATAGAGTCCTCCCCCTCTTCCGTCAGACACAATCAAAGAGGGAAGCGTAGTGTCCAACTGTAAACGGGTTGAACACTAAACATGCGGTATGTCTCAAAACAGTTGGGTCGTAACCTCTTTTAATAAAACGTTTTATAATTTTACCAAATACATTTGGAAAATTACCATGACCCAAGATCTTACGAAGTTTGTAAACCACATCCCCATAAAAAGCGGGTTTAGAAATACCTTCTCGCAGAAGTGTCTTTAAATTACTATTGAATTTTAAAACTAAATCAGAATTACGATAGTAAAATTTAGCAAAATATTTACGCAATTTGTAATAACGGTAGCCTTGCTGAAGAAGTTTACTTGTAATATATAGATTACGTTCATTGAAATGCTTGACATGACTACACGCTCTGGCAAACCGAATTAATTGAGAAATATATACCCCATAAGATGTAGCCTGAGGTACATCCCCATCCAAATGGGGAAAATTTACAATACTAAAGTTAAAATCATCCCTCTTGTCATAAATTTTGGTATGTATAATATTGTCATAAATAGAGAGATGTAAATCTAAAAACAAAGTCTAAGTTTTGTTGCAGTAGTCATTAAATCCAGGCGTCAACAATCCGTCTAATACATCGCCCACTCACAAGCACGCTTGAACACACACATGCTTGAAAACTCACCCATGCACTTGCATTACCTCCCAAAATGGCCAAAATACATATAGGTATCAAAACTTCTAAAAACTGGATTGGATCTTTTACGTGATGTGAAAAATAAATTAATAATAAACAACAACAACAGAAAAATGTTCCTATTTGGGGCATCTAAATATAAGCATATCATTTTAGGCCATCAGTGCAGTTTATTTCCGGGTGTATAACAATTTTGTAACGGAAATATCCGTATGTGTAAGCAATATATTATGGAATTCATTGGTTGAAATTTACTTTACGCTGCCTTCTTTAACAAACAAACAAATTGACGTCATATTTCTTTTAATGCAAAATCAGAATTACGCGATTGAGAAGTATTGACGAAGTCTTTCGATTTTCAGAAAAGAAAGCGTACTCTTGATATATTAAGCCTTGTTCACTTTATATACAGATAAACATTGGGTCTTTAAGAAAAACAAGCTAAAGCGATCAACTGCTAAACAATTCTGGCATTATTTTGCAAAGTAAATATAAAATGAATTTTCAGGAAATTCATTCCACTTTTTCAGTAGCTAAAAATATAGTGGCTATATATACATAGCCTTTAAAATTGTAGGAATTGTATTACAGAGGAAACAGTTTGCAATTGATACAACTATGCTTCGACATGTGGAACAGTTACTGGGGAAAAAAAGTTTCGAAATATAAAATTTTGATATCGTGTGTTACATTCACAGTCATTGGCAAAACTGGTGTAAGCGTCTAATTTTATCCGAAATCCATCATTACAGAAATAATACACATGTTTTAGATACTATAAACACAAATGTAAACGTTCTTTTTAGCACATTATGAACTATCATTTCAGAAAAATAGGATTTCTTACTTTCAATGTAGAGATAAGATAAATGTAAACCAAATATTCATAGGAACGAATTTTCGGGAAATGATACATTATTTTACAATCATATGATAAGTGTGACTTTTATCTTGTTTAGTGTGATTGATTATACATGAAGTTATATGTCTTTAAAAATAATAAAAATGAAGCTGAAAGTTCTGGAATGTGTTAGTATTACAACTGTTTAAACGACCTGACTCAGGAAAAGTCCAGTCTACATCATGATACATAGCCTTAAAGGCTTACGAGAGTTAACTGGGTAATAACTAAAATTTCCAACATACAAAGTTCTTCAAACCTGGTCTATTGACTCATGACAATGTCTAAAATAGAATTTTGACAGAAACATCCTATGTCAGCACCCTTGAATTTTTAGTCGAAAGGCAGCCAAATAACACGCAAACATGCTGTGTATCATCAGTTGCCGAGTCTAATTCTAACACTCGAAGGGATCACAGTTTGCTTTCATTCTGCCTTGCACTGCTGTCCCATCGAACACAAAGGGATTCCCTTTAACTGCATTCTGGTCTAGGCTCACTTTAGCTACCCTTTTCATGCACAGGACCCTAGTTCTCTTTGAGCGATCAAAGTCGTGGTCCCTGTAACAAGCAAAAAGACAAAAACTGGTTAAGTCTTAATATAAGATCAAAGTTGACTTATTGTAACCCCCGACAACAAAGTTGTAAGGGGGTGTATACTGGTTTCAGGTTGTCTGTCTGTCTGTCTGTCCGTCTGTCCGTAGACGCAATCTTGTGCGCACCATCTCTCCTTATCCCCTTGACAGAATTTAATGAAACTTCACACAAGTGATCAGTACCAACAGTAGTTGTGCATGGGGCATGTTAGGTTCTTTTAGAAAAAAAATTTGCAGAGTTATGGGACTTTGTTTTTTTGTTACTATACTATATACATAGACGCAATCTTGTGCGCACCATCTCTCCTCATCCCCTTGACACAATTTAATGAAACTTCACACAAGTGATCAGTAACAACAGTAGTTGTGCATGGGGCATGTTAGGTTCTTTCAGCGACAAAAATTGCAGAGTTATGGGACTTTGTTTCTTGTTAACATACTATGTACATACAGTCTGCATATGCAATCTTGTGCGAGCCTAATCTACCAAACCCTTACACACAATTTAATGAAACTTCACACAAGTGATCAGTACCAACCCTAGTTGTGCATGGTGCATGTTACATTCTTTTAGATAAATATTCTGCATAGTTATGGGACTTTGTTTTTTGTTACTATACTGTATACATACAGTCGATATACATACAGTCCACATAATTATGCAATCTTGTGTGTGTCAAATTGCAATGTACTGTGTCAGTGCATGCAGGAGGTACATTCATCCCTTTTAGTGATAGCTCTAGTTATAAATGCAGGTGTGACATGTCGTGTGCCTACTATAACATGTCGCTATGTATTTAATCCAAAAACAAACGAATATATACATGAACTGCTTACGGCGTTGACAAGGGCATTGATAGTTTTGTTTTACTCATAGTTTGTTATGAACTGACTCAAATCGAATTTTGTTTTTGTTTGTCTTTTTTTTCTACGGATCTCTTCAGAGTTTATTCAATTATTTTGTAACACGACGGCGTTTCCTATGAAGTTTATTTGTTTTGCCGGTATAAAGGTTATTTCAGTGAGTTTACAGACTAGAATTTCCCCTATTTTTCTCATTATTAATAATTATAATAATATCATTATTATAATTATTATTGAATATAGGTTATTACCTGTCTTCCCATGTACAATGCACGTTGTATGGATCTGCCCGTTGCTCATATTTGCTACCAGATTGCAAACAGTTTCGAACAAATCCGTTACATGGCCAAAATCTGATTATCCACCTTTAATGCGGTTCTAGAATTAGCTTGGAGCGATAACAAGAGCGATTTTGAGATTTTGGTCAGTTTGTCCCGTTTTCCAGCCAAACTAAAGCATACATGGACAGATGTTGTGTGATCGGAGGTACGCATTTATAAACGGACTTGCAACATACTAAAGACATTTTACAAAAATCCGTAACAAAATACTTACGACGAATTTTCTTCTTGAATCGACGCTTTGTTGACAAAAAAATGCTCGGCGCGATACATCATGTAGACCACGTGATTGTGCACCGTGATACTAGTATCAACAGTGTTAGAAAAAAGTGGTAACTACTTTTTACGACCGCGCTACACATCTGGATCGGATGACGTCATTGCACGTGAGTGGTATATTGCAGAATAACCCGAGATAGATTTTACTCTACATGTATGTATGTTATTTGCTGGTCGTGTTAGAATATCTCATATATTATCTTTTCGTTTCAGGGTGGTTAAAGGCCCTTACATTAAATGTGTTGCCCTCTCCTATGTAGGTTCAAAACCTCACTTCGGGTGTAGAAAACCTCTTTTGATGACGTCATCCAACTAACTGGTTATGTTCTTTGTTTGGTTATTTTGGGTTTAACGATGTAAGATTTCAATAAATCGCAGTTCTATCCTTATGTTTGTTTGTTTGTTTCTTTTGGGTTTAACGCCGTTTTTCAACATTATTTCAGTCATGTAACGGCGGGCAGTTGACCTAACCGGTGTTCCTGGATTCTGTACCAGTACAAACCTGTTCTTCGCAAGTAACTGCCAACTTCCCCACATGAATCAGAGGCGGAGGACTAATATAAGTGTATTAATATTAGCGGAGTACTTATTTTCGCACTATAAGCGGGAACGGGCATGCGCTAATTCATGTCTAGCGCTAATATTAGACTGAAATGAAAGGCTTTCCTAATAAAAAAGTAACATTTATCTATTGATAATACCGCAATTACAATGCAAGAGAGCACAGAGAAATACATATTTATTGTGTACATATGACAATAACTGCATTCCTAACTAATATTCTGCAGAATGTTTCAAATAGAATAATCAAACCTGCTTGAACATTAGTGCAAAAATCATCTATTACTGTAAATTAAGTTGCATTATTTTTTTATCTTCGCCATTGTCCGTAAACATCATATATAGCACCTTCGGAGTAGATCGCCAGTTTGTCTGGTCGCGCTAATTACGAGTGTAACCATAATATTTTACTGCTTTGAAAACCAAGTGTGAATTTGAAAACAAACAGTTATCATCATTCTGCACTGTATACATGTACACAGTGTAAATAAATATAATGGAGATAATAACATTTATTTAATACTAGTACGAGATTTTTATACAGTATAAGAAGAAAGAAAAAGAAAACAGATCAACATACATAATATATACATATTGCTTTTCTTTTAAAAGTTGTTTAAAAAAAAAAAGAAATTAATACATAATTATGCAAACTTTATTAAGTAATATTTTTTAAAGACAAAAAACCTGTTGCATACAATAGTCACGTTCGGGCCATTCCGTATTTGATCGAAACTTGTGTTTCAGCTACCGCTAATTGGCTATTTTAGCGCTGCTGATACTGCGCTATTACACGTACGTGCTAATATGTCGAAACTACTCAAGGTGTTTGCGCTAAAATTTAGCTGCGCTAATATAAGTACACTTACAGTAATGATTTCAGACACAATGTCGTTTATCAAATAGTCACAGAGAACATAAGCCCCGCCCGAGGATCGAACTCACGACCCCGCGATCCGCAGACCAACGCCCTACCTACTGAGCTAAGCGGGCGGGCTGCTCCCTTGTCTGAAATACCTGGATGGACAACTGAGATCTTGCTCAACCACTGAAAGCTGGAAAAGTCGTCAGATTACCTAAATTGTTTTGTCGTGACTCTTAATCAATAAATAAATAAATAAAATATTATACAGTATTATCCAGTGATCGGCAATGAACATATTGTATGATTTTAATATTTTGAAATTTTAAACTGCTGCAATTTAAATTAAGGTTTAGCAGTATATCACACAACAGATTTTTTTTAACAAATGAACAGCATCTTGACACACACTTATCTGTCCAATACATGTTTACTGTTCTGTCCCACAGAGTTGGATACTTAAAATATTCTTAATGAGTTGTCCCCCTTTAAATAAGAATGCCATTTGTAAAGAAATAAATGTAAACAATTGTCAAAAACGATGTTTTACCTAGTTATGTAAAGTTTAAACACTCGCACGATGTTGCAAATGCACTAAAACGAAGAAGTGTAACAGCTTTTAAAAAATGGTGAGTTTTTAAAGGCGCTGAACTGTCCAGAAATGCGGCCCCTTCATGCAGCCCCTTTCCGGAATTCAGTACATATATCAGTAAATTGACAATACAATGGTTTTGTAGAGTAATATAAATGTTTTATACGCTATTAAATTTTCATGTAAAACAATGCTTTCTTTCTATGATTTGATGACGTTCGAACTTTTTTCTCCGAAACATGGACCTATACCTTAATAAAACTGCGCACACAATTGATACCAGCTGTAGGGGAGCTAAGACTATTCCCAGGATGGTCACTATCTGGGCGTGGTGTGCGTGCACCTTTTCTACAACGGCGACCCTGTGGCACCCCAGTTTCTTCTACTGTTACGGGACTGGACTTCCGCAACCAAAACTCGCAATTATCCGTATAGGTCCGACTTTGACACATGCTCACGCACACGAATATCAAGACCATTCCCGGGTTGGCCGCTATTCCGGACCCCCTCTACAATGACCACCTGATGAGATCCCAGTTTCTTCTACGGTTACAGTCAGTCCGGCAATTTTTGCCGCCAGCCAAAAAAAAAAAACAAAACAAAAAAACAAAAACAAAAAACATTTCCAAGTGTTTCTGGCCAAAAACATCAGTTCGCCCTTGCTTGGAAATCAGACCGTTCCAAGGATGGTCTCCACCTAGGCGTAGTGGGCGTCTTACCTATTTAAATCGGCCATTGGATGACACCCAGTTTCTTCTACAGTTACTGAACTGGACCAAAACTCGCAACTTCCGTCCACGGCCGACTTTAACTCGTTGGGTTCCTTTTCATACATTTTCGTTATTCTTATTGCCCCTCCATTATTCAATCATGACGAAGAAATACTTTAATATGAATGCATGTAAAATTCATCTACGCCTTATATATAAATTAAGTACTTGTGTCACAAAACGAAACTATTCGAATTTTTTTTTCACTTTACAAAGTGGAATTCCCTACTTTCGTTTTAGTAAAAAGATAATTATACGGGGATGCAATTACAAGCAGCTCTTTCTGATTCATCTCCTTTGTTGGGAAGATAATCATTGATCATTGTTATATGTTGTATAACTGGTGTATCTACATGATTTACTGGCCGTTGTAGCGAGAAGTAATGGATAGTCAATAGTCCTCAAGCCCCGTTGCACCGACTGAAGAGTAATCTATTACGCAGATATTGAATGGACTCCGTGATCTCTAACGACCACACTGTATCAAGGCACGGTGAGATTATTTCGGCCGCTGATTGCTTTTGTGATATGTAATATGTGATATGTAATAAAATCTGAAAAATTATCCTTTAGCATAGAAGGCGACTGAGCAACACAATAGCAGACTCACTGCACGCAGACGTGTCAACGACCAAAACAAAAACACATGAACAAAAGGAACTCAATGGGGCACCGTCTTGCAACGGTCAGTGGCAAAAACACCGACGGGAGCTTAAACCAGTTAATGCTTACCTAACCTTCCTCTTACCACCGGAATGTTCCATATCACATGTCCATGCAAAAGTCTCTGACTACTAAAACGTCTGTTCCTGCACTCAGGACATAGAGCAGACCAAGAAGACACAGACCACATATATGTAAAATTGGTGTACATAGTCACTTTTCTTTCTAAACTTTGCTTAAACCCTGTATAACTAGCCTTGACTGATATATCAGCAAATTGCTTTCAGACAAAATTTGAGCGAAAACGTCTATTCCTAAGGTACATGGACACCAGAATCTTGTGTTGAACTTTTTTTGCATTAAAGCCCTGCTCCGCTGCTATTCAAATTCTTTTGTGTGTATGCAACCCATGATTACAATAGGTAACAGTTAACGGCCACGTGCCACACTTAAGCACGCAAAACCACAGAATTTCATATAGAATTTTATATAAAAATAGACTCTACATTGACAGGTGTCACAGTTAATAGTCAGGATTTTCATGCTTTTTCAGTGACAATTCAAGGTTAAAAGGTAGGACGGGAGCAGGGCTTTAAGCATTATAATCATATGCAAAACGATCAAGTGTATGTAAATTTGTCTTCGAGTAGTTTAAAACTCCAGTCTAAAATCGATCTGTAATCACTATCGGCACATCTGCTGAGAAAATCAGCCATACAGCTTCTTGTCATGGAAACCAAACCTGAGATCAACGGAAACGCGTTTCTTTCCTACACGTTCCATATATCTTGACAGCAGTGTCATGCAAATATGCTTTTCGACTTATTATTTTTAATATTAAATATATATTCTCTTCATTATAAATTAACAAAAAAAAAAAGTTTGCATACCGTCTTACCGGCGACAGTGATGACGAATCACTGCCAGGATGACAGATGACAATTAATATATTTGTAAGTTATTTGGTTTCGACAACAGTTAAATAAAAGCAAGGGTACTTCTATATTCACGAACGTGTCGTCCATCAATCACTGGAGATATATTTAGGCAGTTTGGATTTAATTTTACAATTGTTATACTAATTATGACAAGCAAATACCACGGGTCAGCTTTGATCCAGAATGCGAGAATGTTTTTGCTTTAATATCTGTAGCAATTTTTGTTTACCCGAACTAGTTTTAAAGTTTGTAACTTTTTCGATAAAAGACATGCTCCTGGGGGATGAATGTTTTTGTGCATAACAGTTAAATTTCTCCAGTTCATTAACTCAAAAGATATTCTGAAGTGAAAACAAACATGATTACGTTTTGAAATTTCACTCACCAGAATCATTTTAATAATCAGAAAGTCGAGTCAAAGACTATCTAATGACATCACCAGCCAACGGTGCAACAGGTTCGTGAGTACAAAACTGTTCTTTCTTTAATTATATGAGCCGTGCCATGAGAAAACCAACATAGTGGGTGTGCGACCAGCATGGATCCAGACCAGCCTGCGCATCCGCGCAGTCTGGTCAGGATACATGCTGTTCGCTTTTAAAGCCTACTGCAATTAGAGAAGCCATTAGCGAACAGCATGGATCCTGACCAGACTGCGCGGATGCGCAGGCTGGTCTGGATCCATGCTGGTCGCAAACCCACTATGTTGATTTTCTCATGGCGCGGCTCATATATTCATCACATCCAAATAACTTACCTACGTATTAATTGTCTGTAAAATACGATGTCTGTCATCTAGACAGTGATCCGTCATCGTTGGCGCATAGTTCTCTCCATGAGGAACTTAAAATATGCTTTGCCTCTGACCAATCGCCTACAGTTTGGCTGCCTTCAGAACCTTCAATATAGCCTCCAAATCTTGTTCCACTGGCGTCAATAAAGACGTTCGCATTTTTATTTACGTTAAAAAAGATATCTGCAATTTCTACACTTGATACATGATCTACTAAACACATGTTCATGCATATCACGTTTTCCCTCCAAAATAATAGCCCATTGAAACCTTTATCAGGGCGTCCTACCGGCCTCTGCTCGTTAAACAGCTAAATAATGGCCATGACCTTAATTGCACGGCAGGTCCACGCACTGCATAGATACTAACTGCAGATTTAAACAAGCGATTTTCTTTGCAGAAATAAAGATGAAACCATCAATAACTTCCGGCACATTTCATCTAACATTTTCGTTTCTGCTTATTCTCGCTTCGGTTAGTTTTAGAATACATGGCGCAATGCTCCAAAAATACCCCAACCAAGTTGAAATTGAACGACGTTTGCCAGTGACATGTTTCTTAAACTATTAAAACACCAATGTTTGTAAATAAATTGACTAGAACTCAAGCAATTTTCAATGGCAGATTCGCCCCCTCCCAACCAGTACATTCTTCAGAAAATACAATACTTTTAGGTCCGCTCTCCTAGTTAATTATGTAGAGGGCAGCTCTATAAATCGCGGGACCATGAGTGTTCGATTTCCGGGCAAAGCGGCATGTTCTTTGTGACGATTTGATAAAAGACAGGTTAACCGCCCGCCGTTACATGACTGAAATACTGTTAAAAACGGCATTAAAGCAGAAAAAATCATTTGCTGCAGGTGGGTGTCGTCGACTAAAATCGTCCACTCTCCAAGTAGTGCAGGTCTTAACAAATGATTACCTCAATATTTATAGGCCTAATATCTCGGCCAAGTTTGATAACCAGATACATTGTACACCTCTACATCTACGGAGTTACTCCCAACAATCAATTTCTGATCATAAATTGGAGGTACCAGAGGGTATGTAGTTATTACTCTTGAATCACTTAAGTTGTGGAAGTTTACAGTGTCCACTCTCTTTTTTGAATATCTCTACTTCAATGTTCACCATCTTAGTCATTTTCATGGATATAAACTCTCGACCTGGAGTTATGAATCTAGAATTACTTGATAACGGCAAAAGAATAGAGAATGTCAGTTGTCTAGTTTGAACAGTTTTAACCAACGTAACAAAAGTGTCACAATGTTAATGGGCATAATAGTTTGGTCGATTTCGGGAACCAGCCGCATCGTCACAGATTAACTCGAGTTATTGCATTGGATTACCAAAATGTTTCCACTCTAGAATTTAAGTAGTTCTTATCCAATATTCAGCTCCCTTGTCACAATATAAATGGGCATAGTATCTCGAACAAGAGTCATAACCAGTCCGATACCCCCAGTCACACTTAAGTTATATCCCTTGAATCACTTATCTTGGCGAACTTTGATTACCTGGTGGATAGTCTTTATTATTGTTTAGAAAAGCGCATGTTTCCCCCAAAAGCATAGTAGGCAAGATGTCAATAGGGGACAGTGTCGAAAGTCAGACACTTATGGTTGGCTGAAATAGGGATCATCTATTCAGCTGATACAACTATGCTATGACCGCAATAAAGTTTCAACATTTTGGGTCTAACGGTTTTCAAGGTATTGATTGGGAATGGTTTTCCATATTCTGGCCCCTGTGACCTTGACCATTAATCGAGTGACCCAAATTCAATAGGGTTATCTACGCTGCATTTCCAATCATCCTTTCAAGTTTCGTTATTCTTAGTCAAGCGGTTCTCAAGTTATTGATCAGTAAATCTGCAAGTCCTATCACCACACGATCTTGAAGGTTCTTGGTCCAATGGTTTTCAATGTTCAGGCCCCAGTTACATTGGCCTTTGATCAAGTGATTTAAAATCACCAGCGGTCATCTACTCTGCATGTCCTGTGAAGTTTCAGCATTACTGGTCAAGTTGTTAATCAGAAATGGTTTCAAATGTCTTTTATTTAGTGTTCCCAAAAGAAAAATGTGTCATTAACTCTGTAAGTCCTATCGACTTACGAAGTCTGAAGGTTATGGCTCAAATGGTTCTCAAGTTATTGATTGAAGTACAGGCCCCTGTGACATTGACCATCCATGGAGTAACTCCCAAAACAATAGGGGTCTTTTAATTTATATGTATATAATAATAAAATATATATCCCCTATGAAGTTTGGAGGTTTAAGGTCAGAAACGGACGGATGGACAATGTAAAAACATGTCTCCCCAAGAGGGGCGACAGAATAATTACTTTTTGTATTGACAGACTCAGTTTTGGTGTGCGGTCTTCTGGTTTTATTTTTAGGTACCGCTCTCAGAAGCAAATCAAGTAACAACGTTTTCGGCATTTGCCATCGCGTCCGGTAAGGTTCACTAGAACTGTCACAGGAGTGACTCATACCCCCACCATACGGTCTTGTCACAGAAGAATGACAACCATAAGTAATCTTAAAAATACTTGGAATGATATAAAAATGTTAAAAAAGCTTAATACAGAAGTTTACTCGTCTTTGGAGTACTTCATCCTGGGCTTCCACATATAAGTAATACTAGTAATTATATGCCTTGGATGAGGGATGGGGTAAAAATAAAAAAATCTCTAATATTAGAGATACACTAAAAGTGAATAGTGAAAAAAAGTGTCTTACCGACCCATGTAACCACAGCAAAATGTATTTATTTTTACATAGGACTGATAATAAAAAAGTTAGAAAAATACCAAAAATATTGAAAATCTAAAAATAGGATTTCTAAAAATAGACTAATTCTTGGAATTTAAGGGGAAGAAACTCAGTACAAAAGTTAAAAAAAAGGTTACTTCCCTTTGGCTCTAAGCCAATCAGAATGAGACATAGTGAAAATACATCAAAATCCACCTTAAATTTTAATTAAAAGGGGACATAATTCAAGAGAAAAAATTGTGTCAGAGTTATGCACCTTGTGCCACATGATGTGGGTGATGGGGTTGAACATCTATTTTAAGTTTAAATCAAATCCATTTAGTAGTAACTGAGATATAGTGAATATACATCAAAATTAACCTTAAATTCTAAGTAAAAAGGGGCATAATTCATGAAAAATTGGTTTCAAAGTTATGCACCTTGTGTCACATGATGTGGGTGATGAGGTGGAACATCTATTTTAAGTTTGAATCAAATCCATTTTGTAATAACTGAGATATAGTGAAAATACATCAAAATTAACCTTAAATTTAAAGTAAAAAGGGGACATAATTGATAAAAAATTGATGTCAGAGTTAAGCTCCTTATATCACATGATGTGGGTGATGAGGTGGAACAAATATTTTAAGTTTGAATCAAATCCATTTAGTAATAACTGAGATATAGTGAAAATACAACAAAATTAACCTTAAATTCTAAGTAAAAGGGGACATAATTCATGAAAACTTGGTGTCAGAGTTATGCACCTTGTGTCACATGATGTGGGTGATAAGGTGGAACATCTATTTTAAGTTTGAATCAAATCCATTTAGTAATAACCGAGATAATAGATTTCGGTACGGGACGGGACGCGACGCGACGCGACAAAACTAACTCCTATATACCCCCTCCAAACATGTTTGGTGGGGGTATAATTAGAGTAATGTAAATACTGTGATTAAAGGTTACCCATTCGAGTTTCACTGAAATCGTATTTAATTTCGACAATGAGAACTTCAACAAACGCCTCCTGACTAGATACAGATATAAGAAAGTGAACAATCATGCACACTGGTGCATGTTTTCGGATCACTCAACATTTAATTCTATTGGTAAATGGCGACGGAAGCAGCATTTTCAATTCTTCATATAGGTGTCATGACAGATAATTGCTGCCATCAAGGACACATCATATATATTTTACAAGAGATACTAAGCTTTTATAATTTTGATGTGACAATGGTATATATAGAGAAATAAATAAACACCATATACGTCCAAACAAAATCTGTTGCAGCTATTTCTTAAGAATAAACAAAATATCACATGAAAAGCAGATAGTTCCATATATGACTTAATGACAATAGTGACTTGAAATCCAACAGAACACTGTGGTAATAAAGTCTGGTCAAAACAGATCCTTGCTAAAAGTAAAGCGGGATTGAAAAAAAAAAATAAAGTAAATACCAATTGCTGCTTGTACAACATTTATACATTATATTATTGTGAAAAATATTCAGTTTGTTAACACAAGCTACTTCTGGTTTAAAGCCTTTAAACTTTTCGATGTCTAATTTCTTTAAAACGTTGACAAAACAACTATAATAACCAATTTACTTATAACTTTGAATATGAATAGTTTCTTAATAAATGCACTGTCAAATCAACTAATTTGATAGAAATAATACAATAGAATCCAAAGGAACTATTACTAACATAATTAAACAGGATCCAAATAAATTGTTATCCCTTGCAAATGCAACTACAGTGTAGTGTATCAAACAATCAGTATCAGTATTGTACGAACAAACAAACATCTAAATAAAAAGTCGCCGTAGAAAAGTATTACACCGTTAGTTTTAAATTGGTAGTTGATGTTTTGACTTGTTTCGCAGTTCATACCATCTGTTAAACAGGAGACGTTTTGAGGCATTTTCAATTTTTAGTTTTGGCGAATATTGTATGATATTAACAAATCCATAAAATTTAGATTGCTATTTTGAAAACCTTCTTATTTCAGAGTTGTCTTTCGAAGAAGCAAACGCAGTTCAGAACAAAAACATCCATTGATCAGTTCTAATTTGAAATAGGTTTTATCCTTTAATGAACTCAAATCCATAAATCGCCGGAGGTATAATTGCACCTTCGAAAGAGGGCATATCAACAACCACTTGTCTCAACATTTTCAGATCGAGACCCTCTCTTGAATACGTGATTACATGTACACCTGCAAATAGGATCTGAAAGATATATAAAACAATATCATTTTTTTACGGAAAATATTTCTGTGATTAGAAAAGAAATTTATCATTGTACTGATTAAGAAAGTGATATTTGCAGGAGAGATCATGGATGATACACAGGTGATAAAATACTTTAATACGAAAGATCTTGACTATGACTACGTATGTGTTCAAATGATCATTGACAGACGTGTGATAGAAGAGACGAGAGATTCGCGTGTAGCAGAAGTGGCTACATGGTCAGATCCGGTAGGTTAGATAATGTACACACACGTGGTAGGTAAGATCCCGGACAAAAGAAATATTTGTTTTAATAAATTCTATCAATTATTTAACATTTCTACCCTTCAAATAATTAAAAAAATAATGACTTGCTCTCTTGAAAGTGTGAGTAGTTATGTCCCATTCCACACAGCGATGTGGGAGACGTATTGATTTACTCCTATCTGTCTGTCTGTCTGTTTGTCTGTCTGTCACAAACCTTATCCGCACTTCTCATCCGATCTTCACCAAACTTGAACAAAATGTGTTTGCCAATAAGTCCTCGGCTAAGTTCAATAACTAGCCAAATCGGCCGAGGGACTTCGGAATTACGGACATTGAATTAACAAAAAAAAAACAACTTTACAACTAACCGTTAGTAGTAAATAATCCTTTTAGGGTACTTTATGTGCATTCTAAGTGCTAAACTTGTATAAAAAGTGTTTGTCCGTAACTCTCGGCCGAGGTTTTTCGGAATTATGGCTCTTGAATTACTGAAAATCGGCCCTTTTACTCTTGTCCGCGCTCTAAGTCGAATATTTCTCATCCGATCTTCCCCAAACTTGAACAAAATGTGTTTGATCATAACTCCCATGACAAATTTTATAACTAGCCAAAACGGCTTACTAGGCACTTCGATTATGGCCCTTGAATTACCGAAAATTGGGCTTTTAACTCGTCAAAATATATTTGTAGTGAGTAAACAGTAGGTAAAGACTGACTTACAATTTAGATAGGCAGTTGTGGGAGACACGCGCTTTTCTCAAAAGCAGTACTAGTTAAAAGTGCTTTTTGACAGAAGTGTAAGACCCCGGACGAAATAAATATTTGTTGTTATAAATTCTATCAATTATTTAACATTTTGACATTTCAAATAATTCAAAATAACTACTGGCCCTCTAGAAAGAGTGATTAATTAAATGTGCTTTTGACATAAGTGTATGTTTATTGAGCCAATGCGGTGCCGCTTAGTTATGTGAAAAGTAAAAGCGAAATTTGTAATGCATTACTACTAGTATTCGATATTCGAAAAAATACAGGAATTCAAATTGCAAAGGAAGTTTAAATTATAGGCCCATGTTTCGGAGAAAAAAGTTAACGTCATCAAATCATAGAAAGAAAGCATTGTTTTACATGAAATTGTCTTTATTCAAGCACTGGAATTTGATATAATAAAAATGTATTGGATGTAATTCACATTTCAAAAAAGATACAAGTATGCCCACAGGTATAGTATATGAAATTTGCTAAGTCCATACTTCATAATGACCCAGGTACAACCTTTTTTTTGCATGACATGGGCATGTTGTTCAAATTACTTGTACAGGATTTATCAGTTTTATCAGTTTTGTTGTAAACTCCAGCTATAAATAAACCCTTTGACTATTATCAGAGATATAATTACCACGTTTTTGTAGAATTTGTAAAAAAAGAATAAGTGTTATTATAATGAATTATCATTACATTAAATAGTTTAAAACTTAGAATCATTTATTAATTGACTTCAGTTTTCTACTTTATATTCAACATAATTATTTAGAACTACATTCCATCTATCTGTTTATTATTAGAAAAGAAAAATCAGATGTATACAACACCGAAACAAGCATTTATACTTTGTTAATAGTCGCAAACTGTATGAATCAATCGATCACATTTTAAAAAATATGTAACGTTTTAAGTGGGTAGGGTAATTTTCATTAGCCCTACATTTTGCTGGTTTTGACAATACTGCACAGAAGAGTATTCTAATAAATTACTTTCCAAATGAATTACTTTCCAAATGAATAGTTTGCAAGTAAAGATTCCATCACCTTTCATTAGTGTTGCTTATATTTATTAAATGGTAAATAACAGGTTGTTAATTCTAATTATCGGATGTAAAAACTTACATTTTCCTACGCACTTTTTCTATCTAAACTCTTTTAAATACCCTTCATCCATCTCTATATTGTAATAAATATAGATTTTATTGTATACGTGATAAAAAAAATATACCTCTATGATTTTGGTAGAATATTTTTATTATACATTTTACATTGTATAAAGTGGATGGAGTACATAAAATACCCTGGATTTGCATATTTCTCAGTCAAACCTGAACTAGACTGCACGAAAGAGTATCTAAATAAATTACTTTCTAAATGAATAGTTTGCAGGTAAATGTTCCATCCCCTTTCATTAGTGTTGCTCGTATTTATCAAATGGTAAATAACGGATTGTTAATTGTAATTACTGGCTGTAAAATACATACATTTCCCTACCCACTTTTTCTATATAGAATCTTCTAAATTTCCTTTATTCATCTATGAATTGTCGAAAATACGAATTATATTGTAAACGTTATAAAAAAAGAATATATCTTTGTGATTTTACACGAATATTTTCATTATGCATTTTTGCCATTATATAAAGTGGATGGGGTACATAAAATAACCAGAATTTGTATATTTCTTAACCAAATCTAAACGAAATTGCACGAAAGAGTATTTAAACAAATTAATTTTCAAATGAACAGTTTGAAAGTAAAGGTTTCATCACCGTTCATTAGTGTTGCTCGTATCTATCAAACGGTAAATAATGTGCTGTTAATTCTAATTATTGGTTGTAAATTACATACATTTTCCTACCATTTTTTTTCTATTTAAAATCTACTAAATACCCCTCATTCCTCTTTATATTGTAAAAATATTATTTTGTTTACGTGAGAAAAAGAATATATCTTCTTGATTGTTGGTCGAATACTTTTATTATGCATTTTTTGCATTATATAAAATGGATGGGGTAGCAACATAAGATACCCAGGATTTGCGTATTTTTTTAACCAAACCTGAACTACAGTAGCTAGATTATTTTCTATACTTATGGACTATATTTCACAGCCGTACTAATAAATGATTTTGAGAAATAAGGCCATTTTATAGGTTACTTCTTCCTACTTTAATTTTTACGTTAAATATTTTAAATTTTATTATCTGTTATTTTAGGTGTCTTTTATAAAAGTAGTACATAAAAAGAGTACATTTTACACATTTTACAACCATAAGCCTTACACGTATTTTTTTTTTTTTGAGATATACATATCTAAAGTGATTTTAGAAACATGATGGCATATTTTGTTAGTAAAAAGCGTTTTGAATCTTAAAAAAACTACAAATATTAAGAGTTATCATCCCTTGATATTCTCAAATTTCGCAAAAGCTTTTGTTTTGCATGCCATTTTTTTCTGATCCGCAAGACATTGTATTTACATGACATGTATAGAAACAGACTTTAGCATGATCCGGCAGGTAAACCCATTTTTATGCCTTCTCTCCCCGGTTATACATTTGTAGGTTATCAGGCCTGAATAGGTTAACGGGTGATAAGTTTGTTTGTTTGTTTTGGGTTTAACGCCGTTTTTCAACAGTATTTCAGTCATGTAACGGCGGACAGTAAACTTAACCAGTGTTCCTGGATTCTGTACCAGTACAAACCTGTTCTCCGCAAGTAACTGCCAACTTCCCCACATGAATCAGTGGTGGAGGACTAATGATTTCAGACATAATGTCGTTTATCAAATAGTCACGGAGAACATACGCCCCGCCCGAGGTTCGAACTCACGACCCCGCAATCCGTAGACCAATGCTCTACCTACTGATCTAAGCGGGCGGACCTAACGGGTGATAAGATTTACGCTAGAGATTATGTTCAGAATGTTTGCATATGTATTATTTGGAAATGTGTACACTCCTACGTACTTTCTACCTTTTGCTAATACTTTGAAATGACTTTTGTCGTTTTAATTATATCATACATTATCCAATTTTCGCAATTTTCATGATAAACGGGTTGATGACGCTTTACATACAAAGCCAAATGACTAGGGTACCAAACTCATCCTCAACTGGACTAAGTACAAATACAGAACGATCTGACAAGGACAGAGCGAGACAAAGATTCACTGCACAGAGAGAAAGAAAACAATCAGATAAAGGCCTGTCTGGCTAACTCAGCTATACTATATCCGGATAGACAGAAAGCACCGATATTATATGGTTTCTGTAACGTGTTTTTCTAGTTCTTACAACAAATGAATACATATTAGTCTGTTGTCGCTACTTTCTATTTATTCGAGTTGTTTCTCTCTACAAGAAAAACGATAAGACAGAACAAAGTGCCCCGAACTTTAACCAGACTAGGTTTGTTGTGTTTAAAATGCTCTTTGATCCTTTTTACAGTATTTTTAAGTTTCTGATTATTAACAAACGTTTTAATATCTAAATCAAATAGCATTGTTATCCCTTGAATCATTTTTGTGTGTTGTAAACAAAAAAATAAAAAATAAAAAAAAACTCAAAGTGAATCCAGATTTCAAGACGCATAATCAAACTCTGTACATAGAGCGCCTACTTTATCCGATTTACATTCGGAACATTTTCACGCGTTTCGGTATGACGTACCGTTTGGGTCAAAAGTCTGAAATCGCTGGAGCGGTACCATAATACACGGTTAGCGTGTAAATTTACCAGGTAAAATATAGGCTAAGCGTACAAATTTATACGATTAGCGCGTAACGCTCGCTCGAGTTACTCTTTAAATAAATCAGCCAATCAAAATACATGTTACAAAGGAAGATATTTATAAAGTTTATGATTGAATTATTACTTTTAAGGAAACCTACATAATATTTTCATTAAAATAATACGAATTGTTTGCCACTGTAAAGATGATTTCAGTCAAGTAATTTATTCTACAGTATATATGCTTTGACATATATTTTTTATCATGTCCTACATGAAAAGCCTGCTTTATTCTTATTTTCGTCAGAAAAGAACAAGCATTTCCAGTCTAATTCTATTAATCTTACACATATAAAACTTGTACCTCACATTTTAAAATGTCATTATTTTTTTTTTAATTTTGTTATCATATATTTATTTTTCTCCGACTTGAATGACATGTACATAATTGGGGGGGGGGGGGGGGGGGGGGGGGGGGGGGGGAGCTCCATGTCACTGAAGTTGCTGTTTTAAATGATCTACCGGAAATCATTACGTAACTATTATGCAAAATGACATGATAAAACATATGTCACCTAGGTTATCAAGATTCTTTCGAGCGGGTCATAAAATTTACTGAAGCATATAAGATGGCTCTGATATGATACAATTTAATGCCTTCGGTCATCAATGCCACTATATAAGAACGTACACGGATTAATATATCACGTGGCGGAGCTGTCTTGTGAAACGAAAACAAAAATTTTACAAGATATCTAGTATTCTAAAATCTGTAAGAATATATTTGGAAATTTGATGGACATTTATTTTTAAAACGATGAAAGTGTAGTTACAAAAATGTAAATTCTTTAGATATGAAGCTGAATTCCACAAAAAATAGAACAAGAATTCAAGTCTAGAACACCCTTCCCTGCTACACGCCCCCCCCCCCCCCCCCCCCCCCCCCGCCGTATCTCTCTCTCTCTCTCTCTCTCTCTATTAAAACTGACCGCTGCCATTTGATATTTTCAAATAAAAACTTTCAATTAAAAGAATCAATAGAAATGATAAATAACAATTTTTAAAGATTACTGTTTTTGAATACGGAATGAATTGATCCCCACTTTAGTATAAATGGATACAAAATGAAAGGCTGAACTTACTGAATATCTTATTTTCAACTTCCACTTTTAATTATATTACAAGTATCATGCAAGCTTATTGCGGCAGGTTGTAAGTTCTGCGAGGTCGAGCAAGGAAATAAATCAAAAACTTTGGTTTAAATAATTGATCTTTAAATGTTCCATATATAATTATTTTCCATTTAGGTAATACATATTTTAGCCATTTCGGCTAGGAAATATTATTCTCCATTTTAGTGTAGCTATTATCCATTTTAGTAATAAGTTTGTTAGTTACATGTACTTGTGGCCCGACCCATTGCTTAATTTCTTGGCTGTACATGTACATTTTTGATGTTTGTTAGTATATTGTAAACAGTAATAAGCATAAAAATATGATTAAACTCGAAGTTACATGCACGCATAATCAAAGAAGTATATTTTTATAGCTCTTTGGCATAATATACATTTCCTAGGCTTCGCGCGGCCGGTCGTCGGCTACCCAGAAATAAATATTATCCATTTCGTGAATGAAATTATTCTCCATTTCGTTGTAGTTATAAATTATTATTGATTTCAGTAATAACTTTGTTAGTTACAGGTACGCATGATAAATATTACAGGGGCTTCGCGTAGCCGGTCGTTGGCTACCCAGAAATAAATATTATCCATTTCTTCAGTAAAATGGTTCTCCATTTGGTTGTAGTTATGAATTATTACCCATTTAATAATATACACTTGTTCAAGAAACTACTGCTGTCTGCATTTTTTTTTTCATATGGATACAGAAGACGATCGCAGTATTTTTTTGCAGTTCTAAACTAAATTTTGATTGGTCTATTCGGTCGAATTCTGAATTTAGAATCGGGTCAACGAAAATACACGTTAAGAGGGGTAAATTTACACGGTGAGCGTGTAATTTATACGGGCTATTGGTATTTTACCGAACGGAATGGAACGGAAACGGAACCAGGTTTGGGGCACTGTATAGGGTATAACTGCAATGTTACAAAATATGGTTTGAAAATTACGAAATTATAAGTTATGAATAACACCTTTTGAACTGAATTCCATAATAGCTTCAATTCACTGAATTGAACGATTTTAGTAGACTTATTGAAAAAAAAATTGTCTGGTTCCATTCCATTCCATTCCATTCCGTTAAATACCATTACCTATATGGGTATTGGTACTTTGCGGAACAGAACGGAAACACAAACATCTCAGTGGAATGACCGGCTGCACTAGCGGATCCAGGTGGAGTACACCCAAATCCCACAATAAAATAATATGTCAAAAATTATGCAAAAAAAAAAATATTAAACAGAATTCCATAATAGCTTTAATTCACTCAATTATATCATTTTAGTAGTCTTATTGACTGAATTGAATTCCATAATATAGATCTACCGATTGAAATACACGGTAAGCGATTTCAGACTTTTGACCCAAACGGTACGCGTGAAAATGTTCTGAATGTAAATCGATACATTGAACAGTGTTTTCCATAGCATATACTGAGCAATCAGCATACCATTAACATAATATGATTAACAAGTACATTCAAGATCAAAGAAAGAAAAGGAAATAAAGAAACATGAGCAATGAGCCGCGCCATGAGAAAACCAACATAGTGGGTTTGCGCCCAACATGGATCTAGACCAGCCTGCGCATCCGCGCAGTCTGGCCAGGATCCATGTTGTTCGCTTTCAAAGCCTATTGGAATTAGAGAAACTGATCCACTATGTCGGTTTTCCCATGGCACGGATCAAAAAATGATATACCACAAGTATCTAAATCATATTCATGGATAGGAGTGAACATATTTTTTTCTGTCCTTTCTTTATCACCAGGATTGCAAATAGTGTTAATTATCTCTTGTTTATTAGATTGTATGTCTCCGAGTGTGAGATTTAATGTATCAAATAACTGTTCTCCTGCACCAGATCCAATATCTTAATCAGGCCTAAAAGAATGTTACTTGTTTCCGCTAACCCGATCGACCCTATTTTTTTCGCCGACCCTGACACTTTTTTTGAGAGTTCACTGAAGGAAAAATTAAATCGTGCCGATTTTAGCGCATAGTCGTGTTTAGATTGCCCAAAGTTTAGCGAATGCTGTAGAAAATATGTCCTTTGTCGAATAGCACTCCAGGAGAACTACGTTCCAACGTAAGTCAAGTTTCATCGATATCATGTGACATATCTCAACGGCAATGTTACGGTGTCGCTCCGTATGACCTTGTTGATTCTTCTATTAAGTGCATTGATTCTACGTTTTCATGACTGAAAAGATGAGTTTTAGGTGTAGAAACAGTATTATCTATTTGCAGAATTTTGAAAGATAAAACGAACTAGCTACAAATAAACTTATGTAAGCTACATAAATGTTGCAAGGCCGCAACGATAACAGACAATATGCGACAACGTCTCACGTACAGTGTTGCAAAGTCTCAGCATCATAATTACCATCTGAACTTGTAGAAAATTCATATTCACATTTTATCTTCACGTTAGGAACATTTCTTAGACACTTTCATAAATGACTGGATGACGTCTGAGCAAGGTACAACAATTTAATCAGTATGTCAAATGTATTTGAGCCACGCCATGAGAAAACCAACATAGTACGTTTGCGACCAGCATTGATTTAGACCAGCCTGCGCATCAGCCAAGTCTGGCCAGGATCGATGCTGTTCGCTGTCAAAGCCTATTGCAATTAGAGAAACCGTTAGCGAACAACATGGATCCGGACCCAGAATGCGCGGATGCGCAGGCTGGTCTGGATCCATGCTGGTCGCAAATCCACTATGTTGGTTTTCTCATGGTGCGGCTCAGCTGCAATTATCATTTTACATATTATAGTCTTACGCAGGCTGGTGAAAAAGTATTTAAAATGAATGCATACAATTATATACAATTTCAGCATGAATATTAAAACGAAAAGTTAATGCTCTACAATAGAAACAAGAATTTTCAGGTGTTCGCTATAGAAATACTTTCATTTAATTTAAGGTAATAAACGCGTAATGACAATCGGCATTTTACGTGACATTACGTAATATCCCGATACTACTTCAGCATTTTCCGGCTGCTGAAGTAGCTTGTATGAGCAACCAGACGGAAAATGCCGAAGTCCTATACGGAGAATACGTAACCGCACGGAAACAACCGATATTCATTACGGGTCCATTACCTTAAATACCATGGAATGTTGTAAGCATTGTTGGTGACTTCTACACAACAGTGGTGTTCAACTGAACCATTACCCATACTGTCAGTTTTAAAAAAAAGTGTATACATGTTATTCATTTCAGTGTTTACATTTTACGTTAAAAGTGGGTCAGGAACATGTAAGGTTTTAATAATTGGAAGAACATTACAATTTTATACAATGCTGCATTTCTTTCTTCTTCGTCCTTTTTAAACACACGCATGTCCTGAAAGTTTCATTATTTCGCATTGTTTTCATCTCCCAATTTCCCTTTTAAAGTCACGAAACTTGTGTTTTACTATGAAACGTCATACGTATGCAGTTTATTGCATTACCTTTTTAATTTTCTTTTCCAAACTAAATTCATAGAAGTCTTTTACTTTGTCATTTTACTAGTTCGTCTTTTTTCTTCCCTTGAAAGGCATGCAAATATAAGCAATTATTTTAATCTTAGGCAAATTTGCATTTTACTGTCCCTCCAATCTACGTTCGCACTGTAACTTGAGTATTTATACCTGATCATTTTTACTAGGTCTGTTTAATCCCTTTGCTTTTTTTTATGTTTGATGATTCACAATTAATTTGTGAATACATGCGTACGCAGTTAATCAATACTGTATAGATTTTCCGGATCGTGAAGCATTACCTCCAGAGCTTTGCACAAACATTACCTATTTCGTAACAGATGTTTTCGTCATCATGTGCAGGAGTGTCACTCATTTTGTCCGCACATGATAATTATTATTACCTGCGAATGTATCAGAAACCTGAGACGTCATAACTCGAAACAAGGCGAAGGTGTCCTCAGGACGGATATTTCTATCCGATTCGTGAAGACATGACTGAATTGTTTTTTGCATATCATAAACGAATAAGCGTTTTATTCTGACAGATTATTTTTTGCATACCGTATTTTACAAATGATAGAAGAAAAAATAAAGAATTATATAAAGAATTATTATTATAAAATAAAGATTTTATTTGAAGCACTTTCTTATAGTAGGGTATGTACGCATAGCGCGCGAAGTTTTCGTCCATAAGCTGAAGTGACGTCATGACATTTCAGTGAAGCACAATAACAAAGTTTCATTTTAGTTTTTATCGTTTCTAGCGTAATGGTATGTTCTTTCCGTATAATAACGTTTTTTGGATCGAGAAATATACTGCATGTAAAAGGGACGGAGAGAATCTCTCAAGGTACCTAATATTTCGTAGTTAACATAAACAATACCATATATAATCAATGCATTAAACACTAACGAGAGCAGTCTGGCACTGGGTGTCAGATAGGTTTTGTCGGCATGAAACGGAAACGCCAGTCTGTTGTGCAAGAAATATTTTCCATATTGACGTTCCAGTTTCATATCGGGTGCGTGTCGTCAGTTGTGACGTCACTTTCACAGATTCCTGAATGTCGTCATGTTTTTAAGTTTGGTTCAGCTCGGGTTAAACATAGGTCCCATCTAATGGTATAGCATTTTATTACATACACGTTTCTATTCCCCGTTAAGTTACACTGGTACCGGAAACGTCAATATTTTTTTTCATACACTGATGCCTGAATTTCATATCGGGTGTGTGACGTAATTCAGTGTTTGTTCTTGCACTATTTTTTTCTATTTAGTTCATCATATTCAGGCTATTGAACAAATTTATGATATTTACATTATATTTATACCTGTATGTGTGTATGTAATAAAAATTAAGGTTATTACCTTTGCATCGGGAAATATGCACTCGTTCTTCAGCGGAAGAATATTGCGCTCCTAAATTCGCGCAATATTTCCGCTGAGAACTCGTGCATATTTCCCAATACAAAGCTAATAACCTATAAATATAGTTCTTTTTTCTTACTAAGATCCGTTAGATGGGGCCTGTGAGGTTAAAGAACACAATTTATTTTATGTCAACTAATGAAATACTGTATTCTATCAGTTAAATATTTTCATATCTCATCACTCACACTGTGAAAATATGAAATCTATATTTTCACACTGTGAGAGATATAGCTCCGCCCCCTCATTACATGGTGTATGAATTTTAAATTATTTGCTTAAAACAGGATGAAAATTGTAGTCGCACTTTGTTCTTTATAGTATATTTCTCGATTCAAATTATTTTACTTAAAGAGAATTTCATAAGGTTCTGCAGCAAAAAATAAAACAAAATGGAACTTTATGTTGCATGCGTCTTTATAACGTCACAGCACGTCTGACGTCATGTCTGTTTACGCGCGTCTGTTTCCCGCGCTGAGATCAAAATAGTTGCAAAAAGCACATCTCAACGTAATTGAGCATCAAATAAAAGAAAATTTGTTTGTTTTTCGTGAATATTGAATATATCTCACCTCGAAGAGAGAAAATTTTCACATTTTTATTATAATAATATTTGAAATTTTCTCACTTCTCAGTGAGATATATTCCATATTCACTCAAAACAAACAAACAAATATCCTCTATTTATATCATTGATATAATGAATAATACACGTGTAGTAATTATAAAAAGATTATTAGATTTGCATTGAGAAATCTGCATTTATTCTTCATAAAGTCGCGCAGTATTTCTGCTGTAGAAGCGTGCATATTTCTCGATACAAATCTGATACAAATTTAATCTACAATTACATCCTCACTTTATGTTGCTTCGTTGCGTATATGTTTCTAAAAGATTTGTTTGCAGACTTAATTATAATTAAGGTGTGCGCATGCAGTAAGTCAACTCTGTGAAACTGCGTACATTTTGCTTTCATTTTGGACTAATATATCTTGGGGGAAACCGTTAAATGGAAAACCGGATAGAAAATACTACACACTTTGAACAAAATCTGACTTTCTGTCACATTTAGACTTGCTGGTATATTTTACCCGAATATAAGTAATGTGCGTAGCTGCAAGAATTCGATGAGTGTCTTTAACGCTTCCATATGTCTCGTTTAGAGTTAGTAACATCATTGGTTAGAATGAGGAACATGATATTAATAAATATTGCCTATTTATGATAAAGCAGTTGCAAAATATATTTCTAAGGTTAAAACTGGCATGGCCTTCAATCGACCATTGACTGTCTGTAAGTATTGTTTTTGAAAACATGTAGTATATTTTTTATTCTGGAAAATAGCAAAACACTTCTATTTTCTCAAGTAACAGAGGACTGTTTTTAAGACCTAAATGTTTTAATCAATTTATGCGATTACTTTTAAAACCTGTATACATGTTTATCTAAAGACATAATAAAATATAATCAAAGTAATTATTACAAATGAAAATTATATATGCCGCGTGATATTGAGCGATACCGTAACCAGACATCGTCGAGATATGTCACATGGTTGAGGAATCTCTCGATTCAGGTAACATTTTTCATTATTACTGTCTTAAAGTGGCATTATGCGCATCTAATACTGCATATAGTGTGTTTTGGGTGAGTGTTCTATAAAAGCAATTTTCGGTTGCTGTGCATTTAGATGTGTTAAATTAACGATAACGCCGCATTAGTATTTGAAGTTGATGCTTTAAAATAAAAAAAAAACCGGACGGATAAAATAATAGATAATTTTTCAATCTTCTGCACAATGATCTCCCTTACCTGAAAATGGAAATTTCTGAAGTAGAAGGGGAAGCAACTCCTGCTTGCAGTTGACGTTTTTTAAAAAAGACTGCCCCAGTCAAAATAAGAAAAGTCATATTTGGAAACTTATTATTTTGTACTGGTAACGGTTTAATGAAATAAAGACGAGTGCCCGCTAATAAGAATACTACACCCTCGGCTATAAATCTTGGGCTCCTGAGTTTCGTAGTTTTTGTGAAAAGTGCAACGGCGCATTCTCACGGAAAAAATGCAACTGCTATGAAAATGATTAAACTAGCTATCCCCGTGTGTTTCGAAAAACGGCTTGTAGGGCGGAACCTAGCTTGACATGTTCCAAAGCTGTTGTAGAACTTTAGCAGGTGAAATCGCCAGTATTCGGCAATTCCGGGCGATTGAAAGGAAATGCTATGTGAGGGAGGGTTTTCATTATGTTATGTGGGGGTGCTTTTGACATGTAGGGGTGACTTAACTGGCTGCTAGAGACACGCAGTAATACGGACGTAAAAACCAGGGAAATACTTTTAACTGTTAAAGGCATATTATATGTCAATATATATTGTGATGATATCCGTCTTTTCGTCCTTGCATGTTTCTTCTCATACATCGTTGGCACTAGAAACTTGAAGCTTGATCACGATACTGCTATGGCCTTTGGAGAGTGCATTTTCATACGACACCTAAATATAAAGCTATAGGTGTCATAAGGGGCCTGAATCTAATTTATTATATTAAAGTTTGCCATACCTTGTTCTAAATTAGTACTTGACCGATTTGGCTAATAATCAAATAACAACCTTGTTGACAAGAAGTTCAATTACATTTGTATATTCTTTAATATTTGACCTTTACCTTTATTTGACTTTTCAATTTTAATTTTAAAAGTCGGAACATAGTCATTGTGATGTCCATCTGATATTTGACATCTGTTTAAACGCTAAAAACAGTTAGTTTGCTGAAATGCTTTTTATTACTTCACACATTTGACTCGTATTCACAAATACAACCCCAGCTCGAAATTCAACTTTGTTAAAAAAATCTGAATTTCGATCTTCGAGCTGGCTCGAAATCCAACCTAATCTCGGAATTCAACTTTGTGAAAAAAATCTGAATTTCGATCTTCAAGCTGGCTTGAAATTCAACCCCAGCTCAAAATTCAACTTTTTGAACAAAAAAAAAAATTCTGAATTTCGATCTTCGAGCTGGCTCAAAATTCAACCCAGCTTGAAACTCATCTTTGTGAAAAAATCTGTATTTCGATCTTCGAGCTGGCTCGAAATTTAACCCCAGCTCGAAATTCAACTTTTTGAGAGAAAAAACCTGAATTTCGATCTTCGAGCTGGCTCGAAATTCAACCCCAGCTCGGAATTCAACTTTTCGAGAATAATCTGAATTTCGATCTTCGAGCTGCCTCGAAATTCAAGCCTATCTCGAAATTCAACTTTTCGAAAATAATCTGAATTTTTTATCTTCGAGCTGGCTCGAAATTCAACCCCAGCTCGAAATTCGACTTTAAAAAAAAAAAAAAAAGAAAATGATCTGAATTTCGATCTCCGAGCCAGCTCGAAATTGAATTCTGTGAAAAAAATCTGAATTTAGATCTTCGAGCTGGCTCGAAAATCAACCCCATCTCGAAATTCAACTTTGTGAAAAAAAATCTGAATTTCGTTCTTTGAGCTAGCTCGAAATTCAACCCCAGCTCGAAAAATCAACTTTTTGAGAAAAAAAATCTGAATTTCGATCTTCGATCTCGCTCGAAATTCAACGCCATCTCAGAATTAAACTTTTTAAGAGAAATTATCTAATTTTCGACCTTCGAGCTGGCTCGAAATTCAACCCAACTCAAAATTCAACTTTTTGAAAATCTGAATTTCGATCTTCGAGCTGGCTTGAAATTCAACGCCAGGTCAAAATTAAACATTTTAAGAGAAAAAAAAAACAGTATTTCGATCTTCGAGCTGCTCGAAATTCAACACCAGCTCAAAATTAAACATTGTGAAAAAATCTAAATTTGGATCTTTGAGCTGGCTCGAAATTCAACGCCAGCTCGAAATTTAACTTTGTGAAAAAAATCTAAATTTCGATCTTCGAGCTGGCTCAAAATTTAACCCCAGCTCAAAATTCAACATTTTTAAGAAGAAAAACCTGAAGTTCGATCTTTTAGGTGGCTCGAAAAGCAACTTTTTGAGAAAAAAATCTGAATTTCGATTTTTCAACTGGCTCTGAATTTAACGCCAGCTCGAAATTCAACGTTTTGAGAGAAAAATCTCAATTTCGATCTTCGAGCTGGCTCGAAATTCAACCCTAGCTCGACATTCAACCTTTTGAAAATCTGAATTTTGATCTTCGAGCTGGCTCAAAATTCAGCACCAGCTCGAATTGAACTGTGTGAAGAAAATCTGAATTTCGATATTCGAGCTGGCACAAAATTCAATCCCAGCTCGAAATTTATTGTAATAATATCTGAATTTCGATCTTCGAGCCAGCTCGAAATTGAACTTTGTGAAGAAAATCTGAATTTCGATCTTCGAGCTTGCTCGAAATTCAACCCCAGCTCGAAAATCAACTTTGTGAATAAGAAATCTGAATTTCGATCTTCGATCTTGCTCGAAATTTAACGCCAGCTCAGAATTCAACTTTTTAAAAGAGAAATAATCTAAATTTCGATCTTTGAGCTGGCTCGAAATTCAACCCCAGCTCAAAATTCAACTTTTTGAAAATCTGAATTTCGATCTTCGAGCTGGCTCGAAATTAAAATCGAGCTCGAAATTCAACTTTGTGAGAAAAAAAATTGAATTTCGATCTTCGATCTGGCTTGAAATTTAACGCCAGCTCGAAATTAAACTTTTTAAGAGAAAAAATCTGAATTTTGATCTTCGAGCTGGCTCGAAATTCAAAGCCAGCTCGAAATTCAACTTTGTGAGAAAAAATAAAATCTGAATTTCAATCTTCGAGCTGGCTCGAAATTCAACGCCAGATCGAATTCAACTTTGTGAAAAAATCTGAATTTCGATCTTCGAGCTGGCTCGAAATTCAACGCCAGATCGAATACAACTTTGTGAAAAAATCTGAATTTCGATCTTTGAGCTGGCTCGAAATTCAATTCCAGCTCGAAATTTAATGAAGAATTTCGATCTTTGATTTCTGGCTAAAAGTTCAAAGCTAGTACGAAATTGACTTTTAATGTTTAATTTCGAAAGTTTAAAGCTGGCTAGAAATTTAATTTCGATTTTCGATCTTCCATGTCAGTGTCAACTTCTCGACGCTATTCTAATTCTGCAAGAGGAGGGACAGCCGGCGACCTTAACCATTCGGTCACGGAGGCATCCTTTACCGTTTCGAGCCAGGAAATGTTTTGTTAACAAAAAGAAAACAGAAGTGGTAATAAACCATGTGTGTTTAATATTTACTAATAGTTGTGGCAATCCAGCCGAGTCGGCTCCCAAATACAAAATACCTTACATCTACAAATGACGTTCGGGCTAAATGTTACAAATGTCGGTTTTTCGCGCAGTTCTTTACAAATGATTATGAACTTTATATTGATCTTCTACGCATGGAAAACACGACAAGTGCGTTCACTTTTTGTATAAATGTGATCTATTTAAACATTTTGGAACACAATACCAACGGACAGTAGATCAAAGAATAAGAATTTTTTCTGTACTATTTATTGTCCTAAAAGGGATAATAAATTTCTAGGCGCAACGGCTGAACAGCTGCTGCCTTTAAAGTCAAATAAAAGCGCAATGCAAAATAAACACTCATATTAGTTCAAAGAAGGCGAACTTAAAAGCAAAACTTTCTCCTAATTCAAACACATATGGCATTAGTTTTGCCCTAGATCAAATATGTACAAATACAAAATTTATTATATATACACAAAAAATGTATTGTCAAAAATGTTTCTTTCAATAAAAGTTGTATCTATATTTACAGGAAAAAAGTGATTAAAAAAATATTAAAAAGCTTTTTATGTAGAATATACGCCCTGTGGTGCACGTATCTGTTATGGAAACGACAAA
The DNA here is from genome assembly GCF_021730395.1 of Mercenaria mercenaria. Lineage (NCBI taxonomy): Eukaryota > Metazoa > Mollusca > Bivalvia > Venerida > Veneridae > Mercenaria > Mercenaria mercenaria. The sequence goes on from NC_069378.1 coordinate 3,119,306, forward strand.
TAAGACCCGAAAAGCATATTGGGGACGAATGAACTCCTTTCTTTCATTTAAGTAAATTGGTTATAAATAGTTAAAAACAGTTGTAGCTATGTTTTCTTCATTGGTACTGAAACTGAAAAGTTAGAAAATGATGATATTACAACTATTTCACATCTGGTTTCTTCTCTTGCTTTCAGGTAGAATTTGTTACTCTCAGATCACAAAACGTGACAGTTGTCTAGGCGAAGACGCAATATTCCATAGAATAAGTGCGATATCATTGGAGAAATGTAAAGAAGAATGCGGTAAAAGAAACCATTGTAAAGCAGTCAATTACCGGAGAAATTTTCAGTTTTGCGAGCTGTTGCGGGAAGACCACGGATATATTTTGAACGAGAAAGGCAATCAGAGATCATGCGAATTTGTGAAGAAGTCAGACATGTCAACTGATGATGTAAGTTTTCTTTTCTTGTCCTATTAATGGCGGTAAACAGTTTCTTTTGACCATTCGTTTTTCAAAAATATCATCAAAGGACCTGTGAAACATAAAGACTTGAAATAGATCAAACTGTAAGATTTAAATAAAAAAAGAAGGTGTAGAATTCGTATAATTTTGTTGATCTTAAAAGGGCACATTTGTAATGTTTTAAATATGCAATTTTGGATAAAATTTTCTGGTCATATATTATGTGTCTAATAATATTAACAAATACGAAACAGTTCTAAAAACATATTTTACCATGTTTACATACAAAGTTGGCATTCATTATAACGATTGGGCGATGCAATTTTCAGCCAGTTTCGGTCAAAATTACTTTAGACTAATATTGTATCAGCTATTGTTATAAAGAAGAAACTAAACACTTAGAAAATAGTCAGGGAATTTTGCATGAATTTTGCATTTTTGCGTTTTATTCAAGAAACAGATAATAAATGAAAACAAAATCGATGAACTGATTTGATTGGTTATTTTGATATGTTGATTGAGGCTTGGAAGTTAGCAAACTTTCAGGAGGCAGTTTACAATCTATTTAAACAGGAACTTCAAGTTACTGATTATTTTGACCAACACGTAAGTCATGCAAATCAAAATAAATACAGACGAATTTACAACACCGTTGGTTGCCCTGAACTTTAACAGCAAGTTTAGATTTTAATGCGCATTGTTATGCATTCTTTACCTGTGACAAAAAGACCGATCAACAATAAGAAAACCTACATAAAATGTTCTTTATATTACAAATTGTATTGTCACAATAAAAACATTTTGATCTGACAATTTATTGTAACAGAATGCATTGACTAAAGGTGTATACCTTATAAATAATATCTTGCATGAGGAACCGCCTTATTCTTCTTACCTTTGGTCCGTCTGCTAGCATTTTCAAGTCTAGATCCACTCAAAAAATATATCTCTTACCTTATATTTGAACATGTAATATTTTCTTTTATTAAAAGTACCTTTGTATATATTTTTGTTCGACTTGCTCGAATGATATCTACTGTAAAGTTTTAAGGAATGTGTCGCTTTTTTAATAACATACGGAAAGTTATTATAATGCCAATGAATTAATAACCTTGGAGATGAAAACCTTAACGTTGGACTTTTCGTGACTTCAGTAGACCGGTTTGTCACTGAAGCAGATGCGCCTTACTGATTTTTGACCTTCAGTCGTTAATGCCATAATTCGTACACACTGGGATAAATGGGCTGTAAAAATATACATCAAATCTATTAGAAGATCCTTTTTGTCCTACGTAGAATGCGCATACGCGAAATATTACTTCAGACACTTAGGAGCGAGCCGAGTGTAAATTCATTTACAGGTGTCACTGTAGGAATTATTCTAGGCATGGACGGGCACCTGAGAAAAACCTTTGACCGTCTATATTCCACAGCTCGATGTCTTCCCCATACGCAGCAGACTTAACCCAAACGATGCACATTAACAAAACAATATAGCTCATAACCACGCTGGTTAGTGGGCAAGCGATTCAAAGTCTACTCGGCCTGGGTGCCTCTGCAACATAATAATTATGACCTTCACAAGTATTAAATAAAACAGCAATTATTATAACGCCAATTATATGTATAAACTTCTTTTATTAATATGCTAAGCTGATACGTAAGTAAACATGTATCTCTTATTTCTTATGTCATTTCGGCCTATGTTTACTGGTATGTTAAAATTTTGACACGGCCAAAACTACAGATTAATGCCAGCTTTATGGCCCTGCTCCACGGCTATTTAAATTCTGTTGTGTTTATGCAACCCATGATTACGATATGTAACAGTTTACGGCCACATGCCACACTTCAGCACACAAAACCACAGGTATTTTTTATAGAATTTTCTATAAAACAAACTCTATTTTGTCAGAGATCACTGTTCATAGCCAGTATTTTCATGCTTTTACAGTGACAATTTAATGTTAGAAGGTGGGACTGGAGCAGGTCTTTAACTTTACACTTTACACTGGTAATTGCAGTGATTCAGATATTTAGTTTGTATACTAAGACTCTTATAGGCTACTGTGTATTTTTGTCGACAGAGATATGTCATGTACATAAATGTGTTAAATTCATGCTTAATATATATCACAAACGTTGTAATACGTATAGGTAGATTTAAATTCTTTTTCAGTTACAAGCGTGTAATTGTGCCGATTGGACGACCTGTGACCTCGAAACGAACACGTGCCGAATAACTGGTAATTATTACATACCCGTTTCTATTCCCCGTTAAGTTACACTGGTACCGGAAACGTCAATATTTTTCCATACACTGACGCCTGAATTTCATATCGGGTGCGTGACGTAATTCAGTGTGTGCTGTTGCACTATGTCAATCCTACTCAGGCTATTGAACAAATTTATGATATTTGCATTATATTTATACGTGTACACACTGGATAACCCGCTATCCTGACGCCCGCTGGAAATATAACCCAGCTGGAAATATAACCCAGCTGTAAATCGTACGGTGCCCCTAAAGTGACATGTTACACACTTTTTTCCACTTAGGTAATGTGAGACTTTTTTTATTTCGTTTAAACGAAACCATTTCGTTTTAACGAAATAACTATTTCGTTTAAACGAAATAACTATTTCGTTTTAACGAAATCATTTTGTTTTAACGAAATAAGTTTAAACGAAATGATTTCGTTTTTACGAAATGTTATTTCGTTTTTACGAAATGTTATTTCGTTAAAACGAAATGATTTCGTTTAAACGAATTAGTAATTTCGTTAAAATGAAATGGTTTCGTTTAAACGAAATGTTATTTTGTTCAAACGAAATGATTTCGTTTAAACTTATTTCGTTAAAACGAAATTATCTCGTTAAAACGAAATGATTTCGTTTAAACGAAATAGTTATTTCGTTTTAACGAAATGATTTCGTTTAAACGAAATGACTTCGTTTAAACGAAATAGTTATTTCGTTTAAACGAAATAAAGAAAAGTCTCACATTACCTAAGTGGAAAAAAGTGTGTAACATGTCACTTTAGGGGCAACGTAAAATCGGTAGGTAAAGTTTTTCATTTATTTCTATTAAAACGAAGCCGGTTCTTGCAAATCAACTTGACAGTTTTGTCAAGGAATGACCAAGGCTTACATTTACAATTTCTGTGCCAAAAACGATCGTTATGTTTTGAGATATTCGCTAACAATTTCTTCAGTTTGAAAAATCGAGCAAAAATCCAAAGTTGTTGCGCAAATTGTTTTGTTTATGAACAACCTGTGAAAACATTTATCATCTGGTTTAACAGATGTGTCCTTTCGAAACACTTGTGCGAAGTTTCCGGGTTCTACGTTATTCTTGAAAAAGTATATTAGCGTCGAGAAAAAAAGACTGTCGAAAACGGCCGCTGTATTTGAAATGGGCAGTCTTTGAGGTCAGCTGTCGGCTATCGAGAATACAGCTGTATAAAAGTATAAAAGCTGTCTTGTAGACATGTTAAATGCCCCCGTTGTGTCTCTTCTTTATGTATGATTTGTATCTGTTTAGTCTGTCTGTGCTTTTTCTTTCATCTTTCATTCGTGTAAAAATGTGTACACGTGCAGTCAGTAAACAGTTTGTATATACTTATGTATGGTCCTTATTGCCACGTCGAGTAATTCTGGTTGATTTCATTATCATTTCCTTTTGGATGAGAGTCTAGATGTTGCTTTGTTCCTTTCGTTCGTCCGTCCGCCCGCAGTGTCTTGTCCGGGCTCTGATTCTTCATGCATGGATTGATTTTTAAGTATTTATTTTTAAACTTCAAACATGTGTTACCGATGATACAAGTATTAATGAGGCCCATTCATTAATGACCACCTTCAATATCAGCATAACAACAACAACAAAAAAACTCTAACACAGAGCTATAAATAAGTATTTTGTATCAGGCTGGCAATTCCTACATGCATAGACAAAATTTCAAATATATTGTGTCGTATAGTAGAAGTTTTATTTTCATGCGGTTTTATTTGATAGCTGACTTTGTAAGATCGTAAACAAGTAAAGAAGTGTTCCCATCTACCTTGTTATATGTTAATTAAAGCTACATGTGGCTGTCATGTTAAGAAATAACTGATTAACAGTCATGTGCCATTTTCCAAATTTCTGCTTATTTAGATTTGAAATAATCGTTTTCAATCGTTTCCTATATATCAACAACTTTCAGTTTTAGACCATGAATAAACTGGTATTTGTTGTAAAGGTATTTATGAAAAAACAAAACAAAACAAAATGGCACATTTACGTTAGAAACAATTAAATAATTATGTATAAGCAAATAAGATTATACACCTATCAAGCACCGCATTGAGAACACTTTTCAAAACAAGAACGGGCATTTGAGATTCATTAAAGATATTGAGTTCTTCAAACGAAATTCAAAGGACTGCCGACTAGAAGCAATTATTTGCACTTGTAAAAGTTGGCAAAATGGCAGTATGTACTATAATGCTTCGGTTTAACTGCAAAAAGTATATGGTTGGCTTTTGCATGGCGGAAAAAAATGGCAAGAACGCGTGAACTTGTTAAATTTCAGCCCGCATGTGAGGTAATATAGTCTTAAAGCCTCTTGAAATGAAAGGGCCATTTTAAAAATAATTATTTTCAGTCAGATAACTGCCAGTAATACTTTTTTACATACAAAAGTATTGAAAATCGTCGGTGTTAATGGATAGTCTATAAATGTTAACATCCGAGTTCAACGACAGTCTTTTTTTCTCGACCATGCCTATTTAACGGCTAATATACTTTTTCATGAATAACGTAGAACCCGGAAACTTTACAAAAGTGTTCCGAAATGACACATCTGTTAAACCAGATGATAAAAGTTTTCACATGTTGTTCATAAACAAAACAATTTGCGCAAAACTTTGGATTTTTGCTCTGAAGAAATTGTTAGCGAATATCTCAAAACATAACGATCGTTTTTGGCCCAGAAATTGAAAATGTAAGCCTTGGTCATTCCTTGACAAAACTGTCAAGTTGATTTGCAAGACAGATGTCTTTAAGATTTTAGGTCTATATCGGATAGTGATATCTAATGAGGACAAGGGGTTCGATTCAACTAGGAACGTCAGTATTAATGGCAAATTAGTACTTTTACATAAAACGGCGGCCATCTTGAAAAAAAGACGCCATGTTGGATTTTGAAACCAGTCTTATTGTGTCACAAAAATAAGTTTTGAACACTCAAAACATTTTAAAAGATATCTTTTCCTCAAAATTGACAAAAAAGAACTCGGCGTAGGTCTGTTCAAGTTAAAAATCAACTTCCTGTGGCGGCCATCTTGAAAATGGCCGCCATATTGAATTTTCTAGTGGCTAACAGTTTTTTTTGAAAGAAGGAAGCTCAGACGAGTACACATGCCAAAGGCTTTTCATGCTTGCATCACCAAATGCAGTATTTTCCCGAATAACTGACTTAATCTGCCCAACTAGAAATACTATCTACAGTAGTGTGACATATGATGATAATTCTCCCAGAATGCTGTCCGTCGTCTGAAGAGGAAGTGGAAGAACAACAACTCTGTTTTAAATTAAAAGAAAATAAGCTTTCTCATAGCTTTAATGTTATGCTGTACCATAATGCATGAATATTTATTGTACTGATTGCTGTTTGTTCGCAAATAAAACAAAATGCTTCTTAAAATGTAAAAACAAGAACAGACACGCCGATGACGACTTATAAAACTTAGACAAAACGGCCTATTCTATTGAATTATAACATTTTATGTCAGTTTTATATAGTTTCTGTTAAAAGATACTAATATTTTGAAATAATTAATACTTTTAAAACCATTTAATGGTTGAACTAGGATGATTTTGTCACACGTGTATTTACTTTCAGGTACGTACAACAGATTTTTATGCCATCAACAACTTATCTGCCCCTGTCTGTTAGATATTATTTTGAAAAAAGACGAGGACGCTAAACACAGACCCATTTTAGTACGACATAGTTAACAAATTCTTAACTTTCAGAATGCTTGAGGCTCGAGTTAGAAAATGGTCGTATACTTGGTAATATGATGTCCGTTGGATCACGTGTGAAATTCACGTGCAACACGGGTTACGTGGAGATGTCAGGCGAAAAGTACGCAGTATGTGAAACAACCGGGCAATGGTCGTATCAGCCAAAATGTATTCGAGGTAAAACCAGCCTGGAAATTAAACCATATAACTCTTATTATTTACATTGTAAAATGTCGGCTTTATACGAATCGTAAAACAAAAACAAAGTTACAAATTTGAAAAATTATTGATTTTAAAAATATGTTGTTTTTTTAATTTTAATATTTGCAAGGTAAAACAAAATGAAAATAATGCAGGCTGATATTGTATATAGAGTTCTACAATGTATCTTTCATATATCTCCTGAAATGTTAAAGAATCCAACTGACGTAACCTTAAATACAACATGGTTATTATAATAGTAGCTGTACGCTCAGTGTGATCCAAACTTGCAAAATCCACAAGAGCCGATTACAAATTCCAGATCTAGCTGCTGTTATAACGACCCTTTTATTATATTCCTCCACCTTTTTGTTTGTTGTTTTGTTATCGAACGAAACCTCAATGTTTATCGATGTAATAAAAGTTTTATGTTTTTGATAAATCTATATCCGGATATATACAGTCATACGTTACCACTGCGCCTTCACCAGTTGAACCTTCATCACTGACAATGTAGGCGTTAGCAATAATTGGACGAGCACCACAGTCTATCATACAATATATAACAAAGTTTATAATATGCCTAAATAAATTTTGTACAAATTCGGCTTGTTTCCGCTTTTTTCTATTTTATTATCACAGCAGCGTTTTTGTGCCGTGTGGCGGCCGTAAAAAGTCTCCCCGTACATTCAATCAGGGCTGTTATATTTCGATCTTCTCAGACCGTTCAGCACGACTTTTATGTCGTGTTATTGGTACTGTTTTTTTCTTCTTAACATGACCATTTTGGCCTGGGTGGTTCCAATACTCCCGCTTTCATAGCCTTGGGTATTGTATAATCACCCATTGGATATGGTGCCTGCTTTTTAATTTTGTCTTTTGACAGTTCCTGTGATACGCAGGCTCCATAACCTCAGATCCCCTTCCTAAATTCCAGTTTGTTTAGTTCTGCCCATTGTTTTCTCGTTTGGGGCAAACCCATTATTTTATCTTCTTGGAATTACACGCCTCAACACGTGTATCATTGAAGGTTCCATGTTCACCGCCGTTTGAATACATCTGCGGATGTCTCTAAATTGCTTTTTGTACTTTTAGCATGTGTAAATGTTGAGTTCTGCTCAACCCGGGGCTAGAGAGCGTGGACGGTAGCATGCATTTCCACTACCGTCCATGAGCAGGCTCAAACAAACTGAGCCTGCAACATTTTCGTTTTTGTCGTGTTGAGCGGCCTGTGAAGTTTCCGCTTTTTTCTATTGTATTTCACAAGTAAATATGAACAGGCAGAAACAATCCGTATTGAACCACTTATATTTTATGTTATCGGACTAGTTTCATTAATATGACACATTTCTATAAATATCGCACATAAAAACTTTTATTACACCGATAAACATTGAGGTTTTGTGTCATGTTTTATTATACTACTAATAATAGCATGTATCAGAGACTACAGTATTTATGTTCGTGTCATGTTTAATTATAATGATATGTATCAGAGAATACAGCTTTTACGTTCGTGTCATAATTAATTATAAAAACATGTTTTAGAGACTACAGCTTTTACGTTCGTACCATATTTAATTATAGTAATATGTTTCAGAGAATACAGCTTTTACGTTCATGTCATGTTTAATTATAATAACATGTTTCAGAGAATACAGCTTTTACGTTCGTGTCATGTTTAATTATAACAACATGTTCCAGAGAATACAGCTTCAAGTTCATGTTCTGTATAATTATAATATGTTTCAGAGAATACAGCTTTTACGTTCGTGTCATGTTAAATTATAATAACATGTTTCAGAGAATACAGCTTTTACGTTCGTGTCATGTTTAGTTATAATAACATGTTTCAGAGAATACAGCCTCAAGTTCGTGTTCTGTATAATTATAATAGTATGTTTCAGAGACCACAACCTTGTAAGTACGTGACCTATATAATTATAATGACATATTTCAGAGACTACAACCTTATAAGTACGAGTCCTATATGTCGGAGACAATTGAAAGCGTCCTGAAAACGTTTAGCAAATTCACTTAAAGATGAAAATTCTGCATCCAAAGATATATTTCAAAGAAGTCTGTTTAATGTTTCAGAGCAGACAATTGGAAGTACATGCACAGCTGATTCGAACTGTTCGTCGTTGACAGGAGGCCAATGTGTAGAAAATAAATGTTTCTGTAGTCCACTATATCGTTACAACGACACAATCAACGATTGTTTCCAAGGTAATTTAGAGCGTTTCATCTGTAATATCCGATTCTAACCATATTAAATAAAGAAAACTGAAACTGTGTGTTATCATGTTACTACACAAACACAGTTTGTGCGTCGCAATTAGCACGTCAAAGGGTTAAACGTCTTAGTGGCTCGCTGGAAAGTAAAACCACACAAAGCAGGTAATTATTTCTTGACTATCTTAAAAGATGCAGATGATGACCCTTGATAATGTGTATGAATCCTCAAACATGGATTTGCTCTTGAATAAAAGTTTTTTTGTTTAGATACGTACTAATGATTCTTTAAGATCTGAACTCCAAATATGGATTTTATTCAATGACAAAGGTATAGGTAAAAGGTAAAGGTAAATTTTATTTACCGTCGCTTTTTGAAACTATTAACAGATCACTTAAAGAGAGCTTTTAACAAATCATCATCAGCGAAAAGAATTTTAAATCGCAACCTTATGGCAGGAGAAAGAAGATATGTCTTTGTTTGAACTGTGTCACCGAGTGAACCTTCTTATAAGCAACATTTTCACAAGAGGCATATTGTGGTGTTCAGGAGTGAACTGTATTTTGATCTTACATGTAAACCAAATATTTTTTATTTATGATTTCTAGTGGTTTTAACCGTATTATACCTATTTTACGCGCTTAATGCCATATGTATTGTGTCACGACGTCACGTCGCGAATTTTATGTTGAATAATTAGCAAATAATTATATATATAGCCAAATATTACATATATTAGAGCCTATATCTTTATTTCCGTATAGGTGTTTATTTATATGACCTCTCTACTGAAGTATATTCTGCAAATACTTTCTGATTATTTATAATTCATATTCTGTCGAGTCAAGTGTAGTTTCGAGGTTACAAGTGAAAAAAGGAAGAGATGTTTTCATGTTCGAAACTGAAAACGGATATATTCCAGTATTTCATAGGACTTGAAATAAAATAATATACGTATGGAATACGAGAAGCTTTAAAAATGAAATTATTTGTAATTCTTTAATTCCAGTTTGTACTTCATTCAACAATATATTAACTGCAATCCCTAACACATACATACATGGATATTCCTCCACCTTTTTGTTTGTTGTTTTGTTATCGAACGAAACCTCAATGTTTATCGATGTAATAAAAGTTTTATGTTTTTGATAAATCTATATCCGGATATATACAGTCATACGTTACCACTGCGCCTTCACCAGTTGAACCTTCATCACTGACAATGTAGGCGTTAGCAATAATTGGACGAGCACCACAGTCTATCATACAATATATAACAAAGTTTATAATATGCCTAAATAAATTCTGTACAAATTCGGCTTGTTTCCGCTTTTTTCTATTTTATTATCACAGCAGCGTTTTTGTGCCGTGTGGCGGCCGTAAAAAGTCTCCCCGTACATTCAATCAGGGCTGTTATATTTCGATCTTCTCAGACCGTTCAGCACGACTTTTATGTCGTGTTATTGGTACTGTTTTTTTCTTCTTAACATTACCATTTTGGCCTGGGTGGTTCCAATACTCCCGCTTTCATAGCCTTGGGTATTGTATAATCACCCCTTGGATATGGTGCCTGCTTTTTAATTTTGTCTTTTGACAGTTCCTGTGATACGCAGGCTCCATAACCTCAGATCCCCTTCCTAAATTCCAGTTTGTTTAGTTCTGCCCATTGTTTTCTCGTTTGGGGCAAACCCATTATTTTATCTTCTTGGAATTACACGCCTCAACACGTGTATCATTGAAGGTTCCATGTTCACCGCCGTTTGAATACATCTGCGGATGTCTCTAAATTGCTTTTTGTACTTTTTGTACACAGTTTGTGCGTCGCAATTAGCACGTCAAAGGGTTAAACGTCTTAGTGGCTCGCTGGAAAGTAAAACCACACAAAGCAGGTAATTATTTCTTGACTATCTTAAAAGATGCAGATGATGACCCTTGATAATGTGTATGAATCCTCAAACATGGATTTGCTCTTGAATAAAAGTTTTTTTGTTTAGATACGTACTAATGATTCTTTAAGATCTGAACTCCAAATATGGATTTTATTCAATGACAAAGGTATAGGTAAAAGGTAAAGGTAAATTTTATTTACCGTCGCTTTTTGAAACTATTAACAGATCACTTAAAGAGAGCTTTTAACAAATCATCATCAGCGAAAAGAATTTTAAATCGCAACCTTATGGCAGGAGAAAGAAGATATGTGTTTGTTTGAACTGTGTCACCGAGTGAACCTTCTTATAAGCAACATTTTCACAAGAGGCATATTGTGGTGTTCAGGAGTGAACTGTATTTTGATCTTACATGTAAACCAAATATTTTTTATTTATGATTTCTAGTGGTTTTAACCGTATTATACCTATTTTACGCGCTTAATGCCATATGTATTGTGTCACGACGTCACGTCGCGAATTTTATGTTGAATAATTAGCAAATAATTATATATATAGCCAAATATTACATATATTAGAGCCTATATCTTTATTTCCGTATAGGTGTTTATTTATATGACCTCTCTACTGAAGTATATTCTGCAAATACTTTCTGATTATTTATAATTCATTTTCTGTCGAGTCAAGTGTAGTTTCGAGGTTACAAGTGAAAAAAAGGAAGAGATGTTTTCATGTTCGAAACTGAAAACGGATATATTCCAGTATTTCATAGGACTTGAAATAAAATAATATACGTATGGAATACGAGAAGCTTTAAAAATGAAATTATTTGTAATTCTTTAATTCCAGTTTGTACTTCATTCAACAATATATTAACTGCAATCCCTAACACATACATACATGGATACAACGACATTGCGTTCATGGAAGAACGCACCTTATCAGAATGTAGAACTCTGTGTCAAGAGGACCCAAAATGTCTGTCATTCGAGGTGTATGAAATACATAGCGTCTCCAAGTGCTCGAGAGGATCCGTCACCTATGGGATGGTATATGATGCAGATAGTTCGAGTCTTAGAGATGGTGAGGGGTTGTACAGCAGGGATTGTGTTATGCAGTAATTTTTTGTGCCTTCAAATATTAACAAGAATCACTGAATATTTTTAATATTGTCATTGCAGAAATATTTCCTGGATTTAAGGTTTAAACAAGAACTGTCACTTATTTAATCAAGTATTTCTTGAGACATTTCTGAAATTGTCAAGACTATTGTTGTTGAATACGTGCAAAAAGGTTTTTTCATAATAAAGATTTCCAGATAAAACGTTAATAATAAAAAGGCTTTATAGAGATAAAAAGTTTTATTTTATGCTTACTGGAGAAATGTTGAACAAGAGTGATCTTGACGCCCACCAATGTGCCATCTTGGAGTGTTCCAAATTTCAAGACTTATTGACTAGCTCAAGGTCAAATTTCGTTTCCGTACACAACACTGTGCATGTGGTCCAAATTCGAAAGCTATAGCTTGAGTAATGTGAAAGTAGGTCACTAGATCAATTTCAAGGACAAAGTTCTTTGTACCTAAAACTATGCATGTGCATCAAGTTTGAAGGCTGTAGCTTGAGAAATTTATAAGTACTTCACTAAGTCAATCTTAAAGTCAAAGTTAATTCGGTACACAAAACTATGCAAGTGGTCCAAATTTGAAGGCTGTAGCTTGAGAAATGTGTAATTAGGTCAAAATCAAGGTCAAATTTCACTTCAGAACATAAATCTATGCATGTGGTCCAAATTTGAAGCCTGTACCTTCAAAAATCTGAAAGTAAGTCACTAGGTCAATGTCAATGTCAAAGTTTGTTTTGGTACACAATCCTATGCATGTGGTCTAAATTTGAAGCCTGTAGCTACAAAAATGTGAAAGAAGGTCACTAGGTCAATCTTAAGGCCAAAGTTCATTTCGGTACACAAAACTATGCAAGTGGTTCAAATCTGAAGATTGTAGCTTGAGAAATGTAAAAGTAGATCTAGGTCAAATCTTATTTCGGAATACAAAACTATGCATGTGGTCCAAATTTGAAGCATGTACCTTCAAAAATGTGAAAGTAAGTCACTAGGTCAATGTAGAGGTCAAAGTTTGTTTCGGTACACAAAACTATGCATGTGGTCCAAACTTGAAGGCTGTAGCTTGAGAAATGTGAAAGTAGTTCACTAGGTCAAAATCAAGGTCAAAGTTTATTTCGGAATACAGAACTATGCATGTGGTCCAAATTTGAAGCTTGTGCCTTCAAATTGTGAAAGGAGGTCACTAGGTCAATGTAAAGGTCAAAGTTTGTTTCGGTACATAAAACCATGCAATGTGGTCCAAATTTGAAGGTTGTAACTTGAGAAATGTGAAAGTAGGTCACTGGGTCAAAATCAAGGTCAACTCATGTCAAGGTTCATCTTGCCACTCAAAAAATATACATGTGATCCAAATCTGAATGTTGTAGTTATAGACAAGATGTTTTTTAAAAAATAAAAGCTTTTCCCTATATAAGTCTATATGAACCATGTGACCCCCGGGGCGGAGCCATATTGGACCCTAGGGGGATAATTTAAACAAACTTGGTAGAAAACCACTAGAAGATGCTACATTACAAATATCAAAGCCCTAGGCTTTGTGGTTTGGACAAGAAGATTTTCAAAGTTTTTCCCTATATAAATCTATGTAAACCGTTTGATCCCAAGGGTGGGCCATATTTGACCCTAGGGGGATAATTTGAACAATTTTAGTTGAAAACCACTAGATGATGTCACATACAAAATATCAAAGCCCTAGGCTCTGTGGTTTTGGACAAGAGGTTTTTCAAAGTTTTTCCCTATATAAGTTTATATAAACAATGTGACCCCGGGATGGGGCCATATTTGAACCCAGGGTAATAATTTGAATCGTCTTGGTAGAGGACCACTAGATGATGCTTCATACCAAATATCAAAACCCTAGGCTCTGTGGTTTTGGACATGAAGATTTTCAAAGTTTTTCCCTATATAAATCTATCTAAATTATAGAAATAAACAAAGGGCCATAACTTACTCATAAATTGTTGAACCAGTCTGATTTTTAGGGGGACACAACTAGGGTACCAATACATCATTCTGACAAAGTTTGGTTAAAATCCCCCAGTAGTTTCTGAGGAGATGCGATAACGAGAAATTGTTAACGGACGGACGGACTGACTGAAGGAATGACGGACGGACGGACCACGGACGCAGAGTGATTTAAATAGCCCACCATCTGATGAAGGAGGGCTAAAAATATCAGCGAGATATTTCTCTATATCATTCAAAGTGCTGAACTTCATTTTTTACCATTTAATATTATCTCCCTTGAAATATATTTTTCATTATCACCCTTTGTTGCCTTTAGAATCTTAAGAATCACTGGTACCATATGATTAAACTAACACTCAAGCCATTAACGAGTCATGTCAGACTAAGAAAGAGAACATGGATCATAATTTTGGAACTGTTATTTGATCAAAATACACAAGGAAAATGACAGTAATGTAAACATGTTATATATGAATAGTTATTTCCGTAATATAAAGGACAAGGAGTGACCATTTTTAAAGGCTTTAAGCATGTTAAGAAATCCACGATTGAAAACATTGATGGGTTTTAGTTCAGGCAATGGCTTTATTTGAATAAATACAAGTGATGATTATTGGTCACATATGTTCTGTAAGATACTAATCTATAACTATCACTGGAGATAATATTCAAAGCTAACTGTCTAGTCATATAGAGTTGAGCTCTATATTCAAAGCGGAACAAAGTTAACATTTATTATACATACTTGACAGACTTTTATGTCTTCCTCATGTAGTGGAGGAAACATATTGATTTAGTACTGCCTGTTTGGCCGTCTTTCTGTCTGTCTGTATGTCACAGAGTTTGTCCATGCAATTCCCGAGACACTACTGGAGGATTTATTCCAAACTTCACAAGAGTGATCATTGCCAAGCCTATAATGTTATGTGCATATCGTCAGTATTTTCTGGTTCCATGGTTTTCTGCAGAGTTGTGGCTATTGGTTCATTAAAATTAATCATATTTCCACCAAACTTAACATGAGTGATCAATGCCAAGTCTAATCATTTACATTAGTAGCAGGTTCAGGTTCAGTGATTTTCAGGGTAGTTATGTCCCTTTATTTGTCAAATTTTATGATATTTTGGCAACTTCTCTTATACCATTGGCCAGATTTCTATCAAACCTTACAGGAATATCTTTTCCAAGTACAGTTATACATATCATCGGCATGTGCTGATTCAATGATTATCAGCAGAGTTATGACCCCTGATTTGTCATATTTTAAGTGTTTACACTACTTGCTGTTTAGAATTAGGATGAACTTTACATAACCTCATGAATGATTAGTAGCTTACTTGTACATATTATTCAAATTCTCTGATTAAAAGACTGTCAGAATCATTGCCCTTGATTTGTCAAATCCTTTAATTTGGACTACATTCTCTATACAACTGGTTGGAAATTCACTTAACTTCACAGCAGGAGTTACCACTGCCAAGCCTAGTTCAATAATTGTAATATATATCATTGGAATGTTATGAATCAGCGATTTTCTCTGAAGTTATGGCTCTGAATCAATGCCATGTCTATTTCTACTTGATAAGTGACAAGTGGATGCGTTTTCTTTTTGTTTCTTGTTGTTGTTTTTTTTGTGAAAAACAATCTCAAGTTTATCTTTGTTTGAAAATGAATATGCCGGTGGTCTGATGTTAAGTTGAATGTAAGTAATTTCTTGTGTAATTCATTTGAAGTAATGAAGTTAAAAATAAAACCGTGCAATATCCCCAAATTCACTGCTTTATATCATAGAAATCTTAAATACGGATATCTTTAATACAGATAAACTTTGCAATTGTGTAGAAAAAGAAGTGTATCTAAAAATCATCTATTCTATTCCTTATCATGCTGGATACGATTGATTCTGCCTTTGCGACCGGTGTAGATCATGATCATTTTGCACTTTTGATCAGTCTGATCATGATATACACTGTTCGCTATTCAGCTAGTATCTTTTGGAAAGCATCCCTATTAACAGTTAATAGAACTGTCCAAATTGAAAGATGGGCAAGTTTAGTAGGATAAGGGCTAAGACATGAGAGGAAAAAGTCACAAGTGAACAATTTTCAATATATCGGTCTAAAAGAGTATCTGGAATACGTACATTTTACAAAGTATATTACCTCAAAGAAAGTACTTTTCATCTCAGATCAAGTATTTTCTTGTGATCTATATTTAAGTACCAAGTATATTGTATATCATATTCCGAACGGTCTAGAATGTTCCATAAGTTTCTAAATAATTACTACGCTCTATTGGCAAAAAACGTGTTCTGTTTTGTTGTAAATATGCATTTACAAAGTAGAAATTTCTAAACTGTTCTTTTGAACTCAAAAGTTAAACAGATACATGTAACAAAATAGACAGGAGTACACACGTTATTTAAATAAACATTAACATTTTACACAGACGACTAAGCTAATAAAATGCATCTAAAAACTTTAACATAAAATTCAGATGGTATGCAACATGTGATAAGATCAGTAACGATACAAAGATAAAAAAGTATCAATTGAGTAAACAGCGAAAAGCGAAATTCAATAAAGTTGAAACTTATTATCTCATTCTTCCGAAGGACAGATCGTTGATATTTCCGAAATTCGGCAAAAAAGCGTTGCTTTTCGTTTAAATATGTTGCCGAACCCTCAATATAATGTGCATATAAACCTAATATATTCATGTATGTTTTGCGATTAATTAGAAATTTGAAACGCAATTTTTTCATAGTTTTATCAGTTTTATATACTTTAATTCACTTCGACACAACGGGAATCCACAGTATGTTGAATTTGACTTAAAAACGGAGTGAAAAATACTTGTTTTAGAAGGAAGTTTGATGAGACTTTCATAAATAGTTTTGAGATAAGAGAGTTTCAGCTTCATATAAAACCAATTTTGTTCAAATAGCTTTTATCTCTTCAAATGTCGTTTACAGTCAGCAAGGTTTCTGACACGTTTCTTTCTCTCTTAAAACATGTGTTTTAATTGTAACAACAATCAATCACTACGCCTGTCTTTAGTCTGTAGGACCTGTCAAATTGTAAAAAAAATTGTGTTATAGCCAATGGATCCAGGAGTGTGAAATCTAACAAATTAAACAAAATTTATAAGGGTTGTGTTGACTCATTTCCATCCGTACACCTTCAGAAAATTGCAGTATTTGGCTTCATTACCCGCGCTACTGATGTAGATATGTTTTTTCGCATCATTAAAACAGACTGCATGTGGCCTAATAACCGCATCCTTTGGTCCTAGTATCACGGTGCTCTCGGTAAGACTTCTGTTCATCACGTAAACGGCGTGATTATCTCTGCAACATAACCACAATGTTTCGAAAGGAGATACTGTGATGTTTGCAGGGTCGAATGTTTCGTATTGATACATCGACTTGTATTTCCCGCCCATATCTATACACAAAACTGCATTACTTTTTCAGTCAGACACATAAATCAAACATTGGTCACAACTGAGGGCGATGTATCTTGGAAGAGTGCAGTATTTCAGGACGTCCGAATCAGGCTTTATCGTACGCAGTATGGTGCCTTCTAGACTACGAATCTGGAATTTTACCGGCTTTCATATGCAATTAATATATTTCCATCGTTACACCTTGCGACATCTGTAGGATTACCGTCCGTGTTTATGATTTGAACGGCTGGTTGTGTTCCAGGTTTTGAAATTATCGGAATCTCTGTTTTTCCTCCTAAAACTAATGCTATCTGGCTAGGATTGATAGCTGCGATTCCAACTGGGACATATTCTAAGTCAAAACAGTCTTTAGCAACGTTGTTTGTAATATAAACGATTTTCACCTTTTGATTGTCCCGATCAATTAAAGCCAGTTCAGTGTTTGATAACAGAACCATTTTTGTGATAAAACAATCTGTTTTGTCATCTTCTGTCTTAATATTGATATCTCGGATATAAGTAAACTTCTCCGTATTCTCCATATATTCGGTGCTTCCCATCTGAATATCGCGATCGGAGGCATACTTCTTATAACCCGTGTTTGTTTCTCGAGGCATTTTCTACAAGCACATGATGTCTTGACGCTTCATTCCTAGGATGTCTCCTCAAACACCTGTCACATAAATGTTCATTACAATTAATGCAAAATCCAAAGGAATCTTCCGTGTCATCAATTGATCGCTTGCATGCGTCACAGTGAAATGTAATTAAAGATGTGTCAGAATTTCCTTGTTCTTCTTCATGCAAATGTTTTTGTCTGGCTCCATCCCCGCCACTTTGTTGTACAGAGTCAGACATATTTATACCATCGACAAAGTTTTATCTATTTAGCTTTCATGTCGAAAACATTGTAACGCAATGATAAAAACAGCTTATATGTCAATTTGCTGACTAAAACGCGGCTTTATCTGATTCTTTCAATTTATTCATAGTAACTGTCAAACAAACACATTATACAATGAAATCATGCATTCAATCGTTATTAGATGATTTGTTATAATATGCCAAAGATCTGTACAGTCTTTACTGTAACAATAAAATTAATCATGATATAATGAAATTTGTTTTTAGTCTTGAAGTAAAATAAAGGACGCCGATATCTAGCTGGAAAGTCTCCAATAATAATGATCAAAGTGTAGTCAAAATGTATGATTTCTATAGAATACAACTTTGGGATGATTTCTATTTATATACACACGCGAAGTCTTTGTTTAACATAACAATTTAGTGTGGAAGTATTGATCAATGGATGACTAACACTCGATAACATTGTCAGGTCGTCGACAGTCGAGATTAAAGTGCCTGACTCATACTTTCAGTTTGTTCCTTTTTTGGGTTCGGTAGCATTCTTTCCATGGCTCTATATGTACATATCTACATCTTTTTAGAATCCACATACCCGACACATTGCTAAATGTGTCGTCAGAAACGTCTAATGATAACACTGTAAGATAATAATACTACTGGAACATCATATAAGTCACAATTAATGGCATAGCATATTATACGCTTATTAAACGGCAATGGCGGGCCTGGAGTGGTTATTAGCACGAATTAATCTATTTTGCACGAGGGCTTAGCCCGAATGCCCATTTATGTTTAGGAGTGCTAATAATCACTTAAGGAACGTCATGGCCGTTTAATGAGTTGTTTATTATATACTCAAACGCAATAACAATTACAACTACAAGTTTTAGACTTTATTTATTTATAATACTTTAGGGACTACACCAAAACACAGAAAATATGACGTTTTGCTGTTTAAGAAGTTGCAAAATATAACGGCAAATCGTAAAAGGTAAAGCGGTGTATTTGCAAACGCAATTTCGTTCGTATATGCGGTCTAAAGGAAAATTACTGGTTTGCAAGAAAATTAAAGTAAAAACAAGAGGGCCATGAATGTCCTGTATCGCTCACCTGACCTATTGACCTAAAGATCATCAAGATTAACATTCTGACTAAGTTTCATGCAGATACAGTCATAAATGTGGCCTCTAGAGTGTTAACAAGCTTTTCCTTTGAGTTGACCTAGTTTTTAACCCCACCTGACCCAGATTCGAATTTGACCTAAAGATCATCAAGATTAACATTCTGACTAAGTTTAATGCAGATACAGTCATAAATGTGGCCTCTAGGATGTTAACAAACTTTTCCTTTGATTTGACCTAGTGACCTAGTTTTTAATTTCACCTGACCCAGATTTGAACTTAGTCTATAGATCACCAAGCTTAAGATTCTGAATAAATTTCATTAAGATATGATCATAAATGTGGCCTCTACAGTGTAAACTAGCTTTCCCTTTGATTTGACCCGGTGACCTAGTTTTTAATTCTACATAATCCATGTTCTAACTGGTTTTTGAGATCATCAAGGTTAACATTCTGACCAAGTTTCATGAAAATACAGTCTTAAATGTGGCCTCTACAGTGTTAACAAGCTTTCCCTTTGATTTGACCTATTGACATAGTTTTAGACCCCGGATAGCCAATATCAAATTCGCTCAAGACTTTATTGAGGGTAACATTCTGACCAAGTTTAATTAAGATAGGGCCCAAATTGTGACCTCTAGAGTGTTAACAATCTTTTCCTTTGATTTGACCTGGTGACCTAGTTTTTGACTCAAGATGACCCAATATCAAACTCGTCTAAGATTTTATTAAGAGTAACATTCTGACTAAGTTTCATTAAGATTTGACTAAAATTGTGACCTCTAGAGTATTAACAGTCGAATTGTTGACGACGACGCCGCCGACGCCGATGACGGATGACGACGGACGACGAACACAGAGCGATCACAAAAGCTCACCTTGAGCACTCAGGTGAGCTAATAACCAAAAAGCGTCAGGTTTCCAAAGGTTACGTGTGACATTCACATGTGACGATATGTTTATTGACGGCAGATTCTTTTGATATCAACTGTCAAAACACACCTGTTCCTGGGTGTATTAAGCGCAAAAAATCGGACAATTAGTATGCTTCGTTACGTTTGTCTAAGATATAGTTTAAGGTTTAGCAGTAGAACTATATCATAAAACCACAGAAATCATTAGTAAACGAACAACACCAACTTTACAACGGTTTTTCGACATTTTATAGCATATCAGATTTTCAGAGACTTGTATTCTCATAAAGAACTACATGTACATGTATATTGCTTCTTTAGAAAAATAAAAAGAAACAGGGGTGTTAACTTTTATATCAGAAATCTACAGCCCGCTAAATTTACTCCTTTTTGCCTCTTTCAATTTCTCTTTTCGAGACATTACATTCTTACGCCGCCATTTTTGGTAAAACTAGCAGGTAATAAGGTAGAGTTTTCTGCCCTTCGTTACCCAACTAAAGGAAGTGTATGCAGGAGAGAAGAGGTCCCTCATTTCATGATGGATTTGATTAGAAATAGATATCCTGAGCTTCTGAAAGTAACCAAATTTTACGGAGCTGATGTAAATGAAGGGAAAGGGGTAAAAAATGCTGGAATATCATGGTTTCTCTTGCAAATGACTGTCTGCGGATTTTTACAAAAAGTAGGCTGGACCGCTTCACTTTGTAAAATTACAATACACTATCCATTCTGACAGATGGCCCAAGACCACAGTTATTTTTACTATATGTTCTATATAGGCACTGGACACTATAGCAATTTTGCATGCATTCCAAGCCCCATAAAAATACCTGAACTCAATAGAACTATTCAAAAGAAAAAATTCCAGCCACAGTAAACATTGGGTTGACCGGCTCTTTTTTCCACCATTTTGAACCAAATCACATGCGTATGAAGAATACTCTCTAGATGGCCGCAAACAGGCCCTATCAAAAAGTTATGTTACGCATATTCTGACATTCTCATTCTGTCAAATTGTAATGTACCTACTATTTCATATCTCCTCTATTAAATCATGCCATTTATTGCAGGTCTTTCACTCAAACATTCACGAATATTCACTATCAAACAGAGGAACTATTTTTCGCGTAACCACTTCCGTATTTTGGTCAATCAAGGACAAATAACTGTGGTCTTGTGTCTATTTAGACCTATTTTTATCTTCAAACTAAAAATATTTTACCAGTACAATCTCAGATGTATAGCAAATTAAATCTGAAAGTTACACCTTTGTTGAACTATGCACTAACATTTGACAGCTTCCAATGTTACACATGGTATCGGTCAAATCTGAGCAAATAAAAATGCATACTTTTCAGATGAAAAAAACGCAAAATTCTATAACTTTTTTATTTTAAGGAAAACTATTCATATTACAAAAAGCACGTCGAAACGCGTAGTCTACTCACACGAAAAAGTAAAATGTGAACTAAAAAAAATCCTGTAGCTGTCAATTTTGCCCTTTTTAAGCAGCCCAGTATCTGGCAAATATGAGAATTAATAACTTTTGTACATATTATGTGTCATATACTTTTCAGTGATCATTCACTTATGGCTACCGTAAGTAAAATGAGCCAAACAGCTCTACAAGTCCAATATGTGAGCTTACTAAAAAGCTTATGAGTCTTTCTGGAATGAATATTTCACTCAAATCTTACAGTTTACAGGCATTCAGTGCACTCTGTAAATGAAACATGCACACCATGACCATTTACACTGCACAAAATCTTACACTGTGTATCACAGCTGAGCTTTCTGGCAAAAACAGCCCCTATCTATAGAGAATGATTTTAATGTACATCACTGCCTCCTGAATGTTCACAAACTGGCTAAATTTCAGCAAAAACCTTAATAAATATCAGCCTGAGAAACTACAACTGGTGCTCCTAATTTTTCCGATGACTAATATCAATGGAAGTGACCCTTCGTGTGACCGAACCAGGATCTTCTGTGTGATTGGAAGGCCTGCGGCCGAACAACATCTGAAATATGAGTCAAGCTAGTCATAATTTCTTAGACTGAATACTTAATCAGTTTACATGATTGTTTGTATGTGCAAACTATATTTCAAAACAATCTGACTGCAAAGAAAGTGTGAAATGCTAAAAAGTACCCTTCGAAGCAACTTTTCTATGAATATTTATATCACAATCTCATTTCCCCATACTGAACATGCTGAAACTGTCATAATGTAATATAAAACCTCACATTCAAGTCTTATGTATGTAAAATGTGTCATAACAAACAGTCTGAATAACAAAACTATCAATCACAAAGCAGTCTGTCCAGTTTCCTTGCTTTACTGACTGCTAGATCTGAAGCAATGTTTATTATTTTCAGGAAAAATTAGCTACAATCTGGACTGAGTATTCACACTGGGAATACAGCTTACTGCAACAACTATTATGAAAAAATTCCTGTCCAATTTCATGGTAACTGATTATAAATGTAATCTGACTACCACACATGATTCAGAAAGTAGTCGTTATGGCAAAACTGGCTGAAATAATGTTATTCCACTACAATCTATTTTCTAGCTTTTTTTTCGCTTGCCGGTGCAATTTAACGAAGTCTATTACATTTTACAAAATCACAGAAAGTACCTGACCTTGATTAAAAGCATCTAAAAAGGAATTATTTACCCATTCACAACACCGAACAACTGTCTTCGGTCAAATCTGAGAAGCTGTAGACATATGTACAAAGGCGGCCAATCCCCGTCTATGCGACAAACTTCACATTGTCCGAGCGCTCTCATTTCAGGTTTTTAGGTACTAAAAGTGTAAGAAGTCCAACAGAATAAGTAAACATACAATTCAGGACCTCAGATATGATGACTTATGCTCAAGTAAGCATAAAAGAAAACAATATGCAAGTCTAGTGTGTGAAAATCTGCCTGTTTTCTAGTCCAAATAATTTGACGTCAAAAGTGATTCTGAGATATTTTTTTGATAGGTCGTAATCCCTCTCTTTACGTCAAAACCAAGAACAACCTTTCCTGTGTTGAAATTAGATTTAGGTAAAAACACGATCAGGCAATATATTTACACGATGAAATCATAAAACATAATAAAACTTAATCATTTTACGGTTTAAACATAACAGTAAAACACGTTAATAAAGCGTAAACACTATATGTTTCAGTTTGGCTACCTAGCTGTATTTACACGTCCGCCATTACACTCAGTACACGCTGACAGTGCGGTTGGTCGTTATCGATCACGTGACACTAATCGGAGCCATGTAAAATTTGTGTAAACTTTAGGGTGTGTTGTTAAAACAGTGACAAACTCGTCGTGTTTTGCTGTTTATTCATATAAACATTAATTAAATTGACGGAAGAAATGGATATTCTTTCCAGGTATCGTAAACTTTCACTAATGTATTTGTTTTTTAATAGTTTTAATGCGAATTAAAAATCACCTTGTCTGTGTTGACCCGTCCGCTCAGAAAACAGCGCGGAAGGATCAACACATAAAAGGTACTTTCTATGTTGTACGTGGAAGAAAGATATTGACCTATACAAAAATTATCACAATATCATGGCTCACGTACAATTAGTTGGACTACCTGTTTTCCTTCAAAATCAATTAAAACATGCCAATTTCAGGCCTAATCTCTTCAATTTTTAAGCCCTTGAACTGCTTTTTCTTGCACAGATTATGATTACACCTATTTCTCTATTCAGACAGTGTGTACTGTGTAAATTCAGGTATAGAAAAAAAATACATATCTGACTTTAGGTCAGATTTCCTCAGTCGCAGCTCAAATTTCTAAAAAATAAAAAAAATATCAAATCGCGGTATTTGTAATACCACATTTTGTTTCCCGCATACTGGTTTCAAACAAAGAACTTATAAAAATTGCATTTCATGCATGAAAACCTGCAAAATTAGAAAAAAATCTATAAATATGTAAACTGAAAGTAGGATTTTTCACAAGTTTCAAGTGCATGTATAATTTTTACCCAAACTGAAGCAATTTCAGCAAATGTAATGATTAATCTAAATATTTGCCGGATTTCTATGCCTGCCAGCCATTCACTGTCAAAATTTTAGCCATGTAGATTGAAAACTAACAAAAATATTGACAATTTACTTTCTGACATTTTCCACTATATCAGGCCTAAGACCACGGTTATTTTTACTATATGTTCTATATAGGCACTGGACACTATAGCAATCTTGCATGAAAGCGAAAAAAGTCAAATACAGAATGTTTTTAGATTTAATACATTTTTTTCTCCATTACAAAAGAGGGTGGGTTAATTATGTTAGTATGTCAAAATGAAAGAACTTTGTTTGTGACATTTATGCTTGCATAATAGGCCTTACTTGTATCAATACAAACCATAGTAACCTATAAGACTTGACATCCCGATGGTATCATGTGGGATAATAAATATTTCATAAAGTCCCCCCACCCCCATGTTTTCATTTTTTACTTAATTACACAAATGCTTAAACAGCGGAAGAAGAAAATGTCCTATTAGAAAAAAAATTGCGGTGACCTGTTTTTTTTCCTGCTGTAAAATGTCTTAGAAACTAATGTTCTTCAAGCTCACAGAGTATGAAAAAGTCTCAATTGTGGAAAAAAAGATCCTACATTCAAAAAAGTAAACATTAGATTGGCTTATATTCAACGAAAGTTCAATTTGTGCTATGACATTTAAGAGCCAAATGCACAGCGCTCTTAGACCAATACTTTGCACGTTAGTAATGGCGCACAGGTTTTTGAACACTAATTTTTCATTTGGTATTGCCACAGAGGTCTACATTAAAGCTGTTTTCTGTTTAAATTTCATTGCGTAGAGCTCTATGTATTTTTGACCTTTTGGTAGAACAAATGGGAGAGGAGGTTATATTTGATGAAGTGAAACTCAATTTTAGCGTATAAATTAGCACATCCAGGTCACAGCAGTGTGGTTTTGATGTGATTTTAGAGTAAGCAGATGTGACAAGAGAAATCTATCTTAGAAGATGCATAATCCTACTTTTCTCTTCATTATATATCAGTTTTATCAAAACTCATTAAAATGAGGTAAGGATGTTTTTCTCTGAAATGGGTCTAGCTATGTCTGGTAAATCGTTAACAATGTCAGTTTTATGAAGAATATATAGGAAACACTATCTAGAGTAGTGTAACATATGATGACAATTCTCCCAGAATGCTTTCCAACGTCTGAAGAGGAAGTGGAAGAACAACAACTCTGTTTTAAATTAGAAGAAAATAAGCTTTCTCATAGCTTTAATTAATGTTATGCTGTACCAAAATGCATCAATATTTGTTGTACTGACTGCTGTTTGTTCGTAAATAAAACAAAACGCTTCTTAAAAAAACAGACACGCCGGTGGCGACTTATAAACCTTAGACAAAACGGCCTATTCTATTGAGTTATAACATTTTATGTCAGTTTTATATAATTTCTTTTAAAAGATACTAATATCTTGAAATAATTAATACTTAAAAACCATTTAATGGTTGAACTGGGATGAATTTGTCACACGTGTACTTACTTTCAGGTACTTACAGCCGATTTTTATACCATCAACAACTTATATGCCCCTGTCTGTTAGATATTAGTTTGAAAAAAGACGAGGACGCTAAACATAGACCCATTTTAGTACGACATAGTTAACAAATTCTTAACTTTCAGAATGCTTGAGGCTCGGGTTAGAAAATAGTCGTATACTTGGTAATATGTGGTCCGTTGGATCACGAGTGAGATTCATGTGCAACACGGGTTACGTGGAGATATCAGGCGAAAAGTAGGCAGTATGTGAAACAACCGGGCAATGGTCATATCGGGCAAAATGCGTACGAGGTAAAAACAGCGTTGAAATAAAACAATATAAAATCTTATTATATACATCGTAAAATGTCGGCTTTATACGAATCGTAAAAAACAACAAAGTTACAAATTTGAAAAATCATTGATTTTAAAAATATGACTTTTTTTTTAATTTTAATATTTGCAAGGTAAAACAAAATGAAAATAATGCAGGCTGATATTGTATGTAGAGTTCTACAATGTATCTTTCATAAATCTCCTGAAATGTTAAAGAATCCAACTGACGTAACCTGAAATACAATACGCTTATTATAATAGTAGCTGCACGCCGAGTGTGATCCGATCTCGTAAAACCCACAAGACCCGAATACAAAATCCCAGATCTAGCTATTGTTATAACGACACTTTTATTATATACCTCCACCTTTTGTCTGTTTTTTTTTGTTATCGAACGAAACCTCAATGTTTATCGATGTAATAAAAGTTTTTATGTTTTTGATAAATCTATATCCGGATATACAGTCATACGTTACCACTGCGCCTTCAACAGTTGAACCTTCATCACTGACAATGTAGGCGTTAGCAATAACTGGACGAGCACCACAGTCTATCATACAATATATAACAAAGTTTATAATATGTCTATTTGTATTTTATTTACCGGACTACTTTCATTAATATAATATAAATATCGCACATAAAAACTTTTATTACATCGATAAACATTGAGGTTTCGTGTCATGTTTAATTATACGACTCATAATAACATGTATCAGAGACTACAGCATTAATTTACGTTCGTGTCATGTTTAATTATAATAACATGTTTCAGAGAATACAGCTTTTACGTTCGTGTCATGTTTAATTATAATAACATGTTTCAGAGAATACAGCTTTTACGTTCGTGTCATGTTTAATTATAGAAACAGGTTTCAGAGAATACATCTTTTACGTCCGTGTCATGTTTAATTAAAATAACATGTTTCAGAGAATACAGGTGTTACGTCCGTGTCATGTTTAATTATAATAACCTGTCTCAGAGAATACAGCTTTTACGTTCGTGTCATGTTTAATTATAAAAGCATGCTTCAGAGAATACAGCTTTTACGTCCGTGTCATGTTTAATTATAAAAGCATGCTTCAGAGAATACAGCTTTTACGTTCGTGTCATGTTAAATTATAATAACATGTCTCAGAGAATACAGCTTTTACGTTCGTGTCATGTTTAATTATAAAAGCATGCTTCAGAGAATACATCTTTTACGTCCGTGTCATGTTTAATTATAATAACATGTTTCAGAGAATACAGGTGTTACGTCCGTGTCATGTTTAATTATAATAACATGTCTCAGAGAATACAGCTTTTACGTTCGTGTCATGTTTAATTATAAAAGCATGCTTCAGAGAATATAGCTTTTACGTCCGTGTCATGTTTAATTATAATAACATGTTTCAGAGACTACAACTTTTACGTAGCTTTTACGTTCGTGTCATGTTTAATTATAATAACATGTTTCAGAGACTACAGCTTTTACGTTCGTGTCATGTTTAATTATAATAACATATTTCAGAGACTAAAGCTTTTACGTTCGTTTCATGTTTAATTAAAATAACATGTTTCAGACAATACAGCTTTTAGGTTCCTGTCATGCTTAATTATAATAACATCTTTCAGGGACTACAGCTTTTACGTCCGTGTCATGTTTAATTATAATAACATGCTTCAGAGAATACAGCTTTTACGTTCGTGTCATGTTTAATTATAATAACATGTTTCAGAGACTACAGCTTTTACGTCCGTGTCATGTTTAATTATAATAACATGCTTCAGAGAATACAGCTTTTACGTTCGTGTCATGTTTAATTATAATAACATGTTTCAGAGAAGACATGTCTCAGAGAATACAGCTTTTACGTTCTTGTCATTACTAATTATAAAAGCATGCTTCAGAGAATACAGCTTTTACGTTCGTGTCATATTTAACTATAATAACATGTTTTAGAGACTACAGCTTTTACGTTCGTGTCATGTTTAATTATAATACCATGTTTCAGAGACTACAGCTTTTACGTCCATGTCATGTTTAATTATAATAACATGCTTCAGAGACTGCAGCTCTTACATTCGTGTCATGTTTAATTATAATAACATGTTTCAGAGACTGCAGATTTTACGTTCGTGTCATGTTTAATTATAGAAACAGGTTTCAGAGAATACATCTTTTACGTCCGTGTCAAGTTTAATTATAATAACATGTTTCAGAGACTACAGCTTTTACGTTCGTGTCATGTTTGATTATAAAAGGATGTTTCAGAGATTACAGCTTCAAGTTCGTGTTCTGTATAATTATAATACCATATTTCAGAGACTACAACCTTATAAGTACGAGTCCTATATGTCGGAGACATTTGAAAGCGTCCTGCATATAAATGAAAACGTTTAGCAAATTCACTTTAAGATGAAAATTTTGCATCCAAAAACATATTTCAAAGAAGTCTGTTATATGTTTTAGAGCAGACAATTGGAAGTACATGCACAGCTGATTCGAACTGTTCGTTGTTGACAGGAGGCCAATGTGTAAAAAATAAATGTTTCTATATCGTTACAACGACACAATCAACGATTGTTCTCAAGGTACTTTAGAGCGTTTCATCTGTAAATTCCGATTCTAACACAGCCCGATTTATTTCCATATTAAATTAAGAAAACTGAAACTGTGTGTTATCATGTTACACAAACACAGTTTGTGCGTCGCAATTAGCACGCCAAAGGGTCAAACGTTTTAATGGCTCGCTGGAAAACAAAACCGCACAAAGCAGGTAATTATTTGTTGACTATCTTGAAAGATGCAGATGATGACCCTTGATAATGTTATGAATCCTCAAACATGGATTTGTTCTTGAATAAAATAATGTTCAGATACGTACTAATGATTCTTTTAGATCTGAACACTAAATATGGATTTTATTCAATGACAAAGTCATAGGTAAAAGGTAAATGTAAATTTTATTTACCGTCGCTTTGTGAAACAATTAACAGATCACTTTAAGAGATCTTTTAACAAATCATCATCAGCGAAAAGAATTTTAAATCGCAACCTTATAGCAGGAGAAAGAAGATATTTGTTTGTTTGAGTATAAGATCGAACCGTATGTCACCTAGTGAACCTCTTATAAGCAACATTTTCACAAGAGGCATATGGTGGTGTTCATGTGTGAAATGTATTTCAATCTTACATGTAAACCAAATATATTTTTTAACTAATTGATTTCTAGTGGTTTTAACCATATTATACCTATGTTACGCGCTTAACGCCATTTGTATTGCGTCACGACGTCACGTCGCGAAATTTATGTTGAATACTTAGCAGATAGTTATATAAAGTCAAATTTTATATATTGGTGCCTATATCTTTATTTCCGTGTAGGTATTTATTTCCATGACCTCTTTACTGAAGAATATTCTGCAAATACTTTTTGATTATTTATAATTCATATTCTATCGAGTCAAGTGTAGTTTCGAGGTTACAAATGAAAAAAAAAGAGATGTTTTCATGTTCGAAACTGAAAACGGATATATTCCAGTATTTCATAGAACTTGATATGAAATAATATACGTATGGAATACGAGAAGTTTTGAAAATTAAATTATTTGTAATTCTTTAATTCCAGTTTGTACTTCATTCAACAATACATTTACTGCAATGCCCAACACAAACATATATAGATAGAACGACATTGCGTTCATGGGAGAACGCACCTTATCAGAATGTAGAACTCTGTGTCAAGATGACCTAAAATGTCTGTCATTCGAGATGTATGAAATACATAGCGTCTCCAGGTGCTCGAGAGGATCAGTCACCTTTGAGATGGTATATGATGCAGATAGTTCGAGTCTTAGAGATGGTGCAGATTTGTACAGCAGGGATTGTGTTATGCAGTGATATTTTGTGCCTTTAAATATAAATGTTACAAGAATCACTGAAAATTTTGAATATTGTCATTGCAGAAATATTTCCTTGATTTATGGTTTACACAAGAACTGTCACTTATTTGATAAAGTATTTCTTGAGACATTCTGAAATTGTCAAGACTATTGTTGTTGAATACGTGCGAAAGGTTTCTTCATAATAAAGGTTTCCAGATAAAACGTTAATAATAAAAAGGCTTTATGGAGATAACAAGTTTTATTTTATGCTTTATGGAGAAATGTTGAAAAATATCAGCGAGATATTTCTCTATATCATTCAAAGTGCCGACTTCATTTTTTACCATTTAATATCATCTCCCTTGAAATATTTTTTCATTACCTCTCTTTGTTCCCTTTAGAATCTTAAGAATTACTGGTACCATATGATTAAACTTAACACTCAAGCCATTAACGAGTCATGTCAGATTAAGAAAACGGGCGGTAAAAGGGCATGCGACACTTGAGGAAGGTAATGTGGCACGTAAGAAAAGGGACATGGCGCTGCGCCACGCTAAAAAGACCTTTGAAAAACATTCTACGGGTGTACAGACCGACCGGCAGACATCTGTGCGGGCATAATAAGTCTATCTAAGTCTTTCTGTTTACAATTATTCAATATTTTCTTTCAAAAAATATTGGTGGTTTCCATTCTATTATTCTAACCCACAAAAACATACGTACTTGTGTTTAGAAATGTCAGTGTGTTTAATCTTAATATGCTTTATTAAATCACCATAGAGGTAGAAGGATTTCAAGAAACACTCAGGCTGCAGCTTGTAGATCGTTCAAGTCATCACATACCAATTGGAAGAGGCAGAAAAGTGGTTGCAATGTACCCTCTGAACTTTAGTGTGAAAAATTATGCAACTTTGCCTAGAGATTTTTTTAGGTTTGCTAAAAATGATTATGATTGTGTTGAAGGGACTCACAGCAAGAACGCAAAATACCCACGAGAAATTTTGAGAATGCTTATATATATACAGCAGTGTTCTGTTTAAGAAATAATAAATCTGTTCCTATATTTTATCAGTTAATAAAATATGGGCAGGAGTTTGGATGCGTAATAATTAAATCACGAGTGCGTAGCACGAGTGATTTAATTATTCGCATCCAAACGACTGCCCATGTTTTATTACTTGATACAATTATTGGAACATATTTATTATTTCGATTCTAACAACGCAAATAATTCGTATTTTACAGTACTACATTTTCAGCGTAATACGTCATTCGGGTCATATGCTGTTACAATTTACCCCCTATGTTTAGAAAGTGTTGCATAGCCAATGGAACATATAGATCTAGATATTTTTTTCTTTTTTATCAGAATTTTGAAAAGTATTATAAATAAGTAGTCTAACAGCTCGCAAACTAATTATGAATAGAATCATCAAATTAGGCGATTTGACCCTGTGTTACGAGTGACAACTTAACTTTTATATGACGTCACATCATTATGACGTCATACTTTATGTCATACATTTATGACGTCACCGCTGAATCATAATTGAGCTAATTGAATTCGTTCGTAGAGATTAGAACGTGTTTTGCGGTCCTACACATAAGTCAGTGTGACTTTTTATCATATTTATGTTTTTGAAATGCTGTTTTCAACCGTTTGGCCCTGAAATAATTCGTATGTAATGGAACTGAAGTAGAATTTCTAATGTCACAATCATAGGGGGTGAAATGTAACAGCCAGCCATATTTTATCGTAGATTCATGTATAGGCGATTTCGCTATATGTTTATATAGCAATTGCTGTGGATCGTGTTAGAATATGGGCTTAGACGAAGCCTGAATGTTTTGTTAATCTGAAAGGTAAAGTCATGCAGTGGTTCAATGACTTTCTGAGTTTGGCTATTAGTTCATTAAATTGCATTATGTTTTGGCCACTTCTCATATATATTATTGGCCAGATTTCCACCAAAACGTACAGGAGTTATCATTGCCAAGGTTAGTCATACATATCATTGCAACGTTTAATGATTTTCAGCTGAATTATGGTCATTTACTTATTCTGGGCAACTGCTCCAATACAAAGATACAAGATACAAGAAACTTTATTTAACGTAACGGTTGGATATTTCATATAACAAATAACATCAGCTTAAAGCTATTTCCCGACAAACAAAGGTAAAGTAATAACAAACTAAAAGCAGCTGTATGGGAAAAACACCAATAAAAGTGGTAAGGTAAGGGAATTAACCCTGTTACAGTAAATATTTATTACTGACATGGTTTCTTCCCCGCTTAGCAAATAATGAGTATGATACATGCATAAAAAGATAGAAGTAAAACAAATAAAAGTTAGTAGATGACAGTCTTAATAATATTCTACATACTTGCATGTATGACAAGGCTTGAAATAAACATAAGACAGATAAAAATCATACAGCATAAATGAAATAGTTAGATTTATACCATGTTATTTTTAAGGTTAAGGAGTATATCATCAAAACACAGAAATATTTGATTAACGAACAACATCTTTACCAATATTTTACCTGACCATTACATGTTCTGTCGTACTGTCCCATACGACGGATACTTAAAATATTCTGAAAAAGTTGTCCCGCTTTGAAAATGAATGCTGTTTTTAAAGAAATAAAAATAAACAATTGCTGAAAACTGTGTTCCACCTATTTATGTGAAATTTCAACACACGTACACTATTACAAATGCATTAAAACGAACATATGTTACAGCTCTTTGAAAATGGCTAGTTTTTAAAGGAGTTTAACCTTCCGAAAGTAGGGCCCCTTTAGGCAGTCCTTTTCCGGAATTCAATGTTAATATCAGTATACTGACACTTGTTTCGTAGAGTAATATACATGTTTTACATGCTGTTCAATTTCATGTGAAACAACTCTTATTTTCTATGATTTGTTTTTGTTTGACTCTTTTTGTCTTCAAGCGTAAGGCTAAGCGTTAAATACAGACATCGACTAACCTATAGCTAAAGTAGACATATTTACTGTTTACATGCTACGAAATGTCCTATGGAAATAAAAGAGAAGCAAACGACATGATGAACACAAACAACATAATGAACACAAACAACATTGTGAACACATACTCCAAGGTAATCAGAACTCCTGGCTTTTACTGACATTTGAATGTCTTATCTGTCAAACCAGTCTACTCGTCCAGATAGGCTTCTCTATGGAAAAAACGCACAACGGGCACAAGTGTTTGATCACTCAAAGTATACAAATAAGCACATAGTTAAGGAAACATAACTTTTCAAGAATACAAGCTTACATGAGAAATTGCACCAAACGTGATCATTGCCAAGCCTGTGCATATCAATTCCACTTTGGCTTTATTATCAGAGTTATGACCCTTGATTTGTCAAATTTTATGATGTTTTAGCCACTCTTCTTAAATGATAGGGTCGATTTCCAGCAAACCTCGCAGGAGTGAACAATGACAAGTCTTATTATTTATATTAACAGCAGGTTCTGGTTCAGTGATTTTCAGGGTAGTTATGACCCTTGATCTGTCAAATTTTATGATGTTTTAGCCACTATTCTTAAATGATAGGTTCGATTACCACCAAACCTTGCAGGAGTGAACAATGACAAGTCTTATTACTTATATAAATAGCAGGTTGTGGTTCAGTGATTTTCAGGGTAGTTATGTCCCTTTATTTGTCAAATTTTATGATATTTTGGCAACTTCTCTTATACCATTGGTCAGATTTCTGTCAAACCTTACAGGAATTATCTGTTCCAAGTACAGTTATACATATCATCGGCATGTTCTGATTCAATGATTATCAGCAGAGTTATGACCCCTGATTTGTCATATTTTACAGTGTTTACACTACTTGCTGTATAGAATTAGGATGAATTTTACAAGGCTGTGACTAAAAACACAGCTGGTGCGCCAGTGATATATTTCAGACTCCGGTATATACTGGATTAACTAAATTTGAACGAAAAATATCTTAAATGTAGATATTTTGTAACCATAGTGATACTAATCTTAACCTTTAGTCAGTATATTATGCATATTATACACTAAATGCGTGCGGACATGCAAAACAATTGCGTAATTTTGCCGTTCGCTCCTACTGATAATCATTCCGGGCATGCGCAGAACGGCTGCACCAGCTCTGTCATTAGAAACATCGATTTTACACAACCTCAAGTGTGAAGCATACTTGTGCATATTATCCTCATGTTCTGACTTTCAGAATCATTGCCCTTGTTTTGTCAAATTCTTTAATTTGGACTACTTTTTCTATACAACAGGCTGGAAATCGACCAAACTTCACAGGAGGTACCACTGCCAAGCCTAGTTATATATATCACTGGACTGTTTATAAGTGATTTTCTCTGAAGTTATGGCCTTTAATCTTTGGCATGTTGCTGTTCCTACTTGGTAAGTGATAGGGAACATTGAAAATTAATATAGTCTGATGTTAATTACATGTTTAGGTTAAAACCGTGAAAAGCCTCAAATTCACTGCTTTATATCATAGAATATTTTAATACGGATAAACTTCAGGCACATGTATAGAAAAAGAAGTGTATCTCAAAATCAGCTATTCTAAGACTTGAGAGAAAAATGTCACAGGTATAATAATTTTCGCTGGTACACTAGCTAGCCTATGTTAATATACGTTACCGAATACATGCATAGTGATTAGATAATATGTGCTAATCAACTGTGGCACGATAATTGTATCTCCTTAAACAGATCAATATTTATTCATAACTTTAGCTGCCGCTACAGGCTATATACCAATAAAAGAATTTGTTCTTTCTTTCATATAAAATTCAGCTACTTCAGACCAATTTTGTTACAGTTTATAGATTGTCACTCAGTCGTAGACCTATTTTCCACAAGATATCCATACATTTGCTTCAAGAAAACGAAAAGAAAAAGGGGTGTTGAATAGTATGCAGCGAAATGCAAGTCAACTGAAGTCAGGTACCCTCATATTGCCGCATTTCAGAAAGCGGTCCGCAGAATAAACGCCTACTTTCGTTTTCAAGTAAACAATTCGAAAACATGCGAGTATTAGCATGAAACGTGTCCTATTTTATGTAAAATTCATTCCACGAGTGAAATAATGCCCATTTGGTCCCCGATTTACGCGCAAATGCGCGAAAAATGGAAAAATTAGGATCTATTTATTAGGGACTTCTTTCGACTACACCACGGAAGCACATTTTGGACCGAATTACTGCATTATAACCTACAATAGTCTCGATCTGTGACACTAGTTACCTCCCCTGACACAGATAGCAGAAAGTGACAATTCCGTCACGAGTTAGAGCCAAGTAACGTAAACAGAACCGCGAACTGACTTTCGATCACTGCTAGAAATGCGAAGTCTTTCCATTGATAGTAATTTAGAGGCTTCTGGCTCTAACATTGGCTGCATACCCAGAAATGTAAGCCAATTTGCTGGCTTATTGGCGAAATTGTCTCCCTTGAAAACAGCTTGTCGGGTGAACCGATTAGCCGTTATCGGTCAATTTACGCCTATTAAAATATAGAAGGGGCAATCTTTAACACATCAAATGACATCAAAAGCATTATCTGACAATATTTATTAAGTTATTGAAGTAATCTGCAATATTTACACTTTCTTTCAATATAATTTTTAATGAAATAAAATATGGTCTTCTTGCTTCCCTAAGCGTTTGAAATAAGTAATTAATTTTGATGCCGAGCCCCACTGATTTCTGTAGGAAATGACAGATTGTCTTTTTAAATGATATATTCTCATATTTATTGTCATCTCACAACATTTATTAAGTTATTGAACTAAACTAGAAAAGTTAATCTTTCTTTCAATGAGTTTATTTTTAAGTTATTTTTATGTCTTCTTGCTTCCCTAAACGTTTGAATATCACTGATTTTACTAATTTGGAAATTTTTGCCCGTCTTAGTACACGTGTACTGATGACACCGGGTCTCTGAATTAGATAGACATGTGTGTCGATCTAATTCCGTGTTTAATGTCATAACTCTGTCAAATTAAATAAAAACGATGTTATTTTAAATTCCATGTTTAAATGAAAAATATTTCATTTTTAATTCATTTCATACTAATTTTCACTACTACTACAATAATATATTATTTATTGCATTAAAACATAACATAACCTAAAAACAAAGAAACATATCAAACAGGGAATGCCACGCACCAAAAGCGCAGCCTCCTCAAAACGAACCCCCCAGCACGCAAACGCGTGCACCACACACACACACACACACACACACACACACTCAAAGCTTACACATCAGGACAAAACGAACAACACACACACACACACACACACACTCAAAGCCAACACATAAGGACAAGACGAACAATAAGCATACACACACGCGCGCACACAAATTCAACACACAAGGACAAAACGAACAAACAAAGGAACACAGTTGGGCACCGCCTTGGAACGGTCAGTGGCAAAAACACCACTGGGGAGCTTAAACCGGTTTATGGTGCGCACCCAACCTCACTCTTACCCCCACCATGTTCCAAAGACATGGGACAGTGTAAATAAAAGTAATCCCCTCCAGGTGAATCTCTAACACACGTAATGGAAACAAAAAGGCATGGCATGTAAAACACAAAAATGCTCGTGTATAAATATATAAAAAGCAAACCTTAAGAACCAAAAACGTATGTACTCAATGCCTTTTCAGAAGACAGAGCAACAAGAGAAACACCCTTAAGGGCCCGACGAAACAGGCCAGAAGACAAATATCAAAACAGTTCAGTCCTGGTAGGATTTAAAAACTGCTCATCATAGAGTCCTCCCCCTCTTCCGTCAGACGCAATCAAAGAGGGAAGCGTAGTGTCCAACTGTAAACGGGTTGAACACTAAACATGCGGTATGTCTCAAAACAGTTGGGTCGTAACCTCTTTTAATAAAACGTTTGATAATCTTTCCAAATACATTTGGAAAATTACCATGACCTAAGATCTTACGAAGTTTGTAAACCACATCCCCATAAAAATCGGGTTTAGAAATACCTTTAGTAAAATATTTACGCAATTTGTAATAACGGTAGTCTTGCTGAAGAAGTTTACTTGTAATATATTGATTACGTTCATTGAAATGCTTGATATGACTACACGCTCTGGCAAACCGAATTAATTGAGAAATATATACCCCATAAGATGTAGCCTGAGGTACATCCCCATCCAAATGTGTACTAAGACGGGCAAAAATTTCCAAATTTTGGTATGTATAATATTGTCATAAATAGAGAGATGTAAATCTAAAAATGAAGCATCAGTATCCGAATTGTTAGTTTTAATTAACTGAAGCTCCCTAGGATAAATAGTACCCACCAAATGACCAAAAAACGGATTATCCATATTAAGAATATCATCCAGATAGCGTGATGTATTATTAAATGCAGTTATAATATCTGCCTGCGTATCTGGAGAAAGGCTCAACATAAAGTCTCTTTCATAACAATATAAAAACAAATCTGCGACAAGGGGTGCACAATTTGTTCCCATGGGAATACCAACAACTTGTCTAAAAACTGCATTCCCAAACCTGATGTAAATGTTGTTCAATAAAAAGGAAAGTGCTTTACAAACTTCGTCACAGGTCAACATAGTATAATGTTTAATAATATTGCTAGTAAAAAAAGCTTTATCAAAATTGCAAGCGATAAATGTAGCATTCTCTCTGGCAAAAGTCTTTTGAATTAGGGCAGTTAATTTGTCATTTATTAAGTTATGTGGTAAAGTGGTATACAAAGTAGAAAAATCGTATGTACTGACTGTAGATACCTTGTAATTATTAATTTTCAACTTATCCAGGATTTCGCCAGAATTTTTAATCGACCAAAATAAGTGTTTACCAGAGTTTTCGTATACTTTATCGCAGTATCTTTCCACGTGGGCTTTCACAGCAGTTAGACATGATGTTAATAGTTTTGAAATATTTGTAGTTGTACAAGAGCTTGAATTAGAGATAAAGCGAGCTTTATATGGTTGTTTATGCAATTTAGGAATCCAGTACAATTTGTTGATCGTCTATACGAACTTTTAAATTAGAAACTTCAAGTTGTTTAACACATAGAACTACATATTCATAGTTAAACTTGAATAGATAGATAGATAACTTTATTACTTTCATATAGGCTACAAAACCCATGATGACATACAGTTTACATAATACAAGATATAGCAAAACAGTGGTGAACATTTTACAATGTATTTTTTTTACGATTGGAATTTAAAAATTCTGTTTCGGAGAAGGTCAGAAATAACTATAAATAACTATGAGAAAATTCTTTCCTCTGACATTTATACTACTGATAATATGAGTGATACTGTTCGAAGGTCAAGAATGTTGTAAACGTTTTTGTTGTTGTTATTGTTTTCAGTAAA
This sequence comes from Mercenaria mercenaria, assembly GCF_021730395.1. Lineage (NCBI taxonomy): Eukaryota > Metazoa > Mollusca > Bivalvia > Venerida > Veneridae > Mercenaria > Mercenaria mercenaria. The sequence goes on from NC_069378.1 coordinate 3,157,703, forward strand.
TACTGAACTAGTTTGCAATATGTACTGCAAAATAATCATGCATATTTATGACTGTAAATTGTAAAAACAAAAATAATTTGACACTCGTGGCAGTAAACACTCCTAGATATTTCTGACATTATCAAATTCTGTAACTCTTTCATGTGAAAAATCGGTATGTAATATACACATTTATATACATACATAAAAGAAAAAATAACAAACCCATATTACACCTATCTATACAGATATACATGTGATACATCTCAATATATAATTAAAAAGATTATGTAGAAAATAACATTCAAAATTCTACATATGCCTATACATATAATTATGCAACACATGTAATATAATAATAAAAAATGACATGTAACTAAAAAACAGAACGAAACAAAACAAAACAGAACAGTTAACCTTTCACGAAAGGAGACAAAAGCAAAAGTTAACTGGATGAGTTTCATTCCGACGAGATAGTACACAAATTCAGTTGTTTTGTTGTTGTTGTTTTTTTCAAAAATTTTGGTAGCTCTTACCAAAAACGGTAAACGTAAGAGTTTCCTTAGTTAACACAAAATCGATGCTCAAAACAAAAGTCATTCTAGATGCTTATATGAAGATGAAGCAAAAATGTTTTGAAAATGATATGCTCCACAAAATTGTTTTTCTAACGTCGAATGCTTTAGGTATGAATTTTCCTAAACTTCGTACAATATTTTGATTATCTGAATTTAAAAGTTCTACGAATTTGGACATATTTGGTTTGTGCCAGTATCTTCTTGATATGAATTGTTTACTTAAGGAGGTAGGTTACCTTCATATTTGTATGTGCGCATGTCCAACCGGAAGCTAACGTGACGATTTACGACGACGTTTACGACAAACTAAATGTGTTTGTATATTCATTCTTCTGAGAACAAATCATGAACCTGTCTTCGATCTGATGCTTTATGGCTTAATAGTGCAGAAATAATGAATAAATTGCCGCAGAAACGCTACAAAACAATGTTGCCTTAAAATGACGTCATTGACGTCATGACATTACGTGTCATTTACCGCGCAAAATTAATAGCTTTTATCTTGAAAGTACGTAATTCTGTGCATTTTCTTTATTTTACCTATTTTCAAATAACCATTATTTGCTGAAATATTTTTTTATGAGTGTTGCTCTAAACAATAATCAATATTTTGCTTCTTTTATGTAGATATATTGAAATGTTATGCGGAATGTAAGAAAATGGACAATGGTAACCAATGTTATTTGGAATACAGTTGGGTGAAAGGTTACTTGTTACGGCCATTTTCAAATAAAAAATCTAGCAGTTTGATTTGTAATACCTATTTTTCAGGTTCCGTTGATAATTTGTTACTTATATACTAAAATTAAGACCTAAAATTGTTTAAATTTCAGTAGAAAATTGTGGTTTCTTGAATTAAATTGATGTTACCATAGAAACAAAGCCCGTGACCTATATATCTAAATGTAAAATTCAAAAGCGTTGACACTGGTCTATTTAGGAAACACAGCTTCGGCTTTTTATTTTCATTTCAACAATATCCAGGAGAATAATAGCAGCATGCTGAACGATTTTTCCATGAAAAATGCCAGACGAAGTGTACTGCTGTGAGTATTCTTAGCTGTGAAATTTGTTTGAATAAATGCAAATAACACGAAAATATAACTTACATTAGAAATAATATGTTTTAAAGCTACATTAACTAGAAAGCTAATCTTATTCAATATTTTTTAATAAGAAATTACGACAAAAAGCAAGATATAAGCTATTTTAAACATCTCTGTTGCCATGGTTACTTTAAACTTTGAAAAAATAGGGTACCATGTAAAGTGCTTGGTATTTTGCTGATAATATTACCCAAATATTCCATGCTGGTCATTAACAGAATGGCACTGAAACCGTCGAAAACCCGTATTTTTATACATAGTTGTTTAAAAATGAGAGAAAATGCGTTACCATGGAAACACGAGCCCCGCGACATATACATTTTAAGCTTATATTAGAAAGCTAACGTGCATACTAGTAAGATTATCAATTATGCAGACTTCTACGGATATCAATGAAACTAAAATACACTGAAAAGTGTTAAATATCTGTATTTTCCTTCTTCTTTCAATATGAAATACCTTTGGAGGGTCATGTTCTTCAAACCTGGATAAAAACTGAACTTGAAGGAACAGAGACAAACGAAATTGAGATTGTAGCAGTTAAAACTTCATATTAGACAAAATACAAAAAAAATGCTGCGGTTCAACTAATTTGAATTTACCCTTGTAACAAGGTAACCTACCCCCTTAAGTCCTTATATATTTGACATTCTATTACTCTGGTGTTCATCTTCAAGTGTTTGACGTATAAAATATTTTCTATCATCTACAGGTGGATGCACCCTGTATTAACATACTGTCAAATATTAGAAAAAGTACAACACGCTCTTACGGTGATATTAATTTCAACAAAAAGTATTAAACTATTCACTTCAAGTCTATCAATGATATATCCACTACAACCCCACCAGCAACTGTCAGTTACGCTTGCGCTGAAGATTTCCCGGAACTACAGACCACCTCAAACACAGCCATAGTGCTATGCATCGCAAAGTAGACCCGCAACAAAGAGAAACCGTAAAGTCTGAGCGGAGTTGTCTCCATTTTCCCAAATATTTTACCCCGTTTCATTGTTTTCATCTCAAATAACTCTTTTTAAAAAAACAATCCCTCAATATTTTTTCAGATTGATAATTTTGATGCAGTTAACTACAATTATATCTAAAATAAGCAGTGCCTATTTTAGTTGTAGTCCCTATAATTAGTACCATTATACCATGAAAGGTCAGTTCTGGTATTAGGGAAAGCCCGTCCCAGGTTGAGAGATGTCAAAAGAAACTCGGTAGAAACTCGTTTTAGGACACCATCTCAGCCTCGGTTGTGGTACATTCACTTTATAAAGACAAACATTTCCAGATACATTAAGTACACATTCCGTTTATAAAAGCGTTTCATAGTTTCATAGCAAAACAATTATATTTTGCAGCAGCAGTACATAGCATACTTTCGCTATGGAAAATGTAAGAAACAGACACACAAAAATACAGTTTATATCACTAAATCTTCCTTTCTTATCAAATGATTTTGAATATACTGAATTAATGCGCAATAGATTTAAGTGCATAAAATACATATTATACAATATACATTTACATTCACTTCAGTAGTAAATACATTAAAGGCATATGAATAAGCATTTTGTATATTTCAATAAAACTATTAAGATTATATATCTTGCCAATAACGCGAATACCCTTTGTTGACATTCGAACAATTTGGTAAACATCAATGAACACCTGTCTAAAACACTGTCTTTTGTATTTTAGATATAGCTAAAAAGTGTGTAGTATATATGTTATACATGTTGAACACATGCTCCTTCAAAAATATTTCCTTAACTGTATGTAAATGATTTCTGTCAAAACACTTGTTTTCATTAGTTTACACATAATTAATCACCAAAATTGAAAGACAAGAATGTACTATTTCAATTTATATACTTTGATGAAATTTTTGTATTTGGCGACTGCACTTCCGCTGCTAATATAGATATGCTGATTCTCGGTATTAAAACCCACTGCGATCGTGTACGGTGCAAAAATACCATCTCCTGGTCCTAGTATCACTGTAGCTTCATTCAGATCAAACGTCATCTTGTACACGTTGTGCTGGTTCCTGTTACATAGGTAGATTAATCCAAACGGAGATACGGTGATATTACCAGGTCCCTCTAGCTCACCTTGATACAAGAATAGCATAGCCCCATCCATATCCATGGACATAACTTTGTTAGTTTTCCAGTCAGAAATGTAGATCATACACTCATCAGGACTCACTGCGATATTACAAGGGTAAGTGCAATGTTTTAGTGTTTCAGAATCCGGATTTATTATCTTACTAATGGCGCCTGTCGGTTTAAGGATCTGAAATTTTACAGGCTCGCAAAAGGAAGCAAACAATTTTCCATTGGAAAATTTGATATCTAAACAATTACCGACAATATTAAAAGTTCGATTTACGAATAAACCTCTACGTGTAGAGATTATCTGTATCTGATACTTGTCATATAACACAACAGCTACCTGATCCTTAGATATCGTTGTGATTCCAGTTGGCTCCGCTTGCAGTCCTAAAACGTGCTTAATGGTACTGTTTTCAGTATCGACGAGTCTCAAAGATTTGTTGTCATAATCGACAAGTACCAGCTCCGTGTTAGAGACTAAAGTCATATATGTGATATAACAGTCACGTGTGTCTGTAGCTGTCTTAACGTTGATATCACGAACATAGGTATACTCTTCATTAAACTCCAGCTCGCAAGCATCTTCTTTGTAGATATTCATTTTCGCAGTGGAATACGTTATAGCACGTTCGGGGCCTTCGGCCATGTTGGTTTTGTCCACTAACATATGGTTCCGTGACGATTTATTTCTCGAATGACTCTTGTAACATATATCACATAAATAGTCGTTACAATCCTTACAGTAACCAACGGCCTCGATTTCGTCTCCAACTGTTTTACACGGATCGCAGGGCTTCACAGTTTTTCTTGGCATAGCGTACTTGTCCAGCAGAGTGTGATGTTTTGATGCCTTGTTCCTAGAATGAGTCCGAAAGCACATGCTACAGAGATATTCGTCACAGTTAGTACAAAATCCTTGAGCCTCAGCATCATCACCGGCGGTTTTGCATGGATCACAGCTATACTCGAAATATTCCTCAGAACTTTTGTAGATAGAAGATTCTTTTGAGCCTTTAATGTTTACTGGTTCTTCCGCAGAACTTTTATAAACTGACATATCTGAACTCCTGGTTCCCGGTTCTCGAGACATAGCTTGTCTGGGGCCAACACTTGGTTGTTTCCTCCCGCTAACCTTGTCTGACATGTTTACTCCAGGAACTCAGAAACTATATCACTCAGCTAAAGATAGATATATCATTATATTTCACATAATCCAGTTCATTCTAAATTTCATAGAACTCATGACTTTAAATATTGACAATTTACTTTGTTTGCCTAAAGTCGCATTATTTGCCTAAAGTCGCGAGTTTAATCGATATAAATACCCTACTGAACACGAAATTTGATACATTAACTATAGGGTGTGTTCGATTCGGTCATGCGGGAGTACACTAGTCTAGTGTTACACTCGCGCATGCGCAGTTTACTGTCGAATCGAACAGGCTTGTGTTGGGTCGAGTTGAGCGTAAATATTTTTTTTAATCAAAACGACGCATCTACTTTAATTCGATAAATTTGCATTGTTTCGCAACACCAGCTTCGATGCAAATGTTAAATTTATTTACAATCGGTATAGTTTGTGCTCAGTGCTAATCTTTCACTTTTCGCTGCTATGCCGCCATTTTGGATTAAGTCATACGCACATTTGCTCGACTTCACTCCCCATTGCGGGCGGTAGTGTGAAAAATCCGCTCGACTCTACCCGAATCGAACACACCCATGGTCATAGCGATTATCAACAAGTCGGTTAAAATGTCAATACAATCTACCTGTATGTATAAAATCACGGGTGGTAAACGCGCAATCCAATTCCCGCCGGGAATACGCTTAAAATGGGTTGCGCAACGTCCGGTGCTGGTGTTGCGCGTAAAAAGGACGAAACTGAGGTATGTGAACGTATGATTTTGCTTAGTATGAGACAAGAATAAATTTTCTCGAAAAAAGCAAAATGCTATTCGACACAAATATGATAATACATCATATGTGTAAAATATCTGGTTTGTAATTTATGATTCGGCTCTATTATCACAAAAACTCAGGCGACACGAAGCGTGAAAAAAATATGAAATCAACAAAAATGGCAGTTTCTGACCTCATATGCCTAATTTGAGGACATCTGATGCTTTTTATGATAACTCAACTGTTATAAAGTAACAAATATCTTTTTTTTTTTTTGCTTCAAATCCTGCTAACGGAGACATAATTGACAAAAAAAAACGTCGGGAATTGGGTTGCGCACCGGGAATGGAGTTGCTTGTATACATCATAATGTACATAATGTATACGCGCAACTCCATTCCCGGGGCGCAACCCCATTCCCGATTATTTTTGCCAATCTTTCCCCCAAAAGCAACATTTCATTCAAGTGTATGTAATATTCATGACTGTTTTACACGTATTTGATAATTAGAAGCGTCACATTTCCAGAAAGAAGTCACAAGAGTTAGAAAATTTGCATTTTTCATAATTCCATGCTTTTTTGACAGTTCGAGCCAGCAGAGTTTTCGTGATAACAGAGCTGATTCTTAAATTAATAAGTTGGTATTTCACAAATATGATCTTTATTCATTTTTGTGTCGAATAGCATTTTGCTTTTTTTCGAAAGCACTCGTAAATGTGTTATTATTTACAAAAACAAAAGCCCACCTACCTTGATTTTGCATATATTGATGCGCAACACCAGCACCGGAAGTCGCGCATCCCAATTTTAGCGTATTCCCAGTGGGAACTGGATTGCGCGTTTAACACCCGTGAAAATAGAGAACGATAACGAAAGCATTATCGGAAAAGTCGATAATGTCTTTATTGGTAATTCAGTGTTTACTTCATGGTCAATCAGTGTTTTCTTTATAATCAATACCGTGAATACGATTCAAAAATTGTAAAACTATTTTGTCACGGATAATGGTGACACTACCCGATTCCCCTTTTCTAAATAGTAACATTTAACATTTTATTGTTACAAATACCGTGCGAGAGTACAGTCCATAAAATAAACAAACGTGTTTGTAAATATGGACGGATCCAAACGGAAGGGGAAGAAGCATCTTATAGAAATACCGATGGCAAAATACAATACATACCCGTAGCCCAGACCAACCTATAAACCGGGCAAGTCTATTTTATAAGTACATCAACACGGCTGACCCATTTAAAGAGCTGTAGTACAGTTGATATTTTTGACTATTGTGCGTTTACCTATTTTGTTCTTTTTTTGGGGTTTTTTTTTTGTTTTTATTATTTGCATAAGTCGGAGATTAACTCCACCTCGCCAGGTCGAATAAAACGCTAAATATAAATCAATGACAATTATATGTAGATGATTTTATGGTTAAAATAAACACTCGTTTGTTTGAATCTCGAAAAAGACCAAACAATCTGATTATAAACCTTCGTACATTTTCATGCAATATGTGAAAAGTACGGAATCCTGTTTTCGCCATCGACTTTTCGACCAGATAGATGCGCAACAAATTGAAATTCGTCGCGCGGAAGGTCGCCCCGTTGAATGTCGTCCTGCCAAATGTCGCCCCGCCGAACGTCGTCTTTTCGCCTTCCGGAATGACATTATAGTATCACCTAATCTGGAGATAAAAAATACGTATTGTTAATTACCACCCTCTTTCCAATTAAGAAACTATGGACATCGTACAGAACACCTGTCAAGGGTGGTACAATTTGCTACTGCAGTCTAAAGAAATATATTTATAACTAATATATAACTATCAAACATATCCGCTGGCTAACACAATAATTAACACACAAGGGTAGATTTCCCGCAAGCACAGAGCACCCCAAATACGGCAATAAGCCATGCATCGCAAAGTGGGCACACAACAAAAAGGAACACTAACGGAAAAATATAGTACACGGGTTGCTTCAAAAATCCAACAATAAGTACAATTTAGTTATATACAGAATACAAAAGGGGGTAAGGGATGGATAAAAGGTTAGGGTGATGGAGAAAAGTGGTAAAAAGCAAGGATGAATATTCAATAGGGAAAGCCACGCTCCTAACTCCCTTCACGGTTAACTACAGCAGCGCAAACAAGCACGTACACAAGACACAGACACATACATGCACACCCGCACACACCCACATACACAGCAATCAAGCAAGAAAAAACCAACACAGTTGGGCAACGCCAAATGACGGCCGGTGAAGTATTTCGACCCCCATAGAATAACGACCCCCGGTCATTATTTCATAGAAAGTGTGACTCCTTTCCTGTAAAATATTGACTCCCCTTATAAAAAACTGACTCCCTTTGAAAACTCTATAGAATAACGACCCCCCGGTCATTATTCTATAGAAAAACTGACCCCTCCAAGTAAAATACTGACTCCCTAAAGATGACTCCCTTCGAATCTCATAGAATAACGACCCCGGTTATTATTCTATAGAAACTTGAAGTGACTCCTTCCATGTAAAATACTCACTGCCGAAATTACTACATTCGAACTCTCATACATTATCGATTCCCGGACATTATTGTATTTAAAAAAGTTACTCTTTCCGTGTAAAACACCGGCTCCTAAAAAGACTTTCGACGATAATACCTATTAAAAAGTGATCCCCACCAAACCTAACGGACAATTTTACTAGATCTACAACTCTAATACCCTCCATTGCAAATAGTTAACATTTTGATTGTACTACTACTACTGGTGCCGCTACTTCTATTGCTATTACTACATGTACTTCTTCTTCTTCTTCTTCTACTACTACTACTACTTCTACTACTACTACTACAACTGCTACTACTGATACTACTATACCTGCTTCCACTAATACGTCTTGTACATCTACCTCTTCTTCTCCTGCTGCTTTTGTTGCTGTCACTTATTCCTCTGCTGCTGCTGCAACTGCCACTACCACTACCACTACCACTACTACTACTACTATTACTACTACTTTCTATTGTTGCCGCTACCGTACTTTACTGCCACTGCTAAGTATTGCAACTTCTATTAATACTAAGTTCTATGCTAGCAGTTTCTTGTGCAGTTTTCTTCTGAAGAATTACTTCATACCGAAGTTTGCAGGGATTATTGACACTGGTGTGTTTTGTGAACGTATTGTGAATTGTTATTTTCCTGAAAAAAAAATGTATACACCAAGATACAGCGTCTAGAAATAGAATCCCTTTTCCCTTTGCGGAATGCTCTGATTTCTGTGTCAAGTGATGGTATCTGGGGTTAATGGTCAAACGGAAGGACGGACGGACGGACAAGGGCAAATCTATATGCCCCTCTCCCCCGAGTGGGGGCATAAAATGCAGCAATTAGACCTTAGATACATGAGTTATCACTAAATTTGACCAAATGACCGGGGGTCGTTTTTTTTATGGGAGTCAGTATTCTTCGTGAGGTTCAGTTTACTTCACGTGGGGGAGTCATAGTACTATGATCTGGAGGTCATAATACTATGACAGGGGGGTCACTTATTCTATGGGGGTCGAAATACTTCATTACACCGGCGGCCAAAAATATGGTGAGCAAGATAACTCACTCATAGTAAAAGGACAGAGTGCGCAAATGCAAGGGGAAGTGGGCGATGCGGGGTAGGGGGAAGGGAGGAAAGCAACGCCAACAGCAAATAAACAACATACGAAACAAAAAATACGAGACAGGAAGAAAACATATTTAAGTCTTACATACATGACCGCTTATTGAATAAGACGTCGATTCAATTCGTCCCAGTGATAAAATTTTGGGAAATTATAAAAGTTAGTCATATCAGCTTTATATATTGAAGTATATTATCTAATTTGAAGTAATATCAGGCCAGGTAACTCGAGTTACTTCCTCATAATATTACTCCAACAGATCTGAACCCCAACCAAAAATGTAAACCGATGACAAAAGAAATGTAATATTTGCAAGCAGTTCAATGAACTTCCGTATTTTGATAGTTTATGCAATATCAACAAATTTAAGAATAATTTAATTACAGCTTAGGTACAGGCGTATAAGTCGCTAAAATAACTCGAATTACTACGGTGCTCCGTTTGGATCATCGACATTTGTCTTCTCAAGAAACTACGGAGACGAAAGTCGAAAACACGAAACCTCGATCATGAAAGCGCGATATCATTTCACATTTTCACCATCGTGGTTTTGTGTTTTCATCATCGTAGTTTCGATTTTCACCATCGAACTTTCGACTTTCGACTTTCATTATCATAGTTTCGACTTTCATTATCGGGGATTAAAGTCGAAACTACGATGTTGAATGTCGAAACTACGATGTTGAAAGTCGAAACTACGATGATGAGAGTCGACGCTACGATGCCGAAAGTCGAAAACACGAAAATGAAAACACGAAACCACGATGGTGAAAACGCGACATGTAGTTTCGTGATTTCGACTACCACCATCGTAGTTTAGAGTTTTCAAAATCGTGATTTCGACTTTCACCATCGTGTTTTCGACTGTCATCATCGTAGTTTCGTGATATCGACTTTCGAGATATGCGGTTCAGATATAAAAATCGATGGGTCTAAGCGGAACACCGTAAATTACGGATAGTCCTAAAGGCATTGAAATAATTACTATTTTATATTTGTTGTCTAGCACCACAGCTACCTAGCCCTTGGGTACCGTTGTCATTCTGACTGGTATAGCTTATAATACTAAAATGTCTTTTTTGATACTGTTTTCAACATCAACGAAGTTTCAATGAGGTGCTATTACAATCGTGTGCTACCAATTTAATTTTCGAAGTTCGAGCCATACCTTAAATGTAACAAATCTTTTCTAAATGTGAGTATACTCAGATGTTTACAAGTAGAACATTTCGGCCCCTATTCATTTTGGCATATTATATACGGTGACTTCTTAATTTCGTCTTTAATAGAATGGTAACATGATATACTACTATTTATATATTAGAAAGATCTTAATCATGATTTTTTTTCTTCATTTCGTTGTGGTTTCTGTATAAATGCCTTATTTTCTTTCCATACAAGACTGTTTATGCTTTATGACAAGCCGAATTTCTGTTTCTGGATATTTCATACGTGTTGATGCTACATTCTATATGTAGTTGGGAAGCTTTGTATCCGAACTGACACAGTCAAAGACATTATTTCTTTGCACATAACGACTTTGTAACATTATTATTACTTTTGTTGGTATGTCACTTGCTACGTGGAGAAAAAATAATTTGAATGTCAATCTTTTTATTGCAAGAATGTGTCTTTACAAGCAGTTAGTCTTATTATAGAATTTTACATGTGCTTCAACTCTGGTTAAAGTACATTGGTATCAAAGAAAGTAATAGAAAAGGAGGAAAACCACTCTCATGTATGGCGTTTTGCCTCTGATCGTTTCAAGGCGGTGTCCCTACCTGACCCTTTATCTGTTCGCTCGTATTATATGTTTCACTTTTCGTATTATTTTTGATACATTGCTACCTAATCCTCCAAGACGGTATTGGTAAAAATTATTGCCGCGGCGGTCCGGGTTCGATTCCCGACGCGTTCGTCCTTTTTATTTATTTATTTGACATTTTAGTTTAGATAGTTGAGAAACAAAAACTCAAATTCTAATGTTTATAATATGACCAAAGTTGAATTTTAAAGAAAGATCATTTTTAGCTAAAACCTGGAGGACAGTACCTTTAAATTTATGATGTTCGTGGTGGCAATCCCATCCCCTTCAATCATTCTCTGTTTGTAAATTGTAATAGTATATTTGTGTCTTTTCATAGTCGTTTACTTCCCTATGTTTTGCCTGATTTAAAACTTCGCTTTAAGGAGGTAGGTTACCTTGTTACCAGGGTAAATTCAAATTAGTTGAACCGCAGTGATTGTTTGTATTTCGTGTAATTTAATGTTTTAACTGCTACAATCTCAGTTCCGTTTATCTCTGTCCCTTCAAGTACAATTTTTATTCAGGTTTGAAGTACATGACCCTCTTAAGGTATTTTATATAGAAAGAAGAAGGAAAATACGGATATTTAACACTTTTCAGTGTATTTTGGTTTCATTGTTATCCGTAGAAGTCTGCATAATTAATAGTTTTACTAGTATGCGCATTAGCTTTGTAATAAAAGCTTAAAATGTATATGTCGCGGGGCTCGTGTTTCCATGGCAACGCATTTTCTCTCATTTTCCAACAATTCTGTATGAAAACGGGTTTTTCGACGGCTTCAGTGCCATTCTGTTATTGACCAACATGGAATATTTGGGTAATATGATTAGCAAAATACCAAGAACTTTACATGGTACTATGTTTTTCTTAAAGTTTAGAGTAACCATGGCAACAGAGATGTTTAAAATAGCTTATATGTTGCTTTTTATCGTAATTTCTTATAAAAAAAATGTTATATTAAATTATTTTTCTTGTTAATGTAGCTTTAAAACATCTTATTTCTAACGTTAGTAATATTTTCGTAAGAACTGCAGTCAATTTAACAAATTTCACAGCTTAAAATACTTGCAGCAGTGCCCGTCGTCTGACATTTTTATTGAAAAATCGTTCTGCATGCTGCTATCATTCTCATGGATATTGTTGAAATGAAAATAAAAAGCCGAAGCTGTGTTCCTTAAATAGACCAGTGTCAACGCTTTTGAATTTTACAATTAGACATATAGGTCACGGGCTTCGTTTCCATGGTAACATCAATTTAATTCAAGACACCACAATTTTATACTGAAATTTGAACAATTTTGGAGCTTAGTTTTAGTATTTAAGTAACAAATTATCAACGGAAACTGGGAAATAGGAATAACAAATCAAACTGTCCCATTTTTATTTGTAAATGACCGTAATAAGTTACCTTTCACCCAGCTATATTCCCAATCACATCAGTTACCATCATCCATTTTCTTACATTCCGCATAACATTTCAATATAATTACATAAAAGAAGCAAAATATTGATCATTTTTTCAGAGCAAAAGACTAATAAAAAGTATTTCAGCAAATAATGGCTGTTTAAAAATAGTTCAAATAAAGAAAAAGCACAGAATAACGTACTTTCAAAATAAAAGCTATTAATTTTGCGCGGTAACTGACACGTAACGTCATGACGTCAATGACGTCATTTTAAGGCAACAATGTTTTGAAGCGTTTCTGCGGCAATTCATTCATTATTTCTGCATTATTAAACCATTAAACATAAGATCGGAGGCAGGTTCAAGATTTATTTCCAAAAGAATGGATATACAAACACATTTAGTTTGTCGTAAACGTCGTCGTTAATCGTCACGTTAGCTTCCGGTTGGACATGCGCACTTACAAATATCAAGGTAACCTACCTCCTTAAGCGATTTATACATCACCACCACAATACACAGCATAATAGTATAGTTAAATTTACGTAGTCAGTATTACATTGTATTACATACATGATTTGCCAGTGATGTAGATTCATTTCAAAGAAGACAAAAAGGTTCATTTTAATACAGGTTCATAGAAACCTGATATTTATACGAAAACATCTATGCATTTTAAAACATACTGCATTAAACGATGGTTTTAATCATGCGGGGATTTCATGTCCCTTTTGTATATCCATTTCAAAAGCCTGTTTGTAACACATATCATATTAAGGTGAGCACTTTTGATATTTCAAAAATAAAACCAAAGTATAACGCCTATTTATGAACCCGTTTATTGTCTTTTTCATGTTCGCTGAATCAATTTGAAATATTTAAAGTATACTTGGAGCGGATGAACATTCCATTTGAAAATACGAATTACTCCGCTTTGAAAGGGCTATCGGAAATTACTAGTACATCACTTTTAAATTAAAAGTATCAGTTACAATCTTCTTCATATCAAGTACGTGAGTTCCCTGCTTAGGACCCATTTAAAGTTCACACAAGATTACCTTTGTAAAAAGCTGGTATGCGGCCCGTTGTTTATGGTGGCATAAAACTGCCACAACTTAATTATCAGGTTTCATGAAAACTTTCACGAAAATTATTTAGGTTTTCACGTTAATAATGGAAGATTTCATGAAAACAGTACATTATCACAAAGGCCACTTAAATATCTTAACACGAAATTATGCTAGTTAGTGCTTTGAACTGACACCACTTAAAGAAAATTTTCGTGAAAAGTTTCGCCAAAGCGGATAATTTTTCACGTAAGCAGATAATTTTTCATGAAACTAGATAATTTTTCACGAAACCACAAAACATTTCAAGAAAAGTTTTCATGAAAAGTTTCGAGAAATCAGATAATTTTTCACAAAACCAGATAATTTTTCATGAAACCAGATAATTTTCACGAAACCAGATAATTTTCACGAAACCAAATATCTAAAAATAGAAAACTGTTTACCTTGTTCAGTGTTCCTGAACCACGTTACCCCAAGACAAAAGAATCGTTCCGGATATGTTCCGTTTCTATTCTTAGGTAACTCCTTTCATGAAAAGTTAATTGGTATCATGAAAACTTTAACAGTTATGCTGTGGCAGTTTGAAGCAGTAACGAGCAAATTTTCATATTCTTCTTCTTCTTCTTTCGTTCGCGACTACACTGTCAGACCAGCAGCCTCGATGAAACTTGTGGTTTGCCGCAGATCCTCAATGCCTCCATACAATTTCTGGTGGATTGAGGTATCTACCGGCCAAGTCGCAGCTCGCTCCTGGTCATGCCTTTTACATCTCTGAAGTATATGCTCCGCAGTCTGATCTTCTTCACCACATGGACAAGTTGGCGATGATGTCAGTCTGTATTTCTTGTACATGTGGGCATTGAGCTTGTTGTGCCCTGAGCGGAGCCTGACCATCATCACTTGTTCAGACCGATCAAGGAGATGAAAAGCATCTTCCTCCATCCTTGGTCTTGTTAGTGCCTTGATGATGGTGACTTTCTCCTTGTAACTCACAGGTTCTGTTGGTTGTTCTGACTGAGCTCCTAGCTTAGCCAGTCTGTCTGCCTCTTCATTGCCTGCAAGTCCACAATGGGATGGAATCCACTGAAGTGCTACTTTGCAGGTTATACTCAGGCTCTGCATTCTCCTGGCTAGCTGCGGAGCTTTATTGTTGATCAGAGCTTCCATGACAGACAGTGCATCTGTGAGAAAGACGACTGAGGAGCTTTCTTCTGCTGAGTCTTCTACCATTGAGACGGCCTTCATGAGTGCTTCAGTCTCTGCCTTGTAATTGCTGCAGTGTTTTCCTGTGGCTGCATGTAGTGCATATTTATCTTGCATGCATGAAAGTTTATCTGTTTTCGTGATTTGTTTTTACTTTTCGTAAAAACTTAAATAATTTTCGTGAAAGTTTTCATGAAACCTGATAATTAAGTGGTGACTTTTTTATGCCACCATAGTTGTCGATTAAATTTCTTGAAAACAGTTATTTTAACATCTTATAGAAAGTTCGTTCAAATGTAATTTTATGATATGAAGATTTGCTTGATTTACCGACGCTCATTGGTTACAACATGCCAGATGGTTGCTCCCATTTACATGTATAATCAGCACGAAATAAGTATATCAGAGCCTATATCTGATACAAAATCACTATTTTTAACACTAATTTATTTAAGGTGAATCCTGAAACAAATTCTACCATTTTAGACATCAATCTCCACATCTCATTCATGCGAGATTACGAGTTTGTGAGGAGAACCTGTTCTATCCGCATAATGCTGAGCATATTAAGGGAGAAACTGCAGTACCATTTTTAACATACTTGGTACGCGACCGGGGATCGAATCCGCGACCTTCCGCATCGGTAGTTGGACGCTTTACCATTACACAAAATTATATCACTGAAAGTTGAATCGTGTGCCATAATAGTAGAGCCCCGGTGTTTGAGCCCCACCGGAGAGAGAGAAAGAGGGACAAAGTCAGAGCTAGAGGTCACAGTTAGGCAGAGTAGCGGGTCCAGCTCCATAAAGATAGATCTTCATATGACGATAAATCATTGCAGTTGGTCCCACGCAGAGACTTATTCTTAGGAGAGTGTCTCCATATTACAATTAAGCACAGCAGCTGGTCCGATGCAAAGAATTTATTCCTTGGAAGCAACCTTTTAATCAAGTTTCTTTTCTGGGCAGAACGAAATAACAGACACTTCCTGCTACGTATTTCATATGAAAGGAAACAATTTAATACTTTCATTTACACAAAATTTATGTACATGTCACAAGAAGAGAGATAATGAAAAGGAGAAGCGAAGACTATTTGGAGGGGTTAGAGCGAACCTGGTCCAAGTGCTTCTTTATCTACATGTATTTTAGCCCACCTTTGCTATGACCTCCCGATTTTTATTTTGAGCTGCACATTTTTTGAGCGGATACTGTTTCTTTTTTAAAGGAAGCAAAATGATAACAATGCATATATAATGACAATACTCTATTGATATTGAATCAACTTTATAGAGCTGCCTCATTGGAATATCACGCCGTAGACACGTGACATGCTACCCCACCCAGTCACACTATACTGGTACCAGGCTGACCAGCACGTAATACTGGGAGCCAAGCGAGTATACCAGTATACCGTTTTTTACGTCTTTGGTATGACGCGGCCAGGGATGGAACCCACGACCTCCCGCACTCGAAGCGGGCGCCCTACCACTAGGCTACCGAGGCAGAGATATGTATCACATGTTTACATTGATACTGTTTAGTAATTGTTAATATGTTCTATCTTATGGCATGATGTATAGATATTTAATTCAAATTCAATGTGGATTATATAAGTTTTGTACTGAACCGTATAATGTGTATTACTTTTGATTTAAGATAACTGATCTGTCGATCAAAACATTTTTCATTATTCATGAAAGAAGACCCTAAAAATCAAATCAGGACTGAAAATAAACGCATCTGACAGTTTTAAATGTCTGATTATTTCAATCATAACAAAATACATGATATCGATATAATGGACAATTCATTCAGAAATAGTAAAAACCACGGGTGGTAAACGCGCAATCCAATTCCCGCCGGGAATACGCTTAAAATGGGTTGCGCAACGTCCGGTGCTGGTGTTGCGCGTAAAAAGGACGAAACTGAGGTATGTGAACGTATGATTTTGCTTAGTATGAGACAAGAATAAATTTTCTCGAAAAAAGCAAAATGCTATTCGACACAAATATGATAATACATCATATGTGTAAAATATCTGGTTTGTAATTTATGGTTCGGCTCTATTATCACAAAAACTCAGGCACACGAAGCGTGAAAAAAATATGAAACAAAAAAAGGCAGTTTCGACCTCAACCCTAATTTGAGACACTGTTTTTTTTATGATAACCAACTGTTATAAAGAAACAAATACTTTTTTTTTTTTTTGTTTCAAACCTTGCAAACGGAACATAATAAAAAAAAAAAAAAAACGGGGGGAATTGGGTTGCGCCCCGGGGGAATGGAGTTGCCGTATCATCAAATGTACTAATGTTCGCGCAACCCATTCCCGGGGCGAACCCCCTTTCCCGATTTTTTTTTTCCCAAAACTTTCCCCCCAAAAGAAACATTTCATTCAATGATGAAATATTCATACGTTTTACACGTATTTGAAATTAGAAGCGTCACTTTTCCAGAAAGAAGTCACAAGATTTAAAAATTTTTGCATTTTTCATAACCCATGCTTTTTTGACAGTCGACCAGCAAGTTTTCGTGATAACAAGCGATTCAAAATTTAAAAAGTGGGAATTTCACCAAATATGACTTTATTCATTTTTGTGTCAAAAATAGCATTTTGCTTTTTTCGAAAGCACTCGTAAATTGTTATATTTACAAAAACAAAGCCCACCACCTTGTTTTTTCATATTTGATGCCAACACCAGCCCCAAATCGCGCACCCAATTTTTACCTTTTCCCATGGAACGGATTGCGTTTTAAAACACCCGAAAAACGGTGAAAAAAACAAAATATTTTTTTCACGTCAGAGAAAAAAAGAATATCTATATAAACCCGGATAAACGATCAAACATGCATTCTTTTTAAAAAAACATTTTTAGGCACAATGCCGTCATGTTATTTCGTTTAAATAATTTTAAAAAATTTTTTTTTGGTTTCTGCCTTCCACTGCTGATAAAAGATGCTGTGTACACATTGCATGGGGAAGTCAAACCATCCCCTCGCCCAGATCACTGTGGCTTTTTTAAAGTCTGGCGTCCCCCAAATCAATACTGCTCTTTTTCAGAAAAGGGCCGATCCAAAGGGAGATATGGTGAATCATACGCTTACTTACCCCTGAACAAGCTACCATTTTTCTTTCCTTACCATGCAATCACTTTGTTTTTTTTCCCCAGTCAGAAATAAAATCCCCTCTCGCCCCGGGAAACACATAAGGGGGGGTTAGGCATGCTTAAAACACTCAAATCCGGCTTGAGGGTTTTATTTAAATTGCCCCGGGTCAGTGAAGAATCGGAATTAACTGGTTCCCTAAACACGCAAATAGCTGCCCTTTTTGTAAACAACCCCTAAAAAATTACCGGTGTTTTTACTTTTCGTACTAGGGATAAACCCCCTTATAGAAATTACTTATCTGTAACTTTTCCAAAGCAACAGCAATTTTCCTTGGAAACCTGTAATTCCATGGGGCAGCTTGTATTCAAAAATTCCCTTTTATAAAAACATTTCAACATAAACGTTTTTTCACAGAGTTTTTGCCACGATCGCACAGAAAAAGGGCCCTTTTTTTTTAAAAATCAACCCCATTCCCCAAAAAACATTCCCTTTTTTTCATGTCTGCTTTAACATTGATGCCGAAAGTAAATATACTCTTCATTGCACTTTACATCAACGGAATCTTTTCCCCCGGATATTCATTTAGCTATGGAAATCAAGAACATTGTCGTATTCTTCAGGGGACTTTCTTTGTCGACCCGCACAAGGTGCTGGGGGATTTACCCTCGCATGGCCCCTTGTAACAGTGCCACATAATACCGGGATAGTCCTTACAGTAACCAACGGCCTTTTTTTCCCTTCGGCAGATTTTAAAAAGGACACAGTTTAAAAAGGAGTTCCCTTTCAAAACGTTCTTGTCCCAAAAATGTTGGTGTTTCGATGCTGCTTTTAGAAATGATCCGAAAATAATCACAAATATCTTCACAAAGAACAAAAAACCCTACCTCAGAATGATCCCGGGATTTTCAGGGGCCACAACCGAAATATTCCTCAAACATTGTTGACAAAATTCTTTTGATCTTTACTTCTACCCGTTTTCTTAGCTTTTCGTGCCTGCCCCTATAAAAATTTCTGCTCCCATTTCACCATTTTTGTGCCCTACCTTGGTTTTTTGTTCCCCCTTTCGCGTCAGGCATTTTTTTTGTTACATTAACACAGCCCCAAACAAATGATATCACTTTTAATGAAAAGTGCTGGTTTTTAAATACTTTCATATAACCAATTCAGTACGAAACTTCGCTATGTAGACTCTAAATCTTAAGAAACAGAGTTTCACGGTTTTTACGCTTTTTTGGAATTTTGTTTAAAAGATTTTTTTACATCACTTGACAACACAGGGTACCAAAGTTAAGGTTACTCAGGGGATTTCTCTACATTGTTCATTCACTCATAAAGCTACACTGTTCATTTCACCCGAAAATTTCCTCAACAAACACAAAAAATCAACGCAGTGCACAACCGAAATGTATTCATTGAAAAACAAACACCTACATGGCATTATCCTGCGAATTTTTACATATTATTTAAAAACATTCACCACCATGCCTAACCCGCTTATTACAATAAGACACCTCTAATCCAGAACCAACACAATTATATTTAGTTGCAAAAAATTTGACAAAAAATGCATTTTTCATTTTATTTAAGTCATTTTTGAGTAGTATTTTCGTTTTTAAATTTTTACCACACTTAAAACTAATTTTAACACTTCGCTCGCTTTAAATTGCTCACATTAAGTGTATTTTGGGAAATTTTTTAAAATTTGGTTGAGACCATAAATTAATAAAAAAGATATCAAAGCACGAAAAATTTTCAAAGGTTTTTATTTGTTTTTGGAACATACTTTCAAAAAATGATTTAACAAATTAGCAATAGGGAAATATTTAAAAGAGTCGTGGGGAGGGGCGTTAAAATTTCGTTAATTAGGGCAGGAGAAAAGTTTTTTATAATACAAAGTATTTTTAAATATTAAAAGGGGGAAGGTTGAGAGGAAGACAATATTGCATAGCATTTCTTAGCGCAATGCAGGACCAGCTTGAGATGGACCTATATTTCACTCAGTTTTGTCAGTGCAATATAAGACTAAAAAGTATATTAAAATGACTATAACATAATTTAAATTTTTTAAATAAACCCCCTGGCAACCCTTTTTTTCCCAAAATTTTTTTTTAAAACCCCCCCGAAAGTCTATGGGAGGCGCCCCTTCGAGGGGTGAGGGCGGCCCACCGCGCAAACCAATGAAGTAAAAGATTGTACTAAAAAAAAATACTTCCCCGCTTTGGGGCCACATTAAGGGGAGGCGCTAGGACAGGCAAACGGGGTCAGTAAAGTTTCGCGGGTACATGTCACGTTCGTACATGATATTCCAATGAGGCAGCACTATGAAGTTCGGCATTCTGCTCACTGCTACAAGTAGAAACCGTCGATTAACTCAAAACATACATGGTCCTCCCAGGTAGCAAAGTAGTGTATGGTCAGTAGGTAGATTAACTCAACACATTCATGGCCCTTCCGGGTAGCAAAGCAGTGTATGATCAGCAGATGAACTCAACACATTCACGGCCGCCCCGAGTAGCAAAGTAGTGTATGATCAGTAGATGAACACAACCCATTCACAGCCCTCCCGGATAGCAAAGTAGTGTATCGTTAGTAGATGAACTCAACATATTCATGGCCATCCCGGGTAGCAAAGTAGTGTATGGTCAGTAGATGAACTCAACACATTCATGGCCCTCCCGGGTAGCAAAGTAGTGTATGGTCAGTAGATGAACTCAACACATTCACGGCCGCCCCGGGTAGCAAAGTAGTGTATGATCAGTAGATGAACTCAACACATTCAAGGCCCTCCAGGGTAGCAAAGTACTGTAAGGTCAGTAGATGAACTCAACATATAAATGGCCCTCCCGGGTAGCAAAGTAGTGTATGATCAGTAGATGAACTCAACACATTCACGGCCCTCTCGGGTAGCAAAGTAGTGTATGGTCAGTAGGTACATGAACTCAACACATTCATGGTCCTCCCGGGTAGCAAATAGTGTATGATCAGTAGATGAACTCAACATATAAATGGCCCTCCCGGGTAGCAAAGTAGTGTATGATCAGTAGATGAACTCAACACATTCACGGCCCTCTCGGGTAGCAAAGTAGTGTATGGTCAGTAGGTAAATGAACTCAACACATTCATGGTCCTCCCGGGTAGCAAAGTAGTGTATGATCAGTAGATGACCTCAACACATTCATGGCCCTCCCGGGTAGCAAAGTAGTGTATGATCAGTAGATGAACTCAACACATTCACGGCCCTCCCGGGTAGCAAAGTAGTGTATGGTCAGTAGATGAACTCAACATATTCATGGCCCTCGTGGGTAGCACAGTAGTGTATGGACAGTAGAGGAACTTAACACATTCACGGCCCTCTCGGGTAGCAAAGTAGCGTATGGTCAGTAGGTACATGAACTCAACACATTCATGGTCCTCCCGGGTAGCAAAGTAGTGTATGATCAGTAGATGAACTCAAAACATTCACGGCCCTCCCGGGTAGCAAAGTAGTGTATGATCAGTAGATGAACTCAACACATTCACGGCCCTCCCGGGTAGCAAAGTAGTGTATGGTCAGTAGATGAACTCAACATATTCATGGCCCTCCTGTGTAGCACAGTAGTGTAAGGGCAGTAGAGGAACTTAACACATTCACGGCCCTCCCGGGTAGCAAAGTAGTGTATGGTCAGTAGATGAACTCAACACATTCAAGGCCCTCCCAGGTAGGGAAGTAGTGTATGGTCAGTAGGTGAACTCAACACATTCACGGCCCTCTCGGGTAGGAAAGTAGTGTATGGTCAGCAGATGAACTCAACACATTCACGGCCGCCCCAGGTAGCAATGTAGTGTATGGTCAGTAGATGAACTCAACATATTCATGGCTATCCCGGGCAGCGAAGTAGTGTATGGTCAGTAGGTGAACTCAACACATTTACGGCTCTTCCGGGTAGAAAAGTAGTGTGTGGACAGTAGATGAACTCAACACATTCACGGCCCTCCCGGGTAGCAAAGTAGTGTATGGTCAGTAGATGAACTCAACACATTCACGGCCCACCTGGGTAGCGAAGTAGTGTACGGTCAGTAGATGAACTCAACACATTCACGGCCCTCTCGGGTAGCAAAGTAGTGTATGGCCAGTAGGGGAACTCAAAACATTCACTGCCCTCCCGGGTAGCGAAGTAGTGTATGATCAGTAGGTGAACTCAACACATTCACGGCCCTCCCGAGTAGCAAAGTAGTGTATGGTCAGTAGATGAACTCAACACATTCACGGCCCTCCCGGATAGCAAAGTAGTGTATTGTCAGTAGATGAACTCAACACATTCACGGCCCTCCCGGATAGCAAAGTAGTGTATGGTCAGTAGATGAACTCAACACATTCATGGCCCTCCCGGGTAGCGAAGTAGTGTATGGTCAGTAGATGAACTCAACACATTCACGGCCATCCCGGGTAGCGAAGTAGTGTATGGTCAGTAGATGAACTCAACACATTCACGGCCCTCCCGAATAGCAAAGCGAAGTAGTGTATGGTCAGTAGATGAACTCAACACATTCATGGCCCTCCCGGGTAGCGAAGTAGTGTATGGTCAGTAGATGAACTCAACACATTCACGGCCATCCCGGGTAGCGAAGTAGTGTATGGTCAGTAGATGAACTCAACACATTCACGGCCCTCCCGAATAGCAAAGTAGTGTATGGTCAGTAGATGAACTCAGCACATTGATGGCCCTCTCGGGTAGCGAAATAGTGTATGGTCAGTAGATGAACTCAACACATTCACGGCCCTCCCGGGTAGCGAAGTAGTGTATGGTAAGTAGATGAACTCAACACATTCACGTCACTGCATTCCCGGGTAGCGAAGTTGTGTGTGGTCAGTAGATGAACTCAACACATTCACGGCCCTCCCGGGTAGCAAAGTAATGTATGGTCAGTAGATGAATATACACATTCACGGCCCTCCCGAGAAGCGAAGTAGTGTATGGTCAGTAGATGAACTGAACCCATTCATGACCCTCCCGGGTAGCGAAGTACTGTATGGTCAGTAGATGAACTCAACACATTCATGGCCCTCCAGGGTAGCGATGTAGTGTATGGTCAGTAGATGAACTCAACACATTCACGGCCCTCCCGGGTAGCAAAGTAGTGTATGGTCAGTAGATGAACTCAACACATTCACGGCCTTCCCGGGTAGCAAAGTAGTGTATGGTCAGTATCTGAACTTAACACCTTCACGGCCCTCCCGGGTAGCAATGTAGTGTATGGTCAGTAGATGAACTCAACACATTCATGGCCTCCCGGGTAGCAAAGTAGTGTATGGTAAGTTGGTAGATGAACTTAACACATTCACGGCCCTCCCGGGTAGCAAAGTAGTGTATGGTCAGCAGATGAACACAACACATGCATGGCCCTCCCGAGTAGAAAAGTAGTGAATGGTCAGTAGGTGAACTCAACAGATTCACGGCCCTCCCGGGTAGCAAAGTAGTGTATGGACAGCAGATGAACTCAACACAATCACGGCCCTCCCGGGTAGCGAAGTAGTGTATGGTCAGTAGATGAACTCAACACATTCACGGCCCTCCCGGGTAGCGAAGTAGTGTATGGTCAGTAGATGAACTCAACACATTCACGGCCCTCCCGGGTAGCAAAGTAGTGTATGGTCAGTAGGGGAACTCAAAACATTCATGGCCCTCCCGGGTAGCGAAGTAGTGTATGATCAGTAGGTGAACGCCACACATTCACGGCCCTCCCGTGTAACAAAGTAGTGTATTGTCAGAAGATGAACTCAACACATTCACGGCCCTCCCGGAAAGCAAACTATTGTATGGTCAGTAGATGAACTCAACACATTCACAGCCCTCCCAGATAACAAAGTGGTGTATTGTCAGTAGATGAACTCAAGACATTCACGGCCCTCCCGGATAGCAAAGTACTGTATGGTCAGTAGATGAACTCAACACATTCATGGCCCTCCCGGGTAGCGAAGTAGTGTATGGTCAGTAGATGAACTCAACACATTCACGGCCATCCCGGGTAGCGAAGTAGTGTATGGTCAGTAGATGAACTCAACACATTCACGGCCCTCCCGAATAGCAAAGCGAAGTAGTGTATGGTCAGTAGATGAACTCAACACATTCATGGCCCTCCCGGGCAGCAAAGTAGTGTATGGTCAGTAGATGAACTCAACACATTCACGGCCCTCCCGAATAGCAAAGTAGTGTATGGTCAGTAGATGAACTCAGCACATTCATGGCCCTCCCGGGTAGCGAAGTAGTGTATGGTCAGTAGATGAACTCAACACATTCACGGCCCTCCCGGGTAGCGAAGTAGTGTATGGTAAGTAGATGAACTCAACACATTCACGTCACGGCATCCCCGGGTAGCGAAGTTGTGTGTGGTCAGTAGATGAACTCAACACATTCACGGCCCTTCCGGGTAACAAAGTAGTGTATGGTCAGTAGATGAATCAACACATTCACGGCCCTCCCGAGTAGCGAAGTAGTGTATGGTCAGTAGATGAACTGAACCCATTCATGGCCCTCCCGGGTAGCGAAGTACTGTATGGTCAGTAGATGAACTCAACACATTCATGGCCCTCCAGGGTAGCGATGTAGTGTATGGTCAGTAGATGAACTCAACACATTCACGGCCCTCCCGGGTAGCAAAGTAGTGTATGGTCAGTAGATGAACTCAACACATTCACGGCCTTCCCGGGTAGCAAAGTAGTGTATGGTCAGTAGATGAACTTAACACCTACACGGCCATCCCGGGTAGCGAAGTAGTGTATGGTCATTAGATGAACTCAACACATTCACGGCCCTCCCGAACAGCAAAGCGAAGTAGTGTATAGTCAGTAGATGAACTCAACACATTCATGGCCCTCCCGGGTAGCGAAGTAGTGTATGGTCAGTAGATGAACTCAACACATTCATGGCCCTCCCGGGTAGCAAAGTAGTGTATGGTCAGTTGGTAGATGAACTCAACACATTCACGGCCCTCCCGGGTAGCAAAGTAGTGTATGGTCAGTAGATGAAATCAACACATGCATGGCCCTCCCGGGTAGGGAAGTAGTGTATGGTCAGTAGGTGAACTCAACACATTCACGGCCCTCCTGGGTAGCCAATAGTGTATGGAAAGTAGAGGAACTCAACACATTCACGGCCCTCCCGGGTAGCAAAGTAGTGTATCGTCAGTAGATGAACTCAACACATTCACGGCCCTCCCGGGTAGGGAAGTAGTGTATGGTCAGTAGGTGAACTCAACACATTCACGGCCCTCTCGGGTAGGAAAGTAGTGTATGGTCAGTAGATGAACTCAACACATTCACGGCCGCCCCAGGTAGCAATGTAGTGTATGGTCAGTAGATGAACTCAACATATTCATGGCCATCCCGGGTAGCGAAGTAGTGTATGGTCAGTAGGTGAACTCAACACATTCACGGCCCTCCCGGGTAGCAAAGTAGTGTATGGTCAGTAGATGAACTCAACACATTCACGGCCCTCCCGGGTAGCAAAGTAGTGTATGGTCAGTAGATGAACTCAACACATTCATGGCCATCCCGGGTAGCGAAATAGTGTATGGTAAGTAGTTGATCTCAACACATTCATGGCCCTCCCGGGTAGGTAGATGAACTCAACACATTCTAGCTGGGAGGGCCGTGAATGTGTTGAGTTCATCTACTGATCATACACTACTTTGCTACACTGGGCGGCGGGTAGTAGATGAACTCAAAACATGCATGGCCGTCTCGGGTAGTAGATGAACTCAACACATGCATGGCCATCCCGGGTAGCGAAGTAGTGTATGGTCAGTAGACGAACTCAACACATTCATGGCAATCCCGGGTAGCGAAATAGTGTATGGTCAGTAGATGATCTCAACACATTCATGGCCCACCCGGGTAGGTAGATGAACTCAACACATTCATGGCCC
This sequence comes from Mercenaria mercenaria, assembly GCF_021730395.1. Classification (NCBI taxonomy): domain Eukaryota; kingdom Metazoa; phylum Mollusca; class Bivalvia; order Venerida; family Veneridae; genus Mercenaria; species Mercenaria mercenaria. Next base: position 3,183,558 of record NC_069378.1, read on the forward strand.
TCCCGGGTAGCGAAGTAGTGTATGGTCAGTAGATGAACTCAACACATTCATGGCCATCCCGGGTAGCGAAATAGTGTATGGTCAGTAGATGATCTCAACACATTCATGGCCCTCCCGGGTAGGTAGATGAACTCAACACATTCTTGGGTTCCCGGGTAGCGAAGTAGTGTATGGTCGGTAGATGAACTCAACACATTCACGGCCCTCCCGGGTAACGAAGTAGTGTATGTTCAGTAGATGACTGAACACATTCACGGCCTTCCCGGGTAGCGAAGTAGTGTATGGTCAGTAGATGAACTCAACACATTCACGGCCCTCCCGGGTAGCAAAGTAGTGTATGGTCAGTAGATGAACTCAACACATTCACGGCCCTCCCGGGTAGCAAAGTAGTGTATGGTCAGTAGATGAACTCAACACATTCACGGCCCTCCCGGGTAGCGAAGTAGTGTATGGTCAGTAGATGAACTCAACACATTCACGGCCGCCCCAGGTAGCAATGTAGTGTATGGTCAATAGATGAACTCAACACATTCACGGTCATCCCGGGTTGCGAAGTAGTGTATGGTCAGTAGATGAACTCAACACATTCACCGCCGCCCCATGTAGCAATGTAGTGTATGGTCAGTATATGAACTCAACACATTCACGGCCCTCCCAGGTAGCAATGTAGTGTATGGTCAGTAGATGAACTCAACACATTCACGGCCGTCCCGGGTAGTAGATGAACTCAACACATGCATGGCCCTCCCGGGTAGCGAAGTAGTGTATGGTCAGTAGATGAACTCAACACATTCATGGCCATCCCGGGTAGCGAAATAGTGTATGGTCAGTAGATGATCTCAACACATTCATGGCCCTCCCGGGTAGGTAGATGAACTCAACACATTCTTGGGTTCCCGGGTAGCGAAGTAGTGTATGGTCGTTAGATGAACTCAACACATTCACGGCCCTCCCGGGTAACGAAGTAGTGTATGTTCAGTAGATGACTGGACACATTCACGGCCCTCCCGGGTAGCGAAGTAGTGTATGGTCAGTAGATGAACTCAACACATTCACGGTCCTCCCGGGTAGCGAAGTAGTGTATGGTCAGTAGATGAACTCAACACATTCACGGCCCTCCCGGGTAGTGAAGTAGTGTATGGTCAGTAGATGAACTCAACACATTCACGGACGCCCCATGCAGCAATATAGTGTATGGTCCGTAGATGAACTCAACACATTCACGGCCATCCCGGGTAGCGAATTAGTGTATGGTCAGCAGGTGAACTCAACACATTCACGGCCCTCCCGGGTAGCAAAGTAGTGTATGGTCAGTAGATGAACTCAACACATTCACGGCCCTCCCGGGTAGCAAAGTAGTGTATGGTCAGTAGATGAACTCAACATATTCACGGCCCTCCCGGGTAGCGAAGTAGTGTATGGTCAGTAGATGAACTCAAAACATTGACGGCTGCCTCAGGTAGCAATGTAGTGTATGGTCAATAGATGAACTCAACACATTCACGGCCATCCCGGGTAGCGAAGTAGTGTATGGTCAGTAGATGAACTCAACACATTCACCGCCGCCCCAGGCTGCAATGTAGTGTATGGTCAGTAGATGAACTCAACACATTCACGGCCCTCCCAGGTAGCAATGTAGTTTATGGTCAGTAGATGAACTCAACTCATTCACGGCCCTCCCGGGTAGTAGATGAACTCAACACATTCACGGCCCTCCCAGGTAGCAATGTAGTGTATGGTCAGCAGATGAACTCAACACATTAACGGCCGTCCCGGGTAGTAGATGAACTCAACACATGCATGGCCCTCCCGTGTAGCGAAGTAGTGTATGGTCAGTAGATGAACTCAACACATTCATGGCCATCCCGGGTAGCGAAATAGTGTATGGTCAGTAGATGATCTCAACACATTCATGGCCCTCCCGGGTAGGTAGATGAACTCAACACATTCTTGGGTTCCCGGGTAGCGAAGTAGTGTATGGTCGTTAGATGAACTCAACACATTCACGGCCCTCCCGGGTAACGAAGTAGTGTATGTTCAGTAGATGACTGAACACATTCACGGCCCTCCCGGGTAGCGAAGTAGTGTATGGTCAGTAGATGAACTCAACACATTCACGGTCCTCCCGGGTAGGGAAGTAGTGTATGGTCAGTAGATGAACTGAACACATTCACGGCCGCCCCATGCAGCAATATAGTGTATGGTCCGTAGATAAACTCAACACATTCACGGCCATCCCGGGTAGCGAAGTAGTGTATGGTCAGCTGGTGAACTCAACACATTCACGGCCCTCCAGGGTAGCAAAGTAGTGTATGGTCAGTAGATGAACTCAACACATTCACGGCCCTCCCGGGTAGCAAAGTAGTGTATGGTCAGTAGATGAACTCAACATATTCACGGCCCTCCCGGGTAGCGAAGTAGTGTATGGTCAGTAGATGAACTCAACACATTGACGGCCGCCCCAGGTAGCAATGTAGTGTATGGTCAATAGATGAAGTCAACACATTCACGGCCATCCCGGGTAGCGAAGTAGTGTATGGTCAGTAGATGAACTCAACACATTCACCGCCGCCCCAGGTAGCAATGTAGTGTATGGTCAGTAGATGAACTCAACACATTCACGGCCCTCCCGGGTAGTAGATGAACTCAACACATGCATGGCCCTCCCAGGTAGCGAAGTAGTGTATGGTCAGTAGATGAACTCAACACATTCACGGCCCTCCCGGGTAGCGAAGTAGTGTATGGTCATCTTATCGAAATAAGATAAGATGTCGTGCGCACGAGATGAGATGTTAATCGCTTAAGAAATTGTTATATCAGTGTAATATGAAACTGGTTAAGTTGTAAAATGGAGCATTATGATTATAAGTGGATCTTGTTTATCAGATGAGTTTTACAGGGTACAGACTAAAGGTACCTTTTTTGTCAGGTATCCTAAACTACTCCAGATGAATCAGAGGTAGCTGAAGAATGTTCAAATTCTACCCAGTAAGCACATAACGCTTATCATTTAAGCAATGTTTTTATATTTACTATGTGTATTCATAGTGTTATTTATGATAGTTAATGCCATAATTGTACAAAAATAATCAAGAGACATTCCTTCAGATTTACGCAATTTATTTCTACATTGAGAAATATATTTCATTTCAGGCACTTACAGGAATATGGTCATTGTTTAAGGCAACCCTATATAGTGCTACGGGCCACGTGAATCTCCGCTACCACATAGTGCTACGGACCGCGTGTATTACCGCTACCACATAGTGCTACGGACCGCGTGTATTACCGCTACAACATAGTGCTACGAACCACATGTATCTTAGGATGTTGCTCAGGCTTTCTCCGGTTCCTAAACAGAAATAAAACGGTTAGCCGACAGAAAGAAAGACCGAGAGACAGATCTAAACAAATATTTCTACCCTTCTTTGAAGGAGGATAAACGCATAAATACGAAAGATTTCAACTTATAATTCTAGATATTGCAGACATATAATCATTTAATTTCAGTCACTTCCTCATGATCCATTTGCTGGGCTAAATGTAGGCCTTATGGTCGTTTTACTGTAAATTTTGGTAAATGAGCTCAGATATAACATTTCTGCAAACTAATTATCAAGTATTCATGATAAAATTGAGTTAGATAATTACCTGGTATTATTTTGATGGAAATCAGGAAAGATTCTAAAATCGACCTACAGCGAAATAAAAAAAGGTTGTTGAGCATATCGCTCGTACTATGATCTCTTTGATATAGATATAAATGTCAGCCAGGCGTCGGTAAAACCTATAGGCATAGGTGGCTGTTATACTTAAGAAAAAGTATAAATGATCGTGCGAAACTTAAGTTCCTTAAAGTCCATTCCTTTGTTGCATTATTCATTACTTTAGCTGAGGTCTCGTTTTAAGGCACTACTTAGATTTGACTTTTAAGCAAATGATCTATATTAAATTTTAAAATTTGTATTGAAAATCTTTAAAACATTCTTGCCCGAGTTGTGGACAAACATGTGCCAAAAATATGTTTACAATAAATCTTGGTGTTCCATCAATTGAACGAGTCCTCAAAGTGCATCGGTAAGTATGCACATGTTAAAAACATGTCCCGTTCAACCCGCAAAATGGCGTTTTCCTCAGAGTCAGAAACAAAATTTGTAGAGCTGTATAAATATTTTTATTACATGATACATATAACATATTTATATGTTATTAGCTATGCACGAGTTCTTCAGTGGAAATATTGCGCGACTTTAGGAGCGCAATATTCTTCCGCTGAAGAACGAGTGCATATTTCTCGATGCAAAGATAATAACCTTTTTATTACATACGCATCTACACATACAAATATAATATAAATATCATAGATTTGGTCAATAGCCTGAATAGGACTGACAATACTGAACTAAACAGAAAAAGTAGTGCAACAACACACTGAATTACGTCACGCACCCGATATGAATTTCAGGCGTCAGTGTATAGAAAAAGATTGACGTTTCCGGTACCAGTGTAACTTAACGGGGAATAGAAACGAGTATGAAATAAATGTAAGTACAGTGGACTTACACCTTGTACATATCAAATGAAATCATTAGCGAATGGTTCTATAATGTTTTTTTCTTCTTCATATTTTGAAAATGTGCTCGCATTAAGGCACTGACCTCCAGATTTTTGCTAAAATTATCTCCTTTTTTTTTTCAAATTGAAATTTGGTCATATAATGTACGTAAGAATATGTCTTTTGTAAAAATGCCAAATCAAGAAAAAAAGATAACCGCATCGTTAATCGAACCAGGACCGCCGCAGCAATAAAGAAGTTTTCCACTGTCGTCACCAATACCGCTATTATGCCAGATACAGCTGCCAAGTTCCATCAGTTTCCTACTTTGATACAAATACAGAAAATCAGTAGGCTCGCATAATGAAATACTGTGAACTACGAACTACTTATGACTCAAAACAATTTGTTTGTTAGCCTGTCGGCCGAAGCAGGCAATTGAAGTATTTTATACTACTGAAACTTTAATTACTCAAACTTTGGCAACATCAGTGGACCGTAGAACTATTACCGTATAGTTCCTTGACTTCTTGGCAGTGACTGGTCGAGTGCGGACCGGTCTTGCTTCACTCTTGTAACAAGAGCGTTTGTTTGTGGCTTCTAGTTACTTGTGTGTAACAACTAGGAGATGTTGTCTATTTTACATAGATACTAGCATTGAATGAACAGCAGCCGTCATGAAATATATACTTCTCAATCGACTTTTATTCTGTTTCTCGCATTTTTAGAGAAAAGCGAATAACAGCCCAGTGGGGCAAATAGTATAATTTACTTTGGGTAATGAAACCAATAGTTGAAACGAAAAGACAAATACCCCAAAACAGCTGCGCTCAAGTTAGGGTTCGAACAGGGGTCGCTAAACTCGAAGTCCTCTAGCGTTACCCTCTCGGCCGCGGCAAATATTCTATAATTCTAGATTTCGTGCGAACGAATTTCCTGTATATACCTATTATGCACACATTTTGTTACTACAATATCTGGTTTTATTATTATCAAAGAAGTATAAAATACAGTTTATTTTTTTAACTCTTTGTTATTATCTATTAGTATTCCAGTGACCAACCGAAGAAAACAAAGAAAACAAAAAGGGTTTTTTAAACTGTCTCTTTAACATATAAATTAAATATTTCACTGTATACCTATTGTTACACTGAAATCATATCGATGCAGTATGTGCTGCTTTTCTTTTCCTCCGCATTGTTGTCCGACTTTTACACAATATTACTGTATAAGATATACATGTATTTCTTATCAAATTTCATAACATTTTAGTAAAAATTCTAGATATTGCAGACATATAATCATTTAATTTCAGCCACTTCCTCATGATCCATTTGCTGGGCTTAATGTAGGCCTTATGGTCGTTTTACTGTAAATTTTGGTAAAAGTTTCAATTGTTTAACCACAACTTTTCCGCCATCTTTAAGTGATTTAATTATTGAAATTCTTCACATTAGAAAAAGACTACATAATAATACAATGTAGTTGATCTAGTGTTTAATGTGCGTAAAATATAGATATTTATAATCGAGACAATTTACCTCGAGAAAAGCGTTACAAATGTTTTTTCGATTTTCATCGTAAAATGCGGTAAAAAACCCCAACTAATTCTCATGTGTTTCCGTAACATATAGTCTCTCTGTAATTAAGTTTCAAAGCATTCGTAAGAAATGTAACATTCATTTCCAGATATCTAAAAAACGTTTTTGTTTTGTTTTCGAACGATCTGGAGGCCAGTGTTCCCATCTGAGTTTCCACTCTTGTTATTGCAGTGTGTATCTGGAGGTTTATTCTCTTTCATATACACAAACGTAAACTTTCATCTATTTCAATATGTTATTACACACTACAGCAATTTCTATATTACACATGCATTCAGTTATATTGCGGCAATTTTTCATTTAAATGCATCTATTGATACGCAGACACGTACGTTTATCCACGTTTATAGATATGCATTAAAGTTTGCACATTGATTCTGAATGACGTTGAGAAACGTATGTGTTTGAAAGATGCTACGAATCTGACTCTATTTCCATTTATATATTTTAATGAAATTTTTATCTTTGGCATCTAAACTTCCACTGCTGATATACAGATGTTGTCTGTCAGTATTAAAACACATTGCGTGTGGGAAAACAAGTCCATCTCCTGGCACAAGTATCACAGCAGCTTCTTTCAGATCTGACGTCATCTTGTACATGACGTGCTGGTCCCTGTTGCAAAGGTATACTGAGCTTAGCGAATACATTGCAACATCGTGTGGATAATCTAGCTCACCTTGGTACATAGATTTCATATTCCCATCCATGTCCATGGACAAAAGTTTCTTTGTTTCCCAGTCAGACACGTATATAAACTTCTCATCAGGACGTACGGCGATATGGCACGGAACTGTGCAATGTTTTAAAAGTTCAGAACTCGGCTTGATCGTCTTACTTAATACACCTGTTGGTTGAAGTATCTGAAACTTTACAGGTTTCCAGTAGGACACATATAATTTTCCATTTATATGTTTAACGTCTAAACAATTACCATCTGTTTTTAAAGTACGCAGCACAGAAAGTCTTCCGGATACTGAAATAATCTGTATCTGATATTTGTGTTGTAGCACAACAGCGATCTTGTCTTTTGAAATCGTTGTGATCCCGCCTGGTTCCGCTTGTAGCACTAAAACGTCTTTTAGCTTCCTCTTTTCAATATCAACGAGTTTCAGAGAGCAGTTATTACTGTCGCATACAACTATTTCAGTGTTCGAAACTAAAGCCATTCCTGTAATAAAACAGTCCTTTTCGTCTCTGTCTGCCTTTACATTTATATCACGGATGAATGTATACTCTTCATTACTCTTCAAATCGCAAACATCTGCTTTCTGAATATTCATTTTAGCCATGGAAGATGTAACAGAAAGTTTGGATTCTTCAGCCTTGCTGACGTTGTCCACCAATACATGGTCTTTCGACAATTTACTCCTCGAATGACTCTTGTAACAGCTATCACATAAATATTCTTTACAATCCTTGCAGTAACCAACCGCCTCCATATCGTCCCCAGCTGTTTTACATGGATCGCAGACTTTCACATTCTTTTTTGGCATAGCCTCCTTGTCCAGCAGGGTGTGGTGACTTGATAGCTTGCTTCTGGAATGACTTCGGAAGCAGGTATCACAAAGATATTCTTCACAATTATTACAATATCCCTGAGCCTCAACCTGATCTCCAGCAGTTTTGCAAGGGTCACATCTATACTCGAAATATTCATCAGAACTTTTGTAGACATTTGGCACTTTATTGTCTTTACTTTTTAAAGGTTCTTCCCGAGAACTTGTATGCACCGACATTTCAGTTCTACTGGTTCCCTTTTCACGGGGAGCACCTTGCCTGGGTCCAACGTCTGGCTGTTTTCTTTCGTTTACCTTATCGGACTTATCTGAACTACTGTTTCTCTTTTCGACTGAAGCACCGTGTCTGGTTTCAATGTCTGATTGTTGTGCCCTTTCGTTCTTCTTGCCGGACGTATCTGAACTACTGGTACCCTTTTCATGCAAACCACCTTGTCTTGTTCCAGCGTCTGGTTGTTGTTTCCTTTCGTTAAACTTGTCGGCCTTATCAGAACTACTGGTACCCTTTTCACGCGAACCCCCTTGTCTGTTTCCAACGTCATGTAGTTTCCTCTCACTACTCTTGTCCGACATATCAGAACTGCTGGTTCCCTTTTTCATGCTTAGTATCTAGCTTGTGTGCAACGCCAAACAATTCCCCCTCGCTCATTGATTTTGACGTATTTGTAAAGATAATATGTGTGACAAAGCCTTCAAAATGCAGTTATATTTTCTATTTTGTCCATTAATGAACATGTTAATATTACGTTCCAATCCCATATAATATAGCAGTTTAAATCGGTAAATCAATTTTGAACAATTTTATACGTTAACTTAAATATATATAAACCTGTAGCAATGACAAGATCTATACTTTAAACATTCTGCCTTACAATGCAAACAATATGTAGTCACTGAAGGCAATGGATTGAAACGATAAACTTGTCTTTTTTGAAGACCCAAAATCAATATTATAACTTCCCTAGTTTTTAAAAAGCTTTATAAATTCAACCTTGAATAACTGCATACGTTAGGGGGGATTTCTGCTGTTATATAAATAGAAAATTCCACAGTATTCATGATATTACTCATGCATACTAAATTTTCCATTAGCATTTTAGTAAACTTCGAAGGGAAGTTAAAGACTAATAGACGGAAAATTACACTTTGTCTGCATAAAAATTCCACGAGGAACCTATAACATATTAAATGTATTTTTGCGTATTCGCATGGGTATAAACCGCATAGGGACTTTTTGAAAATTCGTGATCGCGCAGCAATTTTTGGGTGGTTTCCAAGTAGTACCAATGTGGTGTTTAACCATATAAACGCACAAAAAAAATAGCATTCAATTCTTGTACATGCGTTTAAGCTGCAGCTTGCTACAAAAAAGATCTGCTTTCCAGGAGTATCAGAAAAATCAAAATAAATGCCAGGATACCGTTCTTTTCATGTAACCTACCTTAAATACCTTCCTACCCTATTATTTTAGCATGTTACCGAAAAACAAGCAACCTTTTTTTGTTAGTCCTAAACAACCACCCGTAAGAGATGGCGACTTTCAAAACTAACAAACACTCATGACCTGCGACTTCATGTGATGCTGTATCACTTCACTGCTTGCATTGTAACAACTTACCCCATGTAACAACTTTTACCCCATGTAACAACTTTTACTCCATGTAACAACTTTTACTCCATATAACAACTTACTCCATATAACACAACTTTTACTCCATGTAACAACTTTTACTCCATGTAACAACTTTTACTCCATATAACAACTTACTCCATATAACACAACTTTTACTCCATGTAACAACTTTTACTCCATATAACAACTTACTCCATATAACACAACTTTTACTCCATGTAACAACTTTTGCTCCATATAACAACTTACTCCATATAACAACTTTTACTCCATGTACCCTTACCCCATATAACAACTTTTACTCCATGTAACAACTTACCCCATGTAACACCTTTTACCTCATGTAACAACTTTTACTCCATGTAACAACTTACCCCCTGTAACAACTATCCCCCTGTAACAACTTACCCCATGTAACAACTTTTACCTCATTTAATAACTTTTACCCCATTTAACAACTTACCCCCTGTAACAACTTTTACCTCATGTAACAATGTTTACCCCATTTAACAACTTACCCCCTGTAACAACTATCCCCATGTAACAACTTTTACCTCATGTAACAACTTTTACCTCATATAACAACTTTTACTCCATGTAACAACTATCCCCATGTAACAGCTTACCCCATGTAACAACTTTTACCCCATGTAACAACTTACCCCATGTAACAACTTTTACCCCATGTAATAACTTTCCCCATGTAACAACTTTTACCTCATGTAACAACTATCCCCATATAACAACTTACCCCCTGTAACAACTATCCCCATATAACAACTTACCCTGTGTAACAACTTTTACCCCATGTAACAACTTACCCCATATAACAACTTTTACTCCATGTTAACAACTTACCCCATGTAACAACTTTTACTCCATGTATACAACTATCCCCATGTAACAACTTTTACTCCATGTAACAACTTTTACCCCACGTAACAACTTACCCCATGTAACAACTTTTACCCATATAACAACTTTTACTCCATGTAACAACTATCCCCATGTAACAGCTTACCCCCTGTAACAACTTTTACCTCATGTAACAACTTTTACCCCATGTAACAACTTACCCCATGTAACAACTTACCCCATATAACAACTTTTACTCCATATACAACTTACCCCATATAACAATTTTTACTCCATGTAACAACTTACCCCATGTAACAACTTTTACCCCATGTAACAACTTACCCCATATAACAACTTTTACCCTATGTAACAACTTACCCCATATAACAACTTTTACTCCATATAACAACTTACCCCATATAACAACTTTTACTCTGTGTAACAACTTACCCCATGTAACAACTTTTACTCCATGTATACAACTATCCCCATGTAACAACTTTTACCCCACGTAACAACTTACCCCATGTAACAACTTTTACTCCATATAACAACTTTTACTCCATGTAACAACTTACCCCATGTAACAACTCTTACTCCATGTAACAACTTTTACCCCATGTAACAACTTACCCATATAACAACTTTTACTTCATGTAACAACTATCCCCATGTAACAGCTATCCCCATGTAACAACTTACCCCATGTAACAGCTATCCCCATGTAACAGCTATCCCCATGTAACAACTTACCCCATGTAACAGCTATCCCCATGTAACAACTTACCCCATGTAACAGCTATCCCCAGTCTCCCCTATTGTCGTACTGGAGAGCTAGTTTTTCAGTCTGGCGTCAGCACGCGAGAAAGAAATCAGCCACTATACTATCAGCTTTTAATTTTTTTAACTAGTGATTTGTGCATATTGTTTATGGTCATCTTAATATTTACTAATTCTTGTTCATCAGACACAGCTCTTTAAATGATGCAAAACAAAAATAACAAAAAAACATGGTGTCACCAGGCATCGAACTGTTATCCATTTGTGGATCGGATACCTTAACCCTTATCATGCTGGACACGATTGATTGTGCCTTTGCGACCATGCTGTCTTATCATGATCTGCACTGTTTGCTATTCAGCCAGTATCTTTTTGGTAAACACCCTTTCTAACAGTTATGGTACTGCCCAAATTGAAAAATGGACAAGTTCATTATTGAAATTTAGCCGGGTAAGGGTTAAAACTGACCAAGACGTCGTTGAGCAGATCCAGTGTATAACTGTGTGGTACCAAGTGTAGTACAAGGGCATTTTTGAGCAATGGGTAAAGGGAGAAGTGCACCTACTGAAAAAGTGTCTAAACTGAGGAAATTTTAACACCATGCAATGTCAAACATTTATTAAGAAATGTTATATCTCAGTGATTTGTTGTTAAATTTAATCATAACTTGGCGTTCAAATGCAAAAGAATGATATCACGAGGACGCAAATCATCAGGTAGCACCAAAACACCGGTAAACATGCAAATATTGTGCAATGTTGTACTGTTTTAATTGATTTATTTGTGAAAATCAATAATATTTGATAAGTTTTAAGCCGATTTTGATATCATGATTTGCAATATTTTTATTATATTCATTTAAAGAGTGCTTGCCGGTCCTTTATAATAAAAAAGAAAGTTAGTTCTCCGACCGTTTTATAATCGGCAAATTCTGAATATTACATTTACATTGAAAGTTGTGGGTTATTACATGCCTATACATGTAATTTTAGGCAAGATAAATAACAGCGAACGCAGCGGTCTAGTGGTAACACCGTCTGACTACGAAACCAGGGAGAGAGTTCGAGCCCAAACTCATCCAGGTAAAAATTAGGAACACTGGATAGGAGTCATGTGTATGGGTTCTTAACACATGGCACGCTATAGAACCAGGGAAGCTTCTAGAATTGGAGCGTTTTCTGTATCTTACACTATCATCCGTCTTCTGAGGAGATACCAATATGGGTAACCGGCGGCGCCTATAAGCTTATATACAAACAAGAGCTGTCCGTAAGACAGCCAAGCTTGACTATTCGAAATATTGTCCCAGAAGCAGGAAAATATTACCCAAAATGTTAAATATCAAAAGAGTTTTAAGTTCAAAAGGGGACATAATTTGACCAAATGCATCAACTAGTTTTATAACCCCGGAGGCACATGTGAAGTTTCAATTCAATATCTGCATTAGTTTTGGAGATAGTAACTTGCATGTAAAACTTTAACCAGAATTTTCTAAGTCCAAAAGGGGGCATAATTTGCCCAAAATACATGTCAGAGTTATGGGACTTGACCCAGAGAGGTTGGTAATTGATCTAGAAAATGAAAAAATAAGTTTCAAATCTATACGCCTTTAAGTATAAGCTGTATGTACTTGAACGCAAAACTTTAACCAGGATTTTCTAAGTCCAAAAGGGGGCATAATTTGGCTAAAATGCAGGTCGGTGTAATGGGACTTGATGCTATCAAATAGTTCTATAACCCCGAAGGCACATGTGAAGTTTCAATTCAAAATCTGCATTAGTTTTGGAGATAGTAACTTGCATGTAAAACTTGAACCAGAATTTTCTAATTCCAAAAGGGGGCATAATTTGCCCAAAATATATGTCAGAGTTATGGGACTTGACCCAGTGAGGTTGGTAATTGATCTAGAAAAAGAAAAAATAAGTTTAAAATCTATATGCCTTTTAGTAATAGCTGTATGTACTTGCACGCAAAACTTTAACCAGAATTTTTTAAGTCCAAAAGGGGGCATAATTTGGCCAAAATGAAGGTCAGAGTTATGGGAATTGGTGCTATCAACTAGTTTTATAACCCCGAAGACACATGTGAAGTTTCAATTCAATATCTGCATTAGTTTTGGAGCTAGTAACTTGCATGTAAAACTTTAACCAGAATTTTCTAATTCCAAAAGGGGGCATAATTTGCCCAAAATACATGTCAGAGTTATGGGACTTGACCCAGTGAGGTTGGTAATTGATCTAGAAAAAGAAAAAATAAGTTTAAAATCTATATGCCTTTTAGTAATAGCTGTATGTACTTGCACGCAAAACTTTAACCAGAATTTTCTCAGTCCAAAAGGGGGCATAATTTGCTCAAAATACATGTCAGAGTTATGGAACTTGCCCCAGCGAGTTTGGTTATTGACCTAGAAAAAGAAAAAATAAGTTTTCAAGCTATATGCCTTTAAATGACAGCTGTATGTACTTGCATGAAAAAACTTATCCAAGGTGCGACGCCGACGCCAGGGTGAGTAGAATAGCCAGACTATTCTTCGAATAGAGCTAACAAAAAACTAGGATAAATATCTGTCAAAATATGACGCAGAGAACCTATGTAGCAACGAGCTTTCTAACAATCGTCAAATATTTCTCTGACACAGCACAACTACTATCATAGCGAGTATTCCAACTCACCTGAATAATTCATATTTCTCTAATTTTATATTAAATACGTATCATTTACAAGACGAGTGAGCGAGTAACCCCAGCTCTGGTTCCTGAATAACATATTTTTCTGACACATATTGACTCCTTTACGTATCATTTAGAAGTGGAGCGCAGACTCGTTTATGTATAACTCATATTTCTTTTACCCTTTTCTTATAATTACCTATTACGTACAAAAGTAACTAGCGAACAATCTTGCTCTCTGAAAGTTGAAATTTCAAGAAGTGATGCTTTCTTTCCCAGCTTAACAAAACAAGAAAACAAGAGTGTTATGATTGTCCTAGATTCAGAGCTTAAAGGCAAGTTTGGAAGAGGAGCATAATTTCCATTCCAGAGGCAGTACAAGTTAATTACATACTATAGTATGACAAATGAAAAACAGTTCATAAGGTATATGCTTTTAAGGTTTTCGTAATTGGGTAAACAAGAGTGGCATACTGTCACAAAAAATGCCAATCATTGAACTTGGCCTTATACAAGGGCCATAATCCAAGAGTGCCTTGGGCGATTTTGCTGGTTATCAAACTTGGCTGAGATATTATGCCCACAAACATTTTCTAAAAGTTTGTGGAAGATCAGATGAAAACTGTTTAACTTAAGAGAGCGGACAAGGCTAAATTCGCAGTTTTTCGAGTAATTCAAGGGCCATAATCCAAGAGTGCTTGGGACAATTTGCTGGCTATAGAACTTGGCTGAGATATAATGCCAACAAACACTGTCAGCAGATATTATGCCCACCAACACTGTCAGCAAGTTTGGTGAAGATTGGATGAAAACTGTTTGACTTAGAGGGCGGACAAGGCTAAATTTGCAGATTTTGAGTAATTCAAGGACCATAACTCAAGACTGCCTAGGGCGATTTTGCTGGTTATCAAACTTGGCCAAGATATTATGCCCACAGACATAGTCACCAGGTTTGGTCGCGTACTTTGCATAATAATGTCACTTCTATGTTTTTATAGTTCTATTAAACTTCCAGGTTTCTTTTACATTTCAATACAATGCATATATCTTTACAGTCATGCATAATTCATAAAATCTTTGTGCCAGAGTGATATGATGTGGCTGATGATGTCAAACAATTCCTTTAAGTCTGAATAAAATCCCTTCTGTAATAACAGTGATATGAAACAAGAGCTGTCCGTAAGACAGCACGCTCAACTTTTCTCAGTGCTTGAATCTGAATTGGAACTTTGCCTGTAGAAAATAATTCCAAGTTAAAAAGGGACATAACTTTGTCAAAATTCAAATCAGAGTAATGGGGATTGTTTCTCCTGGTGTAGACTTTGATAGTAAGTAACTACTTTAAGTTTCAAGTCAAAAGCCTTTATAGTAACAGAGATATTTGACTTTATCAAAAAATTCCAAGTTAAAAAGGGGCATAATTCTGTCAAAATTCAAACAGAGTTATGAGGTTTGTTTCTCCTGGTGTAGATTATGATGGTAAATAAGTATTCTAAGTTTCAAGTCAATAGCTTTGAATGTAACAGTGATATTTGACTTTATCAAAAATTTTAACAAAAAATTCTAAGTCAAAAAGGGGCATGATTCTGAAAAAATTCAAAAGAGTTATGGAGATTGTTTCTCCTGGTGTAATTTGACTTTACCATAAACTTTAACAAAAAATTCTAAGTTAAAAAGGGGCATAATTCTGTCGAAATTCGAATCAGAGTTATGGGTATTGTTTCTTCTGGTGTAGACTTTGATAGTAAATAAGGAATTTTAAGTTTCAAGTCAATAGCTTTGATAGTAATAGAGATATTAGACTTTATAAAAAAAACTTCAACCAACGGCGACGGCGACACCAGGACGAGTGCAATAGCTCTACTTTTTCTTCGAAGTCAAGCTAAAAATGCATCAAAATTAACCTAAAATTCTAAGTAAAAAGGGGCATAATTCATTAAAAACAGGTGCCAGGGTTGTAAGCCTTGCATCATATGATGTGAGTGATGATGTGGAACAGTATTCAAAGTTTGAATCAAATCCATATAAGAATAACTGAGATAGAGTGAAAGTGCATCGAAACTTTAACTTGAAATTCAAAGTAAAAAGGGGGGATAATCCATAAAATATTGGTGCAAGAGTTATGGCCCTTGTGCCAGATGATGTGGGTGATGATGAGGAATAACTGTTTCAAGTTTTAAGCAAATTCATCAGGCAATTACAGGGACAAAGAGAAAAAGAGAAAGCACATCAAAACTTTAACCAAGGTATGGATGCGGAAGCATGCCGATGCTGGGGCTAGTAGGATAGCTCTCCATATAATCAAGTTAAAAATGGAATTTTCCATACTTTGAAACAGTGAAAATATCAACTTCATTTCACTGATGTATTCCAGTATTTCACTAAAAAGCATAAAACATCTTCCATTATTGGGAATCTAGTATTTGTCATCTAAAAAGTATAGACGATACACAAAGAAACTGTAACTACATGTATATATTTTTTATTTTACAACAATTTTATTGTCAAAACAACTTTTATGTGATCTGTTACTACTCAATCATCTTCACCTAAATCCTCACCACATTCTAATCTAACAAAATCAACCACTTTAGGTCCATTATCTTGCAAGAAACTTCTTACAGTAAAACCAGGCTCTAACAAAAATTCCTGATCAAGAAGTCTTTTTTCTTCCGCAGGTTCAACTCTTTCTTTAGATTCACTTTCTCCTTTCTTCTTTTTCTTTGCTTCTTTTTTATTAACTGGTTTTAATTGCCATTCCCCTATTTCTGTTGGGTTCATTCCGACTACATGCTGGCACAACTGTTTGGCTATATCGTCTACATCAGGAGCTTCGAGTTTCACAATGGCAGCAAATTTTCCCATCTTACACCTGTCCTTAGAAATATGTGGACCTTCAATGAAATAAAACAGTTCATGGCTTTATTATGCAACATTCAAGCTGGACTAAAACCTAATTGAATGGCTCAAGTATGTAAAGGCAAATCTAACTTTGAGTGTTCTTGTAGAAAGGTTGGGGGACATGATAACTGATCAAACAGCTTGACTTGGAAAGAACTAGAGCTGCTTTTGAGAAAAGAGCATGTTTCCCACAACTGCCTAATCATCTAATTAAAAATATCAAGTCAGTGTTTATAATATTATACTGTTTACTCACTACAAATATACCTTTGAAGAGTGAAAAGGCTGATTTTGGGTATTTCAAGGGCTATAATTCTGAAATGCCTCAGGCAATTTGACTAATTAATGAACTTGGCCCATGAGTTATAGTCAAAAACATTTGGTTCAACTTTGGTGAAGATCGGATGAGAAGTGTTTAGTGCGGACAAGAGTAAAGTTTAATGAAGATCGGATGAGAAATGTTCAACTTTTAGTTCGGACAAGTGTAAAAAGGCCAGTTTTCCGGTAATTCAAAGGCCGTAACTCCAAAATGCCTGGACCGATTTGGCTAGTTATCGAACTTGGCCGAGGTCTTATGGTCAAACACAGTTTGTTCAAGTTTGGTGAATTAAGATATCGTCTTACATTACTGACCAGCTTTTTGTAGGTTGTATATAACTCAAAGATTAATGTTGTTACGAGAATAATTTTAAACACCTGGGTAGAACAACCAATTGTCCACAAGCAATCTAGACTGCCATTTTGTATAAAAGTATTCAACAATTTCAGCAAGGGTAAAAAAAAAGTGTAATGAGAGACCTGCAAATCAGAGACTCTGTGTATAGAAATGGCTACAGTGAAAGTTTCATTTTTTTTAATAAAACATACAGAAACTTAGGTAATAGTTTACAAGCAAAAATGAGATCTAATGACTTTCAATCATGTTCTGATGCTCACAATTTCTGGGCTTTTCATCCTTATACAACAGAAGCCAATATACTGAAACTTCCAAACTGAAAAATTTTATTCCCCTAAATGTGAGAAATTTTGAAATGCTATTTCTTTTTTCAATTCGGCAATTATGAATTACATTTTACAAATAAGGTAGTAACGAACTCATTTAGGATTAAGACACTTTGTTTGTTACAGTGATCTTTGCAGGAGGAAGCAAAGTGTTTGTTTCAATAAAATGCTTTATTCCTAAAATGAGTAATTATTGCATATGCATTTCCCAATTCCAAAATTTTAATCTCCTGATGAAAAAAACTAAATTTTCACAAGTCAAAATTATCTACTAACCTGCTGCATGGACAAATGTACTCATTATTGTAGACGGATCATTTCTTATATATGCAGCTCGCCGTAATGCAATATTTTCTCCAAGATTACCAATCTCTAAAGCAACGTAATCTGCCAATGTTTTCCCTTCATCTGGTAGAGAATTCACAGCATCCTTTTCTAAAACAATCTGAAAAGATTATTTGAAGCCTGAAATCTCAGTGTCCATTTACATGCATTACTTATAACTAGAAATTAGTCAGTTGGTTATGGTACATGTACTTGTTTAAATTTCACTGAATCTCTTCTGCATTAATTTCATTTTTGAAACAAGTGACTGAGTAATACAGTGGCAATAAGGAAGTCCCCTACCAGTGAAAAACCAATTTTCTTGACCTTGACATTAGTGACCATGATCTTTGACCAACAACCATGGACTAGTATATGACATTTAACTGTGGATGATTATGCCTTTTTTCACATCATTTCGGGAATGCAACCAATACTCATCATTTTGGGAATGCAACCAATACTGGCAAAATTGGGAAAATATCCCCCAAGAGTCTAAATTGGGAAAAATTTAGAAGTGTGTGTGTTCGGGTTTAATGTCTTTTTCAACAATTTGTCAGCCATATAAACGACTGTGTCTACTTGTAGCAGTGAGCACAATGCCCAACTTTATAGTGCTGCCTCAATGGAATATCACGTCGTAGACACGTGGCATGATACCCCACCCAGTCACATTATACCAACACCTGGCTGACCAGTCCTATCACTATCCTCTTAATGCTGAGCGCCAAGCGAGGAAGCTACTAGTACCATTTTTCACGCCTTTGGTATGATGCGGCAGGGGATCGAACCCATGACCTCCCGCACTCGAAGCAGACGCTCTACCACTAGGCTACCAAGGCACTACAGTCATATAAAGGTAACATTTTATAATTTTCTCAGCATACATTTTCAACTAATGATGATAAACAAATGTGCAAAGTTTCAAAGCTGTAGCTCTTATAGTTTTTTTTAGAAAAGATGTACCTAAACAAAAAATTTAACCAAGAAGCTCAAATTTTCTAAGTACAAAATGGGCCATAATTTTGACGAAATACAAACCAGAGTTATGGTTTTTGGCCTACACAGTTACCTAATGATGATTAACAGTTGTGAAAAGTTTCAAAGATGTAGCTCTTATAGTTTTTGCAAAAAAGCGGTCCTAAACAAAAGTTTTAACCAACACTGACAATCAAGTGACAACAATACCTCTTGGCTATTTTTTCACAAAAAAAAAACAATGATAACCTAGCATAATATGCCTGTATGGTATAAATCTGCCTCTACAGTAAAAGCTCAGTGCAAGGATGGACTTCCAACACTTACCTTTTCTTCACCTTTTGCAGCCATATTTCTATGACAGGCTTCAGCCAGCTGGTTAACCAGTGCTTGGAAATTCTCATTCTTTGCTACAAAGTCTGTTTCACAATTGACCTGGAAACCAACGCAAAATAATTAGAATATGAATAACATATATCTATCTATTTTTTTACAGTGCCCTGAGAATTTATAACAAGTTTGGTATTTTCCAGAGTTTTCAATAATTGAGCCGCGTGGCTGGTCAGGATCCATGCTGTTCACTTTCAAAGCCTATTGTAATTAGGGAAACTGCAAGTCTCTTGCAAGTCCATTTGTTACTTACTAATAATAATATTCAATAATTAAATGTTGACAGGATTTTGATTCCAGTGTGGCGATGGTTAAATAATTTCAAGTCTGGTAGGGACCTTAACTATTCAACCAATGACTTGTATGACATTCAAACTGCACCAGATATAATATTTCTTGGTTTACTTTATGTGTCTTTACCCACTTGTAACAGACAGTTACATTATAATGGAGGCACAGACTTGGCTGTTTACTGTTTAAATTTTATATGAAATAAAAGTATCTGTGTGCTACATACTTTGTATAATAAATTATTAAGTTTAAGTTTTTATGTTGACTAAATTTCGTTGCTACAGTGTATAAAACATTTATCAAACATTATGCTTTTGAATCTTCAAAATATACGCATTCATGGAACTAATAAGCAGACAGAATTAGCTGACAAATTCAAGAAAGTACTATTACTCATGAGCCTTAAATTATCCAGTTCCATCACTTTGTGTTGGCTCTTTAAGAATTCTTAGTGCATGTATATCCTGTGTCTATTCATCATTAATATAAGAAATACTCTTGCAACAACTTATTAAAGTATATGTAAGTATAAGTATCCTTTCCCTGAAGTACTGTTAAATCATAAATATTCTCAAAGGATCATCTTTGCAGTTGTGTCAACCCACGAAACTGAATTCCAATGTACAAACATTTCCATTCTTTTCACCATCAAAAACTGAAATTCACAAATTCATATGCCCGCAAAATAGCCACTCCGACACAAATTAACCTTTATCCTGCTAAATTTCTAAAACGGACTGGTCCATCATTCAATTTGAGCCTGATCTTGGTCTGCACTGGCTGCAAAGGCAGAATCGCTTGCCCCTAGCATGCTAAAAGTTAACTGATTTTCATGAATATTCATCATCATATTAAGTAATTTACGCAACCATAATTATCAACATTATACATGTACCTCGACCACTGTAACAGCAGAGTCATCCTGTATCATTCCAACAAGACCCTGAGACATCGCCCTGTCCTGCAGTTTACCAGCTTTCGCCCAGCCAGCTTTCTGGGCTTCCTCTCTCATCCAGGACTCAGCCTTAAAATGCAATTCATAAAACATTAGTATTTCCTCTTGATATCAAAGTGCTTCACTATAAAAAAATCTACATATCATTCTTAGTAGTAAAGAAAGTAAAACAGAAAGTATGAAGCAACAAATAACTATCATTAGTTTTATATACTTTTAATTTTTAAGAACAATTTTAAAAAGGTAAATTCACATGCAGTCTTTCTGAAAACACAATTCTTACAACTCAGTCTTAAAAGGGATTTTTTGTAAAGCTTCTAATCTTGGATGAACAGCTGTTTTATTTTGGTTTTAACATCACAACTTTGCATGAAATAAATGGTGGCGGATGACCCCAGGTGCCCCTCTGTGTATTATTTCATCATGAGCAGGAACCTGGGAAGATAAGAACAACCAACCTTCCGTGAGCAAGCTGGATGGTTTCCTCACATGAAAAATTCAACACCTGAGTGAGGCTCAAACCTACATCACTGAAGGGCAAGTGATATGAAGTAATTAACCACTCGCCCATGGAAACCCCTGATGGACAGCTGTATACAGCTTTGCAATATGGGTCACTGCAGTAGAAACTGTACTGTATTTGATAGGAAATAACTGGGACTAAGTTATTAACATATGTCAATGAATGTGACATAGTATTACTTGATCTTTTGGTTTCTGATTAAATACATTACATGTCATTTTAAATAGGCAACATCCTTATGACTTCACACTTTGAAAGATGATACTGGTTAACAGTCACAACAGTTTTGGAATTCCTCAGTGGTCTTTCTCACAAACACTTGCAGCTGCATTAAAGTGAATCCTCTCTAAAACAAACACCTGAAAAAACTGAAACTCCTCCTAACTGAAATATTTTGTGGGTTCAGAATAAAATCTGAAACCTGTAGTTGTTCTGTTTAGAGAGGATTCACTGTATAAACTAATCTAAAGCAATTAAAAAGGACACCTGTTTTATGTCATTGTTGAACTGTTCTAGAGCTTGCTTGCAGTTTATCATTGGGTATCCAGTCTTCTTCCGTAACTTGCTCAGCATAGCTTTATCCACAGCCACCTTAGCGTCAGTTTGTACTGTAAGCAGGCGTACTGACTGCAGACCCGACGTCCATCCCCGCAACCTTGTTAATCCTGCAAGAAATAGACAAAATATTCTACGTGAAAATTAATTCAGCTTTTCTGACCATGTTAAGAGAAAAACCAATAAATGTCACACATGCTAACCAGTGGCTTTTGGTCAGAGATTCAGTTTGGGGCTGAAACTGATTATTATTATTATTATTATACCAGATTTATATAGCGCCCTTTTCATGATAAACACGTTCAAAGGCGCTTTACATATAGCAAACGCAGCCACACAGGGCGCGAAATTAATCCTCTACAGTACAGACACAGAGCGATTTGACCAGAGGGACAGAGTGAGATAAAGCCCCCAGAACAGACAGAGAGAACTTTTTAGATACAGACTTGTCCGGCTAACTTAGCCTAGCTCTTTGCGAATAGACAGTCTGGTTCTTTAACGTGCCCGATGTATAGCACCGATACAAGCAGAACTGATACCAATGAATATCAATGAGAAACGGGTGCTTCTTAGAAAATTATACAAAACAAAGAAATATTCTATTCAAAGACTAAATTTCATATCACTTTAAAACAAAGATATGAAAAAATGGTGTTTTAATTTTGTTGCAGATATAACTGTTTTTGAAAACTTAATTTCAACACAACTGTATAATTTACATACTAAATACCAACTTTAAAAAGTCAGATTTTGTCTTCATTTGTCAGTTTATATTTTCTGCATACTTCATGATTCTGCATGTAAAAACATTGCCACTAAACTGTTAACTGATGTGATTTTCTTCAATATCTAGCGTTTTTAGTCAGCTTTTGAAAACAATCTTTCTAATTAAAAAATTTAAATAGGAAAAATAACAGTCAAACCATGGCAAGTAGTCAACACTGCGGCTGGAAATGAAGCTGCAGTATACCTGTGATATGTCTTTGGGGGAGGGGGGAATGTCTTTGGGGGAGGGGGAGGAATGGGGGAATGTCTTTGGGGGAGGGGGAGGGGGGGGGGAATTTCTTTAAACAAGAGCACCCCAATGCGAAGCAATATTCAACCGAAGGTATGACCTTTAAAGGGATCCATCCGAAACATGTGCTCTGCACATCAACTCGATGTGGTGAACACATGTGCCCAGTTTCTTTAAAATCCTTCAAGCAGTTAAAGAGTTACAGAGCAGACATGATACAAAGTCCTATGACCTTTGACCCCTACGGTGATAGAAGTTTCAGAGTTGCCACCGCAAAACTATGGAATTCTCTTCCTGACAACCTCAGAAAAGATTCATCAATAAATTCATTCAAAAGAGATCTCAAAACACATCTTTTCAAAATAGATGCCAACTGTGACTGTTTCTACTTTCTACCTGTAATAAATATGCTATTGTTATTTTTGTGATATAAAACTATTGCAAGTCATTCGTCGCTGAGGAAGATCTCTTAACTGTACATTTTTGTAAAATGTTTTAACATTTATATTTCCAAGGTTTGTTTAATAAACGCACTTGTTGGTAAGTCTCTATGGGTAGGGTGTGTGTGGTATTTCTTTCTAATACAGTGTATGATGGCACCATTAACCAGGGAGTTTGAACCTCTATATGCAGCCCGTCTGGGCATACCAGATGCTTTTAGCACTGGTATTGGCAATAGGGGTAAAATGACCTCAAGAGGAGGGGTGCGGTCATGACTGTTTATTACAATAAGGCTGTAATTATTATCAATGTCATTATTAATATTGTTATAATAACTATATTATTATTATGTACAACGCCATTGAATATATCATTTATAAAAATCAAATTATTTAGTTTCAGTTTTATGATTGCATATGTCATGTTTTGTGATTTTCCTACAATACATATCTGTGATATGTCACATGTTTAAGGTATTAGATCACTAATAGTAATGTTTTCAAAATGGCCTTTGCTTGGTATATTCTGAAAGGTGACCGTGTTTTGCACTATTTTGCAATTTTTAAACAACTTTTACCGTGCCGTTTTTTATAAATTTTGTATTACTTATGGTATCTCCTCAAGTTCAAGTAGAGACAAATTTCAATGTGGTGGCCACAATCCAAAACGTTTGCAGAGAACTCATTTTACCATTAATTTTAATAAAAGAAACATCAAACTATTGGTAAACAATTATAAAACACAAAATAAAAATGTCAATATCATTTTTTCTATGGTGCCTAAGTACACGGATTTTATGAGACAGAATTCATACTTCAACATTGAAAAAATAAGGTCGAATGCTGTGTTTCTGTTTTGAATTTTGCTTACTGCATTTAAAAATAACCTTAGGGTAGACGTAAAACCTACCAAAATTTCTTCCACAATACATAATCTAAGAGTGAAAGCAAAACAGAGAACTTTCACCGCATGTAACTCAATATTTTTAAAGATGTGTAACTCTACCCCTTCTGTTTAAGTAGTAAATTCACTTTTAACACCAAGAAATCGCTTATAAGATTAATCTTTTTCCATTTTTGTACAAGAAATCAATAATAAGTCTTGAAAGAAGTAAAAACTTACTAGAAAAAAAGGGAAAAAAAAAAAAAAATTTGGTCCCAGTAGGGCTTGAATCTACGCACCCCTAAGAATTGCTGTAAAAGTAGGTTTATTGTAGGAATTGAATACTCTTCAAAAAGGAGGTTCTCTATTAGTGATCTAATACCTTAATTGTAAAGCACCACTGAACGTATATATTTCATTATATGAAAAGGGTGCTCAACAAATCTGGTATAATAATAATAAGTGTGACCTTGACCTAGAAGCGAGCCATCCAAAACATGCCCTCTGCATGCCGCCTTGATGTGGTGAACATTTGTGTCAAGTTTCTTCAAAATCCTTCAAGGGGTTCAACAGTAACAGGCAGACAAAATTGCTAATGGACAGACAGACGGACACCGGAGACATAATGTAAATGATACGTTCCTTCGGGCGTATGAAACTGCTTCCACAGTGGGGGGTGGATATTTTCTGGAATAGCCTAGTGGCGCCTAATGTAGGCTGTGGCGGAAATACACTGGTTAGTTGGACACCTGTAATTGCTTATACCGTATTCCGGGGTATATTGGTCATGGTAATGTATTATAGTTTGCACTCAATATTTGCTCTGGAAATTGTCAGAAAAATTATCCAGTGTATAAGTCGCTGTTAGATTTCGGATTTTCCCCAACGATATTTAACGGTAATGGTCATGGCCATGTTAATGCTGCGGACTGAATTATTAACTGAACCTGATTGGTGGAAAGCATACTGCTTTATTTTTGACCCCAAACTGTTTTGTACCAATGGTAGTTCTTGAACTTTTTGACATTAATTGAGCAATAGTAGGCTTGTGTTTAAATTCTGTAATTATACATGTTTAAGTGTGAATTGTTTGCACAGCAATTATATCTCCTTACCACTTAAAAGTAATTAACCGCATTTCTTTGAATCTAAAAATGAAAAAATGAAAATATAAATTTCATCTTTCAAGGTTTTATTACGCACAAATTACTATAAACGAAGAAATGCTAACCTGGTTTAAAATGGAGGAAGGATCTGACCCCAGTGTACTTGTAAAGTACCTGTCAATGGTGTCCAGTAAAACGAAAGTAGATAAAAATTAAATGTAATTCAAACTGCAAGTACAGCATTGAATTGTAGTCATTCATAATTTTAATGGCCTATGTGGGATATTTACGATATACCTTATTGAAAATAACTGCTATTCCTTGAAATGCCGCCTAATTTGATTTTTTAAATTTTTACCATTTTCTTAGTTTGTAACAAACGCATCTAATTTTGTTAGTGCTATGGCTGGAAAATTGACCCGAAAAAAATTCTGCTGGAAATGTTCTGTAGTATTAGTGCAGACTAACAGACCTCAAAATATGGCATATAAAGACATATTAAAGTACCTGCTGAAATTTGATTACATCTCTGATAATGAATTTATGCTGACATTAAAGCAAAAACTTGAAATTTTGATTTTATGAATGTATATTTTGTGTTTTGTTTCTGCACTTTAGTGTCATCGGCAGTCGGCTGTTTATTGAAACCGATGTCAGGGTGGGTATCTCCTCACACCTGTCGCATCATATTTTCAAACTTTTAAGTCTCTTGTTTAAAAATATGGATTAAATGCAACCCATTTGAAGTTTTTACATGAATATTAATGTTTAATTTATTAAAGCAAGTAAGTCTGACCAGTATATTATAACTTTTTTGGATTTTTTAATGTCTTCCTTTTCCTAAAAGTAAAATGTAGATATGGATAAGGCTTAGAATAGAGGGATGACAACTATAAAATATCAAATCATAAAATATGTCATCCCGATAAGCTAAATGAGTAAAGCTTCTGTACTGTGTACACAAATTATTAACGGTGTAACAGTCTCAGGAAAAATAAGCAGCCTCGACCGGGATTTGAACCTCGAACATTCGGCTTACCGTGCAAACGCTCTACCAATTGAGCTACCGAGGCCACTCGATACGAGAACCGCTACACACCTTCCCTCTTATTGCGAGACATTGGCACTCCTGGCCAATGTCTGCCGCAGAATGTTAACCGAATTCGGCCGAATGCACACCCCAGCCAAACTGCTTCGCCCCGCATGGGCTCCAAGGGCGAGCATCCCGGACGAGCCCCCAAATGTAACAATCTCAGGAAAAATGTGCAGCCTCAACCGGGATTCGAACCTCAAACCCTCAGCTTACCGTGCCAACGCTCTACCAATTGAGCTACCCAGGCCACCTGATACGAGAACCGCTACAACAGTGTACAATGGACTCGTGTACAATTTGTGGACTAGCATTCACGATTAAATTGAGAGACAGATTTCAAATGTTATTGGAAAAGGTGTCTGGTACACGGGAGAATTATGGCGTCAGAATTATTTAAATATTGGTCCAAGGCTTCAAGAAAAAAGTAACCGAATACAACAAAGTGGGTGGGGTAATGCTTACGCAATCTTAATCACCAAGTTTCTTATGATATCTTACAATAACACAATCAACCAACACTTTTATTATCAGTACAAAAGATGAAAATAACGCTTTCTCTAAGAAAATAAAATACATATGCTACAAAACATAGTTATTTCAGTTAAAAAAGCAGTTTCACCTGACAGCATGTCCGAGGCGATAAGTTACTGTATCACCGGTATCAAGTCAATTCGTCCCCAAGTCAACTCGCCCCAATTTTGGTCATTTCGTACCCAGATTTGATCATTTTGTCCCCGCTCTTGAAATATTCGGTCTACCCGTCCCCGTTTTGGTCATTTCGCCCCCCCCCCCATCATATATTTCTTTTTTATTCCGTCCATACTCTTTTTACTTTGAAATCCTTTGATAAAATTTAAAATTTCTATCTGATCTTTTAATATGAAACATTCTGTGACGTCTTCATTTCCAGACATTTTGAATTCAAGATAACTTATAAGTGATGAATAGTAATCGATACCTGGAATGAATTACCTGATAATGTAATTTCAGCACCCTCAGTAAATGCATTTATATCGCGTTTAAACAAATATTGGGTGGGTGTTTTTTCATAAAATTTAAGGCCAGTTGCTATCAGTGATGTTGTGACATTATGATCACTATGAGTTTATTATGAGTAAAACGTATGTGAAAGATGCATCATGTATACGGAAGTTGTTGCTGATAAAAGAATTTGGGAGAACACAGAAGAAAAGAGCCGTCAGAAACGTTATGTTTATATGGATCTAATTCGTATACAGGCCTCTACAACGGTATGAACAGTATGATGTTCCTATAAATAAATGATCATGTTTTCTCTTGAAGAAAAACTGAAGTTGACATTAAATTTGGCACAGAAGTATATTTTCAGCTTCTCCTGAAACTGAGCCACCACGCATGTCCTTAACGAAAGTCAAAATAAGTTAATTCCCAGTAGGCATTTGACGTCGGTTAGACGTCGTATAGACGTCGGACCCCGACGTCGGATTAACGTTGGATTTTGGTTGGATTTGCAAACCGTTTAGACGTTGGATCCCGACGTTGGCTAGACGTGGCAATCCGACCGTTTTCCAACCAAAATCTAACCATTTTATAACCAAAATCTGACCAAATTTTCACCAGAATTTGCAATCAAACAAGTAATCAACACATGTATTTTATCATCTTTATTTCACATGATAGCGACATAAGTCTAATAATTATCATAAATCCAAAACAGGTAATCCAGTAATTGAAACTTTCAAGTTTAGTCATGTCAGCATGATTCTTCAACTCCGCTAAAATTCACATCTGAAATGTATAAAATTTGACAGTTTCATCATTTTATAAAATTTGAAAACTTATACAAGTATGCTAGAGCTATTACTAAAAAAAATAATTGCTACGTGCAAAAATAGTCATGTTATATTTTAAATTCTAAATGAAATCTCTATAACCTCATAAAATATAAGTTTTATGTTAAACGCAATTGATTTTTAAAGTAATAAACATAATGCATCAATCTTTAAAAGAATACGTAACATTAAAAAGAATAACTATTAAACCTAGTACAACTTTCAAAAATCTGCTACTCACGTTGTGGATCCCTTTGTGTAAAGTCTGCATAAACTTGCTCTATCTTATCCCACAAGTATCAAATTACCGGAAGACTTGTGTAAACCGATGCAGGCTGATCTCGCGAAGGCATGACTAATAAACAACATGTGTAGAAGAAGATCTTTAGATGAATTTAGAATAATTTATACATGTGTATAGAATGCATTTTTTTTCTGAACAGTTTTAAATTGGTAAAAAAGAAATCCGTTTCCGAAAATAGACAATCTCATGCCATTTTGTAGCATAATTAATGATAATGTTTGATGTGCGAATGAACTATTATCTATAAGCGCATGTTCAGGCATAAACCTCAAAATTACACCAGTTAATTTTATAAATGAAAACATTTAAACAGACCTTCTATCCAACATATTTCCAACGTCTCCTAGACGTCTAAGTCTGACGTCTATTAGACGTCGTGGTTATGACGTTGGTTAGACGTTGGATTCAGGTCGCCGACGTCGCGACCAAAATCCAACGTCTAACCAACGTCGGTACGACGTCAGGTGTTTACTGGGTTGCGGCTTATACTTTTGTGCTGAGGATAGAGGTGAAGTGCATTTGAACTTGCACACAAAATTCCTGTTACATTATAAATAATTTTACATTATAAATAATTATTATGGAGCATGAGGTTATTTAGAACAATCACCTTGATAAACAACCGTTGAATTTTCCTGTTATATCAGGGTGGAGAACGCACGTGACTTTCGTATTGTACGCACGGGAAAATCTAACATTTTTGCGTATATTTTTATTATAACCTTGACTAATTTTAATAATATAAAAATATGGTGGCATATTTCTGCCACGAGATAGCTAGGTAGCTATCACGATAATATATTATAAACTTTCCAAGAATCTTGTATTGTTTTTTTTTCTTTTTGAAAACATTTCAGCAAAACATAATATTTTCTAGATATCTCATTTGTTTCCTGGAAATATTTAGCACAAAACTACGCGTTAAAGTAAGTGTTTGAAACTGCAACGAGATACTTGGTAGCTATCACGGTATTAAATTACTATTCTAAACTTTCGAGAAAAGCTGTGCATTTTTCCAAAGAGCAATAAAAACAAATTTATTTTATATAGTAGCATATTTCCACTATGAAATAGCTAGGTAGCTATCGCGATACTTCATTCAAACAATCGTCTCGATAAAGCGAAGTTTTCTGAAAAGATTATCTCAATAGTGGAAGATTTCCTGGAAATATTATTGTGATAATTAACATAATTTTCTCGATACTTTCTCGATACTTTTTGTGTAATTGCCCACCGAGATAAATATCTTGCTTTGGGCTCTTAAACGAGTGGACGAAAAAAAAAAATCTCAATTCTAATGTAAATTTTCACAATAATGTTTCCAGGAAACTTTCGACTATTGAGATACTCTTTTCAGGAAACGTCGCATCCATCTCGTGGCAGAAATATATGCCACCATATAAAAATAAGTGCTTTCATAGACATAAAACATCTTGACAAACAATCTCAATACATTTCTCAAACACCTTGCCGAAATGTTTTTTCATTGACGAAATGTATAGATAAACGTGCACACTAGGATTTTTGCAGTGTAATAAGAAAGTATGTGGCAGATGACTAGTGCCGAGGAAAGCCCACGACTTGCTGTCTTTGATTCTTTTTATCTTATTAAAATCTGTAACAAAAATCATAAGCAAAAATGTTGCTTGATTTGAGATATTTCTTCCCTTGTGCACGATACCAACATGTCACATGGGTTGACCACCTTGTATAGCATGTGGGCCTTTTTAAAGCAGATAGTGGCCAGCTTAAATCAACAAAATACGCTTAAATTTTAAAATTGATTAATCAAATTCGAATTAAGTTATAGATAATTAAAATCATTTTTTTTTCTGTGTTAAAATCACACTAGTCACTTCCCTGCTTAAAAGAATTAT
Organism: Mercenaria mercenaria; assembly: GCF_021730395.1. Taxonomy (NCBI): domain Eukaryota; kingdom Metazoa; phylum Mollusca; class Bivalvia; order Venerida; family Veneridae; genus Mercenaria; species Mercenaria mercenaria. The sequence goes on from NC_069378.1 coordinate 3,213,622, forward strand.
CAGGTAATACAAAAGACAATCAAAAGGGTAAACTTTTTAAGTATTTAATTTCTATTAAAATCTATTGCAATAAACATGCAGGGAAATGATGTTCAAATGGCCAGAAATTTTAAGTTATATTTCTATTTATTTTTATTTTATTTCATTTATTCATTTTATTTATTCCCAGATAGCAGACATGCGTTGGCCCAACGTTGGCCCAACTGCAGACTCTTCGTTGGCCCAACGAAGATTTCCAACGTTGGCCCAACGCCATTTTGCTAATTGGCGCAACGTTGGCCCAACGGTTGGTACACCGTTGGCCCAACGACTGATATCCTACACTTATCGTTGGCCCTCCATTGGACCAACTACTGGCATCCTACACTTGTCGTTGGCCCTCCATTGGACCAACAACATTTTTTCGTCTATTATGGTTGGTCCTACGTTGGGCCAACTCTGTCTCTTTGTTGGCCGAAAGAAGGATGCCAACGCTATCCCAACGATAACGAATTTGAAAAAATAGACTAAAACTAAAATTATTTAGTACACATTTTATTTTCAGATAATTGTGATTTTGTTTAACATTTAACAAGAAGAAATCTAACATTCATTTAAAGTTTGTTTGCAAGTTTCCTGAAGAAATATCACCGAATACTTCATCACTACAACATGTCAAATATTTATTCCAGCCATTTATAAGTCAATTTTTCTTTTTTCAGTCACTGATCAAATCCTATTAAAATGAATTACTGTCTGTATTTTAACTCATTATATATCCAAGTTCTGTCTGATTGTTTTCTTTTCTCACTGAAGTTTCTATATTTTCTTTTTTTTCCTGTGCCCCACAGTGCTAGGCGCTCAATTATTACTCTCTTGAACAGCATCCTGTAAAAAACGAAAATCATAATGTTGATTAAACCATCTACGTCATATTGATAACAATAACTATACAGATGCACATAAACGTCTAGACATAAACTGTATGAAATTTATTTTTGCCTGTATTTAACCGAGAAAAATATGTTGAAATTGACGAGAATATGAGTTATTTTATTAACAGACTTTAAATACTCAACACTAGTGCCATCCGCCAGTTTTAGATAAAAGTATTCAACGTATGTTCAAGACACATAGTACTACATGCATACAGGCTATAAAAAGAAATTCTCTATAAGATTCAACAACCTTATAAAAAAAATATCCAAAAACCTCTACTTACAGTTTATAGCTAGTAGACCTGGTTTTTGTTAACATGTATAATAGTTTCCTTTACTTATAACATGTCTATGCAGCTAGAAATCTGGCCTAGAGAGTAAAATTAACCACATTTTCTGGGATTTCTTACATAACTCGGGTTAACGAGAGTTCATGTTCTGGAATATTCAACAGACTTATTGTAAACATTTTATGATTGTACAAAATTAGATATTTGTTATAGCAGTTTTTTTTCTTCAATATTTTTTTCACAAATTAGATTCTTCAGGTAGAAGATTTGAAATAGTTCAAAATATCATTACGGCTGCAGATAAGTTTAATTAGTCCAAACTATCAGATTACGAATTGGTGCAGAAAAGTATTTGATTATTAATTAAATACTGCATGTTACACCTACACAATGTGTTTACCTGTAGGTACTTGTGATAAAGCAGTGACCTGTAAAATATATAATTATTATATTATTACTTCTAATGGGCCAACGTTGGGCCAACGATGTTTTCTCTGTGTAAGTCTTTCCCTGAAAATCAGTATTGGGCCAATGCAGAGATATCTTCGACTGAAATTTAATGTTGGTTCCACGTTGGCCCAACCGCTGTATTTACAATACTTATTAATCATTGTTGGGCCAACAGTGGCCCAACAACGATTATCCTTTGACGGTTTTCCGTTGTTGGCCCGATGACTTCATGTTTACAGGGTTATTATAGCAGATGATGATGATAAAGATACATTTAAGTTTCAAGTCATTATCTTATATTGTACTAAAGTTATATTTAGTAAGCGAAGTTTGCCAACAAATTTTAAATATGAAAGGGGCATAATTCTGTCAAAAATACAATTAGAGTTATAGGGATTGTGACCACACATGCAGATGATGATTATATAAAAATATGTTTTTTATTTCAGGTTATTATCTTTTAAAGTATCAAAGAAATGTCTATAGAGGAAGCTTTCGAAAAAACTTAACATGAAAATAATTCCAAGTATAACAACTTGGTGACCTTGACGGTTTGGACATAATGGGCCCAGCCCCTGCACATACTTTGTTTCTACGCTGGACAATGTTTATGTGAACTAACAGTAAGATATAAGCAATAGTAACAAAGATACGACAGAAAAACAAAGGTTGCCGAAAAACTTTAACCTTAAAAATAACCTAAGTATAACACCTTGGCGACGACCTTGGGTATAATGGGCCCAGCCCCTGCACTCTCAGACTATGTATTTTATGGACACAATAGAAAAAAATATTCACGTAAATGCACGAACTGGTTCAGGCGGAGTTTGTATTTTTGTATAAAGGGATTTTTAGTATTGAGACAAAAGCTATGAGGGAACTTTAAGGTCAAGTTTTAAATCTAAATATAATGAGAAAATTTATACAATTTTTGGTTGCTGTTTGCCACCAATGGGATCTTCCAGGTATGTGGATGCACATGATTATTTTGACCGATGAGTATCAGAAATTAGGTAAATTCTGTATTCTTGGTGACTTCAATGCACGTCTGTCTGATATGTCTGTATATGTCTGTATACCCAGCAAACACACAACGTTAAGACAACGTTGTGTTTTAGTTGTATGTTAGTTGTGTTATTTTACAACGTTGTGACAACGTTGTAACAACGTTGAGAACTATTCAAAATAGTGATTAGAAATGTATAGGAGAAAGTCCAATGCAAGCAATGTGTGAATGTACTGAAAAGACCCTATAAAAAGACACACTGAGTTTTTATCTGAATCTTGTAAAATCTACAACGTTAGTACAACGTTGTGCAAACGTTGAGCTACAACGTTGTGTACGTAACAGTGCTGTAACGTTGTCACAACGTTGTAAAGTAACGTTGTCACAACGTTTTACTCAAGTTTGAATCACAACGTTGTTAAGGTAACGTTATATTAACGTTTTTACAATGTTGCCAATTTTCAGTGAAAGAGTAGTTATGAAAGTATATTCAAAACCGACAGTTGCCTAGAAAAGCCTGCCTACTTGCGGAGCTACCGAGGTCGCCTGCTCAGCAGCTGTCAACTGCCTCATACGTGAACTGGCTTTGCTACTCCCTTATATACTAATTTTTTTCGCTCGATTGTGAAGAATAAAGCTTGAGTCCAAATCCGGGAAAACCTTGGAATGGCGTTTAATGAGGACGTTAACTGCCATGACCCATTATTAGGGTTCAAACCCACGTCTCCGTGGTAAGCAGCCGACACCTTATCTCCAACACCAACACTCCCCTTCTGCCGCAAAACATTGCCAGTTATATAGGTAATTTGTACAGCATATGCTGTATGCAGGTCTAGAATTTTCTCTTTTTTTTATGGACATTCTGTAAATATATTTACAATCCATAAATCTGAAGATTTTTCAGTATAAATTTATAGACTGGTTGTATGAGATCTGTTAAAATTACAATTTAAATCATAACTGCAAGTTAAAATGAAATTTTTCACTCATTACATTAAGCATGTAGATTAAAAACATAGAAATTATTTCATACAGATGGATCACTTTATTTTTTCACATTTTCCAAAAATTCAAAGTTGTCAATATTGACAGAAAATCACACACAAAAAAAAACCCTTCTTATGCATTCTAAGTTTAACCCTGCAGTTTTGACCAATTTTTAGAAGGATAATATGCCCCCTGCCCCCCCCCCCCCCACCCTACCCCCGCCCGATCATACCTGGGACCTACGCTTAAGCAAATTATGTATTTATGAGGGTACATCAGAAATACTGATGACCTGAACTTCAAACTTCTGAAAAATAAGCTTGTTTCTTGAAATAAATTAGGTTAGATCTATTTTAGTGTCAATATTTTGTTGTTGTTGTTGTTGTTGTAGTATTTCATTATGTAAAGCTGATTTCGTAGCGATAGGTTCGAATCTATATTTTGCCATTATAATTTCGTTTATTTCAATTTAAGTTGTCGAATATACTGTAACATCATTGAACATAAATATTTTTTCGTAAATTTACTTCGAGTATCTCCTTCTTAAAAAGAAACGTTGATTCGGATGTAGGCCTACTGACACCTGAATATCTGCATGCGCGCCGAATGTTTACAAAGTCCGTTAGTATTTTTGGTGTCTCTCGGTGATACTGTTACACATTAGAACAACTGAATAAAATCTCCTTTCAATTAACTATCGATATATCTGGTGTTTTACGTAAGACTGAGGTAAGTACATATAAATTAATACTTATATATCTAGATTATTCTTGAATTCATTTTGGCGCAAAGTTATCCCAAGATTTGGGCCAAGTCAAGATTTTGTTGCAGATCAAATAGCCTACATATGCGTTCGTTAACAGCAACATGAAATTTATTCAGTAAAAACCCTAAAGTCTAGTTTCTGTAAAGAAAAAAAAACGAATGCAAATTGCTGCCATACCCCACCCACTTCTGTTAAACAAGAAACTTTCCATATAATATTCAGCACTGGTAAAGGTAAAGGTAAGTTTTATTTACCATCGCTTGGTGAAACAATTAACATAAGCTCTCTAGAGCTTTTCTGCGACCCTATATTAAGAACAGTTAAAACCAATTATACCTCACCCCCTGCAATTTGCTGGTACCCATTTACAGCTGGGTCGACTGAGGCAGTCGTGATAAAGTGCCTTGCCCAAGGACACACCGCAGTGGGAGTAGCCAGGATTCGAACCAGGGGCCTTCGCCTCCGTAGGAAAGCGTCTTAGCCCTCTCGACCAGTGCGTCCGCAACTATTTAATTTCTGTTTCGAAGTCTTTCAGTGCTTTCACGGGATCTACTTTTCAGATTATATTTACAGCACAACAGCGGATGTTAAGTGCTGTGTGGCGGCCATAAAAGTTGCCCCGACTTCATCTCAGTGTTGATGTATTTTCTGGTCCTTCGGGATCATTGATATCAACTCATTTAGATTTGAAGATTGATTACTGCTTAAGCCGGTGATAGGGGGAGTGGGCAGTGTTACATTATCCATAACTGCTCATGAACAGACTCAATCAAACTGAGTCTGCAATTTTCACTGTTTGTTAAAATTGTTTTGTTCTCGGTGCTTCCAAGGGATCTACTTTTCAGATTATATTTATATTTTTAACTATATAAGTATTAAATCAGAGCTTCAGATAAGCTGCGTACTTACGAAAATAAATTTTCAGAAAACCTGATTGAATTAATAAAATTAACACAAGGATGTATCTAGCCGTCTGGGTTACCGAATGCCTAGTCTGAGATTTAGCCGATCTGAGATCCCTTTACCAGACGGCTAGCAAATCCTCAAGGATTTTCTAACCATCCGGTAATAGATTTCCTAATGAATAAGTAATGATACCTGTTATTTACTGAAAAAAATACAGATGTCGATACTCGTCTGCAAACAAAACTTTGTGTGAATACATACTACAGATTTACTTTTAATCGTGCATGTAGATACGAAGACTTGCATGTCAGTACTGAGGTCATATTATAAACTCATTCTAGTGTGAAAGCTAAGTCAGGTTTCTTTGTAAATCTTCAGGACTTTTTACATGGAGAGGTGGCGATTAACTTAAATGGTATGATCCTCATGCCAAGTGGGACAGGAGAGGTCATACAAATGCATGTAAATAACGAAACTTGCATGTCAATTCTAGGTGCATCAAACATAGGAAACTAACTAAAGTCTGAAAGGCAGCCCGCCCGCTTAGCTCAGTAGGTAGAGCATTGGTCTACGGATCGCGGGGTCGTGAGTTCGATCCTCGGGCGGGGCGTATGTTCTCCGTGACTATTTGATAAACGACATTGTGTCTGAAATCATTAGTCCTCCACCACTGATTTATGTGGGGAAGTTGGCAGTTACTTGCGGAGAACAGGTTTGTACTGGTACAGAATCCAGGAACACTGGTTAGGTTAACTGCCCGCCGTTACATGACTGAAATACTGTTGAAAAACGGCGTTAAACCCAAAACAAACAAACAAACAAACAAACAAAAGTCTGAAAGCTATCTCATGTTCCTTTGTCAATCCTCAGACCTGTTTACATGGAGAGGTGGCAGATACCTGAAATGGTTCGATCCTCATGCCAAGTAGGACAGGAGAGGTGGTACATATGCATGTAGATACCAAGACTTGCATTTATAATGTAAATACCTAAGTACGTCATACATAGTAAAACCAATTCAAATCTGGAAGATATCTCATGTTTCTTTGTCAATCCTCAAGTCTGTTTACATGGAGAGGTGGCGAATACCTTAATTGGTCCGATCCTCATGCCAAGTAGGACAGGAGAGGTGGTACAAATGCATGTAGATACCAAGATTTGCATGTCACTACTTAGTATGTCATTGTAAACTAATTCAAGTCTGAAAGCTACAGTAAAACCAATTCAAATCTGGAAGATATCTCGTGTTTCTTTGTCAATCCTCAGGCCTGTTTACATGGAGAGGTGGCGAATACCTTAATTGGTCCGATCCTCATGCCAAGTAGGACAGGAGAGGTGGTACAAATGCATGTAGATAACAAGATTTGCATGTCACTACTTAGTATGTTATAGTAAACTAATTCAAGTCTGAAAGCTATAGTAGAACCAATTCAAATCTGGAAGATATCTCGTGTTTCTTTGTCAATCCTCAGGCCTGTTTACATGGAGAGGTGGCGAATACCTTAATTGGTCCGATCCTCATGCCAAGTAGGACAGGAGAGGTGGTACAAATGCATGTAGATACCAAGATTTGCATGTCACTACTTAGTATGTCATTGTAAACTAATTCAAGTCTGAAAGCTACAGTAAAACCAATTCAAATCTGGAGATATCTCGTGTTTCTTAGTCAATCCTCAGGCCTGTTTACATGGAGAGGTGGCGAATACCTTAATTGGTCCGATCCTCATGCCAAGTAGGACAGGAGAGGTGGTACAAATGCATGTAGATAACAAGATTTGCATGTCACTACTTAGTATGTTATAGTAAACTAATTCAAGTCTGAAAGCTATAGTAGAACCAATTCAAATCTGGAAGATATCTCGTGTTTCTTTGTCAATCCTCAGGCCTGTTTGCATGGAGAGGTGGCGAATACCTTAATTGGTCTGATCCTCATGCCAAGTAGGACAGGAGAGGTGGTACAAATGCATGTAGATACCAAGATTTGCATGTCACTATTTAGTATGTCATTGTAAACTAATTCCAAGTCTGAAAGCTACAGTAAAACCAATTCAAATCTGGAAGATATCTCGTGTTTCATTGTCAATCCTCAGGCCTGTTTACATGGAGAGGTGGCGAATACCTTAATTGGTCCGATCCTCATGCCAAGTAGGACAGGAGAGGTGGTACAAATGCATGTAGATACCAAGATTTGCATGTCAGTACTTAGTATGTCATTGTAAACTAATTCCAAGTCTGAAAGCTACTGTAAAACCAATTCAAATCTGGAAGATATCTCGTGTTTCTTTGTCAATCCTCAGGCCTGTTTACATGGAGAGTTGGCGAATACCTTAATTGGTCCGATCCTCATGCCAAGTAGGACAGGAGAGGTGGTACAAATGCATGTAGATACCAAGATTTGCATGTCACTACTTAGTATGTCATAGTAAACTAATTCAAGTCTGAAAGCTATATAGTAGAACCAATTCAAATCTGGAAGATATCTCGTGTTTCTTTGTCAATCCTCAGGCCTGTTTACATGGAGAGGTGGCGAATACCTTAATTGGTCCGATCCTCATGCCAAGTAGGACAGGAGAGGTGGTACAAATGCATGTAGATACCAAGATTAGTCACTACTTAGTATGTCATAGTAAACTAATTCAAGCCTGAAAGCCATTACATGTTTCTTTTGTCAATCCTCGGGCCTGTTTACATGGAGAGGTGGCGAATACAATGTACCTTAAATGGTATGATCCTTGTGCAAAGTAGAACTAAGAAGAGGTGGTACAAATGCATTAGATACCAAGACTTGCATGATGTAAGTACTCAAAGTACTTCATACAATATAGTAAAACTAATTAATTTATTTGGGTTTTACAGCACACCAACACAGTATAGGTTAAAAAAAACCAATTCAATTCAAATCTGAAAGCTATCTCATGTTTCTTTGTCAATCCTCAGGCCTGTTTACATGGAGAGGTGGCAAATACCTTAAATGGTTCGATCCTCATGCCAAGTAGGACAGGAGAGGTGGTACAAATGCATGTAGATACCAAGACTTGCAGGATGTAAATACCTAAGTTTGTCATACGTAGTAAAAACCAGTTCAAATCTCGTGTTTCTTTGTCAGTCCTCAGGCCTGTTTACATGGAGAGGTGGCGAATACCTTAAATGTTACGATCCTCGTGCCAAGTAGGATAGATTAGGAGAGGTGGTACAAATGCATGTAGATACCAAGACTTGCATGATGTAAATATTTAAGTATGTCATACATAGTAAAACCAGTTCAAATCTGAAAGCTATCTCATGTTTCTTTGTCAGTCTTCAGGCCTGTTCACACGGAGAGGTGGCGAATACCTTAATTGGTATGATCCTCATGTCAAGTGAGACATGAGAGATGGTATAAATGCATGTAGATACCAAGCTTTGCATGATGTAAATTCTTAAGTTAAATTCTTAAGGTACAGTTATGTCTCCTAAACTGCTCTCTAAATTTTCAAATAATTTTACATGCACATCACCATCATGAGCGCAAGGAACACGTGCATTTACATGTTACTTTGACCTTCACCTTGACTTGAGATACTTTTTAAAGTCAGTTTCTTCAGAAAATAAGCAATTTAGGTGCCATACGATATGGAGGTATTCATCACCTTCAGTGATAGCTCTAGTTATTTAAATTTTAAAGGTTTAATGACTGAAATTGAATCATTTGATACCATTAATGGCATAAAAAGTTTATTCAATGAGTACTGTCTTGTTCTTATAATGCGATCTACTTTTGTCAATACGATTGCTGTAGAACTGATTGGACCTACATATTTACAATAGTTTAACTGTTGTTCTGTTTCCTTTTTACAGTCCCAATATTATTGCACATTCGGTCGCAAAGATGTTGACACCACATGTCGTCTGATGATGACTTTTACGGGATCGAATAAGGTTTGGTCATTGTATTCCCTGAAAGGAATGAGAGGAGAAAAGGAACTGGAAGACCTGGCTATCTGCAGGCCAATGCTGGCTGCAGGTCAATATTGAGTAAGTTCTGTATACTGTTACAGTGTGGAGTAAATTTGTTTTTAACATGTCCAGAGAAAGAGGATAGGTAGCTTGGTAATTAAAAAAAACAACATGTTTAGAATATTGATAACATAAATCATCATCACTGACAGGTATTTTTTGGGGACAATTCAGAAAAGAAAAAGCTCAGCTGGGCCTCATGTTCTCAAACCATTTTTCAGTCTCATTTGTTGTTTTATCTAAAACATCATAATCAAGCGGGAATCCATTTAAATAGCTATTTTAGATAGTTTTAAATTTCATTTGTTGTTTCATTATATAATATAAGATTTAAATTAACGTGAGCATGGCGCCTAATGTGGATGCCTCTTTTGTGATAACGGCAATTTGATTACAACTTTTACACCACTGTAATGATTTTTTTTTTCAGATGCTCTTATGAAAACTCATAAGACAATAACTAAAAAAAGAAGCTGAGGATGCTGTTTTTAAAACATGCTCCATTCAAAAAAGGTGGATTGAAATTTAAGGTAGGCTTAGATTCTATTGCTTTTCTATTGTTCAGTGTTGATGCTTTTTGGATAAGTCAGAAAATTTACAACATTAATGTAACTTGAGCTCTTGATAATCTTCAGCTTTACTTCTTTGTTTTTGGTGTTGCACTAAAAAGGTCAGCATAATTTGATTCAGGTTTTACTGCAGGATTCAGGATGGTTGAACTGATATAAAATTAAAGAACCAAATCTTCATCCTTAAATTTTGCTTAAAACATAAATTTAAGTTTCAGAAACAATTTAAACAAATAATGTGTCTTTGCTCCAGAATCATTCTATCATTGACATTGTTTTACACAAGTACTTAATATTAATGAATTATATTAAAACAAAACATTCAATATTATTACAGAAAGGTGTGACGGGTGCGTCTGCTGCAGGCAGGGAGGATTTGACGGTCAGCCAGAGGATTTGGAGATATACTGTAATGTCTTTAATGTGGACTTGCGTGTGATTTAAGTTTTGACAAGGGTTTTAGTGTGTGTGAAAGTGTCAGTTTTCAAAATTGAGCTATGTCAATTTGCTCAAACTACATAACTCAAAGAACTTTGAAGCGGTCTTGTTGACGTCATGAGCTTTTGTTTAATACCAGTATTGGTGATAAAGGCCCATGATTATATACTGTAGAAAGTGAACAAGTTCACTGCTCAATACAGATAGTCATATAGCCTGATCTCTGAATGATATTTATGAACCAAAAGAAGGCATAAAATAAAAACATACAGTAGTGATTTGAATTATTGATATTGTTAAACTAGATCTGGGCCAGTATTCATAAAGGATCTTAGTAAAAAAAATTATCTAGAACTTAATATTCTTTGAACAGTCAAGTCAAAAACTTTTCACGCTCTAAATATTTCACAGCATGACTCCAAACTTGTATATTATACCAAAGAAAAATAGATTGGCAACTTGAAAGGCGTATAGAGCAAATCTCCCCAACATCACATGGCAACTGAATGAGGTCTCCTTTTAGTAAGCATATTTGATCACAATTGATCAAGTCAGCAAATGCTTTGAAATAAGAAAACTTGATTGTTTGTGTATAATGCTAATGGTACCTTTTTAATAATGTTACTAGTATTTTCTACACAGGAAAGCAATGAATTTTTGATTGGAAGTCTGAGAAATCAACAGTTGTTGAAAAATGGACTCGATTCGGTTTATTACGCGCCAGTGTAACATTAAATACTGACCACGTTGAAAATTGACCCCATAGATCCTTTTCAACGTTGAGAATTGACCCGTCAACATTTCAACATCAAATTTTGATCAAAGGGTCCTTTTTCAACGTTGAGAATTGACCCCGTCAACATTTCAGCATTAAATTTTGATCAAAAGATCCTTTTTCAACATTGAGAAATGGCCCCACCAACATTTCAACATTAAATTTTGATCAATGGGGTCAATATTTAATGTTACACCGGCTGTACCGCCAGTTTAATACTTCAGTAAGCATCTGTTGATTTGATCACGACTGATCAAATCGGCAAACACTTTGAAATAATATAACGCGCCAAGGTCAATGTCACCAAGGTGTTATAGTGACGTCTTTGGTTATTTTTAAGGTTAAAGTTTTTCAGCAACCTTTGTTTTTCTGTCATAGCTTTGTTATTATTGCTTATATCTTTCTGTAACTTTACATAAACATTGTCCAGCATACAAACAAAGTATGTACAGGGGGTCGGCCCATTATACCCAAGGTCAAGGTCACCAAGGTGTTATACTTAGGTTAAGGTCACAAACTTGTTATACTTGGAATTATTTTCATGTTAAATTTTTTGGAAAGCTTCGTTTATAGACATACCTTTGGTACTTTAAAAGATAGTGACCACTTTATCATCATCATCTGCATGTGTGGTAGCAATCCCAATAACTCTAATATGTGTTCTTGACAGAATTATGCCCCTTGATGTATCTTCCTTCTAAAGTAGAGGTCTCCTATTGAGACATATATTCATTTTACTGTCAAATCACCGAATAGTGGAGCGCGCTGTCTTACGGACAGCTCTTGTTGTTGAGACCCTTAGAGAATTTCAAATTTGTTGTCGCATATCTTCACTCTGATGTGTTGCACACAAGTCGCATCCATATAACCATGGTCAAGGTCACACTTTGGTCAAAGGTCAAAAGAGAGTTTATTCTAACACATTCTTTGTTTATTCTTTTACTATTTTTTATCAGAAAATCAAATTATTGATCGTCTGCGTTACTTAAATTTTGTTTTTCTCAAAAACTGTCAAAGGTAACCATTTGAAACTTGAAAAACTTGTTCACTTTTACACATTTTTATACGCCCAAAGGGACGTATTATGTTATGACGCCGGTGTCCGTCTGTCCGTCCGTTAGCAATTTCGTGTCCGCTCTGTAACTCTTGGACCCCTTGAAGGATTTCAAAGAAATTTGACACAAATGTTCACCACATGGAGACGACGTGCAGAGCGCTTGTTTTGGATGACTAGGTTCAAGGTCAAGGTCACACTTAGGGGTTTAAGGTCATATAAGTGTGTTTAGTGTCCGCTCTGTAACTCTTGAACTGCTTAGAGGATTCCAAAGAAACTTGGCACAAATGTTCACCACACTGAGGTGACATGCAGAGGGCATGTTTTAGATGACTCGCTTCAAGGTCAAGGTCACACTTGGGGGTCAAATGTCATATATGACTTTGCTTTGTGTATATTGCTCTGCATTGCAGTGCTCTTGTTTTTATTTGGCAGATCCCTTTTTTGTTCTCTTACAATAATTTTTTTGTATTACTTCCCTTTTTTGTTACTATAAATAGCTTATTTTGAAACTTTTTTATTATTTGCCATAGGGAAAAACCGAGACCACTTTTCTGTGGTACAACATGGATGGTACCTCCAATTTTTAGGTGTATTTTGACATAACTTTACCTGGTAAGAATTTTTTTGTGGACTTGGAATTTTTTTCTGGATTTTCTTCTTTTTTTTTGTTCCTGTCCTTTGGGCTTCAACAGTCAAGTTCTTTAAATTTTGCGCCCATCCTCTGATGTAACCCTTCGGGTGTATATTGCCCCGCTTGGCGGCGCTCTTATATTCATTGCAATGCAGGTAACCCTGTGATTTGTTTTTACAGAGTAAATACCTCTTACTGTCCGTCAGTCTCCAATTTCTCAATACAGTGTAACAAGGTATTTTTCTTCTTTACAGTGGTGACCTCATTCTGTTGACTAGGTGACTTTCAATGATTTTTTTGTTGAGCTATTGCCCTTTTTCGACCTTGAATTTTCAGTTGTTTTTTTTTTTTTCAATCCAATTACCCAATATCTTATCATAGGTATTGACATGATACTAGACATAATTTATTGTGATGACCCAATTTGTTAGACAAGAGGAGGTAACTCTATCAAGGATCATTTTCTAAGAATTATTGCCCTTTTTATATGCCCGTTTGAAAAATTGGACGTATTATGGGAACGCCCCTCTTCTTCATGCATGGAGGGATTTCGATGAAACTTGGCACAATTGCTCGCCATCATGAGAGGGAGTGTCAGGCGCAAAAACCAGGTCCCTAGGTCTAAGGTCAAGGTCACAATTAGAGGTCAAAGGATACAAGAATGAAAACTGTTCGGAGCATTTCTTCTTCATGCATGGAGGGGTTTTGATATTACTTGGCACAAATGTTAACCACCGGAAGACGGAGTGTCATGCGCAAGAACCAGGTCCCTAGGTCTAAGGTCAAGGTCACAGAGGCTAAAGTTCAGATACAAGAATAACTGTCCAAAGCATTTCTTCTTCATGCATAGAGGGATTTTGATGTAACTTGGCACAATTGTACACCATCATGAGACGGAGTGTTATGCGCAGGTCCCTTCTTTAGAATTACTTCCCTTTGTTGTTACTATAAATAGCTTATATTGCAACTTTTTCGTTACTAGTCGTAGGGAAAAATCGAGATCACTTTTCTGTAATGCAACATGCATGATACATCCAATTCTGAGATGTATTTTGACCTGTCTCTACCTGGTAAGATTTTTGTGTGGACTTGCAACTTTTTTTGGGGGGGGGGGGGTTTAAAGATTAACTTCCCTTAGTTGTTACTATAAATAACTTACATTGTAACTTTTTTATAATTGACCATAATTATGGAAAAACCAAGACCACTTTTATGTGGTATACAACATAGATGTTTTTTTCAATCAGTAACTTGAGAACCACTTTACCCAGAATGTTAAAACTTAATAGGATGATTGCACATGCAGAGTTTATGACCCCTATTTATTTTGGGGGTCACTGGACCTGAACAGAACATGATAAACAATTTCCATTACATAACTTTTAAAAGAACCACTAGGCCCAGAATTTTGAAACTTAGTCGGATGATTGGACATGCCAAGTAGATGATCCCTTTTGCAGCCAACTATCATTGTCTTTTTGACTTTTGCTCCTTTCCCCTATTGACTTCTTGCCTATACGACTATGCATTTGGGGAGACATGCATTTTTATTCAAAATCATCTTCTAGTTCACCTTTGCTGAACTTGCCGCTCATGAAGTCCGTATTTACCTTGTTCCTGTGGGCATTGTATTAGATTTTGTTATCGTTAAACTACATAAGCTTTTTTGTATTTAATTAAATTGAATTATCGTTATCGTTAAACTACATAATCTTTTTATAATTTTGGACTTGAATTATCGTTATTGTTAAACTACATAAGTTTTTTGTATTTGATGGATTTAAATAATTGTTACGTATGCTTTAAACTGTATTGTATTATCAAGGGGTGCAGTATTCCCATATACTGCTTAAGGGATTACTTTCGTTGTTTCTGAACTTAACGAATATTTTAGTAAATTTTATAATTAGATCTTGAATTAAAATATGTAATTGAAATTTTGTTTTGCTTATTTATTTAAACATGAGCTGTCAAAAGTAGGTTGTATTTTGGTGGTTTCACAACGTTAACCAACAACGTTGTCACAACGTTGATACGACTCCACATTTTTACGTTGTCACAACGTTGTATCTGACCGCAACACAACGTTATGCCACAACGTTGTCGCAACGTTGACACGACTCCACACTTTTACGTTGTCACAACGTTGTTTCTAACGTTGTCACAACGTACAGCACAACGTTGTAACAACATTGTCACAACGTTATTGTGCTTCCTGGGTATATTGAAGGTGTAGACAATTTGCCTTCAAGAAATGTTGTAGACTTTTCCAAAAATACACAAGGAGATATTTTCTGTGAGTTTTTAATTACATTGTAATAGCAGTTGTTGTGTATTGAATGTATTACTAATGGTTTTATGTGTATTTCAACAAAAGGAATGTCTTTTGCCGACTATATTGTTATACCATATGAAGATTTGTCCTTGTATTCAAATTTGAGGTGACGAGAGTATCAGATATTTCACAGGCGGGAACAGAAAGTAGAACCATGCCAGACCACTCGTTGTTATCTTGCTTGTTTAATCATAATATGTTCTTTGAGAAACAAAGTATGTCAGATAAATCTGCACTTAAAACGTCAATTACGAAATATGACACAAATTCCTTGTCTGTAGATTTTTGTCAGGACACTTGTTTTATTGAAACTTTAAATAGTAAGATTTCTTTGTTTGAGTCAGACTCTTCACACCAAATTATTGTCGATGATTTTTATGACTCATTTAGCATGAACATTACTAAAGATGAGTAAGAAGGTACCCAAAATGTGGGAAATATTGTATTTGGAGAGAGTAAGAAAAGGTATAGGGCTTTGAAGCCTTGGCGGAATGATAATTTGCAAGAATTGTGGGATAGTATGTGCGAGGCTGAAAAAAATGTGGGTCAAAGCAAGAGGTATTGATAAGTCCAATTTGAAGAAGGTATATATTAATAGACGTAAACTCTTTGACAAGAAAGTGAAAATGTATAAACGCAAGTATTGGTATAAATTACAAATGGACCTTTTGTCAGATGCCGAAAACAATAAACCTGATTTTTGAAAGAACATCGGTAGATTGGGTGTAAGAGATAACCGGCAAAGTTCTGTACCATTTGAAGTTGTAGCAGGAAGGTCTAATATATTGATGTTCCAGGTTGTAGACAGTGATTCTTGAATTTGCGCTTCTAATCCTGTTTTAGTTTTAAACAAGTGGAAAACAGATTTTTGTAACTTACTGAATACTGACAGGTCTGTTCAAGGTACTGCAGATAATGAAAGCAAAGATGATAGTACTGATCGTGTCACCTAGTAGTCATTTTGGCATTTATGTAATCAACTCAGATAATTGTAGATACTAAGTCAAGCTCCAAATTTATACTTGTCCTTATTGCTTTAAAGAAATGTTAGATGTTTCAGTGTACCATATCATAAAACAAACATATTATTTATGTATAGAGTGTAGTTTTAAGTGGTAATTAACTAATTTTAAACTTTTTAAAAGTGTAGTATATTGTGCATATATCTCATATAACCCTGTTTAGAGTGGCAGCACTCATTGTATTGTTTAAATGTATTGTTTAAATGTACATCTGTGCTGATGAGAATAAATAAATACTTTGTTTGCATGCTGAACAATGTTAATGTGAAGTTACAGTAAGATATAAGCAATAGTAACAAAGACAAACAAAAATTGCCGAAAATCTTTAACGAAGAAAGCTCACGCCGTCGCTGGGGCGAGTAGAATCCGAATAGCCGAACTAAAAAAAGGTTCTGCCTTGTTTTGAAATGACATCAAAATTGAAGCTGAAAATTATTATTGCCACTTGTGTGAGTCCCCAGTCTTGGAGGGTCATTCACTGAAAATTTACTGATTGAATAGCGAACTGTGCAGACCGAGTCTGGTCGCAAAAGCAGAATAGCTTGCCGCCTTGTGGATAAAGTCTTAAACTTAAGCTTTAGTATCAACTTCGAATTTTCGATTTAATTATATTTTATTACTCTTCGATATGAAGATATTACAATAACAATTGCAACAAATATAATCAAAGGGCAAAAGGGTCGGACAAGAAGTTCTGACAACATTAGAGACTGTCCTTCCCTTTAGCTGTAGATACAAAGAAAAAAAACGAACACAAAAATAACATATAATATCGAGCAATAATAAACTGTAGATGACGGCTATTCAAGCATTTATAAAGAAAAATACAACTTGAAGGATGTCTGACAGACAGCTATATCCCCCACCGCTGTTATGGATAGTGAAAGTGTTGATGGTAATGGGTGGAACCATTGACGTTGTCAAGTATATTTTATAGTCCATGTATGACGAAATCAATATAAATATCGCAGGAATAAGTTTAATATAAAAAGAATCATGAGTAGACAATTCATCAATGAAACTGGCATGGGCGAATTTTGAGTTCTGCACATCGTCTTGACAAGGGGAATATTACATCCAAGTCATATCAAAATCCTTCAAGGGGTTTAGGAGATACAGAGCGGACACAAAATAGAAGGCTCAAACCTTTGACCTTGAGTTGTGACCTTGAACTTGAGCCAATACGGCTGCCTCATGAGTTCTGCACATTGACTTGATCAGGTGATCATTTGACCTAAGCTTCATGAAAATCCTTCAAGGGGTTTAGGAGATAGAGGGGACACAAAATTGTAGAGCCAAATATTTGACCTCCAGTTGTGACCTTGACATTGAGTCGACATGGCTGATTCACGAGTTCTGCACATCGTCTTGATGATCATTTGACTAAAGTTTCATGAAAATCCTTCAAGGGGTTTAGGAGATACAGAGCAGACACAAAATGGAAGGCTCAAACCATTTTTATCTTGACCTCGAGTCAACATGGTTGACTCACGAGTTCTGCACATCATCTTGATGAGGTGATTATTTGACAAAAGTTTCATGAAATTCTTCAAGGGGTTTAGAAGATACAGAGCGGACACAAAATGGAAGGCTCAAACCGTTTATCTTGACCTCGAGTCAACTTGGCCGACTCATGAGTTCTGCACATCGTCTCGATGAGGCGATCATTTGACCAAAGTTCCATGAAAATCCTTAAAGGGGTTTAGCAAATACAAACAGATGATGTCTTTGATCACGTAAACAATTGAACAACTTTGAATAGAGCCCCCTCCCTTACTTATTGGGGTGTGTTTGGAGTGGGGTCGAGAGAGGCAATTATAAGAATTTATAGTGGAACCATTTATTTCAATTTTGCACAGAGGCCAAGACTGAAATGTGGTCAAACATGCCATAATGCAAATTGTTTGTAAGGGGTGAAAGTAGAACCAGATTCTCAATGTATTTAATAGTATATTTTAATTTGTTCAATACTCTGCACATGATTCAAAACAAATAAATAAACAAGGAAAACAATGCATAATTAGATAACATATATTTCTGAGGAGTACAAAAGTTAAGCTTCTAGATCTATATCCATCAACTTTGCAAGTCTGTAATGTAGCCTGCTGAATTTCTATAATGAACTTGTCCATCTTTCAGTTTGGACAGTACCATTAACTGTTAAAAGGGGTGCTTACCAAAAAGATACTGCCTGAATGGCGGAAAGTGCAGACCAAGATCAGTCTGCACATTTAGTGCAGACCATGATCAGACTACAAGGATGTGCAGGCTGATCTTGGTCTGCACTTGTTGCAAAGACAGAACCAATTGTGTCCAGCACGATTAGGGTTAATTAGGAGTTTACTTATTCTTCATCGTTAAATCAGCACATATTGTGATGAAACTTTGTATGAAGAAGGTTTTAACAGCTTCAGGCAGCTCAACAAATTTTCAGCTTTTCAATCTAACTGCAAACCAAGTTCTGGTGAACTGAATATTTTGTGTTTCTACAGTCTAGGTCTATACAGACTTCACACATTGATGAATAATGGACCCTGCAAAAATTACATTTCAGTATTAAAGCTATAATATATTTGCTGACAAATGAAGAGACAATACTGTTAATTTTTCAACTGCCTTACAAGGTTGCAGTTTTTCCATTATAATTCAATCTAATCTAATTTCGTATTAATTAATCAGTTACTTAAAATTAACATACCATGCATGTATATGTTATAGAACCAAAAATGACAATTTTCAAATATTTTTTCTTTTATTTCAAAAGGGTTACAATGCTTTTGTGTGTTTGTAAGCAGAGATACCTGTATGTGTACAAAACTCGATTGTACTAGTAGTTAAAAAGGCTAGTACTCTTGCAAACATCATTTTCAATTTCATTTTTATTTTATTTTTAAACAGAAAGAGAAAAATCAAAAGTTATAACTATGTATTATTTAGATATTTATTTTGATGGTTTTAACATCGCATTGACACAATTATAGGTCATACAGCAACTTCCTAGCTTTTGATGGTAAAGGAAGATCCCATATTTTTTTTAATGCCACTCCATGCATTATTTAAGAAATGGCTGGACACCCGGACAGTACCATAGATCATTATTTATCTTTATCCAGCTAAATTTTAGGGCAGCACCACTTATCATTCAGGGGTGTTCACTGAAAATTTACTGACTGAATAGTGAACTGTGCAGACCAAGATCAGCCTGGGCATCCTGCTGAACTTGGTCTCATCTGGTTGCAAAGGTAGAATCACTTGTTGTCAGCAGGCTGAAGGTTAAGGTGATATTCTATAATATTACTAAATTTCAGCTTAACATCCTGTTTCATGACTACCACTTTTAGAAAGTTTTTCTAAATTTTATTGACTATACACGTTTTTATAAACAAAACTCATCTATAACTAAATCAATTTTTACTCTACAACCATTAACAATGGAAAGAAAAAAATGTTTATTTCAGAACAATTTAGTGGTTATTCTGAGAAACAGTCCTTGCTTTGAAATATACTTAATGCCTCTGTATATTTTTTTGTATAAGTATGAAAAGGTTTGAGCAGTGTCAGCATAAATTATAAATGTTTGCAACTGTCAAGAATTTAAACTGCAAGTGTACGTAATATTTATTTATTTTCTCTGTGCATCAATGAAATTTAACAGAGAAATATACTTTATTTCTCCGCATAAAATATATTCCATATATTTCACATAACCAAAGCTTCAAAATAGACAAAATTTGGTAAAAACCATTAAAACTAATAGACAAAATTTGGTAAAAACCATTAAACTAAGTATTAAAATGCTAGATAGTGAAATATAGCATATTCTGAGTAAAATATCTATGTAAAACAGGCAATAATTCACAGCACATTGGTCCCAGCACTGTAGATTCTGTAATTTTCTCTGATATTATCAAGCACTGTCTATTAAATATATCCTGCGGTACCAATCATTTTTCTGCAACAACTATGGTGACCTCTTTACAAAAAACACTTTGCCAGCCTTGCTGAAAAGGAACACCAAGACAGGAAACATCTGTTAGACATGTACAACTTTATCATAATTTTACCTCTAAATTCTAAAAGTAAGGAGCTGGACAACAGGTAGATAAAATTAGAAGGAATCAATAGTCAATACCCAGAGTTAATAAGAAGTATGATTGTGTACATTTCAAGTGCAGTTACAGCAAAACTGGTCTAAGTGCATACAGGTACAGAAGCACTTACAACAGTTCTGCTCTTAAGACTTATTCTTAATATAACTTGTTTTTTGGTTTGTTTTGGGTTTAACGCCGTTTTTCAACAGTATTTCAGTCATGTAACGGCGGGCAGTTAACCTAACCAGTGTTCCTGGATTCTGTACCAGTACAAACCTGTTCTCCGCAAGTAACCGCCAACTTCCCCACATGAATCAGAGGTGGAGGACTAATGATATCAGACACAATGTCGTTCATCAAATAGTCACGGAGAACATACGCCCCGCCCGAGGATCAAACTCGCGACCCCGAGATCCGTAGACCAACGCTCTTACCTATTGAGCTAAATTGTTAAAGTACTGGTTAATTATGATATAAAATATTTAATATTTTATACTTTTTTGACATACATAAAAACTTATTTCTGAGACAGCTATATACGACACATTTGATGTGGTATATCACAGGTATGATAATTAAATAAATCTATTAAGGTATCCAGGATGTAACCTTTATAATTAAATCAGGGTTATACCAGTCATCTAACAAAGATCCATGAAGTAAAAGAGATGCCTCCTGGACAGAGCTGCTAAATTCTGTATCAACCTAATTACTAGCTAAAGTATAAAGTAGCTTCAAAAAGCAAATACATAAAAAAAAATCTAGTAGAAATGACATTAAATATGTTGAAAAACATAAAATTTATAATGTCTGAGTATGCATCAAGCAAAAGCTGATACAGCCTTATGACCAGATAGTTCATAGATTTAATATGATCTATGTTGTCTACTGTAACATATAAAAATATCTACCATATCTACATGCAATTTTTAAAAAAGCTTTGCTATGCTTCTGGCAAGATCTAACTAACATTGGAAGCTCAATTAATGTTTGCTGGAATACAGTATACAGATTTATGGTCCTCAATAAAAATAAAATTATACCTGCGCTGCACAGGGGTGGCAAAATCAACTGTCCGACCTGTCCAGCTTGTGCCTCAGCCCATACAAACAAGTAGAACTTCACCATATTTTACTATATAACCAATATAGGTAGAAAATAGCTACTGGCAAAAATGGACAAGAAGGTCAAAATCAGATTTCACCACCACTGACTGCAGCATAAAATATAATCCTTAAAAATAATACATTTGTAAATGGAACAAAACTGCCAAGTAATTGAATAAATTTATTCAAGTAACATGGTAATTATTATAATCATATTTATTTGAGAGAAATATAATACAATTGAACTAATGATGTTTTCCTGTGAAAACAGTTGATACTCTATGAATGATGACCTGTACAAAGAGACCATTTTGCTCTAAAGACCGCCATTTAACTCTCCAAAACAACTCGTCTTTAAATAGAAAGTTTGTATAGAACGTCTTTTTTGACATATCCCCATTTTAAAAGTAATCAAAACATCACAAAAAAATGCCATTAGAGTACCTGCCAGTTTTGTTTAGCATATTCTGGTTACATAGAGAAAACTATTTAATAAATTTCCGTACAAAATACATTAGAACAAATTTCGGCTCTCTTTACACCCTGCGATACCCATAAAAACTGGACATATATAAAACATAATTATATAACATTTTCAGAATAGAATCTAATAACTTCCAAACATTGAATTAAAGCAATTATATAAAAATACTGTTTTAATAAAAATACATAAACAACAATTACAAAATGATTTTAAGTGAAATGTCATGAAATACTTTTTTGTATTCTAACTACATATAAAAAATGTTAGGCCAGTTTAACATAATGTATAGCAGGATACTGATTTGCTATTTAGTGTTTGCCAGTTTTGAAGCATTACTAAACAGGATGGAATGGTTTTTTTTTGCAAAGGTTGTTGCTATGCAGAGGTTAATGGCTTTGTTGGAAAGAATTGTATTGGCCTCTGTGGAGGGGTACTTGCTCCTCAGCTTCAGTGGTGGAGGGAAGATCAAATGTGCCTCTCCCAGCCTTATTTTAGACAGGGACAGCTACTAGGTAGAAATATGAACATCTATACCTAAAGGAGCAAAAACATTACAATTATTAATTATAAAAAATATGATATGATTTGATTTTTTGAACACAATTTCATAATTTTTCTTTTTTTTTTAAATGGCACATTAAATGAGAACAAAAAGAAATAAGTCTTAACTGTGAAATTTCATGCAAAAAGAAAAATAAATAGAAAAGACAAACAAATTATTGAAGTTAAAATGTTTCAAGTTAAAAAGATCTATGCAGTATTTTATTTCACTCAAACATTTTTGACAATACAATATGAAAAGTTACTACTTAAAGTCAACACATATCAGCAATTTATTACAATTTTAATTTTGTTTTTTATTGTTCTTTCAAGTCTTGTTTACCCTAAATAAAAAAATCTGTAATGGGTTTATAAAATTCTATTAAAAAATGAGATCAGAACTATGATAATATATTTATGTACCAATGTTTGCTACTGATGGCATCTTAATATATGTTACTCTTACTTAATAGTGCTTGGTTTATCTACTTCTGTTTACTTCTCATTAAAAAGCCTTGTAACACCAATGACATTACACATTATTATCACAGAGTAAAAACAAGAACATTTCATCTTTTTAATAACTCTGTTAAGGATTTATGTTCAAAGTGTGATTTTCAAGCCATTTTGGACCACAAAACATTTAACATACTGCAATTTGTACAGAAAATAAAAACAATTAAAGTCATTGTCAAAATTAAAAAATGTGACTGTTTTGTAGACCTTTAAAATGATGTTTATGCCAAAATGAGTGAATCACTCAGTAGTAGGAAGTGAGGAGAACTAAACAGTGCACAACTGATGCATAGCAATTCAATAAACGGCATCTAAAAATACTACCTTCTTGCATATTCATTTGACAAATTTGTATATACAATAAAACAATGACTGCTCCAAGTCCCAAGGTGCTGAGCAAAATTTTCGAGTTATTCACAGTTTTGAGTGACCCAAACATCGAAAATGCAAGGAAAATGGTGAAAAATCACATCAATAGCTCAAGAAGCCTCGAAAAACATGTCATTGATGCTTGAACACGTAGTGTTTCTCAGCAGAAATTACTTTTTAAGGCTCAAAATGCTTTTGTATAAAATGTGGCTGCCACATTTTCCATTCTGAACATTAAATACATTAATTTCTTGTTAAATCCTATTTCCGATAAATGCTTTCATTAACATTAATTTTGTTGAAGGTTTGAACATAGCTGAATATACTAGAATGTTTCATTGATTCTATTGGTTTTTATTACCTCCCTTTATGGCTCTAACTATAACTGTTCATGTGCAATATTAATGGTAGTGCTTTTCTAACCATGTAAATGGTGCTTAATAATAAGATAAAAATTTAAAGCATTTGGACCTTTAACTTAACAATTACATTCATCTGATTACAGTTCAACTGTGAGAACATATTAATGCTGAATAAATTAAAAAATACTATGAAAACAGGGAAAACGAATATATATTTAAAACAAAAACAAAAAAAATTTACATTATCACAGACAAAAACATGTATATATCAAATTAACTCCCTTTATGAATAGTGATATTAAATCAAAGAAACAAAAACAATTTTTCAAATAAAATTTTAAAGATTATTCTTTGAATGTAAAGCTAATTAGGAGAATTAGGCAAGAATTTTAAAAGGCTGTGCCTTAAAACCAAAAGATTAATAGCTTTAAGCCATCGTTATTTACATTTTTTGCATCTAAAAACAAAACAACAAAACTGGCTTTAAATCACTCTTCCTGAGAAATAAAATCTAGACGTCCTGTCTTCCGTAACATTTTTCTAAAATCATACACTGGTTTTTCTGAATCTGTGTCCTTCTGCCGAATAATTTCTGGGTTAATTTCTGTCCGTTTCAGAGCAGACCTAAAGTTCACGATTTCTGATGATGACAATGATGAAGATGTCAAATAATTCTGATTGGTGTCCATTATGTTGTTGTTGTTCTTATTCAGGTTTACATTTATAACAGTTGGTTCCCTGCAAAATAAATTTTATCAACATAAATGAGTTAGTTTATATGAAACCTGGGAACAAAGCTTGTTTATCAAATTCTTCTTCATGAAGTACTATAAAGAACAACCAAAATTTATACATGTAGCATGCTTGTGTCATTTTTTTAAAATTATGTAACAGGCGTTTAGAAACTCATATCAGTATGTCCCTAAATGACAGCCTGTCACAGATATATAGCTGGAAATGTAATTTTCAGTCTCCAGTATAATGTGACCTTGACATTTTTGTCTAACAACCTTAAAACAAAACTGGTATTCTAATAACCATTGACAGTCATGCTATAAAGTTTAATGGTTCAAAAGTTCTCAAGCTAATGATTTCAAGGTCACTATAACCTTGACCTTTGACCCTGCACCAATTTTTTTTTCAGTGGTCTACTGATCATAGAAAAACATGCTATGAAATCTTATTGCTGAATGCCCAAATGATTAGTAAGCATTGTTAAACTCAAAGTTACCATGACCATTAACCATTGTCCTACTGACCCCTTAAACTTAAGGGTCATATGCTGACAACAGGTAATCATTCTAAGAAGTTTGACAGACCCGAACCAAAGCATTCTTCAGTTCTTGATTAAAAATGTTTTCCGTCTGCAGGTCATTATGACCACCACATCTGAAGGAGGTATGCACAAGGAATCTCCAGGTATTCTTCACAAAGTATTTTTATTCTGAACTTCACACTGTCCTTGAACTCTGACCCACTAATAGGGATCATCTACTGAACAATATGGATCATCTACCGGCCACAGAAAAACATCTTATAAAGTTAAAATACTTTAGGCCAAAGTGTTCTCAAGTTACTCATTGTAAATTAGTTTCCATGTCAAAGTCACTGTAACCTTGACCTTTGACCCCATATAGATGAAAAACTGAATAAAGATAATTAATTTATTCTATGAAATGAGAAAACTGTTTTCCATGGAGTTGTTTAACCAAACTACAGCCTATCAACAGATGGTCCTGCTCATATAACGCATTAGAAACAGAGGGTCATCACAGTACTACTGAAAAGGAACAGTAAGAGAAAAAGTAAATGATAACTCAATACTCACCCTGTTGAAAATTTTACTTTTGAAGCCGGTTTGACAGGGATGCTTCTGGTTTGGAGGGATGAGTGAAAGCCATTTTGTTGTCCATCTTTGGAATAGTTTACTGCAATAACTGTTTTCTTGCTGCCTGGAGGTGATGGTGGTCTTTGCCTGTGATTGGCTGGATCATATGCCCCATGACTGGGTTCTCGACTTTGATTGGCTGCAATTAATGTCACATGACTATGTCCCTGTCCATTATTGGTAGATTCAAATTTCACATGATTTTCATGCTGAGATGAGTTGTATTGGCTAGAGAAGTGTCCAAGTGCAAAGAGTTTCTGAAGCATATTCCATTTTCCTTTTGCACTTTTACGATATTGTTCATGTAAAGTATGTAACAGGTCTTCTTTGTTAGATTCAGAGTAAAATTCTTCACGGTCTGTTTTGAAGTCTTCTTCAATATCTGGCTTTTTGAGATGAAAGTTATCTTTCTGCACGTCTGAACTGTAAATGAAAGAAAGCAAAAGTAATGTTCATTCATGTATTTAACATTATCAAATGAAAATACAGTATAACCCAATACGAATACACACTCCCCAGTAATTTATGTCAAAACTGAGTATTGTAAAAGCAGAAATTTTCGTGAGGGTTTAATTTTCGCTATATTCACAAGGCCGTACATGTCACAAAAAGTAATCCTTGCATAAATATTTACAATGAGTATAATTCAAAGTAAAGTAGCATACCATTTTAACAATTTTGCGAATATTAAACCTCACGAACATGGATCTACTCAAATTTCAAATTCACAAAATTTTGACCCAGCGAAAATATGTGCTTTTACAGTACCACAGACTGAGCTATGCACTGGTAGTACAATGACTGATAATATCTTTTTCTAGTAGGATTATCTGTATATATTATTGCACTTGCCGAGCAGAAAAATGGGCATAACCCCTCACTTAGCAAAATGCAGCACCCTACGTTTGTTCACACAGATGTATCCATGAACAACTGAGTAAATAAACAGTACACAATTACAGGAAAAGAAACTAAAATTGAACCACCTGTAAAAAAAAACAACAACAGAATATATGAATTAAATACAACTTCACACGTAAATAAAAAAGAATTTTGCTATTAAAAGACATTAGAGGATTATTCAACTTGCAATTATATGAGCCGCGCCATGAGAAAACCAACATAGTGGCTTTGCGACCAGCATGG
The DNA here is from genome assembly GCF_021730395.1 of Mercenaria mercenaria. Classification (NCBI taxonomy): domain Eukaryota; kingdom Metazoa; phylum Mollusca; class Bivalvia; order Venerida; family Veneridae; genus Mercenaria; species Mercenaria mercenaria. The sequence continues at coordinate 3,240,269 of NC_069378.1, forward strand.
ATCCAGACTAGCCTGCGCATCTGCGCAGTCTGGTCAGGATCCATGCTGTTTGCTTTCAAAGCCTATAGTAATAAGAGAAACTGTCAGCGAACAGCATGGATCCTGACCAGACTGAGCGGATGCGCAGGCTGGTCTGGATCCATGCTGGTCGCAAAGCCACTATCGCAAAGCCACTATGTTGGTTTTCTCATGGCATGGCTCATATCTAGTTTCTTAATATACTATGTAAGTTACAATGTTTTACACATCCCCTTTATTGCAGAACTGATATCATAAAACTGATAAATGATGACGACACTATGTTGCAAAACTGATCAAACAGCAAAATTCACTTTTCTCATTTTATCTATCTTTTTAGCATCATCTTCAACAATTTTTATTGAATGTCTTATGAAAAGTCCTTATTACAGTACAAGAACAACAAGTATTCAGGTGTAAGCAGTACACATGCACTGGTATGCAAAAATCCTGCACCACACTAAACCCTTGTTCTACATAGTCTAACCATCAGACACAACACACATGCATTATATGACTCTGACAGGATATAATTCCCATAAAATACACAATTTTAATGCTACAATGAATTTGTACTTCGAAAACAGAGACCTTATTCCCTGAGTTAACTTCTACAAATTGGAGCAATGTATTTTCCTATTAAAGTTAACATGTAGTTTAAATAAGGAGAAAAAAATTGGGACCAGGAAAATCCACTCGAGATATTGAAATATCTAAATAACCTATGTCGAGATAACGGATTTGGACTGTTATTAATATTAACAAGAGCTGTCCGTAAGACAGCCAAGCTCGACTATTCGAAATATTGTCACAGAAGCAGGAAATTATTACCCAAAATGTTAAATATAAAAAGAGTTTTAAGTTCGAAACGGGACATAATTTGACCAAAATGCATATCAGAGTTATGGGACTTGATGCTATCAACTAGTTTAATAACCCCGAAGAAACATGTTAAGTTTCAATTCCATATCTGCGTTAGTTTTGGAGATAGTAACTTGCATGTAAAACTTTAACCAGAATTTTCTAAGTCCAAAAGGGGGCATAATTTGCTCAAAATACATGTTAAGAGTTATGGAACTTGACCCAGTGAGGTTGGTAACTGACCTAGAAAAAGAATAAAAAAAAAATAAGTTTCAAAGCTATATGCCTTTTGGTAATAGCTGTATGTACTTGCACGCAAAACTTTAACCAGGATTTTCTAAGTCCAAAAGGGGGCATAATTTGCCCAAAATACATGTCAGAGTTATGGGACTTGATTCTATCAACTAGTTTTATAACCCCGAAGACACATGTGAAGTTTCAATTTAATATCTGCATTAGTTTTGGAGATAGTAACTTGCATGTAAAACTTTAACCAGGATTTTCTAAGTCCAAAAGGGGGCATAATTTGCTCAAAATACATGTCAGAGTTATGGGACTTGGCCCAGTGAGGTAGGTAATTGATCTAGAAAAAGAAAAAATAAGTTTCAAATCAATATGCCTTTTAGTAATAGCTGTATGTACTTGCACGCAAAACTTTAACCAGAATTTTCTAAGTCAAAAGGGGGCATATAACTTGGGCAAACATGAGTAGGTGCAGAGTTTATGGCGACTTGGTGCATTAATCAAACCAAAAGATTTTATAGACCACCAGAAGAGACACATGTGAAGTTTCAATTCAATATCTGCATTAGTTTTGGAGATAGTAACTTGCATGTAAAACTTTAACCAGAATTTTCCAAAAGGGGGCATAATTTGCTCAAAATACATGTTAGAGTTATGGAACTTGACCCAGTGAGGTTGGTAATTGACCTAGAAAAAGAATAAATAAGTTTCAAAGCTATATGCCTTTAAATGATAGCTGTATGTACTTGCATGCAAAAACTTAACCAAGGTGTGACGCCGACGCCGACGCCGACGCCGACACCAGGGTGAGTAGAATAGCTAGACTATTCTTTGAATAGTCGAGCTAAAAATGAATACACAACAAATTTTAATCTGACATAAAAAAATAACAACAACCATAAACGAATAATCCACTGTTCCATACTGTGTGTTGGGTGGTCAGGTAGAAACTTCAGACAGGAAACAACAATGACAAATGTTTACAAAAAACATACAAAATGTACAATATTATACACTTACTGAATTGCTGGTAGGTCAATAGTCAATACTATCTGCCAAAGATTCGAAGGACAAATGGCTCAACAGTTTTGACTATTGACCTGGATGCCATTCAACAACTGTTCTACAACATAACATCAGATATAATCAATTTCTTTTCTCCTCAAGTTTTTACTTAATCTCAGCAAAGTTCATTGTTGAACTATAGACCAGTTAATAGCAACTATGGACTGGCAATTTATGTAAGTAGTCATTTAAAACAACATTATATAGAAACAGTTGCCATAAAATTGTATAAATATCTAAACAGACAAGGTGGCTTTATAATGATTGATGATACAGATAAAAAAATTACGAAAAACCTGTCAGTTCTTTTAGAAGAACACATAAAGGACAACAAACACAAAACAACATTCCCATTCCACTTTAAATGCTCTAACTTGCAGACATCTTGATAAATACGACAAGAACAATAGCAAAGACATAACATCGTACAAAACTATGTACATGACAATGACAGTTACAAACTGTGTGCAAACTTCTAAGGGCGTGCTGGCTATAAATGCTGGAACTGCTGGGCGGCTCTCTCCTTTTTTGAGACTCCATCATGGGAGAGCGATAACAGACCCTCAAACTCAAAATCTTCATCAAGGTTTGAGTGTGAGCCTTGTGTATCAGAAGGTACACTGTTACAGTATAATGAGTCATACCTACAAAATGAGAACACATTAAAACTAAAATTTTGAAAAAGCCAGCCACCATAAGACAGACATGCAAAAATAGATTAAAAGATATTTTATATAAATGACACAGTAAAACAACAAGTACCGATGGATCAAAGATCAGCAGCTATGTCCATTTTTCAAAGGGAAGAACCATTTCAGCTATCCTAAAGAAAACTTACTGAGCAGAAAAGTAACAGTTTTAAATACAAATTACAATTTAAAATTGACAAATATCTCAGTAGTTACATATATACAAATTAAAGTGATAGCATGGTGATCTCTTTATTAAGTATAGTTTATTAAGTGGGCTGTAACACCAGTACAATGTCATGCTTTGTAACTCAACTGGCATGAATACAGTCCCTGCATCAAGCAGTCACCTGAATCAATCAGTCACCTGCATCAAGCAGTTACCTACATCTACCAGTCACCTGCAACAAGCAGTCACCTGCATCAGTCAGTCACCTGTATAAAGCAGTCACCTGCATCTACCAGTCAACTTCATCAAGCAGTCAGTCACTTGCATCAAGTAGTCACCTGCATCAAGCTGTCACATGCATCAAGCAGTCACCTGCACCAAGCAGTCAGTCACTTGCATTAAGCAGTCACATGCACGAAGCAGTCAGTCATCTGCATCAAGCAGTCACCTGCACCAAGCAGTCGGTCACCTGCATCAAGCAGTCACATGCATCAAGCAGTCACCTGCACCAAGCAGTCAGTAACCTGCATCAAGCAGTCACCTGCATCAAGCAGTTACCTACATAAGCAGTCACCTGCACAAAGCAATCAGTCACCTGCACAAAGCAGTCAGTCACCTACATCAAGCAGCCACCTGCATCAAGCAGTCAGTCACCATATCAAGCAGTCACCTACATCAAGCAGTCACCATATCAAGCAGTCACCTGCATCAAGCAGTCACCTACATCAAGCAGTCACCTGCATCAAGCAGCCACCTGCATCAAGCAGTCAGTTACCTGCATGAAGCAGTCAGTCGACTACATCAAGCAGCCATCTGCATCAAGCAGTCAGTGGACTACATCAAGCAGTCACCTGCATCAAGCAGTCAGTTGACTACATCAAGCAGTCACCTGCATCAAGCAGTCAGTCGACTACATCAAGCAGCCACCTGCATCAAGCAGTCAGTTGACAACATCAAGCAGCCACCTGCATCAAGCAGTCACCTACATTAAGAAGTCACCTACACCAAGCAGTCAGTCACCTGCATCAAGAAGTCACCTGCATCAAGCAGTCAGTCACCTACATTAAGCAGTCACCTGCATCAAGCAGTCAGTGGACTACATCAAGCAGTCCCTGCATAAGCAGTCAGTGACTACATCAAGCAGCACCTGCATCAAGCAGTCAGTTGACAACATCAAGCAGCCACCTGCATCAAGCAGTCCACATTAGACACCAAGTCTACGATCACACCTCACAGCTCGTCACCTACATAAGCAGTCACCTGCATCAAGCAGCCACCTGCATCAAGCAGTCAGTCGACTACATCAAGCAGCCACCTGGATCAAGCAGTCAGTCACCTACATCAAGCAGTCACCTACATCAAGCAGTCACCTATATCAAGCAGTCACCTGCATCAAGCAGTCACCTACATCAAGCAGTCACCTGCATCAAGCAGTCACCAATCAAGCAGTCCCCTCATTCAAGCAGTCCACCTGCATCAAGCAGTCACACTCATCAAGCAGTCACCTATCAAGCAGTCACCTCATCAAGCAGTCACTCAGCAGACCTACGCATCCTGCATCAAGCAGCCACTATAGCATAAAGCAGTCACCTTATCAAGCAGTCACCTACATCAAGCAGGCATATGCCTTAAAGAGTCACTGCCTTAAGCATCTGACTGTGCTTGGCTGCTGCTAATAAAGGTTGACTGTATAAAATTCAATCAAGTATTAAACTGGTCATAAAGAAAAGCTAAATATCAGTTAATAACAGCTTTTATCAAAACAAGGGCTGTAACTCCTGTATATAAATATGATAACAAGGGCAAATTGATACAACAAAATCATTCCACAACATGGTCTGGCATGCACACTCATTCATATATTGTACAAACAAGATATGAGCCGCGCCATGAGAAAACCAACATAGTGGGTGTGCGACCAGCATGGATCCAGACCAGCCTGCGCATCCGCTAACAGTTTCTCCAATTCCAATAGGCTTTAAAAGCGAACAGCATGGATCCTGACCAGACTGCGCGGATGCGCAGGCTGGTCTGGATCCATGCTGGTCGCAAAGCCACTATGTTGGTTTTCTCATGGCACGGCTCATATTATATTGATGAGAGTTTCAATGAAAGTCATTTTAAGTGCAGTCAAGAACAGGAGAAAAAATTCAATGTTCATGAACATACACAACTCATGCAGAAATGGCAGACACCACTGAAGAAAAAGTTTGGGACGATATTGGATAATACAACAAGGAGATATCTTCCATCATTCAACTCATGCAGAACAAAGAAACACAGGATAGAGACAGTTTATTCAAGATCTCAGTCAAATAGACATTTGGAACAACTGAATTGACAATTATGAAGACAATGGGCTTACAAGGAAAATTATAAAGAAATTACTGACGTGGAGTCCTGACCAAAGAAAAACTGTATCGGAGCATCCCATGAAGTTTCCTGTTCTGAATTCCACAAAGACTTTGGTTTGCTATAACATTAACAGATATAACATTATGAAATAAATGTTCACAGCAAAACAAAGAGCAGCAAAATATTACAGAAAGAAAATTTAGTGTTTAATCATACAAGTGTGCAGTATTTTCAACAAATATTAAAGTTTAATGTTAGGTGAATGAAAAAAAAAAAGTTCTAGATCATAGAATCTCTTCACTTTTTGGAATTATAAGCTGGCATATATTCTTCATTTTATTTATTTACATGACATGCAAGGTATTTCTGTCTGCAGTGTTAGCCTACAATATAAAAAAGATCAGTAATGTTTTACCTTGAAACAAAAAGTTATGCCTCATCTTTTAATTTAAGGTGTGCATCAAGTCATGTCCCTGGACTACAACTATTTTTTATTCTAATAATATTATGCTTGTCTCTGTTAAAACACTCTTACGCTAGAATGACGTCACGTTAACGTGCGATGACGTCAAAGTTTTTGTTGCGACCAAGAAAGAGCGCTTCTATATTTTATTTGATGTTTGAGATTAAGGGTATATTAGAATCGAAATGATTTATAAACAAGCATGCTTTAACGCTATTTATACATTCGGGTGGTAATATGTCGTTCAGATAATTTTACTCGGGCTGTGCCCTCGTCAAATTATTACAGCCGACGTATATCCACCCATCATGCATAAATAGTGTTAAAGCACTCTTTTGCTATAAATTATTTCTTAAATAAATGAGCGATGAAAAATTCTACTTTATAAAATCAAAATTACTTTGTTTCTTAAAAAAAAATTAACTTAGAAATGTAGAAACATCAGAAGAATGCCATGACAACATACTATCAGTATCTATACAGACAATTAAGTTTGTTTTTTTTCTTCTCAAACAATAAAGTTGTTTTTTTTTCTTCTCAAACTTGTAAAATATTTTAAAACTAATACAAATATAAACAAGAGCACCGCCTTGCGGATGCTGACGCTCATCTGATTTTTTTTGTGTAATAGAAATATTGTCCTACCCATGATTTTCTAAGTCTAAAAAGGGCCATCATTCTTGCAAAAAGCAGGATAGAGTTATGTTTCTTGATGTACAGTGTCCACTTATGATGGTGAAAAACTGTTGCAAGTTTTAAAGCAATAGCTTTAATAGTTTATGAGAAAAGTTGACTTAAACATAATACTCAACCAAGAAAATGATTTTCTAAGTCAAAAAGGGGCAATAATTATTGCAAAAAGCAGGATGGAGTTATGTTGCTTGCTGTACAGGGTCAGCTTATGATGGTGAACAAGTGTTGCAAGTTTCAAAGCAATAGCTTTGATAGTTTAAGAGAAAAAGTTGACCTAAACATAAAACTTAACCAAGAAATCTGATATTTTCTAAGTCAAAAAGGGGCCATAAATCTTGCAAAAAGCAGGACGGAGTTATGTTTCTTGCTATACAGGGTCAACTTATGATGGTAAACAAGTGTTGCAAGTTTTAAAGCAATAGCTTTGATAGTTTAGGATAAAAGCTGACCTAAACATAAAACTTAACCAAGAAAACTGATTTTCTAAGTCCAAAAGGGGCAATAAATCTTGCAAAAAGCAAGATGGAGTTATGATTCTTGACGTACAGGGTCTGCTTATGATGGTGAACAAGTATTCCAAGTTTCAAAGCAATAGCTTTGATAGTTTAGGAGAAAAGTTGACCTAAACATAAAACTTAACCAAGAAATCTGATATTTTCTAAGTACAAAAGGGGCCATAAATCTTGCAAAAAGCAAGATGGAGTTATGTTTCTTGCTATACAGGGTCAGCTTATGATGGTGAACAAGTATTCCAAGTTTCAAAGCAATAGCTTTGATAGTTTAGGAGAAAAGCTGACCTAAACATAAAACTTAACCAGGCAACGCCGACGCAGACGCCGACGCCGACGCCGACGCCGACAACCGCTCAAGTGATGACAATAACTCATCATTTTTTTTCAAAAAATCAGATGAGCTAAAAACATATCATGCACTCTGTAGAATAAGATACACTTATAATTAATGTCATAATTAGTCTATAAATACAATAAAACATGCAACATTTCTTACAAAACATATTTCATATACATAATATTATATCAAATCAAGTACAAATCACCTCTACCAAGTTCATTCAATAGAAGAATTCAAAGAAACACCATGATATTAAAACGTTCTCACTTTAACATTTCCATGACCAAACAAATATTTGTCATAAAAAGTAGAAAATGTGGTCTATAGGTCGTCATGTCAGCGCAATAACTCAATAAGTTCTTATATAATATATATGCACTTATTGAGTTATTGCACTGACATGACGAGGTGATTCTTTCTTTGATTTGCCCGAGTGATCTACTTTAAGACCTAAGGAAACCCAGTTTTAAAGATAATCTAGTATTCACAGAGACAAACATTCTGACAGATTATCAAGACTAGGTACAAAATGTGGCCTTACAGTGCTTACAAGGTTTTTCTATTAATTGACCTAGTGAACTAGTTTTTGACCCCAGATGACCCAAACACAAACTCTTTTTGATTTTATCAAGTGTAACACTCAGGCCAACTTTCATTAAGATTTGACAAGACTGTGACCTCTGGAGTGTTTGCAGTTAAATTATTGGCAATGTATGATGACATCCAATGGATGACAAACACCTGGTGATCACCATAGCTCAATTTGTCTATTAAGCCAAAATGCACTTGTACTTTCACACAATCAACACAAAAGCAAAGAAACTTCAATTTCAGACTGTCAACCAATCTTTCAAAAGTACTGGAAGAAAAAATGAGATATATATACTGTATATGTATTTTGATAAAAAAAACGGAATCTTTTTCCCTTAAAACTTAGCGTAACGGTTTTGAAAAATCTCAATTTAACAGAATGAAGCTGAAATGCTATATATCTAACAATGAAAATTGTTTTAATTGCTTTCCAATTCAGAGACAAAGTTACACTTACATCTAATTGTTAATTCTAAAACAAGCATTGTTTATCAATTCTATAAATATATATTTTTGTTTGAACCACTAAAAACTGCCCTTATAAAAGGCATTAAACTTTCAAATATATAGGAATATTTGTAAACAATTTTAGTTCAACTGGAAATACAAATGGTCCAAAATATTAGCAAATATCTGAACAAAATGGGAAGGTATAGACAATGTACATATTTATAAACATTTAGAGTTACACTTTAAATTGGCAAATGTTCATAGTTTATGATGATTTATTGTTAGATGTCCACAGCTGCCGACAGAACATGCATGCAAACTTGCATTATAATTTGTTCAAATATCTGAGTAATATAGAAAATATTTTTCACTATTTTACTAATCAAAAAAAAATTCAGCATTTTTCCAAGTGAGTCTAAATTTCAGGCTGAAAGCACTGATAATTACCTATCCAGGTATAAGTATATAAAAACTGGTTGACAGCATGTAATTTCAGCAGGTGTACCCTCTCCTTTGTGACCTTCTAAACTCATGCATTACAAACATAAATTTAATTTTGTACTAAATTATAAAGTTTGAAAATGAAGGCAGTTTGCAGTTTACATTTTTCGCTCTAAAGCCTACATCCTTGAAAAACCAGTACAGGCATCATATGAGCAGGTCTGGTCACGACCCCTAGTGGGTTTTGAACCTAAGAAATCAATGCTCAGCAGTTATTCCACCTATACCCTTGTTAAATTTTACAAATATTCCTATTGCCTGTTACTGCTAATTTGTGCAATGTTATAATCCCCCATTAAACTAAATAGAAAAAACGTTATCTCCTGCTAGTAATAATTCACCACTGTATTTAATACCCGAAAATCAAAAAATGTTTCAACAAACACTATACAGCAAACAAACCACATATTAAACTGCAGAAAATATACAACACCATTTAGACAAACTACACAGTACACCCAAGAAAAATACACAACACCAAAATAACCAGATAAAAAATTCCGATTAATAATCATAACCACACAAATAAATATTAACAGTCCCGAAGAAAATCAATCATGCTTTTTACTAACTTGGCTATAATTGCCTCTGCAACAGTTCTTGCTAAACGGTCTCTTGTTGATGTGTCAGAACTTGATGATTTTCTTGAAGGTGTGTTATAAGACTTCTTGGGTGTGTTTTTGTTTGAGGAGGCGGAGTAAGCTACTGTTATCTTAGTGGACATCCTTGGGGTGTTTTTGTCAGGTGAGGCAGAGGTAGCTATGGCTTCGTCCAATAGATTAATCGCTAAATCATGACTTGTAACAGAATTCTGGGCAGAAGACACAGAGTCAGTTTCTGAACTCAAATCTAAGTGGTCAACTTTTTCCCTAGTAAGAGGTATAGGAGGGCGGTCTTCAAATCTAGGGGAGTGGTCTTTATGCAAATGAGTTCCCTCAGATTGATTGGTAAGTAATGATGAATAAGACTGAAAATAAGCATCCTTTGTATTTTCTTTGTCTACTGGGCCTTCTTTAAGAATATCGTGGGCGGTGCTAATGTGCGATGGTTTGTGACCTTCAGACAAAGCCGACACCTTAATATGCAAATAAGGCGAACTAGTTCCACTCCTTAAATCAAAGTTATCTGACAGTGCATCAAAGGGACTCATCTGCATAGGAGGGGAGGGTGGGGTAATAAGCGAGCCACTATCCACTCGAATCCTGTAAATTTTCAACATAAAATAACTGTAAATGAAAAAGGGTTAAGTGTAACAATGACTAATGACAAATAAAGCTGTAAAATCATAGAATAAAATACTTTATCTACTTTTACAAACCTTCAGCCATTCATACTGTCCTTAAAGGAGGTTTCTTTATAAAAGTCTGCATTTTCATAACACAAATGTATCTACAGACTTTGCAGAATCTGTTTTTTAACCTTTAGCCTGCTAGTTATCAGTGAATCTGCTTTTGCGACAGGTGCAGACCAAGACGAGACTGCACATCCTTGCATGCTCACCTTGGTCTGCACTGTTTGCTATTCAGTCAGTAAGTTTTCAGCGAACACCCCTTCAAATAGTAAGTGGTACTGCCCAAATTGAATGATGGACCAGTCCATTGTAGAAATTTAGCAGGGTAAAGGTTAAATGTACACTTTCAATACTACATTTCAACTAATGCCATCTGCTTTCACTTATGTTTTACATATATTCTATCACTGCTGTAACTGTTTCTATGGAAACATGAAAAAAAGTAACATATAAAATTTGCTGGAGTCTGAATTGGGAATTTTGATCTTTACCAGCATAACCTGTTATATGCTGTAAAATCAGTTTAAAAATAACCAACAGTAACATCAATGGATCCAGTATCATTACATAGTTCTACAGCTGCAATTTTTAATACTCTTTTGTACGAATCACATAAAGTTCTATTATAATACAAGAAACATTAGGAGCATTTTTGAATACTGTAAAATCATTTACTTTCGTGGGCATGAAATTTCGTGGTTTTGGTCAAAACGGCAATTTCGTGGGGATATGAATTCGTGGATTTCAACTTTTGAACATAAAATGAATGGGAAGTTTACTTGTTTGTTGGGATTAAATTTCGTGGATTGACTCAACCATGAAAATAAGTCCCCCACGAATATTACTGATTTCACAGTATCTCAACATTTAACACAAAATTAAGTAGGTTTGTATTTTAAATAATATGATTATATATGATGATACATATACAGAAAATTAAAAACCAAACAATACATGTTCTCTAAACTGTTATACAATTACATAGGGATAAATGAAACTTTAACTCAACATCTAAGCAGTACTAAGATACATGTGCACTAGCCCCAAATAAACTTGTTTTGCAATAAAACTACATTTAACCTTTAGCCTGCTAAAAGTGGACTGGTCCACCATTCAATTCAAGCAATACCATTTACTACATAACTATAAATTTACTGACTGAAAAGCGAACAGTACAGACCATGATCAGCCTGCACGATTGCAGGCTGATCTTGGTCTGCACTGGTTGCAAAGGCAGAATCACTTGCCATCAGCAGGCTAAAGGTTAAGGAATAAATTTCAGGTCAAAAACTGTGGATTTTTTCAGCATATATTTGTTTCACATTATTGGTTTGTTTATACTAAATTGTACTAATATATTTTAGCTTGATTGTGATTAAAGCGACAAGCTTATTTGAAGCCGCTCTTGAGTCCCCTTCCTGGAAAAAGAACAGTAATGGTGCCATATATGATGTGGTCATAGCCCCAGTAGGGCTCAAATCCAAGATGCCTTGGTTTAACTGCCTACTCCTAAACCATCAGACAATTTTACTCCACTTTAACACTGCTGATTCACAACTGAGTTATGGCCCTTGCATCATACAATAAGGTTGATGATATTAGGTTGATGATATTTAAGTATTTCAAGTTGAAATCACATCCATATTCTAACAACTGAGATAAAACGTAAGTATGTCAGGTTAGTGATGATGAGGAAAAATTCTTTAAGTTTGAAAAAAATCCATCAGGCAATAACAGAGATAAAGCAAATGTATTTTAAAACTTTGACCAACCTGAAGATGCAGACATGGGAGCCAACATAATGCAGGGGCGAGTAGGATAGCTCTCAATAACCTTTGTATAGGCAAGCTAAAAATAAGCTTTATAAGAAAAGTCTTTTTAAAAAAAAGTGGGTTACCGTGGTGTTAAAACCTTTTCTTTGGCTGCTTGTAGAGGAGCGTCCCAGTTTGAGAGATGTTTATCATTTATAGTTGCGGCTGTTTCTCCCAGAGATAATGCATCTTCCCTACAATATCAAAGAAATAGTTCTGTTTGACAGCTGTTGGCGGAAAGCAATGCTCGACTATTCAAAATCCTTGTCGCTAAAAATATTGACTGAATGATACAGATCTAAGTCAACTATAGATATCGACACCAGCACCAATAAATGATTGAGTACAAAAGCTCCAAATTTTTTAAAATTTCATACAGTCAAGTAAAAGCAGACTAGAAAATATCTTCTGAGGTGACAAATGACTTTTGTTTGGCCTGATGGTTATGGCCATCTCTGCTAAACCTAATGTATCTTCTGTGATGAATTGTGCATTATATAAACTGCTTGGGTTCGTTTACAATGGATATCATTACTGAAAGCTGAACTACAGTGCATATTAATGAAAATGAATGAAGCATGGAACAGGTAATAAAAATACACTGAATTTCAGATACATGTGGGTTCTTTCTGCATTGTTTGAGCAAGGTACAGTAACATTCTACAACCAACACCGCTCAGTATGTTTTTCAGCTGTTCAAAGAAAGAAATAAAACACTATTATGTAATAAACAACATGTCTGATGACTGGTGTGAGACAATATATTGTCATATTGTGCCACATGACATCAGGTTCCTTACCATGTGATGAATGTAGATTGGCATGATTTTTGTGATATATCTAAGAGAATGTTAGAATTAACCCTTACAATTGGGACAAGATTAATTCTGCCTTTGTGACCAGCGTAGATCATGATCAGCACATCTGTGCAGTCTGATCAAGATCTGCACTGTTTGCCATTCAGTCAGTAACTTTTTGGTAAGCATCCCTTTTAACAATTAATGGTACTGTCCAAATTGAAAGATGGAAAAGTTCATTACAGAAATTAAGCAGGGAAAGGGTTAAAATATTCAAAGCCTTCTTTTGGTTTACCACTAATATACCACTGTTCATTATTCAGATGCTTAGATTTTTAACTACTTTGTCTCAAACCCTCATGGTCAAATTCTTGTGCATCTGAACAAAGAACAATGTCAAATCAGATGATAAAGTACAAGAATACATTGTTTATTTACCTAACGTCATTCACAGATGATCTTTTGGCTATGGTAGCATAATAACTTTCTGCATCTTCATCCATTACTGTTTTTATTCTGCAAATAAAACACAGTTTTAAATATGCAAATTAAACACAGTTTTTATCTGCAAATATAACAGAAAGGTTTTAATACTAAACATATTTAAAAGAATATTAACATTGATTCTGGCTATGAAAATTCTGCACGCTGAGCATGTATACTTAGATTTTAATTAATATTTATTACTGGACAGCATATATTATATTATTGTATTACTGTCCATACTATAGTCACACTTACTGATTTGCCTTTTACTAAACATGCATGCCTATTTATATCTATTTTATTAAAGTACATTCTATACTTCATTGCTGAGGTAAGGTGACTTATAGGCCCACTGGGTCTTGAGCTTTTTTTTGTATTGATGTTTATTTTTGTTATTTAATATGAATGCACAAGTCACTATAATAAACAACAGTGTTGGTTATACATTATATACAAAACTGTATGTCAAACAAGGAATTCATTTTTTCCCACTACGCACAAGCAGCTTTAATATAACCATACACTGTGACCCAGTGCTTAATGCATCAGTTTCAGGAATGAAATGTCAGACATTTGAATCCTACCTAGCATGTCCATCATGTCCAGCTGGAGGACCACCTGCTAGTCAAAGACTACTAAGCCTTACAGATTGCACAGCTGCTTCATGCACAGCATTAACTAATAGGCAAAATGGGTTGTAAGTCAAAAGGCTAGCCAATTCAAAATGGCTGTTATTTTAATAAAAGTATTTACTTTACTTTCAAATAAGCTGAAAACTTCATTAGAGCTAAAAACAAATAACTAGAATTCTAGAATAATACAAACAGACAGTTCTAATGTCATAACATAACAGACATATAGGTAAAGGTAAGTTTTATTTAACATCACCAACATGAGCTACACAGTTTTTTAGCACCCAACTAGGTATCCAGGTAACAGATACTGGGACTTATTTTGCCTCCTGGTACAACCTTTTGAATACTGAGTGACAAGTAAGGGACCTACCATTTTTCATGTCTTTGGTGTGACACAGCCAGGAATCAAACCACTGATCTCCCACACTCAAAGCTTACACTCTACCATTAAGCTATTCAAATGGTACAGATTAAGAAAATAGGAGTCTGAATTAATAACATAAGATTCCTTGGGTAAACTTGTAACTGTCAACAGTAGAACTTGTCTGTCAGTGAAAGTTAAAAGTATAAATAACTTTTCCATTACACATTAAAATGAAGAATGATCGATGTTAAACATATACCTCCTTTGTGAGTTAGGGGTGGAGTTATCATCTATTTGAATGGTCATTTCTTCTTCTACTGCTGCTTTAGGGTTCTGCAGAAAATAAAAACAATAATGTATAAAGTGATATTAAGAGCATTTAAAGACCCCTGTTTAGCAAATAATAGATCCATCCTTTTAACCTTTAGCCGGCTGATGGCAAGTGATTCTGCCTTTGTGACCAGTGCAGACCAAGATCAGCCTGCACATCCTTGCAAGCTGATCATGGTCAGCACTGTTCGCTACTCAGTCAGTAAATTTTCTGTGAAAACCCCTTTGAATAACAAATGGTATTGCCCAAACTGAATGAAGGACCTGTCCATTTTAGAAATTTAGCAGGGTAATGGTTAAAAGCTAACAACATTGCACGAGTATTATGCAGTTTTTACCCTCAATATGCAGGCACACTTTTGACCTGTTAAAACTCTATGCAGCAAAGTAAAAGGTTTAATTAAACACAAGGATATATACCCTAAAATCAAAATATAAGTACTGTAAAATAATTCTTGATGATTTCTTAAGCATAAAAGCAACATCTCCATGTGAAAACTTTATAAAGTAACAAAAATGTTTTTCAACTTTTATCATAGACAAGATGTTTAGAGAGAAACATTTTTTACTAATAAATCAAGATTTTAAAAAGATACTCTTTAAAATACAAATATATCTTGCTACCACCCCTAAAGGCCTTTAACCTGGAGTACTTTATACCTGGTACTTTCGAAGTAAAACTACAATATACAGAAACCTCTGTAAGGATTTGGTCTTACAATCCAAAAAAACAAACATAAAAATGAATTCAACTATACCAGTCTGTCATAGTAAGCATTCTCTTTTGTAGGCATCAGTGTTTTCAGCTGTCCCATTTTCTTCATATGTTCCAATCTTTCTTCACCGACATCTGGATCCCTCTTTGGTATTGATGGTTGCCTAGCAACTTCTACTGGCTTTGTGGGAGCCATTCTCTTTCGGCTCCCGGCACTTCTTGAACCCGTTCTTGCTGCAGCTGGTACCTCCTCTGGGATTGGCACTGGTTTGGCTGAGATATTTGTACCCTTCAACTTCGACTCAAGGTCATTGGAATATTCTACAACCTGAATAAGATATGAGCTGATTACCTTACAGTACAACTGACTTTTCAAATTTCAGACTCACAGACATAATAAATTTTAGATCTACTACAGTAATAAGAAATATGTTAACCGTTATAAATCATAAGTGGCCTTCTCATGTATTAAGATGTAAATATAGTTAATTAAAAGTGAATTATTTATTCAAGTGTCCTTAGATACAAAGAAACAGACTTATGAAGCTTTAATTCCAACTAAAAAAAAGTTCTTACCTGTTGACTGAAGTATATCAACTGCAATTCTTTTTTCTCCTTATACTTTGTAAGTTGTTTATATACTGTCTTACATCTCCACATTCTATACACAGACTGTATCAGTATAGCTGCTTCAACCTTCGAGTCCACAGTCTTCTTTTTCTCTGCTTTGACAAGGAGTTTGGCTTTACGAAATCTGAATGCTGAGAAAAATAATACTCAAAATTATTATTTTGCATAAATTAATGAACAAGGGTCATGGGTCATTAAATAGGACCAGTCTCCAAATTCCAGCTTCTGTTTGGTTGTTTCTGACCATATTTTTGAAACTGACCAATTGAAAGATTGCATTCCCAGACTAGTTTCCAAACTAAAATAAGTGTCAAACAAACAAGGGTTTTGACAGCATTCACATTTATTTCCACACATGATTCAAATCAATGAATAGCCAACAAATGTTAACAAAATGTAACTAGTTTTTTTGCAAGTTTGAGGCTTGTGTCATTTGCATTTGAGCCGTGTCATGAGAAAACCAACATAGTGGCTTTGCGACCAGCATGGATCCAAACCAGCCTGCGCATCCTCACAGTCTGGTCAGGATCCATGCTGTTCGCCAACAGTTTCTCTAATTGCAATAGTCTTTGAAAGCGAACAGCATGGATCCTGACCAGACTGTGCGGACGCCCAGGCTGGTCTGGATCCATGCTGGTCGCAAAGCCACTATGTTGGTTTTCACATGGCGCGGCTCATTTCACTATGTGTACAGCAATGTTCTTTTAAACTCCATTATAGTTATAAGGTAGCAGACCTGTAATGAAAACTTACTGTATTCTCCATAATCATGAAGAATACGCATTCTCAATTTTTCATGAAAAGCCACGTGCACGTCAAGCTATCTTGACATCTGAAGAAAGCCGAATTATCTAACACATAATTGTACAGAAATACAATGTAACCTAGTGTGAAGTTAAACAGGAAGTCGGTTTAAACTTTATTGAGAAGAGGAAAGTTTATTTATCTTCATATATCTCTTAGAACAATTGGCTTTCATTATGATATTAATTTCATAGAATGAACAATTCAATAAAATTCATGAGAGAAATTTTTTGTGACTAAAAGACTGCTGCATACCGTAAAAACTCGAATATATCACGCTAGCATGTATATTATGCACCCCCGATCTTGTATCAAAATGTTGGGAAAAATGCTTACATTGGAATATATCACGCACCAAAAAATCAGTCGAAAACGTTGTTTACAAAGTGGAAATCGACTATTAGCGGCCTGCGTGACAACGGTTTCTCATGAAAATTGCAATTGCTGCATAATCTGTTACAGACAACAGTGACAGTAACTGACAGACAAATTCTTTGTAAAGAATTTGAGAACTTTCTCAAGCTGTCAACACCTTAGTACACTTTAACAGACGTGCGAACAAACATCTCATAATTATGGGCACATCAAACGAGAAAATCGCGGCTAATTAGCGTGTTTATTTAACAATGTACGAGCTGCTGTATTGATCAGTAATAATTTGCTGGAAATAAAGAAATAACAAACTATCTGTTTTAACTGCAATTTATTTGATCACCCTTGAAAGATAATGATTTTAATGATCAAACACCTACAACTCGGAACCGCGAAATTTTGTATTTTGCCTAATTATTAAACTGACACATTATCCGGTGCTCTGGATATGTAAGATACTTATTAATTAAATTTACAAATACAAAAATTTAAACTCACAAATAAAATCAACTTTACCATATATCATCAGAGTTTTTACGTGTTTTTAGACCTGCCCAATAAAACGCTCTTCAAAAGGAGGTTAAAAAAGCACGGCCCAAAATGTAAACACATGACAGTTGACAAAATTGTCCCGATTTTCACCGATATTTTCGGGTTTTCAAGCTGGAAAAAAATGTTTGAAGCTCTACCTTGGTATATATTACGCATCCCTCTGAGAAAATGAAAAAAATCGTAAAAAAAACTGCGTCATATATTCGAGTTTTTACGGTATATATTTTTTATCACTTTTCTAAGGTTATTTTGGCAAATAATTTGCTTCTATACAAATAATTGTATTGAGAAATCTTTGGATTCAACTTAGTGAAATATTTGTTGGCAGCATGTTGCTATACACTGTTTTACCTCTCTGTAATTTTATGGCACTTTGCTTTTCCTCCTCTTTCTGTTGTTTGACCAGTTTTCTTGCACTATGACCTCTATACACAGCTTGTATTCTCACAGCTGCTGATCTCCGTTGTTGAAGTTCTGGCTGTACTTTCCTCCTGATGAGGAATCCTCTTACAACTGCAATGAACCACATAATACAATATGTTCAACCTCAAGGGCACTGCTGTCAAAGGTAACCTTTCTAAAACCTTAAAATTTTAAACATAAATAAATGGGTAGGTTGTAAATACACTATAACTGAGTTCAAACTTAGATTTCCTAAAAACCTTAACTCTTTAGACTGAAATTTTGTTTTTCCATCTAAATCCGCTAATTCTAAATCTGAAGCGAAGCAAGCCCTGAAATATTCCAGGCCTGATAAACATGAATCACCTCAAAATGTTTTTCCAACAGAACAAAATATCTGAGGCAAATTACAGAATAAAAACAAACGTTAAAAGCTTTGTTTCAGACCAAATATTTGTTTGTATTTTATAAAAAGAAATGGCACTACAATTGAATATGAACATTTTTATAATAATTATTGTGTTAAGAGAAAAAAATAAGAAAAAAAATTAAAAAATTCTGCAGCTACATATTAGATAAAAATATTGCTTCACATTTTGCAGAGAATGTGAAAAAATGTGTTACCCTTTTGGACTGTCACTGCTGCCAATTTTCTTGTCTTAAACAACTTTGTAAACCTCTTCCTTACCAGCCAACCACGAGTATCTGTAAACATTCAGAAGGAAAACCCTTCTAATACTAACATGTTTCTTTTACATAATTTGTTAAATTAAAAACAAACTACAAACACACACATACAAACATTTTGGTCTTTAAAAATACAGAAATACAGCGTCCATGATACAGTTTTTTAACTGGTTGACTCTGAATTGAAACTAACCAAATGAATGGCAAAGCTGCCATAGTATCAGACTGTCTTCAAAATTAGTTTTATAACCTAGTGCAACTGAGTGAGCCTGCCTGAATGTGAATATGCCTTTTAACTGGAATATTGCTAGGCAAATGAAGGCAAAACCAAGGACTTTTAAGAATAAATAAATTTTGTAGTAAACGTTTTACACAATTAATTTAATGACACAACTGTGCTTGCAAGGACACAAACTAGACTGTGTTCAGAACCTGTGTTTTGTTCAAAGGAGATAACTCCTGAGGCTATTTAAATTTTGAATAATTATGTCCCTTTCCTTCTCAATAATCAGAGCCAAGACTGATGAAGTCAGAATATATAACAGAATTATTTTTTAAGTCAGTAGCCAGACTAGGACACAAACTTACATCTCTGTAATATAAGAGCTGTTTTTTCCAGTTTCCATTTAAGCTGGTAGTAACGATTCCTTGAAATTATCATTCTTGATACAGCTTGTATACGTGTAATCTTGCCCTGTATCTCGGCGTATTTCCTCGTCAGAAGTTCAACATGGTAAAACTTCAGGAATACCTGAGAAAAATAAACAAGGAAGCATTTTCCTAGTCACATGTCCCATCAACATACATGTATAGTCATGCACTCTGAATGTCTACTTTCCAGTCTCTTTGTTTGGGACATCTGCCCTAACCATTTCTCTAAATACTGAACACTTCACCTGCCATTAAAATTTCTAAAAGTCAACATCTTTGTCTTTGTACAATATCTGTATAAATATTATAGAAAATTGTTTTTTCAGTGAGGCTGAAGATTTATCGACCTAGGAAAAGTGACACAGGGCGTTCTCATATAAACTGAACCTAAAAGGCAACAAGTATTTTATCATTAATTAACCTTTAGCCTGCTGGCGGCAACTTATTCTGTGCAGGCTAATCATGGTCTGCACTGTTCGCTATTCAGTTAGTAAATTTTCAGTGAGCACCCCTTTCAATAATAAATGGTACTGCCCAAATTGAATGATGGACCAGTCCATTTTTAGAAATTTAGCAGGGTAGGCCATGGAGGCTCCCTCTATTTCATACCTTGAATTTCTACTCTTTACACTTTAATATCCATATCTGAACTTGCACACTTTTAATAACACAATATCTACCCTTCTGGAACACTTAACCTCTTATTTCTTCTACATAAAAAAAAGGAATATCACTCACCTTAGTTTTTCCTAGTGCCCAGTCCTTCAATTTCAGCCTTGACAATAAAAGCTCACTGCCAGATTTGTTTGGCTGCAAGTCCCCCATCTGTCCTAGCGCTAACAAAGAGTACCTGTAAAATTGATATAAAAAGCTTGCAAAAATTCAACTAAGTTTACACTGGATATATATGTAGTCCTTTCAAAATGCTTCTATTTCTTAAAAATGATACATTTTAAACTATTTGTTGTAAATAGTTTATGAAATAAGCTTTTATCTATTAAATACAGATATAAGTTTTTCATAAGAAAACATTTAAGACCATAAAGTATGTTACTCACTCCTTTAGCCTTAAAGGCTGGAGTTTGAAACATTTTAATATAGAGCTGTTGTGAGAACACATTCAGTATTTGAACAGCAATATCTTCCGTTTGAAAATTATTGTGCAAAACAAATGGCTATACTACTTGGAGGTGTTACACTTCATTTACTCGCATGACTAGAAAAGATTTTCGTGTGGGTAAATAAGCAGGGAATTTTTTTTTCATATAAAGGGGAGAAAATTTCATTTGACTGGCCAGAAAAAAAAAGTTGGGTTGTAGCGATTTTCTCAGGTAGGTTGTTTTACCGCAAATAAATGTTTTTTAATGATAGCCCTGTCACGTTAAGTAACATATTTTTTTAATGACGCGCCATTCTTGGCGTCACGTTTATGTAACGCGTTCTTTTGTTGTATGTTATGACGTCCTGTGCGTCACTTGTTCTTCCAGTCTACAAAGTAAACAGTCAATGTAAAATGGACAACAGTTTTGTCTTCTTTTAATGTCTCCACGACAAGCCCTATGAGAACACAATCTGGTTTTCTTGGTTGTGTCCTTTGCTTTTTTATAGATTTGACTATCAGCAATATTTTTTACCTATATTTTGGCATTTAATGATCCATGCAGGCTGATCTTGGTCTGCACTGGTCGCAAAGGCAGAATCACATGCCACCAGCAGGCTAAAGACAGTAAGAAGCACTTATTATAATAAATAAAAGTCATAACGATGCAGCTGTTCCATACAGGTGGTTGCAATAAAGAGCAAAAACTTTGACATAATATACCTGTTTACAAAATCTGCAAACGGAATCCTATGTGAGTAACCTTCCCTCCTTATCCTCGTGGTTTCTAGTACACCTGTATATTTCAGCTGGGTCGTAACTTTCTTTCCGTCAAACTGGTCCGCAACATTTTCTTCATTAGGCCTTATACATCTGGAAAAAATAAATGACAGATTCTGCATACTGCTTATATTTGTAAAGCCCTAGTTTTCCTGGTAACCCTCAGCATAATGAAAACAAACTATCAGTCCCATTTGTTTATCTAAATTTTGTAGAAATTAATTCATATCCCCACAGAAACTTGTTGCTGTTTTTTTTCCAACCTAGAACATTATGTAAATTTTATCATGTAGTTTTATTTCATAGACAACCTGCATAATAATGCCTAAGCTATCACAGTAACTGTGGAGCCAATAAAATTCATGGGGGAACTACTTTCAAGTGATTTCATGCTTGCACTGATCCACCAAAACAAGTAAGCTTCTTTTTCATTCTATCTTCAAAAGGAGATTCACATCCCTATAATATATATACTGTTTTGGCTAAAATGTAATAGAGATTTAATAATTTCCATCTTTTGGCATAATGTTCACCATCAAAGTACTTTTAACACTAAATACTTTATTTTGTAGTCAGGTCATCAGTAATTAAGATCTATCAACATGGAAGGATTCTATATTCCAAGCAGTTTTCAAATCTTAGCTTTAGTTACCAGTGAGGCCCAACTGCCACCTTCACAACTCAGCCCTACACAAATATAGCTTCTTCAATATGACAGCTTGAATACCAGGTGTGGATAAAGCACCAGGCAATTATAAGGGCCAATTAATTTAATGCCTTTAAAATCACTAACATATTATAATACCTGACAAAATGTGGGTTCCCTGCTACCATTTTTGCCAGTAAGTCCATGAGAGAAAATCGGAAATATGTAGCTACAGTCTGCTGTATACGTGTCATGGAGGCTGCTGAAGATCCCTAAAAATTGCAAAAATATTTTTACTCATATCATTCTTAAAGCTATTCATTTATAAAGAAGGTAAGAAGAAAGTTTCAAAATGCTCATACATACAATCATACTCTGTCAGAATGCAAGTTATAGTTCATAGATTTAAATAACTGACAAACTATGTTCAAGCAAGACACACTAATAATAATAACCAATTTATATTTTAAAAGTAAAACTAAAGCGAAACACCTGCAACCTCTATACTGGCCAAATAACCTCACTTAGCAAATATTCACTTACCACATATTGTAAAACCTGGTATAATATACACACAAGTAAGTTATAAAATTTGAAATTTTAGTTGCTTTATTTGTAAGAAGCAGTTAAATTTCAAACTTTTTAAGCATATATCAACGCCTTTTAATGTTTAGAATCTTGGTCTAGCTCTCTTAAGAGGTACAAAAAATACAAGTTTATAACTCTGACAATATACAATCGTAAAGTTCTGTGAAATCATTAAATTTAGTGGGCATTATAGTACATGTATTTAGATACGAAAAAAAAGTTGCAATTTCACATTCAGCGCTAAAATTAATAATTTTAAAATTACACACTATTTCCAGGTTCTAATCTCATATCTGAAACACACTGTATGCAACAGTTACTGTAGTTCAAATTCACTGACTTAAAAACATCAACTTTTCTCGCAAAAATGTATCTTTATCTCTTGTAAAAATTTTCAGAAAAAAGGCAATTTAAGTGTAATCTATAATAATTATGCTACATACGAGAAAGTCACAAAAATATCATGAAAATCAAGTGTGTTTTAGTATAAAATGTTGTACAGTATTTTAGCAAACTGTTTTGTCATTTCTACTTAATCTATTTTTAAATTAATGATATAAAATTAATAAATACTTGCATATGAAAGCCTACATGTTTAAAGTGATGGCTTTTCTGGAATCTACAGAAAACTGGTAGATTATACAGCTGAATCATAAAACAATATCTATTCATTCTTTAACCCTTACCCTGCTAAATTTCTATAATCAGTTTGTCCATCTTTCAATTTGGACAATACCATTGACTGTTAAAAGGGTTGCTTTCCAAAAAGATACTGACTGAATGGCGAACTGTGCAGATCATGATCAGACTGCACAGATGTGTAGGCTGATCATGCTCTACACTGGTCGCAAAGGCAGAATCAATCATGTCCAGCATGATAAGGGTTAATCTATTATCTATAGGGGTATATCTGATTCTGCAAATTATACAATACAAACTAAAGCTGAAAATCTAGTCATAGACACTGCTGAAAGTAATAATTACCAAAATGACAGCAATAGTACTTACTAATAAAAAAAAAATGTATTACATAGCAGAATATCTCTACTTGCAGGCAAATTTAACTGTAACATTCTTTTCTACATAAATATATATGAGCTGTGCCATGAGAAAACCAACATAGTGGGTTTGCAACCAGCACGGATCCAGACCAGCCTGCGCATCCGCGCAGTCTGGTCAGGATCCATGCTGTTCGCTTTCAAAGCCTATTGGAATTAGAGAAACTGTTAGCGAACAGCATGGATCCTGACCAGACTGCGCGGATGCGCAGGCTGGTCTGAATCCATGCTGGTCGCAAACCCACTATGTTGGTTTTCTCATGGCGCGGCTCAATTATAATAATGGTAAAAAATTCAGTTATTCTATTTATATTTAGACTATTTATTCAAACTGCCAAATTTAAAGTTAACTATATGTGACTGTCCATAGGACATCGGTGCCCCCAATTCCTGTCACTGTACATCGTTTCATGACTCTAGGTGAAATATTTTCAAGACATATGCAACACAAACTTTTAACCACTTTATGTGTATTTTTCACTAAGTCAAGGACAACAACTCTGGTCTGGTTGTTTAAAATCCAAAACAGAACAGCAGGTGCACAACTTCCCTTGCTGAATGACAACCCTGTAATGTTTAATGACCCTGGGTCAAATACAACAAAAATTTGAACAGACAAACAGACAAGCGCAACTCTCACTGTCTTGTAAGCTGTACGGCCGTAAATGTTTAGACTAGGGATGGGAACGAATATTCGAATATTCGAATATTCGAAAATCGGTCGAATATTCGAATATGAAAATCAAATTCGAATATTCGTAAATTATTGTATATTTCTTTTTTTCAAAATAAGTATCATTGATTTTAGCTCATTTTAGGCAATATGAGCATGCTAAGTCTACAGAATAAAACTATGTCATGTTAGTTTATCACGTATCAAAAGATGTCCAATTAACAAGAAAATAGCAATGCATAATTGGCAGGGGCCATCGTTACTGATTAACAGTTTGCAACAGGCGTCAATGTGTCAGATGCATGTCAAAAGATGTCCAATTAACAAGAAAATTGCAATGTATAATTACCTGGGGTCATCGCTACGGATTAACAGTTTGTATTAGGCGTAAATGTGATATCTTTTTATCATTTGTTCATTTTTATTGGCGCCTGTTTTATGTAACAAGTTGTAGAATTTTTTTTTTTTTCGAAAACAATACCAAACCTGTAGATATTGTCGATCTTTTCACAATATTTTGTACGACGTTTCAGACCATCCGCAAAATCGGTTTTCATCCGCAATCGGCCGTATTCGAATTAAATTTTGAAGTACTTAATAATAAAATCAAGAAAAACGTATGATTGATGCATAAGTTCATGTTGAAGGAGGTTTAAGTCTGCCTTACTTGCTTTTTTACACGCCGATTGAAATTTTTCAAAATGGCGGCGGTAATACAACAGCGCGTCACATGTTTAAATGGGACGACCTGCTGACGGTCCAAATTATAATCGTTTTGATTTTTTGTATCATTTTGAAGCTAAAATACTGAATTAGTTAAATATGTTCATGATTATACTGACAGAATCGTGAAATAAAACTTTAGAATCGGCGGGTTTCGCTATGTAGGATCGGGTTACCCGAAATAAACATTTTTTTGGCCTTATTTACGATGATCCACGGTTTAAACAAATGAATACTTTGTGTATATGCCAATCACTTAATAAGAATTTGAAACTTCCATTAAAACTAACCGAATATTCGAATATATTCGAATATGGCAGACCGAATATTCGAATATTGATTTCAGTATTCGTTCCCATCCCTAGTTTAGACACTTCCAAGATGGCGGACGCTGAAAGTCAACACAGGTAGGTGTTCCAGTGTTTCATTGATAACATGTTTTCTTCAACACTTTTAACGGCCATACGTATAGCAAATGATAGCGGAATAACATGTTCCTCCGCGGCATTATCTAAAAGTTTGTTGATTTCATAGTTTCTCGAATTATATTGACGCAAAATGTGCCAATTTGATGAAATTAAAATCGAATCGAGGAACGCACATTATTTTCGGTCGTATCTTATTCAGTAATCATAACTGTTTGAATATTTCTGTGGTATTTTGAAGCTTTTTGCTGGTTCTTTACGATGGTAATGCTTGATTTTACGAAACATAACTGGAAATATCAAAATTTTTATGATTTTTAAATTGCCAATACAGCGGCGTAGACTATACCAACATATTCACGCTGAGCGGTGTAGACACGTTTTTTTGTGAACGGTTTATACATAGAATTAAGCGAAAAAACTGAACGGTGTAGATACAAGTTAATTTCGGCTATGCTAAAAATGCCATTTAAAAATACATGTATATGTAAATTAACTACGCGTTCAAATTCACTTAAAGTTCCAACTTCATTTTTGAAAATGGGAAAAATGAAAGTAAATCTGATCAAACCTATCTCAATGTTCATTGAAATTACAACACACAAGTTTCATAAAACTGATAATGGGCGATTCCCAACCAACTTAATACACCAAAAAAAACATATTTTTTAAAGGTGTTGACTTTTCTCATCAGATACGTTAATCAGTGAAATTAAGTTTGATAAAATTACACTTTTGTATCATGTAAAACTTTGTTATGGAAATTTAGAAACATTTATGTATGTAAATCAAAATTAACAATGTTTCGTTTTTGGTCTACGTTTTGCATAGTGTAATCAAATGAAACATTTCTTGTTAACTGACCACTTTCATATCTCTTTCAAAATTACACCGCTATTGTTTAACACAAATCTTACAATAACTATCATATTACAAAGGTAACTATATTAAAAAAATCTTTTGCTTACTACCTTACTTGATTTATACTAATTATTTTATGTTTGTATATACATGTATATGATAATAATTTTATGCGTAAACCAGAGGTATATCTGATGAAAGGCAACAATGAATGAATGAACACATCTAATGAATGGAAATGTGAAAAAGAACTATTACAACAAACATTATCATAACATATGCATATTGTTTGACCGATTTTTATACCTCACAATTTTTTCTACTGCATCGTTATTGTATAATGTCCATTCATCAGTAAAATAAATAAAAAAAAAACAGTTAAAAATTAATCATTTATTGCGGTTAAAGTTTAAATGCAAATTCAGTAGGAAAAGTGGTATATAAAGAATACTGCATTTTCTCAAACACATTCAATGTAAATTTACATAATTATGTGAATATAACTTATACTAGTACTTCTGCTATTGCTAGTGGAGTCAAAGAAAAAATGTCATCAGATACGTTAACACAAAAACTCTAAAGTGAAATTGTCGTAAACTGAACATCAGTCTGAACATCAGTTAGCAAAGAAAGCAGAGTCATTATTGTTCAATTTGTACTGCCTTTTGGTCTTGCCATAGGGGGAAGGTTCCTAGATTAAAGATATGATGTTTTCAAAGTCTACCCACAATTCATCAGCTCTTGAAGGCCATCTTTTCCATGAACGAAACATGCGCATCCTTTTCATTGGAGTCGACCTATAGGACTTTACCCACATACTATTTGCCCTCATATTTAGCCAAAACAAATGATCCAACAACAGGAACTTTCATCTGTCACTTTACGTTTTCATTGTCGGCTTTACTGTCTTGGACTTTATTTAGAACTCTTTATGTTTGGGTTTTCTGCTTTATACTTTTGATATATATCATATATATCTAGATAATGATTGAGGATATGCACTTGTCTCTTATCACCTTGGTTCATGGGCTTTGGTATCTTTTTCCCAGGCATCTGAATACTGACATGATGTTCCCTCTCAAGGAAATAAATGATTTCTGTTTTCATCATGTTCTCTCTTCGTCGAGTCGTTTTCGACAAATAGGTCTTACTATTTTCGTGTTGGAACTTTGCAGCCCTTTTCTACCAAGACCTGTTTGCTTTCTGATTGTGTCTAACACTTACACTTTTTTACTATTCTTCCACTGACTACTCTCATCATACTCTTTTCATTGACTGAGATGTTGCTTTTTTGTGCTGCCTCTCTCCCTTCAGCAATGATTGCATTTGACATCTCCAGTTTTTTTATTACTTTTCTAGAATGATTTTTTACTCCAAGAAGATTCAGATCATGTTGTGATCTAGGCATCATTTGCATTCTTGTTGTATCATTCTCAAACGAATTTGTGCTTGTGAATGGACTCTCGTTTTCCTTTAGCTCGTAAATGCTCCTTTTCCAGGTATGATTAATCATTCTTCTTTTTTCTCTATATATATTCTTTTTTATATTAAGCTCGACTTTTCGCCATTATAGACCTGAAAAATGAAAAAGTACAGATTTTAGCATACGTTCTTAATGAAAGTATGTAACAATTACCTGTGCAAAGCACCTTTTCACATTTGGTGAATAGTCTGGACATAGATATGCATTTGATTGTACACAGAAAAAAATCATCAGATATGTTAACAAAATCATCAGATACGTTAACCCATTTTATAGCCATCCGTTAGCATCAGTTGTATACATCGGTGTATACACTAAAACCACACCACATGTACATGGGAATATACACTAAACATATTAAAAATCAATGTATGTTTATTCTAAAAACGAAAATTACTGCTGTCAGATACGTTAACAAAAGGTCAGATACGTTAACTTCTTTCTGAGTGTCAACAGTAATAACACGTGAATGGCATAAACCCATAATGGAAAACAATGTATACACCATTCAAAACTTGTATCTACACCGTTCAGTTTTTTCGCTTAATTCTATGTATAAACCGTTCACAAAAAAATGTGTCTACACCGCTCAGCGTGAATATGTTGGTATAGTCTACGCCGTTGTATTGACAATTTAAAAATCGTAAAAAAGTTTATATTTCCAGATATGTTTCGTAAAATCAAGCATTACCATCGTAAAGAACCAGTAAAAAGCTTCAAAATACCACAGAAACATTCAAACAGATATAAATATTGAATAAGATACGACCGAAAATAATGTGCGTTCCTCGATTCGATTTTAATTTCATCAGATTGGCACATTTTGCGTCAATATAATTCGAGAAACAATGAAATCAACAAACTCTTAGATAATGCCGAGGAGGAACATGTTATTCCGCTATCATTTGCTATAAGTGTGGCTGGTAAAAGTGTTGAAGAAAACATGTTATTAATGAAAAACTGGAACACCTACCTATGTTGACTTTCAGCGTCCGCCATCTTGGAAGTGTCTAAACATTTACGGCCGTACAGCTTACAAGACAGTGACTCTTAAGTGCCCTGCCCCGCAAAAAAGTTTTAAGTGGGTGGGGTAGGGGGAGGAGGGGGCAAAAAGGTAAGAATCAATTAATCTTCCCTCCAAATCTTTTGCTTAAAGAATACTTGTGAGTGTGATTTATAAAGCACTAAGGGCGAATAAGGCAAGCAAAGAATTTTTCTATCAATTTATCCTTTAAAAGAAGGAAAAGCAGGAAAAAAGTGAGAATCCCTTAATCACTTTATCCTGTGAAGTGTTTAAACACAAATTAAGTGGTTACATTATATTTTTTTTGTAACAAAACAATGTAGTTAAAAGAAAAGTCAGAAAAAAAGCATAAAATTTAGAAAAAGTAGGAAAATATACAGGGAAAAGAGATGAATTGGGAAAAACAGTCTCTGCTTGAACATATTAAAACCTTCTGACCAGGTTTGAACAAAGATGTGTCTGGATAAATACCAAGGAGAACATGAAATAAAGCCAATATTGTGCTAGAAAGAAATTGTAAAGTGTAACATAAGCTTGACAAATAATCATGTATAGTGCTCTATATCTCCTGTATCAAATAATGCAGGCAGGATAAAAAATAACCAGCTTTGTTTACCGTGATATGCTTTCCCTATTTAAAACAAAACAAAATAACAAAACTTTAAAGATACTTTCACAGTTACATGTCATAGATACAAACTGTTGACTGATATTTTTTGCACCAATTTTCAACAGTACTACTGCCAGTTTACTGGTTTCTGTACACTCTTCAGTACTTATTCAAGTTTTGTTTT
Organism: Mercenaria mercenaria; assembly: GCF_021730395.1. Classification (NCBI taxonomy): domain Eukaryota; kingdom Metazoa; phylum Mollusca; class Bivalvia; order Venerida; family Veneridae; genus Mercenaria; species Mercenaria mercenaria. Next base: position 3,269,900 of record NC_069378.1, read on the forward strand.
TCAATTGCACCATATTTACTGGCACATAAGACAATGTTTTTCATGTTTAAAAACAGATAATACTGAACATGGCAGGAGGTCAAACTCAAGACCACTCTACTGATAGTCTGATGTTAAACCTAAAGCTAACCACTGCAGGCTGGCTTATACAACAAACTGCCCTAGTGCATGTTGCTGTTTTAGCTAAACTGATCCAATTTTACATAATATTTTTTGGCTTCTGTAAAATGACAAAGTCTTCCAATAAGAGTGGGTTTACAAACAGAAAACATTGGTGCCAATGGTGTGTTTAGTTTCAATGAATAAAATTGGACTGTTAACATCCAAGTTGGGAAAAGCACAAAGCAAAACTTCTAAGGAAATTATTTTTAGCTCAAAATTGGTTTAACTGGTAAAACCTCTCAAAAGTGTAGTTAAAATTATACAGTGAAACACCGCTCTCTCGCTCACTCAAAGTCAATGACATGAGTATCCTGTATTGTTTTAGCAATTCATGTGGTCCCAGCTATATTCCTTATACTGGCCTAATTCTTGAAACCCTGAAATACTGAGGATTCTGCTAATCGCCTTAAGACTTCAAGCGACCTGTGCTTAACTGTATTATTAGATTATTCTCTCCTATGTGAATACTAGTATAATTACAATAGTACCAAGATTCTACAGCAAAATCTTACGCCGCTACACTGCTGTCATTTTGAAATTTGTGCATGTAACATAAAATCACAAACATTAAAATTTCACTCTTTCAAAACAAATATTGAAAACAAGAGAGCCATACTGGTCCTAAGAGGCTCACCTTGGTGTATTTGAGAGAGGTCAATGTCAGGCACTACAGACAAAAGTGTCATGAAGCCCATCATGTAAATTTTTTTTTAAGAATTCATTATAAACTTGTTTTCTATATTTAGCTCTGGCTACCCCTCATGGGGATAAGTTATTTAAAGGGTACATTTTTTCTGTGCATTTGAACAATTATGAAAGAGGTCAACCCAAATTTGATGGAAATCCATTAAGCAGTCCATGAGAACTTCTTTACAGGTTTGTCTATTTTGTGCAAAGCAAAGCAGAACCATGTGAACAAACTTGACAGAGATCAATGCAAGAACAGTGTCACTAGAGAACAACCTCTGTGGAGATGAATTAAGTGGTTTGAAGACGAGCTGTCTCAGGAAACGTTCTGATGGGTAACAGGACAAATGGGTACCAGAGAACCCACCTATACCTGCTCTCATTCTGAGCCTGTGGCTCAAGTGAACTACAAATAAAACAACTGAAAACTGAGCTAAAAGTGTATATCAGAAACTACCTGAAGGATTTCATGTGGTCACACTGTACTTACTAATGCACTATATATCTGAAATAGTTGTAAACTGTACAATGAGGGGAAAAAACATGCTAAGGAAGTGAATTGTCTACCAGTCATTTTGTTGTAATTATACTTGCTTTTCTCATGAAATGCATTATTTGTATTTTGGATATTTTTATAAATCCTTTTGAGGCCTGAAGCATAGTTTGTATAATATCAATGTAGCCTCTACAGTGCTATTCCAACCTCTAAATGTGTCCCAAGTTAAAATCTACCTGCAAATGTTGGCATTTATGCATGTTTCCCAGATGACCAATATCGTAAGAAAAATGTGGATATAACAATGTCTTCCAGACAACATGCCAGTCACTAATCAAGCTTAGAGAATTAATCATGGTACAGTCATATCTACGTGACTTCCTGTTAGAAAATTTGTATTCAGAATTTGGAAAACATGGTTTACAACAAACTTACTCTGCTTCCGCCCATGCTTGCTGATGTTTGACTGCGTAAACTTTGCACACTGGCGATAGTGATACCAGTTGATGTGCTGGATGGAGAATTCAGATTGCTGTTTGGTGCACTAGGCTTCAAAGACCCGCTAGCAAGATTACCTGAAAGCAAAGTACAGAGTCATTAATATGAACTCCAACTGTCCTAACATAAACTACATACTGACTGGAAATGGAACTGAAATGTTAACATTATGTATACAAGTCTGCATTTTAATGTAACAGTAATAATGTTTTTGGTAATCACTGCATGCAATGGAAGAACTTTTCTGTGGTTGTTTTTTTTTTGGGGGGGGGGAGCTAAACACCTGAATAGATTTAAAAACAAGAGCTGTCCGTAAGACAGCACGCTCGATCCACTATTCGGGGATTTGACAGTAAAATGAATATATGTCTAAACAAGAGACCTCAACTATAAGAGGAAGATACACCAAGGGGCATAATTCCATCAAATACACAATTAGAGTTATTAGGATTGTTACAACAAATGCAGATGATGATAGTAAAGATATATTTTGAGTTTCAAGTCATTATCTTATATAGTACCAAAGTTATGTCCAGAAAACAAAGTTTGTTAAAAAAAATTAAGTTTAAAAGGGGCATAATTTGGTAAAAAATACAAACCAGAGTTATGGGGATTGTTACCATACATGCAGATGATGGTGATAAAGATACATTTTAAGTTTCAAATCTTTATCTTATATTGCATTATAGTAGTATCCAGAAAGCGAAGATTGCAAAAAAAGTTTAAGTATAAAAGGGGCATAATTCTGTCAAAAATACAATTAGAGTTATGTGGTATGTAACCACACATGCAGATGATGATTATAAACAAATGTTTTTAATTTCAACACATCTTTTAAAGTACCAAAGATATGTCTATTAATAAAGCTTTCGAAAACATTTAGCATGAAAATTATTCCAAGAAGAACTCCTTTGTGACCTTGACCTTGGGTATAATGGGTCCAGCCCCTGCATATAATATGTTTGTATACTGGACAATGTTTATGAGAACTTACAGTAAGATATAAGCAAAAGTAACAAAGTTATGACAGAAAAACAAAGGTTGCCGAATTAACCTTAAAAATAACTTAAGTATAAGACCTTGGTGACCTTGACCTTGGATAAAATGGGCCCAGCCCCTGTACATACTTTGTTTGCATACTGGACAATGTTTATGTGAAGTTACAGTAAGATATAAGCAATAGTAACAAAGATATGACAGAAAAACAAAGGTTGCTGAAAAACTTTAACCTTAAAAATAACCTAAGTATAACACCTTGGTGACCTTGACCTTGGGTATAATGGACCCAGTCCCTACACATACTTTGTTTGCATACTGGACAATGTTTATGTGAAGTTACAGTAAGATATAAGCAATATTAACAAAGATAAGACAGAAAAACAAAGGTTGCCGAAAAACTTTAACCTTAAAAATAACCTAAGTTTAACAGCTTGGTGACCTTGACCTTGGGTATAATGGGCTCAGCCCCTACACATACATTGTTTGTATACTGGACAATGTTTATGTGAAGTTACAGTAGAAGCAATAGTAAGAAAGATATGACAGAAAAACAAAGGTTGCCGAAAAACTTTAACCAAGAAGGGTCACGCCGACGCTGATGCCGGGGCGAGTAGTATAGCCCCCCTATTCTCCGAATAGTGGAGCTAAAAAATTTCATTGTGGTTTCAGTTAACAATGCTTACTTTAAACCTGATAAAATAGTACTGTTTGAGCCTACATATCAGTTCCAGGGTTTTTTGTTAATTACTGAATTATATTTAAGTCCTACATAATACTGTACAGGTCTCCAGGGTGTTTCAATTTTGAGAGCATCTGGAATAATTTTAATCTCATTAGTAAATTTTTTCTTCTCCAAATTCTATAAAAGTTTACACAAGTACTGGTATGTTGTTTTCAAGCCAGTTATTAAAAGGTATTCTGAATTCAAAGACAATTTCAAATTATGACTGAAATTGGCAAAATGTAACAACTAACATCATTGTTTGAAAATTACATCTAAACCAACCGAGATGTTTTCAATCTATTACAAAGTTCCTATTACCATCATAAAGTTCTTTTTGTTGGGTTCAGAGTTGCACTAACATGATTTAGGTTATACGGCGTCTTTGCTAGCCTTTTACTGAGGAGGACCACCCCTGTAGCCAATTTGTGTCATGTTTTAGGCATGCACTGGCACCTCAGTAGAACTGCCTTCCATAATCCAACTCGATGGTTTCCTCACATGAAGAATTCGGCATCCCAAATGAGCCATATCAGTGATTGGGTAAGTGATTGGAGGTCATGGAGGTTTAAATTTTTTAGAATAATGTATAATATCTGTAGTGTTGTCCTAAATCTACAGTAATTAACCTTTACCCTGCTAAATTTCTAAAATGGACGAGTCCATCGTTCAATATGAACAGACTACCCCTTATTATTTGAAGGGGTGTTCACTGAAATTTTACTGACTGAATAGCAAACAATGCACACCTAGATAAGCACTGGTCAGAAAGGCATATAAAAGTATAACATGATAAAAAGTAATGAAATGGGCAAAAATAAGATCTACAACACAAATAACTACAAAAAATGGGCAAAGTGTTAAACAATAATGCCAGGGGAACACTTCAAAATAGAATGTGTAAAAGGACAAAGTCTGTGTATGAACAATATCATGCAATTACTGTACAGACTGCATTTAGTGGCACGCAATAACTTCTTGAAAACTCGTACACATTAATGTAATGATTTTGTTGCAATTAAAAGTACAAAGAGTAAGCTCAGACACTCAAGCAAAATTGAGGAGTTAATGGACCCAACTGAATGGTAATTTATAGGCTGTGAAAAACTGAAAACATTTCACGAAAGAATATTTCATTATTTTTAATGCTACACTGCTGATATTCTTTGCAAGTCACTAATACCAAGACTTATTGGTCTTTTGTCAAATTAGTACTGAAACATTAGCTTTATCAAACTTGAAACTTCTGAAATCTACTGGTCTAAATATTCCTTTCAAAAACATTTACAGAAAAGAAATGCACATTCATATCATACTGTATGATAACATAATCAATAAACATGTAAAGCATATGGAAGAACAGCATGAAAAACAGGAGTGAAAGGGACCTGTTTTTGATGTTTCACTGCAACATTTGTAATAAATGTGGGTTTAACTGCCATGATAATGAAGATAGAATCATGTGACATGCATTAGTTATTGTGAGAAACACGTGTACAAAGTGAAGCATTTTTGACACTGAAATTAATATAACATGGGATTCTAAGGATGGGATGATAAGGGGCAAAAAAGATATTAAACTAGAGGTGCTTTTGAGAAAAGCGCATGTCTCTTACAACTGCCCCTATAAACAAGAGCTGTCGTAGGACAGCAATGCTCGACTATTGAACAGCCTTGTCAATTGAATGAATACAAAAGTCGAAAAAGGGGCATAATTTTGAAAAAATGGAAAAAGGGTTATGGAACCTTTACAGTGCTTATCAGCTCATAAAGTGAACAAGTGCGTGAAGTTTCAATCCTTTCCCATAAGTGGATGCTGAAATACAAGCTTACATACAAAAACTTAACCAAAGACTGCTAAGTCGAAAAAGGGGCATAATTTAAAAAAAAAAGCAAAGTAGAGTTATGGGACCTACACAGTGCATGTCAGATCATGACAGTGAACAAGTGTGTAAAGTTTCAATCCATTCCCATTAGTGGGTCCTGAGATACCAGCTTACATACAAAACCTTAACCAAGAATTTCTAAGTCAAAATAGGGACATAATTTTGTAAAAAAGCAAAATAGAGTTACGGAACCTCTGCAATGTAGGTCAGTCTATCACAGTGAATAAGTATGTGAAGTTTCAATCCATTCCCACAAGTGGTTACTGAGATACCAGCTTACATACAAAACCTTAACCAAGAATTTCTAAGTCGAAAAAGGGGCATAATTTTGAAAAAAAGAAAAATAGAGTTATGGAACCTGTGCAATGTAGGTTAGTCTATCACAGTGAATAAGTGTGTGAAGTTTCAATCCATTCCCACAAGTGGTTACTGAGATACCAGCTTACATACAAAACCTTAACCAAATCGGGACGCGGACGCCGACGCATGGGTGAGTCCAATAGCTCTACAATTCTTTGAATAGTCGAGCTAAAAATGTCTAGTTTCTCTAGATGGATTAGATGAATGGACCAAATTAGACGGCTTGGACGAATGGACTCAATCAGTAATTCAAGGGCCATAATTCAAAAGTGCCTGGACGGATTTGGCTAGTTATCGAACTTGGCTGAGGTCTTATGGTCAAACACATTTTGTTCAAGTTTGGTGAAGATCGGATGAGAAATGTTCAACTTAGAGTGGGGACAAGCTTTGTGACAGACAGACACACAGACTGGAGTGAATCAATATGTCTCCCACACCACTGTGTGGTGGGAGACATAATTATGCCATTCTAAAAACCTTGTTCACTGCTTTATTAAATCTTCTTAAAGTTTAACATCAGGAGCTGTCATAAGTGACAGTGCTCTCGACTTTTTTGGTGCTTGATAAAAACTTGGTCTTATCTGAGGAAACTAGAGCTAACACTGGAGTGATTAATACTCCTTATGTGGATGATGATGTGGGACAACAGTTTAAGCTCGAGTCAAATCCATTTAGTGATAACAAATACAGAATGAAAGGGTCAGAAAGATTTAACCAGAATTTCTAAGTATAAAACAGAAATAACTAGAGCTGTCACAAGGGTGATGAATTATACACCCACATTACAGCCTTGTCACAGAAGTGAGCCAATGTCAAAGTCAAACCTCAATATCAATAGGGGTCATCTGCTGGTCATGATCAACCTCCATATTAAGTTTTGTGACCCTAGGCCCAACTGTTCTCAAGATATCATCCAGAAATGTTTTAACTGTTCTAGGTCACTGTGACCTTGACCTTTGACCTACTGACCTCAAAATCAATAGGGGTCATCTGCTGGTCATGATCAACATCCCTATAAACATTCATGATCCTAGGCCCAAGCGTTCTCAAGTCATCATCAGGAAACAACTGTTCCGGGTCATTGTGACCTTGACCCTTGACCTGCTGATCTTAGTTGAACTTGACCTGTATTTTATGATGTTACACCTGTGTACCAAAATTAATGATCCTAGGCCCAAGCATTCTCAAGTTTTCATTTGGAAATCGTTTTAACTGTTCCGAGTTATTGTGGCCTTGACCTTTGACCTACTGACCTCTATTTTATGATATTACACCTGGGACCTTGAATCATATGATGTTAGTGGTGATGTGAAAGTCTGAATGAAAATTAATTCATTTAGTAATAAATGAGAGAGTGAAACCTGAAATTGTATGTAAAAAGGGATAATAATTAATGAAATATTGGTTTGAAAGTTATGGCCCTTGTGTCATATGATGTGGGTGATGAATGGGAGCAACTACTTTAAGTTTGAAGCAAATCTATCAAGGAATAACAGATACAAAGTGAAAATGCACCAAAACTTTAACCAAGCTGCAGACGTGGACGGACAGGAGTAGGAAAGCTCTCTAGTAGCTAAGTACAGTTGCACTAAAATTAAATATCAGTCCTTGTTATTTAACTTGTAATTTTAATAACCCTCTCCCAGTCTTCTAACATCTATTACCATCAAATCTACATAATGTGGTCAAACAATTAAACTTTAATATTAAAATATTAATAGGAGATAAGTGTTAGAACATATTTTAGCACCTCTACAGTCATATCTACACCATCTGGAAGTGTTCGAACCTATAACCTGTTACTCTCCTACCTTAGGAACTCCTAACAGAGGGGAAAGCCTTACCTAAATCCCTGCTTACTGTAAACATTTATTTATATTTTTAAATTTCATAAATAGAATGTTCTGTTTATACATTGTACAAACTAGAAATCACACAAAAGAAAATAAAAGAAACCAAAACTCACACAAAACAGAAATTACTCTTACTCTATGTTTCAGTCATTTAATAGATTTAAAGGGGCATGCGTCAGTTTGAAGTTTGAAGAATATGTAAAAAAAAACAAACAAAAACACTTAAAAATGACAGACATAGCTTTTGCTGTATTACATACATCATATTCCAGTAATAACAACTGAAATGATTTAGACTGGTTGTCGGAAATCCATAAATTTTGCTGCTTGAGAATCTTCGATATTGCAACGTCTTTTCTGCAGGCAAGCCCCTTTAAGTCAAATGGAAAAAAAAGCAGATTCTACTGATGACTTACTTGCTAAAATGTAAAGTTAAACTATTCAGATTTATTAAAAAATTAGAACATATCATTCCTTTTACCCCTATTTATTACTAATGAAATCTCCTTCTCAGTGTAGCACACATTCCATTAGTACTGACCAAGGGGTGTCAAGGTGAAATATATTCTCTTTGTGCAACATGGTGCAAGGAATAAACACAAGACCAAAGGAACCTACCCAAATAGAACAGACATAGTTAATGCATGACCTTATCTTTTGAGATATTTAGAAACAGAGTAATCGGAATAAGCGAAGGCATAGTACATGAATTCAAAAAAAATGCCAGGACCAAATGTTTTTAATTTCCATCAACTCTTCAAGTTTCATAGAAATACAAATCTGAAAATACTACTTTTTTTTCAACTAGTCTTTATTAAGTTGTATAGTGATATTCTCTGGTTCATCTATCTGACTACTGTTTATCAACCTATGAGGTTTGGCATCTGAAGGCCAAAGCAGTGTTTACTTGTAAATCGGTTAAACTATTTTCACTCTACGAAATTTAGTGACTGTAGTGCAAAGCATTCTGGACTTACTCAGTGGAAACTGATTTCAGTCTCCAGGGCACTGTGACCATGACCATTGACCTATTGACTCCGAAAACAATATGGGTCAACAGTCATTCTTTAAGTATGAGGACTGTAGGTCATAGCATTCCATTCACTGATACTGTTTGGAAACCAAATGGTGTATTGATAAATGACCAACACTTAGCAAACAAACCCTGCATTTTTTTAAGGGGGACATAAAAATAATACTGACAACATATTGCTTTTATGGGTAGGTTCCAAGAAAAATCTATCAAAAATGCAATGCAAATGCAGAGGTCTGACAAACACAAAACAAACTTCAATTTATACCTGTTTTTGTAAGGGGTGTCTGGAACAGCGACCTCACTACACTGTTGTCCGAAGCACGGAGCAGGTTCACCACCTCCACCGGAAGTCGGTCTCGATTTTTCTCAAGAAACCCTGCAGCATCATATTTTACCCTGCCAGCGTAGTGATCAATGCTGAAATGCAAGCTTGAAGTTGCTTTTGGTCGACTGTAGTAATGGCTTTTCACATTCTGATGAAATTTCTCTGAAATCAAATATTTGTGTGTTTAGGTTTTTGTTTGTTTTCTTTACTTTATAAAAGGAAACTTTGGGTTAACTTAATAAAAGAAACATTAATTTGCAGTTTCCACTAAATGTAACAAAACAGTTTTGTGTGTGTTAGAAGTGCATGAGGGTATAGGTCCCACTTACACCGTCCAGCTTCTGTTAAAGTCACCCCTGAATGGAAGTACTTGTATCATATTTCAAATATAACAAGAGCTATCCGTAAGACAGCGCGCTCGGCTTTTCTCAGTGCTTGGCTCTGAATTAGAGCTTTGCCAGTAAAAAAATTTTAAGTTAAAAAGGGACATAACTCTGTCAAAATTCAAATCAGAGTTATCTGAATTGTGCCTCCTGGTGTAGACTTTGATAGTAAATAACTATTTTGAGTTTAAAGTCAAAAGCTTTAACAGTAACAGAGATATTTGACTTTTAACAAAAAATTCTAAGTTAAAAAGGGGCATAATTCTGTCAAAATTCAAACCAGAATTATGGATATTGTTTCTCCTGGTGTAGACTTTGATGGTAAATAAGTATTTTAAGTTTCAAGTCAAAAGCTTTGATAGTAACAGAGATATTTGACTTTATCAAAAACTTTAACAAAAAATTCTTAGTTAAAAAGGGGCATAATTCTGTCAAAATTCAAACCAGAATTATGGGAATTGTGTCTCTTGGTGCAGACTTTGATTGTATATAACTATTTTGAGTTTCAAGTCAAAAGCTTTAATAGTAACAGAGATATTTGACTTTATAAAAAAAAAATTAAAAAATTTCTAAGTTAAAAAGGGGCATAATTTTGTCAAAATTCAATCAGAGTTATGGGGATTGTTTATTCTGGTGTAGACTTTGATGGTAAATAAGTATTTTAAGTTTCAAGTCAATAGCATTGATAGTAACAGAGATATTTGACTTTATTAAAAACTTTAACCAAAAATTTTAAGTTAAAAAGGGGCATAATTCTGTCAAAATTCAAATCAGAGTTATGGGGATTGTTTCTCCTGGTGCAGACTTTGATAGTAAATAAGTATTTTAAGTTTCAAGTCAATAGCTTTGATAGTAACAGAGATATTTGACTTTATCAAAAAACTTTAACCAACGGCAACGGCGACGCTGACGCAGGGGCGAGTGCAATAGCTCTACTTTTTCTTTGAAAGTCGAGCTAAAAAGTACATGTATACAGCTAATTTATTCTTACCCACTAGCGTCCAATCTGTAGCTTTTGGGAAGTGACTTTCTTCATCAAGTAATGCCAGAAGACCCATGGGTTTCATCAGAAACATGTCTAGAAGGGGTCGGTTGTCAACAAATGTGATTGCACTGCCATCTACACCTTCATTCTGGTATTCTTGCTGTTAAAGGTAAGAGTAAATACAGTTGAACTTGCCTTAGTTGTCACTTGCTCTAAACATTTTTTTTTTTGGTTGAACGCCATTTTTTCAACAGTATTCAGTTATGTAACTGCAGGCAGTTAACCTAACCAGTGTTCCTGGGTTCTGTACCAGTACAAACCTGTTCTACACAAGTAACTGCCAACTTCCTCAGACGAATCAAAGGTGGAGGATGAATGATTTCAGACACAACGTCTTTTACCACATCGTCACTTCAAACCACAGGAGTCAAAACAATCTCACTTCAAACCACAGGACTTAAAACAATCTCACTTCAAACCACAGGAGTCAAAACAATCTCACTTCAAACCACAGGAGTCAAAACAATCCAGGTCAGAGTCTTACAAGGGTTGAACTGTCTTACATTACAAAGACTTCAAGCTAAGTGATAAGTTGTTCTCTTTAGAGTAATAATTTGCTTGAAATTACATTGAACTGCAAATAGAAGCTTTCAAGTGCGTATCCTACAAAGGAAGTTTACAAATCCTACACGAGTTCCAAGTATCTATCTGTGTTTATTTTTGTTTATATTAAGTCATTTTGTCACTTTTTAGCTCTAAATGGTGGATGAAGACCAACGTACCATACAACTGTAATTTCAGCCATGGGCTGATGGATGCCTGGGAAAACCATAAAATGATAAACATTTAGATCCAGACAACCCTACAATATAGAGTAAACCACTGGTTCAACTTACCAACTCCCATGCAAAGATATGCTGATTAAAGTAATACTGAATCTGTTCATTAGCGATGTTGATACACAATTGCTCGAAAGAATTGCTCGGGAAATTCTCAAACCCAAAAATATCCAGTAGACCAATAATGTTCAGTTTCTCTCTGTAAATAAAAACCAGAAAACAATTGTTTTGTGTCTTCATTGTATATAACTGAAACAAATAGGAAGTTCAATTCATGATAAAAGCTTGAAAGCTATAATGTAGAGGCAAATCTTGCTTAAAAAGATAAACATGTAGACACTCTGGGTTTAATAAAAATTATATTTAAACAAGAAGCAGCGTTCAATAAACGCTTGATGCCCCGGTGGCATCCTTGTCGATACAAGGCAACCTAAGTCCAAAACGAGGTCAAGTTCAAGGTCAAGGTCAAACTGAGGACAGGTGATGTCTCAAAATGAGGAATGGTCCCAGGTTACATCTGCATTAGTGTCAATTCATTCTTGTAAGGGGTATTGATGCTAGACGAAACAGTCCCATTTGGTTAACCAAGAGATGGTCCATATAAAGCAACCTAAGTCCAAAATGTGGTCAAGGTCAAGGTCAAACTGAGGTCAGATGAAGTCTGAAGATGAGGAATGGTCACAGGTTACATTTGCATTAGTATCAAGTCATTCTAGTAAGGGGTACTGATGCTAGACGAAACGGTTCCATTTGGTTAACCTCGTACGGACAGACGAACAGACAAACGAACGGACGAACAAACGAACAGGACAATCACTATATGCCTCCCGCATCAGTAGATGCCAGGGGCATAAAAAATTTTCAAAACGTCTCCATGACCAAGAACTGTACTCTCAGACTGGTTTATATTTTTGGCATGCTAGAACTGTTTTATGCATCCTTTTGCATATCAACAGTTCAAGTAGCAGTTAGATTGTTTCTTGAAGTATGTCAGCTGCTAAAAATTACCTTGAATTGTTTCTCATTTAATTATGTAGCATGAGAATAACTTGTATGCAAAACTAATTAATCAAACATATACTGGTATTTGAGAACCACTGAGCCTAAAGGCATCCTCTATTGAGAACATACATTTTGTCTTGTTGTGGTTTTCAATGAGTAAGTTCACAGTTTCTTGATTATGATCCGATTCGGTTTTACATCTCATTTACATCAAAATGAAAATGAGGATGAGCTTTACACTCACCTGTTGTTTAAATTGGATAAAGCTTCAAAGGGCAAAAAGGTATTTTAGTTACTGATACCAAATCGTATTACCAACGTTGTTATAAATATTAAAATTTTGACAGCAGTAAAGCCCTTACTGACATGATAATGAGACTATTAACCTTTACCCTGCTAAATTTTCAGAATGGACCAGTCCATCATTTAATTTGGGCAGTACCACTTATTATTCAAAGGTGTGTTCTATGTAAATTTACTGACCGCAAAGTGAACAGTGCGCACCATGATTAGCCTGCACGTCTCTGCAGGCTGATCTTGGTCTGAACTGGCCGCAATGGCAGAATCATTTGTTGCAAGCTGGCTAAAGGTTAATAAATTTTACGCAAACAAATAAATTCACTGTACAGGGTAAACTACTCACAGCTTATACATCTCCTTATCTGGTTGTAGTAAAATATTGATTTTGTTAACAATCCAGCTGAACAGCCTTCCATACAGTGATTTTGACATGGCATCTCGTACATCCAGTGCCTCGTGCATAGTGTTCTCACGAATGATCACTTCACCACGTGCAACCATTCCTGTTGTTGTCAATACCTCTATCAGATCTCTTGATTCCAAGCCCAGCAGTTTTGCAACTGAAATTAAAATTTTGAATATTTCATGTGCGATTTTACTTCTCCATATTATCATATTACAGACACAAGCCATATTCTACTTGCTAAGAATTTACACTTGGTAGCTGGTTACTCTAACAGAATAAATGAGTTATATTTTATGGTGAATCAACAAAAAAAGGTCATTATATTGCCTATACTCTATTTGGGATAATTTACAACTGTTTTAAGTTTGCTAATCTCTTTGTTAGGGATATGAGAGAAAATAGAGCTATTGTGAATATTAAAGCCTACATTTTGGAAGAAATGAGCATTGCAAAGTTTACAATTTTTAATAACTCTACAACAACTTAAAACTTCTTATACAAACTACTTTAGGTCTATCATTTTACCCCAGTGTTTTACAGGGTAATGTTTTGGACTATATTACCTGCATTAATAAGTTCTGTGTTAGCCACTTTAACACTGTCTTCTGTGTGACCTTGAAACTGTTTCTCTACAAATTCTACATTGCCCATGTAAAGTGTAAACTATATTACCTATATCTGTAAGTTCTGTGTTAGCTACTTCAACACCATCTCCAGTATGGCCCTGTGACTGTTTCTCTACAAATTCTACATTGCCTGTGTGAAGTTTGACCTATCTTACCTATATCTGTAAGTTCTATTTTTAAAATTAGCTACTTCCACACCATCTCCAGTATGGCTCTGTGACTGTTTCTCTACAAATTCTACATTGCCTGTGTGAAGTTTGACCTATCTTACCTATATCTGTAAGTTCTGTGTTAGCTACTTCCACACCATCTCCAGTATGGCCCTTCGACTGTTTCTCTACAAATTCTACATTGCCGGTGTGAAGGATAGCTGCTATGACTCCAAATATTGAAGACACCTCCTGTTTGAATGCAAAGTACAAACACATGTTGAATATATAAACATAATGAAAGTAAATCCAAATAGCATTCTGAGAACTGTTTTCTCCCATGAAGTATTTCTAATTTAAATTTCTTTTAATACATTTAAACAGTTTTAGAACAAAATGCTACACAATCAATTTTCACATGAACAATCTGTCCAATAATTATTTTAATGGTCGGAACTTCCATTTTTAAGGTTCAAAGAAAGCATCCGATGATGTAACTACAAAGAAGTGATACACCTTTAAGTGTTACATTTGTGAATACATGTATATAAACTGGAATACAGAGGTACATGTACTTTTGGGTGATTTCGAGGTTTAATTTTGTTCCTGTACCCCCATGCAAAAGCAGACTTTGTTCAGGGACTTGTGTTATATTGTTTATAGTAGTTTATAGTATATCCATATCCTGTTCTGTTTACCTCTTTTGTCCAAAATCTCTCCTAGGTTTTGCATGTTTACAGATTACATACCAGATTAATTACATTACTTGGGCTCTCAATGAAACAAAATAAAAAATGGAAAAAGTCCAAACATCACAAATTTTCCTTTTTTTAAACCTTTACTCTGCTAAATTTCTAAAATGGACAGGTCCATCGTTCAATTTGGGCAGCATCACTTATCATTTAAAGGGTGTTAATTGGACATTTAATGATAAATAGTGAACAGTGCAGACCATGATCAGCCTGCACATCTGTGCAAATTGATCTTGGTCTGCACTGGTTGCAAAAGCAAAATCACTTGCCGCCAGCAGGCTAAGGGTTAAAGAAAAATTTTGAAGTGTTTCTGTTTTTAACATAATCTCTCCTTTAAGCTTATTTGTGAAATATTTAATTTCGCAACTAGAAATTCTGCAGAAAACAGTAAAATTAACATAATTTTAAATTAAGACTACATACTATTTTTACTAAACCCTAAGATTTTGAACATTTTTTCTCATTTACAGCAGTCACACTGAAGGCTAAGATAAAACAATAAGCTCAGCTAAACAAAAAATTTTAATGCTTGCCAAAAGAGGTGAAAATGACAGAAAACAGAGGATGCAAAAGTAAAAATAAGAGGCAGATATTGTTTTACATTTTCGGTGGGTTTCTTGTGAGGGGATAGCAAGGAACAATACAGAATAGAAAAACAGAAACTGAAAATTGCCGTGGCGATGGTGACATCAAGCAGAGTAAGATAGCCCTTTGCATTTCTCGAGGTAAAGCTAAAGATGATTCTACAGCTTTTCCCTGATGAGGTAAGGTATGAGAAGCCTTTTGTGGCATACTTTCATTAATACACTATATCAATTAAACAGATGGCTGAATGATTTCTTACAATGAAGGAACTATATCCAAGTTAGGTCTGAAGCCAATGTTAGCATATAAGCAACTTGTAGCAGTCTTATGTAAGTCACAATGACATGTTTTAGAGCTCTTTTTGGAGAAACCTGTTTGTGTATTTACAGACCAAAATCAGAAAGTAATATATTTACCCAATACAAATGTACTAAATTTACACGTTCTTGAACCAAACTGGAGAAAAATTTGAACACTTATGTAAAGAACTTTACCTCTTCCTTAAATCCAATAATGCTGAAACAATGCTGAATGGCCTTGAACTTGACCCTGTTTACAGACAAGGTCACCATCTCTGGTTGAGAACTGCTATGCTCACTGATATACCTGTAAACAACCATACATGTGCAATACATATATGTATACATTCTTATGAAATATTATTCTTGCCAACATCACATAGGGTAGAAATAACACTGAGCTTTGGTTTTGTTTTGTGTTTTGTCTTTCATTCATCAAGTACATTTTTCTTGCATTTCAGGTATACACTCACTGTGTTTCAAAAATTCATAGCAACATTACCGGTCTGATACTTAGAATATGTGGACAATGTAACCATGGTAACAGACCAATGGCATGGCTGCATTCTGGGACCAATATCAAATCCAAGTTTCTGGCTTTGCAATCTTTTAGATTTACAAATGGAGAAAACAAACAAAGACCAGACAAAAAGGTCACCCCTGTATAAATATGTATAAATACCAATCGTACCTGTAAGTTGCATTTTCATGAAGATGATACTTGTGGCTCTTGTCCTCACTAGGTAACCCATCATGTACATAGTAAAATATGTGGAAATTCTGTTCACCCCTGAGGAAGTATACAAAAATCTACATTGCACTGATGAAACAGTTAAATATGATTCACAGTCACCTGTGTAAAGCAGCCACCTTGCCATAAACAGCCAGTAAGATAATTTCCCAAATTGAATTTTTGTTCTAATTTCAACTTGTGTTGACAAGCCACCTGCATGAAACACCTGTCAGACTGTGCCCCTCCCTTGGCTGGCTGCTTAATACAGGTTTGACTGCATGATAAAACAGTAATATATGACTATATTGAGCTGGTTTGTTTGATGGCGGTCGACTGGGTTCAGGAAATCATTGTGGAGGTCATAGAAATTTCAGAACTGAACTGTTAGAATTGCTAAATGTTAAAGATATTTAGAATCCTTGGCAACAATGAGCACACTTACTGCAACATAAGGAACACACCACAATAAGATTTCCACAATGTTACTGACAACATGAATCATGGCAGGTACAGTGCAACCTCTCTAGGAGTGACCACCACTTGGAAGACTGAAATGTGTTTGCTGTAAAGATGTTGCCATGGACAGCTTATTAATAAATGACTTTGAATAAATAAGTAGAATAGGAAAGAAAACATCTGCCTTTGTAGGGAGGAATGTGCTATGTTGAGGTTATATTGTTTTTATAGGTTAAACAATGACTTTTTAGCTTCTGATGCCCTTAATATGCACATTAATTCAGGCACGTGGAAATCAGCCAGCAGGATGGCTAAATACAACAAAAGAATTCTACACAATAAGCCAGGTTCTGAACACACAGTGGTGAGGTGCAAATTATCTGGTCAGTGACCTTTACCACTTGGCCGTGGTGCCACAGGGATCCTTTACACTGTATCACCTGGAGACAATTTTTAAAAATTTAGATCTGACTAATCTAACTTTAATGTTCTGGATAATTATATTTTTAGTTTATAAACAGAAAAATAATCTTATATTTCACAAAATAATTTGGAAAGTAAGGAAAAAGTAGTAAAGGATTTAATCTTCGGTAATATGAAATATGGTGAATGTGTTGTTGGTCTCAAATGCCTACATGAGCATTACTAAGTGGACAGGATTTCTCAAACTGTTTAAAGTTTTTTTTTATTTATTGGCTATAAAAAGACTTCTTTGAAAGATCTGATATATGAATATGAATTTTGATACTCTATAAATTGCTGAATAGGGAATAATAGGATGTTTTTTGTCAAAAGTTACAGCAGGTTTTGAGATATCAACTTCATACATTTTTTGTGGTTTCAATTAATTTGAAAAAAACAGGGACAATTTCATGTTATTGTGGAAACAACATCAGACAATACTGTGTTTTCTTGTAACTAAGAGTTTTACAATTAAAACTAATTACGCCGTAATGCATTTTGGTGTAAATTTTCTTGTCAAACCTTTTCAGTGTGTGCACCTTGATGTTATTACTAACAAAACAAATGTAAACTTTCATAGATAACTAAGCAAAGATAATGACTTTGTTGTTTCTACAACTGATTTAGAACAAAGGATTGTTGTTTTCTTTAAGACATAAACAAACATGTTTTAGCTTTCTTTTCTGTAGACATGTTCAAATATTTAACCATTATTATTGCAGTATTTACATGGACTGGCGTATCCCGTGGTCTTCATTATTATAACATAATTACTGAATTTTTATTTTACCTATCTTGATGTCTAAATTATTTTTTAAACAAATTTCTTTTCAAAAAATTATTTTTCTAATTTCTTTTACAACCATAGGACTAAACTTAGAATCATGGCAAAAATGTCTGTACATATCAGAACTCACAGCCCAACAGTATCTTCCATGGATGATTCCAGCAGAAGAGTTAGGCACTTTGGGATTTTTGTAGGATGGTGCAAGATGCAGATGACTGTACCATTTTGAGAAGTTTTTCCTTGTTGTTTTATATGCAAGGTATAAAGTACTGATATAAAGCCAGAAAATCTGAATAAATTCTGTAACAAGACCTTTTGAAAACAGACAATGTGACCTAGTAAAATAATTATAGCAGATTTGGTTAAGCGAGTCTTTTCATGAAAAATGTGACACTCTTCAAGCCTCCTAGCACCGGCTTAAGGGGAATTATATTACACAGATACTGAATGGACTCCATTATCCTCCATTATCCCAGTCTCACCTGAAATTAGCAATTTTATTTAGTAGAGTAGAACCTTAAACCCATGGCCCGTTTTCCTTATCCTGAATTTTACCACGAAACTTTAGATATTCTCTAGATTATTACAGACCAGTAACACATTGCTGTTCTTTGCATTCATATAGGCTGAACAATGCTCAGTTAGATACAGTGTACAGGAAATGACAGGGTAATAATCCAGACTGAACTGTTCTATACTTACTGTGCTTGAAAGATAACTCTGGATTTCTCCAGGAGGTATTCTGTGATTTTAGCTGTAAGGTATGATAAAAATGATATCAAATGCTTGAAAACAGAGCTAATGAGTTAATTATTACAATCTAATAAAAGTATAAATTTAAGCTTGAAATAATTATATCTTCAGTATGAAAAATTACACACTTTCTTTGCATACAAGCATAACTTAAGCAGGAATCATTTTTTCCAAATTTTAATCTGTATTTTTTTATTAAGTTCATTAAATTCCTTTCTATGGTAAAAAATTACATGCACATCACTGAATTTTAAAATAAGATAAATTATGGAATTTTATACTGAAATGTCACACATCCATGTTTACACACCTCCAGTGACAGTTCCATTCTCAGTGAAGAACATTTCTAGATATTTGCCGAATCTGCTCGAGTTATCATTGATAACAGTCTTGGCATTTCCGAAAGCTTCCATCAACGGGTTGACCTGCAGAATTCTCTCCTCCAAATCACGGTTAGGTGCCTGTAACAACAAAAAACAGGTCTGTATCCAGCACTTTCTCTACTATTTGCAGACATCACCAAGTCAAAAAGATTTTATACAGTTGTGACTTATTGTAAATATGTGAACACACTATTGATATAGATTATGTTACAATAAACAATCTACTTGAAAGTGACTTGCTTTCAAAATTGGAAGATGTTGGCATGTTACAAAAAATCATTCCGACTAATTCGATTTCAGTGTGACACTGCAGTGCAGTTCAGTCATTACTGATTTTTCAACTGGCAAGATGTGTTCAAATCATTCAATATAAAGTCAGCCGCCTTAAATCCATGGAATGACCCTCTCTCTATTAGAAAGTTTTCACTTACCATGCCAAGCTGTGTGAGTTGCTGCACCAGAAAGTTAGCACTCATTGTCTTCCCTGCCCCTGATTCACCACTGATCACAATACACTGTCAATATAAAAAAATTCAGTGAAATCAACTGGTACACCATTTAATGCAACAATTTCAGCATGCTCATTGCAAACCTACATACAAATGATAAACATTTACAATCGAAATATAAATATTGCTGAAACAAAAACTGTAAATGCAAAATGAGGGAAATCGTACTCAAAAATATAGAATAATCACTTTTTAAACTGACTTGTTCACAGACCACTCAAGGTCAATATGAACGTTTGACTGACACAAAAAATAGATTACTCCAGGGACTACCCTTAATCTGATGAAGTCTGCCAGCAGTAGGTTCAAGCTTTCTCAAGTAATTCATCAGAAACTGTTCTCAGTCACAACGTCACTGTGACCTTGACCTTAGGAGTTTTGACTCAAGAAACAATAAAGGCCATTTACTGTTTACAGGCAATTATCCTACAAATGCGACGATTGTAGGCTGAAGTCTTTCTCTAGTTGATGATCAGAAACCAAATGTTCTACTAACAGACCAACTTTCATACAATGAACCTAATGTATGACATATTCATGTGTAAGGTCACATACTATTTAGTTATAAAAAAGACAACTTATAGCTAGGCATATATGGGATGATTTTTACCTGATGCTTTTTCTGGTGTACCATCATCTGATATGCTTGATCGGCGATGGCAAAAATATGGGGAGGGTGATCTCCCTTTGCTGCATTCATATACATCTGTGAGTGTTCCTCATTGTAAATGGTGAGGGAGGAAAACGGATTTACTGCCAGCAGAATATCTCCGATATATGTGTAAATAATTCCTTGAGTATAACGTGTAAACAGCTGGGCTACAATTGACTCCTGAAAAAAATTTCATTTATTGATAACGATGTCATCAATCTAAAGTGAAACATTATTTCTACAAATTTCTATGCATGACATCAACTGTGTTGGTATGACGTAAAACCAAATAAAACAAACAGCAAATAAAGAAAATACAGAAAGAATATGGCATTATACAGAATAGAGTATTTTTGACCATTACTCTACAACATTTTGCTCATCATACATGGAACAATTGACATATTATACAAATTGAATCCTTAAAATTTCCCTTCTATAAACGTATTGATATAACCTCGTTTGACCTTAAAATAGAAAAAATTAGTTTAAGTCATGTCCAGTGGGTACACTTATTATTTTTCTTGTCAAAATATAAGTCCTCTCAAAGTGTACATTGACCAACAATATTTTCAGATTCTACATGAAATGATTTAAACTACCTTATTACCTCATCTAAGACCTCCAGCTGTGTAAGATCATTTGTTGTCGGTGGTGGTCCCTGTCTGGACTTGCGAGATTTCAGCCGACCTTGCTTGGTTGTGACGTCAGGCTCATGTATGATACGTTCTACTTGAGAAGTCAAGGCTACCAACTGTTCCTTCAGCTAAACAGTTATAAAAAATAAATATAAATCATTAAGAAATTCATTAAATCAAAAATTGCACACCAGTATTTTCTTTGAATTTTTCTGTTTCTAAGAATTCCTCAATCATTTTGAATAAAGTGAATATATGCTACTGAAACAATTGTGGTAAATTACATGGGAACATACTAGAAAAAAGTATTGATACACACACAATCAAATCTGTATTAAGCAGACAGCCAAGAGAGCAACACAATCTGGCTGCCTCCTTGGCAACACAATCTGGCTGCCTCCTTGGCAACACAATCTGGCTGCTCAACACAAATTGGAATTAGAACAAAAAGCCAATCTGGAAAGTTAGCTGACTGACTGCTGAAGACAAGTGGCTGTTTAATACAGGTGGTCACTAAGACAGGTTCAACTCTATTAAGCTATTTTATAAATTCTACTGAATTAAGCATACTAATATAAAGACTACTGATACTACGGTGGTTAAGAAACTGAGAATGATGGAAAAATCTTACAACACTTAATAATGTCCAAGTTCATCACAAACTGAGTCAAAAAGGAGATTGATCAAGATGAAAACTAGAGGTATCTCATCTCTCTTTAATCAAACTTTTTTTTATCTATCAATTAAAAAGTGAATCCAATGTTAAATTACATGAATTTTTTACAGTACCTTAGTAACATCTTCAGGCACCTGTGCAATGAATGGATGTTCTAGAAGATCCCAGGTGAAAGGTCTCTGTTCATAGTCCTTATTCAGACATCTGAAATTATTTATATTTATAATTCAAAAAGAACTGTAAATCAGAAAAAGCCTCTTTCAAAACTTGCACTGCCTGGCTCAATATTATTTTCCATGGTGCAGATCAAACTGTATTGCACAGTTGAAACAAGAAATGTGGAAATTCCACAAAAGCCATGTTTTCAAACTTTGCATCAAACCAACAGGTTCTGTTTAAAAAATACTCATGTTCTATTACACATATCTGACCGCATCCAATCATGCTATTTGGAAGTACAGATATAAGAAACGTAGATGTGTCATTGCTATATGTAATTTATGATTCCCTGATAAAAGCTACCTAAACACAAAGTTTGCTGACAACAAGTGACCCCCAAATACATTCCCAACCTTTGTATTTGATAATAGCTATCTACACACCAAGTTTATTGATATTAGGTTTACCCAAACTAAAGATATTGAGTGGAAGCCATTTTTCTATTTTTGTTAACTGTGACCTTGACCTTGACCCAATGGTATTAAAATGACCATTTTATCAAACAAGAGGGTCATGATGACCCTGGATTGCTCACCTGAGTAATATGAGCTATATGTTTCAAATGTCAAACTGATACAAAAATATTAAGAAAGTCAGTAGGTCACATTCATGGTCAATGAAATTCAGTTTTACGATTGGTGTGCAAAACTGTGTATGTCATCCAAATTTCAAGGCTGTATCTTAAAAAACAAGAAAGTAGGTCAGCAGGTCAAGTGACATCATATTACTTGGGGTCATCAGGTAATTATAATTAAACAGTCTTGGAAATAGGATCAGATAATTTTTTCTTATATACCTCATATAATAACTAAGTGACCCCGGGGCGGGGCCTCTTTTAACCCAAGAGGCATAATTTGAACAATTTTGATAGAGGACTACTAGGCAATGCATCATACCAAATATCAAAAGCCTAGATCTTGTGATTTCAGACAAGAAGAATTTTAAAGTTTTTCCCTATATAAGTCTATATAAAACTTGGGACCCCCAGGGTGGGGCCATATTTGACCCTAGGGGGATAATTTGAACAATCTTGGTACATGACCACTAGATGATGCTACATACCGAATATCAAAGCCCTAGGCCATGTGGTTTTGTACAAGAAGATTTTCAAAATTTTCCCTATATAAGTCTATATAAACCATGTGACCCCAGGGCGGGGCCATATTTGATCCTAGGGGGATAATTTGAACAATTTTGGTACAGGACCACTAGATGATGCTACATACCAGATATCAAAGCCCTAGGCCCTGTGGTTTTGGACAAGAAGATCTTAAAAGCTTTACCTTTCGGTTGCCATGGCAACTAGAGTTCTGCATGGAATTCACTTCTTTGAACAATTTTGAAAGGGGGCCACCAATGGATCATTCCTGTGAAGTCTGGTGTAATTCTGCACAGTGGTTTTCAAGAAGATTTTTTTTAGAAAATGTTGACGGACACATGACGGACGACAGACACTGAGCAGTCACAAAAGCTCACCATGAGCCTTTGGCTCAGGTGAGCTAAAAAATAAATAAAAAATTTGGATCACAGTGGGGTTTGAACCTCTACCCATATTTTCCATAGCACAGTAAGTAGCTATGGCCCAATGTTCTAGACCACTGTGCCACAATTGAATTTTCTAAGTATGAAGATTAACCAAGTTATGCTGACCATGAACTTTGCCCCATTGACCCTTTGTTTTTCTATACGCTACCTAAAAGCCAAGTTTAATTTCATACATCAATGCAAACTGAAGTTATTGAGTGGAAACCATTTTTTCTATTTTTAGCAATAGTGACCATGACCTTGAAACTAGTGACCTCATATGCGATCCCAGGGTTGTGGATTCAAGCCCCATTGGGGTCATGACTTCTCATATGAAACCAGTACTGGTTTTTCCAGGAAGCAGTCTCGAGATTGGTTCAAATAAGCTTTAAGCTTTGATCACAATCCAGCTTAAATACTGTAGTATAAACTAAAATTCCGCCTCTATGCAAGCTACCTATATGCAAGGTTTCATTTGAATCAGTCATTCCTAACTTGTTATTGAGTGGAAACCAGAAGTTGACACCACCCACATGCCCGCTAACCTACATTTGGCAATCTAATTACCAGTTTTTTGAAAACCTGGTTAAAAAGACCATAACTGTATCTTTAAGTCTCTGGTTAAACTCCAGTAAATTTGCTCTAATTACAATATTTAATGAAAATCAAGAAAATAATACCTTGAAATAAAGTCCCGACAATTATCCGATGCTTCTTCAGGGTTCTTCATCTTAGGAGGTGGGTTTCTGAAACGGTTTATGAATAAAACTTGTCAAAAATAAAAGAAACATTTTTAATTGCCAACAGCAGATCAAGAGTAGACATACCAAAATACAATGTAGATGGAAGTAGATTTTAGCATATCATATGGCACTAATCATGTTATGGAGTTTACTGGGTCAAATGCCACCATTCCTAATCAATTCTACACAGTGAACCATAGCTAATGCTGTCAAATGTGACAGTTTGAACTTCAACATCTGCAGTCTGATCAGTAGAACTTATTTTTTGTCTGCAATGGGATGTTAACTAGTGGCTAGTTTTCATATATTCAGAAATTCATCTAAGAACAAACAATAGCTGAGACTCTATTGCACAACTGTTTTCAATGGAATTTTATGAAATCAACAAAAGAAGGGTCTGTGTGACTTCAGCAAAATGCATTTAGAGCTCAACTGTGATATGTTATTTTGCTACTATGGATGTTTTTATCACCCAATTGGGAAGCTCTAGCTTTCAATACTTTGACTATGATCACAAGAGACAAGATACAACAATGAATCTGTTATTTACACTTACTTTTGAGTTTTACAAAACTCTCACTCAGTATGGATGTTTATCATCCAGTGGAGGAGCTAAACCTATTATACCTATGACAGTGTTAATAAAACTATCATATACCTAATCTGAGTGGTTACACCTACCTTGGAATTCTAAAAAGTGCTCTCATTGGATGTTTATCAGCCAATGGTGGTGCTCCATCTATCAGTTCTATGGCTGTGATACCAAGGGACCATATGTCACATCTAATGTCATAATTATAATCCAGCTGTCTCTCACAAGCTATCACCTGTAAATATCAAACAACATCAATTTTAACCCTTACCTGCTAAATTTCTATAATGAACTTTTTTGGACAGTACAATTATTAAACTGTTAAAAGGGGTGCTTACCAAGAAGATACTGACTGAATGGTGAACAGTGCAGACCATGATCAGACCGCATGGATGTACACGCTGATCTTGGTCTGCACTGGTCGCAAAGGCAGAATCATATGCTGCCAGCAGGCTAAAGGTTAACATCTTCTGATACATATATTCTTCAAAATAGATTCAGATTTGGTTACTTGCATTTTATATTCTGGGTAAGATATATATATATCAACTTTGATCTGAAATACTTGTGCCATTCAACTAAATAATCATTTTACAACAAAATAATTCTGTTATAGTTTCTAGTCAAGTAAGAGTCACTTATAGTTCAAAGTTTACTTAGTTTCAAACTTACCTGACAGCTGATAAGATTCATTATACTCAGTCAAGCCAATGGCTAAATATTTTGTCTTAACCTTTAGCCTGCTGGCGGCAAATGATTCTGCCTTTGCGACCAGTGCAGACCAAGATCAACCTGCACATCCGTGCAGTCTGATCATGGTCTGCACTGTTCACTATTCAGTCAGTAAATTTTCAGTGAACACCCCTTCGAATATTAAATGGTATTGCCCAAATTGAATGATGGACCAGTCCATTATAGAAATTTAGCAGGCTAAAGGTTAAACTAAGGCTACATCAATTGAAATATTCAATGTACTCTAAAATGAAATTTTCAGGAATGGGCATTTATTAAATCCCATGTGAAAACAAATGCACCACCTTGTAGGTGCTGACGCTCATCTGATTATTTCTGTATAATAGAAAAATTGTCCTACCCATGATTTTGTTTGTCCAAAAAGGGCCATAGTTCTTGCAAAAAGCAGGATGGAGTTATGTTTCTTGATGTACAGAGTCAGCTTATGATGGTGAACAACTGTTGCAAGTTTCAAAGCAATAGCTTGAATAGTTTAGGAGAAAAGCTGACCTAAACATAAAACTGAACCAATAAATCTGATATTTTCTAAGTCCAACAGGGGCCATAATTCTTGCAAAAAAGCAGGACAAAGTTATGTATCTTGCTGTACATGGTCAGCATATGATGCTGAACAAGTGTTGCAAAGTTTAAAGCAATTCTTATTTATCGTAAATGTTTGTATACATGTGTATTGTTGTTGTTGTTGTTAACTGAAGGCCATACTGAAAATAAGTTTACGTTTCATTTTCATGTTATGTACACTTTGTATGTTACCTTCTTTAAATAAATAAATAAAGATTTCATCATAAAGCAATAGCTTTGATAGTTTATGAGAAAAGCTGACCTGAACATAAAACTTAACTAAGAAATCTGATTTTCTAAGTCCAAAAGGAGCAATAATTCTTGAAAAAAGCAGGATGGAGTTACTTTTCTTGATGTACAGGGTCATCTTATGATGGTGAACAAGTGTTGCAAGTTTCAAAGCAATAGCTTTGATAGTTTAGGAGAAAAGCTGACCTAAACATAAAACTTAACCAAGAAATCTGATATTTTCTAAGTTCAAAAGGGGCCATAGTTCTTGCAAAAAGCAGGATGGAGTTATGTTTCTTGCTGTACTGGGTCAGCTATGGATGGTGAACAAGTGTTGCAAGTTTCAATGCAATAGC
The DNA here is from genome assembly GCF_021730395.1 of Mercenaria mercenaria. NCBI lineage: Eukaryota > Metazoa > Mollusca > Bivalvia > Venerida > Veneridae > Mercenaria > Mercenaria mercenaria. The sequence continues at coordinate 3,296,274 of NC_069378.1, forward strand.
TTTGATAGTTTAGGAGAAAAGCTGACCTAAACATAAAACTTAACCAGGCAACGCCGACACCGACGCCGATCAAGTGACGACAATAACTCATTTTTTTCCAAAAAATCAGATGAGCTAAAAACGAACTGTAAAGCAAGCAGTGGATTGAACCATCCAAGCCATTCAGCTTTAAACTTATAATTCCAAGAAAGGTATGAAAAATTTATCAGTACCTCTGGAGCCATCCAGTATGGTGTACCTACAGATGTCTTTTTCCTGTCTAATGTTGCTTGCAGGTGTCCTGACACCCCTGTAACAACATGACAAATACATGATGTATTATACATCTGTTAGTTATTGTCATGGAAACTATTACAACACTGCAAAACAGTCTATACAGTAAAGCTCACAATTCAATCCTATGGGCATAAAATATCAAAAGACTTGATCAAAGCTAGAACGACTCTTTTGTAGGGACATAAACCTACGGATATTTTTTTCTTCATTATAAAGATAAAATAAATAATTTAATATCATGTATTGATATAACCATATATCGGAAGACAATTATTCCCTCAAGAATAATAATAATTTCACAGTAAGTTCAAAACTTTTCCATTTTATGCCTGATTACCCACTAATTCATATCTAAATGTATCTATTTGTTTCACAGCAACAGCTTGTTCTAGATTACGGTGATATACTAAATGAGAAATTAACTTTCCATACTTTTAACCAATCTAAAGGCATTGAATTCAATATATATAAACATATGTGCCATTCAATGAGAAAACCTTTATTAATGACAAAAATCAAATTGAGATAACAAAATACCCATGTAGAACATTCTTTCATCTTTCAAATCTGAAAATTTGATGTAATTATCTGGACTATTTCAAGAGTTACAATTATTTTAAGAAAGTCACCAAAGATATTTTGAGATGTGATGTTCAGCATGTCATAAAGCATACACCATGCATGCTGTGTATTTTTCAAGTAATTAATGCAACAAATTGTGTGTATCACCTACAGAACATCATGCATTTGAATATTAGGGAACAGTTTAAAATGATTTTAATGAAAAATAACACTACAGTAACCATAAATTTTTGATTTCATCTCGGGCCTTTATCTACACACCTCTTTATTTAATGATGCATGGGTGTTTTGGAATACTGGTATATGTTGTCATGACAACACAAGTAACACAAATAATTTCCCTTAGATAAGTGTTTTACAATATACTTGTTTCTAGTTTCTGCATGAACACAAGAAAAGCAGTCAATTTCTAGTACATGTATTTTAAACTACTTATTATGCAATAAATATATCATGTCACTAATAAAGGTTTTCTCATGGAACTGCCCATATGTATTTTTCACTACTGCTTTTCTAGTTAGCATATCTTACCTGCTAGAAATGTAGTTAAGTGGCTTCCATGCCAACAATTTTATTAAGGTTAAAGAACAGTTTTTTAAAAAGATATCCAATGGCCATTTCTCACTAAAATATTAGTGTATTGAATTTTGTTTTAATCTTACCAAAGTCTATCAATTTAATGTTTCCCTTATCTGTCAGAAGTATGTTATGTCCCTTGACATCTCTGTGTACAACATGATTTTTGTGTAGAAACATCAGTACCTACAAAACACAAGAGCATTATGTTATGTCCCTTGACATCCCTGTGTACAACATGATTTTTGTGTAGAAACATCAGTACCTACAAAACACAAGAGCATTATGTTATGTCCCTTGACATCTCTGTGCACAACATGATTTGTGTGTAGAAACATCAGTACCTACAAAACACAAGAGCATTATGTTATGTCCCTTGACATCTCTGTGTACAACATGATTTTTGTGTAGAAACATCAGTGCCTACAAAACACAAGAGCATTATGTTATGTCCTTGACATCTCTGTGTACAACATGATTTTTGTGTAGAAACATCAGTACCTACAAAACACAAGAGCATTATGTTATGTCCTTGACATCTCTGTGTACAACATGATTTTTGTGTAGAAACATCAGTACCTACAAAACACAAGAGCATTATGTTATGTCCCTTGACATCTCTGTGCACAACATGATTTGTGTGTAGAAACATCAGTACCTACAAAACACAAGAGCATTATGTTATGTCCCTTGACATCTCTGTGCACAACATGATTTTTGTGTAGAAACATCAGTACCTACAAAACACAAGAGCATTTCGTTATGTCCCTTGACATCTCTGTGTACAACATGATTTGTGTGTAGAAACATCAGTACCTACAAAACACAAGAGCATTATGTTATGTCCTTGACATCTCTGTGTACAACATGGTTTTTGTGTAGAGACATCAGTATCTACAAAACACAAGAGCATTATGTTACATGCCTTGACATCTCTGTGTACAACATGGTTTTTGTGTAGAAACATCAGTACCTACAAAACACAAGAGCATTATGTTACATGCCTTGACATCTCTGTGTACAACATGATTTTTGTGTAGAAACATCAGTACCTACAAAACACAAGAGCATTATGTTACATGCCTTGACATCTCTGTGTACAACATGGTTTTTGTGTAGAAACATCAGTACCTACAAAACACAAGAGCATTATGTTACATGCCTTGACATCTCTGTGTACAACATGGTTTTTGTGTAGAAACATCAGTACCTACAAAACACAAGAGCATTATGTTACATGCCTTGACATCTCTGTGTACAACAGGATTCTTGTATAAAAACATCATTACTTATAAAACACAAGGGTACATTGATCTTATTTGCTGGGTTTTCTACTGGCAGTTACTTGTGGAGAACAGGTTACTTTGCACTGGTTGGGAAGCCAGGAACACCAGTAAAGTTAACTTCGATACTGTTGCAAAGATGAAATACTGTTGAAAAATTGCTGTTAACCCAAAATGAACTAAATCTATTATTTGAAGAATTAGCTATTAGTATAGAAAACAAACAAAGCTTAGCTCAATATGGAGAGTGCTGATCTAAGGATCAGGGGGTTGTGAATTTGATCACCATGTTACGTATGTTTTCCACTGACATTGTGTCTGAAGTCATTTCATCCTTCAGCACTGACCAAATTATCAAATTCCTTTACTTGTTTAAGTTTGTTTGTTTTTGTTGGGTTCAATGTTATACTGTCACAATAATGGGTCATACAGCAACTTCCCAGCTTTGATGGTGGAGGAAAACCCCAGGACTGGTGCCCCTACGTGCATTATTTCATCACAGCAGACACCTGGGTAGAACCAGGATCGTAAGTCAGCTGGAAGGCTTCCTCACACAAGAATTCAATACCATGAGTGAGGCTAGAACCAACATCTGTGAGGCACCTGTTTGAACACCAGTGTAGGCACCAGTGGTATACATGGAATTATTACGCATCTGAACTCCTTACCATCATAAATTTGACAATAAACTTCAGTCACGCATAATAACAGGTAATTGGTCAAACTGTCACTGAAACTATTTATCTCAATGAAGTCTTGAACTTCAGAATGGAAGTCAAATATTCTTCCCATAGAGTTATAATGATACTATTATCAATGAATAGAATATTAAATGCTAAATTGATAAGCCAATTAACATTTACAGTTTAACTGATCTAGTTGCCCTTTCCAAATAGAACTTTTACATGCTTCAGCATGTATATACACTAACATTACAAGAAATTTAAGAATTATACATGTATACAAAAGTTATTAAAGATATCATAGCAAAATTCTCAGTTTTATTTTTAGATGAAATCATATTAAAGATTAAATTAAATTAAATGCAGTAAGCAGTAGTTTCAGCATGATAGATTCCCTAATGAGTAATTATCAGAGGCTATGAAAATTTATTTCCAGGAACTATGGATATAAAGCTGAAATACTGATACCAGTCTCATCAATGCAGAATTCTGATTGGTCTATTATTAGCTAACTCCTGTAATTGACCAATGGCATGCTTGCATTCTTAGACTGGTCTGCAAACTAATTTTTATGCCCTAGGTTCCTGATGACATTCTATCAATACTTTAAGATCATACCAGTAAAGTTTCCTTTAGAATGTGTGCTAGTAGGGTTTCATCAATTTTCTTCCCAATATCTATCATGTGCTTGGCTAGGTCAGTAACAGATCCCCTTGAACAGTGCTGAAATAAGAAGAAAACAAGAGGACCATGAAGGCCTTGTATCGCTCACCTGACCTATTGACCTAAAGATAATCAAGATTTACATTCCGACCAAGTTTCATTTAGATATGGTCATAAATGTGGCCTCTAGAGTGTTAACTAGTTTTTCCTTTAATTTGACCTAGTGACCTAGTTTTTGACACCACATAACCCAGATTTGCATTTGGCCTAAAGATCATCAAGATTAACATTCTGACCAAGTTTCATAAAGATACATTCTTGCCTACCTAGTGGGGAAAGTATACATTTATCCGAGCACGCGCCGGGGATAGATATTTCTGTCTTTCCCTAGGGAAAAACCTTGTCTAAAATAGCGTGCACTAAGGTGACATCACATAGTACTGGTACCATTGTGACGTCATAAACTTTATAAATAATGTCAGGAAATACCCAAACCTATTTGTCGCCACAATCTATTTTGAACATGACAGGCAAGAAAAATGATCTAACATGTCTGCCTGTGTAAGACGGGGTTTTCCCTACCTGAGGGACAGTGTGGAATGGAAAACCGAGCGTTATCCATGCTGTCCCTAGGGTAGGGAAAACACCTGTGGCTTCTAAAGTGTTAACAAGTTTTACTTTTGATTTGACCTGGTTACCTAGTTTTTGATACTACTTGACCCAGATTTAAAGTGGACCTAAAGATCATCAAGATTAACATTCTGACCAAGTTTTATGAAGATACAGTCATAAATGTGGCCTCTAGAGTGATAACAAGCTTTTCCTTTGATTTGAACTTGTGACCTAGTTTTTGACCTTACCTGATGCAGATTTTAACTTGACCTAAAGATCATCAAGATTAATATTCTGATTAAGTTTTATGAAAATACAGTCATAAATGTGGCCTCTAGAGTGTTAACAAGCTTTTCTTTTTGATCTGGTGACCTAGTTTTTGACCCCAGATGACCCAATATCAAACTCGTCCAAGATTTTTTGAGGGTAACATTCTGACCAAGTTTCATTAAGATTGGGCTAAAATTGTGACCTCTAGAGTGTTAACAGTCAAATTGTTGACGAAGACGAACGCCGGACACAGGGCAATCACAAAAGCTCACCTTTGAGCACTTTGTGCTCAGGTGAGCTAATTAAATTTCAAAAACCTGTTCGTCATTACGTGACGGGCGTTTCCCGACTAGACCAGATGGCTTCCACGCTGGTTCCTTTGCTATAATTAGTAAATGTTAAATTTATTTCTGCATTATAAATGTTAAACCTTTGTACTATTGCTATAGTGTCATGTAAAGGCGGAACAATTACGGTGTGGTAAATGTGTATGTTACCAGATGTGACCAATGGGAAAAGTGCATTGTGACACAGTCACTGCATGGTTTCAAATATGTAAAATTAGACTCTGAATTATTTCAAGTGGTAAGATATACATCACCATCATGGTTTAGAAATTTATATTCTGGTATGAAATACATGGTTTTTGTTTAAAGTGCGTGTGAAGACTACTTAATACGTCCATATGTTTCACACCCAAATGCCAACTACTAAACCACAGTCTATTTCTTAATGAAATGGTGGACATTTTTCTACACCACTTAGTACTCTAAAACGATTGCATTTGATGAAATGAAATGACTAGTTTACCAAAGTTAGTTGGCTTTTCCAAAACAGGGCTTCAAATATCACAACGCTTAGATGAACGACTGTATATAGACGTCGCATCGTCATTCCTTTAGATTACACTGGACATTAGTTATAAGACACTTTCATGACGATGCATGCTAGTACCTCTGCTGATCCAATAGTTGCCGTAAATTGAAATCTTTATTGTTAAAAAAACGTAAAAGTATGCACAACTGAATCAGTGTAAACAATGTTAAGGAAGTTCTGCATGTCTGAAAAAACGGAAGTGATAGCGTAACGTCATTTATTCGGAAAACGTAGAATAAAGCCTGGATTCGGCGTAAAAAATCAAAATAATGTCTTAAAATTAACGTGAAATGTTCGGTACCCTTTAATCATGGTCAATTATCTCAAAAATAAGCACACAGACCTATACATTTTATTAAACCAAATTTAATAGGCCATGTGTTTATTTATAACTGTGAGAAGTTTCATAGAAATCAACATTGTAGAAAAAATTATATTTGAGAAAATGTTATGAAAGTTATGATTTTCCCATAGACTCCCATTATGAAATATTGCGCGAGGTCCAAATTTTTCAAATCAGTCTAACAAAAAATCAAGCACACGACCCTATCTTTTTTATTTGCTGAATTTTCTTGGTATATTCTGAAGTTTTGAAAAAATAGAGTTTAATCAAATTCTACATTGTAGAAATAATTTCGATCCAAACGTGCAGAACTACCTTAAAGGAAGACCAAACAAAAATGTATTTATATGATATAAATAGCAGTTTTGCAGTTTCCATTTTGGTGTGTAATACATGGGTGTGTTTGAAATACTAAACACTTCAAATACTTAAAAATATATTTAAAAATGAACAGTACTAAGTGGCATTTATTTCTGAAGTTAATCAAACTGTGTTTATATCTGACAAATGAATATTTATAGATTGAATGAAAATAAACATTTGCAAAACTGTACATGTCATCCAAATTTCAAAAACTATCTTAAAAAACAAGAAACTAGGTCAGTAGGTAACATTCCACATGATCCATATTCGAATATAACCTGAAGATCATCAAGCTTAACATTCTGACAGAGTTTCATGAAGATACAGTCATAAATGTAGCCTCTAAAGTGTTAATAAGCTTTTCCTTTGATTTGACCCCATCTGACCCAGATTTGAACTTGACCTAAAGATCATCAAGATTAACATTCTGACCAAGTTACATTAAGATATGGTCATAAATGTGGCCTCTAAAAGGTTAACTAGCTTTTCTTTTGATTTGACCCGGTGACCTAGTTTTTGACCCTAGATGACCCAATATCGAACTCGTCCAAGATTTTATTGAGAGTAACATTCTGACAAAGTTTCATTTACATTGGGTCAAAATTGTGACCGCTAGAGTGTTAACAGTCAAATTGTTGACAACAACAGACGACTGACGAAAGTCATAGCTCTTAATGGTGGTGGAAGATGTTTAAAAAGGACATTGTTACAGCGGCCATGGAGGCCCTGCAAAATCACTAACTATACTGAATTGATTCAAATAGGAGGTACATAATTTTGTTGTAAATAAACCCTGAAGGTTTATAAGATTTGAACATTTGTCTCACCTCCATGACCATCCAAAGTTGATCGTCTGTTCCTGAATCTCCCAATTTTAAATACAACCCGTAGAATTTCGGCATATTCGGATGGTCGTTAAAATCTCTGAGAATTCTATATTCCTCTTCAATTTCCTCAATAATTTCATGAATGGACTCCAAAATCTTCACAGCTGCTATTTCTCCTGTAATCAAATTGCATAATTCAAAATCTGTAAATGAAAAAATTGAGTATCATCAAAACTGCAACTTTTTTTCCTTTCCTGGTCTTTGTCTTTGGTTTGGAGTCACATCTAAACAATTTAGGTCATATGGAGACTTTTCCTGCTTTTGCAGGTGGAGAAAGACCCCAGAGTCACCCCTTCAGGCCCTCTTCACATTATTTCATCACAGGCAGGCACCTCAGTTGAACAACCAACCTCTCATACGTCAGTTGGATGGCTTCCTAACATTAGTTTGTTTGTGTAGTTTTGTTTAATACTGTTTAACACTAATATTATATCTGTGTTCCTGGATTATGTACCATTACACATTACATTTTTCTTCACAGTTCTGCAAAGTAGTCAAGTTCCTAGACTAGCCACTAGACTGATAATAAAGTTTTTGTCACAAAATTTCAACTTCTATAATTTCTTTTATTTCACAAACTTAGCGACAAATGCCAGTCTATTTTAGAGATTCTTTCAAAGAACTGATTGTAGTATGATATTAGACATCGGAATCTGATATAGACTGGCTATATTCACAATACTAAAAACAAGAGCTGTCCGTAAGACAGCCAAGCTCGACTATTCGAAATATTGTCCCAGAAGCAGGAAAATATTGACCAAAAAGGTTAAATATCAAAAGAGTTTTAAGTTCAAAAGGGAGAATAATTTGACCAAAATGCATATCAGTTATGGGACTTGCTGCTATCAACTAGTTTTATAACCCCAAAGGCACATGTGAAGTTTCAATTCAATATCTGCATTAGTTTTGGAGATAGAAACTTGCATGTAAAACTTTAACCAGAATTTTCAAAGTCCAAAAGGGGGCATAATTTGCCCAAAATACATGTCAGAGTTATGGGTCTTGGCCCAGTGAGGTTGGTAATTGATCTAGAAAAAGAAAAAATAAGTTTCAAATCTATATGCCTTTTAGAAATAGCTGTATGTACTTGCACGCAAAACTTTAACCAGAATTTTCTAAGTCCAAAAGGGGGCATAATTTGGCCAAAATGAAGGTCAGAGTTATGGGACTTGCTGCTATCAACTAGTTTTATAACCCCGAAGACACATGTGAAGTTTCAAATCAATATTTGCATTAGTTTTGGAGATAGTAACTTGCATGTAAAACTTTAACCAGAATTTTCTAAGTCTAAAAGGGGGCATAATTTGCCCAAAATACATGTCAGAGTTATGGGTCTTGGCCCAGTGAGGTTGGTAATTGATCTAGAAAAAGAAAAAATAAGTTTCAAATCTATATGCCTTTTAGAAATAGCTGTATGTACTTGCACGCAAAACTTTAACCAGAATTTTCTAAGTCCAAAAGGGGGCATAATTTGGCCAAAATGAAAGTCAAGAGTTATGGGACTTGCTGCTATCAACTAGTTTTATAACCCCAAAGACACATGTGAAGTTTCAAATCAATATCTGCATTAGTTTTGGAGATAGTTACTTGCATGTAAAACTTTAACCAAAATTTTCTAAGTCCAAAAGGGGGCATAATTTGCTCAAAATACATGTCAGAGTTATAGGACTTGACCCAGAGAGGTTGGTAATTGACCTAGAAAAAGAAAAAATAAGTTTCAAAGCTATATGCCTTTAATTGATGGCTGTATGTACTTGCATGCAAAAACTTAACCAAGGTGTGACGCCGACGCCGACGCCGACGCCAGGGTGAGTAGAATAGCTAGACTATTCTTTGAATAGTCGAGCTAATAAACAAGGAGCTGCGTTCAATAAACGCTTGATGCCCCCGGTGGCATCCTTGTCGATACAAAGCAACATAAGTCCAAAATGAGGTCAAGGTTAAACTGAGGTCACCCGTCCCTAGATTTGCCACCTAATGCCACTCCTTGCCACTTATTTCCATGAAAAAAGGGTGGCAATTGGTGGAAATAGGTGGCATTAGTTGGCGTTTGGTGTAATTCAGCTCTTTTTTCACCGAAGTGGTAAATTTGCCACCAAAAGCCACTTTATTTTGGTGGCATTAGGTGTAAATTTGAACATAGTTTTTCTTTATGGTGGCAGAAAGGTGTAAATTGGTAGAAAGTAGAACATAGTTTTTTTCATGGTGGAAATCAGGTGGCGTTTAGTGGAAAATAGGGACTTAGAAAATTTTCTTGGTGGCGAATAGGTGGAAAAAAAACTTAGAAATTTTTGTGATGTTTGATTTAAAAGAGAACTGTAAGATATTGGATTACCCTGTACAAAAATCTTCACATGGACTCAGGTTGGAATCAAGGTATAATGGACACTAAACTTCAAACTTCAGGCCTAACTGACACGGAACCTGACTTTGCTAAAACTCCACATTGACAACAGCTCATAGAACACAAAATACCCCCCCCCCCCCTTGATGCATTCAATAACTGTACAAGAAACAGAAATCATTTGGTCACTGTGCACTGGACGTTTGATGTACTACCTTTAAATCAATTATTATGGGTCATTTACCAGTCATAAGTGACTTCTGTATCTGTGATCTTAGACCAAAGCATTCTCTAGTTATTGGGCAAAAAAGTTCTAGTGTTCTGGGTCAATGTCACCTAGACCTTTGACCATTGACTGACCTCAAAATCAGTAGGGGTCGTCTGCTGGTCATGATCAACCTGCCTATTTAGTTTCATAATCCTAGGTCAAAGAGTTCTCAAATTAACATCCGGAAACAGCTTAACCATTCCAGCTCACTGTGACCTTGACCTTTGACTTACTGAACTAAAAATCTATAGGACTTATCTGCTAGCTATGTTCAACCTTCCCATTCACTTTCATGATCCTAGGCTCAAGAGTACTAGAGTTATCATCTGGAAACTGTTTAACTGTTCCAGGTCACTGTGATTTTGATCTTTGACCTATTGGCCTCCAAGTCAATATGGGTCACTGCTGGTCATGACCAACCTACATATAAAGTTTCATGATCTTAGGCCCAAGTGTTCTTGAGTTATCATCTGGAAACCGATTGGTCTACATACCAAATGACTGACAGACTGACCAACATCTGCAAAACAGTATACCCAGGCTCCTTCAAAGGGTTTCATTAAAATGAGAATAAGTCTATGCTGACTCTAGCTGGACAAAAATAATATTCAGAGTGGTATACAGAAAATTTGAATTTTTGTTCTTTTGTGAGACAGAATATTTATTGCTTATTATATCTTTGCATTATATTCAATGAAAGACAGAAAAAAGTGGAAAATAGGTGGCAACTAGTGTAAATTGGCTGTACTAGCTGAATCTGAAAAGATCATTTTTAAATGTGTCTGCAGTGTATTATTTCTGCATGAGTGAAAGTTGGTTAAAGATAAGATTAATGATAGATCAAGTTACAAGCTCCCACACAAGTGTATAGAAACAATCCCAGGTGGAATTTGGGTCAGTTAAGATTTATATATGCAGGCAAACATCAGGTCAGATGCAAAGAAATAGTTCTTGCCTTTTCTCTTCATTTATTGAAAAAAAAAGAAGTGTTTATAAAAAGGATGTTTTTACAATAGCTTTTCAACTTAAGGATTTGACACCTTCTTTAGCTAAACAAGAAAATGTATGTGTGGAATCAATTTATCTGTGTAGTAATACCAAATTTTGAAATCTGGCATTTGATGAGTCAGCCTGTGAGAAAATGGAAACACATTGTGAGAGGTAACAATATTATACTGTTTATTTTTTTTTAATTATTACTGTCTTTAACATTGTCTTAATTACTTACTCTTAACAAATACTTGAATTTGAAACAACATTAAAATTTTACCAAACTGCTTTAAATTAAAATCAACAAATCTCCTTTTATGTCTTAGGAAGTTTGGCAGATGGATAAATCGCAGGTATATTTTCTGGAATATAGCTCAATCATGTTTATAACACTGCTTGTAAAATTGTATCATTTTGTAATTATTTACATTATTGATTAGCACTTGGGATACAATATGTTCTTTAAACTGTTCATACCAGGTATCTTCTGTGAAAAAAGTGCAACTTTGTGACATGATATGCCTGCCTGACTGTATATACCTGAGCAGCATACAGCTTATTACTGCATAAAAGAAACATATCAAGATAATTTTGAATCAGGTAAATATTATATGCTTTTATAAAAGCTAATGTTTAAATAACCCTTATTTTTTAAAGAAATACACCAATTAATAAAAATTCCTGGCATATTATATGATAAATATTAATTATAAATGTGATGAAAAACCCAAGTGCTGTTATTACCTTTTGCCAAAGGTGGAGGGATATTATTTTTGGCGTTGTCCTTTCTTTTTTATCTGTTGTAATTGGAAAAATATTTTTATAGCTTTGTCTTTAGAATCACTAAACCTCATGTAATTATTATAAGCTCATTAACACTGCTTAACACTGCTCAATTATTTAACTAGTAAAAGAAGTATTTCCCCTTGATTTGGTAAAAAATAGGGATTTTTCATGCATCTATTGATGGATCTTCATGAAACTTTACAATAATGTAGATCGCTACAGGACAGCATTGCATGTGCAATTTCCATCAGGATAACTTCGGTAACCAAAGTTATTGCCCTTTAATTGTTTTTCAATCCATAAATTTCTACATAACAAGTAATCCATTGATAAATATTCATGAAATTTGACACAAGTGTAAATCACCTTAGAGCAATGGTGCTTCCACATCTTTCATCAATTCTCAAGTTCTTGTTATTGATTCAAGATGCATATATTTCCACAAAACAATGTAACCGTTTGAGTGAATAATATTTTTTCTTCAATGTAGATTTTGATGAAACTTCTCACAGTTATAATTAAGATGTTGCATATTACTGTGAAATCATTTTTATTTGCGTAGGACGAATTTCTGTGTATTTCGCGCAAGAACCAATGCGTGAAATTAAGACCGCGCTGTTATTATTTTTTCATTTATTTTTTTCATTTATAAATTGAAAATGTGCCCGCGCAAAACAGTCCTTTTTACGTTTGCTCGAAATTTCATGCCAACGAATTTAAATGATTTCACAGTATTTGACATAGATTAAGTTTGTAGAGTTTTTTGTTATGTCAGTGAGTCTTTCGATTTCATATATTTCCTAGAGGAAATTTACAATTTTCAGCAAAATTATTCAGAATGTTAGAAAAATATATTTATTAATAGATGTATGGTTTGCTGTTACAGATTGTGTGCTGGAAAAATGGCCTTACATCCAAAGGAGTGAAATTTGGAGAGTCATTCGCCATCTACTTAAGCCATCCTGGAATATGACAAAATAAGACTGCATTGACAACATCCTGATTCTCGTGTTCAGATCTTTTGTGATTTCTTGTGAAGAGTCTTTGATTTTTCATAAAATAAAAAATATATTAATATAATTTGATTTTTGCTTACTACTGAGTTTTTTCAGATTCAGCAGGTGCAGCCGATTTCCACTAGTTGCCATGTATTTTCCTACTATTGCCAGCTATTTGGTGGCATTTAGTGGAAAATAGGACTGCCACCATAGTGGCGTTTTGGTGAAATTTTGTCAGCTTACTGCCACCTGTTAGGTGGCGATGGGTGGAAGTAAGTGGCGTTTAGTGGAAAATAGATTTTACACCATAATGGTGGCATGTTAGTGGTAATTTGTCTAAATACTCCACTTACTGCCACCATGAAGGTGGCTATTGGTGGAATTAAGTGGCAAACAAATTTTCCACCATAATGGTGGCATAATGGTGTAAAACTGTCTAAATACTCCACTTATTACCACCTGAAGGTGTACACAAGTGGAAAGAGGTGGAATTTAGTGGAAAATGGGTTTGCCCCTGTCCTCTTTATTTTTTCACCATTTTGGTGGCATTTTAGGTGGCATTTTGGTGGAAAATTGTCTAAATACTCCACCATTGAAAAGGGTGGCATTATAGTGGCAAATCTAGGGACGGGATTAGGTGATGTTTGAAGATGAGGAATGGTCACAGGTTACATCTGTATTAGTATCAATTCATTCTTGTAAGTGGTATTAATGCTAGACAAAATGGTCCCATTTGGTTAACCAAGAGATGGCCCATATAAAGCAACCTAAGTCCAAAATGAGGTCAAGGTCAAACTGAGGTCAGGTGATGTTTGAAGATGAGGAATGGTCACAGGTTACATCTGTATTAGTATCAATTCATTTTTGTAAGCGGTATTGATGCTAGACGAAACGGTCCCATTTGGTTAACCAAGAGATGGCCCATATAAAGCAACCTAAGTCCAAAATGAGGTCAAGGTCAAGGTCAAACTGAGGTCAGGTGATGTCTGAAGATGAGGAATGGTCACAGGTTACATCTGCATTAGTATCAAGTCATTCTAGTAAGGTGTATTGATGCTAGACGAAACAGTCCCATTTGGTTAACCTCGTACGGACGGACGAACGGACGGACAGGACGATCACTATATGCCTCCCGCATCAGTAGATGCTGGGGGCATAAAAAAACAACAACAAAAAAACATCATATCTAGGAGCTAGACTATCAAGTTCCCTAAATGCAGCAAAAGTGACTTCCCCTAAAACAATGAAGGTGTCCTCTTCCTCAAATGTGACAAAGGTATCAACCTCTCAAAACATGACAAAGTTGTCAACTTGTCAACACCTATGAAAATTTGGCAGAGGCATCAAATTATAACATAGATTTAGAGCTAATAATTTCATTTTAAAATCCTTCCTTGTCGAAACTCATCTAAAGAGGGGGAGGAATGTAACACATTAAAATTCAAGTTTCCTCCAACATCAAAGTAATTTTTTATAAGGTGTAAGATGGATATTAAATATTGCATGATATCAAACTGTGATTGAACAGTCTCATAATGAGTAGAACCATTCTTGATCTTGATAGTTACTATGGCGATGATAATCAAATCAACAACAATTCTTCATCATCTTAAACATAGAAAAATGCTTTGCTTTATTGATATTACATACATATTTTATATCTCCTACATAATATCAAATCTGTTATAAATATAAGTAAAACAATATCATCTTACCAGTTTGTTTGTTCTTGGCCGAGTAAACCTCTCCGTATGTTCCTTCCCCGATGAGGTCAAGAAGTTCCCATGAGTCCTCAGGGTTCTCCAGCTCCGAGAACTTAATTTCCCTACTATACTGGTCATACATGCGGAACATTGCAGTCATTTTTTGTTGTTACTTCTTTCGCCCAATATATCACTGGCTTTGTTATTCAATGTAACAATGTTTCAACAGTTGTAGTATTATGTTGCACTTTAATTTTCTTCATTTTTAAGCAATTCCTTTCTCCTGGACATCATATTAATGACGTATTTTTCAGCATTATTCTGTAACTGATAAATAAAAAATGTTTAATATTTCAAAATAACATCGCCAACAAGTGGACTTAGACCTTGTGTTAAGGTAGTTCTGCACGTTTGAATCGAAATTTTTTCTACAATGTAGAATTTGATTAAACACCGATTTTTCAAAACTTCAGAATATACCTGGAAAGTTCAGCAAATAAAAAGGATAGGGTCGTGTGCTTGAATTTTTTCTAGACTGATTTGAAACATTTGGACCTCAGGCATTTTTTCATAATGGGAGTCTATAGGAAAATCATAACTTTCATGATATTTTTGCGATTAGAAATTTTTCTACGATGTAGATTTTAATGAAACTTCTCACAGTCGTAAATAAACATAATTATGGCCTATAATATGGTGAAATAAAATGAATAGGTCCGTGTGTTTATTTTTGAGATATTTGACCATGTTTAAAGTGAACCGAATATTTCACGCTAATTTTAACAATTAATAATTTGAATTATTTAACGTGTCATATGTTTTCATACCATATTTTGACTTTAGAAATATAGTAACAGTGCCATTTTAATGAATTTACTCACATGATGTCATTAATTCATCAAATGATTTTCATTTCCGTACGCCGAATCCAGGCTTTATTCTACGTTTTCCGGATAAATGACGTTACACTATCTCTTCCGGTTTATCAAACATGCAGAACTACCTTAATTTCATTCTTTAATTAAGAAAATTAATAATCAACCCGCCTCTCTGGAACCTAGAAGTGAAATCAAATTACAGTTATATGTAGATTGCCCTTCTGGAAAACATCTTCTACAATCCTAGAGAAAAAAATCTTAATTTAAATTTTTTTTGAAATTAATCATTTTTTGAAAATTTTACTGAAACATTTTTGTATTACTTATACTGAGAAATCAGTAAGACCATTTCTGTGGATTTCATGGTAATATCAATTCACAAAATTAAATTCTGACAAAAGTGAATATCTCCTTTTTATGTAAATCCATCAAAATAAAAAATCCATAAACCGATGTCTTCATAAAATTTATGTTTCAATGATTCCACAAAATTTTATGCAAGAAAAAAAAACACGGACCACCTCCTCCACTGAGCATGATAAAATTAAAGTGTATTTCGAAACACCCACTCAAATGGGCGTCCTATATCAGACAGAGAATGAGAACATACTGTTTGTTTTGCATAAATTCATCAACTTTTCTACGGATACAGACTTTTTATACATCAACATTTTTTTATAATTATAATCAGTTTATGAAGACGGTGTATTTTTTTTTTAATATCGAAATACTGGTATTTTTTCTTTAATTTCCAATATTTCAACTGAATAAATTATGTTTTTGGTTCAAGTCAAAATCAAGGTTATTATGATTTAAAAGCCATTACCTTTTAAAGAGGTAAGGTAAGTATATACAGCATGATCAAGTCAGTATATTTTTAGCAATTCATTTTTTTTCTCCTATGTTAATACTGGAAATATTAGATGTTGTGCAATTGTAACAGTTCAGATACATGACATTAAAAATGAACTGCATAGTAATACGTTGTTGTTGTTTTTTTTTGAAAAGTGAGCAGCAAAAACTTAAAAGCAGTATTATCTTATTTTTTGTTTTGTTTTGTACTTATAACTACATTCACATGAATTAAACGTTCACAACTAACAGTTAAATATGAATTTACTTATCCAAATATAAATTTATAGATCAGTTACATTAAAAATGTGTTTCTTAAATAATGCTTTCCAGACAATAATGTTAACACAGAAAAATATGACAAGCTAATTAAGTCCAATTAGCAGTCACTTCATGTAGTAATGATGGATTTTACATAAACATGCAATGGTAACATTTATAACTTCATTTGAAGTTTCAGATTTCAAAAGCTTTATATGGACAGTTCCAGTACTGGATCATGTTACCTACAATTAGAGGAAGTACAGTTAAAATTCAGTTATTAATTAACTAATACATCTATTTTAAGAATGTTCAATAAATTTATACTGAGACACTAAACCCTCTTTGCTCAAGGGAAACAACCTGTTTATAATGAAAATTTGTGTGACTGAATGCTGTTCAGGTTATTTCATAGCAATGGAAATATCCTGCAATAACACTGTATAATGAGTATTGCATTTGACAGACCAAAAGAATTATCACTTTGTTGACACTTCAGAAAAGGGCGTATGTTCTCAGTGACTATTTGATAAACGACATTGTGTCTGTAATCATTCGTCCTCCACCTCCGATTCATGTGGGAAAGTTGGCATTACTTGCGGAGAACAGGTTTGTACTAGTACAGAATCCAGGAACACTGGTTAGCTTAACTGCCTGCCGTTACATGACTGAAATACTGTTGAAAAATGGCGTTAAACCCAACACAAACAAAGACACTTCAGAAAATGTCACAATTTCTTAATTTGATCTCAACAAATTTTACTGACTTTATCCAAACAATCACAAAATATACATAATTAAGATTACTACTACAGTCCCCCTCCCTGTGAAATTCCAGGCAACAAAATTAAGATTTCAGAGTTTTCAACCATATACCAATGGAATAATGATCTTCCTCCTACTCATAAAAGGTACATTTCATGCTTTGCAATTAAGCCTAAATCTTTCCTGGCCATTTATAGCTATAAAAGTAGCATGCTATATATGAGTAAATCATGGTGTAATATGTCAATATGACATGTTGTCCATACATCCAGGCCACTAATTAGTAGCTTCAATGTTATGGAATTTTCTCTTAAAAATGTTCACATTTTCATCCATCATGAAATACTGTAAACTGTTAATTTTACGTAATTTAACATGGATAAGGACTTTAATTAAGCAAAATAATGAGATCCCCGGCCCAGGCTATCAAATATATAGCCCTCTACCTTTAAGCTTTATAGGTATTAATAAACATAGAACCATATAAGTTTTTTGTTTTTTATAATTTCAAGTGATTTTTGCACAGTTAATATAGATATATCTGTAAACTATAAATCTTATGTCCTCTCATAATGTTTTTTTTCAGCCCTGGACCTTCATGAGTATTTCCTATATATTAAAACTTGTTTGCTCAGAAGGCTTGCATGCAGTTATCATTGAGTATGGGTGTGCACAAACAATTATAAACTAAAACACCAAACAAACAGAAATGCAGAAAAAAATCTACTATATTTTTATGCATATTTGGAAATGTAATCTTTCTCATATCGAGGGTTCAACGCGTTGAACCTTCGATATTAAATATTAATGCTATATAAAAATCACCCTGCTTGTGAAAATCTTGTGCAGGCCCTCACAATTGGCCTAACAGGTAGTTACGTGTACACTGTACTGCCCAAAGTGCCCAGGTAGGCAGAATGTGCAATTTCGTTCTAGATTAAATATGCACTTTGAAGGAAGAAGGGGCATTAGCCCAGACACCTGGTATTCATTGCTATTCAGTCTGTACCTCTATAAAGTATTATAATTTATAATATCGTATTACCATGATGAGGTGAATGAACCTAAATTAACATGCACTTTAAAAGAGAAATATGTAGGCGGGGTTAAATCCCTGCTAATTAGTATCCATTTTTTTGTGGAGTCTGTCTATCTATATAGCAACACTAAAATTTACCACAACAAAAAAAACCCTGTTACTCAAAGAATGTTTTAAAATTGTGTTTCACATATTTAGCTATGTCAGATAAAAATGTATACTCAAAGAAGTTTGGGTTCATACTTCAGCAATGTGAAGGAACACAACCTTCAGAAAAACTTAATTTATTTCTTCTAAATAATAAAATATTCATTAATTTTGAACATACTAAAAGATGTTGAATTCAAGGTGTTGTAAAGTTGGATTTTTACAACATAATGTTACATAATACATAGTTTCAGTATTGCATAATATTATCTAACAGTCTAATATTTTATCATAAATGTTTGTATTTACAAATAGTATGGTATTTTAAGATTTGAAAGCATAGACATTTAGCTAGTCTATTAAGGGCATTCAGCTAGTCTATTAAAGACTGCTGATTTATCTATGTAGATCATTCTTCATGCACATTCACACAGTTCAGAATATTCATTTGATACTTTATTATTGCTTATTTACTTCATAGTCATCAGTACTTTCAGTTCATCTTTACTGTAACAAACTGCATTTGATATCATTACATACATGTATTTTCACTTTGTATTTCCATCAGCTATTTTTAGTAAGACCAGTTATGAAAGAACTTTGAGCTATTTTTAGATTAAAGACAAAGAGCTTACATAAACATTGTCAAGGTCATAGCTGATATGTAAGATAAATGTTGAATGGCTTATCAGAAAAATGCTGACCAATCAGAATGTACTTTACATCCTTCATGGTTGAATGCATTCTGGAAGAGTTTACCTCAGTAGAATTTCAGAGCCATTTCTTCACTTTGCAAAGAATTTTTGGACTGACAACATCTTAAAAACTCTCTTAGGGTTTAGTAATTAATAATTAATTAATTTTGTATTTATTTTTGGCTATTTATTTAACCTAAGAGTTTTACTAAATTCATAGTAATTTTTCTTTAAATTAGTAAGTAATTTTCTTTAATTAAGTAACTTAAATTCTATTGTTTTAACTGCAATTGCTTTAGATTTTCATCTTTAAATACTTAAGTTATTATTGGTAATTAATTTACATTGCTGTTAATTTTACACAGAGTCATACAAGTACAGAGTCACAAAAATACATTTAGATACTTAATAATACCATTTATTTAGATTATTATTTACTTTTAGGCAGAACTTGAAACTTCAATCTTTTTATGCATTAAGCTGATTTGTCATCTTTATCAGTATTTTTGGCATTTTTCTAACTTGTATATTTAGATCACTTTGTAAAATATTAGTTTAGAAAGATAAGTAAAAATTTGGTTGGTTTCTAAATTTATTCAGCATTTTGTGTTTTTATTTTCCCTTTCTAAGTAAAGGGTGGTGTCATCCTGACGTGTCAGTTATTCCGACGTAATGAATTAATACTAGCAAACCGCTAGTATAGATCACTGCTTCCAAGCAAACTATTAAACGAACATATAGATAGGCTGTTTTACAAGACAGCGGTTAAGTAAACAAAAATTTTATTCCCCACAACAATGGCGTCAGAATCGGGATAGTTTTGAAAATTGTTAATTTTCTCAACTTGGAAGCAGCTTATTTTAGGAAACAGTAAATTTTTGTATTTTTGAAACAGTAGATTTTTCAGAATTATTTTTGAAGGCAAATTCAGCAACTAAGTATCTAAGTGAACTGCCACACAACAGTATTATCTTGTCCTATCTATTCTTTCTTCAACTGTGCTAAGCAATTTGTTCTATTTCAACTGACAAGGATTGCCGTAAGGTTGAAGCTCAGAGCGAGTTTGATCAGAAAGCTTAGTTTCAGTTTATTAGCATATAAGATAGAACGGTAAATGCATTGACAACCTTCCGACTATACGGTGTGGAAGTCGGGTAAAACTGGGCGTTACATGACTTTATCGTTTTGTTATCATATCAGTACAGCGGTAAAAGCATATCTCTGGCTATACGTTGAGAAGCTGGAGCACGCAAGTGTTATATATGACTTTTATGGTTGTACACCTCTTTTCTTTCTTCTGCCCTGGCCTATTGTTCTCTTTTAAATTATAAAGGCCAATTCCTTTAGAGACCTTGACCCTCAAGCAGTACAAGCCAATTGCAAGTACTCCAATATTACACTGAGATCTGCAGCAGACCCAGTTTCAGATCTATGAAGTGAAGTCTTAGCCAACTAATAACTCATTCATTTCAGCGTCCATAAGTGCTCTTAAGTATCCATAATTTACTTTTGGCTTTATTGTGTGGATGATTTCACTATTTCGTCCAAAAAGGCTACCCTCTCAAAATTTTCAACTTCAGAGCACTCCACAGGCATTTTACAAAATTAACCTCAAAATTCTGTCCGTATATTGGCTTCCACCAAATAGAGAAAGAATATTTCTCTCAGTAATTGTCACAGCAAGATATTGTCAGCTGTCAAGAAGCACAACACAGCCATACGTTTCACCAATCATAACTACAGAGGATGGCACCAGAAACAAGCACTCTACCAGTCCTGCCACTCTACACCAACTACAAACTGAACCATCACATCATGTCTATATGTGATGACTTCTTATCTTCCGGCAACCAAATCAGAAGTCAAACCTTAATTTCTGATGACGACCAGGCATCTATGAGAACAAACAAAACACCACTACTGCAAGATGCTTCAACAACTACAAACTGGAATAGACCTGTACTGGAAGCAGGTAGAGGAAACACCGCCACCGGAGTAACGAAACAAATCCAACCTCTGCATGATCCATTACCTGCTCATCCATCTTCTACAAGCAGTCAGCCAGATGAAAACATAAACCATCAGCCAACCTTTGAAGCTTTATACAGTCACAGAGGAAAGCTTCAAGCAAGCCAGCATAGAACGCCTCAAACCACTGCTCTTGCCAACATCAAATTCAACTATCTTCAAGACGGTCTACCACCACTACCACAATTGTATCCTGTTCCTGTAGTGGGACACAACCTACCAACCAGGCTCCACAACAAGACCAGACTGCAGTGCCTCGTCTGTCCTCCACTGCAAAACTACAACATTGTACCTTCTTTGGCAATCCAGAAACACCAGAGGACTGTAATACCAAAGCCATACTTCAAAGAAGAAACAAGAAACACCAAATCACCTAGAGGCAATTATCCAGAAGACCACCCCTGTACAGACCATAACCATCTTCCTACATGGTTTACTCCAGGTTTTTACCGAAGCACACTACCAAAGAAAACCATGAAGCAGTTGTAACCAACTATCAAAGTATCAACAAGGAGTCCTTGAAGAATAACCAGATGTTTATACTGGTATACCATTAATGATGTCATTCCAAGATGTCCAGATAACCCAGAGAAGATGACATCTACAGATTTGCAACCAGCATTCGTATATGACCCGGTCCAGATGATGAAAGATATTCCACTTGATCGCGGTAAAGACCAGTGTTAAGTATTAGTGTTACTAAGTATTCGCGTAAGAAACATCACGCTCTTTCCGCTCAATTTATGATTTCGGTGATCTAAGATTTTAAGTATCATACATTTAAAATGTTACAACTCCATGCCATGCCATTTTAAAGTGTAAAATAATTTTGTGTAAATCATTGTATATCATTTGATTTTCTGTTTGTTCATGTTAAGATTTTTGTTTTTACCTATTAATTGATGTTCACCATACATTTTTCATGCTAAGAATTCAGGCTGATATATTTCAGTAATTTTAACAATTTTTACATACGATAAGTAAAAAGTTTTACTTAAGAATGTCTTGTATATGTGAAAATGTTTATTAGCTGTCATATTAAGAGAAGTTCTTCAGAATGAGTCTCTGTAAGGCTTCCTTAGGGTTCTTAGTGATTTTTTGTTCGTTTACATAGAATCTAAGTTTCTATGGGCTTGATATCATTATATAGGTATAATAGGTATCAAATTTTTGTGTTTTCTATAGGATCTAATTTCTATAGGCGTCTGTTGGATGTTTATCACAGACATATTTTTGTTGCTATTGTAACCCTGGGATATAAGCGATCGTGTCATATTGGTGCGTATAGCCCCACTCGCGGCTAAGTCTAACGCACAGCATTTTTGTGAGTTTTCACAATGGTGTGAACTTTAATTTTGTTGATTAGTTGATAAATATATTTACATACAGAGTATATTTCTTTATAGAACTGTTAATCAGATTATGAAGACTTAAAAACATCCTCTTCACATATAGATTTACAGACTGACAATGAGTTTTGCTTTAATAATTTCATTGATGCATAGGTGAAAGATAAAAATACCTTAGTCTGAACTTGTAAGTCTTAAGTATGTGCACTACTTAATGCTTGAGTTTTCATAGTTTTATTGTTATTATTGTATTGTATTTTTAATGGAGATGTAACAGAGTAAAATGTTTTCGTTATTCGATAGAACAAAAGACTATCTAAAAACAATGCATTTGCATAGTATATAGTGATGTTTCCTTTCCTTTCTTCAAGTGCTATTCTGACGAATAAATGTTAAAGAGAAAAAGTGTATATATAAGTGAAAAAGTGTTTTGATCAGAATAGCACCGCGCAACATCTACAAGACTATTTAAGTTTACATATGCTACTGAGAGAAATAAATTTGTGCAGAGACATTAGGTACAATGAACATTTAAGGTGGTTGTACCTGCGCACACAAACACGCGTACTGAATATAAGTTAACAGTGGGCACGATATAAACATTTAAGGTAGTTGTGTCCACACACACACACACATATATATTCTCAAATAAACGCGCATCTGAAGACATCAGTAATCCCGAAACTAATGCGACAAAATCTAGTGCAAAGACATTGGGCACAATGAACATTTAAGGTGATTGTGTCAGCACACTAGTATGATAAATCCCGAACGTGACATAAAATTACCCAAAACTAATGTGACAAAATCTAGTGCAAAGACATTGGGCACAATGAACATTTAAGGTGATTGTGTCAGCACACTAGTACCACAAACCCCGAACATGATGTAAAAGAAGATGATGTGAAGAGACAAAAAGAAGACAATAATTGTAATTTGTATTCTCACATTATATTAAACATGTACTTCTTTTCATATTCCAGGACACAATGATTACATCGATAACTCATGAATGCATGACTCCCAAGATAGATTGTTTCTTGAGCTAAAATGTCATATTTTAGTATGATGCGACATTTAGTTTTAGCATCCTTTGAATTTCCACAAGCTTTCGTTTTTTTTGAATTTTCAAGTTTCATCTTGAAAAAATTTATTACTTTTCTTAAAGTTATAAATTTTTTCTTTTCCCAAAACCAGTGTGTTGTTGTAAAGTTGGATTTTTACAACATAATGTTATATAATACATAGTTTCAGTATTGCATAATATTATCTAACAGTCTAATATTTTATCATAAATGTTTGTATTTACAAATAGTGTGGTATTTTAAGATTTGAAAGCATAGACATTTAGCTAGTCTATTAAGGGCATTCAGCTAGTCTATTAAAGACTGCTGATTTATCTATGTAGATCATTCTTCATGCACATTCACACAGTTCAGAATATTCATTTGATACTTTATTATTGCTTATTTACTTCATAGTCATCAGTACTTTCAGTTCATCTTTACTGTAACAAACTGCATTTGATATCATTACATACATGTATTTTCACTTTGTATTTCCATCAGCTATTTTTAGTAAGACCAGTTATGAAAGAACTTTGAGCTATTTTTAGATTAAAGACAAAGAGCTTACATAAACATTGTCAAGGTCATAGCTGATATGTAAGATAAATGTTGAATGGCTTATCAGAAAAATGCTGACCAATCAGAATGTACTTTACATCCTTCATGGTTGAATGCATTCTGGAAGAGTTTACCTCAGTAGAATTTCAGAGCCATTTCTTCACTTTGCAAAGAATTTTTGGACTGACAACATCTTAAAAACTCTCTTAGGGTTTAGTAATTAATAATTAATTAATTTTGTATTTATTTTTGGCTATTTATTTAACCTAAGAGTTTTACTAAATTCATAGTAATTTTTCTTTAAATTAGTAAGTAATTTTCTTTAATTAAGTAACTTAAATTCTATTGTTTTAACTGCAATTGCTTTAGATTTTCATCTTTAAATACTTAAGTTATTATTGGTAATTAATTTACATTGCTGTTAATTTTACACAGAGTCATACAAGTACAGAGTCACAAAAATACATTTAGATACTTAATAATACCATTTATTTAGATTATTATTTACTTTTAGGCAGAACTTGAAACTTCAATCTTTTTATGCATTAAGCTGATTTGTCATCTTTATCAGTATTTTTGGCATTTTTCTAACTTGTATATTTAGATCACTTTGTAAAATATTAGTTTAGAAAGATAAGTAAAAATTTGGTTGGTTTCTAAATTTATTCAGCATTTTGTGTTTTTATTTTCCCTTTCTAAGTAAAGGGTGGTGTCATCCTGACGTGTCAGTTATTCCGACGTAATGAATTAATACTAGCAAACCGCTAGTATAGATCACTGCTTCCAAGCAAACTATTAAACGAACATATAGATAGGCTGTTTTACAAGACAGCGGTTAAGTAAACAAAAATTTTTATTCCCCACAACAAAGGTATATGTTTTACAACTGTATGTCATAGTGCTATCATTTTACCCTTAGCAAGTGGCAAGTGATTCTGCCTTGGCGACCAGTGCAGATCAAGATCAGCCTGCACACCTGTGCAGTCTGATCTTTGTCTGCGCTGTTCGCTATTCAGTCAGAAATTTTCCAGTGAACACCCCTTGAATAATAAATGGTACTGCCCAAATTGAATGATGGACTAGTTCATTTTAGAAATTTAGCAGGCTTTAATTAACGTTAAAGGCATACAACATAATCACGATCCTGTTAAACAATACTTACTTCTTAGTCATTTTATTCCACAATGTTTTTTTCTTATAGATTACAATATAAGACACATGTTATTGTTATTCAAACATAAAGGGATGTCTGCATGGTGAATTTCTGTTGTTAGATTATGTAATAACACAACCAAAATCACGTTTATGAAGTAAATTGTCCTACATTTTTTTGTTTTAAAAGCAGGATGTAATTTTTTTCTGATCAATTTTCATGCTTTTTTTACTGTTCATTTGTTTATGAACAAACAACTCCCATCCCTTTCACAGTTACATGTCAAAGTACCAGTACCATGTTTGCATCAGATCATTGCTCAGTAAAATTCTGAAGATTATGATTGGATGACAAATTCATTTTTGTTTACAACCACACTCACAGTTACATATGCCCCCAGTGCCCATCCACATGATGGCCTGTCAAATATAACTGGGTTGGTAGTTTTCTGTCTCAGTATGCTGTGACCTTGACCTCTGACCCTCATGACCCCAACATACTGTTAAAATCTAACTGGGGTCATTTACTGACCATAGGCAATTATCTTTTGAAGTCTGACTACGATACCTCCATAAAAGTGTACTCTAACTATAGATCAGTAACCATTTTCAGTTTTAACTTTAAAGTTCACTGGGATACTGACCTCTGAAATACTAGCCTTTAAAATATCCATTCACCAAAGGCAATCATTCTTAGAAGTTTGTATCAAACAGTTTAGACAAAATATGGAATGGTATGCAAAACTACACTAATTTCTATGTCAACAAAGGGCAATAACTGAGCTAAAGTACTTGTCCTAGTTATGTAGTCTTGCCTACATATGTAGACTATGATGGTAAACAACTGGTCAAAGTTTCAAAGCCATATGACAAACAGGTTAGGCATAATATAGACTCAGGTATGAAAAATTTAACTGATTTCCAAACGTTAGACTTGTACAAAAACAACCCATTCCCAAGTCCAAAAAGGGCCATAATTCAGCCAAAATAGTTGACAGAGATGTCTACTCTTGCCTACAGATGGAAATGATGATGATAAACAAGTGTTTAACCCTTTTCCAATCATATCGCCCCAATCCGCCCTTATCGCTTATCCAACGAAACGCCTCAATCCGCCCGTGCTGTCTACAAACGATTCGCCTGAAACCGCCCGGATAATGCACTGTTTAATATTCGTCTTTTTCCGATTGAAAACGACGAAAACTTATTGGTTTAAAAGTTTAAATCGGTTAGGAAAAGTTCATTATACGATCATGCCCGAGTCTCGCTTTCAAAACGTTACTATTTATACAGCAAATTTTGGAAATCCCCAACTCATTTTCAGAAAATAAAATTGTACATGTACCAAAATGGCGGATAGCGATAGAGATTTCGGACAATTTTGTCACGACGATATTTACGAAATTCTACGTCGGGATCCAGATTCAGATGTGAATATTAGTGATATTTGGTCGGAGAAATTATCAAGCGACTCTGATACGTCTGAAATAGTAGAATTATACTCGTGACAAATAGAAAATAACTCGGAATGTGACACCCCTTTGGAAGACCTACGACCGTTGATGAATTATTGAAATCTGACTCGAATATTTCATCGAGGTATGTTAGGGACTTTATTCGTGATGGCGAACAAAATTTGACTGAAATATCAAATAGCTTTTATAATTTGTTTGACACAAAGTTCGATTCATTTTTTTTAATGATTGCTGAAGAAACCAAATTTTTTATGGTACTGGTACAAGGCAAGAAATTCAACATAAACATCAACAGATTGACTGAAGGGATGATGATGTTTGGGAGGCTCAGGGAGAAACAACAGCAAATGAAATACGGACTTTCTTCTTTGGTTACGATAATCGTCAGAAAACGTAACATTATGTGAAATATTTCTGGAGCTCCGATGACCGACTTCGAGTAGAGGGTTTTACCAAAACATGCTTATTCAACGTTGGTGTAAGTTGAAAAATCATCTCAAATAACCGTGATCAGCCTGATCCGACCGACAATGTCGCGACAGGTTATTCAAAGTCTGGCCACTTATACACCTTTATAACAGAAATTTCAAGAGTGATATTACCCATCCAAGTCGTAATCTGTCAGTTGATGAAGCAGTGATTGGTTTCAAAGGCCGGTTTTTGCTGAAACAGTAAATACCTAATTAGCCGAAAAATGGGGACTCAAATCACGAATGTCGGCAGACTCTATTTATTCATTTATTAAACTTTATTTATCTATTTATTTATCATAGTTTTCGTTCAGGCAATCTCATAGCTTTTCAAAGAAACATTTGGTCAGGTGTCAAATTGAACTACTTGCATATGAATAAAATCTGTATTAATTTTGTTGATTTTTTTTTTAATTTAATAGAAAGTACAAAAAAAATAAAACAGTAAACAAATCAAGGAAGTGTTAAATGTAAATATCAATGGGAGATATTGTTTAGTCATGTATATAGACAAATATTTCAACTATGATATATATATAATACAATTTCATTTGCAGTATATAGTATATATTTTATGTGTTTATATATAATTATGAATGTATTGCAAGTTTGTACATAATCAGAATTTAATTGTGCATAAATAATGTCAGTGTAAGATGTGATAAAATGGAAAATAAAGCAATAAAAAAGGAATTTATATCAGAGGAAATCAGCAAATATCAACTAAGTGTCAATGACTGGAAATTATTAGTGTTAATTGAGTGGGGATTAAATAGACATACTCCCCACTAAGATCTTAGCAAGTGTCATCTACTGTAAGTTTATTTAATTATCTTCCATCCTGTGCATGTGTTGTTATGTTTTTTGCATGGCCTTTGTTACTTTGAATAGTTTAAAGTGAAACACCCCCTCATTTTTATGTGAATAACTGGCAAAATATTATCATAGGCAAATATCTCTGTTCAGACAGGCTTATCAGATCACACAGATCTATGTTCCCAGTAGGTATAGGTTTCCAGTGGAGTACTGATTGGAAAAGGGTTAAAGTTTCAAAGTCATATGTCAAATCGTTTCGACAAGACGTTGACTTGTATGAAACAAAAGGACCATGATGGTCCTGAATCGCTTACCTATCCCCACATGACCCAGTATTGAACTGAGTATGACGTCGTTATTTCTATTATTTGACATAGTGACCTAGTTTTTGAGCACATGTGACCTAGATATCATCAAGATAAAAAATTCTGACCAATTTTCATGAAGATCTATTGAAAAATATGACCTCTAGAGAGGTCACAAGGTTTTTCTATTATTTGACCTAATGACCTAGTTTTTGATGGCACGTGACCCACTTTTGAACTTGATCTAGATATCATCAAGGTGAACATTCTCACCAATTTTCATGAAGACCTCATGAAAAATATAGCCTCTAGAGAGGTCACAAGGTTTTTCTATTTTTTCAACCTACTGACCTAGTTTTTGAATGCACATGACCCAGTTTCAAACTTGACCTAGACATCATCAAGTTGAACACTCTCACCAATTTTCATGAAGATCCATTGAGAAATATGGCCTCTAGAGGGGTCAAAAGGTTTTTCTATTTTTAGACCTGCTGACCTAGTTTTTGACCGCATGTGACCCATTTTCGAACTTGACCTAGATATCATCAAGTTGAACATTCTGACTAATTTTCATAAAGATCCCATGAAAAATATGGCCTCTAGAGAGGTCACAATGTTTTTCTATTTTTAAAACCTACTGACCTAGTTTTTGACCGCACATGACAAAGTTTCAAATCTGAACTAGATATCATCAAGGTTGAACACTCTCACCAATTTTCATGAAGATCCATTGAGAAATATGGCCTCTAGAGAGGTCACAAGGTTTTTCTATTTTTAGACCTACTGACCTAGTTTTTGACCGCACATGACCATGTTTCAAACTTGACCTAGATATCATCAAGAAGAACATTCTGACCAATTTTCATAAAGATCCCATGAAAAATGTGACCTCTAGAGTGGTCACAAGCAAAAGTTTACGCACGCATGGACGCACTGACGGACAGACTGACCGGACGCCACGCGATCATAAAAGCTCACCTTGTCACTTTGTGACAGGTGAGCTAAAAAAGCAACAACAGTTTTTAAGTCCAAAAAGGGCCATAATTCAGCCAAAATAGTTGACAGGGTTATGTACTCTAGCTTACA
Organism: Mercenaria mercenaria; assembly: GCF_021730395.1. Taxonomy (NCBI): domain Eukaryota; kingdom Metazoa; phylum Mollusca; class Bivalvia; order Venerida; family Veneridae; genus Mercenaria; species Mercenaria mercenaria. The sequence goes on from NC_069378.1 coordinate 3,325,720, forward strand.
GATGGAAACCATGATGATAAGTTTCAAAGCCATATGTCAAATAGTTTTGACAAAACATGGTTTTGTATAAAAACTGAACCAATTTCCAAGTCCAAAAAGGGCCATGATTCACCCAAAATAGTTGACAGAATTATGTACTCTTGCCCACAGATAGAGACTGATGTAATAAACAAGTGTTCCAAGTTTCAAAGCCAATGGCCCATATGTCAAACAGTTTACAAAAAATATGAACTGGTACGAAAAACTTAACCATTTAGATTTGTAAGTTAAAAAGGGCCATAATTCAGCCAAAATCCTTGATGGAGTTGTGTACTCTTGCCTAAAACTGGACATGGTCATGATACACAAGTGTTGAAAGTTTCAAAGCTTTATCTCAAAAGGTTTAGTCAATATGACTGTGGACTAGCTGGTACGAAAAACTTAACCATGGAGTCACACATGGTCAGTAGGATAGCTCTACTTATTCTTCAAATAGTCAAGCTAAAAATGCATTTAAATAAAAGATTCAAACTAGACTGTGTCTGAAAGGTTTAAGTTTTCATATGCACAAAATCTTAAACTAAAATATTTTTAAAAAAAAATCCTTTGAAATTGGAGAAAAAAAAAAACAACCATATACTATGAGGCCAAACTTTGATCCCAGTTTAGGCCAACACCGGAAACCACATTGTCTTCTGACAGACGGAGACACATGAATACAAGCACAACACTATATCCCCTCTTTTTCAAATGGAAGGGGGATAGTATTAGTTACAATAAACCCGACTTGAAGTGAAATTATATTCATCAGAATGTTTGTAAGATTAACCTTCTAAATATTTCTCATGTATTCTTAATAATATTTATCATGACATGTACCAGTTAAACAAAGCCATCCAATTTTTTTCAAATCCCATGCATGTACCAGTTTTTCCCTAGAAATCCGGGAGTCTGAATAAATGTGTTTATCAGTTTTCCATCAAGTTGTTCTGTTGAAACTTTCTCTAAAATCAGTAAAATGCAGCATAAAAACATTCCATTTTAACACCAAACAACTGATAACGAAGTTAAATCTAAAATTCAGTCAGAATTTCAAATTATTTTTGAAATTCCTACAGATGCGTTTTTGCTATCTTAAGGAGTATCATAAATATCATGTTCAGGCCAACTAAAATTGTTCATTTGTTTCTTCATTACCAAAGCTATTAATATAATTTAATATAAGGATCATACAGGTTAAAAAAACACGAGTAAAAATTAAAATTTAATGCAAAAAGATTTTTTTCCAATATTAAGACAAAAGATGCCCATATACTTCAGTTTTTATTAACATTAATTACTTTTATGGAAAACTGACTTTGCAATGATTTGAAAGATAATTTTGATGTTCTTTATAACTACCAAAACTTACTGACTTGTCTTATTTTAAGCAAGACATGTTTTAAACATTTATGTTATCAAATAAAACATAATTCCTTCCACTCTGTTGTTGTAATTTTTTGTTTGAACTATTCAACATTATATTTTCAACTAAAATTAACTGAGAGATTTTTGGCTGTTTGACGAAACATGTGCCAAGTACAAAAAATATTATGGACTGAGAAACATCAATTTTACCTATATCTAATCTATACTATACTAACTGCAAATATGTGTTTGTTATCAGGGGATTTTTTTATCTATTTATCTTGAACATGTTATGAAAGTGTAGAAATATTCAGTGATTCAAGGGGTATATCAAGGCAGGTTGACATATAAATATTTGCAATGTGCAAATATTCATTCAGGATAACTTCCTACATCAAGGCCATTCTCTTTTAAATAAGAGTCCCAAAAATAAAATTTTGTTTCCTTTTTTTTATTGGACTTTTCTCATAAATTTTTTATCATTTTTGTTTTTACAAAAAAAATGTGATAACTCTGATGTTAGATAATTATACACTGCTTATTCACAAAATGCCCTCTGTGACTTTAATCTCTCACATAATATACAGACTTATACATAACACTTTATTGCTATTTGAACTAATTACAAAGTACATGCACATGTAGTAGGGTAGAGTTTAAGTGTGATTTCAAATCTAAGGAAGACACTCTACCATGTCGCTTTAAAAGCAAGCTCATATAGCAAGGCAGTATAAGTGCAACCTTATACTCTACCCTACCGGTATATAATTATGTGCGCACATATTGTAAATGCAAATTACTACAACACACACAAATAAATCTATTATACTTTATATATACAAGGGGCGTGTTTACATGTTTTCTCAAAGCAATCATGATATCTATTCTACAGGCATTTATCATGCTAATTCTTCTTTATTTGCAAACTTAATACAAAAATATGTACAGGATTTTTATTACCAATGCCCCTAAAACACCACAAGAAATTGTTCAAAACATAATTCTGTTTTACTGGGCAATCTGAAATGTTATCTAATTTCTAGCCATTTTAATTTTCATTCAAGATAACTATCTTTCCTTAATTGCAAATGCCCTGAATTTTTGTATAAATAACAATTGTGCTTTATTTACCCCTGAAATAAATCATTCCAATCAAGGCAAAGGTATACAGTTTGAATAAAATGATAAAAGTTTCAGTGCTCACTAATTAACAGGTAAAATATGGTATCAATATATTACACAAAATAAGAATACAATCAAATAACACAACTTAATCTCTACAAATATTGAATACTACTGGACCTAGGATATAAAGAATATGACTACAGTCATGTAAAAGTAAAAAAAAATATCCTTCATTTTCATACAAAACTGAACAATAATGTTTGTCTTTAACACCACTTCTGAATGTAACAGCAGGCTATGAACCAAATCAATGTTTCTGGATTCTGTGCAAGTACTGATTTGAGCCGTGCCATGAGAAAACCAACATAGTGGCTTTGCGACCAGCATGGATCGTGACCAGACTGCGCGGATGCTGGTCGCAAACCCAATATGTTAGTTTTCCCATGACGTGGCTCATTTGCTCTCTAGAAATAACTGACAACTTCTCCACAGGTATTAGAGGTGAAGGACACCTGACTTTAGATACATTATGTTCAAACTGTTCATGGACAACATACACTGTGTCTAGAGAAACCAGAATTTCCACTTAAAAACTTTGTGATGATAGGACACATAAGTGCGAGTCTTGTAAGTAATGGTACTTTGGCAATATGTACAACTGTATGTAGAAAGAATGGACTGGAGATAGAAAAATGGCCAAATATATTCATTATACCTGATCAAAATGAGTAAATATTATATTGTCTTTATATTATGGTTCTTTAGTAAGTTATATCCTTCCATGTATATTAATAATTGCTATATATTATAAAAGTAAAAGAAGAGACAAGAACAACAGCAAATTATTTGACCATTTAGTGTGATACCGACTGAAACTGTGTGAAAATAAAAACTACACTGAATTAATAACCACTTGACACATAATCTTATTGATGTTTGTTGTGAGTTATTCGAATATCCTTCAGAATAGTCTGTGTACATATATAAAATAGTTACAGAACAAAAAAGAAAATTCTTTGACCTCTAAGTGTGACCTTGAACTTTGAGCTGGGGGTTTTACATGTGACACAATTATCATCTACATGTACTAATGGTAAATGTGCCAAGTTAAGCCTGCCCCCTTAGCTCAATAGGTAAAAGCGTTGGTCTACGGATCTCGGGGTCGCGAGTTAGATCCTCGGGCTGGGCGTATGTTCTCCGTGACTACTTGATAAACGACATTGTGTCTGATATCATTAGTCCTCCACATCTGCTTCATATGAGAAAGTTGGCAGTTACTTGCGAAGAACAGGTTTGTACTGGTACAGAATCCAGGAACACTGGTTAGGTTAACTGCCCGCCGTTACATGACTGAAATACTGTTGAAAAAGGCGTTAAACCCAAAACAAGCAAACAAACAAAACAAGAATATTCATCTATTCATACAAAAATTATTGATCTTTAGGCTGTCCTTGACCTTCCATCTAGGTCCTCCACACAACAAACTGTCCAGTTTAACTGTCAATATACAACATACTTAAACTGTATTTATCACTTGCAGGGCCTCTTCTGCCATTCACCAATGTAGCCAAATGCTACAAATTCAAAGAAATGGCTACAGATTTTTGAAAGTGGCAACAAGAATTTTATTAAAATGTGGCCAAATTTCAGCTTCACACAATTTCTGTCAATAACTGGCTACAATATTCTGAGGTCCAGGGGAGGCCCTGGCTTGAAAAATAGGTAAATGATACAACCAGTTACCTACGGTTGTTTAATATGCACTGATGCTTACAGATTACAAACATAACCATTTTCTTGATTTTGCTGAAGTAATTGTTGTCATCAACTGTAAAACGTTTAAAGTGACCCACATTTTAAACTGATTCGGAATACCCAAGTAGACTGTATGTATGTACTGTATACATTTAATCGTTTACCGTGTCTACACAGCAATATGTGTAAGCGATAAAACCAATAACTGTAAATGACTGTGTACTGTGATTTATCCTCCATTATTTTGGTCCTTCGAAGTTTCCAAGGTTAGATTGCCCATCACAAGGCCATCAAATTATTTTGACTAGTTTAGAACGTAGATGAACAATTCATTTAGTCTGCATTCCCTTACAGAAAAAAATGGTCTCCGGTGAATGGATGCAGTGAATGGTAGGTGAATAATTGGTTAACAGAAAGTGAATGAAGTTGGGATTATTAACTCTTTATTAACTTTTCACATGCAAATGAGGTCTGCAGTGAATGACTGCGGTGAATGACTGGTGATTGAACTGCGAACAGTCTGCGGTGAATGAGCTACATGTACGAACATTCTGCGGTGAATGAGCTGCGAACAGTCTGCGGTGAATGAGCTGTGAGCTGTCTGCAGAAAGTTTTCATCAACTTGTAGTTTCAGAAGAGATGTTATTTTAAGAATATATCTAGTTGATGGATGAAAAGGCAGACAGACAATGAACAATCACCATAGCTCATCCTGGCACTTAGTGCCAGATGATTTAAGAAGCTAGTGAATTAGCTGGACACCTCTATACTTTTACATGTACAAGAATTTAAAGTCATGAAAACTGATGACAAAAATAAATCTGCATCTGTTTAGAATTACATGAATCAAATAAATGGAAAATATATCACATTTTACTTTTGATTTACATGCCTTGTGTATATAATAGACAATATATAAAAGCACTTACTGTAGCTGATCAGGGTTGGCATGGTATTTACCGGTGCGGTAATTACCGGTGGTAATTCCCGTACCGGGAAATACTCCTAAAAATTGCAAAAGTGGGAAATACTGGGAAATACTCAAATTTTCAGCAAAAAACAGTTTATTTTGACAAAAAACCCCACAAAAAATCTGTTAAATAACTAGCATTTGCATGCACACATACACTATGGCAAAAATCATATTATATTCCACTGTCAGACCCCTGGTGACCATGAAAGTTCCTTCATCACCAGTCCAATTCCTCTTTGGACCTTAACATGCGGAAGCAAAACACCAGTTTTTTGCTGCTTTTTTCACTCCAAGTCTATTTCTAAGTTTTGTTTGAATGACAGCAAAATTAGAAAACACTCTCTCAATGCCACCAGAGCTAGCTGGCATAACCAGAAGTTTTTTTGCTAGTTCACAAAGTTCCAGACACAGAGTTTGTGATTGTTCCACAGCACGCCACCACACTGCTGGCTTTGTGTTGTTGATAGTGGCTTCATGGAGTAGAGCTTGTGGTACCTCTAAGCTTTGGGTCATGTAGGGAATTATTTTACAGCAAAGTATTGTTACTTTATTTGCAACAAACATGTGCAATAGGATAGTTAAATCATACATGTGATAAGTTCAGAATCCCAAAACTGGAGGTTTGCCATTTTTCAGCTGGAGTTGGGGTCTCAAAACTGGAGGTTTTTTATCGACATAAATTAAGCGCGCGGGCACATAACTTAGAGATAAAATCCAGTATTTTTGGCCACACTAATGTATACACCAGAAGAAACAATCCTCATAACTCTTGATTTGAATTTTGACAGTGTTATGCCACTTTTTAAATTACATTTTTGTTAAAGTTTTATAATGTCTAATATCTCTGTTACAGTCAAATCTATTGACTATTATGCCCCTTTTACTGGCAAAGCTTTAATTGCCCCTTTTACTGGCAAAGCTTTAATTGCCCCTTTTACTGGCAAAGCTTTAATTCAGAGTCAATCACTGAGAAAAGTCGAGCATGCTGTCTTACAGAAGCTCCCTCTTGTTCTAACTTTAAACTTTTTTAACAGATTAAATTTGCAGAAACAAAGTCTCAATTTAGGTCTGAAATGGTGGTGAACATGCATTAACATTATTCTACTCGAGGAAGCTTTAAATTGGTCTGAACACAACTCATAAATTATGTAAATTCGATCTTACCCCACCCATTTTCGTATAAAAATATGAATTTGGCATAAAAAATAGAGAACAGAAATGCATCAACATGTATTTACCTTTACCAAAATAATGTAGATTGATGTTATCAAATAAATGAGTGTGTATTTTCATCCAATTTTCAATGAAATAAGTCTGACTTTTGTAAGAAGTTAATTTGGTAAACATTGGAAGAAAATGGCGTAACTGCATAAGGGGAAATAACACTCCTGTTCTAAAAATAGTAATGGGTTAGGTTTTATGAGATTTTATTACCGAACAAAACTTTTCTTTGAATAATTAAAATTCATTTCAGTTGGGAATTATTTCTTATGACTGAGAGTTTTTTTGCTTCAAATTGGTAAAAAATGGAGCCTAACTGGCATTGAGAATAGGCCGATATTCGGCCCCGTGAGGCAGGCGGAAAAGGCCCTGCTTGCCTAATCCCTTATCAAAACAAACAATTAATAGGCCTAATTCACCTTTGACAAACAACTCTTTCCTCCAGCTACATGTGTGTCAAACATGTATAATACACAACAGTCGGTGATACTTTGATATACTGTGTAAACATGTTTGGCACTCCTCGGTAATTATCAATGAAAAGCGGGAGAAATATGGTTTTGGTCGGGAGACGGGAGGCAAGGTGAAAAAATCGGGATTTTAACCCTCCCGCGCGGGAGATCACATGTATGGTTAAATATAGTGCTTGGGGCTATACTGTATATTCTGAATCATTATAGAATCTGTCAATAATCCACCAATTAGCAGTAACACCTCCCCTGTATTTTGGAGTGTATAATTGGACTATTTGAAAGGAGTGTAATCTTGTCTGAAGTTAGTATGATAAAATTTTTGGGTCAAATTTACAACGAATGTAAGGCCTGAAGAGTACTCCCCAGTATTTCCCGCCGTCCCTGGAAATAGGAGTATTTCCCGTCTTTTTGCCAACCCTGTAGCTGATACCATGCTATTCACATAAATCTGCTGTGCTCCACATGGTCCATAATTTCCAACTATACAAACCACTTTGCCGCCAAAACTGGTGCAGCTATTTTATTTACAAATCATGAAATTAAAGTTTCTCCGGTGAATAGAAAGTGAATTAATGATACAATATTTAAAATACCAAGTCCCTGTTGTTAATGAAAGGTGAACTGGTTGCATCTGCGGTGAATAAGAAGTGAACACTGGAGTCTGTGGTGAATAGAATGTTGAAAAAGAAGTTTGATCACCAATCATTCACCGGATGCGGTGAAAGGCGAACTGCTGCTGCGAATAGCTCCATTCACTTTAATTTCTATTCACTTTCCAATGATTCACCGGAGAAGGCTTGTTCTGTAAGGGTTTTTCCAAGGATTGAAAGTCTGTTATTGACTTATTCTGAGTACATACGTACAATCTACTCCAGTATTCCGAATCGGTTTAAAATGCGGGTCACAGTAACCATGGCACCTTAATAGCTCAGTTGGAGAGTGTCCGCTTCGAGTGCAGGAGGTCTGGGGTTCAATCCCCGGCCGCGTCTTACCAAAGAAGAGAAAAATGGTACTGGTAACTTTGCTTGGCACTCAGCATGTAAAGAGTAACACCAGGGGGTAAAGTAAGCACAGGTAATAGACAAGCTTAGGCCTACTGTTGCTGAGTGGCTGCTTTTTAATTTCTGACATTTGCAGCCACCGCGACGGTTTGACCTGTCACAAATTTGCCACATCACTCTCTCACAGCTAGGCTTCATGTCAGATGTGAATAATACTGAAAACCTAAAAAAAATTGTAGGGAGACTACCGGTCCACATTCGGTCTAAGTGGGTTGAACGTGCAAGTAGCCTAATAGAACAGGGAGTCGAACCAAATTTCGATCACCTGTTAACCTTTGTAAAGGAACCTTCTAGAGTTGCAAATACTATATAATTATGGTTATGACCTTGCAAATGAGTCTAATAAGCACATAAAAAACTTGCCCCGAAAGTCCCATGATAACCCTTCACAATGAAATAAAGTTGTAACACTGTCCACTGGATCTGATAAGAGAAACTCAGGTAAATCTCTCCCAGAAAATACCCCTAGGGCACGATTATTATGTATTTATTGCAAGAAGGCCCATAAATTAAGGGAATGCCAAGAGTTTAGACTAATTGATATTGATTCAAAGCTGAGAGTTATCAGAGAGGGGATCCTGGAAAACCTGGGATGGGCTCATGGGATGGGCTCGTGGGATGGGATGGGATGGGCTCAAGGACATGGGCTGAACTTATTTGGCCCTAAGATTTTCTCAGATTCTAGAAGGTTTCTTAAGGTGAACAGTTCTCTATAAAATAAATGATACTCCTGGGAATTCATGCCATACTGTCAATAAGATCTGGGCGAGAGTAACAAAATGGGTTAATGTCTTATTCTGTAGGCTAATAACAGTATATTGTTATCATTATTATTGTTAATTCTCTTGATTCAGTCAGTAGTACACTTAATAAAACAGTAATAATTTTAAAGTAATATTATGAAAAATAAAAACACGTAGAACAGTAATAATTTTAAAGTAATATTATGAAAATTAAAAAATATATACTTCTTGCATGTGTATTTATAATTGATACCTTTATGAAATAAAAGTAGACTTATTATTATAGCAGAAGAAGTTGAATATCAAAACAAAACAATTTGGTATAATGAAGAATTATGAAGATAAAGGGTAGAATTACATGTATATATGTCACAGGGAGAAAAATGATGAATTCAGCAGTTGACCTCTATTCCAAGTAAGAGAATGAACCTACAACATAAATGTTTGATGAAAATTCATTTTGAGAGAAAATATGAAATGGAACTTATGAAAAATCAGTTCTGAAAAAAAAGTTACTGAAAAGAAAACAATAATTGACAAATTTCAGAATAAAAAGATGACAGAAATGAATTTAATATATTAGACATATTATAACATATGAAAAGGGGGATTCTCAAACATATGACAGTTTTCAGTTTATTGGTAATAGATTTTGATGTTTACATTAACACAAAGTGGACAATAAATGATTATATTTTATCCAAATTAATTGCTTTTTTTTTGCTTTAAATATAATAAAAAATGATGTTTATATTAACACCAAATGGACAATAAATGGTCATATTTTGTTCAAAATAATTGCTCTTTTGCTTTACTTATGATAAAAATACAGTCCATAAATCTTTCATCACTTATATTGGAACCGTAGAAGTACATTCTAACAAGTTAGAAGACCAAGTGTTGGTATTTTCTTTCTTTGTTTCCCTTCTTGGCAGTCAATACAGTGTGAGTCTCACTCTGGGAATTGTAATTACAGGCTGTGTCCCTGTTATCCTTAGCTGACCTCTTAATTGCCCAGTTGAACTTTTAATTCATGTTTCTCACTATATATTTCTCTGACTTTGGGCCCACGATCCCATGACCTTCAGCCCATCCCATCCCATCCCATGAGCCCATCCCACGAGCCCATCCCAGGTTTTCCAGGCTGCCATCAGAGAGCATGAAATGTGTGAAGATTGCATGAATTTTAAACATACTGCACAAACAGACTGTCCGTAATTCATGAGGTGACGTCACCACATGACTGGAGGTATGTACCCTCTAAGAGTAACCCTGCCGACATGGCGCCAAGAGGTATTGATCTGCAAGAGAACGAAAGGCTTGAAACATGGTTGTCTGGCCCGAAATTCCTTAAAGGTAATGAGGCAGAGTGGCCAGCTAAGGTAAGTAACATTACCTTGCACGAGGATGACATAGAGCTCAAGCCTGAGGCTAGCGTACTAAACACACAAGTGAAGCGTGATTCGAGCATGGGTACGTTGCTAAGTAAGTTTTCCGACTGGCATAAGCTACAAAGTGCAGTCGGTTGGCTACTCCGTTTCAAGTGGCTTTTAATGCAAAAATTCCTGCCGAAAAGGCGAAGTCTTCATAACAGGGTAAATAGTAAAATCCTAAGTGCGACGGAAATGCACAGATGGCCATATCCAAACTAATTCAAACACAGACGTTTGAAAATGAAATGTGTGAAGTGAAGGCTAACAGTCGAGTTTCGAATTCGAGCTCTTTGAAAAGGCTATGTCCTATATTAAAGGATGGTGTTTTGCGAGTCGGTGGGCGAGTAGAATTGTCCGACCTGCACGTAGATGCCAAGCATCAAATCATTCTACCAAGTAGCCATCACGTGACTAGAATCCTGATACAGAAATACCACGAACAGAATGCGCATATGGGTCCGGTACATATTTTGTCTTCATTGCGGCAAAAGTATTGGATAATTCACGGACTGAAAACTGTGAAGTCAGTCCTTAGCCAGTGTATTACGTGTAAACGACAGCTGCAACGACCGGAAGTTCAACAGATGAGCGATCTTCCAGAAGAAAGACTCACTTCGGACATGCCGCCATTCACCTATGTAGGAGTTGACTATTTCGGACCTATGTTCGTAAAATCAGGTCGGAAACATTACAAAAGGTATGGTTGTCTGCTTACATGTCTGACAAGCAGAGCTGTGCACCTTGAAATTGCACACAGCCTAGATACAGATTCGTTTTAATGTGCATTGCAGCGATTCATTAGCCGTAGAGGACGTCCGGACAAGATTTTCAGCGTCAATGGTAAGAATTTTGTAGCTGGCGAAAGGGAGTTAAACGAATCTATCAATTCTTGGAACGAACAAAGTATGTCTAGATTTTTTCAGCAAAATGAAATCGGATGGCATTTCAATCCACCATACGCCGCTCATATGGGTGGAGTATGGGAAAGACTTGTTAAAGCAACAAAAAGAGCTTTAAAGTCCGTCATTGGGGACAGCTTCTCAATGATGAAGCACTGTCCACCCTTATCACGGAAGTTGAGAAAATATTGAATGATAGACCAATCACACAGGTAAGTGTCGATCCCAAGGATCCACAACCGCTTACACCAAATAAGATACTGCTGATGCGTTCAAACGCATGTTTTCCACCAGGTACGTTTGACAAAAATGATAATTACTGTAAAAGATGGTGGCGACAAGTTCAGAATTTAGCAACCTTTTCTGGAAAAGATGGGTGCGTGAATATTTGCCGACCTTGCAGGTAAGACAAAAGTGGCATAATACACAAAGGAATGTGTCCGTAAATGACCTCGTTCTCGTCTGCGATGAGCAGACATCACGTGGGAAATGGCCATTAGGCATCGTTCTTGAGGTAAACAAAGGTAGAGGCGGACTCGTAAGGTCATGTAAGGTCAAGGTAAATGGGTCCGTAAAGGTACGGCCGATTACGATGTTATGCGTGTTAGAGCAGGAAACTTTTCATGCTTACTGATAACAATGATCAGCCACGGGAATTAACGCTTTAGCGAATATTCAGACGCTACTATATTATAAAAATGTACATATATTACTGAAGTATATTAGTATGTCTCACTCTTCTGGAAGATAGTGAATGTTTTTATTGTTATGAAATAAGTATTATATTCTTCGTCTTCCTTAAAATATATGGATGAACTTAAGTAAAAGGGTTCATCGAGGGCCGGTGTTTCAGACTCCGAATATTTGTTCAGGTTTTGATTGTCGGGTTTACTAATTTTTGATGGACATTTATCATGTCCGCTGTCCAACGTAATGTTAATTTATAGTGTTCTGGTTCCTGCCAACGCTTTAGGGTCACAAGAGATGAGTGTCACCCATATATACAAAATGAAATTTTGAATTTATCTGCTTAGAGGGCACTTTCTGCATTTTGGTTGGTCAAACTGTCCCTAGAAAATAATAACTATATGCAAATGCAAAATTTGCCGCATTGCCAGAGCGCAGTTGATTTTAGAATTTGTCGAGTAAGGCATGAGTTCTATATGTTTCAATTCACTACGTTTTGGGCACAGATAACATTGTTCAGTAAGTTAATTTTTTGTTTTTACTGCCTTGTTCGGAGGAATTATTTTGTTCAATTTATTTATTTTTGAAACAATTACACATTTTATTATTAAGGTAGATGATTTTGTATTTTTATTAAGTAATGGCTTTGTTCACATAACTAGTGCAGGATTCCCGCAATTTCTTTGTTAAAGATGTACAATGTATTATGTTTTCTTTATGTTAATACTTGTATGTTCGTATGCGGTTTTTATGCGTATTCTTTTATGTATTATGGTTACTGATAGTTTGAATGTTTTGACTTTCAGATAACCGCTACGCTACGCCACACTATTGTATGTTCTACGTAAGGAATAAAAGTGATTGAAGTAGCGCGTGTATTGCATCTTTTTCTTGTTGCCCAAAATACTCGGGGTGAAGCTGCCCACTACAGTTATGAAGTAGTGCTATAGTACATATTAATGATTGCAACTCAGTTAGTAAAGAGTTGACAGATCGACAAGGTGTCTCTGTAGCTCTTGCAATGAGAAGAAGACGGAGTGGATGATTGATAGGAGCGCATGAAAGATAGAAGTGGAGGACAGATAGAAGTGGATGGCTGATAGGAATGTCAGTTGATGATTGGTAGAATTTGATGATTGGTAGGAGTTGATGATTGATAGGAGTTGATGATTGATAAGAGTTGATGACTGATAGGAGTGGATGACTGATAGAAGTTGATGATTGATAAGAGTTGATGACTGATAGGAGTGGATGACTGATAGAAGTTGATGATTGATAGGAGTGGATGACTGATAGAAGTTGATGATTGATAGGAGTGGATGATTGATAAGAGTTGATGACTGATAGAAGTTGATGATTGATAGGAGTGGATGACTGGTAGGAGTGGATGATTGATAGGAGTTGATGATTGATAAGAGTTGATGACTGATAGGAGTGGATGACTGATAGAAGTTGATGATTGATAGGAGTGGATGACTGATAGAAGTTGATGATTGATAGGAGTGGATGACTGATAGAAGTTGATGATTGATAGGAGTGGATGACCGGTAGGAGTGGATGACTGGTAGGAGTGGATGACTGGTAGAAGTGGATGATTGATAGGAGTTGATGATTGATAGAAGTGGATGATTGATGGGAGCTGATGATTGATAGGAGTTGATGATTGATAGGAGTTGATGATTGATAGGAGTGGATGACTGATTGGAGTTGATGACTGATAGGAGTTGATGATTGATAGAAGTTGATGATTGATAGGAGTGGATGACTGATAGAAGTAGATGACTGATAGAAGTTGATGATTGATAGGAGTGGATGATTGATAGGAGTTGATGATTGATAGGAGTGGATGATTGATAGGAGTGGATGACTGATAGGAGTTGATGATTGATAGGAGTTGATGATTGATAGGAGTGGATGACTGATAGGAGTTGATGATTGATAGGAGTTGATGATTGATAGGAGTGGATGACTGATAGGAGTTGATGATTGATAGGAGTGGATGATTGATAGGAGTGGATGACTGATTGGAGTTGATGATTGATAGGAGTTGATGATTGATAGGAGTTGATGATTGATAGGAGTTGATGATTGATAGGAGTTGATGATTGATAGGAGTTGATGATTGATAGGAGTGGATGACTGATAGGAGTTGATGATTGATAGGAGTTGATGACTGATAGGAGTGGATGACTGATAGGAGTTGATGATTGATAGGAGTGGATGATTGATAGGAGTGGATGACTGATTGGAGTTCATGATTGATAGGAGTGGATGACTGGTAGAAGTTGATGATTGATAGGAGTGGATGACTGGTAGGAGTGGATGATTGATAGGAGTGGATGATTGATAGGAGTTGATGATTGATAGGAGTTGATGATTGATAGGAGTTGATGACTGATAGGAGTGGATGATTGATAGGAGTGGATGATTGATAGGAGTTGATGATTGATAGGAGTGGATGACTGATAGGAGTTGATGATTGATAGGAGTGGATGATTGATAGGAGTGGATGACTGATTGGAGTTGATGATTGATAGGAGTTGATGACTGATAGGAGTTGATGATTGATAGGAGTTGATGATTGATTGGAGTTGATGATTGATAGGAGTGGATGACTGATAGAAGTTGATGATTGATAGGAGTTGATGATTGATAAGAGTTGATGATTGATAGGAGTTGATGACTGATAGGAGATGATGATTGATAGGAGTGGATGATTGATAGGAGTGGATGACTGATAGAAGTCGATGATTGATAGAAGTGGATGATTGATAGGAGTGGATGATTGATAGGAGTTGATGATTGATAGGAGTTGATGACTGATAGGAGTTGATGATTGATAGGAGTTGATGACTGATAGAAGTTGATGATTGATAGGAGTGGATGACTGGTAGGAGTGGATGATTGATAGGAGTGGATGATTGATAGGAGTTGATGATTGATAGGAGTTGATGATTGATAGGAGTGGATGACTGATAGGAGTTGATGATTGATAAGAGTTGATGATTGATAGGAGTTGATGACCGATAGGAGTTGATGATTGATAGGAGTGGATGATTGATAGGAGTTGATGATTGATAGGAGTGGATGACTGATAGAAGTTGATGATTGATAGAAGTAGATGATTGATAGGAGTTGATGATTGATAGGAGTTGATGACTGATAGAAGTTGATGATTGATAGGAGTAGATGGCTGGTAGGAGTGGATGATTGATAGGAGTGGATGATTGATAGGAGTTGATGATTGATAGGAGTTGATGATTGATAGGAGTGGATGACTGATAGGAGTGGATGACTGATAGGAGTTGATGATTGATAGGAGTGGATGACTGATAGGAGTTGATGATTGATAGAAGTGGATGATTGATAGGAGTGGATGACTGATTGGAGTTGATGATTGATAGGAGTTGATGACTGATAGGAGTTGATGACTGATAGGAGTGGATGATTGATAGGAGTGGATGACTGGTAGGAGTGGATGACTGATAGGAGTGGATGATTGATAGGAGTGGATGATTGATAGGAGTGGATGACTGGTAGGAGTGGATGATTGATAGGAGTTGATGATTGATAGGAGTGGATGACTGATAGAAGTTGATGATTGATAGGAGTGGATGATTGATAGGAGTGGATGATTGATAGGAGTTGATGATTGATAGGAGTTGATGACTGATAGGAGTTGATGATTGATAGGAGTGGATGATTGATAGGAGTGGATGACTGATAGGAGTGGATGATTGATAGGAGTGGATGATTGATAGGAGTGGATGACTGATAGGAGTGGATGACTGATTGGAGTTGATGATTGATAGGAGTGGATGACTGGTAGGAGTTGATGATTGATAGGAGTGGATGACTGGTAGGAGTGGATGATTGATAGCAGTGGATGATTGATAGGAGTTGATGATTGATAGGAGTGGATGACTGATAGGAGTTGATGATTGATAGGAGTGGATGATTGATAGGAGTGGATGACTGATTGGAGTTGATGATTGATAGGAGTTGATGACTGATAGGAGTTGATGATTGATAGGAGTGGATGATTGATAGGAGTTGATGATTGATAGGAACGAATGATTGATAGGACTGCTATGAGTGTATAATGTAATTTAAAAAGGGGGCTAGGCTTTAATTTTAAAAGACTAAATTATTCAATGTCTTGGAGAGTATATATTCATACTCTTGACCTTTTAAAATTGTTGAAATATAAAACTGACAAGTTAGCGTAGCTCTGGGCAGGTTAAGACATAACACCAGGAAAACTACATCTTAATTTGGTAATCGACAGTCTTGCCGATGCATATAAAAGGTCTATGTACTAGACATTCAGGGAGCGAGATGGCAGAGCAACCAACCGTGGTTCTGCCAACGTAAGTCAAAATTACCATTATGCCTCGTTAGGTTAATTTCCAAATATGTTATGTAGATTTCATGAAAGACAACTTCAGGATATACATAATTAGTTCTTAACATTTTAAAGTAGCCAAATATTATTTGAAAGATGGACACTGAGACAGTAAAATTACTTGTACTAAAAGACTTTCTTTAAATACCTGAAATTAAATAAACATCGGAAACGAACTATTGTGTCTTCAATCTTATATATGTGTGTGTGAAGGTTCTACCACAGGTTTTACAAGTCTATTTTACTGGTGTCATGTGGCTTTTAGAGGCCATTACACTACAAGTGCATGATTTATATGAGTGGATTACTGATAGGAGTGGTTGATGGTTGATAGAAATTAATTACCGTTAGGAGTGGATGATTGATATGAGTGGATGTTTGATAGGAGTATACGATTGATAGGAGTATATGGTTGATAGGAGTATATGGTTGATAGGAATGGGTGGTTGATAGAGGTTGATGACTGATAGGAGTGAATGCTTGACCGGCAGAATGACAGGAGTGGATGATTGGTAGTAGTGGATGATTGATTTGAGCTGATGATTGACCTGAGTGGGTGATTGACAGGATAATTGAAAGGGGTCGATAATTAACAGGTATGGCTGATTAATGGATGATTGATTAATGTGTATGATTGACAAGCAAAGCTGATTGACAGGTGTAGATAATTACCCAGATGATTGACAGGAGTGGACAATTGACTAGCATGGATAATTAAGTGGAGTGGATGTTCAACTGGAGTATATGATTTTAATAATTCACTTAAGTTATGTTTTAAGAAAAAATGTCAATTAAAATTATCAAGTTAATAACTACCACAATCTATAAGATGAACCTGTAACAGTATTATCAAAGGAGCCAAGCTCATGTCACTAAATCTATAGACATATTAGCAAATGACAATATCATAACTCTGTGATAGCCTGCTTACTGTTGAGAATTCATAGATCCATGTTTTGAAAGCCGAGTGACCGCTATAAACTGGTTCCCCGTATTTCGAATCGGTGTTGTATAATTGTCCCATCCTTCGGGATCATGGAGTTTATTCATTTTTACTATTATAAAATTCGGCTGGAGCCGGTGCTGGGGTCGTTAGGGGTTCTGCTCATTTCATTACCACTCATGAACAGACTCAGTCAAACCATGTCTGCTATTAGTTTGCTTGGTTTCATTCTATTCTTTGAAAGTATCTTCGTTACGAATGTATTTTAAACGCATAATTAAGTCTAAACGAAATGACATAAAATGTGTTAAAGCAATAAATTATAATATTATTACCTGTATTCCTGCCAATGTTTACCAATATTTGATGCACAGGTAAGACTGACCGAAATACATTGGGTATTATACATTATGCCAACCCTTCAGAATAATGTTTCTCTGAATTATGACAGAGACCATTTAAACTCTTAAAATGTAATGTCTTCACCCGACGTGATACGATATTGTGTATACATATCTCTAATATAGATCCACAGAAACACTGCTGTAGAGATTTGCTTTATATGTAATTAACATCAACCTACAATCACTAGATCAATCTTAAAGTCATTAGTCTAAGATATAATAAGCTCTTGGAACACGAAAATATTATTCTAGATAAAAAACGTATGATTGCATATAGGCATGTCAATTACGAGTTGCTGTTATGATGTAAACACGGTTGTCGTGACGAAACTAATTAAGCTATATTTCAAATCACCCTGCCTGTCTGACGTTTACTGAGATAACAATTATAGTTTATTAGATTTGTAGCATGAAATATGCATGAGTTCAGCAGCGGAAATATTGCGCGACTTTAGGAGCGCAATATTATTCCGCGAAAGAATGAGTGCATATTTCAATCTTTTTTATTACATACGCATTTATACTTAATATTATTATATAAATGATATAAATTTGTTCTTAATCCTGAGAAAAAAACTGAAAATATCGTCGTTAAAGAACGTTTTAAACGCGACAAGATACATGAAACTGACGTCACAAATGACATCCCGAATCCCGATATGAAATTTGGACGAAATATGTGAAAATATTGACGTTTCAGGTTTAATTGAAACTTAACGGAGTTTAAAAATGAGTAATAATACTCTTTACAGTTTGGAAACGTTAATATATACAGTGCAGAATCCTGCAATCATTTGTTTTGGTCATCAAGATTTGTTTATAGTTAATTTACACCAGCCATAAAATGCACAATGACCTGTATTTTGAATGAATCACAAAACACAAAAACTCATTTTGTCACGTAGATCAGATGATCCTACAACAAACTGCTGTGTAACAAATATGTTAATTCCTTTGTTTTATGATGATAAAATTTAAAACGTTACTAAGATTTCAATGGCCCTGTCTCTCATACAGAGATATTGTTCTTCTATTTATGCTTATATGGTTAACTTTGTCCAGCTTCACGAGCCTAAATTAAGTAGGAGAAACGGCAAGAAAACATTTAATTTGCTCTTTGAAACGATATTTATAACTGGGGCTAATTAATAAATTAATCTGGCCTGATTCAATTACGCCAGCGATGCGGAAATTTTGTTTTAATCAAAATTCATATCTGAAATGTACTTGCAGGATATGGAGTCTATCTTGTCTCCACGTGACGTCTAGTGACCAATTGAAATGAAGGAAACTTGTAGGAGGCGAGATAATAATATCTAACGAAAATAATACACTGTCACGAAAAGACATTGCGGATTTATATAGAAAACTGTTTGTTCATACCCTGCAATCACCTTATTACCAAACGCGATGCTAGTGTAGCAAGATGACAAGATGGTAAGATAGTAGGAGATTAGGATTGGCGATGGTACGATAGAGGAATAGCGATATTAGGATCATACTATCGCCATGCCACTGTCTTGCCACCACCATCCTACATCGCCATTCTACCATCCTATCGTCTCCGTCCTACTATTAAACCATCTATCGCGCTTTGATAATTATGCGATGGGCGATAGCAGGATGTGAACAAAATAGTATTTGGTCTTCTACTGTAGACTTGAAGATTTTTGGCAACATAACTTTTACTATAAAAAGTTAGAGGTTTAGTAGGTACTATAGGCAGTATAAAAGTAATTGATAGTTCAATTTAAGAGTAGTATACAATTATAAATTTAAACACATGGTTTTCGTTTGTCTATAAAGGATACACCGATAAAAACATTTCGACAATTTAAATACCCTTAGTATTGTATTTTCCAAAAACCAGATATTACATAAGGCTACATAAATAAAATTTAACTTGATTCTCTCAAAAGGAAGAAAAGAGCTTGGCGGATAAGGTCACAATAAAATCTTGACAGTATGAAGACGTACATTTTGTAAATGTATGATAAAATTAGGTTCTTCGCATCGTATTACAGATTTTTTTCTGAAAATAGATTACGACGTGTTTGATTTACAGGGTTTATGTGACAAGGTCTGTTCCCTTAATATATCATATGAAAGGTAGTGTTCACAGTGTTATCATACATTGCCAAGCATGAATAATTTTACAACTGGTATAAGGTGAAAAGAAAAGCAAGGAACATTTATCTTCCATGAAAGATTTTTTCCCCGTAATATTTGTTTGCTGTAGAAAAAATGGTACATTTCTTTGTATTACTACCTTTACATGCATTGAGTTCTGAGACTTAAAGTCACCAGTTATAACATTCTGTTTACATCGACCTTTATCTGCCTTGTACAATAGGTCAACAACTATCTAACTCATATAATCAACACAATATATTTCCAGGCATTAATTATTAAAAAGGCGAAATTCATCCGTCACTACTCAATAGTAAAATGTTTAAAACGATGTCAAAGAAACGGTATTTTACAAATAAAGATGATATTTAGAACGTAATTCGTGCGTCATGATTCTAAAGTATATTGCCAGCCTTTGCTTCCGGCTTGACATGCACAACGTCCTAGGCAGCATAAATCCCTGAGTTCCTGTTGCGGTGTAGTGCTTGTTTTTAAATGATAAAGAAGTAAATGTGTTCAGTTTGGAGTGCGGTTTGACAGTCAATCAATAACGCGTTAACGGATGACGATATCTTAAGTCTTATGCCATTAACAAAGATGGGCTTGCTTACCCTTGAGACTAGAATCTCTACAGTTTGAAATGACTTTATATAAGCAGGTAATCAGTACACCAAAATGTAATTTACAAGTGAATATCATGCTGATTTGCCTCTCCAAATAAAAGTAGTAAGTGGGCGGCATTTAATTGTCGAATGTTATCGCAATACAGTAAAATAGTTATTACGTTACACAACTGAATTGCTAAATTCAGAGATTTAACTATGGTTGAAGTGTTAACGTCATAACACAACCATATGGACACTCTTAATGTGTCATTTGACAGATAAGACTAAAAGGTTTTAATAAACATTTAGATAATACGATTTTAGATAATGTATTCCTGGTCTGTAAATTAGTTTTCAACTTATGACATCACCACATAATTTATATAATTTAATTCAGCATCTATAAAACTTAAAAGGGTCTGATAATGCTACTCTTGATAGTAGAGTTCCGCTTACGTCATAGCAAAGGATTGTATAGAATATATCATCCTTTCCGACAGCAACCATTAAGCGTCTTGTTGCGGCCGTATAATGATACCCCATACTTGGACCAGGTGTTATTATCTTTTGGAACGTTAGTCCATTAGATGGTGAATGTATTAAAGAAGAACGCTCAGAAGGTACATATGCGTGAGTGATGCTGCACTTTACGGTACAAAATATGAGGCGCTGCACTGTCCATTATCGATTATGAACAGACTGAATAAAACAGAGAATTATTTTCGGTATAATTTTTGTTCCGTCCGATTAATAAATAGAAGACAATAAAATAATTACGGCTTGTAATTAAGTAACGATATATGTTACTTATAATAAGCGCTGCCTACATAGTATAAAATGTAAAGTATTTAAAGCCGACGTGGTTTCAATATTTGGTAACACATTTGATTTTATTAACTACCACAACACCAGTCTATTGGTGCCATTTTGCGGCTGTAAAAAGGTACCCCCGCATTTGGATTTCGTGTTGTAACATTACAATTTCTGTCCTTTGGGATCATGTAGTCCATGCAGCTGTACTAAGAAGTTCGCTTAAGCCTGTGCTATGGGACATGAGAGATGTAAAACAGTTTATTACCTCCAGAGAACGGACTCAATCAAACCGAGACTGTAGCGTTCTATGCTTCCAAGGAATTTTCTTATAAATTTTACTGCAATGGCGGATATTAATCCTTATACAAAATCCCTTTAAGATAACCAAATGTATCTATTCAAAGATTAACTATAAGAATTCTACGGAGAACTTTGTCAAAGACAATTAAAAATCTCTGTTACTTCGTTGCCTGTATTCTGCTCAAGACAGATATTAACAGGAGAAAGACGAGATGTTTTATATATGTTAGATATTCAAATACATTTACATGCTGAATAAAAGCTGTCTTTGAGTCTCTCAATAACGGATTAGTTTAGTTTTCAGAATTTACAGACAGTTTAACCTCGAACAATAATATATATTCCTCTTATTTTACAGAGATTCCATTCCATTTCTGTCTCAGATAACAGTAAGTATCAAAAGAGTAATTTTATCGAATAAGTTCCTTGCATTATATAGATATATAATCTGCCCAAACGACCTTGACGTATGTAAGAATCAGTTGTGTTTGTAGAATGGTTGTATATCACACTTATTTATGGAATTATACACATAAAACGTGATAATAAGAAAAGAAAAAAAATCACATAATTTATTATGCATGTAATGAAAATATTTTAGCATTACAATAAAATATAACTGAGATAAAAAGTCATTCAGATTTGACAAAAAAAAAAAACAAAGACAAATATCAAACAGGAAATGCCACGTACCAAAAACGCAGCCTCCACAAAACGAAACACACAGCACGTAGACGTGCACACCAATCACAAACACACACAGAGGACAAAACGAACAAACAAAGGAACACAGTGGGGCACCGCCTTGGAACACTCAGTGGCAAAAACACCACTGGGGAGCTTAAACCGGTTTATGGTGCGCACCAAAACTCACTCTTACCCCCACCATGTTTCAAAGATACGGGGCAGTGTAAATAAAGGTAATCCCCGACAGGTGAATCTCTAACGCACGTAATGGAAACAAAAAGGCATGGCATGTAAAACACAAAAAATGCTCGTGTATAAATATATAAAAAGCAAACCTTAAGAACCAAAAACGTATGTACTCAATGTCTTTTCAGAAGACAGAGCAACAAGAGAAACACCCTTAAGGACCCGACAAAACAGGCCAGAGGACAGATATCAAAACAGTTCAGTCCTGATAGGATTTAAGAACTGCTTACCATAGAGTTCTTCACTTCTTTCGTCAGACACAATCAAAGAGGGAAGCTTAGTGTCCAACTGTAATCGGGTTGAACACTAAACATGCGGTTTGTCTCAAAACAGTTGGGTCGTAACCTCTATTATAAAACGTTTTATAATTTTACCAAATACAGTTGGAAAATTACCATGACCCAAGATCTTACGAAGTTTGTAAACCACATCCCCATAAAAAAAAGGATTTAGAAATACCTTTCGCAGAAGTGTCTTTAAATTAGTATTGAATTTTAAAACTAAATCAGAATTACGATAGTAAAATTAAGCAAAATGTTTACGCAATTTGTAATAACGGTTGCCTTGCTGAAGAAGTTTATTTGTAATATATTGATTGCGTTCATTTAAATCATTGACATGACTACACGCTCTCGCAAACCGAATTAATTGAGAAATATATACCCCATAAGATGTAGCCTGAGGTAAATCCCCATCCAAATGGGGAATATGTACAATACTGAAAGGACTTCGGACACTATCATATGCTTCTAGCCTATATTGTGAATGCAAAATTCTCATTAATTATTTAAACAATACCCAATTCGTTTCGAGTCAATTATAAACCAATGTGTTAGTTAACTTATAACAGCAGAAACTGGTTTGTATCTGCTCCTATCAAGATGTTTTTCTTATTTATCTGGGCCAGGGTATATTTTCTTGAAAAAATAAAATGTTTAATTTCCATAAAAATATAATGTCATCACTTTACGGAAGTTTTAAATATATGAATTCCAGTCGAAAAAAGTGACAAAATCTGTTTATTTAAGGAAAAAATAACACTTTAAGATTAAAATCCTATAAATAAATAAATGTACTTGATTTATATATACACTGTTCATAAAGTTATTGATTAAAGTTATTGATGCATTACATGTATGAATAATACATGTATAAGTGAACGGTCAGTTTTATTACAGTGGGTCAGTACATGTACATGTCTGTATAGCTCTGTTATAAGTGATAAGATATTTGTGTGCTGTATAACATTAATACTAAGAAAAGGCAGTAACCTTATCAAGGCCGTAGTGTGGGTTTTGCTTGGGATAAGTACCAGTGGCACAGATAATATTTGAACATAGTGCAATTGCGACCAGCATGGATCCAGACCAGTCTGCGCATCTGTGCAGTCTATTTAGGATCCATGCTGTTCGCTAACGGTTTGTTTAATTCCAATAGGCTCTGAAAGTGAACAGCATGGATCCTGACCAGACTGCGCAGATGCTCAGGCTGGTCTGGATCCATGCTGGTCGCACAACCACCATGTTGGTTTTCTCATGGCACGGCTCATTTCGCTAAAACATGTAATAAAAATGTATCCGAAATAAAAGTTCTTTGTGGGGCTTGCCTAAGAAAGCTGTATCGGAAAAAGTTAAATCGGGATAAGTCTGACAACAACCAATCTACAGAAAATGTTGTCTAATCAGGGCTGAAGTTAAGGGCAAAACACATTCGAAATGTGTCATTTGTAGGGCTAAAGTAGAAGCAGGTCACTGCATAAAAATTCCACCCGAAACTCGGCTGGACCTTTTAGTTTGTTTTCGTGTCTAGCCGTATTTGTTTATGCCATCTGCATGGTAAGCGACTTGACATATCACTTTCGTGGCAGAGATCTGTAGTACAACATCAGTCTTATGACAACTTCAAAAATAAAAGAGAATGTTACTGTCTTACCTTTTATGTACATTGTGCAAAAGCAGCAAATCCAAAATGGCTGGCAAATATCTCTTATCAAATATCCACTATTGTAAGTACAGTTAATAAATTTGCGATTTTTGAAGTAATATTAAATGAAATTCAGTTTTGCTGCATACAATTGTCAGGTGTTCAATTATGTTCTAGTGTTCAATCATTATATTTCATATTCAATTATATTTCATTTCTTTGGGCATATTTTTATCTCTTGCCTTGTAAAAATATCAACCGGAATCTAGTTGATCTTTTATTTGCTTACACTCCAGAAACACACATTGTTTTATGAGCGAAATATATTTAACATCCCTTTAAAAACAGTAAAAAACAGCATCTGTTTGTCACTAAACCGGAAACTATATGTATCCAATCTTTGTAATTTCCATTTTAACTTTTTTCTGTAAATAGCAAGTTGTCTACATAGTGTACAAATGTTTCTATACATAAACTTTGGCTACAACATTGATCATTCAACATCCTCTGGAGACATGTTTCTGATTATCTAACTTTAGAATATCTGACAGAGAAGATCACACTGGCGGATAAAATATTAGTTAAATGCGTGCAGGTTTCATCAAGATTATATATGACTGTTATGTAAGACTGAAATCGCCAGTTCTCTATGTTCACATATCAGATAGTTACATTTTGCATAGATATTATATTTTTAAAAGAAACAAGAGAATATCATCAGCAAAGTCAAAGATAAAAACTGTTTAAAATGACAATCGGGTTATCGTAAAACACGTTTTGAATTATCTTTCTATTTTAGAATTCTGGTTATTAATTCAATTTTCTAGGTAACACAAAGATATATGAAAGAGGTAAAATTGATTAAATACCTTATGGTTTTTTTTTTTATATATGAACATGTGCATACATCCTCCATTTTTAAACAATAACGATGTTTTTCTGTCAATGTTACTACTCTGCATTAACACAGTAAGCGCAAATGTTATGTATAATCTGCACGAAATTCACGCACGTTAAACAGGTACATGGACTTAGATAAAACTACAGGGGTTTGAAACGTAAGTATAGTCTTCCGTCAAATTACAGCACAGAGACTGTAAGTATTAAGTCATGCACTGGAAAAGTACGTCGATAGCAGATTTGGCTTGACAAATTTCACACTTTAATGATCATTTTATTTTAAATTTAGCAATAATCTTTTTATAAGTTGTTAACAATGGCACTATTTGCATTTTTTTCAGTAAATAAAATGCAACATTTTCTCTCATTTACAGTTTTAAAATGGACATTGGAACACGACGACTACTTTTGGCAGCGCTTCCGGCTTTAGTTCAACCCCCACCGAATGTAACAGAATATAACAACTGTGATAGATCATGTTTGGTTACCTTGACATTGCCAACACCAGATCCAATGCTAGACATTCGTCACCTGTTTTTAAACGATTCTAACATTTTTACAGGAAGAAACTTATTTAGGATTTTTTTCAGAAAACAGGTACAATTTTTATAATATGACCGCTGATACATCAGAAAGTTTAATGGGTTTAATTACCATCCTGAACATAAGAATTAATAGAAATCACAAGTTGTCTCCAGTTA
Organism: Mercenaria mercenaria; assembly: GCF_021730395.1. Classification (NCBI taxonomy): domain Eukaryota; kingdom Metazoa; phylum Mollusca; class Bivalvia; order Venerida; family Veneridae; genus Mercenaria; species Mercenaria mercenaria. The sequence continues at coordinate 3,351,533 of NC_069378.1, forward strand.
ACAGAGTTCTGTTGTTCATGATATGGATGTTACCCAACCTTTGCAACACTGGCTAGCTTGTTCAATGTCAGCACCACATACGTACATGTTGAAATTCGTATTATGCTAAGCATTTTTTACCAAAAAATAGACATTATATCACGTGGTATGAATGTTTGGCTTAGAAAACGTGGCGACTGGGACTCATTGTATCCAGCTGTTGGTGCGATTGATGGCACATCACACGAAATTCTACGCCCTATGAATGAGCCACAAGAACAGTTGTATTCTGGGTACAGGCACTTCCATGCCATACATACACAAATTGTTGTAGATACAGACGGTAATTTTTGTCACATCGAGTCGGGATTCCCGGGCCATCTCGATGATGCGCAGCAATTCAACCTTATGCCAGAAATCGGTGGTGACCAACTTCCGTTTCCAGATACATGTGTTTTACTTGGGGAGAACATTTACCCTAACCGACACCCTCTCATGACGCCTTACTCTACACAACAAATAAACAGACGTGACGTCAGAGAAAGACGTAAGTGTCGCAAGATAAACAGAAGAATCCAAAGTTATAGAATTTCGGTTGAGCATGCTATAGGAGAGATTAAGAAATACAAGTCAGTTAGCTCAAGTTGGCGTCATTCTAGACATTTACTTCCGAAAGTTGTGAAAATATGTGCTTGTTTGGTGAGACGCCGAAATACTACAGATCATATATTAAAATAACGAATTCCTGTGGTGTTTATTATTCATTGTTAAAATACAGTTGAGAAAGTCCCCGATTATCAGTACAAGTACGAAGTAAGTTTCTGTTTACGTTTCAGTTTAAGTTAGAAAGGTCTATTACAGAGCATTTCAACATTCAGTAATATTATAAATCTAAACTATCATGGCGGGTAAGAAAATACAACAAGCTGAATAAACAGGATGATAACCCCTCTAGTCTTTCAACTTGGCTGCTGTTTTACAAATTGCTTACACCCTAGAAAGTAGCCTAGTCGTTATATCTAAACATGTTTAGAACATATCTATTCCTCTCTATCTTAAATTCAAATACGTAAAAAATGGTATAAGCAGCTTCCTCGCATGGCGCTCAGCATTAAGGGGATAGTGCTAGGACTGGTCAGCCCGGTGTCAGTATAATGTGGCTGGGTGTGGGGTATCATGCCACGTGTCTACGGCGTGATATTCCAGGGAGGCAGCACTATAAAGTTTGGCATTGTGCTCACTGCTACAAGTAGACACCGTTGTTTATATGACTGAAAAATTGTTGAAAAAGACGTTAAACCCGAACACACACACACACACACACACACACACACACACTATATTAAATTCAGTTAAAATAACTTTGTTTCACCAAATCAGAAACTATATAGCGAGAGTATCCCCTATCTTTCTTATTTACGTCAATATTGCAGTATGATCACTGCTACAAATAGCACACCGTGTTGTATACAAATGTTCCTATTCATAACAATTGACTGCACCATTGATCATTCAACAGGCTCTTGAGACATGTTTCCGTCTATCTAACTTTGAAATATCTGGAAGAGATGATCACGCTGGCGGATAAAATATTAATATACTTCATGCAGGTTTTAATAAAGTGTGGTCATAAAGATCAAATGTCATTAACTTTAGACTGGAATTGCCGAAATTGCCAGAAATATGTCCAAAATGATGGGCTAGCTACTATTAATGATAATGATTTTGATATCAGAAAATGTCATGTTTTGATGAGTTATATGCTTACATCATTTTATTTTGAGACAGAATTGTAAGTTAACAAAATATACATAAAACGTATTCATCGTATATAATATTTTGTGACAGTACACTATGCTTTAATTTATATCATCGGCTAATGTAATATTGTTACTAAATTGGCGATCCATAGGGTTAATTTCGCTTTATTTCAAATTTTAAAAAAAGCTCTACGGAGAAGTTTATGTTCTGTTATCAATGATGATAAAGATACAATAAATTAACGACATGTGCAAAGTTTTTTAATTATTGAGTGCCAGTTAAGCTGATCGATATGTAGTGAATATTAGGTTACTGTCTTATGAATGTAAATTTATCATACATGTCGAAGAAAAATACAAGTTGAGGCGCTGCCGAAAATTTCATTCTTTTTCGTTGTCAAGTCTGGTTATTTTAATTTATAAAGATATTATTCTAATTTCCTTTATTCTAACTTTTCATTTAAAATCATTTTTTAATTCATCTTCAGCCATCTTACTCTTGGTCACTACGCCTTCCTCTTTGATTGTGAGATGGCGGAGCATTTCTTGGACTCTATGGTGCCTAACTTTTAAATCTGGACTGGTTTGATATTTGTCCCCATACTGTTCTTTGTCGTGCCCTTAATGTTGTTTCTGCAGGTCCTGTGGCTACTGCAAAGTCATCGAGGACATAGGTTTACGGTTCAGTGCGTTTTGATTGATATATCTTTACATGAGCATGTTTTGTGTTTTAAAACGTGTTTCTGTGGTTACTGTTTCGTGTGTTAGAAATTCACCTAACGGGAAGTAATCTACTTACACTATTTTGTCATATGGAACTATAGTAAAAAAAGGATAGAATTATATATCAAACAGGGAATGCCATGTTCCGAAAACGCAGCCTTCCCAGACGAAACTCACAGCACGCAGATGCACACTACCAACACACAAACACCCGCATACAAAGCAAAAACATGAAGACAAAACGAACACAGTTTGACACCGTCTTGGAACGGTCAGTGGCAAAAACACCACTGGAAAGCTTAAACCGGTTTGTGGTGCGCACCCAACCTCACTCTTACCCCCACCATGTTCCAAAAACACGGAGCAGTGTAAATTAAAGTAAGTCCCGACAGGTGAATATCTAACACACGCAATGGAAACAAAAAAGCATGGCATGTAAAGTACCAAAATGTTGTTGTATAAATATAAAAAGCAACCATTAACAACCAAAAACGTATGTACTCAATGCCTTTGCAAAAGACAGAGCATCAAGAGAAACACCTTTAGGGCCAGACGAAAATTCTCTAAATTTTGACCTTTTAAACTCCTAAAGTGTAATGTCTTGATCCGGCGTGATACGATATTATGTTTACAGATCCCTTATATAATTCCACAGAAACACTGTTGTAGGGATTTGCTTTATATGTAATCAGCATCAACCGACAATCACTAGATTGATCTTAAAGTATTAGACTAAGACAGAATAATAAATAGAACACGAAAATATTATTCTAGTAGATAAAAATATGTAGCATTGCATATGGACATGTCAATTACGCCTTGCAGTTATGACGTAAACTCATTGACCTATATTTCTATAGTAGCATTTCATATTCTATGTTTTAGTATAGTTTACGTAAAAACAGGACATCTGAAGGAATCACTCATTTGAACAGCTACTTTGATCTTGTACTGCTTACATTCGTTTTTTAATTACGAACGTGCTTTCACACACTTACATTATTAATTCCTAACGAATTGCAGACCTGAAGTTTGATATTATTTTCAGTGAATTTTCCACTTCGTTATAATATTTAACGAATATAATATCGTATCATGTAAAAACGTGAGTGCTATTCTTCCTTAATGGGGTCTGTATTCTTACAATTTAATATTATATCGTTTGTAAATTTAATTTGGCTTAAGATTTACTAAAAACCTTTCTGAAATTGCGGATTTATATGGAATCCTGTTTTTTCCATATTCTGCCATCGCCTATTGCCTTATTATCAAAGCGCAATGTTAGGATAGGTAAATGACAGGTGATAATAGGATACGATGGAAGGATGACTGGATGATATAGTGCCATCTTACTATCCTACAATCTCTATTCTACCATTCTTCCATCATATTTTACCATCCTTCAATCTTACCATCGCCATACTCGTATCCTACCATCATAACCTTGCCATTCTACTATTGTGCTATCCTACCATACCGTTTTGTTATGAGGCGATGAATGATGAAGGCTGCATTCCTGTATGTGGAATCAGCAGATCGAAATTCTAAATTTAAAATATTATAAGTCTACTTCAGTCACTGGAGATTTGCATTTTAGTGTCTTAAACCCGTGTGTAATTTTTATTGTGTTTAATATCGCATCGACACAATTTAGATCAAATGGCGACTTTCCAGCTTTGATGGTGGAAGAAAACCTAAGGTGTCACTCATTGCATTATTTCATCATGGGTGGTTATCTGGGTATTACTACCGACCTTCCATAAGTCAACTAAACGGCTTCCTCACATGAGGAATTCAACGCCCCGAGTAAGGCATGAACCCACATCTATGACGGGCAAGTAAAATAAAAAAGTGGAAATTCACAGGTCGTCCAAAACGACAAAAAAAAACAAACAAAAATGGTGCAGGCTCGATTTGATTTAGCCTGTTCATGAACGGTAGTTGAAGTGCAATTCAAAGTCAGCGAACTTTACCACTCGGCCGTGGACGCCGCGTAAACCTGAGATTGTTGATACTTATATGTTTCTTTAATGTTGTAGGCACTTAAGTGCTTACTGATATATGTAACACATAATTATTAAACCGGTAGGATAGCTGTAGCAAGACAGTAGGATGCTAGGATATATCACCCTATCATATTACCATCGCTACCCTATCATCCTGCTATCGCTATGCAGCTATCCTAATCCCGCCTTCTTTACATCGCCATTCTACTATCCTACCGCAACCATTCTACCATCCTACTATCAAACCATCCATCGCGCTTTGATAAGTAGTCAATGAGCGATTGTAGGATATGAACGAAACAGTATTCAATACTGTAGACTTCAAGAATTTTGGGCCACATTTTTCCTATCATTAAACATGAGAACTATAGTAAGTACTAGTTAAGCAACAATGTTTTGATTGCCTTATTTTTAAACAGATACTTTGCTTTTGTCTAAACGGGATACACCGTTAATAAAAAACATATCGATCATTAAAATACTCTTAGTATTGTATTTTCCAAGGACCAAAATTATATGGCTACATAAATCAAATTAAATTTGATTCTTTCAAAGGAAGGAAGAAATTCCCGACTACATTTTTCCTGAAATATTATGGATTAAAAACATTTTACTGCCGTGTGATTGGGAACATCTTTTTTGTACGTGATATACGTTAAAGAACTGTTGGATGCTATTGCTTTTAATTTGCTGCTTTTAATATCGGTGCTTTTTGTTTATTTGCTGACTACATCTATTTCAAGTCGTTGAGAGAAGACTGGTGCAGAAAAGAGCTTGGCGTGTGAGATCACAATTTATTCTTGTCAATGACATTATGAAGACGTACATTTTATAAATGTATGACAAAATTAGGTTCTTTGCATGTAGTTTATCCTCAAATATATTACGATGTGTTTGACTTACAGTGTGTATGTGGTCTAACGTCTGTTCTCTACGTGTTTCATATGAAAATTTCCAAGCAACTGGTATAAGGTGAAATGAAAAGCAAGGAACATTAATCTTCCATGAAAGATGTTCTGTAACATTTGTCTGCTATAAAAAATAGTACATTTGTTTCTTTGTATTACTACCTATACTTGCATTCAGTGTATTCTAATTCACCAATTGTAACATTCTGTTTATATTGACCTTTAACTGCCTTGTACAATTGTTCAACGACTGCCTAACCCATATAATCAACAAAATATATTTCCAGGCACGGCATTATAATTATCTAAAAGGCGCAATTCATCTGTTACAATTCAATATAAGAATGATGGCAGGGGAATAACATTTTACAAAAAAAAGATGATCTTTAAAACGTAATTTGCGCGTCTTGATTCTAAAGTATATTGCCAGCCTTTGTTTCCAGCTTGACATGCGCAACGCTCTTTCTGATAAGAAAGCATAAATCCCTGATTTCCTGTTGTGGTGAAGTGCTTGATTTTAAATGACAAAGAAATAAATTTGTTCAGTTTGGAGTGTGGGTTGAAAGTCAATCAATAACGCATTAACGGATGACGATATCTTAAGTCTTATGCCATTAGCAAAGATGGGCATGCTTACCCTTGAGACTAGAATCTCTACAGGTTGAAATAACTTCATGTAAGCACACAAAACGTACATCATGATCTAATTTAGAAGAGGATATAGAGGATATAGTGTACTGATTTGCCTCTGACAGTGTTATTAGCATGTGATTGAATTGTCGAATGTTATCGCACTACACTGACATTTATTGTTATATGACGCAGCTGAACTGCTTAATTCGCATATCTAACTATGGTTGAAATGTTAACGTCGTAAAAGTACCATGTGTAATCTAAGAGATAAGACTAAAAGAATCTAGAAAACATGTTGATAATACGATTTTAGCTAATGTATCCCGTGAAATCCTTCCAGACCTGTAAATTTGTTTCTTGCTTATGACAGTACCACGAATATACTTTAATTCAGCTTAATATATAAAACTTAAAAAGAGTCTGATGATGTAAGTCCTATGACCTATATACATATATATATATATATATATATATATATATATATATATATATATATATATATGTCATTTGTTAATATATAAATGTCATTTGTTTCGATATACCAGAAGCGATTTGCGTTATGCAATGACTGCTGGTTTTGTTTAATGCTATTTGACTTTTTCTTTATTGAAAATAAATACAAATATACTCTACTAATAGTAGAAATCCGTTTACGTCATTGCTGGTGGCTGTGTGAGATATTACAAGTTTCATTACATATCAGGACCGGAGTTATCATTTCTTTGTTGCACTCTATGCTTTTAAAGAATCTTCTAATAGAGAATATTACTTTTCTATTAATTGCATTTAGTTCTAGTTTACTAATATCGAATTTTAGTCAGCAGGAGAGTGTAAAAAAGGTATCTCCGCTTGGTGAATCCTTTACTCACGCAAAGGTAACAGAAGACATGGTATGTAAAGCACAAGAACGCTCGACGTGTAGGTATATGTAGCTCTTACTATTTTGCTCGATTGCATTCTATGCTTCCAGTTTGTGTTCTTTGCCTTCAAAGGATCGTATAGAATATATCAACCTGTCCAACAGCAATCATTAAGTGACTTGTTGCCGCCGAATAATGATGTCCTATACTTGAACTTGGTTGTCTTATAATTTGGAACCTAAGAGTCCATTACGTGTTTCTGTGTAAAAGAATACCGCTAAGTAGGTATATGTGCGTGAGTGGTATTGCACTTTCCGGTACAAAGCATGAGGTGCTGCACTGTCCCTTATATTTTATGAACAGACTGTATCAAAGTATTATTTTAGCTTTAATATTTGCTTAGCTAATCGATAAATTTAAGACAATACAATAATTGCGAAGTGTTATTAGGTAAGTAACTATATATACTAATAAGCGCTGCCTACACAGTATGACGTGTAAAGTATTCAATTCCGAAGTGGCTTCAATATTTGGGAAACATTTACGTATTGTGCTTCCCAAAGGATTTTCCAAGAGTTTTTATTAACTACCACAACATCAGTCTTTAAGTGCCATTTGCTTGTCCCGCACTTTGATTCCGTGTGGGTACATTCAGTTTTTGTCCTTTGTACTAAGAATTTCGCTTAAGTCAGTACTATGGGACAAGGGAGATGTAAAACAGTTCATTACCTCTAAGGAACCGAGTCTGTAGCGTTCTATGCTTCCAAAGGATTGTCTTATAAATTTTATAGCAATTTTTGCAATGGTGGATAAACTTTGCCAATATTTATATATACGAAATTCCTTTACGATATCCAAAAGTTCGAATATTACTCATGAGTAATTATCGTTGGACTTTGTCTAAAACGCATAAAATCACTGTTATTCCGTCGCCTATATTCGGCACAAGGCAGATATTAGCAACAGAACAATATTAGGAGAAAGATGAGATGTTTTATAGATGTTAGATATTCAAATACATGCATCTGTTTTCAAAAATTAAAGAAAAAAAGGCTTTCATGTGGAGTTTGTCTTGGAGTCTCTAAATAATGGATTAGTTTAGTTTTTAGAATTTGTAAACAGCTTAACAGTAAATAACAATAATATATATACCTCTTTTTTACAGAGATTGCAATCCATTTCTGTCACAGATGAGTGTTTGTGTCAAAAGGCTTACTCACATATTCATGAAGTGGTTCTAAAATTACAACTGAGATTGAAAATCATAATTCAGAGTTGACATTTCATATTCGTATTTTGATAAAGATTCCTATGTTCATGTGTTTGTATACATTGTATTTTTGCCTGAAAAAGTATTTTCATACAAAACGCGTTGCAAATTTGGGTTGCCTTCTTTCTTTGACCATATATTACGATAAAGATTCTTATTAATTTTTAATTGGACGTTTTGTAATTTTCATATCTGATTGCTTATTTTGGCTGTAACGTAGCACTGACACAAGTGTAGGTCATTTGGCAACTTTACAGTATTTTAAAGGTGCAGGAAGACCTAAAGCTTTGTCGGATCAAGAATGGTCAGGAACAAATAATTCGAAGTCAGCGACCTTAGCAATATCCATTTGGCCATGGAGGTTCCCGCTTCCGATTGATCATATGACCAATTTATAAAAATATAATTCTGTTAAAAGCCGAAATAAAGCGTTTAATGTATGCTGGACAGAAAATACATTCTTGTCTACAGTGGGTAATAATTCTTTGTAGTAGAAAGTAACAACGCAACATGTTTCTTGAAAGTCTTAAAGGCTACGTAGTAATTTTATATACTGAAATGTCACTCATTTACATTGCATTATCAATACATGAATATACCAGGATAACAACAGGCTGTTGTTGACACGTTACAAGATATTCATATTTTGCTCAATTTATTCGTATAACATAATTACATTACAGACTGGAGAGCATGTATCTGCGAGTATGTCGCAGCATGAACTCCTGCATCTTGCAACAATATGAAATATACACGTAAATTCAAACTGGCCTACAGTATTTTTTCACTGTGAGGCTTTGATTAAAATTTGCTTTTGATGCAATTAGTGGATTGCAATTTTATAACTACTTTTCTTAGATGTTCAGAGTTGTATATACGTACGATTGCAATAGAAGTTCGCATCAGAAGACATGGAACTCTTCAACAATCTGCAATCCAATATTAGTCTTATGACAGCTTCAAAATGAAAAGAAAAAGTTATTGTCGTACCTTTTCTGTACATTGTGCAAAAGCAGCAAAATCCAAATGGCTGGCAACTGTCTCTTATCAAATATCCACTATTGTAAGTAAAATGAATTTATATGCGATTTTTTGTAGTAATATTAAATGAAATCCAGTTTTGCTGCATTCAACTGTCAAGTAGTTAGTTATGATTTTGTTCAATCATTATATTCTTATTCACTTATATTTCATTCCTTTTGTGCACATTTTTTATATTTTGCCTGGTAAAAATAGCAACCGGAATCCAGTTGATTTTTTGTTTGCTTTCACTCCAGAAACGCACATTGTTTTATGAGCGAAATATGTATAACATCTCTTTAAAAACAGTAAACAAACAGCATTTGTTTGTCACCAAATCAGAAATTATATGTATCCTATCCTTGTAATTTCCATTTTAACTTTTTTCTGTAAATAGCAAGCTGTCTACATTGTGTACAAATATCATTTCTATACATAAAATTGGCTACAACAATGATCATTCGGCATCCTTTAGAGACATGTTTCTGATAATCTAACTTTGGAATATCTGACAGAGAAGACCACACTCTGGCGGATAAAATATTAGTTTACTGCATGCAGGTTTCATCAAGATTATGTGACTGTTATGTAAGACTGAAATGGCCAGTGCTGTATGTGCACATATCAGATAACGACATATATGAAGTTACATTTTACAAAGATACTATGTTTTGAAAAGAAGCAAGAGATCAAACATTAAAACCGTTAAAAATGACAATCGGGTTATCGTAAAGCACGTTTTGAATTATCACTTAATTTAGAACATGGTTTACCTCTCATGAACAGACTCAATTAAACCGAATCTGCTATTATTATGCTTGGTTGCATTCTTTGTTTCACAAATGGCATAAATATGTATTATATATATCATCATTATTCAAGCACAGTTGCTGCTTCTGTCACAGAATTTGACCTCATACCAAACATCTTATCTGAGTGCGGTGGATCGTTTTTGGTTGCGGGTTTATCCCGCTACCAAAGTTAAAGTGTATTTCTGACAATCATATCATCCTTATTTGATTCCGAATCACATCCAGAGTCCCATTCATGAACAATGCGGATGAATTTTCAATGAACAAGCAGTTCTTATTCAACCTCTCTCCACTCACACTCACCATTTAGATTAAATAAGATCTATCAATGATAAGGTATTCCAGCCCATGGTTACATCACAAGCTGGGTCAGGCAGAGTTCATCTTAGATATAAGGCACATTAAATTTGTATGTTTCTCATTCATGTATATTCATAGAATAGCATTTAAACAGAAATTAAATCTACCAAAAACCCGCAACCATCAAGACATTTCAAGGCTTTGATTACTTCTATGTATTATAATTGTCGAGTGCAATGGACCGTTATGTAATATAAATAAATTGTCATTGTGGAAGTCTTTTTCACTACGATTTCATTTCCGCTGCGTTGTATCATATATTTCTGACGTAATTATAAATGGACACTACTTGCCATAGTGATCAAGTATATATGCAATATTTATCTTCCATTACAGAGCATTTCAACATGATGATTCAGTTATATGTCTTTCCGTTCTAAACTATCATTGCGTATATAGAGGATCTTACATGAGTGTCTTTCCATATTGAATTTATTAAACGAGTTGAATAAAAATGATAAAATGCGAGGCTCAGCCGAGAATGAAATTTTGGGCAGCGCCTCAACTAGTATTTTTCGTCGACAAGACATGATAAATCTAAATTCATAAGACAGTAACCTAATATTCACTACATATCGATCAGCTTAAATGACACGTTAACTTAATAACTAAGAAACTTTGCACATGTCGTTAATTTATTGTATTTTTATCATCATTGGTAACAGAACATAAACCTTCTCCGTAGAGCCTTTTTTGGAATAAAGCGAAATTAATCCTATAGATCGCCAATTTAGTTACAATATTACATTAGCCGATGATATAAATTAAAGCATAGTGTACAGTCACAAAATATTATAAACGATGAATACGTTTTATGTATATTTTGTTAACATACAATCCTGTCTCAAAATAAAATGACATAAGCATATAACTTATCAAAACACGACATTCTCTGATATCAAAATCATTATCATTAATAGTAGCTAATCCATCATTTTGGCATATTTCTGGCAATTCCAGTCTAAAGTTAATAACATTTGATCGTTATGACCAAACTTGACGGACGAGGGGGAGGACTCTATGATAAGCAGTTTATAAATCCTACCAGGACTGAACTGTTTTGATATTTGTCTTCTGGCCTGTTTCGTCGGGCCCTTAAGGGTGTTTCTCTTGTTGCTCTGTCTTCTGAAAAGGCATTGAGTACATACGTTTTTGGTTCTTAAGGTTTGCTTTTTATATATATTTATACACGAGCATTTTTGTGTTTTACATGCCATGCCTTTTTGTTTCCTTTACGTGTGTAAGAGATTCACCTGGAGGGGATTACTTTTATTTACACTGTCCCGTGTCTTTGGAACATGGTGGGGGTAAGAGTGAGGTTGGGTGCGCACCATAAACCGGCTTAAACTCCCCGGTGGTGTTTTTGCCACTGACCGTTCCAAGGCGGTGTCCCACTGTGTTCCTTTGTTTGTTCGTTTTGTCCTCTTGTGTAGGCTTTGTGTGTGTGTGTGTTCCTTTGTTTGTTCGTTTTGTCCTTATGTGTTGGCTGCGCGTGTGTGTGTGTGTGGTGCACGCGTCTGCGTGCTGTGGGTTTCGTTTTGGGGAGGCTGCGTTTTTGGTGCGTGGCATTCCCTGTTTGATATTTGGCTTTGTTTTTTTTTGTTAAAACCTGCATGAAGTAGATTAATATTTTATCCGCCAGCGTGATCATCTCTTCCAGATATTTCAAAATTAGATTGTCAGAAACATGTCTATAGAGGCTGTTGAATGATCAATGATACAGTCAATTGTTATGAATAGAAACATTTGTATACAACATAGTGTGCTGTTTGGTGAAACAGAGTTATTTTAACTGTATTTAAGATAGAGAGGAATAGATATGTTCTAAACATGTTTAGATATAACGACTAGGCTACTTTCTAGTAAGTGAGTAAGTTGGTAGTTTACGGCGAATCGACACAACATGGTCATATATCGCCGACAACTTTCTAGGGTGTAAGCAGTTTGCAAAACAGCAGCCGAGTTGAAAGACTAGAAGGGTTATCATCCTGTTTATTCATCTTGTTGTATTTTCTTTTATCACATAAACTACGGCGCGGGAGTTTAATAAAGCCATGCAATAAATTCGGTAATACACTAGTGTAATAAATATGCAAATGAGGCATATGCGGGGCCGAATCACTTTATTTATGTATTCATACGCGCTGTCAAAAAAGTAAATAAACATGGCGGACAGTCCGTTAACCGTGGTTGATTTCGTTCAGATTGATGGCAAAGGTGGTGGCCAGATCACTGAAAAAATACAAAGAGGGTTTGGGACATTTTTCATGGTCAAACTATGCAATACTGAATTCGAGTTTGAAATAGAACCTGAAAAACTGAAACGTGTGGACTGTCCGGCGCCGGACAAAGTGACCGTGCAGACGACAACTACTCAGCCTTCTGTCAAAGCTAATACTTCCAGATTCCAGCACGTAAATAGTGATGACATTAACACATTTATAGATCAGCAATCAAATAAAAACACTCTGACCAAAACAATGAATGATCTTAAATTGCTGAATTCCTTTTTTAATGAACCCGCGGTTGGAGAGACAAGGTTGCTCCATGAAATCCCTGTCAGTGAACTCGCACCACTATTAAGCCGTTTTCTCCTGAGTGTGAAAAAGTCAGATGGCGAGGAGTATGAATTTGATTGTGAGTTGGCGGGGCATTTTTTCGACTCTATGGTGCCTAACTTTTAAATCTGCCTCCTGGGAAGGACTGGTTCGATATCTGTTCCCATACTCTTTACATCGCCATTCTACTATCCTACCGCTACCATTCTACTAACCTACTATAAAACCATCCATCGCACTTTGATAAGTAGTCAATGAGTGATCGAAAGAAGACTGGTGCAGAAAAGAGCTTAGCGTGCGAGATCACAATTTATTCTTGTCAATGACATTATGAAGACGTATATTTTATAAATTTATGACAAAATTAGGTTCTTCGTATCCTATTAAGTTTATTTCCTCAAATAAATTATGATGTGTTTGAGTTACAGGGTGTATGTGGCCTAACGTCTGTTCTCTAAGTGTTTCATATGAAAAGTTCCAAGCAGCTGGCAAAAGGTGAAATTAAAAGCAAGGCTCATTAATCTTCCATGTTTGCTACAAAAATAATACATTTGTTTCTTCGTATTACTACCTATACTTGCATTCAGTGTGTTCTATTTCATCAGTTATAACATTCTGTTTATATCGACCTTTAACTGCAATGTACAGTTGGTCAACGACTGCCTAACCAATATAATCAACAAAATATATTTCCAAACACGGCATACTAATTATCTAAATTCATCCGTTACAATTCAATAGTAAGAATGATGGCAGAGGAATAACATTTTACAAATAAAGAAGATATTTAGAACGTAATTTGTGCCTCTTGATTCTATAGCATATTGCCAGACTTTGTTTCCGGCTTGACATGCGCAACGCCCTTTCAAATAGGAAAGCATAAATCCTTGATTTCCTGTTGTGGTAAAGTGCTTGTTTTTAAATGACAAAGAAGTAAATGTGTTCAGTTTGGAGTGTGGGTTGAAAGTCAATCAATAACGCATTAACGGATGACGATATCTTAAGTCTTATGCTATTAGCAAAGATGGGCATGCTTACCATTGAGACTAAAATCTCTACAGATTGAAATAACTTCATGTAAGTACATAACCAGTACATCATGATCTAATTTAGAAGAGGATATAGCGCACTGATTTGCCTCTGCCAGTGTTATTAGCATGCCATTCAATTCAATTGTCGAATGTTATCGCACTACTCTGAAATTAATTGTTATATGACGCAACTGAACTGCTACATTGGCATATCTAACTATGGTTGAAGTGTTTTCAGTAACAGTACCATGTGTAATCTGGGAGATAAGAGTCTAGAAAACATGTTGATAATACGATTTAAGTGTATTTATCCCGTGAAATCCTTCCAGACCTGTAAATTTGTTTCTAGCTTATGACAGTACCACAGATATACTTTAATTCACCTTATATAAAACTTAAAAAGAGTCTGATAATGTTAGTCATATGACCTATATACATATATATGTGTGTCATTTGTTAATATATAAATGTCATTTGTTTCGATTTACCAGAAGCGAATTGCGTGGTCCAATGACTCTGCTTGTATGAAATTCCTTTTCGATATCCAAATGTTCCAATACTAGTTGTAAGTAATTTACGTTGGACTTTCGTCAAAAACGCTGAATAATCACTGTTATTCCGTCGCCTATATTCGGCTAAAGGCAGATATTAGCAACAGAACAACGCTAGGAGGAAGACGAGATGTTTCAAAGATGTTAAATATTCAAATCTGCTTTCAAAACCTAGAGAATAAAAAGCTGTTCACATTACGTTTGCCTTTGAGTCTCTCAATATGTCTATTATAGCCTATAAAAACAATAACATATTTTTCCTCTTACAATAAGATTCCGATCTATTTCTGTCACAGATGAATGTTCTTATCAAAAGGCTTATTTTATGATATAAATATATCATCAGCACAAACCACCTTGCCGTTGTTTTCATTTGTTTAAGGAATGATACAATTAAAAAGCAGTAATAAGAAAAGAAAAGAAATCACATAATGTATTATACATGTACTGACGTTATTCTAAAATCACAATGAAATAAAACTGAGATTAAAAATAATTCAGAGTTGAAAATACATGTCTGTATTTTAATAAAGATTCCTATTTATTTTCAACATTGGACGTATGATAATACTCTTGATTGATTGCTTAGTTCGGCTGTAATCGTCGCACTAACCTTTTGTAAGGCATCTGTGTAGATTCCTAACATGAAACAATTCTACAAACGGAAGCGCGGTCGAACCCACAGTAGTCAGGGACAAATAATTCGAACTCAGCGACCTTAGCCATAACAATTTGGCCATGGAGGTTCCCGCTCCCGATTGATCATAGAACCAATTTATAAAAAGTATAATTTTGTTAAAAACCGAAATAAAGCGTTTGATGCATGCTGGACAGAAAATACTTTCTTGTTCAAAGTGGGTAATTATTCTTTGTAGTAGAAAGTAACAACCCGATATTTTTTTCTGTAAAGTCTTAAAAGCTACATAGTAATCTTATACACTGACATGTCTCTTACTTAAATTGCATTATTATTACATAAATATAACAACTTTACAAGATGTTCATGCTTTTGCTCATTTTATAGACTGGGGAGCATGTATCTGCGAGTATGTCACGGCACGAAATCATGTATTATTATTATACCAGATTTATATAGCGTCCTTTTCATGATAAACACGTTCAAAGACGCTTTACATATACTGAAGCCACACAGGGCTCGAAATCATCCTCTACTAGTACAGACACAGAGCGATCTGACCAGAGGGTCAGAGTGAGATAAAGCTCCCAGAACAGACAGAGAGAACTTTTCGGATATAGACGTGTCCGGCTAACTTAGCCTAGCTCTTTTCGAATAGACAGTCTGGTTCTTTAACGTGCCCGGTGTATAGCACCGATACACGCGAAGCCGTCTTTCCTGGGAAGAACCAGTACAGGCCTCTAGTTAGGTGGGAGACACTCAAGAGCATCTCAGAAATTTCCAGTGCCTGGATCGGGATTCGAACCCCAGATCTCTGGATAAACAGTCAAGCGTGTTGCCACTAGACCACCGGCCCACCTGTAACACGAAACCATTGAAGAGGTAAATTATGGAATAAAATACTCGTAAATTCAAACTGATATACAGTTTTATTTCTCTGTGTGCCTTTGATTAAAATTTGCTTTTAATGCAGTTAGTGGATGTAAGATTAATTTATATGCGATATTTGTAGTAATATCAAATGAAACCCGGCTGATTACTTTTATTTACACTGTCCCATGTCTTTGGAACATGGTGGGGGTAAGAGTGAGGTTGGGTGCGCACCATAAACCGGTTTAAGCTCCCCAGTGGTGTTTTTGCCACTGACCGTTCCAAGGCGGTGCCCCACTGTGTTCCTTTGTTTGTTCGTTTTGTCCTTGTGTGTTGACTTTGTGTGCGCGCGCGTGTGTATGCTTATTGTTCGTCTTGTCCTTATGTGTTGGCTTTGAGTGTGTGTGTGTGTGTGTGTGTGTGTGTTGTTCGTTTTGTCCTGATGTGTAAGCTTTGAGTGTGTGTGTGTGTGTGTGTGTGTGTGTGTGTGGTGCACGCGTTTGCGTGCTGGGGGGTTCGTTTTGAGGAGGCTGCGCTTTTGGTGCGTGGCATTCCCTGTTTGATATTTTTCTTTGTTTTTTTTCGCTGCATTGTCATTGTCATTGTTATTTAGTTATGATGGTGTCTTATCTCTCTTGCCACAGTTTTTATCTATTGCCTTGTAAAAATATCAATCGGAATCTTATTGATTTTTATTTGTTTACACTTCAGAAACAATCATAGTTTTATGAGCAAAATACGTTTAACATCTATCTAAAAACAAATAACAGCATTTGTATGTCACTAAACCGGACACTATAGATATATATACAATCTTTGTAATTTCTATTTAATTTTTTTCTGTAAATAGCATGTTGTCTATGTAGTGAAATACTATAATGTTTCCATACATAAAAATTGGCTACAACATTGCTCTAGAGACATGTTTCTATTAATCTAACTTTGGAATATCTGGCAGAAAATATCACACAAGCGTTACTGCGTGCATATTTTCATATTCAAGATTAAATGACTGTTATGTAAGACTGGGATCACGAGTTCTCATGTGGAAGTTATATTTTGCATAGATATTATGTTTTGAAAAGAAGCAAGAGAATATAATCAGCAAAGTCAAAGATTAAAACCGGATTATCGTTAAGCATGTATTTTTAATTATCTCTTTATTTTAGAATCTGGTTTATGTAGTTACGTAATGGATTCAATTTTCCAGGTAATTAAGAATGTTTCTATTCACCCTATGCCTAATAATTCATCGAGATAAATATCTCATTTTTGTTCAGCTCAACTTGATTTCGCCATCCAGCTGGCTTGCGGTCGGTGGTAAAATAATGCACGGAGTGGCACCTGGGGTATAATATAAAATTCCACTGACTATTTAGATACAAAGCAAAGAAAAGTGAGACAAAGACAAAAACGGTTTAAACAATGTTTTAGATACAAGAGTAGGCTTGTACTTCACACGATCTTTCTAAGCGTAAAACGTTCTTAAGGATTTTTCTACACTCTGTCAGCTGTTCTAAATCGTTCAAGTTTGAAATTTATATTTGGACCGCCAAGAAAAAGCCTTGTCCGCCGTATACTTAATGTAACACGTTAAAAATGCGCGAGTACCATACGTATTTACACTTGAATTAGCATACAATAATTCTAAATGAAAATCTTTGTTAGCAGGGTACACTTCGAATTTTGGCCCGTCAATATTTGTAATAATTAGAACTTTGGATGTCTGTAATATATGCAGATTACTACCAAATCAAATGTAAGCCTCCGCAGGTCTAGTCACAAGTGGTCCAAATATAAATAGTGCTAATATTTCTCCCTTCCCTCGTGCTCTTTCTCAATAGCATTATGTTTTCTTTTATTCTACCGCAATTCAGTATCACTATACATTCTGTCGAAATCGGCATGTTTCTATCGCATGCTAGATAAAAATGGCGGCGTAAAAATTTAATGTCTCGAAAAGAGAATTGGAGTAAATACAACTCTGTAGTTTTCTTATATAAAAGTTAACATCCCCTTTTCTTTTCTTTTTCTTTTCTAAAGTAGCGATATAGTTCTTTATGGGAATATAAGTCTCTGAAAATCTGATATGCTAGAAAATGTTGGAAAACCATTATAAATAGGCACAAGATCACAATTATTTGTCCTTGGTTGACAATGAGGAAGTGCTTACGCGGAAAATAGTTCCTCTGTTTGATGGGGAATATTGATGCATGTTTGAGTGAAAGACCTGCAATAAATGACACAATTGAATAAAAGGAGATTTGAAATAGTAGGTACATGTACAATTTGGCAGACTGAGAATGTCAGAATATGCATAACATGACATTTTGATAGGGCAAGTTTTGCCTGGCCATCTAGAGAACATTTTTCATACGCATGTGATTTGGTTAAAAATGGTGGAAAAAAGAGCTGGTCAACACCATGTTTATTGTGGCTGGAATTCTTTTTCACTTGAATAGTTCTGTTGAGTTTATGTATTTTAAGGGGGTTGGAATGCATGCAAAATTGCAGTAGTGTCCAGTGTCTATATAGAATATATTGTAAAAATAACTGTGGTCTTAGGCCATAAAGTAAGTGAATTTTATATGAATTTATAGAACAGCCGGCTTTAAAGGTGTTCAGCTTAGTAACAGTTAGAGGGATAATGATTGTTAATAAATAGCTCATACATGTAAAATTCTGATTTCAGTTTTAAAATAACTGCTGCTAGCTTTGTATGAATCGATGAGTCATCTCGGTGTGGGGAATTCAAAACATTGAAGAGTTCCATGTTGATGTTCCATGCTTGTTGATTGACAATCGGGGACATTGTTGCTATTTTGTGGGGAAAAAACGAGATGACTAGGCCGATATTTCATTAGTATCCTGTAGTTTGAGAGGTGCAAAATATGGACATTGTTCCTGCAACGGGATCATTGCAGCCTGTCCAAAATGTACAAAAGATGATTTTTGCGTGTTATTTTAAATGGGTCGGGTACATAACTTCCGTTCTGATAACTTTCTGTATTCTTGTATGAGAGTCCTGATTTTGGCATTAAAAAGCACATAGCATGCACAGAATTTGTAAAATGGCTACCCTGATTCTGCACATTTGTAGGGAAGTGCAATATTACGACTCGCCTGGCCGTGCCCAAAATGTTCAAAGTGTACCCTGCTACCTTAGGGTAGGATAGGGCTATACATCACATACCTTCTTCACTGAAAAGCTGATTTCTACTAACTAAATTTTATTGGACTACCACTCGCGTAACTATTCAAAATCATTTGATTTATCGTTGTCCGCTCTAGGCTTTCATAACAGAAATGTTCTTTCCATCGCATTTGATGCTTCTGTCACAAAATTTGCCCTCGTATCAAATATTTCATAATTGCCAATCATATCCGAGTGAGGTGCTCTGTATTGTTCTATGTATTGCAATTGTCGAGCGCAATGGACCGTTATGCAAGGAACATAAATTGTCATTGTGGAATTCTTTTTAGCTAGTTTTTTTATTTCTGCTGCGTTATTTCATGTATTTCCGAAGTAATCATAAATTGATACTAGTTGCCATAGTGATCAAGTATATTATGTGGGATTTATCGTCCAATATGGAGTATTTATCATTCTGTAATATGTCTTTCCACTCATATCATGACGGGAAAGAAAATACAATCAGTTGAATAGGCAGAAGAATAACCCCTCTAGTCTGTCAACTTGATACCTTTTTTCACTTTTGAAAGTAGTCTAGTCGTTATATGTAAACATGTTTTAGAACATCTCTCTCTCTCTCTCTCTCTCTCTCTCTCTCTCTCTCTCTCTTAATTACAGGTAAAATAACCCTGTTTCATCTAACTAGAAACTTTTTATTCCGATCTTTTTTTACATCAATATTTCTGTATGATCATTGCTACAAACAGCACACTACGTTGTGTACAATTGGCTGCACCATTGATCATTCAACATGCTCTAGAGACATATTTCTGACAATCTAACTCTGAAATAATCAGGCTGGCGGATAAAATATTAATATACTTCATGCAGGCTTTAATAAAATTTGGTCGTAAAGATCAAATGACATTAACTTTAGACTGACAGTGCCAGAATTGTATCCAAGATGATGGAATTGCTACTACTAATGATGATGATTATAACACGAACAGTATCAGTATATTATCAGTAAATGCCATGTTTGGATGAGTTATATGCTTATATCATTTTATTTGGAGACAGAATTGTATGTTAACAAACTATATAAATATCTATCGTATATAATATTTTATGACAGTACAACACGCTTTTATGTTTATCGTCGAGTAATGAAATACTGTAACTAAATTATCGATCTATAGGGTTTATTTCGCTTTATTCCTTTATTCCAAATTTTAGAAAAAAATTCTACGGAGAAGGTTTATGTCCTGTTATCAATTATGATTAAAATAAAATATATTAAAGACAAAGTTGTTTAATTATTAAGTTAACGCATCCAGAAACAAAGTACATATTGTTAGTCAAAACGATAGATGTGTTTGTTTTCATCAAGCATCTCTACTGTACATAGGAACGAACGTGATTTCGAACATAAGCATGGTTAGACTTGGTAATGGTAATACAATTACACATACAGGTAAAACCTTTGTAATAGTAATATAATTACGCATGCAGGTAAAACCTTTGTAACAGTAATACAATTAAACGTACACAACCTTGGCATATGTAATACAATTAAACATAAAATGTACAACCTTGGTAACAGTAGTAAAACAGCTCAAACATATAGGTCACCATTCTTACATACTTTATTAGATAGATGAACTTTTATTTGATTACATATAGCAAAACAAGAAATTTTCATAAAAATACAAGAAACTATGTCCTTATACTATGCGGTAAGATCTTAAAGCACTAAAATTCTGATAAATCTTATCGATTACCTTTTAAATTATCACTATGCAATAACACAGATTCTAATCAATGACTTCGTTAAGAGTCTTGTTTGAACATACAACTTTATAACTGGAAAATGTTTTCGATTTCCCGATATATATTTATCAGGCTAAGTTTTCTGTTTGTTTTGTCTTGCACGCAAGCAAAACCTATCGTCATATCTCTGATTACCTGACATGTTCAAAAAAGAATTAATCTCATAAGGTGTAAAGAAGAAAAAACAACTTATTTACGACTTAACTCGCGACCATACATGTACGTCTAAAATTCTTTTTAATAAAAAAAATAAAAAATGGTATTGGATTTACCATATTATGACTTCTGTTTATTAGTTAAAGTCTAAGAGGATGTTACTTTGGAAAGACTACGGATAGATATATGCATTCCTACACGTCTTATCTTTACACTTTCAATTTGTTACAACAAAAAACGAACACGCCCGTCATTTTGCTCGGACAAAAGATTTGGTCCACAAAGTAAATAATAAAAGACAACCAGTTGCTATTTCTTTATTTCTTGGTAAGGGTGGAATGAATGAGAGGATGTGAATTAACAAGTTGTTTGAACAGACATACTGTCTACGTCAGGCTGCAGTTTATGTCAAGTACAATGAATTGCAAACTGAATATTTGGTCACACTTACTGACTGACAACTGAATGACTGACGGACAGAATGCCTGGTAAAGTGACTGACAAAGTAAATAGAATTGCAAACTGTATTACTGAAAACACGGAAGTGTTTATCTGTCTCATGATCAAAAACTTGATACCAAATTATCTGTGTGTTAAAAATATTTCTGACAAATCCTGAGGTTCAGTTTTGTAAGGTATCTGTCAAACAGAACGAATAATAATTTATAATACAATCAGGAAGTGTAAAAAACTGTCTCACGCACAGAATGTCTAGTAAGCTGTCGCAACAACAGAATGTTGAGTAAGGTGGCTCACAAACAGTTTGTACAATAAGTTGCCTGAAAACCATATTATTTCGCAAACAGTAAATAAAAGCTGTAAAAAGATCCATTGGAAGCGTGGAATGCAACCAAACAAAATAATAGCAGACTCGGTCAGATTAAGTCCGTTAATGAGGGGTAATAGAAAGTGCAACCTAGCACCGGCTTAAGAGGAACTCTGTTACAAAGATATTGAATGGACTCCATGATCCCAAAGGACTAGAAAATATAACAACACTGAATCCAGTATGTTTTGTAGGCTATCTGAAAATGGAACTTCTGACAATAAGTCATACTTGCAGACTATCTAATAGGGTGTCTCACAAACAGAATGTTTCGTAATCTCTCCAACAAATAGGATGTAAACCAGAATGTCTAGCTCTTCAGCATCTATGACGGAATTTCTGCCACCAATGGATTAAACGACATGAATTGTGCATTACCACCGGCTATAAGACAGATATTTCGTACAGTTTGTTGGGCTGCATTTGTAAGCTATAGGGTTAGTTTTACGGAATTACGAATGAAATGACCGACAGACGAACTGACATTTGTTTTGTTGTCGAGTTCACTGACAGCCTGATACTCATTCATTCGTTGTACCTACCAAATACTGATGGCATTTAAAAGATATTTCATGCCGTCATAAAGACGTCTTTCTACATGACCATTTCAAGATTTCTGTCTTCTTATCTCCAAAGTTCATATCATTATTAAGACTCATACAAGGTTTCATGAATCTATATCAAATACTTTTTGAGGTAGGCGTGTCACAAGGTGAAAATGTGCATTTTTGACTATTTCAGGGGCTATAACACTAAAAATTGGGGCGGAGCCAGATGAAAAATAGGAGGTGCGCAAGGTCATACCATGATAAAGACTCATGCAAGGTTTCATCAATTTATAAAATATCGAATAGTTTTTGAGCTAGGCGTGTCACAAGGTGAAAATGTGCATTTTTGACTATTTCAGGGGCCATAGCTCTAGAAATAGGGGGCGGACCCAGATGAAAAATAGGAGATGCGCAAGTTCATATCATGATTAAGACTCATGCAAGGTTTCATGAATCTATATCAAATACTTTTTGAGCTAGGCGTGCCACAATGTGAAAATGTGCATTTTTGACTATTTCAGGGGCCATACCTCTGAAATCAGAGGGCGGAGCCAAACGAAAAATAGAAGATGTGCAAGTTTATATCATGATAAAGACTCATGCAAGGTTTCATGAATCTATATCAAATACTTTTTGAGGTAGGCGTGTCACAAGGTGAAAATGTGCATTTTTGACTATTTCAGGGGCTATAACACTAAAAATTGGGGCGGAGCCAGATGAAAAATAGGAGGTGCGCAAGGTCATACCATGATAAAGACTCATGCAAGGTTTCATCAATTTATAAAATATCGAATAGTTTTTGAGCTAGGCGTGTCACAAGGTGAAAATGTGCATTTTTGACTATTTCAGGGGCCATAGCTCTAGAAATAGGGGGCGGACCCAGATGAAAAATAGGAGATGCGCAAGTTCATATCATGATTAAGACTCATGCAAGGTTTCATGAATCTATATCAAATACTTTTTGAGCTAGGCGTGCCACAATGTGAAAATGTGCATTTTTGACTATTTCAGGGGCCATACCTCTGAAATCAGAGGGCGGAGCCAAACGAAAAATAGAAGATGTGCAAGTTTATATCATGATAAAGACTCATGCAAGGTTTCATTAATTTATATCAGATACTTTTTGAGCAAGGCGTGTCACGAACTTCGGACGGACGCACGAACGGACGGACGAACGGACAAGAGCAAATCTATATGCCCCCACCAGCTCATAAACATGGGCATAAACTTACAAATAATATTTCGTTTCCACATAGTTTTTACGATATTACATGTAGTGACAAGCAGAGGACACGATAAATTACCATATCGTTGTTTCACTTTCCGGTTGACCTTCGTGGCGCTTTATTACACATACGCAGTTTCGAGGGAAGTGAGTACACTCGCTTAGTATTTCTTTTTATTTCATTTAATGTGGTAGACGAAAAACAATTATCAGGATGACATATAGGCAGCAGGAATATGCCCTTTTGAGCATGTCAACGACATCATTTTTTTTTGGTCCGACACCTGTCATCTCGCGTACCCGCCAGCACAATGACACGACGGAATACAGGGTCAACACTACAGAAAAACTTGTACCGTCGCCAGTGGTTACTAATTGAAGTCAATAAAATCAAAATTGTATTTAGAGATGTGACTGTGTTATTACAATGTACTATTCTAATTTAAAAGTAACAGTGAATTATTCCGCTGTTACTGTACCGCATACGCACAGGTAAACATGAGTATTTCTATCAGTTCTTTTCAGACATTTCTACACAGAACGATTGACTCCATCTTTATTTCTGACATCTAAAACTAATTTATTATGTAAAATTTAATCGGTTTACAAAGTAGTATTATCTGCTTGCGAAAATTGTACTTAGACTATAGTATAAATTTCGTGGTAAAATCAATTTGTTTGATATGATAAGCAAGAAATATAAAAACATGATACACGGTATTTATTGGATTTTCAATATTTGAAGGAATATGCAAAATTAAAATAAAACGTATACCAGTTTAAACGCCCGTTGAAACGTGTATTCTTCACGTTTATGCAGCTTTACCTGCACATTCTAAAACAGTTCTGGTATGAAAATAATCATTGTTCGTGTTCTTGTTTGCCAAAATTATGATTTTATATCTACATTTCGAAATGTTCCTTTTCAGTAATGCGATCTTGAGATAATATGTCGCTCCGGTCTTTACATACTTTGATAGTACAACTACTGTGTCTGTAGTTAACACGTTATTCCTCAATTCTCAAAGATTTAACATATTGGACAAACGTCCAAGTCAAGTGTGCTTTATCTAGCAAACATTGCTTTATTTCAACTTGTCCTAGTCTAATGCAGTCAAGTCAAGCTTTTTTTTTGAGGCCCCCAATCAGGGTTGACCCCGTTTATTTGCCTCGTCACAGGCAGTGTAGGGATCGAGGCGCACCACCTACTTGCCTTACAATGACAATATTAAACACAGACATCTAATTTTATAAACACAGTAATCAAAAAAACAAGAAACCTCTATATCCTATATATTATCGTATTAACAATGATTATGATCATGACTCGGATGATTACAAACGTTGTATATGCCCGTTGTCACAATACCTTACCGAAACGAAATGTTAATGTGAGAGGCACACCTGAACAAGGGGAGAGAGACATGCTCCCGCTATCAATAGATACATCTGCTGTTATCTCCCTTGCAATAGACAGGGTCAAGAATACTTCTGTCGTTATATCTATTTTTACCGTATTTAATTTTTCGCATACATTATAGCATATTTTGAGACGCATGTTTGCGTTTCTGATTTTGATTCAAGCTTTTTAGTTAAGACAACGCCAATCTAAAATGTTCTAGTCCAAAATGTTCTTGACTAAATTGTTCGAAACAAATCCTCCCAGTCCAGAATATCAAAGATGGAATCGTTCTAGTAAGTTATTACAATGTTTATTGGTACCTGGCTTAATGTCATTGACCTTGAAACAATTGCCGCTTACCGATGTGGGTTTGAAGCTTGCTTGTAGCATTGAATTCTACATGTGAGGAAGCCATCCAGCTGGCTCACGGAAAGTCAATGCTTCCACTCAGATGTTCATCTTTGCCTGAAACAATATCCGGAGGATCACTGGGGGTCATCCCCCATAAGCAAAAACTGAAAAAGACGCGAAATTGTGCCGGTGTGACTCTAACTTCAACAAATTAAAAGAAAAAAGTAGGGAGAGAGTTTCTACCGAATCTTTTATATTTGCCCGTTTAGAAAATGCCGATCGACGATTTTCAGACTTTTGACAATGATTTTTAAGAGTTTCGATAGGATTTCATTCGATATGTATAATGACATTCCATATTGTCACATGATATTTTTATTGTACCACCGAGTGAACACTCCCTTGTTTTAAAAACGTCATGTCAAACTACGGCAAGGTACGTTTAAGTACGGATAACTACGTTTTAGTACGTTTAACTACGGATGAATATGTTTCAAACAAGTTGGACTACACTTCAAAGTCACGTTCAAATGGCTACGGATCGCTCAAACTTTTGTGCATGTTATACCCCAGTCACACTTACGGCGCGGATAGCTACGTCTAGCCACGGATAGAAACGTAGTAACCCGTATCGATCCGTACCTGAGCCGTACCTCAAAGTAGTAATCCGTATCAATCCGTGCCAACACTTGGTCAAAACGTATTCAAAACTTATCCCAAACTTGCAAGTTTCTCCAACTTTTGAACATGCACAAACGTTTGAGTGATCCGAAACCATTTGAGCGTGACCTTAGTCCAACTTGGTTGAAACATATTCATCCGTAGTTAAACGTACTAAAACGTAGTTATCCGTACTGAAACGTACCTTGACGTATTGACGCGTAACTGAATGTAGTTATCCGAGGCTGCCCGTACTTAAGCGTAGTTCAACGTAGTTTACCGCAGACCCGTCCACGCGCTAGGAAAGATGCCAGGCGCAATAAAACGTAGTTAAACATAGTACTTATTCGCGTCCTGTATTTTTTGTTCCCTGTTTCTCACCATGTTTCCCATATTAAAACGTACTGCTCCATACTTATCCATGTCCGCCCCCAAAACAGACCAATCCCATCCGCACCGTACCTCAACGCACGGACATATCCGTATGTGTGACTGTAGCTTTAAAAAGTTGGAGAAACTTGCAAGTTTGGGATAAGTCTTGAATACGTTTTGACCAAGTGTTGATACGGATCGATACGGATTACTACGTTTCTATCCCTGGCTAGACGTAGCTATCCGTGCCGTAAGAATGACTGGGGTATAAGATCTATAAATCGTTGGTTATGAGTTCTGTCACCGGGCAGAGGCGTTGTATCTGAAATAATTCCTTCTCCATATTTTTATTTACATAGACAGTTTTTGCAATTACTTGTGGATGACAGGTTAGTACTGCTGCATACTGTAGGACAATGGTTATGGTTAGTTGCTCGCCGTTACATAACTGAAAAACTGGAAAACCACGTTTAGTCAAATAAAGCAAACAAGTTTTCTCTTGCCTTCAATTTTTATTGAATATTAAACAATACACTAGATGACACTTTGAGGGTACTCTGAGGATACTCTGAGGGTACTCTGAGACTCAGGGGGTACTTGCAGACTCTGAAGGTACGCTGAGACTCTGAGCATACTTTGAGGGTACTCTGAGTGAGACTGATGCGTGCAAATAGACAAGGTGCTAAGTAAATTAGCCTCTTCAGAGCAACAGCCTCTTTACAAATGTACCTCGCGGTGTTCACTTCATGTTTATTCAAAATCAGAATTATGTTTCAATGGTAATAAATGCAAAATGTAAATAAAAGAATCATGGAAGATCATTTTGGAAGATAGAGCGCAACCAAACAAAATAATAAAGACTCAGGTTGAATGGGTAACATGAGAGTTAATGAACCGTCAACACCACGCACGCCCCTGCACGGGCATAAGCGGAATTCTATATGACAACGGTAAAATTGAATAGAGTCGAAATTTCGTGAAACGAAACACGACATATCGGCTTAATAAGTCGAAATTGCGACTAAGTAACTCGAAATTTCGACTTATTAACTCGAAATTCCGAGATACGTTACTCGAAATTTCAAGATATTAACTCGAAATATCGTCTTAGTAACTCGAAATTTAATAACTGAATTTTCGGGTTAATAAATAACATACACCTGGCACTAATGCTCTTCCGTAAGCGTTTCATAACGCTGAAAGATTTTAAAATCGGACCCCTATTGAAAAAGATAATTTATGGTAGTTTGAAATTTAAGAAATAGGCTGATCACGGAGGCAGAAGTTTTAGTGTGTTTATGACGTTTACACATTGCTGAGTTCTTTATTTAGCAAATAATCTCTTAAATGCATGTAGATTAATTTCATATGTTTCTTGACTTTAGGATGAAAAAAACATGATAATTCCTTTCATTATAGCTGGAAAAAGTAGAGAAATTATTTTACAGTAAAAAGAAAATACAGTTCAAATATGCATCTAGAAATCCGCCATTTTGTTGTTTTTTTTGGTTGGATGAAAATGACCGTCATTTTTTATCAATTATTTAAATGCTCATATCTTTCTCATTCATAAGCCGATTTTGAAAATTCTTTCACTTCTTTAAAATATTTAAGAAATTCTAGCAGACGGAATTAGCATAAGAACAATATTGTGTTTCCCTTTAACAAAATTTTATGCATGCCAAAGTTAGACCTGTGACGTCATGAGTGATGATATGCTATGACAATGGTCAGTCACTGCCTAACACATGTGTTAGTAAGGGCTACCGGACCGTAGCCATTACGCATGATCTTGGGTGTGGTTCTGGACTATGCTGGACTGGGTCGGATTGAACCTAAGGGTTGGGTATTAAGCATACATGTATATAATTGGTAAACGTGGCTGTGACCGTTCGGCGCCCAGCTTGGTTTGACCACTGCTGCTTAAATTGTTTGCACCTCTGTAGTCTGCTGAGACCAAACTCCTGTAGGCTGCTTGACGTGACCGGACTCCTGTAGGATGTTTGACATGACTGGACTGTAGACTCTTCCACGCGTTAAATACTACATATTAACTGTATTCGCTGAGACAGATCAGTGTAACAGACTAGACTGGACTGTTATAGGCTGCTAGGTGTGACTGGACTTCTGTTGACTGCTGGCCGTGACAGGTCTTTAGTTGACTGCTCAACGTGACCGTACTTCTGTAGGCTGCTAAGTGTGACAGGACTTTAGCTGACTGCTCAACGTGACCGTACTTCTGTAGGCTGCTAGGTGTGACAGGACTTCAGATGGCTGCTCAACGTGACTTGCTTTGTAGGCATTAACATGTGACCGGATCTCTGTAGACTGCTAAGTTACTGCTCTGCTCGACTGGTACTACAATCGCATCTGGTCAGACTCCACAGATGTTCTCTGGTTGAACTCCAACATTTAAGTTTTGGGAAAATATGTACTTAGGACTTAACAAAAGTATCTAAGACTTAAACTATTAAAAATACCACAAACGACTATTAAATGTTTGTATTATTTATTTAACAAATCCTTTATAATTGTAAATAATAAATGAATCATCAAACATTGAATAAAATCTATAAAGGAATAGCCCCAAGGCAGCTTGATTTATCTGTTTTTTAGCCAAAGTTTGATTTCTGCAAAATAGTTTAAATACAGCAAATAATTCTCCCTTTTCCGAAAGAATGCCAAAATAAACTTATAAAAAAGGTGCACACCTTTATAATTTCGAATCCAAGCCAAAATATTGCAAATTGCGAAGAACGGCCAAATACGGTGTACATCCGAAATTTTGATGTTGGCGCTCCAGAATGACGGTGAGCACCCGGCCCACAGAAAAAACGGTGAAATGGTGAATTTACCGAAAAAATGGTGAATTCCCTGAAATAACGGCGAATTGACTGAAAGAACGGTAAATTCGATCATCATGAACGCTCCACATAAAAACTGTTCGCACAGAAAAATTGTGGTGAAGATTTAAAGGCTCTAGCGGACTGAAAAATACACAAAGGCATAAAATATTTAACAGACAAAGAGAAAAATATAATGTAAGCCTCAAACCAGTGCTATCTGGAAAAGACTTAGTATTTTTAGTATGAAAATTTTCACTCCTTTTGCAATTATTCACTGTGTAAATAAACATGGCGGATAAGATTCTAGGCAAGAGGTGTACTGGATAAAAACATTAAAATACATTGTTTTACATCAAAATTCATAGAATTACTCAGCAGAATTACTTTATAGAGGTTTCTACACCATATGAAATTGGACTTTAACATCTGGAAATTGAAATGAAGGAACAGAGAATTGCTGACATAAGTCGTGAAAAGTGGATACAAATACAAACTTTTAGGTTCTGTCATGGAAAATGGCTTCAAAAGTGAAGGATAGATCAAAATGATGGTACAATATGTAATGTCTGGTTGTTGTCTTGTGAATATAACCTAAGACAACATCTAGCTTCATGCGTTGTCGCCAGCAAAAGCTGCAAAACCGAAAGTAAACAACCCAAGTGAACGAATGAAAGATAAATTAAAGGTAAAATTTCTAGAGCATTTCAATGTTATGGTCATTGTTGGGAATATCGAATTATTATCTGCCAAACGTATAGATGAAAAGTCATAAATGGCGAATATAATGTGACAAGTTGTGCTGA
Source organism: Mercenaria mercenaria (assembly GCF_021730395.1). Classification (NCBI taxonomy): domain Eukaryota; kingdom Metazoa; phylum Mollusca; class Bivalvia; order Venerida; family Veneridae; genus Mercenaria; species Mercenaria mercenaria. Next base: position 3,381,663 of record NC_069378.1, read on the forward strand.
CAAGATATAAGGTACATTATATTAGTTGTGTCTTTGTAATATACCAGGAACAGATTCGGTAATGGAACAGTAAAAATACATCCAGATGTTTATAAGTTTTCTCAATTTTTTTTTTTTCTGTTTACTTGCCGATTTGAACATTTATTGTAATTTGTTCAATTTACGACAAACTTTTATGTTGAACTTATGATTAAAAAAAAACATTATCTTACATTTGTTATGTTCAATGGATGACAAGTAATTACTATCTTGTAATTTTCATGAGCACAATGTAATGAATTATAGAGATCATTTTATAAAGGACATGCATAGAATGATTTACAATTTTTACACAACTTTCAGAATTTAAAATAAAATAAAATACACCTTAGTCTATAATTTATCACAACACACTTGATAGTTTAACACGAGACGTAAGGACATATTATATGCAAAGGATAACCTCTAAAAGTTACAAACTTATTTACAGCGGGATCCATTGACAAGGGTTTAACTACAACAATTACTGATTGATCCCGTACAGAGCTGACATTTCAGAAAAGTAATTTTATCACAGGATGTTCTCACGTATCAGTTAATCTAAGTGTAAATTTTCTACAATGCTCAAAATAGAGTATGCACTAACCGTCATATCAGTCTAAAAAGAACATACAAAAGCTTGAGATGAAGCGGCATGCTACAATACGATGTGCAGAAATGACAAATCCAGTGTTTCCAAAATACAAATAAAAGTTAAGGCTTGAGGTCCTTAAACTCTGTAGAGATGATACTAGATTTAATGTTTTTGCACTTTGTACTATCTCTTATGAACAGACTTAGTCAAACCGGGTCTTTTACAACGGCTCATCTTACAGACTATTTCTACAATTTACAATAATTTGTCCGCAACACATCTTACCTTTTATTCTCAACCGTTGAGATTACCCGCCTGATATATTTGTACGCTCTTTTCGTCTCCGCCCAGATAGCAAACACGATAATTCATTACGAAATATTTGAGTATACTTTGAGTTTGTAGGTTACACAAACTTCCTCTTGATCTTTGTCATAATCTATTTATGTTGATATCTATTTTTGATTAAGGGGCATAGAACAAGAATAAATAAAATTATATGAAAGCATTTACCGGTGTACGATCATGTAAAATTAAAAAACAAAAAAAAAAAAAAAAAAAAAAAAAAAAAACATGCTTTTTGAAATTATCATTAGAAATGACAGTTGAGCTTCGTTTTGACAATATAACTACTTGTTGTTACGAAACAAATATTTGCTTTTCATTGCTTGCTTTAAGGGATATGTACAAACTGGTGACGATTAAATGCCACTTTAGGTGGTATTTATCAAACTTTAAGTATGAATGTGAAAATTATGATATTTGCGGTTATTTATTGGTGAATAACCGTTTGTTATTGGAGTTCGATACATTCTTGGGGATCAGTGGGTCAGGTAAAAGTTATGTGAACACCGCCTTGCTACTTCCTTTTACATATTGAGCCAGGAAAGATACAATGCCGGTTTCAAGAACGATTAAGAATATTTTTTCTAAAATATTTCAAACTTTTCTACATTTTTATCGAGAAAAGATACAAGACTGAAATATCATGGGTAGAACGAGGATACTGAAAAAAGTGGCGGAGTTTCCGGTCTTAAGTAGGTTTTGCTGATACTGTGGCGGAGAAACGCATGAGAAAGGGGGCGTCGGAAGGGGATGAGTAAACAATGCCGGTGCCAGAACGGCGGTGTCTGATTCGGCTGGGCCAAGCGTTTCCAAGGGCATGGTAGAACCAGGGGTAGAGCTCACAGATTCTTTTTGGTAAGTTTATAATTAGCCTTTTTTAACAGTATTACTTATTGCTATACAGCTTTGCCTCTCTTCAAATTTGGACTTACTGTCTGGTTTCCACTTAGCACTGATTGTTTTTCTGGGATAGAAAGATAGAATTTTATATTCTGTATTTAGGCCAGACAACATCTACAATTTTACAGAGACTTTTATAAAAAATAAAAACAAGGAAGAATATCCAACAGGGAAAGCCACGTTCCAAAAACACAGCTTCCCCAAAAGGCACACACGAACAACACTTGCGCACTTTACACACACACAAAAAGACATTTGTTACAAATGTAGAAAACTAACTCTGTTGTTTAAAATTAACTGTTTCTAGTGTAACGAAAAGAAAAGACAACCACGGATCATTACTAACTTGAAAGAGCATTATTAGAACCGAATGTAATGAACGGTATTTTACCAGTTATTTCTTTGATGACTATGACCAGTTGTGCTGCGACCCAGTCGCTGTTTCGAGCATACATACATATTTACGGTTTCGCGTCGCCAAAAATTTTAAAAACAAAATAATTTCCGGCCAGTATGTTGATCTAGGATCGCTGTTAGAAACACAGCCAGAGGAGCTAAAAACGCAAACTACTCTCAGGGCATTTAATTATGCTGTTTGCTAAGCCCGTACCAAAACAAATGATAATATTGAAATTTAGTCAGATGCATTTCCTGTTTATGCATCTATTTTCTTGGCTTTTCATTCTCAAAGGACTCAAGAAATTTTAATGTACAAGAATGTTATCAGATCAGCTGCTGAACGTCATCCTGGGTCAGGTTGGAAAACTTATGACCAGCAATTAATGATACGACTGGCAGCTGACCCTACTGGCATTTCTTTTGCTCGAATTGATAATGAGCTTTAGTTGTATGTAGGTACCGTGCCCATGCAAAGGGACAACAACAAACGTGCCTAGAAGCAATGTTAGTTTCAAGAAATGTTTTGATTTTAATTATAGACAGTGTCTAAAAATGCAGTGCAGTTATAGACATGCTTTCATAAATTGTAATAGCTCTTATCCATCTAACATGTGTTTTATTAATAGGGTCAGCGATTTACTGGAGCCCGGCCAGGCAGAGCCTCTGCTACCAAGGGCCAGCGTATGACCGGGTCTCGCTCCCACACAGATGTCTGATCAAGAAAATTTAACGGGAAAACGTTGGTTTAAATTTTGACAAATCTCTAATCTATGTTGATTTGCTGATTTTATATTTAGAAATATATCCAAAAAGGCGGGATGCTGAATTATTAAAATATGTTTTTGTTAATGGGTACTGGCTTGGTTTTATAGAGAATAGGGTTGCGGTTGACGCAGCTAGTCTGAAATCTGCACGTTTGCATTCATTAATTTTTAAACTAAAGATGTCATGAGGTTGCAATGAGTTGCTGGTCCATTTAGATATTCACCCATTAAAAATCTAAAAGTCTCATCCAAGGCTAATGGGGTTGGCGACATATAACTCACATATCTTTCCCGCAAGGGGAGAAGTGTGAATGATGGTATTAGTGATGATATTAGCTCAGTTAACTATACATCATTTGATAGTGTGGCAGATATGATTTTTCGGCTGGGAAAAAAAACTCTGAAATCGCCAAGCGTAACATTAAATCAGTATTTCGGTTGCTACCTATTTTCCCGGATGGTTCCTGTTTACCAGGTTTAAATGATAATGATGGAAATGTTTATATCGACAAGATTTTGCCGATGTGTTGCAAAATATCATGTTCATTATTTGAAAAGTTTTCAACATTCTTATAATGGTTAGTTCAGTACTTTGCAAAAAGAATTATTATGGATCACTATTTGGACTCTTTTTTTTGCAGTTGACATTAAAGAGTTCAGGGCTTTGATGGCTGTTTCGAATAATAAAAGGAACACAAGAAAAACAAAGACAAATATCAACCAGGGAATGCCACGTACCAAAAACGCAGCCTTCCCAAAACGAAACCCACAAGACGCAGATGTGCACCACACACACACACACACAAAGCCAACACACGAGGACAAAGCGAACAAAGAAAGGAACACAGTGGGACACCGCCTTAACAAGCCTAATGTAAATGGACTATATCAATAATTTTAAAAGTCATCAGGTATGTGAAAGTAATATATATTTCATTGATATACTTACTAGGTAAAATGATGCGCAACTCATGGTTTAAATGCAACAGTGGTCCTAACTCCATGGACTTAGAACCCTTGTTGCATAACTCTATGGACTTAGAACCCTTGTTGCATAAACATAATCGACAAAAACAACATGTTTTGTTATAAAAATGATATAAATAGTGCAAAAATACACGAATTGTGGTAATATGACTGTTTATAATATACAATCTATAGCTGCAATTATTTTGGGAAATATCATACTTCATCAAACTTTTACAAAATATTGTTTTCCAACATTATTACTAAATGGAGGTAGATGCCTTTTTGCAGGACCCCTTCTATTGATATACTGGAACTAGATAGTTAGGATTCCCTTGCAAAAAGTTGAGGAATAGCGTGAATCTATATTTAGTGTTCTGCAGAACATTAAAAGAGTTTCCGTCATTATTTTCAAGTTGTCCTTTTTAGCCAGGCTATCCGGTCAAGCAGAGCGTTTTTAAGAAGATGCTATGACGTTATGACAGCTGTATAAAACCTCATTACAGGTTACGTATTTCAGCTTCAGTTAAGCTTGATTTAAGCATGTGGTTAACATTTCCTGAGGAGTTCAATGGTATAACGTACATACCAGCAGCCGATTGGTTGGACAGTGGTAGTTTACAATTATTTACAGACAGCGCAGGTTCTTCTCAACTCGGTTGTTTTTGTTTTTATAGTAAGGAGTGGTTGTATTTTGGTGGTGTAAGAAAATAATGGTTGATATCACATTTTTAGAAATGGTTCCTGTTATTCTTGCTTTGTGTTTGTGGGGGAGGGGGGGGGGGGACAATTGCAGTATAAAAAGGTATTATTGAGGATAGATAATGTAGCTTTAGTAGGTATTATTTATAAACAGACATCCAAGTGCAAACGACTCATGCAGCTGGTGCTGGTGCTGGTGCTAAGGAACAGGGAATAGTTTTAAAGGCATCACTTAAATGAAATTGCTGATTCTATTTTCCGTAAGCAATGGGACCGTTTCCTGAATTTAGCGCAAGATGCGAACCAGGAACCTCAACAGATACCAGGTCGTTTTCGGTCAAAGATTTACTATCTGAAACTGCACGATTGCCAAACGCTTCAATTTCGAAAAATACAACAGTTACTGATTCTTGCTGCACAGGCTATAATGCTTTTGAGCGCTTTAGGAAGTTATATAGTTTGCAAGCCTCGTGGCCGCCAACTATAGAGCAAATTGTTGTTTATTTCTTGGTTATCGTTACAAGGTTGGCACGTTTGTACATCAATGCTATGGGGTTTCAATGCAAGATAAAAATGTTTTTGATATTTCTAGGCATTATATTATTGAAGAAAAAAACATCAGAAGGTGTTAAGAAATCTTTCATATAATACCTATAGTGTGCTCAAATTTATATAAAAGCCATTTGTTTTCAGCAGCTTATTGCCTTGCTTTCGCTGCTTTTTTGAGAGTGGGGGAACTTGCTGCAAATAATTCAGTATCACTTTCAAAGTCCTTTTAATTTCTGACGTAAATGTTAATGAAAAAGAACGTACAGTAACAAATGTTATTCGATATTCTAAAACGGGCCTTTATGGGAAATAATTAGTTTTGAAAAGCAGAAGCGGCCAGTAACATCATTGAGCTTTTAAAGCGACGCCCGAAAAAATGTGGTCTTTTTTTCTGCCATTTGAATGGAAAACCGCTTTGACGATATCAGTTCACTTCTGTATTGAAGAATGCAGGTTGATTATGGAAACTTAACATCTCATTCATTTAGAATAGGGCGGTAACTGATGCTGCTATGGCAGGGTATCCTGTAGACACAAGCGAGTTTGTTTTTGCCACTGACCGTTCCAAGGCGGTGCCCCACTGTGTTCCTTTGTTTGTGCGTTTTGTCCTCGTGTGTTGACTTTGTGTGTGTGCGCGTGTATGTTTGTGTGTGTGTTTGTGGTATGCACGTCTGCGTGCTGCAGGTTTCGTTTTGTGGAGGCTGCGATTTTGGTACGTGGCATTCCCTGTTTGATATTTTTCTTTGTTTTTTTTTTTTTTTTGGCCGGTAGCGTTCAGAGGCTTATTGTGCCTACCTTAAACCAGAATCAGTTTATACGCTTCCCAGTTTAACGTAATTATGTTGGGCAGTATATATATTAAAATAGACAGTGTGTTAAATTTAGGAAGATGTAATGTGGTTGTGGATTTTCCGTAGTGTAATTTGAACAAAGTTGTTCTAGGTGCAATAACGGTTTAATGCGTTGGATTATTAATTATCAAGCGTGCCTTTGTTGTTGCAAGACGCCGGCCTGGGGGACTGAATCTTGACCTGGAGTCTGCTGAGTTGTGGTGGCAAGGATATGGTAGTTTATCATTAATAGATGTAATTGGTGAATTGAAGCCTTGGAGAAAGTTGAAGAAGCCCAAGGTATCATTTTGTTGCATTGTATGGGTAATGACCTTGGTCGTATTCCACTTAAAAACATTCGCAATCAAAAAGACGTGATAATTAGGTTTCCAATCTAAATTTGTTTAGTCACACATACTTCCTCACACCTCATAGCGCTATTCTGACAAACATTACGCGATGGAGTTAGCTAGGAAACGAATTAATAGCTATGCTGCTAAAAATGTTATAAGAAACAAGTGTTGCTATATTAAATATCCTAATCTGAGGGAGGTAACTCCAGCTATATATGCAGAAGAATGTGTACATTTATCTTTTCTTGGCAACTGTTTATTTTTAGCACAAGTATCTTCTGCATTGCAAGCATTCGTGTCTGTTAATACTTTTTATCGTGTGGGCTTATGCTGGTTCTCGTACTCTTCGAGCAATCTGTTGGTGGATATGTGCTGTTCAAAAAGTGTGTTTATTTATCTATACATCGTGTTCCCAGATATATCTGTGATCATCGTTGTTAGTTGTCATTGGCAGACAGCGAAATCCGAACAGAAATTACTTTACTTAGATTTTTTATTTGCTTTGACTGCGAAAGTGAAACTGTATTTCATCATGTTTGGTCATGGACATTTGTATGACTTCGTCGCCGACTCCCAGGATCAGTCATCAATGTTTATGGTGGAAAGGGAAGTTCAGCAGATTTATTAAAAGGTTTTAACTCTTTTTGGGCAATTTATTGAACTTAGGCTTTTGGGGCACATTTTGGTCATGGTCATTTGTATGGCTTGGGCACTGATCCCCAGGATCATTCATCAATGTTTATGGCGAAATGGAGAGTTCAGCGGTTTAATAAAAAGTTAAATTGTTTTTGGGCAATTTATTGTATTTAGCCTTTTGGGGCAGATTTTGAATTTAGCCTTTTGAGACATTCATTGAAATTAGCTTTTTGAGGCATTTTTTTTTTAATTTTGCCTTCTGGCGCATAAACGGATTGCTGTAAGGTCGCCCTAATCGCCATTTTGATCAGTGACTGGTTGACCTAAAGGGGTCAACATGACGAGTGCGGTACCATGTACAAGATATCCAAACCATAGAAATAGGCAAATACAGTAGTGACATGTTTTGTAAACTTATATGAATAAAATGTAACAAAACTTACAATAGACTTGCTTTAATTATAGAATACTGGATGTGAAGCAACGAAATATTTCGAGCGAAAGCATACTGTATAAAATGAATATGAATCACAATCCTTATTCATATGTCAATTTTAATTTAATTACCCAGCTGAAATGAGTATACCGGTATAGGCTTGCTGTCAGTCGGGTGTTGCTGTCTGACAATTGGTTGGCCTCGAATCTCCAAATAAGTATTTTTTTCTATCGTTTAAATGTACAGATGTTTCTTATAATCTTGAAGGTAAAAGTCTTTGAAAGATATCACGTATCAAGATGTACATTTAAGAGCTATAAACCCATCAAGGAATGATATAATTATGAAGTGTACTCAAAGTCAAGGTACCTGGTACCAGGAGCAAAGCGCCCATAAGCAACATCCAGCTCGTACATGAAAAAATGCCCGAATCGTGCATCTCGGATGTTTTCTAAGCTATTGAAGGACGTAAGACGATAAACCATCTCGCATAAAAAAACTCCAGTACCATATAATGTCCGGTTCAGCTGATCACATACCATTTTATTTGCAAAAACAAACTACATTCACGGAAAAAAAGGAAGAGGTATAATTATGTTGCTTTTAATTACGTTCAAACAAAACAAATAAATACTGAATATATACACAAACAGATACTTCAATAAGTCTTATAAATGTACACATTGCCATATAAAATGTTTAGATTATGAAATTGTTATTTCAAATAACTATTTATATTTGTCAGAATAAAGTTCTAAAGCAAAGAGTCGCTTCCGTTATATTAAAGATTGTCTGTGATATTCACTGTAGTCATGATTGTCATTTATTCTTGCTCACACTTAAAACAAGAGCACGGTTTAACACACATTACTTATTCTTTATGTTCAGTATTCAAACTAGATAAGTAGGAAGTATCTTGAAATCTAAATGCAAATTACTAATGCATTACATAAAGCCAACCAACTCTTATTTGTTATTAAACCTTTCATCAAGTTTGAAATACAATGATTTCAATTCAATTCAATTTTATTCAGGTATATGACCAAATTACATAAAACAAAAAGGTAACTAAAACATAGCAGTTACATGAACATTTACATGTTCTAAAGAAAATGTTCACAGTAACTGAATTGCACAAAAGTCTTTACAGAGATATATAGTAGTGATCACGTATACCTGGGATAGCCCAATAAAGTACAAGTACTTATTTCTATTGAGGTTCTTGGCATCAATATTTCTTTTGGAACCTAATCAATTCATGATATCATTTATATTTGTGTATCTTAGAAATTGATTTGTTTTAAAAAGATGTTTTCACCAATTTTTTAGAAAGATGTTTTAAACAAAACTCACATTATATATGAAGCAACACATAGCGGTGCGGACAATCCCCACAGGCGCATGTGCATTGATTCTTAAGATTTGACTAAAGTGATAACTGGCCATTTCAACTGTTACTTTTATGTTTAAATATCATACCTATTTAAAAAGTATATGAATATATCCAAATTGATTATACAACAACAAAAGAATTGAAATAGAAAGTTCCTTATTAAAAACTTGTTATTTCAGGAACAATAAAGTAACATAATCTAGACCTGGTCCTAGTGTCAACTGTAGATACTCTAGTAAAGTTGTTATATAAGTATTTCAGGGCTTTGCCATTAAACAGATAGAACGCGTGGCTAAGTAAGTTGTCCGGCTCTGTCATCGATTCTAAGTATCGAGTTCTTTACATGTTACACTGGTTCTCCGAGGAAGGTCGAATAAAAATCTAACAACCTTATTTGCAAATTTGTGTTGTAACTTTTTTGTTAATACTGCATACTAAGATGAGCTGCATAGTGAAAAAGTCAAAAGTGAACCTCTTGGTTATTCTCAGCGTATCCAATTCGAAAGGACTTTGGTATGAACTAATATGTTTGCGCATAAGTAAGGTTGTCGATGTTAAAAGACATTCTACTAGGTTCTCGCGATACGACTGGTCCTGATGAAAATTCCATAGATATATTGACTGCACTGAAAAGAAAAACGTTGTTTTCTTTATGTTAAGGTAAGTGCTCGTTGAACAGGCATTGGGAGACGAGGGGCTCGTAATTATCCGCTATACAGAGGAGTTTCCTCATAAATGTTATTTAGCTGATATATAAAGTTTTATTTACCCTATTAATCAACGAATTATATACATGACTTTTCAATAATTTTTACAGTTTATTAGATTTCTTTTAGTGTACAATCATTAAATCATAATAATATTATCGATTAAAATGACGAATTTACCTTTTCTTGCATCCTTTTTTAAAACCAACGACCACTATCGTTGTTAGAATGATGATTCCAACAAACACTCCAATAACAATACCAGCTATAGTAGGAGCACTTAAGATCCTTTTATCTTCATTTGGGGATGAAATGCAGCCTGCAAAAACTTAACGATTTAATTTTGTATACTTTTGTTTCAACAACTCTAAATTTTATGTAAAGGTTTCTACATACAGCAGATAATATATAACCATAATAAAGCATATTAAAATATATGTTTTTTTCTTAGACTAAAGGTTGTGACAAATGTACAATATTGACAAATCTGTACTGAAACGTTTGTGTAAATATCACCGATATGTCTTTGCGTGGTTACGTGCAAATTGCTTATGATATTAAAAAATAACGGGGAAAAACTGTTTTAATCTAAAAAGTACACTTATGCAAATTTCTAGTGCTGCAGCTGTTCAGATATAACATATTTTCTGTAAAATAAGTATGAATATGAAATCTTCAACTACCTTGAGTCCAGTTGTATTGAGAATTACTGGGATCACACTTGAAGCAAACGTTACTTATATTCACGTCATTTTGTACGTAGCAGTAGCCATCTATTAGGCAAGTGTCAGCCTACAATACAATACACGTATAATGCTTAATTAAATTGTAATTATCTTTTTTATATTTGATCACAGTTGACACTGTATTTTTATCGTTAACTTTATAAAAATCTTCAAACAATTTATTTGTATCGGTGTAACATTAACCTCAAGAAAAATTATGAAATATATCTTACAGCTTTGGTCTTAGTCTATTGTTATTATAAGTGCAGTTTTGACTATTGCCATATATCTACAGAAATTTATAATTCAAAAACGACCTGAAACCCCAATGTGTTCCTTTATTTGTTTGTCTTGTCCTTGTGTGTTTGAATGTTGGTCGTGTGCGCGGCCGCGTGCTGGGTTTACGTTTTTGGGAGGGGCTGCGTTTTTAGAACGTGTCTTTACGGATTATCCTTGTTTTTGTTTAATATGATAATATATCAGGTTGTAAGATATAGCCAAACAACAAAGTTATTATAAGATTACAGCAGTCGCTTTATGGAATCTTAAACTAAGCATAAATGACATAGATGTGTGGGCCGGTGATCTAGTGTTTACACGCTTGCCTGTTAATCTGGAGGTCTGGGGTTTGAAACCCGGTCCAGGCACTGTACATGTCTGAGATACTTTTGTCTCCCACTTAACTAAGAGGCCTGTAAAGAATTAAAGACGGCTTCGTGTGTACCGGTGCTATACACCTGGCACGTCAAAGAATCAGACTGTCTATTCGCAAAGAGCTAGGCTAATTTAGCCAGACAGGCCTGTATCTATCTATTCTGTCTTTGTTCCACTCTGTCCCTCTGGTCAGATCGCTCTGTGTGTACTAGTATATGACGAATTTTGCGCCCTGTGTGCCTGTATTTGCTATATGTAAAGCGCATTTTTACGTGTTTATCGTGAAAATAGCGCTATATAAATCTGATATAATAATAATAATAACAATAAAATAATAATGATTAACATTAAGCGATTAAAATATCGTACAAAAACAGTTATTGATATCTTTAAACATCGTTAAAATACACTGACTATGTAATTTAAATGCATAATATTGTATAATAAATAGATAAACTAAATATCCTTCTAATCGCACCATAGAGCAGAATGCTATTACCTTAACTGTAAATTGCACGTTCCCATCACTGTCTGTATCTTTATTCAGGCACAACGAATCAAAAACGTAAACAATCGTGACCGGACCGAAGTTCATGCCATCGTTACTGATTGATATGTCATACAAGTAATGCAGTACACCTGTGTCTGTGTCGCTCGAGCGCTTCCGTCTTCCTTCAGCAAAGCAGCATTCACCATTGTAAAGATTTCTATATCTGCCCTCTGTTGAATCCAATCCAATTGTTAGCGTATTCCCACTCAACATTTTCTGCAGTAAAAATATTTCCATAGAAGTAATGTATTGCTGAGAGAAAATGCATCAATTTACCCACTGCTAGTTACAGAACATGCATATTTGTGCTCTAGGGCGTAGGCAAGAATGTTTTAGTTAGAACTGAAAGATTACTGCCTCACGGGATAATTCATTTTAAGGACTGTCAGTTTACAGTTTTCAAAACTGAAATAGTATTTTTGTTGTGACAATAAAAGTACGTATTCATTGAATGGTTATGTATGAACATGATCGAAGCTTTTTGATAACTTCGTTTGAAATCTTTTTGAACAGCTTAGATAAAATAAAACACAACGACCTATAAACCACCAAATAAACCCGAAGAAAAGTAGTGGTCATGTATCTTCTATGAGAGATTTTTGTCTGATAGGTCAATACGACAGGTCAACACTTTCGAATATCTTCCAAACTGACAGTTAAATGTGGATATGAACACGTGTGTAATCAAGTTTGATTACGTTTTCCTTTCCGCCATTATCCGACTAGCCCGGAAGAGCTGCTTGGCTATAGTACTATCACGCCTTTTTAACGATATATGTAGCCAATCTGAAACTGATCCTACATGAAGATTCCAGGGGTGTCAGAGAACTTTTTTTTGTGTGTGAACAGACACTGGAAGAAACCTAAACGTCTGCAAAAAAAACCAAAGACAAATATCAAACAGGGAATGCAACGTACCAAAAACGCAGCCTCCCCTAAACGAAACCCATAGCACGCGGACGCGTGCACCACAAACACACTCACACATACAGACGCGCGCACACACACAAAGCCAACACATTAGGACAAAACGAACAAAGGAACACAGTGGGGCACCGCCTTGGAACGGTCTGTGGCAAAACACCACTGGGCAGTTTAAACCGGTTTATGGTTAGCTACATAGTTTAAAATATAGAAGACATTTACATCTCATGCGTTTTTTTTCTTTGTTTCAATATCTTAGGGGCAAGGTATTCAGATACCTTATTCACCTGGCACTGCATATCCAGAAAATACGTATTGACAAGAAACACTGTTTATTGTGAAAACAGATTATCATTTTAGAACATTAATGTGATTTTAAGTATAGTTAAATAGTTCAATTCGCCAAAAATATTGTTCAAACCTTTTGTCTAACCATCTTGCATTGAAAGGACTCTGCCAGTGCTTCTGTCTGTACAGAAAAACATCTACATTCACTTCCAAAACGCTGATCACAGAATCCGCCTCCTTCAATATCTTCTATGACTGGCCCATTAGATTTATTACTTTCACAATCAGGACCAAAATATAAACTGTCACACGTACATGTACCTGAGATCAAAAATGCATTTGTTGGAATGAAAATAAATCAATTTTTACAAAGAAGGTATAAAATCTCATTCCGGCATAAAACTGATGTTTTGTCACTTTTCTTGGGTGTTTTAACAGGAGAGAGAACAGAGAAATAGTGCTTACGTGCCGTTAAACCTTTTTATATATGCACGTTCCATGGCAAAGCGTAAACGCAGTACGGCCCCAAAACAGATTTACAAAAGGAAATGACGTCATCGTGTTTAAACAACGCAGACGCTTCCGCGTGTTTCATAAAATATTAGTGACCTTGACGAAAATTTTATTCATTTATTAGTTTTAAAAGGATATTTTATTCATTTATTAGTTTTAAAAGGCACTCGGTACAGTTTTTCCGGACGGCTCGATATTTACCCCCAACACCGTGCCAATTTGGTTGTGTTTCTAATCGATGTATTGTAAATCTAATATGGTGACCTATCAATTTTCTTTTTGTTTTAGATTAGGTAGACATAACCAAAGGTATGTGCAGAGTTTGATTAATTCTATTATGTGAAACTCGATCAAATAGCAGAAGTACCAACTTAAAATTGACAAAAATATGCAAAAATAGCCCTTGGGTCTGCTGATCAAGTATTCCTTTCTTTACAAAATCATATTCTTTTGATTTCTCTGAGAATGTTTCAAATAGATATATTGTTATAGAAATGCTTAGATATCAAATTTATGCTGATTATTGTACTTTACTGAAATATATTTTAGGATTATAGAAATTTTGAAAAATGTTAAAAATAGCACCGTATCTAGAGGCAATTAAATTGAAACAAAGCTGGTGACCTAGTATCTTTATTTCATTTTTCAAAACATTATAACATGGTCTTTTAATACAAAAAATTTCATCAAAATCTATTAATGAGAACAAATTAGGAAACTGTAGCGAGCGTCCATAAACGTTTTATGCTAGAGGAGCGTTAACGCATGTTTATTTTGTGTTGCAACACTTTCAGAATGCTCCGGATTTCTGCTGATGCTATAACACGAAAAAAATGCGTTATCCATGTATTAATAGGCAAAGCGCCGGTAGTAAAAAGCCCCAAGACGGTAACGTCCGTATATTAAGTTACAGAAATCTGTTAACCGTTCCAACATGTTTTTTTTTTTTATTTCGTTCACTCAAAAGTCATACAGGGAAGGTTTCTAGTTATTTAAAAATATGATTATGTTCGTTTAAAACTTAAAAAAATTGGACAATAAACGAAAAATTATGATCATTAATAAACATTAAACCAGTAAGAGGACGCGGCGAATAGGAAATGACGTCACTGTGACACCGGCTTTCTGTAAATTTTGCAAAGTATGATATTCGCTGTAACAGGTATGATGATACTAACAATAAACTTACTGTTTTCAAGCGAATAGATTCTCTTCTCATTTGAGTATTGAATAGTTTCTTTATAATATGCCGGTATATGTTTTCAGCAAAACAAGATTTCATTGAGCTCGCTTTGAGGCTCTGCCTTATTTTATATTAACGATAAATCCTCATTCTAGGCAGTGCCTTAGTTCATATTATTGTTTTCACTTAGGTTCACCTTGTTATTGCCTTTTTATATGAAATTATTAACAAATATTTTTGCAAAGCACTTACAACTTATCGCAATCGATTAAACGCGTGATTACGAACTCATCTTAACAATTGTAGAGTACCATCATCAGTGGGGAGATTGCTTCTCTATTTAACGAACAATAACTTTAAACAACTTTTGAATAAATTTTTACTACAAATCGTAACATTTTGTTGTTGAAATAATGCATGACGTTCTGAATATCCTACCATTTTCCTGGCAAACACCATTCCCGTTGCAATTGAAAGGACACAACTGCATTTTGAACTCCTTCAATTCCTCAATGTGAGATAGTGTGTAATTCGCATCTCTTTTGTAACCGATTTCAATAGCTGAATCTGCTGCTTGTTTGTGTGTAGCAATCCATCCAAGATCTTGCCCAGTCTGTTATAACAATTAAGTTAAATATACTAGTACCTTATATCCAAAGGAAAACGTATACATAGAACACAAAAAAATATGATATAAGTACTGTTTTAAGTGTATCTGTTGTGTAAGGTGCAACACAGCGCTCTCCAGCGAAGCGTCAAATAATACGCTTGCCGACATTACATCTTTGTGTTTTGGGCCCAGTTGTTCGAAACTTTAACAGGCTGTTAAACGAACCACCTGTTCGTTTGAATCGGAATTCTAATCTAAGTGGGAAACACCAGTTCGATGTTTTGATTTTACTGCATAGGCATTTTTGTACTCGTATATTTGCTTTTCTAAGTTTAATAAACAGTTGAAATACAACCCTAAATGTTGATCGACGGTTAGCCTGTTAAAGTTTCGAACAACTGAGCCCTGGGCGTTGGCAGTAAGTACAAATAACCCGATGAAAAAGTCACCAGTCTAATTCACCCGGTCTAAAACTAGCCCCATCCCTCAAGATATTGCCCGTGGATCGTTTTGGTGTCTGTTTCTTTCACTTTAATACCGTTCAATAGGGCAATTGTACGTTACTTTGAAAAGGGGTTAAGTACTAGTAAAGACTAAAGTTTTGACGAAAATGGGTATAAAACACCAACAACAAAAATACTCTTCTGGACTAATTTCAACTTTTAGGTCGGGCAAAACGTAGGCGTTAATATATATGTATTGGTAATAAATGAATAGAAAATTGCGCATGCGCTTCGAAAGTCATTGTACAGGGTTTCATAAATTTCCAGACCACATCGCAAATTGCGTTAAAGTGAACCCGGTAGTTAAGTGAGTGTATTTCCATATTATATTCAAAAACATGTCTGAAACATTTTCAGAGAATTAAAAATAATCTGTAGAGAAAAAAACCAACAACAACAAAAAAACAAGCAGTACAATGTTTAAAGTTTTTTGTGTAAAGCATGCATTCAGGTATACGAGGGTGACTCTAAAAATTTGAAAGAAATCGGAAATGGCTTACAAAATTTAAATACGCTTTAAATATTGTTTTTAACGTTTTCTGTGATTAGCTTAATTTTATGTATAATACAAACAGTGAACTTATGATGTTCAAAAATTGCACATAAAAAAGGGTTTGGGTGGGGATAAGGTGAGGCAATATAGCGAAAACGAAGTCGAAGATCCCAGTATTTCATTACACATTCTACAGCTATATAGATTTATAAGGTAATTTTAGTTTTCTAGAAATATCTATGGACCAGCTTTTACACATCATTTAGTCATTTCGCTCGAAAACAATAATGCGGCATGATATTTGCATAGAGTAAGCATTCCTTTTCGAATAGTTACAGTACATATTAATTGCCATCAAAACGGCAACGTCACAAATATTTACGGCTAGACTAAATCGTGAGTGTTCGATGACATTTGCTTAGAAAGTTTGTAGTTGACCTTTTCAAAAATAGGATCAACTTTTGTTAGCATTTTGACAAGGATGTAAAGCATGTATTAAAAAATTGGGTGTTATTTGTTGCTACCTCGTGAATCACCATTTCTTGCAATTGTCTTCTTTTTAAGAAAAGGCACAGATTTATTAAACTTATTTCCGAGTGTGTTAAAACTAGAGACATCTCAAAATACCTTGTTCGAGCGTGATAAAGCGTCAAAATTAGTCAATATTCAGTTATTTCGTTCCCATGGAGGCACAAAAAGTGTAAAGGTCAGACAATGGAAACACAGACATCCACGTGTTAAAGTTTATCAAAATTCATATTTCTTTGTCAAGACTTTCACGGATATTCGACATTCCTATATGATGATCGAATTTCTGAATAAAGCTGAATGAAATCAGATTTTCACAGGGTGGTAGTCACGCTTCAGTAAGTACATTAAATACGATTGATACTAGTATTTTTCGTGCAAAAACTTTTATATATTCTTAAAAAATTGTCCTAGAAGAATTCATTCTATGGTGGAATGAATGAATCTCTTTAACGTTTCGAGTGTATGTGCAACGTTACTTAAAATATTTCAAAAGGGTTAAACAATTATAAGACTAGCGTATGCGCAGACATATGGATGGGCAACCGGACCAACGTTTGAATTTTAATATTCTAATCAATCCTAAAATAGCAAACAACCATACAAGTTCAATTTATGACATTATGTCCTGGTAATATGTATTGTGTGCATTATTCGTAGAACAAAGTAAGTTTCTTACGTGGACATCCCATGTGCACTCTTCAATTGCCTGTGAAATATTAAATCCGCCAAGCAGGTGTTGATTCTTTTCAATTGTTTCTGTTGTAATATTGTTAGTACAATAGGTCCTTGCCATTTCTTCTGTTATAAGGTCTGACTCATCTGTTTGTCGCTACAATGTAGTTTGCTTGTGAATTACATTTTGTGACTTTTTTGCAATATCTTTACACTTTTACAAGATATCGTCATCTTTATTTGTCTTTATATACAATTTTACATATAACATGAACAATGTAATAGTAAACAGGTGTTGTATGATAAAGTGAATGTTCAAGTTAACGAACCTGACGAGGATGATATGCCGAGGTAAATATCATCTTGGCCAGGACTTTGATATTTACAGATATCATCTTTACAGCATTTTGTTTTATTCTACGACTACATATTCAGTGTGGTTAGTAACTAGAAAAAAATACATGCTGGCTTGTTTCTAAGAAAACCGTTAACTGGCAACCATTTATACTTAATTCTCGTCTAGAAATGTTCAATCTTTTTGATATTTCGTGTTTGATATATATTTATTTATTAGATCATGTGTATTTGTTTAAGTGAATTGTTTCTCAGCCAAGTTTGATTCCAAAATTTGATTACTTGGAGAATATCCCTATCTACGGTCCCTATGCTACTACTTTCCGACAAATGAGGTAAGTGGAATTTACGAGTCTTTAAATAAGTCACTATAGTTTTAAGAAATTCTGTTTGGACTACTTTGCAAATGCGTGGCTCTGAGGCTGTGGTTTTAGTGCTCTGTGCTTCTGAGAAATCTACCCTTACCTATTATCTTTTGATATGTCTGACAAACATGAAATACCTCACTTACATATCTTTATCTGAAGCACTATCGAAATAGAATTGCAATTTCGTATTAAAAATTTGAAAATAATATACTTATTAATTTATTGAAATACTACTTACCTTTCCGATGAATTTATGGGGTTGTCCGGCCAGTGCTGCCCTTCGTTTCATTTCAGCTTCAGGATCTGTATAGAATGAAGAACGTCTCGCAGTGCTCTGTATGCTACATCTTGTTTCGTAATCTTGACACAAATCACTAGTTTTAGAAAGACTGACAGTGCAGTTAATATACTGCGATGGAGAACAAGTCGCCGTTTCTTCAAGTGTTTCACACTGACCGTCATTAAAGCAGTTGCAGTTACAGTATAAAAGCTGCCCACTTCCTGTCCACGTTTCAACGTTAACACTACAGCTTGGTTCAAGCAAATTGATATCCGAACTTGATATTCTAACGGTATAAATAAAAATTTAAAAGCTTTATCAGGTTACCTCCAAATAGGACATATTCACTGGTACATGATAATAACTTTATAGTTATTTAGTTACTTACAGATTAATAAATAAATATATGTCATGTGTTTACGAATCGGATAGTAATATCCGTCCCGAGAACACCTGCGCATTGGGCGGTAATGAGGCTGGCCGAATTACCGCCCATGCGCAGGTGGCCGAGGGACGGATATTTCCATCCGATTCGTAAACACATGACTGATATTTTTTCTTGCATATCGCATACATGTTAGCATTTTATTCTGGCAAATTATTTTTCTTTCAGTACCGTACTTTACAAATAACAGGTAGAAATACTTCCTTTGTAGCATGCTTTCTTAAAGTAGAGCAATACGTAACGAGGTTACAAAACTAATACGAATATCAAAACAAAACTACCAAAATAAACTCATTGAACAAGTAAATTCCAACACAATAACAGCAAAACTCTGGTTCAAAACTGCTAAAAAACTAACAAATAAAACAACAGCTCAGACAATTCCAACGCTACAAGACCAAAATACACAAGCATCTACAGACCAAGAAAAGACAGAACTCCTTAACCATTTCTTTTGCTCACAATCCACCATAGATGACACTAATGAAATTTTGCCACCATGCCCATCCTCTACTACAGCTACCCTAACGAATATTCTTATTACACCAACAGACGTCTCTGATGCTATATCCCTCATTGATCCATCTAAAGCATGTGGTCCTGATCTCATCAGCCCTAAACTTCTTCGAGAAGGTAAGGCAGAACTTTCTGAACCTCTTTCCAAGTTTTTCAATAAGTTATTGTCGTATGCCTTCTTCCCCTCGTCCTGGAAACTAGCAAACGTTACTCCAGTTTTTAAAAAATCAGATCCCTCAAAACCTTCGAACTATCGACCAATCTCCCTTCTAAGTTGCATAGGCAAACTTATGGAACGGTGTATTCACACATATCTCTACAACTATCTCACTCAAAACAATCTTCTTACTTCTCTTCAATCAGGCTTTATCAAAGGTGACTCTACAGTGAACCAACTGGTATATCTTCATAACGACATCTGCAATGCTCTCGATAACGGCAAAGAAGTTCGAGCCGTGTTCTGTGACGTTTCAAAGGCCTTCGACAGGGTGTGGCATCGCGGACTTCTTCATAAGCTATCCTCTCTAGGTGTTAAGGGCTTACTTCTGGACTGGATAACCTCATACCTTTCCACGCGTAAGCAGCGAGTTGTGTACGCAAATACATTTTCCTCTTGGTCGACAATCAACGCTGGTGTCCCGCAAGGATCTATTCTAGGACCTTTGTTATTCCTAACATACATTAACGACATTGTTTCAAACATCGGTTCTAAAATTCGTCTGTTTGCAGATGATACTAGTCTTTATATCATCGTAGATGATCCAGCTTTAGCCAGTACCACTCTGAACACTGATCTTGAAACTATACACTCTTGGTCCAAAGCATGGCTTGTGACATTCAACCCATCAAAAACAGAATCCATGATCTTTTCAAGGAAACTCTATAAACCCAATCATCCTCAATTAAATATGAACAATATACCAATCACTGAAGTGACTGAACACAAACATCTCGGTCTCACCTTTTCCTCGGATCTAAAATGGTCCTCACATATATCTATTACTTTGAAAAAAGCTTGGCAACGAATTGGAATAATGAGATCCCTTAAATTTCTATTAAATCGACAAAGTCTCGAACGAATGTACTTTTCATTTATTCGTCCAATCCTGGAATATTCTGATGTTGTTTGGGACAACTGTACAGAAGCTCTTAAGAATGAAATCGAGGCCGTCCAGAACGAGGCTGCACGTATAGTCACCGGTGCCACTAAACTCTGTAACATCCAGAAACTCTTATTCGATCTCGGTTGGGAACCTCTGACAGAACGACGAAAAAAACATCGCCTTGTTTTGTTCTATAAAATGGTCAATGGTCTATCACCCGCCTACCTGTCTTCACTAATTCCTGAAAACCAACATAATATCAATACTAGATTTAATCAAAGAAACATCAGAAATATCCTTTGCCAGTCACATTCATACAAATCTTCCTTTCTTCCTAAGACAATAAACGACTGGAACTTACTTCCTCAACATATCAAATTATCTCCTTCAGTCAATGCCTTCAAATCAAATCTGAATAAAAACCTACCGAAATCAAATCCTTTATTTAATTCTGGATCCAGAAAAGGCCAAATTCTTCATGCTCGATTACGTCTAGGCTGTAGCTCCTTAACTATGACCTCAACCGCCGAGGAATCACAAACACCGCTAGATGTGATTGTGGTGAGATAGAAACTGTCGACCATTATCTGCTCCATTGTCGAAAATACCAAAATCTTCGAACTGACATATTTTCCAATCTCCAATGCGCTCTAACTCTTAACAATCTACTGTATGGTGATGAACATCTATCTTATCAACATAATATTTCCCTATTCACTGACGTTCAACGATTTATCATCTCAACAAATAGATTCAGTACATAAGCTGCGACAATCAACATCTCCCCTCTCCCACCCCCAAACGACGACGAGAGACAATAGCATAACATGCTCGTTAATTCTTCAGTCATCATTAAAACACATACACACACACTCACACACACACAAACAAAAAAAAACACAAAAAAACCCACCCCTAAAAAACACACACACACAAAAACTTTGCATTATGCATTTATTTTTCACATTCATATTCCGATTAACACAACATGATACACATACTTACACAGCCTAGTTACTATTCTTCATCTAACCTCTGTTTTTCTTATGGAGCGGAATTCATATAAGTTTTAAGTAGCTTGTTTTCCAATCCATTCGATGGAAAATTTCTTTGTTTGTTTGTTTGTACTATTTTGATTGATGTATGTCTTTTAATCAAACTTTGTTAATTTAAATATAGTACTCATGTTTGTATATACAATTTGTGGAAATAAATACAGTTTAAACTAAAGTAGAGCGCGGGAAATTAGCGTTCGTAAGCAGATATGACGTCATGATGTTTTGCGTTACGCACAATAACAAACCTGCTTTTTTCGTATTTTTACATAACCAATATTTTATCAGTGCATAAACCACTAGTTGTCATTAAAAGCACGAGAGTCATCTGGCATGGAGAGTGTCAGATTGGTTTTGCAGGCATGGGTAAAATCACCGGAAACGCCAGTCCGGTGTGCAAGAATAACCCTGCGGCCTAATTTCAGGCCCCCACCCTAACCTTAAGGAAGATGAGGGAAGATTAAACTTAAGATAGTTTCCGATCAATTCTTAGAAGACGCTTGGTCTGACAATTGCAGAATAATTGCCTATGGGTTGTAGATGACCAATTTTATTTTGAGTGTTCGTAAGTCCAAGGGCAAGGTTGCAGTGATCTCAGACTGGAAACGATTTCCGGATAACAAGCAAAGAAAACTCATGTCTTTTATCGTTAAGCCTCACAGAATGATGGCCCTTAGTAAGTAGATGACCCTTACTGCTTTGAGGCTCAAAAGGTCGAGCTAAAAATCACAGTTGTCTCGAGTCTGATACGGTTACCTCTTGACTTAAAATTGTTTCTGATTAGAAATTACAGAGCGCTTGAGCCTTACGCTTTTTTGATATTGAAACTTAAAACTGTTTCCCATTTGTCATTCAACTTTCATAGAATGATTGTCTGTGGTCCGAAGATGACTGACTGTTTATGGGACAGTACCTTAAGGGTTAAGACCACAGTTATCTCGTTTCTAGTGAATTACTAAAGAAGGAAATTTGGCAGTTTAATCGAAAGAACTGTTGAAAATGAATAATAAGTAAGCAATTTATTTTTATCTTAGACATGTATATTTTATCTGATGATAATTGTACAGAATCATCTCGTACCTCAATTTACTTGAAACACTTGGTACATCTCTGCTTGAACTGCATGAAATCTTACATGACTATATGACAAGTATATATATATGAAAGATTTTTACTTAGGGAATATATTTCTGTTTGGTTACGAATCACACTGGCACAATTAAGGTAATCTAAAGATTATGCCAGCTTTTGACGGTTGAGGTACAGTCGATGTTCCCCATCAGGTATTACGTCAGGTATGGGTGGGCTCCTGGGTAGAACCTTTGCCTGACGAAAGGATTCTTCACGATATGAACCGAGACCTTACTCTTTCGTCATAACCGTCTCACAGAGAGGATAATCCTTTTAATACCCCAGTCACACATACGGCGCGGAAAGCTGTACGAATTGGTACAGATTGATACCGATTACTACTTTAAGGTACGGCTCAGGTACGGATCGATACGGATTACTACGTTTCTATCCCTGGCTAGACGTAGCTATCCGCACAGTATGTGTGACTGGAGTATTATTTTTATTTCTGTAAATAGGAACAAATCTAAGGGTTTCATGAATGTGGGTTAGCTTAAATACGATATTTTATGCACAGACATTTCATAGACTAATAGCCTGACGATCAAATAAAATTTTCCTGAATATATAAGTGCAACATATTTTTTTCAAGTTTAAAAGATGAATTGTTTTATTGTCTGAAAATAACATCAAACGTAAAAGCATACTGTGTATAGTAGCATACGACATTGCTGAAATGCTGAAATCGGCAATTATTCTTGTGAATCATATTAAACTTGGGGTCTCCGTAGACATGTCATTAAAGTCGGAGACTTTAAATCACTTGTCTCTCACCAATGTTGTTCTAGCCTTGCCAAGGACGTTAAATTCTTTTGATGAAGCCGTCGCGCTGCGTCAGTTGCTAATTGTGTCAGTGTGACGTTTAACCAAACCAAACCAACGACAAAATTCAAGGTACAATCAATGTTTACTTCTTTTAAAAGGATGAAAATAGATTGTTTCATATGAGCAAACGTTTCTACATCTACATTTACATAATAATTTTGCCATTCACAGGATATGGTGTTAAATCAGGTTTTACCTTTTATGAACAGACTCAATAAAACCTGCTATTATTTTGCTTGGTTGCGTCCACGGATCCAAATGATCTTATAGATTTTATTTTAGATAAGCGTTGACGCAATTTGTTTGATTTCTTAATGTTTCAGCAATAATTTGTTTCTCAGCTCATATCAATAAGTATTGCGTTATTTTATACTTTATATTTATATTTACAGATTATACTTACCACTAAAGACCTTTGTGGCCTATTGAATTCTCCAAGTGAGGAAGTCATCCAGCTAGCTTACGAAAGGTCAGTTGCTCTACCCAGCTTCCCACTCATGCTTGCCATAATGGTAGGAAGGTCTTCCTCCACCATCCAAAGCTTGAACAGACACCGTATGACCTAAGCTGTGTCGGTATGGCTTTGAACCAAGACAACAAAAAATCTTACTGTCGAGCTTCTGTAATGCAACGTTTTCGTTTTGAAACCCGGAAAATTAAATCAATTTATTTAAAGTATACTAATACATATTATTTATTGACTGATTATACATACTCCCAAGCTTGCAAAAATGAGGTCCTGCCAACTTGTGTTCCACTCCTGTCGTGGAAATCATTATTTGTGTCACCATCAAATGTGCCACACAATCCCTTGATTCTGTTGTAATCTTTGGGTGCCATGTATATGTCAATATTCAGTAGGTTTTTATAATTTCCAGACAAAATATTTATCTTCACCAAAGTTCCTATATTAGTTTGCACCTGAAATATATATCATATGACACGTGATCATACCATCTCCAAAAATCATACTATTTAATATAAACGTTTGTTATGAAACATGCGACACCGACGTTGATATACTTTAGCTTTATCAACATTATAATACCATAACATGAGATAAGGGGTACAATTCGTTCATCAAAAATTCTATATCTTAAGTATAATACTTAAAGTATTGATCAGATTAGTCTCTTAAAATGTGGACTCCTACGACTTTCCTGCAGATTCCTCAGATGGTGCAGCAAATTTAATTAATTAATCTATTTATAACATTTTCTCCATCCTCATTATATTACTTTCATCAGTTACACAGACTTCTTCGTAAGAGTAAAACCGAAATTACCTCAACAGTGTTAATATAAAATATCTTTTGGGTCATGTATTTCAAAGTTGGATAATACTTTTTCTTGACGGGACAGATACTATCATGAGATTTTAGCAGCTAAAACAAAAGGTAATTTTACGAAATATAATACAATGCTACGGTTCCACAAATTATCATTAAGATTTAGTGTGTGTTCACCGGTGATTTTAACATTACGAAATCAAACGAATCCGTAAGTTATTCCTCAAAATATCTTAATACACCACTGAGTTATTTGCATGAGTATTGAAGTTAAGAAAATGCGTAGACATGATAAAGATTAGGTTTTGGAATTGTAATCGTCTTGAAAGTCGACGATTCTAGTATATTTCTCTCAGTACGAACGTTTAGTATAAAAGACTTCTTAATGCCAGAAATACTTTCCAGGTATTGTATTAGTTCCAGCAGACAAAGCAGCAAAAATGTTCTACCAAGTTGTGTATATCTCTCAAACAGTTAATAAGAAGAACTCGTTTAAAGCTTTTCTTTTACTTTTAGTTCTAAAGGTCCTAAAATATCGTTTTCCATTCAATGATTCTGCATATCGGCTTTCATGAACGAACACTAAGCGAATAGGTCCATGACAAGAAGTCAATAGAATATTTTTTCTTCCACTGTTAACTCTGGTAGCCTCTGGATAGAGTTTAAGCGCAACATTCGTTTTGTTTGTTTTGTTTTGGTTTGACGCCGTTTTTCAACAGTATTTCAGTCATGTAACGGCGGGCAGTTAACCTAACCAGTTATCCTGGATTCTGTACCAGAACAAACCTGTGCTCCGCAAGTAACTGCCAACTTTGCCACATGAATTATCAGAGGTGAAGGACGAATGATTTCAGACATAATGTCTTTTATCAAATCGTCACGGCGAATATACGCCCCGCCCGATCCGTAGAGCAACGCTCTCCCTACTGAGATAAGCGGGTGGGCTTTAAGCGCAACATACTGAGCAATCTAAACAAACATATATTCAATGTACTTTAGCTCCTGCAGACAAACCCTCAAATCGTATTATTAATATGACATACTTACTACACAGAAACATTTTAAAATAAATCTAAACGTATGAAAATGAAAAAACGTTTTCGCCACAAGATTTATTGTAAAAAATCATATATATCTATGTTTAAATTTCTATGTCGGACCTGACGGTAACCAGGTCAAGTACCTTACACTTCGTTAGATCCCTGTTGTACAAAAAGCCCCGAAAAAAGCTTGATTCAAACTTACGCACTACAAAAAGTATGATCATTTTGTCACTTCTTGTCTAAATGCAATTTAAGATCTGCTCCAAGGTATATGAGAATTAGGGGATCAAATTTGTTTTGGTCCTTCAAGTATCATGAAGATGTTCAGCATGAATCCTGAGAAGATGTTATCAAAAAGCTATTACCTAAACATTACAAATGTTCGACTACAAGTACTAATGATGTTTCTTCTCTTTAAACCAATGTTCAACATAACAGTAGAAAAGAAAAAGGGTAGCCTTGATTGAGAAATAATTGGAAGAGAAAACGTAAATAAAGGAATGAAATTACGGCATTTTAATAACAGTAAATGTAACAAATACAACTTATGGAGTTTTGACCAGGTTAGTGACACGTTACGGCTTCTGTTAGATCGCATATCTATTGAATTTGGAAAAAACACGTTAAGACTAGTAATTGGTATCCCTATAGGGAGTAGCTGCGGGATTCCATGCCAATTTTGTCGACTGAGACACTGTTACTTTAGATGGAACCTCGAGGAACCTTGATATTTCAAATATGGACAACCTATATTTTTCAGAAGTGGTTAAACACGTTTATCCAAAGGAATTACAGCTTGACGAGGCTAATATCTCAGATTTAGAAGCGTCATTTCTTGACATACATTTTCAATTGCAGTTGTGAATAGCAATTTAAAAACTAAAATATATGATAAAAGAGACAATTTTGATTTTGAAATTGTCTACTTTCCCCAACTTGACGGGAATATGACTCCAGTGACATCACACGGTGTCTACGTTTCACAACTTATTCGTTTTTTTAAAAGCTTACTCAAAGTTTAAACAAAAGTGTTACCGATATTAAAAACTGCGGAAGGCCTTAACTTAAAAGTTGACTACAAATCATTCGAGCTTTTAAAGAAAAAGAATTTAAACCTTAAAACACTTCTAAAACTTGGTCTTACACACCACATACTAATATTATAAGATGTAACTGAACTCCGCAAGGTGCGAGCCGCGCAAAACAATACAGAATTTGTGATCTATAACAACGCGTGTTGTCATCATTTCTGCTAAATGTTAATCTATGCAACCGGAAGTCGTTCTGTCATTACGCTTTTAAATTACAAAGGTATTGAACAGTATTCGTTTCATGTGTGCAAGTAAAAAAACGCGTCATGTTAATTTGCGACGCTGAAAGAAACCGCAGCGCAACGTAGTTATCAGATTCTATGTGGAATACGGAATAACTCCCTTATGTACTGTTTAAGAAGTTAAAACATGTTGACAGCTACCGGAATGTTTCGCGGACAGTAGTCTACGGAACATTCGGAAATCGCGCTTCGAGAAGGACCGAAAAGCAATATGCTGCAGTTGCAACACGTCCTTAACGCCGACAGCGAACAAAATTCGAGATGTATCTAAAATGACAAGATGCTGCAATTGTACAACTTTATAGTGACAAAATACTTTAACGAATATACCAACGATTTATGACTGTTACGTGCTGCTTGTGAGGCATTTTCGGTCATTGATAGTATATTCAATATGCAGAGGCGTATTTTGAGAACTGGTGTACATGCATTACAGTCAGTTGGTCTGTGAAAATGACGTCACGACGTGCGTCGCTCCCGGAAGGTCGGAAGTTCTACCCATGTGCCCGACTATGATGCAGTTGACAGTCGGCATATGCTCTACAATTGTGTCGGTATGACGTAAAACCCAGCAAAAAATAAATCGAACACATTTTATTGTTCTTTCAGAATGTATTTCTAAATGCCATGTTACCTCGTGAATCGATCTCAACAAATGTCCTTGTTATTATCAATGTATACAGTTTAAATGACAACCGTCGTATACTAGATTGTCGTACATCTGGACAGTAAATGAAAACAACAGACATGCTTGTATTCTGTACATACTATTGATAATTCAACGGGTATTTTTACCGATCTAAAGATGATGAAACTATAGCATGCAATATACCTGATATTTAAGTTCGCTATATTTTTGAACAACCAGAGCTCCCCCATCTTTGCATGACGTCATATCTATAAACCTCAAACCTCCACATATATTGATCAAAAAAACATCGCCTCCTGCTCGTACCGCAACAGCGCATGCGCAATAAGCTCGGTCGTTATTACAGGCGACTGTTTTCATTTGTACCTGTAATTGAATTAAATAACAAACAGTTATTTTACGAACGATGCACACTATTGTGAGTCGAACATGAACATAGTGGAAATGTAAACTTATAAAATAGCCATAAACCTCTATTTGGATAAGTATATTCATATATTAATTTGTACATTATATATCCATATATAATTTAAGATATATGCAAACCAATCATAAAATCCAACCAGCCATCCAGTTTTATATAGTCAAACAAAAAAATCCAATAAAATCCAAACTGTTATCGTGTTACTTCGATCTTACTTTAATAAGTCAAAAACTTTCTTTACATATGATCTGATATGTTTATGTTAAGTTTTCATGACATACAAAATGGTATGTGAAAAATATTGCGCAGTGTATATTTTAGAAACATATCATACCTGTATGCCAGTGTCATGCTCATACAGAATAAAGTAGCCAGCATAATCATTATTTTCATATGCCCTATAAAACAAGATAAAAATCTGATTGCATGTAGAATGAATAATTTTATGAATATATTTCTGAGTACCTTATGAGTCTAAATAGGTTCTAACTTAACGTATACATTTGTGAGCTAAGATCTGTGTTTATTTATCCGAGTTAGATAAATAAGAAACAATTACAATTCTTCAATCATAAATTACTTCCGCTTCAGGCATCAAACAGAAACAAAAAAAGAAACCGAAAGAAATCGGAAAACTCTGGCTGGACTGTCCAAAAACGTTACAGCGGAAGGAACACTAATCTGGATACACGACAAAAATTCTCCAGCTAGGCGGATTAAGTGAAAATATGAACAGCAAAATGTCCAAAAGTATAAATGACTTCTACAATATGCATTAAACAACAAAATAACTATATACCGTCCATCAGATGTCTTCATATGTAGGTCAACATGCACATAACACATTTTCTTCTGGTATTTATTTTGTGTTATAATATTCAGCTGAAAGAAGTGCAGAAAACAATTCAAATACCCTAACCGCATAGAGGTATCATTCATGCATACAACAATGCAACGGTTAAATTGTACTGAAAAACAAATAACAGCAAACGCCCTGTTTCTCAACTAGTGTTTCCTATCACTTCAGTTTTTTAAATCAACCAACCTATTTTCCAATCTTTCTGTCTTGCGGGTGTAATCTTTTGAATTAATACAGATCAAACATTCGTACAGCAGTATAATATTAGGTAAAATGCGAATCATATATTTACCTGAACTTGAGCCAAATATACATTTTTCCATATTTTATGAGTGCCGCCGTTTTTTGTTTTCAAGCTAAGCTTATACTCTGTGGGATCTGAGTCTGAGAAGTATGGTGATGTAAGGTCCATAGAAACAGAGTCCATCACTAGTGTAGAGCTGGCTCTGGCTTGGTACGGGTAAAATCCCTTTAATGAAATTATAAACATTTTGACGGGATAAGGTATTTGACTCCAAAATGATAGTAAAACAAGACGTTTTGCTTTTTGAATAAATTAGATCACATGGAAATTATAGGTCACTTCTATGAACTAAATTTCTCTACTACTATTTGCCAGAAGTTACTACCTTAAAAGAAACTGGTGGTGATATCATAGAATCTATTCCATTCTAACATGGCTCAAATTGATTTCCAGTTAAACAAAGAAGAAAATCAAGCTCTGCATATTCTGCGATAAACAACGGTTGACGCGCGAGAGCATTATGACGTCAATTATGACGTCAAATTGTCGCATGACGTCCGATACATTACTCCTCGCGTAAATGAAGCCCAGCATAATATTTATTAAAATATATCAATGAACATGTCAGAATAAAAACATTGTGATTTATCGTCTAATTTACCACGGTTCATCGTTCAGATGCTAACACGTTCCATTTGCAGTTGACAGTTTCCAAACTGTCAAGTTATGTCAAAACCATGCCAATTTGGTATACAAATCGTTTTATCCTGACATTTTGGAATAATGTTTTCTTTACTTTTACAACATCGTTAAGCGGTATTATCAGTTTTCCATAAAAATGCAGAACTTAACCATTAAAATCGAGACTGTTGCTACTTCATTTAGAGTTCTAATGTATGTACGTATCGAAGGAATTCGTTACTTTCTTCTTAGACAAGAATAATCATCAACGTTTATACAATGTTCCTCGCAAACAATACTATAAAGTTTATTGTTCATCCAATCTATAGATAGCGTAATTTCGCTAAGGCATTCTGAGGAAAGAGTATATTTGCAGTGCAACGTCCTCCTCTTAACGAAATTTCGCTAAGAGCGAATAGGATTTAAACCCTTGGAATAAAGTGTAAATAGCACACGTTTGCTAGTTAGGGAATAATTGTATGTTAAAATAATTCGCTTACTCCAACACATGAAAAGCGGATCGGACAAGTATAACATTTTGAATGAGGAAATTATTTTCAAGTTTGAGAATAGCGTAATTCCGCTGAAACGCTGCAAAAAAATAAATAAATAAAACACGTTAGTTCACGTCATCCTTGAAAGAAAATTAATTGATAGGGAATATTTGGAGTTATTAACTGTTTACTTTCTTGCGATAAAATCGCCATTTAATTTCTTTTTTTTTCCAGTTAATTCTTTGTTTGGTCACATCGCAGAAATTAAGTTCATATGGCGATTTTTCAGCCTTCTTTGGTGGAGTAAGACTTCGCGTGCCCCACTCTGCTTTTCAACAGTTATATCACACCGAATAGTTTTCGAGTTCTGGAATGTATTGTAACCATACTCTTATTATGATATTATATCCACTGCACTGCCAGGGTACAATTACATTGCTTATAACATCTGTTTTAGTAGATTATGAAAGTAAATGGATGAAATATGTCTGCTCAGTAATGCTTTTCAATGGTACAGGTCTACACTTGAATTGTTGATAAATATATATTATTATTAAATAAAAGTGTATATTTATTACATTTACTTCATCCGCGAAAAAATGTACATGATAACTACATGAATATAGAGATTTCGCAGCTTGGTATAAACACGTGCTAGTATATAGATATCGCTTAAAATGAGCTTGCCAATACGGGGTAAGATATGACAAATTAAGGGCCATAACTCCAATGAAAATTATAGGCACTGGCCAGTCATGTAAAGTTTGGTAAAAGCGGGCCCATTAGAATATAAAGTATTATAAAACTCTGATCACAAAACAATGAACTGGTGTGAATCCGCATTACTGTTTCACATGATATGCACATTTAAACTTTGTGACATACAGAGAGACAAACGGACAGACCAAAATTTATGGGTCAGTCACTGCACTTATGCTAGATAAAACTTCGAGTGTACTTTTACATATACTTTCAAACCTGTCTATAAAGACAAGACTAGGTAGAGCCAAAATGTGGTCTTTATTTGGAGGTAATCACAGGCTAAATAAATGTTAAAACTGGAAACAAAACATGTGGTCTTTAGAGTCAGGTGGCCTCTGTTCAGAGGTGGTCTTTAACACAGGTTTACCTGCATCTCTTTTTAAGGTTATGCTAACTTGCACTACAAAAAACATCCGTTGAATATAAAGAAAGAACAACATTTTGATTAAAAGCTCAAACTATATTTCATGTAAACTGCTTTTACAAACAATCACAATTATTCTTCGAATACGAGCCATATTCCGGACTTACTAGGAACCATCTTCATGAAATCTCTTTTTATACATTTCACCTGAAAAAAATAATGCTGCTTTATTGCAAAATATAAAGAATGAAGATAAAATGACAACCCGTGTTTGTTTGTTTTTGTGTATAAACCACTTTTTGAACAATAATTATGTTAAACAAAACTGCGTTGGTTTTCTCCGTAAATGATAAGCACAAGAAACAATTTCAAAAGAAAGTAACACGAAAGTACTAGTTTAATATAGTACAGCCTGGACAGAATCAGCATGATTATAGGAAGTATGGTCTATCAATCGTGATGACCAAGCTTAATTGAAAAAAAATCTTAGTAGTTTCCTATGAAAAACATGACACGATTAACAAATATTCTAAATATATTTTTGTAACAAAATATCGGCGATATATCATTTTCTCGGTACGGATTTACTTTACGTTACGTTACGTTTAGAGAGAATATGTGTTAAGTAGCCAGTTAGCCCAGTCGGTAGGTCCAAAGTTTGAGTCCCTAACTGAAGTCATACTTTTTGACAATTTGCTCAGTAAGTGGGTCTTTATCATGTTTGCTTGGACAGTCTTGCAACGTTTGCAATATTTTGTTCTTTTGGAATTCGAGGACGAATTTACAATTTCTTTGGGGGGGGGGGGGGGGGGGGGGTCGAGGTACGGACTTAGTTACGTTAAAGAGAGTATGTGTCAGGCAGCCGGTCAGCTCAGGTTCGCGACCCGGGCAGACTTCGCATTTCTGTCATCCTGGATTTATCACAGCATTTTTTATTAAACAAGGATTTTCTATTATTGAACCTAATGACCTAGTTTTTGAAGGCACATGAACCAGTTTGGAACCTGACCTAGATATTATCAAGGAGAACATTCTCACCAACTTTCATGAAGATCTCATGAAAGTATGGCCTCTAGAGAGGTCACAATATTTTTCTATTTTTATACCTACTGACCTAGTTTTGACTACACGTGATCCAGTTTCAAACTTTATCTGGATATCATCAAGGTGATCATTCAGACAAATTTTCAGGAAGATCAATTGAAAAATATGGCCTCAGGGTCTGGAGTGGTCAAAAGGTTTTTCTACTATTAGACCTACTGACCTAGTTTTTGACCGCAGTTGACCCAGTTTCAAATTTGACCTAGATATTATTACGATGAACATTTTGATCAACTTTCATAAAGATCCCATGAAAAATATAGCCTCTAGAGAGGTCACAACGTTTTTGTATTATTTGGCCTACTGACCTAGTTTTTGAAGGCACGTGACCCAGTTTCAAAGCTAACCTATATATCATCAAGGTAAACATTCTGACCAATTTTCATGAAGATCCATTGAAAAGTACGGCCTCTAGGGAGGTCACAAGGTTTTTCTACTTTTAGACCTACTGACCTAGTTTTTGACCGCAGTTGACCCAGTTTCAAACTTGACTTAGATATCATTAAGATTAACATTCAAACCAAATTTCATTTCATACAGATCCCATGAAAAATATGACCTCTATAGGGGTCAAAAGGTTTTTCTACTATTAGACCTACTGACCTAGTTTTTGACCGCAGTTGTCCCAGTTTCGAACTTGACCTAGATATCATAAAGATGAATATTCAGACCAACTTTTATGAAGATCCATTGAAAAGAGAGGTCACAATGTTTTTCTATTTCTAGACCTAATGACCTAGCTTCTGACCGCAGTTGACCCAGTTTCAGACTTGACTTAGATATCATTAAAATGAACATTCAACCAAATTTTATTTCATACAGATCCCATGAAAATTATTGCCTCTAGAAAGGTCACAAGGTTTTTCTATTATTTGACCTACTGACATAGTTTTTGATGGCACGTGACCCAGTTTCAAACGTGACCTAGATATTATCAAGGTGAACATTTTGACTAACTTTCATGGAAATCCATTTAAAAGTATGGCCTCTAGAGAGGTCACAACGTTTTCCTGTTTTTAGACCTACTGACC
Source organism: Mercenaria mercenaria (assembly GCF_021730395.1). Lineage (NCBI taxonomy): Eukaryota > Metazoa > Mollusca > Bivalvia > Venerida > Veneridae > Mercenaria > Mercenaria mercenaria. Next base: position 3,415,252 of record NC_069378.1, read on the forward strand.
TAGTTTTTTACCCCAGTTGACCCAGTTTCAAATTTGACCTAGAAGTAGTGTGTTTGTGAGAGATCCGCCACGACGGGAGTGGGAGCGGGGAGCAGGAGCAGGAGCGGAGCAGATTGCGTAATCAATTAATTAATTAATTAATTAGTTAATTAGATGCTTGGGGGAGATTGCATCATGCGGGTGTTGATTGCGCGATTTAATCTCATTTGCTGAGGGCAGAAAAAGTGTATTGAAAGGGATCAGGTGTTTTTGGCCACTGCTTATCTTGATCAATTAATTAATTATATATAATTAATAACATTCAAATCAGTCTAGTAAAAAATGCAAGTACGAGAATATATATATTTTGCGACTTTTTCTTAGTATGTCCTTAAATTCTAAAACGGAGTGGTTTAATCAAATTCTACATTGTGGATTATATTTTACCTTCCATGTGCAGAACTACCGAAATTGAATCCACAAACATAATTATGTATTCGTTTTGTTATTTTAACAAAATAATTGTTACATAATGCAAATTCATGTCAGTAGAGGTAATTTATCAATTTACATGAACCAGTGTACGACATGATTTTTGTTCCGAAATTCCTATTACGTGTTTCAAGAATAGAGTATAGATAATTTAAGGCGTTGACTTTATTTCTTTTCTTTTTTCTTTTTGAACTTTCTCTATAATTTACAAGGAAAATGTTTTTAAGATGCTTTCACATTTTAGCATTTTAGTATACGATCTTTAAAGAGAATAAATGCAGTGCATATCTACATTATTTGTTTTGTTAAGGTAAAACCACTGTTTAGCAGAGTTTTATAATAGAACAGAGCAGAATAGAATTTAGAAAACCTGTACGTGGTACATCGGCATGCATAATAAACAACATCTGGTCCAATCTAAAAATGGTTTCTATTATCCAATTATAGATTCCATCTTCAGTAAATGACAGACAGACAGACATACTTAATATATGGATGAAAGTTAACGATAAGCATATTCTTCAGACTGCCATCTATTTATAAAACATGTTGTTTTTATAAAGTCGCAGCAAGATCTACCTTATTTGACTGATAGACAGGCAAACAGGCATACATATGTAGAAATCTGAATAGCATATATAGGTATTTTCAATATAGTCTTCTTACTATCAAATTTCCTGATGGAAGTTATTATATACTAATGATAGGACCCATTATATTTCATAGGTTTTAAATATTTTGCACAAAATTGATTAAAGTGGATGTTGATTAATTTTGTCTAATATACATATATCAAGTTTTCAGAAAAAAATGGGCAAATTTAAAAGACATGCAGTTAAATGCACATGCATGCACTATAAACAGCACACTATCACTTTATACATGTTATTCGTTTATTCCTACATCAAGGAAAATCTGGTCTAAGCTTATCAACACTGTTACATGTGATTTATTGCTTTTTATTGGCTGCATGCTGGTAAACTGGCCATCACTTCAATTACCATGTAATTGGAGCCTCCTAGGGTGCGAGTAGTTTCTACTCTCTCTCCGGGTCTGTTCCAGTAACTGAGTTAGGCTTGTGATAAAAATACCATTATTTCATAGCCAGTCAGAAAGAGTTAATGCCTACGAAAATAAGAGAGTACATGTATTAATATATATGACATTAAGGACAGACGGGGTCAACTGACATTTTTTGGACAGTTTAAAAAATCAAATATAAAATCTTTTATTTGATGAATTTCCAGAATTAATTAACAGTAGATATTTGACGTGGTCTGAAAAGAACAGCCAGGATATAAATTTAGTCGGGGTATTTCTGTACCATTACCTTACAATGGCGTCATTGAAGGCTCTAGTGGAGCCTTTAATGGTAGTTATATTGCCTTGGTGTAATCGAAATTTTATGGGTGATTTCAAGTAAATATAACAAATTTGACTGGCTGTCTTAGTGAATAATTATTACTAATGTTCAAGTTGCAAACCTATTAATACTTGAAATAATGAAGTAGTCTGATTCGTTGGCAGAAAAATAAGGGAAGTTCAAACGTTGGTGTAGGCGGGGCCTAAGGATTTAGTTCTCATCATACATTTTCATCTTACGGTACCTACATTAGACTATCTACATTTTTAATGAGAAACTGAAGTGAGAAAAAAAATCCTCGGATGAAAAAGTCATCAATCTTTGACACGTTGAACAACATACCTCACTATGTATTTTTATAATATTGTGCCTCATATTGTCATGTTTGCCATGAAATGAGAGAAAAAAGTATTGTAAGAATACATTTGTTTGGATACCTGCCTTGCCCTTTTCATTGCTCCTCCATTAACCATTTCTGTCTAGATTTCTACGCGCAATATCATGACATTATTTCACCCGAAAAAAATGTCTTCGCAAATGGCAATATAGACTAACTCCTAGATCGTTGTATAATATTTTTTAAAACGTTTGTTTTTAAAATTGTGAATATAGCCAGTCTAAAGCATATGTCTAATATCATATTACAATCCGTTCCTTGAGAAAATTTCTAAAGTAGACTGGCCTTTGTCACTATTACACAAAATTAAAGAAAAAATATAAAAAACTTAAATTTTATGACGAATTCTTTATCATCGGTCTAATGGCCAGTCTATCGCCGAATTTAACTCTTCCCGAATTTTTTTAAAGGGCGCTGGTTGAAACAACTTTCACTGCTTCAATAATGGAAAACATAAATATTTGACCACGTACAGGTAGAACAGTATTTCATAAGCTAGTCTGGTGTAGGCCCTACGCCCGAATTGTAGGAGGAGCTTCCTTAAAATACATGAATGCGAGTGAGGTCAAGAAACGGTCAGTTTGTTCCATCCAGCTGAATCACCTGACTGACCCTGATAAAAGATATTAGTAGAGTATTTTATCCCTGTTGAATCTTAGCTACACAAGTACAAAAGGTCAGAGGAAGTATTATAAAATACTGTTAGAATTGAGTTGATTGTAGAAAAACGGAAGATAATAAGTGCATTGTGTTATTCTAAAACTCATTGTGTAACAGCTGAATTCTAAACAGGCACTATTAAATCATCAATGTTTTTAGTTTTAGTCTACAAAGAATCATTTTCAGGATTTTCTATAATAGTGGAATATATTATGGATTTAATTTGTACTATTTGCTTTAACTTGACCACATTTTGAAGTGTTAATAAGTAGAACTGTACAGATAAGATATAGAAGACAGTGTATCAATAAGAATTTGTAGGGTTTCAAATGATACCAACGTCTGAAAAATGCACCCACACTGTTTCTTGTGCATAATTATTTCTTTTGTGTACATGGATATATGCTAAGAATTATGGCACATGTATTAACGAGAGTTTCATTGTAAAGCTTACTAATCTGTACAGCCATAACCAAACGCTGTAGATAGAGCGCCTACTTCTTCCGTTTTATAATTACATTCCGAACATTTCACGCGATTCGGTTTTATCGTATGTTTAACATGGAAATATATGAACCGTCCAAATACTCGAAAAATACAGCTTTTTTGTACGTACGTGCATTCAATAGGTGATATATTGTAAGGATATTGTTTGTTGCAAATAAACGTAAAAGAATGGATAAATAAGATAGACATATGATAAATAGTTATACTTCAATTTGTCTGTGTACAAAAAAATAAAAGATATTGTATCTATCTTTATGCATATAATTTGTAGAAAATAAGCGTATTCAGTGCAGCTTAGGCACTTATAATTGTTCCGTTTACATTAATACATTGTATACCAGCATGTACATATTACATTAATATACTATTGACTGGACTTTGGAAGACAATGTAGTCAACATGAGTAAATTTCCATATTTGTTTTTTCGTTGTTTTTTTTTTTTAAAACCATGTTGGACTTTGTTCATCGGAATGTAGACGATTGCACAATGCAATATCTTTTCTTTTAAATCACAACTAGAAATAAAAGACATTGTAGATTCTTTGTTGATAGCAAACTATTTAGAAGTAATTTTGCATTTATCATCCTGACTTTTTATAGTTACACATGTTATCTAAAAAAAGAACATAATAGTTCCTGGTACTGAACGTTTTCATAAAAATGTCAGCTTATTAAAATTTCAAATGTCTACTCTTTAGATAGCCGAAAATAATATCCAGTTCATTTCACTGATTCGTAACGTTTCATTAGTTTGATTTGCTCCACACCTGAGCGTAATGCGGGGTAGGTAGTTTTCAGTATGCTATCGCTACGTTATCTGTCTAGCGATACAAATACATGTATTAAAATTATGTAGTATAAACGAGTGGAAGAGTTTAATTATTGCAGTATCTACACTGAAACAGTAAACCTTAACTTCTATTTTTATAATGTTTGGCCAGCTTAGCATTGTCTTAGCGAAATTTCGTTAACACATATAATCTATGTTAAATGTTCGTTAGCGGAATTACGCTATCAAGTCAAATAAACTGTTTCGTCTGCTTCCAAGTCAAGCGATCAATAAGCAGAAGTCTACGCCTTAGCGGAATTCCGCTATAACAATCTCATTCCAAAGGTTCCACTATTTTATTTTCATAGTCTTATCTCAAACTCGATACACCAATCAGCAAAATGTCCGATATGCTTAACGAAATTTCGCTAGCTGACACAGAACTTGTTGACCTGCAAGTTTCGTTTTGTATAATTATGGAATAGCACCAGTCCCCTTTTCATGAACAAACTCGCAATACTTTATTCGCAATGTAACAGACTGGTGAGAAATGGATATATCCTCAGAATGATGTCACAGGTAAAGAAAATACTAATTCAAAATTTCATGACAAAACGTATTTGATTCCCAATTGGGCTAGTTTATGTCACAACTTGACAGTATGGAAACTGTCAAGTGCAAATGGAACGTGTTTGCTTCAGTATTTAACCACTCGGGCTAACGCCCTCGTGGTTCAATTCCTACGCATCTGAACTCTGAACCGTGGTAAATCAGACGATAAACCACTCGAAGGTCTTGATTATTTGTATACACATTGGTCACGTTTTAGTTTTACTATCAATATCTTCGATATCTTCCCGTCGATGTAGATTACAACTAGTCAACTCAATATTTCTCTGTACTTATTTTCTTTCTTCAAATTGCCGCACTCTCTGGACTTAATATCTTGCTTAAACGTCCTAACACTGGAGGACTTTCTTAACATGCTGAGCTATCGGCTGCGTTAACTTGAAAAAACATGCCGCCTAGCACTAACTTCAACAAAACGTTATTTTGACTTATACTTGGATAGATTCTATGATATCAGAAGGATAAAAAACAAGAACAGCTATAAGTTCAGATGTATTGCGTTAGCATAAAAGAACAGTATATTTTTCTACAACTTAAATGTTTATATTCTTAAGAATAAGAATTCACCTCTAGTTCTACACCACATTTTGATCCTTGATATTTGACCACAGGCACGGATCCAGTGTCTGTTACGCCAACTTCACATTGAATATTTGACAAGTCTGCATAATGCATATTTACAGTGTGAAAGCATCTGCCAGTTGGTGTTTCACCGACAGCAGCGTAACAACCAAACGGGACAGTTGGTCGAAGTGTAATGGTTGCTGTATCGTCTTTGTTCATGTTGATAACAAGTGGGTCAATCTGTATTATTACGGCAATAAAATTAACATGAATAGTTTTATAAATCGGAACAAATATACGATATATTATTTGACAACCTTTCACTACAGTCAATATAAATTGTTTCATGATACATGTATAATGACAACCTAAAGATGTATAGTTTGTACAGATACATGTAAATGGGAAGATAATACCTATAGTAACATTAAAGTCAGACCAAATAATCGTATTTATTCAACTTTTGTAAACCAAGCAAAGTTTGCCTTCTGAACAGAAATTCACAAGACAAACAAAGCTCAGTGAAGTGGTTACATAACAGTTTCATTAGTTTTGCGACAAGTTGAGCTAATCGCATCACAATGTTAATTTGATACCGGCCTAATATTCTAAAAGATTTAAGTCCGATGATTTCAAAGTCCAAAATTTCGCTACTCAAACGGACAACAAGTCCAATTAACCTAATTAGTTAATGTTGTTTGGACTAGCTTCACTTCGGAGTGACAGGTTTTCGGGCAAGTGAAGCTTCGGAATAGCAAAGTATCGGGCTTTCTGCTGTTTGTCTTTCGAATATTTTGCACTATAAATCATAATATTTCGAAGTTAAAAGGGATAAATTTTTCTTAACAAATTCGTGTTAAACTGTCTTTTGTGAAATAAACCTTACTTCAACTCCAGCGAAGAAACTTGCACTAGATTTCATTTCAGTTTGAAAACCAGTAATTGACGTTGAAACACGAATTCCGCATTGAATCTGAGAAAGATAATAATGCAGTACAATTCAAGTTATGCTTTGTATGCAGACGAACAGATACATGTATAAGGTACTTTTTCTCCTATTTCGTATTAAAAACTCTTTATTACAACATTTTCCATCGCATTAACATATCAATGTCAACTAGATGTTGTTTCTTTTCAAATTTCAGTGGAACACGGAATGAAATAATTATGACAATCAATTCAAAACAGTTATACAAAATTGTAATCATATTGTTTGTAATAAATCAGACATATTTTATGAAATATGACAACTTTACTCTTTTTTAGTTAATTACAGAACAACCAAACATCCGGTCAGGACCATTCTAAGATAATTCTACACCCTAAATACAGCTCCAGGTATCTTAACTATAAACATTACCAGTGGCCTAAGAAGCCCGAATATAAGTTAGATCCGTCTCATAATATGTGAACTTCGATGAACTTGGATACTCTTACGACTCATGTAAGATTACATATGGATCAGGTTTTAAATAACTTCCAATTTGACCTCTGTCGTAATATCCTTCATAAGCAAGATACGTAAAACTTACCGTAACATCGAGTTGATACCCACTGTCCATTACGTCCTTTTCGTCGATTATCTCAAAACTGCTTTGCCTTTCATATGCCTTCATTAACGCTGAATCGACGAACCTTTATGTAATCAAAATGTATTTTTGAGTTAAATTGATATTAATTTTTGCATAAAAGCTTCTTTTTACTGGATCCGCACATGTATTAACGGGAGAACAATCGTGTGCAAACAAGGCAATTCACGTGCTATTAATACATGATTTTTATTTTTGAAATGCTTTGTCAGGAATGTATATGTATTTTTGCGCAGATTGAAATCTGGTATCTGCATCTTGATTCTTCCATCAAGGATGCAGTCTAATCCATAGTATGTTTTGCTGTATCAGTTATCACAACAAAACGCACTACCCACAAACATGTACGTACTCGCTCCATCCCTTGTTTACACCTCTTTTAAAAGTCGGAGTCGATGATTGTTGAGAACTGTGAATGTATAAGAACTGCGTGTAACTTGCACAATTGTTTGTTTTTATGAATCATTTTAATGATTTTTGTAAGTATCAGTCAAATGTTTTATCTAATTTCGCGAAGAATTCGGATAAAACATTTTGAAAGCTTGTCACTATGTTCGTACTCCTAAATGTGATCGTACTCAAAATAATTCAAAAGTAAAGTTACTGCTTTTGAAATTGTGTTCCTATTTACCGAACTTTTTAAGTGATATGTAAAAATATGGGTAATTTTATGTTTGTAATAATGACAGATTAAAAAATTGGTTAAAAACCTTCATTACATGCTTTTTGAGGTGTTGCTGATTTCACGGCCCTGGCTATGGATATTCAAAGCATTTTACCGTTTCCATGAACAACAGAATGGTAATTAAAATGTACCGGAATCGTAAAGTCATCACATAATTATGAAAACAATGCATTTAGTCGTCGTGTAATGTTTTTTATGCAAGAATAGCGACAATACACGTTTGTCTTGTGTATTAACGTCTGCAGCAGCCTTGGGACATGTTTGTGACCTCGACATTCGCTCTCGGTCACAAACAATCCCGCGGGCTTCCGCAGATGTAAATACACAAAAACAAAATGTGTATTATCGTGTATTATCCCTACAATGAAGCTAAAATTGCATAATACTATTGGAAACGCAAATGTATAAAACAGAGTTTGGTACTTTCGTGATTCAGTTTTGCAACTCTCGAGGACAGACAGGAAACAAATGACTTTCATTCCGATATAAAAATCAATTTAAACGCTACACACACATTTTAAGAAATTGCCATATATGATTGTTTATTATAACTATTGTAAAAAGTGACCGTCAGCGAGATATCTTACCAATATGTTGAATACAAGTTCTGGTCAGCTGATCTGTCAACTTGAGGGTTTTCTCTGCATTCAAATTGTAGATAAGGAATTTCGTAACCGTTGTCTACTCTAAACTTTAGTTCTGGATATACAGTTAGAGTTCCTATGGTGGCGTCAGTAGGTGCTGCCTCAAACGCTACAAAGCAAACAGTGTTTAAAATGAAATAGAGATACATGCTTCTAAAATACTTTAATGTGTCCCCGATATTATTATAACCGGTCAAGCATAATTGTGTTTAAAAGAAAAACCTGGAAATCACTGCATTGTAATTTTTTTGTTTATTTCGAGCTTCAGTATTTCAAAAAGGTAAACGATATTGAGTCAGCAATGTTATACTCTCCATAAACAGATATCGCGAGAATCATTGATAATATATTTTGTTATCATTATCATTATACCAGATTTATATAGCGCCCTTTTCATGAATAACACGTTCAAAGGCGCTTATCATATAGCAAACGCAGCCAGAGCGCGAAATGCATCCTCTACTAGTACAGACACAGAGCGATCTGACCAGAGGGACAGAGTGAGATAAAGCCCCTAGAAAGGATAAAGAGAAACCACTTTAGATACAGGCCTGTCCAGATAACTTAGCCTAGCTCTTTGCAAATAGATAGTCTGGTTCTTTAATGTGCCCGGTCTTTAGCACCGATACACGCGAGGCCGTCTTTCCTGGGAAAAACGAGCACAGGCCTCTTAGTTCGGTGGGAGACACTCAAGACCATCTCAGACATTTCCAGTGCATGGACCGTGATTCGAACCCTGGATTGACAGTCAAGCGTGTTACCACTAGACCACAGGCCCACATGAAATTCCCAACCATCGACGTCTATGTTGTCCACTATTCAGTTAGTAAACAAAATCCTACTTCTAGCAGTTTAAGAACTAAGCATAAACCTATTGCAAATTGCACTTTGTTTATAATACAGCGACATTAGTAGATCCGCGTTCAGCCCTCGCGATACTTTAAGCCGTGCATCTTGTCGTTGGAATGGTAAAGAAATACTAGATGTCATATGTAAAACACATTAATTTCATATTCGTTTGGCGGATTGGTTTACTGTTATTTGTTGATCTTACGCATTATTATTGGAAGCATATTCTCTGAATTCATTTTGAAATGGCAGAAAACTAACGGAGTGTTAAACGCACAGAGACTGGGCATTTGTTTTGAGCCAAGCATCTCATTCAGCCGTTACTTATTTAGACTTAGCGTTTGCTTGGTTTGTACACGAATGCCAAATTTGTATCAATGATAAATATAACACAGATGTTAGAATGTATTTAAGGTAAGTCTTATTTAAAGAGTCATTTGAAAGAAATCCAGTATAACTGTGAAGAAGGTTGAGGCGGAGTAATTTACAACGTGGTAAAAAATGAATGCATTTTTTTGCGTCAAAGAGTAGTTAATATACGGAATTAAATACAGAAATTATTTTATATCCTTTCGACTGCCGCTATCATATACCTATGCGCTATCAGAACGGCCTAATGCAGACTATATTACTAATGGGCTACCAGAGACGACTTTCGGGAGGTATTGTTTTGCAAAGAACCTAAGTGAATTAGGATTGACACATCTTATAAAACATAAAATAGAAACAATAGATGAGAAACCAGTGCGTAAACGACCTTATAGAACTACGCCAGAAATGAAGAAAATAACTGAACAAGAAACTCAGAAAACTACTTGAAGCAAATATAATTGAGCATTCAACTAGCGAATATTGTTCGCCTATACTTTGTTTAAGAAAACCAAATAACACATTTAGATTTGTTACAGATTTTAGGCAATTACTCAAAACTTAAAGATGTAGTATATCCATTGCCGTTGTTTAGTGATGCCGTTGATGCAATAGGGGCAAATAAAAGTAAAATATTTACTGTAGTTGATCTTAAATCCGCATATTACCAAATTTCACTATGCGAGTCAACTAACTAAGCATAAAACAGGTTTTAGTACGCACAACAACCACTTTCAATATCGAGTGACTCCAATGGGATTAAGCACGTCAGTAAGTACATTCTAAGCGTTAATGAATAAAGTTTTTCATGGATTAGCGTGGGATATTCTTATTCCATATTTAGACGATTTGTTTATTTATTCAAAAGATTTTGATCAACACTTAATTCATCTGCAAATAGTATTTGACCGACTCACAGAGGCTAATCTAAAATTAGCTTCGGAAAAATGTAATTTCGCTGCTACACAAGTAACATTTTTAGGGCATAATTTTTCAAAAGTTGGTATTACTCCAGCCAAGTCTAAAATACAGGGGATAAACGAGCTGCCAATTCCAAAAACTGTCAAAAATGTACGACAATTCAACTTTTATAGAAAATACATAAAAGATTATTCAAAGATCGCATACCCTCTGTACCAATTATTAAATAAAGAAAATAAACAATTGAATAATAAAATCGAGTGGACAGATGAATGCGAGAAAGCATTTAACAAATTAAAACAAGCATTAACGTCAAGTCCAATATTGTTGTTCCCTGATCCAGATAAACAATACACTTTAATGACTGATGGTAGTAAATGTGGTGTGAGTTTTGTGCTATTACAAGTAGCTGATGATAACAAATTACGGCCAGTCGCTTATGGGTCACGAACGCTGCGACCTGACCAAAAGAATTGGCCGATAATGCATATAGAATTGTTTGCCATTATCCTAGGTGTAAGATAATATAGATGTTACCTGGCTAATAAACGATTTAGGATTATATCAGACTGAAATAGTCTAACTTGGCTTAACAAAAAAAATCACACTAATGATCGGTTAATTAGGTGGAATTTAGAACTATCACAATATCAATATGATATAGAACATCAGTCAGGTAGTCAAAACATTGTCTGCGATGCTATCTCTAGAAATCCGTCATCAGAGTTAGCTAGTCAGAAATATAATGAATTGAATGGTATACAAAATATAAACTTATGCTATGATACACAACTCAGGGATAATTTACCAATCAATACAAAAAAAGTAGAAATAACATTTGATGCATTTACAACACATATGTTCATATCAAGTATTCGAAGCAGCGAAAACACAGATGATTCTGAATTTAATAGCGTAAAAATGCAAGAGTTACAGCAATCATGTGACGAAACCAGGAATCTATATCTATATTTGGACAAAAATATTCTGCCGAAAAACACCACTGAAGCGAGAAAAATAATACTAGAAGCAAACCAGTACGAACTTTTAAATAATAAGTTATATCATCTGTTTCAATCAAGAGCAAAATCTGAAATCGATGGCAGTCAATTTATTCATCAGTTGGTAGTGCCAGGGGTATTGTAAATAGGGGTTTAAAGTAATTAAAGCGTACCATGATAGTGTGCAAGGTTGTCATATGGGTTTCCGAAAAACATATGAAGCGATTTAAACAAACTATTACTAGAAACCTTGTTATCAAGATGTGTATGAATATTTAACCTCATATGAAGTATGTCAGGAGTCTAAAAGAGATACTAATAATAGAAAAACACCGCTAAAACCATATCAAATATCTTATATTCTATAGATGGCATATAGATATTCTGAGTGGTCTAAAAACATCAGCGGCAGGAAACAATTGCATATTACTGATGATAGATAGTTTCAGTCACTGGCCGGAAGCTAAAGCAATACCGAATCAAGATGCTACTTTAATAGCAAAAGCAATCTTTGAACACATTATAAGCAGATTTGGAGCGCCTGGTAAAATCGTGTGTGATAATGCTAGGAATTTTGGCTCCAAAATAGTAAATGCACTATGTAAAAAAATTAATATACAGAGTCCTAAAATAGCTGCATATAAACCCTCATATAGCGCAACGGTAGAACGTGCAAATTCGACAACATTGCAAACAATGCTGGCTATTTGTAAGGACAAGCCTGAGATATTGGATCAAGTATTGCCTTGTTGCTTAATGTCATTACGCATGTCACCTTGTTTAAATTCAACTAAATTCAGTCCGTTCTATCTTATGACCGGAAAAAAACATGGAGCTAGACATTGATAGAGCATTAGAAACAGAAACACTGCTAACCGGCAATGCTGAACTATTTATTGATAAAATGACAGAAAATTTAAAAGTTGTTCGGGATATAGCGCGTAAAAATACGGAACAGCCACAAATAATATATAAAAAGAAGTATGATGAAAAATCAAAGGAACCAACATTTCGAGTTGGCTATCATATAATGTTAAAAATAGAAAAAATACCTACAGGGGTTTCACGAAATTTATATCCGAAATATGCAGGGGCATATTTTATCAAGAAGGCAGGAAAATACAATTCTTATCAATTAAGAAGTCGCAAAACAAACAAGCCACTTAAATGCTTCGTACATGCTAATAGGTAAAAACATTACAAAGGTCCAACAGATTACAAAATAAATACAAGACTAAATGAGCCAGCATTAATAACACAGCGAAATAACCAATCAAAAACATGTACAAATACAAATAGACAAACTTGAAATGATGAAGGACAATCAGTCACGCAAAATTCTCAGGGGCCAACAAATGATTTAAATAATGAACAATCGTCCAATGTTGCAAATGATAAATGGTATACAGTTGAAAATTTGCTTAAAACAAAATTTATCAATGGAACGAGATATTATTTAGTAAAATGGGCTAATAAGAGATACAAGCCAAGTTGGGAACCAACTCAGAGTATAACGCCATTGTTAAAAGAGCAGTTTCATATACAAAAAAATACGCAATCGAATAAACGGTGCTAACATAGTTATACACCATGCCTTGATAATCCAAACAATTACTATATTTTATATATATATATATTAGTTGTAATTAAAAAGTTCTTGAAAAACAGTCTAGTTACAGGTTCATATTGTATATATTTCACAACAAATCATATGATATCATATTATCAAATTCCACTTACTGACTCAAAGATGACAAAACCTATATTATTCTTGACGAGTTATATTCATATAAGTAAGCGCATACAAAGTAGCAAGGTCATTCTTGCGTAAAAGTGACATTAAAGCTGAAAGTCTCCAAATACAATAAATTTCAAGTTACAATTGCTCCAAAACTATTGTTTTATTACACTGCATGCAATGATTTGCAATTCAATCATTATTAAAGAAAATATCTGATGTAACAGGATGTTCTTCCAATGATTACAAAATAAACGGCAAAGTCTGTTAGCTGTATATATTTTAGTTCTAATTAAAACGTTTTTGTAAAACAGTCTAGTTACAGGTTCATATTGTATATATTTCACAACAAATCATATAATATCATAATTATTATAAAATACCACTTACTGACTCAAAGATGACAAAACCTATATTATTCTTGAAGAGTTATATTTATATAAGTAAGCGTTTACAAAGTAGCAAGGTCATTCTTGCCTAAAAGTGGCATTAAAGCTGAATGACTCTAAATACAATAAAAAAAATTAAGTTAGAATTGCTCCAAAACTATTGTTTAATTACACTGCATGCAATGACTTGCAATTCAATCATTATTAAAGAAAATATCTGATGTAAATGAAAACATGGGTATGAAAAACCTTGATTTTAAACTGATTTTTAAACTCATCTGAGATTTTAAATTTTGGCTCTGCTGTCGACCAAATATACTAAAATTTTGTCGACCTTGACTGCGATTTCTGCTACAATCAGTCCCACATATGACCTAACTCATGCAAAAGTACGTATTCTCTTAAAAGCGTGTGATTTCAGAATATTCAGTGACATGTTGGGAACAAAATAATAAGTCTGTTTCCAAAACTCTAAATTCAATATTGAATATAAGCATTCTGGTAGCAAACAATGTATATATTGTTCAAATATTACCAATTCAATTTTGTACCCAACGTTTTAGGCAATATAGTGCCTGTTCTCCTTTTAACCTTTAAGTGTATTTATTCTTCTGCGATATCTTAATCAGTCCAAAAATATTTTAATTACGAGAATCTCTATAAATATTTGTTTAAAACTTCACAAATTACCTATAAAGTAATGTTTTAATTTCTTACCTGTAATATTCTTTATATCTGGCGGATCTATAAAATAAACCAAAAAAAATATGTGTATTGAATCAGTTAGACAATTAGGAAAAACACGTTAAACAAAAATGACAATAATATAATATAGAATTTAATAATATATATTTTAATTAAGAAAACCTGACTGAAAAATAGGGTATGTAATTCTCTCCCACAGATTTCCTTTGACAATTACGACATCGATATTCACGCTGACCTATTTTCGTTTGGTCCGAGTCAATGAATTTGTATTCCTATACAGTTAAAAAGGAAAGTGTTATCTGTCTGCTCGATTTATCATCTATATGTCGCTATTCAACTTTATCGTTTCAGCCTGTACAAAAGTTTATGCTTGTGAAAGTCCTGTATTCCTGTTGTAAATTACAGTCATGATTATTCCAAATATACACCTGTAGATTTTATATAACAGCATTGATTTTACAGCTGTAAAACTACTGTAAAACAGTTCTTATAATGCAAGTGAGATACTCAAACTCAGCTGTAGAAGTGACAAAGTTGCAGCTTTAGATATGCCTAAAGGTTACAGCTGTAGAAATGTTACAGATGCTGAAAAAGGGTGCATTATTGTATAGGAATGGAAATCTTAAATAAAAAGCAAATAATGCAACAAAGAAGAATAAAAGCAGACTCGGTTTGATTGAGTCTGTTTATGACAGGTAATGAAATGTACAATACCTCTCAAGGCCCCTTTGCACCTTTTTCACGTATGTTGAATTGATTCCATGATCCCAAAGGACCAGGAAATATAACAACAATGAATCCATTTAAATCCTGATTATTATTATTATTATTATTATACCAGATTTATATATTATGGTTTCAATTCTCGCTACAGAGCTCCCGTGAGGGAAGGCCGACCTATGACCAGGATGTAACATACAATTTGTCCAATGGAATATCGGACGTTTCTTATTGCGTTATTTGTTTTTGCCCTCAGTACTTGGCAATTCCTGTATTGCGTTGCTGTGTCTAGCCTTGTCGTACAATGACTTGTTTGTAGTTTCTATTCACGGATACAAATTTCTAAATGGAATCTTCAATTTAAGTCATTTGCAGTAAATTTGACTGATGACCATTGCGTTTTCATTTGCGCTGTATCTGTATAAATACCGTTTGCGAGCTTGTCTGCAACTGGGGTTGCGATAATGGATACGTGGCAAAATTCAGTTATTGCATATTGCACGTCTGTTCTTCTTTCGTTCGGTCGAATACAACTTTGACATGGGGTACCCTGTCAAGTTTCGAGCGGCCAAGACAAAAACGTTTGATAGTATCCAACATTTAAAAGTATTTAACGTTACATTGGTAAATGCCATAAACTTGATCGATTTTCTTGTTAATCGAATGTGCCTATGTGATGGTCTTGTATTTCATATAGAATGACTATTGAGTACATAATACTCGATATTTATTTTTTTTTATTATGATCATTAAAAGAAATAAGAATTTGTGTGTGTGTGTGTGTGTTCGGGTTTAACGTCTTTTTCAACAATTTTTCAGTCATATAAACGACGGTAAGAATTTGTAGTTAGCTGCTAGTATGATGCTAAAAGCATTTGTAGACCTTGAAAATCCCCCACCCCGAAAAAAAGAAAACAGAAGAAAAAAAATATAGTTTGCGAAGATCCATTTTATGTTCAGTGCATATGTGTAGCCTGATATGCTATGCATAAAGGTTGAAGTTTAAAACGAATAATTAAAGTTATGAGGGTATAAAGGCCACAAAAACAGTGTCGATATCGTACCCTAGTAAAATGATCATTTTGATATTTATATAATTTTTAATCTTTTTCTGATACAAATCTACACCTTTGTATTTATCCGTTGTCTAAAAAGGTAACATTTTGTGTAGTGTTATTATTTTAAAAATGGTGTGTGGTAGTAAAATGAATCGAGACGCCGGTAGCGTCCATTTTAAAGTCACGAGAATTTTTACCGTCAGTTCATAAAATGTCGCGGGCAACTTCCAGATCCGCTAGATTTTATGTCAAAATTGTATAAAATATCGCGGCCAAGAGAAATTCTCGAGTTTTTCTGTAAAACTCCTGTTGTAAAATGTCGCGGATTAAAGACGAAACCGCGACATTTTCTGTCTACATGGTAGAATAAGCACGCAAACATATTATTAATATAGGTAGCCGATTGCGGCCATTTTAATCCGCGATAATTTTTCTGATGCGTACCTTATAAAAAGTCGAGTTTAAATATTTAGACCTCGAGTTTTTATGCCAAGAAACGTCTCATTAAAAGTCGCGGATTTCCTACCCGCGACTTTTTATGAAAATGCGAATGCAAAGCGTGATTCAGTCGGAATTAAAACGGGTTTTAAAAGATGTTAGGAAGTTAACATAGCAGTGAGCATTATCAATAGCAGTATCAAAGGTACAAAATGTAAAACTTGCAGTAACAGTAGCAGCAGAAACAGTAGCAAAAATAAAAACAAAGTGTAATCGGCAATTGCAGCAAGAGCAGTATCAAAAACGTGAAATTGGCAGTAGTAGCAGTAGAAGTAACAAAAACTTGAATTCGGCAATAACAGCAGTCGCTGTAGCAGCAGTGACAATAGTATCAGTAGCAGAAGCAACAGTAAAGTTGCAGCAGTAGCAGTAGTAGCAGTTGCAGTAGCAGCAGTATCAGCAGCAGTAGCAGCAGCGGTAGCAGTAATGATAATAGCAGTTGTAGCAGAAGCAATAGCACACGTTTTATTACTACTGCTATTGCCGCTATTGCTGCTGCGGATTTCATGTTATTGCTACTGCTGCAACTTCTACTGCTACCGTTGCTTCTGATACTGATGGTACTGCTACTGCTACTGCTGCTGTTACTGCTACTGCTGCTACTGATACTGCTGGCACTACTACTGCTACTGCTGCTTCTGATACTGCCAGTACTGCTACTATTACATTACTACTACGGCTACTGCTGCTGCTACTCCTGCTACTACTGCTGTTACTACTCCTGCTACTGCTGCTATTGCTTCCCTGCTACTACTTTTCAGCTATTGCTACTGCTTCAACTGATAATACAGCTACTTCTAGTACTGCATTTACTACTACTGTTTTTAATGCTACTATTGTTACTTCTACTGCTGCAGCTGTTGCTACTGCTACTACTGCTTATCCTACTGCTGCTTCTGTTACTACTGCTACTACTGCCAATCCTACAGCTGCTTCCGCTACTATTGCTACTGCTGCTATTCATACTACTGCTACTGCTACTGCTTCTGTTATTTCTGCTACTGCATCTACTTCTGCTTCTGCTGCTCCTACTTCTGTCACTGCTACTGCCTATTTTACGTTTTTGCTACAGTTGCTGCTGCTACAGCCAACTTCATATCAAGTTTAAATGGAAAAATGACAGGTGTATTCAAATCACTCCGTCTGCATAAAATGTCGCGGCTATAAAACTCGCTAGTTCTCGCGGATTTTTTTCTGTTCCTCGACTTTTTATAGACAAACGAGGGATAAAATGTAGAGTCAAAACCATGGACGCTCCCGGCCACCGGAGTCAAACTGTTCTTTGCTGTTTCCAACAACTGTTATAAAATATCGCGGTTTATACGTTCCCCGCGACATTTTGTACGATCTAGACAGAAAATCTCGCGGATATGTAACTTGCTTGCGACTTTTTATGTTCAAACGATAAAAGTTCTCGCGGGTTTAAAATGGTCGCAACCGGCCACCATATATATCTTTGCAAATTCTGTGTAGTGTGAAGTTTTGATATGAAACTACAACACGTTAAAGGCACACGCTACAGTTTTTCCGGACGGGTCGATATTTACCCCAACACCGTCCCAATTTGGTTGTGTTTCTAATCGAGAGAGCTCACTGCAGACTTGGTGCGGGCTTCTGCGCATGCCCGGAAGTGATTATCTAATGTCGCATACGGCAAAAATTCGCAAATTATTGTATGTTCGCATGCATTTAATGTACAAAACGTATAATATACTGACTAACGGTCAGGGTAAGTGTCACCATGGTTACAAAATATATACATTTAAAGTACTTTTAGTTCAAATTGCTTCAATCCGACATATACTGGAGTCTGTTATTTATACCAGCGCTCAAACTGCATTGAATCACAGCTGTTTCTAATCCCGTACCGTACATTCGTAAAGTATAGGTTTTGTTAAAGAAAAGGGCGGAAACTTTCATCGTTCTATGCAATCAATGCTTCAGAAACACCTTAAAATCCGCTTATTAAGAAATCTGCCATTTGATAATTTTATATATATATTTCTAAGTCATTTGCTCAAACACTGAAAGAGTATTTCGTACCAACCTGCGTTGTATAAATGCCCGCCACACCCCACCTCGTTGTAATTTGATTTAAGCGAAATCTAATATGGTGACTTCTCAATTTTCTTTTTGTTTAAGATTAGGTAGACATAACCAAAGGTATGTGCAGAGTTTGATTAAATTCTATTATGTGAAACTCGATAAAATAGCAAAAGTACCAACTTAAAACTGACAAAAGTATGCAAAAATAGCCCTTGGGTCTGCTGAACAAGTATTCCTTTCTTTACAAAATCATGTTCTTCTGATTTTCCTAAGCATGTTTCAAATAGTTATATTGTTTTCCGTTATAAAAATGCTTAGATAATCATTTATGCTGATTATTGTACTTTACTGAAAGATATTTTAGGGTTACAGAAATTTTGAAAAATGTTTGTATTTTTATTTCATTTTTCAATACACCATATCATGATCTTTTAATACAAAACATTTCATCAAAATCTATTATTCAGAAAAAAATTACGGAACTTTAGCGAGCGTCCTTAATCTAACTGTTTATACTTTTGTAAACGTACATTAAGTATTTCCTTCATGTAAGAGAGCAAATTGTGGGCTAGCTGATTTGCTTGGTTTGTTATTCTGTCATCTAAGAATAGATATTCTAAGTGATTTTTTTTCTCCGCCAGAGCCTTAGGTGGAATTGTAGGTTAAGACGAATATCCCCCCCCCCCCCCCCCCCCTCCCCGCCTCGTATCTACATCAAATGACAAGTGATTAAACCATTGTTCAATGTTCAAGCCGATTTTAGCAGTTAATGTGATCGTTAAATCTGATCCCTTCCTCATACTACGGGTATTTAGTTCAAATGTTTGTTCATCTAGGCTATTCGTGATAAATTGCTTGCGGACTTATTACTGGTTTGTGATTTCGGTATGTTATTAGTATTAGATATGCTTTTTAACAAACAAACGAAAGACGAACGAACGAACAAACAAAAAATTGAATTCAACATAACCGATACAGATTCTAGTGACAACGTAATTATTTCTTATATCAATAACATTTTGACATATAGGATATAGAATCAAAGTTGCATATAAATGTGTTTAAGTCTCTTGGTTGAACGCTGGTGGAGTATTGATTTGAGTTTCTGACGTAATGTTGGTTGATTACTGGCTTCGTAAATGGGAGGACACACACTTTCTGTATCAATTTAAAGAATCATATCGATACACTGTATTTTCCTGGATTAAGATTTCTTTACTGATGTACAAGTTGATGTAAATTTTGGATGTGTAAATGTGCATTGTCATTTTGTCTGGCTTCTGGGAACCATATGTTCTACGTAAATATAACATGTAGAATCTCCTATTTGATGCAGTCACGAGACTTGGCTGAATGTCGCTCGCTACAATTCACACAACACATTAGAAGGGTGCATGTTATATGATCTAGAGACCATTGTGGTTGCATCCCGGCCAAGCATAATCTCATTTCACCTGAACTCAATGTGCCTGAACTTGATAACATTGCGGCACGTTTTGTATATAAGTGGTGACTTGTATGGAGATAATCGACTTTTTATTTATAAAGGAAGCAAAAGTAATGCCTACATCAAAATGATAGCGTTTGTCTAGCAGCATTGCTATTTTGTTGAAAAGGGGTGTTAAGTCAAGTAAATAACGTGCGTTTGCTGACTTTTCAACCTTAAAGAGTAGGTTGCTTATACGTAATTTCTAGATAGTATGCTGTCGAGTGATTCTGCAGTCACAAAGTCACAAAAGGAGAGATGCTTAATTGTTATTTTAAAAGTCGTCAGTAGGTTGAACCAGAAAAAACTCGTGAAAAAGCTAGGTGAATGTGAATAGCCTTCCTTCCGGTAAGAATATATTTCCGTGTGCGGTTGTTTGCTTATATTCTGTGTTCTTACATTTAAATGAATGAAATTCGTCCAAGTTCACGGAGGAGGCCAACATAGGAACACTTATATAGAATGGACATCCAGCTCATACATGCTGAAAATGTAGTTGTGAAATACTCCGGCAAGTGTATTAAATCTAGTTCGTATCGTTGCAAAAAAAAGTAATAAGGGATAAATATATTGAAGTTGTTACTTCAACCGCTCGATTGGCCCTAAGCCAGCTCCTACTGAGAAATATATATAGCAATACATACTCGTAAGAAGTAAGAAGTATTGGAACGGTATGCGCACATGAAGAGAACGAAGGGCCGATGAAACAATAAAGAGAACAAAACAGCTCAGTCAAAAGCCGGTAACTGTAAATATACAAGTTTTCTAACTGCAGGCATACGGTAAGATCGGAAACCCAGGCATTATCATGACGTACAGTACAACAATACGTAATCGTATCGAATAAAAAAAGACATAACTGTTACAACAATAATTTAAACGACGAGTACCTTGTCTTTCATATCATTGTAGGTGCTGATATACTAATCAATGATACTCAAATGACAAAAAAAACATATTAAGAGGTACTATATAACGTAAATAACAGAGGATTACCGAAACAATATGCAGACTTTCTACTTGTTCTAGATAGGTAATACTGGATGTTATCATTTCTACATTTTCTAACAGCAATAGTGTGCATATTCCGGCAGTCGCTCGAAGAAGTCTTTTCACAAACTGTCATAGTAACAGCCAAAGTTCCTACGTCTGGAATGGGATCTAAAACATAAGGTCAATTTTATAGATCAAACAAGTGCAGAAATAAGACTTAACAGGATTATTGAATATTTTCATAAAACTATCGTGTATACGCTTCAATAGTTTCATCACAATTTATTTGCATCATTTTTTAAAATGGTTATAAGAAAATTTTACATCCAAAACATCACAAGGTAAATAGGTAATTTTAATCACTTATGTACGGAAGAGCATTACTGCCAGGTACACTTGGCACTTATGCTCTTATGTACTTATGTTAGTGTGATACAGTGTGCGTAAATAATTTAGTATGCAGCGAAGAAAATCTTAACACTTTAACTTGTAATTCATTTTCAGTTATTCTCATTTATTGACGTCACAATCTTGGACTTTGCTTCACGGTAAATGTTACGCCTTTCGACTTTGGTTTGAATTTTACTATCCAGTCTGTATTGATAATGTTAGTTGCTGATTACGAAATATATGCGAAAACACGTGATTTGCATGATGAATATAGAGAAATTAAAGTATGTTTCCATTGTTATTTTATAAACTTCAATTATTGGTAAGTTGTTTCAAACGTTAGAGACGTTAAGACGTGCTTTGACAATGTTTTACAACCATTTCTTCATATGTTGATGAACTTGTAAATTCGACGGGATTTATCCATTATTGTGGGCAAGCCAAATTACGTTTTATTGCACGTTACAAGGATTTGACTCAAGATTCAAGATAAAACATACGGTATGTTCATTGCCGAACATGGAATATAACATTGTAATATGACGGTACGAAACAAGGTTTCAAAAGTTAATATATGAGAAAAGTATGAAAACATTGAATAAAAGGGTATGTTACATACTAGTATAAATTATGACAAAATACTATGAAGATAGTCATAAAATGAAGAACTTTATACAATTATGAAACATTTTCTCTTTTGCAGTTTGCTAAATATATATATATACTGCAAATTTATTAATAATACTTTTTTTGGTTCGATTTCATAATGTGTTTAAACCTATGTAAGCCAGGTCAAAAATAATTATAATGTGGTAAACAGTGATATCTGATATCTCTGTAAAACAGACAAACTAGTAAAAAGTGAAATTCGTTCTCAACTACATTCATATTACAATGACTAGAGTCTACTGAAGCTCAATTTTGTATAGCTCAGTGAGGTACTTAACATGAACAACAACTTATTGAGGTCTCATTCCTATGTAGCAGCGTTCTGTCGTTGATTTTAATACGGCCACATATTGTGAATCACATTAACATAAATACTGTCTGGCTTAAAACATATAATTATATAATCGGAATAAAATTCAATAATAAAATACATATGGCAGCATCAATTTTGTGGTTATTTGTGATACTATCTATATGAAGATCCTTCGGAAGCATAAAATGTAACAAAGTGAAATACCAAGAGACAGAGTTTGAATGAATCTGAACCTGAGAGATAATGGAAAATGCATCACTTCTCGCGCCCCTAGCACCGAATCGAGTGGAATTCTATCACACAGATACTGAATGGACTATAGGATCCCAAAGGACCAGACAACATTTGAATCAAAGTAAGGTTATAGTATACTTATTTAGACCCAAAGAGTCATTCAAATGTCTTCATATTTATATCCGACCGTCTGTCCGTCTGAGAATTGTGGTCACATACTGTTCGCCACTCTGAGCTTTGATATGTGCAGTAATTCTTTAACTGTACAACTATTACAATTAAAACATCAATCATTTCACTCACCCTTAAGATAAATCGGGTTCTCAGTTCCACAAAAGTTGTACTGTGGCATAGTATTTACATCTGGCATTACATATTGTTTCCCGTTAAAAATTACGCTGTACCAATTTGGGGACAGGTATTCGTCATCGACAAACGGGTCACTACCCTGTACACCATCAGCTTGGTATATTCTAGATCTTCGTACAAGGTCATGCAGTACCTCTGCCTCTTCGCATGCTGCTCCTATAAGCAGATTTAGAAAAAATAAATTTCCATTATTTTTATCACGGAGATGGATTTTGTCTGAATTAAAAAATTCTACCACTGCTTCTTTCGTTAATGAATATCTGGTTCAAGCCACACGATAGTCTTGATTTTAGATGGGCTTATGTTAAGATAATATTAATTCCTACCATTCTATAATTCAATGCATTTTGTAAAGAGAATCAGCTATTCTGAACAGATTGCTGTAACAATGTAACGGGGTACATGTCTAAGAACACAAAATATACAGTACCTATTTTGAAACATGAAGGAATCTGTGTCCAACTGCCATTACTTAAACAGGTTGCAAACGAGGCGCTGGTTAGCGAGAATCCTTCAATACATCGAAAGTTGGCAGTTGCTCCAAATGTAGTCACGTTGGTCACGATAACAGTTTCATTATCTAACACTTGAGGAATCCCACAAGACACAGGTCTACAGTTTGGTAGTTCACTCCATGTCCCATTCATGTCACACGAGACTGTTTCAACGCCCTCTGCAATGTACCCTTCGTCACATTTGACAGTGAATGTACTGTTAACTGTTGTATTCTCTAAATCATCTATATAACCATTTTTTATGTCTGATGGAATTCCACAGTCCCTTATTTTACATGCTGGAGATTCTGACCAAGTTCTGTTAAGATAACATACAACTGTATCATTTCCGTCAACAAAATATCCCTCCCTGCAGGAGATAGTTATTTTTGTACCCACGGCTAAGGAACCCTTTTCGTTTTTATCGTCTATAAACCCATTTTCTGGAGCAATAAACGATACACATTTTTCAACATTCTCATCTTTAACATGTTTAAAGACAGTGAAAACCAATGTGACTATTACAGTTGTAATTACAAGAATTGCAATTACAAGAAAAATGCAGATCAGTCTGGTTTTCCGAGACGTAAATGCAGTTCTAATCTTTTCCCTGTCAACTCCGTTTATTGTTTTATATTCGTCTTGATGACTCAGATTTTGCAATGTTAGACTTTCATATTCGCTGGTTAAAGCTTTCGGAGATTCTGTCTTTGTCCACACTTCTAATGATTTAGCGGTATCAGGATTGCTTTCTGTTAGATTTAAGTCAGTTGCATTTAAGATCATATTCGTATAAACTTTCGTATTTTCTTCTGAACTGTGTCTATCGAGAGCGTGATCTTCAATTCCACTTTGAATTTTGTCATATTCATTTGAAGTATCATTCGTTGACGCTAAGGTTTCATACGTGATATCTGTACATGTATTACTGTTGCTCGCTAGATTTCCAGCCAATGTTACCATTCTCCTTTCTATTCCTGTTGAACATTTCAGATTGTCAGATTTCAAATCCGTTTTATATGCATCATGTGCATAGTGTTTCTCCTTGTTTGCTTCTTGTTCCTTATTGTCTACATCATCGCTATGTATGGTATCATACACATTGCTAACATCCACTATAGACGTTAATTTCTCATATGACACATCTGTACTCATGTTATATAGTCGTTTTCCATCCGATTCCTCGATGTTCATTTCTGACTCATTATAGTGTCTATAGTTGTCTTTTCCCAATACGTTTACTGATTTATTGAATTCCTCTTTGTATTTGTCTCTGCGAGGAGACGAAGTGTTTTCGTACTTATTCTCCATAAACGCAATATTCAACCACTCTACTTCATAGATTTAAATGTCTTAAAAATAATATATCATTAACATGTGTAAATCCGAATTTCTTTATTCACTTGGTCTCTGTTTGCCAGCGTATTGATCGTGTAGTTCATTCACCAATGAACAAGGAAGATACATCTTTCAACAGGTTTAACATTTTATAAAGACTTGTACTTTAAGTTTTCAAATTTTATTTTTCAATTCAATTAAATAAAAATAGCTATGTAAATAAAAGCATCTGTGGATTTGTAGACAAGGATTTTGACTGGCCTTTATTTAGATGCTAAAAAGCATAATAAGACATTTTGTTTTTCTTGCTTTACACACAATAAAACTCAAGGAATTTAGTTGTAATAAATGCAGTTCTATCGCATGTATTTTACTGAAATTTTAATTTTCCATTTAGATTTCTAACTTTCAAAGGCATATTAACTGTTTTAGTGTCGGTTTAATTTTGTTACGGTGAATACCATCTCATCACTACCATACAATGTTGACAGATAAAGAATTTTAAAATGAAGTTATTGACGAATTGTAGGAAGTGCACTAGTATTTGTTGAATAGGTTATCTTTTAAATTAAATATTACAATTATCACTTTCCATTGAATATTTGCATTCACCATATAAATTTAAGGAAGGAAAATAATGTTGTCTTTTTTTGTAGAACAACATTGGTGCTATTATAGCGAAATAGAGATTGTACGTGCAATCTGACGCGAGTTCTATATGTTTTACACATGTTGCAATTGTTAAAGCGTACTTTTTGAAAATAAAATCTGTAAATAGATCCTTTGGAAGCAAAGAATGCAACCAAAAAGAATAATAGCAGACTCGCATTGTCTGAGTTTGCTCATGAGAGGTAGATTATGAAATGTGCAACACCTCTCACGCTCCCTAGCACTGGAATACCAAACAATTAGGCATTACAGTAGTCTAATCATGAGTTAACAAATCTTAAAAAAAAGACATTATGGCATCACTTGTAAGATACCATATGATATGACATATTCTGTGTATGTGTTCATATCCCGGCATCCACCAGACAATTTCAGCCAGAAAACCTTAAATGCGGCACAATGCCTCACTTAAAACCATAGTTTCTATTTGTTTAAAAGGCAGGTATAATTTTGAGACATCGGCTTGCTCTTCGCTCGCTCCTGATTTTCTCAAAACAAAAAAATATTCAAATTATTTTTTTACCCGCCGCCTCATTTTTTTTTTCAGAACAAAAAAATCCGATGAAAAACTTTTCAATTTGGTGTGGCCTTACCTTTTAATTTTCTTATGTCAGAAAAACGTGACTCCAGAGAGTCGATGTTGCAAGATAAATATAATAACTCAATGATATAGGATCTCCGTTGAAAATGCTTTAGGAAAACTTATGAAATATAAGTCGACTAGCCATTATATGCATTAAACTCCAATAGATCTCAAATATTGTTATTGTTTGGCGAGACACCAAAAAAATGCAGCAGTTTATGCATAAAAGTCCTTGTGGTGATTGTTACTTTATAATTCGTAGTCAAGTAAAATTGAGAAAGTCCCCGATTTTCAAAGCAATTACGAAGTAAATTTCTGTTTACGTTTATGTTTCAGTTTAAGTTAGAAAGGTCTATTGTTCATGTTTACTTCATTATGTTCATGAGTCTACTTCTAATTATTAATCTGACTATTCAAACTTCGTAAAATGTTTATATTATTTGATTTATACGTGTTACAGGACTATATTTTACCAAGAATTTTTTCCTCACGAGTGTTAGATATGAAAACAGAAATGGCAACAGGAAATCATTTGTTATAATATGCAACACGTTTGAAGTGACAAATGTTACAAATTAAATAGTTACTTCTTCTTATAATGAGTATTGAACTTTGATGTATAGTTTTACAGTTTTACAGACAGTTCTGCCTAGAGATACAGTGACTTTAAAAGCATGTTTCATATCTGATGTGAATGAAAAAGGTCTTTATCAGATGACGTTGAATCGCATATACAGGAGACTGAAAAGAAGAAGTATATATTTGCAGCGGTTTTGTTTAATAAAGTTATATATTCTTGTTAAATATGACTCCTATCGTTACTATTGACTTCAGATAAACTCATGTATATCAGCAGCGTTTTAAAATAAAATAACAAAGGGAATAATGGATTTGCTCAACTTTTCCCAAATATACTATATTTAATAAAAATAGTATATTCTTCATTTTACTTCAATTCTATAACATTTTATTTACTCCGTCTTTATTTAACAAAACATTTCAATGTCTGATTTAAACTTCCTTAACCGTTTTGGTTGCCGATCAATGCGCGCTCATTGTTCTCTTCAACACAATTGCGTGCAAGTATTGATCCATGTCGTATTATACCGGAAAGCAGAAAATATAATTCTTCAGTTTAAATGAATGGTCAAAACTTAAAATTATACATTTAAAAATGTAACTGCAGATGGCGGTTGTCAAGATTTTTCCACGTTGTTCCAAATACGCGACATGTGGCGGTTAAGTCAGCCTCAACTTATTGTTTTGACTCTCGATTAACAAATAAAATTTTTAAAATAGAATGTTCAGCCCTGTTACATTAAAAATAATTCACCAGGGATTGAGTAAACATAAGTACATTATCATTTGTATACGTTTTGACCTGCAGGCGCACAAAAATGCAAACTCGTGAAAAAAGGTAATAGCACTGGTATACAATTCAGTGTAATCAAATAATGTATGCGTTTGAAAATGCTGTTAAACACATGTAATATACAACAATGCATAACCTTAAACCATAATCATGACATAGATATGTACTTGAATATTTACTGCTATGAAAATGTAGCATTTTTAGCTCGACTTTTCGAAGTTTTTGATAAGGTCAAATATCTCAGTTACTTATAAATCTTTAGACTTGAAACTTAATTTGAATTTTGACAGAGTTAAGCCCCTTTTTAACTCAGATTCGTCCAATATCTCTGTAACTTTCAAAGCTATTGAATATTATGCCCCTTTTATGGCAAAGCTCTAAATCAGAGTCAAGCACTGAGATAAGTCGAGCGTGCTGTCTGAAGGACAGCTCTTGTTTTAACTTAAAACTTTCTTAACATATTAAATTTGTTGAAACAAAGTCTCAATTAAGATCTGAAATGGAGATTAACGTGTATTAACATTATTCTACTCGAGGATTGGAATATTTGAAGATCTAAATTGGTCTTAACACAATTAGTAATGTGAATTCCTTACCCCACCCACTTTCGTATACAAATGCTGATCATTTGGACAGGAAAAACAGAAAAGTGACACGCATCAATACGTATTTACCCTTTCCAAAATAATGTAGATTGATGTCATCAAATAAATTAGTATGTTTTTTTTTTCATCCAATTTTCAATGAAGTAAATCCGATTTTTGTAGCAACTCAATTTGGTAATCATTCGAAGAAAATGGCGTAAATGCATATAAGGGGAAATAATTTTTTCTAATAATGTTTACCATGCAGCAAAGATCAAAAGAAAATTTGCTGTACTATGCGATAATAGCGGAAACATGTCGATTAGATTTTAGAAACTAGAATAGAAAATGTATGTACCTGTACATTATACAATGTCATTATGTAATCAAATTTTTACATGTTTGATTAATCTACGTAAGCCGAAAAATGGTTAAGCTTAAGGTAGCACTGCACGTTTGAAAAAACGGAAGTGATGGCGTAACGTCATTTTTCCGGAAAACTTAGAATAAAGCCTGGATTCGGCGTACGGAAATGAAAATCAGTTTATGAATTAATCGAAACCTGTGAGTAAATTTATTACAATGGCACTGTTGCTTTATTTCTAAGGTCAGAATATGATATTAAAACATATGGCACGTTAAAAAATCAAAATAATGTCTTAAAATTAGCGTGAAATGCCCGGTTCACTTTCATCATGATCACATATCTCAAAAATAAGCACAAGGACCTATATATTTTATTTCACCAAATTATAGGCCATATGTTTATTAACAACCGTGAGAAGTTTCATCAAAATCTACATTGTAGAAAAAATTCTTTTTTTGAAAATGTCATGAAAAGCATGATTTTCCCATAGACTCCCATTATGAAATATTGCATGAGGTCTAAATTTTTCAAATCAGTCTAGCAAAAAATCAAGCACACGACCCTATTTTTTTACTTGCTAAATTTTCTAGGTATCTAATGAAGTTTTGAAAAATCAGAGTTTAATCAAATTCTACATTGTAGAAAAAATTCCGCTCCAAACGTGCAGAACTACCTTCAAACGTTGTTATCCCTAATCCTAAGAATTTTCGTTCCTGTTGTGTCGCAACATTTCAAAAGTTAGTAAATGGGACACTAAAAGAGATATAAATGCAAATGGACGCACGCTAATTTGTCAGAACTTTAACACTAACAATTGACACCTACAGTCTACCTTTCCTATAGCATATGTCCTAAATAAAAAATTGTTTAGACATCGGGTATGCACGGGTGCTGCGACGGTTTACTAATCAAACGCAATGCACGAGGAACATACGTTACCTTTTTGCCACTGTGAAATGGTGAAAATATTGGCATTTTAGGTAAGACTGGAGATAACTTCTCAATGTACAAGTATTAGCCCATGGCTCTAAGAACCTGACACACAGTGTCGACAGGTTTTTCTAATATTTAAACAAAGTGCTTCAGGTGACTGACATTGACACTATCCTATTTGTTTTTAGTTAGAATGTCTGTAAAACGTTTAAAGCTTTCTTGACAATCTCCTAGCACCGGGTAGTGAATGGTGTGGCTTTGCAATCCATTTCTTACCAGGTTCAGCGTTATTTCCGCCACATCACTTTAACAAAAAGTCAAACTGAACCCGCACTTTCAACTAAACATAACGAAAAAAGATAAATTCCAAACCATAATCTGGGAACTCAGTGCGACTAAAGACGAGGAGTATGTTTAACCTTCATGCAATGAAATTAATTTCATACGGTAATTAACAAGAAGAAAAGAACACTACATTGCTGCCTTACACTAGTTTACACGAAAAAAAAGAACAGTGTATTGCGGAATCAGGTCATGAAATAAATTTCAAAGCTCAACTATTGGCACATGAATGTGTTGAGGAAAACCCCAATTATTTCTGAAGTATGCATTCCGTTTACGAAGTCCGTTTAAGTTAGAAAGGTCTAATACCCATGGTAAAACTAGTATAATAATTGTAGATTGGAAGATAGACGACTTGAAAGAATGATGTCTGTTTTACATTTGTGTTTGAGAGAACAAAAGCACCTGATATTCCAAATCGTTGTACTTTTGAATAGAGCGTAATCTTTACGTGACATCATTCCAATGAACTTCATACCGTTGCATAAATTAATCAGGAAAATATCACCACCAGCCCGAACTGAAACTGCACAAGTACAGTAGGCCCTGTGGCTATCACAACGCACAGTTTTCATCTGTACCGAAATTAAACAGACGCATTTAGAATGTCTGTTTTGAACCCGAGCACGGTAATGTATTTTCATAAGTAACTACTTACCAACACACATTCAAAACTGTTTGAATGTCTTTCATAGATTTGGGACTGACACATTACACATTACAAAAGGTTCTGTCATTATCACACCGTACTGTTAATATCAGTACCTAAAATTCAACAGCCATAGATGTGTGTTCTTGAACTTAAACACGGTTATATTTTTCATCTGTAACTATAAAAATCATCGGACATTTAAAACCGCTTGAACCGTTTTTTTTTTCTTAAATTGGGTTGAACAAAATGTCCTGAACACGGTAATGTTTTCCATATGTTACTATTATAATCAACTGTCAGATTTGTTGCTTGAATGTTTTAAACACATTTTGCATGAAGACAGTAATATTTTTCACCTGTAACTATTAAATCAACAGACATTCAAAACCGTTTAAAGGGTTTTTCATAAGTTTGGTTGAACAAACATGGCCTGAACACGGTAATGTTTTTCATATGTAACTAGGTTAATCAACTGTCAGATATGTTGCTCGAATGATTTAAACACATCTGGCATAAAAACAGTAATATTTTTAAAGCCGTTTTTCAACAGTATTTGAGTTAACATAACCCGTGTTCTTGGTTTCTGTACCAGTAAAATCCTGTTCTCCGCAAGTAATTGCCAACTTCCACAAATAAATCAGGTGGAAGTCTAATGATTTCAGACACAATGTCGTTTATCAAATAGTCACGGAGAATATACGCCCCGCCCGAGAATCGAACTCACAACCCGCAATCCGTGATGGCGACGCTCTACCTACTGAGCTAAGCGGGCGGGGTTATATTTGAAAGAGGCATACGTGTCCAACCGCAAATAATGTAGATATTTACTGGAAATTATATGTTTAATGTGTACTACATAGGTGAAAATATCTATAAACATTTCACTAGCAGAAATATACCGTGGGCATCTCACTGATTTCAGCTTTTACAGGCATACGTTATCCCGATGCAAAGATAATAACCTTTTTATTACATAGTCATCTACACGTATAAATATATTGTAAGTACCATAAATTTGTTCAATAACCTGAATAGGATTGACAATACTGAACTAAACAGAAGTAAATAGTGCAACAGCATACACTGAATTACGTCACGCACCCGATATGAAATTCAGGCGTCAGTATATGGAAAAATATTGACGTTTCTGGTACCAGTGTAACTTAACGGGGAATAGAAACAAGTATGTAATAAGTACGCATATTTGAGCAACACACAGGCATGTTTTATAACATAGAGAATTATACAGTTGTAAAATGTCACCTGTAAAAGTTCGAATTCAGAAACACGAAAAGTTTTAATTCATTTCTTTTGTAAGTTTTTTTTTTTCATATATAAAGTTCAATTCAGCCTGAAAAAGACTTGAGATAAATGAGTCCCATATGTCCGTCGGAAAAGGTGAAAAAGTAATCGGTAAGTCATACCTTCCGTCAGCTGTTTTCATGTGAAGGTCTACATGTGCGTAGCACATTGCATACCTATAGTTCATGTTATCTTTTATAAAGACTTTAAACTGAACATAAAAAGGACATAAAACAATTACAGTAACATACATCGTTTTTTTTTTTTCGTTTTTTTTTGTTAAGTACCTTAAGATAATCAAGTATAACAAAATAAATATACCTCAAAGACAACGACTTAAAAATTCAAGAAAGCAAATATTATATGATACATAAAAAGGTCAATACTAAGGTAGAAAATACAATACACTTTCAATGTTCTACACGAACGTTCAACTACCTAAATAAAGGTAATACTAAAGTACAGACTGGAAGGATCCTACGGTAAAAAGACAAAGTGTCTTACGTTGTGCCAAAAGACTAAAACTGTGCTGTATGGTAACCGGAGTATTGTTAGTCTGTTGCCAGACTCTTTGTGAATGACCTGATGAATACCATTGACTCATCTGAATATAGCTTTAAGCTATATGGAACTTCCTATGGATGCCCAACGCATGCCGATGGTATGGCACTACTCTCCTACAGCAAATTTGGTCTAGAAAAGCTATTAGACATATGCTATAGAAATTCCACAATAGAAAGGTATATGTATAATGCCAAAAAAATTAGTATTATTGTTTTTAATGAGGCTGAAAGGTATTTAAGGAAAATGATAGAAACTGGAGTTTAGGTACCCAAAATATTGATGAATTCGAGTCATAAGTTCACCTAGGGATCGTTTGCGATAAATACATGTATCTTGATGAAAATATTAAAAATGCATGTTCTAAAATACGTAAAACGTTTTTTGGTATGTCAGATTTTGGTGTAAATAAGAACGGTCTTCACCCTCTGTCCGTAAAGCATCTATATCAGACTATTGTCATACCGAAAGCTTTGTTCGGTTGCGAACTATGGTGTAACATAACGGACACGCAGTTACAGTCACTTGAAAGGGCTCATCGGCAGTGTATTAAATTTATGCAGTCAATGCCGCGACGTACAAGGACAGATATAGCTCTTGGATGCATTGGTGCTCTAACTCTTCAGCAAGAAATTGATAAACGTAAACTGTTATTTCTTGGTCAGTTGAGTAATATGAACCCACATAAACGAGTGGAAGAATTATTTTATGTCCGTGTTATACAGTACTTAAATAAACCTAGCAAAATTATTGGATATATGCCAGATATCTACCGTATACTTGGAAAATTCGGTCTAAGACACCACTTGCATATGATTATGTGATCACTGCAAAATTTCCTGGCGCTGTTGAATGGAAATCATTTGTGAAAAAAAGCATACTCAGGCTAGCAAAGTACGAGTATAGGTTACGTTTGACCCTCAATGGAAGTTTGTATGGCTTTAGGAACATTCACGGAGAACTTATCCCATGTAATATATGGCGCTTTGGTCAACTATATAGGGATTACTTGCCTTATTGTAAGACTGTTGTCGTTGTAGTCAGTAAAGTTTTTACCACTACGTATAATGCAATATGTCCTAAATGTAAGTTAGCGACAGAATCAGTCGCTGTACATCTCATTTTGTTTTGTCGAACAAATGATAATATAAGACAAAGTATGTGGCGCATTTTGCATAAATCCCTGGGTGATGATAACTTCAACAACCTATGTAATATGCCTTGCATGGATCAAATTATTGAAATGTTATCGGGGTTTATCTCGCTAACTATGGATGATGTAAAGCGGATTAAATGCTTCAAGATAATTCTGAGATATATACATCACTTAACAAAAATATTGAATTACCTGCTGTAACCAATTTGATTATTTAATAACTTTATTTATTTGTTAGTACATATCCTGACAGTTCATACAGATTCTCTATGCCTTTCGCTTTCGACATAGATTTCTCTGTATTAAAATAATTGCTAGGACAAAGCTTAAAACTCAACAGGCCTATAGATTCCCTATACTTTTCGCATTCCCACATAGGGTGTCTGTGTAGGGCCATCTGTTGAGAGAAAATTGTAAAATAACTGTGAAACTATTGTTTTTTTTATTTTATTTATTTATTTTTTTTTTTTTTTTTTTTTTTTTGTATATATTTGTGCTGTATGTATGTGTTCTTATTTGTGTTTATACATATTTGCTCATTGTATGTAAATTGTATTTATATTTCTCATCTTATGGTGGAATAAAAGATATATCTATCTATCTTTCCGAGTATTTTATTCCTCATAAATATACCCGAAAGCGTTATTTTAGTGAGTTTGGTGTATACTTCTCATGTAAGATTGATGCAGATGTGTAATTGTAATAGTTTACCTTAAACATTAACTTAATTTGTATTTTTAAATTGCTAGATTATTAAAGTAATCAATTAGATTTGAAAATAAAAAGTAAAAGAATTCTTTAAAGATTTGGAAACAACATAGATGTGAATAGTTACGTATCTTATACCTTTACTTCTTTAATTGTGTAACTCTTTCATATGGAAAGATACACTCCTATGCCACTAGTGGTCAGTCGCAGGTTATACATATTAGGGTCAGCATTGCTGAAAAATGGCGTTGTGATGTTCATAGTAGCATTCTTCATTGTTTTAGTACAAGGCAGTTCATGCGCGTAGCAACCCTGAATCCAAATATTTCAAATAGCATTTTAATATGGTTGTACATATGTAACTATCTTATATGTCGAATGGGCATTATTCTAAAACAGCTAATGCCGCACTTAAAAATACATTTATTTTATCATTTGGATTGTAATGTTGAGCAATCTCTGACCCATCTATCTTTTACATAAAGATTATATTTGTTTACAAAACATTTGGCATTTCCATTGTCCCTTATATTGTGAGATACAGCATGCAAGTGCTTAGAATTCTTAAGATGAAGCCTTTCCGTATTCTGTGTCTTTTCTTCTTATAACGGTGAGAAATTATCATAACCGCCTATTATGTATTATTATTATTATAATACATTGTACTAACAAGTTTTATAGTCAGTACATTACTCAAGTATAAACTATAATATAAAATCCAATTTCGATGTCTTTAACGATAAAAAGCATCAATAGAATTTTGCGTTCATTCTATATCTTGGGTGACAGATAATTGCCCCTTTATATCAAACAGTTTTGTAAAGTGCCCAGTCAAACTGCAACTAATCGGACTGCACGTAACCTCTAATAACATCATGTTGGAATAATATAAGGTCAGGAATATTGTTAATAGCCTGATCTTTCTTGTCCTCCGTCCAAGAAGGTCCCATTGGTGCTGGATTCATGTTCTGTGAGAAGCCGGCAACTGAATCGTTATGCCTTGCCAAGTGGGTGGAGAGCGTTGACAATCTTACGCTAAGCGTTAATATTTTGAGGAATGACGACCAGAATTGTTTTTCAATCGCCATTTACGGAAGCGTGAAATGGCCATCAGACGCTAATACGTTTTAGTACGTTAAGGCTGCGGAAAGGATATAATACCAACTCAGCTCCTTATCTACGTAGATACGGTAATGCAACTCTTCCTCTGTCTGTGAATCTCAGATGTTTACCTCATTTAAATAATCTTTCCGCCCTGACAGCTTCTTAACAGGTACTGGGATAAGTTATTTGTCGATGTGTCTACCTCAGTTGCTTGATACAGAATGATCGCTCTGCCATCTGCCTTCCAATGTATTCCGTATTTCGCACGTCTATTCTGTCTTAGAAAGTGTATCTGATTGTGCCATTTATAGAAGCCACGTTCTATTGGTTCAACTGGTATTTGCTCTAACAATTGGATGTTTCCCGATACTGGGATCTAGCATAGGCCGTAATTAAACAAATTCAACCACCAAGTACCAAAATTTTATCAACAGCAATACAACTATAATTATATCAATGATAAAATACCAGCATTTAAGGGAGAGGAGGGACGGAGTCAAGTACTATCTAAGCTTATGTATGAAGTTATAAGTATATCAAAAATACGTTGTTTTTTTTTTTCTGAGGAAATTGATCGCAGATTCTGATTATCATTCCTCTCACTTCGTAAATAGAGACAAACCGATTCTGCTTGCTGAGCTTCAAAATTGTCTTCCCATATATTTCATTGATTAGATCTTACTTCATCGAAGAAGAAAGTAGGTTGGCATTTCAGTTGATATTGTCAGTTAAATATAGAACTTGTTTTGATAAAATGTTATTTTGCCTCAAATAAGTAAATAGCATATTGAAATTAATGCCATTTTGTCTCTTTAATATCACATATTTCGTGACGAAACATTATACTATGTCACGGATTTTTGCCTACAGTATTACAGATTTATAATTCCAAAAGGCTTTTAATTTTATGTACTAAGCAGCTGTCCATTTAGATGTTATGCAATATTACACATGAAGATATACAGTTAGGACCATAAAGGGAGGTAATTATAAATGACGAATTCAATAATATTTTCAACGATGTTAATTGATATTCAAACCTCTGGCAAATATATGAGAAAACAATTAATGAAAATAGGATTTGATAGTAAATATATATATATTTGATGGTCAGAACAAAACAAATGTGGCAGCAAGATTTTGAAAAAAAATGCATTATGAGCCTTTCAGACATAGAAATATGGGTAATTCGGATATTTCTTTTCTGTGTTACAACATTAAATGAACATACATGGGATTTATATAAGCGTAAACTCAAATTTATCATTTGCATCATTTAGTCTACGCACAAGGAAGTAAGAATTTGTCATCTTGGTGCATGTAATTTGTAATTTTTCAATTTGAAAGGTGCAAAAAAGCAATTTACATTCACATGAAGTTAGAAGTTGTCATCTAGATGCATGGAATTTGTATTTACTAAGTTGAAATATGCAATATAGCAGTTTGTATTGTGGTGGATAATACCAAAAAGCAAATTACATTCATAGGAAGTTAGAATTAGTATGGAAGTTGTAATACGTAATGTTGCAGTTTGTATTGTGGCGAATAATATCCTCCATAATAAACAGAATGTTTATTTACTACTGTGAGATGTTTCAGATGTCATCAAAATTGTGATTTGTTTTGTATACTTCCAATATGAGAATTTGCTTGAAGTTCAAAATGTTCACATAAGGTTAGCAAACAAATCAATTAAACAAATGACCCATTTTTATTTTAAATTGCTGAATTTTCTTTGTACATTTTGAAGCCTTTAAAACTACGGGTTTAGCTTACATTTCCAATGCCGTCCATGAACGGGCCCGATCAAACCAAGCCTGCAGTAGTCTTTCATTTTATCCGTTTTGGACGACATGTGGAATTTCCACCTTTTCCATTTAATGAAATTCTTTCTTCTAGAAATATCATTATGCAGAACTAACTTCGCCCATTCTCCCTCTCATTTACTGTTTATAGTTTAATAAATAAATCAATCAAGGAATTTGTTGTTTTACTTTTAGACTGCATTCCCAGGGAAACAACAAGCAATGACATTGGGACAATTATTGGCATTGCAGTAGGGATTCTCGTGACTGTTCTATTAACAGTGTGTGCCATTGTGTATTACAAATGTGTATACCGAAGCAGAAGGTAACTATAAATATACCTTGCATTTATAATAAATGAACATATTGCTGATCAAACGGTTAGCCTACAAAGCTGATAGTTGTTTTACTTGCGCAAAATATAAAAACAACTACAAAGGTCCAATACCGAGAAATATATGTGTTCCAAGAACGCAGCTCCCCCTATGACATCTTATTTTGATTTATTCCTTCGAAAGTAATATACATTATTCATGAATTTTAGTATGTATTGAGAAAAAAGCATTTATGTTAATACCAACAAAAAAATAATTGAAAACAGATGTTTTTTTGCTGTTGTTTTTTTTTTTTGGGGGGGGGGGGGGAGGGGGGTGTTGTTTGTTGTTTGTTTGTTTTTGTTTGTTTTTCATTATTAACGAGATCACACATTCCACACAAATAGTAATTGGTGAGTAGAATACTGATCGGTTACTTGTGTGCAGGCACGGTCTAATAACGCTTGAGAATATGCAGGCATCTTGTAGCGTATATATGTATTGCATTTATTGCATATCTCTGTTGATTATTTCATAACATATTCTATTGGTCTGTGTCGATTACTTCAGTACACGTATTGCATATCTTTGTTTACTATTTCAAAACGTATTACATGTCTGTATTGATTGTTTCGGTACTTGTTTTGCATGCCTGTGTTGACTATTTCAGTACATGTGTTGCATAACTGTGTTGTTATATTTCAACACATGTTTTGAATGTTGGCATTGATTTATGATTTTCAGAGATGTTGCTGCAGCTCAAGAGGTCAGGCGAGAACCACCAAAAAGATACTTCAACATTCAAGAACTTTATAGGGACCAGACATATTAGCAATGAATGATGAGTGGACATGTGTTTCATAATAACATAAAATCAAACTTGAAAAGTACAATTGTAGTAATATATATATATATGCTGACTTTGTATTTCAATGTACTTGTGTATGGACCGGATGCCTTATTGCACAATAAACTTTGAAACTTGAAAATTATAAATATCGCATATATTTATATTATCATCAAGATGTATGCGATAGTACTTTTTTTCTGGAAATATTTGCACATTTGTAATAAAAGAAGATTATGCATTGCTATAAAGTTCAACATAAATCCATGGCCAATATAAAAAGATAAAGGTTTCACGAGTTAGAATGCTTTATAAACGCATTTACGTACACATTCATCGAGCAATTGTACATAGTATCTTCAAGTTGTATTTGCTATGTACCACCTTTTTGCTATATATTTTTAAAAAACAGACATTATATTATACGCGATCTCAAACTTTAGTGAAAGACAGATACGACGGTTTCAGTACACATTTCCCATATGCTAGTATTTGCCGTCAGAAGTATACACATTCGACCTGTTTGTAATAAGACAAAATATCATACTTGGATCATCAAACAGAGTCACACATACGAACATAACATCACTGAATGGACTTTTGAATCCAGGTTTTGAAAACGTATAGATCTTAGTGGTTCGTAAGAAACACTTTCGACATTCTATTTCTGTATATTTTCGGTTTAATAAAATAAATATTGCATTCCTGTGAGGGTTATATGAAAAATGTTCACCCCTCAAAATATGAATATAGACCTCTGCTGGCGCTGCGGTCGATAACCGTGAACATTTTCGAGTGCGAAATTTTGGACAAGAGGAATTCCGATATTTGTTGGCTACAGCCCCTTAAATCTGTGTGTACGTCAATAACTTTAGTCTTCCGTAAAGAGTCTAGAGAACTCTTGCATGATGTGTATTTAGTATTCAGTTTCAACGTGGCATTACGGTACTGAAAAAAAAGACTCCATTTGAATTATTAACAGGTACTGCCTGCTATCACAATCGCACTTCTACTACAAAGTGAAACTTTTAAAAATATTTCAAAGTTTATAGATGAACACAATCTTGAAACTCGTCAACATGGCACCAAAAATATCAAAATCAAATATGAATCCATTGATATTGGATGAGATGAGAAGAAAATTCGTGTATGTAGTTTCAATACAAGAAGTATCAAAAATAAAACCATTTCACTGTATGATTATATAGCTTCAAATGATTTGAATTCGGTAGCTCCTGCTGAGATCTGACTTGGAACTACAGTTGATTTAAACGTGTATTGGTGAACTTACTTCAGATGGTTATTAAATTAAACATGTTTCCCGTCGTGGCAGCAGCTGTGTAGTTGGCGTGGCTCTCATATATAAATCTGCAGTTACTATTCGTTCTATTGCATCGAGTCGTGACAAAGATTTGAAATAATCTTAATACATGGATTTTAAATTAAATAGCAATGCCTGAGTGGCAGTGATATTATAGACCACTACTAACAGAACAAAACGGTTTAAATACCAGTGTGTTTCTAGAAGAAGAATGGACTACTTTTTTTCTGGCAAGAGATGCTGCTGTTGAAACAGAACATATTATTGTAGAAGACTTGCATTTCCATCTGGATATTACCATAGACCATAACGCTTGTGCCATAAACCCAGCTATGGTTCAGATGACGAGTTCCTTTCGGAAAGTATAGTCCACGAAAGTTGTTTTAAACAGGCAATTTACGCGTCCCATCCACTAATAAATTTCCAAAAGGCACAGACGTTGATTAACTAGTGTTTACATACGCAAATTAACTATCCTTAATGATAGATAAACATGCTCTCATTCGCATAAAACCTTTTTCGACTTTTCTGCTCCTAGATTACAGACGAAATCTCTGAAGCAAAACATTTAAAACTCCAGCTTGTGCAGAAATGGCGTAAGTCTTAACTTA
Organism: Mercenaria mercenaria; assembly: GCF_021730395.1. Classification (NCBI taxonomy): domain Eukaryota; kingdom Metazoa; phylum Mollusca; class Bivalvia; order Venerida; family Veneridae; genus Mercenaria; species Mercenaria mercenaria. The sequence continues at coordinate 3,455,346 of NC_069378.1, forward strand.
CAATCGGTCATCTTTACGAAGACCAATGTACTATTGTAAACAAAATCTTCTCATTCAGGCAAAATTAGGAATGACATTAACTTGCATATTCAGACTGATTGTAATTCAGCAGGCTTAAATTCTTCAAAGCATCAGGTAGAAATGAACTGTTGATTTCGCTCATGCAACGAAAGAAGAGGTAAAACAAATAATACAACCATCTCCAAATAAACCCTGTGTACTTTAATCGTTACCAACATAACTTTTAACGAAATACTTTGAAAAACCTTGCCGTTGATTACAACATTATAAATACACTAACGGAATTAGGTTATGTACCAAAAACTTTAAGATTGCGAAGATAAAACCGTTTCATTAGACAAATCTTAGAAGAGGTAGTATATGCGCGTCTTGAATGACAGAAGTCCGCACACAGAGTTTCATTCAACTGAGGCAGATTTGATAAAGGTACAAAATGATATCCTCCAATCATTCAACTTAGGCAGCTTTGATAAAGGTTCAGATCATTCGACCAAAATTCTTTAACAGGCCATGTTGCAACATGCGCAGAACATAGCAAAGTGCAATCTCTTAAAACGGGTCGCTCTTACTATAATTGCACCACTGGTATTACACAAAAATAAACATTTTTTTTCTTTCCTTGAAATGATATTGTAATTGAAAATACTTAAATGGAATGTGTTAATTGTAATGTTTGATTTAAAACCTATTCAACAAATTCTAGTGCACTTCCTAAAATTCGTCAATGACTTCCTTTTAAATACTTTAGCTGTCAACATTGAATAGTAGTGATCAAATGTTATTCACCATAAAAATATTAAACCGACACTTAATTCGTTGATACGCCTTTGTATGTTAGAAATGTAAATGGATAATGAGATTTCAATAAAACACATGCGATAGAAACGGACATCACTGATTTTTATGTTGAGTTATTGTCTACATATCCACATATTTTATTGTACAAATGCTTTTATTTACATAGCTATCTTATGGTTTAGTTGAACTGAACAAACGAAATTTTACAATTTAAAGTACACGTCTTCATAAAATGTAAAGTTTGTTGAAAAATATCTTCCTTGTTCATTGTTGAGCTGTAACATGATCATGAACGACACGATCAATACAAAAGACCAAGTGAATAAAGAATTTACATATGTAAATGGTATATTAAGACATCTTAATCTTTGAAGTAGTGTGGTTGAATATTGTGTTTATGGAGAATAAAAACAAAAAAATCGATGTCTTCTGGCAGACACAAATTCAAAGAGGAATTCAATAAATCAGTAAACGTATTGGGAAAAGACAACTATGGACACTATAATGATTCAGAAATGAACACCGAGGAATCGGACGGAAAACGACCATATAACAAGAGTACAGATGTGACATATGAGAAATTAACGCCTACAGTGGATGTTACCAGTATGTATGATACCATAAATAGCGATGATGTAGGCAATAAGGAACAAGTAGCAAACATGGCCAAACAGTATGGGTATACAACGGATTCGGAATCGGACAATTTTAAATGTTCAACAGGAATAGAAACGAGAATGAAAACATTGGCTGGAAATCAAGTGAGGAACCGTAATACAGATATTGCGTATGAAACCTTAGCGTCAACGAATGATACTTCAAATGAATATGACAAAATTCGAAGTGGAATTGATGATAACGCTCTCGAAAGACATAGTTCAGAAGAAAATACGAAAGTTTATACGAATATGATCTTAAATGCAACTGACTTAAATCTAACAGAAAGCAACCCTGATACCGCTAAATCATTCGAAGTGTGGACAAAGACAGAATCTCCGAAAGCTTTAACTAGCGAATATGAAAGTCTTACATTGCAAAATCTGAGTAATCAAGATGAATATAACACAATAAATGGAGTTGACAGGAAAAAGATTAGAACTGCATTTGCGTCTCGGAAAACCAGACTGATTTGCATTTTTCTTGTAATTGCAATTCTTGTAATTACAACTGTAATAACCACATTAGTTTTCACTGTCTTTAAAAATGAGAATGTTGAAAAATGTATATCGTTAATTGCTCCAGAAAATGGGTTTATAGACGATAAAAACAAAAAGGGTTCCTTAGTTGTGGGTACAGAAATAACTATCTCCTGCATGGAGGGATATTTTGTTGACGGAAATGATACAGTTGTATGTTATCTTAACAGAACTTGGTCAGAATCTCCAGCATGTGAAATAAGGGACTGTGGAATACCATCAGACATAAAAAATGGTTATATAGATGATTTAGAGAATACAACAGTTAACAGTACATTCACTGTCAAATGTGACGAAGGGTACATTAAAGTGGGCGTTGAAACAGTCACGTGTGACATGAATGGGACATGGAGGGAACTACCAAACTGTAGACCTGTGTCTTGTGGGATTCCTCAAGTGTTAGATAATGAAACTGTTATCGTGAACAACGTAACTACATTTGGAACAACTGCCAACTTTCGATGTATTGAAGGATTCTCGCTAACGAGCGCCTCGTTTGCAACCTGTTTAAGTAATGGCAGTTGGACACAGATTCCTTCATGTTTCAAAACGATTGGTACTGTATATTTTGTGTTCTTAGATATGTTCCCCTTTTCATTGTTACAACAATCTGTTAAGTATATTTGATTTTTCTTAACAACATGCATTGATCTGTAGAATGGTAGGAATTAATATTGTCTCAATATAAAAACACATAAAACCAAGACTACCGTGTGGCTTGAACCAGATATTCATTAACGAAAAAAGCATTGGTAGAATTCCTTAATTCAGACAAAAACCATCTCCGTGATAAAAATAATGGAAACTTATTTTTTCTAAATCTGCTTACAGGAGCAGCATGCGAAGAGGCAGAGGTACTGTATGACCTTGTACGAAGATCTAGAATATATCAAGCTGATGGTGTACAGGGTAGTGACCCGTTTGTCGATGACGAATACCTGTCCCCAGATTGGTACAGCGTAATTTTCAACGGGGAACAATATATAATGCCAGATGTAAATTCTATGCCGCAGTACAACTTTTGTGGAACTGAGAACCCGATTTATCTCAAGGGTGAGTGAAAGCATTTATGTTTCAGTTGTAATAGTTGTAAGGTTAAAGAATAACTGCACATATCAAAGCTCAGAATGACGAACAGTACGTGACCGCAATTCACAGACGGTCAGACGGTCAGACGGCCGGATATAAATATGAAGACATTTGAATAACTCTGTGGGTCTTGTAGCGTAGCCGCTCCTTAAGTCCTCTGGATAAATAACTCAATACACTGTTTTTCGTTTCTATGTAGTTTATTTTCCGTCACCAATTGTATAACTTCAGACTGACAGAGCTAACAAAATTCCATCTAGCACAAGTAAGCCTTTAAGCATTTCATAACTCTCTGTCTTCGACTTCGTTCTTTCTCGGGCTGTGAACAGCGCAAGGACTTAGCCCTGGCCGGCCTCCGAGCCGCCACGTGGTTGCTGTGTGAGCGGGCGTCCACTTTCAGCTTAATCTAGCAATTTGAAAATACAAATTATTATAAGGTAAACTATTGCAATACATAAAATGATTACTTTCATGTTTTTATTTTGTGTATAACTGCAAACAATTATTAGCTGTTTTGTACAGTGTATATTTATCTTACACACTATTTTATTATTCTATATATCTATAATATCATATATATCAATATAATAATCGATCGGTGTGTTTTATAGGTTCTTATCTTTAATGTACAGTGTTAATTTGTTCTTTCAAGAGCTCACCTATCCTTTGATGTATATTATCATATTAACTCTATTTTCAGGTCCATAATATCATTATACTACGTTTATATAGATCCTTTTCTATTTAATACAACATCTTCAAAAGCGCTTTACAGCAGACATTGACAATTACACATCTATAAACTGCTGCATCAATCTTTAAATAAGAAGTGTACACCAAACGCACTTAAATAACGTATTGGGGTATATCTATGAGCAATAAAATACTCGGAAAGTTTTTAAAGTTCTGAAAAGAAATATGCTTTGTAAACATTGTAAAGTAATCAGTGTATCCGCATCTATTAGTTTGGTTCGGCGGGTGTTTCATAGTCTGGCAACAGACTACACACAATACTCCACAGCACAGTTTTAGTCTTTTGGCACAACGTACGACATGTTGTCTTTAGACCGTAGGTTCCTTCCAGTCTGTACACTTTAGTTTTATCTTTATATAGGTGTGGAACGTTCATGTAGAACATTGAAAGTGTATTGTATTTTCTACCTTAGGATTAACCTTTTTATGTATCATATTATATTTGCTTTTTTAAATTCTCAAGTCGTTATCTTTTATGTATATTTATTTTTTTATACTTGATTATCTTAAGGTCCTTAACATAAAAAAATGATATATGTTATTGTATTTGTTTTATGTCCTTTTTATGTTTATTTTAGGTCCTTATAAAAGATAACATAAACTATAGGTACTCAATGTGCTACGCACATGTAGACCCTCACATGAAAACAGCTGACGGAAGGTATGACTTATCGATTACTTTTCACCTTTTCCGGACGGACATATGGGACTCATTTTCAGGCTGAATTGAATTGTATATATAAAATAACTTACAAAAGAGACAAATCTTTTCGTGTTTCCGAATTCGAACTTTTACAGGTGACATTCTACAACTGTATAATTCTCTATATTATAACACATGACTGTGTGTTGCTTAAATATGCATACTAATGTCTTCTTGGTATTATAAATTAAAGGGAATTGTTCTGTGTGTTGACAGAATGAAATACTTAATCCGTGCATTACAAAGACAATTTCTAAGCGAAGGTCCCTATTCTTCACATTGAATATATATTTTCCAGTAAATATCTACATTATTTGCGGTTGGACACGTATGCCTCTTTCAAATATATAAAGAATATATTTAAACATATTACAAGTGTTATCAGACTATGTATCAAAATATCCATATAAAATGTCATGAAATCAGAATATATATCGAAATATCAATGTTAGATTTTATGAAATAAGACTATGTATCCAAATATCCATTTTAGGCTTTATGAATTGAATGATTATGCTGAAGAATTCATACTTTACTGGAACACGGAATACAATATTATGGTGAGTTAACAGGGCCCTTAAATGGAATGATACAAATACATAGCAAATAAATGTAAATGCACATTTAATCAGTGTTTGTTCAGCCTAAAACATTAATTAGTTGCCGACTCATACACCAAAATAAAATTGCTTTTTATTTATCAGCTTATCAGGTTTTTATTTTCTAAGATATGATTGCTTGTACGAAAGGAGTTTTTTTCAGATAGTCGAAGCTGTATGTTAACTGATGGAAAATGATAAATAAACCGACAGCTGTTTGAATTAACACGCATTTTGATATTTTATTCCATACATAATGTTTTTCTTAATGCATTTTATGGCACACTTGATAATGCCAACGGAAAAATACGTGTTTAGACATTTTTACATTTCTGCTTGGTATAACTTTTTTGTAACTTAATGATTTTGGACGTTTGCACTTACAGGATATAAAGTCGAAAATGTTTTGCCATTTTGCCATTATAAACTGGATACATATATTTATCAAGCTATGCTCAAAGATCTTGTGAGATTTCATGCGTAATAAAGATTCTTCTTCTCTTCTCTTATAACAAACCTTTCCTGGAATTGGACACTAGATTTAGAAACACCTTTATGCGGCCAAGGAAATTCAACTTCAGATCGATATTGTTGTCGTACTTACGATGCTTTTCTTTTGAAACCATGTAATCGACAGCTGTGTTTGTTGATGGTCAATTACAGATAAAACAATACCAGGTTTATAATATATTTGTGACAACCATACAAACAACAAATATGTTGATGATAAACCATTACCATATGAATACCAAAATCGTAAACGCCATTCAAAGGAAACATACACCTGTTATTGATAAATTACAGTTGAAGTCCCTTATCGTGTTCATTCCATATTTTCAAAATCGACCAAACGACAGATATGTCCGTTGATTGTCAGTTACGAATGAAAAATATTACTGTCTTCATGCCGAATGTGTTTAAACCATTCAAGCAATATATCTAATATATCTGGCAGTTGATTATACTAGTTACATATGGAAAACATTAGTACCGTGTTCAGGCCATGTTTTTTTATCAATGTTTATGAAAAAAACCTTCAAACGGTTTTGAATGTCTGTTGGTTTTGATAGTAACAGATGGAAACCATTACCGTATTCAAGTTCAAAAACACATATCTGGTACTTAGGCCTAAAAAAATAATTATTTTTTTCCGGTAATATGCTCAAAAAAATAGGGTAGGTAGGTCGGAATTTCTTTTTTCTTTAAGTTAAGTCTAATGATAGAGTTTATATGAGCGTGTTTGTAAGTCTAGAATTCTTTTAACGTAAATACTTTTAATCGAAATATATAAATCTGTAATATCTTATTCGCCTTTCATTTGAATGATTATTGAAGTACTCTATGAAAAAGATGCTAATCAGGTCAATTCAAATCTGATTTGAGTGATATTCTGATTTTTCGGCGTGCCGTATTAAGCACGATTTTATGACCTCGTATGACCTTATGCCGCCTGAATAATGTACCAGTCGGATTGCTTGGTAAGGTATTCTCGGTATTTTCAGCCATAATGAGAGATTTTGTAAGAGTGGCGCTGATTGGAGGAAAGGCTGAAAATGCTTCACTCTGAGTCATGTGTGACACTGAGTGAAATGACAACGCGTTCGTCATCTATAACTTCTATAAGCCCAGCACCATCGGGTTGTATGCGTACCACTTGAACAGGTGTGCGTAACCAAATATTCATCTGCTCATCCGGACATATTTCTGTTTTGTTAAGTTTTCTTGTTAGGTTATTTCTGTTTTGTTAAGTTTCCTTTCCTTAAGTTTTGTTTTTACAAAAATATTATTTGTTTTATACAGTCATTAACTCTTACCCTGCATTACAGCAACAATTTCTAACCAGTGCAAATCATTACTAACCTGCAACAACATGTCCGATACTGTTAAATTTTAGACTCTAAATTTTAAATTAATCTTTCCGGTGAAAACAGTACTGTACATATTTTGAATGATAGACAAATTTGATAATAAGCTGAAGTAGGGTAAGGGTTCATGTTGCTTCCAGCAATTCCACAAATAAAATATAGAATGTATTTCAATATTGTTTGCTTACTGTTACCATCTTTTGAGCACCAAAGGCTCAAAGTGAGCTTTTGTGATGGTTTGGTGTCCGTCGTGTGTCCCTCCACAATTCCTAAACACAGTCTTCTTCAGAACTACTGTCCTCATTTCTACAAAACTTCACAGAGGCCCCTTTCAACATAGCCAAAAGATTTAAAATACAGGTTTCTGCCCATATATATCTTGTGCTTCAGTTACATCACGCCGACCATCTTTTTTAAAGATATTTCTTGTTTGGATTTTTTATAGACTTTTCAGAAATTATTTTGTGACAAGAAATGAGTACAAACAAGGGGGTTATGCCTTTGGAGCATTAGTAAATTGATTTCTAACATCAATAAGCATGTTTAAAGCACAAAAAGTGCAGTTTTGCATCTTTTTGTCAAAAAGTTGAAAAAAAATCTCCAAGGCCATAAAAAACATTTAGGGTCGGGCCAAAAATTTAGGGTAGGTCGGGATACCGGAAACGAACAATTTTTACGCCTTATGAAAACTGTACGGTATTTTAATGACAGAACCTCTTGTGCGTGTGCTGTTTCAATTCCTAATTTACGAAAGACATTCAAACGAGTTACCGTTACATTACCTTGCTCAAGTTCGAAACAGTCATTCTTTATGTGTTAATTTCAGGTACAGATGAAAACTGTAAGTTGTGTTAATGACAGAGCCTACTGTACTTGTGCAGTTTCAGTTCGGGCTGGTGGTGATATTTTCCTGATAAATTTATGCAACGGTATGAACTTCATTGGGATGACTTCATGTAAAGATAATGTTCTAAACATTCTAAAGTACAACGATTTGGAGTATAAGGTACTGAATTATTTTCAATCACCATACAAATGTCTGTCTGTCAGTCTGCCTATCGATATGCATTCGTATACAATTTTTATCATTAGTATTATGTTATTGTATACATCTTGAAGCTTCTCTCTTTCTTCTTTTAATTTACACAAACTGATCATTCCATAATATCGAGTATAAAGACCTACAACACATCGCCGTTGAAATGACGAAAAGGACTGTTATACACATCCGTACATATTCTGAAAGAAATTTGAAAGTTACAGATATGTGATTGTATTCTTAGACTGCATGTGAAGATGATGAAATCAAACGCGTGTTTTCTTTATTCTTTTTTAAACATGTGTCTTTTCATTTGTACGACACAAAACAGCGTACTCTACATTCCATTTCGAACTCATATGTGATTTTTATATATAAAATAATACATAGCATTATTAAATCTACAGCTCGTTTAAATGGGTCAGCCGTGTTGATGTACTTATAAAATAGACTTGCCCGGTTTATAGGTTGGTCAGGGGTACGGATATGTATTGTATTTTGCCATTGGAATATTTCTATAAAATGCGTCTCCCCTTCCGTTTAGATCCGTCCATGTTTACAAACACGTTTGTTTATTATATGGACTGAATATTTAAAGTTCTTTCCATTTGTCTAAAATGTGTGTGTGTGTGTGTGTGCGTGTGTGTGTGCGTACATGCGTGCGTACACGCGTGCGTGTGTGTTCGCGTTTAATGTCTTTTTCAACAGTTTTTCAGTCATTTAAACGACGGTGTCTACTTGTAGCAGTGAGCACAATGCCCAACTTAATAGTGCTGCCTCACTAGAATATCACGCCGTAGACACATGGCATGATATCCCACCCAGTCACATGATACTGACACCGGGCTGACCAGTCCTAGCACTATCCTCCTAATGCTGAGCGCCAAGCGAGGAAGCTGCTAGTACCATTTTTTACGTCTTTGGTATGACGCGGCCAGGGATCGAACCCACGACCTCCCGCTCTCGAAGCGAACGCTCTACCACTAGGCTACCGAGGCGGTGTCTAAAATATCACTTTATCTTAATACAAAAGGCAGAGACTCGTAGGCAAAGTAATAAATACGTATTGACTTCCAGCAATGGCGTCATATCATTCTGACGTCATACACATTTAACTTCAGACCAAAACACTGGAACAATGATAAACAGCTGTAAATGTTTGGATTTGAATTATTCTGTTTTAAAGTAACTTTCGAGTTTCTTGATTAAACATTTTTACCTTTATTAGCTCCAGTCATTGTGAGGATTTACCGACCTAGGGAAAGTGATATCAACCTCCTCGCGCTTTTCACACGTCGATAAATCCTCAAATTGACCTCTTCTGAACGCAATAATTGAAGATACATCACGGTGTATGATCAACCTATAGTTCGTGTTAATTAATACATAGAACAAACTGAAACACTGTTTTTAATCTGAAAAAGAAGAAAATATGTACAATTTTATAAGTAATTATTCGTACTTTTGTGTTTAATTTTAAAGGTTTTTACTTTTACCGGGACAGTGATACAAATCCACATAATACAACCGCCGAATTACGACATATTGGACATAGATGTTAAAATGGCACCGAAGGATTTCCAGTCTATTTCTGGATTATGTGGAACGTTTGACTCGAACAGCGGGAACGATTTTCACACTAGAAATGGGACTGTCACTGATCGAGCAACTTTTATTAATGCTTGGAGGTAAGTTTAAACAAAAAACAGTGAGTGCATGCTTGACATTTCAATGGTGGGCATCGTCAAATTAACTTCAACTGTTTAATAAAATCTGTAAAGTCTTACTATCATATATAGCATATGCCTTTATGTATTACAATCGCACTTCGTTAGCTAGAAATCGACGGGACTGTCAATATTTGTTCAAGTCATTAGTATTTCAAGTCAACGAACATTGAAAAATATATAAGGATTTTTCTCAACGATGAGTTCGATCGAAGAATGGTGTTTAAATTATCCGAGTTCGAGCGAACCAAGTTTGACATTTTTTATATTTTATATTTGTACAGTAAAAATATTAAGTTATGAAAAATAGTGGCACAATAAGCATCATAATGGCGACCTCCTGTACCAAAAAGTGACACTGCCTTTTATACAGTATTTCCTGCTTGAGTTTTGATATTTGTCTTCAACTTAATTTTATGCTCATATATGTGCGTTGACAAAGTGTTATACCCCTTAACTATGCAAAAGAGTGTCATGAAATTGAAATAAGTCATATTTTGTAATAACTCTGTGACATATCTCCTCCAACCAGCTAATAGTGTATAAGATGCAGACCTTTTCAAAAAAATTGATGGCGGCAAGAAAGTTTTGTTTGCTTGTATGATCTTTTTTTTTTGCAATCATAAGTCGTTTGATCAGTTTTTTATTGTTATCTTTTTGGAAATTTAAATGACCATTCCAAAAAATGTTTATTTACTTTTAAATATAATTTATGATTTATAAATCCTCGAAATTCTAAATCTTAATTCTTTTTTGAAAGGTTATACGTCACCTTGACGTTTTCTCAGTCCTATCAAAAGATATATTTTGTGTTTTTCCTAGCACGGACATGTGAGAAAATGTATAGTTAAATAATTATGCTTTCCATTTACAAATATGTTAAAAATTGCACATTTTTATCTTCTTTATGATGCTTATATTCTATGTTTTTGTTCTATGATAGAGTAGGACAAAGTGACAAAAACTACCTGTATCCAACGTGCAATCCTGACGTCAGCAGTTTTGAGGACGCAGAAGAGTCGCATGCTTGCACCTGCAATTGTTTTGATGGAGTCAATATTTGTGATACTGACAAAAGCGAGGCAACTTGTGCTCCGTCAAAATTTTTGAACTGTACTATAAATCAAAAGAGTGATAATCTGTGTGCAAGGTTTTCTAACAAGTGTGTGAGCACAAACTAGACCTATCAGACAAGTTTCAAAAATTCTAGACGTCTTGCAAAAGTAATGAATCTTGGTGTTGCAAGATGTTTGACACATTTACAGTTACATGTTCAGTCTTTGATATAAAAGAAGGATATTATATCCATCAGGGAAAGCCACGTTCTAAAAACGCAGCCTCCCCGAACGTAAATCCAGCACATGGGCGCGCACAAGACCAACACTCTCTCTCTCTCTCTCTCTCACACACACACACACACACACACCACACACAACGTAAACGCACAATGACAAAACAAACAAATAAAGGAACACAGTGGGCACCGCTTTGGAACGGTCAGTTGGGGAGCTTAAACAAAGTAATTATTTAACTTGTCTCAAATGATATTAGTTGCGCAAAATTGATGAATGAAAGTTCAGTTTGCTAAAAGTATAAAATTGTTAATCATGTGTTCAAGCATAACAGGAGCAAGATCTAAAATAGTGACAGGAAATGAAAATAAATAAAACTCATATATTTGTAGCTTCTTTCAACAGATGAAATGACGGCATATAAGGGGAAATTTCATATTCATTTAAAATATGGTTTCCATGTCCAAATAGACCTTCAAAATTGGCTAACCAATGCATTTAATGTAGATGTACAAATAAGGACTATTCTATTTTAGACATGCATATATCACTTTATACTGCAATAAATTCTATATAATTTTACCGTAGAAAACTTCATTGGTTTACAAACTTTTAAGGCTTTTTCATTTTTGATGCGTATGCGAGAATGATAAAACAATGATTAAATGTTTGTACGTAAACATCTTTTTCCGGTAACAGAATATACAATCCAGTTCTAGTTATTTACCTAAAACATATTTGAAATAAGTTAATATTGATCCATTCAAGTCGAATTATGTCAAAATTATGCTGTTAAAATGTTGCTCTTTGGTTTCCTCACTGGTATGTATCACTGAAAATTCTAACACGATCCGCAGCAATTGTTCTATAAACATATAGCGAAATCGCCTATACATGAATCTACGATAAAATATGGTTGGCTGTTACATTTCACCCCATATGATCGTAACATAAGAGATTCTACTCCAGTTCCATTACATACGAATTATTTCAGGGCCAAACGGTTGAAAACAGCATCTCAAAAACATAAATATAATAAAAAGTCATACTGATTTAATATGTGTAGGTCCGTAAAACTCGTTCTGATCTCTACGAGCGAATTCAGTTAGCTTAATTATGATTCAGCGGTGACGTCATAAATGTATGACATAAAGTATGATGTCATAATGATGTGACATCATATAAAAGTTAAGCTGGTCACTCGTAACACAGTGCTACGCACTCGGGATTTAATTATTACGCATCCAAACTCCTGCTCATATTTTATTAACTGATAAAATATAGGAACAGATTTATTATTTCTTAACTAAAACGATATCTGGAATTTCAAGTATCATATTTTTACCCTGAAATTGTAATATTGATTCCTCCTAGCAAAATATAACACATCTACAGGAGAAGGGAAAAGACATCCACATAATAGCTAAAAAAACATCCTCTTTGTCACTACTTCTGATGTGATAAGTATCTGAAAAAATAACTATGCATACATTTTATTGAATTTAACGTCTCACAATTAAAAGTCATATTGGGACTTTTCCAGCTTTGATGGTGGAGGAAGACCCCAGGTCACCCTCCGTGCATTATTTCATCACAAGCGGGCATCTGGGTAGAACCACCAACCTTTCGTAAGCCAGCTGGATGGCTTCCTTACATGAAGAATTCAACGCCCCGAATGAGACTCGAGTCCACGTCGGTGAGGGGCAAGTGATTTGAAGTCAGCGACCTTAACCACTCAGCCAAGTAGGCCCAAAATGCATACATGGTCCGAAAGTATTATTCTTACACTACCAGATTTGTTTTCCTATAAACAAAACTGACTTAAACTGTGTGTTTTTGTGCATCACAATCACTGTTTTCACGGATTAATAATAATTCACTTCCTCTCAAGTATATGCAAAATAAAATGCAAAATTTATTTTAAGCTAACTAAAGAAATACTGTATTCTATCAGTTAAATATGTTTATATCTCATCACTCACACTGTGAAAATATGAAATCTATATTTTCACACTATGAGAGATATAGCTCCGATCTACTTGTACATTGTGTATGAATTTTAAATTATTTGCTTAAAACAGGATGAAAATTGTAGTCGCACTTTGTTCTTTATAGTATATTTCTCGATTCAATTTTTTTTACTTAATGAGAATTTCATAACGTTATGCAGCAAAAAATAAAATAAAATAAAATGGAACTTTATGTTGTGTGCGGCTTTCTAACGGCACAACACGTCTGACGTCATGTCTGTTTACGTGCGTCTGGTTCCCACGCTGAGATTAAAAATTGTTGCAAAATGCACATCTCAACGTAATTGAGCATAAAAAAATAATGTTCGTTTGTTTTTCGTGAATGTTGAATATATCTCACCTCGAAGCGAGAAAATGTTCACATTTTCACTCAAAACAAACAAATATCCTCTGTATAGTCAAGACGGAATAAAACTAGCACATGTCATTCCTAAGCTGATAAATAACCTCTCTCACTTATTCTGTGGTTATAAGTATCATATATTATCATTTTACCAGATTATTATAAATCTAGTATAATAATAATAATAATAATAATCACAATTTAGAAAATATAACAATGCACATATGGTCGGAAAATAAGTATTTCATATAAAATTGTATGTTATAATGCAACAAAATCACTGTTTGTACGTCACAAATGTTACGCCGTTGTGTCAAACATCATAGCATCATCGTAAAGCAAAGGAATTAACACATTTGTAAGACAGCAGTTTGCTGTAGGATAATTTAATCTACCTGCAAGATAAAGGATTTAACAGGAAACGGGACGAAAGACGGAGTTTTAAGACATTTCTGACATCGTGTAATCTTCTTCTTCCAATACTGTACATGGCCCACTCTGGAGCATTGTCGTACAAGTGCAACTTTACAAGGTGGATGTGAGGCGCAAACAAGTGCAGGTTAAAAAATGGTAAAATCGCAGGTGTACGTATTTACAGTGGATTACAGACAATGCCCGCCTTGAAAGCCTCTATGGTAGTGGCTCCTGTCAGGTGAGCTGGCAGAGTGTTCCATAACCGTATACTGGATGGAAAGAAGGAGTGCCGGTATGAATCTGTTCTGCAGAATGGGCCCATGAATTTTGTGGTGGTAGCCCTGTTGATGGCAGCTGAAGTGTGGTAGTGGGAGGCAGGGTCTATGTCCACAAGGCCGTACACAATACGGTATACCATAATGGCCTTTGCGTACCGTCTACGCTGCAGCAAAGTCTGCCAACCTAGTTGGTTGATCATGTTGCTGGTGCTACTGGTAGTGTGGTTATCCCCAGTTACAAAGCGCGCAGCTCTTCGTTGCACAGCTTCAAGTGACTGAATACACATCTGAGTGTGGGAATCCCAGGCTGGGGCAGCATATTCCAGTATGGACCGGACGACCAGGGACGAATAACATCTATCCTTGATGTTACTTGGGCGGCTTTGTAGGTTGCGGCGTAGAAAAGCTAGGCTGTTGTTTGCTTTCTTGACCACTGTCTCAACATGTGGTTTCCAGGAAAGGTCCTCAGAAAGGGTTACCCCCAAGTATCTTCCAGTCTTTGCAACCGCTACTGTGTGGCCGCGAATCGTGTAGTCTGCGCATAGCGGGTTTCTCTTGCGAGAGAACCTGATGACTTCACATTTGCTGGAGTTATAAGACATTTGCCAGTCCTTTTCCCATTTCCCATTGGAGTCGGTCAAGGTCCTTCTGTAAGATCAAGGAATCCTGAGTTTTAATCTTCCTGTACAGTAGATTGTCATCACCAAAGAGTGTAGTGATGGAGGAAACTGTTGCTGGCATGTCGTTAATGTACAACAAATAAAGAAGAGGACCGATCACGGACCCCTGAGGGACACCGGAGGTAACAGGTGCAGATGCGGATGACTGGTTCTCAACAACCATTTGTTGGCTCATGTGATCTGATGAGTTTTCGAAAGGATGGAACAAAAAATGTTTTTCAAAACCAGTTCATAACCTGCTTCGCTCCCGCCTAATATGGATTTCCTCGACAGCGTATATCCCGTATCCTGTCACCAACAAGCAGTGTAACTAATAATCTCATCACTCACACTGTGAAAATCTATATTTTCATACTGTGAGAGATATAGCTCTGCCCCCTCATACATTGTGTATGAATTTTAAATTATTTGCTTTAAACAGGATAAAAATTGGAGTCGCACTTTGTTCTTTATAGTATATTTCTCGATTCAAATCATTTTACATAATGAGAATTAAAATATCATAATAACGTTATGCAGCAAAAAATAAAATAAAATGTAACTTTATAATGTGTGCGTCTTTTAACGTCACAACACGTCTGACGTCATGTCTGTTTACGCGTGTCTGTTTCCCGCGCTGAGATTAAAAATTATTGCAAAATGCACATCTCTACGTAATTGAGCATAAAATAGAAAATTTGTTTGTTCTTCGTGAATATTGTATGTATCTTACCTCGAAGTGAGAAAATGATATAATAATAATTATTATATTCCATATTCACTCAAAACAAACAAATATTCTCTATAAAATCTGACTAAAATATATCAAAAACGGTGATTTTCTGTTTAATAAAATCGCTGTTTGTCGTTCCGATGCTAATTATTATAAGACTTGGGCACTTTTCTAATAAAATTTCTTAGCATCTTAACTCCAAACAATAATTTTATTCAACGACAAGTCACTGTTTGGGATAAAGTATGTAGTATGTCTAAAAAAACATATCTCATGTTGTATATTTCTTGCTTTATTCGACAGTTTTCATCTATTGACACTTGATCGTATTTTTGTTTTAGTATTATCATATTTTTTAATTACAATGCTGCCATTAGTCGCCGGTAGAAACGGCGACTATATTTGATACGCTTTAGGGTTCTACAGCTGGTAGGTGAAGTTATTAAAATGTGACAATGAAAAAATGATATTGTAAATAAAAGAAAAATATGACAGTTAATGAAAGACTTACATAAAGGAATTAGGTGCTGAAAATTGCATAAGATTTTTATTATTTCAAAAGAAAGCTTTTTTAGGAAAATAGGAAAAATGTATAAAGAACATACCCCTATCCTATTCAGCCGTAAATAAAGCGAGCACTGATTGGCCGAGTCTTTACCTGTGTCTACGTCACGCTGCGAATCGTACTACTGCAGACGAAAAAAAAGATCTACATGAGCGCATGTAAGACAATGGAAGTAACACAGTTTTAGGACAAATTCTGTGACTGTCTCTTGTATGTAAAACAGTTTATAAATGAATGTCATTAAATTTCATTATTTCTTTACTTTATTGTCAAACTATGGGCCTTTCATTAGAAGCTATATAATAATTTGTCGAAATGTTTTGGTTACGAGAAATCTTTCGCATTTATTGTTTGAAAATGTGAAAAATATATGCCGTCGTAGATGATGGTGCGTGGGTTTCAGAACGAGGCTTAGCGTGTGTTTTGTAAACAAAGGAAAACGATTAAGTTTAGGTAACTTTCATCAAGGATACTACGTTTTTCAGTCTTTTAATTTAACGGCATGCAATGCACTGCAATTTCAGTTATTTTTTCCATCCAATCTTCAAAATATTAGCCGACAGTTTTCCGGCAATTTCATGCTCTGCATCAAAATTTTACTTGTACTCTTTGGATAGCAATATAAACGGACGTGGCAGTTTGGGTTTTGTATAGCGAGTTCAAACGTTAATAAATATGCGTTGCTTTGGATAAAACTACAATGTTATTTTTGTAAGTATTTACAATTAGAACAAGATGAGCTAGAGTTTAAGAATTGAGTAACTGCAACAGGATCCGTTATTTCTATTGTTTCCGACTTTCAGATAAATAATATTACAAGTTAACAAAACTATATACACAATTCTTAGGTAGAAGGGTACACTTTGAATTTTAGCCCCGTCAATATTTGTTATAATTAGAACTTCGTGATTTTGGATGTCTATAAAATAAAGAGAGAGATAATGATTGTTAATTCTTTAGAAAATTTAAACAGCTGATACAAGTATAATTCTGGTGTCAGTTGTAAAACTAACTGCTGCTAGCTTTGTATGAATCGATGAGTCACCTTGGCGCGGGGAATTCAAATCATAGAAGTGTTCCATGCTTGTTGATTGACACTCAGGAACATTTTTGCTATTTTGTGAACAAAACGAGATGGATTGGCCACTATTCCATTAATATCCTGTAGGTCAATAGGGACTATTAAATTGAAAAATGCGATAAAACTGGACCTTGTTCCTGCAATGGGATCATTGCAGGCTGTTCAAAAAGTGAAAAATTGAAGATTTTGGCGTGTTATTTTTAATGGATAATGTAAAACTTTCGTTTTGTTAACTTTCTGTATTCTTGTATGAGAATTCTGATCTTGTCATTAATCAAAAGCACAAACCATGCACACAATTTATAAAATCGCCACCCTGATTCTGCTCATTAGGGAAGTGCAATATTACGACTCGCTCATGTAAGCTTGCCGTGCCCAAAATTCTCGAATCTAAGTGTACCCTGCTACCTTAAGGAAAATCTGCCAAAATTATTTATTTATTTATTTATTTGGGTTTTACGGCGCACCAACACAGTATAGGTTATATGGCACCAAACAGGACTACAAATTTTGGTTCCACATCTCATTTACATCGAAATAAAAACATGAAATTATGGAATCAAAATTTGCATACCTGCTGGAATCACAGAGTTACTACCAAAACCAAGTGTTAAGACCCTATTAGTCGTCTCTTACGATCATGCAAGGGTAAGGCAGTGGTACCAATTCTTTTTAGCTCACCTGTCACATAGTGACAAGGTGAGCTTTTGTGATCACCCTTCGTCCGTCGTCAGTCCGTGCGCGCGTCAACAATTTCTTGTCTGCACGATAGTGGTTCCATTATTGATTTTATTTTAACCAAACTTGCACACAACTTGTATCACCATAAGATCTCGGTTCCTTTCTTGAACTGGCCAGATCCCATTATGGGTTCCAGAGTTATGGCCCCTGAAAGGGCCAAAAATAGCTATTTTGACCTTGTCTGCACAATAGCAGCTTCATTTATGATTTGATTTTAACCAAACTTGCACAAAACTTGTCACCATAAGATCTTGGTTCCTTTCTTGAACTAGCCAGATCCCATTATGGGTTTCAGAGTTATGGCCCCTGAAAGGACCAGAATTAGCTATTTTGACCTTGTCTGAACAATAGCAGCTTCATTTATGATTTTATTTTAACCAAACTTGCACACAACTTGTATCACCATAAGATCTTGGTTCCTTTCTTGAACTGGCGAGATTCCATTATGGGTTTTACAGAGTTATGGCCCCTGAAATGGCCAGAATTAGCTATTTTGACCTTGTCTGCACAATAGCAGCTTCATTTATGATTTGAATTTAATCAAACTTGCACAAAACTTGTGTCACCATAAGATCTTGGTTCCTTTCTTGAACCGGCAAGATCCCATAATGGGGTCCAGAGTTATGGCCCCTAAAAGGGCCAAAATTAGCTATTTCGACCTTGTCTGTACAATAGCAGCTTCATTTATGATTTGATTCTAAACTTGCACCCAACTTGTATCACCACAAGATCTTGCTTCCTTTATTGAACTGGCCAGATTCCATCTTGGGTTCAAGAGTTATGGCCCCTTAAAGGTCCAAAATCGGCTATTTTGGCTTTTGCAGCCATATAGAGACTTCATTTGTGGTTTTATTTGATACAAACTTCCAAAATATCTTCAACAACAATAAATCTTGGATTCCATGACAAATCAGATCCAGTTGTAGGTTCCAGAGTTATTTTATATCAGATTACCTCACCTGATTATAATCAAAATGGATTTATATCAGCAAGTACTTATAGGACTTATTTGAAATTTCATTATTGTTATTAGTTGGACTGAGACAATCAGGGTAGATAACTATGGACTGATTTTATGTCAAATTACCTCCCTTTATTTCAAATTAAAATGGGTATATCTCCGTAACTAATGAAGATACTGATTTGAAATTTCATTTATGCCAACATATTTATTTCGCAGATCCTTCTTTTGTTCACTTACGATATTTTTTTTTAATTACTTCCCTTTTACGTTACTATAAATAGCTTATTTTTAGTAACTTTTATAATTGGCCATAGGGAAAAACCGAGACCACTTTTCTGTGGTACAACATAGATGGTACCTCCAATTTTTTAGGTGTTTTTTGACATATCTATACCTTGTAAGAATTTTTGTCTTCTTTTTGGTTAAATTTCTTCCCTTTGTTGTTCCTGTCCTTTGGATTTAGATTTGTTTTTGAGGACCTTCTTGTCTCAAGTGCAATGATAACAGGTGAGCGATATAGGGCCATCATGGCCCTCTTGTTATACAAAGATCGTCCCAGAACCACATGTGCGGTTTCACATATTTTAGAACCTCTTGTTCCATATTTTAAACTTTCTTGGACTTAAAACGCTAGCTGACGGCACAGCAGCTCAAAAATGTTACGGTGAGGACACATCAAAGCATGAAAGTCAGTATATACGTATACGATTTTTTTTTAGATTCTAGCACCATTAACAGTGTTCTAGTACAGTAGAAGCATAATATTTATCATTATCAACCCACGTAACGCATATTTAGTCCACCAGTTGTGCATTTCGTCAATCAGGGGGATGCTCGGACGGTGGGGACCCCATGAAATAGGCAAGTAGGGGGTGGGGACATTTTATTTTCGCAAAATGATATAAAATTGACAACGGGATCATTGCAGGCTGTTCAAAAAGTGTAAAATTGATGATTTTGGCGTGTTATTTTTAATGGATAATGTAAAACTTTCGTTTTGATAACTTTCTGTGTTCTTGTATGAGAGTCCTGATCTTGTCATTAATTAAAAGCATGCACACAATTAATAAAATCGCCACCCTGATTCTGCTCATTTTGGAAGTGCAATATTACGACTCGCTACATGTTAGCTTGGCCGTGCCCAAAATTCTCGAATCTAAGTGTACCCTGCTACCTTAATCCTTTATCGCAATAACACTATATGGATGTGTTTATTGTTCTCCCGCATTCTTTTTCGTGTGGCTTGCTTGCTTTTTTGAAGTTGCATATGTATAAGATCTTTTTGCTTATTTTTTCTGAAAGGTCATTATCGTACTTTAACTTTGCCGTATGTATGTACTATCGCAAGTTTCATCAGTTATTTATAGTAGTTTGTATGTGTTTTGTTTGGTATAATTCTTTTATATCTCTTTCACCTCTATGTTATTAATATGATGTTATATGTCTCTTCCATGAAAATATATGCTGTGAAATATTATTACATAAATACACATTAACACTGTTTTTCAATAACTAGGTCCACTAAGGCATGTCCAAATGACAAAAATCTGACTAAATATATATTGGAATAAAACATGCATAAAATGTTGGCAAATATCGGCTTAGTGTATTCCTAAATTTTTCTATGCATTACTACAGCGGTTTACGATGATCATAATGTATTGTAACAGTTGTAATTTAATGTTATTTAAACCTTCGTGACTGAATGGTACCCTTCTACTGACTCTTGATAGTTTTTGTTTAGGCACATGTTTTTAAACAGTAAATAAACATTATTCTTCTGTCTCAAAGATATTTTTGTTAATCGGAAAGACGTCATGCATGTTTCTTTTCTATTGCATTGGTTATTCTAACAAATAATATACTGCTGCATAATTTTTGTATGACTTGCTGTGGCTGATTTTGAAACGTCAATATTTTACAGAATAAATAAAAATCAAAATTTAGATGTTTGTTGTATTTTAAACAGTTGAACATAAATTATAATATATGTACCTCTTTTTCAAGGGAATAATATCCAAAGACCTATATGCGTATAGATAAAGTAATAAGTTAACACAAAGCTAAATGATGTTGAAGTAACAAAAGTTTATTTAAACTCTTTTAAACATGTTACACACTCCTAAGCTAATTACTATCTATTAAAATCATATTTCTATATTCATTTAACGCTAAACCCAAATTTGATATTTATCCGTATCTTAAACTGTTTTTGTTTTGTTTGTTTGTTTGTCAATATGTCATTTTATGTTTTCTTACAAACGGCGCAGTCCAATATTATAGTCCGTTTTATTCGACCTGGCGGGGTGGAGTTAACCTCTGACTTATGCAAATAATGGTAATCTTAAAAAAACGAGCAAAATAGGTACAGCAATATAACTGTTTAGTTCCGTAATCTTCGGTAACCAAAGACTAACATTCAACGCTACATTAGTTACATGTACTTCATACCCTGCACAATAATGTAGTGGACCGTCGCGAAACGAACTATATAAACTTATCATATAAAATGTCATTAAAACAACCTGTAAGTGAAATATACAGTAATATTTGTATTCCTAAACACACCTTGAAAGATTTTTTTTCTTTAAAGTCTTTCCTTATATGTATAGATTTTGTTTTTATCATTTTTGCACAATCAATGAAGGTATCTATTGTAACAGTATTTTTTCAGTGCTACTTGAAGTATGACTACCGCCCGTGAAATGCATGTACGGATTAGTTTTATATGAGACCGGAAAGCGGATTAGCTACAAAACTGAGGGATCTTCTCAAAGTGTTTTATATAAAATTTCATAGGGTCACGTTTTCATTCCTTTCAATATTTTAGCATTTGATCATCCCGTGTCCGTCTGATTGTCCATCATCTGTCTTCATCACCAGTTGACTTGGTAAGACCCGAGAGGTCACATTATTTTGCGGTTTCTTTACTGGCACTTGCTCAGAATGTTTTTCTCAATAAAATCTCAATAAAAACGAAATCGATACTGGATCATTGGCGTCAACATGAGGCCATTAGGCTGCACTGTAGTAATAGAAAGCCTTGGTCACATGGTAAAAAATGTATTTGTATTAAATCGTAGACAAGCAGTTCGAAACTGGGTCATCTGTGTTAGAAAACCAGGCCACGCGTCAGTCTACGGAAGACACTTATTAACACGCACGAATACTTGTGAGAATGTTTCTCTTTATGATATCTAGGTTAAGTTCGAAGCTATAACATACTGGCTTTAAAGTAGGTCGGTGTGCAAATGATATAAAAACAACCTTTTTTAACACACCAAAGGTCGCCGTTATTAATATCTTACTGGTTGAAAACTAATTTGGGGAATGTGCTTTTCCTTTCGTCTGTCCGCCATTCCGTCCGTCCGTCCGTCCTCTTTTTCCTATCCGGTGTGTAAATAAAAAGTCCCTGAAGGGATTTTAATGTTACAATATTATTAATCAATCAATTTCATATTGGCCTTTTTATTTGTCCAAAGATTGTCGTATTGGCCCACGGCCGTATGCCGGGGGCCAATAACTAGGTAATATTGCGGCATTTCAATATGAAAATTACACTTTTGCAATACAATTAGATCTAGTACCACCCTAGAAGACTTTTACAATGATGTGTACTTTATATCTGGATTATCACGAAAACCCCTGATACAAGTCAGATGGACAACACAGAGGGTTATATCTGATATAAATGTTTTAAATCAGATGTGTGTCACTGAAACAATCTCACTTGCAAGGAAAATTGTTACCTATCGCGTCAATGCACTAAACTATCACGTCATCATGTGAAATAAAAGACGGTGTAAGACAGCTCGATATTGCCCTAACAAAGTGCATGGTGTTCATATAATGAACGAGCAGAATTGGAGATTAGTTTCGGTAGTCATGTGTATATAGTACATGATAAAGATATATCATGACTGTATAGCCCTTCTCTTATTTTAAGGTAAACCTGGGATTTGACTTTCTGCACTACAAGTTCTGTAATGCAAAGATTCAACAAAAAGTGTGTGGTAAAATGTATTGTTCGTGTTAGATATTTTTGTAATACGCCATAATGGTGGTGCATCACCTATACCACTGAAGCTACGCACCAAAGCAATTGTAAGTTACTATGGTATCTAGTGTTTTGGAATGGGGTCCTGCTTTTCAGGTTGACAGTGCCACAATACAATCAGGCGACTGCCTAAATTAGGAAGACCGCAATGAAACCGCAATAACTAAAGATGCAGCTTTACAAAGATTAGATCGAGGAGAGAATTTTGAAACTTCAAACGCCACGAATTGCAAACACACACCTAATAAATACTAAGAACAAAGGAAAGGAAGAGGTTTATGTATTCAGCAGATAGTACACAAAACAAATTACACATTAATTGCGAACTACGACGCGTTTAATTCAACATAAACATAACTGACCATATGATAACTATCTGGAAGCTTCAGATGAAACGTCTGATAAATACAAAACCAATATGTAACTCGTATACTTTATTTTTCAATTTTCATGATTGAAATGTAATGAGTGAAAGTGAAAAACGTAAACGCTTTTGGACACATACACATTCAAGTTACGAATAACGTTTTATTTATCAAAGATATTTGCTTATGCTTTCATACAGAAATATGACCATTGTCAACAATAATCTCGTCTTCTGTCACATTCGTTTCCTCAATTTTATTTCCAAGTTCAATTTTCTTGTGTACATGTTCAAGATCTTTCCTACAAAGTACCCATATGACGGCTGCACAAACTGTGTGACTGACAACATTTCCTGTTGATCTCAGCCGATCTCTGCATACAAAGAATGTTTTAGTTTATTAGAGGCAAATGAAACAAAAACGAACCGAAATATATAAAGCCTAAATGAGGAAAGATATCATACATGTGTTGAAATAAACTCATTCAAATACTGATGATCAAGAAAATAATGCCTATAAAAAATCATGAAACTAACTCTTTAATATACTTTAGTACACTTTTGCTATGTAGTAAGAAAATTAATGACATTTGCTCACCTAAAACGCAAAGCTAACAGAAAATTAAACAGCAAATTATTTTTATGCCAGGTACCCTTTCTCACTGTTCTGGAAGAAAACGATTTCAGACTAAACAGAGTCTTCGAAGCAACTACGAAAAACTGGAAAACGGACACGGTTTGAATGACTCGTAAGACGTTATGAAATTTATACTGATTTAAGCTAAGTTTATTCTATCAGAAAAGATCAATAAACGGACCCTATGATCAAGAAAAAAATGACTGAAGAATAATTCGTGTTTGCACTAATTGTTTTGACATGTCACTTACAGATACCATTCCACAGCCACAAGTAGTGCCACATCATCAACCGGTATATTTAGAGAAGATAGAACCATTATAGTTGTCACAATGCTTGCACTAGGTACTGCCGGGATAGCCATGGCTACAACAGTTACTAAAAGCCTGTAAAGGCAAGATCATTTAGAATACACAACGTTTGAATAAGGAATTATGATATATCTCATGATACTTTGTTACTTGAACGAACACTTGTGTATATTTTTATAACATTATCAAACAAAGTAAATCCCAACTGAAAACATACAAATTTTAAAGATAATATGGTCAGGAAAAATACATAGTGTAACTTTATACATGTACAAATATATCATAAAGATAATGTACACTTCCTAATTTTAATAGTAATAATAAGCATATCTGTGTATTGCATGGTAACAAATATGCTCCGGAAATTACCGATGCAACTTTCTGTAAGCATATTAAATCATTTAAATAATGCATAATAAGATCAATACGGTTATCACTTCTTTACCATATGAGTAGGATATCCCCTATATGAAGTTCTGTTCCAGTTACATTTGCAACAAAAACTGTAGCTCCAGATATGTACAGAGCACTCCCACTTCGGTTGATGGTAACACTGAACGGTATAACAAATCTTGACACCCTCTTGTCTATCCTATTCTTGTCTTCACAAGCCGCAAGCATCTCGGGGATCGCCACGGCGCTGAAGAGAGAGCCGTACATATTACATTGATAGATATTCCTGTACATGTTTCTCCGTTTCTGAAAATTCCATATGCTTGTTTCAGCTAATTTATTTAGGTTCATTTAGGCAGGAAAACATTCTTTAAAATCATTTTCAAGGGCATGTGTTGAATTAGAATGTTTTGACCAGGGTACGATAAAGTATGATAAGACATTTAGTGTGTTTCTTCACTTACGTTGTAGTCGAGGCAAATGATATCATCCAAGGTCGAGCAATGCTGATTAAATACTTGTAGGGATTCCGTCGTGTGAAAGCAAAGTATACTCCAGACATCAGCACCAACTGTTGAAAGATTATCCCCGCTGTTATGGATGCTATGAATAAACAAAGTCGTGAAAATACTTCACCAACATGTTCGGCACTTGCTAGGGACACGCCGATAAGACTGATTACGCCAACTGGCGTTGTCCTGAAATGTAAGCATTTTTGTGAATTAATATTTGTACATCGTTTGAAGGAGAGAAGATTAACTTTAACACGGAAGAAATTATTAAATATAGAGAGATGGCCTGTGTTTGTTTTATTATAAGAAAGAAAAATCTTTTACCGAGTGAACATTAGAGGCAGTATTTTATGAGTGACCTAGCCATGAGTTAAAATGTAATAGCTGATGATTACCAGCGAACAATATTTTGACAAACACATTTTTTTCTTCTTTTTTTTTTCATTTTCTAACCAGTGAAATACACATAAGATATTTTTCGCCGAGAAAATATTAATTATATATTACACTTGTATTCCAATAATTCAGTGAAAAAAAAATGTTATAAAATGTGCAGGTCGTCCCTATCCGCTCTACAGTTAAAGCCCAGAACAGAATAAATTTTTAAAAGTTGAGGTAATGTTTCGGATTACTTTACAGTATATTACTAAACTTGCAGTAGTGTAGTATTCACACATTTTAATGAATGTGAATGTAATATTTTACTATATATGAATCATTTAGCATGAACCAAAATCCGTACCCGCATTGATATGGCGACTACGCATACCAGTTACGATTGCGTTAATGCCTTTAGTCTGAATAAAGTTATTACATATTACATACCATAGAAACCAGCGAACTACTGCAATAACAGTGGCGGAGACAGATTCTATCAGGTCCAAGAACAGCCTGCCTTTTTCATTCAGGTTAGACGCAGCCAGTCCGAGGAGCGTGCAAGCAGATATCAAACCTTCATAAGAGAGTACCCATTTGACTTACAAACAAATTCGAAATAAGAATGTGAAATATTCTTAGGTAGAAGATACAGATAATGAGATTCTGTAAAATATTATTACTGCTCATACTGAACCAAAAATTCACAATGAAATGTTGCATTATAATAAGTGCTACTTCAAACATTACAAGCAATGCAATAGCGAATATACTTGAGCAATAGTGTGGTGATAATCGCTTTTGATTTAGTGAAATTAGCGGAGCCAGGTCGGTAACGCTGTTTCCTTTGTAATACTTGTTCTTAGGTTTAACAAGAAATATCTTTAAAAATGATGGTCGGCGAATTGTAATAAGGAAAGAAGTTAATGAATTTTTCATCTAACATTCATCTTTCATCTAACATTTTTCAAATTTCAAAACTAAACACCGCACTTTAACAATTTAAATGGTTCTCTTTAAATTTTTCGCAAAGGTTTCGTAGGGTTGCAATTTTGTTTCGTTTATCCTAAGACGAATAATTACAGCAGTAGTTTGATGAAGATTCACGAAGCGGTTCATGAGAAGAGGTCATTAAACGTGTTTATATTTTTAGCTATATTGGTCCCTATCCCCATTTGTAACAAAATAGCAGGAGACCTAATGATATTGTTACACATTCGTGTTTGATAAAAATCCATTACATTTTAGTGGTTAATGCGAAGAAAGGCATATCTACTTTTAGCTATAGTGGTCCCTAACAGGGCCCGAGTTCCTATATAAATAAATTTGGAAGAGGACCTTATAATGATGCTCCAGACCAAGTATGACAAAGATCCACCAAGCTGTTCATGAGACGCTGTATAAAGACATTTCTAGTTTTAGCTCTAGCAGCCCCTAAAAGGGGTTAAATGTCCTAGCTGAACAAAGTTGGTTGCGGACCTAATAAAGATGCTACAAATCAAGTTTGATTAGAATACATGAGAAAAAAACAATTAAAGGATTTTTTTATTTATTATTTTTATTTATTTCTAAAATAGGCCAACTGATCCCGCTTTAACAAATGCATATCGCTATTCATGAATCTTTGGACAATGACGTCACATCTATAAAAAAAAAGTGAAGGTCAAGCAAAACATACAATTGTAATTATTTCAATATTTCTGTTTCATAAGCAAAGTTTGATCGTAGTCATATCACATAGATAAACTGTATGCAGCGTACCTTCATTTCAGAGTAATGGGATTCAGTCATTATATAGCATATATATAATAAAACAGATTTCAACTGAGTTCAATATTTGCATACCATACTAAAGAAAAATATTCATGTATAATAAATCAGTTGAATAATTTATATCAAATATATCAAAGCAAACAAGTATTCATTTTAATATGCAATCTGAATAAGTCACAAAAGCAAGAAACCTTTTCATATACAGACGACAATTGTAACAAGGAAAATCTTTTAAAAAGCACTTCTCTACATAAAAGACTCTTATCACGCCCTTATTCATGAGATACGCAGACCGTATTCAGCTCTTTCTTAAATTTGATATATGTTGGTATTTGAACGGGTTTTTATCATATTTATTAAACTTACTTATCATTTTGAGATATATCAATATTCTTGCTAAATATACTGAGCCAAAGTTAGCTTTAAAACTGTGAACAGCGTCGTTTAGGATAAACGCTTTGTCTACATTTCACTCAGCGTAGCACAATCAACAGAGTGAAAGAAATTGACCCTCTCGTCCAATCAGACAGAGTGTTGCATAAATCTTCCATTTTGATAAATTATCTATAATGCGTTATCAAGTAGTTTGATTTGCAAACTGAAGTCACGTGGCATAGGTAACGAAAACGAATTTAGACGGCGTCGCCGAAAAAACCCTGAAGTGATGTAGAATTCTTCTATACGAGGATAACATCCATATCACTTAAGATGGGCCGTTGAATTCCCTGAGAAGGCAGTCCCTTCTTGACCATAAAAACTCGACAGTTGCCATATGGCATAAATTTTGTAGGCATATAACTTGGAAGTAGGTTAAGGAAGTTCTGATTTCATTCCGGCAGTAGGGTCAGACAGTTTCAGCATGTTTCCAGTATTAACCCTTACCCTGCTAAATTTCTATAATGAACTTGTCTACCTTTCAATTTGGACAGTACCATTAACTGTTAAAAGGGGGTGCATACCAAAAAGATACTGGCTGAATGGCGAACAGTGCAGATCTTGGTCAGACTTAAAAAGTAGTGCAATTTTTGAGACATTTGTTTTCGTACACAGTGAAAAATCTAGGTTAAAAACCCAAATCTGACAATGTTTCTTTTGATAAAGCATAATTATATTTCAAATTTATAAGTTTTTATTATTTTGTTATTCTTTAAAATATAATTCTTCATACAAATTCAGTAATGTACTAATACTTTGACTAAGTCTTTTATAAACCTTTTATAAGAGACATGTTTTGGGGTTTTTTTATTTTGTAATTTTATGTTATTTTTCTATGTTCAGCGAGCTTAAAAATATAGCAAAAATGACAAATGTTTCAATTACATTATCATCATTATTATGATCATAATTATCATCATCATCATCCTCCTCTGAAAGAAATTCATTCTTTAGAGCATTGGATACCTCTTCACTGTGTTAATTACCCTACAGTTAACAGCTATATAATCACTTATAACACGCAGATAAGATAGGAGTTGTTAAATGATCTGAGGGTACCAGCAAAACAAACAAAATATAAGATACAGGATATATTATACAGTTATTGACTTATGCTGAGGTCAATATGCGTTTTTACGGACCTGTAAAAATGATATTGACATTGGACTGCGCGTGCAAGGTCAATATCATTTTTACAGGTCCGTAAAAATACATATTGACCTCAACAGAAGTCTACAATTGTTATATTATATACCCTTTTCAAATGCAGTCATTTGACTGGCCCATATTTTATACATATAAGAAAAAGTGATATCACAAAAGTCATTATCACTTTTGCGGGTCAATATTGCTTTTTTTTCGGACCCGCGCGTGCACCCCTTTCGACCAATCATATGACCGCATTTGAGAAGGGTATATAATATAAAAGTATATTAGTATGTCTGCTGCGAACAGGGTCGTATTCACCAATGTTAAAAGTATGAAATTTAGATTTATAATTTATAATTTTCTTTTTGTTCTCTCTCTCGGCTAATTTTCTACATACTGTAACAAAATATTGCAAAAATAAGCCCTTTTAGTGCAACTAAGTTTGGCAACATTGCATTACTACAAATGAACTACAAATGAAGTTATACAGAAAATTGAATATTTAGTGATGTTTAGAAATATGAACCCTAAATACATTACCTAGATAATTAGCTTCTCCAGATTTTTCTAAATATTTTCTGATCTTATTTTCCGTTTGGTTCTTAGAAAAACTTGACGCGTTGACTTCTTTTATAGGATCGCCTGTCTTGTACTTTGTCTGTGTTTGAGCAAATGTAGCTTGAAATAAGTTGTCTGGAATAATATTTCTGAAATACAGAATAACTGTACTTTGTTAAAAAAAGAAAGGACATGAGCTATTTGTCCTTCTGACCAAAATGACTGTCAGTCGGAGAAATGTCATCAAATCATGGATTCAAATTGAAATTCTGTATATGAATGGTTAGGTTATCATCTTCTTTTATTTTAACTAAGCGGAAACGATATTTCTAAATTCATTCTTGACTAGGTCAATATCTTTACCGTAACAAATCGGCGATGACATCTTCTGTTTGCATTCCAAGGAAAATACACATATATCCACTTCATATGAAATATTTAATTGAGGTAAAGCACTTACTTCGACATTCGATTTCTCTCTTGGTTCAATATGGAGACAGGAATTAGGAACTACTTTCACGACATTACAGGAAATCTCCTGACGTTAACTTCAGTCAGCTGGTGTGATTAGGACGTTGTATTGGTAATGTTCATCAACGTGGATAATTTGCTGCATTATTTAAACCAGACGCTACCAGTAAACAGTGTAAACGTGGCGATTATTGCGAACATTCAAACTGATTTAAAGAAGTATTTATACAGCGGTGGCAGTGTTGCTTTTACAATGAAATGTTAATGTTTTCTCACTAGAATTACATACACTGCATCATCATAATCATAACAGTAATCATATAATGAGTTCAATATTTTATTTTCTGTTTACTCCAACATTTCCATCACACGTTTTTATGAATGTCATATATACTTAAAACATGACGAGACCTACTCCGATTCGTATTAAAGGAAATACTATGATGCTGAAACAGACTTAGATTAGCAATTATTTAATTTTCTTCTTCGGTTAAGTTCCTTGCGTTGATTGATGCGAAATATCTTCATATCTCATGCCGTCATAACTTGATACTATCAGCAAAATTCAATATACAAAACTGCTAATGAATCTTCAGATATATAAGCGGATACGCCCACTTTAATGAGAAAATATTTATGCTAATATTAACGCGCTAAATCATTCAAAGAACATCAAAGTAACAACTAAGGTGAAATAACTACGATCACTGATTCTGATTGCTTTGATTTTTTGTAGCTTGTTTACGCGTTGATTTGTTTAAGGTGGTGAATCGGCAAGTTGCGTTGTCACCGTATGTGATTTCGGTATTCTACGTCTTTTACGGAAAAACATGAGCGCATTGAGCTATAATTTCATTTAAAGAATGTAAAACAGCCTAACGAGAATATGTAATCACACGGACATTGCCGAGTGCTATTACCGACCCTCAACCTTGTTGTTATTGCTATGATTTTTTTCATCAAACATAATAATAGTATGCTTCTTAAGATGACGACATTTGTATACACGTACACTACAAAGAACAAGACTTTCTCATACTGTCACTATGGAAATAGCATAAGCAATCTTCTATATATCTAAGAGATCAAGCGTTAGACTTATTAAGCATTTCAATACCTTATCATCTTCATCAGATACGTTAATTTTTCCTTTGATGAAACTATACACCGCTGTTACTCTATATCTTCTAGGAAATCCTATGTGCATTGTACTGGAAGTTGATCATGGAATGCGTGCGTTGTGTCGCGACGTTAGAACGTTTGCTTGTTATTTGACAATTTTGCTGTTCTGTGATGCGATGCTACTCTTACAGTCGTAGAAGTGTAAACATAGCTTAAAGGTAAATTAGTATTGTCTATGTTGCGACGAAATAACTTTGTATACTCGTGCTTAAAGTATGTATGGTTCAGAAACATTTAGCAAGTACTAAAGTCAGTATTTCATATACAATTCTAACACGACCCAATTTATTGTCCTAACAAAGAAAGACGTGTTATTACCATCAAAATGACTGTATGTCACAGTTAATACCTCGTAGCATCAAACGTAAAAATGTAAACCACACGAAACAGGCGGATATGGCGGATGCCATCAATGATGTAGATCTAGATAATAATTCTTGATTTCATGCTAGAGTCTGAATACTATATATCTCAAAAAGTGATTTTCTCTTGAATGAAATCATTGTTTGTAGTTAGATACGTACTATTGTATAATTAGAGCTGTGTATTTGTAATATCCTAGTGATTCCGTAACATCTAAACTCAACTCTAACATTGATTTCCAGTTAAACAAGAAAGGAAATCAAGCTTTGTATATTCTGCGATAAACAACGCTTGACGCGAGGACCGGTAAGAGAGCATTATGACCTTAATTATGACGTTAAATTTTCGCATGACGTCCGTAAATTAAGTCCAGCTTAATATCTACTAAAATATGTCAATGAGCATGTCAGAATGAAAACAATTAAGGCCTTCTTGTGATTTTTCGTTTAGTTTACCACGGCTCATCGTTCAGATGCTTCAGTAATTAACTCAACTCATACGCATTTGAACTCTGAACCGTGGTAAATTAGACGATAAACTAGTCGAAGGCCTTGATAATTTAATTCTAATATGCTTGTTTCTGTTAAAACACGCTTACACTTAAATGACATCAAGTTAACGTGCGATGACGTCAATGTCTTTGTTGCGACCAGAAAGAGCGCTGCTACATTTGTACTACTATTTTAGATAAAGGGCATATATGAATCGATAATATGTATAGAAAAATCGTGTTTTACTTAAATTAATACACTCAAAGTCGGTTATACATTGGCAGAATTATTCACTCGAGCTACGCCCTCATAAAATTATTCCGTAGACGTATAACCTCTTTTCGTTCGTGTATTAATAACGTTAAAACACGGTGTTCCTATACATTGCTTCTTATGATATTATTAAACGACAAAATCTGTGTCTTGGATATATTACTTCTTAAATGTAACTACTAATCAACGATATATCTCTTAAATGCAGAATTAAGTGAGGGCTTAATTCCTCATGATGAATTACATACCGTGTTGCATGACATTTCTACCTAACCCCGAGTTACAAATTTACATGATGAGTGTATCTACTAGATCAGCGTCAGATTCGCAATATGATTTAGCGATCTTAGAATCTGTACCAGTAATTAGCTTCCTGGCAAAGAATAATATCAATCGATAGCCTGTGGTGGATATTGAAACAAATGTAGGACAGTTCATATAATTATCATATTCTATGGCTCTCTGGTCAATGCTGTAATAAGATTATTTGTCATAAAACATACATCCTGTTTTCATATCCTTAGGACGGCCAGCACATATTTATGCGATCCTGCCAGGCATATATAATTATGTTTTTGACAACACATAAAATGACGTCACTCAACCTTCAGCTATTTCCGGAAGTAAAGAAAATGAAAGTAGAAATACTAAACTTGAAAACGAAAGCCGTATTTTGATTCGCAGCTAGTCAGGGGTCACGCGCAGGGGTCACCCCGTCTAAATGTATGCACGTGGACTTCTTTTTTCTTTTGTTTTTTTGCTATTGGGGAGTCACTTTTCAACACTTTCTAACTAATTGAAATTACCTGGGCTTTAGTACGGCATGTCAGCTGTTTATCTACGAAAATATATTTGAGCTCGGGATAAACACAAATCCCACAGGGGTCCGTAACGGACCAAGGGTACATTGATAGTTTTAGAACTTCATCAAATCGCTCAAAAAGTCGTTTTGATGTTGTTTGAGAGTGTCAGTATATGCCTTGGATGTAAAATATAACCGTATTTGAGAGCAGCTGCAGACCTAGACATTTCAGAAATATTTTCAAAATAAATTTCGTGTAATAAATGTAGATTATACGGAAGCGTGAAAGGGCCATCAGACGCTAATACGTTTTATTACGTTTAGGCTGCGGAAAGGATATGTCGTTTTCTCTAGTCAATAAAACGTTATATCATACAGAAATATAATTATGTCTTATTCGTACCGAATCTTATCAACAAGATTTTATATTATGTATATGTGTATATACATAACTTTTAGATAGATAGTGTTAGAATAACGTTTCATCTTGTCACTAGGACATTTTATCATACTGAAATATCGTTTAATTTTGTCAATATGTAAATACATCATCATATTATGTTAGATCCAGTCATATATGTTATCAGAACGTTGTGTTGTTTTATGTTCAAGCGTAGTTCCTCGCCATTCTCTGTTGTTACACGTGGCCAGACTACACCCGAGGTGTCAACAACACGACTTTCCGATTACATGACCATACGATGTTGCCTGGAATCAACATACATTATTGACACATATAAAGTTGTATTTTCAATCAATCAAAAATCTTCAGATACATTTGATTGACCAATTTAATTCAAGCATATTGCTTACTCTTAACTGTCTTTCTTTTAGAAATAAGCCACTATGTAAGTGTACATTTTATGTTGAGATATGTCCATCCGTCCGTCACCACCAATCCCTCTATGATACGACGCAAACAGTACTCTCAGGTAAAAATGTAACAGTGAAAATACAATACCTAGTATTATAGGAGTACACATAGAGTTATTCAGTGACATGTGTGAACTAAATACAGGTATTAATTCAAGTTTGTGTCATGCTTATAATCATAGGTTCACGATGAAAGTCAGAAATCAATTAATGAAATAAGAATAACTATTCATCCTTGGCGCTTAGTTGCATTCTTTCTAAAAGTTCCATCGGCCAAACAGTTTCTACCATTTAGGTAAATATAAAGTTAACAATTATTTTTTGTACAGAGCACTTAATATCTAAGATCAAAATAATATACGTATATATAAAACATATTATTTGATTAGTAAGATGATAAGAACCTTCGTGGTAAGGAAATAAAAGTAAGAGTGTTAGTAGAAGGTTATTGTTTTACTTATGTCGCTCGATACTTTATTGATGTATAATTGATAAATTAACTTGTCACCGCTGAAATACTATCTATATAGTTATCATTAAAATCTGAGGTATAATGATTTTATGTCCAAAGTAGTGGGCGCCTAACCCGGAGATTATGGATTTAAATCTTTCTTGTCGTATGACTCCAGCACTGTTTTTTTTTTTTTCAGTGATTCAAATAAGTATCAAGCTTTCGTCAAAATTAAGCCAAAAAGTTGACGGAAACAAACTTTTGAAATTTAGAATTTTAATTTCAGGCTATGATTTCTCTGTACAGAAAGTCTCGTATTTTGAAAATTACTATGGTATTGCCATTATTAACTCATTTTGTTTTCAAACGGGTTTTAAATCTCTCTTCCAATGTAATACGGAAGGTATTTTAATCTTTCCTTTTCTATTTTTCTTGTCCATTGTCAACACGTAAACCAATTTTATCTTCGGCTTAAAGCTGACGTGTAGCAATACACACTGGAAATAACTAAAATGTCATAACTCTTGCCTCATTATCAATGATGGACATGTTTTCTCTCGAGAATTGAAACTTCTTGGACTTCAAACGTTCATTGATCCAATCATTTAGTACATCTTTAGTGCGTCATGATCAAATCAGTCTAGTGGTCAGATCCTAAAAGATATTGTGACAAATGAAGCAATCCAAGTTATCGAATTATCAAGTACATAATTTCCTCTGGAAAGAATCACCATATAGATTAGCACTACATTATTGAATTTACTGTCTTCCTATATCATCTATCCAGAAACATTAGACATTGGTTTTCTTATGTAGCTGTTGATGTTTGAATTAATGCACAAGGACAAAGTGATTTGGCATTTATTGATAGAAACGAGACATTTAAAAAGATAAAGATATTACAAGTGACGCACACTTTAATCTTTAGTTCAAAATCTAAACAATAAAGAAATAAGTATGACTTTCTGAACATTTGAAAACCACTATCTGTTAACTGCTCATACAAGACAAGAAAATCGGGTGGGTACAGAGGGTATTTCATCAATATCCAAGTCGGTTTAGCCGGTGCGATGGCAGATTTAGGATTTCCTATGGTTTTTTCGAATCTCTTTTCTGTTCTTTTTTTCTGTCACAAATTATAGTAATTTATGTTTGTTTCATCAAACTTTTTAATGTGCTTTATTTTATATCTTACTAGAGACTACAAATAGTTGTCTTTATCTTCAATTAATGTTACAAATATGTTCAATTTAAACAAATTTCTGTATTACTGGTGCATATAGAACAATAGTGCTTTAAAGCAAAAGGAAGGAAGAACTGAAAGGAAGCAACGTTTGTGAAGAACAACATTTGTTGTGTTTGCTCTGATTATTATTTACAGGGATAGTACTCTTACCTATTTTTATTTGCGCTGCTAGAGTGGATGCAACAATAAGTAATCCATGTTGTTCCTTTACGCAAACTTTCTGTATACATCGAAAATGGTGTTTAGTTTTAGTGTTTAGAAGTATTAATTTGGTATAATATCCAACAGATAATTAATGGCATACATGTAGCAAAGTAGAAAGAATTACTACCGGTTTATCAAACGTGCAGAACTACATTAAGGGAAACACATTCATTCAGAAATATTGCAGTAACTCTATGGTCCCAACAGACAAAACAATATAATTACACTGAGTCTAATAACAGGGAAACTTTCCTGATAATAAATAATATATAGAGAAAACACACAACCTTTATAACACTACAAAGAAGCAACACTTTTAACGCTGTAATGGTAAATATTTTATTCATTCATAATGCATAATGTTTCAACACAACCACGACAATGTTTTAAAATTGTCCTGTATAAAATGGATCTTAAAACATACTTTGTTTGTCATGATTCCGGTGTTAATTGTCAGTCTTTGCTTTTGGTTTGACACAGATGTAAAACACAGATGGCTTTACACATATGAAGCATAGCCTTGCTTTTCTGTATGTATTTAAATCTCTAAAATGTCAACGTTTTTCATGAACATGTTCGGATTGGAGTGTATTTTGACAGTCAATCAATAAACTCATTAACAGATGACGATTTCTTAACTCGTGCTCCATCAGTAACGACTGGCCATTAACCCTTGACAATTCAGTCTATATAGACGAAAATGGCTTAATGCAAATACACAATGAGCACAACATGATCAAGTCACAAGTGGCTACATCGTGCTTTTCTTGGAGTGTTTTTGTCACGTGATTAACCTCTTCATTGTTATCGCGTGATTCTTAATAGCTTCACTGACAAACGAATTAAGCTATTGTTTACGGCACTTTACCTCCTCGTGTTTCAGATAAGATAATAAGATATCCTTACAGCGTCTGGAAATAAGATTCTGGATTTCGCATTCGTTTCAGATAATTAGCTTCCGCTTGTGACAATAAAAAATAAAAAGGTAAGGGTAGATTTCCCGCAAGCACAGAACAACCCAAACAAAGCCATAGAACTGTATGTACTACTAAGAAGAGTCTGATATTTTAATACTGTTTACAAAAATATAACGAAATAGTAAATGCTTTATACTGAAGAATCATATCATGCATTAAAAACTTCTCCATAATATTAAGTTAGTAGTACTTGATACTACATATAGAAAAGTGCTGCCTTGTTAATAGTTTTTGGTTTATTTTTATAAATAATTACTTACCTACTCACACTTATATTTCGCTTACAGTCTTAACCCTTACCCTGCTAAATTTCTAAAATGAACTGTTCCATCATTCAATTTGGGCAGCATCACTTATTATTCAAAGGGGTGTTCACTGATAATTTACTGACTGAATAGCGAACAGTGCAGACCATCATCAGCCTGCACGGATGTACAAGCTGATTTTGGTCTGCACTGGTCGCAAAGACAAAATCACTTGCCGCCAGCAGGCTAAGGGTTAAAACAGTAAAATACACTTACTGGAAGGGCAAAATCAATTGTCTCTTTATTTTATACGTAAGAGCTATGTTTCTTATCAAGACACAGGGATCAACTATTTATTCAATCCCTAAAGTGTCTAGATCAATCGCTGGATACCGAATGGGTCTTCTTTAGTTCGTGTTTTAATTAAAAATTTATCTGTTTCACCATCCCAGTTACTTATACAGGAGGGTCTCAAGAAAATGTTAAGTGCATTTTGATTGTGTAAAATCCAAAAAAAATCCAAAAGGTTTAATGCTTCTTTAGCATGCAACTACATGCAACTCTTATCAGGATAATAGTAACATTAGTGAGAAGAGCAGGATATGACTAGAACTCATGACCCTTCGTGTTACCTCTGAACCACTGCGTTCATTTTTCGGAAGGACTACTCCACACACGGTATTCGTATTTTTACTAAAGCAGTCATTTCAGGGAGAATTCTGTTTTAACAACATTGAATAAGGCATATTTAGTACAAGCATCCATTTGCCATTGTAATTAACACAAATCAAATACTAAATACCGGAACCTAATCATTAAAAACGTAAAGGGGGTCAATCACTGACTGCTGTCATATATCACAATACCAATACGTTCAAAATGCAAATTATTCTGACAGTGTAATTTACAAAACATCTTCTGATAACGACCCTCTTCATCCAGATATGAGTGCTATTACCATATACGCATGATATCATCAGTATTGGTAACTTGTTTCCTCGTTTTGCATACTCTTTCGTCTTCGAATCAAGGTATATTACTGTCTATGCATGATTCTTTATTTAATTTTTTCATGTTACAATGTCAGGTTTCAACACTTTGTTCTTTTAAGTTAAACAGTTTATATGGGTGTAGAAATAACGTACTTTTCATACCTGCTTTAAGCGCTTGGAATATTTATATACGAAGCATGAAATCTCTTAGCAGCTGTTAAGAAAGATCAGAAAACGTATCTATAATAATAAGTTAATTATCGTTCGTTGGCTGTAAATTATGCAAATTTGATTTCTTTCAAACGGCACTACGAGTTATCAATGTGTACAGACTTACACATTCAAATGATTGTACACATTTTAGAATATAGGTGTGTTTCAGACTCCGAATATTTGTTCAGGTTTTGATTATCGGGTTTACTAATTTTTGATGGACATTTATCATGTCCGCTGTCCAACGTAATGTTAATTTATAGTGTTCTGGTTCCTGCCAACGCTTTAGGGTCACAAGAGATGAGTGTCACTCATATATAGAAAATGAAATTTGGAATTAATCTGCTTAGAGGGCGCTTTCTGCATTTTGGTTGGTCAAACTGTCCCTAGAAAATAATAACTATATGCAAATGCAAAATTGCCGCCTTGCCAGAGCGCAGTTGATTTTAGAATTTGTCAAGTAAGGCACGAGTTCTATATGTTTCAGTTCACTACGTTTTGGGTACAGATAGCATTGTTCAGTAAGTTAATTTTTTGTTTTTACTGCCTTGTTCGGAGGAATTATTTTGTTCAAATAATTTATTTTGAAACAATTACACATTTTATTGTTAAGGTAGATGATTTTGTATTTTTTTTAAGTAATGGCTTTGTTCACATAACTAGTGCAGGATTCCCGCAATTTCTTTGTTAAAGATGTACAATGTATTATGTTTTCTTTATGTTAATACTTGTATGTTCGTATGCGGTTTTTATGCGTATTCTTTTATGTATTATGGTTACTGATAGTTTGAATGTTTTGACTTTCAGATAACCGCTACGCTACGCTACGCCACACTATTGTATGTTCTACGTAAGGAATAAAAGTGATTGAAATAGCGCGTGTATTGCATCTTTTTCTTGTTGCCCAAAATACTCGGGGTGAAGCTGCCCACTACAGTTATGAAGTAGTGCTATAGTACATATTAACGATTGCAACTCAGTTAGTAAAGAGTTGACAGATCGACAGTTATTGAACATTATCTGTGACGAGAAAAGTTGCAGTTAATTGGATTATGCATAGTTAGTGCAAAGTTAAAGGTCCATTACTAAGGGAAAGTGAGTTGGCAATTTTTTTCATAGCCAGTGCATAGACTTCTGCAAGACACTAAATAATGAAGATTGGCAGGTCAAAATTTACAGAAGGTCTTTGGAACTCAAAGAAATGTATGTGTATTATGTTGAAATTTCAATGAATCGACAGAATGACCCCCCAGGTCTTTTTAACTTTCTTCATACTTCATAGAAAAATAATTGTACATATACTGCGATTTATTTCGAATTTCTACATACCAACTTTCATTTTCCAATAAAATGAAATAGTTTCTGTGCTTTTTAAAAGAAATTAAAATGTTCACTTTCCTTAGTATTGGACCTTTAAGTTTTCTGGATTATATGTGCTTTGTATATTCCGGACATAAGAATAATAACTGGATTATGCATAGTTAGTGCAAAGTTAAATTTTCTGGATTATATGTGCTTTGTATATTCCGGACATAAGAATTAGTATTTCATAAAATGGCTGACGGCTCGGCACGAGAAGAAATCGAAGCTACAGCGAAGAAGCTCGTCGCAAGCTTCTCGAGGATTACGAAGGCAATTGACATTAAGCTAAAGGCAGGTGACTCTGGGTTCGAACAGTTGCAGAAAGAACTTTGTGATTGCTGGGAGCAATTGCTTGACGTACGTCGAAGGTGTGAGGCGTCAATAAATGAAAATAAGCTCACGGAAATGAAAGAACGGTACAGCTTCTTGTTATCGCGAATGAGTTATTCATCTGAAAATAACACAAACCGCGGAAGTTCCGTTTCTTCACACAACTCCGAAGCGTCACGCAAGAGGAAAGCGGAACTGCGTCTGCGCCAGATACAAGAAAAACAAGAACTAGAACGCAAGAGTGAGGAGCTTCGGCGGGAGCTCGAACTACAGACTGCCCGGCATGAAGTAGAGCGGGACGACATAGAGGATGAGGAGTCGGATAACGACGAAGTCATGGACTACCTATCCTTACCGGACGGTTCATCACCGGACAACAAAGTGGGTGATTATGTGAGTAAGTGTAGTAAGGACGTACCTTTCCAAGGAAATAGTGACAAACTTTGTGACAACGTGCCACCAGTTCAATTCGGTGTTAAGGACTTTCATGGTTTACCAAAACCGGAATTAATTAAGTTCAATGGGAATCCTGCTGATTACTGTAAGTTTCTTAGTAACTTTGAAACAAATATTGAGACAAGGGTTAGTGATAGTAGGTTAAGGTTAAATTATCTTATTCAGATATATCAGGGAGATGCCAGATATTGTATAGAAGATTGTGTAATTTTGCCTCCGGACGAATGCTATTTAAGGGCTTAAGAAATATTGAAATCCAGATACGGCAAACCCCATTTAGTGGCCAGGTCACATGTAGATAGTTTGATAAATGGCAGTGTCATTAAGAGCAACGATGTTAAGGGATTGTTGAATCTGTCGCTTAATATGGAAAAATGCCACATCACTCTCTCACAGCTAGGCTTCATGTCAGATGTGAATAATACTGAAAACCTAAGAAAAATTGTTGGGAGACTACCGGTCAACATTCGGTCTAAGTGGGTTGAACGTGCAAGTAGCCTAATAGAACAGGGAGTCGAACCTAATTTCGATCACCTGTTAACCTTTGTAAAGGAACGTTCTTGTGTTGCAAATACTATGTATGGTTATGACCTTGCAAATTAGTCTAATAAGCACATAAAAATCTTGCCCCGAAAGTCCCATGATAACCCTTCACAAAGAAATAAAGTTGTAACACTGTCCACTGGATCTGATAAGAGAAACTCAGGTAAATCTCTCCCAGAAAGTACCCCTAGGGCACGATTATCATGTATTTATTGCAAGAAGGCCCATAAATTAAGGGAATGCCAAGAGTTTAGACTAATTGATATTGATTCAAAGGTGAGAGTTATCAGAGAGCATGAAATTTGTGAAAATTGCATGAATTTTAAACATACTGCACAAAATTGTAGGAAAATTAGTTTATGCGAGGTTTCAGATTGTACCGGGAAACATAGTACAATGTTTCACCGAGACTCTGGTCATAACCGTGAGTATGAAAATGGGCAGGATAAGTATGTCGCTGCTTCCGAATCTCGGTCTCAACCGAATCAGGTCAGTTTGCGCATTGTTCCAGTAGTAGTAGGAACGGAATCTTCACAAGTAGAGACGTATGCTCTCCTAGACGAAGGGAGTGATGTAACGTTGTGCAGTGATAGTTTTATCAAAAGGCTAGGGGTTGAAGGTAAACCTTGTAAGTTCACGTTAACTACAGTTAACAAGTCTAGTCAGAATCAGACTGGCAGAGAAGTGCAGTTGCAGGTAAGTGCATTGAATGGAGGTCAAGTTATTGACCTTAGAAGGGTATGGTCTGTCAATACCTTGCCTATCTCATTGCAGTCGTTACCGGACCAGTCTGTAGCAGGTAAGTGGAAACACTTAAGTGGCATTTATTTACCGAAAATTGATGTCGGTTAAGTAGAGTTGCTCGTCGGAAGCGACACCCCAGATGCATTCTGGGTAGAGGAGCAGCGAAGGGGAAAAAGAGGTGAGCCCTATGCAATCAGGACGATGCTAGGCTCGAGCATTATCGGGCCAATAGGTCATAGGCCATCATTAGATCACGGTAGTATTAATTTTCAGCTTGCATCTAGTACCCAGTTGCAAATTGATAAGCTATGGACTACTGACTTTCGAGATGTCGAGAGTTGTGGCACAGGGATGTCACAGGAGGACCGTCGTGCCCTGTCCAGTATGGAAGGTACGGTAACAAAAGTAAACGGTCACTACAAGTTAGGGCTCCCATGGAAGGACCCTGATGTAAGTCTTCCAAATAACGTGAAGATGGCCAGTATACGACTCGGTCACTTGAAAAGAAAACTTCAAAGAGATGATCGGTTACTTGATATGTACAAAGAAACAGTAAATGGGTATATCGAACGTGGGTACGCTTCCTTGGTGGATGCTAGAGAGGGATTCGAACCCGGTCGAACTTGGTACCTCCCACACCATCCCGTGCTTAATCCAAAGAAGCCAGGCAAGGTAAGGGTTGTTTTTAATTGTGCTGCTAAGTATTAAGGCACAACTTTGA
Source organism: Mercenaria mercenaria (assembly GCF_021730395.1). Lineage (NCBI taxonomy): Eukaryota > Metazoa > Mollusca > Bivalvia > Venerida > Veneridae > Mercenaria > Mercenaria mercenaria. The sequence continues at coordinate 3,497,739 of NC_069378.1, forward strand.
ATGATAATCTTTTACAAGGCCCCGACCTTACCAACAGTATAACTGGAGTACTGATGCGCTTCAGGCAGGCACCAGTGGCACTGGTTGCGAACATAGAAGCTATGTTCCACCAAGTCAGAGTGTGTGAACAGGACAGGGATGCCCTAAGGTTCCTTTGGTGGCCTCGAGGTAACCTACAAGAGGAGCCAAAGGAGTACCGCATGAACGTACATTTATTTGGCGCGACTTCGTCGCCCAGTTGTGCAGCCTTCAGTTTAAAGCGCACCGCAAATGACAATATGGACACATTCAGTCAAGAAGCGGTAAGTACGGTTGAACGTAATTTCTATGTTGATGACCTTCTGAAGTCCGTATTGGATCCGAGTTCGGGAATTAGACTTGCCGCTGAACTGAGAGAACTACTCTCGCTAGGGGGTTTCAGACTTCCGAAATGGCTTTCCAATAGTGAACAAGTCATGAACTCGATCCCTGAAAGGGATCGAGCCGAACCGAGGGCCAAATTAGATCTTAAAACCGAATCGTTCTGTGAGCGAACTCTCGGGTTACAGTGGCTTGTTAAGCAGGATCAGTTTGTGTTTGATGTTAATCTCCATGATAAGGGCACGACAAGACGCAGCATCTTGTCGGTCGCAAGTTCGTTGTATGACCCACTTGAATTAGTAGCACCAGTGACTTTAATACCAAAATTGATCTTACAACGTGCTTGTAGGCTGAACTTAGGTTGGAACGAACTAATTCCAGATGCGGAAGCAGAAAAATGGTCACAGTGGCTAAGCCGTCTGCCGGCATTATCCAAGGTGAGTATTGACAGATGTATAATCCCAAGTGACCTTGACAGGTCAACGTTGAAAGCTGAACTTCACATGTTCAGCGACGCTAGTGAATTTGCGTACGGGTCTTCGGTGTACGTAAATGCGTACGACGCCAACGGACGCAGTAAGTGCAGCCTTATTATAGGTAAGTCAAGGTTAGCGCCTATAAAACGTATCTCAATTCCAAGGCTCGAACTGGCAGCAGCAGTAGTTGCTGTCAAACTTTATCAGATAGTTACAGAGGAGCTTGACATCCAAATTTCTGGAAGATACTTTTGGACAGACTCCATGATTGTGTTGGGGTACATAAGGAATGAACGGAAAAGGTTCAAGACCTTTGTTGCAAACAGACTGTCCGTAATTCATGAGGTGACGTCACCACATGACTGGAGGTATGTACCCTCTAAGAGTAACCCTGCCGACATGGCGTCAAGAGGTATTGATCCGCAAGAGAACGAAAGGCTTGAAACATGGTTGTCTGGCCCGAAATTCCTTAAAGGTAATGAGGCAGAGTGGCCCGCTAAGGTAAGTAACATAACCTTGCACGAGGATGACATAGAGCTCAAGCCTGAGGCTAGCGTACTAAACACACAAGTGAAGCGTGATTCGAGCATGGGTACGTTGCTAAGTAAGTTTTCCGACTGGCATAAGCTACAAAGTGCAGTCGGTTGGCTACTCCGTTTCAAGTGGCTTTTAATGCAAAAAATTCCTGCCGAAAAGGCGAAGTCTTCATAACAGGGTAAGTAGTAAAATCCTAAATGCGACGGAAATGCAAATGGCACAGATGGCCATATTCAAACTAGTTCAAACACAGACGTTTGAAAATGAAATGTGTGAAGTGAAGGCTAACAGTCGAGTTTCGAATTCGAGCTCTTTGAAAAGGCTATGTCCTATATTAAAGGATGGTGTTTTGCGAGTCGGTGGGCGAGTAGAATTGTCCGACCTGCACGTAGATGCCAAGCATCAAATCATTCTACCAAGTAGCCATCACGTGACTAGAATCCTGATACAGAAATACCACGAACAGAATGCGCATATGGGTCCGGTACATATTTTGTCTTTATTGCGGCAAAAGTATTGGATAATTCACGGACTGCAAACTGTGAAGTCAGTCCTTAGCCAGTGTATTACGTGTAAACGACAGCTGCAACGACCGGAAGTTCAACAGATGAGCGATCTTCCAGAAGAAAGACTCACTCCGGACATGCCGCCATTCACCTATGTAGGAGTTGAGTATTTCGGACCTATGTTCGTAAAATCAGGTCGGAAACATTACAAAAGGTATGGTTGTCTGCTTACATGTCTGACAAGCAGAGCTGTGCACCTTGAAATTGCACACAGCCTAGATACTGATTCGTTTTTATGTGCATTGCAGCGATTCATTAGCCGTAGAGGACGTCCGGACAAGATTTTCAGCGACAATGGTAAGAATTTTGTAGCTGGCGAAAGGGAGTTAAACGAATCTATCAATTCTTGGAACGAACAAAGTATGTCTAGATTTTTTCAGCAAAATGAAATCGGATGGCATTTCAATCCACCATACGCCGCTCATATGGGTGGAGTATGGGAAAGACTTGTTAAAGCAACAAAAAGAGCTTTAAAGTCCGTCATTGGGGAACAGCTTCTCAATGATGAAGCACTGTCCACCCTTATCACGGAAGTTGAGAAAATATTGAATGATAGACCAATCACACAGGTAAGTGTCGATCCCAAGGATCCACAACCGCTTACATAAAATAAGATACTGCTGATGCGTTCAAACGCATGTTTCCCACCAGGTACGTTTGACAAAGATGATAATTACTGTAAAAGATGGTGGCGACAAGTTCAGTATTAAGCAAACCTTTTCTGGAAAAGATGGGTGCGTGAATATTTGCCGACCTTGCAGGTAAGACAAAAGTGGCATAATACACAAAGGAATGTGTCCGTAAATGACCTCGTTCTCGTCTGCGACGAGCAGACATCACGTGGGAAATGGCCATTAGGCATCGTTCTCGAGGTAAACAAAGGTAGAGACGGACTCGTAAGGTCATGTAAGGTCAAGGTAAATGGGTCCGTTAAGGTACGGCCGATTACGATGTTATGCGTGTTAGAGCAAGAAACTTTTCATGCTAACTGATAACAATGATCAGCCACGGGAATTAACGCTTTAGCGAATATTCAGACGCTACTATATTATAAAAATGTACATATATTACTGAAGTATATTAGTATGTCTCACTCTTCTGGAAGATAGTGAATGTTTTTATTGTTATGAAATAAGTAATATATTCTTTGTCTTCCTTAAAATATATGGATGAACTTAAGTAAAAGGGTTCATCGAGGGCCGGTGTTTCAGACTCCGAATATTCGTTCAGGTTTTGATTGTCGGGTTTACTAATTTTTGATGGACATTTATCATGTCCGCTGTCCAACGTAATGTTAATTTATAGTGTTCTGGTTCCTGCCAACGCTTTAGGGTCACAAGAGATGAGTGTCACCCATATATAGAAAATGAAATTTTGAATTTATCTGCTTAGAGGGCGCTTTCTGCATTTTGGTTGGTCAAACTGTCCCTAGAAAATAATAACTATATGCAAATGCAAAATTTGCCGCCTTGCCAGAGCGCAGTTGATTTTAGAATTTGTCGAGTAAGGCACGAGTTCTATATGTTTCAATTCACTACGTTTTGGGCACAGAAAGCATTGTTCAGTAAGTTAATTTTTTGTTTTTACTGCCTTGTTCGGAGGAATTATTTTGTTCAAAAAATTTATTTTGAAACAATTACACATTTTATTGTTAAGGTAGATGATTTTGTATTTTTATTAAGTAATGGCTTTGTTCACATAACTAGTGCAGGATTCCCGCAATTTCTTTGTTAAAGATGTACAATGTATTATGTTTTCTTTATGTTAATACTTGTATGTTCGTATGCGGTTTTTATGCGTATTCTTTTATGTATTATGGTTACTGATAGTTTGAATGTTTTGACTTTCAGATAACCGCTACGCTACGCTACGCCACACTATTGTATGTTCTACGTAAGGAATAAAAGTGATTGAAGTAGCGCGTGTATTGCATCTTTTTCTTGTTGCCCAAAATACTCGGGGTGAAGCTGCCCACTACAGTTATGAAGTAGTGCTATAGTTCATATTAACGATTGCAACTCAGTTAGTAAAGAGTTGACAGATCGACAGTTATTGAACATTATCTGTGACGAGAAAAGTTGCAGTTAATTGGATTATGCATAGTTAGTGCAAAGTTAAGTTTTCTGGATTATATGTGCTTTGTATATTCCGGACATAAGAATAATAACTGGATTATGCATAGTTAGTGCAAAGTTAAATTTTCTGGATTATATGTGCTTTGTATATTCCGGACATAAGAATTAGTATTTCATAAAATGGCTGACGGCTCGGCACGAGAAGAAATCGAAGCTACAGCGAAGAAGCTCGTCGCAAGCTTCTCGAGGATTACGAAGGCAATTGACATTAAGCTAAAGGCAGGTGACTCTGGGTTCGAACAGTTTCAGAAAGAACTTTGTGATTGCTGGGAGCAATTGCTTGACGTACGTCGAAGATGTGAGGCGTCAATAAATGAAAATAAGCTCACGGAAATGGTACAGCTTCTTGTTATCGCGAATGAGTTATTCATCTGAAAATAACACAAACCGCGGAAGTTCCGTTTCTTCACACAACTCCGCAGCGTCACGCAAGAGCGTCATTAGTTAACACACAAACACCTGTAAAAATATTTTTATAGATTGTTTCCCCATTCCAGCTATTGCTAAAATTCAGTAACTGTTTTCTTAAAAATACACATCATATATGATAATATTATTATCCATATTGTTTGTTATGTTTGTTGACCAAAATAGCATTGTCTGTTTCAATTTTAGGTTATTTAATATACACTTGTATTTCAAACTATCATTATCATAATATAAGAAATACATTAAACACTATGAAAACGGTGATTCGTCATATCAATTAACCTACCGAACTGGCGTATACAGTTAGGTTCCAGTAAATTAGGATACGAAACGCCCGTGGAAAAAGAACAAGATTTCCCAGGTGGTTCTTGCCTTCGAATATCACCATCAGAAAATATTTGCACCCTCAGATAGATGAAAAACATTAAACTGGTAACATAAATGTACATCTGCAGGGATGATTACCAACAAATTGAGGCCAAAATATAACGGGCACCTGTGGCAAGTTATCATCGCGGAATGGTGGATTACCTCCCATAGCAAAAATTACTCGGTCTAAAAAATGATGAAAACGTATGTGTACGCGCAGTTATAACAGTATTTAGCGCACTTTTTACGTTAAACGATAATTTTCCTGCAGATAAATACCAGTTTGATCAGCGTATATTCAGGAAGCTCTCTCCAATTCACAGTACATATCCATATCGACGCACTCTGCGAAATCTGCTATATCGGCTTTTTCTTTGCGTCGGCACCGGCTATTTTTTGCTATAAACAGTGCCCAGGTAGGTATGGGAGGCGAAATATCGAGCTGCCATCCATGATCATAGGAATGCTGCTCAAAAATAAGTAGAGCACGGAACATAAGATTGTCTTTTCTATGTTTTATAGTGACTTTACTTTTTAATTTTCAGCGATTTTGCTCGCAACTCGATGAAATTTGTTGATGGTGTACTGACATGGAACACTAGCCCGACTTTTTCCACAGTCTTTAACCAGTTTTTGCTTTGATATCATACATATCAAGCACACTATTTGTATTCATTTATCAATATTCTTCCAAATAATAAAGATAAATAGGCCGAAATGTAAATGGATCTTTTTTTAAAACCACCATTCTCATCCATCAGGTGTTCGTCAAAATACCGAGACGAACGTTCATCCGGGGAACCACGGTAGACCTCTGGTATGCGAGAATGAAAACCACTTACTTTCGGTTTTGTCGTGGCACCGGCAGTCTCTCTGCATACCAGTTTTTTTTTCTTCTTTTTTTGCACAGGCAGGCTCTCTGAATTACGCACAGAGAGGCTCTAGGGCTAATGACTTTTTGGAAACATTATAGCTTAATTAATTTGCTGTGCTTATCTGACTTTTTATAACTGCCAACCTGTTTATAGCATAGCAAAGAATCGCCGGTGCCGACGCAAGAAACCGCCGATAAAGCATATTTCGCAAAGGGTCCGCCGATATGGATATGCACTGTGCAAATGTGTATTAAATTTTAGTAACCATTTGAAATTCAATTCATTTTTATGCAACTTGTGTGGACAAGACATTTTGATTAACGATTTACAGTTGATTTCGAGATCAAAATCTATAATTATACATAACATAAAATCACGAATAAGGACGGTCCGACCAAGTACATAAATATGCCTTTAAGCTTTAAAAATGTTCTTAATAATTGGTGTAAAACAGAAGTAATCTGTTCATAGTTGATTTTACGAATTCGAACAATGAGAGAAAAATCTATTGACGATTATTAGATTAGATAATAATTACAAAAAATCAAACTGTCAAATTAATTACCCCTCCACCTTCCCCCGTACCAAATAAGTCATAAATCCAAACTGACGAATAAGTATTGATTTTTCTACCTATTCTATTTCAAGTAAAACACTGTTTTTTATTTTATTTTTTATTATTACCTTTTATATAGTATTAATTTTTATAAATAACATATCTCTTGAAAATATTTTCTGCACAGAAGAGATATTTTAACAGATTGCGAATCGGGATCTATAGAGTGTTGCCGCATATTTATAGATTCGCCTACTGATAAACGGTACTGACCGCCGCAAACTGATAAAGTTTCTCAATACAAATCCACAACAGTATCGAGGCACGGCGATGAAAAAAAATCAATAATCTATCGGCTTATCAGTGGCGTTGCAATGCCATAGTAGTTGCTATTTTCACGCAGAATCATGAACACATTTTTTTAGCGTATTGAAACTAGTTATTGGATTTCAGAATAGGTCACATGATCAAAACAGGTGTCGGTTTTAGAATCGTTCACGTGATCAAATCAAGCGTCTTTATTATTCTTACGCATAAGAAGAGCTATTATAGTTTATATTTATAATGCAGTTTAGTTTTCTTCACATACTGTTGTTAATATAAAATGTGTAGATCTATTTAATCATGTCTGGATCAAAATATAATTGCAAAATGCAATATGAAAGTTATGTTTGGTGAATACTTTGGAACTTGTTTTCTGTGTTGTCAGGTTGGTCATAAGCTCGACAAGAAAGTTGAAAGACGGTTTGTTAACTCTGGGGTCATTGCCCCCAAAAACGCGTTTATATCCTTTTTGGAGCTATATGCGCATTGCCAAGTATCGGTAAAATGATAGTCATAATGTAATAAAGAAAACGTAACAGAGTCATTTCTTGATATTTGCGTCAGAAAATAATCTGTCATCACGAAGAGTGTAAAATGTCAACTGCAGTTTGTTATTTTACGCAAGAGAAACGACTGATTATTTGTTTACACGAAAGATATAAAACAATTTTGTAGCAGTTTAATAGTCTTTTGATACATTATATTTCGAAACGGCTTCATTGAAAAGAGCGCGAGAACATTATGTTTTGTTAGTATCTTTTTAGTCTCTAATATTGTACCGTTTCTCAGAACCAATCAAGAAAAAAGTGTCTGTTTTGTGGAAAAAAGCAAATAATGCTCATCTTGACCAATATGTGACTTTGATTCAAAATAGAACGCTTTCAATGACCTGTATCAAATTTATGGACCTTGAACAGTGTCAGTCTCTTATATAATACCATCTTGAAACACATACAGACATGTTCCTTTGTATAACAGCACACAATTCCGGGAAGGAACTGTGTCAATTAAAGTACAATAGAGGAAAATCAACGAAATGGGCAAATTAAGCACATGACAAGAACGTCATCCGCCTGAATTGCTAGATAATTGGATATAAAGTACCAAAATAGACAGGGAATGAAATTTAGGAACCTCACACAATTGTCAGGTTTAATGATAGAGAATCCCACTAGAGCTGAAATATTTGGTCAATAAATTTGTTATTACTACGCAATGAGAGTGGGAAGTAGTTACATAAACCGAACATTTACAGTTGATGATTAATAGGTTGGAGTGTGGTTTAGAAAAATATGTATGAATTAGTCACTATCTTCAATCCAGTATTATACAAATAATACGATTTAAGATTATCACTCTGAATAAGATGTATGGCCTTTAAGGTTGGAAATATCTTGGTTTAAGTTAATGTTTTGTATTTATTGTTAAAACTTGAAGCCTTTAACACATTGCAATAGAAGAATACGCTCTTCTTTCAATCTATTTGCTGAAAATATTTGTATATTTGAAAACGTTTTTAAGAAAAAAATATGCTTCTATAGAATGTCAAAGTCAACTTGCAACAATCTTCTAAATCGACAGTTTACTGCCAGTCAAATAAGGACGCATGAGACGTTTCTCTACAGACACATATGTTGCAAAAACTCATAAATGGCATTAACCTGTCTGCACTAGAGTTGCGTTTTGGAGAAAATTTCATTAATAGCTGAGGAATTTGTCTGGCAAAGCAAAGTTATAAACCAGATTATGTAAAATGTACATCGTCTGCGTTAATGAATAGACGTTGCTAGCTGAACTACTGGAAAAGTGTGTGTGTGTTTTTTTTTATTTTCTTATTTTGCATTTTTCCGATGAAATGTATGACCTTGTGAACGTGAATATTTCTATGTTGACCTATTAAGTTTCAGCGTGTAAGATTTTCAGTCATGTAGGCATTGTAAACTGAAAGTAACGTGCTTGAAAACCAAGTGAAACAACCCATTTGCACTAGAATCTGATATAGTTTGTGTAAATTTTGCCTTTACCATATAAGGCTTTTATCATTTTAAAATTATTATTATCTTTACCGCCATCCTTGATATCAGTTTACTTCCAAAATTCACATATTTACTGCTGCTTGGCCGGAAGTATTCGGGTCGTTATTACGAATTTTGTATCAAAACATTGTGCGTCAAATTGCGGTTGTATTTTGAATGGCAGCTAAGATAATGTTGTTTTGCTTCCAGAACCTTACCTTTTACCTTTAATACCGTTTTACAACAGTATTGCAGTTATATACAGCGGTCAGTGATTCTTTGGCGGTGATCCTGAATATATGCATGAGTAACTGACAACAGTAATCAGAAACGAAAGGAGAATGACGGGGAGCATATAATTATACCAGTATACGACTTCACTGTTCCATGACTAGCATTCTTGCATTCTACTGGTGGGCATGACTATATTTGATGAATAGTTTTTTGCTCTTGTACGAAGTGAGATAATAAAGAATACATATAAAAGGACGATATCAATATTTTCACCGCAATTTCAATGTCTGACCGATAGAGCAAGATTTCATGACACATCAGTCCATGTGAATATCTCAATTGTTATACCATATTAGGAAATATAATTTTGTTTACAAATCTTTACTTTAAGGGGACTTTCTTTTCTAATTATAAATTATTAAAACTTTTTATTTGTTTATATATTGGTTTGTGGTACTTATTATTTAAGATATATGCCTATGATTTAAAACAAATTTCCAGCTGACCTTATTTCACTATTTTGAAGTATTACACATGTCAACATTATACACTAAACGAATCTGTCATACACAAATTCAAAGAGTAAATTAAATTATCTTTGGAACGTTTTATTTACAGTAACGTTAGAATATATGAACCTTTTCATTTATTTCCGATTTGCAATTATTTGCTTCAATGCGTTCTATACATCTAAATGTTATTATGATAGATTTTATTATAAAGTAATCTTTAAAGAAATCAAATTAAGTATCCCCGAGCTAACTAACTAAATGGGAAAGGCAGTTAAGTACAAATATCTAAACGAAAATAGATTTTGAATTAAAAGGTATATACATGTAACAAATTATTTCTTCTGGTTACCAAAAAAATGCTAAATATCCGAGAGAAAAACAATGAAAATTTAGTTATGTGCCTACTATGTTTAAGAATTGTTTACATACACATTTCACCCAGACCGCAACTCCATATTTTGTATGCCATAAAATTGTCCCACGAAATTATTAGCAAAGAAAGTAGAATTTATACGTTTTATAGAAGACAGTTACCTTCTTGTTGACATGTGTACTGCACTTAAGCCTGTAGAAAACAAATGTAATTTGTAAGGGGCAGTAAATTGTTTATATCAGACATAATCAAATTACGTTTTATTCTTTCCTGTACATGTACAAGGCATAAAACTTGAAAAAGACATTCCACTATTTCAAACTGAATATTACATCGACGAATCATATCCATATAACAATTTTTTATGCAATTAAATATTCAAATTTTGAACTAGCTTTAGATAAATATTAGATTTCTAGAAATACGTCACATAATTGTGGAAAATATCTGCACCATTTGATATAAAGTTCTTGCAACTTTCTGTCTGAAACCTGCGTGTTTTACATTCAATAAAATGGTTTTACATTCGACATTGATAAGTTAATTTTGCACAAAAAAATAATTTGCTTTAGAATCCCACAAATTTATGTGTCTGGCAAAACAGAAGTTAATCATAGCATTTTACAGTTCCACCGAGTTACCGATAGAACGTTTCATGACACAGAGTTCAACAGGAATGAAAAGTACTAGAAGAATAGAAACCAAAGGTTGTATCTAGGAGTATGTGTATCTGACTACGAATTAGTTTTTTTTTTTATTTTTGAAACCCGTAAACACATTAATTTTGATCTTGGTGGGATCTACCCATAAAATTCCATGATATTATTTTACAGCTTAGCTGAAAAACAAGTATGATGGGAAATACCATGTGTACACTTTTCGACGAAACGGAAACACGTTGAAATTACAATGATGCCAGTCTGAACTGATATTTTGAACAAATATGTTCTGCGAAAAAAAATCGTGTTTATACCTGTCGCATCTCAATGCATGCATATTATCTATAATCCTTTATATATATTTGTCTATAAATCTATCTTAATATTACATCAGCAAGGAAAACACTGTCTATCAATTTTGGAAATAGTAATAGGATTTTTCAACTTGAGGTATTAATACTAAGTTGTCAAGTCACGTCCCTAATTTTATTTTATAGGCAAAGATGATCTGATACGATTGTTAAACATGTTTTAGTGTGTTTTAAAATACGTAGAGTGCAAATATCTGCATAACGAATGAAGCCCGAGGAATTTACTAGGCTAACCCAAATTTAGTATTTGAAAGTGTCAAAGTCACAATTTCAGTGTTGATTTTTTTGTGACAGATTATGTAATGGCAAATATGCTCTGACTGCTTACAAGACAGAAAAGAGCATCAGAAGTCTTCATTGAAGGTCGTCCTCATTTTATGAGTACCATAACAGAAAGCCAGTTTCTTCTGTTGTTGTCAGAACCCGTTTTGAAAATGAAATATTTTGTACAAGCTTTCTTACAAAGACAGTCTAATGAATTAGAGTTAACTCCTGCATAAAAGGGGAGCGGTGGTCTAGTGGATAAGGTGTCGGCCGCTCAAACCAGAGGTCGTGGGTTCGATCCCCACTGGGGTCACGACCATGACTTCACATATGACACCAGTACTGGTTTTTCCAGGAAGCGGACTCGAGAGTGGTTCCAATAAGCTTGAAGCTTTTATCACAATCGAGCTTAAAACAAATTAGTATAAACTAAACTCCTGCATCCTATGTACAAACTCAAAATAGTATTCAAAAACCATATAAAACCGAATAAAGGACATCAAATGTGTTGTTGAAATGAAACAACGTATTTGCCCAAAGATTGCTAAGTAACATTAGGAAAGTAAAAAATCCAAATACAAATGTGCTGTAAGGGCTTCCGTGACCGTGCTGCTAAGGTCGCAGACTTAGAATCACCTTTCCCTAAAAGTAGTATAAGAATTGTTTGTGCGAAGTCAATCTGACCCCCCCACCCTGACCCCTTGTCCCTATTCTATAAGTGGACTTTAATCTTACCCTAAACTTAAAATACTAACTTGCTACCCTTGATACCCTGAAAATGTTTTAAATCTTTAGTTAAACCGAACGAAAACCTTTGGTTTAACCAAAAAAAAAGATTTAGTCTTTGGCCCAAACTAACCAATGCCGGACAATTTAAAACCAAAAAATAAACAAGTTTTCATAGTACTATATGAAAACCAGTAGTAAAATATGATTAAACACTTCCACCAAATATTTGTCAAAATCCTACCACGGAAACATGGTCAGTTTAACCTCACTTAACCTCTTATCCCTATAAATTTTAACGACACCGGTGTCGTTTTCTTTAACAAGTTTATCAATCAATATCGTTGTGAAGCGACGAGTTTTAAACAAATATTGGCTCAATGTAAAGCGACACCGGTGCCGCTTTATTGGATTTATTTTCATTCATAAAACCGATATGTTTACATTTGTAGTACAATTCGTTTAAACTTCCTTGTGATCGATTTACGTTTTACAGCTGATTTAATATAAGTGTCATAGGTAAATCAAGTGCATTTTTTAAAAGTGATAATGTGGGAAACCACAAATTCAACCAATCAAAAGCCTGCCATTTTTCTGCCACGAAGGCAGCAAACTGTCATTTGCTTTTACTTTGGCCGAATCTTTGGCAGAACTTTGGCAAAACTTTGGCAGATTATTTTTATTAATAAAAATGTAATGTATTTGATCTATTTTGAATTAGTAAGTATATTATTAGGGTAACATAGTAATTAAAACTTTAATTAAGCTTTTAATCCAAAGTTTGTTTCCATCATAAGATACAGGTTTCATCTGATATGTAGAATTTGATGTAACTACCCATCAAAAGCATAAATGTTACTTCTGTAGATGCTGAATCGTCATAAGGATGAATATCAAACTTGTTTAGATAAATTTTATATTTTTTTCTTATACATAGATATTAACTTATCAGTGTCAATGTCCTCAGCGGCCTCAGCTGTTATATTTACTTTTTCAAATATCAACAACAAAATAAAAAACTTATACTGAGGCCTATAATTTCGCCACCTAAAGATAAAATGTGTATTGGGCTTTTAGTCGGTTTATTCCGGTTCTCCTATAGGAAACTTGTACCCTTAATAAAATCTTAATATCTATTATATATGGTTCCGGTATTTCTAACTTATAAAGACACCAATCAAAGCATATCTAGTACATCTATTTTATATTTTTGGTCTATGAGTATAATAAAATCTTTATAATCTACGATAATTCAGGTCTTAATTTCAAATTATTTAAAATAGTTCAGATCGGCCATATTTTTATATGTTGAATATATTCCCCCCCCAGGAACCACGACGGCAAATATAACTTTTTCATTTGTATGTAATCAAAAGTATGATTCTAATAGTATTCAAAGAGAAAAACACTTCAGTTTTATTCCTCTGCCTTTTTTCTATTTTCCTGTCTTTCTTTTTAAGTTCAAGAATTATTTCAGTAATTCATAAGTCGTTTTGTATGTGGCAACTTCAGAAGCAGTTAAATTGTCAACAACACTTTTTTGTTTCTAGCTAATTGTGTTTCTGTTTTAAAGGAAAACATTTTTTACTTTGTAATTTCTTTGTGGTAATTAGTGGTAATTTCTCGCCATTAGCGGTTATTGCTTTAGTATTAGCAGTAATATTGGGTATATTAGCTGTGTGATTGATTCTCCTTGGTTATCTGATATTTCCAACTCAGAGTTCAAAATCATTTATTATTTTTTTTATTTTTAATCATTAAAATTATCATTAAATTTATCATTTATATTCATGAATATCTTTTTGTAATAAACCTTTATGTTTAAATAACTCACTTCGACTTTATATTGTGACTTGCCTTCAAACATTTTTAATTCATGTTTACAAGTTGTTTTTCTCAAATTTTCTAGCTTATGATTAAATTATGTTAATTGACTTCAGTATTGCAGTAATTTACTCTCATTGTTTAACTCCGATTTTTCCAACTACAAAAAGTCAGTTCCTGTTTTATGTTCTTCAACCCTTTAGCATTAAAATTCTTTAATATCTTCCTTGTAATTTTTTTGTAATATTAATTAAGTCTGTATACTTTAAATTGTTTGACGGTTGTCAACAATACTATTCCAATTTCGAATTTGTTTTTTAAAGTCATTGATTTTAGTATTGTGCTCTTTTTTAAACCTCTAATGCACGTTATCATGATCAATCACCTCTTTGTGAAGCTGACCCTTTTTTCCAGTATTCAGATTTATATTCCGCTGTTTTATTTGAAAAAATTCTAATAAATCTTTTGCTTTTTTCAGTTTCTGTATTTAGTTTATTTATTTCAGTTTGATTTACTAACTGATACATATTTTGTATACTTTTTCTCTGCCTCAATATTCTTGTCCTTTTAGTTCTTCATGTTTAATCATACTATCTTTTATTTCTTGAATTTGGGTGGAAATAAATGGTTAAAATAAACTCGAATTTACTTCTTTATGTTTTCGTCTTCAAATCAGATTTCTCTTAAGTTCTTTAATAAATTCAACCATAGTTTCATTTCTTTTCAATTTTTACCTTGTAATTGATTAATTAATAATGATTCCTTTTTAAAATCTTTTGTGTAATTCTTCAATATTCTTTACTTCTTCTTCTAATGTACTGTTTTTTGGATTTTGATGTCTTCAAGATTATAGTCATTCATTACACTTGGATACTTTTTTAAAAACATAAATCGTCTTGAAACTACATCGGTGGATTTTATCTGGATTTCCTAGGGTTGATTATTTTTTTACCTCCCATATCTAATGCTCTGGCATTGTGTTATCAATTTCCTTATTTCTGTGAAGATATGTTTCCATTCCTTTCTAAGCTTTTTGAATTGTTTTTTATAGCATAATCACTTAAATCAATATCAAATTTAACTTTACTTATACTGTCAGGTTCACTTATTTGTTTTTACATCATTAAAACTCCCATTATATTTACCAGTAAAGTTTTTTCTTAATAAAAAACTTCCTTGCGTTTGTCAATATATACGAAAATCATATTTTTGATTGTTGCATTAGCAAAAGAGTTAGGTTAATATTTTGTTCATTACAAATCCTATCATTTTCCATTTTTACCTGGACTTTCAAATAAAATATAATGTGAACAGTTAATTCGATATCTTTTTGGTGTTTTTATATAAAGGACTGACTTAAATTAATTAAACAAACGTTTTTGTGACGTCCTAGATAAAGTATTTGTTATTTCATTTGAACTTTTTTACTTCACATACAAAATCATCAAATATTACTACTTTTTTGTTTTTCTGATCCGATTCTCACAAGGGTTCAATTTTTGTTGGATCAGCTGAATATTCAAGTATTTTATTTGGATCTTCTTTAATTTTTTTTTGCAATTTGACTTAAGTTGTATTAAATCTTGATATTTAGATTGTTTCTAGGTTTTTAGCATTATAAGTATAAATTTATCATAATATATAAGAGGTTTTCGAAGTTATATGCATTAATGTTATTTGTTTTTCCAGATCCAGACGATCTCACATATACATTCTAAAACATGAATCTGGCATAAAAGATAAAATTGTTTAAAGTTATTGGGATTTATCACTTTTTGTATCATAATTTGGGAATTTCCTCATTTATATAATATTACATTATTTTACATGATTTTACATTTTCTTCATTATTTTTATATTATTTTCCATTATCTTACATTAATATATAAAATGCAATCAAAACTTAATGAATAATAAGAATAAGAAAAAAAATTAGTCGGGCAAAGATGAGAGATCTTAGAGAAGAAATAATTAGAGAAAAAATAAGAAAGCTACCAATCGGGATATGTTATACTGAAAATGTATAAGCCAGTACTGAAAAAATAGGAAAGTCAAAAGAACAATTATAAGTCAGTTAAAAAGCATTACCTGGAATAAAACAACAATTAGCGTTACATAGGTGATGAAATGAAAGGACCATTCAAAACTTATTCAGGGTTTACCACAGCTATTCCATGAACCAATTACCAATTACAGTGTCTCCCTGAGATGAAGGACCTGTTGAAGGAATTTGAAAAAGGGGAGGAATAATATATGAAATAAATTTGGATGTTACTGGTTTTGGATACTGATGTTTTAAAAAAAATATGGATATTCCAAACCGTCTGAATTGTTTGTCTTATTTACTGCAGTTGAATTAATCCTGATAAATTATTTGAAGACACAGTCCAAATATACTATAGGTAATGTTACTACGGATGATTGTGAAGCTAAACGGCTCTGATTAGCTAACAATCAGATCAAAAGATTCCATATAGAAAATGGAAGCTAAGAATTAAAACATAACCATGGCGACGGATAAAGTTACAAGATTACGGTTTGATAAAATACTTGTATTTTTGCTCCTATATATGGACCTAGAATAAAACATCATAACACCTTATAAAGTTTCACCAAATGGACCAATATGGTAATTTTAATTATTAACTTAAAATAAACTTTATGGTCAAACAAATTAATTGTAAGGATAGTAATGAACTGGAAAAGAAGTCATTATCACTAAGTAGATGATGATTTAATTGATATTAATTTATATAAAGATATAACATAATATAAAAACATTCAATTCTATTCAAGATAAATTATTCAAAGTATTACAGAAAAATCTGGATTACCTATCAATAAAAGATCTATGAAATTTAAAAAAGTAATTAGAGGTGAAGGTTATATCGTTTGTCCATGTAATCCAAAAGAATTGGTAATGACTGGAGTTAATTTGTGGTTCAAATTGATGCTGGAAATAATAATGAAGGACTAAAAATGAAGGGTATTAGAATAATTGATGAACTATTAAAAATGAATTCCACTTTTACCAGAACATCATGAAAGTTATATAAAAATTATTTTTCTGATGAATATATAAGTGGAACAAAAAATAGTATTAAGTCTGAATACAGTTAAAGATAATAAAATAAACGTGTGATTTTACAATCAGATTTATCGTTCTTTAATTTTAAGATAAAAAATAAAAAATTATGTTGTTGTTTGGATATGTATTAATCACTATGACATATGTTCTTGGCATAATATTAGTGATGAATATGACAATAAAAGAATTCGTTATCATAATGGTAAGAGTGGGAAAGGGATATTATATTTACAAATGGGTTCCTACAGTTACAACAGATATTAATTATTTTTATAGGGGAAAACATTAATAAGAATGGCCGATTATGGAATTTGAATATATTCAGAAATTGCTCCAATAAGTTTGGGAAATTGATTTTAAGTAGTTGTAAGTATTTTGATTTCCATTACAGATAATTTTTAAGTTGGATTTGGAAACAATCAAATTTTCATACATTGCTTGGATTGAGGAAAAAAAAATTGGAAAATACGAATGGGGAATACAACACCAAATATACTTTAACTCTGTGTGATACAATTTACATTCATTGTGATCTTGTTGATTAATTCACTTGTTGATGGTAATTTCAGTGATATTATCTGTGCTTTAAGTACTGCAGATTTAACAGAGTTATCCAATTTTACAAAAGAACCAACAAAGAGTTGGATATTCTGAAATTAATAATATATTATAAATTCTATTAGAATATATATTACAGATGTATTTGTAGAATAATTAATTTAATGAGGTTGAAACAAGTTTTTCACTAATTTAAGAATTAATTAAAACTAAAGTTTTAAAACTTTTTTTTAATTAAAATTTTAATTAAATCTTTTATTAAATGTTAGTTTTAATATTGTACAAAATAGTTTATGATACAAAAATAAAGGAATATTTATTTATGCTTGATGCTCATCAGGAAAAGTAATCATTACACGGAACAGGTATTTATGACATTTAACGAAATATGCTTTCATGCCGGAGTTGCATTTCATTGGCACAGCTGGAAAAAAAGCTTTAGAAATCAGCAGGAAGCCGCACTAGAAAGTGGAACAAAAAGGTTGGAAACAGATGGTTGGAAATTTAGCTGCCAGGCCAAAGCTTATTGAAGCTTCACTGGATTACTAATATATTGTTGAAAAACTTAAAAAGAAAACCTGCTCCAGACAGTTGGTAATTAATAATTGCAAGGAATTACAAGAAAAAGAGTAACAGTAAAAATTATGATAATGAGGAGGTTATTCATATGAGAATTAAATAGAATATTGTCAGATTGGAAAACTTCAGCCCACCAAAAATAGTATTAACAGAGTAATTTATAAAAATAATAATAATATATAATATTTAATGTTTAGAACAATATCAATATGCGAAAGATATGTATTAACTCCTATTCAATTAAATACAGCTTTATTATCTGTCCTGTCCTGGGAATTAAATGTTAAAACAACAAAAAAATCGGATTTCACTTTACAATTATTTGATAGAAAGTTTCATATTTTGATTGGTTTAATGCTTATTTTGAAGTAAGTTGTTAAAGTAAATAAGCTTGCTAATGGTAATAATTATTGCTGATGGAGATCAAAATTGCTTTAATTATAATGCAGCTTCATTAATTGATCCAGTTAGTGGTTAATAACAGAATGGGAAAAATTGTTTATGAATTGTATTAATGTTATATAAGGTAGTAAATGTAAGAGTTTGGTTGAAACTATCTGATGAGTAGGCAAAAATCAACTGGAAACTAATGAATTTAACTATTTAGATATAAATGATAATGCTGAAAGCAAGAAAACCGAACAGATAAATATAATTCTGGTTTTGCTTCTAGGAGGCTTTAATCCAGGTGGTGCTGAGGTAAACACTAAATTCCATTAATAATTTCTTTTTATCATTTTTCAGGGTTTAGAAACTAATATTTTACCTCCAAGTCAAATTCAAATAACTTACAGCTGACAGATGATGATGAATTAATTTTTAGAGCTAATGCTGCTGATCCAGGTAGGGTAATGTAACAAAATTAATTTCTATGGGTTCCCGTTTGATTTTAAGGAATTTGGGTTGATCTAATACTACTTGATAGATTTAAAAAAGCAAGATGGTCATACCTTCGGGAAATGATGATGCAATCAAGAATGGCACACAACAGATTAATACAACTTTTAGATAACAGATGGTGTTAAACAAAACAACAACATGTATTTTGTTTTTTTCATCGACCTGACAAAGGTAATGCACAAATAATAATCCCATTTATTGATACATTAAGTTGAAGCAGCAGTGATAGTATTGGTACTATGAGCTCTTGTCGTCTGAAGTTGGGAATGGTGTTTTTTATCCAGAAACAGAATACACAAGTTATCATAGAATATATGATGTTGTAATTAATTATTTTTATAAACAAAATAACAAAAACTTACTGGAAAAGTCTCTTTAAGCGATCTAATTTCAAAGTTTGCTTTGGATGTGTTCATTTTAACTTGGATTAT
The DNA here is from genome assembly GCF_021730395.1 of Mercenaria mercenaria. Taxonomy (NCBI): domain Eukaryota; kingdom Metazoa; phylum Mollusca; class Bivalvia; order Venerida; family Veneridae; genus Mercenaria; species Mercenaria mercenaria. Next base: position 3,516,900 of record NC_069378.1, read on the forward strand.
ATAAAAGGAAGTAACTACAGAAAGCCTAAGCAGATTACTTTTAACAATTAATTTTTAAATACATTTCCCGCACTGCAAGATATCGTATTTACGACAATTGTATTGTATGAAGAAATCAGTTGAAATAATTTTATATTGGTATAAGATCATGTCAGTGTTTAAATATAATAAATATTTTTAATTTATATAATGACATCAAATTATATGGAAATAAAGTTTAACCTTACTGATGACAAAAGAAAAATTTAGCACAAGCTTATATTAATAAAATTCCAAATACTTTTAGAATTAAAACATGAAACCAATTACATGGAAACTTCCCTTTTAACTTTTAACAAAACAAAAATTAATCAAAATTAAAAAAGCGGTTTGAAATAGAAGGGATTAGAAATTAATTTCAAAAAAACAAATGTCCAGTCAAGGTCAAAATGGCGGTTTTGTAGGAAGCCTTTTGGCTGTTTGTTAGGAAAAACAATTCTTACCATTGGCTGCAAAAATAGCTCCAAAATTATTTAGCCCCTCTAGGATTGGTGGCTTTGTCTGGACTCAGCTAGCCAGTACTGGTGTTAGTAATATTCTTGGAAATGGTTTTAATGGTACAAAAAAATTGGAAATGGTATGATTTTCAGTAAGCTAATGATTTTGGAGAAATAGATATTATGATATCACATATTTCTTACCACCTATCAATGAGAAAGCAACTATGTAGGATTCTGGGAGTGATTAAATAACACAAAAACTAAAAACCTTAAACGGTGGGTTTTTCCTAGGTATGTTGGCTGTTGCTAGTCTTGGAATACCTTTGTTACATCTTTGTTGAGTGGAAAAGGACCATGGCCAGGGTTCGAGATATTATAAATTCCTCAGGAACCAAAGTTTTTTCGGTTACAGACTGATTCTCAACGGAGGGACACCTTACAGACACGAATTACTATGTTAAAAAAAAAAATTTAAATTTATAAACAAATCCTATCTATATCTTTGTAATTGAACAATGGGTGTTTTTTTAATTTTATTATTATAAAACAATTGGAAAATTAAAAAAACTTTAGGGGTTGTTATTTTATTTAGTAAGAAAATAATTTTATTGTTTTTTGTATTTAGTAGAATTATTTTATTAAAAATTAAACTGAAAAAAGTGTTGAATGTGGAATTTATAAATTTGGCGACTCTGTTTGGTCCTGGAACACATTGGGTGTTGTTACTTCAATACTTTGTATTTCGTTCCGTTCGGAGCTTCCTCCACCAAAAGTAGTTAATTAAGTATATACCAATTGTAGAATAATACAATGTTCTCCAATATCAGACAAAACAAGTATGCTTTTTGCGGATTATTATTGTTTTATTTTACATTAAAATGTTACAAAATAAAGTAAGTTGTATGATTTATTGTATATAAAATAACTAAAAATTCATGATCAAAGGAGTAAATGAAAAAAAACTATTAAAATTATTTTAACTAATTAAGGACTTTATTTAACCTGGAATAATTAATATAATGGGAAATATTTAAAATATAAATGAAAAAAAAAAAGTAAAATTAACCCCATAGAAAAAAAAATAACAAATTAGAAAGGCAACAATTAATAAGATGAATACCTTCCATTCTCTTTGTTTTTTTTAACTAGTTATACCACCAAGTTACTGTGGTGGATTTATTTCAATGGAAACTGTAAAGATGCTAGTCCTGGGTTTTTAGTTTCAAAATGGTAATATGTAAAATTAATTTTAATTGCATCTTATTTTTCTTGTTGATGCAATAACTTCTGCCGGATAAAGGAGAAGCTAAATTACAAATAAAAAATAAAGAAAATGTAATTCTTCAAAGTTATCATGTAAAACATAACAGAAAAAATGAATCTATTACTATTAATTATGCTAAATAAATTTAAAATAAATGATGTTATTTATATTAATTCTTTAAAACGTTATCAAATTATTAAGTTTAACTATTTATGGTTTCTATAATTTAGAGTTATTTAAGAGGTAATTTAAGAATAAGCTAATGTATCTATTCCATTATCAAGAATTTATCTTTTATTCGTCTCTTATACATTAAAGATGTTTTATTTATAACATAGCTGGATAGATTGTGTTTTATTAGAACGATTTACTTTAAAGGTGTATGATTTGTTTGGTTTGAATTTAAACAACAGTATCTTTATAATTTTTATGAACTATTGTTTTCTTAACAACAAGTTTTTAATTCCTTTACATTTTTTTAATGTTTAAATTCATTTTCTAATAAATTATGAATACATTTTACTTCGTAATTCCTAACAAATTCAACAATGGGAATGCCGGCGCTTCATCTTTAAATTTTCCAATTACTTTTTTATTATTTATCATAAATAACATTTTGAATTACTATCGTACTCACTATTATAAATATAAATCATTTGTCCTTATAATAATCCTCATATGCATATTTGGTTTTTATTTCATATCATATTGAATCAGTGTCAGTGAAATAGTATTTACAATTACCCTCATACTTTTCAGTATTGTAATTATGAATGAAAATCATACATTATATATATTTTTGAACTTAAATCTAGAATTGCACATTCCAACATAACAAGGTCTGTTTAATAACAAACTTTCCTTGTTTTCGGAATTATTCTATGTGATACCAAAAATGGGTCGAGTTTTTAAACATCGGTTGAACTACAAAATGAAGGTTTGGCTATGTAATTTTAATTAACTATTTTCATCATGAGTTAATTTAATTTTTAACCTCTTGCGTAAATTCTCCATCGTCTTACCGAATTCAAAATTGTTCATTAACTTAAAAAAGTTCTTTTTCAAATGAATTTTGCTTTAGACTTTTTTGAGTAAATATTATCTTTTTTTTTTTTTTTTTTTTTTTTTTAAAATCAATATACTTTTTAACCAGGACTTTCGTCAAAAGTTAATTTTTGCTGTAATTTTTGTTACTTTTTAACCCTAATTGTGTATATAGTTCAAGATTTTAAAATGTACTTCATAATTTTGTTATTTTCTTAATGTTGGAACTAATTTTTTTACATTACTTTTTTCCTATTTCAAATTTGTTTTTCTATTATTTTTACGATAAGCAGAAAGATTGATCTGGTATTTTAATTTTTTCAGGCTAAAGGATATAGTTGTGTGTTTTATGTAATTCTTTTGGATATAGCAAGATCACATTTCAACTATAAAGTTACTTTTACCTTTTGCAATTAATTTCTTGAATTGTTTTATCGGATATAAATTTTAAAGTTTCCAGAGGGTAAGGTTGACTCCATAGCCCCAAACCGTAAAGGTTATTGGCGTCAAGGTACATGATGTATTTAGATTCTAATTTAGGATTATAATCTTTCATATATTTATTGTTTGCTTTACGGTATCTGTTTGAAATATTAACTGATTCCTCCTCTCAGTCCCTTTTCAATAAAAAGATACATTTCAATATCAGTTATTAAAATCTAACTTATTTACAGTCATTTGTAACATTGCATACCAAGCTAAACCCAGGACTACTAAATAATGACAAGGATCTAATTTGTTAGTACTCAAACATGTTTTCAAAATTTTCGAATACATCAGCTAAGTTATTACGTCTGTTTTTAAATATTAGATTATGATATTCTTCCCATTGTTTTAATCTAAATTTATTCCAAACATTTTTAGCATGTTCATATTCGGTGTCAGATATATGTGTTTCATTTAAAAATGGAATAATACCACATCCTTTCTTTAGAACAAGGTAATTCTGTTTCTTTTAAATTTTCTAAATGGAATCCATGTAATCATATGGATAACCACTTTTGTCTTTAATAACCCACTTTCAACATTTTTACAATTAAATTCAGTTGATGTGTATTTAAATACTGGAATCGTTTTTACTAGGTTATCACAATGATTGGGAATAATTTGGAATGAATCAATAAAGACACAAGTCAGAAATCATAATTGCACTTTCTATCTTTTCTATATGGTCTAGGAATAACATTAATTTTCTTTTTTTAATTTTCCTATTTGTTGCATAATAAAATGACCGTCATAAACCTCTTAAATTATGAAAAATAACAGGAATTTTATGTGTTTAGTTTAAAATTCTAATATTACATTCTCGTGTGAGCCACTTCCTCTAAATTTTCCTGCCTTGCATCATGACATTGGTACACCCCGCGACAGGATTTTCATTTGTCCCCTTATATTCCTCGTTTCTCCTCTGAATCATGACACTCCAAACTTTGTGGTTTTTTTTAATACCAATTTACACGCCCCACTTTTTTTAGAACCCCTTCTCTAGTTCTTCTAGTTAAACGTCTTTAACCATCATAAATTTTTTCTTTCCAACACATCTTATTCTCCTTCCTCAAGCATTTTTGCAATAAATCACGTACTTCCTCACCAACCCCTGCATCTGATTGGGCATCTATAACATCTGCGGTCCTTGGTTTAGTATATTTATCGTCCATAACACTACTTAACGAAACACTTTATAGCACGTAAACCCTCAATCTTATGCGCTCCCTTTTGCATATGGTTCAGTTTAATGAACGATTCTGTCCTGATCCGGCCCTTAAGCAGTTCTATAACTTTTGCTAGCGTTTCTTTGATTCAATATACAGCAATTAAATTACAAACTACGGGTACTGCTAAAATTTACTGATCAATTTTTACATATTGTACCGTTACTTCCTCTTTGCATTTTCTCCCTAACCTTGAATTACACTTTAATAGCCCCTGTAACCCCCCGATATACAGTTTGCCGCCCTCTTGCTGCCTTATGTTTAACTATGTGCTTTATATTGAGCGAACGCTGTTGTAAGCAACCTTTTACTCACAAAGGTTTCCCTGGTACGCGTCAATTTCTTTGTTCCTCTTTTGTTGCCTTTCATTTCTCTCCCCAAAACACACCCCCAGTATTATCACGCTCCGTTTTCACCGCCCTAAACAACTATTTATGTTGGGATCTACAAGCTTCGTTCGAGCGGCACTTCCTCCTAGTCACTCTTGCAGTACATTTTTCCCCATCTTGATTTTATCAATTAGTCAATTAGCACATGTCTCCTCGTGCTCTCCTTCGTATTGACCTATTTTGTTATGTTAAAAGTTGATAATTCCCTATTTTCTTCCATATCAACAGATATTTATTAAATGATATTTCATTTTTCAAACACTTCTATTTTTGGGTATTTGCTTTTAATGTAATACAGGAAATCTTACACCCTTCCACAGTATACAATCCATAAGATCGTTCTCCTATAGCCCCGTTTTTCGCATAATTCGAAACACCGCTTTCAGAATGTTTGTTACAGGCCAATCTTATAACCCGATTAATGACTCCCCCCCAACTCCCTCTCCCTAAACCTCCTTGATCTCCCATCATCATCTCTTTATATTTTCTCAATCCTTTCTTTGGATTTTGTAAGGTTTTGGTAATTCTAATTATCTTGAAGCAGCAATGGACTTTACTATATCTATTTATATATTGAGCAGCACTGACTCTTTCTCCAGCCACTTCCTTCAGAATCCAAGCTACATCTCTTCTATTTACTTATTTCATGCATAACCCGCTTGACTGTAAATGTTGCTTTTTCCTTCCTTCGGGTTTCCCCCCGCCCCGTTATTGCCTCAATATTTTCCACCTGCTCCTCCCAGCCATCCCACCTTGATCTCACACACGATCCACCTCCCCCTATACACGCCCCCCCCCCCCCCCCCCCCCTCCCACCCCCCCATTCGCATCTCTACTACCCTACTTCACGCCATACATATTCACCAACAGTTTGATCCATCTTTTTCCCCGCCCAAATCGCTCTATTTCTTTAACAATATACAAGTTCTGAGATTCGTTACTCTAGGTACACTCGTCTGAGCCTATCACGCCCTTTTATTGTTGTACGATCCTCCCGATCAGTATTTACATGATGACATAAGAAGTTGCTTCGCATCAGCCTGACTCAATAACACCTCACGCTACCGTGATTCTCTTGCGATCACTCGTTTATACTCCAGCGCGCCACATTCTTAATACTACACCTAATTTCTCCCCCCAAACGTTTACTCTACAGTGTTTTGTAGATCTCTCAGATTTCTCACCTCATATATTAATACTATTCGCCCCAGAAAATGAAAATTCGCGTCATACATGCATACAAAAGCGACTTTATAATAAAAAAGATTTCAAACTCATCTATCATACTTTACAACGTTCGAATATACAAGTTGATGAGAAATCTATTTATCTTTACAGCAAGAATTAAAATATTTTAACTTAGCCTTCTTTTACGACCAAATAGCGTTCCTTTGAATGTGCGCTCACCCCACTCCACGTCTCTACTCACGCCCCCGCGTTTGTCTGACCTTTGACCAGCACACTCTCGCTTATTATATCCACAGCTTTCTTATCTGTACCAACCGGCACCATTTAGACGACTGCCTCGGGCAATACTTTCAGCCATTTTATATGCTTTTTTCTCTCCCATTAAGTGATTCATCCAGTCGGTGACAAGCGCCCTACACTTTCTTTAGGATCTGTTTCGAATATTATTTGGTACTGGGATACAACCCCTCTCACATAACTCTCTCTCAGCTACTCGTCTTCATCGCTTCAGCTTATTAGACACAACACCATTCCAGCTTGTCCCTTTCAATCTCTAAATTATCTCCGCGTGCTACTCATCTCGACGCACACACCGCATGGATCTATTTATTTTCGTACCTTTTATCAATAAACGTGATTTCTTTATATTAATCGCCCATCCTCCTACTATTTGACTCTCTCGTCCGTCTTCGAGTTAACCTAACTTTTCTTCTTTTTAAGAACTTTCTTATATGAATTTTTGTCTGGATTCATCTATTTCACTCTCTACACCCTGTCGCCCTCTGATATTTCTGACATAATCCATTCTATCTTCCCTCCTTCTATTAACACATCCTTATCATAACCTTAAACTTATTGAAAAAATCACTTTAAAAACGCAACCTAAGGAAATTATTTCCCTGATTTGCAGAAACTTTGTTTACCTACCACTTACTCCTTATATCTTTGAATAAGTTTTTTTAAAGTCATTTTTTCTAAATTGTTATAATACTGTTAAAATTTTAATACCCTTCTTGAAACATTCTTTTTAACCATTCTTCGTGTAAATTTGTGTTAGTTTTTCTAAATAATCTTAACCAACTTTGTTTTTTCCGTTCTGTTTCTTTTTTGGATAGTCTTTTATAACATATTTCTGGATCGGTTTTTACTTAAACAAATCCATCAAATTGGGTTTTTTCCGTTATGGGTTTATAATATGATCAGTTAAGAAAAGATTGTATACTGCCCCACTCGGGGTCATCTATGAAACCTTGTCGTGGATGTTGTTTGTAAAAACGTTACTGATTAGTTAAAATAACAACGTTCAAGGACAGAAACACCTTCAAACTGTTTAGCAGAAGATAACATTTTTATATGCACTGTTAAAGTTGTTAGATGAAAAGAAATAAATCTTTGGAAAGGTTCTTGAGCAGCAAGTTCAAACAGGTTATATGAATTATTAATCAGAGTTCATAACATTTTGCCATCGTGATTGGGTCTGGAATGAATATTAAAAATTAGGAATTTATATTCTTTAATAATATTAAAACGTACTTTTTCTGATGCAATTTACCTTAAACGGATATAATTTTTCATTATATAAAATACTTATAGAAAAAGTCTTTAATTGAAGTTAAAGTTAATACAGCTCTTTTCTTTTTACTTTATATCCGTTAAGTTTAAAATTCTTCATGTGCATCTTCAAGAGGTGTTGAATATTTTTTTCTTTCTGCATTTTTATAGTATTGTAAAAATATCCTGATTTACTGTATTTGGATCTTCTTTATTTTATCTTTTCCAATCCGGGCTTTTGTTATATGTTGTTTTATTTTGTGATGATGTGTTTTTAAAATAAAATTCTTGTCGTCAAGTTTTAGTCTGTTAGTAAATTTTGGTAATTACTGATGGAACAGCGCCAGCAACTGCTACAAATACCGGAATTGCTGAACAAGTGCTAATCTGCTGAGCAACCAAAAAATATATTGCTGTATTATATAATCCAGTACTTACTCTTCCGCAAAACTTATAACTTTGTTCCTGTATGCAGAGATAGTTTAGTTAAGTGATAATTAATTGATCTATTGTTTCTATTCCATTATTAGAAATTAGATTTTTATTGCTCATTTAGATAATTTTAAACTTTTTATTTTCTAAATTAAATTTCTTCCCAAGTCAATAAAGACACCCTTCTATTAAACATTTTGCAGCTGTAACACTTTCCCATTTTATAAAAGCTTGTTTTTCTTATAAGTCTCGTCTAAATAACTTTTTTCTATTCTAAAAATTCTTGTGTAGTAGGTAAAAGTTCTTGTTCATAAAAATGAACCTTGTTTTATTTTTCATCATTTAAATCTTTAATAGGGTATGTTCTGGGATTTGCTATTATTTATTTTATAAATTATAAATATTTCCTCGGTCCAATTTGGGATGTATATCCTTTTCAAAAGTCTTTAGTTTTGCTTTAAAACGAACTCGATCACCAAGTTTAAATTTTGCTTTTCTCTTTGGTATTTTTAATTCACCATATATATTAAAGTAAACAGTTCCTTTATTTTTTTTAAAGTTTTTCTAGCTTCGGTTCGGTGTCATTTTTATACTAGAATGTTTTGTTTTGTTATATTTATCAACCATATCCTGCAAATTATCTAATGTAAATAAGTATAAGTATTATTTGCTGTAAAATATTTCCACATATTCTTTTTAAAACTTCTATTAAATCTTTCTATTACTACAGCCTTTCCTTATTAAATGTTATGGAGACATAATTAATTTATTTTATTCAATAATGATTCAAACTTTGTATTTAAAATTTGTTCCTTCATCCCCCATAAAGTTACTGGTATTCGTCCTTCAGAAATTATTTTTTCAAATGCTTCCAAGTATCTGATTCTCCAGTTTATTTCTTTAATGGAATAACTACCATGATATTTACTAAGATATATCAATATCGGTTAAACAAGTATTATAATCCTTTATTATTATTTTGAAAACGCTTGCATGGCAACTAAATCAGCTGACCAAGTATACAACCAATATCTTAACTATCACTCTTCGTTTCCTAAATTTCTTGTTATTGGTTTGTGTAATTCTTCTGGCTTAATCTTCGCTCCAGCGGTAGCTTGGTGCAGTGATTCGGGGGTATACTCTACCCCCTTTTACGTTTATTGATTTTGTCCCAGCCCAAGTTTGTATTTTGTCTTTTAATTTATAGTTTCACAAACCTAAGATGTCTTGCTATCTTTTCTCCAATTGTTTGTGATTTAGTTTTATTTAAAATTGAAAGCATTTGCTTATCACTGTACCCTTTTTTAACACCACTGTCATCGTTGCAAAAAAATCTTGGTCCATTCATTCTGACATTCCAGTTCACTTGACAGGGGGACCTTTATTAGGGGATTTCCTGGCCCCAATAATTATATCCTGGAAGTGTTAAACTTTCTTAGGTAATAAAGGTACTATTGCTTTGTGAATATCTAAATTACCCCCTGTACTTTTAACAAACTTTGATTTCATTTTTCCACAAGATGAACAAGTAGCCCTTATCATTTTTCTCCCGTTTTTTGTTGTAACATAATGAGGATTTATATTATCAGTAAATCTTCTTTCTTTCAAACAATATATTTTATTCTGTAAACTCATCTATATCATATGTATTTAAAACTTTTAATTGGGTTTAAAACCTGTGGATTTTAAATTGTCCGGCATTGGATTTTTTTAGAATAGGGGCAAGGGGTCAGTCTGGACCAAAGACTAAATCTTTTTTTTGGTTAAACCAAAGGTTTTCATTCGGTTTAACTAAAGATTTAAAAGATTTTCAGGGTATCAAGGGTAGCAAGTTAGTATTTTAAGTTTAGGGTAAGATTAAAGTCCACTTATAGAATAGGGACAAGGGGTCAGGGGGGGGGGGGGTCAGATTGGCCTAGAACAAACAATTACTATACTACTGGTATTGAAAAGCTTAATAAGTCTAACGCTTGATCTCTTAGATATATAGAAGATTGCTTATGCTATTTCCATAGTGACAGTATGAGAAAGTCTTGTTCTTTGTAGTGTACGTGTATACAAATGTCGTCATCTTAAGAAGCATAATATTATTATGTTTGATGAAAACAATCATAGCAATAACAACAAGGTTGAGGGTCCGTAATAGCACTCGGCAATGTCCGTGTGATTACATATTCTCGTTAGGCTGTTTTACATTCTTTAAATGAAATTATAGCTCATTGCGCTCATGTTTTTCCGTAAAAGACGTAGAATACCGAAATCACATACGGTGACTACGCAACTTGCCGATTCACCACCTTAAACAAATCAACGCGTAAACAAGCTACAAAAAATCAAAACAATCAGAATCAGTGATCGTAGTTATTTCACCTTAGTTGTTACTTTGATGTTCTTTGAATGATTTAGCGCGTTAATATTAGCATAATTATTTTCTCATTAAAGTGGGCGTATCCACTTATATATCTGAAGATTTATTAGCAGTTTTGTATATTGAATTTTGCTGCTAGTATCAAGTTATGACGGCATGAGATATGAAGATATTTCGCATCAATCAACGCAAGGAATTTAACCGCAGAAGAAAATTAAATAATTGCTAATCTAAGTCTGTTTCAGTATCATAGTATTTCCTCTAATACGATTCGGAGTAGGTCTCGTCATGTTTTAAGTATATATGACATTCATAAAAACGTGTGATGGAAATGTTGGAGTAAACAGAAAATAAAATATTGAACACATTATATGATTACTGTTATGATTATGATGATGCAGTGTATGTAATTCTAGTGAAAAAACATTAACATTTCATTGTAAAAGCAACACTGCCACCGCTGTATAAATACTTCTTTAAATCAGTTTGAATGTTCGCAATAATCGCCACGTTTACACTGTTTACTGGTAGCGTCTTGTTTAAATAATGCAGCAAATTATCCACATTGATGAACATTACCAATACAACGTCCTTATCACACCAGCTGACGGAAGTTAACGTCAGGAGATTTCCTGTAATGTCGTGAAAGTAGTTCCTAATTCCTGTCTCCATATTGAACCAAGAGAGAAATCGAATGTCGAAGTAAGTGCTTTACCTCAATTAAATATTTCATATAAAGTGGATATATGTGTATTTTCCTTGCTAATTACACTGCTTTGCAAATTACTGTTTTCATTTCTTGTTTTATATTGGGTAAACCTGTCGCTGAAACTTAGTTTCGTTTGCCGCAGAGCTGACTTAAAGGAATGATGCAATCTCCTTTTGTAATAAAAAGGTACATTGGCATCTAATTACTAAATAGATAAAACTATGTTTTAATATATTATAACCCCCCCCCCCCCCCCCCCCACCCCACACACACACACAAAACTATGATATATTATAACAACCCGATTCGGTTATGGATAACATAGAATATTTTACTCGGTGAAATTATTCCGGAGACGTATAACCCCTTCGTCGTGTATAAATATCTTGTTCTGCCATATTTTATTTCTTCATTCATACATAAGTACACGTAACATCCTCTCGCAATCTGCATATGTTGGAAATGTAGTGTTGCAAAAGTAAATGGTGACAAATACAAATAACGATTAACCTTTGTATCATTTTGAACTTAGATCTATGTGCAAGTGTTTCTTCTCCTTAAATAATATATCAGTGTATTGTTATTTCACTTTATTATATACCTTACTATAAATAGTAACAAAAAAGCCGTTAAATCGGTCATTACAGCTTATGTTGACGAATCCATAATGGCGCAGGGTGCCTCACGCGCCATAGTCATAATGGCCTCGGGTAACCGGAACGTCTGCGCGCTCTGACGTCGACGTCATACAGCAACGCAAAATTGGCCGGCGAGCAAGTGCTTAAATCCTTATGGGATCGGTTATTGAACTGAGAAGGACTTATACAGGATAGAAATAAAGAAGTGGACACTTATCAGTTTGTTGAAAGCATGAAACATGATAATACAAAATCGAAAACAAAATCGGACCTTAAACTGGTGGAGGAATTTCTAAGAAGTGTCAGAGAGGAGCGGCATATTCATGACATTCCACCCGAGGAACTCAATATCTTGCCAGCAAGGACATTTATTAACATAAGGAAGAAACAAGACAATAGCGGATACGAGCCTGACACACTGAAAGGGATTCAGAGCAGTATCCACAGGCACCTCATGGAAAATAGTTACTGGTACTGATGATAAACCCGGACAGATGATAAAGTCGACCACCTTGGAAATGTTGCAATCGGTTATTTAAAAAATTGGACACACCATCTAATAGTTTGCATTTAGAACACTAACTGGTGTAAATAAAAACAAAATTGGTAAATATTCTGTATAAATAAATGACTTACATTTATCTGTATAAATAATATTTATCCAAAATTACTGGTGAAGAGGGTGTGTTTTTTTGAGCATGCTCACTGTCGCCACATGAAGGCCTGACAATGGGTAACTTTTCATTACTTGATCAGGAATGACTGTTGCAGCTTTTTGGGGAAAGTTTCAATATAATACTACAAAGAAAATTTTGTAAACGACAGTGTTCGAATTTATCATCAGTCAACCTGCTTACAGTCCCCTTTTTACTAACCCCTTTCAGGGCCTCACTTCTTGTGAGTTTGCTAACTAAATATAAATTTGAATTATGCAAAGTTTTCAGCAAATGTTAAGCTTTATTTTGATACCAACCATTGATTACAAATTGCAGAAATAAAAAAGTTACAGGTAAAAAAACCTCATTTTCTGTTCGGGTTTATCATCAGTACCAGTACGGGTCAAACATTCTCCAGGACCATGCATTCAAGCATAGCAGAAATGTGATAGCAAGCAAACGCAAATATCTGAAAGGCCATGGATTTGGAAACAAAAAGCAGAGATCAGATCCCTTTACTGACGATAAAGTCTTGATTTTGAGACAGAAAGGTCTCCTTGGCTGAGGTATGGTATACAGTGTGTGTATCAATTTCAAACATTTATTCATAGCTCTGCAATTAGATCTAGCTTCTCGAATTAAAATCAATATTCTAACATTTTAACATAATGCAAGGTGTTAATATTCCTATTTCATTCACTAACAAAACGTGTTACCTTGTAAAATGCCACGGAATATGTCCCAGATGCGTATATCAACCTCCATACTTGATGTATTTTGTTTACATGCAAACACTGATGTGTCTGGTCATGTCATATGACGTCATCATATTACGTATACTACACACTATCGCAATCAATTAGTTATCCAAGTACCTGCTTTAATTGGAAATTTAGTAGTCTTAATTTAATTGATTTACAAATAACCCAGAAAGCCTGATCAATGCATTATAGTTAAATAACACCGTGCACTTCGACCTCAGAGGAAGGCAAGAGCACTCAACGATACTGTGGGGAGATGTAGAGCTTAATCGGACTTCAACTGGAGTGGAATATCTGTCATTTACTGAACGGTGCACAAAAACAAGGAATGGTATAGCAAGCGTGCCTTCACGCCCAAGATGTTTGAACAACCTGGTAAGTCGGAAAATACTGTACATATTTTCTGTAAACTAAAGACTCGTTTCTAAGTGAACTTTAAAACTTACACAAATAACGGCACGTTGTTTCTGGACGTAGTTTTTTTCTCTTATGCAGAATCTAGACGCCAATATTTTCTGTTAAACTTGCTTTATGTTTTGCTTACTGATTAACTTTAACATTTTTATGGACATACATTGATACAAATAAAAAATTACAAAGAGGTACATAAATTGATACAAAGAGAAATACCTATTTCATTTTAGATGATGAAAACTGCCCTGTAAAGCTGTACAAATTTCTACGCTGAAACAAGACTCACAGAAATGCTAAAACCAGAGTCGCGGTTCTATGAGGCAGTTAATCTCAACTACGAAAAGTAATGTCTGGTTTATAAAAGGCGCAATGGGTAAAAACAAAATTGGTCAAAAAAAAGTCACAAGTCAAAAAGCTAATCTTTTTGGTAAGCATGCAAATCACTCTGCCAGGAAAACCTCAATAACAAAGCTACTGGAAGATAATATTGCACCTACTGATGTCGCTCAGTTATCTGGACTTAAGAATGTCATGAGTTTAAACCACTACAGCACCATCAGCCTGTCGAGACAAGAACATATGTGTAAAGTTCTACATAGTGTGAATTCTACTACAACAACAGTACAGAGTACAAGCAGAAGCGAAGAGGCTAAAAGTTTGGATCATGCTTGTGATTCAGATTAAGAGTTGGTAATTGCATCCCAGGAAATTAAGGAAACATTACAAAAAATTCAAAATTATGAGCAGAACCATGTACCTAACAATGCTAAAGTTATTGTTTACCAGTTGTGCATCAACCAGATCGATCTGTACAAATCTAGGACCGATTTAAACCTGATAGGTTTTTTGTAAACTGCACCTTTAACAGTCCAGTAAATATTGTTTTCAAGTAAACGTATTAGAGCACCAGTGAATTGTGAGTAATTAGGAATTTAATATACAACTGGACTGCATTATCGGATAACTTTTAGAGAGCTGCTAATTTATTTAGTAACACATTGTCACATTTCAGGAATTATGAATGTATGTGCTTTTTACCGCAAATATCAAAATAAAGAAATTTTGGAAAAATTACATGTCATGTTTTGATGGAAATAAGGCGTGATATATCATCCTTAGACATCTTTGGAATATAAAGGATTTGGAAATTTCGGGTATATAATAAAAGAGTCAATAGACGGCTCCGGTATGCCTAATAACCGCTTAGTATGATTCATTCAAGAAGTTGTAAAATAATTTCCGTGTTTTCTTTTCAAATATATTACAATGATTGATATATGAACAGCGTCTGTAACTGTTCATGTTACTTTTCTATTATGCCATCAGTGCCTGTCATTACCCCTACAACCTAAATGTCATGTTCACAGTGCCTACCATTCTTCCTACTACTTCAAAACCATGTCAACAGTGTCTGACAGTGTTTTTAGGTGTCTATCAGAGATGTGTCAGTTACTGTATCGAGTTATTACCACCACGAAATGTTTCCCGCCAAAGAGGATAACAGATTTGTTGCTGTCGTCAATACCAATGACAAACATAAACAAAATCAAGTATTTTCTTTTTATTTTAAAGTTTGGCAGCCTTTAATGCTCCTTTGAGTTGTTGAAATTGTTTCCATTTAAGAGAATTCAATCATACTACCAATAATTATAATAATAGTTAATGCAGATTTTAATGAGGATTTGGTAAAGTACATCAGTTTTACAAATGTTGTCAAAATATTAACAGGTTAGAATTAAAGTGTTTTTGATCTTTCATAAAATTAATCAATGTAAAAGCTGTCCGTATTAACGTCTGTTAGAACGTCTGATTTAGTCAATCGCTTTAAAATGCCGCACTTTATAAAAGCTAATTCTCCTAATGTAGTGACTTTATTAGCGAATTTCAATTCATACGGCTGCTAATTTATATTAATGATCTACTGCTGAACGTTTGTTGTTCCGAGATAAATGTTTATGATACAAAGCATCCTGAATATGTTTGAGTAGGTAAGATTATTTTTTGCTTAGACATTTGATCAAAACAAGCAGTAATCTAAATCTGTCCCAGTCTACTAGCATTATTTGTGTGGGAAACCCTTTTCCTAAACGCTTTTCCTGAAAATATGTCATGAAGCCTGTTTGCTGATAAGATGTCAAAAATCCATTTTCATGATAGTATGTCAAGAATCCCTGATGTTATGTCATGAATTCTTTCTCTTTATAATAATGTCTTTCTTATGGAAACAATATGCGTTTGAATCAATTACTTGTTTGTTCAGTATCAAAATACATATAATAGCTATTTTATTAGTCATCATTTTATGCTGGTTTATCAGATTTGGGTCAAGTTTTGAAAATGTTCAAAACTTTTACATATGCTCATTTAAACTTATGTTCACTGAGTGCTTAACACATGGTACATTTTAAATAGCCAGTGCCATTGACCGCCGGTCTATATCCATTCAAAATAATATTATAATAATTTAAAATACCGATATAGTTTTGCATCTATACTTAAATGCTAAGTAAATATTTAGAACGAGCTATCCAGTAAAAACGGCTTCATGTAGGTGACTCTGAGCGATGAAATGTCAGAACTTGCTGGTGCCGAAACATTGACCCTCAATCTTTGAGATCCTGTGCCAATACTTCATTGAGGGAAACAATTGTGACAAATATAGAAAATGCTTACTGCATATCAACGTTATAACTATCAAGATCTTATGTGACCTTTGCCAATTGTGACATTGAAGTTTGAGATAGGGACCTATTTGCACTTCACTGCTTCATTGTGACAAATGATTCTGCCAAATAAAACTAAGACTGTTCCATAGACGTCAAAGTTACAGTTCGAATAAGCTTTAAAATAGGTATATATTTATGCCAAATATAATAAATATTGCTCTTTGCCTATCAAAAGTATAGCTAAAGGAATGTGCAATTGTGCAAAGCATGACTGATCCCTGATATGACCGCGAAGTTATTCTCTCAATATGAATATATCCACCTAATCCATTACACAGATGATTATGTTAATAGAGGCATTGATGTCACGAGGTTTTAATTCTTATTGTTCTTTAATTGAGGCATTGAGTTCAGGCGATTTTGATTCTTAAGGTTCGTTTGTATATACGAAGTGTATTCGGAAAGTTCCAAGACTGTGATCATATAAGAAATCAAAGTACTGAGAGGACTGATGGGGGCAATGCTTTGCAGTTTCAAGACTTGATGTAACCCATTCATGCCGGGGAAGTACATGCAGGCATTATGTAATGCACTTGTGTGTGGCAAGAAATGGAGTGGTCACAACTTAAGTGTGCACAACAATAAAATTTATTAGCTTTGTGTTCAATACACTTCTATATTTGTTCAAAAGGTAAAGATAAAAAAATCTAGTCTTGTTCAATAGCAGCTGTTCATCGACAAACAAAAACCTTTCATTGCCAGGTTTGATAAAATGAAAAAGATAAAGCTATACAATGTATTTCAATTTCTTCAATACTTCTGTTTGCATACCTGACATCATGTGTTCTTGACAGTCTAACAGAAACAGGCAAACTTTATAAGTTTGGAAAGAAAGTCAAAATATTCATATGTGAAAGTTTAAAGGAACAGGATTTCCTTGAACTGACATTGAATAAATCTAGGCTATGTTTTCTAATGTGTACAGTACTTATCAATTAAAAAATTCAGGAACGTTTTTTGTTACAAATAAGCATCATTTTAATAAGGAGTCGTCATTAGTTAACACACAAACACCTGTAAAAATATTTTTATAGATCTACCTTTTTTCCATTCCAACTATTGCTAAAATTCAGTAACTGTTTTCTTAAAAACATACATGATATATGATGATATTATTATTCATATTGTTTGTTATGTTTGTTGATCAAAATAACATTATCTTTTTCAATTTTAGGTTATTTAATATACACCTGTATTTTAAACTATAAATATCATGATATAAGAAATACATTAAACACTATGAAAACCGTGATTCGTCATATCAATGAACCTACCGAACTGGCGTATACAGTTAGGTTCGAGTAAATTAGGATACGAAACGCCCGTGGAAAAAGAACAAGATTTCTTCGTGGTTCTGCCTTCGAATATTACCATCAGAAACCATTTGCACCCTCAGATAGATGAAATACATTAAACTCTTAACGTAAATGTATATCTGCAGGGATAATTACCAAGAAACTGAGGCCAAAATATAACGGGCACCTGTGGCAAGTTATCATCGCGGAGTGGTGGATTACCTCCCATAGCAAAAATTACTCGGTCTGAAAAATGATGAAATACGTATTCATGTACACGGTCTGAAAAATGATGAAATACGTATAATTTATGTACACGCAATTATAACAGTATTTAGCGCACTTTTTACGTTAAACGATAATTTTCCTGCAGATAAATACCAGTTTGATCAGCGTATATGGCGTTTTCTTTTTAAATAAAAATCTGGGGAATGAATGTTTTCTTCGGTCCTTTTTCAAGGATTTCCCGAACATTATAATTATGTTAAACACGTTATATATATAATGTTCTGATCTTTAGACTAAAGAATCGGGCACATGCTCAGTTTGGGAAATGCTGTACTTTTCCAGAATAAGCGCGTTTCTATTGGCCCTATTGTGAGGTCAGATTTCAGGAAAAAGTAAAAAAATATCTCTCTCCTGATTTGCGGTGGCGTGGGGGTTCCAACTGAAATTACTGCATGCCCGCAAGATTCTGATGCCATAACTTTTGACAACATCTCCATGGATTAAAACCTTCCCTAGATGACATGTATATTCAGGATGCTCTCTCTCCAATTCACAGTACAAATCCATATCGACGCACTCTTTGCGAAATCTGCTATATCGGCAGTTTGTTTGCGTCGGCACCGGCTATTTTTTGCTATAAACAGTGCTCAGGTTGGTATGGGAGGCGAAAAATGGAGCTGCCATCCATGATCATAGGTATGCTGCTCAAAATAAGTAGAGCACAGAACATAAGATTGTCTTTTCTATATTTTATAGTGTTTACTTTTTAATTATCAGCGATTTTCCTCGCAACTCGATGAAATTTGTTGATGGTGTACTGAAATGGAACACTAGCCCGACATTTTCCACAGTCTTTAACCAGTTTTTGCTTTGATATCATACATATCAAAAGCATTATTTGTATTCATTTATCAATATTCTTCCAAATAATAAAGATAAATAGGCCGAAATGTAAAAGGAATTTTTCAAAACCACTTACTTTCGGTTTTGTCGTGGCACCGGCGGTCTCTCTGCATACCAGTTTTTTTTTGTCTTTTCTTTTCATTTTCTTGATGCACAGGCAGGCTCTCTCTGCATTACGCACAGAGAGGCTCTATGCTAATGACTATCTGGAAACATTATAGCTTAATTAATTTGGTGTGTTTATCTGACTTTTTATAACTGCCAACCTGTTTATAGCAAAGAATCGCCGGTGCCGACGCAAGAAACCGCCGATAAAGCATATTTTGCAAAGAGTATGCCAATATGGATATGCACCATGCAATTGTGTATTAAATTTTAGTAACTATTTGAAATTCAATTCATTGTTATGCAACTTCTGTGGACAAGACATTTTGATAAACGATTTACAGCTAATTTCGAGATCAAGATATATAATAAAACATCATAAACAATAATTTTATTACGAATAAGGACGGTCCGACCAAATACATAAATATGCCTGTAAGCTTTAAAATGTTCTTAATAGTTGGTGTAAAACAGAAATAATCTGTTCATAGTTGATTTTACGAATTCGAACAATGAGAGAAAAAAATCTACCTTTTTGAGCGTATCAAAACTAGTTATTGGATTTCAGAATAGGTCACATGATCTAAACAAGTTTCGGTTTCAGAATCGATCACGTGATCAAATCAAGCGTCTTTATTATTCTTACGCTTAAGAAGATCTATTATAATTTATATTTATAATGCAGTTTAGTTTTCTTCACATTCTGTTGTTAATATAAAATGTGTAGATCTATTTAATCATATCTAGATCGAAAATATAATTGCAAAATGCAATATGAAAGTTATGTTTGGTAAATACTTTGGAACTTGTTTTCTGTGTGTTGTCAGTTTGGTCATAAGCTCGACAAGAAAATTGAAAGACGGTTTGTTAAATCTGGGGGCATTGCCCCCCAAAACGAGATTTTTTGTGTGTTTTACTTGTCATGCCTTATGTTTCCATTGCGTATGCATTTGATATGGCAGAATTCTTTAAGCCCACTAGGACTGAACTGCTTTGAAACTCATCTTTCGTCTTTTGTTTGTTTTGTGGTGACCTTAATATAATGTTGTTTCCCGTTTGCTCTACTTTCTTTAAAGGGACTGAATAAATATGAGAAAAATACAATAGGAAAGATGCAGATGTGTAATTAAAGTAACGAGGCGTTTTCGTACATAAAAGGCACGCACAACTTTCTTGATGTTCCTTTTTGTTCCGGTTTTAGAGCCTAGGAGGCATTAGTCTGTGTTCAGACCCTGTGCTTTGTTCACAGGAGATACCTCTTTGCTATTCAAATTTTGTATAATTATCTCCCTTTTCATAGAGCCAAGACTGATGAAATAAGAATATATAAGAGAAAAAAAAAGATTATCTAGTCGGTAGCCGGACTAAGGAGGCATGTCTGTTGATTTCATAAGTATAGATTTCGAGTTTAACCCTGGTTTCTAGCGCTACGGGCGGTGCCATATTGGAAAGTCGTCGAAAAGGCATTTATCATTACGGTTTGTGGGGAAAAAAGAAAAAGAATAGGATTATTTTTCCACAATAAACGTTTTTGAAAAAGAATGAAGAAGCGCCTAGAGAAATAATGTACCGAATTTTGGAGAGCTTTCCGCAAAATGATACTAACTGTAAAAGGTGCAAGTAGGACAGACATTCTTCAGTAAAGGACATTATCTACAGTCAATAACTAAGACAGCTATTAATGAACAACGTCTGGTACATTTTAGTAATGTTATAATGTAATCTCTAAAACGTCTAAAGATGAAACTCTCTGACACCAATATCAGACACTTCATTAGCAGATCTGTTCTCAGCCTTTCACTTAGTTTAATTTAATGTCCTGCCATGAAAGTTTTAGCGAATTGAGAAAACAATTTCTGGCAGTATGCATCTGTACATTACGGTAAATGGGAATTTGTTTTTACTGAATATTTCAACACTTCTTTGCCATGACATAAATTCCAGCTTTATCGTTTTACTTGTATATCCTAAGCGCAGAATTCCGTTCGTTTTCATAACAATAACTAAAATAAACATATACCTTTCGGAGTGTGAGATGGATTTGCCGCTCATCTGGAATATGATCATTTCTTAAAAATTTATCTCTAAATATGTTCAATGTAGGATACGCATTATCCATTGTTAGCTGCCAGTTTCTTGTTGTGCATTTCTCCGAAAGAGGCGTGTTGGTTTAAGTATGTGTTCTTTTTTCACGATATAGAAAATGCAAAACGTTTCTGTGATGCATAATTTAGAGATATAGAACATAATACAATATTATATATGTTTCATGCGGTTTTGTTTTTCTTTGTGAACAGTCGCAACTAGTCTATACATTATATGAGTATTCGTACACAGTAAAATAACTGCTCGCTTCAATTCAGCTGGACGACAACAGAGTTTACATTCTTTTTTTTCAGACATGCAAACATTGAAAATATAAAATATTTTCTTAGTAAACAAAAGCAGTTTTTGGTTCAGTAAACTGGTAATAGGGGTTATTATATTAAATCAGTTATCAGTGACTAAGCTTAGTACATATAAAGCTTTCTTGGAAACTGTTGTATGGTATGCCTTGTGGCCACCTGGGTCAAGGCCAAGGCCGTTGTTACTTCAAATAAAAAATTGTTTCTGCTCAATAACTTCACTAAGGAATATGGTAGTGTGTCTATACTTGGAATTTAGGAGGTTTGTACTGAGACCATGGTTTCAGATGTATTATGGGTTGCCTAGGTCAAGGTCAAGAACATTGTTGCTTCATATAGCAAAATTTAGAATAAATAATTTAGAATGAGTAGCTTTAAAAATGTCTGAAGTAAGCGGATATTTGCATTTAAGTTAATTTTGTAGACAGAGGGTAAAACCATTATCCCGTTCAGCGGGAAATACCAATCCACTGAATTTGCTTGTTTTTTTTTTAATTATAGACTGGCTCTAGTCCCTATGTTTGTCGTTAGCGGTGAAAGAAACTCCAACTGGTTCTTTCTATATTGCCATTTTTATTGCCACTTGCTTCGGACAGTGGTATTGATGGTTTAGCCGGGAAAGACTATGCTGTTTTAGAAGTTTAAAAATTACTTCTAAAATGTTTGCAATATATAAAAAGTGAACCAGGCCAGGCACATTAAACAAAATTAGTTTATTACAAACATAAAACCAAAATTAAAAATCGGCAAATCCGTAAATTTTAAAGCTTTTTTTTATGATCGACAAACAGTTGCCATTACATATATATACCGGTGTATGACATTACATGAACTAAACAGTTCAAAACACCGATTGCTCAATATGACAATGACTGTAAATGGACACTGTCTTCTTAATACTTTATTCCTATTTTCGATGATCGCATATTGTAGGAATGTGAAAATATTGACATAGACATATGTACGCCATGAGTACGACCTCACTGCTCTAAATTCTGCAAGTTGAAGAATGTGAAATATATCCGGAAAATAACCTTTGCAATTCAGACAGAATGTATTTCGTCCGACTGTTTGAATTGATATATACAAAGATCAATAACAAGAAAATCCTTCAATTAAATTGTGTTAAGATATATTAGATAAAGTTTGAAACTAAAGTAGCGCATGTACAAGGCTTGATAGAATATACCGAAAAGATACAATTTCACATTAGCCGAAAAGTTGTTTTGTACTGGTGTTGAAATTATATTTGTAAGCCAATTAGTTTAAACTAAATTAATTTTTCATCGATTGTGAAGCAAGTTCTACAACTTGTAATATTCACTAGCAACACCTCATTCTTGATGGAAACCATCGCCACGAGGGAGCCAGTTTCCTTCTTAAAGCTAGGTGCCAAACAAAGGATGTCTGTTATCATTTTCGCGTCATTTGTTTGACGCGGCCACGGATAAAACCGAAGATCTGTCCTCCTCGAATGGACGCTCTACCAATAGGTTAGGCTGTTGTTGTTGTTTTGTAAGCTTTAATTTAACTATTGCTTATTATTAGTTATATTTCAGATGTTGTACTGGAAAATAGTTGCATTTTCTAGCCACGCCATTATAGCAAATAACAACAGAAACTTTAAACACAATAAGTCTGAAAGTTGTGTCATAAATCATCTGCCATCAGAATTCTTAATGATAGAGACAGTTTATCGTTTTTCTAAACATCTATCGATCTCAAATAGTTTAAACAACAGTGAGTGCCGCAGCTGTTTCAATACAATTGGTTTTGAAGATTTGAGTGTTAACTGTGTTATTATACTGGACATAAAATACAGAGTGGTGTATTATTTTATATTATCTTTTTAAATTGCCTGTTAAAAAGTTGTAAATGTTTAGTTTATAGGACAATAAAATGGTATTTTATTGATCAAGTGTTTTTTTAACATTCATATATTGTGTAAATTGAAAACTATGATTATTAACAGAAAGGCATATGCTTTAACGTTGGGTATGAAAGTACCTTTAATAGCATCAAATGTATATAACAGTACGTAGGGCTGATACAGTATAAAATGATGTGATTACTCGAAAAAAATTAGAAATATTAAATAAAATGAAAGGACTATTAACGTGACTGTATATTGTCCAGTTTTTAATTTGGACAAGCGTCTCCTGAGAACATCTGGATATAATTGTTCACAGACACTCTTTTGCAAACGGTAAGTTCAGTTCTTTAATAGTGGCGTTTTGCAGATTTTATCTGTATGGTTTTCTTATTCTGCAATAATAACAGGTTAATTTATGTATGGATATTCTAAACATGAGAGCTTTTGCACAGATGCAACCCTAGAACAAAATGGCAAAACTATTCAGAATTTGAAGCACGAACAATAGAAGTTTAATAAGAATATAATAAAAAATGAAACAGCCATTATTCTCATATTCATAGACTTACATTACTTAGACTTATATATACTATTGTCGAAGCATCGTTCGCCGCAACAGAAAGTTTTTCGTCAAAGCTGTCTAAGCCAACTTTTGACCTTCTCAAAGAACCAATAAAAAGTTTAATAAAATTAAAATTCTAATTCTTCTGTCAATAAAAACAGCGGGACCCAACAGAAATTAATACTTAGATACTTTTAAATGGCTGAAATTAAAATACTGTTTCTCAAAAGGTTTCGCTACATTTCAACAGAGTAGTAGATACTGTATTTAATGACGTTTATTGGAGAAGCAAAACAGATTGCTGTAGACAGGAAATGTTTCACACCTTATATTAAAGGTTCACTCGGTTTTTACTACAAGAATCTTGGAACTCGAAGTAATTTGTACAACTATTTACGTATAGTGTAGTTGACGGTCGTGGTGAACTCAGCTATCTCCGTACTTGCAGACAGATTTCCACAGCTTGATTAAAACTAATAGTAATAAATGTTTGTTATGACTTTGAATAACAAAATGCCATTAATTCCATATTTATTTAAAATTGCACGAAAATGTTCGAGGTCTTCTGTAAAGCATGATAATTTTGTCGAAATGCATTTGTTAAAAATAATATGTAAACGACACTTTATCTGCACTGCACTGCAACCTAATATTAGCAATAAATTAAATCACCGCAAACACTGAGTATCATCTTTTTAAAGACATTTCGTGTTACTTATGCTGTTAATTTTAGTTTGACATATGGGTGAATATGAGGTTAGCATACAATACTTTTGTTCAAACCCCAGTTGCCTTCATTTTCTCGCCACGTTCCGTGGAGGAATTTCCATTTCTGTCATTACACTGGTATAATGTGTTTGTTGTTGTATATTTATAGTGTCCCATACTTATTATTAATAGTCTTCTTCTTATTATTATTTTTAAATATTTTGTTTGACATTTATTTTGATATACTTTATTCACATAGACATTCCGTAATAAAATGTATTTATTTATTTATTTGGGTTTTACGGCACAGTATAGGTTACATGGCGCCAAACAGGAATACAAATTTTGGTTCCACATCTCACTTACATCGAAATAAAAACATGAGGTATGGAATCAAAATTTGCATACCTGCTGAAATCACAGAGTTACAGCAAAACAATGTGTTAAGACCCTATTAGTCGCCTCTTACGATCATGATAAAAGATTTTGTATAATGTAGGTTAATGTAATATTTCATTAGAAGGAGATGATGATGGATTTATATGCTTATATAGATCTACACTGTTGTTGAGTTAACAAAACAGTCGTTAGGTAAATTAAAAAAAATCATCCTTAACAATAGTTTCTGATAAACCTTAAGTATAATTCTGGTATTAACAAATATAATCCCCATTGATCTTAGCAACATATGTGCAGCTGTGAAACAATTATGCTCTATGCTAAAATGCTATATAAATCTGGCATAACATATATAATTACGTCAGGGTACAGTATTTTAAGGTCTATCTATTTATCAAGGCTAAATATTCTGTGTATTTCTCCAAAACAATTATGTGCAGTATTTTTTACAATTCCACGAAATCAGAAAAAACGGTCCGTTTTAAAATTTAAGGCGTGTTGTTTATCATTTGGTCAAAAGAGGCCACCGACCTTATTTTAGGAAAGTGTTGCATTGTATTTGAAATTTGAGGAAGGGAAATATCACTAAAGGTAAGTTTTTATTTTCGCTTCTGTTCAGGCGACATGCTGTTCAAAGATTATCTCAGAACGAGGAATGTAAACAAGGATACTTATCATCATAAACGTCTATCAGCTGAAAATTATTTGTCAGTAAAATCAGGCAATTTGTCAGTGCTGTCAGAAGATATAAACACGTGACGTGTTTGGAGCATTTGCAGAGCTTCAGGGTTTGGCAATTGATGTTTATACGTCATTGGCTATAGAATGCGGTCCATATCGAGATATCTAGTAGTTTGAAAAAATATCGGGTATGTATAATATTTATTACCTAAAATAATTTCGAATGGGGTGAACTACAATTAAAGATCAAATGCAACGATTGATCTTTAGTCGTCAAGTTACGTATTTACCTCGGGCGATTTCGGCATTTACCGGCTTTTACGAAAAGTCAGTTGCCTTTAGAGAATATGTTATCGCACGGACATTGCCGATTACAATTATGGGTTCACTACATTAATACATTAAATCTACTGTCAGGTTGTGTTATAACGTCTGCAGTATTCTGAAGGATTGGCTGATATCCGAGCCCAGTAGAAACATGAGAGGATAATATGCCAATAACTTGACAAATGGACGTCAGATGTGTAAAAAACCTTAGGTTAATATTCAAGTTCATGCATTTTAATGCTTATAGAATACACGACTAACGCAGTTAACAAATAGTTATTTTCAATTCTAACACGTCCAGCAAATAACCTACATACATGTAGAGCAAAATCTATCTCGGGTAATACTCCCGCTTTCATAGCCTTGGGTATTGTATAATCACCCCTTGGATATGATGCCTGCTTTTTAATTTTGTCTTTTGCCAGCGCAGGCTCCATAACCTCAGATCCCCTTTCTAAATTCCAGTTTGTTTAGTTCTGCCCATTATTTTCTCGTTTGGGGAAAACCCTTTACTTTATCTGGGAACCAAACGCCTCTCTTCATGCAATTACACGCCTCAACACGTGTATCATTGAAGGTTCCATGTTCACCGCCGTTTGAATACATCTGCGGATGTCTCTAAATTGCTTTTTGCACTTTTAACATGTGTAAATGTTGAGTTCTGCTCAACCCGGGGCTAGAGGGCGTGGACGGTAGCATGCATTTCCACTACCGTCCATGAACAGGTTCAATCAAACCGAGCCTGCAACATTTTCGTTTTTGTCGTGTTGGGCGACCTGTGAAGTTTCCACTTTTCTCTATTTTATTCTGCAATAAACCACTCGCGTGCAATGACGTCATCCGATCCAGGCGCGTATGTGTGTGTGTTTGGGTTTAACGTCTTTTTCAACAATTTTTCAGTCATATAAACGACGGTGTCTACTTGTAGCAGTGAAGACAATGCCCAACTTTATATTGCTGCCTCACTGGAATATCACGCCGTAGACACGTAGCATGATACCCCATCCAGTCACATTATACTGACACCGGGCTGACCAGTCCTAGCACTATCCTCTTAATGCTGAGCGCCAAGCGAGGAAGCTACTAGAACCATTTTTACGTCTTTGGTATGACGCGGCCGGGGATCGAACCCACGACCTCTCGCAATCGAAGCGGACGCTCTACCACTATGCTCGTTCTTATGCGAAACAATATATCACTCAGGCCTACGGCCTTCGTGATATATTCTTACGCATAAGAACTCAAAACTCGGCTACTTTCCAGATTTTATTCTACGATAAACAACGTTTGGGAACTTATTATTTCTGAAACAACGGCATCAACATAACATTTTGTACAAAGATATCACTGTATTTCCGCAACTCTCATGCAGTCATGGAAATGCAATCTACTGTAATAGAGTTGTCATTAACCGCAGTTAATAGGTCGTTTTAGCACACTCATAATATCTGGTGAACATACTTAGTCAAATCAAGTCCTTGTATTTCGTGGCTGCGCACTATGGTCTTCATTAAATTTATTTAAGTATACGAGCAGTGTAAGTCATTTCTTAACCCTGTAATTATCATACTGATACGAAACTGTCTTAAAGTTGTTTAGCTTCTAAATGACGAAAGTGTCAAAAGTATACCCTTGTGTCAACAAAAAGTCAGCTGATATTGAAATATGTTGTAACTCACAGTTTGGTGGTCGTTTACACTGAGATATAGACCCGCCCGCTTAGCTCAATAGGGAGAGCGCAGATCTACGGATCTCAGGTTTCGTGAGATCGAGCCCTGGGCGAGGCATATGTTCTCCGTGACGCTTTGATAAAAGACATTGTGTCTGAAATCATTCGTCTTCCACCTCTGATTCATGTGGGGAAGTTGCTAGTTAGTTTATACATAATTTATTTCAGGTTGATTGTGATTGAAGTTCTAAAACGTATATTAATCACTCTCGACACGAGGGTTTGAGAGAAGAGGCCAGTTTGCATTTTAATGCTGAGCGCCAAGCAAGGGAGCTACTAGTACCATTTTTCACGTCTTTGGTATGACGCGGCCGGGGATCGAACCGCTCTCGAAGCGGACGCTCTACAGTTACTTGCAGGGAACAGGTTCGTACTGGTACAGAATCCAGGAACACTCGTTAGGTTAACTGCCCGCCGTTACATAACTGAAATACCGTTGAAATACGGGGTTAAACCCAAAACAAACAAACAAAACACTGAAATAT
Source organism: Mercenaria mercenaria (assembly GCF_021730395.1). NCBI lineage: Eukaryota > Metazoa > Mollusca > Bivalvia > Venerida > Veneridae > Mercenaria > Mercenaria mercenaria. Next base: position 3,544,931 of record NC_069378.1, read on the forward strand.
ACTATTAATTTCGGTTCGGCGGACGTGCACACTTATTATAGCTCACAGTTCGATAGTCGTGTAAACTGAGATATGTTATTACTTTGTGGACGAATAAACTGGTGTTGCAACTCAGATCTCGGTATTTTTTTTATATTTTTTTTATTGTTTTCGAACACGATACCGTTAGATATATTTTACAGCATGGCAACCTTTTGTAGCCAGAATATTATAAGATATTTTGTTCGACCTTACGAACTGATCTACAAAGGGAACAAATAAAAACAAACAAACATAAAACGGTTTTGCATAGTGGTTTATGTTGTCTACAGTTACAAGATGAACCTGCCTAGTTGTGTCTAATGATAAAGGTATGCACAAATATAATACTTTATACCTTATATTTGATCACTAGGTCAAAATGAAGCTTGTTTGTTTGCTAAAGAAATACAAATTTATTAAATATGTGCGAGGACAATAAACCGCTGGAACATGTATGATTCGGTTTTTTTCCGGTATGAACGTAAAAGTTGTTTTAAAATATTACCTTGCTGTAGATGGGCAATATTTATTTAAAAGAATGTCATAAAAACTAAAAGGTTTATATTGATCACATTTGCACTAAGATACTATATAGATCATATTGCGCAGTGTGCTGTATTACATATAAAATTAGTTTGTATTTTCTTCAATGTTTTAATACACCTTGTCCCATAGAAAAACGTTGTCCAAAATAAATTACGTGCTCACAATTTCAGATAAATGACGTTTGATTATTATTGCGAAAGCCAAAATAACAAAACTATTAACCTATTGCAGAATAACTGACGCTAATTTGATAAAACATGTAGGAAGCATAGAATGCAACCAAGCAGAATTCACATTTCTTTTGAAGCTTCAGTACTAAGAAGAGGTATGCACCAAGTCGATGAGTTCCACTTTTCATATTCAAAATTCATATTTCCGGAAGCATCCGTCGCTTTATCCGATATTTTCTTGTTTAATATTTTGGCATATATGCAAGCAGCGAAACGGACCAATGGATAAACTCGTAATCAGTTCAATCAAATTTTAAGAACACATTGAGAAGTTCTTTGATGTCTGAAAATTTCAAATAAATATTTTATTTTACAGTTCACAGCCATTTTATGAGTTTTTATCAGTTTTATGGCTTTAGTGCATGGTTTTGTGAATATCTTAAACCTATTTGTGTCATTTCTTATTTCGTTCTTTAGTTTCGACAAGGACAAACGTCGAACGTCATTATGGCGCCCCGACAAACGTCGCCTACACGAATGTCGCTCCGCCAAACATCGCCTTGCCGAAATCGACACGCCAAACGTCGCCCTGCCGAATGTGCCCCGCCAAATATTGCTCCGCTGAACATTATCTTTTCGCCTTCTGGAATGACATTATCGTATTGATTAAACTGGAGATAAAAATAAATAAAATATAATAATTATGATGTATTTATTAGTCCCTAATGAAGTGTTGCAATAAGATATTACTCACTCTTACCTCTATCCCCTCTCCCCAACCCCAACCTTCAATCGATCAGTGAGTCTATCAGTGACACATTTAAATTACGATAATTTAAATGACAGATAGATAGAGGGCAATATGCGTACGTGCCTGCTCCTGCACGTCCGTCTATTTTTTGTTGTCGTACATTGGGAAAATACTATATACTTGCCTCAGTGAGATGGATTCTTGTATGAGCCTTGCTCTACCAAATCAGCCTAGTGTGAAATTGACCATTCATTTAGAGATCTTATGTTTGCTGGCAAGAATTCATCTCACTTGGGAAAGCATAAAGTATTTTCCAAATGTACGGCAAAGTTTTAATTGTGCCAAAAGTTAAACGGACGAACGGATAGACGGACGGACGCGTGCACACACGCACGCACGTACGCATATTCAACTCTATCAGTATCTCATGAAAAAGCTTACACATCGTCACTGACGGACTCACTGGTAGATTTAGGGTGTGTTAGGGCGCGGGGGGGGGGGGGGTGAGGGTCAGGGGATGGGGTTAGAGTGAGCAATTTTCTCTAGTAACACTTCGATGGGTACTGACAAATATTTTATAACTATTCATAACTATTACCACCTTTTATTACCAACTTAGTGAATACAAACATGTCATTCCGGAAGGCGAAAAGGCGGCGTTCGGCTGGGCGACGTTCGGTGTGGTGCCATAATGACGTTTGTCGTTGTGTCGCTGCGACAGAACGAAATAACAAAATGGCACAAATCAGCCAACATATAAAACAAAAAAAACGTTCAAATAAATCGTATAATCGGAACGACAAATAACAGATAGGGACACGTTTGACGAGACTGACCGAATATCTTGAATACCATTCATAAGAAACAAAAATAACTCTTGAAACAAGCTATAAGTTCAAACGTGTTGATACACACAAAAGACAGACATTTGATACTATTATCCGATGACAAATATACCCGGTTCACTTCAGATTGCATATAAATAGTGTCTGAATCTTCCTTAAATATTTTGAACCTTGATTTAAAAGTCAATTCCGAAAATAATGGATTTTCAGTTTTATAACTGTTGCAGTTAAGTGAATAGCTATCTTTTTTTATTTTTGAACTTGTTCGCATTGCATTAACTAGCAGCATTTAGATGCTTTTTGACAGTGAAATGCTATGTTTGATTTTCGTCTTAAGATTTGATACTTATCGATAGGCTCAAAGGCGTTCTCCTGATTTTGACAGATAATATGAGTGATGCATATTTTGTTCGCTAATTTTACATTTCAGATAAATATTTTTTAATATTACTTGAATACAAATAAACCATATCAGATGGTTCATAGTCTAGTGATATCACGCTTGACTGTCAGTCCAGAGGTTCAGGGTTCGAATCCCGGTCCAGGAACTGGAAATTTCTGAGGTATTTTGAGTGTATCACACCTAACCGGAGGCCAGTTCTGGCTGGGTCTTCCCGTAAAGATGGTCAGTTTATGAAATAAGTTATTCATGTTGTATTTATATGTTATCTGTCGGGGTATATTTTGGAAGCACTGTAGTTCCAGTGAAAAAAATGTTGCAAAGGTGGGTACAGCGGCTCACTGTTCACTGAGTAAAGCTGATAATTGTCATATGATTTCGTTTTGTCCTCGTGTGTTGGCTTTGTGTGTGTGCGCGTGTATGTGTGTGTGTGTGTGTCTGTGGTGTGCGCGTCTGCGTGCTGTGGGTTCGTTTTGGGGAGGCTGCGATTTTGGTACGTGGCATTCCCTGTTTGATATTTGTCTTTGTTTATTTTGTTGCATATCATATGTTAATCTATAGTACTGGAATGTAAATGAGATTACTGAGATTAACCACCCTCACGCCTTCTAGTACCGCTTTAAATTTATTAAAATAGAATAGACACCATTGAACGTTTGTTTAGTTTGCTAAGCAAGATTTGTTGTCCTTTTTTGTATTTGTAAGTAGTAATTTGCATTATTTATGGACAACGTGTATAAAATCGTATCTGATTGTTTACAGGCTGCTGCATCTCTATTGATTACAATAAATACGCAAGGCAATTCCATGGAGAATGATTAATTTTTAATGCTGAAGTGTGTTTGTTTTTGTTTCAAAGTTGGTTTCAAAGTACAATAAATTTGGACATGTTTAAACATTTAAGTGATGCCAATGTAAGGGAGTGCTCGTATTATAAAAGATAAGAGGGTTGATATCTTCAGAAATGTAATTGTACTTGCTGTGCAGTCACAAAACATAACAGGGAATACTAGCAGTGCCTGTTTGTATAGATTGTATCAACTGTCTGTTGTAGTTTGTCTATGTTTAAATGCATACGTTGTGCATCACAACGTGTCTTTTATTTCATATACATTATCAGCCAAAATAAAAACGCCTTCGAGATTCTATCTCATTTTTCGTAGTTTCGCTTCTGCGTATCTCTGACACCATATTCCGTATTTTATTCACCAACAACTCACTCCTGGGATATAGTGCAATTAGGAGAAGTAGAGAGATATTCCCTAATGATGGAGTCATATGCATTTATTCGTTCTCGATATTCAGATATGTATATCATGAGATCAAGTATTCAAAGATGGATATCGCAACATAAAATTGGTTAATATGGTGCTTGCCTACTATACGTCTTTTTATACGCTAAAAATACAGAACATTCGTATCAAATTTCAATAGATATTGTTATTATGCTTGATTTGCACTGAGAGAAGACATATGATATAACGATTATGCATAAATATATGTGTGTGTGTGTGTGTGTGTGTGTGTGTGTGTATGTGCGTGTGTGTGTGTGTTTGTTGATTAATACTCACACTATATACCAACGAACAGTTTTAAGATGATCTCTTGGAAGGATAGCTTACGTGTAGCTCATGAAAATAATAATGAACACTTCTTGACTGAGATTGATTCCAAATTGAGAGATAATTGTGAGATGTAATTTAAGGTGAATCACTTCTCACGTCTCCTAGTAACTGGTTATTGTTTCTGTTATGATAGTTTTCTGACTCCATAGAACCAGGTATAAAAACAACACTGTGCCAAAGTACTGAATGGCGTTTCATGGCAGCTCCACTAGACTAGTTCTTTGATAGGTAGATATAGCTATCTATAAGCTGTGCATTTTGGAGTACATATTACAATCAAGGGAAATAATTGCACATGTTCATGACTGGTCATGAAAAATATTGAAAAGTTCAACATCTCTCAAGCACCGGCCTAAATGGAACTCCAAAAATACATTGAATGAACTCCATGATTCCAAACGACCAAAGAATATAGCTGTTCTGGGTGCACGTACGTGAATACCTGCGAGTTAAATATGCAAGATAAATATATACGCATCCCGAAACACGAGTCATGTACGTTGTAAAAAGTTGGCACGTAAGCACGTGCGACTAACTGTTTGTTCAAAGTCAGCTCAATCCGAAGCCAATATACTGACAAAAACTCTTTTTCGAATTCTGGTGCACTTCTAATCAATTTTGAATTAGGAAACAAACATGTTACAAGATTGTCTCCGAAGGAGCTTGTAAACAGGAAATATGCCGTTTTGTTCGTCAAAAAAAATTGATTTAAAGTTATTAAGTTAACTACATTTGTCAATTAAAGAAAAATAGATCTATTTCAATGTCGCTCTAATTTCCAGAGTGTAATCGTTTTAGAGTAATTATAAAATTTTAAGGTACAGATTATTATCAATTGATTTCACTATAATTGTTATGTTTGAAACGCATTTGTTTCAGCAACTGACTACTCAGAAAATGGGCATTGTAAGAGATAAAGCAACAGTAACGTTCACATTGTGAAACTGTGTGGCATGTTTCACTTTTTATCGTCGGTGTACGCTTTGTAGCAGCCTTTAGGGAAGGTCAATGGTTCTACCCAGGTGCCCGCTCTAGCCTGAAATAACGCCCGGAAGTAATACTTCATCATTAAAATTGGGAAAGTCAGGGGCACAGTGTTATTTAAACCCTTGGCAAAATATGGATTTTATTTCCGCTGTGCAAAGATAGATTCGTTCGGATGGACTAAGGTTAGATAAAAAACTTCTCAATGCTTTACTTGTTAATCAGAGATACTTCAAGGAAGTTTGAATCGGGGACACTTCGTGTTTTAAAAAGGGACGAAAACAGCATTCATTTCACAAAACGTATGTATGTATATAGAATGTACCTAGACGGATTGGTGTTGCTTTCGTTTACTTGTTTATTTTTATTCAGCAAATGTACATGTCATTTTCCTTTTTTTAAACACCGACATAATAATTAAAACAAACATAATTCAGATTAATGAGCTCATGTCCCTCATCAAAATGAACAGCGACTTCGGAGCATTGCCTTTATTTAAAGACTTTGACCTTTTAAGTGAAGGTATACGATAATACGCAATCGTTTTCAAAGGGAAATTGAGACTGTCAGTAATTTCTTAGATATCGCTAGTGAGCATTAAGTTTGTCTCGATATTATCTCTACCAGGCACTTATTATCAATCTATCAACTAGTCACGTCCAAAATTAACATACATTCTTCTCTAAATGTTGTCTGTCATGGTTTATATTGTCACGTTGCTTCATTAAATGTTAAGGGTAACTGTTCTGATTAAAGTATATGAAGAGGATGTGTGCTATACCTATTATTTTATCACGAAGCTAAAAGTACGCTTAGTTTGTATTAAATGTACTTTTTAGCTCATTTGTGATGAAAGCTTGAAGCTTATTTGAACCATTGTGGAAAACTAGTACTGGTGTCATATGACAAGGCGTAGTCGTAACCTAATAGGGACCCGACCCACGACCCCCGGGTAGTGCGGCCAACACCTGAACCACTAGACCAATGCCCACCCACTTTAACATATTTAGTGTAAATGATTGGTGAAAATAATTCTTGGAATGTGTTGGGATTTGTATGGTGCTGTTTGTAAAAGCTTATTTGTAACTGACTGTAAGATAAAGAAAGCTTGGTTTTCATATATAGTAGCTAGTACATTTATATTTTTTGAGTATGTATGGCTTATGCATAACAGCTGACAAAATCGAGAGGTTTTCTCTAAGAGTCTGTTGTTCTATGCGCTATTGTTAGTATTTTGCTTAATGATATTTCAAATGCGCAATATATTGTTTGTATTCGGTCAAAAAGGTGCTTTCGCATGTCTTTTCCTAAACAAAATCCATATTCGTCATTTCTGATAAACGACATTTCTGATAAACGACTGAAGACATTACTACAATAGATCATGTCCTTTTAAAACAAATTGCAAATATCGGGTATGGTGGACAGCCACCTGTTACACAAAGTGGACAACAATCGACGAACAACCAAGCATCTATGTGACAAGCCTCTATGAATTAAAGACGGTTTTCATATACTGAACTCAGGTAATATCTTTAGACAATAATAAATCTGCCACTTATATGCACGCGCGGTCTGAATCTCAGATTTAACACGAACTTGCTAACAGACATTATGATATAGTATATGAAAGACCCATAATGCATCAGCACTTGGAGCTATCCTGAAAAAAAAGAAGAGATTCCAACAAAGTGAGACTTATTCATGGTAGCAGCCGCAGTGTCGGTTACTCTATTTTCAGTATCAAACGAACCAGGATCCTGTAGAGGGAATTTAGTATCTGTGTATAGATCAGTTGGAATAGACCAATCAAATTTCAAAGCCACGGGTCTTAAATGATGTTTTACCGGGCACACTCATTTCACAAATATGGAAGATCAACGCTTGCCTTTCGGTGCTTCGATCAGCCGAAAGCGCAAAGTCTGTAAGATAAATTGTAGTAGACAATAGTATGTTACCTTTACGATTTTCTTATAGTTACAGGAACTTATGAAGAATGTTTAAACCTAATTTAGTTAAGACCTTAAGTCATTTTTAGGCTGCGCATTTAAAATATTGTTTCCATACATAGACCAATATCCGCTTTTGGGATTTCCCATGTGTATGTACTGACTTAACATATTGTAAGAGATACTGATAATTAGTCTGAAATTATGTAATGTTCTGTTGTGATTTCTCTGGGTTAATTTTGAAACAATGTAAATGTTTACAGACATGCACTCAAACGGTAAATTCAGTTCTTTAACAGTGGCATTTCCCTGAGGATTTGTCTTCATGTCTTTCTATTTATTAAAAAACAATTTTGTTTGAAGTGTAAGACACTATGGCGAAGTAAATCGTGTCGTGTGCAAAACAAAATGTTCAAAATCGATTTACCACTTGTTGATAAATCCGCTGTAACGGTTTAAATCGATATATTCGACGCCATGTTCTCATGTTTTTGCTCACAACACGAATAGTTTTGCCAAAGTGAAGTGAAACATAGATAAATGCGTTTTCTGCATTACAAATAAGAACATAGTCATATTCTGTTGCAGTTAAGCGTCCTGTAAATAGGTACTTCTTTTTTAACTTCAAGTCTTTCTAATACAATGGTATCTTTCATGCTCAAATTTAATGTCTAGTTTTTTTTTCATCTATAATTCGTGTTTAATACCGTCACGGCCTATAATTGATTACAAAATGGACTTGGCTTTAAATGCATCTAGATATATATACAGGGAATTTGTGATAAGATGTTCTAACCGAAATGTCAAATGCCAGTGTTTAATGTTTCATTATTATTATCGCTGTAAAAACTTCTGACCAACACATTACAAGTGTTTTTTGTAGTTTCAGACGTTTTCATAATCTGTCACAGTGATTCTGTTCCCTTGTGCAATATTCATACAATTCGCCCTTTAGCTTACAATATTCTAATAATTTAAATAATTTGGTGTAAGTGTGAGTAGCGAAACGGGCTCCTGCATAAAAGTGTTTAGTTCAGTCACAAGAACACATTCAAATCATGAAAGTTTCCATAAAACAAGCCAGGGTTTACAATTCACTTTACTTTATTAGATTTTGTCGGCTTTGCCAGCTTCAGAGGATAATACCTCAAGGGTCTTAACGACCAGGCGTTCACATTAATCATTGGTTGAGACATAAAATAAATCGGGACACGATCAGCCAGAGAGACTGAATAGCGTGCACGAAGTCTATTAATTATACGTGAAAAACAAACAACTTTAGAAACAAACTGTCATTTTAAATGTGTTCTTACACATGAAATACAGATATTTGATACAATCAATATTATTCTGTGGCAAAAATCTCAGGTTCCCTTTCAAAACTAATGTAAATCTAGTCTCTATAATATTTAGTAATCATTTACTGCTGTGCAAATTAGATATCCAGTACAGATCTTGCGGCTCACTCTGATTTTACATCATTTGAATTTCTACAGAGTAGAATGTTTGAAAATATGCACTATGAATGTATACATTATTACGCAGCACAAGAACGAAGTTACTTTTTTACTTTTCTCAAATTAACTCCGATATCTAAGTTAATGATGTTTGGTAATGGTTTTTATATTAAAGAATAATAAGATTCTTAATTAGTTAAAACACACCAATTGACTACACGTTAAATGAGTAGTAATAATAGAATTGAGCTGTTCTAGCATCAGATAATTTCGCGTTGTAAATTTATCGAATTTAGCAATTATGTAAAACACTAGTTTTGATTGACGTACCATAATCGGAATTGTATTGGTAATGTGCTTTGTGCTTATTATTACATAAGTTATATTCCACGAAACGAATGTGAGTGTCTACTGAGAAATACATTATTTAGATTTATTATACCTCTCTTTTGTCTACAATGATAAAATCCCATTACCCGAGAAAGATATATTTTGACTATAAAAAACATTTCCAACATTTCTGACACGTGACCAAGCAAAAGTGACTGTCAGGTATTGCGACAGCGCTAATATTTTGAATGTCATATAAGGGCAATTACCTGCTTCAACTTTTAGCCATATGATTGCCTCCCTTGTACACAAATAGTAGTGATGTCACTATTCAATGTGTACACAGGCCAATACCGCGCTAAAGATGAAACTGTTAAATTATTAAAATAAATAAATTTAAAACATTTTTAAACATTTTTATGTACATAATTTTGTTCGGTATAATAAAATAAATATCATATGGCAGCTTTTATGACACTGATATTGTCAACCCTCGAAATAGAATGTCACCACTCGGCTTTCGTCACGGGTGACACTTTGTCCTCGGGTTGACAATATCAATGTCACACACGCTGCCATATATTTATATATTGACAATTTTGATACTATATAGAGAAATGATTTAGCCAAATTTGCGGAAATGCAATGTTCCAAATTACGACAAGAAGTTGGCAGTGACGATTAAGCTAAAGTATTTTGTTTTCAGCAAAATATCACCGTAAAGATTCAAAAGTAATAAAGACGCACAGAAATGTTAGATTTAAAGGCATTGATTGTCAATTTCACAATCAGTCAGGAGTTAGTGGCAATCTATCTTTTACATATGAACTGATTACATTGTTTTGCAATTATTTACCTTTTTTGTGTGTCACAGCAACTTTTTTACATAAGCGCTAAAGTATTCCAGGCGAAAAGCATATTACTAGAATGCATATGTAAAGATTGTTGTAAAATGCAAGATTGTTTCAAATTTCTTTCGCTAATTTAGAACTGGAATGAAACAAATATTAGCTTTTTGTAATTTATTTTTGCTAAACCATAATGAGATAAGTAAGATTTTTGTAATTAGGAATAGGAACTTTAATGTTCCCTACTAGTAACTAAGCTGGGATGAAAAAAAAAGCAAGATTTTGTAAGGTTTCATTCGCTAAACCGTAAGTCACTACTGGATGCACATACCATTAAACATGGTTTAAAACCCTGTAAAATATCCATTAAAATAGGAAAAACCGTTAATTAACCCCATTAATTCTTTCATCACTTTATTTAACAGGTTTCACAATATTAATTGGCTACATGTTAAAATACCACTAAACACCTATTTTTGACCATGAATCATGCCATTAAAAATTTAGTTTGGTAGCTAAAATAGTTAATGGCTTTGAAAAAGTAGTGAAATTCTGTATATTTTGAATTTAACAGGATTATTCATGGCCCTTAAATTTGATTTAATGCCCATTAAATGTTCAGGTTCTGTACGATTTCATTTAAGAGTAAACTTAATGGCCCTTTACAGCAATGTGATGCCCATTAAATCCTTCATTCTGTAAAATGTGATTTGTATATTTTCTTATTTTTTGGTTTTTGGCTTGCACTCCCATTGAATGCTTATAATTCCAGTCCCATATTGTTCTAAAATTGACTTTAATCACAATAAATACATACTGCGCACACATCATCTATAGTATATCATGATGTTATATTTAGTTGCATTAAAGTTATTTCCCCTTGATGCAGTTACGCCATTTTTTTCAAATGTTTGCCAAAGTGTCTTCCTACAAAAAATCGGATTTATTGAAAGTTGGATGAAAACATTAATTTATTTGATAACATCAATCTACATTATTTTGGTAAGGGTAAATATGCTTTGATGCATGCCACTTTTCTGTTTTCTTGTTTTTCCTGTCCAAATAATCAGCATTTGTATAAGAAAATGGGTGGGGTAAGGAATTTACATTATAAAATGTGTTCAGACCACTTTAAATTTTCAAATTAATTTTCCAGTCCTTGAGTAGAAACTAAGGTTTATAGAGAAGTGAACAGTACACATGATTGTGAAGTTTTACAGTCTGATATAAATTCATTTGGGGCATGGGCAGATCAATCGCTTCTACGTTCCAATGAATCAAAGAAGAGTGTGGTACGCTTGATTCGGGAGGGGGGAAGCTACTTGTGATGCAATCCCTCAAACATTTGCTCTTAGCTGTTTAAGTGCATGCACCTGAGCACAAAGTACTGAAGTAGAGCTAAGTTTTGATTGCCCATTGTGCGCTGACATTGTCATCAACAGTTGCTTTTTGAATACACCTGATGCCTTATGTCTGTACCAATAAAAACTTGGTCAGAATGTTTGTCTATACTATAATGTTGAATAGATAAAACTAACCACATGGTCACTTGATCTATTAAACCGGTACCTGTTAACCTTTCTCAGTACAACACAATACAATACAATATCCATTTATTTTCTCATTTCATATGAACATATGACAGAATAAGCATACAATATCTATCTATCTTCCATAACCGTCGAACCCCTTGCGGGGACGTAGACGTTTTGCGCGTCAAAATCATAAAGAGAAAGAATATAGTGATAAAAATTTAGAGTGGAAGAAACTAAGAAAATAACTTTGGTGAAATAAAAGGTTAAAACTTGAGTTAGCAGGATAACTAGGGCGAGACATGTTCAAGGCTGCAAACTGCGGCACTGAACTGCTCTAGGGTAGGGAGGTGGGCGACACTGGGGGGAAGTTGGTTCCAATAGTACACCGTTCTCGGAAAATAAGAAAAGTTGTAATAGTCAGTGGTTGCAGTATTAACCTATAACTTAGGGAATGGCCATAGCGGCACATCGGGTCATTGGGGTAAGGTAATCTACGATTGGGATAGCAACCAGATCATGATGAATCTTATAGAAGAGTGATAACTAGAATCTATACGCCTTAAATCCAGTCGACGAAGGTTTAGGGAGTGTAGCATATCTGTTACACTAGAAGTACGGCCGTAGTCAGTCTTGATCCAACGTGCGGCTTTCCTTTGGACGCTTTCAATTTGGTCTATCTGGGTTTGGGTGTCGGGCTGCCATACTTCGGAGGCATATTCAAGCTGGGGTAGGACTAGAGTACAATATGACACATGTACGAGGATGTTACATGTGTTTGCATTACAAAATAATGAGAGGAAAAAGAAGAAACGAATATTCTTCTAGCATTTTACGAAACAGTACATATGTATAGATACTATTACACGTGTAGTAATACGTAGTTTAAATCAATTCGGCAAAAATAAATATGAAGTTGATTATCTTAAGATGTCTAATTTTGATGGCAATTTTCATGGCCCTTAATCTGATATATCATTAAAATATTACGAACACATTAAAATTGAATCTGGCATATTTAATGAGACCATTAATCAATTTTTTAATAATTAACGGCCATTAACAGTGTATTAAAAAATAATGGCCTCATTAGTTCTTACTAATTAATGTGGAATTAAGGGGTATTTTTTAATGCAGATTAATTTCATGCCAATTAAAAATTTTCACGGAGTTTTAAGGCGCCTGTTAACTTATTTTAATGGTTTATTTTAAGCAGCTTTTCATGGCCATCAAAGTCATTTTAACAAGGTATATTTTACCAGGGTTTTAATATACTTATTTCATGGCTTTTTAATGTATGGCATTAAAACTATGGTCATGAAAATCCCATTAAATAGATAAACAAAGCAAACACATGAAGAAAAAACAAATAAAGGAACACAGTAAGAGTCTGTCTCGGAACGGCCAGTGACAGAACCACCACTGTGGAGCTTAAACCGGTTTATGGTACCCACTTAGTTCCAAAGTCATAGGACAGTGTAATTAAAAGTTCTCCCCACCAGACAAAGTCCTTACACAGGCAACGGTAACAGGAGGCATACCAAATAAAACACAAATAAATGCACTTATAAGTTTTAAAAATTAAAAGGCAAACTTAAGAACCAAAACACGCATAAACTCAATGCCTTTGAAGAAGACAGAGCATCAAGCGAAACATTCTTGAGGACATGACAAAACAAACCAGAAGACAGATATCAAACTTTAAGAAGACCAGTTCCGCTGAGATTTAAAAAACAGCATCAAAGAGAACTCTGCCTGTTCCATACAAACATTGTAAAACTAAGGATAATCCTCTTTTTGCTCTTTTGTTTGATATAATTTATACCCAGGATAGTAATTCAGCAATTTGGACACCAGTCTTTCTTATAATACTTCTTACGTATAATACTGATAGATATTAATGCACACTTTTCAGCTTTGTAGAATCAATTTGTATGCGAACATGGCACAGATGTGAGGGAAGATTGATTAAAACACTAGATACTTTGTAAAACAAATAAAATGCTTCTATTATATTTTGCCACATCAAACGAATTGATCTACAACTACAACAAACAAAAGATTGCAAGAAACAGATTTGTATTTAGAAACTGATCTTATCTGAAGTTCAAAAAATAAGCCTGTCTAGCCTTTAAAGATGGTCAATCAGATTTTAGTGATCGAAACATCAACACCTGACGATTTACACTTATTCGCGTTCACCGAGATAACTCATGATCACATTACTGGATTCTGGTTTGAATTCCAACTAAGGCTGTGTTATTTTAGCATAATTATAAATTCAATAAACATACTTTGCCTAAGGAATGGCAGATATGTAAGACTATTGTATTGTATTGTCAAGGATTGTATTTTAGTGCAATTCATTACATATTGAAATTACTTTCCGGTCTTATTTGCGATAGATTGAAAACGAATATTGAACTTAAAATTGCTTTAAGTAGCTGATATATGCCCGTATCTATCACTCGAAATAATATTGAAATGAAAGTTAGACTTTTAAATACTTCAACATTAAAAGGAGGTAAAAGCAAAATTTAATAAATAGTACTAAAAATTCCATTTCTGACGAGGATATAATACTTTAAATGGCTGGTTTCTTCCTGAGATAAATTTGTAATATAATATACAAGAACTGAAAAAAACATGATTATTTGGTTGAAATATGATTTACCAACTTTAATGTATTCCTGTCGAACCTGACTGATCTCAGTTGCAAAAGAAATTATATTTAAATGATATAGTATACAAAAACGAAATATTACATGCCTAATATTTGATATTAAATGGATTGTACATAACTTAAAACTTGTTCGTAAACTCAATTAATAATTTAGAAATATTCAATAAAAATGGTGTACTATACAAAACATAATTTTGATGTTTGTGTTATTTTTTTCTTGGTATGCCTACGATGATAATGTGAGTACTTTAACTTTTGCTGTGTGTATATCTTGTTCAGCATTTTTATTCATGTATACGTGTATAAATAATAAAAGAACAGTTTTTCATACAATACGTTGAATAAATAATACGATATATTCTGTAACCCTTTCCAGTTTAAAAAGTAAACTAATGACATACATTTAATTAAATTATTAAACACAAACGTGTATAATCTGGCTGATAAGATGTGCACAAATATTTTATCATGTAGGTATATATCTAGATCACTAGGTGTTAAGTTATTAAAATCATATGAAAGTGGCACAGTTCACACTGTAGTTGTTTTATTTTCAAGGTTGTTTGCCTGAATTTGTGTCTGTTATCAATTTTTGGAATTTTCTGGAATGATTCTACACAAAAAAAGTATTTGAATTTCTTACTCTGCAATTTTTCATCTGTTGATTTTTACTTTACATTGTAAGATTGTTTAACATCGGCGAGTGCCGCAGCTGTTTAAATACTTGATTGAAAAGTTTTATCGGAATGTTTATAGGATACTGGATATATAATGCGGAGTAGTGAACATTTTATATATTTTAATGTTCGTTGGGGGTAAGAGTGAGGTTGGGTGCGCACCATAAACCGGTTTAAGCTCCCCAGTGGTGTTTTTGCCACTGACCGTTCCAAGGCGGTGCCCCACTGTGTTCCTTTGTTTGTTCGTTTTGTCCTAATGTGTTGGCTTTGTGTGTGTGCGCGTGTATGTGTGTGTATGTTTGTGGTGTGCGCGTCTGCGTGCTGTGGGTTTCGTTTTGGGGAGGCTGCGTTTTTGGTACGTGGCATTCCCTGTTTGATATTTGTCTTTGTTTTTTATAAGTTGTAAATATTCAGTTGATGATTAAATGTTTTTATTTGTAAAAAATATTTTGAAAGGCTTTGAGTTTTATGCCACATTCAGATAAATCAGGTACACAAATAGAAAATATGCGTAATTACTCGGTTAGAGAATATTGTCAATATTGCACAGTCAGGATCATAAAAGGGAGGTAATCAAAAATATGGATTCAACAATAGTTTCTACTTAGCTAATTAATATTCAAGCATTTGAGGCGAAATCAACTTTCAGAAATAGGATTTAACAAGAACATTATATATTTCAAGTTCATAACAAAAATGTGACAGCGACATTATAAACAAAAACATTTTGACCATTTGATATTAAGTGCAATGTTTTTACTGTTTCGGGTTAATGGAAAATGACGAAAAGTTTACATCAGATGATATACTGTAACAACTGAATGGAGAGTTCACCAATTGATTTCTTTAACATGTATCAAATGGCAAGTAAGACGGATGTTGTGGCAATTTTACTATTAAATCATATTTGTGCGTAATTCATTCACTGGTTTTAAGACAGAATAATGTTAAGATCTGCTCACAGCATCTGGATATAAATATTCACAGACATAGCGCGCCAAAGGTAAGTTCAGTTTTTTAACAGTGTCTGGTTTAGAGTCTTTGTAAAAATGTAAAGGTGTAAATATAGTTATATACAAGTATATACGTATTCTTTGATTGACAGCTTTAGAATACAAAAATGAAAATCATTTAGCAGTTGCGTGATACAACACGAAATAAGATAAACAATCAAGAAAAAAAAAGATTACAGTTCGTTATATCGTTCTTAATAGAAATATCATATTTGTGCTATAATGATTGACCAAGTACTACTACCTTGTATAATTTAGCTATAAACACATTGCAGACTTAACTAAGTAACTAGAGCTGTTTTTGAGAAAAGCGCATGTCTCCCACAACAACATAATCATCTAGATTTGCATTTCTTCTCCATTATGTATCTGAGTCAGCCATGTACCAAGACCTGTATCAATGGCATCAGTAATTTAGGTAATTCAAGGACCATAATTCCGAAGCGCCTGGGCCGATTTGGCTAGTTATCGAACTTGTTCGAGGACTTATTGGCAAACACAGTGGTATGGCAGACATAATTACTCAAGATTTGTTCGTGAAACTGGGACAAGAACATACAAAATACCAAGTCCAGTTTGGGAGACTTTTATTACTGATACTTTAAAACCGCTGTTGTGTTAGAAAATTTGACTAGGTAGGGAATCGTTTCGAAGGGTAGCACGCAAACACATAAAATAATATCGGACTCAGTTTCATTGAGTCCGTGGAAGGTCCAACATCACTTATCCCCCCAGGCAAGATTATCATGTTAAATGTTAAAAATAACCAAGCTTAATATATAACATTCAGTTCTCGGAGTTGAACAAATAACTCTGTAATCATGTTTAGTACGCAATGGAACGTGCTGTAAATCGGCACTACTTTTTAATTCAGTTTCTTTCATTAATCAGCCATAAAAAAAAGTGGAAAACTCGCAGATCGCATTAACCCGAAGCATTTAAATATATAAACAGAACAAGATGTGTTTAGTCAGCGTATTCACACAATTATAACTATAATACGAACATGATTTTGATTGATTTTAACCTGTAAACGATCTTATCTGCAGGTTTGTTACTAATTCTTCATTCTGACTGAAATATTATAATTGCACATTTATATATACTCATTTTTTCTAAAATAGAAACACTTTTGCCCAGTTAAACATGTCAAACTGTGTAAAATGATGAGAAATCACACCCAGAAAAAATAAACATTCGTAAGATGTTATTAATGTAAAAGCAGTCACGAGGTCGGTTTATTGCCATCCTTTAAAAAGATTATGAATATCACCATAGTGAACGTTGGAATATAATATTAAAGTCCTTCATTTCATTTAGACAATCGAACAGCGGGGCCCTATGCAGCCCCTTTTTTACCGTTACGTGACTTTTTTAGGGATTCCATGAGACTTTTTGACCTTTCAGTCCAGTTTATGCTTTACACACTAGCACTCCACATGGAATTTGATGCTCAAAAGCTGTTTTTTTAACAATTGTTACGTTAGTACTTAAAAGATATATCAGATACTGAGCGAACAATTTCAGATTAAAGTGATAACTGAAACTGTAAGGAATTAAAGTTCGACATATGGGTAAAAGTTGCCCAATGCCTCCACCAGGGAGAACTTGTGAAATAAGAGGCACTAAAACAAACTGCCGATATCGGGTAAGGTAGACAGCCACATGTTACACAAAGTGGACAAAAATCGACGAACAACCAAGCATCTTTGTGACAAGCCTCTATGTCGTGATTGGAGTTAAAGACGGTTTTCATATACTGAACCCAGGCAATATCTTTAGACAATTATAAATCTGCCACTTATATGCACGCACGGTCTGAATCTCAGATTTAATACGAACTTGCTAACAGACTTTATAAAACAGTATATGAAAGACCCATAATGCATCAGCACTTGGAGCTATTCTGAAAAAAAGATTCCAACAAAGTGAGATTTATTCATGGTAGCAGCCGCCCTGTCGGCTACTCTATTTTCAGTATCAAACGAACCAGGATCCTGTAGAGTAAGTTTAGTATCTGTGTATAGATCAGTTGGAATACACCAATCAAATTTCAAAGCCATGGGTCTTAAATGATGTTTTACTGGGCACACTCATTTCACAAATATGGAAGATCAACGCTTGTCTTTCGGTCCTTCGATCAGCCGAAAATACAAAGTCTGTAAAATAAATTGTGGTAGACAATAGTATGTTACCTTGAGGATTTTCTTGTAGTTACAGAAACTTATGAAGAATGTTTAAACCTAATTTATTTCAGACCTTAAGTCTTAAATATTGTTTCTATATATAGACAAATACCCGCTTTTGGGATTCCCCATGCGTATGTACTGGCTTTATTTATTGTAAGGGATACTAAGTCTGAACTATGTAATTTTTTGTTGTGATTTTTCTGGGTTGAATTTGAACCAATGTAAATGTTTACAGACATGTACGCAAACTGTAAGTTCAATTCTTTAGCAGTGATATTTGTCTGCATGCCTTTTGTATTTATATGAAGACAATTTTGTTTGAAGAGTAAGATACTATTGCGAAGTAAATCGTGTCGTGTGCAAAACAAACTGATAAATAAAAAAACGTTGATAAATCCGCTGAAACTGTTTAAATTGATAAATTCGACGCCGTGTTCTCATGTTTTTGCTCACGACACGGAAAGCTTTACCAAAGTGAAGAGAAACGTAGATAAATGCGTTTTCTCCATTACAAATAAGAACATAGTTATATTTCTTTTGCAGTTCTTTTACGTTTTCGCTTAAAATTTAGTATCCGCTTTTGGGATTTTCTATGTGTATGTACTGGCTTTACATATTGTAGAGATACTTAGTCTGAATTTATGTAACTTTCTGTTGTGATTTCTCTAGGTTAAATTTAAACAATGTAAATATTTACAGACATGTACGCAAACAGTATGTTCAGTTCTTTAACAGTGATATTTGTCTACATGTCTTTTGTATTTATATGAAAACAATTTTGTTTGAAGTGTAAGATACTGTGGCGGAGTAAATCGTGTCATGTGCAAAAACAAAATGATCAAAAAACGATTTATAACTTGTTGATAAATCCGCTGAAACTGTTTAAATCGATAAATTCGACGCCATGTTCTCATGTTTTTGCTCACGACACGAATAACTTTGCCAAAGTGAAGAGAAACATAAATAAATACGTTTTCTCTGTAACAAATTAAAACATAGTCATATTTCTTTAAAATTTGAATTTCAGCGTTCTGTAAATAGGTACTTCGTTTTATACTTCAAGTCTTTCTATCTAAAACAATGGTATCTTTCTTGCTCAACTTAAATGCCTCTAGCTTTTATCATCTATAATGCAGGGTAAACACACGTTTTTTTTTTGTAACAACACCTGCAGAGGGATTGGTTGAAGCACGAGCCCGTAGCACCAACATAGCCCGAGGGTTTCTGCAGATGTTGTTTCACGAAACAAACGTGTGTTATCGCTATTCTTGCATAAAACACAACTAAATTGCTGGAAATATCGAAAAACAAAACAAGACTATTCAGTTGACATTAGTCGATCGAAGTCGGCCGTTTCAGGTTGTTATGGACACATGTTTTATTTATGCATTTCCACGACCTACAGAAACAGTGCATATTTCATACATGTCGAACGGACATTCTTGATGTGGTAATTTCTTTAATATTAAATATATGTAAAAAAAATTGTAACAACACCTGCAGAGGAATTGGTTGGTGCCACCAACATAACCCGAGGGATTCTGCAGATGTTGTTTCACGAAACAAACGTGTGTTATTGCTATTCTTGCATAAAACACAACTAAATTGCTGGAAATATCGAAAAAACAAGACTATTCAGCTGACATTAGTCGATCGAAGTCGGCCGTTTCAGGTTGTTATGGACATATGTTTTATTTATGCATTTCCAGGACCTACAGAAACAGTGCATATTTCATGCATGTCGAACGGACATTCTTGATGTGGTAATTTCTTTAATATTAAATATATGTAAAATAAGTATGACTCCCCCTTTTTCCGATATATCGGTAGGAACTTTAGCTTTAGAGGCTCGGAATTATGAGAAAAGGGCATACACGTCATCCTGTCTTTACACAATTTGCAGGTGTAGTGAGGTGCCGACAGAACACAATTCTGCTTGGTTTAAATTAATAGTCTGTCCCTTACGCTTTTTTAAATGTAAACATTATCGTGTAATAGAAATTGGTATCAATACCTATATTTTTCATATCGTTAAAAATGAAATCTCTAGGTCTATAACGTAGAAACTTTTGCTGTGCACCCCACTCCATCGCGATCAAAGTTTGATAAACACAAAAATTGAAGTTTTCCAACATCGATATAATCAACTTAGATCGGATTTATAACCCAAACATGGTTGGTGATATCTACAAATAAATTGAAAAATATATGATAAATACCTTCTGTTCATCATATGTTCATTAACTATGGAAAAATCCTTCAAACTTAACGCTTCGTCATGTTTATGCTTTACATTACACACCATCACTACATCAGTACACTGCATAGATGTGTAAAGTAGACACAAACATTTTTTAAAAGTTTTAGTGTAAGATTTAAAGTTAGCATGTCAACTTTCTCAACTCAAATTAATTTGAAAAACGAAATTGTATTTTTGTAAATGTTGTTTGCCTATCATTTTCAGGGATTAAATCGCGGCGTGTAAACTTACTTTGAGTCAAATACGCGTAATAATTACAGCAATGCAGTCGCGTATCAAGAGAGGTAGCACTTATTACAAGGTTGAAAAATGAGATTTTTAATAAAATGCAGATGAAAAGATTTCATAAGTCTCGGACCTTTCGACTTCCGCCAAAATTGATTCGGGATCTATAATTTGCTTGCGTTGGACCCGCAACAGCATATTCAAAATGTTCACCAACAGCGCGTGCTCACGAGAATCTCCTTGTTTGTACACGTTTTTTTCCCTGTTTGTGCATGCCCGAAATCAGCAAAAAACAAAGGTTTTATGCAAGAATTCATGTTTAATACCGTCACGGCCTATCATTGATTACAAAATGGACTTGGCTTTAAATGCATATATATATACAGGGGAATTATGTTATAAAATGTTTTAACCGAAATGTCAAATGCTAGTGTTCAATATTTCATTATTATTACCGCTGTAAAATCTTCTGACAAAACATTACATGTTTTGTTTGTAGTTTCAGACGTTTTCATAATCGTTCATAGTGATTCTGTTCCCTTGTGTAATATTCATACAATTCGCCCTTTAAATAGCTTACAATATTCTTATACTTTGGTGTAAGTATGAGTAGCGAAACTGGCTCCTGCATAAAAGTGTTTAGTTCAGTCACAAGAACACATTCAAATCAAGAAGTTTCCATCAAACAAGCAAGGATTACAATTCACTTTACTTTATAAGATTTTGTCGGCTTTGCCAGCTTCAGAAGATAATACCTCAAGGGTCTTAACGACCAGGCGTTCACATTAATCATTGGTTGAGACATAAAATAAATCGGGACACGATCAGCCAGACAGACTGAATAGCGTGCACGAAGTCTATTAATTATATGTGAAAAACGAACAACTTTAGAAACAAACTCAGTCTGTCAGTTCAAATGTGTTCTTACACATGAAATACAGATATTTGATTCAATCAATATTATTCGGTGGCAAAAATCTCACGTTCCCTTCAAAACTAATGTAAATCTAGTGTCTATAATTTTTTCAGTAATTATTTACTGCTGTACAAATTAGATATCCAGTACATCAGATCTTGCAGCTCATTCTGATCTTACATCATTTGAATTTCCACAGAGTAGAACATTTGAAAATATGCACTATGAAGGTATACATTATTACGCAGCACAAGAACGGAATTACTTTACGGAGTTTTTTACCTTTCTCTAATTAACCTCGATATTTAAAGTAAATGATGTCTCGTAATTGTTTTTATATTAATGAATGATAAGAATCTCATTCTACTTTCCTTATTAGTTAAAACACACGATTGACTATTCACAACAAAACACGTTAATGGTAGTATAAATGGAATGGAGCTGTTCTAGCATCAGGTAATTTCCCGTTGTAAATTTATCAAATTTAGTAATATAAAAACCTAGTTTTGACTGATGTACCATAACCGGAATTGTATTGGTAATGTTCTTTGTGCTTATTATTACATACGTTATATTCCACGAAACGAATGGGAGTGGCTACTGAGAAATACATTATTTAGAGTTATTATACCTCTTTTTTGTCTACAATGATAAAATCCCATTACCCGAGAAAGAGATATTTTGACTATCAAAAACATTTTCAACCTTTTGACACGTGACCAAGCGAAAGTGACTGTCAGGTCATGTGACCGCGCTAATATTTGAATGTCATATAAGTGCAATTATCTGCTTCAACGTTTTAGCCATATGATTGCCTCCCTTGTACACATATAATAGTGACGTCACTATGAAATGTGTACAAGGCGATTACCGGGTTAAGATGAAACTGTTAAATTAAATGATTTAAAACATTTTAAAACATTTATATGTACAAAATTTTGTTCGGTATAATAAAATAAATATCATATGGCAGCGTGTGTGACATTGATATTGTGTACCCTCGAAACAGAATGTCACCACTCGGCTTTCGCCTCGGGTGACATTCTGTCCTCGGGTTGACAATACCAATGTCACACACGCTGCCATATGATATTTACATATTGACAACCTTGATACTATATAGAGATATGATTCAGCCATATTTGCGGAAACGCAATGTTCCAAAATACGACAAGAAGTTGGCAGCGACGATTAAGCTAAAGCATTTTGTTTTCAGCAAAATATCACCGTAAAGATTCAAAAGTAATAAAGTTGCACAGAAGTGTTAGATTTAAAGTCATTGATTGTCAGTTACGCAATCAGTCAGGAGTTAGTGGCAATCTGTCTTTTACATATGAACTGACTGCATTGTTTTGCAATTATTTGCCATTTTTTTATGTCACAGCACATAAGTATTCTAGGCGAAAACATATTACTAGAATGCATATGTAAAGATTGTTGTAAAATGCAAGGTTGTTCTCATTTTCTTTCGCTAATTTAGAACTGGAATGAAACAAATATTAGCTTTTTGTAATTTATATTTTGCTAAACCATAATGAGATAAGTAAGATTTTTGTAACTCGGAATAGGAACTTTAATGTTCTCTGTTAGTAACTAAGCTGGGATGAAAAAAAGCAAGATTTTGTAAGGTTTCATCCGCTAAACCGTAAGTCATGTTTTGAAAGGTATGTAGGTCCTATATTGTTATGTACTTTTTTATGGTATAAGGTTGTTAATGAAAAATTGTATATGATTTAAGCTAAGGATTGCACTGAACATGCAATGTAGAAAACAACAGCAATTGCAACAGCTGTCTATACATATTTGAATATATAACACTTGTCATAACATGCTGAGTGAATTATAACCCTGAGTTACGTTTAATGTGTTTACATTTTCAAGTGGTTTTCATTTAGAGCAGTTTGTACGTCACACATATATACATGTATTTTGGGCACTTATGCCAAGATGAAACCATTGGTTTGTGACAAATGCTGGAAGTGTTTGTTATAAGTTCGAAAGTCGATATATAATATTGCTGACTTCAGAAATATATTTTCAGTTGTTGTGCGATCACAGTAGTTTAAATTGGAACATTAATGTTGTTTGATAAAAATATATGGAGATGTGCTTATAAAAAGCAAGTATAATATTCAACAGTTTAAGCTTCGTTCCGAAAATGCAGCCAAAAAGCAACCCACATAACGTGGATGTGCACCAGGCTAACACATAGACAAATAATCGCATGCAAAAACATAAACAAAGCAAACACATGAAGAAAAACAAATAAAGGAACACAGTAAGGGTCTGTCTCGGACCGGCCAGTGGCAAGAACCACACTGGGGAGCTTAAACCGTTTATGGTGCGCTTCTAACCTCATGTTACACCCACCAAGTTCCAAAGTCATAGGACAGTGTAATTAAAAGTTTCCCGAACCAGACAAAGCCCTAACAAAACGCAAATGTAACAGGAGGCATGCCGTATAAACAAATTTAAAAATGTTCTTATCAGTTTAAAAATTAAAAAGTGAAATCTTAAGAACCAAAATGCATGAACTCAGTGCCTTTGAAGAAGAACATCAAGCGAAAACATTTTGAGGCATGACGACACGAAACAGAAGACAAACATCAAAGAAGACCAGTCCCGATGGGATTTAAAAGCTACATCATAGAGAACTTGTTCCGTGCACGTGCAAACGTAGTATAACATAGTTCTGGCTGATTCATTGATATAGATAATCCCTTTTTGCTCTTTTGTTTGATATAATTTATCACCAGGATAGTAATTCAGCAATTTGGACATCAGTCTTTCTTAGTTGACGTATAATACTTATAGATATTAATGCGCACTTTTCAGCTTTGTAGATTCAACTTGTATGCGAACATGGCACAGATTTCAGGGAAGATTGTTTAAAACATTACATTCTTTGTAAAACAAATAAAATACTTCTCTTAAATATTTTGCCACATCAAACGAATTGATCTACAACGACAACAAACAAAAAATTGCAAAAACAGATTTGTATAAAGAAATTGATCTTATCTGAAGTTGTAAAAAATAAATCTGTCTAGCCTTAAAGGTGGTTAATGAGATTTAGTGATCGAAACATTAACACCTGACATTTACACTTACTCGCGTTCACTGAGTAACTCACATGGTGAATGATAAATTTCATCCTGTTTTCCCAACTAAGACTGTATTATTTTAGCATAAGTATAAATTCTATAAAATACTTTTCCTAATGAATGACAGGAAAATAAGAACTATTGTATTATATTTATCAAAGGATTGTATTGTCAAGTATATTTTAGTGCAAAAAAAAGTGAAGTTAGTTTCCGATCCTGTTTACGATAAATTGAAAATTAATATTGAACTTAAGTTTGCTTTATGTAGCTGATATTTCCCAGTATCAGTTGCAAATGTAAATTTCGAAAAAATATTGAACTGAAAGTTAGATTTTGAAATACTTCAACACTAAAAGGAGATAAAAGCACAATTTGATAAAAATGTAAAAAATCCGTTTCTGACGAGGATCTAATTCTTTAAATGACCTTTTTCTTCCTGAGATAAATTTGTAATATAATATATAAAAACTGACAGAAACAACATGATAAGGTGGGCGAAATATGATTTACCACCTGTAATGAATTCCTGTCGAGCCTGATTGATCTCAGTTGCAAAAGAAATTGCATTTAAATAATATGGTATACAAAAACGAAATATTACATGCCTAATATTTGCGGATTATACATAACTTAAAACTTGTTTGTAAACTCTATTAATACTTTTAAAATATTCAGTAAAAATGGTGTACTGTACAAAACATAATTTTGGTGGTAGTGTTATTTTTTTCTTGGTATGCCTACGATGATAATTTGAATACTTAATTTTTATTGTAGTGTATATCTTGTCAGCATTCTTATTCATGTATCGCGTATAATTAAATAAAGTAAAGTTTGTCATACATACGTTGAATAAATTATACGATACTTTATACCTTTCAAGTTCAAAAGTAGCTAATGACATAGATTTAAGTCAAACACAAAAGTGTATAATCTGGCTGATAAGATGTGTACTAATATTTTATCTTGTAGGTATATACCTTGTTCGTTAAATATTTACTTAATACTGAAAGTGGCACAGTTCAGCCTGTAGTTTTATTTGTAAGCTTAAATTTGCTTGAATGTGCATCAGTTATCAATTTTTGGAATTTTCTGGAATGATACTACACAGAAAAATATTTGAATTTCTTACTCTGCAATTCTTCATCTGTTTATTTGTACTTACCTTGTGAGATAGTTTAATATCGGAGAGTGTCGCAGCTGTTTCAATACTTGAATGAAATGTTATATTGGAATGTTTATAGGATATTGGATATATAATGCAGAGTGGTGTAAATTTTAATGTTTTAAATATTGAATGTTCGGTTTATTAGTTGTAAATATTCAATTTATGATAAAATGTTTTTATTTGTAAAATGTATTTGGAGGATTGTTTTTATGCCACATACAGATAAATTAGCTGTACAATAGAAACTATGCGTAATTATTCGTTAGAAAAGAAGTATTGTCAATAGTGCACATGCCTTATACAGTCAGGACCTTAAGGGAGGTAATCAAAAATATGATTCAGCAATAGTTTCTACTATTAGTAAGCTAATTAATATTCAAGCATTTGAGGAGAAAGCAACGTTCGAAATAGGATTTAACAAGAAATTATATGTTTTAAGTTCATAACAAAAATGTGACAGCGACATTATAAACAAAAACATTTTGACCCTTTGATATATATAGTAATGTTTTACCGTTTCGGGTTAATGGAAAATGACGAAAAGTTTACATCAGATGATATACTGTAACAATGTGAATAGAGAGTTCACCAAATGATTTATTTAACATGTATTAAACGGCAAGTAAGACGGATGTGGTGGCAATTTTACTATTTTGTATTTATTTAAATGAAATATTCAGTCGTGTTTGTGCGTAATTCATTTCCTGGTTTTAAGGCAGATTTATGTTAAGATCTGATCACAGCATCTGGATATAATTGTTCACAGACATTGCACGCCAAAGGTAAGTTAAGTTCTTTCACAGTGTCAAGAAAAACATTATTTAAAATCTAAGTCGCAGTTTGAGATTTTAACGTCACACCGACACAACAATACCAACACATAAATAGCAGTTCAATATCACAGTTAGATTATTATCAAATGGTGTGTTGCTCATGTGTTGAATATCATAAATTAAATTTAACAAGAAGATCTTTTCGAAAGACAGACCGCAACCAAGACCAATACTAGCATATTCGGTTTAAGTCGTCTTATGTTTATGAAGTGCACCCTTTATTTTCCACAAACTTAATGATTCCAAAGGACAATGCTCCAATTTCACAAAAAGACTTGAGGTTCTACTGAGATAAGTCTGTTATTTCAAATGTTTGTTTTTGCCTTTTATGCGTCTTTCAACTATATCAGAACCTTGTATGACTATTTCATAGATCAAAATACAACAGTTCCGAATTTTACAGAAAACAAAGTATAAAAATAAAAAAATATACTTAAGCAAATATTACAGTTCGTTATATCATTTTTAAATCGAAATATCATATTTGTGTGATTGAAATAATACTACTACCTAGTATAATTTAGCTATAAACATATAACAGACTTAACTAAGTAACTAGAGCTGCTTTTGAGAAAAGCGCATGTCTCCCACAACTGCCTAATCATCTCTATTGGCATTTCTTCTCCATTATGCATTTGAGGTAACCATGCGACAAGACCTGTATCACTGGCATCAGTATTTTCGGTAATTCAAGAGCCATAATTCCGAAGTGCTTAGGCCGATTTGGCTAGTTATCGAACTTGACAGAGGACATATTGACAAACACATTTTATTCAAGTTTGGTGAACATCGGATGAGAAATGTTCTACTTAGAGCGCCGAAAAGATTTGTGACGCCCCGACAAACGTCGCCCACACGAATGTCGCTCCGCCAAACATCGCCTTGCCGAACGGCGACACGTCAAACGTCACCCTGCTGAACGTGCCCCGCCAAATATTGCTCCGCTGAATGTTATCTTTTCGTCTTCCGGAATGACATTATCGTATTGATTAAACTGGAGATAAAAATAAATAAAATATAATATTTATATGATATATTTATTAGTCCTTAATGAAGTGTTGCAATAGGATATTACTCACTCTTACCTCTATCCCCTCACCCTAACCCCAACCTTCAATCGATCAGTGCGTCTGTCTGTGACACATTTAAATTACGATAATTTAAATGACAGATAGATAGAGGGCAATATGCGTACGTGCCTGCTCCTGCACGTTCGTGTATATTTGTTGTCGTACATTGGAAAAATATTATATACTTGCCCAGTGAGATGGATTCTTGTATGAGCCTTGCTCTACCAACTCAGTCAAGTGTGAAATTGACCATTCTTTAGAGATCGTAAAGCATAAAGTATTTTCCAAATGTACGGCAAAGTTTTAATTTTGCCAAAAGTTAAACGGACGAACGGATAGACGGACGGACGCGAGCACACACGCATGCACGTACGCATATTCAACTCTATCTATATCTCATGAAAAAGCTTACACATCGTCACTGATGGACTCACTGATAGATTTATGGTGTGTTGGGGCGCGCGGGGTGGGGAGGTGAGGGTCAGGGGATGGGGTTAGAAAGAGCAATTTTCTCTAGTAACACTTCGATGGGTACTGACAAATATATCATAACTATTCATAGCTATTACCACCTTTTATTACCAACTTAGTGAATACAAACATGTCATTCTGGAAGGCGAAAAGGTGGCGTTCGGCTGGTCGACGTTCGGTTGGGTGCCATAATGACGTTTGTCGTTGTGTCGCTGCGACAGAACGAAATAACAAAATGGCACAAATCAGCCAACATATAAAACAAAAAACGTTAAAATAAATCGTATAATCGGAACGACAAATAATAGCTAGGGACACGTTTGACGAGACTGTCCGAATATCTTGAATACCATACGTAAGAAACAAAAATAACTCCCGAAACAAGCTATCAGTTCAAACGTGTTGTTTCACACAAAAGACAGACATTTGATACTATTATTCGATGACAAATATACCGGGTTCACTTCAGATTGCATATAAATAGTGTCTGAATCTTCCTTAAATATTTTGAACCTTGATCTAGAAGTCAATTCTGAAAGTCATGCGTTTTCAGTATTATAACTGTTGCAGTTAAGTGAATAGCTATCTTTTTTTATTTTTTGGAACTTGTTCGCATTGCATTTATTAACTAGCAGTTTTTAGATGCAATACTTTTTTGACAGTGTAATGCTATGTTTGATTTTGGTCTTAAGATTTGATACTTATTGATAGGCTCAAAGGCGTTCTCCTGATTTTGACAGATAATATGAGTGATGCATATTTTGTTCGCTAATTTTACATTTTAAATAAATATTTTTAATAGGACTTGAATACAAATAAACCATATCAGATGGTTCATGGTCTAGTGATATCACGCTTGATTTAAACATATTTTATTTCAAACATATGTGCATATTACATTTTACAATTTACAATATCAATATTATACATGTTGAAAAAGGATAAGATCCGAAAGCTAAGCTTATAAAGGTCTTCTCCTATATGGGATAACTTACAGTAAATTTGGCGGTATTACATAATTTGTTTGAAATGTATCATCGAACAAACATTTAGCTAATATGCATTGAATAGAAAAAATGACATGAAACAAAATATTAGTATCAAGTTAGGAATTAGCAAATTTTGAAAAGAATCGAGATTAGAAATCGAAGTTTATAGTATATATAACAATAAAAAAATAGAGAAATTTTATGTATAAGAAGATTCCGTCCGTTAATATGAACTCCATAGACAGATAATATTAGTCAAATATAAAGTGTCCTATAGAAATGAGAGGAAAAAGAAATAAATGTATGGGATTTGATTTGATTTGGATTGATGAAGGTTTGGAGCAAACTGGAATGTTAGTTAATGTAGTTTTAAGCTCATGGAAAACGTTTACTTTCCCTGATGTAATTTTGAACTGCTAGGAATATGCTGTTATTGATGTCGTCGCTAAGATTCTGGTCACCATACAGGAGTGTGTACAGAGTGACAGTGCAGAAGCTGGAGGTTTTTTGGAGGAGCCTTCTACGGATATCATTGTAATCTGGACAATCAAAAAAGAAATGATGATTGCTCTCAGTGCTTCCGCACTGACAAAGGGGTGAAGGAGAAATGTTTTTCATGTAAAGATGTTGGTTCAGAGAGCTACACTCGGTACGCAGCCGGGCATGATAAATTTGCCATTTCCGTGCACCAATGTAGAAGTGTTTTGGACATGTGGAGGTGTTTCACTTTAGCTGTGATTTAAAGGAAGTCAGGGTTGGTGAATTCTGTATTTCTGACGGTAAACTATTCCATTCTCTTAGAGCAGATGGTAGAAAAGAGTTGTAGTAAAGAGAAGTTCGAGTGCGTATACCCTGTATATCATCAACATTGCGTAGGTTGTATCGGGTTGCTTCACCAACAGACGGAGGAACTAGAGCTGAAAGGTAGCCTGGAGAAAGGCCATTTTTCATTTTGTACAGTAGTATGAGTTTATGGTTTCGTCTCCGGGTTTCAAGAGATTCCCAAGGAACTTCTTTATGAAGTTCACGAAAAGAAACTAGCTGTGTAGTTCCAGATACAATTCGAGATGCTTCATTCTGTATTTTGTCGAGTTCTTGTTTCTCATACTGAGTGCAGTTTGAAAAGATAACATCAGCGTATTCAAGAAGTGGTCTGATGAAAGAAAGGTTTATTATTTCCAGAGATTTCCTATCAAGTTGAAATTTTAATTTGCGCATAATATGGATGCGTTTCCATGCCTTTTCTGTAATATAGGTGATATGCGTGTGCCAAGAACCATCTTCAGACAAGTGAACGCCAAGGTGTTTATGGGAAGTAACAGAGGCTATTGGTTGATTGTGCATAAGAAGGGGTGGATGGAAAGGTTTTGATGTTTTTCGTGAAATTATCATTGTTTCTGATTTAGATGGGTTAAATGTGACTAGCCATTTGTCAGCCCAATCTGAAATTTTGTTGATATCGGACTGAAGAATACCTGCAGCAGATACCGGGTGATCAACAATTATGTGAAGACTAGTATCATCGGCAAAGAGGTGAATATGAGAACCCATGTCTTCCACTATGTCGTTGATATACACTAAAAACAGGAGAGGACCAAGGATAGAGCCTTGGGGAACTCCTGCCTTTATTGTAGACCAACCAGACATGGTACCTGGTAGAACAACAGCCTGACGTCTATCAGAAAGGTAATCATGAAACCAATTAAGAAGAGGTCCCTGCACACCAGCTTTTTGGAGCTTGAGAATTAAGCCTTGGTGCCAAACTTTATCGAAAGCTTTGCTTATATCAAAAAAGACTGTGCGAACTTCAAGGCCATCATCTAATGCCTTACAAAAGCTATTATATAGATATGTGAGTTGGTTAACTGTTGAGTCTCCAGGTTTGAATCCAGACTGAACAGAAGAGATTAAATTGTATTCATGGAGAAAGTTAAAAAGATATTTGAATATGATACGCTCAAAAACCTTTTCAATACAGCAAAGAAGAGAAATCGGTCTGTAGTTATTAGGCAGAGATGGGTCGCCTTTTTGAAGATGGCACAGACATGAGCATCTTTCCAGATCTGAGGCACCTTAGCATATTGTAAGGAATAGTTGAACAAGGAACAGAGTGGAAATTTTATTTCTGAAGCTGTTTCTCGCAGGATACGGTTGCTTATTTCATCAGGCCCTGAGGCTTTGTTAATTTTTAATGATTTGAGAGCGTCCTCAACATCTTGGGGTGTAATGGAAATAGATAGAAGCTTATGTAAGGGTTCCTGGTAGTAGTTATTTGGCAAGTCTTTATCTGAGTTGTTAAGTGACGACTGACTACTAAAACAATCATTTAAGAGTTCAGATTTTATTTTCTTATCAAAAACGAGTTCTTGGGTGTTAGGGTGTTTTAGTGCAGGTATTGTTTGTTTATCATTAGAGGATAAAAACTGTTTAATTAGTTTCCACCAGTCCTTTTGTGAAGTAGACTCTGATTTGAGC
This sequence comes from Mercenaria mercenaria, assembly GCF_021730395.1. Classification (NCBI taxonomy): domain Eukaryota; kingdom Metazoa; phylum Mollusca; class Bivalvia; order Venerida; family Veneridae; genus Mercenaria; species Mercenaria mercenaria. The sequence continues at coordinate 3,576,459 of NC_069378.1, forward strand.
GACTCTGCCATTTTGTGGAAGTGATCATGTTTTGCAGTGCGAATAAGTGTTATAACTTCATGTCGGATTTGTCGAAATTTTTGCCAGTGAGATGGATTTTGTGTTCGCTTTGCTCTGTGATATAATTTCTTACGTTTACGAATTAGTTTCTTTATATGTGTTGTTATCCATGGATTGTCATTTGGTTTCACAGTGATGGTTCTTGTGGGAATACATTCTTTTGAGAGTTGAAGAAGTTTGTTAGTGAATGACATTGTGTAGATATTAATGTTATCATCCTTTAGAAGATCCCAATTAGTGTTCCTGATTTCACGTCTTAAAGAGTTGTAATCACCTCGATCGTATAACCATACATGCCGTCTGAAGGTATTGGCTGGAGGTTTGGAGAAAGCAAAAAGGGCATAGATAGGGCAATGAAATCGTTGATTCTGGTCAAGTATTGGCTCTCCGACCCCAGAAGTTACAACACGGTGACTACACGTAACGAGAAAAAGATCAAGTAGAGAAGAAGAGAACTCTGTGAAGTGGGTTGGCTCAGTAATGAGTTGATCAAGATTGAACTGTTGGCAGATAGAAAGAAGTTTGCGATACAAGTTCGGATTGGAGGGATTGAAATTAAAATCGCCAGTTACAATGATGTCTGGTATATTTGTGTCGAGTGCCAATCTAAGAGATTCTTCAATCATGGTAGTGTAATGTATATCTGCATTTGGAGGACGATAGAAGACTCCGAAGAGAATTCGTTTGGAGTGGGAAGGCATTACTTCTACCCAAATGCACTCTAGACCTCTGAGCTCGAGGTCAGGCCGACGCTTGTGATACAGAGTATTTTTTAGATATACGATTACTCCCCCGTGACTGTCTCCGGTTCTGTCTTTTCTTTCTGGAAAGTGAAAGTTTGGAATCTTTATGTCGTCATTAGAGGTGTTTGAGTTTAGCCATGTTTCAGAGAATGCTAAGATATCAAAAGAGTTAAATTCAGTCCCCAAGATATCGATTTTGTTTAATAAACTTTGTACATTGTAATGTAACACAGACAGACTGTTACCTCTTGTCATGAGCTCGGATAATGTATGAGACATGGACGATGTAGAAGAGCATGTAGAGCTGGTAGAATGTGATGAAGACGGATCGGGATTTGGATGGATATCTCCAGCCGTAGCAAGTAGGAAAATAAGCCATGTACTGCACACTATTACTGCCAAACATATAAGAATCGATTTGGTTAGAAGAATGTTTTGAGTACATTTGATCCCTGGAATGGCACGTTGTGTGGGTAGCTGATTCTATGTCGAACTTGAATCTGTACTTCAGTGTATAAGGAGTAAGTAAAGAAACTGTTTGAAACCGTAAAGATTAGTATTGAGACATGTAAGAGTAATGTGAATTTCCACGGGCATATATGAGACTGCATGATCGATGTGGAAGAAGTGTTTTTCATTATGTTACTGATGTTAAGAACATCAAGAACCATGTAACCAAGATCATGCAATCACGCACATTGTACATTGTCCAGTTCCTACCGTTCATACAAATCCAAACCAAAAAATCGAAACAAATGGTAGAGGGAAATCGAGAAACTAGAGAATTCACGCTTGATTGTCAGTCCAGAGGTTCAGGGTTCGAATCCCGGTCCAGGAACTGGAAATTTCTGAGGTATTTTGAGTGTATCCCACCTAACCGGAGGCCAGTTCTGGCTGGGTCTTCCCGTAAAGATGGTCAGTTTATGAAATAAGTTATTCATGTTGTATTTATATGTTATCTGTCGGGGTATATTTTGGAAGCACTGTAGTTCCAGTGAAAAAAATGTTGCAAAGGTGGGTACAGCGGCTCACTGGTGAGTAATGCTGATATTGTCATATGATTTCGTTTTGTCCTCGTGTGTTGGCTTTGTGTGTGTGCGCGTGTATGTGTGTGTGTGTGTGTCTGTGGTGTGCGCGTCTGCGTGCTGTGGGTTCGTTTTGGGGAGGCTGCGATTTTGGTACGTGGCATTCCCTGTTTGATATTTGTCTTTGTTTATTTTGTTGCATATCATATGTTAATCTATAGTACTGGAATGTAAATGAGATTACTGAGATTAACCACCCTCACGCCTTCTAGTACCGCTTTAAATATTAAAATAGAATAGACACCATTGAACGTTTGTTTAGTTTGCTAAGCAAGATTTGTTGTCCTTTTTTGTATTTGTAAGTAGTAATTTGCATTATTTATGGACAACGTGTATAAAATCGTATCTGATTGTTTACAGGCTGCTGAATCTCTATTGATTACAATAAATACGCAAGGCAATTCCATGGAGAATGATGAATTTTTAATGCTGAAGTGTGTTTGTTTTTGTTTCAAAGTTGGTTTCAAAGTATAATAAATTTGGACATGTTTAAACATTTAAGTGATGCCAATGTAAGGGAGTGCTCGTATTATAAAAGATAAGAGGGTTGATATCTTCAGAACTGTAATTGTACTTGCTGTGCAGTCACAAAACATAACAGGGAATACTAGCAGTGCCTGTTTGTATAGATTGTATCAACTGTCTGTTGTAGTTTGTCTATGTTTAAATGCATACGTTGTGCATCACAACGTGTCTTTTATTTCATATACATTATCAGCCAAAATAAAAACGCCTTCGAGATTCTATCTCATTTTTCGTAGTTTCGCTTCTTCGTATCTCTGACACCATATTCTGTATTTTATTCACCAACAACTCACTCCTGGGATATAGTGCAATTAGGAGAAGTAGAGAGATATTCCCTAATGATGGAGTCATATGCATTTATTCGTTCTCGATATTCAGATATGTATATCATGAGATCAAGTATTCATAGATGGATAAAGCAACATAAAATTGGTTAATATGGTGCTTGCCTATTATACGTCTATTTATACGCTAAAAATACAGAACATTCGTATCAAATTTCAATAGATATTGTTATTATGCTTGATTTGCACTGATAGAAGACATATGATATAACGATTTTGCATAAATATAGGTGTGTGTTTGTTGATTAATACTCACACTATATACCAACGAACAGTTTTAAGATGATCTCTTGGAAGGGTAGCTTACGTGTAGCTCATGAAAATAATAATGGCACTTCTTGATTGAGATTGATTTTGAGAGATAATTATGAGATGTAATTTAAGGTTAATCACTTCTCGCGTCTCCTAGTAACGAGTTATTTTTTCTGTTATGATAATTTCCTGATCCCATTGAACCAGGTATAAAAACAACACTGTGCCCAAGTACTGAACAGCTTTTCACGGGAGCTCCACTAGACTAGTTCTTTGATAGGTAGATATAGTTATCTATAAGCTGTGCATTTTTGGGTACATGTTACAATCAAGGGAAATAATTGCACATGTTTATGACATGGTCATGAAAAATATTGAAAAGTTCAACATCTCTCAAACACCGGCCTAAATGGAACTTCCAAAAATACATTGAATAAACTCCATGATTCCAAAGGACCAAAGAATATAGCTGTTCTGGGTGCACGTACGTGAATACGTGCGCGTTAAATATGCAGAAATATTTATATATACGCATCCCGAAACACGAGTCCTGTACGTTGTAAAAAGTTGGCACGAAAGCACGTGTGACTAACAATTTGTTCAAAGTCAGCTAAATCCGAAGCCATTGTACTGACAAAAACTCATTTTCGAATACTGATGCACTTCTAATCAATTTTGAATTAGGAAAAAAATGCTATAAGATTGTCTCCGAAAGAGAGCCTATAAACAAGTAATGTGCCGTTTTGCTCATCAAATAATTGATTTTAAGTTATTAAGTTAACTACATTTGCCAATAAAAGAAAAATAGATGTATTTCCATGTCGTGTAATCGTTTTAGAGTGATTGTAAGATTTTAAGCTTATTATAAATTGATTTCATTATTGTTATGTTTGAAACACATTTGTTTCAGCAACTGACTACTAAAAATGGGCATTGTAAGAGCTGAAGTAACAGAAACGTTCACATGGTGAAATTGTTTGGCATGTTTCACTTTTTATTGTCGGAATTGTCGTTTTGTATGGTCAGTGGTTTCACTCGGGTGTCCGCTCGAGTCTGAAATAATGCCTGGAAGTAATACTCTATCATTAAAAGCTGGAAAGTCAAGGACACAGTGTTATTTATACAAATGCTAGATGTTTGCAAAATAAGTATTTTATTTCTGCTGTGCAAATGTAGACTTAGATTGGGTAGGAAATGTCTCAACGCTTTACCAGTTAATCTTAGATATTTCAATGAAGTTTGAATTGGGGACACTTCGTGGTTCAAAAAGGGACGAAAACAATATTCATTTCGCTAACGTATGTATTTATATAGAATGTACCTGGACGGATTGGTATTGCTATTGTTTATTTGTTCATTTTTATTTAGCAAATATACATGTCTTTTCCCTTTCTTTTTTTAACACCGACATAATAATTAAGACAAATATAAATCTTAAGATTAATGAGCTCATGTCCCTCAACAAAATTAACAGCGACTTCGGAGAATTGTCTTAATTTAATGACTTTGACCTTACAGCTGAATTTATACGCTAATACGCGATCGTTATCAAAGAGAAATTAACTGAGGGAAACTGAGACCGTCAGTAATTTCTTAGATATCATTTAGTGAACAGTACGTTTGTCTCGATATTAACTCTATCAGACACTTATTATCAATACATTACTTGAACTAGTCTCGTCCAAAATTAACATCCATTCTTCTTTAAATGTTGTATGTCATGCTTTATATTAACATTAAATGTTAAGAATAACTGTTCTGATTAAAGTATATGAAGAGGATGTGTGCTATACCTATTATTTTATCACGAAGCTACAAGTACACTTAGTTTGTATTACATTTACTTTTTAGCTCATTTGTGATGAAGCTTAAAGCTTACTTGAACCATTCTGGAAAACTAGTACTGGTGTCATATGACATGGCATAGTCGTAACTTAATAGGGACTCGACCCACGACCCCGGGTAGTGCGGCCAACACCTTAACCACTAGACCAATGCCCACCCACTTTAACATATTAAATTAGTGTAAATGATTGGTGAAAATAATTCTTGGAATGTGTTGGGATTTGTATGGTTCTGTTTGTAAAAGCTTATTTTTAACTGATTTTACAATAAAGAAAGCTTGGTTTTCATATAAAGTAGCTAGTAGATTTATATTTTTGAGTATGTATGGCTTATGCAAAACAGCTGACAAAATCGAGAGGTTTTCTCTAAGAGTCTGTTGTTCTATGCGCCATTTTGCTTTATGATATTTCAAATGCACAATGTTTTGTTTGTATTCGATCAAAAAAGGTGCTTTCACATTTCTTTTCCAAAATAAAATCCATATTCGTCATTTCTGATAAACGACTGAAGACATTACTCGCGTACACCGACTGATTCCTTAAACGTGTAACGACATATGGAGGAAGATGTGATTACCCATGAAATAGAAAAAAAACTCACAGATCGTATTAACCCGAAGCATTTTAATAAATAAACAAATCAAGATGTGTTTAGTTAGCATATTCATGCAATTATAACTACAATACGAACATGATTTTGATGAATTTAACTATATATGTCAAAGCCTTATCTGCAGGTTTGTGACTAATTCTACATTCTGCTGACTGAAATATTATAATTGCACATTTACATATACTTTTTTTTTTCTAAAATAAAAGCACCTTTGTCCAGTTAAACGTTTCAAACTGTGTAAAACTCCGCATTAAGAAAAAAGATACGAGAAACGGAGCGAACAATTTCAGATAAAAGTGAACATTGAAATTGTAAGGAATTGAAGTTCGACATATGGGTAAAAGCACTTGGATCATCCAGAAAAGTTGCCCAATGCCTCCACCAGGAAGAACTTGTGAAATAAGAGGCACTAAATCTCTTTGAGATGGGGTCTTAAATCAATTGGACTAACCTAAGGGCAATCAAATTTATGATGGAACAAATGAACAAATGAAATGGTAGCGACTTGGCAAAGTGAGCCTATGATTGAGATATTACAAGGGCACGCCAAACAAACCAGTAAATGACATGGACCCTAGAGCGTGATTGACTTTGAAGGTACCACCTCAAAAGGTCATTCATTACAAATTAGCTGAGAGAAAAACATGTTGGAAAAGGCGACAGAGTAGGCGAAAAGAGAACGTGAGCGAACGATTCAGAAATGTTTGTACTGCGAACCGAGGAGGATCACCCATTCCTTGGAATTTACATTGAAGAACGGGGGCCGCCAATACGCGGTTGCTTAATAACATTCTATCAACAGATGAGTTTCACCGCAGCAATATCGAATACTATCTTACGTATACGACAAAAAGTTGGAACATGCTGAGATGGGAATGGAGTAGTGTACTGAACTCTGACCACACTTACAGAGTGTTCCAAGGTGAGCGAGCACAAATTCCAGTGGAGAATATTCTCACTCCATACAGAATTGCGAATCCTTACACCATAATGCACAAGGCAAAATCAGATAACAGGTCAACATGGAACAGCCCAACAGCCTAATGACTGTCGTATTTTAAGGCCAAAAGGTCATGTCCTATTAAAACAAACAGCCGATATCGGGTAAGGTAGACAGCCACCTGTTACACAAAGTGGACAACAATCGACGAACAACCAAGCATCTTTGTGACAAGTCTCTATGCCGTGAATGGAATTTAAGACTGTTTTCATATACTGAACTCAGGCAATATCTTTAGACAATTATAAACCTGCCACTTATATGTACGCGCGGTCTGAATCTCAGATTTAACACGAACTTGCTAACAGACATTATGATATAGTATATGAAAGACCCATAATGCATCAGCACTTGGAGGTAGTCTGAAAAAAAGATTCCAACAAAGTGAGATTTATTCATAGTAGTAGCCGCCCTGTCGGCTACTCTATTTTCAGTATCAAACGAACCAGGATCCTGTAGAGTGAGTTTAGTAGCTGTTTATAGATCAGTTGTAATAGATCAATCAAATTTCAAAGCCACGGGTCTTAAATGATGTTTTACCGGGCACACTCATTTCACAAATATGGAAGATCAACGTTTGCCTTTCGGTGCTTCGATCAGCCGAAAGTGCAAAGTCTGTAAGATAAATTGTAGTAGTTATATAGTATTATGTAGTAGTATGTTACCTTTACGATTTTCTTATAGTTACAGGAACTTATGAAGAATGTTTAAACCTAATTTAGTTAAGACCTTAAGGAGGTAGGTTACCTTGTTACAAGGGTAAATTCAAATTAGTTGAACCGCAGCATCTTTTTGTATTTCGTGTAATATGAAGTTTTAACTGCTAAAATCTCAGTTTCGTTTGTCTCTGTCCCTTCAAGTTAATTTTTTATCCAGGTTTGAAGAACATGACCCTCCAAAGGTATTTCATATTGAAAGAAGAAGGAAAATACGGATATTTAACACTTTTCAGTATATTTTAGTTTCATCGATATCCGTAGAAGTCAGCATAATCTATAATTTTACTAGTATGCACGTTAGCTTTCTAATATAAGCTTAAAATGTATATGTCGCGGGGCTCGTGTTTCCATGGTAACGCATTTTCTCTCATTTTTAAACAACTATGTATAAAATAAGGGTTTTCGACGGCTTCAGTGCCATTCTGTTAATGACCAACATGGAATATTTGGGTAATATTATTAGCAAAATACCAAGCACTATACATGGTACCCTATTTTTCTTAAAGTTTAAAGTAACCATGGCAACAGAGATGTTTAAAATGGCTATTATCTTGCTTTTTGTCGTAATTTCTTATAAAATAATATTGAATAAGATTATCTTTCTAGTTGATGTAGCTTTAAAACATATTATTTCTAACGTAAGTTATATTTTCGTGTTATCTGCATTTATTCAAACAAATTTCTAAGCTTAGAATACTTACAGCAGTACCCCTCGTCTGGCATTTTTCATGGAAAAATCGTTCAGCATGCTACTATTATTCTCATGGATATTGTTGAAATGAAAATAAAAAGCCGAAGCTGTGTTTCTTAAATAGACTAGTGTCAACGCTTTTGAATTTTACATTTAGATACATAGGTCACGGGCTTCGTTTCCATGGTAACATCAATTCAGTTCAAGAAACCACAATTTTCTACAGAAATTTGAACAATTTTTGATCTTAGTTTTAGTATATAAGTAACAAATTATCAACGGAACCTGTAAAATAGGTATTACAAATCAAACTGCTAGATTTTGTATTTGAAAATGGCCGTAAGAAGTAACCTCTCACCCAACTATATTCCAAATAACATTGGGTACCATCATCCATTTTCTTACATTCCGCATAACATTTCAATATAACTACATAAAAGAAGCAAAATATTGACTATTATTCAGAGCAAAAGATTTATAAAAAATATTTCAGCAAATAATGGTTATTTGAAAATATTTTGAATAAAGAAAATGCACAGAATTACGTACTTTCAAGATAAAAGCTATTAATTTTGCGCGGTAACTGACACGTAACGTCATGACGTCAATGACGTCATTTTAAGGCAACATTGTTTTGAAGCGTTTCTGCGGCAATTTGTTCATTATTTCTGCATTATTAAACCATAAAGCGTCAGATCGAAGACAGGTCTATGATTTGTTTTCAGAAGAATGAATATACAAACACATTTAGTTTGTCGTAAACGTCGTCGTAAATCGTCACGTTAGCTTCCGGTTGGACATGCGCACATACAAATATAAAGGTAACCTACCTCCTTAAGTCATTTTAGGCTGCGCATTTAAAATACTGTTTCCATACATAGACCAATATCCGCTTTTGGGATTTCCCATGTGTATGTACTGGCTTAACATATTGTAAGAGATACTGATAATTAGTCTGAAATTATTTAATGTTCTGTTGTGATTTCTCTGGGTTAATTTTGAAACAATGTAAATGTTTACAGACATGCATTCAAACGGTAAATTCAGTTCTTTAACAGTGGCATTTCCCTGAGGATTTGTCTACATGTCTTTCTATTTATTAAAAACCAATTTTGTTTGAAGTGTAAGACACTATGGCGAAGTAACTCGTGTCGTGTGCAAAACAAAATGATCAAAAAACGATTTAAGACTTGCTGATAAATCCGCTGTAACGGTTTAAATCGATATATTCGACGCCATGTTCTCATGTTTTTGCTCACAACACCAATAGTTTTGCCAAAGTGAAGTGAAACATAGATAAATACGTTTTCTGCATTACAAATAAGAACATAGTCATATTCTATTGCAGTTAAGCGTCCTGTAAATAGGTACTTCTTTTTTAACTTCAAGTCTTTCTAATACAATGGTATCCTTCATGCTCAAATTTAATGTCTAGTTTTTTTCATCTATAATTCGTGTTTAATACCGTCACGGCCTATCATTGATTACAAAATGGACTTGGCTTTAAATGCATCTAGATATATATACAGGGAATTTGTGATAAGATGTTCTAACCGAAATGTCAAATGTCAGTGTTTAATGTTTCATTATTATTATCGCTGTAAAAACTTCTGACCAACACATTACAAGTGTTTTTTGTAGTTTCAGACGTTTTCATAATCTGTCACAGTGATTCTGTTCCCTTGTGCAATATTCATACAATTCGCCCTTTAGCTTACAATATTCTAATAATTTGAATAATTTGGTGTAAGTGTGAGTAGCGAAACGGGCTCCTGCATAAAAGTGTTTAGTTCAGTCACAAGAACACATTCAAATCATGAAAGTTTCCATAGAACAAGCCAGGGTTTACAATTCACTTTACTTTATTAGATTTTGTCGGCTTTGCCAGCTTCAGAAGATAATACCTCAAGGGTCTTAACGACCAGGCGTTCACATTAATCATTGGTTGAGACATAAAATAAATCGGGACACGATCAGCCAGAGAGACTGAATAGCGTGCACGAAGTCTATTAATTATACGTGAAAAACAAACAACTTTAGAAACAAACTGTCAGTTTAAATGTGTTCTTACACATGAAATACAGATATTTGATGCAATCAATATTATTCGGTGGCAAAAATCTCAGGTTCCCTTTCAAAACTAATGTAAATCTAGTCTCTATAATATTAAGTAATCATTTACTGCTGTGCAAATTAGATATCCAGTACAGATCTTGCGGCTCATTCTGATTTTACATCATTTGAATTTCTACAGAGTAGAATGTTTGAAAATATGCACTATGAATGTATACATTATTACGCAGCACAAGAACGAAGTTACTTTACGGAGATTTTTTACTTTTCTCAAATTAACTCCAATATCTAAAGTAAATGATGCTTGGTAATGGTTTTTATATTAATGAATAATAAGATTCTTAATTAGTTAAAACACACCAATTGACTACACGTTAAATGAGTGGTAATAATAGAATTGAGCTGTTCTAGCATCAGATAATTTCGCGTTGTAAATTTATCGAATTTAGCAATTATGTAAAACACTAGTTTTGATTGACGTACCATAATCGGAATTGTATTGGTAATGTTCTTTGTGCTTATTATTACATAAGTTATATTCCACGAAACGAAAGTGAGTGTCTACTGAGAAATACATTATTTAGATTTATTATACCTCTCTTTTGTCTACAATGATAAAATCCCATTACCCGAGAAAGAGATATTTTGACTATAAAAAACATTTCCAACATTTCTGACACGTGACCAAGCGAAAGTGACTGTCAGGTATTGTGACAGCGCTGATATTTTGAATGTCATATAAGGGCAATTACCTGCTTCAACTTTTAGCCATATGATTGCCTCCCTTGTACACAAATAGTAGTGAAGTCACTATTCAATGTGTACACAGGCCAATGGCACAAGACCACAGTTATTTACCCTTGGTTGACAATACGGAAGTGGTTATGCGGAAAATAGTTCCTCTGTTTGATGGTGAATATTGGTGAATTTTTGAGTGAAAGACCTGCAATAAATGGCATGATTTAATAGAGGAGATATAAAATAGTAGGTACATGTACAATTTGACAGAATGAAAATGTCAGAATATGCATAACATGACATTTTGATAGGGCCTGTTTTGCCTGTTTGCGGCCATCTAGAGAGTACTCTTCATACGCATGTGATTTGGTTCAAAATGGTGGAAAAAAGAGCCGGTCAACCCAATGTTTACTGTGGCTGGAATTTTTTCTCTTGGATAGTTCTGTTGAGTTCAGTTATTTTTATAGGGGTTGGAATGCATGCAAAATTGCTATAGTGTCCAGTGCCTATATAGAACTGTGGTCTTAGGCCTGATATAGTGGAAAATGTCAGAAAGTAAATTGTCAATATTTTTGTTATTTTTCAATCTACATGGCTGAAATTTTGACAGTGAGTGGCTGGTAGGCATAGAAATCTGGTAAATATTTAGATTAATCATTACTTTTGCTGAAATTGCTTCAGTTTGGGTAAAAAGTATACATGCACTTGAAACTTGTGAAAAAATCCTACTTTCAGTTTACATATTTCTGGATTTTTTTCTAATTTTGCAGGTTTTCATGCATGAAATGCATTTTTATAAGTTCTTTGTTTGAAACCGGTATGCAGAAACCAAAATGGGGTATTACAAATGCCGCGATGTGATATTTTTTGATTTTTTAGAAATTTGAGCTGCGACTGAGGAAATCTGACCTAAAGTCACATGTGTATTTTCTTCTATTCTTGTTTACATGAAATTGCTCTTTTGGTTACTTGAATTTACACAGTACACACAGTCTGAATAGTGGAATATGTGTAATCATAATCTGTGCAAGAAAAAGCAGTTCAAGGGCTTGAAAATTGGACAGATTAGGCCTGAAATTGGCATATTTTAATTGATTTTGAAGGAAAACAGGCAGATTTTCACACACTAGACTTGCATATTGGTTTCCTTAATGCTTAATTGAGCATAAATCATCATATCTGAGGTCCTGAATTGTATATTTACTTATTCTGTTGGATTTCTTACACTTTTAGTACCTAAAAACCTGAAATGAGAGCGCTCGGACAATGTGGACAGACTGCTTTGTGATTGATAGTTTTGTTATTCAGACTGTTTGTTATGACACATTTTACTTACATAAGACTTGAATTTGAGGTTTTATATTACATTATGACAGTTTCAGTATGGGGAAAGGAGACAGTGATATAAATATTCATAGAAAAGTTGCTTTGAGGGGCACTTTTTAGCATTTCACACTTTCTTTGCAGTCAGATTGTTTTGAAATATAGTTTGCACATACATACAATCATGTAAACTGATTAAGTATTCATTCTAAGAAATTATGACTAGCTCGACTCATATTTCAGATGTTGTTCGGCCGAAGGCCTTCCAGTCACACAGAAGATCCTGGTTCGGTCACACGAAGGGTCACTTCCATTGATATTAGTCACAGGAAAAATTAGGAGCACCAGTTGTAGTTTCTCAGGTTGATATTTATTAAGGTTTTTGCTGAAATTAAGCCAGTTTGGAACATTCAGCAGGCAATGATGTACATTAAAATCATTCTTTATAGAGATAGGGGCTGTTTTGCCAGAATGCTCAGCTATGATACACAGTGTAAGATTTTGTGCAGTGTAAATGGTCATGGTGTGCATGTTTCATTTACAGAGTGCACTGAATGCCTGTAAACTGTAAGATTTGAGTGAAATATTCATTCCAGAAAGACTCATAAGCTTTTTAGTAAGCTGTTTGGCTCATTTTACCTAGGGTAGCCATAAATGAATGATCACTGAAAAGTATATGACACATATATGTACAAAAGCTCATATTTGCCACAGTTATTTGCCCTTGGTTGACCACAATACGGAAGTGGTTATGCGGAAAATAGTTCCTCTGTTTGATGGTGAATACTGGTGAATTTTTGAGTGAAAGACCTGCAATAAATGGCATGATTTAATAGAGGAGATATGAAATAGTAGGTAAATGTACAATCTGACAGAATGAAAATGTCAGAATATGCATAACATGACTTTTTGATAGGGCCTGTTTTGCCTGTTTGCGGCCATCTAGAGAGTACTCTTCATACGCATGTGATTTGGTTTAAAATGGTGGAAAAAAGAGCCGGTCAACCCAATGTTTACTGTGGCTGGAATTTTTTCTCTTGGATAGTTCTGTTGAGTTCAGGTATTTTATAGGGGTTGGAATGCATGCAAAATTGCTATAGTGTCCAGTGCCTATATAGAACATATAGTAAAAATAACTGTGGTCTTAGGCCCAATAGGAGAGATCGTTTTTGTATACAAATCCGTTGTATATTCTATTTTTAGAACTGATAAGACAAAGACCGGGTGGGCTGTCGCCGAGCGTCCATGTTTTTTTGTAAACATTGATGTTTTTCTAACGGCTTAAACTTTCTTAAATCATAAATGATATCAATAATTTTTTAATCAATGGAAAGGATATAAAACAAGCAATTTATAGATAACTTTTAATTTTTATTTCGAAATAAATTCGATTAATTATGAACGCTAAACTTACAGTGTTTTTTCTAAAAGTTTGGAGTATCGATACGCCGCTATTAAAATCATATGTCATTTAAAACGGTTATTAATTTTCAAAAGTTATTTGAAAATAAAAATATGAAAATCGTAAGCATTTCAAAACTTTTTGAATTTTTAAAATCCATAAATGAACGAAAGAGTTATTAGAAATTAAAAATTCCGATCCCATACACAAACGATGTAAAAATATTTGTTTTGCCCACCGTCAGATAAACAGGTGTTGATGCGTGACGTCAGGGCGATCTCTCCTATACCGCGCTAAAGATGAAACTGTTAAATTAAATAAATTTAAAACATTTTAAAACATTTTTATGTACATAATTTTGTTCGGTATAATAAAATAAATATCATATGGCAGCTTTTATGACACTGATATTGTCAACCCTCGAAATAGAATGTCACCACTCGGCTTTCGTCACGGGTGACATTTTGTCCTCGGGTTGACAATATCAATGTCACACACGCTGCCATATATTTATATATTGACAACTTTGATACTATATAGAGAAATGATTCAGCCAAATTTGCGGAAATGCAATGTTCCATATTACGACAAGAAGTTGGCAGTGACGATTAAGCTAAAGCATTTTGTTTTCAGCAAAATATCACCGTAAAGATTCAAAAGTAATAAAGACGCACAGAAATGTTAGAGGCATTGATTGTCAATTTCACAATCAGTCAGGAGTTAGTGGCAATCTATCTTTTACATATGAACTGATGACATTGTTTTGCAATTATTTACCTTTTTTTGTGTGTCACAGCACCTTCTTTTACATAAGCGTTAAAGTATTCCAGGCGAAAAGCATATTATTAGAATGCATATGTAAAGATTGTTGTAAAATGTCGCTAATTTAGAACGGGAATGAAACAAATATTAGCTTTTTGTAATTTATTTTTGCTAAACCATAATGAGATAAGTAAGATTTTTGTAACTAGGAATAGGAACTTTAATGTTCTCTACTAGTAACTAAGCTGGGATGAAAAAATGCAAGATTTTGTAAGGTTTCATTCGCTAAACCGTAAGTCACTACTGGATGCACATACCATTAAACATGGCTTAAAACCCTGTAAAATATCGATTAAAATAGGAAAAACCGTTAATTAACACCATTAATTCTTGCATCACTTTATTTAACAGGTTTCACAATATTAATTGGGTGCATGTTAAAATACCACTAAAAAAACCCAGTTTTGACCATGAATCATGCCATTAAAAATTTAGTTTGGTAGCTAAAATAGTTAAATTAAATGTCTTTGAAAAAGTAGTGAAATTCTGTATATTTTGAATTTAACAGGATTATTCATGGCCCTTAAATTTGATTTAATGCCCATTTAAAGTTCAGGTTCTGTACGATTTCATTTAAGAGTAAACTTAATGGCCCTTTACAGCAATGTGATGCCCATTAAATCCTTCATTCTGTAAATTGTGATTCGTATATTTTCTTATTTTTTGGTTTTTGGCTTGCACTCCCATTGAATGCTTATAATTCCAGTCCCATATTGTTCTAAAATTAACTTTAATCACAATAAATACATACTGCGCACACATCATCTATAATATATAATGGTGTTATATTTAGTTGCATTAAAGTTATTTCCCCTTGATGCAGTTACGCCATTTTTTCAAATGTTTGCCAAATTGTCTTCCTACAAAAAATCGGATTTATTTCAATGAAAGTCGGATGAAAACATATTAATTTATTTGATAACATCAATCTACATTATTTTGGTAAGGGTAAATATGCTTTGATGCATGCCACTTTTCTGTTTTCTTGTTTCTTCTGTCCAAATAATCAGCATTTGTATAAGAAAATGGGTGGGGTAAGGAATTTACATTATAAAATGTGTTCAGACCACTTTAGATTTTCAAATTAATCTTCCAGTCCTTCAGTAGAAACTAAGGTTTATAGAGAAGTGAACAGTACACATGATTGTGAAGTTTTACAGTCTGATATAAATTCATTTGGGGCATGGGCAGATCAATCGCTTCTACGTTCCAATGAATCAAAGAAGAGTGTGGTACGCTTGATTTGGGAGGGGGGGGGGGGAAGCTACTTGTGATGCAATCCCTCAAACATTTGCTCTTAGCTGTTTAAGTGCATGCACCTGAGCACAAAGTACTGAAGTAGAGCTAAGTTTTGATTGCCCATTGTGCGCTGACATTGTCATCAACAGTTGCTTTTTGAATACACCTGATGCCTAATGTCTGTACCAATAAAAACTTGGTCAGAATGTTTGTCAATACTATAATGTTGAATAGATAAAACTAACCACATGGTCACTTGATCTATTAAACCGGTACCTGTAAACCCTTCTCAGTACAACAAAATACAATACAATATTCATTTATTTTCTCATTTCATATGAACATATAACAGAATAAGCATACAATATCTATCTATCTTCCATAACCGTTGAACCCCTTGCGGGGACGTAGACGTTTTGCGCGTCAAAATCATAAAGAGAAAGAATATAGTGATAAAAATTTAGAGTGGAAGAAACTAAGAAAATAGCTTTGGTGAAATAAAAGGTTAAAACTTGAGTTAGCAGGATAACTAGGGGGAGACATGTTCAAGGCTGCAAACTGCGGCACTGAACTGCTCTAGGGTAGGGAGGTGGGCGACACTGGGGGGAAGTTGGTTCCAATAGTACACCGTTCTCGGAAAATAAGAAAACTTGTAATAGTCAGTGGTTGCAGTAATTAACCTATAACTTAGGGAATGGCCATAGCGGACACATCGGGTCATTGGGGTAAGGTAATCTACGATTGGGATAGCAACCAGATCATGATGAATCTTATAGAAGAGTGATAACCTACAATCTATACGCCTTAAATCCAGTCGACGAAGGTTTAGGAAGTGTAGCATATCTGTTACACTAGAAGTACGGCCGTAATCAGTCTTGATCCAACGGGCGGCCTTCCTTTGGACGCTTTCAATTTGGTCTATCTGGGTTTGGGTGTCGGGCGACCATACCTCGGAGGCATATTCAAGCTGGGGTAGGACTAGAGTACAATATGACATATGTACGAGGATGTTACATGTGTTTACATTACAAAATAATGAGAGGAAAAAGAAGAAACGAATATTCTTCTAGCATTTTACAAAACAGTTCATATGTATAGATACTATTACACGTGTAGTAATACGTAGTTTAAATCAATTCGGCAAAAATAAATATGAAGTTGATTATCTTAAGATGTCTAATTCTGATGGCAATTTTCATGGCCCTTAATCTGATATATCATTAAAATATTACGAACACATTAAAATTGAATCTGGCATATTTAATGAGACCATTAATCAATTTTTTAATAATTTACGGCCATTAACAGTGTATTAAAAAAATAATGGCCCCATTAGTTCTTACTAATTAATGTGGAATTAAGGGGTATTTTTTAATGGCACATTAATTTCATGCCAATTAAAATTTTCACGGAGTTTTAAGGAGCCTGTTCACTTATTTTATTGGTTTATTTTAAGCAGCTTTTCATGGCCATCAAAGTCATTTTAACAAGGTATATTTTACCAGGGTTTTAATATACTTATTTCATGGCTTTTTAATGTATGGCATTAAAACTATGGTCATGAAAATCCCATTAAATAGTAAGAAGTAATGGGTGAATTTTAATGGTGACCTGTTAGAACTCTGTTAAAAACGTTTGAAAAAATTAAGGCCAATTTCATGACCCTTTTAATGGCATGTGCATGCAGTAGTGAGTCATGTATTGTAAGGTATGTAGGTGCTATATTGTTATGTACTAATACATGGCAAAACGTTGTTTGATGAAAGATTGTATATGATTTTAGCTAAGGATTGCACTGAAGACACAATATAATTAAGAAATAATAAATCTGTTCCTATATTTTATCAGTTAATAAAATATGGGCTGGAGTTTGGATGCGTAATAATTAAATCACGAGTGCGTAGCACGAGTGATTTAATTATTCGCATCCAAACGACTGCCCATGTTTTATTAATTGATAAAATTATTGGAACATATTTATTATTTCGATTCTAACAACGCAAATAATTCGCATTTTACAGTACTACATTTTCAGCGTAATATGTCATTCGGGTCATATGCTGTTACAATTTACCCCCTATGGTTAGAGAGTGTTGCATAGCCAATGGAACGTATAGATATTTGTTTCTTTTTTATCAGAATTTTGAGTAGTATTCATAAATTAGTAATCTAACAGCTCGCAAACTAATTATGAACAGAATCATCAAATTTGGCGAGTTGACCCTGTGCTATGAATGACGAGCTTAACTTTTATATGACGTCACATCATTATGACGTCACACTTTATGTCATACGTTTATGACGTCACCGCTGAATCATAATAAATCTAATTGAATTCGCTCGTAGAGATCAGAACGTGTTTTACGGACCTACACATAAGTCATTATGACTTTTTATTATATTTACGTTTTTGAAATGCTGTTTTCAACCGTTTGGCCCTGAAATAATTCGTATGTAATGGAACTGAAGTAGAATCTCTTATGTTACAATCATAGGGGGTGAAATGTAACAGCCAACCATATTTTATCGTAGATTCATGTATAGGCGATTTCGCTATATGTTTATATAGCAATTGCTGCGGATCGTGTTAGAATAACCAACAGAAACTGCAACTGCTGCCTATACATATTTGAATATAGAACACTTGTCGTAACATGCAGAGTGAGTTATAACTCTGTTAAACGTTTAATGTGTTTACATTTTCAAGTGGAATGTTGTTTCAAAGGCAGTTTTTTTGCATAATAGTGACTGGAAAACCAAGTACGACGTCACACACACACACACACACATATATATATTTTTTTTACGGGTGGGAGGGGGTGGTATATTTATTCCAAGATGAAATCATTGGTTTGTGACAAATGCAGGAAGTGCTTGTGTATAAGGTACGATAGCCGATATATAATATTGCTGACATCAGAAATATATTTTCACTTGTTGTGCGATCACACTAGTTTAAATAGAAAAAATCATGCTGCTTGATAAAGATATATGGAGATATATGCTTATAAAAAGCAAGTATAAATATTCAACAGCTTAAGCCATGTTCCAAAAATGCAGCCTCCGCAAAACGCAGCCCACATCACGCGGACGTGCACCAGGCTTACACATAGACAAATACTCACATGTACAAACATAAACAAAGCAAACACATGAAGAAAAAACAAATAAAGGAACACAGTAAGAGTCTGTCTCGGAACGGCCAGTGACAGAACCACCACTGTGGAGCTTAAACCGGTTTATGGTACCCACTTAGTTCCAAATTCATAGGACAGTGTAATTAAAAGTTCTCCCCACCAGACAAAGTCCTAACACAGGCAACGGTAACAGGAGGCATACCAAATAAAACACAAATAAATGCACTTATAAGTTTAAAAATTAAAAGGCAAACTTAAGAACCAAAAAACGCATAAACTCAATGCCTTTGAAGAAGACAGAGCATCAAGCGAATCATTCTTGAGGACATGACAAAAAAAACCAGAAGACAGATATCAAAGAAGACCAGTTCCGCTGAGATTTAAAAAACAGCAACAAAGAGAACTCTGCCTGTTCCATACAAACATTGTAAAACTAAGGATAATCCTCTTTTTGCTCTTTTGTTTGATATAATTTATACCCAGGATAGTAATTCAGCAATTTGGACACCAGTCTTTCTTATAATACTTCTTACGTATAATACTGATAGATATTAATGCGCACTTTTCATCTTTGTAGATTCAATTTGTATGCGAACATGGCACAGATGTGAGGGAAGATTGTTTAAAACACTACATTATTTGTAAAACAAATAAAATGCTTCTATTATATTTTGCCACATCAAACGAATTGATCTACAACTACAACAAACGAAAGATTGCAAGAAACAGATTTGTATTTAGAAACTGATCTTATCTGAAGTTGCAAAAAATAAGTCTGTCTAGCCTTTAAAGATGGTCAATCAGATTTTAGTGATCGAAACATCAACACCTGACGATTTACATTTATTCGCGTTCACCGAGTAACTCATGATCACATACTGGATTCTGGTTTGAATTCCCAACTAAGGCTGTGTTATTTTAGCATAATTATAAATTCAATAAACATACTTTGCCTAAGGAATGGCAGATATGTAAGACTATTGTATTGTATTTGTCAAAGGATTGTACTTTAGTGCAATATATTACATATTGAAGTTAGTTTCCGGTCTTATTTGCGATAGATTGAAAACGGATATTGAACTTAAAATTGCTTAAAGTAGCTGATATATGCCCGTATCTATCACTCGAAATAATATTAAAATGAAAGTTAGACTTTTAAATACTTCAACATTAAAAGGAGGTAAAGGCAAAATTTAATAAATAGTATTAAAAATTTCATTTCTGACGAGGATATAATACTTTAAATGGCCTTTTGCTTCCTGAGATAAATTTGTAATATTTGGTTGAAATATGATTTACCAACTTTAATGTATTCCTGTCGAACCTGACTGATCTCATTTGCAAAAGAAATTGCATTTAAATGATATAGTATACAAAAACGAAATATTACATGCCTAATATTTGATATTAAGTGGATTATACATAACTTAAAACTTGTCCGTAAACTCAATTAATAATTTAGAAATATTCAATAAAAATGGTGTACTATACAAAACATAATTTTGATGTTTGTGTTTTTTTTTTCTTGGTATGCCTACGATGATAATGTGAGTACTTTAACTTTTGCTGTGTGTATATCTTGTTCAGCATTTATATTCATGTATACGTGTATAAATAATAAAAAGAACAGTTTTTCCTACAATACGTTGAATAAATAATACGATATATTCTGTAACCCTTTCCAGTTTAAAAAGTAAACCAATGGCATACATTTAATTCAGTTATTAAACACAAACGTGTATAATCTGGCTGATAAGATGTGCACAAATATTTTATCATGTAGGTATATATCTAGATCACTAGGTGTTAAGTTATTAAAATCATATGAAAGTGGCACAGTTCACCCTGTATTTTTTTGTTTTCAAGGTTGTTTGCCTGAATTTGCGTCTGTTATCAATTTTTGGAATTTTCTGGAATGATTCTACACAAAAAAAGTATTTGAATTTCTTACTCTGCAATTTTTCACCTGTTGATTTTTACTTTACATTGTAAGATTGTTTAACATCGGCGAGTGCCGCAGCTGTTTAAAAACTTGATTGAAAAGTTTTATCGGAATGTTTATAGGATACTGGATATATAATGCGGAGTAGTGAAAATTTTATATATTTTAATGTTCGTTGGGGGTAAGAGTGAGGTTGGGTGCGCACCATAAACCGGTTTAAGCTCCCCAGTGGTGTTTTTGCCACTGACCGTTCCAAGGCGGTGCCCCACTGTGTTCCTTTGTTTGTTCGTTTTGTCCTAATGTGTTGGCTTTGTGTGTGTGCGCGTGTATGTGTGTGTATGTTTGTGGTGTGCACGTCTGCGTGCTGTGGGTTTCGCTTTGGGGAGGCTGCGTTTTTGGTACGTGGCATTCCCTGTTTGATATTTGTCTTTGTTTTTTATAAGTTGTAAATATTCAGTTTATGATCAAATGTTTTTATTTGTAAAAAAATATTTTGAAAGGCTTTGAGTTTTATGCCACATTCAGATAAATCAGGTATACAAATAGAAAATATGCGTAATTACTCGGTTAGAGAATATTGTCAATATTGCACAGTCAGGATCATAAAAGGGAGGTTATCAAAAATATGGATTCAACAATAGTTTCTACTTAGCTAATTAATATTCAAGCATTTGAGGCGAAATTAACTTTCAGAAATAGGATTTAACAAGAACATTATATATTTCAAGTTCATAACAAAAATGTGACAGCGACATTATAAACAAAAACATTTTGACCATTTGATATGTAAGTGTAATGTTTTTACTGTTTCGGGTTAATGGAAAATGACGAAAAGTTTACATCAGATGATATACTGTAACAATTGAATGGAGAGTTCACCAATTGATTTCTTTAACATGTATCAAATGGCAAGTAAGACGGATGTTGTGGCAATTTTACTATTAAATGAAATGTTAAATCATATTTGTGCGTAATTAATTCACTGGTTTTAAGACAGAATAATGTTAAGATCTGCTCACAGCATCTGGATATAAATATTCACAGACATAGCGCGCCAAAGGTAAGTTAAGTTCTTTAACAGTGTCATGTTTGGAGTCTTTGTAATAATGTAAAGGTGTAAATATATTTATATACAAGTATATACGTATTCTTTGATTGACAGCTTTAGAATACAAAAATGAAAATCATTTAGCAGTTGCGTGATACAACACGAAATAAGATAAACAATCAAGAAAAAAAAATGATTACAGTTCGTTATATCGTTCTTACTAGAAATATCATATTTGTGCTATAATGATTGACCAAGTACTACTACCTTGTATAAATTAGCTATAAACACATTGCAGACTTAACTAAGTAACTAGAGCTGCTTTTGAGAAAAGCGCATGTCTCCCACTACTACCTAATCATCTAGATTTGCATTTCTTCTCCATTATGTATCTGAGTCAGCCATGTACCAAGACCTGTATCAATGGCATCAGTAATTTAGGTAATTCAAGGACCATAATTCCGAAGCGCCTGGGCCGATTTGGCTAGTTATCGAACTTGTTCGAGGACTTATTGGCAAACACAGTGGTTTTGCAGACATAATTACTCAAGATTTGTTCGTGAAACTGGGACAAGAACATACAAAATACCAAGTCCAGTTTGGGGAGACTTTTATTACTGATACTTTAAAACCGCTGTTGTGTTAGAAAATTTGAGTAGGTAGGGAATCGTTTCGAAGGGTAGCACGCAAACACATAAAATAATATCGGACTCAGTTTCATTGAGTTCGTGGAAGGTCCAACATCAATTATCCCCCAGGCAAGATTATCATGTTAAATGTTAAAAATAACCAAGCTTAATATATAACATTCAGTTCTCGGAGTTGAACAAATAACTCTGTAATCATGTTTAGTACGCAATGGAACGTGCTGTAAATCGGCACTACATTTTAATTCAGTTTCTTTCATTAATCAGCCATAGAAAAAAAGTGGAAAACTCACAGATCGCATTAACCCGAAGCATTTAAATATATAAACAGAACAAGATGTGTTTAGTCAGCGTATTCACACAATTATAACTATAATACGAACATGATTTTGATTGATTTTAACCTGTAAACGAGCATCTTATCTGCAGGTTTGTGACTAATTCTTCGTTCTGACTGAAATATTATAATTGCACATTTATATATACTCATTTTTTCTAAAATAGAAACACTTTTGCCCAGTTAAACATGTCAAACTGTGTAAAATGATGAGAAATCACACCCAGAAAAAAATAAACATTCGTAAGATGTTATTAATGTAATAGAAGCAGTCACGAGGTCGGTTTATTGCCTTCCTTTAAAAAGATTATGAATGTCACCATAGTGAACGTTGGAATATAGAATTAAAGTCCTTCATTTCATTTAGACAATCGAACAGCGAGGCCCTATGCAGCCCCTTTTTTACCGTCACGTGACTTTTTTAGGGATTCCATGAGCATTTTTGACCTTTCAGTCCAGTTTATGCTTTACACACTAGCACTCCGCATGGAATTTGATGCTCAAAAGCTGTTTTTTTTTAATAATTGTTACGTTAGTACTTAAAAGATATTTCATACTGAGCGAACAATTTCAGATAAAAGTGATAATTGAAACTGTAAGGAATTTAAGTTCAACATATGGGTAAAAGTTGCCCAATGCCTCCACCAGGGAGAACTTGTGAAATAAGAGGCACTAAAACTTGTTGAAATGGGGGTCTTAAATCAATTGGACTACCCTAAAGGCTATCAAATTTATGATGAACAAATGAACAAATGAAATGGTAGCGCTGTCAACATAGCTAGTATATAACTAAGTGAGCCTTCGGTTGAGGTATTACTTGATGTTGTCGGCAGTTAGATCATTTGTTTATAGCTTATAGAAAGAAAAAGACATTTAATTGTCAATCCGAACAAGGACACGCCAAACAAACCAGTAAATAACATGGTCCCTAGAGTGTTATTGACTCTGAAGGCAAAATCTCAAAAGGTCGTTCATATTAGTACACACTTTGTTACGGACAAATGGAAGAAAAGGTGACAGAGTAGGCGAAAGGAGAACGGGAGCGAACGATTCAGAAATGTTTGTACTGCGAACCGAAAAGAATCACCCATTTCTTGGAATTTACATTGAAGAACGGGGGCCGCCAATACGCGGTTGCTTAATAACATTCTATCAACAGATGAGTTGCATCGCAGCTATATCGAATACTATCTTACGTATACGACAAAAAGTTGGAACTTGTGAGATGGAAATGGAGTAGTGAACTGAACTTTGACCACACTTACAGAGTGCTCCATGGTGAGCACAAATTACAGTGGGGAATATTCTCACTCCATACAGAATTGCGAATCCTTACTCCAAATTGCACAAGACAAAATCAGCTAACACGTCAACAAGGGACAGCCCAACAGTCGAAGAAAGTCGTATTTTGAAGGCTAAAAGATGATGTCCTATTAAAACAAACTGCCGATATCGGGTAAGGTAGACAGCCACATGTTACACAAAGTGGACAAAAATCGACGAACAACCAAGCATCTTTGTGACAAGCCTCTATGTCGTGATTAGAATTAAAGACGGTTTTCATATACTGAACCCTGGCAATATCTTTAGACAATTATAAATCTGCCACTTATATGCACGCGCGGTCTGAGTCTCAGATTTAACACGAACTTGCTAACAGACTTTATGATATAGTATATGAAAGACCCATAATGCATCAGCACTTGGAGCTATTCTGAAAAAAAATGATTCCAACAAAGTGAGATTTATTCATGGTAGCAGCCGCCCTGTCGGCTACTCTATTTTCAGTATCAAACGAACCAGGATCCTGTAGAGTGAGTTTAGTATCTGTGTATAGATCATTTGGAATACACCAATCAAATTTCAAAGCCATGGGTCTTAAATGATGTTTTACTGGGCACACTCATTTCACAAATATGGAAGATCAACGCTTGTCTTTCGGTGCTTCGATCAGCCGAAAATACAAAGTCTGTAAAATAAATTATGGTAGACAATAGTATGTTACCTTGAGGATTTTCTTATAGTTACAGGAACTTATGAAGAATGTTTAAACCTAATTTATTTCAGACCTTAAGTCATTTTTAGGCTGCGCATTTAAAATATTATTTCTATATATAGACAAATACCCGCTTTTGGGATTCCCCATGCCTATGTACTGGCTTTATTTATTGTAAGGGATACTAAGTCTGAACTATGTATTTTTTTCTTGTGATTTTTCTGGGTTGAATTTGAACCAATGTAAATGTTTCAGACATGTACGCAAACTGTTAGTTCAGTTCTTTAGCAGTGATATTTGTCTGCATGTCTTTTGTATTTATATGAAAACAATTTTGTTTAAGGAGTAAGATACTATGGCGAAGTAAATCGTGTCATGTGCAAAACAAACTGATAAATAAAAAAACGTTGATAAATCCGCTGAAACTGTTTAAATTGATAAATTCGACGCCATGTTCTCATGTTTTTGCTCACGACACGGAAAGCTTTACCAAAGTGAAGAGAAACGTAGATAAATGCGTTTTCTCCATTACAAATAAGAACATAGTTTTATTTCTATTGCAGTTCTTTTACGTTTTCGCTTAAAATTTAGTATCCGCTTTTGTGATTTTCTATGTGTATGTACTGGCTTAACATATTGTAAGCGATACTTAGTCTGAATTTATGTAACTTTCTGTTGTGATTTCTCTAGGTTAAATTTGAAACAATGTAAATATTTACAGACATGTACGCAAACAGTATGTTCAGTTCTTTAACAGTGATATTTGTCTACATGTCTTTTGTATTTATATGAAAACAATTTTGTTTGAAGTGTAAGATACTGTGGCGGAGTAAATCGTGTCATGTGCAAAAACAAAATGATCAAAAAACGATTTATAACTTGTTGATAAATCCGCTGAAACTGTTTAAATCGATAAATTCGACGCCATGTTCTCATGTTTTTGCTCACGACACGAATAACTTTGCCAAAGTGAAGAGAAACATAAATAAATACGTTTTCTCTGTTACAAATTAAAACATAGTCATATTTCTTTAAAATTTGAATTTCAGCGTTCTGTAAATAGGTACTTCGTTCTATACTTCAAGTCTTTCTATCTAAAACAATGGTATCTTACTTGCTCAGCTTAAATGCCTCTAGCTTTTATCATCTATAATGCAGGGTAAACACACGTTGTTTTTTTTGTAACAACACCTGCAGAGGGATTGGTTGGAGCACGAGCCCGTAGGGCGAGTGCACCAACATAGCCCGAGGGATTCTGCAGATGTTGTTTCACGAAACAAACGTGTGTTATCGCTATTCTTGCATAAAACACAACTAAATTGCTGGAAATATCGAAAAAAAAAACAAGACTATTCAGTTGACATTAGTCGATCGAAGTCGGCCGTTTCAGGTTGTTATGGACACATGTTTTATTTATGCATTTCCAGGACCTACAGAAACAATGCATATTTCATACATGTCGAACGGACATTCTTGATGTGGTAATTTCTTTAATATTAAATATATGTAAAAAAATTTTAACAACACCTGCAGAGGAATTGGTTGGTGCACGAGCCCGTAGGGCGAGTGCACCAACATATCCCGAGGGATTCTGCAGATGTTGTTTCACGAAACAAACGTGTGTTATCGCTATTCTTGCATAAAACACAACTAAATTGCTGGAAATATCGAAAAAACAAGACTATTCAGCTGACATTAGTCGATCGAAGTCGGCCGTTTCAGGTTGTTATGGACATATGTTTTATTTATGCATTTCCAGGACCTACAGAAACAGTGCATATTTCATGCATGTCGAACGGACATTCTTGATGTGGTTATTTCTTTAATGTTAAATATATGTAAAATAAGTATGACTCCCCCCTTTTTCCGATATATCGGTAGGAACTTTAGCTTTAGAGGCTCGGAAATATGAGAAAAGGGCATATACGGCATCCTGTCTTTACACAATTTGCAGGTGTAGTGAGGTGCCGACAGAACACAATTCTGCTTGGTTTAAATTAATAGTCTGTCCCTTACGCTTTTTTAAATGTAAACATTATCGTGTAATAGAAATTGGTATCAATACCTATATTTTTCATATCGTTAAAAATGAAATCTCTAGGTCTATAACGTAGAAACTTTTGCTGTGCACCCCACTCCATCGCGATCAAAGTTTGATAAACACAAAAAATTGAAGTTTTCCAACATCGATATAATCAACTTAGATCGGATTTATAAACCCAAACATGGTTGGTGATATCTACAAATAAATTGAAAAATATATGATAAATACCTTCTGTTCATCATATGTTCATTAACTATGGAAAAATCCTTCAAACTTAACGCTTCGTCATGTTTATGCTTTACATTACACACCATCACTACATCAGTACACTGCATAGATGTGTAAAGTAGACACAAACATTTTTTAAAAGTTTTAGTGTAAGATTTAAAGTTAGCATGTCAACTTTCTCGACTCAAATTAATTTGAAAAACGAAATTGTATTTTTGTAAATGTTGTTTGCCTATCATTTTCAGGGATTAAATCGCGGCGTGTAAACTTACTTTGAGCAAATACGCGTAATAATACAGCCAATGCAGTCGCGTATCAAGAGAGGTAGCACTTATTACAAGGTTGAAAAATGAGATTTTTAATAAAAATGCAGATGAAAAGATTTCATAAGTCTCGGACCTTTCGACTTCCGCCAAAATTGATTCGGGATCTATAATTTGCTTGCGTTGGACCCGCAACAGCATATTCAAAATGTTCACCAACAGCGCGTGCTCACGAGAATCTCCTTGTTTGTACACGTTTTTTCCCTGTTTGTGCATGCCCGAAATCAGCAAAAAACAAAGGTTTTATGCAAGAATTCATGTTTAATACCGTCACGGCCTATCATTGATTACAAAATGGACTTGGCTTTAAATGCATATATATATACAGGGGAATTATGTAATAAGATGTTTTAACCGAAATGTCAAATGCTAGTGTTCAATATTTCATTATTATTACCGCTGTAAAATCTTCTGACAAAACATTACATGTTTTGTTTGTAGTTTCAGACGTTTTCATAATCGTTCATAGTGATTCTGTTCCCTTGTGTAATATTCATACAATTCGCCCTTTAAATAGCTTACAATATTCTTATACTTTGGTGTAAGTATGAGTAGCGAAACTGGCTCCTGCATAAAAGTGTTTAGTTCAGTCACAAGAACACATTCAAATCATGAAAGTTTCCATCAAACAAGCAAGGATTACAATTCACTTTACTTTATAAGATTTTGTCGGCTTTGCCAGCTTCAGAAGATAATACCTCAAGGGTCTTAACGACCAGGCGTTCACATTAATCATTGGTTGAGACATAAAATAAATCGGGACACGATCAGCCAGACAGACTGAATAGCGTGCACGAAGTCTATTAATTATACGTGAAAAACAAACAACTTTAGAAACAAAGTCTGTCAGTTCAAATGTGTTCTTACACATGAAATACAGATATTTGATTCAATCAATATTATTCGGTGGCAAAAATCTCACGTTCCCTTCAAAACTAATGTAAATCTAGTGTCTATAATTATTTCAGTAATTATTTACTGCTGTGCAAATTAGATATCCAGTACATCAGATCTTGCAGCTCATTCTGATCTTACATCATTTGAATTTCCACAGAGTAGAACATTTGAAAATATGCACTATGAAGGTATACATTATTACGCAGCACAAGAACGGAATTACTTTACGGAGTTTTTTACCTTTCTCTAATTAACCTCGATATTTAAAGTAAATGATGTCTCGTAATTGTTTTTATATTAATGAATGATAAGAATCTCATTTCTACTTTCCTTATTAGTTAAAACACACCGATTAACTATTCACAACAAAACCAAGTTAAATGAGTAGTATAAATGGAATGGAGCTGTTCTAGCATCAGGTAATTTCCCGTTGTAAATTTATCAAATTTAGCAATATAAAAACCTAGTTTTGATTGATGTACCATAACCGGAATTGTATTGGTAATGTTCTTTGTGCTTATTATTACATACGTTATATTCCACGAAACGAATGGGAGTGGCTACTGAGAAATACATTATTTAGAGTTATTATACCTCTTTTTTGTCTACAATGATAAAATCCCATTACCCGAGAAAGAGATATTTTGACTATCAAAAACATTTTCAACCTTTCTGACACGTGACCAAGCGAAAGTGACTGTCAGGTCATGTGACCGCGCTAATATTTTGAATGTCATATAAGTGCAATTATCTGCTTCAACGTTTTAGCCATATGATTGCCTCCCTTGTACACATATAATAGTGACGTCACTATGAAATGTGTACACAGGCGATTACCGGGTTAAGATGAAACTGTTAAATTAAATGAATTTAAAACATTTTAAAACATTTTTATGTACAAAATTTTGTTCGGTATAATGAAATAAATATCATATGGCAGCGTGTGTGACATTAATATTGTGTACCCTCGAAACAGAATGTCACCACTCGGCTTTCGCCTCGGGTGACATTCTGTCCTCGGGTTGACAATATCAATGTCACACACGCTGCCATATGATATTTACATATTGACAACCTTG
This sequence comes from Mercenaria mercenaria, assembly GCF_021730395.1. Taxonomy (NCBI): domain Eukaryota; kingdom Metazoa; phylum Mollusca; class Bivalvia; order Venerida; family Veneridae; genus Mercenaria; species Mercenaria mercenaria. The sequence continues at coordinate 3,605,610 of NC_069378.1, forward strand.
ATACTATATAGAGATATGATTCAGCCAGATTTGCGGAAACGCAATGTTCCAAAATACGACAAGAAGTTGGCAGCGACGATTAAGCTAAAGCATTTTGTTTTCAGCAAAATATCACCGTAAAGATTCAAAAGTAATAAAGTTGCACAGAAGTGTTAGATTTAAAGTCATTGATTGTCAATTACGCAATCAGTCAGGAGTTAGTGGCAATCTGTCTTTTACATATGAACTGACTGCATTGTTTTGCAATTATTTGCCATTTTTTTATGTCACAGCACATAAGTATTCTAGGCGAAAACATATTACTAGAATGCATATGTAAAGATTGTTGTAAAATGCAAGGTTGTTCTTATTTTCTTTCGCTAATTTAGAACTGGAATGCCAAGATGAAACCATTGGTTTGTGACAAATGCTGGAAGTGTTTGTTATAAGTACGAAAGTCGATATATAATATTGCTGACTTCAGAAATATATTTTCAGTTATTGTGCGATCACAGTAGTTTAAATTGGAACATTAATGTTGTTTGATAAAAATATATGGAGATGTGCTTATAAAAAGCAAGTATAATATTCAACAGCTTAAGCTTCGTTCCGAAAATGCAGCCAAAAAGCAACCAACATAACGTGGATATGCACCAGGCTAACACATAGACAAATAATCGCATGCAAAAACATAAACAAAGCAAACACATGAAGAAAAAACAAATAAAGGAACACAGTAAGGGTCTGTCTCGGACCGGCCAGTGGCAGAACCACCACTGGGGAGCTTAAACCCGTTTATGGTGCGCTTCTAACCTCAATGTTACACCCACCAAGTTCCAAAGTCATAGGACAGTGTAATTAAAAGTTCTCCCGAACCAGACAAAGCCCTAACAAACGCAAATGTAACAGGAGGCATGCCGTATAACACAAATTTAAAAATGTTCTTATCAGTTTAAAAATTAAAAGGGAAATCTTAAGAACCAAAATCGCATGAACTCAGTGCCTTTGAAGAAGAACATCAAGCGAAACATTCTTGAGGGCATGACGAAACGAAACAGAAGACAAACATCAAAGAAGACCAGTCCCGATGGGATTTAAAAGCTACATCATAGAGAACTCTGTTCCGTGCACGTGCAAACGTAGTATAACATAGTTCCTGGCTGATATGCTTGATATAGATAATCCTCTTTTTGCTCTTTTGTTTGATATAATTTATCACCAGGATAGTAATTCAGCAATTTGGACACCAGTCTTTCTTAGTTGACATATAATACTGATAGATATTAATGCGCACTTTTCAGCTTTGTAGATTCAACTTGTATGCGAACATGGCACAGATATCAGGGAAGATTGTTTAAAACATTACATTCTTTGTAAAACAAATAAAATACTTCTCTTATATATTTTGCCGCATCAAACGAATTGACAAACGACAACAAACAAAAAATTGCAAAAACAGATTTGTATATAGGAATTGATCGTATCTGAAGTTGTAAAAAATAAACCTGTCTAGCCTTAAAGGTGGTTAATCAGATTTTAGTGATCGAAACATTAACACCTGACCATTTACACTTACTCGCGTTCACTGAGTAACTCACATGCTGAATGTAATTTCCTATCCTGTTTTCCCAACTAAGACTGTATTATTTTAGCATAAGTATAAATTCTATAAAAATACTTTTCCTAAGGAATGACAGGAAAATAAGAACTATTGTATTATATTTATCAAAGGATTGTATTGTCAAGTATATTTTAGTGCAAAAAAAAGTGAAGTTAGTTTCCGATCCTGTTTACGATAAATTGAAAATGAATATTGAACTCAAGTTTGTTTTATGTACCTGATATTTCCCAGTATCAGTTGCAAATGTAATATTGAACTGAAAGTTAGATTTTGAAATACTTCAACACTAAAAGGAGGTAAAAGCAAAATTTGATAAAAATATAAAAAATCCGTTTTTGACGAGGATCTAAGTCTTTAAATGACCTTTTTCTTCCTGAGATAAATTTGTAATATAATATATAAAAACTGACAAAAACAACATGATTATATGGGTGAAATATGATTTACCACCTCTGATGAATTCCTGTCGAACCTGATTGATCTCAGTTGCAAAAGAAATTGCATTTAAATGATATAGTATACAAAAACGAAATATAACATGCCTAATATTTGTGGATTATACATAACTTAAACTTGTTTGTAAACTCTATTAATACTTTTAAAATATCCAGTAAAATGGTGTACTGTACAAAACATAATTTTGGTGGTAGTGTTTTTTTTTTCTTGGTATGCCTACGATGATAATGTGAATACTTTAACTTTTATTGTGTGTATATCTTGTTCAGCATTCTCTATTCATGTATACGCGTATAATGTAATAAAAGTAAAGTTTGTCATACAATACGTTGAATAAATTATACGATACTTTATAACCCTTTCAAGTTCAAAAAGTAAGCTAATGGCATATATTTAAGTTAAACACAAAAGTGTATAATCTGGCTGATAAGATGTGCACTAATATTATATCTTGTAGGTATTTACCTAGATCATTAAGTATTTACTTAATACTAATTCATATGAAAGCGGCACAGTTCTCCCTGTAGTTTTATTTGTAAGCTTAAATTTGCTTGAATGTGCATCTGTTATCAATTTTTGGAATTTTCTGGAATGATACTACACAGAAAAATATTTAAATTTCTTACTCTGCAATTTTTCATCTGTTGATTTGTACTTACCTTGTGCGATAGTTTAATATCGGAGAGTGCCGTAGCTGTTTCAATACTTGATTGAAATGTTATATTGGAATGTTTATAGGATATTGGATATATAATGCAGAGTGGTGTAAATTTTATGTCTTTTAAATATTGAATGTTCGGTTTATTAATTGTAAATGTTCAATTTATGATAAAATGTTTTTATTTGTAAAATGTATTTTTGAAGGATTTGATTTTTATGCCACATACAGATAAATTAGCTGTACAAATAGAAACTATGCGTAATTATTCGGTTAGAAAAGCATTGTTGTCAATAGTGCACATGCCCTTATACAGTCAGGACCTTAAAGGGAGGTAATCAAAAATATGGATTCAGCAATAGTTTCTACTATTAGTAAGCTAATTAATATTCAAGCATTTGAGGAGAAAGCAACTTTCGAAAATAGGATTTAATAAGAAAATTATATGTTTTAAGGTCATAACAAAAATGTGACAGCGACATTATAAACAAAAACATTTTGACCCTTTGATATATAAGTGTAATGTTTTTACCGTTTCGGGTTAATGGAAAATGACGAAAAGTTTACATCAGATGATATACTGTAACAATATGAATGAAGAGTTTACCAAATGATATCTTTACATGTATCAAACGGCAAGTAAGACGGATGTTGTGACAATTTTACTATTAAATGGAATGTTTAATTGTATCCGTGCGTACTTAATTCACTGGTTTTATGTCAAATTTATGTTAAGCTCTGCTCACAGCATCTGGATATAAATGTTCACAGACACGCCAAAGGTAAGTTCCGTTCTTTAACAGTGTCTGGTTTGGAGTCTTTGTAATAATGTAAAAATGTAAGATATATTTATACATTTGTATACAAGTATTCTTTAATTGACAGCTTAGAATACGAAAACGAAAATCATTTAGCAGTTGCGTGATACAACACGACATAAAATAAACAATCAAGAACATGACTTAAAAATCTAAATCGCCGTATGAGGTTTTAACGTCATACCGACACAACAATTAGCTAAGTCTGTTATTTCAAATGCTTGTTTTTACCCTTTATACGTCTTTCAAATATGTCAGAACCTTGTATGACTAATTCATAGATTAAAAAACTAAAGTTAGTTATATCGTTCTTAAATAGAAATATCATATTTGTGTGACTGAAATAATATTACTACCTTGTATAATTTAGCTATAAACAGACTTAACTAATTAATTTCTCAAGATTTTATAGTGAAATTGGAACAAGAACATACAAAGTACAGAGTCCAGGTACGGAGAGACTTTTATCTACTGGTACTATAAGACCTCTTTTGTTAGAAAATGTGATATACTTGGCAGGGAATCATTTCGAAGCGTAGCACGCAAACAGGTAAAATAATAACTCAGTTTCATTGAGTCCGTGGAAGGTCCAACACCACTTATTCCCCCAGGCAATATAATCCTGTTTAATTATTATACCAAGTAGAATAAACATTATTTAATTCTCGAAGTTGGACAAATAACTCTGTATTCATGTTTAGTACGCAATGGAACGTGCTGTAAATCAGCACCACTTTTTAATTCAATTTCTTTCATAAATCTGTCCTTCTCGGCAACTTTGTTTGTATAAATTATCCATGCTAGATCGAAATACAACATGCGCCTATGATGTTTGCCGGTGGCAGTTCCAATGCGGAGCTCCACTGTCCTGTCTACTGTATGAAACAAATGCACTCTTACAACGTTAGCATTCAACTTTAAACGCATTTTCAAAGTGAATATGTAACTTTTTTAAGTAGAGCATCGATTATACTAAGAACATCTTTGTATTCTATTGTAATTATTTACAATTAATTGTGGAGACACTACCTTTCAATATAAGTGCAAAATTATCTAGCGAAATTGATACATCAGATTTTTATATTTTACTAATTTTCAACAGAAGGTATAATCCGTTTTAGATATTTATTATATATTTTATATACAAATACGCCCGTATCAGATTTCATGCGCAAGGACAATTGACAAAAATTACTGCTCTTCCATTTATATAGACGAGCTATTCAGTTAAAACCCAATAAAAGCTATAAAATTCAAATATTTACCGACTTTAAAGTTCGTGAATGTAATAAAGAAGCTGTTTGAAAGTCACGTATTCATCCACCGACTAAAGAACGAAATATATATACATGACCATTTTCAATAATAATACCCTGGTTAAAGGACGCTTATTATACGGTAGTACCATGATATCTTGTAAGGAGTTTGTTAAAGGGGAGTTCGTCCCGTTTTAATATGTTAAACTGCTACACCCTAGTGAAGTTATTTCCACACGCATATAACCTCATTGTGTTGTTTCGATATGTTAAAACATGGTTCTGCTATAAATTATTTAATAAATAATTATCATGTTTATACCTATCATTCGAACAAATAACATGACTTGAATCCTGGCTGAAACATAAATACACGCTGTACGCTGTAATATCAGTGTCTATCACAGAGGCATAGGGGAGTAAATTTGAAAATCCCAAAAATTCGTGGTTGCCAGAAATTCATGACTTGTTTTAAATAAAATGTCAGGAGAGAGGAGAAAAGCGAATATGTACCCTTCACGGTGCGCTTTATTATCCTTTAGCTGCTAAATTTCTAAAATGGGCAACACCATTTATTATTCGAACGGGTGTTCTCTCAAAATTTACTAACTGAATAGCGAACAGTACAGACCATGATCAGCCTGGTCTGCACTGATCGCAAACTATAAGGCAGAAACACTTGCCGCCAGCAGACTACATGTTAATATTTTAAGCATAGACCACAATCAAACAAATATACAGATACAACAATCACCCACGCCACGGGTCCACTTACAAACAGCATTTTCATACATTATACATAAACATATACACTCCTTTAACTTACTTCAGATAAAGGAAATATACAAAATCTATAAGGTAAAGAGCTATTATTAACCCCAGTATTGATTGCATTAAATATAAAAATACTATACTGAAAACAAGATTTTCATATCTAGCGTATATAGAAAACAAAAGTAACAATGAAATGTGAAAGAAGTTGCATGCACCTAAATAATAATATTAACCCTTTAAACTTGCTCTGTTTTGCTTTACATTACATACAGGCTATGTTCGGTGATCTAAATTCAAACCAAGCATGAACGTGACGGTATGGCATATCAAATAACATATATAGCATATTTTTTTGATCTACAAAGAAACCTAACAAAGCAGGTATAAATAGTAATTGATTTTATCTAAAGTTACAAGTCGAATTGTACTCCAGTCAAAGTGAATATTTATAAGTGGCGTTGCATGTTATGTACATAAAATGCACTAGAATAGATATAAATGATAAGTTATGTGAAATAGATGGGCTATAAACTCAAGTTATGAATGAAAGTTGTTTATAAACTGTGAACCATGTATGTATTAGCTCTATGTACGAGGAAGATAAATTATAGTAATATTTAGGATATTGATGATTAAACATTTCAGATTTATAAGCTACATGTAATATTTTCAACTTATTCTAAATAAAGTGTTTAGTTTTCATTAAATAATCTAGGTGTAGTACAGTTTTTAAGACTTTTCTTTCGTCACAGTTGACTTCATTCTGAAAGGAAATAATATTCTATCGGATATATTGTGAAGCCTATCAGGTTTATATTATTGAGGTATTGTATTTTTGCTTATTATTGAAATATTTTTCTAAACTAAATCTAAATTGCTAATGCGTACAAATGACAAATATTTACAATTCGGTCCCACACTTAGATGTTACAAAATTCAGAGTGTACTGAGTACTGTAAACGGACTGGAAATACACAATCAAGGTAGTTCTGCACGTTCGGATCAAAATTGTTTTCAACAAATTGAATGTAGAATTTGATCAAACTCTGATTTTCAACACTTCAGAATGTAGTTGGAAAATCGGCAAATAAAAATGACAGGGTCGAAAGCTTGATGTTTTGCTAGAATGATTTGAACTTTTGGACTTTATACAAGTTTTCATAATTGGAGTCTATGGAAAAAATGATAATCTTAATATAACATTTTCGCAAATAGAATTGTTCCATAAAGTAGCTTTTAATAAAACGTCTCACAGATCAACGTATATAATATGGTGAAACAAAATATACAGGTCCATGTTCTTGTTTTTTTAGGTATTTGCACATGATTGAAGTGATCTGCGCATTTTAAGCTAAAAAGGCATTATTTGGGATCATTAAACGTGTCAGATGTTTTAATATCATATTTTAACTTTAGAGTGATAGTAACGTTGCCGCTGTTATAAATTTACTCACAGGTTGTCACCAATTGATAAAATGATTTTAATTTCCATACATCGAATCCAGGCTTTATTCTACTTCCGGTTTATCAAACGAGCAGAACTACCTTAAACATTGGCCTCTTTTGAAGGAATGAGCAAAACGTTGTAAGGTAGGGCAAATACAAATAGAAATTGTAATGGAAAGATATTATAGAAGGGTTGCTTCAAATACCAACCTAGAGACGGAAGACTGGCTGTGATCGAACCAATGATTTCTAAAGTACTTAGATAATCTGAATCAGCTATGCACTTAAACGTATTTCGACCCTACGTTTTAAAATTCGTTTTACCTATCTATCGGGATATATAATGCTTCATTTTATATATGATTCCGGAAATAAAGCCTTAATTATAGAATTATGAATTTGAATATATTCTCACGCATGAGTAACAAAAACAATGAATTACAATGTATTTCAATGTTAATTTTATCGTCTATATACACTTTTTCCTTTAACCTTAGACATTTAGTTTATGGTGATACATGAGATTTTTGTGTCGATTCGTCGTAAAATCTAAGTCACTAGATTTTATGCCATCCACTGATATCCCAAAAATTTGAGAAGGAGATAACTGTAATTGTATCTGGTTTTATCAGTCTTGATACCGATCATGTGAATTAAAATGCTATCCAAACCGTTACATATACTAAATCCAAGCCGTTAACTGTTTTTCGATTACTTGTATCCAAACCGTTACATACTTGATACATGTGTTTGACTTCAGTTTGTATTTTGTTTGCAAAATACTGATTTTTTTTCAGTTGAGAGACCAATAGCTACAATTTTGTATATACAATTGTGTTATATATGCCGCTATATTATATTATGTATCACTTTGTCCTCTTGGGTCTAAGACTTCTGGAATATGTATGAATAAACTTTAATACTTGTAACCTTATATGTTGACATCTGGATGAACATGGTCTGATAATGAGTTAAAACAAAGACACTTCGTGATAGCAGACGCCTACAACCTGGAAATAGCCTGTTGGAGAATTTCGTATAACTGTTAATAATATGTCTGATAATTCTTTTGTGCGGCATAATTGTCGCATCTATAGAGTTTCTAGGCTTGGCAGTTTAGTGATGAATGTCTTTGTTTAGCTGTTTCAGGAAACAATTCACAACTTCATGATATGTTTCCTGAATTTTGAATATTAATAACAAAATTGTGATAATAATCTTCGATATTGAAGTCTGGTTGAGTGAAAAAGGATCGTATACATTGTGCTTTATTGTTTGGTTGATATTTCAATACCCATTTTCCGATTAAATTGTATTCTAGAAAAGTAATAATCTACACCTTGCGGCGCATCTTGGATGGAAATGTTTTAGTCAATTGTTAAAATGCTAGGTTATTAATGAGAAAAGTCTGTTGATATCAAGTAATCTGTAATAATGTTAATTTCTTTCTTCATACTTACACCGATATTTTCTCCGAAAACTTTTTTAGAGTCAGAGATATTGTAAATGTTTCAAGAAAGTGCTATTAAAGAGGAATTTATGATAGAGATGGTCTTTACCAACTGATGCCAGTCTATGAGTGAGAGCAGAGTAATAAAAAAATGCAAAAACATCGAACACTGGATTATAATTGAATCTTTACTGCTACTAAGAAGATGGTTCTCTCTTCAAGTTAGACGGGTCTTTTGTTCTAATCATACCTTATTACAAACATTACTACCACAAATATATGTTTTAGACGTACATTGTATCTTTGTACACGTTATTATAAGAATAATGTCCTTATGTAAACTATTCGTTTGCCTTGTTTGTATAATTAGGTAGTTAGGCTTGGTGCATTTAATCCAATGTGTACCATTGCAAATGTCAACAAAACATCTTCCTTACATATTACTTAAACTAGAAATTAATTCATTCTTGCCCAACATTCGTCATGTCTTATTCTAGAATCAGTATCATTAACTTTCATTTAAAACGATTACCCTGTAAAACATTGACTTTGAATGAAATATAAATATTAATGAGAAATCAAAGTAAAAGAGCACGGTTTCCTACACGTATATATTTATTTGCAGGAAAGTTAATTAACTTTATCCATATCAATATAAGATATCGCGGAAGATAGTTTACAATGTTTCTCGCCATCTTTTCTTCGTTCAGTAATTTGTCTAATCCTAGCAAATTATTTCATGATAATGCGTTTGGTAAAAATATTGTCTTGTTATTCACTTGAAGCTGATACTCTTTCAGATGTTATGTAAAATTTCCTGTCTTCGCATTAATTGCTTTAGCGCAGACATTTAGTCTGCATTAGACATTATTTATATTTTGTCTTGGCGTTTGATTCAGTAATATGATATATATTCTAGGAAAACGGCTAAACTCGATATACACACTGGAGTCTACAGTGCTTTAATATTACTATAATTGTCCGTACTATCTAATACGTTTGTCGTATTTATTTTTTTTTTGGAAAGTGCTATTTACAAAACAATACAAAAAATAGTTACCATCTCTGCACATAATGCAAAATGAAATGAAAATTCAACAGTGCCAGACAAGTTTCATAGGATAAAAAACTACATTTTTACGTCTTCGTAATTGAAAATAACAAAAATAGAATTCATGCCTCAGAAATAGTTTTGTAAATAGCACTTTCCAAAAAAAGTTACACGTGTATGTCTGTTGTGGTCAAAATGAGCAAAAACAGTCGAAACGTAAAACTGTTTAAAATTTCATCATTTCCGATTGTTCCATAAAAAACTATTCTTGAGAAAATATTACTTTCCTTAACCTCTAAACCAGGAGGATAACAGATCGTTGGTGTAGAAAGTAAAAATATAACATTATATCACATATTTGCTGCTGCTTTCGATCGCAAAAGTTTCTTTGATGCTTTTCTGCTTTTTTAGATGTTTACATAATAATGTACTACTTGCTTAGACTGGGAGTGGAATTCTTAACTTTCTTTTTCGTCGGTTAATTAGCAAAATTGCTAGAATCAAAATTTTATTCGACACCAATTAGCACTTATTAGCGCCAGATAAGAAAGATGTGTTTAATGTAGATATTTTCCGGGTGTAAATCTTTCTTTATTGGCAGCGTATCATCGATTCAGGCCACATTTTACCACTTTCTAACAGTTGAAGATGTTAATTAACTTTGTGTTACTTGCTTTGCCTTTGAGTGTTGGTACGCACACTTTTCCTTTGAACAAATTATGCTGGAGATATGTTTTACACAAATCAGATTGCATCGCCAAAATGAAAATAAGTATTGATTTGCAAAATATAGTCTTAAGAAATTTAACAATAATTTCCTGAATTCTGAACTGACTTTTGCACTCGCCCCAGCAACGGCATCGGCGTCGGCATCGGCGTCACCTTGTGTTAAAAGTTTTTGATAAAGTCAAATATCTCTGTTAATTTCAAAGCTGTTGACTTGAAATTTAACATATTATTAACTTTCAAAGTCAACACCAGGAGAAACAATCCCTATAACTCTCATTTGAATTTTGACAGAGTTATTCACCTTTTTAACTATGAATATTTTGGTTAAAGGAAGAATATCCAACAGAGAAAGCCACTTTCTAAAAACGCAGCCTCCCCAAACGCGCACACGATTAACACATGCACACCACACACAAAGCAAACATATAAGGACAAAACAAACAAATAAAGGAACACAGTAGGGCACTGCTTTGGAACGGTCAGTGGCAAAACCACAATTTGGGAGCTTAAACCGGTTTATGGTGCACCTAACCTCACTCATACTCCCACAATAACCAATAACCTTTATTATACTGGACAAGATTGATTTGCACCCAGTGTAGATCATGATCAGCCTGTACATCTGTGCAGTATGATCATGATCTCCATTGTTCGCCATTCAGTCAGTATTGTTTTGGTAAGCATCTCTTTAAACAGTTAATTGTACTGTGCAAATTGAAAGATGGACAAGTTCATTATAGAAATTCAGCAGGGTAAGGGTTTACTGGCAAAGCTCTAATTCAGAGTCAATCACTGAGAAAAGTTGATCGCGCTGTCTTACGGACAGCTCTTGTTTTTTTGTTGTTTTTTTGTTGTACGATTTGGAGGTCCGTCCCTTTAATTCTTTCTTGATGAAAGAAATGGTAACTGCATATAATATTTCAGAGAAAATATATCCATCCCCTCAAATATATTTAGTATACAACATTAACTTTAATAAAATATCCGTTATTATACTACGAACAAAAACAAAACTTTTTAGGAAAAGAAAATTATATTATCATCATGTTAGAACTAAATAGTTGCTTGCATGGATATAAAGATGCCATTATCTTGCTTCGAATAGGAGAGTTATCAGCCCATAAAGCTTTGTTATCAATTTTCCAAGAAAAAGCGCACAGGCAATACGTGTAACTTTTATTTAAGAGAACAATATATTATTTGTAGACGCTTACATTATCAGAATGTCTAAACACACCACAACTGAAACTAATCAGCATGTTAGATAGACTTCTCATAAACGTCAATAAAAATGAGTGTTTTCTCTCTAATAATCTAAATACAGACTTTAGCAGCCAATTCATGGCAACTGAGGCGCTCTAAAAAATATGTCCTAAACCCCTGCTTTAGGCATAGTTAATGATTCTGATTTAATGTGTGAAACATCTCTCAAATACAAATATATTTAAGGCCCCTTTAGATCAGTTTACCATAAGTTGCTTTAATATAGAGAATAACAGGCTACTGTCTTTTGATATCAATGTTATCAGGTCGAGGCTGATATGGGCCCATTTCAGCCGAGACCTGATAACATTGATATCAAAAGACAGTAGCTTGTTATTCTATTTATCATGAAACTCATACAAACTGCTTAGAAAAACATATGTCTTCATCTCTTATTTCTTAAGAAAAATGTCTTCTGAAGCAAAAAATTAAATTTATATTTTACGGATTTGAAAATTCATCCGCCCCTGAAACATCTGAACGAAACAATACGGCAGCCATATTGAATTCCGACAATGTTTTTGACTTTCTGATAGTCCTGTAAAAAAATAACAATGAAATAATTTCATCCTCTTGAACATGCTTTATTTCCATATTATACAACATTTGACTCAGACAACTACATGTCCAAAGCGCTGAAAATTTCACTTCCAGTTCCAGGCTTTAAAGATTTTAAAATCACTAAATTTACACTGATCCAAGAATAATAATTAACACAAACACTTTTGCTAATACTTAATAAAATGTGCTTGCCTTAAATATGGCATACATCAAGAATAAGTATATCATACATTGTCAAGTGTGTTCCTTTCCAAAAATTGATCTATGTAAACATTGTGATGTCATGATGAACGTTTCACAAATGATGTCATTCAGTGCTATTGTCTGTGTAATAAAATTACAGACAACCATATTCAAGGAAATTTGTTGAGATTACAGAATCTATTTAGAAAAAAAAGTTGTGCAACATTGAAACTGGACTCTGTAATAAAATTCAGTCTGGAAGGAAACTGATGTAAAAACTAGTCCGTCAATATGGGAGGAGCTTAACAAAATAAAATATCAGGCAAGTGATATCAGGTAGTTGCATGATAAAAAATAAGAAATGTACCAAGTCTTATTCAGTGGCCCAATTAAAGCTGAAAGTTTAGTCAATTAGTCATACTTTATCGTTACAAGTATTACATGTTGGATATTCTACAGATATGACCGGAACTATATGGAATGTATGTTCACTAGTCTACGTGATCATCTTGTGATGCTTACCTGCGCATTGTTACATGTTCTGTTCTGTTTTATTGTCAGGTATTCAAACTTCAGAAAATGGTCATGTGGGATGCCTATCACGTCTCAGAAACAAATCAGTCTACCCGAGTCTGCTATTAGCTTGCTGTGTCGCATTGTATGCTTCCAAATGATCTTCTGAAACCTTATCCTGCCTAATTTCTATTACGAACTTTCAATTTGGACAGTACCATTAACTGTTAAAAGGGGTGATTATCAAACCGATTCTGACTTGACAACAAACAGTGCAGAACTTGATCTACACTGTTCGCAAAGGCAGAATCAATCGTGTCCTGCATGCTAAGGGGTAAAGAATGAAATACATACTGAGAACTTTATGTTCCCGTGTATCATTGAAGGTTCCATGTTCACCGCCGTTTGAATACATCTGCGGATGTCTCTAAATTGCTTTTTGTACTTTTAGCATGTGTCAAGCCGGAGCTAGAGGGCGTGGACGGTAGCATCCATTTCGACTACCGTCCATGAACAGGCTCAATCAAACCGAGCCTGCAACATTTCGTTTTTGTCTTGTTGAGCGACCTATAGGGTTTCCACTTTTTCTATTTCATATTGGACTTGAACATTTCTTCTAGACCGCGGAACAATCTATCTGCTATCTAATTGATTGCTCTGACAGTTTCGGCATGCATACGTGTTTTGGGAGAAGAACAATCGTATCAAAGATACGAAAACTTTTGCATGATTTGACAAGATACATTTTGTAACATTTTTGCCATAAAAGTCGATGAAAATTGAAACAGCTTCAACAGTATCGATTTTCCAAACCCGTTACATCAGGCTCATATACATTATTAAACTACTGGGATTATATTATGACAGCACTCTACTTCTAACCTTATTAAAATGTATGGACATGTTAGTTCATTAGTTAACTTTCGTTTGTTAATTATAATACTGTTGGAATTTTACATTTATCACGTGTGATGATGTTATAGCTCAGGACACTGAAAGGAAGAAACTGGATGTACATTGTGGGCTCTTTTGTTTTAATTCTATTTATATGAATGCTGTTTAATTTTAAAAAACAAAACTGTTTTCATGTTTATGCCACATACTTTGCTCATTAATATTTCATATTTAAAGACTCAGTATTTGATGCTCCAAATTATGTGACGCTCAATTGTGGCATAAACCAGATATTCAAACAAGACACGTATCAGCCTTTGCAAATGAAATCAAATATTTTTATAGTGGTATTGTACAAAGAAATTATGAATAATAGTATTATTGTATTAGCGACTACTACAAGTTAAGCATGACTGATTTATGTTCAGTGACAACAGGATGTGCAGTACACTCTTACACGACCCAATCTGTTTTCCTATTAAAAAAAGGACTGAAACTGTGTGTTTTTACGTCACAGTTATTACGTCAAACGTTTTAGCGGCCCGCTGGAATATCCTTCGCATCTAAACTCCAAACAATGATTTTATTCAATGACAAATTACTGTTTTAGGTATATATTACGTCTTAATTCACAAACTTTTGATATTTAAGAAACGTATTTATCTGTTTTCAACAATTATTTCTAACAAGCTGACTACGGTGTAACATTGAACAGTCAGTTATAGGGTTAGATATCTACGAAAGACCCGTGGTGACATTTCAACTTCATTATTTCACGATTTCTGCTTCCTGATTTCACGATTTCCACTTCATGAATTCACGATTTCACGATTTCCACTTCATGGATTCACGATTTCACGAATTAACGATTTTACGAAAAAACTTCACGATTTCTTGATTTCACGATTTCATGATTTCACGATTTCTTGATTTCACGATTTCCACTTCATGAATTCACGATTTCACGATTTCTGCTTCCTGAATTCACGATTTCCACTTCTTGAATTCACGATTTCACGATTTACACTTCATGAATTCACGATTTCCACTTCACGATTTCACAATTTCAACTTCACGAATTCACGATTTCCATTTCACGAATTCACGATTTCAACTTCACGAATTCACGATTTCCACTTCACGAATTCACGATTTCACGATTTCCACTTCATGGATTCACGATTTCACGATTTCAACTTCATGAATTCACGATTTCCACTTCACGAATTCACGATTTCACGATTTCAACTTCATGAATTCACGATTTCCACTTCACGAATTCACGATTTCACGATTTCAACTTCATGAATTCACGATTTCCACTTCACGATTACACGATTTCATGATTTCCACTTCATGAATTCACGATTTCACGATTTCAACTTCATGAATTCACGATTTCCACTTCACGAATTCACGATTTCCACTTCATGAATTCACGATTTCACGATTTCAACTTCACGAATTCACGATTTCACGATTTCCACTTCACGAATTCACGATTTCCACTTCACGAATTCACGATTTCATGATTTCCACTTCATGAATTCACGATTTCACCATCGTGAAGTCGTGAATTCGTGAAGTGGAAATCGAGAATTCGTGAAGTGGAAATCGTGAATTCGTGAAGTGGAAATCGTGAATTCATGAAGTTGAAATCGTGAAATCGTGAATTCATGAAGTGAAAATCGTGAAATCGTGAACTCATGAAGTGGAAATCGTGAAATCATGAAGCAGAAATCGTGAAATAATGAAGTTGAAATGTCACCACGGGTCTTTCGTAGATATCACACATTAATTTCCTTCGAAGATAAAACCAGCAGGTATCCGTTCTTGATGTTTTTATCAAAGTTGCAAAACTCCAAAGAAAATCGGCACATAAATCTACTTTATTGGATAATTTGTCAATCAAAGAAATAACATCTGCGTAATCATTATACCCTTTTCCTCCTCGACGAATATTTCTCTAAAATAACGTACATGAAAGTATGGTGTATGTGCAAAAGGACCATTTTATGGTGTATATGTACTTTGTAATGCATGTATAAGCTAGTATAGTAAACAAAGAGTTTCTCATATTGAGAGCATGACACGTACAATGGAACATATCAATTAGAGGTTATTATACAAGGCTCATAATGCATTTAATTAAAATGTGACTATCACATTTTTGTTACAAACATAAAAATATTATTTTCTTGTTAAATCCAATGTTTGATAATTTTGTCATAAGTTTGACTATATGATTAACATAAAAGAAAGTACTATAAAATGCACTGTTTTGATTATCTCCCTTTGTGACATTGACTGTAATATTGAAAGTAGCGCTTCTTTCTTACTATTCAATTGTGTGTAGTCTCCGCTTGAACAGCATCATTATCTGTTTTAACATAAAATTAAGAGCCTTATGGATCTTCAGTATTTATTAAACTGACAAAAATGTAGCATGCCCCTGTTTTATTACTTTTATACACATTTAACAAACTCAATATCCTGTGCCTTTATCGTTAATACCACTTTGAAGTTCATCCTTTTTATGGGTGTGTATGTGGTTGAATAATAATGACATAACATGAATAACTAATGAATTCAATATAACTGTACGGAAAACATAAATATCGGATTTTGTTTTGTTTACTGCTGAATGTTTTTCTGTTAGGAAATATAGAGGGCTGTCATTAGTTTGTTAGATTGTTAATAAATCATGAAGTACCGTTGTTGCTGGTCGTTGAAAGTAACAGCCGATATTTAGTTCACCCCGCTATAGCGAGAGAGTTGTTTTAAAATAAGCAATACGTTATCGTACGTACAAAGATTAAACAGAATACTGGATCACTGTTCTGCAGAATACTGATTGGACACAGTTGTCTTAATCGACATGAAAAATCTTAATTAAAAGATAAACGTATTATACAGGGATCTTTAATACGGTTTAAATGTGTTGCATTTGGATTATATTTCGTTTTAAATTGTTTTATATAGAGTGTGCTAAATGTTTTCTTTTAATTTGAACTCTTTATCTTTCCAGGGTGATGACAAAAGACCAAAGTACGGAGGGTAAAGTGACTGTTGATTGACGTGTCTACTTACATATATAAACCTAAATGGGACTGCTAGTATATTGCTGCTTGTGTGCGATTGGGGAAATATAAAATGTCTCATTCGGGAAGTGTGTACATTCAAGCTATGATTTCTTTGGTTTTATTTCGAAGTGCTGCCTGCTCAAAATATTTGGATACTAATGTTTACAAACAGTGTACTCAGACTGTAAGTGTACAAATTTCAGCATAAATTTCAAACTAAATGCCCTTCTCCTGCCCCTTGTACATAAACTGTTTAACAACATAAAACAATTTGCATATATGTACGTTTTGTCCATAAAACAGTTTGCTTATATGTACGTTTTGTTATTGAATAAGATAATCATAGGTACATTCAAAGACGCTTTCCCTTCGTGTGTAGTCTCTAGAGTATTTGTTTCTTTATCTTCTACTTTAATTTTTATTAATATGCAGAAAGCACGAGGTGTTTTTATGTTCAAGCCCTTTTGTTAATTTGTAATCATCGTAAGATCTGGCCACGTATGGACACAGAGACAAAAAAAGCATAATTTGTTTACATCTGTGCTAAAGCTTTAGCCTGCTAGCGCAAGTTATTTTGCCTTTGCAACCAGTGCAGACCAGGCTAATCATCGTCTGCACTGTTCGCTATTCAGTCAGTAAATTTTCAGAGAACACCTCTTCGAATAATAAATGGTATTTTCAATATTGAATGATAGACCAGTCCATTGTAGAAATATAGCACGGTAGGGGTTAACTTCCTGTTACAGGAGTTGATCCCGCTATTCAGACTTAAACATTTCAAACTGCTTGATGCTTGATAATGTAAAATTGTAGCAGGGTTTCCTGGTACAGGAAGTACCACACTAGAGTTGATCCCGCTATTCAGAATTAAACATTTCAAAAATGCTTGATGGTGTAATTATTTCAAGAGCCTCGTAGTTCACACAGGACTTTAAAAGTGTTAGCTATTTCCGAGAATGCAGTTGCTTATTTCTCAAAAAATATTTCAGTCAATCAATTGACAAATTCTTTAGATTAATGAACTGCTTTCAGATATTTTAAAGAAGTGTCAGAGTTTCTGGAATACAGGATTGTATATGAGAAGCTTTTCTGTTCTGGTTAATCAATGCAGAGTGGAAAGGCATTCGTCTTAAAATTCTTTTTTATCGCAATGTCACGTTTTTCTGACGAAACATCTAATGCTCTTCTTTCTTTCTATTGCAAATTTCTAAACAAGAAACAACGTAAACTGCACATCCTTCCAGATGTGTAATGTATTGTTTATAGTATACCTCATCAAGATGGTTATCCAGTTGCATCATCCGATATCGGAAGGAATCTTAGATTTTATGTCTTTTATTTATATGTTCGCTAGATTTCGCATTACATAACCTTAATCATACGATTGTCTGTCATCTACCTTTATTGTTTTGAAAGTCAGTAATCAAATATCAAGGCCATAGTGACGGTTTTCGGTCAAAAATGTCAAAAACAAAAGCACTCTTTGATCGTAACTCTTCAAAACTTCTTAGGCTGTTTGCCAGTGGTCATTAGATGATCTCTTTTATTTTGAGATCAGTAGCTTAACGGTTAATTTCACAGGATTCTTGAGACTGAAAACGATTTCCTCACAGTTACTAAAGAACACTTATATACAATCATCAAACTTCAGAAAATGATTGCCTCTGGTCAGTGGATGACCTCTATTGTTGGGGGCCTGTAGGTCAGATGTCATCTTCACAGCTGCCCCTTAACTGAAAATGATTTACACTCAGTCAGGGTGGTTTGCCAGTCTATAAAACACACATACAAATTAAAGTTAGTAAAAGTACATGATAAATCCCGTAAATGAACAAATGACGTATACTATTTACATTTCGGTATTCCCTGATGACTGGATAAGGAAATATTCCAATATCTTAATCATATTAACAAACATCGTTATGTCGTCATCTTAAATGAAATACGCGATATAGGATAAAGAATAATTATTCTGACAGCTGCTTCAATGGCCGAATGCACCTTGAAATCTGGCTGTGAACAGAAAATACCGTGATATTGACAACCACAGCAGTTTCCCGCAAAAGTGTGCAATGTATACGTAACAAACCGATCTTTATGTAAAATCATTTGATTTTGTTGATGCTAAATCGACTGTCTGGTCGAAACATTTTATGTCTACAATACTTTCTGAACCAAGAAACAATGAGACAGACCAGCCACAAAAAAATTCTTGTCAGCAATTTGATGCGTGAATGAGCCATAGAAATTTGAAGGAAACAGACAAGATAATCAGCTTTGTACAATCACTACCTTAAAAATGTTATAATCGGATTAAAAAAAAGTGATGTAAGTGATAACAAGGGTTTGCATTATCTCTGAAAATATAAACAATATAAAGCTGGGCTGTAAATGCAGAAAAGAGATTTTAATTTGTGCATAGAATCAAGTGGAACAAAATATCTTCAAATATACTTAACTAGTGTTTATATCTAAATAACGTCTTAACCAAAGATCAATTTGGCACACACGTCTTAAACACTTTCATGCCAGTAATTGAATTCTCTAGGACATAATTGTATTGGCATGACTCGATGGAAACAGAAAAGGAAGACAGAGATATGTTTTGTCAAGTGGCCAAATTGTACAAATTAAGTCGTCTAATAAATGCTTTTCGCTGATGAATAAAGCGCATATGCATCTTTTGCAGGGTATTCATCACTTGGTTCTTACATACTTAAATTAATGCCAGTCTGATTTTCAATATAACATTATCATTTCACAGAAACAGTTAGCTACGCGTATTTCTTTGTAATAAAATACATCCATTTTAAGATAGCGATAACTTCCTGTCAAAATATTTAAACTGTATAGCTCACTTTCAATATGAAGATCAATTCGTAAAATGTTAAAAATGAAATAAATCTGAATTTATTTGATACATATAAGAAAATGTAAAGTGACAAAATATGAAAAATACTTATTAAGCTTATACGGAAAACAAAACTTTCAAGTATAAAGCATTATTAAAATAGCATTAATTGTCTAGTTATTGTAATATATATTGTGATATCTAACACTTTGCAACACTTCGCAGACTGACAGCTATTGACTTGACTGACAATAAACTAACAACAAAGGTAATTTCAACAATCAGGCTGAACAGGATCACACAGTATTAATTATCAGGATCACACAGTATTAATTGTCTAGAATATAAGTATATACGTGTTCTTAGGATTGACAGTTTAAGAATACTAATAAGTTTTGTTGTGTCGGTATGACGTTAAACCCAACACATAAATAGCAAGACCATAATATAGTTAGATTATTATCAAATGGTGTTTTGCTCATGTGTTGAAATCAATAAAAAGATCATTTCGAAAGACAGACCGCAACCAAGACCAGTAACAGCAGATTCGGTTTAAGGCTGTATGTTTATGAGCGGTAATGAAACGTGTAACATTCCTCACGACCTCATTAGTTTCCACAAATTCAGTGACTCCACAGTACCAGGCCCTTATTTCACGAAAACGAACTTAAGTTATTGCTTAGCTAAGTCTGTTATTTCAAAGGCTTGTTTTTGCTCTTTATGCGTCTTTCATCTATATCAGAACCTAGCATGACTATTTCATAGTTCAAAACACAACAATTCAGAATTTTACAGAAAGCGAAGTATAGTAGTAAAAATATACTTAAGTTCGTTACATCGTTCTTAAATAGATATATCATATTTGCGTGACTGAAAGAAGTACTGCAGATTAATACTACTAACAATAGTATAATTTAGCTATAAATACATTGTTATAGAAAAATTCACAATAAATTAGAATAACCTAAGTAATGGCAAAATTTAAAAAAAACTTTAAATCTTGCCATTACTTAGGTTATTCTAATTTATTGTGAATTTTTCTATAACAATGTATTTATAGCTAAATTATACTATTGTTAGTAGTATTCATCTGCAGTACTTATATTACTTGTGACTAGATATCCGATGTTATGAAAAGAGTTTGTTAAAGTGTGTGTGTATGTGAAATGTTTACCGACTTTTAAAGTTCGTGAATATAATAACGAAGCTGCCTGAAAATCACGTATTCATCCAGCAACAAATGAAAGAAATATATAAACATGACCGTTTTCAGTAATAACAAGCGAAGTCCTGGTTAAAGGACTCTTATTTGATCTCATTTAAAACAGTTATATTACTTGTGACTAGATATCCGATGTTATGAAAAGAGTTTGTTAAAGTGTGTGTGTGTTGTGGGGGGAGGTCAAACTGCTATGCCCTGGTGAAGTAATTCCGCTTTCGTATTATTTCAGTATGTTGAAACATGGTTCTGCTATAGATTATTTCATAAATAATTATCATATTTATACCTGTGATATGAACAAATGACTTGTATCTTAGCTACAACTTAAGTACAAGATGTGCTCTGTATTACCAGTGACTATCACAGAGGCATGGTATAAAAAATTTGAAAATCCCACAAAAATACGCGGATACCAGTGTAATAAGGAGAAAATGAAAGAATTTTTTTTAAATGTCAGGGTTGAGGAGTGAAGTGCTAAAAATTTTAAAGGGACTGGTCCATCATTCAATTTGGGCAGTACCATTTAATATTCGAAGGGTTGTTCACTGAAAATTTACTGACTGAATTTCGGACAGTGCAGTCCATGATCAGCCTAATCTAGTTCTGCAATGGTCGGAAAGGCAGCATGCTAAAGTTTATTGATTGAGAAGCTAATTTGAAGCATAGAACGCAACCGAACAAATATACACAGATATAACACTCATCTACTCATTGACAATGAGATCACGGGAACCACATACAAAATTAAACATGTATCTGCATTTTCATACAGTGTACATAAACATATTACACTCCTTTGACTTACATCAGATAAAGGAAATGTATGAAATGTATAATCAGTACGTATAAAGGTAAAGAGCTAAATTAATAACCCCAGTATTGATTGCATTATGAATGATAAAAACTATACTGAAAACGAGATTTTCACATCTAGCCTAGTGAAAGTTTAGCAGAAAGAAAACAGTAACAGGTAGTTACATGCACGTAAATAATTATATTAACCTTTTAAACTTACCCTCTTTTGCTATACATTACGTACAGGCTATGTTCGGTAATCAAACCAAGCATGAACGTGACAGTATGACATATCAAATTACATATTTTATTCGAGCTACAAAGAAACATAACAAAAAGGTATAATAGTAATTGATTTTATCTAAAGTTACAATTCGAATAGTAAATATTTATAAGTTATAGACATGAAATACACTAAAATGGATATAAATGATACGTTACGTGAAACCGATGGGCTATTAACTCAAGTTATGAATGAAGGTTGTTTGTAAGCTGTGAATCATGTATGCATTAGATCTATGAACGAGGAAGAAAAATTGTAGTAATATTTAGGATATTGGTGATTAAACATTTCAGATTTATAAGCTAATATTTTTAACTTATTCTAGATAAAGTGTTTAGTTTTCATTAAAACAATCTAAGTGTAGTACAGTTTTTAAACTGGGTTTTCGTCACAGTTGACCTCATTCTGAATGGAAATACATGTTCTATCGGATATAGTGTGCAGCTAATTATTGAGGTATTGTATTTTTGCTCTTTATCAAAATATTTTTCTAAACTAAATCTAAATGGCTAATGTGTACAAATGACGGATATGTACAATTTGAACCCACACGTAGACGTTTTAAAATTCAAAGTGTACTGATTATTGTAACGGACAAAATGTTTTCAAAACTTTAGTATGTACTTTGAAAATCGGTAGATAAAAATGATAGAATCGTGTGCTTGACATTTTGCTAGACTGATCTGAAAAGGTTGGACTTCACACCTCTCACAGATGTAGATAAACGTGTGGCATATAATATGGTGAAATAAAATGTTTAGGTCCGTTTGCTTGCTTTTGAGATATTTTCCCATTATTAAAGTGATCCGCACATTTCAGGCTAAATGTAAGACATTATTTGGTCAGATGTTTTAACTTTAGAATGTTATATAAAACGTTGCTGCTGTAATAAATTTACTCACAGGTTGTCATGAATTGATAAAATTAGTTTAATTTTCGTACACCGAATCCAGGCTTTATTCTATGTTATCCGGATTAATTACGTTTCGCAATTACTTCATATCATTCTACTTTTTATCAAACATGCAAAACTACCTTAAATAAATACCTTTCGAAGCAATGATCACAACAGACACGGTCAGAACAAGACACCGCAAAGTAGGGCAAATACAAATAGAAATTCAAGTGGTAAGATAGAGTAAAAGGGCTGCTTCAAATATCCATCAACAAGTACATGTTTTCGAAAATATATTGAAAACGATTATTGGGAAAATAGGATGTATGGAAGAAAATGGTAAGTAAAAGGTTGGTGGCAGGAAAAGGAGTTGTAAAGAGAAGCAACACCACCAACATTGAAGACAATGTCTAGGATCCTGCAAAGGGTTAGAAAGTAACGGAAGTCTATCTACTAAACGAAACGAAGAAAGGGCACCGCCTTGGAACGGCCAGTAAGCTACATAAAGGATACTGAGGTTTTAAACACATTTGGGACATACAAACGTCACACACCCTTTTTTCAACTATGACAAAATAACAGACTGTATAAAGAAGATTATATAAATAAGGTCAGTCCGAGTGATCATTACATAAATGTTCTCATTAACTTACCTGAAACCAGATCACCAGGAGCCTGACACTTAAGGGCACAGCTAGGCAAGTTATAAGACAAAAATCTACTCGCTCCGTCCATTTTTATCAATCCTCTCCATCTGTCCGATTGTACTGTTTAGAAGAATAACATCAGGGAGTCGCACAGTTGAGTAATCATCGCGTCATTAAATAGGAACACGTGCTTTGTTCTTGACAGCTTTTGCGTTGTTATTTTTTAACAGATGTTCAAATATATTTAAAGAAAGCATTATGTTTAATCTTCTAAAGTTTATAAGTTACATCCTTATACCATATTGATGTGTTGGACCAAGTTTGAGAAGTGTTGTTAAGCATGCATAATGTCAGACTGAGTCTAAATGGACAAAGTAAGCAGGCAAACTCTTAGTAGACACTTGGATGCAAATTACTTGTCGACATGTTTTATTGCAAACAAAATCTATTATCCAACAGAAACAATATTTTATGGCAGTACGGTGTCAGAATAATTTGTATGTTTGATATATTGATAAGGTAACACATTAAACACAGATAGTGCTTGACTCCCTTTCCATACTATCATTGCTATAAGTATTGTTGAATTGCTGTTAATAATAGGATTTGGGTCATTTTTGGTTCATTATGTTGATAGCTGGATCCCAGCATCACACATTATGTCATATACAATAGTTCAAGGGAACCAGATATTTGATAGAGCAAGTACTCGTTGTAAAATACTATGTATAAATTTGGACCAATCAGAAACAAGTTCTATAAATAGCACGCCTGCTGAGGTATAAATAGCTAGATGCATAACAGAGGGGGCATTCTGTATCCAGCGATCGAAGAAGACACATCGAGGATTCAACTAATAATTTATCCCAGTACCTTGATAAGGAAGTTATTGCAACAACCCTGTCAGGGCGGATAAATTATTAAAAAAAGAAGACGTTTGAAGTTCATAGACTAAAGAAGAGTTGCAGAATTTCAACAAGGTTTCGAGCTATAGGGCCAGCGCATAGGAGTTTTACCTTTATGGTAGTTGAATGCTATAGACTACAGCAAATACAGACTGAGCATCGGAAAGCTGAGACAGAGACCCAGAGTTTGGTAATCTACTGAGAGTAGGAGAGTTCCAGCATATAGACGGTTCAGCGTTATTGACGAAGTACAGCCAAGGCATCGGGGATATACCTATATGGTAGTTGAGTGCTACATGTGATAGCATATAGGCGCTGAGCATCCAGAAGTCAGGGCAATTATATAGAGTTGCAACTTCAATTAAGAGGACAGAGGTCGAGCATCTATACGATATGACTCGTATGTTGTTGATTCAAAGACATTGTCTGACGGGAACTTCAACAAAAAGACTCTAGAGTCTGCAGCCTATAGGAGTTTGAGCTAATCATTATTAATTGAAGATTGTTAGTTTGAAACATTTAGTGATTTGCCTGATCCCTGAAATTATTTAGCTCATAATAGAAATCATTCTCAAATCATTGGTACACGAATCATTTAGGCAAGGTAGCCAGAGGAAAATTCTATATATGAGATATTAGGTCTCACCAGCTATACGTATTAACAAAGGACATCCTATTTCGTTTGTCAGCTAGTCTAAGACATAGTCGCCTTAGCGATTGGACCCATTTCATTGTTCAAGATACTAAAGGCGTAGGCACTTCCCTGGGTCTTATACCTCGTATCCTGACATACGGATTGTTTGAGTGGTATATATTCACTTATGGGTACATGCATTAATTATTCTGGGTTTGGCTAGAAATGATATAGCCAGAATGATTCGGATATAGCTGTTAACAATATATGTATGCAATGTATTCCAAAGACGTAAGAAAAAGTTATAAAAGCTTGAAGCTATCATTTTAAAAAATAGTGTAAACAGCTCAACTCCTAAGAAAACGTTCTAAAACTCATTACATTCAAGGACATCAGCACCAATGTCCCGTCATCTCGAGAAAGTTTTCAAAAGTTTATTTCAGTCAAATTAAGACAACCATACCCATGTGCCATTGTTGAGAATTTATGGGTACAGACTTTATTGCTTATTCAAATTCTATCAGTTCCAATAATAAGTTTACAATGATGTTTATTTTTCTTTTTTTCATATTACTTTATATTAATATCAGGATAAGACAAATGTTATTTACTCTCGTTCCAAGTTTAATGCTTTTATTGCCTTCTGCATTAATATTTCAATCAATAAAACCAGTAACAACAAAAATTATTAAAGATCGGTTTAAAAG
Source organism: Mercenaria mercenaria (assembly GCF_021730395.1). NCBI lineage: Eukaryota > Metazoa > Mollusca > Bivalvia > Venerida > Veneridae > Mercenaria > Mercenaria mercenaria. The sequence goes on from NC_069378.1 coordinate 3,631,284, forward strand.
GCGTATGTGAAAATGAAACTATATGACTTGAGCAAAGATAGATTTGTGCGCGATCTCTTTCATTACATGTTTCAATGGTATTGTTGGCTAAACTTTGCCTGTACATATTGAACTTTTGCACTAAATGTATAACAGTTGCGTCAATACACACACTAAGCGGGTGATTAAAGATACTGGAAGTTGAAATGACTTCTCTCGGATTAAACATGCAGTTATTACAGAAAATATAACACAAAAGCCTCACGTGCAACAACGAGGTTGACCTAAACTACCTATAAAATAAATATTGCACATGTTTGAGTGCGGTTTTGCCCCTTGCAAACGTAACATTCGAATTGTAGTGGCATATGTTGCGTACATTAATGGCATAATACGATATAATATGGAGTAGTTTATATTTGTCAATTTTATGTGTGTATGCCGTCATATTATATTATGTACCGCCTCTCGGCCCTAAGACCATCTGGAATTTATATGAATAAACTTTAATACTTGTAACCTTGTATGTTGACACCTGGAGGAAAATGGTCTGATGAGTTAAAGCAAAGCCACTTCGTGATCGTAGACGCCTACAACCTGGAAATAGCCTGTCAGAGAATTTCGTATAACTGAATAATATGTCCGTAATTCTTTTGTGCGGCATAATTGACGCATCTGTAGAACTTCTAGGCTCGGCATTTTAGTGATGAACGTCTTTGTTTTGCAGATTCAGGAAACAATTCATGACTTCATGATATTCATCCTGAATTTGAAATATTAATAACAAAATTGTGGTGATAATCTTCGATATTGAAGTCTGGTTGGGTGTAAAAAGGATCGTATACATTATGCTTTGTTGTTTGGTTTATATGTAACCTTTTTGCGATATACTTTATTCTAGTAAAGTAATAATCAACACCTTGCGGTGTATCCTGAATCTGTATTGTCAATTATTGCCCTCGTTCTATATTTTTATGTCTGCATACTGCCAAACCATCTAGCAACTCTTGCAGGCAGGACTACGTGCACGTAGGGAATGAGAATAGGTAAAAGGACTTGGCAATGAATATTGTCAAGTACAGTGAAACTTTAGTCAATTGTTAAAATGCTAGGTAATAAGTGAGATTAGACTTAAAAAGTCTGTTGAGATCAAGTAATCTGTAACAATGTTAATTTCTTTCTTCATACTGATATTTTCTCAAGGAACCATTTTCTCTCTAGGTTCATCTCAACAGAGTCAGAGATAAGCGATATTGTATTTTTTACAGAAAGTGCTATTAAAGGGGATTTTATGGTAGAAATATTTGTTTTGAATGACTGATGCCAGCCTTTTAGTGAGAGCAGAGTAAAAAGTAAAATGTAAAACATCGAATACCGAATTAATATTGAATCACTACTGCAGCCTGTTTCAACTGGTCAAGGTTAAATAAGGTTGCAATGATACTAAGAAGATGTTGGGTTTTTTTATTCTAATCATACTAGTACCTTTATTACAAACATTACTACAGCAAATATATGTTTTGATTTAATCAGATGTGTAGACAGTTTACCATTGCGAATGTTAACAAAATCACTCCTTATATATTACCGCTGTAACTAGAAATTAGTTCATTCTTGTCCGACATTCGTCATATCTTATACTAGACTCAGTAACATTTAACTTTGATTTCAAACGATCACGCTACTTTGAATAGTGAGAAATCAAATTAAGCGAGCACGGTTTCCTACACGTGTAGATTTATTCATACCAGCGGTATAGATCTAGTTGCAGGAAAGTTCATTAAATTTATCCATATCAATAAGATATCGCTCAGCGGAAGATTACAATTCTTCTCTTCCATCCCTTTTTCGCTCAATAATTTGTCAAATCCTGGCAAATGTAGTTCATGATAATGCTTTTTGAAAAAAGAAATATCTTATTATTCGCAGGAAGCTGATACTCTTTCAGATGTTATGTAAAATTTACTGTCTTCGCATTAATTGCTTTAGCGTAGACATTTAGTGTGCATTAGACATTATTTATATTTTGTCTTGGCGTTTGATTCAGTAATATGATATAATAAAAATTATATTCTAGGAAAACGGCTAAACTCGATATACACACTGGAGTCTACAATAGTTTAATATTACTATAACTTTTCTTACTACCTAATACGTTTGTCGTTTTTGGAGAGTGTTATTTACAAAAAAAAATAGTTACCATCTCTGCACAAAATGCAAAATAAAATGAAAATTCAAAAGGGTCAGACAAGTTCGTAGGATATTTTACTACATTTGTATGTGTCCGTAATTGAAAATAGCGAACTTGAATAGAATACATGTCTCAGAAATAGTTTCTAAGTTACCCAAGTATGTCTGTTGTGGTCAAAATGAGCTATAACAGTCGAAAAGTAAACATGTTTAAAATTTAATTATTTTCGACTTCTCCATCAAAATATTCAGTCTTGAGAAAATATTACTTTCCATAACCTCTAAGCCTGGAGGATAACATATCGTTTGCAGTTGGTGTAGAAAATAAAGTTATTGTATTATATTGCTTTCGATCGCAAAAGTGCATTTTTGGATGTTTACTACTTGCTTAGACTGGGACTGAAATTTTTTACTGTTAATTGGCAAAATTGCTAGAATCAGAAATTTATTCGACACCAATTAGCACCTAATAGCGGCAGATAAGAAAGATGTGTTTAATGTAGATATTTTTCGGGCTTATACTTATCATCGATTCAGGCTACTTTCTACTACTTTCTAATAGTTGGAGATTTCAATTAACTTTGTGTTACTTGTTTGGCAATTTTTCTTATTTTCTGAGTATTGGTACGCATACCTTTCATTTAGACAAATTATGTTAAAGATTTGTTTTACAGCTTTGGTAACAGTAGAAGATTTATATCAGATTGCATCGCTGAAAAGAAATAAATATTTAATTTAAAATAATATTTGAACTGAATAAACGTTAAATGGACATGACTCCAGATTTTTGCCTAAAATTGATCTTTCTTTCTTTAGTCATATAATGAACATTAGACATGAGGTTTTGTTTTCAAAACAAACTACTTTTAAAAGATGCTAGATCAAGAAAACAAAACATGTGTGGGTCGGGAATCGAATTGACAATAAAAACTTTCCAACCATCTTGATAAATGTACCACGGAGGAATTCATACTTAACGATCGCTTTCATAAAGCTTTATGATTATTGCAGTTTAAGTTAGGTACCTCGTTACAAACGTTTTTCAATTTTATAAAAGATAGTAAAAAAACCCAGAAAATTCCATGTTTTCCATGATTATAACCTGTCAGTAAGTTTCAGACAAAGCTTTCTTAAGAAGTATAACAATAATTTCCTGATATCTGAAAATTTGCTTTTTTCTTTGTTGTCACACGATTTGGAGTTCAGTCCCTTTAACTGTCTTTACTGAAAGAAAAGGTAACCGAGTGTAATCTTTCAGAGAAAATATATCCATTCCCTAAAATACATTTAGTATACAATATTAACATATTAATAAAATATCTGCTATTATACTATGACAATGGGTATCGAAAGTTCAAAGGCTATAGTTTTCACTCTATTTTATTCCATGGGAAGGCTATACAGTCTTATTATACTATGGACAAAAAACAAAATGTTTTCGAAAAGAAATAGTTGCTTGCATGGATATAAAGATGCCATTTTGATACGTACGAACTAGCAGATTTGTCTATTGAAAAGAATCTTGCTTCGATTAAGAGAGTTATCAGCCCATAACGTTTTGTTATCAGTTTTCCAAGAAAATGTGCACAGGCGATACGTGTAACGTTTATTTAAGAGAACAATATATCATTTGTAGACGCTTACATTATCTGAAAGTATAAACACACCAAAATGGAAACTAATCAGCATGTTAGATAGACTTCTCATAAACGTCAATAAAAATGAGTGTTTTCTCTCAAATAATCTAAAATAACAAGAAAATACAGAGTTTAGCAGCCGATTCATGCCAACTGACACGATCTTAATAATCTTTCCTAAAACCCTGCTTTAATTAAGCTGATTCAATGTGTAAAAAACATCTCTCAAACACAAATATACCTTATGGCCTTTTAGATCATTGTACCATAATTCGCTTATTTAAGGTATTGGACCCATAATAGAGTACCTTCTTTTTGAAGAGTATTCAGTCCCTACAATAAACCTACTTTGACTGCAATTTTCAGGGGAGCGAAGGTTCAAGCCCCACTGGGACCAAAATGTTTTTCTCCATAATTTCTTTATTTCTAGTAAGTTTTTACTTTTTTCAAGACTTATTATAGATGTATTGTACAGATGTGGAAATTTTTCATTCTATAAGCAATTTCTTGCTGTTCAAAGTGAATTTACCTCTGAATCAGGAGGGGTAGAGTTATACATCTTTAAAAATACTGAGTTACACGCGGTAAAAGTTCTCTATTTTGCCTTCATTCTTTAGAGTACATATTGTGGAAAAAATGCAGGTAGGTTTTACTTCTACCCCAAGGTTATTTTTGAATGACGTGAGCAAAATTCAAAACAGACCCGCAGGATTCGACCTTGACTTTTCTGTGTTTGAGTTAGAATTCCGTCGCATTAAATCTGTTTACTTGAGACACCCTGGAAAAAATGATATGTTTTATTTTGTGTTTTATAATTGTTTAACAATAGTTTGATGTTTCTTTTATCAAAATTAATGCTGTAATGAATTCTCTGCAAACGTTTTATATAGTCGCCATCACATTGAAATTTGTCTCTACTTGAGCTTGAGAAAATACCATAAATTATACAAAATTTACAAAAAACGGCACGGTAAAAGTTGTTTAAAATTTGCAACACAGTGCAAAACATGGTCAACTTTAAGAATACACCAAGCAAATGCCATTTTTTAAACATTACTATTAGGGGTCCAATACCTTAAGATAAGAAATGTACCAAGGCTTATTCGATTCTATTAAAGCAGCATGCCTCCAGATCGTTCGACAAGAAAAAATGTTGTTGTTTTTTAGATATCTTGAAATAAATGCTATATTTCTTAAGAAGGCTTTAAAACTTAATAACTGACAAACTTTCTGTTACACTTGAGAATTTGCTGTTTTTACTACTGTTTACGATGAAAATTGAAAAGTGTTTGTCACGCTTTTACTCCAGGTAAACTGTCTCGATTATAAATATCTATATAGAAGTCATTATTCACTACTTCAGCTATAGCGCTATTGGTTACGACGACGGGAAAATGTCTTTATTGCCGCGGCGGTACGGGGTTCGATTCCCAACGCGGTCATCTTATTTTTTTTTATTTGGAACTTTTAAAATATGTTAGAAACAAAAATTCATATTCTAATGTTCATGAAATGATCAAACTTCAATTTGAAAGAAAGATCTTTTTTAGCCAAAGTTGGAGGCATGCTGCTTTAAAGATGAAAATTAAGTAGTTAGTAATATTGTATGGTTAGAAGTAGTATAGCTAGACTAAATGTACGTGACCAGCTTGTGATGCTTGCCCGAATCATGATTTTGTGTTCATTTCACTCTTTTTTTTATTGTCGGTATCCAAACTCTAGAAAGGGGTCATGAGGTGCCGACTGTTTCAATACCTATCACGACTCACGAACAGACTCAGTCTAACCGAGTCTACTTTTATCTTGCATTGTATGTTTCCAAATGATTTTTTATATATTATATTCAGAAGAATGAAATATATACTGAGAACTATATTGGACTCGTATATTTCTTCTAGACTGCGAAACAATAATATGCTATCTAAATGACCGCTCTGACAGTTTCAACATGCACATGGGTTTTTTGGAGAAGAACAGTCGTGTCAAAGATACGGAAACTTTTGCATGATCTGACAAGATACATTGCATAAAATTCGATGAAAATTGAAACAGCTTCAACAGTATCGATTTTCCAAACATGTGCTTGCATACTAGTATCCGTCACATCAGGCTAATATATATTATTAAACTGTTTAAACTACAGGGATTCTTCTAACCTTTTTAAAATGTATGGCATGTTATGTCATTAATTAACTGTCTTTTGTTAATTATAATAACGTTTGAATTTTACAGCAATTATTATATCTAATTAATGCGTGATGGCGTTTTAGCTCAAGAAACTGAATGGAAATAATTGAAAGTACATGACTGGGGCTTTGTTGTATTTATATGAATGCTGTCTCAAAATTTGCTTTTTAATTTGTTTTCATGATTATTTATGCCACCTACTTCGCCCATAAAAGATTTATATTTGAAGACTTGAAGTGTTTGATGCTCCAAATTATATGACGCAATATTGTGACATATACCAGAACTGTAAACGTGACACGTATCAGCCTTTATAAATGAAATGAAATATTCGTATATCGATATTGTACAAAGAAATAATGAATGATTGTATTATTGTATTAGCAACTGCTACAAGTTAAGCATGACTGATTTCAGTTCAGTGGCACCAGGATGTGCGGTTCATTCTAAAACGACCCACTCTGTTTTCCTATTAAACAAAGGAAGACTGAAACTATGTGTTTTTACGTCACAGTTATAACGTCAAACGTTTTAGCGGCTCGCTGGAAAAGAAAAAGTAGTGCCCTCGGGATATATATCCTTCGCATCTAAACACCAAATAATGATTTTATTCAATGACAAATTACTGTTTTGTATATAAATTACGTCTTAATTCATAAACCTCTGATATTTAAGAAGCATAGTTTTCGCCAATTATTTCTAACGAGCAGAATACGGTGTAACATTGAACAGCTATAGACTGTGTTGCCAAACTTAAATTCCTTGGAAGATAAAACCAGCAGGTGTCCGTGCTTGTTGTTGTTTTTATATCAAAGTTGATAAACTCCATGGAAGATTAGTACATAAATCTACTTTATTGCATAATTGGTCAGTTAAACAAATAACATCTGCTTGATCTTCTACTATTTCTCGTTCCTGAAAGTCTGGTGAACGTGTAGAAAGGCAGTTTTACGGTATATGTGTACTCTGTAATGCATGTATAAGCTTGTCTGGTAAACAAAATGTGAGTTTCTCATATTGAGAACATGACACGTACAATGGAACATATTAAAGGGTCATAATGCCTTTGATTAAAATGTGGCTACCACATTATTTGTTATGAACATAAAAGATGTAATTTATTTGTTAAATCCAATGTTTGTTAATTGTTTTCTCATGTATTTGTCATAGGATTGAGTAAATGATTAACATAATAGAAAGTACTATAAGATGCACTGCTTTTAGTATCTCCCTTTGTGACCTTGACTTCTTAATTCCCTGTGTAATATTGAAAGCAGCATTTTTCTAAATATTCAATTACGTGTAGCCTCTATTTGTACAGCAGCATTATCTGTTTTAACATAAAATTGAGAGCCTTATGGAACTTTAATATTTGTTCAAATATGCTTGTTTCTGTTAAAAACGCTTACGCTTAAATGACGTCACGTTAACGTGCGATGACGTAAATGTTTTTGTTGCGACTAAGAAAGAGCGCTACTACATTTTATTTACTGTTTAAAATTAAGGGCATATTAGAATCGAAATAATATATAGCAAAATCGTTCTTTACCTAAATCAATACACTCAAAATCGGTTATACGTCGCCTGAATAATTCACTCGGGCTACGCGGATGTATAACCTATTTTCGTGCATTAATAACGTTAAAAGACGGCTTTTCTATACATTATTTCTTAACTATATTGACAAAAATGTAGCATGCTCCTGTTTTATTATGTTTTATAAACATTTAACAAAGACAATATTCTGTAACTTAATCGTGAATATAACGCTTTTAAGTACAGACTTTTTAAGAGTGCGCATGTTATGTTGTGTTTGATTAATAATGACATAACATAAATAATTAATAAACAGTAGATATCCTGTACGGAAAACGTAACTATCGGATTTTGTTTTGTATATTTAATGTGTATATTGTTAAGTGGTCTACTGCTGAAACCTTATCTTATAAGAAAAATAGATTGCTATCATTAGATTGGTACTAAATCATTAAGTACGTTGGTGTTGTTGTTGGTGTTGGTAATGCTATTGGGCACGCATTATTCCCTGTTTGTTGAAAGTAATAGCCGATATTGAGTTCATCCTGCTTAAGAGAGAGTTGTTTGAAAATAAGCAATACGTTCTTGTGCGTACAAACTAGAACACTGTATTGCAGAATACTGATTGGACACACATGAATAATCCTAAAATAAAAGATAAGCGTATTATACAGGGATCTTTTATACGGTTTAAATGTGTTGCATTTGGATTATTTCTTTTTATTTTGTTTTTATATAGAGTGTGCTAAATGCTTTTTTTTATTTTAACTCTTTACCTTTCCAGGTTGATGACAAATGACCACAATTCGGAGGGCAAACTGTTGAGTGAACTATACTGAAAAGCCTGCTTACGTCTGTAAAAGTGTGCAGTGGACTGACGCTCTACTTACTTACATTAAAACTAAAAAAGGACGCTAATATATTTTATTTTTTACGCGATAGGGAAAATATAAAATGTTTCATTCGGGAAGTGTGTGCATTCCAGCCGTGATTACTTTGGTTTTATGTCGTAGTGGTGCCTGCTCAAAATATTCGGGTACTGATGTTTACACACAGTGTACTCAGACGGTAAGTGTACAAATTTCAGCATAATTTTCAAATTTAATGCCCTCCACCTGTCCCTTGTACATAAACTGTTTAACTACATAAAACAATTTGCATATATGTACGTTTTGGTATTGAAGATTATAATCACATGTACATTCACTCTCTAGAGTCTATTGTTTCTTTATCCTCTGTTAAGATGCAGAAAGTACGAGGTACCTTTATGTTCTTTCCTTTCTATTAACTTGTAATTGTTGGAAAATGTTAGGGTCTGACCACATGTGGATATGTGGAGACGAAAGAGACACGTGGTAAGGAATATAACATGTTTACATCTGTGTTAACGTTTTATTTGTAAAATATTTTGTTAATGTTATATGTAAAATATTTTGTTAATGTCCTGATACAGGAAATGCGACACTAGAGTTGATCCCGCTATTCACAAATAAACATTTAAAAAATGCTTGATAATCTAATTATTTCAAGAGCCTCGTAGTTCACACTGGACTTTAAAGTGTTAGCTGTTTCCGATATTGCAGTGACTTATTTCACACAATTCATTCAATTGACAAATTCTTTAGATTAATTAACCGCTTTCAGATATTATGAAGAAGTGCAAGAGTTTCTGAAATATAGGATCGTAAATAAGAGGCTTTTCTTTTCTGATTAATCAATGCAAAGTGGAAAGGCATTCATCTTAAAATTCTTTTCATCACAATGTCACGTTTTTCTGACGAAACATCTAATGCTCTTCTTTCTTTCTATTACAAAGTCAGCTCGACCAACGCCTTATATACTAGAAACGTGTAAAGTATTGCTATTTATAGTATACCTTTAGGTTGTTACCCAGTTGCATCATCTGATATCGGATGGAATCGTAGATTTTATGTCTTTTATTTATAAAATACGTTCCTTCATAATAGTCAATTTAAGCTAAATAGACGTAAAAAATAGAGGATATTGTTTTATATTAGTGTCTTTTCATACTGAACTTACGATCTTTCTGTCAGTTGTTCCGCCGGTCAGTAGACCATTTAGTTACAGATAACAGAAGAATGCTAGATTTCTCAATGCATAACCTTCATCATACGATTGTCTGTGGTCAGTAGATGACCTTTATTGTTTTAGAAGTCAGTGGTCATAGGTCAAGGCCAAAGTGTCCTCAAGACTAAAAACGGGTTTCGGTCAATAACTAAACCACCCTTTGATCTTGAACTTCAAACTTCTTAGGATGTTTGCCTGTGTTCATTAGATTATCTCTATTGTTTTGGGGACAGTAGGTCAAAGATCAAATTCACAGTGTCCTTGAGACTGGAAACGATTTCCGCACAGTAACTCAAGAACGCTTTGTCCTACAATAATAAAACCCAAGAAATGAGTGCCTCTGGTCAGTGGATGACCTCTATTGTTGGGGGTCAGTAGGTCAAAAATCATCTTTACATTGGTCCTTTAACTCAGTAATGGTGGTTTAGCAGTCTAAAAACACAAAAAGTCAAGTTAGTAGAAGTACAGGATAAATCCCGTAACTGAACAAATGATGTATACTTTTTACATTTCAGTATTCCCTGATGACTGGGTCAGGAAACATTCCTAATATCTTAATCGTATTAACAAATTTAGAAGACGACTGAATTCGGACAGTTTGGCCTCTCGAGAAACATTGTGTCTTCCTTTTCTCTTTCCACCAAGTTTCTTTGACTTTTTAACTCCAGTACGATTATGTCGTAGAGAATTCCATTACTGTCATGAAAGCTTTTTTAAGACTGGTGTGCCACATTGATCACAGGTAAAGACGTAATTTAGATATAAACATGTGTTAAGTATAATTGAAGAAGTTTTGTGGCACTTGATCCTATGCACTAATTAAAATATCTTTTCTGTATTTACAGCCCAGCTTAATATTGTTTGTATCTTCACAGATAATGTAACTATCAAAAATAACCTGTTATCACTTATATCACGTTTTACATCCGATTGTAATATTTTTAATCGAGGTTATTGTACATAGCTGGCTATCTTTCTGTTTCCTTTAAATTTTTATGGCTCGTTCACTCCAAAGAATCATGTGTTTGAGCATCACATTGCTGCCATGAAATCCTTTTTTACGACAGGTCTATCTCATTGCTTTTTGCTTCAGAAGGTTTTGTAGACATAAACGTTTTCGACCAGACAATCAATTAAATATCAACAAAATCAAATGATTTTACATAAAAATCGGTTTGTTACGTATACATTGCACACTTTTGCGGGAAACTGCTATGGTTGTCAATATTACGTTATTTTCTGTTCACAGCCGGAATTGGTTGTGTGTTCAAAGTGCATGCGGCTATTAAAGCAGCTCTCAGAAAATTATTCTTTATCCTATATCACGCAATTTATTTAAGAGGACGACATAACGAAGTTTTTCTCTGATGAATAAATCGCATATGCATCTTTTGCAGGGTATTCATCACTTGGTTCTTACATACTTAGATTAATGCCAATCTAATTTTCAATATAACATAATTAAGATGACGATACATAATATACAGGAATCACTTCAGTCATGTTTTTAGACTGCGATTTCTGTTGAAGTATCATTGAAAACTATAAAGTAAAAATTACCAACTCTCTAACATATTTTTGTCATGTAATTTGTATTTTCGAATTCAGTAGACAATACACTTTCAAATGATACCGAAATTATATGAGCTTAACAGGCATCAATATTTGATACATTTTGACAGCACTGTTTTATAGATCTTGCTTAGTTGTGGATCGGACACCTTATGTTAGCGATAGCTTTCTGTCAAAATTATTAAACTATATAGTTCATTTTTCAACTGAAGATCAATTCGTTAAATGTTAACAATGAAATAAATCTGAATTTATTTGATACATATGAGAAAATGTAAAGTGATAAACATGATATGAAAAATGCTAATTGAGCTTATACGAAAAGCTAAACTTTCATCTTTCAAGTATAAAGCATTATGGAATATAACATTAATTGTCTAATTATTGTAATATACGTTGTGATAGGTAATTTTACGGTCATATATGTATTTCAATTCAACATACTGATATAACTTCATTACGTATTAAGCAAATTCTGGCTCATGTACATGCATCATTATAACAGAATCACTCACAGAAGAAATCACAGTGAAAATATACAAGATGTGTAAGCAAGATGGCAATAAATATATCAATAGATAGCACACTTCAAACCAAATATATGTTACATCTGTGAAAGAGGGGGAGGCTGTAATAGCGTTATGTAACATTATGATAATTATCAAGTGTTACACCATGACAGAGTCATTTAATTACTTTTATAAATGGTTGCTAAATTGAATTCAAAAGCAAATTTCGTTTTTCCAACGTCTTGTATAATAAGCTGACAGTTTTCAGTAACATTTTTCGTTTTAGTTGATATAATAAGAATGAAACCAATGATTTCTTCTAATGTACTGATGCGTTAAATCAGTATTTAGAAGACATTCGATAACATACAAACAGAGTGAGCAGGGACAAACGAAAAACTATCGGACTTGCAATTTGAAGTAGTTTTCGAACTAAACGCAGCACAGTCGATCAGATATCGGTATTCACAAACATTCTTGAAAGCAGAAAACAATAGAAAAATATAATTCTCTAGTATGTAGACCTTAACAAAGCATTTGTCAGAATCATATGAAGTAATCTGGAAACTGTTAATTCAAAAAAGCTGTACCCTTCAACTAACGATGTAGAGTGCTCTTAAATATTCTCTCCTGAAACACCTCGGCCACTGTGTGTTTAATCACTGGCATACTAAAACGTGTTTTACAATACAATTTTAGAAATAAGTTCAATAAGAACCAATAATAAAACATCCTATATAGCGTTATTATAAAATAGATTTTCTGAACATTAATAACGCGTTTGTAAAGAAACATAAATGCCTACAGATTGGAAATAAGCTAGTTTTCTTATATTTCATTTCATGTTACCACGACGATATCGACGCATTCATAATATTTCTAGTTATGATCGGTGTGTACACAGATTTCATAAATATTGTTTCCTTTGACCAGAAACTATAACAGTGAATGTTTATTGACTGATAAAAACTACCGCACTACCGCTATTAAGTAACAGTCGTACTAGCTAAACAATGAATATATAACAGATTTTTTTGGGTGGACGAATGTAGATTTCATTTTCAACCAAAGATGGACAAGATGGCTACCATTTGATATATGTCATAAATACTGATCATAACTTTCTCTCTGTAATGATATAAATAGTGAACATTTATTTTCCAACTCATGTTTTTTTTAAATAAAAAGTAAAAATATAATCCATCAAATTATCTAACGCAGTACTTGTGCCACACGCCACAAAACAGGACGTCTGAAGACTTTTCGTCCAACATCGAAATAATTCGTGATAGAAATACTCATCGTTTTACATTACTTGCAGCTTTTAAAGAGCACATCAGGCCGTAATTAGTTGGTACATGTCCAAGAGATTGTCGAAACTATTTCAACGTTCTTTGAACATATGATTTTGCAATTATTTCCCCAAGTGTTTATTAGGACTAATTTGGAGGAAATTCCTGGTATCAGATATGATAAATATGTCGTTGGAAGATTCTTAATGTTTGAAGTGTAGTGTGGGGGAAGCAGGACCTGTGTTCCATGCATTCAGTTTAAAGCTTTCTTCGCTGTAAGAGTGTGTTTTTGCCAATCTGCTTTGTTCCATTTTAAAACAATATAAATGAAAGAATAAATTCTGTAAATGTCCACGCCCATGAAATATATGTGTATAGACTAAAATATATCAGAAAAGAATTTCCTAACACAAGATGAAGACATTTATAAATAAATAACTGAACGTTTAAATCATTACAGGTCAATAACTGGTGAAATGGTTTCATCAAAACTCATGTCTGTTAACTAGCATGGTATTTGCATGCACGTCATAGAATGACTTTTGGTGCCTCATAGCTTAATTCAAAAGCAAAAACATTTTACAAAAACATATATGATATCATCATGTTAGAACTAAATAGTTGCTTGCATGGATATAAAGATGCCATTTTGATACGTAAGAACTTGCAGATTTGTCTACTGAAAATTATTTTGCTTCGATTAGGAGAGTTATCAGCCCATAACGTTTTGTTATCAGTTTTCCAAGAAAATGTGCAGAGACGATACGTGTAACTTTTATTTAAGAGAACAATATATCATTTGTAGACGCTTACATTATCTGAATGTTTAAACACACCATAATAAAAACTAATCAGCATGTTAGATAGACTTCACATAAACGTCAATAAAAATGAGTGTTTTCTCTCAAATAATCTAAATACAGACTTTAGCAGCCAATTCATGGCAACTTACGCGTTCTATAAAATATGTCCTAAACCCCTGCTTTAGGCATAGTTACTGATTCTGATGCAATGTGTGAAACATCTTTCAAACACAAATATATCTAATGCCCCTTTAGATCATTGTACTATAATTCGCTTAAATAAAATAATAAATGTCTTCTTCAATGGCCATGTTAAAGCTGAAAATTTAGTAAATTAGAAATATTTTATCGTTACAAGTACTACATGTTGGATATTCTACAGATATGACCGAAACTATATGGAATGTATGTTCACTAGTCTACGTGACCAGCTTGTGATGCATGCCTGAAACATTATTATATGTTCTTTTTTTATTGTCAGGTATTCAAATTTCAGAAAATGGGCATGTGAGATGCCTGTCACCTCTCACGAACAAATCAGTCTACCCGAGTCTGCTATTAGCTTGCTGTGTCGCATTGTATACTCCCAAATGATCTTCTGAAACCTTATCCTTCCTAATTTCTATTACGAACTTTCAATTTGGACAGTACCATTAACTGTTAAAGGGGATAATTACCAAACCGATACTGACTTGACGACAAACAGTGCAGATCTTGACCATGGATATGCAGGCTTATCATGATCTACACTGTTCGCAAAGGCAGAATCAATCGTGTACAGCATGATAAGGGTTAAAGATTGAAATACATACTGAAAACTTTATATTGGACCTGTACATTTCTTCTAGACTGCGGAACAATCTTATCTACTATCTAATTGACCGCTCTGACAGTTTCGACATGCATATGTGTTGATACGTAAACTTTTGCATGATTTGACAAGATACATTCTGTTACAATTTTGCCATAAAATTCGACGAAAATTGAAATAGCTTCAACAGTATCGATTTTCCAAACCCGTTACATCAGGCTCATATCTACTATTAAACTACTGGGATTATACCATGACAGCACTCTACTTCTAACCTTATTAGAATGTATGGACATGTTAGTTCATTGATTAACTGTCGTTTGTTAATTATAATACTATTGGATTTTTACATTAATCATGCGTGATGATGTTTTACCTGAGGAAACTGAATGAAAGATATTTGATGTACATGACGGGATTTGTTGTTTTTAGTTCTATTTATTTGAACGCTGTTTCAAAATATTTGTTTTCATATTTATGCAACCTACTTTGCTCATTAATATTTTATATTTAAATATTCAGTATTTGATGCTCAAAATTATGTGACGTTCGATTGTGGCATATACCAGAAGTTCAAACGAGACACGTATACATCAGCCTTTGCAAATGAAATAATTTTTTTTTGTATAGTACAAAGAAGTTATGAATAATTGTATTATTTTATTAGGAACTACTACAAGTTAAGCATAACTGATTACGTTCAGTGACACCAGTATGTACAGTACATTCTAACAGAACCCAGTCTGTTTTCTTATTAAACATGGAAGACTGAAACTATGTGATTTTACGTCAAACGTTTTAACGGCGCGCTGGAAAAGAAAAAGTTGCGCCCTCGGGATATATATCATCCTCATCTAAACTCCTATGACAAATTACTGTTAGTTATGGATATAAATAACATCATAATTCATAAACTTTTGATATCTAAGAAGCATATATCATTCGCATCTAAACTCCTTTGACAAATTACTGTTATGGATATAAATTACATCCTAATTCATAAACCTTTGATATCTAAGAAGCATATTTTTCTGTTTTCAACAATTATTTCTATACAGTGTTCTATTGAACACCTATAGACTGAGTTGCCAAACATAAACTTCCTTTGAAGATAAAACCAGCAGGTATCCGTGCTTGTTGTTTTTTTAATCAAAGTTGAAAAACGCCATGGAAGATTGGCACATATATCTTCATTATTGGATAACACCTGCTTGATCATTTACCATTTTCCTCCTTGATGAATATTTCTCTAAAATGACGTACATGAAAGTATGTGTATGTGCAAAAAGGGTCATTTTACGGTCTACACGTACTTCGTAATGCATGTTTAAGCTTGTATAGTAAACAAAATATGAGTTTCTCATATTGAGAGCATGACACGTACAATGGGACCTAAACCTTTGATTAAAATGTGGCTACCATATATTTTGTTATGAACATAAATATAATATTTTCTTGTTAAATCCAAATTTTGATAATTGTTTTCTCATGTATTTGTCATAGGTTTGCCTATATGATTAACATAATAGAATGCATTATAAGATGCACTGTTTTGTGACCTTGACTTCATAATTTCATGTGTAATATTGAAAGTACTTAGCTTTTTCTTCTAACTATTCAATTATGTGAAGTCTCTATTTGTACAGCAGCATTATCTGTTCTAACATAAAATTAAGAGCCTTATGGAACTTTAATATTTATTTTGATATGCCTATTTGTGTTGAAACACGCTTATGCTAAAATGACGTCACGTTAACGCGCGATGACGTCAATGTTTTTGTTATATGTTACCTACTGTTTTAGATTAAGGGCATATTAGAATCGAAAAAATGTTTAGCAAAATCGTGTTTTACCTAAATTAATACCCTCAAAATCGGTTTTAAGTCGCAAAAAAATAATTCACTCGGGCTACGCCCCCGTGAAATTATTCCGCATACGTTTAACATATTTTCGTTCATTAATGACGTTAAAAGACGGTTTTTCTATACATTATTACATAACTATATTGCCAAAAATGTAGCATACCCCTGTTTTATTATGTTTATAAACATTTAACAAATACAATATTCTGTACCCTTAATCGTGAATATAAGACTTTTAAGTACAGACTTTTTTAAGACTGTGGATGTTATGTTGTTAATGAAGGATAATGACATAACATGAATAATTAATAAAATGCATTTTTGAATTCAATATAACCTGTACGGAAGACGAAAATATCGGATTGCAGAATCTTTTCCTGTTAGGAAAAATATAGAAAACTGTCATTAGATTGGTACTAAATCATTAAGTACGTTGTTATTGTTGTGCCAGGGTAATGCTATTGGACACGCATTATTCCCTATTTATTGAAGGTAACAGCCGATATTTGGTTCGCTCCGCTAAAGAGTGAGTTGTTTGAAAATAAGCAATACGTAAGATTAAACAGAATACTGGAACACTGTATTGCAAAATACTGACTAGACACAGTTGTCTTAGTCGACATGAATAATCCTAAAATAAAAGACAAACGTATTATACATGGATATTTTATACGCTTTACATTTGGATAATTTCTTTATATTTTTTAAATAGAGTGTGCTAAATGTTTTTTTATTTATTTTATTTTAACTCTAGATCTACCTTTCCAGGTTGATGACAAATGATCAAACTTCGGATGGTAAACTGTACTGTGAATTATACTGACCAAGTCTACTAACGTTAAACGTTAAAATTGCAGTGGATTGACAAGTCTATTTACTTATATAAAACTAAAAACGGGACGCTGATATATTGCTTGTATGCGATAGGGAAAAAATGTCTTGTTCTGGATGTGTGTATATTCCTGCTGTGATTACTTTGGTTTTATTTCGAAGTGGTGCCTGCACAAAAGATTTGGATACGGATGTTTACAAACAGTGTACTCAGACGGTAAGTGCACACATTTCAGCATATGTTTAATGCCCTCCATCTGTCCTCAGTACATAAACTGTTTAACTACATAAATGTTTTGTTATTGAAAATTATAATAACACGCTTTCCCTGCGTTTATAATCTCTAGAGTCTGTTGTTTCTCTACCTTCTGTTAAGAAGCAGAAAATACGATGTACTCTTATGTTCTATCCCTTCTATTAACTTGTAATTGTCGGAAAATGATAGGATCTGACCACATGCGGAAACAGATGCAAAAGATCCCTATGGTGGTGGCTCGTGGCAAGGGATATAACTTGATTACATCTGTGTAAACGCTTTATATGTAAAATATTTCTTAATTTCCTGGTTCAGGAAGTGCGACACTACAATTGATCCCGCTATTCACAATTAAGCATTTTTAAAAAAGGCTAGGTCTGGATACCATAAAACTAAATAAGGTCTTTTATATACTGACGGTGACCTGTAATGCTCATGATCATCGTCAAAGACTGTCGACTAAATAAATGCTTAATAATGTGATTATTTCAAGAGTCTCCTAGTTCACATAGGACTTTAAAGTGTTAGCTATTTCCGAGATTGCAGTTGCTTATTTCGCAAAATTCATTCAATTGACAAATTCTTTAGATTAATTAATTAGATTAATTAACTGCTTTCCGATATTTTGAGAATGTGTAAGAGTTTCTGAAATACAGGATCGTTAATGAGGGGCTTTTCTGTTCTGATTACTCAATGCAGAGTGAAAAGGCATTCACCTAAACTTCTTTTTATCACAATGTAAAATTCTTTTCTGACGAAACATCGAATGCTTTTGTGTTGTTTTTTTCTATTACCAAGTCAGCTCGAGCAACGCCTTTTATACTAAAAATAACGTAAACTGCACATTGTCTTCCATACGTGTAAAGTATTGCTTTTATAGTATACCACACCAAGATGGTTATCCAGTTGCATCATCTGATATTCGAAGGAATCGATGATTTTATGTCTTTTCTTTAATATATGTTCTTTCTATATAATCTGATAAAATCTACTAAATTAAGCTAAAAGACGTAAAAAGTGTAGGGTATTGTATGAGTGTCTTTTTATACTGAACTTACGGTCTGTCTGGCGGTAGGTCGGTCGGTCGGTAGGATAATAACTAGAGAATGTTTGTTTTCTCATAGCCGACGATTGTCTGTGGTTAGTAGATGACCTTTGTTGTTTTGGAAAACAGTTGTCAAAGGTCAAGGTCATAGTGTCCTCAAGACTGAAAACGGTTTTCGGTCAATAACTAAGCACCCTTTGATCTTAACTCTTCAAACTTCTTAGGATGTTTGCTAGTGTTCATTAGATTATCTCTATTGTTTTGGGGACAGTAGGTCTAAGGTCAAATTCACAGTGTCCTTGAGACTAAGATTTCCGCACAGTAACTCAAGAACGTTTTGCACTACAATTATAAAATGCCCAGAAAATGAGTGCCTCCGGTCAGTTTATTACCTTTATTGTTAGGGGTCAGTACGTCAAAGGTAATCTTTACAGTAGCCCTTTAACTCAGTAATGGTGGTTTGGCAGTCTAAAAATCACACACAAAAAGTCAAGGTAGTTGAAGTACACGTTAAATCCCATAAATGAACAAGTGACGTATACTATTTACATTTTTGTATTCCCTGATGACTTGGTAAGGAAACACTCCTAATATCTTAATCGTATTAACAAATTTAGAAGACGATTGAATTTGGACAAGTTGGCCTCTCGAGAAACATTGTGTCTTCCTTTTCTCTTTCAATCGAGTTTCTTTGACATTTTCATTCCAGTACGATTATGTCGCAGAGAATTCAGTTACTGTCATTAAAGCTTTTTTTAAGACTTGTGTACCACATTGATCACTGCTAAAGACGTAATTTAAATGTAAACATGAGTTAAGTATAATTTAAGAAATGTTGTGGCACTTGATTCTATGTACTAATAAAAATCTATTTTCTGTATTTACAGTTCAACTTAATATTGTTTGTATCTTTAGTTCAAAATAAACTTGTCATCACTTATAAAAAAATTATCACGTTTTATATCCGAGTGTAAATTTTTTAATCGAAGTTATTGTACATAGCTGGATATCTTTCTGTTTCCTTCATTTTTTTTTGGCTCATTCACTCCAAAGATTCATATCTTGGAGCATCAAATTGCTGCCATGAAATCCTTTTTTACGACTAGTCTGTCTCCTTGCTTCTTGGTTCAGAAAGTGTTGTAGACATGGACATTTTCGACCAGACAACCGATTAAATATCAACAAAATTAAATGATTTTACATAAAGATCTGCTTGGTACGTATACATTACACGTTTTTTGCGTGAATCTGTTGCGGCTGTCAATAGTATCGTATTTTCTGTTCAAAGCCTGATTTTTGCTGTATGTTCAAGGTGTATACATCTTCCGAAGCAACTGTCAGAATAACTATTCTTCATCTTATATCACGTATTTATCCTATATCGCGAATTTCATTCAAGCTACGGTATAACGCATTTTTTTCTGATGCGTATGGCGCATATGCACCTTCTGCAAATATTCATCACTTTGTTCTTATATACTTAGATTAATGCCAATCTGATTTTCTTACGTTAATCTTTATAATAGAATACATCCATGTTAAGTTAGCGATAGCTTCCTGTCAAAATATTTAAACTGTATAGTTAATTTTCAACTGAAGATCAATTCGTAAAATGCTATAAAATGAAATAAATCTTAATTTATTTGATATATATATGAAAATGTAAAGTGACAAAATATTAAAAAATGCTAATTCAGCTAATGCGGAAAACGAAACTTTTATCTTTCAAGTATAAAGTATTATATAATATACCATCAATACTTTGCAACACTTTACAGACTGACAACGATTGACTTGGCTGACGTTACATAAACTGACAACAAAGGTAATTTCAAGGCTATATCTGTATGTCAATTCAACATAATGATTTAATAAAACTTTATTACATATTAAGCGAATTCTGGCCCATGTACATGTACCAATATAACAGAATCACTCACAAAAGAAATCACAGTGAAAATATATGTGTAAGCATGATGGTAATAAATTTATCAATAGATAGCACAGTTCATACCAAGTATATGTTACATCTGTGAAAGAGGCATGGACAGTAATAGCATTTTGTAACATTATGACAATTATCAAGTGTAACAACCTAACAGAGACTTTTAATAACATTTACAAATAGTTGCTACATTGAATTCAAACGCAAGCTTCGTTTTTCAAACGCCTTGTATACATAAGTTGACAGTTTTCTTATATCAATAACATTTTTAGTATTGATCAGGTCCATAAATTTGATATAATTAGGATGAAACCAATAATATTTTCTAATGTACTGATGCCTTAAATCAGTATATAGAGAGCATTCGATAATAAAAAAACATATTCAATTAGAGTAAGCAGAAACACACAAAAAACTATCGGACTTGCAGTTTGAAGTAGTTTTTGAACTAAACACAGCACAGTCGATCTGATATCGGCTTTCAGAAACATTATTGAAAACAGAAAACAACAGAGAAAAAACATGAATTGTCTTGTATGTAGACTTAAACAAAGTATTTGACAGAATATTATGAAGTAATCTGGAAACTGTTTTTCCCAAATAGCTGTACCCTTTAACTAACCTCGGTCACTGTATGTTTAATCGCTGACATACTAAAGCGTGTTTTACAGTACAATTCTAGAAATAAGTTCATTTAAGAACCAATAATTAAAAAATTCTATATAGCGTTAGTATAAAATAGATTTTATGAACATTAATAACGAGTTTGTAAAGAAACATGCGGGTAAATGCCTACAGCATGGAAATAAGCCAGTTTTCTTGTATTCCATTTCATGTTGCTACGACGATATCGACGTATGCATAATGTTTCAAGTTGTGATTGATGTATCTGAATCTTGAATCTTGAGTCCTTTGACCATAACAATGTATGTTTATTGACTGATAAAAAAAACTGCCGCTATTAAGTAACAGCTTTACCAGCAATTTTACAGATGTATTTTTCTTCAGGACGTTTGCAGATTTCATTTTCAACAAAATGTGATTATTCTACTTTTAAAATAAAAAGTAAAAATGTAATCCCTAAAATTACCTAACGTATTTGGAGCCACACGCCGCAAACAGGACGCCCATCCTTTCAGATTAGTATGAAAAAAAGTACGCGGTATTATTCCGCTTATACCTTGTGTTCTTTTAATTTGTAAGCATCGTAAAAGCCTGTCTGGACACGGCGATAAAAGAACATCGAAATAATTCCTGATAGAAATACTCATGGTTTTACATTACTATGATTAAATAGTACATGTACAAGACAGATCCCAAGGAGATTGTTGAAACTATATCTACGTTTTATGCAAACATGACTCTGCAAATATTACTTTAAGTGTGTATTAGGACTAATTGGAGGAGATATATTTCCTGGTATCAGATATGAAATGCGATATGCTAGAACTGTCGAACTACAAACAGATATCGGCATTTACTACTTTATAATATGTAATTCTATCAACAGTATCGTATGGAACGCCGGGGCTGACGAGGTATCGTCTTTAATTAGAATGGTATCTTCTCAAGATCTTGTTATGTTTATGTCTTGTTAATATCTGTATTATTACGTTGGCTTGCAATGCTGTCTTAAGTGCGCAATATTTTGTCAGAGTGACGATTATTTTGTTAAACGACTTTTCTATTTTCTCAAAGTAACATGCTATCATGTCCAGTGAACATACCATCTTCTCAGAGTGACGTACTATTTTGTCAACGACCATCCTATTTTCTCAAAGTAACATGCTACCTTCCAAGAAATCTACCCTTACCTTTTATCTTTTGTGAAAGTGACGTACTATTTTGTTAAACATCCATACTATTTTCTCAAAGTAACATTAAAGCATAGAGAAAATAGGATGGTCGTTTACCAATATAATACGTCACTCTGACAAGATAGTATATGTATTGGCCATGACAGCATAGGATTGTCGTTTAACAAAATAGTATGTCACTTTGAGAAGATAGTATGTCCACTGGAAATGATAGCATGTTGCTTTAATAAAGTAGGATGGTCGTTTAACAAAATAATATGTCACTCTGACAAAACAGTACATACGTTACACATGATAGCAAGTCAACATGATAATACAGTTATTAACAGGACATAACAGGTTCTTGAGAAGATTCTACTACCTCGCATTCATCATACGACAGCTCTGGCGTTCATAGTATCATACTTCTCACAATACTTTGAAGTGTGGTTGCATTTACTTAATTAACGTAACTCACTTCACTACTTTAGATAAATCAACTGAACAGTTGTCGTATTTTAACGATATGAAACAAGTTTCTTAAACATTTATATGCGTTGTTTTTATGATCTATCACTTAAAAATGATAATCCAGTTGCGCATCAGGGGCCCACGTGGCCGAGAGGTAAAGGTCGTAGACCTACAATCACTTGTTCCCCTAGCAATGTGGGTTCGAACCTCGCGTGATGTGTAGAATTCTTCCTGTGAAGAAGGTATCCAGTTTGCATACAGAATCTCGTTCATTCTACAGAGGTCCCCGCCTATATCTGAAGAAAGTGCCTGGAGGCATCCCTGGTCTTTCTCCGCCACCAAAAGCATAAGACCTAAGTTGTGTCGGTGTGACTCAAGATTAAGAAAAAACACAATCTATGTTTTCTTATGCACGTAAATATTCCTAGTAGTAATATCAATCTTATCTAGATTGGAATTGTTCCCTACAATATATCACACACATGCAGAGATCCTGCCAGACCAATTCAGAACTAAGTGTTTCGTATTCACGCATATGCTTATTTGATTTTTCAAAATATGGAAATATCTTGCAGCTGATAGATTTGTTTCTGCCAAGCTGAAATAATATTTTAGTAAATGCACTGATCATGTAAATTTTCTTTTTGATAAATAGGATAAAATGATTAAACTATTTAGAAAAGCATATGTCCACTATTTTGATAAACGTATTTCATTTGAAACATTATCAGTAAGTATGTCGTTGACAGATTCTTAATGCTTGACAGTGTTGTTTGTGTTCCATGCATTCAGTTTAAAGCTTTTTTTTCGCCGCAAGAGGGTGTTTATTGCCGATCTGCCTTGTTCCATTTCAATACAAAGCTATATTACATCTTGTAAATTTCCAAGTTCATGGAGTATATGTGGACGGGCTAAAATATATTAGAAGAGAATGTCTATTTATCTTATTAACAAAACAAGATAGAGACCTTTCGTGAATGAATAACAATACAATACAATACAATACAATACAATATTTTTTATTTAAGTCTCACTTTTCATGACATTACATATACATCCATTGTCATAAAATATTCATGAAAACCTTTCTAAAAGAAATATGAGAGACTATTTATTTTAAAACATACATGGATAAAAATTAAAACATAAAACATTTATGTATTAATTAAATGGCTCTGTAAGATTAGTATTCAAGGTTATACTTTCCTAGAACCTGACTGATGATCATATCATATAAAATGCTTAAATGGTTTTATATGACCTACACAAAAATAATCAACTATCAGTATCTGAATACTTCTTACTCTACTTGTAACATCTATCAACCCTTAATATGACCAAAAATTTATTTGATAAATACCCAGTTAACCTTGTATAGTACACGACATTTGTTCTGTCTATACAGTAATTATTTTAATAGAGGAGGATTATTCTCTATGCATGCTTCATAATTTACAGCTAGATAAGGTCGCAGTGCTCTAAACCCAGCAGAATGTAAATGAAAAACCAATACATGTATAAACAGTAGTCTTTTGACTACAATGACCTAGACCTAAGACAGCAACAACAAAGAGAAATTTCCTCTGACATAATTAATTAAATTCAGATTTTTCAGAAAACAACATTGAGCCAATCTTCATTCTATAAAGTGTTTAACTCACTAAGGAAATTTAAAATTTCCATTATAAAAAGATAAAAGGTAGTAACTATTATCTACAAAGACTTGTTAAAAGTTGAAATTTACATTTTAAAAGCCATCTCCAGTAAAAAGTGTGTATTTAAACGATGTACATTGATCTATGAATATAAAAAACATCTTCTCCTTAAGAGAATATCATAGCAGATTTTGGCAGAAAATTTTATCACTTCTACAGTATTGGAAACCAGGATCATAGACAGTTTATCCCTGTTATCTAATGAGTTAAAAGTAGGTATGTAACTAGAAATATGCTGAAACAAATTGTATCTCAAGTCATCATACAGTGGGCAGACAGTTAAAACATGTTCCTCACTTTCAATTACATTATTATTACACATTGAACATGTTCTTTGTTCTAGGGGAATACCCTCAAACCGACCAGTTTCAAGGCGTAAGGGGGCAACCCCACATCTGAACTTGGCATAAGCACTTCTATGGTGGCCAGGCAAAATACACTTAATATAAGCCTCTGTCTTATAATCTTGCTTAAACAAACGGTATGTCCTCAATTTATTCCTTCCATTCCCTCTTACAGCATTCTCAGCATTTAAATTACATTTCCAGTTGTCTATAAGTTTCTCATTCTGTTTCTCTAATACTTTATCTTTTATTCCCACTTTATCAATATTTGAAATGTCAATCGCATCAAAGATGTTTCCAACACCCGCTTCCATAAATAATTTTCTTAATCTAAAAGACCAATTTTTGCATGAGGTATTGATTTGTGACACTGACCATTGGTAGATTTTATAATTCAATCTACTGCTGGACATAGATCTAATACGATACCATTGACTGAGAACTGATGATAACTGTTTAATATATACATCTACCCAACCAATATCCCCATTTACCGCCACATTTGGGGTGTATTTACCAACCCCCATGAAAAATCTTGCTGCTCTGTTCTGAATTGCTGATATACAAGAAAACTGTCTATCACCCCAAATGGCTGCTCCATAACTGATAGTACTCCATACCGTAGCCTCATACAATTTTGAATAAGTCGAGAAAGGAAGACCACCAAAAAATTTGTACTTTGAGATTAAAAGTCCTAAAGCACGATTTGCTGATTTAGCAACATGTTTCGCCATAACATTAAAATCTAAATGCTCAGATAAATATAAACCCAAGTAAACATAATGATTTTCAACTTCTAAAACTTCATCTCCACATTTAAAATTCCTCATTGTACAAGGTATCGATGGTGGTCTAAAATGTACAATTTTTGACTTATCTGGATTAACTTTCATACTATTTTCATCACACCATTTTTGGAGTACGTCTAACATAAGTTGTAACTTATCTTCACAATCACTTATCAGTACTATGTCATCAGCATAGAGGAGGATAGACACATTCTGACCATCAATATTGATACCAAGGTCAAGATTCTTAACTGTTGAGATCAAATCATTAATGTAAAGATTAAAAAGCATCGGTGAGAGACTACATCCTTGCTTAAGGCCACACTTTACAGAGAACCAGTCTGTCTTTAAGCCATTTAACCTAACACAACATTTTACATTCTGATAGATGGCAAGTAGTGCTTTAAACATATTACCATTTACACCCATATCTTTGATCTTTGTAAATAATTTATTACGGTTGATCGTATCGTATGCCTTTTTAAAGTCTATGAATGCGGTAAATGTAGACTGTCTTTTTAATTTACGCGACTCTAAAATTAAAGAAAACGAGGACAGGTGATCAACTGTACTTCTACCTGCCCTAAACCCATTTTGTTCATCATGTAAAATGTTATTTTCATCTTCCCACGCTGACAAACGCCTATTGAGAATATTACAGTAAATCTTATAAACCACTGAGGTAAGGGTTATCCCTCTATAACTTAAGGGGTCCCTTCTATCTGCTGTGGAAGATTTAGGGATAGGATTAATAATGCCATATGACCAACTCTCAGGGATAAGACCCAGCATGAAACACTTATTAAACAAAGCTTGCAATGTTAGTACTAACGATGAATGTTTCAAAACTTCTGCTGGCAACTCATCAAACCCCACTGCCTTTTTGTTTTTCATAGCATTTGTAGTGAAAATAATTTCCTCAACTGATATAGTTGCACTTAAAAGGACATCATTTCCATTTTCATCAGGCAGAATATCAAAATTATCAACATCTGAGGAAGTTACAGAATTTAAAAGCCCCTCAAAACTAGATTTCCATTTTCCAAGCACATCACTTTTCTGGCTTGAAAAAGAACCATCCTCATTTTTAACCTCAAATGGAATATTTTTACCCCTTTCCTGACCTACACCTATTTTACCTATCTTCCTCCAAAACTCACTTTGATTTGACCCTGCCAGATTTTCTATTTCCTTTTGCTTATCAAACCAATATCTCCGTTTACTTTTCTGTACACATTTATCAAAAGCTTTTCTTTGGGCCTTGAATTCTATACGCAGTTTCTGTCGGGTAGAACCATCTGAATTCAACATACGTTTCTCAGCCTTGCAGGAGTTGTTCCAAAGCTCAGTCAGTTCATCATTCCACCAAGGCTTTTTGATTTTACGTTTTTTATTATTATCTGATACACTTACATTCACCGTTTTATGTGCTAATTTACTTCTCATCTCAGTCTTAACACAGTCACAGAACTGGTCATATACATCATTAAGGTCCCTTTGGTTCGATTCTTCCATCTCCAGTTTAGAGATGAAATTTTGTAACACTGTGTAATTACTATTCATAAAATCTACAGGAATATTCTTCCTAATAACTGAACGTTTAAATCATTACAGGCCACTAATTGGTGATAATTATGGTTTCATCAAAATTCATGTCTGTTAATTAACGTGGTATTTTCATGCACGTCGTAGAATGACTTTTGGTGCCCCATTGCTTAATTCTACCTTGATATGTAGCCAGCGCACGAGAAAACTTCTATTTTTTAAAAACATATTTGCTTGTGTTCACAAGGACATAAAAGATATGGTAAGATCTCATTATGTGGCATCTCATTATGTTGAAACAAACCCTCCTTTAATGTTTAGATATTTATCATATTGGCTATTGAATATATTTATGTGAAAATCTAGCATTACATTGGAAAAATTTCTTTTGATAACCCTATGACACCTGCAAATTTTTTAGGTAGTCGTATGCCTTTGACAACACAGAATGTCAGACGACATTCAGCTTTTCCTGGAAGAAAAGAAAATGAAAGCATACATGCTTGTCGCAGTTATATTGTTGTGTATTCAGCGTCCGAGCGTTTGGGTATCCGATCTAAAAGTATGCGCAAGGATCTACTTTTTATTTTATATTTTATTTCATTAACTGTTTTTGTGTTTGTGTGTGTGTGTGTGTGTGTTTCCTTTTTTATTCTTTCTTTTTGTTTCTTATGGAGAGTCAATTTTAGCACTTTAAGAAAGTTGGATTTGAAAACATCTCGAGTTGAGCACTACATGTCAGCTTTCTATCTATGAAAAATATTCGCACGCGGAAAAAAACAGAGCCTGTTATAATGGCCGTATGGGAACCCGGGGTCTTCGTCAAACATGAAAAAGCCGGACAGTCGCTATATCAACTATTATTCTGTCGCTCTCAATGAGAAAATCCGATGACTATTGAATTTAGTCTCCGCGATAAAATGTGTCTTCAGCTGTAACTTGTCCGTTTTCCATTACCCATTAATTCCCACATAATTATGTCTGTGAGCATCAAATTGCTGACAAGAAAGCTTTTTTATCACCGGTCTTTTTAATTGATCCTTGGTATAGGCCTTAGATAGATATAAACAGTTTCGACCAGACAAGCCGTACGTCATGACTGAAGACAGTAAAGTCCATTTATCATCAATAAAATCAAAAGGCTTCACATAAATATTGTATAATGTTGCAGCACTCAATATTACGCACTTGTCAGAATTTTTGTCATTCTTTTCACAAACTAATTCAATAATTGAGCCGCGCCATGAGAAAACCAACTTAGTGCATTTGCGACCAACATTGATCCACCAGCCTGCACATCCGCGCAGTCTGGTCAGGATACATGCTGTTCGCTTTCAAAGCCTATTGCAATTAGAGAAACCGTTAGCGAACTGCATGGATCCTGACCAGACTGAGCGGATGTGCAGGCTGGTCTGGATCCATACTGGTCGCAAATGCACTTTGTTGGTTTTCTCATGGCGCGGCTTAATTCAATATTGTCTGTATCTGCAGAGATATCGTGCAGGTGTTGTAACTTTTTTTTCAGTTTTTAAACAGAATTTATTTCCTCTACAAGATTAGATAGTATATGTTTACCTGACAAGCTTCACGCATATATGTTTCGGTATTTTTAAAAAGTATTCGATTTCCCTAACAATCTTCGTGCATATATATATTTAGTTATTTCTGAGATAGTGTAAGCTGCTTTTTTTCTGACAAGCTTTGTGCATATATATTTTGAAAATTCTTAGTCCAACATCAAATGTTTAGGTGTATTTTGACTATCTCTACTCGGTACAGACTTTTTGTGGACTTAGAACGATTTTGTGTGTCTGTCTGTCTGTGTGTGGATGATCGTTTCTGTAAAATAACTTTAGCTTGGGTCATGGTATTGAAACGGAGCTTGTTTTATAATTAGCTGAAATGTTTGAGTCATTCAGGCGATGTGTCAACAAATGATGGCCTCGACATTGTCGCCCTTTAAGCCTTATTAAGCGTATGATTTCCTTTGCAAGTTTCATGCTTGTACCTTATTTCTAAAAAAAACATAAATCACACTGCGCTAACGATTTATTATCAAATCTTCATATTACAGTTTCAATATTTATCATAAATACAATTATAATATTAATTTCTTTACAAAAAGTTTTAACCCTTACATACTTCTCGTGATACAATATAATGTACATTTATCATATAATAAATGCAATAAAGAAGTAACTTCGTAAACATATCTTTACAGTATATCCTACGTGAAGTTTATCCAACAAGATCATTCGTAACTGTAAACAATTTTATACAAAGCAACGAGACCCAGGTGCATATAAGAGGGTACTATCTTCAGAAAAATTGACAATTATGTTTGATCTAAGACTTCTTTACAGCTGCAATTATACGAGCAATATAGAAGCTTTGAAGTTCATTTTATTGTTTCCTTGGAAACATTGAAGGTAGCAATATACAACAGAAATGCAAATTGTTTCTCTAATTTAAAAAACAACCACAGGCTTGAGGTTTTTTTATCAGAAAGTTTAAAGGTAAATCTGCTTATATTAGAAGAAATTTGCATCAACTATTTGGCAAGCTTGATACCAAATTCCAGTTTAAAGGCGATTTGCGAGGATGTTTCGAATTAACTTGATTAACACATGATCAGTTACATCAATTATGCAAAAAAAAAAGAAAAGAAAAAAACACTGTATATAATAATTAAACTAAAGTTTTACCGTAAGTATAATGCATCATGATATCTATCTAAACATTCTTTTTGACAAGTTATTGTAATGAACGATGTGATGTCTAAAACTGTGAAATTCTTCTACTGTTCATGCTGGCGTTGTAGAGTCAGGCTAGATCTCACTACACCATTAACGGACGTCCAACGTATAACAAAATTTTCAATCCGCTCGTGTCTGTTCGCACGCGTTTCTTTTCCGTTTCTCATGCGGTGGCTGCGCTCCTTGTCCGGCGACGTTCGTTCCATCCGGTGGTAGGTTTTGAGCATCTTCAAAATTTAGAAAGTACACCACCGGAAAAAGTTGTCCGTTAGATGCACGGTAGCAATGCGCTGATATGCGTTTTGTTCGTTACTCATGCGTTCTCTATGCGTTTTGTTCGTTACTCGTGCGTTCCCTATTCTGTACTTGTCCAGTTGGCATCCGTTCTTGTCCGGTGGACCTGATTCACGGCCGGACTACTACCGGACGTATGTTCAACAGACGATAAATGACAAGAACGTTTTGTCAGTTTCTCATGCGTTGTGCTTATGTTTTACGCGGTACACATCCGTAACTAGTACGGTAATATCCGTTAATTGAACGTTGACCGTCCTATATATGTGCGTTAATCTTGCGGTCATTGTGCGTTTTATGCGCCCCATACACCGAGTGCGAGAGCATCGAGCAGCAGCGGGGGATGCCTTTTGTCACCGAATAACTTACTGCCGCAATATGTCTGTACGTTTGGCGTCCGTTAACGCTATACGGTATAGTGTGACTGACACATTAGGAGATATCAAGGCGAGCAGATTAATATTATACAGTTATTGTCTTATGTTGAGGTCAGTATGTGTTTCTACGGACCTGTAAAACTGAAATTGACCGAGGACGCAGTCCCAGACCGAAACATAAGTCTATAATTGTTATAATACATGCCCTTCTCAAATGCATTCATTTGACTGGCCCATATTTCATGCATATAAGAAAAAGTGATATCACAAGAGTCATTATCACTTTTGCAGGTCAATATCGCTTTTTGCGGACCCACGCGTGCACTCATTTCGACCAATCAAATGAGCGCATTTGAGAAGGGTATATAATATTTATAAATAGTTAGTAACTAGCTTAAGGTAGTTCTGCACGTTTGAAAAACCGGAAGTGATGGCGTAACGTCATTTATCCGGAAAACGTAGAATAAAGCCTGGGTTCGGCGTACGGAAATGAAAATCAACTTAATATATATAAATCAAAAACTGTGCGTAAAATTATTACAATGGCACTTTTGCTATATTTCTAAAGTCAACATATGATATTAAAACATATGGTATGTTAAAATATTAAAAATGATGTCTTAAAATCAACGTGAAATGTCCGGTTCTCTTTAATCATGGTCAAATATCTCAAAAAGAAGCTCACGGACCTATACGTTTTATTTCACCAAAAAATTTGCCGTATGTATATTTACAACTGTGAGAAGTATCATCAAAATCTACATTGTACAAAAAAAATCTA
This sequence comes from Mercenaria mercenaria, assembly GCF_021730395.1. NCBI lineage: Eukaryota > Metazoa > Mollusca > Bivalvia > Venerida > Veneridae > Mercenaria > Mercenaria mercenaria. Next base: position 3,662,694 of record NC_069378.1, read on the forward strand.
TTCGCGAAAATGTTATAAAAGTTTTGATTTTCCCATAGACTCCCATTATGAAATATTGCGTTAGGTCCACATTTTTCAAATCAGTCTAGCACAAAATCAAGAAAACGACTATATCTTTTTTATTTGCTGAATTTTCTATGTATATTCTGAAGTTTTGAAAAATTGGAGTTTAATCAAATTCTACATTGTAGAAAAAGTTTCGATCCAAACGTGCAGAACTACCTTAAAATTGATAGATTTAGGAAACTGTAATTGAGAATAATTCAACATTTTAGTTTGTCGGGGCGACGTTCGGTGGAGTGCCATAACGACGTTTGTCGTCGTGTCGCTGCGACATAACGAAATAACACCATATCGAGGCCAATTACAGTAGCCTTTTATTATATCTTATACAATCTTCCAGTATAAAGAACTGTTGCTTTCTTAACGTTTACTCACATTATGCAGGGATTCTACATTTAATCTAATTGATTACAAAAATCAATTAACGATATTAACTTATCTTTTAAAATGCCACTCTCTCGTAATACCTGCATTCCATTCAAACGGCAACACCACACAAATATGCTTTTCTTGTGTACTTCATAAACTATTGAACTCCATTGTTTATACGAGCAGGACACCTGGTACCTGTAAACAAAGATTCTTAATGTTGTTATACGCTTAACTGTGAATTTCATATACTTGTCATATTGTCAAGTAGTTTGTCATCGAATTCATAGTATTTAAAGGATTGGCTCATTTGCTTTTGTTTTTGTTTTTCAATAATTTACCTGCGAATATAATACATTTTCAGTGTCTACTGCTGCCGGTATCGGTTTTCTGGAAAATTAAAGCTTCGTAATATACAACATAAAAGCGTTATTATATTAAAATGAGTAATTCGAGAATCATATGTGCGTTAATGTTTTGATTTTTTTTTAAGTAAGTGAAGATATAATTAGGAAGACCAACAGCGTTAACTTGGCTCAACTTCTTATAAACCCAACTTTGTACACAATAGTAAAACTATAAGCCAACATCCTATAATAGTGTGCAACCTACTTTTTGACCAATCAGAGCGAGTTATTTTTCAAAAAATGTGGTTTCTTATTCCCTATGACCAATGTGACTGTAGCAATAATTTTCGAAGAACAGCTCTACACACTGAAGAGCGTCGACTAAATGCGCATGCGTACCATTGACCGCCCCTTCATCGTATTTCAAATGTTAGTCAAAGGTAGGCGGAGAATCCGACACGACTGACTGCAATTCTGATTGGTCAAACGTAGATTTCACACTATGTTTCGCTACGCTCCGTTTCCCTCCCTATCGGTTTCTTTTTCACGAAGAATTCACTTCATAAACTCTATCTATAACATATAATTTATGCAAACCCATGAGAATTACAACAGACTGTACATTGTCAAGTTATCTAACATTTCATTTCAATGAAAGTATATTGTAGTACATTTAGAAATCAAATTTGGTATGTTACTTTAATCATTCGGCGGCAACACTATATAATACTGTGAGGCTCCAGCTAGATCACTCTTGCAAATTAAGTTATATAATATTCACGACTTAACAATACTTCTGGCTTTTCTGTATACCAATCTATCATGGGTTGGTTGTGATACTATCCAATTTAATTGTACTGATTTCGTGCCAAGGAACACGTAATGTTTGCATTTCTGTCAAAAGTGTAAGATAATAATCTAAGTATAACTTTTTCCTTGCTAATCATTTAGAATAATTTCAAAGGGAAATTTACTGCCAGGTATCAGGCAGAAGGCGTAGATGAGGAAACACTTCAAAATATTTTTGTATTTACTTGACTCAGTCAGACCGAGCCTGCAACATTTTCGTTTTGTCTTGTTGAGTTATCTGTGGAGTTTCCACTTTTTCTATTTTTAAAAAAATACTCTGCTTCCTAATATCACAAAGATAAGACATTTTTACAGGAGAACAAGGAAGTCAGAATTGTTAAATGATTACTTACTATCACAAACTGCCGGAAATATATTGTCAACAACATTCGTGTCGGTTGGTCAGTTTGATAAATACAAGGACTGTTATAGCTATATACCTTGATTCTACATTTAAGCACAGACACTTGGATTTAGGATCCTCCCCCCCTCTCCACCCACCCACACACACACACACTGATCCCCAAGTGTCTGTATTTTTAGTAGCGAAAAGCTGAACAACCGAGTCTTTTCCATGCCTTAACTATGAAACAAATAACACATACGCTGTCTCCGCAAAGACAGATGCTCTTTATGGTTGGATACAAACATCTAGTAACATTGTTTGAGAATGTAAAAAGCGTCTAACATCTGGAAATTTCCTGTTATACAATGTTTGATGTTATCAAATGAGCATTCGTCTGGTTTCTGAAAACCTTTTCTAGTGTTTCTAGTGTTTCTAGTGTTTGTACGTCTGACACTAAATTGACAACATCTCATTGTTTTGTAGCTTTAAATATCTGATTGGAAAAAAATCTTATTGGAAATGATAGGGCTTGACTTCCTATGTTTTCTTTTTAAATCCAGCACAATATTAGCAAAATAAAATGGGTTTCAAGCTTCATAAATATATCAGGTTTTTTCAGGAAATAGTTAATATATTCCATAGGCTTGCGCTTCAGACAAGTGTCTCATAATACGAGTAACTACAAGAAATGTTTATCCTCAAAAGTATATCAAGATACTATTACACCAAAGCATCATGGCCGTTCTGGTATTTGCCCGGAACGTTTAATTCTCCCCTGAATAAAGTCGTAACTTCCGAAATTTCTTTAATGCATAATAAACTGGGATACAGGCTCAATAAAAGCATCAATTTTATGAGAAAACTTTTAAATAATGCATGGACATGCGCTTCAAACCAGGGTCTTTATAATTCGTTTCATTTTCCCCTGTGTAAAGTCAATTTCCTGAAGTTTCATAATGCTTAAAGTTTATTTAAACATAAATAAATAGTGTAAAGAACGTGTTGTTCCGAAAGACTCTATGAACACAGTTATTGTGTGATGAAGGGATATAAAGGGAAGTAACTACAGACTCTGGATTTGATAATACTTCGATGTTGCTCAAATACTGTTTGTAAATAACTCAGATAACTTTTACCGAAAGTAATAAATAAAAGGGAAGAAATACATTTAAATCCACCATTTCTCGAAATTTGTGCAGCCACATTACGAAAGAAAGATATTATGAGCTTTGAAAATCATATGTAAATGTTTAAAGACTAGCCACATTTTGATTTCTGGCAAATCATCCAAGAATTGCTAATCAAAATGTTTTATCATCATAAGACATGTCTAATTCCAGTAGTTTTATCAAGCGTTGATATGGAAATATATATTTTTGAATTGAATATATATTTCATGATCATATGATATACACACAAATACTTGAAAAACTGTCCCTCAAAATTAGTTATAATTATGTTGTCTTTAGTGTGATGTAAAATGATGTGTTTTTCTGTCGATTATTGTACCTGTTAATCACAGAAATTATGGCCGTTGTTATTATGTTCTGGTATGTATTAATGAGTAAGAAATGAGCATGGATGCTATGATTTTTGTTTTGTTTTGTTTTATTTCAGGCTAGAAGCTCTCTGTATTCGACACCAAGAGTAACTATTCCAAAACAGATTAGTGGTAAGTTTCTTTACTGCCCCACCCCCACCCCCTACTTTTTTGAAGAAAAAAGGGAGGCATATGAATAAGCTGCGTCCTTCCGTCTGTCCTTCCGTACGTCCGGTCACAACTCCTGTCCGGTCCATAACTTGGCGTAAATGTTCTCTATAATCAGACGACGTGCCATGCGTAAGACATAGACCCCCAGCTCCAAGGTCAAGGTCACAGTTTCAGGTAAAAGGTTAACAGGGCCTGTTCCCAATGATGATACGACGTATCATGTTTATTAATTACTTATCTTATTGGCATGCAGTATGTTTTGTGAAAAATGTCCCTAGGCGAGGGTCGTTGGTAACTGTGCTACAAATTCTTGTTTCTATAGATACTTTGTATCGTGTCAGTACTTGAAGCTACATATAACTATATTATCCAGAAACGTGTTTTTATTTATGCCTAAGGGCCGTTACATTTTGCAAAAGTAGACCATCAAAATTACTATTTACAATTTTTAAAGTAAATAGTAGACTTTAAATCCAACGTCCTAAAAATGTATTATAACAGGTGTAGCACTTCCATAGTACTGGTATTCACTTATGACCTAATTAACCCTAAAATGTTGTTTTTAAAACATGAGAGGAGCGTATATAATGGGAGGTTGTTAGTTATGGAATATACGGTATTTATCATATAGCATGATTTTAGAGTCAAAGAAAATAAAAGTTAGCGAAACAGTGAGCACAAGTTATGACTCTATGCTACTTGATTTACTTCGATGTTCTAGAGGCATTTTTTGCGAGAGTGGCTAACGTGTGTTTGTTTAAACTCCCTTGTAACTGCTTTGTTTTAGTTGTTCCAAGGCCATGTCTTTCTGTATTCTTTCCTCGTGTGTGGTTCTGTCTTGTAACTTCTGTTTTTATTATTGCACTCACTTGTGTTTATGTATATATTTATGTCGCGTTATAGGATTTGAATATTAAAACGGCGGAGAAAATGTGTAGGCGGCCGGGTAGCTCAGTCTGTTGAGCATCAGAACGGTATTCCGAGGCCCCGGGTTCGATTCCCGGTCTGGCTGCACATTTTTCTCATCCTGTGACATGTATATGTTCAGCCCGTTTGCACGTATATACATTAACATGTACCATTATTTCCGTATTATGTGGCGTTTGCAAGGTTGGATCACACTCGGCGCTTGCGCGCTTCGTGAGATCCATTCTGGCAAAATCCACTCGAGCCGAATACAGCATCCCAGAAAGAGCTACAATTATAATAACCCTATCATATTTACATCCAGCTCACACAAAAGGTACGTGTTTGTTTTCAGCATTAGGTGTTCTGGAGCCTATGTCAGAATACAGTCGCTTAAAGATGGACCTTTGTCCCAACAGTAGATTTCTCAAACTCAGCTGGACAATCAACCAAACACAAGGTAAAAATCAAAAAGTTTTATGCGAAGCAAACATAAGGTATGTTTTCATGATTTGATATGTCAGGCAGACACAAGGTGTGGCTGCATAAATTTACATGTATATGCAAATCGGACAAAAGGTATTGTTGCAAGATTTGATATGCAAATCAGATAGAATTTGTGGCTTTCAATCAGACATACGATACGGTTGCATGATTTGATATGCCAGTCAGAAACAGTCATAGCTGCATGATTTTACATCCTTACCAGAAACGTTGGTTGCAAGATTTGACATGCCACTGAGATACAACAAGTTATAGTTGCATGATCTGGCATACCAGTCAGACACAGTGTGAATATATAGGATTTGACCTGTCGGCCAAACGCAGTATATAGTTGCCGTTTAGCTTCGGGGTTTGATATGGCCCTCCATCTGAAACCTGTTGTCATGTCATGTTTGTTAGTGTTTAACGTCTGTTTTCCAACGTTTTCAGTCATTTAAACGACGGTGTCTACTTGTAGCAGTGAGCGCAATGTCCAACTTTAAAATTCTAACCCCACCCATATATAGTATATGAAATATGTAATTATACTACCTGAAACAAAGGTTTTTGAGTAAACAGCCATATTTCAGTCATAAAGCTATCTTTGTGTAACTTGTAAATTTGACCATCGTCTCAATAACTTAAACAAACTAACATTTAAAGCGAATCTTTTCTGACAGTCCAGCAAGATTAAGATTTTGTTTTCTGTTTTCAATATCTACAGTTAATTATCTTTTTTTCTGAAATGACGTGAGGGCGTGTAAGAGACACACGTTTCAGATTCATTATTCGCACGCAATAATGATTGATAATTATTGTAATTCCTTTGTGTATGAAGTCATTAAGGAACACACGTGGAAGACATAATTCTAAGATTAAGATCTCTTTTATTTTCAGACTGTGACGTGATGATTTGTTTGAAAATGGAAAACAGTAGAAAAGAGGAAATTATGGATACAGTCTGTTATCGTATGCATATTCAACAGTCACACTATGCATCTGCAATGGTATTACTAGCATGACTTTTTAATCCCCCGCCACGAGTAGTGGGGTTTTAGGAATGGTCTCCGTCCGTCCGTCTGCCCGTAACAATTGTGTCCGCTCCATATAACTTAAACCCCTTGAAAGATTTTAATGAAACCTGGATCAAATGATCACCTCATCAAGACGATGTCGTCATGTGAGCGCAAAAACTGGATAACTGACATTTTCATAATTTTTCAGGAGAGCCAAAAAACTAATAACTCCTACTTTAATTTGAGCTCCTTTTATATGTGTATAATTTTCCAACAGTTGAAAATTCATGAAATTATACCTTAGATGTATTTTTTATAAAATCATTACTTTAAAAGAGTTTTTTGTTAAATATGCATATAGCTTGATTTCGTTCCGAAATTGTTTTGTGCAAAAACAGGTTAAATGCTCATAACTGGCTTTTGCATCATTTTTGTGTGTGCAAAAAGTAGCTATGTGCACTTCCTAATGCATATTTGCACAACCAAATTCAAAATAAAGCTTTGTATATGCTAAGATAACAAGAAGAATAGATTTCAAAGTTGACTCACACTCATGACTCGTATGTTTAGAGAGGATCTGCATGATTAAAGATACTATGTTGTATAGCGGGATATGTTTAACTTTACTACATTCAGCTACAATTGGTGTTACCAGTAATTATTATAATTATTTATGTTAATGACTTTAAAAAGTAGAAACCTAGTGCAAGCCAGTGACTGAAATTGATTACTTACTAATCTCAATAATCTTAATTAACAGTCCAATGCAACATAACAAAGGGGTCCGGCACATGAGTGGATTGAGTTATGTGACTTATTTGTGTGTCCTAGAGGGTATAAAAAACATACTAATATGACTACTCCATAGAATATAATATGACTCAGCGCTTTAGGACACAAAAATAAGTCACAAAACCCAATCCACTGATGTGCTGGACCACTTTGCAACATAATATAGATAGATAATTTTATTCCTCCAATAATTTAAAGTATAGCACAATACACTCTCCAACAAAAAAATTGTTAAATAAAATGATGGTAATTGTCATTTCCTAAATAATTCATAATCAACATGCAAATGTTTTATTTTACCTGTCAGGACTACAGTAATGTGGTTGATAGATGCTTAATAAAAATGCTGGTTAATGGTATGTATTTAATAATATGTATTTATGTACTGAAAACGTTCTGTGGAGATTTTGACCAGTCGTTTAATAAAAAAAAATCGCTTAATAGAGGTGTCGCAAGTACAATGGCAACTGCAATGCTCCAAGTCAGATTTAAAAAATATATATATATTTATTACTCCGAAAGCCATATTCTTTGTTTCGAAACTCATTAGATTTAATATTTTATAATTACATAAGAAGGTTAGTATAATTAGTATATAATTTCATAGCATAACACTTTTCTTGGCATTATTTCATTTAAACATTGGACACTGCTAAAGATGAGATTGATTCTATGTAGTTTAATTGTGAATGCAATATGTTGTACCAATAATTTCAGTATATGAACAGTACCATATACTGCAAACTTATGCATATGTGCAGGGAGTCATGTGTGTGTGTGTGGGTGGGGGGGGGAGTACAATTTCTTGAGTATTATATATACCGGTATATTTTCTTATGTATAAGACCATACTGATGATTGTCTCCTAAAAGCTCACTAGAATTAAGCAATTGGCTGTTTATATCAGAACTATCTGCAGTACTTCCAACAAACATCTTGTACCCAATAAAGATTTCTACATAAAATACATTTTTTTGCAAGTTTTGATGACAATACATAACAAACAAAAGTTATCAACAACCATAATCAGTGTTGAAATTGCAAAATTTTACAGCTGCTCCCCACGCAGCCCCCACCCTATACAGAAATAATACAACAGTTTCTCAAAATAAAATGTAATATAAGATGTAATATGCCTAATGCAAGTACATATAGCTTTTATTTTAAGGCATTTCTTTTTTTATTTTTGTACGTCAAAATATCATCTCCACAGTATCAACTCCCATAATAACTCTGACATGCATCTTGCTAATTATGCCCACTTTTGGACTTTGAAAATAAATCCTGTTTACTGTTATAAAGTTTGGGTACAAGTAACTTTCTCCAAAACTAATGCCTATATTGATTTGAAACTTCACATGTGTCTTCAGGGTTATTAAACTAGGTAATAGCATCAAGACCCATAAACCTGAGATGCATTTTGACCAAACTATGCCCCTTTTTGGACTTAGAAAAACCTGGTTAAAATTTTGCATGCAAGTTCCTATCTCCAAAACTAATGTAGAAATTGAATTGAAGCCTCACTTGTGGCTTCAGCCTAATAAATCTAGGTGAAAGCATAACTCTCACATGCATTTTTGCCAAATTATGGCCCCTTTTGGACATAGAGAATATCCTGGTTACAGTTTTGCATTCAAATAAACTAAGGCAGATACTGGATTGAAACTCTATAGATATTTTAACATTTATGGTAATATTCCACAATTCGAATAGTCGAGCTTTGGCAAGGACAGCTTTTGTTAAGAATAGCCCTCGAACACACAGACTAAATAATGTTAATAATAGTATATCTATTTCAACTCTTACAATACACAAAATTCATCACAGACTGTGATGAATTGATTATAAACTTTGTGTAAAATTTCATTAGCTTTAGAACTGTAAATTATGAACTACGACATTTTGTCATTTGTTGTCACTGGAAATATGTTGAAAAATAATCTTAACTGACTGTCATCAAGAACTGGCCATAGCTGAAAACATCTCACTGTCGAACAAAACAGAACTCAAGACGTTAAAGTATTGGACCCCTAATAGTAATGTTGAAAGAATGGCATATGCTTGGTATATTCTTAAAGTTGACCGTGTTTCGCACTGTGTTGCAATTTTTAAACAACTTATATATATAATTCATGATTTTTCCTCAAGTAGAGTCAAATTTCAAAGTGATGGCCACTATCCAAAATGTTCGCAGAGAATTATTTTTGATAATAGAAAAGAAACAAAGAATTATAAAACACAAAATAAAACTGTCAATATATCTTTTTTTCTAGGGTGCCTTAAGTAAACAGAATTAATGAGACAGAATTCTAACTCCAACATTAAAAAATTAAGGTTGAATCCTGTGGGTGTTTTGAATTTTGCTCACTACATTCAAAAATAACCTTGGGGCAGAAGTAAAATCTACCTATAAATTTTCTTCCACAATATGTAATCTAAAGAACTTATACCGCATTTAACTCAGTATTTTTAAAGATGTCTAACTCTACCCTTTCTATTTCAGAGTACAATAAATATTAATTTGTACCTTTAATCAATAATACGAGGGGCGTTCAATATATACCCGGAAAAGTGCTCTCAATTCTTCATGTATCATCAAAAATAAATGAAAATGCTACAAAATGTAGACTAGGGAATACTGAGTTGATATGTTAAAATTAGATTGTCTTTGGATAAATAATAAGTAAATGCGAGTCTCCATGGCAACGACATGTGACGTCATCCGGCCCAATTTTGTCTCTTTTTCTATTTTACATGCGCTTAAACATTACTTGCCACTTACCTATTTTTCAAGCTACCTTTTCTTAAATTGGGTGAATATTGGTATGGAAAGTAAGCGTTACGCCAATAACGTCAAATTATAAATGTGACATCATTAAAATATTTGGCAGGCATATTGAGTTGGTCGTCGCTTGAAAATCAGTGTTGAACGGAGATGTGAGATAACATTTTGTGTTCTGAATCGAAAATCAAGGAAAGAGACAAATGCTATGCTGAAAAAGGTTTAACGGACAATGCCCTGAAGAAAACAAAATTTTATTAGTGGGACGTGACGTTTAAAAGTGGTCAGGAGAATATTGCTGACGACTTGTGTTACAGACATGAAAAATAACGCTCACATTTAATAAATTAAAGAGCTCCTTGATAGGGCATCAGTTCAGTGTCCAGTTTCTTCAATACGACAGGAACATCATATGAATAGTATTTATTTATTCTTAGGAAGGTGTAAAAATGCATTTAATGGTGATAAACATTGTATCAATGGTAATCACGAGTTGTATTGATTAACTGAGTGTGATATGACAGCATCATAATGACTTTGGGCCGCTTTTGAGGTGATGGCGTTGCCTAGGAGACGACAAATAAATATTGTGCATGTTCTGAAATCTGTAATTTAGGTATTTGCATTCAGTTTGTTCATATCCTTCGTATTTTCAAATGTTACCAAAATGAGACCAGAAATAAAGAAATGAGAGCACTTTTCCGGGTATTTATTGAACACCCCTCGTAAGTCTTGAAAGAAGTAAAAACTTACAAGAAAAAAAAGAAAATAAGGAAAAAAATATTTGCTCCCTTTGGAGCTTGAACCAAAGGGGTACATCACATAATTTTAAAGGTTTTGGCTGGCTTTGTCCCTTTGGGGCTCATTTATCTTTTAGGTATCAATTATAGAATTAATGTATATGAAAACTAAAAACCATTTTTTTTCATCATTTTTGCTCAGAGAAGTTTATTACTATGCTTTAATCATAGAGACCTGCATTTAGCTATTTTATTTGTACTTAGGCAAATTACTCAATATACAGAATTACGTCTTTATCGCGTTTGTTAGCTTTGAATAACATAAGTATAACAAAAATATTTTGAGCTAAAAAACAAATTAAGATCAGTAAGCAGTACAGATTGGTGTTCAAACTCACTTAATGTTAAAATCATAATAAAATGCAAATTTACTATTTTGTATGCCTATCTGTTATATTATGGTTTTTAAACAAATTATTGATTCAAAAACAAGTTAAGTGCACTTAGCTTGTTTTTGCATTTAAAATTTATGCATTTATATGATATTTTTAGAGTACAAAAACAAACCAAGTGTACTTATCCTGTTTTTGCTCTTATTAAAACTTAGTTTGCAGATAGCAGGTTTTTGCAAACTTCTGAAAAAAGGTTTTTTTTTAATAAAAACTTGAAAAAATAAATGGTGGGCATATGTATGACATCATTTTAGACTAAAATATGCAAAAAAGTGATTTTTGAAAAAAATGTCAGTTATCCAGTTTTTGCGCTCATATGACGATGTGCAGACCTCATGAGTCAGCAATGTCGGCTCATTATAAAGGTTACAACTCATGGTCAAAGTTTTGAGCCTTCCACTATCCGTAACAGTGGCGGGGGATATAGCTGTCTTTCAGACTGCCTTGTTAAATTTGCTTTTAACGGTTGCATGTAGAATACTGTCTTCTCTTACAATATAAACAGTAAGATTATTAAACCTACCTTGTAATCCGTTAATTATTCATTTAAAGACTTCTGTCAATTGTAGATTCATTTACTAGCACCTAAAATATGCTTAATGTTGAAAATAAAGTTGACAGTGGAATGGAAGACTTGCTATTTTTGATTTCTTCTATCTTTATCAGAATAATGCCTTCAATATTTGACAACGGTTTATAACTATAAGCAGAGAATATAACTTGGTTGTAAATCTTCAGGACTGCTGGTTTCCAGTGGATTTCATCAGCAAAAGACCAATCATTAGATCATGGATTTTACCGATAAAGACGTCAGTTCATGGAATATTTTACGGCAGTCTTGACACAAGTGCCTTAGGTCATACGAAGTTTTGTTATTGCAAGTGAGAAGAAACTATATGCTAAAATGTAATGAAAAAAAATCATAGACATGAAGCATATTATAAAGTAAAATTTTCTTTTGTTCTGTTAAAAATGTATTTTTTTAACCTTTCAACGTATGGAAAGTCAATGAATTTGAAACTGTTGCACACATAGATGTTTTAACCTTTTATTGGGTTTAAAGCAGCATGCCTCCAGATTTGGCTAAAAAATAATCTTTCTTTCAAATTGAAGTTTTGGTCATATTATGAACAGTAGAATATGATTTTTTGTTTCTAAACTATTTTAAAAATTCCAAATCAAGAAAAATAGATGACCGCGTCGGGAATCGAACCCTGAACCGCCGCGGCAATGAAAGACATTTTCCACTCGTCGTAACCAATAGCGCTATAGCTGAAGTAGTGAATAATGACTTCAAAATATAGATATTTATAATCGAGTCAGTTTACCTGGAGTAATTTCGATTTTCATCGTAAAAATTAGTAAAACAGCAAATTCTCATGTGTTTCCGTAACATAAAGTTTGTCAGTAATTAAGTTTTAAAGCCTTCTTAAGAAATATAGCATTTATTTCAAGATATCTAAAACTAATACTTTTTTTGTTGTCGAACGATCTGGAGGCTTGCCGCTTTAACGTCAAAGCGACACAATTATAGGTCATATGGCGACTTTCCAGCTTTTGATGGTCGAGAAAGACTCCAGTTACCCTGAAGGCATTATTTCAGGCATGGGTAGATCCTCCGACCGTCCGTGGCTATCTAACATGCAAAAATTCTTCAGTCCAAGCGAGGTTTCGAACCTTCAGTGGTGACGAGAAAGTGATTCAGACCCCTTAGAAATCGGGAACGTTAACATACCTAATTTGTATTGTGTGGAACGTTATAAACAGCTCCAGATATCATATATATTATGGTGTCTATAATATGATAAATCATCATTATTTTATAGATCCTGTAAACAGTTGTAAGGATATTTGTGAAACCACCCCTATGAACATAGGTTCACAGATTTACTGTCAGGATACGGATTCTTCTATCACATATGACAAATCAACGACTATAGAGCATTTGTCTTTTAATGCCATCGATAATTCATCGTGCAAGAACGGTATAAAGATCTTTAAACAGGTATGTAGATTTTTCTGTTATATTATTAATTTATTTATAAATTGTCTTTCCATGTTGGACTTCATTTTTCAAAAATCTTTAAAATACTAGTACGCGTGACCCAAAATAAGGGTTGACATATGAATTACATTCTTCAGGGGGTTTACTGGAATGATGTTTACTTACCCGTTGCCTTTGGCCATTATTGTCATTATTATCAATTAACGACATCACCGCCTCCACCGTCATCATCATCACCAACAACAACAACAGCAGCAACAGTAAGCAGCAATATCATCAGCAGCATGCATGCATGCATGCACAACGAATAACACCTATGAAATACGAAATTAAACAAATATGGACAAACACACTTTTTGTTAAATATCTGTATAATTTCAAATATAAAGCAAAGGCACTATGTATGCCAAGAGTATTGAAATCTCTTAGAATAAAGATGAACTACATTTATATGACAGTTGATGGTAATTCTGATAGATCATGGAAATTGATTTATTTTACATGTAAATGAAAAGCTAAAGTCCAACACAGAAATGGGGAATCAGTGTTACGACAAAATCACAAACGGAATGAATAAACCAACATCATATTTATGTCACTATACTGTCAAGGGTTCATACGCAGGTATTAATTTTGTTAAGCAATGCCTCTAGAGGCAGCGACATTGAAAGGTTCGTTCAATAAACAGAAATAACTTAATTTTACTGAATACTGAACAGGTGGGAAGAATGTGATTTGTGAAAATTGACATCCATCATTTCTTTTTTGCGGCTTTCTAGATTTTTTCCAAAGTTCGCGTTTTCTGTAATAAATTTTTCGTGACAGTGTCAAGAATTTTGAGGATTATACGTTAATTCTTAATTTCCCACCAGTTTTACATGTGCGTGCAAAACACTCACCGTCACCGAACTTAATTCTTACTAATAAACTCTTGGGGACTTTGATCGGATTGTGTTTAAAATCATCAGTGGTATTACAACGCATCAGAGTTTCTCTTTCGTGGTTTTTATTGCGACATTCGAAGCACTTTTCTAAACTTCATTAATAATAAACAAGTTGTACCGTAATACTACTATGAAAATAGCATGGTAATTACCGTTTGAATACTATTTCATATAGAGTTCTCTGCGACAAAGTATGATTGTATAAATTCCTTTCTTCTTCTTCTTCTTGGCGTTCACAAATAAATGCACATAAATTCCTTTTAAATGCAGCCCACGTAACTCAATAACGAGAGAGCGCAGGTCTACGGATTGCAGGGTCGTTCGTTCGATCCCCAGGCAAGGCGTATGACCATTTTATAAAAACATTGTGTCTTATGCCAGTTATTCGGTCATGTCTGATTCCTGTAGAGAAGTCGGCAGTTACTTGCGAAAAATAGGTTAATACTGTCTGCTACAGAATCTAGGAACACTGGTTAGCTTAACTGCCACTTGTTACATAAATGAGGTTGAAAAATGACGCTATACCCAAAATGCCCTTCCCGTTAAATATTAGATATTATACTTGTTTTTGATAGATGGTCGTTCAGTGTCAGCGCTTTTGAACGTTTATTTTGTAGATGAAAAGAGCGCTATAAAAATCTGGTAAATAATAATAATAAAAAATAATAATTAATCAAATACAACTATAATATAGAATATTTCATTTAGTTCGATAACTAATTTAGAGGACACGTTACTTACAGGTATATAAACATGTGAAAATGTTATAGTAGACTTGCTTATTAACGATTTGAATTAAAACAAAATGCATGATGATGAAAATTTCAAAATTTTATTTCTAGTTTGATGGTCGACTGGAATATCAGCTAAACTGCAGTTTCTCCGGGGTAGGATATATCAAAGTAAGTCTTTTAGAGATTCATACTCGAAGACCCGGTTCGATTACGGAATTATTACCCAAAGAAGTGCATAATGGCCTCAGCGTCATAGGCTCGATCAACACTATTTTCTCAGTATTCGCACCGGGCAATGAAGTATTATTATGTCTTATATAACAATGCTTTGTCAGTAGGAAACCGACTCCCGACTGGATTTTATCGTCATATAAACAAACTACGTCATCATGATACAGACATGTTTTGTGTAATTAAGGTAACTTAAGTTGTTGACAATGTTCTTTAGTTTCGGTCATGTGGCTTAAAACTCATTAGATCTAGACATTTCAATAATATGGATGTTTTAGCACGCACAGTAAAACAGTCATGTAAATAGAGGATTCAGAAAGAATGACTTCACTTGCAGCTTGCGATTTGAACCTGAACATATAGATACTTACAAAAACGTTTAAAATGAAGCTGACCTACATAATAGACCGGGAAAATATTTACCTGTTAATTAGCTTTATATTTCTTATCAATATACTTATACGTAATTTGTTTTCCTCACCTCTTCTAAATAATCTTGCAGAAAATGAGACAGGTAGTTTATTTAGTTTATTGTCTCATCCAATATACATGTTAACATGACATTATACAACTATGGCACATATTATATTACATGTTAATGGCTGTTCAATACTGAACTATATGAGACAGTAATAAAAAAAAAAAAAAATTAAAAGTCTATATATATCACAGAATTATATATATTATTATTATCTATTACATTCATGATGATGACCAGAACCATATCAGGCACCCAACTGGCAACCGAAAATGTATAGTATTAAAACATTATCAGATGAGGTGCCTTGATACAGACCCTGCCAGCATCCTAAATGTAAAGGTGTATTTAGCATGAGATCATTACAAAAATTGAAACAAAATTGCACATTTACAAGATAAAAGTTATATAGCCATTGCTAATCCAATTATTAAGAACTGCCATAAAATTAACATATAATAAGAGACTGATAACTGTAAATTGGAGCACTAGTGCGCATATAAAAAACATTTTAAAAGATCGAATATCACCTCTGGTCAGACCAGAAGAGAACTGGACTATATAAACTCTAATAAAAGATTTACACACATACATTAAAACAATTTACATTTCTGTTATGATACGCATTAGATATAATAAAATAATATGCATTGTATACAAAAAGGAAAACATTTAAACATGTTAAGTGTGACCAAATAAAAATATATATGCCCTGAACTGGACAAGGGATGTCAGCATAATAAGAGACAAATAATCCAGTTAAAGGCACATATAAAACATCGCTCAACATGTCCAAATAAATCCCATTAACATTTTCTATACAATTATTCATATAAGAAGTTGGTCCTGGCTTTAAGTATGTCATAACAACAGGTATGTCGGAGTCATAATGACGCTGTGAAGCTGTTTACATAATTTTTATGATAAAGATCTATTTTGTACTCATTATAGTTTTCAACAGTAAATAGACCCTATACTTACTGAATATCTGGATATATTATGATTTGACTTGAAAAATGCAGTGTTTGTCAAAGCAGTCAACACCTTTCAGATGCGTTCAGGTAATAAGGTAGTGGTTACTTTTTATATTATGTAGCATATATTTACAGATATTGTACAGTATTCAGGGAAAGTATTGCCTAAAGTACCAGATGGTCACAATTTCCTGTCCTTACGGTGAGCCAAATTGAATATTTACCTGGATTAATTTGCCAAGCATGTGTTTAAATTGCAGTTTCTTTGTTTGTTAGCTGTTTAGTAGCTTACAGTGCTTCCTGTGTTTTTACTTTTACTTGATAGTTGATACAATTACCATCCAAACTTCATCTTTAAAGACTTTTCGTACAACTCAAGGAACCTCCTTGAGTAAGGCTTGACGGACTGGTTAAGATCGCTGACTTCGAATCACCTGTCCTCATCGATGTGCGTTCGAAACCGCTAGAGGTTTTGAATTCATCATGTTAGAAAGTTATCCAGCTGGATGAAGGAAGATCGGTGGTTGTGTACAGGTGCCCATCCAAGCTTGAAATAAATCCCTAGAGGTGCACCTAGGTTATTCCTCCACCATCAAAAGCTGAAAAAAGTCGCAACATGGACTATAATTGTGTCGGTTTGACTCTTAACCTAGTGAAAACAAAACAAATAAACATTATGTATGAATGGAACTGCATACACTTATTTTTTGTATATGTCATGTAAATAAACTTAACTAGTCTGATTTGATTTTATGTCATGTAATGTAACACTGATCAGATATTACGTTCACACTTATTTCAGGTAAATCTTCTGAAACGACGCTTGCAGACGGCATTGACGACACACACTCATTCGGGACGTTTATGATATTTGGACTTGTTTGTGTCATTGTTATAGCAGCGACATTTTTCACCGTAGTTATTGGTAAAGGATCTTTAGTTCACAATTCTGTATTTATAAGCAAACGATTTCTTGATCAGCAGCAAAATGTAATTGTTCCAATAATAAGTGGACATCGCTCTTTAATTTCTAGCATAATTAGATGTGCAAGAATTATTCCCCTTGCCCACACTTTTGCTAAATATAACACTTATAAGTATATTTCAAGATATTGTTTGATGAGCAAGTCTTCACATAATAATAGATTCATCTTTCCACAACATAACCACTCAGTTGAATCATTTTTTGTTAAAATACCTCGCTAAAGGGATATATGGACGCAAAAAAGGACGAACAATTCAGATCTTCTCGTCATTATAGAAATGATATTTAACACTTATTATTCCTGCCATGTGTAACTTAAACGATACATAATTTCTTAGTTTGGAGGCATGCGCATACAAATTACACGACTTTGCTAATCTGACCTTTGTATGTCAGGTTGGGATATTATCTGAAAATTACTATAAATTATTATATTCCACGACCTTTTTATTTCTATTTATTCTTGCCTCTGACAAAACCGATGATTCATAAGTATAATGTACATGACTTCACACATAGCTACAATCATGGCAAGAGTTTATTCAATAAAATGACATCTTTTTGTTTCTTTTTGATTGACAGTGTAAAACAGTGTTGATAAATCATGAACAAAATTCGGAATATCCCTTTGAAATGTCATATTCGAGCAAATTACTTCAAGTCTGTTGACTCGGGAAAACAGTAATATGAAAAAAACAACTGTATTTTTATTTTGATCTATTTCGCATATTTTCGTTTTTACAAGAAATGGCTTATACATGTAATACTGTGATGACTGAACAGGTTCAATATTATCAACTTTTATACAGCTTACGTCAGTATAAGAAGATTAAGATACATGTTTAACCCTTACCCTGCTAAATATCTAAAATGGACAGGTCCATCATTCAATTTGGGCCATACCACTTATTATTCAAAGGGGTGTTCACTGAAAAATTACTGACTGAATAGCGAAAAGTGCAGACCATGATTAGCCTGCACGGATGTGCAGGCTAATCTTGGTCTGCACTGGTCGCAAAGGCAGAATAACTCGCTGCCAGCAGGCTAAAGGTTAATTCCTTTCGTGACTTTTATGTTGCATTATTTGCGCTAAATTGTATACGGGGCCTCGGTGGCCGAGTGGTTAAGGTCGCTGACTTTAAATCACTTGCCCCTCACCGATGTGGGTTCGAGCCTCACTCTGGGCGTTGAATTCTTCATGTGAGGAAGCCATCCAGCTGGCTTACGTAAGGTCGGTGGGTCTACCCAGGTGCCCGCCCGTGATGAAATAATGCACGGAGGGGCTCCTGAGATCTTCCTCCACCATCAAAGCTGGAAAGTAGCCATATGACCTATAATTGTGTCGGTGCGACGTTAAACCCAACAAAACATTTGTATACCAAAGACACGATTTCAAATATAAATACGAATGAATTGTCTATGTTAAATCCATGTATGTATTTTGCTACAAAAGTTACAATATAATTTTTGATATTATTCAATTAATATTCAAACTAAATGTACATGCCTTTTGTTGTTGTGTTTACAGTGGTGCTATGGCTATACGATAGGAAATATTATAGTAAGTCGCCACACAGACGTCACTCCGCAGGTATGTGCTGAAGTGAATATGTCCGAATTTATGACCAATACTTATGTATTGTAGTCTCATATATGTACATAAAAAAGTGATATGCACAAAGTCATTTTGTCAACAAGAATGATTTGAAACCTTCCCAAAATAAGATATCAAGATACATATTTACATATCACGTTTCATTATTTGTTTTTTCTTTCATGAATCTACGTTTATTACGGTTATTTGCATTTATTGTGAATGACCATGTTAAGCTATTAGCCAAATATCTAGTGCAAGCATTTGTAAAACGAAGAAACACAATTTATACAAACTCATAACTGTATTTGATATCCTGTAGATGTAATGTACTCATAACTGTATTTGATGTCCTGTAGATGTAATGTACTCATAACTTTATTTGATGTCCTGTAGATGTAATGTAATGTACTCATAACTGTATTTGATATCCTGTAGATGTAATGTACTCATAACTTTATTTGATGTCCTGTAGATGTAATGTACTCATAACTTTATTTGATGTCCTGTAGATGTAATGTATATATGATTCTGATTAATAATGTGTTGCATCTAAACATGATACTCTTTAATTCAAATCCACGTAAAATGACATGATATATCAACATGGGTGACATATAGGCACAAGAGGCCGGATGCCTTATTTACTGTATATAATATTGTATTATTTATATTACAGTGCACAAGTCACGCTAAAAAACAATTTACGTACTTTACTTACTTACATATTTGTTTCCATGGGCTGAAGCCATGTGTAATGCATAATGTGTAATATCTAAGTACTGTGCATTAATAAGTAGAATTTGAAAGAATATTTAATTGCAAATTGTATTAAATCAATTTAAAAGTTTTAATTCAGTAATAGATATACGTACATCTTGTCTCTAGTATTTCTTTTTAAAACGGTTTGCATGATTAATTTGTTTGTAAATGTAATTATTTTTATATTTGTCTTCATGCAAAATGAGACTAAAATAAACACTTCCTGTCCTTATCTTTCATTATAAAACTAGTAAATGATTATACTATATACATTACCTGCCTGGTAACACTGTACGCAGAACTATGTGTACGATGTTATTGTCTATGGCTAAACGTTTTTATTAGTTGCTTATGTTTGCCTCCTATTACTTGAGACAACCCTTCCTTTTTATAACACAGGTGCTCGCCATGTCAGTTTAAAAGCAGACAAGAATTATCCATTGAAGACTTTCAGTCCTCAGCCATCAGGTACAAACAGGTTTTCTTACAATCTTAGTTTTTCAAAAATTCTAACAAGTACGAGGGTTGTTCAAGAATAATGTAAATTGTTCAAATGTTCGTCTTTCTACGAGAATAAATTGTGTGTCACGATAATTGACTTTTAGTTGGTAATAAACGGCACTACTATTTCTGGTTTTAATTTTCTTGTAAATATTTTGAACTGCTTTGCTTGTAGGCTACACTTTTATTTCAGTAAGCAGTGGATCTTTTCATTAGGTTACAATAAAATCTATGTAAATGACATAAATGCGACCGTTGTTTTCTTGCCTACCTGGCGAGGAAAGTATATGGGATTTGTCCGATCATGTGCCAGGGATAAATGTATACTTGTCCTTCCTTAGGGGAATCTTTGTCTTAAAAAGCGAACACTTTCAGTAAGGTAACTAAAATACTAGCCATATAATAATGCAATAAACTCGGGAAATACACAAGCTAGATCTACTTGTCATTCCTTTTTGAACGTGACAGACAAGAAAAAATTTCTGACAGCTGTTTTCCCAACAAGCAGGAAGGAATACCTCTGTTGTTCACAGGCAGATATGGAAGTTCCTTACATTCTTGCCTACCTGGCGGTGATAGGTAGGTAACAAGGATATTTCAATGACAGGGTTACAGGCGTGCATTGTGACGTCATAATTATGATGTCATAAATTGCATGCGACCCTCTGGACAACGCGGATAAGAAACCTCGAAAACGCTTGATGTCCCAGTCCCTGCTATTCCTCGGGTTTTGAAAACCCTTTCTTGCATACCAGACTGGGATTTCTGGTGATTTCACCGGTGCTGGAAAACTTCATCTTACACCCTTACACCCCGGGGTGTAAGGTGACTCTCGTACTGTAAATGACGTATACCGAACTTTATATGTACAGAAGATTTGTGTAGTAATAATAATGTTTTACGTAAAACGGGATAAAAATAAAATACCTTGATAGTTTCTCTTTGTTCCTTATAACATATTTCTCGATTCAAAAAACGTCATTTTACGGAAATAACATAACGTTTCAATGCAGATGATAAAACAAAACCGGAACTATTACGTTGTTTTCGACTTTGTAACGTCATGACGTACTTCCTGTTTACAAACGTAAAGTTCCCGCGCTTTGTTAGTACGCTACTGTAAGAAAAAAGTGCTATAAGAAAATCATTTGTTTGAATTTATTTTTACTATTATTTTTTGAATATGGCATGCAAGAAAAAGATTCAATCACTGGCTGTAGGTGCAGATGGGAATATCTGGCTCTTGGGTAACTGTTAGAAGCCTCGTTACCGCTTAAACAGTTACCCTCGAGCCAGATATTCCCATCTGCACCTACAACTAGTGAAAGAATCTTATAGTCCTGACAATAACGTAATAATGACGTTTATCCGTATCATTTGTATGGTAAATTAGATAGTTCATAAACATACCTTCTTGTTTAATAGGGAGTAGACCTGTAACTTGTGTTGTCAATACAGACGTAAAAGAAACGAAGAAAACCTCGCCTAGACAAAGATCTGCATCAACTTCTTCAGACAAGATGCCTGAGGCGGAAAACGAGAAACAACGTCTTATTGTTCTGCCCATGCGCAGAAGCATCACCATGGCGCTGTTGGAGGAAACAGATCTATTCTACAAAAAACGAATCCTGTTTTTACCTATACCCTTTGATCATTTCACTAACGATGTGACCAAAATTCTTAAATCTGTATTCATGGAAACAGCTGGTGTACCTAGCCAGTGTTGTTTTGATCGTAAGATTTTTCAAGAGTATATGACAGGTGATCGTTTTAAATGGATAGAAAATGTGTTAGGTGACCATGATAAAATCCTTATTTTTCTGTGCTTTACATCGGTGAGTGTAGAACGAACAGGGACAAAACGGGACTCCATGGCGGATGAAATACTAGACAATATACTTATAACAAAAGTAAAATCACATAGACTTTGCAAAGTGATATTTCTTTATTTAACGGACAGCGCAGACAGTGTACAGAAGGTTGGGGATATTGCAACAGATAGTTTTCATATAAGTAGTACAGATTGTTACGTAAATTTTGTTGGTAATGTTATGAACTTTTGTGGAAGAAATCCTGAAGAAAACCCAGATCTAATTAGAAGAATTTCAAGTTGTGAAGCTTCAAGACATTTCCTTAGATTCATTGGTATAAACGATATTTCATAGGAAAGACGGCTCTTCATTTCAAGTGTATCTGTGGCTGACTGAACTCGCTGCTTTAATTGATTTTATACTGGGTAAAAATAAAGAATGACTTAATAGCATATAAACATAAACAACAATGATTTTATAACTTGTAAGCATCAGCAATGATTTTATAGCGTGCAATCATCAACAATGATTCTATAACTTGTAAGCATCAACAATGATTTTATATCTTGTAAGCATCAACAATGATTTTATAACTTGAAAGCGTCAGCAATTATTTTATAGATTGTAAGCATCAGCAATGATTTTATAGATTGTAAGCATCAGCAATGATTTTATTACTTGTAAGCATCAGCAATGATTTTATAACTTGTAAGCATCAGCAATGATTTTATAACTTGTAAGCATCAGCAATGATTTTATTGCGTGTAAGCATCAACAATGATTTTATAGCGTGCAAGCATCAACAATGATTTTATAACTTGTAAGCATCAACATGATTATAGCGTGCAAAATCAGCAATGATTTTATAACTGTAAGCATCAACAATGTTTATAGCGTCAAGCATCAATGTTTATACTTGTAAGCATCAGCATGATTTATAACTGTAAGCATCAACAATGATCATAGCGGCAAGCTCAAATGATTTATAACTTGTAAGCTCAGCAATGATTTATAGCGTGCAATCATAAACAATGATTCTATAACTGTAAGCATCAACAATGATTTTATATCTTGTAAGCATCAACAATGATTTTATAACTTGAAAGCGTCAGCAATTATTTTATAGATTGTAAGCATCAGCAATGATTTTATTACTTGTAAGCATCAGCAATGATTTTATAACTTGTAAGCATCAGCAATGATTTTATAACTTGTAAGCATCAGCAATGATTTTATTGCGTGTAAGCATCAACAATGATCTTATAGCGTGCAAGCGTCAACAATGATTTTATAACTTGTAAGCATCAGCAATTATTTTATAGCGTGTAAGCATCAACAATGATTTTATAGAGTGCAAGCATCAATAATGATTTTGTAGCTTGTAAGCATCAACACTGATTTTATAACTTGTAAGCATCAGCAATTATTTTATAGCGTGTAAGCATCAACAATGATTTTATAGAGTGCAAGCATCAATAATGATTTTGTAGCTTGTAAGCATCAACACTGATTTTATAACTTGTAAGCATCAGCAATTATTTTATAGCGTGTAAGCATCAACAATGATTTTATAGCGTACAAGCGTCAACAATCATTTTGTAGCTTGTAAGCATCAACAATGATTTTATAACTTGTAAGCATCAACAATGATGTTATGACTTGTAAGCATCAACAATGATTTTATAACTTGTAAGCATCAACAATGATTTTATAACTTGTAAGCATCAACAATGATTTTATAACTTGTAAGCATCAACAATGATTTTATAGCGTGCAAGCATCAACAATGATTTTATAACTTGTAAGCATCAACAATGATTTTATAACTGGTAAGCATCAACAATGATTTTATAGCGTGCGAGCATCAGCAATGATTTGATAACTTGTAAGCATCAACAATGATTTTATTGTGTGCGAGCATCAACAATGATTTTATAACTTGTAAGCATCAACAATGATTTTATTGCGTGCGAGCATCAACAATGATTTTATAGCGTGCAAGCATCAACAATGATTTTATAACTTGTACATTTAATCATCAACAATGATTTTATAACTTGTAAGCATCAACAATGATTTTATAACTTGTAAGCAACAACAATGATTTTTATAGCGTGCAAGCATCAACAATAATTTTATAGGTATCAATAATACTGTTTCTGATTCCAATCCTTGTTCGAATTTAATCCAATAAAGATTTTGGTGCAATTTAATTTTCTGAAAGGAATGTGATCAATATACGCCTTTCGTATTAAAGTTAAGAAAAGATATTAAAATTTCATCGTCAATATTTTCCCACGTCCACATTGTGACGTCATGACGTTACGCAACCTAACTGGAGTAGTTTTGGCCTAAACCTTTGGAATAAGAAGATAATTCTCATACGATATTTTCTCATCTGTGACAACAGTAAAAATATGATCATGTAATGCGTGAAATTTATTCGATGACATATATTTCGACCGTCCACAAAACTCCTCGGATGTAACTTCAAACTGTTTATAGCACGAGAAACCATATATTGTACAATTTCATAACTATATTGAAATAACAAATAAAAAATAATTTACAAGGCCTCCTTTTCAATGGATTTTAGAGGCCTTTTAAGAACGACATATGTTCAGTTAAGCATTATTTGTGTGCATTATTGATGACCATTTTTGCACTCCAATACTAAAAGAAATGAAAGAATAAAGCTGACATTTTTTTATTTTTACGATAAGTATGTTTATGAGTTTTTAGATACATTCCTTACGTATACAGTTAAAACTGTGTTATGCAGTCAGTCCATGGAGTGACACAATCTGGTCAGCGAGTGACACAGTTTGGCTACTGAACACACGTGACTGCTTAAGACAAATTGAAATTAGAACACATAGTTAATTTGGAAAGTTAGATAAGCTGCTTTAAGGCATGGACCTGCTTAATACAGGTGGCCACTAAAGCTGGTTTCTTTTTACAAATTTTATAAATTGTATACATTTTTGGCAAAAATTGAAAATCACATATTCATAAGAGACTGTGTATAAAACAAAGTACAGATTATAGAAATAGCGCTTATGTCTACACGTAAAATTGCATGAAGTATAATTTTTGCGAAAGGAACACGGTTTTGATGTGTTGAATTGTCATTATGAATCCAGTAACGCACGATTAAGATTTCTAGACAATACTCGCGATTGTTTTGAGTACCAAAATATATTAAATTGTTGCATTTTTGCAAACTGAACAAAACCTAAAAAAAAAAAATTAATTGATAAAATTTATAGCTAAATGTAAGTTTACGATTATTTAACATGCGAGACCTTGACCTATGAGAAGACCGGAAATGCGTTTACATGTTCATTCCATAGAGTTTAGTCATACGTGCAATTATACTGAACTGTTATAAGTTTTGTGATATGTGTTATATATATTTTGTTTCAGTTTACATATTTTAGATTTTGTGCTTTGTATACAACTTAAATTATGAATGCCTCGTTCCGGCGAAAATAATCTGAAATAAATTGACCAAAACTTTGCCACGTATACTCGTGTTCTTTATATTCGTGTTCTTTACATTTCCCCTAGATTAATCCAGTTATATCACAAAGGGTTCTTAAAGCTGTAACTTTATATCTATTTTGGAGATTAACTCTAAACAAATATTCGCCTTAAGACTGACATCATATTTTTAGAGCTGAGAGAAAATGGTAATGTACCTGTTGAATATGTACCGACTAAACACAAAACGCAACGATAGACTTTTTTAATCCAACAACTCGCATGTCATTTTTGAAAAAAAAACAACAGTTATCATATCTAAACATTTGTAGAGGTTGGTAGATTTTATTCCAAATACTTGTGTATGACGCCACATTATTATGACATTAGATTGATACGAAGTCATTTCTGACTCGTATCGTAGAAAAAGCCTTTTACGGAAGATTTTACCTAGCAAATTGGATGGCTTCCTCACGTGAAGAATTCTACACCCTAGGTGAGGCTCGAACTCACATCGGTGAGGGGCAAGTGATTTGAAGTCAGCTACCATGACCACTCTGCCACGGAGCCCCTAGTTTTAGTACCAATGCACTCAGGACAAACATGTACAAAATTTCAACTGCATACTTATGATAAGAAACATTACAAAATGTAGAGAATGTTTAGTATTCAGTGTTGCCATCCGTTTTACACTTTGTTACATTATTGATGATGCAAATCAGTTCATGCAATGCAAATGACTACATCCGCAATTAATCCTTCTACCTAAAAAGCACACATATAAGTATATATACATTGTAATTTGAAATATTGTCGGTTTATACAATTGTTTTAGTTTTGTTATATTTTCTGGTCCTTTGGGATTATAGAGTCCATTTAATATCTGTGCAATACAGTTCCGCTTAAGCCTGTGCTAGGGGACGTAATAGGTGTTGCACTTTCCATTACCTTTCATGAACAGACTAAATAAAACAGAGTTTGTTAATATTCTGCCTAGTTGCTTACAAAGGATCGTCTTACGGATTTTATTATTCATCAAAACATAATGGAATATGGAATATCAAAGTACTTCCTTTTTCGCATTCAGCTCAGATTCAGGTTTAGACAGAGATGGCAGACAACTGACGTTGACATCAACGTTATGTCACACAATTACACTATGTAAAATTGATAAATCCTGCATTTTTATAAGTCTGTAATTAATTGTGCAATTCTACAATAGCACGTAACAAAGACGAACAAACAAGGCCTTACTTCCATAGAATATACACGGGATCTTCGAAGGGACGATAACTGCACTATTTCATACACATAAAACCTTGCGCGAGTATTCTACCTTTTGTTTCACTTTTTATTGTGTTTTGCTGTGCAAAATATAGACACACATTTTCAGCCTTGTATTTAGCTTGAACTCGCGGCTGCGCTTCCATAAATAAATTGAATCGTTTGAAAATAAAAGTCTTAAATTTATATACTGGATTGAAAACTAAAAGGTATATGCAGTTCTTGGGTACGGGTCAGTTTGATGATTATTGCCTTCGAATATGGCTTATATGATACTTTCCGATTGTTTGTTAAAAAAATAACAATTTATATCAGTCGCCTAGCTTTATTCACTAGGCATATATCTATTTATTCTTTATAAAATGAGCAATTTCCAATAGGTTATCTTTATTTAACGTCGCATATACTAGTATAATCAACTTGCAACACGAGCTACAAAGCTCTTGTGCGACAAACTATGTATCCAGTAACAGATACTTACCTGTGATTATTTTACCTCCTGATACAGCCCTTTTAAATGCTAAGCACCAAGCAAGGGAGCTACCAGTAACATTTTTCACGTCTTTGCTATGAAGCGGCAACGCAGCTGGGGATCGAGCCCCAGACCCCCTGTACTCAAAGCGACCACTCTTCCACTGACCTATTGAGGCGGTAAATGCCTGCAGCACACACCAGGGTCCATTTTAAATGTCTGTTCAAGAATGTTGTCAGTGCTGAATAAATCAAAGGAAATGTGGGGATCAAGTATGATACAAGAAAATACTTCCAATCAAGTAAATACACTGAAAATCAGCTAAAATGAGACACCAAATTGTAGTAGTGGTATATGTCATAGATGACAAACTCTGTAATGCTATTACATTTTGTATTTCATTATGAAATTGTTATCTAAATGTCAAGCATAGATATGTCATTTATTTCAGAACAGAAATGCAGCAAAAGTAAGGAAATTAGCTTCAGAGAACTTTTCCACGCATGTGCGTTGATAGACTTCAGTTTGAATTTAAGGCTATAATTATAACGTAATATAAATATGTGTTGTTTGAGAGCAACACTACCAATCCGAACACTTTTTGGCCTACTTACTACACTCTGTGTAACTCTGTCCACTTACTGTCAACGTAATAACTTCAAAAGTTGTTAAGACGCATGTCCAAATAACATGAATAAACCAAGTACCATTCTAGTGGTTGCATAAACATGGGTGGAAATTATATTCGACTTGTAATTTACGGACAAGTTTAAGAACTTCAACCTGTGATTCATTGCATGTCCATTTTGAATGTCTGTGGAGAAAATTCGAGTAACAGATTGTTTCTACCGTTGTAATTAAGATCAGCATCTACATCAATGTCTTATATAAACGGAATGACAGTGGTTCTATCCAGGTGTTACCCCATGTCCAAGGGACCATCCTAGGTCTTCCTTAACCATCAAAAGCCGGAAAGTTGCCATATGACCAGCAATGGTATATATTAACACATGTCCAGCCAAGTATACGCGTGTGGCATAATATTGTAGGAATAGATCCTGGCTGCCGTTTGAGACTAAGATCACGTACCCCGGGTAACTACCTATATAGGCACTAGCTACCGTTTAAGACAAAGATCAGGTTACCGGGATAGCTGGCTACACAAACGTATAGTCTCAACCAAGATCAGATAACCGGGGTAGCTAGTTATAGTTTCTAGTTTGAGACCAAAATCAAGAAAAACATATAAACGTATCAGGTAACCGGGGTAAATAGTTACACGAACGAATATTTAATATGTCCTGGCTACAATTCTGTCAATATTTCAGACAAAGATCCGGTAGCCGGGATCTACACACATACTTTTGACTCCTTGATTTCGTTTTAGACCAAGACCTGGTAAGTGAGGCTAACAATTTACATGAACGTGTATTTCTATGTCCTGGCTACCGTTCAACATATAAAAGCGGTATTGTTGTTTGCTATCTGGTATAGAGACACTAAACAGGGAAATGGCGCAAAATAAATGGTAGTTGCATTAAGGGAGATTCAAATAGTTCTAAGATTCTTTTGCTCTATAGGGCTATATATTTTTATTATTTTCTTTGCAATTGTTTACTGAATTCACATGACAGATCTATGCTTGACATTTAGATAGCATTTTCATAATGAAATAATACACCGCCACTACAATATGTGACTCATTTTAGCTGATATACAATGTTTGTTTGACTCGCATCATGCAAGAACCCGCTTTTCTTTTGATTTTTTATTAACAGGGACAATGTTCCCGAAGAAAGTGTAAGTTACAAACATTTAAAATGGGTCATAGTGTGTGCTGCAGCCATTGGAAGTTTGTCAATTTCATATAGAATAAATAAGACACAAAATGTGTATGTCTAATTGAACGAATCTGAGACCAAAATTGTTTAACAAGGACAGTCCGCGAAGCTGACGTGTTCGAACTTTTTGTATACAGCTGCATGGAAAGGGTATACAGTCCCTGGCTCGCGGATTTTTCAAAGTCCGCGCTTCCCCGCGACTGGACCCTAGGGCGGACAATTTCCTGAGCCGCGGGGATGCGTGTTTTTTCATGCATCTCCGCAATACATTTAACAGCGTCCGCCGCGACCAAATGCAATAAAATCGATTGCGGTGTCCCGCGATGACGGTCGCGGCGCATCGCGATGAAGTGCCGGTTGTTTGCGGTGAATTGCGATGATTCGCCGCGATTTACAGGTAAATGCAGTAGCTTGTTGTTATGTATACAATTAATTTAAAATTTCAACACTATGATGGGATAAGAAATGGAGAAATTAAACAATGTTTTATATTTTTGAATCATTTCTTTCTTTCTACTTCTCTATTTCAGGTGTTATTTCCATTAACTTATATAATTTAATAAATGCAAGGATTATATTTTTAAAACATCAGGGTTATGAAATTTAATGTCATTATGTCTTTGAACTTGTATAATATATGTATATATACATGTACTACTGTATTATTTGTTAATTTATTTAGACAAGATGAAAATAAATAGTATTTTGTATTTTGCAAGCATTTATATATTCTAACTATTCTATTTCAAGTATAATTTCCATTAAATTCTATAATTTCATAAATGCACAAAAGACTGTCACTGCTTTTAAAATTCCGGTGTTATGTTATTTCATTGGACTCGTATACTATAATTAGCTAATTCGTTTTAACCAGATGATTTTGGTTTTGAATAATATTGCAACAATATTTAATAAAACACTATTTACGTTGAAGTAATTGAATATGTTGATGGCTGAGTTGCGAAAATACATCACACATCCAAAATTCGATTTCATTCATCAACGTATTGTGGTCGATAATTGCCCCAAGTGCAATGATGCCCATTTGTTTTAATTCCGAGATATGAATTTAATTATAATTGATACTTATTTGAGTGTTTCATGCTATGTTCTAAATTTTCCACTGATCAGTTCGTTAACCAATAAAAATGTTACTAGTCAAGCATTAAGTACACGTGAAAATTAAAGACATGAAAACAGTCATTGTTCATGATAGTTGTGATATTGTGTTTAACTTAAAAGTTACAGAATTACGCTGGAATTAAAAAGTAACCTATAATGACACTTCGACAACGGACGAATCAAATTTCGCATTTTCTTGTAAAATTCATGTGTGACGACAAGAAACAGATCAGGAATTAAAGGACTTATTAGAACTAACGATGAGGTAATTGAAGATTTCACTTCGTTATCTTATATCTTATTATTTCCCAGGAGTTTTGCATAATATGAGCCGCGCCTTGAGAAAACCAACGAAGTAGCTTTGCGACCTGCATGGATCCTGACCAGCCTGCGCATCCGCGCGGTCTGATCAGGATCTGTGTTGTTCGCTAACTGTTTCTCTTACTGCAGTAGGTTATGAAAGCGAACAGCTTGGATCCTGTCTAGACTGCGCGGTAACAAAGCCACTATGTTGATTTTCTCATGGCGCGGCTCAATTATATAGTGAATTAATTTTTATCAGATATTATCAGATTACGAGTTTAAAAATCATATATTTACAGCTTTCTGTAATATTTTAGTGATCAAGTCTGCTACATGTAAATAAGGCGTTGAAGGTGTTACATAGTGAAATTAATAATATCGAAAATGATTTTATAATGTATATAAAATATCTGCATTTAAAACGGAATTAAATTTCACCCGATAATGTTCATGAAACTTTTGCAATAAAAATGATTGATTTAATAAAATCTAGAAATATATATCATGATAACAGATAAATTTTCCATGGATGCAAAATAAATATCATAAAAATATTTTTAAGTCAGTGCTTTAAACTCCAACAGAAATACGTATGTTTTCATTATATAAACTAACTTTTACACATTTATAACAACAATGTATTTACGTCCGTTACTAATAAACTTTGATAATGTGGCAGGTGAGTCCAATAAGTCCAGGGGTGTTCAAAGATAATCCTTCATAGATCTATTGTGCAGCAAATATTGGATTAACCTGTATTGGAAAATAAACAGTGTCGGCTGTATTGAGGTCAACTGCCACATTATCAAAGTTTATTAGTACCTTCCATTCAGATTACACGCCACGTCTATATGTCATCTCGATAAATATGTTACTCTATGTACTTTACTATTCGCATTATGGTTAACAATTTCGCTTTACTGTATGTTTTTAAATTGATGGCATTTTGTTATTATTAAAGATTTTTTAATTCTGTTTTTTGCCTTTCCTAGCCGAAAGTCCAAATTAAATATCCGCATTAATTTCAATTTATTTACTTTTTAGACATAATAGCTATTTACGACCGCGCTGTATGAAATTTTACCGGTAATTTTACTGAAAATAGGCCGTTTTTAAGTAATTTTGTTTAGTTTAATGCTGATATCTTAATGAAAATGCCCTGTCAATCTAGCTTTATCTATCTTTTATCGATGTGGAAAGTTGGAAGCAAATCTATTGGATAATAAAAGATCTACACGCATTTCCTGAGTACGGGACACCTCAATTTCGGTATAATTCTTAGCCAAAAATTACCTGTTTACCTGTTGCCTGCTTTCGGTTGCCTGTCGTCGTCTGCTTGTTTACTGTACTTCCTCACTTCTGGATTTTCCTATGTCATTCTTACTGGATTTCTTAAAGTTATTTGAGCCGTGCCATGAGAAAACCAACATAGTGGGTTTGCGACCAGCATCCGCGCAGTCTGGTCAGGATCCATGCTGTTCGCTTTTAAAGCCTATTGGCATTGGAGAAACTGTAACGGAACAGCATGAATCCTGACCAGACAGATTGGATGCGCAGGCTGGTCTGGATCCATGCTGGTCGCAAACCCGTTATGTTGGTTTTCTCATGGCACGGCTCATTTCTTATTAAAGTTTTATTACCTTTGTTTCTTTTCTATGTAAAACATGTAAAAAATGTGTAAATTTGGTTCAAAACTGTTAAAACTAGCTACAATTGGATAAAATAAGAGTCGGCCTTTGCCGAAAACGAAAACACAAAGACTCTTAATTCTGATTTTTTGTGCCTAAAGATTTAATAAAATTTTATTATAAAATTATATTTAAAACTAAGCTGGTAAAAACAGGTGACCATCCTTGCCGAAATGTAAAGTGGTTTACTTAGAAAGTACTCAAACAACGATTTCTTTATATATTTTATATATTATTCTATAACAAAAAGGCCTGATATAATTAATGTATGTTCATAATACATATCACATTGTGCAACTGTTTCTTTACAAAAATAGAAAAGTGTCAAGTGTCAAGTGTCAAGTACGTGTATCATACAGTATTTGACTATGCTTAAAATATAGATGACAATAAACAGTATGAAAAGTGACACTTCCTGCAAGTGTTAAACGGGTCATTTTTTGTTTTTCCAACCTCGGTACTCCACAGTGACATGAGACAGTTTATGCTATATATTGCTTATATTTCTGGTTTTTTTTTGCGAATGGATATAAACATTAATCCTCAACAGGAAATCATTAAATTTCAAATTAAAACTACAAAATTCCAACGCCAAGCCCTACGTGTAAATTTTGAAATTTATCCAAAAGGTAAGACAGGAATAAATTTTAATTTGTTAAATACTATAGATATTTACTAAACTAATGGAATGACATATCAACATAAATTTTATTTATTTGTTCTTAAACCCTATCATTTGTCCATTTTAACAGAAAAAACTAATGAAATTATACATGTAACAACAGTAGAGAGTTTATATGTATTTAACCTACAACATTTACCTGGATTTCGCGGTGATTGCCGGTGGTTCACCGCGATCCATCGCAATTCACCGCGACCCGCTGAGATTATTCCTCGTGACTCGCCGCGGGCATTTATTGATACTTCTATTGCGGTGTATTATATAATCACCGCGATTTTTCGCTCTTGTCAACAGCCGTTCAATGTGAAAAAATCATCGCAATTTTCCACTCAAGGCAAATATTTGTGCCGGTGGTAACGCGGAAAAAGCAAAATCCGCGAGCCAGGGACTGTACTTAACAAAACAGGATTACACTTGTTGTAACCACTTAGCAGCAGAATATTCTGTTTATTCCATGGCACGTTACTCAAACTCATAAAAGATGTAATTACGACGTAAATTATCGCGTAATTTGATAACACATGGATGTCATTTTCTCTAAAGGATTCATCGATTCCCGTATTTCTATACATAATCCTGTTTTAGAATCACATTTACGTGAAGTCAAGCAGCGGGATATCAGAATAAATTTAATTTCTATGCAAAGCAAAACTCTCATTATTGAATAAAGAACTTAGCTAGTATAATCACATTCGGTGATCTCTTTGACAGACTAAAGACACATCGAAACATCTATGTTTACTTCTTTTAGATTTTGTTTGCAACAAAATAACTGCCTTATACCAAAATAAAAATACACAGCGTCAAGAAAATAATCATAAATTTATGTCCGAATTTCTTTTAATAAATGGGAAAAGGCAAAGAAGTGATTATCTAACTATTAAACAGAAGAAGCCACCATAATTGTAACAATGCACACACATACAAATTTCACAAACGTGTTATACTGACATGCTGATGGTTCAAATGGTACAAATTAATTCTAGAATGTTTTAAAATATGGTTTATTAGTGTTGGCTTCAGTGGCTTTTTCTATCTGATATTTTACCATTTTGTAATAAAGACAGAGCTTTTAGTAGGAGTTGCCTTACTACTGTCAATATAATATCAATCAAATCTGGAATCTTTTGGAAGCATATAACGCGGCTATGTAGAATTTTCTTTCAAACGTCACTTATTGTGCTACATGTATGTGAAATTGCAATTCGCAACCTTTGTGTAATTTGGTCATACAGTTTTTGTATCATTTTTGTTAAGAAGCGAATCGCTTAGAACGTTTTAATTATCACAGCTAAGCATAATCGTCGCAGCCGCTTTTTTCATCTTCAATAAATGCTTAGGGTATCCGGTCCACACAAAAGCAAGTTCTATACATCAGTACTATTAAACTATATTAAATATTGATGCCTGGTACGACAATATGAATTTGTTATCATTTGAAAGTGTATTGACCAAAGAACATATGGATTACACGTCAAAATGTGTTATAGAATTTTTATTTTTTTACTTTATAGTTTCAATGATGCTTCAACAAAAATGCAGTTATTACAGAGTAAGGTTTATCATTTCCTAATAAAAACATGACTGTTGTAATTTGTGCATATAATTATGGTCATCTTATTTACTAATTCATGTTCAGCAGACACAACTCTTTCAAATGCTACCAAAAAAAAAAAGAAAAAACAAAAACAAACAAAACATGGGGTTACCAGGCATCAAAATGTTATCTATTTGTGGATCGGATACCTTAAAACTCGCCGTTATAGTCCATTTATTTACCTAAGATATGGCCCAAAGTGCAGCAATACGTCAATGCAGCATGCACCGAAAGTATTGCTACAGTCTAAACTAAGTTAATTAGCCCAAAGTGCAGCAATACGTCAATGCAGCATGCACCGAAAGTATTGCTACAGTCTAAACTAAGTTAATATTCGTTGTTTTTAACGAATACAAAGTCGTCGACTTGCATAGATAATCAGACAGTTGTAAAGTAACCTAGAGATTTTGGCAAACACCAACTTGAATTATATAAATTAATGAAGCTGACACTACAAAAATGTTCGGTCACTGTGTCTTAGTCTTCAAGTGGTATAAACGATTCACAAATGGCCTAGAGTTGCTAAATGACAGCGAATGTCGAGGGAGAAAATAAAAAAGAATATCCGCGATTGGACGTTTACGTCAATCTTTGACGCCTTGAATAAAGACCAACTACACTAAGTGTGCAACCTGTCTGGTATGCTTGGCATAAGAGTTCATACTGTTTCAAGTATTCTTTCCGAACAACTTGTTACGATTTAAGTATAATTGTTATTCAAAATTTCACAAATACAAATATAGCAAACTTAAATTAAAGCACCTCGATGAAGTAACGACGTCGTTAACATCGTTAATGTTCCGAAATAATTATGATCACCGTGCGCCGGCTTCGTAGATGAAGGTTTTCGAGGAGGCATAACTTCTTACTGTATGCTCATAATCACATCAAATTTGCGGTAAAATTAATAGTAAGATTTCGAATAATGATGGTATATTTCATGCTTCGTTTCATTAATGAATATAAAAGCTAGAGACAAAGTTTTCTTTTTTAACAGCCCTCGCATCAGACTCGTGTTGTCTGCATGATACCTTGCCATATGTAACATCACTCACGCGCCCTAGCACCGGTTCAAATGGCACTCTGTTATAAAACAGAAACACTGACTCCATGATCTCAAAAATACATATAAAGAACATTTAACGCCACTTAGTGTAAGTACGGGGAGACGTTTTAAGGCCACCAATAGGCACTGAAAGATTGCTGTCGTATTAGTTAATGAAATATGTAAGGAGAACCTTCGGAAGATTAACGCTTGTAGGTAATATCATCTACTTAGGAGAAATTATATACCTGTCTAATGGCTTGAATATGACTTTTTTTAAAACCGTTGATGCATCATTTATTATTAAACCCGTATCTTGATGGCAAATCTCTGGATCAATATTCATTTGTAATACATTAGATATCCTCTTAGGATCGTTAAAAGCAAGGAATCAGTTGAGACCAGACATATATCATATATTCTAATTTGGTTGTTTCTGTTAAAACACGCCTATGCTTAAATGGCATGTTAACGTGCGATGACGTCAATGTTTTTGTTGCTTTTAAAGATTTTGTATTATTTGTTTTAAGTGAGTTGGGTTTTACGGCAAATCGACACAAAATGGCCATATATCGCCGAGTTATTTGTTGCTTTAAAACAAATAACTCGGCGATATATGACCATTTTGCGTCGATTCGCCGTAAAACCCATCTCACTTAAAACAAATAATACAAAATCAAACAAAGAACTACCGGTATATGATTATAGAAAAATATAACGTATTAATTTCTAAGTGTATCTGAGGTTCAATTCAATAAAATACTCAGAAGTATCTAATCACTTTCTCGATTATTTGAAAACATATCATCATCACATATCTTCATTGGACAAGCAAAGAATAAGAGATATGATTTACGAAGTTGTTTTTCATAAAAAGAGATTTCATTTGAAACGCGAGGAAAGGTTTATTTTCATCTAACACTAACGTAACGTGACTCTGAATAAAACACTCACGTTAACCATGTCCAGCATTATACGAGTAACAAATTTCATTTCATGCGTACGATTGCCAACAGAAACAAACTAGATGTTCTAATATCATAGAAATCAGTTTCTCTTAGTAGACTATTAATTAGTGAGGTATTGTAGCTCAAAATATGTAGGAACAATTATAAATGACCTCAGGAACTTCTATCTAGTTAGCTGGGAGAGGGTATCCTTGTATTGCAGTGTCTGACTGATACATACCTGTTGTGCTGGCAAAACATTTTCACTCTCAGATGAGTTTGATAATAAAACTTTATTTGTCATTTATATCTAAATTGCTTGTTTAAAACTAAATTTTAAGTTAATGACTATTTTCTAATAACTTTTCAGTATTGATGGTCAGTCTCAGTTGGAATTTAATCTTGAAGTTTTAGTTAATTGAATATTAAAATTTCAAACTCAAACTAAGCTGAGATCGAGACGCAATTTATGAACATGAGGTTTTATCCCTTGTTTAATCGTATTAGACACCAGAAGATCTACATCGCCACTCGGACAACTAATATGAATAACATATTTTAAAACAATCGCATAAGAATGTGATAAAAGTTCACCAAAATACAGCTGGCTATACTTGCGTTTGGATTTTATAAAATTACTGAATTTTTAATAATGTTCTCCTCTGTACTGATATATCGGGAGGCACTCATACAGTTTAACTAAAATTGTCAATTATTTGGTAACTTAAAGACACATTAACAAAGTATCAGCTGATTTGAACTGGTTTGCTTGCGACAAACCTCACTTTTAAAGCCCTGCCACATACATATGTATATAACAAGACAGTGTCATTTAAAAGTTACTCTCCACCAAGTGAATCCCTAATTAACGAAAGAGTAACCACAAAAACAGACAAAAATGCCCATGTAAAGATATATAAATCAAAACCCATGGAACAGTAAACAAACCTACTTAATGACTTTGCAGAAGCCAGGGTAACAAAGGCAGCACCATTAAGGGCACGACCAAGCAGGGCAGTAGTAATACATCCCAATTTGGGATTTCAGAGCTAGCTGGCACGGAGTCCCCCTCTTGTTCCGTCAACGCATAAGAGGAAAGCGTAGTTACCAACTGAAAAGGGACTGAACACTATACATGCAGTGTGCCATAGAACAATACGGCCATAGCCTCTTGCATTAAAACTTTTGATAATAATAATTTCAATAAAAATATTCTCGAGAATTTTACGACGTTTATATATCGCATCTCTATCAAAGGCAGGTTGTCCTTAGAATTACTTTGACTTTAACCAATAATTCCGAATATTAAGATGATAATTTTTTTGAAGTTTATGATAAATGTAGCCCGACTGAAGAAACTTTTTGGTAATAGCAATATTACGCAGATAAGAGTCTTCAACATGACTTTGTGCTCTGGCATTTTGTAGCAGTAAATTATCAGATATCAGCCTAATAACATGTGGCACGGAGTACGTCTCCATTTCGGTGGTGAGGGAAACTGACAATTTATGTCAACCGCACGCATATAAATTCCCAATTTTCCTTTATGTACGTTACTGACCGTTCCAAGGCGGTGCCATTATTTTCAACTTGCTTTTTTCCGTTTTGCATCATATGTTATGTATATTGTCTTGTTTGTTAGTGGTGTAACTTTCTTTACTCTCCCTGACGCCTTACATTTTTGTTGCCCCTCTCCTTTTACCATTAGAAAGGTAAGGTACCACCATACCCTTAACGGTGCTCCACTATGTTGCTTTTTCTTACTTGTCTGTTTGTTTTGCTTTGTCTTTGAGTGTGTTTAACAGGTTTATGTTAGTATATGTATGTCTTAGTTTTGTGGGCATCAATGTTTACATTGATGATGTTTGCATTGTAGGGATACTTCGTTCTCAGAACGTGTCTTTCCCTTTGATTATTCATCCTTGCTTTTTCCCCACCACTTCTTTCTCCACCATATTCCGGGGTTTTTTTTGTCGTCATCAGTTTTGAAAATGATCCCAAAATTTCGAATACTTACTTTACCAAACTAATAAGTTATTTCATGTGAACTTTTCGGTACATGGTATATTGGAAAAATAGCCCTTTTGTGGAAAAAGCGTCGACATGATCCGTGTCTGTATCTTTGAAAGGAAAATGACTTTAGAACCAACAGTAAATAGAGAAGGATTTTTCATCCTTTTTACATACACATCTACTTGCTTTTTGTCATCAGTTAGGTCACAACAGAACTAGAAACGTAAATATTTTTACATATTGATGTCTGAATTTAATATCGGGTGCCTAACATGTTTTTATATGTGTCACGTCCTTTTTGTCAATTTTATTCAGGCTATCGAACTTATTCTTAATTTGTACTTTATACAAACAGTTCATTTCAGCAGGGCTTTGTTTATCTATTGGCAAGCAACCATCCTGTTTCAATTTCGCCAGTAAAAGCCTAATATGCTTTTAAAATTCCTGTCTATATTGCTTTTGTATCACGTTTATGTTATGATACTGTTAAGATAATATGGGCGTAAATAATTTATTTGTACAATACAAAATAATTAGTAAAAGAACGATAATGAGGATCCTCCTATGACATTGATAGGAATCTAAGACTCTAAGTGCTAATACAAAACATAAAAAGTAAACCTACATTACAAAATGAAAAAAAAAATTTAACACATCTGTGATGTATACTTGGTGTAAGAACTTCAAAGCAGTGCATGGTACTTTGAAAACAAACCCGAAACGTCACCAGTGAAATTATTGATGAAAATATATAATATTTTATCACTGGTGTAGATAGGAATATCCGGCTCGAGGGTAACCTTTTGCGCTTCTATCACAATGACTGAGCAACAATTGTTTAGGCACGAGTTTTATCCCAAGGTTTATTTTGTTGGATTTCCAGTCATGTTGGTATTCATGGAAACGAGGATGCTGATATTGCAGCAAAGAAATCCCTTTCATTATCACAATCTAATTTGAAATTACCACATACCGATTTTAGGCCCAATATAAACAAATACATTTTATCTAAATGGCAATCGTCATGGAACAATGCTTCATTCAATAAACTTCATGATATCAAACCTACTCTAGGGGAATGGCATCAAGGGAACATATCTGTTCGCAGGGAGGAAGTTGTTCTTTCTCGCTGTCGAATAGGTCATACCCGTTTGACTCATTCTTATCTTTTGAATAAAGAAGATCAACCCGAATGTGTACCATGTCAAACACCACTATCTATTAAACATATTTTAATCGACCGTGTGGACTTTGCCACACAACGCAGTACATATTATGACGTTCAGTCTTTGAAAGAGTTATTTGAAAACGTTTCAGTCGGAAATATTTTATCGTTTTTAAAGCAGATAGGAATATATAAAAAATCTAACATTTCATATTTTTATTTACATCTTGCAATATTATTATGTTTGCAGCTGATATTGTAACACATACGTATACATTGTTACATAACTGATTTTAGATATGCTTTACATTTTTACATGGATGTTTTTAGATATGTTTTAAATTATTCATAGTATAGTGTTCTTTACATTTTTACATGGATGTTTTTAGGTATGCTTTACATTTTTATATCAATATTTATGCTTTACAGTTGGCGTTTGCAATATGACTTCTTCTCGGCGATATATGACCTATATCGCCCCTTAGTTCAAAACCCAGTCGGTTAAAAGCTTTTTTAATCACTATCTTAATCAGTAACTCTTTCTCTCAACGGAGTATTTCATTTTTGGTTATTTAAAACAATATATGAACTAAAATCGGCTCTTGTGTTACCTAAACATTGTCACTGGTTTAAACATATTTTATTGCATACCAATTTATATTTACATCTCAAATACAAAACTTAACATGCAAAAGGGTTGGGTAACAAGTTCTCTCAACATTATTACATACCCTCCCCTTAACAAATTTCACTTACATGAGATTCGGCTATGCAAAAAAATATATTTTTGAAGTAAAAAAGTAGAGGGAAAGAGGAAAGAAAAGAAAGTAAGACGAGTTGTAGTTAGATCAAGTACAACATGTTCTTTATAATTCGCATGGCACTGGTATTTTAGTTATTGTTTTGTAGATTTTAATTCTTTGTCATGTTGTTGCAGGACTAGAACTAGATGAAATTAGACACAAAAGTCACTGCTTTTTTATTTTTTATTGCCACTTAACATAATCATTCTTGTGATGTGTGAATATCTATATAAATAATATCAAAAAATGTTTGATGAACATGCTGAAAGTATTCGTTTTTAATTGCCCTACTCTACTTCTTTTTACTTATTAATTATCGTTGCTATCTTTTTACTGCCTTTTTGCACCCGTCGTCGGACAGCTGTAAAACGATGTGCATATTTCAAGAAAAGGAATTAACAAGCTCAACGCACTCAGTCTCATCTCAGCGAGTTTATAATGTTTACTGATTGGGCTGCTGAATAAAAATTTCTGACAACCGTCATGTCGATGATTGCATGCTTAACGTTTGGTCTTTCGCAGCTCGTTCTTTACGGAAAATTTTATCGGGTTTTGGCCAGTATTAGTAGATCTATTAGGTCCGAGACCACAAATTCAAAAACAGTACATGAGAATGAGGTAAGTGTATAAGCGTCTGTGTATTCTGATTGGTCAGTCATGTAAACAAACCCAAGAAGTGATTATTTATTTCAAAATTGAGATATTTTTACTGCAATTACAGTATTTTATGTGTATTGAAAAACAAGTCTTATCAACCGAATTTCTCCCGCCATGCCAACGAAGTAAACATGGGGTCATCTCAATCACACGAAAATTACTTAAATAAAGAATCACTATTCGTATGTTTTACGTCCGATATTTTGGTAGAACTAAGATAGTTCTTGAAAAACATGTAATTAGATATACATGTACATGTTTCGATTTATGGAAGGCCGTACGCGCCATTATATTATAATGCAAGCCTATAGGAAAACAATTGTTGGTCTCTAACCTACATTAGAGCTAAAATACGACTTTGTCGGAAGCCATCACAGGTAATGACAATGGTCACCAGTCTGTTGTAAATGATATAGAAAGACGTTTTCGTCTAAAAATAAGCGTGAAATTGGAATATTTTGTAATTTTTGTCCTCTTCTTTTTGACAGGTGTGCCCATTTGTATCTGAGCTCTTGGACCAAAATATTATTTTTGTCTCAGTAATGTCAGAGAATAATAAAAAATAATAGACTTTTGATTAAAATTAATAGACTAAATTTCATTTTTTATGAAATGAATAATATTTCAGCTTCCCAGCCAAATCCAATGGAGATAACTTTAACTTTCACGAAATATTGCAATCAGATGACGACAGGGTCATCAAGTTGCTGACTTATTTGTTTGGCTTAAAACTTTCGAAACGACAAATGATACGTGCGATTCTCTTGTTTGGTGAATTATATTACTCACAAATGCGCGACAGGAAGGCAGCTTGCAATGATGAAAAAGAGAACTGCGACAATGAAAGTCGAAGCAACGATGACGGAAGTCAAGATCACGATGTGTGAAAGTAGAGATCTAGTTGGTGAAAAAGTTGCAATTTCAATGATAAATGCTGAAACTACGATGATAAAATTAAAAGCCGGAACTAAGATGGAGAAATCATGAAAGCCGAAAGTGAAAAAAAGATGTCAAAAGTCAAAACCACAATGATGAAAGTCAAATGCTGAAACTTCTATGATGAATGCTAAAAGCACGATGGTTAAATCTTTCGACATTCGTCCTCATTGTTTCATGTTTGCATCATAGTGGTTTTTCTTTCTTCTTTCAACATCGTGGTTTCTTCTTTCAACATTGTAGTTTCTTCTTTCAATATCATGGTTTATTCTTTCAACATCGTGGTTTATTCTTTCAAGATCGTATTTTCTTCTTTCAACATAGTGGTTTCATCTTTCAACAGCGTGGTTTTATCTTTCAGCATCGTGGTTACGTCTTTCAACATCCTGGTTTCTTCTTTCAACATCCTGGTTTCATATTTCAACAACGTAGTTTCTTCTTTCAACATCGTAGTTTATTCTTTCAGCATCATAGTTTCTTCTTTCAACATCGTGGTTTCATCTTTCAACATCATGGTTTCTTTTTTCAACATCGTGGTTTCTTCTTTCAATATCGTGGTTTTGTCTTTTAGCATCGTAATTTATTCCTTCTATATCGTGGTTTCGTCTTTCAGCATCGTGATTTCTTTTTTCTATATCGTGGTTTCTTCTTTCAACATCGTAGTTTCCTTCTTTTAAAATCGAGGTTTCTTCTTTCAACATCGTGGTTTCATCTTTCAATATCGTGATTTCTTCTAACAACATCGTGGTATCGAGCATTGTTTTGGAGAAAGAAAAATATAACCACAATAGTTTTTTCCTGAGCTTCATGACACAAGACGTTTGTTTTAATCATAGAAGTGCATTTTGATATCAAGTTATCAAACGTTAAGTTCAATTCATTTAGAAAGCAAATCCTTCAGTTTGGACAAAAGTGTTGTGCAATATCTCCGTAGCAAAAGTTATAAGATATATATCAAAACATTGCAACGTTGCGTTTCATTATGTACTAAGTGTATATCGTACCCTTATTGTGATTCATGCACAGTATTGTTTTGATTAAAGTTTTCAATGTCGAAGCTTAAAACATGGTAAACTGCCTATATCAAGTCTTACTACAGAATTGTCAGAAGTGAAAGGTCATTGTACAGTCTGCCGCTTGAAAGCATAGGTCACAGATGCCACTAAGAATATATAAATCCCTTTTGGTCAAGATTCAACTCAGAGTATGTGATTCTCCTTGGTTAAGATATCCTTTCAGTGTTCAGTAAATGGCATGCCAACATTTATTAGTCTGTTTTGTAAGCTTATATAGAATGCAGATTTTAGTGTGATACTTTTTCGATATACTGATGTTCTCGATATTGTTTCAAATCAATTAGTATACTTGAGTCTAAGACTTATCTATGATGCAATTATCGCTACACCTATACAAAACAGAATTAATTATGTTCTGAACCGTGTTAATTAATAATGAATTGTAAAAAATGTAACAAGCTATAACAGCACTTTTTCTCACAGATTCATGTTTAAATAAAGCGCGGGAAATGTACGACACAAACCAGAATACGATTAACGTAAGAATTACTGTTTGATTTTATTACTGTACACATAGCGTAACGTTATGTATTTATCGTATAATAACGTTCTTGAATCAAAAACATTACTAATAAAAAAACAAAAATGCAACTAGAATAGAAATACAGACAGCAGGTATTATTTCATGTACATGTATAAACAGGTACCTGGATAGAATAATTGATTCCAGATGTGTACTGGATAACTTCCTTTCATGGCGAACCAAGCAGAACCAGAACTTTATGACAGGAAGAGCAGTAATTCCATGTCTGGCAGGCCCAAAATCTGTACCAGTATTGTCCCGCCGCATTAGTATATAGGCCTCACAGAAAAAGATTAGTCCGATTTGCAAATTGTCCTACGGTAGTGCGTAGACTATAATATATAGTACAGACCTATTACAGTATGTCAAACTATGATGACGCCTTCTACTTACAGTATTATGAAAAGCCGTTTTATATACGGAATACCGTTACATTGAGAGTCGTGCAGTAGTCCCGTTTTCTCCGTGCAATAGTCACATTGTAAGTCAACAAAACAATAAAACGTAAGCCCTGATTGAACTTTTTAACCGACTCTAGTGTCTATTGAATATATATATCTAAAGTGAACAGTGTTAACTTTGTGAATCACACAGTTTCAAACGACAACAGTAGTTTTTATCGTCATAGTATATTTTTATCATTTGAGGTGTAATCATCTAATGTGTGATACATAATGAAATTAATTACATTTATAATACAATATTGCCTAACCAAGTTTTAATGATTTTTTTTTAATTTAGCACGTGGCCTCTATTTAGAGTGTTCTTTTTATATTGAAAAGAAAACAGAATCAATAAATATATGATTATTGATGAAAATTATTAATGATATTAAGCGTTAAGTTAAAAATCTCTATTTTCTTATTACAAGATGAAAATTATTAAGTACACTGAATATATGATTGAATGAACGAGTACAAGTCTGTTGCGGCGGAGGTGTAAAAGATGTTATGCTTGACTTTGAATCTTTAAGTTTTCCATTTGCGGAATGTTCGATCCTTGAATGCGGCAGATATTTTGTTTTCTTTTTCCCTATTTCAAATATAACTATATAAGTTACTATCACTGTAAAACTTTCTTGTTTGCTATGTGGAACATATTTGTACATTAATATCTTTTACAGGAATTGT
Organism: Mercenaria mercenaria; assembly: GCF_021730395.1. NCBI lineage: Eukaryota > Metazoa > Mollusca > Bivalvia > Venerida > Veneridae > Mercenaria > Mercenaria mercenaria. Next base: position 3,707,336 of record NC_069378.1, read on the forward strand.
AAAGTTTCTTCTCAGATCACTGCGGAAGGCGGCAGCGTCACAGGATGAAACTACGAAGACGACAACGACCATAGTGGTAGTGATATATATACTGATAAAATAGAGACACGATCCATGCACCTTTTAGAAAAGACTTACAGCGACAACAACGGAGATGGAACATTTTTAGACGAAAGTTAGATGTAGAAGATAATGCTGGATATAATGAGGATAATGATATGTAAGATCATTTATAGAATGTAGATGCAGCGGTCAAAAGAAATGAAATGCTGGAAATATCATACATGAGGAAAGAAACGAACAAAGAACAATATTATGAGTAGCTTAGGTGACATCAGTCAAGAATTACGAATCGGGGCGGAAGAATGTAAAAAGAACAACGTTTGTATTTTACGGTAAGAGATCTACAGGAACCATTTTTCCTTACTTATGTTGTAGGACTTTGCTCTGTTAGAAATCGAAATGCTCATTTTAATGAACACGGTGTTTTGAATCGAAAGCATGTCAATTTACGCACTTAAATTTTATGACATTCAAAGAGATGCCCGGTTTCAAACTACGCTGATGAACTTAGAATCCTTCAACCAGCAGGACCTAGTGGAAGGGGCAATATTCTACCGATATATTTGACAGTGATATAACAAAACTTAAGGTCAACGCAGGCTATGCTTATAGTTGCAAAACACGGGCAGTGAAAAATAAAACATCAAAATTGCTTGCCGAAGAAATGCTTGTGTGAGAAACATTGGATACTGATAATGGATGCAGTAAGTGAGAAGAAAATCTGGAGGAAGCAAGAACATGTTATGAGTGCACAAAAAGGAAGAGAATTGTAATAGATGTACTAAACGTGGTAGACAGTCAATGTCTTGCTCAACAAGAAAGGAACAATCACTGCAAGTTTGACTTAGGCCAAAATAACAACATACCCTACCCATGTAGACCTAGTCGGTTCCAGCTGTTTGATGTACGTATAAGTGAATACGTTTTCATACATTTCATGCAGTAATTACTGCATTCACTGTTGCTAGGTATAGGATCGATAACGCCCAACAGTTCAACACCCTATCCATTAAAAGCTTTTTACAAAATAAAATCTAAGTAGCAGAGTGTGACTATCTTAAAAAGTATCACAGTCGGAAAATATTAGCCTACACTACTACTCTTTACGTATTTATAAGCATTGCTTTTTTGTACAGTCGGCGGAAAGGTGAAAACCCATATTCTAACAAAACGAAGTAACGCATTCGAGGAAATTAATTTCATCACAGAAAATAAAGAAAGTGACTGATTATTGCTGAATTCAGATACCTGGCTGTTATCATGTCGATATATTTTTGTCTTTGGCTGCTTTTTCTTTATAAAGGGACCTTGGCCAGCACTAAGTTTACTAAGTTTCTTCAGTATGTGGATCTCGGAGGGTTTACCTGTCAGGCTGCCCAGATCATTTTTGATGAAAAAGTAGGGACCTTAGCGAAGTGCGTTTTGAAGTGTTACGATGCCACAATGTGTTATGGCGTTTTTTACCAACCTCAAAAATTGAGCTGCGTTGGATGCGAAGAACCGTTTTTCACAGGTGACGTCGCACTGCTACTAAATGGCACACGGTATTATAGACGTCAAAGTAAGTGTCTTATCTCATATTTTAAAAATTTGGCTTATTACAAGAAATTTTATCACTATATTAATGAATTTATGGCAACCCGTGAGAAAATTTATTAAAACGGCCACGTTACTTTAGAAATATTATATCCCAAACAGTGATTTGTTATTGAATAAAATCATGGTTTGGAGCTTAGATGCAAAGACATTGCGCCCTCGTGTGATATAATGATAAGCACCTGTATGACAAACCTCGATTTTATTCAAAAGTGAGAAAAAATCACTGAAATATGTTATTCTGTTTCGTTGCTATGACATAATAAGTGTGACGTACAAACAGTGATTTCGTGCACAATAATACACAGTTTTAATGTTTTTTTAATAGGTAAATAAATTGGGTTGTGTTAGAGAATGATTTTAAATTAAAACGTTTGACATGTTAGATAATTCCAAATAATGTGTAAAAAGATCAGCTTGAAATGTGCAAATTTCTTACATTTTGGGTAAATATCTCAAAGACAAAACACATAATTCACCACTTTTCATATCATATACTTCTTTATAAATGGTAGAAATTCCATTAAAATCGACTTTACAGAAAAAAATCTTTCGCGAAAATGTTACCACAATTGCGATTTTCCCAAAGACTTCCATTTTAAAATAGAAAAAGGTCGCTCAACACGACAAAAATGTTGCAGGCTCGGTTTGATTTAGCCTGTTCATGGACTGTAGTGGAAATGCATGCTACAGAAATATTTGAAAAAATCTGTTTAACAGAGACATCTTCATGAACAAGACTAATAAGTAAGAATATTAAAAGGTTAGAGTTTCTCGGAATACAGAGCACCCAAAACATCATACACATTAACATTTATCAACACAGGCATTTCATTTTCTGTTGAGTAACAAAACGGAAATGCGGTCATGAACGGGAAGATATTCATGTTCTAATAGGGGAGTAACACCACACCGAAACTTACTAACTTCTGATCAATGGGAAGGAGGGAGAACATGTTTGTGCAAAAGTCTGTTTAGAATGCACAATCAGTTCTGAGCTTCATGCGTCCACATCCACCAGCACTGTTATAATACTTACACATGCGATTTCTTTCCTTTATTTGGCATTCTGGCCATAATTGGCCTTTACTATATCATATCTTCATTTCAGCCCAACGAGCTTAGCCTAGTAACCATACACAATTAACAATGAACGTTTGTTTCACTAAAACAAGTTTTACCATGAACTTCTTGCTTTGATATCTGCTTATATTATCATTAACTGTTACAAATGCGTGATCTGAAGACAGAAACGGTTTCAAATGTCGGTCAATAGAGGGATCCCTCTCCAATTCCCCTGCTGCCGCAACATAAGATGTGTATATTCCAACACCCAAAGAAACTCCCATGCCCCGATTACGCACTGCATCGATACAGACAAATGCTCTAGGACCTATAACTAATGATAATTGGCCGAACAATGCAGTCATATAACTGATAAAGTACATCATATGGAACTCCTCCTACCAAATTACATTTAGCAATTAGTATACCGAGAGCTCGACTGTATTTTTCTAAGTTTCCGGCGAAAATCTAATCATTGGCAATGAAATACTCTAAAACTATTAACTGCCCGACAAGTTTATATTACCACTTGTCTTTAAAAGTACTGTGCAATTGTAAATGGCACAGGTGACAAACCAGACTTTGAACCCGCATAAAGACAGTTTCTATTCCCCGTTAAGTTACAATGGAACTGGAAACGTCAATATATTTCCATACACTGACGCCTGAATTTCATATCCTTGGCGTGACGTTATTTTACGTAAGTCGTTGCATTAATACCTTTATTTAACTCAGTATTGTCAATCTTATTCAGGCTGTTGAACAAATTCATAATATATACATTACAGTTATACATGTAGATACGTATGTAATAATAAGGTTGTTATCTTTGCACTCCTTTTTTAGCGGAAGAATATTGCGCTCCTAAAGTCGCGCAATATTTCCGCTGCAGAATTCTTGCATATTTCCTGATACAAAGCTAATAGCCGATAAATATTTGCCGCCATAAAAGACATCCACAGTGACATTAAAACACATCATGGAATATTGGCTTACTGTTACACTCAGTAGATCTTTATAGAACTACAGCCATACACATAAAAGTGCAATGACTTCCGTTGAAAAATAATATTTTAAATAAGGTTTATCTTGAAAAAAGGCTACGGGGCCAAAACGTCGACATTATCTGGTGTTGATTTTTTAGTATTATATAACTTCCATGGGAAATACATGTGTCGTCGTACGCTATTACAATGTATGTGCATCGAACTGTTTGATACATTATTTAATATACTGGACTGAAATAGTGAAATATTGTTACTGTTTCCGCTCATCGCAAGGTAGATATCATATAGAGACGTATTATAATCGTTTCTTTTTTCAGATATGAACTTACGGGGGCGTTGAAAGAAGTGTCGAATGAGATATACCTATAACTATTAGAACTTTCTTTATCATACATACATAATGATAATATTATATTTGTTTAAAATCTATTTCAGCGTACAAGGTGATTGAAGAGAAAATGTACTGGGATGAGGGACAGGTATTTTTGTCTCTTTCTTACTCTCTTCTCTTCTGTTTAAAATCAATTAAGATAGTAGCAGCCATGATAGATATGATCGGTATTGCAGTTACAAAATCATTCGTAAGACATTTCGCGACATTGTCATATTTCAGTTGTCATAATTGTTTTTACGAGCCTTAACGGGAAATGAAAAAGTCGGTTACTGACTTGTATATTACACCTGAATTCTTCATACTCGTATCTTATAGTGAATAAATATTAATTGCTGGTCTACTGTAGAGGATAATATAATAGGTTAAGGCGAGATTGTTCAAGCTGTTCACTGAAATGTTTAGCTTTCTAAAAGCAGACATTACTAGTAGTTTGGAAAGATAACTTTTTACCATTTTATGCAATAACCACTGGAACCTGACTAAAAAGTAAATTTTATGCAATTCTACATGATATACCTTACCTATGTATACTACGAGAACCATGTTACCAAGTGGGAAAATGTACTGCCCATTTCAATCGTGTTTTTCTCGCCTAAAACTTGCCTGGTGCAAGTAGTCATGACGCCTTAATTGATACTTGTTTAATTAAAAGAAGGCAGACATTTTTCGAATACTTTTCCTGAAAAAGCTTCTTATTTTACAAGCCTTTACGGTGGATGATGAATCCTTTATCAGTTTGCTTATTGCAGGTAAATTCTCCATATTTGCATCTTACCATGTGATGTAACACCTGATCGTGAATGAATCTTAAACGGAGATTACCCTTTGTACGAAATAATGTAATAGTTTTAGACGAAATGGTTCACGCTGATCTCTTGAAATTTTAATTTTTATAAAAACAGTCGTAACTTATGAATGATAACGTGTTATCATTTTACAGCCATGACCACTTGCAACAGACTAGAAAGAAAATGCCACAGTACATGTAATACACTACACTAGATATACTTTGAGAAACATGTTACTCAATGGGAAATTATTCTAGCCAATTCTAACCTAAAAGCCGCAGTTCGGCAAATGGGTAATTTATCTTCCATCGTGCACCAGTCACATTTTCTCAATGTTTATTACCTAAGAGACACTTATGTTTTCGTAATAGTGATAGTATACCTTGTGGTAGGGTATAATACGTACAATAGAACTTTTTTTCTGTACTGGTGACGTTGGCCGTGACGTCTTAAAAGTAATTAAGGCACACATCTATAAGCACTTCATTCTTTCATTTTACAGAAAGTATGTGAAATTCTAGGAGGACGCTTAGCAGACATAAAGACACAAGCAGAGGAAGAATTTTTAGAGAGATACGTCTTTCCCGGTTAGTGGGGTTTTTCTTTTTTCTCTTCTTTTTTTCTTCTTCAATTTTCTGGACATTTTAAAATTTTATTCCTTATAATCTATCAATTACATTTGCGCAAATGGAAATGAGAGTACTGATTTCTACCGTTTTAATGCCAACATAAAAGTAGAGGCTTCCGGGGCCTAGTAGTTAAGTTCACTGACTTTGAACAACTGAACAACACAACTTAATCATGACCGCTTATGGTTCGAAAATATAATTGAGGTGCAAAAATTCTTTCATGTGGGGAAGCTATCTAACTGGCTTTCGGAAAGCTGCGATTCTATCTGGACGCCTGTCCGTGCTTGCAGTCTTCATCAACCATCAAATGTTTATGTCACCATATGACTATACTGTGTCGTTGTGACGCTAAACCCAACAAAAATGCAGCAATAGAGGTTACATGGGTGGAAATATATCTATGACGAAAGAAAATACTCATCTTCTTTTCTGCTTCACCAATTGATTTTACTACTACACTTACCAAATCGTACGTTCGACATTTCCTGACATTTATAAGACATTTTCAGCCTACAGATTACCACTCCCGGATCTATCAATCATTTGTCTTGATGAAAGTATGTATCTAGTTGGATCCATGCCAAAAGTTATTACATAACTTGTCAAGATGATATATATTATTTTATTCTGTAGAAGTTTTATCATCTGTAAGACATATAGAAAAATTGAATTTCTGTTAGCTGTCACTACATATTCTAACAATATCAAAATTCAGTTGAATGGACGAGGTGTAGGTCATGTCTCAGTATGAAGTCTTCGTCGAAGTTGTTGTCGAAAACATATCCTGGACTGAATTGCAGAAAACTGTTTGCAGTGAAGAAGCTTTCTATAATGTATCACTCTTTATATATTTACAAAAATGTCGAGACAATTACATTTTGATTTAAACATATATATGTTTGTTTTGAGTGAAATTGAATATAATATAATAAAATCTGTAAAAAGATTCTTGGAAGCATAGAATGCAACAAAGCAGAATAATAGCAGTCTCGGTTTGACCGACTCTGTCATGAGAAATAATGAAGTATGCAGCACTTCTTACTCCCTCTAGCACTGACTTAAGCGGAACTCTATATTACGCATCTATAGAATGGACTCCATGATCCCAAAGACCAGAAAATATATCTAACCAGAAAGAAACATTTTTGAAATTTCGCATATCGCAAATCGCTTGTGAAAATGTGGAATTTGTCTCGCTTCGTGGTGAAAATATATATATGAAAAACAAACAACTTTTCTTTCTACATATGCGATTGTGCGTTTGGGACACGCACTTCTTTTTTAATCAAATTACCTTGATCGCCAGAGGAAAGATATCGTGCGACCGAAATAAGATATCGCAAGCTCGAAATAAGATGTCGTGCGAAAATAAGATGATGTGCGCCGGAGATAAGATGTCAAGCGCTGCGTATACGATGTCATGTGATCGATATAAGATGTCATGCACTCGAAATAAGATCTTATGCGCTGGAGATAAGATGTCAAGCGCTGCAGATAAGATGTCGTGCGATCGAGATAAGATGTCTTTCGCTCGAGATAAGATATCGAGCGATCAAAATAAGATGTCGTGCGATTGAAATGAGATTCCGTGCCCTCGAGATAAGATATCGTACGATCGAGATGCGATTTAATGCTATCGAAATACTGTGCCGCGAACTTATCTGACTTTGATATTTCTGAAAGTGCGTGCGACTGTTACTTTCAAAATCACGTCACTATTTTTACGTAAGTGACGTCAAAGACTTGAAACGCAACATAAGTATGCGCCACATTGCCGTTAACGACGATAATTATAAATTTTAATCCTGTGAGATGTATATCGGGTTAGTTGAATTTAAAAGGAACCCGCTTCTTTTTGTAGGAGGAAAACTGTGCGTGAGCTGACTAGCACTGACTGCTGTCCATTATTTAAAAAATATTCAAACAATATGACAGATAGTCCTGTCGAGACAGCAGTTAAAATAATTATTTGATGCTACGCTTATTTTCGAAATAATAAAAAAATGTTCGCGATTTTCTGGGACAACTCTCGTTATTTGTATCGAGAAATATGCTATAAAAAAGCATGACTACAATTTTCGTCAATTCTTTTTTCGTCAAGTCTTACACGAAAAATTAGAAATTAATACACAATGTACAAGCAGATCTGTAAACCTTTATCACTTACAGTGAGTGATATGGATTATATCTCACAGATAAAAAACAGTATTTCATTAGTTTCTATTGTTTACTTGAGCAGTGATTCATAAGTTCGTCGATGAAAGAAGCTATCCCGGTATACAGATTACCATCTATATGCAGGTTTAGGTATCTCAGTTCCGGTATAAATGTTTTTGTATGTTTTCTTTCAGGATATAGTCGTAACTTTTGGCTAGGTGCAACAGACTTTAAAAACCTAGGAACGTATCTCTGGCTAGACGGAACCAAAGTTTCTGATTTTTACGTCAACTGGTCGCCAAGACAGCCCAATAGAGAAGAAGAGCATTGTGTTATCGCTTCGAATTTAGACGGTTGGGGATGGCGTGATACGGATTGTCAGAGCAAGCAGTTCAGTTTATGTGAATTTTAATGAAAACAATGTACACATATATATTGTATTTGTAATATTAAAGTTTGTCCATTTAGCTAAAATGTCTTTTACCGTGGTTCAAAGTAGTCATCAAATATATATACACGCTTCCCTGTTTAAACCTAACAAGGTTTGCATTGCTCATGGTCAAAAATCGAAAGATTCAAATGTAGCAGAAGAAAGATCATTATGATAGACTCTATTCTATAAACCGCTTTATAGAGTTTAGTGACATAATGCCATTTTAATTTACGAAGTCGGACTTCCTTTTGAAAAATTAAATGACTGACATACCCATCTATGATACTTGATGATTTTGTATTGTGTAATTTGCTTAAAATTGGATTTTTTTCGGCGTTAGCTGAATAACATGGATTTTGACCTACATTATGTAGTAATCGGGACACGGAACAGGTGCGCGCTGAGAAGATAAGCCATTTATTAAGTCTGAAATGACATTGATTATCAGAAGGCACATATTAAATGGAACATATTTTGTAGTTTTGTAACCCTAAACTAAAATGATATATTCTAATTTAAAGTTTTTAGTGATTTATCACCGCTAGAGAAATCGAAAGTAAACTTCTTCCCCCGTTGCGTACCTCGCTTATGGATGAATGAGTTGAAGCTGGTTGTAACTGTAGAGTCAGTGTACCTGGTGTCGGACTGTACGCGGTTTCGCACTCACGGCAAATTCATGTTCTTCGTGAAAATAAAGCAGAAAATTTAACAATTCTTTGTTATCATTTCACGAAACTGAGTTATTCCCTACATAATTTGACACCAGGGGGTCTTTCCCCACTATAGCCTCGCTCTGGCAAGTGCAGACAAAAACAATAACAACACCAATGGAGGCCAGTAGGGCAGCTGAAAAAATTTAATTTTCATGAAAATAATGACTATGCAAACAACAACAATGTGCAAATAAAATTTAAAAATCACTATTCCATCACATATTATGTAAGTATTTACCTATTACTTTACCCAAATTAAAAAGATTTCAACATTTATTGAAGGTATCCCAATCTGCAAATGTTTGATTTAAGTTCTTTCTTTTTTAACTGAAAACTTAATCAAGTAATTAGGGTTATGGGGTCACTACTAGTGATTTAAAAGCTAGGGTTTTATTTTCATGTCAACTGCTTTAGCCTTTTCCAGTCCAACTAATTGTACGCTGGTCGACATATTGTGCTAGTGGGTTACTTATGGGGGATTCTGACCCAACACGAAATTATTTCAGAATCAGCCCAGGACGTCAAAACATTTCACTGAAAGGATACCTATTTATCATTTAAATTTGCTGCTTAGTTGAAATTTTTGCAAATGAATAATGTGTTCGTATATGCATATCCAAATATTTTCTGTCTGTACATTCTGTTTAATTCTGAATTTTTCATGCAACAAACATTATTACCTCTACGCCGTTTGTCTTTTTAAAGACATTTCTTGTTTATACTGTTATAGATGTTTTGTAAATGACTTGTTCCTCTTGGAGGAAAAAAGTCAAGGTCTTTTTTTTAGTAAATATCATTCGTGGCTATTTACTGAGATTTTAGAGTCCTCGGTGGAACGTTTCAGAATGAATGCATATATTAGAAGTGATGAATGATAGATTTCGCTTTATTGAAATACATTTGCAAGACTTTTAGAAAATGGATTATATTTTCTTGGTGTCGTTCCGTTCACATAACACGCTTATATATCAGGATGGTATCCCTCTTGTCAATACACTTGTCGAATCTCACAAAAAAATCTAGCACAAAATAAAATTTTATCGGTTCTGGAGAAAAAACAAACTGTCTATTCAAATGTAGTGTCTGTACAACTAATCGTAGGTTCTGCACTATAATCGTAAGTGACCAACTGTAAAATAGTAAACTTTTTATCGAATACTCAAGATCTGAAACTAGATTAGTATATACATCAGACGTTGAAAAAATATACGAAATGAAGGACCCGTGATTTTGTCTGTCAAATATGGTGAAATTGTAACAGGTAGTATGACAAGGGAATTCACGAAGAGACTGTCAATTGAAATGGGATCAGATACCTCAGTATCATTGACTTGGCTTCCCTGCTATATTTATCGAAAATAAACCTTTATGCTGTTTTCCTTTCTTTGTTTTTTAGTTGTTTTGTTTTGTTTTCTGAAATAGCAAAACTAATTCTTATACACAGCTATGAATATTACGTAGCATCTAGCCAGGTAAGGTCTGCACGATACAAACATAACGACAGGAAAAAACTGTCTGTTTGAATATAGTGTCTGTACAACTGATCGTCGGTTCTGGATAATATAACCGTAACTGACCAACTGTAAAATAATAAACTTTTTGCTGAATAATCCAGATCTCAAAACCGATTAGTAGGAATAACATCCGTTCAAAAAATATAATGATTTGTGTCTTACGAAATGCAGGACTCGTGCTTTTCTGAAGTTGTTACAGGTAGCATGACAAGGGGATTCACAAAGGGAATGCTATTGACAATTGAAAACGGGATCAGATACCTCAGTATCATTGACTTTGCATCACTGCTATATAGATCTATCGAAAATAAATCTTATATTCTTTTCTTCTTTTTTTTTTGAAAAGGCAAAACTAATTTATATGCGCAACTATGCATATTTGCGTCAAACTCCGATCGATACACAAATAACGGCAGAAAGAAGATAGTAGTAGCTACGTCAAGCAAGTACAACGTATATATATTGTTTGCATCTTTAAAAGCGCAGATATTACAAAGAAAAATCCTACAAACTGTTCTTTTAGCGGTAAGCCCCATATTTTGAGAAATAAATTTCAAACAACACCAAGTCATAGAAAGAAGGTGTTGTTTTTCATGATATGTCAACATTGAACAGCATATAAAACATATATGGTCAGGATCCATGCTGTTCGCTAATGGTTTCTCTCATTGCAATAGGCTTTGAAAGCGAACAGCATGCTTGTCGCAAACCCAGTATGTTGTTTTTCTCATGGCACGGCTCATATTATATTATTCTACAAAACAACTGTCAATTTACAATTTACATTTAATTCCGGAAAAGGACACACTTTCGGACAGTTCAACGCCTTTAAAACCTTACGATTTTCAAAGACCTGTTACATGTCTTTGTTTTGATGCATTTGCAATAGTGTCCCAGTGCTATAACTGCAACATAGTTTTCTGCAATTGTTTATTTTTATCTCTTTACAAATGGCATTCATTCTTAAAGGGGGACAACTTTTGAGAATATTCTAAGCATCAACTCGTTCAGGACAGAATGTTAGAGCATGTGATGGACAGGTAGATTGGGAAAAATGTTGTTAATTTATCAAATATTTCTGTGTTTTGATGATATACTCTTAAACGTTAGCAAAACATAAACTGAACTATACATACCTATCAATTTAATATGCCCTTTGCTTACAGTTTCAGTTTTACATTTGCTAGAAAAGTATTTTAGGGAATGTTAAAAACATTAGGAAGTAATTTGTTGTAAATCCGACTGTCTGTATTATGAATTATTTTGCAGTGAAAACCTGTACAGACGGTTTACTTTGTCGATATATATATATTTACAATATGCCATAATTTTCATTTAAGAAAATATGATAAAGACACGGCCTTATGTACTTGTTTTTAATCTTGTTTTTGTTATGTTATTTAGTAATTAAGTTACGTCTTAAGAAGTGGCGAACTCCCCTTAACCAACTGCCTCTCCTGAAACATGGTTGACAGGAGCATAATTATGTAGCTCCTTCTCATTAACAATTGCAACCAAACCTGTGCTTTAGACTACCTCCCAATAAAGGTCACAATCCTCCTTACTAAGGTTACTGTTAACATAATATTTACCCTTCCTGTCTTGAGAGACCACCTGTTCAAGAAGATTAACATTTTCATTTTCCAAGGGAGGTTTTTACAGACGAGTTTGACTGTTAAATATCCCAGCACCCACCAACAGATTAAGTACCAGGTCGATACCCGCTAATATTACCATAGACAATGTCTGATGGCTTTAACATAGAGTGACATGATGCCTATGTAAATAGCTGAGGTTACACGCATGTCTATTACGTCAGTGCGAGGATTAATATTAAGATTAATACAGGAAATTCAGTTTCGTCAGCAGCTGCACGAGAGAACAGACCGGGTATAATTCATAGAATATGGCTCTAATGAATATCCTATCTAGTGGAAGGAGTCACCACCAGAAAAGCGGCGTATGCTTCAAGTTGATGGGCGGGTCGTCTTGGCCGTAAGTTCCATGCAGACCAGGCAGACATTTAATTGCCTCAGACAGACTGCAGCTTATATAAGCGTGTGTATTATATCCGAAACAATGCTATCATATCATGGGTCTAGCCAATAGGAAAACATCAAACTTCATTATAGGATATTTATACCACTGAATGTTAAACTAGTGAGATAAGGTCAATTCATGGTACAAAATGTTTAAATATTTTATCACTAAGTTCATGTGTTTTTCATAAGCCTGCATTTTTTATTCAAAGTTAATTCATTTGATGTACTTCGTTTAACTGTATAGCTTTATGTAAGTATGTAGTCTACATGTGATATCAAAATATATCTTCCCCAATAAGGGAGACAATTCCCGAGACTGCTATTATTTTGATTAATGATGATCTTCTTATAGAGTTCTTCACAATTATGGCTGAAAAAAGCATCTTCGTAAAGCTATATACATTATAGCAAAATAATAATATTCCGTAGGTTTTGTAATATTTAATTAAATTTATTTTTATGGCGAAAAACACAACACATGATATTAAAACGATCGTAAAAAATCAGGTGAAGGCGACTTCTCGCACTTTGTGTAATATGTACGATCACATAATTATTACATGATATTCAGTAGGAAACCAGACAACGCACTTTTAATCAGTCAAAATTGTACTCATTCATCGGTTGTCGATATTGAGGCTTATGAAGTCGAATCTTTGCATTCATATTGGCAGCACACTAGAATATTTGGTTACTGCAATACACTAAAAATTCGTGCATAAAAACATTATTTGCGTATTCACTCTACTAGAAGATATTAATTTGGGAACCAGAACAAAGTCGTTGAAATAAGTAAATAGTAGAGTAACTGTTGGTATTTCAATGTATACTCGACAGGACTAAAGAGTTTAAAATTGAATACCTCTCATATCATTTGAGTATTCTTTAAATAACGGACGGCAGTCAATGCTTAACTACGATATAAATTTTAATTGTATGAGATGCATATCGGGAAAGTTACAAGAATTTAAAAGGAAGTATGGGTAAAATTAAGTGTGCGTCGACTAGCACTAACTGTAATAAAAAAGTTCGCCATTTTCTGGGACAACCCTCGTATTCTTTTATTTCTGTTTATCATCAAATTTTAATATAATCCTGAATGTTAATCTTATAAATTAAATTACCATCATTCAAATTAGTTTAGACAACGATGCCTATCAAAAGATAACAAATCTTCAGGTATCATGCAATTCAGTAAATTGTGTAGTATGTTATAAGAATCTAATATTTTCATGTCTATCCAGAAACGGAACTTGGTGTGTAACAACAGTAACAACAACTAAAGATGTTTGTTTTTACACTATTATGGACAATTACGTAAACCTGTCTCTGATTTGAAACTAAATTTGTTAAATAAGGCTAAAATGATAAAAATGATTACAGCAGAATTTCATGACGGTACCTGGAAGTAACCCTGTTAAATCAATAGCTTATATCTTCAAAGTAGGTGAGTATTAATTCTATTTAAACTGTGGTGTAACATGGTCTAAGGGTTCACGCTACTAAATATCAGCAACAACAACAACTACTGTTCACTATAATAACTACTGTTTAATATTGTACTAAGTTCTAAGATAATATTAACATCAATGTCTTTCTTCATAATTCTCTAACATAAAACTCTGTTATTTCAAATAATCTCTGAACTTTAACATTAGTACTTCATCGTTAATTGCCTCAGTTCTAATCTAACTAATTCATTTTGCGAGTATCGAACATACGCATTTAACCTAACTAGGTACCAGAATGATACTGAAGTTTTGTCTCAAAACTTCTGCTTATGAAAGAAATGATTCGTGACTTCAGTCATGTGGCGTGATCAAAAGACCGGGTGTTTATAATTACCCTGTCATTTATCAAGTTAGTCAGTTGTCAAAACAATTAGTAATTTTGAAACATGCATTGCTGGACTATGCATTAACTGGGCGATATAATGTAACCTGTCATTTAATGCACATGACTAATTTCTAGACCGTAAAGTTAAGTGTGAAAAGGAATGCGAAATATATTCTTAAAGTACATGACTTATTATCGACCGAAAAGCTATCTGAAAAGAATGCCTAAGAAGTATTTGGTACAATGGATTCTTTGAAACCATTATATCACAAAACGACTTCAAACAGTCACTATTTGCCGCCTTATTTTTCATTAGTTTTGATTAAACTCTGGAAATTGTGGCTTTTATGCATTTGTAATAGAATGGCATGCGGAATATAACCACCTAATTACATCTGGGAAATATGCGGATACTAAGTTAATTATCACGGTTTTTATTTTTCAAGAAGAAACGGAGTAGCACATTCACTGCGGGGAATCACATGATCAAAATAATCTCTAAACCAAAATAAATTTATTAATAATGTCGGATAATATTGAAGAAACTTTTGCTGTAAATCTAAGATACAGCCTATCATACACCAACATACATGTGTCCTAAAACTACATAGATTTCAATCACAATCACCTTCTGGTTATCTGGAATACTTCAAGAATCTGATACTTCTTATTTTCCTTAGTGTTTTTAATTACAGGATATCTATCATTATTGTCAACTCCATGATAATTTAACAATCTTCATTAGTCATATGATAGGCTATGTTTCAATTTTATATCTTATCAAGACAGGAAATTTATTCATGTTCTTCAAAATATAACTTTGGTTAAGAGATTATTTTGATCATGTGATTCTCCACAGTGACATTAAGTAAGACTTACTTTTCCGGTCATTTGGTGTAATTATATTTTATACCTTGAATATACAAATTTTGTTCCTTTTTCAGTACCAAATGCCGCCATCTTGAACTAATATTGAACTTATCCCTCATCTACTAGTCTATTTAAGGAACACATTTTCATATTTTTTTAACTGTATTTCACAGCGGTACGTGTGCCATCAGATGTCATGACATGCATCAGAAAATGGCCTAACTTGTTATAAGCAGTAGAGTGCTGGCCAAGACTAAGCTGATCCGACCCGGTGAGCCGTGAGAATTGCTCCAGTGGTATCATTGGACTCAGTGTAGGCAGTGCTTGGGTTTTCAGGACTGTATTGACTGCTCTGAACCGGTCACATATTGAGAGTATTACCGGATTTTGACCTATGACCTTGACCCCTAGCCGATCGGTTTCGAATCTGACGTGGCCTGTTTTCTCTTAGATATTGGCTTGCCATTTACAACAAGGTATCATTTATCAAAATTGGACACCAGGTTATGAAAATATGACTCTTCCTACTCCTCCTCTATTTGATATATGAAGTATGCATTTTTTCACGAAAAATGATATATTTTGAGACGTTTCTCTGACGAATGCGTCGGTGGTAAAAATACACAAATTATATATCCTTTAGACAATGTTTAGATTTAATTTATAAAAGTTATTTCATTAAAATATCTTGTGTTTTGAACATTCTACAATTATTTGAAGTTAATGAAAAACACGGACTTTTTCCGTACGGAAAAGTACGGAAATATAGCTTTTATCCTAGATTATATACAGGCGGACGAATTGATGTTGTCTTTTTGTCAAAAATTTTCAGATTTTGTCATTTTCTATCAAAACAAGCTTTTATTTGCAGTTATTTACCCAAAGTAAATATTTTTTCTTATTTTACAGATAATATTTTAAGTCAAAAATGGCAAAGTTCAGCAAATGTTCCCGACGGCATGTCCGTCGGTGAAGAAAATTGTTATTCATATTCGATTAGACAATATTTCAAACTACTTATTAAAAGAAATTTCAGTTTGATATCTTACTTTTAACGCTTTTTATAGTAATATGAAATCTGTGATTTTTTCGAAAAAAATGCGACCAAGATTAGCAATATACGGTCCCTATAGCGAGTCTACAGATCATACAGACGGACAAAACTTACCTAAAACTTTTTTTCCATACAAATGATTGGTATTCACCAAAGCGTGTTACTTTAGAGCCTATGTTGATGTAAAAATGTTTTGAAAAACAAGGTGTATTTTCGTGCATTTTTTTTTTTTTGCTTTTTCTTACATCATGGCACCCATGTTCGAGCCCGGGCGACCCCAAGGGTCGGGTTTGAGCCTTAAGCTATACCTTAATGAAATAATTCTTGAATAGTTCTAGATCAAAAGGATTTAAAATTACCAACTTGAAGACAACACATTCTTTACTAGTTTCGACCTTTATGTCTTCGTCAGAAATAACAACGTACAATACAAACGACGTCACGTCCGTTTGGACGCGAACGTCAACGTGACAAAAAGCGCAAATGAGCCGTGACATGGGAAAACCAACATAGTGGGTTTGCGACCAGCATTGATCCAGACCAGCCTGCGCTGAAAGCGAACAGCATGGATTCTGACCAGGCTGCGCGGATGCCACTATGTTGGTTTTCTCATGTCATGGCTCAAATATAGAATATATTTTTATTAATGTACATATAGATACGGATCATAACGATACGGCAGGTATTTACCGAAAACATATTTCTTCAATATAAAGTAGAGAAAAATTAAGCCCAACATATCTACATGACAAATTTTGAAGTATACATGTGAAGCATAAGCGAGAATTAACAATAGATCTACTTATAATTATACAAATAACATTAACTTAAAAGCTAATCACACATATATAATTACAGACACAATCAAAAAATTAAAAACTTAAAAAAATACGATTTAAAAAACAAAATGTAGTCAAACGGCGGAAAAGGGGACCTTAAAGCAGGAATAAGGGGAGGTAATAAAACTGCAATAAAATATCAAAATTACGAAAATTAGAGCAGATACATTCTTAACTTTTACTTAAATTATTAATATTATTTTAAAGTTAGAAAATATATTAAAAATAATACTATACAGTTATAATATATAAGCTATAGGGATATAATGAAAGTGCTAGTATATAAAACCCCATTAATAGACCTTTTCCTTCTTTCATCCTCATGTGATGTGTACACGTCAGGTGTTGGAGATCCATTCCCTTGATCAAAATATCAGATTTCACTGTCCGACATATTGTTGTTTCAACTACTCTAAGCCCCGACTAAAGACTTACAAAAGAATGGTATGGAAATTTGACCAAGGTGACTACGATAACTTAAGACAAGAGGAGGCATCTACCAACTGGGACTCCCTAGCAGATGATATTGATACATATGCAAATAATGTCACTCAACATATCATTTCCATATCAAAAAACATATTCCTAATAAAATAACTACAATTAGACCAGCCGACCCTCCATGGATGCACAATGAAATAAGAAAACTCATCAGAAAAAGAAAAAGAGCATACGATAAGGCAAAACGTACACAGAGCGAACATCACTGGACCAAATACAGACAAATAAGAAATAAAACAACCCAGCTCCTCAGAAATGCTAAAACACATCGTTCTCAAAAACTATCAGATAAATTAAAAAATGAAAATCTCAAACCAACAGATTATTGGAAAATATTAAAGAAATTCATATCACCTTTAACTAACCCAGCAGTTCAAACCTTAAATGATAATGGTAATCTTATTACATCAGACACTGACAAGGCAAACCTACTTAATAACTTTTTCCAATCGCAAACATTACTTGACGACAATAACAAAACCCTCCACACATACAATTAAATCCGAATCACACAACACTAAACTCTATCAATATCACAGAAGACGAAGTAACTGTAACACTCAAGTCACTTTCAACAGGAAAAGCAGCAGGACCAGACAATGTAAATAATAGAATCCTAAAGGAATTATCACAGCAATTAGCCAATCCATTTTGTAAACTCTTTAACATGTCACCATCACAATGGAAACTTGCACACGTTTGTGCTATCTTTAAAAAGAATGACCCGCAATTAGTACCAAATTATAGACCAATATCTCTACATAGCACCATCAGTAAAGTATTAGAAAAAATCATCCACAAACATGTTTTCAATTTCTTCTTAGAAAATAACTTTATTCCTTCTCGCCAATCTGGATTTGTCCCCAACGACTCAACTACAAACCAACTTGTCTCGATATACAATACATTCTGTCAAGCACTAGATGAATGAAAAGAAGTCCGTGCTGTCTTCTGTGACATCTCTAAAGCCTTTGATCGCGTCTGGCACAGAGGGCTTCTTTTCAAACTCGAATCCACAGGTATCTCTGGACGTCTTTTAAACTGGTTTCGTGACTACTTAACACAAAAAGTAGTTCTTCCTGGTGGCTCTTCTGATACAGTTGTTATCTCTGCTGGTGTACCACAGGGCTCTATTCTGGGACCTCTTTTCTTCATTGTTTTCATCAATGATATTGTTCATGATATACACTCTACCATCAAACTCTTTGCTGACGATACAAGTCTATATATCATTGTAGATAATCCAATATCTGCTGCTGAATCTTTGAACTCTGATCTTTTAAAAATAACTAAATGGTCGAATGACTGGCTAGTAGACTTTAATCCAAGAAAAACAGAGTCTCTTTTTATCTCTCGTAAAGTTAATAAACCCTTACATCCTCCTCTAACCATGCATGATGTCAAGATCAATGATGTTGAATCCCACAAACATCTTGGAGTTGTTCTCTCTAAAGACGGAACGTGGCACGAACACATAGATAGTATCAAGGAAAAGGCGTGGAAACGTATCGGAATCATGAGAACCTTAAAGTTTATTCTTGATCGCAAATCCCTCGGAACTATCTATCTGTCTTTTATCCGACCTCTTCTTGAGTATTCTGATGTGGTATGGAGTAATATTACCCACCAGGAAGAATTTGAACTTGAGAAAATTCAACTGGAAGCCTGCAGAATCATTACTGGAGCAACCAAATTAGTTTCTTTTGAGAACCTGTACAATGATACTGGATTTGAGTCCCTTAAAATCAGGAGAAACAAACATAAACTGATCCTATTCTATAAAATGACTAATCTTCTGACTCCCCATTATCTTTCCTCCTTGGTTCCAGATGCCGTTGGCCAAACATCTGTATACAATCTAAGAAATGCAAACAATATCAGAAACTTTCAGTGTCATACACAACTATATGCTAACTCTTTCCTACCATCAACCATAACCGAATGGAATCAATTACCACTAGAACTGGGAAACTCTCCCACACTAGCCATCTTTAAAAGGAGACTCTTTTCTGGAGGACATAAAGCCCCCGACCACTACTATGTTGGAGACCGCAAATACCAAATTCTCCATTGCAGACTCAGAACACATTGTAGTTCTCTAAATGAAGACCTCTTTTCCAAGAACATCGTTAATAGCCCACTATGTACATGTGGCGAGGTTGAAAATACATACCACTATTTCTTCAACTATGTTGGAGACCGCAAATACCAAATTATCCATTGCAGACTCAGAACACATTGTAGTTCTCTAAATGAAGACCTCTTTTCCAAGAACATCGTTAATAGCCCACTATGTACATGTGCCGAGGTTGAAAATACATACCACTATTTCTTCAACTGTCCTATTTACACAAGAAAGCGCACGGAATTATTCAACAGCGTCCAACTAATTTCCAACATAACACTACATACTTTGCTATATGGTAATTCATCAGTCACAAACACACAAAATAATTCTATCTTTCTACACGTACAAAAATACATACAGAAAACAAACAGATTTAAAACATAACACGACTCCAAATTAGCTAATTTCTTAATTCAGACCATTTATGAGTATGATATAAGTCCGTCAAATATAACCAAATGCTCTAAAGTGACCACTACAACCTATCTTTTCTTGCTTCTTGCTTTTCTATCCTTTCTTTCCTGTACGATCTCATAGATATGTTTTTGTCTTTACATTTGCTTTAAATACTAAACGAATACACATATAGTTATTTTCCTTCATTTTATGTTTAACCGGTCTACATATAATACTGTTTATTGTGAAGTTAACATGTTACCGAAACAAAATACCAAAATACGCAAGGAGAGAGTTTCAAATAAGCTTGGCTTTCTACTCAATCCTTCATGCTGTAACTATGTAACGTTTCATGTTGTAAATATATATGAATAAAATATTGTTTAAACCAAAACCCCATTAAATGTTACTCGGTAACTGTATTCACACAGTAAACAATACGCTGGTGTTCATGCCAGATGGGTGCACGATATTTAACCGGTGAAACCAGGGCGTTCCACGTAATAATCTATCCATATCATCATCAAAAATATCATGAAATCATCTAAATTGTGATCAGTACTGTTGAAATGTGTAGCCGCACTACTAGCATATGCACAATCTGACTAAAGTACATATCCTATTACGCTACGCATAGGATCTGAGAACGACCTATTCATTGCCTCGTTCTGACGACCCTTTCGCTAGCCAATCAGAGCCTAACTTACAACATCTTGCAAATCTACCTGTAGCCTTGACTTTTGATATTTACAATTCTTATGTCATAATGTATCAGACAGCCGGTTAGCTCAGTCGGTAGGCCACTTGCTTTGTAAGCGAGGGGTCCTGGGTTCGAGCCCTGGAATAACTGCACATTTTTCTTACTCTTTGACATTCGAACATGTCGTCTGATTGGATAAAATAAAAATAGCAATACTGGAAATCCAAAATATACAGAAGACGAATGTGAATGGGTCGTTCTCAGATCTTCGTTTAGAAGATCAAGTACTTTAGTCAGATTGAGCATATGCAAGATCGCTGAAATTGTTATTGTCAAATTTATGACCGTTCATACGTTTAGAAACATGTTGTCGTGTTTGACACACATATTGCGTGTTACACTTTTTAAAAGTTATGACATAAATGACATTTGAAGATGTGCAGTGTATATTAAATCAAAGTTTATACATAGAAGAGTTTGAAGAACTAACGAATTCATCAGTTTCTACTATCTTGCTACAATGTGTACATCTCATTGAATAGTTCTACAAATACATGTAGCTTTTATTACGATATCTTAATATACCTTTGTAGTAATATTTCATTGAAAATGACTGATTCTGAAAAAATATATATATATTAACAGCATTTGACCAAAATTACATGTACCTCGACATGCGACAATTCCACGATATTTGCGCGATAGACTGTCGTGAGTCTTTGCTCGTTGTCGTGTGTCGCGTTGAATGTCCTGTGTCATGGTTAAACTTCAAGTCGACAGTCACAATTCCACGACATTTGCGCGAAATAAAGTCGAGCGTCGTTGTATATTGTCTTGTATCTCTTTGAATGTCGTGTGTCACGTTCTTAGGGTGAATTCTTTCGATGTTTTTACACCAAGCAACTCTTATTAGCGTAAAAGTATTTCATGCTATTTCGTTAAGCGTTGAACAATTTTACGCTAATTAAAGTTGCTACCCATTCAGTTATATGGCAAGACTTGTCTACTTTAGTATTTTTACAGTAGCAGTTTAAAACCCTCATACGATGTTACATACATGTTTCTTTTATCTTATTATTTCCTGTAACTCTTGCTTTTCCTATTATAATTATTATATCTAACAATGTTTAAGACGTTTCATAAAATAAATAATTAATATACATCATTGATTTATTACCTCCCTTTATTTTGACTTTCTCGTGGAGAAAGTATATACCCATTTTTTTTTTTGCTGGGGTGGGGTACGCTGATTGTAAGCCTGTTGTTTACGTTGACGTCACCTCCGTGATTCCATACAAACAAAGTAAAGTGCAGTGCCAATGCCGAGAAGGCGCCGAGATACTATATATGATTCACGTGTATACTTTTTTTCTTATTTTTAGGGTTTTAGATTACAACAGTATGTATAGTTTGTGTGTGATTGGTTCTCAATACCATACTGAGAATGTTAAATACATATTTTTTGGTTTAGTAGGGGTGTATTACAAGCCCTCCTTCAGTACATTTTGGTTCGATCGTGTCACCTAGTCGTCATTTTGGCATACAAGTAATCAATGTAGATAATTGTAGATACTAAATTTTTCAATGGAAAAAGAATAGGGCGAATGTAAATATTGCTACTTTAACAGGGGGTTGGACGTATATAATGTCTCTCGGGTTTTTAAGCGAGAATTCAATGTCATCTTGGCAGAAATGGCGATGTTAACAAAGAAACGGGAAGTTTATTTAAAAAAAAAAACATGTAAGTACATGCTTATTTGCCATTTGATCGAACTGCTGATATACTCTTTCGATAGCCACATGTGTAAGGTGGGATCGACACATTCGTTTTTGGTCGCAGTTGACAGTACAAAAACTATTGAAGTGACAAATTTATTTAAAGTGACTGTTTTTGGATTTTTGTCATGTTTTTGTGCAAGTTTTGACCAAAACAGGCATTCTGCTCGTGTTAGATTGACTGTATTACGTACTCTATTACTGTATCTCAATTTCGACAATGTTTGCACGTTTCTAAAACCTGGCATCGCCGGGTTTTGTAACTTTAAGCATAATTGGATGTCTGTCGGGCCTATTTATGCAAATTTAATGTATCAACTGGCTTCAAAGCATAAGCAAATCAAAGGTTGAAACATACATGCTAATTGTGAAAAAGTAAAACTTAACTTAAACCAATATTTGCATGCCATTCGAATACTGTGTTTACCGTGTTACATTCTAGACAATTGTATGTAAAAAAAAAATTGGGTCTTAAAGCACGTACAGTAAGATACGGTACAAAAAAAAAACGTAATTTTCTGCCTCTTAAAAAAGTCTTCTTTTTTTAAATTTCAATGAAATAGTAAAATATTATCTTTGATCAATCATCTTTATGGAAATTGCATATAATAAGTTTGGTCATTTTTAATTAGCAGCGGTATTTTAATTGGAAACAGTTCAATCGTTTTATATCGGCAATGTCCGGAGAAAAGAAGCACGTCAGAGCATTTTCAAATGTTCATATTGGACTTCAAAACTTATAAAACAGAAGTTGTAATTAGACTAGTTTACATGCATTAACGTTGTTTGAAACCGCCGCAGCAAGTAGAAGGTAGCCCTTTCATATTATGTCTAAACTTATTATCTGCAATTTCCATAAAGATGATTGATCAAAGATAATATTTTACTATTTCAGTGAAAATAAAAAAAATATTTTTTTTTTAAATGCAGAAAATTACGGGTTTTTTTGTACCTTATCTTACTGTACGTGCTTTAAGACCAAATAAAAAATACAAAACAAAAAAAACAAAAAAACAAAAAAACCGGGTATGTGTTTGATGAGGTTCTCTCAAAGGAAAGTACGACCAAAATTGCAAAGAAAAGTGGAAATGCCATAATTATGTACCGGGCCTGGTGTCAAGATAATTATTTATTTTTTTGTTTCTGAAAGTGTATATTTCAGTAATCTTGTGTTATCAGCACAATTTTAGATTGACACAAGGTTCGGCTCACAATGAAAGGCGGGCATGTAATGAATAAACCTTGTGTTAAAAACGGTAAAAATCGTGGACCTCCTGTATTTTGAAGGTCTCAGTCGTACAAATAATAATTTTATGAATTAGTTTTGAATTTTTAAAGAGATTTGATCATTCTTATCAATAATGATAATAATATGTTTACGAATCGAGTCGAAATATCCGTCCCGAGGTCATTTGCGAGAGGCTTGTATAAATACATTGTATATATCAAAATTATTGAAAACTAAGAATATCAAAACCTGCCATATCTGACAAATCATGCGCAAAGTAATAAAATACAATTACGGTTAATTCCGCCTACTGTGAAATTTTCAAGACCCTCATTAGATGATGGGAGTCAGTACCCGCCGTTTTAGTTTTGGTCCAATGACAGGTTATAATTAGCAGCAGTTTTGGTCCAATAACCACGGTAGGGGTCAACTTCGCATTCCAGACCACGTGATCTAAGAGGCGGATCGATCGGGCGTTTGGCGACTGGTCAGTTTTATGCAAGCTATGTATTATAATAACTGTTTACAAAATAAAAGTGAAATGTGATTTATTGACGGATCTCGAATATATAAAATATGCGCTGTATTTGTTGCAAAAGTTTTATTTCATTTCATTGATTTAAACATGAATATTATGATATTATCAAGTAAAAAAAAGGATGAATTGTGATTCGATACCTTACCTTTTTAATTCACTTTTTAAAAGATAATTACAAATGTGGCCATTCATTTAGTAAGAAAAGCATGATGAGAATGTCTTGAGTGTTTTCTGGTGTCTTTGTTATAATAATTGAAAATAAATTCAATTCAGTCTTGTCAATTTTATTGGGAGAGAATCTAAATCATAATCTCATCGTTGATCATTTGCTTGAGATGTGCGCAAACTGTAATTGAATCTTGAAAAGAAACGTGACATTTACAAACCTAATTAATTACTGCTTTCTGTATATTGTAATATCTACATTTTAGACAGAACAACCCGTGTGCATTTTAGTATTATAAAATGGAGCATTACTTTATGAAACAAAATATCCATATATAGATGAAACACTATATATTGTTGATTCTTTCTTATTATGTTAAATTCTTGTAACAAAGACTGCATGTTTATGACATTTATCATTTACCTTTTTTGCAAGAAAATGTATATAAATGATAACTAACTGGTAATACCGTTTTCATTATTAGGATAATTTCAGATATTGTATTTCAATAAAACCGAATTATCGAGTTTTCACCTTACCTTTAGTTTATTCGTATTATTTTCATAAATCATTATTTTATATTATTATGTTTTTATCATCATTTATTCCTTCTACATTCACTGAAGGAAAATTAATTTCTTTCAGTTCCATTGCACACACTTTTCATGGTCCAGCGGGAATCCCTGCTGTGCTAATTGCACTTCCGTTAATTACTATTGCATAATCGCTGATAAGAAGCAGATAAGTTGGAAGGTGATTTTGCGGATTGGGTCATTATCGGTCTCATATTGTTAGTTTGGGAAATGATTTCATAACGGGTTTGGAATTAGCTGGAACATAATGAGCATAAGAATAAGCGTCCTTCTCGCTCTTTTTCCCTAACTTTCCATTCCCTTCCATCAGAGGTTCGCCAAAATCCCGAGGAACCATGGTAGACCTCTGGTATGCGAGAATGTTAGTTTCATGATCTGTCACACTTAGAAGAATTTTTGTATTCAATTAAATCGTTTTTATATTGTTTACTTTGAAGAAATGAATCATGGTAAATGAAAAACTACTGTTAATTTGTTCGCACCATTCTTCATTCACATAATAATACTTGGAACAATTGATACGTATTAGACCTTCCTGATAATACCAAGATGAATCTATACTGATATCAATAACTTATTCAAGGTCTTTAATTTAATTTAAAGATAACAAGAAGAGATGCACACAGTCTACCTTTATCTCGCGATATTAAATGAAACATTTATTATTAAGCTTGAAGACGTACTTCTATTCAACACAAACTGACAACCTGATGGTAAACACTGACAACAGACGGACATACCGACATCCTAACTGCATATACTGACAACCTGACGGCACAAACCGAGAAACTGATCGCAAACACTGACAACCTGACGGACATACTGACAACCTAACTGTATATACTGACAACCTGACGACACAAACTAACAACCTGATGACACACACTGACAACTGACGGACATACTGACAACCTCATAGCATATACTGACAACCGTACGGCACAAACTGACAACCTGACGGACATACCGACAACCGAACAGCATATACTGACAACTGGACGGACAAACTGACAGCCTGATGGCAAACACTGACAATTGACGGACATACAGATAACTTAACATAACTGACTGTATGGACTGACAACATAACTGTATATACTGACAACCTGACGACACAAACTAACAACCTGATGACACACACAAACGGAAGACGCCAAAACGGACACTCGACAAATAAGATATTTCTCGTGTTTTCGTCTTTTCGTGTTTTCGTGTTGGCGGGGCGAAAACACGAAAACTCGACAGCACGACAAATAAAGGGCGCCAACACGACATATTCATACCCGCCAGCACGAAAACTCTACAAATATATATGTCGTGTCGGCGCCTTCTAAACGTCGTGTTTTCGTGTAATTTGTCGTGTTTTCGTGCTGTCGTGT
The DNA here is from genome assembly GCF_021730395.1 of Mercenaria mercenaria. Taxonomy (NCBI): domain Eukaryota; kingdom Metazoa; phylum Mollusca; class Bivalvia; order Venerida; family Veneridae; genus Mercenaria; species Mercenaria mercenaria. The sequence goes on from NC_069378.1 coordinate 3,733,741, forward strand.
TTTTCGCCCCGCCAACACGAAATGGCAGAAATCAGCCACCATACACTTAATGTGCGCTAATTAGTGTAAATTGGCATTCACTAAGTTTCTGATATCAACCAGTCAATTTGAGGAAACAAAATGTCAGATTGGGTTTCCAGGTCAAAAACATAAAAAAAATAATATTCGAAATATTATAGTAATTTTAATGAAAGAATGGATTCGAAATAATTCAGACTCTGTTTTATAGTTAATGAACTTTTAAAAAAGCGTATCGTATGAAACGATATAGCGGCTCTGAAATGAATATATTCAAGAACTAGTGCTTAGGGATACACAAAAGATGACCTCTCCTAATATGTTGTTATTATTATTATACCAGATTTATTTAGCGCCCTTTTCATGATCAATTTCACATTCAAAGGCGCTTTACATAGTTCAAATGCAGCCACACAGGGCGCATAATTCATCCTCTACTAGTACAGACACAGAGCGATCTGACCAGAGGGACGGAGTGAGACAAAGCCCCCACGGCAGAGAGATCAGAAATCAGATACAGGCTTGTCCGGCTAACGTAGCCAAGCTCGTTGCGAATAGACAGCCTGGGTTCCTGACCAGTACACCTCTAGTCGGGTGGGAAACACTGATGAGCGTTTCTGAAAATTCCCAAGTAGCTGCCGGGGATCGAACCCCCGACCTTAGGATTGGAAGGCCATTGTGCAAACCACTGAGCTATCCGTCCACCCACGAATGTTGTCTTCCACTGTAGAAGTCATCCTGTAAAATACAAAACAAACCTTGCTAACTCGTCCTTTAAAGCCAACGTTAACAGGTGACCGAGTATTGCAGTGGCAATACAGAAGTCCTCTACCGGTGGAAACCTTTGTTAGTGTTCGTCCCTTGTGGTTGTTGGCAACCGTGTTGAACGGACGGACAAACAGACGGACGGACGGATCTCCTCCGGTGTAAAAAGCACGCACAACGTTTAACAAAATATCCAGGTTCTCGTGTTGGAAATATGAATGCAATGTATGCAAGTTGTACATTAGACACTATTTAAGCCCTCTCCGACCCGGAAGTTATTTTCCTTCGGAGTGACCCCTGTATAAATTTACACAAATTCGTTCTGTAATCAGTCTACCTAGTTTGCTTTCTGAAGGCGTTTGACAATCAACAGAAGAAACGTGACTTTACTTATTCGATATTTATCCTTGTTTTAAATATCTTTAAAGAGCATACTTTTCTGAAAATTATACACAAAAAAGAAACGTGTACCTTTAATATGGCGTAAACAGGTGAAAGTCATGTCTTTTTGTCCTACACCTCTGGTTAATCTTGGTGAAGTTTGCAGTTACTTATGAAGAGCATGTTAGTACCTGTTAAGAATCCAGAAGCAATGTTTAGAGTGCCTGCCGTTTTGTAACTGAATTACTGTTTAAAAACGGAGCTTAACCCAAAACAAACAAATGAACAAACTGAAATGCTCCTTCCAATTTCTTAGAAAGAAATACAAAGTACATATTATATGAAAAGAATTCAAACTTACGGATTGCATGAACTGTGTGCAGTGCATAAAAAACAGGCACATTGGCCAGATGTTACGGGCAGATAACGCCTGTGATAGCAGACAGAATAAACACAAGCAGAAAATAAACATTCTATCTTTCCAAAATTTTCATTTTCATTTATATGTGTTAATACAATAGGGTTATTGTAATAACAGCTTGTTGTCGTTTTGTTATTGAAAAAAAATCTTCAATGTTTTAACAGTTGGTCGATGTTAAAATAGAACTGAGTGTAAATTTTGTGTGCGCTATTTCAAGAACTTTGTCAGCTCATGCATATTGAATGAAAGTAGACTTAAAAGGTACAATACGTTTTTTTTTCTGCCTGTTCGCATTTACTTGTAAAATACAAGCCGTATTTATGACAACACTTATATAGGTATTTGATAAAAGGCTGTATTCTTCGCAGATATCACGCTTTTATCACATTTGTTATGTAATAGAAAGTACGCGTATCCAGTCACCGTATGTCACATTCATGTACCAAAAAGTGCCAGTAAACCGTATGCCGTGTGTCATTATTTTCATTCCTTCTGTTGTTAATGCTAAGACACGACACGCCATGTGAAACATGGATATGAATAGTTAAAGTTTGATAAGAACGTAATTTGTTTCTTTCAGTAAAAAAACCAGTCGTACATGATAATTGTTATATAGATATCACTGAGTGCTAAAGTACGTACTAAATTTACATAAAATCAACCGTGTTATAGGAAGCTCCGTGTCCAAGTTGTTAAGTTAGTTGAATCACTTACCCATCACCGATGTGGGTTCGAGCTGCGTTTGGGGCGTAGATGATTCTTCATGTGTTGAGGTCATCCAGCTGGCTTACAGAATGACCGTTAGTTCTACCCAGGCAATAATGCTCGCAGAAGCGCCTAGGATATTCCTCCCCATGAAAAGCTGGAAACTATAACTGTGTCAGTATGTCGTTCATCACTACAATAACAAATGAATCTGCTTTTTTATTAATCTTCATTTCAACTTTTATTATCAAGAATAACATTTTATTTTTACCACGACAATAGATATTTAATCGTATACAGTGTAATTGCTTAGTACCTAGATTTTAAGGAATAAAATGAATTTTACATCATTTATGCTTATTGTACATGTCATGTGTATGTTGTAAATGCTCTATAAAACAAATGCCAGTAGCTTCTATGCATAAACGAAAAACAGGTGTAAAGTGTGTCAGCAGTATCAAAAAACAGTTTTAATTAATAATGTAGGCTTTCGTTGCATTCGACATACGTTTGCATGTTTTCCAAACAATGTTATTCAACCTTCGTAAGCAATTGTTCATTTCCATTTTACCTTGTACGGCCAGACATTTATGTATTGATATCATTATTAATTAATCAGATTTCTTCACCCTCAGGATGCACAAACTTACGAATCATAACTTCGACTATAGCTAACATGCAGCAAAAATAACACATTTACGACGGATCAAACATAGAAAATGTAAAATTTACAGTAAATTACTTAGACAGTGTGAAACATTTTAGTCAACTAGGACCAAGCAAACCAACAAAGGAACACGGTGAACGGTCGGTGGCAAAACAGAAGTATGAAGAGTTTGTACTTCCTACGCACGCACTTGTTTCTTTTATTTAATCAAACTTGTTACAGCTCGCTTAGAGTGATAACTAAATATGATAGACAATTAGAATTTATGTTTGAAAGGCAGAAAATTCTGATGAAATTACATCTCCTAGATAGAAATGGCACCTCGTGTCTTTCAAAATAAACAGATTTGTTATTTAAGATACTGCAATTTACCTAATTAGATCTGTTTTACGATTTTAATAACCATTGAAAACTTGTGTAAGAGACATGTTTAGAATCCAGGCAATACTTCTCGGCTCGTGCGATTTTGTAAAAACAAGAACAATAGATTAACGCAATGCTGCCTGTCTATTCTAAGTATTGCGCAAGAGAAAAGAGGATTCTATTATAGGGACCATAGGGTTAACAGTTTTCCATTTGAAAATAATCTAATTTTCGTACAAGTTCGGTATGTTGACTGAACCCGTTTTCGCAAAGTGAATAAGTGTCGTATGAATGAAACACAATAATTAGATTTTATTCCATTAAGATATATTCTAATAACAATAGCTGCACCTTTATGATAAATCAATGTAAGGTTTGTTTTATAGTAACATAAAGGTAAAATCACGTTCTATTATTAGTAGTTCGAGTACTAGTTAGACCTTTTTCATTATAAGGATATTGGCAGTTACTGTTTTTCAACAAAATTAAATTATCGAGTTTTCACTATTTCTCCAGATTAAATGCATTTCTTCTAATCGACTGGTAAGTCACCTTTGTTTGAATGTCAGTCCTTTGCAAAATAATAAAGACTTGACCCAATTAATGACGTTGTAATTCAATAAATTCCTGCATCTGCAACACTTTAATGTATATGCAGCTTTTGATATGGCCCATTTATATCTACTCCACGTGAACAAGTACATACTTATGTATTTACGTAACATGTAACAAATTGAAATTGTAACCAAAACTTTACTACTAATAAATGCTGCTGTTGTAAACAATTTTAGGAGGAAAGACTTTTCACAGAATATTTGATAAATAAAATCAAGTATAAATCCTTTGGAAGAACAAAAGGTAACCAAGAAAAAGAATAGAAGACGAGGTTTGATTGAGAAGAACTGGTAAGTGGCCCACCCATTCCCCAACCCTTCAAGTACGAAAGCACTAACTTTATCACACACACACATTATCTCAAAGGACTAGAAATTTAGTCAACACAGAATTTCATGTCCGTCACATGGTACTTGAAAATGTTTTATTGTAAAGTATCTCGAAGCTAGATCATTTGAAAACATAGAGTACTGGACCAATCCTCGCCCAGAAAAGGCATTAAAATTGCAATATTTTTGTTGTAATACTATAAATCAACTTCTTTGCCTCGTTAGTTCTACCCATGCATTGCCCCATTCAAATGACCCAATTATAAGTAAACACTTACATCCGGGACTTTGAAATCAGGCGTAACACCATAGAAGTACAACCTCTCCAGAGCGACCCTCTCTTAAGCAAACATCTCTCTATAACAACATCATCAAAATTTCCCTTAGCTGAAATATACTATCACATTTACCTCTCTAGAACAACAACCTCTACATAACAGTCAATATTTGTATCTCCCAAAGGGTGATGCTCTACAGAGGTTGCACTGTATACTGTTTTCATTGTTTTTCCAGGTGGACAGGACCCATGCTCGCCCAGTGGTATACTTTTAAAAGAAAACCATTTGTGTATTAAATGACATGATAAACATTTAGTCTAATCTATGAATATTCTAAAACACATATTAACTTCCACAAAAATTATGATAGTTATACAATGGACGTGATTAAAATGTATTTACTGTAAAAGCTAATGATGCAGCACTCTTGTCCAAAAGTTATGGGTAGGGTGCAGACAAATCTCAAGATTGCATAAACAACACACTTTTGAGTGAACTAGAAGAGAAAGATGATGGTAAATCTGTCTGTTATTGTTTCGGCCCTGGAAGCAGCATTTCGAAAACATTTTTGACACCCGTGAGCCGGCGAATATTTGCTGATATAAAATCATTATTTGGTCTGATTGTTTGAAATAAACTGCATAAAAAGTTAATACTATGTTTAACCTTTAGCTGTGTAACAGCTTTTAACCAGTGTTTTTGAAAATATTTATTTTAAGTCATGTTTCTTCTTAGTCACTTTCACTTTTGGTTTCACTTTCACTTTTATTTTCGTCTGCTGTCGACCTTTACCGGAACAGGAAACTCGTCAATAATGAGGACAGAAAGTGGGACACAAAGAGTACAAAAACAAACAACACATGTGATAACAGTTTGCATCTTTATTACACAATCTTGCATCAAATTAAGAAGTAGTCGAGCATGTGCCTGGGCGAACATAGGTCCGGTGACTCTCTAGAAAGCAACCAAGTAAAATAATATTAGACTCGGTATAATATTACTTTAACTCAATGTTGTTATATTTTCCTGTCCTTTAACTGATATCAGAGTTATTTCATTATTCAGAGTAATAAAGTTTTGGTTAAGCCATTGCTATGGAGAGCGAGAGGTGTTGCATTTGTCAGAACAGAACAGTTCCCGCGAACAGACCGAATCAAAGCTAGTATGTTATATAATTGTACAGGAGCATTATTGTGCTTTACATGCCATGACTTTCGTTTCCATTGCGCGTGTTAAAGATTCACTTGACGGGGATTCCTTTTAAATACACTGTCCCGTGACTTTGGAAAATGGCGGGGGTAAGAGTGAGGCTGGGTGCGCACCATAAACCAGTTTAAGCTCCCCAGTGGTGTTTTTGCTACTGACCGTTCCAAGGCGGTGCCCCACTATGTTCCTTTATTTGTTCGTTTTGCCCTCGTATGTTTGCTTTGTATGTGAATGTGTGTGTTGGCAGTGTGCATATCTGCGTGCTGTGAGTTTCTTATTTGGAAGGCTGCGTTTTTTGGAACGTGGCATTCCCTGTTTGATATTTAACCTCGTTTTCATTACTTTGTTGGATTGTGTTCAATGCTTCCAAAGGATCTTCTTCAATATTTTATTGATTATTACTTTTGAACTACTTTTTAAAATGGTCATTATGTTTTAATATTCGATTAGCAATATAATAATCTCAAAGTGGGCGGATCTTAAAAAATAACCAGATGATTATTGTTAATTCAGTCTTATATTTTAGATCATACTGGCAGTGGAATGTTAACACTGCCAACTCAGTCAATTCTCAGGTACACATTTCAAAGATAAAATTAAATATTTCAGTTTTGCTGAGTCTTGCACGACTTATATAATCATTATTATCAATGTCTTGCGCCGCTGGTATTAATCAAATTTCTTGTTGCACAACAGGCACGAGCATAAATAACCGTCTTCTTTGTAAATGGTGTTATCCTGTTCTGGCAAGGGGGTGGTAATTTGTTTGCTGATTAAATTTGCGAAAATACCTGTCTGAATAAAACATATGATTTATCAACAGATATGAGGTTTGCGGAGTACGTATTGTATAATAACCAAGGTAAAAGCTACATGATAAACAGTCGTAATTTTCTCGTATTCACTACAAAAGCAGTTTGTTAGAAAATAACGTAACATCTGATTTTTTTTTTATTTGTGTGTGTTTGGGAGGGGAGGGGGTGCGTTATGATTAAAAATCAGATACCCCTCTAGAAAGTTACATCTGTATGTCTTTTAAAAGAGACGGAATTAGTAATTACCTTGTCAAAACCAAGAACATCGGATATTATATTAACGATAACAAACAGATACATTTTGAGTAATAATATCTCCCACCTTAATGCATCGTGAGCAGGAGATAATTGTTTTCTTTAACACTTGGAGACGAAACAAAAGCAGACAAGACAGAGCTCGTCTTTAGTAGTAACATATAGAAACACCTTTTTAGTTTCAGCATGACTAAATGTATTGTTAAATAAACATATCACATGTGTTTTTACTATTATGACTTCACGTTGATTTATAAAGGTTCTCAAACAGAATTACTAAGTACTAAAGTCCTCGAAACGATGTGTGTATGCTGAAAAAAAAACTCATGAAATTACTTTTTAGTAAACTAAAGCTCTAAAATCCTAAATAGCTTATTAAGGCCAGAAATGTGGCTTTAGACTAGTTGAAAATAATAAAAGTCAATGAAAGATAAGCAGATTGGATAAAAAGGTAATGATTACAATCACAAGTGTTTGACAGAATGCAATGGCATCCCTTTAGAAAGGTAGGTGACAGTGGGCATTTGGCCTTTATATGCCGTTCAACAAAGTGGAAAATTCTATTTCAAGAGAATTTTTAGTATAAAAAAAATTGGATCGGTTAAACCTATATGAAATTTCTATTTTTCTTTGGTTTCTGCCATGTTATCGTATTAAAAGACAGGGGTATGTGACAGAGTTATTTCTTATAATGGAAGCCTATGGAAAATTAATGGCAGTGTCTGACCTAAATAAGAATTAAGGAAGCATTTCACAACAATGGGACTTCGTACAATTTTTGTAGTTATGAATTTCTTCACAGTTTAAAAATGACATTGTTGCTCATTTACAGTTCTATATATTAGGGTTTACCACACAGAAGGACCGGAGCGGTTCATTTCCTTTGCATTAGTATTGGTATCCATCGTCATTTGTCGGAGTAACACCCGTAATAATGTGTAAGCCGCTACACTTATTGATTAAAAGCAGTTTAAGCCGATTTAAATTAATTTAAACATTTTATATCTAAATCAATTTGTTTTCTTTGGTTTTAGATTAGACTGGCATCAGTCGTTAGAATCATTAAATGTAAAGCACTTGGCCATAAAATCAATCCTCTCTGATAGAACTTTCTGAAAACATTTCAATATCTATTGCCTCTGTCTCTAACAACTTGACAAATGCGATTTGGAACCGGACAGCTTTCATACCTGCTAATAATCACCATCTCATTAGCAGTCATTGCAAATGTGTTCGTGATGTAATGTAACCTTTGGCCGATTGCCCCAGCCTGACTCGACCTCTATCCAGGTGCCCGCTCGTGATGAAATAATGCATGGGGGGCACCTGGGGTCTTCCACCACCATAAAAGCTGGAAAAGTCGCCATATAACCTATAATTGTGTCGGTGTGACCTTAAATCCAACAAAATAAAATAAATAAATCAAAATGTAAATATTGTAGATATATATTTTTAGTTTCATTTTCCTTGAACTGATAACTTTTACAAAACTATAATAAGCTACATTTTTATTCATGGTGTCATTTTTTAGATAATGATGAAAATGGTACTTCTTGTCTGGTTAACATGCTAAAATATTCACATATACAAAGAATGAAATTCCTTATGATGCTTATTTTTTTCTAATATAAACCGCGATGTGCAACGAGTACATTTTAACTGGATTAATATTTATGTATAATAGTAAATTTTTCAATGTAGAAATACTTGTAACAAGACATTTTCGCAACATTCAGTGGTTACGTTAACACAAAACCTTCAGTGGAATTAGTTTCTCACAGTAAATACAACATGCAGATGAAACAATTTTAAGAATTATTTGTCATAATAATACTTAATTGTCTGTTAAAATATGCATCATGTCATTTATTGATGGTTATTCCAGTACCCCTGACGGCAAACATTTTTTATAATCGCATTTATAAACATGTTTATAAACATTTTACATGAAACGCCTACATCCCGCGATTCGGTAAAATATTTCCTACTGTATTTGATAAATAGTATTTTATTATGAAATTAAGCTCAACTGTTGACAGAAATGAATGAATATTAAGCGGTCTAAAGAACTTACGCAAGAAATATTTACATTATAAGTGCACACGGTTTTAAAGACATTTCATGAAAATATGTTATAACACATTACAGACAGATGAAAACGCAACGTACAATAATATGTAATTTATCCTCAATCAAATAACATACATAAAAATTTCACCATTTAAATGTTGAATTCCTGTTGAGATAAGCCACAATAAATGGGGGAGGTGGGGGAGTTGAGTGGGGGGGGGGGGACGGGCACAGAAAGGGGATTTTGTAATGGACCTGTGAATATATATATATTTTTAAAAAAGAATGGGAAATGTAGGTTATAGTCTGATGTCTACCCATGTCGGATACAATGCCTGGAAGTGCACCTAAGATCTTCCTCAACCATTAAATGCTACCATAATACATAAATTGTGCCACTATTACTAATTAGAAAAAGAAATTGATTGTATAAAAATAAAATTTTCTTTTGTCAATTAAATTAGTAAACCGTAAGTAGTGTAATGCGCAAGTGTAAACTATAAGTTAAGTTTTAAAGGTCCATAATGATTTATTTTATCTTAAAAACAAGATGATACAGCTTTCCAAATAGATGTTATGTGTACTTACATTGTTAGAAAAGCACTACCCCTAATATTGCACATAACTTATATAGTTAGCAATATTCAAACCTTTGACAAATGTTAAAGAAAGAAATTATCAGAAATAGGATTTGACAAGAAATTAATGTATTTCATGTTCATAACGGAAAATGTGGCAGCCACTGTATTTTAAACAAAGGCATTATTGCAAATGTTCAAAACATAAATTTATTTGTCCCTGGTTTCATGTAATAATATTGAAATATCAAGGAAATTATTTTCATTTAATACAAGGAGGATGTTTTTTGTTCATAACATGGGCAAGCATTATATTTATAAGAGATTTGAATGTTTAAACATGACGACAAGAACACTGATACGGCAATGTTTTCGCTACATAGGGCACATAAAAAGAAAGTGATACATGTATTCAGTTTAAACTGATCCATTTTACAATCATTTTGTATTATTTCTTCTGTCAATATTCTATAGGTCATCTTTTTGATAAGAATTATGTGCTGAACATCCATATCGTTGAAACGCTTATCTGTTTTGTTGTTGTTGTTTTTTTTGTCAACGGAATGGAAAGGTGTCTTTCACATCTAATATCCCTCTTAAACATACAATTAATATCCGTCTTAAACATACAATTAATATCCCTCTTAAATATACAATACGTTTCTTATATTGTTGTATTTTTATCACACATTCTCCGTAGGACAGCTTAGCTACTTCTGAATATATTCCATCATTATAAAATTAAGTTTTCAAGAAGTTCCACTGCCAAATAAAATCAACTTTGAAAGGTTACACATGAGTGATTCTGCACATTCCTAAAACCTAAGCTTATTTCATCTCAAGGTAGCAATTGGAGTTCGTTACAGTTCACCATAAATATTGTACTGGGCGTCTTTTGACGAACACACATTACGAATTAAATAACTTTCGATATCAAAGGTTTTATGAACACCACATTCGTTTGATCCATAATTTAATACAAAAAGCATTATTGAATAGTGATCGCATAACTGTAAATGTTTTTGTTTCTGTTTTTGTGTTTTTTAACGCCGTTTTTCAACAGTATTTCATTTATGTACCGGCGGGCAGTTACAGAGGTGGAGGACGAATGATTTCGGACACTATGTATTCTATCAATTCGTCACGGAGAACATACGCCTCGCCCGGGGATCGAACTCACGGCTCCGCGATCCGTAGATCTGCACTCTCCCTACTGAGCTAAGCAGACGGTCACTGTAAATGTGGACATCCTGACCAACAGGTAGTCGGTGTATTCATCCTAAAGAAAGAACACTGTTAACTATTTCTGAAACAAGAACACAGATTAATTTTGTGTTACAATGCCATCATTATGCAATGTCATTCATTAAAAGGTATATCTCAGTGGCTACATTATTTAGAGAGAAAAGAAAGAGATAAATTCTAATAAAGTGATTTATCTAAGCTTTAAAAGGCAAGGAATGCCTGAGAAGAAGTATTTAATATGAAAATCATCCTCAAGTCTTTCATAACGCTGAAAAAATTAATATCGGACCACTGTCACAAATTGACATACGGGCCTTAATTTATCTGTAGTGTAAATGCAGGTATTGCATCATCTTTTTGTAAATTTTTGAGTTATTGAGGTAAATGTCAGATTTCACGCATGAAATACCTCTTATATTTTTCTGTATTTCATAACATAAATTTCCATGTAAATTTCATTAAATTCTGTTCAGTAATAAGAAAGTTGATATTTTATAAACTTCAGTAATTTATGTTTTTATCCCCAAAACCACTATAATGGGCCTCAAATTGTCAATTTAAATTCGCGCCAAAGTAGTTAGATTTCCCGGCTATATCGTGAATCCCGTGAAAATGACAATAGTCATAGCTCACGGCTTAGCCGTGAATCCCATGAAATTTAGTATTTGGCGGGACATTATCCTTTAAATAGACTGGACTAGATATGCCTTGCGCACACCACCTTCCGACATTATAGACGAATCTATGTCTGAATTATTTTCTTGCTAGAAATTTATGCTCGATCGAGGTAAGAAATTTATTTGTTAGATTTTTGTATGATTTTTGCATTACGATTTTTTTTGGGTAAATTTTTGTTCATTCTACAGAATTCTGTAACATTTACTTTTCGGCATATGATTTTTGCTAGTTTCGGTATGTCAGGATGATTTATTAAATTTTTCAGACTTTTGTAAATTATTTAGAAAGAGGAATCTAAAATGTTTCATTTATATAAGATGTAAAATTTGTACTGAAATTTGTAACATGATATTTATAAAGTACTTTGTTTCAAAAACTTATGTCAAACATTTCGTTATTATGGAACGCCATTACTGCATTGTATTGTTATGTATAAATTTATATGGCAAGTCTAGTACCATGTATATATTATTGTAATATGAAATTGTGTGACAGTCTATTGCATACACATACAAGGTCCGTTTTAGTGTATGGCATTAGATATTATATGGATGCCAACTATCATATAACGTTTGATTTATATTGAATTTTGTTAATTTGTAGTTGTAAATAATAGCTGCAGTTTATCATATCCGTATCTATAATGTTTCATCATATACTTTTCATATCTTTTTCATACTTTAACTTTAGTCTTTTAAGTAAGTAATCTTTGTAATAATGGAAGTAATAAGTGACGTATTTTAATCATGTGACGTTTGAACTTAGTAGCACATATATTTTGTATAAGTAGCACGTATTATTTATGGGAACCTACGGAGGTATGGTATACCCAAAGGAGCAGTTTTATGCCCTGACTTATTTGTTTTGCTATGGTGCTTACCATATGTTATATATTTTAGTTTCTTCTGCAAGACGATTTTACCTGGTGATGTCATAACCCGGAAGTACAATGCCCGAGGTTCACTTGTCTTCACTCGCCTGGATGTGATATTCCCAGCGCAGAGCTTTCGTCCCATGGTTGTGCCGTAAACCGCAAAGACGATGATTTTTGTTATCCTCTGAAGTCAGCTCAGGGATGCAATCACCTACCACCATAGGGAGCCAATACGGAATCAACGTATTCACGGTTTAAAGGGACTGTATTTTGAATTTAGAAGCTATGTTTTGTTTGTGCTACTTAAAGTTCACAATTACATTAAAGACCTGTGTCACGTCAGATTAGAATGGACTATAAGAACTTTTGTATCTAGAGATACTGAACTTTCTTTTTTTTTCTTTCTTCTAATCAGTTTTTTTTTCTTTTCATATCTATTCATTGTTAATAATCATCTTATGTAAATAAATTTGTAAATATTGTAAAGGGTGTTGATTTGTTCTGATGGTTACTGTCGCCGGTACGGCCTTTCCTGTCACAACCACTACTGAAAAAGATATGGCAGTTTGTAATTTATCAAAATGGCTGGTTATGGTGGCAGCCATTTGTGTGTGTTTATGACGTTACTAACACACTGCTGAATTCTTTATTTAACAAATAACCTTTAGAATAGATTATCTCAATGTGTTTTGAGTGTAAGATTTAAAACATGGTAATTTCTTTCATTGTAGCAGGAAGAAGTAGAGAAAAGGTTTTACAAAAATAAGTAGATACAGTTCAGATATTTATCCAGAAAATTTTATAAATCCTCAAGTTTGTTTCTTGTTGTCGTGGAAACAACATGGCCGTCATGGCCGTGATCGAATATTGAAATGTTGATAGCTTTCTCATTTTAAGCCAACTTTGAATTTTTTTTCACTTCTGTAAATAATTTAAGTAGCCTAGCCTTTATGAACAACATTGCCTATCCGTTTAAATGTTATAATTTTTAGGAAAAACAGTAATCAATAGATTTAGATAAAGGAAATAGAGATTTCAACGGTGTACTAAAGTATCAGATTATGTTTATTACTGTTGCTTGATTGCGAGTTTTGAAATATTTAATGGAGATTCACGGGACGACGGATGTTGGTTAATATTTCACTTTGTCATAGGAAATTGTTCTGCTTTGTACTCACGCCCTTTCATCATTTATCATTGATATTGGATACTTAAAATGCGTCATAATGATAAATAATTAACAAGTTACCTGCAATGAAATGCTGGAATTAAACGCTGGAATAAACATAATAACTTATATAATTTAGTAATTTCCGCAAGTACATTGATTTACATAAGAACATGACTCTGAACAAATAAGGGGCATCCGTGGCCGCTGACCTCAAACCACTTGCCCCTCGCCGATGTTGGTTCAAGCCTCACACGGGACGTTGCATTCTTCATGTGCGGAAGCTGCCCAGCTGGCTTAGGGAAGGTCGGTGGTTCTACAAAGGTGCCCGCTCGTGATGAAATAATGCAAGGTGGGGCACCTGAGATCTACTTCCATCATCAAAGCTGGAGCTTTAATTGTGTTGGTGCGACATTGAATGCAACAAAAAAAGAAACAAAATACAAAATTATGGCAAATATTCTTGATTACAATGACGTGTTGTTGAACTCTTTCATTGAACAACGAAAACATGTTAAGATACCAAGACGATTATACTTCATACATGTATATTGTAAAGCTTGGAAGAACGACTGGAAATGAAAATGGTTACAGGACTTTCGTAGATCTCATATAAACATGCACAAACCTAGGAGACAATAGCAATAGCGGTCTTAAGTGCCGTGTGGCGACTGGACTGTAACCAGACTTCCCCTACTGGCACTAATTTGAGCCGGCCATGAGAAAACCAACATAGTGGCTTTGCGACCAGCATGGATCCAGACCAGCGTGCGTATTCGCGCAGTCTGGTCAGGATCCATGCTGTTTGCTAACGGTTTCTTTAATTGCAATAGGCTTTGAAAGCGAACAGCATGGATCCTGACCAGACTGCGCGGATGCACAGGTTGGTCTGGATTCATGCTGGTCGCAAAGCAACTCTGTTGGTTTTCTCATGGCGCAGCTCATTATATTTCGTGGTCCTTTGAGATCATGAAAAACATTCACCATTATTGCAAAAGAATTCCTCTTAAGCCGGTGCTAAAGGATGTTCAACATTTTATTACCTCTTATGAACAGATGAGTCAAACAGAGTCTGCTTTTATTTTCCTTGGTTGCGTTTCATGCTTTCGAAGGATTTCTTAATAATATTTTTGTATGCGTATATCTCAATGGTTTGGCCAAAGGCGGAGATGATTTCTGAGATAAATATTTTTTAAATCTTCCAGACACTTCGATAAACAGAATCTGTACTTTCTAATCTTCAACACAACACTTGGGTAAACAGACTCTGTTTCCAAAACAAATATATACTTAACTGATACCTGTTCTACTCAAAAGAAGGCATATACTGTCGAGGAATAACTAATTGAAATTTAATCTATAACGATGGCATGAACACTTTTTCCTACGTTGCTGTTGACTGAAACATTGGATATAATTTGCAAATTAATCGAACAGCAACTAATATGCGATATTTTAACAACATTTAGCAATTATTTCTTTCTATAATTCTGCCGCTAAATTTTAACGTGCACTACCTTGATTCTAATATCAAATATCAAATCGATATTTGGGCATTTGTGTGCGTTTGAATTGATATGCGCCAAACACTCTTTGCAAAGTCACCATGCAGATAACATACTTATCTCTCGCTCTTTATTTTCTGTTCATTTACGCGGGATTCGATGGTGCTTTTGCCGGTACTAACTTTAAGTACATCAGAAGTGGGGATTTAGAAGGACATACCTGTCCAGCTGACCAGACTATTTTCGAAGATAAAGGAAGTGTTGCACAATGTTTATCGATGTGTTCTGAAATATCCACGTGTTTTGGCGTGTTCAGACAGCCGCAGAACAGCCATTGTTTAGGATGCAAGGACAGGTTTTTGACAAGCGACAAAGCTCCCTTACTGAATGGAACACAATATTATAGGCGCCAGAGTAAGTCCTCGTTCTTACTTAAAAACAATTTATAAAATTATTGAATACATTATTACCTTTGGTTGAATAAACGGTAAGGTTTTATTTTCACAAATATATTTCATAAAATGATAACTCATAGAACGTTGTATTAAAATATTAATGATCTGGCTATTCTGAGATACACCGCAAGTTTGTCGTTTTATTTTGTCTGGGACATGACTCGTTTGTCATCAGTTTCTGAGTCAGAGGTTGCTTAACTGGCTTACTATTAAAACGGCGAAAGATTAATTTAGAAAAACAATAGAAACAACAGCATCAAAATTATAAAAGTGTAAACTTAAAAATCTAATGATTTACTACAGAGTTTGAAACAAAATGATTTAACAGGTCTATGTTTGGTACCATATTTACTGCCCAGCAATAGGACTACATCGGCTCATTATAAGTACACTGTATGAAATGTATCAGAATATATTTTTACAACAATGAAATGCATTAAACATTCTAAAATATTACATTGTTTGTGATAATGTATTACTTTAATGTTAAAATACCTTACATTCTTATCAATAGAACAAAATGTGTTTAACTGTATCGGGCTCACAAATAAAACATCTAAAAGATTAAAAAAAAACGCATTTAGTTGCTTATTGTGGAAAAAAAATTAATAAGTAATAATGACAATATCAACAGTTAAGATATCAACAGTTTTATGGAGAACATTCTGTTACGATTTGAAAAAGTTGTTTCTAATATTTCAAGGGTTACAATGCTTTGAATTAAATCAGCGAACGCGTTTAGAGATGTGACGTCAAGAATATCATAAATACAGTATGACGTCGTTGTGCAGGAGTTGTACATCGCGTGTCTAACATTTATGCGACAAATTATTTATATCACCAAATTGTTAATGTATGTTTGAATGTTTAAAGACTGTTTTTAAAAAAAGTTTACTTAACAATAACGTTACAGTGTATGTTTTGTTTCAGCACGTGACTTTTCGTAATTAACCTTTGTTTCTCTTGGTCATAGGTTGATTTAAATATCGGTTGTCATGACAACACAAATAATATTTATTTGTAAAATATCTTAGAATTTACTTTGTCTTGGATAACAAAATTACAATATACTAGTTTCTAATTTCTGCATGAACACAACAAAAACAGTGGTTTTAATGGTTTATTTCCTATAATGTAAAAGCCATATAATGTCTGTAATTATACATAGCCCGGCTTATAAGTCATTCGATCTTGCACTTTTTAGTAGAGACAAGCCGTAAACATAAAATGATTGAAGGTTATGTCAAACAGAAATCTGGATATGGAACACTGACTTTTCGCACCTTCTTTTGTCAGGGGCAGACAACTCATATAGCGGATATTTTCAGCAAATTTCTTTTTAAATCGTCATATTTCATTCAGTTTTTAATAAAATTTTACGATTTTTGAGATTTAAGTGTTTTGCCTTAGTATCTTTCTATTTATAGTATTAAAATCAGGTTTACTCTCAAGTTTATTCATGCGCAACGACTCCTGTTATTTTGATAAAAAATGCTCTTAGTAGTTACATTTTTTAATGGATCCTGACAAAATTGTTATATAATTTATCTTTATAGGAATGCAAAATTGAAATAATGTAAATAAATAATATATTTCAGAAAAATGACAAAAATATTCATTGTTGTTTATAAACAGCTATCGGTCCTTCTTTTTTATCAAAATTACCGTAAAATGTTTGTAATGTAATATTCATTTTTCAATACAAAGCCCTTTAAACAACACTTATTACACTTTTGTGTCATATAAATCCGCGATTAAATATATCATTTTCCTGAAAAAGAATCAGTAAACGCAATTAAAAGGGAGGTAATCGGTAAATGGAAATATAGTGCGCGTATTTGTTGCATTACCATGAGTAATGTGCTATAATATTGGTTAGTTACAAGTATCCAGGCACTTATGTATTTATATTAAATGGTTCGTAGTCTCAAAAAGAATAATTAAGTGGAATCATTCATGGCGATTTAACATTAAATAAATTGCACATTCTGACATAGCTGGATTTGGTTGCAAGTTAAACAAAGAAGAAAGTAGTCAATCTCTAAAAAGTTAAAAAAAAGAAGGCTTAATATCATGGGGGCGTAGCTCGAGTGATATAATAATACGCATCAGAACGACAAACAAAGAAGGGCAAATCACTAAATTAGATATATAATTTCGATTCTAACACGTTACGAAGGCCTTTAAAGTACATCCTTGACGACATCCATCAAATGCTAGTATTTGCCTATTTTCTATTTTGTGTTGATTTCTTTTCCTGCGCGACTGACGTAATAATTGAAACGTCAGGAAAATGTACTGATATATAAAAATACACAATTATCAGCTAGGAAAATGAATTCGGTTGTGTTAGAATCTGCGATAAACAACGGTTGACGCGCGGACCGGTAAAACAGCATTATGAAGTCCATTATGACGTCAAATGGTGGCATGACGTCCGGTTTACTACTACTTGGATAAATGAAGCCCAGCAATATTTTATCATAAAAGTTCGATGACCATGTAAGATTAAAAATAAAGAAGGCCGTTGAGTGGTTTTTCACCAATTTTGTCACGGTTCAGAGCTCATATGCGCAGGAATTGAACCAAAATGTTTTTAATATAATATCTAATTAAAATGCGATATTTTTAACAACGTGATTTATATAAAGGCATGAGAGTGATATTTTAAGTGAAATGTTTCTAGCAATCTAACAAAGCTGTTTTACTCTTTGTAACGGCATGATGTGTGTTTCATTCTGTATATTTTTGCAAATTTAGGTAATAAAAGATATACTCAAATAAATAGTACTAAGTCGCAATTTATTGATTACATTAATCAAACTGTATTTTATCTGACATATGAATATTTTTAGATTGAAGGAAAATTGACACCAGAACATAATTTAATCACACAAAGCATGAAAAAGTCTTACAGAGTTATTATTCACCTATCATCCTAAAGGTCTATGGCCATAGTTTAAAATAAAAATCGGCTAAATATATTCGTGTTTAAATGTTAAGGGGTGTGTATTTCGAACGCGTCAATGCAGTAACTGCTAATTTGCTATTTATATCATATAAGTACATTTTTTATTTGTCTTTCTTTAACATTGTTTACACTGATTCAGTTTTGCATTACTTTAACTGTTTTTCAACTTACGGCATACATTTATACTAGCATGCATCATCATGAAAGTGTCTTATGACTAATGTCCAGTGTAATTACAAAAGAATAACGTTCTAATATTTGCAGTCCCGTTTTGGAAAGCCAATTAACTTCGGTAGAACTATTTATTTCATTTCATTTCATCAAATGCAATCGTTTTAGCGTACTAAGTTGTGTAAAAAATGCTTATGTTCATCTTACATTCCCTTTCATTAAGAAATAGACTGTGGTTTAGTGATTCACATCTGGGTATGAAATATATGGACGTGTTTATTTTATAACGGGCGGTAGCCTTCACACGCACTTTAAATAAAAATCATTTATTACATACCAAAATATAAATTTGTAAACCACGATGGTGATATGTATATTATAACTACTACTTGAAATATTCAGTCTAATTTTACATATTTTGGGAGTTGTACTTCTTGAGAACACTACATCAAATGTATTAATGTGGTGTCACAATGCATTTTCCTCAGTGGTCACATCCGGTAACATACACATTTACTATACCGCAATTGTTCCGCCTTTAGAAACATATGTAAAAGTACATTTATAAATATGTTGTCTACAGTCATACGAAAGACTAGCACAGTATATCATCTCACAGGTGAAATGCAGTTTGATATAAATATTTTAAAGTCGCCACACTATAAGAAAACATTAAGCAATCATACATTTTTTCTCATTAATTTATATAGTAAAATAAATAATGTATCTTTGACAGGTAAAAACACCACAAAAAAATGAAATTTAGTAAGGAAATCGTTTCAAACATGCGCAAATGTTTATTCATCAGTTAAAATGTATATTCGGATGAGTACAGCCCCCCCCCCCCCCCCAAACTCCTCCTCTCCCCACAAAACACACACACAGCACACTTTCTTTCCGGATATTTTACCTCATCGGGATCAACTTGCATTAGTTCGTGTCAAAACATTATCTCTCACATGCCACTTTTAACAAAGCAGTCTGACAGACTGATAAATCCTCCGCCACTGTTATGGATAGTGAAAGGGTAAACCTTTGACCTTGAGTTGTGGCCTTGACCTTGAACTGACATGGCTTACTCATAAATTCTGCACATTGTCTTGATGAGGTGATAATTTGACCTAAGTTTTATGAAAATCCTTCAAGGGGTTTAGGAGATACAGAGCTCAAATCTTTGATCTTGAGTTGTGACCTTGACCTTGAGTTGACATGTCTGACCCATGGGTTCTTGATGAGGTGATCATTTGACCCAAGTTTGATGAAAATCCTTCAAGGGGTTGAGGAGATACAGAGTGGACACAAAGTGGACACAAAGTGGAAGGCTCAAACATTTAACCCAAAGTTGTGACCTTGAGCTTGAGCTTGCATGGCTGACTCATAAGTTCTGCACATCGTCTTGATGAGGTAATCATTTGACTCAAGTTTGATGAAAATCCTTCCAGGGGTTTAGGAGATACAGAGGGGACACAAAATGGAAGGCTCAAACCTTTGACTTTGAGATGTGACCTTGATCTTGAGCCGGCATGGCTGGATAATAAGTTCTGCACATCGTCTTGATGAGGTGATTATTTGACCAAAGTTTTATAATATTCCTTCAAGGAGTTTAGGAGATATGGAGCGGACACGAAATGGACGGCTAAAACATTTGACTTTGAGGTGTGACCTTGGCCTTGAGCCGACAAGGCTGACTCATAAGTTCTGCAAATCGTCTTGATGGGGTGACCATTTGACATAAGTTTCATGAAAATCCTTCAAGGGGTTTAGGAGATATGGAGCGGAAACAAGTGTTACGGACAGACGGACGTCCGGACGAAGATTATTCCTATAACCCCCACCACTCGTGGCGGGGGATTAAAAATGGAGTTCTAAACAAATGTTTTAAATGACTACAATAAACAATAAAATATGAGCTACATACTTAAATAAATATATATTAAGTTTTTCTATTGAGCCGCTTCTAAATGGGTTGAGGCATTGATGTGAATAAAGGTAGTTGATATTGCATGTTTCAATTAGCTGTAATTTTGACATTTTACTAACAATATACTTTTCTAAATGAGTAAACATATGTGCGTGTAGTTATATGAAATGTGTTTGAAAAGGTCTTAGTATTACGCTAGAATATTTGGTAAGTGCATGTTCTCATATAGTTTACAGCTGTATGCAACATCGTGGTACAAATAAAATTTACCTGACATATCTCTACAAATATATAATTATATGTCATCTCTTAGCCTAGCTCTGTTGCGAAATAGTCATAAAAATAACCACTCTACATCGTTCTTAATCATGTTATAGCAAGTAATATATCGCTGCAAATGTATAGAAAAGTGTTTAATTCGAATTAAGATCTACGTATAAATTGATTATTACATAAATACGAGGTTTAGTTCGTATCCACAAAAAAAATAAAATGCAACATTTAGAATGAGCAAAACATGAAGCATCTCTCCCGTATGTGTGGACAAGATTAAAAAGACCCGAAAAGGCATTTATAGTCGGAATAATTCTAAAGCGATATAATCTAATTATGATCACATGCTTCCTCTTTTTTATAACACTATTTTATTAAAAAAAAATGTCTTTGTTTGAAAACAGGATGTAAAGTTTACGAAATGTGATATGTCGTTTCAGATAATTTATCCCTGTTCATACAAATTATTCCAAAAGTAACCTTTCTTTGACATTTCTTAAAATAATGTAACTTTGAGAAGCTCTACATAGCCTAATTGTTTTGTCACCAGATTATAAGAAATTTCGAAAAGGGCGATACAATTTTATACGTTGCTGAACATGATCAAAATATTTTTACGAATTCAATAGTCCTAATGATGACGTCATAAAACTGTTTACCCTGGCTTTCATGGTTGACTGATTCGAGTGTTCCATATCCTGAATTTATCTTCTGGTATTGTTCTTTAAGAAATGTATTGTCTTAAGTCTCTACTAAAATGTGCAAGGTTCAGCCATATTTTAGGATTTATAAGCCGGGCTAACAGGTTTTCTCGTGAAATAGGCTATACATACATAACACGTAAACTCTTATTTATACTATATCAAAATTGTATTTGCTTAAACGAATAAACAACTGAAATTAGATGTTTGAAATTACGTTTTAACCAATTAAAGTTTTTGAAATCCGTACTTTGAAGTCCTATTTCCCAGTAATTGGACCTTAGTTCTTTGCTTGATGGTCAATCAGAACAACATGAATGCAGCTGTTTATATTATGGTCTTCAAATAGTGCCATCGTTTTGTTGTCACAGGTAAATGCATATTACGATAACACGATTTGGTAGCACAACAAAACGATGATGATAATACAATGTGTCAGCAAGATAACAGGATGCGACAGTACAACATTAATGCCACGTTTTTACTTCCTATTGTAATGCTGTCGCATGAGTTGTCTTGATATAACATCGTGTTGTCGCATCGTGTTAGCGTGCTATAATGGTCGACATAACGACATTAATATCGCACAATAGTATTGCGTTGTCGTGATGCTGAAGTCGACAGAACGACGATACGATATTTGTATCGTGTTTTCGCGTTCTGGTTTGATATGCGCAATAATCCACTATAATATTTTTACTGCGAATATATATTAGTATAATCAGAACGCAGTATCACAATATTAATGCCGTACGTTCGTATTTTGGGTCCCGGCATTACAACAACACGATACTAATGCGCCGTATTAATGTTGTACTGTTGACCGCGACACCACGACATGGCGATATAATAGCATTACAACACGATCCTTTAGCACGACAACGTGGTGCGGCTTCACGACAATACGATGTTATACCGCCCTCACCTAGTGTTATTGTGCTATCGCAATATCGCCCTTACCTCAGAGGGTTCGTCAGTACAACATTGCGTTGGCCCTATCGGAAGACCGTACTATATCGATGATCCTTATTTACCAAATTGGCTGACTGAATTGTTCCAAATTACAGGGAGAAATGTTTCAATAAGTTTGATTGCCAGCAGATATTGTAAAGCAAACAAACGACACAATTTATATAAAAATATAAACAGACGTGTATCATATTTGTTTTACAATAATTTACGGTAAAATTACTACCTCAGCCTGTATCTGCATGCCGTATAGCATGTATTATAACACAATAGGAAGTATTAATTTCAACCGCAGTTTGGTTGCGTCACTTACATAACAATTTCACTTGATCAATGCCGCTAGTTCAATCTGTTTTGATGTCGCAATCAGCGCATTATGTAATGTACGGAAACTAATTATAATGTCTAAATATTTGATATCACAATTTAAATTAACTAAACTAAAATGTTTCAATGATAGAATGCACACTTACGCTCGAAAAATATCAAAAGGACTTATCAAAATAAGTCTTTTTTTTTTTTTTTGGATGGCTTTAAAACTTTTGACTCAATTAAACAAAACTGATTTGTTTCTGAATCTCTTGCAGCGTACAGATTTGTTGAGGAAGGAAAGACATGGTATGAGGCTAAGGTAAGTAGTTTACCCCGTACGTATAGGTATTTTTTCCCCTTCTTTATCTATATAAAGCCGCCATTTTGTTTTGTGGAGACAATTCTTTGAAATCAGTCAGGCGTGGAGCTAACAGTATAATAAGGACTGCCAATGTAATATGTATTTATAAATCATTTGTCTTGTACTTTCCATGCATATTTTTGTGCAATGTAGTCATTTAAAGCAGGTATTTGATTCTCTGTAAGTGGTACTTAACTCGAGAAAGTAAATAATAAGTCTCCATACGGTAGCTCGGTATTAAACGTGTCGATTCAGCTGCTTGATGTCAGCGGAAGAAAAGGGTTTTTTTCTGATAATTTTAATAATAATAATAATTAATCTTGGAAAGTGCTTCTATCAAAATAATTTAGCCAAAATCAAGCAGTGTTTATTCTTTTTTACAGAACTATTGTGAGAAATTAGGCGGACGTTTAGCAGACATACAAACAATAGAAGAAGAAAAGTTTATAGAAGGAAACGTTATTTCGGGTCTGTGATTTTATAAAGTATATATCATATTGAATTTTTTGTGGCATTATTTAACATTCTTCACCATTGCAAAATATTATGTGAACTAGTATACCTTTCTTCTTTTTTTCCGGGATGGTATTCCTTAACACTGGGATATAACATATAGCTAAAGTACAAGATGAGACTACATCTATGTACCTTCATGTGGTTATTGATATTATACAATGCTATTGTCAAACATACTACATGTGTAGTCTTTTTTTTCAACATTTTTTGATGAAAAATAATTGTGTTGCCAATTTTATAAACCATTTAATTACAGTAGGATTTGCCGAGATGGTACACCTTTTTTAACCAATAGGCAGTCACTTAATTTGTGATCAGTCCAATTTTGTGTTTATGTTATGCATTTAATATTACAGCAGACGATAAAGAAATCTGGCTGGGTGCAACAGATGAGGAAAATGAGGGAACATTCCTCTGGCAAGACGGAACCAAAGTTTCTGATGCTTATGACAACTGGGGACCAAACCAACCAAATGGTGTGAATTTTGGAGCTGTTGCGCATTGTATGCAATTCTGGTTTGAAGGCGGGAAATGGACATGGAATGATGCAGCTTGTAGTAAATATATACCAAGCGTATGTGAATTCTACTGATACCACAGTGCTGGATGGTTTCGATTCTATTACTCATTGAAAACTTTGATAATTTAAACACTACCTTACATCTTTTCTTGTGGCTTGTCTTTTACTGGATGGTCAGCTATACTTTCACTTAGAAACTCTTACATGTGGTCCGCCCAAGAAGTTTATTAGATGGAGACCAAGATATCCAATCAGAAGATCATTAAATATTATGTTTGTATCCCGGCCGAGGCAGTTATTTTGTTCAGTTTGACTTTTACCCTTGGTTGTGTGGGGACTTTCTCAGGCGCTTGCGAAGAACAGGTTACGACTAGTAAGGAACTGAAGAGCGAAGAAACACCAGAAATTTGAGCTGATTTCTACTTTACCACAGCCTGACACGTTTTATAGCAGTGTGCTTTGTAATCCGAGAAGCAAACTAAGGCACGTTTCCGATTTCTGGTGTTGCTAATTATTGTTTATCTTTTTTCTTCGTATAATGTTACTCAAATGTAAGGAACCTATTTTAGTATAGTTATAAGGTTCTAAACTAAAATTGTGAATGTTAATATGTAAAGCAGATGTTGTATTTAAATGAGAGCGTTTACGACAAAAACAGTGTGTTTGTATATTCATTACAGTTTTAGATTTTAATCATTCTGTCATCAATTTGCAGATATGCTAAAGTATTGGTTGCATAATCGCTGTTTACAACGGTACAAAGCTTGACTGTATCGTTATAAAGTCATTATGAAAATACATTTTATCTTTTTATCAATTTGATTTGGAAATATAGGAGTGCAATGTTATTTTCATCGCATCTTTCTTTGCATTTTATGTTAAGCTTACGTATGGTGTATTGGTAAAGCTATCTAAGGTAAGCCTTGTGAGAGACCCTTTTACAATATTATCATAAAAGTTGTTTAAAGTCAAAATTTCAGAATTTTCTGTTTTTCGTTTGCTTATGTAATACTTACATCTTTGTATTATATTAAACGTGAAAACAATAAGACCTTCTATTATTTCATGATCGCCAGAGAGATAGAGGGTTAATTTGCATTTAAAAATGGTATCTAGTTTTGATGTTACAGTAGCAAATATAATAGATCCTACCAAGTCTTGCAGTGTTGTTTGACGGCCGTTAAAAGTCTATCCTTACATACACACAGTTCTGATATAGTTTCTGATCCTCATCCTCCTTTGTGGTCATGTGGTCCATTCAATATCTGTATAATTAAAAAAAGGCCGTTTTATCCGGTGCTAATTCGCCACTTTGTTATTTGTTGAATATATTAATTCCAAAGAACAAAGTGGCATTTAAAAACAAACATCAGCCGGGGTCCAAAATTATAAGGATGAGTTTGGAAACCAGTCTTACAACTCAAATACTTCCATTTTGACTGGTTATTCCTGAGATTATTTTTTAAACATCAAAGATTGGAACTAATAATTAAATAACGTATACAAATCTATTTCAAAGTCTTTCAATTAACCAAAAATTATTTTACAAATGTGAGTTTTATAAAAGTTTTTTTTGTATCAAAGGCTGATATTTATAGATTTATTTTGTATCTGTTGTTTTTTTTTTTACAAAGAATGACAACTCCTGTGGAAGGTGAAGGTATTTAGTAAGAACTTGCATTAGCTTACCTCTCTAGCATTATAACAACTTAGTTAGGCAAAATATTTTTTCCACGTTATATTCGCCTGTGTATGATCTACCACTGCTACGCTGCTTCAGATGTTTTTGTCATCTTATGTATATAAAGTGAATTATCACTCAGTATTTTATGGTGAAGATACTACATGTTTGTTTGTAACAAAATGTTACATTTGTAAACATGTTTTGTAATACGTAACAGGTAGGATATGGAAATCAATCTAATTAAAAAAAACAAAAACATCGACACACATGATAATAGTCTATATTTTCTTTTTTGTTGTTTTCTTTCCATCTGGTGTCCTTTTAACGTCCTACCAAGCATAGTGGATACACGTTTTTGACATGCAAAACAGCTTTACATTCATACTGAGTAGGAAATAATCGAATTGTTTAGTATATCTCAAACAAATCATTTTGTTTATTGTGTGGCAGATCTGTAGAATGGTATGAATAATAACAACATGTGTATTATATATGTATGTCATAAAAGAGGAAATATAAATAAATCATTACAAAAACAGGCAGGATTAGTACCTGTGTTATTATATTGATCTTCGGTACTTTTGCCTAGAAATTGAACAATGTTAACGCTGTATTCTAGGACTGGTCTCGAAAATTTCTTTTTTTTACGTTCATACAAGAGAAGATATACAAATATAACTTTAAGAGTGTAATATCTTAGCTGTTTTATACAACTTAAAACAGAAATGCATATTTTTCAGAATTTTAAGTAAATAAGACAGAAATTCAAAACAATCTGGCTTAGCAAACGTTCATTTATGACGTTACTAAACAGCAAATCAGCCAAGGACAAATTAAACATTATGTTAACTTTTACACGTACCAACCCAATTATTTCACATACACCTCCAGATTGATATGAACTACATCTTTCGCCGTAAAACCCTTACAAAACTTTTGTTGGAAATGAAATATGTCAGAAATTTAGAAATACAATAGAAATTAACAATTCTAGGTTCTGTAAAGTATATTCAGGTTTACAAGCAAGTGCATAATATCCTGTTTCCTGAAACTGCCATTCCGGATGCCAAAAAGAGCACAAAATGTATAAAATTGTAATAAAACACATATATTATATGTAGAATGTAAAAACAGTTTCCGCAATTGATGCTAACTAACCTAATAATAGATCCCATCTTTTCTAATTTCATTTCGGTTCTTATCCCAAAATATTTTTTATTGAAATTTCATTTCTATAAAGACTTCATCTTTTTCCTCATAGTCAAGAGTCAGAATCTTTACATTAAAGTCGTCGTTTCTTCTTTAATTCTTTGTAGTATAGACTTCAAAGCATGCCGCAATCATTCAGATATTGTTTATCAATTATATATAATATTATGTAATATATTCAGTCGGAGAACAAAAAGACATATACAATAAGGTTTTCAACTGAATCAGATGTTTCGCCAAAGTCAGGATTTCACATTCATTTGCGCAAAATTCAATACGGCATGATTTACAAAGAAGACTATTTGATAATAACTTGAGGTACCTGTCAGTGACATCAGTAGTATGGATGTTGTAAAGTACTACGATATATTTACAATACAGCGACATCACCGGACAGTTGCATATTAGAAACAACTGGTAATGATCGTGGTATTTTTGTAGCACTTTAAAAGACATTCATACAGAGCATGCTATAATTCAGATTTGATTTTAGTTAACATGCCAGGAGATCCTCTACCGCTATACCTGGAATCAGTTTATACCTCAGGTAACATTTTATTGTAGCATTATCTGAATATATTAACTATCTATTCTAACAAGCATGGAGGACTGTTCTGTTTCCTTTTTTCTGTTTCAGTTTTCCTTTCACGTATGCCAATGTAACGTAAGAAAACTTTGGAAGCTTTACAGTTCAATATCTTAAAGACAAAGTCTGGATATTCATCTAGATTTCTTACACAATAGTTCAATACATCACACAAAAAGTACTTGTAAGAATCCGAGTTACTTATATGAAAAACATCTCCACAGTGTTTCTTTTGCACATTTTTTGAACTGTCAGTCAAATACAAGAACAATACCTTGCATAGTCTTGGTGATTTCACTTTAGACAAGACAAGATAGTCTAATATTTCTTCCACCATTGTCTCATACTTGCCTGCAACACACTCTGTACTGAGCGATGTAAAACAAAGGAATATCAAAATTTTATCGTGGTCCCCGAGAACGTTTTCTATCCACTTATGTCGATCACCTGTCATATAATGCTTATAGACACTACGGTCATAACAACACTGGCTTAGAACACCAACCTCATTTTCAAATACAGATTTAAGTCTTTTAGTGACTTCATGTGTGAAAGTATCAAACGGTTTGGGCAGAAATAAAATCTTTTTCTTGTAGAACGGATCTGTGTCTTCGAGCAATGCCATCGTTACACTTTTCCGCATAGTTCGGACATTCGATCCTCGATCTTTTATAGTTTTTTCTGGAGTTCTTGTAAAAGTCGTAGAGCTTAATCTTCGTCTCGATGACTTTCTGGACAATCTTGGACTATGCTTTTTTATCGACCTGTCTGTCAGTGAGCACTCTGAGAAAAGTAAAATATCATTATATTTACTCAAAGTACACATGTTAAATAATATTGATAAATAAAAAGGTAACTAGAGACTTCCTTTAAAAAAAGAATATCTTCCTTTGAATTTAAGTGTTAACTGACATAAGAAAAACAGTAATAGAAACAAATGTGCTGGAAGAAATTGCAATTCTAAGCTAACGCTCTAGTGGGTAAACTAAAGACAATGGCACAAAATGATCCATATTTGACATTTGACCTCATCACTAACTTTGCCCTTGAACAAACATAACCAATTATGTCGTCAGCTTAAGGTTTAAAGTTGTGGTAATCCTTCCAGGAGCACACTGTTAGTGACAAATAGAAACCGAAGCAGTCAGACACATGGACAGACAAACAGACGATCGGATTAAAAGCGAAATATCTACCCCAAAGTGTTTTGGCCACCTTATTTCAATAACTCATCTAATGCGAAAGTGTCTAAAACACATTTGAACTCAGGCAAGCAGACATACGGGCGGATAAATAGCTGAAAGGTATGTTTCTAATGTGTGCATAAATAATTATACTATATCCCATGTATTTCTAAAGTTTGACATAGTCATAGGTAAAATGTAAAAACAAACCTGTAATTTCAGATTTATTAGTGTTTAAAGGGACACTGTCCTCCACACAGATACTGGCATTACGAGATTCTGTAATATACATTAACAGTGAATTAAAATATATAAGAATATGTTTAGTATGTACATGTATCATAGAACTTGCATTTAACAAGAACTTGTCGTGAAAAAATAAAAGCATACATGTGTTTTTGAAATAGGTCCCGAAACTAATCCGAATATGCTGAACAGAGATTGTGATCCAAATCAAAATATCTAAAATCACGTTTTGTAAACTAAAAACAAACCAGCTGACTAGAGATTACAGATTGATGCAAATTCTGTTAGTTTAGTTTAAATACTGTTGTTTTAAGGATAATCTGCTGAATACATTTCCAATACTAGTAAATTTGTAACAAACTTATATATTACAGTTCGAATATGTGAAATAAACAGAAGCCTCAGTGGCCGAGTGGGTAAGGTCGATGACTTCAAATCACTTGCCCCTCACCGATTTGGGTTCGCGCACTCGGGGCGTTGAATTCTTTAAGTGAGGAAGCCATCCAGCTGGCTTGCGGAAGGTCGGTGGTTCTACCAAGGAGCACGCTCTTGATGAAATAACACGGGGTCTTCCTCCACCAACAAAGCTTGAAAGTCGCCATGTGACCTATAATTGTGTCGGTGCGACGTTAAACTAAGAAAGAAAAAAAAACAGATAAACAGAAAACGCACCTGTCACGCTTCCCATGTGGTGTTTGAAGTAAGTTATTCGTAAGTACATGAACCATTGCACAACTTAGAAGGAATGAAAAAGAAAATTAAAACTCGGTCAAGAAACACTACTTTTACATCTAAAATTGATTCTCATCACCAATGAATTGATATTTATACAAAATTACGGAATTGTTCTATTACTTTCCAATTGCAGTGATATGATTATTACGTTTATATCAAGAAATTGTGCTTTTGCAGACAGGTAACAAGGTACTTGTAATTAGTTTCGGCTATAAACAGAAAATGAAAATATTTCACTTGACAATTGTATGTCTGTAAATTTTAGAATATCGAATTCAGGTGTATTTATAGTTTTATAAATTGTAATGAGCATAATATAGAGAAACATGTCATTGAAATATTTCTTATTTATGTTACTCGCGCAGTATATGTAAATCTAATCACTTGACTGAATAAATGCATCCTTTGATTAAACATTACACACCCTTAGATGAATGTTTGATTAAATGGAGCATTGTCACCTACAGAAACATAATTTGAAAGGGTCTCAAAAGTAAAATCAGGTACAAGTATCCAAAAGGGATAGCTACGTCCGGACAAACTGAAAGTAAATCTGAAACAACATTATTTCTTACCAAATATTGTGCTGAAGAACATAGCTGTTATAACAACAGTACAAACAACTCCAAAAATCATAAATGTCCCAAATGAATGAATGTTGCCGGGATCACTGGCTGGACTTCTTCTTGTAGAATTTCCTGAAATGGCTGATGTAAAAATAACAGCTCAATATGTCTTTGGTGTCTTTTTAAAGTATTGCTAGTATGAGGATTATAAAAGGAAAACTTTATAATCATATTTCAAGTATTACAGTCAGCTGTCCTTGCGAAATCTTTTTTTAGAAAACAAAGCAATAATTTTATGCAAGGAGGCAAATTACATATGTTAGCATTTATATGTTCGGATCAGTTAAGATAATTAATGGAAGAATTATTTACTTGCCGTTTGGACAATGTACTCTAACCAACTGGTACTTTAAGCAATACTTTCCATGAGTTTGATATAGTACCTATAGAAAGAAATGCAATGATTTAAACGCAACAATGGAAGATGAATAAAAGTAAAAAAGATAATCTTTACTTTCCTCTTAGACATATAATTCATGTGCATGATTTAAGAATTGTTGCCGACGTATCTTAAAATCGAACGTTATCAACAAGATTATATTCACGCATGTTCCTTTAAAATGGAAAATCATGTATAGTTAGTTCTAGAAATGAGTAAAATTATAGTTTTGCATTACCGCTCAAAAAAAACAACAACAACAACAAAAAACAAAACAAATGTTAATCATATTTTTTCCATGAAGTTACACTAGATTAACATTATTTTACATAGTTTCATATGCTAGAATTTCAACATTTCAATTGCATGTTACAATTCATTTGAAATGATTTTTCGATTTCTCATGGATTTAAATCATCATCTTGTCTGTCTGGTCTAGGATATTTGTATATTTAAGATCTAATAAAATGACGTAGTTCCCATCAATGCATAATTAACAAAGGTCGGGGTTCGATCCCCGGCAGCTACTCGGGAATTTTCAGAAACGCTTTTCAGTGTTTCCCACCCAACTAGAGGTGTACTGGTCAGGAACCCAGGCAATCCTTGCGTGTATCAGTGCTATACACTGGACACGTTAAAGAACCAGGCTGTCTTTTCGCAACGAGCTAGGCTAAGTTAGCCGGACAAACGTGTATCTGATTTCTGATCTCTCTGTCGTGGGGGCTTTGTCTCACTCTGTCCCTCTGGTCAGATCGCTCTGTGTCTGTACTAGTAGAGGATGAATTATGCGCCCTGTGTGGCTGCATTTGAACTATGTAAAGCGCCTTTGAACGTAAAATTGATCATGAAAAGGGCGCTATATAAATCTGGTATAATAATAATAATAATAATGTTCATGTCATCCCTTCAAAGTATTTTCCCTGCAAGTATATGCATTTTTGAAGTCTTTCTAATCATGATCTAAACATGGCAAAGCAGCGTGGGGAGACACTGAAAACATTGTATATCCGTGGGCTCTTCTACTGACATAGCATTTACCTGCTATCATGGGAAATAGGAAAGAGTGACTTAGGTCAGGAGAATAAGGTGGGTGCTCAGCCTGAATACCCTTTTATTGCTGTAAGAAAGGCTTACAATCTTGCTTTTGTGGGTGGATGCATTCTTAAGATCAAAACTTTACTATGGACTTTTTATATATATTTTGACAGCTGCAGTGCTTTATTTTTGTAAACTTGCCCGTGTCTGTTTTGATCTCTTTGCAAGATACTCATAAGAACTGAAGAAAGTGGCATGGAAACCCTCTGAGCACTTTTTGTCCTTTTTGCAATGATCGGCTTTGCTTGACTTACCTGACATTGGTCGAAGGCTCAAAATTATTAGCCAAAGTTTCATCATCCCCTTTCCCCTACCCCAGTCAGTAACTCAAGAAATTTTCTTGTTTTCTTGGTATTACAATTATTTCAACATTTTTTTTTGCGCAATCTAGACATTTGGTCAATCAATAGGCCTGCCTGGATGGTTACTGTCTGAAAAACTATTTTGACACTTAAAATTTTTTTAAGCCAACAACACTGAGATCTGAGTGTATCTGTATGGTTCTACAACGGATAACTTTGCCAGTAGTTACTGCATTAAATCGATATTTCACATGTATGCTTAGTAAACATCCGTTATCAAATACATGAAACTCTTGTGCTGCTATGTACAATGACTTCTATGGTAGACCATTAATGACAGTATTTTATTACCCATGTAACTGAAATAAATCAACCCCTGTACACATCATAACTATCTCCAGCATGTAATAGGGATACAATGTTAACTGATGTTTCACAGAGAATTTCCTTCTTTTGCCTGGATAGACGGATCATATATTTTCCAAGATTTCAATGGGTTTTTTTTCCCGATGTTTGTTTAAGTCTAGTGCCCGATGTCTTATTTGAAGGCATATTTACCCTTATCCTCCTGAAGTTCTATAAAGAACTTGTCCATATTTCAATTTGGACAGTGTCATTAACTGTAAAATGGGTGCTTACAGAAAAAATACTGACTTAATGGCGAACAGTGCATATCATGATCAGACTGCACGGATGTGCAGGCTGATCATGATCTGCACTAGTCGCAAAGGCACAATCAATAGTGTCAAGCATGATAAGGGTTAATATATATAGTTTCGTTTTTGAAAACCGTGCGTTACTTTAAACAGACATCGAATGAAACATGACATTGGCAGAGACTTTTAACTTAGTTGTGCATTAACTGTTTTACTTACCTTGACGTACCCTAAACCATGATAACCGCAAGTAAGTTGATATTCAAGCCGATTGTCTGTCTGAAATTTATTACATAATCTTACAATTATATACTTGTTCTTGTACCAGCAAAAACTAACAATGAGCGCAAAGTAAAAGTCTGTAAATGTGTAGTGGAAGCAGTTGAAAGTCATCCATTACAAGGACACTGTGTTGTTACATTTTCGGTCCTTGGGACCATTAAGCTCATAAATAAGAGTTCCATGTAAGCGGCGCTAGGGTGCATAGTGGATGTTGTACATTTCCTTACCTCTCACGAACCGACTAAATCAAACCGAGGCTACTCTAATGTTGCTTCGGTGAATCACATGATTCAAAAGAATCTTCTCTCATATATTTTATTGATAAATAAACATGCCAAACCACAGAGATATATCATTTATGATACTCTCTTACTGGATAATATAACTTTTGTTTTCCGTTCAACCAGAGCATTTTGTCCTTTATGCCTACTTTCTTTTGAATAACATTTTTTGTGTGGTTGTAATATATGAATGTTATTATACACCTTTGATAAAAAACCATGTGAAATGAGTGATATCCACTATTGTAAAATAACGATTACCTGTCTGGAAATATGAATTATATCATTTTCGCATGACGTTTTATCGATGGCATCGAAAGACAAATGTTGTACGACTGTAGACATATTATACACAATAGAAGTCGTATCTTGACAGTTAATCTGTGAACCTATGTTCATTGGTACAATCTCACATATATCTGTACAGCTGTTAACAGGATCTGAAAACGATATTATAGGAAACTTTATTATCATGTTGTTCATTTCGCGAACAAAAATATTATAAAAGCATTTGGCATCTTGTGTAGGGTATCTTTCAAGAGAAAGTACTAAAGGCATAAACTGGATGCACATATTTCTAGATCACATTCTATACTTGTCTTGAAAACCTTTTTAATAGGAAACCTAGACTCTGGCAACGTGTAAGACAGACTGTTGAATACAAGATACCGATTAAAGTATAAAATTTAGGGTATAGATATACATGTGTATATAACAATAAAGATAAAGTTGGAAATACATGTGATTCATTTTATTTATTAAAGTGTTCAAAATATTCTATTTACTGATACTATTTACATATGTAAAGGTTACGGATTTGACACTTAACGTTATCCACAAAATCGAAGTAAATACAAGTAAATACAGCTTATTTGCATTTAGATAATAAAAGCTATAAAAAGCTGCTTTGGAAGCATAAAACCCAGCAAAATAATAGCAGACTAAGGTGTAAGGCATCTGAAATGATTGTTTTATGCTTATCGTTATTATGCATATGGCGAATTAAGCCGATACAGAATCCAGTTTTATTCAAGCGAGTTTTTCAAAGTTGAATTGAAAATGTCTTGATGTTCTCTCTAAAATGACATTAAGGATATTTAGTTACTTTCTGGCAAAGTTTATTGCAACAAAGAGGAACGTAAACTGATAGGAAGCTATATATTTCAAGAGTTCATCTCAACATACTGTAATTACATTGTGTCATGTGCGGTAGGTATATTAAAACCTATAAAATGGTATTAAAGCCGGGCATAGTATGTCACAACTTGGCGGGGGAAATAGATTAACCCGTGTATGACCATCCGTCTATCCGTCCGACTGACAACATACCTCCGAAAATATTTGACATGCCGAAATGAATCTTTATAGGGTTGTCATTCAGCAAAAAGTTTTTTTCTGTAATTTTACTTATTAACAGCAGAGTTTTGACCCTTGAATACGTATTTTCAAACGTGTGCCGACACTGTTCAAAACGGCGATGGTACAGAGACATTAGACGTAGCAGACATATATAGCGGGGTGAGCAGTTACACATTTCTGGTTTAAAGTCAAACTTATACTGTAAAGACAAAACAGCCTGTAACGTTTCATTTCTCGATATTTCATATTTTAGGTTGTCCTTAATGCCATTACAGTTGTTTTTCCTCATATATTATGTTATACCAAATTTGAATAGCGCCCTTTTTCATGATAAACAAGTTCAAATGTGGTTTATCCGTTAGCCGTTCATTCTCTACTAGTACAGACACAGTGATCTTACCAGAGGGACAGAGCGAGAAAAAGCCCCTAGAACAGTTAGAGAAATCCTTTAAATACAGTGTGTCGAACGGGATTCGAACCCGGACCTCTGGATTGACTGTCAAGCGTGTTACCATTAGACCACATGGCCACCTGTAATGTACATATATATGTACATTTATATATCTAAATTATGTTGAGATCAGCCCATAATATATCCAAGCACCCCTTCTTTATTTTAATTATCAAATGTCTATCACGGCAGCTTCGGTGCATTATGAGTGTGTAGGCAGCTGACTAAAAAGTCGTTCTATATGGAAACTTATTTCCGACGTTTTTAAAGCACATAAATAACAATATTCATGACCTAAGGCACTAGTATTGAGACTTCCGGAAACACTCCATTGCGATGTTGGAACTGATTGATGCACCCATGCTGTGATAATAGGTTCTTTGTCGATATTTTCCGTCGGAAACCAACAGTTCTGTAACGATAATTACTCAGTTATTACGTTTTCATAATGTGCATTAAGCAATAATAATTTACATTGCCGTAGAATTTGTATTTAATAAATGACAATACAAATGACGGTTTTCAAAGCAAGGTTATAGTCATATCTAAAAAATATTTAATGTCTTCCAAATAACTACATAAAAAATTGTGACTTTGATTTAGCTGTGAAGAAATCTCAGTTAAAACAAATTGTATTAGAGAAAAACACAATCGAGAAAATTCAGGGAATACTCTGAGAACGCAGAATTGAATTCTTGAATTCAATGTACCATAGAAACATGCAAGTCGTTTTCTACATTGTATTCTATTATTTTCTCTCTTACATGTAAAATCAAATGCACTGTCTTTTTTTTTATTCCATGTGATATCTTTTTATTCTCTACAAGACGACGAAAAGAAGTGTTTGGAATACTTGATGTTACTTTACCAGTGTATGAAGATATTTGTATACTTCTTAAGAGTCCCAAATAGAATGTGTGTTAAGTAATAGCTTTATTTTCTTGTAAAATTTAACAACACTAATAAGCTTCGAAACGTCAAAATAGCTCCTACCATTGCTGAAGAATGATTCGACCAATAGACAGGCAAAAAGAAGCACACTGTATCCTTTAACATCTCATTCTTTGCCGACTCCATTTTGTAACACAGCGTCGTGTTCCTTTCTGTAGAAATATAAGAAACATGTCAAACTGATAAAACCTTTTAGCAGTGCCAAAAATAGATCAGTTTTCGTGACTTTGCTCAGTCGCTGTATTTTTCTAAGCATGTCAATGATAAATGATAGAACTTGAAATCGTGATTTGCACGTTTTCCATAGGTTTAAACAAACTAGTACATAATATATGAAAGTGTACGTAAATACGGGCTGACAGAAAGCTGTTATATCAATATTTCTGCTTAAACGTCTGAACTTTAATAAAAATAAACTTTGTACAACTATCGTCATAAAAAATAATATTTCTTTTCTGTGAAATATCAGTTCATTCTAAGATTTTGAAATTACAACTTTTAGCTTCTTCAATTGGAGTTTAAAACGGATAATGTAATTCTAATTGCGTTCCGATTTCAGCTAATGCTTTACATACCGTGTGTCTGACTTGATATCCAACTTATTTTAAGAAAGCGTCTGTTAGGACATAGATCCAACCTTAAATGTCCAGTTTCCGCGACAGACAGTGGTTCTGTCGAAGCTGAAACATCACATGTAAATATATGTTAGTACAGATAGAGAGAATTTATACGAACCAATCACCATCAAAATATGCCACACCATTTACGACAAAGCGCCTTGCAGTACAAAAAGAAACACACCTATATGGCAACCCAAGAAAGCTGGTTTCAGTGACACCACAAATTAAAAGCGGTTCAACATTTATATGATCTTTTGACAAGACATTGGAATTATTCCATTGTTCTCACTGCAACTTGCTCAGAACAGAATTAGAAAACGAAACCTGATCAATGTTGTCACGAAAGAAAACTAAACGGTATTAATGTTTTCTCCGTGCAATGAAACCTATTACACACTGTTCGATTTGCAACAAGTGTCATATTCCATTTTAGAAAGGAAAGTTATTGAATAATTTAATACAATAACTCAATACATATGATATTTTTCTGTAGCGACAATAGCATTTTGAAAGACTTAAATGTATGCTTGACAAACATGTTGTACATGAAATATTAAAAATACTACATATGCTTTATTTAAACATAAAATTAACAAGCTTAGTAGTGTTAGCAGTTGGGTTAAAATACTACAAACTGATTGCATAATAAAGAAGTGTTCGATCACTAAAACCCAGGAAGTTGTCTTTTTTTTTTTCTTTTACTGCAAGACATTTAACTTTAATAATGCAGCTCTACACACACAATTATTTTATATATTTGTTAACATTAAATACATTTAATGAGGATTTTCTAAACTTTTAGTAAATATCTAAAGCTAGAATATTATAGTAGAAGGTAGGCATTGGATATCTTTAATAGATAAGATATAGTACATGTGACTTGACATATATGACAAACTGTATAGACAGTTCGCAACACTTTTATTTTCCTATACTGCGTACTTAAAAGCGAGTAAAAGTCTTACCATTTATTGGCTCTGGTATGATTATCTTTGGCGTGGAAGCCATCCTATCTGTCGCCTAAATACAGGTAAACACAGGTAAATGCAAGTAAATACACTCAGGTAAATACAAGTAAATGCAGGTAAATACAGGAAAATACAAGTGAAGGTATATCAAATTTATAATCAGTTATTTTTGAGAAACAGCATAATTAAAAGTAACACATCAGCAAGTACAATGTTATAAGTTCCATGTTCGGTAAAGTTTAAACCGTGGTAACACAATCACACTTACCGTTACTGCAAATGAATGAAAGACCAGAAATGATTTTGACATACAATTGTATATTTACTGATGAAGGCAAATTGATACTTATATATGATACACCTACGTATTTTATACTTACTTTTAACGGGAAATTTTTCTTCAAAAATTTAAACAAGGTCCTAGGCTATTTGGTTTATGTTCGTTTCTAGGCATTTTTTCATATGTAATCACGAGGGCAACACCTTGGACAGATCTATCACAAACTGTTCATTATCCTGGACGCGTGTCATATCTAATTACTACAAATTTTTGCATGATTATACTTGTCTTACTAACGACATAAAATAAAATAAAAGTTTCATTCTTAATTGCCATTTATGTCAAATATACATTAACTTGATATCAATCAAACTACATTTTACATTACTTAAAAATTTACTTGGACAGAAACACATTCATGTTTAATACACGTTCGGCGCAATTTTCCTATTTGCTTTTCGATGGATTGAACCTAGAGTCCTTCAGCGATATATGTATATAGTGTTTCATACCAAGCGATATCGAAAACATCATGCCGTTTACTTTGTGTGAAATCCATATTAGACTGTATTTATCCATGTATTTGCATTCATTTAAAGAATAATTTGTGGTTATGTAGTTATTATCTGGAGTGGCTGCGTTCAGCTTGAAGGCCTTCTAGTGTACTTTAAACAGCTCTCAAAACAATACATTCTAAATACTAATGGACTAATTCTAAAATGGCTGTCAAAGTGTGGATGTGAAATTTAATTTTAGTATTTAATTTATTACAACCTACCCATAAATAAAATGAGTGAACGAAATTGATTTACACCCAGTGCTCATCAAGTGCCTCTCAATTTCAAGTATACAAACATAAGATATAGTCTCATTTAAAAGCTTCCAAAATATACCAGCAAATACTAGAATACCATAATTTATTACGAGATGGTAGTGTAATACCTGCGCAAAACAGTGCAAACCTTGTTTACTCATATTTCTCTTATTATATACAGATTGTATTTAACATTAATAACATTTAATTAATTATAATAACGACTCATCTCTTATATTATACTGATGTTATTTAACATTAATAACATTGATTAATTACAATATTGCATGTTTCAAAGTATAAAAGGGGAGAAGCATCAGACCTAACACTGACTGGTATTTTTTGCGAAATTACTCAGATTTTACAAGTTTTATATGGTAATGAAAATTTGCTAGCATACCTGATATACTTTTGTTTTATAAAAATTTAAATTTTAAGTATTACATAGAATCTTCATATATGTTATAACCGTCAGACCAGTAAACTTTAAGTTCCATATGGCAGCCGTAAAAGATCTCCCCGAACTGTTATATGCTTAGGTCTTTTGGGATCATCGACTCAATTAAATATGTGTGTAATAGAATTAAGAATTCCGCTTAAACCGGTGCTTAGGCCTTGGTGATGTTGCCTTTCCATTTCCTCTTATAATCCGACTCAATCAATATTGTGCTCGGCTGCATTATATTGCATGCTATGCCCCGAAAGCATCTCCTTTTACTGAACAGACTTTACTCCTTAAAGCTTAAATACGGTTGAAATGCAACAATACAAATAACACTAAAAAGAGAACCAGTTTTAAAACATTTTATCTTACCGTTTGAGTGCAGTGTATATAAACACCCGCATCAACCGTAACGTATTCCGAGTAGGTAACTTTTCTGAATGCGAACAACACAAATACAGTCATAAAATATTTTTTGTTTACTACCAACAAATTGTAACGATTTGAACTATTCATGGCTGTATCTAAGTCCATTATGTTTATCTCATTTCACATTACATGAAAATACATCCAGTCTTACTTCTGAAACACGTTTCATTTGAAACGTTCTTGACTGTTATATATTACTGTTCTAAGTTTTGAACCACATCTATTTCCAACGAACAAATGAAAACATTATTGTCAGTAAAATGCATTGTGTGTTTTTTTTTTACAACAAATCCGTTTGTGGTCTTTTTTCAACAAACCCTTAAATCGTAAGTAATTGTTCATTCCACATCAGTGTATTTCAACCACAACAGGTTATCACTTATTTATTATCCTACACCGTCGCTATGTACCAGAAGATATTGAAAACCCGCTTCGTTGTGACATTTCACATTAAATGAAATGACATTCACTAAGACAGTATAATATCTAGTTATATATGAGAAATATAAATTGATGCAAGCTCTGTAAATCTCCGTACGTTATAGTCAGCAGTACTCCTGCGATGTAAACTGCTTCTGTCTTTGACCTTCGACACACGCAACAATCAATTAATACTGTAGACAGACAGAATCAATACAAAAACAGTTTAAGATTTTTCAATAAAGTGGTTTAATCCTTGCGAAACTCTGTTCACTAAAATATTTTCATCCATAACAGTACACATATATATTATTGAAACTTTTTAAATTCCTTCGTAGTTTGAAACAAGAAATATCTTTAAAAATGATGGTCGGAAAATTGTAATAAGGAAAGACGTTTATGAATTTTTCATCTTACATTCATCTTTCATCTAACATTTTTCAAATTGCAAAACTAAACACCGCACTTTAACAATTTAAATGGTTCTCTTTTAATTTTTCGCAAAGGTTTCGTAGGGTTGCAATTTTGTTTCGTTTATCGTTAGACGAATAATTACAGCAGTAGTCTGATGAAGATTCATGAAGCGGTTCATGAGAAGAGGTCATTAAACGTGTTTATATTTTTAGCTAAACTGATCCCTATCCCCATTTGTAACAAAATAGCAGGAGACCTTACGATATTGTTACACATCGAGTTTG
Organism: Mercenaria mercenaria; assembly: GCF_021730395.1. Lineage (NCBI taxonomy): Eukaryota > Metazoa > Mollusca > Bivalvia > Venerida > Veneridae > Mercenaria > Mercenaria mercenaria. The sequence goes on from NC_069378.1 coordinate 3,774,544, forward strand.
ATAAAAATCCATTACATTTTAGTGGTTAATGCGAAGAAAGGCATATCTACTTTTAGCTATAGTGGTCCCTAATAGGGCCCAAGTTCCTATATAAATAAATTTGGAAGAGAACCTTATAATGATGCTCCAGACCAAGTATGACAAAGATCCACCAAGCTGTTCATGAGACGCTGTATAAAGGCATTTCTAGTTTTAGCTCTAGCAGCCCCTAAAAGGGGTCAAATGTCCCAGCTGAACATAGTTGGCTGCGGGCCTAATAAAGATGCTACAAATCAAGTTTGATTAGAATACATGAGAAAAAATCAATTAAAGGATTTTTTTATTTATTATTTTTATTTATTTCTAAAATAGGCCAACTGATCCCGCTTTAACAAATTCGTATTCGCTATTCATGAATCTTTGGACAATGAAGTCACACCTATAAAAAAGTGAAGGTCAAGCAAAACATACAATTGTAATTATTTCAATATTTCTGTTTCATAAGCAAAGTTTGACAGTAGTCATATCACATACATAAACTGTATGCAGCGTACCTTCATTTCAGTGTAATGAAATTCAGTCATTATATAGCATATATATATTAAAACAGATTTCAACTGAGTTCAATATTTGCATCTCATACTAAAGAAAAATATTCATATATAATAAATCAGTTAAATAATTTATAACAAATATATCAAAGCAAACAAGTACTCATTTTAATATGCAATCTGAATAAGTCACAAAAGCAAGAAACCTTTTCATTTACAGACGACAATTGTAACAAGGAAAATCTTTTAAAAAGCACTTCTCTACATAAAAGACTCTTATCACACCCTTATTCATGTGATACGCAGACCGTATTCAGCTCTTTCTTTAATTTGATATATGTTGGTATTTGAACAGGTTTTTATCATATTTATTAAACTTACTTATCATTTTGAGATATATCAATATTCTTGCTAAATATACTGAGCCAAAGTTAGCTTTAAAACTGTGAACAGCGTCGTTTAGGATAAACGCTTTGTTTACATTTCACTCAGCGTAGCACAATCAACAGAGTGAAAGAAATTGACACTCTCGTCCAATCAGGCAGAGTGTTGCATAAATCTTCCATTTTGATAAATTATCTATAATGCGTTATCAAGTAGTTTGATTTGCAAACTGATGTCACGTGGCATAGGTAACGAAAACGAATTTAGACGGCAGTCGCCGAAAAAAAAACGAAAATGATACGTTTGTGCCAACTGAACTATGAGCACATAATAATTATGAGCTTTACTATTTAAAACGCAACGAATTATTGTTGCCTTAAAATTAATGCTGTCATATATTGGATTAATTCTCGAAGAAACATCGAATTGACCACTTGTTCAGACACTTTGGTCGATCAGTGTCTTGTCATTTGGGATCACGGAGTACATTCATTTTTGCTGTAATATAATTTCGCTTAAGCAAATGATAGTCAGGCATGAGGGGTCTTGCACATTTCATGAACAGACTCAATAAAAACGGGTCTGCTATTATGTTCATTAGTTGGGGTCTATACTTCCAAAGGAACTGTTCACATATTTTATTATTCAAATTCACTTAGTTTTGACCACGGTTATATCTTCATATTGATGCTACAAAGTAGCTACGCATGGACGTACAGATAGAACGTAAGCTTTGATAAATGGATCGCTATCGCTTTATAGGGCCATTCACAATACGAGGTTTGGGAGCTCCATGATATGGATCAAAAGCTGGAAATTTACAATGTGACCTATAATTGTTTGTCTGAAAACCATACCAAACAAAGTTTACAGACACTGACAACGCGTGTGTTTTCCTACTTTTCACTATGGAATACATCCTAAATTTCGCATCATTTTGCAATTGCAAAGAGACCAGAGCTTAAAGTTACTGTTATTGCAATTGTATTATACGAAATCAAGATGCTCAACACAGACACGGCGTGCACGCGTGTTGTTGTTGTAAATAGACATATGATTGCTAAAATAACTGCAACTGTATCATATCAATCAATGGTACATCATCAGAGAGTTTAATAAGGTCAATGACAACATAATTAATTACGTGACAATGTATTTATTTACATTGCGCGGCATGTATAGTGAACTCAAAGAATGCTCATATGTATATTTTCTAATGTTTGATTTACATAATGTGTGTGTATTCTTTGATCTTATCTTATTAATTTTAGATTAAAAGCTGCCCGCCTTTTCATTTACAACATGCTATTATGAATAAAACTGTTAAGTACTCCGTAGGGAACTACGCAGACCCACAACACCACAATCATTGAAATGACATGACATTTATATACTTTGTAAAATATCATCGCATATAATTGATTCCAAAACTGTTACTTTTATGTTTTTGTAGTTTGCTAAAGTGCCTTAAAATTAATTTTACAAATCGATAGCCTTACAGAGAAAATGGAAATTCGTTGAAAATGATACATTTGTAAAGCAAATACATTTTCTTCGTATTGCGGCAAAAGTATTTTAACACGGGTATTTTATTGTTGCTAAAAAGTAGATTACAACCAAAAACAAAAATAATTACTGAGTATCAATTAGCATGAGCAACGTATAATTTCAACATTTTATTAAAATAGAAACACAAATACTTAACTGAGAAAATTTAAAGTTATTATTTTCAGCAGTGCATTAAAGCTTTTATTATGATACCGAGTGATTATATTGTTATTTTCTCAAGAACATTATACTAAAATGTGTTGTTAGGCTTTCTAATCCCCGAATATGCAACATTAATCACTTTCGTGTGTTTGCAAATTGAAGGAGAAAATACTTTATAACCGATGTGAGTACGTTTGCTACTTTTAGCATATGTTTCATTGTAACACACTGTATCAAGCAACGTTATACAATTACGTACATTGATGTTTTACAGATATATTCATATAACAAAACGGGCTTTTCAAAACATAAAAAATGACCAAAAAAAAAAAACCAGATTGTCATATACCACGATGATGTAAGACTTAACTTTTTGCACTAGACATTAAATTATTTATAAAACGATGAGTCACCTCATTCAGATTTTACATGATTTTGAAGTTAAATCAGTATAATTTAACTTACCGCCTGAGTGCAGTGCATGTAAACGGTTTCATGCGTCGTATGTTCTGAATAGACAGGTTTACAAATTGAAAACAAAATAAAAACAGTCAAAAAATAAGAATCAATCCTTTCTTCCATTTGAGTGTTATTTCATTTGTGACATATTTCACTTTGTCAATAAATATTTGTGTATTTTCACTTAAAACAGATTAATAATGTTCAACACACAACCTGGACCGCCGTTAGAACATTTTTAAGTATGTAAACTATTATAATAGTTTTTTTTTATGAAATTCACATTGTTGAAAATATAAATTTCTGTTCAATGATTATAGTGTTGATCTTATCAATACTCTTGAAGAAAATCAATCAAACACAAAACTGTAAATTTTTTCAAAGAAATAAAGTGTAACTAAGATATCAATCAAAATATTGTTTATAAACAGTAGCCATTTATTACAATAGCTATTTATTACAATTCAAAACAGCTTGTTAAATCTTTTAAATGACGTCGTTATAATTAGAATACATCCGCTTATTACGACATCATTACAATTAGTTGTCTCACTTTATATATTGAAACAATTCTTCTAGAAAAACACTTATCGCGTGCAAAAAGCAGTATGCCATGTTATCAAACCAGTCACTTCTTACTAAATTGTTGCTTATACCTGCATCTGGTATCAACTGTACATATAACACACGCGATATCATTTAGATAATCACAATATTCCCTTACTTCTTTTTACTGTTCTCTGTCTACTTTATTGTATTTAGTGCAATACAGGTATCTCACACTTGCATTTATTTCTTCCCGGGTTACTGTTAATAATTTATATATAATTTATGTGGATGAACTGAAGCGACAAAAAAACATCTAGGATTACATGGACTAAATCGTCAACATCTCTATAAACTAGACCGAACACTGACACTTTTATTTACACGGATTTTTCTGATATATTTACCTTAATGAGATCTTATTACTCGTTTCAGCGTTTTTGTTTTTATACTATATGAATTAATTTGGAACGAAATAAATATGTTTTATTGGATTCAACTGTGCAAATATTGCATTGTTCATTAAAAACTGTAAGTTAATGTGGTTGTAAATTTTTACTGCAAACATAAAAACACAACAGTAACCTCTTGATTTCGGTATAAAACAATATGCTTGTTGCAGAATAACTTATAGTCACATAATATACTTTCCGGCTTTGATGGTGGATGAAGACTCCAGGTACACTACTGGCATTATTGCACAATGAACGGGCACCTGGTTAGAACCATCGACCTTCCGTATGCCTGCTGGATGTCTTCTTTACATGAAGAATTTAACACCCCGAGTGAGGCGAGATTCGAAGTCAGCGTCCTTAATCACTCGGCCACGAAGCCCCGCGAAGAAAATTGAGATTAACGTTTAAGGTATGTTGAGGATCAGTGTAGATTGTTCTTACATCAAGTGTCAGGTTTAACATATTGACATATTGAATGCCCATACATACAGTATTCTGACTGGCTAGATGTCTGAAGGAAACATATAAATGAAACTAAAACGGAACCCACCTTTAAAATTCCAACCGTGTTAAAAGTGTCTAATTTCTGTTTCTGTTATTTGACTCAGAAGATTAAATAACCACTTTGTTATTTGAGGTTTTATCAGCCATCTTGTATCAAAATGAAATCTAAATGAAATGTACCATAGAATATATCCACGTTTACTAAAGATGAAACAAAAAGAAATTTCAATTTCATCTTGCCGCATTATTTGAATTAACTATCATAATACACAAGTTTCCTGTCGCAAACAACTGACGGTCAGGAAAATTATTTTTACAGGTGTAAATCACGATATATCATATTCAGTGTTTCTGATTAAATTACTTTACTTATCGTTTACGCCCCTAAACATGTGTTATATCCAATAACTCATATGCAAATAAACGTCCTACTTAACAATATCTTCTCTGTTGGTACTTTTTCAGTTACATATTTATTAGTTATACGTGCGTAATTTGACGATATTAAGGGTTCGACTATAACGACTGTATTTAAATTTACAGACTTCAAGTTTAATTTAAACCAGGTGGATCTTAAAATCGAGTATAGGCTAAACTGACACTGAATTAATCGGATAAATAAAATCATTCGATTCGGTAACTTTCAGGAAGTTTGTAGTCGGTAAGGTTTACGAAAAAATCTTAATTCAAGTATCATCAAGCGTAATACACGAGGATCGAAATATATTAAAACTGCTTTCGGGTATAATTACTGCAACGAAACACGAGAAGCATTTTGCAGATTACCAGGCAATACAGCTAAAACACCATTTACATTAATGTAATTGCTTCTTGATTAATCCACGCAACCTGACAGATGATTCTGTTGCTGCAGTGAAAACTTTACAGTTATTTGCTACTATTGATAATTCTTCTGTATTGCTGACATGTAACAAAAAGTGTTGACAACAAAAAACAAGATAACAAAAATGTTCGTTTCAAAATGAAATATCATCTAAATATGATAATAGGCTAAAACTAATAAAATTACATATTTGTTTTTCTTTATAACCGTTTCAAATTGAGTAAATGACGAGTCAGGTTAATTCTTATGGATAGATAGATAGATAGATAGATTTCAACATAAAATGTCCAATTACATGGCAAGTATGACATCAATACATACAACAAACAATATATGAATTAATATAGTTATGTCAATCCACATTATATGTCAAGGATAACACAAAAAGAAGAGTTTTAATAAACTCTTTTTTCCATTGTGGTTCTTGAGATGTAGTGTTGTGTGACATAGGAAGAATCAATGAATGAGAATTATTCTGAATTGCCGTGAAACATTAAAATGGCTAGCATATGACTAGACTATACTAAAAACGTTTAAAGCACATGTAAAAAACTAACATTTAAATGACAAGACTATCTATCTGAACAAATCATAGCAATGTTGTAAAAGTTAAATAGAATTTAAAAAATGTTCCTTGACGCTGGATTTAAAAGGAGAGGTAGTTCTAGAATCCCTGATATATTGAGGCACACGGTTCCACAGGGTGTACCCCATATAAGCAAAAGACTTTTTGCCAAAGCCTTTGACAATAGGAATAGCATATCTTGCCATCTGACACTATATCACATGGACTATCAGAGTTGGAACCAACCTTTACCCTGAACCTGGTAGAGTAATTATGAGCAGCACTGACAGGGGTAAAATTATCACTCATATATGAGGGAGCAAGGTTTGAATTAATTTTGAAAACATGCCAAAGAGTAATTTGGTTCACTCTCTATCTGCAGCAGGTAACCGTTAATATTTGAAAAATGCTCTTAACCTATATGTGACCTAGGGTGTAACCTTAATGCAACTCCTATGAGCTTATTTTGAGTGACCTGTAACTTGTGTTTTAACTCTTGAGTTAAACTGTTGAACCAAACAGATGAAGCATAGTCAAAATGACGCTGCATAAGGGAAGAGACTAAAAGTTTTTTGTGTGTGTCGGGTGAGAAATTCACTTTTACGATACAAAACTTGTAAACTAGCATTGCATTTCTTGATTATAGATCTAGCCATAGCATCAAAGGACAAACACTGATCAAGGGTGGCACCAAGATATTTAACTGATTTTTTGGATTCAACGGTTTGACCACTGCAGTTTATATCAAGATTGGATTGGGATATTAACCTTTAATATTGGATACTAGTACTTCAAAATCAAAAGTAGCTTTTGAAGAATCAAAAAAATTACTTATGTGTTAGACGAGGTACATGAATAGTATTATCCTTCGCTAACCGTAACCTTATTCATAAGACTGCAATATTTTCATTATGGAAGCTATGTATTTTCTGTTACCATACGTGTTATATACCAAAATAAAGCACTCGTGCTTTACGTCTAAAAGGTATAAGTAGTTGACAATATAAGGGAAAGGCACGTGGTAAAAGACATCGATTTATTCGTAGATATTTAATGAGAACATGACATGTCACATGCTGTGAAATAAAACTAGGATTTGATCAATAACGTTCGGTTTCCACACAACACGATCCGTATTCAACAACGTTTAAGGTTTGCAAGTTAGACTTCATAATGCTAATTTTCATTTTCCTCTTTTATTATTATCATAACATTAACTAGTAATGATATTTTGCAAGAATATTCATAGACAGTTCTGCGATGCAAACTTTCATCAGTAATGTTATGTTATTAAGTTATGACAACTTGAATGCTTGCCATTCTACAGTTTAAGTCAATTCGTCATTTCGGCGTTTTGTTTCTCACAAAATACTGGATAGCTTTTAGCATCACCGAGTTCAGACTGGGTAGGCCTATTTCAAACAAATATTTAATACAATGGTTCAAAGCGTTAAAATAATTGCTTATTTACGGGTTTCCACAATATTTACTTCTTTCAGCTCCCCTACTTGTACAACAGGGCTATTTAACAAATAATCAAGGCCTTCGAGTGGTTTGTCGTCTGATTTATCACGGTTCAGAGTTCAGATGCGTAGGTTACCACGTGGTTAAATATCTAAGCATCTGAACGATGAACCGTGGTAAGTTAGACGGGCATTGATTGTTTTCATTCTTACATGCACATTGAAATATTTTAACAGAAATTATATTTGTATTATTTTATCCACGTGGTAATGAACTGGATGTCAAGCGGCAATTTGACGTCATAATTGACGTCATTTTGGTCTCTTACCGGTCCGCGCGTCAACCCTGGTTTGGCAGAATATACAGAGCTTCACCTTTTTCTTTGTTTAACTGGCAATCAAATCGAGCCATTACGTTGACCTGCAATGGTGTGTCCGGCTAATGCGGATCTCGACAGGCCAGGGTGCACCGAATTAGAACCAGTCTGGCAAAATCCACAACGTATGTAAACATAAATTTTAGACATTTTTAATTAGTCTGAAAACTCGTTTGACACGGTAATCTTTCTGACGCATGGAACGTCGAGACGCCGTCATAACGACATTTTAGACGTAATATTTGACGTTATAACTAAAGCCCGTAGACTCAAAATTAGAATGACTGTGACTAAAGATACAGTAATGCGGCCTTGAACCGAACATAAAAATGACATTTTTTTTGCCAAGTTACTCACTCTAGTAGTTTTTTGGCAGTGATGAAAATTTTGTTGTTTTTTTCCTAGTGCTTTTTGTTTTCCTAGTATTTTTGTATCAGAATTTAAAAATACTCAGTTGACCATAATCATTACAAATGCTTATGTATAAAGCTTACCGTTTGAATGCAATGCATGTACACTTCCGCATCTACAACAAATGCCAGGTAAATGATTTTTCCAATTGAAAAAGAGATAAACAAAGTCAGAAAACAAACTGCTTTTCTTTCTAACATTTGCGATACGATAGTCATATTGTTTATTTTTTCAATCAAATTGGCGCAACGAAGCTGTTACAACCATTTTAATCCTTCAGAATTGTATTTTTAACAGAGATTCTCAACCGTATATGGTAATAATTAAAATGTGTTCAAAAACTGCTTAAAACTTAGTTCAAATGTACACTTGAATCGCGTATATAGTAGAAAGAATTATAATTTCCATCCTACATGATGACGCTCGGCAATTTCCGTGCAATCACGTATTCTTTATAATAAGTAATAAAACGGACAATGCCGATTACGATTACATATCCACTATCTTATAACACGTTACTTTTAAGTAAAATTTAATGTTATAGTTTTTTTTTAACAAAACACTCGACACAAGTCCTTTATTTGTTCCATAACACACATAATATTTTTTAATCAGTTGGTAATCCATAATTCAACACTTATTATCTAGCTATTTCCATCATTTTCGAATAATTGCTTTGCTGTGATATGTCACGTTATCTAAAACGAATATTATTCCTTCCAGCTCTCTTTACTGTACAAGATTTTAGTTGTTAGAACTGGAACACAATGAATGCAATCTCTATGAATCTTCATATGTGCCATTAGCAAAATTTACTAAAATTTAAATGAAAACAGCTGTCGGTTGCTTAAGAACTTCAGCACGCGCTAACATGAATGAATACTGTCGGCAATCACTAGCGCTTTTAAACTTCTCCGATAAAATATGTAATCATTTGCAAAACTCTTCCGCATATTATATGTTAATAACCATAAATTCCTGTCATTTTAAAAGTTTGGAATGGATTGCCTGTAAATAAGCAAAATTATCGACCCTCTGTCCGTCGGACCTTGGGCAATAGTTTTAACTGTTCACAGGGATGGCATTCAGTCAGTCAGTGTATACAATATAGCTGTGGTATAGTGTGGATTCCAGTCTATTTTGGGACTGTCATTAAAGCTCATGCAGGTCGTGCCTTTATTGTTCTGTTTATCAGTATAAGGTAATATGTATCTTTAGCCAATATAATCATCGTTGAACTTCGGAGCTAGTTTTACTTCTGTCAAAAACATCCACAATATGTCCGAAAAAATAATCTTGGACTGTCTATATACATAAAGTATTAGACGGACTGGTTGCAAAAAAAAATGGATGAAACACGCAGACATTTCCGTGTTACCGCACGAGAACACAGAAACAACTTCTGCATTGCTTCCGCAGAGTGGTGAGTCTGTCTTCGACTGACCACTCACCATTTATTGTTATTATTGATCGCTAATGCTACACAATTAATTCGACAACAAAAACAAATGAACTTAAAGATTTCGTTCAATAAAAGTAAAACTTCATTTATAATACTATCTGAAGGTTATTGAATTACATGTATAATTTTCTAGATGTTTTATTTTGGATTGATTATTAAGAGACAGGTTTTTCATTTAATCTGAAAGAAAAACTACCTTTCCTATGTCTTGTGCTAACAAGAATTTGTCAATATACTTGAAACTTCACCATAAGAAGCATTATATTGCTAAGAAGAAGTTAGGTACGTATACCAATACTTAGAGACTGGTATACAAACAAATGCACAAAGACACAAAAACAATATTCCACAATCAAAAGACAATAGGTAAGGGTAGATTTCTCGGAAGCACAGAGCACCAAAAACACAGCCCCAGAGCCACGCATTTACATAGTAGGCCCACAACAAAAAGAAGCTGTAATGGAAAAATATTTCAGACGGGTTGCTTCAAACATCCAACAAATACATATTAATTTATGTTAAATATTGATGGAGAGGAGGGAAATGGTAAGGGGCGAAAAGGGGTCGGGGATGGGGGTGATGTGGGGGAAATCCGAAGGGAAACTTACTCAAAATGGTTTCTTAAGAATGTCTGTTTGTTTACAAAATCCACTCATTTGGTAACAAAACACGTAACCTTCTGATTTTCATTTTAAAAGGCAAAATATCTTTTAAGTTAATATATTCTAACACCTGTTGACATTTTCCCCTCCCATCTTCATACAAATGGACAGGCATTACATCAGCGGAAAGCACGGATAACGCATTAGTTAGTTACCCAAAAAACATATAAGTACAAATATCTAGAATGCAGAAGATATAATATATAAATATGAAATTTGACATGAACAACATAAAATGTTTTAAGAGGAAGGAATCCCTGTCTTGTTAAGATCATGCCAATATCTCATTTAGAAAGAAAATTACTCAAGAATAGAGTTGCACTGACAGACTCTAAACTTACGGTTTGAATGCAGTACATTACAACAGTTGCATACGCCGGCAGTTCCAAACAGTTAATATCTGTATCCATAACAAGAAAATAAGACTATTGTTCATTACTATTTATAAGACAGTACATTTTGTAGGCGATAACATTTGTTAGTCTAGTGTGTTTCACATTACCAATTTTATGAAAAATACGTATATACAACCACGATTTGAGATATTCATTTACTGAAATAAAGCGTTTGCAATCTACATGTATATGCATCAAAATTGATTTTTGTGATATATACATATATATATAGCTAATCATTCCACGAAAAGTCAATTCCATGTAAAACATTGATCAGTTAATAAATATTTAAGATCATACTACATGTATTTCAGCTTCAGTAAAGCAAACCTCAAGTTCGACGTATATTGGCATATCAGTATCCTTCTGTTTTCAAGAAATTTGTACATTTAGTAAACATATTTGCATTTTTAGCATTACATCATCGTTGTTTTTTTCTTTCCAAGCATAATGTTTAATAGTTTTGAATCGAATACAATGTTATTTAAATGAAAATGCTAATCTACGGTTTGTCGTACGATATAAAAAGAAGTTTACTGCCTCCAGTTATCCTAATTGTACATGCTATTACTGTGTGGCTTAAGACAAATTGGTTTCCAAAGTATACAGAATGTTATACTGTAATTCCTAACGCCTGCTAATATCTGCTATGAAGTAACAGGAAGGAGTTGTCTTTTGCCTGTGAACAGTAACACACACTAAAACTAATAAATATTGTCCCTTATATCTGCTTTGACAGTCTGCATTATTATAACAATATTTTGTCTTTTGCAAACCTTTGTACAGTCTGACGTTCTAGATATTCATATCATTTATGTATTAATCAAATTTATTCCCTGTCGGGAAACAGTTACTCATAAATGATGAAAAAGCAATTATTTAACCTGACGAGAAAATGATAATTGAAAGCTACCCTAAGTCCTTGAACATGTATGTTGAGGGTGTCACAATGTCAGCTTTAAGGATTACCTTAGCAGCATAATATATATCTTTATTGCAAAATGTTACATAGGAAACAAATCAGAAATTACCTTGTTTATTTCTGTATGAATTTCTAAGCTTTAGATAGCATTTTATAGTTTTGAAACAATCTGAGCATTTGTACAGGAACACTTATTAATAAAACGTACCCTTTTAAACGTAGGTGGTCTCATTAGCGGGGGTCATGTAAAACTAAATTATAAGCATCTTTCTTATCGATAATGTTATGAAATTTCAATTAGACATGCAACTTTTAACTTACTCTTACAACTACGCTGCCACTTGCATGCAGATATAAACAAATACCATGTTAAATTGTTTATTAAAATTCATTAATTAATATTCACAGCAGTGTACATGTATAAAGCCTCTTAAATTCTTCTTATCAGCGTAAGTAGAAAAACGTGCATCACCTGCATATTAAAATCAATTAACAGACCCGCGCTATCGACATGGCGATGCACTAATCAGTACACGGTAAGCTAAATTGATAACGACTTTAAGATTTCTTAAAGGTAATGAGTATTCTGGCTTTATTTCATTCATCGACTTTGTATTTCAGTATATCTAGCAAAACAATGGAAATGCTTTGTTTGATTAAACTATGGTACTGCAAGTGGCGAATTAAAGTTTCATGTCAGAAACACAGCAGTATAGGAAGCATAAATGTTATGATAAGGAAACCATGACAAAATACATTCTCTTATCAATACTTCATTCACCATTTTATCATCCGGTATATCATTTTTATACAATACATGCATTTTTTTCCGAATTCATCAAATTAATAAACGTCATACAATTGTGAAATTTTCTTAATTATTTACTCTATAATTTATTGGTAAAATATTTACAATAGGTTGAAAAACAGATTCAATATATCAACCATTTAACATTTAATTTTATTTTTGTACTGTAAGGACTATATTCTCGGTATTAAAAGTTACATTTATATACATACGGAATGGCATTACTGCAATGTTACTCAAGGGACATTTCCAAACTTCCGGACAAGACATCATACCCATTAACGTCATCCTGTCTTGATTATTCCAAGCAGTCATATAGACTGGGAATTCTGTTTTTATTGACAACTTATCAGTTATTTGGTTCTATAGAACCCGCTAGTAATACTTAACTGAACTGACATCGGAAACTTCGAGCAAATGAATACGTATCTTTTCATGTCATTAAATTATTAGATTCAATGCATTGGTATAGTTGTTGTTGCATTAAATTAAGGAAGAGTTTAATGAATATTTCATAAGTTGATTTAAAAGAATTTGTCAATATTTTTTACGATAGTAACTCTTTAGCATAAACTTTAAATGTTCAAATGGGATAAAATTAATACGTGACAATACCATACGCATACGCCAAAAGTTGATTAAGACACTGATGATATATATATTACATGACCAAACGTTACTCGAAATTGCTTTTTGAAGAATGTGTATGTGTAAAAAAGTATTCAAATCCTTTAATTGATTGAATATATTCACTTTTTTATTTACAGGTGACGTTTTCAAAGAAATTTGTGTTAGTCAAATACATTTTATCATTTTTTGTTGTATTTTGTTATTTTTAAAGTTAAAATATGGTGGAATACTGATTTTTAAATTTGATTTGCACATTGTTGTTGTTTGCATGGTCATTGTTTTCATGAAATTTAAGATTGTTCAGCTGACCTCTATTGGTGTTGGTATTGTTTTCGTTTGCACTTACCGGAGCGAGGCTCTAGCTTGAAAAGACTCGTGTCAAATTATGTAGGGAATAACTCAATCTCGTGAAATAATAACAAAGAATTGTTAAATTTTCTGTTTTATTTTCACAAAGAACATAATTTTGCCGTGTGTGCGAAACCGCGTAATCCGACACAGGGTACACTAACTCTACAGTTAAAACCAGCCACCACTCATTCATCTGTAAGCAAGGTACGCAACGGGGGGAGAAGTTTACTTTCGATTTCTTTTGCGGTGATAAATTACTAAAAGCTTATCATTTTAATTTTGGGTAACAAAACTACTAAATATCCTCCATTTTATATGTGCCTTCTGATATTCAGTGCAATTGTAGACTAAATAAATGGTTTATCTTCTCAGCGCGCACCTGTTCCGTGTCCCGATTACTACAGGATCTAGCCAAAATCCATGTCGTACAGCTAAAACCGAATAACGATGAAAAAATACTGTTTTTGCAATTGCATTATATACGAGTACAAACACGGGTTGTCAACGTGCTATTGTTGTAAATAAACATATGATTGCAAAAATAACTGACAATGTAACATTGTAATGAATTACGTGACAATGTATCCATTAACATTACGTTTCATGTACAGTGAAAAAGAATGCTCATGTATTTATTTTCTAATGTTTGGTTTACAAGAACTTATGTATATTCTTTCCATCTTGATCTAATCTAATTAATTTTAGATTAAAAATGGTCCTCCTTTCATTTGCAACATACGATTATGAATAAACTGTTAAGTACTCCGTAAAACCATATGGATCTACGCAGATCCACAATCATTGAAATGACATGACATTTATATACTTTGTAAATATCATCACATATAATGAACTGCTCATTAGTTTCTTTATTCTTACCTTTTATGTTTTTGTTGTTTGCTTAAGCGTCTTAAAATTAGCTTTACAAATCAGCACAAATGGACATCCGTTGAAAATAATACATTTGTAAAGCAAATACATTTTATTCGTATTGCGGTAAACTTATCTGAACACGCGTATTTTAATGTTGCTGAAAGAAAAGTAAAATTACAATCAAATACAAAAACAATTACTGCGGGCAACATATAATTGTAACATTTTACTAAAACAGAAACACGAATACTTAACTGATAAAATCTAAAGTTTTTATTTTCAGCAGCGCATTAAAGCTTCCAATATGCTACGGAGAGATTATATCAGTGTTATTTTCTCAAGAACACTATACTAAAATATGTTGTTCAGTAGTTTTGTTCTGTGTCTCGAATATATATGCAACTTTAATCACTTCCGTGTTGTTTATAAGTTGAAAGGGAAAGTACTTTATAACCGATGTGACTACGTTTGCTACTTTTAGCTCATGTTACATTGTAACACACTGTAACAAGCAACGTTATACAATTACGTACATTGATGTAAATTTCTAAAATGATCTGTCAGTCTTTATAATGTTTTACAGATTTTTTCATATAACAAAACGGGCTTTTCAAAACATAAAAAAGTGAAGAAAAAACATTAAACAGATTGTTCTGTGAATACCACGATGATTTTACACTAGACATTAAATGTATTTATAAAACGATGAGTCACTTCATTCAGATTTCACAAGATTTTGAAGTTAAATCAGTATAATTTTGGAAAAAGAATCTTAACTTACCACCTGAGTGCAGTGCATGTAAACGGCTGCATGCGCCATATGTTCTGAATAGACAGGTTTACCAATTGAAAACAAAATAAAAACAGTCAAAAAATAAGAACCAATCCTTTCTTCCAGTTGAGTGTTATTTCATTTGTGAATATTTCACTTTGTCAATAAATATTTGTGTATTTTCACGTAAAACAAAGTTATAATGCTCAACACACAACCTGAACCATAGTTATAACATTTCGAAGTATGTAAGCTGTTATAATAGTATTTAAATTTCTGTTCAATGATTGGTGTTGATCTTATCAATACTCTTGAAGAAAATCAATCAAACACAAAACTGTAAATGTTTTCAAAGAAATAAAGTGTAACTAAGGTATTAATCAAAATATTGTTGATAAATAGTATAGTAGCCATTTATTACAATAGCTATTTATTACAATTCAGAACAACATGTTAAATCTTTAAAATGATGTCCTTATACTTAGAATACATCCGCTTATCACGACATTACAATTAGTTGCCGCATTTTATTTAATATTGAAATAATTCTTCTAAAAAAACACTTATTGCGTGCAAAAAGCAGTATTCCATGTTTTCAAGCCAGTCACATCCTACGACATTGTTGCTAAAATAATACCTGCATCTGGTATCAATTGTACATATAACACACGCGATATCATTTAAATAATCACAATATTCCATTACTTCTTTTTACTGTTCTCTGTCTACTTTATTGTATTTAGTGCAATACAGGTATCTCACATTGTTGGCCCTGCTTAATCCAGGTTGTTGTGCCCCAATTATTAGTTTTCTCGCAAACAATCTTAAATGGTTATTTTTAGTTTTAATAAGTCATTTTATCTTGTTTTATGGTACTGAATTGTTGAAAAACGATATTGATGTGAAAGCTGTGTGATCTGAGGAGACTGATTGTCAGATAATGCACCCTTTTCTGGTTTAAATGAAATGCAAATAAGACGTTAAATAATATTCAGTAGTTCATATATGCTTAACATTTAATTAGTACACTTATATCATTAAGCAGGTTTCTTTTAGTATGTTTTTGATTTTGTAGAGAAAAATCAGTCCAGTTCTTCATTCCATGAGTAAAAGATACAGACTCTTAAAGTTTTATGATAATTCTTTCGTCTGTGCTTATCAGACAGTCAGTCCCTTTTAACTTACATATAGAAAACTTTTTACTTTTTTATATGGGAAGATCACTGTTAGGTCAATGAATAGTTTCGATGCTGTTGAGTTTGATTTGCCCGTCGATGCTTTGGTTACGTCACTGCTTTTGTGGTGGTGGCATGGGCGCCTTGGGGTAAATGATGGTCAACAATATCGATACTTCCAAACTAAACATCTTGATGTACAAATACATGTTTTATACTGTTTTAGTGTCTCATAAGTCAGTAATGGCTGGATGTAAAACTGTTTTAACGTGACTGTTTTATACATTATGTAAAAATGCTATGAATGTTTTACATGTGACACTTTAATAAAATATAAAGTTGAAGTTGAAGTTGAAGTATGTTTTATTGGATTCAGCTGTGCAAATATTGCTTTGTTCATTAGGTGAAAATATTTAAAACTGTAAAATATTGTGGCTGTAAAATGTTTCTGCAAACACAAAAACCAAACATTAACTTCTTCGGAAGACTTCTTGATTTCGGTTTGAAATAATATTCGGAGATGTTTCGCTATTTGATATTCACGGAAAATTATGACTAACGTTGAATGTACTGTTCTCACTTAAACTAATGTTTTCACTTGTTTAGCCTAGTGACATAATTAAATGCACATACATTGTTAACTAAAGTATTCTGACTGATTTGATGTCTAAGGTAAACATGTAACCTAAAACGAAACCCACCTTTAAAATTCCCACTTTTAAAAGACTTAAGGTAATTATTTGCATGAATAATGCACAAATGATGCTGTAGATTACATAGTTACCGTGTTAAAAGTGTCTAATTTCTGTTGCAAGAGTTTTTGTACTTAGAAGATTAAATAACCACGTTGTTTGTTATCTGAGGTTTTATCAGCCATCTTGTATGAAAATAAAATCATCTTATTTTATATAAAAAACCAAATAGCCATGTTTACTGAAGATACAACAAAAAGAAATTTCAATTTCGTTTTGCCGCATTACTTGAATTAGATATCATAATGCACAAGTTCCCTGTCGCAAACTAATCAGGTATTTCAGTAAGTGGCGGCCAGATAATTCAGTTTCTACAGTTGTAAATCACAATATATCATTTTCGTTGTTTCTGATTAAGTTACTTTACCAATCGTTTGTGAAAATTCTTTTACTTCCCTAAACATGTGTTATATCCAATGATTTATATGCAAATAAACTTCCTACTTACCAATATCTTCCCTGTTACATTAGTTATACGTAGGTAATTTGACCGAAACAAAATTATCATGTTATGGATTCGGTGAAAAAGAAGACCGAGGATTGGATTTGAATTTACGGACTACAAGTTTAATTTAAAGCATGTTATTCTTAAAATTGAGTATAGGCCAGTTAGAAACAACAAAAACTGACGTTGAATTATTCAGATAAAAAACATCAGTCGATTCGGTTAGCTTTCAGGAAGTTTGTAGTCGGTAAGGCTTACGAAAAAATAATTACCCGAAAAGGATTCAAGTATCTTCAAGCGTAATACACGACGGTCTGAAATATATTAAACTTGCTTTCGGGTATTACTGTGACGAAACAGGAGAGACATTTCCAGATTACCAGACAATAAAGCTAAACCACCATTTACATTAATGTAATTGCTTCTTGATTAATCCATGCAATCTGGCAGATTGATGATTCTGCTGCAGTGGAAACTTTACAGTTATTTGCTACTATTGATAAATCTTTCTGTATTGTTGACATGTAACCAAAAGTGTTGACAACAAAAACAAGATAACAAAAAATGCTCGTTGCAAAAATGAAATATCATCTAATTATGATAATAGACTAAAACTAACAAAATTACATATTTATCTTTCTTTTTCACCGTTTCGAATTGAGAAAATGACGAGTCTTGTTATTATTAGATACTACAAAATCAAAAGTAGCTTTTGAAGAACCAATAAAATTACTTATATGTGATCCTTCCAGCTATCCCGAACGCTAACCCTAACCTTATATATAAAACTGCAATATTTTCATTATGGAAGCTCTGTATTTCCTGTTACCATATGTGTTACATATCAAAATAACGCGCTCTCGTGCTTTACGTCTAAAAGGTATAAATAGCTGACAGTATAAGGGAAAGGCACATCGTAAAAGACATCGATTTGTTCATAGATATTTAATGAGAACATGACATGTTAGTTGCGGTGAAATAAAACTAAGATTTGATCAATAACGTTCGGTTTCTATATAACACGATCCGTATTCAACAACGTTTAAGGTTTGTAAGTTAGACTCCATAATCATATTTATGCTAATTTTCATTTTTCTCTTTTATTATTAAATTATCATAACATTAACTAGTAATGAAATTTTGCAAGAATATTCATAGGCCGTTCTGCGCTGCAAACTTTCATCAGTAATGTTATGTTATTAAGTAATGATAACTTGAATGCTTGCCATTCTACAGTTTAAGTCACTTCTTCATTTCGGCGTTTCGTTTCTCACAAAATACTGGATAGCTTTTAGCTTCACCGAGTTCAGACTGGGTAGGTCTATATCAAACAAGTATTTAATGCAATGGTTCAAAAGTGTTAAAATAATTGCTTATTTACGGGTTTCCACAATATTTACTTCTTACAGTTCCCCTACTTGTACAACAGCAGTATTTATTAAATAATCAAGGCTTTCGAGTGGTTTGTCGTCTGATTTATCACGGTTCAGAGTTCAGATGCGTAGGTACGTGGTTAAATATCTAAGCACCTGAACGATGAACCGTGGTAAGTTAGACGGGCATTGATTGTTTTCATTCTTACATGTACATAGAAATTTTAACAGAAATTATATTTGTATTCTTTATCCACGTGGTAATGAACTGGACTTCAAGCGGCACTTTCACGTCATAATTGACGTCATTTTGGTCTCTTACCGGTCCGCGCGTCAACCCTGGTTTGGCAGAATATACAGAGCTTCACCTTTTTCTTTGTTTAACTGGCAATCAAATCGAGCCATTTACCATGACCTGCAATGGTGTGTTCGGCTAATGCGGATCTCGACAGGCCAGGGTGCACCGAATTAGAACCAGTCTGGCAAAATCTACAACGTATATAAACATAAATTTTAGACATTTTTAATTAGTCTGAAAACTCGTTTGAAACGGTGATCTTTCTGACACATGGAACGTCGAGACGCCGTCATAACGACATTTTAGACGTAATATTTGACGTTATAACTAAAGCCCGTAGACCCAAAATTAGAATGACTGTGACTAATGATACAGCAATGGCAGTGATAAAAAAAACATTTCCTAGTGTTTTTTGTTTTCCTAGTATTTTTGTATCAGAATTAAACATTACTCAGTTGACTATAAACATTACAAATGCTTAGGTATAAAGCTTACCGTTTGAATGCAATGTATATACACTTCCGCATCTACAACAAATGCCGGGTAAATGATTTTTCCAATTGAAAAAGAGGCAAACAAAGTCAGAAAACAAACTTTTTTTCTTTCTAACATTTGCGATACGATAGTCATATTGTTTATTTTTTCATTGAAATTGACGCAACAAACTTGTTACAACCATTTGAATCCTTCCGAATTGTATTTTAAACAGAGATTCTCAACCGTATATGTTAATAATTAAAATGTGTTCAAAAACTGCTTAAAACTTATTTCAAACGTACACTTGAATCGCGTATATAGTAGAAAGAACGATAATTTTCATCCTACGTAATGACGCTCGGCAATTTCCTTGCAATCACGTATAATAAAGCGGACAATGCCGATTACGATAACATATCCATTATCTTATTAACACGTTACTTTTAAGTAAAATTTAATGTTATATTTTTAACAAATATCTCGACACAAGTCTTTTACTTGCTCCATACCAGACATAATATTTTTAAATCAATTTTGGTAATCCTTAATTCAACACTTATTATCTAGCTATTTCCATCATTTTCGAATAATTGCTTTGCTGTGATATGTCAAATTATCTAAAACGAATATTATTCCTTCCATCTCTCTTTACTGTACAAGATTTTAGTTGTTAGAACTGAAACACAATGAATGCAGTCTCTATGAATCTTCATATGTGCCTATTAGCAAAATTTACTAAAATTTAAATGAAAACAGCTGTCCGTTGCATAAGAATTTCAGTACACGCTAACATGAATGAATACTGTCTGCTATCACTAGCGCTTTTAAACTAGTACTTCTCCGATGAAATATATAATCATTTGCAAAACTCATGTGCATATTTCATATCAACAACCATACATTTCTTTAAAGTTGTAATGAATGGATTGCCTCTGTCCTTCGGACCTTCGGCAATACCTTGAACTGTTCCACCGGCAAGTCAGCAAGTGTATATAATATATAGCTGCGGATTCCAGTATATTTTGAGGCTGTCACTAAAGCTCATGCGGGACATGAATTTATTATTATATTCTATCAATAAAACATAATATTTTCCAAAGAAACACTATCATTAGTCAACACAATTATCGTTGAACTTCAGTGCTAGTTTTATTTTCTGAGAAAAAAATCCACAATATGTCCGAACAAATAATCTTGAACTATATATATATAAAGTATTAGACGGACTTGCTGCAATGAAATCCGATGAAATACGCAGACATTTCCGGTTTACCTCACCAGAACACGGGAAAAAACTTTCACATTAATGTCATTGCTTCCGGATTAATCAAAGCAGAGTGGTGAGTCTGTCTTCGACTGGCCAATTACCAGTAATTGTTACTATTGATCCCTCTTGCAACACAATTAATTCGGATGCGTCGGCAACAAAAACAAATGAACTAAATATTTTTGTTGCATAAAATTAAAAGTTCATTTATAAAACTATCTGAAGGTAACAGAATTCGAGAATAATTTTCTAGATGTTTTATTTTGGATTGAGTATTAAGAGGCAGGTTTTCCATTAAATTTGAAAAAAAAAACTACAATTCTTGTGTCTTGTGATAACAAGAATTTGTCAGTATACTTGAAAAAGTGGTAACTATTCACAATAACAAACATTAGATTACAAAGATAAATGCTAACTCCCGCCCGCTTAGTTCAATAGGGACAGCGCAGATCTACGGATCGCGGGGTCACGAGTTCGAGCCCTTGGCGAGGTGTATGTTCTCCGTAAAAGACATTGTGTCTGAAATCATTCGTCCTCCACCTCTGAATTATTCATGTGGGGAAGTTGGCAGTTACTTGCGGAGAACAGGTTTGTACTGGTACAGAACCCAGGAACACTTGTTAGATTAACTGTCGCCGTTACATAACTTAAATACTGTTGAAAAACGGCATTAAACCCAAAACAACCAACCAACTAACTAACGGAAGAAGTTAGATACGTATACCAATAATTAGAGACTACTATACAGACAAATGCACAAAGACAGAAATACAACATTCCACAATCAAAACTTACTCAAAATGGTTTCTTAAGAATGTCTGTTTGTTTACTTAATCCACTCATTTGGTAATAAAAATACGTAACCTTCTGATTTTCATTTTCAAAGGACAAAATGTCTTGTAAGTAAATATATTCTGACGCCTGTTGACATCAACGAAAAACACGCATAACGCATTAGTTATTTAGTTACCCAATGAACATAAGTGAGCTGTACCATGAGAAAACCAACATAGTGCATTTGTGACCAGCATGGATCCAGACCAGCCTGCGTATCAGGATCCATACTGTTCACTAGAGGTTTCTCTAATTGCAATAGGGTTTGAGAGCAAACAGTATGGATCCTGACTGCGCACATGCACTATGTTGGTTTTCTCATGGCGCGGCTCAGTTATAAGTACAGGCATCTAGAATATTTACCTGCAGAGGATGAAATATCCCAGACAAATTTGACATTAACTGTATACAATATGTTTAAAGAGGAAGGAATACCTGTCTTGCTAGGAACATGCCAATATCTTATTGAGATAGAGAGTTGCATGAACAGACTTTAAACTTAAGGTTTAAATGCAGTACATTACAACAGTTGCATCCGCCGGCAATTCCGAACAGTTAGACTTTCAGGCTTTCCAAAATTTTCATTACTCTTCATAAAACTGTAAAAAAAAATTGTAGATGATAACGTTTTTAGTCAAGTATGTTTAACATAACCAATGTTATTAAAAAAATATGTATATACTGTTACTATTTCTGATATTCATTTCCTGTAATGCGTTTGCAAACTCTTTGAAATTGACTTTTCTTCTAAAAATCTGTAAGTAGCTGATTATTCTACGGGAAGTCACTTTCATGTGAAATATTGAGAAGTTAATAAATATTTAAGATCATAATAGCTTAGCTTCAGTAAAACAAACCTCAATTCCGACATATACTGGCATATCAGTATCGTTCTGTTTTCAAGAAGTGTGTACATTTTGTCATCGTTGTTCTTTTCTTTCCAAGCATAATGCTTAATAGTTTTAAATTGAATACAATGTTATTTCAAAGAAATGCTAATTTACGGCTTGTACTATATGAAATGAAGTTTATTTCCTCCAATTAACATATCTTTATTGCAAAATGTTACATAGCAAACAAATCAGAAATTACTGTTATTATTGTTTATTTCTGTATGAAGTTCTAAGCTTTATGCAGATATAAACAAATACCATGTTAAATTGTTAATTATTATTAATCATTAATTAATATTCACAGCAGTGTACATGTATAAAGCCTCTTATATTCTTCTTATCAGCGTAAGTAGAAAAACGTGCATCAACTGCACTAATCAGTATATAGTAAGCTTAACTGATAACGACTTTAAGATTTCTTAAAGGTAATGAGGTTTCTGGCTATATTCCATTAATCGGATTTGTATTTCAATTTATCTTGCAATGCAATGCAATTGCTTTCCTGGCTTAAGCTATGATACTGCACGGGGCGAATTAAAGTCTCGTGTCAGAACACAGTAGTAAAGGAAGCATAAATGTTATAAATTGTTTTTGTTTCTTTTTAAAAAAAAAAACAACAGGAAACCTTGCCTAAAAGCATTCTCTTATTAATACTTCATTCACCATTTTATCATCAGGCATATAAATTTTATACAAAATATGCATTGTTTATTCCGACAATTGTGTGAAATTTTCTTAATTATTTACTTTATGATTTATTGGTAAAATATTTGCAATAGGTTGAAAAACATATTCAATGTATCAGCCGTTTTTATTTTTTTACTGTAAGGACTATATGCTCGGTATTAAAAGTTACATTTATATTCACACGGAATGGCATTACTGCAGTGTTACTCAAAGGACATTTACAGACTTTCGGACAAGACATCATGCCCATTAACGTCAACCTGTCTTGATTACTCCAAGAAGCCATATTGACTGGGGAGTCTGTTTGTATTGGTAACTTATCATTATTATTTGCTTCTACAGAACCCGCTAGTAATACAAAGTTGAACTGACATCGGAAAATTCGAGCAAACGAATACGTATATTTTCATGTCATTAAGTTATTAGATTCAATACATTGGTATAGTTGTTGTTGTTGTTGTTTTTGTCTGTTATAGTAAGTAAATTACGAGTTAGATTATTCATTAAATTAGGGAAGAATTTAATGAATATTTCATATGTTGATTTAAAAGAATTTGTCAATAACTTTTACGATAGTAACTCTAGCATAAACTTTAAATGTTCAAATGGACTAAAATTAATACGTGGCGATACCATACGCATACGCCAAAACTTGACTAAGACACTATTGATATATATATTACATGGCCAAACGTTACTCGAAATTGCTTTTGAAGAATGTGTGTATGCAAAAAAGTATTCAAAACCTTTAATTGATTGAATATATTAACTTTTTTTTTTCATGTGACGTTTCCAAAGACGTTTGTGTTAGTCAATTACATTTTATCATTTTTCGTTACATGTTGTTATGTTTAAAGTTAAAATATGGTGGAATAGTGATTTTTAAATTTGATTTGCACACTGTTATTGTTTGCATAGTCATTGTTTTCATGAAATTTAAGATTGTTCAGCTGACCTCTATTAGTGTTGTTATTGTTTTCGTTTGCACTTACCAGAGCGAGGCTTCAGCTGGTGTCAAATTATGTAGGGAATAACTCAATCTCGTGAAATAATAACAAAGAATTGTTCCATTTTCTTTTTTATTTTTACGAAGAACATAAACATTTTGTGTGAACGAAACCGCGTACAGTCCGAAACTGGGTACATTGACTCTACAGTTAAATCCAGCTACCACTCATTCATCTGTGAGCGAGGTACGCAACGGGGGAAGAAGTTTACTTTCATTTTTTTCTTGCGGTGATAAATTACTAAAAGCTTATCATTTTAATTTTGGGTAACAAAACTACTAAATATCCTCCATTTAATATGTGCCTTCTGATATTCAATGCAACTGAAGACTTAATAAATGGTTTATTTTCTCAGCGCGCACCTGTTCCGTGTCCCGATTACTACAGGATCTAGCCAAAATCCATGTTGTACAGCTAACGCCGAATAACGATGAAAAAATACTGTCATTGCAATTGCATTATATACGAGTACAGACACTGCGTGTCCACGTGCAATTGTTGTAAATAAACATATGATTGCAAAAAAAAATCTGACAATGTAACATTGTATTGAATTACGTGACAGTGTATCCATTAACATTACGCTGCAGGTATAGAGAACTCAAAGAATGCTCATGTATATATTTTCTAATGTTTTGTTTTTCTACGAGAAGGTATTTCTAAACCGGTTTTTTATGGGGATGTGGTTTACAAACTTCGTAAGATCTTGGGTCATGGTAATTTTCCAAATGTATTTGGTAAAATTATAAAACGTTTTATTCAAAGAGGTTACGACCCAACTGTTTTGAGACATACCGCATGTTTAGTGTTCAACCCGTTTACAGTTGGACACTACGCTTCCCTCTTTGATTGTGTCTGACGGAAGAGGGGGAGGACTCTATGATAAGCAGTTTTTAAATCATACCAGGACTGAACTGTTTTGATATCTGTCTTCTAGCCTGTTTCGTCGGGCCCTTAAGGGTGTTTCTCTTGTTGCTCTGTCTTCTGAAATACTTTTTTGGTTCTAAAGGTTTTTTTTATATATTTATACACGAGCATTTTTGTGTTTTACATGCCATGCCTTTTTGTTTCCATTACGTGTGTTAGAGAATCACCTGGAGGGGATTACTTTTATTTACACTGTCCCGTGTCTTTGGAACATGGTGGGGGTAAGAGTGAGGTTGGGTGCGCACCATAAACCGGTTTAAGCTCTCCAGTGCCCCACTTTGTTCCTTTGTTTGTTCGTTTTGTCCTAATGTGTTGGCCTTTTGTGTGTGAGCGCGTGTATGTGTGTGTGTGTGTTTGTGGTGTGCGTGTCTGCGTACTGTGGGTTTTGTTTTGGGGAGGCAGCGCTTTTGGTACGTGGCATTCCCTGTTTGATATTTGTCTTTGTTTTTTTACAAAAACTTATGTATATTCTTTCCATCTTGATCTTATCTAATTAATTTTAGATTAAAAATGGTCCTCCTTTCATTTGCAACATACGATTATGAATAAACTGTTAAGTACTCCGTAAAACCATATGGATCTTCGCAGATCCACAGCACCACAATCATTGAAATGACATGACATTTATATATTTTGTAAATATCATCACATATAATGAACAGCTCATTAGTTTCTTTATTCTTACCTTTTATGTGTTTGTTGTTTGCGTTAGCGTCTTAAAATTAGCTTTACAAATCAGCAGAATTACAGAGAAAATGGACATTCGTTGAAAATGATACATTTGTAAAGCAAATACATTTTATTCGTATTGCGGTAAGCGTATTTAATTGTTGCCGAAAGAAAAGTAACATTACAATCAAATACAAAAACAGTTACTGCGGGCAACATATAATTGTAACATTTTACTAAAATAGAAACACGAATACTTAACTGATAAAATCTAAAGTTATTATTTTCAGCAGCGCATTAAAGCTTCCATTATGCTACGGAGAGATTATATCAGTGTTATTTTCTCAAGAACACTATACTAAAATATGTTGTTAGGCTTTTAAGTTAAGTTTTGTTCTGTGTCTCGAATATATATGCAACTTTAATCACTTCCGTGTGATTACAAGTTGAAAGGGAAAATACTTTATAACCGATGTGCCGATGTGACTACGTTTGCTACTTTTAGCTCATGTTACATTATAACACACTGTGACAAGCAACGTTATACAATTATGTACCTTGATGTAAATTTCTAGAATGATCTGTCAGTCTTTATAACGATTTACAGATATTTTCATATAACAAAACGGGCTTTTCAAAACATAAAAAAGTGAAGAAAAAAAAACAACATTAAACACATTGTCCTGTGAATACCACGATGATTTTACACTAGACATTAAATGTATTTATAAAACGATGAGTCACCTCATTCAGATTTCACAAGATTTTGAAGTTAAATCAGTATAATTTTGAGAAAAGTATCTTAACTTACCGCCTCAGTGCAGTGCATGTAAACGGCTGCATGCGCCATATGTTCTGAATAGACAGGTTTACCAATTGAAAACAAAATAAAAACAGTCAAAAAATAAGAATCAATCCTTTCTTCCATTTGAGTGTTATTTCATTTGTGACATATTTCACTTTGTCAATAAATATTTGTGTATTTTCACGTAAAACAAAGTTATAATGCTCAACACACAACCTGGACCGTCATTAGAACATTTCGAAGTATGTAAACTGTTATAATAGGATTTTTCATACAATTCACATTGTTGATTGGTGTTGATCTTATCAGTACTCTTGAAGAAAATCAATCAAACACAAAACTGTAAATGTTTTCAAAGAAATAAAGTGTAACTAAGGTATTAATCCAAATATTGTTTATAAACAGTAGCCATCTATTACAATAGCTTTTTATTGCAATTCAGAACAACATGTTAAATCTTAAAATGACGTCCTTATACTTAGAATACATCCGCTTATCACGACATTACAATTAGTTGCCGCATATTATTTATTGAAACAATTCTTCTAGAAAAACAATTCTTGAGTGCAAAAAGCAGTATTCCGTGTTTTCAAGCCAGTCACATCCTACGACATTGTTGCTAATACCTGCATCTGGTATCAATTGTACATATAACACACGCGATATCATTTAAATAATCACAATATTCCCTTACTTCTTTTTACTGTTCTCTGTCTACTTTATTGTATTTAGTGCAATACAGTTATCTCACATTTGCATTTATTCGATTTCTTCCCGGGTTACTGTGAATAATTCATATATAATTTATGTGGTTGAACTGAAGCGATAAAAATACATCTAGGATTACCTGGACCAAATCATCAACACCTCTATAAACTAGTCCACACACTGACAGTTTTATTTACAAGCATTTTTCTGATATATTTACCTTAATGAGATTCTATTACTTGTTTCAGCGTGATTGCTTTCATACAATGGTGAATTACATGATTTAATTTGGAATGAAATAAATATGTTTTACTGGATTCAGCTGTGCAAATATTGCACTGTTCATTAGGTGAACATACTTTAAACTCTAAGTTAATGTGGTTGTAAATGTTTACTGCAAACATAAAAACCACAACAGTAACTTCCTTGTAACACTTCCTGATTTCGGTATGAAACAATATTTGGAGATGTTTCGCTACCTAAATATGTGTTATATCCAATGATTTATATGCAAATAGACTTCCTACTTACCATTATCTTCTCTGTTACATATTTATTAGTTATTCATAGGTAATTTGACCATGTTATGGATTCGGTGAAGAGGAAGACCAATATTTGGATTTGAAATTACGGACTATAAATTTGATTTAAACCAGGGTTGTTATGACATGCTGGTCTTAGAAGGAGGTTTAGGCCAATTAGACAATTAGATTCAAACCATGATGCTTATGACATGTGGGTCTTAGAATGAGGTGTTAGGCCAATTAGATTGAAACCAGATTGTTATTTTGGTATGTTTTTGTCAATTAGGAAGGGGTTTGAAGAGCCAATTAGATTTAACCAGGATGTTTATGAATGTAGGTGTTAAGGAGTTTAGGCCAATAGATTTAAACCAGGTTGTTTTGGCATGTGGTCTTAGAAGGGGTTTAGGCCAATTTAACCAATCTAGATTTTAAACCATGATTTTGATTTATGACATGTGGGTCTTAGAAGGAAGGTGTAGGCCAATTAGATTGAAACCAGGATTGCTATGGCATTTTGGTCTTAGAAGGAGGTTTATGTCAATTAGATTTAAACTAGGATTGTTATGACAGGAGGTCAAGGCCAATCAGATTTAATCCAGGATGTTGATGTTTGTTAGGTTTGGGTTTAGAGAAGGAGGTTAGGCAAATGAATTTAAATCAGGATTGTTATGACATGTGGGTCTTACAAGGAGGTTTAGGCCAATTAGATTTAAACCAGGATTGTTATGACATGTTGGTCTAACAATGCGGTTTAGGCCAATAAGATTTAAACCAGGATTGCTATGACATGTTGGTCTTAAAAGGAGGTTGATGCCAATTAGATTTAAACAAGGATTGTTATGACATGTTTGTCTTAGAAGGAGGTTTTGGACAATTAGATTTAAGGAGGATGGGTTAGGCCAATTGAATTTAAACCAGGATTGCTATGACATGTGGTCTTAAAGGAGGTTAGCCAATTAGATTTAACAGATTGTTATTTGGTTTGTGTGTCTATCAGATTAGGGTGGCTGTTTAGGTCAAATAGTTGTTAAAATCAGGATTGTTATGACATGTGGGACTTAGAAGGAGGTTTAGGCCAATAGATTTACACCAGAATTGTTATGATATGTGGGTCTTAAAAGGAGGTTTAGGCCAAAAAGATTTATAAAAGGATTGCTATAACATGTGGGTCTTAGAAGGATTTTAGATATTTTAGTTTTTAAATTGGATTGTTATGACAGGAGGTTTAGGCCAATTAGATTTTAACCAGGATGCATTATGGCATATGTGTCTTAGAAGGAGGTTTAGGCCAATTAGCAACAACAAAACGGTCTTGAATCATATAAATACAATAAATAGCAACATTTAAGTCGGTAGCTTTTAGGGCGTGTATAGTCAAAAACGTTTACGAAAAAGTCAGGATTTGAAGTATCTTCAAGCACAACATTTGACAGACTGAAAAATATAAAAGTTGCTTTCGGGTATTACTGTGACGAAACACGAGAGACATTTCCAGACTACCAGGCAATACAGCTAAAACACCATTTACATTAATGTAATTGCTTCTTGATTAACCCAAGCAACCTGACAGATGATTCTGTTGCTGCAGTGGAAACTTTTCAGTTATTTGCTACTATTGATAAATCTTTGTTTTGTTGACATGTAACAAAAAGTGTTGACAACAAAAACAAGATAACAAAAAATGTACGTTACAAAAGAAATATCATAATATCACCTCATTATGATAATAGGCTAAAACTAAAAAAACATATTAATTTTTCTTTATAACCGTTTCGAATCGAGAAAATGACGAGTCATGTTATGATTAGATACTACAAAATCACAAGTAGCTTTTGTAGAATCAATAAGATTACTTAATATGTGTTATCCTTCCAGCTAACGCGAACGCTAACCCTAACCTTATTTATTTTCATTATGGAAGCTATATATTACCTGTCATCATACGTGTTACATATCAAAATAACGCGCTCGTACTTTACGTCTTAAAGTATAAGTAGTTGCCAATATAAGGGAAAGGCACGTCGTAAAAGACATCGTTTTGTTCATAGATATTTAATGAAAACATGACATGCTAGTTGCGGTGAAATAAAACTAAGTTTTGATCAATAATGTTCGGTTTCTATACAACACGATCCGTATTCAACAACGTTTAAGGTTTGTAAGTTAGACTCCATAATCATATTTATGCTAATTTTCATTTTTCTCTTTTATTATTAGATTATAATAACGTTTACTAGTAATGAAATTTTGCAAGAATATTCATAGGCAGTTCTGCGCTGGAAATTTTCATCAGTAATGTTACGTTATTAAGTTATGACAACTTCAATGTTTGCCATTCTAAAGTTTAAGTGAATACGTCATTTCGGCGTTTTGTTTCTCACAAAATACTGGATAGCCTTTAGCATCACCGAGTTCAAACTATGTAGGCCTATTTCAAACAAATATTTAATGCAAAAGTGTTAAAATAATTGCTTATTTACGGTTTTCCACAATATTTACTTCTTTCAGCTCACCTACATGTACATCAGGAGTATTTAACAAATAATCAAGGTTGAGTGGTTTGTTGTCTGATTTATCACGGTTCAGAGTCCAGAGACGCAGGAATTGAACTACGTGGTTAAATATCTAGGCATCTGAACGATAAACCGTGGTAAATTTGACGGGCATTGATTGTTTTCATTCTTATATGCACACTGAAATTATTTTAACAGAACTTATATTTGTATTATTTTATCCGCGAGGTAATGAACTGGACTTAAAGTGGCAATTTGACGTCATAATTGACGTCCTTTTGCTCTTTTACCGGTCCGGGCGTCAACCGTGGTTTGGCAGAATATACAAAGCTTGACATTTTTCTTTATTTAACTGGCAATCAAATCGAGCCGTTTACCTTGACTTGCAATGGTGTTTTCGGCTCAGGCGGATTTCAACAGGTCTGGATGCACCGAATGTGATCCAGTCTGGCAAAATCCACAACGTATATAAGCATAAATTTTAGACAGTTTTAATAAGACTGAAAACACGTTTGAAACGGTAAACTTTCTGATGCATGGAACGTCGAGACGCCGTCATA
The DNA here is from genome assembly GCF_021730395.1 of Mercenaria mercenaria. Lineage (NCBI taxonomy): Eukaryota > Metazoa > Mollusca > Bivalvia > Venerida > Veneridae > Mercenaria > Mercenaria mercenaria. The sequence continues at coordinate 3,805,581 of NC_069378.1, forward strand.
ACGACATTTTTGACGTAATATTTGACGTCATAACTAAAGCCCATAGACTCAAAATAAAATGACTATGACTAATGATACAGTAATGCGGCCTTGAACTGAACATAAAAAAATGACATCTTTTTGCCAAGTTACTCACTCTAGTAGTATTTTTTGGCAGTGGTGAAAAATTTGTTGATGTTCTTCCCAGTGTATTCTTTTTGTATCAGAATTTAAAAATACTAAGTTGACTATAAACATTACAAATGCTTAGGTATGAAGTTTGTAAGGAAAATGTCAGCTTACCGTTTGAATGCAATGTATGTACACTTCCGCATCTACAACACATGCCGGGTAAATATTTTTTCCAATTGTAAAAGAGGCAAACAAAGTCAGAAAACAAACTGCTTTTCTTTCTAACATTTGCGATACGATAGTCATGTTTATTTTTTTCATTGAAATTGACGCAACGAATTTGTTACAACCATTTGAATCCTTCAGAATTGTATTTTAAACATAGATTCTCATCCGTATATGGTAATAATTAAAATGTGTTCAAAAACTGCTTTACGTATTTCAAACGTACACTTGAATCTCATATATAGTAGAAAGAATGATAATGATAATTTCCATCCTACGTAATGACGCTCGGCCATTCCCGTGCAATCACGTATCCTATATAATAAGTTACAAAACGGACAATGCCGATTACGATTACATATCCACTATCTTAATAACACGTTACTTTTAAGTAAAATTTAATGTTATATTTTTTTAACAAAACTTTCGACACAAGTCCTTTATTTGCTCCATACCACGCATAATATTTTTAAATCAATTTGGTAATCCATAATTCAACACTTATTATCTAGCTATTTCCATCATTTTCGAATAATTGCTTTGCTGTGATATGTCACATTATCTACAATGAATATTATTCCTTCCAGCTCTCTTTACTGTACAAGATTTTAGTTGTTAGAAATACAATGAATGCAATCTCTATGAATCTTTATACGTGCCTATAAGCAGAATTTACTAAATTTTAAATGAAAACAGCTGTCGGTTGCTTAAGAACTTCTGCACGCACTAACATAAATGAATACTGTCGGCTATCACTATCGCTTGTAAACTTTTCCGATAAAATATGTAATCATTTGCAAAACTCTTGCGCATATGTCATATCAACAACCATACATTTCTTAAAAGTTGTACTGAATGGATTGCCTGTAAATAGTCAAAGGTATTAGCCCTATGTCCTTCGAACATTTGGCAATAGTTTTAACTGTTCACCTGCAAGTCAGCAAGTGTATACAATATAGCTGTGTATTTTGGGTATAGTTTGGGTATATTTAAGGACTGACATTAAAGATCATGCCTGCCTTTATTGTTCTGTTCTATTAAAAGAAAGATAATATGTACCAAAGAAACGCTATCTTTAGTCAACATAATCATAATTGAACTTCTTAGCTAGTTTTATTTCTGACAAAAACATCCACAATATGTCCGAACAAATAATCTTGGAATGTCTATATACATAGTATTAGATGGACCGCCTGCAATAAAGTTCGATGAAACACGCAGACATTTCCTGGTTACCGCACGAGAACACAAGAAAAAAGCTTTCACATTAATGTAATTGCTTCCGGATTAATCAAAGCGGTGTGGTGGGTCTTCTTTGACTGGCAACTTACTAGTTATTGTTACTATTGATCCCTCATGCAACACAATTAATTCGGATTCGTCGACAACAAAAACAAATGATTTCGTTGCATAAACTTTAAACTTCATTTTAATGCAGAAGTCAATATAATTCGAGTATAATTTTCTAGATGTTTTATTTTGATCTGATTATTAAGAGGCATGTTTTTCATTAAAACTACATTTCTTATCTCTGTCTTGTGCTAACAAGAATTTGTCAATACTTGAAACAGTGGTACCTCTTCACCATAACAAACATTAAATTACAAAGATTAGTGCTAACGTACGTAGTTAGGTATGTATACCAATTTTTAGAGGACGCTATACAGATAAACGCACAGACATATAAATACAAGTGTACAGTATTCCACAATCAAAACTTACTCAAGACTTCATCTCAGTGTTGTTATATTTTCTGGTCCTTCGGGATCATTGATTTCAAGTCATTTAGATTTGAAGATTGAATACTGCTTAAGCCGGTGCTAGGGGGCGTGGGCAGTGTTGCATTTTCCATTACTGCTCATGAACAGACTCAATCAAACCGTGTCTGCAATTTTTACTGTTTGCCATGTTTTCGGTGCTTCCGAGGGATCTACTTTCCAGATTTTATATTCTTAAGGATGTACGAGCGTTTTTTCATTATATCCGCTATTTTGAAAAATGTTCCTTCGAATATTGCTTTCTAACAAAAGTTTTGCCAAACATTAATGCTAAATGATTAAAATATGGCTTATATTGTACCATTTAACCAAATAGATTCCACTTTTTGCGAAAAAACAATCCACCCTTATTTCTTGCCTAAATTTGACGTAAGATTTACAGTGGGGTAGAGGTAGGTAATTTCAAATATCTATTAAAGAAGACCAGGTTTGGTTTTGATATTTTCCTGACTGATACATAAAACACCTTATGTTACCTAGAAAATATAAATTAAAACAAAATGAACAAAATATATCAAAATTCACCAGTTTTTAACAGTTTTTTTTTCTTAATAAATCTCTCAGATGCACGGTGACCCCAATTTTTTCTTTTCATTTTGAAGCATTTTGGTATATCGTTAAAGCTGAAAATATTTTGAAAATCTTAACGTCAGATTTTATTTTGTAGATCTAAATATGTTTGTACTATTGAAAATAAAGTGGGTAGGGTAATTATGGCAACATGTAAAAATGAAAGAGATTTTGTAGTGGCATTATGCTTATATATAATACTGGCATCATCTTATTTTCATATTAACCTGTAAGACCTTAACTCCCTGTATCATTAAGTGGGATATCATATGTTTGATAAAGTACCACCATTTTTTCAGTCTTACAAAATTTCAGAAATGCTTAAACAGAGGGTGAAGAAAATTGAAATTAAAACGAGTTCGGTGATCTTGTTTGTTGTTTGTGTTGGAAAGTAATGTTCTTCAAGCTCACAGAGTATGAAAAAAGTCTTAACATTAGAAAAATTCGTTCCTGCATCTTTAAGAATGTCTATTTGATTACAAATTTGTGAACAAAAACACGTAACCTTCTGATTTTCATTTTTAAAGGACAAAATGCCCGGTAAGTAAATATATTCTGACACCTGTTGACACTTTTCCCTCCTATCTTCGTACAAATGGACAGGCATTACTTCAGCGAAAAATACGAATAACGCATAAGTTAGTTAAACATATAAGTACAGGCCTCTAGAATATTTGTTTGCAGAAGATGAAATATTTCAGACAAATTTGACATTAACTGTATAAAATATGTTTAAAGAGAAAGGAATCCCTGTCTTGCTAGAAACATGCCAATATCTAATTGAGATATTGTTGCATGAAAAGACTCTAAACCTACGGTAGGAATGCGGTACATTACAACAGTTGCATACGCCAGCAGCTCCGAACAGGTAACGTCTGTAACCACAACCAGAAAATTAGATTTTTGTCTTTCCAAATTGTTCGTTACTTAGATGACTGTGTTCTTTTTTGTAGTTGATAACGTTTATTAGTCAAGTATGTTTCACATTACCAATATTATGAAACATATGTATATAAAATCACTATTTCTGATATTCATTTCCTGATTAAAGCGTTTGCAATCTATATGCATCAAAATTGATTTTTACTTCTAATATATATATATATATATATATATATATATATATATATATATATCGAACAAAAAAGAACCAAAAAAAGAACCCGGAACGGTTTCACGAAGAACCAAAAAAGAACCCGGAACGGTTTCACGATATACCTATGTATAGCTAATCATTCTACAAACACTCACTTCCATGTGAAACATTGGTCAGTTAATAAATATTTAAGATCATACTATTTCAGCTTCTTTCTTAAAGGCAATGAGGTTTCTGGATATATTCCTTTCATCAATTTTGTATTTCAATCTATCTTGCAATACATTGAAGATGCTTTTTTGGATTAAGCTATGGTACTGCACGTGGCGAATAAAAGATATCAGAAACATAATAGTTAAGGTAGCACCAATGTTATAAATTGTTTCCGAAACAAATCCAAGGAAACATTGCTCAAAAGCTTTCTCTTATTAATACTTTTTTCACATTTTATTATCATGTACATTAATTTTAAACAAGAAAAAATGTAAAGGTAGATTTCCCGGAAGCACAGAACACCCAAACCACAGCCATAGAGCCTTGCATCGCAAAGTAGGCCCACAACAAAAATATGCTGTAACGGAATAAATATGTATACGGGTTGCTTCAAATTTCCAACAAGTACATTTTAATTATACATCATTGTTTTTCCAAATTTATCCAATTAATAAACGTCATGCAATTGCAAAACTTTTTCTATGACATAATGGTAAAAATATCTACAATAAATTGAAAAACATATTCAACTATATTTGAAATGTATCAGCCGTTGTCTTTGTACTGTAAGGATTGTATTCTCGGTATTAAACGTTACATTTTATATAAATACGGAATGCCATTACTGCAATGTTACTCAAGGGACATTTCCAGACTTCCGGACAAGACATCATGCCCATTAACGTGATCCTGTCTTGATTACTACAAGCAGCCATATAGACTGGGGATTCTGTTTTTATTGGCAACTTATCAGTTATTTGCTTCTATAGAACCAACTAGTTTTACTTTACTGAACTGACATCGGAAACTTCAACGCACTTTGAACAAGCAAACGAATATGTATCTTTGTTTTATGTCATTAAGTTATTAGAGATAAGACATTGGTTTAGTTTTTGATTCGGCTAAACGCTTTCAAGCGTTTGACGAGTCCTTGCTATCGCCCGATTTCTCATTCTTATTAAATGGCCTCACAACACAGCGAAGTGATGTAGTTCCATTAGATTGTCTCTAATTTCAAAGAGTTCATTGATCGAATGAAGTTCAGTTATGTCAATCCTATTTGCTATGACCAATATACGATGTAATCTGTCAAATTTATGACTTGAAATTGTGCAATACTCGAATAAAATCACATATTTTCTTCCGCGGTAACTCATTAAGCATAAACACGCATAACGATTCTGCGGGATTTGGTAATACATTTGCACATATGATTATGGTGACGAATTTTATGCCCTTTTGTCACAAAATAGCAAATATAATGTTCACAAATTCAAATAAAAACTGCATATTACCTTATTAGCCAAATTATCCATTTGTTACCATGTCCGTTCTAAAAAATAATCTTTAAAATCATTGCGCAAATTACAAATTTATCGCGCTGTGCATTTTATGAATTGCGCAGGCTTACCAAGCTTGCGTAACATCCAGCGAAAGACAAAATATAGTTCCAGAACATACTGTTAGTACTTTATTGAGTCGGGTACCCCTGAAAGCATTGGAATGTCTCTTAACAAAGAGTTTACAACATCGATGAAATTAAATTAGGATAGCTTCATTTTAAAAGACCCGAATAAGATATGTGCAGTACGTTAATTCTTCCGCGAGACTTCGCGGATGAATCCTAACTACATTCTGGACACTTTTCGGCGAACACGCGTGACCTGTTTATAACAACGCTTCTACGACTTTGCGTGGGTTGAATTTTGCAGTCAGTAAGCGGATAAATTATCGGAAGAAGAAGCTCTTACTGGTTTGTTTAATTACTACTGCTATTAAAAATGATTTTATTTCTTATTTTTCGAAAAATAAACAAATCGGCGAAACATTAAATTGTATTTTCTTGTAGTTTTTGAAATCGAAAGTAGATCGTCTGTGTTTGGCTGCTTTGACGAAACAAAACAACTTTTTTATGAAAAGATTTAAATAAGAGGTAATTTAACCGTAAACTTCAATGTCAGGTACTGCCAGTTGCTGCTAAATGTCTTCGTATCATCAAAATTTGTAAAAAAATATTGCTGAAACTGGAGATTTAGAAACGTGTAATCGTATCCGGATATAATATTCTGGGTAAATATCGAGCTGTGTTATGAAATTTTAACATTCAAGTAACAGACATGATAGATATTATTGTAACAGAAATGATTCTAGAATTTATTTTTATAACACCTACATAGAATCTATATCTGACTCTTATTCTAGTCCTGAGGCATAAGCTGAAAGTAAAAAGATAAAGTGACAGTCATTCATACTTTGGATATTGTAATACTAAAAAGAATCTAGGTAATATTAGAAATTGAAACATAAAATTTTCCGTTAGAAATCGCACCAAAGGCTGTATCAAGGGTATACATATTCAAATATTTCTTGTGGTGATACCCCAAACCCTACTTGCAGGAGGGGGTATCCTCCCACACCCTTCCCCCATATTTCCACTTTAAAGTTTGATACATTTGCCCTTTTACCACCTGCGACAATGCCCATTTCAAAATCTGACTGCAATTTAAAGCGGGAGGAAACACCCCTCCCCACACCCATCCTGCTACCGACCACGTAAAAATGGCTCAAACATTTTTTCAGCCCAGTCTAAGCCTGTCTGTCTATATGAATCAAAATGGATAATTGAAAGTGCATGGACTTCGGGATTACAGACATGATTTTGAAGGGGTTGACAGGTCTGAAATAGAATAAATGATGGTTTTAACTAAAAAAGAACTGCATTTATTAATATCGGTTACACTATATATTGACACTCAGCAACATTTACATACAATTGTCTCTAAACGCAAAAGTAAGTATACTTTAAATTGACATCACTTACAATATGATTGAACAATACCTAATATATGACACGGTTATCGCCAGGCCCATTTTCTGTAAAATATCTGAACAGTTCTTTCATCCATTCGTTACAAATTGTATGTGGCAATCCGCGTTGTAAAATTTTAATATATAAATTGTCATATTCAAATTTTATCATGTGCGAATATATACCAGCCGATAATTGCCTCTTTTGGCAATGCCGGATGCAAATGTTTACTGGAAAAATATATATAGTCATGGGCAGTATCTTAGTGTCAGCTGTCAAATTGTAGTTTGTACTTTCAACATTTTTATTTCTGCGAACCACTCTTCAATTTTAGAGAAATATATTGGGTTTAAATACTTGTATAATGTCAATCAAAGTTTTACTAGGCCTCGACTGAATGTTCATTTCATTTATTGTAACAAAATCTCTGTTTAGTTGGGGGGAAAAACTAAAAACAAACTGAAACTGGTAGACTATACTACCAGTACATCAATCATTAGCCGACTCTCAGGCCCTTCAGGCCTTTGATTATGTTTTTGTCGTAGTAAGTAGATTATATAGCAATTATGAAGTTTGTGTTAGTCAAATACATTTTATTATCATTTTTCCTTCCTTCTCAAGGAACACTTAGAATTTCTAAGTGACACTTGACTGAGCAACTGATCGCGAAAACTGTTGTAATTACAAGCTGGCCAATCAAACATCTTGACCTTAGAAATAACCTCTGACGTAAAAAGTTTCTTTCCGAATTGAGACGACTCTGGCTGAACGCGCTCCGCGGATTACATATTATTAAACCCTAGGTTGGAAAAGTGGCGTTGTTGAACATGCCAAACATCTTATTTGTCTAAAAAGTTAACATACGTCGTTTTCCTTCGAATGCATGGTCAATATGTGATAGCAAACCCCATTGCGACTCTCACTTTTGCGCAACAAATTCACGTATCGAATGCCCAGATATCACAGTCGAGATTTAGGACAGATACTACTATATTACAGCCATGAATTACTTGATCAATGGCCACTAAGTTTGCTGTGTGCGAGGACGTGGACTGTTAACGCATCAAATCACTACATTAGGATGTTAAACAGAAAAATATAAAGCGAATATATGTCAATAAGGTAGTGGCAAGGGTTCCAGTAACCGGATAACTAGAAAACTGCCTCAATAACTCAGTGGTTTTAACTTTTCAAACAGATAGTTAAGTACCTGTCCATTGCACAACTTGATATTTGGTATGTAGCATAGCCTAGATGTCCTCTACCAGGTTTGTTCAAATTATGCCCCTTGGGAAAAAAGAGGCCCTGCCCGGGGGTCCCAAGTTTTATAAAGACTTGTTTAGGAAAAAAACCAGTCCTATGCCTTTGATATTTGGTATGTAACATTGCCTAGTGGTCCCCTACCAAGATTGTAATTATGCATCTGGGGTGAAAAGTGGATGCGTCCAGGGGTCACAAGTTTTAAATATACATATATAGGAAAAAAAACTTAAACAATCTTCTTGTATGAAACTGCAAGGCCTAGGTCTTTGATATTTGGTATGTAGCATTGCCTAGTGGTTCTCTAACAAGATTGTCAAATTATGCCCCTTGAGTGAAAAGTGTCCGAGGTCACTAGTTTTACATAGAGCAAAAAGCCACAATAACTCGGCAATGCCTGGGCCTAAGACTCTCTAACTTGGAGGTTGAACCTGAAGAGCCTGGTAACGGGCAGACTGATATCTGTTTAAGTTGTATGCATCATCCAATATTTCCAATTCCAATTATCAATACAAACAAAATGTGATAGTTGAATTATTATGAAGAAAAATAACCCTTCCGATTTTGGCAGTAAGATAATTTACACAATTCGCAGACCACACATAAGATGTGTTTACTTGTTTCAGCGTTATTGCTTCTATACAGTGGTGCAATAAATATTTAATTTGGAATGTAGAAAAAGTTTTATTGGACTCAGCTGTGCAAGTAATGCATTGTTCATTATGTGAAAATATTTAGAATTTTTAGTTAATGCGGTTGTATTATTTACTCTAAACACAAAGCCACAACTGGTACAGTAACCTCTTCGGAACACTTTCAGATTTCGGTATGAAACAATATTTGGAGATGTTTCGTTACATATCCAATGAATCTTAGACTGGCCACTAACCAGTTATTGTTACAATTGATGCTTCATGTCACACAATTAATTCGGATGAGTCGTCAACTTGCAGATTTCGTTGATTAAGTTAAATTTTCATTCATGTTACTATTTGAAGTTAATAGAATCCGATTAAAAATTTCTTGATTTTTTCTTTTTTTCTTTTTTTGGGTTGATTATTAAGAGACAGGTTTTTCATTAGATTTGAAAGAAAAGCTACATTTCTTATGTCTTGTGTTAACAGGAATTTGCCAATATACTTGAAACAGTGGTAACTCTTCACCATAACAAACATTAGATTACAAAGATTAGTGCTAACGGAAGAATTTAGTTATATATACCAATACTTAAAGACTGCTATACAGACAAATGTGCACAAAGACACAAATACAATATTCCAAAATCAAAACTTACTCAAAATAGTTTCTTAAGAATCTTTGTTTGTTTACTAAATCCAATTATTTGTTAACAACAAGACAGGTCACTAATGGCGACAAATGCCCGCAGCGCCTTGACCTTTGACATAGCGACCCCAAAGTCAATACGTTCGTGTAATCAATAAGTACTATCAGCATGTGATGTTTGAAGGTCCTGGGTGCAGTGGTTCGCGAGTAAAAAGCCTTCATGAAAAAAGTTAACATTGGCTCCTGTGACCTTGACCTTTGACCTGGTGACCCCAAAGTCAGTAGTGTCGTGTTCTCAATAAGTTCTATCAGCACGTGAAGTTTGAAGGTCCTGGGTGCAGTGGTTCGCGAGTAAAGTGCCTTCATGCAAAAAGTTATTTTTGGCCCCTGTGACATTGACCTTTAACCTGGTGATCCCAAAGTCAGTAGGGGTCATTTACTTAATAAGTACTATCAGCATGTGAAGTTTGAAGGTCCTGGAGGCAGTGGTCCACCAGTAAAGTGCCTTCATGCTAAAAGTTAACATTGGCCCCTGTGACTTTGACCTTTGACCAGGTGACCCCAAAGTTAGAAGGGGTTGTGTACTCAATAAGTACTATCAGCAGGTGAAGTTTGAAGGTCCTTGGTGCAGTGGTTCGCGAGTAAAGTGCCTTCATGCAAAAAGTTAACGTTGTGACGAACGAACGAACTAACTAATGAACGAACGGATGGACAGTTGAAAACTAATATGCCTTCCTTCGGGGGCATAAAAATACGATTTTTATTTTCAAAGGACAAAATGTCTTGTAAGTAAATATATTTTGACACCAGTTGACACGTCTCCCTCCCACCTTCGTACAACATGAAGACAGGCATTACTCCAGCGGAAAACACGGATAACGCATTAGTTAGTTACCCAATAAATATAAAAGTAAAGGTATCTAGAATATGTCTGCTTGCAGATGATGAAATATTCCAGACAAATTTGACATTAACGTATAGACTATGTTTAAAGAGAAAGAAATCTCTGTCTTGCAGGGACATGAGATAGAGTTGCATGAACAATACTCTAAAAGTACGGTTTAAATGTAGTACATTACAACAGTTGCATCCGCGGGCAGTTCCGAACAGTTAAGGTCTGTAACCACAGCCGGAAAATTAGACTGTTGTCTTTCCAAATTGTTCATTACGGTTTGTAAGACTGTAGTCTTTTTCTGTATGTGATAACGTTTGTTAGTCAAATATGTTTCACATTACAAATTTTATGAAAACTATGTATATACTGTTGCTATTTCTGATATTCATTTCCTGTAATGCGTTTGCAAACTACATAAAATTGACTTTTCGTCTAAAAATATGTATACTAAATAGCTGATAATTATTGATCACTTAATAAATATTTAAGATCATAATATTTCAGCTTCAGCCTAGTAAAACAAACTTCATATCAGTATCCTTCTAGTTTCAAGAAGTATATTTGCATTTTTATCATTTCATCGTCGATGTTGTGTTCTTTTCAAGCATAATGCTTAATAGTTTTGAATCGAATACAGTGTTATTTCAAAGAAATGCTAACCTACAGTGTGTCGGACTATACAAAATGAAGTTTACTGCCTCCGGTTATCCTAATTAAACATGCTATTAGTGTGTGTCTTAAAATAAATTGGTTTCCGAAGTATACAGAATGTTATATTGTAATTCTTACGGCTGCTAGTATCTGACATGAAGTAACAGGAAAGAGTTGTCTATTGCCTGTGAACAGTAACAAACACTAAAACTAGTAAATATTGTCGCTTTTATCTGCTTTTGACAGTCTGCATTTCTTTAACGATATTTGTCTTTTGCAAACCTTGACTGACTGATTTAAGTTTAATTACGGTCCATCCGCCCTTTCAGGCACAAGGAAGCATATAAATTGTGTCTGAAAGGGCGGATGGACCATAATTTAAACTTAAATCAGTCAGTCAAGGTTTTGCAAACCTTTGTACAGTTTGACGTTTTATATCTCAACATCTAGATATTCATATCATTTATGAATTAATCAAATTTCTTCCCTGTCGGGGAAACATTCACTCATGAATGATGAAAAAGCAATATATAACCCAATGAGAAAATGATACCGAACTGTGAGACACAATTCTCAACAATGTATTTTTTAAACATTTGAAATGCATTCTCTTCGAAAAACTGTGATATTTTAATGATTGTTTTATATGCAACAATTTTCATATTTGGATTTCAATAACAATACAGCTTTAAGTACAATCAATATAATTTCATTCAGAAACAATATATCGTATATCTAATCTAAGGAAAGTCAGACGACAATATTCACATGGCAATATTTACATTCGCCCTATTCTTTTCCATTGAAATTTATGACGTTCATTTCGTAAGAACAGCAAAAAGAAAGACGCGAAAATTAAGTCATCGCTGCTTTGTGATAACTGAACGCGTATAGTCAGGGAGTGTGTGTGTGTGTGTGTGTGTGTGTGTGTGTGTGTGTGTGTGTGTGTTCGGGTTTAACCTCTTTTTCAACAATTTTTCAGTCATAATAGTCAGGGAGAACGTTCCTTAGATGGCGTCGCAGTTGTTCTGTCTGGTGAACATAATGGCCGGGAAGCTGATTTTAATATTAAATGCCACAAAATATGTGCAATTTATAATATTATCTTGTTTACAAATGGAAAGGAAATATAATGTAAATGTAAGAAATGAAACTATTTTTTCGGTGTTCATGCGAAATGAACGACAGAATAGGATCGGCAAATTAAACAAGAATCGCTAGCGTGATTCATGGATTTGCCGATCCTATTTTGTCGTTCATTTCGCATGAACACCGAAAAAAATCATCATTTCATTTCTTAATTATATGTTACATTAATCTCAGTATACTGTCGATCAACATCTTTTTATTAATTGATTACAGGTTTTCAGTGAAAAACGTGATATGTAACAGCGAGTTATATCTGGTAAAATGTCATTGTCTTCCTTAAATAGACAAAACTCTGGCTATGGTTTGCAGATGACACTCAGGTTCATTTCAAAATTCCACTGTCTCGTTAAATTATTATATACTATTAAGTGTTATATGAGTTTGTACACATGTGTGATAGGTTACTCGTTTAGTGGCTGAAAGCCACCCTAAGTCCATGAACATGTCCATTAAGGGTGTCACAATGTCAGCTTTAAGGATTACCTTAGCAGCATAAAATTGCAAAATGTTACATATGAAACAAATCAGAAATTACTTTGTTTATTTCTATATGAAGTTCTAAGCTTTAGATAGCATTTCATAGTTTTAAAAAAATCTGACCATTTGTACAGGAACTCCCGATAACAAATACTACCCGCTATTAAGACAATTTTTAAACGTAGGTGGTCTCATTAGCAGGGTCATGTAAAACTTAATTATAAGCATCATTCCTATCGATAATTTTATGAAATTTTAATTAGACATGCAACTTGTAGATTCTTCAAACAACAACGTTGTCACTTACATGCAGATATAAACAATTACCATGTTGAATTGTTTATTGAAAGTAATTAATTAATATTCTCAGTAGTGTTCATATATAAAGTCTTTTAGATTCTTCTTATCGGCGTAAGTAGAAAACTATCCACCAACAGTTGCACATTAAAATCAATTAACAGACCCACACTATCGAGATGGTGATGCACTAATCAGTACACGGTAAGCTTAATTGATAACGACTTTAAGATTTCTTAAAGGTAATGAGGTTTCTGACTATATTCCATTCATCGATTTTGTATTCAAATCTATCTTGCAATACAATAAAGATATTCTATTTGATAAAGCTATGGTACTGCACGTGACGAATAAAAGGTATCAGAAACACAGCAGTAAAGGTAGCACCAATGTTATAAATTGTTTCTGAAAAATATATCCAAGGAAACACTGCCGAAAAGCTTTCTCTTATTAATACTTTTTTCATCATTTTATTATCAGGTAATACTATGTTAATTTTATAAAGATAAAAGGTAAAGGTCGATTTCCCGGAAGAGCAGAGCACCCCAAACACAGCCATAGAGACGTGCATAGCATAGTAGGCCCAAACAAAAAGATGCCGTAACGGAAAAAAATATTGTATACGGGTTGTTTCAAATTTCCAACAAGTACATTTTAATTATGTATCATTGTTTTCCAAATTTTCTTCAATTAATAAACGTCATGCAATTGCAAAACTTTTTCTATGACATAATGGTAAAAATATCTACAATAAATTGAAAAACATTTTCAACTATATTTGACAATGTATCAACCGTTATCTTTGTACTGTAAGGATTATATTCTCGGTATTAAAGGTTACATTTTATATAAATACGGAATGCCATTACTGCAATGTTACTCAAGGGACATTTCCAGACTTCCGGACAAGACATCATACCCATTAACATGATCCTGTCTTGATTACTACAAGCAGCCATATAGACTGGGGATTCTGTTTTTATTGGCAACTTATCAGTTATTTGCTTCTATAGAACCCGCTAGTAATACTTAACTGAACTGACATCGGAAACTTCGACGCACTTTGAACAAGCAAACGAATACGTATCTTTGCTTTATGTCATTAAGTTATTAGAGATAAGACATTGGTATAGTTTTTATGTTTCTGTCGTAGTAAGTAAATTATGTTGTGTGTATATATATATACATTTTTTTTAATGTTCGATTATTCATTAGATTAGGGAAGAATTTAATGAATATTTGAATATTTCATATATTGATTTCAAAGGATTTGTCGTAAGTTCTTACGATAGTAACTTTAACGATGTTCAAATGGACTAAAATTAATACGTGAGAATACCATATGCATACGCCAAAACTAGACGGAGACACTGATGATATTTTACTCAAACATCGCTTTTGAAGAATAAGTGTATGCAGAAAATATTCAAATCCACTTTTTTTATTTTCATGTGACAATTTCAAACAAGTTTCGGTTAGTCAAATACATTTTATTATTATTTTTCCTTCTCAAGGAAATTCCAAGTCACAACAGAAATTCCAAGTCACACTTGACTGAGCAACTGATCGCGAAAACTGTTGTAATTACAAGCTGGCCAATCAAACATCTTGACCTTAGAAATAACCTCTGACGTAAAAAGTTTTCTTTCCGCGGACTACATATTATTAGGCCCGAGGATGGAAAAGTGGCGTTGTTGAAACATGCCAAACATCTTATTTGTCACAAAGGTTACCATACATCGTTCCCTTCGAATGTATGGTCAATATGTGAAAATAAACCCCATTGCGACCATCTCTTTTGCGCAACAAATTCACGTATCGAATGCCCAGATGTCACAGTCGAGATTTAGGACAGATACTACTAAATTACAGCCATGAATTACTTGATCAATGGCCACTAAGTTTGTTGTGTGCGAGGACGTAGACTGTTAACGCATCAAATCACTACATTAGGATGTTAAAAAGAAAAAGATAAAGCGAATATATATCAATAAGGTAGTGGCAATGGTACCAGTAACCGGGCAACTTGAAAACCGCCTCAGTAACTCAGTGGTTTTAACTTTTCAAACAATAGTTTTTTTTTTGTTTTTTTTTTTGGGGGGGGGGGGTTGGATTTAACGTCGCACCGACACAAGATAGGTCATATGGCGACTTTCCAGCTTTAATGGTGGAGGAAGACCCCAGGTGCCCCTCCGTGCATTATTTCATCACGAGCGGGCACCTGGGTAGAACCACCGACCTTCCGTAAGCCAGCTGGATGGCAAACAATAGTAAAGTGAACTTGATATTTGGTATGTAGCATTGCCTAGATGTCCTCTACCAGGTTTGTTCAAATTATGCCCCTTAGGAGAAAAGAGGCCCTGCCTGGGGTTCCCAAGTTTTAATAAAGACTTGTTTAGGAAAAAAATTTAAAAATCTTCCTGTCTAAAAATACATGTTCTATGCCTTTGATATTTGGTATGTAACATTGCCTAGTGATCCTCTACCAAGACTGTTCAAATTATGCATCTGGGGTGAAAAGTGGTTGCTCCCAGGGGTCACAAGTTTGAAATAGACATATATATGTAATTTTTTTTTAAAACTCTTCCTGTATGAAACTGCAAGGCCTAGGCCTTTGATATTTGGTACGTAGCATTGCCTAGTGGTCCTCTTACAAGACTGTCAAATTATGCCCCTGGGGTGAAAAGAGCCCGAGATCACTTGTTTTACATATAGCAAAAAGCCATCATAACACGGCAATGCTTGGGCCTAAGACTTTCAAACTTATAGAGTGGTTGGACCAGAAGAGTAGATGACCTCGAAGTCAAAGATCAAAGTCACTATAACCTTTACTACCAAAAAGGCTTATAACTCTGCAATGCTTATGAATAGGACCCTCACACATAGTAGAGATGTTGGTCCTGACCAGCAGATGACCCTGAAGGCAAAGGTCGTGGTCAAGGTTACCATGACCTTTAGTACCAAAATGCTCGATGACTCGACAATGCTTTGGGCTAGGACCTTCAAACTTAGTAGAGAACTTGGTCCTGACCAGTTGATGACCCTGCTGGGAAAGGTCAAGGTCACCGAGACCTTTTACTGTGAAATCATGTTTGTTCGCGCAGTACGAATTTTCGAGTATTTCGCTCTATGAACGATGCGCGAATTTAAGACCGCGCTATTATTTAACCATTTAGCATACAGTTATTCGAATTTATTTCCTGTCAGAAATATATGTATGTTATAGGACCCGTTTATTTCAATATTTTTTCAATACGTCTCAGTTTATCGGCAATCTATTAAAGGTTGTCTTGATAGGACGTTATTTACTTTTACCAAAATGGATTAAGAAATCTAACGATAATTATCTGTTTAACAGCCATGTTGTTTATTTAACAAGGTCATAAAATGGACCGCTTTTATTGACAGGTTGTACATAATAGTGACACATGCGATGCTGGCAATTTTTAAAAAAATATATATTTGCTAAATTTCTATCTTTAATTGAAAATGCGCGAATTAAAGCTCGCGCGAAACTGTTTTTTTACGCGAAAGTGCATGCCAGCGAATTTAAATGATTTCACAGTATACCAAAAGACCTTATAACTATGTATAGCTGTCTAGGAATCTCAAACTTAGTAGGAAGGTTCTTCAAGTGAGTCCGATATTCACTGACCTTTACCATGACCTACTGGCCTTCTTATTGTATTTGAAGCTACAGTAATGGAATTTGAGCCACTTGTACTCTTTTTTGCATAAGAAACAAATTCCAAAAATCTCCTTTGCCCGACCTGGATTTGAACACGGGACCTTGTGTTCTCTAAGAGGACACTCTACAACGTCACCATAAAAACTGATAGGCAAGGGAAGGGAGTAGAAATGCTGTATTATACCTCTACATCGCATGGCCCTCTTGATATCTACAGTACCTTAAAATCAGAGCAGAACTTATTTTGCCTTACAGACATATCTATTGCAATCATAAAAATGTTTTCATACTTTGTGTCCTGCATATCATTGACTTTACTTTTTGTGCCCCAACCACAAATTTGGTTTTATCTTTGCGTCCAATCCTGGGGTTCCACACACTGATGACCAATATTTAAAACAATTGCAACTGAAATTTTACAAGATGATCATTATATATTTATATATATATGCCCTAAAATGAACTTTTTCTATGCTTTAGTGTGTTTTTGTTGTATTTTGTTATGTTTAAAGTTACACCGAAACATCTTTAGATCATATGGCAAATTTACAGTTTATCGGATTTTCATGATGGAGGAAGACCCAAGGTGCCCCTCCAGGTATTATTTCACGAAAATGGGGGAGGGTTGGGGGTATATCCTGTGTAGAGCCACCAATTTTCCGTAAGCTTACATGAAAAAAAACGTAAACAAAGATATGGGCCGTTTCGTGAGAAAACCAGTATTGGTGACATGATATATTTATTGCATAACCAGTAATTTAAAATACTTGAAAATCAGCTTTTATCTTATGTTCAAAACAAGAAACAAGTATACCATAATTTAGTTATCCAAGGCAAATCAAATCCTACCATATTTTACAAATAAATAGTGAAGATTATTTGTTCCTATTTACAGCTTTTTAAAGGTCAAAGAATGTTCTTCATGAATATTTTGTTATCTCAATTTTGATTTTTTGTCACTTATACACGTAATGTCATGGAACAACCCATTTATATCCTGTACTACAGTTATTTCCTCATACATATAACCTCTGCTTTCCACGGCTCAATAAGGAAGAACAAAGACGTAATTCATAATTGTGTTCATCATGTAAGACATGTGTGCAATTTGTCAGAAGATGTTTTGGTCCGATATCCTACCTGTATCAAATCTTTGGATTTTATTAGATAAATTGTTGAATACTTCAATGTTGCCAAAAAGCATTTGTTATAATTATTTCAGGCAGAATAGTACTGAACAGGAGCATCTATTTTATCAGACATATATGTTTGGTCTTACTCTTCGAATTTGTAAATGAGTTGTATTGTGCTACCACTAAAAATATTGAACGTTTTTACCAATGGACTGTTACTGCACGACATTTAATTTTCGATGTATACTCTCGAACACAATTGTATATATCTTTAGTAAGAAATATACATTTGGCGAGTACTATAACTAATGAGGAGCTTTTACATTGAAATTAGATATCTAAAGATAAAATATTTTAGTTGGTATTGGATATCTTTAAGTATATTTGAAAATTGCTTAATTGCCTCAAGGAGTTTAGATATTTCAAGCTAGTTTGATATGAAATTCGTAAAAGTAGTGTTTGTTTCAAGAGATAGTCACGCCCTCCATATGTTCCGAGAAGAATCCATCTCTGATTATAAACAAAATAAACACAACCAGAAATAAGCATTCAGTCTTTCCAACGTTTCCATTGCTTTTTATATTCGCTGGTACAAGGCCTTATTCTTTGTATTTGATTAAAGATTCTTTATCACACTTTCCTTACATTTGTAATGTTTTTGTTTTTTTTT
Organism: Mercenaria mercenaria; assembly: GCF_021730395.1. Taxonomy (NCBI): domain Eukaryota; kingdom Metazoa; phylum Mollusca; class Bivalvia; order Venerida; family Veneridae; genus Mercenaria; species Mercenaria mercenaria. The sequence goes on from NC_069378.1 coordinate 3,823,887, forward strand.
TTTTTTGTTGGATTTAACGTCGCACCGACACGTGATAGGTCATATGGCGACTTTCCAGCTTTAATGGTGGAAGAAGACCCCATGTGCCCCTCCGTGCATTATTTCATCACAAGCGGGCACCTGAGTAGAACCACCGACCTTCCGTAAGCCAGCTGGATGGCTTCCTCACATGAAGAATTCAACGCCCCGAGTGAGGCTCGAACCCACATCGATGAGGGGCAAGTGATGTGAAGTCAGCGACCTTAACCACTCGGCCACGGAGGCCCCTTGAAACTATATATATCCTGTCATCGCATGTGATCTGCCTATAGCAATAAGCGCTTAAGAGCTTGTTTATATTCCTTGAAGAAGAAACAAACATATCATAAGAATCACGGATATTGTTGGTAAATATTTAATAAGAACGTAATTTGTCAGCTACAGGAGATCAAACAAAAAAAAACGATCTATATTACCAGATCAATATCCGTCATTTTAAAGGTGTTACTTGTCAAGACGAAATCAACACCAAAAGCTTTTCACTGAAGATTTTAACGTTTACAACATTACTTTTCGTAGGTTTCAAATATTTGCTAATAAATGACTTGTTATCTTCCAAATATCCTAATTGTAATATGTATGTTATAAATCAACTGATGCTCTAAAAAACATCTTACATAGTGGATGCCAATATCTGTAATGAAGTAACAGAGAACAGCACCAGTGGTAGCATACGCCACAAACAATTTATAATGTAGGCTATCGCTACCATTGACAAATGTTTGTATTGTTTCCTAATATTTTTTGTTCAAAGTTTGGAAACTCATTTCCTCCTTTTATACCTAGATATCTATGAATTGATGACATATTATGAATGAATGAACTGTCTACACTGTCACGATACGCTAACTTATGAATTATAAAGACGACTTTAGTTAACATGCAGTAACAATAATACATCTAAGACGGGCCAAACGTGAGAAAAACATTTACAAGAACGGATGTTTACAATACTTGATTACATATATAAATAAATGTTAGCACATATTTTATTTACAACATTGAAGTGCATACTAGATTCTATATCATAGAATAAGGAACGTTACACTATATTTATACTTTCTTCTAATTCAAATTATCTGACAGATGCAGGTTACGCTACAAAATGAATAACATTTTCACACTGTTTGTATAGAAGATATTTCAAACCAGAAAGTAATGAACCACCGGAGGTTTTTTTTTTTTTTGTGTGTGTTTTCAGAATTTTGCAACAGCTTCAGGGATCTTAATTGAGGTAATGAACCCGTAAAGACATTCGGCAATTTCCGTTCGTTTACGTATTCTCCGTACGCGGTTTCGGCATTCTGCGGTTGTTACGAAAATGGCCGAAGGATGTCGAATGAAAATTACGTAATTACACGGAAATTGCCGATTGTCGCTACGGGCCAATTACATTAACTATTACCTTAAACTGCCAATGTTGCCTATTGAACGAAGTGGATAACAAAAGAGTATTTGATTGTCTGTATGTATGCTGCTTTGGCTGTCCACAAAAAATATATCATGTGATAGAAAATTATTCAATACATTCTAATCATTTTAATTAAACTTGGTAATAGACGGAACATGCTGTTGATATAATATATAAAACAACAATAATTACGCTTGATTCAACGTATACAACAACACACATATATATATATATAAAATTGAGGAATTTGTGTTTATGTTCAAAATAATCAAGTTTTACTTCATATAAAAAGAGCTGTCGGGGGAAAGCAAAAATACACTATTCAAGACCAAATGTTCAGACCCTATATATCGATTCTTACGATCATGCAAGTGTGAAACAGTGGTCCCAGTACTTTTCCAATAGAAGTTGTGCAGGAGACACGCAGGAAAGACAATACCAGCACATGAAGGAATATAGTGGAACATAGTTTTACAACTATCAGAAAAAGAAGAAGGAAATGACTTGTATAGTTGCATGTATTTGTAAGCCATAGATATTTGTTTGTTTGCTTGTTTTGGGTTTAACGCCGTTTTTCAACAGTATTATTTCAGTTATGTAACGACGGGCAGTTAACCTAACTAGTGTTCCTGGATTCTGTACGGAGAACAAATGCCGTGCCCGTGAATCGAACTCACGACCCGACGATCCTTAGATCTGCGCTGTCTCTATTGAGTTGAGCGGATGGGCTGTCATAATACACAAAAGGACAAAACCGAAGTAAAACAATAGAACACAGTATCAAAACAAACCCATTCAAGAACACAGTTTTATGTAGTTTCAGCTCAAAAGTATGAATAAGCAGAAACAGACATGGAACACCGCCGCCAATCGCAAAAGTAAAAAAGAACGTGACCAAAATTATTAGAACTATTAATTCCTTATGTACTTCCTGCGCAGACACTCTTTGCTTTTATATATTCATTCTTGCTTCGATCTTCGATACCTGTCACGTATAAGGGTTTTTTTTGGTTCATTGTTTGAACGTGAAACGAGCCTATGTTCCAGTATTATAGCTTCAAACAATGAACCAAAACAGAATTGTATCATTTATTTATAACCAGAAAATAAAAAGCAGTATTAATTTCCCACCACAGCTATATAAACGTGTGTTAATAAATATCTGTTATACATAAAATATCTGAACGCACAGGATATATATTTTATCATGAAATTCTTGATGACTTTACTTTAAATCCGTGATTCTAACGCACATTCAATGTTGCTACACATCATTTATATACAAACATACATATAAAATTTAATTCATACAAATATATATAATATAACAAACACTTACGTTTCATATGTTAGTAGCACCAGAACGAAAAGAAAAACGGTACTAACGAAACGCCATGGTAACGGGCAGACTGATATCTGTGTAAGTTGTATGCATCATCCAATATTCCCAATTCCAATTATCAATACAAAAAAAATGTGACAGTTGAATTATTATGAAGAAAAATAACCCTTCCGATTTTGGCAAAAAGATAATTTACTCAATTGGCAGACCACACATAAGATGTGTTTACTTGTTTCAGCGTTATTGCTTCTATACAGTGGTGCAATAAATATCTAATTTGGAATGAAGAAAAAGGTTTTATTGGACTCAGCTGTGCAAGTAATGCATTGTTCATTATGTGAAAATATTTAAACTTTTTAGTTAATGCGGTTGTTTTATTTACTGTAAATGCAAAGCCACAACTGGTACAATAACCTCTTCGGAACACTTTCTGATTTCGGTATGAAACAATATTTGGAGATGTTTCGTAACATATCCAATAAATCTAAGACTGACCACTAACCAGTTATTGTTACAATTGATCCTTCATGTCACACAATTAATTCGGATGGGTCGTCAACTTGCAGATTTCGTTGAATAAACTAAATTTCATTCATGTTACTATTTGAAGGTAATAGAATCCGATTAAAATTTTCTTGATTTTTTCTTTTTTGGATTGATTATTAAGAGACAGGTTTTTCATTAGATTTGAAAGAAAAAGCTACATTTCTTATGTCTTGTGCTAACAGGAATTTGCCAATATACTTGAAACAGTGGTAACTCTTCACAAAAAAAACATTAGATTACAAAGATTAGTGCTAACGGAAGAAGTAAGTTATATATACCAATACTTAGAGACTGCTATACAGACAAATGTGCACAAAGGCACAAATACAATATTCCAAAATCAAAACTTACTCAAAATAGTTTCTTAAGAATGTCTGTTTGTTTACTAAATCCACTTATTTGTTAACAACAAGACCTGTCACTAATGGTGACAAATGCCCCGCAGCGCCTTGACCTTTGACCTAGTGACCCCAAAGTCAATACGGGTCGTGTAATCAATAAGTACTATCAGCATGTGAAGTTTGAAGGTCCTGGGTGCAGTGGTTCGCGAGTAAAAAGCCTTCATGAAAAAAGTTAACATTGGCTCCTGTGACCTTGACCTTTGACCTGGTGACCCCAAAGTCAGTAGTGTCGTGTACTCAATAAGTACTATCAGCACGTGAAGTTTGAAGGTTCTGGGTGCAGTGGTTCGCGAGTAAAGTGCCTTCATGCAAAAAGTTATTATTGGCCCCTGTGACATTGATCTTTAACCTGGTGACCCCAAAATCAGTAGGGGTCATTTACTTAATAAGTACTATCAGCATGTGAATTTTGAAGGTCCTGGATGCAGTGGTTCGCCAGTAAAATGCCTTCAGGCTAAAAGTTAACATTGGCCCCTGTGACCTTGACCTTTGACCTGGTGACCCCAAGTTAGTAGGGATCGTGTACTCAATATGTACTATCACCAGGTGAAGTTTGAAGGTCCTTGGTGCAGTGGTTCGCGAGTAAAGTGCCTTCATGCAAAAAGTTAACGTTGTGACGAACGAACGAACTAACTAATGAACGAACGGATGGACAGATGAAAACTAATATGCCTCCCTTCGGGGGCATAAAAATACGATTTTTATTTTCAAAGAACAAAATGTCTTGTAAGTAAATCTATTTTGACACCAGTTGACACGTCTCCCTCCCATCTTCGTACAAAATGACAGGCATTACACCAGCGGAAAACACGGATAACGCATTAGTTAGTTACCCAATAAATATAAAAGTAAAGGTATCTGGAATATGTCTGCTTGCAGATGATGAAATATTCCAGACAAATTTGACATTAACGTATAGAATATGTTTAAAGAGAAAGGAATCCCTGTCTTGCAGGGACATGAGATAGAGTTGCATGAACAATACTCTAAAAGTACGGTTTAAATGTAGTACATTACAACAGTTGCGTCCGCGGGCAGTTCCGAACAGATAAGGTCTGTAACCACAGCCGGAAAATTAGACTTTTGTCTTTCCAAGTTGTTCATTACTGTTTATAAGACTGTAGTCTTTTTCTGTATGTGATAACGTTTGTTAGTCAAATATGTTTCACATTACAAATTTTATGAAAACTATGTATATACTGTTGCTATTTCTGATATTCATTTCCTGTAATGCGTTTGCAAACTACATACAATTGACTTTTCGTCTAAAAATAAGTATACTAAATAGCTGATAATTATTGATCAGATAATAAATATTTAAGATCATAATATTTCAGCTTCAGCCTAGTAAAACAAACTTCGTATCAGTATCCTTCTAGTTTCAAGAAGTTTGTATATTTAGTAAATATATTTGCATTTTCATCATTTCATCATCGATGTTGTGTTCTTTCCAAGCATAATGCTTAATAGTTTTGAATCGAATACAGTGTTATCTCATAGAAATGGTAACCTACAGTGTGTCGGACTATATAAAATGAAGTTTACTGCCTCCGGTTATCCTAATTAAACATGCTATTAGTGTATGTCTTAAAATAAATTGGTTTCCTAAGTATACAGAATGTTATACTGTAATTCTTACGGCTGCTAATATCTGACATGAAGAAACAGGAAAGAGTTGTCTGTTGCCTGTGAACAGTAACAAACACTAAAACTAATAAATATTGTCGCTTTTATCTGCTTTTGACAATCTGCATTTCTTTAACGATATTTGTCTTTTGCAAACCTTGACTGACTGATTTAAGTTTAATTACGGTCCATCCGCCCTTTCAGACACAAGGAAGCATATAAATTGTGTTTGAAAGGGCGGATGGACCGTAATTAAACTTAAATCAGTCAGTCAAGGTTTTGCAAACCTTTGTACAGTTTGACGTTTTATATCTCAACATCTAGATATTCATATCATTTATGAATTAATCAAATTTCTTCCCTGTCGGGGAAACATTCACTCATGAATGATGAAAAAGCAATATTTAACCCAATGTGAAAATGATACCGAACTGTGAGACACAATTCTCAACAAGGTATTTTTTTAAACATTTGAAATGCATTCTCTTCGAAAAAATGTGATATTTTAATTATTGTTTTATATGCAACAATTTTCATATTTGGATTTCAATAACAATACAGCTTTAAGCACAATCAATATAATTTCATTCAGAAACAATATATCATATATCTAATCTAAGGAAAGTCAGACGACAATATTCACTTGGCAATATTTACATTCGCCCTATTCTTTTCCATTGAAAATTATGACGTTCAGTTCGTATGAACAGCAAAAAGAAAGACGCGAAGATTAAGTGATGGCTGCTTTGTGATAACTGAACGCGTATAGTCAGGGAGCGTGTGTGTGTGTGTTCGGGTTTAACCTCTTTTTCAACAATTTTTCAGTCATAATAGTCAGGGACAACGTTCCTTAGATGACGTCGCAGTTGTTCTGTCTGGTGAACATAATGTTCGGGAAGCTGATTTTAATATTAAATGCCACAAAATATGTGCAATTTATAATATTATCTTCTTTACAAATGGAAAGGAAATATAATGTAAATGTAAGAAATGAAATTATTTTTTCGGTGTTCATGCGAAATGAACGACAGAATAGGATCGGCAAATTAAACAAGAATCGCTAGCGCGATTCATGGATTTGCCGATCCTATTCTGTCGTTCATTTCGCATGAACACCGAAAAAAAATCATCATTACATTGCTTAATTACATGTTACATTAAATTCAGAATACTGTGACCAACATCTTTTTATCAATGTAATTTCATTCAGAAACAATATATCGTATTTCTAATCTAACTTAAGGAAAGTCAGACGACAATGTTTACTTGGCATTATATGTAACATTAAACTCAGCACACTGTCAACCAACATCTTTTTGTTAATTAATTACAGGATTTAGGTGAAAAACGTGATATGTAACAGCGAATTTTATCTGGTAAAATGTCATTGTCTTCCTTGAATAGACGAAACTCCGGCTATGGTTTGCAAATGACACTCAGGTTCATTTAAAAATTCTTCTGTCTTAAAAATAATTATGTGATTTGTGAGTTTGTACACGTGTGTGATAGGTTACTTGTTTAGTGGCTGAAAGCCACCCTAAGTCCATGAACATGTCCATTGAGGGTGTCACAATGTCAGCTTTAAGGATTACCGTAGCAGCATAATTTTGCATAATGTTACATAGGAAACAAATCAGAAATTACTTTATTTATTTCTTTATGAAGTTTTAAGCTTTAGATAGCATTTCATAGTTTTAAACAAATCTGACCATTTGTATAGGAAATCCCGATAACAAACACTACCCGCTATTAAGACCATTTTATAAACGTTGGTGGTCTCATTAGCAGGGTCATGTAAAACTAAATTATAAGCATCATTCTTATCGATAATGTTTTTAAATTTCAATTAGACATGCAACTTTTAGATTGTTCAAACAACTACGCTGTCACGTGCATGCAGATGTAAACAATTACCATGTTAAATTGTTTATTGAATATCATTAATTAATATTCTCAGTAGTGTGCATGTATAAAGCCTCTTAAATTCTTCTTATCGGCGTAAGTAGAAAAATATACACCAACAGTGCACATTTAAATCAATTAACAGACCCACACTATCGACATGGTGATGCACTAATCAGTATACGGTAAGCTTAATTGAAAACGACTTTAAGATTTCTTAAAGGTAATGAGGTTTCTGACTATATTTCATTAATCGATTTTGTATTCAAATCTTTCTTGCAATACAATAAAGATATTCTATTTGATAAAGCTATGGTACTGCACGTGGCGAATAAAAGGTATCAGAAACACAGTAGTAAAGATAGCACCAATGTTATAAATTGTTTCTGAAAAAAAATCCAAGGAAACACTGCCGAAAAGCTTTCTCTTATTAATACTTTTTTCACCATTTTATTATCAGGTAATACTATGTTAATTTTATAAAGAAAAGAAAGGTAAGGGTAGATTTCCCTGAAGCACAGAGCACCCCAAACACAGCCATAGAACCTTGCATCGCAAAGTACCCACAACAAAAAGATGCTGTAACGGAAAAATATCACGCTAATTCTAAGACATTATTTGAATTATGTTTTGAAATCATATTTTGACTCTAGAAATATAGTAACTGTGTCATTTTAATAAATTTACTCACAGGTTGCCATTAATTCATAAAATGATTTTCATTTCCGTAAGCCGAATGCAACTTATCAGTTATTTGCTTCTATAAAATCAGCCGGTAATACATAGTTGAACTGACACTGGAAACTTCGACGCACTTTGCAAAAGCAAATGAATACGTGTCTTTGCTTTATGTCATAACGTTATTAGAGATACCAAGACCAAGCGTTTTGAAAAATATTCAAACCCATTAATTGATTGGATATATTAACTTTTTGATTTTCATTTGACGTTTTCAAAGAAGTTTGTGTTAGTCAAATACATTTTATTATTATTTTTTGTTGTATTTTGTTTTGTTTAAAGATACACCAAAATGCTTTTAGATCACATGGCAAGGTCCTAATGTGTCCCTCCTGGTATTATTTCAGGTAGGGGCATTGGGGGGAGCACCAATTTTCCGTAAGCTAGCTGGATTGTCCTTACATGAAAGATTAACTTAAACAAAGATATGGGCGGTTCCATGAGAAAACCTGTATTAGTGAGATGAGATAATTATTGCATATAAGTATTATAAAATACTGGAAAATCCTTTTTTCTCATGTTCATGCAGAAACTAGGAACTAGTATACTGTAATTTAGTTATCTAACGCAAATCAAATTCTATCATATTTTACAAATAAAAAGTAAATAAAATCTGAAACGTAGATCTCTCGGAAGCACCGAGAACAAGGCAAACAGTGAAAATTGCAGACTCGTTTTGATTCTGTTCATGAGCAGTAATGGAAAATGCAACACTGCCCACGCCCCATAGCATTGGCTTAAGCAGTATTCAATCTTCAAATCTAAATGAGTTGAATTCAATGATCCCGGAGGACCCGAAAATATAACAACACTGTGATGAAGCCTCGGGGACTTTTTACGGCCGCCACACAGCACTTAACACCCGCTGTGGTGGAGTAGATAACATCTGAAAAGTAGATCCCTCGGAAGCATCGAGAACAAAGTTAACAGTGAAAATTGCGAACTCTGTTTGATTGAGTCTGTTAATTTCTGTTACAAATAAATAGTAAACAAAATTTATACAAATTTTCAAATTTGAAAAGTCAAAGTAAGTTTTTCATGAATATTCTGTTATTTCAATTTTGATTTTTTTAAGTCACTAATACAGGTAATATCATGGAACGACCCATTTATATCCTGTTCTACAGATATTTCCTCATATATGTATCTTAACATAACTGTGAATTGCTTTAAACGGCTCAATTAGGAAGAACAAAGACGTAATTCATAATTATGTTCATTATGTAAGACATGTGTGCAATTTGTCAAAAGATGTTTTGGTCCGATACCCTACCTCTATCAAATCTTGAGATTTTATTAGATAAATTGTTGAATACTTCAATGTTGCCAAAAAGCATTTTTTATAATTCTTTCAGGCAGAATAGTACTGAACAGGAGCATCTATTTTATCAGACATATATGTTTGGTCTTACTCTTCGAATTTGTAAATGAGTTGTATTGTGCTACCACTAAAAGTATTTTAGTAAAAGCTGGGCATTAGATATTTTTAAGTACAGTACAACCTCTCCAGAGCGACCCTCTCTTAAGCAAAAACCTCTCTATAACAACATCATCAAATTGTCTCTATGCTGAAATACACTATCAAATTTACCTCTCCAGAACAACAACCTCTACATAACAGTCAATATTTGTATCTCCCAAAGGGTGTTGCTCTACAGAGGTTACACTGTATATATGAAAATTGCTTAATTGCCTCAATGAGTTTAGATATGTCAAGCAAGTTTGATATGAAATTCATAAAAGTAATGTTTGTTTCAAGAGATAGTAAGAATGTTGTTTTTAAAGGAAATGAATATCCGTCAGTGGAAGTGTTGTATAGAAAGAATCTAAACTTACTGTTTGAGTGCAGTGCATAAATACAGTCACGCCCTCCATATGTTCCGAGAAGATTCCATCTCTGATTATAAACAAAATAAATACAACCAGAAAATAAGCATTCTGTCTTTCCAACGTTTCCATTGCTTTTTATATTCGTTGATACAAGGCTTTAGTCTTTGTAAGTTTTTTTATCACACTTTCCTCACATTTGTAATATAATGGAAGCTATATATATATCCTGTCATCGCATGTGATCTCCCTATAGCAATAAGCGCCTCTGAAACACGGAGCACTATTTTTCTTCTTAAAATTTAAGAGCTTGTTTGTAATCCTTGAAGAAGAAACAAACATGTCATAAGAATCACGGATATTTTGATAAATATTTGATAAGAACGTAATTTGTCAGCTAGAGGAGATCAAACAGAAAAAAAAGATCTACAATGTATATTACCAGATCAATATCCGTCATTTTAAAGGCGTTACTTGTCAAGAAGAAATTAACACCACAAGCTTTTCACTGAAGATTTGAACGTTTACAACATTACTTTTCGTAGGTTTCAAATATTTGCTAATAAATGACTTGTTATCTTCCAAATATCCTAATTGCACATGCAATATATATGTTATCAATAAACTGATGCTCTATAAAACTTCTTACATAGTGGATGCCAATATCTGTAATGAAGTAACAGAGAACAGTACCAGTGGTAGCATACGCCACAAACAATTTATAATGTAGGCTATCGCTACCTTTGACAAATGTTTGTCTGTTTCCCAATATTTTTTCAAAGTTTGCGTACTCGTTTCCTCCTTTTATACCTAGATATCTATCAAGTGATATCATATTTACATGTCTGTCTACACTGTCAGGATACGCTAAAACAAAGACAAATATCAAACAGGGAATGCCACGTACCAAAAACGCAGCCTCCCCAAAACGAAACCCACAGCACGCAGACGCGCACACCACAAATACACACACACACATATACATACACGCGCACACACACAAAGCCAACACGTTAGGACAAAACGAACAAACAAAGAAACACAGTGGGGCACCGCCTTGGAACGGTCAGTGGCAAAAACACCACGGGGGAGCTTAAACCGGTTTATGGTGCGCACCCAACCTCACTCTTACCCCCACCATGTAAAACGACTTTAGTTAACATGCAGTAACTATAATACATCTAACACGGGCCAAACGTGAGAAAAACATTGACAAGAACGGATGTTTACAATACTTGATAACATATATAAATGAATGTTAGCGCATATTTTATATACAAAATTAAAGTGCATTGTATATCATAGAAGAAGGGACGTTGTGCTACACACACCACACTTTATTTATACTTTCTTCTAATTCAAATTATCTGACAGATGCAGATTACGCTACATAGTTAAAACATTTTCACACTGTTGTGTATAGAAGATATTTCAAACCAGAAAGTAATGAAACGCCAAGTTTTTGTTGTTGTTGTTTTTGTTTTATTTTGTAGTTGTTGTTGTTTTATTTTTTTTTTTTTTTTTTTTTTTTTTGTATTTTCAGAATTCTGCAACAGCTTCAGGGATCTTAATTCAGGTAATGAACCCGTAATGACAATCGGCAATTTCAATTACATTAACTACTACCTTAAACTGCCAATGTTGTCTATTGAACGAAGGGGATAACAAAAATGTATTTGATAGTCTGTATGTATGCTGGCTTGTCTCTCCACACAAATATATCATATGATAGAAAATTATTCAATACATTTTCATCATTTTCGATGAAGCTCGGTAATAGACGGAACATGCTGTTGATATTATATATAAAACAATATTTACGGGTGGTTTAGCGACAAATTGTAAAATAACATACATATACATAAAATGCGGAATTGGTGTTTATGTTAAGAATTATCAAGTTTAACTTCATATAAAAAGGCTGTCGGGGTATCCAAAACCAAGTGTTCATACCTTATAAGTCGCCTCTTATGAACATGGAAGGGTAAAAATGTGGATTCAGTGTTGTTATATTTCTGGTCCTTCGGGATCATTGATTTCAACTCATTTAGATTTGAAGATTGAATACTGCTTAAGCCGGTGCTGGGGGGAGTGGGCAGTGTTGTATTTTACATTACTGCTCATGAACAAACTCATTAAAACCGAGTCTGCAATTTTAACTGTTTGCCTTGTTCTCGGTGCTTCCGAGGGATCTACTTTCCAGATTTTATTCAATGCTTTCCAAACACAATTTATCCAGGAGACACACGGGACTAGAAGAGCAAAGAAAAGACCAACACATTAAGGAACTCAGAAACAACTATCAGAAACAGAAGAAGGAAATGTCTCCTGTATAGTTGTATTTATTTATATAAGTAACAACGGGATGAACACTTTAGTACTAAATTGCGTCAGCGGTATTTGTTTGTTAGCTTGTTTTGGGTTTAACCCCGTTTTTTAACAGTATTATTTCTGTCATGTAACGGCTGGCATTTAACCTAACCAGTGTTACTGGATTAAGTGACGCTACAAACCTGTTCTCCGCAAGTAACTGCCAACATGTCCACATGAATCAAAGGTGGAGGACGAATGATTTCAGACACATCGTCTTTTATCAAATCGTTACGAAGAACTCGCGACTCCTCGATCTGTGTGTGTGTGTGTGTGTGTGTGTGTGTGTGTGTGTGTGTGTGTGTGTGTGTGTGTTCGAGTTTAACCTCTTTTTCAACAATTGTTCAGTCATATAAACGATGGTGTCTACTTGTAGCAGTGAGCACAATGCCCAACTTTATAGTGCTGCCTCACTGGAATATCACTCCGTAGACACGTCGCATGATACCCCACCCAGTCACATTATACTGACACCGGGCTGACCAGTCCTTGCACTATCCCCTTAATGCTGAGCGCCAAGCGAGGAAGCTGCTAGTACCATTTTTTACGTCTTTTTATGACTCGGCCGGGGATCGAACCCACGACCTCCCGAACTCGAAGCGGACGATCTACCATTAGGCTACCGATCTGTAGATCTGCGCTCTCCCTATTGAGCTAAGCGGGCGGGCAGAAATGATACACAAAAAAAAACAATGACGAAGTAAAACAATAGAACACAGTAACAAACCAAACACTTTTAGAAACACGGTTATATACAGTTTAACATATATCATAGGCTCAAAATAATGAATAGGTAGAAATAGACATGGAACCGCCGCTAATCGCAAAAGTAAAAACAAAAAACGTGACGAAAATAAGATACCAAAATTGTTAAAACTGTTTATTCGTTATGTACTTCCTGACCAGACACTTGCTTTTATCATGCAACTACAATGCAATGTGCCTGATATCACTTGCCTGATATTTTATTTTGTTATCAGGTCATTGACCTGATATCAAAATTAAGCTCCTCCCATATTGACGGACTAGTTTTTACATCAGTTTCCTTCCAGACTGAATTTTATTACAGAGTCCAGTTTCGATGTTGCACAACTTTTTTTCTAGATAGATTCTGTAATATCAACAAATTTCCTCGAATATGGTTGTCTCTAATTTTATCACACAGACAATAGCAATGAATGACGTCATTGTGAAACGTTCATCATGACATCACAATATTTACATGGATCGATTCTTGGAAAGGTTTACAATACACAATTTTGACAATGTATGATATACTTATTCTTTATTTATGCCTTATTTAAGGCATGCACATTTTATTAAGTATATGCAAAAGTGTTTGTGTTAATTATTATTCTTGAGTCAGTTAATTATACTTCTTTGATCAGTGTAAATTTAGTGATTTTAAAAACTTTAAAGTCAGGAACTGGAAGTGAAATTTTCAGCGCTTTGGACATGTAGTGAGTCAAATGTTGTATAATATGGAAATAAAGCATGTTCTGGTTTATTCAAGAGGATGATTTTTGATCTTTACGCAGGTAAGAAATTATTTCATTCTTATTTTTTTTACAAGAATATCAGAAAGTCAAAAACATTGTCGGTTCCCTCACCCCTTCCAGCCCATATCAGCCTCGACCTGATAACATTGATATCAAAAGACAGTAGCCTGTTATTCTCTATTTATATAATTCATAATTGCTTCAATACCGGTCGTGTAAAAGGTTTTTCTTTGTTTCATTGTATGAGCGTGAAACGAGGATGGGTTTCATTATTATAGCTGCAGACAATGAACTAAAACAGAATTTATCATTTATTAATAACCAGAAAATAAAACGCAGTATTCATTTCCCACCACAGCTATATAAACGTCTGTAAATTTCTTATCTGTTATACATAAAATATCGGATTGCATATGGGATATTTATTTTATCACGCAATTCTTGATGACTTTACTTTAAATCCGTGATTCTAACGCACTTTCAATGTTGCTACACATTGTTTATATACAAACATACACATAAATTTAATTCATACAAAATATATATAATGTAACAAACACTTAAGTTTCATATGTTAGTAGCACCAGAACGAAAAGAAAAACGGTACTAGCGAAACGCCATGGTAACGTGCACACTGATATCAGTGTAAGTTGTATACATCATCCAATATTTCCAATTCCAATTATCAACACAAAAATCGTGTGATCGTTGAATTATTATAAAGAAAAATAACATTTCCGATCTTGGCAGTAAGATAATTTACTCAATTCGCAGACCACACATGAGATGTTATTACTTGTTTCAGCGTTATTGCTTCTATACAGTGGTGCAATAAATTTTTTAATTTGGAATGAAAAAAAAAGTTTTACTGGACTCAGCTGTGCAAGTAATGCATTGTGTATTATGTGAAAATATTTAAATTTTTAGTTAATGCGGTTGTATTTTTTACTGTAAACACAAAGCCACAACTGGTACAGTAACCTCTTCGGAACACTTCCTGATTTCGGTATGAAACAATATTTGGAGATGTTTGGTTACATATCCAATAAATCTTAGACTGGCCACTAACCAGTCATTGTTACAATTGATCCTTCATGCCACACAATTAATTCGGATGAGTCGACAACTTGTAGATTTCGTTGATTAAATTAAATCTTCATTCTTGATACTATTTGAAGGTAATAGAATCCAATGAAAATTGTCTAGATTTTTTTTAATTCATTATTAAGAGACAGGTTTTTCATTAGATTTGAAAGAAAAGCTACATTTCTTATGTCTTGTGCTAACAGGAATTTGCCAATATACTTGAAACAGTGGTAACTCTTCACCATAACAAACATTACATTACAAAGATTAGTGCTAACGGAAGAAGTTAGTTATATATACCAATACTTAGAGACTGCTATACAGACAAATGCACAAAGACACAAATACAATATTCCAAAATCAAAACTTACTCAAAATAGTTTCTTAAGAATGTCTGTTTGTTTACTAAATCCACTTATTTGTTAACAACAAGATCTGTCACTAATGGTGACAAATGCCCCGCAGCGCCTTGACCTTTGACCTAGTGACCCCAAAGTCAATACGGGTCGTGTAATCAATAAGTACTATCAGCATGTGAAGTTTGAAGGTCCTGGGTGCAGTAGTTCGCGAGTAAAAAGCCTTCATGAAAAAAGTTAACATTGGTCCCTTTCACCTTGACCTTTGACCTGGTGACCCCAAAGTCAGTAGTGTTGTGTACTCAATAAGTACTATCAGCACGTGAAGTTTGAAGGTCCTGGGTGCAGTGGTTCGCGAGTAAAGTGCCTTCATGCAAAAAGTTATAATTGACCCCTGTGACCTTGACCTTTAACCTGATGACACCAAAGTCAGTAGGGGTCATTTACACAATAATTACTATCAGCATGTGAAGTTTAAAGGTCCTGAGTGCAGTGGTTCGCCAGTAAAGTGCCTTCATGCTAAAAGTTAACACTGTCCCCTGTGACCTTGACCTTTGACCTGGTGATCCCAAAGTCAGTATGAATCGTGTACTTAATAAGCACTATCAGCATGTGATGTTTGAAGGTCCTGGGTGCAGTGGTTCATGAGTAAAGTGCCTTCATGCAAAAAGTTAACGTTGTGACGAACGAACGAACTAACTGATGAACGAACGGATGGACAGTTGAAAACTAATATGCCTCCCTTCGGGGGCATATAAATAAGTAACTTTCTGATTTTTATTTTCAAAGGACAAAATGTCTTGTAAGTAAATATATTTTGACACCTGTTGACACGTCTCCCTCCCATCTTCGTACAAAATGAAGACAGGCATTACATCAGCGGAAAACACGGATAACGCATTAGTTAGTTACCCAATAAATATAAAAGTAAAGGTATCTAGAATATGTCTGCTTGCAGATGATGAAATATTCCAGACAAATTTGACATTAACGTATAGAATATGTTTAAAGAGAAAGGAATCCCTGTCTTGTAGGGACATGAGATAGAGTTGCATGAAAGAACTCTAAAACTACGGTTTAAATGTAGTACATTACAACAGTTGCATCCGCGGGCAGTTCCGAACAGATAAGGTCTGTAACCACAGCCGGAAAATTAGACTTTTGTCTTTCCATATTGTTCATAACTGTTTATAAGACTGTAGTCTTTTTCTGTATGTGATAACGTTTGTTAGTCAAATATGTTTCACATTACAAATTTTATGAAAACTATGTATATACTGTTGCTATTTCTGATATTCATTTCCTGTAATGCGTTTGCAAACTACATAAAATTGACTTTTCGTCTAAAAATATGTATACTAAATAGCTGATAATTATTGATCAGTTAATAAATATTTAAGATCATAATATTTCAGCTTCAGCCTAGTAAAACAAACTTCATATCAGTATATTTCTAGTTTCAAGAAGTTTGTACATTTAGTAAATATATTTGCATTTTCATCATTTCGTCATCGATGTTGTGTTCTTTCCAAGCATAATGCTTAATAGTTTTGAATCGAATACAGTGTTATTTCAAAGAAATGCTAACAGTGTGTCGGACTATATAAAATGAAGTTTACTGCCTCCGGTTATCCTAATTAAACATGCTATTAGTGTGTGTCTTACAATAAATTGGTTTCCGAAGTATACAGAATGTTATACTGTAATTTTTACGGCTGCTAATATCTGACATGAAGTAACAGAAAAGAGTTGTCTGTTGCCTGTGAACAGTAACAAACACTAAAACTAATAAATATTGTCGCTTTTATCTGCTTTTGACAGTCTGCATTTCTTTAACGATATTTGTCTTTTGCTTTCTTGACTGACTGATTTAAGTTTAATTACGGTCCATCCGCCCTTTCAGACACAAGGAAGCATATAAATTGTGTCTGAAAGGGCGGATGGACCGTAATTAAACTTAAATCAGTCAGTCAAGGTTTTGTAAACCTTTGTACAGTTTGACGTTTCATATCTCAACATCTAGATATTCATATCATTTATAAATTAATCAAATTTCTTCTCTGTTGGGGAAACATTCACTCATGAATGATGTAAAAGCAATTATTTAACCCGATGAGAAAATGATACCGAACTATGAAACACGATTCCCAACAATATATTTTTTAAACATTTGAAACGCATTCTCTTCGAAAAAACGTGATATTTTGGTTATTGTTTTATATGCAACAGTTTTCATATTTGCATTTCAATAACACTATAGCTTTAAGCACAATCAATGTAATTTCATTCAGAAACAATATATCGTATTTCTAATCTAACTTAAGGAAAGTCAGACGACAATATTTACTTGGCATTATATGTTACATTAAACTCAGCACACTGTCAACCAACATCTTTTTATTAATTAATTACAGGTTTTCAGTGAATAACGTGATAATGTAACAGCGAATTATATCTGGTAAAATGTCATTGTCTTCCTTAAATAGACGAAACTCCGGCTATGGTTTGCAAATGACACTCAGGTTCATTTAAAAATTCTACTGTCTCATTAAATAATTAAAAATAATTGTGTGATTTGAGAGTTTGTACACGTGTGTGATAGGTTGCTTGTTTAGTGGCTGAAAGCCACCCTAAGTCCATGATATGTCCATTGAGGGTGTCACAATGTTAGCTTTAAGGATTACTTAGCAGCATAATATTGCAAAATGTTACAAACAAATCAGAAATTACTTTACTTATTTCTATATGAAGTTCTAGCTTTAGATAGCATTTCATAGTTTTAAACAAATCTGACCATTTGTACAGTTATTGGTTTCTATAAAACCATCTAGTAATAGTTGAACTGACACCGGAAACTTCGACGCACTATAAATAAGCAAACAAATACGTGTCTTTGCTTTATGTCATTAAGAAGCTATTTGAGATACCAAGACCAAACGTTACCCAAAATTGCTTTTGAAAAATGGATGTACGTAAAAAGTATTCAAATTGATTGCATATATTAACTGTTTGATTTTCAATTGACGTTTTCAAAGAAGTTTGTGTTAGTCAAATACATTTTATTATTTTTTGTTTAAAGTTACACCAAAACACTTATAGATCACATGGCAAGGTCCCAAGGTGCTCCTCTGAGTACTATTTCAGGTATCGAGGTAGCACCAATTTTCCGTAGGCTAGCTGGATGGTCCTTACATGAAAAATTAATGTAAACAAAGATATGGGCGGTTCCATGAGAAAACCTGTATTAGTGACATGTGATAATTGTTGCATAAAAGTATTTTAAAATACTGGAAAATCCTTGTTTTTTTTTCTTATGTTCATGCAGAAACTAGGAACTGTAATTTAGTTATCTAACGCAAATCAATTTCTACCATATTTTACAAATAAGTAGGAAATAAAATCTGAAAAGTAGATCCCTTGGAAGCACCGAGAACCAGGTAAACAGTGAAAATCGCAGATTCGGTTTTATTGAGTCTGTTCATTTCTGTTACAAATAAATAGTAAATATAATTTGTTCAAATGTTCAAATTTGAAAGGTCAAAGAATGTTCTTCATAAATATTTAGTTATCTCAATTTTGATTTTTTAAGTCACTAATACAGGTAATGTCATGGAACGGCCAATTTATATCCTGTTCTACAGTTATTTCCTCATATATGTATCATGACATTGCTGTGAATTGCTTTCAACGGCTCAGTTAGGAAGAACAAAAAAGTAATTCATAATTGTGTTCATAATGTAAACACGTGTGTAATTTGTCAGAAGATGTTTTGGTCCGATACCCTGTATCACATCTTTGGATTTTATTAGACAATTTGTTGAATACTTCAATGTTGCCAAAAAAACACAAGTTATAATACTTTCTTGAAGAATAGTACCGAACAGGAGCATCTATTTATCAGGCATATTTTTCGTGTAACTCTTCGAATTTGAAAATGAATTGTATTGTTGAAACGAGTTGACATATGTGTATTAACAGTATTATGCCTAAGGTTTGAAATAGTACACACTTAATAAATGTATAGCTAACGACAATAGAAATGTGTGCAACCACTAAAATATTGGAAGTTTTTAACATTGGATTATTACTGCACGACATTTAATTTTGGATGTAACTCAACAGACACAATTGCCCATATATTAAGTAAGGATGAATACTTTTGATGAAGACTATACCTGATGAGGAGTTTTTACATTTAAATTAAATATGTAAAGATAAAATATTTTAGTAAACGATGGGCAATGGATATCTTAAAACATATGAAATTGCCAGAAGGAATTTAGATATTTCAAATAGGTTTGATATGAATTACATAATAATGTTTGTTTCAAGCTGATTTTTAGAGGGAATGTATATCTGTTAGTGGAAGTGTTGTATAAAAAGAATCTACACTTACCGTTTGAGTGCAGTGCATAAAAACAGCTACGCCCTCCATATGTTTCGAGAAGATTCCATCTCTGATTATAAACAAAATAAACACAACCAGAAAATAAGCATTCTGTCTTTCCAACATTTTCATTACTTTTTATGATCGTTGATACAAGGCTTAATTCTTTGCACTTAATTAAGGATCTTTATCACGCTTTGCTCACCCTTGTATTGTAATTGAAACTATGAATATCCTGTCATCGCATGAGATCTCCCTATATGAATAAGCGTCTCTGAAACACGTAGAACCAGTTTTCTTCTTAAAATTTAAGAGGTTGTTGATAATCCTTGTAGAAGAAAACACGTGATAAGAATCACGGATATTGTTGATAAGTATTTAATTAGAACGAAATTTGTCAGCTTCAGAAGATCAAACAAACAAAAAAAAAACGATCTATATTACCAGATCAATATCTTGTTAATTTCAAGTGTATCTCCAGTTCATGTTATCTGTCAAGAAGAATTTAACACCACATCACTGAAAATTTGAACGTATACAATGTTTCTGTTTACGTAGGTTTCATATAATTGCTAATCAGCGTTTTCTTATCTTCCAAATATCCTAATTGTACATATAATGTGCATGTTATAAATCAACAGTTGCTCTATAAAACGTCTTATGTAGTGGATGCCAATATCTGTTATGAAGTAACGGAGAACAGTTGTCTATTTTCTACCAGTCGTGGCACACGCCACAAACAATTTATAATGTAGGCTATCGCTACCTTTGACAAATGTTTGTATTGTTTCCCAATATTGTTTTCAACGTTTGTAAACTCGTTTCGTCCTTTTAAACCTAGATATCTATCAAGTGATATCATATTTATGAATGACTGAAATGACTTTAGCTAACATGTAGTAACAATAATTCATCTAGGACGGGCCAAATATGAGAAAAACATTGGCAAGAACGGATGTTTACAGTACTTGATTACATATATAAGTCGCCACTTTACGATCATGCAAGTTTGAAACAGTGGCCCCAGTACTTTTCCAACAGCAGTTGCGCAGGAGACACGCAAGACTATATTGACAACAAAAACAATACCAGTACATTAAGGAATACAGTGAAACATAGTTTTACAACTATCAGAAACAGAAGAAGGAAATTACTCTTGTATAGTTTCATGTACTTGTAAGTCATAGATATTTGTTTGCTTGCATGTTATGGGTTTAACGCCGTTTTTCTACAGTGTTTCAGTTAAGTAGCGACGGGCAGTTAACCTAACCAGTATTCCTGGATTCTGTACCAGTACAAAAACCTGTTCTCCACAAGTAACTGCCAACATCCCCACATGAATGAATCAGATGTAGAGGACGAATGATTTCAGACACAATGTCTTTTTTATCAAATCCTCACGGAGAACACGCGCCGCGCCCGTGGATCGAACTCACGACCCTGCGATCCTTAGATCTGCGCTCTCCCTATTGAGCAGAGCGAGCGGGCTGAAATAATGCACAAAAAAGACAAACACGAAGTAAAACAATAGAACACGGTAACAAAACAAGCACATTTAAGATCAGAGTTATATATTGTTCAGCAACTATCAGAAGCTCAAAATCATGAATAGGCAGAATTAGACATGGAACACCGCCGCCAATCTCAAAAGTAAACAGAACGTAACGAAAATAAAAGATACCAAAATTATTAGAACTATTTACTTCCTTGGTAGACACTCCTTGCTTTGATATATTCATACTTGTTTCGATACCGGTCATGTATAAGGTTTTACTTTGTTTCATTGTATGAGCGTGAAACGAGCCTGGGTTTCAGTATTATAGCTGCAGACAATAAACTAAAACAGAATTGTATCATTTATTAATAACCAGAAAATAAAACGCAGTATTCATTTCCCACCACAGCTATATAAACGTCAGTTAATTTCTTATCTGTAATACATATAAAATATCAAAACGCATAGGATATATATTTTATCATGCAATGCTTGATGACTTTACTTTAAAGGTCCAATACTAAGGAAAGTGAACATTTTAATTTCTTTTAAAAAGCACAGAAACTATTTCATTTTATTGGAAAATGAAAACTGGTATGTAGAAATTCGAAATAAATCGCAGTATATGTACAATTATTTTTCTATGAAGTATGAAGAAAGTTAAAAAAACCTGGGGGTCATTCTGTCGATTCATTGGAATTTCAACATAATGCACATACATTTCTTTGAGTTCCAAAGACCTTCTGTAAATTTTGACCTGCCAATCTTCATTATCTAGTGTCTTGCAGAAGTCTATGCACTGGCTATGAAAAAAATTGCCAACTCACTTTCCCTTGGTAATGGACCTTTAAATCCTTGATTCTATCGCACATTCAATGTTGCTACACACCGTTTATATACAAATATACACATAAAATTTATTTCATATAGAAAATAAAATATAATAAATATTACTTTTCATGCGTTAGTAGCACCAGAACAAAAAACACAAAATGGTAACGCGCACGTGGCTTTCAGTGTACGTTTTCTATATCATTCAATATTTCCAATTCCATTTATCGATACAAAAACCGTGAGCTCGTTGAATGATTATGAAGAAAATCATATCAATTAATCATGTCCCATAAAATGATGAAATAACTTTTCCTATTTTAGCAATAAAATAATTTACACATTTCGCAGACTTTCAATTTCAATTTCATCCCACAATGAACACGAGTACTAGTTGCAGCTATAGTAATAACGGGATGAACCTCTTTAGTACAAAATTGCGCCACATGACAATAAGTCACCATCACAAACCGCGCCCTGTAGATCTCGTAAGAGCAGTATCTCTCACAATATGTTTCTATGTTTCTGCTCATACCTAATTTTAAGTGGCCAGTTATTTGCAGACCAGGTATAATTGCTTTTTGCTGAAATAGATAGACTTATTTAGTATATATAAATATATGTATTCACAAACTGGCCTCGATGTCTAAAGAGTCCAAATTAGTGCACAAAAGTATACATTTGGAATATACTTAGCGAACTGAAAGATAATGTGTATGTCATCAATTTTTATTTCCTATATTCTTTAGCCTACTAAATTCTTCTTTTTGGACTTTCAAATTGCATTATGCATAAACGCCACACACACACACATATATATATACATACGAAGGTCAAGTGGGGCACACATAATTCACACAAATGAACGGGTGTGTTCCTGAGCGGGAAAGAATTGTGCAGCACCCCTCAAACCCAACTTGCATCAGCTATAATTGAGCGTAATTGTATTTTTAAACCGACATGATCCCACACGACAAGAACATTTAACAAGACTGGAATTGCTTAACATAAATCATAAATGATATAAAGCTAAGTCCAAATATAAGCAAACCCAATTCTATTGCAACAATAACCCAGTCAACACTAACTGGGTATGACTGTGCATAAAAGCCGTATATAGCTGCCATAATTCCCCTGAACTATTCTATTATATGAGCCGCACCATGAGAAAACCAGCAAAGTGTGCTTGCCATCAGCAGGGATCCAGACCAGCCTGCGTTTCCGCGCAGTCTAGTCAGGATCCATGCTGTTTGCTTTCAAAGCGTATTACAATTAGAGAAACCGTTAGCAAACAGCATGGATTCTGACCTGGATCCATGCTGGTCGCAAATGCACTATGTTGGTTTTCTCATAGTGCGGCTCATATATTCTAAACTACTACTAGTATACTGCTCCAGGAATGACTGTAGCCCGGCTTGTAAATCCTTTAATATGACAACAATTGCAAACTTAAGATGAGACTTAAAATTATACATTTGAAGCACAATACCAGAAGACAATTTCTTGATGTGGAACAGTCTAATCAGTCAATCATGAAAGCCTGGGCAAACTGTTTTATGACATCATCGCTCGGACAGTTGAATTTGTGATGTTTATCAATGTATAAAAAGCACTTAGTATATGTAGAGCTTGTCAAAGTTAAATTGAAGCAGAAACTACTGGCCGAAAGGTAGATTGGCATCGGTCGTTAAGAGTCCTTAAGAATAAATATCTGTCATATAATCCTCTTTGATAGCACATTTGGAACACATTATAATATCCCTTATCTCTAACTCTGCTGGGATGCGCCTAGACAGAGAAAATAGCAGTGTCTGTATGAAGAAAGAAAAACATTTTTACAGATTACTTGATCGCAATTGATTTTGTTAGTCTAACCGAATGGTTTCTTTGTATATAATTTGCATGTAAAGGGTTAAATCGTGTAAAACTAAGTATCATTTACAGAACACTTAACACTGTGTTTTCAAACAAAGACAAACTATTTATAAAATAGTGTCATCAAAACGAGGAAACACGTGTTTATAATTAAATTATATATAAATATTGACTCAATATAAAATTGTACATACATCCCGAAGAGATGCCTTGTTTTTGCACATCGTAAAATTTGTATGTTTTTTGTGGTGGATATAGACGAGAGCTTAAATCTACCTTAAAATCAATTCAAACGTAGATCGTAAATACTTTGATAAAGATTGGCAGCGATATTTTAGTTTATATTAGTTTATGGAGAGCGATGGGGCGCACTAAATTTCACTATTCCGCAACAAAGCTAGGACTAAGAGATGATTCTGAAAATATTGGAAACTAAATCTTCTATAACAGTTCAAAAAAATTTAATGAAAGCTAAAAAATATAAGGTATTCTGAAAGAATACTTGTAGGCACTTTAAGAGAATCTTTATTTGTACATGTTGCATTTAGACATTATGTACATATCTTCCAACGCAATATTTTTTCCAACAGCTTTCAAGTTACCACGTGCACATTTTCGTTTTAAATTTAAACAGTCTATTGTTATTTAACAGCCAAAATAAGAGAATGCGACTATGCGGCAAAAAAACGCAAGATTTATTTCCAAGTACCAGTTAGCTCCCTTTTCCTTGAGTTAAGTAAAGGTTATCAGAAAAATAATATGTTTGATCGCGGATAATTTCACCAAACAGTGAAATTGTTGTCTAAACCGCTGTTTAAAACAATGAATATCATATCACGTGTATTTTGTGGTATTTCTTTTTTTTATTTTATTTTATTTTTAATTCTGCATTGGTATAGTAATAAATAATATTATAATTATGTACGTTTTCATGATAAAACATAAGAATAAAGAGCGTTTTTATTAAACTGATGGAAGTCCTTGTGCATGGGCGCACTTGACAGCAAAGAGGTTATTGTTGTTATTAATAGAAAGACATGAACACAAAACACTCATCCTAAAATTTATAAATTTATATTTAAAAATGAACGAAATACGGCAGTTTAAATAGGGAAACGCTGAAAATGTCCTTATTATGAGTTGTGTGCCCCTGACAAGAGTAGAGAGCTGCGAAAAGTCAGTGTTCTGTGTAAAAAGCACACGAAGCATTTATACAGGTACAGGTATAGGATTTTGTAGTGGTGTTTTGATATACGTTATAAAAGAATCAATTAGACTAAAGCAATAGAAATATATGTCTTAATTACATGAAGATTTGACAGTAAACTTCTCTTATATAAAACTATTGTGACAGCAGGTAGTCACAAACGATATCTATCTTTTATCTACATGAAAACCCGCGCATTTATGCTGCTATAGGATAGGATAGGTACGATCGTAGTAAGTGGCTGGACTTGCCTCCGCGGTTCAGTTCGCCTTATTATTGTCATGCCAAATAAGCTTTCATGACGCTTAGTAGTAAACAGGAATTCCTGTGGATGTTTTTAAACAATTGTATATGCTTCCAAGTTTTTGTCGAAACTCCTGAGACAATTGAGAGTGAAAGTAGATATATCTTGATGTCTGCCTATGCGGCAATAATAACGTTGGCATCACGTGTCCCAGTCACGTGACCATTGTTTTTCTTGCATTAAGATCAACCTTCTGATTTTTGGAAGTGTTAAATTGCCATCGTTTAATTTGTCTCGTCGTGATTTTATTGCTCTAAGAAAATGGTCATGGTATTGGTATATAACTTATTTCGACATATTTTCTGGTCATATATTTAAGTTATCTATGTATAACATCTTTATACCACCATTTTCAGTCTGTCATTTGCATGGTTACCTTTTCTTGAAGGATTTTCTAAAGGCAATATTAATTATTTCTGTACAAATGATATATTACAGAGATGTTTCCCATCACTTTGTAAAAATATAACTAAAGAAGATATATCGCTGAGGCAATACAAAAAAAAATGTTGTTTTTTACATCATTACATTAAAACGGACTTTAAATTTACGCCTTCGTTTTGTTGAATTCAGATGTACATTTGTAACAAGAATTGTATTTCCATATTATTTAATATCCACCCTATTGAAATATCAAAGGTTCTAGTTTCTATTTATATATGATAACGACTGATTTGGCATACGTGTTTCTAATTAATTTTGCACCTGAGACCTGAGAACGATATTTTATGTTATTCGGCGATATATGGCCTTTTTGTGTCGGTTCGCCGTAAAATCTAACTCACTCACTATTTTATGTTATTGAATGTTTCATTTGTATAAATTGATTATGTTTACCTTATATGGTCTTCGTGGATACAGTGTAACATCATGGGACGTGCTGTCATTCAAATCAATCAATTAAATGGCAGGGGAATTCATTTAAAGGCAATCTTTAAGACGCAGGTGCATGTTTTCCTAATTTGTACTGGAACTGCTTCCTGGAGCCGATAGTTGGATTTCGATCCCAATCAGTGTAAGTTTTAGGACGTCCCAACATCTCAGAATGTGACTTTGTGTCTAATGAGCGGACGCTTATCAAATAAAGTCAATTTATATCAATCCGAATATATGAAATACTTATTTCAAATTAAGTCATAATAAGAGTAAAATTTGCGATTCTTGTATGATCAATTAAAATACATGAAACATATCTGATTTTCAATAATTTAAAGCATTATTCTCCCGAGTGAGTGCATGGTGCAGTGTATGTCGTAAATGACGATTTTCCTTTCGATTTACAAAATTTCCAAAGTTTTATTTTTGATGTCTGGTCTAGCCCTAATAATGGCATCAGATTTAACAACACAAACGAGAAAAAAAAGTTTCACTAGAGAGAGAGAGAGAAAAAAACAGGAAAGAAATAAAAAAAAGCAGAAAAGAAAGCAATTTGTGTTGTCGGACATCACGTGGAAATGCAATACATTTTATTCCATACAAAGAAAATTAGAGGTCAGTTTCGCATATGGGTCATGGTCAGTTAAGAAGTAGGTCACAAAATACAACAATCTGCTCACACTACAAAGGCAATGTTATTTCTCCGACATTCATAAAACCCCATCAGACTGTCTATTTGCTTTGGGTCTACAGCAAAGACACCATATATCATCTTCTGTTCTATCAGTACTAGGTACACTGCTTTGTTTGGCGCGGAGTTTCCTTTTGCTGCATGTTGCAGCAACTTTCGTACTTGTAGAATATAGATATCCCTCGATTCTCTTATATTTACAACTCAGGGCGTTGAATTCTCCATGTGAAGAATCTATCCAGCTAGATTACGGATGGGCCGGTGGTTCTACACAGGTGCCCGATCGTGACGAAATAATACACAGAGGGTACGACGTTAAACCCAACAAAAAACAAAATAAAAATACATCCTATCAAAGATGTAAAAGTTAAATATCCGGTTCATAGAAGGCAATCAAGACGTAGCATTTTTATTGGCCTCAGTACCATATAACATTCATTATTTTACAAAAAGATACTTTTATATAGTATCACTTCTGCAGAAATAATTAAAATTCAGCTCTTCGTAAACTTATCGATCTTAGAAAATCGTTGTGGTATGCATATTATTTCGAAATATTACAAGAGTACAGCAACAAGCTTTAATAGGGACCGTCTGTTTCTTTTAGTATGCGCGTTACTCAAGTTGCACGCGCTGTTAGTTGTAGCAATTTATTTTGTTTTATTTGATAAGCAAGTATTCAATGTTCCTGTTTCCTTTAGGGAAATAAATGTAAGTGTAATAGCGCCTCCTCGTGGTATATGTGAAAACACGTATAGAAGTAAACCTAGATACAATGGTATTTATCAAAACTAACAATACGTTTTATTTACAGAATATATACCGTATGTTCTGTATAACATTGTTCTGATATAAGGTATAAAATGTAAAAGAAGATCCGTTGGGATTACAAAATGCAACCAAACAAAAATAATAGCAGACATGACTTGATTGAGTCTGTTATTAGAGACAATGAAATGTGCATCATCTCTTGCGCCCCCCTAGCAATAGCTCATGCGGAACTCTATTATCCATAAACATAATGAAATAATTGCGATATATATGAATGAGGCTTTTTAAGTCTATAATGTTTTTATACTGACGTAAGTTTTGACATGTACTTGTACAAGGGAAACAACAATATAAGGTCGTGGTTGGGTTAACAGGATATGTACGTTGTACTACTGGCAATACAGTATAAATGGCTATTGAATTCTTGTACAAATTTTGTATAAACTTGTATAAACAGCCTGGATAAATTGGTAATCGGTTACTTTCGAAAAATATCCTTTACGTATGTCGAACGTGGCATAAATTTAATATATTTCAGGCCATTTGTATCTTGAAATTGAAAGAAAGGTTTAAACATTTACAATGACTATGTGTAAATTTCTGTCCCTAACCGAAAAACATACAAGTAATCTAATCTATATTCTTTATCTAAATGTTTTCGACATAACAGATATTTAATCATGTTTGCTTGTTTATGTAAAAATGAAAAAGGCTTAAGCATATGTCCAGTTAAAAAACGTATTTACACATAAGCATAAATAACTTGAACGAACTTACTGTGGTATTGTTTAAGATTGCTAGAAGGCTAAAATACAGCTTGCCGCAGCTGTCAGTGCGCAGCTTTAGTGTTAATCTGCACTATAGGGCTATGTGCTTGATGTTTCGCTAGACTTGACCTCGCCTCGAAGTTTTCATAATGGGAGTCTATAGGAAACTTCCACTACCTATGACAATTTCGCGAATAGAATGATTCTGCAATGTAGATTTAAATGAAAATTCTAACAGTTTTGTATAAACATATGGTCTACAATGTGGTTTAATGAAATGTAAAGGTCCATGTACTTGTTTTTGACATTTTCGCCCATTATTAAAGAGATACGAACATTCAAAGCTTCTTTTTAGACTTTATTTGGAATTACTAACCGTGTCAAATCTTTTAATATATCATAACTTTTATAAGATTGTTACGCTACCACTATAATAAATTTAATCACGAGTTGCCATTAATTCATTAAATGGTGTTCGTTTCCGTACGCCGAGTACAGGATTTATTCAACTTTATCCGGATATATGACGTTACACCATTATTTCTGGTTTATCAGACGTGAAAATAAAATTCAAAATTTCTTGAAAGTTTACTGAAATGTCTACAGCATCTAAAATAACTCAAGTAGATTATAAAACGTAAAACGTAATTACGTAACGAACGTATATTTTTTTACATTGAAAATATTATTTCGAGCATAATACTTTTGTTCATTTCAACTTTCATAAAAAACGTAGATGTTCAATTCAATTTGATGCACCAAAAAACCAGTTTAAGCTCCCCGTGGTGGTTTACCCCTGACCGTTCTAAGGCGGTGTCCTACTGTATTTGTTTTGTCCTCGTGTGTTGGCTTTGTGTGGGTTAGTGTTGTGCCCGTCTGCTTGCTGGGTTATGGTTTGTGGGGGCTGCGTGGCTTTCCTTGTTGGATATCTATCCTTGTTTGTTTTTATTACAAACGTCATATACTCGACTGAATTCTATGATTTTATACGAATGCCAAACGTCTTTAAGGAAAGAGGGAAATGTTTAACACACACCCTCACATTCGTTATTATTTCGAAACCTTTCGGGATATTTGATACCCTTCAAGTTACATTTTCATGTCTCTTTGAAGGGACAGAAGTTGTAATCATCTTGTCAAAACCAGGAACTATCGGATATTATTGTCTCGATTACAAACAGAAATAAATTGAACAGTAATGCTTCAGTCTTTTGTTTGTCGTCAACAGCAGATAATTGTCTCGTTTATAAAGTCTGGAAGGAAGGGTCTTTATCCAATCCAGAAATAAACAAGTTCGATTTGAAAACAACACAAAGAAAATCCCGTCTATAGTAGTAACTGTACAAAGATACCTTGAGGTGTAACATCAATACGGTATATAGTACAGATTTAATGTGACCGGACGATGAAGTTTTCTTATTTAAGATCAATTTTCGCCTTTAATTATTTTGTCTTGAAAACAATAAGAAGGTGGTTATAGAAAAAAACATCAAGTTTAACTTCGTGCAGGGAAGTGTTTTACTTGATAAATATGATGTCTTCTAAACATTCAGTAGTTTATCCTATGTAAATTGAAATAAATTCAGCTAAATTCCTGAGACAGGCATTTATTTCACAAGTGGATTTGTTTTGTTGGGTTTAACGTCGAACCGACACAATTACAGGTCATATGGCAACTTTCCAGCTTTGATGGTGGAGGAAGACCCCAGGTGCCCCTCCGTGCAATATTTCATCACTGGCGGGTCCCTGGGTCGAACCACCGACCTTCCGTAAGCAAGCTGGATGGCTTCCTCACATGAAAATTTCAACGCCCCAAGTGAGGCTCGAGCCCACGTCGGTGAGGGGCTAATGATTCAAAGTCAGTGACCTTAACCACTCGGCCACGGAGGCCCCGTTTCTGCCAAGAAGGAAAGCTGTATAATTATATATAAAATTAATTCACAGTAGTTTGCAAACTATATGGCACGAATTTAAGAAAATCTTTGTGTTCGAAATTATTCTGAAACAAACTGTGAAGTACATTTGGAAAACATAAAATGCAAATGGGCTGTCTAAGTTACAGAAAAAGATTTGTTATGTATATGTAAGAGATATAATCTTGAAGGTTTATAAACTTACTAACACTAATGTGTTAGTGAGAATGTCAGAAACAATAATTTTGATGCACGTTTTCCCTTATTGTACTTATTTATATTTCTTGTTAGAGTCAACGTTTCTTTAATACTTTGAGAGCCATAGTTTTGAAACTCGGTACATACAGTATGTGTATTATCGTAATGAGAGTAAAGTATAGCAATAACAATAATCCCATGATGCATTTGGTATGAACTATGACCCTTTTTGCTCTAAAAAAAGACAAAGTGAACTAGTTTGCGATTTGGAATGTTCACGTTCCCTGTTTTCTATAATAATCTAGTGTAGTGATGAAAATTACCGTAGCATTTTACTTGCACAAATATTATCTGGAAAGTAGATCCCTTGGAACACGAAGAAATGAATCAGTGTGAAAAATGCAGACTCAGTTTTGATGCAGCGTTTTCCTAGACAGTACTGTAAAAAAGACTTATACTTTGAGACATATTAATATGTACAAGTATTGTTATTACGTAAGAATTAAAATCAGTACAACCCTATTTTGTTATAAAATCACTTTTCTCAAATAATGTTTAATGAGAATTATTTGCAGTCCTTGTTCTATATCTTTTACATTTCATATTCTACCAAAATACGTGTCGTAAAGAGTTTATTTGAATTTTGCTAAAGATATTTTACAGAACTTGTTAATTTCAGTTGTAAGATAGATCGTCTGTCTGAATAGTCACCCAATAGAATATCATGCGAGAATGACATTAGTTAGATAGCCAGACAGGTTATCCTTTTATTTCATAACAAGAAAATTTATATGTCTGTATGGCTTTCACGCTTGTTTCACGTACAGGTTATACTCGGCCGAGTTATTGCAATTTTCAATCATTTTAAATATATAAACCGTAAGAAATAGTTTTTGACATATTGTAACAATTCTACTTAGCAGGTGTCTAGGAGTGTAATTTGCATGCCAATATTAAATATTTTTCAATTGGATTTAAAAAAAAAAAACAACCCTGACACACAAGTGCATACGTATCTATGCATATCAGTATTACAAAACTATTATGAACTTGTTCAACAGCCATTTGTTCATCATAAGATTTACACTATTGACGTTTTGATAAAAAATAATATAACAATACACGTGAGAATGACGAAATATACTCCATATGAAATTCAAACGTTTGTGTGGAAAAAAATAACGTTTCCAGTTCTATTGTCACTTGACGAAGAGTAAAAACGAGTATGTAATAAATATAGTTGACACAACAGGGCTGTTCCTTAACGTTTACTTTCTATATAATTATACAGGAGCATTTTTGTGTTTTACATGCCATGCGTTCTGTTTCTATTGCGTGTGTTAGAGATTCGCCTGGCGTGGATTACTTTTATTTACACTGTCCGTAACTTTGGGACGTAATGGGAGTAAGAGTAGTAGAAGTAGTTTTATTTGGCACAAGTGTACATAACATGGCAATTTAAAACAAATGACATATAACATTGGTGAACTTCATCTGACTAGAAATACGGCATGACATAGATAAATTATGAGATAAAAGCCATGTAATGCTCACCAATACCAGGGATAACACAAAAAGGGGGAATGAATTCCTCTTATTTCCATTGTGGTCCCTGATATTGGAGGTATGATACAGAAAGTCGTGTTATAATTAAATATTCAGTATGAGTGTTGTGCAAAACTATATAATACAGAAATGCATTTGAGATCACATATATTACAATCAAGGAAGAGTTCATTACAGAATTAGTCAGGAAAACTTTGAAAACTATCTTTGACAATTATTATAGTGAAGGTAATGATATTGTAAAAATGAATGCATTGATATTATTAATATGAAATCAATACTGCAGTAGAGTAAAAAGGTGATAAATGACTTTGAGAAAAATAACTTTAAACTAAGAATTCTCATAATAAAACATATTAAAAAATATTCAGATACTAAATTGAGAGTGACTAGAATGAAATTAACTGGCCATAAGGTGGGCTTTGACGGCATGCTTGAATGTTTGGGAAGATTCAACACCCCTAAGATGTTAAGGGAAACTGTTCCACAAAACAAAACCATTAAAAGCAAACGATTGTCTACCAAAGCTTCCTACCTTGGGTAAAGAAAATCGCCCTGTGTCACTAAAAGTATAGCTAGCATCAATTGAATTGGAAGAAGGAAGTGCAGACATTCTGGATGTGGTACAACGGTCATGGATATGAGTAAGAGGTACAAAATGCTCCTTTAGGTATTCAGGTGCTGTGTCAGATTTGCTTTTATGCACATGGCAGAGAGTTATCTGTTCTACTCTCTTTGAGACAGGTAACCAGTTAAGAGTCTTGAATTGATCTTACCCAACATGAGACCTATTATCCATATTCAAGACAAATCGAACCAATTTAATCTGTGTAGACTGAAGCCCTTTTTTCAATACTGGGTCAAACTAAGGTACCAGAAAGAACAAACATAGTCAAGGTGACATTGTATTAAGGACATGACTAAAAGTTTCCTTGTGTGAAGATCCATGAACTGACTTTTTCTATGCAAGAAGAACTTTTACCGGGCATTTGACTTTGTAACCACTGACCGTGCAATTTCATCACCGGAAAGATTTTGATCCAAAGTAGCAACAAGATACTTAACTGAACTGGTGGCCTGGATACTAGTACCATTACACGAAATATTTAAAGTATTTTGTGACCTTAACTTATGCTTTGTACCAAAGATAATAGACTCTGTCTTACCAAGATGAAGTGAAAGCTTGTTATCAACAAGCCATTTACTTACATGTTCCAGTTCCACAGAAAAAAGAGATTCAATGTTGGATATACTTTTACCATTAACAAGGATCCCAGAGTCGTCAGCATACAATAAAAAATTGTTTTTTACCACAGCTGACATGTCATTTACATAAATCAAAAATAAAAGAGGGCCCAAGATTGATCCTTGGTGAACCCCACAAGTGATAGTAGCCTGGCTGGAATGAACAACAGATACATCAACTAACTGGTGTCTGTCAGAGAGATATGATTGGAACCAGAGGACAGCATCTGGACTGAGGTCAATTGCATTCAGTTTCATTAACAAAATACTATGATTAACCGTATCTAATGCCTTCTGCAAATCAAGAAGAACCATTCCAACCATGTTACCTAGATCCATTTGAAATTTAACAAAATCTGATAAATGGATAAGACAAGTATCCATAGAAAAACAAGACTGAAAACTGTATAAAATCTTCTTCCCATTCAAATAACCTTCGATTTGATCATATATGACCCTTTCAAAAATCTTGGAGATTATGCACAGAGTGAGGTTAGGTGCGCTCCCCAGTAGTGTTCTTGCCGCTGACCGTTCCGAGGCGGTGCCCCACTGTGTTCCTTTATTTGTTTGTTTTGCCCTCGTTTGTTTGCTTTGTGCGTGAGTGTACTATATATATGTGTGTTAGATGTGTGCACGTCTGCGTGCTGTGAGTTTCGTTCTTGGGAGGCTTCGTTTTTTGGAACGTGGCATTCCCTGTTTGATTTTTATCCTCGTTTTTGTGTCCTAAATTAAAATAGTTATAATGATTCAGATGGCATCTTAGCAAATCGATATACCACTGGATGATAAGTGCAGCAAGTCACACAGGAAGTCGGCAGACAGAGCGCAACCTAGGCTTTTACTGCGGCGTACTGGAACATTTCTTTGAACAAAAAACACGTCTAAATTTCAGACCTTGATTTAAACGGAAACATAAAATGCAAGACATTTTTCTTTCAAAGGGCAGCGAAGCAATAAAATGATCCGAATAATATTGTTAACTTTGTTGAAGAGATGATTGCTCAATCTCATGAATCCTGCTTTCGGCATCTGAAATCCGAAAGTGCAACAGCTCATCTTTAAAATGAGATTCGTGCTATGTGTAACGGTTATCAGTATGATACAACAGTGACAAATTTGTTATCAGTCAGATAAGGCAACATGTAAAGCTAAAGAGTGAATATCAAGCCATTGTCCAGACATTGAAATATCTTACTCTTACACTGTTTTGTATAATCAGCAGATAAATCATATTGATTTTACTGATGCTTGTAAAAGACTTGTAGGAACATAAATAGATGTGAAAAGAAAAATATGTTGAACTTGAATATAAATATTTAATCAACCAACTAAAATTGAGTTTGTTGAGTGGAGTCACTTTACCTTGAATATCAGTAACACACGACAACATTTGCCATGGCCAATTTAAAATAATATAATTCCAAATAACGTTATTGTAAAACAACTATATGTACAATATTAATGGTCCAGTTGTCCAATTTAACGAATCATTAACTAAGCATTTGTTAATGTTTTTGTGCTAGTTAATGAGCACTGTTCAATCTTTGTAACCTTTTCAACCGTTACATTCTTTAACGAATCATTAAAAGATAAAAGGCAAACAAAAAGAAATTGTAACGGAAAAATGTAGCAGATGGGTTGCTTCAAAACTTCAACAATAAGTACATTTTATAGAGATAGACCCTAAAATTTTCATTGATAGAAATACATTAAATAAAGTCTAGAAATTGATTTCCAAGTCCTTGAAACTAACAAAAATGATTTCACAAATGTGCAATGTATGATAGTTTTGCTAATATCAACAACAGACATTTTAATATTTAATTCAGAGTTGTGATCCACAAAGAATGTCAACTCTTGCCTTGGGCTAGTACTTTAAAGCAGAGATATCTATTAGTTTACTTCCCTTGCAATTACACAATAGAGTGGAAAACGAAAACGGGTTAAGACACAATATCATCTGTTTTTGCAAAACAGAATCATTTAGGATTTATTCATGTGTGTTTGATTTACCCCTCAAAGACTGGTTCCAATGATTTTGTCAACTTACTTATGGTAAAAAAAATAACTTTTAACAAGCCGATAATAAAATGAAATACTAGTAAGTATTTCATAGTGCAGATAATACAGTTTTGCTTGTATCAAAATGTCACAATAGAAGCACTTTTGTAATACAGAACACCTGGTAGGATTAGTAAAGGTGCAATTATATTGATCTCTTTTTCCTATGCCTACATTTTAATTTAAGTAAGGGGTAAATAAAAGAATGGGGATGTTGGGGAAAGTAGAAAAAAGCAAGGACTTACATTTAAACGGGAAATATAATCTGAAAAGTAGATCCCTTGGAAGCACCAGAAACAAGACAATCAGAGAAAATTGCAGACTCGGTTTGGATGAGTCTATTCATGAGTAGTAATAGAAAATGCAACAAAGCCGCTCTCCAAAAACTTAGTCACCCTACACTCCAAACAATAGCAGCGCAAACACGCACGTACACAAGACAAACACACACAAACACACACAACTAACAAGACAGTGAATCACAGCTCAGAGACGGCCTGAGGCCAAGAATATAGCGGGCACCTAACTTCATTCATAGTAAAAGGAAAGGGACGTTATGCAATGAGCAAAAGGGGGAAAGGAAATAAAACACAAGCAAAACACAAGACATAATACGTAACATGAAATACGAAACGGACAAAACAAGCTAAAAATAGTGGCGCCGCCTTAGAACGGTCAGTAGTAATCTACAATCCTATATAAAGGAAACTGGCGGGGCGGGGTGGTTGTGAGGGCGGGGTACGCGTTTAGGGTATGCCAACCTCGACCTTATCCTATTATCAACAAGTTAGACCATACAGTGTAAATAATAAAACTCCCCTCTGAGAATGGTTGTAACATTAGGGACAAAATACCAGATTTAAGAAAGTAAAACTTATATCTTAACGAAAGTGCTATATCCCATCTTACACTTCTATTTACACGTCCTCTAAGGGCAGAAAACATAATAACACCAAAAACTGTGTTACCTGTTATGTAGCTTCCAATGATTTCCAACTTTCATTTTCAAACCAAGATATAGCATTTCAGCATGAAAACAAATTTGACACACATACTTTGTACTGCTTGAACTACAAGAATATTTATTTTTTAATATTTGCCATTAGAATAATAACGTAAAGCAGAAAAGCAATAGAAAATAAGTTCCTTAAATGATAATTACACTTCCCTTTTGACTGTCAACAAATAATGAAACTGCAGGTAATTTGAAGCGTACCTAATAGTTCAGACTGTTATATTGACCCAATGCTTTTCAAATGAAACTTTGAAGCAGGAAATTTTATCAAAATATTCAGAATTAGAAAAGGCTATAATCGGTGTTATTTAAGATTAAGAATTGTGTGAAAGAAAATTAAAATGATTTGAAATAGGTATTTGTCAATATGTTTGAATATAATATGTCTTGAAATAGTAAAAATAAAAAAGATGAAATGATATATCCAGTGATGAAGAATGAGCACATGTAATGTTCAAAATGATAACGTTGTTAACAAACCGTTAAAATTGTAACTCCAGTGCTGAACAATAAGCGCAAGTAATGCACAGAATAATAGCGTAACTTGATAACAAACAGTTCAAGTGATAGTCCCAGAGTTAATATTATTGAACGAGTTTTCGTCCAGAACGACAGAAAGTGCATTATGTTTGCAAAATATCACGAATATTACAGGACTATTTTAAAGTTTGAAGTCTGAAGACGGGTAACTAAAATTGCCGTTTTAAAAATAGCAGACTATTGTTTTATGCAATTATGTTTCTTTTCATTTGCAATTAGTAAACGATTTAAACTGACAATACCAGCCTTCCTGAGTGTAAATACTCAGCTATTCAATCATTTACAAATGTCACATACTATCTAAGTGGTTTTTGAAATCTGCTGTATTCCAACATGCGATCTGTCACAAAATACTATTTTTCTAGTCACAGTGACAGCTTCAGGAGGACTGTGTATTTCATTTATATGCAAAGGCAAAACAGTTATTTGATAAATTTGCATAAATGTGACAAAATGGTGAATATTTAGTGAACATCATGAAATCATTTTCAAGCTATATGCATAATGAAATACAGACTGAATCTCATTTCAAGAATGAGACAGTAGTGTATTTAAACGTGAATTTTGCGATTTCACATTTGGTGGGATAACGACTTCTGCAGCTAGAATGGTAAATAGAACAACTTCGTCCTTTTTCTTTTTAGCTGTGCTAAATTGTACACACATATTGTATATTGTACATTGATGAGACTATAATAAAATAAATATATACCACATGGATGGTCTTTTGTTTGGACCCATATTCCTCCCCCCCCCCCCCCCCCCCCCCCCCCCCTCAGTACCTTAAGCCAGGAAATCCTTAAGGTCATTGTCTTAGTGTCAGTAAAAAATTGTCCACTAAATTAAAATATGAAAGAAAGAAATTTAATTTTCGATAGTTGGGTTGACATTATATTGATTTTGAATTTCTTTTTTATTTAATTGATTCTATAAAGCAGATGGCTAGGTACAAATAAGATCAGGGTTACTAGGGCGTCGATCATTTTCCAAAGATAATATTTTTTTTTTGCATATCATTCAACTGTGTACTTATACAGACATAATTATGTGCTTTCTTGTTGTGAGCTAAAAGGTTTTCCGTCTGTGGAGGTCTAAATAATGACATTCTCGCATGATATTCTAATGGTGGCGTTGTAAGACAAATTCTTTACAACAGCTGATCTATCGTACATTGCAGATGTTTTGTCGTGATGATTAAACAATGAATCAATATTCTTCTGTTCTATTTCACGTAGACAACTGCAATTGCTTAAAGGTCGAAAAACAATTCTAAAGACAAAACCATTAAACTACCTAGGTGGTAGGTGATAAGAGTAGAAGTATTCTACTTATTATGGTACGTACCTTGTGATACAAATGTACATTATTTCTATATTGACTTATACTTTAGGAACCTCGTTTACCTTGCGAAGCAGCAAAGTCAGAAACTTATGTAAATGTAATGAAGCTGTCTCTAGTACAAATTAAACGCACTAGAAATATGTGCTTCAGTTTTGCACTTGATTTGTTGTTGTTGTTTTTGTTCCGTCTGGATACAGATTGCGCGTTAGCAAAACGTCCGGTTCAGAAGAATCTTTATTTTCCTGCTGATTTCAAATGCAATCGAGTTTTAAGAAAAGTATTACTCAAATGGAAATATCCACATTCAAGTACGCGTTAAGGGTGTTTCTGTGTGTCCGACCGGAGTTAATATTATCAGAATGCCTCATGAGGGCCCCTTGCCAAGTTTAAGGTTAGCCCAGGTGGTAAAACCTCACGTGCATTTTAAGAATATATATCCCTGTATGTATGTCTAACGCTGAAACGTTAGCTTCGATTTTAATTTAAATTTATTAGCCGATGAGCCAGACCCAGAAATTTTGGCTAGCGGTACCATCGGAGGGGATTAAAGCTCAATGCTATTTTTTGATAGGTAAACATCTGACAATTCAGAAACTATGTAATAGAATTGCAGTGGTGGTAGCTTTTTGAGTTATTAGCCATATAGTAACACCACCCCAAAACAGACTTTCATCAAACTTCCGCTATACATAAGTAGACTTTCTGTTTCAAGCTAATGGTTCTCTTTTTTTTTTTTTTTTTTTTTTGGAATATATTTACTTGGAAATTGATAGACAAACAGCTCAATTTATGTATTTTATGTATTTAATAGAACTGTTATTGAAATATTGCCTCTTTAGCGTTTAGTGATTGCAATTACAGACAAACATAGACCAGTGCTTAAAATGATTAAAGAACACAAATATTGTTTCATAACATGCAGTTAGAAAGGTATTTTGCTCATTCTTGAATTAATATGATATGTTTAAAGGCCTAGATCCACTACTTTATAAGTGCCCCCCCCCCCCCCCACCCCCAAATCCAATATACAACTCCCATCTTATCTGCTGCTTATCAGCGATTATGTATTAGCAACTGATTAGAGGGCAATTAGCCATGAAGATGTATGCAGTGGAGTTGAAAGAAATTAGTTTTTCTTCAGTAAATGTGGAATAATAATAATAATAATAATTATTATTATTTTGATATTATATAGATGATAATAACTATTACTTTAATGTTATAATAATAATAGAGGTAATCATAATTGTTATAATTATTATTATTATCAATATCATTATTATTATTATATTATTATTAGTAGTATATTATTATCATTATCATTATTATTATATTACATATAGGATGATAAAAGATACAGTAATAATACTGAAAATAATAAAGATAATTAAACACAAGTATAGTGAAAACTTCATGAGTTCTTTGTGCTGACAAACAATTTTTTTTGATTTGGAAACCGATTTTCATGTATTCATATAATCAACATTATTTGAATATAAAATTATTGTGTTCCATCTAATAGTATACTCAATTTTCATTTTCAGTATGTTGCCAAAAGGGACTTTTTTCATGCTTTGCTTTGTAACTTTGAAATTCACATTCTGTTTTCAATTTAGACAAATTGCCGGGTTACAGCAAAAACCTACTATCTACACATTTTTGGTAAAATGACTTTTTTATATAAATACATGTATTTTGGTCATTTGCACATCGTCACAAATATTTAGACCTATAGGAAATGTCGTTTCTGAGATATTGATTTGTGACCAAATCAAGTATCGATTTTTTAGCGATTTTTCAAGATCACAACCTCGTATTTTGATAGGCTGCCTATATACTCACACAAATGTAGTAAAACAAACCAGCAATAAGCACATATTTTAAAATACTATAACTTTGCATGAACAATTTCTTGTGAATTTAACTAATTTACTAGAGCAAAAACTACGCATTTAGAAATACTGGCTTTTTGCTGGAACAAATTCGGTTGCCATTGCGCATGCAGTTGGAGCAAAAACAAAGTATAAAAAGATACAACGCAACATGTCAGTAATATTTTACCAAGCAGTTGGTGCAGAAACCAAGTATTTAAAACTGCAGGTGTTTTGCACTGACAGATTTACATTTCAGTTGCTTAAATGTAAGCCCAAACCTTGTATAAACAGATATGACATTTTTGCTCCAAATATACATCAAATTTTAGCATCAAGTATGGTTACAAAAACAATTATATAGGATTTAAGTCTGCAGTATTAAGTTTTCATTTCAGTTTGGGAAGGTTAATGTTGCATTTATTAATTGCATTTTAACTGTGATTGGTTTTCTGCAAACTAGAAAAGTTAAGATTATTATATTTTTTTTTTTAATAATTTTTGCTATACTCAATATTAATCATAGTAAATGACAAACAGGTAATAATTACTGAGAATCTATTTAATATAAATATTTTATTTTATAGTTCTTGATATAAAACATATTGTATTTTTATCAAGTATAACATTTATACAGAATGTAACATTAAGGAGGTAGGTTACCTTGTTACAAGGGTAAATTCAAATTAGTTGAACCGCAGCATCTTTTTGTATTTCGTGTAATATAAAGTTTTAACTGCTAAAATATCAGTTTCGTTTGTCTCTGTCCCTTCAAGTTCAAGTTTTATCCAGGTTTGAAGAACATGACCCTCCAAAGGTATTTTATATTGAAAGAAGAAGGAAAATATGGATATTTAACACTTTTCAGTATATTTTAGTTTCATTGATATCCGTAGAAGTCAGCATAATTTATAATTTTACTAGTATGCACGTTAGCTTTCTAATATAAGCTTAAAATGTATATGTCGCGGGGCTCGTGTTTCCATGGTAACGCATTTTCTCTCATTTTTAAACAACTATGTATAAAAATAGGGGTTTTCGACGGCTTCAGTGCCATTCTGTTAATGACCAACATGCAATATTTGGGTAATATTATTAGCAAAATACCAAGCACTATACATGGTACCCTATTTTTCTTAAAGTTTAAAGTAACCATGGCAACAGAGATGTTTAAAATGTCTTATATCTT
This sequence comes from Mercenaria mercenaria, assembly GCF_021730395.1. Classification (NCBI taxonomy): domain Eukaryota; kingdom Metazoa; phylum Mollusca; class Bivalvia; order Venerida; family Veneridae; genus Mercenaria; species Mercenaria mercenaria. Next base: position 3,865,173 of record NC_069378.1, read on the forward strand.
GCTTTTTGTCGTAATTTCTTATAAAATAATATTGAATAAGATTATCTTTCTAGTTGATGTAGCTTTAAAACATATTATTTCTAACGTAAGTTATATTTTCGTGTTATCTGCATTTATTCAAACAAATTTCTGAGCTTAGAATACTTACACAGCAGTACCCATCGTCTGTTTTTTCATGGAAAGATCGTTCAGCATGCTACTATTATTCTCATGGATATTGTTGAAATGAAAATAAAAAGCCGAAGCTGTGTTTCTTAAATAGACTAGTGTCAACGCTTTTGAATTTTACATTTAGATACATAGGTCACGGGCTTCGTTTCCATGGTAACATCAATTCAATTCAAGAAACCACAATTTTCTACTGAAATTTGAACAATTTTAGATCATAGTTTAAGTATATAAGTAATAAATTATCAACGGAACCTGAAAAATAGGTATTACAAATCAAAGTGCTATAGTTTTTATTTGAAAATGGCCGTAACAAGTAACCTCTCACCCAACTATATTCCAAATAACATTGGTTACCATCATCCATTTTCTTACATTCCGCATAACATTTCAATATAACTACATAAAAGAAGCAAATATTGATTATTATTCAGAGCAAAAGACTCATAAAAAATATTTCAGCAAATAATGGTTATTTGAAAATAGTTTGAATAAAAAAAAATGCACAGAATTACGTACTTTCAAGATAAAAGCTATTAATTTTGCGCGGTTACTGACACGTAACGTCATGACGTCAGTGACGTCATTTTAAGACAACATTGTGTTGAAGCGTTTCTGCGGCAATTTATTCATTATTTCTGCATTATTAAACCATAAAGCGTCAGATCGAAGACAGGTCTATGATTTGTTTTCAGAAGAATGAATATGCAAACACATTTAGTTTGTCGTAAACGTAGTCGTAAATCGTCACGTTAGCTTCCGGTTGGACATGCGAACATACAAATATAAAGGTTACCTACCTCCTTAATTACATGTAGTACCTAATAGTTTTCATAGATGTGCCAGGTCCGATTCTTTAGATGAAGGACAACTGATGGGAGAAGCAATCGAACTAGAAAACAAATACAAAGACAAAGGTGCCCTGAGTTTATACCACAGAAGGCAGAAACTCAGACGACGAAAGTCAGCAATTTAGTGGTGAAAACATATCAAGAACAGAGAATGATGAAATAATAAAATTCAGAAATGATTCTTGTGATGATTGTATTTACCTGAACATACAACCAATAAGTAAAGTAATACAGTGATGTATACTAATGTTGACGATCTGTGAAAAAGGAAATAACAATATGGGTTGTAATTAATAATAATAACAACAGTGCAGTGTAACATTGTGATGGACAGTAATGTTAACGACATTCCTAATAGTGCGTATGACAAAGAAATAATACCAAAACAAGAGCACCACCTTACAGATGTAGACGCTCATCGGATTTTTTTTTATCTCTGTTTAATAGAAATATTGTCATATCCATGATTTTCTAAGTCCAAAAGGGGCCTGTTTCTTGCAAAACGTAATGTAGAATGGCGAATTACTGCTTCAAGTTCTAAAGCAATAGCTTTGATTCTTAATGAGAAAATTTGACCTAAACGCAAAACTTAACCAAGAATTCTGCTATTTTCTAAGTCCAAAAGGGGCCATAATTCTTGCAAAAAAAGCAGAATGGAGTTATGTTTCTAGCTGTACAGAGTCAGCTTTTGATGGTTAACAACTGTTGCAAGTTTTAAAGCAATAGCTTTAGCAATAGGAGAAAAGCTGATCTAAACACAAAACTTAACCAAGAAATTTGACTTTCTAAGTCCAAAAGGGGCCATAATTCTTGCAAAAAGCAGGATGGAGTTATGTTTTTGTTGTACAAATTCAGCTATTGATGGTAAACAAGTGTTGCAAGTTTTAAAGCAATGCCTTTGATAGTTTAGTAGAAAAGCTGACCTAAACATAAAACTTAACCAGGCAAAGCAGACGCTGAAGACGATCAAGTGACGACAATAACTCATCTTTTTCTTTTCTCAATAAATCAGCCAGAGCTAGAAATGCAAGCAATAAAGCTGACGCGACAGACAATAACATTAAAAAATTAGTGCATGTGACAATGAAAAAACACCAGAAAGTCCAAGCAATAATGAAGATGCAGTGCAAAGTAACATAGTGATGGACACTAACTTTGAAGACAGTCAAAATAGTGTGTGTTACGAGATGATGTGTTGAACACATCACCTATGCCTGATGGTCAAAGGTCAAGGTCACAATTCCAGGTCAAAGGTTGGATATTTTGTTTTTGCTCCATAACTTCTATGTGTCTGGAAGGGTTTTATTTCTAAATGGATTTGATTCAGACTTAAAATAGTTGGTTATCATCATCACCCATATCATATGACACCACCGCCATAACTCTTGCACCAATATTTCATAAATTATGCCCCCCTTTTAACTTAGAATTTCAGGTTAAAGTTATGATACACTTTCACCTTATCTCAGTTATTACTAAATGGATTTGATTCTAACTTAAAATAGATGTTCCACCTTATCATCCACATCAAAGTGCATCACTCTGACACCAATTTTTCATGAATAGTGCCCCCTTTTACTTAGAATTTAAGGTTAATTTTGATGCATTTTCACTATATCTCAGTTATTATGAAATGTCTTTAATTCAAAAGTTCAGCTTTGGCTACAAACCACAAAATTTTATAAAGTTATGGCCCATTTACAACTTAAAATTTGCCAAACTCATGGTTGCCAGACAACAACGCACAAAAGGCTTGACAGATTTAGACAAATTTTGGTACACAGGTGTAGCATCATAAAATACAGCTCAATTCGATTTAAATTGCACCTTCTAGTGGCCATGTCTTTCTTGTGATTGCCATTCTTCTGTGACAAGGCCGTAATGTGGGGGTATTCGTCACACCTGTGACAGTTCTGGTTATCGACAGTAACATTTCAAAACGGTCAAAATGTACAGATGTATATCTAATGAAGAGTTTTATCTCTCGTTCCATGTTACTAAAAGAATGATCTTTGCAATTTGTGTGCAAAAACTAAACTAAAAAAGGATAGAAAAGAAACAACAGTTCCAAAAGCACAAACAATGTAAAATAACAGCTTGGGATGAAAAAAAAATGACAAGAACCTAGCCAATGAAGACAATAAGGTACACACATGCATCATTGTTGTACAGTCAGTTCTGTACACACCTTGTAATTTAGTCAGTGTAATGTACTGTATGAGGAAGTTGTGTTGCTTTCATCTATCAGTTTACAGTTTTGGAAACAGTTCATGTTATGTGTGGTCAGAAGAGGGGTTCCTGTGAGATTTCTACGAGTACAATCGTCCACAATCAGCTGAAACTGTAGAATAATAGTCGGATGCATGTAAGGGACAGAACAGAAATCAAATTATTTCATGCAGTAAACACAATCAAGAATACTAAACAAATGTATCTCCAATTTCTTGAATCTGGCAACACACAATGGAGTGTGACAGCACACATGCTGCAATGAGTTTACGAAAAATACTCGGTCAAAGCAAGTGGGACAAGGCAAGATGTGGCAAGCCGTACACTGTTGCCATAAAAGTATGAATATTTTTCTAAATTTACACAACTAAAAGAACATCAAGATCACACATTAAGACAATGGAGTGGAAGTAAACTGGATGAAAATGAAGTGGATCAGGTTTACTAAAGATAATCCAAATGTTTGTTCTTCAAATATTGTATTACTGATAAGTATTTTGAGCGGATACAACTAACAAAAGATAGTCCACTACCAGCCAAAGACCAACAACCAAAGCTGTATAAGAGCAAGCTTCCGCATCGATTGCCAAAAAGAAAAACTTCTTTGCAATTTGCACAAAAAGAATTATTCCCAGTGAGTTTCATGAATTTATTACAAGTCTCTCTCTTCTGACAATTAAATTGGCAAAAAAAGTCCTTGCAGAACCAGACTTTGAGGGAAGCAATGTAGACATAGATCCTGATTAAATAAAGTGAACTCGCATAATATTAATTACTTTGTGATTCCATAATTATCTTTTTATTAAGTAATGTAATTCAGATACTGTTATTTTTCTTCTTTTCACACAGTTTAATAGACAATCAATTGAGCAAACACGTTGTATATGTATATGCGATATATTGTCATTATTTTTATCTTAAATTCTGCAATAATTGTTAAGGCAAAATATCTTATCTGAATATACTATGTTTCTACACAGTTTTTTACCGAGTATTTTTATGAGTATGGTCAGTGCATAAGCCACTCAGTTTTATTAGCAATGTTCTTGCGCAATGATTTAGTGATAAATGTAATCAAACTGCGACAGCATAAATCCTGTATTTACATCTGCAGTGTTTATGCGGAGTGTATTAGGACTGGAATAACAATAAATGAGCCAGCAAAATCCCTGTATTTACAACTGCAATGTTTGTGCATAATTGATTTCGTTTACATTTTCGGGTAACAGTTCCAGCAAAAACATTGTTTATTAACAGACGTGGTTATTGTACAAAAAATATATTTGAAATATATACAAACTGTTTGTGCAAAAACAATTTTTGCTTCTAACTCCACAATTACTAAGTTTACTGTCAAACCACTTAAACAGAACATAAAATATATTATTTCCAGTGTATGTGTAAAAGATTGGTCCTCTAATAAAAGGTAATTAAAAGTTATACAGTTTTTTTGCTTCTCCTGAAAAGTTTTCAAAAAAAGAGATACTAGGTTTTTGCTCTAACCCTACGAAATGTTATTTACAGTATTCTGCAAGCTTTAGATGAGTGAGTCACATTTTTCAAAAATATCACAATTCTCCAGACAGAATTTGAAAAAAAAAAAACCTTGCATGTTTCTTTAAGTAAGTTTCTCATTATTTCATTACTGTGAAAATAAGTTTCTGATTATTTTATTATTGCGTTTTATCAACAAATATTTTTTCTTTACATAGAAATGCCAAAAAAACTAGTATAACTTTAACAGTTATCAATTATTCATTAATTTAGAATGAATTACATCGTTTCCCTTTCTCACTAATAGATACACTTGTAAGGTAGACTAACTCCAAGAGTATAAGATAGTAGAATTCTACGTATCACAAAACCAAGTTGTCTGCCATTGGCTGTTGGAGCGCTTGTAATTTACGGCATATTAATGTGCGTTATCTATTTGTTTGTAATTATTTAATACTTCTATAAATGATATGGAATAGAAAAGTATGAATACCGTTAAATCAAAGCAATTTCTGAACTAGCTTTGATATATTTAATCAACAATTAGACAGTAATTCGCAGGCCAATAGTTTTTAATATCAAAGTCGCCTTGTAATTTACGTGACAATACACGTGTAGACGAAAAACTCAAAACATGTTGTTTTACTATCTGATCTGTTTAAAAGGTGCATACTCATGCCTACTTCTGAATCAAAGTTCTTCTGCTTAAACAGTAAACATTTTTATGCTGAATAATACCAAATGGTTCTATTATACAGTAAAATACGTTACCATAAAATCATAATATTTCACATAAACATGTTAGAGTCGTTGTTATTTAGTATTATGTTTAGAAAAAAATATTTTAACTAATCAATAAAATCATTCTTCGGTTAAATATCAAATGCCATCTTAATTAATTGGATGAAAAAGAGTAATTTACGTTACAATATGTTACCTTAATCGGTAATATGCTGCCGTTATTATTTTCAGTCATTTTCTTTCTATATCATGTCAAGGTTATTCTTTGTTTTCAATAAACCACATTTTCTATGTATTTAACATACTAGAACATTTTTAGTTATGACTCTTCATCACTGCCTGAATCTTATAAGATATCATCAATATTGGTAAGCGCATAATTTTCATCAGTTTCACTGGTTTCGTTTATGTCAGTGTTGCACAATATGTCAAAAAGTTCATCAGGAACGATCCTTTCGTCACTCAAGTTGTACACTAACTGTTGTTCGTCATCAAAGTCCCAGCAGTTTTTAACAACACCAGGAAGATAAAGGCTATTCTCAAGGGCATGTAGTAAAATATACACCTTTAAGAAAAGATCAAGGTTGTTTAATTTTGATATGAATAGGAGTAAAACTACAAAAGTATCAATTTAGCTTGTATCAAATTTGAGTCTATTATATTAAAGTTTTCCTATTATTTTTTACAATAGCTACGCAGATATGTATATAAAAAAAATTGTAGATTAATATAGATAAATGGATAAGTAACTGATAGTTGACTGGACTGATATGGCATCAGGGCTATGTCTATGCCGATCAGCACTATTAAGGACGCCGTCTTGGTTGCCATTCTTCTTGACAAACATTTCGTATCTAACCTTGTTGATATTCCGATACTTTGGGTGACTGCAAATATAAATGACTCTCCGTCTCAAAAACGTCGTCGGAGCACACATGTTGACGTCCCAACATTTTGCTGTCAAAACTGAGTTTTGTTGTCATCATTGCTCATGAAATATTTCCAAATCTGCGGATGTTTTGGTATTTTTGACCAGAAAACAGAAGTGTTGGTGCAGTTCCACGTCGTTTTTATTTTTTCAACAAACGAGATTCTTTTAAAAAAGTATGTATCTGCAATGAAATCTACTATCAAAGCATCGCCATCAATGATGTAAGATACATTTTCAATAGACTGGTATGGTGGCATATTTCTGCATTCACTTAAGCTGACAGTTTACGTGAAAATTTAGAAAACGTTTCACGAAAAGAATCTCTTGTTCTAAGTGGAAAAAATTCAAGAAAGTGCCAACTACTGCATACGATAACAAATACCGAATTAACAGAAATAATAAAGGGAGTTAAAAAATACGTTAATTTTATAATCAATATGAATGTTATAATAAAATATCTATAAGTTTTAGACACTCTTAGAGGTGATGGTTCAGGACTGAGATTGATACGCTTCATTCCGTAGAGGGGACCATTGGGTTATCTTTATGCAAGTTTAGGGCACTATTTTGACGAATTGTCTCGTAGGAGGTAGATTACCTTCATATTTGTATGTGCGCATGTCCAACCGGAAGATAACGTGACGATTTACGACGACGTTTACGACAAACTAAATGTGTTTGTATATTCATTCTTCTGAAAACAAATCATGAACCTGTCTTCGATCTGATGCTTTATGGTTTAATAATGCGGAAATAATGAATAAACTGCCGCAGAAACGCTTCAAAACAATGTTACCTTAAAATGCCGTCATTGACATCATGACGTTACGTGTCAGTTACCGCGCAAAATTAATAGCTTTTATCTTGAAAGTACGTAATTCTGTGCATTTTATTTATTCAAACTATTTTCAAATTACCATTATTTGCTGAAATATTTTTTATGAGTCTTTTGCTCTGAATAATAATCAATATTTGCTTCTTTTATGTAGTTATATTGAAATGTTATGCGGAATGTAAGAAAATGGATGATGATAAGCAATGTTATTTGGAATATAGTTGGGTGAAAGGTTACTTGTTACGGCCATTTTCAAATAGAAAACCTAGCAGTTTGATTTGTAATACCTATTTTTCAGGTTCCGTTGATAATTTGTTACTTATGTACTAAAACGTAGGTCTAAAATTGTTCAAATTTCAGTAGAAAATTGTGGTTTCTTGAATTGAATTGATGTTACCATGGATACGAAGCCCGTGACCTATGTATCTAAATATTCAATTTAAAAGCGTTGACACTAGTCTATTTAAGAAACACAGCTTCGGCTTTTCATTTTCATTTCAACAATATCCATGAGAATAATAGTAGCATGCTGAACGATCTTTCCGTGAAAAATTCCAGACGAGGGGTACAGCTGTAAGTATTCTAAGCTGTGAAATTTGTTTGAATAAATGCAAATAACACGAAAATATAACTTACGTTAGAAATAATATGTTTTAAAGCTACATCAACTAGAAAGACAATCTTATTCAATACTTTTTATAAGAAATTACGACAAAAAGCAAGATATAAGTATTTTAAACATCTCTGTTGCCATTGTTACTTTAAACTTTAAGAAAAATAGGGTACCATGTAAAGTGCTTGGTATTGTGCTAATAATATTACCCAAATATTCCAGGTTGGTCATTAACAGAATGGCACTGAAGCCGTCTTAAACCCTAAAAAACGAGAGAAAATGCGTTACCATGGAAACACGAGCCCCGCGACATATACATTTAAGCTGATATTAGAAAGCTAACGTGCATATTAGTAAAATTATCAATTATGCAGACTTCTACGGATATCAATGGAATTAAGATACACTGAAAAGTGTTAAATATCCGTATTTTCCTTCTTCTTTCAATATGAAATACCTTTGGAGGGTCATGTTCTTCAAACCTGGAAAAAAAATGAACTTGAAGGGACAGAGACAAACGAAATTGAGATTGTAGCAGTTAAAACTTCATATTACACGAAATACAAAAGAATGCTGCGGTTCAACTAATTTGAATTTACCCTTGTAACAAGGTAACCTACCTCCTTAACAAAACAATATTTTCACGAAAACTTTCTCCTACTTTCACGAAAGTTTATGACATCTTTCGCGAAAAGTATTGTTTTTTTTTTTCGGGAAAGTTCATAAAATGTTCATGAAAACTTTATGATCCTCGTATGCAGAAATATGCTACCACAGAATGGCTTGTTGCAGCTCGATACTTCCTTCAACGTAGTATAATAGTTTGGCTTTGTCGGTCTTTGTTGGCATTCCGTAGGATGTTGCAAATGGCACAGGAAATTCTATGACTAAATCATGCGTGTTCACCAACTAATATCACGAATAGTCCAAAACACATTTCTTTCAGCCCTTATCTGTGCCATTTTATTCTGCGAGCTGGTCACTTTCTTTGATTTTTTTTAAAGTAAATGCCGCTATTGCCAATTTCTGCTTTGAATGGATACATGCATTTTTCTACATCTGTCATCACTTTTTTACATCCGCATAATCGGCTTTGATCTGCGCAGGTTCCAATTCTTTGTATGTGGATTCGTCATCTGAAGTCATGTCTGTTTTCGGTTGTGTAGCTTCAACATATTTAGCGCGCATGTGCTGTGTCAAACAACATCTGTAGTATGAAGGATATTGTCTGCTGAAACTTATGATGCTTCCCTTTTTCTTGGCATGACGCTTGGTAGTCTGTTCTATAGTAATTTACACATTCTGTGATGCTGGTGTGGCTGATCTAGACACTCTGAAGCCACGAACCCTCAAAAGCTTTTCTGTACAAGGGTGGGTTACTTTAAGATTCACCATTAGGAGCAGATATGGGAGCGGTGGTCTAGTGGATAAGGTGTCGGCTCAATCCAGGAGTCGTAGGTTCGAGAGCCCCACTGGGGTCACAACCATGTCTTTTCTAATGACACCAGTACTGGTTTTACAGGACGCGGACTCGAGAGTGATACCAATAGACATTTGTGGCCTGTATTAATGACAGTATTTCATGAATTTTATCAATAAAATATATACAGAAGTGTGCCCTTTTCCGTGATGTCTCTCTCTGAAACTTTTGAAAGTAGTCTTTGAACGTTGTTTGACTTTCAGCAGATTTCCAAGGCTTAAATTGTCAGCAAGTTCCTTTATTTGTTTACATGCACATCGGTTGAAGGTCAATACCATATTAAAAAGTAATACTACATTATTTTACAAGTGGGAACACAAATGTGAGTTATAACTGGTTTTACAATCCACAGATCTTACATTTTGGCAGAAGAATACCATGTGTTTCTCTTTTGTATCAAACAATTGATGCTGGCTGGCAAAAGTAATTGGAGTGTTGATGAAACACAAACATTAAATTGCGATATGGAGTCTTGCTGATGTTCAAAATGGACTATAGATGGAATGAACAGAAATTCATAATGAACACAGAAGTTTAAACGTTGATGACTCCTTCTTGTTTCTGTTAGCCTCCTTCTTTGTTACCTTTCTTTTATTTTTTGCTTATTGCAAAATATTTGATAACTTCCAACATTGCATGTATATATTTAAACCACATTTCTTTGCCTAGTGTGGATGCAAACTAGATTATATTTTGACGGGGTTTAAATGTCAAATACCAATTTAGCCAATTAGTGCCTGATAAAAATAAAACAGATCTGCTAGTGTGAACACATGGTGTTCCAAATGAGTATCTATTTCTTTTCTACTTGTTTGAAACCTATTTCTAAAATGTATTTCAGTATATATACATGTATAATTATGTTCTTGAACATTTATAATTGATTTGTACTGATTTTGGTAACACATATTATTGTCACGTAAAATTCGCACAACTATTGAAATGAGATGGTGATTCACTGCATTCTAATAAATATCTAGTTCAACAACACAAATTTTGTAAAGTTATTAGAAAATGTTATAATTTTTTCCCGATCTGTGCAAGGCATTTTCTTTACTTCAGAAATTTTAGTTTTGTACATTTTGGTAACATAAAACTTATACGGAGATTACGTCATGGAAAAGTTCCTACCACTGCAGAAAAATAGTTATAAGAAACACTATTCAGTTTTTACTTTCAATTATACTGAAGAATCATAAACATCTTGGTCATTGGGTTATTAGTACAAGTAAAATATCTATAATGTTGGTAATAAAATCACTGTTACGTAAATTACACTAATTTAGATGTTGTTTTAAAGAACATTCAATTCATTGTTATATAAGGTTGTTAATAAACTACAGAATGCACTTTTTCTTAATCATTATGTAGCACTATTTCATCATCCTAAATGTTTTAGGAAACATATTAAATGTCACGTAAATTACAAAAACCGCAACGTTTAGACGGCATTCATGTAGGAATAAAAAGCATTCGGTATGTACTTTCCGTAAGTCATAATGTTGAATATTCCTTGATTCCTTAGGGAAGGCAGGGGGAAATGGTACCTCAAGGTCTAACATCTATCTGAAGGAAATCTAATTATGGGCTGTAATTATGCTAAATAGTTGTCCATGTTATTAAGATGTTCTTTATAATCATTATTGTATTATTATTATTATTATTATTATTATACCAGATCTATAAAGCGCCCTTTTCATGATCAATTTCACGTTCAAAGGCGCTTTACATAGTTCAAATGCAGCCACACAGGGCGCATAATTCATCCTCTACTAGTAGACATTGTCGGCTTAAGCTGATGTGGACAGTGAACTGTGAACGTGTGGTAAATCCTGGGGGTCTTCTCAAGACAAACTTGTATTTCGTTCACTAGCTGACTTTGGTCATGACAGAACGTCATTCAAGTCTTATATAAACAGATTGAATGAAACTGAGTCTGGGTTATGAATGAACGTGAACAATGGACAGTGGAAGACGGACTCCTGCTAGGGGTCATCTCAAAACTTAATTTTATAATGTGATCCTAGCTAATTAAGGTCACTTTATGTTTTTTAAATGAACGCAAGTGTATTCATATAAAGCTTGTTTATTGACTACATAATTTACAAGCAATAGATCAGTCAGATTCATTAGAGCTTACACCAAGCTGACGCAATAGTTGCGGCACCTTTTTCGTAATGATTCTGTTACAGTGTAGCTGATTTTCACGAACTGTATCAATCAGTGGCCTTTTCCTGGCATTCCTACGCTGCTGCGGGGTTTAAGTAGACCGCACTTCTTCTCTAGATGTTGACACTGAAGCTTGTGACTCACGTCTTGCATGTGGAAGAGTAGGTAGAGTCTCTACTTGTCCTGTGTTGCGACCTGCGGAATCGTGATCTGTATCTGAATCGAAAATGCGCTAGTTTATGCCTCCCGATTCTGGTTTACATTAATGTGTGGCGTTTGCGAACCCTGGTTGACAAGACCTTCATCATCGACTTAGGTTTCACCTCTCCTGCAACGATACAACTATGTTATTTTATGCAAGTATGATATCGACTAGCTCTTATTTGTTTATCGAGTTGGTTTTAAATTTTTTGAGTTTATTGCACCACTATCAAGACATATCGCGAGTTTCCATGTCATAAAACACTGCACCAGTTTAACGCAATTATTTTATCAAGTGGACTATCAACAGTATACTATTTGTTTAAGACTATATTAAAGATAGTTGTGTGTTTCTTGTTTGCTTAATTTCACTGTCTTTTTCTTCCTTTGCAGGATCGTACCTAAATCAACAAGAAATACTTGATTGCTAATTATGATAACCAAATAAGATAATGGTGGTAATTCAGCACATTAAGAAACGTTATTTATTTTAAGGAAGGACAAAATATGGTGATATATATAAGTCTATTGTATAACATTCTTTTTAATTCGTAAATCCGAAATAATATCTTGAAGATATCAATTGTTTTTCATAGAAATATCATTTCGTTTTATTCGAAATATATGTAGTTTTTACAAAATATTATTTCGTATTTTCGAATATAGGAAATAGTATTTTCTTTTGAACAAATAATCTGTACTGTTGTCGTCAGACACTTTCATTTTAGATATCTCATTCTTTTTGCATTACGTAAAAACGAAATGTTATTAATATTGTTTTGTTTTCTCAAAATATTTTCGTATTTACGAAATAAAAATGAATGCCATATCTAATAAAGAGTAAATATAATATAAAAATACTATTTCATGAAAAATTGTAACAAGGCGTAAGTACTTGCTTTTACGAAATGATATTTCGTATTTACGAAATGTTATTGCATTTTTACGAAATATTACGATTTAATAAATATTTTTTACGAAATATTATTTACTTTTACGAATTAGAAAAATGATTTAACATATATATTGAATATTTCAAATGTCACTTAAGGGTTTCCGTATAGAGTTTTAAAATAGCACAGTAATTATTCAGTAACACATGCGATATTTTACGCGGATAAACACTTTTTTTCAAGTATCCCTTTACTACGGTGGCACAGAGGGGACATAGGAAATATTTTATTTATCACGTGCACACGTGTTAGCACCACGTGCGAACGTGTTAATTAACACGTTCGCACGTGTTAGCTAACACGTGCGAATGTGATAATTGACCAATGAAATATCGAAATATCAGCCATTTTTTTAAAAAACAAGAAGCTCTTACTTTATAAATTACAGGTAACTACTAAATAATTTGGACTTATTGCTGCTACAATGATAGTCGGGTATTTTATTTGTCACGTGCGCACGTGTTAGCACCACGTGCGAGCGAACGTGTTCATTAACAAGTGCGCACGTGATAACTATCTCATTCGCACGTGATAACCATCACGTTCGCACGTGTTAGCTTACACGTTCGCACGTGGTGCTAACACGTGCGCACGTGATAAATAAAATATTTCCTATGTCCCCTCTGTGCAAACCGTACTTTTCTATATCTTGCGCATAAAGTTGCAATACCACGTGCAAATTTTAGGGGAAGTTATCAAATTGATATTGAAATTGCTAACCACAGCTTACCAGGTAAACTATCTGGATATGATATTTACATAGTTATGTTTGAAAGTAAAAGTAAAAGATCTTTTCTACAATTGGAACGAAAGATAACTTACATGTATTTTCATGTCCGGCTTCCATGATTGTATACGAACTGTTTGAATTGCGTGAATTCCGTGCTATTTTGGACACAATGACCAGGCCAATGTAGAATAAATATTGATATCATTGTATACGATTGTACACAAAAGTTGTGTTTTGGGTGGTGTTTGTGGAATATTTTCATGAATTAATAATCTTGCAGAGTTATTTGAAGAAAACCCAATTATTTTCATTTTGACAATTAAATTTAGTTTATAATTTGCCCCATGAATGAACGTAAACTAATATTATACCAAACCATTTGTGGTTAGTAGATAGAAATATTTGAAAGGCGAAACAGGGGTGATTATATTTAGATGTGCGAAGTAAAACTGTACATGCAAGGTACGTCTCCATTAATCACAGTACTTTGATTTTTTTCGGCGACGCCGTCTAAATTCGTTTTCGTTACCTATGCCACGTGACTTCAGTTTTCAAATCAAACTACTTGATAACGCATTATAGATAATTAATCAAAATGGAAGATTTATGCAACACTCTGCCTGATTGGACGAGAGTGTCAATTTCTTTCACTCTGTTGGTTGTGCGAAGCTGAGTGAAATGTAGACAAAGCGTTTATCCTAAACGACGCTGTTCACAGTTTTAAAGCTAACTTTGGCTCAGTATATTTAGCAAGAATATTGATATATCTCAAAATGATAAGTAAGTTTAATAAATATGATAAAAACCCGTTCAAATACCAACATATATCAAATTAAAGAAAGAGCTGAATACGGTCTGCGTATCACATGAATAAGGGTGTGATTAGAGTCTTTTATGTAGAGAAGTGCTTTTTAAAAGATTTTCCTTGTTACAATTGTCGTCTGTATATGAAAAGGTTTCTTGCTTTTGTGACGTATTCAGATTGCATATTAAAACGAGTACTTGTTTGCTTTGATATATTTTTTATAAATTATTTAACTGATTTATTATATATGAATATTTTTCTTTAGTATTGTATGCAAATATTGAACTCAGTTGAAATCTGTTTTATTATATATATGCTATATAATGACTGAATCTCATTACCCTGAAATGAAGGTACGCTGCATACAGTTTATCTATGTGATATGACTACGGTCAAACTTTGCTTATGAAACAGAAATATTGAAATAATTACAATTGTATGTTTTGCTTGACCTTCACTTTTTTATAGGTGTGACGTCATTGTCCAAAGATTCATGAATAGCGAATATGCATTTGTTAAAGCGGGATCAGTTGGCCTATTTTAAAAATAAATAAAAATAATAAGTGAAAAAATCCTTTAATTGATTTTTTCTCATGTATTCTAATCACACTTGATTTGTAGCATCTTTATTAGGCCCGCAGCCAACTTTGTTCAGCTGGGACATTTAACCCTTTTAGGGGCTGCCAGAGCTAAAACTAGAAATGCCTTTATACAGCGTCTCATGAACAGCTTGGTGGATCTTTGTCATACTTGGTCTGGAGCATCATTATAAGGTCCTCTTCCAAATTTATTTATATAGGCCTTGGGCCCTATTAGGGCCCACTATAGCTAAAAGTAGATATGCCTTTCTTCGCATTAACCACTAAAATGTAATGGATTTTTATCAAACTCGATGTGTAACAATATCGTAAGGTCTCCTGCTATTTTGTTACAAATGGGGATAGGGACCAATTTAGCTAAAATATAAACACGTTTAATGGCCTCTTTTCATGAACCGCTTCATGAATCTTCATCAAACTACTGCTGTAATAATTCGTCTAAGGATAAACGAAACAAAATTGCAACCCTACGAAACCTTTGCGAAAAATTAAAAGAGAACCATTTAAATTGCTTTAGTGCGGTGTTAAGTTTTACAATTTGAAAAATGTTAGAAGAAAGATGAATGTTAGATGAAAAATTCATAAACTTCTTTCCTTATTACAATTCGCCGACCATCATTTTTAAAGATATTTCTTGTTTGCATGTGAAATGGATGCAAACACACGCACACTCATTAAAGCTGTACTTCCTGCTTTGGCACAGCCGCCCCCTGACGTGAATGACTATCTGCGGCAGGTGACTAATGCACTGTTAATAATGACACGATTGCCACCAGATCCATTACTCGATGTGAGATTTCGTCTTTTTAATCATTATGGAGGTCGTGATGTGTTTCAGCTTTTTACAGCTCACCGGTACCAGTTTTATGAGATTACTGACGAAACACCTGAGACTCTCATACAGTTAAGTGGTCTGATTGAATACGATACAATTCGGGAGCATACTCTGTCTTCTCGCAACAGAATATTGTTATTTATGTTTTGGCTCCGCTCTTATCCAACCCACCACCTGTTATCAGCCTTATTTTGTGTAAGCACAACGACTGTGAGAGACGAAATTTGTGCCATGATACCCTTATTTGAAAGGAAATTAAAAACATTCGTAGTGTGGCCTTCTGAGGATGAATGGAGAAGTATGTCAGGCCGTTGGTGTAAAATTCCAAATGCTGTCGGAGCTATCCACGGAACTTCCCATGAGATATATAGACCTTCCGTCGAGCCACAAGAGCAATATTACTCTGGTCATCGACAGTACCACGCCGTTCATACTCAAGTAGCCGTTGACAACGAGGGGATAATCCGATTTGTACAGAGCGGTTTCCTAGGACATATAAAAGATGCGCAGCAATTTGCCTTGATGCAAAGAATTGGCACAGACTTGGTTTTTCCACATGACTGCTTTCTCCTTGGTGACAAAATATACCCGAACAGGTATCCCATTATTACTCCGTTTTCAGCAGGCCAAGTTGCAAGGCGTCACGGGCGTGATAGAAGAATATGTGTAAAATTTAACAAATATGTTAGCTCATGCCGCATTATCGTTGAACACTCAATAGTAGAATTGAAAACATACAGAGCTGTAAGCACAATTTGGCGTCATCAACGATATTTACTGCCGTCAGTTGTTGTTATCTGTGCCGGACTCGTTTGCCGTAGGAAGGAGTTAAATATGATACTGTAATGGGACTGACGCTTGCTCAGTGTAATAGTATTAAAATGAATAGTATTACAATGAAAAAGGATACTATGTATATAATTGCTATAAAATAACCCCTGTTGTGCCCATAGGAAAATGACATACATTTTTTATTTATCATAAATAATCCGTTTTGAGAAAACCCCTACAATATATCCTGCATTGCCCGTCTTACTATGTCCACTGTCAGAGTTCCCGTAATCCGACAATGTCTAGTATAGACACAGAGCGATCTGACCAGAGGGACAGAGTGAGACAAAGCCCCCACGACAGAGAGGTCAGAAATCAGATACAGGCATGTCCGGCTAACGTAGCCTAGCTCGTTGCGAACAGACATCCTGGTTCTTTATCGTGCCCAGTGTATAGCACTGATACACGCAAGGATTGCCTGAGTTTCTGACCAGTACACCTTTAGTTGGGTGGGAAACACTGAAAAGCGTTTCTGAAATTCCCGCGTTGCTGCCAGGGATCGAACCCCCGACCTCAGGATTGGAAGGCCAGTGTGCAAACCACTGAGCTATCCGTCCACCCATAAATATGAAATACAAAATGCATACATTTATGATTAATCAATAACATTTATTCAAAGTTCTAAGCAAACCCAAAAATGTCGAAAATTAAGGAAATATTTTGTTTGTTCTTAAATACTTGTTACATCAATTATTCAAACAAACTGAAAAGCATATGTTCCATAGTTCGTATGTCTACATTGGATATATTTTAGCTCATCTGAACTTGGATCTAAGTGTAGGCATATATCAGGATGATATCACACCAAAGGCTACCATCGATACATTGCTATCACATATTATCTTACTCCAGGGTTGTATGCCTTTCCAAAAATCACTTTAAGAATTAACCCCCTCCCCCCCCCCCCTCCACCCCAGATGGTACCAATCAACCCTATGGCTCATGTACATATATGTAGTATTTTCGTTGTCAACTAATGACGTATTCTTCATAACATTGGCAGATGTATCGTTTAATAATTGAAATGCTTGTACAGGATTGTATGATGATACCAGGTAAACAATATCCTGACGCAAAAACAAAACACGACGTTTTCGACTCGAAGGTCTTCTTCTGTTACAGTAAAATCTAAATGCTACGCTAGTAAATCTTATGGATCGGTATTAATATTTATGTTATTTTTTCATTTGTAATTTATAATCAGTATACGTGGATTCATGTCAATTGTCATTAAAGCCTGTCATTGTGTTACATGCTCAGGTTAGGCTCCTGAATATCCAGGTAAAATCTGGTGTAAGTGGGCTTTGCTATGTACGAGGTAGGTTCTCGTTAATATTTCGTATAGCGTGTAAAATAAAATACTAATAAAATATTTTGTGTATTACTTGTAAACTCTTACAAACAATAGATTTGATATCTCCAAGTTAGGCTTTTAAGAATAGTATTAGCCAAAGTACACAATCTACATCAAAATATTGAACTGCCCTTTTCACTCTCAACTACTGCTCACGGAAAACAAAGACAGTTATTCGACATGCAGTTATTTGGAGTATTTCACTTGTTTAGCGATAAATATGAAATACAAAATGCATATATTTATGATTAAATAACAGTGTTAATTCTTTGTTCAAAAAAAGAAAACAATCTTGTAATTTTGTAAGTGCGAAATTTAAGAACAGACTTGACAAAATAGTCAAAGCGTTTCATATCATTCCGATAAATGTTTTCCTGATCCATTTTTATTAACCTTGGCAATAACTTCATATTGATTATCTTATCATTTTGTCTCGGATAAACACTTTTTACATTTTTATGTGTTGTGTGACCTCTTTAAACCATTTGTGTCATTGTTGGAACAAAATAACTGAAGGAAAACAGAATATTCCGGATTCTGTCGGAAATAGAAAGTTTTCTTACACATGGTTATAGTGATTGGCGTCCGTACTCTCTAAAGAATAACAGTGGATATAAATACACATTCGCTGGAATGGAGCCGTTGCTTTTCTTGATAATGCAACTGTAACTGTATAACACTGTTCTTGTAAAATTGCATATTTGTAAAATTGCCATTGATCGTGCGGTCACTACTAAATGGTTGATTTTGACTCTTAACTTGCAAATTGCATAGTCGTACCCTGAAAAGTTTAAAAGCAGTGTCCCTATTTTCAATTTGTTTTTTGTCCTTTTCGTTTATATGTGATGATTTTTTATGTTGGTAGTCTTTCTTCACTACACCCCATCCCCCCCCCCCCCCCCCCCCCCCCCCCCCCCCACGCCCCACTCATTTAATGCAAGCTCCAAACTTTATATGTCCCCGCACCCACTTTTACTCACTCTTCCCCCTTGATCACATTCTATAATTAAAATGAAGATAGACATACGAGGCAACTCTCTGTTACAGTTTCTATTTGTGGTTAGCCTACTTTGCAATGAGTAATTGTGAGGGTGTTTGCTGTGCACAGTACTTTTAAGAGACTACTCTTACTTTTGTTTTGCCAATTTACATGCATTTGGTAATCAATACAGAGAGACAGCATTTAATCACACTTGGGACTAAACAAGATAAATTCAGAAGCTTCAAATGAATTTCGAAGCGCGACAAGTGAATGTTAGTTATTTATATGATTTTTTGAATGCAAAACGTACACTTTCTATTTACATATTTGTATATCATTCTATTAAACAATTACTAATTTTCATATTTAAGTTGAATAGCTAAAGTGATTCAAAAGAAATTTCGTACTCAATTGTTAGCCAATTATCATACAATTATTTAGTCAAAGCATCTAGCAGTAGTAATAACCATAAAACAACTAATAGTGCTAGCAGAAAATGTCTTGCCATAAGCCTCTAATGAGCAAGGTAATGGTATGCATTAGGTTACTTTAGTAACGGCTGAAAGGTGTCTGTTGCTTGCAGTACAAGGTATCCAAACAGGAAGTAAAGCACTTTTTCAGTTAGTTTGATATTTAATTTGAAAGTGTCGGTTCTGTCGTTTATATGTTCCTTTTCTACGTTTCCTATACTCTTTGTTGTTTATCAATAGATATGTTTTATGATTTGTGATTTGTGTGACTTCTTCGACCAGGTATGCCGGTAACAAAGCCATACCTTGGAAAATGACTTTAAAATTCCCATTCTTTTGTCACCACTGTTTAAATCATGCAAATCACACTGAGCTATCAGTTCTATACGTTACACCGTAACAGTTCTAAAATGATTCCTAATATTTCAAGCAACAATAACACTTGAAGCAGGTAACACCCTTTTTAAGCAGTGTCACGAAGCAGATTATTTCAGAGTGGAGTGCTATAGCATCTGGAAGAAAGAGAATTTGAAATAATTCATGCCGACCTGGCGGAGACAAAACGGGTGCATAAGGCGGTTAAACGTGTAGCAAACAAGTTATTGTAATTTTATAAAACATTATAAGTTTGAAATGATTTTAACGGTATTTCAAGGGACCTGAACCTAATCTTTACAGCATTTTTTAACCATTGGAATATGTGATTGAAAAGTCATTTTTACCCACCGTATTGAACGGCTTTGTACAGTCTTAATTTAATTTATGTTCTTTTTAGTTCGAGGATGCAGCTCAAGTTGGGGACGAACAAGTGTTTTATAAGCAAGAGGTCTGACAAGTTCGTTTCTGTATTATTGATTATCCTGACGATTCCCAATATTTTGTTAGATGTTGTGCTGTCAGTAATGAGGTGTTTGTTCCAAGATATCTTGCATTTGGTACTGGTTTTCAGGTTCTGTATGGTATGTATAGTTTTGAAATAATAGAATTAAAGCAGAAAAAAAATAGGATCAAGAACAGAACTAGGCAGATCATTCAGTAAAGCAGTGAAGCAACAAGAGGACCTGGTACAGAGCCTTATGGTACTCCTGGCGTTACTGAACTTGGAGAACATTAATTCTTTACTGTAATAAAATCACACCTAAGCAGGTGCTGAGGAGCGTGAGGGGTGTTACATATTTCATTACCTCTCATGGACAGAATCATTCAAACCGTGTCTGTGCTATTTTGTAACTTGGTTGTGCTCGATGCTTCCGAAGAATCTTTTCACAGATTTTATTATCCATCAGAAGAATCACCTGAAGTGGAAGATCTTATTTTACCAATATCGAATTGAACAAGAGATAGGGGATTTGTACGAGAAAATGAAGACTGAAACAGACCATTTCATACATTGGCCTTCTGTGCGGAAAGTCACTCTTTTATTGAGGCAATACCTTGCAAATTTTGCAAATGAGCGCTTTTCTCCACACAAATTCTCTGCCATCAGTTCTCTGTACTTTTCTCAAACACTTCGGCCAACTGCTTTTCGTGGACTAACTGTGTAGATAACGAAGATACTTTCGTAGTTCGGCGAAATGTTGGAGAAAAGTACTGAACACTGATTGTAGACATTTTGTGCGGAGGAAAGCACTCATTTTCCTGTCTTTGACGATTCTTAACTTAATGAATTCCGTCATGTATCAAGGAAAGTATAGGCAGAATGTAACCTTAATCGGGACATTTTCTCCATGTGTACGGTATCCAAACGTCACGTGTGTTGGCCAAGCTGTGTCTTTGCATTTCCACTACCGTCCATGAACAGGCTCAATCAAAAGGAGCTTGCAACATTTTCATTCATGTCGTGATGGACGACCTGTGATTTTACACTGTAGATTTTGTATGAAACATATAAAGGGAAGCAATTCCAAATGACTCTGCATTCAGGAATCGGGAGTTTTCCCATCCAGTACGAAAATATGGCTATTTTGGACCTCTAGTTGCATGCAAAAATGATATGGCATATGTAGACCGTTGGATTCGGATATTGTACAACATACTTAAGAGACCATGAATGCATTTAAATCACCCAGTGCAATGCTGGTGTCTTTTGTATCATCATGTGGGGAAAGGAAAAGCAATCGATTGATTAAATCTATAAATCTATATAGGTGTGAAATAAATATGTAACTACGTTTTCATTTATTCAGATAATTTTTTATAAGCAGACTTGACATTCTGGTGTTTATTTCATCCTCATGTTTAGTATCAGACTGATGGAATATTGTAAAAACTAATGTTATGTTATCAAAGCAGTTTTGAATAAAGTATAAACATTTTTACTTTTCGGAATATTCAATGTATATTTTTGTTAAAAATATAAAACATGCATTGAAACGGGAATACACTATATACTAAACATACTGCCGAAAAACTTCAAACAGGCCTATTGATGGATATGTTTGATGAACCGTGATTTCGCGTTTGTCAGACTGTTTTCGTAAATACTTAAACGTACAGTCAGTACGCATCGAGTTGCTTGTGTCTAACCATATTATCATAAAGTGGTGTACAGTTTGGGGAGACAACTTAACGTATAAGTTGGTGCTGATGACACCAAAATGATATTTTGATGTTTTATTTGAATGAAAAGTCTCCATTAATATAGTATCATGTAAAATCCAAACGAGAGAATTTAAATGAAAGCCAACAGTGTGATGAAAACTTTATTTTCTTCAGATTGAATAAATTTCAGGATTATCGAATTGTTTTTCTTATAATACTACATTACGTTACCCTTACACCCCAAACATTCTTTAACCCTAACCAAATGACAGCATAATTTAGCATGTTATGTTATCAAAGCAGTTTTGAATAAATAAGTATAAACATTTTTACTTTTCGCAATATTCAGTATACATTTTTGTTAAAAATGTAAAGCATGCATTGAAACGGGAATACACTATATATCAAACATATTGCCGAAAAGCTTCAAACACGCCTATTGATGTATATTTTTGATCAACCGTGATTTCACGTTTATCAGGCTGTTTTCGTAAACAGTTCTGTTCAGCCAGTACGCATCGAGTTGCTTGTGGCGTACCATATTTCCATACAGTGTTGTACAATTTTTGGGGACAACTTAACGTATAAGTCGATGTTTAGGTTAAAATGACGGCAATGTGACAACACGGCTGCTAGTCGCACAATTCGAGCACCACTGGTGCTCCGCTTCAATGGAATAGCGGCACTTCCGGTGAACGATTTGCTCACATATTTTGACAAAATATACAGTCAATAGTTTATTTTTCTTTAAATTAGTCTGTTTTTGAAAAAGGGTATCACGAATCGGGCTTCATAGTCCGACTGTATATAAACAAAGACTTATCCTGAAAAATATGTCCTTGATAGTGAAAGAACAAGTGAGGTACGATGAAAATTCAGACTTACTGATCAAAATATCGTTCAAGGATATCTGGATGTTGTGTATAAATGCTTTATTCTTGCTTTCCTTTCCATTCCGGAGGAAAATATAGCAAATAAATCATCTTTTTATACAGAAACTTACTAAAAATCGTGTTTCGCTTGCATAAAGGGAAAAGACATGACTGGAATAAGTCAAAATATACCCGGTGATTAAATTGCGGCACCGGAGATAGAACTGCGCATATACGTTTTGTGAAATAATTGTGTTCACGGCATTTGACATTCTATGTCAAATCGCGACGGCGGCATGCTTTTCGTTTAAACTAAATCGAAAGATGCGTTAGGACAAAACACGTCTCAAGTTGTGTTAGTGGAAATGCCCGTATAAACTTTGGTAAACGGGTTTTGTGATATTTAAAAGTATGTTGTACAATGCAGAGAATAATTACAGAATAAAGTGAGTAATTTTTAGACTGAATCAGTGTATACTGGAGGTGACATACTGTATATCCTTCATACAACTCTTACGTGTATCTTGATCTGCGTCTGGATAAATTGATTGTATACAATTATATTATTGTTTCATGCAGACAGCAGAAACAAAATATTTAATGTCGGTAAATGTAAATACGTCTGACATCTACTGCTAATTATATATACTATATCATATTTGATTATTTATTGAATATCAGAACAAAAAGTCTTACATTTACGAGGCAATGGCTTGTTATCTATATTTAAGATTTGGAAAGTAATAATGATATAATTTTGCTTTCCTTGTAAAAACCATCTTACCCCACTGTTTGCCCAGTCCGTATAAAGTATATATTCTTCCTGTTTTTTTTTTTTTTTTTTTTTTTTTTTTTTTTTTTTTTTTTTTTTTTTTTTTGTTGTTGTTGTTGTTGTTTGTTTCATGCGAGGTACGGAAACCACTACATAATGATAAATTTAACCCGATTGCCGAACCAACCAGAGAAAACGTTACATCGTATGTGTAATATGCTTCAGTTATAGACTTTAGATTTCGGAAAGCGGCCATCTTGAAAAAATAAAATACTCCAGTTCAACAATTAATTGTATTTGTTACATTTCTGGGCAAACAAACTACAGCCTACATTGAATAAACACCTAACATTAAATGCGAATTTAAATTTTACCAAAATAACTTATCTTTTTTTTCTATATTTTTTGACTGAAATACTGCGCATTAAATTACAATTTGAAAGATAAAATGTAACATGTATTTTAGTTCGTTCGTATTCAATTTTCAAGCATGGTTTTGCTTAGATTTAGAAAATGTTCAATGTATCTGAAAAGTAGATCGCATGTGTTCTCACCAAGAAAATCTCCTTTTCTAAACAAGATAAAATAAGCAAACTCAAAAACAAATAACACGGGTACTAAACAGTGCCTGCGGTACTGACTGTGCCGACGAGGATTGAAGGCACTTCGCTTCCTGTACCGCAGGTACTTCGTCAATGTTTGCAAAACGAGCGAGATCGGTGAGTGATTTTTGTCATTTTTGTCATTTTGTTACTGCATGGAGTATTTTTTCAAAAATCGGGGAATGTAGCGGGGTGTAGAACGTATCTTATCTACATACCCATGCTAAAATTTGTGGCAAATGAACAATATCCTTGAAACGTAAGGACAAATAAGTTGAGAATGAAACGTGATTTTTTCACATCAGTGACTGTTTAGACTCGATTTCTTTTCGCTGACCCAAACGATGTCGTCTCTGCCGTCGTAAATTATATTTATGAATGACATGTGATTTGTTAAAACATAAAATGTGTCCAGAAAATTTTGAATTTGTACGTTATGCCACTTTTGGAAAAGTGTCGCAGGCATTTTGACGATGCCGCAGCCCCTTCGAGGTGCCGCAGGCACTTTCAAAAAGTATCGGGGACATAAATTTGGCCGAAACTGGAAGAAAGGAGAAACAACATTTCCTTCAAGAAAACGAAAAGAAAAAGGGGTGTTGAATAGTATGCAGTGGAATGTAAGTCAACTGAAGTCAGGTACCCTCATATTGGCGCATTTCAGAAAGAGGTCCGCAGAATAAAAACCCTACTTTCGATTTCAAGTAAAACAACTCGAAAACAAGCGAATATTAGCATGAAAAGTGTCCTATTTTATGTAAAAGTCATTCACGAGTGGAATGATGCCCATTTGGCTCCCGATTTATGCGAAAATGCGCGAAAAAATAGAAAACTTAAGATCTATTTATTAGTGACTTCTTTCGACTACACCTACACCACGGAAGCACATTTTTGACCAAATTACAGCATTATAACCTCTGCCACGAGATAGGTAGGTAGCTGTCACGATACAATGTACTTCAAGAAATTATCGTGATAAAGCGAAATTTTCTAATAAGAGTCTCAACAGTCAAAAGTTTCCTGTAAATATTATTGCGATGATTCACATTATAATCTCGATACCATTTGTGTAAGAGCCCATTGTGGACAGCTGACATTTACTAGCTAGACAGTTATTACGGTATAAAATCAGAAACTATATCGATGTTTGAAATTTTCTGTAGTTATTTTAATAGCCTAACGCTTCCTGGAAATATTAAGTGTATCTACAAAAAAAAATTATTTTAAAAATGTTTTCAGAAAAAAGGAGAACTTAACAAGTATAGCTCATAAACGATCAAACGGGAGAATTTTAATAGTTTTTACATGTACGTAAAAACCTATTTTATTCCCTGAAAACAAAACTTAAAAAAAAAACATATCGAGCAGCATAGGACGGGTAGAGAAGGCAATTTTCAAAAAGCATAATGTTTTGGAAATACAGTTTGCTTCAACTGACCGGAACAATCGCGTACTATAGTTTAAGATTACCCGCGATGATAAACCGATTGCTAAACTTTTTATATTTGTGAATATAAGATATAATCGTACGAATGCGATTTCTCTGAGATTTGGTTAGTTATGGGCCAAATTTATGAAACTTTTCGAAGTGCCTGAGGCACCTCGAAGGGGCTGCGGCATCGTCAAAATGCCTGCGACACTTTTCCAAAATTGGCATAACGTACAAATTCAAAATTTTCTGGACACATTTTATGTTTTAACAAATCACATGTCATTTATAAATATAATTTGCGACGGCAGAGACGACATCGTTAGGGTCAGCGAAAAGAAATGAGCCTAAACAGTCATTGATGTGAAAAAATCACGTTTCATTCCCAACTTATTTGTCCTTACGTTTCTAGGAAATTGATCATTTGCCACAAATTTTAGCATGGATATGTAGATAAGATACATCTACACCCCGCTACATTCCCCGATTTTTGAAAAAAATCTTCATGAGTAACAAAATGACAAAAATCACTCACCGATCTCGCTCGTTTTGTAAACATTGACGAAGTACCTGCGGTACAGGAAGCGAAGTGCCTTCAATCCTCGTCGGCACTGTCAGTACCGCAGACACTGTTTAGTACCAGTGAATAAACTATATTCAACTCCAATTAAGTTATATAAACGGCCAGGTAGGCATCATAATTTAAGTAATTTTGCTTGTTTAATTAAAAAAGAAGTAATTAGAAATGCTAAGACATGATATCTTTATGATACAATTCTGATATTTGTATATATAACAAACTGAAGGCAACAATAAATCGACATTTCTGTATATCACTGGCAGACACACAGACACTGACGTCTGAGTCAACGCTAATGTCCATATTCTAGTGTATGTGTATAATACTGCTAGAGAAGTCTAGTCATACTGACCATTGACTTTCGTAGATGCTAAGAGTTATATATATCGCAGGACATTTCAGAAGAGTAAAGGAAAACGCGTCTGATACATAGGTATGCATCTAGATTTTGACAGTCTCGCACTGGCATAACTAGAATGTTGTCAGGTCTAACTTTTTATCGTCATTCCGCACACAGGAACTCTCTGGGAGATTTACCCATATCATGAACATGCCTGTCAATAATCTTCAAAAGGTCATTATCAGTGGGATTTCAAATTCTTGTATGTATACATTATGAATTATAATGACATCACTGTTTTATACTTGTCCCACTGAACATGGTCAACAGTTGTTCGGTAAAGGCTTTACACAGGACATAACACTAGACTTTCTCTTTCTTGAACGATATGATTCTTTCGTCTGTTCCGATGAGGTACTGGTGGAAGGTACTGCCTAAAGAAGTGAATGTAGTTGTTACATTTATGCCTAAAATTAAATAATAATAGGCAAAATCGAATACTTTTAGCAATACACGCAAAACTATATGCATAATTCTTTCTCCGGTGCCGCATTTTGAGCACCGTGTACATTTCGGCCCATATTTGCAATGTCTTTGCTCCTCAAGTAAAGTAAACATTACGTTAAGTAAGAAAACGAAACCGAAAATAGAATATAAGATGCTTTGTTGGCTATATCTTCCTTTGAAATGGAAAGGTTAGCAAGAAAAGAACATTTATGTACAGCATTGTGGTTCAGTTAAGCGACGTTTTGATAAAGATGCCTGCAGAATTTTCATCATACCTCATTCGTTCTTCCACAACTGTATTTAAGAAGACATTTTCTGTGATAAATCTTTCTTTATATACAGGTCGGACTACGAAGTCCGACTTTTGAAATCCTGTTTCAAGAACTTATTAACACAAAGAAAATGAAACCACTTACCGCAAATATGTCTATTTATTGTGCGCAAATCGTTCAACTAGAAGTGCCGCAATGGTGGTGCTCGAATTGCGCGATAAGCAGCAAGGACAACCTGACGTTTAATTTGAATATAATGATACCATTAATATAGTTTCATGTAAAATCCAAACGAGAGAATTAAGATGAAAACCAACATGATGATGAAAACTTTTTTTTTCGATTGAATAAATTTAAGGGTTATCGAATTGTTTTTCTCATAATACTACATTACGTTACCCTTACACCCACAAACCCACTTTTAACCCTAACATATGACAGCATAATTTAGGATTTTTCCTGTGAATCTTTTTCTTGTTTTAGCATTTTTCTTCTCATTCATCAGAGTTTCGACATAATCCCAAAACTAGCCACGGTATGTGAAAAATATATTTCTTTAATAGATTTCTTTAGAACTTATTAACTCGCAATTGCAAGGCGAAATGATTTCAATGCAGAACGTTGATACATGATGATGTTGCAGTTTTGCTCAGAATAAACAATTGATAATGCAATTGTATAAAATCACTTTGAAAACGTTTTTCTTTATAATATTTTAATGAATTATATCTTTATTAAAGAAACTGTATAATTGCATCTTACAAAAAGCAATCAACCGGAAAATGGAAGTAGCAAAATGTTATTTATCACAATAAAACGTATCGTAGAATTTGTGTAAGGGTCTTTCAAAATAAGTTTCTTTGCTAAATGAGACATTTTGATCCAGGACCACGGTAACTGCAAATGTATTAAAAACATGGATGCGTAAATATATGCTTGATAAAGTAGTTACATTGAACCATAGTAAGGAATAAAAAAATAGTTGTGCGAACTTTATAACATCGTTAAAATAAAATAGTCTCATAACTGCAACTGTGATAATGTACTCTTTGTTAGATTTTAAACATTGCCATATCTTATCGTTTGGGAGTTAGTCGAATTCACATGAACTGAACAGTTTTCTTTGACATTTCCCATCATGCCATTTCCATTCGTCGTTTACTTTCAAAGTCTTCAAACAATGATGTTTTCCTTTACCATTATTCGGTTGTGGAGGGTCCAAGTTGACGTACAAATCAGAAACATTAGTTCTATCCCACCAGACAAATTGGTCGTATGTTGCACCTAGCCAGAACTGCTCCTTGTATCCTGGAAGACAACATACTAAATACAAATATTACCCGAATACAGTTGTTTGCATCTTTATCTAAGTTATAAGTTACATACTGTAAGTCCTTGGTTCTGTCCTATTAAAAAGCACTTCGTTTCATTTTAAGCTATTGCTGCAATTATGCAATCATGCAATCATTACTGCAAGTATGAAATCATTTACTGCAATCATGCAATCAATTACTGCAATTATGCAATAAATTCCTGCAATCATTTTGATATCAATACAAGCTTTATTTGCATAAATTTAGTATAACACATCAGCTAGGGCAAGTGATTCGCATGTACTTTACATGAGGATCTTTCAAAGAAAAAAGTTTTAGAATATGAACGAAACTTCACGTTTTCTTTCTGAAGTATAAATAATTTGTATCCTTTTTGCTGTGAAGTAAATACAATAAGTTTGTGAATTTGGAGCAAATATCGGCCTTCGTCTTAGCGCATGTTTGTGCCCATTGCTTACTTTTACCTTGGTAAAAAAAATGTAGACATTCTTTAAGAATAGAATTTCCTTGAAATTGTTAGTCTATTTAATGTTTTAGCTTTTGTTTCGATTTCAGACATTTACAGGAAAGATCAGAAACGTGGCAATTAGGATTACTAATGTTTAAAATGACCATAAGTTGGTAAAACGACAAACCGTGAAAGACGTATCTCTCTAAAATGTTTCTTCAGTCTCTGACTTTATGTCTGCTAAATGTTCGCCAAGATCTTCGCAATATCTCTGTAAAAAGAATAATGAAATATTTAATCTCTATGTGCCTTTGAGATTTATTTTAGATTATATATTTTTACTATAGAAGGATCAGCTGTTATCATTATATCTGCCTTTACAAACAGTCGTCACATCATAATATTTCTAATATTTCAAAGCTTAAAAAATACAAAAATCAATACTGAATACATGACTACTTGTATCAACTCATAATATCACTAAACACCTGTTTATATTATCTAATAGAAACTACTTTTATCTTGGATGAAAACTTTTGATTAACATCCACTAAGATAAGATAGTACAGTTATTTGATCCAAAGGACTTTGTCCTTGAGTCAGTGCACCCAGATTAATTAAATAGCGTCTACTATCTCACTGGACGAATGCAGAGAACATATTGGTCGTCTATGCAATATTTTCGAGATGCTCAACTAAAATGTACACTTTAAAGAAATATATATTTTACAAAGGCACTATTTCCACAAAGCGAAATACTTGAATATCACTTTGAATCAATATATTGTTAGTCGTTGCTGTGTGTTTTTCTGTGTTTCTTATGTTGCCATATTTATGCGTTATTAAACTGACAAGAAAAATACGAAAGACAAACATATACCTGCGCCTCATCCCATGGCTTTTTCTCCTCAACTACTCGGTACTCTGAAATCAAAAATTATCATGTATAAACAATCAAGAATTAAATAATTTGTATTCTACGAAAATATCTAACCAACACGAAATGCATTTATTTTACGATTCTGGTGAAATAAATTTATATTTGTATATTTTCCCCTGACCGTTTCTAAAGACACGTTCAAAATCAAATATTCAATATTGCGAATTTATTTAATATCCGTGTGCGACTGCTTTTTGTTGTTTGAGCGAATTCATTTAATATTCAAATTTAGAAGTCCCCGAATACATATCCACGTAAAGTAGCCATTTTGACCTAAACTACGGAATTCAGTGCTGATGAAAGATTATTTCACAATAATTATTATCTAAATCCATAAGGTGTTATTTTCTATTAGGAGAACGAAAGGTTCACACAAGTTCTAAATGTTGTGTTAATGTCTGGACTGAGAAATTAATGTAAATATTTGAAAATTTCCGACTTCGTGTTTCAATTTTCTCACTTCTTGTTATACGCTATGAAACATGTAGGAATTATGTAATGAACTTCTCGCTTTTGATTCGAAAATCAAGCAATGTGAAGTGTTAAATGTGATTTTCATATTTCACATTTATTGGTTTTTCTTATTATACATACATACATACATACATACATTATGGAACATATGAAAACTATGTGAATTTTACATTTCACATTTTTCACTTCTCGTTTTCGGTACAAATATTGAGAGGTGTGAAGAGAAAAATGTGAAGTTCACATTTCTCACTTCTCATTTTATAGTTTTGATATGTTTCATAGTGTATAATAACAAATGAGAATTAGGAAATGGGAATAATGAGACGTGAAGTCATCACAAGGCTTTCGTACACACAAGAGGCTACTTTTTTGTAAATGTTTGGACTGAGAAATAAATGTAAATATTTGAAAATTTATGAAAGCTTGGTACTGACTTCGCGTTCCAATTATCCCATGCCAAATTTCTCATATCTCACTTCTTATTATATGTTATGACACATATAGGAACTATGAAATGAAACAGAGAGTTTCTCACTTCATACTTCTCGCTTTCGATACATAAAAAGAAAAAGGGGTAAGTAAGAAATGTGAATTACACATTTCACATTTCTTATTTCTCATTTCTTACTATACACTATGAAACATATAGAAACTTCCACATTTCACAACTCTCACTTCTCGTTTTCGATACAAAAATTGAGAAATGTGATTGGATATGTGAATCGTGAAGGCTTTCGTACCTTTTCCATAAATTTAGATACTTCTCAAATTTTCATTTGTCTACATGACAACACCTAAAATTTTATCTTACATTTACTTTTCAAAGTATATATCATATTAACTTATATTATCATCAGTGCAATACGTGGTATTCAATTCCAAGGTCAATCACTTACGTCTATAATAGAGTGTGCCATTCAGTAATGGTGCGTCAAATGCAGTGCATATTATGAGTTCGGTGAAAAACACCATAACATCTGGCGGTTACGGAACACTTCAGTACACACTGTGTTAAGCTCCCTTTATTTTCCGCCTCAAAAACGATCTGATCAGCATGACAGGTAAACCCTCCAACATTCTCAAATTTGGTAAACTCAGTAAATTGACGAATGGCAACAACCCCACAAAATATTCCGTAGTCAACGGATATGACCTGCTTTTTTACTAAAGTTCAACTAGCAGGTGAACGCGGTTCCTTTAGTTTAAAACTGGCAGATAAAGGTTAGAAAATGTTGACGATCCTGTGCAATTACAGCTTTTTCAGAGTTAAATTTAAATTGTATTGTTCTTTATTGCCTTCAAAGATAGATGGAACACACAGACGACGGGGGAGTGTCTGGATGGTAATGTGACCTGTTCCATTATTAAAAGTATTTAAAAAAGAATTTGTATGAGAAGTTTCCACGGACGCCGCCATATTTATATAACTTCGTCCTCAGCAGAAAGTAATACGCTCCTATGTAGTAAAAGCTTAAGTGCGGTAGATTACGCGTATGTTGAGAAACACTTCCTATTTCTTACTATACTACACAACAATACTAGACCAAACTAAGCTTTTGTGAAGTGTTTACACAAAAAAAAGTACACAAGACATAACTAAATAAATGTAAAAAATTTAGGTTTCTACGTCTGAATTAAAGCAAGAATCTAAACAATAGAGTGTACCGCTCCAGAAATAATGACAGCCTCATAAAACAAAAACAAACTTTACTTTGATAGAAAGCATCTATTAATAATACAAAATCTGGCAGCAATGATTTGAACACATAGATAAATTTTATCAAAATAAGTGTAGAAGAAAGTAGAAGGCAGTTTAGCATTATTGATAGCATTTTTTTTTTGCATCGCTACATAGATTTTAGTTTACTAATTCTATCTATGTCATCTCTCCCGCCATTCGGCACCGACTTGAGCGGGACTTTGTTTTTGATCTTAGAATATTGAAAGGACTCATTGTCTAAACTTATCGCTAATAACCAAACAGTGGATTATAGTATTGTCTAGTAAATCCAACAGCAACATGTTAAAATAGCGGGTGTTTTCACTTTTCTTCGGTGATGGGCCTCCTTCTAAAAAAGGTGTTTTAAATTTGAATTCTAATCTTCTTGGCAGAGCATTCCAATCTGAAATGTCCTGATGTAAAAGTTTCTGCGATGAAATACATTAAAAACGTAATTCGGAATGAATTGCTTCTTTCCGTCAGATTCTTTAGGAATATTTTCCAAAACTACTTCAAGCTGGAATTGTTTAAATCGATTTAGTATGTTTTGATTATCTTGTTGTTTTTCCTGCAGCTTGTTTTTATCAAAGTAAAATATTAAAAATGAACTTGATAATCGCAAGTGGCGTGGAAGAAGATCAGACGCTTGAATGTTTAGTTTATAACACTGCAATTTTTTTAGAAAATTACTCGACCGTAAGCATTTCAAACATTATTGATAAATGATTCACAGGTTAAAATAAAGCAACAGTTATAAAGCAAGATTCTTCTTGATAACAAAATTGCTACAGGACGTTTTATGGGATTTCGTGAATATTTGAATAACTTATATTTTGTTGTGCATAGATTTAGTGATAAGTTTAAGCCAAAATGAACGATACTTCATCAGAAATCTCTTAAATTAGTTAATTTAGTATCGTACCACTGTATAATCTGCATACATTATAAGCTTACAAGATGGACTTGCCATTACTAAAGACATTAAAAAGAAATCTAAAATATAGTCCTAATGGACTCTACATGAAAAAATCATATGTTCAAAATGACACTTCGTAATGCTTGTGATGTTTTCCAAAGTATGATTTAAACCCGCTACTTCATGAAACTCCCATTTCTGTCTTTCAGGTTTTGAAAGTCAGATTATAGTACTTGAAATTGAAAATGTCTGAATTTTGAACCGGTGGTCAAAGCAAAAATAAAAATTTACATAGTACGGCCTCCCTCCAGTATTTATAACTTTACGAAATATGCATTATATCATTATTTTACTTAATCTATAACTCTTGGAAATGTTGATTTTCCAACACAATGGGTTATGTTATTAAATGATCACTATTATTATCGTCTTTGACATTGTCAAATATGTTTGCGGCTTATATGTTAAGTGGTACCGAACATTAGGTACAAAATGTCTACATTATAATCGCCCAGGAAAATATTCATTTCACAAGTCAATATACCTGATTGACTTGAATCAGACAATATCGAAGTTTAACGAATGGAAGGCCGATGGTTCTACTCAGGTGCCCAGTCGTGATGAAACATATAAACAAGCAAACCTTTCAAAGTGTCAAAAATAATGGCGTTTGTTTTAAAGGCTCGGTACTTCAATCTTTGAAAGAGTTATTTGAAAAGATTAGAAGGAAATATTGTATCGTTTTTAGAGTAGATTCGTTGAAAATCCAACTCACTCACTTACTCGGTATATAACTTTATGCCGCATCCCCCAAAGTATAGTATCAAAACCAGGGCGAAAGAATCGTAAGTTCTTGTCTGTGATGAGCTGTAATGCACAAGAAGGCACAGAAACTTAGAAAAATGTGCAAAAATTAACACAGAAAACCACAAGACGAGACTTTCGTCCTTCACTGCTGTTATTCTGTTTGAAGTGCACATGCGCTGGTGAAGAACCAAACTGGCCCGTCACCAAAATATAAGTAGGTGTATGAATGATACGTGAAATGAATCAACAGTTAGAATGACTAATTGAATGAATGTATGATAGATAAATGAATAACTGACTGTAATTATATTATGGCTTACAAATTGGGACTTTAGATATATGAATATTGGAATAAGAATTTCTAAAGGATGTCTATTATACATGAAGCCATCTACAATATAATATAGAAATACAATTACAAAGTATGTTCAAGAGATTTACAAAAAATGCACACAATAATAAGACATAAATAGACATAATGACATGAATCAGACAAAAGGACCCAAAGACATAATGACATTAATTTCAGACATAATGAACCTTAGACATAATGACATGAATCAGACATAATGGCCCTAAGACATAGATAGACATAATGCAGACATAATGACCCTGCACGACATATAAAGTATTCCAATGGCAATGTGTTATTTTGTGACTCCATATATGAAACAACGGTCCATAGTGTTATTGACAGGTGTATATAGTTCAAAAATAAAATTTGCTGTGCTTTAAGGCGCTGACCTCCAGATTTTGACTTAAAATAATACTTCTTTAAAACTGAAGTTTGGTCATATTATGAGGAATAGAATATGAGGTTTAGTTTCTAATCTATCTTAAAATGTCAAATCAAGAAAAAAAATGCACGCGTCGGGAATCGAACCCAGAGAGCCGCGACAATAAAAAAATTTTCCGCTGTCCTTACCAATACCATCATTGAGGACTATGTGCTATAAATATTTATAATTAAGGCCTATTTCCATTGTCAACATTAGTAACGAGGCCATACTTTGAAAAATGACTTTAAAATTCTCATTTTAAAGAATTTATTATTCTCTTGTCACCAGTGCGCAAATTACACTGAGCTATCAGTTTTTTTTACGTACACCGTAACAGTTGTATAATGATTCCTTATATTTCAGGCAACAATAACACTTGCAGCTGGTCATTTTCAAGCAGTGTCATGAAGCGACTATTCCAGTATATAGAAGAAAGAACATCTGAAATAATTCGTGCAATAATGGTGCATAAGGCGCTTCATCGTGTAGCGAATAAGTTATTGTTAAGTTTATAAAACATTATACGTTCGAGATGATTTCAATGGCATTTAAGGGACCTTTAACCTAATCTTAATTGCATTTTTGAACCATTTGAATATGTGATAGAATAGTCATTTAACCTATCTTATTGCACGGCTGTGTATGTCTCAATTTTATTCATGTTCTTTTTAGTTCGTGTTGACCAGACGATTGATGCATGCTCAAATTGGTAACGAACAAGTATTTATAAGCAAAAGATTGGACAAGTTCGTTTCTGTATCACTGATTATGCTGACGAATCCCACTACTTCTGATTTCAGACAACCTCGCCGAATGGCCCCTTACATCAAACGTAGGTAGTAAATGAGGCAGCTATCACAGTAGATTTTCGGTGAGAGGGTAATTTGATCACGCTTGTAGTTTGCTCCGCCCATCGATCATAAAGGTTTAAAATCACAAAAAAGACTCCAGACATACAACGGTGTTAAGGGTTAGTTTACAAAATTGAAATGTTACGGGAGTTTATTTCAAGATAATCCTGCGTAATACATACATACATGTGCATATACACATGCCCAACATATATAAAGATTACACATTTGAACTGTCTGAAGATCGAAATTGACGTGTATAATTTATTTATTTCTCGAGGAAATACAACATAACTGCTACCACAAATTAGTCTGTTATTGTTCGAAGGTTTCATGAATTTATTTTAATTTGATGTATCCAGTCTTCGTAAAATGTCCACGGATATCGGTCATGGAAAATATAGCATTCTCAATATTGGCTTTACACATTGAACATTAAGGTTCCTTTTCAATTGTGAGAAAACGAACTCGACAATATTTATTTATTTATTTATTTATTTATTTATTTGAAACTACATGCACCATCTTGTCGGAATACAACTACAGTCTGCCCCACCTAATTTTGGACTTCAACTTTGGACCGATATGAAGAAATGGAAAGGGATCAAAAAACATACATGTGTAACATGTTTTTGTGAATTGAAAAAGTCTCCCTTCAGAATTTCAAGGATTTTTGCAACAATCGTCTGGTTTTGTTTATTTCTGGTCGTCTTTGCCAAATATTCTCTATTTCGAAGATTTTCGGGAAATTTCACGTGTTATTTCCCGGGAACGTTTCACACTTATTTTTTTGTACTTGGCTATTTTTCTTCCAGTAAAAACAGCTAGAGTTTGAAATAGAATCAATAATATATGCTAAGGGCGAATTTTGGAAAAATGCAAAAAATGAAAATAAGAATAGAACTTTCTTTGCACGAAAGACCGGACATGAGAAATAAAGACGCTAGGATGCAATTGATAAAATAGACATTATGTTATTGTAAAGAATAAAAGCAATTTTTAATTTGTTTTACGTAGTCCCTTATATAAGCCGTTGTCTCAAATTAAAATATATCGAGACTGCATCTTTAATTGCGTTGAGGTATGATTTTTTACCCAAATCGAACGGTCCTTAAAAATAATGAGCACTTAGGTAACAGAAAGCACCAGTCAACACACAAACATATCCATTTGTTCATGTGTTATCATCCAAACCTTCAATACGATTGTAAACAAAAATAACCCATAACGAAATTGAGTTAAATGAGTTGAGAGCATCTCTGCTGTTCCCAACTCTGTTATCTATGACTGAAACTATGATATGCACTTGACTTGTATTTATTTTACGTCAATGCTAGCGAATAAATACAAACACATTTTCAGAAAAAGCTGAAAACCTGGAACGGAAGTAACTACTTGATTTGAAGTGAAATGTTAATTACGGGCCTTCCGTGTAAGTAAATCCTACTAGTTTTGGACAAAGGTTGTTTAAGTTTTCCATGTCTGCTATTTGACAGTAAATAGACGTCGCCAACTGTAAAATGATATTTGTGTGGATGGCGCTATCTTGGAATGGACGTCACGTCATTTTACAACGGAAGTCTATAGGGGAAAAACATAAAATCTTAATTTTCAACTTCATTTTACATTTTTCAAACAAAAATGAAATAGGTGCCTGGAGATATTAACCTTCCTGTATTAACGATGCCATTTTTTGACAATTTTACATACTGTATAAATAAATTATCGGACGTCCAAAATTAGGTGGGACAGACTTTAAAAGTTTCGTCCCTAGACTCGTGAACGTCTGGTAATACCTAGGATCTATAGTGCCTTTCTGTTTAAAGCGCCTCAAAGTTCTGCCGCAGCTTGTTACAAATAATAGTACATTTGGTTCTTGTTGTATAGAGAATGGAAATCTATGACCATGCACTAGATTTTGTAATAAAGGGTTTAAATACAGTCCATCTGTCATGTTGATTGCTATTTTAGCGCGTCAATCATGATTGATATCACTGTACTTAACATGCTTCAGGTCACTGTTAGTGCAACCGAGTACATCGCATGCAGTCTTGGTAATTTTTTATTTTCATTTTTGCTTCAAAAATTACTAAATGGTGCAGATAAATACGCAGCCATTTGTCTTTAAAGTAATAAGAATTTCTTTCCTACAAGGCATTAAGCTACATACAAATTAAACAATGAGATGAAATATAAAGTGTTGCGGTCTTATAATTAAACGTCCACCTGAGTTTGATTACTTCATCAAGTCTTCCAGGTTTAAAGGTTGTTAATTCAGGTTGTCTATGATGCAGCACATTTCAAGTTCGACGCCGAGAATTCATGAGAATTGTCGAAGTTGGACAAACTTATGTATTGATAGGAAAGCTAGTTCTGATTTTAAAATAACAAAAGCACATGTGATTCTAATTAAATGCATATTATAGTCAAATGGTACAATCGTTATATACTAGTATTTGTGACAGGCAATCTAACAGTGAATAAAGTATAATCAAGATTAGATTTTACAAACGCTGTGAAAGTAGAGGTTCAGTCTTTAACTTCACAGTTTTAAATCAAAAGATAAATCACTTTACCGATATTTTCTCTCAAACTGTAAAATACCAAACCAAACGATCGGCCTCGATTAGAATTTCATTGGAAAAGTTTTTCATAGGAAAAATTATACATGATTTCATAGAAATCCGTCAATTTATTACATTATGCATATGTCCTCAGTGGATTGAGATTTGCTGTTCCTCGTCTTGGTCGCGGGAAGCAAGAGGATGAAGGTATTCGAAAGAGCCTCTTGTCTATACAGATGGATCAGCCACATGCGCCATCAAAGATGGTAAAGCAGGAGTTTTCATTCAATACCCATCTGACAAGAGAGAAACACTACATGCAGCCACAGAAAAACACTGCAGCAATTACAAGGCAGAGACTGAAGCACTCATGACAGCCGTCTCGATGATTGAAGACTCGGCAGAAGAAAGCTCCTCAGCCGTCTTTCTCACAGATGCGCTGTCTGTCATGGAAGCTCAGATCAACAATAAAGCTCCGCAGCTAGCCAGGAGAATGCAGTGCCTGTGTATGACCTTCAAAGTAGCACTCCAGTGGATTCAATCCCATTGTTGACATACAGGCAATGAAGAGGTAGACCAACTGGCTATGCTAGGAACTCAGTCGGAACAACCAACAAAACCAAGGAGAAAGTCATCATCATCAAAGCATCAGCGAGACTAAAGCTATAGGAACATGCTTTTTATCTCCTTGATCGGTCTGAACAAGTGATGCTGGTCAGGCTTCGCTTAGGACACAACCAGCTCAATGTCCAAGAAATACAGACTTGCACCATCGCCAACTTGTCCATGTGGTGAGGAAGATCAGACTGTGGAGCATATACTTCAGAGATGTAAAAGGCATGACCAGGAGCGAGCTTCGACTTGGATGATAGATATATCAATCCACCAGAAACTGTATGGAGGCATTGAGGATCTGCGGCAAACCACAATATTCATCGAGGCTATTGGTCTAACCGTGTAGTTGCGAACTAAGAAGAAGATTACTGCATACAGAAGACATGGAGTATGCGATGTAATGAATACTTTAGTCAAAGGGAAAAAATAGAGATAAAAATAAGCTGTTGCCCATAAGCAACTTGGGAGTTTTATGCCTACCTCTGCTTTATTGCAACTACATGACCATGTGATTTCTAGAATCCAAATTATAGGATCCATCCATCATGTGACCCGCCTCACGTAGTCGAGTGATTAGTAGCTGACTTGAAATCATTGTAACCTCTTACTGATTGGGGCATGGGTTCGAGCCTTGCTACCGACAATATCTCTTTATGTGAGTAAGTTTGCAGTTTCTTGCGGAGGACGGGAGTCTAGCACTGACTCTTCCCGGATGCGATGGTTAGGAATTTCCGTCTTGAGCAAGTTTCTTGGCAAGGAAACTTACTTAGTCATATAAAGTCAATGAAGGAGTCCAGCACTTAAGACTTTTAACTTCATGTACAACAGCTACAGGAATGGAAGCAGAATTGTTGATAAGTAGGTCGATGTTCAATGTACGAAAAATAATTTTTTTCAACTTTTTTTTGGTGCAGAAAGAAACGCCCCTCGGTGCAAAATGTAACGTCCCGGGGCGCTATAACGGGGTATACGGAATGTAAATAAGACAGGTGGATGGACAGCTTAGTGGTTTGCACACTGGCCTTCCAATCCTGAGGTCGGGGGTTCGATCCCCGGCAGCTACTCGGGAATTTTTAGAAACGCTTTTCAGTGTCTCCCACCCAACCAGAGGTATACTGGTCAGGAACCCAGGCAATCCTTTCGTGTATCAGTGCCAACACTGGGCACGTTAAAGAACCAGGCTGTCTATTCGCAAAGAGCTAGGCAAAGTTAGCCGGACAAGCCTGTATCTGATTTCTGATCTCTCTGTCGTGGGGGCTTTGTCTCACTCTGTCCCTCTTGTCTGTACTAGAAGAGGATGAACTATGTAAAGCGCCTTTGAACGTGAAATTGATCATGAAAAGGGCGCTATATAAATCTGGTATAATAATAATATTAATAACATTGACTTTGTTTCAGTCCAATAGAAGATAACCAGTAGTTTCAAACAACATCGGCAGTTTCATTCTTCAGTTCTCGCAAGACAACTGCTTGAGTAAATCAGGACCAGCAGCTTTATTCACCTCAAGATTGGAACGAAGCTTAAGGATACCATCAATGTTTATATTGATGTACGGAACCTGCGGATATTTTGTTTGGCCTGAAGATCTTATTGTACCAAAACAGAATTTAACAAGAGATAGGGGAGATGTAAGAAATATTTAAGACAGACCGTTTAATATATTGGTCTTCTTAGCAGAAAGTCACTCTTGTTATTGAGAAAATACATTGCAAATCTTGCAAATGATTGGTCGACGCAAACTGTCTGCCAACATTTCTCAGTACTTTTCTCAAACAATTGCTTTTGAAGATAATGAAGATACTTTTCCAGTTGCGCGAAATGTTAGAGAAAATTACTGATTGTAGACGTTTTGATCGGAGGAAAGCGGTAATTTTCCTGTCTTTGGCGATCTTTAATTTAATGAATTTCGTCAAGTTTTAAGGAAAGTATAGGCAAAATGTAACCTTAATCGGGACATTTTCTCCGTGTGTACGATATCCAAGCCTCACATGTGTTGGCCACACTGTGTCTTTGCATGTTCACTACCGCCCATGAACAGCCTCAATCAAAAGGAGCTTGCAACATTTTTATTTATGTCGTGATGGATGACTTGTGATTTTACACTGTAAATATAAAGGAAAGATATTCCAAATGACCCTTTGCATTTAGGTAGGGGGGGGGGGAGTTTTTCCCATCCATTCAATACGAAAATATGCCTATTTTGGACCTCTATTCTCATGAAAAAATAATATGGCGTATTTAAACTGTAAGTTTTGTGCGTAAAAGCTTTATTTTGATAACTGGACACAGAGGATTAGTGGATTAGTCTAGGGTACTGCTCTATTGAATTTGACACATATTGGATAAAACTGGTTTGTTGTTTACATTGTTAACATTATAAAAATGGAAAGCAAAGAGAAAAAAAGAAAACACAAGGCAGGAACATTGCAGATACTCCTAAGGCTAAAAAGGTCAGAACTCATTCAGATATCAGTGAGACAAATACAGAGGAACTTACTTTTATTTACCAGCAGTTAGAAGGCCTGTCAGAAAATATTGTTATCTTAGGGGGGAGCTCAAACAATATGCTAACCAAGGATGATATTGAAAGTCTGGTTACTAAAACTGTAACAAACAATGTAACCAAAATGGAGAAACAAATGATATGGACATTAGAATCTAACTTCAGAATCAATACTCGACAATTAAATGAAAAACTGGACAGTCTGAAATTTGAAAATTACATGCTGAAAAGTCATAATCAATACAAATCAGTCGGTGGAAAAGCTTGAGGAAACAGTCAGAGCTCAAGAGGTCATTAAAAGAGAAGAGAGCAGAAGATCTTATTATATTGAAAAGTATTCTAGGAAAAATAACTTTAAAAAAATAAATTTTAAATAAATTGAGGGTGAAACAGTTAATAGTCTCACAGAAAGTGAGCATATTTTTGGAACCTTAAGACATAACCCTGTCTAAGACAGAAATTGTGGACTTACATAGAATCCCGGGAAGACCAGGCTTACCAAAACCGGTTCGTGTGAATGTAATCTGGAAAGTGAAAATTAACAGAATTAAAAGTAACAGTGAAAATTGCAGACTCGGTGGTTTGATTGAGTCTGTTCATGAGTAGTAATGGAAAATACAACACTGCCCCTACTCAATAACGATGCAAACACTAGAATTATAACCAAACAAGCAGCTATGAAATCAGCAGGCAACATGTTGGCAGATTATGTCAAAAAGCGAACTACCTCCTGATAAATCGCTTGTTGCACAATCCAAACATTAAAAATGCGTGCTTTTTCAATGGAGCAGTTTACGGGTTGGACAACGATGGAAAAAGACACAAATTTGACCTATATGATAGTGTGGAAGATATTATAAAAATTACTAATTGAAGAAAAGGTATATAAATAGAAACTTGACTGAGGTTACTGTTACTGTCAAAAAGTGTTGTTATTAATTGATATATCTCAATAACAGGAAAAAACATTTGATTATGAAATCATTTTAAAATAATGAATAAACATGGTTAATGCAGTACTAGTGTATTTTTGGTCAAAATTAATGGCTTCTCAAATATAGAAATATTTACAGCTGTTAACAAAATTGATAGAGATGTTATTAAGATTTAAGTGCTGACTTTACTTCTTATGAAGATATAATTTTTCTCTTGCTTACTTTATAGTTGCAATTTAGAACCAATTTGCTCTGTCTCATGTCTTTTTTGTTTGTTTGCTTTTTGTTTTATTATTTTTTCGCTAAAGGAGTTATTCTCTTTAATTTAAGGCTGATACTGTTGTATAGTATTGTATATTAGATAAAATGTTTCCAACATAAGACCCAGTATTGTATATTTAAACAGAATGTTTCCAACATAAGGTACAGTATTGTATATTAAATAAAATGTTTCCAACATAAGACCTAGAATTGTATATTGATTAGAATGTTTCCAACATAAGACCCAGTATTGTATATTAAATGGAATGTTTTCAACATAAGACCCAGTACTGTATATTAAGTAGAATATTTTCAACATAAGACCCAGTATTGTATATTGAATAGAATGTTTCCAACATAAGACCCAGTATTGTATAGTAAATCTAATGTTTACAGTATGAAACCCAGTATTGTAAAATATGTGTAATTTTCCTTTGTTTGATTCTGTAACTGGTCAGGAACTAGTACACAAAAGTCTGATAGCCATTTTTAAGACATGTGCATAAAATTCCTATGTGAAGTATGATATGCTTTTTCTCTACACCATAGGACTATGTTTAAATACCTTTATCAACAGATGATAAGTCCTTATAGACATTTGGTCATTTTCTTCTCGACAATAATTTCCTCTGTCAATAGAATAAGTACAGAAACTGCAGTTAAGTGTCAGCAAAACATAAGAATGCTGTTATAGTATTTTGAAATAAATTCTTTTATACGCTAATGATCTTCTTGCACCAAGTTGTTTATATTTTTTACACACCTTTTTTTTTTCAACTTACCCACATTCTAGATATAATTTTATGAAAGTTATGGAAATACTGTCCATGTTTGGAAATAAAGCCATGTTTCTATTTTATATGGATGAAATAAGTATTTTGTCACTTAACTGCCTCGGCCTAAGTGAGAATAAAAAGAGAATAGATGTCTTTAAATTTTTGAAAGAAACAAACTATCACATATACTGTCTA
This sequence comes from Mercenaria mercenaria, assembly GCF_021730395.1. Lineage (NCBI taxonomy): Eukaryota > Metazoa > Mollusca > Bivalvia > Venerida > Veneridae > Mercenaria > Mercenaria mercenaria. The sequence goes on from NC_069378.1 coordinate 3,908,475, forward strand.
CAGGACACTCATTTTACCAAGAGTCAAGACAATTTATTTACTTTCAGTGGAATGGGGAGTGATATGTTTGTTTCTCAAAGTCCAAAGCTAGTGGTGTAGCTATTCTTTTTAACAAATATTTTGAAATTGATGTTCATAAATCTGTAACGGATGATGTAGGGAATTTTATTGCACTGGATATTACGATAGAAAAACAACGATTAACTTTGTTAAATCTGTATGGACCGAATAACGATGCTCCAAGTTTGTTTCTACAATAATGTCTTTCAAACAGCTGAGAACTTGAACAACGAAAAATGTATAATTTGCGGTGATTTTAATTTGGTCCTAAATCCAGATATTGATTATAATAATTATAAAAAGATAGATAAATGACAGAGATAATTTAATAAAACATTTTAACAATTAAACAGTACATCAACTGGTAGACCAATATAGGGAAAATGTTACAGACATGTGAAAATTTACCTGGAAAAGGCGTAATCCTATACAGCAAGCTAGACTAGATTTTTTTCTTGTAAGTGAGGAACTGTTACCACATGTAAAAAACTGTGAAATCAAATGAAATCCAGCCATAAATCAGATCATTCCATCGTCTTATTAAAAGTGGGCTTCTCTCATATAACCCATGGTCAAGTACTTAGGTAGCACAATAACTCTCTTTTAAATTTTAGTGAGTATTTAAACTGCATTAAAGAAATCAATAAAGAAATAAAGTGACAATACTGTATACCAGTTTATCATTTTGAGAATACAGAAAATATACCAAATGATGAAATTTATTTGTTATAAATGACCAGGTAGTTTTGGAAACACTGTTAATGGTATTACGAGGGCAGTCAGTATCCTATGCAAGTTACAAGGGAAAAAAACAGTGTCAACTAGAAATGGAAATTATGAGTAAGATACAGTCGTTAAAAAATACATTAAAAGAGGAAAGATTCAAATGAACTTTACTCATTAAAGAAACAATTTAATTCTATTAGAGAAGAAAAAGGTAATCTATTAAGATCCAAATTTAGATGGATTGATGAAGGAGAAAAGCCAGCAAATTTTTCTGTAACCTTGAAAAACATAACTATTTAAATAAAACTATTTCAAAGTTAGAAATAAACGTGGCAAAACTGTTGTATCTCAATCAGAAATTTTAAAGGAAATGCATTACTTTTATCAAAAATTATATGAAAATAAAGATGAAAACTTCATAAATGTAGACTTCAAAAAAGAATTTGATAACTATAATATTCCAAGCTTATCAAACTTAGAAGCTGAATCTATAGAAGAAGCAATAAATGTCCGGGATGTGATGGCTTCTCCGCTAATTTCTTCAAGATCTTTTGGAAGCAGTTAGGACATTTTATTATCCGGTCTTTAAATAATGCTTTTAACAATGGTTCAATGTCAGTAACACAAAGACAGGAAATAATTACTTGTATACCAAAACAAAATACATCACGTCAGTTTTTAAGGAATTGGAGACCTATTGTATTTTTAAATACAGTATGCAAAATAGTATCTGGATCTATTGCTAACAGATTAAAAACGATATTAGATAAAATTATTAGCAAGGAACAAACAGGCTTTTTAAAGGGCAGATTTACTGGTGAAAATAATAGATTATTATATGATATAATGCATTACTTAGAAATAAACAACTCACCAGGTCTTCTTCTAGTTACTGATTTCGAAAAAGCATTTGACTCAATTTCACGGTACTTTATATATAAAACATAAGATTTAATATATAATTTTGGCTACTCCATAAAACATGGGTAAATATTTTCTATAATAGTATTGAATCATCTGTAGCACATTGTGGTTTCTTAACGGAGTTCTTTAAAGTAGGCCCCGGCTGTCCTCAGTGGGATCCACTATCTCGTTACATTTTTATCCTCTGTACAGAAATACTCATTCATGGAATTTAAAAAAAAATGACGCAGTAAAAGGCATTAATATTGGTAATGTAGAGCACATTATATCTCAATATGCCGATGATACTTCCATCCTTTTGGATGGATCAAAGGAGTCTCTTGATCACTGGTTGTCTGGTCTTAAAGTTTTGATAAGACATGCATTATTTGGCAATAGTCCAAACATATAGTGCAGCCTCTATAAAACAAATTTGAACTACTTTGGGGACAATGTAAATTCAAGTAACTTGGAGTTTATTTTCATGTTGATTTAGAAAAAAATGATTGATTTGAACTATAATGAAAAAAATAGAGAAAATGAAGAAGTCAATAAATTAATCGTAGGTATTTAAGTCCATCAGGGAAAATTATAGTAATTAAAAGTATTTTGATACCAGTTTTTAATCAGCTATTTCTTACAATTGCGAATCCTGATAGAACAATGATAAAAAAGATAAATGAATTTCTATTTGAATTCCTATGGCAAGGTCCAGCTAAAATAAAAAGAACAGTAATTGTTAAGGAATAATTTGAAAGTGGTCTTAAAATGGTAGACTTAGATGCATTTATTAAAAGTATGAAGCTAACATTGCTAAGAAGGTTAGTTCTTCATGGGGGGAGGGGGGAATGGTAGGGGTCAGTGGCCATCTCTTACTAATCTCTATTATGATTAAAGTAAATTTTTCAACTGTGGCAAACACTATGCAGAAAAATGGCAAATATATGCAGCAATTTGTTCTGGAAATATGTTCTTACTGGTCTTGGAGAGTTTATATCTATAATACAAATTGAATTCAAGTACTTCTTCAAAAGAACCACTTTTTATAATCATAATATTTGTATCGGTAATGACATTTGTTAAAATTGTAATATAAAAAATAACCTTATACATTACATGGGAATGAAAAATGTCATTATGAAATACTTCAGTAAAACTCACATGGGACAACAATTAAATAAACATCAAACTCCTTTACTACCAATCCTGTGTCCATAGTCTTAAAACATAAACAAGGAACAATGCCAATTTATAATATCTTTAATAAAAACAAAGAAGTTCCTACCAGTCAAATAAAATGGAACCATCGATATTTTGTTCAACAAGGTGAATGGAAGGCGTACTATAAAATGACTTTGACTGTTTTAAAGACACGAGTACCCAGTGGTTTCAAGTCAAGATATTACATCGTATTTTACCACTAAATGATTACCTATTTAAACTTAAAATAAAAGACACACCTTTATGTTTATATTGTAATGTAGAAAATGAAAGTATTGAGCACTTATTTTGGTCATGTATTCATACATTAAATCTCTTCAGTAAAATAAGGTTATTGTGTGAAAGAATAAATATCACATTTTTGCCAAATGAAAAAATAAATGTTATCTTAGGTACCACAGATAAGCCATTGACATCACTTTGGTACTACATAAAATTATCTTCCAAGGTAGGTCCTTACAAAGGCCCTTAACACTCACTGGATTTATATTTTTACTCTATTATAATCATATACTCAATAAAGATACTGCAATAAAAAGAAAGATAGTGCAAGTTTTTGAAAAAGAATGGACCATGGTTAAGAGTATATTCCAGTAAATTTTATTGATCCTCTTTCTAACATCAGGAATGTACTTTCTCTTTAACCAATATCCAATCTATGGATAGCTATATCCAGCTTTTTCTGTCTAAAGAAAACAAACACTGAAATCATGGTGGTTATGTTCTTTTCCTCTTTTCTTTTGCCCTCTAGATTTCTTTTTTTTTTTTTTTTTGCATTATAGTAAAATAAAGTATATATATATATAAATTATTGTCTCTCGACAAAATATAATGGAATATTATTACATTGATATAGTACATGTTAACGTAAAGAATTCGTCTTGAATTCTGAGCTTATTTTGAATATTTGAATATTTTATGAATAATACTATAGTATTAAATCGTACTATTGCTTTGTTACCACCAATAGAGACCACGGATGCATGTAAATCACCAAGTGCAATGCTGGTGTCTATTGTATCGTCATGTGAGAGAGGGAAAAGCAATCGACTGATTAAATCTATTTAGGTGTGAAATAAATATGAAACTACATTTTCATTTATTCAGATATTTTTATAAGCAGAATTGACTTTCTGGTAGTGACTTCATCCTCATGTTTAGTATCATAGTGATGGAATATTGTAAAAACTAACGCTATGTTATCAAAGCAGTTTTGAATAAAGTATAAACATTTTTGCTTTTCGGAATATTCAGTGTACATTTTTATTTGAAATGTAAAACATGCATTGAAACTGGAATACACTATATATTAAACATACTACCGAAAAGCTTCAAACAGGCCTATTGATGTATATTTTTGATGAACCGTGATTTCACGTTTGTCAGACTGTTTTCGTAAACACTTAAACGTACAGTCAGTACGCATCGAGTTGCTTGTGTCTAACCATATTATCATAAAGTGGTGTACAGTTTGGGGAGACAACTTAACGTATAAGTTGATGACACCAAAATGATATTTTGACGTTTTATTTGAATGAAAAGTCTCCATTAATACAGTATCATGTAAAATCCAAACGAGAGAATTTAAATAACAACCAACAGTGTGATGAAAACTTTATTTTCTTCCGATTGAATAAATTTCAGGATTATCGAATTGTTTTTCTCATAATACTACATTACGTTACCCTTACACCCCAAACATTCTTTAACCCTAAACAAATGACAGCAAAATTTAGGATTGTTTTCTTTTTCCTGTAACTATTATATGTTTTCTAGTCTTAGCATTTATATTCTTTTTTATCAAAGATTTGACATAGTCCTAAGTAGATATTGTTTCAATACATTTCCATACAACTATATAACTCGCAATTGCAAGCCAAAATGACTTCAATGCAGAATGTTTAACATATGATGATATTGCAGCTTTGCTGAGAGTATACTTCTGATAATACAATTTTATAAAATTGCTTTGAATACATTTTCTTTATTTTTTTTTCAATGAATTATATCTCTTTTAAAGAAATTGGATTATTGCATCTTACAAAAGGCCATCCACCGGAAAATGGAAATAGCAAAACGTTATTTATCACAATAAAGGATATCGTAGAATTTGTGTTAGTGTCTTACAAAATACGTTTCTATGCTAAAGTGAGACATTTTGATCCAGGACCACGGTAACTGCAAATCCTATCATGTAGAATAGGGATGCTTATATGTACGCTTGATAAAGTGGTTACATTGAACCAAAGTAAGGCATAAAAATAGTTGTACGAACAATAAAACGTCGTTAATAAAAGTACTCAAATAGTCTCATAAATGCAAATATACTTTTTGTTAGAATTTAAACATTGCCAAATGTATTGGTGGGAGTTAGTCGAATTCACATAAACTCTTCACTTTTGCAGCACATCTCGCATCACGCCATATCCACTTGTCATTTACTTTAGAAGTCTTCATGCAATGCTCTATTCCTTCATGATTATTCGGTTGTGAAGGCGCCCAGTTGACGTAAAAATCAGAAACATTAGTTCCGTCCCTCCAAACAAATGTTCCCTCACTTTTAACGTCTGTTGCACCTAGCCAGAAGCTACCATTGTATCCTGGAAGACAACATACCAAATGCAAATACCCGAACACAGCTGTTTGAATCTTTATATAAGTGATAAGCTTTACATTAAATACAATGGTACTGTCCTCTTTAAAAAAAAAAACTTAGTCACTTTACCATTACATTATTATTATACTTGCTTTGAAGCACAAAGTACTTAGATTTTGGCCAATGCATAAAGTACAAAACAATGACCACTTATACATTTTGGAACGTTTCTCTACAAGTAAAGCATTTTACACAACCTGGTCCAGGAAAAGATTTTCAGTACAATTCCACGTTAGATACTTCGTTTCATATTGAGATATTGCTGCAATCATGCAATTATTTACTCCAATCATCCAATTAATTACTGTAATCATGCAATCAATTACTGCAATCATGCAATCAATTGCTGAAATCATGCAATCTTTTACTACAATCATGCAAGCAATAACTGCAATCGTTTTGATATCAATACAAGCTGTATTTGCAGACTTTTAGTAGAATACACCAGCCAAGGCAAGTGATTTGCACGTAATTTACATGGGATCGTTAAAAGAAAAAAGAATATGAACGAAACCTCACGTTTTCTTTTTGGAGAATAAATAATTTGTATCCTTTCTGGTTTGAGGTATTTTTGCTTCGAAGTAAATACAACAAGTTTGTGAGTCTGGAGCGAAAATGGGCCTTCGTCACAGCGCATGTTTGCGCCTATTGCTTCCTCTTAGTTTGGTAAAAAACATATAGACATTCTTTATAGCTTTGTTTTGATTTCCACAATTTACAAGAAAGATCATAAAGATTGCAAGCAGAGTTACTAATGTTGAAATGACCATGAAGTTGATAAACACAACAAACCGTGAAAGACGTATCTCTCTAAAAATGTTTCCTCCTCCTCTGACTTAATGTCTGCTAAATGTTCACCAAGATCTTTGCAATATTTCTGAAAAAAGGGCCAATGAAATATTTAATATTTATGTGAATTTTAAATTATTTTTATATCACCAAGACTATAGAAGGATAAGTTGTTATCATTCGTAAATTTCGTCTAGTTTTACATCACATCACAATAATTCTAATAAATTCTAATATCAAATATGATTTATTGTACCTATTCATATAATCTAACAAACACCTAGTAATATTATCTATCATATATTTGTTCATATTATCGAACATACAACTGTTCATATTCTAAAAGAAACCTTTTCTTATTATCTAGCAGACACAGAAATATATCCATATTATCTAATAGACATTTGTTCATATTGTCTAACAGAAACCTTTCCATATTATCTAATAGACACTTGTTCATATTGTCTAACAGAAACATATCCATATTATCTAATAGACACTTGTTCATATTGTCTAACAGAAACCTTTCCATATAATCTAGCAGACACTTGTTCATATTGTCTAACAGAAACCTTTCCATATTATCTAGCAGACACTCGTTCATATTTTCTAACAGAAACCTTTCCATATTACCTAATAGACACTTGTTCATATTGTCTAACAGAAACATATGATATTATTATGACCTTTCATATATCTAACAAAACCTTATCATATTACTCTATGATAATTGTTCATATTATCGAACATAAACTGTTCATATTCTAAACAATAGAACCTTTCTATTATCTACATAGACACTTGTTCATATTGTCTAACAGAAACATATCCATATTATCTAATAAACACTTGTTCATATTGTCTAACAGAAACCTTTCCATATTATCTAATAGACACTTGTTCATTTTGTCTAACAAAAACATATCCATATTATCTAATAGACACTTGTCCATATTGTCTAACAGAAACATATCCATATTATCTAATCGACACTTGTTCATATTCTGAACTCATACCAAAACATTTCCCTATTATCAACAGAAACTCTTCATATTATCTCAACAAGAAACCTTTCCATATTACCTAATAGACACTTGTTCATATTGTCTAACAGAAACATATCCATATTATCTAATCGACACTTGTTCATATTGTCTAACAGAAACCTTTCCATATTACCTAATAGACACTTGTTCATATTGTCTAACAGAAACCTTTCCATATTATCTAGCAGACAATATGAAACCTTTCCATATTACCTAATCGACACTTGTTCATATTGTCTAACAGAAACCTTTCCATATTATCTAATAGACACTTGTTCATTTTGTCTAACAGAAACCTTTCCATATTACCTAATAGACACTTGTTCATATTGTCTAACAGAAACCTTTCCATATTACCTAGCAGACATATGACCTATTGTCCAAATTTCCATAATATAGGACACTTGTTCATATTTGTCTAACAGAAACCTTATCCATATTACTAATAACAATTGTTCATATTGTCTAACAGAAACCTATCCATATTACTAATAGACACTTGTTCATTTGTCTAACAGAAACCTTTCCATATTATCTAATAGACACTTGTTCATTTTGTCTAACAGAAACATATCCATATTACCTAATAGACACTTGTTCATATTGTCTAACAGAAACCTTTCCATATTATCTAGCAGACAATATGAAACCTTTCCATATTACCTAATAGACACTTGTTCATATTGTCTAACAGAAACATATCCATATTATCTAATAGACACTTGTTCATATTGTCTAACAGAAACATATCCATATTATCTAATAGACACTTTTTTATATTATCTAACAGAAACCTTTCCATATTACCTACTAATAGACACTTGTTCGTATTGTCTAACAGAAACATATCCATATTATCTAACAGACACTTGTTCAAATTTTCTAACAGAAACCTTTCCATATTATCTAACAGACACTTGTTCATATTGTCTAACAGAAACCTTTCCATATTATCTAATAGACACTTGTTCATATTGTCTAACAGAAACCTTTCCATATTATCTAATAGACACTTGTTCATATTGTCTAACAGAAACCTTTCCATATTATCTAATAGACACTTGTTCATATTGTCTAACAGAAACATTTCCATATTATCTAGCAGACACTTGTTCATATTGTCTAACAGAAACATTTCCATATTATCTAGCAGACACTTGTTCATATTGTCTAACAGAAACATATCCATATTATCTAATAGACACTTGTTCATATTGTCTAACAGAAACCTTTCCATATTATCTAATAGACACTTGTTCATATTGTCTAACAGAAACCTTTCCATATTATCTAATAGACACTTGTTCATATTGTCTAACCGAAACCTTTCCATATTATCTAGCAGACACTTGTTCATACTGTCTAACAGAAACATTTCCATATTATCTAGCAGACACTTGTTCATATTGTCTAACAGAAACATATCCATATTATCCTATAGACACTTGTTCATATTGTCTAACAGAAACCTTTCCATATTATCTAGCAGATACTTGTTCATATTGTCTAACAGAAACGTATCCATAGAATGATTGATCGATTCTTTTATTTCCTCCATTCTTGAAGAGCATAACATGTGTACAAACAGATAGACATATATCAGCAAATTTACATGTAAACAACAAAATGAATATTATCGTTTCCTTCGAATGCATGGTCCGATATGTGAAAACAAATCCCATTGCGACCCTCTAATTATATGTAAAAATTATCTAACAGACACTTGTTCATATTATCTAAAAGAAACCTTTCCATATTATCTAACAGACACTAGTTAGTATTATGTAAAGAAACCTATCTATATTATCTTATACACGTGTTCATTATATCCAATAGAAACTACTTATATGCTATGTGACAACTTTCGTTTGACATCCACTAAGATACGATAAAACTGTTATTTGATCCAAACTGCACGTCTTCCGTAAGTCAGTACACACAGATTAATGAAATAGCGTCTACCGTCTTACCTGACGAATGCAGAGAACATGTTGATTGTACATGAGATGCATGATTAAAATGTACACTTTAAAGAAAATACTTTTATAAAGGCACTATCACCACTAAGCGTAATACTAAAATATCACTTTGAACATATATATTGTTAGTCGTTGTTGTGTTACTGCCGTGTGTCCTGTGTTTTTAAATTGACAAGAAACTTTTTCAATAAGCATCACATTTCCACCAATGTCCAATCCCAATTGCGTGATTAATCGATTTGTTTTCTAAGAAAATATTGACAAACACAAAATGCATTAATTTTACGGTCCTGATGAATTTTATATTTTCATGTTCAATATGAAATATTCAATGTAAATATGTAAATGTAAATATATGAAAATTTACGAAAGCCCGGTGCTGACTTCACTTTTCAATTTTTCCATTTCATATTTCTCATATCTCACTTCTTATCATACGATATGGATCATATAGGAACTATGAAATAAAAGTAAGAATTTCTCAGTTCATACTTCTCGCTTCCGGTACAAAAAGAAATTAAAAATGTTAAGTGAGAAATCACATTTCTTATATCTTATTTCTTTCTATACGCTATGGAAACTATGAACTGAGAAAAAAGAAATATGAATTTCACATTTTTCACTCCTCGATACAACAAATTGCTGTCAAGTGAGAAATGTGAAGTTCACATTTCTCATTTCATAGTTTCTATGGTTCATAGGGTATAATACCAGATAGGAAATAGGATATTGTAATAAAAAGACGTGAAGTAATCACAAGGCTTTCGTACACACAAGACGCTATTTTTTGTAAATGTTTTAACTGAGAAATAAATGTAAACATTTGAACATTTACGAAAGCCCGGTACTGAATTTATATTTCCCATTCCAAATTTCTCATTTCTCAAGTCTTATTATACGCGGTGAATCATACAGAAAGTATGAAATAAAAAGTGAGAATTTCTAACTTCAAACTTCTCGCTTTCGATACAAAAAGAAGTGTGAAATGAGAAATGTGAATTACACATTTCACATTTCTTATTTCTCATTTCTTACTATACATACACTATGAAACATATGGAAACTTCTACATTTCATAGTTCTCACCTCTCGTTTCCGATGCAAAAATTGAGAAATGCGAATTGAGATATGTGATAAATATGGGAATCGTGAAACATGAAGTCACCACTAGGCTTTCGTAACAATCCATTAAATTTAGATACTTCTCACATTTTCATTCGTCTACATGGCGACTCCAAAATTATTATTTTACATTTACTTTTCAAAGTATATATCATTTTAACTTATATTATCATCAGTGCAGTATGTGGTTCAATCACCTACGTTGGCGTCTATAATAGAGTGTGCCATTTAGTAACGGTGCGCCATCTTTTGTCAAAAACTTATCGCGGCACCCAATGCAGTGCATATTATGAGGTCGGTGAAAAACACCATAACATCTGGCGGTTACGGAACACTTCAGTACACATTGTGCTAAGCTCCCTTTATTTTCCTCTTCAAAAACGATCTGATCAGCATGACAGGTAAACCCTCCAAGATCCTCAAACTTGGTAAACTCAGTAAATTGACGGATGGCAACAACCCCACAAAATATTCCGTAAAGAAAAAGAAACGGGAGACTAAAAATCAGCATGTTGATCGTAGCGAAGTAACCGTTGAACTATAGGGAAATTGACTTCAGTAAAGCAATCAATCACATTTACTTTGGGCATGCGCGTTGACTTAATAATGTTATTCACTATTCGTTTAGGTCAAACACCAATGAATAGTATTCCCTATATATTCTATAAAATACTGATTTTTTAAAGAGCTACCAAACATAGCTAGACCCATTTCAGGGAACAAATCCTTACACTTACCTCATTTTAAAGAGTTATGATAAAACTGATATAAAATGAAGAGAAAAGTAGGGCTCATATATTTTTTAAGAGAGATTTCTCTTTTCACATTTGCTTACTCTAAAATCACACCAAAATCACACTGCTGTGATCTGAAAGTACTACTCATACTAAAATTGAGTTTCACTTCACCAAATACAACCTCCTCTTCCCCTTTTCCTACCAAAATGTCAAAAATACATCCCCAATGAAATTTAAACAGAAACCTGCTTTAGTTTACACCTCTGTGGCCATGCCAAGTGAAAAATTAGTGTTTAAAAACCTGTCCGCCATAATGCAGATGGCTCCCACGCCGGTTCCGGTTCCTTTGCTATAATTAGGCCTTTAAAGTCATACAAATAGGCCTAGTTTGATCACCTGCTATTGTAACTATAGTTTAGTACTGAATTACCTCTAGTTAACAGACATGACGTGCTTTCTTACTATAGTTCAACTAGCGGGTTCACGAGCGCCGTTCCTATACTTTCAAAATGGAGGTTAGAGGTTAGAAAATGTTGACGAACCTGTGCAATTACAACTTTTTCAGAGTTTAATTTAAACTAATTGTCAAGATAGATGGAACACACGGACGACGGGAGAATGTCTGTATGGTAATGTGACCTGTTCACGTGTCAAAAGTATTTAAAAAAAAAAAAAGATGGTGTAATTGAAGTTTCTACGGACGCCACCATATTTATATAATTTCGTCTTCACCTCCGACAGCAGAGAGTAATACGCTCCTATGTAGTAGAAACTAAAGTGCGGTAGATTACGCGTATACGGAGAAACACTTCCTATTTCTTACTATACTACACAATAGTACTAGACCATACAATAATATAAAATCCGACAGCAATGATATGAAAACATAGATAAATTGTATCAAAATAAGTCTAGAAGAAAGTAGAAGGCAGTTTAGCATTATTGATAGCAATATATGAAACTTCGCCATGTGTCCTATAACTGTGTCGGTGTAACGTTAAACATTTGTTTCTGAGTACTCGACAGTAAAAACCTCCTCATTCATATTTAATTGCCGTGGGGATTTTTATTTCGTTTCTTTAGTCAGATATTTGTGGTGATAAACATCATTAGCACACAGTTATATATGTCTTTGGCAAGTTTATGATGGTACTTTTGATATATTTTAGCAATATTTTAAATTAATGGTAAGTGTTTTTATCATTTATTAAAAACATCCAAAAATATAAACATGCAAACCTTTTAAACTGTCAAAAATAATGGAGTATTATTTAAAGGCTCAACGCATACTATAAAGTATTCTAATGGTTACTAGTATGTATATTTTGCAACTCCTTAAATCAACGGTCCTTAATTTGTGCTATTGACAGGTGTATATAGTTCAAACAATACAATTTGCTACTTGAAGAAAAATATGAACATTTTTATCTTATGCTAACTAATAAAATACTGTGTTTTATCAGTGAGATATAACCCATATCACTCACTGCATATCACTAAATGTATATGATATAGCTTTGCCAATCTACTTGTACATTGCGTATAGATTTTAAATTATTTGCTTAAAACAGGAAAAAAATTGTAGTCGCACTTTGTTCTTTATAGTATATTTCTCAATTCAAATTATTTTACTTAATGAGAATTTCATAACGTTATACACCAAGAAATAAAATAAACTGGAACTTCATGTCGTGTGCGTCTTTCTGACGGCTAAAAAAATAAGAATTACGATGTAAGTAAAATATTCAGGTTGTCTGTAGCATCAACCTAAAATATATAAAAATATATCAGTTATCATGTATGTAAAATGGTACTTACACCTAATATACTGCAACCGGACTGACTGAATTATATATTTCTGATCAATGTTTTTCTTTTTATTCATTAAATTCTTTGCACATATGAAGAGCTTCTAGAGGTAAGTACCGGTATCCTCCTTTAAGAAATTTAAGTACGATTCCCTTGGAAACACACACGGTAAGTATATGACTGGATTTCAGATACGTTCACATCCGTCAAGATAAGTATGTATCTTTTCAGGTAACTATATAGCTTTTAATTCCAATGTCACTATCTTATATGTTTTCTTTCAGTCATATATACATGTATACAAAATACGAACATGGTAAATATTCAAAGTCTTTACACGAATACACACATAATACGAATGTTGTCTACATTTACAGGTAAGTAATTATATTTTCATTTCACACTTGAATTTCCAAGTAAGTATATACTCAGAAAATAATTCAGTTACATCTTTCAAATTTCATGTTTTTCTATATACACAGTACTGTCTATATATTACACTGTTACTAAAAACAATGTCTCTGAACTTGTTTGTGTAAGGTCATCACCCAATCGTCATTACATTGCCACTTTGGTATGTCTTTGTCGCTTTGGCCTTCTGGAGCTGTCGACCTCTTTATCCGGAGACCCTTTATTAATTTGTCTTCTTTGGGGTATGATGTACTTTTCAGATCTTTTGCTGTTTCCTTCGTTGTTGTAACTGTTTTTGACTATTGTTGTAATTGGAAGAAGAAGATTTCTATGTACTGTTTTTGTTTTCTTAGTCGCTGAATTCTTTTTCTTGATGACAAATACCGGTGTATCTTTGTTTGGTTGTTCTATGATAATATATGGTTCTGTCTCCCATTTGTCAGCAATCTTATGTTTTCCTCTTATGGTAGCGTTTCTAGTTTCGTTAGTATAATAAAAAAATTGTTAAACATTGTGTAATTTTTTTTTATTCAAATCTGTCAAAACTTTTGACAGAGATAAAAGGAAAAAGAAAAACAGGTGTGGAGTTAGAAAAGTTGTTGAGTATATTATTAATATACACACCATTTTGCTATCTTTAATACGTTAGAAGTACGTTCCCTAAAGTTCAGATTTGAACTTTGCTATGTCTGTGACCTTGAATATACTATAAAATTCACAGCTATTAAGCCTTTTTGCAGTTATGACATCCATAGAACGATCATAAACAAATAGTTAAAAATTGTAGATGTTAAAAACACTTGAAGAGTGGTTACCAGTTCTTTTAACAGCCTTATGTTATACCGGTTCTTATAATAGCCAAATGTTCATGTGAAAATGAATTGTCTTAGCTGATTCAAAGATATGAAGAGTATCATTTTCATGCTAACGGACTGAAAAGATAAATACATAACATTTGCAGTTTTTTAATATCTATATTTAAACTTTGATATCGCTTGATGCTTTGTACATAGGTAGTACATGTATTTCTAAACGCCCACACATTCCTGAAATTGCTATAGCACATGCGTAAACCACTGGAATAGAGATTTAATTGACAGCTTAAGCCATTTTAGATATGCTTAAGAGAATGTGCACATTTAATACTATCTCACGAGACAGACTTAATCAAACCGACTTTGCTATTTTTACGTCATTTCGTCCGATGCTTTAGATCTATCAACAGTTAGTACAGTCGAACTATATGCGCTAGAACTCGACGGGACAGGCAAAATTTGTTCGAGATATCAGTAGTACGAGTCACCGTAAAATATACATTATATAGATATTATGCCGGAACCTGACGATGCTTTCGAGCCAAGATTTGTAAGCGAATAATCCGAGTTCATGCAAACGAAGTTTGACTGTATTAGTCTTTATAGACCTTTTTACAGAGAGCTATTTCCTTATCAACGGGAGACAATTTTCGCGCATGCGCAGTCTACGTAGGGCAAAAGACATAACCGCACAATATAAATTACGTTAGAGTTATATTGCATTTCAATTTATTCGATCAATAATGAGTTTGTTTTATAGTACAGTAAATATTCACCGCAAGACAAAGGAAAATATATGTAGATCTTTGCAAACCAGCAGCTGATATACTTTAACTAATGCGCAATATCATTGATGATTTTAGTTGAAAACTAATATGCCTCTCTTCGGGGGCACAGAAATTAGAGATTTATATTAGGTATTTTCCTTCAGTATGTAGTTATAGTCCTTGATTTGATTCATATCTTACGAATTTAGATTTTTTGTAACTACACTTTCATCGTTTTTAAAAAGAAGTGTCCGTTAACGTTCTAAAGTATATTCTTACAGATTTTAAAATACTAGATATCACGTGCAATGTTTATTTCAAATTAATCAAACAGCTCCGCCACGTGATATATTAATCCGAATATGGCATTGGCGGCCGAAAGCATTAAGTATGTCTCATCAAAGCCATCTTATATGCTTCAGTAACTTTTATGATCCGCTCTAATTAGGGGACACCCTCGAAATTAAGTTAGGGTCTTGCTTTACTTAGGTGACCTATGTTTTATCATGTCATTTGCATAATAGTTACGTAATAATTTCTGGTATATTACTTACAACAGCAACTTCAGTGACATGGAGCCGCGATCCCTAAGTATGTAGATGTCATTGAAGTCGGAGAAAAATATAAACAACAACTATTTGAAGTTGTGGAAAAAATTGATAAAATGAAAGAAATTATAACATTTTTAAATGTAAGGAACAAGTTTTTATATTTGTATAATGTGTGGCAAGGAAATAGATTGGAAATGCTTGTTCTTTTCTGACGAAAATAAGAATAAAGCAGGCTGTTCACGTAAGATATGGTTAATAACATACATGTCTTTAATCAAAGCATACTGTATAATAAATTACTTGACTGAAATCATCTTTATAGTGGCAAAACAATTCGTAAAAAGTGAATGAAGTATTGCCATGCAATACAAAGTCCCCTGCCGGAAGGCACCTAATTTTCTCTACTGCAGTATAACATAATGAACTGAAATCTGTCAATGATGTATAAACAATATTGTACTACATATACAATATGTTATAACAACACACTTGGATTAAAATGTGCATATATAAAAACCCACAGTTGTTTTCATATTGAATTTTTTTGGCTGATTATAAAAATGTTATCATGTAAGTTATTTATAGTAACAACAAAGGGAAATTAATCTTAAAAAAAAAATCTATATAATATAAGTCCACAAGAAACTCTTTACCAGGTAGAGATAGGTCAAAATACACCTAAAAATTGGATGTAACATGCATGCTGTACCACAGAAAAGTGGTCTCGATTTTTCTCTACCGAATAAATTTTCTAATAAAAAAAGTTACAAAAAAATCTATTTATAGTAACAACAAAGGGACGTAATTCTAAAAGCAAGAGTACCTCATGGTAGTGAACATTTGGTCCAAGTTACACCAAAATCCCTCCATGCATGAAGAAGAAATGTTCCTTACAAAGTCATTCTTGAATTTGACCTTTGACCTCTAAATATGACCTTGACCTTAGACCTAGGGACCTGGTTCTTGCGCATGACATGTTGTCTCATCCAGGGGAATATTTGTGCCAACTGATATCTAAATCCTGCTTTGCATGACAAAGTTATAGACCGGACAGGAAAAAAATCCTCTTGACCTTTGATCTCAAAGTGTGACCTTGACCTTTAAGCTAGGGCACTGGGTGTTGCGCATGACACGTCATCTCACCATGGGAAACATTTATGCCAAGTGATATTGTAATCCCTTGATGGATGACAGAGTTCTGGAACGGACAGGGAAAACACCTTATTGACCTATGACCTCCAATTGTGACCTTGACCTTTGAGCTAAGGGTCTGCACTTTGCGCATGACATGTTGTCTTATCATGGGGAACATTTGTGCCAAGTAATATTAAAATCCCTTCATGAATGGCAGAGTGATGGACGGGACAGGAAAAAAACTCTGTTGACCTTTGACCCCCAATTGTGACCTTGACCTTTGAGCTAGGGGTCCGGTATTTGCGCATGACACGTCGTTTCATCATGGGGAACACTTGTGCTAAGTGATATTAAAATCCCTTAATGAATGTCAGAGTTATGGACCGGACACGAAACAGACCCTGTTCATGCTATGTTAACATTTGACTGCTAAGTGTGACCTTGACCTTTGAGCTAGGGGTCTGAAAGTTGTGCATGACACATCGACTTATTATGAAGTACATTTGTGCCAAGTAATATTAAAATCCCTTCATAGATGGGAGAGTTATGGACCGGACAGGAAAAAAGCCTTGTTGATCTTTGACCTCCAATTGTGACCTTGACCTTTAAGCTAGGGGTCCAGGTTTTGCGCATGACACGTCGTCTCCTCATGGGGAACATTTGGGCCAAGTAATATTAAAATCTCTTCATGGATGGGAGAGTTATGGACCGGACAGGAAAAAAGCCCTGTTGACCTTTGACCTCCAGTTGTGACCTTGACCTTTGAGCTAGGGGTCCGGGATTTGCGCATGACACATCCTCTCATCATGGGGAACATTTGTGCTAAGTAATATTAAAATCTCTTCATGGATGGGAGAGTTATGGACCGGACAGGAAAAAGGCCCTGTTGACCTTTGACCTCCGATTGTGACCTTGACCTTTGAGCTAGGGGTCCGGGTTTTGCGCATGACACGTCGTCTCATCATGGGGAACATTTGTGCCAAGTAATATTAAAATCCCTTCATGGATGACAGAGTTATGGACCGGACACGAAATTGCGGACAGACGGACGGACAGACGGACGGACGGACGGAATGACGGAAAAGTGCATTCCTATAGTCCCCGAAACTGGTTTTCAACCAGTAGGGGACTAATAATATAATGATAATTTTATGTAGGTTTTCTTATCGTTGAGTAGCTCCTTTGCCACACGTAAAGAGCGCATGCGCGTTAAAATAAAAACATCCGTGAAATAGCATAGCAACCTATAGCTTTTGTAAAAAGGTCTCAAATACGCGCGCCGGCGCGCCATATATTTTTCTTCAGGTACTGTTCATAAAGACAACAAACCAGCCTTTTTATAATTGTTAGCCTGAAAATGAAAGTTTTAGAAACATGAGAAAGTTTTCGTAAATGAACAAAATATCAGAGCGTAAGAAAAGTTTATTCTATAGACTTCTATAGAAATAACTTTAATAGCTTATCTTTGATCTTTTGCCAGTCTCAATATCAAGTTATTGCAACCACTCATGGACATATTGAGCATATTGCTACACGTGCTATGCACATAGTTCCGATAGTTTATAGACATTTAAGATACAAGACCCTTTAAATATGCTTTAAACAGCACTTTATTTAATAAATGTATGGCGTTGCATCATATTACATAAATCATGTAACAGAAATATCAGTCTATCAGAATTATTCAATTTTGATCAAGTGTAAACAATTCGTCGTTTCTAATAGTTGGTAAAGATGATATTGGGTTGTTTAGAAATTTCCCGACATGCATCCACTCCGGAACTAAACGAAGAATACAGAACGGCTAGCAAGCACAGTAACATTCCATTAAATAACATAACTTTGCCTGTAGACCTGATCAGTATTCAAAACAGTAATAAATGACTGAAATTCTTTAAAATTGTAAGATTTCAGAGCAATCATAGGGAAGCTATATTTTAACTTATTCTATAATTTGTAAAATACGGTAAGCAAGAAAACTAACCTACCTGGACATACAGAGTCTAATTACGTTCAAAACAATTACCGTAGAACGGGACATTCTCATACACATATACAACCAGATACAATTTGTCATATTTTGGTTCGGGGGTTGGGTGGTGTACTTGTGTATGTCGACTTTGTTGTAAGTGGCGTTTCGGTGAATACGTTTTTTCCTCTATCTAATATGCAGCAACTTTTGACATCTTTCAAATTATAGATAATACAAAGTATTGACGTCTCGTGATATGGAGAGACAAGTTATCAGTTAAAACAAATCTTTTCTGACAGTTTACGAGACAGAACTTGTTTCAGAACTTGTTTCAGGGCAATGATTGTTAATATTCTAGACAAACTGCATCTACCAGAATTTTTCTTCTGTCAAACGGCTCATAAGTTTGTCTCAAGTCCGGATGAAATAGACATGTATCTTCCATACAAAAATGTACAGTAAATATTTAAGTGCAAGTAAGATTATTTCTTTGTAAACAGCTTGATCTGATATATTTTGTTTTACTTATTAAAATTACTGCTGTATAAATGAACTTTAATTTTTGACAAGATCAAAGCACTGAAAGTACAGAAAGGCTGACGTTGAAATGGTAACGAAAGTGCAACTTCTGATATATAATGGGTTTTCTCTAGTCGATTAATATAAATACAGGAATCTTTATTATGCATGGGAATGCTACAGACGGAAGAACATACATTGCTCCACAATGGTTCTTTTTTATTCACGAAACCTCAAATTCTAAAAATTACTGATTTATCAGTTATTTTATCATAACAAATAAAGTGACTGTGGACATGCGTGTTTCCCCAATTGTGCAACCTAGAATCAACGAAATCTAAGGTAGTCCTACATGAAAATCATGATTTCACAGTACATGTACATGTATCAACAAATTATTTTTTTTTGCATATTTATTAATAACATGACATTTTGAAACGATATAATTGTTTCGAGTTGTATTCTCATCATCACATGTATTTGTACAATAGATAAGATATAATGTGGATATATTAGGAATTTAGGTGTAATTTTCCGGTGACATAATGCGAAACACAAAATAAAACTTCTGTCCTTTCTTGTGAATGTTCTCATCGACTTCCTGCACAGACACTGACAATAAAGAGAATGCAGTAATTTTCGAAGTATATTCTGGGGAAATTTGCAAATTATGTTATATTTTATACCTATAAAATAAAACTGACGCTAGAAATCATTTCTTTTTGTTGCAGCATCTGCATATTTTATTCTAGGCCAGTTTACATTTTGGACTTTATATCTAAGACAGCCATTCCCAAGTTAAAAATTTATAGATCACTATGAAGCCTTGAACACTACTAAGCTCAACTAATCATAACATCCAAGCTATAGCAAAATTTTTAATACGTGTATATCTTTATCAAAAGTCTGGTGTAAAGAACAGTTCATAATAATATAATGAAGAGACTTACCCTAAGCTTTCTTTACACAAAGGAAGCAATCTGCTTATCGAGTGCTTATCGAGTGAAATTGTTGAGTGATCATAATCCTGTCCATGTTATATCAATGCAATGGAAAATTCAGATATCTATTTCGCCTACTATACAGGATAACAAAGTCATGCATCTAACAGTCTGTGTATTTTCTTTAATTTTCTCATATTTCTAGGGATTTTTTTATATTTTGACGCATATATATGGGCAGTAGAAAAAGTTTTCTTCCCAGAAATAGCTTTCTCTACATATTTTACCTTGTGAAGTTCAGTGCTTTTCATCTTTTTTGTAAAAGAATCGTTTGTTTGTTGACAAATTCCACATATAATAAGTCACATTTTCATCTGATCACTGTATTGTTAAGGTTCTCTTAGATGTTAAAAAAGAGACTATTACTAGTAGGAGCGTAACGTTTAGAAACTTTAAAGATTTGAATGAATCAGAATTTTCCAACGACCTAAGTGCATTCTTGCATAAAAACTACTTTTTTTCACTGGATCCGCCCATGTATTAACGGGAGAAAAATCGTGTGCAAACAAGGCAATTCACGTGCTGTTAATACCCGATTTTTATTTTTGAAATGCTTTGCCAGGGACATATGTATGTATTTTTGCGCACACTGATATTTGGCATCTGCGTCTTGTTTCTTCCATAACAACCTCTTCTTGTAGCATTATAGATACAATGTAATCCATAGTATGTTTAGCTGTATCAGTTTCCAACCCCAAACGTACTGCCCCCATCAATGTACGCACTAGCTTCTCATAGAGTTCACTCCCTTTACAAAGCGTCTGTTCAGTTATTGTAAATAACTGTGAATAAATAAGTATCGCGTGTAACTTGTGCTGTTGCTCGTTTTTAGGAATCATATTTATGATTTTGGTAAGTGTCAGTCGGTATGTTGTTATGCTTAACAAACCTTTTTCAGTACCTGAAATTGAAAGGGCAATTAATGCATTCCTAAGCAATAACAAGGCGTCTTCGACATTTGACAATATTTTGAACGAGTACCTTAAAAATGTTCACCCTAGTATGTTATCAGTATTTTGTAGTTTGTTCAATATCATTTTGGACTCGGGTATTTTTCCCGATATCTGGAGTAAAGGTGTTATTTTACCTTTGTACAAGAATAAGGGTAGCATTAATGACCCCGACAATTACAGGGGCATAACTATACTAAGCTTTTTTGGAAAGTTGTTTACATCTTTATTAAACACTAGGTTAAACACCTTCTTAGATGCCAATAACATATTGTGTGAAGAACAGGCTGGATTTAGAAAACATTATAGCACTGTTGATCATATATTTTCTTTAAAAATGTTAATAGATATGTAGATGGAAGTGTCTAGGGGTACGGATCCGTACCTCTAGAATCTGATTCTAGAGGTACGGATCCGTACCTCTAGACAAGCCTGTTAGGGGTTTTCTAGGGGTACGGACCTCTTTTTTCTAGAGATTTAGGGTTATTTATATCTTAAATTTTGTTGAAAATGAAATAACAACAAAGTCTTAACCAGTCTTCACTTAAAACTTGGATCTAATTGGTTTACAGATACCAGCTTTCGTCCGATTGTTTACCTTCTCTTTCAAAACCTAAATATTCGAGGAACTCCAAATGAATACACTGTTCTATGCCGATAGGAATTATATAGTTTGTTATCAAATAAACTGTTGATAACAGCTAGATTAATGAATGAATCTATCCCTTAAATGAATTCTATTTGAAATTCAGCAAATAAATAAATAAATTAGGCATAATAATATGCACCAATCTTTTTTGTTATTTAACAATGTACATTGTTGTATAATGATAATCGGCACGGAACTTTGATAATCAATTAAGCAACATTAAGTAAAAGAAACTGTTTGTGAAAACGTCCCATGTATCTCGTAACGGCAACCAAATGTGTGAAAAACGCGTAAATACATAAGGGCTAATTATCAATTAAAAATAGTTTTCCCCCAACATACTTAGAATTATTTTGTTTAATCTTTATATCTTTTTTTTCTGCCAGTTCGAAACTTCGTGATTTATTTGGTGTTCCTCGGTTATTTACGTTCCGAAAGAAAATGTAACAAATCGGATGAATGTTGTTATCTGTAAACCATTTAGATCCAAGTTTAAGGTGAATTCTGATGAAATGTTATTTGTTATTTCATTTTCAACAAAATTTGAAATGTAAATGACCTTTAATCTCTAGAAAAACGGAGGTCCGTACCCCTAGAAAACCCCTAACAGGCTTGTCTAGAGGTACGGATCCGTACCTCAAGAATCAGATTCTGGAGGTACGGATCCGTACCCCTAGACACTTCCTATGTAGATTCTATTTTGTCAATAATAAAAAACTGTACTGTGCTTTTGTGGATTACCGTAAAGCCTTCGACTCGGTCAATCGTATTGCTCTATGGCGAAAGATTTTAAGTTACAATATTGATGGTAAATGTTTTAAAATTATTCTCAACATGTATGATAAAGCGAAGTCTTGTGTAAAATCAAACAGTACTCTATCTGAATTTTTTGTGAGTCATACAGGAGTTAGACAGGGTGAAAATCTCTCTCCTGTTCTATTTTCTTTATTCTTGAATGATTTAAATAGCTTTATGTCTAGTAAATTTCATGGTCTTCAGTTATTATCTGACAATGTTAGTCATATGTTAAGTGATAATGATGTTGAGGTTTTCTTCAAGTTATATTTGCTTTTATATGCTGATGATACAGTCATCCTAGCAGAAACCCCTAATGACCTCCAGTCAGCTCTTAATGCCATGTCAGAGTATTGCATCTCATGGGGGCTAAAGGTTAACACCGCAAAGACTAAAGTTGTCATATTTTGGAAAAATAAGAGAGGTATGCGTAATGCGCCAGTATTTCAATTTGAGGGTAATATTTTAGAAATTGTTGACCATTTCTCATACTTAGGTATTCAATTTTCATTCAATGGCAAGTTTGGTAGAACTAAGGCTCATTTAGTTGATCAAGCACGCAAAGCTATGTTTGCTGTTATTAGTAAATCCAGGAAATTGTTTTTACCTATTGATTTACAATTGCACCTTTTCGATACCATGGTTACTCCTATTATCTTGTACGGCTCAGAGGTATGGGGGGTTGAAAATTTAGATATTGTTGATAAATTTCAGTTGAAATATTTAAAACTTATTTTAAATTTGAAGCAAAGTACCCCTAATAACATGTTGTATGGTGATCTT
This sequence comes from Mercenaria mercenaria, assembly GCF_021730395.1. Classification (NCBI taxonomy): domain Eukaryota; kingdom Metazoa; phylum Mollusca; class Bivalvia; order Venerida; family Veneridae; genus Mercenaria; species Mercenaria mercenaria. The sequence goes on from NC_069378.1 coordinate 3,931,870, forward strand.
GGTATTTTACCACTTTCAAGTCGTATTAAATGTAGAGTGTTAACTTTTTGGAGTAAGGTAATAAGCTCCAAGGAAGATAAAATTTGTAATATTTTGTACAGAACTTGTCTCTCACTGTCTCAGAGGCAAAACAAGAAATTTAACTGGTTATGTTATGTCAAAGATAGTTTAGATTCTCTTGGTATATCTAATTTTTGGTTTGATCAGAAGATTCACTCTTTTAACTCCTTCAAAAATCTTGTTAACACTAGAATTAAAGATCAGTTTATACAAAACTGGAACTATTCAGTTAATAACTCAAGCAAATGTTTAAATTATAGAATGTATAAACACGAATTTGTATTTGAAAAATATTTCAAGCTTTTACCTTTTGACCTTAGCATTTCACTTTGTAAATTCAGATGCATGAATCATTTGTTGCCAGTAGAGAAAGGTAGATTTGAAAACATTGCAAGAGAACAAAGAACTTGTCATTTGTGTAACAGTAACATTTTAGGAGATGAATTTCATTATCTTTTTGATTGCAAATATTTCAGTGTTGATAGGAAAAAATATATAGATGAATTTTATTATAAGTATCCAAATACTGTCAAATTTTCTAACCTTATGAACAATGACAATAAGAATACTTTGTTAAAACTGGCTGTTTTCTGTAAGAAAATTATGTCTACTTTCACATAAATAGTTCTCATCCTCCACATTATCAGTTACTTCTGCAATAATTTGTCATGTTTTACATGCTGTTCTGATTTTGTTACTATAACTGTTATTGTTATAATTGTTGTCAGATGCCCTTATGGGCCTTGACTTGATTAATAAACTTGAAACTTGAAACTTGTTATCTAATTTCTCGAAGAATTTATATAAACAGCTTGGAAGCTAACACTATGTTCGTACTCATCCGTACTCCAACAGCGTGTCCGTACTCAATATAACTCGAATGTAAAGTTATTATTCTTGAAATTGTGATAGAGTCCAAAAATTGTGAAATGATATAAACAGTTATTGGTAATTTTATGTTTGTAATAATGAGAGATAAAAAAATCGCTTAAAAACCTTCAGGATGTACTTTTGATAGTGTTGTTTATTTCCAGGCCCTGGATACGGATATTTAAAACATGTTTACCATTTCCAAGAACAACAGGAATGGTAAATAATAAATGTACCGGAATCGTCAAGTCATCAATATGAAAACAATACATAAATCGTCGTGAAATATTTTTTTATGCAAGAATAGCGACAATACACACGGTCTCGGTCACAAACAATCCCGCGAGCTTCTGCAGACGTGTATTATCCCTACAATAAACGTTGATTAACAGAATATAGACAAGTTTGTGAAAGAGTTTGAATCGGAAATAGAGGATGTCCTGAATAAGCACGCTCTCCTAAAAGAAAAACTTCATGGCAAAAATCTCAAAAAATACGCCAATCCCAAAGTGAATACCAAAACTTTGAACCTCCAGTAAAGGATATACAAAATTTAAATGAATTTACTGAATTGACTCAAGATGAAGTGAAAAACCTCGTCAATGAATTGAATACTACGTCTTCAGAGTTAGATATTTTGCCAACACGTATTCTGAAATCACCTGTAGATGAACTTCTCTCTAGTATCACTAAATTGGTGAATCTCTCATTACAACAAGGTGTTTTCCCTGTGAAATACAAACAAGCAGTTGTTAGACTTCTGCTAAAAAACCGGTCTTGAACTAGAGGTTTCCAATTATCGTCATGTGAGTAATTTATCATTTCTATCAAACTTATTGAGAAAGCTATTCTTTACAGATTAAACAAACATATAAATCAAAACAGTCTTTTGCTTAAGAACCAGTCTGCATACAGAAAACACCATTCCTGAGAATCTGCGCTATTTCGGTTAGTCAATGATCTTCCAAGTGGTATGGAGAAAAAGGAGGTCACGGCCCTTGTTACAATTGACTAAGTGCGGCATTTCACACTGTCGACCACGACATTCTTTTAGATGTCCTAAAAGCACAATATGGCGTTTGTGATACAGCTCTTCAATGGGTAGACTCCTATGTAAGGCCTCGTACTTGTGAGATTAATATCAACAATGCATATTCATCAGACCGCCATCTTGAATGCAGTGTGCCCCAGGGCAGTTGCCTTGGTCCTTGGCTGTATCTCACCTATGCTGGAACTCTTTTTGATGTCATTCCAAAAATCAGTATCAGTCTACGGTTTTGCTGATCAGCAAGTTTCGTCCTACATCTGTTTCCGTAGAATCACAAGCGGTCGGAGACCTTGAAAGGTGCGCAGTTATAATCAATGACTGGATGAATAGAAACAAACTGAAAATGAACACTTCCAAAACTGAATTTATTATGTTTGGTAGAAGACCGCAATGGAACAAATATCTTACAACTTCCATTAACATTGCTGGTGATGATGTCAAACGTGAAAGCACAATCAAATATCTCGGCGCAGTTCTTGACGAAACCTTGAACTTTAAAGGTCATGCAAATCGCAAATGTCGTAAAGCCATGTTGAATTACCTACGAATTAAGAACATCCGAAAACACTTAACAAAAGCAGCCACTGAAATTTTAGTTTTGTCTCTAGTTATTTCACATCTTGATTATTACATATCATACTGTATGGTGTAGCTAACTGTGAGGTGCGTAAGATGCAACGTATTCAAACCAGGTGTGCAAAACTTGTCCTTAACAGGAGGAAATTTGACAGTTCTAAACAAGCATTGTAACACTTACATTGGTTGCCGGTGAAAGTAAGAACTGAGTTCAAGATACTTTCTTTCATGTATAGCTGTCACACTGGAAGAGCACCTCTGTATTTAACAGAATTGCTTACAGAGTATATTCCTAGTAGACAAGGTTTAAGATCGTCTGAAAATTCTGAATGTCGTTATGTTGTTCCATACAACAAGGGCATAACATTCAATGATAGAAGTTCTTGTACTATATTGGTCTGCCGTTAGAACTACGCAAAGTAAATCACTTGACACATTACAAAAATCTTAAGATACTGTATTTCAGAGATTTCGTGGCATTGTTTTAAATTTTTGATAACTGTTTATCATGCGAAAACAGCGGGTGATAGTTTTTAATTTTTTGTAAAAGGTTTTACATTTCAACAATTACATCTCCAGGGTTTGTTTAATAAACACACTTGTTAGTAAGTCACTATGTGTAGGGTAGTGTGTGTGGTATTTCTTTCTTAAATAGTATATGATGGCACCATTAACCGGGGGGTTTGAACCTCTAAATGCAGCTCGTCTGAGCGTACCAGATGCTTTAAGCATTAGTATTGGCAATAGGGGTAAAATGACCTCAATGGGAGAATCAGATTATTCAGTTTTAGTTTCAGATTCAGGTGCTAAAGTATGACCTTGACCTTGAAGCGAGACATCCAGAACATGCGCTCTGCATGTCGTCTCAATGTGGTGATCATTTGTGTCAAATTTCTTTGAAATCCTTCAAGGGGGTCAAGAGTTACAGAACGGACACGAAACACACACTTCATGTATTTCAGACATATACATCATAACACCAAGGGACAACAAGAGTGCCATGATGACCCTGGATCGCTCACCTGAGTAATATGAGCAACATGTTTCAAATGTTAAACTGATGCTGTCAAAAAGGTCATAAACTTTCTAATATTTTAGAATCAGTTTGGCATTTAAACATGTGGTCCATATTCATGTGGCTCATGAATGTCAGTAGGTCACATTCATGGTCACTGACGTTAGTTTAAGATCGGTGTGCAAAACTGTATGTGTCATCCAAATTTCATGGCTCTATTTTAAAAAACAAAAAAGGTAGGTCAGTAGGTCAAGGTCAGTCGAGTGAACCCTAATTACTTGGGATCATTAGGTAATTATAATAAGACAGTCTAGGAAATATGATCAGAATTTTTTTAAGACTAGTATTCTTTTCCTATATAACTCATATAAGTGACCCCAGGGGCCGGGCCTCTTTTCACCTAAGGAGCATAATTTGAACATTCCTGTTTGAGAACCACTAAGCAATGCTACATACCACGTTCAAAGGCCTAGACTTTGAACTTTCAGATAAGATTTTTTTTATAAGTCCTATATTAGACTACATAAAACTTGGGATCCCTGTGATGGGGCCACTGTTCTTCCCAGGGTAATAATTTGAATAATCTTGGTAGAGGACCATAAGGCAATGCTACATATCAAATATCAAAGCCCTAGGCCCTGTGGTTTAAGACAAGAAGATTTTCGACATTTTCTCTATACAAGTTTATATAAACCATGCGACACCCAGGGAGGGGCCATACTTGACCCTAGGGGATAATTTGAACAATCTTTGTAGAGGGCCTCTAGATGATGCCACATACCAAATATCAAAACCCTATGACCCGTGATTTTGGGCAAGAAGATTTTCAAAGTTTTCTCTATACATGTCTATGTAAATCATGTGGCCCCTAGGGCGGGGCCATATTTGACTCTAGGGGGATAATTTTGGTAGAGAACCACTAGATGATGCTACATACCAAATACAAAAGCCCTAAGACCAGTGATTTAGGACAAGAAGATTTTTTTTAAAGTTTTTCCTTTCAGTTGCAATGGCAATCAGAGTTCTGCTTGGAATTCAATTCTTTGAATAACTTTGAAAGGGGCCACCCAAGGATTTTTCCTGTAATATTTGGTGTAATTCTGCCCAGTAGTTTTCTGTAATTCATGCCCGCCTCATATCTTCTAAATACTGGAAATATTTTCATACAATAACCATCAAATCTATTTACCTCATTAAGACCATGCGGATGCGCATGCTGGTCTGGATCCATGCTGGTTGCAAAGCCACTATGTTGGTTTTCTCATGGCACGGCTCATATGTGATCTATTTTCATCTGTCAAACTTATTGATACTCAAGATCATTTATCATGTAAGTAAATGGCCTAAATGATTGCAAAAAGTTACAATAAAAGGTATTTATAGTAACAACAAAGGGATGTAAATCTTAAAAAAAAAAAGCCTTACCAGTAGAGATAGGTCAAAACACACCTCAAAATAAGCTATTTATAGTTACAACAAAGGGAAATAATGCTACGTTCTTGCACATGACACTCCGTCTCATGATGGTGAACAATTGTGCCAAGTTACATCAAAATCCCTCCAAACATGAAAAAAAATGCTCTGGACAGTCATTCTTGTATCTGACCTTTGACCTCTAAGTGTGACCTTGACCTTAGACATAGGGTCCTGGTTCTTGCGCATGCCACTCCGTCACATGGTTGTGAACATTTGTGCCATGTTACATCAAAATCCGTCCATGCATGAAGAAGAAATGCTTTGGACAAAGTCATTATTGAATTTAACCTTTGACCTCCAAGTGTGACCTTGAACTTGGATATAGGAACCTGCGGTTTGCACATGACCCTCCATCTAACTGAGGTTACTATTCAAGCCAAATATAAACGAGACTGCTCCATACATGTCAAAGTAATGGTCCGGACAAACAAATCCAGACGGACGCACGCATGCACATACACCGAACAGCCATTTGGACAACTATGTCTTCGCTTCCACAAGCGGGCTCAACAAAAAAAGAGGAAAATGATTTTTTGTGTTATATACTGTGATTATGCATGTTCTCCATCCATAATGTACCGTTTGTAAATAAGAATGTAGGTGTAGATATTAATTAAAAAAACATAAGGAATAACATCAAAAAGAGAAAGACCTTAATGTTATGTTTGTAGTTATACATGCACCAGAGGTGATCTGTTGATTGAGCCACACCATGAGAAAACCAACAAAGTGGGTTTGCGACCAGCATGGATCCAGACCAGCCAACGCATCCGCGCAGTCTGGTCAGGATCCATGCTGTTGGCTTTCAAAGCCTATTGTAATTAGCGAAACCATTAGCGCCTGACCAGACTGTGCAGGCTGGTCTGGATCCACGCTGGTCGCAAAACGCACTATGTGGGTTTTCTCATGGTGTGGCTAAATTAAAAGACACACAGATGAGAAAGCCTTTAATTTTAATACATGCAATTTTACAGCTAATTACAGTTCATTTTAGAATAAATTGCTTTTAATGTGAGGTTTGTGGTAAGGCGTTAATTGATAAATGTAATCTAAATTGACTTGTAAGCAAACACACAGGTGAACAATAGTTTCAATATGATCTTTGTACTAAATCCAACAGTGACAACAGTATCTTAAGCAGACATACAATGTATGGCCATTCATAGTGAAGAAAAGAAGTATTCAATTGCAATGTTTGTACTTACTCCACTTAGGAAAATCAATTTTTATACAGCATAAATACTGTAAACGCACATATTTTAGCGGGGTCAAAATTTCACGAATTTGAAATTCTGAAAATGTTCTCAAGGTTTAATATTCGCCAAATTGTAAAAATGGTATCTTGCTTGCATTAAAATCATACTAATGGTGAATAATACGCGAGGATTTATTTTCGCGAGATATAGGGCCTCGCAAATATAGCGAAAATTAAACCCTCGCGAAAATTTCTACTTTTACAGTAAATACATATACACAATTATAGGTCATAAGGCGACTTTCTAGCTTCAATAGTGGAGGAAGACCCCTGGTGCCCCTCCATGCATTATTTCATCACGAGCGGGCACGTCGGGTCTCAGACAAAGATTGTTTTCCATGAAAACTGAATTCTAAAGTACAGTAACTTGATTGCAATAACTAAAACACTTACTGTAAGATGATGCTTTTTAATTCTTCATAATATTACTTTAAAGGGATAAGATCATTGTTGATGCATTAAACATCCTCAACATGCAAGGATATCTTTGAAGTTTATAGTTTAATTTTTTGTAGCCGTAGTAACGCTTTTTGATTTACTCTTGCTGAAATCATATTAAAATGCTTCAAATTTAAAAACCGTTTTGTACCTTAAAATTTAATTTTGTTTCAAAACAAACTTAAATAAACAATTAAACAAGAGATCACAGAGTGATCTTGGCGCCCACCAATGTGCCATTTTTGAGTGTTCCAAATTTCAAGACTTACTGACTAGCTCAAGGTCAAATTTCATTTCCGTACACAACACTTTGCATGTGGTCCAAATTCGAAAGCTGTAGCTTGAGAAATGTGAAAGTAGGTCACTAGATCAATTTCAAGGACGAAATGTGAAAGTAGGTCACTAGGTCAAAATCAAGGTCAAATTACACTTCAGAACACAAATTTATGCATGTGGTCCAAATTTAAAGCCTGTACCTTCAAAAATGTGAAAGTAGGTCACTAGGTCAATGTCAAGGTCAAAGTTTGTTTCGGTACACAATCCTATGCATGTGGTCTAAATTTGAAGCCTGTAGCTACAGAAATGTGAAAGTAGGTCACTAGGTCAATCTTAAGGTCAAAGTTCATTTCGGTACACAAAACTATGCAAGTGGTCCAAATTTGAAGGCTGTAGCTCGAGAAATGTGAAAGTAGGTCACTAGGTCAAAATCAAGGTCAAATTTTATTTCGGAACACAGAACTATGCATGTGTTCCAAATTTGAAGCCTGTACCATCAAAAATGTGAAAGTAGGTCACTAGGTCAATGTAAAGGTCAAAGTTTGTTTCGGTATACAAAACTATGCATGTGGTCCAAATTTGAAGGCTGTAGCTTGAGAAATGTGAAAGTAGGTCAGTAGGTCAAAATCAAGGTCAAATTCCAATTCAGAACACAAAACTATGCATGTGGTCCAAATTTGAAGCCTGTACCATCAAAAATGTGAAAGAAGGTCACTAGGTCAAAGTCAAGGTCAAAGTTTTTTTCAGTGCACAAAACTATGCACGTGGTCCAAATTTGAAGGCTGTAGCTACAGAAATGTGAAAGTAGGTCACTAGGTCAAAATAAAGGTCAACTCATGTCAAGGTTCATCTTGCCACTCAAAACCATACATGTGGTCCAAATTTGAATGTTGTAGGTTATTGACAAGAAGATTTTAAAATCTTTTCCCTATATAAGTCTATATGAACCATGTGACCCCCCAGGGCGGGGCCATATTTGACCCTAGGGGGATAATTTGAACAAACTTGGTAGAGAACCACTAGATGATGCTACATTACAAATGCCAAAGCCCTAGGCTTTGTGGTTTGGACAAGAAGATTTTCAACGTTTTTCCCTATGTAAGTCTATGTAAACCATGTGACCCCCGGGGCGGGGCCATATTTGACCCTAGGGGGATAATTTGAACAATCTTAGTAGAAGACCACTAGATGATGTCATATACAAAATATCAAAGCCCTAGGCCCTGTGGTTTTGAACAAGAGGTTTTTCAAAGTTTTTCCCTATATAAGTGTATATAAACCATGTGACCCCCGGGGCGGGGCCATATTAGACCCCAAGGAAATATTTTGAATCATCTTGGTAGAGGACCACTAGATGATGCTTCATACCAAATATCAAAGCCCTAGGCTCTGTGGTTTTGGACAAGAAGATTTTCAAAGTTTTTCCCTATATAAATCTATGTAAATTATAGAAATAAACAAAGGGCCATAACTTACTAAAAAATTGTTGAACCAGTCTGATTTTCAGGGGGACACAACTAGGGTATCAATACATCATTCTGACAAAGTTTGGTCAAAATCCCCCAGGTAGTTTATGAGGAGATGCGATAACGAGAAATTGTTAACGGACGGAAGGACGGACGGACTGACGGACGGACGGACGGACGGAAGGACGACGGACCACGGACGCAGAGTGATTTGAATAGCCCACCATCTGATGATGGTGGGCTAATAAAATCTATGAACAGTCTTTACAAAAGAACAAAACTAAAATCCTTTCAAAACTAGAGCTATCACTAAAGGTGATGAATGTACCCCCCTCATGCACTGACACAGTACATTGCAATTTGACGCACACAAGATTGCATAATTATGTGGACTGTATGTATATAGACTGTATGTATACAGTATAGTAACAAAAAACAAAGTCCCATAACTATGCAGAATATTTATCTAAAAGAACGAAACATGCACCATGCACAACAAGGGTTGGTACTGATCACTTGTGTGAAGTTTCATTAAATTGTGTTCAAGGGTTCGGAAGATTAGGCGTGCACAAGATTGCATATGCAGACTGTATGTACATAGTATGTTAACAAGAAACAAAGTCCCATAACTCTGCAATTTTTGTCGTTGAAAGAACCTAACATGTCCCATGCACAACTACTGTTGTTACTGATCACTTGTGTGAAGTTTCATTAAATTGTGTCAAGGGGATGAGGAGAGATGGTGCGCACAAGATTGCATCTATGTATATAGTATAGTAACAAAAAACAAAGTCCCGTAACTCTGCAAATTTTTTTTCTGAAAGAGCCTAACATGTCCCATGCACAACTACTGTTGTTACTGATCACTTGTGTGAAGTTTCATTAAATTGTGTCAAGGGGATGAGGAGAGATGGTGCGCACAAGATTGTGTCTATGTATATAGTATAGTAACAAAAAACAAAATCCCATAACTCTGCAATTTTTTTTTCTGAAAGAACCTAACATGTCCCATGCACTACTACTGTTGCTACTGATCATTTGTGTGAAGTTTCATTAAATTGTGTCAAGGGGATGAGGAGAGATGGTGCACACAAGATTGTGTCTACGGACAGACAGACAGACAACCTGAAACCAGTATACCCCTCTTACAACTTTGTTGTCGGGGGGGGGGGGGGGGTACAATAAAAAGGCACAGTCTTAAAGCCACACAATATCTGATTACTGATTCAACCTCTGCTTGAATAAAATCCCTGGAACAAGCAATTAACTTCAACTGGTTCATTTAACTGTAACTGAAACAAATCCTTTCCATAGGCAGACACTACTCCGACACTTGACTTTTGCTGCTTCACTTTACCGTAAAATTCAAGTTCAAGAATATTCAGTAAGTTTTCTCCACTCAATTTTGATTGGCCCTCCGTTGCATAGGATATAGTAATATGAGCACTGCATCCATGCTGAAACAATGCATGTTTCTGGTCACTATCTGATGAGTGTAAATGAACATCCCTGTACCTTTCACGTAAAATTTCTTCTTCATCCTTTACATACAGATCTGATAACCTAATTGTTTCATACTGTCTATCACTACAATTTTCAGAACCTGAAGTTCCTGAGAAACTTGTAATACCCCTGGAATCTGATCCACTTTCCTTAGAAACCAAGTTTACTGCATCTTCTTGAAGAACTACCCTTGCGCTTAAAGCTTGTCTACTGTAAACAAATCCTGAGATCTTAAGTGTAAATTTCCTGCCCATGGCTCTAACTACATGGTCCTCGTTGTGGTAGGCATCCTTGGACCGCCTTGCAAGGTATGCCGCTGTACAGTGCAACATGGGGTGTGGATCAGTATAGGATATCACCACATTGCTCAAAATATCTGGGAAAAAAAAGCAAATCTTACTTGCTAATAAGAAACTGCCTTTATAATAAGAGCTAACACTCAAAGTACATTCAACTGACCTCTTTTAAAACAGTCACATTTCTGTTTTGCATTTGTGGCAAGGTAGCTTAAAGCTAGACATTATGGCTATATTTAGTGAATCATGAAGATTACACACAGAGAGAAGACATATAATAAATACATTTAGTCAGTCAGCCAGTTCAAATATAAGTCTAGAATAACAATAATAATAATAATAAATTTGAAAGACTTTCATTTTTCTTTCACATTTCTATGTGAATCTCTGTTTAAACAATACAAAACTCAAAACAAGGATTTCAGACCACATTTCAATGATTTACCAACATGCACATAAATTGTTGTATATACTCGTATAACCTTTCAAAATATAAAATAAAATATAAATAAATGTACCCTCTAAAGCTGTGAAACTGTCAGAGACATCCTGAGAGCCGAGATCTGGAAAAGCCACTTCATTCAAACACTGCCTTAGAACATCTCTCGATTTCTTCACCAACATAGAGGAATCTTCCTTAGAAAGGAACCATCTGAAAGTATGTAATTTATTCATTTCATTCTTAAACACGAAAACAATTGATGCACTGCATCAATGTTATAGAAAACAACTTTAGCCTTCACGCTTCAGTGATAATAAATTGATTACAGGACATCCATGATGGCCCTGTATTGCTCACCACTGTGTTTCAAAACTGAACAGTATAACAAAAGCTGTTAGTAAAACACATATGCCCCCCCACCATGAAGGCTTATCCCATTCAGTGATGTGATCACTATGACCATGACCTTTGACCGCCGACTTGATAAGCCCTATTAATATAATACCAAGTAAGAAGGTCTTCGGTCAAGTGGTGACCATTCTCAAGTTATTGTTTGGAAACCATTTTCAAGTTTCAGATGACTGTGACCTTGTCCTTTGACCTACTGACCCCAAGAAAACTACAAGGGTCACCATGTTTCCAACTATGAAGGTAGTGGGTCAAGTGATTCTTAAGTTATTGTGCGGAAACCGTTCACTTTACCGAAAGATGGACCAACTGACATACCAATGTGACTGACAGGTACAAAGCAATGGAAGAAACTGATTTCTACCAAATTATTTTGAAAACTGGTCTGCAGATTCAGTCGAGAAGATTTTCAAAATTTACACAGAGCTGTCTAGGGCAAAAATTTTTTAACAAATCAAAATGACTTTTATTAATTATAGTAGAATTTTTTGAAACCATCAATGTGGTTAAAGGTTCAGCGCATACATAGTAATAACTGAATTGGTATAATTGAGTTTGTTTATGACAGGTTACACAATATGCAGCAACATTGAATGGAAATGACAAGAAATAATTACAACACCATGTATGGTCCAAGTACCAGTTACTAGTATTGTAGGATTCCACTTTGCCATTTTTTTTGTTATTAAAACCATATTTTCCCATAGCAACCATGCATATTAGTTGCCAGAGCAACAAAATAAAAGGGTGTGCATATTTTCAATACTACCACCTATTCATGTACCAATTTTCATAGCCTTGGAAATCATCTATCAATCAATTTGTCCATACAAACATGTGTACAATATCTACACATTTAGCCAACTGCAAATATTTTGTATTTCTGACATTTTCAGCTAATGACGAAAGATAAAGTTCAGACTGGATTCTATCACAGGTCTACCATTCCCTGGTTAAACCTATGGCTTATTTGCCAAACATTTGTTTCAGCCAATCAATAGCATTTCTTGACAAATCATTGTGGACCAATTGAAAAAGTCCATGAAAAGCAAGGCTGTGTCCATTTCAGTATCACCACCAAATCACAAGAAATGCAACAGTTTTATTTCTCAAGATAAACTTTTAAAATATCAGATAGAATGAGTAAATGTCTATTGATCACAGTCATTTTGAATTGTCTTAAAGTCAGCAGGTCAAATAAAGGAAGACACTGCTTGACTGGAACAACTCCCCATGGTAATTAAGTCTGCATAGTCTCACCAAAACAATGAAAGAAAGAAATCAGAGGTTCACAATAGGACAATGAATACACTTTAATAAATGAGAACGACTTCTATACCTACCCATAATACAACGGTCTGTACACATTGTCTCTCAAACTCTGTAGCTTCCTGCCAATAGTTTCCCTGTCAACATGATGTTTATTTCTCTGTGCCAACTCCTCTGGGTCATATCGCCACGGAGTTTGGGGTTCTAAAACAACCACATGATAGTAGCAGCTTCTTTGTGCAAGTTTCATGTAAAACCCCATAGACCATCGTTGTATGTTTGTGTTATCTATAATTACGACTGGTGTTCCTTTATTACAGTGGTATGCTGCCTTGTTCTGGCAGTCTTTATGAGCTTCTGACAGTCTGCCTGCATCAAAACTGAAATAAGCAAGGTTTCATATCATTTCTTTCTTTGTATTTTAGATGTACAACAATGGTAAAAATGGCAACACTATCTGATGTTTTATGTACATGTATTTAGCATCTGTATTTCTTGTATATTAAGTTCTTTCACCTGAAAAGTGGATAGATGTATTCTTGGGACTTATTTTCGTTGGTTTTTTTTTATATCAGCTACAAAAAAATAATGTTCACCTGGAGACAAAAAAATCTATAATTATGGTGTGTGCTGGGAATTTGTTATTCCTTTATTTCATTTACAATATTATAGACAAGAGCTGTCCGTAAGACAGCGCGCTCGACTTTTCTCAGTGCTTGACTCTAAATTAGAGCTTTGCAAGTAAATAAAAAATCCAAGTTAAAAAGGGACATAACTCTGTCAAAATTCAAACCAGAGTTATGGGCATTGTGTCTCCTGGTATAGACTTTGATAGTAAATAACTATTTTGAGTTTCAAGTCAAAAGCTTTAATAGTAACAGAGATATTTGACTTTATCAAAAATTTTAACAAAAAATTCTAAGTTAAAAAAGTACATACATGTAATTCTGTCAAAAATCAAAGCAGAATTATGGGGATTGTTTCTCCTGGTGTAGACTTTGATGGTAAACAAGTATTTTAAGTTTCAAGTAAAAAGCTTTGATAGTAACAGAGATATTGGACTTTATCAAAAACTTTAACCAAAAATTCTAAGTTAAAAAGGGGCATAGTTCTGTCACAATTCAAATCAGTGTTATGAGAATTGTGTCTCCTGGTGTAGATTTTGATAGTAAGTAACTACTTTGAGTTTAAAGTCAAAAGCTTTAATAGTAACAGAGATATTTGACTTTATCAAAAATTTTAACAAAAAATTCTAAGTTAAAACGGGGCATAATTCTGTCAAAATTCAAACAGAGTTATGGGGATTGTTTCTCCTGGTGTAGACTTTGATGGTAATTAACTATTTTAAGTTTCAAGTCAATAGCTTTGATAGTAACAGAGATATTTGACTCAATCAAAAACTTTAACCACAAATTCTTAGTTAAAAAGGGGCATAATTCTGTCAAAATTCAAATCAGAGTTATGGGGATTGTTTCTCCTGGTGTAGACTTTGAAAGTAAAAAATATTTTAAGTTTCAAGTCAATAGCTTTGACAGTAACAGAGATATTTGACTTTATCAAAAGCTTTAACCAACGGCGACGGCGATGCTGACGCCGGGGCGAGTACAATAGCTCTACTTTTTCTTCGAAAAGTCGAGCTAAAAATGCAACTTTTTTGGAGATCTGTTAAAAGATTTGAGGCACATAAAAATGTAGCTGATAAGTTCTTCACAAGGGTTATCCTTAAACTTTACTTTGCTAAATTTCTATAATGAACTTGTCCATCTTACAATTTTGACAGTGCCATTAACTGTTAAAAGGGGTGCTTACCTAAAAGATACTGACAGAATGGCGAACAGTGTAGATCTTGATCAGACTGCATGGATGTGCAGGCTGATCATGATCTACACTGGTCGCAAAGGCAGAATCAATCGTGTCCAGCATGATAAGGGTTGAACACCCTTTTTGGGGTAAAAATTTAAGCTAGAGTGCAATGTTTGTTAAAACTGGCATTTTGTCAATGCAGCTAGTTGTATAAATTTATTCAAGTATCATTGTTCACAAAGTATCCAACTAATGTACAATCATTGTTCACAAAGTATCCAACTAATGTACAATCATTGTTTTGAAGTAAAGCATGTGCACAAAATCATTGTGTTGAAATAAAGTAAAGCATGTAAAATAAACTCTCTTCAGAAAGATGCTTTATTGGTCAAACATTCTATAATGACTTACTTGTAACTTCCATCACTACTACGAAAGAAGTCATCAGCAGAACACACTGCCACTGACCCTTTGTAGATATTTTGTAGACTTTTCACAAGTGTTGATTTACCACTGCCAGGGAGGCCCCGCATGATGAACATTGTGTTAGAATGTTTAATGAAGTTAATAGTATCCTCATCACTAAGAAAGGGCATCTCTTGATAGCCATGCACTTTTCTTATCTGAAAAATGACCACCATCACTTAGCAAGAACATTTCTACAGGTTCTTGATATATGGATATAGAATTCAGTTTCATCTTATATCTTTCAAGTTTCAAACTACCAGTATGTGCATCCTTACTTTTTAAATTAATTACTATTGCATTTCATTTTTTATCAGGCCTTAACTGAGTATGTTGGGCCGTAGGAACAGGGGTGGGGGGCCCCTCCCCCCCCACAATAATTTGACCGATTAAGGTAATTATCTTAGCAATTTTTTGACAGCGAGTCAATTTTAGCTGTGACCTGCAGTTTTGTAATTGTTTTAGATGGGCCAAGCATGCACAACTATAAAAAAAAACAACAAAAAAACGTTTGTTTCTTTAATCCGGGTCTGTCATAGGTCGCCTGATTTTCAAAATGTGTGCCCCCTCCCCCAAATCTGAAAATGCCTCCTATGTGCCTGATATGCTCAAACAGAAATAAAATGTCATTATTCTGATTTATCAGAAACTTTGAAAACCACTTTACTGAACAAGTTTGGCAACAAAAGAGCAAATTTAACAAGAGCTGTCAGTGGACAGCGCGCTTGACTACACTCTGTGCTTGATAGTATAATATAAGCAATGAGTAAAACTTTAACATTACAATAAGCATATTCTAAGTCGAAAAGGGGCCATAATTCAGTCAAAATGCTTGATAGAGTTGCCTCCTCCTTTTTACAGACTGGGGTCATGATTGTAAACCAGTATGCAAAATATGAAAGCAATATCTCCATGGACTTTGAAAATATTTGGGGTGGTACGCAAACTTTAACATTTATTCTAAGTTGAAAAGGGGTCATGATTGTAAACAAGTACCGGGATGCAAAATATGAAAGCAATATTTCAATGGACTTTGAAAATATTTGGGGTGGTACGCAAACTTTAACCTTTGTGTGACGCTCACACTAACGCCGACACCAGGGCGAGTAGGATAGCTCCCCTATTTTTCGAATAGTCGAGCTAAAAAAGAGGCTCTCATGAGGACCTATTTCACCTGTATTTCATTTAAAAAGTATTTAACCCTTATGATTTCTAAATGACAAAATAGTTTGAACATCAGAAAAGAGGCCATTACCATTACGTTTGCACAATTTTTATTCATTACTGTTACAAGATGCTTCCAACTAAATTTGATTACATGTAATTAAGAAATTCTGGAGAAGTTGTATAAAGGAAATACTAGCTGTTATGGACTACGTACATTATGACATCAGCTTAACCTTGTCTTAAAAGAGTTTAAAACATTGCATGCTATACAGCATTGAATACTATCATTAATTTTATACTTAAGAAATAATAAGTTCCCAAACGTGGTTTATCATAGAATAACCCGAGTTTTGAGTTCTGATGCGTAAGAATATATAACGAAGTCCGTAGGCTTGAGTGATATATTGTTTCCCATAAGAACGAAAAACTAGGGTTATTCTACGATAAATCACACTTGGGATCTTGTTATTTCGATTCTAACACGACATACTAGTATCAACTGTGTTAGAAAAAGTGGTAACTACTTTTTACGACCATGCTACACACCTGGAGCGGATGACGTCATCGCACGCGAGTGGTTTATTGCAGAATAACCCGAGATAAGATTTTGCTCTACATGTATGTAGGTTATTCGCTGGTCGTGTTAGAATTCTTATTAAAGAAGTTATTAAACAGAATTATCTTACGTCAAATGGTTCCTGACTTTCCTGTTCAGTCATGACTGTAGACAAATGTGCAACTTTCACAGGAACATCAACTTCATCATTGCCAGAGTTATTTCTATCTGACAACTCTCGCTTCCTTGAACCAACATCTGTAACATGCTGACGAGAAATTTCCTCTTTCCTGTATTTGTTGATTGGTTTGGCAGCAGATAAATGGGCAACTTTTACAGGAACTACAAAATCATTGTTGCTACGGTAACCTTTATCATCTGATCCTCGTTTCCTCGAACCAATACCTTCTAAATGATTAATTCTGTAACCCGTCCCAACTCTGCCTACATCATGTGTCCCAGTCCCGCCTCCATCAGTTGTATCATGAAGGTCAGCTGTTGTCTGGTGAAGGTCAAGATCATCTGGCAGTTGACCATTATGATTGTCGTCACTCCATATCCAGTCAATAAGTGTTCTTATTGCCTGAAAATTTAACAGGTAAGTAAGTATAAGAATATACATTACAAAAATGACTTTTCTTCAAAGTTTGCTTAAACTGCTTCAATTTTAATTTTTTAAATAGTAGGGATTTGGTAAACCTTTTATTATTTAACTGGGCATTCTGGACACTTAACCAATACAGTCAAAGTGCATTGTAACAATGTTGTAAAAAGGTTGTTGCTCTGATGATCTGTTTGTTTTGGGTTTTAAGTGCCACTTTTAAACAGTATTTCTGATGCGTAATGGTGAGCAGTTCTCCTTACCAATGTACTGGTATTCTGAGCAAACCTGTTCTCCACAAATAACTGCCAACTTCTCCACATGATT
Source organism: Mercenaria mercenaria (assembly GCF_021730395.1). Taxonomy (NCBI): domain Eukaryota; kingdom Metazoa; phylum Mollusca; class Bivalvia; order Venerida; family Veneridae; genus Mercenaria; species Mercenaria mercenaria. The sequence goes on from NC_069378.1 coordinate 3,949,187, forward strand.
CAGAAGTGAAGTATGAAATAACCCTTGACACAATGTCTTTCTTTGTTGGGTTTGTTGGCTTGGATAGTGACAGTGCTGACTATATGTTGTGTTGGGTGTGTTGGCTTGGACAGTGACAGTGCTGACCATATGTTGTGTTGGGTGTGTTGGCTTGGACAGTGACAGCGCTGACTATATGTTGTGTTGGGTGTGTTAGCTTGGATAGTGACAGTACTGACTATATCTTGTGTTGGGTGTGTTGGCTTGGATAGTGACAGTACTGACTATATGTTGTGTTGGTTATGTTGGCTTGGACAGTGATAGTGCTGGCTATATGTTGTGTCGGTTGTGTTGGCTTGGAGGGTGACAATGCTGTCTTTACATTGTGTTGGGTGTGTTGCCTTGGACAGTGACAGTGCTGTCTATATGTTATGTTGGCTTGGACAGTGTCAATGCTGACTATATGTTGTGCTCGGTGTGTTGGCTTGAACAGTGACTGATGACTATATGTTGTCTTGGGTGTGTTGGCTTGGACAGTGACAGTGCTGACTATATGTTGTGTTGGTTGTGTTGGCTTGGACAGTGTCAATGCTGCCTATATGTTGTGCTGGGTGTGTTGGCTTGGATAATGACAGTGCTGACTATATGTTGTGCTGGGTGTGTTGGCTTGGACAGTGACTGCTGACTATATGTTGTGTTGGGTGTGTTGGCTTGGACAGTGTCAATGCTGACTATAGGTTGTGTTGGTTGTGTTGGTTTGGACAGTGACAGTATTGACCATATGTTGTGTTGGGTGTGTTGGCTTGGACAGTGATAGTGCCGACTATATGTTGTGTTGGTTGTGTTGGCTTGGATAGTGACAGTACTGACTATATGTTCTGTTGGGTGTGTTGACTTGGACTGTGACAGTGCCGACTATATGTTGTGTTGGTTGTGTTGGCTTGGATAGTGACAATGCTGACTATATGTTGTGTTGGGTATGTTGGCTTGGGCAGTGACAGTGCTGACTATATGTTGTGTTGGATGTTTTGGCTTGGACAGTGACAATGCTGACTATATGTTGTGTTGGGTGTGTTGGCTTGGACAATGACAGTGCTGACTATATGTTGTGTTGGGTGTGTTAGCTTGGACAGTGACAATGCTGACAATATGCTTTGTTGGGTGTGTTAGCTTGGACAGTAACAGTACTGACTGTATGTTGTGTTTGCTTGGACAGTGACAGTACTGACTATATGTTGTGTTGGCTTGAACAGTGACAATGCTGACTATATGTTGTGTTGGGTGTGTTGGCTTGGACAGTGACAGTACTGACTATATGTTGTGTTGGCTTGGACAGTGACAGTGCTGACTGTATGTTGTGTTGGGTGTGTTGGCTTGGACAGTGACAGTACTGACAATATGCTGTGTTAGGTGTGTTGGCTTTGACACAGACAGTACTGACTATATGTTGTGTTGGCTTGGACAGTGACAGTGCTGACTGTATGTTGTGTTGGGTGTGTTGGCTTGGACAGTGACAGTACTGACAATATGCTGTGTTGGGTGTGTTGGCTTTGACACAGACAGTACTGACTATATGTTGTGTTGGCTTGGACAGTGACAGTACTGACAATATGCTGTGCTGGGTGTGTTGGCTTTGACAGTGACAATACTGGCTATATGTTGTGTTGGCATGGACAGTGTCAATGCTGTCTATATGTTGTGTTGTGTGTGTTGGCTTGGACAGTGACAGTACTGACAATATGCTGTGTTGGGTGTGTTGGCTTGGACAGTGACATTTCTGACTATATGTTGTGTTCGCTTGGACAGTGACATTACGGACAATATGCTGTGATGGGTGTGTTGGCTAGGACAGTGACAGTTCTGACTGTATGTTGTGTTGGCTTGGACATTGACAGTACTGATAATATGCTGTGTTGGATGTGTTGGCTTCGTTTTTGTTTTGGGCTGACAGTGACAGTACTGATTATATGTTGTGTTGGCTTGGACAGTGACAGTGCTGACTATATGTTGTGTTGGTTGTGTTGGCTTGGATAGTGAAAGTACTGACTATATGTTGTGTTGGTTATGCTGGCTTGGACACTGAGAGTGCTGACTGTATGTTGTGGTGGGAGTGTTGCCTTGGGCAGTGACAGTGCTGACTATATGTTGTGTTGGGTGTGTTGGCTTGGACAGTGACAATGCTGACTATATGTTATGTTAGGTGTGTTGGCTTGGACAGTTACAATGCTGACTATATGTTTTGTTGGGTGTGTTGGCTTGGACAGTGACAGTGCTGGCTATATGTTGTGTTGGGTGTGTTGGCTTGGACAGTGACAATGCTGACTATATGTTGTGTTGGGTGTGTTGGCTTGGACAATGACAGTGCTAACTGTATGTTGTGTTGGGTGTGTGAACTTGGACAGCAACAATGCTGACAATATGCTGCATTGGAAGTGTTGGCTTGGACAGTGATAGTACTGACTATATGTTGTGTTGGCTTGGACAGTGACAGTGCTCACTATATGTTGTGTTGGGTGTGTTGGCTTGGACAGTGACAGTGCTCACTATATGTTGTGTTGGAATGGACAGTGTCAATGCTGTCTATATGTTGTGTTGGGTGTGTTGGCTTGGACAGTGACAGTACTGACAATATGCTGTGTTGGGTGTGTTGGCTTGGACAGTGACAGTGCTGACTATATGTTGTGTTGGCTTGGACAGTGACAATGCTGCCAATATGCTGTGTTGGGTGTGCTGGCTTGGACAGTGACAGTACTGACTATATGTTGTGCTGGCTTGGACAGCGACAGTACTGACAATATGCTGTGTTGGGTGTGTTGGCTTGGACAGTGACAGTACTGACTATATGTTGTGTTGGCTTTGACAGTGACAGTGCTGACTATATTTTGTGTTGGGTGTGTTAGCTTGGACAGTGACAATGCTGACAATATGCTTTGTTGGGTGTGTTGGCTTAGACAGTAACAGCACTGACTGTATGTTGTGTTTGCTTGGACAGTGACAGTACTGACTATATGTTGTGTTGGCTTGAACAGTCACAGTGCTGACTGTATGTTGTGTTGGGTGTGTTGGCTTGGACAGTGACAGTACTGACAATATGCTGTGTTGGGTGTGTTGGCTTGGACAGTGACAGTGCTGACTGTATGTTGTGTTGGGTGTGTTGGCTTGGACAGTGACAGTACTGACAATATGCTGTGTTGGGTGTGTTGGCTTTGACACAGACAGTACTGACTATATGTTGTGTTGGCTTGGACAGTGACAGTACTGACAATATGCTGTGCTGGGTGTGTTGGCTTTGACAGTGACAGTACTGGCTATATGTTGTGTTGGCTTGGACAGTGTCAATGCTGACTATATGTAGTGTTGTGTGTGTTGGCTTGAACAGTGACAGTACTGACATTATGCTGTGTTGGGTGTGTTGGCTTGGACAGTGACAGTTCTGACTATATGTTGTGTTGGCTTGGACAGTGACAGTACGGACAATATGCTGTGTTGGGTGTGTTGGCTTGGACAGTGACAGTTCTGACTGTATGTTTTGTTGGCTTGGACAGTGACAGTACTGATAATATGCTGTGTTGGATGTGTTGGCTTGGTTTTTGTTTTGGGTTGACAGTGACAGTACTGATTATATGTTGTGTTGGCTTGGACAGTGACAGTGCTGACTATATGTTGTATTGGTTGTGTTGGCATGGATAGTGAAAGTACTGACTATATGTTGTGTTGGGTTTGTTGGCTCGGACAGTGACAGTGCTGACTATATGTTGTGTTAGGTGTGTTGGCTTGGAGAGTGACAATGCTGACTATATGTTGTGTTGGTTATGCTGGCTTGGACAGTGACAGTGCTGACTATATGTTGTGTTGGGTGTGTTGCCTTGGGCAGTGACAGTGCTGACTATATGTTGTGTTGGGTGTGTTGGCTTGGACAGTGACAATGCTGACTATATGTTATGTTAGGGGTGTTGGCTTGGACAGTTACAATGCTGACTCTATGTTGGGTTGGGTGTGTTGGCTTGGACAGTGACAGTGCTGGCTATATGTTGTGTTGGGTGTGTTGGCTTGGACAGTGACAATGCTGACTATATGTTGTGTTGGGTGTGTTGGCTTGGACAATGACAGTGCTTACTGTATATTGTGTTGGGTGTGTGAACTTGGACAGCAACAATGCTGACAATATGCTGCGTTGGAAGTGTTGGCTTGGGCAGTGATAGTACTGACTAGATGTTGTGTTGGCTTGGACAGTGACAGTGCTCACTATATGTTGTGTTGGGTGTGTTGGGTGTGTTGGCTTTGACAGTGACAGTGCTCACTATATGTTGTGTTGGCTTGGACAGTGTCAATGATGTCTATATGTTGTGTTGGGTGTGTTGGCTTGGACAGTGACAGTGCTCACTATATGTTGTGTTGGCTTGGACAGTGTCAATGCTGTCTATATGTTGTGTTGGGTGTGTTGGCTTGGACAGTGACAGTACTGACAATATGCTGTGTTGGGTGTGTTGGCTTGGACAGTGACAGTGCTGGCTATATGTTGTGTTGGCTTGGACAGTGACAATGCTGCCAATATGCTGTGTTGGGTGTGTTGGCTTGGACAGTGACAGTACTGACTATATGTTGTGCTGGCTTGGACAGCGACAGTACTGACAATATGCTGTGTTGGGTGTGTTGGCTTGGACAATGACAGTGCTGACTATATGCTGTGTTGGGTGTGTTAGCTTGGACAGTGACAGTACTGACTATATGTTGGGTGTGTTGGCTTGGACAATGACAGTGCTGATAATATGTTGTGTTGGGTGTGTTGGCTTGGACAGTGACAGTGCTGACTATACATTGTGTTGGCTTGGACAGTGACAGTGCTGATTATATGTTGTGTTGGCTTCGACAGTGACAGTGCTGACTATATGTTGTGTTGGGTGTGTTGGCGGCTTGGACAGTGACAGTACTGACAACAATATGCTGTGTTGGGTGTGTTGACTTAGACTTAAAACCATTTCTGCACAATAAATACAGAATGCTTTGGCCTGCAGTTGTCAAACTTCATAATATGATTGCCTGGGGGTTAACAGATGAACTCTACTGTTTTTGTGGTAAGTAGGTCAAAGGTCTTAGTCACAGTGACCATGTGACTAACAACTGTTTCCACACAATAACTAAATAACTGGAATACAATCATCAAACTTCAAAAGATAACTTATGTTTTCAGTAGATAGCCACTATTGTTTGGTGGTTCATTAGTTCAAAGGTCAGTCACTGTGACACTGAGAATGAAAATGGTTTCAGCTCAATAACTAAAAATGCTTTGGCATACAGTCAGCAAACTTCACAGGGTGATTGCCTAAGGTCGAAAGATGGCCCCCTTGTTTTGTGGTACAGTTGGTCAACGGTCTGGGTCATTGTGACTTTAAGAATGGCAAGAGTCTCCTATTAATACCTAAATAACACTTTAGCCTATAGTCATTAAACTTCACAGGATGACTGCCTTTGTTTATTAAAGCAGATGACCCCTACTGTTTTAGGCATCAGCATGTCAGAGGTCAAGGTCACAGTGACCTTGAGACTGAAAGTGGCTAAAAGAACTTATCTCAAACTTTATTGGATTTTTGCCTGTGGACTGAGTAGATGGCCCTATTGCTCTTTAGGTCAGTAGGACAACGGTCATAGTCACAGTGACTTCTGGACTTAAAACAGTTTCAACTTAAATACTTTGATTGATTTGGCTATAGATCTTCATATGACGGTTTCTTGCAGTCAGCAGAAATGAGGTCATTATGTCATAGGTTAAGGCTAGAACATATAAAGTTACATACCCAATTGGCACAAGTTTGCCTTTAATATAGGCTGTCTTGGGGATATGTGTTTTCAAAACAGACTCTTGTTTACATAAGAGCCAAAATTGGCAATAATATACATAGGCACCAGATTTTTTGGGCTACGCTACAGTGCATGACATGGTACTATATATGTTGGCTCGAGCGCGCTCTGCGGTGCAGGAGCGTAGCCCAAAAAATCGGGTGCCTATGATAATATATATAAATTCTGTTATTTTCTCGTATCATCCCTGCAAGATATTCAACTGTATTAGATATGGTTTTGTAAGATCAGGATAACTCATCTTTTACATAAAACTATATGACTTCTTCATTTTAGGTAACACTTTCGGTGTTTTGTAAAGTTTAATTATCATGATAATAGCATTTTCCAATAATGATGATTTATTATCAGTATTATTAAATCTAATATCACCATGATATAGATCCAAATTGCAGTGGCAGAGCGGGGGCTGACCTCCAAGTGTCTGGTAATGGTAATGTTCCATCCTAATATCACAAAAAAACAATGAACTGCAGCAAAAGAAACTGATGATGGACGTATCTGCACACTACCCTTAATAAAAGCATCTGTTAATTTTTTGGCTGTGGCTACGATTACGGTACCATAATCCTAGCCTCCGGTTCTAGGATTACGGAAGTTCCGTATTCCTAGACATGCAACCCTATGAGGATATGGCTAGGATTATGGAAGTATATATTTAGAGGCATAAAGTATATGTTAGGACACACATAAATGATGTTGTAAACTTACTTATTTCACTTAATTTTTCATGCCTGCCTTATTATTTCATGTTTTCAATCCGCCGTTTTGGGTTAGTGTAATCTTAATGGCGGCGCGCGGAAATATATTAGAAATATGACTGTCAAAGTTAGATTTTTAAAAAAATCTATACTTTGAATATAATGATATTTAACCATATTTTATGTTATTAACGACCATTTGTGTTGACTTGATGAAAAAAATATGCAGGTATATACGAAACATAGATAATTCTATATATTTCCGTGCACCGCCATTAAGATTATACTAATGTAACTTGAAAGAGAGTTCGTATCTAGTTGTCAAACAACCTGTTATCAGGGAAATTTTCTTCTGAGAATGGGGAAAAAAACATTTTATGAGGGGAATGGTACCCATATTCGGCCCCAAAAACGGCCAAACGAGTGCCCTGTTTAATTATGCATGTCCTAACATAGCCTAAATTTGATGCCTCTTAAATACTTCTGTAATCCTAGCCTATTCTCATAGGGTTATCTATGTCCCCTAGTCCAAATAATAGGACGTTTCGGGACAGCGTGATAACTTTTGACTGTAAAGGGATGACAACTATAAAATATCAGAATTCAGATCATAAAATAAGTCATCCCGATAAGCCAAATGTCGAAATGAGTATAAACTAATTTTCCCCCCAAACTTGACAAAATAACGTTAAGAATCCTTGACAACTGCCAACACAATAACAAAACTCCATAGATACCGCATATACTTACAAAATGTATCCCAAAAAGAATTGTGAACATAATGACTCCTAAGACGAAATGAGCGTTTGTTAAACGTGAACTGACACGGATAAAATTGCAGTGGATCCTCGTCAAGGGTTGTGAAATGCATAAACCGAAAGTAAAAATAATTTACTGACGAATATCTGTTTTCAATATCGCTGTGATCATTAGACTAAAAGAGACATGTAAACAAATAAATTACCTAACAGTCAAGTTAATTTTCATACTCGAAACACATATAATGGTGTATCGTTATATCGTATAAGTCTGCATTTAAGTTAGATGCATGAACCATTCTTAATTATAGTTACTGGATGACAACGATTCAGCAAATTAGTAGTGAATACTTTTCAAAATGGCGACTCCCATGAATTTGACAGAAAAAATAAATTTTCTACGAGAAAAGTCCTACAAACTTGAAACATTTGAAAAAGTTAAAGAAATTGACTACAACAATTTTTTCAAAGAATATCTGCTTGCAAATAAACCTTGTATATTTACCCCAGATGTCACAATGCAGTGGAAGAGCAGAAAAGATTGGGTCATGGAAAATCACACACCAAACTACACGTTTCTTAGGGCACTGTTTGGTAAATTTGCAACCTGTGTTACTACGTGTAGACGTAGCAAAATTTCCTATGCTGAGCTCGAATGAAAATGCAATGTTACGAAAAAACGGCCGGGCCATTGGCTTTTCATAGGACTGCGATTGTACTGTAATATGAAATTAGGTGCTACCTAAAAAGCAGAGCTCCCTTGAAAAATCACCAGTGCATGCATGTTTTAAATGATAACTCCTTTAAATTGAAAAGCTTGAACCTTGAAAATTTCAAACCTAACAGAATCTCATTAGGCCAATAGCCTAAGGAATTCTGCCTCTTTCCGTGTGAATGTTTGGCAATGAGGACTTAATGTAAATAGTTAATGTTCCAATTCCAAAGTTAATAGAAATTAGAATTTTACAAAATCCTGGAAATGACTATTGAAATTCTTTTAAATGTCATTTACTGAACTTAAGTTAACAATCTATGGCTTTTTTATGGTTAATCTTTTAGCACTATAGAATAGGGATGGTAGTAAGAACCTTTTTGATGTTTATTGATCATTCATCGCCAATAGTTTTAGTTTTTTTGATAAACTTTGGTCAGTGATTTTAAAGCTAACATATGAAATACATGTATATGTGAACGGGAGAAGAGCATTATTTGCTTTTCACAGTTCAATGCCTGTATATTTTGATCCTAAAGCTTTTTTTTTTTTTTTTTAAAGTTATGTCTACTGACTACTGCACAGACACTACATTGAAACCTGACATCAAAACTAAACAAATTTCACATGAATGATTTTAGTTATACAATATTTTCAAAACTCATAATAATACAAAAAAAAACACCTTGAAATAAAAAAAAAGGAATTAAAAAAAAATCTGGTCCAGGTGAGGTTCGAACTCACGACCTTTGGATTTCAACCCGAACTCGCTAACCACTACACCACTGCGGAGTTATGACGTCATCTGGACAAACATAATTATACATAATAAAGTTCAGTAATGGCAGCGTGACGAAAGTTGTTTCAAAATGAAAATATTTTATTTTATTTCTTTTTTCTTTGTAGAAAATGTATTTAGCACTAATTTCTTATTATCAAACGCTCATTTACATTTTTATTCAATATTCAAAGCAGTCAGCGAGACGCTTTTGTCAACCGTAAACAATAAGCTTCTACTGACGTCTTTACTGATTAATTACTATGTGCATAGTGTACTTGAAAAAACCGAACAACACCGATTCCAAAAAGTACCACGAATTTTCAACTCGATAGTATACACAGTAAGATCTCTCTATTCATTTTCTTTTTCATACGTCTAACTGTAATGCGACGCTGTCGGCGCCGCTTTGCAGCGCCGGTAGCTCTGCTATAACTCATTTTTTATATATTGCCAAACAGGCTGGTAACATTGCCCGATCGGGCTTACGACATAAAAAGTGATATTTCTTGAAAAATAATAAAGATATTTCTTTCAAACTTGGTTCATTTATTAAGCATAACATATGATGCTTATCAAGATAGAAGTAACTTTGTTGCCTTCAGTTTTGTTAGAATTACTTCCCTTTTTCAGATTTTTATGATGCATAATTTTTGAAGTCCAAAATAGTTATGTTTTTAATGCAATGTTTAAAACAGAAAAGGTTCAATTGCTTTCTAATGCTCCAAACTTGTGCGCCAATACCCTTATTCTATATATTTAGGATTAATACTTCGTTACTAGTGCAGATGTATGAGCATTTTTTTTTAAACTAACATTTCTCTATGATGTTGTAAGTGAAAGCAGAGTAAAATGTAAAAATTCATGTACTAGCGCAATAATTTAGAGTATTGATAGCCATTGAACCCTTTTTATGCCCCCGAAGGGAGGCATATAGTTTTTGAACCGTCTGTCAGTCTGTCGGTCTGTCAGTCTGTCCGCAATTTTCGTGTCCGGTCCATATTTTTGTCATCGATGGATGAATTTTCAAATAACTTGGCATGAATGTGTACCACAGTAAGACAACGTGTTGCGCGCAAGACCCAGGTCAGTAGCTCAAAGGTCAAGGTCACACTTAGACATTAAAGGATAGTGCATTGATGGGCGTGTCCGGTCCATATCTTTGTCATCGATGGATGGATTTTCAAATAACTTGGCATGAATGTGTACCACAGTAAGACGACGTGTCGCGCGCAAGACCCAGGTCCGTAGCTCAAAGGTCAAGGTCACACTTAGACGTTAAAGGATAATGCTTTGATGGGCGTGTCCGGACCATATCTTTGTCATCAATGGATGGATTTTCAAATAACTTGGCATGAATGTGTACCACAGTAAGACGACGTGTCGCGCGCAAGACCCAGGTCCGTAGCTCAAAGGTCAAGGTCACACTTAGACGTTAAAGGATAATGCATTGATGGGCGTGTCCGGTCCATATCTTTGTCATCGATGGATGGATTTTCAAATAACTTGGCATGAATGTGTACCACAGTAAGACGACGTGTCGCACGCAAGACCCAGGTCTGTAGCTCAAAGGTCAAGGTCACACTTAGACATTAAAGGTCATGTTTCATGATAGTGCATTGATGGGCGTGTCCGGTCCATATCATTGTCATTCATGCATGGATTTTAAAATAACTACGCATGAATGTGTGACACAGTAAGACGACGTGTTGTGCGCAAGACCCAGCTCCGTAGGTCAAAGGTCCTAAACTCTAACATCGGCCATAACTATTCATTCAAAGTGCCATCGGGGCATGTGTCATCCTATGGAGACAGCTTTTGTTTTGTTTTAAACTTAGCATAAGAACATATTTTTTGGACTTCAAAGATTATGCGTCATAAAGATCTGAAAAGGGGAAATAATTCTACCAAAACTGACGGCAACCAAGTTATTTTTATTCTAATTTGTATAATTTGTTATGCTTAATAAATGGACCAAGTTTGAAAAAAATAGCATCATTAGTTTTCATGAAATATTACTTTTTATGCCTTAAGCCCGATCGGGCAATGTTACCAGCCTGCCAAAGGCTCATAGTGAGCTTTTGTGACCGCTCAATGTCTGTCGTACGTCCGTCAACAATTTCTAAAAAAATCTTCTTCTTGAAAACCACTGAGCAGAATTACACCAAACTTCACAGAAATGATCCTTGGGTGGTCCTCTTTCAAAATTATTCAAAGAATTTAATTTCATGCTGAACTCTGATTGCCATGGCAACCGAAAGGAAAAACTGTAAAAATCTTCTTGTCTAAAACTGCAAGGCTTAGAGCCTTGACATCAACTTATGGTCCTCTATGAAGATTGTTCAAATTATGCCCCTGGGGTGAAAAGAAGCCCCTCCCCGGGGGTCACAAGTTTTACATCGACTTATATAGGAAAATACTTTAAAAATCTTCTTGTCTAAAACTACAAGACCTAGGCCTTTGATATTTGGTATGTAGCATTACCTTGTAGTCCTCTACCAAAATTGTTCAAATTATGCCCCTGGAGTGAAAAGAGGCCCAGCCCCGTGGGGGCTCAAGTTTTACATAGACTTATATAAGGAAATTTTTTTATGCCCCCAAAGGGAGGCATATAGTTTTTGAACCGTCTGTCGGTCTGTCAGTCTGTCCGCAATTTTCGTGTCCAGTCCATATCTTTGTCATCTATGGATGGATTTTCAAATAACTTGGCATGAATGTGCACCACAGTAATACGACGTGTCGCGCGCAAGACCCAGGTCCGTAGCTCAAAGGTCAAGGTCACACTTAGACGTTAAAGGTCATTTTTCATGATAGTGCATTCGTGTCCGGTCCATATCTTTGTCATCCATGGATGGATTTTCAAATACCTTGGCATGAATGTGTACCACAGTAAGACGACGTGTCATTCGCAAGACCCAGGTCCGTAGCTCAAAGGTCAAGGTCACACGTAGACGTTAAAGGTCATGTTTCATGATAGTGCATTGATGGGCGTGTCTGGTCCATATCTTTGTCATTCATGCATGGATTTTAAAATTATTGGGCATGAATGTGTACCACAGTAAGACAACGTGTTGCACGCAAGACTCAGGTCTGTAGGTCAAAGGTCCTAAACTCTAACATCGGCCATAACTATTCATTCAAAGTGCCATCGGGGGCATGTGTCATCCTGTGGAGACAGCTCTTGTTTAAAAATCTTCTTGCCTTAAACTGCAAGGCCTAGGCTTTTGATATTTGGTATGTTGCATTGCCTTGTGGTCCTCTACCAACATTGTTCGAATTATACCCCTTGGGTGAAAAGAAGCCCTGCCCTGGCCCTGGGGGTCCCAAATTAACATAGACTTATATAGGGAAAAAAAATCTTCATGACCCAAAGTTCAAGGCCTATGCCTAGTGATCTCTAACAAGAGTGTTCAAATTATGTCCCTGAGGTGAAAAGAGGCCCCATCCTGGGGTCACTTGTTATAATTATGAGTTATAGAGGAATAAATACTTAAAAAGATTATCAGATCTTATTTCCTAGACTGTTCAATTATAATTACCTTATGACCCCAAGCGATGACCTTGACCTACTGACCTACTTTCTTGTTTTTTAAGATACAGCCTTGAAATTTGGATGACATGTGCAGTTTTGCACACCGATCTCAATACTGACTTTCAGTGACCATGAATGTGACCTACATTCTAACATTTTAGCATCAGTTTTGCATTTTAAACAGGTGGCTCATATTACTCAGGTGAGTGATTCAGGGTCATCATGACCCTCTTGTATATATCATCTTTCTCATACTTCAGAGCCTTCCAATTGATGCAAGCCCTTGGAAAAATTGCACTTGCATATAGAGGCTGAGGGGGCCTACATGGCTAAGTGGTTAAGGTCACTGACTTCAAATCACGTGCCACTCATCGATGTGGATTCGAGCCTCAACTGGGGCATTGATTCCTTCATGTGAGGAAGCCATCAAGCTGGCTTATGGAAGGTTGTTGTTCTACTCAGGTGCCCGCTTGTGATGAAATAATGCACGGAGGGGCATCTGGGGTCTTCCTCCACAATCAAAGCTGGAATGTTGCCATATGACCTATAATTGTGCTGGTACGACGTTAAACCCAACAAAATAAAATAAATAAATTAAAATATAGAGGCTTAGTTTGTGTAAGAGCACAAGAACAACTAGCTAAAAAAATTCAGCTCAGAGATGTTTACATGCTGTCACGGATCTCTGAGCTTTAGCATATGCCATATTGAAACCTAACCAAAAATCCTGCAAGAGGTCTTGTCATGCTATATTTTCATCAGATGAAATGCCATGGACTCACCTTTTACTTTAAAATATTTCTAATCCATTTTTCTTTTGATCTGATATACACCATGCCACAAATTCTGAACACAAGTTATACACACAAATTTTAAATGGGTAGCGCTGGAGACCTGCAATATTTTGTGCGCCATTGCAGTTGTGACCTGATCTGGGTACTCTTCATTTGGAAAATAAATAGGTCGTATAGACTTGTTGTAATTGATCTTTTATGTGAATTTAAACCTTCTAATTAAATGAATTATGTTGTTTTTCATTAACTTTATTGAAAATGTACGTTATTATTATATTGTTATATTTATAATTCAATACAATTCATAAATATACAAAATGTTGATATTGATTTTAAAAAACAACAATGTACTGTAGATTTAGCTTTGCATGGCATTGTCAGTTTCTCACTAGAGTCAGTGTGCAGATGTTTGACACTGTTTAAAAAAACGAATGAGGTTACACCATAACTTAATGGATGTAACCATCAGAAAATAAAAGTAGCGTCAGTTAAGTTATGTTCACCAAAACTACAGAAGCACAAACTATCAAGATATTTTCTGTAGTTTGCATCCTTTAAATGCACCTACATGCCAAAATTATAAAATAGCGTTTAAAGGGCAACATCACACCAGAATGTCTAAATAATATATTACCATATATTTGCGGCATTGGCTCACGAATTTTTGTTGTGGCATATTGGAATCCTTCAAACATACAAAAGTACAAATTAGGGCAACGATACAACAAATATTACTTTTGATTTATTGACATGCTAGTTTGTCATTTTGGCATATTGGTACCCTAGTTGTGTCCTCCTGAAAATCAGACTGGTTCAACAATTTTTGAGTGATTTATGGCCCTTTGTTTATTTTGATTTCTAATAATATTTTATATCCATTGGCCCTCCAAGTAGTTAATTGGTATTTAGCTCCACTATTCGGAGAATAGGGGGCTATTCTACTCGCCCCTGCGTTGGCGTGACCTTTCTTGATTAAAGTTTTTCGGCAACCTTTGTTTTTTTGTCATATCTTTGTTACTATTGCTTATATCTTACTATAACTTCACATAAATATTGTCCAATATACAAACAAAATATGTTTAGGGGCTGAGCCCATTATACCCAAGGTCAAGGTCACCAAGGTGTTATACTTAGGTTATTTTTAAGGTTAAAGTTTTTCAGCAACCTTGTTTTTCTGTCATATCTTTGTTATTATGGCTTTTATCTTACTGTAACTTCACATAAACATTGTCCAGTATACAAAACAAAGTATGTGTAGGGGCTGAGTCCATTATACCCAAGGTCAAGGTCACCAAGGTGTTATACTTAGGTTATTTTTAAGGTTAAAGTTTTTCGGCAACCTTTGTTTTTCTGTCATATCTTTGTTACTATGGCTTATATCTTACTGAAACTTCACATAAACATTGTCCAACATACAAACAAAGTATGTGCAGGGGCGAGGCCCATTATATCTAAGGTCAAGGTCACAAAGTTGTTATACTTGGAAGGGGCCTCCGTGGCCGAGTGGTTAGAGTCGTTGACTTCAAACCATTTGCCCCTCATCGATGTGGGTTCGAAACCTCATTTGGGGCGTAGAATTCTTCACGTGAGGAAGCCATCCAGCTGGCTTGCGGAAGGTCGGTGGTTCTACCCAGGTGCCCGCTCGTGATGAAATTGTGCACGGAGGGGCACCTGGGGTCTTCCTCCACCATTAAAGCTGGAAAGTCACCATATGACCTAAAATTGTGTCGGTGCGACGTTAAACCCAACAAAATAAAATGTTATACTTGGAATTATTTTCATGTTAATTTTTTTCGAAAGCTTTGTTTATAGACATATCTTTAGTACTTTAAAAGATAATGACTTGAAATTAAAAATATTTCTTTATAATCATCATCATTCTGCATGTGTGGTTACAAACCCCATAATTCTAATTGTATTTTTAGCTCGACTATTCGAAGAATAGTCTAGCTATTCTACTCACCCTGGCGTCGGCGTCGGCGTCGGCGTCACACCTTGGTTAAGTTTTTGCATGCAAGTACATACAGCTATCATTTAAAGGCATATAGCTTTGAAACTTATTTATTCTTTTTCTAGGTCAATTATCAACCTCACTGGGTCAAGTTCCATAACTCTAACATGTATTTTGAGCAAATTATGCCCCCTTTTGAACTTAGAAAATTCTGGTTAAAGTTTTACATGCAAGTTACTATCTCCAAAACTAATGCAGATATTGAATTGAAACTTCACATGTGTCTTCGGGGTTATAAAACTAGTTGATAGCACCAAGTCCCATAACTCTGACCTTCATTTTGGCCAAATTATGCCCCCTTTTGGACTTAGAAAATTCTGGTTAAAGTTTTGCGTGCAAGTACATACAGCTATTACTAAAAGGCATATAGATTTGAAACTTATTTTTTCTTTTTCTAGATCAATTACCTACCTCACTGGGTCAAGTCCCATAACTCTGGCATGTATTTTGGCCAAATTATGCCCCCTTTTGGACTTAGAAAATTCTGGTTAAAGTTTTGCGTGCAAGTACATACAGCTATTACTAAAAGGCATATAGATTTGAAACTTATTTTTTCTTTTTCTAGATCAATTACCTACCTCACTGGGTCAAGTCCCATAACTCTGGCATGTATTTTGGCCAAATTATGCCCCCTTTTGGACTTAGAAAATTCTGGTTAAAGTTTTGCGTGCAAGTACATACAGCTATTACTAAAAGGCATATAGATTTGGAACTTATTTATTCTTTTTCTAGATCAATTACCTACCTCACTGGGTCAAGTTCCATAACTCTTAACATGTATTTTGAGCAAATTATGCCCCCTTTTGGACTTAGAAAATTCTGGTTAAAGTTTTACATGCAAGTTACTATCCCCAAAACTAATGCAGATATTGAATTGAAACTTAACATGTTTCTTCGGGGTTATAAAACTAGTTGATAGCATCAAGTCCCATAACTCTGATATGTCCCCTTTTGAACTTAAAACTCTTTTGATATTTAACATTTTGGGTAATAATTTCCAGCTTCTGTGACAATATTTCGAATAGTCGAGCTTGGCTGTCTTATGGACAGCTCTTGTTGATAGAATTATGCCCTTTTTTTACTTAAAGTTTTTTTGCAATCTTCGCTTTCAGGATATAACTTTAATGCAATATAATATAAAGACTGGAAACTTAAAATGTATCTTTATCATCATCATCTGCATGTATGGTAACAATCCCTATAACTTTGATTTGTATTTTTGACCAAATTATGCCCCTTTCATACTTAATTTTTTTAACAAACTTTGTTTTCTGGACATAACTTTGGTACTATATAAGATAATGACTTGAAACTCAAAATATATCTTTACCATCATCATCTGCATGTGTGATAACAATCCCAATAACTCTGATTTGTGTTCTTGACAGAATTATGCCCCTTGGTGTATCTTCCTTTTAAAGTAGGGGTCTCTTATTGAGACAAATATTCATTTTACTGTCAAATCCCCGGATAGAAGAGCGCGCTGTCTTATGGACAGCTCTTGTGTATGGACTTACCTATAGAAGGGTCATAAAGTCTGCAGATTCTAATGAGATAATGATTCAAGTTGTTCATTATTTTCCTATTACACCTTAGCAATGGATGGACTACCCTAGTAGATTGATGATTAATTTGTTTAGTACTCAAAGTTTCGGGTTTAATTATTAGTTATAATATAAGTAATTATATTATGTGCATTCTTTGTTTCCGTAATAAGAAAAAAAAAATTAATCGTGTCATCCCTCTTGTTTAGGGTCAAGGTCACTTATTTTGACCTAGTGACCTAATTATTTGTTTTTAACCTACAACATTCAAATTTGGACCACATATATAGTTTTGAGTGGCGAGATGAACCTTGACATGAGTTGACTTTGATCTTGAGCTAGTGACCTACCTTCACATTTCTGTAGCTACAGCCTTCAAATTTGGACCACATGCATAGGTTTGTGTTACGAAATGAAATTTGACCTTGATCTTGACCTAGTGACCTACTTTCTCATTTCACAAGCTACAGCCTTCAAATTTGGACCACATGCATAGTTTTGTGTACCGAAATGGACTTTGACCTTGAGATTGACCTAGTGACCTACTTTCACATTTCTCAAGCTACTGGCTTCAAATTTGGACCACATGCGTAGTATTGTGTTCTGAATAGAAATTTGACCTTGATTTTTACCAAGTACCTACTTTCACATTTCTCAAGCTGCAGCCTTCAAATTTGAAGCACATGCATAGTTTTTTGTACCGAAATGAACTTTGACCTTGAAATTTATCTAGTGACCTACTTTCACACTTCTCAAGCTACAGCTTTCAAATTTGGACCACATGCACAGTTTTGTGTAACGAAATGAACTTTGACCTTGATCATATATTGACCAATCTCTTTGATATTTGGTATGTAAGTACCTTGTATGAAGCCAAAACTACCAGTTGGTATTAGAGGTCACTGGATCCAAGGACTGTGATGACCTGGATTCTGACATAGTTACCTACTTTTAGGATTTTGAGCTAGTCTTGAAATTTGGAACATTCAAAAATGGCTCAATGGTGGGCGCCAAGATCGCTCTGTGATATCTTGTATTAGTGATAAAAGTTTTATTTTATAAAGGTTGATCATCATAACTACTGTAGTCAGAACAGAGAGATTTTACTACTGACAACATTGCACAAAATACGACATTGTCGCACCTTCATCATATTTCTGTTACATATGTTAACTAGTTCAAATTCTTCCAGGTGATGCCATAGTGCCGGTAGCAAATTGTAAACAGGAACAATACAGCTCACATCCTAAACAGGACATACTGTTGTCAGAATACCTTGATTACTGGGAGAAGTACAGGGTTGATGGATATCCAGAGGATGAACCTCGCCTGTATCTCAAAGACTGGCATTTTACCAAGTGAGTGTATCAGTAGAATATATATAGACTGGTTTCACATGCTTCAAGACTATAGATTATAGTTTGAAGGCAAGCCAGTGATCCAGTCCATGTTTAGAATCAACAAGTCAGAGATTTCATTTTGAGACAGATCTCTGTAAACACGTGTATAAACTGGGATACTTGTGTTGTCAGCTGTACCCACTGAGTCACACTGTACAGACTGCACCTTTGGAGAAGACAGAGAAGCAAAATTTTGCACTTTCTCACTCAAACCTATTTTCTGATTCATATTGGAGACTTCCTTCGTCGCACTAGTTATGATGGCTTTATAGTTAGGCGGACTCTTAAATAAATCTAATTCGAAAATAAATGTTCAGGATTTGCATTTTTTTAATGCAAAGTCACTGACTCTATATAAGAGAATATGTATATATTAGGGAGATGCTACAGAGTATATATAATTGAAATTATTTCTGACCAAAAACTGAAATTGATGCATCTTTAGTCATATTCAGGGTGATGGATGCAAAGTACCTTTAATGATAACCAGTATGTAACAGTAGCCATGTTAGAAATTTATGGCTGACAGAAATGCTGTATGTCACTATATGCAGTATAAGAGTAAAACGAAAAAGATACGATTGAACACTGGTCAGAAGTCTGAAATATATATAAAATGGATGCCCCTCCAGTAAGCGGTCACCTGGCTTAAGCAGCCAAATTGTCTGTTTCCACTAGCTGGCTGCTTAAGACAGGTTAGACTGTATATATATTGAAAAGAATTATGTAAATAGCAGTTTGTTAAGTATGAGATACATTTTTTTTTTTCAAAGATCAGAGATTGAATGTTTATTGATTTCAGAGCATATCCAGACTATAAGGCTTATACCACTCCAGTATATTTCCTGTCAGACTGGCTCAATGAATTCTGGGATACCCTGCCTCAAGATGATTACAGATTTGTGTATATGGGACCTAAAGGAACTTGGTAGGTATAATATTACCAATTTGTGTACGTGGGACTTAAAGGAACATGGTGGGTTTAACATCATAGATCTGTGTATATGGGACTTAAAAGGAACATGGTAGGTTTAATATGATTATAGATTTGTGTATATGGGACCTACAGGATCATGGTAAGTGTAACATTACAGACTGGCATCTATTGGACCGAAAGAAACATGGTAGGTATAACATTACAGGTTTATGTTTATGCCATCTAAAGGGTGTAACATTACAGATTTGTGTATATGGGATCTAAAGGGTGTAACATTACAGAGTTGTGTATATATGGGACCTGAAGGGTGTAACATTACAGAGTTGTGTGTATGGGACCTATAGGGTGTAACATTACAGAGTTGTGTATATGGGACCTAAAGGGTGTAACATTACAGAGTTGTGTATATGGGACCTAAAGGGTATAACATTACAGAGTTGTATATATGGGACCTAAAGGGTGTAACATTACAGATTGGCATCTATTGGACCTAAAGAAACATGGTATGTGTAACGTTACAGATATGTGTATATGGGATCTAAAGGGTGTAACATTACAGATTTGTGTGTATGGGATCTAAAGGGTGTAACATTACAGAGTTGTGTGTATGGGACCTAAAAGGTGTTACATTACAGAGTTGTGTATATGGGACCTAAAGGGTGTAACATTACACAGTTGTGTATATGAGACCTAAAGGGTATAACATTACAGATTTGTGTGTATGGGACCTAAAGGAACATGACAGGTGTAACAGTACAGATTTGTGTACATGAGACTTAAAGGAATGTCACAGTGGTAGGTGTAACATAGGAATGTGGTAGGTGTAACATTAAAGATTTGTATGCAAGGGTCCTAAAGAAATATGGTAGGTGTAACATTACAGATTTGTATGTGAGGGACCTAAAGGAATGTAGTTTGTCTAACCATGTAGCATTTATAAGCCGTCACAATAACCAAGTACTGTTGAGATACTATTTGAAAAAAAAGCAAGCTGATAATTGCTTCAACAAAGTGTTTTAACAGCTGCCATTTTACTAAAGATTTTACTGCATGTTAGTTTTTCTACATACATGAACAAATAATGCTTATTAAGAGTATGTGAGTCTTCTGTACAGTTACATACTAGCTTAATTCAGGTACTTTCTAAATTTTGAATATTACATCAGATGTGCTCATTTAATTGACCAGAAGTACTGTGCCTTTCAGGACACCTTTTCATGCAGATGTTTACAGATCATTCAGCTGGTCAGCCAATATCTGTGGCAAGAAAAAGTGGATATTTTATCCTCCAGGTAAATTGGATATTTTTTAAGGATATGTTTTTGTAGGGATAATGCATGTTCTTTCGTGTTATAACATCTGCAGAATCCTGAGGGATTGGTTAGTACCCGAGCCTCGGTAGAACATATTTACACTGTTATGGTGTGTCACACAGGTGAGCGACCTAGGGTCATCTTGGCCCTCTTGTTATAATAGAAAAAGAGAGTAGATTTTTTATATTTCGGCAAAAAAGCTATTATGTGATAAAAAGAATATTACATTTGTGACTTTCCACATTGAATTTATTAAACTTGTTGAGTAAAATTGATAAAATGCTTGGCAGAGCCTCGCATTTTATTAGCTCACCTGTCACAAAGTGACAAGGTGAGCTTTTGTGATCGCGTGGCGTCCGTCGTCCGTCCGTCCGTGCGTGCGTTCGTGCATAAACTTTTGCTTGTGACCACTCTAGAGGACACATTTTTCATGGGATCTTTATGAAAGTTGGTCAGAATGTTCATCTTGATGATATCTAGGTCAAGTTCGAAACTGGGTCACGTGCCGTCAAAAACTAGGTCAGTAGGTCTTAAAATAGAAAAACCTTGTGACCTCTCTAGAGGCCATATTTCTCATGAGATCTTCATGAAAATTGGTCAGAATGTTCACCTTGATGATATCTAGGTCAAGTTCGAAACTGGGTCAACTGCGGTCAAAAACTAGGTCAGTAGGTCTAAAAATAGAAAAACCTTGTGACCTCTCCAGAGGCCATATTTCTCAATGGATCTTCATGAAAATTGGTCAGAATGTTCATCTTGATGATATCTAGGTCAAGTTCGAAATTGGGTCATATGGGGTCAAAAACTAGGTCAGTAGGTCTAAAAATAAAAAAAACCTTGTGATCTCTTTAGAGGCCATATTTCTCAATGGATCTTCATGAAAATTGGTCAGAATGTTCACCTTGATAATATCTAGGTCAAGTTCGAAACTGGTTCACGTGGGGTCAAAAACTAGGTCAGTAGGTCTAAAAATAGAAAAACCTTGTGACCTCTCTAGAGGCTATATTTCTCAATGGATCTTCATGAAAATTGGCGAGAATGTTCACCTTGATGATATCTAGGTTAGGTTTGAAACTGGGTTACGTGCGGTCAAAAGCTAGGTCAGTAGGTTGAAAAATAGAAAAACCTTGTGACCTCTCTAGAGGCCATGTTTCTCAATGGATCTTCATGAAAATTGATCAGAATGTTCCTCTTGATGATATCTAGGCCAGGTTCGAAACTGGGTCACGTGGGGTCAAAAACTAGGTCAGTAGGTCGAAAAATAGAAAAACCTTGTGACCTCTCTAGTGGCCATATTTTTCATGAGATCTTCATGAAAATTGGTGAGAATGTTCACCTTGATGATATCTAGGTCAGATTCTGAAGTGGGTCACGTGCCTTCAAAAACTAGGTCATTAGGTCAAATAATAGAAAAACCTTGTGACCTCTCTAGAGGTCATATTTTTCAATGGATCTTCATGAAAATTGGTCAGAATTTTTTATCTTGATGATATCTAGGTCACATGTGCTCAAAAACTAGGTCACTATGTCAAATAATAGAAATAACGACGTCGTTCTCAGTTCAACACTGGGTCATGTGGGGATAGGTGAGCGATTCAGGACCATCATGGTCCTCTTGTCATTTTATTCAACTAGTTAAATAAATTCAATATGAAAAAACACTCATGTAATATCTTCTATGTAAGAATGCTACAAAGTTATCAGTTTCAAACATATAAAGTTATCAGGATACACTTCACAACTTTTCACTTTAAGGTTTGAGAGTGACAGTTTCATTTTGAATTAGCAAGTTTAACCCTTATCATGCTGAACACGATTGATTCTACCTTTGCGAACAGTGAAGATCATGATCAGCCTACAAAAGTCAATATCTTTTTGGTAAACACCCCTTCTAAAAGTTAATGGTACTGTCTAAATTGAAAGATGGACAAGTTCATTATAGAAATTTAGCAGGGTAAGGGTTAAGGTTTTATGATATTCTTTAATTGTTTTGTCACAGGATGTGAGGTGATGTTAAAAGATAACCTAGGAAATCTTGTCTATGATGTCACGTCTCCAGACCTTGAAAACCAGAAAAAGTTTCCTAATGCATTCAAGGTTAAAGGTCAAATGCTAGAGGTCATACAAGGTGAAGGTCAAATTATTTTTGTACCAAGTGGCTGGCATCATCAAGTTTATAATCTGGTAAGTTATATTTGAATTCTGGTATAGGTTTTTACAAAAATGATGGCACTTCAGGCGGTATTTAATACTTGATGAAATGTTTATTCACTAAATTCTTTAAAAGTTTGGTTTCTTATTATTATTTAGAAAAAGCATGTTTTAGAAAGATCCTGAGATTTCTAAACAGATCAAACAAAACAGTATCATCAATTTTTATACACCCGTCTCTGAAAGAGCGGGGCGTATTATGTGAATACCCGTGGTGAGACAGGCGGGCAGTCGACATCCAAAAGCATGTCCTCTAAGTCGAACAGTTTTGATCGGATCTTCACCAAACTTGGTGACAATGTTTGTGGGCATAATAACTCGGCCAAGTTCGATATCCAGCCAAATCATTTTTTCTGCATTATTAAACCATTAAGCATCAGATCGGAGACAGGTTCATGATTTTTTCTCAGAAGAATGGATATACAAACACATTTAGTTTGTCGTATACATCATCATAAATAGTCACGTTAACTTACGGTTGGGCATGCACACATACAATTATTAAGGTAACCTACCTCCTTAATCAGTGATCATGTACCGTTTTGTGGCTATAAGCAACTTGGAAACTTTGACTTATTCGCAACACTAGAGCTTTAATTTCTGAAAAATGCTTAATGAGGTTCACTCTGTTTTATAGGAAGATACCATATCTATAAATCACAACTGGCTAAATGGGTGTAATATAGATATATGCTGGAAACATTTACACAGTGGCCTACAGGATGTCAAGAAAGAAATTGAACATTGCCGAGATATGGATGGATGGAACACACAGTGTCAGGTATGCACAAGTCCTCCAGTTACCCTGAAAGTTTTACGACAGTCTATGAACAAAAAAGTTCAAAATTGAAATTGAACCCCCAATTTTGAAATTACCCTACCATGATTATTTTTATACACCCAAAGGGACTTATCATGTTATGACGCCGGTTTCCGTCTGTCTGTCCGTCCGTCCATCCGTTAGCAATTTCGTATCCGCTCTGTAACTCTTGAATCCCTTGAAGGATTTCAAAGAAACTTGACACAAATGTTCACCACACGGAGACGACATGCAGAGTGCTTGTTTCGGGTGACTAGCTTCAAGGTCAAGGTCACACTTAGGGGTCAAAGGTCATATGAGTGTGTTTCGTGTCCGCTCTGTAACTCTTGAACTGCTTGAAGGATTTCAAAGAAACTTGGCACAAATGTTCACCACACTGAGACAACATGCAGAGTGCTTGTTTCTGATGACTAGCTTCAAGGTCAAGGTCACACTTAGGGGTCAAAGGTCATATATGACTTTGCTGTGTCCGCTCTGTAACTCTTGAACTGCTTGAAGGATTTCAAAGAAACTTGGCACAAATGTTCACCACACTGAGACGACGTGCAGAGCGCTTGTTTCAGATGACTAGCTTCAAGGTCAAGGTCACACTTAGTAGTGAAAGGTCATATATGACTTTGATGTGTCTGCTCTGTAACTCTTGAACTGCTTGAAGGATTTCAAAGAAACGGCACAAATGTTCACCACACTGAGGCAACGTGCAGAGCGCATGTTTTGGATGACTCGCTTCAAGGTCAAGGTCACACTTAAGGGTCAAACAGTAATTGTAAAAGTCCTTATAGACGTAAACTTGAGCATTAGTTTGTCTTTAAATTTTTCTGCATATGTGTAATGATTTAATAAAGGGGAATAATGTAGGTGATTCCACCTTGATCATTAATGTAGGCACAGATATTATTTCATTCCTGAATATCAAATGTATTTTGCTGCCAATGGTTGCATAAATGTTTTGAATTTCTATTTGTGTTATATTTTTAATCAGTCAGGTAGACGATTTTTATTTGTTTAATATAAGATTGAAATAACCTTCACCTTCAGAAAATCGTATTTGATGATTCTGCAGGTAGCCATTTAAATGTTAAGTATTAATATATTAAAAGCTAATATGAATGTTAATATAGAAAATAATATATCATTTTGTTCATTGATAAAGACTGTCATTTAAAAATTTTGGATAAGACTCCTAATTGTTTATAATTCATATTCTTCCACATTCAAGTGTAATTTTGTTCAAAGAAATCCGTTTCTGATCAATAACTTGAAAACCACTTAACCTAGAATGTTGAAACTTCATAGAATGATTGGATATGCAGAGTAGATGACCCTGTTTATTTGGGGGTCCATCCACCAACTGTCAAATTCACAAGGTCCTGAAGATAAAAAAAATTTCCAGTCAATAACTTAAGAACCACATGACCCAGAATGTTGAAACTTCATACGAAGATTGGACTTGCAAACCAAATGATCCTTATTGATTATAAGGTCGCTCCATCAAAGGTCAGCGTCACAGGGTCCTTCACATGGAAAACCATTTCCGATCAATAACTTGAGAACCACTTCACCCAGAATGTTGAAACGTCATAGGACGATATGACATGCATTCTAGTCGACTATTATAGTATTAAATTAAAATACTGATAAAAATGGTGTTATACCAAATAAAACAAACCAAACAATTTACAGTACTTAAATTTTATATAATGTTAATTTTCAGCTTATATTGAAAGCCTGTGCAGGAATTGATTATAAACAGTTTTTACAAATGCTAAGAGTGATAGCAGAGAACAGAATAGAACAGCACAAAAAGCAAGAAACAAGTGGTGCAATTGCAGAATTATGTATAGGTAACACTGGAATTGTGGCTGAAAGTCAGCCACTAGATAACAGAAAACAACAAGAAATGCAAGAAAACAATGTGAAGGAAATATATATGAGTGAAAAATGCAGTAATGAAATTAGTGAACTTGAAAAAGAGAGAACAAAAGAACAGAAAGAGGTATATACAAAAAGAAGCTTTTGTGATAAAAAAGAATTTTCTCTTCCAAAGGAACTTTGGGAACATTTTGCAATGTTTGCTTTTTCATCAGATTGGGAGTGGTCTGAAAATGACTATTTGATATTTGATTTATATCGTATCAGACATATTTTACAAGTTATTATTTCAGATGAAGATTACAAAAGTTTATATAAAGAATATAACGATTCTGCTGAATACATTATAGATATTATTGAATCATGGAAAACAAACAAACTATTACCTTTTAATTAATTCTCTGCTGATCAACTGATATCGCCTGACCATCATACACCAGCAGTTTCAGGAGTATAAATTAAATGTTTGGTGTTTGACAAAAACAATTCTGTTTTGGAAGCTGATGTAGTTATACCTGGATTGCTTCTTAGTATATTTCATCTTGTAAATAAACCTGTGTGTGTTAAAGACTATAGTTCATCTTGTAAATAAACCATCTGCACTTGTTCCAAATGTTCCGTAGTAGAATAATAGTGCCTTTAAAGCAGCATGCCTCCAGATTTGGCTAAAAAATAATCTTTCTTTCAAATTGAAGTTTGGTCTTATTATGAACATTAGAATATGAATTTTTGTTTCTAAAATATTTTAAAAGTTCCAAATCAAGATAAAAAGATGACCGCGTCGGGAATTGAACCCCCGACCGCCGCGGCAATAAAGACATTTTCCTGTCATCGTAACCAATAGTGCTATAGCTGAAGTAGTGAATAATGGCTTCAAAATATAGATATTTATAATCGAGACACTTTACATTGAGTCAAAGCGTGACAGACGCTTTCCGATTTTTATCGTAAAAAGGAGTAAAAACAGCAAATTCTCATGTGTTTCCATAACATAAAGTTTGTCAGTAATTAAGTTTTAAATCCTTCTTAAGAAATATAGCATTTATTTCAAGACATCTAAAACAGAACTTATGCGCATTTCCCAAATACAAAGCTAATAACATGTAATTATCACCACAAATATAACAGAAAAGGATAGATGTGTAGGCTGATCATGATCTGTACTGGTCACAAAGGCAGAATCAATCGTGTCCAGCATGATAGGGTGAATGAATATCCTTTTCTGTTATACGTTTTTGTGGTGATAGTTATATGTTATTAGTATTGTATTGGGAAATGTGCAATATCTGCACTGTTCACCATATAGTCAGTATCTTTTATGGTATCATCCCTTTTAACAGTTAATGGTACTGTCCTAATTGAAAGAAGGACAAGGGTAGCACTGATATAGCAACACTTACAGTATATAGGACCATAGTAGCCCTCTTGTAGATCCTTTATAAATGTTTTTATTAATCATTGAAAAGTTATCAAAAATTATTGATTAAAAACAGCTATGTCGGTGCTTTTTTTAAAAATGCAGTGGATCTGTTTGTCTGTTAGCAATTACAGTCAAACTTCGTTCCCTCTAACGTGGATAATAGGCTTCTTGGCTCAAACTCGTCCTCAGGTCGCACCAAAATTCCTGTATAATGTATTATGTTTGATGGCTGGAACTACTGATAAGTCGAACAAATTTTGCCTGTCCTGTCAAGTTCGATCGAACGAATGACTGTATTTCAGAGTTTTTGCAAGTGGTAAAAGACCAGCTGAAGAGTAGTATATTGTTACTTCACCTAGTTGACATTTTAGATAATTGTCCATTGCTTCCCACTGCAGTGGATTCAAAACCTCATTTGTGGTGTACAACTTTTCCTGTGAGGAAGCCACCCAGTGGTTCCACTCTTGTGCCAGACCAGGCATGGACACCAGGAAGTCTTCCGCCATCTTCAGAAGCTGTTGAGTTCCCACATGAAACATAATTGTGTCAATGTGATGTTAAACTCAACAGAAACTGAAAGCAAACAGGATGAACTATTGGTACAGGAAGATGATTAAGTGTTCATTTTCTTCTATAATTTGAATATTTAATGGTCTTCTCTGAAACTCCTGTTCAGAATTACACCTTACTTGATCTGTAGCATCCTGTCATCTGGAAATAGAAACATTCTTAAACATTTTGAAAGAGATTCAACAAATTTTCCCAGTAGCAATTTCTTGTATGTGCTCTTTCCAAATCTGTTCATTTGACTGCACTTTACCTCTTTTAGGGGTCTCCAGAGCTAAAAATAGAAAAGATTTAACAACTTCCTTTTGTTAGCCAGTTGATGGATTTTCACCACACTTTGTAACATCAATGTATGGGTCTCTATGAAGTTTTTCACCTGGTTTTCTTGACCCCTTCTAGCAGCCACCAGATTAAAGGTAAAAATTACTTTATACAGTTTCTCTGAATGAACCTCAAGTTTGTTCGCATAATTCTAGTTGACCCCTATTATAGGGACAACCAAAGCTAGAAAATAGAAAATCTTCAGATGTCATTTTTTCATGAACCGCTTCATGGATCTCCACCAAACTTTAATTAATGAATGCCAATGAAACTTGTAACTGACATTCTGGCCTAAAATTATTTTTTTGCAAATTTAAATATCTTTTTATAGCCCCCAATATGTGAAAATATATTGGGAGTTCAATTCCAATAAAAAAAGAGAAAAATGATACTAGTCATTTTATTGTATGTGCAATTTGTTTATATTTTCAGTGCAAACTTTGTAAGTATACTATAGTGCACTCACAATTGTTTTGCACTAAGATTTTTAATTATACATTGGTATAAAAGTATTGTAACTGTAACCATATAATAATTAATATTCTTTTGTCATTCATCTTACCATTTGTTATATAGTAAACTGGTATAGAAATAATTTCTTAATCTTTTATAAGAGAAAAAAAGGAAACAGTGTAGTTGCAATAGTTTCGCACTGAAAAAAATCTAATTGAGTCAGTTACAATACCTAACAAAAGAACAACCTTTTGCTTTAAAATTCAGGTTCCATTTATATTATTTGGTGATTTTGGTTTTAGAGATGGCATATAATCTTTAAACAGAGGGGGGAAAAATGAGTTACAGTAGTTCCGTTAGTTACAGTAGTTCCGCACTGACACCCGCCCCCTCCCCCCAAGATGGCCGTAGGTCGCTCACCTGAGAAACATACCATAACAGTGTAAACATGTTTTACCTAGTGATTTCACGGAAACAAATATTCTCTATAATATTTCTTTGATATGACCTAGTGACCTAGTTTTTGACCCAGGATGACCCATATTTTCAAATTGACCTATATTTCATCAAGGCAATCATTCTGACCAAATTTCAATTGAAAAATACAGCCTGTATCGCATACACAAGGTTTTTCTTTGATTTGACCTAGTGACCTACTTTTTGACCCCAGATGACCCATATTCAAACTCGACCTAGATTTCATCAAGGCAATCATTCTGACTTAATTTCATGAAGATCAATTAAAAATTACAGCCTCTATCGGGTACACAAGGTTTTTCTTTGATTTGACCAAGTGACCTACTTTTTGACCGTAGATGACCTATATTTAAACTCTACCTAGATTTTATCAAGGCTCAGTTTGACCAAATTTCATGAAGATCAATTGAAAAATACAGCTTCTATCGCATGCACAAGTTTTTAGCTCCCCTGAGCACGAAGTGCTCAAAGGTGAGCTTTTGTGATCACCCTGTGTCTGCGTCCATCGTCAACAATTTGACTGTTAACACTCTAGAGGTCACAATTTTGGCCCAATCTTAATGAAACTTGGTCAGAATGTTACCCTCAATAAAATCTTGGACGAGTTTGATATTGGGTCATCTGGGGTCAAAAACTAGGTCACAAGGTCAAATCAAAGGAAAAGTTTGTTAACACTCTAGAGGTCACAATTTTGGCCCAATCTTAAGAAACTTGGTCAGAATGTTACCTTCAATAAAATCTTGGACGAATTCGATATAAGGTCATCTAGGGTCAAAAACTAAGTCACCAGGTCAAATCAGTGGAAAAGCTTGTTAACACTCTAGAGGTCACAATTTGGGCCCAATCTTAATGAAACTTGGTCAGAATGTTACCATCAATAAAGTCTTGGACAAGTTTGATATTGGGTCGTCCAGAGTCAAAAACTAGGTCACCAAGTCAGATCAAAGGAAAATCTTGTTAACACTGTAGAGGCCACATTTATGACTGTATCTTCATGAAACTTAGTCATAATGTTAATCTTAATGATCTTTAGATCAAGTTCGAATCTGGGTTATGTGGGGTCAAAAACTAGGTCACCGGGTCAAATCAAAGGAAAAGCTAGTTTACACTGTAGAGGCCACATTTATGACCATATCTTAATGAAACTTGGTCAGAATGTTATTCTTGATGATCTATAGGTCAAGTTAAAATCTGGGTCAGGTGGGGTTAAAAACTAGGTCACTAGGTCAAATCAAAGGAAAAGCTAGTTAACACTAGAGGCCACATTTATGACTATCTTCATGAAACTTAAGCAGAATGTTAATCTTGATGATCTTTAGGTCAAGTTCGAATCTGGGTCATGTGGGGTCAAAAACTAGGTCACCGGATCAAATCAAAGGAAAAGCTATTTAACACTTCAGAGGCCACATTTATGACCATATCTTAATGAAACTTGGTCAGAATGTTAATCTTAATGATCTTTAGGTCAGTAGGTCAGGTGAGCGATACAGGGCCTTCATGGCCCTCTTGTTTCTTTGATTTGGCCTAGTGACCTACTTTTTGACCCCAGAATACCCATATTTGAACTCGACCTAGAATTCATCAAGGCAATCATTCTGACCAAATTTCATGAAGATCAGTTGAAAAATACAGCCTCTATCGCATACACAAGCTAAATGTTGACAGACGACAGACAGACGACGGACATCGAGCGATCAGAAGATTTGCTCAGGTGAGCTATTAAAAAATCTATACTGAAGCTGTCACTGAATATGTCAAGAGGTATTGGCCTTCTAATACAGTTGCTGTCTTAACTGACAGTATATTTTTTTATACTTTTTTAGGATGCTACAGGCTTCCTTTCATCAAGGTGACCAAAGGTTCAATGGCAATGGAAAACAGTGTATTGCAAATTCACTGACTTCTATAGTCTGTCACTATTGAAAATGTTTCCAACTTGACTGAAGCAACATTGAATGACATACGTCATAAAGGTGATGATTTGTACATGACCATTTCAAGGGATGAAGGAGCAGAATATTTGATGCTGAGCAATCTCCCAGAAATTGTGAACAATGTTTCAGTTAAACTGTCAAAAAAACGAGGAAGAATATCCAACAGGGAAAGCCACGTTCAAAAAAACGCAGCTTCCCCAAAGACGCACACGAACAACTCTCGCACACCACACATAAAAATGAACACTAAAGGACAAAACAAACAAATACAGGAACACAGTGGGGCACCGCCTTGGAACGTCAGTGGCAAAACCACCACTGGGGAGTTTAATTCGATTAATGGTGCACCTAACCTCACTCTTACCCCCACCATGTTCCAAAGTCACAAGACAGTGTAAATAAAAGTTTTTCCCTGCAGGTGAAACCCAAACATACGTAAAGGCAACAGAAGGCATGCAATGTAAAACACAAAAATGCTGTTGTATATATAGATATAAAAATGCAATATTAAGAACCTAAAACGTAGGTACTCAATGCCTTTGCAGAAGACAGAGCAACAAGGGAAACACCCTTAAGGGCCCGACGAAACAGGCCAGAAGACGGAAATCGTAATAGCTCAGTCCTGGTGGGATTTAAGAACTACTAATCATAGAGTCCTCCCCCTGTTCCGTCAGACACAATCAAAGAGGAAAGCGTAGCGTCCTACTGTAAAGGGCTGAACACCAAACGTGCGGTGTGTCTCAAAACAGTTGGATCATAACCTCTTTTCATAACTCTTGTAGCTGGTACTGTGCAATATCAGGATCCCCTTTCTATAGTATCGACGGAGCTTTGAATCATTTCGACGAAAAGTCAGATTTATATATGGGATACATCCTTACAATTGGGCAGTCCACACCTTGCTATACGATGGCTATTATACGACGTAATAAACAATATTATGGCCTTGGTTGTCACAGTCGTTGTGAAATAGGCATGGTAACTGAAAATGGCAAAGCAACAATGACATTTGATAAAAACTTATTTGCACTCTCTATTCGTGAAGCATTTAACCACTTCTCTATACGGCAAGAATGATGTTTCATTTGAAATCGGAGCTGTTTCATTATATGATATTACGGAATTTAAGGGATTAAATTTTGAAGTTAGGGACTTTGAACTCTCATCAGAAAATGAATCAGAGTTTTCTGGATATGATCTTGATGAAAACAGTATCCAGACTAAACTGAATATGTTAAACAATAGCTCGAAGATGGACCTTGAAATGTTGGACACAGATGTTAGTAGAATTTGCTCTGAAGATTTAGTGCTAATACACCAGTCAGTGGAGGGCCTTGATGATTCAGCTGCATTTTTGCAGTCAATTGATATAAGTACATTTTCTGATGATGAAACGATTGCAGAATCAGAACAGAGGTACACAAATTACAATGCTAGCTGTAGATGTATAAACAGATGTTGATACATATATGAATTTGAGTAAAAATTCAGATGAAGATAAAATAAGTAAAAGTTGTAACCCATTCAGTAAAAAAGCACAGAGTTGCATGAAAATGAAGTGAATTTGAACAAAAAAATGACAAAAAAAAAACTGTTAGAATGTGACGAAAATAATAATGATGACAGTAGTAAAGAAGATGAAGCTTATGACAATGACACTGAAACTTGCTCTTATTCAGCAAAAGATGATGTGAAATCTATTGCCCTTAAGTTACATTAGAAAAAAAGAAACAACAAAAAAGGAAAGAAGTTTGATGACAAGAAAGGCTCATGATGAAATAAACAGAGGTTTAATTGTAAACAATGATGTTGGTAGCAGAACAGAAGAAATGTCCGATGTTGATGCAATTATTGTAGCTATAAATGAAAGAGAAACACAGCAAAGAGGAAGAAAACGAGTTCGAAATGAGGACAAATGGAAACGGAACATTGTAAAAAAGGAGAAGAAATCAGGGAAAGAGCTATGTTACAAGATACAATAACATGAAATCATCACGTTTGATGAAACCTCTATGTGGTCACTCCTGTCGAAAAAAATTTAGAGAAAAATGTACTGAGGATGACAGGGAAAAAGTTTTCCATACATTTTGGAGTCTTGGACAGATTGTTAAACAGCGCCAATTTTGCTGAAATATGCTGGTAAAAAACACAAAATGCGAAATAAGCAGAAATTTACCAGACGACAAATTCGGTCACTTGGTCCTTGCCATCTTTTGAAAAAAGAGTTCGTTTAAAGTCTGCAAAACTTTTTTTTAATACTTTATCAATTTCCAACCAGATGGTTGTTACAGCACATCAATTTCAGAAAGTAGGAGTCGTCACAGAAGATGGGAGGGGCAAATCTAGAAGGTCTAGAGCAAACAAAATTTCTGAAGATAAGATTATAGAAAGTAAGAGAGCATATTGAAAGTTTTCCTGTCATGGAAAACCATTAGTGTCTACTGTCGCAAAGACTCAAACAGACGGTACTTAAATACAGGTTAAGTGTATCAAAAATGTACGATATGCATCTTGTTTATTGCAAAACTAAAGATATTGATCCTGTATCACATTTTCTGTACAGACATATTTTCAATACACAGTTTAACTTTCGGTTTTCTAAACCAAGAAAAAGATCATGCATTTTGATCTCTGCAATGCATTTAAAAATGCAGGAAATACAAACAGGGATATATTAGAAAATGAATAAAAATACATATAGAAAACAAGGAAATAGCAAGGTAGAGTAAAGATAAGGACAAAAAGAGAACACAAACTGATCCGGAGCTAAGCTGAAGTGTTACCTGCTTTAATCTTGAACAAGTGTAAGTTATGTCCAAGGGTTCCGAGTCTAGTTTATATTATAAGAGGGAATTAAATGATTACAATTTCGATTACGATTCAAATAATATGTTGCTTCCCTAGTTTTGTAATGTTATGTTGCGAATAACACAGTGAGACAGAACTTGGCCGTATGCGTCTTTCGTCATTTTTGTTTACGCCCGTCAGTTTCCTGCTCAGTTATTAAAATTTCTTTGAATAGACATATTTCACTTAGATCAGCATAAAATAAAAACATTTTTGTATTTGTTTGGTGAATGTGAAAAGCGAGGTGAAAAAGTCTTCACATTTTACCATGTATACATGCTTGTGAAAATAAAACCTTTCTCAATTCTCCTTGAGATAATTGCACTTAAATTCACATAATTATTATTCATTAAATCTGATCCGATATAGTGGCTTACTTGTTTTGTGATATTTGAAGTATGACCTATATCGCCTGTGCATGTGTAGCTCGTGTTGCAGCTCATGTTAGACTAAATCAAGTATTATTAATTTCAAGTCATGGTGCGGATCTCACGAGGCGTACAAGAATAGTATGATCTGACCTTGCAAAATCCATGAGAACCGGACACAAAATACCAGATCTACCTAGCTACTGTTATATAATGACCTTTAAATTTTATTATATGCAACCACCATTTTGTTTGTTGTTTTGTTTTCGAATGTTTATCGATGTTAAAATAGAGCTGATTGAAGTTATTATGTATGCTATTTATAGAACTGTGTCAGGTGAAAGTAGTCCGGCAACATACCATACAAAAGGTACAATATGGATTTTTTCTGCCTGTTCATATTTACTTGTTTTCTGCCTGCGTATTACAGGCTGTGTTTTTGACAGAATTTATAAAGTTAGACATTTTGTTATCATAATATAATTATTTATTATATTCCTATATAAATTTTGTAAAAAATCGGCCTGTATTTCACAAATAAATATGAACAGACAGACAAAAATTCCGTATTGTACCTTTTAAATTCCGTATTGTACCTTCCGTATTGTATGCTGCCGGACTATTTTTATTAATATGCATGACCCGACACATTTCGATAAATAGCGCACATAAAAACTTCAGTAATTTCCATTTAATATCGATAAACATTGAAGATTTCGTTCAAGAACAAAACAAGAATCAAAATGGTAAATGTATATAATAAAAGGGTCATTATAACAGTAGCTAGACCTGGGACTTTGTATTCGGCTCTCGTGGATTTTGCAAGGTCGGATAACACTCGGCGCTTTTGCGCGCCTCGTGAGATCCCATCTGGCAAAATCCACTCCAGCCGAATACCGCATCCCAGATCAAGCTACTGTTATAATAACACTATTGTATTCAGTTGTCATATTTAGAAAAAAGGCTAAATCAAAATCATTCAAATCAGGAACTGAATATATGTTGATGTACAGTTATTAGTTTTAAATTATTTAAAACATTATGTAGGCCTATAACGCCATTGAATATGTCACTGTGTAGAAATAGGCGTTTAATCAAATTCTTCAGTTTCAGTTAAAACGACTATTCATATAAAAAATATAATTGAATACGAAAATATGAAAATTGTAAGTTTTTCAAAACAATTTGAGTTTTGAAAATCCATAAATGAGCGAAAAAGTTATCAAAATTTAAAAATTCCGATCACGAACACAAACGCTGTAAAAACATTGTTTTTGCCAACAGCTCTTAGTTAATGCGTGACGACACGGTGATCTCTCCTATATTAGCAAACCCTTACATCATAAATAAAGTCAAATTAATGCGTCAAGCGTGGTACGTTTGCGGAGGTTTCCGTAGCAGTGGGCGTATTCGAATGGTAATTTTTCGCGGAGCATAGTTATACAGTAATGTTGGTCCACATAATTTTCAATAGATATGGCACAAAATATGGTTCTAGGGAAATCTCCGAATATTGCCCGATCGGACAATTTCATCCACTGATATCGATATGCTGAAATTATCACATGATGAAGTGCTAAGAATATGCAGTACGTCCACCATGTACTTCTCTGGAATTTCTCAAAAGCGGATTTTAATGACTGTCTTTCTCAAACTGTTGACGTATAGTTGTAACCTGAACATATATCGTTATTCATTCTTCCCAAGGACGGTCCTTGTATGGAGCAGTCTTCCTACTGTAGTGGTTACATCATCGGCGTTGGATAGCTTCAAGATCGCCGTCCAACAACCCGGCACCCATTGAAAAAAGGGAAAACATTGTACAGTCTATGTAACAGCTGGATTTTAAAGTGAGAGCACTTAAGATAAGATAAGATAAATTTTATTTTTAGTTGGCAAGACAAGTAACAATACAACATAGGCACTTTAGGTGCTTTTGAGCCGACTATGTGTTAACAAACTTATAAGGAACAAAAGTAAAACAAGCTGTAAAAGAAGGACATGATTAAAAGAAAAACATATGAACATTAAAATTATTTTTTTGTTGCAAATTAACCAAAAAAAAATTATATCTTGCACAAAGACAGAACATTATAATGCCATTGCACAATCAGGGAGATCTAGTATATAAAACAAGCCATACATATAGCACATGAAAGAAACATAAAATGACATGGCAGCATTTTGATGTGTTACTGATAGATTTTAGATTTAACACCCATGTAATACAATACAATAGATTTAAAAACCATGTAATTTAAAAACCATGTAATAGCTGATATTCTAGGTCGGTGACCTAAAAACTGCCATAAGAAAATAAAAGTAAAAAAGTGAAACCATCAAAACAAGCACAATGCATAATTTAAAAGAAAGCCAAAGGAAGTTATCATCTCCGGATCAGACATGAGGTGAACTGAGCAGCAACTACCACATGATAGCAAGAAAGTTCAAGAAAGCATAACTGCAGGAAAAAACTAAGCAAATATATATTTTTGGGAACTAACGACACCCACAAATTGTATAGCACGTTGCAGTTTGTAACCCCTTCCACTCAACACGATGTCCGCCTGCGGATGAAGTTGAGGAACATCATCAAAGTCAAAGTCAAAGGTATCATATACCAATACACTTTAAACTATATGTCTTTGTATCTTTCTTTGCATGTCTTTGTGTCATTTACTCATCTTTGTTGAGTTCAGCAGAAGTCACACAATTTTTATTATTTATTTATCATTTTAACAAATTTTCTTTAAAATCACTATAAAGGCAATAATATATCAATACACTTTAAAGTATTTGTCCTTGTGCATGTCTTTGTGTGCCATGTACTCGTCCCTGTTTAGATTCAGCAGAATTTTTTGCATTTTTTTTACATGTGTTTATTTAGGCATTATCCAGGAATAGTCCCCTCTATATAGCCCCCTCTGCGGAATAAAGTATGTTATATCCACCTCAATCCCCTACCACCACCCCTAAGAGTGTCTAAAACTTATAGATATTTAATTATGACATTCAGAAAGTTTTCTAAATCAACGTTTTTTTATCTCCCTTTATTATTTTTGTTCATTCCGTATATAGAGGGGATGTCGTGTATGCGTCTTTGTTGAGATTCAGCAGAAATCTTCACAATTTTTTTTTATTTATTTATTAATTTTTAATAAACTTACTTTAAAATCAAGTTGTACAAACATTAATATACCTATACATATTGAAATATATGTCTTTGCGATAGTCTTTGCATGTTTTTGTGTGTCTTTGCACGGCTTTGTGTGTCTTTGCATGTCTTTGTGTGTCTTGGCAGTGTTTAGCACGACCCTACAAGTACTATACGGTACGGTACGGTACGGCAATAGAAAATGAAACCGGAAACTGCAAATCAACCGGAAGTGTATTTGGGTCGAAAATGGTTCCAAATTCAATTCGCTGTTAGATATTTCTGATAATTCTATGGTAATTATTGTCGTTTAATTAAATAAGTAAACATTTTTAATGCAGAAGAAGGAATTGAGAACAGCGATGAAGTTGTACACGAAGAAATTTTGTGACTTACGCAAAGAAAATTAACTGAAAACACAAGAACTTTAAATTTTCAAGTTCTGACACGAAATCATGATCATCCTTGAACGGGTTAATCTTTAAGCTTGAACATTTAATATGAAATAAGGCGCTGCCTATCTGACGGGAAAACCTACTCATACAGAATCATTCTTCTTTCTGCATAAATTGTCCTTTTTGATATTTTCAGTTTTGACAGTAAGCATGACGGCTTTGCTCTTTAACTTGTTAAGTTGTTACGAAAATTTTGAGCGAAGGCAAATGTTTTAAAATGTTTGGTTTAAATGAACAAGATCTAATCATATTTTCAAGTTCCACAAGCTCTTGTTCCAATAGGCTTTGAAAGCGAACAGCATGGAACCTGACCAGACTGCGCGGATGCGCAGGCTGGTCTGGATCCATGCTGGTCGCAAAAACTGTTGGTTTTCTCATGGCGCGGCTCATATAATTTCAGATCATTTTGTCTAAATCTACTTATGCCAGTTCTACTCCTCGTGATTGATGTTGTGTTTCTCAGCTTTTTACGTTTTCGAAAGAAATGTAAACTCTCAAGTGAATGCTGGTATTCGTGAACCATCTAATTGCAAGTTTTATGTGATTAATGATTAAATCTTATCGGAAACTTTTGCAAAATAATAATAAAGATGCAGAAATTCACAATATCTGGAACAGGCATGTCTAGACATACGGATCCGTACCATAATAAATAATAATAAAGAGGTGATTAACGATGAAGTCTTATCGGAAACTTTTGCAAAATAATAATAAAGATGTAGAAATTCATAATATCTGGAACAGGCATGTCTTGGCATATGGATCCATACCTAAAGAATCAGAGTCTAGAGGTAAGGATCCATACCCCTAGATACTTCTTCCATTAAAAGATAGCCTTCCTTTTTGGACTCACCTGTGTGTTAGCATTAGCGTCCTGATTTGGTTTAAGTTTTGGTATGTAAGCTGGTATCTCAGTAACCACTTATATATGGGAATGGATTGTAACTTCACATACTTATTCACTGTGATAAACTGACTTGCGCTGCACAGGTTCCATAACTCTATTTTATTTTTTCATAAAATTATTCCCCTTTAGTTATTTAATACTGTAAAAACTCGAATATATTACGCAGTTTTTTACGATTTTTTTCATTTTCTCAAAGGGGTGCGTAATATACACCAAGGTAGAGCTTCAAACATTTTCTCCCAGCTTGAAAACCCGAAAAATCCGCGAAAATCCAACAATTTTGTCAACTGTCATGTGTTTAGACATTTTGGACCATGCTTTTTAAACCTCCTCTTGAAGAGCGTTTTATTGGGTGGGTCTGAAAACACGTACGGAACCGAACCTCTGGTGATATATGGTAACGTTCTATTGGTTTTGATTGGGAGTTAAAATTTTTGTATCTGTAAATTTATTTAATAAATATGGTACATATATATCCAGAGCATGGGATAATGTGTCAGTTTAAAATACAAAATTTCGCGGTTCCGGGTTGTAGGTATTTGATCATTAATATCATTATTTTTCAAGGATGCCCAAATAAATTACAATTAAAACAGATTGTTTGTTATTTCTTTATCTCCAACCAATTATTACTGATCAGTACAGCCACTCGTATATTGGTAAACAAACATGTTAATTAACCGCGATTTTCTCGGTTGATGTGCCCATAATTATGAGAAATTTGTTCACATGTCTGTTAAAGCGTACTAAGGTGTTGACAGCTTGAGAAAGTTCTAACATACTTCAGATATTGTCACTGTTGTCTGTAACCCATTATGCAGCAATTGCGATTTTCTCGAGAAATCGTTTTTACGCATGTCGCTAATGGCCGATTTCGAGTTTGTAAACAACGTTTTCTGACTGAATTTTCGGTGCGCAGTATATTCCGATGTTAGCATTTTTCCCAAGATTTTGATACAAGATCGGGGGTGCGTAATAAACATGCTAGCGTGATATATTCAAGTTTTTACGGTATTAGTTGTTTCTGTATGTACATGAAAGCTGTTATCTCAGTACCCACTAATGGGAATGGATTAGAACTTCACACACTTCTTCACTGTCATAAGCTGATATGAAGTGTACAGGTTCCATAACCCAGGTTTGCATTTTTTACAGAATCATGCCCTGTTTTTCAACTTTTATATTCATTCAATTGACAATGCCGTTGAATAATTGAGCGTTGCTGCTCTTGTTCTATATGTAGTTTTGTAGGATGATTTATTTTGTCAGCTATATTATAAGTTTGTATATACTTTGTATCTATATGAATATATCTGGTCTCTGCAATTAAGTTAATGAATTGTTCAGTAGATCAAATATATTTGGCCATTCCTGGTGTAACTGGGTTTTAAAAAGTAATTCATTATTTCAAAGTGTTGAATTAAATGAAAAATAATAAAGATAAGAACTATAATCACTGGATTCGGCGTCCCAGTACATATAATTGGTCACGGTATACACATGTTTAATGAAGCTTGGGGGACACCAGACACAGTTTCTGCAGTGGGATGCAGTCATTAACTCTTTAATTAAAAAAAAAATACATGTAATTGTTTACAAACACCAGCGAATACATAAGGTTTGACACTCGGTAAATTCCAGAGAGCAATATCACATGCTTGTCATTGATAGCCAGGTATAGCCAGTTGAGACAGGGCAGCATGAATATTACTTAAAGCTTTTGTATGTAAGGTTAGTATTAGGTAGAAGGGCGTTTTATGATGAAGCTATCCCAGTTTAAATAAAGAATTCATTCAAAATACCAGGAGTTGGAAATTTATCTTAAAATTAAAAGGGAAAAATCATCTTGAAGTAAGACGGTAACATTTTGTGATCAGGCCTGAAAGCTTAATAGATAATAGATTTACTTGAAAAAAAGGTGGGGGGGGGCACCTGTTCCCACCAATTTTCTTCACGTATTTGAATTTGTTGTGCGGAAACTTCACATGTGAAATTCTTTGTTTCCTTTGACCAAGCAGTATAGTGGGTGTATTATCCTCTCCTGTGATCATAGCTCTAGTTTCCTCTGATATGCTCTATTTCACTATCCAACACAGAAATAGTGGAGCACAGTGCCCACTCTAATGTCTCTTGTTTAGGTTGCCAATGCTTCATTGCTACTATAAGAATATTGTGTATCACTGGTCAGCTAAAGTTGAGCAGCCTCGAAATGAGAAGAATGTAATTGTAGTAATTTTTCAGTGATGCAAAATTATTTTTTTTTTTCATTACAGCTGTTCCTGTTTGAGTACGATATCTGAACAGAAGATGTTTGCTAAACCAGCTCCCAGAAAACCTGCTAAATCTAACACAAAACAGCAGAAGGTATATTTTAAGAAGCTTTTTATTATACTGTAAAATCGTTTAATTTCGTGGGCATGAAATTTCGTGGTTTTCAATTTGGTCAACACAGCAATTTCATGGGGATATGAATTTGTGGATTTCAACTTCTGAACATAAACTTAATGGGAATTTTACTTGTTCATTGGGGTTAAATTTCATGGATTGACTTAACCGTGAAATCCACGAAAATTAGTCCCCCACAAATAATAATGATTTCACAGTACATCAGTTTGAAATACAGGATAAAACATGGCCCCAGGCCAGCTAGTGGCCCAGTGATTAAGAGCTCTGACTTACAATCACATGCTTCCCCACTGCTGTGGATTCAAAACCTGGCTTAGGGTGTAGATCCAGATGGCTTGTTGGAAGACTGGTGCAAAACAAAGATAATTACTCACTAGTGGCTTGCAGTTTCTACTCGATAACAAGGGTGTTTTTTCTTGGGTTGAAACTGTTGGGTCAAGTTAGATACAAACCACATGTATCACTTTGACCCTTTGTCCCAAGAGTTAATGCACTTAATCAGAGTTTTGGAAATTGGCAGGGTCCATTCAGTATTGAATCTATTAAATATGTTGAATAAAATAATAAAATGCCAAACTCTGTGATGGCCTTTGTTTCATTCCCACAACATCAAACATGTGATAAAATGATTTTTGCAGTGATACAGTAGAACTTTCAAGGTTTTATAATTATTCAGTTTAGTTGGTGACTGTTTTCATGGTTTGATAGAAACAAAAATAGAATTTCATTTAGGTATTTTTTGAGACTGAAGAAACGTGTTTTTTGTCTGTCTTTATTGGATTTGAACTTTTGACCGTTTGTTTAATAATTAGCCATTTTAGGGTAAAGAAAGAAATCTATATTGTGTCTAAAAGTGTGATCACTATTCATTCAGAATGGAAGACTAATTGACTGGTATAAAGCAGAGTGTTATTTTTGTCAAGGGTTGAAAATTATATTTATGATCATTTTCTGTCAGTCAGTCAAACAATCAATTTGGAGTCAGTTAGGACAAAGAAGTATATTTTATTAACCTTTAGCCTGCTGGCGGCAAGTGATTCTGCCTTTGCGATCAGTCAATAAATTTTCAGATAATAAATGGTACTGCCCAAATTGAATGATGGAACAGTCCATTTTATAAATTTAGCAGGCTCAGGGTTAAGAAGAATAGCTTGTCTCTAGTATGAATGTCAGTCTTTTTTATATCGGAAGGAAAAATCCTTCCCTTCAAGTAGTTGTGCATGTTTAAATGCATGAGAATTGTCTTGTCTACAAGACTGTGCTTTACTGCATATTGATGTAGACTGTGTTTTTATTGTAGACTGTGTTTTAACTTTATTTCAGAATTTAAGCAAACCAAAGACAGTCAGTGTGAAGACTGGAGTCAAAGCACCACAGGGTAAAAAGTAAGTAATTACAGCAGTAAGTGGCTAATTCTCTCAGCTCTGTGGCAGATCTTCTAATTTATTAAAAACATGTTTTCCAATTAAATTTCTACAATGAAGCCTTCTATCCTTGGAGATGGTGTAAATTACAAGAGGCAGAAATAAAGCTAATAAAACTGTGTTTGTGAGTTCAGTGCCAGATGAAACAGCTGTAAGTGCAGCATAACTGATCTACTTACATGTTGAACATTACTGTAGCACTAGGTAAATTTTCTTGATTTTATGTTTACTATTTTGTTTTGCTTAACAATCAACACTTCAAAATTTTGTAATTTGAGTTTATTTAGAGTAGACCCTCCAATGCAGATTTTGAAATCCTTTCAACACTTTTTGCAATGTGTTCTGATGGCAATTGTGTGTTTAACCTTTAGCCTGCTGGCGGCAAATGATTTTGCCTTTGCGACCAGTGGAGACGCAGATCAGCCTGCACAACCTTGCAGGCTGATCATGGTCTGCACATTTCGATATTCAGTCAGTAAATTTTCAGTAAACACCCCTTCGAAGAATAAATGGTATTGCCCAAATTGAATGATGGACCAGTCCATTGTAGAAATTTAGCAGGCTAAAGGTTAAGTACCTGAGTTTGATATATAAGCAGTGACAGACTGTCCTATGTATATTTGTAGGCAACTTAGTGCAGTTAAGTTTATTTGTCACATACCAGTCCTGACAACAGACATGATTCACATTTACGAACATTCTGAAATATCATTTCTGTATGTTATAAACATTGTTATATATATAGCCGGTATTTTAGAATACCAGTTTCGATTTCAGGACAAAGTGTGAAGTGAAAAAGTCACTAAAGCCTCCGCCTAGACAAGATGCTGGCTATTGTCTGTATTCCAGTGACAGTGAGGATCAAGTGTCGTTAGCGTTAAATGATATGGAGTTGTGTGAGAAATTATTGACTCAGATCAAACATAATCAGAAAGGTATTAGTTAAATACTGTAATGTGCATACCTTCTTTTGCTTGCATAAACAAAATCAATACGGTGTTCAGATTTTGGTGGGGCGGCCTCATGGCCAGGTGGTTAAGGTTGCCAACTTCAAAAAACTCTGCTCATCGCTGTGGATTCGAACACTCATTTGGAGTGTAGAATTCTTTATATGAGGAGGCCATCCAACTGGCGTACTGAATGTAATACCCAGGTGCCCGCTTTGCATCTTTACATCTGAATATTAACACTTCAATAATACTCACCTTCCTTGAGCAAAGGACTGTCTCTATGTAAATTACTGTCTA
This sequence comes from Mercenaria mercenaria, assembly GCF_021730395.1. Lineage (NCBI taxonomy): Eukaryota > Metazoa > Mollusca > Bivalvia > Venerida > Veneridae > Mercenaria > Mercenaria mercenaria. The sequence continues at coordinate 3,992,388 of NC_069378.1, forward strand.
ACAGAAATTTAGCAAGATATGTCTAATGAAGTAAACTACACTAACACAAATTCTGTAAAAACAGCAGAAAATATGACAGGATTTTAAAGGCATTTGATTCATTTTAAGCATATTATACGCCCGTTTGAAGAACGGGACGTATTATGGGAACGCCGCTGGCGGGCGGGCGGGCGGCTTCCACAGACTTTGTCCGGAGCATATCTTCTACATGCATGAAGGGATTTTGATGAAACTTGGCACAGTTGTTCACCATCATGAGACGGAGTGTCATGCGCAAAAACCAGGTCCCTAGGTCTAAGGTCAAGGTCACACTTAGAGGTCAAAGGTCAGATTCAAGAATGACTTTGTCCGGAGCATCTTCTTCATGTATGGAGTGATTTTGATGAAAGTTGGCACAATTGTTCATCATCATGAGACGGAGTGTCATGCGCAAGAACCAGGTCCCTAGGTCTAAGGTCAAGGTCACACTTAGAGGTCAAAGGATACAAGAAAGAAAACTTTGTCCGTAGCATATCTTCTTCATGCATAGAGGGATTTTGATATAACTTGGCACAAATGTTCACCACCATGAGGCGGAGTGTCATGCGCAAGAACCAGGTCCCTAGGTCTAAGGTCAAGATCACACTTAGAGGTCAAAAGATACAAGAATAAAAACCTTGTCCGGAGCATTTCTTCTTCATGCATAGAGGGATTTTGATATAACTTTGCATAAATGTTCACCACTACGAAGCGGAGGGTCGTGCGCAAGAACCAGGTCCCTAGGTCAAAGGTCAAGGTCACACTTAGAGGCCAAAGGTCAGATACAAGAATGACTTTGTATGAAGCATTTCTTCTTCATGCATGGAGGGATTTTGATGTAACTTGGCACAATTATACATCATCATGAGACAAAGTGTCATGCGCAGTTCCCTTCTTAGAATTACTTCCCTTTGTTGTTACTATAAATAGCTTATATTGTAACTTTTTCATTACTAGTCGTAGGGAAAAATCGAGACCACTTTTCTGTAGTACAACATGCATACTACATCCAATTTTGAGGTGTATTTTGACCAATCTCTACCTGGTAAAGATTTTTGTGTGGACTTACAATTTTTTTTTGAATTTTTTTTTTTTTTTTTTTTTTTTTTTTTAAGATTATCTTCCCTTAGTTGTTACTATAAATAACTTATATTGTAACTTTTTTATAATTGACCGTAGGGAAAAAACAAGACCACTTTTCTGTGGTACAACATAGATATTACTTTCAAATTTTAGGTGTATTTTAAGGTATCTCTACCTGGTAAGGAGTTTTTTAGTGGACTTAGAAAAACAAATGACTTACAATGATTACTAAACAACCACAAAATTAAAATTCCATTTGCAAATACAGGTGCTAGAGTAAAGAAATTTGCTGTGACGGGCGTATATTGTGACATTCTGGCACTCTTGTTTTATAATAGTTTTAGAAAAACTACTTACAGCTGTGTATACAATTGTATTTCTACAGCCATGATCAGTACTCATGTGTAATAACACCTTTAAGGGATTGAAGGGACAGTTGACATATTGACATGCCACTGGATTAAGACCTCAGTCTGGATAAGGACTGACAGTTGTTAGGTTAACGGTCCACTACTTTACCCTTGCATCATATAAAGTATAATGTTTTTCAGATTTTTAGAATTTTGTCATTGTTGTATTGCTGAAAAACTTATTTAAATTTCAGAGGCAGACAACAAACTACAGAAAGGTAAAGGAAAGAAAAAGAAGAAAGATAAATCCCCATTACCTAAAGCGTTAAATGAAAATCCACCAAGAACAGATATAGTACCAGGTACATTTACCGATAGATTTGCAGTGCTTCACAGTTACTGTGCATAATTAGGTGAACTATTTTAAGATTATCTTTCTCACCTTGGTGTCGGCATCATCCTCACACCTTGGTTGATATTTTGCTTGCATGCAGTCATATCTCAGTAACATTTTATTGGATTGAATATTCATACCGTGCTTCCCAGTCATCACACCTATAGATGACTCTTTGTTGCATCTAACATAAATTATGGCAATTTTTCGACTAAAAATATTTAATTAAAGTTTCATGTACGTCTGACTACCGTATTGTATCTTAGTAACAGCTACATAATATCTGATAGCAACTTCACTTGGGGCATGCTTCCATCTAATGAACTTACATAACCTGGTTTTGGCCCTTATTAGACTTATCATTTCTTTGAAGTTTTGCATGCAAGTTGTTACCATTGAAATAATAAAATTCTAGTATTTTGTAACAAGTTTTAATAAAACAACTATGTTATGTAAGTCTTGTCTGACTGTTATTTAAGTTGCAGCCTTTTTTATTAGCTCCCCTGAGCCAAAGGCTCATGGTGAGCTTTTGTGACCGGTCAATGTCCGTCGTGTGTCATGTGTCCGTCAACATTTTCCAGTGCTAGCCCTGGCCATTATAAATTAATAGCCACTTTTTTTCAGGTAAAAAATTAATAGACAAACTTGGCACGCCCGTAATTCGCATGCGCTTTCGTATTTCAATGAAAAACATAAAACAGGGTATTTATAACTTTTTTTTTCATGAAACACTTAAACACAGTTTATCTTTCAGAACTTTATCATTTTTCATGTTTATCATAGGCTTTGAATAATCATACATTTATGCATATCTTCATTTGTTTGTGTTCAGATGTCACTGAAAATACTATTTTAGTATGTGACATGACCCATTGTGAATTCTTGTCAAGAATGATCATTACTTTTTGTGACGAAAGTCAGGGCTTAAGCTAGGCTAAGATTTTAGGGAGAAGTCACTTCTCCCTCAGCTAAGATTAGGGAGAAGGGGAGAGATTTTAGAAGTGACAAGATTTTAGGGAAAATGTGGAAATATTTTAACGCCATGCAATTTGAAAAAGGAACTAAATATGCTTAATATAATGTTAGTATTTTTATTATTTCCTGTCTTTGTTTAAGTCTATTGATTTAAAGTAAATAAATTCACTCAAAATGTCAGTGATTCTGTTTTCTTATCCTTGTAAACCTTGTGAATCTAATGTGATTAAACTGCAAATTAAAGTTTATTCTCACTCTTGTAATGATTGCCCAAACCAAGAAAACCCTTTGAATATAAATACAATTTAAAAAAGTTAATCTGCCCAAAATAAATCAACTCCCAGTGCTTAATGCACTCAAAGTCACAATCACATTAAATAACAGGTGTGTGTATTGATGCTGGTTCTGAATTAAATACATGTCAATAGCAGTGACATCACTATGACATCACATGGAATACAGGTCTTCTTTGGTCTCCTGGTGTGGGCACACATTTAAAGAAACAGTTGTCAAACAGGTTCAACCCAGTTTCTGATGGCAGGTGTCAATGACACTTGAAAAATTACGAGTAAAATTAAGTGGATTTAAGGAAATTATTGAGCCAGTCAAGGTAAGATACTTTCTAAAGGTCGAAAAAGAATGTGTAAGCTAATGTAATGTAAATCCCTACTGTTAATTTGTGCTTGTCCACAGACAGACAGAATGCAAAAACGCACTTGTTGTTTGCTGTCTAAAAGTCTCGAGTCGGACATAGGAATTCCACATCTGAAGGAATTATGTTTAATTAATTTGTTTGTTTGGTAATTAATGGCGATTAAATGATCAAGGATAAGTGAAGATAATTGTTGCTTTAAACTTCTATACGATCAATAGTGCACACATGCGGATCAATTAGTGAAGTATACCACGTACGCATGTTGGCGATAAACAAATCAATTAAGCGTGTCACCGTTTAGAAGGGGTAATTATACCTCTGGGCAAATACGCTTCCAGCTACCGACTTCGCATGTTTTTGTCGATAAAACTACATATGTTCCAACAGTTTAAGGACAGTTTTTTGCAATATTTTTTTTGTTGCATTTTTATAAATTATTCGCCATTTTATATCGCCAAAAATTGCGTTTTAATCGACACTTTAATAAAATAATCGCCATTTGGCGATAATGTCGATTGGCAGCGCGAGCACTGATTTTCTAAAAAAAAACTTCTTGAAAACCTCTGGGCAGAATTACACCAAACTTCACAGGAATGATCCTTTGATGGCCCCCTTTCAAAAATGTTCAAAGAATTGAATTCCATGCAGAACTCTGGTTGCCATGGCAACCTAAAGGAAAATCTTTAAAAATCTTCTTGTCCAAAACCACAGGGCCTAGGGCTTTGATATCTGGTATGTAGCAATATCTAATGGTCCTCTACCAAGATTGTTCAAATTATCCCCCTAGGGTCAAATATGGCCCCGCCCCGGGGGTCACATAGTTTATATAGACTTATATATGAAAACTTTAAAAATCTTCTTGTACAAAACCACATGGCCTAGGTCTTTGATATTTGGTATGTAGCATCATCTAGAGGACCTCTACCAAGATTATTCAAATTATCCCCCTAGGGTCAAATATGGCTCCGCCCCGGGGTTTAAAGTTTTACATAGACTTACATAGGAAAAAAAGTTTAAAAATCTTCTTGTCTGAAACCACAAGACTTAGGCCTTTGATATTTTGTTTGTAGCATTGTCTTATGGTTCTCAACCAAAATTGTTCAAATTGTACCCCTGGGGTAAAAAGAGGCCCTGCCCTGGGGGTCCCATGTTTTATATAGACTTATATAGGAAAAAACTTTAAAAGTCTTCTTGTCTGAAACCACACAACCTAGGCTTTTGATATTTGGTATGATGCATTGCCTAGTAGTCCTCTACCAAAAATGTTCAAATTATGCCCCTGGGGTTAAAAGAGTCCCCGCCTCAGGGTCACTTAATTATTATATGAGTTATATAGGGAAAAATATTTAAAAAATTATCTGATCCTATTTCCAAGACTGTTTAATAATAATTACCTGATGACCCTAAGTAATATGATGTCACTTGACTGTGACCTTGACCTGCTGACCTACTTTCTTGTTTTTTAAGATACAGCCTTGAAATTTGGATGACATGTACAGTTTTGCACACCAATTGTAAAACTGAATTTCATTTACCATGAATGTGACCTACTGACTTTCTTAATATTTTAACATCAGTTTGACATTTGAAGCATGTAGCTCATATTACTCAGGTGAGCGATCCAGGGTCATCATGACCCTCTTGTTACTTAGAAATTGTCAAATATTCTAGCCCTGTGTCCTATGAATGGCTCTAATTTCTATGGTTACACTGTCATAAAATCATCATTTTAAATATGCCAAACAGCTTCAAAATGTTGAAACTAATAAAAAAACAGTGTGGTAATATCTTGTATTCTCTTTGTTATAGTGCTACAGCGAACTTGCCCATTCCGAACCAGTTTTTAATTTTTTATCGTTTTACTTCGTCAAGTTTATATTTTAAATATAATTTTCATTTTAAATGCTGGACAAATATGTCACGATTAAAATAATGTGAAAAGAAATTCGAAACAAAACATTGTTTGTAACAGATTTCTGTAAATGATCAGACTGGTACTGTGCATAAACCGGGTCATACTCGCCTATTCCGAATCACCACAAATGACCTGAAATGGTTTTCTTACTACTATCCACAACAACATAAAACTACCATCTTGAATCGAAAACTGAAATTATTTTATGTCAGGAATAGAAATAATCGCATCTAAGGCCAATTAAATGACTAAAACGATAGGCACGACATCCTTCTTTGGCATTATTGAAATATTCTGTTTTAAAACAGACATGTGGGCGGTCTTGTCCTTTATGTGAATTAAATAGTCACATTGTATAATAATACCTTCGCCTTTTTCTGTAACATCTGGCCATGGGTAAAAACAATAACATAAATTAATATTTTGGACACATTGAATCGATATTTTTTCTGCAATCTTTAAACAACGTGCAGCAGAACAGAACTGAAAATGTGTGATTCGGAATAGGCACAATGTATGCCATCTATATTTCCTCTTTAGGCATCTCAATGGACAAATTGTTTTTAATGTGGGATATATGACTGGAAAAAGCATAAAATTTCCTTCTTTTTAATCTCCCTTCCATTTCATTTCATTAAAAAACTAGAACGCAAGCGCTCTTTGAATCTGACATTTTTGTTTACAATCGTCAAATTTCCACATAAGAAAAAATATAGCATTTGGACAATGTTGTAAATATGTATTATGTAAGAATAACTTGAACATTTACCAGCAATTAATTATTAGTTTAGTGTATTAGATATAAAACCAAAACATAACTTACGGTTTTTCTTGACGTATGCGCGACGGCTGCTTAAAAACTTGGAAATGAGTCAATTTAAAGACTGGTTCGGAATAGGCAAGTTCACTGTATTGAAATAAAAAGAAGAATTAAAAGGATTTGATATTTATTATTTTCAGAGATTTTTTGTCTAAGGCAAAGAAATTTTGCAGAACAAGTTTACAAGACAGAAAGTTGCAGAAAAGAAGCTCATTTTAGTACATTTTTCTGAGATGACATGGAGATGTATATATTTATGGTTAGAGAAGCGTTAGAAATCGTTTTTAATTTGAATTATTTGTTTGAAAATATTTTTTGAAAATTATACTGCACAATTTTTCTTTCCAGGATTCAGCTCTATCTATGGAACAACCTATCCTTATGGTACAGCATTATTTCTGAGACAGCTACAGTCTCAAGACTATGCGAATAATCCTATCTTCAACACGCGTCTTGCTTCGTCTACACCTGATCCAGAAAAGCACCTGGCTGATCTCTCTGCAAGCAAGCTTCCAAGTGGAACTGATCAAGTTTCTCGAGACATACCGGAAAAAGACATCTCGGCAGTGTCTTCAGTACCCCCTAGTTTCAATCATATACAAAATATGGCTGACATGGTAGATATTTACAAGCGAATTGAACTTAACAAATTTACTGAGCTTCAGGAAGCTGCTGCTAGAGCAGAATTAGAAAAATTCAAAGCATTTCGGAGTGCAAGTGTAAAAGATCCCCAAAGTTTAAGTGGATCGGAGGGTCAAGATCATTTGAGTAATGCAGGACAAAATGAAAATTTACTTAAAGATGATACAGAAAATGTGTCAGAGCCAGTTGTTGGTAGACAGTCTGGTGGATTTGTAATGACTGGCAGTCAGGGGTTTTCATTGCCTCCTGCAGATTCAGTTTTCAGACCGGTAGTTCCAGGGACAGGGTTATATGATTCAAATACTCAGTTTGAAGGTCAACAAGATAGCAGTCTAACAGCCTTTCAGCCGTATCTAAGTGGTGATTCCAGGGAAATTCTGCCTCCTCAAGCTTGGCTGGTAGGTGCACAAGCTCAAACTGAAGGTCATGTTCAGAACTTGGAAAATGCACAACCATCCTCACAGAACAGTACTATGAAGGAGGGTGGAGAACAAGAAATGCCTCTCTCAGGAAGGACTGATTATTCTGAGGCAAGTAAAGGAACTGACTATATCGTGTTACCACGGCGATCTGATGTGCCTAAAGGTCATGATGTGAGGTCAAACACTGATGGTAAAGTTGTGTATGAAAAACAGAATGGCCTTTTTCAGCTTCATCAGAAAAAAAGTTCAGATCAAAGTTCAAGTGGTAATTTAAGCAAATCGGACAAGAGTGACTCGACAAATAAAAGTCAAGGTCCGGGATCACTAGATGAAGTTCCAGAGAGGGATACACCCGCCCAAAATTTAAAACAATCTGCTACTCACTCTCAGTCATCAAAGGATGGCACATTTAGGATGGAAGGTTTAAAGAATGATTCACAAAATCTGTCTGAAGTTACTGCATCTACTCCAAGAAATCAAAACATGAGTGGAACTGGTAGTACTAGCAGTTATGGAGGCAAAATTGTATTCATTCCAAATGATTCAAATACTCAAAATGTGATTGGCTATGTCCCAGGTCTTCCCATCATCCCTGGCTCAAATCAGCCAATCAGTTTGCCTGTTACAAATGAAATTGTTGGAAGTGCTGTCCAATCAGGAAGCATTCTGTCATCAGCTGTAGGAACACAGGGACAGTCAACATCTCAAGTGACATCACAAGGTCAGCAAAATAGCACAGTTTATCACAGTGCAAGGCATGCCCAGACCGTTGCAGCAGGGGATGTAGGTGTCAGAAAACTCAGATATCTGTTAAAGGAGCTCAAAGAATGTACCAAAGTTTCCAGTAAGTATACTTATTTTGTTCCTTTTTCATAAGAATTCTAGTACCTTTAAAAATGTTTTAGGGTACTGGTTCTGATGATAAACTCAGACAGAAAATGAGGTTTTTTTTACCTGTAACTCTTTTTATTTCTGCAAATTGTTATCAATGGTTGGTATCGATATAAAACTTAACATTTGCTGAAAAATTGACATAATTTGTATTTAGTAAGCAAACTCACACAATTTTCTCCATAGTGTTACATTGAAACTTTCCCAAAAATGCAGCAACAGTCATTATAGATCAAGTACTGGTAATGAAAAGTTACCCAGTGTCAGGCCTTAATGTGTTGACAGTGAGCATGCACAAAAAACATCCTCTTCCCCAGTGATTTTGGATAAATATTTTTTAAACAGATAAATGTAAGTCATTTATTTATACAGAATATTTACCAATTTTGATTTTGTTAACAATAGTTGGTGTTGTAAGTGGTTGCTATTAGATGGCGTGTTCAACTTCAGTTATGTAAATAGCCAATTGCAATAGAATAATTCGAAGGTGGTCGATTTTACCATCTGTTCTAGCTTATTATTAGTACCAGTAGGGGGCTTTTAGGTTTACTTCTATCTGTACATCTGCCCATCCATGCAAACAAAAGGACATTTCTTGGTACTGAGGACAGTAGGTAATGTTAATTTATGTTCTTTTCGTGCTGCTTATTGAGTACTTTCTGTTGCTTGCTAGGTGCTTTGTAACAAAAGAAATGCCAATTTGTAAGAACGTCTGTCCATATGTCTTGTCTGTCAAAATTTATGTCAAGCATATCTCAAGAAGTATTTGACCTAGAGTCATCAAACATTATAGAAATATTGTTCTGCTTGTGAAGTTGTAGAGTTAATTTTTTGTTTGAGATTTCACTCTCCAGAGTTATGGCCCTTGACTTAGTCAAAACTAGGCATAAAGGGCCTAAAGGTAAATGTCACAAGTCATGTATCTCAAAAAGCATTTGATTTGGAGTCATGAAACTTTACAGGAATGTCATTCATCATTTGTAGTTGTGCACCTGGAGTTCTATTATGTCCCCCACCCCCGCACAGGGGAGACATATTGTTCTTGCCCTGTCCGTCCGTCCTTCGGTCCGTCCATCACACTGCATTTCCAATCAATAACTGGAGATTGAACCATTTGACCTAGAACCTTCAAACTTCATAGGTTGGCAGGGCTTATGAAGTAGACGACCCCTATTGTTTTGGGGGTCACTCGATCTAAGATCAAGGTCACAGGGGCCAGAACATGGAAAACCATTTTCGATCAATAACTTGATAACCAATTAACCCAAAATGTTGAAACTTCATAGTAGATGGTCCCTATTGATTTTCGGGTCACTCAGTTGAAGGTCAGGGTCACAGGGGTCTGAACATGAAAAACTATTTCCGATCAATAACTTGAGAAGCTTTTGACTGAGAATGTTGAAACTTCATAGGATGATTGGACATGCAGAGTAGATGACCCCTATTGATTTTGTGGTCACTTTAATAAAGGTCAAGGTCACAGGGGCCTGAACATGGAAAACCATTTCCAGTAAGTAACTTGAGAATCACTTGACCCAGAATGTTGAAACTTCATAGGTTGATAAAACATGTAGAGTAGATGACCCCTTTTGATTTTTGGGTCACTTGATCAAAAGTCAAGGTCACAGGGACTAGAACATGGAAAACCGTCTCCAATCAATAACATGAGAACCTTTTCACCCATAACTTTCAAACTTCATAGGATGATAGGAGTAAAAGAGAATATGACCCTTATCGTTTTTGGGATCACTTGAGCTAAGATCAAGGTCACAGTGGCATGAACATAGAAAACTCTTTCTAATCAATAACTTGAGAACCACTTTACCCAGAATGTTGAAACTTAATAAAGTTAATAGGATGATTGGACATGCAGAGTAGATGACCCCTACTGATTTTAGGGTCACTCAATCAAAGGTCAAGGTCACAGGGGCCTGAACATGGAAAACCATTTCCAATTCATAACTTGAGAACCACTAGGCCCAGAATGTTGAAACTTAGTGGGATGATTGGACATGCCAAGTAGATGATCCATATTGCAGCCAACCATCAGTGTCTCTTTGACTTCCGCTCCTGTCCCCTATTGACTTCTTGCCTATACAACTTTGCATTGGGGGAGACATGCGCTTTTCTATAAAAGCATCTTCTAGTTTGGTATTTACCCCACTCAGACCTTCAATTTACTTTATCTTTAAGTTTCTTGGTGATGTTTTATTGTATCCTTGCCCTCCCCCTAACAACCCAAGGTAATATGTAAGGTGACTTTGTCTTGCATTGACACGTGCCTGTACATTGACAGGAAGTGGTGGTACCTGTGTCTAGAACTAGTGATACAGTTGGAATTAAATTTTTATTCTAGATAAGTTCTCTCACAATCCACATGAAAAAATCTTGTTTTGTGTTCATAAGTTTATAGAAAATCCTGGTATGATGATTAAACTACTATATTATGACTTTGTAGTTGTCTGTAGAGGTGTGATTGTGTGATTAGTTTGATTATTATTTACCTGTCGAGGTCATTTGTCACATTTACAACTTCAAGCACTTTTTGTTTATGGTCACCAAGGTAGAATAACATATTTCCAGGGAATGATAATGAGTTTTGATAAAGTACATGTAACCGATTTGAGATAAAAGATCACTACCTATTGTTTTTGCATGTTGATGGATTCCAGATCTTTGTGTTTTACATGGTCATCTCACCGAATAAAAGCAGTTTTAGGTTTCATTTAAAATCTTGTTTATTTAAGAGATAATTTATAGCAAAAGAGTGTTTTAACACTATTTATGCACGATGGGCAGTTGTAAGTTGACGTAATAATTTCACGAGGGCACAGCCCTCGTAAAATTATTTGTACAACTTATTACCGCCCGAATGAAAAAATAGTGTTAAAACACTCTTTTGCTATAAATTATTTTGATTCTAATGTGCCCTTAATCTAAAACAGTAGATAAAATAAAGTAGCGCTCTATCTTGGTCGCAACAAAAACATTGACGTCACCGCACATTTATGTGACGTCATTCTAGCGTAAGAGTGTTTTAACAGAGAAAAGCATATTAGAATATGATATAACCCAGGGCTCACAAAAGAAAGCCAGCTTTTGCCAAACCCTCCCAAATACTCTGACAGAGCGGGGCGTATTATCTGAACACCTGTAATCTTCACCAAACTTGCTGACAATGTTTGTGGGCATAATATCTCGGCCAAGTTCGATAACCATCCTAATCGCCCCAGGCACTCTTGGATTATGGCCCTTGAAGTACTCGAAAAACTGCGAATTTAGCCTTGTCCGCTTCATAAGTCGAACAGTTTTTATCTGATCTTCACCAAACTTACTGACAATGTTTGTGGGCATAGTATCTCAGCCAAGTTCGATAACCACCCAAATCGCCCCAGGCACTTGGAATATGGCTTTTGAATTAGGCCAAATTCGATGATGGGGTATTTTGTGACAGTCTGGCACTCTTGTTTTGGGTGAACAAGGCATACAACATCAATATTACAACCTTTATGATACGTAACTTAATATTTAGACAGGCATATTTTGTGACTGTCAGGCACTCTTGTTGTATAACGTAAAATTCCAATTTTTGTTCCAAACCAAATGGAATTTTACCAGATATGTTGGGCAGTCATACACAATATCAAGAGCACTGACTACCATGATATAACAATAAAATACAGAAAAGCATGAAATGAAAAGTGTATGTAGCTCAGCCAGGAAGTCACAAATGTAAGCTTCGAGTGCGGGAGGTCATGAGTTCGATCCCCGGCCGCGTCATACCAAAGACGTAAAAAATGGTACTAGTAGCTTCCTCGCTTAGCGCTCAGCATTAAGAGGGTAATGTTAGGACTGGTCAGCCCGGTGTCAGTATAATGTGACTGGGTGGGGTATCATGTCACGTGTCTATGAGGTGATATCATATTCCAGTGAGGCAGCACTATAAAGTTGGGCATTGTGTTCACTGCTACAAGTAGACACCGTCATTTATATGACTGAAAAAATGTTGAAAAAGACGTTAAACCCAAACACACACACACACACACACACACACACACAAATATACTTAATCAAGTCTATGCTGTTGTAGAAGATGTGAGTATAGGATATGTCTGCGGTTCAGACTTGAAGTACCTCTATAACCTTCAAACTTGAGCTTTTTTTTTTTATTAAACTAATATTACTTGTTGTGCACTAAATATAACTTCTTTATCAACAGAAGATGTGGAGGTGACCAGGCTAGTGTGTAAGATGTGGAGGTACTAGACTAATGAACACTAAATATATTGATAATTGTCTTTATCAACAGAAGATGTGGAGGTTTCAAGGCTTATGAACACTAAATATATTGTCTTTATCAACAGAAGATGTGGAGGTTACAAGGCTGATGTACACTAAATATATATATTTTTTTATCAACAGAAGATGTGGAGGTTACAAGGCTGATGTACACTAAATATATATATTTTTTTATCAACAGAAGATGTGGAGGTTACAAGGCTGATGTACACTAAATATATATATTTTTTTATCAACAGAAGATGTGGAGGTTACAAGGCTGATGTACACTAAATATATATATTTTTTTATCAACAGAAGATGTAGAGGTTACCAGGCTGATGTACACTAAATATATTGTCTTTATCAACAGAAGATGTGGAGGTTGCAAGGCTTATGAACACTAAATATATTGTCTTTATCAGCAGAAGATGTGGAGGTTGCAAGGCTTATGTACACTAAATATATTGTCTTTATCAACAGAAGATGTGGAGGTTGCAAGGCTTATGAACACTAAATATATTGTCTTTATCAGCAGAAGATGTGGAGGTTACCAGGCTGATGTACACTAAATATATTGTCTTTATCAACAGAAGAAGTGCAGGTTGCAGGCTATTAAACACTAAATATATTCTCTTCATCAACAGAAGAAGTAGAAGTTGCCAGGCGGATGTACACTAAATATATTTTCTTCATCAGCAGAAGAAGTGGAGGTTGCCAGGCGGATGTACACTAAATATATTTTCTTCATCAACAGAAGATGTGGAGGTTGCCAGGCGGATGTACACTAAATATATTTTCTTCATCAACAGAAGATGTGGAGGTTGCCAGGCTAATAGACAACAGAAGAAGTGGAGGTTGCCAGGCGGATGTACACTACATATATTTTCTTCATCAACAGAAGATGTGGAGGTTGCCAGGCTAATAGACATTAAATATATTTTCTTCATCAGCAGAAAATGTAGATGTTATCAGGTTGTTATAATACACTAAATATATCTTGTTTATCTTTATCTATAGAAGATACGGAGGTTACAAGGCTGGTAATGGAGATTGATGCAGCCATCAGTGCTATACCACAGTTGGCCTTGACCTTTAACCTTCAGACAGAGATTGACCTTGCTATACAGCCATTGAGGAGTGAAAATAGTCAGCTTAGAAGGTAGGTTTCTTGTGTAGCAACCTTCTTACCTGGAAACAGAGGGGCCTTCGTGGCAAGGTGGTTAAAGTAGCTGGCTTCAAATCACTTGACCGTCATCAATGTGGGTTCGAGCCTCACAAAGTGTGTTAAATTCTTCTTATGAGGAAGCCATCCAGCTGGCTAATGGAAGGTCATTGGTTCTACCCAGGTTCTGGCTTATGAGAAAAAAATGCATGGAGGGGCACCTGGGGTCTTCCTCCTCCATCAAAGATTGAAAGTCACCATATGACCTATAATAATTCTTGTGTTGGTGCAACGTTAAACCCAACAAAATAAATAAATTTCAGGGAAACAAAGTTTATTACATCTGTTTTAGAGAAAGTGCTTAACACTACGTATAGTGACTACTTACAGTTCATTACTCACACCTCAGTATAAGATTACAGAGACAGCTCAGTCATGTTTTGTTCATACTAGTTTCCAAACCATGAGTTAGGAGTTTAATTGCCATGTCTTAAGAGTATCTTATTTATACCTGAATTTTTTACTAAATCAAGATTTGGGAATTGGGTTTTACAATTAAGAAAAAATGCATACTAACATCCAAATTGAGAAATGCTCAAGAAAAGTTATTGTTTTACCAAAACATTATATTTTAAAAGAATAATGGCCAGTAATGCTCGAAGTGTTTCAAATATTTATTGTGTCGTATGTACAGTCTTGCCAAAAAAAAGTAAAAAAAAAAATAACTTTAAGAAATTTAGCTTTAAAATTGGGGGAAAAATACTTCGTGCCATTGAGACTAAAGCAGAAGTTTGGTTCAAAAGTGAGCCCCCCCCCACCCCCCCTCAAAAAAACCCCAAAAAAACACAGCCTGTCAGGGTGACTACTGACTGAATAACATACAACAGGCCATTGTGAGGGAAGGGGAATATTTGATTTACAAACCACACATTTTATTTGTTTGATGTAATATTTACCGATGCAATATTTTTTCCCCCCAGAAAGTTACGCTTGCTAAACCAGCACTTAAAAGAAAAGGAGCTGTCTGCCAATGAGGAACCAAAAGATGTCAATTTTGAAAGTGAGTATCATTTTCAGTTCAATTTTTGTTCTGTCTTTTTGAAGAAAGGTGTATGAACAATTTTGAGATCATATTTTAATGATAGATGAATTTAGCTTTGTATTAAGAAACAGGCTTGAGTTTTATTACAGATATATTACATGACATTGGGAGCATTATATAATGCCTTGTAAAAAATGTTGATGAAAACAAGGCTTATAACTGTTATATCATGTAATATGCTCTTACACCAAAAGACTGACAGACAAACAGCTTCACGTTATTGCTATTTGCATAACTATTATTTTGAAAACTCACCTCATGTGAAATTTTAATGTCACTATGAAAACTTTTATTAGAAATTTGGTGAAAATATGTGGTATATGTTTGGTCCTTCATTTCTGTTGGCTTGAAAAAAACTATTACGTGTGTGTGTGTTACAGTTTTACACCTGCAGACGAGCAATGACACATTACAGAAAGTGCTGAAAGAAGAGAAAGAGATAAAAACACGTCTAGCAGCTGAAGTCCAGTATTTATACAATGAGATACATAAAATGAAAGTTGAGAAATCCAAGCTGATTGCCCAGACTAGTGAGAAGGTAGGTTTTTGGTGACACTTTAGGTAAAAGCACAAATGTAACGAGTACTTTGTCTGCAAAGTAATCCTTAAACTACTTCTCTCTCAAGCATTTTATCTTTAAACCAGTCAGCCCATGTCATGATTTTGCAAGAGACATTCTGTGTTATGTCACCCTGTATGTAGGGAGATATATTGTCTGTCTGCCTGTCTATCACAAAAGTTTGTCAAGACTTCCTCTTTGACTTTGCCTACTTGTCAGCATTCCCACTGACTTTTTGAAAAGTGGGTACATGTACCCACATACTTTAGAAAATGTGGGTACATGATAAAAAAAGTTGGGTACAAACCATACAAATTGAAAAAAATGTTCCAACTGAAACAAAATTATAAAGTTCTAAGTATATGGGAAGTGACACTTTTATTCAGCCAGTGTTAATGACAGTGGTTTGTTTTACACATGCACCACAGGGATACAGCTAAAAGTGACTTCTCCTTATAGAAAAGTGGAGAGACTTCTAGTTGAAAAATAGAAATTTCTGAACATCATTTCTAACACAGTATACCCCCCTCCCCACCACACACACCCAGCAAGCTTGTGAAGCAATTTGAAAAGATGGCTATAATTTTCTTGTTTCAATATGGATAAAAACTATTGATGTGACCATTCATTTTCTTAGATACATCATTTTCCATGCAAAGAGTTTTTCTTTATTCCATAATTCTGAAAAAAAAACCCGTTTTCAAAAAATTAAGCAGACGCTGATGGGTATCACCAGCCGAGTTTTTAAAACATTTTTTTGCTGCTATATCTTGCTGCAACATTATAGCAACAAAAAAAATGTTTTAAAATCAAAACTCAGCGAGTAATACTTATTTAGCATGAACAGTATCGGACTCGAATAAAAATGAAAAATTGCTCGATGAAAGTCAGTCCGCAACCGGTCATTTTGTAAATATTAATAAACAAGCAGTTTACGAGTCTTTCTTTTACAATTGAGACCAAATAATTGTGTAGGGATGCCAGCTGACCAGCTTTTACAATGGAGACCAAATAATTGTGTAGGGATGCCAGCTGACCGCTTGATTATTCAACAACTTGTTGAAAAAACGTCCAAAGTCGTTGTTTTTGCACTCGCACATGTTGACAATTATCGGAAAGTGTCAAAGATGTAACTGCATCGTTGATTGGCTGAATACTATCACGTCTAGTTTTGCAAATTATTTGATTCCCTGTCACAGTTCTCGTGAAAATCTCACAAGTACCTGGAGTAGGCGGAGCTTAAATTATGCCATCGGCATGTAAATTCAACTCGTCTTGACATGTAGCAAATTGTCAACAGTGTGTATTGCGGTAATTTGCGTGTACAGATCAAAAATAATGTCTGGTTACTTGAATTTCGGCTCTTTATCGACGAACAAAGTATTTTCTGTCAGATTTTTTACGCGTGCATTGTACCCGTGGAATTTTAAAACTTGCGTGCAAGTGACTTTTTATGCGTGAATTACGCGGATTTTTGTGTGAATGGGAATGCTGCTTGTGTATGCCTTAGGAACACCTATATTTCTTATTTATATTTGGTTTAGCTGACTTGAACCAAAGGTTCAGGACGAGCTATTTTGTAGAGGCAGATGGCCAGTGGCAATTGTCCTTCATCCATTGTCCATTGGTTATCTTCAACAAATTACATATACATTTTCTGCTCTGAAACTACTGGTCATAATTACGTCAGACTTGGTCTACAGTATCCTGGCATGATCCTCTGTCAGTTTTGTCCAAGTTGGGTTACTTGTCCCCTTTTTAGGCATCGCTAGGGCTTTAACTAGAAAAAAACTTTCAAAAAAGTTCTTTTCAAGTTCACAGGCTTTCCAGCGTTCCTACTTTTTCCTACTTTTTTGAAAGTGCTTCAAATTTTTTCCTACTTTTCTACAAAATCTCCTGTTACTCCAACTTTTTCATGTCAGAATTAGTAAAACTGCATTTTTTGAACCCCTGAATCAAAATTTTACTGATAACAAGGTATGATGTTGGTTGAATGGCCTTCCATGTTGATCATTAAAATGTTGTTTACCTTACTTTATGGTTTTATTCTTGAATTCAGGAAAGTGTCAGATTCAGTTCCCTCAGTTAAATGACATTGTTATACCACATCAGCATCCCACACTGTAAATCATGTTTTATCTGTATTTGAGATCAGCTGCGGTAAACCAGATACACTCTTTTATTGGTTTGAATGGACATGTTTTCTAGAAGTTATGGTGAGAATAGACCAATGAGATGTTTTATTTCACAGTTTAATTTTCATTAGTGTAAAGGAATCTGCAGTCTTATGTTTGCTGACACCTGTATATAGGGTCACCTTGCTTAGAATGGTCACATGTAGGTACAAGTATTTGAATTCCCTATAGAATAACCCTTTATATTTCTAGATCTTGTCAAACATGGCCAGTGGCCAACAAAACATGCCCTACTAAACTGATATTAACAGATTCTCTGGTGTTATATTTGTTAATATACACAATAGAAAAAGGTGTGAAATAATGTTCTTGTTACTCCCTGGAAAATGACGTTGGTATATTAGAGTCATCTTACAGTGAGTTGGTCAGTAGGTCATGCAATCTGTTGCAAAAAGTTTGTGCAGGGAATTTCTTTCTGTTAAGGTATACTGCACCCAAATTTGATATTTGAAAGTATGAACAATTACAACATATCACTCATGTAAATATAAAATTCTTCATGTGTATTAACAGTATTATGTGTAAGGTTTTATGTAGTACACGCATAATTGATACTTTGCTACATGTACAGCTAAACACAATATCTATATAGATGCGTACTATCACTGAAAACAATTTTAACAACCAGCTGTTACTGAATGGCATTTAATTATGACTGTAGCTCTACATACGCAATTAATTTATATATTTAGAAATGTAAAGTAAATTTAATGAAACCGCCTTGGTAGCCTAGTGGTAGAGCGTTCGCTTCGAGTGCGGGAGGTCGTGGGATCGATCCCCGGCCGCGTCATACCAAAAACGTAAAAAAAATGGTACTAGCAGCTTCCTCGCTTGGCGCTCAGCATTAAGGGGATAGTGCTAGGACTGGTCAGCCCGGTGTCAGTATAATGTGACTGGGTAGGGTATCATGCCACGTGTCTACGGCATGATATTCCAGTGAGGCAGCACTATAAAGTTGGGCATTGTGCTCACTGCTACAAGTAGACACTGTCGTTTATTTGACTGAAAAATTGTTGAAAAAGACGTTAAACCCGAACACACACACACACACACAAATCTAATGAGGATTATATACATTTGAAGTAAGTATCTAAAGATAGAATATTTTAGTGAAAGATGGGCAATGGATATCTTTGAAGGATTCTATAAGACTGTGTACATAATTATGATAACCATGAAGTGTTTTCTTTGATGGATAGAAAAGTGGGGCAGGCAGCCATGCCCAGAAATATAATCTGACGAGGGAGGCTACCATGCCCAGAAATACCATGTTCCCTCTGACGAGGGAGGCAACCATACCAAGAAATATCATGTTCCCTCTGACGATGGAGGCAACCATGCCCAGAAATACCATGTTCCCTCTGACGAGGGAGGCTACCATGCCCAGAAATATCATGTTCCCTCTGACAAGTGAGGTACCCATACCCAGAAATATCCTGTTCCCTGTGACGAGGGAGGCAACTGTACCCACAAATATTATGTTCCCTCTGAAGACGGAGGCAACTGTACCGAGTAATATCATGTTCCCTCTAACGAGGGAGGAAACCATACCCAGTAATATCCTGTTCCCTCTGACAAGGGAGGCAACCATACCCAGAAATATCCTGTTCCCTCTGACAAGGGAGGCAACCATACCCAGTAATATCCTGTTCCCTCTGACAAGGGAGGCAACCATACCAAAACTGTCCCTACAAGGAGCAATCTACGAAATATCCTGTTCCCTCAAGAGGAACCATACCAGTAATCGTCATGACAGGGAGGCAACATACTGAATCATGTTCCTTGATAGGGCAACCATACAGAATTCGTTCTGACAAGTGAGGCACTACCAGAATATCGTTCCCTCTGACAAGGGGCAAACAGAATTCTGTCGTGAAGGGAGCACATCCAAGAATGTCATGTTCCTCTGAAAGGATGTTGGGTATAATCCTTACCAAGCATCAAGCTAAACAACCGTGTTAAATATATTTCGGTGAATAGTTTGTTGTATGTCACAAAGATGTCAAATATCTGCTTTCTCAGATAAGGAGTGTTGAGTTATCCTGCTGATTATCACTGATTGTCACATGGTTCCAAATCAAGTAAAGTTTAATTGCCCTAACAAAGAATTTCATGAAGACAAGCAGCTGACAGGTGAGACAGGAGATGACCTTAGAGATGCAGAAGATGAAACATGACCTTGACCTTATAAAGAAGGAGCAGGAGTAATGTGTAACATTGGGGTATGAGAAGGATAATCACATACTCAAATACATTACAGCAAGAGATGATGAGATAGCACAGTCAGATGTGGTAGTGTGGTACACCGAGATAGCGGCAGTCAGAGATTTAATATGTGTGTACATGGATACCAGGCAGCAAGATTGGGTTATAGTGTGTGTACACTGAGATAGCAGGCTGGTCAATTGATTGAGTCAGGCGGTCGGAGTTGAAGATAAGTGTGTGTACACTCTGAGATAGTGCAAGTTTAGATTGTGAAAGTATGATGTGTACTCGGAGGTACCAGATAATCAGTGATTGTTGAGTAAGGTGTGTACCTCTGAGATAGCAGGTCAGATGTAGGTAAAACAGTACACTCCGACTATACAAGACAGTGAGATGTAGAGTAAGTGCGTGTACACTTGAAATAGATCAGAAGTCAGATATTTAGATAAGTGCATGTACATGTGAGATAGCCAGACAGTCAGAGATTGTAGAGTAAGTGTGTGTACACTGTGAGATAGCCAGGCAGTCAGAGATTGTAGAGTAAGTGCATGTACACTGTGGATAGCCAGACAGTCAGAGATTGTAGAGTAAGTGCTGTACACTGAAATAGCAGACGTCAGAGATTGAAAGAGTTGTGTGTGTACACTCTGGATAGCAGGCAGTCAGAGATTGTAGAGTAAGTGGTGTACACTGAGATAGCCAGCAGTCGAGATTGTAGAGTAAGTGATGTACACTGTGAGATAGCCAGACATCAGAGATTGTGAGTAAGTGTGTGTACACTTGAGATAGCCAGACAGTCAGAGATTGTAGAGTAAGTGCATGTACACTGTGAGATAGCCAGACAGTCAGAGATTGTAGAGTAAGTGCATGTACACTGTGAGATAGCCAGACAGTCAGAGATTGTAGAGTAAGTGCATGTACACTGTGAGATAGCCAGACAGTCAGAGATTGTAGAGTAAGTGTGTGTACACTGTGAGATAGCCAGACAGTCAGAGATTGTAGAGTTTGTGTGTGTACACTGTGAGATAGCCAGACAGTCAGAGATTGTAGAGTTTGTGTGTGTACACTGTGAGATAGCCAGACAGTCAGAGATTGTAGAGTTTGTGTGTGTACACTGTGAGATAGTCAGACAGTCAGAGATTGTAGAGTAAGTGCATGTACACTGTGAGATAGCCAGACAGTCAGAGATTGTAGAGTAAGTGTGTGTACACTCTGAAATAGTCAGACAGTCAGAGATTGTAGAGTAAGTGCATGTACACTGTGAGATAGCCAGACAGTCAGAGATTGTAGAGTAAGTGCGTGTACACTCTGAAATAGTCAGACAGTCAGAGATTGTAGAGTGTGTGTGTGTACACTCTGGGATAGCCAGACAGTCAGAGATTGTAGAGTAAGTGCGTGTACACTGAGATAGCCAGACAGTCAGAGATTGTAGAGTAAGTGCGTGTACACTGTGAGATAGCCAGACAGTCAGAGATTGTAGAGTAAGTGTGTGTACACTGTGAGATAGCCAGACAGTCAGAGATTGTAGAGTAAGTGCATGTACACTGTGAGATAGCCAGACAGTCAGAGATTGTAGAGTAAGTGCATGTACACTGTGAGATAGCCAGACAGTCAGAGATTGTAGAGTAAGTGCATGTACACTGTGAGATAGCCAGACAGTCAGAGATTGTAGAGTAAGTGCGTGTACACTGTGAGATAGCCAGACAGTCAGAGATTGTAGAGTAAGTGTGTGTACACTGTGAGATAGCCAGACAGTCAGAGATTGTAGAGTTTGTGTGTGTACACTGTGAGATAGCCAGACAGTCAGAGATTGTAGAGTTTGTGTGTGTACACTGTGAGATAGCCAGACAGTCAGAGATTGTAGAGTAAGTGCATGTACACTGTGAGATAGCCAGACAGTCAGAGATTGTAGAGTAAGTGCGTGTACACTGTGAGATAGCCAGACAGTCAGAGATTGTAGAGTTAGTGTGTGTACACTTGAATAGCCAGCAGTCGAGATTGTAGAGTAAGTGTGTGTACACTGTGAGATAGCCAGACAGTCAGAGATTGTAGAGTTTGTGTGTGTACACTGTGAGATAGCCAGACAGTCGGAGATTGTAGAGTTTGTGTGTGTACACTCTGAAATAGTCATGCAGTCGGAGATTGTAGAGTTTGTGTGTGTACACTCTGAAATAGCCATGCAGTTGGAGATTGTAGAGTTTGTGTGTGTACACTCTGAAATAGCCAATTTATGGCCAATTCATGAAATAAGCGGCAGTTAAACCTATATCATTTAAAGCGTCAGCAGCGATGAAAATTTCATCGGAACTTGCTTCAACTAAAAAGGTCTTTCAAGTGTTTGACGCAAGTGGGGATATTGCCCATGGATACGAAAATTATGTCAATATTTCCTAGGATTGCGTCAAATTAGTTAGACTAATATAAAGTCATCCTGTAGGAAATAATGTTGATAATTGTTCACAGACAGTGATGAAAATGCCAAGTATTTCCAAACAAAGGATTGAGATAGATACATTCCACTCTTTGATATATTTTGTATTAATTTTTATGCCCCCACTTTGATGGGGGGCATATAGATTTGCCCTTGTCCGTCCATCTGTCCGTCCATCCTTCCGAGAATGTTGTGTCGCGCCTAGCTCCAAAAGTATTTGACGTAGAGTCACAAAACTTTACAGGAATGTTGGTCAGCACCTGGGGTTTCGCGTCCGGATTCATTCAGTCATGTAGAAGTTATGGCCCCTGACTTTGTAAAAATTGGTCATTTTAGTGTTTTGTCGCGCCTAGCTCCAAAAGTATATGACTTAGAGTCACAAAACTTTACAGGAATGTTGGTCAGCATGTGTAGTTGTGCACCTGCGGTTTCGCATCCGGATTCATCCAGTCATGTAGGAGTTATGGCCCCTGACTTAGTAAAAAATTGGTCATTTTAATGTTGTGTCGCGCATAGCTCCAAAAGTATTTGACCTAGAGTCACCAAAGTTTACAGGAATGTTGGTCAGCATGTGCAGTTGTGCACCTGGGGTTTCGCGTCCGGATTCATTCAGTCTTGTAGGAGTTATAGCCCCTGACTTAGTTAAAAATTGGTCATTTTAATGTTGTGTCGTGCGTAGCTCCAAAAGTATTTGACCTAGAGTAATCAAAGTTTACAGGAATGTTGGTCAGCATGTACAGTTGTGCACCTGGGGTTTCGCGTCCGGATTCATTCAGTCCTGTAGGAGTTATGGCCCCTGACTTAGTTAAAAATTGGTAATTTTAATGTTGTGTTGTGCGTAGCTCCAAAAGTATTTGACCTAGAGTCACCAAAGTTTACAGGAATGTTGGTCAGCATGTGCAGTTGTGCACCTGGGGTTACGCGTCAGTATTCATTCAGTATTGTAGGAGTTATGGCCCCTGACCTGGGAAATAATTGTCATTTTAATGTCATGTAGTGGGGGCATCTGTGTCCCATGGACACATTTCTAGTTGTTAAATATTTTGCATTTGTATCTCTTTTAGTGTATAAAAATATAGACAATAAAAATGACTGCTTTTTTTAGAACAATGAAAGAAAGTATATCAGAGCTTCTGGGTGAACTGGAGCAGAGTCGGGTTGGAGAGAAGACCTGGGATCATAATAACAGCTATGGTTTACATAGATTGATGAAAATTGTTGAGGAGGAAGGATCTGGGTAAGTATTCAGGTCTGGTTGTGGAAATAAGGTTGGGATGGGAACTTGACTTGGAGAGTATACCTGGGATGGTACTGACACTTTACATAGACTGATGAAGGCTGTTGCAGAGGATGAATCTGGGTAAAACTTAGCAGGGGAACTGGTTTACAGGCAAACCAACATTAGTGGCAAAAACAACTCCATAATTATAAATGGAATAGGAAAAAAATCAGTGTTGTTATGTCTTAAACAAAAGAATTTGGATAGAAATCTTTTCGGACACCCCAGTAATTATGGAGTCAGAGAAAGTGGTTGATTTGGTTAGAATTATTTTGTTTGGCTCATGATCAGTAGATAATGAAAAAAAGAATACATAAAAATTGTAACACATGAAAAAAGATAAAAATTACTGCTGTAAAGTATCAGATTGTAAAATTTAAAGGTCAGTTAATTTTGTTGATGTAAAAAAACATGCACAGTATATTAAATAACTAACTTAAATTACTGTGTACTGAAATATTATCACTTTCACTTCTTTTGCCTCAGCATAACATTTTTATGAGAATTTTTTACCAAAACACCTCTATAAATTCCAAAGCTATGGGTACAGATGATATTCCCTTAACACTGTAAACAAGTGCTGGCTAAACATAGCACAACTTCTGTACTGTATTAGAAAAAGGTATTATAGGTTTTTGTAACAAACTTTAATGATTTTTTAGCTCACTTCGTGCTCAAAGGTGAGCTTTTGTGATCGCCCTCTGTCCATTGTCCGTCGTCAACAATTTGACTGTTAACACTCTAGAGGTCACAATTTTGGCCCAATCTTAATGAAACTTTGTCAGAATGTTACCCTCAATAAAATCTTGGACGAGTTTGATTTTGGGTCATCTGGGATCAAAAACTAGGTCACCAGGTGAAATCAAAGGAAAAGCTTGTTAACACTCTAGAGGTCACAATTTTGGCCCAATCTTAATGAAACTTGGTCAGAATGTTACCCTCAATAAAATCTTGGACGAATTTGATATTGGTTATCTGGGGTCAAAAACTAGGTCATAGATCAAATCAAAGGAAAAGCTTCTTAACACTCTAGAGGTCACAATTTTGGCCCAATCTTAATGAAACTTGGTCAGAATATTACTCTCAATAAAATCTTGGACGAGATCAATATTGGGTTATCTGGGGTCAAAAACTAGGTCACCAGTTCAAATCAAAGGAAAAGCTTTTTAACACTGTAGAGGCCACATTTATGACTGTATCTTCATGAATCTTGGTCAGATGTTAATCTTGATGGTCTCAAGGTCCAGTTTGAATCTGGGTCATGTAGGATCAAAAACTAGGTCACCAGCTCAAATCAAAGGAAAAGCTAGTTAACACTGTAGAGGCCACATTTATGACCATATCTTAATGAAACTTGGTCAGAATGTCTTGATGATCTATAGGTCAAGTTCAAATCTGGGTCAGGTGGGGTCAAAAACTAGGTCAAATCAAAGAAAAAGCTTGTTAACACTCTAAGAGGCCACATTTATGACTGTATCTTCATGAAACTTGGTCAGAATGTTTATCTTGATGATCTTTAGGTCAAGTTCAAATCTGGGTCATGTGGGGTCAAAAACTAGGGCACTGGGTCAAATCAAAGGAAAAGCTTGTTAACACTCTAGAGGTCACAATTTTGGCCCAATCTTAATGAAACTTGGTCAGAATGTTACCCTCAATAAAATCTTGGATGAGTTTGATATTGGGTCATCTGGGGTCAAAAACTAGGTCATAGGTCAATTCAAAGGAAAAGCTTCTTAACACTCTAGAGGTCACAATTTTGGCCCAATCTTAATGAAACTTGGTCAGAATATTACTCTCAATAAAATCTTGGATAAGTTCGATATTGGGTCATCTGGGGTCAAAAACTAGGTCACCAGGTCAAATCAGAGGAAAAGCTTGTTAACACTAGAGGTCACAATTTTGGCCCAATCTTAATGAAACTTGGTCAGAATGTTATCCTCAATAAAATCTTGGGCGAGTTCAATATTGGGTTATCTGGGGTCAAAAACTAGGTCACCAGGTCAAATCAAAGAAAAAGCTTTTTAACACTGTAGAGGCCACATTTATGACTGTATCTTCATGAATCTTGGTCAGATGTTAATCTTGTTGGTCTCAAGGTCCAGTTTGAATCTGGGTCATGTAGGATCAAAAACTAGGTCACCAGATCAAATCAAAGGAAAAGCTAGTTAACACTGTAGAGGCCACATTTATGACCATATCTTAATGAAACTTGGTCAGAATGTCTTGATGATCTATAGGTCAAGTTCAAATCTGGGTCAGGTGGGGTCAAAAACTAGGTCACTAGGTCAAATCAAAGAAAAAGCTTGTTAACACTCTAAGAGGCCACATTTATGACTGTATCTTCATGAAACATGGTCAGAATGTTAATCTTGATGATCTTTAGGTCAAGTTCAAATCTGGGTCATGTGGGGTCAAAAACTAGGGCACCGGGTCAAATCAAAGGAAAAGCTAGTTAACACTTTAGAGATCACATTTATGACCGTATCTTCATGAAACTTGGTCAGAATGTTTATCTTGATGATCTTTAGGTCAATAGGTCAGGTGAGCAATACAGGGCCTTCACGGCCCTCGTTCATAAACCAGGTCATGTTGTCTCCTGGGTACACTCAGTGCACAATGTCACAGCTATATGCAAGTTGAACTTTGTGTTGAGTTTGGTTTAGTCTCTGAGTATTGAACCCAAAATTGAACTTTTCAGTATATATGTCTTTTTAAGTAGGATTTAGAGTTAGACCTGGCTTGTCAGTAGTCACGGTCAATTTTGTCAACAGTTCTGCCCAATTCTTATAACAGTGACTAACAAACAGACAGACAGACAGACCAGTTTGTATAAACAGAGGGTTTTGTCTATCTACAGACAAATATCTATGTGTATTAAATACAATATTTGCTCGTAGAATTATCTAAAGAGCTTAAAACCATAGTGTAATGACATTTTATTGAACTGTCAGTAAGTTGATATGGCAACCTGACTCTATTTCTGTCTGTTTCATATATAGATGTAATATTAAAGTGAGGTTGATTGTCATTTTTGCTTGTAATATTCAGTACAGAAATGTGATTAATTGTTCATTGGAGAAATCTTGTCAATATTTGTTCTTCTCCACCATATGAGGGAGATAATTCATTTTAGCTATTTTAGTCAAAATAATCTGAAACTACTGCTGCAGTTTCAAACTTTATAGGAAGGTTCAGTATATTTGCCAGAGTTATGGCCCCTTTTTTTACTTAAATTTCAGCAAAATGTCTATAAGCATTCGATAACTCTTGAAAAGATGAATGGATTGAATTCATTTTCATTACACGGGTATATTATTATGTCTCCCCCAGGAGACATATTGTTTTTGCCCTGTCCGTCCGTCCGTCTGTCCGTCCTTCCATCCGTCCGTCCCTCCGTACGTCACACTTCATTTCCGAGCAATATCTGGAGAACCATTTGACCTAGAACCTTCAAACTTCATAGGGTTATAGGGCTGATGGAGTAGACGACCCCTATGGTTTTTGGGGTCACTCCGTCAAAGGTCAAGGTCACAGGGGCCTGAACATTGAAAACCATTTCCGATCAATAACTAGAGAACCACTTGACCCAGAATGTTGAAACTTCATAGGATGATTGGCCATGAAGAGTAGATGACCCCTATTGATTTTGGGGTCACTTCGTCAAAGGTCAAGGTCACAGGGGCCTGAACATTGAAATACATTTCCGATCAATAACTAGAGAACCACTTGACCCAGAATGTTGAAACTTCATAGGATGATTGGCCATGAAGAGTAGATGACCCCTATTGATTTTGGGGTCACTCCGTAAAAGGTCAAGGTCACAGGGGCCTGAACATGGAAAACCATTTCCGATCAATAACTAGAGAACCACTTGACCCAGAATGTTGAAACTTCATAGGATGATTGTACATGCAAAGTAGATGACCCCTATCGATTTTGGGGTCACTCCATTAAAGGTCAAGGTCACAGGGGCCTGAACATTGAAAACCATTTCCGGTCAGTAACTTGAGAACCACTTGACCCAGAATGATGAAACTTCATAGGATGATTGGTCATGCAGAGTAGATGACCCCTAACGATTTTAGGGTCACTCTGTTAAAGGTCAAGGTCACAGGAGCCTGAACAGTGACTTGAGAACCACTAGGCCAAGAGTGTTGAAATTTAGCGGGATGTCTGGACATGCCAAGTAGATGATCCCTATTGCAGCTAACCATCAGTGTCTCTTTGACTTTCGCTCCTGACCCCTATTGACTTCTTGCCTAAAGGACTTTGCATTGGGGGAGACATGCGCTTTTTTACAAAAGCATTTTCTAGTTCAAATTTGATTCTAGTTACAATCCACTAATTTTTGGGTAGTGTAAGGTCCCGTTTTGACTTAATATTTGGTTTTCCATTCAATTACTCTTCAACAGATGAATTGATTGAATTCATTTTAAATACACAGCAAATTGATTACAATCCACCAATATTTGGGGGAAGTTTTTGTCCTTTTTAGCTTGACTAATCAAAGAATAGTAGAACTATTGGACTCACCCATGCATCTGCGTCCGCGTCGCTGTCCCGATTTGGTTAAGTGTTTGTATGTAAGCTGGTATCTCAGTAACCACTAATGGAAATGGATTGAAACTTCACACACTTGTCCACTGTCATGAGCTGATATGCACTGCACAGGTTCCATAAGCCTGTCTCCCATTTTTACAAAATTCTGCCCCTTTTTCAACTTTTGTATTCATTCAATTGACAAGGCTGTTGAATAGTCGAGTGTTGCTGTCCTACGACAGCTCTTGTTTTACTTAATGTTTGGTTGTCCACTCAGTTACTCTCCAGACAAACGGATAAAATTCATTTTAAATATGCAGGGATATGATCATAGACAAGTGGCAAAGTTCAATGTTAGTTACAATCCACCAATTTTTGACAGAGTTATGGCCCTTTTTCTGACTGAAAATTTGGCAGAATGTCAATATCTGTTAGGATGTATGTATTTCATTCATATTTGGTACACAGATCTGTGATTATAAAAATATACAGGCCAAGGTTGATTTTGGTTACAGTCCACCAGTCTATGTTGGAGTTATGACCCCACCATGTTTTGACTTAAAATTTATGATAATTAAAAAGGTCTTTATTTTGTACAAGAAGACTGCGTTTAATGGGGGTATTTAGTGACCCGTAAGGCTGACAGTTTTAGTTTGGTTTAAAATTTCTTCAAAAAGGTATCTAGTTACACTATTACACATAATGCCACGATTTTAAACTTTTGAACAGAGTGGATTTGAGTACCTCTGATGAGTACTGCAGAATTTTAATTGCATCCACTGCATGTTGCTTTTTCTTGATTTTCTCTTAGTTTTCATCTCTTCATATCACAGAATGTTTGGATGTGCTTAATTAGTCCATGCAAATGAAACTGAAAATGTTATACAGTAAACATTAGTTTCATTTAAGGCATAAACATTTCAAATAACACATTATTGATATTATGTAATATTAAATGTATCAATTTAAACCAGTACTTTGGCACAAATCTGAGGACCAGACTGTTGTGTCTTCAATAGGACTTTTTTAGATAGGATATTTTTTTTATCAGACTAACATGTCTTCCTACTTTCATTGAACAGATTTTCAAAAGAACAAACAGAAAGGAAACTACAGAGGACACCTGAAAGAAGAGCTTTTGATTTTAACAACAGTGATTCCACGACCTCCACTGCACGATTAACACGTGCAGCCCTTGCTTATCATGATCGTCGACACCAGCCTGTAGGGGGCAGACTGGGACCAGATGGTCGACAAGGGCCAGCATCAGAATCAGAACTAGATACTCTTGTTGAAATGTATTCGAAAAATAAACCACAGACACTTGGTCAGGGAAAAATAGACAGACCGTGTCGGAGACGTACCTCGAGCTCATCACCAGTTCGGCTGAGAAATGACCCTGCAGGTGGAAATTTGCGACACCAGCGGACAGTCAGCTCTCCGACATATAGGCGTAATCAAGTCAGAGATGCTGGCGGGAATATACACAAGTCTGCAGATAAACTTGGCTATGGCCGACCAAGAGAAAATACAATCGGCCAAGAAAGTGATACTGAATGTGATCTGTCTCCTTCTAAAAGAGAGGAAGTCGGCAAAAGACGATCTCCTTACAGAAGAGTTTCTAGAGATGCAGAAAGTGTATCTCCAGAAAGAAGAGCTTATTTTGCAAATATGAAAGGAAGAGTTGCCCGGCAAGTTGATGGGTCAGAGATAAGTGTAGAACAATCTAGATATAGTGTTACTGATTATTTTAAGAAATATCATCCTCAAGACCCTGTTGTAAGACCTAAAGAACTTTTCGTTGAAAGAGATATACCTCCCTCAGGACGACCAGGCCGTCATTTCAGGGGCGACGTAATACCAGGTCATTCAAACAGAGACAGTGCACCCCAAAGTAGATTAATGTCTCAGTTTAGAACTTCAAGTGAAATAGATGATAGAACTGTGAAATCGTCCGAAGGACAAGCAAATCGAAATACAAAACATGGACATTTTTTTAAAGGGATGAGAGATGATCAGACAATTAGCGCGATTCATGATGATGATAATTTTTCATCAGTTTCTATGTCGTCAGTCACAACAGCTAACACAGTGGACGACAGAAAGTTCCGATCAGGCATCGCTACACTTGATGCCAATATTGCAAGGTTACAGCAAGCGTTACAGAAAACAAAATCTATGTTGGCATGAAAAGAAGAGAGATTTGATTATCATATATATAGAATCTAATGATTTTGGTAATTCCTGTAACATATATTTGTTTAATGAAAAATGCCTGTGGATTGTTTATTTTCTAATTTACCACTGTTCAGGGACACAAGGCTGAACTATGAGAATATTAGTTCAAGTAGATAAATATCTAGCATCTGATCTGTGAACCATTGTAAATTAGATAGTAAACCACAACGGCTTCATTTTAACATTCTCATTAAAATGTGATGATAGAAGTTATTCTGTACTTGATTCATTGGTATAGTAATTAACTGGGTGTCATTCTGCTGTTTGGCATTAGAATTGTTTATCGTAGAATATACGATGCTTGAGTTCCTCCGTTGTTCACTGACAAAAAAATATAGTCATGTTAGAATTTATATTTAAGAATTTGTATCTTTTGATAGTCATAAGGTAGAGAACTGTGAGCAGATGCTCAAAATGCCCCTGTATTGATTGACATCATTTACATGCATACAGTGGATTTTTTCTTCTTAAGAGTGTGCAGGAAGTAGTTAACCTAAATCCCTTTTTTGCTGAAATTTGCATTTAGTTACAGGATGATTGAATTGTACAGGCAAAGTGAGAAATCTTTGGCACATTTCTGTCTGTTTAAAGTTTATATGTCTATTGTATGTAATATAGAAAAGCAACATTTATCAACAGAATGGCTTTTTCAATATCTCGAACTGAAAAGCAGTATTTAGCTGATTGTTCAATTTGACCACAGAGTATATCACTCTCGAGTATTAATTTGTTTCTTGAATTGCAAAATGTCAGCGAATTTTGATTACTCAGTAAAATGATATTAAGACATAACATTCTCTTCAATAGAAATATGAGTGTTTCGTGTCCAAATTAAAAAAGGAAAAGAGTTGACGTGGGTGAATTAATGTGGTAGCTAAAGTTACAGAATAATCTGTGTCTAGGTTACCAAAGATCTTGTTATTATATTCTATCAAATTGGCTGTTAGTTTCTTTATTTATAATTATTTTAATATTTTATACCAAGACATGTTGAAGGGGCCTTCATGATCGAGTGGTTAATGTCGATGACTTCAAATTATTTGCCCCTCATCGATGTGGCGTCACTCAGTGCATTGAATTCTTCATGTGAGGAAGCCATCAAGCTGGCTTTCAGAAGGTCAGGGTTCTACCCAGGTGTCCCGCTCGTGATGAGATCTTCCTCCACCATCAAAGCTGGAAATTTGCCATTTTACCTATAATTGTGTAGGTGTGACATTAAACCAAACAAAATAAAATAAAGACATGTTGAAGTAAATTGTTACAAATTAAAAATAAATTTTGCATTTTGATTAGATATCAGTTACATAATTAAGAATTAAGACTGTGAAGATGTTATATAACTATCTGTGTAAGACATGATTTTTCCTACCAGTGGTAAAGCATGGAATGAGAAACAGCATTTAGTGATGTGTATTATCCATGCTGTCCCGAGGGTCGGGAAATCAGCTGTCATAAGTTTACTTATGTATATTCAAGGAACTGATTTAGCGCTGCAAAAAAAATGAAGTAATAGATCCATTATGATTGGATTAATATGTCTTATGAATTGGCCAGAGCAAGTGTCTATATGGTGTTCTTGTAGAAATGCTTCAGTAGTACTTACTGTGTCCTAAACTGTCTTAAAGAATAAGAAATGAATTGCCATGAATTAATTTCATATAAAAGCCATATTTTGTTTTACGTTGACATAGAAACAAAATGGGAGCCATTGATACCTTTTTATACGCCCAGAGGGACATATAATGTTATACCCCTGGTGTCCGTCTGTCCATCCGTTTGTCCGTCTGTCCATTAGCAATTTCGTGTCCGCTCTGTAACTCTTGAACCCCTTGAAGGATTTCAAAGAAACTTAACACAAATGTTCACCACACAGAGACGACGTGCAGAGTGCATGTTTTGGATGTCTCGCTTCAAGGTCAAGGTCACACTTAGGGGTCAAAGGTCATATCAGTTTGTTTCGTGTCTGTTGAATTACTTCCCTTTTATGTTACTATAAATAGCTTATTTTCAAAATTTTTATTATTGGCCATAGGGAAAAACCGAGACCACTTTTCTGTGGTATAACATGGATGGTACTCAAATTTTTAGGTGTATTTTGACATACCTGTACCTGGTAAAGATTTTTTTGTGGACTTGGATTATTTTTTTTGGAATTTCTTCCCTTTGTTGTTCCTGTCCTTTGGGCTTCAACAGTCAAGTTCTTTAAATTTTGCACCCATCTTCTGATGTAACCCTTCGGGCATATATATTCACCCGCTTGGCGGCGCTCTTGTTCATTTTTAAGCTGAATATTTTGAAAATTCTTTGTCTGCCTTAAATGATTCAAGAAAACCTAGCCGGCAGAATCAGTTTTAAACAAATGTTGTCACTTCTTTGATATATATTTATGTCTCTCCCGATCCCCTCCCTCCACATAAGCTTGTAGTCTGCCTGCTTAGCTCATTAGGGAGCCCACAGATCTACAGATGCCTGATGGCAAGGTCTTGCGTTTGATCCCTAGATAGGTGCATGCACTTCCTGATAATTGTTAAAAGACTGTTTTTTTGGAACTATATGTTCTCCACCTCTGATTCATGTTGGGAAAGCTGGTAGTTACCTGCGGAGAACAGGTTAGTACTGGTACAGAATCCAGGTGTGCTCGTTCGGTTAACTGCCCACCATTTCATAACTGAAATACAGCTGAGAAAATGGTGCAAAACACAAAATGAAACAAATAAATTTATAATCACCACCTGAGAAACCTTGCTGTATTTATACACCATATCACTCTTTGCCCATCATATGATATTGTTGTCAGAGCAGAAATTAAATGTTCAAAGACCTATATGATGTAGCAGATTTTCCAAGAGTTTTTTTTTCTCTTCTTAATATGTATATGTTAAAATAAAATAGGACACTTTGATGTGCTCTGACATCTCTCCTAGGAACAATGTGAAATGTTATGAAATTTTGCCTTCAGATGTAAAAGGTATTAAATATTTTTCCAGGTAAATGTCAATACTATTAGATTGTCATCTATAAATTGTTACTGTTTTGTCAGATATTGGCGATTATTTCTGTAAACTTCTGATTCTTGCTTTTTCATGTAAGAAAAGCATTTATGTATTTTTAGCATTTACATATTTGTCAATGTGTTATATATCACCGTCATCAAAGGAGCAATGATACATGTGTGTTAGGTTGAGATGACTTTCAAATTACTACTGCAGTTTGTCTGCTACATGTATTCGTAATACAAATGTATGTTAAAATTTGAAAGGAGGTAAACAAAAATTAAAGTACTTCTGAGTTTATTTCAAACAGTATTTTTTTTTTATCTTACATGGGTAAACATATTGACAACAAGAACTGTTTTGATTTGATTTACAGCTTTTGTTTTTATCACTTTGCTAACTTTACCTATGTCAGCTGAGTTATTTAATGAAAACTTCTATATGTTAATCTTTTTCATATTTGTTTACTTTTACTACTGAAAAAGGTCACTCATTTTTCATGCAACGTCAGTTCTCAACTGCCTGTCTGTTTGATTTAGCTGATTTTGATTAATTTTACAAACATCTATTTGAGCCGTGCCATGGGAAAACCAACATAGTGGCTTTGCGACCAGCATGGATCCAGACCAGCCTGCGCATCCGCACAGTCTGGTCAGGATCCATGCTGTTGGCTTTCAAAGCCTATTACAATTAGAGAAACGGTTAGTGAACAGCATGGATCCTGACCAGACTGCGCGGATGCGCAGGCTGGTCTGGATCCATGCTGGTCACAAAGCCACTATGTTGGTTTTCTCATGGCGCGGCTCATTTAATAAATGAACAAATATGCTTTATTTTAATTATCAGACAATTTGATACTGGGTCATCTGGATTAATCAAGTCAGGTTATAGAAAAACCTTATTAATACTACAGACAATGTTTTCTGCTAGATTTACATAAAAACACAAACCTCAGTTAACCCAAGGGGGTATCCACAGGAAATTGAAGTATATTCTTTCATTCTTGTGGTATTTTCCTCCTGAACAAATTCTGTCAGCATTTATTGATGATATATTTAGATAATGCATTGTCATTTTAGAGAATTGAGATTCCAGAATGTATTTTATTATCTGTGGAGAAATATATATTTACCTGCACATTATAAAGTAAAAAATCTATATCTGGTTTAAAGATAATTGAAAACTCGGTGGATTTATATGTCAGGAAAATTGCATTTCATGGAATTAATGTTATCTGCGGAAATTGTATATTTTCCATTAGAAAAAAGAATAGGTTTCCCTTTATCCATGACAGAATTATTACTGAAGAAATATGAAAATTATTCTTGTGGTTTTAAATTCAGTAATTTACTTTACTCCATGAACTGTTTATTATCTGATATCACCTGTTGGTTGTTCTTGATTTCAATGAAGAAATGTCACAAGGTATAGAATCCAAACCAGCAAGATCATGCTTTGTTTTAGCGCACCTGGGTCGAACGGATCCTAGCACCCATTTGGTGTAGTCACTTCCTTCAGGCAAATTTTCAAGAACTAATTACTTTCTCAAGAATTGCTTAGTATTATTCAACCAAAATTAGGTGAAGAATACTTTTTAAAACATGATAGTCCATGATCAGTAGGTGACCCTGTTTTTTATGGGGGTTGACAGGTCAGAGGTCAAAAGTCAAGTGACCTTTACACCAACAAGAGCACCGCCTGCTAGTCTCAGTGCTCGTCTGTAAGTACTTGTTGTAAGGCATTACGTTAGAAAAGCATCACAGATCTTGGCAGTCTGACTCGCCTGTTAATGACAAAAAATGTAAAACGTTTCAAAGATATAATTTTCAAGAGAAGTGGATGTAAACAAAAAATAGATAAAGAAATACCAGTTTTCGAAGTTAAAAAGCCCCATATTTCTGACAAAATATAAGAGAGAGTAATGGTTTGTGACCTACTTACTAACCTTATGATGATAAAGCTGTAATTGTTATAGTATTAATGAATTATTGACCTAAACAAAAGTTTTAACAAAATAGTTCCTTCCAGTTTTCTAAGTACTTAATTGGACATAATTCTGATAAAATGCATATCCGAGTTATAGTTCTTGGCCTCTGTAATCATCTTACCATGATAAACAAGCTTGCAAGAATTCAAATCTATAATTACTCATATAGTATTCAAGTGAAGTGGACCTAAAAAAAATTTGTAATCAAGGAGTTCCAATTTTCAGAGTACAGAAAGGGCCGTAATGATAAAAAAATTCAAGTGAGTGTTATGGTTCATGGCAGACTTACAGAATATTGATAAACAACAATGCTATAGCTATTATTATATTAGTTTTTGAGAAAAAAATCAGGTGACCACAATAGCTCGTAGATTTTTTATAATGACAGATGAGCTAAAAATGAATATGTTTTAGCTATATTCATTAACTATCCATTTTCTCAAAAGTAAATACTTGTGAAAGTGCTTTTATTGTTGTTAATAGTCTTTCTTGTTGGCCACATATCATAATTATTCTATACCAGTTGTTCTCTTCCAGTCAATGATTTGCATTTGTACCTTGTGACCATTCATTATATTTTATTATTGGATACATTATATTCCATATTAAATGATGCAATAATTTTGATAAGGATCTCCATGTAAACTAAATGATAAAAGCCGTGAACCAATAAAAGTATCTGAATGAATATCAGTGTCAGTAAATGCTTGAGGCAATGCTTCTGTATGCATTTAAAAGATGGAATTGTGTCTGTTTTGTGACCTGTTCTTACTGAGACAAATAATCATAGAATAAAAAGATTATTTAAGTTTGACTTAAATACAACACTTATATGAAAAACATTTTGGACGATGTAATAATTGTGTTTCTTCAAATGATTGCTTGTCCAAATATATCACTGTATAATGCAAAACAATGTTAAATAACCTGTTGATATTGTTGCAAGGAAACCAATTCCAATTTAAAATGTAACAAACTTTGAGCATGGCAGAATCATCTGACTTTATGGTAGCTAGCAAAGTCATTTTTAGCTCATCTGATTTTTTGAAAAAAAATGATGAGTTATTGTCATCACTTGAGCGGTTGTCGGCGTCGGCGTCGGCGTCGGCGTTGCTGGTTAGTTTTATGTTTAGGTCAGCTTTCTCCTAAACTATCAAAGCTATTGCTTTGAAACTTGGATTACTTGTTCACCATCATAAGCTGACCCTGTATAGCAAGAAACATAACTCCATCTTGCTTTTTGCAAGATTTATGGCCCCTTTTGTACTTAGAAATATCAGATTTCTTGGTTATAGTTTTATGTTTAGGTCAACTTTTTCCTAAACTATCAAAGCTATTGCTTTGAAACTTGGAAAAACTTGTTCACCATCATAAGCAGACCCTGAACATCAAGAAACATAACTCCATCTTGCTTTTTGCAAGATTTATTGCCCTTTTGGACTTAGAAAATCAGTTTTCTTGGTTAAGTTTTTGTTTAGGTCAGCTTTATCCTAAACTATCAAAGCTATTGCTTTTAAAACTTGCAAACACTTGTTCACCATCAAAGTTGACCTGTATAGCAAGAAAATAACTCGTCAGCTTTTTGCAAGATTTTATGGCCCTTTTGGACTTAGAAAATATCAGATTTCTTGGTTAAGTTTTATGTTTAGGTCAACTTTTTACTTAAACTATCAAGCTATTGCTTTGAAACTTGCAACACTTGTTCACCATCATAAGCTGACCCTGTACAGCAAGCAACATAACTCCATCCTGCTTTTTGCAATAATTATTGCCCCTTTTGGACTTAGAAAATCATTTTCTTGGTTGAGTATTATGTTTAAGTCAACTTTTCTCATAAACTATCAAAGCTATTGCTTTAAAACTTGCAACAGTTTTTCACCATCATAAGTGGACACTGTACATCAAGAAACATAACTCTATCCTGCTTTTTGCAAGAATGATGGCCCTTTTTAGACTTAGAAAATCATGGGTAGGACAATATTTCTATTACACAAAAAAAATCAGATGAGCGTCAGCACCCGCAAGGCGGTGCTCTTGTTGTTAGCTTGAAATGCTAAGCAACCAGTTTTACTGCTGCAAGACTTATATCTGTAGAATATCTACGTAGTTCTTACTTGATATTTTCACTATCTTTCCTTGAAACCCAATCAATATGGTCTTATCTTATTGTTGAAAAGGTTTATATTTTATTTCATATTATGGATTTATCTAGATTTATCTTGATCGTGACAAAACATTGTTTCATGCCAGCTTGGCGGGGAAAGACAAGGTTGTCCCAGTAGATCATCTTTTCCCTTGGGAAAAGATAAGCTACACTTGCACATACTGACATAATTTAATGTCAAAATATGACATCAGAGTGTATAAGCAACTTTTAGTTTAAAAAATGTCCTTGAAAATGTTGCAGTAATATAAATGGAAGGCAAGAAAATGATCTAACATGTCTGCCTGAGTAGTAAGGCAGATTTTTTTTCCAATCCTCGGGACATCATGGATAAAAAACTTCACTGATATTTGGTTTTTCATTCTACGTTGTCCTTTGAGTTTATCAAAACCCTGTCTTGCACAGGCAGACATATAAGATCCTTACACTCCATCCCAAGATATCTAAAGGCATGGATGAACTTTGTTTTAAATTTGTAAGAACAGTTGTTGTTTTTAGCTCACATGTCACAAAGTGACAGTGTGAGCTTTTGTGATCGCGCAGCGTCCGTCGTCCGTGCGTCCGTCCGTGCGTAAACTTTTGCTTGTGACCTCTTTAGAGATCACATTTTTCATGGGATCTTTATGAAAATTGGTCAGAATGTTCATCTTGATGATATCTAGGTCAAGTTCGAAACTTGGTCACGTGCGGTCAAAAACTAGGTCAGTAGGTCTAAAAATAGAAAAACCTTGTGACCGCTCTAGAGGCCATATTTTTCAAAAGATCTTCATGAAAATTGGTCAGAATGTTCATCTTGATGATATTAGGTCAAGTTCGAAAACTGGGTCACGTGCCTTCAAAAATAGGTCAGTAGGTCAAATATAGAAAAACCTTGTGATCTCTCTAGAGGCATATTTTTCATGGGATCTGTATGAAAGTTGGTTGAATGTTCATCTTGATGATATCTAGGTCAAGTTCGAAACTGGGTCAGCTGCGGTCAAAAACTAGGTCATTAGGTCTAAAAATAGAAAAACCTTGTGACCTCTCTAGAGGTCATACTTTTGAATGGATCTTCATGAAAATTGGCAGAATGTTCACCTTGTGATATCTAGGTCAGTTTGAAACTGGGTCACGTGCTTCAATAACTAGGTCAGTAGGTCAAATAATAAAAAAAACCTTGTGACCT
Organism: Mercenaria mercenaria; assembly: GCF_021730395.1. NCBI lineage: Eukaryota > Metazoa > Mollusca > Bivalvia > Venerida > Veneridae > Mercenaria > Mercenaria mercenaria. Next base: position 4,030,853 of record NC_069378.1, read on the forward strand.
CTCTAGAAGCCTATTTTTCATGGGAACTATATGAGGTTGTGAATGTTCATCTTGATGATATCTAGGCCAAGTTCGAAACTGGGTAAACTGTGGTTAAAAACTAGGTCAGTAGGTCTAAAAATAGAAAAACTTGTGACCTCTTAGAGGCATATTTTTCACAAGATCTCATGAAAATTGGTCAGAATGTTCACGTTGATGATATCTAGTTTCAAGTTTGAAACTGGGTCATGTGCCTTCAAAAACTAGGTCAGTAGGTCAAATAATAGAAAAACCTTGTGACCTCTCTAGAGGCCATATTTTTCATGGGATCTGTATGAAAGTTGGTCTGAATGTTCATCTTGATGATATCTAGAATATTTCGAAACTGGGTCAGCTGCGATCAAAAACTAGGTCATTAGGTCTAAAAATAGAAAAACCTTGTGACCTCTCTAGAGGCCATATTTTTCACAAGATCTTCATGAAAATTGGTCAGAATGTTCATCTTGATGATATCTAGATCAAATTTGAAACTGGGTCACGTGCCGTCAATAACTAGGTCAGTAGGTCAAATAATGAAAAAGCCTTGTGACCTCTCTAGAGGCCATATTTTTCATGGGATCTGTATGAAAGTTGGTCTGAATGTTCATCTGATGATATTAGGTCAGTTCAAAAACTGGGTCACATGAGCTCAAAAACTAGGTCACTATGTCAAATAATAGAAAAAAAATGACGTCATACTCAGTTCAAAACTGGGTCATGTTGGGACAGGTGAGCGATTCAGGACCATCATGGTCCTCTTGTTTAATTAAGCCTTGTAGATCTGAATACAAGTATTTAAATGCATACTTTCTCTGTTCATTTAAATACATTAATAGTACTACTTTGCCAAAATAGCTTTATATTAATATGGAACTTTCTTCGAATAATCATATGGTATTGCCTTTCAAATGCAACAAGAATGTGCAAACTAAAATGTTTTTAAGGGTTAAGAGGTTGTTGTCAAACACCATTTAGCAAAGTAAGATGAGAGTAAAGGTTAAGAGTTTGTTTCTGTCAAACACCACTTTAGGAAACTTAAATGTGTTTAGAGTTAGTTGCTGTCAAATGTGTTTAGAAATAGCTGCTGTTAAACACCAATAGGCAAAGTAAAATGAGTTTAGAGATTGTTGCTGTCAAACACCACTGGGCAACTTAAATGTGTTTAGAGATTGTTGTTTTCAAACACCACTTGGCAAACTAATGTGTTAGAGATTGTTGTTTTCAAACACCACTGGGCAAACTAAAATGTGTTAGAGATTGTTGCTATCAAACACCACTGGGAAAACTGAAATGAGTTTAGAGATTGTTGTTTTCAAACACCACTGGGCAAGCTAAAATGTGTTTAGATATTGTTGCTGTCAAGCACCACTGGGCAAACTAAAATGTGTTTAGAGATTGTTGCTGTTGTACACCGCTTGGCAAACTAAAATGTGTTTAGATATTGTTGTTGTCAAACACCATTTGGCAAACTAAAATGTGTTAGGGATTGTTGCTGTCAAACACCATTGGGCAAGCTAAAATGTGTTTAGATATTGTTGCTGTCATACACCACTGGGCAAACTAAATTGTGTTAGGGATTGTTGCTTTCAAACACCACTGGGCAAACTTAAATGTGTTTAGAGATTGTTGTTGTCAAACACCACTGGGCAAACTAAAATATGTGTGTAGAGTTTAAGATGTTGTTATGGTTGATTTACTAAGACTTATCAACTGGAAAGAAAATATATGTAATGGACAACATGTATTCACTCAAGATCTTTTTAACAGAGGTTAAAATGTATGTATACATAACTTCATGCAGGTAAAGGACAAGCACTTTAAAATTCATAAGATTCATAATTTCACTTTTTGTCATGTTACTGTAAAACTAGATGTAGATAAATCTACTTGACTGCCATAGAGGGTGTTATTATCAGCAGACTGTCGTTTGTATAAGTCTTAACAAATGCTTATCTTATTTTACAATGAAATTGCATTATATGTTACCTGTGATATTACATGTATAATAACATATTTTTTTTTTGTATATTTTCATGTATTTTTGTTTCTTTATGGCAGCAGATATTATTTTTGCCAATAAATCTTTGAAGAAAGTCAAGTGTTGCTTTGTTTACAAAAAAGGAACTTTAGATGAAAGTTGCCCAGTTTATTTTTTCTCATTCATGAGCTTGGCTTGTTTTTCCAGGCAACAGCCTGTCAGCAAACAACTCTACTGAAATCAATGAATGTATAAATCCATTGCCTGACACAAATGATGGAATTATTCAATGTGTAATTCATTGCCTGAGATCAGTGATGAAATTGTAGAATATGTAATTCTGACATCAGTGATGAAATTATTGAATGTGTAATCCACCGACTGACAACACTGACAAAATTATTGAATGTGATATCCATGATGAAATTATTATGTCTCCCACCACACAGTGGTGTGGAAGACATTGATTTACTCCAGTCTGTCTGTGTGTGTGTGTGTCTGTCACAAAGCTTGTCCGCACTCTAAGTCGAACATTTCTCATCCGATTTTCACCAAACTTGAAAAAAATGTGTTTGACCATAAGACCTCGGCCAAGTTCGATAACTAGCCAAATCGGTCCAGGCGTCTTAGAGTTATGGCCCTTGAATTACCAAAAATCGGTCTTTTTACTCTTGTCCGCACTCTAATTCGAATATTTCTCATCCGATCTTCACCAAACTTAAACAAAACATGTTTGACCATGACACCTCGGCCAAGTCCGATAACTAGCCAAATCGGTCCTGGCATTTTGAGTTACGGCCCTTGAATTATCGAAAAATTGGCCTTTTTACTCATGTCCGCACTCTTAATCGAACAATTCTCATCCGATCTTCACCAAACTTGAACAAAATGTGTTTGACCATGAGACCTCGGACAAGATCGATAACTAGCCAAATCGGTCCAGGCATTTTGGAGTTACTGCCCTTGAATTATCGAAAAATCGGCCTTTTTACTCTTGTCCGCACTCTAAGTCAAACATTTCTCATCCGATCTTCACCAAACTTGAACAAAATGTGTTTGACCATGAGACCTCGGCCAAGTTCGATAACTAGCCAAATCGGTCCAGGCATTTTAGAGTTACGGCCCTTGAATTACCGAAAAAATCTGTCTGTTAATTCTTGTCCGCTCTCTAAGTCGAACATTTCTCATCCGATCTTCACCAAACTTGAACAAAATGTGTTTGGCCATAAGACCTTACCCAAGTTCGATAACTAGCCAAATCCGCCCAAGCACTTTTCATTTATGGCCCTTGAATTACTGATTGAATCCACTCATCCAGACCATCTAATTGGATCCACTGGTCTAAAACATCTAGAGAAACTAACATTTTTCATCATCTAAGGGGCAGTTGTGGGAGACATGCGCTTTTCTCAAAAGCATCTCTAGTTGAATGTGTAATCCACTGACTGAGAACACTGACAAAATAATTGAATGTGATATCCATGATGAAATTATTGAATGTGTAATCCACTGACTGACAACACTGACAAAATAATTGAATGTTGATATCCATAATGAAATTATTGAATGTGTAATCCACTGACTGACAACACTGACAAAATAATTGAATGTGATATCCATTATGAAATTATTGAATGTGTAATCCACTGACTGACAACACTGACAAAATAATTGAATGTTGATATCCATAACGAAATTATTGAATGTGTAATCCACAGACTGACAACACTGACAAAATAATTGAATGTTTATATCCATAACTAATATGAATGTGTAATCACTGACTGAACACTGACAAATAATTGATGTTAATCCATATGAATTATTGATGTGTAATCATGAGACAACATGACAAAATAATTGAATGTGATATCCATGATGAAATTATTGAATGTGTAATCCACTGACTGTCAACGCTGACAAAATAATTGAATGTGATATCTACTGACTGACAACAATGACAAAATAATTGAATGTGATATCCATGATGAAATTTTTGAATGTGTAATCCACTGACAGACAACACTGACAAAATAATTGAATATGTAATCCATTGCCTGGCAACACCAATGAAAATATTGAATGTGTAATCCACTGACTGACAACACTGACAAAATAATTGAATGTGATATCCATGATGAAATTTTTGAATGTGTAATCCACTGACAAACAACACTGACAAAATAATTGAATATGTAATCCATTGCCTGGCAACACCAACGAAAATATTGAATGTGTAATTCACTGACTGACAAGACTGATGAAATTATTGAATTGTAATCCATTGTCTGGCAACACTGACAAAATTAGAATGTGTAATCCGTTCACTGAGAAGACTGACAAAATTATTTATTTTTAAATCCATTCATTGAATAACACTGATGAAATTCATCGAGTGATATTAGTGTTGAAATCAGTAGTCCCCTACCAGTGGAACATTGGAGGGGACTATAGGAATACCCTCTGTCTGACCATCTGTCTGTCCGCAAATCCTGTGATAACTCAAAAAGTATTCAAGCTAGGTTCATAAAACTTGGTATGTGAATAAAGGACAATATGTAGATTATACATGTGCATGACATGCTTGTAGGTCAAGGGTCAAGGGCAATATTGAAGGACAAATAAAGTTGTTTTTGCTCCATAACTTTTCTATGCATTTATGGATTATCTTAGCGCTACACATAAACGTTCTCCAAGAGGGCAATTAATATGTAGATGATGCACATATATTATACTTGTGGGTCAAAGGTCAAGGTCATTATTGAAGGTCAAGTAAAAATTGTTTCTGTTCCATAACTTTTGTATTCATTGATGGATTATCTTAGTGTCTTAGTGGTACACACAAACGTTCCCTATGATGAGACAATGTGTCAACACACGATCTATGCTTGTTGGTTAAAGGTCAGGGTCATTGTTTAAGGTCAAATTTCTGCTCCATTAATTTTAATTGCATTGAAGGATTTTTAGTACTAGACAGAAATGTTCCCCGTGATTAGATTATGTGTCGCGCACATGACCCATGGTTGCCGGTCAAGGTCACTACTGAAGGTCAGGTTAAATTATTTTTTCACCGATAGGGTGTAACTGAATATCTAATCCTCTGACATCATTCACCCAGGATGTAGATATAACAATGATGAACTTACTATACGTGCAATACATAATGATTAAATCGTTGTGTCAAAGGTAACATACCCAGGAAATAACTAAATTTGCCACTAGGAGCATGCGATTTATTAGAATTCTTGTCCGTCGGGAAAACCATAGTAGACCCCTGATACGCGGAAGGATTCATGAGATAGTGACAATGTTGATCGCACTTTACGGTACCCTTGCAGGTGGTAAGATCTTCATTTATTTTAAACTATTTTAAAATTAACATCGACAGTCATACATTAAGACAATATTTATAAGAAATGTAAGTTTGTAGAATAACTATTACCTCCCTTCGTTTGCCAACCGAAATATATCGGAAATAAATGAATTTGGTAGCTGCACTTCGTCACCTCAACGCAAGAAGTGGATAACTGCATTGACTTAAAGCAGAACTTACTGACTTTTTACGCTAAGGTGAAGACTTGCAGTTTTGTTTAGATTGTTGATATGTCCAGATCAAACTAAATAGACGGTTCTTCTTTTTATAATACAAATCAATGCACTTATATATCAAAGGGGGTAATTACAAAATTTCGATAAAAATGTACATTTCTAATAGGGATCAAACTCATAGGCCATTTGGTACATATCCAATGTCCAGCTTTCACTAAACAGACTATGCGAAAAAAATAATAAAATGATGCTTAAAACCTGATTGGCCACCAGAACGCGATACTCGTCCTTTGATACCAACAATATTTCAGTGCACGCCTAATTTTGTTTCCACATTTTTATTTCTAAGAGAAAGTTCAGCTTTAATGACATCAATAGAAAACTTTATAGCAATTTCTAAGTCATAACATTTCTAAACTATGTTCCTTACAGCATAAAGCAATTTTGCCATTATTATAATGTGTTCACATACTAGACAGGCTGTGGTAAATTTCGTTTTGCTTTTTTTTTATGAAAAACGCATCGTTCTACCCTGACATGGATCCATTTCTGATAATTAGTGGTAAAATTTTATTTAGTAATCCTGGTATAAATTAGGTATGTAATAAATTATGTTTGGCTTTAGAAACGTTTAATTTTAATACGAACGTACAGTTTTAATAAAAAAATATTTTTTTATTTCCTTTACACACATCTACATGGTAGAAAAGCGTTTTTTATTTTTTGTATTCTTATCACCTGGTAGATCTACCTACACATCAGAAAAAAGTTGATTTTGTAATCGCTTAAAATTAAGAATAGTCTGACAGCACGATATTTGGAATATTACCAGATATGATTCACAAAAACAAGTTTTTAAACTATTTATTTATATAAATCTATTTCATAAGTTCAAGAGATATCTGCCTTGTTGAATCACCAAGTTTAAAATGATTCCGTATCGGTACTTGTCTTCATTTTTATATCTTTCTATAAATAGGTCAGTTAGTAATTTGCATACGAAATTGACCAAATATAGACAGAGGTGAGCTTACAACATGGTATTAAACCCCGAATCGACGTCAAAATAGCACAATTTTTAACACATAGAAGTGGCTCTTTAGTATTTCTCATTATGTAAATCTATGTTTAATAAGTATTTTATTAGTACTATAATTTAACTTTCAGCTGAATAGATCTATCGCATCCGTTGAAACCCATTACATTTTAGAAGCGTGACGAACACCTAGCTATGATAGTTTTTCGTTATATTTTATAAAGTATGTGTGTTTTCATAAAAAAAACACTACCCTGGGCTGATTGAATCACATTTTTAATATATATTTTGGATAAACGTAACTGTTCTAAAGTGCAACCCAAACCTAAAAGTGGGGAGGGGGCAGTCCGACCTTAGAAATACGTGTAGCTAGCGTATCCCAATCATAAGGAGTGTACTTAACTTACGATTTAGGAGAGGGGATGGGGACTTTTTAAACTCCGTTTGAGCTCCCACATGGGTAATTAATTATAAAAAGGAAAATTGATAGAATCCCTGCTCAAGTAGGATCTAACTTCCATTACTGTCTGACCCAGGACAGGGATTAGATAGATGCTTAAATTAGATCAAACAAATGTTATTAGATTGAAACTTGATTGCTTTTTAATTTGTTATAAACGTTGTGTGGCAGGTTTCCTTGAAATAAATGAGAGATCTCTCCAACTGGGATTCATGCCCCTGACCTTCGTTCACGGTATAGTACGCTGTTGTAAAGTGACCCAAACTTCATTAGCTCTGTCAAACCATTATTGATTGAACAGTAGCTGAGATGTGTCAGCGTTTACGATTGGCTACGAAAAATTCTTCGCATACCAGCTCGTTGTTACATAGGTTCTGATTGGCTGAATTTCACGTTCTAGACTACACGAATACTTACTTTTAACATGTACATTGCCTGGATGAATCATGTTGAATGGGTAGAGATGAATTGAAGTTTTTTAATTTTGATTCGCTTCATGATTTTGATACACTACATAGGCAGATAAGTAGATAACCATTCGATTTAAAGAACTGTCAACTAGCTGGATGTGTTTAGCGGCAGCTACCGCGTTATAAATCTTAGACGGCGGCAGGGCTGTCAAAATAAATTACAAACATGGATATTCTACCGAGTGGAAATATATTTCGAGAATTACAAGTCGTGCACGACACTGGGTACTTCTCTGCTCAAGCCTCACTCGAGGACCGTTGGCAACAGGTAGGTCCAGTTTTGAAGATGATTTTAATTTGCAGGTGCTTGAATGGTGGCTTCTTTGATCTTCCATTGATCTGTTGGTTGACAGGTCAAATTGTACTTTGTCACAGTTGTGTATTTTAGTTATAAATGTTGAGCACTGTTCACAACAACAGTGTGAAAGTGTTGCTGATCATGATAGTGGTGCACATGGGTAAAATACAAATTTTATTGCAGTGTAAAATATAGCTAATTAACCAGCTAACTGAAGTAATTTTAATTGCTCTGGTTTACTATTTTTTGGTAAATTGTAATTTCTGGTAGCACATTTATTGAGGAAGAATGTGTTTGGCCCAGGACATTTAAGTGTAAAAATTAAATCCAACTGGTTTTGCTTCCATGCATGGTACAACCAGCGTGGTATTCAAGTCAAATAGAAGTGTGCACACATATTTAACAATGACAAAAAGTGTACATGTTGTAGATCCTGTATCAGTTATTCAGGACAACCATTCTTCAAGTATACAATATGTAACACTGCTGTAGATGGTATGTTTTAATTTGAATAAATGTAAGAGTAATTAAGCAGTTGTATAAACGTAAAAGTCACATTATAAATTTGTAATTTAATCTGTGATAAGATGAGATATGTCATACCAGATTTTCCTATCTTAAGTGCACTCTCACAAACATTTTAATTACAAAATAACCTGATAAAGAACATGCAAATCTTCATTTTCAGATATCATATTCATGAAACTTCCCTTGACCTATTATTTACTGAAATCAAGCTGTTCGAAAGATTCAAGGTTTCGAATGGATTATATTTCACTAAAATATAAAATTTCCTTATAATGAAATGTAGGGGTATTTATTTATTTTGTTTGGTTTAACGTCGCACCGACACAATTTTAGGTCATATGGCGACTTTCCAGCTTTAATGGTGGAGGAAGACCCCAGGTGCCCCTGCGTGCATAATTTCATCACGAGCGGGCACCTGGGTAGAACCACCGACCTTCCGTAAGCCAGCTGGATGGCTTCCTCACGTGAAGAATTGAAATGAAGGGGTATAGAACATCATATCCCAAATTGTTGTCATATGCATGCACACAACCCGACTGCAGCTACAGATCCATCTTAGTTATCAAGGCAGGGTGTCATGTTTTCAAAACTTCCACATGAGCCATGCAAACGAATAGAATCATAAATGCATATTGTTAGAGAATTCATGGGCTGTTACGCAGGCATAATGCATGTTGTGTGTTCTACTATTGTTTCCCCACAGATGATATTTGAATGCTTTCTGTATATCTGATGTATATATAGCAGTTCATCAAACCTTGTAACCCTTCTTGTTTGTAACAAGCTGATACATACATGTCGTACTAACATCTCAACAGAAGATGGGATCTAAGAGTCTGTGACCTCCAAGCTGATTTATAGTTTTTCTTAAAACTGCTATCCATTCAAATGATTGATCAGATACTATCATCAGTCTATGTATTCTTATTTTTAACAATTGGAGACAGTGTCTAGAACATATTCTCAGTTTTTTATGAGAAAAGTGTCAGAGAATACGTTTTGTAGAAAAAAAAACAAAACAAAACATTTTTCTGTATTTCATAAAGGTTAATTGTATCAGCCAGCATTCATACCTACCAGGTATCTAATGTATAAATAATGTATCTGTATGTTTAGAAAGTGATATAAAGGAGCTGTATACCAGATTGTATAGATCAAGGAAGATAACTTGACACATTTGTACATTACAATATAACAGTAACATGATGGATTAAATCATTACATTTCAATATATCATACAATCATATGTTAAAAAGGATGCCCAGAAGCAGGTTATGCAATTAGCAGATTATATTTTAACTACCGTTAACTAGCAAGATTTATAACGTTAATTGTTTAATTATCATCCTGCAGCTATACATTGAAAACAGGTGGCATATGTAATCAAATGTTATGCTCTTTTATTATTATCTGTTTTTCTGTTTAACTAGCATTTTGATATTTCACTTGATGAATCATTAAGACTTTCTGTCTGATCTATTGCTTTTCGTATATAACCTTTTGTTCTATTTGCTAAATTAACAAAGGTGTAATTTCTTTTTTAGAAGATTGTTACTTTCATTGACATTTTATTGATATATTGGATATTTGACTGTGTTCTCAGCCAGACAGTCTTTTAAGGGGTCAAGGGAAGTAGAATATGTTTTTAGGGGTCAAGGACATGCCTTATTGGGTGGAAGTGGATTTTCTAGGGGAATACGGTATAGGGGGAGGGTGGGGGTGGGTTGAATGGAAGGGTCTGCAGTTAGACCTGTAATAAATATGGGTAGTTTGCAGGAGACTGAGAGAGAGTACTAAGGCTGGGTTGTCTCCAGTTAAGATAGAATATGAACGAGAAGCAGGGGTACATACATACTTTTGGATGATACAGACTAAGATATTGATTTAATGGATTTTTTTACAAAAAGATCAGTGAAACTAAGTAATAATTAAGATAGGCTACATAAAAGGGAAAGATGTATACAAATTATTACCATACAAAGATGTATACATGTATATTATACAGAAAACAAAAACAGGAAGGAATGTAGTGAATTAAGGTAGTGGTCATTCATCCTTGTTGAATCTTCCTCATTGAAAACTAAACCAATCCTTAAACTGTGACAATACATAATTTTTTTATGTCCTAAAGAAATAGACAACAACAGATTTTAATTTTGTGTGCAATTGCGGGGCTCAGGTATGTGTGGGCATGCATTTTGTTTATTTTAAAACATTCTTAAAGCATTACACCATTGATGAAAGACTGCTTGTAAAGATGACACCTTAGATATAACATTGAGAACTGACCAGGGGCAGAATGTGTCAATTATAGAAATTATGTTACAACTGATGAATGTTTATGTTTCACTATTGTCTTCAGGCATTTTCTCTCTCGGATCTTGGTGTTCATCTTCATACATGGGTATATCTGATAAAGTAAATCTACATTTAAGTGCAAAATGATTTAATCGGCAGCCATGACATGCTATACAGGTTGTTTACAGGTACAATTAGTTCAGGTAGATGGCAGTAAATTCCAAGGAGGGGGTCTTTTAAAAAAAAAATCTGATGTTTTAAATACATTCAGTGATATATCTATTGCATCCTAATATCATTTAATTTTGTGGGTGTAAATTTTGTGTTTGGAGCCAAATTTGTCATTTCTTGGGCATATAAATTCATAGATTGCAAGATTTGAAGATACATGACATGGAACTTTTATGTTTTTGCTGGGATTAAATTTCATGGATTGGTGAAACCACAAAATTGACAAAAAATAATCCTCCTCAAGTGTTAATTATTTCACAGTAGTTAGTTTAGCGAAGTATGACACACTGTATGTGTATTTTTAAATTAACCTTCTTGACAAATACTTAAGTTACTATAACATTGTAAAACTTGATAAAAGTGCAGCCCTGGTATGTACACTTGTCCCTGTTAAAAAATTAGGGCAGGAATTATGGCAAACTCTTACGCAGTGATCTCCCTTGCCGCTACAGATCTGCCAACAATTTTTTTTATCAATATATGATATTTCATGAATTAAAATTCAAACAACAGTATTTAAACTTTTAAAGTTATTGTAGCAAGAACTATATTTAATTTAGTGACCTTTCTCATATAAAAGTCTTGTTAAGATTTCAAAGGAAGTGCACCGGGTACGTATTGGCAGGGTCGTTTGTTTGGATCAGGCAGGAGTCAATTTAAAAGAAAGGGTTTGACATCATTTTTATAAAATTATAATGATTATATCAAGTATAAACAGTATCACACAGTTAAATTTGTTTAGCTCAGACCTGACTACCTCTGTTTCAAATTTTGTACGGTCATGTCTGCTTAAGTGTGAGAACAAGTTCAGTGTTTCAGTGACATTAATGTAGGACCCACTCAGCACATCAATCCTCTAACTTTTTTATTAATTAACAATCTGCCAAGCTATTTGCTGTAATACACACATTTCCAATATCAGGTTAGGAATAAATGATTATTCTTAATTGGCACAAGCATTTTTTCTGCATAAGAATTAGCATAATTATCACAAAAAATGTTTTTCAAAATATGGCAATGTTATAGCTGCTACAAATGCAGGCTAATTAGAGCACATTTTAGACCAGTCCATTCTGCAGTATGTATTTTGTTAAGGCTAAAGTCTCCAGAATGTGGTTCTTCTCAATGTACCCAAGTTGCACCTGTGAGAAATAAAATTGTGCCATCAGTTGCAAAAGTCTTTGCCACTAATCCCAGACTGTTGCTTGTTGGAGGGTGAACTGATGGAGGGCCTCGTTCCCTGACTGTTGCTTGTTGGAGGGTGAACTGATGGAGGGCCTCGTTCCTTGACTGTTGCTTGTTGGAGGGTGAACTGATGGTGGGCCTCGTTCCCCAACTGTTGCTTATTGGCAGGTGAACTGATGGAGGGCCACATTCCCTGACTGTTGCTTGTTGGAGGGTGAACTGATGGAGGGCCTCATTCCCTGACTGTTGCTTGTTGGAGGGTGAACTGATGGAGGGCCTCTTCCCTGACTGTTGCTTGTTGGCGGGTGAACTGATGGTGGGCCTCATTCCCTGACTGTTGCTTGTTAGAGTGTTAACTGATGGAGGGCCTCATTCACTGACTGTTGCTTGTTGGAGGGTGAACTGATGGAGGGCCTCATTCCCTGACTGTTGCTTGTTGGAGGGTGAACTGATGGAGGGCCTCATTCCCTGACTGTTGCTTGTTGGAGGGTGAACTGATGGAGGGCCACTTCCCTGACTGTTGCTTGTTTGAGGGTGAACTGATGGAGGGCCTTGTTCCCTGACTGTTGCTTGTTGGAGGATGAACTGATGGAGGGCCTCGTCTGTTTTCTGAATGATTAATTTTGTATTTTTATTGTTTGATATCTTACTCTTGAAAGGATGTAGTAGAATTACTTTGCAACAGATACTTGCCTGCCACAAATGACTTGCAGAAATTTGAGATTTTATGGTGAGGAATCTCATTTCTGTACAATGTTTTCTTTCTCTACTGAATATTTTAAATAGCGGTTTCCTTGAGAAAGTAGTTCTGGAAAAAAAAGTCTGAAGATACATACAGTATATATGCTAAAAGGGAAAAGGGAAGATGATTAGATCGAAATATTTTAATTTAGGGTCCTCTTTTTTTTTGCCCAGCAATACCAGCATCCTGTTCAACAAAGACACGATCTGACGTTCAATATTTCTGCTTATCGCATAGTGCGGCAATTTTCCTTTGATCTTTGCAGCATGTTATACATAGTAACACACATTATTACTACAAAACTGTGCTGATATCTTACAAAACTGTTGCGATATATATCAACACGGAAATCTCTATGGCGTTTCATAAGAAAAAAAGTGTTCCGATATATATCAGCACAGTAAAACTGTTCCGATATATATCGGAACACTTTTTCTCTATTGAGGTCCTATCAAGGGAGTATAATTTTTTCCTTTCAAAGAAAAGATGATTTTAGCTCCAATTTACAGTTCACAGAGAAAGAATTGTCACAAACACCTACATTTATAAAGTAAAAGAATAAATAAACTAGAATATTTCAAAAACTTGATAGTTATTGCCAAATTCAAAAATACATGAAATATATGAAATTCTGAGATTTCTCAAATGTTTCTTTTTCTTTGATTTTTTTTTACAAACAAAACAACAAGTTTTACAATATGTCTGGCCAATGAAATGCAAAGATTTAAAACCAATGCAGAAATTTGTTGGGTACTTTTATCTGGGGAACACATTTTCTAAAACAGAAGTTTTGGTGTTTCAGTCAGCGAGGCGCAGAAAGGGAATCAAAATAGTAAAAATAATAATAAACAAATTTAAATGAAAATAATATATAATTTTTTTTGATAAACTATGCGATAAAACAGTTATAATATGTAGTGCTCGTGTGTTACCAGGATATATCAGAGCTAGGGGTAAATCTCGTTATTTTTCTCTTCACATATCTGTCTCGGCCTACCGGCCTCGACGATATGTGCAGAGAAAAATACCCTCGATGTACCCCTAGCTCTGATATATCCTGGTAACACACTCTCACACATACTATAACTATTACATATTTTTGTTCATTTCTGTTTTTGTGAGGCTAAGTATAATAAATTGTTGTCAGATTCATTACAATGCAGCACTGGTTAGAATTTCTGGTGACAAAGGTGTCTATTGTATTATGGTCAAGTCCTTAAGGTGCCAGTTTAATATAAGACGTAAATCTGGATGCAGCCTGCATGAATTTACTTTGAGCAAAAGGACATAAAAGTGTACATGAATTAAAAGGTTTAAACTTCCATATTAACATTAACAGTGGAAATACACTGCATTGAGCTAATCAGTTGTCATGTTGTTATCATTTGTGTAAACACCTGTAATGTTCAGTGATAACTCATTATGAATTATGATACACCCTCGTGTTGAGATAGTCTCCTGGTTCCAGTATAATAATGTTTATAATTACATGTATATTTCAGTGAATTACCAAAATATTAGAATGGAATATAATCCGGTATTTTCACCATGTAATTTTTTTCACTGGTAATAAACTAAAATGGGTAATGAATTTAGTCAAAACATGAAATAAAAAAAAAATGTTTGTTTTACATGTAAGATAAAAATTTCTTTCACTCATGACACTTTATCTTACATTTTTATATGCGCAGAGGGACGTATTATGTTATACCCCTGGTGTCCATCTGTCTGTCTGTTTGCAATTTCCTGTCTGCTCTGTAACTCTTGAACACCTAGAAGGATTTCAAAGAAACTTGACACACTTAGTGTTCACCACATTGGGACCACGTGCAGAATGCATGTTCTGGATGGCTCGCTCCAAGGTCAAGGTCACACTTAGGGGTCAAAGGTCATAGGAGTGTGTTTCATGTCCGCTAGGTAATTCTTGACCCCCTTGTAGGATTTCAAAGAAACTCTGTTAAAAACATGCATTTAGTCATATAGGTAATGCAGATAGAGCTTTTATCTTGTGATGAAGCAAATCAGTGTAGTGAAGACTTACGTCCATGCTCTGCCTTTAACTTTCTGTTAAAATCGGGCCAAAATATGCAAATTAGAAGAATACATATATCATTACAAATGTCACTGAGCGGTCACTCCTAATAGGGAAGGTTCTGTATCGTGTATGATATAGTTCCCAATTAGTTTGGATATCTGATTCTTCTGTATCTAATTGGTTTTTCAGCAAAAAACTTGTAAAGCAAGTCATTTACTTAATTTATATGATTATTATTCAAATAGTGCATATTTACTGGCAGTTTGTTTGTTTATTTTCACCCGGTTTCCATGTTTCGTCACTGCCTAATGAATGCATGATGATGATGCAAAATTCATGTTTATAAATATTGTATAAATACATTGTTGTGTGTTACTGGTACGGTTTAATGCTTTCTGACAACACAGTCATATAGTGAAGAAAATGTTTAAACAAGACATCTTCATACCAGATCAAATAAAGATAAAACAAATTTATCAAGAAAGTCCCATTTTTTGGCTATATTTTGCTGTAAAAGTCACCTATACTGCTGTATAAGTATGCAGTGCTGTATAAGCTGTAAAAGTCTACAACGCAGTAAAAGTCTGCAGTGCTGTAAAATCCTAAAGTGCTGTAAAAGTCTGCAGTGCTGTAAAATCCTAAAGTGCTGTAAAAGTCTGCAGTGCTGTAAAAATCTGAAGTGCTGTAAAAGCCTAAAGTGCTGTAAAAGTCTGCAGTGTTGTAAACACGTACAGCTAGAGCTGTGAAAGCCTGCAGTGCTGTAAAAACGTAAAGTGCTGTAAATTAAAGTCTTAAGAATTCAGTGCTGTAATAGTCTGCAGTTCTGTAAAAACCTACACTTTTCAGTCTGCCGTTGTTCGTAAAAATAAACTCATTCATTCTATCTCTGAAAAAAAAAGAAACTGAAAAAGGAGAGGCTGATAAAGGTGGGGAAGCATTAAAACTATATTTGTCAATATTTGTTTGATGATATTGGCAACACTGTTGTGTGATAAACATTTTACCCTGTAGTGATTACTAAATGTAATTGCGATCTGTGAATAGATCAGGAACTGTTGTTAATGATGATATTATACTAGCAAAAATCAATTAGGCGCCTGCATTATGATAATATATAGCAATATGATAAACACAATCACTCTGATATTACTCTTAGATAGCAGTTATATATAATAGATAAAGAAGTTTTATTTCAAATTTCAGCAAGATGCATAATTATAACAATACAACATAAGCTCTGAATGAGCTTTTTAACCAGGAAATGAGCTTTTTAATTGGCAGTTTATAATATATTACTATGGTATCAACAGCTGAAATTTTTTGTTCCATCATGTTTATGACCATGTCATAATAAAGCCAGATCTGTTTCCAAGAAGCAGCATTGACTGCCTTGGATGCCTAGTGGTAGAGTGCCTGCTTTGAGAGCCGGAGGATGTTGCGAGTTTGCTCCCAGATCATGTCTAACCAAAGACGTGAAAAATGATACTAGTTGCCTCCTTGCTTGGCACTCAGCATTAAGATCTAGGACTTGTCAACCTGGTGTCAGTATAAGATGCAAAATCAAGGTAACGAGTTTTCTTCATGATTCAAATAGTAGGACTCAGTTCTTCAGCATGATTTCACACTGTGGTATATTATATTTTTTTTTAAATATATATTTTATTTTAAATATTATCAAGCTGGGGAATTGTTAGTTGCTGATCACATTTACAGAAATAACATGATAGAAGACTTCCAAAAACAGGAATGGTTACTTTAAAGCTTGAATTTTGACATGGCAAACTTTTTAAAAAAAATTGGAGACAGTAACAGTAGCAGAAGAAAACTACAATGCTTACGTATTGGCAGTTAGAAATATCAACATTGGTGCATTGTTGACATCTGCCTTCAGAACGTCCAGGCAAAAATGTCTTTGACAGGTCAAGCAGATCTCATGTCCAAGCTTTTATATAACTGTAAGGTATCTACAATATACCTTGAGACATATGAATAATACTTGATATAACAGGAGAGTGTTTTATTTTCAAACTTGCAAGAATTAAGTCATTGACAGGTTTTACTGGATTGTTGTTTAACGTCTTGTTTAAAGTCTTTTTTCCTCTAAGCCAAATTAAAATTTTTCACAAGACTTTTAACCCACATTGTGCAAACATTCCTTTCCTCCTTTTATTGAAAGCAGTGAGCCTTAAGTTATTGAAAATTTGATATATATCTCGCCTTTAAACTGTTTGTAGGTTCACATTCTTTAGTAACATTTTGGGTCACAGTCACATTACCAATTAACTGTAAAGGAATTTTTCCGTAATTGTAAAGACCAGTATTGTTGTTACGCTGTGGTATCTGTCCATGTAGTAACACGGTGTTGTCCACTAAAAGTACAACTGACAAGATATTTCACCCTGAACACCTTAAGGCAGAATGAAAATTTTATGGTCAGTTGAAGTTATTTTAACCCCTAATTGGTAGTTCTTACCTTGAAACTATAAAAATGGTTTTTATTCATGCTTGTTCTAAAGATTTGATTATTAATATAATAAACGGATCATATTTTGAAAGTCTGTTTACCCATTAAAATGAACTTTAATTATTAATGTTATATAAAGAATCAGAAAGTTTGATTTTATTCTTATAGATCTGCTTAAATACATTTTTGACCAGGTCATAATTATGTTATACAACTTGCAAATTGGAAGGCTTTTAAGCAAATTCAAATATAAACATTTTCACATTCCATGTTTTTAACTATTAATTTGCTAGCTCTAATGTGAAAGGATCATAGGAAATGCATCTAGTTAATGAATGTTTTCCGCCAAGACTAAAATCGTCTCCCTTGAAATGCTCACCCCATAGGTAATGGTTCAGTGGAAAGACAAAACAGTTCTATCAGTAGCTGTGAGCACTTGATGCCACAGGTGCGAAAACAGCTACCCAGAGTTCAAATTTACATAAGAGACTGTTGGTAACCTTTTTATACAAATTTTAAGAAGATGAGAAATTGGTCAAACATAAAGAAGACCATCAAATTGTCAATAAAACTCTGGTTCAAGAGCAAGGCATACTGACCACATTTTATCTGACCATAATCCACATAAGTTCAAAAGAATCGCTTCACCCTAATCCAGAAATAATGATAAATCTTTCAATAACATTTTCTGTTTGAAGTAGATAAATCATATACCTTAGTGATTTGCCTGAAGATGGTTACAAGAAGTCCAGTGGGAGGTGAAAATCCCTCATTAAAGCACTTTGAGAAAGTAAGCATTCACTTTATTACTAAATATTTCAAAACTGTAAAGATTGAAGCATATCAAAAATGCACAATGGATATCCATTACTGTTAGAAAAGAACAAAAGTTCAAACTTTTAAAGAACTTAAAAACTTTAGAACTAGGCCTAATTAGCCTTGGTAGCTGGCTGCTGGACTATATATATATATCATCTAATACTGAGCTTGGGTTATAGACATCACTTCCCTCACATAGAGCAGGAAATTTTGAAATATCTGTGGTCAGAAGGTCCTTACTTGGGATGAGGCATATAAGCTTGGTAATACCTGAATGAAGAATAACTTAGAAGCCCATTGGTCCTGCATCCGTGGTTGTTAGTTACTTTGAGGGAAGAGTGGCAATACAGAAGGCTTACTATAATTATTTCATTTAAATACTGTTGAAAAAAAAATGGGTTTTCAAATGATTGAGATTTATGTTGTTAACAAGATGTTTTGATGTTTTCCCCTACACAGGTGAAAATGGGAGGACAGTTTAAAATGAAATGAATCATATCCATGCTAATTTACAAAATAAATCTTCGGAGCATGCAAATATTTGAAAGTAAAATGTATTGCAAAACCGCAAATTACAAGTTGTAGGTGTTATTATCAAAAAGTTTTTTTTTATTGACAACTTGCCAACATTTTTGTGAGCTTCTAACATCATGGCGAACCAAAATACTAATTTTAAATATTTGTTTTTAAATAACACATGCAAGATCTAGGAGTGCTTTTTTAAAAGCCAGAAAGTGTCCTGTCATAATTGCGTGCATGCGTGCGTGTGTATGTTTCTTTGTGGTTTAATAGAACATAATAGACACTGCATTTTTTCGAAAAAATTGAAAGCAAAATGTCATTGTCCAAGGTCAGGTAGATTTTGCGTGGTGGCCCGTGGTTGTCCTGGCAGAAGATTACAGTTTTTCATTGTTGATTTGATTTTTGTATTTACAAAAGAAATTAAGAGATGTTCAAGTAACATGTATTTAAACAATTGCAATTAATCGTACAATTGCTTGCTACAGTGATTGTACTTTTAGATGATATGAAAAAGTGGGGCATATTTCGTTTAAAAAAAAAAGAGGATTATAGTTGGAGCAATTGGTGCGATTTAGTTGATATTTGCCGTTCCTTGTTATACATAGTATTATTGTCAGCTTAGTTCATATTTTTTGCTGAATGAGACTAATAGTGTAAGGTTTTAAAGATTATACCCACAAATTAGCCCACTTTAACATACAGAGACATTCCGATAACAGATTTAAACCAGAGATTTGCATAGTTGTAGAACAAAAGTAAATTCTTGTTTTGTTGTTGAGACGATCCTGCAGACAATTAGTTTTATTTTCCTTATAATGTTGTGTTTCAATTAAGAAGATAAAAAATGTGATAATGTATGCATGCCTGTTTATCTTCTTATGCAGCCAAATGAAATAAAAATATTAATTTATTCTGAACAAAAGGTGAAAAAATATTAGCTTAAATTGTTCAACAGAGTAATTCAGGCAAGGTCTGAAACAGCCTTATTCCACATGAAATTATCACTGTGATCTGTGATTGTTCTGTCTATCAGTAGTTTCTCATACTTGAGCTCAAAGATCAACAGAGCTTCTATTAATTGTAATATAAAATGTGATTTGTAAATAATATAAGTTCTTGCAGGATTCAGGGCACTTTGTTTAGACAATACAAGCTTAAGTCCAAACAGGCTACATGGGGTCTCAAAAGAGATAGACGAGTTTGCATTAATTTAGCTGGAAAATACTAAATGCAGGGGTTTCATTGGTTTAAACATATTTTATTCGTCGTTATCATATGCATATTATATAGTTCAAAATAATTGTACATGTATCATTTATGAAATGGATTGAACTGGAAGCAAGATGCTTATAAATATATAAGTTCTATCCTAAGGGTATCTAGGGGTTTCCTTAAAGGGAGAGCATGGGTTTTCTCTGCTTTTTTTGTCTGAAGATAGTGCTTCTTTCCCTAAGCAATTTAGGTCATTTGGCAACTTTTCCAGCTTTGATGGTGGAGCAAGATCGCTGGCACCCCTCTTGGCATAATATTTCAGACATGGTCAGCACTGTCGTTAAATTACAACCAGTGAATGGCCTATTGCAAGCTAGCTGGGTGGCTAGCTTCCTCAATTGAAGATCATTATGTTTACGGTAGAACCCACAGTAAGCGAGAAGCAATTAAGCCATTTTAAGTCAGTGGCCTTATATAATTATAACCACTTAATGCTAGGCCGTGGGGGTCCTAAACACTGTTCCATTTGAGGAAGTTGCCTAAATTTACTTCTGATCATATACTCAACACCATAACAGACCATTCAGTTAAATTATAAAAAAAAACAACATATTTTTGTTATTGTACATACAGTAATTCTTTTCTCATTTTTTTCTTTTGTAAAAGGGATTGTATGGTTATATAAAGACTTTAAAGAAATAAGATTTAAACCTTAAGTAATTATAACTGCAGTTTGTACGTAGGTGTATACTTATTGAATACAGAGTTATAAAAGGTGTGCAAGCTTTATATTATAAATGTTCAAATTGTTTGCAATCAGGGTGTGTTCTTTTTCAATTTTAAAAAATGCATCTCTTGGACCGCAAGACAAAACGCGCGCTCTGTAAGAAATTCTTCCTACTTTTGTTCGAAGCAAGTGTGATTTTTTAATTACATCTTGCCATATTTGTAAATACATTATCGAGGAATCCAATTTGGAGAAACAGTGGCTTGTAATGGACTTCGACAATTAATAACACTTGATTGTTAGCTTGTCTGATTTGACTTGAACATTGGCATTGGTTGAAATTTTTGTTTAGGTCCAATTTTTCCCATAACTACAAGAGTTTCAGCTCTGAAACTTTGCACACTTGTTTATCATGTGTAAGTGGACAAAGAACCAAAACTCTAACCTGCATATTGCCAGAATTTTTTGTACTTAGAAAATCTAAACTATATCTCTTTTCTTACATTATATACTGTCCAGCACTTGCAAATCAGTAAATATTGGCACCCACAGCAGGGTTCGAATTTAGCCAGATTTTCTACTTGCATTTTTTCGCAAGTGGCATTTTTTTTAACTTGCTAAATGAAAAAACAACTTGCATTTTCCGCGACTTGTCACTTTATTAGAACATTAACACAAACATCCACGTGACGAGTCAAGCCAATCGTATTTGCACTTTATAAATAGTAGCTTAGGCCTCACCAAATTAAAAAGTTGTTCATCGGATTTGCCGCTCGTATTTTTTCAGAAACACAAAAAAATATTTTTTTTTGTTTTTGGCTTGTGCTCGCCCCATTGAAAAAAATCGATCCAAAATTTTTTGGTGCGCTACTTTTTACGGACGTAAAAGTGTATAAATGCTTATAATTCCAGTCCCAGATTGTTCTCAAATGGATTTTAATCAAAATAATAAATACATACTACGCCACATCGTCTATAATAAATCATAACACTTATATTTAGTTGGATTAAAGTTATTTCCCCTTTATGCAGTTACACCATTTTCTTCAAATGTTTACCAAATATCGATTTATTTCATTGAAATCAGGATGAAGATAAGCATACTGATTTGTTTGATAACATCAGTCTACATTATTTTGGTAAGGGTAAATACTTATTGTTGCATGTCACTTATCTGTTTTCTGTTGTTTTTTTTTCATGTCAAAATGATCAGCATTTGCATCAAAAGTTGGTGGGGTAAGGAATTTACATTACGAGTTGTTTTCAGAACACTTTTGATTTTCAAATTTTCCAGTCGTTTAGTGGACTAATGTTTATGCATGTTAATCTCCATTTCAGACTTTAATTGAGACTTTGTTTCAACAAATTTAATATGTTATGAAAGTTTAAAGTTAGAAAAAGAGCTGTACATAAGACATCATGCTTGACTTTTCTGAATCAGAGCTTTGCCAGTAAAAGGGGCATAATAGTCAGAAGCTATTAAAGTACAGAGCTATTCAGTATTGGTCATTATATAAAACTTAATTAAAAATACTCTGTGTTAAAAAGGGGCATAACTCTGTCTAGATTCAGAATTAAGAGTATTGTTTCTCCTGGTGTAGACTTTGACAGTAAATAACTGTTCTAAGTTTCAAATCAGAAGCTTTAATAGATCTAGTAACACTCACATAGACATATGATGTATCAAAAACTTTGTAAAGTTAGCTAAGAATGCTACATTTTCATAGCAGTAAATATTCAAGTCACATGTATGTGATAAGTATAGTGTAAGGTTATGCATTGTTGTTTATTACATATTTTCTAACAGCATTTTCAAAAGCATGCATTATTTGATTACAGTGTACTGTATGACAACGTTATTACCTTTTTTCCCCGAGTTCGCTTTTTTGTGCATCTGCATGTCAGATTTTCTCAATCCCTGGGGACTTACTTTTTAATTTAAAAGGGCTATACATTCTATTTTAAGGTTTTTATTAGTCAGTCGAGAGACAAATGAAGACAAATATATTTCTTCGCTCTTCGCTCGCTCCTGATTTTCTCAAAAACCAAAAAAAATATTTAAATTATTTTTTCGCTCGCCGCCTCAAATTTTTCAGAAAAAAATCCGATGAACAACTTATCAATTTGGTGTGGCCTTATTATAGATTACCAAAAAACCCACCGGATGCGGTAAAATTTATGTCATCAAAATTGGCGCAGGTACTTGTCAGCAGTTGAAAAGACATGCGCACAGTACAGTATCGAGTGTAAACTCCGTTTACGAAGAAAGATGAAAGAGTGCTCCGAAATCCGTTCTGCAAAATGGCAATGGGCTGCAATGACCGCGAGTTGTTAAAGAAAGAACAGTGTAAGATCGAGACGACCGTTAGAAATGCACATTATTCGGCCAAAAATTTTTACTCGCAAAAAAATGCTGGTGTCTGAAATCTCACCTCGCAGTTTGAAATTTGCTCTCGCATTTTGCGAGTATGCGAGCTTAAATTCGAACCCTGCCACAGGACTGTGGTGCTCTTGATTTTGTATGATATTTCGTAACACAGGCTCCTGATGCACAGGTGACAATGGTCACACTTCAGGTATCACCATATTTGGTTAGATTTATAAATGCCATGAATGGATGATGAATTTTTAATTTTCTTGAGTGTATATTTGTTTTCATTTAATAGCTTATCAATGAGTCATAGTTTATGCAAATTAGTTAGAAATGTAGGCATAATGTATTATTAAGTGTTATGATAAATTATTTTAATTTTTGTTGTTTCGCAAAGCTAGCTTTGACATATTAATTAGGGACAAACAGTTTCAACAAAATGATTATGCAGTATACTGAATATTCTAACACGATCCGCAGCAATTGCTATATAAACATATAGCGAAATCGCCTATACATGAATCTACGATAAAATATGGCTGGCTGTTACATTTCACCCCTATGATTGTAACATAAGATATTCTACTTCAGTTCCATTACATACGAATTATTTCAGGGCCAAACAGTTGAAAACAGCATTTCAAAAACATAAATATAATAAAAAGTCATACTGACTTATGTGTAGGTCGGTAAAACACGTTCTGATCTCTACGAGCGAATTCAATTAGTTTAATTATGATTCAGCGGTGACGTCATAAATGTATGACATAAAGTATGACGTCATAATGATGTGACGTCATATAAAAGTTAAGCTCGCCACTCGTAACACAGGGTCAACTCGCCTAATTTGATGATTCTGTTCATAATTAGTTTGCGAGCTGTTAGATTACTAATTTATGAATACTTCTCAAAATTCTGATAAAAAAGAAACAAATATCTATACGTTCCATTGGCTGTGCAACACTTTCTAACCATAGGGGGTAAATTGTAACAGCATGTGACCCGAATGACGTATTACACTGAAAATGTAGTACTGTAAAATGCGAATTATTTGCGTTGTTAGAATCGAAATAATAAATCTGTTCCAATAATTTTATCAATTAATAAAACATGGGCAGTCGTTTGGATGCGAATAATTAAATCACTCGTGCTACGCACTCGTGATTTAATTATTACACATCCAAACTCCTGCCCATATTTTATTAACTGATAAAATATAGGAACAGATTTATTATTTCTTAAACAAACACGATAATTTTGCATAACAAATGAGCACTAAAATGTTTCTTAAATTTGCAATTGTAATTACAAAAGTGGTCAAGTTTAATAAAAAAAAGTGGTGTAAAGTACATAACAATAAAGTTGGCTTCATTTATCTAGCATGTGAATTAAAAGTCTAAAATTTAAACTTTAATAAAAAAAGAAGACTTTAAAAGATTGTATTAAAATGTTGCGTATGTCAGCAAAAATTGAAGCACTACATATATTCATATATAGCTGCTGTTTAACGTCTCTGTTTAAATTTCAAAGTTACAGTGATGTAGAATTATAATGGACCCTGACTGTCTTGGAACAACAGATGTATGTGTCCTGAGTTTTTGTAATAATTAATAGAGGACATTTTAGTAACAATTGGGGTGACAGTTACTTAAAAATGATGCCTATTATTTCTTAGTTATTACATTGCTAAGAAAAGAGAAACTGCATTTTTGCAGTGCGTCCGTGCGTGCGTGCACACGTGTCCATCCGATTTTGTCAGGACCATAGCTTAACAATTGCAAGGACCAATCATGTTTATATTTGGCATGAATGTTAACCTCAATGAGAAGGAGTGTCATGCGCAAACCCAATGTTCCTATCTCAAAGATCAAGGTCACAGTTGGAGGTCAAAGGTCAAATTGGAGTTTGTCTGCAGCATTTCTTCTTAATTAATGTGTAGTGGGATATTGATGTAACTTGGCATGAATGGTCATCATTATAAAATGAAGTGTCTTGCGCAAGAACCAGGTCCCTAGGTCTAAGTTCAAGGTCACACTTATGAGGTCAATGGTCAGATACAAGAATGACTTTGTCCGGAGCATTTCTTTTTCACGCATAGAGGGATTTGATGTAACTTGGCACAGTTGTTCACCATCATGAGACGGAATATCATGCGCAAGAATCTAGAATTTCTTCCCTTTGTTGTTACTATAAATAGCTTATATTGTAACTCCTTTTATTGCTGGTCGTAGGGAAAAAGCTGCTTGAAGACCACTTTTCTGTAGTACAATATGGATCCAATTTTGAGGTGTATTATGACCTCTCTACTGGTATAAGGATTTTTGTGTGGACCGAGTGTTGTGTGCAACTCCCAGTCCTTATTACAGCTGGCGGGCTCGACTTGTTGCCCGTCACGGCATCTTCTTTAAAAGAATGTAATTGTTTGGCAAACATTTAGTAGGTTTTTAAGGTACAAATCGTGAGAAAAAAATGAAGATAGAGATAATTGCGTGATGATGAACAACATCTAAATGGGATGTAAAAAAGTTATTCAAAGGTAGCATGGTGGAATTTTATGTAAAGTATGCTTGAGACACCGTAGCCATAGCTTAAAGTTCCTATTTTGGGCCAATTTTAAAAGATGATTACCTTATATGGCTCCTTTATAATAAAATTCATGTACAGATCATGCGTGAAACTTTACGATATAATGATTAACAGTATAGAACCATTTCCCATAAACATAACATTAAACCAGCTATTAAAATAGTGTTAGGTACATCACGTTTTTTTTTATAATTTTTAAATCACACGGTTGATAAAGTTTGAAGAAAGCAATATGAATGCCTTTTCATATTTTTAATCGAGCAGCTTGGTAGGAAGAAGATACTAGTATCAGTATCACTTAAGTCATTAAAAAATCCCCCCACTCATATTCCTTTGAAATTTGAATCGTTTTATTCATCGTTAACTTTTTAGTATAAAGTTCATATAATAGATGAAGCAGTTTTATAAGTAAATTTCTATCATCATTTCCTATGCTTAAAAAAAGTTTAAGCTATTTTGCATTTTATATCCATTACAGGTAAATTTCCATAGTAAAATTGATACCATATAAAATTAAATGGGTTCATATCACATATAAAGTACATATAGTGAAATTATTATGCTGATTTAATCATAATATGGGCCTGATGTTTCATATATGGTTTTATAATTGGTCAAAACAGAAATTTCCTGAAGATTTCAACTTTTGAACATAAAATGATTGTGAATTTTACTTGTCCATTGGGTTTTAATTTTTTGATCGACATAATCTTGAAATCCATGAAAAGACTCTTCTCTGAAATATGCGTACAGTCAAACCTGTATAGTTTAGCATTTAACCAAGGGAGCAACACAGTCTGGCTGTTTAAAGGCAGGTGGCTTCTTAAGACAAGTTGAAGTTTGAACAAGGTGTCCATTTGGGAATGGTAGCTGATTGGCTGCTTAAAGCATTTATATATAATTATATATACTTTTAAAATAATTGCATGAGGTCCAATACTGATAATATAATCAAGGAAAAAAGATATTTTAGGATTTGATGTTATTTTTTCTGCGCTTTTTACATTCTGTAAAGTTTTCTTCTTCAAAGAGACCTGTGTTCGGAATTACTCCCTATTTTTGGTACTTTTCAACTTACATATACTGTTACAATCATGGTTATTATGCCAGTAAAAGGAGGGTCCAGTTTGTCAATATGAAATTTATTCAGAAATGCATGTTTTATGTCTAATTGATGATTTATATTGCGATGTACTTCACGAGATGCATCGAAATGTGGGCGATATAAAAACAGAATCGGAAATACCTCGTGTTCATTCAACTGCAGTGAAAACAAATTGATATCTGCTTATATTAATGGATGCCAGTGATTTACATTTTAATGTGAATATTTTAAGCGATAAATCAGTAATTTTCTTTGTGTCCAATCAAATTTGAAAAAGTTAAGTGATATTTGTTAATAGATGTCAAAAGCTATTGCTTAATTATGGCCAAGGCTTTTTCTAAACCACTGACCTAGAAACTATTACCCTTAGTGGTTTATGAACTTAATTATTTTTAAGTAAAATTAACCAACAAAAAAGCTCTTTTAACCATTTATAAATCATAAAAACATTTGAAACGTGATATTTGACCCATATTTTTTATCGCTTGAGAAATCATTACATACAAAAAAAAATGTTTGATTTTTTTGTTAAGAAACAGAGAGTTAAATTGTTTTAAAGAAAATAACTTCCAAAGACAATATTAAAGAATGTGTTCAATGAGTGGAGAATTTAGTATAAGCAAAGATTTAAACAGTTTGCAAAAAATTAGTTGGTTAATTGGGTAGGTCTATTGTATGAGCAGGGAACACAGTGATTTGTGGCATTATAATTCATCTTAATACAACCAACTTACAAATCTGAATTATATATTTTTGCTATATACTTATAAATTGATACAAAAGAACTGTTAAGTCAAGTTGACAGCGCAATTTTTAAGGTTTTATGCAGTGTCGTGGGACAGTTAACTAATGTCTTTGACAAAAGTTGCTCTTCATAACTGAATGTTTACTTAAAGTCTGTAATAATACCTGTGACATGCCTTGACAGGTTTTTGTAGGATTTTCTTGTCTGTCAAGTTAAATATTTAAGATTTGAAGGAATGCTTGACAATTTAAAGCTCCCATTCATAAACAAGAACTATTCATAAATGACATACTGTACCTTACAAAACCACCAAAAATAAATTTCAAGTGGAATTGGGCTGCGTATTAAACATTACCCTATCGTTTATTTGCATTTGCTTTTATGTTGATATTTTACACTTATTTGTAAACAGAAAGCGTCTTTGAATACCCGAGTGAAGTAGAACGCTCAAGTCTTAATCCAAACTCATGGATTAAGAAGAAGATCAAAAGTTATACACATAATAGTATTTCTTTAAAGATCTATTTTCTCAAGACTTAGGAAATGGTCAGTGGGTGGAAAATTTGTATTGATTTTACAAAATTGATAGTATTTTATTTGCATGGGAGAATTGCTAACAGTTGATTTGACAAAAGTACATGTACTGTTTTCTTAATTGTGACAGCAGAAGTGAGGAAATTCCTTACATTTTCAATATCAATAGACAACCAACTGTATGTCTTAAGGCGTAAAAAAAAAATTGTTTTAAACTTTTTAACAAAAAGTTGCAAAACTGTATTTTTTATGCTTTAAGCATGGGCAGCAATGTTAGAAATCAACATATTGATGCTCTAAAGGCATAACCTTGTTAACTGTATTCATTTTTTGACACAAAAATAATTTCCGAAAAGTTCTCAAGTTAAAGCAGTCATAATGCAGTTCCGTAGTAGCCCCTGTGAAATGAAATGTTACTGTTCATGAACAGTTCATGAGCAGTGCATGCATATTGCATGAACGGAGTTCATGAACACTTCATGAATTGTTCGTGAAGATGAAATGGCACAAATTCTTGAAACGTTCTTAAATACCGTGTTCCTGAACAGTGCATGAAAAGTGAAAGATGACTTCAAGAACTAATGTACACGAACAGTTCATGAACTGTTCACATAATGAATATATAGTTCTTGATATTTTGTTGAGCATGAATAGTTCATGAACTTCTTGCTGTATGTTTTAATTGTGCCATTTTATCTTCACGAACTAGCAGTGAACCATTCATGAACTACCTGTCATGAGTAGTGCATGAAAGATTCAAGAAAATACCATCATGGTTGTTCCTTTAACCTTTTACCATGGACAATTCAAGAACTCTGTGTGATTCTTTAGTAGTACATGAACTGTTCATGAACACTTTTTGAGGACAGTTCATGTCCAAAAATTCATGAACACAAATCAAGAACTGTTGAAGGTTAGTTCATGAACAGTTCTTTAATGGTTTGAATTGTTCATGATTTCAAGAACTGCATTTCGCAGGGGAGATCAGGAGAGATTTTAGCATTGCAAACAATAAATCAACTTCAACTTTAGATGTTTCAGTGATCCAGCTTCGTTTTAATTCAGTTTATTATATTTTTGGTCAAAATTCACAGTGACGTCCTGCAGGACAACTTACTGCTAAGCAGGTTTTGCTTAAAAAATTGCCCAGAGCAAATTTCTACCATTTTTTTACCAGTGGACGATTGGATTTAGGGCCTGCAGCCAGGTATAATTCTCATCCAAAACTTAGTGAATGAGAACATTTCTGGCAAAGGCCTTAATAAGATTAAAATTATTTACATAATTTTAACTATTAGTCACAGGTTTAAAATTTGTTGAATATTTGTCAGTGTTAATAAGTTTTTATTCATGATTACAGCTGTGCAACAATTTCAGTATTAAAATTTAGTGTTTGACAATAAAAAGGAACAAAATTTAATGCGCAAAAAGCTTTCCTGGTTCTCCTTTTGGTAGTTGTGCTGGCGTGACGAGATTAGATCATCAGTTTAAGTATATGCATATATTATAGCAGTTGTAATAATTATGTAAGAACTATTTTTATGTTGTATATATTTAAAGTTTTACATTGACATGTAAACAGTAAAACTTACTTTCTAACATGCCCTGTTTACTTTCTAACATGCCCTGTTTACTTACTGTTTTATTTCAAACATTTCATCATGTTTGAATACACTTAAGTGAAGTTTATTTAAAATTTTCTTAAATTGGTTCTCGACCCAGATTATCACAGTGTCAGTGTAAAAGAACAGTCTGTCAATGGTCATTTAATATGATTGAAATGATGTATCTGAGCCACTTCTTAATACAGACACACCTTTAAACCAAATAAGTCAGATCAATACGTATTTATATAATGAACATCAGTGGCATACCAGAAGTAATTCACGAAAAAAAATTTGAAAACTGAAAACATGTGGAATAAATAGGTGTGATCAAGTCTGAGTTTTTATGCCAATTTATACTGAATACGAAAGTTTGAAGTCTTGCAGCTTCCTACATGATTGTAAAAGTTGTGTCACATTGACAACACTAGACAGATTATTTTAGTCTGCCAAAGATACTACTTACAGTTCATAAACTGCCTTTCATTCACATAATTTTCATTTCATATTTAATAGGTATAATTCATTTTTTCCTGATAAATTATAATCACCTTATAATTTATTATGTATACATTGGAGCAAGTATTAAAAAAATTGATAAATTCCAAATGCACTCCTTTTGCTGCATTTGTCCTTGATAACAGTGACAGCTTTTGAAAAGTGTATTATTAAAGAATTTGTGCAAATTATAGATAAGACAGTGAAAATTGTGCACATTTAAGATAGTTGTTAGGTGGGGAGAAAGCTTTTGTCGCTCACTGATCCAAACTGAATGATAAGTCTCCCAGGCATGGGAAAATTATAGGTAGAAGCAAATTACAAAAGATTCCCATGATTCCACGGGTTTTAATGAAAAAAAGAATTAACATGAATGTTAGGAAAATGTGGTTTCATTAAAAAACAATTTTGAGAAAGTACTGTACTATTAAATGAGCTGTGCCATGGGAAAACCAACATAGTGGGTGTGCGACCAGCATGGATCCAGACCAGCCTGCGCATCCACGCAGTCCTGGTCAGGATCCAGCTTTCGAATAATGGTTTTCTTAAAATAATAGTCTTTGAAAGGAAACATGCATGGATCCTGACCATGACTGTGCGGAATATGCGAGGCTGTCTGGATTCCATGCTGGGTCGAAAAAGCCATATGTTGGTTTTCCCATGGCACGCTCAAATGTTTTCAGTCCACCCCGTATCAAGGCATAGTTTTCCTCTTACATTCACTGTCCCTTTGTTAATATAAACATTATTAAATTCTTAATGGGTATAAACCAGCACATAATATGATTTATTATTATTATCTTTTTCTATTGAAAATCTGTGAAAATTGCAAATAATAATTTTGAGCAAGGAGGAAAACTACTGAATAACTGATAATAAAAATGTTCTTTTGTATGGTTGAAATGAATGTAACCAGTCAATATGATCTGCTTTATGGTAGAAATGAATGTGACCAGTCAAAATGTTCTTCTGTATGGTTGAAATGAATGTAAACAGTCAATATGTTCTTCTGTATGGTTGATTCCATACCTCATGTTTTTATTTTGACGTAAATGAGATATGAAACCAAAATTTGTAGTCCTGTTTGGCGCCATATAACCTATACTGTGTTGGTGCGCCGTAAAACTAAAATAAATAAGTAAGTTCTGTATGATTGAAGTCAAAATGTGTTTCTGTATGGTAGAAATGAATGTAGCCAGTCAATAATTTTATGTTCTGCAGTATGGTAGAAAAGAATGTAGCCAGTCAATAATTTTATGTTCTGCAGTATGGTAGAAAAGAAT
This sequence comes from Mercenaria mercenaria, assembly GCF_021730395.1. Lineage (NCBI taxonomy): Eukaryota > Metazoa > Mollusca > Bivalvia > Venerida > Veneridae > Mercenaria > Mercenaria mercenaria. The sequence continues at coordinate 4,062,151 of NC_069378.1, forward strand.
GTGACCTGTCAAAATGTGTTTCTGTATGGTAGAAATGAATGTAGCCAGTCAATAATTTTATGTTCTGCAGTATGGTAGAAAAGAATGTGACCTGTCAAAATGTGTTTCTGTATGGTAGAAATGAATGTAGCCAGTCAATAATTTTATGTTCTGCAGTATGGTAGAAAAGAATGTAACCAGTCAAAATGTTCTTCTGTATGGTAGAAATGAATGTGACTAGTCAAAAAATTAATGTTCTTCTATATGGTTGAAATGAATGTAACCAGTCAAAATGTTCTTCTGTATGGTAGAAATGAATGTGACTAGTCAAAAAATTAATGTTCTTCTATATGTGAGAAATGAATAGTAACCAGTCAAAATGTTCTTCTGTATGGTAGAAATAATGTACAGTCAAAAATTAATGTTCTCTATATGGTTGAAATGAATGTAACCAGTCAAAATGTTCTTCTGTATGGTAGAAATGAATGTGACTAGTCAAAAAATTAATGTTCTTCTATATGGTTGAAATGAATGTAACCAGTCAAAATGTTCTTCTGTATGGTAGAAATGAATGTGACTAGTCAAAAAATTAATGTTCTTCTATATGGTTGAAATGAATGTAACCAGTCAAAATGTTCTTCTGTATGGTAGAAATGAATGTGACTAGTCAAAAAATTAATGTTCTTCTATATGGTTGAAATGAATGTAACCAGTCAAAATGTTCTTCAGTGTGGTAGAAATTGAATGTAACCAGTCAAAATGCTCTACTGTATGGTAGACATGGAATGTAACCAGTCAAAATATTATTCTATATGGTTGAAATGAATGTTACCAGTCAAAATGTTCTTCTGTATGGTTGAAATGAATATGACTAGTCAAAATATTCTTCTATATGGTAGAAATGGAATGTAACCAGTCAAAATATTCTTCTATATGGTTGAAATGAATGTAACCAGTCAAAATGTTCTTCTTATTGTAGTGATAAAAATGTTTTTATGTATGGTTGAAATTAATGTAACCAGTCAAAATGTTCTTCTGTATGGTAGAAATGAATGTAACCAGTCAAAATGTTATGCTGACAAAATGTTCTTCTGTATGGTTGAAATGAATGTAACCAGTCAATGAAATTTAGTATGTGGAACTTGTGAATAGATAAAACATGAAAAACACTTAACAAGTTAACAGCAGTTTCTGGTTTTATAGAAGTTTTTTCAGAAGCAAACCAGATTAATATTAACCCTTACCCTGCTAAATTTCTATAATTAACTTAAACGCCATCTTTCATTTGGACAGTACCATTAACTGTTAAAAGGGGTGCTTACCAAAAAGATACTGACCAAATAGCGAACAGTGCAGACCATGATCAGACTGCACGGATGTGCAGGCTGATCTTGGTCTGCACTGGTCTCAAAGGCTGAATCACTTGCCGCCAGCAGGCTGAGGGTTAAAGGTGGCAAAAGGTATCAAATTGCATATTGAGTTTTAACTCTAATAGAATGAAACACTATAATATAATGTCAGAGACAGATATGTGGGATTTTCGTTTTGTTTGATCAGTCATACAATAAAAATGACTTGTTACTTGAATTAATGAGAAATGTAATTGGATTGCTTAAAAACTCATAAATTGTCAGTGACAAAATTCAGAATGGTATAATATACAGTGACATATTAACAGTTTCAAATGAAATGATTTTAACCAGCTTGCTGTAAAATTCAGTATATAACAAATGTTTTTTATTATATCATAAATTTGACAGATATGCAAGAGTGATTATGTAAATGGATGATTGTACAAAGTAATATTTTTTTACTAAAAAGTCAGAGAAATTTTCGACAGGACTCTCTGAATGAATACTTTGTTTGAACTGGGCTGTCATTTTTATGATGAAGTAACAACTTTGTTAGGTTTTTGCAACAGTTAATGTCAAGAAAAAAAAAGTAACAGAAAAAATACAAAATTTAGCCAGATGGAAATGTCATTCATGCATTTTACTATACCACACAGAGATAGGACAGCATATAGTTTATTCATCTGTTAAACATCTAATATTTTCAGCAAAAAAGAATTACCATCAATAATGTTTTTTAAACTTTAAGAGACTCTTGTATACAGACCAGGCTGATCATTATGGACGTTTTCTTGCACTGACCCTCAGAAAGATGACTTATCATAAGAATTAATATATCATAGGGTATTTTTAAATGAAGTTTGCAACTTGTGAGACATTTTATCACATTCAAATAAAGATTTGAGGCAAGGATCATTCTTTAGGAAGTTTCGCTTCAAACCTTCAGTTCAAAGCCTGCATCTTTTAAGACATTGGACATGCTTTTTATAAGCAGTGCACACATGCAGATTATTAGATAATAATAAAAATGAATAGTATAGAACATTTTTTAACTTATGACAAGCCAGGTATTTCATGCTTAATTTGAAAAGTTACCCCAGTGTCAAACCATAAGTGACAGTATAATTATTTATTGTAAAAATTGAAAAGAATTCCACAGATAATGCTTGCTTAGCTAGTGTAAGATAATCGTCTGTGTTATTTAAAAAAAAATTAAATAAAAACTGCAAGCTCAGTACTTTTTAGCTCATCTGATTTTTTGAAAAAAAATGATGAGTTATTGTCATCACTTGAGCGGTTGTCGGCGTCGGCGTTGCCTGGTTAAGTTTTATGTTTAGGTCAGCTTTTCTCCTAAACTATCAAAGCTATTGCTTTGAAACTTGGAATACTTGTTCACCATCATAAGCTGACCCTGTATAGCAAGAAACATAACTCCATCTTGCTTTTTGCAAGATTTATGGCCCCTTTTGTACTTAGAAAATATCAGATTTCTTGGTTAAGTTTTATGTTTAGGTCAACTTTTCTCCTAAACTATCAAAGCTTTTGCTTTGAAACTTGGAATACTTGTTCACCATCATAAGCAGACCCTGTACATCAAGAAACATAACTCCATCTTGCTTTTTGCAAGAATTATTGCCCCTTTTGGACTTAGAAAATCAGTTTTCTTGGTTAAGTTTTATGTTTAGGTCAGCTTTTATCCTAAACTATCAAAGCTATTCCTTTAAAACTTGCAACACTTGTTCACCATCATAAGCTGACCCTGTACAGCAAGAAACATAACTCCATCCTGCTTTTTGCAAGATTTATGGCCCCTTTTGGACTTAGAAAATATCAGATTTCTTGGTTAAGTTTTATGTTTAGGTCTACTTTTTCTCTTAAACTATCAAAGCTATTGCTTTAAAACTTGCAACTCTTGTTCACCATCATAAGCTGACCCTGTACAGCAAGCAACATAACTCCATCCTGCTTTTTGCAATAATTATTGCCCCTTTTGGACTTAGAAAAATCATTTTCTTGGTTGAATATTATGTTTAAAACAACTTTTCTCATAAACTATCAAAGCTATTGCTTTAAAACTTGCAACAGTTTTTCACCATCATAAGTGGACACTGTACATCAAGAAACATAACTCTATCCTGCTTTTTGCAAGAGTGATGGCCCTTTTTAGACTTAGAAAATCATGGGTAGGACAATATTTCTATTATACAAAAAAAATCAGATGAGCGTCAGCACCCGCAAGGCGGTGCTCTTGTTCACCTTTATAATTGAAACTTTACACCATATTAAGTACAGCTTTAATAGAACTATTTTCTTGTTTCCCATTTAAACATAACTTTAAATCATTACTAACATCATATTTTATCTTCTCCTTTTCAATTATGTTTATAGTGACTCTAATTACCATTTTTCAAAGATTCTCATTACCTCTTCACTTTACGTCATAAATTTTCAATGGGAAAATACAACAGACCTTTTCATAATTTTGTGATTTATTTTTACGCTCATTGATTCTGTTACAATGAGGTTACAGCCACACAGATGAAACTGTATTACTTAATATTGAAGTTAAAACAATAATTCAGAGATTCAAGATTATGTGTAAACATAGTTTAAGAATACAGGAAGCAAATGCGAATAAAATTTTGCGAAAACATTTACAGGTTTTTGAAATATTTGATGTTATTTTCACAGGTGTATTGTATGAACGAACAAGGTAAGGTAATTACAGGTTACTCGTTGACGACTAGACGGTCATTAAAACCATAAAAACGTTAAAACTTCAAGGGTGAGAATTTTTGATATTTTAACCTCAGATATTATATGTCCTTTTATTTACTTAAGTATTTTGGGTATAAAATTCAAATGTTTACATACACTTAAATTTGACAGACTGAATACATTATATATACATTCGACAGAAGAACATTATTTCAATTTATTTAAATAAAATTGTATGGTGCACATATTGCATTTGTATTATACATCATCTTTTATATTCATGTCATAATGTAAATGGAGGTGAATGCCGGGCATGCAAGTTTGTATAAAAATTACTTGATATGTAATTGTTATCTAATACATCTGTAAATTATGAAAAATACGTTTTACTTAAAATGAGTTATTATGCCATTATGTCAGTGACCTCCTTGGCTTTAAGTGAGTTAAGTGATATTAGTATAGGGTTTCGATAATTTTGGCTCAAAAATAACTCAATCTGCAGGTTACCCTTTTGCTTGGCTGAGTCAGACATTGAATAACTCACCTGTCAGTCTATATTGTTCCAAATCCTCATCAGGAAGCCCATCTTTGTCAAGCAACAAAAACAAGTAACAAATATATGCCGCAAAATATTGTTCACTTGATACCCTGTTGTATCAAGATGTACCAGGCTGACACTGTAACAATAATGTATGTACCAAATAAAATGCAATACCTGGTTACAAAAAATAAAAGATATTAAATGATTGTCTTGACATTATGAATAATACTGGTATATTATACTCCTGTAATTCAAGATACTGGTAAATTTAAACCATTGGTAATAAAGCCCTGTTGAGAAATTCATGAACAGTTCATGAATAATCCTTGAACTATTCCAGAACTTTGTTCATGAACAGTTCACGAATAGCTCATGAAAGTTCGTGAACTACAAATGGGACTTTTTACGGCATCAAAAATTCATGAATTGGGAGTGGTTCATCAAGTTCATGAACTGGTTCATCAAATTCATGAACTGGATGTGTTCATCAAAGTTCATGAATTGATAGGTTCATGAATTTGATGAACCAGAAATTCGCAAACTTGATGAACAGTTCATGAATAATTCTTGAACTATTCGTGAACTATTCATGAACAGTTCATCAACTACAAATGGGACTTTTTGCGGCATCAACTATTCATCAAGTTGATGAACCATAGTTCATGAACCAGGGGTTCATGAACTGAAAGTAACAAGATAAATGGAAAGTTGATGAACCCAGCTGAATTAGAAACAGTGATTTTGACCATAGTGACATTACTATAGCAACTGCCTGATAAAGCCTGTCTGAGAAAAGCAGGCTTTCTCATGTCAGTGACTTGAGAACACTTTGCACTGTTTAAACCTGTGATTAAATCCCAAGGACATCCGATTGTGTCCATTTTGCATTTAAAAATTATTACGCCCTCATAAGACACTGAAAAAGGTCTTTAAATTCCAAAATATAAAAAAGCAGAAAAAACAACAAAATCCCAAGTGAAATTTTATCCAAAATTCAGTTGCTAGACGGTCTAATTTACTTTAATCTCAAGATTGACATTCAGATTAGATACTAACTTTGTTTCAGGGTCGTGAAAACATGTGACATTTTAAAAGGATTTTATATTTTTAAAATGAACAATTTATGACAACACCATAATTACTTATTTGATATTCAGTATACTCATGTTCCTTTTTAACCATTCCTTACTGTAGTATGATAAATATTTCCTTCTCATTTGCTGCACAAACTTCTAAAAAATTGCTGAATCACATGTGCAAAAAATTTCCCAGCATGCAACAAAATAATGGAAACTGATCGTGTGACATAAATTTTATGTTCATGAACTTATTCATTTATTGTAAAAGGAAAACCTAAGTTTTATGTTTAATGAGTGAACAGTTCAGAAACTCCTCCTATTGGGTTCAAGAACTGGTACTGAACTAGAAAAAGGTTTTGAATTTTTAGTACTTTTATTGAATCTTAGATGACTTTTTCTTAAGAACACATCAAGAATGTTTTAAGAATTTAATATTCTTAAACTGCTCATAAAATGTTCATCATTTTTTTTTCAAGAATTTTTCTTGAATTCTATAGGTATATTGACATTCATGAAAAAATCTTGATTCATTCTTAAACAAGTTCATGAATATTTCAAGGATTTCTGGTATGAAATGAAAGACATCAATAAATTCACCAACCAAGTATCAGTGTACACCATTATTCTTTTCCAGTGACGTTTTCTTAATTGCCAAATAATGATGAAACTTCTGTTAGCTATCCCCAATGTTTAATCAAAATTTTGTACAAATTGCAGACAACATAAAATACAAAATACATGTAGTAACATTCCTAGTCATATGTATGTTATCAGTAACTCTGGTATTAGCCTTCTGCTGTAAATACTAGAAGCTTTTACAAGTAAACGGATCCTGTTTTATGAATTTTATGAATTTCAGACTTGATTGATCAATTCATTAATATGAAGTTCATGAACAGTGTATGAACTTCAGGTTCATGAACCATCAGCATAATTGAAATAAAATCAAATACTGCACTGGAGTTCTGAATGAAGTCACTTTTTTGATTACTGAACTTATAATTCGTGAACTTAAGATCATGCACCAAAAGGTGAAATTTTTGAAGAACCAGTTCATGAATAATTCTTGAACTTTAGGTTCACAGACAGTTGGTGAACTTTTTCAGGAATAGTTTCATGAACAATTCATGAACTTTTGGTTCGTGAACAGTTCACAAACTTTTTGAGGAACAATTTCATCACATTGTTTACGAATGGTTCAGGAATGTTCATGAACAGTTCATGAACAGTTCATGAATGCTCATCAGTTCATGAACTACAGCTCAACAGGGAGGGATTAGATGACAAGTTGTTAAGAATAATGGTCTGCCCAAGAGCAAATTCAAAAAAAAAAATTGTTCCCATTAAAATATCGATGTTTTTTGTTACCACATCTAATGAAGCCTTTTTTTGTTTAGTTTAGTACAGTCCGTGTATGATAACTTCGGAGTGACGTCACGTTTGTTTATATTTTCTGGACTTATAGAAATAACAAAATAGGTAAAGCAGCTTACATAAACAATAATATTGGGAATATTTTATTGCAACATGTCTGTCAGTCCCGGTAGCTCAGTGGTTAAGCCTTAGTCTTTGAAATTTCGAATATTGCGGGCCGTAGGTTCGAATCGAGCGGAGTGTTGTTGTTGTTTTTTTTTTGTTCTTTTGGTTTATCTTTCAAGGTAACCACCATAATCATTCATTTCTCCTGGAATATATTTTTATTTATTTAGATAAAGGGGACCAAGCATCAGCTCTGTGTAAACACATCGTATTATGAATGCATAGTCAAGAAAACACTCGTAAATTTCGTGCAGGTTAAATTCCTCTGGTATATTGCCAGTATTACTGTAGTCAACATGTCCGAGGCATCCACGTCTTTTTTGCAAAGAGAAACACTGTTCAGTATAAGAATGATGCATAATGCATACTACAAACTTTTCTGAAGGTTATTTCAAGCATAATCATTTTTTTTCATATTTCAGTTCGTTATTATATACCGTAGCGCTGTATTGCTGCATTTTGAATATTTTCAATTGTCTTTGGAAAACTGTAATTAAAACATAGATAAAAAGCAAGGATTTAAAAAAGTATAAATCACGTCGGACTCGAACTAACGCGACAATGGAAATATAAAAGAATCGCACATGTAAGGCTAACGCGCTACGACTGGTACTAATCTTCTACTTCAAAGAAAGCGTTTCAGTTAGTAGTATAATATAAAAGTGTTTACTTAGATTAATGATAATTATCGATTACCTGCCTGACTTGGACTCGTCCAAATAGTCTCTCCGAAGTTATCAGACACGGACTGTATCTATATATCATACCAGTAACACACCTTGAATACACTTACCTCCATGAGGCTTGTCATGTGACAGTTCCAGAGCATATTGTAAGGGAGACAACTAGCCTGGATCTAGGAGACCTTGAAGCTCTAGGTTTTACATTAAATAAAGAACCAAAATGTGTCAGTTTCGCTGATACAAGTTCAGCTTGGAAGTATCATGTACATATATTGAAGAGAAAAGAATTGCGCACAGGGAGAGCAAGTATCATGGAGACAGAGAGAGGGAGAATGTATATGAAGAGTGATGGAAGAATGTTCATGCAAAAATTAAAACAGCTGGATCGAGTCACTAGTATAATCATACCTTGTTTACCTTAGACTGTTTCTGAAACAATAACTTACTGAAATTTCTGCAAAATGAAAATATTTATTCATTGTCATTAGAATAAGTAAGGCAAGATAGTTAATATTTGATAGCATTGTGACATTAAAATGGCTTGCCCTTGGGTAAAATATTTCTCTACCTTCATCAGGCAGTTCCTGAATCAATTATGCGCTTTATGATATTATTACAATACCTGATTTATTGTTAGAAATTACCTTTTCAGCAATTTTAACAAAATGTTTTTATCTGTGGCGATGTTTCCTAAGAGAATAGAATGTGTAAATTATCCTATATTTTTAGTGTTATTAGAAATGTTGTGTGATAAGCTGGAAAATATTCTGTATAAATGTGTTTGAAAAACCAATTTGAATAGACAATGTAATCTATAGTAACATTACTCTCCATTGTACGCATTTAATTTCATGATAATTTGCTTCTGGAAATTCATTGATTTAAAATAATAAATTGTTGTGTATAATTTCAATATTACAGTGTAAGCAATTGTTTCTATGGGTTACAGTTTTTCCTCTATTGTAATGTCAGAGGTGTGGTTTAAAAATTATGACAGGAAATTTTTCCAGGCTCTCAATATTTTCCCCACCACCATGAAAATAATAGTCTAATTGATACTGTGATATCATTTAATTTAACACTTAATATTTTATGGGTTTGGTCAAAACGGGTGGGTATATTATAAATTCAGGGATTATAAGGTTTGAGCATAAGAGCAATGGGAATTGTATTTGTTTGTCAGGATATAATTCTATGGATTGAAGCAAAGCGAAACCAGGAAACTCAGTCCCCCCCCCCCCCACAAAAAATAATATTAATTTAAGCATGCTGATAGTTTACATTCAAAGCCATCTTAGTGGCAATTAAAACTACATTACAATGTTGCTCACTTTGAAACTCCTGCCTTACCCCATCCCAGAACACCTCAGCACTACCATCGTCCTCCCCTACCCCACCCCAGCACACCTCGGCACTACCATCGTCCTCCCCTACCCCACCCTAGCACACCTCGGCACTACCATCGTCCTCCCCTAGCACACCTCAGCACTACCATCGTCCTCCCCTACCCCACCCCAGCACACCTCGGCACTACCATCGTCCTCCCCTACCCCACCCTAGCACACCTCGGCACTACTATAATAATTGTCCTCTCCTAGCACACCTCAACACTACCATTGTCCTTCCCTACCCCACCCTAGCACACCTCAGCACTACCATCGTCCTCCCCTACCCCACCCCAGAACACCTCAACACTACCATTGTCCTTCCCTACCTCACCCCAGCACACCTCGGCACTACCATCGTCCTGCCGTACCCCACCCTAGCACACCTCGGCACTACTATAATAATTGTCCTCCCCTACCCCACCCTAGCACACCTCGACACTACCATCATCCTCCCCTACCCACTCCAGCACACCTCGGCACTACCATCGTCCTCCCTTACCCCACCCCAGCACACCTCGACACTTGTAACCATCGTCCTCCCCCACCCTGCCCCAGCACACCTCGACACTTGTAACCATCGTCCTCCCCCACCCCACCTCAGCACACCTCGGCACTACCATCATCCTCCCCTACCCCACCCCAGCACACCTCGGTGCTACCATCGTCTGGATCTCCTACTCCACTACCATCTGAGAGATGTGTAAGCAGTCTTCCAGATGTCTATGGGAAGCGGATTGTTCTATAAAAATCAAGATTTCCACTTTGCCATTGGTCAATCTTAAAATAATGTTTTATGGAAAAACAAGTTTGAGACTGTTAGTACATTAACTGAGACGAGCCTATGAAAACAGCTTTTTGGACTATAATGTGGAATTTAGATTTAGATAGAGCTTGTTAGTTGTAAATTGTTATATATAGTTTCACAGTTATTGTAGTAATTTTTAACTTTAACAGTATTGACTAAAGTTTGTTTTGTTTTTAGCTCATCTGATTTTTTGAAAAAAAATGATGAGTTATTGTCATCACTTGAGCGGTTGTCGGCGTCGGCGTCGGCGTCTGCGTCGGCGTTGCCTGGTTAAGTTTTATGTTTAGGTCAGCTTTTCTCCTAAACTATCAAAGCTATTGCTTTGAAACTTGGAATACTTGCTCACCATCATAAACTGACCCTGTATAGCAAGAAACATAACTCCATCTTGCTTTTTGCAAGATTTATGGCCCCTTTTGTACTTAGAAAATATCAGATTTCTTGGTTAAGTTTTATGTTTAGGTCAACTTTTCTCCTTAACTATCAAAGCTTTTGCTTTGAAACTTGGAATACTTGTTCACCATCATAAGCAGACCCTGTACATCAAGAAACATAACTCCATCTTGCTTTTTGCAAGAATTATTGCCCCTTTTGGACTTAGAAAATCAGTTTTCTTGGTTAAGTTTTATGTTTAGGTCAGCGTTTATCCTAAACTATCAAAGCTATTCCTTTAAAACTTGCAACACTTGTTCACCATCATAAGCTGACCCTGTACAGCAAGAAACATAACTCCATCCTGCTTTTTGCAAGATTTATGGCCCCTTTTGGACTTAGAAAATATCAGATTTCTTGGTTAAGTTTTATGTTTAGGTCAACTTTTTCTCTTAAACTATCAAAGCTATTGCTTTAAAACTTGCAACTCTTGTTCACCATCATAAGCTGACCCTGTACAGCAAGCAACAATACTCCATCCTGCTTTTTGCAATAATTATTGCCCCTTTTGGACTTAGAAAAATCATTTTCTTGGTTGAATATTATGTTTAAGTCAACTTTTCTCATAAACTGTCAAAGCTATTGCTTTAAAACTTGCAACAGTTTTCCACCATCATAAGTGGACACTGTACATCAAGAAACATAACTCTATCCTGCTTTTTGCAAGAGTGATGGCCCTTTTTAGACTTAGAAAATCATGGGTAGGACAATATTTCTATTATACAAAAAAAATCAGATGAGCGTCAGCACCTGCAAGGCGGTGCTCTTGTTTTTATTTTCAGGTGAGTACATTGTCATCATATGGTAGCTTTATGTTGAAAGAGAAAAGAACATACTGGGAAAGAATAGATCAGACAATTGTATGAAAACTGTTTGTACTGCTGTAACCAACTTGTATATTTTATGTAAATATTTCAACTACATGGAATAGAAGGTATATTTGATCTATAAGTGTGGGTCTTGTGCCACAGTCAGTGCAAAGCTACTCAAGTGGGGAAGCTCCATAACTTCCAATACAGCACCCAAGTTAGCCATTTAGATGAAATATACCTGTCATTCCATTAAGTCTTGAGGTCTTGACTTCAATACCCGAGACAGGCAAACATGCAGTCTCCATAACAACTTATAGAAGACATGTTTAGATAATTGAAGTATATAGGAAAATAGTGTCAGACAAAATATTATCCAGGTATGGTTTGATGTTGCCTATCGTTTCTGATGACAGTTTGTTTGACCAAAATATTTTTTTGTCGTTTGGCAATTTATCTTGCAACAATATTGCAGGGTTTCTATCTCTCTGTAGCACATTTCATTACTGTTTAATGGCTTTGAATGGCACTGAAAGGGTTTGAACAATAATTAAGTGGTGATTTTAATTGTAGACATTGGGTGGTGAAGGTCAGTTTGTAACTAGTAAAGGCAGCTGTGTTAGGAGAGGAGACTGGTTAACCAACAAGTCTTCTTGTGGTTTTTACAGTGGTTTTAGTTGTCAATTAAAGTAACTGCGTGAAGAAAGTGGATCAGTAAGGTAGTTATATGTAAGAGGATCATGATATCATTGCAAATGGGAGTAATTATTGGAGAGCTGGTGGATTAGGTATTGGCCACTCAACCTGGAGGGCTAGATTTCAAGCACTGCTGGGGCGGCACACTGCCTTCTGTGACACTGTTACTGGTTTTTCAAGACATTGTTCCAGAGACAGAGTCATTATAAGCTTTGCTTTCTCATAATCAAACTATAAAATGAATACATAAACTTAAACTTCCACAAATGATTAAATAAAGTATTAAGTACAAACGTGTAGAATCAAGGTCAGTGTGACAAGTAACATTTTTTGGAAGAAAAAAAGATAATAGTTTTGTTCTGTACATTTTTCAGTCTGTAAAATGCAGAAGTATTTAAAACATTTATTGTTTATTTGCCTTTTTCGGCAGGAAAAAATATGATACAAAGCAGTTTAAAAGACATTGAGCGATATCTGTTATCAACACGGGTTGACCCGCGATAACCTCTTGTCAGTTCTACAGTAGTATGATACAGTCAGATAGGTACTTTGAACATTCCACAGTTGTAATATGTATTCCTACACTACTTTATCACACATGGTTACAGTATTATATTATAAGCGACAACATGGTAATTCAAGGTGCGAAACCATTATTTATTAATATAAATTATTTACCGCTTTTAAAATGGGCAGACATTATTATATAATCATTCAGTCAAGGCTATGATGAACAGTCAAGTATATTAAAGTTTGAACCACTGAGGAAATTATTCAGTACTTATGCTAATTGCAGACAACAGCATTTAACCACAAATATGTACACTTCATAACAATTTGTAATTCACCTTGCAGAGAACACTCTGAAAGTTTGTTTACCATTATGAATTATAATTGCATTTGTAAGGTACCCTCTGCAGATAGAAATATATTTGATCAGTATGATCAAATGTGAGGGGAGCATTAGTGGAGTCCCCATATTGATCATACTGACCCTACGTTATTTCCGTGGAGGGTCACGAACAAACCCTATACAATTGATTTGTTATATCAACCACATATTCTAAACTAGATGGACATGAATATCTACTGGCCCCGCCTCCCTAGAAATGTAGGGAGTCCCAACGTGACAACCTTTTAACCAATTAAAATGCCAGAATCTTATGGAAGGTTACCAACAAAAGTCCTTAGAATAACTCTAGATTTTATTTAAGATATTTATAGCATTTACTTGCAAAATATTCTAGCAACCCTCTTAAAATTCTAATCACAGTACAGTCTGTTTTTACCCACACATAATTATGAAAGATGTAAAGACGTCATCATGTTGGTTGGTCGTTTGGACCTTTCGTCGTTCATGTAGTCAATCTGTTGCAAGTAATTTATGATTTGGACTATTCCCATAGTTTTAAATATATTCCAATGAAACTTTACATTATATGATCACTGTGAAATATAGTTTCTTTTGCCTTGTAGAGTAATATGCCAAGAACATTCGGGGCCTTCTTGGCCGAGTGGTTAAGGTCGCTGACTTCAAATCACTTGCCCTTCACCGATGTGGGTTACTTGAGCCTCACTGAGGGTGTTGAATTATTCATGTGAGGAAGCCAACCAGCTGGCTTGCAGAAGGTCGATGGTTCTACTGAGCTGTCCGCTCGTGATGAAATTATGCATGGAGGGGCACCTTGGTTTTTTTTCTCCATCATCAAAACTGGAAAGTCGCCATTATTACCATAGAATAATATTGTGTCATGCAGTGCGATGTTAAATCCAATAAACTGGAAGGACATTCCTCCCGATTATGATTTGTTAATATATCTGTCTGCCTGTCTGTCTGTCAGGAGCTATAATATCTGCTAAATAATTATACATCATCTTTTAAAATGAAATATGGAACCATTGCATGAGCATGCATGTAAAACTTTCATGCAGGAGCATCATTAAAGATTGAAAACCTGCTTCTGTTTAACAGCTAGGATTCGCAGCACGTATTTGTCTGCAGAATGTTATAAATCATTTCTTAATGAGGAGACTTTCAAAGGTACTTGATAATTTATAACTGTTTATTAAGTGATTGCATTGAAGATTTATGCTCTTCCATTTTTTTGTCTCATTTTAAGGGTTTAGAAGCCCTTTACTGAAAACTGGTTTGCACGCATCGCAAATTATTATACAAACGTCACACTTTTCTCATAGTTCATGATCATTCTGTAGAATGTTCCATGTGTCTCATATTTGACCATGTTTAGCAAATTGACCAGCTTGTTGAACTGTTTTATAAAATTTACCCAATTACCTCCCTTTATCATGTTACAGCAAGATAGTAATATCTTGATACTTTCAAAGAAATACTTTATGTAAACTCGCGTAAATTTTTTTAACTGTTTATATAAACAGTTCTTTCCTATTCATTAATTAAAAGCACGATGAAATTCTATAAAATAAAAAAAAACAATATATAGGTCTACCACTTGATGGTGCATCCCTTATGAAAAACCTTCCCTATTGTCAGTGTGTGGTCAGTTTATGTCCAGTGTGTTTCCAGTCAATAATACTCTAAAATCCAGTTACTTGCCAGCCTATTTCCAGAGCTGACAATAAACTGATCCAGTGTGTTGCCATTGAATAACCATCATGTGTCCATGTGCTTGTCAGCTGATTTCCAGACCTGAAAACCAGCTGTAAAATTTAAATTCCAGTCTGCTGTCAGTTTATATACAGTTTGTTGTCAGTGATGTTTGTAATGACGTTTTAACAAAATTTCATTGAGTTTTCATATAAAACTATTTGAAGGAGCTAAATTATTATAGATGTATCTGGAAATAAACACTGACAACAATCTGGCAACAAACTGGTATGCAATGTCAATCTGGCAACACACTGGATACACAACTGACAACAAGCGGCTTTTTGGACTTTCCAGTCTGTTTGTCCTTGTATTGTCAGTGCACAGCCAGTCAACTGGAAATAATTTTTCTGACAACACACTGGCATATTGCCAGTGTGTTGTCATTGTATTGTCAGTGTATAGTCAGTCACAACGTGCCAGGCTCTCTTACATGGGACAAGAGAAACACTTTAGCAAACTATCATTATTTAAAGTTTTAACTAAATTCCTTCCAGTGTTCCTGAATTCTGTACCAGTAAAAACCTGTTCTCTGTAAGAAACTGCCAACTTCCCCACATGAATCAGAGGTGGATGACTAATGATTTTCAGACACAATGTCATTTATCAAATAGTCACCGAGAACATAAGCCCCGTCCTAAGATCGAACTCGCGACCCCATGATCCGTAGATCGACGCTCTGCCTACTGAGCTAAAGATGGACTAGTATCCCAATATATCGCTTACTACTCAGTGTTACTAATTTTTTTTATTTCCCCTAGGAAAATTGTCTTATTACCATTGTATTGTCATAGCATTGTCGTGTATGGGAAGTTTGTTTCCAGTTTAGTGTCAGTATATATTTTTTTTCTATTTATCCTTATTAATGTTTAATATGAATTTTAATGTGACTTAAAACCTTCATTTGCTTGTGACTCAATTTTAATACCAATTAAGATTTGCAATATTTCAGTTATCAATAATATAATACTGAAACAAAGGAAATTTGACAAAGATTATGGTAAATCTGCAAGTTTAATTTTACAGGGTAGCGAAAATACATGACTTTTAAAATTTCTGCATCTGTTTAGCAAAAATACTTGTTGCGGACAGAATCTGTGTTACAATGAAAACAAGTAACTGTAAAATGATGAAAAAGTACCTTTACAATGTGCCCATCAGTGCTGGAAAAAATATTGAAACCTGAAAATAGTTTTGGAGGGAAAAATGCAACACTCGGCCAATTTGATAAGTTGTCTTGTAATAATCTGTTTTGCTGTGAAAATTGCTAAGATGGGTATATTGCCAGTGTATTGCCATTGTGTAGCCAGTGCATTGTCAGAATCTGCTCTGAGTAAATTTATATCCAATGTACTGTCAGACAAACAGAAAATCCATACAATATTGTCACTTATGTAATTTTTATCTCGATTATCAAAGAATAGAAGTTATTGGACATGCCCCTATGTTTTTTTTGTTTTTTTGTTTGTTTTTTTTTTTTACAAAATTATAGATTGAAACTAATTACACACTTGTTCAATGTCATGACCTGACATGTACAAGCAGGTCCCATAACTATACTTTTTTCCAAAATTAAGCACCTTTTTCCACATAGCATTTTTTGCTTAAGTTTTTGTATGCAAGCTGGTATCTCAGTACTCATTCATTCGATTATAGAAATTATGTTTTTTATTTCCAGTTTCTTGCCATTTTCCTGCCAGATTTCTTCCAGATGCTGGAAACAAGCTGACAATATTGTCAGTGTGTTTACATGCTGATGTTATGAGCCAGTTATTTGTCATATAGTTTGCAGATTATTCCCAGAAACTGGAAATAATATGGAAATAGTGTCCATATTATTTTCAGCTAAACTTTTTTTCTTGGAAGTTTGTTCCCATATAGGAGTCAGATTATTTCCAGTTACCTTTTTTTTTTGACAGACTGTTGCCAGATCATTGACAGTTACCTTGCAGCTTAATGCCAGCTTGTTTCCATATTTCATTTTCGTAAGGGATGTATTAGACTGAATACTATTTCATATGGAATTTACAACTGGCATTACCTATATAATAAGCAATAACAGATACCTTATTCCTGATGTTTAATAAGCATTCCTATCCATAGATATTTCTTTTTTCTTGGAAAACCTTGTATTTATTGGAAATCACATTATTAATGAATTTTTAGAGGGTCTGTTAGTTGTAGGTAGTTAGTTTATTTGTACTTGCCCTGCCCTGGCTTGGTCGAGTGAGAGCTGTTACTAAATTGATTCCCTATCAAAGTAAGAAAGTCAAGAAAGAATACGTGTCTGAGAATGTTCTTTCTCCACCTTTTTGTTGTGGAGAAGTTGTGAGTAACAGTATGGAGTCCATGAGCAATCTGGCAAGGTTAACATTCTGTCATTACATAAATGAAGTATGGCATTAAACCTAACTTTAATATATAAAATGAATACAAAATTTGAACTTGCTTTTTGTGCAGTGGTAATTTGAGTAAACTTGGTTCACCATTTAAAGTTACATTTGAATGATAGTAAATTTTGTTTGTGGCAATTCATCATTCAGCAAAATGTATTTATAGAACAGTTTTACAAAAAAAGTAGTTCTGGTGTGTGAATAAATAAATAATAGAGTAGGCTCTGTGCCAGTTTATATTTAAACCGTGTGTATTCTCAGCAATTCTGTATTAAAAAAAGTTGTTTTAATCAGTTTTGTCTGGGATATAATTCATTCAGCATTCTTAGACAACAGATTGTTGTATTTCTTGGTGTATTATAATGAAATAATGTCAGCTCACATAACTTTCTTCTTTATTACTTAAGTGCAGCATACCTTAATCTTAATTCATATTTAGTACCATAGTATGGTGGTGATATTCAGTGCAAATTATGTATGGAAATATTTATATTAGCTGTCCTGAACCAAAGGTTTGGGGTGAGCTATTAGTATAGTTGGATTGTCCAGAGACAGAATTACATCAAACTAAACAATGCTCTGCCTCTGTAGCCACCTTGCAAAGTTACAACTCTCTCAAAATGGTTCATATGGCTGTGCTTGGCCTCTTATAAGGGGCATTAGATCTGAAAATTAAAAAATGTTTAAAGAATTTCTGCTTATGAACAGCTTGATGGATCTTTATCAAATTTGACCTGTAGCTTCATGAAAGATCTTCTTTCAATATTCTATACAAATTGGGGCATTTGGTCCCATTTAGGGGTCTTTAGAGCTATAAACACAGGAAACCTTTTAACAATCTGCGTGATTGATCTGCATCAAACTTGGTGTGAATCATCTGTTGTTCAAATTGGGCACTTAGCCCCTTCTAGGGGCCGCTAGAGCTAAAAATAGAAATACATTTAAACAACTTCTACTCATGTATCGCTTATTAAATCTTTATCAAAATTGGTGTGTATATCAATTTAAGGTCCTGTGCCAGTTTGATGGAAATGGGGGGCATTATCATCAGCCATTTATTGAAGCCTCTAGTCTCAGCTGAAAATAGAAATAACTTTAAATGACTTTTACCTTGAACTGCTTGGCAGATCAGCATTAAACTTCGTACATAGCAGTCTCGTAAAGTTCTCTGTCAAACCCAAAGGGTGCACATGTCTTGTTTTATGTTTTCGTTATACTATATCAACACAGTTAATTGTTACTATTCATGATTCAATGTGTCATGCATAATATTCAGGACCAAGAAGTATGGGTCAGGTGAGTGACTTAGGTTTTTAGGCCCTCTTGTTTCAGTATATAATTAGGGTATGAGGAGAAAAGCCCTCATTTTAAGAATCATCTAGAACATGTGCACAAATAGTTCCAGGTGGGGTATATAATGCTGCACAGTACCACTCTAAATGTAAAAATTGAGCTGGAGCATTGAACAATATACTATACCGTAAATTGTCTGTGTGCACCCAGTCAAATAAAGATTTTATAATTGGAATGTCAGAATAAATTCTTAGCATTTTATCATTTTCAAATAACAAACATGTTCTGTTTCTTGAAGTAGAATATTATATACAAAAATGCTCTAAACTTGCCAGCATAATCCAAGTGTAGAGTAAAAAAAACTATAAAAGGGAGTTAATAACAAAAGTAACTTTCTGCAATAAATCTTGTTAACTTCTGTTTAAGTCTATAGAAGGGAGATATGGAAAAATACTTTCAGCATATTATATTCTATATCTCTCAAGAATAGTCCTGAAATCAAAATTTAAAGTCAGTGTGCAGTGTGGAATTATTAGCAAAAGTTTAAAGGTTAAATTTGATATTGTTTGAAGATGGCCTCGGATTTCGGCTTTTAAGGCATAACAAAAAATTGTTTGTTTCTGGTAACATGCTAAAAAAATGAGGGTAGGTAGGTCGGTATTTTTTTTTTTTTTTTTTTTTTTTTTTTTTTTTTTATAAAGTGGGACTTTTCAGAAATTATTTTCATGTCAAAAACTGAATACAGATAAAGGGGTTATGCCTTTAGAGTATCAGTAAGTTAATTTCTAACATCACTGACCATGTTTAAAGTATAAAAAGTGCAGTTTGCAATTTTTTGTTTAAAAGTTGGAAAAAAATATCCAAGGCCTTAAAAACATTTAGGGTATAGGGCCAAAAATTTAGGGTAGGTTGGAAACAAACAATTTTTTTAACGCCTAAACAGAGTGCAGCTTATAGGAGAAAAACAATATTTTACAAATTCCAAGCAGATATGCAAGCTCCACATTAAATATTTACATTATAGAGTAACAGTAATGCAGAATATATTATAGTGTTACTCATACAAGTTCATTCAGTCCTCACACAAGAAAAAAAATCATCATACTTTTAAAAGATGTGGCCCCTGCTAAATTTCTATAATGAACTCATCCATTTTTCAATTTGGACAGTACCATTAACTGTTAAAAGGGGTGCTTACCAAAAAAATACTGACTGGATGTCAAATAGTGCAGATCATGATCAGACTGCACAGATGTGCAGGCTGATCGTGATCTACACAGGTCGCAAAGGCAGAACCAGTCGTGTTAAGCATTATAAGGGTAAAGGTAGCCCACTGACAACAGTGAGTGTTATGTGAACTACATTCTGTAATATTTCATTTTCTGTGGAATAATGTAAATATCCATTCATGGCTTGACAAAATTTTTGAAAACAAGTAAAAGTTCTGCAGGGTGAGCTACCAAGAATTTTTTATCGTTCTGCAGCAGTTTGTACTTGCAATATATATGTCCTTCAGTTCACTGAGCAAAAACAGTAAAAGCTATATTTACCTGCAATGTCTATTTTTAAAGTCCTATTAAAATGTTATATTACATACCAAAATCTTATCAATTGGACTATCAAGTGTCTCATAGTGTGGTACTTCAACAAAAAGAGAAGAATTTTAAGAGCTGCAAGCAATAAATCAACTCCTTTTCAATAGTTTAAATATCTGACCTGCACATAGTTTCGATATCTTACCAATGCACAGCACCATTTTCATTTGATTTATGATATTTGACTTATGATATTTATTTTGTCAAAAAGCCGGCTTGTCCTGCAGTGGGAGCTTGTACTACATGTTCTGCTCACTTGGAGCTCAGGTTTCTACTGGTATTTATGAGGAGATGTGGAGCCATGATATTTATTGTAATTAAGGCATTTATGAATTAATCTGAAACAAAATTTACACATACAGTAACTGGAATTAAATACTAATATAGCGTATAATTAATTTCTTGCTGTATTTTCTGTTAATCTGTCATATTAACACTTATCATGCTGGACTCAATTTATTCTGCCTATGCAACCAGTACAGATCAAGATCAGCCTGCACATCCGTGCAGTCTGATCATGATCTGCACTGTTCACCATTCAGTATCTTTTTGGTATGCACTCATTTTAACAATTAATGGTGATGTCCAAATTGAAAGATGGACAAGTTCATTATAGAAATTTAGCAGGGTAAGGGTTAATACTGTTTGAAGGTTGCTCGTTAACCGAGTCCTATAAGGAAAGAAACAAAAACATCAGTATAAAAAATGGGCTGTAAAACTCCTGATTTAGAAATGGTCTCAAATGAAATAATTTGATGATGAATGAACGTCATGTTTACTTGCTTGTTACAATAATGTGTGGGTGAAGTATCATCATTGAGTATTACCTGCGGGTGTCAAATGGGGAAGCAACGTACAGTATCAGGGTGACATCTTCAGTGAACTAGAAGATAAATGATTGGGTTTGGTATCCTGGAATTTAAGATATTTGATTATTGATGTCTATCAGTGAAATTGTCAAAATCATACCGCCATACAGAAACATACCTGTTGTTGATGTTGTCAAACCTCGATCTAACATAAACGAAATAAATGAGTAATGTATATGTAATTTATTAAAACTTCTTTCATCTGTATGAGTTCAAATTGCACTCTTTTGTTATGTAGAGTGATATAGGAACGCATCTGTAGGTTTCACACCTCTATTGTATAATTCTCAGATTTGAGACACTAATTTCTGTTCTTGTGCAATTAAGAATGGTTGCCAAGTAAGGCATTAAAATAAGTATTTTAAATGTTAACAAAAAAAAAAGAGAAAAAAACATACATGTTAGATATGTAGGTATGAAGAACATTTTTTCCAGTAGGATTAACAAAAACTGCATGGCATGTATAAAAACGATACCAAATATCTTCTGTTGCAGTCTGCAACTATCTTCAGTACACGTTTTCATATCTCAAAAATCTAATAAATATCATGAAATTCATCAACTACAAAATGTTTCAGATGCAACCAATTTTTTTTTATTTAAACGCATAAAAAGTCACATGATAAATTGTGAACAGATGCTGAATTGAAAAAAAAAATGTCCATCTATATAGGGGGGTGACACTGGTATTAAATTTGTCTGGTTCAAATAGTTGTTTACTTGACCTTGGTACATCCCTGGGGTATTTTGATTAAAGTCTGTCAGCTAAAATAATTGTGTGGGAACCTGTGTCTAACTCAATAAATATTAGGGTTGATTTCAATACATTTGGGTTTATCTCATCAATTTTGGGTGATTATTGCATCTATAAACTGACCATAAACTGCAAGGTACTGAATGACTTTTAAGGAAGATGGGGTATCAAAATTTAATTAAATTTCTTTCTGACTGGTAAATAGTTTGCTTGTCCAGTATTCAGTGAACTGGACATGATGATGGGTGACCACCCAGTACAAGGTCATATTGTTTACATGCACTGCTGCATGAGACGGGGGTATATTATTATCATTTTTAGCTCACCTGTCACAAAGTGACAAGGTGAGCTTTTGTGATCGCGCGGTGTCCGTCGTCCGTCCGTGCGTCCGTAAACTTTTGCTTGTGACCACTCTAGAGGTCACATTTTTCATGGGATCTTTATGAAAGTTGGTCAGAATGTTCATCTTGATGATATCTAGGTCAAGTTCGAAACTGGGTCACGTGCCATCAAAAACTAGGTCAGTAGGTCTAAAAATAGAAAAAACCTTGTGACCTCTCTAGAGGCCATATATTTCATAAGATCTTCATGAAAATTGGTCAGAATGTTCACCTTGATGATATCTAGGTCAAGTTCGAAACTGGGTCACGTGGGTTCAAAAACTAGGTCAGTAGGTCTAAAAATAGAAAAACCTTGTGACCTCTCTAGAGGCCATATTTTTCATGAGATCTTCATGAATATTGGTCAGAATGTTCACCTTGATGATATCTAGGTCAAGTTCGAAACTGGGTCACGTAGGGTCAAAAACTAGGTCATTAGGTCTAAAAATAGAAAAACCTTGTGACCTCTCTAGAGGCCATATTTCTCAATGGATCTTCATGAAAATGGGTCAGAATGTTCAACTTGATGATATCTAGGTCAAGTTCGAAACTGGGTCACGTGGGGTCAAAAACTAGGTCATTAGGTCTAAAAATAGAAAAACCTTGTGACCTCTTTAGAGGCCATATTTCTCAATGGATCTTCATGAAAATTGGTCAGAATGTTCACCTTGATGATATCTAGGTCAAGTTCGAAACTGGGTCATGTGGGGTCAAAAACTAGGTCAGTAGATCTAAAAATAGAAAAACCTTGTGACCTCTCTAGAGGCCATATTTCTCAATGGATCTTCATGAAAATTGGTCAGAATGTTCACCTTGATGATATCTAGGTCAAGTTCGAAACTGGGTCACGTGCGGTCAAAAACTAGGTCAGTAGGTCTAAAAATAGGAAAACCTTGTGACCTCTCTAGAGGCGATATTTTTCAATGGATCTTCATGAAAATTGGTCAGAGTGTTTACCTTGAAGATATCTAGGTCAAGTTCGAAACTGGGTCACGTGGGGTTAAAAACTAGGTCAGTAGATCTAAAATAGAAAAACTTGTGACCTCTCTAGAGGCCATATTTTTCATGAGATCTTCATGATTATTGGTCAGAATGTTCACCTTGATGATATCTAAGTCAAGTTCGAAACTGGGTCACGTGGGGTTAAAAACTAGGTCAGTAGGTCTAAAAATAGAAAAAACCTTGTGACCTCTCTAGAGGCCATATTTCTCAACGGATCTTCATGAAAATTAGTGAGAATGTTCAGCTTGATGATATCTAGGTCAGGTTTGTAACTGGGTCATGTGTGGTCAAAAACTAGGTCAGTAGGTCGAAAAATAGAAAAACCTTGAGACCTCTCTAGAGGCCATATTTTTCACGAGATCTTCATGAAAATTGGTGAGAATGTTCACCTTGATGATATCTAGGTCAAGTTTAAAAGTGGGTCACGTGCCTTCAAAAACTAGGCCATTAGGTCAAATAATAGAAAAACCTTGTGACCTCAGTAGAGGCCATATTTTTCAATGGATCTTCAAGAAAATTGGTCAGAATTTTTTATCTTGATGATATCTAGGTCACATGTGCTCAAAAACTAGGTCACTATGTCAAATAATAGAAATAATGACGTCATACTCAGTTCAACACTGGGTCATGTGGGGATAGGTGAGCGATTCAGGACCATCATGGTCCTCTTGTTTTATCTTATTACAATTCTGGCTGTTCAATTTTTACCAAGTATTTTTATTGCGTTGACATTTTGTCCAGTCTGTGTTTCCGCGGCTGCCAGTGTGTCTTGGCATGTAATCTATAGCATTATTTTTGCCCAGGGGAGGGGAGCTGGGCACCGGGTACTTAGATTTGCATTTGTCCATCCGTCCAAATTTGTATCATGCATATTTCAAAAAGTGTTTCACTTAGAGTCATCAAACCTCACAGAATTGTTATTCAGCATCTGAAGTTTGTGCACCTGGTGTATTAATTGGGATTTCATACAGCCAGACAAGAGTTACAGCCCTTGACTTGGTAAAAAAATAAGCATACAGTGACAGGAGTGGGGGCACCAGTGTTCTATGGGCACACATGTGGTTTTGCTACTGCAAAAACAAGTTTGATTTCAGTACCTATTTCAATACGAAGTAAATTCTGTAATTCTGAAATGATTTTATCCAATAAATATACTATGTAAGTAAAGGCAAGCAATAATTATTAGACGGCAAGGATAAAACGGTATAACCACATAAATCTCAAATACTAAAGCTTTTTTTGCCAGACAATCTAAATATTGGCTGTTCTTGCTGGACTCTCAGTCTATTGCCATTAAAATAAACCTGTTCCAATTTCATAAATGAAAGTAAAAATGCCTAAATTTTTTATGTGAAATAAAGGCATGATTTGTTAAGTTGTTGTAGCAAATTGTTTTGCAAGAAGGAATGTTGCAGCTGGGTTATATTATTTTTTCATAATTATGTTTTACATGTAACAATCTGCCTATTATATATTCAAGATAAAATCTTTGCCTCAATTTATAAGCAAAGCACTCAAGTTGATCAGGGTATATTTGTATATCATGACGTGTCACCATGGCAACAGATACATGACAGATATTCATGTATTACTATTATATAGAAAATTTTCAGTTATTGTAAGAGGTATTTGTAACAAAATGTGCTATCTGATAAACATGCTGTTGCCATTTAGCCTGTCATACTTGACTCTTATTCAATACATTTAAAAAAAAAGCTATTTGTTTACCTAAAGCCCTCTACAGACGGTAAGTTTTTGTTGTACAACACCAATTAAATTCAAGATGTACAGCCAAATATTACCGTGTGTACGATGCTATTCCTTGGTTTCGTAAATCTTATGTCTTGACTTACAGATTAGGACATGTTCTATTTCGTAAGTTTTGCCTTACGTACCACCCATGTTGACAAGCAACAAATTGGTAAATAATTAGCTGATAAGAGGCAAGTGAATGAAATTCCAGAAACAATTGGCCAAAAAATAAACACAAATCTGAATATAAAATGGCTTTTAATGCATAATGGAAGGATGACACTGAAAAGTTAAATGATTTGAGCTGCGCCATGAGAAAACCAACATAGTGCGTTTACAACCAACATCCGCGCAGTCTGATCCATGCTGTTCGCTAACGGTTTCTCTAAATGAATTAGACTTTGAAAGCAACCGTCACTGATCCTGACCAGACTGCGCGGATGCACAGGCTGGTCTGCATCCACGTTGGTCGCAAAGCCACTATGTTGGTTTTCTAATGGCGTGGCTCATTTGTGTCATGCGTAATCAAATTCATGGGACATAAAAAGGTGCATATTATTTTTTATAATATTAATAGTTACATTCTTTTCAGTACCTGATGCACTATGTTTACTTGGTTAATCTCTGTGATTTATATAGGAATGGAATACTGTCTGTATGTGCAAAATGTACAATTTCAAAATTGTACATCTTTGAGATAATTAGTGTTGTACAACAAAAACCTACCGTCTGTAGAGGGCTTAACTCTAATTACGAAACTGCCTTTAGCGGTATATTTTTGATAAACCTGGTAACATTTTACTGTCAAGTCCTAAGAAGAGAATGATGTTCGTTTATGAATCTTTCCTGTAGCCATTTCTACAGAAGTCTGACACTGTGGTTTTACTGTTGGCGAAAAGAGGGAGTTCGCAGTTTTTTTAAGTCGAAGCTTAGACTTGATGCTAGAAACTTGAGCACAGGCTCAGTTTGTCTTGTTCAAGTTTGAAATTGTCCTGCAGTGCCCGATTGCAGTCTGATACTGCTTATCAAGATTTTCTGGCAGATCAGGTTAACACCAAGAATAAAACATTTCAATGTGTTGTATATAATGCTTATTACATATATAGTGCTTGTTGCTTTGTTTTTGGAAAAAATGTGTAAATCATTGTATCTTGTCATAAACTATTGTCTGCCTTATCAGGATAGTGTCCAAGACAATATTCAGACTGAGGCACAGTTTGTATAGTCTGGTTCAAGTTTCATTTTGTGGTCATTGTCATTTGGAAGCTTGTTTTACTCATTTTTTGTTATTTTGCTTGTCAACACCTTTCCACCTGAGTGATCCAGATCAGATCAAACATGATATGTATCGCATTTTGAAACTGTGGAATATTATATGACACCTTTTGTTTAAAATAGTCGTTAATTTTATGCACACTAAATTATTGACAGCCTTTATGAATTTTCATTCACAGATAGTTGAATGGTTAATAAGCTTTGGCTCTTGGGACAAAAATTCAGTTATCAAGCATTTGTACTTCTGTGTGTCCTGATGAAGATTCTGCACGTTGATTTTTAGCTCCGAGAATGATGATCCGAGCAGAAAGTACTCGTGTTAAACTCTAAGGACTGATGGATGTTGTTGTCCATCTCTCATCTGAGTCAGACATCTTAAATTTTGTTTGTTTGCACTTGCATCCACTTTTTTTTTTTAAACAGTATTTTAAAAGCATGAATGTATACTGAAGTATTAGTTCAATTAATTAATTTTTATTATTGGTTGATTGAACCATTATGTTAAGAAGGAAGAGTTATGGTCCTTGATGCATCAAAATGCTTTACCTGTTATTAATATTTTTAATATTCTAGCTTCTTATATTACTTAACTAATTAGTAGATCATACTTAGACAGAAATATGCATGATAATATTATGATAAAGTTTATTTAAGGGCAAAAGTGAACTAATTGGTTCAGAGTTATTGCACTTGATAGATCAAAGAAATGCTGTATTTCACATTGTTTCACCAGTTCTAACACATCCATGCAGAGTGTAAGTGAATTTTTAAAGACCTTTAAGCATGTTTAATTGTAAAGCCCTTGATTTATCATAAAAGAATAATAAAAAAGAGTTCTGTCAGTATTGATTATACTCTTTATTTCAAATTACTATGGTTGATATCTCAAACTGGTGAGAGACTTACTTTCTTATTAAGATTTAGAATATGTTACATATTGTTCTGCATTCCTGAAGAGTTCCTTCTAATTCTTGAAACTGGTTGAACATAAATACTGGAATATAAGAGCTATAGATCCAGACTCTCGTGAGACCAACAGAGGGTTTCAAATGGTTTATATTATTTGTTGTTAATCACAATGCACTGTGATTTACATCGAGAAAAGTATGGTATAGGCATATTTATTTCATCTACTACTATACTTGATTCAGGTTTTCAGTCAAGTTTTAACCCTTACCATGCTAAATGTCTATAATGAACTTCTCCATCTTTCAATTTGGACAGTACTATTAACTGTTAAAAGGGGTGCTTACCAAATAGATACTGACTGATATGCAGGCTGATCAAGATCTACACTGGTCGCAAAGACAGAATCAGTCATGGGTTAACCACCTTTAATACTGTTTTGCTGCAGTTGCTAATTTATAAATATGATATGTCATTAATGTATTGCTAAGTTCCTGCCATATTACATAATAATTATACATGTATTTGTATGGTGGACATATATTTTAAGACCTTTTCAATGCATTTAATTCTCTTTCTATTAGACTTTTGTTATAGAAAAAATTATTGCTAGATCTTGTTGAATTACAACTCCTTACTTTTTTCATGCCAGTTACTTGCTATTAATTTTCAAAATGTGTATTAATTGATATATAAATGCCAAGACATATGCACCTTTGAAATCAAGTTAGAAGAAGCATTGATATAAACTAATTGATTAATGTCTTGAATCTCTCTAAGAAGCTCAGGGACTAAGTACCTCTCTTAGAAGATCAAAAAACACAAAGCTCATTCTTAATTCTTTGTTTGATGTCAGCACAATTGATAGAAAATTAATAAGGAAGATTAAATGGGCAGTTTTTTCACCTTTACATTTAGAGTTCATCAACCTTTATGGTTGGGAAAAGAATAGAAATTTTCCTATTTAATTGATCATACCAACAATTTGTTACCTAGGTGAAAACGCTGTGACAGATTTAGTTGCACTATCTGAATGACTATATTGTGTAAAAATGCTAAACGCTGGTGGTGCTGGGGTCGTGTGTGTACATGGGTGTTTGTGCTTGTTTGCAGTTTTTGTGGGCGACTTCTCAAGAAGACTGTTAGCAATTTTTAGATGCCTGTTTTTGAAAAGGGATGTTTTACCGCTATTTGAAGGGATGAGCATTTTTCCGTCTGTCCGTCCATCTTATTGTGTGTCCGATTTGTTAATCACACAAGTGTTTGTAGACATGTTCAAGAACTTCATACACAATTGAATTAAACTTCTCTAATTAATAGAAAATGTTGATAACTTTTTCTGTTTTTTATTTTCAGAATTGCCTGGAGATGGAACGTTATTTAAAAAATGAGCCAAAACTTACATCTTTCAAGAAACTTAAAGACTCAAAATTAGAGCCCAGGCAGGCATGGGTTGACTCAAATCCTCCAACACCATGTTCATCTGTGGATCAGGAAAATTCGGAAAATTTGGCAGGTTTAACTGAAGATAATGACGATTTATTAATTCCGGAACCACTTAGTGATTGTGGGGACGAGGATGATGATGATTTGACGGAAACAGAGTCAGTTGATCGTCTTTCAGAATTAGCGCACCTTAATCTTAATGATCGAACTGCAGATAACCTTAGTTTAAATAGCTTTAGTTCATCAAGTAGTGGTGTGTCTTGGGATTCAAACATGTCGGACCCGCCACTTTCGCCGATTCAACCGAAATCCAATGATCCGTTTGCATTACGGCTTGTTGCTGGACCAGGTCGTACACATATGGTCGCCATGCGCGTCCATTCTGCAGATAATTTGCATAAACAACAACGTGTACTTGTTCCAGGACATAGTGCTAATCGTTCACGACCTTACACTACTCAAAATGTAGGTCAAGGACAAATCCAAGGCCAAACATTGACACAAAGACCTCCATTGCCTAGTGCAGTTCGCCAGTGTGATTTGAGCCCCGATTCAAAAAGGAGGAACCATAAATGTCCGTATAATGGATGTAAAAAGGTTTATACTAAAAGTTCACATCTCAAGGCACATCTACGAACACATACAGGTATGTTCCTCATAACAAATGTAACCAAGGAAACAAAAACTAGATGATTTGTTATTGGAAAAAAATCACTAAGTGTATGAACAGTTATATTTGTTTTTCATTTGGAGATATGATATTGACTGGTATAACAGTTACAGTTAGAACTGAATATCTATGACTGCTGTTTTCAACACCAGTGCTTTTTTTCCACCAAACACTTCTGTGTCAAAATACTGCTTATTTTAAACTTCATAACTTTAATTGCTATATTTTGCTCTAAGTTGTCAGAATAACTTCGAACTGAATATTTATGACAGAGAAGGTATTTAAGGGTATTTTATGTATGAATGAAACTGAGGTATTTTCACATGAATTTGAATGATTATTCATAACTTACAGCTTTATGTTACATTTTGAAACGTAATTTATCTTATGAAAGCGAAAAGAAATTCTTCATCCGTATCTTATGATACATAACTTTTTAAGAAGTGATTTGACAAAAAGTAAATGAGCCATGCCATGGGAAAACCAACATAGTGGCTTTGCGACCAGCATGGATCCAGACCAGCCTGCGCATCCGCGCAGTCTGGTCAGGATCCATGCTGTTCGCTAACAGTTTCTCCAATTCCAATAGGCTTTAAAAGCGAACAGCATGGAGCCTGACCAGACTGCGCGAATGCGCAGGCTGGTCTGGATCCATGCTGGTCGCAAACCCACTATGTTGGTTTTCTCATGGCACGGCTCAAATGTATTTTGGCTTTATGAGCTTAAATTATACACATTACAGAACCAGCTATTACTTTAACATAGTCATTACTTTTAAAATAACCAAATTATATTACTTTATCACGAAATATCGTAAAATACAAAAACTGAAAAAGGCAAAATACTTTTAAGTGGCAAATATTAAGAAGCATGACATGCACAAAATGATTTATTTTTAGCAGAGAAACAGTAAGTATTGTGAATCATTTAATTTCGTGGACATAAAGTTTCGTAACTACACTAAAAAATGCAGTTTTGTGGGGAATTGATTTCCTGGATTTGAAATTGTTGTTTGTCTAGATTAAAATTTGTTATTTGACCCAACAAAGAAAAAACAAGAAAACCACGAATACTATGTCCCCCATGAATATGAAATATATATTTAGCATATAATATAATAGTAATAACTATTTAAATTAATTAATGTTAATAATTATGGCAGTTGCTTTAGACTGATTTTTTCAAGAGTTGAATGTGACTTGCCTAAGGGAAGCAAGTTTTATAGAGATAGTTTTTAGAATTGAAGAGTTATTTTTCTTCATACAGTATTGTGTAGAGATTTGCAGTGTGTTCAATAATGAATATAAACCTCAAAAACAAAGATTTTAGTATTGAAGAGTTACAATTCTATAATTAGTTTTCCTATTCTTGAGTGAAGAGTTACAATTTTCTATTTTTCAGGTGAGAAACCATACTGTTGTAGCTGGGAAGGTTGTGAGTGGAGATTTGCTAGATCTGATGAGCTTACACGACATTACAGAAAACACACAGGGGCCAAACCATTCCGTTGTAGATTTTGTGATCGATCATTCAGTCGGAGCGACCATCTTGCACTGCACCTCAAACGACATGCAACGTCTGATTTGTAACGAGATCTAACTTAGGACTTTTTAAAATTTTTCATACATTTCCATTTAGAAGATTTCTTGACTTCAATTTCTTCAAAAGGTCTTTTTTGTTTAATGGAAGTTCAAATATCTTCAGTTCATGTTTTCATATTTTCTGAGGGCGACTTTGCAAAAAATGTTGCCATCAGCACAGTGCGTAACACTGCAGTGACATTTACAAACACCTTACATATAATGTAATTCATATCGTTTCAAACATTCTAAATGTCCTATGTGATATATGTGACTCAAAACTTATTCAGGGGCTTCATATTACCCTCCAACCTCAGCCTGCACATGTCTCGTTTCGTGAAGGGAGTCGGCCTACGTTACACAATACTTGTAGTGTGTTTGTGTTTTGACTTTGAACTTTGACTCAACTTTATAATGCCAGTACTATGAAAGACGTGTCAGTAATGTATTCTTATAAGTAGTGGATATGGTAGTGACGTGTGCATTGTATACGGAACGTGTGATACAGACTGAATATTTTCTTACTTATATTTCAATTCCAACCAAAGCATATGTGATACCGGTACAGCATGCAATCATTATACCGAAACTCGATTGTCTAGAAAACCTACTCAAGTCGGCTGTAAAAAATTTCACAACCAGAAAAAGTTTCGTGAAATCATCATAGATACACAACCACCTCCAAGAAACTGCATTAGAAGTTTAACAATGGAAGAAAAATGTGAAGAAATTATTTCTTTGGTAGAAAGTCCTATCATATAGATAGTTTTTCTGCGATGGTAGTAACAGATATTTTTTCATTCAAGATTAGTCTTGTGAAGAGATGATGTTTTTGACACAACAAAAAGAATGAGGTTTCTTTAAACAAAATTATGGTAAAAGAAAAACAGTCAATTTTTATTTAATTTTGCTTTTAATGAGATGTTACACCTCTTTTGAATCCCTTATTATGTTTGAAATAAATTATAGACTGGTTTAATTTAAAAGAAGAATGCTATTCAAATTTTCTATGTATCTACTGAAACTTGAAACTTTTCTAGCCATATACCATTAAAAGGGCTGGTTCCTAGAGTTAATTAGTTTTGTATTATGCAAATTTATGCAAACTGTTGGAAGATAAAGATCTGATTGCAGATAAGCGTGATAAGTTTTTTTACTTATTTATTTAGTTGTTATGTCATAAAAGACTTTTTTGCTGGCAATATATTGTAAACTGTGGTAGGGTAATTTTGAACAGAAACTTAATGAGCTGGGAACCATTCTTTGTCTGTAGCTGTATTGTAAGATCTTCTCTCCGAAATTTGTATTTAATACTATATAAGATTTGCATGCATATAATTATTATTTATTTTTTTATCTGTGGCAAATTTATGTTAAAGTAATGTAATCAGTTTATGTAGAAATATTTAAATTACTGAACGATTTATTAAAGAAGTTTTAATTGATGATTTACTTTAATACAGCACTAATTTTACAAAATGCCCGACCACAGTAGCTGTTTTTTTTGTCACTGTTAAGATACTTTCAATGGAAAATGTACAAGTATGTTCACTTTCATATAGATGTTTTTAAATAAACAGGTGTCAAACGATAATCATACAGAAAATTGTTCCGAACGACATTGCTGTCTCGTTTTGTATTTCTTTTTTGTGTTCGCTTTCCCTGTCTTTAAAGGGGCTTGCCTCCAGGTTAATGTCAATATCTCAAAAAAAAAAAAAAAAATTGCTGAAAATAATTGTACGCTATCACAATTGATGAATATACACAATTCAGATTTGATAATTTTTGTTTAACTACAAAATAGACTTAAAATCCTGATATTTTCTTGTACAGGTATAGGATTAAAAGTATTTTCTGTACATTTTACTACCACATGTGTGTGTTTCTGAACGCTTCATGATTCCAGGCTCTCATCGTCTCAACTTTAAACTTACATTTACTGACTTACACTGTATTTACTCTTTATTTCAAAATGTTTGGCATAAATCTGGCAGAAAGCCCCTTTAATTAAAACTCATGCTCATTTCATAAGATTATTCTTTTGTTTCATATATGTCATGTTAATCATGTATTATAAATACTTGGGGTAAAATACAGTTATCATTAACCATTTTGCTACAAAAATACACTAACCCTATTGCACAGTTTACCTAATATGGCACATATTATACATTGTATCAAAATATACTATACATAAACTGTAATGTCATATAAATGCACAAGGATTGCAAGAAAAGGTAGAAAAGATACATGATGGGGCATTGTTTTATGTCGTTATATTCCCAAATGTTTTTGAAGTATTCACAAGTTGTAGGAATAAAGTGTACAACAAAAGTTTGATTGACAGTTGTTAATAGAGCAACATTTATATGTCTTTTTCACTCTTTAATTTCATTACTGTTAATACTAAAGTGAACAAATGCAAAAATTGCTCACAGGTTTTTATAACCTAGTGATGTATAAGCAGTTCTTTAAAATTTTAGCACCCATATGTCTCTCTTATTGTTTAAGGAAATAAAACTGTCCTAGATATAATGTACCCAGACCTTCTCTTCAGTTCCTAGTGCTTAGACGATATTTGTTTCTACAGGAAGTTAGTTACAAATTTTCGATATTATGTAATGTCTGTGATAAATTTCGTATAGAAGTGTTATTTTTTGTTGTGTAAATGAAATAGGATTGACCTTCTTGATGTATTATATTCTTTGTTAAGTAAATTATCTGCAATATAACGAGGTATTTCGGTTCCATTTTTTCTTTGTAAAAAATGGAGGTTCACAGGTTGCCTGACCCAAAATTTGAAAAGCACCCCAAGTTTTCTGGGTTGATAACGATTAGTTTGCTCAAATTATCCTTAGGTATAATTTGACATGTATATCACTGTTATTTGGGGTCTAAAAGATAAAGAAGAGTTTTGTGAAAAATTTCTGTAACAGAACATGGAAAACAAACAGTAATTTACTGTCTTTATTGGCAGATTATCGATTTTTCATCAAAACCATCATTTTAACAATCAAAGTTTACATTGTTTTTGCTGTAAGATTTTTTTCTTGTCTTTTTCTTCTTTTATAGTCAGGTTGCTTTAGATGTCATATTTTCTATACACTTTATTTATCTATATTCAATTCACTGAAACATTCCTAATAGCTAGTCTGTTATAATATTATTTTGGCCTGAAACTGTCTTGTTTTGTCTGAAAAGCTGTTCTCATTGTGTCTGTTTTTGTCTCGTTCTGTCTTTGTCAGGTTGGTTTGTTGTTAAAGACAAGGTAGTTTTTTAGAAATTACTGATCGATTAAATGTGGTTTTTACAACACAATTCTGTCCATTTCAAATCTGCTGAAACCCTACAGATATTGGGTAATCTGCATTTGGCATTTTCTGCAGTTTATGATTTGCCGAAATGTAAAAGTTTGCCAGACTTGGCAGGAACACATATCATTCTGCTTCTTGAACAAATTTTGTTGCAATTTTAGTAAAGTTTTTGCAATTTTATTAAAGTTTCATCCAAATCCACATAATGTTACTCATTACAGCATTTTGTTTTTTCTTTTTTTTTTTCATTTCAAAATATTGATATCAGTACTACGTATTTTCTGTAGTTTAAAATACAGGTAGGTCTTATTGTAAGAAGTTCCATGCAAGTTGAAACATACATCAACTACACAGCAAGTCTGCCTGCTTAGCTCCATTGTCAGAGTGCATATTTGCGGATTGAGGGATTATGAGTTCAATCCCTGGGGTGAGGCGCATGTTCTTGACGATTTGATAAAAGACATTGTGTCTGAAATCATTCATTCTCTACCTATGATTCATGTAGGGAAGTTGGCAGTTACTTGTGGAGAACAGGTTTATATTGGTACAGAATCCAGGAACACTGGTTAGGTTAACTGCCCGCTGTTAAATAACTGAAATATTGTTGAAAAATGGCATTAAACCTAGAGCAAAACTAACAGCTGTCCTAAAACAACAAAAACGTGACATGTTCTCAAGCTTCCGTCTTCAACAGAGTACTGTAAAATCGTTTGATTTTGTGAGTGCAAAATTTCTTGGTTTGTGCCAAAATTGATATGAATTGATGTAGTTTAAACTTTTGAACATAAAAGTATAGAAATTTTACATATACTTATGTATTTGATGTCATGGATTCACTCACCCATGAAATCCCCAAATATTAGTCCACTACAAATGTTAATGATTTCACAGTATTTTGATTTATCTGCTGAATTTTTGTGCCTTTATCTTCATTCCTCCTGCTGAACTTTATTTACATCCCTCCTTGACTACTTTCACTTTTGAGAGGAAAATCCTTGTTCACTGCAATATTAAGAAGACATTTATGTAAAAAAGGCAGAAATTTCTTTTGTAAGTTTTTTTGACATGTTCTTTGAGAGGCCTATATGCAGAAAATTGTTCAACGTTTCGATGAAATATTGTCATTTCATATTTTCGCTGTCTTTAAAGTTGAACAATTTCAGCTTACTGTTAGGCTAATTCTGATAAGTGAACACAAATATAATGTTAACATAATCAGTGTAGCATCATTTACTTTGCATCCTGATGCAATGAAAAAAAAAACTGACCAGTATGTCAGGCAATAAATTTAAGTTTGGAGACCAGTCTCCGACTTAGACTTCTGATTGGTTGTATTTGAGTTTATTGTTGAAACTGACCAATGGCATGTCTGCATTTTTAGACTGGTCTTCAAACTCCAGTTTTATAATCTTGAAGCTACTGCTCTTGCCTTTGTAAAGAATTTGGGTGAATCCTTGACCTCCAGGTCTAGTGATACACCTTGACTGTAACTGTTGTATGTAATCTATTTATAAGGTGAATAAAGTTAGTAGGTCAAGGTCAGTTATTCTGATCAAAGTGTTCTGATGGCTTGAATCGTTGTTTTGTTAAAAAATGATATGAAAGAATTGTAGAATCTGTGTTGCACAAGAATCTGGGTAATATTTTTTTTTCAGGTTTTTTCAAGTTTTAGAATATCAAAAAGCTTAACGACATAAAATTCTTCCTTTCGGTATGTATATCATGTTAAGATATATTGAACTTTGTCATGGTATTGCTTCTTATATTACAAAGTAAAATCAACACACTTCATTAATTTAAGAATATTTTTTCTAATTTGACATCTGAAGCGTAGAAACATCAAACGGTGATGCTTAATTTCTCATCCTTCATTTCATCAACATAACTGGTTTACACATGTGGCCTATGATGAATTAACAGGTTTTTTTTTCACTTACTCTTTTATGTCAAGTGGATGAACTCCCACGAAAATCTTTGATAAATCAAGAAGGTAATAGGGTTAGGGTTCAGTCAGAAGGTTTATAGCACAAAAGGAAATTCAGCTAGACAGTCAAGAATTTACTTACAGTACACAGAATTCTTCAGCAATGTTTTCTGTTAATTCTCAGTAATTTCATACAAAACTCCAGAAAAATTTAAAGTCTAGCGACCAGGTTAAAGCTTTAAAAAAAAAGCCCCTAATAAGTGGCGTGATTGTAAAGTAAATAGTAAGGGTTAACATTAGCTAATAAAAAGTTTTCGATTGAATAGTTTCTTCGCAGCTTACCAGCACACAATATTATGTCATCATTAGTCACCAGTGAGTGCCTTTACAAACAGAAGCACCTCATTTGTTTTCATTGAACCATCATTATATATTCAGCATTCAACTTGATGTTGGTTGACATTTCAGTCCATATAACAAGACATTTGACTCGATTTTTCAGACGTTCAACTCAATATTGTCAGACATTTGTTTTCATTTTGTCAGACATGTATCCACTTGGTATTGTTGGACATTCAACTAAATGTTGTCAAGACATTCAACTGGTTATTGTTCTGTGATTTTTTTCTTCTTTTTTTTTAAATTTATATTTTTTGTTCAATTTTTATCAGCGATACAGGTGACTTGTCCAGTGAGTTTCAAGGTTTTAATTTGTATTTTTCCACCAGTTCTTTTACAATGCATGGAATACAAGAACAAAAGTTACAATTCTAGGTATTTCCTAGTTGTTTAAGCTATCATAGTAAAAAGATCAAAATGATAAGAGGAGGTTGAAAGATGAAGACGTATTTGTTGGGTTGTGTGGAAAACAAAGACATGTAGCGAAAAATGTTTGCTGAAAAGACAGACATTTGCTTAGGACCTGTTTACCATGCTAAAGAAACCAAAAACTTTACTTTTTTCCATGTAAAAAATAGTGTATTTAAACCTGTGGATACATTTTTCCATGTAAAAAAATATAGTGTATTTAAACCTGTGGATAAAGGTCGCCTTTAAGAGTGATGATGGTCTTTATACACAGGTTTGACTGTTATCTGAAAAACTAAATCAAATAGCGGGAAATGTAAAACATGTTTCGGCAAATTGAGCGAAATTGCAGTTACGACAATTTAAATCCTACATGTACTTTTATTAATACATATAGAAAACCTCAACCTTTCTAAATAAACTTGAGGTTTAAAATGAGTGTAACACACCTCTTTTAGTGGGAGGTTTTGGCAGATATCTTTATAAGGGAGATAGTGCAATGATGAAATGTTCAAATTATACATGTATGTTTGTTGCTATGTCATAATAGGTGTGCTAAGATTTATGTATGTGAAATAAAGTCCACCTCCGATATAGAAACAGGTATAGATTGGGTTGTTCCACGTTTGTGAAGAAAATTCTTTTAAGGGAAAACCTAGCAATGGAATATATATATACTTGATTGAAAAGTTAGTTTATGTGTCATTTACTTGCTTTTTTCACTTAATTGAAAAAGTAAGATTTAATTGCGACCTGTTTGCTTATGGATAAAAAATATTTGCAAGATAGAATGAAGGTAAAATGAAATGATGCAAGACAGAAATCTGTGTGTTGATGTACTGAAGTTGTTAAATTGTCCCAGCCAAAATGTCTTAAACACACCAAAGCTATGTTAAGTTTGTATAGAATTATTGTCTGTTTTACACGTTGTCGTGCAAAATATTCTTGACTATTTCTTTTTTGAATGAAAAAAAGAAATTGTAACTTTTAAGTGTTAACAACCTTGTCTTTGAAAGTAAGTTCTAACTTTAGTATACAAGATATTAACTAACCATTTTCATTGAAGAAATTACTCGTTATTGAAATGAAGTGTACCAACAGTTTGTGCCACGATAACACTGTAGAACAGACAATAATTTTTACGGTATAATGCTTTGATAGCATCGTTTGTTTCTAGTGAAGTTAAGTAGGTAACTCAGTGTGATTATTGTTTTGTTATTTGTTTAATATTGTCTTGAATTTTTTTTTTGAAATTTGATATGTATATATAAATATATACAGAGCTATATGAATTAAATATTATACATTAACTTAATATGTCTTGTGCTTCTTAGTAATTTTCCCCATCTTGGAATCCAAGATGATTTTTTATTTCCTGCCACCGTTGTGTGGGACTGTACAGGAATCATTTTGTCATTGCTTCCGGTTGCCTATGTCCAGAATTGTTTACAGTTTTCCGGGAATACCAGACATTGATCATTCAGAGGTTATTTTCCATTTTGCACTGTGACAATGTCCAGAAATTGGCATTTTTAGCTCGACTACCTGTATTTGAAAAATATATGGAGAGCTATACAACTCACCCTGGCGTCAGTATTGGTTAAAGTTTTTATGAAATGGTAATATCTTGTATATCATCAAAGATATTTACTTCAAACTAAGAACACTTGTTTATTATAACAGTCTCTACCTGTAGGCAAGAGTACATAATGTCAGTTATTTTAGCTGAATTATGACCCATTTTGGACTTGGAAACTGGTTTAATTTGACATGTTGCTTTGAACACTTGTTTGTTGTCATCTGTATGAAAGAGTACACAACTCCTATCAATTAATTTAGCTGAATTATAGACCTTTTTTCACTTGGAAATCAGTTAAATTTTTCATACAAGTCCATATTTTGCCTAACCTGTTTGTCGTATGGCTTTGAAACTTTGACCACTTATTTACCATCATAGTTTACATATGTAGGCAATAAAATTTGTAAAAAGATCCTTTGGAAACATAGAATGCAACCAAGAAGAATAACAGAAGACTCGGTTTGATTGTGTCTGTTCGTGAGAAGTAATGAAATGTGCAATAACTCTCACGCCCGCTAAGTTGAACTCTATTACACATAATGTTAAATGAACTCTATGTTCCCTAAGGATCAGAAAATATAACAACACTGAATGCAAGTACGGGGGAGACTTTTTACAGCCGCCACATGGCACTTAAAGGTTGCTGTTATGATAGATAATAAAATTTGTAAAAAGATCCTTTGGAAGCATAGAATGCAACCATGAAGAACAAGAGATCACAGAGTGATCTTGGCGCCCACCAATGTGCCATTTTTGAGTGTTCCAAATTTCAAGACTTAATGACTAGCTCAAGGTCAAATTTCATTTCCGTACACAACACTGTGCATGTGGTCCAAATTCGAAAGATGTAGCTTGAGAAATGTGAAAGTAGGTCACTAGATCAATTTCAAGGACAAAGTTCTTTGTACACAAAACTATGCATGTGCATCAAGTTTGAAGGCTGTAGTTTGAGAAATTTGAAAGTAGGTCACTAGGTTAATCTTAAGGTCAAAGTTTATTTCGGTACACAAAACTATGCAAGTGGTCTAAATTTGAAGGCTGTAGCTTGAGAAATGTGAAAGTAGGTCACTAGGTCAAAATCAAGGTCAAATTTCACTTCACAACACAAATCTATGCATGTGGTCCAAATTTGAAGCCTGTATCTTCAAAAATGTGAAAGTAGGTCACTAGGTCAATGTCAAGGTCAAAGTTTTGTTTTAATACACAATCCTATGCATGTGGTCTAAATTTGAAGCCTGTAGCTACAGAAATGTAAAAGTAGGTCACTAGGTCAATCTTAAGGTCAAAGTTCATTTCGGAACACAAAACTATGCAAGTGGTCCAAATTTGAAGGCTGTAGCTTGAGAAATGTGAAAGTAGGTCACTAGATCAAAATCAAGGTCAAATTTTATTTCGAAATACAGAACTATGCATGTGGTCCAAATTTGAAGCCTGTACCTTCAAAAATGTGAAAGTAGGTCACTAGGTCAATGTAAAGGTCAAAGTTTGTTTCGGTACACAAAACCATGCATGTGGTCCAAATTTGAAGGCTGTAGCTTGAGAAATGTGAAAGTAGGTCACTAGGTCAAAATCAAGGTCAAGTTGTATTTCGGAATACAGAACTATGCATGTGGTCCAAATTTGAAGCCTGTACCTTCAAAAATGTGAAAGTAGGTCACTAGGTCAATGTAAAGGTCAAAGTTTGTTTCGGTACATAAAACCATGCATGTGGTCCAAATTTGAAGGCTGTAGCTTGAGAAATGTGAAAGTAGGTCACTGGGTCAAAATCAAGGTCAAATTTCATTTCGGAACACGAAACTATGCATGTGGTCCAAATTTGAAGCCTGTACCTTCAAAAATGTGAAAGTAGGTCACTAGGTCAATGTCAAGGTCAAAGTTTTTTTCAGTGCACAAAACTATGCATGTGGTCCAAATTTGAAGGTTGTAGCTACAGAAATGTGAAAGTAGGTCACTGGGTCAAAATCAAGGTCAACTCATGTCAAGGTTCATCTTGCCACTCAAAACCATACATGTGGTCCAAATTTGAATGTTGTAGGTTATTGACAAGAAGTTTTTAAAAGCTTTTCCCTATATATTTCTATATGAACCATGTGACCCCCAGGGCGGGGCCATATTTGACCCTAGGGGGATAATTTTAACAAACTTGGTAGAGAACCACTAGATGGTGCTACATTACAAATATCAAAGCCCTAGGCTTTGTGGTTTGGACAAGAAGATTTTCAAAGTTTTTCTCTATATAAGTCTATGTAAACCATGTGACCCCCGGGGTGGGGCCATATTTGACTCTAGGGGGATAATTTGAACAAACTTAGTAGAAGACCACTAGATGATGTCACATACAAAATATCAAAGCCCTAGGCCCTGTGGTTTTGGACAAGAGGTTTTTCAAAGTTTTTCCCTATATAAGTCTATATAAACCATGTGACCCCCGGGGCGGGGCCATATAAGACCCATGGGAAATAATTTGAATCTTCTTGGTAGAGGACCACTAGATGATGCTTCATACCAAATATCAAAGCCCTAGGCTCTGTGGTTTTGGACAAGAAGATTTTTAAAGTTTTTCCCTATATAAATCTATGTAAATTATAGAAATAAACAAAGGGCCATAACTTACTAAAAAATTGTTGAACCAGTCTGATTTTCAGGGGGACACAACTAGGGTACCAATACATTATTCTGACAAAGTTTGGTCAAAATCCCCCTGGTAGTTTCTGAGGAGATGCGATAACGAGAAATTGTTAACGGAAGGACGGACGGACGGACGGACGCCGGACCACGGACGCAGAGTGATTTGAATAGCCCACCATCTGATGATGGTAGGCTAATAATAGCAGACTCGTTTTGACAGAGTCTGTTCATGAGAAGTTATGAAATGTGTAACCCCTCTTATGCCTCCTAGCATCAACTTAAGCGGAACTATTACACCTATGTTGAACGGACTCCATAATCCCAAAGGACCTGAAAATATAACAACACTGAATGCATTTTTAGGATAAGGACTTTAGCACAGTTTTAAAGGCATTTCTAGTTCTAGTGGCCCCTAAAAGGGGCCAACTGCCTCCATTTGAACAAAATTGGGAAAGGACCTCCTAATGATGCTATAGACTAACTTTGATGAAGATCCTTCTTGCGGTTCATGAAAAGAAGTCGTTCAAAAGTATTTCTAATTTTTGGCTCTAGCGGCCCCTAAAAAGGACCAAGTGCCCCCACTTAAACAAACTTGGGAGAGAACCTTCTAATGATGCTACAGACCAAGTTTGATGAAAATCCTTCAAGTGGTTCATGAGAAGAATTTGTTTTAAGGCATTTCTTATTTCGGCTCTAGTGGCCCCAAAGTGCCCCCATTGGAGCAAACTTGTGACAGGACCTTAGAATGATGCTACAAAGTTTGATGAAGATCCATCTAGCAGTTCATGAAAGTAAGTTTTTTTTAAAGGTTTTCTATTTTTAGCTCTGGCCATGCCAGGATGCTAATGACCAAGTTTGGTGTAGTTCTGACCAGTAGTTTCAGAGGAGAAGCTGTTGAAGTGAAAATGTGGATGCTGGATGCCGGATGACCGACGCCTGACCATCAACCTATTAGTGGCCAAGGTGAACCATTTGAAAAAAACTTGATAGAGGGCCATGCCAGGATGCTATTGACCAAATTTGGTATAATGCTGAAGAAGTTTCAGAGGAAGATGTTTAAGTGAAAATGTGGATGCTGGACGCCAGACCAACCACCTATATTATATTAATGGCTCACCCTGAACCTTTGGTTCAGGTGAGCTTAAAAGTAATATACAGAACTGACACAGCTGATCATACATTATTTGATACACTCAATCAAAATAAACTTTAACACTTTCTTTACAAATTATTTCATATGAACAAAGGTTATCTTTCAAAAAAAGAGAGGATTTCTGCATTTTAGAATATATCCAGTGTTCCCAGAAACCCCCAAATGGAGGTTTTTCACCCCCAGGTACTTTGCACCCCCAATTTGGAGACAGCTGTTGTATATCTCTTAGCAGGGGGGTGCCAAAGTGCAAGAAAACTCAGTTTTCACCCCCCAACTTTAACTGCCAATAGGAACACTGATATACTTTTCCATCAACTTCTGTTGATTGCCTTCCTTTATCAAGCTAAAGTCTATGAACCTATCTGTGAAAAGAGGAGAAAATTGGGTAAAGACCTTTAAGTTAATTATTTCAAGAAGGAAACAACTTTGCAAAATAAAGGGTTTCTCTCTTGTATTTTATGTATTTTTATATACTTCTACAGACAGCTTGCATTATATGCTTATCAAAAATATTTTCTCCTGTATGAATTCTCATATGTGTATTCAGATCACTGTCTAAATTGCAGGCATAATCACAAACATCACATTTAAACTTAAAGCATTTCTCTCCTGTATGAATTCTCATCATATGTCTCTTCAGACTTTTGCTTTGACAACATGCATAATCACACGTATCAAATTTAAAGCATTTTTCTCCTTTATGAATCCTCATTATGTGTTTTCAGATCACTGCTTAAATTGCATGTATAATCACAAACATTACATTTAAAGCATTTCTTTTCTGCATGAATTCTTATTTTATGTCTTTTCAGATTATTGCTTTGACGACATACATAATCACACATATCACAGTTTAAGTATTTCTCTCCTGTATGGATACTCATATGTATCTTAAGAGAACTGATTGAATTACATGCAAAATCACAAACACTACATTGATAGCATTTCTCTCCCGTATGGGTTCTCAAATGCATCACAAGGGCACTTCTTGAATTACATGCATAATAACAAGCATTACATTTATAACATTTCTCTCCTGTATGTATTCTCATATGTCTCTTGAGATGACCTCTTTGAATGCAAGTATAATTACAAACATCACATTTAAAGAGTTTCTCTCCTGTATGTATTCTCATATGTATTTTCAGATCAGAATTTCGATGACAAGCATAATCACAAACATCACATTTAAAGCGTTTTTCTCCTTCATGAATTGCCTTATGTTCCTTCATACGGTTGCTTTCTGTACTTGTATAATCACAAACATCACATTTAAGGAGTTTCTCTCCTGTATGTATCGTCATATGTCTTTTCAGATTACTGATTTGGTTGCAAGCAAACTTACAAAAACTGCATGTAAAGTATTTCTCCCCGGAATGAATTTTCATATGTCTCTTCAAATGTCCTCTGTGATTACTTTCATACCCGCACACAACACACTTAAAACATTTCTCCTTAGTATGTATTCTCATGTGTGTGCTAAGATCACTACTTTCAGTACATAAATAATCACAAACATCGCATCTGAAGAGTTTTTCTGCCATATGAACTGTCATATGTTCTTTTAGACGACTACTGTCAGTACATGTATAATCACAAACATCGCATTTTAAGAGTTTTGCTCTTGTATGCATTCTCGTATGTCTTTTCAAATTACCCATTTGATTGGATGCATAGTTACAAAATTCACATTTAAAACATATCTTCCCTGTATGAATTCTCATATGTACCTTCAAATGACACTTGTGATAACATTCAAACTCACATATGCCACATTTAAAGCGTTTCTCTCTCTTCTCAATTTTAATAATTCTCTGCTCAGTATTGCTTTCAATACATGCAGGATCACACATATCATATTTGAAGCAGTTCTCTCCAGTATGCATTCTCATATGCATCTGAAGCTCATCAATCTTGTTACTTGTGTAGTCACAAACATTACAAGTAAAGATATGCTCCATTCTGTGTTACACAGCTCTAGTGTTAGGAATGTTACTCCAGTATTAAGTCTCTTC
This sequence comes from Mercenaria mercenaria, assembly GCF_021730395.1. NCBI lineage: Eukaryota > Metazoa > Mollusca > Bivalvia > Venerida > Veneridae > Mercenaria > Mercenaria mercenaria. Next base: position 4,106,133 of record NC_069378.1, read on the forward strand.
TGTAGTAAGTAGCATGACAAAACCACTGTATCTGCAGCTACTACTTAACTTTACTCTATCTTCTTATGCTGACTGATACAACATGACCACCAGCAGTACTGTTTTGAATGTCAATCTGCATACACTGACAGATATAAAAGCCATCTACAACATGTCTATGTTCTTCGTCTGAACGGATCTACAAAAGATGAACAAAACAATTACACCACAAAACATGTCAATCAAGTCTGGGAACAACATACGACCACCTGTATGGCAAAACCATTAAACACCTGTAAGGAACACTTATAGAACAGATGTATAGGGAACAACTATAGACCATATGAAGGTAACAACTATAGAAAACATGTAGGAATAAACGATTCTTTCACTTGTAAGTGTGGAAGGGAATTTCCGGCCTTGAGGGTAACTGTTTAGGTGCTAACGAGGCTTTGTCGAGTTACCACATAAACAGTTACCTGAGAGCCTGATATTCTCATAGATCTGCACCTGCAACCAGTGATAGAATCTTTTTCTTGCATACCATAATTCAAGAAATAATAATTTAATTTATAAAATCAATCAAACAGCTTTCTTTTTAGAACTATTTCTTATACTATAAAGCAGCATATTTAAACAAAGTGTGGGAAATCCACACCCATAAACAGGAAAGACGTCATGATGTTTCAAAGACAAATAACAATGTTTAGTTCTGGTTTTGTTTTATCAGTTGCAGCGTAACATTATGAATTTTTTATACAGTAACATTTTTTGAATCAAGAAATATATTATCAGGAACAAAGAGGAACTGTCAAGGTATTGGATTTTCATTGTTTTTTAAAATAAAACATAAATTACTACATAAATCTTCTTCAAGTATGTAGTTCTTCATAGGTCATTTACAGAACGAGTGTCATCTTACACTTGGGGTGTAAGATGGATTTTCCCAGCACCTGTAAAAATACTGGAAATCCCCTTATGGCATGAAAGAAACAACCGTACATCACCTGTAGGGAACAGAAATAGAAAACATGAAACAAGGGAACAACCATAGACCACATTTACAGAACAAAATATTGACAGTGTGTAGGAAACAACTATAGTAAAACATGCTGGGAACAACTATTGACCATACGTAATGAACAAACATAGAACAAATGTAGGAAATTATCATGAATATAAGGAGAGATCAATCACAGACCACCAGTAGGGATCAACCATAAACTAGAGCTATCACTGAAGGTGATGAATGTACCCCCCACATACACTGACACAGTGCATTGCAATTCGATGCACACAAGATTACATAATTATGTGGACTGTATGTATATATAGACTTTATGTAGATATACAGACTTTATGTATATGGTATAGTAACGAAAACAAAGTCCCATAACTCTGCAGAATATTTTTCTGAAAGAACCTAACATGCACCGTGCACAAGTAAGGTTGGTACTGACCACTTGTGTGATGTTTCATTAAATTGTGTGCAATGGTTCAGGAGATTAGGGGAACACAAGATTACATATGTAGACTCTATGTTGTAGCACAGTAACAAAACACAAAGTCCCATAACTCTGCAGATTTTTTTCTGAAAGAACCTAACATACCCCATGCACAACCAGGGTTACTGCTGATCACTTGTGTGTAGTTTCATTCAATTGTGTGCATGGGTTCACGAGATTAGGTGCACACAACATTGCATATACAGACTCTATGTATATAGCACAGTTACAAAACACAAAGTCCCATAACTCTGCAGAGTTTTTTTCTGAAAGAACCTAACATGCCCCATACACAACTAGGGTTGGTACTGATCACTTACAAGAGTGAAGTTTCATTAAATTTTGTCAAGGGGATGAGGAGAGTTGGTGCACATAAAATTGCAAATATGGACTCTATGTATATACATGGAGGTAATATAGAGATGGAGTGCGGACAAAAGCGCTTCAAAGGTACACTGTGCGGCACCGCGGCTTTGTTTTCCTCTGATAAGTACCTGTCAATCAGTAGTAACTAGGTGTTAATCGCATATCATGTTGTTCCTTACGGAGTTTATCGAGGGAGTCCCGATAAACAGCCGGAATAGTCCGATAATGGGATCGTGATGTTCCGATATTTTCCGTTTAGTAACTACCTGACACTTCAAATACACATTCTGATGTTGTTTTGTAAATGCTGACACCTTGGCAATTAACGTTGACGAAATACATGCATTTTACATGTCATCCACGGTCATGAATTATAATTGATTTACATCGAAATTGTTCTTTTTGAAAAGACTTTATTATAAGTGTTACTTCTGGCAAATAATGATTACGAAAATTAAGATTTTGAAGGGATTTTCTTTTCCAATGAATTAATTCAACTAACAGGGATGTGGAGTGATTCTGACAATGAGTGGCCATATTGTCCATGTGAACACCCAAACGATAGAGAAATGATTAATTGCGAACATGTAAAATGCGAATTTGAATGGTGGCACTATTCGTGTGCCAATTTGAAAGCTGAAACTATACCGGAGGGTCCCTGGATATGTCCAGAATGTAAAGACAAGAAAGATATGAATACGAAATTTCACTTTATAATTATAATAAATGAGGTTATAACGTAATATTACTGACCTACAAATCCAATTTTAGTAGTACAGAGTGTATATGGATATTAAAACATCTCTTGTCTTGTCAATATGCTTGTACATTCTAGGCGAATAAGTGAAATGCAAGGCACATACTTTAAAAAAAACAAAAAAAAAAAAAAAAACAACAACAACAACAACAAAAAAACATGTGCACCTTTACAGGCACTGACCTCCAGATCGTGCGACAAAATTGTAGAAAAAATGTTCCAATTTAACAGTGAGATTTCCCACCAGCTTCAAATCTGCGAAATAAATTAAATAATCAAATAAATAAATAGATATATAGATAAATACACGAAGAAGGGGTTTGGTAACTACTAAAATAAATAAAATTTAATACAGTTATACGAACGACTTATATAAACTTGTAAACAAGACCAATTATGTAAAATATGCAGTCTAAAACATGGTCATTATTTAAAATGCTCACAACTGCTCACGTTTTTAATACCCAGTAAATGAAAATTTGATACCTTGACTTTAATTTAACATGTCTACATTTTTTAGGAAATTTTAGGAAATTTAAAAGAATTTAGTTTAAAATGACTACATAGAAAACTGTAAACGCTTACTTTACCGAGTCACAGCTATCTGAAGAGTTACAAGATCACAGAAACGCATGCTTTAAGTAGTAGTACATTTATTCTACCGATGAATCCCACACAGTGTGCATTGTTTGTATTAATTAGTTTCAAAATATGACATGTGCGCATACGTCACCCACAACTTCCGTTTTGTTAAAATTTTTATGCACAGGATTCTGAAAGGAGCTCAGCAAGGAACAACATGTGGTATAATAAATAATTATCATCAATTATCTCATCCGCACTCCATCTCTATATTACCTCCATAGTATAGTAACAAAAAACGAAGTCCCATAGTTCTACATTTTTTTTTCTGAAAGAACCTGACATGCCCCATGCACAACTAGGGGTAATACTGATCACTTGTGTGAAGTTTCATTAAATTGTGTCAAGGGGATGAGGAGAGTTGGTGCGCACAAGATTGTGTCTACAGACAGACAGACAGATGACCAAACAGACAACCTGACACTTCCTTTCAATAAACAGCTGACTGCTGATGACACTAAATTGCAGAAACAAAACACAAAATATACAGTCATAAAATGTCAGTGAGGCAATTTTATGCTTTAATGTCAACATAAATTTATTATCAGAGATATAATCATTATAAAATACTTTGTATATGTACTAGAAAACCTTCCTTGAAGTTGACTACGACGGTTCTTCCAGACAGGAGGTATTGATCAAAAGATTACAGATTACAGATGGCGACGCTCATGGCAAACAGTAAAAAAACTATAACGTCTATAATTTATTTGGAAAAAAAAAGCGAATGCAAGCATTTGAATTATTTTGTGGTCACTTTTTTTGGAAATCCTGAATCAGTGTTTGCAAGAGTTATCTTTCCTTTGCCTGTGGTTACTGCTAGTGACAGACCCCTTTGTTCGTGTCGATTCAAACTAAAAGGCCAGTACGAAATCACGAGACTGCAAAATCAGGTATTCCTTACCTAAATGTTGGATTATTTATGATTATTTATCAATAAGGAAGAAATTATCTGAGTGAGGATGTTCTAGGACATCCAGACGCTTTTGCAGAACGTTTGAGTGATGGAATGGATCTAATCCCCGTACCGTATCCGTGCCATACTCGGGAGCAGAGAAAGGAGGAAAAAAGTACGGAAACCACAGTCTATTTCTTTTATTATAAGTACGAAATATTATAAATGAAAATAAGGAAAAACATAATGAATAAAATCATATAAACCTATCAAGCTATTTGCATTATAACACTTTCATGCCGAAGTGAGAATTATACATTGATTTCAATTTTTGTATTAATATGTAGTAAAAACATACTTCAGATACAAACATTTTTCTCAATCTGTAAAATGTTATCAGAAATCATCATAGATTTGGCAAATATACTGATCTGAGGAGAAACTCAGTTGTCGGTTAAGATGTAACCTGTTTGGATCAAAACTTGAGAAGGTTCTAGATAAACATGCTTCTCTTACAGAGAAAAAAAAGCAATTGTAGAGCACCGAGACATTGTTTTAATGAAAACATTCTGTATCTCAAGCGTTTATTTCAGATATCAGAAAGCCTATATGGAGGAAATAAAGAGAAGCATATCGAGTTGAGGCATTTAGTCTAAATCAGCACGTAATTAATACCATTATGAAATCAATCGCCAGAAAAGGATATCTCTTAGTAATAAAGTCATCAGAACTTGAACAATGCGCAATGACAATTGCCTGCATGAGAACAAACTTAAAATGAACACTTCAAAAACTGAGTTTATTATGTTTGGCAACAGAGCACAGTGGACTAAATGTTGTAACAAGAAGATTAACATTCCTGGTGATAAAATGAAATCTTCAAGTATTGTAAGGTATTTTGGTGCTTTCAGTACCAGTCATGTCAGGGGTACTCAAAGGTTCTGTCCTCGGTCATTTCCCTTTCCTCTGTTATATAAACGAACTTACCTAACAAAATGACTCCTCTGTAGATACTCTAAACCTCCAAAATGATTATACAAAATTAGAACAGTTGGAATTTCACTGGTAAATGGAATTTAATCTCGATGAATATGAGGTCGTCAAAATTTGAAAAAAGAGAAACATAATGTCCACTTCCCATGTAAATTAAATGGCAATGACCTTAAATCTATAAAAATGTAAAATACTTAGGAGTAACAATTAGCGAAGACTTAGCTGAAATCACACAGAGAAACAATGCCATCTCAACACGTTGGTTCTATCCAGGTGCACGCCCATACCTAGAATAAATCATGAAGCGGCACCTGGGGTCTCTGCCCCCGCCACACACCACCGTTAAGCAGCTGGAAAGACACCATACGATTATAACTGTACTAGCGTGACATTAAAGAAAACAAACAAGTGAATATGTTATACATTAAATAGTTCCTGCAACGGCCTAGTACAGCTATTTAGCATGTTGTAACTTAATTAAAAAGATATAAAATATATAGAGGAGAGAAACGCTTTAAATAAGATGTATGTAATTGCATGTATTACAAGAATGCATACAGTAGAGGAATGCTTTAAATGTAATATTTCTGATTATACATATGTTACAGGGGAAGATTAAAAAATACATACAGGAGAGAAACAGTTTAATTATGTATGTGTTTATAGCAGTAATATGTACTTCATACAGGAGAGGAACCACCTTTAAAAATGTGACATGTTGTGTGACTATAGCAGTAATTTATACTTCATACAGGAGAGGAGCCACTTAAATGTGATATGTTGTGTGATTATAGCAGTAATTTGTACTTCGTACAGGTGAGGAACCACTTAAATGTGATATGTTGTGTGATTATAGCAGTAATTTGTACTTCCTACAGGAGAAGAACCACTTAAATGGGATATGTTGTGTGATTATAGCAGTAATTTATACTTCATACAGGTGAGGAACCACTTAAATGTGATATGTTGTGTGATTATATAGTAATTTATACTTCATACAGGAGAGGAACCACTTAAATGTGATATGTTGTGTGATTATAGCAGTAATTTGTACTTCGTACAGGTGAGGAACCACTTAAATGTGATATGTTGTGTGATTATACGTGTGTTTAAAGTGATTCTATTATGATGCATTGAGAAAACGTACTGGAGATGTAGCGCCATCGTAACACTTTTGTTTTCCTAACACTTTCCCATTTGTCCAAGTAAAACAGGACAAAGTTAATCACAAAAAGGAATAGTAGAGAAACACCCTTAGCAAGCGGTACTTCTATACTAGTCGGAAAATGGCGTGCATAAAAAACCTCTTATTTTCAGCAGTTAAAATTACTGTTTTCACAATTTATGAACGTCTACACGTTTTGATAACATTTTCAAATTTCAAGAAATATAAACAAGTCTCCTTACACATATATTATTACTGATGTTTTAGGTTAAGTTTTGAAGAAGTTCGTAGTCATACAAAAACCTGTTAGAAAAAACTGCGGTTGTTGGTATCTTTTACCTAATATATGTTTTTTTTACATTTAAATCAACACAAGAAAGCTAAGTTCCATTTCTGGTAGAGAAATATTAATAAAGAATGTGTTTTTATAAGAAAAAAAATGCTAATTTTAGCCTAAAAATCGCCAAAAATGTTGGGGTAGGGGTTTTATTTTGAATTTTTATTCAGACCCGTGGTACCCAGATGCTCTTATTTTTGTATTATAATAGTTGTACACATTTGGGAAAGACAATCACACCATTTATACAAAGAACGTTGTACTATTTTTACTTTACTAGCCCAAAAAGTGGGTGGGGTATATAAGAATGTATTAAATTAAAAATTTAGAATTTCGCATGAGAACAAATATTCGCAAGTGTTCTTGGCTTTTTTTGTCTTATATATGTTTGTTGTAATTGTTATTACCACAAGCAAGACAAGTTTTACTACTAGAAGCAAAATATACCAAACATTATGGTTTTTACATGAAAAAGCTAATGTTTAGCCTCAAAATGCCCCCAAAACATTGGGATAGGGCTCCTATTTCAATTTATTTTTCAGGTTTGTCGTTTCTAAGTGTTTTCATTTTGTAATTATAATAATTTTACACATTTAGATAATGCAATTACACAACTTGTACATTTAATAATTAACTAGTGACAAAAGTGGATGGGGTATATCAACATACATTTCGCGCCTCTTTTTTACATAGCTAGTGTTTTCTCAATACAAAATTTTGTATGATAAAATAAAATGCTACGTAAATATTCGTATTTTGATAGACATATAACTCATCTGTTTTTATTTGTGATGTAAGATTTAAAATGGAGGCCATTTTCCAACATGGCCACCAAAATGGCCGATATTTACAGTTTTCTTAACTTGAATGAATGTATGTGCTTAGTGAGATCACCATAAACCATTTCATAGTATATTTGCATGTATATGGTGATAGGTTTATTTAGTCAATAGAAATGCACAAAAGTTTTTTTATTGAAAATTAGTCTCAATATATGTGGTTTGAATCCGTCAATAATAACAATTGAATTGTATTAAACAAATCTTCAATATTTCATTCTTATACAGCTTAGAATAATGACCTCTCAAAGAACTGTTTATACCATATACTTACAAAATATTCCTCACGCAAAACATTCTGAATTGACAACATACAATACAAACATTTGGATTGTTTTACAATACTATTGGAACTGAAAGAACCACATCCGGGTTACCGCAGATGTTCAGTTGGTGTGGGTTTTCTTTGCATTTGCAAAAAACACAGCATCTAATGCCAGCTCAGCTTTCACTAAACATTTTATTTATAGAAACTTACTTCAAATGTAGAAAATCCTCATAAAAATATCAACTTACAGAATAAATACTAACTGTGTTTGTGGAACTACATTCACGATTAAGGTATTAGACCCCTTATAGTAATTTTAAAAATGGCACTCGCTTGATATATTCTTAAAGTTGACCTTATTTCGCACTGTGTTGAAAGTTTTAAACAACTTTTACCGTGTCATGTTTTATACATTTTGCATAGTTTAAGCTATTTCTTTTTACTCAAGTAGAGATACATTCCAAAACAAGGACCACTGTCCAAAACGTTTGCAGAGAATCCATTATTTTTTATAAAAGAAACGTCAAACTTTTGGTAAACAATAATAGAAAACAAACTTAAACTGTCAGTATCATTCTTTTCTAGAGTCTCTTAAGAAAAAAGGATTTAATGGGACAGAATTCTTACTCCAACATTGAACAATTAAAGTCGAGTCAAGTCATCTAAAGAGTAAAAGCAAACTAGAGAACTTTTACCACATGTAACTCAGTATTTCTAAAAATGTCTAACTCTGCCCCTTCTGTTTCAGAGGTACTTTCACTTTGAACAGCAAAACTACTCTTATTAGATGAAAAAATTCCACTATTGTACAATTAATCAATATAATTCTTTAAAAAGGTATAAAACTTACTAGAAAAAAGGGAATATAAGGGGGGAAATAGTCCCACTAGGGCTCAAACCTATGCCCACTTGAAAAATTTAAGTCAATGTAGGTTTATGGTAGGAACTGAATACTCTTCAAAAGTAGGTACACTATAATGGGCCTAATACCTACGTTTTTACAGTATACAGATACCAATCATCTGGCATATACTGGTACTGGCGCTTGAGTGGTGTAAGAAATTTTTTTAGGTGCATATCTTGGTAAAATATACTATATTACAGTATATCTAAAAACCATCCAGTATAAGTTTAGCGAAGCTCTAAAGACTGCACTTCCCTCCTGAAGCTGTCTAATGAGGGGCAACTTATCACTGTTTTGGGAAGGCTGTTCCATAACCTGATAGTGTCTGGGAAAAGCGACTTCTGGTAGTTGAGGGTCCGGGCAAAAGGCACCAGAAATCTTATGTCATGAAGGCCATTGAAGATGATGTAGTATAAGTGTGACGCGGCTGGTTCGTATGTGGTCAGAGAAAACCATCTGTGCTGACCTTCGCTGCACCATCTCCAGTTTCCGTATATTTTCCTGTGTATAGGGATCCCAGATGACTGTAGCGTAATTGGTCTCACCAGGGTAGTATAACAAGTTCTCTTGTTTTCTTTGGGAACTGATGCATATTTCTCTGAGTAAAAGAACTGCTATTGTTTGCTTTCTTTGTAAAAAATGATAATATGATAGTTTCAGTTGAGATTCTTATGAATGTTGATGCCTAAATATACTTTGCTGAGTTTACTTCTTCTTAAATGTGGCCATGGATTGTATAAGGATTTCTAATTGGTTTCCGTTTGTTGGTGAAGTGCATTATTTTGTACTTCTGAGAGTGAGATTCCATCAGCCAATCCTTTTCCCATTGCCCTAGCGCATCCAGATCCCTTTGCAATGCTTGTGCATCTTTCACTTACCTAATCCTGTGGTAGAGCACACAGTCGTTAGCGAATAATCTAGCTGTTGATCCTGCGGAAATGTAATTACTATAGGCAAGTCATTAATGAAAAGAAGGAACAGCAGAGGGCCCATAATATTTCCTTGGGGAACACTGAACTGGGGCTGTATCCGAAGAAGTGCCATCCAGGTTCACATGTTGAGTACAGTTTCTGAGAAAGTTGCTGATCCAACTATGTAGTTTCCCTCTCACACCATAGAACTCTAGCTTATGAAGACGCCTTAAGTAAAGGACCTTGTTAAAGGCCTTTGAAAAATCCAGCAGAATCACATCAGTCGGTCCCATGGAGTCGCTATTGCTGGTCAGGTCTTGTATCGTGATTATCAACTGGGTCTCACAGGATCTTTGGTTCCTGAAGCCGTGTTGAGCATCAGGTAAAACTGATTTGTAACCTTAAATGTCATGTAAAACAGTATTTGTTAAAAATAACTTCTATTTTCTTTTAGTGGTAGTACATATTGTGCTTATTATAAAAGTATTAAGTGTGTTCTAAGACTGCATATAAAACAAAATGGTGAAGGTATATAACAAAAGGGTCATTATAACAGTAGCTTGATTTGAGATGCTGTATTTGGCTAGCATGAACTTTACAAGGCCAAATGTTATTTGGCACTTGCGCCCCTCATGTGATCCGACCTGGCAAAGTCTCTTTAAGCATATAGCATCCAAGATAAAGCTACTTATATAATAATCTTATTGTCATATATAAGATAGTGGTTTACAAAGAAATAATATTACTTCATCTCTTGTCTATCACTTCCACCAAACGTTTCATTTATATACTGTAAATTGTGTCCATAGGACATGCCCCAACAAACGGTGTCATCTTCAATATAGCAAAAACTATCAAAGGGTCAAAACTGTGGTAAAGACAGTCACAGGAAAAAAGTTAATCTATGGTCATCTGTATATCAAGTTTGATCATCTGTGGCAGTTTGAAGCAAATCTGGCTAATAGTGTGGGAGAAGTTAGACACACAAGCTTTACACTATCATAGGGTCATAACTGTGGTAAAAATAGTCACACAAAATATTCCTTCCTTAATGGTCATCTATACATAAAGGTTGATCATCAATGAAAGTTAGAAGCAAATCAGATTAATAGTGTGGAAGGGGTTAAATACACAAGAATATTCTCTATATTCGTTACAGCAAAAACTATCAAAGGGCCATAACTGCGGTAAAATAGTCACAGAAAAATCTTTCCTTTATGGTAAACTACACACCAAGCTTGTTGATCTGTGAAAGTTTAAAAAGTGTGAGAGAAGTTGGACACACAATATTTCATAAATGTGAGATATGTATAACTTACATACAGGCCTCAAAAGAGTTTAGAGGTCATAGCGTCTGCATTACTCCAATGGCGTATTTTAAACAAAGGGAATTAACGTAAAGAAACAACTTTTAATCTATCAGTATACTTAATTTTAACAGATCAGATTTACCCGTATCTCAGAAATGATATGTTTAATCTGGTTGGGCACACTAAAGAGACTTACATAGGTACTCTGTATAATATAATAGAATATGCTAAAGTGCATAGTTATACACCTCACCCACATTTTTGGCTGGTAAAATGAAAGTAATTCATTTTTCATCGTACAAATGGTGTAATTGTCTTTCCTAAATGTGTACAATTATTATAATACAAAAATAAGAGCACCTGTGTGTTGTATTCTTTGTCAATGAACCCATAGTTTAGTGAGATTGTAATGAAATACCCGGTCGGAAAATAAAACAAAAGGGTCATGATGACCCTGGATCGCTCACTTGAGTAATATGAGGTACATGTTTCAAATGTTAAACTGATGAGTTTTAGAAGGTTTTTTTGGAAGATTTTCCGATGTACAATCAAGTAACCTGGGGCGGTGCCAATTTTACCCCGGGGGTCATGATTTGAACATAGTTTGTAGAAGTCTACTAGGCAATGTTACATATCAAATATCTAAGATTTAGGCCTTCTGGTTTATTTTTAGCAAATGTATGAAGATTTCCCTATGTACAATCAAGTAACCCCTGGGGCGGGGTCAATTTTACCCTGGGGGGTCAAGATTTGAACAAATTTTGTAGAGGTTCACTAGGCAATGCTACATCACAAATATCAAAGCTCTAGGCCTTCTGGTTTATTTTTAGAAAATTTTGAAGATTTTTCTATGTACAATCAAGTAATCCCAAGGGGCCAATTTGACCCCGGGGCCATGATTTGAAATTTTTTTATAGAAGTCTACTAGGCAATGCTACATGTCAAATATCTAAGATCTAGGCCTTCTGGTTTATTTTTAGAAAAAATTTTGAAGATTTTCCTATGTAAAATCAAGTGACCCCTGGGGCGGGATCAATTTTGACCCCGGGGGTCATGATTTGAACAAATGTTGTAGAGGTCTACTAGGCAATGCAACTTGTGAAATATCTAAGCTCTAAACCTTCTGGTTTATTTTTAGAATTTTTTTGAAGATTTTCCTATGTAAAATCAAGTGACCCTGGGGTGGGGTCAATTTTGACCCCAGGGTCATGATTTGAACAACCTTAGTAGAAGTCTACCAGGCAATGCTACATGTCAAATATCTAAGATCTAGGCCTTCTGGTTTAGGGTTCAGGTTTTTGAGAAGAAGATTTTTGAAAATTTTCCTATGTAAAATCAAGTGACCCCTGGGGCGGGGTTAATTTTGACTCCGGGGTCATGATTTGAACAAACTTGGTAGAAGTCCACTAGGCAATGCTTTACACCAAATATCTAAGCTCTAGACTTCTGATTTTTAAGAAGAAGATTTTTAAAGATTTACTTTTGATTGCCATGGCAACCAGAATTCTGCATGGAATTCAATTCTTTGAATAAATTTTGTAGAGCTTTACCCAAGGAACATTCCTGTGAAGCTTGGATGAAATTGGCCTAGCGGTTTATGAGGAGATGTCGTTTAAAGTAAACTGACGACGGACGACCAACGACGGACGCCGGACGGTGAGTGATCAGAATAGCTCACTCTGAGCCTTTGGCTCTTGCGAGCTAAACACGTATACTAGCAATAATTGTGTTCTCTATTTATTTTATTCCATACACATAGAAGATCTGGCGACTATATTAATATGTCGTTTGTCACACACAATGCAGAAAGTCTACATCACTGTTTTTATGGCACATGTCCAGTGTCAGGCTAGGAAGAACAGATTAAATGAACAACTTTAGCATTGTATGGTGCAAAAAGGGGGGCAACTTCATTTCCAAGTGTTTTAGTGCAATACACATGGAAAACCTTAAGTGTTTTATATGGATTAAAACTGGAAAACTCTTCTTACATTATTATTATTATTATTATTATTATTAATATTATCATCATCATCATCATCATCATTATCATCATCATCATTTATTTTTACTATTTTTACTATATTAATATGTCTTTCGCCACACAAAATACAGAAAGTCTACATCACTGTTATTTTGGCTCCTGCTCAGTGTCAGGCTAGGTAGAACAGATTGGATGAACAACTGGAAAACTCTACTTACATTATTATTATTATTATTTAAATCATTATCATCATCATCAGCAGCAGCAGCAGCAGCAGCAGCATTTATTATAACTATTATTACTTTATTTATATGTCTTTTATCACACACAATGCAGAAAGTCTACATCACTGTTTTTGGCAACTGCCCAGTGTCAGGCTAGGTAGAACAGATTAAACGATCAACTTTAGCATTGTATGGTGCAAAAAGGCGGACAACTTCATTCCCAAGCGACGCGGAAAACCTTAAGTGTTGTATGGGGCAAGAAACTGGAAAGCTCTTCTTACATTATTATCATTATTATTATTATCATTATCATCATCATCATCATTTATTTTTACTATTTTTAGCTTACCTGTCACATAGTGACAGGGTGAGCTTTTGTGATCGCCCTTCGTCCGTCGTCCGTCCGTCCGTCCGTCCACAATTTCTGGTGAACAAGATAGAGACCACATTTTGCAGGCAATTTTGATCAAACTTTCGAAAATTGGCCAGATCCCATCATGGGTTCTAGAGTTATTGCCCCTTAAAGGGCCAGAATTTGCTATTTTTGTGCGTCAACAATTACTTGTCTGCACGATAGTGGTTTCATTTATGATTTTATTTTAACCAAACTTGCATACAACTTGTATCACCATAAAATCTTGGTTCCTTTCTCGAACTGGCCAGATCCCGTTATGGGTTCCAGAGTTATGGCCCCTGAAGGGCCAAAATTAGCTTTTTTGACCTTGTCTGCACAATAGCAGCTTTATTTATAATTTGATTTTTACCAATGTTGCTCACAACTTGTATCACCATAAGATCTTGGTTCCTTTCTTGAACTGGCCAGATTCCATTGTGGGTTCCAGAGTTATGGCCCCTGAAAGGGCCAGAATTGGCTATTTTGACCTTGTCTGCATAATAGCAGCTTCATTTATGAATTGAATTTAACCAAACTTGCACACAACTTGTATCACTCTAATATCTTGGTTCCTTTCTTGAACTGGCCATATTCCATTATGGGTTCCAGAGTTATGGCCCCTGAAAGGGCCAGAATGAACTATTTTGACCTTGTCTGCACAACAGCAGCTTCATTTATGATTTGAATTTAATCAAACTTGCACAAAACTTGTGTCACCATAAGATCTCGGTTCTTTTCTTGAACCAACCAGATCCCGTAATGGGTTCAAGAGTTACGGCCCCTGAAAGGGCCAAAATTAGCTTTTTTGACTTGTCTGCACAATAGCAGCTTTATTTATGATTTGATTTGACCAAACTTGCACACAACTTGTATCACTCTAATATCTTGGTTCCTTTCTTAAACTGGCCAGATTCGTTTATGGGTTCCAGAGTTATGGCCCCTGATAGGGCCAGAATTAGCTATTTTGACCTTGTCTGCACAATAGCAGCTTCATTTATGATTTGAACTTAATCAAACTTGCACAAAACTTATGTCACCATAAGGTCTTGGTTCTTTTCTTGAACCGGCCATATTCCTTTGTGGGTTCCAGAGTTATGGCCCCTAAAAGGGCCGAAATTAACTATTTTGACCTTGTCTGCACAATAGCAGCTTTATTTATGATTTGATTTTAACTAGTCTTGCACACAACTTGGCAGATCCTTCTTTTGTTCACTTACAATATTTTTTTTAATTACTTCCCTTTTATGTTACTATAAATAGCTTATTTAGTAACGTTTTTATTATTGGCCATAGGGAAAAGCCGAGACCACTTTTCTGTGGTACAACATGGATGTTACCTCCAATTTATAGGTGTATTTTGACATATCTGTACCTTGTAAGAATTTTTTTTCTTTTTGGTTACATTTTTCCCTTTGTTCTTCCTGTCCTTTGGACTTAGACATTTTTTCTGAGGACTTAGATTTATTTTTAATTTCTTCCCTTTGTTGTTCCTGTCCTTTGAGCTTCATCAGTCAAAAGTTTGCTCCTAACCTCCTCTGATGTAATCCTTCGGGCATGAAACTACTGGCCTGATTTATTTGAAGTAACTTTAAGAAAATTTCAACCATATTTTCTCATAATTTTTTTGATTGATCTTGATTATTTTTTTACCTTCTTGTCCTTGAGTGCAATGATAACAGGTGAGCGATATAGGGCCATTTTGGCCCTCTTGTTATTATATTAATATGTCTTTTGCCACACACAATACAGAAAGCCTAAATAGCGGTTAATTTGACTCCTGCTCAGTGTCAGGCTAGGTAGAACAGATTGGAGAAACAATTGGAAAGCTCTACTTACATTATTATTATTATTATTATTGATAATATCATCATCATCATCATCGTCGTCATCAGCAGCAGCATCATTTATTATTATTATTATTACTATATAAATATGTCTTTTGTCACACACAATGCAGAGTCCACATCACTGTTTTTTAGGCAACTGATTAAATGAACAACTTTAGCATTGCATGGTGCAAAAAGGGGGGCAACTTCATTCCCAAGTGTTTTAGTGCAATAGACATGTGAATCTTAAGTGTTGTATGGGGCCAGCAACTGGAAAACTCTACTTACATTATTATCATTATTATCATTATTATCATCATCATCATCATCATCATCATCATTATCATAATTTTGTATTACTATTATTACTTTATTAATATGTCTTTTACCACACACATTACAGAAAATCTACATCACTGTAATTTTGGCTCCTGCTCAGTGTCAGGCTAAGTAGAACAGATGGGATGAACAACTGGAAAACTGTACTTACATTATCATTATTATTATTATTGATATCATCAACATCCTCATCATCATCAGCATCATCATCATCATCAGCAGCAGCAGCACCACCACCATTTATTATTATTATTATTATTATCATTATTATCCTTTTTATCATTATTACTATTATTGATATCATTATCATCATCAGCAGCAGCAGAAGCATTTATTTTTACTATTTTTATTATATTTTAATATGTCTTTTGTCACACACAATGCAGAAAGTCTACATCACTGTTTTTTGGCACCTGCCCGGTGTCAGGCTAGGTAGAACAGATTAAATGATCAACTTTAGCATTGTATTGTGCAAAAAGGGGAGGGGGTGGGGGGGGGGGGCAACTTCTTTCCCAAGTGTTTTAGTGCAGTATGGAGCCATAAACTAGAATACTCTACTTACATTATTATCATCAGCATCATCATCATCATCATAATCATCATTTATTATTTTTATTTTTACTTTATTACTATGTCTTTTACCACATACAATACAGAAAGTCTACATCACTGTTATTTTGGCTCCTGCTCAGTGTCAGCCTAGGTAGAACAGATAGGATTAAAAACTGGAAAACTCTACTTACAGTATCATTATCATTATTATTATTATTATTATTATTATTATGATTGATATCATCATCATCATCATCATCAGCAGCAGCAGCAGCAGCAGCATCAGCAACATTTATAATTATTATTTTCATTATCATTATCATTATTATTATTATTGATATCATTATTATCATCATCTTCAGCAGCAGCAGCAGCATCATCATTTATTTTCACTTTTATTATTAAATTTAATATGTCTTTTTTCACACACAATGCAGAAAGTCTACGTCACAGTTTTTTTGGCACCTGCCCAGTGTCAGGCTATGTAGAACAGATTAAATGATCAACTATAGCATTGTATGGTGCAAAAAGGGGGGCAATGTCATTCCCAAGTGATTTAGTGTAACAGACATGGAGACCCTTAAGTGTTGTACGGGGCCAGAAACTGGAAAACTCTACTTACATTATTATCATCATCACCATCATTATCATCATTTATTATTACTATTATTACTTCATTTACATGTCTTTTACCATACACAATACAGAAAGTCTACATCACTGTTATTTTGTCTTCTGCTCAGTGTCAGGCAAGGTTGAACAGATTAAACGATCAACTTTAGCATTGTATGGTGCAAAAAGGCAACAATGATGAACAACTGGAACAGTCTACTTACATTATTATTATTATTATTATTATTGATATCATCATCATCATTACAAGTATCATCACCATCACCATAATCATCGTCAGCATCATTTATTATTGTTATTATTATTATTATTATCATTATTATTAATATCATTATCATCATCACTATCATCATCATCAGCAGCATTTATTTTTGGCACCTGCACAGTTTCAGGCTAGGTAGAAAAGATTAAATGATTAACTTTAGCATTGTATGGTGCAAAAATGGGGGCAACTTCATTCCCAAGTGTTTTAGTGCAATAGGCATGGAAAACCTTAACTGTTGTATGGGGCCAGAAACTGGAAAACTCTACTTACATTAATATCATTATTATTATAATCATCATATCATCATCATTATCATCATTTATTATTACTATTATTACTTTATTTATATATCATTTACCACACACAATACAGAAAGTCTACATCATTGTTATTTTGGCTCCTGCTCAGTGTCAGGCTAAGTAGAACAGATAGGATGAACAACTCGAAAACTCTACTTACATTATCATCATCATCATTTAATATTATTATTATCATTATTATTACTATTATTGATATCATTATCATCATCATCATCAGCAGCAGCAGCAGCAGCATTTATCTGTACTATTATTATTATATTTTAATATGTCTTTTGTCACACTCAATGCAGAAAGTCTACATCACTGTTTTTTTGGTACCTGCCCAGTATCAGGCTAGATATAACAGATTAAATGATCAACTTTAGCATTGTATGGTGCAAAAAAGGGGACAATTTCATTCCCAAGTGTTTTAGTGCAATAGACATGGAAAACCTTAAGTGTTGTATGGGGCCAGAAAATGGAAAACTCTACTAACATTATTATCATTATTTTTATTATTATTATTATCATCATCATTATCATCATTTATTATTAAAGTCTACATCACTGGTGTTTGGCACCTGTTCAGTGTCAGGCTAGGTAGAACAGATTAAATGATCAACTTTAGCATTGTATGGTGCAAAAACGGGGGCAACTTCATTCCCAAGTGTTTTAGTGCAATCGACCTGGAAAACCTTAAGTGTTGTATTGGGCCAGAATCTGGAAAACTCTACTTACATTATTGTCATTATTATTATTATTATTATTTATATCATCATCATCATCATCATCATTAATTATTATTATTATTAATATTATTGATATCATTATCATCATCATCAGCAGCAGCAGCATTTATTTTTACTATTTTTGATAACATTTCTGTTAAACCCCACTCTCTTCAATACTCATATTATCTGTTTAAGAGTATATGTAACCATTCTTTAGAATAGGAAAATAGAACAGCATCGTCTGCAAACAAGAACAGAAATATCTGTAATTCATCAAGTGTAAAAACATCAATTGTATCATTGTGCATTGTTCTTTCATATCATTAATGAAAAGTACAAATAGTAGATAGTAGATGGGAAAGTGGTTCCCATTGTTTAACACCCATATAACAATCAAAATAATCAGTAAGCGATCCATTTACTGTTATACGTAATTTTACACTATGCTTTGTAGCATTTTTACAACCTTTAAGTTAGATGAAACTTCATATTCTATTATTTTAAACCATATACTGTTTCTGTATGCTAAGTTGAACGCATTTTTAAAGTCAACAAATGCTGAGTACACTGTTCTTTTGTCATGTTTAATCATTTCATTGATAATAGAATTTAAGACAACTATGCAATCAACGGTAGATTTTCCCGTTCTAAAGCCAAATTGATTATCAGCTCTCGTACGTATTCGTGTATCGACTATATTGCAGATATCTTAGAAAAGTTCTAGTAAGTAGTTATTTACATCGATCAAGCTTCTCTTCTTTGGAATAGGTGCAATAATACCACTACACCATGTCCGAAGATACACTCAAGATCAGCAAATGAGTACAGGTGAAAAAGCATGCTTACATTCAATAAACATTTCGGGGATCAAAAGATCTTCTCCCTCACTTTTACCTCTTATTAATGATGATATTGCCTTAACAGCTTCATCAACAGTAAAATCAATGTCTAACTGTTCAACATGATAAACATTAAAATTAGTGCGTGATAAATTTTCTTCTTCTTCATAACCACTCGTATAAACATAGTGATTTGCATTATAGTGATTTAAAATAATCGTAAAATTCTTCAGGCGAGGTAGAATTAGTTTTATGTTTTTTCCTAATTTGTTTAATTTGTGACCAAAACTTTTGAAGCTGGTCTGTAGCAAAACTGTGATTTTTTTCTCTGCTAGATATTTAATTTAGCCCGTGCTCTCCGTTTTGTTAGTAATCTACAAGTCACCGTTATTCGCCGATCGGTTTTTCCTACATAATTTGTTTGCAAGCGAAAAGTCTCACAGTCATTATCATACTAAAGGTTTTTTAACTTCCTACTTCTATTATTGGATACATTTCTTTGCTATATAATATAATATATTCGATATATTTTAAATACCCTGATCCAAACGTGTGCCTTCTATGATTATATCATCAACAATTGACTCGATATTGAGTCATTCACAATTCAATGCATCAATATACAAATGCACAATTTCATTATTCTATGATAATGTCCTTGTAGGAACAAAATCACCATTTTCTTTATTCTGATTACATTTTAAAAACAATCCAAGTACTTAAAAGTGCGTGAGGTGAGAACGAATGCATATCGTGTATAACAAAATTATTAACAATCGTAATTAGGTCATATAATTTTTCAAGATTACACTGTTACTATTACCTGACATATGTGTGTATTGCCAATACCGGCATCCTGTCCTATTCTACCATTTACAATTTTGAGATTAGTGCTTATACAAATGTCAAGTAATTTAATACCAGATGAGTTCACGACAGTGTCGATACTGTTCCTTACTGGTAAATCAGACGTTGTAATATTTATTTTATCTTTTATTATAACTGAAATGTACTTGTCAAAATGATTAACATATTCAATAACATCCGATTTATTGCTACACCTTGCATTCAAATCCCCAATTACTGAGACTTCACCATATTGTAATAAATTTCTTATATCAAACTCTAATGTTTCAAAGAATCAAATATCGTGCATTATTAAAATGCAAAGACTTTTGATGAAGAATGTATACAAAACATATGAAAAACACTTGAAAAATATTTTACACAATTTTATCCATATAAATCCAATTTTGTCAGTTTCAACAACGGTAACACCGGATTCAATTGTTTCCTTGTAAAATAAACACTACTCCGTATCCCCTCATACATCTATCCGTCATCGATTTTGGCCGCGGTAACGCAGTAGTCTCATACTCATTAAGTTTAAGTCATCATTTTGATTCACTGAAAAAATAAACAATACACTATCAAACGCATATACAATGTTCAAAAGGTCTTCATCATTAAAACTTAATTTATTAAGACCTTCAATATTTAAACGAATGAATTGGCTTTTTTCAATGTCGCATAAATTTTTAGCCATACAATCTGGACGTGCCGCAATGTCCTTGATAGCTAAGTTTAACTGTATTTGGTCTAGCTGACATGCTCCAGCTTTTATGTTGTCAGTATCTGTGACACTCGGGGGTAATTGTTGAGGGAGTACTTGAGATCCAGAATTAGCCCGGCAGTTACAGAATTAGAATTATAAACCCGTACGTGATAATCACGTATCGAAAACTGGAATACCAGGTTAAATATAGATTTTGTAAACTTCTATTTTCACATTCAAAATGCAGAAAGCAAGGTTGGTTAACGTGAGTCTAAATAGCCTGACCTCAGATCCAATACCTAGCATTAATAGAAAATTATTTTAATCCGACTGTCATACATCCATCACTGTGACAATATCTTGATTTAAAGTCACCCATCCATCACAATAGCTGCATTTAAAGACACCCTTATCCACCACAATAGCTTGATTTAAAGACACTCATCCATCACAATAGGTTGGCTATGGCCATCCAGCCACCAAGCTTCAGTAGTCATGTTTTGCGACTAGAAACTCTAACTGTAAATGGTATAGGTGACAAATTATGTTTTTGAAGCCCGCATAAATATTTGTAAGTTAGAAGACATCGTTTCAGCATAAATTTGAGATAAATGTATAACCAAAGTGATATTCATATATACTAGTACAGTTTTCAACAGAAATCATATCCAGTGCAATATTGTGATTACTATTGTTTCATACTAAGAAATGCATTAACACTGGATTCTAACAAAATACTATGCATGTAAAACTGTCATGAGGACCTCAACATTGTTCACTGAATTTATTCCATGCAAATCTGTTAGCGTTTTGATGTCAAAAACATGTATAATTAGCAAATATTGCTTGCTGTTTAGATATACTGTACACTGACCGATATATCATTATTTCATTTGGCCAGTGTATTGTCCGTAAGTTTTGAACTGGCTCTCATTAATATTTCCGAATATTTCCGCAAATTAAAATTTCGGTATCAAAATATAACTATTGTATATACATTTCTTAACTGACATAATGCCGCATGTGGAGGTAACTGAAAGAACAAAACGTTTAGCTGACGATATCGAGGTTGTGCATTCGAGCCCTTCGTCTGATATATCTTTTCTTCAAATTTTACCTGCAAACTTAACAGGCAGGAAATTTTCTACACTTATCTGGTCAAATATATCATGATTTTTATTGTCCACTTACTGAAAGAAATACACTTGCAATCAAGTTAAAGTTTCATAAAGCTTTAAATTTATGTTAAAAAAACCCTGATAAAACAGCTGTCCAAATAGAGTATCCAAGTATCTTAGATAAAAAGAAACAATACTTGTCACAATCGTTTCAAGAACATAAATACTACAAGAGAAAACAATTAAAATTCGTGGAATATGTTACCAAAAACTGTAAAATAACAATACAATATATTTAATAAAATTTGGCCCGAGATGATCTCGAAACATTGGTAATGTGCGTGGAAGCCAGACAACTTACCACTATCGTATCTTCGGTTAACAATATAAATATGTTCAGGATATAAGTATAAGTATGAAAATGACCGAAAATATTACCAAAGATTAATGAGTGTTGCCAGGGCCATACTTACGAACAAAAGCTTAAGAAATATATACAAACAAATGAGCAGCAAATGAGATTACTTGCAAACTATTTAGTAAAAGTGCATAAGCCGTGCTATAATATATGTATTACATCTCTACAAACATAGCCTATCTTTGTTGTATCTGGTGGTGTGTTCATTTCGCATTAAATATGGAGTGTATATATTTCATATTAGGTAAACTACACACTGAAAAATGACCTTATGTTTTAAACTATATTTCATACGCTCTTTAATAAGTATCAGTAAACAGGAAAATTTTTATGAAGTTTTAAGTCCAGTTCCAGTTAAGTTTTACTATGTGTCTATATTCTCCAGCGTAACATTAGGTATAATTTTAACATAGCGGATACAGTTTTGTTTTACAAATCCCCTATGAATGTTTAAATCTTGTTTCTGATGATACACGTATTTGATGCTCAGCCCCTATTAATTAATGTGCGGATGTTTGTTTTAGAAATATGAATGTATAAATTTAGGTAGAAATTCTATAATTTTCTGAATTTCGACATCTATGATCTGAATTTTGATACCCTAACGCTTTTTGGTAAAGAAGGTAAAACGTAGCCTAAGAGTACTTGCTAGAAATCCTAAATGCTTTTTTTCTGATATTCAAAGCAAACAAATATGCAATTTCAGTAGTAGAACAACACCGCGTTTTTGTAAACCTTTTACCCAATCGCGAAAAGCAGATAAATAGTATTATTTTGGTATCTGTAGAAGACACTGATAAATGGCGCTGCCAAGAGAACATCTGGACTTATGTTTCTTTCCAGAAAGTATTTTCAAAGCCTTGGAGAAAAAGTCACAGGGATTCATGTCAGGTAAATAAGGCGGATGGTTTACAGCTTCCACCTTTTCAGAAGCCAAAAAAGACTTAACAAATCGCACTTATTAGAGGAGGCGTTGTCGTGTATAAGATGGTATCCTGACCCTCCTTTGCTTGGACGTTTCTTATTGTAAAATTCAAACATTAGTAAAGCAATTAGTAATGTACTAGACAGTTAAGCATAATTACTTTAATGTGATTTAATAACTATTCAAATGGGTTTCAATACAGAAACTATTTAAACTTTAGCTAGCATTTTACATTTTGTTATAGTTTAGGCAGTGGAACTAAAAATGCAAACTTCAAGTAAGAACTATACAAACATATTGTTTCCCTTGCGTAAAGTGGGCTTAGGGTAAGTCTCTATATAATTGTGCAATTTCTATCTAGTCACAAAATTCTTTAAACTACAATATGCCTCTCTATGTTATGTCATGCCACCAACAGGAAGGACCACAATGGAAATAAGAGGTTTTTGTTGTTGTTGTTTTGTGTGTGTGTGTGTGTGTGTGTGTGTGTGTGTGTGTGTGTGTGACTTAAGTGATAGTATGCCTTTTTATGACTGTTTATAAGTTTATGTGTGTATTTAATTTATGTTTTACTTGCTTTACATGTTGTTTTAAATGTTGTTTTAAATGCCCATGTATGTGCATGCTTTACCGAAATCTACCTACCTACATACATAAACACTAAGGGCGCCCATTAGTTAGACGTTAGAACTACATAAGAATTCCATTAATATCTAAAAATGTGCCATGGTATTTTGAGGACATTTTTCTGTGTCTCATTTCCTTACATACTGTTTATTCCACACTAAACTGTTTACGTTGGAATTAGTTCAACCCCAAATTTTAAAACTGATATCAGGCTTTTTGACATTCCCTAAACATAATCACTAATCACTGTCATTTTCAAAATTAAAGTCAACCAATGTTTTTTCCTATAGATCACTTGAGTGGACTGCAAGTATGATTCTTTAGTTGGAAAAATATCGAAAAGCTTTAGGATTTAATAATCATACTTACCTTATACTATTCCATCAACAATGTTTCTAATCCCATCCCACTGAATACTCAGAGTCGGACAGCTTTGCATAACTTGAACTAAAACATCCAATGTAGCCATGTTTGGTATTTGGTGGCTCCATTCTTTCAACATGTAATAAATTTTCATCAACGTGCTATTCGGATGATCTTCAACAATGTGTTCTATCTGTACTCGTGTAAGGCCAAGCTCGTAGCCAAGTAACTGCCAGTTCTCGCCTATGCAGTGTGATAATTTGCTTAATAGTTTGTCATTCAACTGTGTGTTTGGAACAAATATTAGATTTTTGCAATCTTGAAACCATTCCAATTTTGCTTCCTCTGCGTACAAGTCATGAGTCGACACATCTGGGCAGGCAATAAGCTTATTGCCATCTAGCTGGGCAACTGATTCTGTATTGATGCTACCATTCTGGCCATGGCTCTCATGGTTGCATCTGAACTGAAGTATATATGGTTGAATGTGTTCTGTATCATCTTGAAGTTTTCGAAATTCATGGATGATTACTGCTTCAGAAAATCGCTTGAAAATATCAGCTTGCTTACCGTCAACATCTAACGATGGAATTAGACTGACAACCGTCAACTCGATGCCACTGTACTTCATTTCCGCTACTCCTGCATGATTTGCGTTAAGTCTAACAACGCATATGTCTGCAAAAATGAGAGATTGTCTGCCTGTATGCACAATTGGCCATTTAGCTATTACCGCAGCAATATAACGATGGTATATTGTCGGGACAATTTGTGAAAGTTCAAAAAACATCACAAGCCGAATACGTGATTGCTTCTTTCCCTGGAGAAACTCTTGTATGTCTGCTTTCTTTGAATGATCTCTCAGCAAGCTTGGAACAATATACCAGCCTAGTGCCGATGAGGTTCCAGTTGTTTCATCAAATTGTTTTGCTTCTGATATAATGTGATGCTTTGTCAGAAAGGCAAGAAGTATATCTCTATATTGGTGAAAAAGGTTTGCTTTATTTTCAAACTGACTCCATTGCCATTCAATGAGCTTTTTCTCCAACCTTGCCTCTGTAAGTAACTTCTTCCAAATTGGTCTTATTTCCGGATCAGTCAAACAGAAACGCTCACTAGTAATAAGCGTCTTGAATGCATCGATAAGATATTGCGGATCGAGAACAACATATTGTGATATTGGTTCTTCATCAAAGTAAACAAATGTGCCTTTACTGTGATGGTATCGCAGGAACAACTTCGCCTGTTCCAAACTACGTAACGGAAATTCGTTTTCACTATCAATAGCCATTACATGATCTAAAGAAAGTATTTTGAGGTGTTTTTTCTCTTTGAGAGACTTTTCAAGCTGAATCCATTTTGCAGGTATTTCAAGAATATTTGTTTCCTCATTTCCAATTTTACCAATGGTTTCTTTTAAAGCTGCAACAGATGCATCTTGAGGGTCAGTATTATCGACCGGAAAGTCGTCGGGATGCAAATGCATGAGCATTTTTGTACCATCAAACAGTTGTCTAACATCATCGAAGTAATTCTTTATAAACCGTCGTTTCTCATCTGCGTTTCCCCTGACCTGATCTTTGTGTGTACCTACTAGAATTACTTTTGGTTGCGTACCGTCTGCTGACCCTACAAATGAATGGATAGACTGCATCCAAAATTGTAGGAAGAATTCCATGTTTCTGTTATTCGACTCTGCAGGGAATTCGTCATCAAAAACAACTGTTTTGAGATCCAAGGAGAGGTCAAATACTAAAAGATAAATTGCCCTTCTGCTATGAAAAATCGTATGAGTAGCGTAGAAAATATACTGTCCACCAAAATCCCATATGTCAAATGTTGCTGGCATGTTCACAGGCGATTTAGACGTTTTCTTACTTAAAGCTTTTGAGAACGAATCAATTTCTTTGTTCGTTAGGACTCTTTTGGCTTTTTCATTGCCATCATCTGCCCGATAATTGCTTTCGGAGGCATTCCCAAAATCAGATAATTTGCCAGTGCAATCTTGTTTCCGATTTTGATCTGTATCATATACACTTTGTCCTAAAGGCTTATACGTGGTTTTTATTGAGCGGGTCGGTTGTTGTTTGCGTTTTTGCTTATCTGATATTGAATTTTCTTGAAGTGCTACGGCTTGTAAAGGTTGCTGGACTTCAACATGTTTTTCCCCTTTTAACTCTTTGTTCAATGCAGCTGAAACCAAACGTTTGACAATATCAGATTTTTCACCCTCTGTTTTTCGGTATGTAAATTGTCCACCATCTTTTTTATAACATGTGTAATGTTCGATTTCTATACCATTGGTACTTTTAACACCTCTCACGTTCTGTCCAAGCAGTCTCTTAGTTAAAGAAGTTTTTCCTTGCTTGTAGTTTCCAACGATATTTACTCTTACAGACCTGTCTTGCTCTATACCATCTTTCAGCGCTTTCTCATACAAATCTAATATATATGGATCTAATTTCATTTCACCTGGAACTAAAACAAGAAACATCCTTAAAACCAATAGGTTCTAGCCGAAGTACGATTATTGCATATTAAAAGCACAAAAGCGGCATTCATCGACTAGGCACATACATCGTCTTAGTATTGAAACTTCCAAAGAAGTTTCGTAGCCCTAGAACGTACTTTGTTAAGAAACAACAAGAAATAATCTGACCAGAAAAAGAAGACAATAACTTAAGAGTGAACTTCCTACGAATTTTTGCTGAAATCCAGCCCGGGGTTGCTAAGTAATTCTCCGGATAAGGATGTCGCTCTAATTTACTTACGTTGAATAATCAAAGGCCAATAACTCGAAAAACCCGTACATAAAGAAAAAATCACATCTCCTCTTTTGAGTGAAGTTTCCTAGTATGAATTTTTAGGGAATTCCAGCCAGTGCTGGGGGAAAACTCATGACAAGTAATGGTGCTACAGTTTACTTATGCTGAATAATCAAAGCGGAGAGAAGTTACTCTGGACAAAATTTGAGGAACTGACGGATGGAAAAAGCAGCGACTTGCATGTTCCCAATTTTTGGGAGCATAATAATAAGTCGGAAGAATCTATGTATTTTTAATTAATTCTACTGTTTTCTGAGTTTTTGTCGAAAAGTGTCCAGGATGCAATAATCGGCACTCTCGACAGAATCTTCGAGAAAATGTTTAGTTTATCTCGTACATGTATGTTAAGTTGATAGACAAAGTTTTAATAGGTCTCGTTTATTTTATTTTCTTTTATAAGCATTCTGTGTTGTCTATAAGATTACCTGTTGAATATGTGATTAACTGTATAACTGATACTGCGTTGTTTTTTCTGTCAATAAAGAAGACGTGCCGAAGTATAAGAATAATCCCAAATGTTATATTATTGTAGCATATATACTTTGATTTTGTTAAATGTCACGACAATAAGGAGTAGACAGCGGCTGTAAATGATAACTAACTATAAACAATACTTTAAAGTATCGTATAAATATACCATACCTGAGAACTTTTCCGATATTTCTTGAAAAGTGTCAATTATCTATAATAATGAAATAAAAATAAGTTTAGCTTATAATAATTTATTTTAGCTCGACTATGATGAAAGCTTCAAGTTAATCTGAATCACTTTTGAGTCAAATTTAATACCCGCCGGTATGGAGACAGTCAACCAGACACGATATGAAACAAGAGGGTCATGAATACCCTGGATCGCTCACCAGAGTAATATGAGCTACATGTTTCAAATGTCAAACTGATGATGTTTAGAAATTTTTTGGAAAATTTTCCGATGTACAATCAAGTAACCCCTGGGGCGGGGCCAATTTTACCCCGAAGGTCACGATTTGAGCAAATTTGTAGAAGTCTAATAGGCAATGTTACATATCGAATATCTAAGATCTAGGCCTTCTGGTTTATTTTACGCAAATTTATGAAGATTTCCCTATGTACAATCAAGTAACCCCCGGGCTGGGTCAATTTGTCCCTTGGGGGGTATCAAGATTTGAACAAATTTTGTAGAGGTCCACTAGGCAATGCTACATGTCAAATATCTAAGCTCTAGGCCTTCTAGTTTATTTTTAGAAAATTTTGAAGATTTTTTTATGTACAATCAAGTAACCACATGGGGCGGGGTCAATTTGACCTCGAGGGTCATGATTTGAACAAGTTTTGTAGAAGTCTACTAGGCAATGCTACATGTCAAATATCTCAGATCTAGGCCTTTTGGTTTATTTTAAGAAAAAATTTGAAGACTTTCCTATGTAAAATCAAGTGACCCCTGGGGCGGGGTCAATTTTGACCCTGGGGGTCATGATTTGAACAAATGTTGTAGAGATCTACTAGGCAATGCTACATGTGAAATATCTAAACTCTAGGCCTTCTGGTTTATTTTAAGAAAATTTTTGAAGATTTTCATATGTAAAATCAAGTGACCCCCAGGGCGGGATCAATTTTGACCCCGGGGTCATGATTTGAACAACTTTAGTAGAAATCCACTAGGCAATGCTACATGTCAAATATCTAAGCTCTAGGGCTTCTGCTTTTTGAGAAGAAGATTTTTTAAGATTTTCCTATGTAAAATCAAGTGACCCCTGGGGCGGGGTCATTATTTGAACAAATTTTGTAGAGATCCACTAGGCAATGCTACATGTAAAATATCTAAGCTCTATGCCTTTTGGTTTATTTTTAGAAATTTTTTAAGGTTTTCATATGTAAAATCAAGTGACCCCAGGGGCGGGATCAATTTTGACCCCGGGGTCATGATTTGAACAACTTTAGTAGAGGTCTACTAGGCAATGCTACATGTCAAATATTTAAGGTCTAGGGCCTCTGGTTTTTGAGAAGAAGACTTTTTAAGATTTTTCTATGTAAAATCAAGTGACTCCTGGGGCGGGATTAATTTTGACCCCGGAGTCATGACTTGAACAAACTTGGTAGAGATCCACTAGGCAATGCTTCACACCAAGTGTCTAAGCTCCAGGGCTTCTGGTTTTTGAGAAGAAGATTTTTTAAGTTTTTCCTTTCGGTTGCCATGGCAACCAGAGTTCTGCATGGAATTCAATTCTTTGAACACTTTTTAAAGAAGACCGTCCAAGAAACATCCCTGTGAAGTTTCATCAAAATTGGCCTGTTGGTTTAGGAGATGTTGTTTAAAGGAAAGTGTGGACGGACGACGGACGTACAACGGACGGACGGACGCCGGACGGTGAGCGATCACAATACCTCACCCCGAGCACTTTGTGCTCAGATGAGCTAAAAAAAACAAACAACAAACAACATGAAAATCGTATCCCCAATCCCCCTTTAACTTTTCCCTTTCCAATTTTTGAGGACCATGTGCGCGCAGCTGCACATTTTACGTAAAGCTAGTTACGCTCCTGGAAATAGAAAACGAGCTCAAGCTAGATTTGGTTTATCCACGCTGTTCTGAGGGTTATGAAAACATTTGCCTTACTCAAGCAGACATGTTCGATATTTTTTCTTTCCTCCTATTAATTTCATTACAACTCTTTCAAAGATATTGTAAGTTAAAATCGCTCATACATTATGACGTCGTCAAATAATCATGTCAGTATGCGCTCCGTGTAGCTTATCTTTCCCTAGATTGCTGTAAGGTGATCTCCTACCCGAATACCATTGTCTTTCCTTGCTAGGTAGGAAAGAAAAATCATGAGATTCCATTAGAAATATGTAAAGTGCCACGAATGTGTAATGTTTGGCAAGGGTACAACTTTATCGACTTCATTTTGCACTATATCTTTATGATACCTTTTATTTCGAAGCCACTATAATTTAATGTCTAGAATATGTGTACCTACCGGATTTAGCAGTCGTCTTATGAAGCCTGGCTCCGTGGTACTTTCTTTCTTTCTACTGCTATTTGAGCTGATAAGATCGTTTTCAGTACCTCTATAAAATACCTGTAAATCACAAGTCTGTTAATATACCGAGGCCTTTAAGAGATTAGATTTTCAGTTTATGCTTTCAGTCGTTTATCAAGAAATAAGACAAAGTACGAGGATTGTTCAAAAATAACGTAGACTTTTGTCGTCAAAAGGCACCTATTGTGTTGAGTGCAATGTGTGGCAAATGATTTTAATCCGCAATCCTTTTGTAAATTAGTCAATATTGTTTGAACATTACATTTTAAATACCAATGCTACGCATAACCGGTGCAGTCGCTGTTTCATCTGTTATGATTTGAATCCGTCCGCATAGACAGTCTACTTGCTGACTTGAAACAAGAACGCCTAAGTCTATCAACACGTCACGGTGTCAC
Source organism: Mercenaria mercenaria (assembly GCF_021730395.1). NCBI lineage: Eukaryota > Metazoa > Mollusca > Bivalvia > Venerida > Veneridae > Mercenaria > Mercenaria mercenaria. The sequence continues at coordinate 4,136,342 of NC_069378.1, forward strand.
AAAAGTATGGCGTCATTCGGACGTGGGAGTCGGAAGTAAACAAGCTACAAAGTTTAAGTTTAACCTATGTGACATTGCTGTTTATAACGCATGTAATGTCTTCATCGGCTCGCACAGCCAGCAAGTTATGTAGAGAAGTTGGCAAACACCAGCTGAAATTTATAAACGAATAAAACCGACGCCCAAACAATGCCGATTATTTGTGTCACAACCTTTAAGTGGTACAAACGATTCAGAAATTTTCAGAATTGCTAAAAGACAGCGAAGGTCGAGAGAAAAAAATAATTCCGTGATTAAACGTTAATCTATGACGCCAGTGATAAATACCAGTTACTCACGGTGCGCATGTCCGAGATGTTTAGTGTCAGGATACTTCTTATATGACCAAGGAAAGTGCCTACGCCTTTAGTATCTTGATTAATGAAATGTGTTCAATCGCTAAGGTGATTACGTCTCAGACTAGCTTACAAGCTATTTAGAATGGCTTTTGTTTAAACGTAGAGCTGATGAGACCATATATAAAATATATAGTTTTTTTCTATGGCTACCTCGCCTAAATTATTCGTGTACCAATGATTCGTATATGATTTAAATTATGAGCTAGACAATTTCAGGTATCGGGCGAATCACTCAATGTTCCAAAATAAGAACATTCAACTAATGCAAATCTGCATAAACTCCTATAGACTGGGGATACTATTCTTAACTGGTCCTTTTTGTTAAAGTTCACGTCAGACGATGTCTTTGAATCAACAACATACGAGTCCTATCACCTTAATGTTAAGCTTATGTCCTCTTAATTGAAGTTTCAACACAATATGATTGCCCTGATTCCTGGATAGTCAGCGCCTATAGGCTATAACATATAGTATTAAACTACCATATATAGGTATGAGCGCGATGCATTGGCTGTACTTCGCCAATAAAGTTGAACCTCGTCAATAAGCTTGAACTCTCCTACTGTGTCAGTAGATTACCTAACCATATCTCTCTGTGTCAGCTTTTCGCCTATAGCATTCGACTATCCCGTAGAGGTTTACCTTCCGTGCGCTGGCCTTAAAGCTCGAAACCTTGTTACAGTTCTGCAACTCTTCTTTAGTTTATGAACGTCAACATTCTTTTTAATAATATATCTGCCCTTTCAGCGTAGCTGCAATAACTTTGTCATCAAGATACTGTGATAAATTATTAGCTGACTTTTCGATGTGCCTGCGTCAAACGCTGGATACAGAATGAATTCACTGTCATTCTTAAACCTATTTATACCCTAACAGAAGTGCGCTTTGATTGGTGCTATTTATAAAACTTGTTTCTGATTGGTCTAAATTTTTACATGGTATTTTACGAGTACTTGCGCTGAGAAATAGTTGGTCCCCTTTTACTATTGTCTATAATATAATGTGTGACGCTAAGATCCAGCTATCACTTTTATTAACCAAAATCGCCATAAATGACATAAATCTATTTACAGAAATTCACTTATAATTATAGCAATAATGCAGAATGCAGATTGAATCTTGCACCATCTATGCTTATGTATTACGTTTTCATTTTATTCAATATACAAATTCTTCTTCTTCTTCTTCGTTCGCAACTACACTGTCAGACCAGTTGCCCCGATGAAACTTGTGGTTTGTCGCAGATCCTCAATGTCTCCATACAGTTTCTGGTGGATTGAGGTATCTATCGGTCAAGTCGCAGCTCGCTCCTGGTCATGCCTTTTACATAGCTTAATTATATGCTCATATACAAATTCTTCTGAGACTTGGCGTAAATGTTCATACTGTTTTTAATGTTCTAACCAAACAACTTATTATCACTTATTTATTGTTCACAAGATTTAATAAAGGAAATTTACAAATATATATTAATGCAAACCTAATGAAAGCATCTCCTTGATTGTGTCAGGACGTCGTTCACGTCTTTGAAATTAGATTATCGTGCGCCGGGTTCGGGTAACTGTTTTTAAGAAGCCGTAACTCTGATGATCATAATCACGTTAAATTTGCAGTTTGGGAATTATGATTGTGTATTTTTGCTCTGCTTCATTAACGTATATCATATTTAGAAAAAAGTCTACGTTACTTTTGAACAGCCCTCGTAAGCAAACATTGTACTTACTTTTATGAGTACCAGTCTATTGTATTAATCATTTCATTGCCATTAAGCCGTTTTCATATCAAATTATTTTGTTATTACATACGTCATATATTGCGCTGTCAAGCCATACCTCAGATTTCTGTTTTCTGTGTAGCATTTGTCTGACTGCTTGATCAAACATGCTACGAACACAGGAATAATCTGTTGCAATGACTTCTAAGTACATTGCCCCATAACGTTCAGCGATCTAAAAAGAAAAGAAACAAGGACTACTTCAAACAAAATAATAGTAATATCTATGTACAGTCAGTTTCGTGGAATTTACATTAATTGCTTCAGAAAATTTTATCATGAATGCTTAGAAGCTTTTTCATAGCTTTAATGCGTCTGTAAGGCAGTCGACAAATCTAAAAACAAGATAACCATCATAGACCTTAAGGAGGTAGGTTACCTTTATATTTGTATGTGCGCATGTCCAACCGGAAGCTAACGTGACGATTTACGACGACGTTTACGACAAACTAAATGTGTTTGTTTATTCATTCTTCTGAAAACAAATCATAGACCTGTCTTCGATCTGACGCTTTATGGTTTAATAATGCAGAAATAATGAATAAATTGCCGCAGAAACGCTTCAAAACAATGTTGCCTTAAAATGACGTCATTGACGTCATGACGTTACGTGTCAGTTACCGCGCAAAATTAATAGCTTTTATCTTGAAAGTACGTAATTCTGTGCATTTTCTTTATTCAAACTATTTTCAAATAACCATTATTTGCTGAAATATTTTTTATGAGTCTTTTGCTCTGAAAAATAATCAATATTTTGCTTCTTTTATGTAGTTATATTGAAATGTTATGCGGAATGTAAGAAAATGGATGATGGTAACCAATGTTATTTGGAATATAGTTGGGTGAGAGGTTACTTGTTACGGCCATTTTCAAATAAAAAATCCAGCAGTTTGATTTGTGATACCTATTTTTCAGGTTCCGTTGATAATTTGTTACTTATATACTAAAACTAAGATCTTAAAGTGTTCAAATTTCAGTAGAAAATTGTGGTTTCTTGAATTGAATTGATGTTACCATGGAAACGAAGCCCGTGACCTATGTATCTAAATGTAAAATTCAAAAGCGTTGACACTAGTCTATTTAAGAAACACAGCTTCGGCTTTTTATTTTCATTTCAACAATATCCATGAGAATAATAGTAGCATGCTGAACGATTTTTCCATGAAAAATGCCAGACGAGGGGTACTGCTTAAGTATTCTAAGCTTTGAAATTTGTTTGAATAAATGCAGATAACACGAAAATATAACTTACGTTAGAAATAATATGTTTTAAAGCTACATCAACTAGAAAGATAATCTTATTCAATATTATTTTATAAGAAATTACGAAACAAAGCAAGATATAAGCCATTTTAAACATCTATGTTGCCATGGTTACTTTAAACTTTAAGAAAAATAGGGTACCACGTATAGTGCTTGGTATTTTGCTAATAATATTACCCAGATATTCCATGTTGGTCATTAACAGAATGGCACTGAAGCCGTCGAAAACCCCTATTTTTATACATAATTGTTCAAAAATGAGAGAAAATGCGTTACCATGGAAACACGAGCCCCGCGACATATACATTTTAAGCTTATATTAGAAAGCTAACGTGCATACTAGTAAAATTATAGATTATGCTGACGTGTACGGATATCAATGAAACTAAAATACACTGAAAAGTGTTAAATATCCGTATTTTCCTTCTTCTTTCAATATGAAATACCAGAGTTCAACAGCCAAACATGTGCAATGTTTTGAATAGAGTCACCCAAAAGAATAATGTTTGTCAAAATATTTTGAAAACTAACCTGCAAAGTCAGGGGAGAAAATGTGTTAAAGTATTTATAGATCCGTATGGGAAAATTGGACCTGGCCCCACAGGGGCCATTTACTTCGTGAAGCCAAGATTAATTTAACAAATTTTGTAGATCACCTTACAAGAAACATTAAATAATATCTTTTTTTTCCAAAATCCGATCAGTAGTTTAGGTGAAGATGGTGTTTCAATATATTTCAGTTTTTAGCTCTGGTGGTTACGGTAAACTAAAATAATCTGAACACTCTTTGAGTACAGTATTCAAATGATCAGATAAGTTTGTCAGAGATTTTTCCATTTTATTAGAACACACAACACTAATAACAAATCATTCATACTTATGTCATTATATGCTTTGAAATGAATTGCCTAGATTCATCATCTGCGACCAATAAAATAATAATAATGTATATTTACGAGCCAAAGTGTGTATAAATGTTCTCTTGCTGCACTTACAGCATAATGAAGGGTTCATGGATATATGTTAAAATGTTTGTACAGTAGAGGGACAAGACACAGGATCATATAGTAAATGTAGAAACTACTATGGAGTTTGTCAATTAACTTCAAGTGTAAGCCATATTCATCATAAGTCACCAGGCCTGATTTGAACCCTGATTTCGTACTTTTATTAAATGTTAGTAACAAACAAAATTTGTGCTCCAAATCCCCGGCTTTGACATGCGGTGTTCATTACTTTTGAAAGCTCCCAACTGGACGGAAAAAATTAAAGTTAAAATAGCTTATTCGACAAAGCATCCTTTCTTTGCAGATTTATTACCTGACATAAGATATATTATGCTAAGGTAGAACATAGGTTTGAATTACACATTGACTAGATTAATACAGTTAATCGTACGCTCTGTATAATTCATTTGGTGGTTGATGACCGGTTATGATGTAGTCCGACACAAAGGTTGTAACTCCTTCACTTGGTTACGATGGAGAGAGTGGAGAGGACGTGTCTAAAATTAATTTTCATTTCGGCAAAGTTTCAGAATTCTGCAATTAGTTCTCCTGTATCTGTCCCCTGTGTTTATTCAAGACTTCTCAGCCTTACGGTAGGGATAGGTCCTGCCTATGAGGAGAATAATTTTGCATATGAAAGGCAACGTGTCACTACGTGTTTTCTACTATTATAGGCAGTACGGTTAGCATACATATAGACCTAAACCTGTGAAACTTAGATAAATTCAAATTCCCTTATTTTAGCAAATGTGCTACAAATGGGAACGGAGTCAATACACTCCCACCTAAGATGGAATAATTCAATATCCTTCTGGTACAAGTCCTTACGCTCCTTCAAACAACTTAATTGGCTAAGGTAGCTGACTTTACATCACTTGCTCCTGACCGGTGTTAATTCGAGCCTTACTTAAGGTATATAAATTCTTCGTGTATACTGTTGAAAAACGGCGATAAACCCAAAACAAACAAACAAACAAATCTTCATGTGAGGAAGCCATCCAGCTAGCTAGTGGAAGGTTGGTTATTCTATCCACGTGACAAAATCATACCCAGAGGTGCACCTGAGATCTACCTGCACCATTAACAGCTTTTAAGTCGCCATATGATCTATAATTTTGTCAGTGTGACAGTAAACGCAACAACAGCAAAATATTAACAAACACATCAAACAGCTTGAATCAAAAGTATAACATAGTGATGGCAAGATTTAGCGTTCTCATTAATAATTTTAAATGTCAGGGCATGGTTCTCATTTAAATCACATTGCCAGCCACGGACAATTGAATGTCGTCAGCATATAACAAGCAACATATCTGAGTGTCATTTATATGTATCCCCTTGTTAAGAGACTTAAGTCCTTCAACAAGATCATTTAAGAAATGAAATGTATGTCAATGTGGCATAGTGCCCTCATCAGTCACTGTACATGGTGCAATGACTAAGTGAAACATGTTTCAAGGTGTATGCGACACAAACTGTTAAAGAATTTGTGTGTTTTTTTCACTAAGTCAATGACTGTAATTCTGGTCTTGCTGAGTGAAATCACAAACAGAACACAAAGTACTAACTTTATATTTTACATAATAATCTTGTAACGTGTTGACTCTAGGTCAGCTACTTTTGAGGTTCATAGGGCTCAGACTTTTATATCTGTAATGCATATTCTGACAAAGTCTAGGAATATAACTCTGGTCTGGCAGAGTGAAATCCAAAACAAAACTCAGGTACACAAATTAACATGCTGAATAATATTCCTACATGGTTCCATGACTCCAGGTCAAATATTATTTAAAGCATATGCAACACAAACAATTAAACATTTCATGTACATTTTCAGTTAGTCAATGATCAATAACTCTTGTCTTACTGGGTGAAATCCCAAACAGAACACAAGATGCCCAACTTCAAATATAATATATCAATCCTCTTAAGTTGTATGACTCTTAAGTCAAATTCTTTTTGTGATACATGCTATATAAACTTGTATGCCCTTTATGCATATTTTTGACTAATCGATGGACGTAATTGTGATCTGACCGACCATCGCAGGCACCTTTGTATAACCACAGACTTTCCTTAAGCCAGCTGGATAGATTACATGATTACATCAAACAATATCGGTGATGGGCAAGTGGTTCGAAGTCAGTGAAATTACACACTCGTCACGGAGGCTCCTTTTTCATGAAACGAAAACATGTTATAAATCGGCCTTAGATGAGATATTATGATCGTTTCATATTTTATAAAAAGGCAGCCATTTTGTTTCCATAGCAAATAAAACAAATATGGCCGATTTGGGGCCAATCTGATTGACACGTGATCTATCAAAACTATGTTTATTCACTTTATTGTACATTACATATATTCCGCGAACCATTCAGTTTACACAAAAAAGTGCTAAACAAGAAACCTAAGGCTCTATAGGATCTTTTAAGAAGACAAATTCTTGATTTACACACGGAAGCATTTTTGACCGAATTACTGCTGTATTAGATACTTAAGTTAAATTACCGTCTTTCCTTCGCTACTGCTTACATTCCTTTTACTTTTCAAATAACAAATACTTCCAACTATAATTATATTGACTTCGGAAACTGCATCCTGAAACATAAACCCTAAAAATCATTAATTTATATATCAAGAGGTTAATATGTAAGACGATGGTGCCTTTTGGCAATAATGGAACACCTAGTGGCATATGCCCACAATCTCTATCGTGACGGCCATTAAGAAGCTAGGTGTGCCATCCAAGAATCAAAGCCATTTATTAATCCTTTAATTAAATACCTTCATTCATTCATTTTTGTTACTCTTTATAGTACGGTAAAAATAAATGATTGTAGCTCTTCATGCTGTTTATCAAAAAAGAGGAGAAAACTTTGCAAGCAATAGATGAATTAAACTTTAAACATATACGAACTAATTATAAAAAATAAATTTCGTACGCATTCAACAGTTGATATGAAGTCTTGAACTTTGCTAGACAAGTTGATGTTTGTTGCATCACATACGATCAGTACTCCCTAAAAGAACAAATATTACTCATATTTAATAACAGGTAAGTAAAACAGAAATTTGCCTAAACTGATGTGTAATAGATAAGAACCAAGAACCCGGGAAGTGGACAAAAACATGCACATGCTAGATCCTAATTTGACAGCTATAATATGTTCTAAGTGCAGAGGAAAAAAGTTTGTCGTCGCAACAGATAGACTTTTGTTCTGTAATATGCAAGTGTCATATATGTACCTCTCAATTTACAATGGTTATCCGAAGTGCTACCCAATCGCCAGTTTTTCTGTAAGCAATTTACTCGCAAGCTTCTAGTTTTAGTAAATTCGAGTAAGTTAGTTAAACACCTTACATGAACTTACACCTTACATGAACTTCAAATTGCCTTTAATTCTGACTCAATATCATATTAACCGAGTGACTAATTAGACTTTCTTGAATTTGGTAAAGTAAAACACGTTTCATCAAAAGAAGTAATGACCCGACGTTTTTAGACACACCGGTGTTTAACACTTTTACAGATACACGTTACGTTTTCCTCTATGGTGCCGAAAAGCTGCTTTGATACTTGTTTTCTTGCTAACTTCATCGGGTCCTTAATGGTGTTTCACTTGTCCTGTTTTCTGTAAAGGCATGGGGTACACGCGTTTATGGTTCTTTAGGCTTGTAATTATACAGATTTACAAAAGCAGTTTGGTGTTTTACATACAATGTTCTTAGCACCCCATTAGTATTTTGCCACTGACCGTTCCCTGTGTCCCACTTCTTTCTTTTACTTGTTAGTTTTGCCCTCGTTATCAATATATCTCACTTTGTGTTTCTATTTTTGTGCTTATGTTTATCAAAATATACAACCATGCATACTATGTTATAGGGTTGTGGTCTACGGAGGCTTCGTTCCGGAACGTGGCTTGGTCTATTGTAAATATTTATTCTTGAATTTATACTCTTAGGAGAAAAGAATAGTCTCCAATGTGAAAGGGTTGAACACACACTCACGCGCACGCGCGCGCGCGCGCGCGCGCACACACACACACACACACACACGCGCGCGCACTTACAATTTTACAATCGCTCTAACGCCAGTGAACTCGGACGCATTTACTTTTATTCAAATATTCAAATGCCATTTACCTCACCATGACTATAATTTTCAGCATAAACTGGATCTAGTATTAACCTCTGCCTTGTCGACATTGGTATCCTGAAATAAGACAACTCATGATTATATGACATGAATATTTAGAACTTAATACACATTTACCAATTCCTTTAAACAGTTAAGACTCAGGGAGGTCAATGTACCCTAGTTATTTATTTCATTTCACATCAGAATTATCTTAAAGGTCGTTGCAAAACCCCATACCTGTTTCGGGCCCTAGTAATATAAGATACAAACACTAATGTTCACACAGGCAAGGCAAAAGTCATTTAAATGTTACTTTATAAATCTGACAAAAATATAAGATAATGATATTTATTTTGCGCATCAAAATTTACGTTGTATCCAAGGTTACTAATACCAAGCGCAATTTTGATGCATCTTGCAATTTTCGTATTGACGATAAGAAATAAGGTGTACAACGGTCATGTTCATAGTCATTGCTTGTACAACTAACAGAAACCTACCTCTCTAATACCAAGAAAACGGATATCATATTCATACGGAGTTTACAAAGCTTCTTTCACTTGTAACTCTATTTAATGCTATTTTGTTGTTTAATTTCAATGTCGTTTTATAAAATAATGTAGATTTTAAAGGTATGTATCGTAAAGGTGTATCGTTTAATTTGATTTATAGATAAATATTCCCTGAAAAAACACTACTGAATTTTCATTGAACGGCGTTTTCCAACAGCATTTCATTTATGTAAGAGCAAGCAGTTATCTAAAAGTCATTTAAATGTTACTTTATAAATCTGACAAAAATATAAGATAATGATATTTATTTTGCGCATCAAAATTTACGTTGTATCCAAGGTTACTAATACCAAGCGCAATTTTGATGCATCTTGCAATTTTCGTATTGACGATAAGAAATAAGGTGTACAACGGTCATGTTCATAGTCATTGCTTGTACAACTAACAGAAACCTACCTCTCTAATACCAAGAAAACGGATATCATATTCATACGGAGTTTACAAAGCTTCTTTCACTTGTAACTCTATTTAATGCTATTTTGTTGTTTAATTTCAATGTCGTTTTATAAAATAATGTAGATTTTAAAGGTATGTATCGTAAAGGTGTATCGTTTAATTTGATTTATAGATAAATATTCCCTGAAAAAACACTACTGAATTTTCATTGAACGGCGTTTTCCAACAGCATTTCATTTATGTAAGAGCAAGCAGTTATCTAAACAATGGTTAAAGTCCAACAGGAAATGCAAAGTTAAAAGAACGCAAGTACATGCATACCACTCCACTAAAAGGTGTATGTATGGAATTCGTCCAGCTCACTTACGGAAGGTTAGTGGCTTCTCCCAGGTGCTCCAAATATGCCTGACACAATGCCTAGAAGGATATCCGGGGTCTTCCTCCATCATTGAAAGCGGAAAAATCGCGATACGACATACATCGTGTCGGTGCTACTCTAATCTACACAAAAAAGACCCCATAAACGTTTACCGACTGAGCTCAGCCACCCATACAACACATAATAAATACTCAAAATAATAGTACAAAATGTATTATAAGACATTTGTGCCAGAACAGACTGATAAAACAAATAATCGGAAAAAGTGCTTCTAGTTATCTTGCAAATATTTATCAAGTTGCAACTGCCTCGTCCGATAACGACACTGATACCAAACAAGAGAGAACAAGCTAGATACAAATGCACAACGTTACAACGCCAATTACTTGCAATGTAGACCACATATCTTGCAAACAATTTGTTTTATACAAGAGTGCTGTCTTCAGAAAGTGCAAAACACTGACATTTTATGTTCATCTGTAAAGGTTAATCTGTATTGCGATAATAGAGAAAACTCTTACATCAATAAGTTTCAATTGTTCTGTTATCAACATATGCCAATGTTTGTGTAATTTGTGTTTCCGATGTATTCATAACATGATGTATAAGCAAGGACACTGTTTGAATCTTCACATTGTTTCCGTGCTGCAATTTTAGCTGAACTGGTGTAAGTACATATATCAAACATTATATCTTTATACATATAAAGGGATCAATTCATTCTCGTTGTAAAATACCACATTCGTATTTAAATTAAACCGCCCTCTTTAAATAGAACCAATCTGAATGGATTTCTTTAAAACAGAACAGGAGTTCTAAGGTATGCAGATGGCAGATAATTCATTTGGTATCTAGTAACTTATGTAGAAATATCAAGGATTCAACAAATACTTTTTTCTCTGTACCTTGATAAAAAGATATTGCAGCTACTGTCATGGCGGATGAATTATTTAAAAGAAGAAGTTCAAGCTTCGTAGATAAAAATTAAAGAATAGTGCGGTCATTTTGTGAAAAAGTCCTGCTATTGAAAGGGTAGAAAGTGAATACACGTTGTCTCAAATTCAAAACTGAATGGAGGTTTGAAAACAATGAGAATGGCTGAAATTACATGTATTTCAAAATGGCCGTCATTCATGAAATATACGAAGAGATGTGATGATCAATCATGCTCAGCAAATATCCTGATATTCAGAAATAGAGCTCTGATTTTTGGCAGAGGTAACTATTAATGTATGAGAAAGTTGATTCTTAAATCATAAAACTGAATATTAATTAGATATAGACAAAAAATAATTGTATGTATATAATCAAATATGAAAACTTCATAACCTGGATTTACATTGTTTAGTGAACATCTTCTCAAAGGATAAACTATTAAATGCGCCTAATTCAATATAAAAGGGAACAATTATTGGATTTAATGGTCCATTACTAAGGGAAAGTAAGTTGGCAATTTTTTTCATAGCCAGTGCATAGACTTCTGCAAGACACTAAATAATGAAGATTGGCAGGTCAAAATTTACAGAAGGTCTTTGGAACTCAAAGAAATGTATGTGTATTATGTTGAATCGACAGAATGACCCCCCAGGTCTTTTTAACTTTCTTCATACTTCATAGAAAAATAATTGTACATATACTGCGATTTATTTCGAATTTCTACATACCAACTTTCATTTTTCCAATAAATTGAAATAGTTTCTGTGCCTTTTAAAAGAAATTAAAATGTTCACTTTCCTTAGTATTGGACCTTTAAGAGTATCGAGAAACCATACAATACCAGACAAAGTAGCTTTAACAACATTGAAACATAAGAGATAAGGAGATTCGTGTATGGGACACAAATAAAGGTGTAAATCTGGACAATTTGAAAACTTTACCTGAGCAAATCCAAACTGTAACTCTAAATAGAAGAATCAGTACACCAAAAAAGTATGATGGAATTAAAAAACTTACTTCAATAAAATATGAATCATTAACTGTAGTGAAAGGCCAGACCAAATTAGACATTTGTTGTATCAATGGAAGATCAGTCAAAAACAAAACTGCATTATTGTGTGATTTCGTCCTCTCAAACGATTTTGATATTCACAGAAACTTGGCTTGGTTTAACTATAGATAAGGCATGCATCAGCGAACTCGTGTCATGATGTGGATACCATATAAAACATGCCTCCCCCACTCCCCCCGCCCCCGTCCTGGTAATAAGCGCGGAGGTGGTGTTACACTAATCCACAAGTCTAACATAAACGTTCGTATTAACAATTATAGTGGAAATTTCAACCGTACCAAAATCTTTCAAAAGCTGTCGTATACGACCACTCTTTAAGAAACAAAATCTCGATGAAAATACAAAATGTATCTTGAAGAACTACAGACCAGTGTCAAATTTACCATATGTTTCCAAACTTGTAGAAAAAGTGGTCAGCTCTCGTATTGAAGAACATCTAACACAAAATAATCTGCATGAAGATCACCAGTCAGCAAACAGGAAATTCCATTCAACCGAGACGACCTGAGTGAAAGTACAAAATGATATCCTGGAATCCCTGGACCAAGGCGAGGTCTCAGTATTAGTGCTACTTCATTTATCAGCAGCCTTTGATACAATAGACCACGCAACATTGTTACACAGTCTTGAAAATCATTTCGGAATTACTGATAATCCTCTCTCTTGGATGAAATCATATCTCACTGATTGTTATCAAACGGTGTGTATGGATGCGAAACTATCAAAACCAGTCCACATGCGTTTCAGTGTTCCCCAGGGTTCAGTACTAGGACCCAAATTTTACACCATGTACACGAAGCCTGTTGGTTCCATCTGCAAAGGACATGGGCTTAAACATCATTTATATGCTGACGATTCGCAATTATACCTATCGTTCAAACCAAAAAATAAGCAATCTCAAACAGACACAACATATCGTGTTGAAGCGTGTCTTCAGGAAATTGTGTCATGGATGCACGGCAACATGCTCAAGCTAAATACAGATAAGACGGAAGTGATAGTTTTCGCATCAAACAAAACTGCTCATCTAGTTGAAAACGTCACAATTACTGTTGGCGACTCTGAAATAAAACCACCGTCCTGTGTTAGGAACCTTGGGGCAATGACTGACGCGAGATTAAACATTAAACATGGAACAACACATAAGCTCATGTTATGGTCAGATCAGACAAATTGGTCACATACGAAAATATCTAACAACTGACGCAACAAAATCTCTAGTAAACTCCCTGGTAACATCACGGATGGATTATTGTAACCTGCTGCTGCATGGAATACCAAAAACGAGTCTCAAAAGACTGCAGCACGTTCAAAACACAGTAGCCCGCCTCATCACAAAATCGTCCCGCTATGACTATGTTACTCCTATTCTTAAAGATCTCCACTGGCTACCTGTAGGGTACAGAATCAAATTCAAAATCCTAACACCTACCTATAAAACACTACATAACAAAGGTCCAGTATATATAAAGAAAATGCTGAATGTGTACCAACCAGAACGAGACTTACGATCCCAGAATGGTTCACTTAGACTGGAGTTACCTACGAACATTCGAACAGCAATTAATGGGGACAGACGTTTTGAATCAGCCACTACAAAATTTTGGAACGCACTCCCTCCAGGAATAAGGGACTCAACATCGTTGTATTCATTTAAAACATGACTGAAAACATACTTTTTCATTCAAGAATTTGGGAGACAATTTTTACGATGACTGGGCAAAGTCTCACACTTGTTAAATGAAACTGTGATATTGAAGTGTGTGATATTTCTTTCTAATACAGTATATGATGGCACCATTAACCGGGGGTGGGGTGGGGGGGGGGGGGGGAAAGCGGTTGAACCTCTATTGTACAGCCCGTCTGAGCGTACCAGATGCTTTAAGCACTGGTATTGGCAATAGGGGTAAAATGACCTCAAGGGGAGGGTTGCAGTCATGACTATTAGTTTCAAAAGGGCAAATAAATCATTTATATAAATGAGTGTTTAATAAAGTTATTCAGTTTAAGCTTTAGTCTTAATCTTGCATATGCCATGTTTTGTGATTTTCCTACATATCTGTGATATGTCACATGTTTAATTGTAAAGTGCTCTTGAACGTTTATTTCATATGAAAAAGGCGCTCAACAAATCTGGTATAATAATAATAATAATAATAATAATAATAATAATAATCCACTCTGGTAAATATGTGTTTTTGTGCCCCCCATGAGCGGTGGGGGCATATGGATTTGGTATTGTCCGTTCGTGCGTCCGTCCGAAGCTCGTGACGCGCCTAGCTCAAAAAGCTTTTGATTTGAATTAATGAAACATTGCAGGAGTCTTTACCATGATATGAACTTGCGCATCTCCTATTTTTCGTCTGTCTCCGCCCCCTAATTACAGAGTTATGGCCCCTGAAATAGTCAAAAATGCACATTTTCACCTTGTGACACGCCTAGCTCAAAAAGTATTTAACATAGATTCATGAAACCTTGCATGAGTCTTAATCATGATATGAACTTGCACACCTTCTATTTTTCATCTAGGTTTGCTCCTATTTCCAGAGTTATGGTTCCTGAAATAGCCAAAAGTGCTAATTTTCACCTGGTGACGTACCTAGCTAAAAAGTATTTAATATAAATTTATTAAACCTTGCATTAATCTTTATCATGCTATGAACTTGCGCACCTCCTATATTTGTCTGCCTCCGCCCCTGAAATAGTTAAAATGCACATTTTCACTTTGTGATACACATAACTCAAAAAGTATATGAGAAGTAGCCGATGACGGTTATCAAATGTGAATTAGTCCTAAATCTGGGTCACAGGAAAGGGCATTCCCCTAGGACACCCTATGAAGGTCAATATGTTTCCCGCATTTTTGTATGTAAATTAGTTCAAATTCCGCGGGCTTATTTGTGGCGCCAAACGTCATCGACGTAGTTTGAGTAGGCGCGCTCAACTCTTTAGCCGCGGTTCGATTTCTAAAGTAGGTCTCTTTGTGCTCTTTGTGTTCTCGTTTTAATAGAAAGCAAATCGTAAAGGCGAAGTATTAAAACGTAAGATATTTAAGGTTATGGAAGGTTACAGCAAGCAGAATATTTTAAAATAGGTCTATTTTGTATCTTTACAAGGTTGTGTTGTGTTTATTTTGCCGGTAATATCATAGCTACTTGATATTCTTAAAGGAAACACAATATGATCAATATATTTCTTCAGCTAGAGGCAAAATTTTGTCTGTCTATTGATTTATCTTCAAAATTTACTAAACAGTAGCTTGGTTTATTGATTGCTATCTTCAAGCTTCATTTATCCACACGATCTTAGTTAATTACTGTTTAAACATTCTGTAATACAAGATAACCTTAAAAAGCTGATTTAGGTTGGTGGCCGCAACAATGTACTTTTTATCGTGGGATGGCTCTTTCTTTCATCATTCAACTCAAGAATTTCCAGCAAGGAGGATATAGAAACATGATATCATTTATCTACAAAGCAACGAAAGTAATGCCTATTTTCCTGACAATAAACCATACCGACTTTAAATACATCTTAAAACACCACTCATATTGGATGGAAATTATTCTGTTGCGTTATTACAATTTCAAGCATTTAGATCGTGTAAATGAAACTTTGTTCATATATATTAATATCTGTGACGAAACAATTGTAAATTGCGTGAAAAAACACCACTTTTACGGCGTGTTACACCGGTCAAAGGAAACCGTTGGGTTGCATGTTTTGATACACCGATATATCTCCGAATGAAAGAAAATGTGCTGCTAGAATTTGATGTCTATATAAAGAATCTGAAAGGAAGTGACTTACAAAATCCAGTATTGCTGATGCTACATTTTGTAAAGGAATCATGACTTCTGGATCATTGATTTCAACTCATTTAGATTTGAAGATTGAATACTGCTTAAGCCGGTGCTAGGGGCGTGGGCAGTGTTGCATTTTCCATTACTGCTCATGAACAGACTCGATCAAACCGAGTCTGCAATTTTCACTGTTTGGATTGTTCTCAGTGCTTCTTAGGGATCTACTTTTCAGATTATATTCTAAATCCAAATCATACATCCCAAATCCTAAAAAGTGGAAGAATTATTTTAAACCAAACCAATGGGATGGTTTTGAAGAGGAAGAAACTAATACATGTATTAAGCTCGTATCGCCAATTCAAACGGTGGCGGAGACAGCAAAGTCGGAGTTAGAACGTACATGTATAAATAAGCAGGAACCTTCAAAACCAGTCATAACCACAGGCGACACTCAAGAGAAAAAGATTAAACGTCTTACCAATAAAAAGATTCAAAGAAGAACGAAAAAGCATATACCAGTTGAGAGCATTTTAAAAATCAAGGAAACCAAACCGCTCGCAAACAAGAAGAAAAAAAATACTAAAAATATCAATAGAATGTGACGACATATTTGGATGAAATAGAGCCTAAATATTTGAAAAATATCTGCAGCTAAAAATGTTCTCCTGTGACATGTGTGATAAAACGTTCCATAGAAAGTGTAATATGTTGAGGCATAAACAGGCTAAACATCATCAAGAGAACTTTGATTCTGAAAATATGGATGCAAATAGCAATGTCAGAGATGTCGGAAAGCGATGATCCTATGGATCGACTTGTGGATGAAGTGTTCGAACAGTACCAACCTAAATATGAAAAAGAAGTTCTGGCTTTAATGAATCGAGAACACATTTCAGAAGAAGAAGCTCGAGGAAGGACGTACAAATAAATGAAAAGCATTTATCGAAAATCGCTCTCTGGGGTCTTTTCAGACAATATTCTATGGTTTAGTTCACTCAAACACAGTCCCCTGTTCCAAGCGGTCAAGATGACTGTAGATCGCGTTATGCAATCGGAGGATTTTGACAGAGAAGAAGCTTGGGAATTATGCCATAAACAAAAGAAAGTTCCTCTTTGAATCACTTCTGGATAATTATAGCTCACACGAGATTACAAAAGAATGACAATTTTACAAATATAATGCATACGTGTATATATAACTGACATGTTAATTAAATCGTGACAATGTATGAGATTTACACGTATTTAGAAGGTAAATTAACAAATGCTTATTTGAATTACAGAATGATGTATAGTATAATATAATACTCTGAATAAAATAGGAATACGAACGTGTGATTGTATTTCATTGATATTTGTTTTTTCGTTTTTCTTGGGGATTGAAGTGTGTGGATTTTATAGTTTCAGTGTAACATTGTGAAAGTTGCTCTTTTTTCTGAGTAACACTGAAGAAATTACTCTTTTCACTGAGTAACACTGGCGTAATTACTCTTTTCAGTGGGTAACACTAGTATTTCTTTAAGCGATACAACTTAATAGTTTGTTTCAGATGAAATACGAAACATTCGTTGGTATGGTTGTTTAGGTTTTTTTTGTCGCTTTCAACAACAATTCTTCCATTTCCATGGTTATGAAAGCAGAAGTATACTTTTCGCTAATATCATATGCATGGGATCGAATAAACCAAATGACTCGATTGGATTGATAGTATTTCATCTTTTAACGGCTACAGTTACCTGCTTGAGACTTTTCTTTGCTTAAAGGCTTATATTCATGAAATGGGTAAAATTCTCTGCTACCATTGCCCTCCCGGGAAGAAATGTTTGTCCTTTTGAAGAAAAAAAAAGACAAGCCGTTTTTGTATTGTAAAGTTGTTTTATTAAACTTAAAACTTAACAAATCAGAAATCACAGCATTTGCATGATGAAACAAATAAAAGTATCTTAACAAACCAGAAATCACAGAATTTACATGATGAAGCACAGAAAAGTACGTTACGTTGTAAAATTAACTTTTTCTGTAGATGATCCATTATTTCACTAAACTTTGAAAACATTTGTTGCACACCTCATACTATTTCAGGTGCATGTATCAAAACATTAAAATTATATTTGTAGATAAATCGCATGATGTTAGTTTAAGACCACCAAAAGGGTCATTTCAAGAGGTTGTTTAAGGTCGCCGGTAATGATCCATGGCTATATCATGTTTTAAGTGGGAGACAGTGTTGGTCAACAACGGAAACCGTAAATAAACATCTTGTTAGAATACGGTAGAAAAATATTATAATCTTTTCGTCATCGATGGCGCGATCGGAAAAAATCTGTAGTAATTTTTTAACCATTTGTACTAAAGGTCAATAACCTATCATAATCTATTAGTATAATGTATTAAATTTTGTTCAAGCAGGTAAACTTGTTTAAACACCTTAAAAAGGTATAATGTTAATAATAAGTTCAATACACTTTGTCAAAACAGCTTGACCATATGTATTCAACAATCAGAGCAGAGATAAATGAAGTTAATACACTTCAGTCGTAGAACTGTTAAACATAAAGGAAAAAAAAACTGATGTACAAAACTTTATTTACATTATAATAAAATGATATTGGTGTTACAAAAAGTGAATTTAAAGTCACACTTTAAAATACATTTTCAGTGACAGAACAAATATTGTTCGTTTTCACATTTCAAATGTTAGGCTTAAGCAGTCTACGTTCAACAGTCTTCTCACGATTTCAGTGATGGCATCGTTTTGTTTTGAATTAATTGACGTTGAGTCCATCCATTTGAATGTCCCAAGGTTGTCAAATAGTTTAATTTTAAAATACTTTCGGTCGATTCATAATAGGATACTCCTTGACTAAATGTTTATATGTGAAGAAAAGAGATCTAAAGATTGTACTGATGATATTCATTCCATAATGTGTGTCCACAAAGTATACATTGCCAGTCTGTATCATATGTGATCCTACTCCAAAATATGATCTGGTTATTAAAGAATGAATTCTTTTCAAAGAACATGTGTATCAATATTTTAAAGAAAGAAAGGTTCCATCACAAAATTGTGTTTCAAATATCATAAGTCCAGTCTTTAATGTCCCCTCATCAGCATAGGTATGTACAACCGGATATAGAAGTTAAAAAATCCCACAGTAAACAGGTTATGTATTGGGCTACAAGTTATTACAACATTAGAAGTCAGCCCTTCCCAAGTGCGTAACATTAATAGCAAATGAAAAATGAACGAGTGTATTAGTTAGATTTAGCATTCCTTAATATATATCATAAGATATATGATATAGTAATGATAGTGATAATAATTGCAAATATAAAAAAAAGAAGAAGAAGAAGAAGAAGAAGAAGAAGAAGAAGGGAAATATTATGATGATGAAATCAATGTAGTAACAAAATGACAACAATACCGTATAGCGGGTTATTTCTACGGGGGGGGGGGGGGGGGATATTTCTGCGTTTCTGCGGTCTCTCGGTAGAATCGCAAAAATATTTCCAGCAGAATATTCATCCAGCAAAAATTTAAAACGCAAAAAATCTGCATTATTTTCACCAACGTTGTTTCACGCTATGTTTCCCTAGGTAATCCGAAGTTCACAATGGCATGGTCTAATTATTGGAAATAACCGTCGCCATTTGACAATTACCGATAATGGCATAATTAGGTGTGATGGTCAATCAAAGTCCTAACTGTTAATCCCACAGAAAACATTTTTCTTCTATGAATGAAATAAACTGAGTGAATTTCACTTGTGTTATTAATCCCTTGTAAAGATCTTCCGAACTTTACTTTAGTAACATTTATTTGGGCAAATAGTATACACTGTCTACAGGGTTCGTTAACTAAAAGTGTGCAGGTCTTTAATACCCGCAAGTTAGTTACCGCACTGTTGCATAGGAAAGTATGCCAGCGTGTCTGGAAGAGTAGACAGCGAAGTGTATTTTATTGATTTTCTGCTCTAGTATCGGTTTATTTTACCTGAGCTTTACACATTTGTAAAGCAAGAGTTTCAAGTACTCACTGAACTGCTATATATGGCAATGAGGAACGCCTACAACTACCATATATGGATGGCTATGATACAAAACAAAAAGAACATTTTAAACTCTCGGGTAAATGATTTTTACTCGGGGGCTATGCCCCTCATATAAATCGTTTACCCTCGAGTTTCAATGCTCTTTCTATTACATATGTGTAACCGTTATGCCGATATACCGTACTTTGAAGTTGTTGTTTGTGCAATTATTGTTATATTTTTTCAATTCACATGTTATTATATCCTACAATGTATTCCTTAAATGCAAAGTTATTTTAATACAGTTACCAGTAATTTAGTTTATTATTTTCATACGCTATCATTCTCACAACGCCCGAATATTCGAAGAATTACCTCCTCTTTGGCATAAAAACGCAGAAAGGACTTCGGACACTATCATATGCTTCTAGCCTACATTTTGAAGGCAAAATTTCCAATTAGTATTTAAACAATACCCAAATCGTTTCGAGTCAGTGATAAACCAATGTGTTAGTTAACTTATTACAGCAGAAACTGGTTTGTATCTGTTCCTATCAAGATGTTTTTTCTTATTTTATCTAGACCAGGATATATTTTTTTGAAAAAATAAAATGTTTAATTTCCGTAAAAATATAATGTCATCATTTTACGGAAGTTTTAAATATATGAATTCCAGTCGAATAAAGTGACAAAATTATTTTTTTAAGGAAAAAATAACATTTTAAGATTAAAATCCTACAAATAAATAAAAGGTAGAACGATATTTTTGCAAACAACCTGTACTTGACTTATCTATACACTGTTCGTAATGTAAAGTTATTGATGCATTACATGTGTGAATAAGTATACATGTATAAATGACCGGTCAGTTTTATTACAGTGGTTCAGGTAGTTATTTAAGTACATGTACGTGTCTATAGTTCTGTTATAAGTGATGGCAGATAGTTGTGTGCTGCATAACATTAGTACTAAGAAAAATGCAGTCATCTTATCAAGGCCATAGGGTTGGTTCTTGTTTAGGATAAGTACCAGTGGCACATATAACATTTGAGCCGCGCCATGAGAAAACCAACAGATGGCATATATAAATACGGCTAGACACAAAAACGAACTAAAAGGTCCATCCGAGTTTCAGGTAGATTTTTTATGCAGCGACTTGGATACATTTTTATTACATGTTTAAGCCAAATGAGCCGTGCCATGAGAAAACCAACATAGTGCAATTGCGACCAGCATGGACCCATGCATGGGCATCTGCGCAGACTAGTCAGGACCCATGCTGTTCGCTAACGGTTGGTCTAATTCCGATAGGCTTTGAAAGCAAACAGCAATGATCCTGACCAGACGGCGCAGATGCGCACGCGAGTCTGGAACCATGCTGGTCGCAAAGCCACTATGTTGGTTTTCTCATGGCACGGTTCATTTGACTTAAACATGTAATAAAAATGTATCCAGGTCGCTGCATAAAAAATCCACCTGAAACTCGACTGGACCTTTTAGCCGTATATATATATGCCATCTGCATAGAAAGCGACTTGACACATCACTATCGTGGCATCACACTGAATGTAAAACCGTCAGTGATATGACCTGCCATGAAGCTACTGTTCTTGACCTATGTATCACAGGCATATCAATGCCAAGCTTTATTTCTGTTGGATAGACTATAGTCAGGATCAGATTAACTGCTGTGCACATATTGCCTCTTTTTTTGTGGTGTTTAGGCCTAGTCCGCCGCAAAGGACAGTCTTCAATTCAGTTTTCACAGAAGGAAGAACATGAAGTGATGAATGCGTGTGACATTTAGTATGTGTCTAGAAATGTAAATATAAACGCACAGAAGAAGATGAAAAAAATAAAGAAATGAAAAATATATCAGAAATACAAAATAATAAAAAAAACATACTGAAAAACAAACTACATCCTCATCGCTAGTGGCGTGCGCGTCGCGAGGGGGGTGGGAGTGTAAGGTCGGGAAGGGGGGGGGGGCATGCAGATGATTACCTGGTGTGTTGCAAGTATGTTAAAGCACATATTTGTCAATCTACTGCAACAAACAACCAGGATAAGCCAATGAAAATTTATCCCAACGAATAATAATGAATTCACAGTATTTGCTTCTTTCACTACTTTACATGTATAACATGCCTATGTGTACCCATTCAAACATTTGTATAGTATTTGAGTTACAAACAGATGTAAAAATATGTGACTATCAATTTATTAAAATGAATATATAAAGTACTGGTTATTTCACATTTGGGAACACCCTGTAGTTAT
This sequence comes from Mercenaria mercenaria, assembly GCF_021730395.1. Taxonomy (NCBI): domain Eukaryota; kingdom Metazoa; phylum Mollusca; class Bivalvia; order Venerida; family Veneridae; genus Mercenaria; species Mercenaria mercenaria. Next base: position 4,158,394 of record NC_069378.1, read on the forward strand.
ATTTTTGTTTAAAAGTACTGTTCCACCCCTTGCATCAACACAATAGTCACAGAAAATGTGTATAATTAATATCTACATATGCTGGCCAAATATGGTTTTGATGCACGGGTGGGAACAATGTTATATAAAGCAAAACACTTTTTATATCTATATAACAGGGTACGTAATTCTATTTAGAACAAAAATCACTGTTCTATGAAACAAATATTGAAAATTTGACCTTAAGAAATAATTTCAAATATGTATTTTAATGGCATATGTAATTAAATACTTATTTCTTAGTTGTTTATTTTTCACTCTTAGAGTAGGCAAATTCATACAGAAAGTGTCCGAAGTCCTTTCTCTTCCTTTTATGTGAAAACGCAGAAATAAACACGCAGTTTTTTTGCTTCTCAATTTTTGGGGCCAAAACGCAGAATATTTTGACCGCAGAAATAACCCGCTATTGGGTAGTAGTATTTATGATAATAATTACACGATGATAATTTATAAGTTTTAGTATTAGTCAAGTTTTGATTGTAATCATTACAGATGAGCTACAGAAGAAAAGAAACAAATATGCTGCTCCATATCCCCGAGTGTCTACCCAGTAATCACAAACATACTGTCCCAAAGTAACGTAAAATGACAAGAGGACATAAGATATACATTATGTACTGTGGAAACCTCTTGTGTGTTTGATATAGTTTTGAACTTCTATGAAAAGAGTAGTGTTATCTGCTATAGAAATATTATGATTGCCACATAATAGCTTATTGACAATAAGTGGACGAAATGATCTTGTTTTAGAAATAAAGTTCTCTTCTTTGATGTGAAAAACGAGTGCATTTAAAGAAGTAGTGTTCTGCGTCTTCCGTTTCGGATCCGCAGTCGCAGTTTGGATTTCCTAGCGTGAAACACAGAGTATCGTCTGTCACCGATTAAGTAAAAAGAAGGGAATTGCGGAGGCTTGAAAATTTGAAAGTTTACTTTTGAAAGTTGGTAGCTGACGAGTTTCAATGTTCAGATCATTCCATAACTTTTTTTGGACTGGGAGTAAATTTAAATACGCCTGGCTAAAATTTCAAAATCGGCGTTGTTTCTTAAATTGTACTGGTTTAAGTCATCCACGGTCGATGGAAATAAATCTAGTAAATATGTTGGAAGATCATCATTTTTTTCCTTTGTATATTAAAATTAATTTTTGTATTTTTCTACGGTCAGAAAGAGAAACCCAACCAATTTCGTTAAGAAGTCTTCCTATTGATACTGAACGCGTTAGCCCAGTAACAATACGCGCTGCTTCAAGTTGGATCTTTTCTAATTGATCTTTTTCATAATTCGCACAGTTATCCCAAACAACATATAAGGCATATTCTAGAACTGGTCTCAAGTAAGCTATAAAGATTTTGTTTAAGGTGTGTCTTCTAAGTTAAATTTCAGCGCTCTCATAGATCATAGAATTTTTGTTTCGACTTTACAATATTAGATATATGTTCATGCCAAGATCCATCTTTAGAGAGCGTTATGGCAAGGTATTTGTGATGTTCGACAAAATTTAAATGAGTATTTTCAAACAATATATTAGGACATTGTCTACGCGCAAGGGAAAAGAACATAGCTTCTGTTTTTGTAGGATTAAATGTAACCAGCCATTGTTTTGACCATTCTGATATTTTTATAAGGTCAGAATTTAGAGAAAGTACAATTTCGTGTATATCGGAAGACGAAGCGGCTAGAGAACTATCATCTGAAAATAATCGTGTTGTACTTATAAGTGAATCTGCGATGTCGTTAACGTATATTAGAAAGAGAGGAGGACCTAACACTGAGCCTTGGGGAACGCCAGTTTTAAGTCCTTTAGAGTCTGAGAAAGAGGAATTAACGAAAGCTTTTTGGCTGCGATTTGAAAGATAGTGAGTAATCCAGTCAATCAGTTTGCTTGAAAAGCCGTGTTGTCTAAGTTTGAAAATAAGACCCTTCTGCCAGACTCTATCAAATGCTTTTGATATATCACAAAATACTATGCATGTTGCTTTTTTTGTCAAAAGATTTGCAAATTTGATTACTAGTATAAATATCTATGAGCTGAAAATATGTGGAATGTCCAGGTAGAAACCCTGATTGACCTTTGTATATTAAATTGTTTGACATTAAAAATTGTGCATGTATTTAAAAATAACACGCTCCATGACTTTACCTACACAACTGATTAAAGAGATGGGTCTATAGTTAGATGGGGTGTTACTTTCTCCTTTTTTGAATAGTGGCATATCATTAGCTTGTTTCCAACAATTTGGGTAAATGCCTTCTTGTACTTACCTGTTAAATAAAATACTAAGAGGTTTTTTAAGTGTGAAAAGTGTTCCTTTTAACATACGATGGCTTATTTCGTCGGGTCCAGATGCTGTGTTTAATTACAAATTAGAAATAACATCGAATATATCTTGTTCCGAAATTGTTACATCATTTAGCAAAGAGTCTGTCTTGGCAATAAAAGATGGAAGAGAATTCGAATCATCTAAATTTGAAATAGACACAAAATAATTATTCAGTTTAGTATTTGCCTTTTCAATATCAGACACAGAAAAAGTTTGGTCATTATTTACACGGGTTGGGATAATGTTATTTCCTTTTGAGTTTTCTTTGACTAATATTTTAACAATTTTCCAATATTGACGCGGATCTCTGTTGGTGAGGTCATTCAAGGTCAATTCTATATTACTATAAAATAACTCTTTCACATGTTTTATCATATTATTTACTTTTTTTGCGTGTGCATTTATATTTGTGCCAATAAGAATCTTTTCCGGAAAGAATTGCGGTGGTTTTCAGTCGATCACGTTGTCGCGAGGTTTTACGTATCTCTGAATTGTACCAAGGCTTGTCATTAGGACGGACAGTAACAAAAGATGACGGTTTACATATTTTTGTTAATTCTAGAAATTTGCTAACAAAAGAGTCGCATGCATTATTAAGAGTATCGTCGTATAACAAGAAAGGACCAATCAGTTGCTTGTATCAGAGTATTCAACATTTCAAAATCGGCGCGTTTATAATTCCGTACTTTTCTTTTAAAAGGTATATTATGTTGGAGGTTAATTTCGATATGTACATATGTCCGTAATGGTCACTAATATAATTTTCTGTTTTCAAAATACCAGCCTTGAACACCGAGATGCAATTTGAAACAGCTATAGGGTCGATTAAGGTACTAGAGTTATTAGAGACGCGAGTTGCTTCTGTAATAAAATTAGTCATGTTGTATATCATGAGCAAGTTGTTAAATTTTGTATTGGTGTCACTAAGTTGATTTTCATTTACATCTCCAACAAGAATAATGTTATTTGATATTTCAGTAGCTTTATCAATACATACAGCCAATCTGTCCCGAAATTCAACAGTATAATGTGGATGCCTGTAAACAGTGCCAATAAGGAAAGTATTGTTATGATCTTTAATTTCTATCAAAAGAGATTCTGGTAATATATTTTCTAATTCTAATATTCTTTTTGGTCTCAATAAGGATGAAAAGAAGATTAGATATCCGCCAGAATGATAGGTGTTTTCTTTACGAAGCATTGTATCAAAACCTTCTAATTGCAAACTGACGTTATTCATTTCGGCACACAAATGAGTTTCAGTGAAGCATAAAATATCGAAATCTAAGAAACTATCTGAAATATATTCAAATTTATGTCGTATGCTACGTATATTTTGATGGAGTATTGATAAACAGTGATTCGAGTTCTCATCCGGACCGGGGTTCAACTTAACATCTCCTGATAATAGTAACAATTTAATAAGGGTCAGTATATAATAGATATTGGAATAAAATAAGTTCTATTTCAACCGTTAAAGTAAGGTGTGTGATTTTTGTCTGTGTGCGAAAGAACTAGAAATTATTAATCTCAGATAATGTAAACTTCGTGCTACAAAAGCGTTCACAGATTTAAATGGGTAGTATATAAAATTGAATTTCTCAATCCTTAGTCCTCTACAGTTGAATAGCCCCACAGCCGCTCTCCAAGAGAAATTAAGTCATTACCTATTGGGGAACAAAATCACGTCATTGATCAAGGAGAGAGACCACAGGGCTATTTCATGCGTGTGTAATCTGGGCAAGGTGAATGAAATAATGTAAATTATTTTGAATAAAAATAATTTTATTTATTTTCGAGAATTCACGTTATTGGTTGCTAAGCAAAATAATATCGATGAATAACTGGTTCCGTAGCTCTTCTTTATCTTCTGGGTACCGGCGTACTTTAAACCGGTCTCAAGCTAATACGCATGAACAGGTAGTTTACTATAAATACCGCTAAACCCGTGCGCTTCGTCCACTTTGTATTGCTACACGGTTGTATCAAGAGAAAACTTACCCGCCCGCCACACCCCTGTACTAGAAATCGTTTTTGTCAGATTGATAATGAGATTAAACATATTTCAGTTTTTGTATGGATATATATTCAAAATACAATGTATTAACCTTGTTACTTTAATATCTTAGACAAATTGACTGTTTCTCTGTAGTATTTATGCTTACAGGCAACTTCTCAGAGTAGTTGACAAAAGGCCTTATAGAAGAATGCACAGTCATATACACAGGAACATTATGCCAGTAACTATCGCTGCGAGAAGGGATATCCGGCGATTCCAGGACATTCATTTGAAGAAAATGTGTGGTAACCAATGAACTCTTTTGAGATCATTTTAAGCATGTGAATTACTGTTCCTGGATATTCTTGTTATAGTTACATGTAATTGTGCGTTCATTTGAAATGTGATAAGTACTATTAAAGGTGAAATAGACAATCACTGAACTGTTCCTGGAAGTTCTTGTTTAAATTACATGTGATTTGTGCATTCATTTAAAATGTGATAAGTACTATCAAATGTGACATAGACAATCACTGAACTTTTGAACAAATAGATCAATGTGACTGTAAATATTCCCACCGAGAAATATTTGAAGGCTTTTTATGTAGACATATTTGCGAACAATATTCTTTTCTTTGTATTTAATAATTAACGTCGCTCTATTTTCATATAGGAAAATTCTATAAACCGGAAGGTGATCAGGCGTGTCTGCTTACATTAGTTTACAATAAACTGATAAGTATAATTTGGAAATAAATATTGTTTCATAAAAATACATCTATTGTCTGGCGAGAACTTACAAAGGACTGTATTTTCGTCGTGTGTTACTCTTATGTGGTTACTCTTATGTTGTTATGTGGCTAGGGTTGAATAGGTTTTACCCATAGTACCTGGCGAAATCTAGTTTTGTATTGCGTATTGCTTTGTATTGCGTATTGCGTATTGCTTTGTATTGCGTTATCAACCCTCTTGCATGCAACTTACTGCTTTCCTTCACGCAGTGGTTTTGGTATGTATTGACCCGTCATTCCCGGATACCTGGTCGTGTCTGGTAACTATCATACCGTGACTACTGGCACCGAAGTTGCCGTGAATTGCCACATTATGTTTAAGTTAGTCAGTATTGCTACCTCGTTATGTCCGACAGTGCAGAGTTACGTTATGTTGAAATTAGCCGGTGTTGCTACCACGTTATGAGAGTGTAAATTATGTGACAGTGCAGAGTTTCACTGTAATAGTTTGCAAATTTTAGCAAGACGCGCCTGGTCTCCTTCCGGTTACTTTATTCACATACTTGGCGAGATATATCGTCAACATCTTTGTTTTTGAGCGGCCAATAACTACCCAACCTTGTATTCATTTAGTAAATATTTTATTTGTTTGTTTTGTAACATATTGAAATATTAACATTACAATATAAAATCCTATCGTGTAGTAATTAAAAGGTACAAGCATGGTTTAGTTGTAATCTTTTAGAGTATTAAAATAAAGTCAAGAGCAGACATTCAACAGAAGGGAGCAGCAAAGATAAACAAACAATGATAGCATCTCATATACAAAAGAGGAAAATACACAAAAAATATACAATTTCCATATGGATCAACACATTTGAGAACAAGAGTGCCAGAATGTTACAATATACGCCCGTCACAGCAAGTTTCTTTACACTAGCACCTGTATTTGCAAATGAAATATTAATTTTGTGGTTGTTTAGTAATTATTGTAATTCTTTTGTTTTTCTAAATTCACATAAAAACTCTTTACCAGTTAGAGATACCTTAAAATACACCTAAAATTTGGAAGTAACATCTATGTCGTACCACAGAAAAGTGGTCTTGGTTTTTCCCTACAGTCAATTATAAAAATGTTACAATATAAGTTATTTATAGTAACAACTAAGGGAAGTTAATCCCTAAAATAAAATAAAAAAATCCTAAAAAATGTGTAAGTCTCCACAAAAATCCTTACCAGGTAGAGATAGGCCGAGTGGTTAAGGTCGCTGACTTCAAATCACTTGCCCCTCATCGATGTGAGTTCGAGCCTCACTCGGGGCGTTGAATTCTTCATGTGAGGAAACCATCCAGCTGGCTTACGGAAGGTCGGTGGTTCTATCCAGGTGCCCGCTCGTGATGAAATAATGCACGGAGGGGCACCTGGGGTCTTCCTCCACCATTAAAGCTGGAAAGTCGCCATATGACCTATCATGTGTCGGTGTGACGTTCAATCCAACCCCCAAAAAAAATAAAAATAAAAAAAATTGTAACTCCCCATAAAAATCCTTACCAGGTAGAGATAGGTCAAAATACACCTAAAATTGGATGTAACATGCATGTTGTACTACAGAAAAGTGGTCTCGATTTTTCCCTACGACTAGTGACAAAAAGTTACAATATAAGTTATAGTAACAACAAAGGGAAGTAATTCTAAAAAGGGATCTGCGCATGACCCTTCGTCTCATGATGGTGTACAATTGTGCCAAGATACATCAAAATCGCTCCATGCATAAAGAAGAAATGCTTCGGACAAAGTCATTCTTGTATCTGACCTTTGTCCTCTAAGTGTGACCTTGACCTTAGATCTAGGGATCTGGTTCTTACACATGACACTCCGTCTCGTTGTGGTGAACAGTTTTTATTCTTGTATCTTTTGACCTCTAAGTGTGACCTTGCCCTTAGACCTAGGGACCTGGTTTTTGCGCATGACACTCCGTCTCATGATGGTGAACAATTGTGCCAAGTTACACCATACTACCTCAATGCATGAAGAAGAAATGCTCCGGACAAAGTCATTCTTGAATGTGACCTTTGATCTCTAAGTGTTACCTTGACCTCAGACCTAGGGACCTGGTTCTTGCGCATGACACTCCGTCTCATGATGGTGAACAATTGTGCCAAGTTACATCAAAATCCCCCTGTGCATGAAGAAGATATGCTTCGGATAAAGTCATACTTGAATTTGACCTCTAAGTGTGACCTTGACCTTAGACCTAGGGACCTGGTTCTTGCGCATGACATTTTGTCTCATGATGGTGAACAAATGTGCCAAGTTTCATCAAAATCCCTTTATGCATGAAGAAGATATGATCCGGACAAAGTCTGTGGACGCCGCCCGTCCGCCCATCCGCCCGTCATCCCGCCAGAGGCGTTCCCGTAATACGTCCCGTTTTTCAAACGGGCGTATAAAATGAGTTACACAAGTCATTGGAACACAAACAAATAGATAGACAAGCAAAAATAACTGACACAGTGACCCTAATAGGTATAACTGAAAAGCAGTTATTAGACAGTCGAGCTTCATTATCATTAACAAGTTTTGCAAATCAATCATTTTATGATAACAAAGATCTTACAACACACAAAAAAAAAAACGTTGTAAGAATGTTTTTAATTAAGTATATTAAACAAGACTGAAATAGGGATAAAGTCCGTACTGTTGGCAAGAAAACATGTAGACTTTGCTGACAAACAAAAACGAAAAGATATAGCTGGAAATAAGAATTGCAGCTATTTCGCTAACAAACTTCAAGACAAATTTGTAATAAGCCCAGTAAATGCGCGCTAACATGACATAATTTGATCTTCAGGTAAGCGCGCCATCTAGGACCTTCTTTAGAAATCGAACCGCGAAAAAGAGTTAAGCGCGACTATATAAGCATAGGTTTATGAGCTTATTTAGTCTTTAAATGCGCTCTAAAATGACATTATTTCATCTTCGGGTAAGCGCGCCATCCATGACCTACTTTATAAATAGAACCGTTAGAAAAGAGTTGGTCTATGACGTTTAGCGCAACAAATAAGCGCGCGGACTATGGATTTATTTACATACAAAACCGCGGGAAACATATTGACCTTTAAAGGGTGACCTAGGGGAATGACCTATCTAATGACCCAGATTTGAACCTGGATCCACCAGAGCCACCTTTGATAAGCCTAGTCTGCTGATATTTATATGATATAAATGGATGAAAACTTGCATGAGTCTTTATCATGTTATAAACATGCACACTTCTTATTTTCTAGCTTTCTTAGTTTTTGCCCCTGAAATAGTCAAAAATGTAAACTTTCACCTAATTACATGCAAAGCCCAAAAAGTATTTGATGTGAATTCATGAAACCTTGCTTGAGTCTTTATCATGAGGTGACCTTGCACACTTGACATTCTTCTTAAGAATCTTAGCGCTTATTACAGAGTTATAGCCCTTGAAATGGCCAAATAAAGGATTTTTTGTTTGTGATTCTCATAGCTCAAAAAGTATATGGCCTAAAATAAAATGTATAAAACATTTTTTTTTGAATGGATTTTAGCTATTCATTCATTATTTACACTATTCTTACAAGCAAGAACTATCTTTAACAAGCAAATTCGATGAATTGGTATCCCCCGCCAAAAGGGTTTATGGTGAGGAATGGCAAAAAAATATATCCGTCAAAAAGTTAAGGATGTTAATAAGAAGCAAATAATTTCATTAGTGAAAATCAATTTAACAGAAAACAAATGTTTAACTAGAGATGCTTTTGAGAAAAGCGCATGTCTCCCACAACTGCCCCTATCAAAAATGTCTAGTTTCTCTTGATGGTTTAGACGAGTAGATCCAATTAGATGGTCTGGACGAGTGGATCCAATCAGTAATTCAAGGGCCATAAATCAAAAGTGCCTGGGCGGATTTGGCTAGTTATCGAACTTGGCTAAGGTCTGATGGCCAAATACATTTTGTTCACGTTTGGTGAAGATTGGATGAGAAATGTTCGACTGAGAGAGCAGACAAGAGTAAAAAGGCTGATCTTTTGGTAATTCAAGGGCCGTAACTCCAAAATGCCTGGACCGATTTGGCTAGTTATCGAACTTGGCTGAGGTCTTATGGTCAAACACATTTTGTTCAAGTTTGTTGAAGATCGGATGAGAAATGTTCGACTTAGAGTGCGGACAAGATTAAAAAGGCTGATTTTTGGTAATTCAAGGGCCATAACTCCAAAATGCCTGGACCGATTTGGCTAGTTATCGAACTTGGCTGAGGTCTTATGGTCAAACACATTTTGTATAAGTTTGGTGAAAATCAGATGAGAAATGTTCAACTTAGAGTGCGGACAAGCTTTATGACAGACAGACACACACACAGACAGACCACAGACTGGAGTAAATCAATATGTCTCCCACACCACTATGTGATGGGAGACATAATTAAATAGTACATAATAAATGTATGATACTTTGATCTTGACTAAAGAATTTATTTTGAATGGGATATGCTTATTGTAATAAGCTTAGCTTTTAAAATTAAATGCAGTTAATTGAAATGTGAGCTTGAAGTTTAACTGGAACGAAATATTGTCTTGGAGTGGTTTGGCACCAGGTGTTGCTGATTAACATGTACATTTGAACTTAAAAGAACAGATGTCCTTAAGAGAGCACAGGTAAGATAACTTGAACATGGCTGAGGGCAAGGTTTGTGCAGTCACAACTTAACATGTTGAAGGTTTGAACATTAAAAAAAAATGGAAATATATATATCTATATATTTATTTTTTTTAGGGGGTTGGGGTGAGGCAGAACGGGAGAGGAAACCAAATTTCACATGTTGATTATAAATATTGATGGAAAATTAAAAATGAAAAAAAGGGTAAAAGGGTGAAGTTGGGGGGGGGGGGGGGGGGGGGGCAGAGGATGCATGATCAGTGGTGGGCATGACTGTATGGAGGAATGAGGTGGGGGAACTTGCATGTTGATAAATAATCATGGAAGGTTTGAAAAAAATCTAAAATAAGAAATGAAAAAAAAAAATGTTTTTTGGGGGAAGGGGGGTTGGGAGGGGGAGGGGTGTGACCAAGGCAAGTGGGTGACCAGGTGTGGGTGCGCAACTTCACATGTTTATAATAAATGTTCACAGAAAAGAATGAAAGCAATTTAATGAAATTCTGCCGAATGGTACATGTAAGTTTGTTATGTACAAATATGTGGATTGATATTTTTGGGGGTTGGGGGTGGGGGGGGGGGGGGGCAGAGGATGCATGATCAGTGGTGGGCATGACTGTATGGAGGAGTGAGGTGGGGGAATGGTACAACTTGCATGTTGATAAATAATCATGGAACGTTTGAAAAAAAATCTAAAATAAGAAATGAAATAATAAAATATTTATTTTTTTGGGGGGTTGGGGTGGGGGGGGGGGGGGAGGGGTTGGGAGGGGGAGGGAGTGTGACCAAGGCAAGTGGGTGACCAGGTGTGGGTGCGTAACTTCACATGTTTATAATAAATTTTCACAGAAAAGAATGAAAGAAATTTAATGAAATTCTGCGAAATGGTAAGTTTGTTATGTACAAATATGTGGATTTTTAGACAATTAAAGGGCAATAACTCTGAAGTTACAAAAGAAATCCGTACAAAATTGTGTGTGCACAACCACATTATAGTGCTCTAAATTCTGTTAAAGTTTCATAGTTCAAAGTGAAATATATCAAAAGTTATGATGCAGAAATTGCCATAACTATAGATCTAAAGTACCCTATATAGTTAACACTAGAAATTTCTAAGGGCCATAACTCTGGTGTTACTTGGGCAATCTGTCTGAAACTTGATGGGCCCCATAACCTCATAGTGGTGAACATGTTGTTTGTCTGAAAAAAAAATAAATAATGATTTTTTTTTTTTGGGGGGGGGGGGGGGGGGGGGGGGGGGGGGTGTGATCAAGGTAAGGGGGTGACCAGGTGTGGGTACACAACTTCACATGTTTACAATAAACGTTCATGGAAAAGAATGAAAGAAATTTAATGAAATTCTACCACATGGTAAGTTTGTTATGTACAAATATGTGGATTTTTATACAACTAAAGGGCAATAACTCTTAATTTACACATAAATCCAAACGAAATTGTGTGTACACAACCACATTATGGTGATCTAAATTCTGTTTAAGTTTCATTGTTCGAGGTCAAATATATCAAAAGTTATGATGCAGAAATTGCCATATTTATAGTACCCTATATAGTTAACACTAGAAATTTCTAAGGGCCATAACTCTGGTGTTACTTGGGCAATCTGACTGAAACTTGACGGGCCGCAAGAACTCATAGTGGTGAACATGTATATGAAGTTTTAAATAAATATTCCCAACCATTTTATAGATATGGCTCCGGACGGACGGAAAGACGGACGGACGGACGGAAGGACGGACGGACGGACGGACGGACAACGCCAAAACTATATCCCTCAGACTTTCGTTGGGGGATAAAAAAGACAGTCGGCGCATTTTAGATCAAAGCATAGAATACGAAGTTCTGCGTACATTTCCATGATAAAAACTATCATATTGAACAGTCAACTTTATTTACCAATAAAACTTGAATATCAGTCACGTTCATCCAAGAACAAGTTTTCAAAACTCAATGTATATCAACCCCTGATTGTTCATCCTGTGGTGTACCAGCACTTAATACGGAGCTCAAACTAATTAATAATGTACACGATATTGAATATTGCAGATTTGTAACTTTCCTGTAATATACATTGTATAGTCATGTGTATTATCTAACTTGAACAACAGTTATAGTTTAAAAGAAACTAGTTTTGATTTGCGAAATTATGTTTTGAATAAACCATAAACTTTGTTTTTCAAAATTATATTTAGTATCATAATTTCTTTTGAATATGAAGAAAGTTATATTCCTACAAACACAGTTGTACTATTTGCAGTCAGACAAAGCAAATCAGATAAATGATAGTGTGCATATTAACTAGATAATGTAAATCTTGCACTGGTAAAAACGTTATTGATCTATAGTCTGACTATATCAGCTTTGGGTCAAAACAATGTGGTGATGTTGATGTTGATGTTGATGTGTTCATTGTAATTTAAATTAATGCACTGAAAGGACTGATGTGGGCGGCGGTTGGTAGCTTCTGGTAATGAGCATGAACAGTTAGCTTTAAAGAATTTTATTTCATGTGTTCATTAATAATTGTGCGAGGTAGGTGATTTTACACGGACAAGATTTGGGTATTGATCACTTCACTTTAGTTGTTTTTTTTCAAATTTAATCAATATAAAATTTCACCATGTACTGGATTTCTGAATTGCATAAGCAATCGTATAAAAATTATTACATCGAGCTCTTTTGCTCCACTACTAATATAATCTAAATTGTAAGCATTTTGAGTTACTGTTACATGTGTCAAAGCCCTCGTGGAAAGCTAAAAAAGCTAAAAGTGAAAAGTCCTTGCTTGGTTAGTGAAGAACTCAAGCGAAATCTTCTTAATAATTACAAGATGTATTCAGTCAGCATATACGAAAACTCTCTTTGATACACTACTTTTAAATTACCAAAAACTATACTAAATGATAGTGAGGAAGTCATCTAGTTGCCTTACGGAAGGTCGGTGGTTCTACCCAGGTGCCTGCTCGTGATGAAATAATGCACGGTATGGCACCTGGGGTCTTTCTTCACCACCAAAGCTTAAAAGTCGCCATATGACCTGTAAGTGTGTCGGTGTGACGTTAAACCCAGCAAAATAAATACATAAATAATAGCTGATTCAATTTAAACGACGTTTGCTATGGAAGATGCTTTATTTGTTAAAATTGGGTTAAACGCCGTTTTTTAACAGTATTTTAGTCAGGTAACGGCAGGCATTAACCTTACCAGTGTTCCTGGATTCTTTACCAGTTCAAACCTGTTTTCCGCAAGTGACTGCCAACTTCCCCATATGAATCAGAGCTGGAGGCAATTGGTTTTAAACACAATGTTGTTTATCAAATACTCACGGAGAACATATGCCCCGCCCCAAGATTGAACTCACGACCCCGCGATCCGTAGACCAATACTCTACCTACTGAGCTAAGCGGGCGGGCATAATGCTAAATTCATTACTTATAATTTCAACTGAGTTTTTTTTCAGTACCATCATAGTTAAACAACACATGATGTGGACTTAATTATGTTATTTTACCATCAGATATCTACATTTAGTTGATTATCTAATGATGCAAGTGCCAGTTAGTTGAAGATTGTTTCTTATCCTCAGCTCTGATCCTCTTGAAATCGGTTGGAATTTGTGTATTAAGTATTTAGCAAATAAATCTACTTGTCCACACGAACTTCCAAGACTACGGAACAACGAATATATTAAACGTCTAGAACAACTGTTATAAATTAGCAATAAAAGTTCTGGATCATAGCAAAACATTTTAAAAACCGCTAATGTTGGTGATTGAAAGTCAAAAATGTCTTGACATAATTCCACAATTTGATATGGCGAAAACATATTCAGTAAATCCATAACAATCACTGTGAAATGATCTGTACTCGCAAAATCGAAGTAGAAAAATAGAATATAAAATAATTTTCTGCTGCGCAATCTTTCAAAACATCCTACCACCATCCAGGGATGTGCCTAATTATTATAAAAATAATTAATTCCAATTACATTGAGAAAATTGCTAATTTAATTAAATAAAATTACAAGCCATTTTCAAAAAGTGATTAATTAATTACAATTATTTTGCCAAAAGTAATTAATTATATTTGATTATTTTATCTCTAACAATTTAGTCATTTGCAAAACAATTTCTATTATTCAACATAATTGTTTACAATTCAAAGCTTTTTTGACAAAATTTGCATAAAAGCAGCAATCAAATCATTTACTTAATACATGCATGTTAATATCAGTAAATGTCAACAAGAAAACATACTGAAATTCAGTCATTCAGTTCGTATCAGCAAATGTACACATTGACATTCATATGAGACAGTATCCTGCAACTCACAAAGGTAATACCACAAAAGAATGACAAGTTTGAATATCGGTTTTTCTGTACATTCCTAATTATTAGGATAAGTGACTAAAATGTTCACCCAGTGATCTCACTTAACAGAACTGAATAGGGATTAACACCTCTAACACCTGATTGTTAATACAACAATACCTGTCAGCTATTTACTGTCACTGTGAAAATTTCACACGCTCATTGACCAGTTAAAAAGCCAAAGTAATTGAAAATAATTAGATTTAATTGACAATTACAACTAAATTTAAGTCAGTAATTAATTAATTTCAATTACTTTAATTTAGTTTGTGCTTAATTATTCATTATATTCAATTAGATCAAAATTTGTAATTAATTATAATTAATTAAATTACAATTATAATTAAGCACATCCCTGCCACCATCATGACTCATTGATACTATCTTGCAAATTATTCGATAGACAACTAAATGTGTCAGTGAAAACAATCACTTTACAGTGTTTTATTATTATTATTTTCCAGTATTTTTTTTCTAAGCATGTCTGAGGCATAAACTGTTTTATGTCAGTGTGTAACATTGTATTCAGTTTTGACTGCAAGAGATTCAACTGATTTCATTTTTCTGTTGCAATGACAAGTAGAATTCTGCATGATGTCTTACTTATTTTCCAGGGGTTACATGATCAAAAGATTTTAGTTTATTGTAAGACACACTTGTTGACGTACTGAGATCCCATGAAAACGTTTTAGTCCGAAGTAAAATATACAATTTTAGCAATGTAACATATAAATGTACGAACCTTATAAGCAGGTTAATCCTTTTCACATCTAAATGCAGACATGTTTCAGTAATAGGGGGGTACTCAGAACCTGAAAACAAATAAAACATGAGTTAGTAATTAAAAGCAACCGTGATCATTCAAATACAGTATACTCGTCTGCAAAGACGTCACAAGAGAAAACTTTTCTTTCATTTAAAAATGTGTTGTTTGGTTTAGTCTATCTTCACAAAGATTATCTTAATTTAGTTAAAACCTTATAAAAACGCTTAATGATGGCTCACGAGAGTTACGCTGCTTGCATGAAGTTAAGGTAGATGGTTATGAAATGAAAATGTTTGTGAAATTGTATTGAAATATTGCAAGAGTTTTCTAACAAGGATATGTAAAATGTTTCTACTAAATAGATATGGGCAGGTTATGTGTATGTCTGTGTTGAAGAGGAGATGGGATAAGAAGTTGAGGGAATGATATAATTTTTCCACTACTAGTCAAACAAAAAGGTCACCCAAGAAACATTTATGTAAGTGTTTTAAACTTGGGCCTGCTGTTTTTGGCTAGAACATTTTTAATGTTTCCAATATATACATCAATGGGAAAAGTGACAACTGCCCATGGAGGCCATGTTTTATGACAAGTCAATTTGAATAATCTTTGCAGAATGTCACACGAAGAACATTTGTATGAAATTATTTTAAAATTAAGCCAGTCATTTCAAATCAGAAAGAGTTTCAATAATATACACTTATGTATATGGAAAAGTGACCACGCACTCTGGCAGACATTTTTTTGACGAATCAAAATAATTTTGAACACTCCATGCAGAAGGCCTCCAAAAGACCATTAGTGTAAAATCGGACCATTTATTTCAAACAAGAAGATTTATATTTAGATTCTACTGTATACATGTAGAGAAAAGTTACCATGCCCTCGGGCGGCAAAGTTTTTCGAAGAATTAAAGCAATTCGAACAATCTTGGTAGAAAATTACACAAGAACTGATCCGAAAGCTCACGGACTTTTATAGCAACAATTGAGGCCAAAAAAAGTTTATACTTTTTTTGGAAACAATTTTTCATATCCTCCATGATATGCAATTTATTTTAATGTATACATATCAAGCAAGGTAAGTAATGTAGGTCATATCCCAATAAGTCAAAGCCAAACATATTATCAAAGGTCAAGGGTCAAATAAGTGTGAACATTCGCAAAAACAACATTTTTGCAATGATTTTTCTTTATTGTTTTAGGGTATTTTTGTCAAAATTAGTAATTGACCATGATTCATTTTAAATTATATATAACAGATGATATCATTCCTCCTTAATAATGAAAAATTAGGGTCAAAGCTGACATTAAAGGTCAAAGGTGAGACTCGCCATTATGAAAAATCTGGCTGGAACAAGTTTGGGAGCCAATGAAAAGATCCTACGGAAAGTCTACACAGGCACCGTTTGGCCCATAGCAGACTACGCATCTACCTCATGGGTAACTGCTTTCTAAACCAGTAACGATGAACTGGACAAGATTCAAAATTCAGGCCTGAGGATAATTCTCGGAGCAATGAAAACAACTCCAGTAAAAGAAATGGAAAAGACAGCAAACCTTGAGCCAATAGAGACAAGACTGGAGAAGCGATCAAGATATATATATATATATATATATATATATATATATATATATATATATATATATATATATATATATATATATATATATATATATATATACATAAACCCTGAATAACCTGGTTTGTTGGAACATTCTTTTGTTGATGATCTATGATCGTTCCAAGATCCAAACAAAACAAGTGTATGAAGTATTGCCAGGCAATACAAAGTCCCCTACTGGAAGGCACATTATTTTCTCTACTGCAGTATAACATAATGAACTGATATTTGTCAATGATGTATAAACAATATTGTACTATATATACAATATAATATAACAAAGCACTTGGATTAAAATTTGCATATAAAAAAACGTACAGTTGTTTTCATTTGGATTTTTTTTGGCCGATTATACAAAAAGTTATCATAAACGTTATTTATAGCAACAACAAAGTGAAATTAATCCTGAAAAAAAAAAAATCTGTAAAATGTAAGTCCACAAGAAAATCTTTACCAGGTAGAGATAGATCAAAATACTCCTAAATATTGGATGTAACATGCATGTTGTACCACAGAAAAGTGGTCTCGATTTTTCCCTACGGCCAGTAATAAAAAAGTTACAATGTAATCTATTTATAGGGTGGACGGATAGCTCAGTGGTTTGCACACTGGCCTTCCAATCCTGAGGTCGGGGGTTCGATCCCCGGCAGCTACTCGGGAATTTTCAGAAACGCTTTTCAGTGTTTCCCACCTAACTAGAGGTGTACTGGTCAGGAACCCAGGCAATCCTTGCGTGTATCAGTGCTATACACTGGGCACGTTAAAGAACCAGGTTGTCTATTCGTAACGAGCTAGGCTAAGTTAGGCGGACAAGCCTGTATCTGATTTCTGATCTCTCTGTCGTTGGGGCTTTGTCTCACTCTGTCCCTCTGGTCAGATCGTTCTGTGTCTGTACTAGTAGAGGATGAATTTATGCGCCCTGTGTGGCTGCATTTGAACTATGTAAAGCGCCTTTGAACGTGAAATTGATCATGAAAAGGGCGCTATGTAAATCTGGTATAATAATAATAATAATAATAATAATAATAGTAACAACAAAGGGACGTAATTCTAAAAAAAGTGTGCCTCATGGTGGTGAACATTTGTGCCAAGTTACATCAAAATCTCTCCATGCATGAAGAAGAAATGCTCCGGACAAAGTCATTCTTGAATTTGACCTTTGACCTCTAAGTATGACCTTGACCTTAGACCTAGCGACCTGGCACAAGACAATTTGTCTCATGGTGGTGAACATTTGTGCCAAGTTACAATAAAATCCCTCCATGCATAAAGAAGAAATGCTCCAGACAAAGTCATTCTTGAATTAGACCTTTGACCTCTAAGTATGACCTTGACCTTTGAGCAAGGGCTCCGGGATTTGCACATGACACGTTGTCTCATCATGGAGAACATCTATGCCAAATAATATTGAAATCCCTTAATGAATGACAGAGTTATGGACCGGACACGAAACAGACCCTGTTCATGCCATGTTAACATTTGACTACTAAGTGTGACCTTGACCTTTGAGCTAGGGCTCTGAAAGTTGTGCAGGACAGATCGTCTTATTATGACATACAATTTTGCCAATTGATATTAAAATCCCTTCATGGATGAGAGAGTTAAGGACCGGACAGGAAAAAAGCACTGTTAAATTTTGACCTCCAATTGTGACCTTGACCTTTGTGTTAGGGGTGCAGGTTTTGCGCATGACACGTCGTCACATCATGGGAAACATTTGTGTCAAGTAATATTAAAATCCCTTCATGGATGAAAGAGTTATGGACCGGACACGAAACAGACCCTGTTCATGCCATGTTAACATTTGACTACTAAGTGTGACCTTGACCTTCGAGCTAGGGGTCTGAAAGTTGTGCATGACACATCGTCTTATTATGAGGTACAATTGTGCCGAGTGATATTAAAATCCCTTCATGGATGGGAGAGTTATGGACCGGACAGGAAAAAAACCCTGTTGACCTTTGACCTCCAATTGTGACCTTGACCTTTAAGCTAGGGGTCCGGGTTTTGCACATGACACGTCGTCTCATCATGGGGAATATTTGTGCCCAGTAATAATAAAATCCCTTAATGGATAAAAGAGTTATGGACCGGACACGAAATTGCGGACGGACGGAATGACGGAATGACAGAATGACGGAAAGACGGAATGACGGAAAAGCGCATTCCTATAGCCCCCGAAACTGGTTTTTTTAACCAGAAGGGGACTAATAATGTTCCAAGATCCCAGAAACATATAACGGCACATTACGGAATGAATAGAATTACGTTCCAACATACAAGTATTTTAAGGATATATATATATAATATATATACCTTTGATGTTAGCTGTTATCTTTACCAATTACTGTTTTGTAAAATAAGATCTGCATTGCTGACATTGCCTTACAAATATACATAAGAAAGAAATAGTTTAATGAAAAAAATGACAAGATAATTTTTAACGAATAAAAAAATTAAATATGCTGTATTTTGAATTTTTACATGAAAATGACATTTGACCTTAAATGTCAGGTTTCACCTTGACAATATTTACATGACATATATGACATATTGTGACAGTGATACTGTCTGAAAGATATTTTAAAATGAATAATGATGAGTTTTACTAGTAGTGACAAAAATTACATAAAAAATAAAGAAAAATCATTGCAAAATGCTGTCATTTTTTTGCGAATTTTTACATAAATTTGACCTTTGACCTTTGATGATTAGTTTGGCTTTGACTTATTGGGATATGACCTACTTTGCTTACCTTGCTTGATATGTATACAGAAAAATAAATTGCTAACAGTGAACTATAACAGCAAGGTATTTTGAACAAAGTAATGAATAAGTATACTACATTTTGATCATTTACACAAAAAAGACCCCTGACCTTTAATATCAGGGTTTACTTACTTTCTCTTTCATGACATCGTCTGACATATATACAGTAAAATAGACAACGATCAGTTGCTAAAATGACAAAACAAATACTTTTAAACAATTATTAAAAATAGACGATATTCATGCAACATTTTACTCACTTTTTTGACATTTGACCTCTACAGTTATTTATTATTTGTTGGGTTTAAAATCGCACCGACACAAGTTTAGGTCATATGGCGATTTTCCAGCTTTGATGGTGGAGGAGGAACCCAGGTGACCCTCCGTGCATTATGTCATCACGAGCGGGCACCTGGCAGAACCACCGACTTTCCAGCTGGATAGCTTCCTCACATGAAGAATTCAACGCCCCGAGTGAGGCTCGAACCCATATCGATGAGGGCAAGTGATTTGAAGTCAGCGACCTAAATCCCTCGGCCACGGAGCCCCCAACACCCCCCACCCCCAACCCGATTTGACCTTTGATATTATGGTTGACCTTGAATGTTTTGAAATTGTATGTGCATACCAGGCATTGCCCAACATTTATGCATTAAAATGAACTGATACCATTGACTTCTATTCAAAAAGTTAAAGAGCTATGTTTTCATTCTTTAAAAATTTACTTGAAAATGACCTTTGACCCTTAATATCATATTTGAACATGACTCTTTCCAGACTATAGTTTATAACTGACATTGTGGGACATATATTCATTAAAGTAAATCCCGAGCAATTACTAATAATGAAAAAGGTATCTGTTATTTTTCAAATAGGAAGCTATTCAAGCGATTTTCACAAAAAATTGACCTTTGACCTTTGATATTAGCTTTACCTTGGCGGCTTTGGGGCTTCATTTGCACTGCTGAGGTTGCCTGACATACAAACATTAAAACGAATTAACTTCAGCGACTAATAATGTGAAGACATATTAAACAGATTAGAAAAAGTAAAGGTAACATTTTTCACATTTTGCATAAAAAAGAACTTTTACTTTCATTTATCAGGGTTGACCTTGACTTTTTGCAATGATACTTTTATTTCTGAGTTTTGCTGATATATACACATTACATAAATAAAAATTAATTACTTATGATAAAAACTATTTTCTAAGAGTAAAAATAAATTTCAATTTTGCCAATTTTTGTCATTTTTACATAAATTTGACCTTTGAACTTGAATATCATTTTTGCCATTTATTCCTTTTTTGATGAATTTCTTATTGCTGTCATTGTTTACTGACAATCATATAGTTACTGTAATTAAACAGTGAAAAGACGTAAACTTTACTGTTCCCCTAAATATTTTACCACGTGAGTTTTACTTCCCCTGCAATCTGACTAAAGTACATCTCCTATTACGCTACGCTTAGGATCTGAACACGAGTTATTGATAGCCTCGTTCTGACGACCCTTCCGCTGGCCAGTCAAAAGCTAACTTACAACATTCTGCAAGCTTAGAAAAACCTTGGTTTTTGATATCTACAATTCTTTTGTCGTAAGATGTCAGATAGCCGGCTAGCTCAGTCGGTAGGACACTTGCTCTGTAAGCGAGGGGTCCCGGGTTCGAGCCCTGGACTGACTGCAAATTTTTCTTACTCTTTGACATTCGAACAAGTCGTCTGATTGGTTCAAATAAAAATAGATTTGTGAAAATAGAAATAACAATACTGGAAATCCGAAATACACAGAAGACATATGTGAATAGGTCGTTCTCAGATCTTCGTTTAGAAGATCAAGTACTTAAGTCAGATTGACTTCCCCTGTCACAAACATCAACGAACAAAATATAGATAGGCACGGCTTCGACACTTAAGAAATGGGTTTTCACGGAGGATATGAAATATTGTTTCCAAAAAAGTATAATCTTCTTTTGGCTTCAGTTGTTGTAAAAAAAGTCCGTGAGCTCTCGGACCAAACGATTGGTGTGAAACTATTTCAAAATCAAACAAGCGGTTTAGGAGATGTCGTTTCTAGTTTTAGCTCTTGCGGCACTTGCGTGGAACCAAGCAGAACCGTTTGAACACTTTTGGTCAAAGACAATCCGAGGTACATCTAGGCAAGGTTTAATCAAATTTAGAGAAGATTAAAGAATTGTTGACGAGGGGCGGACGGACTTACATTGGACGACGGAAACAGCGTGATCACAATAGCTCACTACATGAACACTGCTTGCTAAAAATACTTCGGGTTCTCTAAAAAAGTTATTTTTGCTTCAAAACCTTGAAAAAAGAACTTCTGGCTCCCATACCACTGAAACAAGAAGACTCTAGCTCCAAGCCAGTTTATAAAAAAAAAACATTTCTTTCAACGAATCTTCGCTTTTATATTGCTTTTAGATTTAAAGACCCACCACAACATAGTGACATAGTTTTTCTTCCAACATGAAGTTCGTGAAAGGCATTCTGATAATGCTGGTTTAAAATAGAAATATTGCAAGATGACAGGTGGACAATTTAGGTCCTTCCTGAATTAATGTGTTTTAACACCTTCATTTTCAAACTTATACAATATATCCTTTTCAGGACAGTTTTAGAACATATTTAAATAACTTACTCTGTACAAACATAATGGTTCAAAACTCGACTCATCAAATACTGTGCATACCGCTTCTTTCATCTAATAAAATGTTTAGACAACACATTGTCTTGGCCTAATATATGTCACTTTCAATAAGTAAGTAGATACTTGTATTTCTCATTGTTTTCTTGTTGTTTTTTTTTTTGCAAATCACGTATAATAACAATCATGGGAATACAAAAGATAACAGTTATTATGTGGCGCGTCTTTGACACTAGTCTTTAAAGTTAGTGTGGATTAGTATATATCATATACCATTACATAAAATTCGTTCTTCGTTATTAATGAATAACACCACTTCCATCGATGTTTACATATTTAACACCATTTAACTCCCTTTAACAAAAAAAGATGACGAGTAGGCTGGTATACTTTGTCGTAATGAAATGTTTTAGATATATAGATTAATTGGTATTTCCAAAGGATGTTAGAGAGTATGTCTCAAAATGGAGGTATAATGTTCGAATAAGGAACTGGACTTATATAAGATGGAAATATTCAGTAAGAAACAATGATTTTGTTCCCTATTCCTTTTTTCAGTAGTCGAATCAGTAACAGAACACATTAGAAATGAAAATATCTGAAATTCAATAAAATATTTTTAAAAAAGTAGGTGTACATTTAATGATTTTTATATGTAAGCGGTATTTTTTTGCGGGTTTAAGAAAGTGTAATGCTTCAACAGACTTGAGGAGTTTTCGGACTTAGTGTATAAAATGTATATGTAACAATTAATGCATACACGTTCAACATCTAGAAAATAAGACCTCTTTATCGTTTCAAACTGCAACTCTTGCATGTTTAAAAGAGGTTTTCATGACAGGCCATTGTTTTCATTTTGGGTTTATCTGCACCTGATTCGACTTTTGAAAAAAGGAATAGGGAACCAATTTGGTTTTTGATCTTACTTGTTTGTATTGTTATCTAACTTGTTCATTTTATGATGTGAAACGTTTTCAACCGCGGGTAAGAATCGTTTTCTCATTGCATTTATAAAGTATTCACCGAATTGGGAATAAGTTCGATATTTTTTTATTTGTAAAAGGAATAAGAAATATGGCACCAGCCTACTCGTCATCTGAAAAAGAGTTCAAGATTGATTTGAAAGTAAAACAAAGCTGCAGTGCGTATTATTTTGTTTTCTTTATGATTTATAAATAGTTTCAAAATATGAACAATAACTGATACATAGTCACACTGTCACAATTATAGGTCATGTGGCGATTTTCTAGCTTTAGATAGATGTAGACCCCAGGTGCATCTTGATCAATTATTTCAGCATGGGCCGCCCCCTGGGTAGGACAATTGTCCTTCCTATGTCCTTCCTATGCAAGCTGGGTGGTTGACATGAAGAATATCCAACGGCCAGAACAAGGCTGGAACCCACATTAGTAAGAACCATGCAATTTGAAGTCAGTGACCTTAACCACTCCGCCAACAAGGCCCTGCTTCCAATATAGGGCTAGGTGCAATAGTTTTCACAGGTTTTATTATTTATAGAAACTTAATGATTTTTAATTGGAATTTTCAGCTCAATGAAGATGACATACCAAGAGAATCATTACCATGTCCTCCAGAAAGTTGCTTGATATTAAGTTGCGAAGCTGACTAAGGTGTCGTGGACACCACATTAAAACAACGTCGAAAAAGTCTGTTCTCGTTAGCAGGTAACAATTTAGGACTATGCGTTTGCTTTTGTGTCTCAATAAATGTACGCTGTTCAAACTTGTAGAAAAAGAGGATGTGTGTGGAAAGTACTAAAAGACCAATGCAAATGCGACATTCGTTTTCAAGTTTAGCATGTGCACTTTCATATTCTCTACTTTTATTCTTAGAAAAACTGAAGGTCATCTGACGTCATTTTCTGTGTTGTCAAAAACATACGTATGCCTGGCAAGATTGAATAAAGATATGTTCCAGTCCTACCTTTTAACCTTAAATTGTCACCGAAAAAGCATGAAAATCCATGAAAAATGACGCCTTTCAAAATAGAATCTATCTTATATAGAATTCTGTATAAAATACCTATGGTTTTGCGTCCTAAAGGGTGGCGCGAGGCCGTTAACTGTTACCTATTGTAATCATGGGTTGCATACACACAATAGCCGCGGAGTATGGCTTTAAATGATGTTTCTAAGAGCAGGTTTACCACTACCTCCAGCAATAAGACGACGTTACTATGAATATAAATAGAAAAGGATAAGGAACACGTTATCGGAAAAGTCGATTATTTTATTGGTAATTAAGGGTTTTCTTTATACTCAATACAATTCAAAAGTAATTTAAGTATTTTGTCACGGATAATGGTTTCACTACCCGATTCCCCTTTTCTCAATAATAACCAAAAGATGTTATCGTTTAGTTTTGTCACTTTTCTTACTTATTAACTGCCAGCAATTAAATGGTTTATAAGTCATAGTTATTGTCCGAGGAACATGTCTTCATTGTGTTTATACACCTATGAAGGATTTGTGAACCCAGTGAGCGTAGCGAGCGAGGTTTTCAAATCTCCTCACAGGTCTATAAACACTATGCAGACCTATTCCGAGAATGATAACTGACATACCTACATGCTTCATTGTTTTACATAGTCCAGATTGGTTTCGGATTTGTAAAACTTTAGTAACGTTCATGTATTTTCAAAAACAAATAATTAGAAGAAGGAACAAGACAACATGCGCTACAAGTTATCGGATAGCATTAACATAACAAAATAACCATGTTGCTACGTACCTGTCAATATATTTGTCAGCAATTAAGACATTACATTTTGTATTGCATGAAATCCGTGCACATTTGGGAAATACTGGGAAGATTATCATCATGGTGTGACTAGTCAATTAGTCAGAATTTTATGCGAATGTAATTTTATAAGCTTTATTTTAGCTCAACAGAGCACAAAGTTCTCAAGGTGAGCTATTGTGAACGGTCATTGTCCGGCGTCCGTCGTGCGTCGAGCGTCGTGCGTCAACATTTGCCTTGTGAACACTCTAGAGACCACATTTGTGGCCCAATCTTTATGAAACTTAATCAGAATATTTGTCTTTATGATCTCTAGGTCAAGTTCGAAACTGAGTCAGGTTGGGTCAAAAACTAGGTCAGTAGGCCAGATCAAAGGAACAGCTTGTGAACACTGTAGAGGCCACATTTGTAACCCAATTTTTATGAAACTTGGTCAGAATGTTTGTCTTGATACTCTCTAGGTCAAATTTCAAACTAGGTCAGTAGGCCAGCTTAAAGGAAAAGCTTGTGAACACTCCAGAGGCCACATTT
This sequence comes from Mercenaria mercenaria, assembly GCF_021730395.1. Lineage (NCBI taxonomy): Eukaryota > Metazoa > Mollusca > Bivalvia > Venerida > Veneridae > Mercenaria > Mercenaria mercenaria. Next base: position 4,183,660 of record NC_069378.1, read on the forward strand.
TTGACCCAAACTTTATTAGCTTTTATCAGGTTGTTTATCCTGATAATATTTAGGTCAACTTTGAAACTGGGTCATGTGGGGTCAAAAATTAGGTCAGTAGGCCATATCAAAGGAAAAGCGTGTGAACACTCTAGATGCCGCATTTGTGATCCAATCTTTATAAAACTTGGTCAGAATGTTTATCTTGATGATCTCTAGGTCAGAAAGTAAACTGGGTCATGTGGAGTCAAAACTAGGTCAGTTGGCCAGATCAAAAGAAAGGCTTTTGAACACTCTAGGGGCCCCATTTTCGACCCAATCTTTGTGAAACTTGGTCAGAATGTTAGTCCTTATAATTTCTAGGCCAAATTTAAAACTGGGGCATGTTGGGTCAAAAACAAGGTCAGCAGGCGAGATCAAATGAAAAGCTTGTGAACATTCCAGAGGCCACATTTGTGTCAAATCTTTATGAAACTTGGTCAGAATATTTGTCTTTATGATCTCTAGGTCAAAAAGTAAACTTGGTTATGTGGGGTCAAAAACTAGATCAGTAGGCCAGATCAAAGGAAAAGCTTTTGAACATTCCAGAGGCCACATTTGTGGCCCAATCTTTATGAATTTCGTCAGAATGATTGTCTAGATAATACCTAGGTCAAATTTGAAACTGGATCATGTGGAGTCAAAAACTAGGTCAGTAGTCCAGATCAAAGGAAAGCTTGTGAACACATTAGAGGCTACATTTGTGACCAAATCTTTATGCAATTTAGTCAGAATATTTGTCTTGATGATCCCTAGGAAAAGAATTAAATTGGGTCATGTTGGGTCAAAAACTAGGTCAGTAGACCAGATCAAATGAAAAGCTTGTGAACAACCTATAGACCAGTTTTGTGACTCAATCCTTATGAAACTTGGTCAGAATGTTAGATTTGATAACCTCTAGGTCAAGTTCGAAACTGGGTTATGTTGGATTAAAAGCATGGTCAGTAAGCCAGATCGAAGGAAAAGCTTGTGAACACTTTAGAGGCCACATTCGGGACCCAAACCTTAGGAAACTTGGTCAGAATGTAAGCCTTGATGATCTCTAGGTCAAGGTTGAAACTGGGTCATGTTGTGTCCAAAACTAGGTCAGTAGGCCAGATCAAAGAAAATCTTGTCAACACTCTTACAGACCACAATTTAAGTTTGAAACTCAAATTAATTAATAGAATAGAATAGAATTAATCAGAATGTTTGTCTTGATTATCTATAGGTCAAGTTTGAATCTGGGTCATGTGGGTCAAAAACTAGGTCACCCGATCAAATCAAAGTTGTAGCAGTAACAAGTACTAACAACAGTATTTGAAAGTTGCGCAAAATACAATATAAAATCATTTTTATCAATTTATGCATTATTTGCCATCGAAAATGTTTCAGAGCTGTTCTTTTTATAATGTTTTTATTTTATATATAATCATTTATGTCTCAGGAAACGGGCTTCAAGCCCTCTTCTTGCTGTTAGTCACAACTTTTATGTGGACTTTAGGATGCATTTCACGATATTGATATATTGTTGGTATGCTTGTTAGACAAAGACTACATATTATATTGTCAGCTGATGTTCAGGATTCCAAAGGCATCCTATATTTTTTTTAGATTTTTTAATGTTCAAAATGGGCTCAAGTCCTTGTTACTGCTGTAATTAACAGCGTCCAATAGGAGTTTTGGATTATATAAAACATGTGGATATATTGCTGGTATGTATGTAAAAATAATAATACATATAACATAGCCGACGGCATACATCCAAAGAAGGCCTCATCGCGGAATTAGAACATGTTTTCGTACACAGTTAATGCTATATTCTGCGCCGCAACGATGCCGTTAAGCCAATATTTGGTCATCTTAGGTCATTGTTGAGGTCTTTATAACATACGAATTAAAATTAGTTTCAGCACTTTATGCATAATGTTTCGACCAAGAACGGTGAAATGTCCGGAAAATCTGAATTTAAAGCATTTTATAGGTGTACGGAAATGGGCTCGAATCCTTGTTACTGTTGTTATTTTAAACGTCCAAAAGGACTTGAGGATGAATCAAACCAGATGGATATATTGCTGGTATGTATGTCTAAATAAAAGTATATATTTCATTGCCGACGGATTATCATTATACCGACGGCATACGTCCAAAGAATACTACATCATGAAATTTGAGCATGCTTTTGTGCTCAGTTACTGCTGTTTTCTGCGCCGAAACGATGTCCTTGAGACAATATTTGGTCATCTTAAGTCCTCGTTGAGGCCTTTATGAGATATAAAATGATTTTGGTTTAAGCAACTCATGCATAATGTGCCGAAATCCAACAGTGAAATGTGTTGAAAATCGTAATTTAAAGCATTTTTCAGGTGTCCAAAAATGGGCTCGAATCCTGATTACTGCTGTAAATCACAGCGTTAAGGTGGACTAGAGGAAAAATAAATACATGTGGATATATTGCTGGTATTTTTGTCTAAATTATAGAATATATTTACTTGCAGACATGTTTTAGAATGCCGATGGCATACGTCCAAATAAGACATCACGAAATCGAAACACGTTTTGGTGCCCAGTTACTGCTGTATTCTGCGTCGAAACGATGCCCTTAAGCCAATATTTGGTCATCTTAGATCATCGTTTAGATTTTTATAATATATGAAGTGAGTTTAGTTATAGCAATTCATGCAAAATGTACCGAAGGAGAACAGTGAAATGTGTTGAAAATCGTAATTTTAAGCATTTCTCATGTGTCCAATTCTTCGCCAAAAACGATGCACATGAGACATGATTTGGTTTCCTTAGGTCATTGATGAAGTCTCTGTTATATATAAAATACAATTAGTTATAGCAGTTTCTGCTTTATATCCCTGTGAAGAATGGTAAAATCTGTTGAAAATCGTAATTTTAAGCATTTTTCAGATGTCCAAAAATTGGCTCGAATCCTTGTTACTGCTGTTATTCACATCGTTCTGAAGGACTTGAGGATCAATAAAACCATGTAGATATATTGCTTGTTCATATGTTCAAATAATAGTATATACAACATTGCCGGTGGATTTTAAGAATTCCGACGGCATACGTCCAACGGAAACCTTACCTCTAATTTGGAACATATTTTGGATGTCAGTTACGGCTGTATTCTGCATTAAAACGATGCCCTGAAACCATTATCTGGTCATCTAGGGTCATTGTTGAGGCCGTTATGAGATACACAATGAACTTAGTTTTAGCAGTTTATGCAATGTGAGACGACGAACTACAATACAATGTGTTGAAAATCGTAATTTCAAATAATTTTCAGGTGTCCGAAAATGTGCTCGAATCCTTGATACTGCTGAAATTCACAGCGTCGAGGAGGACTTGAAGGTGAATCAAGCTATGTGGATATATTGCTGGTATGTATGTCCAAATTAAAGAATATATTGCACTGCCAGGAGATATTCGGAATGCCGACAGCATAAGTCGAAAAAACGCCTCATAACAAAATTGAAACATACTTAGGTGCTTAGATGCTGCTGTATTCTGCGCCGAAACGATGCACATGAGACACAATTTGGTCTCCTTAGGTCATTTATGAAGTCTCCATTATAGACAAAATAAAATTAGTTATAACAATTTATGCTTAATATTCCTGTGAGGAATGGTAAAATCTGTTGAAAATTGTAATGTTAGGCATTTTTCAGATGTACAAAAATGGGCTTGAATCCTTGTTACTGCTGAACCTCTTAGCGTCCTAAAGGATTTGAGGATCAATAAAAGCATGTGGATAAATTGGCAGTACATATGTCCAAATAATAGTACATTTCATATTGCCGACGGATTTGAAAAATACCGACGGCATAAGTCCATAGAAGACCCCATGTCGAAGTTGGAACATGATTTGTTGGTCAGTTACTTCTGTATTCTGCACCAGAACGATGCCCTAAAACCATTACTTGGTCGTCTATGGCCATTGTTGGGGCCTTTATTAGATATGAAATGAATTTAGTTTAAGCAATTTATGCAATATGTGCCGACGAAGAATAATGAAGTGTGTTGAAAATCGTAATTTTAAGTATTTAAGGTGTCCGAAATTGGGCTGGAATCCTTTTTACTGCTGTAATTCACAGCGTCCAGGAGGACTTATGAATCAATCAAACTATGTGGATATATTGCTGGTATGTATTTCCAAATCAAAATACAGATTGCATTACCGGCGGATTTTTAGGATGCCGACAGCATACGTCGAAAAAAACTCATCACAAAATTGAAACATATTGTGGTGCTTAGATGCTGCTGTATTCTGCGATGCACATGAGACACGATTTAGTCTCCTTACGTCATTGACGAAGTCTCTATTATATACAAAATAAAATTAGTGTTAGCAGTTTATGTGTATATATTGCTGGTATATATGTCCCAACAAAAGTACATATTACATTGCAGGCGGATTTTCAGGATGCTGACGGCATACGTCGAAAAGAATGCTTCATCACAAATTAAAACATTTTTGGTGCTTAGATGCTGCTGTATTCTGCGATGCACATGAGACACGATTTGATCTCCTTAGGTCATTGATGAAGTCTCTATTATTTACAAAATAAAGTAAGTTTTAGCTGCTTATGCTTTATAGTCCTGCAAAGAATGGCAAAATCGTAATTTTAAGCGTTTTACAGATGTTAAAAAATTGGCTCGAATCCTTGTTACTGCTGTAATTCCACAGCGTTCTGAAGGACTTGAGGATAAATAAACCATGCGGATATTTTATTTGTTCGTATGTCCAAGTAATAGATCATATCACATCACCGACTGATTAGAAGAATGCCGACAGCTTACGTCCAAAGAAGACCCCAAAGCGAAGTTGGAATATGTTTTGTTGGTCAGTTACTGTTGTAGTGTGCTCCAGAACGCTGTCCTTAAACCACTACTGTGAAATCATTAATTTTCGTGGGGGACTAATTTTCGTGGATTTCGTGGTTGAGTCAATCAACAAAATTGTATCCCAACCAACAAGTAAAATTCCCATTCATTTTATATTCAAATGTTGAAATCCACGAATTCAAATCTACTCGAAATTGCCGATTTGACCAAATCCACGAAATTTCATGCCCACGAAATTAAATGATTTTACAGTATTATGTCATTTTAGGTCATTGTTGAGGCCTTTATGAGATATAACATGAATTTAGTTTTAGCAATTTATTCATTATTTGTCGAGAAAGAACTAAGAAATTTGTTGAAAATCGTAATTTTAAACATTTTTCAGGTGTCCGAAAATGGGCTGGAATCCTTGTTACTTCTGTATTTCACAGCGTCCATGAGGACTTAAATATTGATCAAAACATATGGATATATTGCTGGTATGTATGTCTACATATAGTATATCTTTCATTTCCGACGGATTTTCATTATTCCGACGGCATACGGAATATCTCATCACGAAATTGGAATATGTTTTGTTGCTCAGTTACTGCTGTTTTCTGCGCCTAAGCGTTGCCTTTGAGCCAATATGTGCTCATCTTAGGTCATTGTTGGGGTCTTTATAACATACGCAATGAAATTAGTTCAGCACTTTATGAAAAATGTTTTAGCAAAGAACAGTGAAATGTGCGGAATTTAAAGCATTTTACACGTGTACGGAAATGGGCTCGAATCCTTGTTACTGCTGTTTTTCTATGCGTCCAGGAGGACTTGAGGATAAATCAAACCAGGTGGATATATTGCTGGTATGTATGTCCAAAACAAAGTATATATTTCATTGCCGACGGATTTTTATTATACCGACGGCATACGTTCAAAGCACGCCTCATCACAAAATTGAAACATATTGTATATTGTATTCTGCGCATCAACGATGCTCATGAGAAACGATTTGGTCTCCTTAGGTCATTGATGAAGTCTCTATTATATACCTGTGGGCCGGTGGTCTAGTGGTAACACGCTTTATACAAGGGCGGTCTCGTACGATTTTTTCTATAAATGCGTTCTCGTTCAATGCATCTTTTTAAGAAAGTATGTTTGCGTATAAGATTATAATATTTGTATCAGTCAATCATATTGAGTACAATTCACAGATGAAATTCAAGCATTTAACCTGAATATCAGTCATATTTCAAGTTATATTTAATCGCGTAAAAAGAACGGAACGGCGGAAAAATGTAAAATCCGTTCCATGCCGTAATTTTCCGGTTCCATTTCGTTTTAACTCGGGTGGTTTAAACATCTGAATTTATCAATTGATTGAATTGTATTAATTTAAAATTGATAAGAAAGGAGAAAAGTGTGCATTTCGTATTGTTGACATGTTTAAGGGATGAATACACTAAAAAGTACTTCTTCTATATGACATTGGTAAAATTGGAAGAACGCAGCAGGACACATTTTAAATTGTCTGTGCTCTACAGATTCTTGAAGAACATTACATAGCTAAATTAATATAAAGAAAAGTAGGATCTTGTTTCTTGATTATTCTAAATTCCTCCTGGAAGCTGTGAATTACAGCAGTAACAAGGATTCGAGCCCATATTCGGATACCGGAAAAAATGTATAGAATTACGATTTTCAACACGATTCATCGTTCTTCGTCGGCACATAAAGCATAAATTGCTAACACTAAATTCATTTTATATCTTATGTGTGTGTTCGGGTTTAACGTCCTTTTCAACAATTTTTCAGTCATATAAACGACGGTGTCTACTTGTAGCAGTGAGCACAATGCCCAACTTTTTAGTGCTGCCTCACTGGAATATCACGCCGTAGACACGTGGCATGATATCCCACCCAGTCACATTATACTGACACCGGGCTGACCAGTCCTAGCACTATCCCCTTAATGCTGAGCGCCAAGCGAGGAAGCTGCTAGTACCATTTTTTACGTCTTTGGTATGACGCGGCCGGGGATCGAACCCACGACCTCCCGCACTCGAAGCGGACGCTCTACCACTAGGCTACCGAGGCGGTCTTTTTATATCTTATGAAGGCCTCAAAAATAAGATGACCAAATATTGGTTTGAGTGCATCGTTTTGGGGTAGAATACAGAAGTAATTTAGCACCAAAACATGTTCCAACTTAGACATGAGGTCTTCTATAGACGTATGCTGTCGGCATTCTTCAAATTCGTCGGCAATGTGGTATATATTATTATTTGAACGTAAGTACAAGCAATATATCTATATGGTTTTATTTATCCTCAAGTCCTTCAGGACGCTGTGAATTACAGCAGTAACAATGATTTGAGCCCAGTTGCAGACAGTTGAAAAATGCTTAATTACGATTTTTACCTATTTAACCGTTCTTCACAGGAATATAAAGCATAATCTGCTATAACTAATCTTATTTTGTATATAATAAAAACTTCATCGATGACCTTAGGAGACCAAATCGAGGCTCATGTGCATCGTTTCGGTGCAGAATACAGCAACATCTAAGCACCAAAATATGTTCCAATTTTGTGATGATGCGTATTTTCGACGTATGCCGTCGGCATCCTGAAAATCCGCCGGAAATGCAATATGTATTTTTATTTGAACATAATACCAGCAATAAATCAACATAGTTTGATTGATCCTCAAGTCCTCATGGACGCTGTGAATTACAGCAGTAACAAGGACTCGAGCCCATTTTCGGACACCTGAAAATTGCTTAAAATTAAGATTTTCAACATATTTCATTGTTCTTCGTCGGAATATAATGCATAAATTGCTATAACTAAACTCATTTTACATCTCATAAAGGCCTCAACAATGACCTAAGATGACCAAATATTGGTTTCAGGGTATCATTTCGGCCCAGAATACAGCAGTAACTGACCATCAAAACATGTTCCGATTTCGAGATGTCATTATTAAAATTGTTCCGCCCGCCCGCTTAGCTCAGTAGGTAAGAGCGTTGGTCTACGGATCGCGGAGTCGTGAGTTCGATCCTCGGGCGGGGCGTATGTTCTCCGTGACTATTTGATAAACGACATTGTGTCTGAAATCATTAGTCCTCCACCTCTGATTCATTTAGGGAAGTTGGCAGTTACTTGCGGAGAACAGGTTTGTACTGGTACAGAATCCAGGAAAACTTGTTAGGTTAACTGCCCGCCGTTACATGACTGAAATACTGTTGAAAAATGGCGTTAAACCCAAAACAAACAAACAAAAAACAAATAAAATTGTTCGGCAATGTGGTATGTGTTTCTGTTCGGACATATGCACATGCAATATATCCACATGGTTTTAACGCTTCGGCGCAGAAAACAGCAGTAACTGAACAACAAAACATGTTCCAATTTCGTTATGAGGTATTCTTGGGACGTAGCCGTCGCAATAATGAAAATACGTAGGCAATGAAATATGATTTGGACATACATACCAGCAATATATCCATATGTTTTAATCAATGCTCAAGTCCTTCTGGGCTCAGTTTTTCGAAACTTTAAACTGTTAAACTAATCGCCTGTTAAATTTTGAGTCAAAATACAAGACTTGATGGGAAACACTAGTAATATGTTTTAATTTTACTGTAAACACGTTTTAGTGTTCATAATCCTTAAGCCATACATTTGTTTTTCTAAGTTTTCTAACATATCGAAATATTACTTTAAAAGTTAATCGACTGTTAGCTTAATCAACTGTTAAAGCTTCGAACAACTGGGCCCTGAACACTGTGAATTACAGCAGTAACAAGGACTCGAGCCCATTTTCGGACACCTGAAAAATGTTAAAAATTACGATTTTCAGCAACTTTCGTAGTTCTTTGTCGGCACATAATGCATAAATTGCTTAAACTAAATTCATGTTATATCTCATAAAGGCCTCAACAATGAACTAAGATGACCAAAAAATGGTTTGAGGACAGCGTTTTGGCGCAGAATACAGCAGTAACTGACCAACAAAACATGTTCCAACTTCGTCATGGGTTCTTCTTTGGACGTATGTGGTTGGCATTTTTCAAATCCGTCGGCAATGTGATATATACTATTATTTGGACGTACGTAGAAACAAAATATCTACATGGTTTTATTTATCCTCAAATTCTTCATGACGCTGTTAATTACAGTAGTGACATGGATTCGAGCCCATTGCCGGACATCTGAAAAAAATGCTTAAAATTACGATTTTCAACAGATTTTACCTTTCTTTGCAATAACATAAAGCGTAAACTGCTACAAATTATTCTATTTTGTATACAATGAAGATTTCATCAATGACGTAATCAGACCTAATCGTGTCTCATGTGCATCGTTTCGGCGTAGGATACAGCAGCATCTAAGCACCAAACTATGTTTCAATTTTGCGATGAGGCGTTCTTTCGTCGTATACCGTCGGCATCCTAAAAATCCACCAGCAATGCAATATGTACTTTAATTTGGAAATACATACCAGCAATATATCCACATAGTTTGGTTCATCCTCAAGTCCTCCTGGACGCTGTCATTTACAGCAGTAACAAGGACTCGAGCCCACTTTCGGACACCTGAAAAATGCTTAAAATTACTGTTTTCAACACATTTCATGGTTCTTCGTATGCATATTATGCATAAACTGCTATAACTAAATTCCTTTTACATCTCATAAAGGCCTCATCGATGACTTAAGATGACCAAATATTGGCTTAAAAGCGTAGTTTCGGCTCAGAAAACAGCAGGAACTGAGCACCAAAGCATGTTCTAATTTCGTGATGATGTATTATTTGGACATATGCCGTCGGTATCCCGAAAATCCGCCGGCAATTTAATATATACTATTATTTGGATATACATACAAGCAATATATACACATGGTTTGATTCATCATCAAGTTCTCCTGGACGCTGAGAATAACAGCAGTAACAAGGATTCGAGCCAATTTCCGTACACCTATAAAATGCTTTAAATTCAGATTTTCTGAACATTTCACCGTTCTTTGTCCAAACATTATGCATAAAGTGCTGAAACTAATTACATTGCGTATGTAATAAAGACCCCAACAATGACCTAAGATGACAAAAATATTGGCTTAAGAGCATCGGTTCGGCGCAGAAAACAGCAGTATCTGAGCAACAAAATATGTACCAATTTCGTGATGAGGTATTCTTTGGACGTATACCGTCGGAATAATGAAAATCCGTCGGCAATGAAATATACACTATTATTTGGATATACATACAAGCAATATATCTATATGTTTTGATCCGTTCTCAAGTCCTCCAGGACGCTGTGAATAACAGCAGTAACAAGGATTCCAGCCCATTATCGGACACCTGAAACGCGCTTAAAATTACGATTTTGAACACATTTCATTGTTCTTCGTCGGCACATATTGCATAAATTACTAAAACTAAATTCATTTTGTATCTCACCAAGACCTCAACAATGACCTAACATGACGAAATAATGGTTTCAAAGCATCGTTTTGGCACAGAATACAGCAGTAACTGACCAACAAAACATGTCCCAACTTCGACATGAGGTCCTCTAAGGACGTATGCCGTCGGCATTTTTCAAATTCGTCCGCAATGTGATATGTACTATTATTTTGACATTTGTACAAGCACTATTTCCACATGGTCTTATTTATCCTCAAGTCCTTCAGAACGCTGTTAATTACAGCAGTAACAATGATTCGAGCCCATCGTCGGACACCTGAAAAACATGCCTAAAATTACGATTTTCAACTCATTTCTTTGTTCTTCATCGGCATTTAATGCATAAATTGCTATAACCAAATTCATTTTACATCTCATGAAGGTCTCAACAATGGCGTAATTTTACTAAATATTGTTTAGAGGGCATCATTTCAGCAGTAACTGACAATCAAAACATGTTCTAAATCAGAGGCATGTTCCAATGTCGTGATGTGGTATTCTTAGAACGTATGCCGTCGGTATAATGAAAATTCGTCGGCAATGAAATATATACTTTTATTTGGACATACATACCAGCAATATATCCAGCTGGTTTGATTCATCTTCAAGTCCTCCTGGACGCTTAGAATAACAGTAGTAACAAGGATTTGAGCTCAACAATGACCTAAGATGACCAAATATTGGCTTAAGGGCATCATTTTGGCGCAGAATATAGCATTAACTGAGTACGAAAACATGTTCTAATTTCGCGATGGGGCCTTCTTTTGGACGTATGCGGTCGGCATCCTGAATATCCGTCGGCTATGTTATATGTACTTTTATTTTTACATACATATCAACAACATATCTACATGTTTTATTTCATCCCAAAATTCCACTGGACGCTGTAAATTACAGCAGTAACAAGGATTTGAGCCCATTTTGGATATTAAAAAATCTAAAAATAAATAGGATACCATTAGTATCCTGAACATCCGCCGACAATGTAATATGTAGTCTTTTTTGAACAAACATACCAACAATATATCGATATCGTGAAATGCATCCTAAAGCCCACATGGAAGTTGTGAATAGCAGCAGCAAGAGGGATTGAAGCCTGTTTCCTGAGACATAAAAAGACAAAAACATTATAAAAATAACAGCTTTGAAAATTTGTCGATGTCCAATAATGCATAAATTGAAAAAATTGATTTCATATTGTATTTTGCGCAACTTCCAACTACTATTGCTACTGCTATAACTTCCAACATTAGCATCAGTAATATTGTTGTTGTTGCTAAAACTGCCAGCAGTAACAGCAGTAATACTGTTGTTACTGCTATAACTTTACAACAGTAGCAGCAGTAGTAGCAATAATACTCCTGTTACTGCTATAACGTTCCAGCAGTAACAGAGTATTACTGCTATTACTGCTAGTAGACAACGTTATAGCAGTAATGCAGCTGTACTGCTGTTACTGTTTTACTGCTAACTTCCCGCTGGTTCCCGGACAAGCGTTTCAAAAAAGGAGATAATTTAAAATGGGACCACATAGGGTTCTATTTCATTGTCACAGCACATTCTCTCAATGAGCTTATCACTGTATAAAGTTACAACCTGTGAAATTCTTACGTGTAGGCAGTCAGTGAACAGAAATAAGTGTAAATGATCATTTATTAAACTTATTAATATCTGACTTATTAATCCATTCCTTGCACTATTAAACACACAGGGAATGTAGATAATAATACTTGTACTTACGGAAATAAGGGTCAGGTTTAAAATGTGGCACAAGTGTACGCATTAACATCTCCATATTATGTTCATCTCCTAATAACCATACTGTTATCAGATCACAATTGCTCCTTCTTGTATATTCAGAAGCCATAATTTTTTACTGTCAATAAAACGTTACTGATGACTTAGATATTTCATTTTGTATGCGGCACATGATATTATTTTATCTTATCTAATCACGATCAAACTCGTGTTATAGCATGAAGGTAGTAATTTGCCTCCGTGGTCGAATGTAGTCCACATCAATATATAGTGCACTTTTCCCGCCTAGTAAAGGCCATTTTCATGTTAGATACAAGCTTTATTGATGCTGCTTTGTAAAGAATAATGTCTGAGGATGATTTTAAGCTACGATATATGCTCAAAAATTTATTCGAAGCTGTTTAGTAAAATGAAAGTGAAAGTAGATATTTCCTGAAGTCTACTTCACAGTATTAGCGTTTTCATCATGTCTTAGTCACGTGACCATGGTTTCATTGCATTATGGTCAACCCCATATTTGTTGTGTTTTTGTAACTATGGCTTATTTTATATATGGTAGTTTGAGTTCTAACTACTTAATAAAGAATAACCAATGTTGTTTGCGTGGTTCGAAATGTCTTTTTTATTATTTATCAATTGTATCACATTTTGTATCACATCCTTATATCGCCTTTGACACTAAACAGTCTGGTATTTATCTAATCAACATTTTCCTAATCAAACGGTGACCGAAACACGGTGACCTGAAATACACAATTAGCAATAGTAAATAGGATGCAACAATAGAAGCTTATACCTGAAAACATACATGTATCTAAAGTTCTTATGTAGTGTTATACATGCACATTTTACACTTCGTAAACATAAATCTGCGGGTTCAGTGGTCTATAATTACTTAATTGAAATCCTGTATCATATGTAATACACATGAAATACTCGTCTCACACACTGCATATAAAAATATCTACTCAATAAAGCACTACACAAAATAGTTTACACAAACTCACCAAATTATGGACTTGATCACACTAGCTACCTTACACAACACATCTTCGCCTGTCTCCCGTGAGTGCTTTACTGTTATTAAACTGCAATTTAAAAGAACAACATGTGCAAAGGTTTTCATAGTTGTGATATGGTTAAAATTAAGTTACGAGGTTAGAATTTCTACTGCCATTTTGAACGACATGTACATTTCTCATGTATACGGAAATTATGCCAAATATAAATCTTTTACTTAGATAATAAACAACTCTTCGTTTAGAATGAAATGATCCGCAAACAGAAACATTTGAAATAAACACAATACCTATTAAATAAATCCATTATTTAAGTTCCTTTTTAAAGAACTCTACAGAATAACCAACATGTCTGCTCTATCAAACTGAAAACGACGCTCTGCCCCGAGACAGCTGATCACGAGAACCAATAAAAATAGAGTACAAATAAGGTCAACAATGTCAAAGGTAAAAACTGGAATGGAGGTCTCACATAACAACAACTGAGAGGTCTCACACAATTGATGGTATCAGAACCCTAACTTATCACCCTGTTACACACTCCCCCTCTGTGGGAAATGACGTCTCGTCATTCGTCCATTGTCTTAGGTTAAACATACACTAGTACTACTACTCATATGACTAATATTAACTGCTCTTATTTTCAACAACTACCTAGTATGTATTAAGTACACACATTTCTACAACTCTAAAGTTATGAGTTCATCCATGCACCGAGTATGACTGTACACTCAAAGGTGATTGTGATTAATTTTGAGATAAAATTTTATTCTCCTTCCTACCTCCTTCCAAAAAATTGTGACCTCACAATAAAAACACATATATAATACTACTACTAACAATAAAAATCACAAAAGAACAAAGTTACATCAAATCATCACAATATTATCTATCTAATTGTGAAGTAAGCAAAAATATGTTTAATTAAATTGCATTAAGATGCAACGAAAATATGAATTACGCCTAATACAATATAGGAAGTCTAAAACATCTAAGCTTGACAATATATACACAATTCATATTCACATGGATTCTCAAATTTTACCTTTTTTTTTTTTTCATATTAGATCTATATAAAATACTATCATTTACTGGTACCTTTCACATTACATATTTTCAACACATTGCATTAAAGCACTAAAATATTTCACAATTCATAGATATTTTAAAACAATATAAAATATACTATTCCATAACAGATTGTATTATCTTATGGACAACCTCTGTGTCTAAACTTGTAAATATTCCAGAGTTCATCAAGACGTTAAGGGTTTCTAATTTCTTGTCCCTCGGTCGTGTTTCCAATGTCATCTGATACATATGAAAATCTTTATATTTCCCTGGAAGTTTGTTTCTGGTAGGTCGTTTTGTCCTTGATTCTTTTTGTCCGTGTATTTCGACATCTACTGTCACTGTTTCTTTAGGTCTAACCGCTTTAGGTTTTTCAGCTTTGTCTTCAGACTTAGTTTCCTCAGTAACATTAAGCTCTGTAACATTTGAATCTATGTCAGGTTCATCCTCTATGATGGTAGGTGTTTCTTCATCTTCTACTATGTCAATTTCTACATCACTCACTTCTTCCCTATGATCTTCAGATATTTCCATTGTTTCAGATACACCTAGTACCGCATCCGCTTCTGTACCATCAGTACATGCTTCCTTATGTACTTCTACCTTGTGGTCTTTGACCTTCTGGTTATCAATTTGATCACCTGGTCTAGTGACTTTTTCTGCCATCGTCTTATTTCTTCCTGTTTCCTTCAGATGCGCATCTTTCTTTACTTGCAAATCTTTGTTTCCACTCTTCATGTGGGCGTCCCCACGATGATATGTATGTACCACATAATCATCTTCTGAATCTTCATCGTCTGATGAATCTTTATCCTCTTTCCCTACATCCACAATTTTCTTATCCTGTACTGGTTTTGTTGTCTCATCAATTTCCTTCTTTGGTATGTGTTTTCGTGGTTTTGGTACTGGTGTCCAATCTATGGTACTTCCATCAAGTTCTTAAGTGTTGATCAGTAATAGGTGGTTCCTATGTATTACCTTTTCTATTCCCTCTTTGGATTTGATTCTGAACACTGGAATATCTGGTCTTATCTGCTGTAATACAACATATGGTTGGTCTTCATACTTGTCAGCTATCTTGTGCTTCCCATCATGCTTAAAAATCCTGACTAGTACTGTGTCGCCCTCTGATATCTTTGAAGCCTTTGCCTTCTTGTCATATTGGGTTTTCTGCTTGCTTCTTGCTTTGTCTGTATATTTCTGTGCTATTTCTTGGGTTTCTTTCATCTGTTTCTTCGTCTTCCAAATATTCTCTTGCGGTCTTATTGGTTATATCAGATTCATCTAGTATTGATTCAAATGTTGAATCTATTGGAAGTTTCGGAGTCCTTCCAAACATCAATTCAAACGGTGACATTTTTGTACTTTCGTGTTTAGTACAATTGTATGCATATGTCAGGGATGGTATGTAATCTTTCCAGTTTGGTTTCTGATTTGGTTCCAATGTCCCTAGCATGTTAAGTAAAGTTTTGTTCCATCTCTCTGTGCAACCATTACCCATAGCATGGTACGGAGTAGTTCTAGTTTTCTTTACACCCGTGATTTGACAAAGTTCTTTAATAAGTTCTGACTCAAAATTGGCTCCTTGGTCACTGTGTAACTTTGTTGGGATTCCATAGTGCACGATGAAATTTTTATATAGAGCATCGGCAGTTGTTTTAGCCGTTTGATTTTTCGTTGGTATTGCAAGGGCGTACTTTGTAAAATGATCTGTTATCACTAAAATGTTTCCGTATCCTTTTGATGGTTCTAAAGTTAGGTAATACATGGATACAAGTTCTAAAGGGTATGTTGATACAATGATGACGAGTTCGGATTTGCTGTTGGTACTTGATTTTCTTCTTTGACATCTCTCACATTCTAAGACCCGCTTTTCTACATCTTTTGCCATGCCTGGCCAAAATTAACGTTCCCTTAATAGCGACAATGTCTGATCGCGTCCGGGATGTCCAATATGATTGTGAAGACCAGTAAGAACTTCTGTTCTGTAGTATTTAGGCAATACTAGGTGATATGAGGTTTCTTTCTCTGTCTTCAGTTCTCTATACAGTACTCCTCTCTTCATAATGAATGAGTCAAAATGTTTCCTCACATAAAAATCTTCCTTTGTATGGCATTGATTCTTGTCTGGTAAAAAATTATCTATTACTGCCCTGCGCCATCTCTCTATCAAAGGATCTGCTCTCTGTTGTCTTCTTATTTCTCTATATTCAATCTGGGCTAAGGGTACTCCTGGTTCTTCAGTAACTTCTACTATATTTATGTTGCAAACTGGTATGATATCTATGTATGGATTGCAAGTCATAGAATTGCAGATGGCCTTTACTGTAGAATTATCCATTAAGCAAATGTCACCATGTTTTGTATCTATGCTTGGTAGTCTGCTCATTACATCAGCATCTATGTTTTTGTGGCCTGCTCTGTACTTTATGTCAAAATTATATTCGCCTAATGCAGAGGCCCATCTGTGTCCTGTTGCGTCTAGCTTTGCTGACGTAAGTATATATGTTAATGGATTGTTATCCGTTAGTACTGTAAAATGTTAAACAGCTAGGTAATCTTTAAATTTCTGTCACAGCCCACTTCAAGGCGAGGAATTCCAATTTGAATGCGGAATAATTCTTTTCCGATTTTTTTAAAGAACGACTGGCGTATGATATAACTCTGCCATCTTGATAGAGCACTGCTCCGAGTCCAACACCACTTGCATCTGTATGCAATTCAAATGGCCTTTTGAAATCTGGATAGGCTAGTACTGGTGGCTGTGTAAGTTTCTCTTTCAGGTCTTCGAAAATTGTCTGTTCTGTATTAGTCCATGTCCATTCTTTGACTGTTTTTTTCTTTTTCTTGGAGGAAGTGCCTGGTAATAAATCTGTTAGAGGCTTGGTTATCTTAGAAAAATTCTTGAAGAACCGTCTGTAATATCCACAAAAAGAAACAAAGGATCGAAGCTCGTCGGCATTTCTTGGTGTTTTCCAATTTCTAATCTTTTCAATTTTGGCAGGGTCTGTTTCAATGCCGTTGGCGCTTACTACATGGCCTAGAAAGTGTACACGTTCCTGGAAGAAATGGCATTTCTCTGGAGATAATTTCAGGTTATTTTCCTTCAATCGAGTAAGTATCAGGTCGATTCTTTCTAGATGTTCTTCATAAGTCTCAGAGAAAATGATAAGGTCGTCCAAATAAATGACACATATTGTCATGTTATAATCTCCTAGTACTTCTTCCATCAACCTTTGATATGTTGCAGGCGAGTTTGATAGACCAAAAGGCATTTTTACATATTCATAAAAACCAAGTGGACCTACAGTGAATGCTGTCCTCTCTTTATGCTTATCTTCAAATTCTACCTGGTGGTATCCAGATTTCATGTCAAGAGTAGAGAAGTATTTGGAACCGTTCAGTACGTCGAATACTTCTTCAATCCTTGGTAATGCGTATGAATCTTTGGTTGACTTTTTGTTCAATTCCCTGTAATCAACACAAATTCTAAGAGAGTTATTCTTCTTACGTACAAGAACGATGTTCGAAGCCCAAGGAGATTTTGATTTTCTAATGACTCCTGTTGATAGAAGTTGTTCAAGATGATTTCTAACTTCGTCTATCATATGTGGAGGGATACGTCTATGGGGTTGTTTGAACGGGACATCATCAACCAAATCGATTCTGTGTTTGACCTTTGTACATTTTCCTATGTCGGTGTCATTTTTCGAAAATGAATTGACATGTCTTTGAAGCAAATCTCTTATTTGTTTATTTTGTTGTTCAGTCAAATTGTTATTGTCATCTATAGTGATCTTATCTAATATATTCTTTTCAACATCCTGTTTCTGTATTTCTTCCATCAAGTCTTGTTCTGTTTTAATGGGTTGCAACTCGCAAATAATTTCTCTTGGAGAGATAACTACACTATTTGTTGTTAGATTGGATAGGGTAACATAATGTTGTTTGTTCTTTCCGCCATCGTAATTGACTATTCCTGGTGTTATGTCTATGTACTCTGGTAATGTGCTATCTTCAGACTCATGTATGATGGCTGTTGTTCTACCATATTCTAACTCTTTGTCTGTTTCTGTCAATATGTCCTTGGACTCATTTGGGCCTAGTATTATCTTGTTGATTTCCGCACATCGTATGAGTGCTATCCTGCTCTTGTGTTTCTTAAGTTCTTTCTCTCTCATTGATATGCATCTAAATGAAAGGTACCATGGTGTGTGTAATTTGGCCTTCTGTAAATATTGTTCTCCAAAACTCTGTTTACATTCTTCAAGTAATTCTGTCAAGATATTTGTTCCAATAATTACTGGAGTTGTAAATGAGTACTTGGTATCCGGTGTTATCAGAAATAAACAAGTATGTGTAGATGCATTGGGTAAACCCTGAGTCACTGTCATATCAATCTCTATGTATCCTTCATAAGGTAGCTGGTTTCCATCAGCACATTCTACATGTAAAATATCTGAAAGCGGTTTTATTTCTATGTTACTAAACTGTTTGTCATAGAAAGATTTTGATATGGCGCTGATGCAACTTCCAGTATCTAAGAGTGCTGAAGTGATGACCCCTTCTAAATCAATTTGAACTTCGTTTGTGTCTCCTACTAATTTAGGATCTCTTTTAACTTTATTGTCCATGTTAATGGTGCTTTTGTTTGATCCTGCAACAAAAGCACCTACTCTTTTGGGCAGTTTCTCATAAGATGTCCAGTCTGATTACAATTAAAACAACGACGAGGTGAAAACATGTTGGTGCCCACTGGACGTCGAGGTTCATACTGTTCAGTTCCACGTCCTTGACCTCTATAGGGTCTATTCCCTCTACCCCTAAATCCTTGTCCAGCTCTGTATGCTCTATCTCCTCTGTTGAAACCGTAGTGCCTGGGTGATCTTTGATATTGTTGTTGATTAAGTTGCTCCTGTAATTCATTCTTCTCTTTCTCTATCTTGTCGATTCTGGCATTCAATTTCTCAAGTAAGTCCTTCACCTGGCTCATCTCCGATTTCCCTTTATTTTCCATATTCATAGCAACATTACATTTCTTCATCTCGGTTTTTTCTAAAATCAGTTCATTTTCTATTTTCCTGAGTTCCAATTAGAATTTGTCATAGTCTTTAATCGTGTCGTGTTTGTATGCAGCTCTCAAACTAAAATCTCTACTCAGTCCTGCAAATAATACATACTGTAAACTTGAAACATCCTTTGGTGCAACTCCACCCAATTTAATTGCTTGTGAATATAACTCTTCGACTCGTGCTGCATAATCTGATATACTTTCTCCTGTTTGTTGTTTGCAATTGAAAAACTTTCCAAGCACCGTCTATCTCGTGTCGACTAATCCATATTCACTTTCAAATTTACTGATCACTTTTTTACCGTCATTCCATGTCCCATTCTAGTCAACTTTTCACCTGCCTTTCCTAACATTGCTCTTTTTATTCCAAACATAAGTTGCTCCTCTGTATATATGTTGTCCTTCATTAATTCTTCTAAGTCATATTTAAATTTGGGCCATGAAGCTTCTCCTTTTCCATCTTCCCCATAAAACTTAAGTAATTTTGGGTAGTGGTAACTCTTAAAATCCTTGTCATGGTCATGTGATGTAGACGGAGGTTTCACTTCAATTGTTGTTTTATCTGATCCCCAATGTTCATCCTCGTATTTAATAGGTGGATGCTCACTTGTGTCTCCCTCTTCTTCAGCTTCTAAGGCCTTTGTCAATAAGCTTGTGTTTAATTTCTTCCCAGACATCTTAAATGCCTTAAGGGCTTCCATTAAAGTTTTCTCTTCTTCCGACATCTCTTCCATTGCAGTGGCACCCTCAGTGACTTCATCTCCACCACTCTCATCAACATGTATGTCTGCCTTGGTAGTCATTATATTAACTTTGAATATTTTTGTTGATAGTTGATGAAGTTTGGTTCAATATTTTGAATTCTCCAAATAATATGTACAAATGTGTATAATATTTACTTATAAATATATTTATCTATCTGTTGTCTCACTCAACTCTATCTCTCAACACTTGCTCTTTTATTATAATACAAGTGTAGTCACTACTTCAGCCCAGTGTTTTTATAAGTACACTTAAGTGCAAGTTTCAATTTAATGCACCATAAAATTATCACGTTTGATTCTTACAGCCAATATCGGTCAACAAAATATGTTGTACAAAAGGACTCGTATTTTAACAAACTGTTTCCTAGTGAAATATTTCTATCAATAAAATCTTGAAAATAAATTTTAATTTATCAACAAGTAACTTATAAACCTTTTAATACTAATGTATGTGTTATAAAAACACTATCGGCATTAGATCCCACAATGTTTCACTTCCAAAACCGCTTTCGCACACTTATCTAACACTTACACTATCTTACACTTTTCACCTCTTACACCAATATGTCTTCTCTCAATGTTTATCAGTGTAAAATACACTATATGTTTTATATATCAATATAACTATACAATATCAGTGTCTATGAACACTATCACTTATGTATTTTAAGTATAAAGAATACCAAGTATTAAAGCTTACACTTATAAGCTTACACCAATTTCACACCAGTTCACACCAACACGTGCTATCATTTATATCATAATTCAATCAAAGTCTATCAATGTTTTCTTTCTATCAAATGCTTTCTATTGTAGTGTAAAATTCAATTTACGCTAACACTAACTTACAACATTTACACTAACACTTTTACACTATTGCACACTTCAGTAATTTAACACTAACACAATTTCATAAATCAATAATTTATTTCAAATTTCAGAATAATTCTATGTAACCAAACACCTAGGACATCTGCCGGTTTAATTGCTATCAAGATTTTATATTAATAGCAATAAAATATTTATTCTGAAAATCTAAGAGTCATCAATTAGCTTATGTAGATTTTCTTAATTCAATATTCTAAGTAAAGTAAAATACTGGCTGCAAATTTTCTTAAAATATCAGAAATTAATTAATAAAATAATGTGTTTAATTCTATTTAACTGAAGCAATAATTAAAGAAATAACTAATGTGTTGGTTTAATTGTCAACCAAGTATACCCCAATATAGACTGAAATTGTTTCACTTTATGACCAAGTTTCTTACTGCAGTTATCAAAGAGAAATCGTTTTATAAACAGATATTCTTTTAGTATACAGTTCACATCAATACATAAATGAACCCATAACTATCTTTTGCTATGGTAGAACCAGTCAATGTACTTCTACACTGTTCAAATACACTACAAACTACAATTTTGTCGACTATGGTTTTGTAAGCAACACCTGTTTTCTACATATTTCCGTTTCCGGCGGATAAATTTCTTGTATATCCGGTACTATTTTAAGAAACTTCACATAAAGTAGTCCGTCAGGTCAACCAATGAAATCCATCAATTTATGGCGGGCTAATTAATATGCGTGGGCGATCCGGAAGAACCTACTAACAGCCAATGAAAACGCTCAATAGGTGGCGCTGTAAAAAAATGGCTACCGGAAGGTAAATAAAGAAAATTAATCCTTCAAATATATCACCGAAACTCTGTGAAATGGCCAAGAATCTTCCAAATATCAACCAAAATTAACAAGGCATAAGTTTTCAAACCAGAATAGAGTCAAAATACCTGTTTAATAAAGATTGCAAACCACGTGGTATTCGTGACCTATATAAACCTTGAGTTGTTTATAAAATACAGATGTATATCATATAGTACTACATGTGTACATGCAGTTCAAAATAGCAGTATATGGAGTTAATTAACCTTCACCTTTTTATTAAAATTATGTAGGAGTTAATTACCTTGATCCAGGGAAATGAAATATTAGTTTAGAATCATGCAAGTGAATGACCTCACTTACTTGTACAATATCTCTCAAAATATACTCAAAATTTACAACAAAAACTGTGGTAATGTAGATTTATAGAATTACTAAAAATCTGGAGCAGTATCTTTCCAGAAAAGAATTATTAGTCTGAGTTTACCACAATTTATGTATGTAAATTTAAATTCAATGTACTCACACACTCATGAATGTATTACTGTAACCACTGTACTGTAACTGTACCATCACATATTCTGTAAAAAGTTCTGACCACTGACGCACAAAGATAACTGTCAATTTATTATTATATTAAGAAATGTTCTCCATGTTGCTGGTGAAGTCTGACCGTCTGTTGCTGGTGAAGTCTGACCGTCTGATGTGAGGTGGTTAGATGAATATCCTTGGGTATACGTGTAACCAATCCGTCTCGACCAAAATTTGTTGAATTCCGAGATGCCAATTTCGACTTGTAGTATGGTTATATGAATCTACCGTGGGTGTACGTGTAACCCGTCCGTCCTGATTGATGTGTATCTGTGTGATTCTAATTATCTTCCTCTCTAATTTAGCGGAAGTTCATTAATAGTCTGATTTTTTATACTTGGTTTAACAATAACCGAAATTTAGTGATACAATTAAGTCCACAAAATACATTAATGTTATCACTGGAATACTGATAAAAATTCAGTGTAAAATCTAAATAAAACGTATAAAGTTCTCTTAAAATGTAATAAAAGCTTTAAAATCCTTTTCTGACTGTACAAAGTTCCATTTTACGCATGAGGAAGAATTGACCTCATGACCGATATTGCAGAAAATCGATATCAGGGGAGACAACAGCTATTTGGTATTGGTAACATATATTGGTAACAGGTGACCGGTATTGCGATGCCGATATCTACTGCCTCCGGGTATTGTCACCTGGATGTTTATTTCAATATCAAGTGTAATAAAAGAAAAGGTTTTTCATAAGATAATTAAACAAGCTTGAATTATCACTGGAGTTACAAATTATGGAAAAGGGATTTTTCATTAGAAATAAAAGAAGTCATTTTTATCAAATGAATGTTTAATATGTAATTTTCTGAACCATAGCATTTTTAACATGTTATTTTATAATAATTAAATTAATTTTTATATCAATAGACCATATCTATCAGCAATAAAAACCATATTTTCATGTAAAATTATTTTCATACATATTCTTATATAAGAAGAATGTATATTTTAACATGTTTTCGAAAAACAATGTAACAAATCGGCTGAACATTGCTATCTGTAAACCATTTAGATTCAAGTTAAAGGCAAATATCGATGAAGTCTTTTATTTATTTATTTTTTTCATTTTCAACCAAATCTGAAATGTAAATGACCCTTAATCTCTAGAAAAAAGGAGGTTCGTACCCAAAGACACATCCTTTTATATTTATATAGCACTAGCATTGATATTTTTACGGCGTCTCCCATCTATAAAATATGCTGTCGTTGAAAAATAAACTGATACTGATAAGTTATTTTGTTGTTGTTTTTTTTTTAAACAGCTGTTTACAATTTATAATTACACAGGTGTAGGTTTTGAATTATTTTAATCTGAAATGGTTGAACATCACACGTATATCAATTCAATAATTCTTAACATATAGACAAAATAGCAAGTTTAATGAATCGAAAATTATGGTATGTTTGTAAAATTTAAAAAAAAAAAAAAAAAAAAAAGATAGTGGCAATCAGCGTGGTACAGGTATTTTGCCATATTCAGGCAGACATTATTCATTTTAATATAACTCCACCAATATATGAAAACTGTTTGCAAAATAAAAAATATGCAAAAGATTAAAATCGCATGATAATTTTACCTTGTAATTACAAAACAAATACCCGTATTAAATTCAAAACGCAATTATAGCCTTATCAGTATTATAAACGTCTGTGTTGTTTTAACGTTCCTTATTTAGAGGTAATTGGCAAGTTTTATTACAGGTCCAATAAAAAGGATTTATGCGTGATGCATACAACATTTTATTACTTCTATATAGAAATTTGTTTCATGTAAAATTATCTTGAATTGAACATGTACAATAAATTATGAAAGTAAGTTAATGACGACGACATTTATGATAACTGAAAAGATCATGAAACCAGATAAAATGTTCACGAAAACAAAAATATATCATTAAGTTACTGAAGTAAAATTCAATTCTGTTTTAAATGCAGATATTATTTACATTGCAAAAACATTCTTGTACACAAAAAAATGCTGTGGACATATTTTCCAGCTTTAATTTGATCAAGGCGGACCTTGAAATTTATTTACTCAAATTTATTAAGATTTTACTTAATAATATACAAAAAATTCTGTATTTTACTTTTTTACGACAGTTTGCATTTGTGATCCAAGGGTCGATAGGAAAGCTATCTCTTTTAATGTTTAATTGGCATAACTGACACTTGATATTTAAATGTATATGAAATAAGGTGAGAACAACAACATAAGAAGAAATGCGCATCTCTTTCTTTTTAGAACCGAAATATTAAAATGCAATATTTATCTTATATTGTTTTTGTGATATTAACACAAAATGAATTACTCGCGAAGTAAAATTACATTAAATGATTAAATCATTACTTTAACCTTTTGATCACAATACCATATGTTCACGCGGCATACTATAATATCGTCTGCTTATGACGCTACAACAACAACTTCGCGCTGAAGTTAATTTTTCTTCGAAATTAGTGGAAATAAACCGTCTGAGAACGAATCAAATTTTTATTTCACAAAAATGAATAAATATCATTCAAAAGATAAATTCAATGAGAGTAGGAAAGTTCTTGCACCTAAGCTTTCATATCAATGGTTTTATACAAAAAAATGCTTTGAAGAAACGCATGTATGAGCTTTTTGTACATTTTATATGGAAACAAAGAAGGGAAAAAATGACGAAATGATGGCATCAAACTTCATGCGAAGAACGAATCAAAAATTAAGATAAAATTTAATTTAAAAAAACCTTGTGATGAATCAAATGTTGAACTTTGGTAATATGTTTGCACCTAAGGTTTCTTATTTTTAGTAATTTTGTTATTAAGTAAAATGTGTACATGCCCTTCTTATTTCTATATAGAAAATCTGACCGCTATCGATTATTGGCCGGAGGAATATTCTTCGGTATGCTTAATCCATGTGTTTATGTATTCACGGGAGTATCCAAGGCACCAATGAAAAGTTCACTGTGTTGACACTGTCAAAATTTACTTTTAGACTGATTTGTTGAAAGTTTTCAGAAGTGACACAATTCTAAATATTCACGTTGGGCGCCATTTGTAACTATGGCTTATTTTATATATGGTAGTTTGAGGTCTAACTACTTAATAAAGAATAACCAATGTTGTTTGCGTGGTTCGAAATGTCCTTTTCATTATTTATCAATTGTATCACATTTTGTATCACATCCTTATATCGTCTTTGACACTAAACAGTCTGGTATTTATCTAATTAACATTTCCCTAATCAAACGGTGACCGAAACACAGTGACCTGAAATACACAATTAGCAATAGTAAATAGGATGCAACAATAGAAGCTGATACCTGAAAACATACATGTATCTAAAGTTCTTATGTAGTGTTATACATGCACATTTTACACTTAGTAAACATAAATCTGCGGGTTCAGTGGTCTATAATTACTTAAATGAAATCCTGTATCATATGTAATATACATGAAATACTCGTCTCACACACTGCATATAAAAATATCTACTCAATAAAGCACTACACAAAATAGTTTACACAAACTCACCAAATTATGGACTTGATCACACTAGCTACCTTACACAACACATCTTCGCCTGTCTCCCGTGAGTGCTTGATTGTATTTAACTGCAAATTTAAAAGAACAACATGTGCAAAGGTTTTCATAGTTGTGATATGGTTAAAAATAAGTTACGAGGTTAGAATTTCTACTGCCATTTTGAACGACATGTACATTACTCATGTATACTGGTTGGGAACCATTTTCCGGGCAGGACCAGTTTCCGGACACATGTAATATTCGCTTTATTTCGTTGTAATTCATGCAATTGTTTCATCTAGATCATTTAGATGTTTGTTCTTCATGTCTACAGCAAACCACTATTTTATAAGGCTGTATAATGTTTTGGTTTTTGATGATAACTCACCTGCGTTTACAAAACAATTTTCTGTCTTAACGGGGCATGAAGATAGCATTGCTCATGCGCAGTAGTTCACACATGCCGAGGTATCAAGAGGGGAGGAAATAATCAAACTACATGATGATTGTCTGCTGATAACATGTTCTATTTTGAATTTAACGCTCAAAGTTACATAAGATGCAGGGCTGAGGATTTTTGCACTAATTTTATTCTATATCTATTGGAATTATCAAGAATTTGTATAAGACGAAAATCGAGTTTTTTATAGTCAACCTCGGTTTGCTTTTGTAGCTACTATTGAAAGTCGAGTTATGTTTCGTGCGCAATTTTGAAGAGATGAATGATAAAGAAATGTGTAGAAATAGTTTAATTACTTATTTTGATATCAAATTAACAACAAAACACTGTCAAAATATTTGTCCGGAAACTGGTTTACCTGATGGGAAAAATAACTCATTTGAGGCCCCATGGAACCCATATTTTACGTCACAATGCGATGCTGATTACAACATCAGATGTGGAAGGAGCTGAAGTTTGTGCAGTGTGAGCTTCATTTATGTCAATTATTTTTTTAGGGAATAATATAGCCGAAATATGAAAATGTGTCCGGAAAATGGTTCCCAACCAGTACAGAAATTATGCCAAATATAAATCTTTTACTTAGATAATAAACAACTCTTCGTTTAGAATGAAATGATCCGCAAACAGAAACATTTGAAATAAACACAATACCTATTAATAATAATAACCTTCCATTATTTAAGTTCCTTTTTAAAGAACTCTACAGAATAACCAACATGTCTGCTCTATCAAACTGAAAACGACGCTCTGCCCCGAGACAGCTGATCACGAGAACCAATAAAAATAGAGTTCAAATAAGGTCAACAATGTCAAAGGTAAAAACTGGAATGGAGGTCTCACATAACAACAACTGAGAGGTCTCACACAATTGATGGTACCAGAACCCTAAGTTATCACCCTGTTACATTTTTTCTTTCTTTTTTGTATTTTTGATTGCCTAAAGACAGACAAGGGTAGTTTCACAAAAATGAAAGGTAGAATTGCTAAAAAGTGTCATGAATTGTTGGTTTTACATAGAAAATAGTATCGGATGCATTTAATACCTTCTTACCTTATTACTAGCCGGCATAGATAAACGTAATCTCACTAACTGTGTTCATATCTGTAGATAATATGTTAATTTAGATATACAGCCTATATATGAATGTTGAAATGCATTATCATATCTAACGATCAACTGTGTGTTTGGCCGAAATTACATGCATCATATGATTTATTAAACTCCTAATGAATCTTTTGTCATTGTATGTTCATATTAAGAACAAGGTCCAACTACCTCAAATGTTTATGTGAACTTACAGTAAGATAAAAGCAAAAGTAACAAAGATATGACAGAGAAGCAAAGGTTGCGGAAGAACTTTAACCTTAAAAATAACTAACGTATAACACCTTGGTGACCTTGACCTTGGGTATAATGGGCCCAGCTCCTGCACATATTTTCTTTGTATGCTTGACAATGTTTATGTGGAGTTACAGAAAGATATAAGCCATAGTAACAAAGGTATGACAGAAAAACAAAGGTTGCCGAAAAACTTAAACCTTAAAAATAAACCAAGTATAACAACTTGGTGACCTTGGCCTTGGGTACAATGGACCCAGCCACTGCGCATACTTTGTTTGTATGCTGGACAATGTTTATGTGAAGTTACAGTAAGATATAAGCTATAGTAACAAAGATATGACTGAAAAACAAAGGTTGCCGAAAAACTTTAACCTTACAAATAACCTAAATATAACACCTTGGTGACCTTGACCTTGGGTATAATGGGCCCAGCCCCTGCACATACTTTGTTTGTATGCTGGACAATGTTTATGTGAAGTTACAGTAAGATATATGCAATAGTAACGAAGATATGACAGAAAAACAAAGCTTGCCGAAACATTTTGACCAAGAAAGGTCACGCCGACGCCGACGCCGGGGCGAGTAGAATAGCCCCCCTATTCTCTGAATAGTGGAGCTAAAAATAGCACCAAACACATTTTCCCTCTAGGTTTGAAGGTTTTTGCTGTAACCCAGCAACATGTATCTAAAATGTTATTTAAGATACCTTTGTTAAGGTGTTCGCAATATGATATGTAATATTGCATGCACAGACGGTTATCGACTGAGCACTATTTTCGTTGTCCGAAGGCCGAGTATGAGAAGCATTACAAGCAGAGTCTGCACAGTCCTTTAGCTGGACAAGACTACATTTTAGCTGTTTAGAATCACACCTAGTTTTTAACAAGTAATAACTTACCTGCTCATATGAAACATGCTGCTATCAAGCCGTCGCCGGCATTTCTCACTGTTTTTTTCTGCATCATTTTCTAACCTTTAGCATTATTTTCAGTGAGTCAGCTACTTTTCCACTCGCCAAACTAATGTCCAACTTTTTGACATGTGAGCGATATCTCACATAAAGCTCGTGCAGGTTTATTGGTCAATGTGGGGACAATTCAACGGATTATTTTAGCCTCCGGGCTACTTTGGTAACACTGTAACAAAGGTCATAATAAAGTGTACATCCTTATAAAATCCAGACAAATCCATGCTATGAAAGGATGTGTTTTAACGATTTATTAGACACACATGGCTGACATCAGAAAGAGACTGTAATTTTTTATAAATTAAAAATGTGCATGGGTTTTTCATGCAATACATGTCATGTCTTTGCTCACAAACACATTTACAGGTGTGTAGCAAGTCGGGCATTTTACTATGGTAACATATTTCTGCACATGGTGTTGTTCCTTCTTTTCCTTATTTTTTTTTTAAATAATTACACATAGGCCTAATGTTTCACAAACCTGAAACCAACCTGGACTATTTAAAACAGATAACCATACATGTAATTTTATTAAGTCAGTTATAATTCTCGGAACTTGCTACAGTTCAATTACGAGGTCATACGTGTTTACACGCTTTCAAACCAAATTTTCTCTACTTGCAAAATCACCTTTCTACTTTTTGATTATGTTTTGATTTAGCTTGAGCTCACTTTTTTCTTATACAAGACATATTAAAATATGGAACCCTGAGTTAAGGTTACAAAACGCAATCTTTAAAGTTTACAAACATGATGTTTACGAAAACGAACTGTATTCCATATTCAGTAATTTGGTAACACTCCCTTTAAAGAAACCTACATATGGTATGTGATATAAGTTTGTTTTTTTCAATTAAAACTGCGCTCGAACACAACTAATCAGATGTTTCAGATCTTGGACTGGTTATAATCTCACATTCTGATTGGTTGTTTGAATGTACCAATAGCAATGTTGCATTCTGGGACAGGTATCCATACTCACAAGAAATACCTCGAATCTGTATCGTGATTCTTATTGTATATCGTATTTCGCCTCCCCTGTCGCACAAATTTCTCACAACTCTCTCCAAAATCATGACATTTGGTCGAGTGCTTAATGCTGCCCTTACTTTAGATGGTTCGAGCATCTCCTTCGGAAGCATAGAACTCATGCCGAAAAGTAATACCAGACTCGGTTTGAATGTATCTCGGTTCTCGACATGTTTTAAAACTGCTCCCCTCTTCTAATACAAATGAACATTGAACGGACTCATTGATCTCGAGTTTCGTATATCGTTAAAGCTTTTTAACATAAAAAGAAGTAGGACTTTGGTCTTTCTATTTTTAATACAATGTTCCTCTGCATTTGCCTTTTACCACTGCCTGGAATTCAGCAAAAGATCATAGAACGCTTCGCTCTCAAGAGGATATGCGCATATTTTCTTCATTATTTATTAGCTAATGGAATCGGGAGTAGTCGGGCAAAGTCGTTATTATCCGTGGAGTGATCTGATCGGAACTGTTCGTCTATGGACGGCATGAATCGGAATATAAATATAAGGTTTGGGGAAAACATTTCACGGATGGCAGAAGCTAGGGTCCGGTTACCAGACCATTAGACCCGGGGTCTAGAGGTACGTACCGGACTCCTAAACAACCCGTGTTTTTTTTCTTCTTTTTTGTTTCGTTGTTTTAAATACATTGTAACTGACTGAACAAATGCATTTGATAATCTAAAAACACGATCACGAATTTAATAATTTATTAATAGTAGTTAGCCAATGTGCGTATCTATCACTGAATTTTGTGTTTTTGTCTGGATTGAAGGTAATAAATTTATGCTTTTCTAAAGTAAGTAACAGTAACTTACGGAAATCGGGAGCCTGTCAGTTGACAGCGCGCTCGACAATTTTAGTGCTTGTCGATAAAACAAAAGTTTTGTTAGTAAAACATAACTACTTTCCTTGGTAGTGATGTTGATAATAAAGAAGTAGTTTAAGTTTCAGGTGAATATCTTTGACAGTTTTCATTATATTGAACTTTAAAGGGGATTGCTCTCTTAGGTGGGAATGTTGATAAAAATAAGTCAAGTTTCAACTCAATACCTTATATGGTATTCAAGATATTGGACTTCACAAAAACTTTAACCAAAATTTCTAAATTAAAAATGGGGCATAAATCTGTTAAAAATCAAAATAGTTCTGGGGATTGCTTTCTCTGATGGAGCTATTGCAATTAAAGATGTATTTCAAGTTTCAACTCATTACCTTTGATAGTATTCAAGATATTTGACTTTATAATAAAAAAATTAACCAATATTCTAAGCCGAAAAGGGGCAGTTATTCAGCTAAATGCTTGATAGAGTAGCCCTCTCCTCATTAAAAATTGGGAACATGTTGGTAAACAAGTATGCAAAATATGAAAGCAATATCTCAATGGACTTTGAAAATATTTGGGGTGGTACGCAAACTTTAGCATTATGATAAGCATATTCTAAGTAAAAAAAGGGGCAGTAATTCAGTCAAAATGCTTGATAGAGTTGCCTACTCCTGTTTACAGATTGGGGTCATGATGATAAACAAGAATGCAAAATATCAACGCAATATCTCAATGGACTTTGAAAGTATTTGAGGTGATACGCAAACTTTAACATTATGATAAGCATATTTTAAGTCGAAAAGGGGCCATAATTCAGTCGAAATGCTTGATAGAGTTGCCTACTCTTGTTTACAGATTGGGGTCATAATGGTTAACAAGTATGCAAAATATCAAAGCAATATCTCAATGGACTTAGAATATATTTGGGGTGGTACGCAAACTTTAACACTTTGACAAGCATATTCTATGTCGAAAAGGGGCCATAATTCAGTCAAAATGCTCGAGTTGCCTACTCCATTTTACAGACTGGGGTTATGATGGTAAACAAGTATGCAAAATATCAAAGCAATATCTCAATGGACTTAGAAAATATTTGGGGTGGTACGCAAACTTTAACATTTGTGTGACGTTCACGCCGACGCCGGGGCGAGTAGGATCGCTCCACTATTATATAGTCGAGCTAAAAAGAACAACTTAAGGAAACTTTACGACAACAAAATTTAAGTGTAAGTTCATTTTTTTCAACTCTGATATCTGTTTTTAGATATCACTCCTATGCCAGTTAAAGTTCAATTATAAGTATTTATTTCATTTGGAAGTGATGGGTTCTTTTCAGAACATTTTTTTCGTGTTTCATATGTATTCGATCAATTTAGATTAAAAGTCTGTAGTCATTATTGTATAAGTGTTTGACCTGAAAACGGGAATAGAAAAGATAGAAAACTAGAGCGTATACTTATAACTTTTGTAAAGGCACTGACCTCCAGATTTGGCTACAAAATAATCTTTCTTTCAAATTGAAGTTTGGTCATTTTATGAACATTACAATATGAATTTTTGTTTCTAAAATATTTGAAAAATTCAAGAAATTAAGATGACCGCGTCGGGAATCGAGCCCCGGACCGCCGCGGCAATAAAGACATTTTCCCGTCGTCGTAATAATAGCGCTATAGCCATGATAGCTGAAGTAGTGAGTAATAACTTCAAAATAACTTCAAAATATAGATATTTATATTGGAGACAGTGTACCTGGAGTAAAAACGTGACAAATGCTTTTCGATTTTCGTCGTAAAAAAGTAGGAAAAACAGCAAATTCTCATGTGTTTCCGTAACATAAGGTTTGTCAGTAATTAAGTTTTAAAGCCTTCTCAGGAAATATAGCATTTATTTCAAGATACCTAAAAAAAATTTATATACCTATATAACCGTCATTTATGTGTTTTTTTTTATATCTCGTGACCTTACTCAATAAAACGACCTTCTTTCGTTTTCTTTCATCATTTGCCATATACACGCAAAATTTAACATGAAACCTGTATCATTTTACTGAAAATATATTCTGCGAATGAAATAAACCCCCATTTTACACGCAAAAGTTCCAAAAATATAAAATAAACGTTTTTTATGGGTAGTTCTTTCAACTACACCACGAATGCACATTTTCAACCGAATTACGGTGAATTGCTACATTTTAACCTAAACCCATATTAGAAAAATGAATTTAACGACCCGTTATACCCGGAAGCACGCGTAAAATCGAAAAAATACTGCAAACAGAGCAAATAAGCAATTATTAGTTCGTCATGTGCCTTTTCCAATATATACTGTACAAATCATAATTTGTTATGTAGATAAAGCAGTTTGTTTTGTACATTTACTAGTTTGTACTGTCCAATTAATAGTTCGTCATGTACATTTCTCAATATATTCGGTGCAAATCATAATTCGTCTTGTAGATCTTCTTCTTCTTGTCGTTCGTTTGTGTAGACATAGCGATATTGCATGGTGCTGTGGTTCGTTAAGAGAGTGCCAATGGCCCAGCACCTCTGCCTTCAACTCTCTAGGTTTCTTTCGGGGTTACCTCACCCTTAGTTCCGAGTTAAAACCCTATCCTGGGAACACAGGAGCTATTTGTCCCATAGCTGGGGGTCTGTTCATAGGCATCAGGGCGTGTCCACACACCGGTGGGCCTGGCATGCCACATGTCTGGGGGCAGACCAAAAAAATTGGAGTAAAAGTGATTAGTGGTGTCCTTACGTAATTCTAAAAGGTGTACTGAGGTGAGTGAAAACAGTGACAGTTATTCAGATGATAATGATAGCAGCAGTAAAATTATTGTCATAAGTGATGATGATGGAACTGTGAAATTGCCTAATAAAAAAATGACAGAAATATTTGTGCTGACATTCCAGCGTGATACGATATTCGATGAAGACGGAAATATCATTGACCAGTCTGGCTCAGTTGAGAAAGAATATTACAAATATACAAATAAATAAACATCCATTTTTTCAGAATTAACTTGTTATATGTGGGATAATTTTGACTTTACTTCTGGCGGGAGTGTCGCGAAAGGCGATTTTTGTTTGTTTATTACGATTAAAGACATTCATGGGAGCAGTCCTTTTATGTTCTGTTTATTGACACTGATGGGAGCAGGCAGCGCCCATTGGAGCATACAATGATATGTTTGTTATATAAACTCATTATTTCATGCTTTTCTTGCTTTTTGTCAGATATTCATGCATTTTTGGCGCCAAATAGTCTACTATTTAAGCCTTGCTATAACACAAATTGTCAGTTCTTATTCTGGATTAATTTAGTTAATGCAACGATAAATGTGTTCTTATGGAAAATAAATTAAAAAATGGAATCTTAGTTTATTGTGTTTTATAAAACTATCTCGATGTGGTTTAGACTTAAAACAAAAAGTTTGATGGGAAATTTATTGTAAAAGCACTAAGTCTCTGCTACACTGATATAAAAATAAACTTAGGTATTTTCCCGGGATACCCTCATTAAAGTCTGTTTCTTCATTTCATTCAGACATGGAATGTAAACAAATACAGGAACAACTTAACAGTACAAGGACATCAAACAACCTTTTTTTATTTTCCTTCAGGACAGGTACACATGTTAGGTCATACTTGTAGTTAATAAACCAAAATGTAAAACAATTAATTAGCTCATCAAAGAAATGAAGACTAATAACTTCACAATATTTTATTACCTCCCTTCATTACATTTATCATCTACATTCTACATATTTTTTTATGGAATTACCTCCCTTTATCTCAAATAAGCTTTCTTATATTGCAATTTAATCAGTCAGTATTTTTACCTTAATTTTCAGACAAATAAATTTATATTTTTTAATCCATGGTAAGATGAAAAGCATAAATTATATTAAAGAATACCATAAAAGCATTTATCACACATGAATGCAAGGTATACACAACAAATAATTTTGAGCCTTGTTGCCAATGACAATGTTGAAAATATTAAAGCTCAGATGGCATAACAGTGAGATAAAATCTTTTTAAGTTAAGTTAATAATTCCCATACTAACTTATGACTACAAAAATTTAAAGTATGTTGTTATTCCCATTTCAGTCCAACATATCTAAAGAAGTAAATACTACAAAGACTGTATATCAAATTTTTGAAAATAAAATTCCACCAACATATTTTATTCTTATTTCTTTTATCTTGATTATGTAGTGTACTTATCTGGAATGATGAGATATTTTGAAATGTATATTTCTTTATTCTCCTGGATTGAAAAAAAAATATATAAACAAAACAACCATTTATACCAACCAAATTGTAAAATACTTAAGTTTCTTTGATGTTAGTAATTATATGTTGAGACATGAAAACAACATAAAGTATCAACATAAAATATAACTAAAAAATTGTGGAACATCATTATGTAGATTAGATTAGATTAGACTGTATTATACAAATATTTATATGAAAATATGTGACAACTCTGGTTAAATAGAATATTAGTTAACTTATGGTAAAATGTTGAACTGCTTTAACATTAATCTACAAGTGATGAATGAGTTCATCTTACCATAACTTTGACATTGAATGTATTATTAAGAAAACTATAACATACAAGAAATGACACACAGACAGTATAAGTTGCTGAATGACTGGGTCAGTCTCCACCACAAATACTATGAAACTTAAAAAGTCCAATTAAATGTGTTTCTTTAAATTAGATTGATCACATTTAACACTTCTATGAATGCAATTGTTAAATGCTTGCTTCTTACATGCATGCAATAATGGAAACAAAAAATGATTTAACAATATATGTAATACAGTCTTGTCATGAACACATTCTGTACAGATGATAATACATAGAAAAGTCAACATATTTATTATATGGGTCCATCTCAGTTTACAGCTGGTGCATGGCTGTCTTGCACTTGAATATACATCTTGCAGCACAGTTGGGGTAAATTCCATTTCACATGACAACACACTTGTAGCACTTCTGGAAATACAAATGTAAAACTTTATTACATAAAGAGAATAAAACATGATAGTTTTTAAAACAATTATAACATCATTTTAGACATTTGCAGATATTCTAATCTTAGAAATATATTATCAAGCAGCAAGTCAGGTAACTCTACAAATTGACATTTTGTCTAATTTCAACTTGTCTAAGGAATTACCTGTTTTAAGCAGCAAGATTGTGTTGCTACTTGGCTTGCTGCTTTAATTTAAATTTTACATATACTTAGATCCACTAAATGACAAGTTATTTAATAGGACTGTCTGAAAAGATTGCATATTTTATAACATTCAATGTACATATTCAATAAAATGGTGAAAAAAATAAACAGATAAATCTGATGATGTTTCACCTATGATCTCACCTAAAAGCTCCAACAACAACCTACAACCTCTGATTAGTATATGATGTAATAATGATAAACTACCTAAAGTGTTTTTATATAGCATGCAAAAACAATGAACTTGAGAACTGCCAAAACTTCACCTTGAGTAATATATGTTCACTTTTCCCCTTGTTGAAAGTGTTGTTTTTATTAAAGCATTTGAAATCATAGATATTATAAGAACAATGCAACCTATGTAGAGCAACACCCTGTGGGATATACAAATATTTTAGTTATTTTGAGGTTGTTGTTCTGGAGAAGTAAATTTGATAGTTATATTTCAGCTTAGGGAAGTTCTCATGATGTTGTTATAGAGAGGTTTTTGCTTCAGAGTGAGCTACTCTGGAGAGGTTGTACTGTGAAAGTTGCTTCAAACTTCATCTCCTTCAACTGAGCTAAATGAAGAAAAACAACAAAGGATTTTCCAAATTTAGAATTTCCTTGTTTACAATTTGACATTTAATGTTAGGCAACTATGCAGACATATTTTTATGTGACACAATGCCGCCTTTAACTATCTTATTCCAATGAACAAATTGTCAGTCTTGACAAAATCATGTGAAAAAAAGATCACAGTAAAAAAAATTAATACTAATCATTTTATATATATTGCAAAATCAGCTTTACAGAACTCATAAGTGACAAAAAATTAAATTCAAATATTGCCTTTGTGATGTGCAGCACTGGCCATGTCTTTTTATCACAATAGTTTACCTTATTTATATCTGTTACTTTTGTCATAACTTTTATGTCCCTTCTGCACTAACCATTGTCTTCAAGTTCTGAAATATTGTAAAACATTAATTCACACACATTCTAGGAAATCAACATAAAATCAGTGTCAAAGCATTTGAATATAATTGTTTTAATTATCTTAATACAAAGATACAAATGTACTTCATGTTTTTGCTGACTGATACAATATACTGAAATTTGTATTTCATATTATTATCAAAGTACATGTTCATTCTATTTTTGAAATGTTGACATTACAAAGCTATCACACATTTATTACTAAACCATATCTATTATCATTATTTTTAATGGAGATATGTACTTAGTAAATTGAGGGATACACAAAGCTACAGGAAAGAAATGTTTATGCCAGGCTGACATAAAGTCCAGAAGGTTCACATCTTGTCAGGAATGTCAGTCTTATAGCTGTCTGTACAGTTTATTTCAGGAGCAAGAATATAGCCATACAGCATATAAATGCTTTGAGACCTTTGTTTAACATACAAAAGCATAATACCTCCTGCATTTTTCATAATGGTAACATCTTCTTGGACTGCCACAGGGTAAGACAGGTCAAACAACTGTACATGTACATACTCAAACTTTTCCCTACCAAAACTGAAAATGAAAATTATACATTTTTTTTCCTTTATTTCTGTACAAAAGATGACCTATGCATTTAATACAGACTTTTTACATTTATTAATCTAAATATATTAAAATTAATAAAATATCTCATAACTCATTGTATGATTAAAATTATAATCATTAATAAACTATATCAAACATGAACCTGAAGTGTTCTAATTTATAAAGCTGCAATTAATATTAAAAAAAGTATCATGAACCTGGTTATAAAACAGTCTCAGTTCAAATGTAATAACACATGACTGTCAGAAAATCAATGTATGTTGTACTTTAATGATATCATCATGACATGAATGCCATCAATAAACTTCATATATAACAAACTATACCACTATGTCAGCCTCTTTCTTGTTGTTTCTACAGCTTCCAAAGACAGACTGCAACTACATGTATCAGACACTGTAAGTAAAATATACAAGTAATCATTACACAAGAGAATTTTTCATGTTAAATAAAGGGAGTTAATTAAATGCAATCTGAGAATTTTTGCTAAACATAAAGGGAAGTAATTATCAATAAAATGAATGAAAAAAAATGCATTATATAAGGGAGGTAATTTAGAAAAAAACAACAACTTCAAATGTCAGTATAATGATAGTTGACATTGACAATGACCTATATCAAGTATGCACAACATAAGAAACAGCAAGCACTTGAAAAATGCATTATATTTCCTTGCAATATCAAGAATATTTGACTGTATGTAAGGGTTCTCTACATGCTGTTACACTGAAAAAAACTTTAGTCTAAATATAGCTTAGATCTATTTTATATCTTCAAAAAAAAGGAAGTCCCAAATTTCCACAGCTATTCACAGCTGAAAATTTAGGTACTAATATCAGCAAAGAGGTTGATATCTATACTTTTTAATAACTATCGTCAAAGGTAGGGAAAAACTTACTGGAAAGGCATAAACTTCTGATCTAGTCATTTCAATACATTTCAGCTCATTTGCATATAAGAAGAAATTTACAGAATTCCCCCTGTTTCTCTTCATTTTCAAAAAAATCTGTAAGATGGATATAAACCAAAACATTCTCCTATGCGTCAGCTATCAGATATATATTTCAACAAAAACTGTCAACTTACCTTGTTTTTAGAAGAAGATAAAATTCCATGACAACTTTCGCTTCCCCGCAAAACTGTACCGGTGCACACATAAAAAAATCTCAACTGTGATTTTCAAAATAATGCAGTCAGACCACAATTATTTCCCTTGAAAATAAAATGCTCTAGTTAAATGCCTACCTTATAAAATCCAGACAAATCCATGCTATGAAAGGATGTGTTTTAACGATTTATTAGACACACATGGCTGACATCAGAAAGAGACTGTAATTTTTTATAAATTAAAAATGTGCATGGGTTTTTCATGCAATACATGTCATGTCTTTGCTCACAAACACATTTACAGGTGTGTAGCAAGTCGGGCATTTTACTATGGTAACATATTTCTGCACATGGTGTTGTTCCTTCTTTTCCTTATTTTTTTTTAAATAATTACACATAGGCCTAATGTTTCACAAACCTGAAACCAACCTGGACTATTTAAAACAGATAACCATGCATGTAATTTTATTAAGTCAGTTATAATTCTCGGAACTTGCTACAGTTCAATTACGAGGTCATACGTGTTTACACGCTTTCAAACCAAATTTTCTCTACTTGCAAAATCACCTTTCTACTTTTTGATTATGTTTTGTTTTAGCTTGAGCTCACGTTTTTCTTATACAAGACATATTAAAATATGGAACCCTGAGTTAAGGTTACAAAACGCAATCTTTAAAGTTTACAAACATGATGTTTACGAAAACGAACTGTATTCCATATTCAATAATTTGATAACACTCCCTTTAAAGAAACCTACATATGGTATCTGATATAAGTTTTTTTTTTTTTCAATTAAAACTGCGCTCGAACACAACTAATCAGATGTTTCAGATCTTGGACTGGTTATAATCTCACATTCTGATTGGTTGTTTGAATGTACCAATAGCAATGTTGCATTCTGGGACAGGTATCCATACTCACAAGAAATACCTCAAGTCTGTATCGTAATTCTTATTGTATATCGTATTTCGCCTCCCCTGTCGCACAAATTTCTCACAACTCTCTCCAAAATCATGACATTTGGTCGAGTGCTTAATGCTGCCCTTACTTTAGACGGTTCGAGCATCTCCGTCGGAAGCATAGAACTCATGCCGAAAAGTAATACCAGACTCGGTTTGAATGTATCTCGGTTCTCGACATGTTTTAAAACTGCTCCCCTCTTCTAATACAAATGAACATTGAACGGACTCATTGATCTCGAGTTTCGTATATCGTTTAAGCTTTTTAACATAAAAAGAAGTAGGACTTTGGTCTTTCTATTTTTAATACAATGTTCCTCTGCATTTGCCTTTTACCACTGCCTGGAATTCAGCAAAAGATCATAGAACGCTTCGCTCTCAAGAGGAGATGCGCATATTTTCTTCATTATTTATTAGCTAATGGAATCGGGAGTAGTCGGGCAAAGTCGTTATTATCCGTGGAGTGATCGGAACTTTTCGTCTATGGACGGCATGAATCGGAATATAAATATAAGGTAAAGAAAATCCATTTTGGGGAAAACATTTCACGGATGGCAGAAACTAGGGTCTGGTTGCCAGACCATTAGACCCGGGGTCTAGAGGTACGTACCGGACTCCTAAACAACCCGTGTTTTTATTTCTTCTTTTTTGTTTCGTTGTTTTAAATACATTGCAACTGACTGAACAAATGCATTTGATAATCTAAAAACACGATCACGAATTTAATAATTTATTAATAGTAGTTAGCCAATGTGCGTATCTATCACTGAATTTTGTGTTTTTGTCTGGATTGAAGGTAATAAATTTATGCTTTTCTAAAGTAAGTAACAGTAACTTACGGAAATCGGGAGCCTGTCAGTTGACAGCGCGCTCGACAATTTTAGTGCTTGTCGATAAAACAAAAGTTTTGTTAGTAAAACATAACTGCTTTCCTTGGTAGTGATGTTGATAATAAAGAAGTAGTTTAAGTTTCAGGTGAATATCTTTGACAGTTTTCATTATATTGAACTTTAAAGGGGATTGCTCTCTTAGGTGGGAATGTTGATAAAAATAAGTCAAGTTTCAACTCAATACCTTATATGGTATTCAAGATATTGGACTTCACAAAAACTTTAACCAAAATTTCTAAGTTAAAAATGGGGCATAAATCTGTTAAAAATCAAAATAGTTCTGGGGATTGCTTTCTCTGATGGAGCTATTGCAATTAAAGATGTATTTCAAGTTTCAACTCATTACCTTTGATAGTATTCAAGATATTTGACTTTATAATAAAAAATTAACCAATATTCTAAGCCGAAAAGGGGCAGTTATTCAGCTAAATGCTTGATAGAGTAGCCCTCTCCTCATTAAAAATTGAGAACATGTTGGTAAACAAGTATGCAAAATATCAAAGCAATATCAATGGCCCAGCACCTCTGTCTTCAACTCTCTAGGTTTCTTTCGGGGTTACCTCACCCTTAGTTCCAAGTTAAAACCCTATCCTGGGAACACAGGAGCTATTTGTCCCATAGCTGGGGGTCTGTTCATAGGCATCAGGGCGTGTCCACACACCGGTGGGCCTGGCATGCCACATGTCTGGGGGCAGACCTCCTCCGAGTCCCCTGCAGTTCTGCCTGAGGCCGCACGGTGCTCAGTTACCGTGTGGCGCCAACTCGGAGGCACTGCAAAAGGGCTTGTCTGCAGAGAGGCTATGTACTGGCAGGGAAGACTTACGCACTCGGCTCCTTTTTCACCAGAAGGCTAGCCAGCGGTGGAGGCTGAAAGCGGAAGGTCGAAAGGTGACAAGCACACAACACACAGCACACCACACTTGACGCATCAGCAGACCAATTACAATTGTCTTGTAGATAAAGCAGTTACTAGTTTGTCCTGTACATTTCATAGTTTGTGCTGTGCATTCGCTAGTTTGTGCTGTACAATTAATAGTTCGTTATGTGCTTTTTCTAATGTATTCGGTACAAATCATAATTTGTCTTGTAGATATGCAGTTTGTTATGTACATTTACTAGTTTGTCCTGTACATTTCTTAGTTTGTGCCGTGCATTCGCTAGTTTGTGTTGTCCAAATAATAGTTCAATATATGCTTTATCCAATATATTCGTTACAAATTATAACTTGTTAAGTATGTAGATTAAACAGTGTGTTATATACGTCTACTAGTTTATCCTGTACATTTCTTAGTTTGTGCTGTGCATTCAGTAGTTTGCGTTGTCCACTCAAATTGATTTGTTATGTAATTTTTGCAATATATTTTGGTGCAAATCTTAGTTCGTTACGTAGACCAAACTGTTTGTTATGTGCATTTCAGAATTTTTGCAGTAGGTTTACTTGTTTTTGTGTAGATTTCAATTTGTTCTGTGGACATGTCCATGTGTCAAGTATTTGTCATGCGGAGATAATTGTTTGTCTTAAGCGGAAAACAATTCTTTGAGCGTTTGTTTCATAAGTAAACATGTTTAGCTACACTTGTAAGTTTTTGGGAGTTTAACTGTGCATGTTTCTTACCTTTTTAGGTTGTGTGTTTCAACTATATACAAGGAAATTCATTGATGCAAGCATCAAAGACGCCGCCAAAGATTGTGTCTGAAGTAGATTTGCTGCAATATGAGAAATTACATAATCGTTACTGTATTAGACAGACTGGTTACAAATTGTAATTGTTGAAATGCGATTATTTTCGGTTTGAAAGAAAAATGCAACAAAAGTCATAGCTGTGCATTGCATGCCATTGTAGGGAGAAAAACGAGGGCATCCTTGGTGAAAATTTCCTTAAACACCCCTTACCATTCTAAATCTGTTGGGATTTTTTGTTCTTCAGTATGGCGCACGCACTTTTTTCTATTACGTGATCTGGTAATGTCATTTCCAACAATTTCATTGGATATTTGGAAAGCGTCACTCTTTCGGAAAACTTTACTAAAAGTGACCCCCCCACTCCCCCCCCCCCCCCCTTCTTAGCAATAAATCAGATCAACATTTTGACGATTTTTAAAATAAAATTTTCATTTTCTGCTCTACATATAAGGAGAGTGCAATGAACCCATAGTTTAGTGAGATTGTAACATGATATGATATATCCGGTCGGAAAATAAAAAAAAACGTATACTAGCTATAATTGTGTTCTCCATATATCTATTTATTTTATTCCAAACACATAGAACATCTGGCGACGAGGATGGAATTACTTCAGTGAAGTTGGATTTTATTGTTCTAGTTGTGTTTAATTGATGGATTACGAGATTAAACAGTGAAATCAGCTGTGAACAATCTCCCGAATTTTCCGACGTTCGGTGTCGAGACGGACAGATCAAATGCTGGGACACGGTGGGAAAAATGGCTCGGGTGCCTTGAAAACTTGTTTGTAGGAATGAAAACTTGACATAAAGCGGCACAGAGGGGCTCCTGGCGTCTTCCTCCACCATCAAAAGCTGGAAAGTCGCAGTATGACATGGCATAGGACTTACTTTAATCATTATTTATGACTCCTCATATAAATCGCCGGTCCATAGTTTGTATTATTGACCGGTTTATAGTTAAACACTTAACTTCTTGTGTCATGTGATAAACACCTACAGAATGGCTTACCGGTCAAAATTCAAAACTATTGGCCGTCGGCATTTTATACAATGGCTCTTTACATATGGCAACATAATAAACATGATTTATGAAATATCTAGTTTGGTGATTTTTCACAGAAGCTAGTCAGAAATGTTTCCAGTCGTCCAAATAGATTGCTGTAAAGGGGCATTCAAGCTGCATAGTTTAAAGTTTAGCTACAATCCATCATGACCCGTGCAGTATCCGTAATGGTTTACAGGTGACAACTTCCGGCTGTCCACGCAGGCAGATTTTAGCGCCTTCTCTATTTCCGCTTGTTTACTTGGCGTCAATGGTTTTGGGCTACGCTGTATGA
The DNA here is from genome assembly GCF_021730395.1 of Mercenaria mercenaria. NCBI lineage: Eukaryota > Metazoa > Mollusca > Bivalvia > Venerida > Veneridae > Mercenaria > Mercenaria mercenaria. The sequence continues at coordinate 4,226,833 of NC_069378.1, forward strand.
CGGCGGCGTATGTACTTGCTGGGTCACAGTGTCCGTCAGTTTGTTCTTTCCAGCAGGAATATAATATTGCATAGCTGAAAATTAAAGTAAAGACTTGCGTGTCAACGCATACGACTCATTAAATTAGATCTAAATTTTAGCTTCGACATTATTTTTCTAAACCTAACTACTAGGTAGGAGAACTAAATCTGTCAATAAAATTTAGTTTTTGTATCTTCAACTATTTTCTTGACGCAACTGAAGGGGTTCATAATCAAGACATGAAATACGCACTTCTAATTTGTAACATAAATTAACAAGGTAGATAACTAGATTTTTGTTGAAAAGCCTTTAGACACAGCTTTTCGACAAAGCCATGTCTAGTTATATCCAAAATATATGATGTAAGCATATCATTTAGTACATGGACATTTATTCAACACATACCGACACTAGAAAATTTCTTTACCTGTGCAATTACTAGAATACAGCACACTTATTTGGAAACTTCGAATTAAGGTCTATAATAACTCGTAACAAAACTCTTGTATAAAGTTAAACCATGGTTTTAGAATTTTAAGTAAGTTTTCATGAAAAAAAAAACAAAAAACTTACTTGTCATAATCAGTCCTGAGTATCCAGCCCGGTTTCATGCCTATCTTTCTCCCTATTGTTGTATCGAAGAACATAGTCATCCGTGCCGGGTAGTCCTTGTCCGGTATCACAGCTTTACCTCGACCCTTTGGGCACCAGCCACCGTAAAACTTGGAACCAACTATGTACACAAAATATTATCAAATCATATAAACTCTTATAATAATTCATCAATATTTTCAAAAATTCTACTTGGTAAACATATGTTCCACTGTTGTTAAGTTCAAAGAAGAAGTGTTAAGGTAGTTTATATCGCTCTATGATATTTTATTCGCTAAAAATCTTTAATTGTTTGTATTTCTACTCCATGTCACTGCACATATTGAGATATAGAATCTACAATTAATTTGAAAACAAAAATATTTGAGCCGTGCCATGGGAAAACCAACATAGTGGCTTTGCGACCAGCATGGATCCAGACCAGCCTGCGCATCCGCGCAGTCTGGTCAGGCTCCATGCTGTTCGCTTTTAAAGCCTATTGGAATTGGAGAAACTGTTAGCGAACAGCATGGATCCTGACCAGACTGCGCGGATGCGCAGGCTGGTCTGGATCCATGCTGGTCGCACACCCACTATGTTGGTTTTCTCATGGCACGGCTCATTTAAAGTATAAGGCATGACTCCCACAACCAGAAAATAAAGAATTAAATGCTAATTTTTGTGCGTTCGGACGGCGGGTATAAACCGTATTAAGACTCCTTGCAAGTCCATGAATCGCGCCAGTGATTCCTGGATGATTTGCAAGAAATCCAAATGTGGTTTCTACCCGTATACATGCACACTCAAAAAAAAAACAAACATTCAGCCCGTATATTTATATTTTTCACAGTTGTCTGCTACAAAAATAAGTGGTCTGCTTTCTATTGTAATTCGCCTTCCAACAAAAATACGATGCCTGGTTTTATCTAAAATATCGTTAAATCCAGTGAACGTCATATAGTACTACCGATTAAATTTTGATCCTTACCATCAGAATTCTTTTTTTGCCATAATTCAACGTTCTTTTTGAAATTTTAGTGTCAAATTAAAATTTTTTTTTTCAAAAGACGCCTTTGTGAAAGACGTCAGATTGCGCGTGCAATCTCACAGAAAGGGTCATCCTTGATGATGTTTAAATGAAAATAAACGTTTTGTTTTTCAAGACATAATATATAGTGAATATAAATATTAGCGTATATTAAAAACAGTAAAACTTCTGGATGTAGTGTGTGTTGGGTGGGTGGGTGTGTAGGGGGTGGGGGGTCCTCTGTCAAAAATGGTGACTGGCAAGATACTGTATACTGTACTCCCCCGTAAATGACCTATATCTTTTGTAGTAATAAGCTCAATGGTCAGTTTTGTGTTATCTGTATTCAAAATTTATAGGTTTATACATTATCTTCTTTTTACAATGAAAATATTTTTTTGCGAACAAAATTTCATAAAACGTTATATGCCTCTTTAATCATTTAATTTCACAAAGATTTTATGTTAGAAAAAAAACCCAATAAAGGTGCTATGTTGGATTTTTTCACGAAAAGACGATTTCTAACCCACCAATTCATCTTTAATTGTGTAAAAATGATGTTTTCTCCGTTATTATTTTTTGGCAGCTATAATGCCTTTTGTCCTTTTAAATAGTAAGATGGCAAATTCTGTATATTTAACAGTGCCTGCTTTTCATATGTGTTTGAAATCATTTACGAAATGCACTAAAATATAATGGTATACTAGTAATGGTAAACTACAGCTGGAACAGAAAATCTTACCGGCATTTAAGTCGAAACCACCTTCAGTGTTGATTTTAAACCGTATCCTTGCATCGTATATCTCTGTAAAGTAAGACAACAGCGAATCCCCAATGCCAGTCTTCAATGTTCCGTACCATTTTCCTGTAAGCATAGATTGTACATTTTGCCAGCTTCCTGTATCTTATCAACAGTTTCTAAGTTTAAACCAGAAGCCATGCCACTTTATCACACTAATCACAGGTCAAAGAGGAACGCAACCTTCCCATACTAATTATAGGTCAAGGAGGAATCACAGGTCGAGGAGGAATACAACCTTCACATACCAATCACAGGTCAAGGAGGAATGCAACCTTCCCATACCAATCACAGGTCAAGGATGAATGCAACCTTCCCATACCAATCACAAGTCAAGGAGGAACGCAGCCCTCCCATACCAATCACAGGTCAAGGAGGAATGCAACCTTCCCATACCAATCAAAGGTCAAGGAGGAATGTGGCCACAGATCGTTGAGGAATGCAACCTACCCATATCGATTACAGGTCGAGGAGGAATGCAACCTTCCCAAACCAATCACAGGTCGAGGAGGAATGCAACCTTCCCATACCAATCACAAGTCAAGGAGAAATACAGCCTTCCCATACCAATCACAGGTCAAGGAGGAATGCAACCTTCCCATACCAATCAAAGGTAAAGGAGAAATGTGGCCACAGGTCGTTGAGGAATGCAACCTCCCAATGCCGATTACAGGTTGAGGAGAAATGAAGCCTTCACATACCAGTCACAGGTTAGGGAGGAATGCAGCCTTCCCATACCAATTACAGGTCAGGGAGGAATGCAGCTTTCCCATACCAATCACAGGTCGAGGAGAAATGCAGCCTTCCCATACCAATCACAGGTCAGGGAGGAATGCAGCCTTCCCATACCAATCACAGGTCGAGGAGGAATGCAGCCTTCCCATACCAATCACAGGTCAAGGAGGAATGCCGCTTTCTCATACCAATCACATGTCGAGGAGAAGTGCAGCCATCCTATACTAATTTCAGGTCAAGAAGGAATGCAACCTTCCCATACCAATCACAGATCAAGGAAGAATACAACTTTCCCATACCAATCACAGGTCAAGGGGGAATTAAACCTTCCCATACCAATCACATGCCGAGGAGAAATGCAGCCTTCCCATACCAATCACAGATCGAGAAGGAATGTAACCTTCCCATGTCAATCACAGGTCGAGGAGGAATGCAGCCTTGCCATACCAATCACAGGTCAAGGAGGAATAAAACCTTCCTTCCCATGTCAATGCCGAGGAGAAATGCAGCCTTCCCATACCAATCACAGATCGAGAAGGAATGTATCCTTCCCATGTTAATCACAGGTCGAGGAGGAATGCAACCTACCCATACCGATTACAGGTCGAGGAGGAATACAACCTTCCCATACCAATCACAAGTCAAGGAGAAATGCAGCCTTCCAATACCAATCACAGGTCAAGGAGAAATGCAGCCTTCCCATACCAATCATAGGTCAGGGAGAAGTGCAGACATCCAATACCAATCACAGATTGAGAAGGAATGTATCCTTCCCATGTCAATCACAGGTCGAGGAGGAATGCAGCCTTCCCATACCAATCACAGGTCAAGGAGGAATAAAACCTTCCCATACCAATCACATGCCGAGAAGAAATGCAGCCTTCCCATACCAGTCACAGATCGAGAAGGAATGTATCCTTCCCATGTCAATCACAGGTCGAGGAGGAATGCAACCTTCCCATACCGATTACAGGTCAAGGAGGAATGCAGCCTTCCCATACCAATCACAAGTCAAGGAGAAATGCAGCCTTCCCATACCAATCACAGGTCAAGGAGGAATGCAGCCTTCCCACACCAATCACATGTCGAGGAGAAGTGCAGACATCCCATACCAATCACAGATTGAGAAGGAATGTATCCTTCCCATGTCAATCACAGGTCGAGGAGGAATGCAGCCTTCCAATACCAATCACACGTCAAGGAGGAATAAAACCTTCCCATACCAATCATATGCCGAGGAGAAATGCAGCCTTCCCATACCAATCACAGATCGAGAAGGAATGTATCCTTCCCATGTCAATCACAGGTCGAGGAGGAATGCAACCTTCCCATACCGATTACAGGTCAAGGAGGAATGCAGCCTTCCAATACCAATCACAAGTCAAGGAGAAATGCAGCCTTCCCATATCAATCACAGGTCAAGGAGGAATGCAGCCTTCCCATACCAATCACATACCGAGGAGAAGTGCAGCCATCCCATACCAATTTCAGGTCAAGAAGGAATGCAGTTAATAATTCTGTATCGCATGTATGACATAAGAGAGATAACTCCTTCATACAGGAATCATAACAGCATAAGGTTGTCTCTCTTTAGCATGTAAATTTATGAAAAAATACAATTTATTGTATAAAAGAAAATAAATATCACCTTTTATGCAATGAGGGGAGTATCTTACAATAAGATAGCCTCAAAATGCATTGACTAGCATTCAGTGCCTATACTAGAAATATATTCTGAAACATTTGCCATATAGGCACATACATTTGCTCGGTGCATAGACTGTGATAGAAAAAATATTATTAAAACTTACTTCAGTTGCGTTGTTCCGATGATTGTGGAAGCTTGTATAATTCTAATGTAATGTAGACTATTTCCGTTTGAAATAGTAAAGTTTCATCGAAACATTGTGGCTATTAAGTAAAAAAAAAAAAGAATAAACAAAGTTAAGCATACCTTCAAATCTTTTCAAATTAAGATTTTCTTGGAGCGGTAACTCTAGCAGAAGACATGACTGCTTTCTGGAAGATTTAGCTCCATTGGCGCTCCTTTTTCTTTCCACACTTCTAGCAGACGACAACTCAAGAAAACAGAATATAACGGCAATTATTGATTCCAGCTTCATATCTTTAATTAAACACAGATCAAACTACCGTTCAACTAATTGTTATACGACACCGAAGTTTCTAACCTTTTAAATTTGGAATTTATTTTAAAATATTTTAAGATAAACTATTTATTTAATGTTTAATGAAACATAAGACAATATTTTGTCTGCATAAACAACTGTTATCATTTTTATCATATTCGTATGATTAAACGTATATATATTATTCATTCAGAAAGTATGTGATACTGATACTTATATCAAAATATTGACTCAAGTAGGCCGTACTTTACAAAGTCCAAGTGCTGTATTAATATGTAGTACAAAAATGAGAACAAGCTTAATACTAATGTTATTACCACCTCGATAGCCTAGTGGTAGAGCGTCCGCTTGGAGTGCGGGAGGTCGTGTGTTCGATCTCCGGCCGCGTCATACCAAAGACGTGAAAAATGGTACCAGTAACTCCCTTGCTTGGCGCTCAGCATTAAAAGAGAAACTGGCCTCTTCTCCCATACCCTCGTGGCAATGGATTCCATCAGGAATGAGGTATCGAGAGTGATTAATATAAGTTGTAGAACTTCCTTCACAATCGACCTAAAATAAATTATGTATAAACTAAGGTTATTATGTCTTTAGTTCTGAACATTCGCATCAATATTTTTTTTTAGAATTTCACTACGGATCTTGCAGACAAAACACAGATAAAATATTCAGTAGGCAGTTGTTATCAAATGTCGTTTACATTTGTTATTTCGAACAACTAATGATGCTATCTATCGATTTCACAGATTTAATCATTTTGATAAAAATGATGGACTATTTTGGTAAGAAATGTTTAAAGACACCTGTTACAGCAATCGTGTGGTGTGCCGTATCAGTTTAATAACATGTTTCTCGTTATTTAGCCCTTACCGCGCTAAATTTCTATAATGAACTTGTCCATCTTTCAATTTGGACGGTACCATTAAATGTTATAAGGGGTGCTTACTACAAAGATACTGACTGAATGGCGAACAGAGCAGATCTTGATCAGACTGCACGGATGTACAGGCTGATCATGATCTACACTGCAAAGGCAGAATCAGTCGTGTCCAGCATGGTAAGGGTTAAAGTTAGTGCATGTCCGCCATAAAGCTCTCTGAACGTATACGAATTATGGGTCCAGCTTGATAAAAATATATCTCATCGGACGACATATATCGAAGGATTTTTTGTAAGTTTTCGAATGAAAATTTCGTTCATAAGTAAAGATAAAGCAAGTCAACTTCAAGTATTGTCAGAATATACTTATAATATTTCGCTAAGACTGTCAAAATATAACACGCTTTTTTTTTGGATATTCATTATTCAAGGATTTCAGTATACAAATGTGTAATACAAACTGTTGGAGTTCTTTTGTGAAAACACTATTAAGTGGACTTGATTTCTAAGAACTGTAGCTGCAACAAAGCGTTGATAATACTAGTGTGTGTTATCTAAAAATTCCAACCACATTTACAGTAGAGTATTTTCCAAACCATAAATCTTGTCAAGAACTTTAGTTAAAGTTTCTTCACAAAGACTGCAAACAGAAACAAGTCTCTCATTTAGACAAGTAGCTATATCATTTCATGAAATATTATTACATGTTCGTAACGCCTTTGACGACGAATATCATTTTATAAGAGAATATAACATTTACACTGCTCTAAGACAAAATATATACGAAAAATTTATCGGAGAAGGTCAAATATGTTTAATTTTATAGACTTGTTAAATAATAAAAACCAGGTGATTGTGAGAAAGGTTGGAACTTTTATACACAAAGCTTTAAAGAAAATAACAAATTTTTGTATGGTAATAGTTAACATCTTTTAATATGAAAGAAATCCAGATATATTTTAGTTATTTAGTTAAAGTTTAAATAACTTTTTATTGTTGAAAATAACATAACCGATATCAAAATCTGTGTTGTTATGTTATGAGTTTAGTATATTTTCAAGTAGCAGTCGGATATTTTCTTGTAGAAAATAAGCATTTTGTTGAGACTTGCATAATTTTGATACTTCTTCTACTGTCGCATTTCTGTTTCGTTTCGCTGCAGGTTGACGCAAAACTGGAATATTGTTAACAAATATCAAAAGATTGTACTGTTGATGTAAAATTGTAATGTTATATACCTAATTAACAGGTATTATATTGTTTTTTGTGTTGCGGTAAACTAATTTGTTACATAAAATGTATAATATATATACTCATGTAAATATTTTGTATATATTTGCCTCATGGGCTTTTATCCTAATGGATCTATATGAACTAACCTTGTTCAACTGGATAAAATCTTCTTTTGGCACATAAAAAACAGGAAAGAACCAGTCTCTCCGTTTCCTGTACACACGCACTTGATGTTAGGTCGATGAAAATGCCACTGTCCATTAAGGAATTTTGATCCCTAGAAAAATGACAAAGATGACTCTAATCAGCGAAATGATTGACTTTTCCCTAGAGCCAGCCAATACAGGCCGGAAATAGTTGAGTGTACTTGAAGAATTTTGAAGTGGTCCAAAAATTCACTTAGAGCCGCTTACCGTCTGACGTACTGTAAGTGCTGTCCATTGTTTGTGATGGACTTCTCTAGAATCTAGACTTTATTTATTTTAAAGAAGCTGGCTTTTGCATATTTTTGTTGTTTCCTGTTGCCATCGTATAATTTCACGCGTCTATATATCGATTGGTTTTCTCCCAGATATCGCAATAAACGCATCAATAAATTTCTACGGTGTCTGACCGCGTCAATAAGCTACAGCAAACAAGTGTTTCCCGGCAGAGGGCGATCGATGCGACATCGTACTCCGCCAGTAATTCACCAACTAATTGCTCCTTCCCAGCATTCCGCTGGTCTCTGTTTGATTTTCAAGGAAACATCGGGATGCTTGATTGCGAAAATGGAAATAATATCGGAATGGTTCTGAATATCGGAATGACGCTCGTTCGGTTCCAGAGTTCTCAATGAAGATCGCAAAGTATTGATTTTTGTCTCCCCACTCAATGCTATAGATGTCTGAATAAACAGTTTTGTGAATTCTTACCAAATTAGGACGTGTTACCGCGTGGAATCTGCGAGATTTTGACCATTCCGGATACTAAAAATTGTGCCTAATTATGTGATTACATCTTTAGTGTTTTTATTTTTTGGAAATTATAGAATAAACACTTGTGGTTTGTTGATGCGTGTTGTAAGTGCAGATATTCAACGGTAAAGATTCAACAGGATAATTATCGTTTAGGGTTGCCAAAAACGTACAGTTGCAGCATCAGCATATTTTGTTCTGTCCAAAATCAACATACATATACATATTGTATTGTACAATTGTTAAACGGCGCAGTTATACATATAGTTATATATTTTCTGTTGACGAAAGAGAACAGTAGAAGCAATACATGTAACTTTCTTGATTTTTTTTTATGTTTTAAGGAATCTCAAACAGACGTGTTACAATTTTTAAAGTGTATGCAATAATAGTATTTTCAAATTTTAATTACAATATATTTTGGATTTGTATCTATAACAACCGAGGGAACTTTCAATAACCATGGGGTGGGGTAAGTTTTTGGTGTTGTTGTTCGGTATTGTAAGGTATATTCTTTATACGTGAGATTTAAATTTTGCAATATTCTATTTTGTGTACACGCATTTTTGTATTTTACACTTGAAAGTAATACAGTCATTACTTTTTTTCTAAACGTTTCAAGCAAAGGGGTAAGTCAATATTATACTTTAAACAGTGACTTTCCCTCGGTGATGTATGACAGTGACTTTCCCTCGGTGATGTATGATAGAATATACTTGAAACAGTGACTTTCCATCAATGATGTATGCTAGATTATACTTTAAACAGTGACTTTCCCTCGGTGATGTATGCAAGATTATACTTTAAACAGTGACTTTCACCCGGTAATGAAAGATAGAATATACTTGAAACTCTGACTTTCCCTCGGTGGTGTATGCTAGATTATACTTGAAAAAGTGACTTTCCCTCGGTGGTGTATGCTAGATTATACTTGAAAAAGTGACTTTTCCCTCGATGATGTATGCTAGAATATTCTTTAAACAGTGTCTTTTCCTCGGTGATGTATGCAAGATTATACTTGAAACAGCGACTTTCCCTCGGTGATGTATGCAAGATTATACTTGAAACAGTGACTTTCCCTCGGTGATTTTTGCTAGAATATACTTGAAACAGTGACTTTCCCTTGGTGATGTATCCTAGAATATCCTTAAACAGGAACTTTCCCTTCGTGATTTATACAAGGTTATACTTGAAACAGTGACTTTTCCCGTGTAGTGTGTGCTAGATTATACTTTAACAGTGACTTTTCCCAGGTTTTGTTTGCAAAAACGTTCAAAGATTTCAACCAACAAATGTGCTGCACGTGAAATATCACGCCTTATGGAAACGATATCTATAGGTATATTAGTTAAATTGACACTTGAAAAACATTTGTATCAAAATGTTGCCTCTAGTTTAAATATTCAAATCAAACCTACTGGTAAAACATATCCATAGATCATTGCTGCAACTTCCTGCTGTCATCTTTGAAACATGAAGGTGAATAAGGCCCTGACATTATTTGAAAGACAATATTCTTATGACTTAAACAAAGGCCATCTTACCTAAATGTCAGTTGCTTCTGTCTCCGAAAGACTGAGCTAGCACATCATTTTCTTTTCATGTTGCTCTTTATTTCTCTTGATATTCATGTTTTTTGTTTCAAATTTAAAAACAATATATAATTGTCATATAACTGCAAAAGCTATATGTCATTCTTCAGTCGGTTTTAAAAGTAACATCTTATGAATAAAATGTCCCTTACACGTTTTATTCGAGTATTGCAACAATACATAAATCAAACGACTTTTTCTGTGCAGTCTTTTCAGTGGTTCCTTATAGAAAACTGCATAGACCTATGTTTCATTTGAAAAGTGGTGCTGTCGTTGTAACGTTGGTAGTTTTTATAAAATAAAACAACTTTGTTATAATCTTGAAAAGTGATAGAGACACATAGTTAACTTACCGTTATCTGATCAATATAACTTTAAGATTCTAGTCGTTCCACATACTAGTAATATAAATTATTGGGTTTGTTAGCGGCCAAACCAGGAAATATATTGGAGAAGAAGGGATGCGGGTGGGTTGGGTATGGGGGAGGTATGCGTTAGGCGAGTCCCCATATTTACCATACTGACTCCACATATTTCTGTGCAGGGTCACTAACAAAACCAATTATTGATCTGGTTTTTGACAAATTATTTTTAGGCTAACCCAACAGGAAAATCTACTGACCCTCATGAGAAATATGCAGGGTCTCCATATGACCACCCTCAAACCAATGGAAATGCTAAATACTTGTGATGTGTAAAACAAAATTTATCTTAATATAGAGAGGTTACAAATACACATGCGATATACGAAGAGATTCATGTACTTTTCGGCCTGAATGAAGAATATTTAGTACACCAACCTTAATGTACATTCCGGCCATATTCGGATAAATATAGTATGAATATATAATACCATTTACAGGAGCTGTAAAATGGTATTTATCAGATTGATTAACAACAGTGAATATTTCTGCTATTTCTGTGAAATTACCATTTCTTCTATTAGAATACTCCCTCGGGATTACCTTGCCTAGCATCAATACACTGCCTTCGTTCTTTTTTTATCAGCTAATACGTTCAAGCAAGCTATTTGAGTATTTTCAATTGGAAATCGATAACGTAATTAATTTTTCATATGGTAACAAAGATAAACAAAAGAAAATTGGAAGTTTATAGTTGATCTCTAGGGAACTCTTTCTACACTTCTGCATTGTGAAAAGCATTCCGAATATAGCGTTCCGGTTGTTCAATCGTTTTATCAATTTCAGCAATTCATGTTCGTTTTCTTTTCACGGTAATGGTTTATGATACCGTGTGCTTATCGTCATTAACATACTCTGATAATAAATACATTAAAAGGTAAAAGAAACGCAATGTAAGTATACACTACGTCAACGACGGAATTGACGTAACGTTGTAACATGAATTGATTTAAATTTTAGGCTAATACCATGTATATATCTTATTTATGACACTGTCAAAACTTAATAAATCAAGCTGAGTTGTTAAGTTCTAAAATATTTTAGTTACCACGCAACCGAAGGTATGTCCTCACTAACACGTAACCTTTTTTTTTTTAAAAAAGTAAGGCAACTATGAGTAAAAGGTTGGTAACCGTTTAAGGTCAAATTCAACCAGCATATATCAAGACACCACCGCTAGAGGATACAATCAAACGATTTCGATTTCCATATATGGAGAGAATATTCTGTAATGCCTCATTTCTCTCAGAAAGTATACTTCCCTCAGGAATTTATATATCAAATCAGACTTCTGTACTGTTATTATGAATATGGAAGAAACTAGCGCCAGTAACCAGCGCAAGGAACCAAATCAATATGTCGAAATACAGATACATATAGTGCGAGTTGTCACTACTGGTACTTGGAAATATTTTGTAATTAACGAAAGTTGTTGTAACTCATTTTGTCTGAGCGCGGCCGGTTTCAGAAAATGTTTTTAAGTTCTCCCATGCAGTGCTATTTAATTTCGGGGTTCTCATCTGATATTTTGTTGAGTATTTGACAATTTGTTGACGCTTTTTCTTCTGAAATATCTAAATTGAAACCGTGTGTAAATGAAATACATATTTTATGTATTGACGTTTTACTTGCTTATGTATTGACAGGAGAGAGGCGTCTCAAAGACCACCCTATGTAGTATGTACTGTTTGCGCATTAACAATTTCTATGATCCAGGGCAAAACCAATCGATTACAACTGAAATCTGATGTTCAAATCCATTTCCAAGTATTTATTTAAGCCAATGGCAACATGTGATATAATTTGCTGCAACATGTCATTTCTCTGACGGGTTCACGTTGTCATTGTTCAAGAGTAAACTATCAAATTACAATCATTGATACCGGCCTGAATGTGCTATTGATGATATGTGACAAAAAGTAAAATGGAAAATCAATGGAAAAGGGTTTGAAAATTATATTAAAAAGAGAATGTCGGAGACTAGAATCACCGCGTTGCAGGAGACTGGAACCTCTACGATGCAGGAGACTGGAATCTTCACGATACTTGGGTCTGAAAATGGAAACCTGTGATACATGAGACTAGAATCGGCTGTAATCACGGCGCTCCATGATACTGGAGTATGTAACCGTCTCGATACATGAGATTTGATTCTCTGCGATACATGAGATTGGAACCTCCACGACACTGGATACTATAAACTCCACGTTACTCAAGGCTGTTACCTCTGCGATACTGGAGAATGTAACCTAATTCTTGAGCTTGAACCTCCGCTATACAGGCGATTGATACCTCCGCGACCAAAACGATACAGGAAATCGGAACCTCGCGATACCGGTGACTGAAACCTCCGCGATACAGGTGACAGGAACCTCCGCGATACAGGTGAAATTAACCTCCGCGATACTGCAGATTTTTATCTTCACGACGCAGATGACATGCAATCTCTGCGATACAGGACAGAGAAATCACGAGAAAGTAACATCTGAGATACAATGACAATGACAATTTCTTTATTGATATATAGACCACCGGCCCAAAACAACATAATGTTTACATAAGTATTATTATGCTAATGTACAGAGCAGTGTAAATATTACAAGAAGGTTTCAAGATGCATTAAACTGTTATCTCCGTGATACAGGGTTCTTCTACAGTAAGTTTTTCTCTACACTTAAAGAGACGCTGTGCAGCTTTGAGCGAGCCAAGACATGGCAACTTCGAAGTATTTCTGTTACAAGGATGCGGCGTCGGTAACATAAAATGTGTTATTTGATTTCCATGACAATATATCGTAATATTTACGTTCAACATACTTCGATTGTAATATTGATACTGACAAGTTGGATGCATATAAAACACCCATGTTTCTTTTAACAAAAGCATTTCCAAACACAATTGAAACTGCATTTTGTATAAAAAAAAAGAATGCTAAAGCACTGGCCTCCGCAGGTCGTACGACAAAAAAAGAGAGAACAGTTTTAGGGATCAGGAAATTTATGCTTTATTTCTAAGGAAAGCTTTAAAACTTTATTACTGACAGACTATATATTATGGAAACACACGAGAATTAGCTTTTTTCATGATTTGGCATTTTTAAAATAGTTTAGAATCAAAAATCTCATATTCTAATGCTCATTTTATGATCAAACTTCAATTTTAAAGAAAGATCATTTTTAGCCAAAATCTGGAGGTCAGTGCCTTTAAGTATGATCGATCACGTATGAAAACGATTTCATTAATGCGCTTAGATATATAGCGCTATAACAATAATAATCCAAGCATTATCAACACTATTATATTAATTTGTTAAATATTTAAACGAAATTACGCTCATGTTTCCATCAGTTCTTTTATTGAAACTCATTGATATCTGAAACGCACTAATATGATTTCATTTCAAACTAAATATTTAGTTTAAAGGGAACAAGTCGATTATAAATAATTAGTAGGCACTGAGCCGAAAATAAATCTTTAATGTGCCTTGGTATTGATCCCTTTATATTCGGTCCTTTATTTTCCCTTATATCTGCCGCCAGTGTGTATTGATCAGATCGCGTCTTTAGTGGAGCTAGTTAAGATTCGGAATCCTGATAAAAAAAGTCAATACATCATCTTTAAATGAAACATCAGTCTTACTCCTTATATTGACCAATTTAAAATTACATGTATGTTCTGCTCATAAAACGCAATGTGTGATAAAGTCCAGTTTAGCTGTTTAACCATATTACGATAAAAATACCATAAATATAGCAACAGGGTGATCCTGTTATTTTGTTAAGAAATCATATTCACACATACTTAGTACCGTGATATCGATTTACAGACGATAATTTAATGTCCTCGTAATGAATTAAAATAGATATTTCTTCTCATACAATATTTAATACTTAAATGCATCATTCTTGTATTCCATTTTATTATCAACCGAATTTTCCGATTGATTTCTCACCGCCTTGAACTGATGTTCCATGTCAAAGAGACATTGCTCGAGGAAGTCTAGATTTCAGATAATGCCCATGTATATGCAAATGACATCCTTTTCAGTTATCATTTCCTCCAATAGAATATTAAACTTGTTGTAAATACGTTTTTTGCAAACGTATTGTGTGTTTGATACAAGACTTGCATAGCATTTATTTGATCTAAATTGCAATTCCAATCAATTCGAAAACTCGTAATTAGATTTGTTTATCTACGGAAATTTACCTCCCTTTCTTGGTTCATGCATCAGTATGCTTACTTTATCAGATGAATGTTCGTTAACAATGCTCATGCTCAGATTGCCGTTTTTTGTCCATTTCCTTTTTTAAAAAGTCCACCCTGCAATTTCTATGCAGTGACTCTAGATGGAAAGTTATTCTAATACAAAGCTATTTTTATGACCTCAGCACTGTATGATATATCAAAAAAAGGAGGTAAAGCCAGTGGAATTGTTCGTCAGTATTATCTATCCGTGGCATATGGTACGGTACACGGGGTACCGTAAAAGGAGTTAAAGATATAGTGTAATAGTACACGAGGGTTTCAATGCCCATCTTTCAGTACAACATTTTAGTTTTAGATATTCACTCCAAATGTAGATAGTCCTCATCAATTATATTTATCTTTGCTGGATATATAAATTAATTTTGTATTTAGAGCTTTATTCATAATTCACTGTCATGCGGTAACAGTCATTTGTTAAAAAAAAAACTTCCATTTTTTTAGTGGTACTACACCCTTTCACTGTGTTTAGCTATATATCTTGCGAGTGTGAACTTTTTAAACCTAATGCATAGCTGTGGTAAAACACATAAACTTGTTAATTATGTATACGTAAACTTTATATAATTATTGTACAATTTTCAAATAACAATTAGGGTCTAGTATACATTTAAAGGAATGAGAGGATGTGCATTTATACAAGGAATAATCAATGAATAATCAATCCCTTTAAGTAGCGATTGCTCCAAGTTTTGGTCCTCGTATTGTTCTCTAGGGATGTGAGAAAAGATTCTACATGCTAATAGCATGTAGAGGTATTACTCTTGAAAATTGATCAACAGCCACCAGTACGTCGGCGGACCTTAATGGATCTGAAGCGTGAAAGTAATCTGATATCAAAGAAAAATACCGCATAGAATTTATGCCGGAGAGCATTGCTACTGAAACGATATTATACATTAAAGGCAGTAAAACTGCAGAGGAAAACTCTAAAATTCAGTCCATAATCTGAAGTCGTGCAAGTGCATTGGTTAGAGGAAGTCTGAAATTTGCTATGACTATTTCATGTAATTGTTGGCTTTAAACAAAACAAACTACTTTTTCGGATAAGTATTTCCAAGACCGCTACAGTCTTTAAGGCAATACTATAGTATATGTTACATATTCAGTAATATGAATGTATTTAAGTTTAAAAAATCATATAATCATCAATAAATCCATATACTAGACAAGTCAACTATTGCTACTAAAATGTAAATACACCAAATCAACATGCAGTGCACATGACACTGGGCGAAATTTCATACTCTTATTCATGAAAATGGATAGGTCAACAACAGCAAAATATGGCAATCTATTCGATGAAAATATTGACATACATAACTACATAGCAGTTTACTTTGTTTATAATCGAAACAATTATTTTCATAGTGCTTTTTCAGGTCAAAACATTATCAGTCTAGCATTAAATGTAAATACATTGTTTTCAGTTTACTGTTATGATATTGTGTCAATATCCACAGGCTGACTCAGTATTTTTATTTCATATTTTAAACAAGGTCGTTACTGCAACAGTGGGAGCTATTTGTTTTATCTTGTCAATGTCATATTGCTGACATCCCCTTGTGTATTTTACCATTGATTTTGTCTTGAATTTCAAACACCCATTAATCCCTGTCTATTTGAAACCCTGACATTCTAAATACATGCAAAACAGCTCGAAGAATAGCGGAACATGTATTATAGGGAGCGAAGAATAATTGGGTGAATATTCAATATTCTAGGGACCAAAACATTAAGATGCAAGTATACTAGGGAGAGAAGAATAAAGGGACAGGTATACATGAGAACGAAGTATAACGAGGTGATTATATTGATCTGAAAAGAATAACGGGGTGAGTATACTAGGTAAAAAGAATGAGGCGAGTATATCTGACAGAAATGAATCACAGGAGAATCGCGCAGGTGATTATGCTAGGGAACAAAGACGAATATACTAGACGGGAAGGAATATCGGGGCGAGTATACTTTGGAGCAAAGTAAAATGGGTGAGCATAAAAGAGAGCTACGAATAACGGGGCGAGTATACTAGGGAGCAAATAACAAACCAGGTAGTCCTATTGTAGATACATATTGCAGATTGTCACTGTTATTTCGCTGTTTAATTGACAACAGACTTCTTCGCGTTGTTAAAAATTCGCGCTTCAATTAAGTATATAATGGCAGAAATATTTTTTATTATGCACGAGAGTTTCAAATGTCGCTCTGATTGCAAAAAAGTAGCCTAAATAAAAGCCGTTGTGAATCCAGTATATAATATGCTGATTGGAGGGAACACATAATCAGTTTCCGCTTCGATCAGAATTCTTCTTGTTTGAATTTGTAACATGATAAACAAAAGAGAAATAACAAATTTTGATTTTCTGTCATGCAATTTGAAGTGCACTCCCATGGCTTCTATTTCATTGTGAGAAACTGTCTCCCCATCAAACTGTGACAGTAATTATGTAATGAGAGAACTAGATGACATAGTATTTAATATAAACATTCTTCCCTGCTAGGACTTCTCTTAAGGAAACACTCGTCAGCATCGGAAATTACGTGAAGAAAGTTTTGTTGTTGTTTTGTTTCTAAGTTATCATTGAGGATTTGGCGTAATTATGATTTGGTTATATCTGCTGTGGAGCATGACAAAAATTCAAAATTATGGTCTTGAAATATTGAAAATCTTCTTTTTCAGCACAGATCGTTATGAGACGATAACATGTAGGTAAATTTCGTAAAATATCAGAAATAAATGTTCACAACCGTATGTCTTTCAATATGGAAAATGACCTGGTGGAATCTGTTACCAAAATATGCAAAGTGTTTTAGTCCCTTGTAATTCTTATAACAAATACTCTTTAGATAGAAATGTGCACTGTTATTTTTCACAAAAAAAAGAACTCAAATAAAATCTATATCGTGCTTATGTTTGCTGTCCAAATAACAAAGGAGTTGATATAAAAAGTCAGTACAAAAACTGAAATTTGTGCGGATTTTTGAGAGTTTCTTTGTTTCCATCACTGGCATTGTGTGACCACTGTTTGCGTTGATACAAGCTATGATACGTAGGCACATTGACTTAAGTAACTTAAAAACAGTGGTCAGTATTTGGAATTCTCATAACCTTCGATGTCCATCCCTATGTTTTAAGGTAGCATTACCTTAACATGGTCAATCTTAAAAATAATAAACTCACGTAAAAGCCAATAAAATGCTTCAAAATTCGGTATAAACATGACAAGACCTTATTGGATCTGAAAAGACATTTTGAAATAAAACTGCAAAGCACACGTTATTTTGCAGTAGAACGTATTTAGAAATAGCAAAGTTAAGTCATTATTGCTATTTTAAATGCAGCATTTTCATTAACAAAACGAAGTTCCATTCAAAAGCTAATCTTTCAAAGTATGTAGCTGACAGCTGAGTGCATCTTAACAAAAACTCTGCACATTGCATGGCCTTGCTTCTAATTCTCCAGAATCAATCGTGCTTTTAAACGGAAATATTGTTTTGTGTCTTGTAAATTGCTACGAAAGTTTCGCTAAGTTCAATATTTGCAACATAATAGACTATTATAGCTACTGCGTGACAATTTCATTGTAAAGATAAAAAATAGATTTTTTAGGGGGATATGCACAGTATGTAATATAATGTAGACTTATGCATACTGTACTTGAAGATGCATACCTTTGGAAAAAACATCAGATACCTTTGTATTGAAATAAACATCTTGGCAATTAATTCCAGACTGCCTCCTTATACTACCCCTGTCTACTTTTATGTTCCCAGGGAGGCCGACTCTGTAAGTACAATAGGTAAAACACAAGACTCTCAATTGACAGGTTGCAAGTTCAATCTCCCGGTAGGTCGCGAGAGCGATCTTTGCACGAGACTCGTGTTTCCCTTGACAGAGAACTTTATATAGGGCATGAAATCTCCTATGCAGTGACCTCCCCTTACTATACCGTCAGGGGAAGTAATCCATGCCGGCGTCACTCGTTAAGAACAAGCCAATCTTACAACACCATTTATGTTAACTTATTGAAGCAACGTACCTGAAGTACTGTTGAAAACGAGGTTTACCCCCGTAACAGTAAAACAAAATATAGCAGAGAGAAGTGAATTTGACATAAAAAAAAACTGGACAAGGCTTTTATCAAGTACTAAGAGAGTTTTATACAGCAAGGTTACCAACATCCTTACGAACGTTTTAATATTTTACATCAATTTGTTTTTGATGACTTGACGTCGTTAGGAACTCATTATTGTATTTTAATAACCTTTTGTCCATGCTGGATCAATAGTCACCTGTCGTATAAAGTGTGATTTCAGACAAATATGTGGAATTTTGAGGTTTTCATTCTTTGTGATTTGATAAAGTGCCAAGTTAATGGATAGAAGATGATATTTCAAGAAAGAGAACGTTTATTTGTTTTTGAACAAACCAACATTACAATTTGTTTCACGGACGTATTATATAGAACATGCAAAATGTGAATGCCAAAGTCAACAATGTTTAACTTCGAAAGAAAATGTTTTTAGGACATTTACTTTCGCATGGTATACGTATCAGTAATTTTAATTAAATATTCATATCATGAGCACAAAGAAAACTAAAGTTTGATTTTAAATGAAACACATTATACAGTTTTATTGCTTTTGATTATCGCAGAATATGCCCCTGACGTTGTCAAAAGGCTGAAATAGGTGCTGCACCATGTATTCTCATATATATGTACAGTGCAGTCTTCACTCTTGGTAGCTCCACTGAATTGGGCAAACATAATCTTTGTCAAATATTATTTTTCCTCTGTCGGTATTCCATGTGAAGAAATTGTTAGTTATTTGTTGATAATGTTGATGCAAGAGGTAATCCGATTATGATAAAACAAAAACAATATTTCAACATCAGGTCGATTGTCTCCATTTTCTCTCAGTCTGCAGGCGTAACACCTCATGTTGCGGCGGTTAAAGTTAAATGAGCAATAATAACTGATAATTTCAATTTGGTAACGTTTGTTATTCATTTAAACATTATCACTTAACCATGACCTTTAAATTTTATTTAGAACTAAATCCCAATGGGAAAAGATGAATAGGAATTTATAACAAACGCCGATACCCAAGCAATATAAAATATTCATATTTGATTAATATGATTTTTAAAGAATAATCAAGTGGGTCGATTGTATACATTAATGTTAATTACTAACATTAATGTTGATATAAATGATTGTTATTGAAGCACACGTTAAAGCAGCAGCAGTAGATGCAGTAGAAATAGATGTAGCAGTAGTAGAATCAGAAGTAGATGAAACAGGAATAGCAACAGTGATTGGGGCAATAACAATTAAAGCAGAAGTAGTAGAAATAAAAGCAGTGGAGACAACAGTTAAAACAACAATAGCAGAAGCAACAGTTTATGCAACAGTAGTTGAAGCAATGACAGTTAGAGCATAAGTAGAGGAAGCAATAGTCGCATAAGCAACGGTAGTAGCCGAAGTAGGAGAAGCAACACAATAGAGGCAACAGTTAAGACAAAAGAAGTAGAAGCAACAGTTAAGGCAGAAGAAGTAAAAGCAGTAGTCAAAGCAGAAGCAGTAGAAACAATAGTCAAAGCAGAAGCAGTAGAAACAATAGTAAAGGCAGAAGTAGTAGAAGCAACAGTTATAGCAGAAATAATGTAAATGATATGTACCGACGACAGTAAAATGTTCTTACAATATCTGTGATAAGAATATACTGGACATTACAAGAAGTCAGGTTTCAGTCTTTACATTCTTGTCATCCGTTTTTGTCACATTATATAGAAATCGTTACAGGTATAATTGAAACCTGTCGATGCAGCGGATATATATAGATTTAAAAGCTGCGGTGTAATTCAGTCAAGTTTCATTTTGACAAAAGAGGCAAAACTATCAACAAAATGTTCAAAGATTTGAACTACAATAACTTTGAATATATAGGCTCTAATTTCTCTTTCTTTATCTTCAACTTTGATTAAGAAATAATATATCCCATTTAGTGATTTGTCGTTGTTTGGAGTTCAGATGCGAAGGAATAATAGATCTATCACGACGGTGCATCTGAACGACAAACAATGATTTTATTCAAGAGGAAATCACTAAATAAAATATATTATTTCGATTCTAATACGTTACTAAGGATTATTAAGTTAATCCTTGACGACATCCATCAAATATTTACCTGTTTTCTGTTGGTTTCTTTTCCAGCGCACCGTTCTGCCGTTTAACGCTATAAAGTAATAATTGTGACGTCAGAAAAATGAATTATTGTATAATAGCCTTCTTTGTTTAATGGGAAAACAAATCGGGTCATGTTAGAATGTATAATAACACACAATTTTCAGCCTTCTTTGCTTAATAGGAAAATGAATCAGGTCGTGTTAGAATCATCTTTTCATCATATTTCGTAATAATTCTAGAAGTCTTATATTAATTTGACACTACACTACGATCAATAATGACTGGAATTGCTTGCATTTAGTTGTGGCTGAAAATTGGACTGCTGGTTACGATTGGATGCAAATGTTTGTTTGGTTGAAATTGCATTCATCAGATTTCCATGTTAATTTCTTCAGGAAAAAAGGCCGTTAAGAGAAACGCCATGTTGCTAAATAGTGGAGACAAATATTCGTATTCAGAGAGTTCAGTGTCCTCTAAAATAACATTGTCATTCGGAAAATGGTTGTTCTTGGGGTAGTAAATAATATGCTATAGTATTGTCAGAACTGAGACACTGTATTTTTGCCGGTGTTACTTCATTAAATTTTGATTAAGTTTTAGTCTAAAAATAGAAGTATTATCACGCTAGAAGTTTGATTCACTATTGAAAACAATTGCTTGGTATTACGTATGTGTTCAGAAAACCATTGCTATTATTGTTAGCTATATATTTCAAAAGTGAGAAACCGTCTGTTAGCTGCAGAGAAATGACAAGTAGTATTAATACGTGGTAAAAAAACTTGTTTACGTTACATAATAATGCTGGAAGAAAATCATATCTGACGAACAAACACAGTTTATTATGGTATCCAGTCTCAATGTCCCACCAAAGATGGGTGTTAGATAGTATACAGATACTCCTGTATTCGTCTCTATATTGAAGGTAGCAGGGTACACTTTCGAATTTTGGCCCCCGTCAATATTTGTTATAAATAGAACCGATTTTGGATGTCTGTAAATTAAGGTGAGAGATAATGATTATTAATTCTTTAGACAATTTATACAGCCGATACATGTAAAATTCTGATGTCAGTTGGAAAACAAACTGCTGGTAGCTTTGTATGATCAATGAGACACCTTTTCGCGAAAAAAATTCAGATCACGGAAGGGTCCTGTGCTTGTTGATTGATACTCAGGAACATTTTCGTTATTTTGTGAAAAAACGAGCTGGATGGGCCCCCATTCCGTTTATGTCCTGACGTTCAGTAAGGACTATTAAATTGAGAAATGCAATAAAATTGGACATTGTTCATGCAGCGGGATCATTGTAGGCTGTTCAAAAAGTGCAAAATTGATGATTTCGGCATGCTATTTTACATGGATGATGTAAACCTTTCGCTTTTATAACTTTCTTTATTCTTGTATGAGAATCCTGATCTTGCCATTAATTAAAAGCACAAAACATGCACGCAATTTATAAAATGGCCACCCTAATTCTGCTCATAGGGGAAGTGCAATATTGCGACTCGCTTATGTAAGACCGTCCGTGCCCAAAATTTTCGCATCTAAGTGTACCCTGCTACCTGAAGTGAGAGAGAAGTATTTTTATTGATTGGTATGTTCCTAGACACTATCATTAATTACTGGGTTTGTTAGCGACCCTCTAAGGACATATGTGGGGTCAGAATGATAAATATATGGATAGGGTGTTAGCCGAGTTTCCATATTAAATATTCTGACCCCACGTATTGCCGTCACGGTACTGTCATTAACAAACTCAATAATTAACCACTTATTTTTAGCTTAGCTCTGAATCTCTCTCCACTGAAAACCGTGCGGCCGTCTTTAACCAACTAAAACGCTAAAATCATGTAACCAATGAAAGTACTAGGGTCTCATGACCTTTTAACCATTGAAAATGCTTGTAAAATAAACGAATATTTTTATTACTTTTTGCTGCATTGCGTATTCTGTCAGTCTATTTCTCGGGTTAAGACTGCATCATAAGGCTGCAAACCATGTCAATATTAACGAAGTGATAGAAATCTTTCATTGCCTGTTCTTTTTTAATGTTATTCCGGTGTTGTGTGAAAATCACACGCATGGTAACTTTATTTTGTTCCGAAAAAATACATATTGCAATGAATTATTCAGCAAATATATCTCTATTTTAACCGCATTGCTCTGTGATCTTTTTACATAAAATCAGCCAGTCTCCTGTATTAAAATGTCGTATACACATGTATCTCCTTATCTACTTTTTTTAATTAAGATTGCCGATCATTCATTGGTGATCAATCTCTGATGTCTGATGTATTGACGTCACGAAATCGATAAGGACCTGGAATTCGCTGATGAATTGGGACTGGTTTTCATCCATATTAAGGTTAAAAAAATCAGTTAATTGAGATAGCAAGTGCAACAATCAACATTTGTTTGAAAGGTGGAAGCAATTATCTATTTACTACTGTAATTTCTAGTTATATTTTATTAACTTCATTGTAAAGTTAAATAAAATGCAACACTATTACAATTGTAACAGTTGCTTAGCAACGTGTATGATGTGCTGGTTGAACCTCATATCGTCATGACAACGATCTTCTGTTCTGTTACCACGTACATTGCATCATTAAAACTCGAACTATCTCACTATAAAGGAAATTAATCTTTTAAAAAATAAGTGAATATATGAAAATGGAAATTAAATTTTTTGTATTGCTCAAAATGTCAAAGCCATTCATATTAAACAAAGCAAAACGAGCAAATTAATTTTCTGAATATATATTATAAGGTAAATATATAGTTGCATTGAGGTGAGTTTTAGTCAGTGCTGAAGCAACTGGCTGTATGTCTAAATCAACTACCAAGTTTCAACTTCGCGTCGTTTAAGTTTTCCCTCTATTCGATGTGACCGCATCACACAAATATTCTGGACGTGTAAAAAGTAGTCCCATATTTTTTTTTATATAATCTTGGTATTGTGTGAATGTGTGAGCAACTGAGGACTACCGTTATAAACGACACAAACAAACACAAGCAGCAACGGATTCTGGATTCTAGAATAATTATGAACTTTATATTTACATTCGAAATATTCGGAATCACTTCAATCTAGGGTTAGGATTAGGGTTAGGGTTTAGGGTCATGGTTGAAATTGGCCCCACCCTAGGGCAAACTTAGTTTTACGTAGAGTTTTATAGGGAAAACCTTTGTCACTCCTCGTTTTGAACCACAATGCACAGGGCTTAGATATTTGGCATGTAGCATTGTCTAGGGGACCTCTACCAACATTGTTCAAATCATGACCGGTTTATGCACAATAAAATGTTGATTCTTCTGGTGTATCGGTTGAAATGTCATTCAATAAGCACTGGCTACCAGTCCTTTCAGGACTTTGATTTACCAGTATTTACCTTACCATACGATTTGTCAGGATGAAATAGTCTATCGAAAATATAACATTACTTTGAGTTTTTGACAATAAAGCAATAGGCTTGGTGCAAAGTGCACACTTATTCATATTTTTTCTTCTTTTCCTAAACACAAAAAATCTATGAATTGCTTTTTGATTAAAAAAAAACAAAACAATTTGTCAGTTCTAGGAATGAACATGTAGCTTTACTAGGCGACACACTTTGTCATGATAAAACAGTGTTTTATCACTTTTATTTTACTAGATTTTGATTTTGTTTCGGTACAAGATCGTTAACAATATCTGTGTGTTTTCTTTTATAAAGTCAGTTGGAAGAAATCTCGGTCACAACATGAAACAACAGATCAATATCCGTAAACAGGAATACGCAGAAATTCTTAATAGGATCTTAGCTTCATAATTAAAGTGATAAAAAAACAGTTCCGAAAACGGAGTATATTATTTTCGTCACACAGACAAATAGATAAATGAAAATACACGCACTACGGATTTAACGTGAGACTATACGGAAACTACATTCTACCAAAATGGAGTGTGTACTTTCTATATCAAATGTTACATCTGTACAATGAATATGACGAATTACTTAATTTTTTATTTTTTATAATTTTTTATGAATGCACTTTTAGACCTTTTACTTTTGGAAACACATGAATTATTGATCAATATTTACATTCGCTATATGTTTTATATAGAAAGAATAAAAGCGTTTATCATACTTTTGTATCAACGAAATTGGGTTAGGCAAAACTGGTGCAATAAAAACAACGGATGCTATTTCCAAAAAGTTGCACCCGAACAAACGGCCTTTAAGAAAAAATGAGCGAAATGGCATCGTTCGATTTTTTTTTTCAAAACTAGCGTCGTTTCTGAACTGTATTTTGGTAATATACCGACGGGTAGTTAACTAACCAGTGTTCCTGGATTCTGTACGATTTGCAAGAGGTCTGAATGTGGTTTTTACCTGTCTTAACGCACACAAAAACAGCATTTTTAAGTTCTTAATAATACGTAGTCTAAATTCAGAGCCAGGTATCTTATCTTGATATCATTCTGTCTAATCGTCCTGTTTTCAAATGGTATATATTTAATTTATACATGTTAGTCAGGTAGGGTATTAACATCCGTTCAAAATTATTTGATTTTGAGATAGATACACCTTCAAATATCGTTATGTCCAATTATGAATAGGAAATATGTCTGAAGTAATGTCAGGGGAAAAAGACATACTACAATTTTTATTTTCTTCTAATGTACAACATTTGTTTTATGTTTGACAGTTGATCTGAATTCAA
Source organism: Mercenaria mercenaria (assembly GCF_021730395.1). NCBI lineage: Eukaryota > Metazoa > Mollusca > Bivalvia > Venerida > Veneridae > Mercenaria > Mercenaria mercenaria. Next base: position 4,252,399 of record NC_069378.1, read on the forward strand.
AAAACGTTCCTTTATCAACTTTTAATTATTGTTTCTGCATTGCAAAGTCTAAGGAGCCGATTGATTTTGATTGAAATGTGATACTTAAATCTATTCTCAGTCAGTTATTTATTTAAGTCAGTAGTAACATGTATTGTAGCTTGGTGCAACCTTTCATTTATGGACGAGTTCAAGTCTCAATGTTCGAAAGTAAATTTTCAAGTACCAGTCTGAATATTCTATTAGAAAAAGATGTTACATATAAGGGAAACCGTCTGTTTTGAAAACTGCATCCCTGTGAAACACTCCCATGAAAATTGCTATGTATGTATGTATGTATGTATGAATGTATGTTTTTACCCAATCAATAAAACTGAAATCTGGAAATAAAAATAAAGTGGTTTAAGTCTCAACACAGTTAACAGTAATTCATCAAGTTCTCATTATACCATAGTTTATCAACAACATGGAATTATAATTCGGACTACTTCACTTGTAACACCATAATTTACGGTAAACTTTTTCAAGCGGCGTTTGAAAGTACCTACGTAATACGAGTTTCTTTCATTTATTCAACTTTATTTTACAAAAGCACATACTATGAATAAAATATTACTATATGATCACATGAACATTAACCGAGAAATGGAAAGGAAATAGACGGATTACGCTGTGACATCCTACCATTGCTAGATTGTTGAAGCGCTGGATGAATTGTTCCATTATTATGTAACAAATAAATATATTAAATGCCACACTAACTACATTGTCTCTTTGAAAAACAATGCACATGTGTAATATAATCATGTAATATAATCATCAATAACAAAGATTTAATAATTGAACGAAATTACGCTCGTGGTTTTATTAGTTCTTTTCTCCAGATTCATTGACATCTGAACGCTTGGATATGGCTTCTATGGTTGGAGGAATACGCCAATTATAAATAATTAGTAGATAAATCTTTAATGCGCCCTGATATTGTGCCCTTGGTCCTTTCTTTTATTCTTTTATTCAATATCAATGACGGTGCTTTTATAGACTGAGTACATTGAAAAATAGATTTAAAATTAAATAAATATATTAATGAATTGTAACTTTATAATAATAACCTATATTTGTTGTAACTATGATAACCCCGCCTATCATAAATTAACAATATGATCAAGTTCCGTAATTAAGTTGCTTAATTGTGATATCCCGGTAATATTGTTTTCCATTCTCTGCGACCATACTGTACAGCAATGCTATAGAAGTTTCGCACAACAGATTGAAGTCACCTTTACGTTTATAGGAAATATTAAAATCTGAGAGGATATATTACTTCACTTTATTATAAACAAAATAGTGTCAAAGAATGAATCTGAATCGGGATACATCTTCCTACACGTTATATGCATAAAAAAGAAGCATCTGTAAGTCAGTTTTCTTCAATTAACAAGTCACGGTCAAACGGTCCATATATGGATTGGGGTATTGTAAAAGAAATGAGAATTCTTCTCATTCTGTACAATATCACTCTAACATTGTCAATAGCAAGAAGAATCTAGATATTTGCATCAAAAACCTCAGGGTTGTCTGCATAGACTAAAACCGGGTTTCTGTTATGTTAATTTGGTGTTACTTTTCTAGATAACACCTACGTATATGCAAATGAAGACTGTCTATTCTGTTCAGTTCCCCCCTGTTGAAGAAGATAACGTTTTTATTGCAGCTCTTATCTAATGTGTTTGATGAGATATGTGTCGTGCCATGAGAAAACCAACATAGTTGGTTTGCGACCAGCATGGATCCAGACCAGCCTGCGCATCCGCGCAGTCTGGTCAGGATCCATGCTGTTCGCTTTCAAAGCCTAATGGAATTACAGAAACTAATAGCGAAAAGCATGGATCCTGACCAGACTGCGCGGATGCGCAGGCTGGTCTGGATCCATGCTGGTCGCAAACCCACTATGTTGGTTTTCTCATGGCACGGCTCAGTTTTGTGCTAGAGATCGCTACAAGATTAAGAAGAAGCAATTCGGTCTCTTACGCAGTTTCCAAAATTTGACAATTTTATTACAATTATTTACGATAAAAATATCTAAAGCCAGATTTCTATTTCAAAGATATTTATCTTTTGTCCCTGTTAATTAAATGAAATTCAACCAAATTTGTTTATAATTGATGTAGGTTTTAAACCTCTTTTCCTATAAATAAAGGTAAATTTCAAAGTGAAAACAAGCTATGTTTTAAAACTGGAAATCAGCAAGTTTTTTTTTTTGTATTCCGATATCATTATATTTTTATTTGATTCTGATTCTTTCAGTTCGTTGGGAGTTTTTGGATTTATTATCACGAATGTCTTGAAGATATTACTATGATTTAAATAGTGTATACTAATTAATATCACGTGCATACTATACTTATTTAAATGGAGCAAGTAAACATGCAATAATGAAGGAAGAACTCTTGTATGAAACAACAATTATTCATAGAACTGACTTAGAAAACTTAAGTTAAATGTTTAATTGAGTAATATTGTAAATGTCAGTAAAAAAACGTTTGAAGACAAACGAGAGTCCCAGCTAGATGTTTTTGTTCATGATACCAATGGGTCACGCGTCAGAAAACAGTTTTGGAGGAATTACAGCGTCCTTGATTAGCGGCGTTGGTGCAGTTTGCATGCCAGCGAGCTTGTAATTTCTGGTAGATATCAATATGATTATAGAAAAAGTTACCACGTCATGGGTGCACTTTGAAGTTCTAACAATCATCTTCTTCAATACTGAAGTACTGCTGAAATGTTTCAACATGTTGCTGAGTAACAAATTGACATTATGCTTTATAGCACACGAGAGACAATGCGGGCTTTTAGATCATTAGGTAAATTACTCTCTAAACGTGAGATTTTTTGTGGTAATTTACCAGAAGTTTGCATAAAAAGCAATTACAGTATCAATCAAAATGAACCAGCATTTATTGTATTATAGAAATAATATGTGTTGTGTTATTTGTTAACTAGATACTTGAATTACTTAAATTACTTAAAAACAAACGAAAAAAAAACCCAAAAAAAAACTATTGTCACTATAAAACTTTGCTTAATTAATTTTTCACGCACTGTTACTTCTTGTTCTTCTTCTGCTTTTAATATGGTTACTGTTATCAAAGTAAAAGAACACTAACAAATGCTTCTGCTACTATTTATTGAAATAATAATTTATTTAAAGGCCATTTTTGTGACAGAGAAAATGTTAAAATCTTAATCATATATTCGTTGCTTTGCGCGTTTTAGAATACCAGAGACAGACAGAGATTAATGAGAAACCTAAGATAAAATCAATGTAAAAATTCTCATGGGACATTTCAACAAGATGACATTGACTAGATATAACAGATAGATCAAACTGACGCACTTATGACATACACTAAAATGGTATAAAATTGTTAATAAATATATATAAATTGACACAGATCATAACATTTTGCTCTTTTTTAATGTAAATATAGTCGGCGTTTTAAAATTTTGACCATGCATTAAAAGAAATAAGAGTTCATAATTGTCTGTTATTGAAACGTAACAGAAAAGCAGTGCTTTTTGGAATATGTTGGTGGATATGAACCACGGTAATTCCTACTACGGAAGGTCGGTGGTTCTACCCAGGTGCCCGCTCGTGATGAAATAATGCACAGACTGGGGCACGTGGGGCCTTCCTCCACCATCAAAGCTGGGAAGTCTTACAAACGTTACTATATCTATATATTTTGCATAAGATTTCATACGCATTTTATAACTTGTAAAACATAGAATAAATTTTCAAAATATAATATACTTATATGTACGAACAATCTAGGTTATAAAAATAAAAACATTAACGTTTTCGACTTTCAGCTGTAGAATTACAATTGATTAAACAACCATTCCATTACCTCAGTCATAGATTTAATGATTAATTTTTCTGCTACATGTTACTGACATTTATGTGCATCTTAAGCAAAACCCGTTTGCTTTAGCATGTTTAATTGTCGTTTTCTGGTCTGATTATGCTTTTGCTGTTTTATCTAAATGTAGTCTTTTACGGAGATTCGTTAATGTTATTATATCAGATTTATATAGCGCCCTTTTCATGATAAACACATTCAAAGGCGCTTTACGTACAGCCACACAGGACGCGAAATTCATCCTCTACTAGTACAGAACAGAACAGAATTTTATTGAGACTTGTACATCGTACATCGTCTAAACACTAATATTACAATATACATAGTCACGTTCATACAATTTTAAAGGAAGTAACAAACATGTTATTAACAACTAGAAAAAAGAAAACTATACCTAGACATATAGTATATAATCAAATAAAATGTAATTTACAAAGGAAGTGAGAATACAATGACATGGGTTCTTTATAATGTATTATTAATAACCAAATTTCTTTTTTGGATTGCCTCTTTGATATATTTACACACATTAACAAGCTCATCTTTGTTGGTCGAATTTAGTAATGAATGGAACTTAAAAACTGATGGATTTACAAAATACTGTCGCTTAATATATTTTTTACGTATTTGCTGATAATATGGACAAATACAAATAAAGTGAAATTCATCCTCTAAGTCTCGTTTATCACAACACAAACAATAACGCTCATTTCGTGGAATATTGTTACGTAAATATCTTCCCGTCTGTATTCTTAAAGGATGAGCAGAAAGTCTTAGTCTAACAAAATAGAATCTAAGACTACTAGGTAGTACGTCTAAATAGCATTCGTAATCATGACTTGTTTTAAATATTCTATACATATCTAGTACTGAACTATTATTAACACTTATATTCCATTCCTGTTTATATGTATCGATTATTCTTAATCGAAAATCATGTATGAATTTATCAATATGAATAGTGTCAGGATTAACAAACACATATGAAAAACCGTAATCATTTAGTAACTTCTTAACATTTGATACCCAGTTTATACAACCACTTTTACAATCGTCTAATGCCATATTGTATATTGTTTTAAGAATAATGTTATTACTATATACAAGTTTAAACCAATATTTAATAATTCTTACATATCTAACAATATATAGAGGATATCTATCTAATTCTCCATACACTGCAGCATTACATGTATTTATTTTGACTTGTAATAGTCTTTTACAAAACTTTAAATGTAAACGTTCTATCTCTTTAGATTTTGTATACCCCCATATTTCCGAAGCATAATTTAGTATCGAACCTACAAAGCATCAAATAACTGACATAATATTTTTGGTTTATATCAAATTGTTTACATTTAAATAATAGTGTGTTCATTGCCTTAAGGGCTTTACCAACTAAATGCTCCTGGTTTAATGAAAAATTACCTGTATAATTAAAAACAGTACCTAGATAGTTAAAATTATCAACTACTTCAATATTTTGGCCATTATAGGACCATTTTTCATCATGGCGTAATCTCCCCCGTTTACGAAAGACCATTATTTTTGTTTTTGTTGTATTAACTTTTAAACCCCAAGCACTGCAGTATAAATAAAGGTTGTCTAAATGCTTTTGGATTTCTTCGGGCGATTTACCTAGAATGGCCATATCATCCGCAAACAATAGCAAAATCAAAACAATATCATCAATATGTAGTCCAGAATGTATACTATCTTGTAAAAATAATTCTAAATCTTCTACAAACAGTGAGAACAATAGAGGCGACATTACCTCCCCTTGACGTAAACCGATAGTGTAGCTGAAGTAATCAGAATATGATGAGCAAGATTTTACACATGACTTAACATTTTGGTACATATTTTTTATTATCCTCAACACTTTACCTTGAATGCCAGTTTTATACATCTTTAACCACAAAGCATTGCGATAAATACTATCAAAACACTTAAACATGTCGACATATATAACATATAATCTCTTATTTTCATTGATATATTTCTGAACAATTGACATAAGAATATATAATGCATCAATAGTGGAACGACCTTTACGAAATCCGAATTGAGCATCAGAGATTATATTGTTGTTTTCACAAAACAATTCAATTCGCTTATTCAGTATACTGGTAAAAAGCTTTGAAAAACAGCTAACTAAAGTTATTCCCCTATAATTATTTACATCATTTACTGATCCTTTTTTATGTAAAGGTATAATAACACCTTCAGTCCATTTATCAGGAAAATGCCCTGAGTTTAAAATACAATTAAAAACATCACATAAGTGCAACGATAATATATCAATACATTCGATAAAGTATTCGTTCATTAAACAATCATTACCAACAGATTTGTTACGCTTCAATTGTTTTACAGCACATATAATTTCATTTACAGAAATGGGCTCATCTAACTCTGGAAAAGTACAATTCTCAGCATTAAAATCATTATTACTACAAAATGTTTCAGCATCAACATTGTTACAATCAGACATATCATTACTAAGATTTTCAAAAAATAATTTGAAATCTTCTGAAGAGATATTACAATTTTTCTCTGCATTTTTAGACTTGAAAAACTTCCAAAAATCTCTAGGCTTCTTTGTCTTTAGTTTTTCAATTTCTCTCATCTTATTTCTATATGAAAAACTTTTCTTTTTGCGTATTAAGTCCTTATACAATTTTTTCTTTGAACATAAAGTGTTTCTATTAACAGGGGTTTTATCCAAGTTAAATAATCGCAGAGCCTCTAAGTACGAGTTTCTAGCATTCACACACTCTGTATCAAACCATTCTGTGTTTTTGATACAACAATTATCATCAAACATAGGTCTATTATTATAACTACATTGTCTAGAAAATAACGGGTCCGCAACACTGCGGATTACGTCTGAAAAACTTTCTAAAACATTATTAACTGATTGTTTGCTTGAATAATCTATATCATTTACAATATTGTTGAACTCTGGCAATTTTGAAATTATACCTGAACGAAATTGTTCTTTAAGTGAATTATCCCATCTGTATTTTATATCAGTGCGTGTCTCATAATCAGGTGAGAAATTATTACAATACAGGTTAAAGAGTAGCGGAGCATGATCGCTCCATTCATTAAACTGACCTACCGTAAAATTACTGATCGTTGTGAAATCCCGCTCACTGGCCAATAAATAGTCAATTACAGATGTTCCGTTACGGGAATAAAACGTATGCTTACAACTGTCACCTAATCTGCCATTAACAATTCTTAAGCAAGTAGATTTGCACATGTCTAACAATTTTAAACCCAGGTTATTATGTACTCTGTCTACTGAGGCCCTGTCAAGGGTACTGTCTGGTATATAATCTGCATCATCGTATACACTATTTACATTATCATGTACTATAAAATCATATTTATTGCCAACTCTGCTATTTAGATCACCTGTTACAAACAATTTACCGTATTCTGAAAAATATGCTATGTCATTCTCTAGTATTTCATACAAATCAACATTTATAGTATTGTAAGCCGGAGAATCCTCTACCCAAATATATGCAGCACATATATATACATCTTCTTCTAAACCAAAGAAATTTCGATCTAGTTTCAACCAGATAATAGTATCATAATGGTTTCTTATAATTTTAATACCTGTATCTAAATGACTTTTATAATAAATAGCAATGCCGCCACTGTTTCTTCGTGCATTCCTATGTTGAAATTTTCTGTAGAGATTATGAGAAACATAACCTTTCAAATCAATATCACTTGATGAATTAGCCCATGTTTCATATAGTATGCAAATGTCATGTGAACTCAAAAGATTTACAAAATCAGTACAATTCTTTTTATAGTCAGATAAACCGTTTAGACCGTACAGACACAGAGCGATCTGACCAAAGGGACAGAGTGAGATAAAGCCCTCAGAACAGATAGAGAGAAATCCTTTTAGATACAGGCTAACATAGCCTAGCTCTTTGCGAATAGACAGTCTGGTTCTTTAACATACCCGCTGTATAGCACCGATACACGCGTAGTTGAATCAATACAGGCTTCCTAGGTAGGTGGGAGACACTCAATTGGTAGTGTCTGGACCGGGATTCGAACCTCTGGATTGACAGTCAAGCGTGTTACCACTAGACCACCGGCCCACTAATACATTTGTATATCTGTTATCATAACTTATGCACGTTTCGGAAAAAGCAATTTCGTGTTGCCTATGTAGAGTTGGTTGTTTGTTCATTAAGTGATTCTTTTTACTAATGACACTACTAAGAAGTGTGTTATAATTTGTTATACTTATATGTTAAATATGAACTTATCCCGCTATTTAAATAAATCAAACCAAATTTGTATAGCACCATTATTGCTTGATAAACACCATACAAGGTGCTTGCAAGTATGCAGTAATGTCTTGATTTGATTATTCGAAGCAAGCTGTTTAACCTTTTCTGAAAATTCTTATTCAACTTCCATCTAGTTCCTCTTACAAATGTTCCTTACTATCAAGTCAATGATAAATATCTAATACCAAGTTATGATTGGATTATTGAGGGAAGAGTTTATCTGACTGAAATAGTTGTCAAATACGTGCATATAGTATATATGAAAATTTTTCTCTTTATATAACATATAAATTGTCAAGATAAGTGATTGTACTAAAACAAAATCAAAAACTTTTATTTGTTATCAAAGATGCCATTTGATGAGAACAAAAACTTGGAGTCAGTTTTGTTATATTTTCCATGGAGTCCATTCAACATGTGTATAATAGAGTTCCGCTTAAGCCGGTGCTAGGGCGCGCGAGAGGTGTTGCACATTTCATTACCTCTCATGAACGGACTCATTCGAAAAGGATGAGAGGTCTCAGAAATATTTGATATTTGTCTTATTTACTTGGACAACATTTACTGTTATGTGGTTAAATTTAATACAGGGTTATTTAATGAAAATATGTCGTTAAGAACGCAGTTATCTGAAACTAACCTTCGTGAAGATTAGGTGAAATGTACTGGGTCAATAGATACCAATCAACTTACGTGGGATTCCAGACCAATCTATCGGATTTTGAGGTTTTGTTTCTCTTGCAAACATATAAGTTGTTATGGTAATGGGTGGCAATAAATACATAGAATCATTAAGAAGTGTTTGCAAGGAAAGATTGCATTGGTAAAAGTTCTTATTAGTTGAAACTTATTACAAACAATAATAATGTTCTTTTTGCCGAAAAGGATGTTAGGCGAAAGAAGCTCAAAGAAATATCTGATGAACAAACTGAAATATGACCTACTATATAGCCTGCATTATTTATCATATTGGCCTCAAACAAGGTAAAAGCATTTCTTAGCTTTAAGGACTCATCAATATGAAAACAATGTTTTCACCTAGCCACCTGTCATCAGATTTTCGTACAGGCTGTTTGAGGTTTCATGTCTCATTTATATACCTGAAAAAATTACACAAAGATTTCTTGTCTGCAAACTATTTCAGTTAATTTAAGGTATCGAAACATCCAAAGCATTAGTTTAATGATAACCTAAATTACATATATTTTGTTATTTTGTATTATTATATGGAATTCATTTACATTAATTACAAGGATGACACTTACACATTCTTTGATATATGTTGGTTTCAGATTACACCAGATTGCAGCAGATTCAACGCCGTTCGTAAACAATGTAAAATGAAACATGACATTGTTTTGATCTTCATAAAAGAACGAAATTCTTTTTGACTGGTTTTCATCAAATTTTGCCAATTTGAAGTTCAATTTGTGACTGATACTGACAAGGGAGTCATAATACTTGACTGGAGCAAATAATCCAGTGTGATGCTAGGAAAACACGCAATATTTTAGCCAAAATTGAAATCAATGGATACAAATGGATTGCAGCTTTTTCTCCCTCTTAGGCTATAAAACTTTAAATGTGTCATTTTTTTCTATTATTCTGAATTACAGTAAAAACATTTGAAACGGGTGCAACTCGACTGTTTCTTTGGTGAACGTTAAAAACAAAAACAAAATCGAAAGTTAATGCGTTATGCTCTCAGAAAGTTGTAAAAAGACATAATATATATCTAAACTTTAGTCATTTCACAATTCCACATGAAATAATTTATAGCCGTGTGGCATTAAATGATTCCAACCAAACCTCTCTGTTTATGTGTGGTTTTCTTAGATACGTGTCTTTATTTTTTTTAATCCTGAACATCTATTAAGAAATAAAAAGATATAGCACCTGAAATTTAGAAGTGTTTCGGCATTTAAATGTGAGACATATGTCACTAGTACTAGTTCTCGTCGTCAGAAATTATTAACCTTGTAAGTACTAGCAGCACCTCCTGGCGGCCTTTATAGCCCAGTCCTAACTACTACTTTTCTCTTTAAACTAAATGCTAGAAGGTCTTATCTGAACAGAAATGTCTTGGGCGTTACCGTTTTTTCCCGTTCCGTACATAGAAATTATGTATAAAAGCCTATTTCTCTTGAAAAAGTTCAAGGTACACATTATCTGAGCGACAAAACATTCAAAACTCGGCCTATACTCACAATGAAACACAAATATATGTTGTTGTGATATTGTGCTAATACCCATATGTTTTCAATAATTTATACACTTTTAGTGAATGTCAATATGGATTTAATTTTTAGATATGAGCCGCGCCATGAGAAAACCAACATAGTGGCTTTGCGCAGGCTGGATCGCGCAGGCTGGTCAGGATCCATGCTGTTCGCTTTCAAAGCCTATAGCAATTAGAGAAACCGTTAGCGAACAGCATGTATCCTTACCAGACTGCACGGATGCGCAGGATGGTATGGATCCATGCTGGTCGCAAAGCCACTATGTTGGTTTTCGCATGGCGCGGCTCATATATGTTTTGTCTTGTAAATGCCATCCTGTTGAAATCTCCCTTGTGAGATTTAACATCGATCTAGTCCTCAGTCTCCCATTAATCTCTGTCTGTTTTAAACACTGGTATTCTAAAACACGCAAAAACAGCAACGTATAAATGATTGAGATTTAAATACGGCCTTTAAGTGAACAGTTTCACCATCTCAATATAAGCTTTAATAAATCATGATTTCAAAAGTAGAAGTATGATTAGTGTTGTTTGAATTTTGTCCCAAAATATGGGGCTAAACGCTAACATGTGCTATGGGAGAACTGGCTGACACTTTATTTAACAAAATATAGCTCTACAATTGAGACTTTTCTCAAGGGTGTTTGTGTTACGAGGGCTGTTCAAAAATGACTTTGTGTCTGGCTTTTATATACTTAAATGAAGCAAAACAAAATTTCACAGTCATGATTCGCAATCTTTTTACTAACTTCACAGCAAATATGACGTGATTATGATCATACAGCTATGAGTTACGCCTTCTCTAAATATAAGTTTGTCGCACAAAAGCTTCGTAGCTCATGTTGTCTTTTGAATGTAAGCTCTTGTTCCAGTCCATAAGCGTTATTGACAATGTTAATAAAACTAATTCATGTAATCCTGTGGCCCGGAACCCTAAAAGGTAGTAAATACACATTTTATTACACTTTACCATTTTTGAATAACGCTCATTGACATAATAATAAATTATAAATTAAAATTCCTGTATGTTATAAAATAGTCAAAATTACAAAATGTTGCTATGTAAGTGTTATTAGGATATTGATCGTTTCTTGATCGGTTTACGCACTGTTGAAAGTTTTACAAAAATCAAAGAGTTGTAACTAAAAAGCATGTTCTGTTGGCGAAAATATTATTTCGCAAATGTTCCTTTAACGTGCTTAAAGCCAAAAGGAATAAAAAAAAAACAACAAAAACACTGCTACTTGCAATATTTTACACAGAAGATTACATAAACTTACGTTAAATATGAGCGGAATAAATGAAATATCGATTGTTGTTTTTATAAGTCTGACAGAAGCTGTTTTTCACAACAGTTCATTTTATAAGTGGATGTCGTAAATGCTTAAACAATTTTTTGTCAAGATAAGGTAAAACGCACTGGATCAATACTAACCAGTCAACTAATGTGGGGTTAAAGACCAGTCTATCGGATTTTGAGGTTTTGTATCTCATACGAATGCATTAATTGCTAAGATAACGGATATCAATGAAACGATTGGAAGCCTTAAATTGAGATTTTTTTTGCAAGGGAAGATATTAATAGAAGAGCAGTAACAATAATTTCATTCTCGACAAGAATGATAGGCGAGAAAAATAGAAATATTTATTATTTGCCTTTAATCCACTAATTGTTTGCGAATTGCAGTGTTATTCGTGAAGAGCCAAAAAATATCCTGAAAGTGTTATAACAGTCTATTTACAAATAAAGTCAAAATTGAATGTTTTGAAACAACATGGTGTCAAAAATATCAAGTAAACTGCATAAAAATAGACTTTTTACGAAAAAATGAATTAAAAAGAATCAAGATATTCTGAAAATACGGAAAAGGTGGAACAAACAGATATTTACTGGCATAGAATATTTTTGTGTAGTCAGCATATTCAATCACATTGTCCTCAAACAAGGTTATCAACATCCCACTGGAAATATTTGTATAGCATGAATGGGTGTCATTAGGAGAACATTAATGTGAATATTTGTTTTGTGCAGGTAAGGTAAAACGTACCGAATCAATAATCACCTGTGAACTTGACAGTTTTGCAGCAGTTTTTAGATTTAGTTGTTCCGTACAAGGTAAAATATATATGACTTTTTTTTTTCGCTGAGAAATCACAAGGTATATTTGAGTATATTTCAAATAGTTTCCGAAGATCACAAATATATTTATAAAAACATTTGACCATCCAAAAGGCAATAACTCAGACTGATTACTGGCCAACTCTAACTGACAGAAGCCATGAAACGTTACGAGAATTTCTTGCAACAAAAATCTAATTTGTAATTGAATTACTATAGTTTACGTCGTTTTACAGCCAAAGTGAATATGGCAGAAGAAACACGGATCGCAGTATTTTCTCCCTTTATAACAATATTATTACGGTTAATGGTAATTTTTCTCTGATTCTGATTCACTAAGTAAAACAAACACTGAAGAAAGATGGCTCTCGATCATTTCTTCTAAGGCCAATAATAAAAACAACAAATGTTCTGATGTTTAATCCAGTATGTTCTTACAAAATCGTGAAAAGATATGACACACATCTAAATGTTTCTAAAAGTTGTTTTGAAATTTCAGACGATAACTATTTGCTATTAAGAACGTCAGACAAACTTCACATTAAAATCAGTCACCGTTTTCAAAAATTCACGAAACAGTTACATTTCTCTACACTAAACTTCTACTGAGATCAAACAAATGAACAATTCGGACACTCCATGTACAAGAACAGACAAACCTAAAATTGCGTGTGACCAGATGTAAATATCCCAAGTTTTCTTGACCACCAAAGTTTATATGCCCTTTACCTTCAGTCCGCTCGTTAGCTGAAATTTCCGGCTTGTATAATTCAAATCGCTCTCAAATTGAAATCTCGTTGGAAACATCGCTCTCTGATGTTTGGTAGATGAAAAGGCATTTCGATTTTACACTTAAACAGGCAAATGTCCGCTCTGTATTCTATGTCTTGGCATAATAAAGTTTGTAAGGATAAATATGCAAATCAGAAACAGATAAATTAAATGTGCAACAATCAGGTTTCCATGGACACATGTTACTAGTAACTTTAACGCATCTCGGCTTTACTCAAGCTCTTGTGCGACTTTCTTCTCTTAATTCACACAATCTTAAATTTCCCTGTTCAGATACAGATTTTGAAGTATAAATATAACATTTGTATTACGCTTTAATATTGACAGTATAAATCGTATGCATCAGCCCATAGTTTGATACTTTGAAATATTTCGTGTTTTTTGCAGCCATCTTACTGAGGCACATTATTAATTGTAATTGAATGAATAAAAGTTATTCAAACACAACAAAAACTTGTTACTGGTGTCTTACTATTGACTGACTAAGAATTTCGTAAAACCTACTTTTGAGATCAGAATGATGCTAAGAACAATTCTGGCAGTAATGATTTTGCCATTTGTTTCACTACTTTGGACTCAAGAGAGAGAATACCGGTATGACTGTGTCGAGATATTACACACTTGATGAAAGACTAATTTGATTGTTTTCTGGGACACAATATATCTACAGGAGAAATACGATCACACCATTAATGTAGTTTGGTCCAAGAAAAGTGTGAAACGTTATGACGCATGTCCAAATTCTTGACATTGTCATTCCAGATTTCACTAATTAAGATAAAAGTTGCTAATAATAGGTTGCCAGCTCAAGTCGACATATCATGAATCGGTAGCATGTCGCATAAGTTTTTCATACATGTCCATTATAATCATTTACGAATCCTCCTACCAACGAGGCTATTGAAAAATATGTAATCCCGTCTGGTTCGTTAACAACTTGTCTGACTGTAGAAAACAAAATGCTACATAAAACATGATATATGCTTTAAAAAAAACAACAACAGAAAAATCTCTTATATTTCTTAGTCCTGCACAAATGAAATGAATTACCACCGAGTGACAATGAGTAGCCAAAGCTTATTACTGTTTTGGACAGGTGTTATATTAATCGGGGGTTCAACGCAATAGGGGCGTATCATATAACAATTATATGTAGATACGCCCCTATTGCGGTGAACCCTCGATTTATGAATGGGTAAACGCAATTTAGAATTTATTTGTGCTACGACTGTTACATCTGTAGCAATATACCTACTTATAAACATATTCAGGACAATTTGTCATCTATCCCTTGCGCCAACAGGATCGTTAAAAAAGAGTAAATACATTTCAGAGTAAGAACTAACAAAATACGATATGTGTTACACACCTTTATATCAGTAACATTTAATAAAAGGACATCTTGAAACATCTTTTCCGTATAACCTATACGCTATAAAACCGGGTTGTTTGAAAAGCAGACATATACAAAAGGAGACTGTAACAAATATTCCAAAACCCACGGCTGACACAAACATTCATAAATTCTTATCCTTGATGCCATTGTTCGAATTATTTCACTATATATCTGGATGATGGATATGACATTCTATAGAAGAACCCGGCAATCGATGGTATATACAGACAAAAGCGTCTTGCGTCTTTTGAATTATCTGGCTTTTGCTTGGGCTGGGAATCAGTTTGCTGGTCATGAATTAATACAAATGCTTAGAGGGTTAGCAGATTTCTTAACATCCTGAGAAAAGAGCTTTTAGAGAAACGCCATTACGTTAAATGGTTCAGACAGATATTCAAGTTGAAAGTGTAGATACCTATTGTGTAATTGATTCCAAAGAATTAACCTTTTGCAATTTAAAGATAAATTGAACATTGCCTGAGTGACTTTGAAATAACTGTTGCTGCCTGAGGTAACTAGGTTGTGCAGTGGTATGTTAAAATACTTTGAAATATGAAAAAATAACTGGACTGGTAAATCATAAAGTCAGTTCCTACAGTAGTTTTTGTAATATAAACTTTGATAAATATGCTCCAATTAGAGTTCAAGATAACGTATATGAAACATAAATATCAAAAATACAATGTGACATCTCCTTGTCAACGTTAAATGGAACAGTTTAAATCTGTTAATGGAGCACCAGACCTTACTCTTGATCGGTCCAAAGTGATCGGATAGTGTAAATAATAAAAGATATCCATTAGTCCAACGGCATGATATATAAACCTAGAATCTGCTACTTTAGAATATATTAAACAGTAAACCTAAAGAACCATATAGGCATGTAATGAATACATTTGCAGAAAGCAAAGCAACAACGAAAGTACCATTTAAGGGTGTGACGAAAGATATCTAATCAGTTAAGTTCCAGTGAGCTGTCTTTCACATATGAAATACACCACATTTCCCGTCAGACAGAATCAAAAAGGAAATACTACATGTAGTCTCCATGGTCCAGTGGTAACACGCTTGATTGTCAATCCAGAGGTCCGGAGTTCGAATCCCGATCCAAGCACTAAACATTTCTGAGATGCTCTTGAGTGTCTCCCACCTAACTAAGAGCCAATACTGGTTCTTCCCAGGAAAGACGGCTTCGCGTGTATCGGTGCTATACACCGGGTACGTTAAAGAACCAGACTGTCTATTCGCAAAGAGGTAGACTAAGTTAGCGGGACAGGTCTGTATCTAAAAGAATTTCTTTATCTCTCTGTTCTTGGAATTTATCTCACTCTGTCCCTCTGGTCAGATTGCTCTGTGTCTGTACTAGTAGAGTGTGCATTTGGCGCCCTGAGTGACTGCCTTTGAGATATATAAAGCGCCTTTGAGCGTGTTTATCATGAAAAGGGCGCTATATAAATCTAGTAATAGTAGAAATAATAACAAGAAAATGTGTTATATACGTAACAATAGAAATAAAAGTTTTATTAACTTAATAATAGAAATAAAAGTTATAATGTATGTGTAAATTATACCTGATAAGAAAGACGCTCTGCCAGTATTCATTTACGTTACTCTGATATAAGATCCTTCAGTTCGCATTTCGGGCTATCGTCCTTCTGTTGAGAATATTACCTTAAAAGGATACTCAAGTATTTTTACAAGACAAATGTCGACTAAACTACTCGAACAATTACCAGTTAAAGAAAACAGAAAGAGGCTATTGTATCAAATTTCACTGTGATAGTCACTACATGACTACATACGAGTTCAAAGTCAATATCAAAGAGCACCTTTTTGCACAATGATATATGCATTTTAACATTATTGCAATTATTTAATGTCAGTATTTTTATCCAATGCGATTTCATTTTAGACTACAATTAAGGTATTAGACTCCTAATAGTAATGTTTAAAAAATGGCATTTGCTTGGTATATTCTTAAAGTTGATCGTGTTTCGCACTGTGTTGCAATTTTTAAACAACTTTTACCGTGCCGTTTCTAATAAATTTTGTGTAATTTATGGTATTTCCTCAAGCTCAAGTAGAGACAAATTTCAAAGTGATGGCCTTCATCCAAAACGTTTGCAGAGGATTCATTATACCATTATTTTTTTTATAAAAGGAACATCAAACTATTGGTAAACAATTATAAAACTAAAAATAAAACTGTCAGTATCATTTTTTCTAGGGTGCCTCAAGTAAATGGATTTAATGAGACAGAATTCAAACTCCAACATTGAAAAATTAAGGTCAAATCCTGCGGGTCTGTTTTGAAATTTGGTCACTCCATTCAAAAATAACCTTGAGGCAGAAGTAAAACCTACCTATATTTCTTCCACAATATGTAATCTAAAGAATGAAGGCAAAATAGAGAACTTTTACCGCATGTAACTCAGTATTTTTAAAGATGTCTAACTCTACCCCTTCTGTTTCAAATGTAAATTCGCTTTGAACAGCAAGAAATCGCTTATCAAATGATTTTTTTCCATTTTTGTACAATAAATCAATAAAAAGTCTTGACAGAAGTAAAAACTTACTAGAAAAAAAGAAAATAAGGGAAAAAAACTTTGGTCCCAGTGGGGCTTGAACTACGCTTCCCTGAAAATTGCAGTCAAAGTAGGTTTATGGTAGGAATTGAATACTTTTCAAAAAGGAGGTACTCTATTATGGGCCTAATACCTTAAGCTCAATAATTATCGGCAATAGTTTTATTAGGTGTATTTGCCTAATTTGTGATACTTTTTATGGCATACGATATTGTAAATGTTTTTCCACAAGTCTTTCATTATAATGTTAACTGTGATAACAATGTCTTCCTTTGTCAAACTGTTATTATTATTATAAAGACCAAAATGGAAATAAGAGACATCTTAGTCTCTTTTTTGTGTTATCCTTTGTGTATAATTTAGTTGACATGGCAATATGGCATTATATTCAATTCATTTATGTTCTTTTACATGCATGTTTTGATATCTATTTTACCATGTTTTGTATACATTTTATGCAGAAATCTATCTATCTATCTATCTATCTATCTATGAGCCGCACCATGAGAAAAGCAACATAGTGGCTTTGCGACCAGCATCCGCGCAGTCTGGTCAGGATCCATACTGTTCGCTAACGGTTCCTCTAATTGCAATAGGCTTTGAAAGATAGCAACGTGGCCATTTTAATAAATTTACTTACTGGTTGCCATTAATTTATAAACTGGTTTTCGTTTCCGTATAACGGGTTTGTGTCCATGTTTTACGGATAAGTGACGTTACTCTATCACTTTCGGTGTTTCAAACGCACAGAACTACCATAACCGCCAGGCAAAGCCTCATTCCGGTATTTTTCTAGAAGCAGTATCGTATTTCTTATTGTTATTTCTATTGTGGTGTTCGAGACGTTTACATATCGATTGATATTAAGTTTGAAGCTTTATTGCAAAATTGTCCTTGACTTTTCCCTATATTGCAGTCTATATATGTGTTTTACCTGCAGTGCTATTATTTCTAAATTGGAGTGTGGTCCAAGGTTATTTAAATTCAATGTCAAATAAAAAGAACTTGACATTTCTACATGTAGCACATTTCATTGCAACTAGCTAATATTTATAATTGTGGCCTACTACTGAACAATTGTATGGTTCTAAAGAAGTATTTCGAACAGAAATACCCCAGTTTCAGGATGATAATGTCACACGGTGCGCACATAAATAACGTCTAGGCTGTTTAATTACGTTTGGTGATTTAAACAATTCAGTAATGACATCTTTGATCTTTTATGTTGAGAAGTCACGAATGCTATAAGGATAGAAATTTAACGCAAGAATTCACTGATGAATTAGTTCTGGAACAATCGATTTTCAAGTTTGTTCAAGCAAGTTTACTTTGAAAGCATCTACAGTGTGTGTCCTGCTGTCCGCAAAGCAGTTGGTTAATGTTTCCTGTAAATATTTCACTTGATGAAATGCATTTTTGAGACATTTACCCAGACTAACAAACTATGTTGAGATCAAGAAATGTGCCAGTCTAACATTTATCCCGCATACTGTAATTATGAAATATAATATGTACTTCATTTTTTAGCCCACACTGTGTGATTAAACCAAAATACAACATAATACAACATTAAATGACTTATCTTGGCTAAACAGACCCCTTCCATGATTACAGTGATTTTATACACCATGCATGTCTAGATTAAAATACTCTACGTGTTCAAGTTTGTTCAGGTGTACACAGAAATAATTAAATAACTCATAAATAAATCATAAATAAATCGACACTTTCTTATTCCATATCGAATTTGGTTATAGATTCTGCAATAAAATCTTTTGTTATGAATTTTAGGAAGACAATGTAATAAGACTGTTAAGTCAATTCATTGAAATTTATTTTATGATAACTCTAAGAAAAACTCGTAGAAAAAATGTAGATGGAAATAAAATGTGTATTATAAAAGCTTAATAGATGTCTATTATCTGTTATAAAGGATGAGCAGATATCAACTGAGAAACGGAATAGTTAACTTTTCATTATGTACGGTGACAAATTCAAACTTAATGGTTTCAGGTGTAATCTGATATTATAAAAATCACTTCTAAGTACTCATTAAAGTTAGTGACAACATGTGGTATAATTTGTTGCTACATGTCATTTCATTGACGGGCTCAGAGGGTGATCTTATAGAACATACATAGGTATCCTGTCTCAAAAACTACTGACGACAGAAATCGAAAAAGAATTATGCTTCTTTACCTTAACAGAATAATGCTAAAATTTCAGACGAAGTAATTTTTTTACAAAAATCATACTCTACAACTAAGACCAACGTAATCACCTACATCAAACGTAAATTCGTTGATTCATGCAATAACAAATAAATGATTGCCCTGAAATTCACTGTGATTTCAAGAATGATATCGGCTTCAGTGCAAATGAAAGTCTTGTTTAACGGGGAGACATTGATTATAAATAATTAGTAGGTACCGAGCCGAGATCAATCTTAAATTGACCACTGCTTATAGATTTAAGATATGTCTACTGTGGAGTTAAGTTTTCTACTTACAGATTTAAGATATGTCTACTGTGGAGTTAAGTTTTCTACTTATAGATTTAAGAGATGTCTACTGTGGAGTTAAGTTTTCTACTTATAGATTTAAGATATGTCTACTGTGGAGTACAGTTTTCTGTGAAGCTGCTGAGAATCATTGACATTAAGTCATCAGACTGAATCGAACCTTTACCGCCTCGGTAGCCTAGTGGTAGAGCGTCCGCTTCGAGTGCGGGAGGTCGTGGGTTCGATCCTCAGCCGCGTCATACCAAAGACGTAAAATGGTACTGGTAGCTTCCTCGCTTGACGCTAAGCATTAAGAGGGTAGTGCTAGGACTGGTCAGTCCTAGTCGGTATAATGTGATTGGGTGGGGTATCATGTCACGTGTCTACGGCGTGATATTCCAGTGAGGCAGCACTATAAAGTTGGGCATAGGGCTCATTCTACAAGTAGACACCGTCGTTTATATGACTGAAATTTTGTTGAAAAAGACGTTAAACCTGAACACACACACACACGAATCGAACCTTAATTGTATTGTGATCTGACATAAAAATAACCACATAAGTCATCTCTGTGTATGATATATAATTTAATTAAATATCAATGTAAAAGATATTTTTAGAGTCATTATACATTTATGATAAGCTCAATCAGGAAACACGTGATCCTGTTTAGTCAGACGAGCAAATACAATCCTAAAGGACAAACATCTACTTGGCGGTATCGGGTACACCATAATGAATAGACGAAACCATGGCAGTAATACTTGCAAAACAATGTAAAAGCTCGTTCAGGACATGGTGATTAAATCATTTTCAGAAATCATCACATACCTTTTAATATAATCTCAGACATTTGAAATAAAGTATGGTTTAAAAAGATGCATTTTGATGTTGTCAACATAGATTGTAATGTAACGTACTTTATGTGTTTGAGGTTTTCAGGAATGTGAACTAACTGTTTAAAATTTAGGAAATGAGGGACGAAGAGGAATTGATTCCTGATGACTGACTGACTATCATATAGTGTAAATGTAAACAGAAAATGGCCTGTCCCCGTCAGTAAATGATTGCCCTTTCCCCACCCCTACTATTCGTCCCTAGACTTTTGTATAGAAGTAGCTGTATTAACATTCAAAGAGCACGCATGCGCATACTCCTTAAGAGATTATCATCTTTTAGCATGATCAATTGCCAACTAGAAACTCGACAATCCATAATTTAGATAGTGCATAATTAAGATGGAACTTGAAGTATTTCTGTATTATACGGGCACGTTACATTTCGTATCATTTATGCCGAAATATGTATACATGGTTATTGGTGAGCTATTATGCTATCTAAAGAAGAAAACTCCTTTTCTTAATACGGCTATATAAGTTCCACAGAGGAGCCAAAATAAAATGTAAATGATTCTTATAACGATTCTTGATCAAAGACCATTGACTTAATATGTAAGTCCTGTAAAACCAGAAAAAGAAGAAAACACATTTGACTATGCGTTTTTGGTCAGAATACACGCAGTTAAGATGATATTCGTTAGACACTGGTAATGACAAAACAATGGTTTTGATTCATTGCGAAATAAATGCATTTAGATTTCAATATAGTATATATTTTGTACAAAGGTAGACAAAGAAAGCATTCACACTTTCTTGAAGGACAGAATGTCATTGCGCAAGAATACTGATTATCTGTAATGGTTCAACAAAGTAATAAATAAATAGATAGTTAAGTAATTACAACATCAGGTCGTTATTACTATTTCTGCTATTGTATATAGTTACTATTGTGCGATATTGTGTGAAAATTCATATGATTATTAAGCATTTTATGTCAGTTTAGTCAGTGCATGTTGTTACTGTATCGGTTGGAAATTAGTTGCTGTGTGTCAGTGCTGTTGTAAGGATAAAACATTTCATAAGTAATAAAATGGGTACTACGTAATATGGTTACAGCCTCGTCTTTATTTTTAAACAAGACAGACTGTAACCTTCTTCTTACGATGCCACTTTAAGTGACAGCTTATCAAGACCGGAATTTGTATATCAAAATAATAATGTATGAATGTGACTGCTGATCAAAAATTGGACGTTTTGTTAAAAATAATAATGTATTTTGAAGATAAACCTTATTGTAGTCAAGATAAACCTAGTTACTGCACGTACATTATAAACTTCAGCCTTGTGACTGATTATTTGTTTAATGTATACATATTACAAAAGCATGGAACTAAAAGGTAAAAGAAAACTTTAAAATTCATCAAAATCCCACATTTATATAGTACAATAAAACTCACAAAATCTTAAATCTTTGTGACCAGATCGTATATACAGGATGCATTGCGGCTGATATTCCTTACTAGAATGCAGAAAACGTATGGACAATGAAAGAGCATGGTTTTGACACTACATACATGTATTCTGCAACATGACAAACGAAAGAAATAACACATTTTGATTTCCTACAACAAAAACACTCGAGGCTTTTTGAAAGGTTTCCAATTTATTGTGAGACAATGTTGCCCCACCATATTATGATAATACTTGTGTAATGTGAGAACAAGTTGGTACTTTACTCAAGATATTACTGTCTCCACAACTAGTGCTTCTCAGACAGGATACAGACGGCAACACCGGAAATTATGCAAAAGTTATTTTTGTTCCTGATATAACATTGAGAATAAAGCTCTAAACGGAAATAATTTAATTGATCTGGTTATGTATACCTCAAACAGATCTAGATCTACTGGAAGAATCATTGATACATTATTATATATATACGACAGTTAAAGTCTCAGAGCCTGGGTTGCTTTATTATTCCTCCGACATATCAACTTGAATGATGTAGTAATCAAACAATTCCCGCTGTTTTTTGTTGTTTACGCTTTTATCAAACCCGTTAATCACATTCTTTGTATACGGTCCACTTGTTAATGCTTAGGACATAGTAAAAGGTGAATGACACTGCAAGGAAATACCTGCCACACAGCCTCTCTTAGAAAATTGGCAATAACGTTTTACATTTGATTTCAAAACCTAATGAACAATAAGCACGTCAACAAGTTCTAGCAGTGCACCTTGCGAACTTAATAACTTCATGCCATAAACCGTGCATGATGACAGAACTAATGTCTCAATATAAAGGTAATCTGCCGATCGCGCTGTATGATTGATCAGGAAATATTGATCCACTTGTGAATTACACTTTTCTGATATCAACCATTAACATGTCTTAATGGGAGATAGGACACAGACAATCATTTTGAAATGTAAAATTTCATCATGTTATATAATTCCACTAATGGTAGCTGATGATGACGACACTTTTGTAATTATTTCTTCTGTAACCTTCGTTACTGTAATTGGTGCTAGAATTAGCCTGCCTATTACTGTTGTTGATATTATTGTTGGTTATGTTGGGAATAGTGTTTCTATTGCCATTCGCAGCATAATCAACACCAACAAAGGAGAAAGCAGATATCAACCAAACAAAATAATCACGAAAAATGTTTCTACATTAACTGAAATTAAAAAATATAGGATAAATTCTCTAAGGTTCTAAGTCAAGTTAAAGGTAGGTGGTGATGTAATTAAACTATGCAAATCAAAGACCGAAATGTACGCAAAAAAAGTGTTAGACGATTAGTGCCAAATTCAGTATCTAAGTAAAACGATTCCGTTTAAGACGGTACTAGAGGCGTGTAGCACATTCCATTACCTTTCATGAAAAGACTCTTTCAAACCTAGTCTGCTATTATTTTGCTGTGTTGAACTAGAATTCATTGCTTCCATGTAATCTTCTTACTTTCTGTATTGCGATGTTATCATATTTCACAATATTTTGGAGATGAATTTGGCATTTTATTAGAGAACCATCCAATCAATAATATATTCAGACAAGTCCGTCTCGAATCCTTGCGTAAACTGGAAATTGGACAGACTGATGGTATATGCTTGTACGCTCGAGGCTGTATTTGGCATGATTCCATATTAAGTTATTACGAGAGGAGCATGAAGGGGAAGCGCTTTTGTGCTATATGGTGAAGACAAATAGATCTACTGAAAATTTACTTCTAAATACATATCATTGAATTTTGTAAGAAATAGAAATTGGGTGTTTGGGAACGGACAATAAAATGTATTGAAGATCTTTCAGCCGAGTGGGTATGTTCATCAGAGGTAAAGAAACGGCCCGGTGTTAGAAAGGTAAACGTAATTTTATTTACCGTCGCTTTGTGAAACAATTAACATAAGCTCTGTAGAGCTTTTGAGCGACCCTATTTTAAAAACAGTTAAAACCAATTATACTCTACCACCAGCAATTTGCTGGTACCCATTTATAGCTGGGTCAGCTGAGGCAATCGTGATAAAGTGTCTTGCCCAAGGTCACACCGCAATGGGAGTAGCCAGCGAAACTCTTTTGTATAAAGTGTCCCGATGAAGCGAAGAGAACTTCAGTACATTCATATTCTGACATTCAATATGCATTTCATTTCGCAATTGTCTGAAAACATAAATTATTAACTCTAACGTTAAAAAGAAGTGTCTACAATAACAGGAGAAAGCAGACAAAATATACTTAAAATGTCGCCATAAATTGAAAGCACCTCTACCATTGCTTCAACATCCTATATGGCCGTATAGCTTTTGTATTAGAGTGAATGTAAGGGTACAGTTATCGATAATAATTACATTTGATGATACTTAGAAAAAGAAAAAGGAATCAGAAATAATTCGGTTACAATATAAAGACACGTAATTGATGGTAAATATTATTAATTGTCCACAAACTACACGTAGGTTACTTTAGTATCAAAATACAACTTGTAGTTTACTATATTATATATAAAAATACACAATTCGGTAAAGCCAATTGAATTTCGTATTCCTAGTTTAAGATAGAGATAGACGTTTGATAAAATGTTCCACAAAAATTATCTAAGAAATTAAAGTTTGAAACTTGTTCTTGTTTTTAGAAATCTGTAAACCTACACATTTTGATCTATATAATACCCATAATACCTCGTTCTTTCATGATATTCAGTTATACATGATGGATTTCAGAAAACTATAAATTTATACCACTGAAATTATTAGTTATAACCTGACACTTCGCAACTCGGCAAGAGATTATAAAAGGAAATACATTTAAATTCCAGGAAAAATAGCTGAAAGTAAAAAGATGTCAAATGAGCAAGGACTTAAAACATCCTTTGCTGATTTTGCCTTTATTCCCATTGCCAATTTCAAACTAATTGGTTTTCGATGAAGTCTGATATTTCAAAGCATTCTTTAAAGCTTTATGATTTGTTGCAATATATCATTTATTTGACGGACGGAATCACATTGTCATTGTTGGAGAGTAAATTATAGATCTAACATCATTTATACAATTTGAATATTCCATTGACACATCATTGACCCAGAAAAAAGAAATCGGTGAAAACCAGTTGGAATACAATGAATGATCCAAGAATGTTATAAACAAGACAGACAATAAACCACAAATAATAAAAATGTATATGAACTAATATTTAGTTGAACAGATAGAAGTGTGGTCATGTATTATTTATAATTTAAATAAAGAATAAATTCTGACGACCGAATTCAATGACAGAATCACCATCCAGGAAAAGCAGCATCTTGTGTTTGATACCGCCTTTACAGAATTAGAGACAATTTATGTTTAATGAGATTTATGAGCCGTGATTCGGGGGAGCAAATCTATATCAAACTGATGATAAACATCAATCATACAGAAACTGTATAAAACTCACATAGACAACAGTAACTGCACATTTTCAGACATCATGAACTGTTTTAGATATACTTTCAGATCTATGAAATGCGATAAAAATTAAAAAAGTATTGTGCTTAAATTTTGTCAAAACAGATTGCAATATACACCTGATGTAATTTTACATTTTGAATTTTTAAGAACTTTTTAAGAATAATGTAAATTTAGATATGACGATACTTAGTGATATTAGTGATAAGGGATGTGCATACAGGAATGTATCTGTCCCTTGAACTATCGTGTCCATACTGGTACTCGACTTAGGATCAATGGAGGGAGAGAGCGTATAAACACGCACATATCATGCAAATGTCTGTAGCGGTTCTTCGCCTCTATAGCATGATTAATGGCCTCTGGAAAATTACAAGCAATAATTAAGATGGTATTTCAAGTAATTCTATGTTATATAGGCAAGTTGCATTTAGTATAGCTTATGACAAAATGCAAGCATGACATTTTTGAATTTCTTAAAGATATCAAATAGCCATCTTTCACTAAAATATTTACTTCAAATGTTCAAAATCCTCATTCATGGTATTTAACTTTACTAAATATATAAAGTTTGCATTTAGAACTACATTCATAATTGAATGTCATGCAGTAACGGCTGATTGTTAAAAAAGCCATTTTCAGTGGTAGTACACCTTTATACTGTATACATATATACAGTGTGTACATTTTTTAACCCTCATGCCTGATACTGTTAATACACATAAATATGTTAATTTTATGTTTTACATAAAATATATGCAGTAATTGTTCATGTTTATAAATATGAACTTTGGACCTAATATACCTTTAAGAAAGCCATTCATCCAAGTTGTTTTGAAATACGAATTGTAAAACTTAAAAGGCGTAGTAACGTTAAAGTTATTTTTCATTTTTATATAAATGAAGATGTACTTTTTCAGACTGTTCTTCTAATTTTCGTATTAATGAATATATTGAATTTATTGGTAAAAAACAATTCAAAATGAATGAAACCAATTCATAAATAAAGCATTGTTGAAACATTTGTACTATTAACATATTTCTCATTTTGTTTAGATAGTATTTTTCGTATATGTGAATTTACGGAATTTCTCTAAATACCTTAGCGTTACACAAACAATAGGTAATACTGAAAATCAAAAATACGCATTAGACAAAAACGTTCTTTTCATATGAAAAAAGGTATGGGAACATGGGTTATACATCACAAAGCTCAAAAACTAATAAAATCATGACGATTGCGTGCCAATATAGCTTATACATCTTTCCAGACTGCAAACAAAATTGTACGAATTTACGACTGAAATAGAATATAGAGCAATGACCATATATCATCCTGTTAGACTCTGCAAGTTAAACAACACAGTTTGATTTCCTGTTGTGAAAACCTTCAAGATATTTTCAAGGCTTTCAATTCATTGTTTGAAACTGTCTTCCAATCATCTTGCGACAATTCTTGTGTAATTTGAGAATGAATTGACACGGTACTCAATAAATAACTGTCTCCTCTTCAGGACACTGACGCCAAAACATTGGGAGATACGCAAGAGTTTTTGTTTCTGTTAAAGTGGCTCTTAACAGAATAATTCGATTAAGCTAGTTTTGTATATCTCATACAGAACTGGATTTAAATGTAAGAATCAATGACACGTATGTACCTTTATATAACTGGCATACAAGAAGACCAATAATGCCAAATCTTTAGCTTTTAGTGAATACTCTCATACATCACACATGAAAGCATAAATGCACAGTTATTTATGTTTTGTTTTTTTTGCTATGTGGGGAGAATTCAATACACATGGTGCTTCAACAACTACAATTAATAAAACTGAGAACAAAATCAATAAAATCATTTTCAAAAGAAAGGTTAAAAGGTTTTACAGAAATTTCAATTATTCACAACATATCATAAATAAAGTATTTTATGAGCCGATGTCACAAGAAGCTCCTTAATATATACACAAATATTTTGATACAGATAAGATCAAACGTATCAGATCAATTGTTACATCCAATTCCATGCTCACTTTTCTGCCAGCTATTTTTATGTTGTTTTCATTCGATTTTGCCATCTTTTATACCAGGCTCCTCCGCCCCTTAACCATCTCAGGTCGTATTTCTCTTTGCTTAAGATTCAGATTTGTTTTAAACTTTGTTACTGTTACTTGAGTCAACCATTTTTGCGGTAAGAACTTAAACGATAAAGACATTGTTATTACACGGGTAAAGGAAGAAGAAAAAGAGTAAACTAGCAGTAGTTGTTTAGTTTAACAGCAGCAACAGCAGTCTAGCAACATAATCAACATTATCAACAATTAGCAACAAATTTATAAAACCTGGTACATTGACAACATGCATGACCGTTTAAAGCAGCAGCAACAACAGCGGTGTTGATAGTACAAATATATATGGTGTTGAAAGTACAAATATATATATTTATATTATTTTTTAAATGCCACCCTCAGCACGCAGAAGTTCAGTATCATTAGTACTAAAGTATTATATACTATGTTCCAGTGTTACCCTGCTGCAAAGTGACATCTGACATTTCGATTGTTCCTGTCTTGCTCGGATATCTTGGATTTTAATAATCATTAAGAAACATTAATAGATGAGATGTGCACGCGGATCGATTTTTTTCCTGATCATCAGTACGGTGAGGTTGATTTTATCATCGCACGAGCTCTTAGAATTATGAATGGCTCAAAGTCATTAAGTTCACTAGGTGTGCTCGATGACTTTATTGCTTTCCTTTATTATTGGCTTTTGAAGTCAAAGTTAAAAAAGTTGTTGACAATTAACTATTTTCCGGGAGTGGCTATATGACAAAGTATTTCTCTGCACGTACTATTCACGTTTTATTATGTTTTATTCACTATGTATTGGACCGTAAAAAACAAAATGTGATTAATTGGGTTGATCAGAAACGATGCTAAGCTCCCTGGTCATTGTTTAGTTGTATTTTACGCAGCCAAACTACCAAATGATTAAAGTAACATACGCAGCGATGGGCTCCTTAAAAAGGATTATAGAATAAGCTTGTATCGTCTATAAAAGCATATGATATAACCGTATTTGATAAAGGTCCGTTGGGATAAGTTGCAAAGTATAACTACATGATGCTTCATGTAACATCTTGCTGTTACTGACTTGGTTTATAATTGAGCCGCGCCATGAGAAAATCAACATAGTGGGTTTGCGACCAGCATGGATCCAGACCAGCCTGCGCATCCGCGCAGTCTGGTCAGGATCCATGCTGTTCGCTTTTAAAGCCTACTGCTATTAGAGAAACCGTTAGCGAACAGCATGGATCATGACCAGACTGCGCGGATGCGCAGGC
Source organism: Mercenaria mercenaria (assembly GCF_021730395.1). Taxonomy (NCBI): domain Eukaryota; kingdom Metazoa; phylum Mollusca; class Bivalvia; order Venerida; family Veneridae; genus Mercenaria; species Mercenaria mercenaria. The sequence continues at coordinate 4,281,390 of NC_069378.1, forward strand.
TGGTCTGGATCCATGCTGGTCGCAAACCCACTGTGTTGATTTCCTCATGGCGCGGCTCAATTATTAATTTGAATTCAGACAATCATTTTACTTTAAGTTGTTACTATTACTAATAAATAAAAGCAAATAGGAGATAACTACTAGTATTTGAAGGAGAGTCCTTCTCAAAGAAATATATAGATACATAGAAATCAGTGACAATATACCATGCGATTCGTCTCTTTAACTTATAGCTCTAAGACAGAGAGGTAATTTACGTGAGTGTTGTACATACGAAGAAACAATGAAAACTTTTGTAAGGTTCTAATTAAATTTTTCAGACCAAACAATAATAAGACTGTTTCAGTATAATGAATGTCAGGAATGTCTTACGTTTAGTGACAAAAATGGAAAGAATACCATTTCCTAACTTTTCATCGTTTGGGCAAATGGTCCTTTTCTCCAAATTCAGAATTATTTCGTCGAGAAATCCAGCAGGCAGTAATTTAGACTGATTACTGGCAAACGTTAACTGAAAGGAACCATAAAAAATTTATGACAACACGGTTTCGTGCAATGAAAATCCAATTTGCTACTGGAAAAAACACTGTGTAACAGTCGAAATGAAAATGGCTCGAGATAAACGGATGGAAGCTGTTGGCCATTTTTCTTTGAATCTGCACTCTAGGGATGAGAGACGGTGTCAAGATAAAAGCAACAAGTGAGAAGGTAGCTCGATTATTATTGGAACTCGCGGTGTTTACTGGAGTAATACATTTAGATAATTGATATAAGCTAGTTTGTTGTAAAAATACTTAAGTTAGGATGAATGCCTGAGTTTTCGGACAGAGTCACTTTGAAATTTCATAAATTTATAAATGTAGAAACAGCTATGTTTGCCCAATGTTGTCAGCTGTGTATATGAACTTAAACCTGAGACTTTCATAAGTCACACACTAGAAAGGCGGGCAAGGAGTATCAAAATTCATCATACCTCAATATTTATGAAAGACGAATTTATTATTTCATAAGAGTACTGTCAGATCAATAAGACATTCAGACAAACCCGTCTTGCATTGGCTTCTGTGTGGGCTGGCAATTAGATTTCTGATTACGAGTGAATGCAAATGCTTGTAGGGTTAAAACTGCATTTGGCAGATTTCCATATTTAGTTCTTAGGAAAATAGCATTAAGGAAAACGCTGTGGTGTTTAATGGCAAAGACAAATATTGCAATTTACAGTTTAGACACAAACCGCTCAATACTTTCTCCTGAAAACATGTCGATTGGAAAAGGAAAAGAAGTATAATCGGAGCTGACTGGCATGTAAGGAAACTTTCCTTGATTAATACATTTTTAACCTTTTTCTCACATCCTGATACAAATCTTTTGCTTAATATTTACTGGATGTATATAAAATTAAGTAGAATGATCAAAACCTGCTTTATTCTTACGTGTTCTTTCTCGGTTGGCAATTTTCTACCGTGCCATCAATTGTACCAGAACATCGTTCGCAGTAAAATAGAACAGAAAGAACAGAACATATTCTTTATTACCAGTAACTTAAACAATATAATGTTTCTTGTTACATAGCATCATATATGGTATATATATGCGTCACTATGGATGGTGAACAAAATCACAGAAGTGAAATAACTACATATTTATAGAGGGTGAACTAAAACAGCAACCGTAATTTGTGATATATAATGGAAGTATACAGTATATGAATGCAAAGCAGATGGAACATTGTTGTTAATAGACTGTGTCATAAATACCAGACTGGTCATTGAACAACGACCAATTTTCGACATTCGAACCGAACCTTATCAAGAGGTGGCGGGGGGGGGGGGGGGGTGGGGGAGGAGTGTAGCTGTATAGCTATAAACTCATTACCTAACATAAGCCTGATCTAAGGAAGAAATATTATGGAAAAAGTACGCTCGTGATGAAATATAAATAACTGACAATGCTTTCAAGGAATCAGAAAAGAATTTGCTCCGAGTCCTCCAGGGATAAAAACGGTGCAAAGATTGAAGCAACAGAAGAAAATATAACTCGATTGTTTCTGAAAGCAGAATCCATGGTTACGGCAGTAATACCGTAGATTGTTGATGCAATCTAGAATGTTCAGTTGCAAAGACTTCTGGATAAATGTATTTCGAAACCTCATAGATTAAACTAAACATATTAATAAATAGTATTGCCCAAATTGAATGATGGACCAGTCCATTTTAGAAATTTAGCAGGCTAAAGGTTAATTAAAAGGCAGACAAGACATTTTAAAATTATACTTATTCTTGTCTATATTGGCAATCATGTTTTAGCCGTTATTCTCAGTCTTTTTAGGAGATGAATTTATGATTTCACAAGTGTAACATCAAATCAATAACAAATTCAGAGAAATCCGTCTTGCTCTGGCTTCTGTGTGGGTTGAGAATTGGACTTCTAGTCACGAAGGAATGCTTGTAGTGTTGAAACTGCAATTAGCAGATTTCTGTATTAAGTTTTCTGGAAAATAGCATTAAGGTAAACGCTATGGGGTTTAATGGCAGAGACAAATATTACAATTTACAGTTAAGATATAAACCGTTCAATAACATAGCTACTAGAATTGTAAGCACTACTGGAATTAAATAACGTATAGGACATTGCTTTATCTTTATTTCAAATTCGGGTGCTGGCAAATTGTGAAATATTTGCTTGATAGGTAAAGTTAAGATAATATAAACAGTTAGGACATATATGGGAAGGGAAAAATTCTGAACTTATTTATCTTTTTGACGTTAGATCATTGTCTTAAAAGTTAGAAAGAATAATCCAAGAAAAAATTTCACATAGGCAGTAAGTCACGCTGAATATTGGTACACACTAATTAATAAAAAACATGAAACAATACGAGAACACAGCTTCGTACAGTGAAACCCAATCTGTTGCCAGATTAATGTTGTAACTGTATCTCATCTGTTTCTCCATATTAGGTAATAATATCATTGGTCATTTTTTCTCACTGACTCTTACCTCTAGGGATGACGACAGTGTTATAATTTTAGCCGCAAGAGAAGCTATAACTTGATTGCATCTTGAACCAACTATAACTTATGGAGAAATACATTGAGATAATTAGTATAATGTAGTTAGATTGTTCTAGGGAAGACTTAGTGAGTGTGGAAGATTATGAATATATCTGAATTTTCGGACCATTATATTTTGAAATTACATCCATTTTAGTAGCCATAGCTTCTGTTCCGTCTAAACAGCTGATCGCATGTACTGGCATGCTGCCGTTTGACGTCTGAGGCCCGATATGGATAGCCGAATTCGCAGCTCTATGTATAGATCTACCATTTTAGATGTAGAAATAACTTATATCTGCATCGTGGCGATAAATTTATAAGCATACAAATTAAAATATTAGACTGATATTAGTCGTTTTCGTTTAAGATTTCAACGAACATATTGAACCTTTGTCCAGCTTAACACTAAAAAAGGCGAGCATCAAGTCTTATAGTTCAAATCTCACGAAAACATACAAGATTCTAATAATATTTCGTTATATATCACAAAATTGCTTGACTATAATACTATAGTTAGCCCAATAATCAGTAACGATTAGTTGGAATTGCTCTGTTGCTCGGGTTTCTCGTGAGCAACAAATTAGACTTCTGGTCACGAATGAATGCAAATGCTTGTAGAGTTGAAATTTCCATATTAAGTTCTTGGGAAAACAGCATGATGGAACACGCTGTGGTGTTAAACGGCAAACACAAATATTGCAATTTACAGTTTGGATACAAACCGTTCAATATGTTCTTCTGGAAACATGCCAACTGGTAAATGAAAGAGAAATGCCGAGACTGACTTAGACTTACAAAGTCTGTTGAGATCAAGTAATCTGTAATAAGGTTTATTTCTTTCTTCGTAATGACACCGAAAACGCTTTTCTCTCTAGGCTCATCTCAACAGTTATCAGAGATAAGAGATATTGTTTTTTTTTCAGAAAGTGTTATCTGAGTGGATTTTGTGGCAGAGATAGTTTTAAATTTTAAAGGACTCTAACGACTGACGCCAGTCTAGGACTGACTGGTCAAATAAAATTGTAGGGCTTTGCTTGACAAGAAATTTTCAACATTTTATCAAATCCGGAAGTGTAGATATATAGTATAATAAATTGCTAGATGGGTAAAGTTTTTATGTGTTTGCACGTTTTTGGAATCTGTCCGTGTTTTGTATGAACAGCTGCGGCAAAATATGAACATGATTAAAACAGATCTTGCAGTTTCAGTTAACTCCAGACATCTCTGTTTAACCCTTATCCTGCAAAATTTCTATAAAGAACTTGTCCATCTTTCAATTTGGACAGTACCGTTAACTGTTAATAAGGGTGCTTACCAAAAAGATACTGACTGTATGGCGAACAGTGCGGACCATGGTCAGACTGCACGGATATGCAGTTTGAACATGATCTACATTGGTCGCAAAGGCAAAAACAGTCGTGTCCCAATGATAAGGGTTAAATATCTCCTATTTTGTCTCGACTTTGACGTTAGGAGACATATATAGAGGTGGGCCGGTGGTCTAGTGGTAACACGCTTGACTGTCAATCCAGCGGTCCGGGATTTGAATCCCGGTCCAGGCACTGGAAATTTCTGAGATGCTCTTGAGTGTCTCCCACCTAACTAAAGGCCTGTACTGGTTCTTCCCAGGAAAGACGGCTTCGCGTGTATCGGTGCTATACATCGGGCACGTTAAAGAACCAGACTGTCTATTCGAAAAGAGCTAGGCTAAGTTAGCCGGACACGTCTGTATCTGAAATGTTCTCTCTGTTCTGGTGGCTTTATCTCACTCTGCCCTCTGGTCAGATCGTTCTGTGTCTGTTCTAGTAGAGGATGATTTCGCGCCCTGTGTGGCTGCAGTTGCTGTAAAGCGCCTTTGAACGTGTTTATCATGAAAAGGGCGCTATATAAATCTGGTATAATAATAATAATATATTGATATTGACATTTAGGTTGAAATTAAGTCATTTTATTTCGTTATATCTTTCGGAGAACAGGGTTGCACTGTATTTTTTTTTCGTATGTTTTTTTTTTCAGAACAATAATCAGACTTAAACTGAATATATTTGGTAACAACAAAATAGCGAAACAATCACTACCTTACGATAATTATATCGTTTGGGCGTCAGAATCGAGTTTCCAAATTAAGAAACATCTCACCACGAAACCGAACTTAGAGTCAGAAAGATACAGTGGCAATAATTTAGACTGATTACTAGCAAACACTAACTGATAGGAACCATAAATAATTTACGAGCGTTTCGTGCATTTATTACCTAAATAATACGTCGTATAATAGTCCTCAGATGATTGGCTCATATAAGGCTTTAATACGATTGGTAATCTTTTCTCTAACACTGACCTCTGACCTGTAGGTTGAAGACTGTATAAAAGCCATAAGAAAGGCGGTAACTTGTGTTTTTCTGGAACCTACAACAATTACTGAAGAAATAGACGTGGTTATCTAATTTGATAATGTGAATACAACATGTAAACATTATAGTTTCAGGCGAATGCATTTTTTTAATAGATCATTAACAAAAATACCATGGCATTACCCGAAACTAGCATCAGTCGTTCAACAGGGATTATGAATGAAACCAAGCAAACATACACAAATCTATATTACAATAATGTTTTCATCCTATTTTACACTACTTCTTTCCTATGAGATCAATAATAAATGTATAAAAGTCCTTCTGGAATCTTGGAAATTGCTTGGCTTTCAGTGGATCCATAACGGCTTTCGGCAACTTCCGTGTGATTTCGTTTTCTCGTCTGTTATTTCGGCATTCCTCGGCCGAAAATGTAGCCCATATAAGAAATGATTTCGGTGACAACTGGAAAATGCCGAAACCACATACGGAGAAAAACGTAAACGAGCGGAAATTACCAATTGTCATTACGGATCGTTAATTGTTTTATTTAGTTATTGGGAAATATCAGTAAGAAAAATGCTATGGAATTTACACTATGGACACAATCGTTAAATAAATGTTCATGAAAACAACAGACAAGTAATAGATTCTATGTAGAAATGTGCTCGATCAGAACATTACATTGATTAGAAATATTTATAACAGTGTAACACTTGCTATAAAGTAAAAGTTTTATCGTCTCATCCTTTATCGTCATCAGGCGAGTAGTATGTTGTTGCTACTGCTTTTGGCACTGCTTTAATTGCTACCTTTCATTAAACTGCTGTAAAAGCCTGAAAACTGGGCGGATTAAAAAAAGATCATCAAGTTTTCAAGTTATTTCTTGCAGATTTGCGGTATGATAAAGTCATACGGTGCACACATAAATATCTATTTCTTCCTTGTCAACCGCTTAATTACGATTGTCTTTCTTTGTAAATAATTCAGTAGAGACATCTTTGATCTCTGATGTAATGACGTCACGAAATCTATAAGGATAAACATTAAATTCAGGAATTCGCTGATGAATTAGCTTTGTATTAATCGATTTTCAGCCACATTAAGACTAATTAACTTTGAAAGCATAAAGCTTTGAGACTAGCAAATCTCAAACCCGTTGGTAAATATTTCCTGTTACTACCTCTTAATGAAATTGTACACGAGAACCAATGCGAAGATTCAAAATCACCTGAAACTCTTTTCCCATCACATACATGACCTGTGACATTTAATTTGTGTCTTATATCTTCTTTTTCATAAAAACTAATTTGATAGCATGGTTCTGCACATTCTGATTGTTTTTATAAAACACAGAGTTTTCCCAATGGTTCCTGGCAAATATATGATTTTACTTTGTGTATCTTATAGAGACCGTTTAAAAGTCTCTGACAGCCATGGTTTATCACATTGCAAAAACCATGGCAACGCATATACGACCGATATTGAGGGCCGAATATGTTTAACATTTTCTATAATGCATGTACTGCAAGTATGGTCCTTTGGTACTGATCTTGTTTTTGGTATACCTCAGTACGTTCATCCACGCTGCTGGCAGAGTTCTCACAACTACTTTGCCATCTCCATTTATATAATTATGCTTCTTCTCATCTAATTTCCTTGTGGGCTGAAAGTAAAATAATAATCTTTTTGTCCTATTACAGCCATACTGCAGAGGCAACTCTCTGACCAATTTGAGCAGACCAGTTGCATTCCGATATTCAATTTCATGCAACATCCCCTCCTTTGACGGCAGTCATACGTGTATGTAGTACATTCCTGTCTATTGCTTTCTTCCTGTCCATCTCCAACGAATCTTTTGTTTCTCGAAAAACGCAATGATGTCTCAACATGTTGAGTCTCTTTGTTTTTTTTTTTGGTTGGATTTAACGTCGCACCGCCACATGATAGGTCACGTGGCGACTTTCCAGCTTTAATGGTGGAGGAAGACCCCAGGTGCCACTCCGTGCATTATGTCATCACGAGCGGGCACCTGGTTAGAACCACCGACCTTCCGTAAGCCAGCTGGATGGCTTTCTCACATGAAGAATTCAACGGCCCGAGTGAGGCTCGAACCCACATCGATGAGGGGCAAGTGATTTGAAGTCAGCGACCTTAACCACTCGGCCACGGAGGCCCCTTCTCTTTGTTTAATACAGTAGCAAAAACAGAGAATAAATGTTCCAGTGTCCCAATTCCTATGACAGAACTGGCACTATGGGTCATCTGTTAGTCAACATCTGTGGATATGCAGATGAGAGTAAGCAGTCATAAGCAGACCATCGCAGCAATGCTAGTCTTAGAGGCTCGTGTTTCCCTATGTTTTCCCATATCAGATTCGTTTCGATTGTTGACCTCTTGACCGTGCTCCTTATGCCACTAGCATAACTGCTCTTGTCCGTCCAGTGTCATCTATCTTTGTTTATCCCTTATTGTGCCGTGGTCGTTCTATCCGCCTGGTGTCCCTCATGCCATTGCTCGTCTATCTGTTGTTATACTAATGATTTTATGCCTCGGTGCACTAACAGCTTGATGATGACCGCTTTCTTCAGGTGCGTGTCTCAAGTCGGTTAATTGATAGTTATGCACAGCTATTTTTGTATTGTTACGACTAGCCAATTACAAATAAAGGACGGGGCTAAAAACGCAAAGTCTGGATCAAGTTCTTCTCCATATATATCTTGTTAAAGCTTTTTCATACACAACTGTTTCTTACGTTTTACGTTTTTTAATGTTCTCTTTTCTCAATGAAATATGACTGAAAATGTTTTGAACTGTGTCATTTGGACAATTATCTATTCTATAGACATGTTATGGGCTAACAGAACAAAATTGATACTGAAAGGTAATTACATCTGGTGTTGTGTACTATGAGCAATATGTATTCTCTCTTACGGTGGAAATATAGAGGCAAGGTACTCGGAATAATTACTTTTGAATAGAATGCCAACATCTTGGCAGAGTTTCTGTACCTTTCCCAAAGCGAAGTTGTGACATCATTGCCTGATTTCACGGTGATTCACCATCACATTGACTCATAAAACTTGTAGGTAAAGTACATTATATATTCCTGCCGGGCAGCCTCTTAATAACATAGCATGACAGGAATAACTCGATAATTCTACTGTTCAGTAATTTAGTGTCTGTTAACCTACAATTCAGTGTCAATATCAATGTTATTTGAAAGATTATGGTTGTTTCCTGTCGACTCCGATATGATAAACGTATCCGAATTTCTGTTATTTTTTTTCCTTCAGCAATGCTGAAGTTAACGATAACAACTTAAAAAAAAAAAAAAGAAAAAAAATCACACGTTTCCTAGAAAGAAAAAGATAAATTACTGACTAAATTTTAGTTCAAACTTTGTTTTGAAACATGAAGGTCATTTTAGATAACTGCTACTGTATTTACTGTCTGAGAGAGTGTGAAAAATGTTTGTTATTTTTCCCACTTACTCTGTTTGAAATAAAAAATAATGACGGAAATGTGATTTAAATACGGTTTAAAAAGTGAAACGAGAGAAATGTTATACAAACATATGAGAAAAAAAATCTAAAGATGTTCCTCGCGTCTGTTCTGTTTTCCCCTACCATTCTCTGAGAGAGACATTTCCTATAGATAATAAGATTGTTACCTAGCGATTGGAAGATAATTATGTTCAATAAGCGAAAATAAATGGAGAGACGTGAATCACTTCCGATGTCCTAATTGTGGTTTCGTTTGAGTCATAGTATATACTAGGTTCAAGGACAAGTTTACAACTTGCGGTTACTATAAAGCCAGAAAAGCAGACAGAAGCGATTAATTCTGATGCTGAAAGTGTTTTAGAGGAAATTATGTAACAATGATATTAACAAAAACAAAATAGTATCACCTGTTTAGATCTGCAAGGGTGCATTCAGTATTCATATGATTTGTTCCAGGATACTCAGCTTCACCATTCAGAATCCTCAGCGAAATTAATTATTAATTGAAATATTATGGTGTCTTTTTGTCTATATCGCATATTCCTTTGTTGACTGTTAAATCTAATTTTAGTGGCAGACAACTAATTTTAAAGGGTATTTTGCGGTTGCTGCTGTACTACGCCGGTACTATTAAATTTACACATTGGTTTAATTCTTGATGATTTCCAATTATATGTGTGAAGAACCGTAAAGCAAAATATGAAAGATTTGAGACAGATACAATCACGTCAACTTTTATTTCATTTGTTTGATAACTACTTGACAATATTGAATATCTTTGAGAAAAGTAACTGCCAGTTTGAAAAGATTGTGAAAAAAATCTGCGAAGAAGGATAATTCCTCTCGATAGTTTTTGTTGTCTTCTTGTTTGCCGATAGACCAAATAATACAGCATGGTAAAGGGGAAAGTTAGGGGTCTTTCGTGAGTCATATCAAAATTTGGGGTCATAGATCAAAATATGATGAGTAATTTAAAGATAGTGTATAAACAAAATTTTATTTCATTGTCTGGACGACTTTGCAACAGATGCGTTATCTACGGATTTCTGTGTAAGTACATATGAACTATCAATTTGATTAATTCTTAATATACTGTGTTACTTTCTTTAAACATATGTTGCAACAAACATAGATAACAGAAAACGGTTTAGGAAACAAAATATCACTTTTAAAGCATTATTCTCCGAAACTATAGTTGATATTTGTGTAAAATGCATTTAAAACATTGATGTGTAGATTTTACAAGTTTTTTTTTTTTTGAAAACTGAATAAAAATGATTAAAGAGACAGACTGAATAAAAATGATTAAAGAGACTGGCGCTGGTCGTAAAAATCCTTTGAAAGAAGTCTAACAATGTCTAAGAAGGTTTGATAACACTGTTTGAAAAAAAACAACAACAACATAACTTAAGATCAGAGAGAGAGAGAGAGAGGGAGAGGGAGAGAGAGAGAGAAGGAGAAATCTTACAGAGCCAGTTGAATTAAATATATTTTCTTCTCAACAGACTTTGTAAATGTACGTGTACCTGTAATACTATGCGTAGGAGGGACGCAGAGTTGATTATCGGATTGATCAGGCAATATATCAATCTGTAACTCAGTGAGTTGTCTCTGATTCTGTAAACAACCGATGATAATTTAAGGCTGGGTATCACTGCGCGTTTGAGTCAGATAGTTCGAAGATCTAGTGGCATTATTTATAAATGTTCTAAATGTATCACTGTATTGAACCGGGTTGGAATTTTTGCTTCAGATTTACTGAGCCTGTATACTTACTTTACCAGTGCCAGACTGTCTTCATTACAGTTATAATTAAAGGGCAAGGAAAGCCTGGCAATAAGTTTATTTCGTATGAAAGCCATCCTCAAGCCTTTCATAACACTGAAATAATTTTTAAAATCGGATAACTTTTGAAAAAGATATGGCACTTTGAAATTTGAGAAAATGGCTGATCACGGAGGCAGCCATTTTAGTGTGTTTATGACGTCATTTACACACTACTGAATTCTTTATTTACCAAATCTCCTTTTAAATAGATTTAATTTCATATGTTTCTTGAGTATAAGATGTAAAACATGGTAATTTGTTTCATTATAATAGCTTGAAAAGGTATTGAAATTGTTTAACAGAAATAAGTATATACAGTTCAGATATATATCCAGAAATTTAATAAATCCGCCATTTTGTTTTTTCTTGCCATGGAAACAAAATGGCCACCATTTTAATCAAATATCTAAATGCTCATAACTTTCGCATTTTTAAGCCGATTTTAAAATTTCTTTCAATTCTTTAAATAATTCAAGAAATTCTAGCCGACAGAATTAACATAAGAACAACATAGCCTTTCCCTTTAAGATAACACTACGAAATGGGATTTGATTCCTAGTGGAAAATAAGTGTTTTAATGGGGGTCTACTTTAAGAACTACTGTTAGCTTCGATCGCCGCCGTCTCACGTAACGATTTCTTAACCCCATATTTTGAGAAGAAATCAAACGGCACCAAATCATAGACAGAAATGGTTGTTTTACCTGAAAACTGAACAGCCTATAAAGCTTGTATATTACTCAACAAAATAATGTCAATTTACTGATGTATACATTGAATTCCGGAGACGGACTGCATAATGGGATAACACTTTCGAACAGTCCAACGCCTTTAAAAACACACCATTTTCAAAGAACTGTTACATATATTCGCATTGTTGCATTTGCAATAATGTCCCAGTACTGAAATTTCTCATATTAACCAAAGAAGTATAAAATACACAGAATGGCAACTGGCTGTAATCTCGCGTGATCTCGTGTCAGAGCGTGAATCGGCGTTATCTTAGTAAATACAAACATCGGCGAGCATGGAGTTACAATTTGTACCTTTAAAACTACATTTAAAATACATGTTAGCTTCTAAAACATTAGTTTAATGTGAAATAGTCTTAAGACACAAAGTACACGTTTCTTACCATCAAAAGAAGCGTGGTCATACGGTGATAATTAATTTACCGATGAATAATTGGTTTCGCATACAAAATGGGGTGTGGAGAACGCGTCACTTCCGGTAAACGAGATCTCATTCAGTAGTCACGGGATGTTGGCGATATTTGCTCTATATACCTTTCAAGTTGCCGATCTATTTATTTTATAGCTCTTTGTATTAACTAGGTGGAAGGTAGTTTTCAGAAATTCCCGCATTTTTAAAGGGGAACAACTTTTTAAGAATATTTTGACTATCCGCATTCTGGACGATACGGTAGAACATGTAGACCGGTAGATTGTTTGTTTACCAAATATTTCTGTGTTTTGTCGATGTACTCCTAAACCTTAAGACAAACAGAATTAAAGTTCTATGCAAGACTATTAAACGAAGCGCTGTACAATAAAGAATATATCTAGGTATGCAATTATTAGCAAAAAGGCTTGAGAACTTTCTTACACTTCGGTACAATACCAAATACGGTGGACCATTCTTTTTATGCAAATACATCCTAAATACTGATAAGAAGTTTATGCCAAAGCTACAATTCCATCATGTTCATAGATCCATCACATTCACGCTTGGTCAGAATCTACATTTCTTCAGTTTTGTAGATTCCTATTCTAATGAGCGTTTAATTGCATGTCATACTTTTTAAACATTTTCATTTTCACCTCTAGGCGTACAAAAAATACAGTGATACTTGGCCTTGGGGATGGTAGCACGATTTGTAATATTCACGAACAGGTTTAAATAACGCGCCAATCGGCTGATGTAACATTGCTAATGATTGGACGTTTCACGGGATACAGCCAATTATAACTGGTGTAGCTTTCGGCTCTCGGTCACTCCTTTAAGATGGCTGAATGTCAACAAAGTTACTTTTGTCCCATTATTATTTTTCTAAGGAGTTTATGAGTTTTATATGGTAAGTTTGATCGATTCATTTTTTTAGATTGAATGTCATGCTTTGAATCTGACCGTTTTGGTTTAGTTAGAAATTCAATAGAGATGTTTTCAGGACATTACCGATAAACAGTCGACCCAACCTACACCTATAATAGCTATAGGCTGATCCCAACCAAAACAAACGTAAACCTCTGCAGGTCTCACAAGTAGGCCAGATATAAATATTACTAATCTTTTTACCTTTCCTAGTGCCTTTTCTCATCAGCAACATGTTTCCTTTTACGCTACCGCGTTTCAGTATGTATCACTTTGCATTCTGTTGAAATTGGCATGTTCCTATTGCAGCACTTGGCGGTGTTAGAATTTAATGTCTCGGAAAGTGAAAGAAGGGAAAAAGAGTAAATTCAGCAGGTTGTATTTAACGAACTGTAGTTTTCTTATAAAAAAGTTAACAATCCCTTTTGTTTTTGTTTTTCTAAAGTGGCGATATAGTTCTTTATGGGAATATAAGTTTCTGAAAATCTGATATGCTAGAAAATGTCGAAAAACCATTATGAAGTAAGTGGATTTTATATGAAATAAAGAACAGCCTGATTTAGTGGTGTTCAGTCTATGTACACAATAGAGCCGCAGCCTAGTTTATTTGCTGAGCAACTGGCTACTCTACCCGATAGTTAAGTTATTTCTTTTGTTGTTAACTAAATTACTGTAGCCCAACAGTTTGTTGACTGGTTCCGACGCATTCACTGGTTCTGACGTATTCACTGTAAATTCAGAATTGGCAGTGGCTAGAGAACCGGAATCGGTTCCCTAGACGGCAAACTTATTCATCTGGAACCGGTTCTCTAGCCAAAATGCCATGCATAGGCCAGGGAACCGGAATTTTATTTCTATGCATAAAGCTGACTAAATTCACTTTGTTTCTTTTGGTAAGTATCATGCATGTTATTATCTTAATCAATTTTACCATTTCAGCAAGCATGCCCTTAAATTTATCTACGTTTGCTGTTTCTGCAAAAATGTACTCGCCTCATACTGTCTGCCATATTGGTATGATAAAATGCGGAAACCATCGGCATTGGAGCAAAGAAAACAATTGAAACAAATTAAGTAATTTCTGTTAATTAGTATTGATCCTATGTTTTTTTTTTTCTTCAGTTTGCTAATCACTTGCAAACTTTAATCCTATAAAAAAACTGATGCACATGAAATACTGGTTTGTAACACCTCGACATTTCATGATGAAATGCCGAGGTGTTACAAACCAGTATTTAAATTGATCAAAGAATCCGCTGGAAGCTTTAAAGGCAATTAAATTATTATGTACTTCTGTAAACATCTAATGACGCATATGCAAGACAATACAATTTTACATTTAAATAATTTAAACATTGTATTCCTGTTCATATTCGTTTAAAGCAAATAACATTTAAAAACGGCAAAGTAGTTTCCATGCATTAATTCGTACTAGTTTATATCATTCCAGTATGGCAGACAGTATGCGGCGAGTACACTTCTGGAGATACTTTAAACGCAGAATAATGCAAGGGAATGATAAAATTGATAAGATTATAATATGCATGATACTAACCAAAAGAAACAAAGTGAATTTTGGCAGCTTTATGCATAGAAATAAAATTTCGGTTCCCTAGCCTATGCACGGTACTTTGGTTGGAGAACCGGTTCCGGATGAAAGCATTCTGAGAAAATAGTTGGTTAACTGTGAGATATCTGATAGGGTTGACATTGTTTTAAAGGCATTGACCTCTAGAGTGTATGAAAACCAAAAAAGAAGAAATTTTTTATGTATCAAAAAATATTAATGCCATATTTCTTTAATTTCTTAAGAAGGCCTTGAAACATGGTTATTTATACAAATTAGTTGTTTTTACTAATTATGCCATTCAAATTGGAAAGCATTTGTAATTGGGTACAGGAGGTAAACTGCCTTAATTATAAATAATAAAGCTTTATATTTAATTCAGCATTAAGTACATATTCTTCCATGGTGTATTGGTCAACACCACAGGAAAATGTTTATTGCTGTGGAGACCCGGGTTCAGTTCCTGACTTGGGCATGTTTTATTCTTGATTTGGTATTTTTTAAATAGGTTAGAAGAAAAACTTAATAATATGTTCGTATGATCATAATATGACTAAACTGTTAAGTAAACTTTAATGTTAAAGAAAGATCATTTCTTTAGCCAAAATCTGGAGGTCAGTGCCTTTAAAGAAAAGACAAATGTCCAGTTCTCATGCTGGTCCTATTCTCATGTTCTTTACTGTGGTTTTTGAGTAAAATAGTAATAAAATTTTGGTCTGAAACTTCATCCCATCTTAATCAATACTGTGAAATCATGTAAATTCATGGGCGTAAAATTTCGTGTTTTGCCCCCCAAAAATGCAGTTTCATGGGGTCGTAAATTTGTGGATTTCAGGTTCCATGTCAGAAAAACAATATGGGGTCGTAAATTTGTGGAATTTTAATTCTTGTTAAAAAAATACTGTATAATATTCGGCAACTGTGCTGCTTACTTGTTGACACATGTAAGAAAACGTGATTTCCGTCTGATCAAATAACCAAAGCTGCGTTGCTATGGTAATTAGCCTACCAGTCTTCTCAATTAACAGATGTTAAGTGTCAATTATATTTTATTGTCTGCTAAGCAACTTTTTGTTTGATAAAATTAAATGTGCGTAAAACACTGTCTTTATGAATTTAAAGATGTGCAAAATATCGGCCTTTCCTCTGTGATGATGCTACCTTAAACAAAAATTAGTGCCTATTAAGCATTTTGTTTGCAGCATGGTAATTAGTACAGTTACAGCTAAATTAATCTATATTATATATATATATATATATATATATATGTTATGTCAGGCTATCGATGTTCCTTTCTAGTTTGGGTTTTCCTGACTGCCCACATTACTGTATTAAATTAATTATGTCACTGACTCGGTGGCTGAAAAAGTAAAAGTAAAGACTAGTGTATAAACATTTCAGAGCGGGGCTGAATAAATGCAAATAACAGTCGCAGCATAGTTTGGTCTGTCATGTGACTCTACGTCAAATACTATTTTTAGTATCTACTTTTACTTTGATGGGCATGTCATAAACAAATCATGGGTAACAGGCGTTTTTGTTCCGATGCATACCTATGTTTATCAGTGCTGGAATCTCCATAAACTACAAATGTACATGAAAGCTGCAGGTCAGTAGACTACTGCTGCATGCTCACAACTACGGACCAGATCGGACAGCTATGGTGTCTTTTTTGGCGACATTGAGTACAATTTACATTATCTTGGGCACAATTTGTTCATTGGGACTTAATTCAGTGGTTGGGCTGAACCACGAAATCCACGAAAATTAATCCTCCACAAATAATAATGATTTCAGTAATGTGTTTTTGTGTTGGAAAATTTTTTATTTTTTAAATTAAAAGTTATGGATAGTTTTAAATAAAATAACATTATAGACAGCTCATGTTATATAACTTTTTTATGGCAATAAGATATTATTTTGTAAGTGTATACACAGAATGGAATGACCAGTCAGCTATGTACATTGTACCTTGCAATTTCTAGTTTACAATACTGTATTACATGCACATTGATATTGATTGATTTAGTTGATGATGCCACTTTAATTAGCTGATTACATGCGATTGATTGAGTAATCTATGATGCAAGACTAAATATATTGTGCCTGGGCCCACCTTTGTGCTGTATTGATCTGATAGATTCTGCTTGTGAGGTTTAATTACTGGGTGTGGGTTATTGATTGGGTGAATTTTTTTATTAGGCCTTATTTTTTAAGGATAAACAGTAATGACAATTTTAATTTAGTTTTGTTGACAAATAATAGCCACCTACGTATATTGTAATAGTACTAAAAGGTCAAACAGGTGAAAGTGATCTTACCTTTATGTTTATATACTGGTTGGGAACATTTTCTGGACAGGACCAGTTTTCGGACACATGTAATATCCGCTTTATTTCTTTGTTCTTCATGTGATTGTTTCATCTAGATCATTTAGATGTTTGTTCTTCATGTCTACAACAAACCACTATTTTATCAGGCTGTATAATGTTTGGGTTTTTGATGATAACTCACCTGCGTTTACAAAACAACTTTCTGTCTTGAAGATAGCATTGCGCATGCGCAGTAGTTCACACACGCCGAGGTACCAAGTTGGGAAGAAATAATCAAACTACATAATGATTGTTTGCTGATAACATGTTCTACTTTTAATTTCACGCTAAAAGATACGTAAGATGCAGGGCTGTCGATTTTTGCACTAATTTTATTCTATATCTATTGGAATTATCAAGAATTTGTATAAGACGAAACTCGAGTTTTTATAGTCAACCTGGGTTTGCTTTCGTAACTGCTACTGAACGTCGGGTTATGTTTCATGTGCAATTTTGAAGAGATGAATGATAAAGAAATGTGTAGAAATAGTTTAATTACTTATTTTAATATCAAATTAAAAACAAAACACCGTCAAAATATTTGTCCGGATACTGGTTTACCTGATGGGAAAAATAACTTATTTTAATAACCCCATTTGAGGTCCCATGGAACCCATATTTTACGTCACAACGCGATGCTGATTACAACATCGGATGTGGAAGGAGCTGAAGTTTGTGCTGTGTGGGCTTTATTTATGTAAAAAAAATTTTTAGGGAATAATGGAGCCGAAATATGAAAATGTGTCCGGAAAATGGTTCCCAACCAGTACAGTACTTTAATACAAAAAATGGTAATTTAATTTTTATCATAAAGATGCAACCATGGTTATTGGAATATAATATATTTTGATAAATTTAAATTATTGTGTTTCATCTATAAAACTGTTTAAGTTAATTATGATAATAAACTGGCTTGACTAATTAAAAATTACAGTTATTTACATTGTTCCATTTAGTTAACTTTTTCTTCATTTGGTTTAATTATTATGATATGGAGTTAAAGCAGATTAAAGTGAAAATATTGTTTAAATAACGCTTATAACTAGAAAGTAGTTCTCCATATATGAAACAGGATCAATTTAAGAGTCCTGAAACAGTTTTATATTGAAAACAATTTACTCATTTGCTTTAACTCATTTCTGGTATGAAATTATAGCAAAAAAAACAGCAAAACCAATATTTCACATTTTACAGTTAATGTAACAGATGAACGAATACAATATCAAAAACACAACAGAAAGAAATATTTTCATTAAATATATTACAGTCATTGGCCGGTATATTGATTATCTAGGATACAGATGCAGATTTTTTTTGCTATTTTCTGATATTGCCATTTACTGGGACATTAAACACCACTAATCAATACCCAGTGAATAATGATGATGAAATGTTGTTAGAGGTAGATACAGGCATATGTGGGTGAATTTCTGCTGACTACGTCACCAGTGAACTTACCATTGATCTCCGCCACACATGCTGAACATCGGATTTCTGTTGTCTTTAAATGTAGGACTCTGTGTTTGGAAAAAAATGGACTATTTTCTAAAGACCTTACTGTTAATTAAATAGAAATGGTGTAAGAACACGTTTTACAAGGTATTTATGTTCATTATTTTATAAAATAGGTGATTGTCAATAGAATATTGGAAGATGTTTTCCTTTTGTTATCATTTCATTGTTTACATCATGTGACATACTTCCATGTCATATGACATTGATTTTGAGTTGAGCGTTCTAAAGACAGTCTTGTACACAATTTAACCTTGGCACAGTAGTCAACCAGGTCAGTACATTACAAACATATATTAATATAATCTATAAACAAAAGAGGCTGCATATAATGGAACTCCATCAGTGAACTAGGCCATATGTGTGTGAACACAGTGTGACCAGTTGTGAAACAATTCATGCTAAATATTGCATGCATCAGAAGAAATCCTGTTATACTAAATTCTTAGAAGGGAAAAAGTCAGAAAAGTTTTGAAACAAGCATCTTTTTTGGCTCAGCTTGGTGAATACCAACTTGATGGTTATGTGTTTGTTTTGGTTTAGCATTTTCTACTTGTGTAACAGTTTTTCAGTTATATGACGGTGTCTACAGCACTAATGTAGCAGTGAGCATATGACAGTGTCTACAGCACTGATGTAGCAATAAGCATATGACAGTGTCTACAGTACTAATGTAGCAATGAGCACAATGCTCAACTTTATAGTGCTGCCTCACAGGAATAATAGACACGTTGCATGATACCCAACCCATTCAAATTATACTGACATTGGGCTGACCAGTCCTAGAACTATCATATTAGTACTGAGTGTTAAGCAAGGAAGCTGCTAGTACCATTTTACTTGTTTTTGGTATGACTCAGCCAGGGAGCAACCCAACCCAAGACGTCCTCCACTTGAAATGGGCGCTGTAATGTAACCACTGGGCTACTGAGGCAGTTGAAACATACAAATGTACTAGTATACAAGACTTAAGAATAAAAATGAGCCGCGCCATGAGAAAACCAACATAGTGGCTTTGCGACCAGCATGGATCCAGACCAGCCTGCGCATCCGCACAGTCTGGTCGGGATCCATGCTGTTCGCTAACAGTTTCTCTAATTGCTATAGACTTTGAAAGCGAACAGCATGGATCCTGACCAGACTGCTCGGATGCGCAGGCTGGTCTGGATCCATGCTGGTCGCAAAGCCACTATGTTGGTTTTCCCATGGTGCGGCTCAAATATTCAATTTGCCATTACTTTGATTTTAGTGTGTTTATACTGCGAATCATTTCAGAGACGTTAGAAGCTGCATTTTGCACATTCATGCAAGAAAGAGCAATTTGTGCTGGTTGTCTACAAACTTCTAATAACCAAATACACAACTTGAAGTGTGCGATTATTTTCAGGCCTATCTTACTAGGTTAACCACTTACAACTTTGTTAGCTCAATAGGGAGTGTGCTTTATAGACCTTGGGGTGGCATGTTTGATCTTTGGGTGCGGCACGTGTTCTCTGTGACAATTTGAAAAAAACAACAACAACAATGTGTTTGATGTTATTTTGTCATCTACCTCAGATTCATGTGGAGAAGTTGGGAGCTGCTAGTGCAGAACAGGCTAGTATTGGTACAGAATCCAGGAAACTACCTGTCATTTAACATAACTGAAATACTGTTGAAAAATGGTGCTGTTTTTACTGCTAAACCCAAAATAAACTCGAGGTTTTGTTTAAAAGTAAAGTAAGAATAATGAGGTATAAAATAGCATGACAAAATACAAAAACACATCATGTCTAAGTTATGCTCAACATTTCATTTAATTCCTACCCTCTGAACCTATTAGTTGCTTTATTGATATCTTATAGTGGCATTAAACCAGGCACTCACTCTTAATTATTGGATATGGAGAATAATAATCTATGTCAGAAAAACAGCCTAGTTCTGAGTTCATCACGCCAAAGTATGACTGTGTCAGTATTTTGCAATAGTATAAACAAAGTCTATGATTGGTTCTCTCAAAATGTGGTGAGTCGGTCAATTTTTCTCCCAGCGATATTTTCCTTGCCTACAATCAATATGAGTTTAGAGGTTGTATGTACTTGTAGTGAACACTTGAGTTTTATTGGTTACCATTTTTAACTTTATTTACTTATTATTTTCTATCTCTGTTTTATGTGGTTTGGTTTTAAATGGAACCTGTTGGTTCATGAAAGTGCCATGTGTATATGTTTATGAATTCCATAGTAATTCGCCATTACAAGAAATGGATTTTACTGTTGTAAGAAATGAGTTGAATATGTGGATATTTAATAATGATTCGTGACGCAACATTTCAAGTGAAATTACACATGGGATTTTGTTGACAATGAAATACACAAGGCTGTGAGGATTGTTCTTTACTTTTGATTTGTATAAAGGTAAGAACAATTACACTGTTCTTTAACCCTTACCCTCCTAAATTTCTGTATTGAACTTGTCCATCTTTCAATTTGAGCAGTACCATTAACTGTTAAAAGGGGTGCTTACCAAAAAGATACTGACTGAATGGTGAACAGTGCAGATCATGATCAGACTACGGATGTGCAGGCTGATCATGATCTACAGTGGTCGCAAAGGCAGAATCAGTCGTGTCCAGCATGATAAGGGTTAATGATTTATTTAAAAAAAAAGATATCTAGTGAACTTGAAATCACTTAAAAAACGACAACAAAGAAGGACTGAAAGAAATTAACAGTGAATAAATAAACAGAAGGATGGACAAATGGATTGATAGGCAGAGGGACAGATAAATGAATCAACAAATAAAAGAGACATAAACAATAACAAGAAATGTAAATGAGGTATATGAACAAATGAATGATAAAATAATATGAAACTTTAATGGATGAATGAGAAAATGCATGAATATGGGAATGAATGGATGAGGGAATGAATGTGTGTGAGAAGGAATGAATGAAGCAGTGAATAAGCAAAGGTACAAGTGAATGAGGGAATGAATGAATAAATGAGGGAATGAGCAAGTGAGGGAATGGATGAGTGAGGGAATGTATAAGTGAAGGAATGGATCACTGAAGGAATGTAAAAGTGAAAGAAAGAATAAGTGAGGGAATGGATGAGTGAAGGAATGAATCAGGGAGGGAATGGATGAGTGAAGGAATAGATAAGGGAATTGATGAGTTAGAGAATGAACGAGAAGAGGAATTAATTAATGAGGGTGTGAATGATTGAGGGCATTGATGAGTGAAGGAATGGATGAATGAGGGAATGAATCAGTGAGAGAATGGTTGAGTGAGTGAATGGATGGGTCTGGGAATGGATGAGGGAATTAATCAGTGAGGGAATGGATGAGTGAGAGAATGGATGAGCAAGGTAATGGATCAGTGAGGGAATGGAGAGTGAAGGAATGAATGAGGGAATTGATGAGTGAAGGAATGGATGAATGAGGGAATAAATCAGTGAGAGAATGGTTGAGTGAGTGAATGGATGGGTCTGGGAATGGATGAGGGAATTAATCAGTGAGGGAATGGATGAGTGAGAGAATGGATGAGCAAGGTAATGGATCAGTGAGGGAATGGAGAGTGAAGGAATGAATGAGGGAATTGATGAGTTATAGAATTAATGAGTGAGGGAATTAATTAATGAGGGTGTGAATTAATGAGAGCATTGATGAGTGAGGGAATGGATAAATGAAGGAATTAATTTGAACTGATCAACAGGGTAGAATTTATACAGGATGTAACCTCTGTACTTTTATGCCATCATACATTTAGCAAATATTTAACAGATAAAAGGAGTTGAAAAATTGCAATACGAGTAGAGAAATCTTATTAACAATCTTACAAATTATTTGAAATTTCATTAGAATTCCACCAAAACCAGATATTCAGTTGCTGAAATGATCTTTTCACAGCTTCTAGGCTCCATGCCTCTTGCGTTAAAATAATTGCATGCATTGTTTATCTTGTTCAAAAACCACAAACCAAACTGCATCATAAAATGTACAGATTGTACAATTTGCCATCTGTCTAAGTTCTTGACTAAATAATCCCCCACCCCCCAATGCCTTACTCGGGGTGGAGTAAACTAATGACCCCGAAGTGTCGTCTTGTACTTTGCCTACTAAGCAAAATGGGCAAGTGGGGATAAGTATGTCATCCTGTTTCAGTATTTAAGAATAGGCCAACATTTAATGACAGTTATTGCAGGTATCAAAGCCCCAATGAAAACTGTCAAACAATTTTATCATTTTGCCGCAATATATTTGTACTTGATGCCCTTATACAACATTGTAAATAGGTTTATAATTACATGAACTTTGTACAATTTTTTGTATTTTTTTGCCAGGAAATAATTGAAGTACAGACATAAATAGCCTTATTATTGCATTATTGTGAACCTGTTAATGATATAGCAGTACCATGTAATGACAGACTTTCAGGGACCCATAAAATTAAATAATGGATGTGATGCATCTGGTATAGGCTGCATTGTCTCAGGGATGCCTTGTTAGGAAATCCAGGATAATGAATTAGTTTTTGTAGTTTGAGCTGGATCAGATAGAACTATTTTATGCACAATACTGGCACAATAGTAAAAAGAGCTGAAATTAAATATTTATTATGATGGCTCCCAGTTGCTGCTGTACAGACAGAATGGGGCCATCTGTAGCAACAGGGAAACTGCAGATAAAGTATTGAATTCCCCTAGAACTGTTTGAAATTGTAGGAGATTTGCACGATTTTGAGATTTTTAATCCAGTTTGCTTATCAGGAAAGAGTGAGCTGTGATAAATGATAAACGTTAATGCTTTTTTTTCAGAGCTTAGGTTTTCATCAGTGCCAAGTGCATAAATAGAAGGATAGTCAACCACAGTGAACTGACACCTGGCATTAATAAACAACTAGTTTCAGTTTAAGCGTCAGTTTTTAGCTCCACTATTCGGAGAATAGGGGTGCTATTCTACTCGCCCTGGCGCTGGAGTCGGCGTAAGCATTCTTGGTTAAAGTTTTTCGGCAACCTTTGTTTTTCTTTGTTACTATTACTTTTAATATACTTTAAGTTCCAGTATGCAAACGAAGTATGTGCAGGGGCTGGGCCCATTATACCCAAGGTCAAGGTCACCAAGGTGTTATACCTTAGGTTATTTTTAAGGTTAAAGTTTTTTGGCAAACTTTGTTTTTCTGTCATATCTTTGTTACTATTGCTTATATCTTCACTGTAACTTCACATAAACTTTGTCCAGCATACAAACAAAGTATGTGCAGGGACTGGGCCCATTAAACCCAAGGTCAAGGTCACCAAGTTGTTATACTTGGAATTATTTTCATGTTATTATAGACATATCTTTGGTACTTTAAACAATAAATGACTTTAACTAAAAATATTTCTTTATAATCATCATCTGCATGTGTAGTTACAATCCCCATAACTCTAATTGTATTCTTGACAAAATTATTTCCCTTTCAAACTTAAGAGTATTTTTGGCAATCTTCGCTTTCTAGATATAACTTTAGTACAATATAAGATAATGACTTGAAACTTAAAATGTATTTTTATCATCATCATCTGCATGTGTGGAAACAATCGCCACAACTCTGATACAGATTTGTATTTTTGACCAAATTATGCCCCTTTCATACTTAATTTTTTTGACAGACTTCATTTTCTGGACGGTACTTTGGTACTCTATAAGATAATGACTTGAAACTCAAAATATATCTTTACCATCATCATCTGCATGTGTGGTGTAAATTCCAATAACTCTTAATTTGTGTTCTTGACAGAATTGTAATGCCCCTTTCATACACCAAGTTTTTGGGCTAACTTTGTTTTCTGGACATAACTTTTGTACAATATAAGATAATGACTTGAAACTTAAAATGTATCTTTAACATCATCATCCTCTGAGTAGTAGGGTCTTTTTATATCTTGGTGTATCTTCCTTTTAAAGTAGAGGTCTCTTATTGAGACATAAATTCTTTTTACTGTCAAATCGCTGAATAGTGGAGCGCAATGTCTTACGGACAGCTCTTGTTAAAAAAATCTATGAGGTATTGTAAATACTTCAATTTTGTCCACTTTTACCCAAATATTTATAGGACTTACAGCTTGGAAACTTTGCACACTTGTTGATTGTCATTAGATGATTACAGGCATGAAGAACTGTAACTCCCACTTGCATTTTGTCAGAGTTATGGCCACCTGTTTACTTACAAAATTTGAATTTTTTGGTTAAAATTTTGTTTTGAACCACTTTTCTTGAATATTATGTGAGCAAGGGATTTGAAATTTTGCACACAATTCCATGTTTATCATTATAAGATGATTAGGTTGGCCATGAACCATAACTCTAGCCTGCATTTTATTATTATTTTGGCCCTTTTTGTACTTAAAAAATTTGTTTGTAAGTAATAAGAGAAGGCCAATCTTGAAGCATAACTTTTTTCTGGCATATTGCCTTATGTCAGGCACTTGCGGACAGGCTTTGGCACCCACATGTGGTGCATTAAATTTGAATTTGTTGATTTCAATATTTACAGTGTATTTTGTGTGGTTTAATTAATTAGTGGTAAAGAGAATGTTATTCCAATGGCTGCTTAAATAACAGGACCTGTATACCTCTGATTTTGAATAGATTTTACTAATGCTTATTTTCTCTATTCAGCTTCATTTTAAAAAGTCAATTGACATATACAATGTCACATATATATAGTTAGTGATATTTTATTATGTCTTATTTTTATCAATGTTTTTTACCTAGATTTTCTTTGTGTAACATATGTTTTCAGAGGATGTTTTAATGTGTTTTAATCAATGTGCTATAAATAAAACATTATCTATGAAATCAGTGATCGCTATCTCTATTGTTCGTGTTACCACCGTTTGACACCAATTTCTCGCTGTTTACATTTTAACAGCTACGATAAGGCTGTATCTATAGTTATAAATAGATATTATATCATTGTTAAAGTAGGAGAGAAGTCATACGACCGAAAAGGTTTACCGCGCTATAAAATATATGGTACAGACTTGATAAGTAAGTTTCTTTTATACAAAGATCAAGTCTAGACAATACTGTACAAAAACACCGTATGATTTATGATTATTGCGTATAAATTGAATTTTTAATACAAAAATACGAACTAGATTGAAGACAAAGGTTCACTTGTACACAGACAATCTTTCATATTACTTGACAGATGTTTAAATTTGATTTAATATGCACTGTTAGTTAAACAGCTGCATTAAGCATATTTTATAAAAACAGCATTTTGTAATTAAATTTTGTTAAGACTTACAGTAATTAATTGACATTAACTTTGTACAAGTCTCAGAACTACTTTTAAGAATGTCAGAAGAAATGACGATATGAAGAAGAAAAAGAATTACAGTTGTAGAAAGATTTCGTTTGTTTCAAAATCTACTTTATTTGCTTTATTTATGGCGATTTTATTAATTCAGTAAATGGGCTCTAAGTTTCTGTGACTTCATTTAATAGATTGAAAGAACTTTTTTTATGATATTTATACTCACATCACAAGATGTTTGGTCAGTTTTCTGCAAGTTTCCGTTAAACTCCGGAGCGAACCAATCAATTTAGTATATAAAGTAAAAAGTGAAAGCTTTAAATACAGTATATGTATAAATAAACCGTTTACAAGTTAAATTTAGACGCCTTAAGCCATGTTGTTATCTTAAAGGTTTATAATTATTGATTTCATACGTCAAAAAGGCGGTAGCCTAGTTTAGGACATGTGATCAAATTCCAGTTGTGAAATAAATGCGGAATTGTTTTCTAGCGTTTGAATTAACTTTGTACCGTAGAATTCCAGTAATAAAATGGATTATCGCAGTTACAGACATTATTAGGAGTAATATTAACAAGGTTGGATACTTTGTATTATAGAATAGATATTGATGACATTTTAAAGCAAAATTTAAATGGATCCTTGCAGGGAAATGCTAAAATTTATGCTGATTACAGTTTTGAATGTGACAGATTGCTTTTATTTTAACTCATTTCATTCCTTATCAGATAGTATTAAAGGACTAGCTGTTATGGCCTAGTGGTTAAGGTCAATGGCTGATAATCATTTGCCCCTGACTGCTTTGGGTTTAAAACTCTGCAAGGAATTTAGAATTCTTTCATGTGAGGAAGCCATCCAGCTAGTTTACTGAAGGTTAATTGATAGCTCTACTTAGATGCCTATCTGTGCAGAAATAATGCCCAGATGGGCACCCTCCAGTAAAAATCCCAAAAAAACTGTAAAGTAGCTGTTTGACTTAAATTACACCAGATTTGTGACCAGCTAAAATTTGAAAGTCATTACTTGCAGTTAAATAGATATTTATTATAATAACTGGAGTTACAAATTTTTTGCATGATTTGGCAACAAAAAACCAGGACATTATTTCATTCTCATGCCAAATTCTCTGAAATTGACCCTTTCTCTAGAGCTCACAGAGTACCAGCTTAGCTCAATAGGGAGAGCACAGATCTACGGATCGAGGAGTCTAGAGTTTGATTCCCTGCGAGGTGTATGTTCTTTATGCTGATTTGATAAAACACATTGTGTCTGAACTTATTAAGTTTTGTCCTCCATCTCTGATTCATGTGGGAAAGTTGGCATTTACTTGTGGAACAGGTTTGTACTGGTACATGTAGAATCCAGGAACACTGGTTAGGTTAACTGCCTGTTGTTGCGTAACTGAAAAATTGTTGAAAAACTGTGTTAAACCCAAAACAAATAAAAACATTCACAGAGATTTTGGTAGCAAGGGGTTATATATTTACTTTGAGACTTTATAAATTTAATGTATTTTGTAATATTTTTTTGACAAAAATCATTCCGCTCCTATCAGTGTCATTCTGTAAGTACTAGCTGTTAGAGATATTAGTACAAGGTTCAAACCCTCTGTCAGTAGATCTACTTCTTCATAAAACAGGAACTGTTTTTTTCGTCACAAGTTTTTAACATGTGTTTCATATTTTTTTATCAATATGTCTATCTAAAATGAAATTGTATAAAAAAAAATTAATATAACCCAAAATCCTAGCTATAAGTACAGAACTGATGAATTTATTTTATCCCATGTTAAAACATGCATGTTAAAACCGGTATATACCATTGACAAAATCCAAATACCGGTACAGATAACCTAATATAAAGCAGTAACGTAATCACTTAATGATGATCGTAAATAATTGATTTGAAAGGTTCTGTAACATTAGCTAATAGCTTGACCTATACCTGCGGTATAAGATTATTTTCCTATGTTATTATTGAAACGACAGCAGTGAGCGTAAGAATATGCCCGTAGGGGGTCAGTTTTGTCAATATTCGATGTTTTAATTTTCGCTGAGGTATTAAGGGCGTTTACCACATATATGAATGATATACTTGTCTACCAAATTTTCAAAATGATGGATAAATTTGAAAATTATGTTTAAAAGGTTTTGTATGGATGTTCAAATTACCATTAAGTGTATAATGTTGTATTTAGGGCTTAAGATGGATTAGTTCAAAACATTTGTGATTATGATTTATAAATTTACATTAAAGGTATTTATACTTTTCATTACTCTAGTGAATTACTTTCTAACTTAAATGGCCCTTTTGCATGCATGTATATAATCTTCCTTAATTATTTCATACTGAGAGTTGGTTTAAATGCTGTGATCAGAGGGCTCAATTGTTTTTTTCCCATGTAATTAAATTCATAAACTTACATATAGTTATATGATATTGATTATTAGGAAATAATTTATATAATTGGTGTTTATCAGTATGATCTATTATGCATGTACATACTTAATGAAGTATAGGAAATCCCCTGAACTTTACTATCAGTGAATGAGAAATAAAACAATGATAATGTATGAAAAATTGTGGGCCCATCCCCAATAATCTCTTGTTCATTTGCCAGTTTATCCTGATAATCTCATTCACAAACTACTGTATACTGTCAGTATGTCCTTCAGTCTGTTTTGATTTACTTCCAATTTCATACATGTACAGGTGATTGAACTAAACACCAAGTTGTTACTGATATTGGTGGGCTGGAACTTATTGAACTAACAAGCACAGTAGTTCTGGGCGAAGTTGTTCAAACTTTAAACACCTGTTAAGGGTTACATAAAATTTCAAGATTTTAAAAGACTTGTTAAAACAAATGTACGAGTTAAGGATTATGAACACTAAAAAGATTTTACAGTAAAATTAAAACATTAAACTTTATAAATGTTTCCTAACAAGATTTCTATTTTGAATCAAAATTTAACAGCCTAGTTTTATTTATTTTCAAACAACTGGGCCCAGTGGGCTAGATGCAAAGTTGTTAATTCTTTTTTAGTGCAGCTGAGTGTCCATATCGGAATGTTTCTGTAGAAAAATTAGTTAATTATTAGTTAATAGTGCCAGGAAACTTGTTACTGAATATTGTTACTGGTTTCCTGTATCATCAATTTCTGACGTTTTTTTACGGAGGCGTTATCCAAATTTCTGTGAATTATCAAATTCTGCCTGTAACTATACCTTCACTTGTAAGTATCAAATCAATGTATAACTCATATTTCCAAATTAATGCTGCATAATAACATTTAAATATATATAAACTATATATAATGAACTGACTTCCTTACAGTGAATGGAAACAAAGTCCATTGCAAGCAAGGTGGACTAAAATTCAAATTTGTCAGTGTCTTAATAATGAAAACTTCTTTGTTTGTCTTCGTAGAATACAATAGATATTAATATACTGAGAAAGTCTATTCGAGGTGTCATTTGCACTAGCTATAATCTGTTACGTTTAGTGACATAATCACTTTGTTAAATGTTAATTGAGTATCGTAACAAAGATATCACTAATTTAGTAATTTGGTAATAACTCCGTGTTGCACCAAAATGAAACGTAATTGAATCCCCCTGTTTTATCCTAATTGAAGGTTAATAAGGAGAATAATTTGGCTAATGTTTCAACGTTTAACCTATAAATAGAATGGTTTATTTTATTTTAGAAGCTCTGATTTCACAGATGGAAATGATATACAAGTACCGAATGTCATAGTGACAAAACAATTTTTTCTTTACGTTAAAAGATATAAAACAATAGCGATCTTGTATTACGAATAATAATCCGCTGTGACTGAAGTGCCGGTAACAGTGTCTACTTTGTTTGTTTACGATACCCTTAGACAATGGCTAATAAAGCTTTATTAACAAGTCGCATTATATGTCTTACAGCAATATTAAATGTACTTGAAAGTTGAACACGGTTTGTATTAGGAGATTATGTGAAACATTGAGGTGACAGATTTTCAGTGAGTTTTGAATGGTGGTGACAGGTTGATATCCGTTTGTTTAAAACATAAACAATGATTATATCAGCTTCAGATTTGGCAAAATACAGATTACTGTGAGAACAGCTTTTTGTGGGATAGGTTCTTTGTGAGAATATTTGATTGAGTTGGAATAAAGTTTTGACTTGTTTTGGCCTAAATGGCCGAATTCAGTTCAAATTCTTAAGGTAAAAATTATTTAGTGATCAGGAGATTTAATAAATATTTTGGATGGATGTGACCACTGTATTCGTATAAATTAGCCACTATGAATATTTATTTTCAAGTTTCACAGTATTTCAGTTATGTAGAAATGGGATTACAATTGTGGTTTTTACTGTTGGAGAGTTTTCAGGTACTGAGATTATAAAAGTTTTTAAGTATTGCAATTTTTATACACAAGAATCATAAGACTATCTGTGGTGAAAGATTCAGGAAGAAAAAAATATAATATTAAACGAGTTCAGTGATTTTATTGAAACTTATTAAACATGGTCATGTGAGTTTCAGGTATAATATATTTATGTAGGAGTAAAATGAGAAATTGGGTAGTTGTTTAATTTATATCAGTAAACTAAAGGTTAGTCATAGGATAGCATAAAGCCAGGCAGGACAGTTCCGTTATGTCAGTCACTCACAGAGAATAGAATGTTACTGAATGAATTTGAATTTAAATTTTATTTTTATTATTTTTGCTGCTGTGACAGTAACTGTTGTGATGTAGTAAAACAAAGGTTGTGCATACATGTAATATGGTTCTTATACTTTCCTAGGTACCTGTTTGATGGTTTCCTGATTTAAAAAGTGAAGTATTTCTTCAGAAATTGAAAACAAAAAATAAATTTTCATGATATTTGTTCACTATTCATTTCTACTTGTATATGCAGTAAAACTATGATCTCTCAAGGTCACAAGGTGATGGCCAAAGTGCCAAAGTGCTTGATTTATTCAGTGTTTCAAGTAATCCAAACATAGAAAATATAAGTAAAATTGCCAGTGAGCACACAAGTTGCTTGAGAGGGCCTGGGTGCCTGAGTGAGACAGCCTGTGAGACAGTCTGGGTGTCAGAGTGAGAGAGCCCATGTAAGAGAGCCTGTGCATCGGAGCCATTGATGCCCGGGGGAGAGAGCTAGTGTTCCTGAGCCATTGATGCCAAAACAAGCGGTGCCTCACTGTATTACTCTTTTCATGAAGTTTCTGTTATTCAAAATTGGAAGGCTATCTATGCTTTCTTTGAAAAGAATTGTTGTTTATAAGAAAAACAACAGAACTAATCATCAGTTTCAAGATTACATCCAGACCATGATCATTTTATGTGCTAAAATACAAAGATGGTACATTTGATGTCATTTGTTCTTCACCTCTTGTACGTGTTAGGAAATTGTTAGTAAATATGACATTATTAGTCTAATGCACTAAAGTATGTTCTACTGGACTGTAGCAGGTATCACTCATGAATTAACTTATTCTGTTTTTCAGGTGGTTTAGAACAACACAAGCAAAATGACGCTGGAACGAAATTTACAATTGCCCGCTGAAGTTGTGACAAAAAGAATGGCGGCGGGTCACAGAACAACAGCGATGGACATTCCGAAGAAAGACGAGCCAATCAACAGTCGGAATAGTCCGAGTAACCTACAAGTTCTCATGACAAGCAGCTCCGACTTCGAATTTCCAAATAGGTAATTACAGTTATAGGTAGTGATCACAATTATTTTAACTAGTGACATTGTTGAATTTGTCTTTGCCATGAGGTCATTGTCCTTAATGATGTTTGTGATTTTACTGCTTGTAAAATATTAAACAAGAAAATGAACAAAAATCACTTTTTAAGACTTGAATTCATTGATTTTGTAATTGTGTCAATCCACAAAGTTGAATCCTAATAACCATTCATTTTGACTTCAAAAGTTGAAATCCACAGATTCATGTTCACACAAAATAGCGGTTTTGGTTAAAACTGTGAAATTATATGCCTTAGGAATATGATGAGCTGACAGTAACTGAACTGGATGAAGTTGAATTCATTTAGGTCATAGTTACAGTAATTTAAAGTCAACTAATTTAGTACATATTAATTTATATACATCTTTTTAATGCTTTTAAGTCATAGTGGTGACTAACTTTTCAATTGTTGCAACTGCCATGCTTAAAATGCCTGTCTCCAGCCCGCCTCTTTAAGATACAGTGAATATTTTCTGTGTTAGAGATGTCAGTCTTATTGTATCTGACATGCCTGAGACCATCTGATGTAAAATTTGAATATTTCAACTGGAATAACCCTTAGCCTGCTGGCGGCAAGTTATTCTCCCTTTGCGACCAGTGCAGACCAAGATCAGCCTGCACATCCATGCAGTCTGATCATGGTCTGCACTGTTCGCCATTCAGTCACTATCATTTTGGTAAGCACCTCTTTTAACAGTCGGCCTTGTCCACATTCAAAGATGGACAAGTTCATTATAGAAATTTAGCAGGGTATGGGTTAAAATACAAAGCTACTGGACAACAATGTAGAGTAGATGATCTTAAATTTGAATATTTCAGTATGCTTCAACTGGACCACGATATAGAGCAGCTCAGTCTCACTGAACAGTCCAACTCGAGCACCGACGTCTCCCCCACAGCACACTCTGCACCTGTCACACCGTGTCACAATCAGTTTAACAGTGTAGATTACACAGCTACTCAGGGTGGATTCTTCGAGGGGCTGCTGGGATGTCTGCGACCAGTGTGGACCATGATAGGCAAAGCTGCTGTCGCCGAAATGAAAAAAGACAGCACTGGTATGTAGAAGTTACTTACTTCCCTTTTGATTCTTAAAATATCTAATAGTTTGTGAACAAAATATCACGGCTAAATTTTGTCTTTAAATAATTTCCTGAAAACTGATGATTATCATAGAAATTGATACCAACTGTGTTTTGTTTGCAAAAAGTGGAAATGGAAGGGAATTGAATTGAAATGGAAGTAAAAGTTTTTGTCGGGAAGATGAACTTTTAATAAGAGATCTGTTTCACAGACAGAATATTCTTGCCTACCTAGCGGGGAAAGAATGCGTTTGTTAGAACACATGCCAGAGATAAATATTCCTGTCTTTCCCTAAGAAAAACCTTGTCTAAAATAGAATGCACTTCAGTGAAGTCACATTGTACTACCACTGTTACAACATCATAAACTATATACATAATGTCAGAAAATGCCCACACCTGGTTGTCATTGTGATCTATTTTGAATGTGATAGGCAAGGAAAATGATGTTACATGTCTGCCTGTGAATAGTAGTTGTTTTCCCAACCTTCTGGACAATATGGATAACCCTCAACTTGATAAAAGACATTGATATCATTTGTTCTCCACCTTTGATGATTCAAGTGGTGAAGTTGGCAGTTACTTGCAGAGCACAGGTTTGTACTGGTACAGAACCCAGGTACACTGGTTAAGGTTAACTACCTGCTGTTACATGACTGAAATTTTGTTGAAAAATGGTGTTAAACCCAAAACAAACAAAAGTAATATGTCAGTATAAGTAAATGGATGTTATTGAATTATAATAAACCTTTTAATGCAAAATATTAGTGGATATAACTTGTTATAAAACATTTACTTGATATTCTTCAGATGACTGGGAAATTCCATTTGAGAATATCTCGGACCTGCAGTGGCTCGGCAGTGGTGCACAGGGAGCTGTATTTCTCGGGAAGCTGAATGGCGAGGAGGTAGCGGTGAAGAAGGTCAGGGACGTAAAAGAGACAGACATTAAAAATCTCAGGAAACTAAACCATCCCAACATCATTCCATTCAAGTAAGTAAAAGAGTTCAACAGTTAGTTTAGTCTTGAAATACCAGGAGGGCTGTGTGTTTGTAAAACATTTAAAACTGTTTCATTCATTAGGCACATTTTGTATGTGGGTAATAAAAGTTTTGATCATAAGAAAATCAAACACGCATTTGACGGACAGCCAAGAACAGAATACAACAAAATTTCACGTTTTACAACAGTAGAAATAATTGCTTGATAGACAGAATATTTTCAACAATAGAAGTTTATTGCCCTGAGTCCTCATCTTTAGGTTCAAAGCTGAAGAAGAGATCATGCTAGCATGAAGCTGTGTGTATAAATCTCTGGTAGTGTGGCTTTAGTTGAGTGGTTTCAATTGTGCTCCTCCCTGGTTGTGCCTAAGCAATTTCTGTTGTGCTCTTCCCATTTTTCATACGAGAACATTTCTATTTGGAATTCTGTTTTTGTTGTTTGAAAGTACTGAAAAGTTGACATGTTGTTAAATCACATCCATTCAGTTGTATAAGAGAATTTTATGTTTTACCTAAAGAATATAAACTAACTCCATGTGTGCAATTCATGCAAGTTCTACCATAAAATAGATATTAGTAGAAGACCGCAATTTCTTTCCTTGTACAGACATTAATTTTGAATAGGATTTCCTTTATTTTATATGGCTCAATGCATTAAAAAATTCTGTTGTTTCCAAAGTATATTATAAGTATTGCATGTCTTTGATATTAGTTTTGATGTAAAGGACACTTAAACAAGAGACAAGATGGTAATTTTCCTCCTAGAAAAACAGGAGCGATTTGTTTATGACCTTCAGACAACACGATATTCAGTCAATATAAAAAGTTCTGAAAACTGCCGATTCAGCAGTGTTGCGTTTTCGCAGAGGAGTGGATTGTATACAATGATATAAGAGTACGTGATATTACACAAGTAGAGTGTTTTTAAATAAATTTAAGGTAGTTTTTTTTGTGTTAGACTGGGTCTGCATGTTTAGATTTAGTTTCCTTGAGAGACAGCATTCTTGTGATTGCATTTTGTCTGATACGGGCTTCACATTTTCAACAGTGACAGTTATGTAACAGCAGTCACTTAGCCAAACCTTTGTTCCTAGATGCCTTACCAGTATGAACTTGTTCCCTTCAGCTAATTGACAACTTCTTCACATGAATCTGAAGTTATGTCAAATAGTCACAGGCAGCACTCGCTGCTTCAGGTTATCAAACATAGGACCTCCTCCCTGATAATCTTGCCCTCAACTGAGCTAATTGGAAGGGCAAAAAGCATTTAGAATATAGCGCCTAACAACATTTAATTATGAGTCTGAATATATGACTTGTTACTTTGGGAATTTGTTTTAAAAGATGATATTTAACTGCATAAATGCAAAACATAAAATCTACATTGATTATCAGTGCATATTGATCATTTTTCATTTATCTGTTGTAAATATTATAGTATTTATATATTCCTGTGTCATATTCGGACAGTTTTATTGTTTTGGTCAATATAAGATAATGGTGTAAATAATTCCCTGTAATATTATGTAATTATTAAATGTCTGGAAACTTGTTTGCGTATTTTGTTATTTTGACGTATAATTCTAACAAATGACATCCAGGAGATAAACCACTTCCTCTGTTGTCTTATAATTTTATGGATTTCCTATATTTCTTGTTGTCCTTGTTTTATTCTATTTCATTTCATTTTTCTATGTTTTAAATAAATTTCTCCTG
Organism: Mercenaria mercenaria; assembly: GCF_021730395.1. Lineage (NCBI taxonomy): Eukaryota > Metazoa > Mollusca > Bivalvia > Venerida > Veneridae > Mercenaria > Mercenaria mercenaria. Next base: position 4,316,516 of record NC_069378.1, read on the forward strand.
TTTTAGATTGAAAAGAACACAAATATGAGAGAACAAGAAACATTCACTTCCAATTTGTCTGCATTTAACTTCCTTAAGGTCTTCTAAATTCTCAATTACTAACCAGTGATCCTTTTTCAGGGTATGATCTTATATATCTTCAATTGAGACACTGCTAATATTAATTAATTATGTACTTAATTAATTAATTGATATAAATATCTATATTACATTACAGGGGTGTTTGTACGCAGGCGCCGTGTTACTGCATTATCATGGAGTACTGTCCGTATGGTCAGCTATACGAGATTCTACGTGATGGGAAGGAACTGCCGGTAACGCTGGTTCTCGATTGGGCAAAACAGATTGCAAGTGGAATGAATTATTTGCATAATCATAAAATCATTCACAGGGACCTCAAGTCACCAAAGTAAGTAAAGCTTTTGGAAGTCAAAGATACTTATATATGATAACAGATTTATATAATGTGCTTTTCGTGACAAACTTATTCAAAGGCATGTTACATACCGTGGCAGCCACTCAGGTAGCCGAATTCATCCTCTACTAGTACAGACACAGAGTGATCTTACCAGAGAGAAAGTCCCCAGAACTGAGATAGACAAGTCTTTGAGGTACAGGCACGTCTGGCTAACTTAGCCTAGCTCTTTGCGACATTGAAGCCGTCTTTCCTAGGAAGAACCAGTACTTGCATCAGATAGGAGACATGAAAGAGTATCCGAAATTTTCTAAACCCAGGACCTCTGGATGGACAGTCAAGCATGTTACCACTAGACCACTGGCCCACCTGCCCCTGTATTTGTAATAAAAGTGTCTTTAAGCTTCACAAAGGTCAATTGTTCAAATTTTAAAGCAGTTTGCTCATTTGTTATTTCCTTTAGATACTTACTGACCTCTAAAGGTAGCCTGATAACAACTTAAAAGAGGCTTGCTTATAAATTTCAAAAACAAAACCTTTGCAAAAGTATTTAAAGTTGGACCTTGGCTTAGATATTTAGTTTGTACCAGTTTATTTTACTTGATTGAGTTGAAAGCTTTAAGCTTACTTGAACCACTCTCGAGTCTGCTTTCTGAAAGTCCCAGCACTCAAGTCCGTCTTCTGAAAGTCCCAGTACTGGTGTCTTATTAGAAGGCATGATTGTGACCCCAGTAAGACTTGAATGCACCACCCCCAGGTTGAGTGGCCGACACCTTTACTACAAGACAACACCACTCCCCTCTATAACTTAGATATTTTGTGCTTCAGTGACAATTGCTGTACACTAGAGATGGAAATGATTTAACATGTGTTTATTTACAGTGTGTTGATTGGTAAGAATGATGTAGTTAAGATCTCAGATTTTGGGACCAGTAAAACGTGGAATGAGAAGTCGACCAAGATGTCGTTTGCCGGCACAGTGGCATGGATGGCACCAGAAGTCATCAGGAATGAACTGTGCTCTGAGAAAGTGGATATATGGTTAGTCTGTCTGTTTTACCTGCCTCTCTGATGTGACTGTAAGTAAACAGTAATTTAGTGTCTTGATCGACACGATACAAGTAACTGACAAGTTTCATTAATTAATAAATTTTATAAAATGGAAATGGAGGGAAACTTCTTTAATTTCTCTCTTTTAACCGCAGACTTTTGAGTTAAATTTTCAAGACTTGATTTTATTTACTTCTGAGCAAATTTGTTACATACTGGTAAACATTTTCATGTATTTGTGTAAATTAGGGTCAGTATTTCAGTTGTAGAAATGAAGGTCAGTATTTGAGTTGTAGAAAACTATTTTTCCATTAAAGCAGTTTGGTTGCTGTTAAGTAACGATAAGAAATGTAGAAAAAATGATAAAAAAGTGGAATTTAAAAGGAGACAGGAATGTTTTTATAAAAGTTTTTACCTACTTAAAGCTTTCCCCATGGTTGCATGTTTTTCCCACTCATACAGCATTAAGTCTAGGTTAAAGTCCTCTGGGTCCACTAAATGTAGAAAGTGGCAGACTTCTATATGGATGTACATGGTAATGTGGTATCATTCACTGAATTGTGTCTGCTACTGATTGCAGAGTAAATTGATAAATTTCCTGCTTTTACGGTCCATAATTGAATTAACTGGTGTTTATTGTTGCTACAAAATGGGAAAAGCCATAGAAATTGTACTTCATCAGTTATTGACTGGAGGAAAGGAGAGACGTAACTTGAACTGTGACAAAATATCATAGCAAAAACTGAAAAAAATCTATCTCAGAAATGTCAGTTAATTTGCAGGATTGAGTTTCCGCAGAATTTATATGATGTTTTCAGATTAATATTATTGATGGAAGATGTTGAAGATTAAATAAGCAAAAAGTCTTATACATTATTGTACCCCCCGACAACAAAGTTGTAAGGGGGGGTATACTGGTTTCAGGTTGTCTGTCTGTCTGTCCGTCTGTCCGTCTGTCTGTCCATCTGTCCGTAGACGCAATCTTGTGCGCACCATCTCTCCTTATCCCCTTGACAGAATTTAATGAAACTTCACACAAGTGATCAGTACCAACAGTAGTTGTGCATGGGGCACATTAGGTTCTTTTAGAAAAAAAATTTGCAGAGTTATGGGACTTTGTTTTTTTGTTACTATACTATATATATACATAGACCCAATTTTGTGCGCACCATCTCTCCTCATCCCCTTGACACAATTTAATGAAACTTCACACAAGTGATCAGTACCAACAGTAGTTGTGCATGGGACATGTTAGGTTCTTTTAGAAAAAAAAATTCCAGAGTTATGGGACTTTGTTTTTTTGTTACTATACTATATACATAGACACAATCTTGTGCGCACCATCTCTCCTCATCCCCTTGACACAATTTAATAAAACTTCACACAAGTGATCAGTACCAACAGTAGTTGTGCATGGGGCATGTTAGGTTCTTTTAGAAAAAAAATTTGCAGAGTTATGGGACTTTGTTTTTTTGTTACTATACTATATACATAGACACAATCTTGTGCGCACCATTTCTCCTCATCCCCTTGACACAATTTAATGAAACTTCACACAAGTGATCAGTACCAACAGTAGTTGTGCATTGGACATGTTCTAGGTTCTTTTAGAAAAAAAAATTCCAGAGTTATGGGACTTTGTTTTTTTGTTACTATACTATATACATAGACACAATCTTGTGCGCACCATCTCTCCTCATCCCCTTGACACAATTTAATAAAACTTCACACAAGTGATCAGTAACAACAGTAGTTGTGCATTGGGTATGTTAGGTTCTTTCAGAAAAAAAAATTTGCAGAGTTATGGGACTTTGTTTTTTTGTTACTATACTATATACATAGACACAATCTTGTGCGCACCATTTCTCCTCATCCTCTTGACACAATTTAATGAAACTTCACACAAGTGATCAGTAACAACAGTAGTTGTGCATGGGGCATGTTAGCTTCTTTCAGCGACAAAAATTGCAGAGTTATGGGACTTTGTTTCTTGTTAACATACTATGTACATACAGTCTGCATATGCAGTTTTGTGCATGCCTAATCTACCAAACCCTTGCACACAATTTAATGAAACTTCACACAAGTGATCAGTACCAACCCTAGTTGTGCATGGTGCATGTTACATTCTTTTAGATAAATATTCTGCATAGTTATGGGACTTTGTTTTTCGTTACTATACTGTATACATACAGTCTATATATACATACAGTCCACATAATTATGCAATCTTGTGTGCGTCAAATTGCAATGTACTTTGTAAGTGCATGCGGGGGGGTACATTCATCACCTTTAGTGATAGCTCTAGTTAAAGAAAGTAATTTTCACAAGATAGCGGTATTTTAGAATGGAAGATGATTTTGACTGATTTAGTGATTGGTTATATTTCTTGAAAATATATTGCTAAGGGGAAGTAATTTTCATACAAAATGTGTAGATGACATACTGTAAAATCATTCAACCTTTAGCCTGCTGGCGGCAAGTGATTCTGCCTTTATGACCAGTGCAGACCCAAGACCAGCCTCCACATCATGGTCTGCACCGATCACTATTCAGTCAGTAAATTTTCAGTGAACACCCCTTTGAATAATAAATGGTACTGTCAAAATTGAATGATGGACCAGTCCATTTTAGAAATTTAGCAGGGTAAAGGTTAATTTTGCGGACATGAAATTTTGGTGTTTTGGTCAAAAGGACTATTCCATGGGGATATGAATTCGTGGATATTTTAATTTTTGGAGATAAAAGAGAATAAAAATTTTGCTGGCTCATATGGATTTTATTTCTTGGATTGACGATGCCGCAAAACCCACAAAAAAATAGTCCCCACTAAAATTAATGATTTCTTAGTACATGGCCCTATTAACATTTTGTTTTGTTCTATTAGAGTTATAAGGTCAATATTATTCTTTAATCTCAGCTGGAAACTTTAATGGTGATAAATTCTTGTTCATTTATGTGGCATACAAACACTAACAAGCAGCCACTAAGTATTAGCGAAAAAATGAGAGTTTTCAATGATTTTTTCCTTGCTAAAAATGGTGTAAGATTGTTTGAGCTGTTCACTTACTTTTGCTGTATATAATCTAACTGATTTTTTTCAGGTCATATGGCATAGTGCTATGGGAGTTATTGACAGGAGAAATTCCATATAAGGAAGTGGACTCGTCAGCTATAATCTGGGGAGTAGGTCGGAACAGCCTTCACTTACCCATTCCAGCAACCATCCCCGAGGGATTTAAATTGTTAATGCGACAATGCTGGTTAGTTGACACATATTTTTGTGACAGTAGATTTAGGTTAAAATTATGACCATTAAGATTAAAATTTGATGGATTCACAGTTTTTTATCTGATTACAATTATTGATTGTGTCGTCTTCACCATTTCAAGTGTGACATATATATAATGTCACAGAGTTCACTATGATATATTTGTTTCTTTATGTCAAATGAGACATGAACAGTTTTCCAGGTGTTGCCTCATAAAGATCATGCTTTATTCTCCATGACATAAAATTCTGTATTAATCAATAAAACCATAACACCACTTTTTCGCAATTTTTTTGCTAACTATGCAAATATAAAACATGATTTATACAACATTCAGTCTCTGAAAAGGATGGTATGAGAATTCCTTTACTCCCACACAGTATGATTATACCAGATGTTATTCCAGTTCAAATGAAAATTGAAATTGAAATTCATGAAGATATCGCTATTTAAAAGATTTTTGTGTGTAAATTTTCTAGGAGTGCCAAGTCCAGGAATCGTCCGTCATTTCGCCAGATTCTGATGCATTTAGAAATTGCCTCCCCTGAACTGCTGAACTTTGATCAGGAAGACTTCATAAAATCGCAGGTAAGTTGCTATTTGAGACATGATAAAAGCTAATATTAATGTCCTGTATATGAGCCGTGCCATGAGAAAACCAACATAGTGGCTTTGTGACCAGCATGGATCCAGACCAGCCTGCGCATCCGCGCAGTCTGGTCAGGATCCATGCTGTCCTCTAACGGTTTCGCTAATTGCAATAGGTTTTTAAAGCGAACAGCATGGATCCTGACCAGACTGCGCAGATGCGCAGGCTGGTCTTGATCCATGCTGGTCACAAAGCCACTATGTTGGTTTTCTCATGGCACGGCTCAATTATTTGTGTCATTCTAACTTCGTTCGGCATAAAGTCTTCATTCAGACAAAGGAACATAAGTATGCCAAATATGTTTGATTTTTTTTCGGATTTATGGAAAATTTCATGCTTGATTTTGCATTTCAAACTTTACATACAGACTTTGAAATATATACTGAAAAGTTTTCAGTAAACCTTTTTCTCCCTGAAATTACAGAAGGACTTTTTAATGTATTGTACTTAATGCTCCTTACATTTAGTACTGTGTATATTTTTTACTGTTTCCTTGAAGAATCAGTTTTTCACTTCTTTAAAGCCTCTTTAGTTATGTGTCAAAAGTTCATGTAATTAATTTAATATTTCTGTGTAACAGATTAAATGGAGACTGGAGATTGGAGAAGCGTTGGAGAAGATACACAGTGAGGGCAGCCACCTGGCACAGAATGAGGAGGAGCTGGTCAAACGTAGACTTCAGGAACTGAGGTAATATATTCAACGGTTAATTTGATACACCATCAGTAGATATCAGTAAAGATGTAATTGATTAGACAAGAATAGTGTTTGAAGTTTATTTCTTAAAAGGAGTTAAAAGCAAGAGACAGTTGATAGAAGGGTAACAGGTAGGGAATCAGGATATTTTGATTGAAGGTTAAGAAAATGAATTGAAAACATGGTATTTGTAATTGAAGGGTAAGAAAATAGATCTGAAGACAAGATATTAAGGTAAACAGTTAATAAATTATAAGACACTCACAATAAACTGTTGAAACTCGTTATCTCCCCAATCTCAAGGGATCAAATGTTTTATTTAGAGATAACCGAAATTCAGCTTAAAATGATATTTAGTGCATGTGTTTTTGGGACAGGACTTGAAAATGTCTTCGAGATAGCTGGTGTTTGGAGATAAGCGAGTTTGTGATATGAGCCGCGCCACGAGAAAACCAACATAATGGCTTTGCGGCCAGCATGGATCCAGACCAGCCTGCGCATCCACGCAGTCTGGTCAGGATCCATGCTGTTCGCTTTCAAAGTCTATAGCAATTAGAGAAACTGTTAGCAAACAGCATGGATCCTGACCAGACTGCGCGGAAGTGCAGGCTGGTCTGGATCCATGCTGGTTGCAAAGCCACTATGTTGGTTTTCCCATGTCGCGGCTCATATTGACTTTCATCTGTATTTTAACTGAAGGGTAAGAAGATAGATTGAAGACAAGATATTTTTAAATAGGAAGTAGTCCTGTGATGTTGTGATGCTTTATTTGATTCAGGCATGCACAGGATGTTAGGGAACATTATGAGCGGAAGTTGGAACGTGCCAATAATCTCTACATGGAACTGACAGCCTGTATGCTACAGCTGGAGAAACGTGAGAGAGAACTCATCAAGTAAGAGCAACATTTATCATGGTTTACTTATCCCTTATGAATGTATGTTTAAGTAAGTTTAAGGCTTGCATGTAAAGTAATCTATCTAATGATATTAAGTATACCTTCACCTGTGGAATAAAAAGGAAAGCACAGTGTGTTGGGGATCAGATCAGGTCATGGGCTTGAATCTTTGCGAGATCAATTTTTTTACCATGATATCAGCTATCTGTTTTCAAAGGCGCCATAAAGCATATATAAAGAGTAGTTAGCATTTATAGTGTAAGAACTTTCTATTCAATATCTCTAACATGATCAAGTTAAAACTTTAAAACAAGTGTAGTTTATAAAACTTAGAGCTTTTGTTTTCAGACGTGAACAGCAACTGGCAATGTATGCAAAGAAAAGAAAGAGTATATTACGGCCAGTCATTCGACAGGAAGTAAGGCTGGACAGACTGAGCAAGAAACGAGCATATAAATCTGGTTCAGAACCCACAAGGTATTGTAATTTCATTTAATTTCTGTTAGAGCAATTATAAGCATATTCTCTATAAAGCTTACCAGTTCAGTTTTCCTGCAAATGTAATTCAGCTATGTTGTAGGAAAACAAGTATATAGCCTCATTTGGGGACCTCCATGTCCAGGTGGTTAAGGTTGCTGGCTTCAAATCTCTTGCCTCTCACTGCTGTTGGTTTCAAAATCTCAGCTCTTTCATGTGAGGAAGCCATCCAGCTGGCTTGTGGAAGGTTGGTGGTTCTACCCGATTGCCAGTCCTTACCTGAAATAATGCTCAGAGGTGTACCTGTGGTCTTCCTTTGACTTGAAAATCTGGAAAGTTGCCATATCTAATTGTTGGTGTAAATGTAAACACAACAAAAGTAAAAAAGGCACGTTTTGTGTCATTCCTGAATACCCTTTATGAAATTTTGGCCATGGTAATGTTTGAACCAGTCAACATGCATACTGAATTACTAACAATTTATCCACATAATTATACCTAATTGTTGTTTGAGGATACACTAGTTTTAAAGATATAAGTATAATGATATTTGTTATAATACTGAATAAATGTACAGGAACAGTTAAGAAATATAATATTTATTTTACAGTCCGGAGAAGAGTGGAAGTTCAGCAAACATTCCGCCTCCAAAAGAACTAAGCCCCACCCACATTCACCCATCACCCACCAAGATGAGGATGTGGAAAAGGCGTCATCGCCGTAGCAACAGCAAAGGCGCTATTTCTACCTCCAATACTAGCCCAGTGAAGAGTCCAACCAAAGATGCACTTCATGATGAGCTACAATCAAACCAAATAAACTTACGTCATGTTGACAGAACTACAGTTTCTCCTTCAACATTTAACTTTTTGGGCCCGGCAACAGCTTTGAGAGAGTTGGGGAGCCCAACAGAACAAAATCCTGTACAAGAACTCGATCTTACTGCATCTAGTGTTAACTGTGATAAAAACTTAAATGATGTGTGTTTTGGATGTGAAGGTCATTGTTCAGACGTTACTTGCTCTAGTAAAGAGACAACACCATCGAGAGAGAGTGCAGACATTGAAAGCAATGCTTGTGATTCAACATATGACACTACACCAAGTCCCTCTTGTCATATAGAAAATATCGTTGAATTGCAAAAACAGAATGATGAAAACGATTTAGACACCAAATCAAAATCAACAATGTTGAACGATTTAGACTCTAATGAAAATTTAAAATCTTCCTGTGTTACAAACGATAGTGATGCTCCAATTATTGAAATTACTAAGGGAGATAATTCAAATTTAGACTATACAATAAAAAGGAGTATTTCAGATGTAGAGTTTTCTCCCTCTAATCCTCCTTCTCCTATGGGACTAGACAAAATGGAGGAAGACAGTTTTATTGGGCAGACAAGAAATTCTGTGAGATACAGACGTCCAAAAGTAAGTTTTGTATTTTTTTAATTTGAGATACTGAATGGAAATTTAAACAAAAATTGAGACATTTAGCCTGTGTCACTATTTAGAATAGTTGCTGTTGGGAAAATTCTGTAGCCTTACAATGTTGTTTTAGTATAACAGAAAAGCACATGTTGAGAACATCTATAAAACATGTAACAGAATTATTGAGATTAATAATGTGCTTGGATGTTGAAATATTAAAAGTTCTGCTGAAGAATTTTCTCTAGCTGCTTACATTTGTTATTAGGAGTGTTGACTTAAAAATCTATAGAGCTATTTTTTATGTTTATATATACTTGATAATAGCTTTTGCTCTGAAGTTGGCATTATTATATTGTTTTTGTATCAATTATTCTCCTTGTCAGTTTCATTTTTGGAAGTTGTTTGATACAAAGATGTCATAGTGTACTAGTAAGAACCCTGAAACAAGTTTGGCTAACTGACTGCCTTTATTGAACAGAAATAACAAAAATTTACAAATGAACTAGGGTTAGGGTAGTGCAGTGGTCAGCAGGATGTACCACAACACTAAGGACTCCTGGTTGAGTACTTAAATTGTAGTCTTCAGCAGTACAAGCCAATAATTGATACTGGAGAGGGGAATATGATACCTGTAGGCTAGGCTGGAAATGTACATGCCAGGTGGTGATTTTTATCAACTACCCATATTAAAAAAAAAGAAACCTTTTATCTTTACCACAGTTACATCCCATCCATACATCAAAACATTTTAATTTTGCAGAATTCTGATGATTCCTGGTCTGAGGAAGGTGAAGTCAGTTCCGATGATGGTTGTCGACGAATACACAGTCGACAGTCATATTGTTCCAGCGTAAGTTCCGAGGGAAATATTTCTGAGGAAGAAAATACGAGCGAAGTTTCTATGAGAGATAATGGACTCTTGTCAACCAATAGTTCAGAAAATTTACAAATTGAACTAGCAAAATGTGCAAATTTAGAAGGTTTATCCAGTGATGGAGAAATGAAATTCCACCGAATCAAGCAACGGGCTTCCCCTCAGCGATCATTAGAGGTAAGGATAGCAGTTATTACACTAACTGTTTTCATTGATCTGCTTTAATTTCTTAACACTTTATTATTTTCATGTATTAGTCTCGATTAAATTCATACTGTTTAAAAAAAGATCTATGAATGCTCTCAAAGTGAGAGGAACATCCAGCTAGTTGTATCTCTGAAGTCAATATTTCCTGAATTATGCCCCCTTTTTACTTGGAATTTCAGGTTAAAGTTGTGATTAACTTTCAAGGTCCATTATCAAAATAGTCAAGTATGCTGTCTCCTGCGGCAACTCTTGTATTTAATCCAGTTTCGAAACTTATCTTTATTTAATATATATATATAATGTTGTTGTATTTTTTCCATTCAGGTTCATCATGGCTATTCAAGTTCTGACTCGGATCAATGTTCAGATATAACAGTGCACACAGCCATTCATAGGAAGAGGTCTGTGGAAAGTCGAGACTGGTAGTCGTCCTAACAGTCAACATGGTCTGAACTATTATATTGCTGTTCCAAGCAACCAGTCTGTTGGATTTACACTGCTACCAGTCTGGTGAATATAGACTACAGCCAAAGAGTACCCAGTCACATTGAACTGTTGGCAAAACCAGTCTGATAAACAGGGCCTGTAGTCACCAAGAACTAGTCCATTGTATCAGTATACATAACCAGTCCAGCAAGAGAATGGACTGCTGTAACAAAGCACAAATACTATAGTCCAAGTCGGCAAGACTAGGCTAATTACTGATTACAGTGTTTTACATGGAAAACAAGACCTTTTATTTCAGTCAACACCATATTGTGAATAACATGGACAGAGTTCAAATCAAATTTAAAATTGACAAAAATAAGTCAAAGTAACTCCTAGGAGATGTCTCCCAGGAAACAAAGCACAAGTCAAGGCCGGTCATAGAACCAGTCTGGACAGTTTGCAGAACCAGTCTAGACAGTCATAGAACCAGCTGAAGAAATACACAGTGTAGGAACAGGGCACCAGTTGTAAACAGACTGGTCCAGTATAAAATTACTAGTTTCAGAAGCTAGACATGGTAGAAAGTAACTAGTTACAACTTTGTTTTTTAGCGAATAAAAGATTATCATGAATGAATTTATAAAATGTTACATACTTTTATTGGAACAGATGAAACTTTTCTTACAACCTTATATGCTAATAATAAAACAAGAAGCAGCAATATGATTTGATCACTGTAAACTGTAGAAATGCTGCTTACAGGAAATGAAATGTTAAACTTATATTCAGACTGTTAAATTTTGAAATTTCTATATTTTCTTGTTAAAAAACTTACAATAATTCATTATTTCATTTGAAAATAATCACTGTAGTCTGTTTAAAAAATCATTATAGTCTTTTTCAAAATAATACAAAAATAATCACCATAGTCTGTTTCAATATACGCATCAATAATTTTATAGTTTGTTTCATGAATTAAAGTACTACTGCAGTGTGGTAATTGGGTATAAGTTGAAAACGTAGTTGAAGCTTGATGAATACAATGCTGTTTGAAGGAGATAAGTTGCTAAGTGTTGGAGTCATCCATTTTAAAATATTTTGCACAACATTCCAAAGTTTTTTGTATCCCTTTTACAAAATATAAGATTCCATTTCATATTACCATTTTTTGGCATAAAAAGTGTTACATATTTGTGAAATATTATTTCGGTCAAACAATTTTTCTTGTTGAGACTTTTTTTTATTTGGAATTCAATCTGAAAATTGGTAGAAAAGTCCGAAAATGTTTGACTTATAGAAGTTGGTATGGTATAAAGTGTTTTATCTTTGATTTCAACTTAAAGTTTTATTGTGTATGAGTACACATAACAGTTGGCGTGACAATTCTGGACAGATTTATTCCCAGACAGAAAATGTTATGTATATTCTTGCAAAATTCTCTCCCTTTGTTCATTGATCTTGTTTGCAAATTCCAATTAATTGTCTGCAAATTCCAAATTAATTGTTTGCAAATTCCAATTAATCAAATGACAGATAAACAGACTATTAACTTCTTTCAGTGTGATCTCTAAAATAAAATTAATAATTATTCATATTTTCATTTAATAAGAGGCAACTAGTTGTATATGATGACTGCTATATATGAAGTAGTAGTGATGGTTTATCCAAAGAATTAATAAATATGGAGAACCGAAAATTGCAGAACTCAGGATTTAGCAACTGACAACTGACACAGTTACTCCAGAACAATTTTTAGCAATATTAATGATGACAATGATATTTTGTCTCAACATTTTACAAAACAAAATAGTGAAGTGGATTCATCTGTTTTGGATTGCCAATTCAAATTTACATTCCTTTATTTCACAGTGAAATTAAAATAAAACACAATATGAAATTCAGTGATATTAAGACATACCTGTGAGACTTTAGAAGAGAGTTTTTTAAAGTTTGCTTCATGTTTGCTAATTTGATAATATCCAGTTTTGTCAGCTAAAATTACTCCTATTAAAATGATTCTTCATGTGACAGAGTCTTTCAGCTGGCTATATAAGGCTGGTAGTTCTACCTAGGTGCCCACCTGTGATGGAATAATGGAGGGGTACCTGGGATCTTCCTCCACCAGCAAAGCTGGAAATTCACCTTATGACCAGCAATTGTGCCGGTGTGACGTTAACCCAACAAAACAAACAAAAGACAGCCATTAGTGTCACCGTGATAACTCTTGCCCACTGTCATGAGACTAATGAAGCTTTGCTCTATGTTATGTTTAAGATACAATTCTATACTTATTAATTCTTTGGTGTATCTTTAAGATATCTATACGAGAGGTTGTGTAACACAGGTAGGGCAACGATTTACAGTGTTGATGCTGAATCTTGTTAAAGGTGTTGAAGATTTATATAAAGTTTTGTCATATGTAAGTTAAAAGGTACATTTTTATAGCATGATGAAACATTTAATATATTATTCATCCCACCTTTAATAGGAAATATTGTTGTATTTTTCTTCTCTTTATCAATAACAGTGTAGTAAACATGACCGATTTCATATTGCAATGTATTCTAGGACAAAATTACATTTTTCATCCTTGTTACACAAATTAAAATGCACTTGTTAAAACTGGTACGAAAACCTCTGAAATATTTGTATATTTGCCATAGAAAGAATGCAATCTGCTCATATACATTTATTTGTCATTTTAAAGCAAAACTTTTGATCACTATAGTCTGTTTCATGAAATGCATAACGTAACTTAAACTTTGTTATTGTTATGGTCTGTTTCATGAACATACACAAACACAAAGTTTGTACTTTTAAAAGTATGATTTTTGATTTCTTCTTTATTTATCAGTTTCTCTACATAAGATTAGTTCTCGTTATAAAGCACAGATATTTTACCATGCTTTAAGAAAACATGGAAAAGCAGTAGAGTAATGTTATACATGTTGGTTTTAAAATATCAGGCAATAAAGGACAGTGATATATGTTGGTATTTTAATATCCAGCAAAAATGGACGCTGAAATATGTTGGTTTTATAAGATGGGGCAAACTATAGAGAATGATGTTTTTTTGGTATTGAGGTGTCAAATAAAAGAGAATAACATTTGTTGTCATTATGATTTCGGTCATGAAATAGAGAATGACATTTGTTGATTTTGTAAAATCAGACAAGAACTAGAAAATGATATTTGTTGGCATTGTAATATCAGACAAGAACTAGAGAATGATTTTTGTTGATATTGTGAAATCAAGCAAGAAATAGGGAATGGTATTTGTTAGTTTTGTAAAATTGGCCAAGAAATAGTGAATGATGTAATATCAGACAAAACTTTGACAGTGATGTATGTTGGTATTTTAATATCAGGCAAAAATGTACAGTGATATTTGTTGGTATTGTCAAATCAGGCAAGAAATAGAAAATGATGTTTGTTGGTATTTTAATTTCACACAGTTACTGTTATAAAATGGTACTCCTGATGAAGTTAGTTTGTTGTTCAGTTTTGACCTGTACAATATGTATGATATTAAACAGTTACAGATGTTTTACCCTTTAGACTGCTGGTGGCAAGATACTTTGCTTTTGCGACTAGTGCAGATGAAGATCAGCTTGCACATGCGTGCAGGCTGATCATGATCTGCACTGTTTGCTATTCAGTCAGTGAATTTTCAGTGAACACCCCTTCAAATAATAAGTGGTACTGTCCAAATTGAATGATGGACCAGTCCATTATAGAAATCCAGCAGGGTAAGGGTTAACAGATTGACTATGTAATGCTGTGTTATATAAAGTGCTATGGTTTAAGTTACATAGATTTATTTGGTTATGTTTAAGCTGTTCAAAGGTTTTATTCATATTGAATTATGAAATTTTAAATGTTGTATGTTTTATTCAGAAAGTCAGTTTTTATCTATTTATTGATTTTGTTTTTTTTACAAGTTTAAACTGGAAATAAGTTGTTAATGGTTGAATGTTTAGGGGTTGTTTCATTTTCAGATGATGATGTTTAATTCAAGCTATTTCATTTATTGAATGATGTCTTTTTTAAACATTAAACAAGGTCAGTACAATAAGCAATACAAAATTTCAAGACAATAACATAAGTGCATTGTTTCACCATCTGTACAAACACACATAGAATATACGTTCAAATACACAAACAATGCATTATATTTCTTGGAATCATATTTGTTTATCTTTATCCATCATTTTAAAAATAATATGAAACAGACTTTTTCCCTTACACTTACAGTGCTGCTTCTGATTAAAGAACAACACTGGTTGTATTTTCTTTAAGTGTATGAAACAAACACTAAAGAGGTTAACATTTCATTCTTGTACTTTTCACTAAGTGTGTGAGATGTGATAGTTCCAGACATTAAATTCTTGTCAGAATTTGTAAGTATATACCTCAATAGAGCATGCGTAAAATTTAAATCAAAACCATGTACTTACACATGTTGCAAGATACTCACTTAATAAATAAGAATTTACAAAATTCTTTTTTACTGCATAAATATATAATAATCTACTACACATAGGCATGCATTGAAATCTCAGCTATTGTTGTTTTTTGGAAAAAACCTAGCGTTGAGAAGTGGAAAACGTATGTTGTATTAACCTTTTATATTAAAGAAATGAAAGATATGATATACAGATGGGTACACCGTGCTTTAATCAAAGCAGTGCTAGCATTTCATCATTTACTTTTCAGTTTCTAAAAGAAATATTAAACTCATTACAAGTGGAGTTAAATATTAAACGGGTAGGAATCATTAACACATTTAGAGAAAGCATCACTTCATTTAGCTACATGGTAAACTTTGCAAATAATCATTCCAGTTCTACATGTACATGGCATATTTTTTGCACATCAGTTTTTTTAGTCGTTGTATAAAATATACTTTTTTTCAGCATTCCAAAAAGATATTTACATGATTATAGAATTTTTGGAAAAACAAACAAACGTGTAATCAAATTCAGGAAATGTCCAGGATGGTTGATGTTTTAGGAGCATTTGATGAATCTTGTTTTATTTGACAAAGGCATTGTGTTTTTACATGCCTGAACATTGTTTTTGATTGAAATTGTACAGTCAATATCTAGTGTTGTTTATTTTTATGTTATTCTTTTGAATAAGTAAATTCTAAGGGAGATAATTACTGTATAGTGTGGGTCAGTTTGCTCTGCAGCAGTGATGTCCCTTAAGCTCCACACTTTTTTTTTTAAAGATGCTGTAACACTGTGAATCTTGTTTTTTGAAAAAGAAGCTGAGGAAGCTGTTTGTTTTTTGGTTTATTAAAAAAATCCCTTTTTTTTCCAAAAGAAAAAGTTAAATGTTTCCACTTGGCCGAGTGATTACACTGAACATTGACAACAAGGAGTGACTAATATTGATTAAAGACAGTATGTTAGAGTCATTGATCTTCCACCTCTTATTTATGTAGGAAAGTTGTTGGCTACTTGTGGAGAAGTAAGTACAGTCAATCATTCAGCTACCTGAAGTATAGGTTTGCGTTACAGCAGACAAACTAATTCTGAAACAGTGTCCTTTGATCTATATTTCATATTGAAAGAGTACAAGAATAGACTGTCTGTGCTTTTGTCTAGATTTTTACACTATTTGCAGGGTTATGATGTATTTAGTAGTGGCATTTAAAGTAGTTTATTTCTGACTTTTGATTTTAATACTTCTTACACATGTTTTAGATACAGGTAACTATGTAAAATATAGTCACACTCTCATTTATTTGATGCAGGCATCTTCATTTCTTCCATAATTTTTTAAACTCAAACAAGGAATATATATACTAACCTTTCGTTTTCTGTAGAGTTTTTGTTATGGGATTTACAAACTATTGTTTTAAAGGTCAGCATAAGTTATAGAGGTATACCTTGACCTTTAAATGTGACTCTAACTAAACTAATCTAGCTAAACTTAGATTATTTGAAATAAGTAAGTTATAATTCCAGTCCTGACAAGAGATTTAGAATAATGTAATTTCATACAATTGAAATAATACTTTCCTCCTAAATTAGTATGAGCATGATTTGTACGAAAAAGGCGAATTGTGGGAATTTACCTCTTTCAGATTAGTTTGGTTTTCAAATAACAATACATGTTTTTGTAACATTATACTGTAGACTGGAAGAATATCTTTACATAAATTTGAAACAGCAGAAGTGACTCTGTCTGTGCTAGGTGTTTTTACCTCACTTGTGAAATTTTCGTTGGGGGAAAAAAAGGCCCATTTTTTTCAAATTTCAGGCAGCTGTACCTTTTAAGTTTAGATACATTTGAATGAAAACAGAAAGCTGTATTACGTACTGGCATTTAGGATTTCTGAAATCTACCATGTTTTGCCATTTTAAGTTATTTATAAAATGGTACTTAATTAAAGTCAGAGTAAACTTTTACATGTATTAGTATATTAAAACTGTCTAGACAAGAGATAGATTTTTTTCACATCAGTTTACATATACTGTTGATGTTTACAGCATATGGTTCTAGATATGAATTTATTGTGGCCATTGCCTCAATTGATTTTATATTGTTGTTTTGTCTGAATGAAATATACTGTTTGCAGACATAATATGCAAATATTGTGCAAAAATAAAAACCTGATGATTTATTATGTGTCTGTCTTGTCTGTAAAAATCACTGGGATGAAACCAGCAGAACAATCAGTATGAATCCAGCAGAACATTCAGTATGAATCAGTAGAACGTTCAGTATGAAACCAGCAGAACATTCAGTATGATGCCAGCGAACATTCAGTATGAAACCAGCGGAACATTCAGTATGAAGCCAGCAGAACATTCAGTATGAGTGTTCTGCTGTATGAATCCAGCAGAACATTCAGCATGAATCCAGTAGAACATTTAGTATGAATCCAGTAGAACATTCAGTATGAAGCCGGCAGAACATTCAGTATGAAGCCTGTAGAGCATTCAGTATTTACTAAAAAATAATTAGTTTCTGTCTTCCTGTACAACAATTGGGAAGTGTGTAACAGGATTGTATTTGACAAATTTATTCCCGGGACCATTTTGAAGAGAAATAGAATTTTGGAATTGATGAAGGTAACAGTTAAATACAGTTAAAGTTTATTATGTTGCATTTGCTTTGTGGAACAGAAAGTGTTACAGAATCACATGTGGCAGCAAGCGCTGTCCAAAAAAGTTGTCTGCTCTCCAACTTGAGAAGTTTTTATCCCACTCATGATGTGAATGGGCATATTATCTTGGCCAAGTTCAATAACCAGCTGGATCCTCCCAAGTCTCTGGAGTAGCAATTGAATTACTAAAAGGTAGTACACTGTTCTACTTTGGTACACAGTCCCATTGACATTATCCATAGTGGGTAGGAACCAACGTCTGCTTTCCATTGTATAAATATTTATCACGTGACTGTCCTTCTACACCAGGTTTTTATTTAGAATGGTGCACACACATTCAAAAATACTCTAGAAAACTACCATTTTTTCTCTCCATTGACTTCAAGTGAGTGCAGAATGTTTGAATCAATCAAAGTAATATGGTCAAAGACACTATCCAGCAAATTGGTCTCAAATAAATATAATCGACTTGCCTAGACGGGCAATTATATTCTTCTTCCATTTAGGCTTCTGAAATTTACAACAAAAATAATAACTGAAATTGTAAATTTGTACCTGATTGATATGACACTCCATCTAAAGCTTTTTGAGCACCCTGCTTGTTTAAACCTAAGGCGTTTTGGTGGATGGTTTCTCTGACATTTCAGATGACATCTTTTTGTTTTTGGCACATTTTTTCGGCATATCTGATTGTGTGTAATCAAGGTGATAACTCCGATTTTGTGTGTACCTACAATGTTGGCCTACACATTTAGCATTTCAGAATATATGACATTAAACTAAAGCTATCACTTAAAGTGGTTAAAAGGAAACTAGGGTGATATTGTGGATAAAAAATAAAACCCTTTAAACTATTGCGAAATTGATAATTCTAGTATTTTACTGACATGCTTAACCTTGACCTTACCTTGCTAAATTTCTATTATGAACTTGTCCACCTTCCAATTTAGACAGTATCTTGTAGCTGCTGTCCCGTGGAAATTAATCTGTTCCTTACTTTTTCTGTCTGTTTTGCATTCTTTTTTTTATACTAACTGAAGTATTAGCACACAGATTATGTGAGACAATATTTGGTCTAAACTAATTATAGTTATTATAAACTGTCAGTATTTCTAAGAAACAGAATTGTTAGGGAAATATTCAGATGATATTATTCTATTTTGTATAATAATACGCTATTTTGGAAATATTAAAATAATGAAGTTTTAAACCATAATAATTTCAATGCCTTTCTAGAGGAATTAGACAAGTTTTCACGTCAGATGTCAACACTCAATATAAAAAATCGTATGATAACTACAAGCTTCACCTGAAAGACAATGCAATTGCATAAACTTGAAAATACCTTAAAAATATGTTACACAATTTCCACATGAGGCTTCCATAAAACCCTTAATAAATGCCCACCTTGAAACAAATGCCAACACTATGTTCTTCTACAACATAAATACCAGGATAGCATCAAAAAAAGACAATCTGAAACATTGGTACTCCTCGTTTAAATGGGTCAACAGTATTGTTGTACTTATAAAATAGACTAGCCCGGTTTATAAGTTGGTCAGGGCTACGATATGTACTGTATTTTGCCATTATTTTTTTAGCATGGATTCTCTTCAGTTTGGAACCGTTCATGTCTACAAACACGCTTGTTTATTTTATGAGGAGTACAATTTAATATAAGAATAATGAATACTATATACAAGAGTAATAAAAATACTATGGCACATACTGACAGTAAATTTCAACAGCTATTCATATCTGGCTGCGCTTTGATTGCTATGCAATTAATGTAAAATACATATTTGCCATTTCCTGTCCGGTGCTGAATAAAAACATCTCCAGGGCATTTATTAGGAAGATTACGGTAATTACTTAATGGGTATTTATACGGAAGTTTACGGTGCACAAAATACTAATAGAGAAAATCTGGAGGAATACCTATCCTCACAACTGAATGTCATTAACTGAGACTTCCAAAATAAAATGACTCGGCAGATAGCAGGCATTAAAACAAGACGTAGAACTATATACTAACAGTACAGCAGATTTGTTTGTATTGCCTAAATGTCCTTGATGGCCCCATATATAGACCCTTTTAAAAATAGTTCTGGACATTTGATAAATCGGAAGTATGAATGGCATAACCTTCTTTATTCAAATAACGTAGAATAAAGTCTGGACTTCGCGTACAGAAACAAAAATAATAGGAATACTGATACCTTCCTGACCCTTACCGTTCCAACCTTACCTTCCCCTTACCTTCTGTCTTAAGCAGCAACCTGTCTTAAGAAGCCAGATATTACAATTCATTCGGCTGGCTGCTTTAGGCATGTTTAACTGTGTAAGTTTTTTTTCTACATTCAAGATGTATAAGCTCCTACATATTACTTTTAGTGCCACTGCAATAAAAGCTTGTAGGCAGCTGGATCAATCTTTTTACTTCCTGGTATGAGTAGGTATACTCCCGGCTTATACCCTGTAGAATATGTGGGCAACACTCTGGCTATGCCTATGCTCACATTATCTGATGATCAAGCTGGGCATTTACTGCTTCTAAAACCTACTCTAAACAGTATATCGTCCAAAGTAAAAGAGACATAGGGCTTTGCGACCAGAAAAGATCCAAGTCAGTGCACATCCATACTGTTCATTTGTACCCACATCTATACTGCTTGTTTATCAAGTTCAGCTCTTGTTTGCAAATGATAAGCGAACAGTATGGATCCAGATCAGACTGCATGGATGTGCAGGCTGACCTTGATCAACACTGGTTGCAAAGACCTATCGTTGGTTTTCGCACAGCGGCACATAAATGCAGACTTTTGACCAAGTGTCTTGTTATGGTTACATTGCTATGGTAACCATACTTGTGATCAATTAGCATACTTACTTTCTACAAGAAGCCTGTCAGGAGTGTATCTTTTATTCTTTCATTCTGAAAAGAAAGCAGAAAAATAATGACACTTCGTTACATAACTAGGTAAAATCATGCTGAAACATGTAGTGTTTTCAGTTTATCATCTTCTCTATGTATGATATTGATCAAAGTTAAAATTTCAGGACAACTTATCAAGAGCATATACAACCATATGTGTACCTTGTCGAAGTAGGTCTTTACTGTGGTTTTATGTCTGATAATCTTAAGGCACTGGGTCTGGGTACATTTTTATACACTCATGCTAAGCATATTTATGTTTTTGGCAAGATAAAAAATGATATTCTACATTCAGGGTTCAGGCGCAGGGATCTTCCAATGTAAAAGTACGCGAATGGACTTTTTTCCTCATGGGTTATTAATTTTTAGCTTTTTCTTACGACCTTGAAATATCTGGGGTTGAGTTCAAAAGAACACCGGTAGCTGGTGATTTTTCGAAACTCGTCAAATCGTTCTTTAATGCGCTATTTGATGCTGTCAGAATGTGTCAGTAAAAGCCTCAGGTGTAAAAAAGCCTTACTGTATTTGAGAGCTGCTGGTCTAGACATTTCATCAATATTTTCAATAAATGTTGACTCTATGGAAGCGTGAAAGGGCAAATAGTCGCTAATATGTTTAACCTTACAGATGCGGAAAGGATATATGAACCATTAACACTAACATAGTCATTACCAGTAATCCCTATGTTCCAACAATGTCAAGGATGGATCAAGCTTGGTTACTGGGGGAACCACTGATAAAGAGAATATGGTATCTAAAATTCTGATGCACATATACATCAAAGTTTTCCTATGTATTAGATACTTTTTATTATATTTGAAGCCAATTTGTTTTCTTTAGTGATCAAATGCCAAAATTTAAAGAGACTATCGGACATTTCACACCGACATACTGATAATATTCGTACATACCCAGATACTTATCACAGACATATATATAACTATACATATAACATGTATGACAAACTATGATGCTAGTTTTTAACCCCACATTGATAACCCGCATTGATAACGCCACATTGATAAAACATGAACTACATTGTATAAATCTTATTGTTCATAAACGACTCTTCAGAGACATCTTTAAATTTTGCACATAAAGATATAGATAACACATCCGAGTTTAAAAAGCAAGCACTGAACAATTACAAAATGGATACTAATTTTAGTGCCTCGCAGACACAAGACTCTGATGACGTACAGGAAATGTATTGTGAGGAATGCGAAAAACATGACGACAGGTATACACCTGCAGTTGGATTCTGTGTGGACTGTGTGGAGTATAAATGTGTGAACTGTCTTAGATACCACATGAGACACTATAAAAACCATACAGTTGAAGAAAAGAACACTATGCCACAAGATTTCTATTTTGAAAAATGTTCATCTCATCCTAAAGAGCTTATAAAGTTTTTCTGTTCTGAGTGTGAAAAAACTGCATGTCAAGAGTGTAAGAATAATGATCATAAAAATTGTTGTAATGTATCTCACTTGCCAACACTTGCTAAAGACATAAAAACAAGCACGGAACTTAAAAGTCTTAAAGAAAATCTTGACAAACTCTCAAACGATATAAAAGATACAAAAAATAAGCTGGATGACAAGTGTGCAACAATGGATTCACTAGAAAATGAGGCAAAGGCAACAGTTAAGATGCACAAAGATAAACTGATTGCAACTTACAAACAACAACAGAACGAAATTATTGATAATTTTGATAAGAAAATGAAAGAAACTATTGCTAAACTGAAGAAAGAAAGGAAAGTGTTGGTTGAGGAATTAGCAGAAAAGCAATCCAAGTTTAAGTTGAGGATTAGTGATGAAGAGCAGAGAACTGTAAAAGCAGTTGAAAATTCAAATGCTGATTTCAAAACATTAAGAAAGAAACATCTGGCATTAGTAGATGATTTAAAGAAACTATCAGCTGAGCTTGTGCAAGCTCAGCCATTGGGTCTTAACTGCAAACTATTTCTCACAATGAAATTTACAGAAAGAATTTGTGAAAAACTTTCACAGAATATGCAAGAGTTTCAAAACAACTTTATACATCATTACAAAGTTGAACCAAAAATTGAATCAAAACAGTCCATTCAATCTCTAGAGACCACAACAGCTTTTTTCTCCTACATAGAAATACATAAATCAGCTGTAGAGAGGACTGCTACTTTTCATTCAGACATAAAACATCTATTTTACGGTATGTCAAGTTTATGTCTTCTAAATGAAAGCACACTTCTAGCAACTGATTATGACAGATGTTCTCTTGCCATATTTAAAATTACGAAGAAAACTTCACAATGCTATGATATAATAGAATTGCCCTCAGAACCCTGGGACATTACAAAACTTACAGACAATAAAGTTGCCGTTACTTTTCCAAATGAAACAATAACCAGACTATTTAGATCACCTGAAGCAATGATCAGACTGATTACATTTTCCGATTTAATGTCTGTGGTCAATACTAATGATATAAGAGTCAGCCCACCATGTCATGGTATTGCTTACAGTAATAACAATTTAATAGTCAGTAATGAGGAGAATGGAACTGTTCAGATACTGGACATGTCTGGTCGTATAATAAGAACTATTGGCAAAGATTCTAATGGTAAGCCTCTGTTTACTAAACCTTGGTACCTGGTTGTCAGTCCAGACAATACAACCATATATGTGTCTGACTATGAGAGACACACTGTGATAAGTCTGACCGTGGATGGTAAGGTCAAGGCCATTTACAAGGATGATCAGCTTAAACATCCACGTCAACTGACAGTGGATGAGTCAGGGGCAGTATATGTATGTGGGAGGTGGTCATACAATGTTCATCAATTATCATCTGACCTCACCAAAGTGAAGATCCTTCTGAATAAAGGTCAGGGAATGAACAGTCCAATGAGTGTTGCTTACTGCAAGAATAACAACACACTGTATGTAGGAATGAGAGGAAGGAACATTGAAGTGTTTAACCTGAAATAGAACACTTTCTATCCTATCACAATGAGTGCTAATTTCATTTTTGTTCATTTCAGCAATATCTGTTTTTAATACGACAGATGCTTTTTTCTTACAAAAAATGTATATAAAAACAGATGTCAATGATGACCCATTCAGAGATTTTTTTTATAAAAACAATAAAATAAAATTGGATTCTGGGTTGATTTTTACTCTGTTAATAATATTTCAAATTAAATTAAGATGTTAGAAATATTTTTTCAATCAATTCATATAAAACAATAATCCTTTTAATACTTTTGAACCATTTATACAGTGAAATACAGTGAGATGTTTATGATTATTACATTTTCTGTTCAGACATTATCTTATTGTTCAAACAAAGTCAATGTGCAACCAGAATCTGTTATTTTAGTAGAGCTAATTTCTTTTGTTTTTCTGCTAAATGTCTGTAATACATGTATGCAGAAATACAAGTTCAAGTACATGATAAGCTTAACAGGCTGGTAACATTGCCCGATCGGGCTTACGACATAAAAACTAATATTTCGTAAAAAATAATGAAGATGTTTCTTTCAAACTTGGTCCATTTATTAAGCATAAAATATTATCTTAATATTAAGATAGAAATAACTTTGTTGCCTTCAGTTTTGTTGGACTTACTTTCCTTTTTCAGATTTTTATTATGCATAATTTTTGAAGTCCAAAAAATGTTTTAATGCAATGTTTAAAACAGAAAAGGGTTCAATGGCTTTCTATTGCTCCAAACTTGTGCGCCAATACCTTTATTCTATATATTTAGGGTTAATACTTTGTTTCTAGCGCAGATGTATGAACATTTTTTACAACTAAAATTTTTCTATAATGTTGTAAGTGAAAGCACACAATGTTACCAGCCTGCTAAATAAGCAGTAAAGCTAGTCTTCTGTAATGGTCTTTTTCTTCTGTAAATTATGTGAAATTTGTAAATACATTATAAAATGCTTATGTATCTTTATTTCTTAGATAATACATCATCAACGTATACCACATCCTCCTACTTGTTACATATATTTTTGTTAGAGAAACTTAACAATGTTGTCAGAGCAGTTACATTATGTTGTTAGCAACTTCATTATTTTCTCATGTCAGCTTCATTATTTTGTCAGAGCAGCTTCATTATGTTGTAAGGCCAGCTTCATTATTTTGTCAGAGCAGCTTCATTATGTTGTAAGGCCTGCTTCATTATTTTGTTAGAGCTGCTTCATTATGTTGTAAGGCCAGCTTCATTATTTTGTAAGACCAGTTCATTATGTTGTAAGGCCAAGTTTATTATGTTGTAAGGCCAGCTTCATTATGTTGTAAGGCCAGCTTCATTATTGTGTCAGAGCAGCTTCATAATGTTGTAAGGCCAGCTTTATCATCTTGTAAGGCCAGCTTCATTATGTTGTAAGGCCAGCTTCATTAGGTTATAAGGCCAGCATCATTATGTTTTAAGGCCAGCTTCATTATGTTGTAAGACCAGCTTCATTATGTTGTAAGACCAGCTTCATTATGTTGTATGTCCAGCTTCATTATGTTATAAGACCAACTTCATTATTCATTCAGAGCAGCTTCATTATGTTGTAAGGCCAGCTTCATTATGTTGTAAGACCAGCTTCATTATGTTGTAAGACCAGCTATTTTGTAAGACCAGCTTCATTATGTTTAAAGACCAGCTTCATTATGTTGTAAGGTCAGCTTCATTATGTTGTAAGGCCAGCTTCGTTATGTTATAAGGCCAGCTTCATTATGTTGTAAGGCCAGCCTCATTATGTTGTATGTCCAGCTTCATTATGTTGTAAGACCAACTTCACTACTGTGTCAGAGCAGCTTCATTATGTTGTAAGGCCAGCTTCATTATGTTGTAAGGCCAGCTTCATTATGTTGTAAAGCCAGCTACATTATGTTGTAAGACCAGCTTCATTATATTGTAAGACCAGCTATTTTGTAAGACCAGCTTCATTATGTTTTAAGACCAGCTTCATTATGTGGTAAGGTCAGCTTCATTATGTTGTAAGGCCAGTTTCATTATGCTGTAAGGCCAGCTTCATAATGTTGTAAGGCCAGCTTCATTATGTTGTAAGACCAGCTTCATTATGTTGTAAGGCCAGCTCCATTCTTTTGTAAGGCCAGCTTCATTATGTTGTAAGACCAGCTTCATTATGTTGTAAGGCCAGCTTCATTATTTTGTAAGGCCAGCTTCAGTATGTTGTCAGGCCAGCTTCATTATGTTGTAAGACCAGCTTCCTTATGTTGTAAGGCCAGCTCCATTATGTTGTAAGGCTAGCTTCATTATGTTGTGAGGCCAGCTTCATTATGTTGTAAGGCCAGCTTTATTATGTTGTAAGGCCAGCTTCATTATGTTGTAAGACTAGCTTCATTTTGTTGTAAGGCCAGCTATTATGTAAGACCGGCTTCATTATATTTTAAGACCAGCTTAATTATGTTGTAAGACCAGCTTCATTATGTTTTAAGCCAACTTCATTATTTTGTAAGGCCAGCTTAATTATGTTGCAAGGCCAGCTTCATTATGTTGTAAGACCAACTTCATTATTATGTAAGGCCAGCTATATGTAAGACCACTATCATTATGTTGTAAGACCAGCTTCATTATATTGTAAGGCCAGCTTCATTATTTTGTAAGGCCAGCTTCATTATGTTGTAAGGCCAGCTATATGTAAGACCACTTTTATTATGTTGTAAGGCCAGCTTCATTATTTTGTAAGGTCAGCTTCATTATGTTGTAAGGCCAGCTTCATTATGTTGTAAGACCAGCTTCATTATGTTGTGGAGCTATCTATTTTGTAAGTCCAGCTTCATTATGTTGTAAGACCAGCTTCATTATGTTGTAAGACCAGCTTCATTATGTCGTAAGACCAGCTTCATTATGTTGTAAGGCCAGCTTCATTATGTTGTTAGACCAGCTTCATTATGCTGTAAAGCCAGCCATTTATTAAGACCAGCTTCATTATTTTGTAAGATCAGCTTCATGATGTTGTAAGACCACCTTCATTATGTTGTAAAGGCCAGATTCATTATGTTGTAAGGCCAGCTTCATTATGTTGTTTGACCAGCTTCATTATGTTGTAAGGCCAGCTATTTATTAAGACCAGCTTCATTATTTTGTAAGATCAGCTTCATGATGTTGTAAGACCACCTTCATTATGTTTTAAAGGCCAGATTCATTATGTTGTAAGGCCAGCTTCATTATGTTGTTTGACCAGCTTCATTATGTTGTAAGGCCAGCTATTTATTAAGACCAGCTTCATTATTTTGTAAGATCAGCTTCATGATGTTGTAAGACCACCTTCATTATGTTGTAAGGCCAGCTTCATTATGTTTTAAGGCCAGCTTCATTATGTTGTTAGACCAGCTTCATTATGCTGTAAGGCCAGCTATTTTGTAAGACCAGCTTCATTATGTTGTAAGGCCAGCTTCATTTTGTTTTAAGGCCAGCTTCATTATGTTGTAAGACCAGCTTTATTAGGTTTTAAGGCGAGCTTCATTATTTTGTGAGGCGAGCTTCATTATGTTGTAAGGCCAGCTGCATTATGTTGTAAGGCCAGCTTCATTATGTTGTAAGGCCAGCTTCATTATGTTGTAAGACCAGCTTCATTATGTTGTAAGAACAACTATTTTGTAAGACCAGCTTCATGATATTTTAAGACCAGCTTCATTATGTTGTAAGGTCAGCTTCATTATGTTGTAAGGCTAGCTTCATTATTTTGTAAGGCCAGCTTCATTATGTTGTAAGGCCAGCTTCATTATTATGTTGTAAGGCCAGCTTCATTATGTTGTAAGACCAGCTTCATTATATTGTAAGGCCAGCTATTTTGTAAGACCACCTTCATTATGTTTTAAGGCCAGCTTCGTTATGTTGTAAGGCCAGCTTCATTATGTTGTAAAGCCAGCTTCATTGTGTTGTAAGACCAGCTTCATTATGTTGTAAGACCAGCTATTTTGTAAGACCAGCTTCATGATGTTTTAAGACCAGCTTCATTATGTTGTCAGGCCAGCTTCATTTTGTTGTTAGGGTAGCTTCATTATTTTGTAAGGCCATCTTCATTATGTTGTAAGGCCAGCTTCATTATTATGTTGTAAGGCCAGCTTCATTATGTTGAAAGACCAGCTATTTTGTAAGACCATCTTCATTATGTTTTAAGGCCAGCTTCGTTATGTTGTAAGAACCAGCTTCATTACGTTTTAGGCCGGCTTCATTATTTTGTAAGGCCAGCTTAATTATGTTTTAAGGCCAGCTTCATTATGTTGTAAGACCAGTTTCATTATGTTGTAAGGGCAGCATTGTAGACCATTTTTGTTGTAAGACAGCTTCATTATGTTGTAGGCCAGCTTCATTATTTGTAAGGCCAGCTTATTATGTTGTAAGTCCAGCTTCATTATGTTGTAAGACCAGCTTCATTTGTTGTAAGGGCAGCTATTATGTTGTAAGCCAGCTTCATTATTTGTAAGACGAGCTTCATTATGTTGTAGGCCAGCTTCATTATGTTGTAAGGCCAGCTTCATTATTTTGTAAAACCAGCTTCATGATGTTGTAAGGCCAGCTTCATTATGTTGTAAGGCCAGCTTCATTATTTTGTAAGGCCAGCTTCATTATGTTGTAAGACCAGCTTCATTATGATGTAATGTCAGCTTCATTATGTTGTAAGGCCAGCTTCATTATGTTGTGAGGCCAGCTTCATTATGTTGTAAGGGCAGCTATTTTGTAAGAGCAGCTTCATTATTTTATAAGGCCAGCTTCATTATTTTGTCATAGCAGCTTTATTATGTTTAAGGCCAACATCATTATTTTGTCAGAGATTCTTCATTATTTTGTCAGAGCAGGTAAATTACTTTATCAGAGCAGGTTTATTATATTGTAAAAACAGCTTCATTATTGTTTTCGTTAGACTTAACTATGTTGTCAGAACAACTGCATTTTACTGTCAAAGCAGCTTTCACTGTATTGTCAGAGCATTTTAATTATGATTTCAGAGCAGCTTCGGTATATTGTCAGAGCTAAATCACTATGTTGTCACAGTAGTTTAATTATATTGTTTGAGCGGATTAATCATGTTGTCAGAGCGGCCTCATTATGTTGTCAGAGCAGATTCATTATTTTGTCAGAGCAGGTTCATTATTTTGTCAGCAGCTTTATTATATTGTCAGAGCAGCTTCTTCCGATAAACTTAACTATGTTGTCAGAGCATCTTCATTATATTGTCAGACCAGCTTCATTTTACTGTCAAAGCAGCTTCATTATTTTTTCAGTATACATCAAAACAGACGTTGCAGCATTTTTTTTAAAGTATTCAACATTTTTAGGTGATTTGAAACATACAAGCAATATTGGCACTGAAGACAACTGATCTAGAATTGTGACCTAGAACTATGACCTTGAATGTGAACAAATGAAGGATCTTCATACGGCTGTGATGAGGAGGACATACAACTAAAATTTTAGAAAAACTCTTATCGGGATACAAACTGGACTAAGAATCAAAGACTAACATTTAACCATAACTTGCAACCGTGATCATGTGCTGAAACAGTTGCAACATTCCTTCTGCAATGTGTCTTGAGGTTGTAAACATTTGTCCACTGTTTCATGAAAATTTGTCCAAAGTAACCAACTGTTTTATCAAGCGTGGCATTCCAAGAAGATATGTTAGTACCATGTGAATTCTAGGCTAGCACATGGAATTCACATAGATGCCTGACCGAGTACGAAGTTCATGGCACAGAGGATGCCACCTTTGGCCAGTCTCATCTGGACAATTCTCGAGATTCGACAATGTATGAAATGTGTCTAGCATCTCTGAGAAGGTCGTAAGTTGGTGCCGGTAGTCAGGAAAACTACACTGAGTCTTCAGATATATTCAATAATGCTGGCCTATTAAAAAGTGTTTTCGGTATAGCGTTTAAAATTCTATTTT
This sequence comes from Mercenaria mercenaria, assembly GCF_021730395.1. NCBI lineage: Eukaryota > Metazoa > Mollusca > Bivalvia > Venerida > Veneridae > Mercenaria > Mercenaria mercenaria. The sequence continues at coordinate 4,345,872 of NC_069378.1, forward strand.
TGTTTGGTCTTCTATCACTCTCGCACAAATATTGGTGTGTTATACATACGCACTGGACTTTCTACTTTGCTGGAATTCTTGCTGGATTTACATTTCAGATTGTATATGTTCGGAAAGGACTTTCCTACTTTGTAGCTGTTCTTTCAAACTGGCAAACTGGACTTTCATTCCTTGTCAAAATACTTTCGTATGGTCGAACAAGGTTTACCTACTTGGCAGATATTCTTTCATACTGGCGATTTGGACTACGTATCACACTGTCTAACTGGACTTTCAACTCTGTCATACTTCTTCTGTGAGCGAGGCACATATCTCTCGTTATGCTATGTAGAAGCCAGCGGGCTTTCATAGCTTTTCTTGACTTTTGTTGGTAATAAAGTATAAACAGTGCCAACAACAAACACTGTTTAACAAAATTATATGTGATTATAAATGGGAAACAAAACCAAAACTCTCCCCATCCCACTTCGAATTTCTAAACAGGTAAACCCAGTCTTATGTCCACCCTGTTTAAATACATTACACTTATTGCAGCGTAGTTTAAGCAACTTTTCTGATTTAAAGTATAAAACAATGGCAACGGGTAAATAATATTGTACGAGTGTAATAGTTAATTTTTCTCCAGTTAGTTTTTTCCCCTGGGGAAAGAATCAACTGGTTGATATATTCTTACGATTGAGTTTTTTTTACCATAGTAAGTTTCCCCTATATTTTATACAAAAACACTGACCAGGGAAAGACTGACTGGGGAAAAATTGGCTGTTACTTAGGTATTATGAATATTTATCCTACTCCAAGGTGAAGCACTGAGGGACTATAGTCATTAACTGCTAATGTAGTCTTTTATCTATAGAAGACACCTAAACAGTTCTACTTCACAATTATCTTCTATTAGCTGAAACAGAAGTATGTTAAAACCAGTTCAAGTATCATGTAACCATCAAATCTGTAAAGCACATATTAAGCTATCTACAGCTATAGAAAATACATGCATTATTTTCACCCATGTCAGGAAAACTATAGACGAGAGGCCCAAATGAGCATTAGTCTCTCAACCGAAGAAGAAATTGACCATCTGACCTTACTTCTAATCAGGTTTGATGAAAATTCTTAAAGCAATTCATTAAAAATAATTGTTTAAAGTTTTTTTTTTCTATATTTTGCTGCGACGCCCAAAAAATGCAAAACCATTAGAACAAACTTCATAATATGAAGATTTTTTTTCTAATTTAAGCTCTGGTATCCCCTTTAAAGGAGCAAACAGAACCATTACAAAGATACTATAGTCCAAGTTTAATGAATATTCATGAGGCGATTCACGAGATGAAGTCATATACAGATCTTCCTGTTTTAAGCTCTTACGCTCCTAAAATAATGTCTCAGTTTGGAAAAACTCTAAATGCCGCTTTTTCATATTTTGTTTTTTCATAGTTGCGTCTTTAGAGCTCCCGTCCAAATCCAGCATATAAACTGGGAGCGCTGAAGTATCTTAAGCTACTATTATGACTGATCTAAATATATATTTCTGGCGGCGGAAAAACTTTTGACTTGTGTTATACTTTTGGACTCTTATTATTGAAGCTCAGGGGCCATGAGTTTGAAATTCACAAATTTGTTAAAATTCTAAGGGAGATAATCATTGTAAAGTAACATTGTTAATTTGTTTTTAGAAAAAAAAACAGTGTGCAGGAAGCTGTTTGTTTTTTCATCTTATTAAAAATCTCTTTTTTTCCAAAATAAGCTGTTACATATTTCCACTTGTCCAGCTGTTTACACTGAACCTTGACAACAAGGAGTGACTAATATTGATTAAAGACAGTATGTTAGAGTCATTGATCTTCCACCTGTGATTTATGTAGGTAAGTTGTCGGGTACTTATGGAGAAGTAAGTACAGTCTATCATTCAACTACCTGAAGTATAGGATTGTGTTACAGCAGACAAACTAATTTTAAAACAATGTCCTTTGATTTATATTTCATATTGAAGGAGTAAAAGAATAGACTTTCTGTGCTTTTGTCTAGATTTTTACACTATTTGCAGGGTTATGATGTATTTAGTAGTGGCATTTAAAGTAGTTTATTTCTGACTTTTGATTTTAATACTTCTTACACATGTTTTAAATACAGGTAACTATGTAAAATATAGTCACACTCTCATTTATTTGATGCAGGCATCTTTATTTCTTCCATAATTTTTTAAACTCAAACAAGGAATACATATACTAACCTTTCGTTTTCTGTAGAGCTTTTGTTATGGGATTTACAAACTATTGTTTTAAAGGTCCCGCTTAAGTTATAGAGGGTATACCTTGGCCTTAATATGTGACTTCTGTTAGATGAATCTAACTAAACTAATCTAGATAAACTTAGATTATTTGAAATAAATAGTTACAATTCCGGTGCAGACAAAAGATTTAGAATAATGTAATTTCATACAGTTGAAAGAATACTTTAGGTAAGTTGATGGGTACTTGTGGAAAAGTTAAATCTGTCTATCATTCAGCTACCTGAAGTATATGATTATGTTACAGCAGACAATCTAATCTTAATGAACGATAAACGTTACTGAATGAAAGTTTTCATGTATTAGTATACTAAAGCTATCTAGATAAAATATAGATTTTTCACATGAGATTACTTATTCTGTAGATGTTTACAATATATGGTTCTAGATATGAATTTATTGCGGCCATTGCCTCAATTGATTTTATATTTTTGTTTTGTCTGAATGAAATATACTGTTTGCAGAAATAATATGCAAATATTGTGCAAAAATAAAAACCTGATGATTTATAATGTGTCTGTTTTGTCTGTAAAAACCACTAGGATGAAGCCAGTAACCATGTCAGTAGAACATTAAGTATGACGCAAGCAGAACATTCAGTGTGAAACCAGCATAATATTCACTGTGAAACCAGCAAATCATTCAGTCTTGAATCAGTAGAACATTCAGTACGAAGACAGTAAACATTCAGTACGAAGCCAGTAAAACATGCAGTATGAAGTCGGTAGAACATTCAGTATGAAGTCAGTAGAACATTCAGTGTAAAGCCAGTGTAACATTTACTGTGAAACAATCATATCATTCAGTATTGACAGAGTAGAACATTTAGTATGAAGACAGTGAAACATTCAGTATGAAGTCGGTAGAACATTCAGAATGAAGTCAGTGTCAGTAGAACATTCAGCGTGAATCCAGTACAACATTCACTGTGAAACCAACAGATCATTCAGTATGAAGTCAGTAGAACATTCAGTGTAAAACCAGTGTAACATTCACTGTGAAACAAGCATATCATTCGGTATTGAGTTAGAAGAACATTCAATATGAAGCCAGTAAAAGATTCAGTATAAAGCCAGTAAACCATTCAGAATGAAGTCGGTAGAACATTCAGTATGGAGTACTTGGATCATCCAATATGAAGTCAGTAGAACATTCAGTATGAAGACTGTAGAACATTCAGTATGAAGCCAGTAAAACATTCAGTATGAAGTCAGTAGAACATTCAGTATGAAGCCAGTATAACATTCACAGTGACACCAGCAGCTCATTCAGTAATGAGTCAGTAGAACATTCAGCATGAGCCAGTAAAACATTCAGTATGAAGCAAGTAGAACTTTCGATATGAAGTCGGCAGAACACTCAGTAAGGAGTTTTTAGAACATCCAGAATGAAGTCAGTAGAACATTTAGTATGAAGCCAGTAAAACATTCAGTATTAAGTCAGTAGGACATTCCTTAATGAAGCCAGAATAACATTCGGTGTAAAGCCAGTAACATATCTAGTGTGAAGCGAAAAGAACATTCAGTGTTAAGCCAGTAAAAATTCATTATGGTGTCAGTAGAACATTCAATATGAAACCAGTAGGATATTCAGTCTGAAGCCAGTAGTACATTCAGTATGAAGCCAGTAGATCATTTACTGTGGCGCCAGTAGAACATTCGGTATGAAGCCAGTAGATCATTCAGTATGAATTTAGTAGAACATTTAATATGAAGCCAATAAAACATTCAGTATGAAGTCAATAGAACATTCACTGAGAAAACAGTAGAACATTCAGTATAACTTAAAATACACCATTTTTTCTTGCAGAATTTCAAAAATTTCTCAGGATGGGCCCCTGTAACCCTACCTTATTTCTCCTTGCGTGTATCAGTGCTATACACTGGGCACGTTAAAGAACCAGGCTGTCTATTCGAAACGAGCTAGGCTAAGTTAGCCGGACAAGCCTGTATCTGATTTCTGATCTCTCTGTCGTGGGGGCTTTGTCTCACTCTGTCCCTCTGGTCAGATCACTCTGTGTCTGTACTAGTAGAGGATGAATTATGCGCCCTGTGTGGCTGCATTTGAACTATCTAAAGCGCCTTTGAACGTGAAATTGATCATGAAAAGGGCGCTATGTAAATCTGGTATAATAATAATAATAATAATAATAATAATAATACCTTAACATATGCCACAACTTCATGTGCTTTTTATAGTTGAAGAAAAAATGTTCAAATTAATTGTTGACTTGTAAAATTGTAGTTTGTAAATAAGCCCATATATACAACACTCTATAGCGTAGTCACACCCGTGATCGTATAGTTGCTAACAATAAGTTCAGTTACAATGTTTACTACAACTTTTATTCTTACTTCAAGCTTACTCAGATAAAAAACCCAGAAAAATTATTACGAATCTAAGAACACAAATTGTTACAGCGCATGTGTCTTGGGGCCTCACAATTAGATCTCGTCCAAAGGACTTACAGAAAAACATCTTTGACTGGTATTTAAGTTATAATTTCTATATACTTTGGTAGAATGGCAGATATTACACATCACGCACTAGTTAGAATATTGATTAGATAGACATCATGTATATCACGTCTGAATTAACAGATTACTAAAGTTATAATTTATGAATTTAAACGCACGTGATAAAGCTTGGAGAATATAAAACAAATCTAAGTAAGGAACGTGATTTAGCACTCATATAACATCTGTTGTTTACAACTTTGCGAACAGAATTCGTGATCCGGCATATTAGTTACATGTATAACTTTAAGACAAAATTGGAATGCAATATATATGTAATTCATATGATAATGCAGATATGTAACTATGTTAAAACACTTTCCCCGAAAGAATTTTGCCTCGGTGTTTTTTTTTTCAGGGATCATTACGGCACTGATGTAGCTAACTACTACAACTGTCATCATTTCCACAAGCTCTTGTTGGCTTTACAATAGTTTTTTTTTTTATAATAACTTTTAAGGTCCATGACTTTGAGTAAATGCAATTTTGGTAACCCCGCCCCCCCCCCTCCCCCTCCCTCACACACCTCCGCAACTGCGCAATTAAAGTGTCCTTGTCTTTGTTCAAATTTCATACATTTTCCTCATGTATAAAATAATACAGAGACAAGAATATCTGACCACTATTGTAGCAGACCTCTTGCATCCATATGGTTTCAGTACTGATCTGTATTAGTAAGGCTATGACTGTCACTATAGTTGTTACATACGTACCAAGCTGCAGATCGTTGTTCTTGTTAAATTTTGTATGTGAGGGATTTTTGCCAATGGTGTCATATAGAAGAACAGTATTCAAGCTGTGGACGGACATGGGTGTTGTACGCTGTTTCTTTTACTTTTCTGTTTTTGTTTTGTGTATGCCGCCATTGGTAATTTTAATAATGGAAGAATGGAGGTAGACTGTCACAAGGACTGGGATACAGACAATTACAGTAAGCCCCCTTTGTTACCTATTCGTGGGATGTAATCGGAACCCTGTCTACAGTAATATACACTAACTTTTTAACGATTGTTTAGTCGTGCTCACAGTGCTATATGATGGGGTTTACACGCTTTTCTGAGCATTGCGAAATATATCATATGTAACACATTCTGGACACACATCTTGTGAAATAACTTTATGGGAAATACCTTGATACATGGTGACTAACCCTCATCGTTTACATGTCACATGTAACATGATTCTACACCAAGGGCTATATTACCGTTAAGGTTGTTCATTTTATAATATCTTATAATACCTTTTTGTTTGACAAGTAATGATCACTACAAGCAATTCATATCTGACGTTTGCATTACATTTTTTTTCCATAAATTAAAGATCTATCACAAAGTGACAAACGAAAGTAGTTTCTTGAATTGTTCCTGGTGAAATCTAAGATAGTGCTAGTTTGCTGTATTATAAATGAAACTTATTGACTTGTTTACACATATAATACCAAGTTAGGTTTCGATTTATAAAACTTGTTGTAGTTGGAATACAAAGCCGCCTTATTGCATGCAGAATGCATTATAAGTGTGAAAAACCAGTTTCTCGAAAATGTGCAAAAATTGAAAACATACGACCTGCTGCGAAATCATTAGTACTCATTGAGGACTATTTTATGTGGATTTCAGGGTTGATTTGATCCATGACATAGAGTCCCAATGAACAAGTAAAAGTCCCATTCAATTTATGCTCAAAAGTTGAAATCCACGAATTCATATCTCGGCGAAATAGACGGTGGTGTCAAAACTACGAAATTTCATCGCCCATAAAATTAAATGATTACGCAGTCTTTTCATTGTCAAGTACAAAAAAACCCCCATATTTTAACCAAATTGTAGATCTTATTCCAGTAGCATGCATGAATCCCAGTTATGTCTCCCCGTATTTCGGAAAGATATGCTGAATCCGAGTCGATCAAAATCTATTCGTACCTAATGTTGAAATTTTGTTAACACCCGACTATAAACAAAAAATTGTAACTTGTATCAGTCATCCATTCATTTGAAAAGAACAATCAAGTGCAAGCGATATTTGATATTATAAAGAATAAAAGGCAAGGGTAGACACTTAGGAACATACAAATTTATAAATGTTGTTAATTTATGAAGTTTAAATGTGACGATTTTTTTCTCCACAATGACCAGGACAAACAACTTGTTAGCTACATTCTGCAATTGATAGTGACCGTCTGTGGCTAAATGGAACCAGTTCACCTGCACCTAAATCACTCAATTGGCACTGGGTAGTTTCGTATACGAGTTACCTGTGATTTTTAATATTTAGGGATGGCGTATAAAATCAGCGTGGTCATGTTTGCTGACATATTTGTGTAAATTTTTACTGGATATTAGGTTTAAAAATGGGAAAATATAACTTCCTTATGATTTGTTGCTACTTAATTGAAACCCAGGCATCCTCGCCGCCTGAGAACTAGCCAATTCTGGCTAGCTAAAAGAGGGCGTTCAACTGAATATGAATAATATGGATATGAACAAATTTATGAAATAGAAAATAGATGTCTTACCCTGATTTTTTTCACAAACAGCAATTACATTAAGATTTTGTAACGTTGAAACTTGTGTTACGTCGGATGATGTTTAGGCTACTTCAGTGATGCACGCGATGCAAATATATGCTTCTACCGCATTTTGTGAAATATTTCACAGAAAGAGACCCTTTTTTATTTCATAAACTAGTTCGGAATTTTCATAGCAAAAAGACTGCGTAAGTCGTTAGTAAATTGAATCGTTTTCCGTCGACCAAATCGTTCGCCGAAGTTCGTATGGTGCTACTCTAAGATCAATAGAATCGCGCACTTTTTAGAACATTTAACGCCCATCATAGTGATTTTTATGAAATTTCCGATTGACAACACTGACTTATATCATTCTGTTTCCCTTGTCAAGAGCATCCGAATATTGTTTTTGAAATTAATCCAGCGAAAAAAATAAGCCATTTTTACTCCAGATACTTCAATTTTTTTTAATTTATTGTACGAAACAGCCCTTTGCTAAACAAAAAAGGAATATAAAAGATTTGAATCGTACAAAATGAAAGAGAGGAGTCCTTGTATATGAATACCAAATATGAGGGCAATACGTTATCTTTACTTTTCGACCATAATTACGGTGGCATAACAACGCATCTTAAAAACCAGCTATCCCGGTTGAGGCCGAATTACACATCCTCTTTTAAATACTTAAAGACCACTTTTGTGAGCCTCGGTGGCGTAATGGTAGCGCGCGTGCTTATTAAAGCGGATAGGTCTCCCCAAAGGGATAATTTTTCGCCGTATCAAACCTTTGCCAATAGAAACAGATGACCTAATGGAAGGGGGTACATAAAGGAATTCTTTTGCAACTTGGAACCCCTGCAACTTTCAAGGTACACGGTAGAACATACTTAGAACATAGATCACGAAACTTCTGCTTTAAAAGGTGCATTACTTTTTGTTTAGAACATGTTTTAGATCTAAATCTTTTTGTTACCTATAAAAGTTTCATTCTTCAAGTTTTTCAATAGGCTTAAATTTTATTTTTCCAAGATTTTTCCAAGATTCTTTAACAGTACCTTTAATTTAGTACCTTTTACAGCCTCGTAACTTTGTGACATCGCATTATATGCAAGGTATAACGTATAATTATTGTACGCATATATCATTTTTAAATAATTATTAATTTACCATCTGTACAATTAGTGTAAGCATTCTGGAATGGTGATTTTGTCCGAAATTTTAGAGGAAACATCATTTTGATATAATTGCAGCCTACATGTTGCACTTATTTCGTAATAGCATGGGCTTGCGGGCTCATTACGAAAAAATGCTGTTGACGGTAAAATAGTTAATTTTCTGGAGTGCAAGATTGTAAAAAAGGCAATTTATACGTGGAAAAGCACAATGTTTTATGCTACCCCTGAAAGTGATGTCAAATACCCTTAACCTTCATTATGTCACCTATATATCACTCATATATACCTCCAAAAATAGGCGAAACTGGTATGAGGTAGCCCAGTGGTTTTATTACCTATGACGTTCCTCGTCGTTAGAAATGATTCAAATTTCAGTATATTGTTGAAGAGACATCCTCATTTGGATTTTGGGTATTTTTGCTATTTTTCAGGCGTTTTTAAGTAGAAAAAGTCAACAATTATATCAATATAAGGCATAAAATATGCAAATCGGTTGTTGGGAAGTCCCACGTTTTATGACCTGTGACGCCCATGACAATAAGATGTTGTTCAAAATGCAGTATAATATTGAAATATAGTCATTCCCTTGGAGGTTTGGGTGATTTTTGTCACTTTTCAAGAGTTTTTAAGTAACACGTATTGAGCAATTATATACCGCTTTATAAAGCCATAGCGATTGCACAGTATGTTAACTGAGTTTCTGTTACGATACCCGTCACGATTTATATATAAAGTTGTAATGTGTTTTTAAAGAAACCAGAGAAGCCAGGACCACTTCTTAGAAAAAAACAAGGGCTGCAGTCGAATGACAGCCATATCTCCCGCCGATGCCATTTGAAAAAAGTGCCATAACTCCAGAACGGGTTGAGCAAATCCAAGATTTGTTTCTTCCTCCACAACTAAGCATTAATAGTAGTAATCCCTGAAAGTTTAAATCGATTCAATCACAAAAATTTGCACTGTATTATAAGAAAAAAGTAACAAAGTGCCATAACTCCCGAACAGGTGAAAAAAAATGTTTTCTTCCTGCACAACTAAGCATCAGTAGTAGTAATCCCTGAAAGTTTGAATCAATTCCGTCCAATAATAATATGAGGAGTTGCGGTCTCAAAAATGTTGCACGGACGCATGCACGGACGCACGCACGGGCGGTTGCCATTACCATATTCTCCTCCGATGCCTATCGGTGGGGGATAATTATGTTGTAAGTGTACCTTAGATGGGTTAGGGTTAGGGTTTTGGTTAGGGGTCGTTACTCTATAGGGGTCACAATTCTATGTGTGGGTCATTTTTCTACGTGTGGGGGAGTCATTAACTTAAAACAGATGAAACAGCCCTCGGAACTTGAATATTCCATGTCGCTGAGTATTTCACTCCTGTGCAGAGAGAATTGAATATTTATGTAACTTCAGACTGATTAGGCTGCTCGTGCTCAAACTTAACAGTCGGCAGTGCTTATCTTACATCTGATATTTTAATCTTGCGCGTAAATGTCTGAATGAGCGCTTTCATATGGAGGTGAAGGCCCCGGGTTCGATTCTTGGCTACAGTCTACTCCCATAGTGGTGACTCGGCAATATATGACATTTTTTGTCGATTTGCTATAAAAATCAACTCGCTCATCCACCCATTGCGGTGTGTCCTTGGGCAACGTACTTTATAGAGAATGCCTCATTTGACCCAGATGTAACTGGGTACAAATAACAAACACAAACTCTTATTTTTTTCTACGACATCCAATAGCCTGACTTTGTACGTCACGCATAAAAACGAGATCAGTGTTTTTACCTGCCCGAACATCGTTTTTTGATTGCACTTGTACAGTCGATATCTAGTGTTGTTTATCTTTATGTTATACTTCTGGACTCTTATGGGGGCAAGGGACATTAAATTTGAAAATTCCACAACTCTGCGCTGATACCAGTGCGAAAAAAATCATAAAAAATCCAATTTTGACAAATTCAAGGCAATTTTTGAGCAGATGTCTTGCATAGACATAGCATTTCAGTATGTGACATTTTCAGCCTGCCGATTCTGTTGCTTCTGGACAAAAACGAGTAAAATGCAGGTTTCAGGACACTAAATTTTGAGACAAAATGGCCCAAAATGCACACCTTGCGCGACCTGTACCGTATTATCTGCAAATGACTGACCTAAAACACATGCATATTTTAAAGCATGTGGCCAGACGAAAATAATGGTGGGAAGAAAAGTATCTCATAACCGTTTACTTTTTCCGCAAATTTGAGCTGAAGCTGGATGTATGGATGACCGTTTCCATTTACAAGTTCCCCAGAGTTGGTCAAATGAAGAAAAAAAATTGAAAAGAAAAAAATTAAGTTTAACGCTTCCTGCGCAGACTGAGGGTATTGCGTTTCTTTCAGCAAGCACGGACTGAGCCTCCCTTGGAGTTGTTGACCTTGTGACCCTTTCCAAGACCACGAAATGACTTTCCGGCCGATGTCAGACCACGTACTTCTCTGTGCTTGTGCACAGGTCTGCAAATCCAGTTATGAAGTAGCATGAAAAGATGTCTGTATGTGAGCGTCTAAACTAGCCCACCCCTCTCGCGCAAAATGAGTCAAAATTTACAATTTGTCGCTACGAGACAAATAATGTAAAATACGTCCGTTTTTATCATTTTCTGGCGTAATTCAACGTATTCCGTCAGTAAAAATGAAATAAAGTCATATTCCCATCATTTTGCGAAAATAAAATGCCCCCACCCCCTATTTGCCTATTTCATGGGGTCCCCACCATCCAAGCACCCCCCTGATTGACGGAATGCAGAGATGATTGGCTAAATATGCGCTACATGGGTTAAGAATAATGAAAACGATGTTTTTACGGTGCTACAACACTGTTAATGGTGGTAGAATTTTAAAAAATCGTCTGTGCAGATATTGACTTTCAAACCTTGATGTGTCCTCACCGTAACATTTTTGAGCTGCTGTGCCGTCATTTAGCGTTTTAAGTCCCCAGAAAGTTTAAAATATCAATCCAGAGGTTCTAAACTATCTAAAACTGCGCAAAATCAAGAGATTTTCCGAAATTTAATTTTGGCCGAATTCACTTATGTTTTTTCAATTTATGACCAAAAGCGGATTTTACTGGTGCTGAACATTAATACATCTTTTGCTAATAAAACCACACAAAAATAATTTTAGTAGCATGAAAAGATGTCTGTATGTGAGCGTCTAAACTAGCCCACCCCTCTCGCGCAAAATGAGCCAAAATTTACAATTTGTCGCTACGAGACAAATAATGTAAAATACGTCCGTTTTTATCATTTTCTGGCGTAATTCAACGTATTCCGTCAGTAAAAATGAAATAAAGTCATATTCCCATCAATTTGCGAAAATAAAATGCCCCCACCCCCTATTTGCCTATTTCATGGGATCCCCACCCTCCAAGCACCCCCCCTGATTGACGGAATGCAGAGATGATTGGCTAAATATGCGCTACGTGGGTTAAGAATAATGAAAACGATGTTTTTACGGTGCTACAACACTGTTAATGGTGGTAGAATTTTAAAAAATCGTCTGTGCAGATATTGACTTTCAAACCTTGATTTGTCCTCACCGTAACATTTTTGAGCTGCTGTGCCGTCATTTAGCATTTTAAGTCCCCAGAAAGTTTAAAATATCAATCTAGAGGTTCTAAACTATCTAAAACTGCGCAAAATCAAGAGATTTTCCAAAATTTAATTTTGGCCGAATTCACTTATGATTTTTCAATTTATGACCAAAAGCGGATTTTACTGGTGCTGAACATTAATACATCTTTTGCGAATAAAACCACACAATAATAATTTTAGTAGCATGAAAAGATGTCTGTATGTGAGCGTCTAAACTAGCCCACCCCTCTCGCGCAAAATGAGCCAAAATTTACAATTTGTCGATACGAGACAAATAATGTAAAATACGTCCGTTTTTATCATTTTCTGGCGTAATTCAACGTATTCCGTCAGTAAAAATGAAATAAAGTCATATTTCCATCATTTTGCGAAAATAAAATGCCCCCACCCCCTATTTGCCTATTTCACGGGGTCCCCACCCTCCAAGCATCCCCCTGATTGACGGAATGCAGAGATGATTGGCTAAATATGCGCTACGTGGGTTAAAAATAATGAAAACGATGTTTTTACGGTGCTACAACACTGTTAATGGTGGTAGAATTTTAAAAAATCGTCTGTGCAGATATTGACTTTCAAACCTTGATGTGTCCTCACCGTAACATTTTTGAGCTGCTGTGCCGTCATTTAGCGTTTTAAGTCCCCAGAAAGTTTAAAATATCAATCTAGAGGTTCTAAACTACCTAAAACTGCGCAAAAACAAGAGATTTTTCGAAATTTAATTTTGGCCGAATTCACTTATGGGGGCAAGGGACCACTGGCACCAGATCAGAAAGAAAATGCCTCCGTACGTGTTATACCCTACCCCTAGGTATTCTATAAGAACCATGGTCATGAACGGGAAAATATACTAACCCGTTTCAATCGCATATTTCATACCTAAAACACGCAGTTCGGTAAATGTGTACTATGGATATCAAACAAGTGGTAATTTATCTTCCATTGTATACCGGTCACATTTTTTTAATACATCTTATCTTAGAAAAACAACGCGTAGTTTATAGTTATTTCAACGTTACACAAAAAACTTGTTTGAACTTCCCTGGTGAAGTTCCGTTCTAGATTACAAAACCATTCTGATTGGCTGTTGTGAAAATGTATGTCAATCGTCATTTTACTACACGTGTTCGCTAAAATGTGAAAATGTAGCATAAATGTGCAAAGTGAATAAAATAAACAGAACAGATGCAGGCCCATGTACGATTTCAAATTAAAGATCATATACAAGATGAATTTCATTCATCATTTCGAGTTTTAGTGTAAAATTGTGATTGTTTTTAAATTCTGTTTTTGTTTGTTTACATTTCGCCAAACATGTGCACACTGCCCTGACCTCTAGACCGGATGTTCATTAGGGAAGGTCAAGCAAGTTTTTTCTGTAACGTTGACGAAAGCATAAAATATGTTGATAATCTCAGTAATATGGAATATTGAGACAATGTGACTGGTGCACGATGGAAGATAAATTATCGCTTGTTCAATATACTAGGTACCCATTCACCGAACTGCGCGTTAAAGTTGAGAAATGTACGATTGAAACGGGTCAGTGCACTTTCCCGTTCATGACCATGGTTCTTATAGAATACCCAGGGGTAGGGAATAACACGTACGGAGGCATTTTCTTTCTGATCTGGTGCCAGTGCAAGGGACAGTAAATTTGAAAATTCCACAACTCTGCGCTGATACCAGTGCGAAAAAAATCATAAAAAATCCAATTTTGATAAATTCAAGGCAATTTTTGAGCAGATGTCTTGCATAGACATAGCATTTCAGTATGTGACATTTTCAGCCTGTCAATTCTGTTGCTTCTGTGACAAAAACGAGTAAAACGCGGGTTTCAGGACACTAAATTTTGAGACAAAAATGGCCCAAAATGCACACCTTGCGCGACCCATAGGGACCCGTCACGTGCTATGATAGAGGGGAAAAAATTATGATAGAGGGGATTTTTTTTGTTTAAAATGTTTTTTAGATGAAAATTCAAGAACTTATATGTGAAAAAAAAATTATCCATAAATAACATAAATATAAACAAGGGGTGGAACATGGCCAATTTCGATCTTGTCAACTACCTTCTTGTACCCCATTCTATCGCGCCACATATTTGTAATATCCGACTCATAACCACTGAATTACATGAGAAAAGGCTCACTCTAACAGAAAATGTATACTTTTCCTACCTTAAAATGTTCAACAAAGCCGTAATTTATAATTTTATATATGCCGACACAGCCGTGTTTTCATCTTGGACACACAGTCGTAAAATATAAACACGATCATTTCCAGGTGTAAAATGCAATAAATAGCCGTAGAACGTGGTGAAACAAGTTATGGTTCTTAAGAATGATAATAAATACACTAACTGCAAACATTTACACACCTCGGAAAGCTCTATCGACGAAGAATTCGTGTATTTTGTCTTTCTCGCTCTATTTTCTATCATTTCTCGGCATGTTGATATCACGTGACAATCGTCAAACACAGTTCATGAAACCTGTGTTCTGATTGGATGACTGATACAAAAAATGATCATGTGACATTTCTAGTGTCATGGACGGAAGAAGAAATGTTTGTTAGAAATGATAAAAATACACGAATTCTTCACCGACAGAGCTTTCCGAGGTGTGTAAATGTTTGCAGTTAGTGTATTTATTATCATTCTTAAGAACCATAACTTGTTTCACCACGTTCAACGGCTATTTATTGCATTTTACACCTGGACATGATCGTGTTTATATTTTACGACTGTGTGTCCGAGATGAAAACACGGCTGTGTCGGCATATATAAAATTATAAATTACGGCTTTGTTGAACATTTTAAGGTGGGAAAAGTATACATTTGCAGTTAGAGTGAGCCTTTGCTCATGTAATTCAGTGGTTATGAGTCGGATATTACAAATATGTGGCGCGATAGAATGGGGTACAAGAAGGTAGTTGACAAGATCGAAATTGGCCAAGTTCCACCCCTTGTTTATATTTATGTTATTTATGGATGATTTTTTTTTTCACATATAAGTTCTTGAATTTTCATCTAAAAAACATTTTAAACAAAAAAAAATCCCCTCTATCATAATTTTTCCCCTCTATCATAGCACGTGACGGATCCCTATGGCGCGACCTGTACCGTATTATCTGCAAATGACTGACCTAAAACACATGCATATTTTTAAAGCATGTGGCCAGACGAAAATAATGGTGGGAAGAAAAGTATCTCATAACCGTTTACTTTTTCCGCAAATTTGAGCTGAAGCTGGATGTATGGATGACCGTTTCCAATTCGTCTGACTTCCGTTACCTCAGGTAAAGTTTTAGAACCGGCCGTCTACATGGAGCTAGGAAAATCGATACGTGCACATATTTATTTTACACAATAATCACTCGTACGCAGGAATCCTTAGTTCTATAAACATCATATATAACCAGTTGAATATATATGCCTGTAAAGTACCTATGTCTATTTTATTTAAAAAACGTACCGGGCCAAATGCGGAACTGGCCCCTGCCACTTTAAAATTGAAGTCAGGGAGCATCAGCTTGTTAAAATTCTAAGTGAGATAATTACTTTTAGTATGGGTCAGTTTGCTCTGCAGCAGTGATGTCCCTTGATCTACACATTTGTTACATTGTTAACTTGTTTTTTTGAAAAAGAAACAGTGTGCAGGAAGTTGTTTGATTTTAGGCTTAATAAACTAAAAATATCTTCTTTTTTTTTCCCGAAAGAAGCTGTTGCATGTTTCCACTAGGTCAACTGTTTACACTGAACCTTGACAACAAGGAGTGGCTAATTTTGATTAAAGACAGTGTGTTAGAGTCATTGGTCTACAATTTAATCTGTTTTATGTAGGAACGTTGCTGGTGATATTATTGTATTTTCTGTAATAATATGTTATTTTGAAAACATTAAAAGAATGGATTCTGTTTTAAACCAAAAGAATTGCAATTCTTTCTAGTAAAACTAGAGATGTTTTTGACACAAAAACTATGCATACCTGTAGCTCTGGAGACCATTTTGTGCAGCGAAGCGGAACATGTCGGCGATATGCATAGCTAGGGTCGGTATTGATCACTCCTGCGAAGTTTCGTCGAAATCTGTTCAGCAGTTTGATCTGTTTAAAGCTGGACAGGATTTTTCTTTTTTTTAGCTCTAGTGCTCTTTGTGCAGCGAAGCGGAACGTGCCAGCGATTTGGTACTGATCACTCCTGTGAAGTTTTGTCGAAATCCAGCCAGCAGTATGACCTGTGAAAGTCGGACAAATTTTTTCTGTCTTTAGCTCTGGCGGCCATTTCATGCAGCGAAGCGGAACGTGTCGGTGATATGCACAGTTAGGCTTGGTACTTATCACTCCTGTGAAGTTTCGTCGAAATTCGGCCAGCAGTTTGACCTGTGAAAGCCGGACAGCTTAATGCGGACGGACGGACAGACGGACGGACGGCGAATGCAAAAGCAAAATTAGACAAGTTTTTATGTCAGATTTCAACACCCAATATAAAAAAACTTATGATGACTATTGTGTAAACTAATGAGCTTCACTTGAAAGACACTTGCAATTGCACAAATGATACCGTAAAATTATGTTAAAAATGAAGCGTCCATAAAACCCCGAATAAATACCCTCCTTGAAACAAATGTCAACACTATGTTCTTTTACAACATAAATACCAGGATAATATCATCAAAAACAATTTTAAACTTTGGTACCATTTAATATAAGAATAACTATGGCACATACTGACAGTAAACTTTAACACTATTTATATCTGGCTGTGCTTTCATTTCTATGCAATTAATGTATAATATTTGCCATTTCCTGTCCGGTGCTGAATAAAAAAATCATTTATTAGGAAGTTTACGGTAATTACTTATTATTTATTAATAATGCATATTTTATAAGGAAGTTGCAATGCACAAAATACTAACAGAAAAAATCTGATGGAATACCTATCCTCACAACTGAAAGCCATTAACTGAGACTGCCAAAATAAAATGACACGGCAGATAGCAGACATTAAAACAAAACCTAGGAAGGCTTGGTAAACTAGATACTAACATTACAGCAGCCAACAAGTTCAATAGGCATCATGAAATTTGTTTGTATTGCCACTCGTTGTCTGGAATATCCTTGATGGCCCCTATAGACCTTTCTAAAGATAGTTCTGGACGTTTGATAGATCGGAAGTATAAACAGCATAACCTTCTTTATCCAAATAACGTAGAATAAAGCCTGGATTTGGCGTACAGAAACACAATTCATTATATGAATACCTATACTTTCCTGACCCTTATCGTCCCAACCTTACCTTCCAACCCCTTACCGTCGCAACCTTAGCTTCCCATCCCTTACCGTCGCAACCTTACCTTCCCATCCCTTACCGTCGCAACCTTACCTTCCCATCCCTTACCGTCCCAATCTTACCTTCCCCAGGCTTACCTTCATGATCCTTACTGTCCAAACCATACGTTCCTGACCTTTGCTGTCCAAAATTTAACTTCCCCACTCTTACCGACCCAACCTTACCTTCGCGAATCTCACATTCCTAACCTTAACTTTTCCCACCTTTACCGTTCAAACCATGTAAAAGGTTCTGTTATAATAATAATAATAATAATAATAATAATAATAACTTTATTTAAAGAAGGTAACACATAAAGATATAACTAACAGTGTTAGAACATATTAAACATCTTAAGTTTCAATGTGGCCTTCTGTAATATTAATAAACAGTTCAACACACAAAAAATACATAAAAACTGATTGTCTAATTATAATATAAGACAGAAATTGAATGATAAACATCTAAATACAACATTCACTCTTGACAAACACTCCATTTAATTAGAAAAATATGTATACAATCATAAACAAGAGCTGTCACTAATGGTGACAAATGCCCCCGCAGCACCTTGACCTTTGACCTGGTGACCCCAAAGTCAGTAGGGGTGGTGTACTCAATAAGTACTATCAGCATGTGAAGTTTAAAGGTCCTGGGTGCAGTGGTTCGCGAGTAAAGTGCCTTCATGCAAAAAGTTAACGTTGGCCCCTGTGACCTTGACCTTTGACCTGGTGACCCCAATGTCAGTAGGGGTGGTATTCTCAATAAGTACTATCAGTATGTGAAGTTTGAAGGTCCTGGGTGCAGTGGTTCGCGAGTAAAGTGCCTTCATGCAAAAAGTTAACGTTGGCCTCTGTGACCTTGACCTTTGACCTGGTGACCCCAAAGTCAGTAAGGATAGCGTACTTAATAAGTACTATCAGCATGTGAAGTTTGAAGGTCCTGAGTGCAGTGGTTCGCGAGTAAAGTGCCTTCATGCAAAAAGTTAACGTTGGCCCCTGTGACCTTGACCTTTGACCTGGTGACCCCAAAGTCAGTAAGGGTGGTGTACTTAATAAGTACTATCAGCATGTGAAGTTTGAAGGTCCTGCGTGCAGTGGTTCGCGAGTAAAGTGCCTTCATGCAAAAAGTTAACGTTGTGACTAACGAACGAACGAACGAACGAACGAACGAACAAACGAACGAACGAACGAACGAACTAACGGACGGACGGACAGTTGAAAACTAATATGCCTCCCTTCGGGGGCATAAAAATTAAAATCACTCAAATAAACGTTCACCCGAAAAAAGAAAAATAAATAAATAGCAATGGCAGAAAAAAAAAGGTTGCAGCTTATTCAGATTCTAATAGATATCTTTTGTATTTTCTTTTGAAAGAAGTTAGTGAATCCACACAACGAATATTCTGTGAAATGTAATTCCATACTTTAGCACTATTATATCCAAATGATCTTTTCATATTTTTGTGCGACATTTAGGTATTAAAATATCAGTATATACAACTGATCTAAGGCCATAAATTTCATTGCTGGAACATGTTAAAATATCAGATATGTATGATGGTAGAAGCATTTTCGTAGTTTTATATATCATTACTCCAATATGGTGTTTGCATCGTTCAGAAAATTTCATCTATCCGAGTTCTTTTAACATTTCAGATTTACTTGTCTGCAGTTCTTTATTCAAAACAATTCTAGCAACTCTTCCTTGAAGTGCAAAAATCTTATTTAATGAGCCTTTGCTGCCTGTGTACCAGATTGTACAGCAGTAATCTAAAACAGACAAAATGTATGCAATGTAGAATATTTTTTTCATATCCTCTATTAAAAAAAAATAATCCTCTTCAATAGTGCAATTTTTTAGTTAACTTTAAACATACTTTTTCTATTTGTATATCCCACGAAATAGTTTTGTCGATATAAAATCCTAAAACTTTTTGAACTGTTACAATTTTTAAAATAGATCCATCAACAGTTAAGTACAAATTGCTCAAATTGCGTTTCTTGTGTTTTGTACATTTTAGCATACGTTTTGTTTTTTTGATGGATGTAACAGCATGTTGTTTGAAAAACACCATTTTTCGATTTTATTGAATTTTTCTTGGAGTTTAATTTCAACAATTTTCATATAATAATCAGATTTATATATTGTCGAGTAATCAGCGTATAGGTCAATATTTCCTCCGTTTGTTGATAATGCTATGTAAAGTAAAAATAACTTGGGACCGAGAATTGACCCTTGTGGAACGCCGGAACTAACGGTCATTTGTTCGGATCTGAAGTTACCAACTTTGAACAACTGTTTCCTGTTAGATAAATACGACTGGAATAACTTAATTGTCTGTAAATTTATAAATCTTAGTTTATGTAGTAAAATCGCGTGATCAATAAGATCAGATGCTTTCCTTAAGTCAAGACATACAGCACCTACATATTTTCTAGAATCTACGTCTTTTAACCAGACATCTATTAATCGCGTAAGAGCTGTATGGCAAG
Source organism: Mercenaria mercenaria (assembly GCF_021730395.1). Taxonomy (NCBI): domain Eukaryota; kingdom Metazoa; phylum Mollusca; class Bivalvia; order Venerida; family Veneridae; genus Mercenaria; species Mercenaria mercenaria. The sequence goes on from NC_069378.1 coordinate 4,365,810, forward strand.
AATGGTTGGGTCTAAATACTGACTGGTTTCGTGTATGATATTATATTTTTTGGCAACAGATTGTATTTGAATCGCTATATATACATGTATATATCTTTCAAATATTTTAAATATTGTCGGTAAAATTGAGATATGGTGATAATTGTTTGGATATTCTTTGTTTCCTTGTTTAAATACTGGAACAACAAATGCCTCTCTTAAAAATTCTGGGAACGTACATGTACATGTATCGATATTCTTGTTTATCAAAATTGCAATTGCAGTCGTGATACAGTCACCACAATATTTAAGTAGATTAGGACCAATGACGTGTAATCCCGTTGATTTATTTGTATATAATTTGTCTAAAATTTCTTTAACTTCTATGACTTGATCGATGTAACATGTCAAATTAAATTACAACATAAGACCTTAATGGCAGGTATACGTGATTGATCACATACATTTCAGTAACAGTCGGTAACAGTTAACATTCGCTTGAGTTTTCGCAAAAACTAGTTTATCAATTGATAATTACAAGGACTTTATACATCCCCAACCATTGTACGGTCCAACAATGTATCACTGTTGAAGTTACTATCATTCGCTTTTATCTTCATAATCTTGATACTTTAGTACAAGTGTTTGTTTGTTTGTTTGTTTTGGGTTTAACGCCGTTTTTCAACAGTATTTCAGTCATGTAACGGCGGGCAGTTAACCTAACCAGTGTTCCTGGATTCTGTACCAGTACAAACTTGTTCTCCGCAAGTAACTGCCAACTTCCCCACATGAATCAGAGGTGGGGGACTAATGATTTCAGACACAATGTCGTTTATCAAATAGTCAAGGAGAACATGCGCCCCGCCCGAGGATCGAACTCGCGATCCCGCGATCCGTAGACCAACGCTCTTACCTACTGAGCTAAACGGGTAGGTTTAGTACAAGTGTGTGATCAGTGTGTCATCAGACTAATACTGACGGACTTCGTGCAACATTTCAAACCGTTTGTTTTATTTTGGTTTAACAGTGTTTTCAGAAACAAAAGCTATTATATATATGACCATTAATCAACCTTTTCTTGATTATATTCCTGTACCAACTCGTTCTGTGCAAACATAAAACTTCCTCACAAGAATCCAGCTGAACCTGCCTAAGCAGCTAGTCACTTTAGCAGCAGCCATTCGGCTAACTTCCTAACATCCAACTCATTAATTCTCCAAATTATTTCAATTTTAATTTTGATCTGTCTTGAGCAGTCACCTGCCTAAAGCAGCGAGATATCACCACTTCCTTGACTGGCTACTTAAGGCATGTTTGACTGTGTTATGTTTTTCCTAATTTCAAGAAAATGTTCCTACATATTAATTTTAGTGCCCCTGCAATAAAAGCTTGCAGGCAGCTGGATCCGTCTTTGGTTCACTTCCTAAGTAAGAGTATGTATACTCCCGGCTTAAACCTACACCCTGTTGAATATGTGACTAACACTGTCTATACCTATGCTCACATTATCTGATGATCATGCTGGGTATATACTGCTCCTAAAATCTACATGTACTCTTAACAATATCATCCAATGCAATAGCAACATAGGACTTTGTGACCAGAAGGATCCAAGTCAGTGTACATCCATACTGTTCATCTATACCCGTAACTATACTGCTTGTTTATCAATTTCAGATCTTGTATGCAAATAATATGCGAACACTATGGATCCAGGTCAGATTGTATTGATGTGCAGAGGCTTATCTTGATCAACACTGGTTGCAACGGCCTATCGTTGGTTCTTGCACAGCGGCACTCAAAAACAGACTTTTGACCAAGTGTATTGTTATAGTTATGTTGCTATGGTAACAATGCTTGTGATATATTTGCATACTTTATTTCTTTAAAAAGCCGCCTGTCAGGAGTGTATCTCTCCTTCTTTCGATCTGAAAAGAAAGCAGAAAAATTATAAATGGCACTTTGTGGGAATATTAGGTAAGTCAGCTGATGTGAGAAGAAAAACTGTCATTGACAATCATGCTGAAACATATGTATCTGTATTAAGGTAGTTCTGCACTTTCGGATCGAATTTTTTCTGCAATGTAGAATTTGATTAAAATCTGATTTTTCAAAATTTTGGAATATACTAAGAAAATTCAGCAAATAAAATAGATAAGGTCGTGTGCTTGATTTTTTGCTTGACTGATTTGAAAAATTTGGACCTCGCTCAATTTTTCATAATGGGAGTCTATGGGAAAATCGCAACTTTCATAACACTTTCGCGAATAGAAATTTTTCTAAAATATAGATTTTTCTGAAACTTCTCACAGTAGTAAATAGACATATGACCTATAATATGGTGAAATAGAATGTATATGTCCGTGTGCTTATTTTTGATATATTTGGCCATGATTAAAGTAAACCGCCCATTTTAGCTATATTTAAGACATTATTTTGAAATATTTAACGTGCCACATGTTTTAATATGATATTTTAACATTAGAAAGATAGAAACAGTGCCATTTTAATAAATTAACTCACAGGTTGCCATTAATTCATAAACTAATTTTCATTTTCGTACGCCGAATCCAGACTTTATTATACGTTTTCCGGATAAATGATGTTACGCAATCACTTCCGGTTTATCAAACGTGCAGAACTACCTTAACATGATTGTTATCAAAGTTTATCATCTTCTCTTATGACATTTATCAAAGTTAAAATTTCAGGACAACTTATCAAGAGCATACATATAAAACCATATTTGTACGTTGTTGAAGTAGGTATTTACTGTGGTATCAAGTCTGATAACATAGGCCTAAGGCACTGGGTACATTTTTATACACTCATGTTTAGCATATTTATTTATTTATTTTTTTTTTTTGAAAGACGGAAATTGATATTCTACATTCATTGTTCATGCACAGGGGTCTTCCAGTGAAAAAGTATGCGAATGGGCTTTTTTTCTAATCGGTAATCAATTTTTAGTCTTTACGTACGACCTTTCAATATCTGAGGTTGAGCTCAATGGAACAAGGGTAGATGGTGATCTTTTTCGAACCTTGAAGGCGCTATTTGATGCTGTCAAAATGTGTCAGTAAAAGCCATGGGTGCCATATATTACTTTATCTTGCCTTCATTTATTGGTCAATAGACGTCACGTGGAGACAGGATATATTCCATATCCTGCTAGTACATTTCAGATATGAATTTTAATTTAGAAAAATGGCTGCCGCTTTGTTAATTTACAAAATATTAGATTATAACATGTAAGTAAAGGGTAGTCGGCAAGATAAAATCGTTACACAGCTTGTTGGTGACAGATTACGGGATATACGCTGTCTCGAAAATCCATTTGGAGAGCTTTGCTCTCGCCTGATATGGATTTCCTCGACAGCGTATATCCCGCATCCTGTCACCAACAAGCAGTGTAACTAATAGTATTTGAAAGCTGGTGATCTAGACATTTCAAAATGGGAGGACTCTATGATGAACAGTTTTTAAATCCTACCAGGACTGCACTGTTTTGATATTTGTCTTCTGGCCTGTTTCGTCGGGCCCTTAAGGGTGTTTCTCTTGTTGCTCTGTCTTCTGAAAAGGCATTGAGTACATACGTTTTTGGTTCTTAAGGTTTGCTTTTTATATATTTATACACGAGCATTTTTGTGTTTTACATGCCATGCCTTTTTGTTTCCATTACGTGTGTTAGAGATTCACCTGGAGGGGATTACTTTTATTTACACTGTCCCATGTCTTTGGAACATGGTGGGGGTAAGAGTGAGGTTGGGTGCGCACCATAAACCGGTTTAAGCTCCCCAGTGGTGTTTTTGCCACTGACCGTTCCAAGGCGGTGCCCCACTGTGTTCCTTTGTTTGTTCGTTTTGTCCTTGTGTGTTGACTTTGTGTGCGCGCGTGTGTGTATGCTTATTGTTCGTCTTGTCCTTATGTGTTGGCTTTGAGAGTGTGTGTGTGTGTTGTTCGTTTTGTCCTGATGTGTAAGCTTTGAGTGTGTGTGTGTGTGTGTGTGGTGCACGCGTTTGCGTGCTGGGGGGTTCGTTTTGGGGAGGCTGCGCTTTTGGTGCGTGGCATTCCCTGTTTGATATTTTTCTTTGTTTGAATAAATGTTGACCTGATGGAAGCGTGAAGGGGCAATCAGTCGTTAATATGTTTTAACCTTACAGATGCGGAACGGATATATGAACCATTAAACCTAACAAAATCATTACTATTAATCTCTATGCTCGTACAATGCCAAGGATAGATCCAGTTTGGTTACTGGGTAAACCATCCATAAAGAGAATTTTGTATCTAAAATTCTGATGCACATGTACTCCACAGTTTTCATCTTTTAATGCATTTTATGCCTATTTGTTTCCTTTAAAAGCCAAAATTTAAACGAACTATCAAACATTTCACACTGACATAATGACAATTCATACACGTCCAGGTACTTATCACATACAGACATGTATATATCACGTCACGAAACAAACTATGATGCTACTTTTTAACCCAACATTGATAAAATCTGGAAAATAGATATTGATACCCGCATTGATATTAAAATGAACTACTTCTGTATTAATCTTTTTGTTCATAAATGACTCTTTACATTTTGCACATAATGGTATAGTTCAAAGCAAGCACTGAACAATAACAAAATGGCTACCAACTTTAGTGCCTCACAGACACAAGACTCTGATGAAGTGCAAGAAATGTATTGTGAAGAATGTGAAAAACATGACGACAGGTGGATTCTGTGTGGACTGTGTGGAGTATTTATGTGCTGACTGCTTTAAATATAATAGGAGACACTGAACAATAATAAAATGGGTAATAAGAACACAATGCCTACCAACATTAGTGCTCCGCTGACACAAGACTCTGATGATGTGCAGGAAATGTATTGTGAGGAATGCGAAAACTATGACGACAGGTATACACCTGCAGACGGATTCTGTGTGGACTGTGTGGAGTATAAATGTGTGGACTGTCTTAGAAACCATAGGAGAAATCATAAAAACCATACAATTGAAGATAAGAACAATATGCCACAAGATTTCTACTTCAAAAAGTATTCAGCTCATTCTAAAGAGCTTATAACGTTTTACTGTTCTAAATGTGAAAAAGGCGCATGTCAAGTGTGTAAGAATAATGATCATAAAAATGGTAGAAATGTATCTCACATGCCAACACTTGTTAAAGACATACATTTTTATTCGGAGATAAAGTACCAATTTAAATATGACTCAAGTTTATGTCTCCTAAATGAGAACACACTTCTGGCAACTGATTACGGGAGCTGTTCTCTTATCATATTTAAAATTACGGAGACTACTTCACAATGCTATGATACAATAAAAATGTTCTCAATACCTTGGGGTATTACAAAAGTTACAGACAATAAAGTTGCTGTTACATTTCCAAATGAAAGACTAGTATTTGGAGTAGGTCAAAAATTAATGATCAGACTGATTACATTTTCCGATTCAATGTCTGTGGTCGATTCTCATTATATAAGAGGCAGTTCATCGTGTTATGGTATTGCTTACAGTAATAACACTTTAATAGTCAGTAATGAGGAGAATGAAAATGTTCAGATACTGGACATGTCTGGTCATATTATTAAAACAATTGGGAAGGATTCTAATGGTAAGCCTCTGTTTACCGCCCCTATTCACCTGGCAGTCAGCCCAGATAATACAACCATTTATGTGTCTGACTGGGATAGACACACTGTTACAAGTATGACTTTTGATGGTAAGGTCAAGGCCATTTACAAGGATGATCAGTTGGCACAGCCAAGTCAGCTGACAGTGGATGATTCAGGGATAGTATATGTGTGTGGGAGTGCGTCGCACAATGTTCATCAATTATCATCTGATCTCACCAAAGTGAAGATCCTGCTGAATGAAAGTCATGGAATGAATCGACCAGTGAGTGTTGCTTACTGCAAGAATAACAACAGACTTTACATAGGAATGTGGAACAGCAACATTAAAGTGTTTAACTTGAAATAAAACACTTGCTATACCATCACAATCAGTGCAAATTTCAGTCAATCCATTTAGTTCATTTCAGCAATATCTGTTAAATGCATTTCTCTTACAAACAAATTTTTACACTGTTAATAATATTTCAAATTAAATTAAGAAGTTAGAAATATTTTACAATCAATTCGTATAAGAAAAATCATCCTTTTAGTACTTTTGAACCATAAAACCATTTATACAGTGTAATACGGTGAGATGTTCATGATTATGATATTTTTTACTTTGTCTGTTCAGACATAACCTAATTTTTCAAACAAAATCCGTGTATAACCAGAATGTGTTATCTTAAGTATTTTTTTTTGTCAGAGCAGCTTCATTATGTTGTAAGGCCAGCGTCATTATTTTGTCACACAACATTATTTTGTCAGAGCAGCTCATTACTTTGTCTGAGCAGGTTCATAACATTGTCAGAGCAGCTTCATAATTGTTTTGGTTAAACTTAACTATGTTGTCAGAGCAGCTTCATTTTTATTGTCAGAGCAACTTCATTATATCGTCAGACCAGCTCCATTGTATTGTCAGAGCAGCTTAATTATGTTCTCAGAGCAGCTTCGATATATTGTCAGAGCTAAATCACTATGTTGTCACAGCAGTTTAATCATGTTGTCAGAGCGGTTTAATTATGTTGTCAGTGTAGATTCATTATTTTGTCTGAGCAGGTTCATTATTTTGTCAGCAGCTTTATTATATTGTCAGAGCAGCTTCATTATTTTTCCGATAAACTTAACTATGTTGTTAGAGCATCTTCATTATATTGTGAGACCAGCTTCATTTTACTGTGAAAGCAGCTTCATTTTTTGTCAGAATATTTTCATTGTATTGTCATAGCAGCTTAATCAGGTTCTCAGAGCAGCTTCATTATCTTGTTAGTACACATCAAAACAGACGTTGCAGCATTTTAAAGTATTCAAAATTCTTAGGTGATTTGAAATATAAAGGAATATTGACACTTAACAATTGATCTAGAATTGTGACCTAGAAGTATGACTTTGACTGTGAAATAATGAAGGCTCTGAACACTGCTGTGATGAGGAAGACATACAACTAAAATTTCATAAAGAAGTCTTATAGGGATAGAAACTAGACTAAGAATTAAAGGCTCTACATTTAACTATACATGTAATGTGCAACCTTGATCATGTGCTGAAACAGCTGGAACACTGCTTCTGCAATGTATCTTGATGGTGTAATTTTGGAGATACAGACAGGTCAAAACATTAAGAGGTATGAATAATTATAACCGAGTGTTCCTCATATCCGAGATCCTTATAAGTAAGGTTTACTGTACATGTCTGTATAGCTCTGTTATAAGTGATGGCAGATATTTGTGTGCTGTATAATATTAATACTAAGAAAAGGCAGTCATCTTATCAAGGCCGTAGGGTGGGTTTTTGCTTGGGATAAGTACCAGTGGCACAGAAAATACTTGAGCCGCACCATGAGAAAACCATCATAGTGCAATTGCGACCGGCATGGATCAAGACTAGCCTGCGCATCTGTGCAGTCTAGTCAGGATCCATGCTGTTCGCTAACGGTTTGTCTAATTCCAATAGGCTTTGAAAGCGAACAACATGGATCCTGACCAGACTGCGCAGATGCACGGGCTGATCTGGATCCATGCTGGTCGCAAAACCACTATGTTGGTTTTCTCATGACACGGCTCATTTGGCTTAAACATGTAATAAAAATGTATCCGAAATGACAGTTCTTTGTGGGGCTTACCTAAGGAAGCTGGATCGGGAAAAGTTAAATCGGGATAAGTCTGACAACAACCCATCTAAAGATAATGTTGTCTAATCAGGGCTGAAGTTGTGGGCAAAACACATTCGAAATGTATCATTTGTAGGGCTAAAGTAGAAGCAGGTCGCTGGATAAAAATCCACTTGAAACTCGGCTGGACCTTTTAGTTCGTTTTCGCGTCTGGCTGTATTTGTATATGCCATCTGCATGGAAAATGACTTGACACATCACTTTCGTGGCATCACAATTAATGTGAAACCGTCACTGATATGACCTGCCATGAAGCCACTGTTCTTGACCTTTGCATCACATGCATATCAATTCCAAGCGTTATTTCTGTTGGATAGACTATAATCAGGATCAGATTAACTTCTGTGGTGTTTAGGCCTAGTCCGCCGCAAAGAACAATCTTCATTTCAGTTTTTACAGAAGGAAGAACTTGGAGTAATGAATGCGTGTGACGTCTAAAAGAAATACAATGTAAATATAAACATACAGGAGAAGATGAAAAAATAAAAAAATGAAAAATATGTAAAAAATACAAAAAATAATAAAAACGAAATGGAAAACAAATTACATCCTCATCGTTAGTAGCGTGCGCGTCGTATACATGTAATTTGCAACCTTGATCATGTGCTGAAACAGCTGGAACACTGCTTCTGCGATGTATCTTGATGGTGTAATTTTGGAGATACAGACAGGTCAAAACATTTAGAGGTATGAATCTCTTTTTCATGATAAGCAATAGAATTCAAGCAAGAAGTAACCAACTGTTTTATCAGCTAGGACAATGTGAATTCTATGTTAGCACACTGAATTCGCATTCATTGTCTGGTCTCAGATGCCTGACTGTGTACGAAGTTCCTGACACAGAGGATGCAACGTTTGTCCAGTCTCGGCTGAGCACTTCTCGAGATCCGACAATGTGTCTAGCATCTTGGGAAGTTCGTAAGTTGGTGCTGGGAGCCAGGAAAGCTGAACAAATGTTCAATTATGCTAGCCTAACAAAAAGTTTTTTTCGGTATAGCGTTAACAAATCTATTTTTATTGGGTTTAATCTTGCACCAACACAATTTAGGTCATATGGCGACGTTCCAGCTTTGATGTTTGAGGGAGAAGAAACAATGTGTCCCTTCGTGTATTATTTCAACGCCTCAAGAGAGGCTCAAACCCACATCAGCGAGGGCAAGTGATTTGAAGTCAGCGACCTTAACCGCGCGTCAAAGGAGGCCCCCCTTTATAATTCTACATAATGAAGATTGTCTTCTAGTACTCTTTCACAAAACCCTTGGTGTGTCATACATGCGTACTAGACTTTCACCTTGCTGAAATTCTTTCATATATTCGGACAGGACTTTCATACTTTGTGTCGTACCTTTTGTAGTATTTGTAAGTATCACAATGTCTAAATGGACTTTCAAGTGTGGTGTAACCACTGCCATACTGTCGCAGGCTTTTTAAAAACAGTTTTTGATTGTTGAATGAAGTGTTATATGACCTCTTAGAGCAGTTATACTTCCTCGTCGTTAAGCTTTCTAGAAGCAGCGGGCTTACATAGCCTTTCTTGACTTTTGCTGGCAATAAAATTAAAACAGCGCCAACAACAAACACAAGTCAATAAAATTTTATGAGGTGATAAATGACCGCCCCCATCCCACTTCGAATATATAAAACAGTCAAGCCCAGCCTCATGTTCGAACTGTGTAAATACATGACGCTTATTGTAGTGTAATGTAAGCAACTTTTCTGATTAAAAGGTATAAAAAACCATGGCGTCAGGAAAAATCTTTTAGTATTGTCATAGTATGTTTTTGTCAGTATGTGTTTTCCTTTGAGAAAGAACCGTCTAACAATATATTTTTACCCTGGTACGTTTCCCCCTATTTTATATACAAAAAAAAATCTGACTAGGAAAGACTGACTGGGAAAAACTTGGCTGTTACTTAGGTATTTTTAATATTCATCTTACTTCAGGACTAAAGTCATCATCGGTTTATCTGTAAAGCAAATATTATGCTATCTACAGTTATAGAAAATACATGCAGAGGTAGAAATAAGTCCAAGTCCCTCAGCTGAAGTGGACCTTGACCATTTGACCTTGCCTCTAACCAGGTTTGGTGAAAATCCTTGAAACAAATCATTAAAAGGTTATTTAAAGATTTTTGTCTACATTTTGCCCGAAAAATGCATAACCATTACAACTCTAATTTTAATTCTGGTATCCTCTTAATGGATCAAGTAGAACCATTACAAAGATACTACAGTCCAAGTTTGATGAATATCCATGAAGCGGTTCATGAGATGAAGACATTTAAAGGTTTTTCTATTTTTAGCTCTAACGCCCCTACAAGAGGCAAAGTGCCTCAATTTGGAACAATATCTTGGGAGAAGACCTTACAATGATGCTACAGGCCAAGACTGGTGAAGATTCAGCCAGCGGTTCATCAGAATAAGTCATTCAAAGGCCTTTTCCTATTTTCAGCTCAACTGTAGCAACACCTAAAAGGGCAAAACACTACAACTGAGAGGATCTTACAATAATGCTACAAACAAACTTTGATGAACAGTTCATGAGAAGAAGTAATTTAAAGATATTTTTAATTTTAGCTCTACTGGCCCTCAATAGGGGCAAGCGTCCCCATTTATACAAAATTGACACAAGAAATATGTATTATTATATTAAAACCCAAGTCTGATGACGATCCATTTAGCCATCCATGAGAAGAAGTCGTTTACAAGTCTTTTTATTCTTAGCACTAGCGGCCCCTATTATTGAACACATTTGAAAGAGGGCCCTTCCTTAAATAAGATTTAAATAGTAATTAAAAGAAATAGTCTGCAAGGTACTTTAATGTATATCTACTTTTTCTACATTAATTGTACACTTTTTCATCTTATTAGTTGTGTAAGTAGGTCAAGAGCCATAACACGCACCTGTTTCGTATTTAGAAAGTTTCCTAGGTTAAAATTCCATTTCCATCTACGGTGTACTGCCCAACAATTAGTTCTGATTATGACTGGGAGTCGTCTGTTTGTCAGATTGTTTAAAATTGAGCAAACTCACAAGATGCCAAGTTAAAAAGGACTACAAGTCCTATGATTACATAGATATAGCTTAGAAGGTTAAAGTTACCAGCCTCTCAGTGAATCAAACTGGGACTTGACTGCATGTGTAGAGGAATACCATTCCAGGAACGAATGATATTGCGTATGAGATTGTAGGATCAAGTAATCCAGGTTTCTTGTAGGTGTGAGATGGTTATGGTAAACTTCAATAAGAATTTATTTTGAAAAATAGAATGAGAGAATTTTTGATGCGGCGTTGTTTAAGGGATTGCAAGTTGAGATCTGACACTGCTTGTTTTACTATAATTGTTACATACGTATCAAGCTGCAGATCGTTGTACTTGTTAAATTTTGTATGTGAGGGATTTTTGTCAATGGTGTCATATAGAAGAGCAGTATGCAAGCTGTGGGCGGACAAAGGTGTTGTAAGCTGTTTGTTTTCTGTTGTTTGTTTTGTGTGTGTCTCAATTGATAATTTTAACAACCACAACGTTCAGTTCCGACGATGGAAGAAGGGAGATAGTCTGTCACAATGACATAGCTAGAGACAATTGCAGTAAGCCCCCTTTGTTACTTATGAAAGACATAATCATTCATGGAGTGCTAACGGAACCCTGTCTGCAGTAGTATACCTTAACTTTTAAACGATTGTTTACGAGTGCTCACAGTGATATATGATGTTTTACATGCTTTTCTGAGCATTGTGAAATAGATCATATGTAACAAATTCTGGACACGCATCTTGTGAAATAACTTTATGGGAAATACCTTGATACATGGTGACTTACACTCCTTTTACATTTCACACGTAACATGATTCTACATCAAGGGTTATACTGTCATGTAGGCTGTTCATTTTATAATATTTTATAGTACATTTTTTGTTTGACAAGTAATGACCACTACTAGCATTTATATTTAATAGGAAGGATTGTCTTAGGTTAAAGGTCATGAATTCAAATCCTTCCTTGTTTCATATAACAAGAATACGAAATCGCATGAAAATTGCTGGTAGTCATAAAACACGATCTGGAGAAAAAAATAGAGTTGACGTAGTTGTTTGAACCAAGGCATACATTCGCGTTCGGTCTTTTGTCATCAGTTACGTATCCATTACCTTAAAACAGATGAAACGGCCTTCATAACTTGAAAATATTCTATGTCGCTAAATATTTCACTTGTTTTGAGATGCTCCTGTGTGAGAGGAATTACATATGACTGATAAATAGCACAATCTATGGCCCTGCTGTTTATGTAAGGAGCCATGCGATATAATACAATATACACTACTGCTATACAAACTGTATACTGTAACCGTATACTAAACATTACAAAATTATAGTTTGATTTCGACGTTTGAGAACGAAGCATTCTCGATGAAGTGCCTTCCCCAGACACACCGCAATGGGCGAGTGAGTGCGTTAAATTTTATGGAGAATCGACAAAACAAATGTCATATATCGCCGAGTCATCGCAATGGGGGTTTTCAGTAGTCAGGAGTCGAACCCGGGGCCTTCATCTACATAGGAAAGCGTCTTAGCCCTTTTCGACCAATGCGTCTTAATGCGCCCGTTGGACATTTAGGCGCAAGATTAAATTATCAAATACATGTGTATAAGACAAAAACAGCCATCTGTTAAGTTTAAGCACGAACAGCCTAATAAGTCTGAAGTAGACAGGGGTTCTCAGAAATATATCTAAAATTTATATAGTTCAATACTAACTTTTGTCGGGCTGAAGTCAAAACTTGAAGAAAATAGATGTGAAAATTCATTTAGAATGTCATGTAATAAAGTTCTAATGACTTGTTGGTCAATGGTTAGATCTATTGGTTTGACTATTGACATTCAATAAGTCGCCGGTCCAAAGTCTGTACTATATCACCAGTCTGTATTAAACACATATCTACAGCGCTATTGAGTAAAAAGAAATATATAACATAGTTATGAAGATAATTTCTGATGTCGTGTAGATAAACGTTTCTTGAATAGCTCGCCGGCCAACAGTTCTACTGACCGGCAAGACATTCAATAAGTGTGCACAGTTAGTTCATCTGCACTCGAAATTTACACTAATTATATACATTTGTATAATAACGGAATACAATTTCTTTAGTTGTTTCTTACAGACGTTTTTAACCCTTTTCTTCATTTGAGAATCATTAATGAGGACAAGTAGATTAGTGTAGGTGTTTGTTTCACTCTGAAAAACAAATATTGATATCTAAATTTATATTCTCATAAATATACGCAGTTAAAAGAAAACATTTCATACGTGCCAAAAAATATAACAAAAAGGCAAGCATGAACTTGCAGGTTCTCGTATACAATGTTTAATCAATTTAAAATTCGTTCCGCTTATAATTAAGAATACGGTTGTCCCAAATCAAATATCTATTGACTTCAAATGTCTAATTTTATCACAGGTTTGACGTCGTGTTATTGAAATAAAGCCATTACATAATTTTTAAAATTGTTTGATAAAGCTTTGACGTCGACGTCGATTAAAGTATAGGAGACTTTGGTCAAATTGACTTGTTTATAATAGTTAAAGAAAGGACGTTTTGATGTTTCGGAAGGAAAACTAACATGTAATTAAAAGCATATTACATTTGTGACTTTGAATTTATCAGATTCGTTGAATATGCTCCCCCGAGGCACTAAACATAGCCAACAAGGTCCCTACATCTCAAAGTAGGCCAGCCACAAACAGAAACTACTGTAGTTGAATGGTATAACAGACGGGTATTTCAATTACAGCTATAAGATGTGGGGACAGAGTAAAAAGTGTGTGGGGTGAGTGAAAGATAAGTAAAAAGTGTGTGTGTCGCGGGGTGGGGGGGGGGGGGGGGTGGGGGGTGGGGGGGGGGGGGAATAATGAAAAGGGGTACGAGTGAATGGTCATAACACCACCTACATACAATGATAACTTATATTTCGCAGTGAAAAGTTTAAACCGATTAGTGTGTTTGGTTTATCTTCTGTTCTTATTTTAATCATCATAATAATCATCAACAGCATCATCAGCTTCAAGGTCTGCCACCGTGTTCTCCTTGGATGAGAGTTCCTGCCATCTTTCTGTAAGCGAAGGTTTATCGTAGGAAGATGAACCTGTTAAAGTTTCTCAATTATTTCGAGAATGAAAGAGAAAATTCACACAATATCAGCAATTAGCTGTCTAGAAAGTTTCAATCAGTTATTTGCCAAATCAAATACGCTCCCACAATCCATCACGCATTCATCAGGTGTTTTGACGCAGTTTCTATGGAATCGCAAAGAAAAATCAGGATATGTGACTGCTTTTGACTGATCCGTATTTCACGCACAAATGCAAATACTTGTATAACGAGTTTTCATTCTTCACGGAAATAGTTAAACGTTCTCCCTTAGAATTTGAGAAAGATGTTTTGCAAAGAGATCATAAAATAAACTTAAAACTTGTTACCGCATTGGTGAGATTTCAATTTCGCAAAATTCCACTCCATTCTGATAAGAAAACAATGATCTTATCTGATTAACCGAAACCTGTAAATACTGTAGATCTTTGATATGGATAGCATGTTCCATAAAATAATAAAATAATTTATGTTTATTACATAGAGAACAATTCCTCCCCTATTTCATATTTTTTTCTTTTTTACTTACGCATCAGATAGCTTTGCTATAGAATATTTGAAAGAAAATAAAAATGACTTTTAAAAGAAGTACTGCATATAGCGAACTGAACGCTTTTGTCTTTAATGTCTTATTTACAATTACTCACACATAAAAGTACTTCGAAATGATGAAAATATTGACATCAATCTAAGACCAAAACCCAAAACGCAACACAACCTGTAATGGGCATTGCCCGCTTGGTGTATGGCTGGAAGAGAGCTTGCATAGGCTGCACTCAAGTCGCCTTTGCTAAAATATTCAAAAATAAAGTACACAAAGGGCAAAAGTGAAAATAGACTTTGATATGTTCTTTGTCTGACATTTTCACTGCAGTCATTTCATGTGATAACCGGAATTTCCATGTATATTATCTGCAAGAGGTCTTGCTGAGGTCACTTTCAATAAAATCTGTTTAGAAGAATACTGTTTGAAGTAAAGAGCGCAACCAAGCAAAATAATAATACACTCGGTCTGATTAGATCGGTTCATTAGAGGTAATGAAATATGCAACATATAGTTGCTCCCAAGCCCTGGCTTTAACGGAATTCTGTTTTTTCCTGATTCATTGAATTGGCTACGTGATCCTAAAGAATCAGTAACATAACTTAGTCCAAGAACGGGTAGCCCAAGTATACAGTATATTATTCGTTCTTCCCATTCCCATCACATTATAACGGGTAGGAATCATTAACACATTTAGAGAAAGCATCACTTCATTTAGCTACATGGTAAACTTTGCAAATAATCATTCCAGTTCTGCATGTACATGGCATATTTTTTGCACATCAGTTTTTTTAGTTGTTGTATAAAATATACTTTTTTCAGCATTCCAAAAAGATATTTACATGATTATAGAATTTTTGGAAAAACAAACAAACGTGTAATCAAATTCAGGAAATGTCCAGGATGGTTGATGTTTTAAGAGTATTTGATGAATCTTGTTTTATTTGACAAAGGCATTGTGTTTTTACATGCCCGAACATGGTTTTTGATTGCAATTGTACAGTCAGTATCTAGTGTTGTTTATTTTTATGTTATACTTTTGGACTCTTAATTATTGAAGTTTAGAGGCTATCAGTTTGAAATTCACATTTCTGCTAAGTAAATTCTAAGGGAGATTATTACTGTATAGTATGGGTCAGTTTGCTCTGTAGCAGTGATGTCCCTTAATCTCCACACATTTTTTTAAAGAGGCTGTAACACTGTGAAACTTGTTTTTTGAAAAAGAAACTGAAGAAGCTGTTTGTTTTTTGGCTTATTAGAAAAATCTTTTTTTTTCCAAAAGAAAAAGTTAAATGTTTCCACTTGGCCGAGTGATTACACTGAACCTTGACAACAAGGAGTGACTAATATTGATTAAAGACAGTATGTTAGAGTCATTGATCTTCCACCTCTTATTAGCTCACCTGTCACAAAGTGACAAGGTGAGCTTTTGTGATTGCGCGGCGTCCGTCGTCCGTCCGTCCGTGCATCCGTAAACTTTTGCTTGTGACCACTCTAGAGGTCACATTTTTCATGGGATCTTTATGAAAGTTGGTAGGAATGATCACCTTGATGATATCTAGGTCAGGTTCGAAACTGGGTCACATGCGGTACAAAACTAGGTCAGTAGATCTAAAAATAGAAAAACATTGTGACCTCTTTAGAGGCCATACTTTTCAATGGATCTTCATGAAAGTTGGTCAGAATGTTCACCTTGATGATATCTAGGTCAAGTTCGAAATTGGGTCACATGCCATTAAAAACTAGGTCAGTAGGTCAAATAATAAAAAAAACCTTGTGACCTCTCTAGAGGCCATATTTTTAAATGGATCTTCATGAAAATTTGTCAGAATGTTCTCCTTGATGATATCTAGCTCAAGTTCGAAACTGGGTCATGTGCCATCAAAAACTGGGTCAGTAGGTCAGATAATAGAAAAACCTTGTGACCTCTCTAGAGGCCATATTTTTCATGGGATCTGTATGAAAGTTGGTCTGAATGTTCATCTTGATGATTTCTAGGTCAAATTCGAAACTGGGTCACGTGCCGTCAAAAACTAGGTCAGTAGATCTAAAAATAGAAAAACCTTGTGACCTCTCTAGAGGCTATATTTTTCACAAGATGTTCATGAAAATTGGTCAGAATGTTCATCTTGATGATATCTAGTACAAGTTCGAAACTGGGTCACGTGCCTTCAAAAACTAGGTCAGTAGGTCAAATTATAGAAAAACAGTGTGACCTCTCTAGAGGCCATATTTTTCATGGGATCTGTATGAAAGTTGGTCTGAGTATCTTAATAATATCTAGGTCAAGTCCGAAACTGGGTAAGTGCCGTCAAAAACTAGGTCAGTAGGTCTAAAAATAAAAAAAAACCTTGTGACCTCTCTAGAGGTCATATTTTTCATGGGATCTTTATGAAAGTTGGTCTGAATGTTCATCTTGATGATATCAAGATCAAGTTTGAAACTGGGTCAACTGCTGTCAAAAACTAGGTCAGTAGGTCTAAAAATAGAAAAACCTTGTGACCTGTTTAGGGGCCATACTTATGAATGGATCTTCATGAAAATTGGTCAGAATGTTCACCTTGATGATATCTAGGTCGAGTTCGAAACTGGGTCACGTGCCGTCAATAACTAGGTCAGTAGGTCAAATACTAAAAAAAACCTTGTGACCTCTCTAGAGGCCATATTTTTCATGGGATCTGTATGAAAGTTGGTCTGAATGTTCGTCTTGATGATATCAAGGTCAGATTCAAAACTGGGTCACATGAGCTTAAAAACTAGGTAACTATGTTAAATAATAGAAAAAACAACATCATACTCAGTTCATAACTGGGTCATGTGGGGACAGGTGAGCGGTTCAGGACCATTATGGTCCTCTTGTTTATGTAGGAAAGTTGTTGGCTACTTGTGGAGAAGTAAGTACAGTCTATCATTCAGCTACCTGAAGTATAGGTTTGCGTTACAGTAGACAAACTAATTCTAAAACAGTGTCCTTTGATCTATATTTCACATTGAAAGAGTACAAGAAAAGACTGTATGTGCTTTTGTCTAGATTTTTACACTATTTGCAGGGTTATGATGTATTTAGTAGTGGCATTTAAAATAGTTTATTTCTGACTTTTGATTTTAATACTTCTTACACATGTTTTAGATACAGGTAACTATGTAAAATATAGTCACACTCTCATTTATTTGATGCAGGCATCTTCATTTCTACCATAATTTTTTAAACTCAAACAAGGAATATATATACTAACCTTCCGTTTTCTGTAGAGTTTTTTGTTATGGGATTTACAAACTATTGTTTTAAAGGTCAGCATAAGTTATAGAGGTATGCCTTGGCCTTAATATGTGACTCTGACTAAACTAATCTAACTAAACTTAGATTATTTGAAATAAGTTACTGTAGTTATAATTCCAGTCCTGACAAAAGATTTAGACTAATGTAATTTCATACAATTGAAAGAATACTTTCTTCCTAAATAGTATGAGTATGATTTGTGTGAAAAAGGCTGAATTGTGGGAATTTATCCCCTTCAGATTAGTTCAGTTTTCAAATGACAATACATGTTTTTGTAACATTATACTGTAGACTGGAAGAATATTTTTACATAAACTTTAAACAATAGAAGTGACTTTGTCTATGCTAGGTGTTTTTACCTCTCCTGTGAAATTGTTTTTGGGGAAAAAGCCCATTTTTTGTCAAACTCCAGGCAGCTGTACTTTTTAAGTTAAGATACATCTGTCATATAAAAAATGAAAACAGAAACCCGTTTTACTTCTTGACATTTAGGATTTCTGAAATCTACCGTGTTTTGCCATTTTAAGTTATTTATAAAATGGTACTGAATTAAAGTTTTGAGTAAACTTTTACATGTATTAGTATATTAAAGCTATCTAGACAAGAGATAGAATTTTTCACATCAGTTTACATATACTGTATATGTTTACAATATATGGTTCTAGATATGAATTTATTGTGGCCATTGCCTCAATTGATTTTATATTGTTGTTTTGTCTGAATGAAATATACTGTTTGCAGACATAATATGCAAATATTGTGCAAAAATAAAAACCTGATGATTTATAATGTGTCTGTCTTGTCTGTAAAACCACTAGGATGAAACCAGCAGAACAATCGGTATCAGTCCAACAGAACATTTAGTATGAAGCCTGTAGAGCATTCAGTATTTACTAAAAAGTAATTAGTTTCTGTCTTCCTATACAACAATCGGGAAGTGTGTAACAGGATTGTATTTGACAAATTTATTCTGGGATCATTTTGAAGAGAATTATAATTTTGGAATTGATGAAAGCAACAGTTCAATTCAGTTTAAGTTGATAATGTTGCATTTGCTCAAGCCATTTGACTGGAGCCATTCTGAAACAGATAGAGTTACAGAATCACCTGCGATAGCAAGCGCTGTCCACAAAAGTTGTCTGCTGTCTAACTTGAGAAGTTCTTATCCAATGTTCATCAAACTTCGTCTTTCACGTTGTGTATGGGCATAATATCTTGGCCAAGTTCTATAACCAACTGGATCCTCCCAAGTCTCTGGAGTTACTAAAAGGTAGGACACTATTTACTCTGATACACATTGACATTATCCATAGTGGGTAGTAACCAACATCTGCTTTCCATTGTATAAATATTTATCGTGATTTTTCTTTTTACACCAGGTTTTAATTTAGAATGGTGCACACACTTTCTAAATACCCTAGAACATTACCATTTATTCACTCCATTGACTTCAAATGAGTGCAGAATGTTCGGAGCAATCAAAGTAATATGGTCAAATACCTTATCCAGCTGACTGCTCTCCAGTAAATAATAAGCATCTTGACTAGATGGGCAACTATATTTTTCCATTTAGGCTTCTGAAATTTACAACAAAAAATAACTGATTTTGTAAGTACCTGATTGATATGACACTCCTAAAGCTTCTTGAGCACCCTGCTTGTTTGAACCTAAGGTGTCTACTTTTAGTGGATTGTTAATCTGAAATTTCAGATCACAAATTTCTGGCCCATTTTTCTATGGAAGGGAATGTCCGCCAGGACATACATGCTGCTAAATGACATTGCTATGTTATTTACTTACATATGCGTTCTGCAACATTGCAACTGCATTTTAGTTTTTTACATTTGCCTTACAAGAAATTCATCTTTAATGCTTCTTACTGTTAAGAAAACAGTCCTTTCGTGAATATCGGTTATTCTTGCATGTAATTGACAAGTGCGTTCAACCTTTTTGTTTGCTTACTGCAATATTGAAATGTATACTCGTGCTATTACTAACTGTATTCTATGTTTTCTTACGTGTATTTGACTTTGTTACTACTGAATGTAATGAGCTATTAACAACGTTGTGACTTGTGAATATTCCGAAATTTTCATAACTTGATTGTTACTGCTTTTTGGATTTAACATTAGTGATGTTTGCAACCACTTGGTTCTTGTTTATATTACAGTTTCCCGGCAAAAATAATATACTAAAACACATGGCTTTAATAAATATTTAAACTTGCAGTATTACAAAAATTTAAACACGGTAGTGCATTACAACATTACAGGGAACCAACAAAAAGCAAAACATTTAGCGCAAATTAGTATACACGGGAGACCACTCTCGACAGCAAATTTACGCGTTCGGTAGTTTCCGTGGGTTAAACGGCGAGATAGTCTAAACTTACCCGTGTACTTGTGTTGTCGTCCCTGGACAGCTGGAAATTATGATGAGGTGAGTTATGTCTTCAAAGAAATTGTTTTCAACAGACGGATAGATTTGTTCGAATGAAACAACAAAACAGACACTAGATCTATTGACTGACTTGCGAACAGGGGTATCCTGCAGGACAGATTTTAAACAACGCAAATTTTGCAAGCGTCAGGTGACATAGTTTCCGTCTAAATTTTTTTATTTCGATATTTCGGATAAGTATGTAAATTTTGTCAAAGTAAATCAACAGATCAAGTGATCTCAGAGGAGATAGCGTGACTGGCGGATTGAGGCTATAGCAATATATGCTTTGCATCGTTCTGGAACCGGTGAACAAACTTATTAATATTATCTTTAAATTCTTCGAACTTTCTGAATAGGCAGTGGCTAGGTAGGCGGTTCCGGCTACGTAGACTAAAGGTCTAGGTAGCCGACTCTATATATTCAAGGATACTTAAATTTTTTATATTAGATTTTCTGCACTACTGTAGTATTACTATAGTACAAAACTCTTATCAGTTGAAGCCGACTGTTTATATATAATAGAGCCGTCTACCTAAACCTTTATTCTACGTAGTCGGAACCGGTTACTTTGACCTTTGGTCTACGTAGCCGGAGCCGGCTACCTAGCCACTGCCTTCTGAATAAAGAGTTTTATGTTGTCTAAGTCTACTGTAATATTTCTTTGACAATGATCATATATCATACAAATAGTCGAGCATGCTGGCATCCTGTCGTCAGACAGCTCTTGTTTAACTTTAAATTCTTCATGGTTACATCAAATAAATTTGGCTTTTACAGAAAATATTCGTACCCCCCTCCCACTTTCTGTCCAAAGGGGGTCTTGAAAACGGGTTTGTCCAAGGGGAGTGATTTTGGAAAAAGTCCCTTCCATAGATTGCGTGGGGTCGGGGAGGGGGATGTCCAAGGGAGGTCTTAAAAATGGGTTCGTCCAAGGGTTTTTTTGGTGAAAAATGTGTGTCCAAGGGGGTATATATCGCTTGTGCAAGAGGGGGGGGGGGGTATACGTTAAAACCCCTTCCATGGGGCCACATTTAAAAAAGTCTTTGTTTGCTGTCTACTGTCGACCCTGCTCTGAGAAGTTGGGTAGGTAGGTAGGTAGGTAAAAATTTTTTTTTACTCCAGTGCTACATATAACTAATTATTTTATATTTCTCATGAAGATAAATGAATAAAATATGAAAAGATATCTTATGTCAGTTTATATCTGATTTGTTGATACTTTTGCGAATATTTTCAAAAAAAATCTCAATTTCAAATGACACAATTAAGCTTCTTTCTACTCTTGTACAACAATGACTAAAATTCTAAGTTGTTGTTTTCATTTTATAAAGGAGAGGTGGACCTCAGGCTGGGTAGGATGTGTGCTGGTGTAAATCGTATTTCATTTTCGTAGGGTTTAGTATTTTCTTTTTTGATATTTTTTGTTGTTCATTAACAGACGAACTTAATATTAGTGTGTGAGAGAGTGATATCTGATGAGGCTACAGATACATGGTAATGTGGTTTAAAAGGATTCACCGAAAGAAGTCACACTCCCAATCTCCGGACGTCGATCTAAATATTTCCTTCCATAAATACTGTGTGCTAAGACAATCTACATTTCTGAAACTTAACTTAAAGTAAATTACATAAGCCTCTAAATGTTGAAATCTATTTGCATATGTTACGAGGAAAATATGCACACATTTGATAAAGAATTATTCAACAACAGAAAACTTACGACAAATGCACGTGTGTTGTTTTCCCGCCAAAAATATAATACAGAGGGCCAATTCGTTTCACTCAACACGGGGCACGCCGGTCACGTGGGCGGCAAGAAAAAAAATCTCACCAGTTTATTGATAAACGAACGTTTCGGCGTACGCCGGCCACGTGAGCTGCAAATACAAAAACAAATAAATTTCCAATTTATTATGATTTTCTCTTGCGGCATGTTCCAGATAAGTTAGCAAATAGTTCTTGCAGTATGTTTCTATATCTACTGGTACTAACCCAAATTTCCAAATGTTTATCCGATTTTATATCGTGAAAATATATGATTTGCCGCTTTGCCTATCTCGCAAGACCGGCGCACATCGGCGTACGCCGGATAGACCCGGGCATTGCCGGGAAGCCGTAAATTCATTTTAGTGCACAGAGGTCAGGATTTCTGTTTACCTTCTGTATTCCAAGTCGGAAACATGAGATTCTGAGCTATTTTCATATTAACATTCGATAGATATTGATGAATTTTGAAACATCGAATAAAAATGGCGTTATCCATCACGTTTACGGTGGCAGCGACTACGAGTTTAATCGAGAGAGGTGTATTGAATGAATAAGACAGGTTAGTTCCGTTACCCGTATAATATCATTATTCTCAGGACCAGAAATGGACAGGAAATATTTGTTCCAGCTGTAAATACTCTTTTGATTTATATTGACCTGAGAAGATATTTCCGCAAACACAATATCCGTCATGAAACGCACGTGCTTCTTTTCCACCAAAATTAAAATGACGTGTCCACAACGTACTTATTTTCGCAAGCATGCACAATCGATCTCATTTCAAATTTACCAAAGGTATCCTCAGATGTTGTTACAAGATGTTCTTACAGTTTTGTATATATTTTTTTGTGGTTCATTACGTTTTTTTTCTTTAGAATGGACAGCAATATTGCAGCAGACGACTTTGTGCACGTGAATAGTTGTTTCTTGTTTACGACGCTGTCTATAAAAGATGGGTTCCTATTTGCAACATAATTATCTAAATATATGAGCAAAAATAACATTTAAATGTAGAAAAATATTATAATGGTCTGACGTAAGTATGGTATTTCGCACTTTGAAAATTCGCTTTTTGAACTCGTCGGCAACATGAACCTAATTTTGTAAGCTTGTCAATGCAGCAATCATCAGTCTAATTATATTTTCACAGCTTGTGATGCAAACACACAGACTGCTGTAATTCTCGGCCAGTGATAGAAATTCGGGGGTTAACTGAAAGTGCTAGACGTTCGGGGGTTAATTGAAAGTGCTGCCCTGTCACGCGAATGAAGTTTGCAGCTGATCGGAACTTATAAAAAAATATTCTGCTTAGTGGGCCAATAAAAAAATTCGGAGCGCAGTGTTCTTAGCGGGTCGGTCGGGACACAGCAAACAAACCTGACTTTAATTTTGGCCGAGGGAGGGGGTAAGAATATTTTCGGAAATAGCCCAATAGAATGTAACTTCGCTTATATTTAGTTGCAGCTGTTACTCCAGAGCTATATCTTTTCAGTGACGAGGAGCAAGTACTGCAGATCAAGGATCTTTGTCGTCGCAGGTTACTCTACATAGCAAATTGCTTAGAAAACGACAGGACTACGGATTTATTGCCTCAGGTTGAAGAGATTTTAACTAATTTGCTGCAACTGTCAAGTTTCGTACCTTTGGATGACAGCATGATTTTTGTTGAGGAAGCATTGCAAACTTTACTAAATAATCATGACAATCCCCAACATAATACAGAGGACCCTGTCCGGGGGGTGGTGAATTCTACTGGCAAAAGGAAGTATGAAATTCCTAGAGAAACTCTTTCCATGTTAATCTATGATGGGATTAAGGTAAAACAGATTGCAGAACTGCTTAATGTTAGCAAACGAACAGTTGAAAGGAGGATGCATGAACATGAACTGACCATTCGACAAACTTATAGTCAAATATCTGATGAAGAACTAGTACATGAAGTGTCAAAACTATGTCATGAGCACCCTAATGTAGGATACAGAACCATTCAAAGCCTTTTGCAGACAAAGGGACTTCGAATTCAGGAGTACAGAGTTAGAAAATGTGTTAGGGACTGTGACCCTTGTGGCGTTCTGTTAAGAAGAGTATTTTTGTCAACCTCAAGAGTGTGTAGAAGAACTTACAGCGTATCCGGTCCTCAGGCACTATGGCATATCGACGGGAACCACAAGCTCATTAGGTGTGTTTCCAGAATACTTAATGGAGTAAAAGCACTTATTAACCATCCATCATTTTAGTTCCATTTATCATGTTGTTATTTCTCGCGGAAGGCAAGGGGTATAGTTTTTGCGTTGTCCATCGTCCATCTATCTATTGTCAGCTTTTGTTGAAATTTAGTAGCAATGAAGATATTGATAGTGGAAATGATTCACAATAAATGCAGACAGAATCCACCAATACATAGCAGAGTTATGGCCCTTAGTAACTTTCAAAACACCATTTTATAGCACGCAATTTGTACATTTATAAGGATTTATATATCTAAGTGCCGGTTGGTTAGATTTGTTGAAACTCGGCAACAATGTATCTATAGATAAGGGCATGATGCATGCCAAACGCCATCACAGTCCACCCAGATGTAGCAGAGTTATGACCCTTTGTTATTTTTGAATGACCATATAAAAATAATGTAATAGCCATTTTGTCTGTTCGGAACCACATCTACGTTTTGGCTGGTTAGACATTGTTGGTATGTGCCAACAATGGGAATGATGCACACATCAAATGCAGTCACATTCCATTCATTTACAGCAGAGTTATGGACCTTTGATGCTTTGAAGAAGCCATTTTATGTCAAGTATCCGTCCCTCTAGAGCCATATTTAGGTACTGGTTGGTCATAGTTTGTTGAAACTTGGCAGAAGTATGTACATTGATCCGGCTATGATGCACACCAAATGTCATGAATGTAATCCATTCAAGTTGCGTTCAGAAGGTCATTCTTTAACAAGCACTTTTTCAATAAAGCGGTCTTTCTAGGTACTGGATTGTCAGATTCTATTGAAACTTTGTGTGATTATATGTATGATTAGGCAAATGATGCAAACCAACTAACGTTACAATCAGCATAGAAATGGCCGCGCTGTGGCTGTTACTTTCAAATAACCATTTTATACTGGGCAGCTGGTCCGTCCAAAATCATGATTATTTTGATGCCAGTTAAGTCAGATTTTGTTTAAATTTGACAAGAATACTGTATTTTATACAAAGAGAATGTTGAATGCAAAATACAGTCACCCATTTAAAGTCAAGTTATGGGTCATTGTTTCTCAGAAATAGTCATCTAAAATAGGCATTGCATTGATTTACACTACTTAATACCCAAATGCCAACTAGAGTTTTTTTGGGGCGATATAGATTGTTTCTAAAATGTGTTTGTTTGCATTTTTACTATTTTGTAGTGACATTGTCAATAAGTAATTCTTTGATTGGCTCTAAAATAAAAATAATAAATTTTTAGGTGGAGGCTGGTTATCCACGGTGGTATAGATGGGTATTCAAGATTACCCGTGTTCTTGAAAGTCAACAACAATAATCACGCCGACACTGTTCTACATGCTTTCGTAGAGGCTGTTCATAAGTTTGGCTTACCACAAAGGGTCCGTTCAGACAAAGGTGGAGAAAATGTCAAAGTTGCCGAGTTTATGCTGCAGCATCAAACAGGAGTACAGAGACCTTTTATTGCTGGAAGATCTGTTCACAATCAGAGGTATAATCATGGGTCTGCTGGTTTTAGGGTCGAAATAAGGCCCCAGACTCCCTACTTAGGAATATACATTTTTCCATTTTCATGTCCAAAGACTCAATCTTCAAAGAGTAGGGGGTATTATCAAACCTTGTCCGACCTATTAGTAAATGACACTTGGACCTAAGGGTTCGCAAACTTGAAAGGGAGGTTTGTAACGATTAGTAGATGTCTGAGGCAGAGCTATCACTATATATATTGCTTATTCTAAAAGGCAAAATTTAAGGGCATTCATGTCCCCTTGACACATTTCCAAGTTAAATTAAGGCAGTACCTTAAAGGTCAACGCAACATACATTTTTCTAACATCTGCTTTAAATATGATCTGATTATAGATTATAAGAGTAATGATTTAAAGATGGCCATGTGGTGGTGCACGCACTAGTTTCGTCTGGATCAGCCCAATAACTCCAGAATTATTGCCCCTTTATTGATTGAAATTGAAGGAATTTGCCTTTTTGGAGCCATTTCTAAGTAACCAATGCATAGAATTTCATGAAACTTAAAATGATTCTGTATTATCATCGTGCGGTGGTGCCTTCACAAGTTTCATTTGGATCAGCTAAGTAATTAATTGATTGAAAATTAAGAAATTTGTGCTCCCCGAGCCATTTCTATGTAATCCATGCATGCAATTTTATGAAGTTTTTGTATTATCATCATTATTATCATCATGTGATAGTTCATTCACAAGTTTCATCAAGATCGGCTCAGTAACTCAAGCAGGTTTTTTTCTGGCTATTTAGCTCACTTGAACCAAAGGCTCAAGGTGAGCTATTGTGACTGCTCAATGTCCGTCGTGCGTCGTCCGTCAACTATTTCTTAAAAAATCTTCTCCAAAACCACTGGTCAGATTTACTTCAAACTCCACAGGAATGATCCTTGGGTGGTCCCCTTCCAAAATTGACAAAGATTTGAAATCCATGCAGAACTCTGGCTGCCATGGCAACCGAAAGGAAAATCTTAAAAAATCTTCTTCTCAGAAACTATGAGCAGGATTTCAAAAATATTTTGTAGAAATGATCTGTAGGTGCCTCTCTACCAAAATTGCCTAAGCCGTCCTATTTCGTTAAAAAAACATGGCCGCCAGGGGGATATGGCTTATTTTCCCTATATGGTTATATAGTAAATTTCAAAAATCTTCTCCTTCAAAACCACTGGTCAGATTTACTCCAAACTTCACCGGAATGATTCTTGGGTGACCCCCTTCCAAAATTGCCCAAGGAATTGAAATCCCTGCAGAACGTTGGTTGCCATGGCAAGGAAAACTTTAAAAATCTTCTTGTCCAAAACTGCAAGGCATAGAACCTTGATATTTGGCATGTGACATCATCTAATGGTCCTCTATGAAGATTGTTCAAATTATGCACAAGGAGTGAAAAGAGGCCCCATCCTGGGGTTCCCAAGTTTTACATAGACCTATGTAGGAAAAAGTTTTAAAAATCTTCTTGTCTAAAACCACAAGACCTAGGCCTTTTTGATATTAAGAATGTAGCATTACCTTGAGGTCCTCCCAAAAGTGTTCAAATTTATAACCCTGGGGTGAAAAGAGGCCCTGCCCGGGGGGTCTCAAGTTTTACATAGACTTATATAGGAAAAAGCTTTAAAAATCTTCTTGCCTGAAACTGCAAGGCCTATGCTTTTGATATTTGGCATGTTGCATTGCCTTGTGGTCCTCTATTAAGATTGTTCAAATTATGCCCTGTGGGTCCCAAATTTAACATAGACTTATATAGGGAAAAAATCGTCTGAAAGTTCAAGGCCTAGGCCTTTGATATTTGGTATGTAGCATTGCCTAGTAGATGTCTAACAAGAATGTTCAAATTATTCCCCCCGGGTGAATAGAGGCCCCGCCTTGGTAGTCACTTGTTATATGAGTTGTATAGGAATAAATACCTCAAAAATTATCAGATCATATTTCCTAGACTGTTTAATTATAATTACCTGATGACCCCAAGTGATTAGGGGTCACCTGACTGACATTGACCTACTGACCTACTTTCTTGTTTTTAAAGATACAGCCTTGAAATTTGGATGACATTCACAGTTTTGCAAACCAGTCGTAAAACTGACTTTCATTGACCATGAAAATGACCTTCTGACCTACTTTCTAATATTTTAACATCAGTTTGCCATTTTTACATGTGGCTTATATTATTCAGGTGAGCGATTCAGCGTCATCATGACCCTCTTGTTTGGGAAAGGGACCCTGATGAAGACAAGAAGATTTTTAAAGTTTTCAATTTAAAAAATCTATTTTTAGCTCCTGTGATCTAGTTGTGCAATGGACCAGAACCATGTAAACTATTTCGAAAGAGGACCACCTAAGGACCATTTTTGTGAAGTTTGGTCGAAATCCAGCCAGTGGTTTAGGAGTTATCATTTAAAGCAATAGATGACACATGCAGGCATGCACGGATGACAGACATTGACCGATCACAATAGCTAACCTTGAGCACATTGTGCATATCTAATTTCTTTTCCACTCCATGCCTGAAATACTGATAAAAGATGTAAAACATACTTTTTGCCCTAAACCCATTTGTCCGGGGATACCAATTCATGGAATTTACTTGTTTAGAACTGGTTTATCTGAAAATAATGCTGATTTTTAGGATTGAGAGATTATGGAGAGAGATATGGACTGGCTGTACAAGTCTGTACTACTCACTGTTTTACAACATGGAAGACGAGGGAATTTTGGATGTATCCAGTGAGCTACACATTATGCTGCTTCACTTGGTATTCTTACCCAGAATACAATCCCACTTGGATAGATTTGCAGAGGCTTTAAGGAGGAGACCATTGAGGACTGAAAATAGTAACACGCCTCTACAATTGTGGCTTACAGGACCAAGAAATGATTCATCTGTTCATGAACAGGTACTTTTAACAAACTTTGCATACAAAACTTATCCTACGAAGATACTTCAAAAAGAGGGGGGGGGGGGGGATATATACATGAGATATATACATGTATATATTATAATAACAAGAGCGTTAACTTGATGTTATAATTCTTTCTGTAAGTACTAGTAGTATAATTAAATTTTTAATCAAACTTCAAAATAATGGCAGTCATGCCAACTGTGTGATCCTTAATAGTGGTGAATTATGTAGCAACAACAATATGACAAAGGGTCATGAATGAAAACCAGTAATTTGGTTAATTTTACAGTTTGAAAATTTGCATGGTTATATTTTGATATGTCCTAAACTCGATTCAAAAACAACTTAATATCCTTGTAAACAGTTCTTCCAAAGTGTTTACAGAATCGTGATAATACACATGATATTGCAGTTACTTAGGACCTGACATCTGAAACCTTGTTATGACAGTGACACCACTTTAATGTCTGGGTCAAAAGGTCAAGATACTGTCTGCCTTTTTGCACGTCAAAAGGTCAAGATACTGTCTGCCTTTAGATACAAATAACTTTCATGTATAAAAAGTAGGCAAGTCCAATACTGCCATAAAACAGGGTTTTGCATGGCTCAGGAAAATAATGAACCTTTGAAAAAATCTTTACTTTCAGGGAAATATGGATGCTTATGGCATTGACTTTGAGCAGGATCAAGTATCAGTGCACCCGGAGTCAGTGATAGTTCCTGAAGGCACACCTTTTCCTGAAGAAGTTTTACAACAAATTCAGCATATTCTTGATAAAGAATCTGACTGCTTTGCCACCGACGTATATAGGGAAGCTTTGGAATACATATACAGAATTAACCTTGATCTGTAATAGCTGTGCACAGAAAGTAAACTAGCATAAATGCATTATTTAATGCACATTTCTGGTAAAAAGAAATAAATGCAATACATGAAAGGGTCTAGTCATTATCTAATTAGCCCACCATTTGTACAGATGGCTTATCAAATCGCTTTTCTCCCTTCGTCCGTTCGTCAGTCATTCCATCCATTAACAATTCTTGTTATTGCATCTCCTCTGAAACTACTAGGTGGATTTCAATAAAAATTTGCCACAATGATTCCCTAGTACCCTAGTTCATCCTAAGTGAGAATGAGGTCAAGGTCACAGTGACCTGAACCTTGAAATGTTATACTTTGTAGAGAAGCTTTTCTAAGATTTGACCAAGTGACCTTATTGTTAACCTGGCATGACCTATATTCAAAATTCACCCAGATATTGTCAAGACAAAATTTCAGACACAGTTACATGAAGATCCACGGGGAACAAATCTGCTGTACGCTCAAGGTTTTTCTAACAAAGATTTTTACCTGACCTGACCTAGATATTGCCCAAACAAACATTCTGACAAGGTTTCAGGAAAATCCATTGAAAAATGAAGCTTCAATTGTGTACACAAGTTTATTTTAAGATTTGACCTAGTGACCTTGTTTTCAACCCAACATGATCCAGTTTCAAACCTGAGAATTTGTCAAGACAAACATTCAACCAAGTTTCATGAAGAGTGGGTCCAGACTTAAGACCTCTAGAGTTTACACAAGGGTTTTCCAAGACTTGACCTAGTGATCTAGTTTTTGTCAGCAGATGACCCATACTCTGAAGTTGGCAGATATTGTCAGAACAAACATTCTGACATAGTTTCATGAATATCCAGTGAAATATGAAGTTTCAGCATCTCGACATGATTCAGCTTTTGAGTAAAATTTGGCCCGAAAAATTCCTTACATTTCAATTGGCTCTGGCTTGAATGGAGTTACTAGAATACATTCTCATTTTAAGTTTCATGAAATTTCATCCATTGGTTACTTTATATATAATAGAAATGGCTCCAGACTGACAAAAGTACAACAAATTCCTACAATTTCAATCCATTATGGGGCCATAAATCTGGAGTTACTGGGCCGAACCAGACGAAACTTTGAGTGCATCACTGCTATTATATAAACATTTTAAGTTTCATGATATTCCATGCATTGATGCAATGAATTCGGGAGGGGATTATTAAAATGGTGTTGTCTGTCCGTGCGTCTGTCCCTCTGCAGCCATTTCTCTGTAACTAGCAGGTAGAATTTCATGAAACTTGAAATAAACATGAACCAACATACTGCGATGATGCCCTTCAAGTTATTTTTTGGACTGGTCAATTTCCCTTAGAGTTATTGCCCTTGATTTTATGAAAAATGCCCAAAAATGTCCGGCCACAGCCATTTCTCGGTAACTAGCAGGTAGAATTTCATGAAACTGCAAATAAACATGAACCAACATAATGCGATGATGGCCGTCAATTTTCTTCTTGGATTGGTCAATTTCACTTAGAGTTATTGCCCTTGATTTAATGAAAAATCCACGTCTGCAGCCATTTCTCAGTAACAAGCTGGTAGAATTTCATGGAACTTAATAAATGTGAATCAACATACTTTGATGATGTCCGTCATTTAAGGAATGGTGAGGGCAAGTTCACACGGAAAAATTAGGGCAAGTTCACACGGAACAGTTCGTGCAAGTTTACACGGAACAGTTAGTGCAAGTTCACACGGAACAGTTAGGCTAAGCTCACATGGAACAGTTAGAGCAAGTTCACACAGAACAAAAACGGTAAGGGCAAGTTCACACGGAACAGTTAGGCCAAGCTCACATGGAACAGTTAGGGCAAGTTCACACGTAAAAGTCTACATTTCATCTTTTGAAGCTATCGCCCCACCAGTACTGTCGGTGCTTTGATTATTTTTCATTTCAAACCTCCCATCCACCTGTATAATTATGAGTGAATTTTGGCTCTTTATTAATGAATTTTAGTTTCAATTTTGGGTTCAGTTATAGTCAACATCATTCGGCAGGGGAAATCAATTCTACGCATTTTGCTTGTTTACTTAGAAATGGCTCCCGACAAAGTGTGATGGACGGACAACGCCAAACAATATCCCTCTGCCTTCAGCAAGGGGATAATAAGTTTTAATAATAACCACATAAGAGAAAAGGTAATGAAAGAACTGGAGACATAATAAAGTTTACTTTTCAGAACATTCCACTCATAGGCAGATATTACAACAAGCATGCTTCCAGTGTTTACATCACATGACCTTGGTCAAAGTTGAATAGTTTGAAAATCTCAATCATTAAAATATAGGTATCTCAAGCCCATTTTATCGATAAATTGCTCCTCCAACGTTTATATTTGAATATTTGGCTTTAATCAAGGGGTACTTGTCCTCTTTAACTCTGTCAGTAATGGATCGCTATAATAATTACAGTCCACCATGAACACTTATTCTCGTCCAAAACCATAAGAACCAACAATGATATATTTCATCAGTTCTTCAAAAGAGGAATAATCCTTGATCTCTGATAACTTGCTGAAATTGATGGATGGAGCACAAGTGTTTATAGTGGTAAGTTGATCACTGTTGTGGTCAAATGTAATTATTCCCTCTGTGATGCTGCTTGGAAAAGCTGGACAACCAATAAGTGCTTGCATCAGGTTTCCCATATCAAGAACCTCATCAGTTGAGGTATCAGTGTCCACATCTATCCTTGTGCACAAAACCTTCCCTCCTTGAATGAGAAAATAATACAAAGATCATAAACAAAAACTAAAGGTAACAGGAGATCCCAGAGGAATACTGCCGCCCACCATCGAATGATCTTTCTGATGGACAATTAAGTTCCATATGAATTTTACTTGGGGGGAAAATGATCTGAAAACTTTCAAGGTACTAGGTGACATAGCTCACCAGTTATAGAGCAGAAACTGGTTTTAAATTTCAGGCCACTGTGACCTTGACTTTTGACCTAGTGACCTAAATATTTACAGGGGTCATCATGACCAATATACCTATGCACTTTCTAGCTCCTAAGTGAAACAGTTCACAAGTTACTGAGCAGAAACTGATTTTAAATTTCAGATCACTGTGACCTTGACCTTTGACGTAGTGACCTAAATACAGAGAGGGGTCAATGGTACATCAAGACCAACATACCTATGAACTTTCAAGGTTCTAGTTGAAATAGTTCATCAGTTATTGAGCAGAAATTGATTTCAAAGAACAGGTCACTGTGACCCTGATCTTTGACCTAGTGACCATATTCTCACTTAGGACCAACTAGGGTACTGGAGGATCATCATTGCAAAGTTTAATTGAAATCCACCCAGTATTTATGGAGATATGCCACTGCATGCAAAACTTTAACGCAGATTTTCTAAGTAAAAAAAGGGGCATAATTCTGTCAGAGTTATGGGACTTAATGTGTGATCTAAGTTATTGACCCCAATGACGTATGTGAAGTTTCAATGCAATATCTTCATCAGTTATGAAGATATGCCCTTGCACGCAAAACTTTAATACAAATTTTCTAAGTCCAAATTATTCAGCCAAAATACATGTTAAAGGTATGGGACTTGATCAGTTTAGTGTGGTCAATGACCTAGAATCATTCACCAAAGGTTTCAAAGCCATATTTATTCTGTATATGGAGACATACCCTTGCACGCAAAACTTTAACAAAAGTGTGACGCCGACAGCGACATCAAGGACTGCGGTATTTATCAAGACCGCCTGCTACTTTTTATAGTAGGTATAGTTACTGTTGAAAATGAACTTACGTTCAAGTTTCTTCAAGAACTGGTGGAAGTTGAATATCACAACTTCTTCAGCCTCTTTTTCTGCTTGAATTTGAGAATAAACAGGCTTGAAGAACTCTTTCACCTTTAGGCTTTCAACATGGTCAGTCTTCAACAGGAAAGTGCATGCCTGTCCAGGGTATTTCTTGAACATCTCAAGAAGGTTGTGAAGTTTTAGACCTGAAATAGTTCACATGCAATATTTTTAACAGAACATAGCAAATTTGGTTGATATCAGTTAAAAAGCAAGGGCTGTAAGATTCGGCGAGTGAAAGTTGCGTCGATTCAACTTAACATTATGTAAAATCACAACACCAGAACCATATTCAAACTTGACCTGCATTACCATAATGTTGAGATACACAGCAAATTTGGTTGAGATCAGTTGAAAAACATGGGCTGTATGCTGCAGAAAGTGGAAGTGTGATGGACAGACAGACAGACGCACAGACAGTGGTAACACTTAATGCCTTTCCACCATTCATTGAATGGCGGGGGCATAAAAAAGCTTTGGCTTTAATGAAAGTAGGTCAAAACATCATGATCACATGTGGCCCACTTTCAGTTTTTTTTTTAAGATTTAATTGAGACAAATATTATGACCAAGTTTCATGAAGATGTAATCGGGAATGTTGCCTCTAGTGTATTAACAAGGTTTTTCTAAGGTTTGACAAGGTACTCTAGACAAAGACAGCATTGCATAATCCTAGCGAAATTGTACTGGTGCCTTAAACACGTTTTCTCAGCTGAAACGCTCGGCACTCAATATCCCGCATGCAAAACACAATCACAACCTATATTAGTACTGTCACAGGATAAGACACAACTAAAAAGAACTAATTATAATTGGCAGCAACTCCATGACAGAAAGCACCAGCCAGAGCATGGACCCCTGTGGCACACTCATGAATCAATGGTTCTAAAATAGCAACCTAAACATCACTGAAACAATTCACATAACAATGATGTTAGTTTCTTAAAACATCTAAGCACATCATTATCCATTGTATCTTCAGGTAGTCTTACAAGGAGAACTGACACATTTTATATTTATCAACAAAGACTAACCCTTATAGCACTTGGCCTTTAAGAAAATATAGTACTATAATTATCTGAAGAAATATCGTACAGATGCAAATAAAACATAACATGGTTAAACATACCTTCCATGAACTGTAGTAAACTCGGAATAAATCTGTTAAGGAGGTAATAATTTTTAATGGCAGAAACAGCATCTTTTCGGTTTTCTGTGGTAACAAGTTGCCTGAAACCACAGGCCTCAAGCAGATCGCCATATTTCTCAACCACATTGCAATCAGCACAATCAGAAATCTATAAATACATGTTACAAACTATGTATCAGATAAATGTTTCTAAATGTCAACAAACACATTTGATGAATTGGTATCCCCCGCCGAAAGGGCTTGTGGTGAGGAATGGCAAAAAAATATATCTGGCAAAAAGTTAAGGATGTTACTAAGAAGCAAATAATTTCATTAGTCAAAATCATTTTAACAGAAAATGATTTTTTGGGGGTGTGGGGGGGGGGGGGGGGGAGGTGGGGCAGCGGGGATGACCAGGTGAGGGTACATAATTTCACATATTGATTACAAATACTGATGGAAAATTAAAAATGATGACAAAAAATGGGTGGGGGATGGGGATGCATGATCGGGGTGGTGGGCAAGACTGAGTGGAGAGTGAGGTGGGGGAATGGTACAACCTTGCATGCTGATAAATATTCATGGAAGGTTTGAAAAGAAACAGTAATAAACAGGAATGAATTTTTTTTTTTTGGGGGGGGGGGGGGGGGGGGGTGTGTGTGACCAAGGCAAGGTGCTGACCAGGTGTGGGTACAAAACTTCACATGTTTATAATAAATTTATTTTCATGGAAAAGACTGAAAGAAGTTTAATAAAATTCTACTAATTGGTTGGTTTGTTCTGTACAAATCTGTAGATTTTTAAACAATTAAAGGGCAATAACTCAAAAATTGACCAATTGAAAAAAAATATGACAGGCATCATCGAAGTATGTTGGTTCATATTTATGTCAAGTTTCATGAAATTCTACCAGCTTATTACTGAGAAATGGCTACAGACGTGGTTTTTTCATTAAATCAAGGACAATAACTCTAAGGGAAATTGACCAATCAAAAAAAAAAAACTTGACGGGCATAATCACAGTATGTTGAGGCATGTTTATTTCAAGTTTTATGAAATTCTACCTGATAGTTACTGAGAAATGGCTGCGGACGGACATTTT
Source organism: Mercenaria mercenaria (assembly GCF_021730395.1). NCBI lineage: Eukaryota > Metazoa > Mollusca > Bivalvia > Venerida > Veneridae > Mercenaria > Mercenaria mercenaria. The sequence goes on from NC_069378.1 coordinate 4,401,335, forward strand.
TCATTAACTCAAGGGCAATAACTCTAAGGGAAATTGACCAATCCAAAAAAAAAAACTTGACAGGCATCAACGCAGTATGTTGGGTCATGTTTATTTCAAGTTTCATGAAAGTCTACCAGCTAGTTACTGAGAAATGGCTGTGGACGGACGGACAGACTGACAACGCCATTTCAATACCCACCTCCCGATTTCATCGGCGGGGATAACAAGGGTGCGGTAGTCACAAAATATGCCAGTCGAGAGTTTATTAAAAGAAAAATTTTTGTTTAAGAATTGCTTGTATGATTATTTGAATATAAATTATTTATAGTAACAACTAAGGGAAGTTAATCTTTAAAAAAAAACAAGGAGTTGCGTTCAATAAACGCTTGATGCCCCCGGTGGCATCCTTGTCGATACAAAGCAACCTAAGTCCAAAACAAGGTCATGATCAAACTGAGGTCAATTGATGTTTGAAGATGAGGAATGGTCACAGGTTACATCTGTATTAGTATCAATTCATTCTTGAAAGCGGTATTGATGCTAGACGAAATGGTCCCATTTGGTTAACCAAGAGATGGCCCATATAAAGCAACCTAAGTCCAAAATGAGGTCAAGGTCAAACTGAGGTCAGGTGATGTCTGAAGATGAGGAATGCTCACAGGTTACATCTGCATTAGTATCAAGTCATTCTAGTAAGGGGTATTGATGCTAGACGAAACGGTCCCTTTTGGTTAACCTCGTACAGACAGACGAACGGACGGACGGACAGGACAATCACTATATGCCTCCCACATCAGTAGATGCCGGGGGCATAAAAACAAAAAAAATCTGTAAGTCCACACAAAAATCCTACCAGGTAGAGAGATAGGTCAAAATACACCTCAAAATTGGATGTAACATGCATGCTTTACTACAGAAAAGTAGTCTCGATTTTTCCCTAAGACTAGTAATGAAAAAGTTACAATATAAGTTAACCATCCTTCCTGGGAGAGAACCAGTACTAGACTCTTATCCTCCGACACTAACTATCAAGTGTTCTCACTTAAAAAGCCAATGGTTGTAAGCAGGGCTTGAACCCACGACCCACAATCAGTGAGAGGTTACAATGATTTAAGTCAGTGACACTAACCACTCTGCCAAAGTGTTTGAAACTGTACATTTGCCAAGTGGTTGTCCTTTATTCTAATAAAAAATTTCTTGGGTATTCGAAAGACGCTGATAAGCAAAGTTGACTGCTTCTTACAGATAATAACCTCTTTTATTGCTGAAACGGCATCCAATCTTTCCATCTTATCAACTGGTATATCTGACAGTTCTCCAGTTTTCCCACTAACAATGAAGTCAACAACATGGTTCAGGAGGTTCCTTGGACCAGGATGGCCACTCAAAATACCCATAACTACCATTTGTCCCATGAAGAAGTAGTGCCTTTTGTAGAGAAGCTGAGCATCAAAACTTAACACACTGTTTTCGAAGACGGGTGATTTCTCATACAGAATAGTAAGGAATTCTCTAGTCAGCCCTCCAGCATCTAGACCCTCTTCACCTATAAAGGTCACACTGAGTTTCCTTTTCCATTCCTCCTCTGGTGCCTGCTCCATCTCCACCATGGCTTGCTGCACAAGCATCCTTCGTACCACAGATATGTCCCAGACCTTCTCCTCGTCTAGAATCTTTGATGACAGATAATCCTCAAAAGACGGTAACCTAAACAAAAATAATACAATGTAGTTACTGTTTACCAATTCAGTTAACAGTAGTTACATTTTTGTCTAGCAAACAATACATTTTGCATAATCACCATACTGCTGGTAAGTATTCACATTAAATGTAATTTTAAGCTTGACCATACAAGGAATATAAATGACAGCTATTGTACTAACCCAGCGTTCTCAACTTGACATGAAGTTGTTCAACTAAGTTTGAAAGCATATTCCATCCAAAACTTGAAATTGAGCACAAAACATTGTATGTGCTATAGAGTTTCATTCAATTTGGTCCACAGATTCTGGAGAACTGCTTTGGAAAGCAGGGCAGATTGACAGACGAAGGACTACATATTGCTTTTCAAGAAGCAGACATTTAAAACACTGTTAGAACTTACTCAAATGCATCTTTATGAGCAGCTTCCACTGACTTGCATACTTCATCTGACTGGCAACACAAATCAGCATGCGCTGGCAGCAGTTCCATTGGAATAAACTTTCCACAGACTGGGCATACACCAGGCTCTTTCCTGAATATTTCATTTATCAATTGTCATAATGTCAAGCATTTGATGAAAAAAAAATATTTCATGCATTTCCAAAGTCATAGAAGTCAAGAACATTATGAATTCAAAACAGAGGAAGAAAATGTACCTTTACAGATTAAAAGGAATAAAAACAATCACTGATTTTGATCAATACCCCCATACAGGCGCTCTGAAAGTAAGTGCCAAATTTTACTAAAATCAACACAATATCATAAATAAATGATAAATACTATACAGAACTCAAGACAAAGATTTAGGTTAAAGGGTACAGTACCTCCGGACACTTGGTCAAGAGTAGTTTACCCCCTATATAGTATGTAAAATACAGGTAGTATTAATTTAGATTCTGTATGTCATTTTACTCATTTATAACTGAAATACTGTTGGACTAAGATGAAAAAAAAAAAAACAAGAGCCGTCAGTGGACAGCGCGCTCGACTATTCTCAGTGCTTGATAGTATAATATAAGCTATGAGTAAAACTTTAACATTACAATAGCATATTATAAGTCGAAAAGGGGTCATAATTCAGTCAAAATGCTTGTTAGAGTCGCCTCCTCCTTTTTACAGACTGGGATCATGATGTTAAACAAGTATGCAAAATATCAAAGCAATATCTCAATGGACTTTGAAAATATTTGGGGTGGTACACAAACTTTAACATTACAATAAGCATATTCTAAGTCGAAAAGGGGCCATAATTCAGTCAAAATGCTTGATAGAGTTACCTCCTCCTTTTTACAGACAGGGGTAATGATGGTAAACAAGTATGCAAAATATCAAAGCAATATCTCAATGGACTTTGAAAATATTTGGGGTGGTACGCAAACTTTAACATTTGTGTGACGCTCATGCTAACGCTGATGCCGGGGCGAGTAGGATAGCTCCCCTATTCTTTGAATAGTCAAGCTAACAAAACAAACAACTGGTGTAATTGCCAACAATAAACTAAACTTTGTTCATTGGTCAATGTCAGGGACATTCTTTAACTTCAAGTCTTGGAATAGTTGGTGAATCCCAGGCCAGGTTCACCAACATGGAAGGCAAATTCTAAACACTTATGCATTCATTAGTGTTTTTGAAACCAGTATGAAGCCACATACTTATTTAAAGTTTTACTGGAGTTAAGTTTTATAACATATTGTTGACAGAATTAACCACTGACAATAACTTCATGCTGACCTTTTCCTTAAGTATAATTAAAAAGATTTGTAGTTGCATGAAAAACTTCATACTGAACTAAGTACACAAAGGAACGTAACTCTGATAAAATAAAAGTCAAGAGTTATGAGCATTGGTCCAATGACTTTATGTACTGACCCTAAAGACATTGTGAAGTTTCAATCTAATGACTTTTAAGTAATTACACATGAATTTTAATAAGTACAGGAAAAGATGTCCACAAGACAGCACCCTTGACTATTCTCAGTGCTTGCCAATAAAACAGATGGACAGATGACCAAGCCATACCTAATTTACGAGGGTCATCCAACAAACTGCGATAATCTAAAATGGCTTCAGCTATATTGTGACAAGTGTTCAAAGTTCTTGTATCTATCAAGTTTTCTTCATATTTCACCTTCTCTACAAGAAACTTTTGTGCTTTTTAAAGATATATGCAATACATGTTTTATGGTATTTAATAATCTAGAAGGGCTGGTCTAAAAGCTTTCTGGCCAAGGCAATATAGCTGATATTCTATTATTGCTAGGCAACCAATCTTGAAATTTAAGGATTTCTATGAATTGCCAAAAAGTCAAAGAAGCATATTAGTAAATAATTATTGTTTTTTTTCTGTTAATATGGTGGCAAAATTATTGCTATTTATTGGATGACCCTTGCAATGGAGGTAACATAAATAACTTTAAACAACAACAATAAAATGAACTTTAATAAACTAAAGAATATTACTGTTCAATGTCTTGGTCTGCTGAATGGTTACCCTGCTTCTATAAATGTAACAACAACAAAAACAAATTGAACTTGAATTATCACTGAGGTTACAGCCATGTACCCCCATAACACTGCCTTGACACAAGAAATAAGGCCACATGTACTCTTAACAACATACAGCAAACTTAATTTCCATCTAAACACCGAATTTCCAAAGGTACATGTTTTATGAAATACAAGTGATATAAAGATATACATACACAAGCAAAACCACATATTGGTTTGTCTGAAGACACTTTTCTTCGTTTGGCTTTACCTTCTGCTGAAGTATCCACATCATCCTGGAATGTTATCTGTGCATTAAAAATATGGGAAGAAAAGAACTGTCACTAACAAAAGTAATTGTATTAGTGATGATTGATGAATGCATTATGCTGCCTGAATGGGTGTTTGCCTACTGACAATATGCAAATAAGCCAAATATATTACTCAAAGTCAAATGGGGTTTGGAAGCAGTGTGCGGTGCAACACTTTGGGACATATGTACGTAATACTAGGGTTTATACTGATTATACTGATTATATTTGAAAATGAAGTCCTGACTGGGGCACACAAATGCATAGTATATGTACAAACAAGACTGCCAAACTGCAATAAATGTGCCCACTGGAAGTTAAAGATAACATGAATGATCACAAGAGCTGTCAGAGGCCAGCATGCTAGACTATTTACCTCTTTGCCAATGAAAAATGGCCATAGTTGTGAATCACAACTTGTGATGAAATTCAGTCAGGCCTTGACTGTTTAATACCCCAAATCATAATGGTAAATTTTCAAATCAATTACACAAGCGGTTAGTGTTCAACCTAATTTGCCAACCTATGAAATCACTCCGGTTTTCAAAAAAAATCCACTCTTATTTGTATAGACAAGCAAATTCTTCTACTAAATCATTAGGGTGACAGAGTGCGCATGGGTAAACTGATTGCTGTAGCTCTACCTTACTGCTGAGTAGAATGCGTCTTATACATGACAAGTACATGAGGTTAATCAAGTACAGAATGTCTTTCCCTTTTACGAAAATGCTAGGAGAAAGTTGGACAAAACAAACGTTTCGTGATTGATTTTTATCCGTACAATTTATACATTTATTCAAATCAATTAAGTTTCTAAAGTGACCATTTTACAATTCGTTTTGATAGAAATGAATTGCACAGAATCAAAGCCACTGCTGAAGAGGACAAACACAATCATAACAAGAGGTTCTAGAGGAAACTTGGCGCCCACCAGCTGATCTTTTTGATAGAAATAATTTTTCATTACCAAGGTCCATATAAACTTGACCTTGACCCGGAAATCATTAAGGGCCATCTGTTCATTTACATCACAAACACTGAATTTGAACGTTGACGTTTAAGTGTGACCGGGCCTTGTGCATCACACTCCCTCTCGTTGTGGTAAACATCTATGTCAATAAAATTTGTAAGAAGACTGTGAAAGTCTCATTACAATCCCTCCACCCATGAAGAAGATAATTATGGAGCAGACAAATAATTCTTGAAATCTCATTCTTGAATTTGACTTTTAAAATCATGACCGGGCCTTTATATCTAGGGACCTGGGTCTTGCGCATGACACTCTAGTCTTGTGGTGCTGAACATCTGTACCAAGTTTCATCAAGATCCCTCCATGCAGGCGGGCGCATAAAAAGTATCAATTTGTCTTTCAATGAAAATCTGAGTTCATTTTGTAAAGGGAGACCACTGATTCTGAGAGACATAATTCCAAAACAGCATATATTAGATGTTACTTCACTTCCACATAACTTATACATACAACACTAAAGTGGAACTGGCGGTGAGCAGGAAACTGTGAACTTGACCTTTGACCACAATTTCAATATGGTTTATCTACATTTCAATACAAGTATATCTATGGACTTTCATAGTCTTAGGTGAAATAGTTCACCCGTTATTGACCAGAAACTGATTTTTAAGTTCAGGCCCCGTGTTCACAAAACATTTTCATTCTCAGCTGAGTTTGATAATGAAACTTTATTAGTCGTTTATATCTAAATGGCATGTATAAAACTAAAATTTAAGTAAATAACTATTTTCAAGTGGCTTTTCCGTGTTGATGGTCAGTCTCAGTTGAAATCTAACCTTGAAGTTTTAGTAAAATTGATATTAAAATTTCAAACTCAAACTCAGCCGAGACCAAAAAATGCTTTGTAAATACGAGACCAGGTAACTGTTACCTTGACCTCATTCTCACTTAGGACCAACTACAGTACCAGGAGATCATTCTGACCAAGTTTCATTGAAATCCACCCAGTAGTCTCTGACAGGATGCAACAACAATTTTTTTTAAAAAGTTCAATGTGAAGGTTACTATAGTCTTGACCTTTGACCTAGTCACCTAATTAATGCCTCAAGCGTGCGTCATCTACAGTTTGACCTGACCAACTTACCAAAATAGTAAAAATAAAGCGTTAACTCCACTCATATTTCATGAAACTCCTTCAAGGTATTTGGGAGTTATACAGCAGACATGATATGAGGCTCGAACCTTTGACCTTTAACTGTGACCTTGACCTTATATAAGCATGCCTTGAGCATGGAGTCTGCACATTGTCTCAAAGAGGTGAACATTTGACCAGAGATTCAAGACAATCCTTCAAGGCATTTGGGACACAAATTTGAGCGGACACAAAAGGTGAGGTTTTCAATTGTGACCTTGAGCCAGCGGGCCTGATTAAGTGACCATTTGTCCCAAGTATCAAAATCCCCCAGTTTATTCAGGAATATCCTGATTGATTTTGCTGGTTATCAAACTTGAATAATATATCATGCCATAAACATAGAATTTAGAGAAGTCCTTACAATAAATGGAAGCACAACGGCGACCTGAAAAACAATTTTTTTTTGCAAAGTTTTACTTACTATACAACTGCACACCTCTACATGCTCCCGTAGCACATTAATTGGAATCATATCCCCACATGTCAAACATTCCTGGCAAGGCTCACTCAGCTCAGTCTGAAAAATAGTTTTATAACTATACCGCTTTGGCCTCTACACTACAGCACAACTATCAACAAACGTGATTAATATCCCAAACCAAAATTTGTTCTATTGACATCATATAACCATCACGTTTGTTCATTTGTGAACATCTGAAGAAAATACTTCAACTGTAGTAGGAGAATTTGCACAAACTTTATTTTTCCTTCGAATACTAAATAGTGGAAACTCAATAAAGGGGCAGATAAAACCTGCACATGCACCAAGCCAACATGGTAATTAAAAACGCTGTGAAGTTTCCAAATTCCATAAATTGGTTACTTAAAGCTATGACACCAGAACATAACAAAGGGCCATAACTCCGCTATAACAATGTGGATTGCCATGTTGTTTGGTGTGCATCATCCCACTGTCAATCACACTAAGTTTCAATGAAATTTCAATATTGAATATTCAGTACTTAGAAAAGGTTTCAAAATGGACAAAACACCTATATAAAGTGGCTTCTTGAAAATAATTAGAAAACTAAAACAAGAGGGTCATGATGACCCTGAATTGCTCACCTGAGTAATATAAGCCGCATGTTTCAAATGGCAAACTGACACTAAAATATTAGAAAGTAGGTCAGTAAGTCACATTCATGGTCACTGAAAGACAGTTTTAAGATTGGTGTGCGAAACTGTACATGTCATCCAAATTTCAAGGCTGTATCTTAAAAAAACAGGAAAGTAGGTCAGTATGTCAAGGTCACAGTCAAGTGATCCCTAATTGCTTGGGTCATCAGGCAATTATAATTGAACAGTCTTGGAAATATGACCTGATAATTTTTGGAGTATTTTTTCCTATATAACTCATAACAAGTGACCCCCAAGGCGGGGCCTCTTTTCACCCCAGGGGCATCATTTGAACAAACTTGTCAGAGATCCACCAGGCAATGTTACACACCAGATATCAAATGCCTAGGCCTTGAACTTTCAGACAAGAAGATCTTTAATTTTTTTCCCATATAAGTCTATGTTAAACTTGGTACACCCAGGGCAGGGCCTCTTCACCCTAGGGACATAATTTGAACAATTTTGGTAGAGAAACACTAGGAGAGGCAACATACTTAATATCAAAAGCCTAGGCCTTGCAGTTTCAGACAAGAAGATTTTTAAAGTTTTTTTTCCTATATAAGTCTATGTAAAACATGAGACCTCCCGGGACAGGGCCTCTTTTCATCCAAGGGACATAATTTGAATAATTTTGGTAGAGGACCACAAGGCAATGCTACATACAAAATATCAAAGGCCTAGGTCATGTGGTTTTAGACAAGAAGATTTTTAAAGTTTTTTACTATATAAGTCTATGAAAATTTTGACAACTGGGACGGGGCCTCTTTTCACCCCAAGGGCACAACCTGAACAATATTGGTAGAGGACCAGAAGATGATGTCACATGCCAAAGATCAAGGCTCTACGCCATGCAGTTTTAGACAAGAATATTTTTAAAGTTTTTCCTATCGGTTGCCATGGCAACCAGAGTTCTACATGGAATTAAATTCTTTGAACAATTTTGAAAGGGGACCATCCAAGGATCATTCCTGTGAAGTTTGGTGTAATTCTGCCAAGTGGTTTTCAAGAAGATTTTTTTAGAAAATGTTGACGGACGGACGACAGACATTGAGCTGTCACAAAAGCTCAACATGAGCCTTTGGCTCAGGTGAGCTAAAAAACTATCAAAAAAAAAACTCACCATGAGCTACTCATACTATTAATAATTAATTTAAAAATCCAAGACTACTGAAAGTAACAAAATATTAACCCTCATTTTTTCTGTATCCAGATCCTTTTGAATCGGTCGAATGTAGCACATCGCTTGTCCTAAAGCGCTCTCATCTGCGAGGTAGGCAGATGTGTATCCGCCTGCTGGCATCAGGATACTTTCCAGAGCAACGCGGCTTCCCGGTGGCGTCCTCAAAAGCTCAAAGCCTCCACAATCTCTAAGTTTTGGATATGCTTCTTCAAGAGTATTCTCAAAATCATTCTTACTTGTACTTTTTACAAATGTTATTCTTTTTTCACCCAGTCCAGCATGGTGTAATCTGTACTTTTCCTGACGACTTGGAACAGTCTCCTGAAACAGAAACTAATTCTGTCACTGACCGTGATTAATACCCCTGCAACACCAACTTAACACAAGAAATAAGGCCACATTCACCTAGTATGCCAAACATTTTATATGCATCCTGTCCAATTCCAAGGTCATGTACATTGTTACTCGGCAGTGTCTGGACAGACTAGAGTTAACTAGAATCACTACAGCATGTCATTGTGTGTCGTCTGGCAGGTGTTGGATAGTAATGGACATTACGATAATACAGTGATTGATTTATTATTATTTGTTGTCATGGCTTTTTTGGCTGATTTTATAGCCGTCCAAAATGGCACATTCATAATCATGTTTGAACTTTGCACACAAAATGTGTTCAGAGTAGAAATAAGACTGTTAAAATTAAAAAAGTTGTAACAATTGTTTTACTAATTCGACTTTATTTGCCATAATTTTAATGAGGTGCAGAGTTGACTAGAGATTCATGAAAATCATTTAAATGGTAGCCAGTGTAGAGAGATATGGGGCAGATGCTACTAATGACCCAATGTTTGACCCCATATGACCTAGTTTCAATCCTAGCCTAGACTTTAGAGAGACAAGCACTCAGTTTTTCAATGTTCCTTGAAGCTTTGAATCATCTCCAGTAATTACATTGTATTTTTTAGTTTAATTACTTATGTTACCTACATCAGTACACCTTGGAATAATGGAAAACTTGTGTGTCCAGTGGGACACTGCAGCAGCAGCCTCTGCATGTGCACGTCCACCTCGTCGGTTGACTGCCCTTCTGTATGGCGCAAAAATTGCTCTGACAGCACTAGCAGTGTTGGTAGTTGTTGTTATCGGTACTGATGAGCAGAGTGGTGCAAAACTTGCTCTGGAACCGGTAGTACTGATAGTTGTTGATACTGGTCCTGATGAGCTGGTATCAACATTTAACAGGTCAGCAGCCTGACGTAACAGAGCAGCCGCTCTCAACTGTTGGCTCATACCTGCTGAAATAATTTATAAAAATTAATTATTATCACATACATGTTAGATAAGAACAGTAAATAATGTACTTGGAATAAGCTAAATACTGTGTTTTGTTTGTAACACTAAACTATAACCAAATATGGAAAATTGTCTGAATTTCACCATATTCAAGCGTACCGTCGCGTGGGGTAAATCTGCGCATTGCACAAATCTGTGCAACCATCCTAAAACATCCTGACATCATCATCAGCTCTGTTTGAAGGCCTGATGTGATACAATGTATCACAGTCTTTCTTGTTCACCACTACTGTAAGGTGCAAACTTACAAGTTTTGGATAAATTAAAATTTAATCGAGGTGTGCTTTTATACATGAAACTGACATGGGCCTAATGTTCTTTGCTTAGAATAATATTACGTTATTATCGTATACGTCAATTAGAATCATGAATACAGGACCTAACCTACACTCCAGTGACAAAAGTTTCAACCATGTTAATTTATCTCTATATCGTAAACTTGTTCAAACATGTTTTGTACGTGTTTTTGTATTAGTTTCGTCCGAGCAATTTCTGTTCCAAGAAAACATATTTTGATTTGGTTCTAATATTTTTCGGATCGCAACCATTTTCAAAGGTCAGTCTTGGGAGGGGAAACAAACAATATTTTATTTCAGGCCGAGTACGTGTTTATTAAATTTATTTTGCGATGAATGAAAATACATACATTGTACATGTAATATGGCCTACATAATAATTATGCTCTTCATTAAAGTCTCATTCACATTCAAGTATAAATACATTATTACAAATCTATTAATTCTCTCTTACTCTTCATTTGTATTAGTAAAACATGAGCAAAACTAGTCATTAGCAAAGAGTGAGTCTGTGCGTATAGCAGTCAGCCTGTGCAACAAAAACTGTGCAGAGCAGGTGCCCTGTCAAAACCGAAAGTAAGAGCTTTTTAATAAATCTATTTCATTTCGGCCTATCTAACCGTATATTTTGGAAGAATATTGAAAAGGGAAGATAAATTGTGCGACGGATGTGTATGATATCAAGGAAAAACCTCGTTTTGGACTTCGGAAAAGGTCGACTCAGTGTTCCGAGGCAGTATCACGCCGACTTATTTCACCAAGTGTATGACTCCAATCGCTGACAATCAAAAAGTAGACACGGCAATACACAGTTTTGACATACTAATGTTCCTTGCAACACTTTTTTACGAGCAACATACCTTTTCCCGAGAGAATTACAAGATAAAATGTCCACTTCTCTCGGTGCCTACATTGTATACAGCAAAGAAAATCCGTTACCGACGCAAAGAGGCCGCCGATATAGCCGATTTCGAAAAAAGACCGCCGATATGGATCTGCAACGTGTATATAACATTCATGCCAAGAAATAATGGACTTTGGTATCTGTCGACTAACTGGATGTTGCAATATTATGAATAGTCTAGGAATACAGAACTTCCATACCTAAAAAATCTGACAAGCAGTTCACCTTTATTGGTGACAGAAATTTGTTAATAACAGTAAGACTGAAAATGTATTTACAACAATATCACCCATTAAATTGTTGTTTAATAACTTGTACTGAGTACAGATGACTTCTTGAAAAGAGACAAAGCTGAAGTTTCCTTAGGGGTGCGCGGAATTGTAAAACTTTGCTTCAGTGACATAAGCACAGATGCTTGGGGTTAGGAAGATACAGCATAACAGCTACGCACTTGCACTGCATGTTTACGATACTATGAAATATAAAAGATAAAAATGTTTTCCCTATCGAGTACCTATCCCACCTCAATTTATCTGAAAAATACACCAGAAATAATAAATAAGTGTACCTGTCACTGGTATCAATCAGTCAAGGATATATTTTTCTTCAAAATGATGTTTAATTTACAGTATCCACAGTTTTCTAACATATAAAATATTTGAACATTTTGCAGATTTACACAAAAATTACAAAATATTTGGAGCGACGTATGTCGCCAACTGCATTTAGCGCTCAGCTATTTTGGGGCGGGATTTCCCATTCAGTTTATAAATAGACGGGAACCATGCTTACGCTTCGAATACATAGCTAGGACATGAAGCCAGGAACCGTGTCGAATGATTCTGAAAATGGACAGGTTTTGTTGACATTTTCGAAGTCTTTGAGATGATTTCACCGAAAGTAGAGGAAACAGCGTGTATTCAGATACATGATCATGAAGATAAATATATTATGCACCTATGGACAGAAGTAACAGAAGTTTTTTGTTCGTACATGTGAATGCTTACATGTATGTCCACAGACACTTGAGGTTTGGAGGATAAGCCCAACTGCTACGCGCTTGCACCACCTTTGACAAATAATATATACAAGATAAAAATGTTCGCAATCATAAACTGTGCACCCAGTTTTAAAATTTGCCGTGTTTCTTTGCATTTGTCATGGTCCCAAAATAATGCCAATTCATAACTTTATCATGACATCACAATACATTAGGGGTTCTAATTGACCAATCAGAGAGCTGCATTTTCGAGTACCTGCCAGTTTCCACTTGGGTATTATCAAGTATATTTACAATGAACATATAGTGACTTCAGAAATAAATATCACACTAATTTAGAAATCAAAATAAGATTTTTCACTGCACATGCCCCAGATGATGCTACAAACAACCAAACTTTGAAGTTTCACTGAAATATTGTATCGATTTAATACCTTTATTTTAGTTAAGAGTTTGAGATTTTACACAGGGAGTCTATGATAAAGTCCGAGTAAAATGTAATCAATACCCAAGTGAAATTAGTATCATTCCACAATGTTTTGGACATGTTAAAATTATGAATTAACTTTGTCTGAACATGTATCTTTTGTATCAGGATTTCATCACCTCATTTCCTGAATGTAATGTCATTCTTCAGGTTGATAAATAATTTTAAAAGTCATGTCTGTCCTGCAAAATGATCGGAGAAATGTGTAAGGTGTGCAGATTTACCCCACAACACTGTAACTCAACTGTCCGAATTGTCTCCTAATCCGAAATGTGTAAATAAGACTAGTGTTATCGGCAATGAAAATATTTCTATTCCTGACAAGTTTTTAACAGTATTGTCACAATCAAATTGTATGCTTTTTGAACAGAGAGCCAGCTAAAATCCTTTACCTAAATACTGTAGACGTCTCCAACAGAAATACCGGTAGAATGTGTGTGTGCAGATCGTCAAATTCCACTTTTCTTTGTTGTAGCGATGACCGCTTCTGTGCTGTATCGTTGTCATCTCTGGTTACTGTTATTCTAATTGTGCTTATTCTCTGTTGCTTTATACAAAAATGTTTTCTAGTATTTTCACTTAATTTTAATTTGAGGGAAGTTGTTCAATTTACATTACTCAAATCTCCCTGAATCTGTTACGGAGGCAAATTCGTTGGGTACTTTTTTACTAAAACACCGTTCATGGTTCACTGATTTTACGGAAACTGCCGGAAATTCTGGTTCCCAGCTTTCTACGAATTTCATATTACAAATGATAAAGTCGCATTTGATTAACTTCGTGCTGCTTAGTGCTTACTTAGCACTGTTTTCGCCTTGCATAAATTTCAATCATTGCAATACTAAGAATCCGTGAATTTAAAGTAGGGACCTACATAGAAAAGGTCTACAACAGGGACCTATATATCAAAAACAAAAAAAAAAAAACAACGGGCAACAACTAAATGTTAACATGCATGTGTTAGTTTTATATAAGGAACGATTTAATCAATTTCAGAAAGTAAAACGTACAAAACACTTAGAACTTGTTCACATAAACATTTTAATATGCCACAGAATGGATGCATTTGCCATTTACACGCAAGAATATGCGTTTTACATATATGCAGTGACGAAAGATGCAAGGTAAGTGCCACTAACGGATGGAAGGTAACACAAAGACGCATGGATGTTGTATTTAGTTTAAAACGAAAAACACAAGGCAGCATGCATTTGTCATTTAGCAGCATGCATGTCCTGGCCGAGATTCCCTAAAATGCAGTTGCAGTGTTGCAGAACGCATTTGTAAGTAAATAACATAGCAATGTCATTTAGCAGCATGCATGTCCTGGCGGACATTCCCTTCCATACTTTTCAGCTTATCTGATTGTGTGTACTCTAGGTGATAACCCAGATTTTGTGTGTGCCTACAAATTTAGCATTGCAGAATATATTATTTTAAACTAAAGCTATCACTAAATATGATTAAAGGGACACTAGGGTGGAATAGTGGATTTTACTGACATGCTTAACCCTTAACCTGCTAAATTTCTATAATGAACATGTCGATACTGACAGAATAGTGAACAGTGCAGATCATCAGTTTCCTCCCCTAGATGTTGAAGACGAACCCTCAGGTATTTTAGGTGATCTTGTAGCTGCTGTCCCTTGGAAATTAATCTGTTCTTTACTTTTTCTGTCTGTTTTGCATATTTTTTTTTATATTAAATGAAGTATTAGCACACACATTACGCGAAACAATAACTGGTCTAAACTAATTGTAATTATTATAAAGTATCAGTATTTCTAAGAAACAGAATCTTCTGCATGGACATTCTTATCTGAAACTTATAAAATTAGTTTGTTAGAGAAATATTCAGGTGATATTATTCTATTTTATATAATAATATGCTATTTTGAAAACATTAAAAGAATAAATTCTACCACTGAGTTTTAAACCATAACAATTTCAATGACTTTCTAGAGGAATTAGACAATTTTTCATGGCAGATTTCAACACCCAATATAAAAATCTTATGATGACTCTTGTGTAAAACAAGTGAATGAAGTATTGCCATGCAATACAAAGTCCCCTACTGGAAGGCACCTAATTTTTTCTACTGCAGTATAACATAATGAACTGATATCTGTCAATGATGTATAAACAATATTGTACTACATATACAATATGTTATAACATTATAACAACACACTTGGATTAAAATGTGCATATATAAAAACCCACAGTTGTTTTCATATTGAATTTTTTTGGCTGATTATAAAAATGTTATCATGTAAGTTATTTATAGTAACAACAAAGGGAAATTAATCTTTAAAAAAAAAAAAAAAAAAAAAAAAAAAAAAAAAATTAATAATATAAGTCCACAAGAAACTCTTTACCAGGTAGAGATAGGTCAAAATACACCTAAAAAATTGGATGTAACATGCATGCTGTACCACAGAAAAGTGGTCTCGATTTTTCTCTACTGCCAGTAATAAAAAAGTTACAATAAAATCTATTTATAGTAACAACAAAGGGATGTAATTCTAAAAACAAGGGTGCCTCATGGTGGTGAACATTTGGTCCAAGTTACATCAAAATCCCTCCATGCATGAAGAAGAAATGTTCCATACAAAGTCATTCTTGAATTTGACCTTTGACTTCTAAATATGACCTTGACCTTAGACCTAGGGACCTGGTTCTTGCGCATGACATGTTGTCTCATCCAGGGGAATATTTGTGCCAACTGATATCTAAATCCTGCTTTGCATGACAAAGTTATAGACCGGACAGGAAAAAAATCCTCTTGACCTTTGATCTCAAAGTGTGACCTTGCCCTTTAAGCTAGGGTACTGGGTGTTGCGCATGACATGTCGTCTCATCATGGGAAACATTTGTGCCAAGTAATATTAAAATGCCTTCATGGATGGCAGAGTTATGGACGGGACAGGAAAAAAACTCTGTTGACCTTTGACCCCAAATTGTGACCTTGACCTTTGAGCTAGGGGTCCGGGATTTGCGCATGACACGTCGTCTCATCATGGGGAACACTTGTGCTAAGTAATGTTAAAATCCCTTAATGAATGTCAGAGTTATGGACCGGACACGAAACAGACCCTGTTCATGCTATGTTAACATTTGACTGCTAAGTGTGACCTTGACCTTTGAGCTAGGGGTCTGAAAGTTGTGCATGACATATCGTCTTATTATGAGGTACATTTGTGCCAAGTAATATTAAAATCCCTTCATAGATGGGAGAGTTATGGACCGGACAGGAAAAAAACCTTGTTGACCTTTGACCTCCAATTGTGACCTTGACCTTTAAGCTAGGGGACCAGGTTTTGCGCATGACACGTCGTCTCCTCATGGGGAACATTTGTGCCAAGTAATATTAAAATCTCTTCATGGATGGGAGAGTTATGGACCGGACAGGAAAAAAGCCCTGTTGACCTTTGACCTGCAATTGTGACCTTGACCTTTGAGCTAGGGGTCCGGGATTTGCGCACGACACATCATCTCATCATGGGGAACATTTGTGCCAAGTAATACTAAAATCCCTTCAAGGATGGGAGAGTTGTGGACCGGACAGGAAAATAGCCCTGTTGACCTTTGACCTCCTATTGTGGCCTTGACCTTTGAGCTAGGGGTCTGGGTTTTGCGCATGACACATCGTCTCATCATGGGGAACATTTGTGCCAAGTAATATTAAAATCCCTTCATGGATGACAGAGTTATGGACCGGACACGAAATTGCGGACGGACGGAATGACGGAATGACGGAAAAGAGCATTCCTATAGTCCCCAAAACTGGTTTTCAACCAGTAGGGGACTAATAATGAGCTTCACTTGAAAGACATTGCGATTGCATAGATAATACCGTAATATTATGTTGAAAAATATCCACATGAAGCTTCCATAAAACACCTAATAAATGCCCACCTTAAACAAATGCCAATACTATGTTCTTTTACAAGATAAATACCAGGATAATATCAACAAAAATAATCTGAAACACTGGTACAGTTTAATATAAGAATAATGAATACTTATAAAAGTAATGAGAAATACTATGGCACATACTGACAGTAAACTTTAACAGCTATTTATATCTGGCGGCGCTTTCATTTCTATGTAATTAATGTATAATATTTGCCACTTCCTGTCCGGTGCTGAATAAAAAGTCTCCAGGGCACTTATTAGGAAGTTTACGGTAATTTCTTAATGGATATGTTAAAATGAAGTTGACGGTGCACAAAATACTAACAGAGAAAATCTGGAGGAATACCTATCCTCACAGCTGAAAGCCATTAACTGAGACTGCCAAAATAAATGACTCGGCAGATTGCAGACATTAAAACAAAACCTAGGAAGGCTTGGTAGAACTAGATACTAACACTACAGCAGCCAACAAGTTCAATAGGCATCATGAAATTTGTTTGTATTGCCACTCTTTGTCTGGAATATTCTTGATGGCCCTTATAGACCTTTTTAAAGATAGTTCTGGACGTTTGATAGATCGGAAGTATAAATAGCATAACCTTCTTTATCCAAATAACGTAAAATAAAACCTGGACTTCGCGTACAGACACAAAAATGATAATAGGAATACTGATACCTTCCTGACCCTTACCGTCCCAACCTTACCGTCCGAAACTTACCTGTCCTATCCTTACCTTCATGACTCTTACTGTCCAAACATTACCTTCCTAACCCTTTCTGTCTAAACTTTACCTTCCCCACCCTTACCGCCCCAACCATAACTTCCCGATTCTCAAATTTTCAATCTTTCAACCATGTAAAAGGTTCTTTTCTATGACTTGATCCATGTAGCATTTCAAATTAATTTAGGACATTACCACTTTTAACAGGTACACATGATCTGCATACATGATCACATGCATAAGTAACAGTCGGTAACAGTTACCTTAGCTTGACTTTTGACAAAAGCAAGATTATAAGTTGATAATTACATTTGTGTCCCACATTTCCCCACCATGATGTCAGTGCTGAAGTAACTGTCATTCGATTTTTATCTTCATAACCTTGATAATTTTGCACAATTGTGTCATCAGACTAATACTGACCGACTTCGTGCAACATTTCAAATGATTTAACACTGTTTTCAGAAAAAATACAGCTATCATATATGACCATTAATCAATTATTTCCTGATTATATTCCTCTACCAACTCGTTCCGAGCAAACTTCCTCACCAGAATTCAGCTGAACCTGCCTAAACTGCTAGTCACTTTAGCAGTAGCCAGTCGGCTAACTTCCTTTCCTTACTTCCCTCTTCTTAACTTTCTAATTTTAACCTGTCTTAAGCAGCATCCTGTCTTAAGAAGCCAGAAATTACAATTTCCTTGGCTGGCTGCTTTGGACATGTTTAACTGTGTAATTTCTTTTCTACATTCAAGATGTATAAGTTCCTACATACCACTTTTAGTGCCACTGCAATGAAACTTGTAGGCAGCTGGATCAATCTTGTTCACTTCCAGGTATAAGTAGGTATACTACCGGCTTAAGGTTACACCTTATAAAATAAGTAGCTAGCACTCTCTCTATACCTATGCTCACATTATCTGATCATAAATCTGGGTATTTACTGCTCACCTAAAACCTACTCTAATCAGTATCATCCAATGCAAAAGCGGCATAGGACTTTGCGACCAGAAAGGATCCAAATCAGTACACACCCATATTGTTCATTTGTACCCACATCTATATTGTTTGTTTATCAATTCCAGCTCTTGTATGCAAATGATAAGTGAACAGTATGGAACCAGATCAGAATGGATGGATGTGAAGTCTGAACTTGATTAACGCTGGTTGCAAAGGACAATCGATGGTTTTCGCAGTCTTTTGGCTAAGTGTCTTGTTATTGTTATGTTGCAATGTTAACCATACTTGTGATATATTACCATACTTACTTTCTTCAAGAAGCCTGTCAGGAGCGTATCTCTCCTTCTTTGGTTCTGAAAAGACAAATCATATTTTGTGGCAGAATTAGGTAAGTCAGCTGATGTGAGAAAAAAAGCTGTCATTGACAATCTTGCTGAAACATGTATCTGTTTTAATTAACGTAGTGTTATCATCTTCTCTTATGACATTTATCAAAGTTAAATTTTCAGGACAAATTATCAAGAGCATATATACACAACCATATTTATACCTTGTTGAAGGATGTCTTTACTATGGTACTAATCTTAGGACACTTGGTACATCTTTATACACTCGTGCTAAGCATATTTATTTTTTTAGCAAGATAGAAAATGACATTCTTCATTCAGGGTTCATGCGCAGTGTAAAAATATGCGAATGGACATTTTCCTAATAGGTAGTCAATTTTTAGCCTTTTTCTTACGACCTTTAAATATCTGGGGTTGAGCGCAATGGAACAATGGTAGATGGTGAATTTTCGAACCTCGTTAAATCGTTCTTAAAGGCCCTATTTGATGCTGTTAAAATGTGTCAGTAAAAGCTCAGGTGTCGGATATTACTGTATTTGAGAGCTGCTGATCTAGCCATATTATCAATAATTTCAAAATGGTTTTAATAAATGTTGACTCTATGAAAGGGCGAAAGGGCAATCAGTCGCTAATATGTTTAACCTTACAGGTGTGGGACGATATATGGACCATTAAACCTAACAAAGTCATTACTGTTAGTCCCTATGCTCCTA
The DNA here is from genome assembly GCF_021730395.1 of Mercenaria mercenaria. Classification (NCBI taxonomy): domain Eukaryota; kingdom Metazoa; phylum Mollusca; class Bivalvia; order Venerida; family Veneridae; genus Mercenaria; species Mercenaria mercenaria. The sequence continues at coordinate 4,420,981 of NC_069378.1, forward strand.
CAATGTCAAGGATAGATCCAGCTAGGCTACTGGGGAATCCACCGATAATGAGAATGTGGTATCTAGCATTCTGATGCACATATATACTACAGCTGACCTATGTATTAGATACTTTTTATTGCAGTTTTAGAAAATTTGTTTTCTTTTGTGATCAAAAGCCAAAACTCAAACGGACTATTAAACATTTTACACCGACATACTGATAAAGTTCATACATATCAAGGTACTTACCACAGTAAATCATGTATGTACATCACATATATGACAAACTATGATGCTACTTTTTAACACCATATTGATAAACCGCATTGATAACCTCAGATTGGCATTAAAATGAACTACTTCTGTATTAATCTTATTGTTCATAAGCGACTCTTTAGAGACAACTTAAATTTTTGCAAATAAAGACAGTTTAAAAAGCAAGCTGTGAACAATAACAAAATGGCTACCAATTTTAGTGATTCACAGACACAAGACTCTGATGAAGTAAAAGAAATGTATTGTGAGGAATGTGAAAAACATGAAGACAGGTATTCACCTACAGATGGATTTTGTGTGGACTGTGTGGAATATAAATGTGTAGTTTGTCTTAGATATCATAGCAGACACTATAGAACCCATACAGTTGAAGATAAGAACAATATGCCACAAGATTTTTATTTTGAAAAGTGTTCATCTCATCCTAAAGAGCTTATGAAGTTTTTCTGTTCTGAGTGTGAAAAAAGCGCATGTCCAAAGTGTAAGAATAATGATCATAAAAATTGTAGTGATGTATCTCATTTGCCAACACTTGCTAAAGACATCAAAACAAGCACAGAACATAAAGATCTTAAAGAAAGTCTTGCCAAACTGTCAAACGATATAAAAGATACAAAAAAGGAACTGAATGACAAGTGTACAATAATTGCCTCACTAGAAGGTGATGCAAAAGCGACAATAAAGCAGCATAAAGATAAACTGATTAAAACGTATGAACAAAAGCTGAAAGAAATAATTGATAATTTTGATAAAAAAATGGAGGAAACCATTGCTAAACTGAAGGAAGAAAGGAAAGAGTTGGTTGAGGAATTAGCAGAAAAGCAATCCAAGTTTAAATTGAGGATCTGCGATGAAGAGCAGAAAATTGTAAAAGCAGTTGAAAATTCAAATGCTGATTTCAAAACATTAAGAAAGAAACATCTGACATTAGTAGGGGATTTAAAGAAACTATCAGCTGAGCTTGTACAAGCACAGACATTGGGTTAGAACTGCAAACTATTTCTCACAATGAAACATACAAACATACAAAAAGAAAATGCGAAAAATTGTCTCAGAATATGCAAGAGTTACAAAACAACTATATACATCATTACAAAGTTGAACCAAAGATTGATTCAAAACCTTCCATTCAGTCTCTAGAGACCACAACAACTTTTTTCTCCTACAAAGAAATACATGAATCAGCTTTTTGTCATTCAGACATAAGCTACAACGTTAAACGTTTGTCAAAATATATGTCTTTTAAATGAAAATACACTTCTAGCAACTGATTAGTTGTTCTCCGGTCATATTTAAAATTACGAATATAACTTCACAATACTATGATACAATAAAATTGCTCTCAAAACCTTTGGCCATTAGAAAAGTTGCAAACAATAAAGTTGCTGTTAAATTTCCATTTAGAAAACCGATGAGACAGTTCAGAAGAGATGACGCAATGATCAGACTGATTACATTTTCCGATTCAATGTCTGTGGTCGATTCTCATGATATAAGAGTCAGTCCGCCATGTTATGGTATTGCTTACAGTAATAACACTTTGATAGTCAGTAATGTGGAGCCTAACACTGTTCAGATACTGGACTTGTTTGGTCGTATTATTAAAACTATTGGAAAAGATTCTGATGGTGAGCCTCTGTTTACCGCACCTTGGTACCTGACAGTCAGTATAGACCATACAACCATATACGTGTCAGACTTGGAAAGACACACTGTGACAAGTCTGACCGTTGATGGTAAGGTCAAGGCCATCTACAAGGATAATCAGCTAAAAGGACCACACCAACTAACAGTGGATGAGTTAGGGACAGTATATGTGTGTGCGCTCGGGTCAAACAATGTCCATCAATTATCATCTGACCTCACCAAAGTAAAGATCCTGCTGAATGAAAGTCGTGGAATGAATCGACCAGTGGTTGTCGCTTACTGCCAGAATAACAACAGACTGTATGTAGGAATGTGGAACAGCAACATTTAAGTGTTTAACTTGAAATAAAACACTTGTTATACAATCACAATGAGTGCAGATTTTAGTCAATCCATTTAGTTCATTTCAGCAATATCTGTTAAATGCATTTCTCTTACAAACAAATTGTATATTAAAACAGATGTCAATGATGACCCTTTTAGAGATATTTTTTTAAATAAAAACAATAGAATAAAACTGGATTCTGGTTTGCTCTTTTTTACAAATATTTTTCAATCAATTCATATATTAAGAAAAATAATCCTTTTTAGAACTTTTGAACCATAAATTATTCAGTGTAATACAGTGAGATTTTCATGATTATGATATTCATTATATTTTCTGTTCAGACATTACCTAATTGTTCAAAGAAATCAATGTACAACGAGAATCTGTTATTTTATTAATTCTTTTTGTTTTTCTGCAGAATGTCTTTAATAGCGAAAAGTACAAGTTAAGCATATGACAAGCTCGATTAGCATTAAAACTAATCTTCTATAATGTTGATGAATCATCCATGTGAAATTTGTAAGTGAATTATAATATGCTGATTTACCTTTATTTCTTAGAAATTCCATCATCAACAAGCAAATCGGAAATATACCCACACCCTCGTACTTGTTGCATATGTTTTTGTCAGAACAGCTTCACTTTATGGTCAGAACAGCTTAATTATTTTGTCAGAGCATCTTCATTATTTTGTCAGTGCAGCTTAATTATGTTGTCAGAGCAGTTTTATTATACTGTCAGAGCAGCTTCGTCATTTTGTTAAAGTAGCTTCATTATGTTGTCAGAGCAGCAGAGAAACTTCGTTATATTGTCAGAGCAGATTAATTATTCTTTCAAAGCAGATTCATTATATTGTTTTGTCAGACCAGCTTCATAATTTTGTTAAAGTAGCTTCATTATATTGTCAGAGCAGCTTCATTATATTGTCAGAGCAGCTTCATTATCTTGTCAGAGCAGCTTTATTATATTGATAGAGCAGCTTCACTATTTTGTCACAACAGCTTCATTTTATTGTCAGAGCAGATTTATTATCTTATTAGAGCAGCTTCATAATATTGTCAGAGCAGCTTCATTATTTTTCAGAGCAGCTTTTTTATGTTGTCAGAGCAGCTTCAGTAATTTTCATGTTTCGATAAACTTAATTATGTTGTCAGAGCAGCTTCATTATATTGTCAGGCTAGCTTCATTTTACTGTCAAAACAGTTTCATAATTTTCTCAGAGCAGTTTCATTATTTTATTATATCGTCAGAACAATCTCAATGTGTTGTCAGAGCGGCTTCATAATGTTGTCAGAGCTGCTTTAGTATGTTGTAAGAGCAGCTTCATAATTTTGTCAGAGCAGCTTCATTATATTGTCAGAGCAGCTTCCTTATTTTTCCGATAAACTATGTTGTCAGGACAGCTTCATTTTTTTGTCAGAGAAGCTTCATTATATTTCATTCCAGCTTCATTATATTGTCAAAGCAGCTTTATTATTTTGTCGTATTGTCCTAGCAACTTAATTATGTTCTCAGAGCAGCTTATTATATTGTCAGAGCAGCTTCATTATATTGTCAGACTAGCTTCATTTTACTGTCAAAACAACTTCATAATTTTCTCAGAGCAGTTTTATTATTTTATTATATTGTCAGAACAATTTCAATGTGTTGTCAGAGCGGCTTCATTATGTTGTCAGAGCTGCTTTAGTATGTTGTCAGAGCAGCTTCATAATTTTGTCAGAGCAGCTTCATTATATTGTCAGAGCAGCTTCATTATTTTTCCGATAAACTTAACCATGTTGTCAGAGCAGCTTCATTATATTTTCATTCCAGCTTCATTATATTGTCAAAGCAGCTTTATTATTTTTTCAGAGCAATTTCGACGTATTGTCCTAGCAGCTTAATTATATTCTCAGAGCAGCTTATTATATTATCAGAGCATCATCACTATGCTGTCACAGAAGTTTAATTATGCTTTCTGCGCGGATTAATTATGTTGTCAGAATCGCTTCATTATATTGTTATAGCGGCTTAATTATATTGTCAGAGCATCTTCATTATGTTGTCAGAGCTACTTCATTGTATTGTCAGAGCAGCTTCATTAGATTTTCAGAGCTGCTTATTTGTGATGTCATAGCATTGATTGTGTTGTCTGAGCAGCTCCAATATGATGAAGTTGAAATAAATATACACCTCAACGCAGATGTTGCAGCAGTTTTAAAGTATTTAAAATTCTTAGGTGACATGAAACGTATAAGAAATATTGACACTTGACAATTAATCTAGAATTGTGACCTAGAACCATGAACTTGACTGTGAACTAATGAAGGCTCTGCACAGGCTGTGGTGAAGAGGTCATACAACTAAAATTTCACAAAAAGTCTTATATGGATACAAACTGGACTAAGAATCAAATACTTTCCAGCTTTGATGTTGGAGGAAGAACCAAATGCTCCTTCATGTATTATTTCAACGCCCCAAAGAGAGGCTCAAACCCACATCGGTGATGGGCAAGTGATTCGAAGTCTGTGACCTTAAACACTCGTTCACGGACGCCACCTTTTATAATTCTATCTTCTATCTCTCTCGCATAAACCCCTCGGTGTGTCATACATACGCACTAGCTGAAATACTTACATATGTTTGGACAGGTATTCTTACTTTGTGGATATTCCTTCATACTGGCAAGCTGGACTTTCATACCTTGTCAAAATACTATCATATGGTCGAACAAGATTTTTATACATGGCAGATATTCTTTCACACTTGTGAATCGGACTTTCATACCTTGTAGACACCCCTCACACTTTCGTACCTTGTATTGGTTACTTAGCTTTATAACTATAGTATGAACTCTAAGTGCTGTCATATGTCTTCTTTAAACAAGGCACATAGCTTTTTTCAAGTTTTGTAGAAGCCAGCGGGCTTTCACAGATTTTCTTGACTTGTGCTGGTGCTAAAGTAAAAACAGTGCCAACCACACCTGCGAATATATAAAACAGTTCAGTCCGACCTTACAAGATTATACTTTATATAGGCTTAACATTCCGATAATTCCTAATACGTTTTCATAAATGGCATGAAAATTTTGAAATACTCTTAGAAAAAGAGAGTATTTAATTTTCCATTTATATGCTGCATGTTCTGTCCATCCAGCATAAACACATGACCCTTATTGCAGTGTAATTTAAGCAACTTTTCTGATTTAAAGTTTAAAATCATGGCAACAGGAAACATCTTGTACCAGTGTAACAGTAAATTTTTCTCAAGATTGTTTTTCCTGGGGAAAGAACCAACTATTTGATTTATTCTAACGATTGATGTTTACCCTGATACGTTTCCCCCTATTTTGTTATACAAAAATAAACTGACTAGGGAAAGACTGTCTGGAAAATCTTGGCTGTTACAAAGGTATTATGAATATCCATCTTACTTTGAGGTGAACCACTGTCGGACTGAAAAGTTACCTCCTATTAGCTAAACCAGAAGTATGTTAAACCTGTTCAAAACTCTAGACATGGTAATTTTGAAGAGTAGATACACTATCTGATATCTTTATACAGTTCAAAAATCCTGTCACCATGGAATCTTTAAAGCATATATTATACTATCTACAGCTATAGAAAATACATGCATCATTTTCACCCAGGTAAGGAAACTATAGACGAGAGGTCCAAAATTTATTAGCCTAAATCGCTGAACTGAAAAGGACCTTGACCATTTGACATTGCCTCTAACCAGGTTGGGTGAAAATTCTTTACGCAGTTCATTAAAAAATGTTATTTAAAGTTTTCTTGTCTATATTTTGCTGTGACGCCCGAAAATGCATAACCATTAGAACAAACTTCATATTATGAAGAGTTTTTCTAATTTTAGGTCTGGTATCTCATTTAATGGATCCAGTAGAACCATTACAAAGATACTACAGTCCAAGTTTGATGAATATCCATAAAGCGGTTCATGAGATGAAGTCATTTAATGGTTAATCTATTTTTAGCTCTAACGCCCCTAAAAGAGGCCAAGTGCTTCCATTTCGAAACAAAACTTGGGGGAAGACCTTTAAATGAAGCTACAGGCCAAGTATGATGACGATTCAGCCAGCGGTTCATCAGAATAAGTCATTCAAATGCCTTTTTATTTTCAGCTCAACTGTAGCAACCCCTAAAAGGGCAAAACACTACCACTGAGAGGATCTTACAATGATTCTACCAAGTTTGATGAAGATCCCTCCGGTGGTTCATCAGAAGTTGTTTAAAAGTATTTCTATTTTAGCTCCAGTTACCCCTATTACGGGACACAAGCACCCATTTGAACAAATTTTAATGATGTTACAGACCAAGTTTGATAAAGATCCATCAAGCAGTTCATGAAAAGAAGTTATTTAAAGATATTTCTATTTTTAACTTAAGCAGCCCCTACAAGGGACCAACGACTTCTGCTGAACAAAGGTGGTAAAGGACCTTATAATGATGCAAACAATTAGTTTTGATAAAGATCCAGCAAGCTGTTCAATTAAAAGCATTTCTATTTTTAGCTCTATTGGCACCTAAACGGGACCAAGTGCCCCATTTGAACACACTTGGCAGGGGACCTTATAATGATGCTATAGACGAGGTTTGATGAAGTTCCGTCTAGCGGTTCATTTGAGGTATTTCTAATTTTAGCTCTAGTAGCCTCTAAAAAGGGACCAATTACCCTAATTTGATCAAATTTCGGAGAAAACCTTACAATGACGATAATGATGCGTATTATGCTAAAGGGGCCTCCATCGAGTGGTTAAGGTCGTTGTCTTCAAATCATTTGTACCTCATCTATGTGGGTTCGAGCCTCACTTGGGGGCGTTGAATTCTTCACGTGAAGAAGCCATCTAGCTGGCTTACGGACGGCAGGTGCCCGCTCGTGTTGAAATAGTGCACGGAGGGGCAACTGGGGTCTTCCTCCCTCATCAAAGCCGGAAAGTCGCCATATGACCTTTAGTTGTGTCGGTGCGACGTTAATCCAACAAATATATAATATCTACTATCATGCTTAAACTCAAGTCTGATGACGGCTGACCTATTTAGCCATCCATGTGAAGAAGTCGTTTACAAGTCTTTTTATTTTTGCCAATAGTGTCATATAGAAAAGCAGTATTCAAGCTATGGGCGGACATAAATGTTGTTACTTTCTGTTGTTTGTTTTGTGTATCTCCACATTTGTAATTTTAATTAACCTCAGCGTTCACTTAAGACAATGGATGAAGGGAAATAGTCTGCCAATATAGCTGGGATACAGACAATTGTTGTAAGCCCCCTATGTTACCCAAGAATGAAATAATTTTTGTCTGCAGTAAAATATTTTAACTTTTAAACGATTGTTTAGGAGTGCTCACAGTGCTATAATTATTATGTTTTTACATGTTTTTCTTAGCATTGTCAAATATATCATTGTGTAACACATTCTGGTCACGCATCTCGTGAAATAACTTTATGGGAAATACCTTGATACATGGTGACTTACACTCTTCTATTGTATGTCACATGCAACATGATTTTATGTATAAAATACAAAATTTGAGAAAAATCACTAATGTTTCCTATGAAGAATTGTACAGAGAAACGCTACACACGTAAAATGATAAAAAATTAAAATAGTATATAATTTAACACCTAACTTAGGGACATACAAATTCATAAATATTGTTAATTTATGGAGTTTTAATGAGACGAATATTTCTTCCAATGGTCAGGACAAACAACTTGTTAGCTACATTTGGCAATTGATAGTGACCGTCTGTGGCTAAATGGAACAAGTTCACCTGCACCTAAACACTCAATGAGTACTGGGCAGTTTCGTATGAGTTACCGGTCGTTTTTAAATATTTAGAAATGGCGTGGTATTGTTTGCAGATATATTTGTGCAAATTCTAATACATGACATATTTTGTCGATTCGCTATAAAATTCAACTCAGTCACCCACCCATTGTGCACTTTATCGAGAATACGTCAGTCGACCAAGCTGTAAATGGGTACAAGCATAATTGCTCTGACTTTGTACTATTGGTACGCACGTCACATACGAAAAACGAGATCAATGTTTTTACATGCCCAAACATTGTTTTTGATTGTAATTGTACGCCAATATCTAGTGTTGTTTATCTTATGTTATACTTTTGGACTCTTATTATTGAAGTTCAGGGGCAATCAGTTTGAAATTCACACCTTTGTTCTAAGAGAGATAAATACTGTATAGTATGGGTCAGTTTGCTCTGCCGCAGTGATGTCCCTTGATCTACACTTTTGTAATATCGTTAACTTGTGTTTTTTTTTAAACAGAAATAATGTGCAGGAAGCTTTCTGTCTGTTTTAAGGCTTATTAAAATCTCTGGGTTTTTTGTTCCAAAAGAAGCTGTTACATGGTTTCCCTTGGTCAAAAGTTCACATTGATCTTTGACAACAAAGAGTAACAAGGAGTGTCTAATATTGATTAAAGTATGTTAGAGTCTTTGATCTTCCACCTGTTGTATGTAGGTAAGTTGTTGGGTACTTGTGGATAGGAAGTTAGTATTGTCTATCATTCAGCTACCTGAAGTATAGGATTATGTTACAGCAGACAATCTATTTTTAATGAACGATAAACGAAACTGAATTAAAGTTTTGAGTAAATTTTTACATGCATTAGTGTATCAAAGCCATCCTGATAAGAGATATATTTTTTTTTCACACCAGTTTACATATGCTGTAGATGTTTAGGCCTACAGTATATGGTTCTAAATATAGATATGAATCTATTGTGGCCATGGCCTCTATTGATTTTTCATTGTTGTTTTTTTCTGAATGAAATATACTGTTTGCAGACATAATATGCAAAGTTTGGGCAAAAATAAAAACCTGATGATTTATAATGTATCTGTCTTGTCTGTAAAAAACTCTAGGATGAAGCCAGTATCAAGTCAGTCGAACTTTCAGTATAAAGCAAGCAAAACATTCAGTGTGAAGCCAGTATAACATTCACAGTGAAACCAGCAGATCATCGGTATTGAATCAGTAGAACATTCAGTATGAAGCCAGTAAACATTTAGTATGAGGCCAGTAAAACATTCAGTATGCAGTCGCGATCGGTAGAACATTCAGTATGAAGGCAGTAGAACATTCATTGTGAAGCCAGTATAACATTCACTTTGAAACCAGCATATTATTCAGTATTGACTCAGTAGAACATTCAGTATGAAACCAGTAAAACATTTAGTATGAAGCCAGTAAAACATTCAGTAAAACACTTAGTATAAGTCATTAAAACATTCAGTATGAAGACAGAAGAACATTCAGTATGGAGTCGTTAGAACATCCAGTCTGAAGCCAGTAGAACATTCAGTATGAAGCCAGTAGAACATTCAGTAGGAAGCCAGTAGAACATTCACTGTGAAGCCAGTAGAACATTCAGTATGAAGCCTGTAGAAGATTCAATATAAAACCATTAGAACATTCAGTATAAAACCAGTAGAACATTCGGTATTTATCAATAAAATGTAAGTATCTGTCTTCCTTTAGAATCAGGAAGCATGTAATAGGAATGGATTTGAGAAATTGATTTTTATGAAATTTTGAAAGGGAAAAATAGAATTTTGGAATTGTTGAATGTAACGATTCAATTCAGTTTACGTTTATTACGTTGTGTTTGCTCAAGTCTTTGACTAGAGTCATTTTTTTTTCATGCCTGTGAAACAGAAAGTATTACAGTATCACTTGCTGCAGTTGTCTAGTCCCTAACTTGAGCAGTTCCTATCCAATGTTCACAAAACTTGGTTATTCACAAGATTTATAGTGATAATATTTTGGCCAAGCTTGATAACCAGCTGGATCCTCCAAAGTCTCTGGAGCTGCATTTTAATTACTAAATGGTATTACACAGTTCTACACAGTCCCATGGAGATTATCCATAGTGGGTAGGAACCAACATCTGCTTTCCATTGTATCAATATTTATCACGTGATAATAATTTCTACACCAGGTTTTTAATTAGAATGGTGCGGACACATTCTTTACGCTCTAAAACACTACCTTTTATTCACTCCATTGACTTCAAGTGAGTGCAGAATGTTCAGAGCAATCAGAGCAATATGGTCAAAGACACTATCCAGCTGATTGGTCTCAAATAAATATAAGCATTTTATCTAGACGGGCAACTATATTCTTTTTCCAATTTGGCTTCTGAAATCTACAACAAAAATAATAACTGATTTTGTAAGTACCTGACTGATATTAAAGTTTCTTGATCACTCTGTTTTTTTAAACCTGAGGCGTCTACTTTTAGTGGATGGTTAATCTGACATTTCAGATCACAAATTTCTGTTTTTGATACATTTTTCAGCGTATCGGATTGTGTGTACTCGAAGTCATAACCTAGATTTTGTGTGTGTCTACAAATTTGGCATTGTATATTACATGATTAGGACACGAGGTTGGAATAGTGGATAAAAATTAAAATCCTTTAAATTATTTCGGAATCAATGTTTCAAGTATGCTACTGACATGCTTAAATGAAACCGATCCAATATTAGTTGATGGCATAAGTGCAAGTGTAATTTTCATTATTATTTTGCTATCCCGATCTACTGATGCCAGGTTAGTAAAACACCTAAGTAAAACAATTTAAGGGTAATAACTATATATTCTGAAGAGATCCTGGCGAAAGTTGTGCACGCACCCTTTAGATCCATCAAAAGATAAATTTGTTATGTGGAAATTTATATAGATTCAAATAAAGTGTCAGTATTTCTATGAAACAGAATCTTCAGCACAGACTGGTATGGACATTCTTATCTGAACCTTACAAAATCTGTTTGTTAGAGAAATATTGGTGATATTATTGTATTTCCTGTAATAACATGTTATTTTGAAAACATTGAAAGAATGGATTCTGTTTTAAATCGAAACAATTTCAATGTCTTTCTAGTAAAACTAGAAGGTGTTTTTGACAGAAAAACATGTCTCCCCCCTATGTATACCTGTAGCTCTGGAGACCATTTTGTGCAGCGAAGCGGAACGTGTCGGCAATATGCACAGCTGGGCTTGGTATTTATCTCTCCTGTGAAGTTTCGTCGAAATCTGTTCAGTAGTTTGATCTGTTGAAAGCTGGACAGGATTTTTCTATTTTTAGCTTTGGTGCTCTTTGTGCAGCGAAGCGGAACATGCAAGCGATATGCACAACTAGGATTGGTACTGATCACTCCTGTGAAGTTTTGTCGAAATCCAGCCAGCAGTTTGACCTGTGAAAGTCGGACAAGACTTTTCTATCTTTAGCTCTGGCGGCCAATTCATGCAGCGAAGCGAAGCGAAACGTGTCGGTGATATGCACAGTTAGGCTTGGTACTGATCACTCCTGTGAAGTTTCGTCGAAATTCGACCAGCAGTTTGACCTGTGAAAGCCGGACAAGCTTAAAGCGGACGGGCAGACAGAAGGCGAATGCAAAAGCAATATATCTCCCCCACCTATGGTGGAGATATTATTAGGCAAGTTTTCATGACAGATTTCAACACCCAATATAAAAATCTTATGATGACTATTGCGTAAACTAATGAGCTTCACTTGAAAGACATTGCAATTGCACAAATAATACAGTAAAATTATGTTAAAAATGAAGCGTCCATAAAACCCCTAATAAATGCCCTCTTTGAAACAAATGTCAATAATATAAAAATAACTATGGCACATAATGACAGTAAACTTTAACAGCTATTTATATCTGGCTGTGCTTTCATTTCTATGCAATTAATGTATGATATTTGCAATTTCCTGTCCGGTGCTGAATAAAAAAATCTCCAGGGCATTTATTAGGATGTTTACGGTAATTACTTATTGGATATTTTATAAGGAAGTTGACGGTGCACAAAATACTAACAGAGAAAATCTGGAGGAATACCTATCCTCACAACTGAAAGCCATTAACTGAGACTGCCAAAATAAAGTATATTTATTTGTTGGGTTTAACGTCGCACCGACACAATTTTAGGTCATATGGCGACTTTCCAGCTTTAATGGTGGAGGAAGACCCCAGGTGCCCCTCCGTGCACTATTTCATCACGAGCGGGCACCTGGGTAGAACCACCGACCTTCCGTAAGCCAGCTGGATGGCGTCCTCACGTGAAGAATTCTACGTCCCAAATGAGGTTTCGAACCCACATCGATGAGGGGCAAATGTCAAAATAAAGTAACATGGCGGATAGAAGACATTAAAACAAAACATAGGAAGCCTTGGTAGAATATTACAGCAGCCAACAAGTTCAATAGGCATCATGAAACTTGTTTGTATTGCCACTCTTTGTCTGGAATGTCCTTGATGGCCCCTATAGACCTTTTTAAAGATAATTCTGGACGTTTGATAGATCGGAAGTATAAATAGCATAACCTTCTTTATCTAAATAACGTAGAATAAAGCCTGGATTTGGCGTACAGAAACACAATTCATTATATGAATACCTATACCTTCCTGACCCTTATCGTCCCAACCATGCCTTCTAATATTTACCGCCTCAGACCTTACCTTCCGATCCCTTACCGTCGCACCTTACCTTCCCATCCCTTACCGTCCCAACCTTACGTTCCCCAGCCTTACCTTCATGATCCTTACTGTCCAAACCTTACGTTCCTGACCCTTGCTGTCCAAAATTTAACTTCCCCACCATTACCGACCAAACCTTACCTTCGCGAATCTCACATTCCTAACCTTAACTTTTCCCACCTTTACCGTTCAAACCATGTAAAAGGTTCTATTACAACAACAACAACAACAACAACAACAATAATAATAATAATAACTTTATTTAAAGAAGGTAACACAGAACATATTACACATCTTATGTTTCAATGTGGCCTTCTGTAATATGAATAAAACAGTTCAACACACAAAAAATACATAAAAACTGATTGTCTAATTATAATATAAAACAGAAATTGAATGATAAACATCTAAATACAACATTCACCCTTGACAAACACTCCATTTAATTAGAAAACAAATATGTATACAATCATAAAAAAGTAAAATCACTCAGATAAACATTCACCCGCAAAAAATAAAAATAAATGAATAGCAAAGGCAGAAAAAAACGGTTGAAGCTTAATCAGATTCTAATAGATATTTTTTTTTGTATTTGCTTTTGAAAGAAGTTGGTGAATCCACACAACGAATATTCTGTGAAATGATATTCCATACTTTAGCACTATTATATCCAAGTGATCTTTTCATATTTTTGTGCGACATGTAGGTATTAAATTTCATTATGTATAACTGATCTAAGGCCATACATTTCATTGCTGGAAAAAGTTTAAAATATCAGATATGTATGATGGTACAAGAGTTTTCGTAGTTTTATATATCATTACTCCAATATGGTGTTTGCATCGTTCAGAAAATTTCATCCATCCGAGTTCTTTTAACATTTCAGATTTACTTGTCTGCAGTTTTTTATTCAAAACAATTCTAGCAACTCTTCCTTGAAGTGCAAAAATCTTATTTAATGAGCCTTTGCTGCCTGTGTACCAGATTGTACAGCAGTAATCTATGTATGCACTGTAGAATAATTTTTTTCATATCCTCTATTAAAAAAACAATCCTCTTCAATAGTGCAATTTTTGAGTTAACTTTAAACATACTTTTTCTATATCCCACAAAATAGTATTGTCGATATAAAATCCTAAAACCTTTTGAACTGTTACAATTTTTATAATAGATCCATCAACAGTTAAGTACAAATTGCTGCAATTGCGTTTCTTGTGTTTTGTGCATTTAAGCATACGTTTTGTTTTTGATGGATGTAACAGCATGTTGTTTGAAAAACACCATTTTTCGATTTTATTTAATTTTTCTTGGAGTTTAATTTCAACAATTTTCATATAATAAATAGGTATAGAGTATAGATCAATATTTTTTTCCGTTTGTTGATAATGCTATGTAAAGTAAAAATAACAGGGGACCGAGAATTGACTCTTGTGGAACGCCGGAACTAACGGTCTTTTGTTAGGATCTGAAGTTACCAACTTTGAACAACTGTTTCCTGTTAGATAAATACGACTGGAATAATTTAATTGTCTGTAAATTTATAAATCTTAGTTTATGTAGTAAATTAGCGTGATCAACAAGATCAGATGCTTTCCTTAAGTCAAGACATACAGCACCTACATATTTTCTAGAATCTACGTTTTTTAACCAGACATCTATTAATCGCGTAAGAGCTGTATGGCATGAATGGTTGGGTCTAAATCCTGACTGGTTTCGTGTATGATATTATATTTTTTGACAACAGATTGTATTTGAATCGCTATATATATATGTCTTTCAAATATTTTAAATATTGTCGGTAAAATTGCCTCTCTTAAAAATTCCGGAAACGTACATGTACATGTATCGATACTCTTGTTTATCAAAAATGCAACTGCAGACGTGATATAGTCACCACAATACTTAAGTAGATTAGGACCAATGACGTGTAATCCCGTTGATTTATTTGTATATAATTTGTCTAAAATTTCTTTAACTTCTATGACTTGATCGATGTAACATGTCAAATTAATTTAGAACATAAGACCTTAATGGCAGGTATACGTGATTGATCACATACATTTCAGTAACAGTCGGTAACAGTTTACATTCGCTTGAGTTTTCGCAAAAACTAGTTTATCAATTGATAATTACAAAGACTTTATACATCCCCAACATTGTACGGTCCAACAATGGTATCACTGTTGAAGTTACTATCATTCGCTTTTATCTTTATAATCTTGATACTTTAGTACAAGTGTTTGTTTGCTTGTTTGTTTTGGGTTTAACGCCGTTTTTCAACAGTATTTCAGTCATGTAACGGCGGGCAGTTAACATAACCAGTGTTCCTGGATTCTGTACCAGTACAAACTTGTTCTCCGCAAGTAACTGCCAACTTCCCCACATGAATCAGAGGTGGAGGACTAATGATTTAAGACACAATGTCGTTTATCAAATAGTCAAGGAGAACATGCGCCCCGCCCGAGGATCGAACTCGCGACCCCGCGATCCGTAGACAACGCTCTTACCTACTGAGCTAAACGGGTAGGTTTAGTACAAGTGTGTGATCAGTGTGTTATCAGACTAATACTGAGGGACTTCGTGCAACATTTCAAACCGTTTGTTTTATTTTGGTTTAACAGTGTTTTCAGAAACAAAAGCTATTATATATATGACCATTAATCAACCTTTTCTTGATTATATTCCTGTACAAACTCGTTCTATGCAAACATAAAACTTCCTCACAAGAATCCAGCTGAACCTGCCTAAGCAGCTAGTCACTTTAGCAGCAGCCATTCGGCTAACTTCCTAACATCCCACTCATTATTTCTCCAAAATATTTCAATTTTAATTTTGATCTGTCTTCAGCAGTCATCTGCCTAAAGCAGCGATATATCACCACTTCCTTGACTGGCTACTTAAGGCATGTTTGACTGTGTTATGTTTTTCCTAATTTCAAGAAAATGTTCCTACATATTAATTTTAGTGCCACTGCAATAAAAGCTTGCAGGCAGCTGGATCCATCTTTGGTTCACTTCATAAGTAAGAGTATGTATACTCCCGGCTTAAACCTACACCCTGTTAAATATGTTACTAACACTGTCTATACCTATGCTCACATTATCTGATGACCATGCTGGGTATATATCTCTCCTTCTTTTGTTCTAAAGAAGAAAGCAGAAAAATTATAAATGGCACTTTGTGGGAGTATTAGGTAAGTCAGCTGATGTGAGAAGAAAACTGTCATTGACAATCATGCTGAAACATATGTATCTGTATTAAGGTAGTTCTGCACTTTCGGATCGAATTTTTTCTACAATGTTGAATTTGATTAAAATCTGATTTTTTAAAATTTTGGAATATACTAAGAAAATTCAGCAAATAAAATAGAAAAGGTCGTGTGCTTGATTTTTTGCTTGACTGATTTGAAAAATTTGGACCTCGCTCAATTTTTCATAATGGGAGTCTATGGGAAAGTCGCAACTTTCATAACACTTTCGCGAATAGAAATTTTTCTAAAATATATTTTTCTGAAACTTCTCACAGTAGTAAATAGACATATGACCTATAATATGGTGAAATAGAATGTATATGTCCGTGTGCTTATTTTTGAGATGTTTGGCCATGATTAAAGTAAACCGCCCATTTTAGCTATATTTAAGACATTATTTTGAAATATTTAACGTGCCACATGTTTTCATATGATATTTTAACATTAGAAAGATAGAAACAGTGCCATTTTAATAAATTAACTCACAGATTGCCATTAATTCATAAACTAATTTTCGTTTTCGTACGCCGAATCCAGACTTTATTATACGTTTTCCGGATAAATGATGTTACGCACTCACTTCCGGTTTATCAAACGTGCAGAACTACCTTAACATGATTGTTATCAAAGTGTATCATCTTCTCTTATGACATTTATCAAAGTTAAAATTTCAGGACAACTTATCAAGAGCATACATATAAAACCATATTTGTACTTTGTTGAAGTAGGTATTTACTGTGGTATCAAGTCTGATAACATAGGCCTAAGGCACTGGGTACATTTTTATACACTCATGATTAGCATATTTATTTATTTATTTTTTTTTTGAAAGACGGAAATTGATATTCTACATTCATGGTTCATGCACATGGGTCTTCCAGTGAAAAAGTATGCGAATGGGCTTTTTTTCTAATCGGTAATCAATTTTTAGTCTTTACGTACGACCTTTCAATATCTGAGGTTGAGCTCAATGGAACAAGGGTAGATGGTGATCTTTTACGAACCTTGAAGGCCCTATTTGATGCTGTCAAAATGTGTCAGTAAAAGCCATGGGTGCCATATATTACTTTATCTTGCCTTCATTTATTGGTCAATAGACGTCACGTGGAGACAGGATATATTCCATATCCTGCTAGTACATTTCAGATATGAATTTTAATTTAGAAAAATGGCTGCCGCTTTGTTAATTTACAAAATATTAGATTATAGCATGTAAGTAAAGGATAATCGGCAAGATAAAATCGTTACACAGCTTGTTGGTGATAGGATACGGGATATACGCTGTCTCGAAAATCCATTTGGAGAGCTTTGCTCTCGCCTGATATGGATTTCCTCGACAGCGTATATCCCGTATCCTGTCACCAACAAGCAGTGTAACTAATAGTATTTGAAAGCTGGTGATCTAGACATTTCAAAATGGCTTGAATAAATGTTGACCTGATGGAAGCGTGAAGGGGCAATCAGTCGTTAATATGAGGAACGGATATATGAACCATAAAACCTAACAAAGTCATTACTATTAATCTCTATGCTCGTACAATGCCAAGGATAGATCCAGTTTGGTTACTGGGTAAACCATCCATAAAGAGAATTTTGTATCTAAAATTCTGATGCACATGTACTCCACAGTTTTCATCTTTTAATGCATTTTATGCCAATTTGTTTTCTTTAAAAGCCAAAATTTAAACGCACTATCAAACATTTCACACTGACATAATGATAATTCATACACGTCCAGGTACTTATCACATATAGACATGTATATATCACATCACGAGACAAACTATGATGCTACTTTTTAACCCAACATTGATAAAATCTGGAAAATAGATATTGATACCCGCATTGATATTAAAATGAATTACTTCGGTCTGTATTAATCTTTTTGTTCATAAATGACTCTTTACATTTTGCACATAATGGTATAGTTCAAAGCAAGCACTGAACAATAACAAAATGGCTACCAACTTTAGTGCCTCACAGACACAAGAATCTGATGAAGTGCAAGAAATGTATTTTGAAGAATGTGAAAAACATGACGACAGGTTGATTCTGTGTGGACTGTGTGGAGTATTTATGTGCTAACTGCTTTAAATATAATAGGAGACACTGAACAATAATAAAATGGGTAATAAGAACACAATGCCTACCAACGTTAGTGCTCCGCTGACACAAGACTCTGATGAAGTGCAGGAAATCTATTGTGAGGAATGCGAAAAATATGAAGACAGGTATGCACCTGCAGACGGATTCTGTGTCGACTGTGTGGAGTATAAATGTGTGGACTGTCTTAGAAACCATAGGAGAAATCATAAAAACCATACAATTGTAGATAAGAACAATATGCCACAAGATTTTTACTTCATAAAGTATTCAGCTCATTCTAAAGAGCTTATAACGTTTTACTGTTCTGAATGTGAAAAAGGCGCATGTCAAGTGTGTAAGAATAATGATCATAAAAATGGTAGAAATGTATCTCACATGCCAACACTTGTTAAAGACATACATTTTTTTTCGGAGATAAAGTACCAATTTAAATATGACTCAAGTTTATGTCTCCTAAATGAAAACACACTTCTGGCAACTGATTACGGGAGCTGTTCTCTTATCATATTTAAAATTACGAAGACTACTTCACAATGCTATGATACAATAAAAACGCTCTCAATACCTTGGGACATTACAAAAGTTGCAGACAATAAAGTTGCTGTTACATTTCCAAATGAAAGACTATTAGGTGAAAAAATGATCGAACTGATTACATTTTCCGATTCAATGTCTGTGGTCGATTCTCATTACATAAGTGTCAGTCAACCGTATTATGGTATTGCGTACAGTAATAAAACTTTGATAGTCAGTAATGAGGAGAATGAAAATGTTCAAATACTGGACATGTCTGGTCATATTATTAAAACTATTGGGAAAGATCATAATGGTAAGCCTCTGTTTACCGCACCTATTCACCTGGCAGTCAGTCCAGACAATAAAACCATATATGTGTCTGACTGGGATAGACACACTGTGACGAGTATTACTTTCGATGGTAAGATCAAGGCCATTTACAAGGATGATAAGTTGGCACAGCCAAGTCAGCTGACAGTAGATGATTCAGGGACAGTATATGTGTGTGGGAGTGCGTCACACAATGTCCATCAATTATCATCTGACCTCACCAAAGTGAAGATCCTGCTGAATGAAAGTCATGGAATGAATCGACCAGTGAGTGTTGCTTACTGCAAGGGTAACAACAGACTGTATGTAGGAATGTGGAACAGCAACATTAAAGTGTTTAACCTGAAATAAAACACTTGCTATACCATCACAATGAGTGCAATTTTCAGTCAATCCATTTAGTTCATTTCAGCAATATCTGTTATTAAAAGCATTTCTCTTTTTACACTGTTACTATAATATAGTACTTTTGAACCATAAAACCATTTATACAATGTAATATAATACGGTGAGATGTTCATGATTATGATATTTATTACTTTGTCTGTTAAGACTTAACTTAATTTTTCAAAAATTTTCAAAAAAAAAAAAAAAAAAAAAAAAAATCCGTGTACAACCAGAATGTGTTATCTTAAATAAATTTGTGTTTGCTAGATGTTTGTTATATGTAGAAATACAAGTTCAAGCATATGATGAGCTAGATCAGTAGTAATGCTAATCTTTTATAATGGCCCTTTTCTTCTGGAAATTATGTGAAATTTTTAAATAAATTATAAAGTGCATATGTACCCATCATCAACAAGCAAATCTGATGTATATCCACACCCTTCTACTTTTTACATATATTTTGTCAGAGCAGCTTCATTATGTTGTAAGGCCGGCGTCACACAACTTCATTATTTTGTCAGAGCAGCTTTATTACTTTGTCAGAGCAGGTTCATATCATTGTCAGAGCAGCTTCATTATTGTTTTCGTTAAACTTAACTATTTTGTCAGAGCAGCTTCATTGTTATGGTCAGAGCAGTTTCATTATATCGTCAGACCAGTTCCATTGTATTGTCATAACAGCTTAATTATGTCCTCAGAGCAGCCTCGATGTATTGCCAGAGGTAAATCACTATGTTGTCACAGCAGTTTAATTATGTTGTCTGAGAGGATTCATTATATTGTCAGAGCGGTTTAATTATGTAATAAGTGTAGATTCTTTTGTTTGAGCAGGTTCATTACTTTGTCAGCAGCTTTATTATATTGTCAGAGCAGCTTCATTATATTGTCAGAGCAGTTTCACTATTTTCCGATAAACTTAACTATGTTGTCAGAATATATTCATTATATTGTCAGACCAGCTTCATTTTACTGTGAAAGCAACTTCATTTTTTTTGTCAGAATAGTTTCATTGTATTCTCATAGCAGCTCAATCAGGTTCTCAGAGCAGCTTCATTATCTTGTCAGTACACATCAAAACAGACGTCGCAGCATTTTTAAAGCAATCCCAAATTCTTAGGTGATTTGAAATATAATTTATTTTTGGATTTAACTTCGCACCGACACATAATAGGTCATATGGCGACTTTCCAGCTTTTAATGGTGGAGGAAGGCCCCAGGTGCCCCTCTGTGCATTATTTCATCACGAGCGGGCACCTGGGTAGAACCACCGACCTTTCGTAAGCCAGCTGGATGGCTTCCTCACATGAAGAATTCAACGCCCCGAGTGAAGCTCGAGCCCACATCAGTGAGAGGCAAGTAAAGTCAGCGACCTTAACCACTCGGCCACGGAGGCCCCTTTGAAATATAAAGGAATATTGACATTTAACAATTGATCTAGAATTGTAACCTAGAACTATGACCTTGACTGTGAACTAATCAAGGCTCTGCACACTGCTGTGATGAGGAAGACATACAACAAAAATTTCATAAAAAGGTCTTAAAGGGATAGAAACTGGGCTAAGAATTAAAGGCTCTACATTTAACTATAATTTGAAACCTTGATCATGTGCTGAAACAGCTGGAACACTGCTTCTGCAATGTATCTTGATGGTGTAGTTTTGGAGATACAGACAGGTCAAAACATTTAGAGGTATGAATAATTATAACCGAGTGTTCCTTATATCCGAGTTTCTTATAAGTGAGGTTTACTGTACATGTCTGTATAGCTCTGTTATAAGTGATGGCAGATATTTGTGTGCTGTATAACATTAATACTAAGAAAAGGCAGTCATCTTATCAAGGCCGTAGGTTGGGTTCTTGCTTGGGATAAGTACCAGTTGCACAGAAAATACTTGAGCCGCACCATGAGAAAACCATCATAGTGCAATTGCGACCAGCATTGATCCAGACCAGCCTGCGCATTTGCGCAGTCTAGTCAGGATCCATGCTGTTCGCTAACGGTTTGTTTAATTCAAATAGGCTTTGAAAGCGAACAGCATGAATCCTGACCAGGCTGCGCAGATGCAAGGGGCTAGTCTGGATCCATGCTGGTCGCAAAACCACTATGTTGGTTTTCTCATGACACGGCTCATTTGGCTTAAACATGTAATAAAAATGTATCCGAAATGACAGTTCTTTGTGGGGCTTACCTAAGGAAGATGGATCGGAAAAAGTTAAATCGGGATAAGTCTGACAACAACCCATCTAAAGATAATGTTGTCTAATCAGAGCTGAAGTTGTGGGCAAAACACATTCGAAATGTGTCATTTGTAGGGATAAAGTAGTTCTAGCAGGTCGCTGCATAAAAAAATCCACCTGAAACTCGGCTGGACCTTTTAGTTCGTTTTCGCGTCCGGCCGTATTTGTATATGCAATCTGCATGGAAAACGACTTGACACATCACTTACTTGACATCACACTGAATGTGAAACTGTCACTGAAATGACCTGCCATGAAGCTACTGTTTTTGACCTTTGCATCACATGCATATCAATTCAAAGCGTTATTTCTGTTGGATAGACTATAATCAGGATCAGATTAACTTCAGTGCACATATTTCCTCTTTTTTGTGGCGTTTAGGCCTTGTCCGCCGCAAAGAACAATCTTCAATTCAGTTTTTACAGAAGGAAGAACTTGAAGTAATGAACGCGTGTGACGTCTAAAAGAAATAAATATAAACGCACAGAAGATGAAAAAATAAAGAAATGAAAAATGTGTAAAAAATACAAAAAATAATAAAAACGAAATGGAAAACGAATTACATCCTCATCGTTAGTGGTGTGCGCGTCGCGAGGAGGGCATGCAGAAGATTACCTGGTGTGTTGCTAGTATTTTACATCGCATATTTGCCAATCTACTGCAACAAACAACCAGGATAAGCCAATGAAAATTTAGTCCAACAAATAATAATGATTTCACAGTATTTGCTTCTCTCATTACTAACATGTATAACATGCCTATGTGTATCCTTTCAAACATTTGTATAGTATCTGCGTTACAAACAGATGTAAAAAATATGTGACTATCAAATTATTAAAAATCAATATAAAAAGTATTGGTTACTTTATATTTGGGAACACCCTGTAGTTATATTTTTTGTTTAAAAATACTGCTCCACCCCTTGCATCAACACAATAGTCACAGAAAATGTGGTTAATTAATATCTACATATGCTGGCTAAATATGGCTTTGATGCACGGGGTGGGGGTGTGGGGCGTGGTGGGGGGGGGGGGGGGGGGAGGACAATGGTGTATAAAGCAAAATAGCTTTTATATGTATATATCAGGGTACGTAATTCTATTCAGAGCTAAAGCACCGTTTTATGAAACAAATATTAAAAAATTTGACTTTAAGAAATAATCTCAAATATGTATTTTGATGGTATATGTAATTAAATACTTATTTCTTAGTGGTTTATTTTTCACTCTTGGAGTAGGCACATTCACATAGAAAGTGTCCGAAGTCCTTTAACATTTTTTAATAAAAATATAAATATTTATATTAGTATTGATGCCTATTCACATAACATGCAGTCGAGCAAGGTAAGGGGAGCAACTGCAGCATATCTTATAGTCATGATGAAGCGCTCTCTAAAAAAGAAGATAAGTATAAACGAAAAAAAATAAACACAGATTACGGTCATTCTAACCGACGTACATTTTGGCTTAGGGTTTAACGCCGTGTTTCAACAGTGTCTCAGCCATATACATGGAGACCTTACCATCTCTCCAGGAAAGGACCTGTACTGTACTAGACTCGTAACTTTCTCACATAAAGATTCATGGTCGGTCCGGAGAGTGAGAGTGGGCCGTTTTCAAACGTTAGTCAAATAGTGTTCTCTATACAAATTGTGTTCGTTATACAAACCTCGGTTACAAAGAACTAGTTCGCTAAACGGATATAAGGTACATCGGTTATAAGGAACAATTTCTAGAGGTCCCAAGCTGTTCCTTATACGCGAGGTCTACTGTAATTTGCAACCTTGATCATGTGCTGAAACAGCTGGAACACTGCTTCTGCAATGTATTTTGATGGTGTAGTTTTGGAGATACAGACAGGTCAAAACATTTAGAGGTATGAATCTCTTTTTCATGACAAGCAATATTTAGAATTCAAGCAAGAAGTAACCAACTTGCAAGGGCAAGTGATTTGAAGTCAGCGACCTTGACCGCGCGTCAAAGGAGGTCCCCTTTTATAATTCTACAAAATAAAAAGTTTTCTAGTACCTTTCAAAAAAACCCTTGGTGTGTCAACTATGTATTAGACATTCCCTTGCTGAAATTCTTTCATATATTCGGACGGGACGTTCGTATTTGGGGATATTCCATCATACGGGCATCGACTTTCATACCTTCCAAAATCTTTCATAGGTTAAAACAAGATATTCATACTTGGTTATTCCTTCTACTGAAAAATAAATATTTCGTACATTGAAGACACCACCCCCACCCCATACTGACGAACTTGACTTTCGTACCGTTTATAGTATTTGTAAGTATCACAATATCTACATGGACTTTCAAGTGTGGTGTAACCACTGCCATACTGTCGCAGGCTTTAAAAAATAGTTTTTTGAGTCGTAGAGGGTTTTTAAAATGCCTCTTAAGCAGTTTCTTCCTCGTTGAAAAATTTTTAAAAAGCAGGGGGTTACATAGCTTTTCTTGATTTTTGCGGGCAATAACAAAAACAATGCCAACAACAAACACAAGTCAAAAAAATTTTATGGTGAAAAAATGCCGCCCCCACCCCACTTCGAAAAAAAAAACAGTCAACCCACCTCATTTCGAACTGTGTAAATCATGTTTTTATTGTAGTGAATTAACAACTTTTCTGTTTAAAATTTTAAAAAACCAGGCGTCAAAAAAAATCTTTTAGTTTTGCCATAGTATTTTTTGCAGTTTGGGGTTTTCCTTTGAGAAAAACCACTAAAAATATATTTTTACCCTGGTACTTTTCCTCTTTTTATATACAAAAAACTGATGGGAAAGACTGACGGGAAAAATTTTGGCTGTTATTTGGGTATTATCAATTTTCATTTTACTTCAAGACTAAAGCACATCGGTTTATCTTAAAGAAAATATTAGGCCTACAGTTACAGAAAAGACTGCAGAGGTAGAAAAAACCTAAAACGCTCAACTGAAGCGGAACTTGATCATCTGACCGCCTCTACCTTTGGTAAAATCCTTAAAAAAATTTCTTTAAAAAAAGTTATTTAAAGGTTTTTATTACATTTTCCCAAAAAATGGAAAAACCATTTAACTCTGATTTTAATTCGGGTACCCCATAAAGGGAAAAGTAAATCATTAAAAAGTACTAGAGTTCAAGTTTATGAAAAACCAGAAGCGGTTCGCGGAGATGTCATTTAAAAGTTTTTTCTTTTTTTTTAGCTTTTCGCCCCTAAAAGAGGCAAAGCGTCTAAATTTTGGAACAATAATTGGAGAAGCCTTACAATGATGCTACGGGCCAAAGACTTGAAGTTTCAGCAGCGGGTTCACAAAATAATCTTTCAAAGGCCTTTCCTATTTCAGCTCAACTGAGCAATACCTAAAAGGGGAAAAAACACACAACTGAGGGGATCTTAAAATAATCCTACAAACAAACTTTGATGAACATTTTTGAAAAAGTAATTTAAAAATTTTTAATTTTAGCTCTACTGGCCCCTCAATAGGGGAAAGCGTCCCCTTTTATACAAAATTGAACAAAAAAATATTATATTTAAAAAAACCCAAAGTCGATACGATCCTTTTAGCCATCCTAAAAGAATTTTTTACAAGTCTTTTTTTTTTTACACTACGGCCCCTATTATTGAACCATTTAAAGGGCCCTTTTTTAAAATAAGATTTAAAAAGTAATTAAAAGAAATAGTCTGCAAGGTCTTTAATGATTCTACTTTTTCTACATTAATTGTACATTTTTTTTCATCTCAATTTTTGTGAAAGTAGGTCAAGAGCCATAAAAACCACCTTTTTCGTACTTAGAAATTTTTTCCTAGGTTAAAATTCCCATTTCCATCTAGGGTTACTGCCCAAAAATAAATTCTGATTATGACGGGAGTCGTCTTTTGGGGACGATTTTTAAAAGTTGAGCAAACTCCAAGATCCCAAATTAAAAAAGGGGACAAAAGGTACAGATGGGGGTTTTTTCGTATTTTCAGACTTCCGAGCGTTTGGGGCCAAGCCAACGGTTTCCGATACTACGAGATGCAGACCTGAAATAAAAAAAACCCGGTTTACATCTTACTTAAAAAGAAATAAAATACATAGTAAACTTCAACAAAGCATAGATTTTTAAATCCACAAGCCACCGAAAGATTTTTCCCGCCCGCGAAAATACTGATTTTTCACCCAAAATTACCCATATCTCCAACGGGCCTAAAATTTAGGGGAAGGGAAGAGACAAAGGCCACTTGCTTCTGACTCAGTTTCAAATTACTTGCAGAGCGGGACAAAAATACCTGTAAACCGATACTTTTTCACTTTTTTCAACGTGTGAGCCTAAAAGACTTTTACAGTTCCGAGACCCATGCTGAAGGGGCATAAGCATTTCAAGCAGTATATAAAATGATGCCATCAATTTTTAAAATCGCATCTGCCGAATTCTGCAACTACCATTTTTAAACTTGTTAAAAAAACCACATCAACAAATATTTCAAACATAAAAACGCCTTCACTTCAAGGTTTTAAATCTCAATGACAATTTGACCCGGGCCTTTCGAACTGGGCTGGAAACTACAACTGCTCCCTTTAAGGACCGACTGCATCCCAGGGACTTCTGGCACCTGATTAAAAAAATGACTATGACAAAAAAAATTTTACCAAATTTAAAAATGCTTTGTTCTTCTTGCAAATTGCACATGTCCAAAAAATGTCACATATTGTGGTTTTGGGCCCCATTTTACACACAATTTCTTACCCCTCTATCTTTCTGACTTTAAAAAAAAATTTACCTACTATTACATATGGCCAAAATGTACTGTATTAGCATTGTGAAGCCCTGCTATTTTGAGGAACAGAAAAAAAGCAGCACAGCTTACCCCCAAGACTAACTTATTTCAAATCCGAAGCTCGGAAACCGCCCCTTTTACAAGTACTTTTTCATATTACCTACAAAAGAAATAAAAAAATATTTTAAATAAATTTTTTCCCCAATGCCTTTTGTTGTTTTTTTTTGTTTTTTTTTTGTTGTTGTTGTTGTTGTTGTTGTTGTTCCCAAAACTTACCTTTTTTAAAAAACAAAATTGAGCAATCTCCCATACCTCCGAGAAACCGAAACTTCTTTTAAATTAAAAAACAAATCGCAAATTTTCCCCTCACCCCAGGACCTTTAAAATGCACCCAAGAGTTCCACTCTCTACCTTTTTTTCTGTCGTCAGTCCTGCCCACCAAAAAGCCCAATAAAAATTTGTAAAAACTAAAATCATACCTCCATCGAAAAAATTTTTTCGAAAAAATATCCCACGAATCCTTCCGACCTTGTGAAACAGCCATGTGTTACAAAAGGGCCAAAAATTGCACCTATATTTCCTTTAAATGTCCTTTTTCCCTTTTAAATTTTGATAAAACTACAAAGAAATTGTTTCCCGCTAAAAATTTTAAGAAACCCTACCTCAAAAAAAAATAAATTTACTTACCCGGTAAAACATTTTACCCCCCCTTCCCTTCTACCATATCAAACAACACTGTCTATTTAAAATCCTTCAGCTCGGTTTTTTTTAAATAAACTACTGGGAGTTTGAACAACACAAAAAAAGCAAAAAAAGTACTTACAAAAATTGCAAATGTCTTAAGGAACGATGGGGGTTTTTTTTCTAACTTCAGACTTCCAGCGATGGGGCCCAAAGTCAGGGGCCCTCCAAAATTTTTACGAGATGCAGGACCTAAAATAAAAAGATCCCCGGTTTAACTTACTTGAAAAGAAATAAAATACATAGTAAACTTCATACAAAGCATGATTTTTAAATCCAAAACCCCTAAAGATAATTTCACCCGCAAAATACTTCATTTTCACCCAAAATTACCATACCCAACGGGGCCTAAAATTTAGGGGAATGGATGAGACAAAGGCCACTTGCATCGTACTCGTTTCAAGTATTATTTTGCAAGCTGGACAAAAATACCGTCCAACCGTTACTTTTTTCATTTTTTTTAACTGTGTGGGGCTAAAAAGACATTTGACAGTTCCGAGACCTCAATGCTATAGTGGCATTATGCATTTTCAACAGTTTATAGAAAATACCCACAAGCTTACATTCGTCTGCCAAATTTTTCTGCAACATACCATTCTTAAACTGTTAATCAAAAACTCCATAACAAATTTTTTAAAACATAAAAAACCTCCTTCACTTAAAGGTTTTTATCTCTAATACGTTTTGACCCTGCCAAATTCGAATTTTGGGGCGGGAAACTCCCAAACTGCTCCCAAAGTACTAGTTTACGATATACTTGAAGGTAAAGTTCCGCCTCTCATGAATCAAACTGGACTTGACTGTAGTGTGGGGGGAATACCATTCCAGGAACAAATGATATTGCGTATGAATTGTGGGATCAAAAAACCGGGTTTTTCTTGTGGTGTGGGGTTAGGGTAAACTTCAATAAAATTTTTTTTGAAAAATAAAATTAAGAATTTTTTTGATGCGGCTTTTTTTAAGGGATTGCAAGTTAGATCTGACACTGCTTTTTTCTAAAATTGTTACATCGTACCCAAGCGCGATCTTGTACTTGTTAAATTTTGTATGTGAGGGATTTTTGTAAATTGTCATATAGAAGAGCATATGCAAGCGTGGGGGGAAAAAGGGTGTGTAACTGTTGTTTTTTCTGTTTTTTTGTTTTTGTTGTCTAAATTTTGATAATTTTAACAACCACAACGTTCAGTTCCCCGACGATGGAAGAAGGGAATAGTCTGTCACAATGACAAGCAAAGACAATTGCAGAAACCCCCCTTTTTTTACTTAGAAAGCAAAACTTCAGGGAGTCACCGAACCCCTGTCTGCGAGTATCCAAAAATTTTTAAAAACGTTTTTTTTCGAGTCCCCCACAGGATAATATTTTTTAAACAGCTTTTCTGAGCATTGTAAATAGATCATATGTACAAATTTGGAAAAACGCATCTTGTGAAAACTTTGGGGGAAAATCCCTTTACAGTGATTTTACCTCCTTTTACATTCACACGAAAAGTTTCTACATCAAGGTTAACTGCTTAGGCTGTTCATTTTAAAATTTTTTAAGTACTTGTTTTTTTGACAATAATGACCACTACGAAATTATCTTTTAGGGAAGGATTGTCTTAGGTTTAAATGCATATATCGCCGAGTCACCGCAAGGAGGCAGTATCGGAATCGAATCCGGGGGCCTTTTACCTAAATAGAATGTCCTTTGCCCTTTTCGACCAATGCCCTTAAGCCCCTCGGGGGCATTTAGGCGTAATTTATTAAAATAGAAAACGGTTTTAATTGAGAAACTTTTGGGGGGCGGGGAAAAGATTCTCAGAAAGTATTGAAAATTTTTACATAGTCAAAAACCCTAACCTTTTGCTCGGGGGTGGGGTCCCCAAAACTTAAGAAAAAATATGTAAAATTTTATTTGAATTTTCCATTTAATAAGTTTTTAATTGATGGCTGGTTTTGGTCAAAGGCAGATCATTGGGTTTATTATTGACCGGGAAAAAAAACATTCATAAAGGGGCACTTAGTTCATCTGCACTCGAAAAATTTTCACTAATTATATACATTTGATAAAAACGAATACAAATTTTTTAGTTTTTCTTACTAAGTTTTTTTACCTTTTTTCATTTGAGAAACATTAAAAGGAAAAATAACAGTGAGGTGTTTGTTTTTCACTCTGAAAAACAAAATTGTATCTAAAAAAAATTTTTTCTCATAAAAACGCAGTTAAAAGAAAACTTTTAACTGCCAAAAAAATAACAAAAAGGAAGCATGAAATTGCAGGTTCTCGTATACAATTTTAATCAATTTAAAATTCGTTCCCTTATAATTAAAAATACGGTTGTTCCAAATTCTATGAACTTTAAATGTCTAATTTTATACAATTTGACGTCGCGTAGTGAAATAAAGCCTCACAAATTTTTAAAATGTTTGATATAGCTTTTTCGCAACGTCGTTTAAAGTAAAGGGGACTTTTTTATAATGTTTAAAAAACAGGATTTTGATGTTTCGGAAAAAAAAACTAACAGCAATTAAAACATATTACATTTGTTACTTTTAATGTATAAACTCGTTGAATACGCTCCCCCGGGGGCCAAACGTAGCCCCAACAATGTCTCTACATCTCAAAGTAGGCCAGCCCCAAACAGACCTGTAGTTGAAAAATAACGGGGATTTCAATTACGCTATAAGATGTGGGACAAGTAAAAAAAAGTGTGGGGGGAGTGAAAGATATTAAAAAGTGTGTTGGGGGGAGGGGGGGGGGGGGGGGGGGGGGGTAAAAAAAAGGGGATTGATTTATCCTTACTTATTGTAAACCTCAATCTTTATCATAACATCAACAGCAAACATCAAATTCAAGGCTCCTTTCTCCCTTTATAGATTCCTCAAATTTTTTGTAAACGAAATTATCAGGAAGATGAACCTTTTTAAAGTTTCTCAATTATTTCGGAATGAAAAGAAAATTTACACAATATCAGCAATTTCTTTCTAGAAAATTTTTAAACAGTTATTTGCCAAATCAAATACGCTTCCCCAATCCTCACGCTTCATCAGTGTTTTGATGCATTTCTATGGAAACCAAAAAAAAATTTGGATAAATGACTGCTTTTGACGACCGTATTTCACGCACAAAAGCAAATACTTTAAACGAGTTTTCATTCTTCACGGGAAAAAGTTAAACGTTCTCCCCCCAGAATTTGAGAAAGATGTTTTGCAAAAAGATAAAAAATAAACTTAAAACTTTTACCGCATTGGTGAATTTCATTTCAAAAATCCACTCCATTCTGATAAAAAAAATTTTTTTTCCGATTAACCCCAAACCTTAAAAACGCAATCTATGATATGGAAAAACATGTCCTAAAAAAAAAAAAATTTATTTTATTACATGGAAAAATTCCTCCCCCCATTTCAAATTTTTTTCTTTTTTTTACTTTCGCATCGATAGCTTTGCTCGAAATTTAAAAAAAAAAAAAAATGACTTTTAAAAGAGTACTGCATATAGCAAAATGAACGCTTTTGTCTTTTAAATTTTTATTTACAATTTTCTCACACATAAAAGTACTTCGAAATGATGAAAATATTTACACAATCAAACCAAAACCCAAAACGCAAAACAACCTTAATGGGCATTGCCCGCTTGGGGTATGGCGGAAAAAGCTTTTCATACGAAATCAAGTGCCTTCGCTAAAATATCCAAAAAAAAAGCACACAAAGGCAAAAGTGAAAATAACTTTATATTTTCTTTGTCTACTTTTTCACTGCATCATTTTATGTGAAACCGGAAATTTTTCCTTTATATTATCTGCAAGAGGTCTTTCTAGGCCCCTTTCAATAAAAACGTTTTGAAGAATACGTTGAAGTAAAAAAAAGGGCAACCCCAACAAAATAATATCCTCGGTCTATTGATGGTTTTTATTAGAGGTAAAAGAAATAGCAACATATAGTTGCTCCCAACCCGGGTTTAAAAAATTGTTTTTTTCTGATTTATTGAATTGGGTACGTGATCCTAAGAATCAGTAAATCTTTGTCCAAGAACGGGTGCCAATATACTATACATTTGTTTTTCCCTTCCATCACATTATGAGCTAAAGGGGCCCGGGCACTTTGCCAGCGTGATCTACGGACGCGGAGTCGTGAGCTCGATCCACGGACGAGGCATGGTTCTCCAGGGCATTTTATAAAAAGACTTGTGTTTTTAACTCATTCGTCCCCACCCCCGTTCATGTGGGGAAGTTGGTACTTTTTGGGGAACAGGTTTGACCGGACAAAAACCGGGAAAACTTTAGTTAATTGCTCGCCTTTAAATTTAAAATGAAAAAAAAAAAAGTTTAAAAAAGATTAAACTTAGAACAAACAAAATCATTCATGAGTTCTTAGATATTGCAAATTCTATGAAAAGTTACCATTTTTATCTAATAAAAATATAGTCATTATTTTCTATACATTTTCTTTCGACTATTTCTCCTACATTGTACATAGTGCCAAGTTTTGGCATTGCTTTCGTTTCATTCACTTCTTATCTATCCTTTATTATATAAGAATTCTGCCACAAAATATTCCCTTTTTGCTTTTTTTTTTATTTTTCCCCTTATGTCTTATTAAAATGTAATTTTCTTGCAGTTTCCTTTTTAATGTTGTTTTTAATTTTTCTATGTTATTTCGTTTTTTAAATGTGTATAAATTTTCCCGCAACTAAAAATTATTCATTTTAAAATGAAATTTAACATATCCTACTTTCTCAAAAAAAAAGGACTTTAGATTTTGAGTGCGGATTTCATTAACATTTTTTTTTTTAAAAACTTTCGTTTTTTGTCACTGGACGCCTAGATTTTTTTCCCCCGTACACTACTGCTTATCCAATTGAGGATCAATGTGTTCATAACATGTTATTTTAATTGAGCCATGCCAAGAAAAACCCACATAGTGGGTTTGCGACCACATGGTCCAACCACCTGCGCATCCGCGCAGTCTGTCGGACGATGCTGTTTGCTTTCAAAGCCATTGAAATTAAGAAACTTTTTGCGAACACATGGGTCCTGACCAGTCTGCGCGGATGCGCAGGGTGCGGATCCCTGCTGGTCGCAAACCCCCCTATGTTGGGGTTTTTCCACGCACGGCTCTAGTTTTTTCGGCTATAGTCCCCAAAAATGTTATGTTATCCTCTTTAGATGAAGTTTTGGTTGTTGTTGACTATTAACGACAGCACATCACCTTTTCTTAAAATGGATGTTTAAAACCATTCTTTTCCTTTCCGCCCCGCTGCACTAAGTATAAATATACTTTTTGAAACATTTCCTAAGCGCTCCCTCTTACAAATGTTCTCACATATGTTTACTCTCTACTCCGTTTTTTAAATTTTTTCCTCGTTTTTTCAAAGTGAATCTTTTAAAAGAAACAAAAAATAAAAAGAAAAACCCTCTAAACGCTGGAACTTTATACTATATATCCAAAAAAGTAATTTAGTGAACGCACGTGCCGTTAACACTATGCTATCTTTTATTTCTACATAAAGCTACATGCTTTTCAATTCCGATATGAACGTATACATGGTAAAATCAACAACAAAATGAATATTATCTTTATCAACGTTTCGGGGCTTACGCCTTCATCAGGATAAAAACATACTAAAAAAACGGACTGACTCATGATAAACTTACGTTTAAAGGCGGAAAAACGTATACTGTTTTTTTTTAAAATATTACATAATTTTTTTTTTTTTTTTTTTTTTTTTTAGATATGAACGCACTAAGAATGGAATATGGTTTTTTATAACATGTAAAATATAAAATTGGGGTTTTACTTAAACAAAACAAAAGAAAAGCTGTTTCCACTTCAAAGTTTTTAGTTTTTTTACCCAGTTTTATTTACCGATTTTTCGTCAAGGGCATTTTTGATATTTTTTTAGTCTTTTGCAGTAGATAAGGGCAATTGTTTGTTTTTTGTTGTTGTTGTTGTTTTATATCATAAAACTAAAAAATGCTTTGAAAAGGGCAATGAAAGAAAACGAACGACGGTCAGATACAGATTTCATTGTTGTTGCTTCAAGACTGAAAAGGTACAGTTATCTCCCTTTGCTTGCGATCAAAAATGACTTCTCTTCTATCACACACTCGTGGCGATGAATTCCACCAGCAATAAGTTGTCGATCGTTATTAATATAAGTAGTAGAACTTGCTTCACAATCGATCTAAAATAAATTAGTAAAAAACATCCCGTATAATCTGTTAAAAAAGGGCCTTATCAAAAAAAGATAACTTTTTGTGAAATTATATACAAATTTTTGACTCTTGAGCCCTTGGATTATGCGATATTCCCCCAAGAGACAAAAATTTTACCTCGCGACCGGAAGATCAATATTGACCGGGCGATAGCCGGACAAATTGCCTCTTCCGGGGAAAATTTTCATCATATCCAAAGGGTCAAGAGTCAAAACGGGTTTTATTAATGGGGTTTAGTTTTTTGAATAAGTAACAAATATTTGCTGCAAAATTAATGTTTGAAAAACATAAATATGTAAAACTTAAAAACGTTAATTTAAAAGAAGACCTTAAATTTCCCGAATCATTCCAGTTGTATACATTTTTTAAATTATCGCTAAAAAAATTTTACTGTTGTAGCCGTTATCATTGGCTGGCCAGTTATCATTGGGTGGGGTAACACCCGAGCTGGATTTCCCCGTTCATATGTCAAGCTACGCTTTTCAACTCCATTCTATTTTTAGAAAGTAATGTTTAAATGGGGAAAACCCACTAACCAGTAAACATGAAATATATTTTGAAAGATGATGAGGGGTTTCGGCCAATGAAATTCAGGTTATTTTTAGAACATTTAATAATACATGTTATGTTATATTGATCCTGCATATGGATGAGGCATACTTTTGAAAATGTACTGCTGTTTTCAATAGTTTGCTAAAGGAATAAGGTCAGTAATTCGGTCGAAAATGTGCTTCCGTGGTGTAGTCGAAAGAAGCCCATAATAAATAGATCCTAATTTTCCCATTTTCTGCGCAAATTCGTGTAGAACGAGTGCTTTAATCACACTTTTTCGCTACTAGAATACATTCTGCATGAAATGAGACAGTTTTCATGTTCATACAACCCACATGGCAAGTTTTGCAGATCGAAACCGGGAAGTAGGTGTTATTGCGCGCAGGAGAGCAAATATCCCATTTTTAGGTAGCAGACCACAAATTTACTGGCATTTCACTAGGAAAATCAACCCCCTATTTTCTTTTCATTTCTGCGTTAATTTTTGATAGAACTTTCATGAAAAATTGGTGTAGGGAAAAAATGATGTTTTTCTAAAGATACGTAAAGACGACATGAAGTTGTCGTTTTTATATGAAACAAAGAAGGATTTGAATTACGACCTTTAACCTATAAGAGCTGAAATAAGACTATTCTCGAAACACATCGCAATTAGACTTTATAGCCATAAATCGGTTGTATATGATATAAAAGAGTGTTTCCAATAAATGATATTTCAGAATCCCAGTGAAAAATGATGCAAAAAAGTGAAACTTTTACCAAAATATGCAATAAAAAAGGACCATAGGGCCAAAATTTAGCCCTAAATGGTTTAAGGGTGGGTTCTATTTAAAAGTCTAATATTCTCTAAAATCTCGAAATTTCACAATGAAACTTGGCAAAAGTTTGGTATTACATCTTTCTTGAAATATACATGAAAATGGTGTGAAATTTGATAAGAAACATTCCCTTTTAAGAGCTGAAATAAGACTATTCTCGAAACACATCGCAATTAGACTTTATAGCCATAAATCGGTTGTATATGATATAAAAGAGTGTTTCCAATGCAAAATAATGATGAAATTTGAAAAATTTAGAATTTTGACCTTATTTTATGTAGATGCGCCTATTTCAGCAGCGATTTCTGGGAGTAAAAAGCCAATACTTTGTCTCCAGAATGTCAGAACATGCACAAAATGCATCCTTCTGGATCTTATTCATGATGGAATGAATGATGTTTCAGAATCCCAGTGAAAAATGATGCAAAAAGTGAAACTTTTACCAAAATATGCAATAAAAGGACCATAGGGCCAAAATTTAGCCCTGTAAAGGGGTGGGGGGTTTGGCTCTAAAATGCTATATTTCTCAAAAAATCTTGAAATTTCACAATGAAACTTGGCAATATTTGGTATTACATCTTTCTTGGAAATAGATATAAAATGGTGTGAAATTTGATAAGAAACATTTTTTTATAAGAGCTGAAATAAGACTATTTCGAAACACATCGCAATTAGACTTTATAGCCAAAAATCGGTTGTATATGTATAAAGAGTGTTTCCAATGCAAAATAATAATGAAATTTGAAAATTTAGAATTTTTAACCTTATTTTATGTAGATGCGCCTTTTTCAGCAGCGATTTCTGAGAGTAAAAAGCCAATAACTTTGTCTCCAGAATGCAAAAAAATGCACAAAATGCATCCTTCTGGGTCTTATTCATGACGAATGAAAAATTTTCAAAATCCCAGTGAAAAATGATGCAAAAAAGTGAAACTTTTACCAAAAAAAGCAATAAAAGGACCATGGGGCCAAAATTTAGGGCCCTGTAAATGGGTAGGGGGGGGCTTCTATTAAATGTCTATATTTCTCTAAAATCTCGAAATTCACAATGAAACTTGCAATATGTTTGGTATTACATCTTTCTTGGAAATATATATGAAAATGGTGTGAAATTTGATAAGAAACATTTCTTGAATAAATGTAACGGTATATTTGCTGCACCTTTGATTCAAGTTGTGTGTACACCTTTAAGGCTTAGTCAATCATTTGAGTCGGATGTGTGAAACGGTTTTTAATAACAAAATAGAAATATTACTTTGGGCATACATGTATATAATCCCGGTTACCACACTTCTTCATTTATTGTCAAAAATGCATTTAATGAATGTAGATATTAATTTCTTTAACCCTATTTTTGAACATGAATCTTTCAGCAAATGGTGCTCCAATCAAGTGACAGACAGATATGGCGGGAACTTTCTCATTAAGAATGTTGAAAGTTATATGCAATGGGATGTGCAAAATAGTTTTTTTCGACTGTGTTTTTTTTGTATGCATCACATTTGAATTTCTAACAAACTACGCAGGGAAGGCACATGAACTGTGTTAAGTGGCAGGGCCAGTTTCGTATTGTGGTCCGGATACATTTTCAAACAAAATATGTTTTGGCATTTTAATGGCATTAATATTCAATTGGTTATTTCTGATGTTTATAGAATGATACGATTTTCCTAGCTCCATGTAGACGTAAGGGTCTAATATATTGCAAATTTTGCCTAAAATTAATAATTAGTGTCTTGAAAACGAAATAATTGGAAAACCTAAAATGTCATATGGTGATGTGCTAAATATATAAGCATTTGCTCTTCTGTTCACGTACATCTCCAAAATTGTATTAAAGATGATTTTTTTTCACATTGTTATCAACTTTTCAATTTCACTTGTCCCCTACCCCCGTTTAAGTCCAGAGAACAGTCCCACATTGAACGTACAAACGCACTGAACAGTACACTGTAAACCTAGGTTAAATCTAACCCTAACGTATAGTCAATATGTTATACTCTCAGTGCGTTCGTACATCCAAATAGGTGGGAATTAATGTTTGTGACTTAAGAACACATTTTTTTTGTTTCCTTTTTCGGGTTACAGGATAAAAATAAGTGTGTGCGTCAACTCAAACTTTCGGTAAGAACAAACTCGAAAGTGTGTATCACTTCTGGTTTACCATCTTGGTTAAAGTTTTAGTAGCTTCTAATAGGATTTGTACCAGAAATCCATATTTGTTTCTACTTGTATTTTGGGTTAATTGTTGTATATTTTAGAGTGGTGGCTGTGATAAGACCGATATTTACCGAAGATCTCCCAAAGAAGTGCTCTATTCTCCTTGCCTAGATGGTTGTAGTTCAAATCGTAATTTGTATAGTCAAGCTTCAGAGAACTGTGGAATTACATGCAATCAAAGTACAGACGCATGCAGTTTGATATTATTTTGTGATAAAATGTTATTAGCTAATTAATTCTTATTCAACTGATAGATCTACTGATAGGTAAAGGTAAAACTTTTCACCGTAAGTCTGAATGACGCGAAATCTTCTCTCGCATACACAATTTGCAACTTGAATTTTAAGATCGCATTTGTTTCACTACAGTTTTGCTATGGGAGGCATTGGAACGTGTAATGTGTCATGGCTTTAATTACTTTACTTTTGCTTTGCGATCAATCACTTTTGGCTGGTCATCCCAATTTTACTTTCTCTTTCGCTACAACCCCCTTTTACGACAGGCGACATACGTGTATTAAGTTATTAACAAAGCATTGTTATAATACAATTCTATTAATAAATTGCTTTCACGTCCTGGGAATACATATCCAACATATGAATTACAGTACAAAATACGTTTGTTGAGACTTGTTTAATATACGTACCTATAAACCTATAGATACTTAACTCAGTAAGACAAAATACCAATAATTACAATTAACGAAAACAATCTGTATTTAAGCTTAATGTATCATCCGATTGTTGAAACAGAAAATTGAATCCATTTCAGTATACTAATAAACTGTCAATCAAAGATTGAAAATTAATAAAACAGACATATTAACATTCAAAATACAAATTATTTGAAAAAGAAGACTTTATATCTTTATCGACAAGAAACAGATACATGCATAGGTTATATATAGAAACCTACTTTTGAGATAAAAAGATGATATTGTATCAAAGACACCATTACTGAGAGCTGTCTGTGTCTGATTTTCTTTACCCACATTTCGTTACAACCTAAAACAAAAGAAATAGATATCTGTTTCTTAGTCAATATGGTTGATAGTATACGAACTATGTTTATCGAGAAATGTAAATAATGTATATCATACTTCATACATATATTTATCCACCTATCTGTAGATATTTAACGCTGTAAGAAAAATCACAAACAATTGATAATGCATAAATCAGACTAACTTTCCGCTTCACAACAAACCTTAGTATGATGTATTATCTGTATGTAAAAACTATCAGCGATAACCATGCTATATGTTGAAATTCCTCAAACACGAAATGGTTTTGGCCTTTTCGCCCTGAGAAAATTTCACTGCAGGGCTGCAATGTCAACCGGCGATTAGAATTTTATAAGACAGACAAATTAGCACCTAAGGTACAAAATATTTGAAATTGAATCAACAATCATGCAGAGATTGGTTAATTAAAGAACCCTGTTTTAGAGAATGTTTGAAATTACTCAGATCCAAAATGGGTTTGCACTTATCGCCCTGAGAAAAGTGCACGGCAGGGCTCATATCAACTGTCAATCAAAGATTTAAAAGCAATAAACAGACATACAAATTATTATTTGGAAAATAAGATTTTCAATCTTTTATCGACAAGAGACAGGCGCATACAGAGGTTCGTTAATATACAAACCTAATTTAAGAGAATGTACGTTGATAAGTATGTTGAAATCTTTGCAATATTCGCTCTGAGATGATTTCACTGCACGATCCTCATGAACCGTCAATCAACATCCAAAAATAGAAAATTATTCTTAAAATAAAATGTTATGTCTTGTATCGTCAAACAATAGGCACATGCAGAGGCTGGTGAATATAAATCCTAGTCGAAGAGAATGTTCAAGGTGTTACTTCAGAAGAGTAGTCTTTAACTTAAGTAATTGAAAATTACTTTTTCTTTTGACCTCGCAGCTGAATCACTTTTTAGTTCCTGAAACTTAAAATTGTGTTAAAAATATCATGTTTGTTTGTAGTACCTTCAGCAGCAGAATGACCTTCGCGGAGAATCTGTCTGTTGGGTTCTTTCAGGTTTGCATGACTTCGTTGTCACTAATGTGGTATTTAATAGAATGCACAGGCTTGCATATAAGAAAATGTAGAGATGAAAATACCAATGAAATCGGCATTTAAGATTGTCATCTCAACTAATTTTAAATATAATCGATAAAAAGTGTGTATGCATTAATTTTATAGTCGATACAGAGTTAATTTGTAGGCTTAAACATGCGCACATAAAGTCAATATAGAATGAGAAAAAATATACATGCCTTTGTAAAAGTGATTAGTAGAGTGGTCACGTACAGACATTCAAACAAAATATAGAGACAAACATTCATAACATTATACCAAGTTCTATTGTCAAGGATACATCTACATTAATGTTATTATTTACATTGTATGTTATTTCTCGCCTTTTTTCTGTGTGAGATATTAGATCATATGCCAAGATGTATTAAGTTTTCACAGTAGAATGTCTTTAATTATATCAATTATTGTTCAATAGTTTGTCTACCAATGTCTGTCTAGTATATACAACAAAAACGTAGTTCAAATGCATACATACGTTGACATATAAAACTTACAGATCTCACGTGGCTGCAGTTCACACTAAGACTCTTTTTAAATGTTTTTAACTGACATTTTCCTGCAGAAAATTGTCAGTGATTAAAACGCGGAGATCTTGTTTGACAAAAATTATTTTTCAGACAAACAAATACATTGTGATGTCAACTGAAATGTATATCGATATGATAATGGTGGAATATGACATACATTTCCATGACATATCATATAGTGTAATTATTTTATAATGTAAACGCTACCTACGTTTGCCACCATGAAATGCTCTACAGAGCTGGGCAACTGAGAAGGTATATGTATGCAGTAAAATTATGTAAATATACCTTAAATGGTCCAATGATATATTTTAGGTATTACTAAGCAACAGAATGTTTCATGCCACGTGACTCTGATTTGGCTTTCGCAGCCGGGACACCCAAAACACGAAAAAGCTAAATACATTCGTAAGTGCAAAAATTGTATATTCGAAGTCCTGACAAAGCTAGATTATGAATGTGCTAACACAATTATAATACGCGAGCTTGGTTTATCATAGAATTAAAATGACGTCATATTAATTGTCACAAGAAACAAAATCAGTGCTTACAATGATTATCATACTAAAATAATTCTGTTTTCAGGTAGTTTTTACAGAACAGTTTTACGTGTTATAAAGATCATCAGATTCACAATTTTCACACCTCTGCAAGCAGCAAATAATCCAATCTGACTTAAGTACTTGATCTTCTTAACGAAGATCTGAGAACGACCCATTCACATACGTCTTCTGTATATTTTAGATTTCCAGTATTGCTATTTTGATTTCACAAATGTATTTTATTTGAACCAATCCAAAAACTTGTTCGAATGTCCCAAAAATAAAAAAAATTTGCAGTCAATCCAGGGCTCGAACCCGGGACCTCTCGCTTACAAAGCAAGTGCCCTACCGACTGAGCTAACAGGCTATCTGACATCTTTCGACGCAAAAATTGTAGATATCAAAATCCGAGGCTTTTTAAAGCTTGCAGAATGTTGTAAGTTTAGCTCTTGATTGCTACGGAAGGGGCGTCCCGAACGAGGGTATCATAGCTCGTTGTCAGATTTCCCATGCATAGCGTAATAGGAGATGTACTCCCAGTCCAGTTTGGGAAATAATCTTAACTATGTGAAAAAGGTAAATTTCATAAACCCGCCAAGAGGCTCTTTGAAAAACCCCTCATAAAAAATACTTTATTTAAAAGGGCAAAAAAAGGAATTTAATTCATTCTGATATTTTAAATTTCAAATTTCTAGGAGAGGGGTTCTTTAAAACGGATATTTTTAAAACGATAAACCTTTTTTATCTATAATAAAAGATAAGACAACCGTAATACTCAGAAGCTAGTCTGTAAAACCCAAAATTAACTTAATGTGTTGACAAACTGCTGCTTATTCAAAGATTTTCGTCCGATAACATTTATACCATAAACAGATAATGAAAAAAGATTGGGTGAAAAAGCCTACTCCCAAATTAACAGACCAATCAACCGAGGCTACTTTTATTTTGCTTGATTGCATCTATCTTTCAAATGATCTTCTACAATTTTATTTGTTATGCCAAATGATCAACCCCAAAAGGGTATTTTTTGACTTTTTTTCGGGCTAAAAATCCTCATAAAAAAATTCAAATATTGTTTAAGGGGCCGTTATTAATGGGTTTTTTGATAGGAAGGGGCTTGTTGAAAGCACTGCATTAGCTAAGTTGTCTACCCTAACGTTTTGCAATCCAGGCAAAAATTTTGTAATTTTTAAAAAACCCGGGAAAAATTGTTTTTTACCTGGTTTATTTTTAACCGGTTTGACTACAGAGTTAAAAATGCAAATTGTTTATTAAATTTAAAAATTTAGGGATTTTTGTTGAACAAAAAGTCGGTTTCCCGGGGTCGGATTACAAAA
The DNA here is from genome assembly GCF_021730395.1 of Mercenaria mercenaria. Lineage (NCBI taxonomy): Eukaryota > Metazoa > Mollusca > Bivalvia > Venerida > Veneridae > Mercenaria > Mercenaria mercenaria. Next base: position 4,462,336 of record NC_069378.1, read on the forward strand.
AACAAAAAATAAGGGATCTGGACTATAATGGTTTGGGATGGTTCCTTCGATTATAATCCGGAAAAACTGAGGGAACTATAACTGGATAATATTTTTGCGAATATGAGTTTTCGAAACACAATTTGTTCTGTGGAAGATTAATTATTAAAACTACCATTAATAATAGCATTAGAGAAAAAAAAATCGAGTGCTATAATATTTAAACTTTTTTTCTCATCGTAAAACAACAACAAATAAACGTTACAAAAATTTTCAATTTCAAATGCACTTCGCCTTTGATTTGGGAAATAAAAAATTATTGCACAATCATTCTACATCAAAGCTTTTACAAAACTATAAAAAAATACACCGAACTAGCTTGCTAATCCCCAAATATCTTATTTTAAAAATAACTAAATATTAAAAAAAATACATAAAAAAATAATAAATTTAAAAAAAGAAACTTTTACCCCCCTTGCAAATTTTCTTTTTATTTTCATGGATAATATTTTAAGAATGGTTATACTCCTTGGGCGTCTAACGAAAAAAGAACGTTTCACATGGTGCTGGTCAAAAACAGACGAAAAAACAGACTGTGACGTTAGATATTCCTCAATGTGGCGGTCTAAACAAATATAAACGTCAGTTTTATTCAAGGTGGTGGATTAAAAAACTGACAAAAAATCAGTTCTCCTCATTTTGGCAGTCAAAAGAGATAAAAAGGTATGTGTTTTCCCCACTGTGACGGTTAAAAGGAGATGGAGTATGTTGCTTCTCATCACTTTTGTCAAACAAAACGAGATGAAATACGTCGGATCTTGTCACTGCGGCGGTTAAAACACAGATTGACAGAAACATTTATTCAATCACAGTACGAATGACTGATATTTTAGGTGTGTACAATCATTCATTAATTAGTTAAATAATTTTTTTTTCATTAATAATAATAATAATAATAAAAAGAATAATAAGAATATTGTAATATTAACAGTAATAATAAAATAATACAGACCCATCCGCATTATCATCATTTTCATTGTCATCATCATCCACAATAACAAGTCAGTACATTTACGGGTTTTGGGTAATAGATTCGAACCAGAAATGTACTGAGCTAAATCTTATTTTTTTTCTACTGGTATTTTTGTCCAACTAAAGCGACTTTTCCTTATTGAGCAGGATATTTGAGAGCGGTAACGGTAGATTTTTGAAATAGAAAAAAAGATATATAACACTTGTTTTATATTAATTATTCTTTTACCTCGGTGTCTATTCTCATTAATAATTTATAATTAATAGACACCCCAATCAAATAACCAAAGATTAACCTATAATGAATAGATCCAACACTATGAAAAGAATGTACAAACCCACGTTTTTCAGTGGATTAGATTATATATATCATACTTCATACATATACTTATCCACCTACCTGTAGATATTTAACGCCGTAAAAAAATCGCAAAAAATTACAAATGCATAACTCAGACTTATTTCCGCTCCATGACTACGGAACAATTTATATCTTTAGCATGGTGTATCATCCGTATCTAAAAACCATCAGCTATTGCGAACGTGCAAATATTTGTTGAAATTCCTCAAACCCAAAATATTTTGCACTTTTTCGCTCTGAAAAATTTACTGCGGGCTTTTATAGGCTGTCAAACAAAATGGGAAAGAGTAATAAAACAGACAAATAATCCAAACTATTTACAAATCTTTTCGATAAGAGAGGTTGATTTAACCTACTGGTTTTTGAAGAATGTATTTTGGGCCATGTTGCTGAAATTCCTCAAACATAACCTGATGCAATTTTCAAGCTTTGTACGATTTTAGGGTGGAATTTCAACCGCTGGGAAAATTATAAAGGATTTATCAAAAGAGGATAACCGTATTGGCTCCCTATGGTGGTAGGGGATTGCATCCCTGACTGACTTCAAATAACAAAAATCATCGTCTTTTCGGTTTACGGACAACCTGGGGCAAAGCTCTGCGCTGGAATATCACACCAGGCGGTGAAGACAAGGAAAAACCCCGGGATTGACTTCCCCGGGTTATGACATCACCAGGTAAAATCGTCTGGCGGAAGAAGCTAAAATCTATAACATATGGTAAGCACCATAGCAAAACAAATAAGTCAGGGCATAAAACTGCTCCTTTGGGTACACCATACCTCCGTAGGCTCCCATAAATAATACGTGCTACTTATACAAAACATATGTGCTACTAAGTTCATACGTCACATGATTAAAATACGTCACTTATTACTTCCATTATTACAAAGATTACTTACTTAAAAGACTAAAGTTAAAGTATGAAAAAGATATGAAAAGTTTATGATGAAACATTATAGATACGGACATGATAAACTGCAGCCATTATTTACAACTACAAATTAACAAAATTCAATATAAATCAAACGTTATATGATAGTTGGCATCCATATAATATCTAATGCCGTACACTACAACGGACATTAATTAGATGTGCTATAGACTGGCACACAATTACAAATTACAATAATATATTACAAACATGGCACTAGACTTGCCATATAGATTTATACATAACAATACAATGCAGTAATGGCGTTCCATAATTAACAAAATGTTTGACATAAGTTTTTGAAACAGTGCTTTACAATTATCACGATACAAATTTCAGTATAAATTTTACATCTTACATAAACGAAGCATTTTAGATTCCTCTTTCCAAATAATTTACAAAAGTCTGAAAAATTTAATAAATCATCCTGACATACCGAAACTAGCTAAAATCATGTGCCGAAAAGTAAATGTTACAGAATTCTGTAGAATGCACAAAAATTTACCAAATAAAAATCGTAATGCAAAAATCATACAAAAATCTAACAAATAAATTTCTTACCTCGATCGAGCATAAATTTCTAGCAAGAAAATAATTCAGACATAGATTCGTCTATAAAGTCGTAAGGTGGTGTGCGCAAGGCATATCTAGTCCAGTCTATTTAAAGGATAATGTCCCGCCAAATACTAAATTTCATGGGATTCACGGCTAAGCCGTGGACTCCGACTATTTGTGTTTCCACGGGATTCACGATATAGCCGGGGAATCTAACTACTTTGGCGCGGATTTAAATTGACAATTTGAGGCCCATTATAGTGGTTTTGGGGATAAAAACATAAATTACTGAAGTTTATAAAATATCAACTTTCTTATTACTGAACAGAATTTAATGAAATTTACATGGAAATTTAAGTTATGAAATACAGAAAAACATGAGAGGTATTTCATGCGTGAAATCTGACATTTACCTCAATAACTCAAAAATTTACAAAAAGATGATGCAATACCTGCATTTACACTACAGATAAATTAAGGCCCGTATGTCAATTTGTGACAGTCTGATAATGTTACCTTTGCATAGATCCGTTGGTAACAATAAATGTTAATAGCCACGGGTAGCGCATAACAAAATATTGTTATTGTGATTATATACGTTATAGCCGAATCACTTGCATCTCTCCAATCAAGGCCACACCCTGTGCCATGGGCTGCTAAACCATACGATCCCCATCCAAGGAAAGGAGCTGAAGCAAACATAAGGGCCAGGAATTCGCATATGCATACACTAATAACGGATATGCGTTTGGTGACCGTAATTCTCCTCTTTATAACGATGATGTATCGCGAAATAGCTATGGCGGTAAGAATAAACAGTGTAGCTAAACCAAATAGGTAAACAATAAACGCTTCAGCCACGCAGAGCTCCATATTCATGAGCAGAAGAAAATGGCCGCTGAATTCGGCAACAATAGGCATTCCAAACCCCATACAGCACATACACAGATTGTTTATTATCATGCCAATAATGTTTATCCTGTAAGGCGTGATAATCTTTCTTTCCTTGGAAAATATAAACAACACAAAAGCATTCGCTGTAATCCCAATAACAAATACAAGACACATCCATATACCCGAAATCAGATTTACCGATCGCGGAGAATACATAGCAGTCGTGTTGTCTAAACTGGAGAAATTCATGGCTGTTTTCAAAGAAGTCACCTTAGAAGAAGTTAACATTTGCGATACTTTCAGTGATTTTATTAAACTAAGGAAAACGATAATAGATTTGATTTAGGTCATTGTGTCATTTTTTTTATTCAGAGTTGTTCCAATATAAGAATACATTATACGTCAAATATATGTGAATTGTGCTAATGTAAAGTAACAATAGCTATATATCTACTGGACAGTGTCGCTCCTAATGTCAGAATGTGAATTTAAGATACCGACTATTCAATAGATGATTTAAAGTGCACTTTTTTAACCTGAAATAACAAGAGCCATTAACAAATAATAAATCGGTGCTTGGTCTTTCCTGTTCTGATTCAATTAATACAAAATAATCATTACTTTCACAAAGAGACTTGAAAATGACTGCAACATGATAGTTATAGCAAGACAGAAAACATTGGGAGATTTATATTGTATTTACTCAGTAAACCCAATTCCTGGCCAGTTCGCGGTCTTAAAGATTAGGTTTCCGTTCAGCAATGGGTTATCATCAGATTATCTAAAAGGATGTCAAAATAGGTCTTAATTTAGCCTATTCTTTACGATCGTAACAAACAAAGAGACCTCGCTGGTCTAAATCGCTTTCCACGTTGGATTGAGGCCTGTAAAAAATCTGCAAATTTTGTAGACAAACATGATCTATACCTGATAAAATATTTAATTAAAAAGTTGGTGGCAGATTAAGTATAGACATTCAGTGGGACGTCCCTGTATAAATCGTTTGTCTTGAACGATTGCGCTTGAGGCAGTTAGCATTTGAGTAAAGTAGTTTCCATTTGTATAGCTATATGCTCTGATAACATAGTTGTCATTCGCTGTCAAAGAGCAGAATATTGCGTTTTTTGATGCTTCATGATACTTCGATGTGCACTTGAGCAAAGTCAAGTAAGAGAACTTTTTTCAAAAAAAGGCAATGTTTTATATAGAGCAAGATCTGTACATTTTTCGTTTGGTGGTTTTGATTATATTCACAGATAAATGAGCCGTGCCATGAGAAAACCAACACAATGACTTTGGGACCAGCATGGATCCAGACCAGTCTGCGCATCATCGCAGTCTGGTCAGGATCCATACTGTTCGCTTACGATTTATCTAATTGCAATAGGCTTTGAAAGCGAACAGCAAAAGCCACTATGTTGGTTTTCTCATGGCGCGGCTCAATTATTAGTTCAGTTATGATAATGGTTCCGAAATTACAATCGGCAATATTCGTTCGTTTACGCATTCTCCGTAAGGAATTTCGGAGTTCTCCGGTTGTTATGAAAAATAATTTTCTGTTATGACAGAAGAATGCCGAACTCGCATTCGAAAGATACGTAAAATCACGGACTTTGCCGATCGTCAGTACAGGTCCATTGATTTCAGTCTCAATCCAAAATACGATATTTGAAATACTTTGATTTACACTTTAGACATGGACAAGTCTGAATAAGAAAAGAATTTATGATGGAGGTTCATCTTATAAAAATATTATATCGAGCGTTTTATTGTTTGACTGTGATAAAACAAGACATAGACTGCCTTTGATCAATCACAGACTTCGGTTTATACTGAATTCAAGCGATTTGAATGATAAGTACCTTTAATTTTATTTTTATATATAATATAGTGTTGTAACCACCATGGTAATCCTAACCGTAACCTTTCGTCAGTATATTATACAGTTTAAACACTAAATTAGCGCGGACATGCAATGATTTCCGTATTCTCAGTGCGCTCCGATTGATAATCACTTTCGGACATGCGAAGAAGAGCACTCAGGGTATATAGTGAGCTCGTAGAATATGCAAACTCGTTGATTTGAATTCCCATTCAAATAGTTGTATTATGTTAAACTGTATTGGAGTTTCGTCCTGTTTTTGAGAAGATAGTAAAATTTCATGAATGGTAGTTTGTGCCTTTTTGAGAAACTAACATAACGTGTAAGTATTAATTAGATGATATTAAATGTGTATCTAATGTTTGATGGTACTAAAACAGTATGAAGTGTAACATTTAATTAGGCAAAGTTGAAACATATTCAAATATTTTATCAGTAGTTTGAACAGAGGAACTTTGAATCTAACTATCCTTTTAGGCATTTATTAGATATACACGTAACACAAAATTTGAGAAACAATCAATACCGAGCCTGCAACACTTTCGTTTATGTCTTGGTTTTCCACATTTTTTTTCGTCTGTGATAATGGCCTTTAGTTTGCGAAAGTGGAATGTAGGTTTTACATATTTTCTTGATGAGATGAGCATTTAAATCAGACTTCTTATTAAGTATCAAGTAAAGCTATGTCAAGAGTCGTGTCAGACATTGCAATACCTACTCAGATTTTATTGAAATATTTGTGGGCTTAAAACAAGGTGAAATATGTTCGCCTTTGTTATGGTCAATTTGTATTGAAGATTTGGAGCTCTACCTTAGTTCAAGTTCCGGTAGTGGTCTCGATGTCAACCAGTTAACGATCATTTTGTTGTTATATGCAGACGACATGGTGATACTTGCTGAAACCGTGAGCAATCTACAGATAAACTTAGATAATCTTAAGACATACTGTGATCGTTAGGGCCTTAAAGTAAATGAAAAAAGACAAAGGTAATGGTTTTTAGACAGAGAGGTCAGTTCGTAGGAATGAGTCATGGACGTATAATGGCTCCGTGTTGGAAAAAGTCGACCAGTTTAAATACCTAGGCGTTGTTTTTGGTAAAGATTGTAATTTTAGCCATAACCAGCAGCTATTGACTGGAAAAGCTCTAAAAGCAATGAATGTTTTATTTAATACGAAAGAACTAGATCTGAAACCTAAACTTATGTGCCAATTGTTTGATTCTTTCGTAACGTCAATATTGAATTATGGTGCTGAAGTATGCGCGTACACGAAATCAAAAGAGCTTGAACGAATATAGTTACTATTTTGCAAAAGACTTTTATGTGTAAAAATGTCTACCAGTTATGTGTCTGTATACGGCGAATTGGTTCGTTACCCGTTATATATTAATCGTTTTACAAATATCATTAAATACTGGTTTAAGGTATTGAATACCAATAATTGTATAATCAAACAGTTGTATTACGTTTTATGTACAGACGTTATTAATGGTAAGAAGAATTGGTCTTATCAAGTTAAAAGTTTACTATATTCTTTTGGTTTTGGTTACATATGGGAAAATCAGCAGAGCTTTACTGATGATAAGTGGTTCATATTATATTTTAAACAACGATTTATTGATTGCTATATGCAGGATTGGAGTCAGAACGTTAATGACAATGGTGTGTTATAGCAACAGTTGATGCAACATGAAAGTGATAGTCTTAAATTCGATGTAAACATACAACCATTTTTTATATTAAATTTCTTTCTATCTGTACACACTAACTATGAAATTAATGAAGAGGTGAAGAATGAATGTTATATTATTGTTAATGGACTTTTCAACTGGGCATTATGATATGATATATACCAGCAAAATACATGTATCACTGCACAATATTGCACAGAGGAAAAGTCCATAACTGTTTTATTATATGAAATATAGAGACCCATAACTGTCGTTAATTTTATGACCGTAATAAAATGTAAAAAGTAAATACAGATATATGTTAAATGGCGCATAAAAAAAAATTGAAACCCAAAGGATGGCAAACGCCTTTGAAATTATAGCATAAAACACTAGTATATAGATATTTAAGGTAGTGGACCCGTAATGACAATCAGAAAATAACGTACATGTTTTCTTCTTATGGAAAGTCATGTCCGCGCTAAGCTACATTAACGTGCGAAGAATGCCGAATCGCATAACGAGACAACGTTTTCACACGGAAATAGCCGAGTGAAATTACGGGCATGTACCTTAATTTACATATGTAAACTTACAAGAGTCAAGGGCGTTCTTTATGAGGATATTTACGGTATTCTTGCTCCTAACTGCTCCTGCTTCTAAAAACGCAAAACCAGCCTGCATCACTGAAACAGAAAAAAAAGTTTTAATTTACGAAACGAAGATTTATATGAACAGGACAAGGTTTTCTGGACTTAGTATGGCAGGTTCAATTACCTGCAGTGAATCAGCAATGGACCTGATAATTAGCAAATAAAAGTAACGATTTTTATCTGCTACTGTAACACATCCAACTAATTACTGGAACTGTTTAGAGCAATTGTCATTTTAATTAGGGGGTCTATAACAAATATTATGTATATAATAATTCCCCAGAACAATCTAAATTACCTTAATATTTATATATAATTCCTTCGCATCTGAACTCCAAACAATGATTTTATTCAACGACAAATCGCAAAATGAGTATATTAATTCTTAAATGAATGATTCCCTAGAAAAATCTAAATTACAGCAAATGATAATTCCCTAGAACAATCTGACGTACACTGACGTACACTAAAAGAATAATTCCTTACAACAGACCAACGTACAGTAAATGATAATTCTCTAGAACAATCTTACGTACACTAAAATGATGATTTCCTGGAACAATCTAACGTACAGTAAATAATAATTCCCTAGAACAATCTAGATTACAGTATATCATCATTCCCTTGAACAATCTTACGTACATCAAAATGGTAATTCCCTTGAACAATCAAACCTAAAGTTGATTATAATTCCGTAGAACAATCTTAATAACAGTAAATGATAATTCTCAAGAACAATCTAACGTACAGTAAATGATAATTCCCATGCTTATCAAAAACATTGTATCCAAATTTTCCTTCCACCATGTCTGCCATTTTTGTATTTCCTCCAATTCTCTCGTCAACTCCGAAACATTAGACGAATTCATCTTTTGCAATATCTTTAATCGATGTTTTAAGTATCTTTAATACGCAGACAGAACGGTACAGTGTACTACTTCATGCATGTTTTATTTTTTCTTATTTTCTTTTCGTATTTTTCTTTCCTTTTAGCTCATTCGCTTCCTCCGTTAATGCATCTTTTCAACTGTTATAATTACAAGATGTACGCAGCGTCTAACCAGGTAACATACCAGTTCGAATGTATTGATTAAGTCCATTTCCAAGAATTTCTATAAACGCGCTTATCTTTTTTTCTATAAAAGTAATCTTTTTTACCGTTACTAAGACTTTTAGCAGATTAGCAAGGAATGAACTTGACTAAAAACTTTCCTGATATTAAGTAATGCCGTTCAAATCATGGAAAGTGATAACTGTTTTTATCTTTGCGGTGACTTGCGTTCGGCTTTAATTAGTTTTACTAAGCTATAACCACCTTAAAATCTCGTGGGAGACGTAAATGCAATCTTTTAATGCATCGTTCTATATTTAAATGTTCGTAATTCCATTAAAGCTCACAATACCCTTAGGACACGAAAGGCTGCCCGTTTTTGTATATATACATCAGCCCATGACAACATAAACGGATTTCATATTTCCCATTAGGAAAGTACAGATTACTAAATGTTCCGCAGACAGATTTAATGTATAGGACACATGACATTGGCATTGCAGATATTTTAAACAATAAAACCATGTTAATGAAGATTTTATTTTCATATTGAGCTCTGGCATTTGGTATATGCCAAAAGGACTGCCCTGGGACAAAACAATAACCAATATGAAATCATTGATTAATGAAAATTTCATTATTCAACACCGTATTAGTCGGAATGTTTTAAAGCAGCATGCCTCCAGATTTGGCTAAAAAATAGTCTTTCTTTTAAATTGAAGTTTGATCATATTATGAACATTAGAATATGAATTTTTGTTTCTAACATATCTTAAAAGTTCCAAATCAGGAAAAAAAGATGACCGCGTCGGGAATCGAACAACGGACCGCCGCGGCAATAAAGACATTTTCCCGCCGTCGTAACCAATAGCGCTATAGCTGAAGTAGTGAATAATGACTTCAAAATATAGATATTTATAATCGAGACAGTTTACCTGGAGTAAAAGCGTGACAAACGCTTTTCGATTTTAATCGTAAAAAGTAGTAAAAACAGCTAATTCTCGAGTGTTTCCGTAACAGAAAGTTTGTCAGTAATGTCTTTTGATTATGAACTTTATCTCGATTTGTTGCCCAAGTATCAAAGAATTCTTTCAACTAGAATAAGAGTGTCTGCTCACAGGCTTAGAATTGAAACAGGTAGACACGGACAAAATAAAATGAAAGACTGTGCCAGGTGTGTTCTAGTGGAGAGTTGGAAGATGAATTCCATTTTATTTTGACCTGCTCAAGATATAATTTTATAAGAAGACGATATATAGACACATATTATATATGCCGTCCAAGTATGTTTAAACTGTTACAGTTGTTGAATTCTAAAGATGAAAATGTATTGTCAAAACTTGCGTGTTATATAAACTGTGCTCAAAAGATTTGGGAAAATTATCTTAGACAGTGATATTATTTCTCATATTTCATAGTGTACTATGGAGAAAATAGTATTATGTAAATTACCCTCTGATAGACTACGTTAACCAAATTACATACCCTTTTTGTATATACAAATGCTATTTACTGTTATATATAATCTTGACATTTTGTGTATATGTTTATATGGATGATAAACTATGTTTAAGTCCAAAATTTAATAAACTATTGGCTAGGAAGACATCGATTGGACAGCGGCTGCAGACATAAACGTTAGATCTGTATTGGACGCAAAAGCAACATCAGTTCTGCTTGTCGCATACATATATGACATAATCTTCATTCTTGCAAAAAAAAAAAAATACTTTTTTACTGGATCCGCCCATGTATTAACGGGAGAAAATCGTTTGCAAATTAAACAAGGCAATTCACGTGCTGTTAATACATGATTTTTATTTTTGAAATGCTTTGTTTTGTCAGGGATGTATATGTATTTCTGTGCGGGTTGATATCTGGTATCTGCGTCTTGATTCATCCATAAAAGTCTCTAACAAAAAACGAATCGACTCCTACTTTTTGAAAGGGATGCAAACAAGGGGTGGAGCGAGTACGTACATTTTTGGGTTGGTAACTGATACTGCAAACTATACTATGGATTAGATTGCATATTTTATACTACAAGAAGAGTGAATTTATAAGAATTGCGTGTAACTTGTGCAATTTTTTGTTTTTATGAATCATTTTAATGTTTTTGTACGTATCGATCGGAGGGCTTTAAAGTTGATCTAATATCGCGAAGACTTTGGGTAAAACATTTAAAAGCTTGTCGCTACGTTCGTATTTATCTGTACTCTAAATGGGTTCGTACTCAAAATAATTCGATTGTAAAGTTATTACTTTTGGAATTGTGTTCCAGTTTACCAAATATTTAAGTGATATGCAAAAATATTGGTAATTTTATGTCTCCTTTTCTCTGTATTTACGTTACTTTTTGAATCCCCCCCCCCCCTTTACTTTTAGTAACTTTTCGTGGCTCTCACTTGCTTTGGCAGCCGAATCCTAAGACGGTACTTGATTGTTTATTCCTACTTGTGTGTGTGCGTTTGTATGCTTGTGAGTCTATTACGGTGCCCTACTGTTTTCTTATGTGTTGCTTGTTCGTATTTCTATGTTAATGAGTTGATCGTAGTTGTGTGTGTATCTGTGAGTGTCTGCGCTATTGTGGTTTACGTTGTAGTGCGACTGTTTTTATAGAACATGGCATTCCCTTGTATATTCGTCCTTGTTCAACTTTCCCCTTCGGGTTCCTTCCCCACCCCCACCCCTACCCCATTTTGTCCCTTACCATTTTCTTCCCCTCAATCTTTATTTAGCATAAATTAATATGTACTAGTTGGATGTTTGAAGCAACCCGTCTGAAATATTTTTCCATTACAGCTTCTTTTTGTTGTGGGCCTACTATGCAAATGCGTGGCTCTGGGGCTGTGTTTTGGTGTTCTGTGCTTCCAAGAAATCTACCCTTACCTATTATCTTTTGTTATAATGAAACATGAAACAAATCGGTTAAAAACCTTCATTACATGCTTTTGTTGTTGATTTCTGGGCCCTGGTTATGGATATTTAAAACATATTCGCCGTTTCCAAGAACAACAGAATGGTAATTAAAAATGTATCGGAATCGTAATGGCATCACATATGAAGACAACGGATTTAGTTGTCATGTAATGTTTTTCATGCAAGAATAGCGCTAATACACGTTTTAACGGCTGACGAAGCCCTTAGGATATGTTTGTGACATCGACCGAACGTGTATTATCCCTACATCCGTCAAGGAGTTTGGAAGTGCTGAACTCTGAACTACAGCTTCTGTTTGCGTTGGTGCATTGGGACATGGGCTCTTACCCTTCATCAGTGAAACATTCTAGACTGCGCCCTCATGATAAAATTCTTTCTCATCTGAACTCCAAACAATGGATTTATTTATTGACAATTTACAAAATGAAATATATTATTTATTAAACAACACACAAAGTCTCTAAGAGATTGACAATTCCAGAAAATGCAGTATTATACGTGCTAATAAAGACTTAATCTTAGTATAAAACGTATAGTGTAAAGAAGAAAATCATCGTGTATGGCCGATCTCGCGAAGTTCGGCATTCTGATGATGGCTTCAGCTGAGGCCGAAACCTTCAAATAGTAAGTGAGTTAGTGAATTAGTGAATTAAGTAGTCAAAATATTGAAATATTCTAAGTTTGAATACTTCCCGGTCACCTTCTATGACTTCACCTAAATCTCTAGATCTGTCCAGGTACCAGATCTTGGTCAGACTTCTAACTACACGTTCATTTAGGGCATGTATATATTTCACTGCCATATGGGCTCAGACTAGGTCGAAATCCTTCCAGACTTAAACATGGTTTTGGCACCCGGGGTCTTCCTCCAACATAAAAGCTAAAAAGTCACCATATGACCTTTAATTGTGTCGGTTCGACTTAAACCCAATAAAATGAATGAATGAATAAACATGGTTTAAATAGTGATATTTTCTATGAGCAAACGCTACCCGGTCATCTTAATTATATGACAACGTATTGCTACACGGCGGATACACCAGGTACCTAATCTTGGCCAGGACCTATCCATCAACATAATTTTCTTGTTTAAAATATATTTCATTTGCTAATCTAGAATATGCAATATATAGTACATACAAATTTATTACACATTAAAACAAACACACATAATTATAATGAAGACGATTTAGGTAAAAAGCAAATGGGTTGGGCCACAAGTTTTACAACATTAATGACGGCCCTCCCCTTAGATTAGTAATGTAACAAAATGATCCAGAGTTGTGTTCAAGATAAATATATAAATGTTTTATATGAAATTTTTCATATTTACCTTTGGAAAAAAAGAAGAAAAAACAAAGATAAGCTATGAAATGAAATATCAAATTTAATTTGAAAAGAAAAAAAAAGAAGGAAATGTATGTTCTGTTCGCTCTCCACGCCCCCGATGCAACAATGTTGATTTGTAATATAAATATATTTGCTTGTTATCCCCTTAACACTTGTAAATGACAGCTTCTTATGACTTAAATATTAGTCATTTCTAAATCGTCTCGTATGCTTTATATAGTTATGTACTTGACGAAAAATCATAGCGTTGACTTCATCAGTTAATTATCCCAGCCAAAAAGTAATTTTTCGGTACTTATGGGATGAAACTGTCGCGTGTTAACAAACAATTGTCGACGTTGAAATGCAAAATTTGGACATTTAAAAAGATAATATTCTGAATCTTCATTAATATATCCGCATTCACAGACTGAATTATCTCGTAAGTGGTTTGTGAATAAGTCTGCATTACGATTGCTGCATTTATTTCGTATTCGTGCGTGATGAATTTGTAGAAATCTCTCTCCGGAAATGAAAATACGGTATCTGGAAAATGGTTCTGTTAAATAATTTGGTAACTCTCCACTGCTATATTTATATACCAATATTAATATTCATTTGTCTTCTGTCTGATAAAGAAACCCAGCCTATTTCATGAAGTAATCTTTCAATACATACGGATCGAGTTAGACCTGTTACAATTCGCGCTGCGTCGTATTGAATTCTATCTAATTAATCTTTTTCGTAAATTGTACAGCTGTCCCAGACTATCGAAGCCTATTCAATAATAGGTCTGAAGTAAGAAGTATATATTTGATTCAATGTTTTTCGCTTAAGTTTGAATTTCAACATTCTCATTGTTCCTAGAATTTTTGCTGCCGATGCAGTTATATTGGAAATATGACCATGCCATGAGCCATTATTGCTAAATGTAACCCCTAAATGTTTATGGTTATCAACAAAGGATAAAAGTGTGTCTTGAAAGTAAAGCGTCGGTAAACTGCGATTTTGTTTAGCTAATGAAAGATACATAACTTCAGTTTTGGCTGGATTAAACTTAATTAGCAATTGTTTTGCCCAACGAGATATAATATTCAAATCTATATTAATGGTTGTCTCGATGTATTTAATGTCATTAGAACTAACTGCTAAATAGCTATCGTCGGCAAACGATCTTGTTATACTAGAAAGGGAATCAGCAATATCATCAACGTATATCTTAAAAAACAGAGGCCCGAGCATTGAGCCCTGGGGCACGCCGGTATTAATAACTCTTCCATCAGAAAATTCTGATCCCACGAAAACGTTTTGCTTCCTACTATCTAAATAACTAGAAATCCAATTTATGATATTGACAGACACACCATATTGTTTTAGTTTGTAAATAAAGCCCTTATGCCAAACACGATCAAAAGCTTTACTTATATCGCAAAAAAACAACAACAAAAAAACAATACATGTGGCTTTTCTGTCCTCAAAAGCTTTACAAATTTCATTATAAATATCGATTAACTGATAAACTGTCGAATGGCCCGTGATGAATCCTGACTGATTTTTAAATATAAATTTATTTTCATGACAATAGTTATATAAGTATTTGAATATAATGCGTTCCATTACCTTTCCAAGACAGCTAATGAGTGACACAGGTCTGTAGTTGGAAGGAGTAGTTTTATCTTCCTTTTTAAATAATGGCATAACGTTTGCAGTGTCCAACTTCCAGGATACATATGCAATTATAAAGATCTGTTCAATAAAACTGTCAATGGTTTGCAAATAGTTAAACGCGTTTCCTTTAACATCCGATGGCTTATTGTATCAGGCCCACTTGCTTTGTTTAACAAGATTGGAAAGAACATCAACTAAATCTTGTTCAGTAACTTTTATATTATTTAGTACTTTATTTGTTGTACTTGTCAGTGGTGGTAATGTAGCTTCTGAGTCGTCAATAGTAGAAATATGTATAAACAAGAAATATCTTTAAAAATGATGGTCGGCGAATTGTAATAAAGAAAGAAGTTTATGAATTTTTCATCTAACATTCATCTTTCATCTAACATTTTTCAAATTGAAAAACTAAACACCGCACTTTAACAGTTTAAATGGTTCTCTTAATTTTTCGCAAAGGATTCGTAGGGTTGCAATTTTGTTTCGTTTATCCTTAGACGAATAATTACAGCAGTAGTTTGAT
The DNA here is from genome assembly GCF_021730395.1 of Mercenaria mercenaria. NCBI lineage: Eukaryota > Metazoa > Mollusca > Bivalvia > Venerida > Veneridae > Mercenaria > Mercenaria mercenaria. The sequence continues at coordinate 4,477,805 of NC_069378.1, forward strand.
GAAGATTCATGAAGCGGTTCATGAGAAGAGGTCATTAAACGTGTTTATATTTTTAGCTATATTGGTCCCTATCCCCATTTGTAACAAAATAGCAGGAGACCTTACGATATTGTTACACATCGAGTTTGATAAAAATCCATAACATTTTAGTGGTTAATGCGAAGAAATGCATATCTACTTTTAGCTATAGTTGTCCCTAATAGGGCCCAAGTTCCTATATAAATAAATTTGGAAGAGAACCTTATAATGATGCTCCAGACCAAGTATGACAAAGATCCACCAAGCTATTCATGAGACGCTGTATAAAGGCATTTCTAGTTTTAACTCTAGCAGCTTCTAAAAGGGGTCAAATGTTCCAGCTGTACAAAGTTGGCTGCGGGCCTAATAAAGATGCAACAAATCAAGTTTGATTAGAATACATGAAAAGGATTTTTTTATTTATTATTTTTATTTATTTCTAAAATAGGCCAACTGATCCCGCTATAACAAATAGCATATTCGCTATTCATGAATCTTTGGACAATAACGTCACACCTATAAAAAGTGAAGTCAAGCAAAACATACAATTGTAATTATTTCAATATTTCTGTTTCATAAGCAAAGTTTGACCGTAGTCATATAACATAGATAAACTGTATGCAACGTACCTTCATTACAGTGTAATGAGATTCAATCATTATATATAGATAGATTCTTTATTACCTCCACAGATAGGAGAGCATCATGGCAAAATTATTCAAACAACATCAATACAAATAAGTAAACTAAATACAAATATATACACAAAGAGCATTAACATGACAAGAATCAAACAAGTACAACTTAGTTTCAAAGATAAGAAAAGCGAGAATATTACCAGCCGATATTAAACTGACCAGGAATTGTTTCTGTGCATACAATATCAATTACAAGTACTATGTGCACATATACTTAACTATATGTAAACTATACGACGCAATCTTGTTAAAATTTGGCATTAACAACATATGGATGGATATCACCCTTCTATTCATGCCTTGTCGAAACGAAATACAAGGCAAAAGAAAAGGATAATCAATAGACAGCTTTCAATTGATTCACAATCGCATTCTTACATACATATGCACACACACACACACACACACACACACACACACACACACACACACACACATATATACATACATATATACATACAAATACACACACACATATATACATACATATAAATTTACAAATTCCATTAACATGATTAAGTCTTTTCCGCAAATCCAGCATTTGAACAATACATAGACGAATAAAACAGTGACTTTTTAAACTATCATTTTATGGCATGCTTTTATCACTTCTAATATGATTATATCATTATCTGTACAATATAAACCAGCCAGTAAGTCTACGATTTGATTCAGAGGTGATTTCGATCTGAACGTCTTAAAAGAACGTACACCACAGACTGCGATAAGATTTGACCATAGACATGAACGAACTGTCTCATTACATGGGCAAAACAGTATTAAGTGTATTGTAGAATTGTCCACAGTAAAATTGCATTTTTTGCACCTCTCCGTTTTATTAAATGAAAACAATTTATTAAGTATTTTTGTAGCCGTAAAGCAATATGATTTTGTTGTTGGGTATTTCCTATTAATTGTCCAGAAAATACATGGACCTTTCACATCAAAAATGTTTATACACTGTTCAACTGTTATAAGCTGGCACAGGTTTTACAAAGCGTTTCTCTTGCTCATGCTGGAAAACGGAACGCTGTAATACTGACTTCCATGCTCCTTTGCTTGGAAAATATGAGGTTTCTAGGAAAATATTTATATAACTTATCAAATCATATTTTTGCAGGATTTTAAATATATCTGGCATAAACCCTAAGCACTGTCTCTCTGTACAACTGGTATACCGAAACAGCCTATGTATAAAAATCTGTTTTGCTAAGTATCTACCAGGTAACCTGCAAAGCTGTCCTAGAAATTGCAGCTTTTTATAGTCTATTGTTGTTGTTATGGAATGCAATCCAAGCGAAAACAGAGCTATGTCATTATTTGCATGCAGCGGTAGTCTTTGTATATATTTAACACAAAAACGATGAGCACGTTCAAGAATCAATGTTATAGAATTAGTCATGTAATTCCATAATTCACAACCGTACAATGCTTTAGGCTGTACTATTGATTTATATATCTTTGATAGGGTCATTGGGTTTAGGTCGTCTCCATTATTATCCCGCTATTAGTTATACTAAGTAGAGTTCCCCGAAGCTTAGTGCTAGCGTTGTGAATGTTATCGTTTAAGAGTGAGTATTTATTAAGTGTTATACCAAGATGCACATATTCGGTATCCTCTTTTATTGATTTTGTACCAATTGACCAATTTCTAGTAGTATTCTCAAATTCTGTCTTTGACTCATTGTAAACCACAACGGCACATTTAGTAGCATTATACTCAAATCGCCAATTAGTTGAGTAATGGTAACAAATATCAATCATTTCATCAAGGCCATGTTTCGAGAGCGATACAAGTACCATGTCATCTGCGACAGTTGGGCTGCTAATATTCATATTATACATGCAAAATCCAAGCTTTGATTGTTCAAGTTCCAAAATGAGTCCATTGATGTATAGGAGGTAGAGCATAGGAGAGCTCTTCCCACCCTGTCTGGTTCCTTGTTTTATTTCGAACCAGTCTGAAATGAATGACTGGTTACGTATACAACTGCGCATATTTGAGTACATATTAATAAAGCATCTCAAAGTTAAGGAGTCGATTTCACTTTCATGCATTTTGAACACTAAACCGTCGTGCCATACCCTGTCGAAAGCTTGCTTACAGTCGAGAAAGCAAACGTATGCCTTACTGTGATTTTCTTTGGCGAATAGTATTGCTTCACGTAGGCTGAAAGAAGTCATGATACATCCGAGATTCTTTTGAAAACCACCTTGTTGTGGGCTGAGTTTTGATAGCATTTTAGTTTTTGACCGATGAAGAAGAACATCTTCAAAAAGCTTTAATACAGTAGATGTTAATGTAATTGCTCTATAGTTATTCGGGTCATTTTTCTTCTTTTTCCCGCCTTTATGCAAAGTTACTATAACTCCTTTGTTCATATCTGAAGGGATATGACCAGTATTTAACATCGCCGAAAAAAGTCTTGAAATGGCCCAGTATAATGAGTTCCCGCCATGAATTATATGTTCATAATATATTCCGTCATGACCACACATTTTTCCACGTTTGCAAGTTTTCAACAAATCTTTGATAGTATCCGGCGATATATTAACGATTTCAGATGATATAACAGTGTCTAAATGTGATTTCATATCACTAACAACTGCCGAAACGCGTGTTTTCAACCCTTCGTGAAAGTTTGGGTTATCCGTTGGCTGGTATAAATCTTCAAAATAAAGCTTCCATTGTTTAGTGATATCCACAGGATCGCGGTACACAATGTTGTTGAACTGAATTTCACATCCCGCTTTCGTACCTTTGCCTTTACGTTTTGAATTTACAATTCGCCAGAAGAGATCGTGATCTATTTCTGCTGATTTGTCAAGTTCGTCATTTTGCATTTCAAGAAATTTTTGTACATTTAGCCTGTGAACTTTCCGAAAATTTTTCTTTGCTTGTTTGTACTCGGAGAATAATACATTACCGGTTTTGGGTCTTCCAGCATTTAGCCATTTCTCGCGACTCTGTTTAATAGTATTATGGAGTGCAGACAGATTTCGTTCCAATATGGTTTCAGAAAAGACTTAAACTTCCTCTTCCTTATTGATTTTGACGAAGTTGAAGTAATAGCAGACACTATCAGTTCGTACTGTCTATCAATATCATCATTTGATTCAATTTTCTGGTAACGAGCTTGTAGTAATTCCTCTGTATTGTTAAGAGTTTCCACATAACAGCTAATTTCATCGTCAGTAACCTTCTTCCAATTAATACGCGTTTTAGATTTAATGTCATCTTTCATATCTATTACTAAAGGCAGCGAGAGTGAGCAAATTACTGGTCGGTGTCTTGACACATTAAGACAATTATCATCAAGTATGGTACATAAATTAACACAATCAATTTTTTCTACAGGAACACAAATGTGATCTATTAATGTTACAAATCTATTATCATATGAAACGTATGAGTGTTTAGCACCAGTGCAAAAAGACATTGTATCTACTGCTACACAATTGGTATCATTTATGAATCTTAAGGTATACATGTCTCTGTAATTCTTAGAATGCACCTGAATTTTTGCATTAAAATCGCCCATAAAGAGGACAGTACCGTTTTCGGAATACATACTCCATAGATTATACAGCTTATCAATATAATCCCTGAATGTCAGTATAGAATAATTGCTGCAAGGCAAATAGACTTGAAAAATAAAGATATATTGTTGTTTTGATACTTGATATTGTATGCCTATAATGCGATCATCATCAATGTTAAGTGGGGTGATATATTTATCATGTTTTACATGCCATAACAAGGCAACACCTCCCTTTCCAACATTTCTATTGTTCTTATATTACAATCATTATCAGCTACAGCCACAGACTTATATGTACTGTCTATTACGTCAATAAAAGAAAGACAACTTTCGAATAGCCAATGTTCAGCTAAACCACATATGTCAATACTGTTTTTACGTAAAGTATCACTCAGATAACTGCTACCAGACATTATGCCTGTAGCATTCCATGTCATAATATTAAGATTTCTAAGCATAGTCACAAAATATTATTCGTTTAATGTTATCATCCTGCATGAAGTACAGAAAATATATCATTCATATGGCAATTGAGTCAGTCAATATCAAGCTCAGAATAAATATTGTAATGCTCAAAGCCTGATCTGTGATTGCTTGCATAGTTACATCCAACCTGCAAATGACTACCGTATCTATTGTGCCTACCTGCGCTGTGATTCTTATCACGTGCACGCGCAAGAGAGGAACGTGATAACCACGGTTTACATGTAATTTTCCGTGGCCAAAAGCCACGAGACAGCAACTTATTACAATTCCCGTCATCCTCCACATTGAGACGAATAGTAACATAATCTGAGTTACGTTTATTGGGGAAAATTCTCACCATTGTCGCTTTCAGGCCTCTTTTATTTACGAATGCTGCTATGTCAGCCTGAGAGATTCCTGCTTTGTAGCCACCAATAAAAAACCGTCTTGTACGTTTTTTTAAGTACATGGTGAAGTCATCATCAACAGTAGCACAATAAGAAGACATGTTTTTGTCACGACGAGTAATTCTCACAGGAATGCGTTTTTTAGGGGATGACGGGGTACCAATTGCAGCAATTATGTCTGCAAAGCAAGTAGTCTTGGGGATTTGCTTCTGTGTAACACTTGGGGCTGTTTTATTGTTATCAGAGGGTTCGCAACATGAAAGTTGGTCACATTGTGTCCCTACTTCGTGTACAACTGGAACACTGGTTTGAACGGACACAGATTGACAAGGAACACTACCAGAAAGATAACACTCAATATCATTCACATCTGTAGGCTGTGAATAGTTATCAGATGTAGGTATGACCGCATTAACCAAAAAGTCACTTGGTTCATACGGTGAATTGTCAAGGAGAATGCCGAAATCCATGTTGGATGTAGTTGCTGTGGCAGTCGAATTCTCTACCAACATTGATTGATCATTGCATACTTTCTGGATGGCAATAACTCCGGATGTATCCAGAAATGTCTCGATCGATAACAGTCTTGTGTTAAGGTTGTCAATGTCATTTCTTATTTCTTTTGTTCTGTCAGCCGATACTGGCATTTCATCCAAAGAATGTTTCATACAGTTTATGTCATTTCTAGCCGAAGAAAATCCATTTGATATTTCTTCTTTAAGTTGGATTAGAGAGTCTGACATTGAATGGTTCAAGTCGGATCTTAGCTTCTCACATGCAGCTTGATTTTGTTTCATTAGAAGGAGTTCAGATTGTAGACAAGCTACAGTATCTTTTAATAGTATCACATCCTGTGCGCATTGGCACGTCTGCGATACGAGTTGTGAAGACTGTGTAGTTACCCGACTAGAGACAGATTCCCGACGGGAAGTACTGATCAAGTCTTTTAGAGATGTGTAATCATCACCCTCGATCACTGATATTAAGCTGTGAATGTCTTGCGCCAATTTGACAGCGATAGGATCGCCTTTCCTGGTAAATACCCTCCGTTTTAATTCACTGTCTAGATCGAAGGGGTAATCATCATTTCCCTTCACAGATTCAAACAGCAGACCTCGCATGTTCTCTAGAGTTTGTTCGCACGACCTGAAATCACTGAGAATTCTTGTTATGAACAAGTCACATGGAAGTTCTCTAAACAAGTCGATGAGCCGATTATATTCTGTTAAGTCTCTAAAACTCTGGTCAGAGAAAACTTGGCCTGCAGTTACAGCATCATTTTCTGTTGAGAACGGGATTTTAACTTCTGTGTTATCATTTAATAACACAGGTTCAAGTTCGCAAAAAGTTTTAGTAGCCATTACACCACTCAATTAATATCAATTTACTATCAAAGCGTCAAACATACAGTTGTCAAACACACAATGATCAAGCGATCAAGCAATGCCCTCGGGTGAAATGTATATTATTTTTACTAAGTCAAACCGAAATATTGTGCATCTGAACAAAGAAAATCTATTGTCTTTTAGAAAATCTTCTGTAACTTCAAAATTGTAGTATATTTTCAAGAAATAGTTCAACTATCATCCGCAGCAAAACTTATTTATCCTTTTATGTAAACTTCACATTAATCCAAATTCCAGAAATCACTTAAAATCCAATTTATTTAGAGCTGCAAAAACACAACCTGTCCACAAGTAGTTCACACCTCATACATGCTGCAGGATTGTACAATTATGTGGTGATCCTTACACCTCGAAAGTGCTAGAAGACGTCCTTATTTTCACAGGAGGTAATATTAGAGCAAATATTGGGGAGTGCTGAAGGGGAGATATTCCGCGACTTTAGGGGCGTAATATGAATCAGCGAAAGAAAGTCTGTATGCAACGTACCTTCATTACAGTGTAATGAGATTCAATCATTATATAGCATATATATAATAAAACAGATTTCAACTGAGTTCAATATTTGCATACCATACTAAAGAAAAATATTCATATATAATAAATCAGTTAAATAATTTATAACAAATATATCAAACCAAACAAGTATTCATTTTAAAATGCAATCTGAAAAAGTCACAAAAGCAAGAAACCTTTTTCATATACAGACGACAATTGTAACAAGGAACATCTTACTTATCATTTTGATATCTTAAAATGGTTTATTTGGATTGTCAGACCAAAGATCGTCCGGTTTCCAGAATTACGTGGTATCTGGTTTCCAGTTGTGAAATATATAAAATGAAAGTCATAATAGGACCGGGCAAAACATCCAGTTTCAAGAGGGATAAGGTTAAGAGGGGGAATGGTTTTGAGAGGTTTAGATTAGCAAATAAAGCTCCTTAAATTAAAGAGACTTTGTTTCAATCTAAAAACAAATCATATGGCTCATCATAACCGTAGATATTCTTTTTCTTTTTTTAATAGTATAGGACTTATACAGCATAGTGCACTGAGAAAAGTAATTACGTTATAAAATGTATATAACTATAATTGTGTTGTACTGAATAGAGCGGAAGTAAGGCAGTGTGTGTAAGGCACTTTATTATCTGACATTATTTCAGCTAACGTTTTGCCATCCAGGCAAAAATGTGTAATATTTTAGAAAATTGGAAAATTGTCTCTTACCAATATTTCATTATTAACTGTGTATTGACTACAGAGTGTTATAAATGACAAACGTTGTTTTATTGATTTTAAGAAAAAATACTAACTTAAAATAATACATGATTATTAAATGCTTCATCACTTCCATGTCCACGTTTAGGTGATTTTTGATGAATCTAGAGTAGGCGGTCTCTGGTCAGATTACGAAATGTCCAAAGAATGGCATCTGATACCTATGGATGTCTTGTATTGGTTCCAGACAAACTGAGAGAACTACAGGTAAATAAACAATAACTGGATTTGTACGAATCCTGAGATTTTGAAACACATTTTCTTATGTATAAGATTTAATATTAAAACTACACACCAATAGATATGAACGTAAGAACAAAAATAGAATCCTAGTATTTGTTATATTTTTTTATGGTTGAATACCTTAAGAGATGGTTATACTCGCTTTGGTGGTCAAAACAAATAAAATAATCGTTTTCCTCATTGTGCTGGTCAAAACAGACGAATACACTGGTTCTCCTCACTGTGACGGTCTAAAAGTTACGTAAATATCGGTTTCTCAATGTGGCGGTCTAAACTGATATAAACGTCGGTTCTATTTCCAGTTGTGGACAAAAACAACACATCAGTTCTCCTCATTTTGGTAATCAAAAGAGATATGTGTTCTCCTCATTGTGACGGTTAAAAGGATGTGCAGTATGTTGCTTCTCCTCACTTTTGTCAAGCACAAAGAGATGAAAAACGATGGTTCTTGTCACTTCGACGGTCAAAAACGAATGGTTGATATTTTAAGTGTACCATCGTAAGTAATAAGGTTTCCATTTTTGATGATAACGTGTTAATTAAACAAACAACGGCAAGAAAACAGCAAGAAAAAATTAAATAAATAAATAAATAAATAAATAAATAGTTATAATAATAATAATAATGATAATATTAGTGATAAAAGTAAATTGAATTACAGGTATGTGACATGTCTATATATGATACACATAGAAATACTTAGATTGGGATATCGTCATCTCGTTTCCTACTCTTTTTTATTTTTCCAGGATAAGAACTTAGTGCATCAACAATACTATTTCGAAAGTGTGTATCTGTTATGGTCTGATATAAAATAAACATTTGTGTTGGCATTCTCAGCATTAAAAAAGAGACTTCATGGATAAGAAAAGGGCGCAAGTAGAAGTTGGTTTTGAATAGAAAACAAGAATTAATATCCAATAGATAAAGCCAAGCTCCAAACTCACAGCCTCCCATAACCGCAACTCACAGCGCGTGAACTTGCGCACAACTGGCACAAAGGCTAACACTTGCACACGCACAAACATAGACCAAGCAAGTTCAAAAGGACGAAACGAACAAGAAAAACACTCAACGCATTGGGGCACCACCTTGGAAATATGGAAGGGTCAGTGTCCAAAAGCACCAATAGGAAGCTCAAACGGTTTTATAGTGCGGAAAGTCCCTCACTCAAACGACACCATGTACTACAGTCGCAGGACAGAGTAAACAAAGTTATTTCCGCCAGGTGAATCTCTAACACAATTTATAGCAAAATAATGCATGTCAGGTAAAGACAAAAATGCTATAGTAAATTTATTTAAGAAACAAACGATTTTCTCACGCGCGCACACACACGCGCACGCAGCACATTTTTAGTCCAACAACATTAATGGAAGTGCACACTAAGTGTGTGAAAGAATGTTAATAAAAAATGTTAATAGTCTATAACACAACCAATGGCAACAGAGGGCATTTCATGTAATCACAAAAATGCTATTGTAAATTTATTCATTTGAGATTTTTTCTGGCTAAAATAGTCCTACTATAATTAACTCAAATATTTGCTTAAGTGCCGTATATTAATAAGGTAGTTTTATTATATTGGTAGGACAGAGGCTTGTGTGCAAGGCACTGCATTATCTGAGGTTGTTTTAGCTAACGTTTGCAATCCAGGCAACAATTTGTAATATTTTAGAAAACCGGAAAATTGATTCTTACCATGGTTTCATTATTAACTGTGTATGGACTACAGAGTTATAAACAACACAAGTTGTTTATTGAATTTAAGAAAACTGAAAAATTCTTCATCAATTTCATGTTTAGGTGATTTTTGATGAATCTAGAGAAGTCGGTTTCTGGTCGGATTACGGAAAGTAAAAATAATGGCATCTGGTTCCTATGAATGCCTTGAAATGGTTCCTGCGACAAACTGGGGGAACTACAGGTGAATAAACAATAACTGAAAATATTTGTACAAACACGACTTTTCGAAACACAATTTGTTCTATGGAAGGTTGATTATTAAAACTACATATTAATAGATATGCATTTGAGAAAAGATATATCGAGTGCTAGTATATATTTAAACTTTATTCTCATCGTAATACATACAATAAATAAACAGTTGCATATATTTACAATTACAAATATACTACGCCGTTCGATGTTGGAACTATAAGAGATTATTGCACAATCATATCTATATCAATGTTTTTACAAAACTATAAAACAATACAACCGAACTAGTCTTGCCAATCCATAAGTATCTTATTAAAAATAACTAAATATTAAAAAACTACATGAAACAATATTAATATTTAAAAATGACAATTTACACATTTGCTAGTATTTGCTTTATAATGTTTCATGGTTGAATACTTTAAAAGATGGTTATACTTGTTTTCCTTATTGTGCTTGTCAAAAACAGACGAAGAAACAGACTGTGACGTTAGATGTTCCTCAATGTGGCGGTCTAAACAAATATAAACGTCGGTTTTACTCAAGGTGGTGGATTAAAAAAATGACAAAAAATCAGTTCTCCTCATTTTGGCAGTCAAAAGAGATAAAAAGGTATGTTTTCTCCCCACTGTGTCGGTTAAAAGGAGATGGAGTATGTTGCTTCTCATCACTTTTGTCAAGCAAAACGAGATGAAGTACGTCGGTTCTTGTCTCTTCGGCGGTTAAAACACAGATTGACAGAAACATTTATTCAATCACAGTACGAATGACTGATACTTTAGGTGTGTACAATCAGTTCATGAATTTGTTAAATAATTGTTTTCATTAATAATAATAATAATAAGAAGAATAAGAATAATAAGAATAATTAATAATATTAACAGTAATAATGATAAATAATACAGACCATCCGCATTATCATTATCATCATTTTCATTGTCATCATCATCCACAATAACAAGTCAGTACATTTACGGTTTGGATAATAGGATTTGAACCAGAAATGTACTGAGCTAAATCTTATTTATTTCTACTGGTATTTTTGTCCAACTAAAACGAATTTTCCTTATTGAGCAGTATATTTGAGAGCGATAACGGTAGATTTTTTGAAATAGAAAAACAGATATATAACACTTGATCTATATTAATTATTCTTCTACCTCGGTGTCTGTTCTCTTTAATAATTTATAATTTAAGTAGACACGCATCAAATAACCAAAAATTAACATATAATGAATAGATCCAACACTATGAATGAATGTACAAACTACGTTTGTCAGTGGATGTAGATTATATATATCATACTTCATACATATACTTATCCACCTACCTGTAGATATTTAACGCCGTAAGAAAAATCGCAAAAAATTACAAATGCATAACTCAGACTTAATTTCCGCTCCATGACTACGGAAACAATTTATATCTTAGCATGGTGTATCATCCGTATGCTAAAACCATCAGCTATTGCGAAACGTGCAAATATTTGTTGAAATTCCTCAAACCCAAAATGATTTTGCACTTTTCGCTCTGAGAAAATTTTACTGCAGGGCTTTTATAGGCTGTCAAACAAAAATGGAAAGAGTAATAAAACAGACAAATATATCCAAACTATTTACAAATCTTTTCGATAAGAGAGGTTGATTTAACCTACTGGTTTAAAAGAATGTATTTGGCCATGTTTGCTGAAATTCCTCAAACATAACCTGATACAATTTACAAGCTTTGTACGATTTTAGGTCGTGGTAATTTTCAACCGTATCTGGTAAAGTTATAAAGGTTTTATCAAAAGAGGATATGAACCAACTGGTTTGAGATACATCGCATGTTTAGGGTTCATCTCTTATATGGTAAGATGTTACGCTTTCCACTGATTGTGTCTGAGGGAACCTGTAGGCGGAGGATAAGGCTGAGCTGTTATAATATCTCTGTTGGCCTGTTTCATGGTACAGTTTATGGTGTTTTTCTTTATGCTCTGTCTTCTGCAAAGATTTGAATTCATGCGTTGAAGGTTCGCTTATTATATACATTTACAAGGGCATTTTTGTGTTATAGTTGCGCACCATAAACCGGTTTAAGCTTCGCAGTGGTGTTTTTACAACTGACCTTTCCAAGGCGGTGCCCCATTGTGTTCCTTTAATTGTTCGTTTTGTCCTCGTGTGCTTGCTTTGTCTGTGTGTGAATGTGTGTCTTGGTAGTGTGCACATCTGCGTGCCGTGGACTGCGATTTTGGGAGGCTGCGTTTTTAGAATGTGGCGTTCCCTGTTGGATAATTATCCGATTACTCTATAAATATATTAAGGTTCTATCATATAAGAAAACGCCATGCCCTCTGCTACCGTTACTTGCGTTAGAGATTCATCTTGAGGGAATAACACTTATTTACACTGACCTCGGAACATGGTGGAGGTAAGAGTAAGCAAGTCAGGCTAAAAGTGTGGGAGGAGCTGGACACACAGTATTTGTGGACGTACGGACATACGGATATCAGCAACGCTATATGCCCCATACCTTAATGTGGTAATTAGATATAAATTTAGTAATAGTAGTAAGAAAGTGATAAAAATAGTTACGAATATTGAAGAATATTCTCATAAACATCATCATCATTAGCATCGTCATCATAAGCAGCAGAAGCAGCAGCCAGCAGAAGAACCAACATCATCAGTATCCTAACCAGCATCGGTGTCACCATCGGATTTGCATTAAGCTCGAATCTAGTTGTAATGCAAGAACAACTTATTTAGCAAAAACAACTTTTCCAAATAAAGTCAAATACATGTAGATATACTACCGATAACTCTACAAATATATATGAAGGTTCTTTATATAAGAAAACGCACTTGATGAAATAATTCGTCTAATGCCTTAACTGGCTTTGGCTTGGAGTTTTCTCAAGTAAAACAATTAATTTATTCCAAGATATGACAACCTGGTTATATTCTTAGTGCAATCATACGAGGATTGTTCAAAAATGAATGCATCTAGAACGTTATCTCGCTCAATAATGCGAAAATCACGAGGAAATTAAGATTATTTGGTAGATAAAGATGTTAGCTTTACATTGATACCACACCCATTAAAATCCGTTCACTTTACCTGTGTCTATCGCTCGCTAAACATTGCCTACTCGTGTATACTAATATAAAAATGGTTGGAAGAAGGTCAGCGTACGCCGTTGAAATACGGTCCTATATTAAGAATCGTTGTATTCTTGGCTTAGGTTGTAAAGACATTTTTGATGAAATATGTTCTGTTTATGGGCATAATGAAATGTCTTTTTCGACAGTTATTCGTTTGTTTAAGAAATTCAAATGTGGGTTAGTTTCAACAGAAGATGCACCACATGGCCGTCGGCCGAAAACAGCAACGTCTGCCAAGATGGTTGCTAGAGTGAAAGAAATAGTTGCTACTGATGCAAGTTACACCGCTAGGCAAATAGTTAGTATGGTTGGCATCTAATTAGGAGCAGCTCATACTATTCTGAAACGTAATTTGAAAATGAGAAAGATCTGTGCTAGTTGGATTTCCAAAGTACAATGCACGGTCAATGTCGTCACTGGTGACAAGACATGGGTTGATTTTTTTGAGCCCAAAGGAAAGATTCAGAACAAAATATGGGCAACAAAGTCTGGCAAAAGACCATGCATTGCAAAGCGGACCATGAATGTCAAGAAGGTAATGTATACCATATTCTTCACAACTCAGGGTCCTGCCATTCAGGTTGCTGTACCTAAAGGCAAATCCGTAAATGCGAAGTTTTACAAGACTAAAGTTCTTCGAAAACTGAAGAAATATTTCAAAAATCGAAGACCCGCAACTGCTTTGGCCAATGTCAGATTGCTACATGACAATGCGTCATCGCACAAGGCGGCTATTGTACAAGACTTTCTGAAGCAGGAAAAGGTTGTTGTGCTCCCACACCCTCCTTATTCGCCTGACCTTGCCCCGTGTGACTTCTTTTTGTTCCCAAGGCTCAAAAAATACCTTTCTGGTCGAAAATGTGTGCAGCGCAAACACCTCGGTTCTGCAATATTCCAGTGTCTTCATAGTATACCTAGAAAAGACTATGAAAATGCCTTCAAGGATTGGATTAGAAGTCTGAAACTTTTCATATCTGTTGGAGGTGAGTACTTCGAGGGGACCAAATAAAATTTTCATTGAAATCTATCAAGGATACATTTTTATGTGCTTAGGTGCATTCACATTTGAACGATCCTCGTATTCAGAGTGCAAGGTGGTTAGCTTTTAATTAAACGTTCAAGTGCTCTTGCTGCTTTTCATGTAAACCATACGCAAGTAACATATGTATTATAACACTGCACATATGTTTACTAAATGTCATGTTCGAATAAATCATTTTTCTGTCAGATATACATTGAACATGCAGTTTTTGAACAATTGGTTCGCCAACCAAGGTTATCTTGATGTGTTCTTAGTGATCTTATTTAAGAAATTCCTGTCCGATAAATTAGGATATATTTCCCATTACTTTTTGTAAAGTCCTTTAATGTAGTCATAAATATGCAATGAAGTCCAGCTGTGTTTGATTGGTTACACAAAGGCTGTCTTTATAAAATCAAATCTGCAAACACCCCTCACGACCCCGGTTTAAGCGAATTCTATTAAGGTAAACTTGAATGTACTTCATGATCCGAAAGGACTAAAAATATCAGAACACTGTGTCCAAGCGCAAGGAGACTTTTTTAAGTTTCCTGTTTCGGTTTGCATGTGCATACGTCAACTCCAAAGTAAAGTACTAACTCAAAAGAATGTCTCTGTTCTGGTAAACCGTCTTGTTGATTATCTAATATAAAAAGGCACGGTTGTATAACCTCTAGCTGTTCATGCTCGGTATATTGAAAGTTAAAGGATGATAAGATTTGTACCAGAAATATACAGAGCTAACCTTTATTTTTTATACCTGCACGTCGGTCCAACTAGTTAAACCAAATTTTGCTATATTTTTGAGCGGTGGCGCTGATATTTTTGAATATATGATACTGTTATTTTACATACGAACACCCGCAGCGATGCTATGTGAAATCTAGTTCTCGTTCATAATATTAATTTATGTGGACAAGCTTGAAATTACTAGGAAATTACATTTAATCGTTGTGTCTTTGATTTACTATAAACGCGTGCAATTTGATTACCATATCAAGTGATAAAATGTTATTAGGTGTACATTATTTCTACTGATAGATCCACCGATAGATAAAGGTATAATTATTACACCGATAGAACAAAGAGTTAAGAAATTATCAGACATTAGTCTGTCTTAATGACGCATAACACGTCTGTTTAAATCTTCTAACGCATACATAATTTGCAATCTGAAATTTGGGATACGCATTATATTATTACGTTTGTTTCTACTACGGATCTTCTATATAAGGCATATAAAGTTGTAATATTGTTACGAATGACATTTGTTACTATATATAATTCCTGTCGCGATCTATTACTTTTGTTTCTGGTTGTTCTATTCACTACATCGCACCCACTCCTCATCCCAAATATACTTTCTCTACAGCTACAAATATCTTTAAGAACAACCGGTATACATTAAAAAGACATTTTAAAACAAGTGCCTTAAATAAGTTCATTAATTTAAATCCTGGGAATAAAATGTTAATATATGTTTCCTAGTCCAACAATATGGGTGATAGCAGAAACTAAGTTTACAGAGGAATGTAAATGTTGTGAACCATACTTCATACATATACTTATCCACCTACATGTAGATATGTAACGCCGTAACAAAAACATGACTACAAATGCATAATTCAGAGCGAAATTCCTCTTCACAACAATGGAATCAATGATGTTACATCTTTGTGTTAAAACAGTCAGCGTTAGCGAGACGTGCAGATTTGCACAAAAAATGGTATTTTGTTGTTCCCTCTGCGAAAATTGTTATGCCGGGCTCTAATAAACTTTCAACCAAAGATTAGAAATTGATAACAGACAAATCAATATTCTAAAAAGAAACGTGATAGACAAGAAACGGGCATATGCGGAAGTTGGTTTTGAATAGAAAATAAGAATGAATATCTAGTAGGGAAAGCCACGTTCCAAAAACACAGCCTCCCATAACCGCAACTCACAGCGCATGGACTTGCACACAACTGGTATTAAGACACACGCGTTCACACGCGCACATACATTACATAGACCAAGCAAGCACAAAAGGACAAAAAGAACAAGAAAAGAGCACACATTTGGGGCACCACCTTGGAAAGGTCAATGGCCAACAGCATCAGTGGGATGCCCAACTGGTTTTATTGTGCGGAACTGCATTTTGTTTAAATTTACCTATTCATAATATATATCGTCAAGAAGTCCAGTAGTACATATAAGTCTTTCCAGCCCAGTATTATTTAAAGAAACGAGAAAAATGTTGAGATTAGGTAATGATGTCCGTAGATTTATGGGTTGTCGTTGGTTGTGGAGTGTCTTTGTGCGTGTGCCAGTGTATGTGTGCAGATGTATCTGTGCGCAGCTTGGTGGTTATTGTAAATGGCTAAGTTGCCGGTGGTGTAAGCGGAGACTACAAGTTACAGAATGTAAGCGTTTTCAAAAACATCTATTTCAAAGTAATACCTAAAACCAAAGTACAAATCATTTGAAATTGAAAATTTTACATTTTGTATCAATAAGCATGCAGGTATTGGTTAATATAGAAACATATATATATGTTTTGTACATATTGCCCCGAGACAATGTCACTGCAGGGCTCTTATAAACTGTCAGTCAAAGATTTAAAAGCAATAAACAGACAAACAAACATCTAAATACAAATTATTTTTAGAAAAGATTTATCGACAAGCGACAAGCGCATATAGAAGTTCGTTAATATAGAAACCTAGTTTAACAGAATATACGTTGATAAGTGTGTTGAAATCTTTGCAGTACTCGCTCTGACATTATTTCACTGCACGATTCTCATGAACCGTCAATCAACATACAAAATTATTCGTAAAAAATAAGATGTTATGTCTCGTATCGTCAAAAAATAGGCACATGCAGTGGCTGGCAAATATAAAGCCTATAATATAAAAGGTTTTACTTCTCATCTCGCAATTTCACAAGAGTAGTCTAATTGAAAATTATTCTTTTTTGACATCTTAGCTGAATCACTTTTTAGTTCTTGAAACTTAAACTGTTAAAAATATCACGTTTGTTTGTAGTACCTTCAGTTTGCAACATAATATATGGCCTCACGGAGGACCAGTCTTTCGGGTTCTTTCAGGTATGAATGGTTTCATAATTTGATAGCATGTTCTGCGTTTACCACAATTGTGGATAAAATACAAATAAAATATTTTTATCTATAATTAAAAGATAAGACAAGCCTGTATGAAGTATTATTCTGTATTACTAAATTAACTTAATGTGTTGACAAACTACTGGCTTATTCAAGAGATCTTCGTTCGATAACATTTATTACAGTAAACAGATAATGACAATAGGATTGGTGATAAAGCCTACTACTTAACAGACCGAGGCTGCTTTTACTTTGCTTGTTTGTATTAATATATGCTTTCAAATGATTTTCTTACAAATTTTATTTGTTATTGCCATTTGATCTAACACAAGAGGGTATTCATTTGTCTTATTTTCTAACTAAAATATTGCTACTATAATAAATTCATCGGATATTTGCCTAAGTGCTGTATATTTAGGTAACATCACTGGCATAAGTAGCTCGGTTATTGTATATTGTTTTTTTGTTTACGCTGATGAGACTTCCGATATACATTTACGTCGATGTGTCAGGCACTACAGTGAATTAATTTATAGTAGCTCAAATTTAGCCTGTAAATCCAGTTTAATGGCTTCTCAGTATAAGCTTTTGTAGAATACAACCGTTACATTTGATAGGGGCAATATCAATAAAAGTAATCTTTAAAGCCTGTAGAGCTATAAAAAAACAGAAAAGAGGAGCAGATACAATAAAGATTTTTCGAATTATTTCGACATTAATGGACAATGCATACTAAATACAATATATATATATCTGGATTACGAAGGTATTATAAAATAGTGTATTTGGATTTTCAGAGGAAAGGTCGTCCTCCGGTTTCCAGGATTACGGGGTATCTGGGTTCCAGGGGTGAAATATATAGAATGTAAGTCATAACAGGACCGGGCAAAACGTCCAGTCTCCTACTTTTTGTTATTTTTCTTTTGTAGATATACACTGTATACATGTAAATGAATATTTGAATATTTCTCACTCATAGTTTGAACATGCAGCTTTTAAGCAAACACTGCTCCAACCAAGTTGTATCTAGATGCGGCCTTATTAAAAAAAACCTGTTAAAACATCGAGAATATGAAAGCTCATAATTGTCCATTAATGTCTTAAGGTTCTCGCCCTTTAAAAACGAAGCCAGGAATATG
The DNA here is from genome assembly GCF_021730395.1 of Mercenaria mercenaria. Taxonomy (NCBI): domain Eukaryota; kingdom Metazoa; phylum Mollusca; class Bivalvia; order Venerida; family Veneridae; genus Mercenaria; species Mercenaria mercenaria. The sequence continues at coordinate 4,496,209 of NC_069378.1, forward strand.
CAATAGCGTGTAGTCATGTCAAAAATTTCAATGAACGTAATCAATATATTACAAGTAAACTTCTTCAGCAAGGCTACCGTTATTAAAAATCGCGTAAATATTTTGCTAAATTTTACTATGGTTATTCTAATTTGGTTTTAAAATTCAATAGTAATTTAAAGACACTTCTTCGAGAATGTATTTCTAAACCCGTTGTTTGGGGGATGTGGTTTACAAACTTCGTAAGATCTTGGGTCCTGGACATTTTCCAACTGTATTTGTCAAAATTATAAAACGTTTTATTAAGAGAGGTTACGACCCAATTGTTTTGAGACATACCGCATGTTTAGTGTTCAACCCGTTTACAGTTGGACACTACGCTTCCATCTTTGATTGTGTCGGCCATAAGGGGAGTGCTGTCTCTAAAACATAGCACGTTTTGTTAAGTTCTACTAGTTACTGAACTGTTTTGATATGCCAGGGATTACGTGTGTTAGGATTTACCTGGAGGGGATTACTTTTATTTACACTGTCCCGTGTCTTTGGAACATGGTGTGGGGTAAGAGTGAGGTTGGGTGCGCACCATAAACCGGTTTAAGCTCCCAAGTGGTGTTTTGGCCACTGACCGTTCTAAGGCGGTGCCCCACTGTGTTCCTTTGTTTTTTTTCGTTTTGTCCTCGTGTGTTGGCTTTGTGTGCGAGTGTGTGTTTGTGGTGTGCACGTCTGCGTGCTGTGGGTTTCGTTTTGGGGAGGCTGCGTTTTTGGTACTTGGCATTCCCTGTTTGATACTTGTCTTTGTTTTTAGTTGCCAAATGTGTATGTTTAGTATGAATGGTGGCACAAATACCGTATTTGAGATTTTTTGAAAAAATGTTTAGAACACACCTTTTTTTAAGTTTCAGGATAAGGACTTAGCACATCAACAGTACTATCTCGAAAGTGTGAATCTATTATGGTTTTCAACTTGGTATCTGATATAAAAAGTCGTAGTTGTGTTAGCATTCTCAGCATATTTACAATTTGGATTATAGGCTTTGTACCAGAAATATACTGAGATAAATCTTGCATTTTGGCCCAGTTGAAGCGACGTTTTCTTATTGAGCAGTATATTTTTAGATCGGTAACGTTAGAATGTCTGAAATATGAAAACCTGGTATATAACACTTGATCTATGTTCTTTTCCTACCTCGGTGTCTATTCTCATTATTACTATTTGTAATTTATGTAGACAAGCATCAAATAACTAAAAATACGTTTAATCATTAAATATCCAACAATATGAATGAATGTACAAACTACGTTTGTCGAGGAATGTAGATTATGTATATCATACTTCATACATATAATTATCCACCTACCTGTAGATATTTACCACCGTTAGAAAAATCGAAAAAGATACAACTTACTAGTAATTTCCACTTCACGACAACGGAAACAATTTATATTCTTAGCATGGTGTATCATCCGTATGCTAAAACTATCGGCAATAGCGGGATGTGCAAATATATGTTGATATTCCTCAAACACAAAATGGTTTTGCACTCTTCGTTCTGAGAAAATTTCACTGCAGGGCACTTATCAACTGTCAAACAAAGATGGAAAAGTAATAAATAAAGCAGTCAGATACATCTAAACTATTTACAAATTCTTTCGATAAGAGACAGAAACAATTGAAATTCCTCGAACATAAAATGGCTATCAAAACCTGATATTTGGAGATGTTGTTTAGAAACTTCTTACGATTGTAGGTCATGAAAATTTATTAGACTATATTTGGTAAAGTTACGAAGCGTTTTATCAAAAGAAGTTATGGCCCATACCGCATGCTAAGTGTTCAACCGCTTACAGTTGGAGGTTAAACCTTCCTTTTGATTCCTCAAACGTAAAATGGCTATAAAAACCTGATATGAGATTAATGGGGATGTAGTTTATAAACTTCGTACGATGTTAGGTCGTGGTAATTTACAAACTGTATTAAGTAATCTTATAGAACGTTTCATTAAAAGAGGTTATGACCAAACTGAATTGAGACAAATCGAATGTTTAGTCTTCAACTCTTTTTACAGTTGGCAGTTTTTACATCCCGCCGAGGCTGAACTGTTTTATTATTTGTCTTCTGACCTGTTTCGTCGGGCCCTTTAGAGTGTTTCTCCCGATACTCTGTCTTCTGCAAAGGCATTGAATACATGCGATTTTTTTGTTCTCAAGGTTTTCATTTTATATTCATTTGCAAGAGCATTTTTTTGTGTTTTACATGCCATTCCCTCTGTTACCATTGCTTGTGTTAGGGATTCACCTTGAGAGGATAACTTTACACTGTCCTGTGCCTTTAGAAGATGGTGATGGTAAGACTCAAACAGCGAGTCAAAATGTAGTCAAATAGTCCAAATACATACTACCGATTTAACTACAAATAGATCAAGATACTTTTATAAAAAATGCGCCCTTGAGGAAATAATTCGTTCAATGACGTAATTTGCTTTGGCGTGGATGCAGTATGGTACTTTGTGTATTTGTCTCAAGTAGAACAATTGATTTTATATCAAGATATGACAACCTGGTAACATTCTTAGTGCATTTGTATCCAGAGTGAAAGGTGTGTAGCTTTTAATTGGAAGTTCAAATGCTCTTGCTGCTTTTCATGTAGACCCCATACACAAGTAACATATGTAATATTACGGCACGTGCATTTACTAAATGTTATGTTCGAATATATCATACCCTTAACTCTCCGATAGTTACTACTTACAAACTATTTCCCTACTAGCATTTGACTTTCAGTGTTCTGTTGAGATTTTCCTATTTCTTAATATCATTTGTCGTCAGTATAAGCAAGCAAACAAACTAAGTCCATATCAGAAACCTCAGAAGATTTTCTCCTGTTTAAGGAAAACTAACATACATAATTATGTATCTTACGAATAGGAGATTGATGCAAGTAGTGTTCTTTTTATATTAATTTGCTGCTTTTCGAACCAATGGGCTAAGACGAAAACTTCGAAGTAGAATTGACTTATCTTCGTGTTAACCTTAAACATAGCCAAAAATATATAAATATACGCTTTTAATGACAAAATTATATAGATTTTTGGGATGTGTAATTTCAGTCCCTTAACTTTTTCCTGTGTCAGATATGCATTTAGTAAATGATTATATCAATATATATCAAAATTTGAACATGTACCTTTTGAGCAAACGGTACTCCGACCAAGGGTGCCTTGTTGTATAAAAATGTCCTACACATTAGTAAGAATAAGAAAGCATAGTTATTGTCCTCATGAATATAAAATGAAGTACGTGAATTGGTTGCCAACTGTGTTTGCTTTTTGTTTGATTGGTTATGCAAAACAAGAATTTTCTTTTATAAAAAATAGACTGTGTTTAGAAACTAATTATAATCTTTATCGGAATTCTTTGGAAGCTTAGAACACGGACAAGCAAAAGTATAGCAGAGCCGGTTTGATCCAGTCTTTTCATAAAGGGCAAACACTCCTTACGCTCCCCTTCCCCCTCCCACCGGCTAGGGCGAATTCTATCATAGTAAAGTTTAAGGTACTCCTGGACCAGAAAATATAACAACACTATGTCCAGGTAAAGAGAGACATTTTCGATTTACATAGAACAAAGCAGTAAAGAAGTAAATGACTCATCTCCAAACTTGCTAAAGTACTAACTCGAAAGTGAGTATCTGCTCTTATTTACCATCTTAATATAAAAAAATCACAATTGAATAACCTTCAGCCTTTCATTCTCGGCATATTTAAAGTTTAGATAATAAGATTTGTACCAGAAATATACTAAGCTACTTCTTATTTGTTCATACCTGTACGTCGATCAAAATATTTTAACCAACATTTCCTCATTAATGTTTGGTATATTTTACAGCGGTGGCGTTGATATTCTAAAAATATAAAAAAAGTTATTATTTTACGATCACCCGCAGCGATGCTATGTGAGGTCTAGTTCTCGTTCATAATATTAAATTATGAAATAGAAAAAGTGGAAACTGCACAGGTCGTTCAACACGACAAAAACTAAAATGTTGCAGGCTCGGTTTGATTGAGCCTGTTCATGGACGGTAGTGGAAATGAATGCTACCGTCCACGCCCTCTAGCCCCGGGTTGAGCAGAACTCAACATTTGCACATGCTAAAAGTACAAAAAGCAATTTAGAGACATCCGCAGATGTATTCAAAGACAGGCTTGAAATAACTAAGGAATTAGATTTAATCGTTATGCCGTTGATGTGCCATAAAATGCGTGCAATTTGATGATCACATCAAGTGATGAAAAGTTATTAGGTAATTAAATCTATTGACAAATCCACTGATAGATATAGGTATAATCATTACACCGAAAGAACAAATAGTTAAGGAATTATCAGATATTAGTCTGTCTTACTAAAGATTAACACGTCTTCTGTCGCATACATAATTCGCAACATAAGCACAATATTATCACGTTTGTTTCTACTATGGATCTGCTATATGAGGCATTAAAAATTTATTGTTAGGAATGACTTTTTTGCTACATGTTCCTGTCGCGATCTATCACTTTTGTTTGTGGTTGTTCTATCCACTCCATCGCACTCCTTATCCCAAATATACTTGCTCATCAGCTACAAATACCTTTAAGAACACCCGAAAAATTTTACTTATCCACCTACCTGTAGTTATGTAACGCCGTAAGAAAAAAACACAAGATGCATAATACAGAGTAAATTTCCGCTTTACAATGAAAACAATGATGTAACATCTTTATGTTAAAACAATCAGCGTTAGCAATTATATGCACAAGATGATGGTTTTAAACTGATCCCTCTGCGAACATTTCTATGTCAGGCTCTTATTAACTTTCAACCAAAGATTGAAAACATAAAAAGGACAAAACAGACAAATCAATATTAAAAATTAAAAAAGAAATTTCATAGACAAGGTACGACGCATGCCGATGTTGATTTATCAAATCAAAATAGTAGGGAAAGCAACATTCCAAACTCACAGCCTCCCATAACCGCAGCCCAGATCGCGTGAACTTGCGCACAACTGGCACAAAGGAACACACTTGCGAGAGCGAACGCACGCACGCACATACATAGACCAAGCAAGCACAAAGATACAAAACGAACAAAAAAGACACACTTGGAGAGCTCAGTGGCCAAAAACACCTATGGGAAGCTCAACCGGTTTTATGATTTCATTGTGCAAAACTTCCCTCACTCATACTCCACCAAGTCGTAATACAGTGTAAATAAAATTATTCCCGCCAGATAAATCTCTTACACATCTTAAAGCAACAGAGCGCATGCCATGTAAACACAAAAATGCTACTATGAAGTTATTTAAAGAACAAAGTTTATGAACTAAAGAACGCATATACTAAATGCCTTTGCAGAACCTTTGCAGAAAACAGCATCAATAGAAAGGTTCTTAACACCCAAACGATATTCACACGCGCGCACACATACGCGCACGCAGCACATTTTCAGTCCAACAACACTAAAGAAAGTGAAAGAATATTGATAACCTATACCATTCTTCATACATACATTTATCAGTCTACGTGAAGATATTTAAAGCAGTCAGAAAAAGCACAAACAATTACAAATGCGTAAATCATATTTCATTTCTTCTTCGCAACAATGAAAACAATCTTATATCTTAGCATGGTGTATCATGTTAAAACCATCAGCAAGGTATGCAGACGTGCAGGTATACCGGGTATGTTGATATCACTTTGCACTTTTCGCCCTAAGAAAAATTCATTGCAGGATTTTATTTTGTCGTTTTTCTATTTTTAATTACACAATTCAAAATACACAATTTGCACTTATATAATAAGTCTTCACGGCCTAGTATTATTTAAAGAAACGAGAAAAAAAATGAGATTAGGTAATGATGTCCGTAGATTTATTAGTTGTCGTTGGTTGTTGTGTGTGTCTGTACGTATGCATGTGCCAGTGTAAGTGTGCAGTTGTATTGGTGCTATGTAATTGCGCACATATTTGTGGATATTGTGAATGGCTATGTTGCCGGTGGCGTAAGTGGAGATTACCAGTTACAAAATGTAAGCGTTTTCAAAAACATCTATTTCATAAAACCTGATCCCATTTTTAACCGGCGATTGAATATTTATAAGACCATCCAAAATACAAATTATTTGGAGTTGAAAATTTTACATTTTGTATCAACAAGGATTGAGGTATTGGTTAATACAGAAACCTTGTTTTAGAAAATGTATGAAATTCCTCAAATCCAAAATAGTTTTGCACTTATAGCTCTGAGAAAATTTCACTGTAGGGCTCATATAACCTGTGAGTCAAATATATAAAAGCAATAAACAGACAAACTAGCATCCAAATACAAATTATTATATAGAAAAAATTTGTCGACAAGAGACAAGCGCATATAGAAGTTTGTTAATTTATAAATATAGTTTAACAGAATGAACGTTGAAAAGTAAATTGAAATCTTTGCAGTATTCTCTCTGAGATGATTTCACTGCACGATTCTCACGAACCGTCAATCAACTTCCAAAATAGAAAATTATTCGTAAAATAAGATGTTATGTCTTGTATCGTCACAAAATAGGCACATGCAGAGGCTAGTGAATATAAAGCCTAGTTGAAGAGAATGTTCCTTGTTTACCAAAGGTGTTGCTTCTCAGAATTTTACAAGAGTAGTCTAATTGAATATTGGTATTTTTCTGAATCACTTTCTAGTTCCTGAACTTAAATTTGTGTTAAAAATATCATGTTTGCATGTAGTACCTTCAGTTTGAAACAGAATTTATTACCTTCACGGAGAACCAGTCTGTCGGCTTCTTTTAGTTATCCATCTTTCAGCTTATCCATCAAACCGAGTCTGAAACATGTTCGTTTATGTCGTGTTGTGCGACCAGTGGTATTCCACTTTTGTTTTATAATCAGAGCAGCGTTGTTTGTGCCGTGTGGCGACCGTAAAAAGTCTCCCCGTACCTTCGTTCAGAGCTGTTATATTTCAGTCTCTTCAGATCGTTCAGCACGACATTTATGTTGTGTTAGTGTACTGTTTATTTTTTTATCTTGTTCATTTCGGCCTGGGTGGTTCCAATATACATGTAAGCTTTATAAGCTTTGGGTATTGTTTAATCACAATCTGACTAAAATACATCTCTATTAAATGCTACGCTTTGGATCTGCAGACGTGCTATTGATAGCCTCGTTCTGACTACCCTTGCACTAGCCAATCAGAGCCTTGCTTTCAATATTTTGATCGTGACAGTAAAAGTTTAAAAAAATTATATTTAGTCGGGGTTTTCATGTTTACAATTCTTATGACGACCGCATCATGACTGCGCCCTCATGTTTTGAGAGGAATCATATGTCACGGTACGGACTTGGTCACGTAAGATGTCTGGCAACCGGTAAGCTCAGTCGGTAGAGCACTCGCCCTGTAAGCGAGGGGTCCCAGGTTCGAGCTCCGGACTGACTGCATATTTTTCTCACCCTTTGACATTCGAGGCTATTTTAATGGTTCAGCCAAATGTTTGTTGAAACGAGTCGTCTGAAAGAAAAAAAACAACTAAAAATAGCAATATCGGAAATCCAAATATATAGAAGATGAATGTGAATGGGTCATCCTCAGACCTTCGTTTAGAAGATCAAGTACTTTAGTCAGATTGGTTTAATCACCCCTTGGATATGGTGCCTGCTTTTTAAGTTTGTTTTGGCAGTTTCTGTAATATACAGGCTCCATAACAACAGATCCCCTCTCTAAATTCCAGTTTGTTTAGCTCTGCCCATTGTTTTCTCGTTTAGGGCACAGCCATTATTTTATCTGGGGACATACGCCACTTTTCATGGAATTGCACTCTGTGCATCATTGAAAGTTCCATGTGCACCGCCGTATGAATACATCTGTATATGTCTCTAAATTACATTCTGGTACTTATAACATAAAATGTAAATGTTGAGGTCTGCTCAACCCGGGGCTAGAGGGCGTGGACGGTATATTGCACTTCAACTACCGAACCGAATCGGCTCAATCAAACCGAGCCTGCAGCATTTTCGTTTATGTCGTGTTGGGCGACCTGTAATTTTCCACTTTTTTCGGCGAACGCCGTCTAAGAACGAATTCGTTACCTATGCCACGTGACTTCAGTTTGCAAATCAAACTACTTGATAACGCATTATAGATAATTTATCAAAATGGAAGATTTATGCAACACTCTGCCTGATTGGACGAGAGTGTCAATTTCTTTCACTCTGTTGATTGTGCTACGCTGAGTGAAATGTAGACAAAGCCTTTATCCTAAACGACGCTGTTCACAGTTTTAAAGCTAACTTTGGCTCAGTATATTTAGCAAGAATATTGATATATCTCAAAATGATAAGTAAGTTTAATAAATATGATAAAAACCTGTTCAAATACCAACATATATCAAATTAAAGAAAGAGCTGAATACGGTCTGCGTATCACATGAATAAGGGTGTGATAAAAGTCTTTTATGTAGAGAAGTGCTTTTTAAAAGATTTTCCTTGTTACAATTGTCGTCTGTATATGAAAAGGTTTCTTGCTTTGGTGACTTATTAAATTATTAAAATGAGTAATTGTTTGCTTTGATAGATTTGTTATAAATTATTTAACTGATTTATTATATATGAATATTTTTCTTTAGTATGGTATGCAAATATTGAACTCAGTTGAAATCTATTTGTTAAAGCGGGATCAGTTGGCCTATTTTAGAAATAAATAAAAATGATAAATAAAAAAATGCTTTAATTGATTTTTTCACATGTATTCTAATCAAACTTGATTTGTAGCATCTTTATTAGGCCCGCAGCCAACTTTGTTCAGCTGGGACATTTGACCCCTTTTAGGGGCTGCTAGAGCTAAAACTAGAAATGCCTTTATACAGCGTCTCATGAACAGCTTGGTGGATCTTTGTCATACTTGGTCTGGAGCATCATTATAAGGTTCTCTTCCAAATTTATTTATATAGGAACTTGGGCCGTATTAGGGACCACTATAGCTAAAAGTAGATATGCCTTTCTTCGCATTAACCACTAAAATGTAATGGATTTTTATCAAACTCGATGTGTAACAATATCGTAAGGTCTCCTGCTATTTTGTTACAAATGGGGATAGGGACCAATTTAGCTAAAAATATAAACACGTTTAATGACCTCTTCTCATGAACCGCTTCATGAATCTTCATCAAACTACTGCTGTAATTATTCGTCTAAGAATAAACGAAACAAAATTGCAACCCTACGAAACCTTTGCGAAAAATTAAAAGAGAACCATTTAAATTGTTAAAGTGCGGGGTTTAGTTTTGCAGTTTGAAAAATGTTAGATGAAAGATGAATGTTAGATGAAAAATTCATAAACTTCTTTCCTTATTACAATTCGCCGACCATCATTTTTAAAGATATTTCTTGTTTATTTCATATAGTCTGGCTACCGACTACATAATATTTTCAACTGTTTTAATCATTTCTCTTATATATTCTGACCGATCTTTCTTGGCTCTGATTACCTTGTGTTTTGAGAAGAAAAGAGACATAATTATACAAAATTTAAATTTGAATAGCCTCATGAGTAATATCCTGTGAACAAAACACAGAGTCTGAACACAGACTAAGCTTCATATATTGTTAATATTTTCTGGTCCTTAGGGATCATGGCGTCCATTCAACATAATTATGTATAATAGAGTTCCGCTTAAGCCGGTGCTGGTGGGGGTGGGTGGGGGGTGGGGCGTGAGAGGTGTTGCACATTTCATTACCTCTCATGAATAGACTCAATCAAACTGAGTCTGCTATTATTCTTCTTGGTTGCATTCTTTGCTTCCAAAGGATCTTTTTACAGATTTGATTCATAGTCACTAATTTGATATTTGATAGAGTGCAGAGATGAAGATCTGTTTGCATATAAGAAATAATAGAGATGAAAATACCAATGCAATTGGCATTGACATGTGTCGTCTCAATTAATTTCAAACATAATCGATAAAAAGTGTAAAATCAAAGAATGTGTATGCATTAATTTTATAGTCGATCAGGGTTAATTTGTAGGCTTAAAACATGCGCATATAAAATCAATATAGAATGAGAAAATTTATATCTGCATCTGTAAAAGTGATAAGTAGAGTGGTCACATACAGACATTCAAACAAATGCAGAGACAAACATTCACAAAGCTATACAATGTGCTATCGACAAGTATACATCTACATAACTGTTATTATCTATGTTATTTCTCGCCTTTTTCTATGTGAGATATTATTTCATATATAAATATGTTTATCTTTATTATAGTCTCATCTTTGTATAGAACATAAAATAATAATCTCCAATAGTCATGCACAGCTGTACAAAGTCATTCTGTAAAATAATTATAAAAGGCTAAGTATACTTACTCAAGAAACACCGTCATAAAGAAAAATAATAGTACATGCTATATCTGAGGAACAATTGCTAATTTCAAAGTTAAAGCTAATAAAAACAAGTTTGAAAGTACTGATTGTAGTAAATGGGCTCTAACGCACATTTAAGAAATGTTTTTCAGCCTCGATCAGATCGAGAGTAAACTAATTAGCCTATATAGTTTAAATGCATAAATACGTTGACTTTTCAATTTCTTTTAATAAAACTTAAGGATCACATGAAGAAGCTAAATACATTCACAAGTGTAGAACTTGTATACTATAGATTTATCGCAAAAGTCCTGAAAAAGCCAGATTATGAATGTGCTAACAAATACATTAGAACACGTATTTGGTTCATGCGCGAATCAACATGGCGTCATATTAATTGCCAAAAATAGTCCTCCATCTCTGATTCATGTGGGGAAGTTGGCAGTTACTTGCGGAGAACAGGTTTGTACTGGTACAGAATCCAGGATTGGTTAGGTTAACTGCAGTTACATGACTGAAATACTGTTGAAAAATGGTGTTAAACCCAAAACAAACAAACAAACAAACAAATAATTGCCAAAAATAGTGCTTTGCAATGACAATTATTCTAAAATCATTCTGTTTTCAGGTAGTTGTTACCGACCAGTTTTACGTGTTATAAAGACCATTAGATTCACAATGTTCACACCTCTGCAAGCAGAAAATAATCTTAACTATGTGAAATAGGTAAATTTCAGATAAACAGAGATGCTCAATGATAAAGCACGCATACGCTAATACTTTACTTAAAGCAAAATAAGGAATATTCATTAAATTCTGATAGATCAATGGGTATTTTCTAGGGCCGGTTTTTTCAATAGGATGTTTAAAACAGATAAGTCTGTTTATCTATAATTTAAAGATAAGACAAGCCTGTAGTACTCCTACACATTATTCTTTATAGACAAATTAACTTAATGTGTTGACAAACTGCTGGTTTATTCAAGAGATCTTCGTTCGATAACATTTATTTCAGTAAACATATAATGAGAATCGATGTTTCTCATTACAGATCTGGTGCAGTCGTTCTGCACATGTCACAAAATCATTATCATCGGAGCGCACAGCAAAAATACGCAAATTTTTGCATGTCCTCACGCATTTAGTATTTTACAAGTATAATATACTGACTAAAGATTAGGGCTAGGATTACCATGGTTATTTATATATTAAAGATAAAGAAAATCAAATCACTTGAAACATGTATATACCGGAGTGTACAATACATCACAGGTGCATCAGATCTGTTTTAAGACATAGCAAATGAGAATAGGATCGGTGCTAAAGCCTACTACACAACGAACAGACTCAATCAAACCGAGGCTGCCTTTACTTTGCTTGATTGTATTCTATACTTTCGAATGATTTTCTTACAAATTTTATAGTATTGCAAAACGATCTAACACAAGAAAGTATTTAATCGAATTCTTTTGGCTAAATTAGTGCTTCTATAATAAATCCATCGGATATTTGCTGTATATTGATAAGGTAACATCACTGGCATGAGTAGCTCGGTTACTGTATAGTTTTTAAGTCACGCTGATGAGACTGCCGATATACATTTTATTAAAGAATTAACTGTCGATGTGTCAGGCATTACAGTAAATGAATTTATAGTTGCTCAAAGTTAGCTTATAAATTCAATTTAATGGCTTCTCTGTATACGTGTTTGTAGAATGCAACTGTTACAATTGGGTCAATATCAATAAAAAAGAAATATTTAAAGCCTGTATAAATAAAACAGGAAAGAGGGGCAGATACAAATTATTACGACATTTCATAATTTACCAATGGGCAATGCATATTAAGTACAATGTATATATCTGGTTTACGAAAATATTTTAAAATGGTTTATTTGGATTTTCAGAACAATGGCAAATAAAACCCGTAAAATGACTGATATTTTAGATGTACAATTAGTGAGTGAATTGGCGAAATAAATAATGTTTACATTTTTTATAATAACGTGTTTATTAAACCAACAACAGCAACAAAATAAATGAATAATTGCAAATAAATAAATAAGTGATAATATTAATAATGATAACAACAACAACAACAACAACAACAATAATAATAAAATAATAATAACAACAATAATGAATAGTAATATTAATATTAATAATGATAAATAATACAGACCATTCTCATATTCATTATCATAGTCATCATTATCAACGGAATTTTCTGACCACTGTCCTACTGAATTTTCTATGAATATTGAAAAAATGCTATTATATGATAATGATGTATTAACATTTGAAAAAAAATAATATGGAGTGAAACTGATCCCGCTAGCTTATTATTATTATATTAGCTATTATTCTTAGTGAGGAGAAACACATGTTTGATGATACTGAACACAAATTGATGTCTGGTGAATCAGATTTTGATAATAGTATTTGTACCAGACATAAACTGAGCTAAACCTTACATTTTGATTCAACTGAAGCGGCTTTTCCTTATTGAGTAATATATTTTTAGAGTGGTAACGTTAGAATGTTTGAAACATGAAAACCCGATATATAACAAATGATCTATGCTGTTTTCCGACCTCGGTGTCTGTTCTCATTATTAATTGTAATTTATGTAGACAAGCATCAAATACCTAAGAATTACATTTAATCAATACAATTAAATATTTAATACTATAAATGAATATATGTACGAACTACGTTTGTCGAGGAATGTAGATTATGTATATCATACTTCATGCATATAATTATCCACCTACCTGTAGATATTTACCACCGGTAGAAAATTCGAAAAAAAAAATACAAATGCATAACTCAGACTTAATTTCCGCTAACAATTTATATTCTTAGCATGGTGTATCATCTGTGTGCTAAAACCATCAACAATAGAGAAATATGCAAATATATGTTGAAATTCCTCAAACACAAAATGATTTTGCACTTTTCGCTCTGAGAAAATTTCACTGCAGGGCTCCTATGAACTGTCAAATAAAGATGGAAAAGTAATAAAACAGACAAATACATCCAAACTATTTACAAATAATTATTATTGTTTCGATAAGAGACAGAAGCGTGGATAGGTTGGTGTAACGTTCTAGTTAAAGAAGGTACTTGGACATGTTTGTTGAAATTCCTGAAACATAATCTGATGCAACTTACAAGCTTTGAACGATTTTAGGTTAGGTAATTTTTCGACTGTATCTTGTAAACCCTTATCGATGTGGGTTCGAGCCTCATTCAGCGCGTTGAATTCTTCATATGAGGAAGCCAGCTGGCTTACGGAAGGTCGGTAGTTCTACCCAGGTGCCCGCTCGTGATGAAATTATGCACGGAAGGGCACCTGGGGTCTTCCTCCGCCGTTAAAGCTGGAAAGTCACTATATGACTTATAATTGTGCCAGTGCGACGTTAATCTCAACAAAAAAATAAATAAATACGAGAGTTGTCCCAGAAAATCGAACTTTATTATTTATGCAATATTTACTCGTAAGTATCTGGTGCAGTTATATATAAAACGTTTTATCAAAAGAGGTTATGGCCCAATTGTTTTGCGATACACCGCATCCCCTTACGCATTTCACTGATTGTGTCTGACGGAACAGGCGGAGGTCTCTTATACAGGCAGTTTTTAAATCTCACTGAGGCTGAGTTGTTTTGATATCGCTTCTGCCCTGTTGCGTAGGGCAGTTTATGGTGTTTTTCATTATGTTCTGTCTTCTACAAAAGTCTGAGTTCATGCGTTTTTTTTTTTTTTTGTTTCTTAAAAGTTTGTATTTTGTATACATTTACAAGGGCATTTTTTGTGTTAGGTGCGCACCATAAAGCGGTTTAAGCTCCGCAGTTGTGTTTTGTCACTGACCGTTCCAAGGCGGTGCCCAACTGTGATCCTTAATTTGTTCGTTTTGTCATTGTGTGTTTTGTGTGTTGTGTGTTTGTGGTGTTCTGTGCTTCCGAGAAATATACCCTTATCTTTTATCTTTTGCTTTGTATGTGCGTGTTGGAAGTGTGCACATCTGTGTGCTGTGGGTTGCGATTTGGGGAGGCTGCGTTTTTGGTATGTGACATTCCCTTTTGGACATTTGTCCTTGCTCGTTTTACATGCCATGCTTTCTGCTACTGCTTCTTGTGTTAAGAGATTCGTCTTAAGGGAACAACGTTGATTTACACTGCCATGTGACTTCGAAACACGGTGGAGGTGAGAGTAAGGTTCGGTGCGCACCATAAACCGGTTAAAGCTCCCCAGCTTTGCCACTGACGCCCCACTGTGATCCTTTGTTTCTGTAAAACTTTCAAGCATAAGCATTCAATAGTGTTTGAAGAATTGGACACAAAAGATTTCTCTCCATACTTTATATAGCAAAACTATAAAAGGGCCATAACTACGATAAAATAGTCAGAGCAAACGTTCCTTCCTTTATGGCCATCTGCACATCTAGTTTGTTCATCTGTGAAAGTTTGAAGCAAGTCAGGCTAATAGTATGGGAGCTGGACACACAAAATTTCATAACGTACAGACGTATGGACGGACGTACGGACAGCAGCAACGTTGTGTACCCCCATGACCGTGGTGGCATAATAAATTTAGTGATTAAATATAAATTTAGTAATAGTCGTAAAAATAATGATGATAACAACAATGATGAATAATAAAGATCATCCTCATAAACATTAAAACCCTGATCATCATTTGCATCATCATCATCAGCAGCAGCCAGCAGAAGAACCAACATCATCAGTGTCATGCCCAGCATCACCATCGGATTTGCACTAACCTCGAATCTAGTTGTAATGCAATAACAATTTATTTAGGACAAACAGCTTTTTCAAATAAAGTCAAATAGTGCAAAATAACTCTACAAATATATCAAGGTTCTTTTATAATATAATAAACGCCCTTGATGAAATAATTCGTTTAATGACTTAACCGGCTTTGGCGTGGATTTTTCTCGAGTAGAACAATTAGTTTATTCCAAGATATGACAACCTAGTAGTATTCTTAGTGCAATGATATTCAGGGTGAAAGGCAGGTAGCTTTTAATTAAACGTTCAGTTGCTCCTGGTTGCTGCTTTTCATGTAAACAATACACAACTAACATATGTATTATAACACTGCACACATGTTTACTAAATGTTATGTTCGAATAAATCATACCCTTAACTCTCCATTAGTTACTACTTACAAACTATATAACTACTAGCATTTAAGTTTAAGTGTTTATGTTCTTTGGTGCAAATACAGTGATGTTTTTATCACTTAACAGATCAGCTAAGACAAAAACTTTAAAGCATTTAGTTATCTTCGTGTAAATCTTAAACATATCCAAGTAAAAGAAAAATGGCAAGTATGAGATGCTTTCAATGATACAAAGATGGAAATACTACACAGATTCTGGTAATATGCATATTCAGTTCAAACATTTTTTTTTCTTTTAGTAAATGAATCTGTTAATTTAGTTCTCATCTAATTTGAACATGCAGCTTTTGAGCAATTGGTTCGCCAACCAAGGTTATCTTGGTGTGTTTTTATTTAAGAAAGCCCTGTCCGATAAATGAGAAATATTTCCCATTACTTTTTGTAAAGCCCTTTTATGTAGTCATGACTATGCAACGAAATCCAGTTGTGTGTGACTGGTTACACAAAGGCTGTCTTTATAAAATAAAGTCTGCAAACACCCCTCACGTCTCCGGTTTATGCGGGTTCTATTATGGTAAACTTGAATGTACTCTAAGATCTAAATAAGAACAATGTGTCCAAGCACGGGGAGACATTTTTAAGTTTCCTGTTTCGGTTTGCATGTTCATACGTCAACTCGAAAGTAAAGTACTAACTCAAAAGTATGTCTCTGTTCTGGTAAACCGTCTTGTTGATTATCCAATATAAAACGTCACCGTTGTATAACTTCCAGTGGTTCATTCTCAGCATATTCAAAGTTTGGATGATAAGATTTGTACCAGAAATATACAGAGCTAACCCTTATTTGTTTATACCTGCACGTCGCTCCAAATATTTTAACCAATTTTTTTTGGTATATTTTAGAGCGGTGGCGTTGATATTTAAGGAATAATAAGTTCCCAGTCGTGGTTTATCATAGAAAAACCCGTGTTTTGAGTTCTTATGCGTAAGAATATATCACGAAGGACGTAGGTCTGGGTGATATATTGTTTCGCATAAGAACGAAAAACTCGGGTTATTCTACGATAAATCTCACTAAGGAACTTGTTATTTTGATTATAACACGACAAACTACATCTACAGTGTTAGAAAAAAAAAGGTAGCTACTTTTTACGACCGTGCTACGCACCTGGATCGGATGACGTCATTGTACGCGTTTGGGTTATTGCAGAATAACCCGACATAGATTTTGCTCTACATGTATGTAGTTTATTTGCTGGTCGTGTTAGAATTTTAAATATATGATACTGTTATTACACACGATCACCCGCAGCGATGCTATTGGTCTAGTTCTCGTTCATAATATTAACTTATGTAGACAAGCTTGAAATAACTAAGGAATTACATTTAATCGTTATGTCGTTGATGTGCTATAACGCGTGCAATTTGATTATCATATCAAGTGATAAAAAGTTATTAGGTAATTAATTCTACTGATAGATTCACTGAAAGATAAAGGTATAATTATTACACCGAAAGAACAAAGAGTTAAGGAATTATCAGATATTACTCTGTCTAATAACGATTAACACGTTTTCTGTCGCATACATAATTTGCAACATAAGCATAATATTATCACGTATGTTTCTACTACGGATCTACTATATGAGGCATTAAAAGTTGTAATATTGTTAGAAATGGCTTTTGTTACTATATGTTCCTGTTGCGATCTATTACTTTTGTTTGTGGTTGTTCTATCCACTACATCGCACCCACTCCTCATCCCAAAATATAGTTTCTCTTTAGCTACATTAATGACATTTTAAAACAAGTGCTGTAATAATATTACATTAATGAAATGTTTCCATGTCCTGGGAATAGATGTTTGTTTCCTAGTCCAACAATATGAATGATAGCTAAGTTTACTGAGGAATGTCAATGATGTGTATCATACCTCATACATATGTTTATCCACCTAACTGTAGTTATGTAACGCCATAAAAAAACAACAGAAGATTACAAATGCATAATTCAGAGTGCATTTCCGCTTCACAACATTGAAAACAATGATGTA
Organism: Mercenaria mercenaria; assembly: GCF_021730395.1. Classification (NCBI taxonomy): domain Eukaryota; kingdom Metazoa; phylum Mollusca; class Bivalvia; order Venerida; family Veneridae; genus Mercenaria; species Mercenaria mercenaria. The sequence goes on from NC_069378.1 coordinate 4,513,785, forward strand.
ACATCTTCATGTTAAAACAATCAGCGTTAGCGAGACGTGCGAATAAATGCACAAAAATGGTTTTGCACTGTTCCCTCCGCGAAAACTTCAATGCTGGGCTCTAATAAACTTTCAACCAAAGATTGAAAATTGAAAAAACAGACAAATGAACATTCAAAACAGAAACTTCATAGACAAGAAACGGCCACATGCGGAAATTGGTTTTGAATAGAAAATAAGAATGAATATTTAATAGGGATAGCCACGTTCCAAAATCACAGCCTCCAATAACCACAACTCACAGCGCGTAAACATGCGCACAACTGTCACAAAGGCACACACTTGTGTACGCGAACGCACAAACGCACATACAAAGACCAAGCAAGCATAAAGGGACAAAACGAACTAGAAAAGACCCTCGTTGGGGAAAGGTCAGTGGCCAAAAGCATCAGTGGGAAGCTCGTCCGGTTTCATTGTGCGGAATTTCTCTCACTCATACGCTATCATGTATCTGTCACACGACAGTGTGAATAAAGTTAATCCCGCCTGGTTTTCTCTAACACAACCAATGGCAACAAAGGGCATGTCATGTAAGCACAAAAATGCTATAGTAAATTTATTTAAGAAACAAAATTATGAATTTTAACCGCATGTACTATATGCCTTTGCAGAAAACAGCATCAAGAGAAACACTCTTAACATCCAAAATATTTTCACACGCGCGCACACACGTGCGTACGCAGCACAGTTTTAGCCCAACAACATTAATGGAAGTGCAAACTAAGTCTGTGATAGAATGTTAATAATCTATACCATTATTCATACCTTTATCAGAATACGCGATGATATTTTAAGCAGTCAGACAAAAAAGCACGCATAATTCATACTGCATTTCTTCTTTGCAACAATGAAAACAATCTTATATCTTAGCATGGTGTATCAGCAAGAGCGGATGTGCAGATATAACACTTGGCACTTTTCGCCCTAAGAAAAAATCATTGCAGGATTATTTAATTACACAATTTAAAATACACAATTTGCACTTACAGAATGTTTAAATTTACGTATTCATAATAAATATCGTCAAAAACTCCAGTAGTGCATATAATTCTTCACGGCCTAGTACTATTATGTAAAGAAACGAAAAAAGTGAGATTAGGTAATAATGTCAGTTAGTTTATTGGTTGTCATAGGTTGTGGTGTGTGTCTGTGCGTATGCATATGCCAGAGTGCGTTTGCAGATTTATTGGTGCTATGTATTTGCACGCAGATTTGTGAATTTTGTGATAGAATGGCTATGTTGCCGGTGGTGTAAGCGGAGTTATAGAATGTAATAATTGTTTTCAAAAACATGTATTTCAAATAAAAACCCGATCCCATTTTCATTGACTTTATCTTTCATTTTAACTATGTTATTTTCTTTTTCACACATTTTGCTTTAAAACTTTATACTTTTTATTGCCTCTTAGCCCTGGCTTAAGCGCAACTCTATTTCACATCTATTGAATCGACTCCGTGATCCCAGTCCTCCGTGAGGACTGGAAAATATAACAAAACTGAATCCATGTACGGAGAGACTTTAACAGCCGCCACACGGCATTTAAATAATGCTGTTATGATAGCAACCAATCAGAATAATAGCAGACTCGGTTTCACTAAGTCTGTTCATTAAATCTGCATCAGCTTAAACTTTGTCCGTTTTGTATTATATGTTATGTATATTGTCCTGTTTGCATGTTGTGTTACTTTCCTTATTTCTCTCCTCGTACGTTTACGCCCCTCTACTTTCACTACAAAGTAGGTTAGGTATCAACAGTATTTTTGCTTGAGCTCCATCTGTTTTGCTCCCTCCCTGAACAGTCTCCCACTGTGTTGTTTTGCCCTACTTGTCAGTTTTGCCTTGTCTATGTGTGTGCACATTTGTGTATGAGTGTATATTTGTGTTGGTCTTGTGCGCTGCTTGCAGTGTGCGGAAACTAGACTTTGGCCTTCCCTGTTAAATATTCATCCTTGCTTTTTCCATTCCCGCCATATCCCCCACCAAATCCCCACCCTTCTCTCTATAATATCCGTATTTTTTGCATCTTGCATATAATCAAAAAGTACTTGTAGCTGTGTTCTGTGCTTCCAGTAACCCTACTCTTACCTTTTTTGTTGTGAAACTACAGAAACCCTGCAAAAGTCACAAAAGTCCTAAAGAATCCCTGAAACATAAATTCACTAGAAAGTGTAAAAGTTGTATTCCGACTATATCGACCTGGAATATATGCTCTCTGGCGACCAAATTCTTACAGCTTAGCTTTTGAGGTGTTTTTATCAGATTAATCCGTTGACAAACTGTTGGCATAAAAGCTCGAGATCTACGTGCGATATCAGTTATTGTTGGGAATAAAACAGGTGTTTTGATTACAGGAAAAATAGATTTGTTGAAAGTTACTGCCTATTTGTTGCTTTTGATTAAGCGGAATAGTTTAAACACGATGAATATATCGAGAAGCTTCCACTCGTCTTTTTAAGACAAATTCATGCAAGGCTTTGACTTACAGCGTTCGAACTTGCCTATCCTATCCACTAGGCCGCGGACGCGGCTTTCGTTCCAATTTTCAGATAAAATATGCAATAACGTTTCATGTGTTATTAAGACAAAAATTAGAGATTAATGGCGTGATATAAACTGATTCTTATAACAATCTTTACTTTTCTAATAAATTAGACTTTTAATAAATCACTGAAACCTTTAAGGTGATAAAGCATTTCATTGTTTACTGGTATATAATAAAATCTGTAAAAAGATCCGTTGGATGCAAAGAACGCAACCAAGAAGAATAAAAGCAGACTCGATTTGATTGTTTTGTCGTCCGTGCACAAAGTGTAATTTCCTTTCATTTCATCATGTATACTTAAGTAAATTTACCAAGAAGTAACATTAATATTGTTACAGTTTGTCAAAGATAAGTTGCATACCATCTTCTTGCAAGTAAGTTCAGATTGGTTTGAATATTAGTAATCTAACCGTGTATATGGAATATATTATATAACCGCTGGCTGAATTTTCTTATAGCTTCGCGTTGTAAAAATCGCAGAGTACGTAATTTACCCATTGTCATTCGGGTCCATCAGCTTGAAAGATAATAGAAACAGCACAGGTGTTGACATTTACTATTTACACTGTTGCTGTTAATATTGTTGATTTCCAAAATGATTTATTGAAGATCAAGCCAGAAGTGTTTTGCCTCTGGCCGTTCCAAGACGGTTTCACTCTCTGTTACTTAACCTGTTTGTTTGCATACACAGTTGTAGGAGATTTTGTTTTGCTCTTTCTTTTACTTCGTCTATGTTTGTACGTGTATTTATCCTACCTTCATGCGAAATAAAGGGCAAATCTAGGGGTATGTGTATGTCTATATATTTCCGCCTGAATTGGGTTTTGTTTTGCGTAGGTTGCTATCTGGTCCAATTGTATTTGTGTTATTGTTCGTCTGCTAGCCAAAAATGTCGGTTTGTCTGTTTGCTATTTAAGAAACCATAACAGAATGTAACACAGGCATATCTTTTAATTTTCACTTGAACAGAACATACAGTTACAAGCAACAATTCATATAGATGTATAAGTCATAAATATAGTTACACAATTCTTGAGAAGAACTGTACACAAATGCTGCACATGTATATACCTATATAACTACATATACTATACAAATAAAATTGGGCATGTCAATCAAGACATATTCCATCAATCAATATGTTTTTTATGAGACGACTTTCCAAATGTTCAGATGATAAAAATTATTACCCATACCTGGCAATTAACTATATTGGTGGTCGAGTCCATACTCGGCAGTTTACATACTCGGCAGTTAACTGTCGACTAGTCCATACTTTGCAGATATCATACTCGACAGGTAACTGTCGTCTAGTCCATACTTTGTAGTTGACACACTTGGCAGTTAACTGTCGACTGCTAAGTTCATACTTAGCAGTTAACATACTCGGCAGCTAACTGCCGACAGCTGAGTTCTTATTTCGTATTTAACATACTCGGCAGTTAACTAACGACTGCTGAGTCCATACCTTACAGTCAACATACTCGGCAGTTAACTATCGACTGCTGAGTCCATACTTTGCAGCGAACATACTCGGCAGTTAACTGTCCATGGCAGAGTGAAGCAAGTTTTACTTGTACCTAATATGCCCAAGGTTCCAATGTAATCTTTTCCGATGAACGTCAAATAAATATTAAACAGATGGCATCTAGCATAGGATGGTTACAGGTTTAAGTAAGTGCATTAAATTAAACCCTTAAAGAACTATATGAAAGGAATTACAAACAGTGAAAAAAAAATACTGTACAATCACAATAGCGGTCCTCATTTCGTCACACGAAATGTTGCGCAGCGGTTCTGCGTTTACATGGTATGTGTTTAAAGGTTTCATTTTTTAGAAGTCCAGTTAAGATGTATAAATTCTCTGCACATAAGCTGACACTTTATAGCGGTATTTAAACACTTTAATGCCATCCTAGAGCGAATACAAAATCGATTAATTTTTCATTTGAGTGATTTGAAAGAACATGTGTATCTTTTTTTTTCAAAGAATACAGTTGTTATTTCAATAGATTGATGAGGAAAAGGTAGCGTCAAGAACTCTTAACGAAATACGAGTTGGTCACTTCTCTTGCGTACATTTATCTTAAAATTAGCAAGTGTTAGATCCTGGAAAAATGTGAGAAACAAATTCGTCTTGCTGTTGACAACCTCATCAAAGCATCAGACATAAAACACACGAAACCAGCTAATAAATTTGAATTAGCACTAAATGCGCATACGTTGTTAGAAACCATCTAACAAATCTCAACCTTTGCTGGATGCTTTTGTATGGCATCTTTTTTGAAATTCAAAAGTTCACACCGCAATGCCTTTGGCAAATTTTAAGTAATGTCGAAGTATCTAAGGTGAGAGGTAGTCTAATAGTTCAAATGTCGGCACCTCAACCTGGAGGTTGTTGGCTCAAGCCCCACTTGTGTCACGGCTATGCCTTCTTATACGACACCAGTACTGGTTTTTCCAGGAAGTGGACTTGGTAATGGTTCAAATAAGCTTATAGCTGTCACTCCAATCGGGTTTAAACAAATTATATAAATATCTACGGACCATTGGGCTAGGTATGAACGGTCGGTGATAAGTTCCAATTTAATTTCCAAAAACCTATTTTTTTTCTTGGGTAACTTGACGGTTTATCCTCCTACAAGTTCAGTCATACCATATAATCAGATGCGTTACCATAGTTACAATGATTCTACCTGTACTGCATCACCACATTTATCAAATATGACTTCAAATTTCTAATTATGAACTTCTATCATAAAACTAAAACTATATAAACTAGACAAAGAAGCATTTCAAAGTTGTAGTTTGACGTCAAATTGTTCGCTGAAGATTTTGGTTTCTTGCTCTTTTCGTTCGTCTGTCCTTCATAATCGTCGTAGTCATAGTCATCCTCAGTTTCAAGGTCTGCCATGTTCTCCTTGGAGGAGAGTTCTTGCCATCTTTCTGCAAGCGATGACTTTGCATAGGAAGATGAGCCTGAAGAAAAAAGAACAATGTACATTGTTTGTTACCAGAATGTTTATTTACTATTGTGAGTTTAGTTTTTCTTTTAATAAACAAAATTTATTATTTTGTTCGAAACGTGTCAGTAGACATGGCTGGTATCAAATATTATTGAGACAATTAACATTTGTGCCACCTTTTGGTTACATGGAAATGTTTCAATAGTAAGCACAGTCAAGGACCACAAAACTCTTTTTACCATAGGTCCATCTTCTTTCACAGAATTTACGGTTATTGTACCCCCTGACAACAAAGTTGCAAGGGGGGGGGGGGGGGAGGTATACTGGTTTCAGGTTGTCTGTCTGTCCGTCCGTCTGTCTGACCGTAGACACAATCTTATGCGCACCATCTCTCCTCATCCCCTTGACACAATTTAATGAAACTTCACACAAGTGATCAGTAACAACAGTAGTTTTGCATGGGGCATGTTAGGTTCTTTCAGAAAAAAAAAATTGCAGAGTTATGGGACTTTGTTTTTTGTTACTATACTATATACATAGACACAATCTTGTGCGCACCATCTCTCCTCATCCACTCGACACAATTTAATGAAACTTCACACAAGTGATCAGTAACAACAGTAGTTGTGCATGGGGCATGTTAGGTTCTTTCAGAAAAAAAATTGCAGAGTTATGAGACTTTGTTTTTTGTTACTATACTATATACATAGACACAATCTTGTGCGCACCATCTCTCCTCGTCCCCTTGACACAATTTAATGAAACTTCACACAAGTGATCAGTAACAACAGTAGTTGTGCATAGGCCATGTTAAGTTCTTTCAGAAAAAAAATTAGAGAGTTACGGGACTTTGTTTTTTGGTACTAAACTATATACATAGACACAATCTTGTGCGCACCATCTCTCCTCGTCCCCTTGACACAATTTAATGAAACTTCACACAAGTGATCTGTAACAACAGTAGTTGTGCATGGGGCATGTTAGGTTCTTTCAACGACAAAAATTGCAGAGTTATGGGACTTTGTTTCTTGTTAACATACTATGTACATACAGTCTGCATATGCAGTCTTGTGCGCGCCTAATCTTCCGAACCCTTGCACACAATTTAATGAAAATTCACACAAGTGATCAGTACCAACCCTAGTTGCGCATGGTGCATGTTACATTCTTTTAGATAAATATTCTGCATAGTTATGGGACTTTGTTTTTTGTTACTATACTGTATAATTACAGTCTATATACATACAGTCCACATAATTATGCAATCTTGTGTGCGTCAATTTGCAATGTACTGTGTCAGTGCATCGGGGGGTACATTCATCACCTTTAGTGATAGCTCTAGTTTTTTTTTATTGTGATCGATAGCTATGTTCATATTGAAAAGTTCAGATTTGGTTCATAATTCGGGTAAAAACTGAAGGTTTCTCATACCCGTAATGTTAAAAGTATTTTCATTTACGTCAGATATTTTCTTTGCTACTGGTTAAATTGTAACATATTTCATGCAGTTTGATAAAACAATACTTCTTGTTGAAAGAAAACGTGTTCTTTTCTTCATTTATAGGCTTTAAGTTTTTAGGCAAAAATGAACCTCCTCCTTTTTAATTCATGTGACATTGTCTGAGCACAAGAACTCTGACATGTTAGGATAGAAAACGGAAAGTTCAGACAATATCGGTAATTAGCTTTCATTCAATTTTCTATCAGTTATTTGCCATATCAAATACGCTTCAGCGACTCATCTTAATTGTTTGTGTATCAGGTGGTTTGATGGAGTTTCTGTTGAATTGGAAAACATTCAGGATAAATGATTACTTTTATAGCTCCTAATTGATTGATCCGTATTTCACGCTCAAATGCAAATGTTTGTGTGTAACGAGTTTTCATTCTTTACGAAAATTGTTAACCTTTTCGTTATATTCTGAGAAAGTAGTTGTTTTGTGAAGATTTCTTTAATTATAAACATAATACATGTACTGTTAAAGACTTCAAATATAGCAAAGTTTCATTTCACTCGTGTACATAAACAATTATCTTAACCTAAAGTGTCTAAAACTGATAGCAATTCTATAAAATTACAAAATCCTTTACGTTTATTAAATAAAGAGCAGGTTTTCCTGCATATTTTTCTTTCTTCCTCCTTGCTTTGTATGTTAGAGAATACAAAATAGATATTTAAGGCAGTGGACGTGTAATGATATACTAAGTGGTAGATAGTTTACATAAATTCCTAAGAGTAGTGAACTACCCAAAGGCCTCCTGGGATCTGGACACTCTGCAATCGTACGTAAAGGAGCATTGACACTGAACAGCAAGTACGGTTGGTAGTGGCCAAATAAATCCTATTTTTACACTAAATGGTAGTTTCCACTTTTGACTCTTATCTAAAAGCGTATTATATCAAGTGTGTGACTGTACATACTAAGCCTAACCTGATGCTCCAATTAAAATATGAACGAATTTTCGGTTAGTTTTTAACGGAGAGCTGATGAAATTAGTTTCGAGGACAAGAGAAGAAAAACAGTTACAAAGTTGAATAGTGGCACAAATTTAAATTCATTTTTAAATTAAAAAAAATCACTATTTCTCCACATTTATTGAATTCATAGTTACAGAATATGAATAGTTATTAAGTTGACAAGCTATTTAACAAATTTTCATTTTCTGCCATAATTACCCCCACTTTTTTTGCATGACAAATTTTAAGGTATGTAAACGGAATATTAATCAACGTTGAAATATTGTTCTCTTATTGTTTAGCTTGAAGAACATTAGTTTCCAATACAAACAAGAGAAACAAAAAAAGAAAACAGTATCATATGACTCAATTTATTTGTATAGGCAATTTTTCACCCAACTGTATAAGAGTTTCTGTTTTGGTAAAATTAAAATAATGTTGGTCACTTTCATACAACATTCGGAATCCACTGAAGTTTTGGGAGTTTCATAGTCTCTACGAGTAATTTGTAAATACAAAGGTGAATTTTCATCATAATTATACAGCATTACAATTTAGGCCTAACATACGTCCTTTAAATTTTTAATTAGTGTTTGCCAAATAACTTTATCCACCAACATTTAATTTCAAGTGGAAACCAGGTTTTATCAGTACGTAATCTACAAAAAGTCTGACATTAAGATTTTCAAAATATTTTGCAGCTTTAATGACACACCAAAATGCTTCATAATGGAAAGAAGAAAAGTTGGGGTCACCGTGCATCTAAGAGATTTATAAAGAAAAAACTGTTATAAACTGGTGAATTTTGATATTTTTGTTCGTTTTCTTTTAATTTATATTTTCTAGATAATATTAAGTGCTATATTGAAAACTTTTATTTCAATTATAGCTTATCATCATATGCATCAGTCAGGAAAATATCAGAACCAAACCTGATCTACTTTAATAGATATTTGAAATTACCTACCCTTACCCCGTTGTAAATCTTGCATCAATTTTAGGAAAATGCCAGCCAAAAATAAAGATGAAAAAAATTTTCGCAAAAAAGTAGAATCTATTTGATTAAATGGTACATTATTAGCCGTACTTTAGTTTTTTAGCATTAATATCTGGCAAAACTTTTGTTAAAAAGCAATATTCGAAGAAACAGTTTTCAAAATGGCGGATATCCTGAAAAAAAAAACACGCTCGTATATCCTTAAGAAAACGCCTGAAAATTGCTATAAATGCCACATTTCAATTTTCTTTTTTCTTTTTCTTAATTGTATAACGGAAAAGGATAGGAAGTCTGCTGTTTTATCTCATTCTCTCTAGAGAAATCTTTGAAATTGTTAGTATTGTTAGTATTATTCATTGAAGAAGAAACTGTAGTACTTTAGTATAACGTTGGAACTGAAAGTATATTGAATATACTTACTGATTTTTTGGCGTTGTTTTCCAAAATATTCTGAGGGGGTCCTGTTGTGTTATCTCATTCTCTCTAGAGAAATCTTTGAAATTGTTAGTATTATTCATTGAGGAAGAAACTGTAGTACTTTAGTATAACGTTGGAACTGAGAGTATATGAAATATACTTACTGATGTTTTGGCGTTGTTTTCCAAATATTTTCATATTCTGAGGGGGTCCTGTATCGAATATTTTTAAAACCCTTTCGTTCTCTCCCGTCGCCTTGTCAGCCTGTAAGAATCAAAACATAATGACAGTGCTGGAAATATAATTTTAAAAATATGTTATATGAAACCGTGATATATAAAAATGTTTAGGTAGTGATGAAACATTATCCAAAAAGGGTCTTCAGAAATGAGGTTTTACAAATTTGAAGTTTCGCAGAAACTTTACTCTATTTTCTGTTTCGCTTTCAGGTTAAGGTGGCGGACCCGTAGAGACACAAGACAATTTCAGATTTATTACATACTCTCGTTGCGTAATTCGACATTCTTCGTACGGAAATGTAGGTGAACGCGCATGTGACTTTCCGTAAAGGAACGGAAAATGCCGAAATCGCATACGGAAAGGACGTAATTTGCCGATTGTCATTACGGGTCCACTACCTTGAGTAAGAAACAATTTGACTCAACATTGATTATAATCTGGTGCTTTTTTTAAAAACAAAGGATTACCTAAAACCACTTTTCTTTATAATATTTGAAAATATATAGAATGGACTCTTCGCACTTTTTCTAAATATGCACTGATATGCTTCTCCACGATCACCCACATCGATACTGCATTATTTTATTTTTTTTTGTCTCGGCGTTTATGTCTCAGTCAAAACTGTTCTTTACATAAACAAGCATCAAAGAACTTAGGAATTACATTTAATCAAAATGATAGTGAGATGCTTTTAATGCGTGCAATTTGATTATCATATCTGGTGATAAAATGTTATTGGCCAATTAATTCTTATTCCAATGATAGATCAAGGTATAATTATCATACCGAAGGAACTTGGAATTAAAGAATTATCATTTATTACACGCAATACACCTGTCAAAAGTGCATTTTTTTCTTCTACCGCATACATAATTTGCAACAGGCAACATATTAATGCATCGTTTTTGGACCGGTCCACAATGGATATGTTATGTAGAATGTGTTATACAATATATTTCAGTTTTTAATTCTATGGATTAAGTGTGTTCACATAATCTAAGGAATTATTTTTATTTCTTAGTCCAACAATAATAATAATACTTTCCACTGGTTTCTAGTTTAAGGCTATCCCAATTTTCTTAAAAAACTGGACCATATGCCTTTTTTTCTTGCAACTGCACTCAAGATAGTGTACCATTGAATGTTACTTGTACACCGATGTATGAATATATTTTCTCAGGAAGTATCAAATGTATGGTTAAACCATCAATGATAGCAGGACGTTGAAATTTCCCAGACAAAAATTGTTTTGCACTTTTCGATATGAGAAACTTTCACTGCAGGGTTCCTATAAACCGTCAGTCAAAGATTGAAAAGTAATAAAACAGACGTATCATTATCCAACGTACAGATTATTTGGAAAAGAAGATTTTTTTATCTTGTATCGACACAAAACAGGCGCATTCGGATGATGGTTGATATACCGTGTTAAATAGAATGTGAAATGGTATAAAAGCGCCACTGAAATATGACACAAGTGGTGTGCAGATGTGTTCCACTGTATCACTTTCTGATTTCTCCAACTTTCATTTTTAAAAAAATCAATACAAGAAAAATTTAAACAATTTCAGGCATTATAAAATTCAATTACTGCAAAAATAGTTATAGTAGAGATAGCGTAAGCAAAATGTATGTCAAAAGTGGCCGAAGTTTATATTTTCAAGCATTATACAGAATATTTTCAATTACGTGATAAAAGAATTAAAATACTTAAAAGGAAAAACGTTTCTCAGATATTATTTATCAAAAGAAGAAGAAGATGGTGGAAGAATATCCAAGGTGCCCTCTGTGTATTATTTCCTCATGGACGGGCACCTGGGTAGAACTACCGAACTTCCGTAAGCCAGCTGGGTGGCTTCCTCAAATGAAAAAATCAAGGCTCCGAAAGAGGCCCGAACCAACATCGATGAGGGGCAAGTGATTTGAAGTCAGCGAACACGGAGGCGATAACATCATAGTGACAAAACACTATGAATGAATGAATATTTAATTTCATTTTGCGCTTTTGGTAGGGTGAGCCAAGTTGTACATATATTACAAAATATACATATTCATACTCTGTATTATTAAAAAGATTCAAACATCACGGTTTTTGATTGCAAATAATTGTGACTGATTTTACTATTTGTGTACGTATTTCAAACCATTCTGCAATCCCATAAATTGATTACATTTACAGAGGCTTCACAGACAGGGGGGTAAAATTAGTCGACGTTGTGGCATTCATATCTATCATTTCAGCGTTGTGAGGATTCAATCTACAGATAAGTCCGTTATTGTCCTATTTCGTACTAACATTGCTTCAAGGAACCAGTAGATGGGATTTCCAAACCCGATCATTTGAATATTTTGGACGTCCAATATGTGAAACTCTATCTGAGGAGTAATACTTAACAAACGAAATCAATTCATACCAGTCTACACAGCTTCGAATGCATTAAACACTAAATTTGATATAAAAACCTGGAGGTAGGCAGATCGTGGAATTTAAGATTTTTGTTTGATAATTATCAACACAATCAAACATATAAATTCTTCCGTGTACGTAATAAGCTATGTCTTAGTTATCATGCAAAGATATTATGCTTAATCCCATGTAAAACATAAATGTGTGTAAATTCTTTTAAATTGTCATAGAACTTGAAATGCATATAATGAAGCAGGATAACATAGCGAAATATTTATTGCGCAATATTTTCTTTTTCATTTTGACGGACAGTAAACTATTTGAAGTAATTGTTCAAATTTTCAAATCTACTCTATCTTTAATACATTAGTTTTGCATATTTTCTTAAAATAATAATTATTCCCGAGGTAATGTCATCTAGTACGTCTGCGCAAAATGTGAAGACTTGCAGCTTCTCTTTAAACATAGAATCGAAGAGTGTTATTAACATGTGACTAGACAACGTATCATTATCATGGAGAATTTTGTTACGCGCAGAGTTATTTATAATAGGTCTTGCACTTTTCACTTATTTCTGTGTGCAAGTAAAACTAAAAAGAAACTTGGCATTCGTCATTAAAAAGAAAACCCCATGCAGGTTACGTTGGAACGTTATTGTATACGTTTCAATTATTGCCAGTGTGTTTAAAGGTTTCAGGAAGAATAAAGGAGACGTGTTGCAGACACCTACATATAACAGACATTAGACATATAATGTAAAACCATGCATTAAATTGCAAATGGAATAGGACAGTTTTCTAGGCAGTAATCAGTTACACTAAACTAATTCTTCGGTTATATGTTTCACATTCAGGCTACTTGCATTACTTTGAAACACAAATGTGAATATTTCTTTCGATGTAGAAGTGGGGATACATCGCGAAAACCTATTTTGTCTCTAGAATTCGTACTGGAATGGTAAACAATAGATATATCCGTAATCAAACCACAATGTCAATCCAAGCCGGTGGAGAAATGTTTAACAAGTTTTCCAGGATAATGATACATACCCATATGAGTGCCCTAGATATTTTGTCTACCCATAATATATGACCTTCATGGAGAACCAGTCTGTCTACATCTTTCAGGTATGGATGATTGGAAAGTAAAACTTTATGGTCGCTTCCGTCGTATTTGATAGAGTGAAGGGACTGAGACCTGTTTGTATAGAAGACAGAGCTGCGGTAGTTTTGAAAACATGTGTTACCGATATTAAAGCAAGTATTTATATATTTAATGAAATAAAATATATATTTTTTTCACCGTTTCAAAAAAAAAGTGAAAATATATATGTTTTCATTTTTCACTGGTTTGGTCTACACTTGAAAACATATGGAAACAAACAGATGCATACACGCACATTTAGACGTACTGAAATCTAAATGAAATCTAGAAGTCTTAAAGAACTATTTTTCCAAAATGAACCCGCAAAAACAAACCACACATATTGTGACGTCATGACGCAATGCAAGTGACGTTGCACGATTGCATTGGGTATTTTTTTTTTGGTTAAAACTATTGAAAATACATGAAATAAAAAAAGACAATTTGTCTTTCACTACACTACTCATGACAATATTGGAAAATATAATATATAATACTAAAAGAACATGGAAAAGGAATAAACAATGTTGTATTAAATACTTTTTCAAATATGAAACATGAAATATAGAATTATTATAGCACAATGTTGTGTACTGCATTTCTTTGACATTTCAGTATATAATATATATATATTTAATTTAAACATATACTGAAGGTCAATTACATGTCACATCTTAGAATAAACAAGTATATATTATACCTTGCATCTACAAAATAAATTCGTTTCTGTCCAATATCAACCACTAATGCTGTAGCCCGTCCTCCATTGACAATTGTCAGTGAGGTTATATTAAACACGGTAGAATGTTCCTCAGTTACTATGGAATAACTTTCTATAGACGAGGACTGGTCGAAAGCAACTCCACGCCGGTCAATCCAAAACAACTTTCTGAAAAATAAACAAACAAAACGTATAATTGCCAGTAACAAATATACAGCATTACGTTTTCTACTCTACAGCTGTACATTGATATTCAAAGATAAGTATAAAGCAAGTTTTATTTTTGGACGATTTCAATGTCTTGTAAAGGTGCAAGCCTAGAACAGTCAAAACTGTGCCCAAGATTTTAATAGAGATAACATGGATTTTACAGACCGCTGGTTTAGAAACCTGTTTTAACATTTACAGTGTATCTTTACATGTGAATATAGATTACATGCCAAAAAGACCACGTTTTTGTCTGTCCCAATTGTGGTCAGTTTAGACGGTGGTCGGTATAAACGGTGGTTAGTATAGACGGTGGTCGGTATAAACGGTGATCGGTATAGACGGTGGTTAGTAAAGACGGTGATTGGTATAGACGGTGGTCAGTATAAACGGTGGTCAGTATAGACGGTGGTCAGTATAGACAGATTTGACTGCAGGACAATATTGGTTACACGTTATAAACTGTCAAATTACATTATATAAATATTAAGAAATAAATACCCTTCTAATGGATCTATTGACAAACTGATTGGATATTTCATGTCATCTGACAGCAGTGTTGTAACCATTCTGCCACTTAGACTTGACGTCCTGAGCCGGGCAACCGGCACACTCTCTGTCCAGAACAGTACTCGCAAATTCCAGTCGACAGCAATGGACTCGACACTGGCAGATCCTGTATCAATAATCGGGCGAATATTTCGCAGTGCTGTTTGTTGTAAAAATAGAAAAAAAAACAAAAGAATTAAAAAATATATATATATAAAAAAAACAATAAAAAACCTATATTTTTCTAAAAGGCGAGCTCGCCGGTGACTCAGTTCTAACAGAACGAGATAAGTAATGTTCTGTAAAAGAGAGATCTCATTATATATAACAGAACATGTATTTGTATTTTACACAAATTGAAATGACATTCATTCTCTGCATTACCACGAAAATGAATGCAGGTGGAAGGTGATTACGATCAAAACATGCTATTTTAATTTTTTATTCTCTTTCCTCTTCGGTAGTGTAAACACTGGTTTTAGAATCTACGTATTGTTATAAAGACTATATCATTCAATCATAATTGTTCACAATTACGTTAGAAAACACTTCTAGGTCTATGAAATAAGTTAATTCCAGCAAAACCCGTAGTTCGTTTGATCAGCATGTTTGAAGTGCTTAGTGCTAGAAGGGGCTAATCCAAGAATGAATATCCAACAGGGAAAGCCACGCTCAAAAAACGCAGCCTCCCCGAACGTAACCCCAGCACGCGGACGCTTACACGACCAACGCACACACAATATAAACACACAAGGACAAAAAAACAACAAATAAAGTAACACAGTGGGGCACCGCCTTGGAACGGTTAGTGGCAAAACCACCACAGGGGAGCTTAATTGTGCATCTAAGTTACATTTTAAGCAAAACTGAGAAATTGATTTTATTTTTATCTGAAGGGATTTTTTTTTTGATTTTTCACGCTTTTTCAATATAATTAAACTGATACACGGCACCCTTTTAAGTCCTTCATTTCTCTAAACAACATGAGCAAGTTTCATTAAATTTTGATATATTGATAGAAGTTGCACAGGTGGATTGAGTCTATTAAAACAGCATGGTTTAAACGATATAATCTACATCAAAAATGATTCGCCACGATCCTCTTTGTTTAGCTACAATTAAGACATACAGACAAACCCGTGGAGTTTCTTCCTAAAACCTTTGTAGAGTTATTGAGTATTGTCAGATTTACTAAATCATAAATGTGTTGACAAACGGCTGGCTGATGCACAAGATGCACGTGCGATAACATTTATTACCGTGAGCAACGCAAAAGTACAGATAATGTAAATAGGACAGGTGCTGGAACCTTCAACGCATTGTGTTGCTAATAGTATATTGCAAAATGATGTAACACGTATGTTACGTACAGAAAATATTTCAAAGGAACTTGTTATTAAAGAAGACATTCACATGTTGTATTGTCTGGTCATAATGTTTCTAGTGTAACAAATATGTTGCGCAGAGAAAATCAGAACCATAAAACAATCTGGTTTTGAAAAACATTCTCGAACGTGCATCTTCCAGCGTTTTCTTTAGAAACACTACAAACACTTTCATGAGCTGAATGCAGTTTTAAAATCTGTTTGTTAAAAGTCAGTGATTCACAAACATGACAAAATGAACTCTTTCTACTACAAAGAAGAAGAAAAAAAAGAAAAGAGAATATTTGGAAAGAATGAGCAAATCAGACCCACTCCAAACAATGCCACAAAATGTGTTGATATCTCACATAATACAAGAAAACGATTTATAGGAAACGGAGACACCCGCATTCAACAAACGCATCTAAATATAATACAGAGTAAAGGAATGACAGTATACGAGACATTTAGACCGCCTGCACAGACGCTAACGTCATGCATATTTGAGAGGTTTCCGTCATGTCTATGATGTAGTTTCACAACGACCTATACCTGCAAACATATTTTATACTCGCGTTAGCTGCAAAAACTGCGCACTGTCATGTCATGTATAGAAAATTTGTATTTTGTTTTATTATTTTCGAAGTGTTGTAATTGATTAATCCGCTGACAAAATGCTGGCATAAAAGCCCAAGATCTACGTGAGATAACATTTATTGCTGGAAATAATATATGTCTTTAGATTACAGGAATAACACAGGTGTTGAAAGGTGCTGCATTATCTGTCAAGTTTAATTCAACTGATTGGCAGTTAAAAGCCTCCATTCCCCTGCTTAAATAGTGATTCATATGACTTAAATTCTAGTCAGGCTATATTATTATACCCTAATTGATATGTTGTGTGTTTGCCGTACTTCGGTAAGCAGAAGAAATAGATTTGTTCGTAAAAATCATAAGCGCTGTTGCACATGTTATGTGCCATTCTTACAGTAAGACGCTTTCGTTGCTGAGTGGTTAAAATTGGTAAGTTTCGCTACTGTGCGTCCAAGCCTTGCATGGACGCCGTCAAGTTGACCTGCTGATCTTCAGTTATATCTGGTGCCCCCCTCGTGCCTGAATTAAAGCCTAGAGGCTGAAGTTTCTACCAATGACACTGTTTGTACAGCTGTACTTTTTCAACAGTTCAAAAGTTTACAAGGTAAGGGGAAAGTTTAATGATGAACCATCTTTCCATGTTTTTCTCTTATACCTTTCATGTTTACTGCATCCATCTGACGGAAAAGAAGAAATAAATGTGCATTGTTGAACATTTAACGCTTTGATGTCTTACGATCACTTGCGAACATTATTACATTATTAAACATGTGCACTCATTGTTGTTCGCAATTTATGATCGTTTTGAGCTAGGTGTTGGGTAAAACATGACAGTTCTCTTCCAATATTGTAGATGCAGTATAACTGTGATTGATTTGTGTCATACATAGAATTTAAAAAAGAAACTTAAGGTATTTACGCGGTATTACAACGATTGTTACGGAATCAGATTGAAGGTCAGATCAATGGAATCAGACATAATTTTCAAGAAGAATACTATTAGAATTAGTAATAAAGAGTAAACTTATCTTGTAGTAAAGGACAGTTTACCACCTTTTTCAACTAGGAAGACGCATTAATATTGTTGTTGATGAATTGTGTTAGACATTAACAGTCTGGATAATGGTACTCATAACAATTGTTGATTGGCTGAGTTTTCCTTGGGGGTTTCATGCTTAAAATCACGAGATCTATTTTGTCACCAGACATACTAAAAGAGTATTATCCTCATTATGCGATTATATGATTGTCTTTTAATGTTTTAGGAGTTTCATTGACATCGATGGCTGTTTTGTTTACTAATTTATTTTCTTTTGACCGCCAACTGGTTGAGAAGTTCATTCATTTGCAATGATACAAAACAGAAAGAATAATACAAATACAAACGCAAACGCAAACGTATTTGTTGTTTTATCAGGGTTCGTGCCCTTGTGAAAAAATAAGAAACCCTTGTGATCCAAAACTAATCCTATATGTTTTGATCATAGAGCGGAATGACATTACTGTAAGAAAGGCTCATGCTATTCCTTCTGTTGATTTTTAGGTAAGACATTTAGGCGGAATTTGCATTGTTGTTGTCAGATTATGTTTATCTGTTGACAAACTGCTGGCATATGCACGGAATTTACGAGCGATTACATTTAATGAGAGAAAAATAGATTACAGATATATCACAGGTGCTGAAATTTATTTTGCATTTGAACTGTGTTACGTTTAGTTAAGCTGAAATACAAACTGCTGATATGCAGTACGGAACGTTAATACTGTATAAATATGTTGCAATCATACAGTTAAAACATATTCGTGTAAAGCGAATACAGTTTTCGCACAGGCAGTTTTTTTTCACATAAAAAAAGAAGAATGATATTATAATATATTCTGGAGATAAACGTGACAGGTATTAATACTGTACAGTATAAGTACTGGCTGTGAGAGGTATTAGTACAGTACAGCATAGGTACTGACTGTGAGAGGTATTGTTAGAGTACATTATAGGTACTGACTGTCGGAGGTATTGGTACAGTGCAGTATAGGTATCGACTGTGAGAGATATTGTTACATTGCAGAATAGGAACTGACTGTGAGAAGTAATAGTATAGTACAGCGTAGGTACTGACTGTGAGAGGTATTGTTAGAGTACATTATAGGTGCTGACTGTCGGAGGTATTGGTACAGTGCAGTACAGGTATCGACTGTGAGAGATATTGTTACATTGCAGAATAGGAACTGACTGTGAGAAGTAATAGTACAGTACAGCGTAGGTACTGACTGTGAGAGGTATTGTTAGAGTACATTATAGGTGCTGACTGTCGGAGGTGTTGGTACAGTGCAGTATAGGTATCGACTGTGAGAGATATTGTTACAGTGCAGAATAGGAACTGACTGTGAGAAGTAATAGTACAGTACAGCGTAGGTACTGACTGTGAGATGTATTGTTAAGAGTATAATATAGATACTGACTTTGGGAGGTATTGGTACAGTGCAGTATAGGTATCGACTGTGGGAGGTATTTGTACAATACAGTATTCTACGATATGTGAAATAGTCCAGCAAAACCAATAGTAAAATATTTGAAGAGCTTATTGGGCAAAGCCAGATTTTGATCCAAAATGAGATTATAAGGGTCTTACTTGCATGCCTCGGTAAGGCACGATTTTATCATCCCGATGGACAATGTGGAATGAAAAACCAAGCGTTATCGGGATTTTTATCCGGCATGTTTTGAAAATAGGTGTCATTCGCAGGCAGACATGTAAGAAAGAGCACTTTTCTCACTGTAGATCGCAATGACACAGATTTTGGTATCTCCTGGCATTATCTATATAGTTTATGACGTCATAATAGGGCTAGTACTATGTGACGTCTTTTAAGACAATGTTTTCCCCAAGGAGACAAATATTTCCTTTCCCGGCCATGTAGGCAAGAAATCAGTATCATTTTTATTCTATTTAAAACACGGCAGTACCTCTCATGAATAGACTCAATCAAACCGAGCCTACTATTATTTTGCATGGCTGCATTCTTTGCTTCCAAAGTATCATTTTACAGATTTTATTAACCCCATTCTTGTATACACACCATTCTGAAACGCTTCTAGTTAAAATATATTATTCAACATTTGACAGAAAATTACCACATTCTTAGTTTGAAATCAGCATTTTGATCCACATATTAGATCTACCAAAGGTTATAGAAAAAATAAAAAATATATGTTTTAGTGCTTTTCTCAAAATAATTAAAATGTGACATGGCACCCTTTCTAGCAATAAGGCCTTCATTTCTCTAAACAGCAGAAAACACTAAATTATGATATATTAATAGAAACTGCACAGATGGATTTAATGTAAGAAAACAACATGGTTCAAACGATAAAATCTGCATGAAATAATTCTGAGACATACAGACGAACCTGTAGAGCTTTGTAGAATTATTGAGTATTGTCAGATTAACTTAATGTGTTGACACATGGTTGGCTGATACACGAGATGTACATGCGATAACATTTATTACAGTGAATAATGCAAGAGTACAGATAATGTAAATAGGACAGGTGCTGGAACCTACAATTCATTGTGTTGTTATAATATATTGCAGGTATGTTAAGAAGAGAAAATATTTCGAAGGAATTTGTAAAGAAGACATTCACATGCTGTATTGTCTGGTCATAATGTTTCTAGTATAAGAAATACGTTGCGCATAGAGATATGAGCACTAATATGAACAACCCCATACTGGCATAATTGGAATACGGTTACATATTTGAAAGAGCTGCTCAAATAGAACGTAAACATTTAATTGACTTTGCCGTTGAATTCAGGATCTTAAGTCGTTGTAGAATACAATCATTCTTTACTTTCAATATATGCAGTATGTGTTACAATCAGGCATTTACTTGATCTTTCTTGTCCTTACAATCTGCGATATGTTATTTATAATCTTAAATCTCACAATAACCGTTCTAGACGTACGTTTTCCATTTTACATGTTCAATGTATGTACATGTAGCATGCGACGTTCTTTGTTCGCGTTGCAAATTTAAATAGATTACATTTTGCTGGTTTAAGTAGATTACAGTCTGAGAGTTAAAATGAGTAACACTGCGAATTTAAGTAGATTAAACTTGCGAATTAAAGTAGATTACACTTTGTGATTTACTTTGTGATTTTAATTAAAGAGACTATACAGACATTACTCATTAGGCAGAATACCCCTTTCTGACAAACATAGACAATTTATATGCTTTAAGTGAACGTTTTAAAAATGTTTATTAGGATTTATGCGGCAGCAGCGTATGTTAAGAGAATAAATGCAGGTTTAAGGTAGTTTCAAGAATTATACCCAGAATTGCACCCTTTACCTGTGTCTTTAGAAAACCTACAGTGTTTTCTATGAGGTGCATGCTGTTCTACAAACTGTTTTTTTTTAATTGCATGATTTACAAAGTGAATTCTTTCCATTACAAAACATTAAAAAGAAAAGAAAGAGTATCCGAAACAAAGAACAAATTAAACACAGTGTCACAAAATGTTAGCTAAGTCACTTTCAACAAACACGTAGATATCTGACAAGATACAGGATAAAGGAATATTAGTATATGCCGCATTCAACAAACACATAAATGTGTGTGGACACATAATAGACCATCTGCAGAGGCGTTAACTCGCACATATTTCAGAGGAACACCCTTATTTTGTTCCTTAATACCCTTACATCATCCTATAAAACAAATTCTTTGTTTGTTTTCAGTCATGTATAGAACATTTGTAATTTGTTCTGTAACTTCGAAATGTGTTAATCGATTAATCCATTGACAAACTGTTGGTATAAAATATCATTATGGCTTAAATGTTTTAAGAGTTCCATTGACACCGCTTGTTTTTAACGGAATAATTTGCTTATTCCGTTTTTACCGTCAACTTGTTGAGTTTTCCATTGATTTGCAATCATATAAAACAGATAAGACTTAAACAAACGCAAATTTTCGGAATTAATGCCCTCACGGATTAATAAGAAACCCTTGTGACCTAAAACTATTCCTGATATATTTGATCATAGAGCGGAATGACATTATTGTAAGAAGGGCTCATGCTCTTCCTTCTGTTGATATTTTAGGTTAGACATTTAGGCGGAATTTGCATTGTTATTGTCAGATTATGTTTATCTGTTGACAAACTGCTGGCATATGCACGGAATTTACGAGCGATTACATTTAATGAGAGAAAAATAGATTACAGATATATCACAGGTGCTGAAATTTATTTTGTATTTGAGCTGTGTTACGTTTAGTTAAGTTGAAATACAAACTGCTGATATGCAGAACGGAACGTTCGCATTCAGCACGTTAAGAAGTCATGCATGTATATTCCTGTCACACAATTAATACTGTATAAATATGTTGCAATCATACAGTAAAAACATGTTCGTGTAAAGCGAACACAGTTTTCGCACAGGCACAGTTTTTTCACATAAAAGAAGAAGAATGATATTATAATATATTCTGGAGATAAACGTGACAGGTATTAATACTGTACAGTATAGGTACTGACTGTGAGAGGTATTAGTACAGTACAGCATAGGTACTGACTGTGAGAGGTATTGTTAGAGTACAATATAGGTACTGACTGTGGGAGGTATTGGTAAAGTGCAGTATAGGTATCGACTGTGAGAAATATTGTTACAGTGCAGTATAGGAACTGACTGTGAGAAGTATTAGTACAGTACAGCGTAGGTACTGACTAGGTGCTGAGAGGTATTGTTAGAGAACAATATAGGTACTGACTGTGGGATGTAGAACTATTAATACAGTGCAGTATAGGTATCGACTGCGAGAGGTATTGGTACAATACAGTATATGTTCGAAAACACTCTACGATATGTGAAATAGTCCAGCAAAACCAATAGTAAAATATTTAATGAGCTTATTGGCAAAGCCAGATTTTGATCCAAAATGAGATTATAAGGGTCTTACTTGCATGCCTCGGTAAGGCACGATTTTATCATCCCGATGGACAATGTGGAATGAAAAACCAAGCGTTATCGGGATTTTTATCCGGCATGTTTTGAAAATAGGTGTCATTCGCAGGCAGACATGTAAGAACACTTTTCTCGCTGTAGATCGCAATGACACAGGTTTTGGTATCTCCTGGCATTATCTATATAGTTTATGACGTCATAATAGGGCTAGTACTATGTGACGTCTTTTAAGACAATGTTTTCCCCAAGGAGACAAATATTTCCTTTCCCGGCCATGTAGGCAAGAAATCAGTATCATTTTTATTCTATTTAAAACACGGCAGTACCTCTCATGAATAGACTCAATCAAACCGAGCCTACTATTATTTTGCATGGCTGCATTCTTTGCTTCCAAAGTATCATTTTACAGATTTTATTAACCCCATTCTTGTATACACACCATTCTGAAACGCTTCTAGTTAAAATATATTATTCAACATTTGACAGAAAATTACCACATTCTTAGTTTGAAATCAGCATTTTGATCCACATATTAGATCTACCAAAGGTTATAGAAAAAATAAAAAATATATGTTTTTGTGCTTTTCTCAAAATAATTAAAATGTGACATGGCACCCTTTCTAGCAATAAGGCCTTCATTTCTCTAAACAGCAGAAAACACTAAATTATGATATATTAATAGAAATTGCACAGATGGATTTAATGTAAGAAAACAACATGGTTCAAACGATAAAATCTGCAATAGTAAAATATTTGAAGAGCTTATTGGGCAAAGCCAGATTTTGTTCCAAAATGAAATTATAAGGGTCTTACTTGCATGCCTGCTAAGGCACGATTTTATCATCCCGAAGGACAATGTGGAATGAAAACCCAAGCGTTATCGGGATCTTTATCCGGCATGTTTTGAAAATAGGTGTCATTCGCAGGCAGACATGTAAGAGCACTTTTCTCGCTGTAGATCGCAATGACACAGATTTGGGTATCTCCTGGCATTATCTATATAATTTATGACGTCATAATAGGGCTAGTACTATGTGACGTCTTTTAAGACAATGTTTTCCCCAAGGAGACAAATATTTCCTTTCCCGGCCATGTAGGCAAGAAATCAGTATCATTTTTATTCTACTTAAAACACGGCAGTATTTCTCATGAATAGACTCAATCAAACCGAGCCTGCAATTATTTTTCTTCGTTGCATTCTTTTCTTCCAAAGTATCATTTTACAGATTTTATCAACCCCATTCTTGTATACACACCATTCTGAAAACGCTTCTAGTTAAAATATTTTATTCAACATTTGAAAATTACCACATTCTTAGTTTGAAATCAGCATTTTGATCCACATATTAGATCTACCAAAGTTTAGAGAAAAAATAAAAAAATATAGATGTTTTAGTGCTTTTCTCAAAATAAATAAAATGTGACATGGCACCCTTCTTGCAATAAGGCCTTCGTTTCTCTAAACAACATAAAACATTAAATTATGATGTATTAATAGAAATTGCACAGATGGATTTAATGTAATAAAACAACATGGTTCAAACGATAAAATCTGCATCAAAGAATTCTGAGACATACAGATGAACCTGTAGAGTTTCTTCCTAAAAACTTTGTAGAATTATTGAGTATTGTCAGATTAACTTAATGTGTTGACACATGGTTGGCTGATACACGAGATGTACGTGCGATAACATTTATTACAGTGAATAATGCAAGAGTACAGATAATGTAAATAGGACAGGTGCTGGAACCTACAATTCATTGTGTTGTTATGATATATTGCAGGTATGTTAAGAAGAGAAACTATTTCGAAAGAATTTGTTAAGAAGACATTCACATGTTGTATTGTCTGGTCATAATGTTTCTAGTATAAGAAATACGTTGCGCATAGAGATATGAGCACTAATATGAACAACCCCATACTGGCATAATTGGAATACGGTTACATATTTGAAAGAGATGCTCAAATAGAACGTAATACTATACATTTAATTGACTTTGCCGTTGAATTCAGGATCTTAAGTCGTTTACCATACCATTTGTTGTAGAATACAATCATTCTTTACTTTCAATATGTGCAGTATGTGTTACAAACAGGCATTTACTTGATCTTTCGTGTCCTTACAATCTACGATATGTAACACAATAACCGTTCTAGATGTACGTTTTCCATTTTACATGTTCAATGTATGTACATGTAGCATACTACGTTCTTTGTTCGCGTTGCAAATTTAAATGGATTGTAAACATTTTGCGGGTTTAAGTAGATTACAATTTGAGAGTTTAAATGAATAACACTGCGAATTTAAGTAGATTAAACCTTGCGAATTAAAGTAGATTACACTTTGTGATTTACTTTGTGATTTTAATTAAAGAGACTATATAGACATTGCTCATTAGGCAGAATACCCCTTTCTGACAAACATAGACAATTTATATGCTTTAAGTGAAAGTTTTAAAAATGTTTATTAGGATTAATGCGGCAGCAGCGTATGTTAAGAGAATAAATGCAGGTTTAAGGTAGTTTCAAGAATTATACCCAGAATTGCACCCTTTACCTTTGTCTTTAGAAAACCTACAGTGTTTTCTATGAGGTGCATGCTGTTCTACAAACTGTTTTTTTTTTAATTGCATGATTTACAAAGTGAATTCTTTCCATTACAAAACATTAAAAAGAAAAGAAAGAATATCCGAAAACAAAGAACAAATTAAACACAGTGTCACAAAATGTTAGCTAAGTCACTTTCAACAAACACGTAGATATCTGACAGGATAAAGGAATATTAGCACATGCCGCATTCAACAAACACATAAATGTGTGTGGACACATAATAGACCGTTTGCAGGGGCGTTAACTCGCACATATTTCAGAGGAACACCCTCATTTTGTTCCTAAATACACTTACATCATCCTATAAAACAAATAAATTCTTTGTTTGCTTTCAGTCATGTATAGCACATTTGTAATTTGTTCTGTAACTTCGAAGTGTTTTAATTGATTAATCCATTGACAAACTGTTGGTATAAAAGATTATTACTGCTTAAAGTTTTTAGGAGTTCCATTGACACCGCTTGTTTTTAACGGAAGAATTTGCTTATTCCGTTTTTAAAACTGATAAGACTTAAACAAATAAAGACGAATAAGAAACCCTTGTGATCTAAAACTATTCCTGATATATTTGATCATAGAGCGGAATGACATTATTGCAAAAAAGGATCATGCTCTTCCTTCTGTTGATTTTTAGGTTAGACATTTAGGCGGAATTTGCATTGTTATTGTCAGATTACGTTTATCTGTTGACAAACTGCTGGCATATGCGCGGAATTTATGAGCGATTACATTTAATGAGAGAAAAATAGATTACAGATATATCACAGGTGCTGTAATTTATTTTGCCTGTAAACTGTGTTTCGTTTGTCCAGTTATTTATTTATTTATTTGGGTTTTACGGCGCACCAACACAGTATAGGTTGGCTGAAATGCAAACTGCTGATACGCAGTACGGAACGGCTGCATTTAGATGGTTAAGAAGTCATGCATGTCATTGTATATTCCTGTCAAACAATTAATACTATATAAATATGTTGCGTTCATAAAGTATAAAACGAACACAGTTTTCGCACAGGTTTTGTCACATGAAAAATTATGTGGATAAACGTGACAGATTTAAGTACAGAAATTATATTGACCCTTAGAGGTATTAGTACAGTACAGTAGAGATATTGACGTCAATGATTAATTACTCTTCAGGAAATGTGGACGGCATTTATCGTGTTTCATTTGTATTGCCGATTAACAACCCTTGAAGTGTAAATTATTTGTACAATAACTATTAGAAATAATTATCACAGTATCTAGCTCTTCTCATTTTAAGAAGTGGTGTCAACTGTCGCTTTCTGGGTTGCAATATTTAAGGCTAATACAGATGAAATATAAAGAAACTAGAGGTGCTTTTGAGAAAAGCGCGTGTCTCCCTCAACTGCCTAATCATCTGAGTAGCAAGTCTGTCTTTATATACTATTTACCTGTTGGAGTCAGCAATAAAAAGCACGAAGTTGTAAAATGTTCCCGCTTTTTGTGTGTGCAACAATTGGATGTAAACGTCCTAAATATATTGTCTTTAGTACTGATTATGTATGAATCCTAGCCGACTCTCAGCTCTTTGTATTCCTTTGATTATCTACAATAAATAGTCAATGTACCGAAATACCACTCAAATATCAAGACTGTATACAACTATACATGTTCTTCGGTAATTGAATTGCTTACCAAAATGTTCTTGCCATGTGAACAAATGTGTGAAATCCTCTATAATGAGCAATCTAATTGCACAGTTTGAAGTTTTCAGATGTGCCGATACATTTGATTCGCATATCTTTATTATACACGTGCTTTTCGCGCAAGGTGCTCTGCAAAAACGTTTAATTTCTGATATGAGATGCAGTTTTTACCATTATAAACATATGTTTTAAACATACAGTGAAACTAATAAAATTTTTGTCATACCGAACATCAGTAATTTTGGGGTTCAAATGGCATGATTGTACTTGGTACAAACTCAAATATTCTTGTCTGGAAATGATCTATATCCTAGTGATGTGGTATTTTAAACATTACATATTTTACTGTGTAAAGCTCTGTAAATGCTTTGAAATCAGTATTAATAGTTCTTTTGATGATTCTCTTGCACTATATTTTAATTCCTGGTTGGAGGTAAAGTTATAAAAACATGTTGTACACCCGCAGCATGTTTGTCATTTCCAAGGCTTTAGAAATAGTTTATTTCAAAGTGAAAACACACACAAAAAGCAATTAGACATAATGAAACGCATCTCAATTCAACTAGGTATGTCTTATGTGGTACAATATACTTCTTGCATTATTATATGCCATTTTCCTGACAATTTGGGCCGCGAGGTTATGAATTTGACGGTAGCACTGAACAGTGAAAACAAATAAAAATCTAGGATGAATAAAATATAAAGGTACAATATATCGATTGTTTTCATTATCACATAAAATGAAAGACAGTGCAAATTGCTTTATAGAAATGTGTTTATTACGCTAGGGTTGCTGCTAATGAAAGACAGCGAACATTGCTTTATAGAAATGTGTTTATTATGCTAGGGTTGCTGCTAATGAAAGACAGCGAACATTGCTTTATAGAAATGTGTTTATTATGCCAGGGTTGCTGCTAATGAAAGACAGCGAACATTGCTTTATAGAAATGTGTTTATTATGCTAGGGTTGCTGCTAATGTTATTTAGCAACAACATTGGTCATCAAGAAAAGTACGAGGAAATCGTTTTGCAGAAGTTGCTGCTCATTTTTATTAGCAACAAATTTAGTCTCCTAGGAAACCGTTTTGCAAAGGTTGATGCTAAAGTCAATTAGCAGCGAAATTGGTCTCCTAGGAAAGTACAAGGAAACCGTTTTGCAGAGGTTGATGCTAAGATAAATGAGCAATAAAATTGGTCGTCTAGGATCGTACAAGGAAATCGTTTTCAAAAGACGATTTTAAGATAAATTAGCAATAACATAGATCTCTTAAGAACGTACGAAGACATCTTTTAGCAACGGTAGATGCTGACGTTAATTAGCAATAAAACTGGTCTCCTACGACCGTACAAGGAATTCGTTTTGCAGTGGTTGATGCTAAAGTACACTGGTCTCCTACGAATTTAAGAGGAAATCGTTCTGCAGAGGATTCGTTAACAGTGGCGAGGCCGTACATGCCGAAAGATAATGTTTCACAGTAATGATAAAGTTCAGCACGTCTGAATTATGGATGTAAGAAAGGTAATTGAGTAATGTAGTGCAGTAGCTATTTGGTGCTTTCAGGCAAACATTTGCGCGTCATTTACAGACTACAAAGTATGAGGTCAGACACACAAAGTAATACAGCGACAATTACATAGAAAAGATAGCAAGATAAATGAAAGTGTCGACGCCAGGTAAAGATTTGCAAATTAACTTTTGTAATGTACCATATAATGATCGTTATCAGAGATACACAGAAAATTACCAGTGAATTAAATATCGATCTATTTGTCTTTGAATTTTGAAGAACACTCATTTTCATGGTGCATTTCATATACAAAAACATATACAGCATTTTTGAATACACGTTTATAAAGGCATTATTATTCAACTACGCAATTTTGTGCACCATTTGAGACTGAACTAATACCAAACCAAAATCAGCTGAAATAATAAACTTAGGGCCAAAATGAGGATACAGGGCCATACTTATTGTTTAAAATAAGAAATATACATGCCAAAACTACACTACGTATGGTAAGTCCCCTTTATTTTGAGACATTGTCATGATTACAACATAGCTCAAAATAAAGAAAATGCATATATACATTTTATTTGACCATATGAGCCGCACCATGAGAAAATCAACATTGTACATTTGCGACCAGCATGGATCCAGACCAGCCTGCGCATCCGCGCAGTCTGGTCAGGATCCATACTGTTCGCTTTCAAAACGTATTGCAATTAGAGAAACCGTTAGCGAACAACATGGATCCTGACCAGGGCCCAGTTGTTTGAAACTTTAACAGGCTGTTAAACTAACCGTCTGTTATATTTTGATTAAAAATATCTGTCTTTGTGGGAACCACTAGTATGATGCTATGATTTTACTGTAAAAACATTTAAGACCTAATAATCCTTAACTCATAACTTTGTTTTTCTAAGTCTTCTAAATGTTGAAATATAACCCTAAAAGTTAATCGACTGTTAGCTTAATCGCCTGTTAAAAGTTTCGAACAACTGGGTCCAGACTGCGCAGATGCGCAGGCTGGTCTGGATCCATGCTGCTCATAAATGCACTATGTTGGTTTTCTCATGGTACGGCTCATATAATGAAACTATATTATTTCCTAGCTTTGGGTACTTTCATTAAATCTACATTATACAATTATTGAATGTTGAGCCATTGGATATGATGTGATATTCACCGGAAGAGGTCAATATTGCCCTCTTCCGGTGAATATCGCATCAAATTCAAAGGCCCAAGAGTCAATAACTGTTTTATTATATGTATTATTGTTTATTTATTTTTATTATACTGTTGAAACCTATTTAATGTTTGAAAGTAGCAATAACTGTGTGAAACTTTCATTCTGTTTTTAGAGAGTCATGTTTAATGGGGAAAACCCACGAACCATTACACATGAAATATATTTTGAAAGATGATAAGCGGTTTCGGCCAATGAAATTTAGGTTTTTTTTAGAACATATAATCTTTACTTCATGAAAATGTCTTTGAGGTTCAATATTTAATCCACCCATCAAATATTTAAGTTCAATAAGCTGATAAATAGCATCATTCGTAATACAGATTTAACTTAAGGGTAGTGGGCCCGGAATGACAATCGGCAATTTCCGTTCGTTTACGTACTTTCCGTATGCGATTTCGGCATTCTCCGGTTGTTATGAAAACCATGTTTGTGCTATGGATGAAGGGTGTCGAATACGCATACGAAGAATATATAATCGCACGGGAACTCTCGTTTGTCATTACAGGTCCACTACCTTAAATGCAGTTTGAATATGAGCCGCCGCGCCATGAGAAAACCAACATAGTGCATTTGTGACCAGCATGGATCCAGACCAGCCTGCGCATCCGCGCAGTATGGTCAGGATCCATGCTGTTCGGTAACGGTTTCTCAAATTGCAATAGGCTTTGAAAGCGAACAGCGTGGATCCTAACCAGACTGCGCGGATGCACAGGCGCGCAGTCTGGTCTGGATCCATGCTGGTCGCAAATGCACTATGTTGGTTTTCTCATGGTGCGGCTCATATATGAATGGTCCTTGTCTTTAGAAAAACCTGTATTAGTGACATAAGATATATTTATTGTGTAACAATAATAATATTAATTTGAAATATCACTGTTTTTCTGATGTTCATTTATAAACAGAAACTAGTATTTTGTAATTCAGTTATCTAACGCAAATCAAAATCTACCATAATTTATAAATAAATTTTATTTTTGTTTTCATGGCAATCTAAATTGTCCAAAGCACCCATGCACCATGAGAATACAGACTGAGGTGAAAAGAAAAGGCCCATGATGAAACCAAAAATACGAGGTTAAGTTATATTTCGGTAAACCTATTTTAAACTGTTTCTAAACATTCAAATACTAGTATGATGTTTAGTTCATGATACGCATTAGTTGTCACAAAAATGACATGAAATGCATACGCTATGCACGTATTAAAATAGTCAAGATAATTTCTTCAAATTTTCAGATTTGAATTTACGGTAACCATATGTTCTTCATGGATATTTTGTTATCTCAGTTTTTATTTCGTTTCGTTACTAATAAAGGTTTTGTCATGGAACGGTTCATTTGTTTTTCATGTACAGAGTTTAGCAATTAATCGAATATACTTACATTCCACTACCAATGTGCCTCTGAAAATTTTTCCTTCTGTACTTGAGGCCCAGAATATATACTGTGATGGTTCGTAATAATCGATTGTCGTACTCATACGTGTGGGTAACCTTCGATATAATGTTATAGTATCCATGTTGTTTGTTGACCTTATGTCAAGCAGCTGTATGTTGTTTCCACTGGTTACCAGAAAATTTAGGTCAAGGTCAATTTCTTCTAAAAAAGAAATAAAAAAAAACAGTATTACTGCATATTCTTTTCGAATAAAGCTTTTTTTCGACTCCAAGACCCAGGTAATAAGTTCTATTTTTTTTCTGTTTTGTCTGTGTTATTATATTGAATACATTTTCAGATTTGTGGTTGAAAGTTTATACTTCCATCTTTTAATTTGGACACTTTTCCTTAAAATGATCATTTCCACAAAAAATGATAATTTTGAACGAGATTTTTATGTTTGCAGTACAGTATTGTAATAGGTATAGTTAAAATATTTATTTTAATAAAACAAACAATCGAGCACGTTTGACTGTGATAGGAAAATTATGCAATTCCTTCATAGGAAACAAATCACATGTTGGACAAAAAATATGAAAGAAATAAACAAAACGTAAAATTATATATGAACAAAACGTAACATTATCTATGAACAAAACGTAAAATTATCTATGAACAAAACATAACATTATCTATGAACAATACGTAACATTATCTATGAACAATACGTAACATTATGTATGAACAAAATGTAACATTATCTATGAACAAAACATAAAATTTTCTATGAACAATACGTAACATTATCTACGAACAAAACGTAACATTATCTATGAACAAAACATAAAATTATCTATGAACAATACGTAACATTATCTAAGAACAAAACGTAAAATTATCTATGAACAAAACGTAACATTATCTATGAACAAAACATAAAATTTTCTATGAACAATACGTAACATTATCTACGAACAAAACGTAACATTATCTATGAACAAAACATAAAATTATCTATGAACAAAACGTAACATTATCTATGAACAAAACGTAACATTATCTATGAACAAAACATAAAATTATCTATGAACAAAACGTAAAATTATCTAAGAACAAAACGTAACATTATCTATGAACAAAACATAAAATTTTCTATGAACAATACGTAACATTATCTACGAACAAAACGTAACATTATCTATGAACAAAACATAAAATTATCTATGAACAATACGTAACATTATCTACGAACAAAACGTAACATTATCTATGAACAAAACATAAAATTATCTATGAACAATACGTAACATTATCTAAGAACAAAACGTAACAGTATCTATGAACAAAAGATAAAATTATCTATGAACTAAATGTCACATTATCTATGAACAAAACGTAAGATTTTCTATGTACTGGACATAAACTTTTCTATGAACAAAACGTAACATTATCTATGAACAAATCGTAAAATTGTCTATGAACAAAACGTAACATTATCTAAGAACAAAACGTAAAATTATCTATGAACAAAACGTAACATTATCTAAGAACAAAACGTAAAATTATCTATGAACAAAACGTAACATTATCTATGAACAAAACGTATTACTAACATTATCTATGAACAAAACGTAAAATTATCTAAGACCAAAACGTAAAATTATCTATGAACAAAACGTAACATTATCTATGAACAAAACGTAAAATTATCTATGAACAAAACGTAACATTATCTATGAACAAAACATAAAGTTATCCATGAACTAAACGTAACATTATCTATAAACAAAACGTAAGATTTTCTATGTACTAGACACAAACTTTTCTATGAACAAAACGTAACATTATCTATGAAAAAAACGTAAAATTGTCTATGAACAAAACGTAACATTATCTAAGAACAAAACGTAAAATTATCTATGAACAAAACCTAACATTATCTATGAACAAAACATAAAATTATCTATAAACAATACGTAACATTATCTAAGAACAAAACGTAAAATTATCATCTATTAACAAAACATAAAATTACCTATGAACAAAACGTAACATTATCTATGAACACAACATAAAGTTATC
Organism: Mercenaria mercenaria; assembly: GCF_021730395.1. Classification (NCBI taxonomy): domain Eukaryota; kingdom Metazoa; phylum Mollusca; class Bivalvia; order Venerida; family Veneridae; genus Mercenaria; species Mercenaria mercenaria. The sequence continues at coordinate 4,546,893 of NC_069378.1, forward strand.
TATGAACAAAACGTAACATTATCTATGAACAAAACGTAAAATTATCTATGAACAAAATGTAACATTATCTATGAACAAAACGTAAAATTATCTATGAACAAAACGTAACATTATCTATGAACAAAACGTAAAATTATCTATGAACAAAAAATAACATTATCTAAGAACAAAACGTAAAATTATCTATGAACAAAACGTAACATTATCTAAGAACAAAACGTAAAATTATCTATGAACAAAACGTAACATTATCTATGAACAAAACGTAACATTATCTATGAACAAAACGTAAAATTATCTAAGACCAAAACGTAAAATTATCTAAGACCAAAACGTAAAATTATCTATGAACAAAACATAAAGTTATCTATGAACAAAACGTAACATTATCTATGAACAAAACATAAAATTATCCATGAACTAAACGTAACATTATCTATAAACAAAACGTAAGATTTTCTATGTACTGGACACAAACTTTTCTATGAACAAAACGTAACATTATCTATGAAAAAAACGTAAAATTGTCTATGAACAAAACGTAACATTATCTAAGAACAAAACGTAAAATTATCTATGAACAAAACCTCACATTATCTATGAACAAAACATAAAATTATCTATAAACAATACGTAACATTATCTAAGAACAAAACGTAAAATTATCATCTATTAACAAAACATAAAATTACCTATGAACAAAACGTAACATTATCTATGAACAAAACATAAAGTTATCTATGAACAAAACGTAACATTATCTATGAACAATACATAACATTATCTATGAACAATACATAACATTATCTATGAACAAAACATAAAGTTATCTATGAACAATACATAAAATTATCTATGAACAAAACGTAACATTATCTAAGAACAAAACGTAACATTATCTATGAACAAAACATAAAATTATCCATGAACTAAACGTAACATTATCTATGAACAAAACGTAAGATTTTCTATGTACTGGACATAAACTTTTCTATGAACAAAACTTAACATTATCTATGAACAAAACGTAAAATTGTCTATGAACAAAACGTAACATTATCTAAGAACAAAACGTAAAATTACCTATGAACAAAACGTAACATTATCTATGAACAAAACATAAAATTATCTATGAACTAAACGTAACATTATCTATGAACAAAACGTAAGATTTTCTATGTACTGGACATAAACTTTTCTATGAACAAAATGTAACATTATCTATGAACAAAACGTAAGATTTTCTATGTACTGGACATAAACTTTTCTATGAACAAAACGTAACAATATCTATGTCAAAATAACAAAACATAACATTATCTATGGTTTAAAAAATTCATCATTTTTATCGAAAGAATAAAGAAGGATGTATTATGAATGTATTTGAATTACAATAACCTCGAACATTACACTACAATTAACCTTTAGCCTGTTCTGCCTTTGAGACCAGTGCAGACCAAGATCAGTCTGCACATTCGTACAGCTGATCATGGTGTGCACTGTTCGCTATTCTGTCAGTAAATTTACAGTGAACATTCCTTCAAATAATAAATGGTATTGCCCAAATTGAAAGATGGACAAGTCCATTATAGAAATTTAGCAGGGTAAAGGTTAAGCAGTCAATAATATGGCAATGAAAACACTGTTGTTTGTTTCATGGATTATAATATGTTATTTTAGTTACTGATCTAGTTTTTGATCAAAGTAGTTTTTGCTGTAATAAATATAAATAAAAATTCCTGTAAACCATTATACCTTCGTTTATAATAGAAGTACATGTATTTTGCCAAGGCGTGCTCTCAATCAAGCAGAATAATACACACTCGTATTACGTCAAGTATGAGGAGCTTCCATCGTGAAAGTCTTACAGGGGGTGGTGTGTGTGTGTGTGTATGTGTGTGTGTGTGTTTGTGTGTGTCTGTTTTTTTATTGAAATTCAATTTGTATCCTTTGCTGCAGGGGCGGCAACTATTCTTGGTAAATCGGTTAATGGATTTTAAATGGAATTCGTATTTTCAACGGGCATCACACATAAAACGCCCATGATAGATCCACACGTGAAGATTCTTTTATCCGCTATAAAAATGTAAATATTGCAAAATGGATATATTGTCTTTTTTTATTGCACTAACACTTAGGGTACTTTAAGCACAGACTGTAGGAAAAGCGATTTGGTAATTGAAAATTTGCATTCTTGAGAAGTGGTTGGCCGTATAACGACAATAAAACCAGGGAAATGGGAAACAGAAAATTTACGATAAAATATTTCTAAAGTTTTTGCGTTGTAAATAAAAAAAAGTATTTAGTAAGAGCTTATGGAGACGCAAAATGAAAGCAAAAATTATCCAAGTGTTGTTTGGAATCAATAATTCATTATTTCGGCTCAAGAGTGAGAAATAATTCGAATTAATATTAAACTCATTTTTTTAAAATAAAAACAATAGATAAAGGGTAAATCGTTTCAGTGTAAGATGGAAATGAGGCGCGCCATGAGAAAACCAACATAGTGCATTTGCGACTAGCATGGATCCTGACTAGACTGCGCTTTATGGGATTTATAGACTTCTTTAAAGTTTGAAAATGGTTATATCATCACGATATAGACCCCCATTATCACAAAACAGTTCACCGCTAAAAATGTTTAAAAGTTTGGGATATGATCATTGTTTGAGAAGATACCCTAACGGTTATATACATACATATATTTCCTTGATTTTTTTTAATTATAAGTAAGGGAAGGCCAATTAGTCTAAACATATACCCATCTCTCGAAAACCTGAAATATATCTGGAAGGTACCTGCTGGAAAGTTGGCACACAACAACAAACTTGACAAGAGGTTTAGATTTGCAGTCTGGAATTCCTTTAAACAATTCAAATTTAAATGATTAGTAAAGCGATATTTTCGAACATTGTCTGACGGCGAAAAAATGACACAGCGACTCGGACCTATTAAGAGACAACATCATCTTTCTGGTATGCGAAACTTGTAGAATGCACAAAACAAATTGGCAAACGTTCAACGAACAAGATGCATTTTGCAAGCGCTTACTGAGAGATGCAGTTGATAAACGAGTGTATACAATCTCGGTGATGGGTTTATAGCAAATGTCTAAGTTTTCAATTAGCGTCTTATGTCAAACTGTAAGAGAATTTATCCCCCTACCGTCTTCTTTTCAATAAAGTTTCTTAGATTGAATTTTGATTACTTCACATACATTTGTCAAGAAGATCTTTCTGATTCTGGAATAGATTGTATCAGTTCAAATTGTAAATTCAAAAGATGACAAGTTAGAGCTCCGACGGAAACATAGGCACACATGTTGCTTTTCGCATAGGCAGCGACTCTAAGGGTAATATTCGCAGCGACCAACGTAAACGTAAATGAACTAACAATTCAGTTTAAGCAGTGCCCCTGAATAAATAATCTAATTTAAGCAGCATCATAAGTAAACGTAAATGAACTAACAATTCAGTTCAAGCAGTGCCCCTGAATAAATAATTTAATTTAAGCAGCATCATAAGTAAACGTAAATGAACTAACAATTCAATTTAAGCAGTGCCCCTGAATAAATAATCTAATTTAAGCATCATCATAAGTAAACGTAAGTGAACTAACAATTCAATTCAAGCAGTGCCCCTGAATAAATAATCTAATTTAAGCAGCATCATAAGTAAACGTAAATGAACTAACAATTCAGTTCAAGCAGTGTCCCTGAATAAATAATCTAATTTAAGCAGCACCATAAGTAAACGTAAATGAACTAACAATTCAGTTTAAGCAGTGCCCCTGAATAGATAATTTAATTTAAGCATCATCATAAGTAAACGTAAATGAACTAACAATTCAGTTTAAGCAGTGCCCCTGAATAGATAATTTAATTTAAGCATCATCATAAGGAAACGTAAATGAACTAACAATTCAGTTTAAGCAGTGCCCCTGAATAAATGATTTAATTTCAAGCAGCATCATAAGTATACGTAAATGAACTAACAATTCAGCTCAAGCAGTGGCCCTGAATAAATAATTTAATTCAAGCAGCATCATAAGTAAACGTAAGTGAACTAACAATTCAATTCAAGCAGTGGCCCTGAATAAATAATTTAATTCAAGCAGCATCATAAGTAAACGTAAGTGAACTAACAATTCAATTCAAGCAGTGCCCTTGAATAAATGATTTAATTCAAGCAGCATCATAAGTAAACGTATGTGAACTAACAATTCAATTCAAGCAGTGCCCTTGAATAAATAATTTAATTCAAGCAACATCATAAGTAAACGTAAGTGAACTAACAATTCAATTTAAGTCGAGGCAGCACCATAAGTAAACGTAAATGAACTAAAAATTCAGTTCAAGCAGTGGCCCTGAATAAATGATTTAATTTCAAGCAGCATCATAAGTTAACGTAAATGAACTAACAATTCAGTTCAAGCAGTGGCCCTGAATAAATAATTTAATTTAAGCAGCATCATAAGTAAACGTAAGTGAACTAACAATTCAATTCAAGCAGTGCCCTTGAATAAATAATTTAATTTAAGCAGCACCATAAGTAAACGTACGTGAACTAACAATTTAATTCAAGCAGTGGCCCTGAATAAATGATTTAATTCAAACAGCATCATAAGTAAACGTAAGTGAACTAACAATTCAATTCAAGCAGTGCCCCTGAATAAATAATTTAATTTAAGCAGCATCATAAGTAAACGTAAGTGAACTAACAATTCAGTTCAAGCAGTGCCCCTGAATAAATGATCTAATTTAAGCAGCATCATAAGTAAACGTAAATGAACTAACAATTCAGTTTAAGCAGTGCCCCTTAATAAATAATCTAATTTAAGCAGCATCATAAGTAAACGTAAGTGAACTAACAATTCAATTCAAGCAGTGGCCCTGAATAAATGATCTAATTTAAGCAGCATCATAAGTAAAAGTAAGTGAACTAACAATTCAGTTCAAGCAGTGCTCCTGAATAAATAATTTAATTTAAGCAGCATCATAAGTAAACGTAAGTGAACTAACAATTCAATTCAAGCAGTGCCCCTGAATAAATGATCTAATTTAAGCAGCATCATAAGTAAACGTAAATGAACTAACAATTCAGTTTAAGCAGTGCCCCTGAATAAATAATCTAATTTAAGCAGCATCATAAGTAAACGTAAGTGAACTAACAATTCAATTCAAGCAGTGGCCCTGAATAAATGATCTAATTTAAGCAGCATCATAAGTAAACGTAAATGAACTAACAATTCAGTTTAAGCAGTGGCCCTGAATAAATAATTTAATTTAAGCAGCATCATAAGTAAACGTAAGTGAACTAACAATTCAATTCAAGCAGTGCCCTTGAATAAATAATCTAATTTAAGCAGCATCATAAGTAAACGTAAATGAACTAACAATTCAATTCAAGCAGTGCCCTTGAATAAATAATCTAATTTAAGCAGCATCATAAGTAAACGTAAATGAACTAACAATTCAGTTTAAGCAGTGCCCCTGAATAAATAATCTAATTTAAGCAGCATCATAAGTAAACGTAAGTGAACTAACAATTCAGTTCAAGCAGTGCTCCTGAATAAATAATCTAATTTAAGCAGCATCATAAGTAAACGTAAGTGAACTAACAATTCAGTTCAAGCAGTGGCCCTGAGTAAATGATCTAATTCAAGCAGCATCATAAGTAAACGTAAGTGAACTAACAATTCAATTCAAGCAGCGTTCCAGGTAAACGTGACTGACATAGAAAGTCCTCAGTATACGTGAATACACTAATATTCAATTCAAGCAAAATCCCTAAGCTAATAATTCCATTCAAGCAGCGCCCCAATTAAACTTGAATGAACTAATAATTCAATTGAAGCAGCCCCACCCACCCATAGAAAACATGAATGAACTAATATTTCAATTCAAGCAGCCCGCCCAGTTAATGTAAATGAACTAACAATTCAATTAAAGCAGCCCCTACCCCTTGTAAACGTGAATACACTAACATTTCAATTCAAGCAGCCGCCCCACCAGCTGAAAATGTGAATGAACAAACATTTCACTTCAAGCAGAATCCAACCCCCACCCCACCATAGTAAACTTTAATTAACTAACATTTCAGTTCAAACAGCCCATTAATAAACTTGAAGTAACTAATAATTCAATTTAAAAAGTGCAACATTACAATCCAAGTATTCACAACCCTATTAAACGTGAATGAATCAATAACTTCATTACAAATAGTGCAACATTTCGATTCAAGTAGTCGAATGAACTAATAATTCAATTCAAGTAGTGCTTCTAGTTATCAATTTAGATTCAAGAAAAATAATCTTCATCTCGTTTACTGTATCAATAAACAATAAAGTAAAACTAGCATTCATTTATGTTTCTTGTAATTGCTTTTGCTGTTAGTTAAAATTGTCTTACATTTTTGCTGCTTTTTCATATTCACATTTTCTTTAAGATTTAAAAAAAACAGGCAAGAATATTTTCATATTATCCTGATAATGCAATCATGTGTTTATATTGTTCTGTAATATGCATCATGTATTTCCCTTTATTATATACCTATATAAATTCTGTAAAAAATTGGGTTGTATTTCACAATTAAATATGAACGGACAGACAAAAATTCCGTATTGTACCTTTTAAACTCCGTATTGTACCTTCCGTATTGTATGCTGCCGGACTATTTTCATAAATATGCATGACCCGACACATTTCTATAAATAGCGCACATAAAAACTTCACTAAGTTCCATTTAATATCGATAAATATTGAGATTTCGTTCAAAGACAAAACAAGAATCAAAATGGTAAAGGTATATAATAAAAGGGTCATTATAACAGTAGCTAGATCTGGAACTTTGTATTCGGCTCTCGTGGATTTTGCAAGGTAGGATCACACTCGGCGCTTGCGCGCCTCGTGAGATCCGATCTGGCAAAATCCACTCGAGCCGAATACAAAGTCCCAGATCAAGCTATTGTTATAATAACCCTATTATATCATCCTGTTACATGCATGCATATGTTTATATTGTTCTGTACAATACATCATGTATTTCCCTATATCATCCTGTTACATGCATGCATGTGCTGTCATCTTATTTGCAAGAATGCTTTTATAATGTCCTGTTGTATATTTATTAAAGATGTTCCCCCCATACTGGAAATTGAATTCTATTTGAAATGTTATGTTTATTCATCTGCTATAGTACTTGTAGAATAATGATAACGTTCCACTTTCTTATAGTGCTAAATTAAAAACATTTTGTTTATACATTCTGACCGAGGAAATAATTGAAGACATATTTATTTAATTAAGTAAAACACAATTACATATTTTATCTTAAAACGTTCATATGTGATGTCTTGTAAATACTTGAGAAATTATTAAATGACACTAAAAGTCACTAGTTCTGTCAACCGATCGTTAAATGAGCAACTATTGACATGTTCTATCTAGTGTAGGTTTCATTCATTGGCCTTAACTGACACTCATATGAAGTTGGCCAAATCATGTAAATTATGAAGAATAGTCCTGCATATTAATAAAGTTCAGAGACAAAATAATTAACTAAAGATATTTTTAAGAACGGTGCATGTGTTTCCAAACACCTTCCGCTAAATGATCGACTTTAGGTAACGCATATCGTTTTATGAAATTTTATTCTCTGAAACCTTTGAAAAAAATGCATCATTTTTATTTATTTAGAAAGTATACAAATATATACATTTCTGAAATGGTCTTTTAACTCCCTAAACATATAAAACAATACTGATCAATGAGTTTAACCCTCATCAGTTTTTAACGAGGCTAAGAAAGAGTGGTGGCCCAGAATACCCAAGAGATTTACTGTATTTTATACATTTCTCCCTGCTTAGGGAAAGCGTATTTGATTTTTACGCATGTGTCCTTTGCAGAAAAGTAATGGTTAAGAGCTCAGGGACAACTTAGTCGTACATTAGTAAAAGATAAAATAGAATAAAACAGTCATTCATTTAGAGCATAAAATCTACGATCCGTAACATTTTATGCTCCCAGCATTCTGTGGTAACTCACCTTCTTTAGACTCTAAAGAACTTTCGTCATCAAAATTGTTAAAAATCACAGAACCCGACGTCGCTGTTGCAACTGTTCCGCCATTTTTTGAAATAGTATTGTCGGGCTTAATGCACACTACATCACTTTCCGACAGGGGGTATTGTCCGCATTCAAGAACAGGTGGACGTGTATTAAACTTTTTTAAAATTTCCCGACACTCTTCGGTAACTGCCTCGTGGCAGTAAGACCGACAGACTTTAATTGTAGTGGGGTAAGATGTACAAGGAGGAAAATAAATAAGACATAGAAACTCTTCCAGGCTAGCGGAGCAATTTACATCAATAAGAGGTTTAAAATCTTTGAACTCTTCCTTCGCTTCCGATATATCTTTATGTCCAAGAAGATTTGGGAATGTTGTCATGTTGTAGTGCGCTTGAACGACGTTACAGACTTTTTCCTTTTTCCCTAATTGAACACATTTTTGCTTAGATCCGTCTAAATAGGTTTCCTGCGAATGTACGATACGTGTATAAGCATAATCCAAAGAAAACATCAAAATCCAAAATGAAACATATTTCAAAAATGTATTAATTCTATACATTTTAACTGATATAGTATTGTAAATGATTATATTTAAAGGTGTGATAGTCTTTCATTTATAATCCTTTGGTATCCAGGTAGATCACACTCTGTTATATACCAGGTACTTTCTCTGTCTACCGATACTGCATCGTAGTTAATCAAACTGACTTTAATCGAATAAACAAACGAACAGCAACCGATAGTTTCAAGCCTATTAGAAGTTCTATATAAAACTTATAACTGGTATTCATGGTGGAGAAAAAAGTTACAGTTGTTGATCTAAATTCGTGTTTAAACTACAAAAATACACCACCAGTAGAGGGAAGACAATCTTATTATAATCATACAGCTTTGATCTGGTCTTAATGTCTCTCAGTGTTTTATAGAATAGTATTTTGTTACTCTGAAGGTTAATAGTTTTTTTTTTACATTAGGCATTTTAGCTAATTTGCATAAATTTAATTTATGCTAAAACAGACAACCTCTGGAAACAAGATATAACTAAAACTGAACAACAAGATAAAATAAACTGTGATCAATAAACTTGTGTTTAGAGTTTAACATTTAATGTAGTGGATAAAAATCAAACATGCAGTCAATTTACAATTTACTGATATTCCAACGCTTCAGCTACATGTCTTTTTTAAGGGAATAATAATAACGATAAATAACGGATAAAACGTCAAAGTATGTTACGTTAAAATTGCAGGAAATAGACGGCAGTATAATGAACGCAACGTCATACCTACTTAAATGTGAAATTGTACTGTCTATATACTTCAGTATTAAAAGGTTTAAATGTAGTAGCAATGTGACCAGTTACACCAATTTTGGCGTAAAATACTTTCTGCAATAAATTATTAAAATAACCTTAAACGTTAAGATATAAAGAATGAGCCTTTTAATATATTTCACATACAGTGTTGTATATATTGCATAGTTTCAATGAAAAGATACATAAGCAAACTTTGAAATGTTAAAGATAAAATAAAGAAATGTGCTTACGAATAAATTGTACGTAGTGGGACATAGCCGGACATACTTCCTATTAATTACTTTTTAAAAATACAAACTTCAATATGTAGCATGTGTCCTGTCTTGAGAAAAGTGTAAACATGAGTAGGTCTATTTATTAATTAGAAAAGATCTTAATTCAATGCTTTTCACACAAAATGATTAAATTTATGTATCATGTTGTTTTCAGATGACAATGGATCTAATGTGTTGTATGTTTAGATGTTTTCAGTAATTTGTCGGTATATAACTGTGCCTAGGATCTTTAAAACTGACATTCTAACATGAATAACATGAAGTGGACCTCTTCTTCAATAACATGATTGTGTAACGATTACTGAATGCATAAAGGGAAGTAATTCCATTAATATGCAAATTTGTAAACCTGTCGATTGCCATTTGAGTAAAATGACAGTATATAGACACAATAAATCACCTTTGGTGATGAGCTAGCTTTTCACCGACGGGATTTGTGTGTGGATGCCAGTACGTGGCACTAAAAACGTTACAAATGGTGGCAGCGGTGGGATGAAGTCAACTGCCGGACTGGAGTTGCCTTACCCATGTATTTCCTAGGCCAAATCTCGGGACGGGATTTCTCGGAGGGGAAAGTAATGTAACGATTACTGAATGCATAAAGGGAAGTAATTCCATTAATATGCAAATTTGTAAACCTGTCGATTGCCATTTGAGTAAAATGACAGTATATAGACACAATAAATCACCTTTGGTGATGAGCTAGCTTTTCACCGACGGGATTTGTGTGTGGATGCCAGTACGTGGCACTAAAAACGTTACAATTGCATATAATGCCCTTCCTTTCATTTGTTTGATTTATGTCGTGTGATTGAGTAATTAAATTTAATCAGGGTCCATTCAGCCTTTCAGCCACAGTATATCATTACGCTATGTAGAGTGAAGAAAAAATACACCAAAACATCCAAAAGTTGGTTCCCGTTATTGTTCACGGCCAATTAGACCTAAAGGACAGTGACCCTAGAAACGTGGTTGCTGACAAAGAAGTGGCGGTTGTAGCGGCAAGGCGCAGGCTGTTCTGCTGTTTGTCTCCGCTCTGCTATCGGGGTGTTTGGCCCCTCCCTCCCTCACCCCAATTTTAGGGCTCGGGGGATTCCCTACATGCCGTCTATCTCCAGGCCGTCACCAAGATATTTTTTTCTCAAACAGTCCCTTTTCAGCGTCTCTCTCTCTGGGATAGTCGGGACACCGACGGCTACACCCCAATATAATTATGGGCTACAACCGTCGATGTCCTGACGTGAGCGCTCCGGGGGTGGGGATTCATGTCATGTTTATGTCTCTATCAATTTCAACGAAGTCATGTTAATGCAATTCTAAATTTTGCAGTTTTTATTCTAGTCTAGATGATCTTCAAAATATAAAGGCAGTGACCTCCATATTTTCACTAAAATGATCTTTCTTTAAAGTTTAAGTTTGGTCATATCATGAAAATTTGAACAGGAGTTTTTGTTTCTAAACTTCCTAAAAATGCAAAATTAAGAAAAAAAAACATGAAGTTAACGAAGTCGTGTTAATGCAATTCTAAATTTCGCAGTTTTTATTCTAGTCTAGATGATCTTCAAAATATAAAGGCAGTGACCTCCATATCTTCACTAAAATGATCTTTTTTTAAAGTTGAAGTTTGGTCATATCATGAACATTTGAACACGAGTTTTTGTTTCTAAACTTCCTAAAAATGCAAAATTAAGAAAAAAAAAAAAAAAACATGAAGTTAACGAAGTCGTGTTAATGCAATTCTAAATTTCGCAGTTTTTATTCTAGTCTAGATACTCTTCAAATTATAAAGGCAGTGTCCTCCATATTTTCACTAAAATGATCTTTCTTTAAAGTTGAAGTTTGGTCATATTATGAACATGAGTTTTTGTTTCTGAACTTCCTAAAAATGCGAAATCAAGAAAAAAACATGCCCGAGTCGGGATCGAACGCAGGTCGCCCGCGACAATGAACATTTTCTTACGGTGTTGACCAATACACTATGGAGAAATACGTACATAAGGATTGTTTAATATATAGTTTTATAATTAAGGCAGTTTACCTTAGGTGTCCCGTTACAAACGCTTTTTACCCGCCCGCTTAGAGTTCGATCCTCGGGCTGGGCATATGTTCTATGTGACTATATGATAAACAATATTGTGTCTGAAATCATTAGTCCTCCACCTCTGATTCATGTTGGGCAGTTGGCAGTTACTTGCGGAGAACAGGTTTGTACTGGTACAGAATCCAGGAACACTGGTTAGGTTAACTGTCCGCCGTTACATGACTGAAATACTGTTGAAAACGGCGTTAACCCCCCCCCCCCCACCCCCCAAAAAAATTTCAATTTTGAATGGAAAAATAGTAAAAACCAGTAATTCTTCTGTGTTTCCATAATATGAAATGTGTCAGTGACTAAGTTTTAAATCCTTCCTAACAAATATAACAATGGTTTTCTGATATCTTGACATTTTCCTCTTTTTGTTGTCGTACGATCTGGAGATCAGTGCTTTAAGAAAATATTATACGTTGTTGTTCTTGATACATTATCAAAAAAAATCATTAATCGTTCGAACTTTGCCTAAGATTGCTTAAATGATGAAACCAGAGACGCCAAATCCATAGTGAAATGTTCACAGTGTGAAGGGCTATCATTTCAGGATGTGGGGGTGGGGGTAGGGGAACTCGGACACCAGGGTAGAATGTGTGAATTCGTCCATCGTTAGATAGTTTACTTGGAGGGTAGTTCAAGATACGGATGCTCTTTTAGTTGCAGAGGCTTTACTGGTGCTTTTAGTATGCTCATCGTCCAATAACCGGGACCAGAATTTAGTAATGTTAGATGAAAGACGGGGGCTCAAACCCACAAACCCTGGTTTATAGTCCGACTAATTACTTCTTCACGTGCATTGGTGCTCTACACTGGGCACGTTAAAGAAATTGGCTGTCTACTAACATACAGCTCAACTACACTAGCTGGACACGGCTATATCTATTCCCCTCTCTGTTCTCGGAAATTAATCGGTCTCTCGGTCTCTCTGTCTCTCTGGTTGGACCCGTATCAGGAATGGTAGAGGATAATTGGCGCGTTCGAATGGTTGTCGTTGTCTGCGTATAGGCATGTATGAATGTAAAGCACGTGTTGAATGTGTTTATCATAAAGATGAGCTATGGTACAACACACTGGACCACAGTGTCCGCTCTACCATGATTGAAACGCTTACATCCCGCAAGCCAGCTGGATGACCCTTTCGGGCGAGAAATATAAGACTGATATCTTTCAGCAAAGACATGGACGGAGAAACACAATGCCGGGTATTAGAGTTACGAAATTTTCGTTCTTAAACCATGTAAAAGAACAAAAAAATGAAAACCAAAATATCAAATCTACTTTAGTGTTGATGAAATGCATTAAAAGAATTGTTTATTGACAACTAAGGCAGTCTTAATGTGAGTTATGGTAGTCGCTGTTGTATGATGCAGCTAAACGTCCGAGAGTGGGACTCCGCTATCGACTGAGAAAGGAAAAACATAGCTGTCAAAATTTATATAAAATAAAAAGTCCTCCCTCCCGCCTCCTCTGGATACTCTCCTTTCTTTGACTCAAGAAAATGTACATAATCATAAATTTTTAAAATCACTCTGCGCGTTATTGTTGTATCCATTTCCTCGCAATTTTTCAAATGCTACCACCTGGCTTCAAGCATAATTCACTATTCGAAGGTATTGGTAACATTCTAGAACAAATAGTAGTTTGTCTTTTTTTAAAAGTTTTCTAACATGTCCCTGAATGCATCTTTAACGTCCCCTTTCACGGTACTTACGGCAAACTCAAACTACCGGTAAATGATAACATTCAAATTTTTGAGATTTTTTTTTATTGATGTCAAGTAGGAAGTGGTCCTTTTAGCCAAAAAAAATGCGACTTTTAACAAAAACGAAATTAAATAAGTTTATTATATTTTCATAGCTAGAGACAGACAATATATGTAACACAATTTTGAAGGAACAATTCTCTAGATATTTTACACAAAACTATCAAACTTAAAGAAGAAAAGAAAAGAGAAAACAACCACGATGACAACAAAACAAACACCGTTACAACGCCTTTTGCTATATGCTATATTCTGAGAGTTCAAAATACAAATGCATGCTCGGGCTTATAAGACTTATATTTGCTATAAAATATTTGATTACTGATTACTGTATCTCCACCCTGTCCATTATCTCACTACAATATGACCTGTGTTGTCGGCTGGAAGTAAACTACTAAGCAGCAAAAGCTAAAATAGACAGGATACCAGCAAGGTTACGTTATACTATGATATAAATACAGAAAGGAGAAAAAATATCCGTTGCTTTGACACATTTTTGGCGATGTCGACAAATAACCGGTCGTTAGTCATTAATTCATATGACATTATCAGGGTAGATAAGTATCTAGGTTTTATGAATTATACGATTAGTGTCACTTCAATACATAAGAGAGTTCAAGATTTCTTTTGATATTGCCACAAACTCATACTTTTACATACTTTTATTATCGTAGAATTCTACACGACCTTTCCAGAAATACCTTAAAGCCTTTAACTTACAGAGACATTTATTTGTGTCTATCGAAACATCTTTTATCGAGTGAGATACAAATAAAACAGAACAATGGTCTTCATGAGTAAAGGATTTTACGTCTTTTCAATATGCATCCCTTTTATCTAAACAGCATCATGTCGACATTGTAGTAATTTCTTTTTATCATCTTTATATCTTTCGGTTATTTACTTAACTAATTAATTCACTGTTTTAAACATCGAGATTATCCAGTTTAAGATATATACATATATATAAAGTAACCACTGTGACTGATTCCATGTAATCGCATGCTTAAATACTTGGTACATTTCCTTACCTCTGCTAAACATTAAAATACTTTTCATAAACCGTTTCCCTTTTTTACAAAAATAAGAAACAGTTCAGATATTCATTGGAAATAAAAAAATAACTGCAGCATTTGGAAGGATTGAGGATACAACATGCAACAAGACCCATTATCTCACAAAGTTGACATTGGAACGATTGTTCATATACTCACAAACAAGATAAAATATTATAATAAGGTCAATATATAAGCTGCGATAAGAAAAAGGAAAATCGCATTGGAAAATACATGTTATTACAGGATCAATATATAAGCTGCGATGAGAATTGCAAATAATATGTTACATTTTAAAAATGAGTGTAAGTGAATACACGTGTTTTTGCTGGCCGACCTCCACTTAATTATCTAACTTGTTTGGTCATGTTATGAACATGAGTGTTTGTTTCTAAACTTCCTAAAAATGCGAAATCAAGATAAAAATGTTTTGTGATACAACTGTATCGGTCCATAAGGTTTCGGGTCTATGAGTAATACTTCTCAGTGTTTTATCAACTAGGAAAGAAAAGGCATTACTAGAAGTGGGGTCAACTACCAATCATACAATGCTTGAAGACGCATGCTTTGTAGTATTATGGAACACGTGCATTTTAAGACAAATTCCTCCTTTTGAACATTTGGTTAAGAAAATCGTTATGCCTGCTGTTGGCACAGGAAGTGAAAATAACTTTTAAGACAGTAAACAGTGGGCAGCACGGTGAATATAAGGTAGCTTAGATGTTATCTTCAGGGAGGACTGGAAGTAAACAGATATTTCCATGGCATCTTCATTTTCATTTTCAGCCATAGCAGGGCGGCCGATAAAAACTCTTTGTTAGACCTTTCAAAATGCTATTTCAATTAATGCTCAATATGGATGTGGTTAACTTTTTATTTTTAATAACTCTTGATGTGTAATTATTACTTCCGTTTAAAATTCAAAAGTTAAAAGTCAATTGCACATGAAACGGAGATAAATGAAGGTATCTAGATACGAACATAATTACAATATCGAAATATCAAGAATGAATAAGCCATAATTTCTTTGAAATAAGGAGGTAATAATACCAGGTGGCAAAACTCTATGTTCTGTCCAGTTGTATGTTATTTCAATCTGAGTCGAATGATTTTATGGATAGTCCAGCACCTGGCGTAATTATCACTTGCATTTAATTTCAGTCATGGGAGGTAGCTATATAGTGGCTTGGACTTGTTTTGACATAATGCAATAACGCAAATTGTATAATTACAGTAAACAGTATTTTGAGCAGCGACTTCTGCGGGGAAAAGTCATGTAAAAGATGGACTCGATGTATTCAGGGAGTCTACTATTTTTTCTGTTGAAAAAGCGGTAAATAATGTGAAAACTTGAGAGTTTATTCATTTGTACAAACGCCAAAAGGGGCTCAACACCTAGCGTACTTTTCCTTCCTAATAAACATGCGCCCTCGTGAAATTATTACGTCCCGAGTGTATTGTGTTTAAATAAGGTTTTGCTGTAAATTATTTCTATTCTAATATGTCTTTTATTGTAAAATTTTAGATCAAACTATGACAGAACTCTTTCTTCGCGTATGTATGGCGCCAAATGGTAGGACCGGAAATGGTAATGAGTCTTTCGGAATAGTTCCATTAGGGCGAAAATGATGGCGAATTATTCTGCACAGCGAATAACCAACTCAGTGCGTCTGTAAATTAATCAAGACAGTTATGCTATGTGACATTTCGTTTTAAACATGTTTTTATGTAAAATATTTGATCAAATTAAAAGCGCTAATTCTGGATGCATACATCGTCGATGTGACGTCAACATAATATCGTTGCGTTGATTTATTCAATTTACGTTCAAATTTACAATGGTAGCAACTTTTCATATCAAGCAACCAATAACGAAATATTATTTAAATCAAAATGAAGATTATGTATTTAATACGGTATTTCAAGTGTTTTACATTGCCTTTTGTAAAATCATGCTGTAGAAAGTACCTTTCATTCCCATATTTCCCTAGTAAAATGTCAAGTTAGTTTATACAAACCATTTCATTCATTTGAAATATGATTAACAAAATGAAATAACCGTGCTTAATTCTATCGTGCAAATACTTTTGCTGAAAACTGAGCAAACAAATTAAAATACCATGCTGCAGTTTGGAAGGTAAAGCAACATTCCTGCTGTGTTCGCACCGGAAACGCAGAGAGATCTGTGTGTGTGTTACGAGGAATATTAAACAGATTGTGTTTTCCATTTTATTGACAATTATCTTGATAGAGATGCTACACTAGATGGAATTCCAATTTAATAACATTGAATACAACAGTGTTGCATCTACAACTGTGTTAAAAAACAAAACAACCAGGAACCTGGGTCTACAAGTGTTGAAGAGTCCCCTGTGTTATGAAGAGGATTTATTTTGTTTAGTATTTACAAGAAGAATATCAATACAAAACAGATGTCATCAAAATTCTAAAGAAAATTATGATCTATTACATATAACTTCTTAGTTTTTGTACTTTATAAAAACATAATTATGTTGAGTGTATGACAATAACTCTTGTGTGGTAATATTTAAATTCAGAAAATCAGTTCATAGATCTATACAGGAAGTAATGAGTTTATTTTGATAGTGTCATATTTCTGTTTAATAAAATTATTAAATAATTTCGTCCACAATTTATGCAGCCTTCGATGTTTCACGTATTCGTCAAGGTATATCATTTTGCATACTATGTTTCTAATCTGTCACAAGCTATTTTCACATATCTATTCACTTTCTAGAAACAGGTCAATGTAAATATAATGGTCTATCATTTATGCAAGTGCGATATTATAAACCTATTGGACATCCAACAGCCGAAGATCCTCTATAGCAATAGAACTAGACGTACTGGAGAACACACAGGAAATGATTTGGTAAATATAGCCCAGAAGATTTAACTGGCCGTCTTCTTGCAGTTTACCACTGGTTCTTTATAAATAAACTATGGTCAAGCCCTTTGAAGGGACAAGAAGCATACATTATACCACTGTGTCAGCTTTTCGAATGCTACTTCAGTTCCTGAATGCATTAAATGTCTGATGAAATAACAGTTTTGCAAATAAAAGCTACAAACATTGACAAGGGTGCATGTCTATTATCTTTTGGACAACAGCATATCCTTGGGTATACTTTTGATTTTTTTTTGATCGAGAAAATGCACTTTAATTGTCAACTGAACACTTGGATTCAGATTATAATTCATACATGTACAGAATTCTTGGATGGATTTTGATATATGTGTGACTCATGTATCAGTATTACATTCATAGCATTATGCGGTCGAACGGTGATTTTGTCCTGCCAATGTCATGCTTCTCAGTGAAAAATTAAACTGTAACGGTGGATTACGTCCCGACAAATTCACTGTATCTAGTATCGAAATTATCATGAAAGAATTAAGCAAAGAAATGGTAAAAATATATGAATTAATCAAATAAGTGGTAAACAGTTAAAATCTGTAGAACCGCTTAACTTTTGATTAAACAATGATAATCAATTTATTTCAAAGATACTTGTGATACAGTGGTCCCCAAGGGCTTCGAAATGTTTCAACAATTCATTACTTCAAATAGATCATAGTGAGAGTACGAAGACTAAAATGCAAATGAGCCGTGCCATGAGAAAACCAACAAAGTGGGTTTGCGACCAGCATGGATCCAGACCAGCCTGCGCATCCGCGCAGTCTGGTCAGGATCCATGCTGTTCGCTAACAGTTTCTATAATTGCAATAGGCTTTGAAAGCGAACAGCATGGATCCTGAACAGACTGCGCGGATGCGCAGGCTTGTCTGGATCCATGCTGGTCGCAAACCCACTATGTTGGTTTTCTCATGGCACGGCTCAAATGTTTGTATTTGGTGAAAAACCTGCCGTGAACACGATGACAAATATTCATAATGCTAACTCGATGAAAGTAACGAAGTTGAATGCTAGTTTTGTTTGTTTTGGGTTTAACGCCGTTTTTTCAACAGTATTTCAGTCATGTAACGGCGGGCAGTTAACCTAACCAGTGTTCCTGGATTCTGTACCAGTACAAACCTGTTCTCCGCAAGTAACTGCCAGCTTCCCCACATGAATTATCAGAGGTGGAGAACGAACGATTTCAGACACAATGTCTTTTATCAAATCGTCACGGAGAACATACGCCCCGCCCGAGGATCGAACTCGCGACCCCGCGATCTATAGACCAACGCTCTCCCTACTGAGCTAATGTTAGAAGTAAGCAAGTAGGAAGTCATGAAATTGGAAGTAGGAATGAAGGAAGTTGGAGAATAGAAGTCATAAAGTTTGAAGTTAGATATCATAAAGTCAGGAGTAGGGAGCTCACAAGTTAGAAATATTAAAATTAGAAGCCCATACGTGGTTTATGTAGAAAGGGATGCATATGGCATGAATATTTTTATTTTTACTCTGGCCCTTAAATTTGGAGCATATTTGGGATATAATGAACCAGTTTTTACATTTACTCCTCGTAGGTGTACTTTACTTTGTCTACAAACATAAACTGGTGTTAGGCTTCTTTAATGAAAAATTGTTATTTGTCCATGTGTTTATATGTTCATAGATTTTCTAACAAACACCCGCACTACATGTTAATGATAAACATTACCTTTCAAAGTGCATTTTGTTTTAATTGTATTAAAGATAATCTTTCTTTCTCTCCTATATATATTTACAACAGATATCACCTGAGAGGCGTCTTGTTTGATTTTACTTTTTCACTTATTCTAATATTTCTGTTGATATAAAACGTTACAAGAATATAAGTAGGTTAATTCTGCTAATCATAGTGAGTTGTTGATAGCTTGAGAGCGCAAGAAGTACCACTTATTTAAAGGCATTCGAAAAAAAAATCAAAACATACTTTTTCTTTAAGTAATATATCAAAATGCATGAAGATATTCAACAAGAAAGAGTTACACTTTATATACGATAGGGTTATTATAACAGTACCTTGATCTGCGATGTTGTATCACATACGTTAGACTGGTGCCCGTGTTTATTCTCTACGTTAGAGCGGTAGTCTCACAACCAGTCGGGAACCAGGCTACACTTACGTTAGAAGCTCTGTTATATCTCTTGTGCTATACTAAGTGGGTGGGGTATGTTAATGCATATATTTATTGAAGAGCTTTAAACGCCTGTGGCTGTATTAATCCCGACCTGATTTTGCCAAATCCTGATGTAGTTTGTCTTTCGAATTTCAAGTAACTGTAACTTCTATTTCACACCATTATAAACAAAATGTAGTTCAAAACCAACATAAGATCAAAGAAAAAAAACCCCACTACATTTGAAAGTTAGTTCCTTACGCATCCTCGACCCCATGAAACTTAGGATACTCCCCTGATGAAGGTCGAAGCCTGTTGCCATTTATTTTTATAACATACCCCTATAAATTCTGTC
Source organism: Mercenaria mercenaria (assembly GCF_021730395.1). Taxonomy (NCBI): domain Eukaryota; kingdom Metazoa; phylum Mollusca; class Bivalvia; order Venerida; family Veneridae; genus Mercenaria; species Mercenaria mercenaria. The sequence continues at coordinate 4,566,882 of NC_069378.1, forward strand.
AAAAATATGGCTTGTATTTACAAGTAAATACAGAAACATCCGTATTGTATCTTTTGTTGTGTATGTTGACGGACTACTTTCTTTTAATATGCATGACCTGACAGAGGTTTATAAATATTTCACACAAAAACAACATTCAGTTCTTTATTATCATTGGTTAACTGTTAAAACATTGAAGATTTCGTTTAATAACAACACGACAAACAAAAAAGGTGGATTTATATTATAAAAGTGTCATTACAGCAGTAGCTAGATCTGGGATTTTGACTTCGGCTCTCGTGGATTTTGCCAGGTCTTGTCACACTCGGCACTTGTGCCCCTAGTTTGATCCGACCAGGTAAAATCCACTCGAACAGAATACAGCATCCCAGATAAAGCTTCTATTATAATCATGTAATAGCCCTACTGGATTAGTGTTTGTATTAACCGCTATTTCCTTAATTTAAGAAGGTGTTTGATGAAAGAAACTCATATTTCTATTTTAAGATCTTATATGAGCCGTGCCATGAGAAAACCAACATAGTGACTTTGCGACCAGCATGGATCCAGACCAGCCTGCGCATCCGCGCAGTCTGGTCAGGCTCCATGCTGTTCGCTTTTAAAGCCTATTGGAATTGGAGAAACTGTTAGCGAACAGCATGGATCCTGACCAGACTGCGCGGATGCGCAGGCTGGTCTGGATCCATGCTGGTCGCACACCCACTATGTTGGTTTTCCCATGGCGCGGCTCATATACAACAGGAAAAGCTAAACATTAAAACGCATAGTATAAGATATACGAATACATTCAACGGTTTTGACAAAAGGAAATGAGTTTATTTGTAGATGATATAATAGGTAAATTATATAATTTTCTGCAATTTTCTGACTGATCTGCCTTGGAAATAACCTATATAACATATCAGACATGTAATAATAAACAGTAAATGGTTTTCAAATTGTATCTAGTTTTTGTGCAAGTTTTCGTCTTACAAAGTCTTCTGTATAGTCAAATAGGAAAAAAAAAACGCCCTTACGCTGGCGTTAACGAAACAGAAAAAAAATAACGGATTTGGTTTGTCCATTTTATTTTTTTTTTGTTTTGGTGGACTTTACGCCGCACCGACACATTTATAGGTTATATGGCAACTTTTTAGCATTTGATGGTGGGGAAAGACCAAAGGTGCCCCTCCTGGCATAATTCCATCATGGACGGACACCTGAATTTGGTAGAGGGTCACTTAAGAAGCATTGCTTTGAACTTATTTTTTTAAATCCAACAAGTGATTTTAGAGCAGAGTTTCAAACTTTTCATACAGCCATTTAGGGAAAACTAGCCACGCCCTGGATGGTCATGTTTTTAACGAAATATAATGATTTGACAGAATTTGAGGATCAACTAAGAATTTATTTTTCATAAAACTATTTTTAAATAATGCCATTGAGAACATTTATATATTGTTTCCTTTTGATGCCATGGCAACCAGCATTCTGCATATATTACCTTCTGAAAGAGAACCACGAAAGGAAGTTTAGGAGATTAACTTTAAAGAAATTTGTAGACGACGGGCAGTTGATTGACAGTGGAGCTAACAAGTGCTTGTTTCAATGCCCCCATGTAAAAGTGTCATAAGTAACCAAACAAAATGAACTTAATGTTATCTCTTACGCATTAAGACTCTCCATACATTCCAAAATATACAGTTTTCAGATATCTACAGAAAAATTATTGATCTTTGTAAATGATGCAGCAGTATATCAATCAAAAACGTGCTGGCGAATCAAAATTCCTTCAGCTGTTTAACATTTCAGAGTTTAGGAAAGCGATTTACCTCCTGTTGGAGAAATTCATAGAGGGAAATTCAGGCAGACAAACACTGTGCGTCAAAAAGAATATCTAGAAGTATTTCTTCCCCTTTAAACGAGAGAAAACGATTTTAATAATTCTGCGCGTACGAGCTCCGAGTGTTTTAATCTGTTTTTACAGTCAATCAAATGTGAGATGATGAAGTTTTCAAAAATGTGTACATTTTTGAATTTTACTGATTAGATTAACAAAATCATCATCCTTAACTACTATAAATGGCATTGTCCTTCAATTTGCACAGCGCGTTCATTTCGAATGGTGTATATTGAATCAAATGATGACTTAGGAATGTGTTACCTTGAAAGTAGCTTTGTGACTTGAATTATACCTCTTTGCATCTAAACCTAATAATATATTAATAAGACGTTTTTATGCGCACAATGTAGGTATTTACAGAGAGTTATTTAAACCTAAAAACACAAGACAATTTTATTTATCCTCTAAGGCCAGTTTTGCAATAGACTGTATAAATAAAAATATCAGTATTGATAAACTTTTTGGAACTTTAACATATGTCGCACATCCAATAGATATACGTCGGCATATCATCAAGTATTATAATAATCAAAAGAACAATAACAAACTATTGATGAAAATGCATATACATTTGCGAAACCTTTATGGCATACCCTGTTATCTCACAGTATACCTGTTATCTCACACTATACCGCCCCATGTGGTTCTGGGACGATCTGTGTATGAAAAGAATTGGAACCACTGCCTTACCCTTGCATGATTGTAAGAGACGATTAATAGGGTCTTAACACTTGGTTTTGCTGTAACTCTGTGATTCCAGCAGGTATGCAAATTTTGATTCCATACCTCATGTTTTTATTTCGATGTAAATGAGAAGTTAAACCAAAATTTGTAGTCCTGTTTGGTGCCATATAACCTATACTGTGTTGGTGCGCCGTAAAACCCAAATAAATAATTAAATAAATAACTCACACTATACCATTACTGTAGAGATAATACACGTTTTGTTTTGTATAAACTGCAGAAGTCCGCAGAAATGTTGGTCGAGGTCACAAACATATCTCAGGCAAGGGTACACAAAACAAACGTGTATTGTCGCTATTCTTGCATAATTTATTGTTTTCATATGTGATGACTTAACGATTCAGGTACAATTTTTATTTCCGATTCTGTTGTTCTTCGAAACGGTAAACGTGTTTTAAATATGCATAACCGGGGCCATTAATCAACAACACGCGATTCTTATACATTTACGGTTTTTGACAACAACTGAATCAACGCTGGCAAAGTTTTTCAAAAATAAAAATCATGTATCAACAGCACGCTGTTTGCACACGATTTGGTAGAGCCAATTAAGTGTTAATAGATTTGTGTAACATTTTACCCTAAAATTTTACAATTAACAGTGTAGATCCTTTATCCTGACATCACATAACAATAAATGTTTCAATAGTCAGACATACTACAAAGTTTTGCACGAAAAGGCGTTTCTTGTATAACCGATCCATTTTTTTCAGTTGTTTTGTTTAATATCTGTTCTTCATATATAGGCTTAACATTTATCTAGAATACGTATTATGATACAGTCGTTGAGCACCCTTGGTTTTAACTTATTACAGATTAATTCCACATTTGCCAAAGTGAATGTCCAGGACTACACAGTCCCCGGGTTTAGCTGTTAGGCCCTTTGGTAGAGTAACTGTCAAGCTAATATAAATTACACCCACCTCAAAGGTCTAAACTCTTGTATTTTTTTCTTTGGATCGATCACATAAAAATAAGTCATCTATAGACTGTTTACACCAGATAGGAAGGGAACGACATCTTTTTTTCTCAAATTGACATTTGGCGCCCGGTTCATTATAAATCGTATAAATACAGTTCAGCATAGCTTTTTTCCCATTATATTAAAAATGTAAACAAGACTCTATTTTAGTTTACCGTTGATATACAACGGTTCATTACGTAAGTGCCGATAGAGTATACAGTGCTTTAGGGTATAGCGGATTTTAGGGTATAGAGGATAGGTTGATAAATTTTATATTTATACTTGAATTTTTGTATAAATTTTCATATCATTCTTTTACTGGCATGCAAACAGACATTCTGACATACATTTTAAATATTTGCTCGTTGTGTTATTTTTCATATGTCATCAAATGTAAAATAAAGCTATCCCCTATAGACTAAATCAGTGTATATGTAAAAAACGTCAGTGAATGAAAAGTATTTGACAGAAATTTAAAAAGCTGAATGTTTTTGAAAAGAGAATACATTATTATTCTGATTTGTAGTAAAGAAGTCTTGGAAAGTTTGTTAAGATGTGGATTTTAAACTAATAATGTAAAAAATGACCAAAGCTATTCTGTACACCCTAAATCAGCTCATATGTAAACAATGGCGTGGAGAGAAAAAACACATGAATTTCTATGAAAAGCTGACTGTTTTAAGAAGAATAGATGTTTTCTGTCTGATATACTAAAAAAAACTATTATTGTCATTTCTTTGAATTGGAATGCAGGAAAAATTAGTTAGCTATCCGCTATACCCTAAAGCACTGTATCTGAATTAGTAGAATTGTTAGTTTTTTCATGTACCAGTGCATCACTTATGTTTTAATACTAAATTGAATACTTACAATGTTGATTCTTAGAATTAAAAAAATCGTATGTTATGAACTACAGAGAATATCTTAATTTTCTCTCGGGTCTCACATCAGGTTATAGTTTGGAATGAATCAGCACTGAAATTTTCACAAGCATACACTTCGGTAGAATATGCGTATTTCCCCCTTTTTCCAACTAAAAGAAAAGTGTCACTTAAATTATAACAAACACTCAACTTAGTGTTAACCCTTACGCTGCTAAATTTCTATAATAAACCTGTCCATCTTTCAATTTGGACAGTACCATTAACTGTTAACAGATGTGCAGGCTGATCTTGGTCTGCACTGGTCGCAAAAGCAGAATCACTTGCCGTCAGCAGGCTATGGGTTAACCTAAAATATTATGATTTGACGTTAATATTCTAAAGATTGGCTGGTGAATAGTGTTCCAAAAGAAAACAATACATTTATATTCGCTAACGGGTTTTTGTAAAAAGAAAAGGCGTTTATTTTTGTACAAACAACATCTGTGCAATAATGTGAAGGGTGGCCTGCACGATCAAGATTACTGAAAAAGTCGGAGACCAAAACTTCAAAAATAACATTAAATTATACCTAGAACTATTTTTATGACGGTAAAGAGATATACAGTTACAGAGAAAATAGCTTTTTCAACGTGTTTAAGTGATCACAAACTCTGTCTTATAAATCTTTCTGACGGGAAATATGTTTTTGTAAATCGAACAGAAATACCTTAATCAACTTTTTAGGGAATGCACCTTTGCGAGAAACATCAGCAATAACTAAATATTCCACTTTTAATTATAAACCTGCTGTCCTTTCTAGACTTTTTGATTACTCTGATACAAACGCTAATCTTTGAAATAAAATGGGCTGTTTGGAAATACAGCAATAACTGTTTACATAATGATACACGTCAGACAATGCCATACTTTTTCAGAAAATTGTTTAACGTTATAAATGAACAAATTGAGTTTCAATGTAAAACAAGGACAAGACTGTCGCAGACTTTCTTAAATAATTCTGATGTGAAATATGTAATATATCGCATGTACGTTTTGCTAAAGAAGGACCGCAACTCAAAAAATTCAATACAAATACGTGTTTCATCCTTTTCAGCTTTTCCGAATTCGGTCAGTTTGTGTGCATGTGTTCGGGTTTAACGTCTTTTGTAACAATCTTTCAGTCATATAAACGACAGTGTCTACTTGTAGCAGTGAGCACAATACCCAACTTTATAGTGCTGCCTCACTGGAATATCACGTCGTAGACACGTGACATGATACCCCACCCAGTTACATTAAACTGACACCGTATAGTACCATTTGTACGCCATTGGTTTGACGCGGCCAGGGATTATTATTATTATTATTATTATTATATACCACATTTATATAGCACTCTTTTCATATAAAAATACGTTCAAAAGTGCTTTACATAAAAACATTTATATAATGTTCAATAAAAAATGGGAATTGAACTATTATAGAAGAAATTAAAATTACATTACGGTAATAAGATACCAAGCATTTTAAATTGGAAGTTAGGCAGATCAAAACATGAAACAAAATACAATATCATAAAACATTAACTGACCTATCAAAGACACAGGTCAGAGCAGAATAGAACAGAAGATATCTTACATTTTGAACAGACAGAATTAAACGGTATGATGTCTGCGAAATGCATCACAGCATGCAAACCGTCCCGGATGATTGGGCCAATCCCTACCTAAACGGTCCGGAGAACATCCACGATACATCCCACAGAAAAAAAACACCGCCAATATTATTCTGTCACACTGGAGTTCTTAATTAAAGTAATTAATTGGCCGGCAAAGTACCTACATTATAAATCAGGTAATCAGTGAGATGTTAGTTGCCAAAGAACTGTATGAAATAATGCGTCTTTAGCGCTTTTTTGAAACTTTGCACGGTCTTGCACTCTCTTATGCCAGATGGGAGGTCATTCCATAACCTCGCAGCAGCTGTCTGAAAGCTCCTGTCACCAAAACGTATTGTTCGACATTTGGGCACCACTAGTTTTAATGCATTATTCTGCGATCTCAGATTTCTGGATGGTGTATATATTTCAGCATGTTCGCTACATAAGCTGGTGATTGATCTTTGAGTGCCTTATATGTATGTGTTATAATTTTGTATTCTACCCTACATTGCACAGGAAGCCAATGGAGTTCACGCAGAACAGGCGTTATATGGTCGTATCTGGATGTTCTGGTTACGATTCTAGCTGCCGTGTTTTGGACATATTGCAGTTTGTTCATTGACCGTTTTGGAATTCCATATAGAAGAGAGTTGCAATAATCCAAACGTGATGTAACAAGAGAGTTGATTAGAGATTTGGTTGCGTTTGCGGTTATATATTGTCTGATGTGACTAATTTGCCGCAACTGTGCATAGGAATTCCTACACACACTATTCACATGTTGCTCCATCCTCATGTTCGAATCCAGGAAAGCACCGAGGTTCCTGACACTGCCTGATTGTTTGATTTCAGAGCCGTCCACTTTCACAGATATGTTTGAAACAGATTGTGTCTTGTGTTCAGATGAAAATATGATTAATTCTGTTTTTTCAGCATTGAGTTTCAACATGTTAGTATTCATCCAACTTACTATATCCTTTAAACAACTTTCAACGCGATGAATGGTCTCTTCAATAGACATTTTATTTATTGGTTTGAAGGATTGATATAACTGCGAATCGTCCGCATAGAAATGATTGTTCAGTCCGTGCTTTCTGCAGATAGCTCCAACTGGTTTTGTGTACATTGTGTAGTTCTTTGGCCCCAGGACAGACCCTTGGGGTACACTGTACTTCATTAGCACTGGTTGTGATAGCTCGCCATCTATGCATACGGTCTGGTAGCGGTCACTAAGGTATGACATCATCCATGCGAGTGGCTTGCCTGTAACACCAAAGTGACGTTCAAGGCGATGAATCAACGTCCCGTGGTCAATAGTGTCAAATGCTGCAGAGAGATCAAGCATCACAAGAATAGTCACATTGTTCTTATCCAACGATTGAAGAATGTCATTTTGAACTTTTAATAGGGCGGTTTCGGTTGAGTGGAATTTTTTATAAGCAGATTGATTAACTTCATGAAGTTCGTTGTTCCTCAGATGATTTTCAATTCGAACATCTACCACTTTTTCTAAGATTTTAGACAGAAACGGCAAGTTTGACACAGGTCTATAGTTTTTTAGGACATTAGAATCTAGGCTTGGCTTTTTTAGAAGAGGTCTTATTCGTGAATGTTTGAACGCTTTGGGCACATACGCAGCATCTAGAGATGCATTCATAATTGTTGTTATCACTGGTGTTAGTTCGTCAAGACATTCTTTTAATAACCATGTTGGGATAGGATCTAGTTCGCATGATTTGTTCGCTGACTTTTTGATAATTGATTTCACTTCGTCTTCTGAGGCTTGAGTAAACTCTACATAACTGACACCTGTGTATTCAGTTTCTATGTCATCTAAATCAGATACAGATTGTGTTTGCGATGCTATATCGTTTCTGATTGTTTCGATCTTTCCAATAAAGAAGTCACTGAAATCTTGTGCGAACCCACAAACTCTCGCACTCGAAGCGCTAGGCTACCGAGGCGGTGTCGCCTTTCGGACAAGTCAATTATATTTCAGCGAATCATTTGTTTCGCATTAATCACATCGATTTATTTTACTTTACTTAGCAAGGATATAAGAGAAATATCTTCTCTTTTTTTTTTAGAAAAAAAAAAAGATTGTTATAGTAATGCTCAATTTTAATTATCAGAAGTACAGACGTTCCCTCAACAATACTTCGTTGCTAAAATTTTGACAACAGTTTGTTTCATTGTAAGGTTATAGACGGATGACACGCCGAAGACGAGGAAGTAAATTGGGTTTATCCCTTTACTGGGAACCTGGAAAAAAATGTATTGCTTGCTTTATTGAAATGTAGGATAAGATAATGGTGTGAATACCTATAAATTAATACTGTCTCTACAGTCAAACAACGTTAATGTGATAGCAGAAAAGATTTTTACAATTCGTTTTAAGCTTTAGTTGGAAAACTACATTATATAGACGTTTAAATCAAGTCTACTGCGTCCGTGAGATATTAAGTTGTTTATAACATCCACACACATTTTTTTCTCGTGGGAAATTTGGTTTAACTTCTCCATGCAGCCTTGAAGCCTAGATGAGGTATGACCTACATCTTGTAAAACATAAATATTAATCAATTTTTTACAGAAAGGCGAATTTGTAAAAAAAAAAAATATTTGTGTTTCGCCTTTGAAAATTCATGACGTTTTCCGAATGTAAATTTCCCGAACTTTAAACAGTGTTTAAAAAGCAACTGTAAGAAAGAAATGTGAGGCATTATTTTTTTATATTTCATTTGTAGATCTACTAATATTTGTTGAATATGGCTTTATCACTGATTACTTCGGACCGACCGGATATTCCCATCTGCAGCTACAGCCAATGAAATAATTTGTTAGTGTTATCTATGAATTTACAATCAAAGTTATTTCTCTTTTTTGGTTGTTTTAGCCTAAAGTTCACAAAGCTTTTGTTACAAATGTCCGTATAGAAACAGGTCAAGATAAAATATAATCAATTAAAGGAAGATCCATACATTATAAAACTATTTTTAAAAAAGCCCGCCCGCTCAATAGGGAGAGCACAGATCTACGAATCTCGAGGTCTTCAGTTCGATCCCCTTGCGGAGAACAGGTGTGTACTGGTACAAAATCCAGGAACACTGGTTAGGCTAACTGTCCGCTGTTACATAACTGAAATACTATTAAACCGAAAAGAAACAAACAAAATACATCATAAAAAACAAATACAAATATCAAACAGGGAATGCCACGTACCAAAAACGCAGCCTCCCCAAAACGAAACCCACATCACGCAGACGTGCACACCACAAACACACACACACGCAAACTTGCACGCAGGACAAAACGAACAAAAGAAAGGAACACAGTGGGGCACATCCTTGGAACGGTCAGTGACAAAAACACCACTGGGGAGCTTAAACCGGTTTATGGTGCGCACCCAACCTGACTCTTACCCTCACCATGTTCCAAAGAAACGGGACAGTGTAAATAAAAGTAATCTCCTCCAGGTGAATCTCTAACACACGTATTGACAACAAAAAGGCATGGCATGTAAAACACAAAAATGGTCGTGTATAAATGTATAAAAAGCAAACCTTAAGAATCAAAAATGATTAAGAATCAAAAATGTATGTACTCAATGCCTTTTCAACACTTTTGATTATTTTTTGAATGGTAGATAGCAAGGGGAATTGTATGGCAAACGGTGTCCATGCTTGCTTTATACAACTTACAAAACATACAAAACACGTGAACATAAAACAAAGAGTATAGAACCATGTCCTTATTACAACCATAGAAACACGATAACGTTGCGATTTTCTCACAAACTTGAATTGCTGCAGTTCAAGTCTAATTCCAGATGTAAAAGTTACAGCTGAGTTTAATATTAAACACTGGAACAATGTTGGCCGTATATATTTTAATTGTTTTCTTCAACATCTGGATGATTAACTGCGATGAAATGTGTGCTTGCCAGGAGATCAATGCCCTGAAAGAGACAATCCGAGAAGAAATGTTAGATCGCAGACTGGAAGCTACAAGAATGTTGGCGAAGATTCACAAATTAGAAGCAACTCAAAAATCGCAACACGGAGCATCTGACTGTACAGGTAAGATATATATGTGTGGATAGAACAACAATTAATATTTGCTGATCTAACTTTAATTGACAAGGGGCGTATTCGTTAATTGTGATTATAAAACGAATTCATTCCACATGCAATAAAGTCGTTTTCTTGTTATTCATGCTATAAAATGAAAGCAAAATGAACCGAAGCAAAAGCTGTCGAGCAAACCAAACGTTTTAGTACTGTCGTATAATTATGGAAATTAAAAAAGATTAAGAGATTGAGCACGATTTTTCAATATTTTGTACTCTCCAAGTATACGCATCCATAAAATAGCGCTTTAGAAACTGATCGAATATTTTACTTAAAGGTATACTTGACATAAATTTCATATTTGCAAACATGAATAAATACTATATATAGTTTATGTAAAAGTGAAATCAGCAATTTTTTGTGCATTAACAGTATTGTGCAATAAGTTAAAAAGTAGTACACGTTGTATGTATACATGTATGGCTGAACACAGTATAAATGCGTACTATCACTAAAAACTGGACATTTTTTTTAAACAATCGACATTTAATAATTATGAATGTAGCTCCATATACCCGGTAAATTTACATGTTAAGTAAAGTTAAATATAGAAGGAAATATCTAAATATAGAATGTGGAACGGGCCGTTTGCTGATGTTGATATAACTCGTGGCCCAATCCATTTGTATATGTTACTTTTGTGTTCATTCTATTGTACATATGCCTAATAACAAACACAATGAAATATTATTAAACTAGATCTAAATATAGAATATTTTAGTGATTTCACGTCCATTCAATATCATTTGCGGAAAAGTAGTACGCATATTTGAATTACAATCAGGCCTCATGTTCACAAAATATTTTAAGCCTGAGTTTAAAGCGGCATGCCTCCAGATCGTTCGACAAAAAAAAAAAAGTTTAGATATCTTGAAATAAATGCTATATAGTTTATGTAAAAAGTGAAAATCAACAAGTTTTTGTGTATTAACAGTACCGTGCAATAAGTTAAAAAGTAGTACACGTTATATACATGTATGGCTGAACACAGTATAAATATGTACTATCACTAAAACTGGACTTTTTTTTAAACAATCAACTGTTACTGAATGACATTTAATAATTATGAATTTTGCTCCACATACCCGGTAAAATTACATGTTAAGTAAAGTTAAATATATTTGCTGAGGATTTTCTACATTAGAAGGAAATATCTAAATATAGAATGTGGAACAGGCCGTTTGCTGATGTTGATATAACTCGTGGCCCAATCCATTTGTATATGTTACTTTTGTGTTCATTCTATTGTACATATGCCTAATAACAAATACAATAAAATATTATTAAACTAGATCTAAATATAGAATATTTTAGTGATTTCACGTTCATTCAATATCATCTACGGAAAAGTAGTACGCATATTTGAACTACAATCAGGCCTCGTGTTCACAAAATATTTTAAGCCTGAGTTTAATAATGCAACTTTATTTGTTCAAATTTAAAGTTTAGAATTTAATGATAATAAATGAATATTTTCAAATGTCTGGAATTTAATCTTGAATTTCGAGGCCATAATATTGTACTGTTACTTAGTAAACGGTAAGATGTAATAGTTATTGTGGCTTGAGGTTGATGTTGAATCATTAATACTTACAGTTAAGATCTTTTCTAGTTATGTTTAGAGACAGACAGACAGACAGAATTGAGGTTTTATGACGAATTTTCCAGCTCTTAAGGAGGAACCATACTACTTTTTTTCAGAGCCCACATTATTGACTGGTACCAACAAAAACTGGAAGATATTTCTGATTTAGATCTGTGTATATTTTTACGTTCAATGTATCAGTGACGTTTCCATGACGTCGCAAACATGACCACTTCGCGCACTTTTGACGTCAGATATACGGGGACAAAATCTGCCTTGAAATTATTGTACCGGCAAAATTTTTTAACGTAAATCTATAAATTATACATGAAATGGAAGCTGACATGAATCTCCAGACGATGATTTAAACCGAATTGCTCTATGTTTTCGCTTAATAAAATGAGAGTCAAAAAACGAGTTTTCTTTTTACTTAACTTTTCCACAAAAAATAGTTTCGCTCAGCATTAAAAAATATCCATCCGTAATTTTTTTACCAAAATTGAATATGTTTTACATAAATATACAGTAAAAAAACGAAAGTTTTACCGTGCCGTTTTGAGGCTATAAGAACTTTTTAAGCATCACTACAGTAACATTTTTCGACGCTGATGCGAATATATGGCCCTTAATTAAGTTGGAATGCGCTTAATTTGAAGTTATTGGGTTTCGTTTCGAAATTTTGATTAATATAAAATTCAGCATATTCCTCATAGGCTGTGTATTTTACTTTTTTTATTTTTCTGTAACTTCTTTTCTCTGCAAACCTTCAAAAACGGCCATTGACGTCCATTTTTGATGAACCGCGTTTTCACGTCCATCGGACGATTTTTGTAAATCGTTCTGTTCATTCTACAAAAATCGATTTACTTGCTACTCATCATATTTTCATTTAAAAATGTCTTTACAATGGTGTATAATTTATGGAGATCATTTCAACGTAAAAATCGATATTTACGTTAAAGTGACGTCAGAGCGACAAATATGACGTTGAGTTTTAAAAAAAAAGTTTGCTTTAATCTTGTCTCATGTAAAACCCAAACGATAAAATTTGTGAAAAAAAACTAACATGATGATGAAGATTTTATTTTCTATCAATTTATGGAATAAAATTATGGGGTCACCGAATTCATTTTCGCGTAAAATTACATTACGCCACCCCTACCCCCAAATCACAACATAGCTATATTTACGTGTTTTTCTGATATATATCTTTTCAAATCTTAGTATTCTACACTCTCATTCATCACATGCTCACTACAGACGTGAAACGAATCTTGGTTCGTGAAAAAGAGGGTTTTCTTTTCAAAAGAGATATTTATTACTTTAAAACTGGCGGCCGGTGCGAAATGGTTTCAATGCAGATTTTATTTTACATATGCCAATGCAATTAACTTTGCGTAAAATACAGATCATGTTAATTTTTTTAAATCGCTTTAGATGTATTTCTTTATAGGAAGCACACTATGTACCCGGATAATCCTAACTCTGTTCAGCGACCCTAACCCAGTGCCAACATGGCGGATGTAAAGCCGGTACAACTCTTTTTCTGTGTAATTTCAATGTATAAAGGGATGTTTCGGTTGTTATATCTGTCTCCATTGATCAAATGTATATTTATTTCAAAATGTATCATGTTAAATAAATCAATCCTTATGTTTTCAGGTGGAATACCGATGAACAAGGCAAACTTTTCAATGAAAAATTTTACAAAAAATCTTTAAAAATACTTATATGCTTTTGATGCCTCTACTATTTTGTTGTTTGAAAGCAAAAACATACTGCTTTATAGGCCCGTTTACACTATGTTGTTAACCCACTACATGTTGACACAATACATGTTCAGATGTACTGACAGCGAGAAAAGGGATAAAAACCTAACTTCGAGTTGATAAAAATCGAACTCAGTTTACATGAGGAAAGGATAAAAACTTAACTTACACGAAATCGCGGGAAGGATAAACACTGACTAGTATTCTATAGAAATGAATTAGTTGACATGTACAAGGTCTGATTATTTTACACCTTACTTTATAAGCGGTATTGTCTTCAAACTTTGTCATTAATTTTATAAGCTGCTATATGTATGCCCACTACAGTCAAACATTTTTTCATAATTTTAATATTATGCAAATAGCATTGTTTGCAAAAATCTGGATAAACCCTCAAAAACAATTCAATATCAATGTCAAAATTATTATATAATTTGTAAGAAATTATTTAATACCACCGACGTTCGAAGTTCTGCAAGCCCAACCCTCTCTCCCTCCATCTCTCTCTTTCTCTCTCTCACACTGTTTCAGAAAAAGTGCGTTAAAATTTGTTTCAAATTTTGTATATCTTATAGTGTAAGAGATTTGGTGCTATTGGAGTATTCTGATATTGTTTAAATGGGATTAGATTTTTGATTAATTATTAAATATGATATTTTTCAGATGGTAATTAGGGAAGAAAAGTGTGAGTGTATGTGGGGGGGGGGGGGGGGGGGCATGGACTGACAGGGCAGGGGTGTGAAAATCCACACATTTTTTCACTTGTCCAAGGTACACATACAGGCATTTTGCTTCATGTTATTGTTATTGCGGCTTGAAGTTGATGTTGATTTATCTATACTTACAGTGCGACTCGATAAGATGGATACAAAGATTTCAGATTTGGACAGAAAGCTTAATGCATCGACTAGAGAGATGCATGAAGAAAATATGATTGCAATTGTGGAGAAAGCGTTGACGTCCGAGAAACAAGAATGGACAGAATCCAAGTCTGATCTAGAAAGTCAGATGTCTGCTATTACAGACATAGTTGCAGAATATGAGGAGTTGATCCCGAAAAACAAAACAGGTGATCGCCATTTTTATTCGTCAAGTCAGTAGAACCTGTACTACGCGCAAACTCGTATTTACCTAGGCCCTGTGTACGAAATGTGAAGAATACTACACAATGTATCATAATGTTAATTGATTAAAAGAAATACTAGGAAATTAACAACATGTGTATTAAGTTATAAATGACATATATATGTCCTAAAAATTTATTTACTTGACGTACCAAAGAATTTTTGTTTCTTTTTCAGAATGAAATGTCCTCATTTCCTTATATTGATTAGGTTTATTTGTATTCGTTTGGAATGATGCCGTAAAAAGTGAAAAATATATTGAAATGAATTTATGTTAAAATATCAACATCATGAACGATAATGCGTGATGTATTTCTGGATTAGCGCCTTGAGGCTTCGGCCACTCTTGCATATTAAAATAGAAGCAAATAAACAAACATGTTTCAAATAGTTTTGCTGTTTTGATAAATGTGTCCTATATATTTTTTCTAGGATGTTTCAGCGGCAGGGCAAGAGATTATACAGGTACCAAAAGCACCACAGCTTCAGGGTATCAGTGCCAAAGCTGGGGCAGCCAAAAACCACATGAACACAAATACAAAGAAAAACAGTTTTCAGATTGTTCCTTCTGTCAAGCGAAGAATTACTGTAGAGACCCTGGAAATGATGGTAGGTGAAAAAGTACAGAATTCAGATCAGACAGCTCTGTAATGGTAAAAACAAAATAAAAGTGTTGACAGCAGGCGTTTATAATTATAAAAGTACTATATCTATTTTATGCCTGCGTTTGAAACGAAATGTACATCTTACTTTACAAAGTAACAAAAGAAAAAAGATAATAATTTGGCATATTAGAACATACAACAAAATGTCCTGCTTGGGGTCTAAATTTGTTCTAACGCATCACATTATTTTATCTGTATATGAGCCGCGTCATGAGGAAACCAACATAGTGCGTTTGCGACGAGCATGAATCAAGACCAGACTGGGCATCCTGCAGTCTGGTCAGGATTCATGCAGTTCGCTAACAGTTTCTCTAATTGCAATAGGCTTTGAAAGCGAACAGCATGGATCCTGATCAAACTACGCGGATGCGCAGGCTTGTCTGATCCATGCTCGTTGCAAATGCACTATGTTGATTTTCTCATGGCGCGGCTCATATATGTTTTAGGCCAATAAATGATGATATAAAAAATAAAAATTGGAAACTCCACAAGGCAAGCTATATAACATGTTGTGTATCTCATACAATACCTGTTTGTGTAGAATTTCAACTTGGCAAGGTACTGTGAAAAGGAATAGTTCATTTCAACTGCTTGCTTCAAACGCCCAATCCTAGCAGTCACTAGTGTATGCATTTCAAAGAATTACACTGTCATATTTTTGCTTATCAACTTTCGCTGAAAAAGTCTGAACCATTCTGTGTCAACTGCTGAGTAGTAGACATTAAAATGTGTCAGACATTGTATATTACACTACGATTTGCTATGACCGTGCCTTATCGAAGTATATATACACAGTTTTTAATACGTTTCAAAATTATAAGAAAAAAACATTTTACTAAAATTAAAATAAGAGTTCACTACTGGTTGGCGACCCAGAATTTCGGACGACCCAGAAAATCGAACAGTCGCGTAAACGCTTATTTTGGCGTAATTTTTTATCATTTCTTGACAAGTACACAGACTCTTGCATTATGTGCAACATCATCTGCAATAATTGCAAATCAGTAAGTTAAACTTTCAAAAATGGAATATTTACATTTGTTCACGAAATGTTGTGACAGCTCTCACAGGGGGAAGCTGCATGTGCTTTCAGTGCGCATGCGCATACATGTTTTGATGCCCCAACATTATTCAAGGGGAACTCATCTACAATCTGCTAAATGCCGAAGAGAAAATTGCGTGTTATAAAACAAGTATCAATGTTTCCCATTAATACCACGAGTTAAATGCGTTTAAACCAAATTGTAATACCTAAAATTTTGTGTCGTATGTAGGCCAGCTGGATTTTTCGAACTCTCAGCAGCATTAAACATTTACAGTTGAATGTAAACAAGGTTAACAATACTTAAAATGTCTTTTTATCATTAAAACCGACCTAAACGTGATTCTGCCGAACAGAAGTGATGATAATTAGTTTTTTCCTACTGTCCGATTTCTGGGTCCTGCAACACGCTGAAAACGTTAAATTTACGTACCCTCTTTCGGGCCTCAGTGACGTGCTCAGTTTATTTTTATAAACAAACAAATTTGTGTTTAGCGACACCGAAGAACTGAACTTGATTCAGGTATAATTTCATGAATGTTGAATTAAAAATTAAAATATGACAGATGAAAAGGTTGTGAAATTGTCCGAATCTGGGTCGGCAACCAGTAAAGTTGTAAACGATCTGAATACGTTAGTTTGTCTTTTGCTGTAAAATATGTCGCTTAAAATATTCAATTTCTTATTTGTTTTCAAATTATCATCAAATGCAAACGGCTATATCAAGTACCTGACCACTCAGTTCCCTTTAGACTGGAAGATATTATGTTGGTATAAGATTTCTCGCAAGAAGGAAGAGAAAATGAAAGAGAAAGCAGCCGCCTTGAAACAAATGCAAAAAAAAAAAAAAAAACGTATTTCTAAATTATTCATAAATCTATGTTGTCAATGTTCACAATGATCTTATGTTCTCTGGTAAAAAAGTTTTTTTTAACTCTTGTCATGCTGGAAACACCTGATTCTGTCTTTGCGACTAGTGTAGATCATCCGTGCAGTCTGATCGAGAGCTGCACTGTTCGACATTCAGTCAGTATCTTTTTGGTAAGCACCCCTATTAATAGTTAGTGGAACTGCCCAAACTGAAGGATGAACAAGTTCATTATAGAAATTTAGCAGGGAAAGAGTTAAGATGTTTTATTTCTTACTATCCATTCCGGTTAGATACAACACTAAACAAATTTTGGATGGTTATTGTTATCATACTGGTTTTAAAGATGTAGATCTAATACATATCTAAATAAAGCGTATAATTTGTTATTTAGGGTTTCTGTGGTGCTATACAATTGATCCTGATAAACGCTGGGAAGGATGTGGTATTCCATGGTGTGAGGAACCTGAAAGAAATAGTAAGTATTGTATAAAAGTGTTCAAGTGAGAATGAAAATTACTAAACAATTCAGCAGCACTTCATTAAAAGACTACATAATGTACTAGGTTATTTTGCACTACCAAACAAGGGCAATAGTGCAATAAAAACAACAACGTTCAACGACAATTGCACCATCACGCTATATAACAGCGTATGAATGAATAAGTACATCATAAAAATATAATGCGCTAATTGTCGGATTGTCACCTGGTCCGAAAACTTATATACATGCAACATTTAACAATCCTCGCGAGGTTTTTGAGTCGATAATTATCGTCTTAATTTTCGCATATCTTTCTTAATTCTCGCATTAGGAATTTGAAAATTCCGCGAAAACCAGTTTCACAATTAGTAAAACCTCGCATTGTCGCACTGTCGCTCGGGATAAAATTTCTCGACAAATTGATCGATAATGATGATTGATAATTATCGCACTGTCGCGTGTTGGTGAGGTGAGAATTAAAGTAGCACGAACAGGGTTCCGTATGAAAACAAAAGTCGCATTCAAGATTCTAGATTCAAGATAATTTGAGCCGCGCCATGAGAAAACCAACATAATGGCTTTGCGACCAGCACGGATCCAGACCAGCCTGCGCATCCGCGCAGTCTGGTCAGGATCCATGCTGTTCGCTAACAAAGCCTATTGCAATTAGGCCGTAAGCGAACAGCATGGATCCTGATCAGCTGGTCTGGATCCATGCTGGTCGTAACGCCACAATGTTGGTTTTTTCATGGCGCGGCTCATTTATTTAGGCAATTCTACTGGTCTACATCCAGGGATCACGCACAGGGATGAGCTTGTCGAAAACTTTGTGCATGGACCTGTTTTTAGCTGAAGGGGATTCAATTGTAGCATTTTTCTCACGGTTTTAAAATATTTGTTTCATGCCTGTATGTCAAAATATGCACATGATAGCTTATGTCAGACGCGCGATGTGAGCCAATGCGAATCTACCACGCCCAAGGATTGTGGGTAAGGAAATTCCGTCCTGTGTTAGATTTTACTATTAACTAGAAATGCAAGTATTTTTCTTGCCTAGTACATCTTTGTTGATTTACTGCAGTAGTGCTTTCAATTAAGAAACAGCCGATTTAAGGAAGTGGACCCGTTATGACGATTGGCAATTTTCGTGTGATTACTTAGTCTCGTTAGGCAATTCGGCAATCTTCGGACGTAAATGTAGCACAAAGCGCGCATTGCTTTCCGTAAAACTCCGGAGACTGCCGAAATTTAAAACGAATAATACGTAATTTGCCGATTGCCACTACGGGTCAACTACTTTAAATGTACTCGTAACCAGCTCTATATCAGATGTTGTTTTGCTTCCAGTAAGATTCTAGCATTTTCATTTGTTAAAAGGTGGTCACGTGGTGACCTCCTGTATTTCTTTGTGGGGTCAGTAGATTTTCATGTACTTAAGTGGTCGATGAAAGAAATCAGTAATTAGGTTTATTAGCGACCCTCCACGGAAATATATGTGTGGAAGGTCACTTACAAGTCCAATGATTTGTATTGTACATACAAGCAAGGTATGATATGTGCACACTTATTGTTTCTTATTACTAATTGCAATTTTGTCGATTGTACATTATCAGCAGTTTTATCAGTGAACCGATCGCGAAACTTGTATTTGTAAATAACTGTTTTGCAACTTCGGACTTGGAATGATCTTTGTACTTGCTAGTAAATCTTTGCTTTGAGTGACACATTATATCCGGGTAGACACATTATGTTCTGATTACTGTGTTATATATAACAAAGGTGTCTCATGTAGTCTTCTATTTTGCCTTCTTTCGTAATATTAATAGATTTACATTTCCTATATTATCAGATAATACCTTTGACTGTTACATCATCACTGCCGAAGACAGGAGAAGCGGTAAATCAGACAAGGAATTGTGTGAGAGCAATGTGAATCGATTTGAAGTCAATGCTAACACAACATACACCATTTCTGGGTGCAAGGACTGTTGCTGTCAGTCAAGAGGTATGTTCTGCTTCCCCTATGTAATGTTTCAGAATGTTGGAACAGTAAAGAAGTTAAGTACAAAGAACCCGAGGAAACCAAGTAAATAATAGCTTGACACAGTTCATGTGAGCTAATGAAATGTGGAACATCCATCCCGCTTCCTACCAACGGCTTAAGAATTATGTTTTATATACATATTGATAGGTCTCGTGTGATTGACTCATGGAGTACATTCATTTTTATTGCAATAAAATTCCGCTTAATTAAGCCGTTGCTCTGCCGGTGCGAGGGGTATTGCAAATTTCATTACCTATCATGTCAGTCAAATCAAGTCTGCTATCATGTCAGTCAAATCAAGTCTGCTATCAAATCAAGTCTGCTATCATGTCAGTCAAATCAAGTCTGCGATCATGTCAGTCAAATCAAGTCTGCTATCATGTCAGTCAAATTGCTATCATGTCAGTCAAATCAAGTCTGCGATCATGTCAGTCAAATCAAGTCTGCTATCATGTCAGTCAAATTGCTATCATGTCAGTCAAATCAAGTCTGCGATCATGTCAGTCAAATCAAGTCTGCGATCATGTCAGTCAAATCAAGTCTGCTATCATGTCAGTCAAATTGCTATCATGTCAGTCAAATCAAGTCTGCTATCATGTCAGTCAAATCAAGTCTGCTATCATGTCAGTCAAATTGCTATCATGTCAGTCAAATCAAGTCTGCGATCATGTCAGTCAAATCAAGTCTGCGATCATGTCAGTCAAATCAAGTCTGCTATCATGTTGCTTGGTTGCGTTCTATGCTGCCAAAGGATCTCTTCACAAATTTTATTAATTATCACAGCAGCAGTCTTTATGTTCCCTGTGGCGTCTGTAAAAGTCTCCATGTACTTGGTATTTTCTGGTCCTAATGGATCATGGAGTACATTCACTTTTGCTTTAATCGAATTCCGCTTATGTCGGTGCTCTAGCGGCGTGAGAGGTGTTGCACGTTACATTACCTATCATGAACAGACTCAGTTAAACCGAGTCTGCTATCATGTTGCTTGGTTGCGTTTTGTGGTTCCAAACGATCTTTTCACAGATTTTTTCAGTATGCAGAAAACTGTAGCAATATATAAAATTGTCACAAAAAACTGTAAATTACCATTTATTTCTAATGATTTATATATGTATTCACCATAGAACAAATTGCCAACTGTTTGAATATCATACACATGAACTGTCATTTGTTATAGACTGCCATCCATCAGAATGTCCCGAGTGCTACAGTGGTACCTGGCATCGCGCAGTATCGGGCCGGGAGTGTCAGCGATGGGATAGCCAGGAGCCACACAAACACAAGTTTAATGAAATTAAGATGTTTCGGAGGGAAAAAACAGTAGCTGCAGCTCACAACTACTGCCGGGATCCGTCAGAATCAGGTCTGTATTATATTTTAGAATAAATATGAGAAAATGTATTAATATTGGATAGCGGCTCAATCTAAGATTTCTGAGACAGACACAAACAGGTAAACTGTGGTTAATCATTTGCAATAATTAAAAACAACTGCTGAACGATGACTGTGTTTGTTTAAAGTTTGCAAATTGATACAATCGAACTGATCCCCGAAAAAAATATGTAGTGCTTATTGTCTTTGATTATAATATGTGAGTTCAATATGTGTTTGTGTAGTGGCATAAGCAAAGTTTTGTATATGAGAAGGATAGTGAAATTAGAAAGGTTTTGTATATGACAAGGACAATGACATTAGCAAAGCTTTATGAATCATTTTGACAAAGAAAGTGACATTAGCAAAACTTTGTGTATGACAAGGATAGTGACATTAGCAAAGCTTTGTGTATGACAAGGACAGTGACATTAGAAAAGCTTTGTGTATGACAAGGACAGTGACATTAGCAAAGCTTTGTGTATGACAAGGATAGTGACATTAGCAAAGCTTTGTGTATGATAAGGATAGTGACATTAGCAAAGCTTTGTATATGACAAGGAAAGTGACATTAATAAAGCTTTGTGTATGACAAGGACAATGACATTAGCAAAGCTTTATGTATGACAAGGAAAGTGACATTAGCAATGCTTTGTGTATGACAAGGACAGTGACATTCGCAAAGCTTTTTGTATGACAAGGAAAGTGACTTTAGCAAAGTTTTGTGTATGAAAAGTATAGTGGCATTAGCAAAGTTTTGTATATGACAAGGAAAGTGACATTAGCAAAGCTTTCTGTATGACAAGGATAGTGGCATTAGCAAAGCTTTGTGTATGACAAGGAAAGTGACATTAGCAATGCTTTGTGTATGACAAGGGTAGTGACATTAGCAAAGCTTTGTGTATGACAAGGATAGTAACATCAGCAAAGCTTTGTGTATGACAAGGAAAGTGACATTAGCAAAGCTTTGTGTATGACAAGGATAGTGACATTAGCAAAGCTTTGTGTATAACAAGGATAGTGACATTAGCAAAGGTTTGTGTATGACATGGAGAGTGACATTAGCAATGCTTTATGTATGAAAAGGGCAGTGACATTAGCAAAGATTTGTGTATGACAAGGATAGTAACATCAGCAAAGCTTTGTGTATGACAAGTAAAGTGACATTAGCAAAGCTTTGTGTATGACAAGGATAGTGACATTAGCAAAGCTTTGTGTATAACAAGGATAGTGACATTAGCAAAGGTTTGTGTATGACATGGACAGTGACATTAGCAATGCTTTATGTATGAAAAGGGCAGTGACCTTAGCAAAGATTTGTGTATGACAAGGATAGTAACATCAGCAAAGCTTTGTGTATGACAAGTAAAGTGACATTAGCAAAGCTTTGTGTATGACAAGGATAGTGACATTAGCAAAGCTTTGTGTATAACAAGGATAGTGACATTAGCAAAGGTTTGTGTATGACATGGACAGTGACATTAACAATGCTTTATGTATGAAAAGGGCAGTGACATTAACAAAGCTTTGTGTATGACAAAGACTGTAACATTAGCAAAGCTTTGTGTACGACAAGGATTGTGACATTACCAAAGCTTCATGTATGCCAAGGACAGTGACATTAGCAAATCTTTGTACATGACAAGGATAATGAAAACTTTATGTATGACAAGGATGGTAATATTAGGAAAGTTTTGTGTACGACAAGGATAGTTACATAATCAAAAGATTATGTATGACATGGGGGACTGATTAGCAAAGCTTTGTGTATGACAAGGACAGTTACATTAGAAAAGTTTTGTTAATGACAAGGATAGTAACAGTAGTAAAGCTTTATGTTTGACAAGGACAATGACATTAGTAACGCCTTATGTATAACAAGGATAGTGACACTGGCAAAACTTTATATATGAAAAGGATAGTGATTTTAGCAAAGCTTTTTGTTTGACAAGGACAGTGACATAAGTAATGCCGTATGTATAACAAAGATAGTGACATCAGGAAAGCTTTTTGTGTGACAAGGTCAGTGACCTTAGCAAAGCTTTGTGTATGACAGGGATAGTGACATTATGAAAACTTTGGGATGGCAAAGGCAGGGACATTAGCAAAGCTTTTGATATGATAAGGATAGTGACATTAGCAAAACTGTGTGTGTGACAAGGATAGTGACATTAGCAAAGCTTTATGTATGGCAAGGACAGTTACATTAGAAAAGTTTTGTTAATGACAAAGATAGTGACATTAGCAACGCTTTATTTTTGACAAGGACAATGACGTTAGTAATGCCTTATGTATAACAAGGATAGTGACATTAGCAAAGCTTTGTGTATAGCAAGGATAGTGACATTAGCAAACATTAGCAAAGCTTTGTGTATAGCAAGAATAGTGACATTAGCAAAGCTTTATATAGGACAAGGGTAGTGACATTAGGAAAGCTTTATGTTTGACAAGAACGGTGACATTAGTAATGCCTTATGTATAACAAGGATATTGACATTAGCAACGGTTTATGTGTGATAAGGACAGTGACAGTACCAAAGCTTTTTGTGTTACAAGGACAGTGACCTTAGCAAAGCTTTGTGTGTGACAAAGAAAGTGACATTAGCAACGCTTTATTTTTGACAAGGACAATGATGTTAGTAATTAGTGATGTTCCGATTGTCGCCGACAATCGATTGTCGATCATTTAATGAGCCAAAGTCGCCGACATCGATTATGAACTTGCATAATCTATTATTTGACACTTAGGCTAGTTTAAAGCATATTCGGGAGTTACGCATCTTTTTGGTGGTATTTCCTCTTTAGGCTCATTTCTTTTCCACTCTTCAAAACGGAGGCAAAGCATATTGCGTTCGATCAAAATAATAATGCAATCAAAGCTATAGTCCCCTATCCAGGGAATACTATACCACCAGTTTGGATTCTACAAGATATGTAAAAGTGCAGCAGCGAAAGAAAATTAAAAAAATGGGGATTGTGTTTGCAGATTATGCAGTAAAGACCGCAAATAATGGTACCCCGCCCACGTTCGTAATATTGCAGGGCATTGAAGTTTGAACCAATAATAAAATGTACAAATAGGTGTTTTAGGTCTGACAGCATGGTCAGTTTCTCAGGGACTCCTGAGAGACCCAAAGCCGTTTGGGTGCAAATCATATAAATATGCCACATTATACCTCAATAAATAAAAATACTTTTTAATTAGCCACATTGGTATCTGCACACAAGGGCTAAAACTTCACACACAAATTACATTACTCCTGCTAAATATATGCTGATACAGTGAGTCAAGTGAGCTAATGGTTAATAAGCTACAGATGGTTCAGTGTGAAAGTCCGATTATTTTCCGATTAATCGCTCAGAAGGCTTTCCGATTATATCCGATTAATCGATTATCATTATGCTGTCCGATTATCATCACTATTAGTAATGCGTTATGTATAACAAGGATAGTGACATTAGCAAAGCTTTATATATGACAAGGATAGTGACATTAGGAAAGCTTTATGTTTGACAAGAACAGTGACATTAGTAATGCCTTATGTATAACAACGATAGTGACATTAGCAAAGCTTTGTGTGTGACAAGGACAGTGACAGTAGCAAAGCTTTTTGTGTGACAAGGACAGTGACCTTAGTAAAGCTTTGTGTGTGATAAGGATAGTGACATTAGTTCCATAAGTTTTAGTATTTAAAGCCGAATATCTGGCCATATATTCCTCTAAATTGTTAAAACGGGACTAAAGATTCAAACACGTTCTGGAACTTATATTATCTCTTTGTTAATTACAGGGTACCTATGGTGCTATACAATGGACCCTAATCAAAGATGGGAAAAGTGCGACATACGTGAATGCTAGTTCATGGTGTTTACGAGTTATGATCAACAGTTACTGTTTGTTTTTGTGTATATTTTTCTTCTCAACAATAATTATAACCAGAACGATGTAACTAACACAGTGACAATGTGTAATTAGGTTTTTGTATAGTAAATCGACGTCCCATAAATATAAGGCCCTTAAGACCTATTCAGAAACTTTACTGAAAGAACCATAACTGAATATGAATTCATAGTTGTGTAACCATGTTCATTGAACAAAAATGGCATTGCTTTAACAACGTAAGTTCGTATTTGTTACTTACGACCATTTTTGGTCAGTTTTAAAAAATATAAAAATGTATACTGAAAGAAACGGTCATTTCTGCTGCTTATAATCTTTTAAGTTAGCGTATTATGTGATTCTACTTTAACAATAATAATCATAAAGTAAATTGGTCTTAAGTAGAAGTAACGACCATTTATTTTGGACTGTTGTTCAAGGGCGTATATACAATTACTTCAGCTGGATGAATATATTACAACTGGTACTGTCAGTATTTAATAGTTTTAGCTTCGGTGAATAATCGGTATAATGAAATCTACAATATGTAGTTTGCTAAAAATACTCTTTTTCTTCTACGACCTTTTATTTATGTGACGTGGAAATGTTTATGCTCTTCATACATTGCTGCTTGTCTGTCTAAACTGTATATGACGTTGTTGGCTTTCATACCAACTATTATCTTCTTTTATAAAAAATATTCTCTTTGTTTCAAACGCAATGATTTGTTTCATCTTCTTTTTTTCCCATTCAAATTATTTTAATAGTAACGTTTACAATCACGGGCAAACCAGCAGAAAGGTACATTTGAAAGTTTAAAGTAACTCTTCAAAATTAAGATACATTATCATAAAATAGAAATCCGTTGTACATACTGAAAGCACTCACTGGAAATAGGTTGAAGCATTTTATTTTATTGACTAAAATTGATAAAGGATCGTTGCGAGTCCAAACCAAAAATTGAAATACCCAGAGTTGAGAGTTTACACGCGCCAAGAAAACCATTCCAATACATCAATTACTGTAACAATGGTTTAGACTAATGGAGACTCCACTCAACTGTATAACTTCCCTCTTTTCAACGTCCCCCCGCGCCCCCTCAAGGCAAGGCAATATGTAACACTGCATTTTTAGCCTTGAATATCCCGAAAAGCTTATATAAAAGGAATTTGCAGCACAGAATAGGCGAGTATATTGACCAGAGGCAGATGCGGAGATATAAACATTAATACAAATATGCTATACACGTTTGTATGGCTTGAGAAATGACATATGAATAAAGTAATGTAATTCATCATTATTAACGGTGTCCGTGCATGTTACTCCCTATGTGCCCCTGTTTCCATAAATAAACTCTACGTGTGTTTGAGATGATCCGGTATTTATTCTGGCTTTCAGATCCAGTAGGTATCTTTGCGTAATGACCAAATAACATTTGACAAGAACCTAGCTTGAAATACACCTTATTACCATTTAACAGCTTAAAACTCCTTTATTTATCTACAGGTCAGAGGTCAAAATGGCACAATATGTAGCATACAGTATAAAAAAAATTCAACTGTACTTAGTTCATACGAGACATTGATCACGTTTCATTTGCCACATTTTAGGCTAGTACGATATTTATATATTAAAACACTTTACTGTAAAAAGGTTTCGTTAGTTTAAACATATTTTATTTCAGTAATACATGAAACATTTACAGAACAATTAATTAAGGAATTGGACAGAAAGCTATATCAGCTTACGGTTGTCCTCTCCTTATTGGTACAATTACATATTTTTTCATGGCATAACTGATTGTACATGAATACAGTAATATATTAAAGAAGAAAAAAACAAAAAAAACAATGACATATTTCAACAAAACAGTATTGATTTGCATATCTAAAATAAATAATATTGTTACGTAAGATTCATTAAGATGTAAGAGTCTTGAAGCAATACATATAATAGAACCATTTTGAAAAAGGTTGTGAATTAACATTAACGAATGTCATTAAGAGGGGTATTGGATACTAATTGAAATTGAAAGTACAAAGTAAAATAATAATACATTATTATGAAATATAGAGTATAAACAAAAAAAAAAACATAGAAAAGATGAAAGGATGAACGGATAAGGTACAGTGTGAAAAACAAATAAATAAATAATAGCCAAATCTTGTTTACTCTATTGGATTTCAACAAGTATAGATAATATCAGGGAAATGTAGCGGGTATGAACTTGCTATCTATGAAACAGTACATAATTTTATCTCTAGAATCGTTTCGTTTCTCTTATGTATTTTTGGACAGCAATAAAGATCGATATATTGGTGTCGAGAGATAATGAACTATTACCCTTGACGATGACATTGATGGAAGGGTTACAGAACTGGGAAATAGTGGTTAGTAGATCAGTGCGTAGATTTGTGTATTTTGGACAGACAAGGAAGTAGTGGTAAGAGTTTTCTATTTCACCGCATTCGCACAAAGGAGAGTCAATGATATTTTTCTCAAATAAATCAGATGATAGAGAGCTGCAGTGGGTACGCAATCTTGTATGAAGGACTTGCAGTTTGCGGTCACCAGAATAGAAGTAACCGGGAACATTTGGTAAATCTTTATTTAACATCCGCTTAAATGAAGCAACTGTTGTAGCATTTTGTGTCTGAAGTGAAAGAGCATTAAAATCTCTGATAACAGAAGGTAAAAATGATTTATAATAAAAGTCAGTATGTGTAAGAATGTATTGCGTGTCATTAGCATTTCTTAATGGATAACGATGATCACTACCAACTAAAGACGGGACAAGATCTGAAAGATATTGCGGGGTAAGATGGTTTTTCATTTTATAAAAAAGAATAAGTTTATGTTTGTATCGTCTGTTCTCCAAAGATTCCCACCCAACCTCCCGCATGAGTTTGTCAATAGATACAAGTTTTGTTGATCCGGTAATAATTCTGGCCACTTCATGTTGGATTTGTTCTAGCTCTCGTTTTTCATACTGATTACAGTTGTCAAATAATACATCACCATATTCCAGAATTGGTCTTATGAATGATATATAGATAACTTCAAGTGACCTTCTATCAAGCTGAAATTTTAATTTTTTCATAGTATTAATCCTTTTCCAAGCTTTACTTTTTATGTATTCGATGTGTGCGGACCAGCGCAGGTCGTGTGAGAGATTGATACCCAAGTGTTTGTGATTACG
Organism: Mercenaria mercenaria; assembly: GCF_021730395.1. Taxonomy (NCBI): domain Eukaryota; kingdom Metazoa; phylum Mollusca; class Bivalvia; order Venerida; family Veneridae; genus Mercenaria; species Mercenaria mercenaria. Next base: position 4,595,156 of record NC_069378.1, read on the forward strand.
GACTTCATTAATTTGTGTGCCTTGCATTTGAATTGGGCAATGATTAATATTTCTTTGTGTTTTACGTGATATTAGTAAAGATTCTGTTTTGGAAGGATTAAATTTCACCAACCATCTTTCTGCCCAAGAAGTAATTTTTTGTAAGTCAGAGTTTAAGATACTCGAAGCAGTAGCAGGGTTTTCCACTGTAATAAAAAGATTTGTATCATCAGCGAAAAGTCTGATATTTGCTTGGATGTCTATGACTATGTCGTTAATGTAAATAAGAAAGAGGAGGGGCCCAAGAATTGAACCTTGTGGTACACCAGCAGTGATGATCTTATCAGACGATTTGCAACCGGGAAGAACGACTCTTTGTTTTCTGTTGGTAAGGTAAGATGAAAACCATGAAGAGATACGTCCAGAAATACCGATAGAATTCAATTTGAAAATAAGACCCTTGTGCCAGACACGATCGAAGGCTTTACTTATGTCACAAAACACAGCTCTGACCTCTTTACCAGAGTCAATGGTATGTGCAAATAAGTTATAAATGTATGTAAGCTGATTGACAGTGGAGTCACCTGGAACAAAACCAGACTGAAGAGGAGTAAGGATATTATTTTCTCGGAGAAAGTTGAAAGTTCGTTTGAAAACTATTCTTTCAAATACTTTATTGACAGTACTGATAAGAGATATAGGGCGATAATTGTTGACTAATGAAGGATCACCAGATTTAAAGAGAGGACAGACATTCGCTTCCTTCCATATGTCAGGAACTTGAGATGACTGAATAGAATAGTTGAAGAGAGAACAGAGAGGACTACTAAGTTCGTAAGAAAGCTCACGAAGTATTCGATTGTTGATTTCGTCAGGACCAGCTGCCTTCCCCAATGGAAGTGATTGTAATACCAACTCCACATCTGCAGGAGTAATAACGATGTCATCCAGAGTTTGGTCGGAGTCATGAAGCAAGTCGGGAAGAGAAGGAGCTTGGTTTTCATCAATTCGTGTCTGGGCAACAAAAAAGTCGTTCAAGAGATTTGCCTTTTGAGTTTCATCGGATATGATGTTGTCGCCAGAAGAAAGTGGGGGTATTGAGAAAGAAGAATGAGGTTTGATAAAAGATTTTAGACAAGTCCACCAACCCCTCGAGTTTCGATTTTCTTGTTTTAATTTCAGGGCTAAATTATCAACGTGTTGTTTCTTTGCCTCACGGATTTTTGATGTGATTCGATTTCTCAGGTTTCGAAAACGGTCCCAGTGATATGTCGAGTCGGTGTGTTTTGCTTTACGGTAAAGTCGTTTACGTTTTCTGATAAGTAATCGCAGGTCATTCTTGAACCAAGGCGGCTCATTTTCCCGTATTAAAACTTTTCTATTTGGAATACATTTTTTTGAAATATTTATAATTTTACTAGATATGTTATTGGCATATATATTAATGTCATTGTTTTTTAGAGAATCCCAGTCACTCTCAGAGGCCAGTCGTCTAAGAAGATCGTAATTCCCCTGTTCAAAAATCCAACTTGACGGTAAAAGCATAGCCGCTTTGGCTTTTTCAAGTTAAGTAGACAATAGATAGGGCAGTGATACCGGACGTCTTGAGGAAGGAAAGGATCCCCAACACCACTAGAGTGGATAAGATGCTTGCTTGAGGCGAAAATGAGATCAATTGTGGAGGCTGATGACTCTGTATAATGAGTAGGCGAATCTATAGCCTGAAACAAAGACAGCTGAGAACATATATCATGGACTTTTCTGGAGGATACAGTATTCGCTATGTTTAAGTTAAAGTCGCCCATGATTAAAATATTTTCAATTCCTGTATCAATGGCTAGATGCATCGAATCAACAATCAAAGCATGATGAACAGGATCTGTATTAGGAGGTCTGTAAAAAACTCCAAATAGAATGTGCTTGTTGGAAAATACGATTTCAATCCAGATGCATTCAACACCATTAATTTCAAGATCTTGGCGTCTTTTGTAGTGAATATATTCTTTAACATAGAGTATTACTCCCCCGTAATTATCTGCGCGATCCTTCCTTTCGGGATGAGCAAATGAGTTCAGAATGAGATCAGAAGTAGGAGAACGTGGGCCTAGCCAAGTCTCTGAGAAGGAGAGAATGTCAAAATCCATCAGTTCTGCATAAAGTGTGTCGAGTTTTGGAACTATGCTCTGGACGTTATAGTGAACAAAAGAAAGATTCCTAGAAAGGTCAATATAGTCACTTCCAGAAGAGACAGACGATGTAAATGACGTATTAGAGTTACAGGATACAGGTCCTGGATTTTTGTGAACATCACCTGAAAGAAGGATGATTGTAGAAATGTTCCAAAATTGAACAGAAACAAATAGCAATATGCCGGAATAGAAGAATTGGAGAGAAAAGATAACGTTTAAATGATGGTTCTTGCCAGGTGGATGTAAACGACGGTGTACTGGTAAAGATAAGTTTTTGAAAGTCAAGTCATGATCGTTAATACACAGTCTAACGCAAACAGGGATATAATTGATGTAGGTGGATGTGAACAGTACAATTTGTAAAAGAAGAAATCTAAACATGAAGTGAGTACGAAAAGCTCTCATGCTGGTTGATGAGGAATGACTATTTACTCTTACGTTATTGCTGACAATAAGCACAGAAATTCAAAAGTAACCAGCATGAGAGAACAATGTAAATGTAAGTTATATGAAGCGATCAAGATCCAGCAAAACAAATAGTAAGTGTGCGTGTTCATCCTTGAGAATATGCATAGAGAAGAGAAAAAAAGTAATATGAAACCGAGAAACATTGTTTCACGTGATAAAGATAAGAAGTTGGAATGGGTGCAAGTATATGTGTACAATGAATAGAGTAAGTGTAAGGACTTAAGGAAAATTTCATCTCACACTGTGTTGAGAATAGTTTGTTATTAAGTAAAGTGTATTGGAACTACCAGTATTTCAAGCGCATTCAATTAATGCACAGTGATGTTACTGTTTTGTATAAATTATATTATATTATGTTGTTTCCGCATGTTTAAGTAACGCCGCGTTGTAAATAAAGTATTTTATTGTAATATCGCGAAATGTATACTAATAAAGGCTATGTTTCGAAAATATATTAATGTGGGTGAAATTATGAATTTAAAACAGGGATGAATAACTACTGTTCAGTTAATAGTTTAATCGACAGGTTATTTCAACGGACATCAGCTTTATACCTAAATACTAAAGTATAAGTTCAGCGCGGACTAGTTGGGCTGAATATTCTCATTTCAAACCGTTGTTTAAAAAAGGAGCAGTCATAACTTTTACTGTCAACTCATCGAGCTAAAATGTATAATATAGTCATAATGCTCAACTTTATATTGATCAGCGAAAAGAACTGTTATTTTTATGTATTGGTAGAACAAAGTATCCTATGAATTGGTAGAACAAAGCGTAAAGTCTAGATTATCTCATTATACCTGTAAATGTTAAACTCATTATACCTGCAAATGTTAAACGCATAGTACCTGCTACACGTGTATATTAGATTTACATGTTAAACAGGCTCTATATATCGATTAAAAAGTATAATAAGTTTCAAGATCAGCCCTTGTAATTTAGCCAATGCAAGGTTGTGCTAAGTCTATGTCTAGACAGAAAATCACTTTCTAACTGTGAATGCGGGTAGCACGTGCTTATCATGTGTAAATTTACGGCTAAGTATTTACATATTATGATTAACTATGATTACTCGCAGTTCATGAATGAGCGCATTAATCATTCAGGCATAGCATTTGATCACAAGTTGTATTACTACTTGATGAAAGATACAAGTATACTAGTACAAAAAAAAGATAATCATAAACACTAAACACTTCCTTAAAATATGATCATTCAGGCATAGATTCGTTCAGAAATACCAAATAGTTATATGATAAATGTACAAATATAGTAGAAAAGTCATGACTGATGTTAAATATCACAAACGTTTATCAGTATGTAAAACGTGGTCAATCAGGCATATATAAAGTATTTGAATTTGAAGCAATGAATTACAACTTGATATAAGTACAAGTATTCTAGATCTACCAAAAACAAGCATGGAATGTGACAAAAAGTAACCATTAAAAAAAGAAAGGCTTTCGTTGCATATGAGCGAGCACATAGGGAATCTGCTCAATGAATACATATTAGTTAAACAAAAATATATACAGTCAAAATCATGAATGATTTAAATAGATTATATGCGAACATATTAGTTAAACAAAAATATATACAGTCAAAATCATGAATGCTTTAAATAGGTTATATGCGAACAATAGGTTTGTAAAATTGTATGAATGACTAGGCGAAATGATAACCTATAGTATCAAATCTGTCATGCTGTGTGTACAAATTTCAAAGTACGAAATAGTTTAACAACGTGCAAAAGTAGCGGTAAATATATGTCAAGAATATACCTTTGTATACAAAACTTTACAAATCAGTATACTTATTATTGGTTGTATATTCAGTAGCTAATCAAAAATAACGGTCACAGCAACGACCCTACAATAAAATTTTGTAAATTATAAATGTTCTGTTACGCATTGAGGCTACAGGGTGTACTTAAAAAGTTATAACAACACTAACTTCAGTCTTGTTCGAAATTTACCAGCTCGTCACTGCTTGTTATACGGTGAATATTTCCATCAATGCCCTTCACTAAAACAACACCATCTGATGTCCAGCAGCTATCGATTTTGTGACGTTTGACCAGTATTCTAGCAGTGTAGAAGGCAAAACTGCGCTGTTTCGTGAGGTCCTCATTTATATATGTACCAGATAAACCATTCGTTTTTAGGGAAGCCCTTGCCGTGTACATGCGTTGACGAGCCCGGTATGATATAAATTTAACAATTATAGGTCTAGGCCCTCCATGTTGATTCGGTCTACCCACACGATGACATCGGTCAATTTCTGACAGATCCATTTTGACGTTCATTTTTTTTACACGTTTCCAATATTATGTTATCAGTGTTTTCGTTTTTTGATTCAGGTATACCAGTTATTCGAACATTATTGCGACGGCTATATTGTTCAGAGGTGTCAGCAGCGACTTTTAACTGTTTTACACTGGTTTTAAGATTTTCATTTTCCTGCTTTAATTTCAGATTTTCTGTTTCTAGTGAATCTATTTTCTCCTGAAGCCCCGAAAGAACACCGTCGACAATAGATTTCACAGACAAGTTTACTGCTTCTTTTACTAGTTCCGAAATATCGCTATGAAATGAAGACTTTAACACTTCAGCAATTTTCGTAAGGTCTTCTTGGCTGAATGACACATTTGTTGTACTTGAATCATCATCCATAGTTTGTGGTAAAGTGCGAGTTTTCTTCGAGTCGAAACTTTCGAATGGCGAAGACAAAAAACGTTTTTTATTCGTGTTTGGCTCGGGTGTAGAATCAGTATGTGACATATGTAATGTTATTTTGGCAACAGACTGTATATAGAGATCGTCACTGTTACAGTATTGTATTGTGCCCACTGGCGCGTAAAGCTAACATGAAAATGTTCCGTTTTCAAAAACACACATTTCAACAGTATAATGTCAATATAATGTCAAATCATACTTCTCAATTTGTGTCATTAATCCTTTTCCTACATCCAGCACAAAATTCCAACCTCAAAAATTGTTACTAAATCATATTATTTCGAATTTTCGGCACACACAGAGAAAAACCAAACATTGCCGCCATGATCACGTGACTTCAAACCAAAAAGGTTTCGTTAACTTTCGATGGTGTTGTGCATACTCAATCATGTCACAATGAATGTTTTTCATTTGTTATAATTATCGGGTAAAATACATACTATTTCAAACTTGTGTAACTCTATACATTTTTAAGAAAAAAAAAAAACACCTTTATCTGCCTTTAAATTGTAAACAGTTAGAATCTTTTGTTTACGACGAAAAGTAATTTTCTATTTGAATGATAGTCAAATTGTTTTACCACAACTTTTGCACAAAGTGGCAGGTTAGTTGAAATATCACAGATGTTTTAAATTTTACTAAACTTGAACTAGATTATTACGAAAATCTCATCATGATTATTAAAGCCTTTATAAATAATTTGAGAGTTAAGAACATTGGTGAGCTCATGGTGAGCTTGTAGGATTGTTAAATGTCCATCGTCCATGCGTCCGTGCGTCGTCCGTCGTTTAAGAAAAACTCACTAGTTTCAGCCTGGGTTTACAGAAATGTTGCTTGGGAGGTCCCGTTTCAGATTCCTTCAAATTTAGGTCATCCATGAAGAATGTTGTTTGCCTGGGAAAGAAAAAAAAACACGTTAAAATTCGTCTTCCCAGAAACAGTTGGCCCGATTCAGAAATGTCGCTTAGGTTTTTCTCCACCAAATCCTTTACATCACTTTGTTTCGTGAAAAAGCTTGGTCGCCAGGGGCCGGGCTAGTTTTCCTTAAATGTCTGTTTGGAAAATTTGAATATCTTTGTACATCGCCTTTGTAAATTGCTATAATAATACATGTTTAAGAGAATACATGAATTAATCGACAAGGAGAAAGTTCAACTATATTAGCCATTTAAAACTGGTTATTTGACATATGAATTGCCACGATTTGTACTAATTCCGATAGATTTTGAATACAATTAACAATAGACTGAACGTTATAAATATCATTTGAATTAATGGGCCCATAAGGTCATTCGACAATTTCCATACTATAACTTATTCTCCCGATGCGATTTCGCCATTCTCCGGCGGTTTACTTCTCTGAACTACGTTGGGAGTTGAAGAATACCGAAATAACATTAGGAGAACTCGGAACTGAACGAAACTTGCCGAATGTCATTACGGGTCCATTACCTTACTATGACGGTAAACATGATTTCACTATAGACAAGCATAGTACATTTTGTCCTATTGCATTTCAAGCAACATTAGAACATAATTGTGTTGAAACTGTGTATTACTATGGCTTTGTGCTTCTATGTTGTTTCAAACAATTGTTGTACGAGAAGAAGGTAAGTATAATATATCTTCTAAACAAAATATCTTTTAAATGCAATTTTATGGTTTCCTTTTTCATCATACGAGAAATTTGGAAAGATTGTCTAGGATGTAACGAGAATGAAATCTATCTTATCACCTTTAAGGAAATCATGTACATGTTATGAGAATGCTAGTAAGTATATTAACACATGCCTGTCTCTAAAATATTTCTCTCGCCTCGGTAGCCTAGTGGTAGAGCGCCCGCTTCGAGTGCGGGAGGTCGTGGGTTCGAACCCTGGCCGCGTCATACCGAAGACGTAAAAATGGTTCTAGTAGCTTCCTCGCTTGGCGCTCAGCATTAAGAGGATAGTACTTGGACTGGTCAGCCCGGTGTCAGTATAATGTGACTGGGTGGGTATCATGTCACGTGTCTACGGCATGATATTTCAGTGAGACAGCACTATAAAGTTGGGCATTGTGTTCACTGCTACATGTAGACACCGCCGTTTATTTGATTCCTCTATTGGCGCTCTTGAGTGACTGCCCTTTGTATTTGTTTACGTGTATACATGAATGTAAAGCACCTAAATAATATTGTTTATCATAAAAATGGCACTACGTAGATATAGTATTATATTATATTATATTATATGATATACATTTATTTGCATACTACGGTAGTGTAAACACAAAATCAAAGCACTTTTTTACTTTTTATTTACAAGAAGAGAGCGCTTGGCTTACTCTTTACTCAATATGGGCATTTTCCAAACTAACAGAAACTACGTTGTGTTCTTGTATAACCAATTCATCATGTATGTGTGAAATGGAAGGTTTACTTGTATTAACGCATTTTCAATTTAGTGCTGTTTTTTTAAAGCTGCATGCCACCAGATTTTTGCCATTTTTTTCAAAACTTAGAAAATGCTGCCATTTTTTAGTATAGTAATTGCAATACATAGAAAATAAGAAGTGTTTCGGTGTATATTAGGAACTTTTTATTTGTGAAACACTGTATCTGTATTAATCAATCAAGTTTGTAAAGAATTCCCAACAGCGTTTGTGACGCTATTGAAATTCAATGCAAAATAGAGGGAATTTAGCTGTATTTCATGTGATACACGTTGAAATATCTGCTTAAATTATACCGGTTTATAGATTTTAATTTCTATTATCGAATCTTATCCATTTTTTAATGAAAACGTAATGTTCCCCATACATATCTGTAAATATACCACATGCAGCCATTTCTTGTGCCATTAAACCATGTTGGAAAACGGAACATTTGGATATTGGTGTAAGCTTGTTGATATGGACGTAACAATAGTTTTAAACATGTGCATAATAAAGATAGTAATTGGTGTTTGAATGTTATTTATTGACTTTGTAGATTAATGGCATAATGACGTAGATCTTAATACTAATCTACGGCTTAGACTGAAATGAGCTTAGACTACATAGTGCATTAGATAATAAATAATAAGGCAGTTTATACAAATTTTAATCATAAAGTCATAAGGACTTTGTTGTGAAATGCTAAATCTTATCCAAATCATTAAAATGGACATTGAAACTTTACATCAATAAAATCTATTAGAAGATCATTTGGATGCACGGAATACAACCAAGCGAAATAATAGCAGACTCGGATGGAGTCTTTGATGGAGTCAATTCATGGGAGGTAGTGAAATATGTAAAACTGTATCTTATATTGCAAGTAAGAACATGTCTGTATATAAAAACGAAACTTGAAGAAAAATCGTAAAGGGCAAATGCAATGGGGTTATTAAACAAAATGTCTTAGAAAATCTTACTAAAACATAAAAGTATAATTGAGCCGCGCCATGGGAAAACCAACATAGTGGGTTTGCGACCAGCATGGATCCAGACCAGCCTGCGCATCCGCGCAGTCTGGTCAGGATCCATGCTGTTCGCTAACAGTTTCTCCAATTCCAATAGGCTTTAAAAGCGAACAGCATGGAGCCTGACCAGACTGCGCGGATGCGCAGGCTGGTCTGGATCCATGCTGGTCGCACACCCACTATGTTAGTTTTCCCATGGCACGGCTCATATATATCGGCCGGTTTACGTTGATGTCAGGATATCGGTCAAAACGGGAAGGACACCCATGAGAACTTTGCAAATTGAAAATAAGTAGCTTGCTAATTAAACATGACATCAGTTGCCACAAGTGTTGATTAATGACGTACTACGTGTACTTTAGTAGCTGAGATATTATATTGAATAAAATGTCAAGCTCTTATATGCCTTAATTTTTATTATGTAAAAGTTGAGTTCAACTTATTTGCTATATCGTTGCACGGATATATAAATAATATACATGCATTGTTTGGCAATGATTTCTAGAAGGCGAAAGTTTACTTGCGAAGTATAAAATGTGGTATTAAGTTTAAATCTTACGTTTAGCTGAACATTTGTTGACCATTTTATTCTGTATGTCATAACTCCTCATTTTCTAAAGAATGTTTTTCGTAAAAATGAAATATGAAAATTGTCAGTTCCTACCAAAATCAGAAAGGGAGGAATGAAAATTTATCAAAATAAAGATAGGTGGCATAAATTTGTTGGTGTAACGTGCCAGGTTTAGCATTATATTCGTATATTGCTCTGAATTTTGATAGTCACTTATTTTGAACAATAAAACTAGTTTGGTGGTGTAACACATTGAACCTCAATACCATTCTGTTGCCTCGGAATTCCCTGTTCAATACCTTACACCACGGGCCTCTTTCCTCTGCCTAAGTTTTGATGCAAGGACGAACTTAAGGTATCCGATCCATAAATAAGCAAGTTCTAAGTTGTGCCCGCCGTATGAATACATCTGCGGATGTCTTTAAATTGCTTTTTGTACTTTTAGCATGTGTAAATGTTGAGTTCTGTTCAACCCGGGGCTAGAGGGCGTGGACGGTAGCATGCATTTCCACTACCGTCCATGAACAGGCTCAATCAGATCGAGCCTGCAACATTTTCGTTTTTGTCGTGTTGAACGATCTGTGGAGTTTCCACTTTTTCTACTATCTAACAGTGCTATATGAATATATCAAAGTTTGATGCCTGGTAAGCTCATATAATTTTGGTATTATTTGAAAGTGTATTGTCTACTGAAAAAGAAAACATAAATTATATGACAAAAATATGCTATAGAATATATTTTTTACTTTATAGTCTTCAATGATACTTCAACAGTAATCCAGTTATTACAGAGTAAGATTTATCATTTTGCAGTCAAAAACATGATTTTAATAATTCTTGCATATTATTTATGGTCATCTTATTTACTAATTCTTGTTCAGCAGACAAAACTCTTGTAAATGATACCAAAAAACATGGGGTCACCCAAACAAATTTTACCCATTTGTGGATCGGATACCTTAAGACCGGTTACGACCAAGGTAGACATACAAAGATTATATGAGGTTTACTATATCTATGACAGCCGGTGCAAGACGTCAGTACAAATAATCTAAATCTATTCATATTAGCATTCACAAACAACAAACACAAAGAGCTAAATTGGAAATGGCTGCGACTTTATTTCATTGATATAATGGCATATAGGATGTTTAAATTTATAGAAATGAATATGAACATAAAAAAAATCACTAGCTTAGTTGCTTAGCAACTTACAGGCAACGCAAAGAGGCAGAAGTCCGTGTTATAAGCGGATAATGAAGAAACTGGCAAAGTACAGATATGTCTGCATTCATAGCTGATGAGAAAGTGAGACAAATTGTTCATTGTTTGCTTTAAGTTATAAATTGCTATATATGCCATACCGAAATGCACTGAAATTACAGGAGATATCCTTTGACAAACAGCGCTGAAGTTACAGGAGATATCCTTTGTCAAACAGCGCTGAAGTTACAGGAGATATCCTTTGACAAACAGTGCTGAAGTTACAGGAGATATCCTTTGATAAACAGCAGTGAAGTTACAGGAGATATCCTTTGACAAACAGCACTGAAGTTACAGGAGATATGCTTTGACAGAAGATATCCTTTGACAAACAGCACTGAAGTTACAGGAGATATCTCGCATAAGAACACAACAAGAGCAAGTGCTGCAGCAGAACAATCTTTTTTTTGTAAGCCAGCTGGATACAACAGCAAGGTACAAGTAATCTGTAGCATATGACATAAATCTCTAGACGACGACGACGACCTTCTTAAAATGCATTTTGATTAATATTTTCATAAATATATTATCATCATTTCTTTTTAAAATTAAGTTCCTGAACAATTTGTCCATGAAAAGCAGTTCCAAACCGCTTCAAAATAAAGCCAAAAGTAATCTTATCTTTAACCTGTCTTTTACATTTAAGTCATTTTACCTGATGTATCCCCTTAATGTCTGAGTATCGCTTACAAACTGTAATACTTAATGATTACAAGGCATTAAAACGAATTAGTAATATGGAGCATTATCACAATTATATTCAAATCAGTAACTGATGATGATGACAACAACAACAAAATCATCATCATCAACACCATTGTCGTCTTATCGCCATCAGAATATTATCACCATTATCATCATCACATCATTCACTCCCCAACAATTCCATAAAATATTACCAGATCCCTTTTCACTAGTTTCTGTAACTTGTGTTTCATGCTGTAGATTCGCATTTAGTAGTAATCTTCACACCCCTTCCCATATTACCACACGCATAAATGCATATATTACCCTCCCCTCCGCTTACACACACTAAAGTATCTTACAAGTTCCAGGTATTTGTGAATTTTGAGATTGATAATGTACCAACCACCATCCGACTCCACCTTGCTCCCAATCCCTTCAGAAACCATCACATCCGTTCATTATATCACTCCTCCCACCCCGAAGCAAAAGTTTCTTTTGGTTTAAGTTTTTCTTACTACCATCTGTATAATTAAAGGTAAATTATGGTATGCCAACGTCTATCTCTGTTAAAAAATAAGGAAATTTTCATGAATGTTTACGTTCCATTAACACGGAACAGTGTATCTTATCTCTTTCTTTTGAAAACGATCATACAGTAATGACATTCATCAATTTAATACGATTACACTACGGGATGCACATACCATTAAACATGGTTTAAAACCCTGTAAAATATCCATTAAAATAGGAAAAACCGTTAATTAACCCCATTAATTCTTGCATCACTTTATTTAACAGGTTTCACAATATTAATGGGTTACATGTTAAAATACCATTAAAACACCCATTTTTAACCATGAATCATGCCATTAAAAGTTTAGTTTGGTAGCTAAAATAGTTAATGGCTTTGAAAAAATAGTGAAATTCTGTATTTTTTTTGAATTTAACAGGATTATTCACGGCCCTTAAATTTGATTTAATACCCATTAAATGTTCAGGTTGTGTACGATTTCATTTAAGAGTAAACTTAATGGCCCTTAACAGCAATGTAATGCCCATTAAATCCTAAATTCTGTAAAATGTGATTCGTATATATTTTCTTTTTGGTTTTTGGCTTGCTCTCCTATTGAATGCTTATAATTCCAGTCTCATATTGTTCTAAAATTGACTTTAATCACAATAAATACATACTACGAACACATTGTCTATAATATATCATGATTTTATATTTAGTTGCATTGAAATTATTTCCCCTTGATGCAGTTACGCCATTTTTTTCAAATGTTTGGCAAATTGTGTTCCTACAAAAATCGGATTTATTTCAATGAAGGTCGGATGGAAACGTATTAATTTATTTGATAACATCAATCTACAATATTTTGGTAAGGCTAAATACGTATTGATGCATGCCACTTTTTCTGTTCTTTGTTTTTCTTGTCCAAATAATCAGCATTTGTATAAGAAAATAGGTGGGGTAAGGAATTTACATTATAAAATGTGTTCAGACTAGTTTAGATTTTCAAATTCTTGAGTAGAAACTAATTTTTATAGAGAAGTGAACAGTACACATAATTGTGAAGATTTACAGTCTGATTTAATTTCATTTGGGGCATGGGCAGATCAATCGCTTCTTTGTTTCAACGAATCAAAGAGTATGGTACGCTTAATTGGAAATGGGAGAAGCTACTTGTGATGCAATCCCTTAAACATTTGCTCTTAGCTGTACAGTGCATGCATGTGAGCACAAAATACTGAAGTAGAGCTAAATTGTGATTGCCATTGTGCGCTGACATTGTCATCAACAGTTGCTTTTTGAATACACCACCTGATGCCTAATGTCTGTGCCAATAAAAACTTGGTCAGAATGTTTGTCAATATCATAATGTTGAATAGTTAAAACTACCCACATGGTCACTTGATCTATTAAACCCGTACCTGTAAACCCTTCTCAGTACAACTCAATACAATACAATATCCATTTATTTTCTCATTTCATATGAACATATGACAGAATAAGGATACAATATAACAAATGTTTGTATGAGGCTGTTACATGTGTTTTCATTACAAAATAATAAGAGAAAAAAGAAGAAACAAATATTCTTCTAGCATTTTACAAAACAGTACATATGTATAGATACTATTACATGTGTAGTAATACGTAGTTTAAATCAATACGGCAAATATTAATATGAAGTTGATTATCTTAAGATGTCTAATTCTGACGGCAAATTTTCATGGCCCTTAATTTGATATACAATTAAAATATTATAAACCCATTAAAATTGAATCTGACATATTTAATGAGACCATCAATCAATTTTTTAATAATTAACGGCCATTAACAGTGTATTAAAAAAAATTAATGGCCCCATTAGTTCTTACTAATTAATGGAGAATTAAGGGGTAATTTTTTAATGGCACATTAATTTCATGCCAATTAAATTTTTTCATGGAGTTTAAAGGAGCCTGTTAACTTATTTTAATGGTTTATTTTAAGCAGCTTTTCATGGCCATCAAAGTCATTTTTAATGTATGGCATTAAAACTATGGTCATGAAAATCCCATTAAATAGTAAAAAGTAATGGGTGAATTTTAATGGTGACCTGTTAAAACCCTGTTAAAAGACTTTAAAAAAATTAAGGCCAATTTCATGACCCGTTTAATGGCATGTGCATCCAGTAGTGTTACGCAATCTCCGAACACGATTTCGGCATTCTCCGGCTTGCTGTTCGTATGAACTGCATGAATATAGCATTAGGAGAATACGGACAGGAAAGAAAATTGCCGAATGTCATTACGGATCCATTACCTTAAATATCGGAATGCCATGACGCGGATGAGGCTAGATACAATCAATACACATCCAAACGCTTCATCACCGTTGCTTACACTTGGGGTTCTTTGAAAGATTACACACGAGCAATTTAAAAATAATCATATAGAAAAATATGTTTTTGTGAAAGAATATTATCGGCATGCTTTTTATTCCAATATGATATTTTACCTGAATCAAATTTCTATAGTTGATACTACTGAATCAAATTTCTATATGCACATGTAAGTATTCACATTGACATACATGTATTAAGTCGCAAACTAAATCAACAGTGATTAAAACAGTATGTAGGGATCGTACTATAGATAGATTTAAATCTACGCAGGCATTTATATGACACCACCAACAACTATATGTTGATAAACACACGTCGATAATTCATTTCATTTGTGTAAATATCATATCTCAATTTTCGTAGTAGATATGGTTTATGTCTTGTAATGTTGCACTTAAAATTTTGTATCAAGAAATCTGCATTTCGTATTTTATTAGACTTCAAAGTATGTGACAACTATTTCACTGTTACAGTAAGATAAGTAATTTATGCTGTAATTCAAACAATAATTTAGGATAATTATAAATTATCATTGGCTTAAACGGTATAACTATTGTCATTGTGCTTTTACATATCTTTAATGGCTTAATATGTACAATGTGTATGTCTATTTGCATTGTGGATTTCATATTTTTATTGGCTTAATAGGTATGATTGATTATTTGCCTTGTGGGTTGCATATGTTTAGTGGCTTAATATGTGCACCGCCGTATAAATGCATCTGCGGAGGGTTCTAAATTGACTTTTGTACTTATAGCATGTGTAAATCTGCTCAACCCGGGGCTAGAGGGCGTGAACGGCAGCATGCATTTCCACTACCGTCCATGAACAGGCTCAACCAAACCGAGCCTGCAACGTTTTCGTTTTTGTCGTGTTGAGCGACCTGTAGAGTTTCCACTTTTTTCTATTTTAATAGGTACATGTATGACTATTTGCATTGTGGATTACGTATTTTTATTGGCTTAGTAGGTATGACTATTTGCATTATGGATTACGTATTTTTATTGGCTTAATAGGTATGACTATTTGCATTGTGGATTACGTATGTTTCAATGGCATTTATAAAGGGTTCATCATGCACTGTAAAAATAACAAAATATGTTAGAACCGGTATTAAACATTTGTAAAAATTTGTAAAATCACATGCAGAATGTTAATTTCCTTTATAATTTCTAAGTGTTTCACCCGCCTTAAAGGTTTTGAATCGGTGTTTCTTCTCCGCCGTCAGTAGGCATAAAAAGGATAAAGATAAGCACTCACAATAGAGTGTTAAAGTCAGTCTGTACCAGTTTCACTAGTCTTACTACAATTATTGAAAGATTCAAGAATAGTCTAATGGGCAAGGAATGTCTGGCAATAAGTTGCCATTCCCAAACCTTCCATAACGCTGAAAGATTTTATAAAATTGGACCTTTATTGAAAAAGATGTGATCATGGAGGCAGCCATTTAGTGTGTTTATGACACCATTTCACACTGCTGAATTCGTTATTTAGCATATAACCTTTTAAATAGATTAATTT
Source organism: Mercenaria mercenaria (assembly GCF_021730395.1). NCBI lineage: Eukaryota > Metazoa > Mollusca > Bivalvia > Venerida > Veneridae > Mercenaria > Mercenaria mercenaria. Next base: position 4,610,903 of record NC_069378.1, read on the forward strand.
CATATCTTTCTTGAGTGTAAGATGTAAAACATGGTAATTTCTTTTATTATAGCTGGAGAAAATAGAGAAAGTATTTTACCGAAATAAGTAAATACAGTTCAAATATGCGTCCAGAAATTTAATAAATCCGTCATTTTGTTTTTTTGATGCCACGGAAATAAAATAGCCGCAATTTTGATCAAATATTTAAATGTTCATAACTTTTTCATTTTTATGCCGATTTTGAAAATATTCTCACGTCTTTGAATGATTCAAGAAATCCTAACAGATGGAATTAACATAAGGACAACATTGCTTTTCCCTTTAACTAATCAAAAGAAATGACCTCACATTTTTCTAATCAAGTCCCAGTTTAATACTTTTAATTCTTAAATAAGACATTATATGAAAAACAAAGAAAATTATTACGAAGTCAAACTGTAAACATAGGATACGAACTATCTAGGGGATATTTCAAAACAAATTTTACAAAACAGTTCTAGATTTTAACTACAAATAAATCATGTATGGCTTCTTGATCTGTTCTGTTCTGATTTTCTGATTCAAGTAAGAAAGATTGTAGCTTCTTTTACAAAAAGACCTTCAAATGACTTTTCAACAGGTTGTTTACTGGTTATTTTATTTCAATTACAGCATGATAGTAATGACAAGACATGAAAAAGTTAGTTAAGGATTTAAGATTTTTATTCACTCAATAAGCACTATTCCTAGCAAGCTTGCAGTCTTAAAGTGGCAATAAGGTTTCTGTTCAGCAATGGTCTACCATCAGATTATCTAAAAAAGGGGATCATAAGATAATTTCATACTGATATTTAGCTTATGTTTTACGATCGTAGCACTAATTTGGACTGTAAACTGTAAATTGACCTTTTCTGTCCTCTAATAGCTCAGTGGTTAGTGTGTATGCTGTAAGAGGAAGTGTACTGATTCAAACTCTGCCATAGGTTTGATTCACCATACAAAAGTTCTCTGAGACTAATAGCATTGATTTTAAATCTCTTCCCATTTACCGCTGTAGGACTGAGACGTGAACAAAATCTACAAACCTCTGACACACGTCTAAATGTGATAAAATACTAAATTAACAACTTTAGAGAGGATAATAAAACTTCATGAATTGTGGTTTGTATGTGTTTCGGAAACAAGAATAACATGTAAGTATGAATTTGCATATCTATAATGTAACGTTATTTAAAGCTTTATGAAGTACAAGAGCTAACTGAGCAAAGTTGAAGCATGCTTGTACAAGCGTAAATAAAAGCATGGGCTAAATACTTTGTCTAGGTGAAACGAACTCTAATCTAAGACTACTTTCAGGTGTTTTAAACACATGGACGTGACATGAAATTCGAGACTCAATCGCTTGTCTTTTACCTGTGACAATTACCTTTGGTTGGCTCAAAGGGAACGTAGGGCTAAGCAGATATCGACTGGACAACGATCGTTTGCTCAAACGTTTGATCTTTATTGGACGCAAAAGAAACATGGGTCTTTCACGTCGTCTTGAAGGACGAAACAATCGACTCAAGTTTCATAATATCCGTCAAGAAGTTTAGAAGAAATGATCCAGGCACGGCATCTGACACTGACTAACTCAGAGTCTGACCTGAAGCCTTAGTTTGCACCAGTTCATTAAAACATGGTCCTTGTCATCCTGAACAAGATTCACAAATATCCTTCAAGGGATTAAAGATATTGACCAGCCAAATATCAGCAGCTCAAACATTAGATATTCTGATGTGACTTTGACACTTGGTTTGCACAACTGGAACATGGGATCTGCACGTGGTCTTGATTGGGGGAACATAAAATTGCATTTTCATATATATTCTTCAATAAGGTAAGAAAATATAGAGAATTCTTAATTTGTGACAATTACCACTATCATTGAACGATTAAGTAAGAATTTAGCTAGAGGCAAGAAATAGCCTTACACTTTTCGTATCAAGCAAAAATGTAAGTACTTTTAATTCTAACATAAAGAACTTCTATAATGTTCGTACTTTATAAATGTCCTGTTGCCATGGATACGTCACGTAGTTGAACTATCTGTTAATTATACTAATATGAATACTACCACAGACATTTAAGGTGCGCTAAATAAATGTTAGCACATTTCACATGTACGAGACATCCGCACATGTGTTCATAATATTTTTTTTTGGTTGGATTTAACGTCGCACCAACACATGATAGGTCATATGGCGACTTTCCAGCTTTAATGGTGGAGGAAGACCCCAGGTGCCCCTCCGTGCATTATTGCATCACGAGCGGGCACCTGGGTAGAACCACCGACCTTCCGTAAGCCAGCTGGATGGCTTCCTCAAAACAAGAATTCAACGCCCCGAGTGAGGCTCGAACCCACATTGGTGTTCATAAATACAATAATGGGCTTGCCTTAAACGAGAAAACAAAGGGTTAAACTAAAACAGAAATTTAAAGAGAGGAACTGAGGTTATGGAACCTATATATGACAGAAACTGCCAAAAAACAATATTAATACGCAGGCATCATATATAAGGGCTGATTAAACAATACCAAAAGTACCCAAAGCTATGAAAGCGAAAGTATTAGAACCACCCAATCCGAAATGTCAAGTTAAAAACTATTCCATTAACACTACGTAAATGTCATTCTAAGCTGTTTACTTATAAAGAATGTTACATGATCAGTAGATATTTAAAATGCTGCAAACATGTTCTTGTTGTGAAGCAACAGACCGCGAAATACACTATTCTTGGTGAAATTGGAAGAATACCTTTATCTTTTACATGCAAGTGAAGCACTTTAATTTGTTGGAAAAAAAAACAGTGCTTCAATTTATACTATGTACAAAGAACTAATTGACAATAGTACCATTTATTGGGCAGTTAGCATACATTCTGTTATTGATCATTTTGGTTTTACTCATGTTACATTGGATGTTGACAACAATACTGATTATTTGTCAGTGTTTAAGAAACGTATCCGTGTCAGATTTATAAAGGACTTAATAATCTATACACATATTGGATTATAATTGTAAGTTGTAAGTTGTATTCTATATTACAACTGCCGTTCTTGTCACTTTTCGGGTGTGTTTTAACAGGAGAGTAAATGCGAATTAACAGAGAGATTTTCACGCTCACGTGCTGTTAAAACACTTTTAAATATATGCATGTTCCGTGTCAAAGCGTAAAAGTATTTTGGCCCCAAAACGGATAATTCAAAAATAAATGACGTAAACGTCATAAAACAACTACGACATTCCCGCGCATTGCACGGAAATGTTATGACGTTTATGGACAATGTATTTATTAGTTTTCACATGTTTTACGCTAGAGTTAGCGCATGTTCATTTCGTGTATAACAACTTCAGAATTACTCGGGATACCTTGGTACCCTTACACTACCGGGTTTGGTCACCAACCAATCCCTACATTATTAATGTAAGCCGATCATCGTAGTTTTTCTTGTCTGCGTTTTTGCTCGAAATATCAAAAGTAATGGATTGATATATAATGCCATTATACAAGCTTGGCTGAACTGAGTCGCACCATTCATTACCTATAACACAGTATCATATTTGGAACCCTGACCCCTGATCTGTAATGCAGTATCACTTTTCAGGATGAATTTAATTGCAATATTGCTGACATCAGATTTGTCAAATTTAAGACTGTGACATGCCTTCAGGACAAAGTTTAAATTTCCAGACGGAAGGTAACAAACTTTTCATACTGATGTACCATCTTAAGCAACGATATATATAAATATAATACATTAAAAAAACGAAACACAACGACATGAATGTTTTTTTTTTGTGTTATCCATCAACGTCTTAAACGGACTCATATGTCAAATGCGTTTCGGCAACGTCTGAAATATCACTGTTTTGTATTAACACATATGTTAAACATAATATAAAATTGTCAAATTCCGAGTTTGTATTCTACCACTATACGTCTCAGAACCCGTCTTTCAGCCAGTATCTCCTGGAATCCCTATCCCTGGAATATCCACGACCTTCGTCGCCACTCCTTGACATAGTGTTGAAACGATCATTACCACGGCAACCTTCACCACGCGCTTTGCTGTCGCTTTAGAGGGACTCTCTTTCCTTGACGTCTGCGATGGTCAAATGGAGAATCATTTTGCATCGTGTAGATGTATAAACAATATGAGGCATATCAATAGATGATACCACATATAAGATGATTCTGCTATATAGAAATTTAAGAGTTATTGCTTATATTTCGTATGCGTTTTATCAATTTGGTATGCATAACCATGACTTTGATATTACGCATTCAAATGAGATACTTTTTGTAACATTGATGTTATAATATCGAATACGTTTAACCTAAACAACAATTTATAGCGCTTACAACATCACACAGGAATCTAAAGATTACACAATGCTCAGTCGTAGACAGTTTTATAGAACTGATACGTGTTCGACGATTTCAGGACCATTATTTAATTCCTCTCCCCGATTAACAACCAGAGTTCTTATATTCGCGAGAGGGATAGGGCTTTCAATTTCAAAATTTCGTCTGTCTTCTCTGTTCGTACGCATTTTTAATACTGCCTTTGCTGTTTCTCTGAAATCCTCAGGCACTAAAATGTATAGAGCCGTATTCCAAATGACACTGGATTTTGCAAGTAGTGAAGCACTCCGAGACAGTAAAGGATGCATGTTCCTGGGATTTCCAAAAACTGTATAAAACGATACGATTGCATAGGGAGTCCATGTTATCAGGAAAGCAGCTGAAATTATATAACGAATTTTTAATTAATTAAAATATGAAAATTTTATACAATATGTTTTCAATTTTGCGATAATTTTAAGAAATGGTTTATAGCAGATATTGAAAACAATATTAAGAGATTATATATCTGCGGAATAATTTCACGAGGGCGTAGCTAGAATGAAATATAAACGCGCCGTCTAACCGATTCGTATATTTAAGATCATATCATTTCGAATCTAATATGTATGTAAAACAGTAGATGAAATAGGGAAACATTATTTCGTAGCGCATACGTGCCAATAAAATATAGCACGTCGACGTGACGTTGATGCTTAAGGGTATCTAAAACGCCCCGTGGAATAACTTCTAATGAGACGTCGAATGAGTTATTTTTTCGCGCCTATTAACTCATAAAGTGTTTTGGATTAAATAAAGTGAAACTCCTTTCTGTTATAACATTTCGATTCTGAAACATCTTTGATATAAAATAGTAGATCAAATGCACTGTGTTGAGGGAAAACATAACCACTTTTTTAAGAATAGTTATATCAATTAGGTAGTGTCCTCTTTGTCTTACCTATAATGGCCACGCTGACTTTGAATAGCTTATCCTCTCTTTTCGTCGTGTTTTGAACAATAGGACTATTGTTAGGACTTGTATTTTGAACCAGTTTGTGCGTTAACGATACCTGGAAAAAAGGAAGAGGACTGATGTTCTACTCTCTCTTTTAAATGTAAACAATGTATTTTCTGATGACCTCAAAGGTGTACTTCTAAATATGTTGTTCGGATGCTTAAATTAATGGTAAGAGGTTATCAATTCAAATATGTACAGGGAACCAACTGAGACTATGGTAATAGTATAGCATGGAATAAGGTAAAATTTAGTGCATTCTGATTGGTCAATGATGTAATCAAAACCAAGATTTTTTTTTTGAAACTGAAGTCTTTTTACTGCGTTTACATTATGTTATTTTACATTTTACAATATTTGTTACATTTGATGTGCATCGAAAAAAAACATGAAACGGCAGGTGTCATATCACTCACGTGAGGCCTGTTTAGACTGTGAATTTCAGATACCAACTATTTGGGAGATGTTTTAAAGCGCACTTTATTAAACAGAAAGAACAAGAGTACATTATATTAGCTATAAACAAATGATAAATGGATGCTTCATCTTTTCTGTTCTGATTCAATTAGTACAAAATAGCTATTACTTTTAAAGAAAGACTTTGAAATGACTACAGCATGATAGTAATAGCAAGACAGGAAACATTTCCCGATTTAGGTTGTATTTACTCAATAAACCCTATTCCTGGCCATTCGCGGTCTAAAAGATTAGGTTTACGTTCAGCAACGCGCTACCATCAGGTTATATAAAAGAGGGTCATAATATCAGTTGATCCTTACTTAGCCTATCTTTTACGATCGTAACACCCAAATAGACGTCGTGTTGGATGGAGGCGTGAACAAAATCTGCAAAATTTTGTAGACAAACATCCATACGTGATAAAATACTAAATTAACAACATGTTGGCAGACCAGTTGGAAATCATGTTACTATGAACATTCAGTGGGACGTCCCTGTATAAAATTTTTATCTTGAACAATAGGGCAACATTTTCGTTTATGTCCTGTTGGGCGACCTGTGGTTTTCCGCATTTGTATTTTATCTGTCCTATTGGCCTTTAGTTGTCGAAAGTTGAATGTAGGTTTTACATGTTCTCTTGAAGACATGAACATTTAAATTAGGCCCCTTATTAAGTATCCAGCAGATTTAAGAAGACATCGATTGGACAGTGGTTACAGACATAAACTTTTGATCTTTATTGGGCACAAAAGCAACATGGGTTCTGCACGTCGCATTGATATATGAAATAATATACTGAAGTTTCAGAATATCCGTCAAGGAGTTTGGACGTAATGAACTCTGCCCTGCAGCTTTTGTTTGCGCTCGGTGCATTGGAACACGAGCTCTTACCCTTGTCTAAATAAGTGAAACATTCTAGACTGCGTCCTCCTGATATAATTCTTTCGCATCTGAACTCCAAACAATGAGCTTATTCAACGATAAATCAAAAAGTGAGATATATCATTTCTTAAACAACACAAAAAGTCTCTAAGATATTGGCAATCGAAGATAATGCAATATTATACGTACTTATAAAGAATAACCTAATTAATTATCATAAAATGCTTAGGGTAAAGAGGGAAATGTCATACAGTTTACTCATGTTTCTACTTGTGTATATAAACTTGTTTTGTAAGAGAGAATACGTTTTGAATGGTCAGCTATGCTTTCAGCACAAATACAACTAGTGCACCCACTAGTGTCAATCAGCCTTCACCGTCTATATTTCAAACTCCCTCGGTGACATATTCTGTTCCAGATTCACCAAGATTTTACAACAGTACCTATCTGTTTTACCCGACCAGTCATTAAGAACACCATTTCTAGTTGTTACACCAGTTGTAACCCCATAACTTTATTCTCCCCCAGCAAGACCTAAACGCAAGAGGCGCGCACCAGAACGCTATGGAGAATGGGTTTATTAAGAGTCAACTGAAAAAAACAACAACAACAGAATACTTTGTCTAATATTTATTTTCATTATACAGGGTTGTTTACAATTAAGTCTATTATAACCTACAAATTTGCTGTTTTGTAACTTAGAAACAGACAAAAATGTCATTGCAGCCTTTAAAACAAGTCAACTTGTGACTATTTTGGTCATTTGGTATACCTTGACGATTTCAAATTGGTCATTTCGTCTCCCATTTTTCGGCCCCTCATTTTTACTCTTATTGTTTGTCAAAGAATCATAGATTATGATTGATATAATTCTGATGTAAAATATGTGTTCTGTTCTACATAAAAACAAAAATTTTACTTTAAAAACTACATTTTGTTTTGCTTTATAAATACCCGATCGTATGTAAAAGTGCAGAGTTCATGCACGTTTCGTAGCTTAAAGTGTGCATTGACTAATGCGGCCGTCTTTTTTTTTTTAAAGATTCTTCTTGTTTTTAGGTTATTGACAGTATTAGAAGTCCAAGGTATTCAAATCTTGTAAGGCTGAAGATATTTGAATATATTGTGTTTTACTTTCTATAGACGTGGACAGCATTCATGTTACAAATAATCTGAATATTGTATTTTATATAGGTATCGCGTGCCTTTAAGGTTTTAAAGCACACGTTTGTATTATACTTCATAGGGGTCGAGAGCCTTTAGAATCGAAGCATTTGAATGGGTCGAGAGCCTTTAGAATCGAAGCATTTGAATATTTCATTTTGTATACAGGCAATAAGAGCCTTCGCGGTCCAACTTATTTGACCCGATTACTGTAAACAGACACAAAGAGCCTGTAAGTGCCAAGTGAATTGAATAGTTTACTGTAAATAGACATCATGACCGTTAAAGATCCAAGGTATTTGAAACTTTTAAAGTATATTGGTATCAAGTGCCTTAAAGGTCCAATGTATTTAGGCAACGAGTGCATTAAAATCCAGTGTATCAGAATATATTACTGCATATAGGCAGTGGTAGCCTCTTATGGTTAAAAGGGTTTTCAATAGTTACTGCATATAGGCATTGTGCGCCTTTAAAATGTAACGTTTTAGCATACTTTGCAAATATATAAAGGTCAAAAGCCTTTAAGGTCCGAGATATTTCAATATTTATCAGTATTTAGGCATCGAGAGCTGTTAAAGTCCATTGTTTTAGAATATTTTACAGGCATCAATAGATTAAGGTCCAAACTTTTACATTATTTACTCACATAGGCATTGTGAGCTTTAAAGCCTAAGGTATTAGATTTTTTTTTAAAGTCAATAGGCGTCGAGAGCCTTTAAGATCCAAGGTATCTGAATATTTTTCAGTATACAGGCATCAAGAGCCTTTAAGGTTCAAGATATTTCATTATTTTACTGAAAACAAAAACTCTTCTTAATTTAGATATTTAGGTCATTAGTATTTTCCCCAAAAAAAGATTTTTATATTTACTCCTTAGCCAACTAGCTTATATTAAAACGTGTTGAATGTTGGCCTTTCTTCATAGAGTTTGCTCAACATTTCAGCTGATGTCCACTTTTACAGGTGCTTGTGGTTCTTATGAACAGACACAGACAAGTCGAGCCTGCTATTATTTTTTATAGTCTGCTTTCTGTGCTTACCAAGGATGGACAGCAAATTATTTTCCTTTTCTCAGAGGGACTTTTTCTAGTAACCACTCTGATAATTGCCCATAAATATGCAGAAGTGTGGACATAGACAACAGGTAAACAGTAGATCATAAAAAAATGTACTATTGAAAATGTAGCTATCTGATGACAACACACTTTCCCGTTTAAAGATATTGTCACGGTGCAAATGTTTTGCCTTCGCTGTGAAACTTGCATATAAACAGCTTATTTAAACTCCAAAACATAAAAACGTTTCATATCATTTTTTAAAATATGTCAGAATTATGGAATAAGGCTCTGTTATTATTTTGATGCCTAAAACAGTAGAATGTAGAATTTGGAATCTGTACCAATACAAACCTGTTCTCCGCAAGTAACTACGAATCAGAGGTGGAGGACGAATGATTTCAGACACAATATCTTTTATCAACTCGTGACGGAGAACATGCGACCCGCCCGGGGATCGAACTCCGTAGGTCTGCGCTCTCCCTTGAGCTAAGCGGGCGGACAGAACCTGCTCTGAGCGTTCTCTTACATTATATTACAATAATAAATTAATAGTGAAGGTTAATTTTATGAAATACTTAATATTATATCTACATGGGTGACTTTAAGATCCTATGGTAGGGAGTTTTAGGAAAATGCCAACGTGGAGTTGATTTTTTTCAAGGAAATCTTTCTCCTAAGGTGAAATATCTTTGAACGGTAAATTCGTTTCAACATTGATAACACCAGTCTTTGAGACTTATTAATAAAGTAATAATAAACCATTTTCGTATTCAATAAAAACCAAAAGGTCAGCTTCAGTTTTCTTTTCACTGTTGAAATGTAGTACACTTTAGATGAGCTACAACTATGTTATACAGAAACTTCGAAGTTAAAATGAGATACCAACGCATCAAGTTATAGGTATATTGAGTTACAACCTTCTTGCTCTAAATTGAAAGTGTCTTCCTGAGATATAACCATTAGGCAAGTTTACTTTTTAGCTCACCTGTCACGTAGTGACAAGGTGAGCTTTTGTGATCGCCCTTCGTCTGTCGGCCGTCGGCGTCCGTCCACAATTTCTTGTGAACACGATAGAGACCACATTTTGCAATTGATTTTAATCAAGTTGCACAAAACTTGTATTGGTATAACATCTCGGTTCCTTTTGAATACTGGCCAGATACCACCATGGGTTCCAGAGTTTTGGCCCTTTAAAGGGCCAAAATTTGCTATTTTGGCTTTTGCAGCCATATAGAGACTTCATATATGTTTTGATTTAATACAAACTTGCGAGATATCTTGAACATTCATAGATCTTGGATCCAATGATGAATCTGTCAGATCCAGTCATAGGTTCCGGGGTTACGGCTCCTAATTGACCCCTGAAAGAGCCAACATTTGTTAATATGTACCTTGTGAACACGATAGAAGTGACATTTTACATTAAATTTTGATTTTAACCACAGGACAGGACTACAAAGTCTAAAATTAAATATCTGTCATATTATTTGAATATTACTATAGAGGTTAAACTGCTATGCATTGGGTCCCTTGTTCTCCAATAATAAAACAACCGTAAGTCAGACTCTCCTTCTGTCTAAATAGCTCACCAATTCTGAAGGAGTAACCTACATTTTGAAACCCATACCTTTGTCTCAACTTGTCAATGCTCAGTTGTTTAGGATATCAATATTACATGTACCTCTGTAATATTTCGAAATAAATTTCTACAATGCTGCTATTTTGAAAGAGCAATAACTTCACATGTCAACAGTAAAAACGTAAATGCTAAAAATAGGTTATTGCAACAAAAGTGATACAATAAAAGAGTACAATATACTGACGTTTGATATGGTACCGAGGATAGTCAAAAGTATATGATCTGATTACTTTATACTACGCAGGTATTCGACTTTACACACTTGGTAGGATAAAAACCTGGCTGTAAATGTATAACAAAGGACTGCCCCCCCCCCCACTCCACACCTCTAACATGACAATCTTTCCAAAAGGATTGTTTCTTTACATTTCTAGTATTGTTATATTTCCGTTTGTATACTGTCATTTACTCCCCTACAGTACTCTCCTACCCTATCCCACCAAATTTTACCAGACCCCTTTTCACTAGTTTCTGCAACTTGTGTTTTATGATGTAGATTCGCATTTGGTAGTAATTTTCACCTCTTTCATTACCACACGCATGAATGCATATATTAACCCCATCGTTCCCTCTACTTGCAGACATAAACCAAAAGTGTCTTACAAGTTCCAGGTATTTGTGCATTCTGAGATTAAAAATGTACCCATTCACTATCCGCCTCCAAATGCGGTCATTAGAACACTCCTCCCATCCCCGAAGCAAATGTTCTTGGTTTAAGTTTCTTTTTAATTTAAGTTTCTTCTTAGTTTAAGTTTCTTTACCATCTATAGTTTTAACTGTAAATTATGGTATCCCAACTTGTATCTCTGTTAAAAAATAATGGATTTTATACAGTGCAGTCTGACTAAAGTACATCTCCTTATACGCTACGCTTAGGATCTGAGAACGAGCTATTGATAGCCTCGTTCTGACGACCCTTTTGCTAGCCAATCAGAGCTTAACATTTTGCAAATCTATAGTTAGCCTTGATTTTTGATATTTACAATTCTTATGTCGTAATGTGTCAGATAGCCGGTTAGCTCAGTTGGTATGCCACTTGCTCTGTAAGTGAGGGGTCCTGGGTTCGAGCCCTGGATTGGTTCAAATTTCTTACTCTTTGGCATGCGAAAAAGTCGTCTGATTGGTTCAAATAAAAATAGATTTGCGAAAATAAAAATAGCAATATTGGAAATCCAAAATATACAGAAGACGAATGTGAATAGGCCATTCTCAGATCTTCGTTTAGAAGATCGAGTACTTAAGTCAGATTGGGGAACAGTGTATCTTATCTCTTTCTTTTGAAAACGATCATACAGTAATGACATTCATCAATTTAATACGATTACACAATCTCCGAACGCGATTTCGGCATTCTCCGGCTGGTTGTTTCGTATGAATTGCATGAGTAGTCAGAGAATGCCGATAAAGCATTAGGAGAATACGGAACCGAACGAAGATTGTCTAATGTCATTATGGGTCCATTATTTTAAATATCAGAATGTCACGACGCTGGTGTGGCTGGATACAACCAGTACACATCCAAACACTCCGTTACTTATCCTCTCAGTGTTGTTATATTTTCTGGTCCTTCGGAATCATTGATTTCAACTCATTTAGATTTGAAGATTGAATACTGCTTAAGCCGGTGCTAGGGGGCGTGGGAAGTGTTGTACTTTCCATTACTGCCCATGAACAGACTCAATCAAACCGAGTCTGCAATTTTCACTATTTGCCTTGTTCTCGGTGCTTCACAACAGCGGGTGTTAAGTGCTGTGTGGCGGCCGTAAAAAGTCGCCCCGACTTCATCTCAGTGTTGTTATATTTTCTGGCCCTTCGTGATCATTGATTTCAACTCATTTAGATTTGAAGATTGAATACTGCTTAAGCCGGTGCTAGGGGGCGTGGGCAGTGTTGCACTTTCCATTACTGCCCATGAACAGACTCAATCAAACCGAGTCTGCAATTTTCACTATTTGCCTTGTTCTCGGTGCTTCCGAGAGATCTACTTTCCAGATTTTATTTACACTTGGGTTCATTTGAAAGACTATACCCGTGCAATTTTTAAACAAATCATACAGAAAAATGTATTTTTTTCTGAAAAAAAAATCAAATCTGCTTGTTTTCTATTCTAATACAATATTTCACCTGAATCAAATTTGCATTGATACTATTTTTGACAAAAACAACGAATAAAAAAAATAATATATGCCTTTTCGATACTACAGTTGAAAGTTTTTGCTCGTAAAGTCAAGTATAAGATAGATGCAACATTATATAGATCTTACATTGACTGTCCTAGTTCATGTTTTGTACTATGAAATGGCTTTAATCCTAAATCATTTGATAATGACATTTCGTTTTCTTTTTCAAATTGCAACAGGAATGAATTTTTAAATGTTTGGACCTGATCAACACAAAATTAACATGTTATGTTGAAAGTTCCAACTTAAAACGTAAAATTAGACTTACTGCATGCTTAAGATACGACCCATGTAATAGTGTGCCTCCTTTTGAAGAATATTCAATTCCTACAATAAACCTAGGGTCATAGGTTCAAGCCCCACTGGGACCAATTGTTTTCCTTATGTTCCCTTTTTCTAGTGAGTTTTTACTTTTCTTCAAGACTGATTATTGATTTATTGTATAAAAGTGAAAAGTTTTCATTTGGTAAGTGATTTCTTGCTGTTCAAAGTGAATTGGACAGAGTTAGACATCTTTACAAATACTGAGTTACATGCGGTAAAAGTTCTCTATTTTGCTTTTATTCTTTAGATAACATACTGTGGAAGAAATTCAGGTAGGATTTACTTCTGCCCCAAGGTTATTTTTGAATGAAGTGAACAAAATTTAAAACAATCCCACAGGACTCGACCTTAATTTTTCAATGTTAGAATTAGAATTCTGTCTAAATAAATCCTTTTACTTGAGGCACCCTAGAAAAAATAATATTCACAGTTTTATTTTGTGTTTTATAATTGTTATTCAAAAGTTTGACGTTTCTTTTATCAAAAGTAATGGTAAAATGAATTCTCGACAAACGTGTTTGGACATTTGTCTTACTTGAGCTTGAGGAAAGATCATAAATTATACAAAATTTATATAAAACGGCACAGTAAAAGTTGTTTTAATTTTGCTTATAAGTCTCTCATTGGATACAGTATATTGCTGTAACATTGTTTTGAACATTTGAAATATTCAGACACCATGAGGTGGGTCATACCTTAAAACTATTTTGACCATTGGTCCAGCTCCTCCCACAAACTTTATGGTAAATTTTTTATTGTTGTCGACAGCTGTGCTCAAAGTGAAAATTTCAGATTTGTTTAAAAGTTCGGTTGAAAACTGAGGGTTTCCCATACCAATAATGTTAAAAGTGTTTTCGTTTATGTTAGATATTTTCTTTGATGATGAATGAATTGTAAAATATTTCGTGCAGTTGGATAAAACAATACTTTTTGATGAAAGAAGACATGCTCTTTACTCCATTTAGAGACTTTCAATTTTTAGGTCATTTTTGGGCAAAAATGAACATTCTCCTTTAATTCCACCTTGCATTTACTCATGTATTTGTGTGACACCATGATAACTAAATCTTGATAAACACTTGATGATAATTCATTTCGACCTTACTTTGTCAATGTTGGAATTAGAATTCTGTCTTAATAGGTCCTTTTACTTGAGGCACCCTAGAAATTCATTTCTTTTGTGTAAATATCATATTTAAATATTTTTAGTAAATGTACGAGAGGTTTTGTCTTTTAATGTTACACTTAAAATTTTGTATCAACTGTTAAGATATCCGCATTTCATATTTCATTAGACTTCAAAGTATGTGACTACCATGTCACTGTAAGATAAGTAATTTATACTGTAATTCAAATAATAATATAAGATTATATATTTTCATTGGCTTAACCGGTACGACTATTGCCATTGCGAATCACATATTTTAATTGCTTAATATATATGTCTATTTGCATTTTGGATTACATATTTCATTGGCTTAATAGGTATTACTGACTGTTTGCATTGTGAATTTCATATTTTTTATTAACTTAATAGGTATGACTGACTATTTGCATTGTGGAATAAATACTTTTATTAGCTTGATAGATATTACTGCCTATTTGCATTGTGGATTACATACATATACATGTATTTTATTGGCTTAATAGGTATGACTATTTACATTGTGGATTACATAAAAAGAAATTTTAATGACGCAGGAACAATTTATTAATTTATACTGCAGATGTTATAACACGAAAAAAAAAAAACAAAAAAAAACAAAAAAAAAAAAACACGCGTTATCCCTACATTATTAATGTAAGCCGATCATGGTTTTCCAGGTCTGCATATTTTCTCGAGATGCCAAAAGTAATGGATTGATATAGAACGCCATTATATAAGCTAAGCTGAACAGAGTCGAACTACTCATTACCTATAACACAGTATCATACTGGGTACGCAGAAAAACAAGGAAGAATATCCAACAGGGAAAGCCACGTTCAAAAAACGCAGCCTCCCCAAAGACACACACGACCCTGGTCAGTATCAATTTTCAGGAGGAATTTAATTGCAATATTGCTGACATCAAACTGGTCAAATTTAAGACTGTGACATGCCTTCAGTACAAAGTTAATAAATCAGTACACAAACATTTTCAAAAGAATTGTATGCGTAATCCTGGACACGTGTCCATCTCTATTATTAAAGTCTGTAAGACGTATCACTGAAAAGTCTTGAAATAATTTAAATTGTCATAAGGAGATATACAGTCATCAATAACAGATAACCACTAATGTCTAATTGTCTAATTCATTTAACAGATTATATAAGGATGGAGATGGATAAAGGTCATGTAGTAGGTATGTATGATTCTGTTAGATCTCCAAAACGCTTTCGACACAGTAGACCATTCCATTCTTCTTATGAAGCTTCGTTCAGCGGGACTTGGTGATGACATTTTAAGATGGTTTCAGTCATATCTTTCAGGAAGACAACAGCTGGTGGATGTCTCTGGTACTCATTCTGCTTCTGCTCCTATTACATGTGGAGTTCCACAGGGGTCCATACTAGGCCCTCTTTTTTTTTAATTTACGTCAACGATATGTCAGCTGTGGTTAAAAACAAGCTTTTGTTATATGCAGATGATTCTGGTATACTTGTTTCAGGTAAATGTAAGTCATCTGTAGAAAAATCTTTGAAAGATGACCTGCATCTTGTCAGTCAATGGTTGGTAGATAATAAGTTGTCACTTCATTTAGGTAAAACTGAGTCAATCTTATTTGGATCTAAACATAGAACAAGGTCAAATCCAACTCTTGATATTACATGTAATGGTACAACTATTGAACCAACTTCTACTGTCAAATATTTTGCTGCATCCCTTGATCAGACCCTATCTTTCGATTCAATGGCTCGCTCCATATTAAAAAAGGCTAACGCAAGGTTAAAATATCTATATCGAAAGAAACGTTATCTTACTCAACACACCAAGAAACTCCTTGTCATGGCCCTAATCCAATGTCATTTTGATTACGCCTGTTCTGTATGGTACCATAGTCTGACTCAGTTACTTAAATCCAAGCTCCAAACCACACAGAATAAGTTAATGAGGTTTATTCTGGACCTTCATGCTAGGTTGCACATTGGCCCAGAGCACTTTAAATCTCTCAACTGGTTACCAGTCAACAAACGTGTAGACCAGATTATCCTGTGTCATGTTTTTAAGATAAAAAATGGTTTAGCCCCGGACTATATGGGAGACAATTTTATATCACAGGATACTGTTCATTCATATAGGACAAGGTTAAGTCACAAAGGTGCTTTTGCTGTTCCAAAGGTCAAATGTTTTGGGTTAAAGTCCTTTTTCTTTTCTGGTATTTCCCTATGGAATAAGTTGCCTGCTAGTATAGCACAGACTGAGAAATTACCTGTTTTTAAAACGTTAGTAAAGAATTATTTACTAGACAGTTTAGCATAATTACTTTAATGTGTTTTAATAACTATTTAATGTGTTTTAATAACTATTCTTATGGCCTTCATGTGTGAACATTTTAATTTAAGCTCGCATTTTACTTTTTGATATAGTTGTGCAATTTCCATCTAGTCACATAATTCTTTATTTGATATAACTGTGTAATTTCCATCTAGTCACATACTTCAATTTCCATCTAGTCACATAATTCTGTAAACTCTGTTATGCCTCTCTATGTCATGCCACCAACACAAAAGGACCACAATGGAAATAAGAGTTTTCTCTTTTTTGTGTAATCCTTAGTGACGGTGTGCCTGTCATGGCTATTTTTAATTTCATGTATGCATTGTGTTATTATGTTGTAATTACTATACATGTTGTTTTTAATTGTCCATGTATGTGCACTCCTTACCGAAATAAATCTATTTATCTATCTATCTAACCCGTTTACAAAAGATGACGTAAAATAATTTTTAAGTGTGATTCTCTCATTGAGAATTCACATATCTGTGTGACTGAAAAAATCTACGAACATTTCGCAATGAGAATTCACAGTAAAATCAATAACACTACTCGACCCTACCTATAAATCTTTAAATAGCTATTCCAGTCCCAGCAGATGAATATTACAGCATGATAGTAATAACAAAATAGAGAAAAGTGGAAACTTCACAGGTCGCTCAACACGATAAAACCCAAAATGTTGCAGGCTCGGTTTGATTGAGCCTGTTCATGGACGGTAGTGGAAATGCATGCTACCGTCCAGGCCCTCTAGTCCCGGGTTGAGCAGAACTCAACATTTACACATGCTAAAAGTACAAAAAGCAATATAGAGACATCCGCAGATGTATTCAAACGGCTGTGAACATGGAACCTTCAATGATACACGTGTTGAGGCGTGTAATTCCACGAAGAGCGGCGTTTGGTCCCCGGATAAAATAATGGGATTGCCCCAAACAAGAAAACAATGGGCAGAACTAAACAAACTGACATGAAAAAGTTAAGGATTTAAGTTTTTTATTTATTCAAAAAACACTATTCCTGACCAGTTTCCAGTCTCAAGGTGGCAATAAGATTTCTGTTCAGCAATGGACTACCATAAGATTATCTAAAATAAGGGGTCATAAGATAATTTCATACTGATATTTACCTTTTACGGATCGTAACACTAAATGGGACCTCCCATTAAAAACTGTAAATTGACTTTTTCTGTCCTCTAATAGCCCAGTGGTTAGTGCGTAGGCTTAAGGAGGAAGTGTATTGGTTCAAACTTTTCCATAGGATTGACTCACCATATACATGTTCTCTGAGATTAATAGCATTGATTTTAAACCTCTTCCCACTAACCGCTGTAGGATTGAGGCGTGAACAAAATCTACAAACCTCTGACACACGTCTAAATGTGATAAAATACTAAATTAACAACATGGTGGTGGACGTGATGTGAATCATGTCAGTATCACCTCTCTCTTCCCAAGTATAAAAATTGCATTTATATGCTTATAGTTTATATGGTTGGGCTTAAATTGTTTCTTCATACTGACACTGATAATTTCTCAGAAAACCATTTTCTGTCTAGGCTCATCTCAACAGACTTATAAAATGCGATTCTGAGGTGCCAATAGCCACCCTAAACTGACCGGGAATAAGTTTACTTGAACTGTTTCAAATTACCTGTACCAGATTTTTAATTTTTCTCTAGAATTGATTGAAAGTAAAGCCTTTACCGTATTGTAAATTTCCTGCAGAAGTATGTTTAAGCATTTATAGTTGCTTAATAGCTGATGCTGAACGTTTTGTAACATTCACAAACCTTAAAAATGTTTCTTTTGTTCTTTACATTTTTGTAGGCAATATGAGAGGAGTTTCTAATGTTTTTATTATAACATCATTTAAAGAGAATTCCTATAGTTTTTTTCCTTTCATAGAAATTTTTTAAATTAACATATATGATAGGAAAATTTGTGCTGAAAACAATGAACAAATAAAAACAATAGGTCACCAGGCTTGTTTTTGTGAAAAATTGTTTTGAACACACCCACTGTTGCTGAAACTGCCAGCGATTTTTCAACATTTTCATAATTTTCTGCTTTTTTATAAATACCAACCAAAATATACATCCAGGCAGCACAATACGGTTTTTTTCTTTTTACAGATTTTATTATATATTTATTTGATATCATAGTCATATTTGTAATACTATATCCTTACAATAATGGGTACAAACGAAAAAAAAATTGTTTCATATTTACTTTTGTGAACTTTTTTCAATGAAAAATACCCATAGTGAAGAATATTTTTTTTTAATTTTGAAAAAACTCTTTCATAGAATTTTTTCTTTTTCTTCTTATGTATAGATAATTGTATTGTGAGCATAAAAATGGCTAAAAATGTATGGGTCACCAGGCTAAATTTTATGTTAAGACCGCTAGAATACAACACCTGTTCAGACGGAAATGGCGCGAACCTGGCCAAATTGATTACATGTATGTCTGCTAAAAAAAGTTTTAAAAATTCTTAATTCTTTCTATAATTGAATACTAAATAATCTGAAAGGTGATATTGTCTTATCAGTACTAAGTCAATTATCTTACATTATATGAACAACACTGTCTTTGTTCTAAAATGCGATGTGAAAACACAACCACAAAAATTGCAAGATACCTGTCAGGCATGATACTTGTCAATACAACATAAACCAGTATCAACATTTGTTTACTGATATAACTTATCAAAAATGTTATTTCATTCAAGATTTCTCATATTTAAGATTGTCTGTAACATGTTTCAACAAATGTTGACTTCAGTTCAGTTTTCCATAGAAAGTGTCGGCTGCGCAGAAAGATGCGCATTAAAACTATAGGAATTCCCTTTAAGAGATCGTAATAAATGACAAAAGAAGAATACTGATGCATAAATCAAGGTTGCCATTAACAAAGTCTGCCTTTAATAGTTAGTACAAAATAATTAAAACTACTTATAGTTCAATTTTACAAAAGCACAAATTGATCTTTATACTATCATTTTTTTCTAGTTAGTAGCAGTGGCACAACCTATGTAGCCAGACGTTCAGTACAATTAAAAAAAAAACAGAAAAAAAACAACAAAAAAAAAAAAACGAATAAATATTATGGCATAACCATTTCTGTGGTCAGTTAAACATGGACAAGTTTTTAGATACCCTGAGATGTATTTGATGAAAAGACAAGTAATATGAAATATGAAAAGACAAGTGATATGATATTTTAACAGAAACAGTGTAGGTCAAATGGTGGCATTTAATGGTAGAGGAAGACCCTAGCACACTTACTAGGTGCACTTCCGGACATTGTGCCTGGCATGGACAGACATCAGAGTATAACCATCAACTTTTCATAAGCCACCTGGACAGAATACCTGCATAATAATTATACTGGCCACCACCACTTGTTTTCACTGTGTGATTTCATCATTAACTTTCTCCTATTAAAGATGTTTTTCACAATAATTTCTAGCAGACAGATTTTCCAATAATTACGCATAAATTTTATAGATTGATGTACCACACGTTAAGATAGAAAATAAAGATATGTTGTTTTTTCAATAATCAAAGTTCATTAGGAGCACCAAAATTGTTATTGGTACTGTAACTGTTTCTAAAGCATGATTTTTTTTTTTTTTTTTTTTTTATATAAGACAATAAACTTTTAATATTTTCTTAAGCTTAAGAGCACCTGGGGCCTTCCTCCACCATTAAAGCTGGAAAGTCGCCATATGACCTAAAATTGTGTCGGTGCGACGTTAAACCCAACAAAATAAATAAATAAATTAAGCTTAAGATTATTCATATCTATTTTATTTACATTTTAAAAGTTAATCAGTTATGAAAGGTTTTATATGTATAGTTGATAAACACCTCTCCTATTTATCTGGTAATACAAAGTACCCATTGACACGCACTTTGTTAAACAGACTGTGAAAGCCATTACGGATTCTCTGATCATGGGCACTGGAGTCAATCAAAGGTCATGTTACATCTAAAAAGCGATCTGAAATAGAGTTGACAAAATCAGTAGAAATTTAAAATTCTGCGAACATATTCTTGTTGTGAAACAACAGACCTCGAACCATGCTATTCTTGGTGAATTTTGAAGATTATCTTTATCTGTTACATGCAAGGAAAGCACTTTAATTTGTTGGTGAATACCAATTCCCCAGTCAATACTACATACAAAGAACTATTTGACAAAATTACCATTCGTTGGGCAGTTTATATACATCCTGCTTAATATTTTTCAATGTCTAAGAAACGTATCCGCGACCACTTTATGCAGGATTGCATCAATATATCTATACACATTATTATTATTATTATTATTATTATACCAGATTTATATAGCGCCCTTTTCATGATCAATTTCACGTTCAAAGGCGCTTTACATAGTTCAAATGCAGCCACACAGGGCGCATAATTCATCATCTACTAGTACAGACACAGAGCGGTCTGACCAGAGGGACAGAGTGAGACAAAGCCCCGCGACAGAGAGATCAGAAATCAGATACAGGCTTGTCCGGCTAACTTAGCCTAGCTCGTTGTGAATAGACAGCCTGGTTATTTAACGTGCCCAGTGATACACGCAAGGATTGCCTGAGTTCCTGACCAGTACACCTCTAGTTGGGTGGGAAACACTGAAAAGCGTTTCTGAAAATTCCAGAGTAGCTGCCGGGGATCGAACCCCCGACCTCAGGATTGGAAGGCCAGTGTGCAAACCTCTGAGCTATCCGTCCACCTATTGGAATATAATTGTAAATTGTGTTAAATCTTAGCATGTTAGACACAACTGATTCTATCTTTGCGACAAGTGTAGATCAACGGATAAATCGTTTACAAAAGATGGCGTAAAATAATTTTTAAGCTTGTTTCTCTCATTGAGAATACATTTTGACACATTTTGCAATGAGAATTCATAGTAAAATCATATAACACTATTATCCAAAAACTGTCGACCATACCTATACAATCTTTAAGCGGCTATTCCAATGCGAGCAGTTTAAAGAAAGGCCACTGTTTTCTTTTTTTTCTGTCATTAACAAAGGTGATGATATTAATATTGGGGATATATGGGATCTAAAATTTTGTTTAATGCTTGCAGAATACTGTAAATAACATTTGTCTAAGATTAAAGATCGAATGTGCATTTCAGTGTTGCAAAGTAAAGCATGAAAATGGTACACTTTTGACACTCACTGAAATTGAAAATTCAGTATATATGGAACACAATAATTTGATTTTACCCAGTAATATTATATTCAAATAATGGTGATTGCATGAATACGAGAAAATCATTTTCCCTTTTTTCTTGTAAGTGTTCTATATGAATATAATGGAAGGATCACCTTCATCAATATGACCTTTTTTCATGATAATTATGATATTGAAAAATATTGTTTGTCAACACAAAGAACTCATTGAGTTTTCATTATACCTGTGTTTTATTATCGTTATTATTTTTAATATTATTATTATATCTTTTATTATTTTATTTGTAATAATAATAATAATAACAATTATTATTATTATTATCATTATTATTATCGACATAACATTAAAATAATAATGATTATTACCTGTATAATATCAAAATAATAATTATTATTACTTTTATTCCACATTCACTGAAGGAAAATTAATTTCTTTCAACTCCACTGCACACATCTTCATGGTCTAGTTGGGACCCCAGGTGTGCTAATTGCCCTCTAATCAGCTACTGTTACATAATCGCTGATAAGCAGCAGATAAGATGGGAGTTGTTTATTGGATTTGGGGTCGGAGGCGGGGGGCACTTATATTGTAGTGGATCTAGGCCTTTAAGTATATGACTATAACTAGATGCATACCACAGGAAATAAAAAGTAAAATTAAACAGAGAATATTAGAAATGATACACCAAACAAAGACATTTTGAAAAGAATTTGAATGTAGAGAAAACAAATAAATACTTGTATGAACATCAAATGAAAAATGATAAAATATCTCTGAACACGGCAGAAAATAAATGGAAAAATATTATACCAAATGCAGACTTACAATGGAAAGAAATATATGAAAATATACTAACATCAAGTGTAGATAGTAAATATAGAAATTTTCAATATAAATATCTGCACAGAATAATCGCGACAAATAAAAGTATGCTTAGACAAAAACCGTCATATCGAATATATGTGACTTCAAACCGAGTCTGCAATTTTCACTGTTTGCCTTGCTCTCGGTGCTTCCGAGGGATCTACTTTTCAGATTTTATTTACTTCACAACAGCGGGTGTTAAGTGAGTGTTGTGTGGCGGCCGTAAAATCTCGCCCCGACTTCATCTCAGTGTTGTTATATTTTCTGGCCCTTCGGGATCATTGATTTCAACTCATTTAGATTTGAAGATGGAATACTGCTTAAGCCGGTGCTAGGGGGTGTGGGCAGTGTTGCGTTTTCCATTACTGCTCATGAACAGACTCAATCAAACAGAGTCTGCAATTTTCACTGTTTGTCTTGTTCTCGGTGCTTCCAAGGGATTTACTTTTCGGATTTTATTCTGTTCAATGAATGTTGAATCTATCGAACACTCATTTTGGGAATGTCCATGCGCACATTCTGGGATGGGGCGTGCTTAGAAAACTTACTTTCATGAACGAAACTTCCATTTAGAACTTAACTGCTCTACTATCTCTTTATTAATCACAAAAATAGACAAATTAAAAGACGAGAAGAAAAAAATTCTTCTAGTAGCGAAATATTACATTTATAGTGGTTAAGTAAGAAAATGTACATCAAGCTTCAATTTGTTTGTAAAATATTTCTGGAGTAGACTTGAAATTGAAAGCTGTATAGCATTGCAGCACGACAAATTAGAAAAAACAGTAAATGTATCTTCTTTTCTTTCTTTCTTTATAATCCTTTTTTGAAAACTATAACTGGTGATATCTGCATATGCATATTATTTGTGTGAGAAAACTGGCGTACGTACAGTCTTGTGTGGGTTTGTGGGTGTGCGCATATGCATATATGTATTGGTGCGTGTGTGCTTTAGGTTGCTGTTGTTTTTTGTTCATGTATGTAAGTTAGTGTGTGGGGGTAAAATGAAATATTTCTTTGTGAACATATTTGTTTTATGAGCATAGAGAAATAAAAAAATAATTAAAAAAATGTATACCACGGTCGATAGTGATGAAATTAAAACATAGATTTTTAGAATTAAGTCTGATTTTCCCAGTTAATCTTGCAGACCTTCAAATTGTCAGGAACGCTAAAACATCCATAAACTACATTCACTTGAAACAGAAAGATGTCCAACAAATATATATATTTTAAGCAAAATAAACTTGCAGTAGAATGTAAATGGTAAGCAATGTTTTGCGCAAGTTTTCACTGTAAAAACTATGGAGTACTAATTTCAAATCATATGTTTAATTAAGTTAAATTGAATGGGAATGTCTTATGGTTTTTGTATCACTTGTAAGGAGAAAATGGCGACTTTAAGGCCTCATGTTTGAGAACTTAAACATGTTCAATTAATATGGGAATTATTTTCCTGTGAAAAAGCAATATCGCAGAGAATCAGAAGAAAAAAAAAATTATAACAGTTTTATTGGGTATATTATTATCCAAAAGCAGAAATACCACAAAACATGAAAAATATACAAAAAAAACAAAACAAACGAAAACTATGTAGATCTTTCTGTTAAGATAATGTTATGGAAAGCAGACAAATCTTGTCTTTCTGTGCTAAGGAAATATTGTCATTAGCTTACAAGTCTATACCAGTCACTATATTATCATTTGCTTTTCCATTTCAAGTCAGACTAACAAAAGTAATTTTGCAATATATTTTTTCTGGTTTTCTATTGAAATTGTTATAGTGTTTTATAATGTCAAATGTTATAAGAGTTCATTTTAAAGGCCACAAAAAGCCATCAACTTGAAAACATAAGGTATTAGTTAAAAATTTGTAGTAAAATGTTTAAATTTCTAGGCGGAAGATAACCGACAGTAAACTTTTCATATTTATGTACCATCGTAAGCCGAATACGGTTCTAAAATCTAATAAATCAAAAATACTTTTAATTCAAAACGCAACGACATGAATATGTTTGCGGTAATCATCAACACTTTAAACGGACTCATTTTTCAAATGCGTTTCAGGAACGTCTGAAATATCACCGCATTGGCTTAAGGCTCATGTTAAACGTAATATAAATTGGTAGATTCATAGTTTGTATTCTACCCTTCAGAACCCGTCTTTCAGCTAGTATCTCCTGGAATCCCTATCTCTGGAATATCCACGACGGTCGTCGCCACTTCTTGATATATTGTGGTAACGATCATTACCACGGTAACCACCAACACGGGCTTTGCTGTCGCTTTGGACGGACTCTGTTTTCTTGACGGTCACATGGAGAATCATTTGGCATCGTATATATGTATAAACAATATGAGGCATACCAATAGATAACCTTAAATACAGTGTTCATTTCGAGAC
This sequence comes from Mercenaria mercenaria, assembly GCF_021730395.1. Lineage (NCBI taxonomy): Eukaryota > Metazoa > Mollusca > Bivalvia > Venerida > Veneridae > Mercenaria > Mercenaria mercenaria. The sequence continues at coordinate 4,635,941 of NC_069378.1, forward strand.
AAGTATGTAACGGTTTAAGGTGATTCTGCTATATAGAAATTTAAGAGTTACTGCTAATATTTCGTATGCGTTTTATCAACTTTGTCTGCATCACCATGACTTTGATATTACGTATTCAAATGAGATACTTTTTGTAACATTGATGTTATAATATCGAATACCTTTAACATAAACAACAATTTATAGTGCTTACAACATCACACAGAAATCTAAAGATTACACAATTCTCAGTCGTAGACATTTTTATAGAACTGAAACATGTTCGATGATTTCAAGACCATTACTTAATTCCTCTTCCCGATTAACAACCAGAGCTCTCATATTCGCGACAGGGATAGGACTTTCAATTCCACTATTTCGTCTGTCTTCTCTGTTCGTGCGCATTTTTAATACTGCCTTTGCTGTTTCTCTGAAATCCTCAGGTACGAAAATGTAAAGAGCAGTATTCCAGATGACACTGGATTTTGCAAGTAGTGAAGCACTCCGAGAAAGTAAAGGATTCATGTTCCTGGGATTTCCAAAAACTGTATAAAACGATACGATTGCATAGGGAGTCCATGTTATCAGGAAAGCAGCTGAAAATACATAACGAATTTTTAGAATTATTTGAATCATGAAAATTTTATACAAGATATTTTCCGTTTTGTGATAATATTCAGAAATGATATATAGCAGATATCGAAACAATATTAAGAGGTTATATGCCTGCGGAATAATGTCACGAGGGCGTAGCTGGAATGAAATATAAACGCGCCGTATAACCGATTTGTATTTTTAAGATGTCTGGAATAAATCATTTCGATTCTAGTATGTATGTAAAAAAGTAGATGAAATAGGAAAAACACTTTTTCATAGCGCATGAATGGCGCTAAAATATAGCACGTCGACGTGAAGTTTAAGCGTATTTAAAAACGTCCCGCGGAATAACTTCTAATGAGGCCTCGAATGTGTTAATATTTCGCGCCTAATAACTCATAAAGTGTGTGCGAATAAAGTGAAACTCCTTTCTGTAATATCATTTCGATTCTGAAACATCTTTTATATAAAATAGTAGATCAAATGCACCCTGTTGAGTGAAACAATAACCACTTTGTTAAGATTAGTTATATAAATTAGGAAGTGTCCTCTTTGTGTTAGTACAATCTTACCTATAATGGCCACGCTGACTTTGAACAGCTTATCTTCTCTTCTTGTCGTGTTTTGAACAATAGGACTACCGTTAGGACTTGTATTTTGAACCAGTTTGTGCGTTAACGATACCTAGAAAAAAGACAATGGATTGATGTTAACTCTATCTTTAATTTTTTAAACGTAAAGAAATGTATTTTCTGATTACCTCAAAGGTACACTAGATGCGTAATGCAAATAAGTGGTAAGAAATTATCAATTCAAAAATGTACAGGGAACCAACTGAGAATATGATATTCTTGCATAAAAACTACTTTTCTTACTTGATCCGCCCATGTATTAACGGAAGAAAAGTTCTGCTAATACATGACTTTTATTTTTGAAATGCTTTGTCAGGGATGTATATATGTATTTCTGCGCGGATTGACATCTGGTATCTACGTCTTGATTCTTCAGTAATATTCTCTTCTATGCAATCTATTCCATAGTATGTTTTGCTGTATCAGTTACCAAAACCAAAGCACTACCCCGAAAAATGTACGTACTCGCTCCACCCTTGTTTACACCCCCTTTTGGAAGTCGGAGTCGATTCATTTTGTTGTTGATAACCGTGAATGTATAAGATCTGCGTGTAACTTGCACAATTGTTTGTTTTTAGGTATCATTTTAATGACTTTTGTAAGTATCAGTCGAATTGTTTTTATCTAATTTCGCGAAGAATTCGGATAAAACATTTGAAAGCTTTACACTACGTTCGTATCATCCGTACTCTAAATGTGTACGTACTCAAAATAATTCGAATGTAAAGTTATTAATCTTAAATTTGTGTTCCTGTTAATCAAAACTTTAAGTTATATGCACAATTATGGGTAATGTAACGTTTGTAATAACTAGAAATAAAAATAAGATGCTCAAAACCTTCAAATCACGCTTTTTGTAGTGTTGTTGATACGTGTGCGCCGGTTATGGATATTTAAAACATGTTTACCGTTTCCAAGGACAACCGAATGGTAACTAAAAACGTACCGGAATCGTAAAGTCATCACATATGAAAACAATGCATTCAGTCGTCGTGTAATGTTTTTTTTTTATGCAAGAATAGCGACAATACACGTTTGTTTTGTGTATTAACGTCTGCAGAAGCCCTTGGGATATGTTTGTGACCTTGACCTTTGGTCTCGGTCACAAACAATCCCGCGGGCTTCTGCAGATGTTATTACACAAAAAAAACGTGTATTATCCCTACAATCGTATAGCATGGAATAAGGTAAAATTTAGTTCATTCTGATTGCTCAGTGATGTAATCAAAACCAAGATGTTTTTGTTTTCGAAACTAAGTCTTTTTACTGTGTTTACATATGTTATTTTACATTTTACAATATTTGTTACATTTGATGTGCACTGAAAAAAGATATGAAACGGCAGGTGTCATATCACTCACGTGAAAAAACTGTTTTTTGTCCATTACTTTGGCAGAACTCAGATAGCAACTGAAGGAAACGTGATAAGATATACATGTTTTGAATTATGGAAAGTCGTACTACGCCATTATGTTATAATGAAAAGGGAGAAAATGGGTGGTTTCTAACCTACATTGTAAATATTGAGATTGATAGTGTTACCTTTGCATAGATCCTTTGATAACAATAAATGTTAATAGCCACGGGTAGCGCATAACAAAATATTGTTATTGTGAGTATATACGTTATAGCTGAATCACTTGTATCTCTCCAATCAAGACCACAACCTGTGCCATGGGCTTCTAGACCATACGACCCCCATCCAAGGAAAGGAGCTGAAGCAAACATTAGGGCCAGGAATTCGCATATGCACACACTAATAACAGATATGCGTTTGTTGATCGTAATCCTCTTCTTTGTAACGATGATGTATCGCGAAATAGCTATGGCGACAAGAATAAACATTGTAGCTAATCGAAATAGGTAAACTATAAACGCTTCAGCCACGCAGAGCTCCATATTCATGAGTAGAAGAAAATGGCCACTGAATTCGGCAACAATAGGCATTCCAAACCCCAAACAGCACATGCACAGATTGTTTATTAACATGCCAATAATGTTTATTCTGTAAGGCGTGACAGTCTTTCTGCCTTTCGTAAATATAAATAACACAAAAGCATTCATTGTAATCCCAATAATAAATACAAGGCACATCCATATACCCGAAAACAGATTTACCCATCGCGGAGAATTCATAGCAGTCGTGTTGGATAAATTCGAATAATTCATGTTTGTTTTCAATCAAGTCACCTCAGAAATTGTCCAAGATTTTTTGATATAGTTAACCTAGCAATTAACTATTTTCTAGCTATTCTAACCACATAAAAGGAAAATATTTTCAACTGACAGTTTTGCTCACGAAAACAATGTCTCGTGTTAATATGTCATGAATCTCTGTCAGAGGCATGTCGGTCCAAGTTTCGGAGATCGTAGTGTTTCCTTCGAGGATGAGAATGCATTGCCTGTACGCATGCGTTAAGAAATGCGATACTTCTAGTGATATTATGAAACTAAAATAAATGACAATAGATATCAATTAGGTCAGTTTATCAATATTGTTCCAATATAAAGATACTTCATACGTCAAATATCTGTTAATTATGCTAATATAAAATACTTTAAACCCGAAACCAACAGTTATACAACTACTCGAAAGTGTCGGTTTAGATGGAGTCAGACTGTGAATTTCAATTACCAACTATTTGGGAGATGTTTTAAGGCGCACTTCATTAAACAGAAAGAACAAGAGTACATTATATTAGCTATAAACAAATGATAAATGGATGCTTCATCTTTTCTGTTCTGATTCAATCAGTACAAAACAGTTATTACTTTTAAAGAAAGACTTTGAAATGACTACAGCATGATAGTAATAGCAAGACAGGAAACATTTCCCGATTAAGGTTGTATTTACTCAATAAACCCTATTCCTGGCCATTCGCGGTCTTAAAGATTAGGTTTCCGTTCAGCAAGGCGCTACCATCAGGTTATATAGAAGAGGATAATAATATCATTCGATCCTTACTTTAGCCTTTTTTACGATCGTAACACCCAAATAGACCTCGTGTTGGATTTATGTGTGAACAAAATCTGCAAAATTTTGTAGACAAACCTCCATACGTGATGAAATACTAAATTAACAACCTGTTGGTAGACTATTTGGAAATCATGTTACTATGAACATTCAGTGGGACGTCCCTGTATAAAATATTTATCTTGAACGATTGGGCTTCAAACAGTTAGCATTTTAGTAATGTAGACATTTTCCATTTGTATAACTGTATGCTCTGATAGATGAAATAGTAGTCATTCGCTACCAAAGAGCAGAAAATTGCACTGTTTGTGGCTTCATGATACTTCGATTGTGCGTTTGAGCAGAGCCAGTAGGAAAACCTGTTTCAAAAACGGCAATGGATTATATAGAGCAAGATCTGTACATTTTTCGTTTAATGTTTTTGATCATATTGAAAAATAAATATTAGTCCAGTTAAGTCACAATCCAAAATACGATGTTTGAAATACTTTTATTTACACTTTAGATATGGACAAAAAAAAAACAAAGACAAATATCAAACAGGGAATGCCACGCACCAAAAACGCAGCCTCCCCAAAACGAAACCTACAGCACGCAGACATGCACACCACCCGTACACACACACATACACGCGCACACACACAAAGCCAATACACCACAAACACACACACACATACACGCGCACACACAAAGCCAACACATTAGGACAAAACGAACAAACAAAGGGACACAGTTGGGCACCGCCTTGGAACGGTCAGTGGCAAAAACACCACTGGGGAGCTTTAACCGGTTTATGGTGCGCACCCAATCTCACTCTTTCCAAAGACACGGGACAGTGTAAATAAAAGTAATCCCCTCCAGGTGAATCTCTAACACACGTAATGGAAACAAAAAGGCATGGCATGTAAAACATAAAAATGCTCGTGTATAAATATATAAAAAGCAAACCTTTAGAACCAAAAACGTATGTACTCAATGCCTTTTCAGAAGACAGAGCAACAAGAGAAACACCCTTAAGGACCCGACGAAACAGGCCAGAAGACAGATATCAAAACAGTTCAGTCCTGGTAGGATTTAAAAACTGCTTATCATAGAGTCCTCCCCCTCTTCCGTCAGACACAATCAAAGAGGAAAGCGTAGTGTCCAACTGTAAACGGGTTGAACACTAAACATGCGGTATGTCTCAAAACAGTTGGGTCGTAACCTCTTTCAATAAAACGTTTTATAATTTTACCAAATACATTTGGAAAATTACCATGACCCAAGATCTTACGAAGTTTGTAAATACCTTCTCGCAGAAGTGTCTTTAAATTACTATTGAATTTTAAAACTAAATCAGAATTACGATAGTAAAATTTAGCAAAATATTTACGCAATTTGTAATAACGGTAGCCTTGCTGAAGAAGTTTACTTGTAATATATTGATTACGTTCATTGAAATGCTTGACATGACTACACGCTCTGGCAAAACCGTATTAATTGAGAAATATATACCCAGTAAGATGTAGCCTGAGGTACATCCCCATCCAAATGGGGAAAATTTACAATACTAAAATTAAAATCATCCTTCTTGTCACAAATTTTGGTATGTATAATATTGTCATAAATAGAGAGATGTAAATCTAAAAATGAAGCATCAGTATACGAATTGTTAGTTTTAATTAACTGATGCTCCCTAGGATAAATAATACCCACCAATTGACCAAAAAACGGAAGACTGAATAAGAATAGAATTTAAATTGAAATAAAATATATATCGGGTGTTTTTTTTACTGTGACTAAAACAAGATCTGGACCGCCTGTGATGAAATACAGACTCTGGTATATACCGGATTCAAGTGATTTTAATGATAAGTATATTTGATGTATATATGTTGTAAGCCCGCCCGCTTAGCCTACTGAAGGGAGAGCGTTGGTCTACAGATCGCAGGGTCGCGAGTTCGATCTCCGGGCGAGGCGTATGTTCTCCGTTACGATTTGATAAAAGACATTGTGTCTGAAATCATTCCTCCTCCACCTCTGATAATTCATGTGGGGAAGTTGGCAGTTATTTGCGGAGGACAGGTTTGTTCTGGTACAGAATCCAGGAACACTGGTTAGGTTAACTTCCCGCCGTTACATGACTGAAATACTGTTGAAAAACGGCGTTAAACCCAAAACAAACTAACTAACAAACAAAATATATGTTGTAACCATAATAATCCTAATCCTAACCTTTCGTCAGACTATTATACATAGTATATACTTAATACGCGCGGACATGCAATTTAACCGTGAGCTCCGATTGATAATCACTTCCGGACATGCACAGAAGACCGCTCGAGGTCTGTAGTGAGCAACATCGGTTTTTTAGAATATGCGAACTCACTGAATTAGAATTCCAATTCAAATTTATACATTTGTATTTGTGCATTTAGTTTCCCCCGGTTTTAGAGAAGATAGTACGACTTCAAGAATGGTAGTTTGTGTCTGCTTCAGAAACTAACATAACGTGTAAGTATTAATTAGAAGATTGTATTTGTGTATCTAATGTTTGATGGTACTAATACAGTATGAAGTGCAGCAGTTAATTAAGCAAAGTTGATACATGCTTTCAAGTATTTTACCTGTAGTGGTAGCATTGCCCTTGGACAAAGGTAAATAAGAAACAAAGTTTGAACGGAGGAAATCATTCAAGGCGTTTATTAGATATGGACGTTCCAGGCTCAATCAAACCTAGCCTGCAACCTTTTCGTTTATGTCGTGTTGGGCGACCTGTGGTTTTCCACATTTTTTTTAATCCCCCGCCACAAGTGGTCCTTCCGTAACATTTTGTGTCCGCTATGTATCTCCTAAACCCCTTGAAGGATTTTCATGAAACTTGGGTCATATGATCACCTCATCAAGACGATGTGCAGAACCCATGAGTCAGTCATGTCGGTTCTAGGTCAAGGGCACAACTCAAGGTTAAAGGTTTGAGTCTTCCATTTCGTGCCCACTCTGTATCTCCTAAACCCCTTGAAGGATAATCATAAACTTGAATGAAATTATCACCTCATCAGGACGATGTGCAGAACCCATGAGTCAGCCATGTCGGCTCAAGGTCAAGGTCACAACTCAAGGTCAAAGGTTTGAGCCTACCATTTAGTGTCCGCTCTGTATCTCTTAAACCTCTTGAAGGATAATTATGAAATTTGGAATAAATAATCACCTCATCAAGACAATGTGAAGAACTTATGAGTCAGCCATGTCGGCTCAAGGTCAAGGTCACAACTCAAGGTCAAATGTTTGAGCCTTCCATTTCGTATCCGATCTATATCTCCTAAACCCCTTGAAGGATTTTCATGAAACTTTGGTCAAATGATCACCTCATCAAGACGATGTGCAGAACCCATGAGTCAGCTATGCCGGCTCAAGGTCAAGGTCACAACTCAAGGTCAAAGGTTTTAGCTCTGTATCTCCTAAACCCCTTGAAGGATTGTCATGAAACTTTGGTCAAATGATCACCTCGAAGAATTTATGAGTCAGCCATATCAGTTCAAGGTCAAGGTCACAGCTAAAGGTCAAAGGTTTACCCTTTCACTATCCATAACAGTGGCGGGGGATGGAGCTGTCTTTCAGACTGTGTCTCTGCTATTGGCCTTTAGTTGGCGAAAGTTGAATGTAGGTTTTACATGTTTTGTTGAAGAGAGGAACATTTAAATCAGACTCCTTATTAAGTATCCAGTATATTTAAGAAGACATTGATTGGACAGTGGTTACAGACATAAACGTTTGATCTATATTGGACGCAAAAGCAACGCGGGCTCTGCACGTCGCATTAATATAATAATAAATTATGAAATAATCTACTCAAGTTTCAGAATATCCGTCAAGGAGTTTGGACGTAATGAGCTCTGACCTGCAGCTTTTGTTTGCGCTCGGTGCATTGGAACACGGGCTCTTACCCTTGTCTAAAAAAGTGAAACATTCTAGACTGCGCCCTCGTGATATAATTCTTCCTCATCTGAACTCAAAACAATGATTTTTCTTCAACGACAAATAAAAAAAAAAGAGATATATTATTTCTTAAACAACACAAAAAGTCTCTAAGATTTTGACAATCGAAGAAAATGCAATATTATACGTACTTATAAAGAATAACCTAATTAATTAGCATAAAAGTATAGGGTAAAGAGGGATACGTCATACAGTCCACTCCTGTGTCCACTTGTCCATATAAACTTAAAAAAGAGAGAATACGTTTTGATTGGTCAGCTATGCTTTCAGCACAAATAACAACTAGTGAACCCACTAGTGTCAATCAGCCTTCACCGTCTATATTTCAAACTCCCTCGGTGACTCATTCTGTTCCAGATTCACCAAGTTTTTACAACAGTACAAATCCTACACAGGACCAGCATCTATCTGTTTTACCCAACCAGTCATTAAGAACACCATTTCCAGTTGTTACACCAGTTGTAACCCCTAAACTTTATTCCACTCAGCAAGACCTAAACCCAAGAGGCGCGCACCAGAACGCTATGGAGAATGGGTTTATCAACAGTCACTTGAAACAAAACCCCAGAATACTTTGTCTAATATTTATTTTCATTATACAGTTTTGTTTACAATTAAGTCTATAATAACCTATAAATTTGGTGTTTTGTAACTTAGAAACAGACAAAAATGTAATTGCAGCCTTTTAAAACAAATCAACTCGTCCCTATTTTGGTCATTTGGTATAAAATATGTGTTCTGTAAATATGTTCTACATAAAAACATAAAATGTTTACTTTTAACACTACATTTTGTTTTGCTTTATAAATACCCGATCGTATGTAAAAGTGCTGAGTTCATGCACGTTTCGTAGCTTAAAGTGTGCATTGACTAATGCGGTCGTCTTTTTTTAAAGATTCTTCTTGTTTCTAGGTTATTGACAGATTAGAAGTCCAAGGTATTCAAATATTGTAAGGCTGACGATATTTGAATATATTACAAGTAATCTGAATATTCTATTTTATATAGGCATCGCGTGCCTTTAAGGTTCAAAGTACATGTTTGTATTATACTTCATAGGCGTTGACAGCCTTTAGAATCGAAGCATTTGAATATTTAATTTTGTATACAGACAATAAGAGCCTTCGTTGTCCAACTCATTTGAACCGATTATTGTAAACAGACACAAAGAGCCTGTAAGTGCCAAGTGAATTGAATAGTTTACTGTAAATAGACACCATGAGCCTTAAAGATCCAAGGTATTTAAAACTTTTACAGTATACAGGTGTCAACTGCCTTTAAGGTCCAAGGTGTTTGAGGTAATTTAGGCAAAGAGTGCATTAAAATCCAATATATCAGAATATATTACTGCATATAGGCAACGGTAGCCTCTTAAGGTTAAAAAGGGTTTTCAATTGTTACTGCATATAGGCATTGTGAGCTTTTAAAATGTAACGTTTTAGCATATTTTGCAAATATATAAAGGTCAAAAGCCATTAAGGTTCGAGATATTTCAATATTTATCAGTATTCAGGCATCGAGAGCTGTTAAAGTCCATTGTTTTCGAATATCTTACAGGCATCAAGAGATTAAGGTCCAAAGTTTTACATTATTTACTCACATAAGCATTGTGAGCTTTGAAGCCTAAGGTATTAGATTATTTTACAGTAAATAGGTGTCGAGAGCCTTTAAGATCCAAGGTATTTGAATTTTTTTCATTATACAGGCATCAAGAGCCTTTAAGGTTCAAGATATTTCATTATTTTACTGAAAAAAACAACCTCATCTTAATTTAGATATTTAGGTCATAAGTATTTTCCAAAAAAAGGTTTTTATATTTACTCCTTAGCCAACTAACTTATATTAAAACGTGTTGAATGTTGGCCTTTCTTCATAGTGTTTGCTCAACATTTCAACTGATGTCCACTTATACATATCAGTTATAGAACCTACTTTTTGGGGGTTTAACACCGTTTTTCAATAGAATTTAATCTATATCGTCGGGCAGTTAACCTAAACAGTATTCCTGGAATCTGTACTAGTACAAACCTGTTCTCCGAAAGTAACTACGAATCAGAGGTGGAGGACGAAGGATATCAGACACAATGTCTTTTATCAACTCGTGGCGGAGAACATGCGACCCGCCCGGGGATCGAACTCCGTAGGTCTGCACTCTAAGCGGGCGGGCAGAACCTGCTCTGAGCGTTCTCTTACATTAATAATAAATTAATAATGAAGATTACTTTTATGAAATACTTAATATTATACCTACATGGGTGAATTTAAGATCCTGTGGTAGGGAGTTTTAGGGAAATGTCAAGGTGGAATTTATTTTTTTTCAAGGAAACCTTTCTCCTAAGGTGAAATATTTTTGAACGGTATATTTGTTTCAACATTGATAACACCAGTATTTGAAAAAATATTAATAAAGTAATAATAAACCATTTTCATATTTAATAAAAACCAAAAGGTCAGCTTCATTTTTCTTTTTACTTTTAAAATGTAGTACACTTTAGATGAGCCACAACTATGTTAAGTCTCAGTCACACTACATCGTAGAGCGTTAACGGACGTCCAACGTACAAATGTATATCAACATTTTCAATCCGTTCGTGTCCGTTCGCATGCGTTTCTTTTCCGTTTCTCATGCGTCGCCTGCGCGCCTTGTCCGGCGATGTTCGTTCCATCCGGTGGAAGGTTTTGAGCATGTTCAATATTTAGAACGTAAGTTGTCCGCTACATGAACGGTAGCAATGCGCTGATATGCGTTTTGTTCGTTACTCGTGCGTTCCCTATTCTGTACTTGTCCGGTTCGCATCCGTTCTTGTCCGGTGGACCTGATTCACGGCCGGTCTACTACCGGACATGCAACGGATGTAACGTATGTTCAACGGACGATAATTGACGCGAGAGCACCGAGCAGCAGCGGGAGTGCCATTTGTCACCGGATAACTTTCTGCTGCAATTTGTCTATACGTTTGGCGTCCATTGTAAAATTACATGCTTTTCGTCGGTAACAAAGAACAGACAAAATTGTGCTATTTGATACTTCTTGTTACTTCGACTGTGAATTTTTGAAGGGTCAGTAAGGAAAACTGTTTCTAAAAAAGGCATTGCGTGTAGCTGGAGTTTATTTTTTGGTGAACTGAATTTATCTGTACAAAAATATTATATATTGCAAGATCTGTACATTTGACGTTTTTGAATATATTTACAGATAAATGTTAGTCCAGTTAAAGATGTTTTTCACAATTGTTCCTAGCGGACAGAATTTTCTATGACTTTGCATATTTATGGATTGATGTATCACAAGTTAAAATAAAAAATAAAAATGATAGGTGCCCGTGCTTCTTTTTTCAATATTCAAATTTTATTGCGAACACCAAATTAGTATTTTTGTCAGAAGAAACAATACATACATGTCATAATAAAACAAGTGCAAACAGCTATTTACTTATATAATAAAAATTCATTCTGATGTTACTGTTTTTGCATCCTAATTAATGAAACCACTATAATTATGCATAAAATATCAACATATAGATATATTAACACAGAAACAATACTCTTCAGAGATGTCGAAAGTATTTGAAACTGAGAAAAACACAAAGTATTTTCTAAAGATATGAAAAATCTAGCGGACAGAATTTTACCAAATTTTGGATTATGTAAGCTAGAACTAAGACAAAAAATATTAAACCCAAAAAAAAATATCAGCCCTTGCTTGTTTTCAAGAAAAATTAAAAACAAATCCCCTCCACGAAAGTATTTTTTCATTACCCCACCCACCTTAAAATTATGAACATTTTTTTTCTTACACAACAAACTGCACAATGTTATAAACAGTTTCGTAATTAATTTTCTTACTCACTGGTAAATAATACTCCTTTAAGTTTTCATGCCTCTAGGTCAAGTTTTACTTTTTGAGATACATGCTACACAAGCTTTCATGCCGTTTACATATATATTTGACTAAGTCAAGGGACATAAATCTGGTTTAACTGAGTGAATCCTCAAATAAAACCCTTAGTGAACAACCTCGTATACTGAATTAAATTCTTGTATGGTTTCATGACTTTAGGCTATATATTTTTTGAGGTACATGCGATACAAATAGTTAGGCCCTTTATGTATATTTTGACTGTTAAGGGCCATAACTCTGGTCTTACTACGTGAAATCCGCGATGGGGCACAAAAAGTATAACGACATTTTTATTAAGTCACATCTGAACTTGAAGGAGATAGATCTACGTTAAGATTTTTTTAAATTTTATGTGACTGCGAGTCGGGTGAATCATTACTCGATGGAATTGTTTAACTTGGCTATCCGCAATGTTTTTGATTTGAACAAGATGATTTCTTGGACACAAACTTCCTACGACTACTCCTCCCATAAAACACCATCACTTGTGAAGGTAAAATACGCACGGCCTATATTGTCAGTACATACGATGTTTTTTACGCAAGTGCGCTGCATATCCGAGAATTATGCACTTTCGGCGGCGAATCGTGAAATTTGCTTACAGTGGTTATTGAGTTGCGCACAAAATATTGTGATGAACTCCTTCAAGTCTAAATCCAAGATACGATATTTGGAATAGAAAAATATTTTACACTTAGACGTGGACAATACTGAATCAGTATAGAACTTGAGACGAAGGTTAATCTTTTGAAAACATGTGCCGTGTATTGTTTTTAGAATAAGCAAATTCGTAAAATTAGTATCCCCATTCAAATAAGAACAGTTGTATTTGTCAGAAAGGTTTCGTCAGGCGGCTTTAGAGAGGATAATAAAAGTTCATGAATTGTGGTTTGTAAGTTTTCAGAAACAAGAATAAGATGTAAGTTTAAGTTTCCATATCTATAATTTAACGTTATTTAAAGCTTTATGAAGTAAAGAGTTAATTGAGCAAAGTTGAAGCATGCTTGTACGTTTGAGCTCAAGTTGTATCATTGTCTTTGACAAGCCTAAATAAAAACATGGGCTAAATACTTTGTCTAGGTGAAACGAACTCTAATCTAACTCTCCATTTAGGTGTTTTAAACATATGGACGTGACATGAAAATCGAGACTCAATCGCTTATCTTTGAGCTGTGACATTTACCTTCGGTTGGCTCAACGGGAACGTAGGGCTAAGCAGATACTGACTGGACAACGATCATTTGCTCTAACGTTTGATCTTTAATGGACGCAAAAGAAACATGGATTCATCACATTGTTTTGATAGACGAAACAATCGACACCAGTTTCATAATATCCATCAGGAAGTTTAGAAGAAATGAACCAGGCACTTTATCTGACACTGACTAACTCAGAGTCTGACCTGCAGCCTTAGTTTGCGCCACTTCATTGAAACACAAGTTCTGATCCTTTTCTTGATGAGTGAAACATTCTAAACAAGTTTCACAAATATCCTTCAAGGGGTTAAAGATATTGACCAGCCAAATGCCAGCAGGTCAAACATTAAACCTTCTGGTGTGACGTTAATATTTGGCTTGCACAACTTGCACATGGGTTATGTAGGTGGTCTTGATTGGGGGAACATAAAAGTGCAGTTTAATATATTTTCTTCAATGAGGTAAGAGAAAATATAGACAATCCTTCATTTGTGACTTTAATGTGACTATGTTTGTACGAGACATCCGCACATGTGTTCATAAATAAAATAATGAGCTTGCCCTAAATGAGAAAACCATGGTTAAACTAAACGAACTGAAATTTAAAGAGGGAATCTGGGTATAGAGAGCTGGTATATGACAGAAACTGTGAAAAGACAATAATAAAAAAACAGGCATCATATCCTGGGGCTAATTTAACAATACCCAAAGCTTTGAAAGTAGGAGTATTGGAACCACTCCAGCCGAAATGTCAAGTTAAAAACACTGTTCCATTTACACTATGTATAAAGATGAACATGATCCGAAATAGACTTACAAAGTCTGTTGAGATCAAATAATCTGTAATAATGTTAATTTTGTTTCTTCATACTGACACTGATAATTTCTCAGAAAACCATTTTCTCTCTGGGCTCATCTCAACAGACTTATAAAATGCGATTCTGAGGTGCCAATAGCCACCCTAAACTGACCGGCAATAAGATTACTTGAACTGTTTCAAATTACCTGTACCAGATTTTTATTTTTTCTCTAGAATTGATTGAAAGTAAAGCCTTTACCATATTGTAAATTTCCTACAGAAGTATGTTTAAGCATTTTTGCTTAATAGCTGATGCTGAACTTTTTGTAACATTCACAAACCTTAAAAATGTGTCTTTAGTTGTTTACATTATTGTAGGCAGTATTTGAGGAGTTTCTAATGTTTGTATTATAACATCATTTAAGAGATCGTTATAAATGACAAAAGAAGAAAACTGATGCATACAATCAAGGTTGCCATTAACATAGTCTGCCTTTAACAATTAGTTAAAATAATTAAAACTACTTATTCTATTACTGCTCATGAACAGATTCGATCAAACCGACTGTGCAATGTTCACTGTTTGCCTTGTTTTCGGTGCTTCTGAGGGATCTACTTTCCAGATTTTATTTACTTCACAACAGCGGGTGTTAAGTGCTGTGTGGTGGCCGTAAAAAGTCGCCCCGGCTTCATCTCAGTGTTGTTATATTTTCTGGTCCTTCGGGATCATTGATTTCAACTCATTTAGATTAGAAGATTGAATACTGCTTAAGCCGGTGCTAGGGGGGCGTGGGCAGTGTTGCATTTTCCATTACTGCTGATGAACAGACTCAATCAAACCGAGTCTGCAATTTTCACTGTTTGCCTTGTTTTCGGTGCTTCCGAGGGATCTACTTTCCAGATTTTATAGTTTATAGTTGCACAATATACTACTTATGATTTACTAATTTAATTTACAAAAGCACAAATTGATCTTTATACTATCATTTTGTTCTAGCTAGTAGCAGTGGCACAACCTACGTAGCCAGACGTTCACTACAATTAAAAAAACGAAAAAAAAAACAACAAAAAAAACGAATAAATATTATGGCATAACATTTCTGTGGTCAGTTAAACATGGACATGTTTTAGATACCCTGAGATGTATTTGATGAAAAGACAAGTAATATGAAAAGACAAGTAATATGATATTTTAACAGAAACAGTGTAGGTCAAATGGTGGCATTTAATGGTAGAGGAAGACCCTAGCACACTTACTAGGTGCACTTCCGGACATTGTGACTGGCATGGACAGACATCAGAGTATAACCATCAACTTTTCATAAGCCACCTGGACAGATTACCTGCACAATAAATATACTGGCCACCATCTCTTGTTTTCACTCTGTGATTTCATCATTAACTTTCTCCTATTAAAGGAGTTTTTCACAATAATTTCTAGCGGACAGATTTTCTAATAATTTTGCATATTTATAGATTGATGTACCACACGTTAAGATAGAAAATAAAGATATGTTGTTTTTTCAATAATCAAAGTTCATTAGGAGCACCAAAATTGTTATTGGTACTGTAACTGTTTCTAAAGCATGTTCTTTTTTTTTTTCTTTTTTTTTTTACATTACAATAAACTTTTAATATTTTCTTGTTTAAGATAATTTAATTGTACCATGCTTAAGATTATTCATATCTATTTTATTTACATTTTAAAAGTTAATCAGTTATGAAAGGTTTTATATGTATAGTTGATAAACACCTCCCCTATTTATCTGGTAATAAAAAGTACACATTGGCACGCACTTTGTTAAACAGACTGTGAAGGCCATTAAGGATTCTCTGATCCTGGGCACTGGAGTCAATCAAAGGTCATGTTACATCATGAGCAATGATTTCCGGTTTCAAGGTGAATTCTGTCCTGTTCAGATCGCATTTGTCCAGTCGTTAGAGTCAGAGATAAAATATATTGTAATTTGTTCAAGAAAGTGCTACTATAGAGGATTTTATAGTAGAAATATTTGTTTTGAAGGACACTAACGACTGATGCCAGTCTAGAGGTCCGCTTAAGCCGTCAATTTTATTGATTAAGTTCTGATAAAGAAACATATTTTTGCATATGTCCACCCGAGGACACTAGGGTTTATAGAAACATCACTTCATTAATGTTTGAGTTTGACTTTCTAGAGCATTTGAATACTGTGGGTGTTCTTTTTTTTTTTTGATAACCTGACAGTGACGTCACTGAGTTCTACGATGTTTACTAAACAAAACAGATATATCAGTTTGTATAATAATTTCAATTACGAAATAACAAAGGTCTCTGCAAAACGATGGTTACGAGCATTGCCTCTCTGAAATTCAGTATTTTGCTCGAATCAGACATTTGATATTTTTATCTTTTTGTTACATTTTTGATATGATAAAAAGGTTATTTTTGTCAACATTCTAATGCATTCCATTGAGACTACACGTGGTGGTTTCTGAAATACTCTTCATTGTTTACAAAATGAATTAAAAGTAAAAGAATAGCCATACGCTAAAATTGTTTTTAGACGGCTTTGACATAGACATAGTTAAAAAAAATCTTGAGGCTAAAAAGCGATCTGAAATAAAGAGTTGACAAAATCAGTAGAAATTTAAAATTCTGCGAACATATTCTTTGTGTGAAACAACAGACCTCGAACCATGCTATTCTTGGTGAACTTTGAAGAATATCTTTATCTGTTACATGCAAGAAAAGCACTTTAATTTGTTAGTATACCAATTCTCCAATCAAAACAACGTACAAAGAACTATTTGACAAAATTACTATTCGTTGGGCAGTTTATATACATTCTGTTATTGATCATCTTGGTTTTACTCATTTTACATTGAATGTTGAAAACAAAATGAATATTTTCCAATGTCTAAAAACCGTATCCGCGACCACTTTATGCAAGATTGCATCAATATATCTATACACACAGTGGAGTATAATTCTAAGTTGTATTAACTGATATCATGTTGGACATAACTGATTCTGCCTTTGCGACAATTGTAGATCATGATAAACCTGCACATCCGTGAAGTCTGGTCAAGATCTGCATTGTTCAGTCAGTATCTTTTTGGTAAGCACCCCTTTTAACTGAAAATTGTACTGTCCAAATTGAAAGCTGGACAGATTCTTATAGAAATTTAGCCGGGTAAGGGTTAATGTAAGCTGATCACCTGGTCTGCGCTTTTGCTCGACATACCAGCAGTAATGGATTGATATAGAACGCCATTATATAAGCTTGGCTAAACTGAAACGCACCATTCATTACCTATAACACAGTATCATACTGGGTACGCTGACCCTGCTGTAATTCTACTGATCTGTAATGCAGTATCACGTTTCATGATGAATTCAATACATCAGATCTGTCAAATTTAAGACTGTGACATGCCTTCAGTACAAAGTTAATAAATCAATACACAAAATATTTCATAATGATTAATAATTGTATAGACTGCTTGTATGCGTAAACGTTGACGCGTCTCCAAATCTATTATTGAAGTCTGTAAGACGTATCACTGAAAAGTCTTGAAAATAATTTGAACTGTCATCGGAAGATATACAATCACCAACAACGGATAAATCGTTTACAAAAGATGGCGTATAATAATTTTTAAGTTTGTTTGTCTCATTGAGAATACACATGTCTGTGTGACACATTTTGCAATGAGAATTCACAGTAAAATCAATAACACTGCTATCCAATAAACTGTCGACCCTACCTATACAATCTTTAAATGGCTATTCCACTCCCAGCAGTTGAATGAATAATAAACCATAAAATGATTAAGTTTAAAGAAAGGCCTCTGTTTTTTCTGTCATTAACAAATGTAATGATATTAATATTGGGGATATATGGGACTCTAAAGAGAAAACTTAAATCAAAAGTTTTTTTTTCAAAAACTATAAAAGGGATTTGATTCCGAATGGTCAATAAAAACAAAAAGATGGCAACACAGGAAATTAACCCTGCTTGGTAAAGTAACAGTTATTAAATATTTTGCTCTTCCAAAATTGATATACTATATTTCTGTTTTACCATCCCCAAATATAGAGACAATAATATCTTTAGAAAAATTATGTTTGACTTTATATGGGATGGAAAGCCGGACGAAATAAAAGGAGATACATTGGAAAAAGACTACTTAAATGGTGGCATAAAAATGATAGACCTTAATAAATTTATATACCCAACAAAAGCTAGTTGGGTAAAGAAACTTATAAATAATGAACATGACTCTTTTATAAAATCTATATATCAATCTAAGTTGGAAAAACATTGGTGGAAATTTAATATTTGAGTGTCAAATAAATGAAAAAGTATATACAAGAAAACTTTAAACACTGTCCGTTTCTAAGAGATATCATTTTATCATGGAATAGAATCATGCTAATACCCGAATGCATAAACACAAATAAGGAAATAATATGGAAGAACAGCAAAATAAAATCGAACAACAAAACCTTTTTTTATAAATCTTGGTTTGAAAGGGGAATTCTTTACCTGGAACATTTATGTGATTTCAGAATCAACCAGAAGTATTCACTTGACGATATTAAAGAGTTATATAGTATTCCAAGTGGAGATTATCTTAAGTATATAACTGTAACGAGATGCATACCACATGAACAAAACGGATAATACTAGAAATGATACACCAAACAAAGACATTTTGAAAAGAATGTAGGGAAAACAAATAAATACTTGTATGAACATCAAATGAAAAATGATAGAATATCTCCGAACACGGCAGAAAATAAATAGGAAAACATTATAGCAAATGCATATTTACAATAGAAAGAAATATACAAAAATATACTAACATCAAGTATAGATGCTAAATATAGAAATTTTCAATATAAATATCTGCACGGAATAATCGCGACAAATAATAGTATGCTAAAAGAAAAAAGGTCATATCGAATATATGTGACTTCAAACCGAGTCTGCAATTTTCACTGTTTGCCTTGTTATCGGTGCTTCCGAGGGATCTACTTTTCAGATTTTATTTACTTCACAACAGCGGGTGTAAAAGGTCGCCCCGACTTCATCTCAGATTTGTTATATTTTCTGGTCCTTCGGGATCATTGGTTTCAATTCATTTAGATTTGAAGATTGAATACTGCTTAAGCCGATGCTAGGGGGCGTGGGCAGTGTTGCCTTTTCCATTACTGCTAATGAACAGACTCAATCAAACCAAATTTTCACTGTTTGCCTTGTTCTCGGTGCTTCCAAGGTCTCTACATTTCAGATTTTATTCTGTTCAATGAATATTGAATCTATCGAACACTTATTTTGGGAATGTCCATGCGCACAAAAATTCTGGAGGGATCTTAAAAACTTACTTTCATGAACGAAACTTCCATTTAGAACTTTAGTATCTCTTTCTTAATCACAATAATAGACAAATAAAAAGACGCGATTTTTTTTATTCTTTTAGGAGCGAAATATTACATTTATAGTTGTAAAGTAAGAAAATGTACACCAAGCTCCAATTTGTTTGTAAAATATTTCTGGAGAAGACTAGAAATCGAAAGCTGTATAGCATTGCAGCACGACAAATTAGAAAAATATTTATCAGATATGGAAAGAAATCCTATCCTATGCGTCAATTTAAATGAAATCTAAAAAAAAAAAAAAAAACAACACTTCAAGAGTTGTGGTAGATGTATCTTCTTTTCATTTCTTTCTTTCTTTATAGTTCTTTTTTTTTAAAAAATATATCTGCTGATATCTGCATATGCATATTAATTGTGTGAGAAAATTAAACTTGCGTACGTATAGTCTTGTGTGGGTGTGCGGGTGTGTGCATATGCATATATGTATTGGGGCGTGTGTGATTTACGTTGCTGTTGTTTTTTGTTCATGTATGTAAGTTAGTGTGTGTGGGTAAAATGAAATATTGATTTTTGAACATATTTGTATTATGAACATAGAGAAATAAAAACTTAATTTAAAAAAATGTATACCACGACCGATAGTAATGAACTTAAGACATACCTTTTTAGAATTAAGTCTTGTTAATCTTGCAGACCTTCAGATTGTCAGGAACGGTAAAGCATCCATAAACTTCATTCACTTGAAACAGAAAGATTCTAACAAATATATATTTTTAAGCAAAATAAACGTGCAGTAAATGTAAATGGGAAGCAATGTTTTGCGCAAGTTTTCACTGTGAAAACTTCAAATAATATGTTTAATCAAGTTGAATTGGATGGGAATGTCCTATGGTTGTTGAATCACTTGTAAGGAGAAAATGGAGACTTTAAGGCCTCATGTTTGAGAACTTAAACATGCTCAATCAATATGGGAATTATTTTCCAGTGAAAAGCAATATCGCAGAGAATCCAAAAAAAAAAAAAAAAAAAAAATGATAACAGTTTTATTTGTGCTATATTATTATCCGACAGCAGAAATACCACGAAACATGAAAAATATACAAAAACGAAAACTATGTAGATCTTTCTGTTATGACAATTTTATGGAAAACAGACAAATCTTGTTTTTCTGTGCTAAGGAAATATTGTCATTAGCTTACAAGTCTATACCAGTCACTATATTATCACTTGCTTTTCCGTTTTAAGTCAGACTAACAAAAGTAATTTTGCAATATATTATTTCTAGTTTTCTAATGAAATTGTTATAGTGTGTTATAATGTCAAATATTACAAAAGCTAATTTTAAAGTCCACAAAAAGCCATCTACTTGAAAAATTAAGATATTAGTCAAACATTTGTAGTAAAAGAGTTTTGTCCAGGCGGTGGATAACCGACAGTAAACTTTTCATATTTATGTACCATCTTAAGCCGAAGACGGTTCTAAAATCTAATACATCAAAAATACTTTTTAATTCAAAACGCAACGTCATGAATATGTTTGCGGTAACCATCAACACTTTAAACGGACACATTTGTCAAATGCGTTTCAGCAACGTCTGAAATATTACCGTCTTGGGTTAACCCTTATGTTAAATGTAATATAAAATTGTTAGATTCCTAGTTTGTATTCTACCCTTCAGAACCCGTCTTTCAGCTTGTATCTCCTGGAATCCCTATCCCTGGAATATCCACGACGGTCGTCGCCACTTCTTGATATATTGTGGTAACGATAATTACCACGGTAACCACCAACACGGGCTTTGCTGTCGCTTTGGACGGGCTCTGTTTTCTTGACGTCTGCGATGGTCACATGGAGAATCATTTGGCATCGTATATATGTATAAACAATATGAGGCATACCAATAGATAACCTTAAATACAGTGTTCATTTCGGGACAAGTATGTAACTGTTTTAAGATGATTCTGCTATATAGAAATTTAAGAGTTACTGCTAATATTTCGTATGCGTTTTATCAATTTGGTATGCATAACCATGACTTTGGTATTACGTATTCAATTGAGATACTTTTTGTAACATTGATGTTATAATATCGAATACCTTTAACATAAACAACAATTTATAGTGCTTACAACATCACACAGAAATCTAAAGATTACACAATTCTCAGTCGTAGACATTTTTATAGAACTGAAACATGTTCGATGATTTCAAGACCATTACTTAATTCCTCTTCCCGATTAACAACCAGAGCTCTCATATTCGCGAGAGGGATAGGACTTTCAATTCCACTATTTCGTCTGTCGTCTCTGTTCGTACGCGTTTTTAATACTGCCTTTGCTGTTTCTCTGAAATCCTCAGACACTAAAATGTAAAGAGCAGTATTCCAGATGACATTGGATTTTGCAAGTAGTGAAGCACTCCGAGACAGTAAAGGGTGCATGTTCCTGGGATTTCCAAAAACTGTATAAAACGATACGATTGCATAGGGAGTCCATGTTATCAGGAAAGCAGCTGAAAATACACAACCAATTTTTAATTAATTGAAATATGAAAATTGTATAATAATTATACACTATATGTTCCGTTTGTGATAATATTAAGAAATGACATAAAGCAGTGGATGAAATAGGAAAACACTAATTCATAGCGCATGCATGGCGCTAAATATAGCACGTCGACGTCGATGCTTAAGCGTATTTAAAAACGTCGCACGGAATACCTTCTAATGAGGCGTCAAATGAGTTATTTGTCGCGACAAATAACTCATTAAGTGTGTGTGAATAAAGTGAAACTCCTTTCTGTCATATTATTTCGATTCTAAAACAATTTTTATTTGAAAGAGTAGATCAAATGCACTCTGTTGAGTGAAAAATTAACCAGGTTTTAAAGAATAGTTAATAGATCAATTAGGTAGGTAGAGCGATCTTACCTATAATGGCCAGGCTGACTTTGAATAGCTTTTCCTCTCTTCTTGTCGTGTTTTGAACAATATGATTCCTGTTAGGACTTATATTTTGAACCAGTTTGTGCGTTAACGATACCTAGAAAAAAAGGCAGTGGATTGGTGTTCAACTCTCTCTTTATTTCTTAAACGTAAAGAAATATATTTTCAGATTACCTCAAAGGTGTACTTTTAAATATATTGCTTTTTTAATGCTTATTGGATGCGTAATGCAAATTAGTGGTAAGAGATTATCAATTCAAAAATATACAGCGAACCCACAGAGAATAAGATTATCATATACCATGGAGTAAGGTAAAATTTAGTCCATTTTGATTGGTTAGTGATGTAATCAAAACCAAGAAGCATTTCTTTTTCGAAACTGAACTCTTTTTACTGCTTTTTCATTATGATATTTTACATTTTGACAATATTTGCTACATTTGATGTGTAGCGAAAAATAAATAATGAAACGGCAGGGGTATATCACTCACGTCGAAAAGCTGAAATCAACTATCAGTATTTAAATGTTTTTCGTCCATTATTTTGGCAGAACTCTGATAGCAACTGAAGAAAACGTGATAAGATATAAATGTTTTGAATTATGGAAAGTCGTACTATGCCATTATGTTTTTAATGAAAGTCTAAGGGAGAAAATGGGTGGTTTCTAACCTACATTGTAAATATTGAGTCTGATAATGTTACCTTTGCATAGATCCGTTGATAACAATAAATGTTAATAGCCACGGGTAGCGCATAACAAAATATTGTTATTGTGATTATATACGTTATAGCCGAATCACTTGCATCTCTCCAATCAAGGCCACACCCTGTGCCATGGGCTTCTAAACCATACCATCCCCATCCAAGGAAAGGAGCTGAAGCAAACATAAGGGCCAGGAATTCGCATATGCATACACTAATAACGGATATGCGTTTGGTGACCGTAATTCTCCTCTTTGTAACGATGATGTATCGCGAAATAGCTATGGCGGTAAGAATAAACAGTGTAGCTAAACCAAATAGGTAAACAATAAACGCTTCAGCCACGCAGAGGTCCATATTCATGAGCAGAAGAAAATGGCCGCTGAAATCGGCAACAGTAGGCATTCCAAATCCCATAGAGCACATACACAGATTGTTTATTATCATGCCAATAATGTTTATCCTGTAAGGCGTGATAATCTTTCTGTCCTTAGAAAATATAAACAACACAAAAGCATTCGCTGTAATCCCAATAACAAATACAAGACACATCCATATACCCGAAATCAGATTTACCGATCGCGGAGAATACATAGCAGTCGTGTTGTCTAAACTGGAGAAATTCATGGCTGTTTTCAAAGAAGTCACCTCAGAAGAAATTAACATTTGCGATACTTTCAGTGATTTTATTAAACTAAGGAAAACGATCATAGATTTGATTTAGGTCATTGTGTCATTTTTTTTATTCAGAGTTGTTCCAATATAAGAATACATTATACGTCAAATATATGTGAATTGTGCTAATGTAAAGTAACAATAGCTATATATCTACTGGACAGTGTCGCTCGTAATGTCAGAATGTTAATTTAAGATACCGACTATTCAATAGATGATTTAAAGTGCACTTTCTTAACCTGAAATAACAAGAGCCATTAACAAATAATAAATCGGTGCTTGGTCTTTCCTGTTCTGATTCAATTAATACAAAATAATCATTACTTTCACAAAGAGACTTTAAAATGACTGCAACATGATAGTTATAGCAAGACAGAAAAGATTGGGAGATTTATATTGTATTTACTCAATAAACCCAATTCCTGGCCAGTTCGCGGTCTTAAAGATTAGGTTTCCGTTCAGCAATGGGTTATCATCAGATTATCTAAAAGGATGTCAAAATAGGTCTTACTTTAGCCTATTCTTTACGATCGTAACAAACAAAGAGACCTCATTGGTCTAAATCGCTTTCCACGTGCCGCTGTTGGATTGAGGCCTGTAAAAAATCTGCAAATTTTGTAGACAAACATGATCTATACCTGACAAAATATTTAATAAAAAACTTGGTGGCAGATTAAGTATAGACATTCAGTGGGACGTCCCTGTATAAATCGTTTGTCTTGAACGATTGCGCTTGAGGCAGTTAGCATTTGAGTAAAGTAGTTTCCATTTGTATAACTATATGCTCTGATAACATAGTTGTCATTCGCTGTCAAAGAGCAGAAAATTGCGTTTTTTGATGCTTCATGATACTTCGATGTGCACTTGAGCAGAGTCAAGTAAGAGAACTTTTTTCAAAAAAAGGCAATGTTTTATATAGAGCAAGATCTGTACATTTTTCGTTTGGTGTTTTTGATTATATTCACAGATAAATGAGCCGTGCCATGAGAAAACCAGCACAATGACTTTGGGACCAGCATGGATCCAGACCAGTCTGCGCATCAGCGCAGTCTGGTCAGGATCCATACTGTTCGCTTACGATTTCTCTAATTGCAATAGGCTTTGAAAGCGAACAGCAAAAGCCACTATGTTGGTTTTCTAATGTCGCGGCTCAATTATTAGTTCAGTTATGATAATGGTTCCGAAATTACAATCGGCAATATTCGTTCGTTTACGTATTCTCCGTAAGGAATTTCGGAGTTCTCTGGTTGTTATGAAAAATAATTTTCTGTTATGACCGAAGAATGCCGAACTCGCATTCGAAAGATACGTAAAATCACGGACTTTGCCGATCGTCAGTACAGGTCCATTGATTTCAGTCTCAATCCAAAATACGATATTTGAAATACTTTGATTTACACTTTAGACATGGACAAGTCTGAATAAGAAAAGAATTTATGATGGAGGTTCATCTTATAAAAATATTATATCGTGCGTTTTATTGTTTGACTGTGATAAAACAAGTTATAGACTGCCTTTGATAAATCACAGACTTCGGTTTATACTGAATTCAAGCGATTTGAATGATAAGTACCTTTACTTTTATTTTTATATATAATATAGTGTTGTAACCACCATGGTAATCCTAACCGTAACCTTTCGTCAGTATATTATACAGTTTAAACACTAAATTAGCGCGGACATGCAATGATTTCCGTATTCTCAGTGCGCTCCGACTGATAATCACTTTCGGATATGCGAAGAAGAGCACTCAAGGTCTATAGTGAGCTCGTAGAATATGCAAACTCGTTGATCTGAATTCCCATTCAAATAGTTGTATTATGTTAAACTGTATTGGAGTTTCGTCCTGTTTTTGAGAAGATAGTAAAATTTCATGAATGGTAGTTTGTGCCTTTTTGAGAAACTAACATAACGTGTAAGTATTAATTAGATGATATTAAATGTGTATCTAATGTTTGATGGTACTAAAACAGTATGAAGTGTAACATTTAATTAGGCAAAGTTGAAACATATTCAAATATTTTATCAGTAGTTTGAACAGAGGAACTTTGAATCTAATTATCCTTTTAGGCATTTATTAGATATACATGTAACACAAAATTTGAGAAACAATCAATACCGAGCCTGCAACACTTTCGTTTATGTCTTGGTTTTCCACATTTTTTTCGTCTGTGATAATGGCCTTTAGTTTGCGAAAGTGGAATGTAGGTTTTACATATTCTCTTGATGAGATGAGCATTTAAATCAGACTTCTTATTAAGTATCAAGTAAAGCTATGTCAAGAGTCGTGTCAGACATTGCAATACCTACTCAGATTTTATTGAAATATTTGTGGGCTTAAAACAAGGTGAAATATGTTCGCCTTTGTTATGGTCAATTTGTATTGAAGATTTGGAACTCTACCTTAGTTCAAGTTCCGGTAGTGGTCTCGATGTCAACCAGTTAACGATCATTTTGTTGTTATATGCAGACGACATGGTGATACTTGCTGAAACCGTGAGCGATCTACAGATAAACTTAGATAATCTTAAGACATACTGTGATCGTTGGGGCCTTAAAGTAAATGAAAAAAGACAAAGGTAATGGTTTTTGACAGAGAGGTCAGTTCGTAGGAATGAGTCATGGACGTATAATGGCTCCGTGTTGGAAAAAGTCGACCAGTTTAATTACCTAGGCGTTGTTTTTGGTAAAAATGGTAATTTTAGCCATAACCAGCAGCTATTGACTGGAAAAGCTCTAAAAGCAATGAATGTTTTATTATTTAATACGAAAGAACTAGATCTGAAACCTAAACTTATGTGCCAATTGTTTGATTCTTTCGTAACGTCAATATTGAATTATGGTGCTGAAGTATGCGCGTACACGAAATCAAAAGAGCTTGAACGAATACAGTTACAATTTTGCAAAAGACTTTTATGTGTAAAAATGTCTACCAGTTATGTGTCTGTATACGGCGAATTGGTTCGTTACCCGTTATATATTAATCGTTTTACAAATATCATTAAATACTGGTTTAAGGTATTAAATACCAATAATTGTATAATCAAACAGTTGTATTACGTTTTATGTACAGACGTTATTAATGGTAAGAAGAATTGGGCTTATCAAGTTAAAAGTTTACTATATTCTTTTGGTTTTGGTTACATATGGGAAAATCAACAGAGCTTTACTGATGATAAGTGGTTCATATTATATTTTAAACAACGACTTATTGATTGCTATATGCAGGATTGGAGTCAGAATGTTAATGACAATGGTGTGTTATTTGTTTATAAACATCTGAAAATGTCTTTTGATTATGAACTTTATCTCGATTTGTTGCCCAAGTATCAAAGAATTCTTTTAACTAGAATAAGAGTGTCTGCTCACAGGCTTAGAATTGAAACAGGTAGACACGGACAAAATAGAATTGAAAGGAATGAAAGACTGTGCCAGGTGTGTTCTAGTGGAGAGTCGGAAGATGAATTCCATTTTATTTTGACCTGCTCAAGATATAATTTTATGAGAAAACGATATATAGACACATATTATATATGCAGTCCAAGTATGTTTAAACTGTTACAGTTGTTAAATTCTAAAGATGATAATGTGTTGTCAAAACTTGCGTGTTATATAAACTGTGCTCAAAAGATTCGGGAAAATTATCTTAGACAGTGATATTACTTCTCATATTTCATAGTGTACTATGGAGAAAATAGTATTATGTAAAGTACCCTCTGATAGACTACGTTAACCAAATTACATACCCTTTTTGTATATACAAATGCTATTTACTGTTATATATGATACTGACATGTTGTGTATATGTTTATATGGATGATAAACTATGTTTAAGTCCAAAATTTAATAAAATATTGTCTATTGGCTAGGAAGACATCGATTGGACAGCGGCTGCAGACATAAACATTAGATCTGTATTGGACGCAAAAGCAACATCAGTTCTGCTTATCGCATACATATATGAAATAATCTTCATTCTTGCATAAAAACTACTTTTTTGCTGGATCCGCCCAAGTATTAACGGGAGAAAAATCGTTTGCAAACAAGGCAATTCACGTGCTGTTAATACATGATTTTTATTTTTGAAATGCTTTGTTTTGTCAGGGATGTATGTGTATTTCTGTGCGGGTTGATATCTGGTATCTATTAAAGTCTCTAACAAAAAACGAATCGACTCCGACTTTCCGAAAGGGATGCAAACAAGGGGTGGAGCGAGTACGTACATTTTTGGGTTGGTAACTGATACTGCAAACCATACTATGGATTAGATTGCATCTTTTATGCTACAAGAAGAGTGAATTTATAAGAATTGCGTGTAACTTGTGCAATTTTTTGTTTTTATGAATCATTTTAATGTTTTTGTACGTATCGATCGGAGGGCTTTAAAGTTGATCTAATATCGCGAAGACTTTGGGTAAAACATTTAAAAGCTTGTCACTACGTTCGTATTTATCTGTACTCTAAATGTGTTCGTACTCAAAATAATTCGATTGTAAAGTTATTACTTTTGGAATTGTGTTCCAGTTTACCAAATATTTAAGTGATATGCAAAAATATTGGTAATTTTATGTCTCCTTTTCTTTGTATTTACGTTACTTTTTGAATCCCCTCCCCCTTTACTTTTAGTAACTTTTCGTGGCTCTCACTTGTTTTGGCAGCCGAATCCTAAGACGGTACTTGATTGTTTTTTCCTACTTGTGTGGGTGCGTTTGTATGCTTGTGAGTCTATTACGGTGCCCTACTATTTTCTTATGTGTTGCTTGTTCGTATTTCTATGTTATTGAGTTGATCGTAGTTGTGTGTGTGTCTGTGAGTGTCTGCGCTATTGTGGTTTACGTTGTAGATCGACTGTTTTTATAGAACATGGCATTCCCTTGTATATTCGTCCTTGTTCAACTTTCCCCTTCGGGTTCCTTCCCCCACCCCAACCCCGACCCCATTTTGCCCCTTACCATTTCCTTCCCCTCAATCTTTATTTAGCATAAATTAATATGTACTAGTTGGATGTTTGAAGCAACCCGTCTGAAATATTTTTCCATTACAGCTTCTTTTTGTTGTGGGCCTACTATGCAAATGCGTGCTTCTGGGGCTGTGTTTTGGTGCTCTGTGCTTCCAAGAAATCTACCTTTACCTATTATCTTTTATTATAATGACACATAAAACAAATCGGTTAAAAACCTTCATTACATGCTTTTGTTGTTGATTTCTGGGCCCTGGTTATGGATATTTAAAACATATTCGCCGTTTCCAAGAACAACAGAATGGTAATTAAAAATGTATCGGAATCGTAATGTCATCACATATGAAGACAATGCATTTAGTTGTCATGTAATGTTTTTCATGCAAGAATAGCGCTAATACACGTTTTAACGGCTGAAGAAGCCCTTAGGATATGTTTGTGACATCGACCGAACGTGTATTATCCCTACATCCGTCAAGGAGTTTGGAAGTACTGAACTCTGAACTACAGCTTCTGTTTGCGTCGGTGCATTGGGACATGGGCTCTTACCCTTCATCAGTGAAACATTCTAGACTGCGCCCTCGTGATAAAATTCTTTCTCATCTGAACTCCAAACAATGGATTTATTTATCGACAATTTACAAAATGAAATATATTATTTATTAAACAACACACAAAGTCTCTAAGAGATTGACAATTCCAGAAAATGCAATATTATACGTGCTAATAAAGACTTAATCTTAGTATAAAACGTATAATGTAAAGAAGAAAATCATCGTGTATGGCCGATCTCGCAAAGTTCGGCATTCTGATGATGGCTTCAGCTGAGGCCGAAACCTTCAAATAGTAAGTGAATTAGTGAATTAAGTGGTCAAAATATTGAAATATTCTAAGTTTGAATACTTCCCGGTCACCTTCTATGACTTCACCTAAAACTCTAGATCTGTCCAGGTACCAGATCTTGGTCAGACTTCTAACTACACGTTCATTTAGGGCATGTATATATTTCACTGCCATATGGGCTCAGACTAGGTCGAAATCCTTCCAGACTTAAACCTGGTTTTGGCACCTGGGGTCTTCCTCCAACATAAAAGCTACAAAGTCACCATATGACCTTTAATTGTGTCGGTTCGACTTAAACCCAATAAAATGAATGAATAAATAAATATGGTTTAAATAGTGATATTTTCTATGAGCAAACGCTACCCGGTCATCTTAATTATATGACAACGTATTGCTACACGGCGGATACACCAGGTACCTAATCTTGGCCAGGACCTATCCATCAACATAATTTTCTTGTTTAAATCATATTTCATTTGCTAATCTAGAACATGCAATATATAGTACATACAAATTTATAACGCATTAAAACAAACACACATAATTATAATGAAGACGATTTAGGTAAAAAGCAAATGGGTTGGGCCACAAGTTTTACCAACATTAATGACGGCCCTCCCCTTAGATTAGTAATGTAACAAAATGATCCAGAGTTGTGTTCAAGATAAATACATACTAAGTAAATGTTTTATATGAAATTTTTCATATTTGCTTTTGGAAAAAGAAGAAGAAAAAACAAAGATAAGCTATGAAATGAAATATCAAATTTAACTTGAAAAGAAAAAAAAAGAAGGAAATGTATGTTCTGTCCGCTCTCCACGCCCCCGATGCAACAATGTTGATTTGTAATATAAATATATTTGCTTGTTATCCCCTTAACACTTGTAAATGACAACTTCTTATGATTTAAATATTAGTCATTTCTAAATCGTCTCGTATGCTTTATATAGTTATGTACTTGACGAAAAATCATAGCGTTGACTTCATCAGTTAAATTATCCCAGCCAAAAAGTAATTTTTTGGTACTTATGGGATGATACTGTCGCGTGTTAACAAACAATTGTCGACGTTGAAATGCAAAATTTGGACATTTAAAAAGATAATATTCTGCATCTTCATTAATATATCCGCATTCACAGGCTGAATTATCTCGTAAGTGGTTTGTGAATAAGTCTGCATTAAGATTGCTGCATTTATTTCGTATTCGTGCGTGATGAATTTGTGGAAATCTCTCTCCGGAAATGAAAAAAGAAGGTACTCAATGTGGTTTGAATTTTTCCTTTAATTTGTACTGGAAGATTAATAAAGAATCGGAGCTGCGTATCTGCCGATCAAGGTTATTCCAAAGATTGACAGATGAAGGTTTAACTGAATTTGCATAAATTTGTAGCCGACGTGCCATAGTTGTTTATTAATTCATAAGTGTTAGTTTCGAATACGGTATCTGGAAAATGTTCTGTTAAATAATTTGGTAACTCTCCACTGCTATATTTATATACCAATATTAATATTCATGTGTCTTCTGTCTGATAAAGAATCCTAGCCTATTTCATGAAGTAATCTTTCAATACATACGGATCGAGTTAGACCTGTTACAATTCGCGCTGCGTCGTATTGAATTCTATCTAATACATCTTTTTCGTAAATTGTACAGCTGTCCCAGACTATCGACGCCTATTCAATAATAGGTCTGAAGTAAGAAGTATATATTTGATTCAATGTTTTTCGCTTAAGTTTGAATTTCAACATTCTCATTGTTCCTAGAATTTTTGCTACCGATGCAGTTATATTGGAAATATGACCTTGCCATGAGCCATTATTGCTAAATGTAACCCCTAAATGTTTATGGTTATCAACAAAGGATAAAAGTGTGTCTTGAAAGTAAAGCATCGGTAAACTGCGATTTTGTTTAGCTAATGAAAGATACATAACTTCAGTTTTGGCTGGATTAAACTTAATTAGCAATTGTTTTGCCCAACGAGATATAATATTCAAATCTGTATTAATCGTTGTCTCGATGTATTTAATGTCATTAGAACTAACTGCTAAATAGCTATCGTCGGCAAACAATCTTGTTATACTAGAAAGGGAATCAGCAATATCATTAACGTATATCTTAAAAAACAGAGGCCCGAGCATTGAGCCCTTGGGCACGCCGGTATTAATAACTCTTCCATCAGAAAATTCTGATCCCACGAAAACGTTTTGCTTCCTACTATCTAAATAACTAGAAATCCAATTTATGATATTGACAGACACACCATATTGTTTTAGTTTGTAAATAAGACCCTTATGCCAAACACGATCAAAAGCTTTACTTATATCGCAAAAAAAAAAAAACTATACATGTGGCTTTTCTGTCCTCAAAAGCTTTACAAATTTTATTATAAATATCGATTAACTGATAAACTGTCGAATGGCCCGGGATAAATCCTGACTGATTTTTAAATATAAATTTATTTTCATGACAATAGTTATATAAGTATTTGAATATAATGCGTTCCATTACCTTTCCAAGACAGCTAATGAGTGACACAGGTCTGTAGTTGGAAGGAGTAGTTTTATCTTCCTTTTTAAATAATGGCATAACGTTAAAGTGTCCAACTTCCAGGATACATATGCAATTATAAAGATCTGTTTAATAAAACTGTCAATGGTTTGCAAATAGTTAAACGCGTTTCCTTTAACATCCGATGGCTTATTGTATCAGGCCCACTTGCTTTGTTTAACAAGACTGGAAAGAACATCAACTAAATTTTGTTCAGTAACTTTTATATTATTTACTACTTTATTTGTTTTACTTGTCAGTGGTGGTAATGTAGCTTCTGAGTCGTCAATAGTAGAAATATGTATAAAAAAGTCATTTAATTTGTCGGCCTTATCCTTATCTGTGAATGCAAGAGAATTGTTTTGTTTCCGTAATGGAGGTAGGCATTTGCAACTTGAAGAATTTTCTTCGACTAATAATTTAACCAATTTCCAGTATTCTCGCGGGACGAGGAATTCATGTCACTTAATGTAAATTCTATATCATTAAAGAATACTTCTTTTGTATATTTTATCATGTTATTACCTTGTTTCTAAGAGTTTTATATTCGTTCCAGTCATTAAGTATCCCTGTGATGGTAGCTTTACGTTTTTGTCTTTTGCGCTTTTTTGAAACTTTCCTTATTTTTGAATTGTATCAAGGCCTATCTCGCGGTCGAATTGTAGCCATAGTAGTTGGTATACATGACTTAGCTAAATCTAAAAGGGTATCCGTGAATTTTGTAGTTGATTCACTAATATTTGTTGATTCTAAAAATGACCAGTCAGTTTTGACCAGTCAGTTTTACTAGTTTTGTAATTCAATAATTCGAAATTTGCTTTTTTATAATTCTATATTCGTCGTTTGAAGGTAGAATAAAATCTGGAAAGTAGATCCCTCGGAAGCACCGAGAACAAGGCAAACAGTGAAAATTGCAGACTCGGTTTGATTGAGTCTGTTCATGAGCAGTAATGGAAAATGCAATACTGCCCACGCCCCCTAGCACCGGCTTAAGCAGTACTCAAACTTCAAATCTAAATGACTTGAAATCAATGATCCCGAAGGACCAGAAAATATAACAACACTGAGATGAAGTCGGGGCGACCTTTTACGGCCGCCACACAGCACTTAACACCCGCTGTTGTGAAGTAAATAAAATCTGGAAAGTAGATCCCTCGGAAGCACCGAGAACAAGGCAAACAGTGAAAATTGCAGACTCGGTTTGATTGAGTCTGTTCATGAGCAGTAATGGAAAATGCAACACTGCCCACGCCCCCTAGCACCGGCTTAAGCAGTACTCAATCTTCAAATCTAAATGACTTGAAATCAATGATCCCGAAGGACCAGAAAATATAACAACACTGAGATGAAGTCGGGGCGACTTTTTACGACCGCCACACAGCACTTAACACCCGCTGTTGTGAAGTAAATAAAATCTGGAAAGTAGATCCCTCGGAAGCACCGAGAACAAGGCAAACAGTGAAAATTGCAGACTCGGTTTGATTGAGTCTAAATTTGATATATGTAAATGTTCCAAAATGATCACTTATTGTCTTATCGGTATCATATATGCCTGAATGTAAACACTGGAATGACGACGAAATTCCGATAGAATCTAGTAACGTTCGTGAATGGTAACTTATTCTTGTAGGTTCGGTTATTACACTTCTTATATTATTTAACATTAAGATATTTTTAAGACTATATTATTACATATTTCTACCGCCCTATCAAAACAGATACTGATGCGATCCCAAATTTCAACAGCTGAATGTGGAGGTCGGTAAAGATTACATATTAAATAAGTCTTTGTTTCGTCTTTTATTTTAAGCCAAATTGATTCCGGTAAAATATTTTCTAGATCATATAATCTTTCTGAATGAATCTTTGTCAAAACATAAATGATAAGACCACCAGTATTTGCGATATTGTCTTTCCTATACATTTTGTCAAAACCGTCAAGGCGCAGTGACTCATCTTGAATATCAGTATATAATTTACTTTCTGTAAAACAGGGTATATTGTTATCAAGAAAATTATCCTTGATATAATCAAATTTATTTCTTATACTTCTTATGTTTTGATGAAATATAGACAAGCATGCATCGGTAATGTCCGGTCCAGGATTTTCCTCTATATCTCCTGACAACATAAGTAATAACCTGGCAATTAAAAGACAATACGCAAACTAAACATGTCAATATACCACGAATGGACATCAACTTTATCTAGGCGCGCGCTACTAAATACTGATAAAACGGTGCAAAAGAAAAAGTAGTAGTTCACTGTACTAAAATAGGCTGCATTTATAAACGAGTAATATTAAAATGGGTAATTAAGCGAGTAACTTTACAAATTCCGACAAGTACTTGTTGTATAAGACAAGACTTAGAAACAAAGTCGCACATCGATAGTATTTTTATAGCCCAACTTTAATGAGTTTGAAGCTAATCAATTATGACATCAATTCTATTACATTCTATATCTTAGTAGAAGAATTTTCTATAAAAAACAAAAAAAAAAACAAAAAACAAACACACACACACATACACAAAACACTGTTTAAACTATGAAATAATTATAAAATAAGATAAGCTGCAGGCGATTTACAATTAACTCATTCAATCATTGCGAAAAAATCATCTTTGAAGATAATGAAGATCAAAACATACACACTCAAATATATAGATATATACAGACAATCAGACAGACAGACAGGCAGACAGACAGGCAATGCTATATATATAGAGAGAGATGCATATGAATAAACAGATATTCTTGCATAAAAACTACATTTTTCACTGGATCCGCCCATGTATTAACGGGAGAAAAATCGTGTGCAAACAAGGCAATTCACGTGCTGTTAATACCCGATTTTTATTTTTGAAATGCTTTCCCAGGGACGTATATGTAATTCTGCGCAGATTGACATCTGGTATCTGCGTCTTTTTTCTTTCATAAAAACCTCTTCTTGAAGCATTAAAGATGCAGTCTAAACCATAGAATGTTTTACTGTATCAGTAACTTACGCCAAATGCGCTGCCCCCAACATTGTTCGTACTCGTTTCTTCCCTTGTTTACTCCCCTTTTAGAACTCTGCGTCAATTCAGTTTTGTAGACAACCGTGAATGTTAAAGAATCGCGTGTTTACCTGTGCGATTCTTTGTTTTTAGGTATCATATTTATGATTTTGGTAAGTATCAGTTAGAATGATTTTATCCATTTTCTCGAAGAATTTATATAAACAGCTTGGAAACTTGACACTACGTTCGTACTTATCCGTACTCCAACTGCGTGCCCGTACTCAATATAACTCGAATGTAAAGTTATTATTCTTGAAATTGTGATCGAGTCCACCAAATTGTGAAATGATATGAACAGTTATTGGTAATTTTATGTTTGTAATAATGAGAGATAAAAAATCGCTTAAAAACCTTAGGATGTGCTTTGATAGTGTTGTTTATTTCTGGGCCCTGAATACGGATATTTAAAACATGTTTACCGTTTCCATGAACAACAGGAATGGTAAATAAAAAATGTACCGAATCGTCAAGTCATCACATATGAAAACAATACATAAATCGTCGTGAAATATATTTTTAGGAAAGATTAGCGACAATACACGTTTGTTTTGTGTATCAACGTCTGCAGAAGCCCGCGGGATTGTTTGTGACCGAGACCGAAACACAAAAGAAAACGTGTATTATCCCTACAAATACATCTCGGAAAAAACAAAACAAATGTCCATCAAAAACAAGAGTACAACAAGTATACAAATATACAAATAACAGTTAAAATAGCGACTATACATCTATTTATTTGATACTTAATATACAAACACATGTACTGATAATCGGACAAAAGACTAAACAGAAATTAATACTTACGGTAATACACGGAAAGATGAATAAATCCTACAAGCTTTGTTTTTCAATTTCGAGAGTATTGTCTCCCCTTTATAAAATGGGATGTATTAGTTTCGTTCTTATATCACTGTCAGTGATTAATAAATATAGCAATGTCAATATCCAGCTCACTCTCTATATATTAAGGAGATGTCACGGCTGAGATACTTTAGCATTATTACAATACACAGTCGGTATTGAAATTGTGTTTCCAATACATGTGCTCATTAGATAAATCCTCAATATCTATGTGAAAATAAGGGATGTGTTTTGTATGATTGCAACACTGTGAGTTGCTGTTATTACTGACAAATGACTGAAACAATAGGAATTCGTACGAGAGATGGATAGACAAAACGACAGTGAGGTAACAATATATTCTTTTATTGTTTTAATGTACGAGTTGTAATCTACAATAAAGAATACCCATTTTATGAAAATCAAACTGGAAGTTAGAAATAACAGAAAAAAATTAATTAGGTCATGAGTCATCATATACCTGTCAAAATTTGTCATTAGTTTTCACGAGCTGTCAAAATTACTTTTATCTCTCTATTCTGCAAATGCATTGTTTTTGAAAGTATCTTGGACGGATATTGTAGTGTGTAACTTACTTTACATTCCACATTAATATTTGTGCTTGAAATTGCTGTGTTGAGCTCACCGACGTCACATATGAATGTCTATTGTTTTAGTTTACTGTCTGTTATAAAGGTATCAAATCTCATTATTAAGATATAAGAATTGTTCTGGTAGACAATGGAAACTATTTGGTTGAATCATAATATAACAGTTTTTGGAAAGAACTGAATATTCTTTGGTTTTTTGTTATTCACCGGAAATTCAAAAAGTGACATCACCTTAAGGTATAGGTCCATGTTTCGGAGAAAAAGTTCGAACGTCATCAAATCATAGAAAGAAAGCTTTGTTTTACATGAAAATTTAACAGTGTATAAAACATTAATATTATTCTACAAAACCATTGTCAATTTACTGATATATATATACTGAAGTCCGGAAAGGGACTGCATGAAGGGGTCACACTTCTGGACAGTTCAGCGCCTTTAAAAACTCACCATTTTTTAAAAGCTGTTACACGTCTTGATTGAGTTAGTTAATCCTGCTCCATTTTAGCCGATTGCAGGTCAGATTTAAGGTAAGATACTTGTGCTTTTAGGGAAATGATTTCATCTTGGAGATTCTGAGTCTTTTTTTTAACAACAGCACTAATTTCTCCCTTTAGCTCAGATAAATTGTCATCTCGCAACAGAGTTTTCAGATCTTTTATCAACAGAGGGCCTAACTGCGAGCTCAGTTTCCTCAAATCGGTCTGACGAAACTTGGTCATTGTTTTCTAACGTGTTTTCTAAAGTGGATAGTGGACTCTTTTTAGCTCTCCTTCCGACTCTAATGCTTCGAAATAACCAGTATTTTCTCCTTCACTCTAAGAAATATTGTTACTAGTATTAGCTTTAGGAAATCGTATAGGCTTATGCTTCTTACTTACAGATATTTGACTTGGTGAGGATTTATTTCGATTTCTCTTTCGATTTCCCATTTATCAGGTAAACCTCAGGCCCAGGTATATTAAAGGTAAAAAGTCACAGGTGTGCCAGGTAAAAGTTAAATGTAGGTATATGACTTATCTTTCCTCATTCATTGTATATATTATATGTAACATACTTCATTCGGTTACCTCTGTGTCCAATATTTACTAGAAGATTAGGTTTTAACTGCCCGAAAACTTACATTCTAAACATTTTCTTTGCCCCCGAAAATTTTTTGCCGACATTTTGTTTTGACCGGAAATCGCGAGGTCCAATTTACTAACTCGATATTTCGAGATAATAAATAAAATACATCTGGTACTAATGCTCTTCCGTACTTAAAGGTCCAAAGCATTTGAATATTTTAAGATCGAGGATATTTGAATGTATTATTTTTGTATATAAATGTCGAGAGCCTTCAGGTTCCAAACATTTGAATATTGAATTTTGTATAAAGACAATGAGAGCCTTCGTGTATTGGGTATTTGCTTTACTGTGACTTACTGTGCATAAGCACAAAATGTCTGTAAATGCCCTCTAATTTGAATATTTTCTGGTTTAGGCTCTTAAAAGAGACTCGTTGGATTCATACATTGAATACAGCCTGGCCTCATGGCATGAATGCTAAAATATTATTTTAGTCTTTCATTTTATCACACAGATTCTTCCTAATGTATTTTTGCATATTAGTTAGTTTTCCTTGCCTGTTTTCTTGCATATTAGTTAGTTTTCCTTGTCTGTATTAATATTATTTTTGCTTTGCAATTTTTGCAGGGTATAAGTATCTATTTTTGATCCTATACTATATGTGAACATTACGCCAAAATGGGTAACGTCATTTTGACGTCGTCATTGACGTCGTACTTTCCTGTGACGTCATACTGTTTTGTTATTATATTCTGATGAAGTCCAATGGACGAAACATGTATATTTTGAAGTAAAAAGTATATTTCTGGAGTTAATTCTTCACTTTATTTATTTCTTCTAATATTTTCTGTTAAAAGAGCCGTAAAGGAACGAAAGGTTTGAGGTATACGACTATTTTACTTTATATACTTAGGCAACGAGTGAATTGATGATCCAAGGGATATGAAAAATTTGCTGTTTATAGGGTTCAAGTGCCTTTAAGGTCAAATGTATTTTAAGTTTACAAATATTTTACTTTGTATACCTTGGCAACGAGTGAATTTAAGGTCCAAGATATATGAATATTTTGCTCTATGCAGGCTTCAAGTGCCTTTAAGGTCCAATACGAATATTTTACTTTATATACTTAGGCAACGAGTGAATTTAAGTTTCAAAGTATTTGAATAATTTGCTGTATACAGGCATCAAGTGCATTTAAGGTCCAAGGTAGTTTAGGTATCTGAATTTTGTACTGTAAAAAGGTAGCGGGAGCCTTTTAGGTCAGAGGTTTTTCATTATTTACTTCATGTAGGATTTGTAAACCTTTAAAATCTAAGGTATTAGAATATTGGTATTATGCAGTACATAAGCGTCAAGAACCTTTAAGGTCCGAGGTATTTGAATATTTTACATTATGTAGGCATCGGAAGCTGTTAAGGTATTTTGTAATCGAATATTTTACAATATACATGAATCGACAGCCTTTAAGGTACAAAGTTTTACATCATTTAATGCATATAGGCATTGTGAGCCTATGAAATTAGTTGTTTTTTTCCAGAAAAAATCTTACTTCTATGGTGCAATATTTTTAATGGGTAAACTTCTTTCAACATTGATAACACTGGTATTTGAAATACATACTGAAGAATTGGATAAAAATCGATACTATTACCTTCCCTTGTTTATGAAATTTACTTTACTTTTATTATTTAGTGGTAAGTAGTTAACATTGGAATTTTCTACGAGAAATATGTGCTTAAAAAACTAAAGAATAACTCACTTAATAAATTTTAACCCCTTCAAGTTGATAACTACGTGAATAATATTTTTTAATAAAACATATGGTAATATTATACCATTTTTATACTTGATCAAAACCCAAAGGGTCACCTTCATTTTTCTTTTTAATGATGAAATGCAGTACATTTTAAATGAGCTACTACTATATTGCACAGAAACTTCAAAGTGAAATTAGATACTAACACTGCAAGATAGACGTATACCGAGTTAAAACCAAGTTGCAGTAACTTAAAGTGTCTTTCTGAGATACAACCATTAGGCAAGTTTACTTTTTAATGTGATTTAGATATTTCAACATATGATGTGTATATAGTTTGTAAAATAAGACGGGGTTATGAAGAAAACAGATTTACTAATAAATTTCAATAACAACCTTTCGGCATCAGGGCTACTGTGCATTTTCTTTAATGATGCTTTAAAGATATATTGTTATATATTGTTATAACCCGACTACAGAGAACTTTAATCTATGAACAGATCTATCGGCTGCGTAGAAATATATAAATAATAACTATATTGACATAATAAGCATAGAAACCAATTATCCGTAAGCTGACATTTCACAAAAACGTTTTACAGATTAATTGTAAGTATTTCCACCAAATTAGATAGAACAAGCGCATAATTTGTACACAATTAAAGGGTAATTTGTCGACATGTATAATTCTATTCGTTTAAATGCATGAAATGTTTTAGCTCACCCGAGCACGAAGTGCTCATAGTTAGCTCTATGATTCGTTGAATATCCGTCGTCCGCCCACAATTTCTTTATTGAACCATAAAGCCAGTTTTAAACCAAACTTTACAAGAAGGTTCCTTGTTCTTCTCCCCACCCCGCTCTCCAACATACAATCCCCACAAACACACAATGTCATTACCAACCCAAATTTATCAAGTGGAAACGAGGTAATATCACAGAGGAAAGAAAGAAAACAAGCCGTTTGATTTTCGCATCAAATCTTCTATAGTGACTAAAACTTACTTCGAGTTCGATGATAAAAACAAAACATTCTATTCCAGATACACCACCATGTGAAAACAACCCTTAAAAAGTCTGAAACGAACCCTGAAATATTTGTAATATTCCAAATATAATGCAATCATATAGACTTACAAAGATTATTTCCTTATTTTACAGAAGGACCCAATGACGATTTTAAGATAGTCTTTGCTACCGTCATCCACCCCCATCGATCAAAATCACGTTTGTCAAATAGTGCAACTACTTTATATTGAAATACAGTAAAGACAAGTTTATCATCTTTACCGACCGTTTTACAGTCGATTCATAACATAAAAATGGAACATCTTTTCATTCAAAATATTCTTCTCAGGGTTCTTTCAAATGGTCTATCTATCATATTGGTATTAATGGAAACTAGTATGCTGATACCACAGCAAAGAAATCCCTTTCATTACCACTATCTAATTTGAAATTACCATATTCTAAAGTGTTAATACATATACTTTATCTTAATGGTAATCGTACAGAAACAATGCTTCGTTCAACAAACTTAATGATATAAAACCTTTTTTAAGTGAATAGCACCAATGGAACAGATATGTTCGCAGGGAAGGAGCTGTCGAGGTCACTTCACAGCGCAGCACATATATGTAATTGAAAAAGTTTCAATCGACAACATTTTATCCTTTTTATAACATACAGGTACCTATCATAAAATATGAACATGAGTTATTTTTATTCACATCTACAGCGATTTCTATATGTGTATAATTGATATTTTAGCACTACATATTTGTTTTTTACTTCAATGCATTCTAAATATAACTTTTTCATTGATATATGACCGACTCTTTCGTGTCGATTCGCCATAAAATTTAACTCGTTCTCTCTGCATGACCTTCTACCAAAGTCGACCAAGCAAGCTGCAAGCTATGAAACTCAGGAGAGTGATCTAGGGTCATTATGGCCTTCTTATTTCAGTATCATTAGATTCAGTTTCTGACTGTTCCATTAAGTGTGGAGCTAACACAAGGACATCACTATGGTGAAATTCAGTGTTACCATGATAATAGTATTTGTGCTTTTAGGTTTTATGAATATA
Source organism: Mercenaria mercenaria (assembly GCF_021730395.1). Lineage (NCBI taxonomy): Eukaryota > Metazoa > Mollusca > Bivalvia > Venerida > Veneridae > Mercenaria > Mercenaria mercenaria. Next base: position 4,677,461 of record NC_069378.1, read on the forward strand.
TGTGCTTTAGGAGAGGAAGGTGAGATATAATTTTCTTGGAAAAGGTTGTTTGTTATGCGCATTTCTTATTTTTGTTCAAGCAAATTATAGCATCAAACATCATGAAAAGGATACTTGTGTAGAAGTAGAAGGAAAAGAACGGTATTTTTCTTTGCTTTAAAGACATCGAATTCTAGATTTTTGGCTAAAAATTATTTTTTTCTCTAAAACTGAAGTTAGGTCTTTTAATGAACATTAGAACATGAGCCTTTTGTTTCTAACCTATCATAAAAAAGCGAAATAAAACTCCCGACTCGAAAATCAATACAAGCATGTTTTACAGTCGCTTACGCGTAGCCTGCACGTTTAAAGCCAATCTCTTGACAACAGCGTCAGGGAGCTGACTCTTTTGCTTAGTTGTTTTTCGTCATAAAATCATGCTATGCAATTTGATTTATTACGCCAAAACGTCGTAAGATGGAAACTCGTCCGAGAAACGGACTTTTTCTCGTGCAGAAATTGGCACTTTCTATGCCAAAAGGGCTTACATGTCATCAAAATTGATGACATATTTAAAGAGGGGAAGTGTTACGGTCTCTTACGCACGCATAGACGTAAGTTTACCAGCCCATCTCTGACAAGTTGGTCAGTGAGTCGACTCTTTGGCTTAGTAGATAGAGCATTGGACTAGCGCCCGAGCAACCCAGGTTCTAATCCCGCCATTCGTCATGAAATGCTATGCTCTTTGTTTTGTTGCGACTAAGAGTCGTAAGCCAGATCGAGTGCAAACCTCAAATACTATTTTACGATCAACAAGTTATACTCTTGTTATAAATACAGTAAATGATATATTAACAAACTTTAATAATGTTGACCTCAATACCGTCGACACTGTTTATTTTCCAATACAGGTAACTAATAATTACTTTACAATATAACCCCAAAATAATTTTATGAACACTCCTGGACGTATTAGAATCAACTGCCACATCATCAAAATTTATTACTAATATATGTTCTTTCGCCTGAGAAAAGATATAAATATCACCGTGCCACAAACTTATATCAAATCATAAATGATATAACACAACCGATATGAAATTTGTAGGCCTACGTCAATATGGAAAATATTTACATTTTAGTTTTACTGGAGTTTAAGCATGAGTATGCATTTTCAATCACCGTGTGATATTTATATGACCTTGTACATTTAAACAAGTTTTTCAAATAGAAGCGGGTGCCCGACAATTTAACGTAAAACATCGCATCGAAACGTTAATTTTACGGGCGGTATTTTCAGTTGTATTCTGTGTTAGAGGAGGATTTTTATCTTTAAGAAGTAATAGATGCGTATGTATCGAGAAATATACGCTGATATTTGCATTGATAACTGATATACATGTATGTCTGAACTTTCAGACTGTTTCAACCTCGGCGAGGCACAATATTATGCTGGTACTAAAAATACAACTCCGTCTGGGCTGACATGTCAACGCTGGGATAAACAGGTACCACATGACCACAAATACAAAGATGAACAGTTCCCGGAAGGGTCATTGTGTAAAGCAAAGAATTACTGTAGAGATCCCGGAAATGAGGGTGCGTATTTCAACAATGTGCGGCTAGTTATCTTGTTATCTTCAAAGGGTGATGCCGAGATTGCTGTTTGTGGCTGATTTTTCTTCAGTAGATGTACTCATTGAATCATAAGAAATTGGAAGGCTTTTGCCTTATCGTACAAATTCTAACTACAGACGTCGTTCTCAGTAATTATGCGTATATAATAAATCCTTATAATTATGAAAAATCTGACCATTAGAAACCTGTTAAAATCAATAACGGTTTAAAAATAAACAAACAAAAAATTTAAAAAATGGAAAGATACGTTGAGATGTTGCGAATTATTCCAAGCTATGCAGTTGGGATCGGGATAACCCTCTTCGTGTATGTAAAGAAGATTAATTGAGAAGTCATGTTTGGACATATATGTATAACGTATGATAAGAAAATTCGAGAAGATATGTTATGACATGGACAATACCATTCCAAGTTTGGAAATGTTTCATTCTCATGGGCTGTCTTGGGGGGGGGGGGGGGGGGGGGGGGGTCAATATATTTCTGTTCTTTCTATATTTGAAATGCCACTAACTACACAAACAAATTTGTCTAATGAAGTAATATAAAAGTAGTAAATAAACTTCGTAACCGTTAAGCGACTTCTTGTTTAGTAAATTGTAAAATTAAAAAAGATTACTTACGAAGCCCCTAAAATGACACCCAACACTTTTATTTTAGACATTACGCTTACCTCATACCTCTTTATTTTCACATGATAATTCCGTACACAATTTCGTACATAATTTCGTGTACAATATTACAGGCTTTACCTGGTGCTACACAACGGACCCGAACACCCGTTGGGAGGCTTGTGGCATACCGTGGTGTGACGAGCCACCGAGAAATAGTAAGTAAAAATAACATACTATAGTATGCTTAAAACTATCTGAGAAAAATATAGCTTCCATATGAATAACTTGTTGAAAAATCGTTATAGTAGCGTTGTGTTTTACGGCCTAACCTAATAATAAGAAGTCATTAATTTAATGTAACTTTTGGAAAAAAGTTTTAGCGAAACAGACCTGTACGCCTCTGAATTTAGATACATTTGGAACAGATTTTAGGTTTTCGTGATAAAAAAACAACATTATTTTAAATGGCATAATATCTAATATAATTCGTGAAACTGTTTTGCGACGAATAAATATAAAAACAATGTAAAGCCATTTCGAAACTTCCCTCGTAAATACTTTTCCTTGTGAAAAACGTTCCCGTGGGCTGTATTCATAGATATTTCTCCAACTCTGCTCAATGAGTTCTAACATGGCAAAAAGAATAATTAACATGTCGTGTGTATAAAATATTACAGACGTGTATTCTGAAAAGTTTTTACACTAATAATATGTCGACAGACATAAACAAATCTTTGCGACATTTTAAACTTAGGTCATCAAGTCTTGTAAGTAATACGGCAAGTTATATACTCTTTGCTGAGTAAATGGGCTTCGCCTTGCTACGTTGCATATACATAGACGAGCCCGCAATCAAAGTGCACCACATACACCACCCTAGGTTTGTTCTAGAACAGAATCAAGGCACATTGCTTAGGTTACTTATTTTTTTAAAGCCGTAAAACCAAAAATTCTGAAACGTAATTAAACATTCCATCGTAGTTCAAGGTAGTGTGGTCAAACTAGGTACAATAGAAATGTCTATAGGCATGCCGATTGATAGGAAGAACGGAACTACAATGAATCGGCAACAATTATTGGGAAAATAAAAACACAATATTATAAAAATAAGTACAAAACTGCTATTTATGATTTCAGCATTTAATTATGAAATCATTCACGCGTGAAAACAAATGTTTATCTGCTTCGCAATTTGTTTCTGTTTGGTAATTTTCGATACTAATTACGAAAGTGGCCATAAGAAAAGGTCTCTCCTCCACAAATTCGTTGTAACAGTTTATAAGCACGAGTGAGTGCTGCTTTCACTATAACATTTTAATAGACAATAAAGATTACACTGAAATCATTTTGATGAAGAATATACTCTTCTTGGATCAATGTATCAGCTGAAAGTCATTTTTACGAATGTTGTGTCATTTTACATTCATTTTCGTATTGTGCTTCTAATGAAGCGAACAGGCATGCGAATAATGACATTTTTGTAACGTTTCAGCAAACATTTTTTTTTCTTATAAAATTTGAATCAAAACGTTAGTGTAACAAAGGAGTTATTCAAAGCAATATGATACACTCACTAGTACACTACTTGCAGTGGTACGTAGAGATTTTAATACCAGTACAATATATTGTAGATAACACACATGACTGTTATATCCTGACCAGCGAAGACAGAGAAAGTGGTAAGACAGAAAAGGAAATGTGTGAAATGAATCCATATCGATCTCGAGTCTGTAACGCCAGCAGTCACAAGCCGGAAGGATGCGAGAGTTGCGATGACTGCTGTCAGGAGAAAGGTGAGATTCTACCACACTATTCCATACTAGACTTTAACAGACGACCAGGATACATCTACCTGTAATATATCAGTCCTGCGAAATCATTCACCCTGCTAGACCACACTCACCACAGTGCGGGTGAAATATTTCAACATGTTCATTTCAACCAAGTTTGGTAAAGAATGAATATACATGACACTGAAAATGATAAGTGGATGAAAAAAGATAGATATTGGTAATAATATCAAGTATGACACTGCCTCAATCGGGAATCGGTCCGACTTCAATTCATCCCATAATGCCACAACAAAACATACAGCGCCTTCTCTTCTTCTTCCACGTAACTTCATCCCTCATATTGAGTATTATCGAATCAGTCCTGACGGTTAATAACTCGTGTTTACAACTTCATGCATTGTACCTTCCATAATCCCGTATTGTACCTTCCGTATTGTATGTTGCCGGACTACTTTCATTAATATGCATGAGTGAGCAGACACAGTTATATAAATAACGCACACAAAAACATCACTCATTTCATTTTAACGTCAACAAACATTTCAGATTTCGTTCGATTACAAATAAACAAACAAAAAGATGGAGGTATATAATAAAAGGGTCATTACAACCTCGGCGCATGCGCGCCTCGTGAGATCAAATCTGGCAAATCCACTCGAGCCGAATACAGCATCCCAGATCAAGCTACTGCTATATTTGCGGCATGGAGATTTAGATCGTTAAATACATGTATTTCATCATTTACGTTAGAATATTGTTTGTTAGTTTGTTTTTGGTTTAACGCCGTTTTTAACAGTATTTCAGTTATGTAACAGCGGGAAGTGAACTTTACCTGAATTATATACCTGTCCAGTACAAACCTGTTCTCCGCAAGTAACTGTCAGTTTTTCCTTATGAATCAGAGTTGAAGGACGAAGAATGATTTCAAACACAATGTCTTTTATCAAATCGACACTGAGATTATACGCCTCGCCCGGGGATCGAACTCAGTATATCTGTGCTTTCCCTACTGTACTAAGCGGACGGGCCATTAGAGCATTTTTTGTTGTTGAATAATTCATAATAATTCATAACATATGTGACCTTTTCCCTCAGTTCTTTTTGATTACAATAAATTATATTTTATATGTTTTACGTGACCACATGCGGACGTTTTGCAACTGTCGTACTGTAAAACGGTCAAAGTTTTCAATAATAAACAAATAGTATCTACATTTTCGTTTAGACTGTTACCCTTACACCATTTATGAGTACACAGGAACCTGGCATCGCGGTGAGTCGGGCCGAGAATGTCAACGTTGGGATGAACAGAGTCCTCATAAACATAGCAATAATATGGATTATAAGTTTGGAAATGATGGTTCAGTCCATGCAGCCCAAAATTATTGCAGGGATCCGGATTATAGTGGTCAGTAGCATTGTACTTTATTTCTTAAGCTGTACAATGATATTGAGATTTGAACATTTTTTTTCAAACTTCATTGTTAATAAATTCTTAACACGAAAATGTTAAGATGTTTCTTTTTAAAGAAATTAAGTATGTTTAAACCTTATCTACTCTTTGAACACTCTGCAAGTAGAGCATCAGCTTTTTTGATTTCGTAAATATTCTAACAGTGATAATATATTCTAGCATGCGCATTAGTAATCTATATAACTATGTTTTCCTTATATCTAAGGTTGTGTCTGTATTGTCATCCCCCGCCGATGGCGGAGGGTTATAGTTTTTGCGTTGTCCGTCCGTCCGGAGCCATATCTAGGATCTAGTTTGGAATACCTTAATAAAACTTCAGTACATGTTTATCACTATAGGGAAATTCGGTCCGTCAAGTTTCAGTCACACTGCCAAAGTAACACCAGAGTTATGGCCCTTAGTAGTTTCTAGGGTTAACTATATAGTACTAATATGAAATAAGGCAATTCTTCATTCGGGACAGTCCATTAGCTTGCCCATATATATGCGTTTGAATCAAAGGTAGCTTTTGGAATAAAAACCAATACTGCCCATATTTGTACTTACGTGCAAGACGTTGCGGTTCGGACAAGTTATGTGGACGCTTATTACGCACAAGGAAAAAGCGTATTCTTCCAAAAGGTCCGAAGTTAGACGCTCTGTGCACGTGCCGGAAGATAGAATATCTCATTCGGTATATATCGCATGTTACCGTAGAGGGATCGATCCCGAATTAGTCGCTTGACAAAAATCGGTAGGATCGATTCCCTGTAAATACGGCAACATATAGGAATTTCTGCTTCATAACTTGTGACATATTTAACCCAGCACTATGAAACTTAAAATGAATTTAAATCATCATAATGTGGTAGTGCACACACAATTTCGTAAGGATCTCTTTAGTAACGTCAGATTTATTAAATGTTTAAATGTTTAAAAATCCACATATTTGTAAATAACAAACTAACTAATTGGTAGAATTCATTTAACTTCTTTCATTTTTTCCCCATGAACATTTATTATCAACATGTGAAGTTGTGTACCGGCACCCCGTCACTCCCACAGCCATGGTCAAATCCCTCTCCTCCCCAACTAATAAAACTAAATAATTCATTTTCTTTTTTTAATCCTTAAACCTTTCATGAATATTCATCAAAATGCAAAGTTGTACCCTTGCCCCACCTCGCTCCTTCACCCATTTACCCTCTCCATCCCGATCATGCACCTCCAACAATTGTTTTTATTTCATGTTTCATTTTCCATCAATATGTACCCACACCCGGTCACCCCCTCCCTCCCCCACCAAAACAAAATCCTTTGCTGGATATATTTCTTTGCCTTTCCTCACCACAAACCAACTCGGCGGGGGATACCTATTCATCGTGCTTGCTTATTCTTTCAGGTTTCTTATGGTGCTATACGATGGATCCAAATGTTAGATGGGAAAAATGTAGCATTGCAGAATGCTAAGAGCTTTGTTACAACAACCGATCCGTTTGATAATCGACCCACAGTACCTTTTTTCTTCTCTGCAAGCATTTACATTGACAGTTACATTGAAACGCGGTTTAATATTATATTTGACACAATGCTTAAAGCCCTGCTCCGCGCCTATTCAAATTCTATTGTGTTTATGTAACCAATAATTACAATATGTAACAGTTAACGGCCACGCGCCACACTTTAGCACGCAAAACCTCTGGTATTTTGTATAGAATTTTTTATGGAATAGACTCCATTTTGACTAGCGTCACTGTTCATAGTCAGGATTTTCATGCTTTTTCAGTGACAATTTAAGGTTAAAAGGTAGGACTGGAGCAGGTCTTTAATTCATCTAAGAATTTTAATACCAACTGTCAATAATAACGTTTTTGCCAGACTTGTTATCAAAGCTCTTCTGTGGAATTGGAATTTGGACAATTACTTAAAAGCATGTCGTTTACAGATAACATCTTCAAATACTTTGTATATATATTAAATACTTACTACAACAAACACAAAATGATATCTTTTAATTGTATTCATGAGATAAAATTCATATTATTGTTACATTTTCTTCCTTTATATATTATTCATTTTTATACTTTTACACATCTTATTTTTACTGTATTATGGGATCAGTGATGTTGTTGTAATATCTCTTAATCGCTGAAAAATTGATTTCTTTTCTTTGTGTACTACCATAGAACTCTGTCATTATACGGTTTATGGAGATTAGTTTGGTATTGATCTTTACTGAGTGTTTTAAAGTTGTAATCTACCTTGCTACGGTTTTAAGAGATTAGTTTGATACCATTGGTACCTTTCTTCAATGCTTTTAATTCACCTGTTTTAGCTCACTCAGAAAATATATAGTTGACTTTGGACGGACTTTGTAGATCGTATTGGTGCCATCTTTCATCAGTGATTTATACTTCATCTTGTTTATATTCTCGCTTTGTTTGTCAAGACTTGCAGACATTAGTTTATCAGTGTTGCTATCTTTCCTGAGTCCTTTAACCTTTATCCCTTTCAGTGTAAAGGAAGCCTCCGTGGCTGAGTTGTTAAGTTGATGTAGGTTCGAGCCTCACTAGGGGCGTTGAATTCTTTAGTTGAGGAAGTCATCAAGCATGCTAACGGAAGATCGGTGGCTTCATCCAGTTCCCGCCCGTGATGAAATAATGCACGAAGGGGCACCCTCGGTGCGACTATAAATCCAATAAATGCCAAATACAATGTAGTACCATTCAGTTTACATAAAATGAACGCTTATGTCTTTGTTACGATTTGTGGTGATCAGGTTTTTGACTGATATCTTTCTTTAGTACTTTAACCGCATTCTTTGTTAGTTTACACAAAAAGAACTCATGCTTTTCTCTCTCTTTCAGTTTACTCTAACATAGTAGTTGTCTTTTGTACGGTTAGTCGAGATCAGTGTGTTATTGTTGCCATATTTCTTCAGTGCTATAATCTTTTTCCATTTCCATTTACACAAAAGAGCTCTAGTTGTCTTTGGCACGGTTTGTATTGTGGCTTTCTTTCTCTCCTTAATGCTTTACACTAGCAGAAGTACAAATGTCCATCTGTAATAAAAGACTGTCCGTTTATGTTAAGTTAATAACATTTTTAACGTATCGCATGCGTAAATTGCCCAAAGTGATCTAGAATACTCGGTTCAAATGATCTCGTACTTTTAAGATATGCCAAGTTTTTGTAATTAGCCAAAGAGGCACATGTATCCTCTTTCTCAGTTTAGGCCTCTATTCTAACACAAATGAACTATTGTCTGGTATTCAACAGGAACCCTGTTTGCAAAGAAAAGGGGTTTAATTGTATTAATAGTAATTTCGGCACTGCATAAACAATCATGAACACGGGAAGGTGGGATTCATCACATAATAATACCAATATAATTACATTAATTCAAAGAATTTGGTGGGGTTTCACCATGTCGATCACACATCGATGAATCCCTGGTTTATCTTATTTTTATTCAGCTGCGATTTTTAGCCTTGGGAAAATGCCAAAATCAGTAGCAGAAATATTCGAAAAAAATACAATTGTTAGCACATATTTTCTTACTTAGATCATTTTCTATCCGAATTATCGATTTAAATCTGGGACAGAAATTTGTTTCCATTCTTTTTTTGATGCAGAGAGCTACTTGGATATACTTAGAATTATAAAGATTAAATTAACTTTTCTTGTGCTCATACATTTATTAAACTTGCCTTGAACGCATTTTTTTAATAGCTCATTCGGGTCTTTATTTAACTATCCATTAGAGTATACAAATGTATGAACACCAGAAAAAGTTGTTTAATCCTTTAAAAAACAAGCCTAGGATAAATATCAAACAGGGAATGCCACGTACCAGTATATTAATATACGGCGTCGTTTTTCATAAGTTTGGTATTTCAAGCCGTAAGTTTTCCATTTAAACACAAATAAACAGACTTTGGGGTGATCTGTGCATCCAGGAAATATACCCATTCCTTTTATCGTGTAAGCTTCCTTTTGACAGATGCTGTTATTACAACCAAATTACCGTCCCAGTAATCAGGTTTAAGGTTAAATCATTCTCACGATGTGGTGATACGGTGTATGGAAATTACTAGACTGATTTTGTCATCTTAATTACTGTATTATATAATAATATAAATCCAACTAAAGGGAAAAAAGAATAATTTGCACAGCAAAACTCATTATATTTGTAGACGTAAATAATTTTCTGTATGACATTTTTACCACAATTGTTATTAAGTGTTTATGCTAATATCCCTAGTTAAGGCTAATAAAACATAATGAACTAAAATAACTTAGCTCCACCAAGCGTTATAGAGTTCATTCAAACCAATTTCAGAAGCATTAGCACTAAGGTAAAACTTTCAGCTCTACCTTTTGCTGCATCGCAGAAGTTTCTAGAACTTTGTTTTTCAAAGCACAATGATACATTTCCAAAAATCCGTGTGTAAAAAGAAAGGGTCTAATGCTAGATTTAAGATGGATTTATATGACAAAATGTATAAGAAAAAACCTACAATTATGATTTTAATTAAACGTGTCAATTCATATTATCCTAATAATGCGCCACTGAGAGTCTATTTCGCTAAGAATGCGGTGTATCAAATATAGTCATACATCAAATGGACATTGAACTATCTTTCACATTTAAACTAGGAACATGTGTTTCTTAAATCCCATAAAATGGATTCCAAAGTCTCTTTCCGCAGCCCCAGTAGTCTATGGAAAAAGGGGACCACTGAAAAGACAATATCAAATGAGCTCTACAAAGTATCTAAACTTTCATAAAATTGATCTTAAGGTTTAGGAGTATGAAATGAAGCACATAAATATTTGATAAACGAACAACATCTGTACCAACAATCTACCTGTCCATTACATGCTCAGCCGTACTTTCCCGCCCGATGGATGCCTAACATATTCTGAAAATGTTTCGCCCTTTAAAAGGAATGTCATTTGTAAAGAAACAAGAATACACAATTGCTAAAAAGTATATTTCACGTAATTCTATGGAATTTCAACCCGAAATATTATTGCAAATGCATCAAAACGAAGATATGTAACAGTTCTTTGATAATGGTTAGTTTTTGAAGGTGTTGAACTGTCCGAAAGTGTGGCTCCTTTTTGCATCCCTTTTCCGGAAGTCAATGTTTATACACAAATGTACCAGTAAACAAACACTTGATTTGTAGAGTTATATACATGTTTTACATGCTGTTCGATTTTTATGTGAAACAATCATTTTTTTTATGATTTGGTATTGTTTGAATTTTTATCTCAAAATGTAAGCTGACCGTTAAGGAACAAGTGAAGAAACTGAACCAATAAAATATCAAAATACAATTTTACCGTCCTTGACAATGCGTTTCAAAATTATTTATTACTGAGTCGTATATCGTTTGTTTCAATAACATATAGTTCATTGAGCATATAAGTATGCTAGTAAAGTGTTTAAATATAAGCTGAACATGTTTAAGAAATGTTTGTACAAATATTTGTGCTAATACACACTTACTGTAATTATAATCATTTTGTTACTCTGTACAGGACATATAAGGTGTTTTGGTAACTACAATATACAGGCATAGACGCTGAGGTATAGATATTCAATGTACAACATTAATTAGTTCTTAGACTATTAAATATATATTGTGCAACTATAAATCATAGCAATAACATCGTGCTAGTATCTGTCATAAGGTGTTTTAGGCTATTCATTACTAAGGTCGACGTCGATGATAAGCATCAATTGATTTTCTTATTGTTATTTGTCACAGTAATCACTGTTCATTGGTATTTGATTTTATATGATACTCACGGATTGTTGTTAAATGGTATGTGGGCAGTTCGCAGAAGCACAACCCGCAAATAACAAGCTTTATTACATTTAAGTAATTTTAAGTTAATAAATTAAACTGATCAAACTTTGCATAAAAGTATAGTGACATTTGAAAATATCGAAATGAAGTTACACCGAACAACACACAAACTGACGTAGAACTAATATTAATAATTCATTTATACCAAAAGTGATTTTTGGGAAATTGACAGGCAAGTTAATTACTTCCATAACAGTCGTATTGAAGATAACTTGCTGACGTAAAACTTCTAGTTTTTATGATCTAATATAATCGTAATAAGGATAACTTGCTGACTTTAGAAGTTTCCCTTTTAACATCTGCTAAATGCGTATTGTATATAAGTTGCAGACCTAAAATCTTTATTCTTTAAGTCTTCCAAAATTCCGCATATATACAAGATGAACTTACTGTAAACCCAATTTACAATACTTCGTTATGCTATCCATTTTTTTCTTAAATATGAAAAGGCTGTTTCATATGACTTTTTCTAGGTATCTATAATATGTTGTCAATGTATTCTTGTAAGATAAAAGACATTCAAAGAGATGCTGAAACTAAAGAAATCGTTGTTTTTGTTTGTTTGCCCTATTTGGTTCTAGGACGATCTGTGTATGAAATTATTAGTAACAACTGTGAAACAAAATGTGTAGTCCTGTTTGACGCCATATAACATTTCGTGTGTCTTTTGAGGTGGGTTAAAAAAGACTGGTAAAGTTTGGTTATTAATAAATAAAACAAACGTGCATACATTTCATATTTATGTATATCTAGGTACCAAACATATATTTTCTGATAGTTCATTGCCATATATAACCGTGTTTCAGTAATCCTGCCAATTAAGAACATTAAAACTGGACATTCCTTTCTGATAAGCAATATGTCCGGAAATCCAATGTAAATTGACTTTACTATATAATATCATATTATATCACTTTTCAGTGACGAACTTTAAAGTGGTAAGCGTGTCATATTAAACAGTTGTCATATGACACGATACGATACGATACGATACGATAATACAGCATAAGCTAACTTAACATAACATATCTTTTATTAGCCTTAAACGTATTACATTTCATCAAAATATACATGGAATACTAAACATATTTGGCAAACGTACAAATTGAAACTACAAAATCATATTATATTACAACTTTAAATTGACAATTCTTTTAACGTCATATAAAAATATAAATGAAAGTTAGGTATACGTCAGCGACAAACATAATCCATTGTTTTGAAAGTCAATGATAAGTATACAACAATATTTTTACTATACGAGTTTTAATAGAATTCCACATACGAACTGTCTGTAAATGATGAATAAATTTATGTATTTATTGGCGGTATGTCTAAGCTACTCTGGTTTTCGGCATTATGTTTTATGTGTATATCGGGCAACGGATATGACCTTGCAATATCAGGCAGTGGAGTTTTCGCCGTAAAAGTACTTTGTACTGGTATTGTATTATATTTTCCACCGACAGAATCAATGTCATTTTTCTCCTTTTGATCTACTCGTGACAGAACTTGATCGCTTGTGCTTGGTTCAACATTACTTGTATTACTTCTCCTGTACCTAAAAAGGAATAAAAGAAGCGAATTCAAAGAGAAAAAATATCAGATTGGTTTTAGGGTTAACGTCAAGCCGACACATTTAAAGGTCATATGACGACTTTCCAGCTTCGGATGGTGCAGGAAGACCTCCGGGCATTAGTACATCAGGTGCTGGCACATGGGTAGAAAAACCGACATTCCGTAAGGTACCTGGATGTCGTTCAAGCATGGAGAATTCTATGACCCAAGCGAGGCTCGATCCTACATCGGTGAGGAGCAAGTGATTTGAAGTCAGCGACATTAACTACTTGGCACCGCAGGCCCCTGTTATCTCTGTGCATCTTTCAGCTTTTATATCAAAATAAAATCCTTACTTCAAACTTTAAACAGTGTTTTTCATCCAACAATGACAGCTGATAATTGCGTATAACAAATAGTCCATGAGCCAGACCCAGAAATTTTGGCTAGCGGTACCATCTGAGGGGATTAAAGCTCAATGCTATTTTTGGATAGGTAAACATCTGACAATTCAGAAACTATGTGATAGCATTACAGTGGTGGTAGCTTTTTGTGCGTTATTAGCCATGTAGTAACACCACCCCAAAATAGTCTTTCATCAAACTTCCGTTATACATAAGTAGACTTTCTATTTCAAACTAATGGTTCTCTCTTATTTTGGAATATATTTACTTGGAAATTGATAGACAAACAGCTCAGTTTATGTATTTTATGTATTTAATAGAACTGTTATTAAAATATTGCCTCTTTAGCGTTTAGTGATTGCAATTACAGACAAACATAGACCAGTGCTTAAACATAATTAAAGAACACAAATATTGTTTCATAATATGCAGTTAGAAAGGTATTTTGCTCATTCAAGAACTAATATGACATGTTTAAATACATAGAGTTTAAGGTAGTACAATTCTACATATCACAAAACCAAGTTGTCTGCCATTGGCTGTTTGGGCGTTTGTAATTTACGGCATATTAATGTGCGTTACCTATTTGTTTGAAGTTAATTAATACTTCTATACATGATATGGAATAGAAAAGTATGAATATCGTTAATCAAAGCAATTTCTGAACTAGTTTTGATATGTTATATTAACAATTAGACAGTTATTCGCAGACCAATAGTTTTTAATATCAAAGTCACCTTGTTGTTATTGTAATTTACGTGAAAATACACGTGTACACGAAAAACACAAAATATGTTGTTTAAACATGATGTTTTACTATCTGATCTGTCTTAAAGGTGCATATTCATGCCTACTTCTGTATCAATGTTCTTATGCTTAAACAGTAAACATTTTTATGCTGAATAATACCAAATGGTACTTTTATACTGTAACAGTAAAATACGTTACCATAAAATCAAGATTTTCACAATATTTCATATAAACATGTTAAAGCCGTTGTTATTTAGTACATGTATTATGTTTAGAAAAGAAATATTTTAACTAATCAATAAAATCATTCTTCGGTTAGATATCATATGCCATGTTAATTAATTGAATGTAAAAGTGTAATTTACGTTACAATATGTTACCATAATCGGTAATATGCTGCCGTTATTATTTTCAGTCATTATCTTTCTATATCATGTCAAGGTTAATCTTTGCTGTCAATAAACCACATTTTCTATGTATTCAACATACTAGAACATTCTTAGTTATGACTCTTCATCACTGTCTGAATCTTATAAGATATCGTCAATATTGGTACGCGAATAATCTTCATCAGTTTTTCTGGTTTCGTTTTTGTCAACAAGTTCATCAGGAACGATCTTTTTGTCTAACTGATGTTCGTCATCAAAGTCCCAGCAATTTTTAACATCACCAGGAAGATAAAGGCTATTCTCATGGGCATGTAATCAAATATACAGCTTTAAGAAAAGATCAAGGTTGTTTGATTTTGATATGAATAAGAGTAAAACTACAAAATTATTAATTTAATGTAGAAAAACATGAAGAGATTTGATCAAATTTGAGTATATTATGATAAAGTTTTCCTATTATTTTTACAACAGCTACGCAGATATGTATATTAAATTTTTTGTAGATTAATATAAATAAATGAATAAGTAACTGATAGTTGACTGGACAGATATGGTGGCATCAGGGCCATGTCTATGCCGTCAGAACTATTAAGGACGCCGTCTTGGTTGCCATTCTTGTTGACAAACATTTCGTATCTAACCTTGTTGATGTTCCGATATTTTGGGCGACTATTATTCTGCAAATATAAATAACTCTCTGTCTCCAAAACGTCGTCGGAGCACACATGTTGACGTCCCAACATTTAGCTGCCAGAAAACAGAAGTGTTAGTGCAGTTCCACGTCGTTTTCTTTGGACAGACTAGATTCGTTTGGAAAAGTATGTATCTGCAATAAAATCTACTATCAAAGCATCACCATCAATGATGTAAGATACGCTTTCAGTAGAATGGTATGGTGGCATATTTCTGCATTCACTTAAGCAGATAGTTTTCGCAAACAGTTTACGTGAAAATTTATAAACTTTCAAAAATCTTTTTTAATCTAAGTGGAAAAAATCACGATAGTGCGAACTACTGCATACGATAACAGATACCGAATTAACAGAAATAATAAAGGGAGTTAAAAAATACGTTAATTTTATAACCCATATGAATGTTATAATAAAATATCTATACGTTTTAGACACTCTTAGGGGTGGTGGTTGGGGGTTGAGGTTGATATAACACGCTCCATTCCGTAGAGGGGACTATTAGGTTATCTTTATGCAGTTCAGTTCACTATTTTGACACAATGTCTCGTTAACAAGATAATATTATCACGAAAACTTTCTCCTACTTTCACGAAAGTTTATTCAATTTTTCGCGAAAAGTATTGTTTTTTTTTTCGGGAAAGTTCATAAAATGTTCATGAACACTTTATGCTTCTCGTATGCAGAAATATGCCACCATAGAATGGCTTGTTGCAGCTCGATACTACTGTTGGCATTCCGTAGGATGTTGCAAATGACACAGGAAATTTTATGACTACATCATATGTTATCACTTTTTTACATCCGCATAATCGACTTTGATCTGCGCAGGTTCCACTTCTTTGTGTGCGGATTTGTCTTCTGAAGTCATGTCTGTTTTCGGTTGTGTAGCTTCAACATATTTAGCTCACATGTGCTGTGTCAAACAACACCTCTAGAATGAAGAATATTGTCTGCTGAAGCTTATGATGCTTCCCTTTTTCTTGGCATGAAGGTTGATAGTCTGTTCTATAGTATTTTACACATTCTGTGATGCTGTTGCGGCTGATCTAGACACACTGAAGCCACAAACCCTCAAAAGCTTTTCTGCACAAGGATGGGTTACTTCAAGATTCATCATTAGGAGCAGATAGGGGAGCGGTAGCCTAGTGGATAAGGTGTCGGCTCAATCCAGGAATCGTAGGTTCGACAGCCCCACTGGGATCACAACCATGTCTTTTCTAATGACACCAGTACTGGTTTTCCAGGAAGCGGACTCGAGAGTGATACCAATAGGCTTGAAGCTTTCATCACAATCGAGCTAAAACAAATTAGTATAAACTAACGGATAAGCAGGTAGATACATTGCATCGTTCATAGGATTGGACGCAAATAATAGTGGGCACAACTTGTGCCAGACTCCTATTTGCACATCTAGGTCGTTGACATTTGTGGCCTGTATTAATGCCAGTATATCATGAGTAATATCAATAAAGTATATACAGAAGTGTACCCGTTTCCGTGATGTTTCTCTCTGACACTTTTGAAGTGTTTGTACTTTTGAAAGTACTCTTTGAACGCAGTTTGACTTTCAACAGATTTTCAAGGCTTGAATTGTCAGCAAGTTCCTTTACTTGTTTATATAAACATCGGCTGAAGGTCAAATAATTAAGGTTGAATATATGTGTCATCTGTTAATAAGTAAGTGTCAGGAGATTTCTAACAAATAAACTAAGAATGATTCTGTCCCCATGAAGCCATGGTGTTCCAGTGAGTATCTATTTGCTTTCTACTTGTTTAAGGCCCATTTCTAAAATGTATTTCAGTGTATATACATGTATAATTATGTTCTTGAACATTTATAATTGATTTGTACTGATTTTGGTAACACATATTATTGTCACGTAAAATTCGCAAAACTATTGAAATGAGATGGTGATTCACTGCATTCTAGTAAATATCTAGTTCAACAACACACATTATGTATAGTTATTATAAATGTTGTAATTTTATCCCGATCTGTGCAGGGCATTTTCTTCACTTCAGAAATTTCAATTTTGTACATTTTGGTAACATAAAACTTATACGGAGATTACATCATGGAAAAGTTCCTACCACTGCAGAAAAATAGTTATAAGAAACATTATTCAGTCTGTACTTTAAATTATTTTCAAGAATCATAAACATCTTGGTCATTGGGTTATTAGTACAAGTAAAATATCTATAATGTTGGAAATAAAATCAGTGTTACGTAAATTACACTAATTAAGATGTTAACGGGTACGTGAAAGATATTGTTTTAAAGCACATTCTATTCATTGTTATACATGTATAAGGTTGTTAATAAACTACAGACTGCACTTTTTCTTAATCATTGTGTAGCACTATTTCATCGTCTTAAATGTTTTTAGGAAATATATTAAATGTCACGTAAGTTACAAAAGCCCTAACGTTTAAACTGCATTCATGTAGGAATAAAAAACATTCGGTATGTACTTTCCGAAAGTCATAATGTTGAATATTCCTTAATTCCTTAGGGAAGAGAGGGGGAAATGGTACCTCAAGGTTTAACACTTATCGGACGAAAATCTAATTATGAGCTATAGTTATGCTTATTAGTTGTCCATGCTATTAAGATGTTCTTCATAATCATTATTTTAATTAACATTTATTCAAAGAAGCAAACCCAAAAATGTCGAAAATTAAGGAAATATTTTGTTTGTTTTTAAATACTTGTTACAAATACATCAATTATTCAAACTGAAAAGCATATGTTCCATAATTCGTATGTCTACATTGGATAAATTTTAGCTCACATGAACTTGTATCAAAGTGTAGGCATATATCAAGATGATACCACACCAAAAGCTACCATCGATACATTGCTATCACATATTATCTTACTCCAGGGATGTGTGCCTTTCCAAAAATCACTATAAGAATTAATCCCCCAAGATGGTACCAATCAACCCTATGGCTCATGTACTAAAAGACACTCAGTTTATTACAACTGCTAAGGATACCTATTTCTATTACCTTTTGTAATACATTTTATTTAGGTTAAGATCATTTATATTTATAGCTGAAACATAAGTGAATTTAGAGTATTAGGATCTCTTAAGCGCATATAATTCAACATTACGTATATTACTTTTGACCACAATGTCCTCTGGGAGGAACACTGGCACCTACTGGCATTTTTCCAAATGTTGTGTTTGTATCAGTTTCATTGTCAACTTTATTTTTTCTCCTGTTAACAAAGTAATTTTTGTATTTTCTGAAAAGTTTGCATTACAATATTTATTAAGATTGAAATTCGACATTATGATTTCTGTCTTATAGATGCGTAAACGCAACTATTGAACAATTTCAACAGCGTGAAGGTGACTAATAATTAGAGCCATGCTATACAGACGTTGTTATAAACACAACTGTTGCGTATAGATTCAGTATCCGACATTTAACTGTCCCCTTGTTTATTTTTTGATATGTTTATGTGTCAGTTTCCTAGCCTGTAGGATGTCAATAATAAAAATATTTACTTCTTTTTCTTTCCTTTGGATTTAGTTTTCTTCTTAGCATTGGTCCTTTCTAATGGTCCCAATGCATTTTCATTCTCCGCCTGCAATGTTCAAATGTATAATTTTTATAGTATTAAATTGCAACGACATATCACATATTACCTAAAATATGTAAGAATTAGGAAATTTGTAGGTATTTAAAGGGTCAATGCTGCCCAATAAGTTGACAGAGAGCCAAGATCATTAGATAAATGAAGAAATGAGATATCAAAGATGTAAAACACAGTTAGTAATGGTTTTAATAAAAGTCATATAAGCATGGCGTTCAAGCTTATCTCATTCAAAGTATGAGAAGATGTACACAGAAGTAGAGGAATTAGTTTGGCGGTTGCTAGGGTAAATCAAATGTACGGCAATACTCCTGGATTTGCTAAATACATTTAATGGGAGAAACAAAACAAAAAATGTTTCCCGGTCAAACTATTCGGCAATACTTCTACATCTTAATATAGACACTTAGTTATTCAGAGAACCGTAGTGGTAAAGTTTGAATTAACGCATTGCTTGCACATTGAATAAATAAACAGCGAGGATAAAATGCATTTATAATGAAACACAGCTGACACTTGGCAAAAATAACCTCCAAAATATACCAGATTGTCACTATGAACAATAGTATACGTGAATGACTTTGTATGCCAATTATTTCAACATCAGTCCTATCTAGTTCAATGGAATAAAAGTAATGCATCTGTCTAAGAGGAAGGTATCTAATATGACACTGCGTTCAAAATTCTTAGAAATGTTACACACCAAAGTATTTTGTTCAATGCGATCGCCATCTTCCTTTTGTTCCTGTTACGTAATGAAAGACATGTAATGGAATATCTTTCTCGAACAATGTATCGGTATAAATTATACATGCACTTCGATGAATATAAAGCAGTCAGTGGCATGCTGCATACCAGAATTACTCCCTAACAGAAGACGAATGGCTGGCTAAATATTGTCAGATAGTTGTGTGCATACAAAAAACCTTCAGTATACTTCAAATTGTCAGTAAAAAAACTGTGATACTGGTACTGATGATAAACCCGAACAGAAAATGAGGTTTTTTACCTGTAACTTTTTTATTTCTGCAAATTGAAATCAATGGTCGGTATCAAAATAAAGCTTAACCTTTGCTGAAAACTTTACATAATTCAAATTTATATTTAGTAAGCAAACTACACGAAGTGAGGGCCTGAAAGGGGTATGTAAAAAGGGGACTTTATGAAAGTTGACTGATGATAAATTCGAACCCTTTGTCATTTACAAAATTTTCTTGGTATTATTATATTGAAACTTTCCCAAAAAAGCTGCAACAGTCATTCCTGATCAAGTAATGAAAAGTTAACAAATGTCAGGCCTTCATGTTTCGACAGTGAGCATGCGCAAAAAACACCCTCTTCCCCAGTAATTTTGGATAAAAAAAATTTATACAAATTTATGTAAGTCATTTATTTATACAGAATATTTACCAATTTTGTTTTTGTTTACACCAGTTGGTGTTGTAAGTGGAAACTATTAGATGGTGTGTTCAATTTTATAAATAACCGATTGCAATCGAATATTTCCAAGGTGTTCGACTTTATCATCTGTTCGGGTTTATCATCAGTACCAGTATGTGAAATACTTTGTATACCAATGATTTCAACTCCAGTCCTATCTAGTTCAATGGTGTAATAAGTAAAGCTTCTGTCTGATTCTAATTCGCAACTATGGTGCATTTATCTGATATGGAATGTGGTTCAAAAAACATAAGGCAAAGTGTTTTCTTAATAAAAAAACACAGGAAAAGTTACAAACCGAAGTATCTTGCTTAATGCAGTCGTCATGATGTTCATCTTCTTTTTGTTCCTGTTAGGTAGTGAAAGAAAAATGATAACAAATATTCTTATCTCTTCCATTTTGGTATACATTTTAATCTATTAATTTTATGCTGCATACCTGTATTACTCCTTGAAAAAAGATACATAGCTTGCCTGATGCTCTGATGTTAATGATTGTAGAACTAGTTCATCTCTATGGGAGTCATATTTGTAAAATACTTCCAAACTAAGTTTAAACAACAGGCATATAAAACATGATGAGGCAAATGCCTTCAATTTCAGAAGTGTACAACTAAAATTTTGTAATGATCTACATACATCTCCAATGTCCAGGCATAAACTGTCGATGTCAGGGTGCTGTCGTATTCTTGTAATTGAATTGATTTGCAGAAACGTTTTGAATCGATGAACAATCATGCACACAAACTGGACTGTCTAAAAATAAAATAAGTAATCTTCTCAATTATGACTGAACTTATCTTCAAGACAATGTATCAGTAATGACACCAATATCGTCTGCATTCCTGGACGTTTCATCAACGTCATAAAACGGCACTAGTCCGATTATACCGGAATCGAATACAAAGAATACATTATCATGTATTAAAGTAATGTTACACTGAAACATACGGTGTTCCGTTTGGACAATCGTGACATTTTATTTAAAACTAAACCGCGATGTACAATGGTACGATGACGAAAACGCGATGACGCGATGGCACGATAATGAAACAACGATGGTACGATGGTGAAAACGCAACGGCACGATGATGAAATCGCGATGTTGCGATGGTACGATGGTGAAATGTCGATGTAATATTGAGTTTTCATCATCGTACCATTGCGTTTTCACAATCGTGCCATCGCGTTTTCATCATCGTACCATCGCGTTTTCATCATCGTACCATTGCGTTTTCACCATCGTGCCATCGCGTTATCACCATCGTACCATCGCGTTTTCACCATCGTGCCATCGCGTTATCACTATCGTACCATCGCGTTTTCACCATCGTGCCATCGCGTTATCACCATCGTACCATCGCGGTTTCACCATCGTATCATCGCGTTTTCACCATCGTACCATCGCGTTTTCATCATCGAACCATCGCGTTTTCACCATCGTGCCGTCGCGTTATCACCATCGTACCAACGCGGTTTCACCATCGTACCATCACGTTTTCACCATCGTACCATCGCGTTTTCACCATCGTACCATCGCCTTCCGGTTAGATAGGCGAAGTTCCGTGCCCTACAATTTTTGTCAATAATAGATGAATGTATCTCAATGTATTTTGTGAAAAGATATTTACCGTTTAGATTTTGCTGTTTTGCAAAATGTTTTTCAAAATGTTCAGTGCACAACTCATTAAAACTGTGTAAAATCTTCAAGGCCACGTCCTTTGTATTTATGTATGCATGAAAGTAAATAAAAAGCTGGATGTAATAGTTATTCTTGTTAGGGTGTAGAAGGTACATGGCGCAATGTGAAAATGAGATTTATTACTGACACATATACTGTATCACTGCGCATGACATGATAATGCGATGGTACGATGATGAAAACGCGATGGCACGATGGTGAAAACGCGATGGTACCATGATGAAAACGCGATGGTACGATGATACGATGGTGAAAACGCGAAGGTACGATGATGAAAACGTGATATTACATCGACATTTCATTGTACCATCGCATCACCGCTATTTCATCATAGTGCCATCGCGTTTTCACCATCGTACCATCGTTGTTTCATCATCGTGCCATCGCACCATCGCGTTTTCGTCATCGTACCATCATACATTGCGGTTTAGGATTCAATAAAAAGTCACGATTGTCCAAACGGAACACCGTAGGAACAGAATATGACAACACTGAGGTTATATAAACAATTTTGTCTCGTCATCATCGCCTTCCTTGTTATTTGTTAAATCAATGCACAACTGATGACTTTCAAACGTCAGTATGTACGTCTTTTATGACCTTTGTTTTTGCTTACATATTGTCTTTTGTAGACTGTTCTTGATCCAACAGAAGTAAGATGTTATGCCGAGAAAATGCATTCATCTAGTATTCCGTTATAATACAGTGCTCCCTCTCCACAACAACACCCTTTAAAAGACGGAAAAATTGTTTGTTGTTCGGTAGGAGATGTTGTAGAGAGGTTACATAAAGAACAATTAGTATATTTTGGAGTCAGTAACAAATGTTGTTGCAAGGAAGGAATTGTTGTTCAGAAGGCCGCTGTAGAGAGGGAGCACTGTACTTGTAAAAACGTAAAATAACCTTATACTTCGTAATGGAAGGCATTAATAATAGGAAGACAAAAAGATACACCAAGTAGTTTTTCTTTGTGAAAAAAAGGTTCATTCCCCTACAAGAAGGAAAGTGTGCATACCCCTTATTCTGCGTGATACTTTTTTGTACTGGGACGAAAAGAGGTGCATTGACTTAAATGTCGTTATGCTTGGATAATACATTACCCATGTTTTGCACAATATGTAATAGACAAACAGTATATCAACCAGATTAATTAGGCGTGTGTTAGGGTTTGGCATCTCTTTCAATATTTTTTCAGCCTTATGAAAGACGGTGTATACTAGTAGCAGTGAGCACAATGCCAGTGCTTTCCGCCGTAGACATGATACCCCTATACGTCAACTAACAGACACTGGGCTAACCAGTCCTCGAGCTATACTCTTTATGCTGGGGAGATAACCCACGACATCCTGCTCTACAAACATTTAGCCCATTTCACTACGGTTTTAAACGAGATTCCACGGAAATCGGAATTATGATCTGAACACATAATCGTCTGTCCAATCGAATGCTGCAGGATACATGTACATGTACAGTCGTAATGTGTTATTTATAACCAATTCTCTGTAAGAACCAAAAAAAGTTGAAAACGCATAGTCACAGATTTCCTTTAAACCGATCTTTTCTTTGAGAGGGTGCAAACTTAAGAAAATCCTGTTTTTCATTTTTTCAATATATGTCCCGGTTACCATGGAAACGAGGATGCAAATCCCCAACTTACTGAATTTTCAAAAAAGTAGGGATGCATGCCTATTTTGTTATCTGGAAAGTACTAGAAAGTGTCCTTTATTTTCGTACTTGCAAATTTTAAAGGCAAATGAACAAGGTTTCATACCAAACTAATATTTCCAAATATTTATTTGATTCTTGTATGATCTAGACTTTTATCTGCCAGAAAAAATATATTTATGGAGCAAAACATATGTTTATATTGTGCTCTACATCTTGAAAAGTGCACAGGTCTCAGCAGAAAATTATATTTGTTTGTATAAAGGGAAGATGATATTTCAAAAAGAAACATAAATCGTAGTGGGTCATTAAGACACATTCTTGTAGATTTGGGCCAAATTTTATGATTTGGGGCATTTTTCCTTATATTTTTATTACCTCCCCTTGATGCTCTTCATTTAGGAAATCACAAAGAGCTTATCTAAGTTTACTTCCTGGAATATGCTGAATTCAGATTTCTACTCGGATTTTGCATATTTTCAGTATATAGATACAATGACAGTCAGAGATTTTATGCTAAATGGGCATGTGATGCTTGGATGTGTCCCTTCAAACCAAGTCCACGTTTACAATTTGCTGAATAGCGACATTGTTTGGGAAAAAATACTCTGGCAGAAAAGAGTCTAAACAGCTAAACTGTGGATAGACATCAGAGTCTGACATCTGTCTGTGTAATTCCATAAGAGAAGTTTGTATCAACTGACTGAAGGATCAGTGTTAAAGGATAATATTACAATGAAAACAGGTGAGTCCCATAATATTTTATGTTTTGATATGACATGTAAAAATTTCAAGCTATGCAAGATATGTGCTCACTTCCTTCAACAGATTCAAAGACCATACAGAGGTCATTTTCTTAAATATTGGACAGACATTTCTTATTATTTTACCAAGATAAAATTTACAGGCATTTTTCCATCATTTTGGGAATACCATGCACCAGCACCAGTGGAATTGGGAAAATGCTGTCAGAAATTGTCTAATGTGGAAATTTCCAAATTACCAAAATCTATGTAAAGATATTTTTTGTGTAAGATATTAATGGATTACATTTCAGTAATTGAGCAACACTATAAATGTTGTTGTAATAACCTAAATATAGATATATCAAACACTCATATAAGGTAACTCATTTGGGAATTTCATATTCAGACTTGGGAAGATACTGTTTTCTTTGGGATTACCTCCTTTTATTGGAGGTAGATTTATAATGGAAAAAACCCTGATTTTAGTTGTAAATGACCATTAGCATGCTTTTTATGTTATTTGTAAAAAGCAGATAAAGACATATTTTCATTTCAAAATGTATATATTTTTGTAAATTTATTTGTTTTATTTTTCAGCTGTGAGGTGTTTCTTTTGAAAATGACTGCTTGATGATAAAGCTTCAAACAACTAGGAAGTGAGTGGGTGTTCAAGAGGGGTAATCATAATTTAGTTATTTGCAACAGTGTATGTGTTTGCCAAAGTTCCTGTAGAAATATAGACTTACTGAAGTAAAAACTCACTGAATGCTGAAAAATGAAAACATTTAATTGCATCCATTGCTACACATAAGTCAGCATGTTTTAATTTGCACATGCCTGTTTTACTGTTTTACAAGTACATATTGAATGCAAATGGTTTGTGCCAAAGTTAATATGTTTATATATATATATATATATATATATATATATATATATATATATATATATATATATATATATATATATATATATATATATATTTACACATTAGAGACCTACATGTATTTAAATAAAGAATGAAGTCCCCCGCATGCCCATATTCATACAAGTATGAAATCTTGACCTCTCAATCTATGATACAAGAATAGCTAGTAGGACTTCATATAACTTAAATTGACATACATTTGTACTATGACTATAAATATTGATAAGATTTTGCAATTTTAAAATATACCCTTTTTCAGAAAAGGACCCTCTGCACATGTATGAGAAACAGATTTTACTTTTAAAGTGGTCCATATAATGTTGAAAAGGATGAAATCCTGTATCTGTCAAAATGTAACAGCAGTAACAAACATTTTAGTTTGATTTGTGTTTATTCCAGACTAATTCTTCAAAGAATAAATGATCATCATCATCCTTATATTGGAATAAAAGGAAGGAAGGTATCTACATTTTATTTATAGTTTGTCTTAGTGTCTGATCAGCTCTGATTTCAAATCTTTATAAATGCTTGATTGAATGTTATTTTTTGACAGAATATTTATGAACTTTGTTTAGAATTTCATGTATCTTAAATTTAATCAAAGTGTAGCAATTCAAAAGCATATAATGTATTTCATACAATTGTTCCTTTTAAAGTCATTTCAAGGAGGTGGGGGGTCTGTGTGATAAATTATTTTCATTAAAAGAATAAAGGAAAGATGTATATATTATACATTTACTTATACAAAATTTATTAAAATGATTGAAATAGTGTATGTAATTTTTACTCATTTACAAATTTGTGAAAGGAAACCCCCAGATGGCTTGTAAAAGATCAGTAGTTCTACCCAGTAACATGTCACAAATATTTTAACTGGAGAGCTCTCCATCCCACCACCACCCATAGTCAAAAGAAAGACATTCAGATTAATATTCTCTCACATCTCTATTTTTCAGTGAGAGCTTCAGTCATGGTAAAAGTAAATGCAGTCAGGAGACCTCTGATATCACCTGAAGAGCCATCCTTCTCAAGATTCTGTATCAAATAAAAATAACAAGGACTGCTAAAAAGACTTTTTATCACTTGCAAATGTGCAGTCTGTGACATACCTGTCTGATCCAGGTAGTTTAGTGTTGACAAGATGACATTTCATCTCTATAGTAGGACACAAGCTTGAAATGCAGTATGTCATTGTGAAGGCAAAATGTTTATGAAAATAGTGTGTGTGTTTTCCAAACAGAGAGGCTGAAAGTGGGGAACCATCAATTAGAGTTTTTGGAATAAGTTATGGACATCTGAATAGTGAAGATCTGTCCCTTTTTTGGATTGCCACAGACCAAAATAATGATTGGCGCCTTTGACATAAATAGAAGAACCCACACTGGACACACTGAAGATGGAATAATGTTGTTTGCATTAATGTTTCTTTTTCAGATTTATGGAAAAAAATTAGAATGACCGTTAAAGGTCAAGGTGACAGGGGCCTGAACATTGATAACCATTTCCCATCAATTACTTGAGAACGTCTTAATCCAGAATGTTGAAACTTCATAGGATGATTGAACATGCAGAGTAAATGACCCCTATCCATTCTGGGGTCACTCTGTTAAAGGTCAAGGTCTCAGGAGCCTGAACATGGAAAACCATTTCCGATCAATAACTTAAGAACCACTTGACCCAGAATGTTGAAACTTCAAAGGATGATTGAACATGCAGAGTAGATGACCCCTATTGATTTTGGGATCAGTCTATTAAATGTCAAGCTCACAGGGGCCTGGTCATGTAAAATCATTTCTGGAAAATAACTTGAGAAACACTTAACCTGGAATGTTGAAACTTTATAGGATGATTGGACATGCAGAGTAGATGACCCCTATTTATTTTGAGGTCACTTGATCAAAGGTCAACGTCACAGGAGAACCACTAGGCCAAGAGTGTTGAAATTTAGCGGGATGACTGGACATGCCAAGTAGATGATCCCTATTGCAGCCAACCATCAGTGTCTCTTTGACTTTCCCTCCTGATCCCTATTGACCTCTTGCCTATAGGACTTTGCATTCGGTGAGACATACAATCTTTTACAAAAGCAAGTTCTAGTTTAGATTTTTTAAATCTTTCAACATTACTGAGAAAATATAGCAAAACAATGGTTGAATTAGTATACTTGATTTTGTGAGACTGTTGAAATATTACAATTCTTTTTCCTCTTAAGCCTGTATCATAAAATCATATTTTCTGATGAAATTTATTTTTTAAGAATGTTGCAATGCAGATTTTAATGAAAATTCATACATTTGTAAAGTTACCTATATTGTGTTAGGTAATAACTTAAGCCCATATATACTAATTGGCCAATGATTAAAGAGAACATCTGAGTTTCTAGCTGACTTTCTGACTAATTTAAGACCTCTTTCATGTAACAACATCTATTAATCTTCAGAAATCCAGTAAAATTGTCATCAGTCAGTAAAACAGGTTTCATTCTAAGATATACAAGGCATATAACATCCTATTTTACCGACATGTATTTACTTTAATATAAAGTAGATTTAATTGTGTATTTTGATAAATTTTGGAAAAAACATTAGGAGATATGTCTGCAACTGCAGCTTGTATTAACTGAGTATTTACTGGCACTGGAATGTGCATGATCGGGGTTTTTCTGAATAAACTTAGTAAAGTCTTAAATCTACATTATCTATAGCTATCCGTAAAAAGTCTAGCCATTGTCTTGATAGTTTAAAAGAATTAAATACATTTGAGCCGCGCCTTGAAAAAGCTAATATAGTGGCTTTGAGGCCAGCATAGATCCACAGCAGCCCACGCAGTCTGGTCAGGATCCGTCCTGTTCCCTTTCAAAGCATATTGCAATTAGAGAAACTGTTAGTGAACAGCATGGATCCTGACCAGACTGCGCTGATGCACAGGCTGGTATGGATCCATGCTGGTCGCAAACGCACTATGTTGGTTTTCTCATGGCGCGGCTCATTTAAAGTTGTATCTAGCAAAATATTGACTAAACTGTTCTGTAGATAATTTGATTTAATTTGATTGTTAAAGGAAGAATGTGCATCGTGATTGTTATTACATGAACATACTGTATTTTTTTTAAATATCACTGTTATTTGTTCATAATTTTGAATTTTATTTAAAATGTATATATTAAATCAAATGGCGGAGTAGACATGATTTTGCTTTTACTACTATTTGTTTCCATGGCAACAAAATGATTTCCAAAGGTGGAAGGACACTATCTTTACACAAACACACATAGATATTTTTATGCCGAATCTTCTCCTTAAATTTCGCGATTTCTCCACTCCCTCCCTAAAATTCTGACCTAGGATGGTCCCTGTTTTTTAATGTTGTAACCATGGCAACTTGAAAAAAAATTGGACATTCATGATTAGTAACCATACAATACCTTAAAGGCCAGTATCAGTTAGTCGGTTATGAGTATTTCCAACTGCTTCGAAACTCAAAATTAGCTTACCCAAAAGAAAGGAAAGTGCATACAAGGTTGTTGAGAACTGACCTTGTGACAAGTTTCATAGCTCATTATTATAGTTGTATCCTTCCTAATTCTGCCCAGAATGTGCTCCAGGTGCGTTAGATGCATTGACAGTTTGCAGATGAACTTTTCTTGTTTCATAGAATACAAAATTGATACAGAAAGGGCTTTAAAAAGGTCTGAATTTCTTGTACGTTGACATGGTAACGGAACATTGTCCTTAATTTCTAGACAAAGTGTTGGACAGTATAACTTTGTAAAATGATTTTACATGAAATACTTATGTTTTGCTACAATTCTGTATCTGGCAATGTAATATTATTTCAGGTTATTCTGTAATTTAGGCATAAATGAGTTTGCTGAAAACTCATTTGTTGTCAGTTTTCAAATTTCTGTAAAAAGCTCAAATATGAATGACCCACTAAAATTTCTCATTAAATTGCTCAATAGCAAGGAAGTATAAGTGGACCCTTATACTTCACCCTACTACAATTGTTTAGCATGTACAATACTAGGCTAGAGATCTGTATCCAGTCCATATGACATGGGAATTCAGCAGGATGTTTACACATGTGTGTCATAATTCATCAAAGGTTATTCTTAATAAAATTCTTATCAATAATATATGGAACTAAGCTGGACTTTTTGTCAGGTGCCCTTAACACATTATGTTCGTTAGTAAAAATGGAATAAATGATTTTTAAATCAGTGCAACAAACTTATTTTTTTTTCCGTTTGTTTGGTATGTTTTTTATCATTTCCTTTATAGCCCAAGAAGAAGTTGTAAGTGATGTATCCAGGTAAACCAGGCCAATCGAAACGGAAGCTGTTCAGAGAAATGGAGTCTCAGGTTACGCCGAAAGATCCCAAAAAGCAACATACAAAAGCGCTTCAGAAAACTCCGCCAACATCACGGCATACAGAAATTACTCCAAAGTCTAGACGATCAACCATGTCAAACACAGAGCTCAAACTTTCAAAAATACATGCCTAGTGCTACAAAGCAGCACTTTCTGGATTTAGTTGCGATTTCTGACTGTGTGGAACTTAGTACTCAGGTCCCACGAGCCCCATTGCCTGGGAAACAACTATTTACTACATGTAATTATAAAAATTGTCATATTGTCATAGTAATGGTTAGTACAGCACCAAATGGTGCACTTATTCACTGTTCTGATACATATGGAGGCAATAGCTCTGACAAAGAACTATTTGCTCAAAGTGATTTGTCAACAGTTTAAAGCCACATGATGGACTAATGGTTGACAAAGGATTTTTGATAAAAGACTGTATACAGGGAAAAAATATCAAACTGTACAGGTCCCCATTTTTATCAGAAAAAGTAAAACAGTTTGACTCCACTGATAGTGAATCTGGGCGACTCGTTGCACTGTCAAGAATTGTGGTTGAAACTTCAATGCGCTCTTAAGTTATTTCGCATTTTTAAAACAGAAGAAAATTCCGATATTGTATTTGCCTATCATAAATGAAATAAGTTTTATATGTGGATTTTTAGCCAATTTAGGTCCTCTAGTGAAAAACGTTCAAATTGATGAAGATGACACAGTTTAAATGGTCATATTTATATAAAATGAGTAATACTTAGTTTATCAAGGTCAGCTGGAAAAAAACATTTTCACCTTATTGTATGACTATAGCTTTTTCAGGGAGTATGTATGTTTAATGATGTCATCATTTTCGTGTAAGACAAATAAAAACAATCATGTTATATTTATGATAGTTTATTTACAGTATTTAACAATATTACATATATTTACAAAATGATAAATATTTCTATGTACATTAATATCGTATTGAAACAAGAAGCTGACAACTGAACTGATGACATAAATTCAAGTCTATGTATTCAAAATCAATGAAGAACTATTGCCCTCAGTTTCTTTTAATAATAAATAAAATTTATCTACTGTAATCTTCATTGAAGATAAAATATAATTATATAAGAAAACTCAATCCTGATGTCGCATAATAACATACTTCTTGAATGGCATCCCGTCAATAGTCTAAACTTTTGCCCTCTTCTTTTAACAATAAGTAACATTTATCTAGTGTAATCTTCAATGAAGATACGATATAATTATATACAAACATTCAATCCGGATGTCGCATGATAAAATACTTCTTTAATTGCTTGTATGTCAATAGTCAGACCTATTGCCCTCCAGTCAATAGTCAGAGCTATTGCCCTTAGTTTCTTTTAACAATAACTTAATCATACAACTTCAAGTGTATCTGTAGTATTCTTCATTAATGATTAAACATACCATGAACTCAATAAAATGTAGCTTATTATTACATGTCTTTCAGTGGATTGTTGAAATATTACAGTGAAATACAGCCAATATTACAACAGCAAAATACTACACATTTTTCACTGTATAAAACTATAAATATTTGCGATGCAATTAACAAATAATGAAGGCCTTCAAGCGGTTTATCGCCTAATTTACCACGGGTCAAGTTCAGATGCGTAGGAACTGGTTAAATACTGAGCATCTGAACGATGACCGTCGTAAATTAGACGATACATCTAAAGCAAGCCTTAATGTTTTCATTCTGACATGCTCATTGAAAAATTCGATAAATATTATGCTGGACTTCATTTACCCGAGGATTAATGTATCGGACGTCATGTGGCAATTTGACGTCATATTGCTCTCTTACCCGTCCGCGCTTCAACCGCTGTAAATGCAGACTATATAGAGCTTGATTTCCTTCTATGTTTAACTGGAAATCAGACCGAGCCATGTTAGAATTTTAATTTTACTCTGAAAATGTAACAAAAAGTATATCTTAATATATGCAAATATGTATAATTACTGTTAACTGTCAAATGTTCTTTATTTATACATAGCATGATTTAAAAAACTTTACTTGCTCTTGAATATATGGCGTAACTCTGTTACAACCAATGTGGCAATAAACATTTTTTAATTACAAAAGTGCTTTATGTTTTTCAATAATTTTTGGAGCCATGAAATTATCAAAGAAGTGCTCAAACTTTGGCAAGTGTTTTTGTACCCAATCATCATTTAGCTTTATTCTTAAGCAAACAAAGTCCTGACATTCAACATGATAGACAGCAAGGTCACAAAACTTATCCCCTTTCTAAGTTCCAGTTTGTTCAGTTCTGCCCATTGTTTTCTCGTTTGGGGCAAACCCTTTACTTTATCTGGGGACGCCGCTTTTCATGGAATTACACTCCTCAACACGTGTATCATTGAAGGTTCCATGTTCACCGCCGTTTGAATACATCTGCGGATGTCTCTAAATTGCTTTTTGTACTTTTAGCATGTGTAAATGTTGAGTTCTGCTCAACCCGGGGCTAGAGGGCGTGGACGGTAGCATGCATTTCCACTACCGTCCATGAACAGGCTCAATCAAACCGAGCCTGCAACATTTTCGTTTTAGTCGTGTTGGGCGACCT
Source organism: Mercenaria mercenaria (assembly GCF_021730395.1). Taxonomy (NCBI): domain Eukaryota; kingdom Metazoa; phylum Mollusca; class Bivalvia; order Venerida; family Veneridae; genus Mercenaria; species Mercenaria mercenaria. The sequence continues at coordinate 4,709,653 of NC_069378.1, forward strand.
GTGAATTTTCCACTTTTCTATATTTTAGCAAATGACCTACACACATAGCTGCAGCTGTATTTTTTGATACCAGGGATTTGTTTCTTTAAGAATGAAGTTTGTGGAGTTACTTGCATCATTGCTGGCAACACATTTTAATGGATAGCCGGAATCTATAGCACTGTCCGCAATAGAGTTTTTGCTCCATTTATCGGCAACTTTTGTTTTTACTTCTACCAAACTAACTAAATTGCCATCTTCAACAATGTCGGAGTTCGGAGATGCAGCCAAAAATCCATGTTCTGTTTCACTAAGTAGACCAAATTTTTTGGAGAGTTATCTGAACGTTACTTGCATTTTTCATAGTTTCATAACGTTCGAGGACTTTTGATTCAAATTCCAGCCCGATCCTCATTGCAGCGCTTGTAAAGGTAGACGACTGCATGATTTTTTAACAATGTTTTCTGGATTTGCTCGTTTGTGTATATAGTAATTGCAAACCCTATGAACAATTGAACCTGTAATACGGTACTTTCTCAAGGTGAACCAGTCAGAAACTCTACTTTGAAGAAGTGTGTTTTGTTCAACCATGACCTGGTTCTCTTCAGATACTTTCAAAGCATCTTTCAGTTCCTGAAGAGAAACATCGTCTTGGGAACAAATACACCCTAACTACTGCGAAAATTCTGACATGTAATTGTAAAGATAATTTACAGTGGATATTGTTTCGATCACCCTGATCTACTTCCGTATTAAGCAACAAAGTTTTGACACTCTCAGCTGACCAACTCTGTAGATCGGACAGGAACTCTGTAACAGCACTTTTGTCACTGTCGCACACTTCATGCAGCTGATACCACCCGGGCCTCACTCCTTTCAGCTCTCTTTTTTGTTTCCTCGTCTTGAACTTTTTCCTCTCAAAATCAATATCGTAGTGTGGTAATGCGGGTAGCTTAACATCTCTTGGTTTGTTCCAAGCTTCTAGTTTTTCTGAAATGATAAAACAATATGTAAATTGAAAATGAATTCTTTGTAATTGAAATACAGATAATTTGCCCATGAAAGACGTTTCAAATGATACAAAGCTTGTGTCTAGGAAGCAGAACAAACCTTAAACAACATTAACCTTATATGGATTCCTATTACTAAACACTTAAAATATTTCATTCCTGACTGGGTACCTGAGAAGGCTGATTTGCTGTGTTGTATGTAGAAGCCAGCGTTGTAACCTCACGTTATGAGTGTATATTAATTTTTTTAATTCAGAAGGGTCTCTTTTTCTAAATTTTCAAGAACCTGTAAAACAAAGTTTTTACCTGTGCACAACAGAACGTCTTCAGGGAGAATGAAAACTTCCACAAAATCCTCTATGGCGTAGCAAAGGGCTGTCAAATGCTTGCAAGTTGACGCTGGGCCTTGTCCGTCCTCGCATCTACAGTTTGCATGTATGATGTCTCCATCAATTTTGTTAAGGATAAGTAACATCTCGTATGTTCTTTGCGCCAAACATTTAGCTTTTATCAGCACTTTCCCAGCTGTTACATCTTCTCTGTTACATATATCCTGTAATTATGCAAAATATTTCATAGTTTTCGTGTGAAATATACAACCAAGGACGTACATATTTATGATCAATTTACTGTTTACGTCCCAGACAGAACTTACAGGCGGAACGAAAGAGAGGTGCGGGACCCGCCCATCATTTTGCTTACATTTTCAAGCAAACGTCGTGATTATAAATAGTCACAGTTCTTATAGTTGTCAAAAAAGAATATTCTTCGATGCAAAATACTATTTATATAAACATTTTAGAGAAGTAGAGTCTATGTATATGCAGACGTTATCTGTGTACGAATCTTTCTGGGTATGAAATTTGTAAACAACCGCGCGTAATTCTGTTTTTAAAATATGAACGTCATCTAAAACTACTTTATTCTATATTCATCATTCAGTACGTTTAACCAGAGAGCAGTGTCGTGAAAATACAAGGACAGAAGTCCAGCAGGAAAGAAATCACAACAAGATACTACTTTTTTCTTTGTCTTGGAACTTGACCTACTTACGCTACAGTATCAATATACATGTATATACTTACTCGGACGTGTCCATTCGTGTACAGCTCGAAAGAAACTTCCCTGAAAGAGCGAAAATCTGAATGCGTGCGAAGGAAATAATGGTAGTAGAAATATTAAATTTTCTGAAAGTCTGTGGCAATTTTCCAGTAGAATAAGCATCTCTTAATTCAAGAAAAGGACGCTTTCACTGGCCAAGCCGATCAGCTGATAAGCCTCCACGTGGTATGACTTTACGAAAATTTCCGATAGATTCCGAAGTTCCTGTGAAATGGGCTATTGACTTAAAATGAATTTATGCAGTAACGTATATTCATTTTAATAGAGGTACACACAAACAATTAAACATTAAAATACTTACCAACAAAATTCCAAACACCAGCGTAAATGTCATGCTGATTGGTTCCAGATGAAGACTTCTTCCATCCAAGCACGTCAGCTGAATTGACAAATCTCCTTTATTGTCGGCATTGATTTTTTGCAAGAAAAATAGAGTTGTTGTAAAAATGCCATTGATCAACAAAAAAGCCAGGCTTGCCTTATTTCTGAAAGGTAAAATATGCATACATGTTACAAGTAAAAAGCTGTACTGTTTCCTTTAGTTTGTTTAGGCTTGTTCAGACTATATGTATTTTGCTCGCCGCCGACTGGTTTTCATTACCCGAGGGACAGTACGGAATGCAAAACCAAGCAGTAGCGAGGGGTTTCATGTTGTACCTAGGGTAAGCGCACATGGCTTTCCATAGACACCAGAGAATGCCGAAAGTGCTTTTGAAGAAAACGTAATTTGCATCACGATAAGGGTTAAGCAGACAGTCTGCTTCCTAAAGTGTCGTTGATTTGGGCAAGTTGTTTGCGGTTAGAAAATATAAACCGTAAACTTCCTTTTATTACAATTATTACAAAATCTACAAAAAAAATATAAAACCAAAGTGCAATGATATGAGCAACTGGAATGAAGATCAAGTACCTCAGGGGCTATCAATTATGTGAGGGTTGCGATCAATTTGTGATGGTTGCGATCAATTACGAGAGGAATATATAAAAGATACACTATAATGTTTCTCAAATGGCGTGTCGACAGTGATATAAACTACGCTTTTATAATCTTTCCTGGTATGTTTACAACTGAATATCATTATGAAACAGTTTCACTGTCGAATGTTTCTTCCGATATTTGTTCAGATGTACAAAGAACGACAACTGAACGCTATGAATGCTACGAACTTTTAAAAGAGTTCAACTGTTTATAGACAAAGTATGGAAGACATATTAAACAAGATATTACAAACTAAAACATATATTATTAGTAATATGTGGTGCAGTTTTATGTGACAAAAGAGATGATGAATATAAATATTTCAAAGTCCGCTAAAAAGGGGACCCCTCAAATTGTTTAAATTTATAATGAAACTGATATTTATTACTTTTACACCGTATGTCCGATGGCAGCAATCGTCACGTGGATATGAGAGACCATTTAACTGTTTTCAATATTAGGGAGCTAATTGTACAAATTTAACCATTGTTTATATTCAAAGACATGTTTTACACATATATCCACATTTGTTTAAAGGACGAATTGTATGTATTATATTTTATACAATGTCTTTTATTTATTACCTTAAATGCTTAAGTTCTAGTTCTTTCTTTTTTAAGTTTTCTTCGATACATCTGCTTTCTTCCTCTTCATCTATATCAGTATTTGGAGAACTACCACTAGGGTGAAGATATGTATTTATTAACCATTTCCAAAATTCATCTTCTTCTCTATTGCGGGTTCCTTCTCTTTCAAAAGACAGTGATGCTTTATGTACTGAAAAATAAGGGATACAGTATAAATATATACATGTATCTAAACAGGATTAAAGACCTAAATGCAAGTGTTAAGGAAAGAACATTTCTGATAAAGTCATGACTGCAAAATCCATTATTTTAAAACTTTCAGCATCTACTATGCAAAACAGTTTCAGTCAGTAAAATCATAAAACAAAAAATCATAACATATGACATAACCTAATAATAAATTATGAGAACGACAAAATACTATTTTCTCCGAAAATCCTTAGCTAATTAAATTAATAAATGTTTGAGCAGTTTTGATATTTAATATCACTGTGAAATGTATGCTTGAACATAGAAATGAATATATTACTAGGACTTAATTAAGTACTGAAAGCTAAAGTAATCAATATTTATAAACACATTTTGTTTTGAAAATGCAATCTAGTCAATTTAGAAAAGAATAAAGGTCTAATCTAAATGAAAATCATTTTGAAGTCTAAATGATTGCGGAATCAGATTTCTGTCCATGAGAGGTAATCACTCACACACACCTAGTGATGATGTCAGCGGTGTTCTATTAAAGTAAACTTGAGTTTAGCATACGACATAATCTCATAATACATCAGGAGTTTAAGTTCCCAGGTGGTGGTTTTGACACTGACCGTTCCAAGGCGCTGCACTCCTGCCCGCTCAGCTCAGTAGGGAGAATGGCTACGATCCCGGGCGAGGCGTATATTCTCCTTGACGATTTGATAAAAGATATTGTGTCTGTAATCATTCGTCCTCCACTTCTGATTCATGTGGGGAAGTTGGCAGTTACTTGCGAAGAATAAATTTGTACTGGTAAAGAATCCAGGAACACTGTGTTACATTGATTGTTCGTTTGTGTGGTGCATATGTGTGCGTATGTTGTGTATGTGTGCTAGCCTTGTGCACGTCCGCGGTCTGTGGGTTGCGTTTAATGGAAGCTGTGTTTTCGAAATGTGGCTTTGCCTTTTTATGATATTCATCCTTGTTACCTCTTAAATAAACACAATGATCCCACATAACCAGAACATATAACAACACTGAGTTCAAGTATGGCGAGACCTTCTACATGTGCTACATGGCACTTAAAGTCTGCTACGTACATGAAGTCAAAATTCTGCAAGTCACTGAATATTATACTGTTCATTTTACCTCCATTTTGATATAAAGCGTAACGTTCTTATGAGCTTTGAACCACTCTGAAGTCAGCTTTCTGAAAAAACAAATACTAGCATCACGTGGAAAGATATGGTCGTGACCCTGTAGACTCCAACCTACTTTCTGATATAGAATACTTTAGACCTACTAACGTTTGGAAAGAGGAGCATGCCAATTGAAAAATGGGAAAAAACATGCTTCATAGGTAAAGGAAGATAATTCAAATCTGAACTGCATAATGAAATTTATTCTGTAATATAAATATAAATTTTACCATGTTCGTCCTGTTGTGGTTGTCCTTCTATATCTTCATTGTTTTGATCCTGGGGAATGGAACTGCAACTGTAGAAGAATAAACATGAGCTAAAAGTAAGTTTATGTATAAATTAATGAAGCAGCGACAGTAATACTTTTGTGACAATAAAAGCAGTTTCAGTGCATAACTGAAAGCCTAAAGTGTACAGATTATTAGCTCGTCATCTTTTTAATAATTAGATGACAATACGGTATTCCGCAGCCGTCCATGTTATGTTCCGTGCTATTCCGTACAGATAACCTTTGGTAAAACCTATCATCTGCAGAATATGTGCAGATGAAATCATATGCTATTTTGATACAAAATGACAAATAAGTACAGAAATCAAGGATATATACAGCCTTATCTATTTATTACAAATTGTGTCAAGAAAAACGTATAAAATCAATATGAAAAATATATCTGTGAATTGTTTTACTATTTTTTTAACTTACTAGAAAAAAACTCAAAACAATTCGAAAACAAACAATTATGTCTAATTTTAAACCAAATCTAATCTGTTATAACTTTTTCTGTCCGACTATTGTTTTCTTTCAAATTTCAGTTTTCTAGCAACATTTATCACAGCACAAGTCTGGCGGAGAAAAAAGCTTTTACTTTTTCATTTTTATTTCTTTTTTGAGGCCCGAAAGGATAAATAATCAAACCGAACCCGCAACATTTTCGTTTATGTCGTTTTCCGCTTTTTTTCTATCTAAAGCACATTTAAAACAATATACCTGTGTTTGTAAAGCATATGTTATGGTGTTCTGTATAAACAAATATTTGCCTGATGGAAGATTAACATCAACTCAAATAAGCCATCCTCTATAAATATAGAATTTGTTTTCTTTCTTTCTTTTTTTCTTACTTATTTACCCATTTTATATAACAAGAGAGATATTGAGATTTCACGGGGTGCACGGGTATCGGTACATGTATTGTTTTGATAAACATTTCATTAGACCATGATAATCCTTAAATAGCCAATCACAAAGCAGTCTTGTACCCGTCCATATTTCATGTACAACAGTTGCGTTGTATATATCACGTAGACAACGGCACTCGTTGTCTATCCTATACGTAAGTACCAGATCACTCTCAAGATGTCAAAATCCATTCACTTTAGCTGTACATTTTCGACACCTGCTTGTTCCAACTCGACGATCCAGTACGGAAAGCCTCATTCAAAGAGATAAGCCTACCCGAAGCGCTCAAACCTACATCAGTATTTTTATGGATGTGTACATGAATGACTACAATATGTAGATTTGCAGTTTATTTATTACTACGTATGTTGAAGAGTAGAATCTATAGGTGCACTGATATTGCATTTTATGGGTAAAAATATCTCTGTTTAAGCCCTTCCAGGTGTTGTCTTTTTTCAAGTATATGCTCTGTTTGAGGTAATTTATTCGTTAGATTTAAATAGAAACTTACCCGATTTTGTCAAGAAAACTTTGAAATCTGTTCTTGCTGCTTATGTGGCCTAAATCAAAATTTAACAAACGTTACATAAAATCAATATAAAGTTCTAAGTCATTTTCGTATTTTCATATTAACATCAATTTAGACGGAAATTAACAAAATTTTATATCTATATTGATACATGCAGGATACTGGATTGTGTTATTAAGAAGATTTTGCTTAACATTGAATGGACCCAATGATCCGAAAGAGCCAAAAAATATAACTAAACTGAGTTCAACTACCAAGTCACAAAATAACAAAGTTGATTGATTTATTAAAAACTAAATGTGTTTTATGAGAAAATATTGAGACTCTGATAACCGATGACGGATCCAAATACAAAATAATTAATACTACTTAAAGATGTTCAAAAATCCATTACGTGCAAACATACTCTTTTATTTTATGCTCACCGGTGAATTACTGAAATTTATCAGTGAAATAAAATTGATATTAAAAAAATATCATTTTTATTTTTTACAGGTTCAAAACTACACTTGAATGTGAAATAAAATGAATTATGAATGATAGAAAATTTCTTGCAAAGTATTCTTCTGTAAAGGTATTAATGTATAAAAATAATAAAAGGATAATAAATATTTAAATTCTATATATAATAAATGTAAATTTTAAAGAAATCAGGAAACATACTATAACTAAATAGAACTATTTTCATTTTTTTTATTATATACTCTGACGGCACGATATTATGACGTCATGATGCGATTCACGTGACGTTACGCGGACAAAATGGGCATAATTTGGTTAAAACCATTAAACATGCATGAAATAAATAGAAAATTTGTTTGTTTCAGTGTAAGATCGAAATATATTTCACTCGTTTACACCATAATTTACATTTGTGCCACTCGTGAAAATATTGCATTATAGTGTTCACTCGTTGAAATATATTTCGACCTTACACTAAACCAAACAAATATGCTCTATTTTTCCTACTTTTCTGTCAAGTATAACCCATTTAAAGTAAAAACAGATATACACCGATACCTTTTGCCAAGATCTGCTGAGCTTCTCTTGTTCCCCAGGATACATTGTTCATGTTTATTATTGAATAAATCATCAGAAGAATGGACATAGAAGGTATTGCGATGAAAAACAATAATCCATGCAATAAACAACTCATCTCCTGAAACATATCGGTACAGAGACGTGCAACTTATATGTCAGTCACATTATATGGACAGTATCAACTTCACGATCAATTCATCAAGTTGTTTACTAATTATATTGATGTCGTATTGTCATCAAAATAAAAAGAACTATAATATATTCTACATCGAAATATATCTTCACATAAAATGTTATTTTTTACACACAATTTGAACTGAAGTATGGAAGAAACTGTTTTTATAAGATTGTTACAGTTTTACAATTGAGTGGTATACCTGTGCACGTGTCTTGTTGCAATACGATTTGGGATACGCTTGGTTTATTAACAAAAGTAAATTTATCAATTAAGCAGATAAATGAAACCTGTGGATGCATTAGTCCAGTGATGACGAATATTCCACAGACACTCAAGAAGAAAGGTGTAGTTATGGAACAAAATCCCTGTTTAACTGATTCATTTATCAGACCTATTAGAACTATCATCATCACCAGAGAATAGACGACTGACGAGGCTGCTGCAAAATTTAACTGGAAAGAAAAATAAGCTAATCCTATTACTGTCAATACCAAAGAGGAAGATGAAACTTAGCTTTAGATAAAGTTCTTCAATGCTTTTAGGTTCTCACTATCAAGTTTAACTTTTAGATATTATATGTAAGCATTTTCCTAAATAACAATAACATGTCATAAAAATAGGGTTAGAGCTAGTGTTAGTGCAGCTAGTAGCTACTTTAAACAATATAAGCGCGAATTAAGCACAGCAACTGTAATGAATACTATATTTGCTCTTGAAGTTTGATATGAAATTTAACAAAAATGAAATATCAGCATGAAAGTATGATAGGTATGTAATTTCCATGCTTACAAGTGAATACTAAGTTCAAATGAATGCAATAGCGTGCGTTAAATGTTCAAACGTAGCACATAAATTACCTGGTGATCAGTACTTCCAAAGAAACAAAGGAGAACAAACACTACGATTGGTATCAGATTAATTAGAAGGCTTCCTATGAGTGACAGGTCAGAATAAATAAGATTTATTGCTCCTACAATCATCAATAGCAAAACACCAGGAGTCACCAAAGATGACAGGAACCAGAATGCCTGAAGCCCAATGTATGGCAGTGTGACATAATTGTTTCTTTTTGTGACGCTTCTCCAGTCAGAGAGTAAGTCCATAATGTTTGCCATGGTTGATGGTGTCCAACGACGCCTTTGGTTGAAAAATACTTTAAACTCTGTAAATATTGGAGAATCAAAATGTTTAGGTTCACAGAGCAGTACTTACGTCACGAAAACTAATTGGGAAACGTTCTAGATGCTAAATATACAGTTGTTGTTGAAATATATCAGCAAGAAAGGTATACGTCAAAATAACGTTTACTTAGCTCTTTTGATCAAGTAGATTCTTTATTTTGAAACAGCTCATTGACAAATAACAGTTTTAGAAAGACGCTTAGCTCCAAAAGAAAATATAGCAACAAGGACCCCATGCCGAATATATCATACGTAAATAATAATATAGAACAGTTTGGCAAATAACAAAGAAATTATAGTTTCATGTTAGCAGTTGTATGTAATAAAACAGAAAAAGTTGAAAGTCCACAGCTCGCCCAACACAACAATACATGAAAATACTGTAGTTAAAGCTATTTTAAACGTAGATTAAATGACCTTCAGGTGCAAAGGTATAGGCATCTGATGCAGCGCAATAGTCAATTTTGTAACCTTGTTTTAGCAGTAATGTACACAGCCACCTGTCTTCTCCTGTAATTAAAGAAAAATGATGCTTTTCACTGCAAGTCTAATTACTGCAACAAATTTCAGGACTTACACTCTACAACATTTCTTAAGTGAGACAATTAAGGTTTAGCAGTATATCACCAAGCCACTGAATTTTTTTGTAAACGAACAACATCTTTGCCAACAATATACCTGTCCAAAACATCTATTACCATACTGTCCCGTACCATTGAATACTTAGCATAAAAAAGTTGCTCCATTTAAAACAGAATGCCATTTTTAACGAAGTAAAAGTAAACAATTGTCCAAAATGCATCGAAATGAAAATATGTGACACTTCTTTAAATATGGTGAGATTTTAAAGGCGCTGAACTGTTCAGAAGTGTAGCCCCTTTCTGAATTCGGTATAAATATGAGTAAAAAGACAACGGTTTTGTAGAATGATAAAAATATTTTATATGATGTTTACATAACACTTAATGCACTTATAAAATTTTGTAAGAGACGCTTTTCTCATACCGCGACGTTAGAGATTTAATTTAAGTTATTCTATATTCATGTGAATAGAATTTCGTATATTCTCTAAAACTGAAACCTTGGTCGTATTGAATATGGTGCCTTGCTTCCGTTGATGAAGTTGTGTACACCTTCAAAACTTTAGCGTCCATTAGAGATGATCCTCTAAACAGACTAAAGCAACCTGGACTGCATAAAACACAGCCAGCCACGTGTTCAGTAGCCTTCACTAACCAGTGACTAACAGCGTATTCAAACTTCTGGTACCATACCATTGGGCCTTCAAAGAGATTAGTTTATTGTTTTTATGTAAGTGCAAATGCGTTAAATTCTTTGTACTCATACTGTATAAAAATGTATAAATACATTCAAATTATCAACACGGGCAAAATAATGCCAACAGAGACAGAGCTATCAGATGTAAAATTACTGCTCTACGAAAGCATATGTGATATTTGCTTTATCAGAGAACTAAACAGATAATTGGAAACTACGTGTTCATTCCAATCAAATACAATGGAGACCAATACTAGTATTAACAACTAAGCATAATTTAAGAAATGTTTTAACTAGTTTCGATTAACTAAAAAATGTACATCATTAAAGAACCGCTCTGCACTACATTGCAAAGCGTCCACATTGTGTAATATTATAGAAGGCAATAAAATAGAAAAAAAATGACAGAACTAGTAAGAACTAGTTAAGAATTTGTTGTATCGGAAATTTGAGATAGACGGAGAAGTTGACGGTCATATGTATCGGAGTTGTTCTCCAAAGTTTTTAGTTACTTCCATTCAATTATACAAGCAGTGTCAAGTGCATTTTGGGACAGAAATGGTTTGACAAATACAATATCTAACGTTACACAAATATATTTCAGTAAAACGGAAATATTATGTTAAAATAGAATTAAACATCTGAGGATGCTCCACTGACTCTGAAATAAAATTAAAATCATTGGGTTCTTCATAATGTAAAATGCTATACTTTAGAACAAAATTTACACGGATTTAACATATGCCAGTCTGTAAAGCTGATTCATACACTTTAAATATGTTACCGTCTTTAATATATATGATGGAAAGATAGTCATACCTTCTCCAATAGGATGTATTCTCCCACAAGCTGCCCCGACCTCTTCATTTCTCTTCATTCGATCAACAAGAAGCTTTACAGCTGCTGGCTTAAAGTCTACATCACCGTCTAAAGCAAGGATAAATATACTCTTTGCTTTCTCTTTTAATTTCTCAAATTCTCTCTCCATCTCAAATTCTTTTTCCTTATAGTTTACTCCAAGTTTATATGAAAGGAAATAATACATGTACATCACCTAAAAGAAAAACAAAAGAATAGTCATAAAAATGTACATTTAATTCTGAAAATAAGATCATTACATTTCTACGACTATGACAGAAGTTATTTTTAATCTAAATCTACTTTCTCTAACAAACAAATAATTGACATTCTTTATGTTTCTTTCCTTGCTATATCATTTGAATAAAAGTGAGTTGATTGATAAAATGAAGAAGTAACTGTTCCCTTTATACTAGAGTTTTGTTAAAACTTGTGCACATTGTTGTATTTAAAGAATCAGTTGAAATTTTATCATTAACATATGAAGAAACAAGTGTGAAAGGTGTCAGTCCTTTTATACCTGACTCCATCGCTTCTTTTTCCTGATTTTCTTCTCATCTTTTAAATGCGCTATTAACTTGTTTCCATACGGTAGTATCCACTTCAGCTTACCCCCGTATGGTGTAACTTCCTTTGGTAGTGTCTTCATTGTTTTATTCTTACTGCAACACAAACTCTTAATTGAAATGCGTACTTGAATGCATGATTTTACTAGTTTTGCTCCGCTTTCGTAAATGGTAATAAAGTATTTATATTTTAAAGAGTTACGATTGCTATGGTAACCACAAACTGATCAAAATAAACAGAAAATATAGGACAATAATTTCATTAAGGCTTAATATGGTATGACATGTGGTTGTATTCCAATCTTGATAATATTATAGTCATTGATCTGTTTTAAATATATAAAATGTTTAAGTTAAGAAGTCACGACGGTACAGAACAGTTGTTAACTTCATAAGTAAAGAAACGAAAACATTATACATGTAACTGAATCACAATCCCTGTAAAAGAATGTTTGTATTGAAATAATACCTCGTAGATGTCAGTGATTTTAGTGCAGTATCGAACGTTTGGACGAATTCATTTGCACAGCTACTGTTTTTAGTGAAGGCATCATCAAAGAAAATATGAGCTGAAAAGTACACGAAAACAGCTCAGTGAACAACAAGATATACAAACTGAACAGTTTTTGAGGCAGTTCTACATGCAGTCATGTTTTATCGTAAAGCTATGACATACGTTCGCTGTTGCTGAAACTTTTGAAAGCAAGACATTATTACTTGGCTGCAAGGTTGATTTTATTATTTACTATGTTTTGTGAGATTTCTCAAAAGCTTTGTCATTATATCATTTTCATTTTAATTATTATACTCAAACTGTTTTTACTCCATTCGTTAGTACTAGTCAACATTCAAGTAATGTGCGTATTTCGTTGTTTGATTTTGACTTAAGGTTTACAGACAAACCAAGCAATATGAATGACCCATTACAACATTGCAACTGAATCACATTCAACCTTTGTAACTGAAACGTATATTTTAAACTTGTGTTCGGATTATATGCATTTACAGTACAAGAAAATCATTTGGAGGCACATAAAACATATGAAACGGACTATTTTTATTTATTCTATTATTATGTATGAAAGGTAATACAATGTGTAACACCTCTCATTACTTGGACATCTTGAACGAAATCTTATCATGAAATAATGCTCAATGGATTTCACGACGCTGTATGATCGGAAATAATTTTCAATGGATTCCATGATGCTGAATGATCGGAAAAAAACGAGTTTAATGATTCCGCGATGCTAAATGAAAAGTTATTCGGAAGTAAAATTAGTAACAAAGAGACCAATAACGGAGCAACATTTTTAATTTCATTTGAAAACATATAACGGAACCAAGCTAAATGATAGCACACTAAAATTCTGCTCGATTTTATATATTTGAAAAACAGAAATAGATATAACACCATCATAAACTTTAGGACAAGCTGTACCAATTGTAACAATAGTAAGAAATAATATTGTATTAACTCATTGATTCTAAAGGACTAGAAATGAAAATTACACCGACGTCAAGCATACGGCGACTTTTTACGTGTCACGACATTAAAGTACGTTTGACTTATATACTGTTTCATTGTATACAAACCTTCAAAATTGTATCTATCAGGGTGTTCTGCACAACGCGAAATGTCCCATTGGTCTTTATCCATCCTAATAAAATAACATACAAAAGTTTCATTTGTTTTTCAATTTGCCTGCGCTTTAACTTTAAAACCGTTTGTTTGCTGAAATTTAATCCACATAACACAATGCCACGGAATTCGTTTCAGATCCTATTTTCTGCAACTGAATGATCAAAATGATACGCATTCGTAAACTTTAAACATATATAGCACGAACAATTGGAACCATTTCGTAACTGCTACAATGTGTCTTTATATAACTACCGATAGTATATGTTATATTATAGCAGTAAATATACAAAACATGTTAATACAATTATAATAATATAAAGTGGAATGCTATTTCGAGCTAAGTGAATAAATTAAGTGGCAAAGTGCAGATTGATACCTCTTCGTTTGTCATAACGAAAGGGATGCGATACCTTTTAAGGTTATTATAAGTTGCTGGGTTTCATTCATTTTATCAACAGCATTTACTCATGTTTATGTGGCGGTCTATCAAACTTCTGTTTCCAAAACATGTTTCATGAAAGAGTTCATTTATATTTCAAATACAGCTAAATATGATGAAAGCATTTTCAACAATTTGGTATTTATATATTAATGACATTAATCAAAGAACAATATGTTGAAACTAAAAGAACGTAATTCAGTTGAAGGGACGTAATCAATCATTCTATATAAATATTAATGCACATTTGTATTTAATACATTGTCTAGATTTTGTTCACACAGATTATACAGTTGAAACTCGGTATCTCAAACTCGCTTACCTCGAAATTCTGCTTAAGTCGAAGAAATTTTCAAGTCCCGTCAAATTTCCTTCTTTATATATGTAATTCAACTTCGGTTACGTCAAAATTTGACTTACCGAGACTCCGGATATGTCGAAAAGGATTTTCAGTCCCGTCAATAAAACTCAAGCGCATTGTAAACTCGGTAAGTCGAAGTGAGAAAAATATGCGATAAAATTTCACACATGTCGTTGTGAATGTGGTTGGTTTTTAACACATGTCCATATTTATTGCATTACCAGAAAGCCTTGATGCCGACATATCAAAGGTGCGGTGATTATCAAAGTGAGATGATGTCATACTTGTTTGCACGTGCCATAATGATAATTGTTTGATGTAAATATTAGATTTCTTTAATCAGCAGTCTTGTGTTTTTGAGACGTTATGAAAATTGCTTTTAATTTTAACTAATGAATTAATTAGTTTGAACAGTTGGGGTCTTTAATAAGGATTAATTAGAGGTAATAGCAATGAAACTGTATAATAATTAACTTCTTGTGGGAAAGCAGTATTCGTTCAAAATGTCAGTTCGAAATTCTGTCAAACCTTCAGAAGAGAAACGTTGTACAAAAAGGAAACTTGACTCAAAAACATTTGAGGTTAGTATCATTTTTATTCTTCGAAAAACTGAAAACTTTGATAAACACAAACTGTGCGGAATCATGTATGCGTACAGTGCCGACAGAGTATACACGGCATCAAGGAAACAGTTTTTATTTTTTATTAGATCTGTTTGTAATGTGTACATATTTCGTCCATATACGTCCCTTCTCATAACTCGAATTTCGGTTATCTCGAAATAAAAAGCATGATCCCTTGAAATTCGAGATACCGAGTTTCGACTGTATATGCCCGCCTGCTTAGCACAATAGGGAGAGCGTAGATCTATGGATCCCTGGGCGGGGCGTATGTTCTCCGTGACGAATTGATAAAATACATTGTTTCTGACATCATTTGTCCTCTACCTCTGATTTATGTGGAGAAGTTGGCAGTAACTTGCAGAGAATAGGTTTTTACTGGTACAGAATCCAGGAACACTGGTACGGTTAACGGCGGGCCGTTGCTGAACAACTGGTTGCAAAACGGCGTTAAACCCAAATCAAACAAGAAAGCAGATGACACATATTGGATGATAACGTTATACAGGAACTATTCTGAAATGTGTATAGATATATTAACATTTTTGTTTTATGAATATGTGTGATCTTATAAGTGATTACTAAAATATTAAAGACGTTTATATCTAACCTAAACAGAGACTTCAGTAGCTGTTTCATTTCTAATTCGGTCTCATGCCACATGGTAGCACATAAATATATCATTGGAACAGGGTCGGCGTTTATCGACTGTTTCCTTTCCCTTGTAGCTTCTTGCTCCGGATGAACTTTTCCATTTCTGTTTAATTTCACCGTTGATTCGTCAAGAGTCTATATAACGATAAGTTATATTTGTTACATATGTACATGAAAACTGTGTGACTTAGTACCGTAAAGCGATGAGTACATATTATAGACTAGCCGCTAGATTGATAACAAAGAATTCAGATTTTGTATTTTTCTGTTATTTTGTGTAATAGCGACAAATGCAATTCTATTTTAGAGATTTTCTCAGAAACCTGATTCTAATATTATCATGATATTGGTCATAGGATATAACAACACTCATAGACATTTATAATCGGTCGCCTATGATTTTCACATATCTCTTTAAGATTACGCTGAAAATAAAACAATAAAGTATATACTCAATATATTCAATATCTTAATAATAATAAGGGCAGTTTTATTTCATTAGAACATTTGTGAATTGGTAACAACAGCAATTTGGATTACAACAGCCACACTTTTCAAAGTCACACTTTCTCATTGTCAAATTAAGATCATTTAAGAGTTGCTCAAAAGAAGAATTCAACGTTTGCCACAGCAATTTAGTCTACATGATTTGAAAATGACGCCATTAACAAGTGGCAGAATATCGCCTAAGGCGTCATTGAGAGATATACCATTTCGATGCATGCGTAGCCGTTTTCAGGCAGTTATTAATGCGAACAGCGGACATACGAGATATTGATTGAAAGTGTGACTTTGGAAAGTGTGGGTGTTGTTATTCAAACTGTTATTGTTACCAAATCTCAAATGTTCTAATGAAATGAAACCGGCCATATTGTTATTAAGATATTGAATAAATTGATGGTATACATTATTGTTTTATTTTCAGGGTATTCTTAAAGAAATATATGAAAATTATAGGTGACCAATTATAAATGTCTATGAGTGTATTTATAGCTGATGAATTGACTTAAACATTATAATACTATGATATGACTGTATCGTTATTGTAATTAATAAAAAAGAGTTTTATTTGATTTTAACTATCTTCTAAACTTGAAATCATATTCATTTTCTTTAAAGTAGCTAGACTAGGCGAGACTAATTTAAGGGCCAGCAATTTTAGATAAAGCACGAGAAATGCCACCGTGGTATCTATTCGGCGTGCAGATATCTGTCCCTTTTATAACAGTCCTACCAAAATGTCTGAGAAGGTTACTAAAATCTAGCAGGGGCTATTCAGCTAGGCAAATAATCTGTAACTTAATATCCCATAAATCTCCATGGCCTGCTGTGCTGACCGACATCCTCACATTAAGTGTCTGCTATTTGACATTATCTCACATAAATTACTGACCGCATGTTTTATGCCTTCAGCAGAAATTTCATCATTTCCAAAGAGCTATAAAATAAATTTAATCTTATTTGCTATTTCTTACAGGTGAGTAATTATATATTTTTTGTCTTTATCAGTTATGTTCTTGAAACAAAATTTATCTGGCAAAACAATTGGCAGTACAGTTCTGTTATTTTCGAGAAAGTTTTTTTTATTATTATTATACACAATAAAACTAAGAAAGTTAGTATTAGTCCCTACCTGTTTCACTAGAGGGTTTATAGTTTTACTACTTCCATCAGTTTGTCTGTCCATGCTTTAATACGAATCGGTACTTATGCTGCTACAGGAGACAATACATAATATTGAATTCAATTTATTCGCTAATTCTTATTTAGTGATTAAAACTTCTTTTAGGTGGCTTAATTCCGTCTACCAGAATGTCCTTCAAATTGTTTCAATAAGTGTACAAAAGGAAGGATAATGCAATTTTGACGAAACTTTCTATATGTTATAAAAAACATCAGGTGAAAATGCATGCATTTTGTTTTTACCTAGTTGTATCCTGAAATGACTTAAAAAGTATATGATAGGTTATTGTAAATTGCTATACTGATAGGAGGCACATCATTTAATTTTTGCTATTTTTGTACCTTGTCATGAGAAAACTTAATAAAACAGCTCTTGCAATAAATTGAAAAGCATTAGAGGTAGATCAATTAAGGGACTTTTTTTTAAGAATGAATTCACACATAAGGCATTTGACCATTATGCATTCCTGTGGGAAAATTATGAAATTATGCGATAATTTTAAAAGTATTTTGGTTGTATAAAAATAGGGGATATTGAGAAGATAGTGACATTTATGCTCCCATGTATTTTAGCAGAAGTATTTTGTACTTAAAGAAAACAACTTCAGTTTATTTTTTGCATGCAAGTTAAAATCTCTGTAACTACTAAAGATATTCAATTTAAACTTCACAGATGTCTTCAATGTCATTATGTTAGGTCACTGGCTATGCCCCATAACTCTGACCTACATTTTAGCAGAATTATGCCATTTTTGTACTTAGAAAATTCTGGTTAAAATTTTGCATCAAAGTACATATCTCTGTAACTAATAAAGTATTTATAGTACCGTGATATTTACATACAACATAGTCTAATGCTGTTATTTGTCTATAAATGTTTCTTCTCCACTTACAACATGTTTTTTTTTTGTTGATCACTTTTACAAAATAAAAGGGAATCGATCCTACCGATCCCTGTACTGTAACATGCGATGTACAGAATGAGGTACATACTATCAAATTAAAAATGTGTACTTCTGGCACGTGCAAAGAGCGTCTGACCATGGATGTTTTGGAAGAATACGCTTTTTCCTTGTGCCTAGTAAGTGTCGACATTACTTGTATGAACCACATCTTCTTGCACAATAGTACAAATATGGGCAGTTCTGTCTTTATTCCAAAATGTACCTTTAAATTGATAGGGAACAGATCTTGAGCGAAGCGATAAAAATCGGGATCGATCCATTTTCGTTAACATGCAATATACCGAATGATATATTTACTGTCGACTTGAAAATTGTGTCCTACGGTCAGTGCCATAATCAGACAGTTCTTTTTAAATGTTATGTTTGATCGATTCCCAGTTGAGGCAGTGCTTTTTTCATATAATCATGACATGATTGTTTTCTTTTCTAAAGGTCAAGTAACAGTAAGGATTAACTTACAGTATGTTACCATATATTTTTCTGTGACATTTTAGTTGTCTCTTCATAGAAAACAGTTAAAGACCTGCTCCGCTGCTATTAAAATTCTTTTGTGTGTATGCAACCCATGGTTACAACAGCTGTAACGGCCACGTGCCACACTTTAGCAGGCAAAAACCACAGGTATTTAATATAGAATTTTATATAAAATAGACTCTATTTGGACAGGAGTCACTGTTCATAGTCAGGATTTTCATGCTTTTTCAGTGACAATTTAAGGTTAAAAGGTAGGACTGTTAAAAAGCTTTAACTGTTACCTATTGTAATCATGGGTTGCATACACACAGAAGACATTTCTCTCTGTTTTGCAATATCATTGAAATAAAAATACTACATGCTATATTTCTGATTTATAATTTAAACTTTTAAAAAGCAACGCTAAATTATGTTCTGAGCAAATAAAGGCCAATTTCGTCAGAAAGTTTAAAACTTTCTAGGTAAAATAAATGCTGTTTGTAATTATTACATTCAAAGTATTACTGGGCCTTTAAACTATTACTCCAATATGAACTGCTAATTGTAAAGATTAATTTGTTTAACTTTCATAGGTTCATATGCATTAATTGATTTTCAAGTGTGTTAAATTTCCTTCAACATTTCATTCAAAATACAACAATTGTTCGACGCCGCCAGGAGGCGGCGTCGAGTATATGGGATACACTTCTATTTTGGACCCTGTACAGATGGTTATGAATAGTTTCGGAACGATAAACTTAACACAGTGAATAGTTTGTTAAAGGACCCACGATATTGCACAATATATTTTAGTGAATAAACAAAAATGGCAAAAAGAAAATGTATGTAATGCAACTTATTATTTGATATAAAACAATGTTATCTGTCTTTCCTCTCCTTATTTATAGAGCAGAAAATATTTTTTTATTTACAATTTCGTCAAAGAGTTGATCCGATTTATTGATAAGGGAGGTTACTCTCTAAGTCAAGTTTTCTATTCCTGGCCTTAGTATGACCTACTTATAGTGCTCTGTCGTATTCTATAAATAGAACATACCGCAGATATACCATAATGCAACGCGTGAATTGCAGACAAGGGAGTGTTCATGTTACAATAACCTTTCAGGGGGATATTAAAAAAATAAAAATACGAATAATTACACTTTGCTTGCATAAAATTTCCTTGAAAAAAAAAACGTATTAACAAATTAAATAAAGGAACCAATAAGCATATATATATATATTGAAATGATCGTAGGAAGTACCACAGTTAACTTATTTTAAACCTTTTGTCTTATTTTCTTTGTTTTTTTTACTTTTATAGTTTAAAAGC
Organism: Mercenaria mercenaria; assembly: GCF_021730395.1. Taxonomy (NCBI): domain Eukaryota; kingdom Metazoa; phylum Mollusca; class Bivalvia; order Venerida; family Veneridae; genus Mercenaria; species Mercenaria mercenaria. Next base: position 4,729,682 of record NC_069378.1, read on the forward strand.
ATTTCCTACACTTTGGCAGTGGGTTATTATGCTTGCTAAATTTCTTGTAATATTAGGTTTGAATCTAGACACTGACCTATTCCTAGTAACTTTACGGTTCAACCAAAGAGGACTTCAGGTTACCGTTCGTCCGAAAAAAGAATGAATTCTATGATATTCCAAAAAGTATATAAGAAAGATTCATGGCATTTGCTTTGTGTATAGGGGCAATATAGAGATTATGCATGTTATATCATTCTTTTCTTGGACAAAATGTTTGGTTGCTTTGGCAACGGAAACAGTAAAATGCTGTGTATAATCTGCATCCTGAAATCTATAATGTAGGTGACTAAGGTCCATGAAACTTTATCAGTGAATAGAAAATACTCATTACATTATGATAATAAAAATAATGGCTTCTGTAAACCACAACTTTGAAATAATTATCTTTCAACATTTCCTCATTTTCCAACAAACTGCATTTATGTGAAACTTCATACACATGCTCCTGCATATAAGAACTTTTCACAGGTGCTGACCTTAGGTGGTGAAATAATTACTTTAATTTTGCATGTAAAGGGACCACCTACTCGCAATGTCAGTATCATTGCAGGTAGAGGATTTGTATTGCATGGTTATACTTTTTTATCATGTTTATTCTTGACGGTTTTTAGCACTTTATAACATATATTGTATTATGTGCTAATGTTTATAATTTGTAAACAGTCAGTAATGATTAGGTTATTTCTCATATTGCAATAAATGTACTTCAGACACAACACTTGGCGGCGTCTTTGATGCTTGCATTAATGAATTTCCTTGTATCTTTTTCTTGATTCTTCATGCAATAAAACCACCTGACTTAATGTTCATCTCAATGCCATAAGCTGACCATGGAGAAGGGTGCCGGTAATTTGATAGGGCAACTAAAAGCCAATCTAAAGATGCTTTCTGTAACTCTCTGGCATTCCATGTTATTATAATTTCACGCCAATCATTAACCCTCTGACCAGAAATTCTGGGAGAAATTGAAATCTTGGACATTTTAGTAGGAGTGATAAGATGTTACTGGATAGCTTTCCTTAAATATACCTTGTTAGAATATATTATATACTAATTCCACCAAGGTGGCATGAGAAATGGTCAGCAGTTGACACATCATCTTTTTCGGTTTTGCTATATAGGGCTTAGTTGGTAGTATGAGGAGAGCATCTTAGCTGGGCAGCAGTTTAGCTGCAGAGCGCCTCAGCTTTCGAACAGAGCTGTAAGATGATAGGTGTCTCTCAGGTTTGGCATTTTAAGATTCTAAATTATTATTATTAGATTTATTTTACTTTGAAATATTAATTCTGAACTATGAATAAATTAATTTAAGATAGAATTATTTATTTTAAATGTACATCTAGAGAGAGAGATTTTATGTATTAATCAATTCATGATAATTTCGGGCTTTGGAATGAATAAATCATATTTTAAGAACTTTTTTACCTTATGTTTTTATGTACTAAATAAAAGCCACTATACGATCAACTAATGAACTTATAAAACGGCTGGTAGGGGTACAACATTATGGATTTAAAAAAAAATACATATTTAATGAGAGAAGCTATATTCTTAGATACACTACATTCAACTGGGAGATTGTTTGAAATATTTGGAATTAATACTGGATCTGAATTTGTTTGTTAGGACAGGATTAGGACTATTCTTGCACTTATGAATGAGACTTTACGGCTAGTTAATATTTTCAAGGTACTCGAGTTGTTACTTTTCAAAATAAATAGTAAATAGCTGCTGGTTTGTTTTTTCTGCTACTTTAAGTTTTTAAGCAATACGCCTTCTAAACGTAGCATCAAACACAATGTTCGAGTACTTTAATTTTATCAGAATTTAACAAACACATTTTAAGATTACCTGTAGTTGCCTACGCCGGTTCAGCAACAATGATTGGTCAAATAATGATCCACAATATAACGACTTGAGGTATATCCTAAAGTAAAATATCAGAACTCTAGATGAAACGAAATGTACTACAAATGATCTAAAATGAAAGATATAATATTTATTATAGTAATTGCCATTTGCACTTGCTTGATTTATAGCATACAATGTAAATCCAGTAATGGTTTTATTTAATATCTTCTCTTAAGTTAAAAACATAAAGTGTCTTATCAAACAGCAACGGTTACCATTGATTTTTAAAATTTTCATGTTTTATTCAATGACGTTGATCATTTTCACTGTTGCTAATGGTTAACCTACAGTTTAACTTGTGAACTTATGAATAGGTTATAGATCACTTATTGACCTTCTCTTCACTGCGATCTGTTACTGCATAATTTAATGCCTAATTCACATTTAACCCGGGTGCCGTGCGATAATTTGGTCTACGATTTTCCTTGCTGTTTTTGGGACATCGTAGGTGGCCACGGGCTACGGCGTATGTGTTTACATTATATACGAGCATCGTATTTTTTTGTACATGCTCTCCGGGGAAGGCCGGGAGAAATCCATACGGACGCTGCACGGAGATGATACGGAATAGTGCAGTTGCCGTGCAGTCTTCGCAAGATCCACGGAAATTGTACGACTCCCGTACGGTTCCATGCAGAGGCTGTGTGGAGATAGTGCAGCATGCTGGAGACGGTCAATATATGAAATCATCTGAAAAATGTTTTGCCCATATCAAGACCGCAGCACGGCAATGGTGCAGCCGCTGTAGAGTTGTCGCGCGATGATTGCTAAAATATCCTTGCGATTACACAGGTACTGCACGGGCAGCGAACGGCAATCTTGCGACAGCTGTGCGAGGCTCGTGTGAAGGTTCTACTGGTCTACAATCTCCGTACGATTTCTTTAAATTTAGGCACCTTGTGCACTGAAAATCGTGCGTTGGCTACACGATCAGCGCACGATGGATTGTGCAATGCCACCTGCGACATGTCTACGGGCTACGGGCTTACGATTTTTCAAATTTGTATAACTTTTCGCTAAACAAAATCGTAGAGGCTACGGAGCCCGTGAATCCGTACGAAAATCGCACTGCCGCTTCCTTCCTCCGCACGGAAAGGAGGATACGGGCAGTCTACGGGCTCCGCAGACGCATCGCAGGCCAAATATGAACTAGGCATTTAGAAGGTCAAACTATGATCTATAACCTACATTGCAACATACATCTAATGGAACACAAATACTGGCTAATAAATGTACGTAATATAATTATGTTTCAAATAACAAATTTTACATGCTTGTTATTGACGTCGAAACTCCTATAAATAGCAGTAGATAATGTAGGGATAATACACGTTTTTTTTGTGTATTAACGTCTGCAGAAGCCCGCGGGATTGTTTGTGACCGAGACCGAAGGTCGAGGTCACAAACATATCCCAAGGGCTTCTGCAGGCGTTAATACACAAAACAAACGTGTATTGTCGCTATTCTTGCATAAAAAACATTACACGACGACTAAATGCATTGTTTTCATATGTGATGACTTGACGATTCCGGTACATTTTTTATTTACCATTCTTGTTGTTCTTGGAAACGGCAAACATGTTTTAAATATCCATAACCGGGGCACACATAACAACAACACTACTAAAAGCGTGATTTGAAGGTTTTTGAGCATCTTATTTTTATTTTTAGTTATTACAAACGTTACATTACACATGATTTTGCATATAACTTAAAAATTTGATAAACAGGAACACAATTATTTTAAGAATAACAATTTTACATTCGAATTAATTTGAGTACGATCAAACAGAGTACGGATGAGTACGAAGCTAGTGGCTAGCTTTCGAGGTTTATTATATGAATTCTGCGAACAATCAGGTAAAAACAAACCGACTGATACTAACAAAAGTCATTAATATAATACCTAAAAACGGGCAATAGCACAGGTTACACGCGATACTTATTTATTCACAGTTATTTACAATAACTGAACAGACGCTTTGTAAAGGGAGTAAACTCTAAGAGAAGCTAGTGCGTATATTGATGGCGGCAGTACGTTTGGGGTTTGAAACTGATACAGCTAAACATACTATGGATTACATTGTGTCTATAATGCTACAAGAAGAGGTTATTATGGAAGAAACAAGATGCAGATGCCAAATATCAGTCGGCGCAGAAATACATACATACGTCCCTGGCAAAGCATTTCAAAAATAAAAATCATGTATTAACAGCACGTGAATTGCCTTGTTTGCACACGATTTTTCTCCCGTTTATACATGGGCGGATCCAGTGAAAAAAGTAGTTTTATGCAAGAATATAAATTAGATACGTTATAAAGTCAGAATTGACAATTTGATGTAAATATAAGTACTGGAATGTCGTTTTTGTATCAAAGTTCATCAGTTATATGTTTAATATGGTCTTTATTTAGTTAGTCGGATAATTCAAGTATCAATGTATATTTAGACTGTAATAAGTAAAGTCCGCATTTTGACATATATTTTGTTTGTTTTGTGCTGTAAATCTTTTAAACTTTTTAATTTGTATGTTATACATACTCGTTTCCCTTCATCATCCTTTCGATGTTATTGGTCCAGATATGAGAGGTGAGTAGAATTAGTGATATATAACCAGTCGCTGATGCTACAACCATGTAATAAATGTCTGGTGTTGAACCGTCACAATCCCACCAGGGAAACGGAAAGGTACAGTAGTCGAGTCCTTCTTGTAACTGGTAAATAGAATTATTTTGTTGTCATGAGTTGAATAAAATACTTACAACAGTTATTATATCCACAAAGTCTGACTCTAAGAGAGATTGTCAAGTAAGAGGTCGTCATGAAAGGAATATCTATATTTTTTATTTGGAGTTTGAAATTGTTCTTTTGCGAGCTAAATGTCGGAGAAAACACTCTATTATTCATAATACACAATAATTTGATCTCAGTGAAATCATGCATATTCTTTCTTCAGTTTCAAATACGAGTTAAAAATATATGGTCTTAATTTTGATACAAAACTTCATATTGAATAACTGGCCTCAAAGCTGACATGAAATTAAAAGGATAGGCCACATTTATCTATTATAATGAAATGAAGCTAATAAACTAATTCAAAAGTATACATAAACGTACGTGAGTTGTATTGATATGAACTAAATAAGATATCCTGTACGGTATTTATGAGAAACTGTCACGTGTTAAATGTAAACAAAGGTAATTCAAGCACGCGAACCTAACCTGTTTTCCTTTACATACGATAAACATTTTACAGCGTCTGTAAGGGAATGGTGGAATTTTCATTTTGTCTATACACGAGCAGCTTTGTAAACATATCTAAATAAAGCAAATAACCTGTGTAGATACAATGTACACTGTAACAGCAGCAACTGGAGTGGTCAACACAACGGGGAGAGAAAAGCTTTGAATCTGAGCCACAATTTTGATAGCCGCCAAGCTTAACCTGAAACGAAGGAAACAAATGATGCCTTTGGTACGAATTTTAACTATACCACAACACCGGAACCAAACGAAGTTAATCTGTTGACAATTATTTTCATTTTTTTTATATTTTTTATCTTAATATTTAAGCATGACCTATATTATTTTAAAACAAGAAAACCAAATCCTGCAATTGTTGCACGGTAAAATTATGAGTATTCTTCACACTGTTATTTACAGTATGTACAGTGATAAAATATATACCGCTATCTGAATGGCTACGAGACTAAAATAAATCCCGAATTTTAAAAGACAATGTTAAATATTAGTTTTATTCTACACTCATTTTAGCAATAAATTTTAAAAATAAAACATTCAGAAATTTGTGTACAGAAACATCTCGTTAAACGTTATAACTGATGTTGATCTTAATAAGTCAACTAATGTATAGTTTATTAAACATGAAGATTCGAATCAAAGTTATCATTTTGGCCAATACGGAATATTAGACGGTCATGTGATACAAATGTCAATCACTGATTGGAAAAGAAAACATAGGTAGGTGACTTACGTACGTATGCATACCTGTGACAAATGAGGCTAGTAAATGCAGCGACACCTGCTATTGTAAATGGCACCGAACATGTGCATGTACCCCAGCTGTAGAACCATGTACTAGCAAAAACATTTGAAACCTGTTTAACCGATGTCCCGTTTGTGACAGGCGAAACTTCAAAAATATGCCGCCCATAAATGCCTACGAGCATTGCAAAGGTAACGATCACTTTACATATGTTAACAAGTAAATATATTTTGTATCTCCCGGTGTATGTTAGATCTTTAAGTATATATATGTGACTCCAAAATGTCTCGATATTATTTGATTTTTCTTCGGACTTTGAAGTCTCAGCTTCCTCGACAGGTATATTGCTGGACTGCATCGGTCGTGCTTGCGACTTATCTGTCTTGGCATCAGATTCTGGTATTGCAGCCTCGGAAGTGACAGTAGGATGCAGTTCCTAGTCAATATTTAAAATGAATGTGTTTTAGTAAATAAACAGGAGCTGTCCGAAAGACAGCCAATGCTCGATTATTCGAATTATTGTTCCAGAAGCAGGAATAAATTACCCTTAATGTCGAATATATATAGAGTTTCAATCCAGTATCTGCATTAGTTTTGGAGATAGTAACTTGCATGCAAAACTTTAACCAGAAGTGTTAAGTTCAAAAGGGGAAATAATTTGACCAAAATGCATGTCAGAGTTATGGGACTTGATGCAATCAACTAGTTTAATAACCCCGAAGGCACATGTGAAGTTTCAATTTAATATCTGCATTTGTTCTACAGATCGTAACTTACACGCAAAACTTAAACCAGAATTTTCTAAATCCAAAAGGGGGCATAATTTGCCCAAAATACACGTCAGAGTTATGGGACTTGGCTCAGTAATTGATGGTAATTGATCTAGAAAAAAAAATAAGTTCCAAATCTATATGCTTCTTCGAATAGCCGAGCTTAAAATAAATAAATGCATATTATCTGTTATACATTTGAAAACATCACATTTGTTTCGGTAATGGCAACTTGCATTTGACTGTGTACTTAAACGTAGGTTTACAGGAAGGTTTAATAGATAGAACATGCTGTTCCGGAACATATTTGGCTTTGGTATTCACTATATTATATTGACTGTCGCATTTGCTAACAAAATTCATGACACACACATAGTATCAGGCAAAACGATATCATATCACGTGAATACATTAAATATCTGACAGTAAAATGTATCTGTAACCGACAATTTGTTACGTATAATCCATATTTAAATGTAGAACACATTAACAGTAAACAAATATTAAAAGATAAGGAAGAGGCTCGATTTGATAAAAATCAAGAGCGCCGCCAAGCGGGGCAATATGCGCCCGAAGGCTTACATCATAGGATGGGAGCAAAACTTTAAGAACTTGACTGTTGTAGCCCCAAAGGACTGGAACAACAAAAGGAAAACTTCAAAAAACAAATTTAAGTCCATAAAAAATAATTCAAAGTCTACAAAAAATCCTTATCAGGTACAGGTATATAAAAATACACTTTAAAATTGGAGGTACCATCCATGTTGTACCACAGAAAAGTGGTCTCGGTTTTTCCCTACGGCCAATAATAAAAAAGTTTCAAAATAAGCTATTTATAGTAACATAAAAGGGAAGTAATTCAAAAAAAAAATATTGTAAGTACAAAAAAGAGATCTGCCAAATAAAAACAAGAGCACTGCAATGCAGAGCAATATACACAAAGCAAAGTCATATATGACCTTTGACCCTTAAGTGTGACCTTGACCTTGAAGCGAGTCATCTGGAACATGCGCTCTGCACATCGTTGCAATGTGGTGAACATTTCTGCCAAGTTTCTTTGAAATCCTTCCAGCAGTTCAAGAGTTACAGAGCGGACACAAAACAAACTGATATGACTTTTGACTCCTAAGTGTGACCTTGACCTTGAAGCAAGTCATCCGGAACATGCGCTCTGCACGTCGTCTTGGTGTGGTGAATATTTGTGTCAAGTTTCTTTGAAATCCTTCAAGGGGTTCAAGAGTTACAGAGCGGACACGAAACAAACTGATATGACTTTTGACTCCTAAGTGTGACCTTGACCTTGAAGCTAGACATCCAAAACATGCGCTCTGCACATTGTCTGGGTGTGGTGAACATTTGTGTAAAGTTTCCTTGAAATCCTTCAAGGGGTTCAAGAGTTACAGAGCGGACACGAAATTGCTAACGGAAAGACGGACGGACGGACGGAAGGACGGACGTTCTAACGAAACGGTCTTTATGTGACTCCCCCATTCTTCTCTCTATTGTTCTAACAGTCACATAAAAAGAAAAATAGTCACATAAACAGAACGGAATGAATGACATCAAAGAGAAAGTACCGTTATGCAGTCACTTAACCATCATTTCGCGGGCACGGACAGACGGACACCAGCGTCATAACATAATACGTCCCTTCGGGCGTATAAAAATGTTTCCATTCACATCCATTTTGCAGAATAATTTAGCATGGTAATGTATGTTTACATTATTGATACTTACCGGTCCAAAGTTTTCCCACCAGCCACACGACACAAGCACTGGAACAAATACAAACATGAAGAGGCTTGCTACCGACACTGAAGGACTTGATGCACGATATACATATACACACCAGCATATCAATGAAATAATGCTAAATATAAATGCAAGTATTCTTCCCACGAAGGGCCAGACCACCTTGATAGACACACCTACAATAAACAGTTGTTATATTTCAATACTGCGGGAAAAAGAATATGTCTGGAATTTTACATATGTGATACGTCAAAGTTAAATATAATAATGTCGTTTCATGTTACAAATTGGAACAATCACGTTGTTCGTATTTCGGAGAAATATTCAGTGTATAGCACAGACTTATGAGATAAGTTACGGAAATAGTTCAAGTGGTATGCTGTTATAAGGTATTTGGGAACTTTTACTTACTAAATAATAAACTGCCTTTGGGGTATAGATTTAGAACAAAGAAGTAACATACCAGTTTGTTTGATCAGTAATGTCTTGTCTGAAAAGACAATATGCACCAGACTAGGGACACATGTTATGGTAGCACCATAGAACACGCCGGATATAGGATCGAACGCAGGTAGAAGAGAAAACACGAATATACTTAGTCCGACGGAATGTACTATTGCTGTTACAATTGCCTGCAATAAAGAGAACGCAAGTGTGCTCAGTTCAGTGGCGTATTATACCTCTTACAGCCTGCATTAAAACATAAATACACTCAGTCCAATAGAATGTGCTATTGCTGTTACAACTGCCTGCAATAAATAAAACACAAATATGCTCAGTTCAATAACGTATTTTATCTCTTACTGCCTGCAGTAAAACACGAATACACTCAGTCCAGTGGAATGTACTATTGCTGTTACAACTGTCTGTAATAAAACATAAGTATGCTTAGTTAAACGGCAAGTTATATTTCGCTTACTGCCTGCAGTAAAATACAAATATATATTCAGACCAGTGGTATGTAATATTGCTGTTACAGCAGTCTACAATAACACACATATACAAAGTCCAATGGAACGTAATATTATTTTTTCAACCGCCTGTAATAACATACCAAGCATACATGCATTCCAATGGAATGTAATATTGCTGTAATAACAAATATACTCATTTCTTGTTACAAACGCTTGCAGTAAAACATTTACCAATATAAAGAGTTTACAAATTATATGTACTGAAAAAGCCAATGGTGTTGGTAGCTAATACTGATGCTTACTTTCGGTGCCCTTTACTCACTGGGAAAAATCACTGAAAATATATGAAAATGAAATAATCTATTGACCTCATGAACCAGTTAGTCTCCGGTCACGTGCGTGTTTTACGCTTCATATATAACTCATTAAGGCATAATTTGTCAAAACGTTTCAAGCAAATCATTGCTCGGAGTGTTTCATATATTTTGAGACGCACAGATTTGAACTACTAAACCAGTATTATTTAAAACCCGTATGGCATCTACAGAATGTCTACACGTACTTGGAATAAGTGTTGTTAAATTTTCTGTTCCTTTTGGAACACGGAGAACATTCAGTTTTATTATACCTCATGTAAAACACCTAATACAAAGTCCCTATATCTTAAAATGTAATAATTTAAATGTCTCTCACGCCGATCCGCGTTTCCGAATAATCCCTGGGTAATGATTTTAATAACAACTGCGCAGAGGTGTCCTTTGCGCCTCGCACTCAATGGATGGTATTTTAACAAGTTTCGGTGGATTGCATATAGACTTTTCATCATCCGCGTTGTTTAACGTTTATAAAAATCGTTGATATGCAAGCAGTTGTTTGTTGCAGAATAAAATTTCCGAACGATTTCAATTGCTAATAATATGTTTTCTTGTTTTGGCTGCTTCGGTATAATAAAATAAGTAACACATGTCAGTGAGGGTGTTATTGATTTTGTCAACACCGAAAATATATTAACACCCGAGCCTATACATTTTCGGATGGACAATATCAAAAACACCCTCACTTTTTTTTTTTTTTTTTTTTTTTTTTTTTTTGATTTAACGTCGCACCGACACATGATAGGTCATATGGCGACTTTCCAGCTTTAATGGTGGAGGAAGACCCCAGGTGCCCCTCCGTGCACTACCATGTGTTATTTATATATTACTATAATAAGCTTCGTTTAAGCCAATGCTAGTGGGTTTGAGGGAACTTGCTAAATTTAATTACCTCACATGAATGGAATCATCAAACCTAGTCTGCTACCATTTTTATCCTTTCAAAGGATCTTCTCGCAGATTTTAATATGGCGATATAGTCTATCAAATATAGCTTCTATTATACTTACTATAAGCAGTGGAATCCATCTCAGTTCGTCCGATTTCTTTGACAATACTTTCCAAAGGTTTACCATTATAGAGAGCAGATATGGTGTAACGACCACAAGAAATGTCGCCCATACAAAATAAACGTTTGTCTTTGTGAATCCTGCAGTTATGTCTTGTTGATTAGTACCTTTAACATAATTGAAGATTTTCACAAAAGTCTACTAAGTCAATAATGTATGCATATTCAGTTTCAGTTATTTGTTTGATTTAATCTCTAATTATGTTACTTTGTATATATCTTTGTTTTGTTCATTCGTACCATTTAGGTAAACACTATCAAATAAAATGTAAGCTTACGCAGGTCTACTCAAAAGTAGTCATAATATAGGGTCATAATATTTCGATGACTACTTATATTAATCACTGGTCCATTATATTAATTACTGGTACATTATATTAATCACTGGTACATTATATTAATCACCGGTACATACTTGTGCTACATGATCAGTCTGTAAACTGGGTGAAAAATCAACAACAAAATTTCGAAAATAAAAACGTGAAAATTATTTTTTGTGTCATACAATAAAACACTTATTAAATGATATGACGGTCAATAGTTAAAATTATTGGCCCCCGTCCTTAGGAGGACTTTGAGCAATAGTTTTGACTAGCGTATATTACGTTTATAATAGGATAGATCCTAGTCATCTTGTCAACAGTATATACAATTTACTTGTAAAACAAGTTATGTTTTCGAGTCTATTCAAAAAGCTACTTTTTGATTTTAATATAATCATGTGAGATGCATTTATACGAGTACATCTCGTACATCTATTGCGAATTTATGTACCATTTTTACTATTTGTTCTGTACTGGAAATGTCCTCCAAGTGTCTTAAGCACCGGCTTTGTCGTGTTGAAAGGTGTAAATATGTTCCATATTAATACCAATAAGGCTCCTTTGGACACAACGGCAGAACTTAGCACAAGAAGAAATAGAAGTCCTGAGAAAACGATTTTCGTCGCTCGATAAACTTTATCCCAAAACACGTCGTCATCTTTGTCAGGCGTGTCTTGAGATGATCCTGGTCTTTATAAGAAAAAGAAAAGTACAAATTAATACTGTTTCAGATAGAAACAAAAAAAAAACTCTTATTATTTCTTTTTTAAATCGGTTCGAGAATGAGATTGATAAAACGAATTCCAGTACTTTAAGCCACTTCAGCTTCTTTGTTTTAAAACCTCGGTTTTACATGTAATTGACCTGCATCGAGGCTCCTTACCATGTGCATAATGCGTAATAAAATAAATTCATATACGTAATACGCATAGGAAACATGTTTATTTTCAATTAGAGAATAATTAATATTCTGACTAAGCATGAATAAAACAAAGTTTCTAATTCTGTATTTCTTATATATGTTGGTATACAACTTAGATTATTAAAGAAAAATCCTCGACAATAATTAAGCTTACTTTTCTTCAGTTTCGGCACTGCCCTTTGTTCCCTGGAACCATAATTATATAAAGATTATTTTGTGAGCTTTTCTGATTCCTGAAGTCGAAATGTTTGATTACAACAAACATTAAATATCAGTGGGTTTGGGTGGACGTATTCGATTTCTGTAGATAATCTTTAATTGACTCATTATATTAGTGCAGATATTAAATATAACTAATAATATGATACTCAAAAATATAATAAATATTCAATTACAGTCTTCATTTTTGAAAAGATAAATCAGAATTTAGCGGATATTTTTTATCAAACATAAAATGTTGAAAATACTGAGCGGACACTTTTTATTACTGCAAACACAGACTATTTTGAATATTCAACCCTTTTGATTCTTGCCAACAGTTTAATATAGTATTAAGAATATTAAGCATGGTTACTGCAAACGTTTGTGGTTCCTGACGGGTTATTTAGCAGACATAAGATATGAATATTTTCTAGAGTTGTAGAAAATAGTTTTTGTCTGCTGTAAATATTGAGTATAAAGCAAACACTTTGATTCCTGTACAAAAAGGTATAAAGGAATATTTAGCTGGTGTTTTCGATTACTGCAAATATAGCGCCCGAAAAGACAATGCTAGTACGTAACAATCAGTTTACGATAACATCTTTCACTTCTGCAAACATTAATAGATACTATACTAGATATTTATAAATCTAGACTACATATATGAGATATTCGTCTTTGTATTATCTGCCTTAGTTTTTCAATTTCATAAACATGCGGAGAAGACAGAAGTAAAAAGTGAATAATGTATCCAAGACAAACTAAATAATAAAATATGACAATTAAATGAGATTTTCGTCAACAATTACACTGAATTCTAGTAACTTACCATTTCGGAGACTACAGCGTTGTCAGATATAACAGCTCCATGTAAATATACATCCCATTTCTAGACAGTAAGAATTAAATTCCAGATATATTTATTTATAAATGTGCAAAACATTCCAACAGCATAATCACTTGATTTTTCAAATTATGGCCCAGACGTTAAGAAGGAGGTTTAAGTTAACTTGTTTAATCTCGTATTTTCAATTTAACTGTTTTTCTGGTTTAATCATATGCTTGAAAATCTAAACGATGCTTAAAAGTAGATATGTGTAAAAAAGGATGATCTTGTCTTCTTGACCCTTGACTTATTTAAATGCTCGGCGGACATCAAGCATTCTTCACACCGCCGGTTATCTGATTGAGAAGAGATAGGCGTTGTAATACAATGCATTGGTACTCGTAGCTTTTACAGATTACAGCATACGTGTATGTACAAAAAAGCTGACTTTATCAATGAGAACTTGATTTTCACCTTGTTAAAAAATGAATAGTCATCGTTACTTTAGCTTTGAGCTGTATAAAATATTGAACAAAAAAGAAACATACAGATCCTAAAACATATATTATTTGTCAGGTTTTTTTCTCATGTTTCAAATTTACATTAATCAACTGAAAAATACTGCTTGCTCTTTACAAAGAGTCACACCGGCAGCGGTATTTAAAGGCCCAAACTGATTTTTATAGTATGTAAAAACAGATTAAACAGCTTTCCAGATAAGTAATATATATGAATTCAGGCTAGGAACCCACTTCTTAGTTGTCATATGCATAAAGGCATGTATATTTTATAACTCAAACTTTCCTTAATTCATGTGGGGAAGTTGGCATTTACTTGCGGAGAACAGGTTTGTACTGGTACAGAGACCTGGAGCATTGGTTAGGGTAACTGCCCGCTGTTACATAACTAAAATACTGTTGAAAAACGGCGTTAAACCAAGAACAAGCAAACATTCTTTCCTTTTTTCGTATTTTATATTTAGAGATATTTATATGTATAGGTCTATAGATACAGTTTTACCAGTTGCATTTTTTTCCCATTTATCGTACGAGAATATAAAAGACGATTTACTTATTATATAATAACAATTCATTTTTAGATTTTGTCAATTTTTACCGGATATATATTTTCAGGGACCCCATTGGAAATAAGTGATTAAGTGTACTTTAATGGGCAATCCCAGGCTATAAGATCAAATTTGCATATGATTATTTATTAATATCATATTCTTAGAACAATTGTCTTTTATATTGAACACGTATATGTTTATGAGATGTATGATTTTTATTGTGATATTGTATTCTTATGATCTTATAACCTGAATAAAACTGAATTGAATTGCTCTTTGTTCCTTCTTGTATAGTTCTCGATTTGTTTGTTAACATAATAATCTTGTTTTTGTTTCTTAAGTATTTTCTTTCTTTCGATTATCACATTACATATGGATATTATGATTCTGTTTTATCCTTGATAATGAATAATGTTTAACTTTGGAAATTCGTTTTATAACAAGAACAACAAAAACAAGTTAATGTATTAAGATCTAATAGTTTAATGTGGTTAATGAAATAATTTTGCATTTAAAATCATTTTAACTTACACAATTAATAACTTTACATTTTGTATTTATTGAATAATTCAGTTGTTTTGTCATATTTCTGTTGCAACAGGAATGGTGAGATTTCTTCAAATTTTTGGTGTTGGATGTTAACTGTACCTATGCAGAGAAACGTAATCTCGAAACTAGTGCGCACTTCAGGGCGTTTTGAACATCAGAAACATTCCTTGTAAGCTCTAGAGTACGGCGGGCTAGGCTGATTTACAAATGGTAGACAACGTAACTCTCGACGTGCGTGTGTTGTACATACATATTTTGTTGCTTTCGCAAATACGAATGTCTGACGTAAATACTATGGTACTGTCCGCTAGGTAACATCTACGTATATATTTCGGTTCGGTAAGGCCGACCGAAGCTTGGTCCATCGACAAAAGTCATATACGAAATATTTACATAACATCAACATACCTTGACTTTTGAACTTTTTCGCTAAGGGAACTAGTCCTTATATATCGTACCTAAACAATGACTAATTAAAAAATTAAAATTAATTAATATACCAGATTTATACAGCGCCCTTTTCATGATCAATTTCACGTTCAAAGGCGCTTTACATAGTTCAAATGCAGCCACACAGGGCGCATAATTCATCCTCTACTAGTACAGACACAGAGCGATCGGACCAGAGGGACAGAGTGAGACAAAGCCCCCACGACAGAGAGATCAGAAATCAGATACAGGCTCAGTCTGACTAAAGTACATATCCTATTACGCTACGCATAGGATCTGAGAACGACCTATTCATTGCCTCGTTCTGACGACCCTTTCGCTAGCCAATCAGAGCCTAACTTACAACATCTTGCAAATCTACCTGTAGCCTTGACTTTTGATATTTACAATTCTTATGTCATAATGTATCTGATAGCCGGTTAGCTCAATCGGTAGGCCACTTGCTTTGTAAGCGAGGGGTCCCGGGTTCGAGCCCTGGAATGACTGCACATTTTTCTTACTCTTTGACATTCGAACAAGTCGTCTGATTGGATAAAATAAAAATAGCAATACTGGAAATCCAAAATATACAGAAGACGAATGTGAATGGGTCGTTCTCAGATCTTCGTTTAGAAGATCAAGTACTTTAGTCAGATTGGATACAGGCTTGTCCGGCTAACTTAGCCTAGCTCGTTGCGAATAGACAGCCTTGTTCTTTAACGTGCCCTGTGTATAGCACTGATACACACAAGGATTGCCTGGGTTCCTGACCAGTACACCTCTAGTTGTGTGGGAAACACTGAAAAGCGTTTCTGAAAAATTCCCGAGTAGCTGCCGGGGATCGAACCCACGACCTCAGGATTGGAAGGCCAGTGTGCAAACCACTGAGCTATCCGTCCATCACCTACTACTCCATCCGACTACTGCTTACAGCGTAAATGTCTTACTTGCGGAAGGTCTCGTATAACTCATCAATATTATATGCTATTGAGTTATGAGGATACAACACGGAATATTGACATTTTTTCTGCGCTTCGATACCATTGCATATATAATAGCCGCCGGTTTCTTTTTGCCACGCCGGTATTTGGCAAATACAGTCCACATTTATACGCGCTTTACAAAAATGAAAATTGCATTAAATTGTTAAATCAACCCACCTATTTTAAAGTAAGTATGTTTTGATATGATATCATTACTAGTTTTTTGTAAATCAGTACGAGAAATTTACATTTGCCTTGACAAAAGCGGTTTTGCCATGGCAAATCGGTCTTTTGCAATGGCAAAGTTCATTATTTTGCCATGGCAATTTTTTTCATTTTTCTTAAAAAGTGATTTTAACTATTTCTAAAAGAATGCATTTGTAGAAATATGTTGTTTCAAATCGATAATTCATTTTTTTTATTTTGCCATGGCATGCCACATGTTTTTTTTATATGAGCCGCGCCATGAGAAAACCAACATAGTGCATTTGCGACCAGCATGGATCCAGACAAGCCTACAGATCTAATATATTTGCCCTAAAGCAATTAACATAATATTAAAAATTGTTCAAGCTTGGTAAGTGTTGTCAAAACTTTAGATGAATGACCATTTTTTATTTTGGTATACTCAAACGATTTATTCAAGACATGTCAAAATTATTAGGCGTCAGACTAAAACAGTAGAATATCAAATAATAATTATGTGCACACTTTATGTTAACAGTAAATATACTCGGTATACATGAGGTGCAATCTAATCGTTTGGAAAATGTTTTTTCCCGTATCAGTCTCGGTTTTGTTGCATTCTATCGTATCGAATTTAACAACATTCTTTGTTACTTCTATGGCACCTGAACAATAGGGTTTGAAAAGATTTGTAAAAGAATGCATTTGTAGAAATATGTTGTTTCAAATCGATAATTCATTTTTTTTATTTTGCCATGGCATGCCACATGTTTTTTTTTATATGAGCCGCGCCATGAGAAAACCAACATAGTGCATTTGCCACCAGCATGGATCCAGACAAGCCTACAGATCCGCACAGTCTGGTCAGGATCCATGATGTTCGCATACGGTTTCTCTAATTGCAATAGACTTTGAAAGCGAACAGCACGGATTCTGACCAAACTTCGCGGATGCGCAGGCTGCTCTGGATCCACGCTGGTCACAAATGCACTATGCTGGTTTTCTCATGGTGTTGTTCATATTATATTGTTGAATTTCGAACACTGATTACAGTGACTTAGTCGTTCTCCTCGACATTTGACGAAGTATTTTTTTTTATACTAAATGCTAAAAGTGCATTCACGGCTCAATGCCCGAACTTATATACCCAAATTAGTTTAACTTGAACAATGCAAGGGAAATAAACTCTGAAATCTGTTTTGTATTATAGCCAAAAGTTACTAGTACTTACATCTCATTTAGGTTGTGGCAACAAAGGATAAATATAAATTATGATTGAGTTCCTCTATATACCATTTTATTGTCGGGAATTATCACGGTGAGGATGCGTACACCGGATATTGCCACCAAGTGATAAGGTATTTTCCGAAAACGTGATTATTTTTCGTCAACAAGGTAAGTAAAATCCCGATTTACTATTGTATTATACTACTACAGAAGAAAAGAGCATTACTTTTCATAACTAGATACTATGTATATGCTCTCACAAGCGTAAAATGGGTCAATCTTAAGTAGAAATGCTAAAATTGTTGATAAAATGACAAGTTTATCATTTGATAAATGCATGCCGTAGAAACATTTGTCCCGATACCATAACCTATTTGCATTGTGGGGAAAATCTGAATCGTACGATTTATTTAGTCACATACAAAGAAAAAATGTGCAAAATTTCAGCTTTGTAAATGTTCAAATTACGGAGAAATCGGTGATAAATGAGCGTCGATGGTGTACTGTGTATTGAGTTTTCAAAGTAATATTTGTACTGTGTATTGCAGTTTGGTGTACTGAGTATTGATATTGAAAAACGTGCATATTTTCAGTCATTTATGGTCATTAGATAGACAAGGCATGTAATTCCATTGGCCTAAATGATTGAATGTCTTTTTCTGTTTGCAGATGAAATTAGACTTCACAGCGAAAATAACAAGCACCAGTTTGAACACTGATATTACAACTTACAATTACAGCGGCATGCCAATAGTCACTCCGAGAAACTGTCTAAAGACTAGCCGTGAATTTAAGTTTTATAATAATGGAACACAGGATATGATGACGACAAGTGTGGAAAAGGTATCCCCTTATAAGAAGAGCAAACATGAAAATATGTTATCCTTTCGCTTTCATACTACAAAGAAACAGAAACCTTGGTCATTAGACGACCTTTATCGATTATGGTGTCAATAGTTCAAATGTCAATATGGTAGGGGCTTTGAACGTTTAAAGTGGTTTCTCCTCAATAACCCTAACTCATTTGACGTAGAACCTTTGAACTAGTTTCACTTGAAATTTTCTTAAATAATATAGTCAAAGCTATTTTTATTGGTTTAAATGCATTGTTCTGAAAGGTAATTAGCTCACCACTTGCTTCATACGAAACAAAATGGGTGTCATATGCACTGAGCAATTTGTGTTAAAAGTAGGAGGAAACAGTGCCATGTGTTATTCTTGAAAGTATTTTGCACACTTCATTTACAAGATATATGTCATTTCTATGCAAACAGTTCGTTATCACTTTTATGTGATCAACTTCTCTGTTGACCAAAATTGTATATTTATTGTCAAGGTCAACTTCGAACTATAAAAAACGATCGGGAACTCACTTGAAGATCATTTCGATTTTTTTCATGTATTCAAACTGTTGAATGTCAAATGTTTATGATCTTTGGTTTAAACATATTTATTCCCAGCAATATACATATACTAACATTACAAGTACAGTTGGTGGACAGGATTAGAACGAAAGACAAATCTTATAGAGTTCGTCTACTATCTTATTATTATCTTTGCTATTTTATGAATTTGTGTTTACGTTTCGTGTTTGTTTAATAAATATTTCAATGTACATGACTTTTTGTTCTTTATCAAAGTAAAACATGACTTTTACAATATTACTTGGTGGTAAAATAAATCTGTCACAACAGAACCTATTTCAGTATCAATGCCCAGTCTTATGTGGAAGTAATGTACACTCATCACATTTATGCAGTAACTAGCTGCTTCTTTTAATGTCAATAAGTATTCGTCTGTCTTGCTTTTCTCTTTCCTCTTAATTTAGCGTCAGAAATGCGGTCTCTGTTATTGCAAGAAGTTGTATAATTGTAAAATCAGTGTAAGAGTTATAAGCCTGCTCTTCAAAACAACTTGCAGTCTTCACTATACCTCATATTAACCAAGTTGTCGATGAAAAATTTTTGCGACGTCAAGAAATATAGGAAACTATAAAATCGAAGAAAACGTTTCTTGGCAAACAAACTGATTAAAGGCTATTTATTCATCCATCTATTTTGTCACATTCTTTCATAGACTGTATAACAATACTCTCTGAAAACCTTGTCTGTCCATGGAATTGCACTCTGTGTAACATTGAAAGTTCCATGTACACCGCCGTGTATGTGTCTCTAGATTATATTTTTGTACTGGTAGCATGTGTAAATGTTGAGTTCTGCTAGATGGCGAGGTAGGTAGCATACATTTCCACTGCCGTCAGTGAACAAGCTCCTCACCATTTGTCCAAATCAAAGGTTTCTTTCTATTGCAAATTGGTCACTTTTGTAAGCGGGTTCCTTTTTGAAACAAGTATGTTAATATTTTCTGAATCAACAGTATTTTTTCTGCTTTTTTTCTCTGCATATGTCTGGTGCTATCTTGTAATTTACTTTTTTTGCCGTTTTGGTCGTTAGCGTACTATAATATTCTCGTCAGTTGGGTGGTGTTCAACAAAATGACATACAATGGCCTTAAATTCGTTCGTCGAGCCAGCCATAAACACACATAAACAAGTTGAATCTGCAACAAAAAAAATCACAATATAGTATTTATTAGCAGGGCCGGGCTTTCTGCTAGATATTGAGAGTAAGTCTTAGTGGCAATGCAAAATTATAAAAGATACCTTTAACTGTTTTTGAGATAATTCGTGTAAAATCAACTTAATCAATGCTCAATGGAAGAATAGAAAATATATATACATTTACAGCTAAACGTAACAAAAAATATTGCCCGTTGTTGCACTATGGTGACTGAGAGTTACGTTTAGAGCTTATTACATGAATTACAACAGAGTAAACGCTATAAATATCAATGTAAAACAACACGTATCTTCAGGGCTAAAGAAATTACTGTTTTGTACTTTGGAAAGGAAATGATAATGTACATTTTGTAAGATTAATTCTATAAAACTCAGCGATGATATAAACAATACACAGTACAGTAAAATGTGATACAAGTCAATACTCAGTACATATATTTGCAATACACAGTACACCATCGACGCTCATTTGTCATCGATTTCTCCGTCATTTGAACATTTACAAAGCTGAAATTTGGCACATATTTTCTTTGTATGTAACTAAATAAATCATACGATTCAGAATTTTTATCACAAGACAATAAGTGACGATATCGGGAGAAATGTGTCCCCGACCTGCATTTATCAGATGATAAAGATGCAAGTTTATCACAAATTTTAGCGGTTCTTCATAAGATTGACTCATTTTACGCTTGTGAGAGCATATACACAGTATCTAGTTATTAAAAACAATGATCTTTTCTTCTATAGAAGTATAATACAATAGTAAATAGGTGTTTTACTTACCTTGTCGACGAAAAACACGTTTTCGGAAAATACCTTATCACTAAATGGCAATATCCGGTGTACGCATCCTCACCGTGATTATGGTATAATAGTGTTACAGGATTTTAATCCACTGAATCGTCTCAGTTAAATGTTTGAAATTACTGTCATGGGTTATGCTTTACATATATTGTACTATGTCTGACTATAAATTGTATGTACACAATTTTATGTTAAATAGAATAAATGTCATGTTATGTTACGTTATGTTATATGCGAAGTTAAATAAACTTACCTTTAAAGCTTACATACGTAAGACAAATACAGACAAAGGAACAAACGAAAAACACGCAATTGCTTAAATACTTTGTCCAGCAATATCTGTTATATTTTTACCGATGCGACAACATTTTGAGCACGGACAGACGGACACACAGGACTGGGGCAATAATATATGCACCTCCGTTTTTAAAGGTGGGGGGATATAATTTTCATATATTAGCTTGTACAAGTATAATGTATGTATAGCTAAATATGGTCGTCTTGTTTATTAAGCAATCCTATTATCTAAAAGAAATACGACCGTTAAGAAGTGCAAGCTTTGTATTTTCAAAAAGATGCATTTCTGTAGCCTTGCAACTTTGTCCAAAGCAGAGCTTCAACACCATACAGTAAGAAAGTCAAATCACGGCTTTAGTAAAATGCGTCTGTAATGGTACTAAGTTCTTCTTTTTGATGAAAAAAATCATTATCATACATTGTCCATATTACTTATTTCCGATGAGCAATTTCCGGTTCACCTAAAATTATCCAGACCAGGGGGTACTACGACTTGCTTTTGGGTGGTCTTTAAACATGATGTCGTTTGTCAGGAAATGTTTCATTTAGCTATTGTATAACAATTTTATATAGGTAACGGTGTACTTTTTAAGTCTAACTTTGCATACAAAAAAACGAAACGCAGTTTAGGAGCAAAATGACGAAATTATCTTAATTTAATATTGAAATTTAATATTGAAAATAATAAGCATTTCCATAGAGGTTTTTGTACTGTTTAATAGTATACTATATAGTGAGTGAGTGAGTGAGCGAGTGTGGTTTTACGGAGAATCGACACAAAAATGTCATATATCGCCGAGAAGAAGTTATATTGAAAACACCAATTGTAAAGCATATCTAAAAGCATTTATGTAAAAATGTAAAGCATATCTAAAATCATTCATGTAAATATATATATATGTATGTGTTAAAAATATCAGCTGCAAACATAATAATATTGCAAAAGATGTGAGTAAAAATATGAAATGTTCAGATTTTTTGATAAATCCATATATCTTCATTTTAATAAAAAAGATAAAATATTTCCGACTGAAACTTTTTCAAATAACTCTTTCAAAGATTGAACGTCATAGTATGTACTGCGCTGTGGAGCAAAGTCCACACAGTCGATTAAGTTACTGTTAGTAAATGTTGATCGTTTCTACAACAATGTATTTATAGCTAACTTCTATCGTTAGCAGTGTTTGTCTGCAGTACTTATTTCAGTCAGGCAAATATGATATTTCTTTTTAACCAAGATATAACGAATAAGGTATTTGCTTAAGTATATTTCTTATTACTATACTTCGTTTTCTGTAAAATTCAGAATGTTTGTGTTTTGTGTTTTTACCCCCATCGCCCAATCCCATCCCTTTTCCTTGCATTTTCGTTTTTTCTCTCCTTTTTCTATGAGTACATTATCGTGCACACCATAATTTTGTCCGCCGGTCGTCTTTAGGCGGTGCCCGACTGTTGTTTTTTCCTGTTTCTGTGCGTGCGTATATGTGTCTGTGCGTGTTTGTCATGGGCGGTGCCCCACAGTGATTTACCATGAGTGAGTGTGCGAGTGAGGAATCGACACAAAATGGTCATATATCGCCGAGAAGAAGTTTTATTGAAAACGCCAATTGTAAAGCATATCTAAAATCATTAATGTAAAAATGTAAAGCAAATCTAAAATCATTTAAGTAAAAATGTATATACGTATGTGTTAAAATATCAGCTGCAAACATAATAATATTGCAAAATATGTGAATAAAAAATATAAAAATGTTCATGTTTTTTTTATAAATCCCTATCTGCTTAAAAAAGATAAAATATTTCCGACTGAAACTTTTTTAAATAACTCTTTCAAAGATTGAACGCCATAGTATGTACTGCGTTGTGGAGCAAAGTCCACACTGTCGATTAAAACATGTTTAATAGCTAGTTTGACATGGTACACATTCGGGTTGATCTTCTTTATTCAAAAAATAAGAATGAGTCAAACGGGTATGACCTATTCGACAACGAGAAAGAACAACTTCCTCTCTGCGAACAGATATGTTCCCTTAGTGCCATTCCCCTAGAGTAGGTTTCCTATCATGAAGTTTATTGAATGAAGCATTGCTCCATGACAATTGTCATTTAGATAAGATGTATTTGTTTATATTTGGGCTAAATCGGTATGTGGTAATTTCAAATTAGATTGTGATAATGAAAGGGTTTTCTTTGCTGCAGTATCAGCATCCTCGTTTCCATGAATACGAACATGACTAGGAATCCAACAAAATATGATAGACTTTTTAAAGGCAGTTCATGAACCCTGAGAAGAATATTTTGAATGAATTTTGATTGATGAAGGTGATGACAGCAGCACACCTAACCCTAAATTCATCATTCGAACCGTCTGTGTAAATTGCAAAATAGTCCTTGTAAACTGACTTGATTTCATTATATTTGGACTTGAATATTTCAGGGTTTGTTTCAGACTTTCTAAAGGCAGTTTTCATATCAAAAAGAACTGTAGGGGAATTAAGGGTCCATGGTGATGTATCTGGAATTTTCTTTAATACCATCGAATTCAAAGTCAGTTTTATTCATAAAAGACTGTATGCGAATTCCAAATGATTTCATTTGTTTTAGTTTTTTCTCATATGAATAAAAGTACTTTGGTTTAAAAATGATTTTATGAGCAGGATTACATTTGTTTGCAGCCATCCTCAAAGCATATTGCAATGAAAGTTTTTCTCGGCGTGTGTAAAGAGGGGGTTCGTTTGCTTCAGCATACAAGCTTTCAACTGGCGATGTTCGGAATGCACCATGTGCAATACGAAGACCTTAGTTATGGATGGTATCTAACATTTGTAAATAAGATTTTCTTGCTGAACCATAAGCAACACAACCGTAATCTAGCTTAGATCTAATTAAAGCTCTATAGGAGAGATCGTGTTTGTATACAAATAAGTTGTATTTTCTATTTTCAGAACTGATAAGACAAAGGTCGGGTGGGCAGACGCCGAGCGTCCATGTTTTTGTAAACAGTGGTGTTTTTCTAACAGCTAAAACTTTCTTAAAACACAAATGATATCAATAATTTTTTGATCAATGGAAAGGATATAAAACAAGCAATTTATTAATTACTTTTAATTATTATTTTGGAATAAAATATATTAATTATGAACGCTTAACTTACAGTGTTTTTTCTAAAACTTTGGAGCATCGTTACGCCGCTATTAAAATCATATGTCATTTAAAATGGTTTTTCATTTCAAAAAGATATTTAAATAAGAAAATATGAAAATTGTAAGCATTTCAAAACTTTTTGAATTTTTAAAATCCATTAATTTGCGAAAAAGTTATTAAAAATTAAAAATTCCGACCCCATACACAAACGATGTAAAAACATTTGTTTAGCCCACCACCAGATAAACAGGTGTTAATGCGTAACGTCACGGCGATCTCTCCTATAAAGTCTTAACATAACCTTGCGATCTGTTCCCCAATCAGTATTTGAAATTACCTTTAAAAGATTCAATGACTTCAAACATTTGGCTTTCAGGTATTTTATATGTAGTATAAAAGAAAGCTTTTTATCAAAGATAACACCAAGAAATTTTGCTTCGTCAACAACGGGTATTTTTGAGCCATTTAGAAAAAGCTCAGGGTCACAGTGTTGTTTCCGTAATTGACAAAAGTGGACACACTGAGTTTTCGATTTAGAAAATTTAAAACCATTTTTCATGGCCCAAGTTTGAAATTTATTCAAACACTGCAATAATTGGCGTTCAATGGTACGCATATTTTTTGAACGATAACATATCAAAAATCATCGACATATAATGAACAGTCTGTACCTGGTAGTAAACATTTCACAATATTATTAATTTTGATGCTAAAATGTGTACAGATAAAATAGAACATTGCGGAAAGCCCTGTTCTTGCTCAAAAGAGTCAGAAAGGGTAGAACCAACACGTACTTTAAAATTGCGATCAGACAAAAAATGTGATATAAATGTTGGAAGACGACCTTTTAAACCAAAGTCGTAAAGGTCATTCATAATACCATATTTCCATGTAGTGTCATAAGCTTTTTCTAAATCAAAAAAGACAGACACTAGATGCTCTTTTTATAACAAATGCATCACGAATAAAATTTTCCAGCCGAACAAGATGATCAGTTGTGCTGCGCTGCTTGCGAAAACCGCTTTGAAAGTTCGTAATTAGGCTTTGCGATTCAGGATACTCAACTAGTCTAGAATTAATCATACGTTCTAGAGTTTTACATAAGCAACTAGTAAATGCAGTCGGTCTATAATTACTGGAGTTTGTGTTATCTTTCCCGGGTTTTGGTATGGAAAAAACTATAGCTTCTCTCTAGGAATCTGGAAAAATATCAGTTTTCCATGTAATATTGTAAATTTCAAGGATGATTCTTGTGGTAAATGTTTTAAAACTTGATAATGAATTTGGTCTGGACCAGCTGCAGTATCGTGACATTTGTCTAGAGAGTCAAGTAATTCTGTGAGCGAAAATGGTTTATTATAATCTTCATCATTATTTGAATCAAAATTTACATGTTTACTTTCTTTAGTTGAATTAATGTTTTGAAAACGTTGATCATAATTATTTGAGGAAGAGTTTTTTGAAAACGTTTCAGCAAAAGTATTGGCAATGTCCTCTTTGGCAGATGCAATAGACTGGTCTGATTTTGTTAAATGAGGAACATTGGAAGGTTTTCCTTTTTCACTTATTTTACGAATCATTTCCCAGAATTTTTTAACCGACGACCTAGAATTAAGTTTAGAGACGTATGAATGCCACGACGTTTTCTTTGCTTGTTTTATAGTTCTGCGAGCTTTTGCTCTCGGAACCTTGACTGATTGTAGATTGTCTTTTGTCGGCCTTATATTAATTTTTAATGGCCGCTTAACGTTTTCGAACAGTGGTCTTACAATCATCGTTAAACCATGGTTTATTTCTAGGTTTACTATTTTTTTAAGTTTTCGGAATGGACTTGTCTGCAATAACGGATAAAATAACAGAAAACCGATCAACAGGATCATTAAAAGTTGTGAAATTCTCCAATGTCGAATCATTTTTACATAAAGACTGATATTGTTGCCAATCAGCTTTATTAATTTAAATAAGATGGATGATCTGACGTTTGTTGACAGATACTTGATAAGATAATCGAAAAATGATCACAGCCATGTAAGTCATCCAGCACCCTCAATTCAAAGTAAAAAAAAAGAGATTGGTTGGCAAATTGATAAACCGAGAGAAGAGTAGTGTCCTGTTGCAGGATGAAGGTAAGTTTTGGATTTATCATTTAATAATCAGAGAGAATTTCTCTCAATAAATGTTTTAATAATTTGACCTCTAGTATTGCTGTCAGAACAGCCCCAAAATTCATGATGACCATTGAAATCTCCCAACAGAATAAAAGTTGATTGATAAGGTGGTCAATTTCTTCGAGATTAAGTTTATATTTTGGAGGTATATATATTGAACAAAATATGATAGGTCGATGCATAGTAAAATGTAATGCAACTAACTGAATAGTAGCATCCAAAACAATTTCTCTATGCGGACATGCATTATTTATTCAAATTGATGCTCCACCAGAAGCTCTTTCTGAACTTTTATTTATAAAGTTATACATTGAATAGTTCTTAAAATATGTGTTGTCACTTTCTTTCAATAAGGTTTCACTATGTAAGTTTAAGAATAAGAATCTTCGTCCTGCATAAATATATGTGGTGCTTCATGTTAACTAAAATCAAAATGTGATTATGCGACAGATGCGAATAAATATAATGCGCCTAAAACTTTGTTATTTCAGAATGACATTCAACTTCTGTGTCATCCGCATCAGACGACTGCTCCTCGTCGCTTACATCAACAATGGTTGCTGGTAACGACATCGACCTATGTTGTCTTCTTTGCCGTTCTACTGGAGGATTTTCGAGTATTCCGGAGGAAACATCTACTGACATTTTCCTTGCAAACAAAAGAGGAGTCGAAAATCTGCGACTATCACCTCCTTGTCTTACTCTACCAATGTCCTGCTTACGCTTGGCCACCATTGAAAGCGACTGTCGTCTGCTTCTGATAACTTCCGGTGTCATGGCTTTTATCCTATCAATGTCAGTCTTGCAGACGAACGTTGCACCTGCTCGTCGTCCAAATGCCTCCCCGCCAGATATTCCGCTAATTTCAGAAAAAAAATTCTTCTCCTCAGTAGACACTGGTGTTTCAGGTTCCTTTACGGGTTCAGGAATGGTTGAAAGTTTATCATGCACCTAAAACGGACAGTTTGATAGATGAGAAAACACTTCCTTAAAGAGGTAAAATAATTCCTTCACTGAAACTACATGTTAGAATTTAAAGTGATGTGTTATTAAATCTGTCATAACCTAAACAATTATAAATTTTTACATTTACTAGTACTGTACAATTAAATATCATAACTAATTTAAAAAAGGTAAAATGATACAAAAAATAAATACAAAAAAAAAAGTGGAAATATTTTCGAAAGTGTTCCAAATGTAAAGAAATTTGCTGTTTTTATTAAATAGCTCATGCATGTCTATATACTTTCCTTTACGTAAATTAATTTTAGATGAAGCTTCCCTGTGAAACGTACCTCGAAAAGGATTGCCTGCCTAATGTTGTAAAAACTTACCTTGACATCAAATAAAGCTTGCCTGCCATTTCCTGATGAAACCTACTTTTATTTCAAATAAAACTTAGCTGTCCTGTGTTACCTAAGAAAACCTACTTTGAATTCAGATAAACCTTGCATGC
This sequence comes from Mercenaria mercenaria, assembly GCF_021730395.1. NCBI lineage: Eukaryota > Metazoa > Mollusca > Bivalvia > Venerida > Veneridae > Mercenaria > Mercenaria mercenaria. The sequence continues at coordinate 4,757,687 of NC_069378.1, forward strand.
ACTGTGTGCGTCAATAAATCTGACCCGTTTTCAACTAAAGTATGTCTTCATACTTCGTACTTGTAAGATTAATATCAACAATGTATATTCATCTGACCGCCATCTTGAATGCAGTGTGCCCCGTGGCAGTTGCCTTGGTCCGTGGCTGCATCTCACCTATGCTGGAACTCTTTTGGATGTCATTCCAAAATCAATATCAGTCTACGGTTTTGCTGATGATCATACAGCAAATAAAAGCTTTCGTCCTTCATCTGTTTCGATAGAATCACAAGCGATCGGAGATCTTGAAAGGTGCGCAGTTATAATCAATGACTGAATGAATAGAAACAAACTGAAAATGAACACTTTCAAAACTGAATTTATTATGTTTGGTAGCAGACCTCAATTGAACAAATGTTTTACAAATTCCATTAACATTGCTGGTGATGATGTCAAACGTGAAAGCACAATTAGATATCACGGTGAATTTCTTGACGAAACCTTGATCTTTAAAGATCATGTAAATCGCAAATGTCGTACAGCCATGTTGCATTACCTACGAATTAAGAACATCCGAAAATACTTAACAAAAGCAGCCACTGAAATTGTAGTTTTGTCTCTAGTTATTTCACATCTGGATTATTGCAATGTCATACTGTATGGTGTAGCTAACTGTGAGGTGCGTAAGATGCAACGTATTCAAAACATGTGCGCAAAACTTGTCCTTAACAGGAGAAAATTTGATAGTTCTAAACAAGCATTGTATCACTTACATTGGTTGCCGTTGAAAGCAAGAATGAAAGCAAGAATTGAGTTCAAGATATTTTCTTTCATGTATAGCTGTCACACTGGCAGAGCACCTCTGTATTTAACAGAATTGCTTACAGAATATATTCCTAGTAGACAAGGTTTGAGATTGTCTGAAAATTTTGAATGTCGTTATGTTGTAAGTGCAAAACATTCAGTGATAAAGTTTCTGTATTACTGGTCCAAAACTTTGGAATGAACTGCCGTTAGAACTACGCAAACGTAAATCACTTGACACATTAAAAAAATCTTAAGACACTGTATTTCAGAGATTTCGCGGCATTGTTTTGAATTTTTGATAACTGTTTATTATGAGAAAACAGCAGGTGATATTTCTTAAATTTTTTGTAAAAGGTTTTACATTTCAACATTTATATTTCCAAGGTTTGTTTAATTAAACGCACTTGTTGGTAATGCTCTTTGGGCAGGGTAGTGTGTAGTAATTCTTTCTTAAATAGTATATGATGGCACCATTAACCGGGTGTGGGGTGGGGATGGGGGTGTTAAACCTCTATATGCAGCTCGTCTGAGCGTACCATGCGATGCTTTAAGCAATGGTATTCGCAATTGGGGTAAAATGACCTCAAGGAGAAGGGGTGCGGTCATGACTGTTTGTTACAATAAGGCTGTTATTATTATTATTGTCATTATTAATATTGTTATAATAATTATTATTATGTACAACGCCATTTAATATATCATTGTATAAAAATAGGCGTTTAATCAAATTATTCAGTTTCAGTTTCTACCATGTATTACCTTGAGGAAACCAATCTTAATTTAGAATAAAGTGTGTTTTCCATTCAGTGCCCCGAGAACCTACCATTATTTCAAATATTGCTCGACTGTCGCCTTATGAGAACCTGCCTTGATTTCAAGTTAAACTTTTGGCCGAGAACTTCCCTTCAATTAAGATAATGTTTACATGCAGTCTGTTATACTGATAAAAACCTTACTTGATTTCAAATAAAGCGTCTGTTTTCTGTATTACTCCGGAGAACATATTACGGTTTATAATTACAAATACAAAAATAAATATCCAATAGAAAAAAAACACGTTAAAAAAACGCAGTCTCTTCAAACCGTAAGTCTACAGCCGTGTATGTATAACATTATTAAAGTATACGTAAAAGTATCCATATTTCAAAGTTACAGAAAAACGTATGTAGAAGTTATCCACGCCAGGCAAATCCCTTACATACACAACTATAGCAGAATGCAAGGTATGCAGAACACAAAACAATGCTCTTGTAAATTCATACACAAATCAAGCCCTAAGAACTATATATGTATGTACTCAGCGCCTCTGCAGAAAACAGAGAATCAAGTGAAACAACGCTATTGGCCCGACAAAACAAGCCAAGAGACAGTTTTCAAATCTGGCTTCGAGAATTACCTACCTGTTCTTATAGACACTATCAAACAGGAAAGCGTACAGCAAGCATGAGATGAGTGTCAAAACAATATGGTCATAAGTAATTTCATTAAAACGTTGAATAACTTTATAAAATACAATTGGAAGGTTGCCATGACTCGAAAACTTAATGAGTTTGTAAAACTAGATATATTAAAAAGATGCAGTGCTATCCGAAGTGTTAGATCATTCTACTGAATGAACTGGAGCACCTGAAGATTACTGGTATATCCACCGTATGAGAAAACCAAAAAAATATCCACATAAAGAATGTCAGCCAGAAAACATAATGTATGATTGCATGCAAAAATAATGTATGTCTGCGCATCTAGAGAATGGTTGACCATAAAATTTCGTTCATAACAGTATCAAAACAAATCTACGACAATGTGCGCTCTATTTGTTCCCATAGGAGTACAAGTTGCTTGCCTCAAAACTGAAATCACAGACATGACGCATATCATATTCAATAAAAGGTACATTGACACATTTTTATAGTGCTACTAGTAATAAAAGCTTTAAACAAATTACAAAAGATGTGTAGCCTCGGCAAACCTTCCTTGATTATAAAAATAAAGCTTACCTGTCATGAGCGTTACCTAATAAAATATACATTGATTTTATAGGTAAAGTGAGCCTGTAATGTGTTGCACCGAACAACATTCTAAACTTGACTGTCGTGTATTGCCTCAAAATTCGACTTGTCTAAATGAAAAGTACCTGCCTTGCGTTGCCTTGGGAAACCTTGGAATTTCAGACGCGCTTACATGCAAAACCTACCTGACGTTCAAATAAAGCTTGTTGTGCCGGTAGTATGTCATCAAGCCAGCTCAGTTCTCGTTGCGTAAATACCCTGTCTAATGCTTTACGTATAAAGCATATTATCAAAACCTGAAGAGAATGATACTCATGTTTCAAAATCCATTTGCTAACGATCTTCATTTAAAATGTATTTTCTTATGTAACACAAAATGCGAGACGTACGTGAAATTAGAAGAACTTAAATGTTACAGATGGCAAAAAAATAAAAAATAAAACTCGGTGTCTCGAACACGCTTATCCCGAACTTCCGGCTATGCGGGAAAATGTTGAAGTCCAACCAAATTTCGTCTTAACAAATGTTTTTTTTTTTCAATAACATTTTATTAGAAGTAGTAAAATAGCAGATTAAAATAATAGTATTCTTAATACAGTATTCAGAGGTAGGCTGTAACACTTTTACTAATACATCGTACATTCTCTTTTAGTTGTAGGTCTATGTTATGTGCCGACTGGCTATCGGGATAGACAATCGTCATTACATTTAACAACTGTATTGTTATAAATTTATAATTGGTTTGAAAATCGGTATTGTTTGCAGAAATGTATCAAATATTAATGCTTGCCATAAGTGGAAATCCAATGGAGATGACTTTTACACTTTTGACCACCCACAGTACGGCCAAACAAATGACTTGAATCAGAGTGAAGAGATGAACACGTCTGATTGGCACGTTCCGGATGTAGGAATAGTCCGGCTGGTACTTTGTCGGCATGAATATGATAAGAATTCTCTGTATCAACTAAAATTTTAAAAAATTAATATGTATTTCTTTCACTTTATATATAAATTTGAATATATTCATAATTTGTATTCACTAAATACATATACCTATCATTAAATACATAATTCTGCATTTCAATACGTTCTAATCGAAACAGTAATTTGTGTCGTGCATGTGTACTTGAAATGGTAAAATGATCTAATAAGGCTAATTAAGGGGAAATGTGACAGTTGTGTGGGTTTTTTATATAGGCAAAGAAGGAAAAATTTTAACTAGTGGAGAGAATTTTCTTAAACTTTGCATGATCATAGAGCATCATATTAGAAACAAATTTTTGCAAAAACTATTAGGGGTCCCGGTGTTACTTTTTGAGTTATCTGCCCCTGAATACGAGTATTGTTTTTGCTCTTTTAGGTCATTTTCAAGGGCAGATTTCTCTCCGCTAGTTAAAATTTTTCCTTCTTTGCTTATATAAAAAATCCCACACAACTGTCCTATTTCCCCTTAAGCGGAAATTACAGTTTGTATTTTAGCAACCCATGAATGATGTTGATGCCATGTTAAAGTAAAAGCTACTACCGGCATTTAAATTACCCGCTTAAGTCGGAAGTATTTTGTTATTTTATATGCTTGTCACTGTAATACTATGAAGATAGTGCAATAACTGGAGGGTGTGGAATTAATTACGATGTAAGACAATCAGTCCAATTAAAACAATTATAAAATGTAGAGAAGTGAAAACGGAAGCCTAACTTTTTAATTTGTGGACATTTTAATACATGATGAAAGGTTTTGTTTCTATAAAACTCTTACAAAACCTTATAAGCCAAATAGAGTGCCGAACATCATGTACAGACACAGAGTGATCTGGCCAAAGGTACAGAGCAAATAAAAGCTCCCTGAACAGAGAGAGGGAGAAATCCATTAGATACAGACCTGTCCGGCTAACTTAGCCTAACTTTTTGTGAATAGACAGTGGTGTGTAGCACCGATACAAGCGAACCCGTCTTTCCTAGGAAGAACCAAATATTGGCCCCTTAGTTATGTGGGAAACACTTATGAACATCCCAGAAATTCGCAGTGCTTGGACCGGGATTCGAACCCCAAACCGCTTCATATACAGTCTAGTATGTTTCCACTAGACCATCTGGTCACCTTTTATACTTCCGGTTTAACTTACCTGCATGCCAGAAAGGGGAGCTACACCCATATATAAAAATACTCCATAGAGGACTGGCATTGGAATGTGCTGAGAAAGAAAGAAAAAAAATGGTATCACATTTATAACTGTATAAAATTAATAAGTAAATTGTACTCTATAAAATCTAATATATCAAAACCATGATAACATTGTACTTAAATACAGTGTCATCAAAGTATGAGTGAAACAAATGAAAACGAGTCGCTTAAAAATATGAACATAGCGGTCAAGAAAGAACACTCGGGGTTGTTGCTGTAAAAGAGCATTCTACCTCGCCTAAAGAACTTATATAATATTATCGTCAGGTACATGACAGGTAATAATGTGCACAAAAAAAGGCAGATCTACTCACACGTAAAACTGACGTAAACAAAACAGCTAGCCCACTGAAAATACCGACAAGTAATGCTGCCACTCTTTGCTCCCTAAAAATAATATATTATCTGTGTAGTCATGACATAGTCCTTAGCTTTTCAGTTAAAGTAATTTGCCTGTACTGATAGATTTAATATAAATGAAAAGAGATTAATTGGGTTGTTCTGTCAGAAAGAAATTTCTTTCACACTGTCATGCCATTCCATTTAATAAATACGATACAATACAATGCAATGCAATGCAATGCAATCCAATCTTATCCTATCCTATCCTGTCCTATCCAATCAAATTCAGTCAATTCCAATGCAACAGTACAATACAATACAATACAATACAATGCAATAACATGTTTAATATTATTTTGGTTGATAAAATTGTAAAACATATTCTATAAAAAAAGTATATTTTTAAAGCTGACCTTAGAATAAACGAATTTCATGCTAATTTCTCCTAGAAATTTCAACTAAATTTATAAAATACACAACTATTTTTACATGTAAACAGTAAGTATTTTTCAGTTGTATTCATAATGTCTATATTCATTCTCTTATGACCGTTTCTGCCATTTCGCTATTTATCAAAATATTTTGAGTAGACGAGAACATTTAAAATGTCCCCCTCTATCCTAGAATGAGCAGCACAAATAGTTTTCTCATCTCCTTACCGTACACCGAGGAAGACTGGTTTTTCACCGGGAGCAGTACATTCGGATACCTTCCTTAAACTCATGATGTGCGCAAGCGCAGTGACTGTGGCGGCTACGAACCATGGTAACCCTAACACCCCAAGGACTACAACAAGTATTCCAACAATCAACATGTCTAAATGGTATCCTGAACCTTTCTGTCAAAGTAAAAAAAGTGGCAACTTAATATATGAGCCGCGCTATGAGAAAACCAACATAGTGGCTTTGTGACCAGCATGGATCCAGACCAGCATGCGCATCCGCGCAGTCTGGTCTGGATCCATGCTGTTCACTGACCGTTTCTCTAATTGTAATAGGCTTTGAAAGCGAACAGCATGGGTCTTGTCCAGACTGCGCGGATGCGCAGGTTGGTCTGGATCCATGCTGGTCGCAAAGCCACTATGTTGGTTTTCCCATGACACGGCTCAATTATGTATATTGTATTATACTGTTCGAGTTCTTGAATATTTATGAGCGTATAAGTAAACGAACAGTTTGGGCTTTAACACGATTATGTAAGCAGCATGTTAATATTACCGCTTATCCTCATTTAATTACTAGGTATGTATACAAGTCACAAACTTTTAGTAACCTTTCCGCTAACGTAGGGAAGTGTCGATTAGTATCCTTGTCAGCACGGCAGACTTAAGTTAGATATCAAAACAACACCGCAACAAATGGTAATATTGCATACCGATTGTTTTAGTTAATAAAATTGATTAATGTATGCATTTTTTGTAGAACAGATAAATGAAGAGTGCACAGATAACTAATACCTGTATACCTCAATCAGTTAATCATTATACATATGTACCTTAATTCCGTGTTTCTAATTTTTGTTAAATTACCAATATGTGCATGCAGCTGCTACAAACTGTCGAATAATCGGTACTATGTAGACGCTAAATTTTACACTTACTCAGTATATTTAATCGTACGGATAAGGTATGGACCCCGCCATATAGATCACTACAGTAGTAAATCGATTGAGTACGGGCCTCTGCGACCTAGATCACTACAGAAATAAGGCAAGGTACGGACCTCCTCACCTAGATCAGTACATGAATAAGGCGAGGTACGGATCTCGGCAACCTAGATCACTACATAACTAAGGCGAGGTACGGATCTCGACAACATAGGTCACCGTATGAATCAGTTAGAAAAGGACCTCAGTGCCTTAAATCACTCCAGAAATAAGGTAACGTACAGACCTATGAATAGTGAGGTACGGGCCTCGGTGACCTAGATCATTTTAATAATAAGATTAGGTACGGATCTTGGTGACCTGTATCACAGCTATTTACCTTCAATTGGTTCTCTTTTCTATTTACAATAACAGCTGTGATTTGCTGGTCCATGAAAATGAGAATGGTTTCTAGTATTGCCGGAAGTGCACTAACTAGTATCACCCACCATGGGTTTTTGTCACTTATCGGGTTGATAAACCAAGATCGTCCAGGTCGTGTTGGCTACAAAAAAAAGTTCACGATGTTAATGCTGTTTATGACTGACAGGGTAGTCACTGCACTATAGAGACGTTCTCTATATTATATAAATTTGATGAAATATTCATCCAACTGTTGAATGAAAGAAAACTAATTAGGTACAGAATGCTAAGGAAAGTGTTCATGAGTGGTAACGAGGCTCTCTCGAGTTACCGAGTTACAGCGTTAACAGTTATCCGAGAGCCGGATATTCCAATCTGAACCTAAAACCAGTGTTGGTATCTTTTTCTTGCGTACATACGAAAATATTTGACAAAAGAGACGACTTTAATTTACTTGGTGACGATGTACCCCGTTTCACGTCTTAAGAGGTTTATGTTTGACAGCTAACAAAACTGAAGAGATTAAACTGGTTTATGAGAAGATGGACTATAATTTCCCAGAATGGGCGCGAGAACTTACCTTACTAGTGGGAGTCTACTATATTAACTATACCTTGAATTCTGCAGGTACATGCAGTTTTGGTGTCGGTAAATCGCACACAGCATCAATCACAACCATGATGACTATTGAAATCAGGACAGCAAAGTCACTAACATTTTGTCGAATCTAAAAGTATATCTAGCAAATTTGAAACAGAGAAGATTTAGTGCACTTTCTCCTATTTCAACGCGATTATACACAAGCTTTGGCAATATAGCTTCTGCTTATGTGATAAACATTAAGGTAGTTCTATACGTTTGATAAACCTGAAGTGATGGCATAACTACCCTATTTTTTAATTGCTGACTTTTCTATTAAAGTATATTCTGAAGGTTTGAAATTTCAAAGTTTAATCAAATTCTACATTTTAGAAAAACATCCACGTGAACGTGCAGAACTACCTTAAATTCTAAAGAATATCCTTAAATGATACACCGTTTTAGACAATAGATATGGAAACTGAGATACGGAGACTGTACAAATGTACATGAACTTACAAACATTGGAAAGAACAGGCTTTCTCTGAAATGCACAAGCACGGTTGCAAGGAAGTATGTTCCAAAGAAAAGAAGTAACGAGAAAAAGAAAACATCCGGTATGTATGCACTCTCACATGAATCACTGGAAGTGACTCCTCCAAGACGCAAACATTCAGACTCGTATTCTGATACAGATTTAGTAGCTGGTTCCATCGTTGTACTAGACATCCCAACACTGGTGAGATTCACACTGACACTGTCCCGAATGTTCGTAGTTACTTGTGTGGAAGTTACACTATTGTTGAGATTGAGATTTTTCTTAGTACAGTCGTTAATTACACAGAGACATCCTATGTAATTAGAAGGGGGACTGAAATGAACTGGAGAGTCTTTCTGAATCTCGAAGGTTTTCTTGAAAGCTTCGTAGATGAATATCAAGGCGATCAGGCATGCAAAGCTTTCCTCTGTAAATCTTGTAATGTATCGAACAAGAGCACTAAGGTCAAGGGCGACAATCAGTAGTATAAAGAAACCAGTCCAGAATCCAACCCAAGCACGGAATGGTAGAAAATCCCACCCTTGATCACTACAATAAAAGGGGAAACACAATAAATTCAATTTGGCTGCATGTTAAACGGCGAATGAAGCATGAAATAAGGACTATAATAAATATACACTCTTTCTTACAAAGGGTCTTGGGTTCATATGATACAGAGTACTACTGAGAAGTAAAGCAATGATGTATGAAGTAATCTATCTAAACAATATCTAAGGGGCCTCCGTGGCCGAGTGTTTAAGCTCGCTGACGTCAAATCACTTGCCCCTCATCGATGTGGGTTCGAGCCTCACTCGGGGCATTGAAATTTTCATGTGAGGAAGCCATCCATCTGGCTTATGGACGGTCGGTGGTTCTATCCGGGTGCCCGCTCGTGATGAAATAATGCACTGAGGGGCACCTGGGGTATTTCATCGAAGTTGCAAAGTCGCAATTAGACCTAAATCCAACAGCAACAACAAAAAAACCCATCTAAACGATATCACTCATGCCAATGTTAAATAGTTGGCAGTTAAGGAGCACTCGGCACGTTAACTGTCCGCCGTCAAATAACTAAAGTACTGTTGAAAACAACGCTCAACCCCGAAAAAAGCACTATAAAATAGTTCTCTATCACAGCTCCAGGTAAAACCATACTTATATCCAAAAGTTTTAACTGTCGGCATAGTCTTTTCTGCTATTGATCTATGACAATAGTTAACACCTTCTATAAACTTGAGACAATCTGCCAATATAACAAGTATTATTTTACCAACATGATAAGAAAGAAACACTTTACTTAAGGCGTAGGGCTTAAAACACAAAGTGTGTTAAATGTTTCAATATGTCTGAAATGATAAATACTACTGTAACAGAAATTAATTATAATTACATAATTGTACTTAAGAACTGCTGATGTTATCAATAACTTTAGCACTCGATTACAGCTGATTACGGATTACGATTTCTGTAGTTGTTTTACTAAAGTACTTTATTTTGATATAGGAACATAAAAAAGCCAACTTAACATACTGGCAAAACGTGTACAGGACTCCTTCTAAGACAAGCATAGGACCAGTGCTTCCCAGAATGTTCAACGGTTGTCCAGAGCATAAAGCAAACAATACTCCGGAAACAGCTGCCGACAGAACACACTCCATGGTACCCTAAATGTATTTACTAATTTACTCAAAGAATGCTTAAACTCCTATTTACACAAAGACATACAATAGTTACAGTTTGTTTAAACTCTGTTGTATTCTACATGTATTTACTTATCAAGTATTTGTAGAATTATTTAATTCCGATGTATCCTAAATGTTTTGACTCAAACAATATCTTATAGAGTGTTTACACCATATTGTATTCAATATGTATTTACTTATACAATATGTATACATATTTTAAACTCTGTATCTTTACTGTATTGATTTAAACAACATTTTACAAATGTTTAAACACCATTGGAACCTGAATGTATATACTCAAACACAATTTTATAGAGTGTTTAAATACCACTGTATCCTAAATGTATTTACTCATACAATTTGTATAAAATGTTTAAACTCCAGTGTATCCTAAATGTATGTACTCAAACAATATATCATAGAGCGTGTAAACTCTATTCTATTCTAAAAATACTTACGTGTACAATATGTACACAGATTGTAAAATGTAATGTATCCTAAATGTTTTGACTGAAACAATATTTTATAAAATATTTAAACACCACTGGAACCTGAATGTGTTTACTCAAACAATGTTTTATAGACTGTTTAAACATCATTGTATCCTTAAAGTATTTACTTATGCAATATGTACAACGATGTCGAATTCGAATGTATCCTGAACGTATTGACTCAAACATTTTCATAAAATGTTAAACGCAATTGTAATAAAATGTTTAAACACGGTTGCATCCTAAATGCATTTACTAAGACAATATTCATTGTACCTCAAACCATGTTCAATGATTAAATTCCAATGTATTCTAAATGTATTCACTCAAATTATTTTCATATCATGCTTAAACTCAAATGTATACTAAATGTATTAACTTAAACTATGTTTGTAGAATGTACACCAGAACAGTTGCTTGCTACATTCACTGCTTGTTTATATAGTTTAAACGCTTTCACTTAATATCAAATTAAATAATTTATAACATATTGTTTCTATTTATAACAACTCAGTTTATAGAACAGGAAATCTTTTACCAATAGAACAGAACATTTTACAACTAAAGGGAATATATGATAAACAAATAGTGTTTAATTCTAAGTCTAAGATGTTACCATATAGTTGTCCGTAGCTTGTCCAAGTAGACCACCAAAGGTAACGTTCGGGGTCAAGGTCGCCAGGAAGAGAAAGAAGAAGGATGCAATACACTGTATGTGAAAGGCATCTTTGAAATCACTCTTGTAATACGGAATCTTTCTTTTAATGTCTTGTAGCAAACCTCCAAATAATCTGAGAGAAAAAGCTCCTCAGTCATTGTCGGCGGTAAATTTGACAATTGTCCCATTGTTTACAATGCCAATATTGTTACTTTTTTATCTTGCCTTAAAACTTGCATAATGCGCCAACATTTGCATTTATTAATATCAAAATCAACATACTACACGTTACGCTTGTTTGCAATTGGTTATATTGGCAGTAGTTCACATCAACCATGATTCAAATAGTTTTGGTTTACATTGACCATGATTCAAATAACGCGATAATTTACGGGTAATTTAATTACTATGAATGATTTTCACCAAACTCTCTATCTATTAAATATTGATTTAATTAGTTTATTATATTTTGCATATTCCTATAACTGTTAAAAAACTTAATGAATAAAGGCATGCTCGATTCTACTCCCGAATGTACTGAATGTTTACCTGCCTGTCCGTTTTAGAGTTTGGTCTACCTGACTCTCTTCCTCAGTTCGGTCTACATGACTCTCTTCTTCTTTTGTACTGTTTTCTGACTTTTTGTCAGTCTTTTCCAGAGATAGTTTGCTATTACTGGAAGTCAAAGGTCCGGGAGTTTTTCTGTAATGCTTAATAAATCATTTATGTATAATTCCATTTGCATTTTGTAAAATGAAAATGCAACAATTATATTGACTGCAAAATTATTTTTATTATTGGTAATGGTTGCTACATATATGGTATTCTATCGACTTTTGTTGTGAGCATGACTTTTAACTTGTATAATCGCTATGTATTCGCAATTACATCTTTAAATATATCACTCCTAAACATAAATGAACACAACAGTTTGTGACGTTTTACCTGTGGCGGCAGTTCTTCCGGAGGTTCTATTCTTGTCGATGGGTCCCAGACACCTGGCGGTAGTACTGTAAGGTGCAGAGAAAACTCCTGTATTCCACATAATAAGTCAGTCCTATCCTTACATCTGTATGCTACACAACGGAATATCTGTGAACACAATATTTTTGTACTAGATTTATCACTAAATACAAGGACAACAATCTAATATGATCACGTCAAAAGAATACAGCCCCACTCAGCCAGACCAATTTAAAATGAAACGCTGAAGAAATGTTTATATGGATATTTTCATTATAGATATGTACACTAATGTACATAGACAAATCAAAACATATGCCGCATATTTCTCCAACAACTTCGAACGTTCCTCACATACTCTAAATGAATAGTGAAAAAGTATAGTGTTCTAGAATGTTTTGAACGAGTGTGGACTGCTCTAAATGAAACATAGTGCAGAAAGAAACGTCACATAATAAATGCGACAATGGAATGTAGATATTTGTTTCCAATCCCTATGGACACCTTTCATACGACTTGCTATCAAAGCAGAACATTATTTTAGTCCTCTAACAACAATTAGAACACTACTATAGTCATCTAAGAACACTGTTCAACACAGAGTATGTCAAAGAAATATAATCTTGGACAACATGAACAGCACAAATAAAGAATAACAGTGAAAACTGTCTAAAACTTTATAAAAAGAAAAGGCGTGACGGGAAAGTGAACGGCGACCAGCGAAATGAAATGCAAAAGAAAACCCTGTACACTGTTTGTACACATGTGTATCGAAATCGGAACGTCAGCGCGTTCTGATGTTTAAAACAATGACATGTAGCAACGTCATTATCGCAGCGAAAAGGTGCTGAATCAATTTCAAGACGATTGATATGTAAAGAAATTATGGCATTATTTATGCATAATGCAAAACAAATGATACGTTAAGTTTCAAATTTGTGTAAAATATGTTAGATGAAAATACCAATATAAAAATCAAGTGAAGGTATATAATAAAAAGTTAATAACGGCTGGTTGTATCTTCTAGCCATAATGGCACACCTAGTTTCATGGTGGTCCTCGGGCAATTATTGTAGCAAGAAGGCACAACCAAGACGTATATTAATGTCTTAATAAAAAAAACGTGGACCAGTAATGACAATCTGCGATTTCCGTTCATTTACGTATAATCCATGCGCGAGTTTGGTTTTCTACGATAGTTACGGAAATACATGTATTTATAATTTTAAAACGACATAAACGGCCGAACGATGCCAAAAACAGCATAGGATAATACGAAATCCCGAATGTCATTAAAAGGTCGATCACCTTAAAGATTTGTTACCGCAGTTGAACCCCACTATTGAGACTAGCTGCGGTTCTTTTAAAAAGCGTTCTTAAATTTTGTGAAATAAAAAGATCGGAATTTCTTTCAAATGTTGTTTAAAACTTCTGCGTAATTGTTTGGCTGTAGAGTTTTATGTAATTAAGATATAAAAACGATACTGAAATGCTATTTAATTATTATTATTAAATATTAATTTTGGAAAAAATGTTCTTTACCTGAATATCTTGATAATAAGTATTTAAAACTTACAAGATGCATGAACATGTAATTTGCATTTTAGCTACGTAGACATAAAATGTATGTAAAACTGTTTACGTCTGATGTAAGAGTAACTACTTTGAGTTGTTTTTGCCAGTCATAAGACATTCATACATACGTTTAATTAACTTCAACATCAAGCAAATAACTATAAAGTAGATCTACCAGATCTTTATCTGGATGTACCGCAACCGTAAACGTTTTTCAGTTACAAAACTGCTAAATCGCTATTTGTAAAACTGCTAAATCGCTATTTGAGCCGTGCCATGGGAAAACCAACATAGTGGGTTTGCGACCAGCATGGATCCAGATCAGCCTGCGCATCCGCGCAGTCTGGTCAGGATCCATGCTGTTCGCTAACAGTATCTCTTATGCCAACAGGCCTTGAAAGCGAACAGCTTGGATCCTGACCAGACTGCGCGGATGCGCAGGCTGGTCTGGATCCATGCTGGTCGCAAAGCCACTATGTTGGTTTTCTCATGGCACGGCTCATTTGTAAAACTGTTAACTTCAGAAGATTGTTTACTTAGATAGTAATATCATATTGAAATGCACTGATTTGTTTTGATTACCATAATGTATTAACATGTGTACAGGTGACAAAATAATATTCCTTTACTAAATAAGAAATTAATGCAATTTAAAGTTAGGCCAATAGTTGTATCAAGAACTTAAAGAACGCCAAACCTTAGAAAGAAAGACGTTTCAACATGAAAATGAACAGCATATATAACAGATATATTATTCTATAAAACAATTGCAATTATTTAATATATGTCTTAAATTCCAAAAACGACGGCATGAAAGGCGATTCTTCCGAAAAGTTACTGTCTGTAAAAGTGACCGTTGGAGTTTTCCAGCATAAGGTATCAGCGGAATGAATGACATTTGAGTGCTTTAGAAAGACATAGTCTCTCTCTAGTGACTCTAGCGCGTTGGTCTTCGGTAAACAGGAATACAATTTCAAAAAATAGTAAATTTACATAATGTGTTATTTTTAGAACGATCAATTATTTTGAGAACGAATTAGTACTTATTGACCTATTTTCAAGATGCGAGAGATTAAATAAAAATGTACTGTCTGTTCCTTCCCAAAATCGTTGATATGACTCCTATAGACAATACCATAACACAAGTGATACGCGATTCTATAAATTTACTGTTATCGACAAAAAAGGGTGTAGAGGAAGTAACGTGTAATCTCATTGGCGTCGGCAGTGCATTTGAGATTGATAATTGCTACAGTAAAGCATAATATGGATTAGATTACATCTTATATGCTGCTAAAAGAGGTTATCATAAAAAGCTGCAGATAAGGTTTTTTGGGGGGTTAAAGTCACACCGACACAGTTATAGGTCACATTCCTACTTTTCCTGTTAGAGGAAGAACCGAGGTGCCTCTCCGGGAATTATTTTATCACAAGTGGGCACCTGGGAAGAACCAACGACCCTCCGACCACTTGGATGGCATTCTGACATGAAGAATTATTCGCCCAAACTTTTGTTCCAACTCACATTGATGAGGGGAAATTGATTTGAAGCTAGCGATCTTAACCACTCGGCTATGGAGGCCCAGGAGACATATATACATTGTAAGTATCCAGCAATTATTTTTATTTGTTGTACGTTCTACCTATATATTATCACTCGCATGTCGTACTCACATACCTACACCGGTGAACACTTCTGTCATATACAACTTTTACCTCATCGGGACATACTTCAGCCAATGGCATATAAAAACTTTAATCTCTAGGGTAAACATACGTCATCGGTAAATATTAAACTGATAAAATTCCTCGTCGGTGAACACTGAACCCGTGTAAACACATTTAACATATCGGTAAACATTGTTCCTTGCGAAAACATTTACCTCATACGTAAACACTTAACTCATATTAAAGATTTTTCCTCATCGGTGAACACTGCACCTATGTGCAAACGTTTACCTAATGCATTCATATAAAAACTTATACCTCATCGGTGAACATTGCACCCATACATCGACTCATCTCAGCGCAATGCCCAAGGTATTGCTTCGGACCCAGCACAATAAACATAAATTTTGTATGAAGATCAACCTCAGTGATGTAACCAAGGTTACAGGGATCCTAAAATGTTAAAAGATGTGTTCCAGATAACTTGGATCTATGTGTATTAAAATCACAAACCAATGTGTTTGATATGACAAGCATGAGAACGTTTTACTATGTAGTTAACCTGATACACCTAATAAAAATTGAAATATTGAGATGTCGAAACAATTTGTCAAACATGAGACGAAGATATTCATTACTCGAATGATATGGATAATGCTATATAATGGATATAGAGAAATAAATTAACAAGTGTAAAATATACTAAATTCTGTGAAATCATTTTGTTTCGCGGGTACGATACTTCGTGAGATTGAACTAACCTGTTAATTCGTGGGGTTATGACTTCGTGGATTTCAACTTCTGAATATAAAACGAGTGGGAATTCTACTTGTTCGTTGAGAATTAATTTCGTGGTTTGACTCCACTACGAAAACCACGAAAATTAATGAATTCACAGAATCTATAGCTACTGATTCCTTGTTGAGTGATTTTTGCGTAATTTTGATCGATGAAATAAATATTTATTCAAATGTGTAAATCTTGCCTCTTCTTCTTTATTGTGTGTAAACAAAATCAACTTTCTCTATAAAATTCTTTTCAGTTTACCTTGGTTCGTATAAAAGCTGCAGTAATTCTGTCCAGGTCATTTATCTCGCCAACAAGCAGATTGACAACTTGTGATCCTGCAGGAACATGTCTCATTAAATTCTTGTTCAGCTAAAACGATAGAATAATACATGTATTAGTACTAATTTTCTGTCTCTCGAGGATGTTACTGTGCAAATTTCAAGACTTTTTTTCTATTTTGGACGGATGCCCTTTTTCAAGAATATTTTAGTTACTATTATTTCATGGCCATTCCTTAACCTATGCCCTATTACTTGATTTTAGAAGGTTACGGGTTTCAATTTTCTGCGCAGTAGTCCCAATTCCTGCATCACATGCGCATGATGAATGACTTTCTATCTTACAGTTGCGGAAAACATTCGCCTCGTCTGAAATTCACCTTTTTACTTCCGGAGTTTTGTAACTAACTGACCGGGTCGAATGGGTTCTCTAGTTGTTTGTTTTCAGGGGATATACTAATGTTCAAGCAACCAGCTCTGTTAGTTTCAATTCCGCCTGATATGACAGGGCGGATGCACGTTCAACTATTCATGATATATCTTTAACTTCCTGTTATCTTTTAAGGTGATTTTATATATGTAACGGTTGGGCTTCATTCATGGATTTAGGGTCTGTCAGTCACGTGATGATCTAATTACAAATTACACATGTCATTCACGTGATGTTCTAAGTTATAAATAACATCTGTCAGTCACGTGATGTTACAATTATTAATTACATGCCAGTCATGTTATGTTCTAATTTTAGATTACACATGCATATTGATCACCTCTCCTAGAGCCAACGAATGAAAGTCCTGACTGCTGCTTTTCGGCAATGAATCAAAACTGTCATATGCCTCTGAAACAAGACATATTTTATAACAATTTATGTCATATGGCAGTAAAAATTATGAGAGAAATTCCAGAATAATCAAAATAATTGACGCTGTTCTGCAGTGCTTCAGTCTCTTGTGAATTACGTACTCAGTATTGTAGATACGTATGAAAAGTAAAAGATAACAAGAATCGTTAACATGTAATAGGACATATGCTAATAATCTAAAACCAGAAACGGTATACACTGTTAGATAAAGGGTAGTTACTAATGGTCAGTTTACAGAAAGGCCTACACCCATCAGAAGTTACTTACAAAGTATATGTCGTTCATATCTATACCTATAGCGCATTGTACACTGGACTATTTAAGAAGAATAAAAGGCGATGGCTAGCCAGTCACAGCGTTCAGTTTTCAATTTGTTTAAAACACATTTCAGACTTATATATTATTATTGATTACGATACAATAATGAGATGTTAAGAATAGTCACACCCGTAGAACAGATTATCCGTATATGCCGTCATATTTATATAGTAACGTATATAACGTATATAACGTACCGTTCATATAGTTCTGTTCTTGTTGCGTTTTGTACAAGTTTGCCGAAGATGAATTCCTCTTCTTCAAATCACTCCTTCTTGTATGATGTTGAAATTTGTGTCGTTTTAACAAGATTACAGTAAGATGATCTTTCATAAAAGCTACAGCTGGTCTTTCCTTTATCCATGCATCAGTGACTTCGTCTGTATAAACAAGGTAATACTAGGAGGAAGCTACATGTTTAATTAATTATCAGTGCCTCTACCACACCACCTCCTGTATCAGAATTTATAACACACTCTTTTACAAGTTTCAATGCAACCTGAAACGTCAATATTTATCTTTATTGGCGCTCACATTTCATATCGTGATTGTGACGTCATTTATCAAGTTAGTATAATGTATGTCATCTTAAAAGGCAATATTTTCAATTTTACTCGGGCTTAATAACAAAATCGTATCATCTATATAACAGGCATATGATTATTAGATTTACATCGACAAGTATGAACTCTTTCTTTCGCGTCTTAACATTGCGCTCATTAAGTCGCGAAAAGATTTTGATGCTGAACTCAAACATACCTTTATATGTCGACCGTTAATGGAACTCTTACAAGCTTATATAACGTTCCGTCGGGAAATTCTGAATTCAAATACGGGGATTAGCTGTTTTACCGAAATATTTCAGTTTTATAATTTTACAGCAAAAAGTATATAATAACAAATTTCATTCCATTACCTGCTATTTCCCCCATAGTTCTAGCGTTGCTGTCCAGAATAACTGGGCACGTTGACAGTATATTTTGCAGGTCTTGTAATGCTTCCATCCTCAGAGAAGCCACGTGCGGCTTGGACCATCTGTGACCGCCCTCTTCAACTGCCTCCTCATAACGTATCCACCTGAAAAATACTTGTAAAACTTGATAATACAGAGCAGGAGTCCTCACTTATGTAAGGACGTTGCCATAGGATCATCTAGTGGCAAGAAACATACAATGTATGTAAACTACTGATATACAATATATCATTATCAGGAATAATTGAGGGTGAGGAGCTGAAAAAATACGAATACTGTTTGTTAAGAAAGAATCCTATTGTAGCAAGTGCCAAAAAATAACTATACATGTTTGTATTTACAAATTCAAGGACATGATATCAACATATTTTTATCTGTGTTCGAGTCGTGTGTCACAACACAAACGTAACAACATTCCTTGCCTTTAAATACAAATACAAATAAACTTGCCGTTACAAAGACATACAAACCAATTTGCGATACATATTAACTAATGTTTATTGCCTAAACATTGCCGTTACCTTGCCATTTCCTGCCAAACCAAATCATTTTTATACGTTCGCAGCATGTCCATCTGACAAAACAGGGTCTTGCAATCGAAACTGTCGTTAACTAGCGTTGCCACACGCTCCGTGGCAAGTTCCGCAGCTGCGAAGTATTCGTTGAACAGATTTGAGGAGTCCATCGGTTCATCTGATGGCGTCATTATGAAAGGTGTGTTTCCGCTGTCTGATTCGGTGTCCTGGATCTCTATGCTCAGAGGATTGGATAAACAATCGTTCATTGTGCTAAAATAGAAATAGTTCGTGCAATATATATTGTAACTTCGTTGTTTTTTCCCGGATACTTCGAAACCACTGTTTGCGTCTGGTCCCGGCCAAACCTCTATTTAATCTACATGTATATAGCTGGATAACTCGAACAAATTTTGCCGCTCTCGTCGAGTTTGAGCGAACAAAGTCTGCTGATGTTTCAACGAAATGCGAAACGAATATTTCGGGAATAATTGAATTGGCTAATTAATACAGCGGTGTGCAAATTACTTGAAGTTATTTATACAACTATGGGTTTGTATTCCCATATGAATATCTGTAATTGGTGACTGTCGTTTTATTCGTTATGATTTTCCAAACTTGATAATACAACATAAAATAGCACACACTTTCTGGCATGTTTTGCACTGAAGTATAGGAAAACAAACAAAATACTCCTTTATTGGGTTCATAGTTTCTTGTTTCAGCAATAATTTTTTACCAAACTGTCTGAGCAGTGCCCCCTTGTACCAGATTGTTTTAGCAATACCTCTTTGTATCAGATTGATTCAGTAATACCCTTTTGTACCACAGTGTTTGAGCAATACCTGTTTTTACCAGATTAGTTGAGCAATACCTTTTTGTACTAGACTGTGCGGTCAATACCTCTTGATACAAGATTAGTTGAGCAATACATTTTTGTACTAGACTGTGCGGTCAATACCTCTTGATACAAGATTAGTTGAGCAATACATTTTTGTACTAGATTGTGCGGTCAATACCTCTTTTTACAAGATTAGTTGAGCAATAAATTTTTGTACTAGATTGTGCGGTCAATACCTCTTTTTACAAGATTAGTTGAGCAATACATTTTTGTACTAGACTGTGCGGTCAATACCTGTTGATACAAGATTAGTTGAGCAATACATTTTTGTACTAGATTGTGCGGTCAATACCTCTTTTTACAAGATTAGTTGAGCAATACATTTTTGTACTAGACTGTGCGGTCAATACCTCTTATACAAGATTAGTTGAGCAATACATTTTTGTACTAGATTGTGCGGTCAATACCTCTTTTTACAAGATTAGTTGAGCAATACATTTTTGTACTAGACTGTGCGGTCAATACCTCTTGATACAAGATTAGTTGAGCAATAAATTTTTGTACTAGATTGTGCGGTCAATACCTCTTTTTACAAGACTAGTTGAGCAATACATTTTTGTACTAGACTGTGCGGTCAATACCTCTTGATACAAGATTAGTTGAGCAATACATTTTTGTACTAGACTGTGCGGTCAATACCTCTTTTTACAAGATTAGTTGAGCAATACATTTTTGTACTAGACTGTGCGGTCAATACCTCTTGATACAAGATTAGTTGAGCAATACATTTTTGTACTAGATTGTGCGGTCAATACCTCTTTTTACAAGATTAGTTGAGCAATACCTTTTTGTACTCGATTGTGCGGTCAATACCTCTTTTTACAAGATTAGTTGAGCAATACCTTTTTGTACTCGATTGTGCGGTCAATACCTCTTTTTACAAGATTAGTTGAGCAATACCTTTTTGTACTCGATTGTGCGGTCAATATCTCTTTTTACAAGATTAGTTGAGCAATACCTTTTTGTACTCGATTGTGTGGTCAATACCTCTTTTTACAAGATTAGTTGAGCAATACCTTTTTGTACTCGATTGTGCGGTCAATATCTCTTTTTACAAGATTAGTTGAGCAGTACATTTTTGTACTAGAATGTGCGGTCAATACCTCTTTTTACAAGATTAGCTGAGCAATACATTTTTGTACTAGATTGTGTGGTCAATACCAATACCTCTTTTTACAAAATTAGTTGAGCAATACATTTTTGTACTAGATTGTGTGGTCAATACCTCTTTTTACAAGATTAGTTGAGCAATACATTTTTGTACTAGATTGTGTGGTCAATACCTCTTTTTACAAGATTAGTTCTTGAGTATCAGATCAACAAGAATATGTTTATACGTACCTTGACATATTAAGTATCGCCAGATAGTTACAAAGTCCGTTCTATGAAATGTTTCTTAGCACCAAAGATTAGTCGTACATTTAAATTCATAATAATATCAAAAATTATAGTGAAATGTATGTTTGTAGTTCACTAAAACGTGGCCATTTCAACGACACTGAATTTGAACGTATTTGAATATTATGTAATTTAAATGCATAGTCGCTAAGGGTGATAAATTTCGCGATATACTGACGATTAAAGTAGTAATATTCATCGCTTAAGGTATACAGAAAGATTTAAGATTATCCTTTTTGCAAATTATTGGACTAAGCAGTTTTCTAACTGACGACTGTGTTTAAATGGTTACCGCAGGCTATAGTATTAAGCTTAAAAGAGAATTGACATTTCAGCAATTTAATAGAAGTCGGTTTATCTACTCTCGTTTCGTAAATTTCAAATTTTTTAAATACGCTTTTTCCCACTTTTCCCAACACCCCTATCCTTTCATCTACCTCTTTTCGTTTTTTGTATTTTGCATTATAATTAAAATGTACTTGATGTTGATTTTTTAATACATATTATATATATAGTATACTATATTTTTCCTCAATAGTTTCTTTTTCTTGCGGGGCTACTTTATGATGCACGGTTCTCCCGCTGTGTCCGTGGTGCTCTTTTGCTTCCGGGAGATCTACCCTTACCTTTTTTCTATTTTGCTATGTTGTAATTAAAGTTAGAACAGGATACTCGAACAGATATTATTTCGGAAGTATGTTAGTATTGCGTACCAATGTGATCAAAATTACTAAAAATTAAACAGATACCACTAGTAGTGAAATGATAAGTCTGCAAGTACCTTTTTGTACAATTCTGTAAAGTACTCGCAGGTACGATGGAACTATGAAAATAAGAATGTACCTTCAGGTATAAAATGTATAAGTAGAGATATTTATTGTATCTGCAGTAATAAATGTTGTACATTGTACCTGCAGATATAATTCTATTTCTTCCGAAATGTTGGCATAAACTAAATAACATTTTTGGTTGCGGGTTTTATCCCGCTACCAAAGTTAAGTGTATTTCTGACAATCATGTAGCATCTTTATTTGATTCCAAATCACATCCAAAGGATGTTCATGTGCTACACAAAGTAGTCCCATTCATGAACAATGCGGATGAATTATCAGTGATCAAGCAGTTCTTATTCATCCTCCATCCATTCACACCAGCCATTTAGATTATATAAGATCTGTCAGTGATTAGGTATTCCAGTCCATGGTTACATCACTGACTTCCAGGTGTTCATGTAAGGTCAGGCAGATTTTATCTTAGATATGAGGCACGTTAGTATTTGTTTCTTATACATGTATATTTATAAATTGGCATTTAAAATGAAAATAAATCTAGCAAAATCCGCAACCACCAGACATCTCAAGGCTTTGATTTCACTTGGAAACAGCTACAAAGAGCAGCTACGGTCATTGACCATTTATTATTCTATTTCTTCCGAAATGTTGGCATAAACTAAATAACCTTTTTCACGTGGAAACAGCTAAAAGAGCAGCTACGGTCATTGACCATTTATTAATAAATTAACAACATTTACACACCTGTTCTAATCCTTAATGATCATAAACATTTACAAAGAATGCCTAACTCATGTTGTGATTAAGAAATAATTTATAGCAAAAGTGTGTTTTAACACAATTTACGCACGATGGGCAGTTATACGTCGGGCGTAATAATTTCACGAGGGCGCAGCCCGAATGAAATTATTTGTACGACGTATTACAGCTCGAATGTATAAATAGTGTTAAAACACGGTTTTGCTATAAATTATTTCGATTATATATGCTCTTAATCTAAAACAGTAGATAAAATAATACTATAGTAGCGCTCTTTCTTGGTCGCAACAAAAACATTGACGTCACCGCACGTTAACGTGACGTCATTGTAGCGTAAGAGTGTTTTAACAGAGACAAGCATATTTAAATATTATATAATACATATATTGCCGTGGTAGTCCACTTAAGCAATGCACACTTAACATATAAGGAAGTTTTAACAATACGACTCATACTGAAATATGCATTTGTATTTTTATTCGTTGTAAGTTTATGCATTTGTTCATGTTGTAAGTTTATGCATTTGTTCATCTTTTGCAATATATAATTTTAAAGATACATCAAGCGAGCACCCATGTACCGCTTGGTGTTAACAGTTTAATCTTCAGAATCTTTAAGCTAAGCATGAGTGCTTAATTGTAAGCTGTTAAGTTTACTTGTTGAAAATCTAAAGTGTTAAATATCTTTTTTTTTCACATGTTTTGTAAATTAATGAAATATATCAGTGAAATATATCTGGTAATTTCACAGCGAAAATTATCAATTTGCCGATTCACTAGCTGTGTGCTCAAATCGGTACAAATCGGTTAAAACCACTGTAAAGACATAATTAGAGATTATTTTACCTCACTTTTGTCTACAATGATAAAATCCAATTACCCGAGAAAGAGATATTTTGACCATCAAAAACATTCATGTGATCGCGCTGATATTTTGAATGTCATATAAGGGCAAATAACTGCTCCAATTTTTTAGCCAAATCATAAAATGATTGTCTCCCTTGTACACATATAGTAGCGACGTCATTATTCAACGTGTACACAGGCGATTCAGACGAAAGATGCAACAGTTGAATTAAATGAATTAAAAACATTTTTAACTTTTTATGTACTTAATTTTGTTCGGTATAACAAAACAAGTATCATATGGCAGCGTGTGTGACACTGATATTGTCAACCCTCGAAATAGAATGTCACCACTCGACTTTCGCCTCGGTTGACATTCTGCTCTCGGGTTGATAATATCAATGTCACACACGCTGTCATATGATATTTATATATTAGTTTACTGTTTTATGAATTTTAATTTAACAGGCGAGTCATAGAAAGTCGAAACTAAACGTAGACAAGGCTAACAATTTCAAATTTATGAAAACAGTAACCTAAATAAAACATGTTTATACCTATCTACTCAACTACAAAGTTATCCTAACTGACTTATATATAATGTTTTAACTTTTCAGGTGGTTATATTAAGTAACTGAGCTTTCAAAATGAATAGGTTTCTGCTTTGTAGTGGCTGATTGCTAAAAGCATCAAAGGTTTATATGGGTTTTTTACTTAATAGTTTAGAAAGTATATCAACCCATAAATACACTCAGTATTTTTAATCTCTAAACAAATAAAAGGAAACAGATTATATCCAGAGCTCTGCAAATCAGGGCAATATGCGCCCGAAGAATTCTAGATCAGAAGAAGAGGAAGTAAAAGTGAAAGAAAATACATTGTATGGGGTTATGCGGTTATGTGCGAAGGCGGTGATGGAATATTAAATCACAAGAAACTAAGAGTGAGTTTGGTCGGTGATGAAGGGGGCGGGGATGAGCGGGGACGGGTGTGTTTGTGTTTTGTGAGTTTGGGGGTAGGGAGGAGCAAAGTGGGTTGTTTCCTCATCACCACCCACCTATATTGCAAGTTTAAAGTCAATAACTTGATTAGTTTTTAAGCTGTGAACCCGACAAAATATATGAAGGATAGATTTGATATTTGATACCATTACATCATGGATGTCAGCTGTGGTCAATGAACCAGTAAGCTCTTCCCCTACGAAAGATATATACACATACACCTAATCAGGTAGCACATAATATTTTCATATTCATAGCACTGTAGCAGGAGCTACAGATAGTGATATTCGGGTGGAAACTATAACAAAACAAACAAAAGTTCAGTTTTATGGAACTTCCAGTCATTGACTTTGAAAACTGCTTAATAAACAGTAGGATGCAAAGAACTCTTTTATTGTTACAGAAATAAACGGTAGGTCATAGAATAGAAACACTGTTGCTCACACATACTATGTAGCAGTCTTACAATCTTAATTTCATAGAAAGTACAGATTAAGCTGTGACTTTGTATCAACTTAAGAGTGTTCATGTCACTTTCATAAACCTTAATGAAGGTATGAAAACCACAGCATTAAGGACACACTACTTTGTTATAGCAGTTCTTTTATGTTACACACTACTTTGTTATAGCAGTTCTTTTATGTTACACACTACATAGTACTACCAAGTTTCTTACAAAAACAATATTTATTATTATTATTATTTTTGTTATTATTTTTATTATTATTATTATTATTATTATTATTATAATATAACATTTATATAGGACTCTTTTCATGCACATGTACTCGTTCAAAAGTGCTTTACAGAATAAATTGCAAACAATACAAACAAATACGCATACAAAAAATGCATTCCACATTAACAAAACTCATGAATGTAAAACATATAGATAAAACAAGACAAACATATAAACATATTTAAAAGTATTTGTGCCTTAGGATAAAATACTGTTTTACGCTGTTTTATGAAAAGAAAAACAATGTATCGGTCAGTTAACGAAATGTTGAACAAAGAAGTGGGTTTGTAATAGGCTTTTGAAAGCAGCTAGCATGTGAGCTTCCCTGATCTTGACGGGAAGGGAGTTCCAAAGCTTTTGAGCAATGAACGAAAAGCTGCGATTGCCATACAACATGGTTTTTGTTTTTGGCATAACCAGTAACAGTGTGTCTTGTGATCTTTGGTTTCTGACCGGTTTATACACTTCTATCATATCCCTAATATAAGCAGGGGACTGATTTTGTGAAGCCTTAAAGGTGTGGATCAGAACCTTGTACTGCACCCTGTATTTCACTGGCACCCAATGGAGCTCCTTCAGAATCGGTGTTATATGATTGCGACGGACGGGGCATCATAGTGATGGCACGAGTTGCTGTGTTCTGGACATGTTGCAACTTGTTAAGTTAAGTAATATAAAAAATTGAAAGATAAAACTAATTCTGATAGATCGTGAAAACTAATAACACAATTTGACAAGTGGAAGGTGACTCATGACCTAATCAAATATTCCTTTCAGCTCGATTTTCTCAAAGAGTCTCTTCTATACAGTAGTTTATAACTCACAAATTAACACAATACTGAAAAGAACTAACTGTTAACTTACTGTTGTCTTCTCTTCTAGTAAGTCAGTCCATTAACAATTCGTATTATTTCAATCACCTGAAACTAATTAAAGCCACCAACAACGTTGTAATTAGACGAAACTGATCCCTTATTTTCACATAAATATTGAGAATTTATCTAATGAGTACTTATATTGGTAAGAAAAGTTTGTTACCTATCGTGTAACAGTTTCTCTAGAAGCTAGTGAAAGAAAAAGCTGAGTGAGGTCAACGGTTTGATCGAAGCAAACTTCTGCTGGGACAATGCAAGAGTCAGTAACCTTTGGTGGAGAACCTATCTATCTTGTAGAAGAGGGTACATTAGCATGATCTGTTCAGTTGCCTCTACTTGACTCATTATATCGGCGTATGTGTGCTTACATTCTGGACCTTGGGCCTTAACTGGAGCGCGCACGATAAAAAATGTTATCACGTTGGCACGTGCGCAAAGACGAAACTATCTTGTTTCGTTGTTTCACCTTGGCGTGTGTGCCACTAACAAAGTGTTCGTGTTTGCGCTTTGGCACGTACGCCAAGATGAAATAAAATGTTAAGTTAATGCGTGCTGGCATGCGCGTGACAACAAAATATTTTATTTCGTCCTGGCGCGAGTGCCATATGACATTTTCGTTGATGGCACGCTCGCCAGCGCGAAATAAAATGTTTTGTTCTGCTGCATACAATACTTCATTTTGTTGCGTAGATGACAAGAAGACACAACAAACTTTCAACATTTTCTAAATCAGCCGCCATAAGTCTGACTGTTGCATATAATAGGTATTACCGTCAATGATAAAATAACAAAAATTATTCATCCTTACGTGTCTTTACATTAATAATCCTTTTTTAGGAACAAGTTCAAATCGTAAAAGTTCACATGTCATTATTTCATGGTTTTATTTTCAAAAATACCGTTTGAAACAAATGTTTAACGTAACTCCAATTTACCATAAAGTGTTATCTAAGGCGTTGGTCAACGGTACGTTAAACGGTCTAAGGTAGTTCTGCACTTACTGATCAAAAATATTTCTACCAGAATCTGATTAAACCCCGATTTTTCAAAACTTCAGAATATATTTATAAAAACCGGCAAATAAAAAAGATAAGGTCGGGAGCTTGACTTTTTGCTACATCAATTAGAAAAACATTCACCTCACCAAGTTGTCTCTGTGAAGTAAGCAGAATAGCAGAATTCTCCAGCAGAATAGCAGAATAACTCCAGCAGAATAGCAGAATTGCCGATCAACTCCAGCAGAACAGCAGAACAACATTAAAAATAGCAGAGTAGCAGAACAACAGAATAACTGCAGCAGAATAGCAGAATAACTCCAGCAGAACAGCAGAACAGCAGAATAACAGAACCACTCCAGCAGAAAAGCAGAAGATGACAAAGGACAGGAAGGTGAAGATAACGACAAATGACAAGAAAGTGAAGATAATGACAAAGGACAAGAAAGTGAAGATAACGACAAAGGACAAGAAAGTGAAGAATACAACAACGGACAAGAAAGTGAAGATAACGACAAAGGACGAGAAAATAAAGATAACGGCAAAGGACAAGAATATGAAGATAACGAGAAAGGACAAGAAAGTGAAGATAACGACAAAGAACAGGAAAGTGAAAATAACGACAAAGGACAAGAAAGTGAAGATAACGACAAAGAACAGGAAAGTGATGATAACGACAAAGGACTAGAGAGTGAAAATGTATAATTCGGTCTTAAAGTTGTTCTTTTAACTGGCAAAAATGGTTTTCTAACAAATTATAATGGTAACATGTTTACCGCAAAAATAGTCTTAGGCTAATTTTTATTGTCATATTGATGCGAGGTAAACATTTAGTATTTTTGTCTTTTTAATGTTGTTCAGCTATGCTGCTATTCTGCTGGAGTTGTTCTGCTATTCTGCTGGAGTTATTTTGCTATTCTGCTGGAGTTATTCTGTTATTCTGCTATTCTTATGTTGTTCTGCTATTCTGCTGTTCTGCTGGAGTTGTTCGGCTATTCTGCTGGTGCTGTTCTGCTATTCTGCTGGAGTTATTCTGCTATTCTGCTGGAGTTATTCTGCTATTCTGCTAACTTCACAGAGACCACCTAGTTTCATATTATAAATCCATGGGATTTTGTTTTGACAATGTAGATTTTTATTTCACTTCTCAAAAATTATACATTAACATATTGTCTATAATATAGGCATTGTAACTGAAAATTCAAATTTCAAGTAGGAGCTATCTATATTAAATATATGTATAGTTAACTGCATCAAAATACAAGGACTGAAAAAATTATTAAAATATCATTTCCTGAAAAAGAGTTATTTGAGCTGAAAAAAAAAGATCCCGGATGAAATATTTGGGAAAAAATGGAGACAACTCCGCAAAGACTTTATGATAAGCTTAGGTGACTGTTGACCTAGAACCTCATGCAAACTATGCACGTTTTACCTCTAATCATGAAAAAAGCATGCATACTTGTCACATGGATTAGCAACCTGAATACAAAACTATGTAAAGATCAAGTAATTGATTGCCCTGGGAAAAGTAGGACATTTTTTGTGGTGAAATTTGTCAACAAACAGACAATTTTTTTACAAAGTCAAAACCCACAGAATTTTACAGGGTGAAATATGTTGAAAAGGCTACAGCTTGAAAGAGAACAATCTCAACTACCCATACATATGCGTCAAAGTATGGGGAAAATATCTAGAAATATGAGAAAATCGAAGAAATCAATTTTAAGACTGTTAGATGCATAACTGTGTAATCATGCATGACATTTATCATAGACAGGTTACTTTTCCTTTGCACTGATAAAACATGGGCAGGATTAGGATTAAGAAACAGTGTTCACTCAACAATTTCACTATATAAACAGATTGTTTCCGATGTGTAAAGAAGGCTTAGGGTAAGTCTCTAAGTAACAAGCGGAATAATTCCTTTTATTGTATATCACAGGTGGGCCGGTGGTCTAGTGGTAACACGCTTGACTGTCAATCCAGACGTGCGGGTTCGAATCCCGGTCCAGGAACTGGAAATTTCTGAGATGATCTTGAGTGTCTCCCACCTAACTAAGAGGCCTGTACTGGTTCTTCTCATGAAAAACGGCTTCGCGTGTATCGGTGCTATACACCGGGCACGTTAAAGAACCAGACTGTCTATTCGAAAAGAGCTAGGCTAAGTTAGCCGGACATGTCTGTATCTAAAACTGATTTCTCTCTATCTGTTCTGGGGGCTTTATCTCACGCTGCCCCTCTGGTCGGATCGCTCTGTGTCAGTACTAGTGTACTTTACGATATGTAAAGCGCCTTAGAATGTGTTTATCAGGAAAAGGGCGCTATATAAATCTGGTATAATAATAATTATAATAATAATAATATAGTCCTTGAGTTACGGCTCTGGAATCAGTCGACATTGAGAAAACTGACATCTAGTCTGCTCAATAAGAATCAAAAGTAATGTTCTGTAACAGGTGTATATTGTGACAGTTTGGCTCTCATGTTTTACCAGTATTGATGAAATAAAAATGATTAACCAGGATTGTTTGAAACATTTTAATGTTAATGGAAAAATGTACAGCTTATTTCCTTTTATTTTATGCCACAGTCCAGTTCTAGCGCCACAAGTTTCTATATATTTTATTCACTGAAGTGTGTTTTAGTGAAACAAAATCTTCTGAGATACGAACAGGCGTCACTGTCAAAATGTTTTTTTTTTTAATGAAAGCATTTTCTAACTTTCGAAAAAAAAAGTGAAATAAAGCTGGAGGCATGTAACTTTAACCAATGTTTCTTGCTTCTGCACTGTTCCGTTCCTTAACATGACCTGAATAAGAAGAGCCCGTATTTTCGAAAAAAAAATGAAATAAAGCTGGAAGCCTGTAATTAATTAAGTTTTTTTTTTGGTTCTGTTCCAGTACTTACCGTTCTCCGCTCCTAACTTGAACTGAATTAAACATAGGCGTAGGAGCAGGGGGGGGGGGGGGGGGGGGGGGGCAGGGGGGGCCAGGCCCCCCCCCCCCAAGCTAGGAGACGGGGGGGGGGGCCAAAGTATAGTTTGGCCCCCCAAATATTTTGGAAAAGAGATATAAATTGCAGTCTAATATAACATTTACTTAGCATCATATAATTCTTTTCAACCTGATTTCTGATTTGCATTTGACCTTCATTTGTATTCTGACTAAAATGTCTCTTTCCGTAGTGTGAGTACTGAAATCTGTACGCGCCACGCCAAGAATTGTTTACACTTTATAAAAATAATATATCATTGAGCGCAATCACTATGTACAGTTCCGGTTTGAGCGTCTGCAAAATCAATGTAGGCCTAACTATTAAGCCTGTTTATGCATGTAAACGTTATGTATTTTTTTTGTTTTTCATTGTCCATTCAAGGGAAATGATATTTCCACAACTTTATACCACAATTAAACAAATGCAGTGCTAATTGATTGTATGTCCAGGGCTTCAACAGAAGAATGTAAAAAAATGGCACACTTAATTAGAACAATACATAATATGACTGATTAAGACAGTTCAGTGCCTAGTCGTATGTGTATCATCAGAATAACTCAATGATTGCTAAAACATAAAGGTTTGAGGGGCCTATGGCCCAATTAATACCTGTACAAGGCTTTGAGTCTTTGTCACGAATAATGCACCGAGGATACCTTGCCGCTAACCCCCACCCCCCGCCCCCACAAACCGCCGGTCGAAAAGGTTTGGCCCCCTCAAAGTTAAACTCGCTCCTACGCCCATGTTAAAGGAAGAGGCTGAATGACTTTATACGCATTGTTTCATGTCAAATCATCACGGAGAACGTAATCAAACTTTCAATACTTTGTCATACGAACACACTTATATCAAGTAAAGACGAATCACTTCGACAAAACATGTCATAAGACAAGTTCACGTAATATATTTTCCGTCGGTTAAGCGAAGCGAATTAGGCGGGAAATATTTTCCTTGAATAGGTATAGATCCTTTGTTGTATCAGGCCAATCAAAATCTTGTTTTGATGGTTGTTTTGTTGGTAGCCTTAGTAACGCTGGTAAGGCAAGTTATCGTGCTGATTGTTGTGATTTGTATGGTCATTTGAGCAGCTATGCTTACAAACAGATTATTTTTTAAATCTAAATCACGGGAAATTATTTGTTACTTTATTTAAAAATGTTTATATATATATAGACATGAGAAGTGAATGTTATGCATGTTCAATCATTGAATTGAATGGTATTTGAAGTTGTTATATGATTCATGTCAGTATTTTCTTATATGTAAATGTAATGGATATTATATTATTGGAAAAAGAAACAATGTAAGCTAATCGTGCCCAAGTGCTCATTACATATTATACAAAGATCTGTGTATGTTTAAGGAATAACCGTGTCCCATTTATTCCATTTATACCTCTAACAGTTTCCATCCTTGATACACATCATCAGCATAAAGTGGACATATGCATATTATCGGGACTTCCATGTCCATGTATTTTTTCTGGAGTTTTGGCCAATGTGAGGGAGAATTTTAGTTTGTCTTTTTTTCAGTATGAAAACATGTTAGTTTTGTCAAACTTGGTGTTGTCCATTTTACGTTAAAATTTCTGTTTCAGTTGACAGACTTAGATTTGTGTTTTATATGATATATATCTGTCTATCTATCTTCGAGTACTGTTTAACTCCCTTTCTGTTATTTTCTTCTTCACAGCAGACGGCCTCAGAATTGGAGGTTACCCAAATCTAAAGATGTTGAGGAATACAAGAAACAACATAAAATAACTATGAAAAACAAATGCAATTAAAACAACGTGAAATTATATTGAATCATCATATTAAAGGGGCATAATTACAAAATTTTATAAAAGACAATTAAACACACATTTCTGTCGGGATCTAACTCTACGTGATGGACCATTTTTATCTCGGACAAAGTATATGGTACATGAAAAAGGTCCTGCAATGTTGTTCAAATGATCATGCATATCTTTAACAGACTGCAAATAAAAGATAGATTTTAAGAAATTATTCATTTATATCATACTACATATTTATATGTTCTGTCATTTCTAAAGAAAATTAAATTTGTTTCCTTTTATTTGTTTACTATCTATCTCTGTTGACAGAATGAACAATTATGAATATAAAGATGATTGCAGCTCCCTGGTATTTCCTTAACTGTTTTGTTACATGCTCAAATCTAGAATCAGGCAGTACTAAGTAATCGAAAACAAATTTTGCATATTTTTCTTTACCTTATGAATAGATGAATTACAAGGAAAAGACAATTTTAAACACCAGATTCTTTTATCTTAAATGTGTACTTAAACTTCCCAGATAAAGTGGAAACATCATCAGTGGAAACATCATCAAGTGAATGAAGCTTTGTGCAATAACGCGTTCCCGATGTCTTTTCAGTAATTTTTGTTTGTAGGTTCCAAAACTCGCC
This sequence comes from Mercenaria mercenaria, assembly GCF_021730395.1. Taxonomy (NCBI): domain Eukaryota; kingdom Metazoa; phylum Mollusca; class Bivalvia; order Venerida; family Veneridae; genus Mercenaria; species Mercenaria mercenaria. The sequence goes on from NC_069378.1 coordinate 4,790,645, forward strand.
CGCTGAGCTACACAGCCATTGCTAGTTGAAATTTTTATTACCTCCAATGAAAAGCAGGAAGGAGATATAGAAATCCAGTCCGTCAGGTAATGCTAACCTCAAAAGCCATAATTCCGTCATAATTTAGTTTTAGAAACTTCATATTTTTGCAGTTTTGTCCGAACGATTAATTTGCAACAAATGTAGGGAATTTAAAGAAAGTACATGTAATGATAGAAAGTACTGACCACGAGAACCAGGCCCTGTGTTCACAAAACATTTTTCGGTCTCAGCTGAGTTTGAGTTTGAAATTTTAATATCAATTTTACTAAACCTTCAACAGTAAATACCACCTGACACTGATCATCAATACTGGTTAGTCATTTGAAAATAGTTAATAACTTAAAATTTAGTTTTAAACATGCTATCTAGATATAGATGATGTATAAAGTTTCATTATCAAACTCAGCTGAGACTGAAAATGTTTTGTGAACACGGGGCCAGAACTCTTTCTTGAATAATGTGTGAATGGTTTCCAATTTTGTACTTGTTTTCCTTTAATAACTGCGCCATCTGAGGGGTATTCAAGAAAGTATGTGGGGAAGTAGATCTACATAGCGTAAAAACTAATCTCTTAATTAATTCTGAATTATCCCCCTTATTGTACTCGAGTTTGGACTTTCTATTAACTTTTCAACCACTGAAGGTAATGTGAACCTGACAAAAATGTTAAAATGTAGGTCAGGGCACCCTGCGCTTAAACCATAACACTCTTGAATCATATCCCGTAACTGTACTTTTACATAATTTTTCATCCGTTGAATAAACAATAACAAGACTCCTTACACAATGATAAATAGTAAAAAGAGGAATTTACAGAGTTCAAGAACTGCAAGTTCTGCAACACTAGCTTGAATACTTTTCAAATTATTACTTCCTTCACCCCCACCCCCGCCCCGTGAAATCACTTAACTTTTATTTTAATGTAATATTCTTTCTAGTCAGTGGTCGGGGAATACTGCAGGTGCCCCGCCAGGAAATATATCGGGCACAGGCGGTCGCTTACCAACCGTAAGAAATCTAGACGGCTACCTCATAGGACGATCCGAGCGGGTCTCAACTCACAAAGGTAAGAGATATAAAAAGAAATATAAGTAGAGACAAACATTCCCATAAAAAGAGTAAGTTTCTGTCCGCTCAATTCCATATATAGCCCATTTATCATCAAGACCTATCAATTTCGATAATCCGCTATTCGAGACACTACACTATACATGTACATTTTAACGGCGGTTTCCTTTTTAATAATCATATACACACTAAATTAATGTATACGTATACCTTATTATGTGATCAAATAACAAAATCTTTGCTCTTTTTAGATGTGATAAACACTCACAAACCTTCAATAGCTCATTACCAGATGTTTCATCCTTATTTTCATTTTCTTGATGATACACCGGACTTTTCAAACATGATTACTGGACGCCTCGGGAAATCAAACCGGTTTAGAGGTCCGGTTACCGGACACGTAGCCACGATACGCAGTGTCGTATTTTTGAAGCTTCCGAGCACAAATATAAAAGCGCCCTCTGATATCATAATGAGAGATGTACATTATGGTAACCTCATTGCTTAGTTCTATGCTCCATTTTGCTTAGTGACAGAGAGAGTGTGTCTACTCTCATGTCTTAAACTTGGTAGAATATTTCTGTCAACTGTTCTTGCGTACGAGTGACCACATTCACCCCGTCCAGGAACCACTTTTATTCATATCAACACAGACACATGGTAAAGGAAAGATGTAAGTTTACCACAAGGCAATCCACCGAATGTAGCATCTCGCACTGCAGCATGACCGAAAGCAAGATAAATCCTAGACTAAAGAAGACCCGATGAAGCAATACAAGTAGCAGTATGGATACTGTAGACAAATGAACAAGGAATGATGTAACAGTTTGTGCGATAGTGACTTGCATGTGTCAAATGGTTTAGAAAATAATTAATGTAAAACTAAAACCACCTCCAGGTGTGGTTTTATTGTTACACTTAAATATAATCAACATTTATATCACCAGTGCAAATACACATGCTTTAAAATCCCACCGAATCTGACAATTTTGCGGGAAAATACGCATGGTTATCTTTATGTTTATAAACAATGGATGCAATGGTTGTTAATTGTATACTTCCTTTTTATATCTGCACGCCCCCTTGTTTGTAATATTTTTGTTTGTTACAAAATCAGTATCAAAACCAACTATGCCTATGTTTCTACATCCATGTTTACTGCCCAAAATGCAACAATGTTTATAAATAATCCTTGCAGATATTTGCCTAAATCCACATTCCACTGCCTAATTTGGATGTAAACTAGATTACATTTTTGTTTAGTATCTCAACCACCAATTAGCGCCAGCGCTAGAATAATACGGATGTACAGTCTGAACACTGCATTATTTCAGACACTATTAATTTGGCATGTATGTTGATGACACCACTGTTAATTATTTCGACACTGACATTTAATATTTAGAGCAAGAAATACAAAATAATCTTAGCCTCATCGACACATGGTGCAAAATTGCATCCAGAAAAAAAGAAATGTGTGCGTCTAAATACAAATTCAAAATGTAACATGCAAGAACTTGAACCGTTTATCAATGGAACGGTAATTGAAAATGTAATAAGCTGATATATTATTTGAATCTGTATAGATCAAAAAGTAACTTGGTATACACAAGTTTGCATTTCTTTCTTTTTGGATAAACAAATAAAAAATTGTACTTTTAAAATAATTTCGTACTTTTTAATCAATGACATGAAGATGTTATATTAAATTAACAATACGTATTTTATGTCAAACACGGATTGTAGTTCTGGGGGCTTGTCTGTAAATCAAATACTGATCAAATATATAATATAATCAGAAGAAGAGAAATTCGCGTAATAATGAAAACAGGTATCGCAAATAGCGTGTTCAAAACTCTAATTCTTCTCAACTTTGAAAAACAGATACAATTATTTCCAATAGAAGTAGTATAATTGATCTTTCACAACCTTCAAATGACGACATCATTCTGTTATCTATGTAAGTGTTACTATACGCAGATGACATTGCATTATTTACTACGAAGCCAGATAGTCTTCAACTTAATAATCTTTTTTTAGATATTCACGCAAAAGGGGATTGAAAATAAATGTTACTAAAACCAAAATTTTGATATTTGAAAAAAGAAAATCTAGACATAATTATACATGGATTGTAAAAAGTCTCCCCGTACATTCAATCAGGGCTGTTATATTTCGATCTTCTCAGATCGTTCGGCACGACTTTTATGTCGTGTTATTAGTACTGTTTAGTTTCTCAACATGACCATTTCGGCCTGGGTGGTTCCAATACTCCCGCTTTCATAGCCTTGGATATGGTGCCTGCTTTTTAATTTTGTTTTTTGACAGTTCCTGTGATACGCAGGCTCCATAACCTCAGATCCCGTTCATAAATTCCGGTTTGTTTATTTCTGCCCATTGTTTCCTCGTTTGGGGCAAACCCTTTACTTTATCTGGGGACCAAACGCCGCTCTTCATGGAATTACACGCCTCAACACGTGTATCATTGAAGGTTTCATGTTCACCGCCGTTTGAATACATCGGCGGGTGTCTCTAAATTGTTTTTTGTACTTTTAGCATGTGTAAATGTTGAGTTCTGCTCAACCCGGGGCTAGAGGGCGTGGATGGTAGCATGCATTTCCACTACCGTCCATGAACAGACTCAATCAAACCGAGCCTGCAACATTTTCATTTTTGTCGTGTTGAGCGACCTGTGAAGTTTTCACTTTTCTCTATTTTGTAAATGGAGAAAATGTAGAAATTGTAGACTCTTTCTGCTATCTCGGTATGAAGTTCTCTTACACAGGTACTATGAAAAATGCTGTGAAAACGCTGAACGATCAGGCCCTAAACCATAAAATACAGTTATATATTTAGTCAAATTAAGTTTGACATTAAACCTAAATTGTACTTGATTGACTTGTATGCAACTCCAATAATGTTGTATGGCTCAGAATACTGGGGATTACACAATTACAACAAAAGTGACAAAATACATGTAAGGTTCTGCAAAATTGTTCTAGGTGTTCGTCCTCAGATTTCTAATGCTGCTGTTTTTGGAGAGCTTGGGGAGCGTGCTCTTCAAAACTAGTTATCTCGCACGCTTAGCTCAACAGATGTACGGATCGCGGGGTCATGAGTTCGATCCCCCGATGAGACTCAAATTCTCTGTGACAATTTGATAAAACACATTGTTTCTGAAATTATTCGTCCTCCACCTCTGATTTATGTGGGGACGTTGGTAGTTACTTATGGATAACAGGTTTGTATTGGTACAAAATCAAAGAACATTGGTTAGGTTAAATGCCCGCCGTTAAAGAAATGAAATACTGTTGAAAAATGGAGTTAAACCCAAACAATAAAAAACAAACTTACAAACACAGTGCATAAAACGTTGATAGAAATGACAATACTATTTCTACTTGGGCATCAGTGTTAAAAACAAACAGATAGCTTAGGATATAATTATTTATGGAATACATTCAGCTATAACTTGAACTATTTGTCAATGTTAACACAAAGATTACATGATAATTATACAGAATAACAAAACAGTCAAAATTGTATTACTACAGAAAGTTGAAAACTGTGTTCAAATATGAAAAGTATTTAGTTGTAAGCAGTGAACTAACATAGGAGAGAAATGTCTCGATTTAGACTTTGTTCACATTGTCTTGAAACTGAAAGTGCGAGGAAAGAACGTTACGAATATGTAAACTTTGTTCACAAAATGTAGAATCTTAATATAATTTCCTGTATTGATGTCCACTTTATAGAAACCGTCGTGACAAGTATTGTACTAACTATTTGCTTGTATGTATAAATAGTTTTAAAAGAATATTACCTTTGAATGATAAAAGAATTATTAAATATACAGCCAAATATGTCTTCTGGTATGCAGTTAAGCACGGAACAACATACAGATGCTGATTATTTTTTGTTGTTTTGTTGAACGTCACACCGAAACGCTTAGCTCATAGGTCATATGGCAACTTTCCAGATTCTTATGATGGAAAACTACCCTAGATGCCCCTCCGGGCATTACTTTATCATTGGCGGGCACCTGGGTAAAAAAACAACGATCTTAAAACATCCTCACATGAAAAATTATTCGCCCCAATTGAGGGTCGATCCCACATTGGTGAAGGGAAAGTGATTTGAAGTCAGCGACCTTAATCTGTCGGCCATGGTGGCCCCTTGCTGCTTTTAAAAACTTCGCCATATTTATTAATATTGTCATATGTAATTGTTATATGCTATAAAAATTTATGTAAATTCAAGTAATACTTTGGCCATCTTTTTATATATATTTGTAAATGGCCAAAGGTATATTCTCCATGCTGATATGCTAATAAATCTGAAAATGAAATAAGACTTAAATGTAACCATAATCTTGTACAAATCTTTTGCACACAAGTATAAATATAACCTTCGTTCTTTTTTTTTATTGAAGCCTAGAACAAACTACTTGAAACAAACTTTTACACACAAAGCAGTCAATTCGATCAAACATAAAACTGCAAGATAATTTATAAACATAAAGGATTAGTTATTACAAGAACAACGTTAATTATACAAAAAAATCTTATTCTGGCGATACTTTTACATATTGTTCTAATATTTTTCAAATCACCAATTACCGTAATGTTTTCTTGTGATAAATGTTAGTTTTTTGTTTTTTTAAAAGATCGATGCATGAATGTACAAGTAAGCAAAATAAATTTCATTGACTTATACTTCTAGTGAAAAACCCTTACAACTTCAAATCGAGTGTGTTTGTCGTGATAAATTTCAATATTAATGTGTGCTATTGTTTATACTGTTTATTTACTTGTGCACAGAAGGCCGCATTGAATATAAATTGTTTGTATACGGTGTAATCTATTTACCTTTTTAAAATATTGATTTTATTGTTATTATTAACATTATCATTATGTAATATATCTTTGTTTTCAAGAAATTTCTATCATTAACAACAGTCAAAACGTTATCCATATTCAATTTATCAATAAAGTCTACTCCAGCTGACCAAATTTGTTTAATGATAAATCTTCGAAGTATGACATATTTAACAATGCTCATGATATCGTCATACTTGGAAATGTGGAAAAATAAAACAAACACGTTTCTTAATAATTATTATTTCTAGAATGTGACCATAATTCTAGCAGAGTAAAAAACAATTCAGGATACCAAACTATTGTAAAAGTAGTAAATTAGGAGAAAGACAAACACAATTATAGACAATATATCCATTCAACATACAAAATCTTGGACTGCAAAATATTTACTACATAACCTTCAGTACATAAGCAATAACATGAATGTTCATTATGTGTCCCTATTTCCATGTATTCCAAGAGATTTTAGCCACAAATTGGGCACGTGACTTGACTGTACCTGAAATGCAAGGCATGAAGCTTATAAACAAGAAAAGACTGACATGTTTAGAAATATAATTTCTGTTTAGTGTCTGACATTATTATAGGTCAATTATTTCTAATAATTGTATATAGTTCAGGGTTTTTAGGGTTTGGGTTACAGGTAAAAAACATTTTTGTACTTTGTAAGCAAATTTCTTGTTGTACCTGAAATACTGTATTGGTATTTCATGTATTTAATGAATTATTACGGGTTTTAATTTACTATGTTACGCGCCACTACAGCAATTGTAATGCTCGTTTGTTTACCGTTTTGACAGCTGTCATCTGTCAAATGATGTTCCATTATTTCTTGTTTATATTTACCGTTTGTTGTTTTATATTAATTTTTCAGATTATATCTTTGATAGGAATGGAATCATATCATTGAACATTATTATTAAAACCCATAAATGAACATTAAAATTATTTTGTCATCTGGCCCACCCTCTCGTAAGACCATGAAGCCAAGTCGTCTATAAGACAATCCTGAGCTAGCTCGGAGCGAAAAGAAGGGTAAAATATATACGTAAGGTATTGTGTCTCTGTGTGATTTAGGTTTTGTTTGAAGTAATGTCTCACTTGGAATTTTAAGTGCTTTCTGTTGCCAATGCGTATATTAGGGTTTCACCTGGCGGGGATAACGTTAATTAGTCTCCTACTGGTTGAAACCAGTTTCGGGGACGATAGGAATGCACTTTTCCGTCATTCTGTCCGTCCGTCCGTCCGCAATTTCATGTCAGGTCCATAACTATATCGAAACTAAGTTAAATAACTATCTAAGGCAGATAAATGAGTGGGCAAAACAGTGGTTAGTTCAGTTCAATCCCCAAAAAACTGAATTTATGTTCTTTTCCTTAGGGTCCTTTAGAAAACCAGAATTATATTTTAATGACATAAAAATAGATTACGTCCAACATCATAAACACCTTGGGTTAACTTTAAGTCAGGATTGCAAATGGCACGAACACATAAATAATATTTCTGCTTCAGCTTCTAAGGTACTTGGTTCAATGAGGGCAATTAAATTTAGGTTAAAAAGAGTTTCATTAAACCAAATCTATTTATCTTACATGAGATCTATTTTAGAATATGCCTCTGTCGTTTGGGATGGGCTGCACTGAATATGAAAAACTTTCACTAGAAAGACTTCAGTATGAAGCTGCAAGAATAGTTACAGGTTTAACCGAATAAGTTTCCATAAATAAACTTCTTGCTGAAACAGGATGGTAGTCACTTTCTGATAGGAGAACGATTCAAAAACTAATTACAATTTTTAAAGGACACAATTATCTATTACCAGTTTACATATTATAATTAGATTTTTTCCAAACATTGTTACAGAAAATGTATCGTACAATCTACGTAATAGTGATAATCATATTACCATTGCTAGGAGAACCCAGATATACTCAAATTCATTTATCCCATCTTCAATTTCCTTATGGAACAATCTTGAACTTGAAATTCGGAATTCACCATCACTAAGAATTTTCAAAAGTAGAGTAAATAAAAAATTTCAACCACCGCTGGTTCCTTCTTATTATCTTGTGGGTGAAAGACGTTATTCAGTATATCATGCAAGAATAGGAAACAATTGCAGTAACTTAAACAATCATCTTCGTGAAAATTCAACATGTCACTGTGGAGTTGTATGCAAAGATGCTGGGCATTACTTTTTTCAATGTCCAACTTTTAACGAACAACGCATAAATAGAGAATATTAGGTTACTGTCTGATAAATTTAAATTTATGAGGCGAGTTGAAGAAAATATATTAGGCGAGGCTGTGCCGAGCCTTATATTTTTTCGTAGACGAGCCTAATAAATTAAAAATTTTCAGACAGTAATCTAATATTCTATTTAATATCCTAACTGTTCAGAAAATTGGGGAAAAGTCGTTGGAAAGAGTAACAGCGTGCAGACTTGACGTCATATAATATGACGTTTGCTAGTGTAATTCAGTTTGTGGAAAATTGAAAAAATGCAATAACTTTTTTGTTTCTGGATAAAAGCTTTTGATTTTACCACTTACTTTCTTAGTTAGAACATTTACGATACAATGAAAACAGTTTCAATGAAAAATGCGGAAAAAATTGTTTTCAAAATTTCCGGCTGAAGTGCTGTAAATGTGAAAAATGGCAATAACATTTTTGTTTCAGGATAAAAACCTTTGATTTGACCACTCATTTTCTGAGTTGAGACATTTCCAATACAATGGTGATGATTTAAATGCAAAATTTTGATAAAATTAGTGATTTCAAAAGTTCCCACAAAAGTGATATCTTGACACTGACTAGATAAAGCAAAGTTTATTAGGCAGGCTGATATTGTGCTATATCTTATATGAGGGTAGGATAAATCTATTTAGGTTGGCACGACATTTTCATCTTTTGAACATGGACTGTTTATTATTGGGAAAACATGTGCTGTTACCAGAGAAAAATGAAGAACTATTCATCGAAGTTCAAAATTATATAAAACATACTAATCGTTTTGAATAGTGATTGGATGTGTATCATTAATAGTCCTTAATTACATCCCTCGTGACTCTAAAACTCGTTCTTAATCCTTGTGGAAACTGGCATCAACTTCTTTAATCTGTTCGAGCTATTTTATTCTTTCTTATAAGGGCTTTAAACAACCAAAACATAAATATTGCTCATTTACATTGTATTTTGCTCCTTTAGGTTAAAATTGTCAGCCGGTCAACTTTAATATGTTTTTTATTAGGGGAGGGCATTCATTAATGTTGTAAGAACTTGTGGCCCAACCCTTTTTGCTTTACTTCTTTATGCTGTGTATATGTTCTGTTATTGTAAATATGTATAGAGCAAATAAAATATGATTAAACTAATTTACTGCAATATAACACTTATATGACCTGACTAATTGCTTTAGGGGCATTTTATGTGCACTTCGTGAGAAAAACAACATGCTTTTCTATAGTGAAGCGCTTATTAATTAACCTAGATTTTAATCTGTTTAGTCTCGCCTTTTTGTAGGAAAAGTGTTTATTTACTTATGAAAAAAATATAAGGAGAGTGTGTTTTCTTTCCACATCAATTTCTTTACACAATGCATAACAATCAACATGGCTAGGATAATATTGGTATATACGAGAAGCAAAGCACCCATATATCATTACCTTCGACGTCCAATAGGTGTGGAAAGTCAAATGCAAGATCAATATGTAGAGCCAGCTGGCAATCCATGGATAATCAGCTGCTCATACCAATGCTCAATGATTCCTAGGAATCAGTAAATCTACAGCAACACATAGACATAGTACGGTGTAACCTTTTACAGCTACCACACGGCACTAAATGTCCGCTGTTGTGACTATTTAAGATAAAAGGTGAGGGTAGATTTCTTGGAGAACCCCCAAACACAGCCGTAGAGCCATGCATCGCATAGTAGGCATACAACAAGAAGCGTCAAAAATTGTATTTGTGTAATTGTTGTTGTTGTTAAAACGATGCAGATTGATTCTAAGCAAAGACCGTATAATTCATTTTGTATCGGATAAAAAAGGATAAAAATTACAAATAAACCAATTTTTAACTCTGAAATTAAAAATTGAGTTAAGCAATTAAAATATTAAAAACTTCTGGGGTGAATTCATTAGAAATAATTTACCATCGGCTAGAGCCCGATGTGGGAATGAATGTGGAATAATAAATCAGATGACTCTTAGACTACTGGGTCTGGAACACATAGGACGTTTGTTTGTTTGTTTGTTTGTTTTGGGGTTTTAAAGGGCCTTTTTTCAACAAAACGGCGGCTTTGTTTTTTTTTTAAATCCAGTTTTTTTCCCTCCTCCAAAAAAAATTTAAAAAAAAAAAAAAAATTTAATTTACGGGGAAGTAAAGTACAAAAATTTTTAACGGGGGTTTTTTATCGTTTATCTTTCAAAAAAATTTACAAAATGGTATAGACGGGCCAAAGATCCTTTTTGAAAACCCGGTTTTATTTTGAAAAAAAGGGGGAATTTTCTTTTTTTAACATAATAAAATTTAAAAAAATTATCAGAAGTCAAAACATTTTTTACATTTTTTGTTTCACAATAGCCCAAAAAAGCATAAAAAAAAAATGTTTTTCCCGGCCAAAAGTCAGCTAAAAAGCAGGGTTACAAATTTGATGCGTTTATTTCAAAATGTTACCTCTCTTTTGACTTCACTACTGCAATTCCACAGACTTTGTTTTTTACGTTATTAAAATAAACATTTTCCTATGATTTTCCTACAAAAAAATACCATATGCCCAACCTTTTTTGAAAAATTTTCCTTATCACATTTTTTCCCCCGGGGGGGTGTAATAAATTCATTAAAAAAAAACATAATACACTATGTAATAAAGTTTTGGACGTCGAGTCTTTTTTAAAAGAAAAAGGAGACTTTGGTAAAATTTGACTTTTTATATAGTAAAAAAAAGTAGTTTTTTTGGGTTTTCGACGGGAAAGGCTAACATGGGGATAAAAAGAATAAAACATTTGGGGCTTTAGTAGTTTTAAATAGGGGGGGTTTTGGCGCATTTTTCACCAAATTTTTAAAATTTTAGTCTTTGACCAAAACCGACCAAATGCCGGATTTTTAAAAATCCCTGGTTTTAACTTTATTTTTCTTTTTCTCATTTTTTCAAAAACCCGGGGTTTTTAAATAGCTACATATTTTCTGAAAATGTTTTTTTGGGAAATTTTAGGGGTTGGGTTTTTTTCCTGAAAAGGGTTTATGGGGGAAACCACAAATTCCCCCCAACCCAAAAAACCTTTCCTTTTTTTTCTGCCAATTTGGCAGAAAACTGCCCATTTGCTTTTATTTTGGGCCCGGGAATTTTTTGGCCCGAACTTTGGCCAAATTTTCGGCCCCCCAAAAAAAAAATTTTTTGGCAGTTTTATTTTTTTTGATAAAATTTTAATTTTATTTGATCTTATTTTGAATTAATAATACATTTTAGCCCTTTAAAATTTAATTTTAAATACTTTTGATATAGTTGAGTTTTACAAAATAAAATAATTGTTTAAAAAAAAAAGTTTTTATGAAAAATATAAACCTCATTATTTTACAACAAAAAAGGGGGAAAAAAAAATGAAAAGGGCTATTTGTTCTTCTTGGGGAAAGATGAAATAAAAAGTTTTTTAAAAATTAGGGGGGAAATTTAAGATATTAAACAAAGAAATTTTCCCTTTATTATAAAAAAATTTTTTAAACATTTCCCAGGATAAAATTAAATTGTGGGCCAGGAAACCCCCTTTGAAAAGGGACCCCCTGTCAATGAACGGATGCATTTATGTATGGCCTTTTTTTTTGCTATGACGTTTTTGTAAAAAAGGGAAATGTGATAAAAAAAATGTTTTCCTTTTTAAATTTAAAATAAATCAAAAACTTTTGGGAAAAAAGGGTTTGCAAAACTTTTTAGGGGAAAAACCTATAATTAAAAAAAAAAATAAAAAACTGGGGCGGGGCCCCAAAAATCAAAAAGGGGGAAAAGGGGGGTAGAGAAACCCCCCGAAATAAATTGGAGCGATAAATTAGCAAAAAAATTACAAAAACCAAATTTAAAAGGAAATTTTAAAAACGAAGAGTGAATTTAAATGAATTGATGATATTTGGTCAGCTTTTTTGGGTTGATATGCAAGCTTTTTAAAAAATAAAAAAAAGGGTAAAGTACTTTTTTTAACCGTTATTGATTTTTTAAATAAATAGGGCCTTGGGGTTATTCCATTAAAGAAAAAAAACGGAAAATTTCTTTTACTAAAAGCATTTGAAAAAAAAATTTTTAAGAAGGCGATTACCATAAATTTAGGGTAATAAAGGGGAAAAGAATTTTATAATAAAAAGTTTGAATCATTTTTGAAAAAAAAAGTTTAAATATGAAACCTCCCTTTAATAAAGGGAAAAGGTTTGAGTAATAAAAAGTTTAATAGAATTTTTAAAAAGAATAATGGGGAAATTTTTTAAACAGAAATTAAAATTACTTTTACTTTTTTAGATAATTTGCAGGATAGGGTTTAAAATAAATCTAAAAAAACCCAAAACATTCTAGAAAAAAATGACACCAAAACCAAAGCTAGTAAAAATTTTAAATAAAGGAAACTTTTTTATTTTAAAATTTATATGGGTGTTTTAAAAAACCAAAGAGTAAAGAAAAATTTTAAAATTTGGGGTGATGGGTTTTCGTTAAGTAAACTAAAAAGGAAAATTTTTAGAAAAGGATATACCCCAAACGGGAAAAGGGGAAATATTTAAAATTTTAAAAAATTTAAATAATAAAAAACCCCAGAACATACATTTTAAAGATTTAAATAAGGGGAAATATTTAAAGGGGTTCTTTTATAAACAAGAATTTAAAAACCTTACTACACAAAAAAGTTTTTAGAATAGAAAAAGTTTTTAACGAGACAAAAGAAAAAACCAAGCTTTAAGAAATAAAAAGGGTTTTTTAGCAAAAAATTTTTTTATTTGGGGTTTACCTTTTTAGCGATCTTGAAAAAATTTCCCAATTTTAGAAATAAAAAGTTTAATTTATAAATGAGCAATAAAAATCTAATTTTTTTAATAAAAAAGGGAAATTAGAAACAAAGCCCTTTAAATTTATTCATTTTAACCCAAAAAATAGCCCTGCTGTTTTACAAAAAAAAGTTAAATTTTGTGGGAGATTAAGAAACCGGGATTTTTTAAAATTACAGCAGGTTTTTGGGTTGTTCAGCTGCTTAGTACTTGTTCCACTTTTCCCCAAATAGGGGGTACCCATTTTGTGGTGCTTTTTCCCTTCAGTAATTTACCATTTTTATAACAACAAAAACTTGACGACAAAAAATTTTTTTTAAAATCACATCATCAAAAAAAAAAAAACAACTTAAAAACAAAAGCACATTTTGGGAAAAAAGAAAATTAAAAAGAAGAAAAAAAAAGTTATTCGGGATATTTTTAAAATTCTTTTAAAATCAAAAGAAAAAAAATTATTCATCCCCCTTTGAAATGCACATGAAGGAAAAAAATTTAAACGGAAAAAAAAGTAAAAAAGAAAAAAGAGTTGTATTAATTTTAATTAAAGATTTTTTCTATAAGTATTTTTTAAAATTTGAAAAAATTATATCATTAAAAGGTTTAATATTGCATCAGGAAAAAGTACTTTTTTAAAATATTTTTAAAGAATAAAATCCTAATTTTAATAAATTTCCAAACCAATTCACAAAAGGCCCAAAATTTTATGGGCCCAATTAAATTCATTTTTAACCTTTTTAAACTTGCTGTCAAGAACCTTCCAAATATTTTTTTCCCTTTTCGGGTTAAAAAAATTTTTTAAAAAAGCATATAAAAATGTTATTTTTGCAAAAAATTTTTTTGAGGTGTTTCTGTTCTTGAACGTTGTTTTTTAACTAACAGAAAATGTTTTTACAAAACAAATCACGACAACGGTGTTAAAATGCCCCCGAAGTGGGCAATCCAATTTTTTTTAAACAAATCATATTAAAAAACCAAAGGAAAAAACCCAATTGATGGATTTGTTTTTGTTTTAAAAACCCTTTCCCGAAATATGTTTTTAAAAAACTTCAAAAAAGAAAAAAGACGGAAGAAAAAAAAAAGTTGGTTTTTGATTATTTAGAAAAAAACTAAAAAACAAATTACACGAAAAATGGTTAAACAGAATGTTTAAAGGAAAGGGTTTAAAAAATTTTTAAAAAGTTGATAACAATTTAGAAAAAAAAGACTTTAAAAAACTTATTCAAAAGATATAGATAATATTAAAAAAATTTCTCAAACCCAAAATAATTTTTTTAGGTCGGGTTTTAAAGATTTTTTTTTTATAATATATTATAATTTAAAGGTTAAAAGAAAGGTAGATGAATGATTTTTGCCCCAAAAAATTCCCACACTTTAGGAGAAAAAAATGAAAACCAGATGAAAATTTTTATATAAGAAAGTTTTTTAAAAGAAAAAATGTTTTTAAATATCGATTAAATCAAATAGTTTGTGATGAATATAAAAATCATGTTTATTGAAAAATTACAAAATGTTAAAAGATCCCTTTTCTTCGTTTTAAAAAACTTTTTTTGAATGGGACGTGGTTGTCTTTAACGAAGAAGAAAATGGAAAGATTATGTGATTGTCCCAGAACCCCAAAAAATTATCGAAACAATCCTAAAAAAAATTTTTTTGTAACCCCTGTGAAATAATGAAGAAAAAATTATAGAAGCACTTTCCCAAAAATAAAAGAATTTTGGGATTAATGCTGGGTTAAAAAAAAAATGTGTTGTGAAGGGGCAAAAAACCCAAAAAAATGTGGAATATCAAAAGTTAATGGAAAAGATTTTAAGTTTTAAAAATTTTTTTTCTTCTTTAAAAATAAATTTAAAAAATTTATTTATTTTATTAAATTTTTTTTTAAATTTTTTTTTTGCTTGAAAAATTTTTTTTTTTTAAATATAAAAAATAATGGAAATCGAGAATCAAAAAAACAAATTATAAGAAATTTGAAATTAAAAAATTAAAATATAACAAGATCCAAAAAAATCAATTATTTTAACTATAAAAAGAAACTTTTTGAAATACTTAAATCGAACTTAAAAATTTTAAAAAGGAAAAAAAAATAAATGTTTTTTTAAAAAAAAAACTTTTGCAAAAATGGATAAAACTTTATACAATATATAAATCGCTTTTTTTCAAACAAAGGGTTTTGAAATTAAATTTAAAACAAAAAGAAATAAAAAAAACTTTTCATCCCAAATTTTTTAAAGAAAAAATAAAATGAATTGGGAATTGGGTTTCAAAGGAAACGGGTGGGAATAGGTTCATTTATTCTCCTTTTAAAAAAATAAATATTTTAAATCCATTGGCCTTTCTTCAAGTTATTTAGAATTTCCAAAACCATTACAAAATTTTAATGAAAAGGATTTAAAAAATATTTAAAAAATTTATGATAATGGAAATTTTTTGATGGGGGGGTCATTTTGGGTTACAAATTTCCCGTTGAAAAAGACCCTCAAAAAGTTTCAAATATAAAAAACATATAAACGAATTTTATTTTTAATGGGGTTTTAAAAAACCGTTTCATTAAAACAAATACCTAAAAAAGAAGTTTTAAAGGGAAAATCATTTAAAATATTTGGGGTAAGAAGAAAAAAGTATTTTTCCATTGTAATAAACCCAAGTAAACAATTCGAAGAACCGGGCATGTTGCTAATTACAATGATAAAATAAAAGATAAAATAAATGATGAAAACGTAAACCCCCAAGAACTGTAAATCCAACATTATGTTTGGGTAAAAGACTTTAATAGATTTTAAATTTTTTCCCCAAAACCCAAAAATTAAAAGAAAAAAAATATTTCTGTAAAAGTTGTTTACAAAAAATTTTTTCAAATGAAAAAAATATTAAATGAACACATACCAAAAAGTTTTGCTATTAAGGGATCCCCAAAGGTTTTAAAATTTCCAAAAGAGGGAATAAAGTACCCAAATTTTAAAAATTTTCATAAAGGTTTTTTGCGTACCTTTTTTGTAATTTATGCTGATTTGAATCAATAACTAAAAAAGTTTTAACTGCTTTTCCCCTCCAAATGAATCTTCCTTTACTGAACCATATCAAAATTTATATAGATTTTGGTTACGGCCATAAAGTTGTTTTTTTGTTATGACGATAAATTAAAAACCAACCCAGATTTAAAGAGGACCTTTAAAGCAGTTTTTAAGTTTATTTTAAAAAATTTTTTGAAAGAAAGGAAAATTGTAAAAAATATTTAGTGTTAATTTTAAAAAAAAACTAAGAATGTCCCAAAAAAGATAAAGTGAATTTAAAAAAAAAAGTTTTGTCATATTTGTGGGAAAAAAAATTTAAAAAAAAAATGAAAAAACCCTTCCCCTGGGCCATTGTCCCTATAACAGGAAAATTCAGAGGGAAATGCTCCTCAGAAGGGAATATTAATTTTTTAAAATAACCATAAAATTCCTGTTATTTTCATAATTTAAGAGGTTAAGACCCGGGCATTTTTTTTATGCAACAAATAGGAAAATTTTTAAAAAAAAATTTAAAGGGTTTTCCTAAAAAATATGGGAAAAATATATGGCCCTTTTTGATTTTGACTTGGAAACTTTATTTATTCATTCCCAAATTTTTGTTTTCAATCAAATTTGGAAAAACCCAGTAAAAAATTTTTCCAAAAATTTAAAAAACTTTTCCAAGAAATTTTTATTGGGGAAAAAATTAATTTTTTAAAGAAAAAGGGGTTTAACCCTATGATTAATTTTGGGTCATTTAAAAAATTTTTAAAAAAACGAATTTCCTTTTAAAAAAAAGAGTTTTTTTTTCCCAATTTTTAAAAGAAACTTTTTTTCTGAAATGAAAAACGAACATGCTAAAAGATATCTGGGAAAAAATTTAAAATAAAAAACACTGGGAGAATTCATGATCAAAATTTGAAAACTGACGATTTCTTTTTTGCTGTGTATTCGAAAATTTTAGAAAAATTTTGTTTAGGTATACAAATTAATCCTTGTCTTTTTTTAGTAGTCCTGGGTTTGCTTGGGGGCAATTTAAAAAAAGACTGGAATTAAGTTAGATTTTAAAAAACTTTATATTGGGTTTCTTTTTATTGAAAAGGGGCTGAGAAGGGGGGGAATTTAATTATATTTCAAAAAAGATACAGTAAAGCAAAAAAAATAAATATATGAAAGATTAAAATTTAAAAGAAAAAAGAAAAAAATTATGTACCCCCGACGCCAATAACCTTTACCCGGGTTTGGGGTATGTGTCAACCTTTGCCCCCTTGGGGAAAAATTTTAAAATTTTATCCGAAAAAAAAAATTTAAGAAAAATTAAATTTCAAAAGGTAAAAAATAACTTTATAGTTAAAGTGATTTGAATTTTCCCAAAAAAATTAATAAAACCCACAACGATTATCCTTTAGCTCCTGAAAAAATTATTATACCAGATAAAGGGTTTCTGATTATAGTAAAAATATTAAAACAGAATTTTAAATGGAAAAAGTAATGTAAAGAAGTTGGTTCCAAATTTAATGAAAAAACAAAATTATGTAGTTTATTATAAAAAAAATTTAAAATATATACACAATTTGGGGTTTAAAAATAAAAAAAAAATACCCTTTAAAAAATTTAAATTTTTAAAAGAAAATCCCCTTTGGGTTAAAAAAAATATATTTTATTTTAATACTAAAAAAGATCTTTAAAACAAAAAAATTTATTTGAAAAAAGGGCTTTTTTAAATTAAGAACAAATTTTGTATTCGGAAACGATGGGAATTTACGCAAGAGGGTTAATATTAAATTAACACATGATAAAATATTTTTTTAAAAATACTACCCAAACCTTCTTTTGTTAGTTAAACGATGTTTAACTCTAATTTTTTTGGGTTTTCTAGAAAAAAAGAAATTTGTTAAAAAAACCCTTTTTATGTTGGATGTGATTCTTTTTTATCAAAATTTTTAAATGTTTTTTTTTTCATTTAATTACATTAAGGAAAAGTACGAGGGTAAATTGTAAATTTTTTTTATGACACTGATTCATTATTTTATAAAATTTAAAAACCAAAATCATTGAGGTTTTTTAAAAGGACAAAGATTTTTTTTGATAATAGGATTACGTAACAACTCAAAATTTTATTTCGTATAAAAAAAAGAAAAAAAAAATTTAAAAAGATAAAGCTGCTGGTGTAGTTTTGTTAAATTTGGGGTGGGATTAAGAAGTAAAATGTTTTAAATTTTTATTAGAAAATAAAGTTAACATTAAAAATGAAAAGGGAATTAAAAAATTTTTTGTTAAAAAAACAATATTTATAAAAATTATAAAGATCTTTTTTTAATTTAAAACCAAAAGTAATCACCCCTTTTAAAGTTTTTCGTTCTGAAAAACCAATTTTTCCCGTTATTTTATAAATAAAACATCTTTACATTTTATGATGATAAAAATATTTTCTTGAAAATGGTTTGATACTTTGCTTTTCTTAAAAAATTTAAAGGTTTTTTTATTAAATTTTTTATTAAAGTTTTTATTAAATTATAAAACCAAAAATTTTTAAACTGAATATCATAACTTTAAAAAGAAAAAATTTAAATAACTCATTTTTTTTAAATTCTTTGCTAATTAATAGAAATAGATTCATTTTTTCTGTTTTTTTTACATGAAATTTGAAGAATTACATTTTTTTATTTTTTTTTGTAATTTAGCTTCCCCTTTATCAATTTAATTGCTCAAAAAGAAAAATTAAAATGCAATTAAAATTAATTGTTCATTATTCCTTTTTGAATAAACCGGACAGCATTTACAGTTTTCCATTGAAATAATCCACTATCATATTTTGGGGTAAACTTTTTTAAAAACAAGGAGGTTTTCTTTTTAATTGCCTTTCTTTTTTTTTTCTATTTTATTTACTTTTCATTTATATATTGAATATTCCCATTATATTAATTTTTCCCCAGTTAAATTTCAGAAAATAAACCCTTTTAGTTAAAATAATTTATAATATTTTTTTTCATTTACTCTTTGTTTTTAAATTTTTAGTTTTTTATACAAAAAATCATACAAGGGTACTTTATCTTGTAACTTTTAAATGAAAAATAAACAATAAATCCGCAAAGCATACTTTTTTTGTCTTGTTTTGAACATTGTTGTATTTTACATTTTTATACTTAATTATTCTTTCGGCGGGGAAGCCCAAAAATGGACGAAATACAAAGCATTTCTCAAAAAACCTTGGTTTTATAAAATACAAAGTTTTAAAAGAAAAAAACCCAATGTGTTCCAGGCCCAATAGAGTCACCAAAATTTAAAAAAATTTCCCCAACTCGCCCTTTTTTTTTAATTTGGTAAATTTTTTTCTACTAATACACCCTAAAGTTTTTTTTTAATTTTTTTACCCATTTTTAAATTTTCAAAGTTAGTTTTGGGTTTGTTTTAAATTTTTTTTTTTTTTTACTTGGGAATTCGTCTGAAAGGTCTCCGTTGAGATCAATCTGAAACCCTTTTCCACTTAACAAAATGTAACAAAGGTATTCCTAGACTAGCACCAACATACCTAAAAACCCCCGTCTTGTTTTTTTTTTGAAATTTAATCACCCCAACCCTACTAGTGTTTTTCTTTTTTTTGGTGTAAGATAGGGGATATCTTTTTTCTCTTATCTTTATACTAAATAATACCATTTCCCAAGTATTTTACAAAACCCCAGTACGGGCTACCCCAACAAAGACCAATGCCAAAGGGGGCTAATATTTTGGACTATTTTGCTGCCATTGGAAGAATTGTTTTTCCTAACAAACCAGCTAAAGCTCCAAAAATCCCCCATTTTGCCTTAAACGGACATCTTTTTTTGTGAAATTGTAATTTCTAACCCCTTCTTTTTTGCAACAGCTTTTTTAATTTGATTAATTTGTGTTTTTTTTTTTTAAAAGTAGGGAAAGTTTCCATGTAATTGTTCATTTTTTAATCTAAAAGTTTTGGGGAAATTTTTTTGTTTAGGTGGGGCAAATTTTTTTCTTTTGTCCATCTGAAGGGTTAATTTTTATTCAATATAATTTATACATTATATTTTTATATTTATTTTAATTTATATTTATTTTATTTTAAACAATAACAAGTTCATTTAAAAAAATAACAATTCTTTTCCAATAGTATTTATTTCAACTTTTTCCTCATCAATCATTGCATAAACACGGACATGTGCGCCGGCCGAGCATTTTTTTTAGCTTTATGTTATTGCTTAGGATTTTCTTTTTTGCTTCCTTTTTAATTCAAAGTTAAAATGAACAAATCCATCAAATTTTGAAAATTAAATCATTTAAAAGACTTCCGAGTCTTTTATTTTTTTTAAAAAAAATTTAATTAATCACTATTTCTTGATATACTTTTGTATTCTATTTCTGGATAAAAAACCCTTTACCAATTTCAAGACACAAGAGCTCAAAATAAAAGTTTTTCAGCGCTGCATCAACTTTAAATGTATTAAAAAAAGTGGTTTTGTCTTTGTGCATTACTTTTTTCGGGTCGTTGTAAAAAAAACAAATACATTTTGGGGTTTTTTACCCCACTGTTTTCAAAATTTATGTCCTCTGTCGTGTATCAGTTGTTTTCGTCACCATTTCCCAAAGGGTATCCACTTGCTTTTGTAAACTTTCAGTAGCAATTAGACAAACCAAATTCATTAAAAACCAAACGTGGAACCCATTAAATTTTTTGTTAAAATTATCACCAGATCGACATTAGCTCAAAAAATTTAATTCATCATCATCTGTCACTGTAGTGTTTTTGAATTTGACTTGGGGGGAAAAATATTAGTTTCAAACCCCTGAAAAAATGAATAATTTTAAATGGAATTTTAGCTTTACCTCTTTCCACCTTGGATTAATAATTCCTAGTAAAAAACCCAATTATATTTATCTTGACCCTTCTGCTCTCACAGTTCTTTTTTAATCTAAATAAATAAACTCTTTGTTCCAGTTGTTTGATAACCTCGACAATTCAAAAATTTTTTAATTTATTACTTTTATAAATTTTAAAACATAAAAATTTTTTTCCTTTTTTGTTAACCAAACTGATCAAAAGAAGCTGCATTTTTAATTAGAGCAATTGATTCCAACATCATAATTATTACCACAGCAAGCTTATTTACTTTAAAACTTCTTCAAAATAAATTAAACCAATCAAAAATGAGTTCTATCTTTTAATTGTAAAGTGATATCCTTTTTTTTTGTTGTTTAACTTAATTTCCCAGGACGATTTTAAAGCTGTATCAAATTGAATAATTTAAATTCATACTTTCACAATATTCTTTTTTTAAAAACATGTATATTTTAATATTATTTTATTTTTTTTAAAATTTTAAAAATTTATTTTTTATTAAAGTTTAAAACTTTATTTTTTATTAATTTTAAAATTTTATTTTTTTTTAAAATTTTAAAACTTTATTTTTATAAATTAATCTTTTAATATTTTTTTGTTGAGCTGAGTTCCGCAGAGCTAAAGTCCAATCCCTACAATAATCTTTTAATTTTAAATTTTAATACCTCCTATTATCATTATTATTTTTTTTTTTTTTACTATTTTCTTTTTTTGTATTCCTTGGAAATTTAAAATTACCAACTGCTGGAGCGGGTTTCTTTTTAATTTTTTTAAAAAAACTTTGCTGCAGCAAAATTTCCCAATTCGTGCCAACCTTTTTTGTTCCACTTTCAAGTGGTTTTCCCTGCTTTTTTCCAAAGCTTTTTTCCAGTTTGGCTAATTGAAGATGGGCTGAACTTAAAAGGGCTTTTCTTTTAAAGTGTCAAAGATCCCTTTTCCCGTATGATTTTTTTTCCCGTGTGAGCATCAACATAAATAAATATTCCTTTATTTTTCAAAAACTTTTTGACTTATAAAAAACAAAATTTAATTTTTTTCATAAAAAAAGGGTTTAAAAATTTTTGTTTTAAATTAAATTTCTTTTAAAATTAGTGAAAACTTTTTTTCAACCCTTTAAAAATTAAATTTTTTACCAAATACATCTGAAATATATATTCTTATGAATTATAATATATTTATTTTTTTTCGAATATCCAATCTTTGGGTTCTTTTGTAAAATGGATAACCCTTGTAAATCTGCAGTACTTAAAGCATAGAAATATCACTGAAATTACCATAAACAAGTAAAATTTATCAATAAATCGAAATAAATGAAAAATTGTATCCACAGAGTTTTTATTTTTGGTGCTTTAGTTCCCCATTCAGTTTTGTCTAATTTTTTTTTTTCCCCAAATCCAAGCAATGTAAAAAATTTTGATTTTTCCAAATCCAACTTAAAATTATTGTAATTTAATCAAAATCTTAAAACTTTAAATAAAAATTCCCAACTTATTGGAGCAATTTTGTTTTTATAAAATTCAAAATCTCTTACTTATTAATGTTTCCTAATAAATTTATTAATATCTGTGAAACTGTAAAACCTTTGTAATTTAAAAATCTTTTCCAAACCTTACCATTTTGATAACGAATTTTTTATTGTCATATTCATCACTAATATTATGCCAAGAGTGGGCATAGTTTAATACTATCCAAACCAACAACGTAAGTTTTATTTTATCTAAAATTAAAAACGACAAATCTGATTGAAAATCACTGGGGGGGTATTTTTATTATTTTAAACTGTTTCAGAACTTAATAATATTTTTGTTTTCCATTTTTATAAATAAAAACTTTAATTAAAATTTAAATTCAAGAAAAATAATTTTTATTAACATTTCATGTTTTCGGAACAAAGTTTTCTTTTTAATTTCATAATTATTTAATACCTTCATTTTTTAGTTTTTTTATTATTATTTCCCATTAATTGAAACCCCAAATTAACTCCCCAAATCATTAACCCAAATTTTTTTGGATTTAAAAGGGCAAATTTAAAAACCTTGCCCCAATTACTTTTTTAAATTTTTTAATCTTTTATTGATAGGTAATCCTGACTTTTCTGTTTAAACTTTAAAAAATTTTTTTTTTTGAAAAATTTTAATGCTTTTTTTTTTGTTTATCTTTTATAATCAAACAATTAAAACTTTTCCCACTTTTTGTGTTAATGACTTTTTTCCCGTTATTCATCCTTAGCAATTTTAAATTTTTTTTACCCTAAAGTTTATTTAAGTTTTTAAATTTAAAATTTCCATATTTTCCATTTTGGTAAAATTTATAGGGGTTTTGATATCTTATTCCTTTTCCCGTATATTTACCTTTCAAGAATTTAAAGGGGGTCGTTTTTTTTATTTTTTTAATTTCCTTCGGAAATTGCTTTCTGTTGCTTTAAATCAAGATCTGGGATTTTTCTTTGGAATTTTTACCCGATTCATTACCAATTTTTTTTTTTTCTTTGATCCTTTCTATGAATTTTCCCTTTCTTCTTTTCTAGTCTTTTTTATTGGATTTTCAGATTCGTGTGAAAAAAAACAAACCTTTTTTGCGGTGTATAATATTTTTTTTCATCTAAAAGACCTAAAACAATATCTTTATTAAAAATTAAAGTAAATTTTTTCGGTCTTCTCCTAAACTTCTGATTCTTCAAAAATCACTCTCCATCATCCAAACCCTATGATCTTTCGGCGGGTAATAACGGTTTTGGGTTTTCCGGGAAAAGCTCTTCCAAAAACCCCTATATTTCCGCGGTAATGGTTTAAAGGTGTTGTAGTCCCGGAGGTGTTGTTCTTCCGTTACTCTGCCAAATTTTTTTTGTTGTTCTACTTTTTTTATTTTACAACAAAACTTTTGGAATAACGCTAAATTTTTGTTTTTTTCCAGGTAATGCTTTTAACTGCTTGATAATTTTTCTTTTTTACTTTTTTATTTTTTCAGTAATTGGGTTATAAATTTCAGTGAATATCCCATTTGACTTTTTTTTTTTTTCTCTCATTTTTTCTTCTCTAAGAGTTCATTTTTGTCCCACAATTTTTTTTTTTTTATTTTATTAAGTTTCGATTGCTTTTTTAATAAAAATTAGTAAGTAAAATAAGTAAAATAATGTAAGATAATGTAAGATAAGTAAGTATTGTAAAAAAAATGAAAAAAAAATGTAATATAAAATAAATGGAAATTCCCAAAATTGAACAAAAAGGATAAATCCAAAACTTTTTAAAAAAATTTTATCCCTTTTTTCCAATTTCATGTTTTGAATTTAATATTTGGGTCGTCAGGATCGGAAAAAAAAAATACATTAAGATTATTCGAAACCTCTTTTTTATTTTGATAAATTATACTTATATGCTAAAAATAGAAAATCTAAATTCAAATTTAATTAAAACTTAAACCAAATTGCAAAAAAATTAAAGTAATCAAATGAAATACTTGAATTTCGCTGATCCCAACCAAATGAACCTTTTGAGAATCTTGAATCAGAAAAAAAAAAAGTAGTAAATTTTGAGATTTTGTTGTGAAAATAAAAAGGTTCAAATGAAAAAACAAAATACTTTATTAAAGACTCCAAAAACTGTTGTGTTATTTTTTTAAAACATCTTACTATAAAACACCAAAAAATATTTGAAAATTTAAATGTTTACATTATATTTTTATTTTTTAAGTCCCCGGTAAAAATGGAAAATAATAGATTTGTGGAACAAAATTAAAAATCGTTACTTTTGCTAATGCAACAAATCAAAAATTATTTCTTATATATTGCAAACCAAGGAAGTTTTTAAGAAAAAACTTTATGGTAATATATAATAAATTTTATAAAGGGAGTTTTTAATGATGTAAAACAAATTAATAACCTGCATATAATAAAATTAAAATTTATATTGATTTTTAAATGATTATCTACTAAAAAACAATTCAAAAAACTTAAAAGGAAAAGGGAAACGTATCTTTACAGAATTAAGGGAAATTGAAACACAATGAATAGAGCATTAATAGGGAGGAATGAAATAATCAACCCAGGAAATCCCGATAAACCCCAAAGAGCAGTTTCCCGACGGTTTGTGTAAAAAAAATTCAAAGTGTAATGATGACTATATACTTGAAGATGTCAAAAGTATAAAAAAAAACACTAAATAAAGTAAAGAAAATTAAGAATTAAACAAAAGATTTTAAAAAAAAATTCATTATTAATTAATCAATTACAAAGGGAAAAAGGGAAGAAAAAATGAAAGCTATGACTGATTTTATTAAAAAACTTGAAGAAAATCTGATTTGACAGAGCAACATAAAAGAAGTTTTCGGCAATTTAAACATTTTTTCACCAAGTTCAAGATTTAAAAGATAGATTTTTAAAAAATGAATAAAAGATAAGATTATTGAAGCTGAGAAAAAGTTACAAAAAATTTTCAGTTAAAATCAAAAAAGAAAAAAAAATAAAATAAATACGAAATGACAAAAGGGATCAGATTTACTCGATACATTTTCAAATAAATTTTTCAGAAATAAAACGAATTTTGGAAAAAAACGCTTCACAAAAGGTGATGTCAGATACAGCATTAAAAACCCAAAAAGAAATTAATTCAAAAAAGATACTTTAAAAAAAAAAATTCGAAATTGGGTAGTATTGTGACAACCCGTCACAATTTAAAATATGCGAATTAAGTAAAATTACAAAAAATTTTCAAAAAGATATTAATGAATTTAATGATTAAAAATTAAAAAATAAAAAAGATTTGGACTCTGGTTTAAATATCATAAAAAAAGAAGAAAGAATTTAAAAAAATTTAAAGATAAAATTAATATAAAATTAAAAAAATAAAATGATTTGGACTTGTAGTTAAAAATAGTAAAAAGGAGAATCATCACGCTAAAACCCCAAATAATTATTTCTATACTAAAGCAATAACCCCAATGTTAAGAAAATTACCACAAAGCGAAGAAATTACAAAAGTAAAAAATGTTTTCTTTAAAACAAAACACAATTTTTCTAAACAAAAAATACTGTTGTAGTTTTATCTGCTTCGAAATTGTCAACAAAACGAGTTTATGATTTAGCAATAAATTTTTAAACTTAAAAAGAAAGACAGGAAAAAAAAGAAGAAAAATAGAAAAAATAAAAAATGAAGTGTTTCTCTTTGAAAATATAATAAAAAATTTTTTTTTTTACGTAAAAAAAGAAAAAGTTTTTTAACCCGTATGGTGCCTGGATATAAATTTAAAAAAAATGAAAATCTGGGGGTGGGGCCCTTTTGCCTGGGGGGGGCGGTTTGGCTAAAAAAATTTTGGGGGGGGGGGAAACTTTTGGGGGGTTTTGGGGGGGGGTGGGTTTTTGTTTGGGTTTTTGGGGGGGGAGGCCCCGGGGCCGGTGTTTTGCCCCTTTTTTTTTGGGGGGGAATGGGTTTGGGGGGGGGTGGAATTTTTTTTTAAATTTTGGTTTTTTGCAGGGGGGGGGGGCTGGGGAAGTGTTTAACGGTTTTTTTGGGGGGGGGGGGTGGCTTTCCCCAGGGTTGGTCTTTTCCTGGGGGTTTTGCTTTTTGGGGGGGGGAAAGGGGGGCCGTTGCAAATTTTGGGGGGGGGTTTTTCTTCCGGGGGGGGCCCAAAATTTACTTCTTGGCTGGGTTCTTTTATCTGTTCTGCCAAAAAAATTTTGGGAAAGTTCGGCAAGCGGCCAAAGGGGGGGGGCTGAGTTTGCTGTTGGCGTTGGGGGGGGGGGGGGGGGGGGGGGGGTGGGGGGGGGTTTAAATAATTTAAAAAAAAATTTTCCCAAAAAAAATTTTTAAAATATGTGATTTTTAAAAGGTTTTTTAAAATAAAAGAAAAAAAGGGAAATAAAATTTATTTTTTAAGGGTTTTTGGGTTTTAAAAAATTGAAAAAAAACTGGAAAAAAAAATTTAAAAAATATTAAGAATTTATTAAACCCCCCGGGGGGCAAGCCCCAATTTTTTTTTAAAACCCAAAAAACAAAATTAAAAGCCCCAATATCCTTTTTATTATGTAAATTTTTTATAGTTAATTTTGGAATTTAGAGGATTTTAAAAAAACAACCCAGGATCTTGGATGATCTATTTTTTGGTAAATTTAGCAGTAATATAATAAATATAGCAGCTGAGGCAGCTGAGGACTTTGACACTGATCAGTTAATATCTATGTATAAGAAAAAAATTAAAATTTATTTAACACAAGGGACAATGTTTGACATTCATCCTTATGACGATTCAGCATCTACAGAAGTAACATTTTCACTTATGAGGGATAGTTACATTAGATTCTACATATCGGATGAATCTATACCGGATGGACGTGCCGATATAAGCAAACTTTTGAATTAAAAATTATTTAAAACTTCATTTAATTACTATGTGTACCCTAATAATATACTTACTAATTGAAAATAAGATCAAATAAGTTACATTTTATCAATAGAAATAATCTGCCAAAAGTTTGCCAAAGTTCTGCCAAAGATTCGGCCAAAGATTCGGCCAAAGTAAAAGCAAATGACAGTTTGCTGCCAACTTGGCAGAAAAATGGCAGGTTTTTGATTGGTTGAATTTGTGGTTTCCCACATAGCCATTTTCAGAAAATACAACGTAAATTCCAATATAACATTTTCAGAAAATATGTCAGCTATTTATAACCAGGTTTTCTGAAAATATGAGAAAATGAAAGTAAAGTTAAAACCTGTGGATTTTTAATTGTCCGGCATTGGTCGGTTTAGGTCAAAGACTAAATGTTAAATTAGGTGAAACTGCGCCAAAACCCCCATATTTAATACTACTGACTTTCCACATTGAATTTATTAAACTCGCTGAATAAAATTGATAAAATGCTCGGCAGAGCCTCGCATTTTATCATTTTAATCAACTCGTTTAATAAATTCAATATGAAAAGACACTCATGCAATATCCTCTATTTATTCATCGTACAATATTATATAGCCTAAATATTCTAGAACGACATTTAGAGGACTTTTTGAGCAAAAAACAACCTAGGATACTGTGGCATGAGATATCTATGGGAATAAAAGATAAAAACTAAGGTCGATGGATTATTTTATCGTCTTCGCAAGCGAGTATCACTTCGTTACTTACCCTTGTAACTTCTGATACTTCTGAAGACAGTAGCTAAAATAGAATAAACACACTTATTATATACTCAATTATACACTCCGTTAAGTTACAATGTAACCTGAAACGTCAATATTTTTACATATTGACGTTCCATTTTTATATCGGGTGCGTGACGTTATTTGTGACGTCATTTCGCGCAATATTTCCGCTGCAGAACTCCTGCATGATTCTCGATACAAATCTGATAACCTATTAATATTGTAGTGCAGTTATACACGTTGAATATAATTCAGAAATTACTTATTTATATCAAAATCTATAAGATGATCCTTTGGAAACAGGACCTTTATGACAATGAATCGACACAAAAAACCAAACGAAAATTGCTGAGTACTGCCTTAAAACACATTTATCGGAATGCAAAATGTTAGGTGACATACAATTACAAGCAAACAAATTCAATAATAATTCATAATCTTTATATGCGGAAGTAACGGAGTACAGCATGCATTATTTCTAACATGATTTGTGAAGTAGATTTCGGAGATCCTCTGAAGTCTTCTAAAATACTTCAAAAACAAAGACAACGTAACAGGCTAATAATTGCGAAGAAACATATAACGGTCAGCATTTTACGACGCCGTAATGATATTGTGCTTTCAGGTATTTTATATCTTCAACCATTACTGCTACAGAACATATTACGGAAAATACCTTCAGGTAACTAAAGATACATTGTCACGCTAACTATGATTATTCGATGATATTTGAAATAAAAAATTTAATCTTTTTACGAGTTGACTGTTCGTTTTATATCGGTCTATGTCTTTTGAAAGGCTCTTCTTTATAAACATTTTCATGAGAATAAAAACTGACGTGCATCTAAAACTTTGCTCATTATATCTTTGCCTAAGAAATACAAGTCTAATAAACTCGCTTTTGTCGGTATGTCTTTATCTTAATGCCCGACACGAATGAATTCTAAAATAACAGCCAACCAATATGTGACAAATTTTCGGAAATTTAGCATAGCATACTCCCAGATAAAACAGAATGAATTCAAAATTTTTAGCACATGGAAGGCGTCCGGAACTAATATTCTAAGACAGATCAAGTTTACCTATGTATTATGTGTCCGCATGATAAAAGAGTACCATCCTTGACCGAGGTGTGAATATCTTCGTGGCATATTGGACAGTCTCGTCTAGATGTCCACTTCCGACACTAAAAGTAAGAAATAAACTATGAAATACATGTGCATCAACGCATTAATAGCTGGTTAAATTCTGTCTTGTTATGGAAAAATGAGGATTGAGATAAATGGAGTGTCAAACTCGTCCTTAAAATGAAAGATTAAAGACAGCTGATATCAAATTTATACTGTTATTTAGAAGTTTGTGCTACGTGTGAAAACGCGTTATAAAGTTATCCTGGATTGAGAAGTTATGCTGTCTCGGGCAATATTGGCTAAATATATTTTACATCCTTACCTTCATGAGCGATTATCTTTTAACAGCAACACGGAAATTCTCCTTTTTGCATTTCTGCCTTTGTTACTCGGTTCATTTTAGATTGAATTATTACCTCAGAGGTTTTCGATGTAAAAGTACACTTTAATAATCACTCACGTCTGGTAATCTTGGTTAAAACCTTACTAATCACTGGTAATCTCGGTTAACACCTACTGTTGTACAAGTTCCCAGTGTATCAATAACGGTGTGATATACAACTGTTAAAGTTATATTTATTCTTAAATAAATCATGGTAATTTTACACTGTAACTGAACAAGAGATCACAGAGTGATCTATGCGCCCACCATTGAGCCATTTTTGAATGTTTCACATTTCAAGACTAGCTCATGGTAAAATCAAGGTCAAAGTTCATTTCAGTACAAAAAAACTGTGCATGTGCCCTAGGTGTGGTCAAAATTTGAAAGCTGTAGCTTGAGAAATGTGAAAGTAGGTCACTAGATCAATATCAAGGTCAAAGTTCATTTCAGTACACAAATTGTCCTTATGTATACCTCTGTGGTCCAAATCTGAAGGCTGTAGCTAAAGAAATGTGAAAGTAGGTCACTAGGTCAAGATCAAGGTCAATTCATGTCAAAGTTTATCTATCCACTCAAAACTATACATGTGGTCCAAATTTGAATGTTGTAGGTTATGGACAAGAAGATTCTTCAAGTTTTTCCCGTAGTAGAATAGATATAAGTCTGTATAAACCATGTCACCCCCGGAGCGGAGCCATATTTGACCGTAGGTGGACAATTTGAACGAACCTGGTAGAGAACCACTAGATGATGCTACATTACAAATATCAAAGTCCTAGGCTTTGTGGTTTTGGACAAGACGATTTTCAAAGTTTTTCCCTATATAAGTCTATGTAAAGCATGTGACCCCCAGGGCGGGATCATATTTGACCCTAAGAGAATAATTTGAAAAATCTTAAAAGAGGACAACTAGATGATATCACATACAAAATATCAAAGCCGTAGGCCCTGTGGTTTTGGACAAGAAGATTTTCAAAACTTTTCCCTATATACATGTAAGTCTATATAAACCATGTGACCCCCGGGGCGGGGCCATATTTGACCCTAGGGAAATGATTTGGATAATCTTGGTAGAGGACCGCTACATGATGCTACATACCAAATATCAAAGCCCTAGGCCGTGTGGTTTTGGACAAGTAGAATTTTAAAGTTTTTCCCTATATAAATCTATGTAAATTATAAAAATAAACAAAGGGCCATAACTCACTCAAAAATTGTTGAACCAGTCAGATTTTCAGGGGGACACAACTAGGGTACCAATACATCATTCTGACAAAGTTTGGTTAAAATATCCCCAGTAGTTTCTGAGGAGATGCGATAACGAGAAATTGTTAACGGACGGAAGGACGACGGACCACGGACGCAGAGTGATTTGAACAGCCCACCATCTGATGATGGTGGGCTAAAAATGGTCTGGCTACTTTAGCATTATTAAGCCTATCTTGTAGAAATACTCGTACAACATGTGACAAAACATGAATAAAGACATACCTGATGATTGTTTTTCAGACTTAAAGAAAGGCAGATGCTGCATGTCTCGCAATGAAAATAGTTTGCTTTGCCACCAATCCTGAGGGAGAGAGAAGGTCGTCCTTTAATTACCTATTACTCTTGTTATAGTTATCACACTTATTTGAGTCATACATGGAGAAATATTCATGCATTCTAAACAATCATTTATTGGTTTTAATGTCAGGGTTGTCGCTTTTATTTTGTATGTTAAAAATATTTAATATTCATGCTCCTCCGACACATTTCACACTATGAAATGTTTTTACTCTCTGCAGAGCGGACCGATATTATGCAGAATCAATTTATTCAGTGAACAATACAAGAGTACATAACACTGAACGCAAAGTCAACATAAGTAAGGAACACGGGTTGCAAAAGCAATCATTGTTATATTTATATGGAAAATATAATAAAATTCGGATAAAAATATGTTCGACTTGCCACAATGTCATATAAAA
Source organism: Mercenaria mercenaria (assembly GCF_021730395.1). Taxonomy (NCBI): domain Eukaryota; kingdom Metazoa; phylum Mollusca; class Bivalvia; order Venerida; family Veneridae; genus Mercenaria; species Mercenaria mercenaria. The sequence continues at coordinate 4,822,116 of NC_069378.1, forward strand.
TTATTTATTTTACTACAATATATGACAAATACCTTTATATATATATATATATAAATTAAATAAATAAAATGACTTCACATGCCTTTCCAACAGTATTTAATTACAAAAATACAAACTGGTTTCGCCTATCCATCAGTGTACATACAAATGTAACGATAGGCGAAACCAGTTTGTATTTTTGTAATTAAATACTGTTGGAAAGGCATGTGAAGTCATTTTATTTATTTAATCTTGTGCCGAGTCTTTTCATTGTCAAGTATATATATATAAAGAAAAAAGAAAAACATCCAATGGGTTTCCTCTCTATATATTTTTGTCTACCTACCGGTTTCATATTCAATCATTTTTTATATGTCTGCCCTGATGATTGTATATGAAACCGGTAGGTAGACGAAAATATATATAGAAAAAACCCATTGGACGTTTTTCTTTTTTATTTATTATATACTTGTCCAGGAGTAACTTTTAATATTTTCTAATATAAATATACTCAAATTTGGTTAATTAAAAGGTCCCTATTAAATTTGTATATAAAATAGTAGGCAACACAACTGACAAAATATGCATTGTAGGTGATGAAGTGAAATCAGTGAGCTTTATTCGATATCCAGGTGCAAACCTGGACGAAAACTTGAATCTAAAAGAGCATGTAAAACGAAAGTGTAGAAAAGCGATGCTCAACTACTTCAGAATAAAATGCATTCGGAAATATCTAACCAAAGATGCTGCTAAAACTCTTGTCTTGTGCTGTCATTGGTGATATCCCATTTTGATTATTGCAATGTCATTTTGTATGGTATTACTCAAAGCGAGGTAGACAAATTGCAACGAATTCAAAACATATGTGCAAAACTTGTTCTAAATCGAAGAAAATATGATAGTTCCAAACAAGCGCTCTATGATCTTCACTAGCTACCCATCAAAGCCAGAATCACATTCAAAATGCTCACCTACATGTATAATTGTTCAGTCGGAAATTCTCCAGAATATCTTTCAGAACTTCTCATAAAACAAACTCAGACAAGGAACTTGCGTTCTTCAAATTCCGTTACTGGGTGCTTGGTTGTTCCTTTCAACAAGCGCAAAACGTTGAGTGACAAAAGTTTTAGTACTGCTGGACCTAAACTCTGGAACGAATTGCCTCTCGAAATAAGGAACTTAGACACATCGGATGTTTTCAAAAACAAGCTGAAAACTCATTATTTTAGAAAATAGTTTGCCCTCTTTCAGAGCCTGTGACTGTGATTTTGAAGATATTGTGGTACAATGTAACATGAACTGGATGATTTTTACTGTGTAAACACATTCGAATATGAACGATTTTATTCACAATGATATTTATGCTCATTTATTTCTTACATCTTTAAAATGTCTTAATTTTTAGGCGTAAAACTTTTTTATGTGTTTGTAAAACGCCATTGAATATGTTTTACGTAACAATAGGCGTTTAATCAAATAAAACAGTTTCAAGTTTCAAGTTTCAAGAGTGTGGCGGGTGTGTGTGTGTGTGTGTGCGGGGGGTTGGGGGGGGGGGGGTTGGGGACAGAACGAAGTAACGAAAAACAGCAAAATATTTTTTCTTCCGGCCTGCCAAAACGATATGTTCTACGTTGTATCGTAGGGGCGAAAGAACACTATTATTTCAGTGGAATAAAAAACAATCAGATCAATGTGTTTCACTTAATCACTTCAATATTACCTGCAAAGTCCACATCTGTCACAGTGGAATTGACCTTTGGTTACATCATCATCATACAATCGACATTTCTCGCAGAAATATTCACCGAATATAGTATTGCATGAAGAACATTTCCTCCTTACCTACAGAATGTTTAACTATTTTATTAAGGCTTTTATGGCCACCACGCAGCACTTACAGACTGCCGTTGTGCTTTAAAACATCATTGAGAGGTTCTTTCGTACAAAACTAAGCAAAATAACAGCGAACTCGATTTGAACGAACAAAAAAGGTGTTTAGAAATTTTACATACATAAAAAGAAACGTATATACGACAGCAAATGCATCCTGAGTTATCAAAAAGTAGTGATATAATAATCTGTTCAGACAATAAGATATCATTTGTGTGAAGCTTTATAAAACGTAAACGGTAATGCCTCACCTCTTGGATTTTACGGCAAACCATGCAAACGATTTCTGTCACCTCCGTCCTTATCATTTCGTGTGATTCGGATTCGTCATGACAAAGTCTACATACGTACATCTTTTTACAACACGGTGCCTTGGGAAAGAAAACGATGTGTCTGAAAATTACTTATTGCATAATAAGGCATGCTAACGATCTACTGTTAGAACAATCCTTCCTCGTGCAGAGTCTAAATCCTATTCAACTTTTTTTAAATGAGTAAATGCATAACATACTCTTAGCTAAATAGGAGAATTATTTCAATATTGTTAGACATTTGTATGTAGACATGTTGCGCAGGCTGTATAGGGTTTTCCTATCATTGTTATGTCTGTAAATGTAATTGTTATATGAAAAAAGAAAGGAAATGAATTAGTACTATGTAACCTACTACCGGCCTTGTTCAGAAACACCTACTGTTTCTTTCACCAAATCCGTAACTGGGCTTTCCGTGAATATTCCGGCCATTATTTGCATCGATCAAGGTTATCCAGTGATATTAGAAATATTTTGTAGTTTTGCTAAACTTTGTATTATACTAGAGATCTATATTCTAATGTATGATATGAATGGCTGTGTTTGACATTCAAAGCGAAATAAAGAAAATAGTTTGTTACAAAAAAGGTTAATTAGACAGTAGTTCAAGCATTGAAACCAAAGCTTTGTAATATGTAGTCTTGAAATACAGGACTTCACATAATGAAATTTTATTATTGTTATTTCGTAATGAAAAGAATTACATTTTGCAATATAATCTTATAAAGCGTTTTCCTGCAAAGCTTTACATCATCCTTGATTAAATTCTTCCTTGAGCAAAGTCCTAGCGCTTATCAAATACAGTCGCCAGCTGGAGTGTTCACCGAGTGAACACCAGAGGCTATATTTACGAGTGGCGTATTCACCAGCGAAAATGTAAGAAAAGGTGTTTGCGAGTGATGGATAGTTTGATCCTACATCTAAAAAACAGAGTTTCTTTTTATTTCATAATTTAACTAAATTGCACTCATTATATAGTACGTAGCCTAATCGATTCGGGTTGAAGTTGTTGGTTATAACCGTAAAAAAAAACAATAAAATACAACTTACTATGAAGCAACATTTTCTTTGGTAATGCTTACATCCTGTCTGGGAGGATTGTGCACCTGTCGAATTTTGAACAGCTAATTTCAACATTTCGCTTCCAAACAAATCTGCAATGTAGTGTTTAATAATTTAATAAAACTTTGCAATTTATGAATAACAATATATAGAATAAATAGTGACAATGAAAAATAGAAAATTCCTTTAGGAAGCAACACAGCAGACTTCAAGTAGTTACAGTTTCAGTGAGTCTGTTCCTAAGAGGTAATGGGAAGTACAACACTCTTCACGCCATCTTTCAACGTCTAAAGTGGAACTATACTATGCAAAACCTGAAAAGGACATGATGATCCTGAAGAAACTGAAAATAAATCAATACTGAATTCTTGTACGGGGAGTCATTTTATAACTGCCTCACAGCATTTAAAGACTGCTATCGTGATAGCTAATAAAATCTGTAAGCAGAACATGCAACTAAGCAAAAATCATTGCATACTTTGTTTAATTGCCACTGCGTCATCCATCTAGGCCCCAGCAACGGTTAAATCTGAAATGGCTTAAGGGGGTTAAGAGTGAGGTTAGGTGCACCATAAACCGGTTTAAGCTCCCCAGTGGTGGTTTTGCAACTGACCGTTTCAAGGCGGTGCCCCACTGTGTTCCTTGGTTTGTTTTGTCCTTGTGTGTTTGCTTTGCCTTGTGTGTGTGTGTGTGTGTGTGTGTGCGCGCGCGCGCGCGTGTGTGTGTGGTGCGTGTGTTGATCGTGTGCGCGTTCTGGGAAGCTGCGTTTTTAGAGCGTGGCTTTCCCTGTTGGATATTCTTCCCTCTTTTTTGGTTTAAAATTCAATAGTAATTTAAAGACACTTCTGCGAGAAGGTATTTCTAAACCCGTTTTTTATGGGGATGTGGTTTACAAACTTCGTAAGATCTTGGGTCACGGTAATTTTCCAAATGTATTTGGAAAGATTATCAAACGTTTTATTAAAAGAGGTTACGACCCAACTGTTTTGAGACATACCGCATGTTTAATGTTCAACCCGTTTACAGTTGGACACTACGCTTCCCTCTTTGATTGCGTCTGACGGAAGAGGGGGAGGACTCTATGATAAGCAGTTTTTAAATCCTACCAGGACTGAACTGTTTTGATATTTGTCTTCTGGCCTGTTTCGTCGGGCCCTTAAGGGTGTTTCTCTTGTTGCTCTGTCTTCTGAAAAGGCATTGAGTACATACGTTTTTGGTTCTTAAGGTTTGCTTTTTATATATTTATACAGGAGCATTTTTGTGTTTTACATGCATTGCCTTTTTGTTTCCATTACGTGTGTAAGAGATTCACCTGGAGGGGATTACTTTTATTTACACTGTCCCATGTCTTTGGAACATGGTGTGGGTAAGAGTGAGGTTAGGTGCACCATAAACCGGTTTAAGCTCCCCAGTGGTGTTTTTGCCACTGACCGTTCCAAGGCGGTGCCCCACTGTGTTCCTTTGTTTGTTCGTTTCGTCTTATGTGTTGGCTTTGTGTGCGTGTGTGTTGTTCGTTTTGTCCTTATGTGTTGGCTTTGGGTGTGTGTGTGTGTGTGTGTGTGTGTGTGTATGTGTGTGTGGTGCACGCGTCTGCGTGCTGGGGGTTTCGTTTTGAGGAGGCTACGTTTTTGGTGCGTGGCATTCCCTGTTTGATATTTTTCTTTGTTCTTATTGCAAATTATGTTCTTGGTTCCAAACTAGAATTGTTTCGAAAAGAAACTTTTGACAGGTTCTTAATTCAGTTGCGCGTATTTAAGATGGTATCAAAACAGAATATAGAGTCTTCGTTGAATTAACATAACAGTTTAAGACTAATAAACAGTATATGCACTACTACTGCAAGATGAATAGCACACTTTGGCTTATGTGCTTTCTGGGTTTTCTAATATCAAATGTAAATGTGTATTCGTCCACTCATATGTAGATTTGTTAACTTTTTAATTACTATTTTAGGTATAAGATTCAGACTTTGAGTTTAAAGAATAGGTCTTAAGCCATTCCAAACTATTTTATATGATATTTATACAGGTAGTAAACTAGTATTTAACCTAAATATTAATTTTGTACTTTATAATGTCGGTAGATAAAATGCTGTCCTTTTAGTTTATACTAATTTGTTTTAGCTCGATTGTGATGAAAGCTTCAAGCCTATTGGAACCACTCTCGAGGCTATGTATGTTTCTTGATTAAAGCGCTGACGCAATTGGTAGAGCGTAATGATTACAAACCATGAGGTGCGAGTTCAAGCCCAAATTGCGGTCGTATTTTTTCTCTAGTATACATTATTTTTATTTTATTTTAGTCAAGAATCTTTGAAGACTCATTTTGAAAACCATTTTATATACAATGCATTTTAATAATAATGTCTTATTCTTCATTGTTTCTATATTTCTAATATATTAGTTTGCTACTTTTATTTCAATTTAATTCATGTCACATAATTTCAACTTCACTTGATATGTCTGTTGACGACCCTTCAGCTGTGTCAGTCTCTGAGTCAGATGATGTATCGGAATCCGAGTTAAGCTCGATGATCGTCGTCTATAGCAAAAAAAAAAAATAGTTAACACATCATTAACTAATCGATTCAATGAACTGCACAATTTTCTCGTGCAATGTTTATTGAAACAAACGATTTATTTCAAAATGTGAACTAACTAAGGCTCGAACCTCGGAATGCAAGTTTGTTAAGCCAACGCCATATCCTGGGTCATGCGTTCGATTCCATTCACATATATGTTCCTACCCTTTTTTGACGAATTAACGGTCCTGCATAAGTTAGTCACGGTTCAAAAAACATGGTCGACCTATACTTATACGTTTAGTATTTTACCACCTTAATGATCTTTGTCCAAAGCATCGGTGTGCCAAAATTCAGAACATATAATTTTCTATCCAAATTTATATATACACAAACATGTATATACATATATTTCTAAAACAAACTCCTCGGCACTGGAGCTTAAAGTGGTTGGACATCACACATGAGTATTTCAATGTCAGAAAGAAGATAGATAAACATTCATGGTGGATTTGTTAAAAAAACAAATGTATTCACAATGTAACTGCAAATGTGTGGGGTACTTGATAACATCAATATTAGCTCGAAATTCATATTAAACAATAATTATTAATAAAATGTTTTTTGAACTGCTTTATGCTATGCATGCATGTGAATAAGCATGTATGTGAATAAAGAAGTGATACAAATAGTTCGTTCAATTGGTTTTATTTTAGTTAAATTTCCAATACTTTGCTATGATTAAAATCTAAAAGAAGCTGCTCTTAAATATCATCTATTTTTGAGAGTTTGACTTGGATTTCTTTTGAGGACTTTTTCCTGTATTGCGTAAATACCAACAGATAATAATTCAACAATAAAACTTTATGTTGGAATTAGTTAAAGGTTCTGACATTATTTCCGTTAATACAACCGGCCTAATAGCCGATAGTCTGACAAAGTGGTTCTAGTACAAATCGTATAGAAGAAACTATTAAACCTAATCATTTTAAGTGCTGTTCTCGAGGGAAGCAGATAGGAGTTCAAAGATAGTTTAAAAGTGATGAATGCACACAAAACAATGTTACTGAATGCTAGACGTGTAAAGTAATATTATGAAATCAACCGGTACACGTATCCGGAGATATGTGTATGTCAAGGCTCTGCTGTAATCCTCTCATAATTGTTTCACATTACCTGCTAAAATGTTTCTATCATGCTTTAAATCGTTTACCACCTTGCTAAACATTGTAGAACCTCTACAAAATATATGTTTGAAGTATTTATGATATCTCTTATATAGTGAAACAGAAAATAAGAAATTACACACCGAAACAGAAAGTAGATGTTATTTACTGCCAGTGCGTATAAATGCTACGATTTATGTCAGATTTTTCAACGATAACACATTTATATAACTTAATGTCAACATCTCATCAGTTAAGTATAACGATATTTATTTATAAATATTCTTATTTCAATCCAGATGCAAATATAAACAAACCTTATTTTATGCAAACACAGAGAAACTGCTGTCACTAGGAAGTAATATGTGTTTTCTGACGAGCTCAATTACCCACATGAATACATAAATACCCGCAAGATACACAAATACAATAAAGTTAAGACGAAATAACATTGTACTACTACCCTTTAGTTCTGATATAAAAGAAGTCGAATTACTTGCCAATAATACATTTTTTCATTAAACATGTTTTGCGTAATTTGTGATTCAACGATGTCTGGCTTGCTCAAAGTGTTGAAAATGTTCTTTATTTTTGGCTTTATTAATTATAAGACCGCGTTTTGAATATTCTTTGTTCAAGAATTACATGCATGTCTCAGTTAGTTATCGCGGGAAATATTCTATTTTTTTTTCTTTTGATTAAAAAGGATGTCTACACATACACACGTCTACACAGTTAATGTACCAAAATATATACATGTATTAACTAAATTAAGATTGCATTTTCACAGACTACAGGCGGAAGTTGGCAGATGGAATAACAGGAAATGTTCATACTGACATAGATTAGAAGACGAGTTTCATTTTGTTCTTGAATGTCCAGTTTAAGAAAACCTAAGCAGTGAATATGTTAAATCTTTTTTCAGAATCAGAACTTATATGTCCAAAATTCAACTTTTGTGTATATCAGGTGAAATGTGTAAGTTAGTCTCACGTCCAGGGCCCGTATTCACCAACGTTTAAAGCTTACAAATTAGACTTAGACATTAGAATGACAAAAATCATTGTGCTATGACATTGTCGCAAACTGCGTGGAAACTCTTAGACAAAAATGGCCCAATACATTTTTTTTTTCAGCAGTAAGAATGTGCTAAACACAATGTTATGGCAAATTGAATGTTATCGTTCTTTAGTTTTAGACAAATACGGGTACAGATTGATTACTTGCGTTCAATAAATCATATACTCATTTAAACCTACCCGAGTACACACTTGACGTACAACTGCCAAAAGACACAAAAATTGATTGCGTCATTTTGTGCTGTTCTGAATTGGACAATTTGCATGAACGATTGAATGCTTTGTTTATCTGATTTTACATCACTTCCATTTTAAATTGTATAATATAACTGCCTCAATTGTTACATACGTTCTTACTCTGTTCGCCATTCGTTCAACATCGAATGATTGAAGACTGTCTTAATAAACTGTCCTGGTATATTTCCTTTTTCTATGTCGGGGTAGATCTGTGAACGCATTGCTTTATTTTGAATACTGGTGTCTACTTTTTAAAGCAAAAACGTTTGACATATATCTTGTTACAATTTTCCTTGGGATCCTTTGAATCATGTACTAAACTATAACTGAGAAAAGACAGCTTAAGGTTTAGAAGTATATCACCAAAACACAGAAATATCTTATAAACGAATAACATCGTTACCGATATTTTACTTAACCATTACATGTTCTGCCGTACTGTCCCGTACTGAAAATATTCTGAAAAAGTTGTCCCCCTTTGAAAATGAATGCCATTTGTAAAGAAATAAAAATAAACAATTGCTGAAAACTGTGTTCCACTTAATTATGTGAAATTTCAACACTCGCCTGCGATTGCAAATGAATCAAAACTAACATGTGTAACAGTTCTTTGAAAATGGTGAGTTTTTGAAGGCGTTTGACTGCCCGGAAGTGGGTCCTATTTAGGCAGTCGTTTTTTCGGAATTCAATGTTTATATTAGTATACTGACACTTGTTTTGTTGTTTTTGTAATGATAGCGTGTATATTACTTATATTACTCTACAAAACAAGTGTCAGTATACTGATATAAGCATTGAATTCCGAAAAAAGAACTGTTTAAACAGGCCCCACTTCCAGACAGTCAAGCGCTTTTAAAAACTCACCATTTTCAAGGAACTGTTACACATGTTTGTTTTGATGCATTTGTAATAGCGTGCGAGTGTTGAAATTTCACATAACTAGGCGGAACACAGTTTTCAGCAATTGTTTATTTTTATTTCTTTACAAATGGCATTCATTTTCAAAGGGGGACAACTTTTCAGAACATTTTCAGTACGGGACAGTACGGCAGAACATGTAATGGTCAGGTAAAATATTGGTAACGATGTTGTTCGTTTATAAAATATTTCTGTGTTTTGGTGATATACTCCTAAACCTTAAGATGTGCGACCATTGCATATACTTATTTATATTGGTATAATACCTACTAACATCTGAAAATGCAAAACACTGAATTACAGCAGAAACAAGACGAAGCAGTGCAATACAGCAGAAAAAACAGTGTAAGAATAAGTAATTATAAAGAAGAAACAGATGAAAATACAAGTCAACATAACAAATGCTGACATAGATAATTCACACAGAATTGATGCAAAGAAAAAAGATAAACACAGAGATATTATAGTCAAGTTTACCACTTACAGAGCAAAGATAGAATTCCTTAAAGGCAGAAAAACTCTAAAGAAACTAGGTGAAAATGTCTACATAAATGAAGACTTAACAAGACATAGAAGTGACCTTGTCTATGAAGCAAGGCATATGAAAAAGGAGATAACACCAATGTCAAAGGATCATGGACCTTTAATGGATCAATATACATTCAAACACTCACAGATGAAGTTGTCAAAATAAACAGTAGACTTGATCTGAAGAAATATCAAACTAAGCCACCAGAACGAGAAGAATATTAAACAGAAAAAGTCAGGTACATATAACTGGCCAGTAAAGAACTGTGTTTAAGATTTAAAAGTGTGTTACATGTATATGTGGAAACTGTTTATATATATCTGAGTATATATCTAAATTAGTATTGAAACCTATGATTAGTTTTGTATGTAAACTAGAAAGGAGATGTCCTGTTTGCTATGCTAGTTTGGTAATGAGGATGTTGATGGTGAATGTGTTTATAATTATTATTTGATGGCTGATGTTATGATGAAGATTATGATGGTGATGAGAATGATGTTGAAGATAATGATGAATATTGTTTTGATGGTATACAAGATTGACATAATATTAGGAGCAGATGCTGATGCTGATAATGAGGAGGATGATGTATACTATTATGGAAGTTAGAATAAAGACTACATGAAAATAATGTGTAAATTAAATAGACATTAGTTTGTTTGTGATGAATAAACTACTTGTATGATATGTGATGGTGATGATGATGATGATTATAATGTTGAAAACCATTAGGATGGCTTGACTAAAGACAACATAAGAATACTGTACAAATAAAATAGCCATATATGCGTTTGCTTTGTGATGAATGAATTATCTGCATTGTATATGATGATGATGGCGGTGGTGGTAATGACGATGATGATGTTAATTACTTAATAACTAGCGTAATATTTACATGAGGTGTAGGTCAAATAACGAAAATACAATTGACTACCTTGTGATGATAAAATGTATAAATAAGATGATGATGATGATGTTGATATTGATGTTGATCTGATGCTGAAGCTGATGCTGAAGCTGATGCTGCTGATATGATAGCTAAAATAAAAACTGCATGAGAATGATGTGTAAATGAAATAGTCATATATATAACAGTTTTGTAATGAATGAAAAATTTGTATGATGTGTGATGATGATGCTTATAATGATGATGATATTGATGACAACTGTTGTGATAGCTAGGAAAATGGTGTAAAGATAACATGAGATGTAGTCAAATAATAAAAATACAATTGTCTATTTGTGATGAATAAAATTTCATAAATAAGAATATAATGATGATGATGATGATGATGAATACTGATATGATAGCTAGAATAAAAACTGCATTAGAATAATATGTAAACCATATAGTCATATATTTGACAGATTTTTAATAAAAGAAATATTTGTATGATGTGTGATGATGATGATGATGATGATGATGATAAGAATTGCATGAGAATAATGTGTAAATTAAATAGTCATATATTTGATAGATTTGTGATAAAAGAAATATTTGTATGATGTGTGATGATGGTGATGGTGGTAATGATGATGATATTGATGACATAATAAGAATACAATTGTCTATCTTGTGATGATTTTTTTTATCAATAATGATATTAATGATAAAAATAACAACAATAATATCAATAATAAAAATAATAATAATAATAATAATATGATGATTAGGAATACTGATATGAAATCTAGAAAAAGAGCTGCATGAGAATAATGTGTAAATTAAATTGTCATATATTTGACAGATTTGTAATAAATGAAACATTTGTATTCTGTGTGAATTTTAAGTACTCTGTAGGAATGTATAATGTACTGTATGAAGTGATTTATAATTTGGGCTAATAATATTATATTTGATATAGCATTATTTTATATTATACACTGTAATATGTATCATATAGGTTTAGTAAGTACCAGTATGTAGTAGAGAGGAAACTAAACAAGAGCTGTCCGTAAGACAGCGCGCTCGACTTTTCTCAGTGCTTGATTCTGAATTAGAGATTTGCCAGTAAAAAAAATCCAAGTTAAAAAGGGATATAACTCTGTCAAAATTTAAATCAGAGTTATGGGAATTGTGTCTCCTGGTGTAGACTTTGATAGTAAATAACTACTTTGAGTTTCAAGTCAAAAGCTTTAATAGTAACAGAGATATTTGACTTTATAAAAAAAATCAACAAAAATTCTAAGTTAAAAAGGGGCATTATTCTGTCAAAATTCAAATCAGAGTTATGGGGATTGTTTCTCCTGGTGTAGACTTTGATGGTAAATAAGTATTTTAAGTTTCAAGTCAAAAGCTTTGATAGTAACAGAGATTTTTGACTTTATCAAAAACTTTAACCAAAAATTCTAAGTTAAAAAGGGGCATAATTCTGTCAAAATTCAAATAAGAGTAATGGGAATTATGTCTCCTGGTGTAGACTTTGATAGTAAATATCTATTTTGAGTTTCAAGTCAAAAGCTTTAATAGTAACAGAGATAATTGACTTAATCAAAAAATTTAACAAAAAATTCTAAGTTAAAAAGGGGCATAATTCTGTCAAAATTCAAACCAGGGTTATGGGGATTGTTTCTCCTGGTGTAGACTTTGATGATAAATAAGTATTTGAAGTTTCAAGTCAAAGGCTTTGATAGTAACAGAGAAATTTGACTTTATCAAAAACTTTAACCAAAAATTCTAAGTTAAAAAGGGGCATAATTCTGTCAAAATTCAAATCAGAGTTATGGGGATTGTTTCTCCTGGTGTAGACTTTGATAGTAAATAACTATTTTAAGTTTCAAATCAAAAGCTTTGATAGTAACAGAGATATTTGACTTTATCAAAAACTTTAACCAAACATTCTAAGTTAAAAAGGGGCATAATTCTGTCAAAATTCAAACCAGAGTTATGAGGATTGTTTCTCCTGGTGTAGACTTTGATAGTAAATAACTATTTTAAGTTTCAAGTCAATAGCTTTGATAGTAACAGAGATATTTGACTTTATCAAAAACTTTAACCAACGCCGACGCCGACGCCGGGGCGAGTGCAATAGCTCTACTTTTTCTTCGAAAAGCCGAGCTAAAAAGCAAGAGTTTAACTGCTTTAGATAAAACTTCACTGTGTCATCCCTGTCAAACATATATTTTTATATACATTTTGTACTCAATACTTTCTAACGTTACAAGATAGCAATACCAAACTATTTAATATACAAGTTACTCACAGAGATGTACGGCACGCTATATCCAACGCAACTGCAACTAAATCCATAGTAAATCCATTTTGAAAATAACCACTTTACACAAACAAACTCTGACGATGAACACACATCTTTGAAATTTACACAATATTGTATACTTACACACAGAATAAATATATTAATTCATAATTGTAACCAATGTTGAAATTGTGTCAAATTCATCATCTTATTCCATATGCCTTCAATTTAGAAAATTATAGTAATAACAGGTACATGTAGTAAAACATTTCATTCATTACTAATTACATAATCCAATGACCATTCAATGAAATATATACGCTTCATGTACTTGTCTGGCCGTATCGGCCAATGAAAATGAAGCACTCGTTTCACCCCGTTTAACCTCTGTCAATCAAACACATCAATGTGTTAAATTTATTATAATATTCCATATACCCACAATTTGGACAATTATAGTAATAACAGGTAGTAAAACATTTAATTCATTACTAATTAGATAATCCGATGACCAATTAATGAAACATACACACTTCATGTAATTGCCTGGCAGTATCGGCCAATGAAAATAAAGCACTTGTTTCGTCCCGTGTAACCCCTGTCAATCAAAACACATCAATGACCACGAGAATTAAAATACGGAACAGTCGAATAAGTTCCAGCATGTAATAACAAATATATTTTGTTAAAAACCAAAATTGTTGTGAGGTATATTAAATCTATGTTTATTATGTTCAGTTACGCACTCGTACTTCTCTATATCTTTGATCCGTTCTTTACTTTTCTCTCTGTCCTTGTTCAACTACCCTTTTGTCTTAGTCACTTTAGATACTGGTTACCCTCACCCTATGATGCATTTAGTCCTGGTATTACCTAATGGCTATAGAGCTAACCATGTATAGGGTGAGGATCGGACTTTTTGCCCTTTTTTCAGATGAATATAAAGGGACTACGCCACTTTACAAATTTTGAGCTGATAACCTGGATGTTCATGATACTATTATGTGCTGGCGATATTCACAAAAATCCAGGTCCTGATTCATGTAGCACATTCTCATCTGTTCTATCTGTTTCTGAAGTCTTAGAAGACTTTCGAAATTCTCTCTCATTTGTACACTATAATGTTCAAAGCTTTTTCAATAAACAGGATATTTTGCAAGAACTCCGACATTTTGACGTCATTTTTTTTTACCGAAACATGGCTAGGCAGTAATACTGAGTCGGGTTCCATTAGCTTTGAAATTTTTTCTGCTCCATTCAGAAAAGACAGATCAGGAGATAACCATGGAGGGGTCCTTGTTTATGTAGAAAGTCATATACTAGCTATTCGAAGATATGACCTAGAGCCGGATGGAATCGAATGTATTTGGATAGAACTTAGAACTGGTCACAAGAAATTTCTTTATGGAACATTCTACCGTCCTCCCAACTCCACTCCTCTTGTTCTGTCCAGTATAGAAAACTCAATTGGTCTTGCTTTTGACACGAACATAAGTAACATAATAATTTCAGGTGACTTCAACTTAGATATGCTCAAGCCTGGAACACAAAGAAGAATTAATGATATAGCCACACAATATAACATGACACAATTAATAAATGAACACACACATTTCACTGAATCATCTCAATCTCTCATAGACCTTTTTCTTATTTCATCCTCATGTGATGTGTACACGTCAGATGTTGGAGATCCATTCCTTGATCAAAATATCAGATTTCACTGTCCCATATATTGTTGTCTCAATTACTCTAAGCCCCAACTAAAGTCTTACAAAAGAATGGTATGGAAATTTGACCAAGGTGACTACGACGGCTTAAGACAAGAGGCAGCATCTACCAACAGGGACTCCCTAGCAGATGATGATATTGCTACATATGCAAATAAAATCACTAAATATATCATTTCCATATCAAAAAAACATATTCCTAACAAAATAACTACAATTAGACCAGCCGACCCTCCATGGATGCACAATGAAATAAGAAAACTCATCAGAAAAAGCAAAAGAGCATACGACAAGGCAAAACGTACACAGAGCGAACATCACTGGACCATATACAGACAAATAAGAAATAAAACAACCCAGTTCCTCAGAAATGCAAAAACACATCGTTCTCAAAAACTGTCAGATAAATTAAAAAAAGAAAATCTCAAACCAACAGACTATTGGAAAATATTAAAGAAATTCATATCACCTTTAAATAACCCAGCAGTTCAAACCTTAAATGATAATGGTAATCTTATCACATCAGACACTGACAAGGCAAACCAATTTAACAACTTTTTCCAATCGCAAACATTACTTAACGACAATAACAAAACACTGCTACACATACAATTAAATCCGAATCACACAACACTAAACTCTATCAATATCACAGAAGATGAAATAACTGTAACACTCAAGTCACTTTCAACAGGAAAAGCAGCAGGATCAGACAACGTAAATAATAGAATCCTAAAGGAATTATCACAGCAATTAGCTAATCCATTTTGTAAACTCTTTAACATGTCACTTCACACTGGAAAATTACCATGAAAATGGAAACTTGCACACGTTTGTGCTGTCTTTAAAAAGAATGACCCGCAATTAGTATCAAATTATAGACCAATATCTCTACTTAGCACCATCAGTAAAGTATTAGAAAAAATCATCCATAAACATGTTTTCAATTTCTTCTTAGAAACTTTATTTCTTCTCTTCAATCTGGATTTGTCCCTAACGACTCAACAACAAACCAACTTGTCTCGATATACAATACTTTCTGTCAAGCAATAGATGAAGGAAAAGAAGTCCGTACAATCTTCTGTGACATCTCTAAAGCCTTTGATCGCGTCTGGTACAAAGGCTTTCTTTTCAAACTCGAATCCACAGGTATTTCTGGACGTCTTTTAAACTGGTTTCGTGACTACTTATCAGAAAGAAAACAAAAAGTAGTTCTTCCTGGTGGCTCTTCTAATACAGTTGTAATCTCTGCTGGTGTACCACAGGGCTCTATTCTGGGACCTCTTCTCTTCATTGTTTTCATCAATGATATTGTTCATGACATACACTCTACCATCAAACTCTTTGCTGACGATACAAGTCTATATATCATTGTAGAAAATCCAATATCTGCTGCTGAATTTTTGAACTCTGATCTTTTAAAAATAACTAAATGGTCGAATGACTGGCTAGTAGACTTTAATCCAAGAAAAACAGAGTCTCTTCTTATCTCTCGTAAAGTTAATAAACCCTTACATCCTCCTTTAACCATGCATGATGTCCAGATCAATGAGGTTGAATCCCACAAACATCTTGGAGTGGTCCTCTCTAAAGACGGAGCATGGCGCGAACACATAGATAGTATCAAGGAAAAGGCGTGGAAACGTATCGGTATCATGAGAACCTTAAAGTGTATTCTTGATCACAAATCCCTCGAAACTATCTATCTGTCTTTTATACGACCTCTTCTTGAGTATTCTGATGTGGTATGGAGTAATATTACCCACCAGGAACAATTTGAACTTGAGAAAATTCAACTGGAAGCCTGCAGAATCATCACTGGGGCAACCAAATTAGTTTCTTTTTGAGAACCTGTACAATGATACTGGATTTGAGCCCCTTAAAATCAGGAGAAACAAACATAAACTAATCCTTTTCTATAAAATGACTAATCTTCTGACTCCCTATTATCTCTCTTCCTTGGTTCCAGGTGCCGTTGGCCAAACATCTGTATACAATCTAGAAATGCAAACAATGTCAGAAAGTTTCAGTGTCATACACAACTATATGCTAACTCTTTCCTACCATCAACCATAACCGAATGGAATCAGTTACCACTAGATATGCGAAACTCTCCCACTCTAGCCATCTTTAAAAAGAGACTCTTTTCTGGAGGGCATAAAGCCCCCGACCACTACTAAGTTGGAGACCACAAATACCAAATTCTCCACTGCAGACTCAGAACACATTGTAGTTCTCTAAATGAAGACCGTTAATAGCCCACTATGTACTTTGGGGAGGTTGAAAATACATACCACTATTTCTTCAACTGTCCTATTTCCACAAGAGAGCGCACGGAATTATTCAACAGCGTCCAACTAATTTCCAACATAACACTACATACTTTGCTATATGGTAATTCATCAATCACAAACATACAAAATAATTTTATCTTTCTACACGTACAAAAATACATACAGCAAACAAACAGATTTAAAACATAACACGACTCCAAATTATCTAATTTCTTAATTCAGACCCTTTATGAGTATGATATAAGTCCGTCAAACATAACCAAGTGCTCTAAAGTGATGACCACTACAATCTGTCTTTTCTTGCTTCTTGCTTTTCTGTCCTTTCTTTCCTGTACGATCTCATAGATATGTTTTTGTCTTTACATTTGCTTTAAATACAAAATGAATACACGTATATTTATTTTCCTTCATTTTATGTCTAACCGGTCTACGTACAATACTGTTTATTGTGAAGTTAACATGCTACCGAAACAAAATACCAAAATACGCAAGGAGAGAGTTTCAAATAAGCTTAGCTTTCTACTCAATCCTTCATGCTGTAATTATGTAACGTTTCATGTTGTAAATATATATAAATAAAATATTGTTTAAACCAATAACTACTAAACCTGTTATATAGCAACTAAAAAAACACGGACAAATATCAAACAGGGAATGTCGTGTTCCAAACACGCAACCTCCCCAAACACACGAGGACAAAACGAACAAATAAAGGAATACAGTGGGGCACCGCCTTAGAACGGTCAGTTGCCAAAACATCACTGGGAAGCATAAACCGGTTTATGGTGCGCACCCAACCTCACTCTTATTCCCGCCTAGTTCCAAAAACACGGGATAGTGTAAATAAAAGTAATCCCCGCCAGGTGAATTTCTAACACACGCATTGGAAACAAAAAGGCATGGCATGTAAAACACAAAAATGCTCCTCAGACACAAAGGGAAGCGCAGTGTCCAACAGTAAACGGGTTGAACACTAAACATGCGGTATGTCTCAAAACAGTTTCTTGCATAAAAACTACTTTTTTCACTGGATCCGCCCATGTATAAACGGGAGAAAAATCGTGTGCAAACAAGGCAATACACGTGCTGTTAATACATGATTTTTATTTTTGAAATGCTTTGCCAGGGACGTATGTATGTATTTCTGCGCAGACTGATATTTGGCATCTGCATCTTGTTTCTTCCATAATAACCTCTTCTTGTAGCATTATAGACACAATGTAATCCATAGTATGTTTAGCTGTATCAGTTTCCAACCCCAAACGTACTGCCCCCATCAATGTACGCACTCGCTTCTCTTAGAGTTTACTCCCTTTACAAAGCGTCTGTTCAGTTATTGTAAATAACTGTGAATAAATAAGTATCGCGTGTAACTTGTGCTATTGCCCGTTTTTAGGTATTATATTAATGACTTTTGTTAGTATCAGTCGGTTTGTTTTTACCTGATTGTTCGCAGAATTCGTATAATAAACCTCGAAAGCTAGTCACTAACTTCGTACTCATCCGTACTCTGTTTGTTCGTACTCAAAATAATTCGAATGTAAAGTTGTTATTCTTAAAATAATTGTGTTCCTGTTTATCAAATGTTTAAGTTATATGTAAAATTATGTGTAATGTAACGTTTGTAATAACTAAAAATAAAAATAAGATGATCAAAAACCTTCAAATCACGCTTTTAGTAGTGTTATTGTTATGTGTGCCCCGGTTATGGATATTTAAAAAACAAAGACAAATATCAAACAGGGAATGCCACGTACTCAACACGCAGCCTCCCCAAAACGAAACCCACAGCACGCAGACGCGTACACCACAAGCACACACACACACATACACATACACGCGCACACACACAAAGCCAACACATAAGGACAAAAAGAACAAACAAAGGAACACAGTGGGGCACCGCCTTGGAACGGTCAGTGGCAAAAACACCACTGGAGAGCTTAAACCGGTTTATGGTGCGCACTCAACCTCACTCTTACCCCCACCATGTGCCAAAGACACGGGACAGTGTAAATAAAAGTTATCCCCCCTAAAAACATGTTTACCGTTTCCAAGAACAACAAGAATGGTAAATAAAAAATGTACCGGAATCGTCAAGTCATCACATATGAAAACAATGCATTTTGTCGTCGTGTAATGTTTTTTTATGCAAGAATAGCGACAATACACGTTTGTTTTGTGTATTAACGCCTGCAGAAGCCCTTGGGATATGTTTGTGACCTCGACCTTCGGTCTCGGTCACAAACAATCCCGCGGGCTTCTGCAGACGTTAATACACAAAAAACGTGTATTATCCCTACATAATGAAACGTTTTATAATTTTACCAAATACAGTTGGAAAATTACAATGGCCCAAGATCTTACGAAGTTTGTAAACTACACCTTCATAAAAGACAAGTTTTGAAATACCTTCTCGCAGAAGTGTCGAATTTTAAAACCAAATCAGAATTACGATAGTAAAATTTAGCAAATTTAGCAGTTACGCAATTTATAATAACGGTAGCCTTGCTGAAGAAGTTTGCTTGTAATATATTGATTACGTTAATTGAAATCCTCGACATGACTACAATAAAATCTGGAAAGTAGATCCCTCGGAAGCACCGAGAACAAGGCAAATAGTGAAAATTGCAGACTCGGTTTGATTGAGTCTGTTCATGCCGCAAATTTTAGCCATTTTCATTCAAATATTTGGATCATGCTGGAACTGTCATTAATGCCGATGATTTTCAGACATAAATTGCATCGCCATTACATCGGCAGATTGGTTACCATAGGGCTTTGCACTAGTCCAAATACAGATAAAACTGGTCGACTGATTGTTACATATTTACAGTTTCCAAACAGAAAAAGTGCCTTTAATATTTCTATTATAACAATACTGTCAACAGAAACGTGTCCTCTATTCTTCTACACCATGGAAATGTTCATCGTTCTATAAAGTGTGTACTGATTTCTAGTATTCCAACATGACAAATTACCAGGAAATATAACGATATCTAATAATATATTACTAGAAAACCCACCAACAGACACGACATTTAACCCTTCATGTTTCGACCCACGTCCACCTCTTTAACGACAATTTTTTCACTCTCTTTTTCTATCAATGCCTTTGTTACTGGCGCTTGTACCAAAGCCACGAAAACGTAACAGGTAAGAAAAAGAACACAACGAATGTAAACAATTAAAATAAGTTACCCCTTGGATATGGTGCCTGCTTTCTAATTATTTTTTTTACAGTTTCTGTGATATGCAGGCTCCATAGCCTCAGATCCCCTTTCTAAACTCCTGTTTGTTAAGTTCTGCACATTGTTTTCTCCATGGCGATTCACATTACGGCCGCTGGAGACCGGTATGGTAAGAGAAATAGTAAATGTGCATCTATTACTATTTTAAAATTATTGTGTGTACGTTTCTACTCACTTTCCATTAACCTGTGTTGTCTATTGTGTCTGGATACCCCAAGTAACATCGAAGGCTAAGTCCTAACTAAACCCGCCGCTGTCACCGTCATAGGATAGCGACAAGATTAAAAATTAATATAAGGTCATTTTTCTGTGTCGGTTATAGTTACGTCTGAAGAAGTTTTTATTTACTTTCAGGGGACACAAATAGCTGTTTTCAGAATTCATGGAAAAACGAGAAAGGGGTGGATTTGTTGAAATTGTTGGTGGGTTGTCAAAATATTTATTCCTTAATTGACAGAATACCCGTAAGGAAACAACTGCAAAAGAAGTTCGTTGATAATGATGTGGCACCATGAATGTAATAAGAAAACTGTAAGTAAATATAATCTGAAAAGTAGATCCCTCGGAAGCACCGAAAACAATGCAAAATATCAAGCTTTTATTTTAAGGGAAAAAAACATGTGTTCGACAAGTATAACAAAAATGTTTTTCTTTCAACATGTTCAAGTGTTTCTTTTAATAGTACGAGTTTTGCTTCAACGTGCCAAATTTAACGCGCCGTCATTTCAAAATGGGATGGACGCCATTATTATCATTTGAAATTCCCACGGCTTCTCGGCGATTCATTGCGAAAAGAATTACTTCGCTAAACAACCGATAACTCTGATTCATACATAGGTGACATAACTCGCATATTTAAAAACAAAAACTATCGATGTCAATCAAACCGAGCCTGCACCATTTTTGTTTATGTCGTGTTGGGCGACCTGTGGTTTTACACTTCTCATTTTTCATTATCACAGCAGCGTTGTCTGTGCCGTGTGGCGGCCGTAAAATGTCTCCCCGTACCTTAAATCTAGGCTGTTATATTCCGATCTCTTCAGAATTATGTTTTGTTAGTGTACTGTTCAACTTTTTTTATTTATCTCGTGTGCAAATGTTGAGTTTTGCTAAACTCGGGTCTAGAGTGCGTGCATTTCCACACTATCGTCCATGATCAGGCATGATAAGTAGTTCTTAAATCCCACCAGGACTGGGCTATTTTGATTTCCGTCTTCTGGCCTGTTTCGTCGGACCCTTAAAGGTGTTTCCCTTGTTGCTCTGACTTCTGCAAAAGCATTGAGTACATGCGTTTTAGGTTCTTGAGGATTGCATATACAGTAAAACACCGCTCGCTCGTGGTCGCAAGGGGATGAGCAAAATGCTCGAGTTATACGTGGTTTCGAGCGACCCAAGCATTGACCGACATACGAAGAAAACTAAAGTTTGTTTTACCAACTGTCCTCGGGACCGTTTGCAGAGTAAACGGTGTTGCGTAATAATAACATACTTGTGACATTTTTCAAAAAGAAACGTTTTACAAACGTTATCTATTGATAGACGTTTCAATATATAATTTGTAAATGGCACATGTGTAAAGAAAGAACTAAGATTTTTTTATTCATCAACAAGTCTAGTGCATGTCATAATTATCGTCTCAATTTTATGAAACGGCTATATTATTTCCTTCATTTGCATGCAAACAATGGCTGATTAAAATACTAAGATCTCATAACTATCTTCTCGATCCCGTAGACAAGATGCTTTAAGTGATCAGTAATTGATCGATATTTGATCAATAAAACTTTTCTTTAAGCTTTTATCAATAATTAATATCATCATAAGATCAAATATACCGACAAACAAACATTTAAGATAGTCTGGGAATAGACTACGCAATTCTCACGGTGTGTGAAAATGTTTAATTAACCGACACATTCTGACCGCCGAATGTGTGAAAAATTTTGACACCTCTGCTCGAGTTAGCCAGAAGTAACAAAGAGTAAATTAATACACAGGGACCAGGTGTCATGCTCGAGCGATCGAGTTATCGATGCTCGACCTAGCCATGGTAATATCACATAGAAAATAGAAGGTAATCGGCCGGGACCACATGAATTGCTCGAGCGAGCGGTGTTTCACTGTATATATACAAGAGCATTATTGTGTTTTACATTACATGCCTTCTGTTGCCTTTGCGTATATTAGGGTTTCACCTGGCGGGGATAACTTTTATTTACACTGTCCTGTGACTTCGGAACATGGTGGGGGTAAGAGTGTGGTTTAGTGCACCATAAACCGGTTTAAGCTCCCCAGTGGTGGTTTTGCCAATGACCGTTCCAAGGCGGTGCCCCACTGTATTCCTTTATTTGTTTGTTTACATGTGTGTGTGTGTTGATCGTGTGCGCGTCCGCGTGCTGGATTTTGCGTTTAGGGAACGCGGCTTTCTCTGTTGGATATTCTTCCTTGTTTTTAATCAAACTGAGCCTGCACCATTATCGTTTATGTCGTATTGGGCGACCCGTGGTTTTCATTTAGTTATTTGTTACATTATTAAATAGTTCTCCCTGAACTGTTTAATCAATAAAATACGTTTCGATGGTACTGCATTTACATTTTGCCTGACCTTTATATTGAACGCGACCCGGTTTTTCGTATACAAAGTACTAGTCTATCCTCTCTACGTAGTCAGACTCCCTTAGAAAGATTGTCTAGTTTGTAGTAGCGTTAACTTCAAAGTGTAACTGATGGAAATCTGATACTCTTATTTCTTCCATCAAGGTGGTCATCTTGGCGTTGAGATGGGCTTTCTTTTCTGTCGTCTGATATTGAGTCGATAAACTCATAAAAGGCAAAAGCATGTTACTGAACAGAACACGTGTTTTACCTTCACCACCTTCCTTCTCACGGTGAAAAGGGGCATTCTGCAGTCAGCTGACCATGTGAGAGGCGATAAAATGTCTCTCACGCTCCTAGCGCCGGCTCAAGTGGAACAGAGTCTGCACCCTTCTTGGTTGCGTTCTTTTCTTCCAAAGGATCTTTTTCACATTTTATTATCTATTACACATCTATCGAATCAACTCATTATCCAAAAGGACCAGAAAATATAACAACACTGAATCCAAGTACGAGGAGACATTTTACAGCCGCCACATGGCACTTAAAGATTGCTGTTGCCATGTATTTTCTCAAAGCCGTCCTTCTAT
This sequence comes from Mercenaria mercenaria, assembly GCF_021730395.1. Classification (NCBI taxonomy): domain Eukaryota; kingdom Metazoa; phylum Mollusca; class Bivalvia; order Venerida; family Veneridae; genus Mercenaria; species Mercenaria mercenaria. The sequence goes on from NC_069378.1 coordinate 4,845,465, forward strand.
ACCTCCTGCGACAGGTAGTCGCTGGATTCCAATTCCATCTTCGCCGAAGAAGTGGTGATTACCAACCCTGTAACTAGAATAGGTGATATCTTACGACGAATGCACCTATCACACTGTCTCACCCACTCGCAAAATCGGAATCCATACCTGGACAGAAGATATTCTCTTTGAACAGACTTGTAATTCTATTCCTTCCCTCGTGGCCAATGTCGTCGTGATGAGCTTGAAAAAGAATATCTCGGGCTGATTCCGGAATTATAACTTGATGGACATGATCTTCTCGGACTGTTGTTTTGCCGCGAAGAACTCCGTCTTTCAGTATCGACTGTTTCCGGTAACGGAAGTATTTCTTCACTGTTGCGGGCGATTGCAGAGGGATGAGTGCCAAGTGAAACTGCCGTCCTAACAACTTAAACTCTAGGATTTGTTCATGGATCCAGTCAGGCTTGTTCAAAGCATATGTTTTCAACAGATAATCTGGAATCTCATTATGGAGTATCTCAGAGTCTGTAGCTTCATCTGTGTCTAGATTGGTTGTCTCGTGACTTTGGAACTGGTGGAGGTAAGAGTGAGGTTGAATGCGCACCATACACCGGTTTAAGCATCCCAGTGGTGATTTTGCCACTGACCGTCCCAAGGCGATGCCCCACCGTGATCCTTTATTTGTTCGTTTTGTCCTCGCGTGTTTGCTTTGTATGTGAGTGTGTGTGTTGGCGGTTTGTACGTCTGGGTGCTGTGAGTTTCGATTTGGGGAGGCTGCGTTTTTTGAACGTGGCATTCCCTGTTTGATACTTATCCTTGTTTTTTTTGTGAGTGGTGTATCGCAGTGATTCATGTTGAGCGTGGCTCCTACTAACTCATTTTGCATGCGCACAATGTTCGAATCTCTTTAAGTTGTACAACTTTTTGGGTAACCTGGTTCTTTTACATCATCAAGACAATTCAATAGATGTGTAATAGAGTTTCGCTAAAGCCGGTGCTAGGGGACGTGAGGGGTGTTGCACTTTCCATTACCTCTCATGAACAGACTCAGTCAAATCGAATCTGCTATTATTTTGTTTGGTTGCATTCTGTACTTCCAAAGGATCTTCTTATAGATTTTATTGTCTGGAGAGTGCATCCGCATCGATGTTTCTCTTGCTACTACGATATTTGATGTTACAGTCGTAGTTAGCAAGAGCTACTTCCAAGCGACGTCCGGTAGCATCAAGTTTGACCGTTGTCTCGACGTACGTCAATTGGTTATTGTCTTTAAGAACCTCAAACGAAGCTCCATACATTCAAGAAGTCAGAAATTTTCTATGTGACTGCCTACTAAACAGCGAGATATTCAAGCTTAATTGAATGTTATTTTCATTCTGAGAGCTTCATGCTCCTGCTTGCGATGCAAATCATCGACACGGGAACTGAACGATGCATGCGACTGGTGTTATTGACTATATCTTTTTTTGGTTCAAAAATGTCAGAGCGCAAAACGAAGGATACCGTGAAATGCAGCACTGCCGAATAACAAACCTTGATTCAATTGAAATGACGATAAATGGATGCGCGATTTATTTTTGGGTCCTGGACTGTCCACTGATGCTTTAGTTATATATAGCATCATTACTGACCAAATTATTGTGTCGAATGCTTATGGTTAGACTAGCTCAGAACCCAAACCCCAGATGGCACTTTCATGATCATACATAAAATACGTATGCAATGCTAAATAGCCACATCTATGACATATACCTACTGAATATTGCGCCATCTACTGGTTACATGTGACTTCTTGTCTTTGACCTCTTTATCTTTATTTCCATCGGCTAATAAAATCATACTTACTGAATAAGCGTCTACTAGTATATGTCAAGCGTTTGCCCACGTTTACCACGCTATATTGTCAATGAGCGTTTATCAATGCAATGCCTGTTTGTTTGACCTTATCAAACAGTTTTGAATATCAATCATTGTACAAAATTAAATTGTAGGACTTTACAAAAGTATTTAAATCAATAACCGATATACTTGTAAAGGTCTATGGACGTTGTATTGTACGGCGTGTGATAACTTAGTGGGAGGTAACCATGCAATTTTGCTACAGTCAAAGAATTTGTCAGCTGGAAGTTCAAGAATACTACATCAGTTGCTTCTTGAATTGTTCTGTATATATTCAAATATCAATTCTGTTGTTTTTCTCACGCTGAACAAAAGGAAGTCTTTTGAGACATATGTACATCATGGAATGTGTTGTCTCTAGATACAGCTAAACTGAGCATAGTTTACATATCCGCGGAGCATCGCTCTATCTAAGTTAAATGTAATTAGCAGGAGTGATGTTTGCACATTTGATGTGCCACTAAAGAGTACATACTCCACGCAGAATAGGTCGATGATTTCTGGCCGCTAGATTACTACATTCACCTCAGAGGAACTTAGTGTGCCCATAATTGTACGCTATATCACCAAAAAGAACTATTCAATAATAAATTCAGATTGTTTTACCATCAATAAGCGGTTGATATTTTAACCATCTAGTCTCCGTTACACTGATACAGTAGTACAAAATAACCATGGAATTATTTTATTTAATATTAGTATATTACAACATAGATGTTACTTTCAAATTTTAGGTGTATTTAAAGGTAAATGTTGTTTTTAGAAAAAATAAATCAGTCATATCCTCATCAGATAAACAAAAAATAACGTATTTGTCCCTCTTAATTATCTGCAAAATCTTAAAATTCATGATCAAAAAGTCTCGCCTAACACGTGTATCTACTTACAGATGCATGTAGAAATACTTACGTCGAATCTGTATGAAATTATTTATAAAATATTACATATCATACATATTGTGACTAAATATATATATATGATACATTTTCCATCTCCTTCGTCCCGACAGGCTTACGTACGAAATTAATAAAAAAGGGCAATTAGTTGGTGACGTTAAATATTAAACAAAAAAGACACATTAATAATCGTATAGTACTAGTTTACGTAGTTAAACCCGTCACTAAAAACCTCATGTTTTACTGTCCTTGTCAATACATTAAAGATTAGATCATTTCAATGTCCTAACCAAGTACTTTGGTTTCAGGTTTAAGTAATGTTTTGGATTCATATATGGCGCGATAAGTAAACTATTTTATAGTAATGGTGTATCTTCATGTATGATATCATTAGTGGTATTCCAGTAAGCAGCTTTGAAAATACTTGAAGTTCGTGCTTTCATGACAATCATACAGCCTAACCCGCTACTCGCCTCGCTAATGTTATATACCTCAAAGCTGAACTGGGTACAACTCCCACTCTTCCCTATAATATCCGTCCACACATTCTCTTCTGTCAAAATAGAAACGAAAATTCTATGCCTGGAATAGGATTCGAACGAAAGACAAGTCTTATACCGGTCTTCTATTATCACATTGACTGACCTTATAACTTTTATATCGCGAATCGTTTCTCCCTTCGCTCCCCATTTCTTTCCTAAAACAATATCACACATCACATCAACGAACGGTCAAAGTGGACAAAGTGGTTGTTTTGTGTGCTTTGTGCTCTGCAGGGACAATCATTGTCGGAGAAGATTCCGTCATACGCAGTGCCATCTGATTGTGTGAAAGGTCGGTGCTGTTAGTAAGGTTCACGTCCGCAATTGGGGTATTCCCAGATGGGCAACTGGGCTCTTCCCGTATGCGCACATGACCTTAAATAATATCATATTGACTGAAATCACACAGGACGGCTATTATGTTTGGTTATACCATGGTAAGACTACCTGATAGAATTAAACAGTCATCTGCTATGCGCCAGTTTTAGTATTTAAACACAATATTCTTGTGGATACTACGGTTATAGTAATGGACGACACGACATGCTGTCACATTTAATGGTGTCACATACAGCATAATATAATATAAATGAAATATAATTATTTTTTTAATATGTATGGTTTTGTTTTAATATCAAGTAAATCGAGATTACATATATGCATTTACTGTGTATGTACATGTGTTTGCTGGAGTTTAAAAAAATATACAGTGTTGTACTATATAATTTCATATCGTATTCATACATACTGTAAGGTTCAAAATATATATTGTTGTACTATATAATTTCATAATTTCATATTGTATTCATATATATTGTAAGGTTAATAGGTGGATGGTTCTCCGACCCCTATTATATCATTTTACGGGGATAATAAACGGGGTTACCATCTGGGCCTAAAAATATATATAAAAATATAATTCTTAATTTCTTTTCATCCAAACTATCGGTCTTGTTCCTGTTTTAATTAACTTATTTATTATTTTAAAAACTGTAATTTATTGCATACAATAAGCGTATTTCATTTACATTAACATTCCGCTGATATAACTTTCCTTCTTCAAACGGCCACTGTATGGATCGTCATGTGAGGAGTCCACCCATTTAACCAGATACTCCCTAGTGCCTAAATAAGTTCATTATGGCACCTTGGGCCTTCTTCCAATCAGACCTCGCCCTATGCCCTGGGCTGTGTAGGCGTCACCTAAAATCAGATATCCTTCCATCTTCTAGCAAGATTTAAACGACTTTCTGTTGAGTTCGGTCCGTGTGTTTTTCTAAAATGTTACACAGAGATGAAAGAACCTTGAAATGGGACTGACAAAGGAAAATTTGATAGGAAATCAAATTATATAGTTTTGTAGGATTTTTGCTTAAAAACCTTTATTTCTATATCAACTCAATTGTCGTTTAACGTTACTGATATTCTTTCTCAATAGCATTTTATCTACAAGACTAAACCTGCATTTTATTTTATTTTATGCTTTTCCTCATCTTTAAACTAACAATCTAATCGCTATAAGTTCTAGTTAACAACTGAACTTGCCAATGTTGAGTTCTGCTAACAGGGATTCGGAAGTAATCTCTTATTAAAAGTGAAAACGCTGCCTTTTACAACATTACTTCATCTGATTTTATACATAACAATCGCAAACATATTGAGAATCGGTTAGAATGAGCACTTAAATAGAAAAAACTGTTCGCTTACATTCCAAAAACGTACGCTTTAAGTATTGTATTCGTTTTGGCTAATATCTATTTATAACTGTCGTACTTAATATGTCACATCGTAATTTATCTTAGACATCACGCACACAAAATGCAAGCATAATACTCTAAAGCACTGATTTTGAACAGTCTTATCTTTTTGTTAAAATAAATTTCATCGTAACTATTCACCGAAAAGACTCTGGCAGATTTTCCAAAATAAGTATGATTACCGTACCTTCCGAAAATGGTTTATTTTATTAGTAGGGACTGAATATAAGAAGCAACGGTCAAACACTTACCAAAGATGAGAGCCAGACTTAACCAGAGAAATTTGACAACTTTATAAGTTTGAAATTAATTGAACAAGTAAGTGATGACCGTCGCTTCTGGCTATTAAACATAAATAACAAAATCTTATTCAGTGGAATAAGGCCGTGACTTTATTTTTTAAATTTATATAAGATAGCAAGTTCTAAAAGAATTGAAATATCATGGCACATGTAAGACTTATAACAATGATGAAATGGAATATGATAGGAAAAGTCTCCAGCCAAGGTGCATAGAGACCGAATAGCCAACGCCAGGGTGCAGAAGAACTATTCAATAAGCTAGACCTGCACTAAACGGTGTAAGGGGGAAATACATGTACATAGAGTTAGGCAGGAACAACTACTAAGAAATCGAGGCCAAGATGCTCAACAACTTCTCTTAAATAATGATGATGACGTTCTGTTTGACGAAATATATATTTGTCACAAAAGTGAATGAGACTTACAATGTGCCATACCGAAATGCACGAAGTGTGTTGAGGGCCACTTAATATTTTACTTCTAGTAAAATTTGCCCAAAGTATAGCTATAAATAGAAGAAAATTAAACGGACAGAAACAAACAAAGTATGAATACCTAGTTATAAATCTAGTCAAAGGTTGCCTTATTATTCCCAGAAATAACAGCCTCAATCACGTCTTTAAAAGATAGTAAAAGAATGTCGGATCCAATATCAGACAAATGCACCCCGTCATGTCTAAACAGCCCTGGGGTATCGGAAGTGATTTCAGCATTTCTTTCCCACCGACCACCTAAAGACAATGTTTGGCGAGCTACTGCTCTGATAACGTATTTGATATCACTATTAATTAAGCTGCTAGGACGGTCAGAGAACCAGTTAAGTCATGGTAGAATGCTCGACCAAACAATTGATGTTGAATGTCCTACCAGATAATGAATTTTTGATATATCTTCCTTGATAACCCTGACTAAAGAACCTTTTCTTACCCTTGTAATCGAATTCCCGCCACAGTGGATAAGAATGACGTCTGGTGGGTAAAAATTTGCTCTGAGCTTTTCATGAATCAAGGGAAATAATTCATTCCAGGTCATGCCTCTCCGGGTTAACCAGAACACGCGACAGTGCCGATCCTCCAGACCAATGTTAACAGATGATCTTCTAAGTGCCCTTTTTTTAGCCCAAAATGGGATTGAAGAGCCCACGATCCAAATCACGTGGTCAGGGAGGAATGCCTGCTGCTGGTCCACATGGCCACCACCTAAAGTCTGGTCCGTCTGTACTTCCGTTGACGTCATAATTGGTGCGACTGGTGGTGGAAAAGGCGCACCAGCGTCTCCATTTTGTTGGGGCTGATTTCCGTCCTGAATCTGGAAGTTCCCCTGACCGTCATGGGGAATTCTATTTCGGTGACGCTCTTCTCTATTTACAGGTCGCCCGTTTCTGTTTTGTCGCTCATCTCTACGTAGAGCCTGTTGAACTTCCATTCTCCTAGCCTGGCCTCGAACTGGCGGCCGGTCCCTTCTATTGACCCGTTCAACATGGTCCACCCTCTCATTACGTTCCCTGACACGACCCGGTCCTGGCATGTCAATGTTTCCTCTAATAAGACTAATAAAACTGAAACGAGAAACAAATATAAACACCGCGCGAGATTTTTTCTGCAATGTGTCCTCTACAGCTGTAAGAGAAGAGAAAGAATGAGCCGTTTACGATTGACTTATAAAAGTACACGAAATTAATCGTGCGTGAAATGCATAAACAAGGTGTGCTATATTATAAATACGAATAAAATTAGATGGGTAAATAACGGAACAATAGAAGCCGAATAGGCGTGATATAATATACAACAATCCTACTAAAAATAACGAGCATTTATTTCATAAAAGAACATAAATGCATCTATGTGCAACAGTATAATCCTTATCCGGGTGCAGTGTGCTTACGTTTGTCTTCGAGTTCCGGTAAGTAATGAAATGGAAACTTACATTGACTTGACTTTTGACGCGTCTATTGTACCTAACCCGGCGTTTAGTCTCATTTTTAATATTAGGACTTTTGTCCTTAAAGTAATAAAGTATGGGATTTACAATAAATTAGCAATAATTGTTTAATGTTTTATAACATTGTTAAACTCAAAGCTGAAACGTAAAAAATACGCATATTTAGTATGCAAATAAAATCAATTAAGTCAAAAAATATCATGTTATTATGTATTACGAAATATAATGCAATTAACAAAGAAAACTGCTTTCAATCATACGCGTTTAAAGTATTTAACTTCAAGCTGGTAATGACATGCAACCAGGACATACACAAGTGATGAATTAAACAAGTGCAAACTAAACTTTAAATAAACCGAATGCACCTTATTATAAATGTTGACACATCACGATAACTTATATGAGCAGCGCCATGTGAAAACCAACATAATGGCTTTGCGACCAGCATGGATCCAGACCAGCCTGCGCATCCGCGCAGTCTGCTCAGGATCCTATGCTGTTCGCTTTCAAAGCCTGTTGCAATAAGAGAAACCGTTAGCGAACAGCATGTATCCTGACCAGACTGCGCGGATGCGCAGGCTGGTCTGGATCCATGCTGGTCGCAAACGCACTATGTTGGTTTTCTCGTGGCGCGGCTTATATGTTAGTATCATTATACTGAGAACACGTTTTCCGAGTAGAAAGATTCCACAAATTTTATGCGTTACGTTTGTTTGTAATTGGCAACGAATCGAATCCAATTTGCAGTTTTCCTGTAGGCAATTACGGTAATGTACTTTTGTGCCAAATGATATAAATACTAACTAATCTAAATCATCGTTATTTATTTGTTCATCATCTATGTTAGAATAAATCCTTGCACAATGTAGTAACGGATCCCATAATGGAGCAGATTTGGCGAGGTCAGAGATAAACAACTCCCAAGTGCCTACAGGCAGACTGGTCAGTATTCCTTATCTATTTGGGATTAAATACGCTATGTTTCTTTCTTACATGTTATCAAAATTTGTAGAATTGGTTTAATACTTTCATCATCGTCATCATCATCAGCAGCAGCATTTTCATTCGTATACATACTTATTTCATCGATAGCAGTCTAGTTTTTTTCTTTTTTTTTTAGTACTAAAAGGAAACATCTACCCATTATCAACAAAGATAAAATAACCTACGTACCAACAAAAAAACAACAAGCTACTGACAGCAAAGCTCATATCGCGCGGAACTGGTTCGATATTAGTGGGTTACACCCCATTTGTCAACATAAATTTAGAAGTAATAAGTAAGTTAAGTCACTTTCATTTCCCCTGATGTATATTTTCATGCCAAGAGATTCCTAAACACACGTGCTCTTTATGTAAAATGACACTGACAGAATTTTAACAACGTACGTTCACTTAACGTTAATTACGTAGCGTTGTTCATGAGTACGTCGCGTTGATTGAATAATTAATTTGTAAAGATTTTATGCGTGTAAATGTCCTGCGACAGACTGTTTATCAAGGAGTAAATAGCATTTCTAACTGATATTCTCGGATGCAGGCAGGACATGCCAGAGCGAAAATGTGGATCTAAGGTAAGAATTTGACTTTAAAATGTGAGTTTATATATATATATATTTATTTATTCCTGTATTATGTCGTGTATTGTACACTTTTTTTATAAAAATAAATGCTCAAATTTGATATCAATTTTAATCATAGTATTTGCAGTGTTTCGATATTTTCCAACAAGCTTGTTGTTACGAGGGTTGTTTGAAAAGATTCGGAAAGTTTAATGCATATAAGTAAGATAAAAAAAAAAGTGGAACACGGTAACAGAATACAGATTGGCGTTTTAAACGGATTCAGTATAAATTTCGGTATCCATGGTATCTAATTATGAAAAACTTTGCTGCGTAAGTTTGAATAGGAAGAGCAGTTAAAGGTGTTTTTCACAATTATTTCTAGCGGACAGAATTTTTTGTAACTTTACATATTTATAGATTGATGTATGACAAGTTAAAATAAAAAATAAAAATAATAGGTACCCGTGCTTCTTTTTTCAATATTCAAAGTTTATTAAGAACACCAAATCGGTATTTTTGTCTGAAGAAACAGTACATACATGTCATAATAAAACTACTGCAAACAATAATTTATTCGAAGTTTCAATCTGATGTTACTGTTTATGCATCCGAATTAATAACACCACTATAACTATGCATAAAATGTCAACATATAGATATATTAACTCAGCAAAAATTACTCTTGACAGATGTCGAAATCATCTGAAACGGAGAAAAACACGAAGTATTTCTTAATGATATAAAAAATCTAGCGGACAGAATTTTTCCAAATTTTATATTATGTAAGCCAGAACTAAGACAAAAAAATCTAAACCAAAAAAATAATATCAACCCGTGCTTGTTTTCAAGAAAAATTAAAAAATATTCACTCCACCCACAAATGTATTTTTTCATTATCCCACCCACCTAAAAATTATGAACATTTTTTTTTTTTACAAAACAAATTGCACAATGTTATTATCAGTTCCTTAACCAATATTCTTACTCACATGCGGAATAATGCTCCTTTAAGGTTGCAAGCCTCTAGGTCAAATACTTTTTGAGATACGTGCTACACAAACTTTCACATCCAATTTACGTATATATGTGACCATGTCAAGGGACAAAAATCTGTTTTTATTGAGTGAAACCTCAAATAAAAGCACTGGTGCACAACTTCGCATGCTGAATTTCATTCTTGTATGGTTTCATGACTCTTGTCGCATATAATTTTGAGGTACATGCGACACAAATGTTTAGACCCTTTATGTACAATTTGACTATCAGGGGCCATAACTACGTGAAATGCGGGATGGGGCACAAAAAGTATAACAACATTTTTAGGAAGTCACATTTGAACTTGAAGGAGATATATCTACGTTAAGATTTTCTGGAATTTTATTTGACTTAGAGTCGGCTGCATCATTACTGGACGGAATAGTTTACTTTCAAATTGGCTGTCCACAATGTATTCGATTCGAGCACTTCCTACAACTACTCCTCCAATAAAACACCATCACTTTTAAAGGTAAAATATGGATGCACGACCTATATTGTCAGTACATACGATATACTTTGCGCGAGTGCGCTGCATATCCGACAATTATGCATTTTCGGCGGCAAATTCTGAACTTTACAGTGGATATCGCTTGCTGCGCGATTGAGCTGCGCACAAAATATTGTGATGAACTCCTTTAAAGGTAGTTTAGCTTTATATGCCAGTATATTTTTTGCAGAAATGTAGCTGACCATTATAATTAACTCTTTGCCTGCTGGTATCTGCCTTTGCGACCAAGCAGATCAAGATTTGCACATTCATGCAGTCTGGTCATGATCTGCACTGTTCACTATTCAGTTTGCAAATTTTCAATGGACTCCCCTATAAACTGTAAATTGTACTGTCCAAATTGAAAGATGGAGCATTAATGGTTTTTTTTTTCGGTCTGTAAATCTTTTTAAGCTCTTTTTTTTTACAATTGTTTGTGTCTTTGTGAAGAAAAAGCCCACTCAAAGTTGACATTGCCTCTAAAAATAGGTATAACATGTACAAACTTTGTATATAAAAGAAAGGAGGGTTTCGTTCGAAAACAACTAATAAAAACAAGAAATATCTTCAAAAACTTGGTCGACGAATTGTAATAAGACAACAAGTTTATGAGGTTTTCATATCATTTGTGTTATTCTATCATCTATCTAACATTTTTCAAACAGTAAAACTAAACACCACACTTTAACAATTTAATTGGTTCTCTTTTAATTTTTCACAAAGGTTTCGTAGGTGTGCAATTTTGTTTCGCCGATTTATCCAAAGCCGAATAATTACAGCAGTGGTCTGGAAGACACCTCTACTCGATCGGTTAATCACACCTACGCAGACCGTATTCAGCTTTTTCTGTAAATTGATTATGTTGGTATTTTAACAGGTTTTTATTATATTTATTAAACTTACTTATCATATTTTAGAGTTTCAGTTTTTTCAGTTTTATTTTTTGGCATAACAAGCATACATACAGATATGACGAACAGTGAAAACATATATATAATTACATACACTTCAATGTGGAGAAGGTCTGACAAATATTTTTTGCAACCTTTTCATTTAACATAAATGATTTAGATTATGTTAATACAATATTTCTTTTAATGTATCAACATACACTTTAGATATATCAATACTGTGTAAAGCTATGAACATCGTCATTAAGGACAAACGCTTCGCCTGTCATTTCACTCAGCATTGCACAATCAGCAGAGTAAAAAAGATATGACACCCTCGTCCAATCAGACAGGGTGTTGTATAAATCTTTCATTTTGATAAATTATCTATAAAATGCGTTATCAAGCAGTCTGATTTGCAAACTTCTGTCACGCTAAGGTTTATTATAGTGACTTGTGTATACATAAATTCCAATTATATCATGAAATCAAAAGACACCCGGCCCATCGGACATTTAAGTCAACTTAGTACTGATTTCAACTTAAGTTATGAACAATACATAGAGGACTTTTTTATATTGAATTTATTAAACGAGTTGAATAAATAATAAAATGCGAGGCTCTTTTTTATCAATTTTATTCAACAAGTTTAATAAAGTCAATGTGGAAGGACACAAATGTAAATTTTTTATCACATGTAAGCTTTCTGCTGAAACATCAAAATTTCCTCTTTCTTTGCCTATTACAGATCGAGTAAATTCGGCCAACGTCTACTTTACTTAGCGACGTCAACGTCAAAGCTTTATTACACTAGTGTATTATCAAATTTATGTATTTCCACGACGTCAGACATGTGATAATGAAAATATTGCTCGATTCATTTTCCTATTAAACATTGAAGGCTGAAAATTGTGTTATTGTACAACAATTCATTTTTTCTGACGTCACAATTATTTCGTCATAGCGTTAAACGGCGGTGCGCTGGAAAAGTAACTAACAGAAAACAGGCAAATACTTGATGGATGTCGTCAAGGATGCACTTAAAAATCCCTGGTAACGTGTTAGAATCGAAATAATATATCTCATTCAGTGATTTGCTCTCGAATAAAATCATTGTTTGTCGTTCAGATGCATATTATTATATCACTGCTTCCTCGTGATATAATTCCTTCGCATCTGAACCCCAAACAATGATTTTATTCAACGACAGGTCAAAAAATTATTTCTTAAGCAAAATACGACTGAGATCGAATGTACAGCTCTATATATAAATTGAATAATGGAAAAATAGTTATAAGCATATTACATGTATTGTGTATAAATAATTGATTAGTACCTCTTAGTTATTTATTATAGAGCAAACTCCTTCATAACATAATATGCTTTAACATGAAATTTTATAACTTTGTTCTGATACTTGTTAATTTTCACTATATGTCATGTTGTTATATACATCACTTGAAGTAGAGCTAATCACTAAATATCAAAGCGCCCCATTGTTAGCTGAAGTACTTAGTAAACAACAACACATCCATCAGTACCAAAACAAGCATTTTGAACAATAATTAGATTTATTAAGTCGTAAAATACAAATTACCAATCGTAAAAATGACATTTTTTTTTGTGCTGCACATGTTTACGACCAGTATGAATAATGTATTACTTATTCTCAAAATGTACAAAAAAGAATATATTGTGTAACCTCAGATCTAACGTAAGTAACGGAATATCTGCCATTGTACTTAGCCCCATCACTGGAAATGAATTAAGTTTATAAGGATCTTACATGTCTGCCTGTGTAAGACGGGGTATTCCCTACCCGGGAGACAGTGTGGAATGGAAAACCGAGCGTTAGCGAGGTTTTTTATCCGTGCTACTTACACAGGCAGACATGTTAGATCATTTTTCTTGCCTATCATGTTCAAAATAGATCGTGGAGACCAATAGGTTTGGGTATTTCCTGACATTGTTTATAAAATAGAGAAAAGCGGAAACTTCACAGGTCGCTCAACACGACATGGACGGTAGTGGACATGCATGCTAAATTTATGACGTCACAATGGTACCAGTACTATGTGACGTCGCCTTTGTGCACGCTATTTTAGACAAGGTTTTCCCCTAGGGAAGGACAGGAATATCTATCCCCGGCGCGTGCTCGGATAAATGTATACTTTCCCCGCTAGGTAGGCAAGAATATAATTAATGACACTGTAAATGGTAAAACATTTAAAGGGACAAAACGAAAAAATTGACCGGGGGAATTTCTGACTCGTTATGAGTTCAAACCTGCCAAATGATTGCGAAAAGCAAGCAATTATCAGTTTCGTCTGCAAGTGCAGAGCAGTACAGTACAGTGAACTGTGAGCATCAATTCGGATGATAATAAAACATGTATAGTAGACAAGAATTTCATTGCATGCAGTCAAGTTTCCTATGTAGACATAGAATGGAAATGTACAAAAAGGCACATACTATTGTATTAAAATGGCAAATGCAGGCAGCTTCTTTTGTTACTGTAGGTACTTTTCACAACTTATCCAAGTTAAGATGAATTATTACTATTAAATTGTTTTGAAGCAGTCAAACACCTTTTTAAAAGAAGATGAAGTATTTGCAATTAAATGCAGCTTGTCATTTATATAACTACAATCAAAGTGCAATCTGTCAAAAAAAAAAAGTCCTAAAAGTTTTTACGCCAATTTGACATACAGAAAAAAAATGCAATTAAAACGTTTTCGGTTTTTAATCTGACATATGTGCACTTAACATCTTGAAGCTTCGGAATACGCAGAATTACTTGATATTTATATATAAAAAAGTAATTGCGTTGTTTGTTTTGCCCTTTTATTTTGCATTATATCTTTGTTTTTTTTTTTGTTGTTTTTTTTTTTTTTTTGTTTTTTTTTTTTTTTTACTTGTTTTAGGTCACTGGTGTTAAAAAATCTCGTTTTGTTAGCCAGGAAAAGACATTTAAAGCGTTAGTTTAGAAATTATATATATAACAGAATAATGTTTTAAGACGTATTTTTAACTCGGCGTAGAGTAACATGTCTGTTGGAATAACTGCACCTCCTGTGTGCACCCTGGTGACCTTAGCAGCCTTTTCATAAGATTCCCTACCGTCTGCATAGACATCAGCCATATCACGATATATATGTTGTCGTGGTTTTAAGTTTTGTTCCCTGTATGTCACAATGTTATGTTAATTCATATAACTATTGTTCACACTGTACGTACAAATTGTTTTCATCCCGTGGGAGTGTAACAAGGACACACTAATTCATTTTTTATGATCCAGTATACATCAAGTATCAAACCAAACATATACGTTCGTATATCAAAGCTATCTGTCACTTCCTTATTATTTTAGCACGATAAAGTCTACAGATTAGTGTGATTAAGAAAAGATGTATGAAATCTTCTAAGGTGAAGTTCGAAAATTTCCCTATTGTCTTTCTTTGCAAAGTTGTTACAAATCTAGTTCAGTGTCCTCTGACTGAATTTTAAGTTATTTGTTAGTTTCTCAAACTTTCTTATTCGCTGCAATTACATAAATGACTGATCATGCAAGGGGAGCGGTGGTCTAGTGGTTAAGGTGTCGGCCGCTCAATCCAGGGGTCATGGGTTCGAGCCACACTGGGGTCACGACCATAACTTCTCATATGACACCAGTACTGGTTTTTCCAGGAAGCGGACTCGAGAGTGGTTCCAATAAGCTTGAAGCTTCCATCACAATCGAGCTAAAACAAATTAGTATAAACTAAATGTCGTTTTTTGTACAAATCATTACTCTACTGAGTCAACCAAATTTATTAGACACAGTAGATTTATTAGGTAAAAAACAAAACATTATTGGGAGGCAGCGCGAGGCCAAAAAAAAAAAAAAAAACCCAAAACACACAACATATCAAGAAACCAAAAAAAGTAGACCTTTTGGCTTTTATATTGATAACATCATTTCTGTTTACAGTTTATCTTTTTTTTTGTTTCTCGTCGGTACTACTTCATGTCCTGTCTTGAACCATTTTGTTTGCAGTTGCCATCAATTTTATATTTATCTACTTACTTTCCATCGCTTTTTTATATTAATCCTTTCAATTGATTTTTTTTTTCATTGATTACTTTGTATGCATTTTTGTAACTTCCTGCAAATAAAACTGAGAAGAGAATGCATCTGTCCTGAAATGTACTAGAGGTGAGATTTTTCTCGTTTTCATAATTGAAATTGCGTTGGATTGTGTTGTTAATAAGAAAGGAAAGACAGTTCATATGAGTAGCTTTAGCAGGTTTTCTCTCTCCGCATAATTTTCAGGTTTAAGTAAATTTAAATAGGTTTTAAATAGTTTTAATACATAACAACATGCATTTTTCACGCTTGCTTTATCAAGGAGTTAGAATTTAATGAGACAAGCATATGCATCATCAGAATTTACAACGGTTATTATTCGCGATGAAAGAACAATAAATAAACACAACAGTTGTCACAATGCAGCGTAAACATATTTGTCATTTCCGTCATAGTTTGTAACAGTAATTGTACGGACAAATTGTTTTTGCCCCAAGTGTCCTTCCAGAGACATCACACACCTTGACATTGATACACTACCGTAGAAGGACGCCTCATACTCTTTTATAATCAGCGCCTATGGTTATCATGATTTTAACCCTTATCATGCTGGACTCGATTGATCCAGTGTAGATTATGATTAGCGTGCACATCCGTGCAGTCTGATCATGACCTGCACTGTTCGCTTTTCAGCCATTATTTTTTTTTTTGGTAATCACCCCTTTTCATATTTAATGGTCTTGTCCAAATTGGAAGACGGAAAAGTTCATTATAGAAATTTGGCAAGGTAAGGGTTAATAGTAATAATTTACCAAAATCGAAGTTATGACAAACTGAATATTATTTCTGACATTAAGTCAAATAAAAATATGGCAAGAGCTGTTGCAGCCAGAGCCGTTATGTTGCAAATCAGGCCAAACTCTCTAACCAAACGCACTGGAATGGTTAGTAAGCTATGTAAAGGAAAGTACTACCGTGACTGATTTGTGCCATTTCGACATTTCGCTCCGCGAAGCGAAAACACGAGATTCCTGAAGTTTAAATGGCGGAGGCACGGAGCGAAAACTCAGTAAAAAGCGATGGCGCGGAACGAAAACTCTAATCAGTGAAAAGTCTAAATTTTACAACTCAAACGGCTGAGTAGCGTGGCGAAAAGTCCACGTCAACACAATTAACTTAGATCTTACGTTCGCGCTTGGCGGAGTCACGGGGCGAAAAGCCGAAATGGCACAAATAAACCACCATAAAGTACTGATGCCTAGTAATCAATTCAACAGTGTACTAGTAACTGAAACTCTTACATTACTCGTCGAATGAGAGACTGTTGATAAAGCATTTCAAACCGATAGTGCTTTTATTCTTTTTGGTTGCATTCTGTGCTTCCAAAGGATCTTTTTACAGATTTTACACCAGTAAGGTATTGTAAAAAGTATTTGTTTTAATCAAATTTCCAAGTTTGAAAATACATCAGTTGTTAGCATTTTAGTCTAAAATTTCAATCAAATGTCTGCGTTTCGTCATAATTATATCGATGACCTGCCAATAGTTTTATTTAAAGGTTATTATCTTCGCAACGGAAAATATGCACGAATTCTGCGGCGGAAATATTGCGCGACTTTAAGAGCGCAATATTCTTCCGCTGAAGAACGAGTTCATATTTCCCGATGCAAAGATAATAATCTTTTTATTACATACGCATCTAAACGTATAAATGTAATGTAAATATTATAAATATGATCAATAGCCTGAATAAATTGAAAATACTGAACTAAATAAAAGAATTAATGCGACACACATTAAATTACGTTAATCCCCCATATGAAATTCAGGCGAAATATTGACGTTTCTGGTAGTATTGTAAATTAACGGGGAATAGAAACGGATATGTAATAAGTAGTTATGTACTGGATATAGGGAGGCACTATATATGCATCTCCGTAATATTCCAGGTATGCACGGCCAACATATAATTTCCATATATATATTTCCATATTTCATTATACCAGACTTATATAGCGCTCTTTTCATGATCCATTTCACGTTCAAAGGCGCTTAACATAGTTCAAATGCAGCCACACAGGGCGCATAATTCATCCTCTACTAGTACAGACACAGAGCGATCTGACCAGAGGGACAGAGTGAGACAAAGCCCCCATGACAGAGAGATCAGAAATCAGATACAGGCTTGTCCGGCTAGCTTAGCCTAGCTCATTGCTAGGTTTAACGTGCCCAGTGTATAGCACTTATACACGCAAGGATTGCCTGGGTTCCTGACCAGTACACCTCTAGTTGGGTGGGAAACACTGAAAAGCGTTTCTGAAAATTCCCGAGGAGCTGCCGGGGATCGAACCCCCGACCTCAGGATTGGAAGGCCACTGTGCAAACCACTGAGCTATCCGTCCACCCATATATATACTCGACTATTTTAATAAAGCCTTTTTATATATGTAATATCATCAAGGTTCATTGATATGACATGAAAGGCTTCGATAACGTCAAACTGGGCAGCAGTGTACAACCCTCTAGCGTGCAGAAATCACCATTCTCCGCTTCACTCATACAAATTTTCAATTCAACATGTAATATTTGTGAAGTTTTCTGTACGGAAATGTTTTACTTAATTACAGTGTGAGGTTTTCCATGATAATATAATGAAGTAAATTCGTAAAAATATACGTAATAAATTTTGAAACCTTCTCCAGAATTTTTGAAGGACTAAATATGATTTAGACCAGCATGATGTATACTTTGTGTTTCTGTATGCAATTTGATACGAAGTCAAAATAAGACAATTTCTCTAAGCCATGGCTTTGAATTACAATGAAACGAGCTTTTAAACTTGTATATGTATTTTTTAAATTTGGGATTAAATGCAATCTCTGACAAAATTAACACTTTAAGAAAGTCTTTATTTACGTCCTTTCAAAACCTTACAGATTCAGATGAGCTTTATTATTTCAAAATTACTAGCATCTTAACAATTTTGATCAGAAAGAATTTTATTGAGCTGAATATGACACGTAAAAGGCGTGTTCGTGTTTTTGCAGATAATCCGAACATCCGTGTCTTAGAAATATGTAAGATTAGAGTCAGTCACATGTTGCAGCTTTTCCTAAAGCTTGCTTGTACACGGTTTGCAAATGCATTCTTAAACGCATTTTCAATACACCTTAAGTTTCTAATGTGTAAGTAAATGACAGCTCTTAAGGCACAATGCTTGCTCAATTGCCTGAGAACGTGTTTACTGCATTTACATAAGCATAAAATGTAATGAAACATTTAACCAAACTTTTGTGATATTTTGAAAGTTTGTTTATTTACAGCTTTTAAAACAGAAACTGCTTTAAAATTGTTTTTTTATTATACCGAATTGGTAATTTTGATGTTGCATGGTTTTATATGACGGAAAACTTCCTTCGTAAAGATTACCACTAGATGACAGCGAATCACGTACAGTATGCATTACTCAAATATCAAAATAGCTGGTTTTATTTTGATGTAATTGTTTACATATGCATAAAACTGTAATGTTATAGACTATTGTTAACATGAAAGTCAATTAGTGATCTAATCTAAATGTCATAACGTGTTATGACCTGATAATGTTATAAAAACATGATTTTTAAAGTAAAAACCCTTTCGTATGATGGGCCGTAATCTATTAACACTAACAAGTCACGTGTTGTCGTCATTTCATGCATATTTCATATTGCAATTAAATATATAATGTTAAGCTGTATGGCATTTTAGCTTTTTGATGCTTGAAACAAATTTTGTTTGTAAAAACAGAGCTTTTTTTTTTTTTTGAGCGTTACTTCGTTAACTGATTTTTTTCTTTTCTTTTTCAATTTTCAAATTGCCATTAAATATTAAGATATATGACATTTTAATTCTTTAATGCTTAAAACATTTTTTTTACATTAGTAAAACCTTTGTTTCTTTTTTCCTTTTTATTTATAAACTAGCTTTTTTTGTTTGTATTTTCAAAATGCAGCCCAATTCTGACAATGCTGCATCTGAAAAACCCACACGTTGGTTAGTAACAGCTTTATTTTAAATGTCACAAAGCGATATCATAAGGAAATTAAATATAATTGGTTCTTATTGCAAATTGTACAGAATGACTGAACAAATGAACATGATCACGGTTTAGGGCTACCAGGTCTTAATGTCATGTTCATTTGAACTGTTTTATATAAATACAAACTGGAGAACAAATTGAACATTTGTGATTTTCCTCCACAATTTCGGGTTAAAACAGAAGAACAGTATTTAAGGAAAACAATGCCTCGGAGACATAATTATTTGGCCAGGTAGGAACATAACTATTATCTGAGTTACTTTACTTAATTACTTTAATATTGACTTTAGTTCAGTTTTATTATATTTCATACAATGTCATATTAATATTTTAGCTTAATTTATACAGAAAGTTAATTAACTAGATAAATAAATTGCACCATTTTTATGACAACCACGTTCAAAAATGTTTACATACATACATATGCATGCATGCATACATATATACATACATACACGCAGAGACAAAGACAAACGTTCGAGGACGCCTAATTCATCCTCTACTAGTGCAGATACAATGCCATCTGACTAGAGAAACTGGGCAATACAGAGCCCCTAGAAAAGTTTTAGATGCCTGGCTAACTTAACCTAGCACTTTAGACAGTTGAGTTCATTTCCCGTGTCTGGTTAAGAGCCCCGGTACATGGAGAGCCCTCTTTCCTGGAAAGGTGTGTGTGTGTGATGGTGGTGGTGGGGGGGGGGGGGGGGGGGGGGGGGGGGGGTGGGGGGGGAGTTTCGAGATAGTCAAAAGCATTTTAGAAGTTTCCAGTGAATGGAATCACTGTAGGGGTCCCAGTCATTTTAACAACCAGCGGCGTCCTATTTTAGCCAAGTATCTATGCAGAGAGCAATGATAACATACATATATTTCAATACATAGCTAATCCTTTAGTTTTTCAGTTGAATGCATGAGACATCTATTGGCTCAAAGCGAAATAAAAAAATAATATCATCATGAAAACTATGTTACAGAGCACTATAATTAGTGTCAATAACAATTCTGTTACATGTTCCGCCGAGAAGAACAAGACAACATTGTTGAGTACGTTGAACAAGTATTACTATATAGTTCGTAAAAGATGTAGACGTGGTCAAAATAGACCTAGTGTTACAATCATTGAATAAGGAAACAATGAACATCAGTTATGCATATTAAATAAAAATTGATTTTGTGTGATCGGATGTCTATAGGCAGTAATAATACAATATGGATTTTCGAAAGTTGTAAGTCGTCTGCATTATCTTTGTGTTTATTTACCTAAGTTTCTAGGGTTGATTTCTGTACGAAATTACTTCTCCTAAATATTTTGTACAAACACACATTTAAATTACATATATCAGAAACGTATGTACAGTATACCTTTATTGTGTACGACACGTTAACTCTTTCGTAATGCTAGGTATTTCAGTACAAGCTCTCCGAGAGTGTCAAAGAATACGTTATATAATTTGTATGTAACATTAAATGGAGTTCAAGTTTTGGCTAAGTAAAATTTGAAAAATTTGAAAGCATTACATTTTCATGTAGTGAGTATTGCTGATTCAAGCTTTTGATTGCTTTCACTGATATATCTATTGTTGAAGCTATAGTTTTTTTTATCGTCGAATAAGGAGCATGTTGTCACGGACGTCTGCGGCTTGACTACATCTCTGTTGTGTCATTCGTCTAATCGTCCGTGCGAAACAAAAAAGTAATAAGTAAACAATTCAAGTTTGACAACCCGCTTAATATTTGGAAGTCCCGCGAAATCATCTCCAGTACGATGTTAGAAGACGATGTATGATTGCTTATGCCTCTTGATAATTAATCACTTACGTTACACAGTCATTCCCTTCGATTACTTAATACATACCAACATCAGTAGAGTAATTCCAACGAAATTCTTCTTTAAATTTTATAATTGACGCACGGGACTTCCTAAAACTAAACTGGCGTAAAATAGAAAAGCTTTTACCAAAATAATTAATGCACTTCGACATACTTCAAACCGCCATTAATAAAAAGACACGCCGTGTTTTATTAAAAGTCATATATTACCTTTAAAAGTAGCAATTATTATAATTTAGATTACAACATTGTAAATATCATGAGGCAAATACACGACCAAAAGTTTCGATAAATGTCGCAGCAGAACTAAGCTTTACATACTTGCTTATAACACTCGTGTTAGGACGCAAGTTTAATCATCTAAGAAAGCTGAGAAAACTATTCATTTTCTACTTCTTACAGAGAGACAGCAACATGACAAGGCAAGTATGCATATATCTGTGCAAAACAAATCCTTCAAAATAGTGGTCAGTTAAACACTTGAATAAAACTATCAAGAAAACAAAGGGATAATTTGAAATGGTTCTTGTGCAACTTTATGCAATATTGATTTGATTCAGCAATGAATTAAAAAAAATATTAATATTTTTGTTCATGACGATATACTGAAATATTTTAGGTAAGTATTTAAAATAACTCGATGTAATGTTTTATTGTTGTTTGTGTGGTTTTTATGTGCAACATGGTAAATAACGTAGAGATGTTTCCTGGCCTTGCTTGTCAGATATTAATTTTACAGCCAAACACGTGTTTAACAGTTAGCATTTATTCATTACAGGGAAATTATTATCTTATGATACAGACACGAATGCTAAACTATTGCATTAGTTTCAGCTTCAAAGTTAACGTTTAATTTAATGACTAACATTAGAGATGTTTTGGGAACATTTAATTCAGCAAGATCGGTAACCTCCAAGTATGTCAAAGAACAGTAATTAAGTCAAAGCATTTTTCTCCAAGACACAAATGGGACACTTCACTTTGTTGGTAGAGTGTACGCAAGTGCGAGAAGTCATTGGTTCGATCCCCGGCCGCGTCATACCAAAGACAAGAAAAATAGTACATTGTCAAGCAGATCCCTTGCTTGGTACTCAGCATGAAAAGGACCACTGGCTTCTCTTCTCTCATACCTTCGTGACGATGAACTCCATCAGGAATGAGGTGTTGAGAGTGATTAATATAAGTGATTGTACTTGCTTCAGCAACACAGTGGACCTAATATGAATTATTATATACTACTTTTGCATTTAATTTGCTAGTTTATTGATAAAGCATTTAAGTGTATGTTAATTTCTTTGTTACTGACTCTTTCACATTAAACACAGTGTCGCTTAATGCGAAAATTAATATCAATGTTGTTCAAACGTTTGAAATATTAAGTTGATTTTTTGCAGTCTTATTATGACTGTTGTAATTAACCTTGAAATATAACAAATGTCTCTGTCTAAACTGAAACCACCAAAGGTCGTAGAAAATGAGGTTTTTATGCACTTTCACCTTAACTTTAGTCTCGTAACCCCAAGCGTATAAAACGTGAATGAAGATGACAAGCATTAGCAATAATCATAGGACGGTAAAATGCGAATGCTCAAATGTCTAGGACAGTGACTACATATCCGCATATCCGGACTGTTCTATCCTTCAGAAGTCTACAGCGGCCAGCTCTTGTTGTATATCTATACCACATTTCTTTTATAAATTGCAAACCAATCCAGTTTAATAAATATTGGGCTTCCTTCAGTTCATGAAAAATATGTTTAAGCCCTATATCAATAGAGCAAAGATAGGAAACAGTCGTTGTTAATGACATGGAATTTAATTTTCCTAAAGTAATTCGGATGGTCATTTTCCCTTAAAATCCTTTACGGTGATGAATCCGTAATGACAATCGGCCACTTCCGTGAAATTACGTATCTTTCGTATGCGTTTTTTCGG
Source organism: Mercenaria mercenaria (assembly GCF_021730395.1). NCBI lineage: Eukaryota > Metazoa > Mollusca > Bivalvia > Venerida > Veneridae > Mercenaria > Mercenaria mercenaria. The sequence continues at coordinate 4,868,672 of NC_069378.1, forward strand.
CATCCTTCGGCAATGACAGATAATCCCTTTTCACGACAACCGAAAAATTGTCATCCTTAACCTGAATATTTGCCTGAGCTATTCCTAATTTTAGAAAAACGCAATTAGAAGATTCTTTCGAGTGTTTAGAACGCATCAAAATGAATTTATAGCAGATACTTCTCCTCCCCCAACCTTTCCTGCAAATGGATGCTACACCACTGAGACTAAATATTTGTCCTGAATGTTTAGGGGCGATGGAATGCTGTTTTACTATGTATTCGCCATTTTTATATATCCTGTATTCATTTATAGGTTTCATGATTTTATATCATGATCTCACTATCTTATTCTTTGATATCACAAATTCATGTTATGATATCATTAATTTATTTATGAATATCATAAATTCATGTTACGATATCATTAATTTAATTTTGGATATCATAAATTCATGTTATGATATTATTAATTAATATTATGGTGACAGTGTTTAAATTTTTTTGTAAAAGTATTTACATTTCAACAATTATATTTTCAAGGTGTGTTAAATTATAAAAAAAAAATGTACTTACTGATACAGGCTCTATGGGTAGGGTAGTGTGTAGTATTTGATAAGTGATGGCACCATTAACCAGGGGTTTTGAACCACTATATGCAGCCCGTCTGGGCGTACCATGTAAGGCATTAAGCACAGGTATTTAGCAATAGGGATAAAATGGCCTCATGGGGCAGGGTGCGGCCATTACTGTTTGTTAAAATAAAGTTATTATTATTATTATTATTATTATTATTATGTATAACGACACTGAATATGTCATTGTCACATGATAGAAATAAGCGTTTAATCAAATTATTCAGTTTCAGTTTTGTAAATACACAGAAAGTTCATTTAAATGTAATGCAAACGTGATATGAATATCTGATGCGTCAATGATAGAGCGACAAACTTACCTTTCTTGTCAGAAGTTTACATATATCGTTGCTGTTGTCACACCAAATGATAATTTCATTTATTTAACTGTTTTATAAATAGAATATACAGCTTTAAACACAAACAATTTAGTATACTGCGCACCGCTGATTCGATTGCACGGTATGAACAACATTTATATGTATTGCCACTCCCACTGATATACACATTGTTTTAAATGAATTATGAAAGATTTAACTCATTAGAAAAAGTATTAGTTGAGTATCTTTATCAAATTATCTTTGCACATTTTCTCGAAGAACAAGTCACAATCTTACACGAACCCTAGTGAAAATGATAATGTCTTCTTCTAACTGATTCCAAATACGTATTAAAAATTCTCTTCAAGCTTGTATCATACCACATTATTCAGACGGAATCAACAACGATTTTGCCAGAGTAAAAATATAACGGGGTTGATATGGGATGCTGTTTATCTCGAGTGAATTTTGCCAGGTCAGATAACACAAGGCACATAGGCACCGAGTATTAGACCTGGCAAAATCTTCGACAGCTGAATACAAAATCTCAGATCTAGCTCCTGTTGTTGAACGAAATCTGCAATGGTGCAACAGTTTATTGGTGTTAAAATAGCACTGAGTTTAGTTTTTTTTTTTTTTTTTTTTTTTTTTTTTTTTTTTGTTTGTGTGTGTGTGTGTGTGTGTGTGTCCAAGTTATAGAACTGTGTCAGGTAATGCATATAAAATGAAAGTAGTCGGGCAAAAAACAATACAAAAGGTACAATACAGATTCTTTTCTGCCTGTTCATATTTTCTAATAATATACAAGCTGCAGTTTTGACAAAATTGATTCAGGTATATATTTCTATAACGTTTAAGCTGCAACACTCTAAAACAGTTTATTGAATTCAACATTATAAGGATCTTACATGTCTGCCTGTGTAAATCGGGGTTTTCCCTACCCGAGGGACAGTGTGGAATGGAAAACCGAGCGTTTTCAAGGTTTTTTATCCACGCTGTCCCGAGGTAAAACCACCGTTTCTATCAACATAACGCAACTGGCCAAGACTTTTTGTCTTGCAGTGTGGAATAAATGTAGTCTAAAACGCTTGTTAACGTGACACGGTCAGTTTCATAAAAGTATAAATATTGTGTACATCATCTGATAACAAACATGGATTTTAATGACTAGTAAGATACATTTTGTTTGTATTCTAAATTAAATGCAATACTGGACACCTTTCCTTATAAATGCATTTTTATTTAAACATGTTTTGTTAGCTTCATGTAGTGATGCAATCGCAAAACACTTAGTTGAAAATGGCGAACGCAAAGATGAATTTATCAATGCATGCGTACTCAACTTTGTTAAAAGCCAAAGGGCCAAGCCAGTAAGTAATGTATATGCAATTTATACTGTGCTTTGCTATTTTGTGTTCAAGCGGCGGGTGAGTCCCGGAAGTGCAACTTAAATCTTAAATGCGTACATTTATCAAATGTCAATGTATGGAAGCTACACCGGTAAATGTGTGTCTGCATCTGTCCAATAAGGCAAAAAAGTAAATGCTGATATGTGCCATTTAACATACATTTTTACATACAAATTTATACCGTTTTTACTCATTATTTCATTGTCAAAACTGTTTGATATAAAATGATCAAAGCGTTGAAGTTTAAATTATTAAGTGATGAAAACGCGTATAGACTGTGGCAATCAAGAGGCAAAAACTAAAATTTAAATATGTTTTTAAAATTCTTGCAATGGTATAATCAAGAAAAGCGTTTAAGATTAAAAGAATCATTTTTGCGTATGTAGTCATTTGAATTTAGTACGTTTTAGACAAAATAAAATCTGAGGTCAATCAAATGTATCAAGTGTGTAACGGGTTGGATACGAGTAATGGAAGAACAGAATATGTAACGGTTTGGATAGCAACCGGTATCAAGGTTGATAAAACAAGATTCAACTGCATGTATCTCCTTCTCTAATTCTGGGATATAACAGTGGTCTTGTGTATGGATGGCATAAAATCTAACAAGATTGATTTTACTACGAATCGACATAAAAAGGTCACATATCACCGAGAATAAAATCTAGGGAAAAGAGTTAACTGTAGGTCATAGGACTAAATATCTAAACTGAAAAGAAAACCTGTTTATAAACGATTCGAGATTAAAATTGCGAATAATTGTTTTTGCTACTGATGTGCTAGAATGTGTTAAGTATAATAAAGGATCTATTTCCCGGAAATTTTTAAAATGATGCAGTATATATAAATCCTAATAGACAGATTAAAATTATCTCTCATGAACAGCCTCAATCAAAACGAGTCTGCTACTATGTTGCTTGGTTGCGTTCTATGGTTTTCACAGATTTTATTTTAAAACACGAAGTATAAATACATTTGGGTGCCAGTCCTTGGGTACAGTTACAGGCCAGTCTGCGGTGGATGAGGATTTGACCTAAATCAGATTTTTTTAAAGTTCATTTCTTCCACATTTGACAGTTGCGTTTTAGGAAAGGCGATCAGTAAATGAAAAGAAACATTGCCCCGTTTAAAAAACAAGAATCTTTTGTTTGCCCTCTCTCCTACCAATTTAAAAGCAATAACCCTTTATAAATTAGTTATTTTCGCAATTCCAAAAGGGTTTTGCTGAACACGCAGTACTTGCAATCATCCACTTATCGACTTAGGCGTCCTGATTTGGTAATATTTTGTATGTAATGCTGACAGGTTCCATAACTCTAGTTTACTTTTGAAAAAAGCTATACCACTTTTCGATTTGGCAATGTTTTTGTATGTACGTAGGTATTTTAGTTATCACTAGTTTTGACACACCCATTCACTGTGATGATCTAAGATGCGATATGCAGCTTTCTCAACTTGCGATTCTGATGCTATGCAAGGAAAATTTATGGTAATTTGCTGTCTGTTTAGTTAAAATGTTCTTGAGATTTGATAAAGGTTATAGCTTTGAAACTACATTTCTGTATCATCACTAAGGACTTTTGTTGAGTTTGAAGGCCAAGTACCCTAATTCTTTTCTTTCATAATGCCCAATATCTATTGTTTCCGTCATATCTGACTTTTATCTTGATTTGCCCGCAGAGACTATAAAGTTATTAACTTCGTAAATATTCGGACGTTTAGCTTACCATATATCTTTTGAACTTTGTACGAAAACGTTTCCCTATGAAACAGGCATTGGGGTGAGGCACAGATTCTCATATCTTTAATTATACAAGAGTACAACAAACCTCACTGCGTTAGTACATCTTCATCTTTGAAACATCTTTCTATTGAAGATTTCCTTTTCGTCATATGTCACCAAGGATGTGCTATTGCTTGTATGACGGCGTTCTTTTGAATTGGGAAGTCGTTTAGAGATCGAAAACAGAATGACAATGAATTAAAAAAAAATATATACTTGGATGCACAACGCTTTTGCATAGCAACACAAACGTTCTTTCCTCAATTTGCAGTTATAGCTGTGTAGCTGGCAATTACGACTGTAAAAATTATGACAGCAATATAAAACAAGAAATATCTTTAAAAATGATGGTCGGCGAATTGTAATAAGGAAAGAAGTTTATGAATTTTTCATCTAACATTTATCTTTCATCTAACATTTTTCAAATTGCAAAACTAAACACCGCACTTTAACAATTTAAATGGTTCTCTTTTAATTTTTCGCAAAGGTTTCGTAGGGTTGCAATTTTGTTTCGTTTATCCTTAGACGAATAATTACAGCAGTAGTTTGATGAAGCTTCATGAAGCGAGGTCATTAAACGTGTTTATACTTTTAGCTAAACTGGTCCCTATCCCCATTTGTAACAAAATAGCAGGAGACCTTACGATATTGTTACACATCGAGTTTGATAAAAATCCATTACATTTTAGTGGTAAATGCGAAGAAAGGCATATCTACTTTTAGCTATAGTGGTCCCTAATAGTGCCCAATATCCTATATAAATAAATTTGGAAGAGGACCTTATAATGATGCTCCAGACCAAGTATGACAAAGATCCACCAAGCTGTTCATGAGACGCTGTATAAAGGCATTTCTAGTTTTAGCTCTAGCAGCCCCTAAAAGGGGTCAAATGTCTCAGCTAAACAAAGTTGGCTGCGGGCCTAATAAAGATGCTACAAATCAAGTTTTTTTGATTGATTTATTTCGGCAAAGGAAAACATATAATGGTTTACAAACATTCTTATAATGTTAAAATATTCTTTGATTAGAATACATGAGAAAAAAACAATTAAAGGATTTTTTTATTAATTATTTTTATTTATTTCTAAAATAGGCCAACTGATCCCGCTTTAACAAATGCATATTCGCTATTCATGAATCTTTGGACAATGACGTCACACCTATAAAAAAAATTGAAGGTCAAGCAAAACATACAATTGTAATTATTTCAATATTTTTGTTTCATAAGGAAAGTTTGACCGTAGTCATATCACGTAGATAAACTGTATGCAGCGTACCTTCATTTCAGTGTAATGAGGTTCAGTCATTATATAGCATATATATAACAAAAACAGATTTCAACTGAGTTCAATATTTGCATACAATACTAAAGAAAAATATTCATATATAATAAATCAGTTAAATAATTTATAACAAATATATCAAAGCAAACAAGTACTCATTTTAATATGCAATCTGAATAAGTCATAAAAGCAAGAAACCTTTTCATATACAGACGACAATTGTAACAAGGAAAATCTTTTAAAAAGCACTTCTCTACATAAAAGACTCTTATCACACCCTTATTCATGTGATACGCAGACCGTATTCAGCTCTTTCTTTAATTTGATATATGTTGGTATTTGAACAGGTTTTTATCATATTTATTAAACTTACTTATTATTTTGAGATATATCAATATTCTTGCTAAATATACTGAGCCAAAGTTAGCTTTAAAACTGTGAACAGCGTCGTTTAGGATAAACGCTTTTTCTACATTTCACTCAACGTAGCACAATCAACAGAGTGAAAGAAATTGACACTCTCGTCCAATCAGGCAGAGTGTTACATAAATCTTCCATTTTGATAAATTATCTATAATGCGTTATCAAGTAGTTTGATTTGCAAACTGAAGTCACGTGGCATAGAATTGAAGGCAATTTCCAGTAACTCAAATTTTGAATCTTTGTCTGATCTTGAAAAGCTTAAATTTGTGTTAACAAACCCAGCATTATTGAGATTAAGTGCAAAAACCTGCTGTGCAATACTTGATCGAAGATGTCAATTTCTTAATAAATGACATGTATATAGTAAAATTACTAAGTAATTTTTAAATGTAAAACTATTTTAGGCCAGTGTAAATTTATCCATTGTTTAAAAGTATTGATGATATTTATCTATCACTCAAAATGCTCTCGTTAATCTAACATATGTTTGGTCTGACCAAACATGTTCCATTATTTTATACCATTTTGTAATGTTGAGCTTATTGCCATAGTATTAATAATTCAGTGTTTTAAGTAAATAGATTTTAAGGCAGCTTTTAAACTAAGATTAACAAGGGTATTTTGAATTTTATCTGTTTGATATGTATATATCAAGTAGTTTCATATTGCAGCTGAAACTCTATAACTCGAAGTCGGTTGGACCAATGTAAACACTTTGACTTTAAATAGTCGTGGTTCGATTTAAACATTTTCAATTTAAACAAAGTCAGATTGGAATAAATTTAGATTGAGACTGAAAGATATGTTCAACTTAAGCGGGAGTTCAACTTAAGCGAGTTCGGGTTATCGAGTTTGGACTGTATTTGTGTGCTATTCATTGTACTATGTAAAATGTTTTAATAATTGTCTGTTACAAATCTTTAATAGATTGGCTATGCATGTATGTTTCATGTATAATGATTGTTTTATGTATGTAAACATGTATAGAACGGACAATAAACTTTGAAAACTTAACTTAGGTAACGAAAACGAATTTAGACGGCGTTCGCCGAAAAACTAGTATATAATGTAGCGCAGACGCTTGTCGTAAATAGATTTTGCAAGCAAGCTAATATAAGCAGTCGTCCAAATATGACGTAGAATAGATCTTGTATATTTTCAGTATCATAATCACGTTTTCATGTCTGCATTGCGTGTTCCAAAACACACGCTACATTTATCTGTGATATAAAAACTCATCAGGCTTTCCACCATTTCTGTCGACATTAATTTGACAATAATAATAACTTTTAGTAAATAAAGAAGGTACATGTGATAATTCAAGTCAAAAGCCTATCCCAATCATAGATATTTGATCAATGATATCAGACGTGGGACTCATTATCACTCATGAACAGACTCATTTAAACTCCGACTGTTATGCCTTTCATTTGTTGCGTTATGTGTTTCCTACGGATCTTTTTATGGATTTCATTACAAACTACGTAATTCTTTACGTTTCTTTTCAATTTATATTCATTGTTTGCGCTTGATGCTTCCAGCAGATCATTTTTTTTATAGATTTTGTAACAAATTATATAATTCTTTACATTTCTATTCAATTCATATTCATGATTTGAATCTGGAACAACATTAATATTCTTGAAAAATAAAAAATTATCTGTAAGCAATGCATGTGATGCATTTTGCACGCATTGTTATTCGTGAAAATAATTATTCAACCTTCTGATTACAATGCAAGTCACTCAGATGTGACACAACGTATATTAAATGAGATTAGATTGTTTACTAAAGTCCCGTCCATTTACATTTACAAGTACAACAACATGAAATGAAATATAACATAAATGCAAATGGTCATTCTATATATATTCTCTTATATTTGTAATATGTTACAATAATACCATTCCTTATTTTTTAAATTTCCCAAAAGGTTCGTGGATTCACAGCACATAAGTACCTGTACACTTAATGAACAAACAGTTTAATCAAAGCTTGCGCATTCACACTTAGATCTGCATTTGGTTGCTAACTGCGGTTCTTGCTTATTGTAAATATTATTGTATAAATGCAATACCCTTACGTTGTTTTCTCTAATCTACCCACCTGACAAAGATTATATATGCCGAGAAACGTGTATTTTTGACTAACCATTTAACCCATTTGCAACATATTATGTCTTCAGTATTACGAAAGAAAATAAATTTTCTAGGATTAACATTGTGTAATGATTTAATGCACTGTCACGTAACTAAGCTATTTTACTCAAACCGCGAGCAAGGTTACCTAACATGTATTCTATTAGTTGTTTAAATGACAAATATAGTAATGTATTAACCTATAGCCTGCTGGCGGCAAGTGATTCTGCCTTTGCAGCCGTGCAGTCTGATCATGTTCTGCACTGTTCGCTATTCTGTCAGTAAATTTTCAATAAACATCCCTTCGAATAATAAATGGTATTACGGACAAATCCATTATAGAAATTTAGCAGGGTAAGGGTTAAGAAAGATGTTTACCAAATAAATACATATTACCAAACTTTTACAGTTAATTGAAAATAAGCTAAAGTAAATTGTACACTCATAAAGCTGGTGTTGTAAGGTGTATCACTTGCTTGTAAAATATAAACACTATTTTATAGCACAAAAGAACTTAGTCGTTACACCTGTACAAGTTTGTAGATTGGTATAATGTAAAATGACAAGCGCAATTATTTAGCAAATAGACAAACATTTTACACATAACTACACCTGTATATTGTCGCTTGTTGTAATACAGTTCATACTTTCGTTTGCTTTCTTTTTACTTCTTGCGTCCATAATATTCTAATCTAACGGTCTTTCAACCAAGTTTTAACGTACGTATTTCTTCATAAAAGCCTGCAATACTGCAAGGACTGCGTGTAAAAATACACCAATGACTTCGAGGTAACATGAATTCAGATATAGGTGGATATTTGCTGTCGAAATATCATGTTGATGAATAATTAATTAGTTCTGGATAATTAATAGATTCCGGTTGGACGTTTTTGTACAGATCATATTTAGTTTGAGAAACATCTTCACCACCTTTACCCATAGCTTGAAACATGAACGATCATGCCGCAACCCAGTGCTTTGGATTACAGAAAAACCTGGACCTGCGTCACATTTTGCCCCCAGTTCGAATGGTAGATAGGACATTAGCTCCCAATAAGAATGGCAGATTAGACATTTGGCCCCAGTGTCTATTTCCAAAACACCCTACCTTACTTTTCAACTAAGGAGAATTTTTTATCGTGGGTATATGCGGAAGGTCCCGAGGGCAGAGATTCTACACCTGTAAGTCCATTCAAGACTTTTCAAGTATAATAACGAAAGGAAGGAGTCTGGTGCACTATTTCTTATATAGCTTTACTAATGGTTTGAAGGCTCGCATTGTGGAAACAACACGAACTGTATATTATGTGTTTACGATATTTGATTTGCCTATGCAATCAATGATTGACTTGTATACAGGTAGCAATATACTTAATTCTTTCAGGCAGACAAATCAAAAGATTGATAATTTATTTAATATCATTTATAGATAGACAATAAGTAACGTACTGGTTTAAACCTGTTTCGGGGACTATAGGGTTGCGTTTTTCTGTCCGTCATTCCCCGTCCGCAATGTCCTATCCGGTCATTCATCAAGGGGTTTCAGTATTACTTGGAACAAATTAATCCATATGATGGGAGGACGTGTCATGCGCAAAACCTGGATGACTATCTCAAAGGTTAATGTCACGCTTCGAGATCAGTGGTCAACAAGGCTTTTTCCTGTCCGCTCTGTAACACAACAATACCTTTAGAGATTTTAATATTACTTGTTCCGCTATAATAACAAAACGCGTCATGCACAATTTTCAGACCCTTACATTAAAGGTCAAGGTCATTCTTGATGGTAAAGACTATCATGACTGTAATAGGGTCTGTTTCGTGTGCGGTCCATATCTCTGATCACAATATTACTTTGCACAAATGTTTCCCATAATCAGACGACGTGTCATGTGCGACACCCAGACTCCTTTTGCAGTCAAGGATGCATTTGGTGGTCAACGGTCAACAAAGTTATTTTTTTGTCCGATCCATAAATCCATTCAGGGATTTTAATATCACTTGGCACAAATATTTTCTATAATAAGACAATGTGTCATGCAGAACTTTCAGACCTACCTTAAAAGTCAAGGTCACACTTTGAGGTCAAATGTTTGCATGGGAATAAGAGGGTCTGTTGTCCGGTCCAGATTTCTACCATTCCTTGAGGGATTACAATATCACTTGGCACAAGTGTTTCCAATAAACAGACAATCTGTCATGCTCAAAATTCAGACATCTACCTCAAAGTGCAATGTCACACTTGAAGGTCAAATTGTACTAGGGTATTTTTTCTTGTCCGGTCCATAACTCTGTCATCCATCAAGGGATTTTTATAATTCTTGGAATAAATGTTCCCCGTAGTAAGAAAATATGTCTTGCGCAAAACACATATCCAAAGCTCAAAGTTCAAGGTCATAGTTGAAAGTCGAAGGTCAATAGTTTTTTTTTTCTGTCCGGTCGATAACCCTGTCATCTATAAAGGGATTTTAAAATTACTTGACACAGATGTTCTCTTTAATGAGATTTGTGTCACATGCAACACTCTCCCTGGGTCAAATGTCAAGGTCACTTTTTGAGGTACAAGTTCAGTGGGTTTTATTTCCTGTCCAATCCACAACTCTCTCATCCATTTGGAACAGATATTCCCCATAATGAGATGACTTCCATGCACAACACCAAGGTCCCTACCTCAAAGGTCAAGGTCTCACTTGGAGGCCAAATGTCAATAGGTTTTCTTTCATGTCCAGACCATTACTCTGTCATCCCTGAGGGATTTTATTATTACTTAGCACAAATATACGCCATAATGAGGCGATACTTAGACCCCTGTCTCAAAGGTAAGTGTCAGACCTAAAGGTCAAAAGTCAACATTGATCTATTTGTATCCTGTCTGTAAATAATATCATAAGGTCATGTGTCATGTAGACCCAACCAAAAAATGTTGATGTATTTCCTTCAGCATTACTTCCCTTTTATGATTTTTTTCTCATTTTTTTTTCATATTAAATTTTTCAAACCAATTTGAAAATGAAATGTGTGTGTTAAAACATATTTTATGTAGTGCAATATTGTATATACATCAATCATTAAGGTTTGAGATAATTATAGTCTTCCAGTCTGGGACTGTTTCCTTCCATTATGGGACTTTGTATTGCATAGCAATACTTTATCCACGTGTTTTATCTAAAGCACACTGAAAGACATATCAATGTGATTTGAAAAAAAATATTACAGCCTCAATTTTCAGACTTTATGATTAAAATCATTGTTCTATGATTATACATACTGTCTGAAGTTCCTCGTGAATATTTCGTACTTATTAAAAAACAAATAAAGTAACATTATTGTAAATGTTAACACAAATACTAGTAAGAGGTATTAAGTAAGACAACACCAGTATTTAATTTTGACTACTAAAAATATCACACATGTATACCCTTTGAATAAATGTGGTTTCGAAGCCATAAGGTATGTACGGCCTCACATGACTGATATTTACTTTGGAAGTATACAGTTTGTTGATTAATTCAAAACTACTGGTACGAGATATTTCAAGAATGTAAGAAATTCTTATCATCACCTTTGGCATGTTATTTGAAGGATATATCATATCAGTTCTGTAATGTGGTATTGAATGAAAAATAAACAAAACACAAAGTGGGTGCATCAAACAGATAACATGTTATAAGGAATGCGGAAAAAGACGTTTGAATGTCATCTGCATACAGTAATTGCTAACATATAAGACATATTTACCGTGTCTCAGACACAACAAAAGCGTGACAAAATGTCACATGATACAGTTCGAAGTAAATGTGTTTTTATTTTGTTCGAACATTTATGTATGTAATGTTCTGCCACATATTGTTCACGAAATTGTTACTGCCCTCTGCAATACAGCAATCTTTCGATTTCCGCGTACTTTTCCAGAGACTGAATGCATTGCGGCGCAATAGGGTGTGTCGATTCTTTCGTGTACTGTAAATTTTGTTAGATTCAAGATGGCTTTATTTTCGATGATATTCGCTTAAAATGGACCTCGCGAATTCAAAATATTCCTAAGCATACTGTATTTGTTTTATTAAAATATTTAAAATGGTTAAAGAAAACAATACTGAAGTGTAAGAGTAAACATCAGATCTTAACAGTCTCAGAGAATGATTGTATTATATTAACATCCTACAGAACGGAAACATGACGGTTCTTTCTAATTGACATCACGTCCTAAGTAGTGTCCATGCCTGGCAACAAATGCTTTATTGTGTATCCTTCTTTTACTAGTTTACTAGTCCAAACAATCAACAACGAGCATTGTTTAAGTTTTACCTTAATACGCTACGCCACTTCCAATTTCCCAACATGAACCAGAGGTGAAGGACGGAATGATTTCTAACACAATATCGTTATCAAATTTTTATCGAGGATATATGCCTTGCCCAGGGGATTGAACTAACAGCCCCGTGACCCATAGATCTGGGTTCTGCTTACTAATCTAAGCGGGTGGTCCCAAATCCCCGCATGAAATGAATTGATAGATATAAAAACGATGTATTACATAAACATCACGGCAGGCCTGAGAGATAAAGTTAGTCTCGCAAGAAGAGAAAGGCCGAGAGGGCTGATAAAAACCTGTTATACCATGCCATTTTGACATAGAAAATAGGCATTAAGTACCGTCTACTCTTTCAGAGAAAATTGATAGAATACTATCATAATTGATCCTGGTTACAGCAGTGTGCAATTATCGGCTGTAACAATTCTGTAACAAGTGTTCTTTTTATTGTTATGTTGATGTGATCGGGGTGAAATTGTTATATGCATTAAACAAAAACTATGAACATGTAGGCTGGTAAAATTAATATAAAAACGGCTATATTAGTTGAAATATATGCATATATTTTGTTCACTGTGCTTCATTACAAATTCTATGCTAACGAAAGGAATATTTTGAGTGCTGGAATACAAATGCTACAGTTATAGTACAATTATGGATTTCCGCAGAATGTAAGTTATTCCTAAATAGGTTATTATTAGTGACACAAATTGCTTGAAGATTCTTTTTTATCCAAAAATCTATTTTCCTGAAAATTATGATTGTTGTTTGTGTAATGTTTCACTCATATTCAGAAAAGACACAATATCATAACATATGAAATATACAGAAATTGATATATGTAATATTACATATAGACGTTACGCTCATTGTTGACGTACATTAGCGTAACTGACGTTATCGTCGTTTTTAGCCGTTTTGACGTTACAGGGATTACTTGGGGTGGTTGGACTATAGTTTTCATAAATTATGTCGTTTTGATATTTAAGGTAATATTTGATATAGATGTACATATAATATTTATTCAATCAAATTATTTACCAGACAGTGAATTATATTGCGATGTTCAGATACAATTGTAACACGTATACGTTATTTAGTTTTCAAAAGTAGCGTCGACGTTACATTAATTTCACGGCTGTGACATCTCGGCTAGATTTTGCAATTTTCATCTGTTAAGTTTAATTCATATTCAACGTAAGACTTATGCATATCAATATGCAGACAATTGTATGTACTTTCAGTCTGTAGTCGCAGTTTTGTAAACAAATACATATCTCTTTAAATATTTCGGCACGTAACTTCTTCGTAATTTTATTTTTTGCATTTTTTGACGCGTGTGACATCGCGGCTAGATTAAAGTATCCATATATTAAACGCCTTTATCAAAGTCAAAATAGGACTAAAACTTACTAATTCAAAAGTAGAATTTATATACTTTTTGTCAAAATAAATATTATAGAAAGCATACAATAGTTAAAGAAAATACAGAAATTTTAACAAATCCTGTCGAGGAAAGACATAAAATCTTACATTTTCAGTTGGATCTGTCTTTTGCTTCCTGTTTTTTACGGGAAGTATTGATCAGCAAATGACTGCAATGACGTCAAATATAGTTAACGTCACGACACTGAGTCTTCTTATTTGACGGGAAAAAAATTTTTATGAATTTACCAAGCCCTCAAAATAATGCGCATTGGTAAATTCTGTTACATCTTACATGACGTTTTTATGTTGTTTTCTATGATTCTATGTCGAATTAAAAGTTTTACTAATTGTTAAACGTAAATGCGATCGCATTTACTAATAGTGCGATTGTTTTCCCTTTCTTGTGATATAAGAATATAAACAATGAATTTTATGAAACATTGAAGTGAAAGAAACTGAAAGACTTCCGATGTTCGCCAACAACGTATGCAACGTCATAATTTTTATAACTATAATTATACACAGTTTTACAGCACCTAAACAAACCTATGTAATATCATAAAACTATACACTCTTTTTGCAATATTTATGTTCAATGGGAGATCATTCTGCCAAATGAGAATTAATCTATTTCTTTAATTTACATTATAAAGTTACCGCTACATCAAAGGTGTAACCGAAAATTTTAAAATATTACATTGTATAGGATTCAAAACTAAATAAATTGAAGTCTGTCTGATATAAACAGACTTTAAGACCACATAAAACATTTAATTGCGTCATAAACTTTTAATTCACCCTTTTCAGAACTGCTATCAACAAGATTGATGCTGCAGTATCTCTAATTGTCAGCGTAATTGTGAGAGATAACTCAATTATAATTAAAGTGTGGATTCAAATCTATCAGTGTCTAAGTCTTGTATTTCTTAATCAACTTAAGATTCAGAGAATAGAAGTACAGGTATGATTTGGCAGCAGCCACCCAGTCCTTTGCATATACACATTAAAAAATCGAAACAAATAAATTTTAGTCAGGCCTCTTAGTTCATTAGTGAGTGCGCGGATCTACGGATCTTGGGGATTCTGAGTTAGATTACCGGGCAAGTTTATGTTCGTCGTGACGATTTGATAAAAGAAAATTGTGTCTGAAATCATTTGTCATACACATCCTTTTCAAGTAGAGAAGTTGGCAGTTGCTTGCGGATGGCAGGTAAGTGCTTGTAAATAATCCAGGAACACTTTTTAGCTTAACTGCTTGCCATAACATAACTTAAATACTGTTGAAAAACTGCGTGAAAACCCAAAGCGAACAAATAAAATACTTAAAACGTGCGATCTGATGATTAATCTGAATTTTAAATCGGAAATATTCTGCATCCGACGTTTGATTATAATTTATTTGATGAAAGATAAGTTTGGTCTGAACTCCAGGTGTTTCTGCAGGAACAACGCTGCCAGATAATGTTTACCTTTGCTAATACAAAAACATCCGTTCCCGTCAAGAATATGCAGGTACGCCAATAATTTTACTGAGGCAACGCAACTAAACAGATATTAGTGGGTAAAATAATTATTCTTCGTATCCAGTAGAGCCCTGAATATAGGGCACTTTTTTAATTCAAGGCAAATCCTTAGTATGCTATTCAATAAACAGTTATTATTGATTTATATTAATGTCCCGCTAAGTTGTCTGCTATTTTTCACTAACATATTTTCAGAAGAAAAAACTTGGGCGTAACCAGCTCACAATAGGTGTGCAAGCACATACTATTACGTGGAGACAAAATTCAGAATTAGTTAAATGCATTTAACTTTATAGACGCGGGCCGTTGGAGTCTAATAGGTAGCAACACTACTGTCGGCCGCAACAAGCCTTACTGTTGTAATGCGATGGTTTTTTTTAATGTTGTGCATGTACATATTTATTAAACAATAGCTTATTGTTGTGTATAGAAAATAACTTTCAAAGCTTATGAAAATACTGCAAGTGGGATACACGTCCATCTATAAGAAAACTTATTTGGAAGCATAGAATGCTATCAAGCTAAATACGAGAAAACTTGGTTTAGTTGAGTGGCATGTGATGGAGAAAATGGACACCCAACATCCCCACTTAGCACTGGTTTAAGTGGAACTCTATATAAAGCGCAGTACCCACATGCTCCGAACACTGGCTTAAACGCAACTTTTTTTTTTATAAAAGAGTATTAAATGGTCTTCGTGATCCCAAAGGAAGTCAGTAACAACTGTCAATAAATAATGAACTTTCTTTATATACATTCACTACATATTTTGTATAAAGACGTTTATTTTCGTATGAAGAACATCGGTGTAATAATATTAAGAAAGGCCCTTTTCACGAGATTGTACGCACAATTTGTCGTCATTCAAACAAAATTTCAGAAAGAACGTTAATTCGTAGCTAAACAATTTTTTTTTCTTTTGTTAAAGATCAAAACTGTATGATTTCCCCCAGATTTAACTATATTCTGAATAAGAACCAGAATCTACAGTTTTGTTGGAAGGCGAATTTCGTTTAATACGTAGTGATAGAACCGGAGTAAAATTGAAGTTTCCCATGTGCATTACGCCACAGTTGCTAATGATATTGGAGTTTTCCATGCGCATTACGCTGCAGTTGATAATGATATTGAAGTTTCCTATGCGCATGACGCCACAGTTGCAAATGATAATAAAGTTTCCCATGCGCTTTACGCCGCAGTTGCAAATGATAATAAAGTTTCCCATGCGCTTTACGCCGCAGTTGCAAATGATAATAAAGTTTCCCGTGCGCTTTACGCCGCAGTTGCAAATGATAATAAAGTTTCCCATGCGCTTTACGCCGCAGTTGCTAATGATATTGAAGTTCCCATGCGCATTACGCCGCAGTTGCTAATGATAGAACTGAAGTAAAATTGAAGTTTCCCATGCGCATTAAGCCGAAGTTGCACATACGAAATATGTACTTGGGAGTGGAGGACACAGTTGGTTAGAAATTAATACCTATAAGGCGATGTACAATGTTTTCACAATTTCTAAAATAAAATAATGGTTTTCAGCTGTTGCTTGAATAAGAAGCGTTACAAAATTGATGTAGCCGACGAAAAACATAATTTGTTTAATTAGATAAGAATAAAACATGATTATTATGTTATGGATTTGATTCTTATTTTATCGTGTTTATTATATTTACTGTGTACATTGTCATAAAAGTACGAAATACCCGCTATCAACCCTCATTACCGTTTATTACCCACTTCTATAGTTTTTAGATTATTAGTCATAACAGGTGATAAAATTAGCAAGCAAGAATTATTAAATTTAGTTACATTTAGAAAACTGTGATTCATTATACCTGTCTGAAATAGCTAAATATCTTAACAACTTGGACGTGATAATAAATTTAAAGTAAAAAAAAAACAAAACATTTTGTCAATTTCCGACGCATTCAGAGTTTCATTTTCGTCTGAAATAAACATGCTAATAGATCGTTGTTTAAAATGTGGTTAATTTACACACCATCTTATAATTCATCTACGCCCGACTCGAGATACAAAACTGTTTTATCTAAAACAAAAATGTTGAAAATACTTACTACACACATTTTAATTTGTTGATATCTTAAGTTGTGGTGATTCTAATGTACAAGTGAACAGGTTAAAGATACCAAAACAAAATTGCATATTTTTGCCGGCCATGATGGGGACTTTCCATATTCACGGGTTATTTGATGTTCTTAAGAAAACAACTCGATAAATAACCAAAGTGACAACTTCTCTAAGCATACACAACTTCATCTTTGTGTGTGTCAATAGTTGTCTTCATTATTTCACCATTTATTTGCAGTATCAAGATGTGATGATAAGACGTATTTCACAAGTTTAAATCGTTCTTACGAAAAGAAAAAAAAGAACAAAAAGAACTAATAAATGATTATGATTTTTTTCCTTAATTTTACGCAATAAGTCGTATTTCAAACATTGCCGAAGCAAAAACAATTAATTTTCTTTTCTTTTTTATAGTTTGCGCAATATTTTAAGGAAAATGTCCCTAAATTTTGTCCAGAATTAGACTATTTCTACTGACTTCAGTGGAAACAATGTTGGTAGTTCTAAATTTTAAGTTGAATGGATAAGTGAAACTAGATTTAAGCAACTTTTGTCCCAAAGCAAAGTCGATATCTTAAACCAGTTTTTGCACTATAGTGCATAACAATTTTACAGATTGTTTTAGCAAGTTTCTGTATCCCGCAAACAACGAAGTTGTAAGGTGTGTGTGGGTGGGGGTGGGGGGAGGGGGGTCAAGTTTTCTGTTTGTCCGTCACACAAGCTTGTGCGCACCAACTCTCCTCATCCCCTTGACACAATTTAATTAAACTTCACAAAAGTGATTAGTACCAACAGTAGTTGTGCATGGTGCATGTTAGGTTCTTTCAGAACATCTTTGCAGAGTTACGCGACTTTGTTCTTTGTTACTATTATATACATAGAGTCTGCATATGCAGTCTTGTGCGCGCTTAATCTCCTATACTAATGCACATAATTTAATGAAACTTCACACAAGTGATCAGTAGTAACCCTAGTTGTGCATGGTGCATGTTAGGTTCATTCAGAACAAAAGTTCTGCACAGTTATGGGTCTTTGCTTTTTGCTAATATACTATATACATTTTTGTAAATCAGTCTGCATATGCAATCATGTGCGCGCATAATCTCCCTAACCATTGCACATAGTTTAATGAAACTTCACACAAATGATCAGTATCAAGCATATAGTTGTGCACTGTGCATGTTACGTTCTTTTTAATAGATAAATATTCTGCAGAGTTATGGGACTTTGTTTTTTGTTATTCTACTATATACATAGAGTCTGCATATACAATCTTGTGCGCGCCTAATCTTCCGAACCCTTGCACACAATTTAATAAAACTTCACACAAGTGATCAGTATCAACCGTTTTTATGCATGGTGCATGTTAGGTTCTTTCAGAAAAATATTCTGCAGAGTTACTGGACTTTGTTTTTTGTTACTATTCTATATACATACAGTCCACATAATTATGCAATCTTGTGCGCGTCAAATTGCAATGTGCTGTGTCAGTGCGTGCGGGAAGTACATTCATCACCTTCAGTAATAGCTCCAGTTCTTTCTAAATATGTAAACTGAAACTAACTTTAAAATTTGATGCATGTTATAAATTTTTTGCATACCTCAACCAGACTGGAATAAAACTATGTGGTTATATTTGACTGTTATGCAAATAGTTGTAGGTTGTTGTACAAATAGAAAATTCTATTTTGAAAAAAAAAATGTTTCGCACGTTTTATCTTAATATTTGAAATAACAATGTAAATTATTTCCTTTGCAGCAAAATAACTCATCTGGGAAATGACGTATTCATGCTTGTTGTAACAGTTGTTTTAACATTGTAGGATATATGTAACAGAAAAAACAAAGAAAACGAGTAGTCGAAGTCTAGTTATTTCTGTCGTAAACAATTCTGCAGGAAAAAATGTTAGAGATTAAATCCTTTTTTTTTTTGTATTAAAATCATAAGACCTGAAACATTTACTAACACGTTTGACCATATGCAGTCGTATGTTTACGATTAGCAGACCTGACCACCAGACTGTAAGCTTTGCGATGAAACAAAATATTTCTCATCTGAAAGGCACGTTCTTTTTAAGGGGAGTGTATGTACTACATCTGACCTGAAGCCTGTGGTAGCATGCATTTTACAACAATTGGGCGGTAAAATGCATGCACTAACATCACGTTATACACTGCAATTATGTACATTATACACCTTGAAATGTTTTGAAGACATGTTTTACGAATGGTGCGTTTCTTTTAGACATGACAACATAACTTCGGGATATATCCTGTTTTTAGTGTGTCGTCTCCTATAACAAACACAGCCAAATACCGTGAAATGTTAAACATATCAGTTCTAACTATTTCATTCAGTATATGCAACTTTTGTCTTGATCACTTCGTGCATGCTTGTTTCGGAACAAAGAATCCAAAGACATATTTCCAAAATTAAGTGCATTTGGTCATTGTCTCACAAGCCTTTATTGAAAATGAAAATCTATCTTCATGTTATTTCATACTTTCAATACGACATTGGTCAGCAGAATGTCAGTATTTGTTAGACTAATTTGTCTCACACTTCCTAGCGAATATTTTGTTGTGTTGGTCACGTCACCATCAAGGTAAATTTTGATTTTAACATATATATTCTTCCATGATATGCGATTACACTGTTAAAGATCCAACGCACATCTTTAACTAAAATGGTCAATTTTCAGGTAATACTTCTAAATGGAGAAAATACGCATCAAATGAATTTAACGTGACTTGAAATATACACCAACTGTATTTTATAGACATACTTTTACTATACAAAATCATGTATAACAGTCAATTGTTGAAAAAAAAAAACACTTCCAGTTTTCCTGTTAGTATACATATTTATATTGTGTTTAGCTATCCATGTTTTTAATGTGTACTATTTAAACCTTCCACATTAATGTCTGTACAAATATAAAACTTTAAGGTTAATTTTATGTTTACGTAGTTACTATGAAGCGATAGTTACAGTCATGAAGTAAAGTATATATCTGCAATGCTTATGAAGAGGATATTTAATACTGCATATTCCCATGACGTTCCGGACTATCGTGCAGCTTGTATTTACTGTTGACATAAATTAACCTAAAGTTTTGTAGTTTTTTTGTTTTTTGTTGTTGTTTTTTGGATGGAGGATTGTGTTTGGGGAGGGCGTTAATTAGAAAATGTAAAGTAACTGGAAAAAAACCCCTAAAAACTATACAGCACATAGATTGCCTTTAACAGTTGCAAGCCATATACATGTAGTATTTCATTTTACCGACGCACTGGTGATATATCATTGCCCACAAGTATATACATTATACTTATAAATACTGAGGTCGACATTTTTGCATTACAATATGAGGTTTCTGTTAATTAACCCTAATTTAACAATGTGTTTCACCTCAGTTTATTTGTTTATTGTTTATTTAACAATGATATATGAAAGTGTTCCTCTTGGAATTATATCTTGTTATTACGTAATTATGGTTAGAGAAGCATACAGTATGCATTAACCATTACACCAGATTTCAGAGATTGCAAACACAATATTGAGCCTAACTTGTGCAACCAGTATGGATTTTCACGAATAGTAAGTACTTTGTAAAACGCCAGTGAAGTCTCTCCGGACAAAAATATACCAAAGGTGTTTAATATGTTACTGCATTCCTTAATGACAAAGCTTTTCATATGTGGAATTGATATAATCTAGGTCAAAATCAAGGACATTATGACGGTATTCTTCTACTATTGTAGCATCTTTTAGTATTTCTTTCGGCATATTACGTTCCTTTTGGTCAAAATACAGTTCATATGTTTGTTGGCGGGATTTCCTTAGATATCAGTTACTATATATAGATCTACACCTTTATGGAATGATGCCCTATCCGCCACTTTAAACATTGTCAGTGAACATAGTTTGTTAGCTGCCTTTTTCCTGAAGTTCCTGCCGAGAACGACGAGAAAAAATGATTTGAGCCGTGCCTTGGGAAAACCAACATAGTGGGTTTGCGACCAGCATGGATCCAGACCAGCCTGCGCATCCGCGCAGTCTGGTCAGGATCCATGCTGTTCGCTTTCAAAGACTATTATTATTAGAGAAACCATTAGCGAACAGCATGGATCCTGACCAGACTGCGCGGATGCGCAGGCTGGTCTGGATCCATGCTGGTCGCAAACCCACTATGTTGGTTTTCTCATGGCATGGCTCAAATGATCTAGTTGTTCCTGTGTTTTAATAAGATTCTGATTCTGACTATGTAAGATATTCATTATCAGCTTTCATTTAAGAAATGGTATATCATATTTTAAAAAATCCCGTTTAAAAGCCGAGAAAGAGCTTCGACATAGTTTTGCGATAACCAACCACTTTCTGTATGTTATTTCCAACCGCTTTTTATGTATGTCTTGCTTTTTTTTACAACAGTTGCACTGAACATACAACAGGTGTACCACAGTCCCGTTGCTCGTCTCGGTACTGTGTCAAACATAGGAAGGATGAGAATGTAAAATTAACGGAATATCAAATATCAATATCATAATTTAATGTGAAATCACTACATTCTACCAAATTAATACAGGCTGAAACAGCGTCGCGAACAAATTTCGAAACTTTTCTCCGATTTCTTTTTATTATTGGAATACACTGCATATTTGTTAATTTCATGCAAGTATTTAAGAATTTAAGAAGAAAATGTCTAAGAGAAGTCGTCAGTCATACTCGTACATTGCTATTTGGTTGATTATGCTTTTGCAATTTTAGTATCAAGAGCACTGCTTATCAACTGTTAAGATTTAGAAATTACATTTTCTATTTAATACACCTATTTCATATGTACTGCGCACTAATTGCTGAAGATAAATGTTCTGTAATTCTTTCCTTTATATGCATTTTGGTTTCGGATTCCACTGAATACATGCTTGTTTCTCATTGAACGAGTGCCGAGTGTGATCCAAATAGAATACAATATCCAGGATAGTAGAAGCCTGCATTAAGATCAGTCTTAAACTGAAAACAGCTCATTATTTAGACCATTTTTTCCAGCACTCAGTTAATTTTTTTCTATATTTCACTTTAAATACCACTCTTCTGCTCCAAGATGACCACATAATTCCACTAATAAGACCTCTTTTGACATTCCACACATCTTTGTCTGTCAGCATAGGGTTAAAGAAGCGGAATCATAAAAGATGTAATTACTGTGTTAAACACCATTTTTTTTCTAAACTAGAATTATACTGTGTTTACTTAAATCACTTTTGATTATTCTTTTACCAACTGAAATACCGAAATGTTTAATGATGATCAACAAAAAGTCCAGACACACCCATAATACAGGATTGTATTTCAACATTGTACACGTACAATACAGAACTTGTTTTCTTCCAGTTCGTATTTGCTTGTGACATACAAGCTGTAGTTTGATTGAATGTGTAGGTATGTAATAAATGTTTGTCTTTAATAGCACTGAACACATTTTATTCTATGATTTCACTGAATAAGTATTTTTCTTTGATGGCACTGAATAAATATTTGTCTCTGATTGCTCTGAATATATATTTGTCTCTGACTGCACTGATACAGTTATGTCCCTGATAAGATGACATTTATCTTCTTGACTGTAACTGACTAGCTTAACCTAAATTTACCTGTAAATTGAAACCTGCGGTTGACCGGACACTACACTGTTCTGAATGCCGAAGGTAATTTTGCAATAACTGCAATGAGGTAGTAGTAAATACACAAATACTTATAGGCCTAGAGCTGGAAGGTGAAACCCTCCCCCCCTCTAGGGATTTTTGTAGACCCCATTATTTTTGAAGCCCCTTGTATGTAGATCATATTTCTGAATTCTGCCATCTGGCAAGCGGGTTCTCTATGAGTTACAGCCTGTTATTTACGTTACCTTAACAATTATTTAATAAATGATACAACTGGAATGTGGTGATTTATATGATTGAAGCAACCAAAATGATCAGCAAGTGGGTTTAGTAATATGCAAAATATGCTGTTGTCAATGTTCCGGCTTAGTTTTGTTCTCTAAATCGATCATTTCTTTTTGTAATTTACGTTACCATTCTGATTTATAAAAATACGCGTATCAATTAATTCAATGGGTTTAATTGTCATAAAATATCAGATATGTCTAAAGTGTAGTATTTTCAGATACACATTCCGTTAGTATTTAAGAATGATCGTTCAACAGTTTTAAGAACAAGTACGTTACCATCATTATATACGTTACTAAAATTCACGATATATTATTTTCATTTCTCAGTCAATAGATTGTTTATGTTATCCTTATAATGATGTTCAAACTTAGATAATGCAAGTATCTTATCAAGTTCAAACTAGTTTGATATAAAAATGCATATAGCCCAGCACTGACATTGTAACCTACGATACGATACGTTACTGAATGTATATTTTAGTAATTGAAAAATACACGCTTACAACCACTTATCTGTTTAACCAAATAAATTCACATAAACCAAAATTGAGAAACAACTAAGTTGCGGGGTTAAGTCACCTAAGTCATCATAATGACTGTCTGTTTCGTATATGGTGTCAATTATATTGGTCATCTCTACTTCTTCATTATCATCGTCAGAGTCACATGTTGCTGATGTGTCACAAATAATTTCAGCTAGTTCTTGAAGTACTATATTATCTGAACACCAGTCATATGCCAACAAATTTTCTGATCCAAATTTCTATCCACTTTCATCTACTATCTGTTATGTGCATTCTAAGTGACATGGCACAGTGGAAATAGACTCATGTCCATACCATTATATGTACTCGGGACATTGCCAGCACGTACCTGATACTTTGCAAAAAAACATGTCATATATAAGTTTGTTGATGTAATTGTATCCTTCAATCCATAGATTGCGCAGACAATATTTTTGATGCTGTTAAAGAGGTCATCAGATCAGTGATGTGTATGAACTACTTCTGCTAATGTTGCAACATACACCTGTTTTTTCTCTACTAATTTGAGCGGTGTTACTTTCCCTGTTCGAGCACCGATTATGTCAACCAGTCAGATGTCGTATTGCAGGCAAAATTGAGCAGATTCTTTGTCCTCTGCTTATAAAGATGTTGTGAGCATTTAAATGGCGTCTTTTATTGCCTGTTCCAGTGTAAAATAAAACAGTATTTTGTGTTTTTGAAGATATCACCAATAACACAAACGCGTCTATCTGGGGATCTAACTTTGATTGAGCTTGAACTTTGTTCCCATCTTCACTTGTGAGTAAATAACACTTTTCACCATTAACAAAATACAGTTGTCTTCTCTTCATCTTTAGTGCATAGGAATCACATTTTCCTTGTTCGAAAATTAGACTGATCACTGTGTTTTGTTTTCACCGTTTGACATAAATGCTTTTCAGTCATGATGACTGTAAGTGTCAGTTACAAAATCGACTTGAGCTGTCTTAGGTAGTTTACTGAACACAGCTTCGGCTCCGTCGTGGAATGTTGCAGGGATGATTACTAAGTTTTGCAGCAGGGGCGTTACTATCAATCAACAAAACAATGTCATCTTATTGAATGGCTGCAGCCTCTACATAGTGAAGTAGTTTTGACGAGTCTGTTTTCATTGGCATTCCAGTTGCAGTAGCTATAACTGCCAGGTGACAGGTCCTACAGGAAAAGAAAGTGTCAATTCTAGATCTATGTTGTGCTGAACAGCCAAAAGTACCAACTGTTCATATATTTTACGTTCTGCTCTTATCTGTAGTATTTTGTTTTGAGAAGTGGTTACTTTTCTTTTTACTTCAGCTGTGGAAAATGTTTTAAGTTTTCTTCTCTTCGTGGGGTCTTGAAAAGGAACTGATTTTTCAATCAATTTCATCTTTGTTGTTGTTTTTTTTCAGCCTGGAATGGGTTTGTAAAAGATTCTATGCCATCATAACCCTGTTAACTTCCTCTTCACTCTTGCCTTCCTGAGCAGGTTATACTTCTTTGTGGTTGGACATGTCTTCTCTATGTATGTCTGCATTCTGAAGTGTTGCTTCAACATACCTTGCTCTGTAATGACGAGTCATGCGCCAGTGGAATTATACAGCATAGTTTCTACTGAAACCAAGTATGCCAACCTCAGACTTTTCATGTCTCTGTAGTAATATCTACAGCATTTCTCAGTGCCGGTATAGAAGACCTAGATAAACTTAAATCATTACTTCGGGGTAGCTCTTTTGCACTTGGATCAATATTCATCAATGTCAACAGGTAAACAAAGGGGTAGCGAGCATAATTATTGTGGTCAAATGCGAAGAACAAAGAGCACAGTTTGTACAGAGATGCTATATGTAAATCAAGAGCATTGATCTGTGTTGCTTTGATGAGCATCAATATCATGTGAATTAGGTCTACATGCATTGACCAAAATTGAGCAGTTTGGCCACTTTTACCCTTTCTGATTTCTGATTTGAACTGCTCATGCCTATTGAAATACTCTTCAAAGTCAGGAGAGTTATTATTTCAAACACCTTTTCTTTGCATGGACTTTCAGTCCATTTCTGTAATATTAATGTCTTCTGAAATGCTTTCCTTGCGGGGTTCTGTCTCTTCAAACTCGCATAGAAGCAAACACTCAAGAGCTTCCATGACAGTCCTGTGTTCATTTAGGGCATGGGTGTAGCGTTTACCTGGTAATACTTTATCAAGTGAACCACTAGGACAAATTCCTGATTCTATTACAAAATCTGCAAGACCATGGCCCTTCATTAATTTTCCTACTGGCCCAAATGTAGAGCAGATTGTGTGAAATACACCCATTCTAACAATTATGTTACCAAATCCATCTCTAGACTGCAGAACCAAAGAATATGCCTTCTTAGCAATAGCCGAGTCACCTGTCACTATAGTATATTTCTGACCAACTTCATTACTTGCATCTACTAATGTTTTTAACTTAGGCTGGACTATAACATTATAATGGATTGAATAACTCGAAGGTGCCATATAGATTAAGAAAGTTTGAGCACTCACTCTCTGCAAATCAGTTCACACATTTGTAATTTATTTCATTTTAATATCTTTTCATTTCCTTTCATTTTCAACTCAATGAAATCAGTTTCATTTCACATGAAAAATGTTTTTTGTTGTTTTTTTTTGTTTTTTTTTTTGTGTGTGTGTGTTTTTTTTTTTTTTGTTAATCTTGATGGTGACTTCAGCTTGAAGAAAATTATATATAATGATTAGTAATTTTCGATTTATAACTTGTGATATATTTATGTTTTAAAATATATAATACATATTTATAAAATTTGTACATGTCACATATCTGTTTAAACAAAATATTTTACCACATCTCAAATACTTTTCAACTTTTTAAAAAATAATAATTATTATAAATTTCAAACTCATATTGTCAACATTATATTATTTCATCTTCTTTGCTATACATTACTGCTTATTTTTCCTTAAAAATTAGAAATATTTAACAACCAATATAATTATGTCAAGCTCTTATCTGTTATATCCACAACCTCTTTTTATAACACTTTAGAAATAGACACTTTAAATAAAATATAAAATCACATAGTTATATTTTCTATTTTCATTATAATTTTGGTAACGTACATTTGATAACGTAAAGCACATGCTTATAAGTATCAATTTTACCTGCAAAATATATATCTGTATATTCTGTCTTTATATATTGATATATTGTGTAGCTAGTAAACCATTTATGGCTTACTGTAGTGCCAGTCAGTATTTTCAAGAAATTATTAATGGTAACGTATAAAGTGGGCTGTAACGTAAAAAGAACCCGACTGCCACGTGGCAGAATTTCTGGAATGATAGCTCATATTATATGCTTTAAGAAAATCATAGCGTAGAAACATCCCTAGAGGGGGGGATGGGGGGTTATTGTCAGCTCAAGGTCTATTATTGCGTCTACAGCGAGAAACTCATTTTCCTGATCAAAGGCTTTCCTCTATGTTTTGTTTTCTTACCATATCAATTATTATTGTTGTATATTACAGTTGCGTGCTGTAAATGAATATTTATAACTGTTGTTTAAAACAATTACCTCAGAAACATAACATTGTGTTCACGTGCATTTCATGATTAATTTGTAATGTGTATGAGAACATTCAACAAGCTTAAAATTTCAATAAATCTTTAGCGTAGTTTAAAGGCTTAATCATTATAACACAAAATTTTATGGTAAATGGTTTGTTTGTAACTGCACAGACATCTACAGTGATTTTTTCTAATTGATACGATTTCTTTAGCTGGAATGAATTGAACAAATTAAATCTATCAATCTTTGTAAGATTTATGAGCGATGTAATACTGTATGCACATCTGTCTGTATGAGTGTGTATAATTTCTATGTAGCTTGGCGTTGAATTATTGCCTTTCCTTGTTCGAAACCAATTTGATTTGACCAAATTATTGCGGCCAGTTAGCCGCGGGTTGCGAAAGTTGTAAGTACATAATGATAATAATTAATAATAAAAAATAATCATGATAATAGAAATAAAGTGCATTTTAAAAATATGTCGGGTCTTTTTACGGTATTAGTCAATTTTATGTGTTGCAGTCTCTTATAATTCATATATGAATGGCATTATACATTGTATTTTCTTCTCTTTTTTTATATAATTTATGTTGCTTTGCGCTTAAATACTCACGCACTCTTGCATACTGTTAGTAAAGATAATATGTACGTCTTCGAGTCGTTTTTTATTCTTTCTTGTTTGTGTTGATTAGTTGAATTTAGATTTGCTGTTTGTTAGATCAAAAACAAATTGTCAGCAGCACCGTGAAGTTACGTGTTTCTCTCTTATAGCCTTATGCAGAATGAAAAATACATTCAGCATCTGCCTCAGGACTCCACATTACAACCGACAGACAACCTCTGGGGAGCGGTTAAATACCAATAAGGCTCGACAAACCGGTTTTTGATCACGTGGTGTGGCTTTAATATACGCATCAAGAGGAGACAGAATGTCGTTCTTAATCTTGTCATTAGAGTTACACAAACCCATGGGAAACTTATTTTACTGTCATATCAGAACATTTTATTACACAATTTCATACTTATATTAGCAAACATTTTCAGAAGGGATGATACGGCTTACGCCATATGCTTCAACGATACATTAATATTTTACCAAGCTTCAGTGATGTAATCATGGGTCTGGAGACCGACCCCAGAATGCATAATAGTACTAAGTATGTTGTCAAGCAGTACTTTCTGGTTAGAATAATGGCGGAAAGAAAATAAACCATTTTTCCAAGTTAAAGTGGCATTTCCATATTTTATATAAGCAAGTTCCTATATTTATTTCATTGTGAACCTATACTTGACATTTTGGTATCATTTATAGAAATGTAAAGACACCTTATTACACATGTGTGCATAAGGCTATAATTGAGGTTAATAGACGGTAAAGTGAATAGACAGTTAACAAGTGGATTTCAGTTTAATAGACATAAATAAGTGGATTTCAAGTTAACAAAGAATAAAAAGTCAGACTTCACATTCAATTTTAACTGCAGTAGATAGGCGGATTTCAGGTTAATAGGCAATACACATGCGAAATATTATTACTATTATCATTATTATTATTATTATTATTATTATTATTATTATTATTTTTGAAAAGGTATTTTTTTTTTGCTGAAATCATGACAGGTCTATGCTTGGGAATAAGACGTTGTTTACATCAAAGAAATAATTGCATTGCATTATTTGCGATAGAAACTTAGTCATACACCATCATTACAATTTGGGGTCTCATTTTTATACGCCCGTTTGAAAAACGGGACGTATTATGGGAACGCCCCTGGCGGGCGGGCGGTCGGCGTCCACAGACTTTGTCCGGAGCATATCTTCTTCATGCATGGAGGGATTTTGATGAAACTTGGCACAGTTGTTCATCATTATGAGACGGAGTGTCGTGCGCAAGAACCAGGTCCCTAGGTCTAAGGTCAAGGTCACACTTAGAGGTCAAAGGTCAAATTCAAGAATGACTTTGTCCGGAGCATACCTTCTTCATGCATGGAGGGATTTTGATGAAACTTGGCACAGTTGTTCACCGTCATGAGATGGAGTGTCGTGCGCAAGAACCAGATCCCTAGGTCTAAGGTCAAGGTCACACTTAGAGATCAAAGGTCAAATTCAATAATGACTTTGTCCGGAGCATATCTTCTTCATGCATGGAGGGATTTTGATGTAACTTGGCACAATTGTTCACCATCATGAGACGGAGTGTCCTGCGCAACACCAGATCCCTAGGTCTAAGGTCAAGGTCACACTTAGAGGTCAAAGGATACAAGAATGAAAATTTTGTCCGAAGCATTTCTTCTTCATGCATGGGGGGATTTTGATATAACTTGGCACAAATGTTCACCACCATGAGACAGAGTGTCAAGAACCAGGTCCCTAGGTCTAAGGTCAAGGTCACACTTAGAGGCCAAAGGTCAGATACAAGAATGACTTTGTCTGAAGCATTTCTTCTTCATGCATGGAGGGATTTTGAACTTGGCACATTTGAACTACCATCATGAGACGAAGTGTCATGCACAGGTCCCTTCTTTAGAATTATTATCCTTTGTTGTTACTATAAATAGCTTGTATTGTAACTTTTTCATTACTAGTCGTAGGGATAAACCGAGACCACTTTTCTGTAGTACAACATGCATGTTACATCCAAGTTTGAGATGTATTTTGACCTTTCTCTACCTGGTAAGGATATTTGTGTGGACTGACAATTTTCTTTTTTTTTTTAAAGATTAATTTCCCTTAGTTGTTACTTTAAATAACTTATATTGTAACTTTTTTTATAACTGACCGTAGGAAAAACCAAGACCATTTTTCTGTGGTACAACATAGATGATACTTTCAAGTTTTAGGTGTATTTTAAGATATCTCTACCTGGTAAGGAGTTTTTATGTGGATTTAGAAAAAAACAAAAGAATAACAATAATTACTAAACAACCACAAAATTAAAATTCCATTTGCAAATACAGGTGCTAGTGTAAAGAAATTTGCTGTGACGGGCGTATATTGTGACATTCTGGCACTCTTGTTGAGCTTATTTTACACTGCGTTTGTTTGGTTGAAAATAATATATTTGCATCAACGTGACCCCTCCCTCCCACAACCCCCTCCCCCGGACATACACACACGCACGCACATACACACACACGCGCGCGCGCGCGAGCGCGCAAACACATACTTTTCATTCAGCACCTCATTGTTCTTCAAGACAATACCAGTAATATTTATTTCGAAGGAGTCCTGATTTTTTTTTTTTTCAGTTTTACTTACAATACAGAAGGCGTCGTGTCTACAATTTAGTACTTTGTCTGTCTTCCTTTGAATTCAACTTTAAAATTAGTGTAAACATTCATAATATGTATGCAAATGAAGTCATTTCAACAATTTGAGTCTCAATACATCTTCTAAGTAGATCATTAAGATTAATTTAGATATTTCTTCTCTTACTAACTAAAGAATAGCTATCACTAAATTCTACGACTTCTCCCACGCTAGACTGAATGGCAGAGATATTTATTGGATCAAAGTGAAATAATAACACGTTATCATCATGAATTCGATGTTACTACAGGGTGTAATTAACGCCAGTAACAATTATGTTACAAGTGTTTGTATCAGTGTTATGTTGACGTGAACAAGAATACATCATATATACGTTAAACATGAATTACGTGTATTTCTACGTAGATATCATTTGTTTCTTACTAATATACGGATTAAAACAAATGGAATGTGAAATGGAACTTATGTTTTGTGTTTACTGACAATTTCTGAAGTAAAAATACAGTTTCAACATGAATTTTCGCAAATTGTGAGTAACGTATTTAATTTTACTTTACTTGCATTTCCGCAGTGTTGCTTGATATATCCAATTGTAAAATTTCATGATTCGTCCTCTGTTGCAAATGTGCTGCACCATGAGAAAACCAACATAGTGCGTTTGCGACCAGCATGGAATCAGACCATCCGCGCAGTCTGGTCAGGATCCATGATGTTCGCTTTCAAAGCCTATTGCAATACGAGAAACCATTAACGAACAGCATGGATCCTGACCAGACTGCGCGGATGCGCAGGCTGGTCTGGATCCATGCTGGTCGCAAACGCACTATGTTGGTTTTCTCATGGTGCGGCTCAAATCATGATTTCTATGTGGTTTGATATGATGAATAACAGTTATGACATTTTTTCCCCTTTTTCTAAATTCTGTTTCGAGATTTATTCAAGTAACTGAGACTTCAATTATACAGAGTTAGATAGATTCGTATTATAGATTTATGTTTAATTGACTTTCCTAACAACTTATGATAACCCTATTTATATAAAAGTATATAAAAAGCTGATAATTTCCTTTTATCTCAATATAAAATGTCGTTTAAAATTTCTATTCTCTAATATTGGGAATTTCGGCAATCGGAACAAAAATGCCACTTTCAAAATTACACGTAGCATCGGAATTCTATCGAATTTCTATTGAAGTTTGGCTAAACATATTACTATTAATGCAAACTTAGCTGGACAGGCCTGTAATCTCTCTCTCTCTCTCTCTCTCTCTCTCTCTCTATCTGTTTTCTGGTAGGCTTTCTCTTTAGCGCTCCGAGTGGCTACCTTTGCAGGTACAGCGCATTTGAACGTATTTATCATAGGATCTAATATCTTATATTTATATATTCCTCATGCACGCAAAGTATATTTATCAAATTCATATTTATTTGATCTCGCAAATCACGTAAACAACTGTTACTTGATCCGAATGTCATTGACCAACTTCAAATAAACTCTTAAAAAGCAAATTGTGACCTTGACAGAGGAATCTGGCTACTTCAGATCACTGCGCACCGAGATACCAAGTTTTTTGTTCTTAAATAGATAATTGTGTTGTGCCTACTAGGCGCCACAACCGTCGTATAGCCAAAGCATAGAGAATCAAAACATTGTTTTTTTCTAAAGGAGATCGATTGATTTTTTATTAAATTGAAGTCAACACATCTGTTACATCGCAATTACTCGAAACCTTGAATGGTTGATTAGTTTATTAGCATAAACGAGAAAGACAACGATTGCCTTATTATTATTCTGTCTACTATGTCTTCTTATTATCAATTAGGACTGCGAAAGAATGTTCAAAATCAACGTAAAACATCATTTTGTATTTAATTAGTTTTTAATATTTATTTGAAGGATTCCGAATATTAATCTTTTTAAAATGTACTTGCTAAATAAATTTTCCAGCAGTGTGTAAGTAACGTCATAAACACTCAATGGCTGTCTCTACTGTGAGCCATTTCCTTGCCATATCTTTTTCAATGATTTTAAACTTTGAAAGGCTAGACGGATTTTATATACACTAAGTCTTGTGAAAACAATTCCCCATTTAGTATCTACAATAAAATAAAAGTCGTCTGTGAAAACAAGTCATTCATCATATTGAACTTTTATCTTCATATCCTTTATCAAATTGGCTTCCGTGGAGAGAATTGCAGTAATTGTAAGATTTCAGTTCGGCCAACCTGTCTATAGTCTAATCTGTTTGTACTTACGGCGAGGCATAAACAGATAAGTGCAAAAACGTATCTTCTAACTATTGATCAATACGTTGCTTGGTGAAGGCGTACGGTCTTATGCACTTCACAGGTGAGGCACATGGTGGTCGGATCGTCCGTTTGTCGTCCATCTGTCCGTTTCAGATCAATAACTGAAGAACAATTGGGCCCATATGTGTCAGACTTAGGACTGCATGTTTGTAATTATTTTTGAGGTCATTAGGTCGAAGGTCAAGGTCACGTTGACGTTGAGACTAAAATCGATAACTCTAGAAGCCTTTGGTGCACGAACTTCAGACTTGGTTGGAACGTGTCCCCTAACGGGTTTGAGGTCAGTTGGTCAAAGGACAATGGTCACAATGATCTCGGAAGGCTAATATAAGAATATAAGGGGGTGGGGTATGCGTGTTTAACAAACACAACTCGTTCACTTGTTACTTTTTATTGTCTTTATCTATAATTGTACTTCTGACATTTGTTGGGAACACGTTCATCAAATCTGTTCTTTTTTTACTTCGTAGGTCCAACAACAGAATGCAAACTTACTTTAGCAATAAACTACAATAATGCCAATAATTTCGTGAGTTTTCAACGGTCGTGTTTTAGTAAATGTTCCTATGATAAAAATTTGCAACTCAAGGAAATGACGTGGATACTTTTTGTTGTAATTGCTTCTTTTGACTGTGAAGAATACAAGTTACAAAAGAAATGTCATCGTATTACAAACTTTTACAGGTTGACTGCTCCATTTCATATCTTTATTATTCATTGTAAGAATATTCATATATATTTTTTCTGAAATTAAAATCTTTTTCAAGTCGTATTTACGCTAGTGCTATTTTCATTTTTGTAAAATGCAAATTTAAGGTGACTGCTGATTTTCTTTGTCAGCGTGACATGTTAATTTTGGCCATACATGGGTCAAGTTTCTCATTGATTGACAGGGTGATTATTTTTAAAGAATGCTCTTTAACTTACTTTAGATATCTTTTTTGTTTAATAATTAGAGTAGCACGTTTTTAAAATTAAAACTCATAGAATTATAACAGCTAATGTGATATCCTTGCCCATTTTACGATGCCAAATAATTAAATGCTGACGAGATTCCTCTTTTACAGTATTACATATTCTGAGGTAACATAATTGTATATAGACAATAAAAGCGTAGCGAATAAGTATTTGTTTGATATTCATTTCTCATTTTTATGATATCTACTTGGAAAGGTTTGAAAACTCCCGAAAATGCATTTTTATCAAATTGATATGAACGATATCACTACCATTGATGGAATTACAAATGCTTACATTTGAATGTTTAGAAAAACCTAAAAACCTAAAAGGTGCATCCATAAAATATTGCTATTTTCGGAAAATAGCTCACATTTCTTTTTTCTTCTGTGCCGTTCCTTTCAGTAATAATGACAATATCGTGCAAATATTATTGTCATGTACCCGTCCCGGGAAAAATGTCACGTAGGATAGCCATCTTGATGTCCTGCACTTCCAAAGTTGCCCGAGAATTTCACAGAAATATTCTAAAGAGTTTGATTTGTTGCCTTGTCCAGTTTCGTTTATAACCATTCTCACTTATTTTGAAGAGCCCTGTAATTTGAAGTTTTACACAATAATAAATGTGTACGTTTACGGCGTTTGAATTAAAATGATTTTAACACATGTTTTACCGGATATGACTCATTGCACCTCAATACCTAGTAAATTGATTAATATATTAAGGCACATAAGAAGTTAGCATTTTCTAAATAATTATTACATAATCTTAGAGAAAAGTGGATATAAGTAAAGTTCATCTTTAAAGATAATCAGACATTAACAACATGTGTTCAGTATAATAATGATTATTGTACAT
This sequence comes from Mercenaria mercenaria, assembly GCF_021730395.1. Lineage (NCBI taxonomy): Eukaryota > Metazoa > Mollusca > Bivalvia > Venerida > Veneridae > Mercenaria > Mercenaria mercenaria. The sequence goes on from NC_069378.1 coordinate 4,903,436, forward strand.
GTCGGATAGTCCCATCTCCTAGTGTAATAACTAACCAGTGTTACAAGTACTAGAGTCTAAATCAAACTACTTGTAAACTGAAAACTACAAATGCTCGGACACTACTCTGATGTTGACGCTAATGATATCTTGCATTGTTCAGAAAATAATTCTCTTTCCGTATCAAACGCCAGCAATGATTAGGAGGCATGAATGTAATTGTAGAAATGACTACGTGTGACGAATATGTAAAAGCGGCAACCTCGTCTTTCCGGTCAAATGTTGTATCAAATGATTTGTTATTTAATTGTTATATGCATAAATTGTATTGAATATATCCAGACACGGTGCTGAATTGATGTTATATATCGAAGACAATGTCAAAATTGTCCAAACTGAACACGTATCAGACACGATTATTTATATGATGTCCGAGGAGACACAACTTGTGTTAATGAGTATGTAGCCACTTAACCTAATTAATTACATAAATTTATACGAAGGTATGTGATTACAAACGACTTTCCAGAGGGCATTTGAACCTAAACCTGAGTAACGTTTTTCCTCGAAAGTGCAGATTTATGAATGACTTATTAATTCATTTAACAAGCTTGTAGCATCACATGCTGTAAACGCATAATCTTGTTTGAAGCATCAAGGTTGGACTCTATGTAGTTATAATTCCCTGTTATAATTTAGGGATTCTAGAGTGCTTTCAATGACCTTAACATGATATAGCACCTACGTCACAAGTATATGTGAGTACTACATGAACTAGTGGAAAAAAGTTCCGCTAAGGCCAGTGCTGAGGCATCTGACGTGATGTGCATTACATAACCTCAGTCAAATGCTTCTAAAAGACTTTCCTGTTAGAGTAAGAAAGTAAGATTTATTTTCGGATTTAATGCGAAATTAAGACAAAATATGATCGGCAAATCCATGGGTAATTTGCCGATCACATTTCGTCGTTCATTTCGCATGAACTCCCGCCCCCACCCCAACCCACCCCACAAAAAATAAATAAATAAAATCATTACTTATATTTACAATTGGTTTGTTTACATAATGTTTATAATTTAATAATTCAATGCACCAGAGAGAATAGCTGTGACGTCATCTAAGGATCGTTCTCCCTGAAGATATGCAAGCGTCTAAACATCATTCTCATCCATTAGAGGTACTTCAAAATCCCGAAACATTTTAGAAAACCATGGTAGACATCTGTTATGCGAGAATGCTAAACATCGACATAATCTCGTTAATTTGACGCCTTTTTTGCGGTTCATACAAAATGGACATCATAATTTTCAATAGAACGAATAGGGAGAATGTAAATATTTAAGAAATAATAAGTTCCCAAACGTGGTTTATCGTAGAATAACCCGAGTTTTGAGTCTTATGGGAAAATTAGACCCATCGATTTTTCACACGAGTGAAAATATTTTATATAGCGCAAAGAAGGAGCACTTTACCTTATTTAAATTCATGGAAAAAGTATTATAGGTATTTTAGCTTTGCAAACGATGTGATAATATTCAATGCATTGTCTTTCTTATGAATGTTTTATTTTAAAAGTGAATTTAAAAGAAAATGGTCTTTTTTGCGTATACTTTATGTCTGTCTATCTACAATTAGAAATATAGTAAAATATGGATAATTTGCTGAAGTTTCTTCTGTTTAACAAAGAATAAATAGATTCTTATGTGTACTTAAAGACCTTTGCAAACGACTTAGTAATCTATATTCATTTAGCTATTGTTTCATACTAATTTCAGTTTTCTAGGTGTAGAAGAAAATGGTCTTTTTTAAGCATTTTGCAGATGAGTATAGGTTTTTTTTCCTTATCGGAAAGACTCGAACATTCTCGTATGTTTCCGTCAATTCTTACGGAATTTAAGCTCCTTAACGGTAAAGACTGATATCTTCTCACCCGCTAAATAGCACACATGTACGGATTTATAAATTAGTGGACGCTCCATAATATGATTTGTTTACAGCCAATAGTCAATTTTAAACAGCTTGAGGATCGAAGTTCAAAATTAAAAAAAGAAACGTTGAAAGTTTAGGCGGCATATTTTGGGCAAGTTAGAAGTAGAAATTCAAAATTCAAATTTTGAAAGGATGATGTTGAATTTCGCTTACATTGAATTTCGCACAGACTCGGAAATCGAAATTAAAATAAAAAGAATTCGTCGAATTTCGAGGCATAATTGAAATTAGATCCAGCAGGATGACCGAAATTCAAATATTTTTAGGAGAGCGGTCGTCCAGTGAATAATGTGTCGGCCGCTCAACCCAGGGGTCGTGGGTTCGGGCATCCGTGAAAGGGGTCACGACCATGACTTCTCATATGACACCAGTACTGGGTTTTCCCGGAAGCTGGCTGTTTAAAATATAGTTTCACATTCAATACCAGTTTTAAATTCGATTGCTTTGAAAATTCGAGCATGCTTGAAATATAATACCGAGAATAATCTATTTAGATTTTTAACAAGGAGCTGTGTTCAATAAACGCTTGATGCCCCTGGTGGAATTCTTGTCGATACAAAGCAACCTAAGTCCAAAACGAGGTCAAGTTCAAGGTCAAGGTCAAACTTAGGTCAGGTGATGTCTGAAGATGAGGAATGGTCACATGTTACATCTGCATTAGTATCAAGTCATTCTAGTAAGGGGTATTGATGCTAGACGAAACGGTCCCATTTGGTTAACCTCGTACGGACGGACAGGACAATCACTATATGCCTCCCGCATCAGCATAAAAACTTGAATTTCGATATATCCGATCTTGCACGATTTTTAATCTTTGAATCTTGAGCAGATCGCAGTTTCAGTATTATACTGAAATTCAGCTTTTCAAAATTTGAAGTACGATTTTCGAGATGGCTCGACACTAATTGCTTGCTCGATATTTGACTTTTTCATTTCAATATCAATCTTGGAACAGGCTGTTCATTCAATACGAGATCGAAATTTGGCTTTTGGAATATTATAAATTCCGATCATTGAGCTGGTCCGAAATTAAAAGCTATTTTGCAATTTGACATTTTTCGATCTTCAGGTGTAGCTTAGGATCAAAATTCGATAAGTTATGAAGTTGAATTTCGATCTTCGAGCTGGCATAAGATTCTAAGCTAGTTGGACACCGCTCACGACATAATAATAAATGTGCAGTTATTTGATTACATAAAAAAAAACTACTTAAAATCTTTATTTCATAATCATGAACATCAAAGAAAGTATTATAAAAGCGAGTTTCCATCTGATTGTAAGAAAGTAGAAACTACTTTTGGAAAGTCATTGTTTGGTTTTATAATAATGTGTTTGTTGAGAATACCGTTATAAATGGTATTCTGATTAAACCACCAACAGCCATTTAGGTTTCTATTTTCTAATCTATCTTTGCAATCACTGTAAATTAGACTTAACAATATCCCTAAATCCATATGATCAAAAGTATTAATGTAACGGTACATTGGCGAAGAAGGGTTAGACATCGGCCTGAAATACGGAGTAGGCCGAAAACTAGCGAACAGTCTCGACAGCCGATTTACCTGGCCAAACGTATTATCGGCTTTTGTGGTGATTTTCACAATGCGTCTAATTTTCCCATATGTCTTATGCGTAAGAATATATCACGAAGGCCGTATGCCTGAGTGATATATTGTTTCGCATAAGAACGAAAAACTCGGATTATTCTATGATAAATCACACTTGGGAACTTGTTATTCCGATTCTAACACGACATACTAGTATCAACAGTGTTAGGAAAAAAATGGTAACTACTTTTTACGACCGCGTTACGCACCTGGATCGGATGCCGTCATTGCACGCAAGTGGTATATTGCAGAATAACCCGAGATAGATTTTGCTCTACATGTATGTAGGTTATTTAGTTTAAACATATTTTATTTCAGTAATACATGAAACATTTACAGAACAATTAATTAAGGAATTGGACAGAAAGCTATATCAGCTTACGGTTGTCCTCTCCTTATTGGTACAATTACATATTTTTTCATGGCATAACTGATTGTACATGAATACAGTAATATATTAAAGAAGAAAAAAACAAAAAAACAATGACATATTTCAACAAAACAGTATTGATTTGCATATCTAAAATAAATAATATTGTTACGTAAGATTCATTAAGATGTAAGAGTCTTGAAGCAATACATATAATAGAACCATTTTGAAAAAGGTTGTGAATTAACATTAACGAATGTCATTAAGAGGGGTATTGGATACTAATTGAAATTGAAAGTACAAAGTAAAATAATAATACATTATTATGAAATATAGAGTATAAACAAAAAAAAAACCATAGAAAAGATGAAAGGATGAACGGATAAGGTACAGTGTGAAAAACAAATAAATAAATAATAGCCAAATCTTGTTTACTCTATTGGATTTCAACATGTATAGATAATATCAGGGAAATGTAGCGGGTATGAACTTGCTATCTATGAAACAGTACATCATTTTATCTCTAGAATCTTTTCGTTTCTCTTATGTATTTTTGGACAGCAATAAAGATCGATATATTGGTGTCGAGAGATAATGAACTATTACCCTTGACGATGACATTGATGGAAGGGTTACAGAACTGGGAAATAGTGGTTAGTAGATCAGTGCGTAGATTTGTGTATTTTGGACAGACAAGGAAGTAGTGGTAAGAGTTTTCTATTTCACCGCATTCGCACAAAGGAGAGTCAATGATATTTTTCTCAAATAAATCAGATGATAGAGAGCTGCAGTGGGTACGCAATCTTGTATGAAGGACTTGCAGTTTGCGGTCACCAGAATAGAAGTAACCGGGAACATTTGGTAAATCTTTATTTAACATCCGCTTAAATGAAGCAACTGTTGCAGCATTTTGTGTCTGAAGTGGAAGAGCATTAAAATCTCTGATAACAGAAGGTAAAAATGATTTATAATAAAAGTCAGTATGTGTAAGAATGTATTGCGTGTCATTAGCATTTCTTAATGGATAACGATGATCACTACCAACTAAAGACGGGACAAGATCTGAAAGATATTGCGGGGTAAGATGGTTTTTCATTTTATAAAAAAGAATAAGTTTATGTTTGTATCGTCTGTTCTCCAAAGATTCCCACCCAACCTCCCGCATGAGTTTGTCAATAGATACAAGTTTTGTTGATCCGGTAATAATTCTGGCCGCTTCATGTTGGATTTGTTCTAGCTCTCGTTTTTCATACTGATTACAGTTGTCAAATAATACATCACAATATTCCAGAATTGGTCTTATGAATGATATATAGATAACTTCAAGTGACCTTCTATCAAGCTGAAATTTTAATTTTTTCATAGTATTAATCCTTTTCCAAGCTTTACTTTTTATGTATTCGATGTGTGCGGACCAGCGCAGGTCGTGTGAGAGATTGATACCCAAGTGTTTGTGATTACGGACTTCATTAATTTGTGTGCCTTGCATTTGAATTGGGCAATGATTAATATTTCTTTGTGTTTTACGTGATATTAGTAAAGATTCTGTTTTGGAAGGATTAAATTTCACCAACCATCTTTCTGCCCAAGAAGTAATTTTTTGTAAGTCAGAGTTTAAGATACTCGAAGCAGTAGCAGGGTCTTCCACTATAATAAAAAGATTTGTATCATCAGCGAAAAGTCTGATATTTGCTTGGATGTCTATGACTATGTCGTTAATGTAAATAAGAAAGAGGAGGGGCCCAAGAATTGAACCTTGTGGTACACCAGCAGTGATGATCTTATCAGACGATTTGCAACCGGGAAGAACGACTCTTTGTTTTCTGTTGGTAAGGTAAGATGAAAACCATGAAGAGATACGTCCAGAAATACCGATAGAATTCAATTTGAAAATAAGACCCTTGTGCCAGACACGATCGAAGGCTTTACTTATGTCACAAAACACAGCTCTGACCTCTTTACCAGAGTCAATGGCATGTGCAAATAAGTTATAAATGTATGTAAGCTGATTGACAGTGGAGTCACCTGGAACAAAACCAGACTGAAGAGGAGTAAGGATATTATTTTCTCGGAGAAAGTTGAAAGTTCGTTTGAAAACTATTCTTTCAAATACTTTATTGACAGTACTGATAAGAGATATAGGGCGATAATTGTTGACTAATGAAGGATCACCAGATTTAAAGAGAGGACAGACATTCGCTTCCTTCCATATTGTAATCTCGTTGGTTTTCCTTACTTTATTTAAATACAAACGAGATGTCAGACGTGGATTTAATTTATTCACTTCTATAACTATATTTACTTCTACAACAATCATTGTCATTTCAGATTCATCACTTATAGTACTATCAAAGCTGTCCTTAGCATAATCCTCATAGCTCTCATAATCCTCGTAACCCTGGCTCAGTTCTGTAAGAACTGTAAACCACAAAGTACTCCGAACTGTAAACCACAAAACACTCTGCCATTCATACAAACTTCTACTGTGCTGTGCTGGAACTTGCTTTGTAAGATGACCAATTGCAGAGACTAAAAAGAGCTTGAGATGAACAGTAAAACTTGTAAAAAAGTACATTTGATACCAAGCGATATCCAACGCCTTTTCCATTCAACCAACTTTCAGAAAGTCCCGCGAAATCTCCCTGAACACGAGATTTCGTGAACTAAAAATCAATGAACTATAAAATGAGGGACAATTAGGAATAGAGGTATCCAATGGGGATAAATGACCCTACTACATATTTCCCCCGTCCGTGAAATGACGTCCCGTCATTTTACCTTAACGTCTAAAAAAATCTCATTATACTTTTAAAATTTTCTCTTAAGTTTATTTGAGTTACCGTTCTTGTATGACATAGTATTATAATGTCTTGGTACATTGCTTCCAACACAAAATACATTATTAAAATACAAGTTTGCAGTGCAGACAAGCATTCTCCAAATAAACCAGACTAAAGAGTCTATATTATCTTTAGATATAGTCTATATCTTCACTACACTGTAACAACTTTATACAAGATATGATAAAAATACAAATATTTGTAGTACAATATATATACATTATTCTGTCCTGTGTAACATCAGTAGCTTAATCTACACCATTTAAGTTTGGCTGTTTTTCCTATTATACTTGTTATCTGTACTACAAATTAAATACAACTATCTATAATGTACTAATCAATTTGTACATACATGGCCTCCCTGTCTGTTAAATTGTGTCTCACAATTTAATAGAGAAGACAGAATGTTAAAGCAAGTATTATATAAATGTAGTGTCTTAGGATTGTATAATGGCTACATCGTTATTATTCCCTACCATTCATCCTCCACAGGTACTTCTACAATTAAACATTGTATGACAATGTCTACTATCTACATCAACTGGTACTATACTATAGATCTGTACGATATAAAGCTCAGTAGGTTCTTTGTTATCACGCTCACTTAAAGTTCATCTAAGTACAAAGTACATAAAATAGTTCATACATAGGTGTAGTATACATTCAGATGAACAATGACAGAAATTGCAATGACATAGCAATGCATCTAGTGGTTAAAACATGGTAAAAAGACTCATTTTAACAAAGCCTGTATGATAATCTGTACTAAGTCAGGTTCTAAGGTATCTAGTAGACCTGATGACACAATTCTGTTCAGATTTGTTAGTTTGGTGTCCTTGTTCTCTGTCCCTTTTACTGTTTGTTGTCCTACATGGTAATCTTTCATCCATGTTGGCAATTTCTTTGGTCTTTCTGACCTTCTAAATGTTGGTAGTGCTGCTTCAGTATCATTTGTGTCATCATCAGAAGTGTCCTCATCTGTGTGTTCTCCTTCTGCATCACTATTAGTGTCACCAGTTGTTTCTTCAGTTCTTTCTGTTCCTTCCTCTAGATGTACAGTTTCTTTGTCAGTCTCAATTATCTCTTTATCTCCATCTAGACTAGGTGTAAGGGCGTCCCCTTTATAGTATGTGTGTGAAACATACTCTCCTGAGTCAGATTCTGAATCTGTGACATCACATTCTTTCCTTTCTCTTTCTGTATTTCTTTTGTACGTTTCTTCACTGAAACCGGCCGGTTTTGAAGATTCTGCAACTCCACCATTAAGTGAAGTTCTTTTCCTTGGTATTGGTCTTGGTCTAGGAACAGGTTTAACTTGAGGACTTAATTCACTGTGTTGTCCTTCTTTCTCTGTATCTAAATTCTGTTCTTCCTTTGTAGAAGTGTCATACACATTTCCAACAGGAAGTAGATGGTTTCTGTGTAGTTTCTTGACTACACCCTTTGATGATTTAATGACATACACAGGAATACTTCTGTTGGTTGGTCTATTACTTTATATACATCTGGTTCAAACTTGTCTGCTATTTATGTCTGCCTTCAAAAGCAAGAATTCTAACAAGTACACTGTCTCCAATTTCTAGCCCAGAAGCCATTGCTTTCTATCATAAACATCTTTCTGTCTCTTCTTTGATTGTGCTGAGACCTTCTTAACAATATCCTGAGTTTCTTTAAGTCTTTCTTTTAGATCATTGAGGTATTCTTTTGCAGTTTTGTTGTTTGTTTCTGTTTCTATTTGAAATACTGAATCAATGGGTAGTTTTGGTTCTCTACCAAACATGAGTTCAAAAGGTGATATTTTAGTGGTTTCATGAACAGTACAATTGTAGGCGTAAACCAGAGATGGAATATACTTTTTCCAGTCTTTCTTTTGTTCTGGATCTAATGTACCGAGCATGTTTAAGAGTGTCCTGTTGTATCTTTCTGATGTTCCATTCCCCATTGCATGATATGGTGTGGTTCTAGATTTCTTAATGCCCATGATCTTGCATAGTTCCTGAATAGTTTCAGATTCAAAGTTTGCACCTTGATCTGCATGTAACCTTGTAGGAATACCATAGTGAACAATGAAACTGTTATACAGGGCCTCTGCTGTGGTTTTAGCTGTTTGGTTCTTGCAGGGTATAGCTAGGGAATATTTTGTGAAATGGTCTGTGACCACTAAAATATTTTCTATTCCTCCCTTTGATGGTTCCACAGATAAGAAGTCCATTGTAACTAGTTCCAAAGGGTAGGTTGTGACTATGTTGACTAATGGGGCCCTAATGTTACCAGAAGACTTCCTTTTTATACATCTGTCACAATGACTAACCCACTTCTCTACATCTGCAGAAATACAAGGCCAATAGAACCTGTAGCGGAGTAATGAATACATCCTATCACGTCCAGGGTGGCCTACATCATTATGAAGTCCTGTCAAAATCTGCTTCTTGTATGTTTCTGGAATGACAAGTTGTTTTATCGATTTATCTCCCTCTTGAATGCATCTGTATAGAATACCCCTAATGATCTTAAAACGGTTGAAATTCTTTTTCATCACATGGTCTTCCTTTTGAAATATTACTGATTTTCCAGGTAATCTTTTGTCTAATACAGCTCTGTACCATTTTCCTATTATAGTGTCCTCTCTCTGAGCTTTTCTGATTTCTCTTAATTCGATTTGTGCTAAAGGTTCTCCCTGATCTGTGATGTCTACTAAGTTCACACTACAAGCTGGTACTGTGTCAATATATGATGTAAACTGTGCTGAGCAAATGGCCTTAATAGTGTTATCTTCAAGCAGTATTTTCTCTCCATCATTTGAGTCTAATTTGTCATATGGGTATCTAGACATCCCATCAGCATCTGCATTTTTCTGTCCACTGCGATAAATCAGATCGAAATTGAAAGTTCCTAAAGCTGATGCCCATCTCTGTCCTGTTGCATCTAGTTTGGCCGAAGATAAAACATAAGTGAGCGGATTGTTGTCCGTGTATACTGTGAACTTGTTGTTAGTGAGATAATCAGAAAATTTCTCAGTGACGGCCCACTTCAAAGCTAGGAATTCTAGCTTGAAGGCAGAGTAATTCTTTTCTGACCGTGACAGGCTCCTGCTTGCATAAGCAATTACTCTCTTTTTGTCATTCTGTGACTGGTATAGGACTGCGCCAAGTCCTTTTGTCGAGGCGTCTGTATGTAATTCAAATTCCTTTGTGAAATCCGGGTATGCTAACACAGGTGGACTGGTTAGCTTCAATTTGATCCTTTCAAATATATGTTGCTCTTCATCTCCCCAAGTCCAAGGTTTTGTCTCTTTCTTGGATTTCTTTTTTTTTGTTGATGTGGGAGGTAACATATCTGTAAGGGGTTTTGTAATTCTTGAAAAGTCCTTAATGAAGCGGCGATAGTATCCTGCGAATGAAAGAAAAGAGCGGAGTTCATCAGAATTATTTGGTGATGGCCAGTTTCTGACTTTGTCTATTTTGTTGGGGTCAGTTTCTATTCCCTGTTCGCTGACAACATGTCCTAAAAAGTTCACTCGTTTCTTGAGAAGAAAACATTTATTGGCAGAAAGTTTCAGATTACATTCCTGAAGGCGAGTGAGAACTAAATCGAGTCGATGAAGGTGTTCTTCGAAGTTGTCAGCAAATACTATTAAGTCGTCCAAGTATATTATGCAGATTTTCAGATTGTAATCGCCTAAACATTCCTCCATTAAACGTTGATATGTCGCAGGAGAGTTAGAAAGACCGAACGGCATTTTAACATATTCAAAGAAACCGATAGGTCCTACTGTGAATGCTGTACGTTTTTTATGTTCGTCTTCTATTTCTACCTGGTGGTAACCTGCCTTCATGTCTATTGTACTGAACCAAGATGATCCTTTCAGTACATCAAACACCTCTTCTATTCGTGGAAGTGCGTATGCATCTTTTATGCATTTTGCATTGAGACATCTGTAGTCCACACATAGTCGAAGAGTGTTGTTTTTCTTTCTTACGAGCACTACATTAGAAGCCCAGGGCGACTTTGACTTCCTTATAATACCGCTGGCTAGAAGTTGTTCTATATGTGCTCTTACCTCATCAATCATGCCTGGTGGAATCCTACGATGACGTTGTTTAAAAGGTGTTTCATCATGTAGGTCTATTCTATGTTTGATTAAGTCACAGCTACCAATGTCTGTATCGCTTTTCGAGAAGATGTCGATGTGTTTTCTCAATAATTCTTTCACCTTATCATCTTGTTCCTTACTAAGTGTAGATTCTATGGTGACTTCGGCAAAGATTTTCTTATAATTTTCTTCCTTTTCTATTCTGTCATAAACAGAGTTGTCTACTGTCACTGGCTGAAGTTCACATAAAATGGCCTTTGGTGATATGTGAACTGTATCAGTAGTGAGATTTGATAAGTTCACTATAACTTCTCCATTAGATTTGTATCTATAGTTTGTAACAGTTGGTGTAATGTCCACAAAATCAGGCAAGGAAGATAATTCTGTTGCCTGAAGAATAGCACAAGTTGGATGATAGTCCATTTCTCTGTCAATGTAACCTTTTACATCCACTGACATGTTTGGTCCTAGAGTTATTTTCTGAAATTCAGCTGAACGTACAATAGCTAGCTTGTCCTTATTCTTTTTCAGTTCCTTTTCCCGTAATGTTACACATCTGAACGCCAAATACCAAGGGGTCTTTAAAGACGCTTTCTGTAAAAATTGTTCTCCAAATGTCTCTTTGTAATTTGATGTCAACTGTTTCAGAATGTTGGTACCAAGTAGTACTGGAGTATTTGAATTATAAGGTGTATCTGGTACAACTAGGAAAATACATGGCTGTAAGTTGAGTTCAGGTATTCCATCGGATGATAAATCAGCTTCAATGAACCCTAAGTACGGTAAATGGTTGCCATCTGCACATTCTATTTTAAGAATGTTTTGTACCGGTTGCAGTTCTAAATCTGCTAACTGTTTCTCATAAAATGTCTTACTAACAGTCGAGATACATGATCCGGTATCTAATAAAGCAGAACATTTCATGTTGTTTATGTTTATGGTGCTTTCATTTGAAGCTCCAACTAAATCTGGACCATTTTTATTGTTTTGGCTTCCATCAGGTCCTGCCATGGAAGCACTTAACAGTTTTCCGGACAGAATCTAGCTTTGTGTCCTTCTTTGTTACAATTGTAACATCTGAAAGTGTACGGGTTAGCTGACCCTTGTGGCCTAAAACTGTTACTAGCTACTGGTCTGGCGGGTCTATATTGTCCTCGTCCTCTCTGTATTTGTGTGCCTCTCCTAAAATTTCCTCTCTGATGTCTAGGGCCTCTATATTCACCTCTAGGCTGATAATATGGTTGTGATGTTTGATGTTGTTGTTGTAATAGTTGTTGTACTTGTTGTTGTAACAACTGTTGTGTTTGTTGTTGTTGTTCATCTTTATCTTGTTCCATTTTTTGTATACGTTTATTCATGTCTTTTAATAAATCTTTTAACTCTCCTATCTCTGATTTAGTTTCAGTATTTGCTTGACATTTTGTTGTTTGCGGCTTCACCTTTTGTTGTTCATTTTCGATTTTTCTCACTTCTATCTTAAATTCATCAAATTTGGCCGTAGTCTCAAATTTCAAACTGGACAGTTGTTTTAAGGGTTGTCGCATCCCTTGATAGACTACACTCATTAATATTTTCTCTTGAGTCAGTTTTAAGGCGTTCATTTCAACTGCCTGGGTAAATAATTCTTCTACACGGGCACAATATTTTGTGAAAGATTCTGTTTCACCCTGTTCACATGCGTAGAACTTTTTAAGTACTACTTCCACAGAATCTATTTGACCATAAACACTATGAAATTTGGTCAAAATTTCTCCAACTGTGGCCTTTGTACCCAATCTCCTCAAAATATCCGCTGCTTCACCCCTTACAGATCTCCGGATTGCTAAGAGCAACATTTCTTCCGGATATGCCTTTTCTTCCACTAGGCATCTAATCTCATATCTCCAAGTACTATATGTGACGTCTCCCTTGTTCTCTTCTCCAAAAAATGTCGAAATTCTTGGAAATGTCTTTTTTTCAGTAGTTGTATGTGTCTTTACATCATACTTATGCATATATTCCTCAAACTCCTCCTTAGTTTCAATACCTTCTGGCTTTATGCCTAAAGTCCTGATTGCACCTAACAACTTCAACTCCTCTTCCGTAATATCATCCTTTGTCGCAGGAGTCGCCATATTTTACTTTTATTTATCAATTCAAATCACAATATTTTACAATATCATATGTACATATAAGTATTTATACACACATTTAAAAAACACTGTTTAAAATTAACTGAAATAAAATAGCATATGACTCACCAAATGTGGGTATGCAAGAACCTTAATCTCTTACTACCACTTTTTTGAAATTGTTTCAACACAAAATTGTAATATATTTATTGTAGGTGTACAACAACCTTAACACTAAATTACTCTTATAAATTATATTAAACACCAGTTACAGGTGTACAGCCACCTTAATCCTTTTTCTGTTGACGAAATACTACTATTGTCTTATATCCTAACTATCAACTTGATTACCCATTAATACTTAGGTCAAGGTAAACTAGAATTTTTTTTTTTTTCACAACCTAACGGAATATATCAACCAATATATTTTACAGTGAATTCTGAATTCACGTTGGTTAAATATACTACACTATGATACTACTAATCTATTTATCTCAGTTTCCTCTATGTCAAACTCTAACCCTACATAAGCGCCAAATCAGATACAATAAAATTATTTTAAGTGAGATACGAGGGTATACAAGTACCTTAATTTAAATGCCAATGGTAACTAACCACAAAATAAATTGTTATGAGGTACTTAGATACCTTAAGTATGACTGTAAGCTTATTCGGTTTGAACGATCTTCGCCGACACTAACGGTAGAACACAGTGATATCCATACACCTTAAGTAAATTAATATACTGTACTGAATAATTTACCACTAATGTGTAGGTCTAACTACCTTAAATGGAAATAATTTGGCCGTACAACTACCTTAAATTAAATGGTTGTGGTATACAACTACCTTAGTAATGACTGTGGTATACAACTACCTTCAAATAAATCTAACAAATTGTAATACTAGACAACTAATGTCTAAGTATGTTAAAAGAATATTATTTACCAAAGTTGGAATGCAACCACCTTAATTATTTATCTAAGTTGGTATACCACTACCTTAATTAACTAGTATTCACTAAGTGGGTGTGCGACACCTTAATTTAAGTAAAAGTCACTTAATGTTTAAGTGTAGGTATCCACTATAAGGGTGTTCACTACCTTAAGTAAACGTAAGTAATTAATTACTATTTTGTTCAAAGAACACACAATTAACTTCGATTAACCCGAAAATATATATTAATTATAAGACCGATAACACCTGATTTTATACAAATAAATATTTCCTAATATTTCTTTTAGGCAATATCTATACTTTCCAGAATAAATTTATTTTCTGAAACTAAATCTTTGATCCAATCTCAGAAAATAGTGATGAATGAAATTTCTATTTCAAACATCCACTATAAATTTGTATGTGCACAATTTGACTTTGAAGTCTGTTTTAATTTTATTCTGGAATATATAGTTTAAACTGTTCAAACTGTTTCAGCCTGTATATTTATTGAAATTATTCAATGTAAATTATCTTTATTGTTGGTAGACAGTCTTTATTATTGCTGAAAATTTTCTTAAATGTAAACAATTCAATGTCTAGTCAGTCAGCTGTTTTCAGAAAATGCAAGTGGGATTTTCCAATACTTGTACACTGGTTTAAAATAGTCTAGTCACTGGCCAATGAAAATACAGGTGACCTGACAATGGGTATGGAGAAACTGCTTTGGGAAACCAAATCAATACACTTTAAGTCCTGAATGGGGATTAAGAAACGGAAGCAACCAACTGTGACAAGGCTATGCACAGCTAAAAATAGTTTCAGTTTACACAAGATACATGTACATAGGCAAATGCTGGATGTTGTACTGTTTACTTTTGATTAATTTATTTAATTTTCTGATGGCAGTCTCAGTAAGGATGAGGAGCTTAGCAAAGTTTCCTGAGAGATAGATATAGAAGAATCCTTCACCAATTAATTATGATTAATTAGTATTAAACTTGCCCTTCACCAAGTGATTCCTGTGAATATCTCTTTCACACCTTACAATATCACGCAAAATGTAGTTTAATTTATTTCTTAAGATACTTCACCTAAACCACTCACATATTTCCCTGTTAACAGAAGATTTCCCCTTAAATCTACTGTTATAAAATTACTGATATGAGTGGATTAAGTGTGTGTATTTCAATATTTTTAACACTCACCACCTATAACACAATATATGGACCACTGGCTGCTAAATATAATAAGTAACTGTCAAAGTTCTGTAACTGTTTCACTTGAGAGTTTATGCACTGTATCGTCTGTAACTGTCACACCGTTTTGTAAGCTGTTGATTTCTGTATCGCCCGTTGTATACCCACATCCAGGTGTATCTATATACTAAATGTAAATGTTTGTACACAACTAGTAAAATAAGTTATATGAAAATACTGTTAAACACAAAATTGTTTGAGGTTCTCTCTAAATTAAACACTGTTTATTCTCCTCTGGCCTCTTGACTGAAAATTTGTCCTCAAATTTTTTTTTTTGTTCATGACACTAGAATTTCGTAATTGGACTTAAACCACACAGCAAATTACAGTTTGTCTGTTGCCGTCTTGCACTCGAGTCGTTCGGTACTAAACGTTTTAACAAAGTATAATACTTCTTTGTAGACCATTCGTTGAAAATACTAGTTTACTTAACTGAAAAGTTTCTGCACAGCTAAATTATACTGAAAATGTATCTATGAATAGTCACCACGCCTGATTTTGAACTTCTAAACACGATTCCTCATTGTAAACCAGGGGTCGTGAGTTCGATCCTCACTGGGGGCTCCATTTGTAATCTCGTTGGTTTTCCTTACTTTATTTAAATACAAACGAGATGTCAGACGTGGATTTAATTTATTCACTTCTATAACTATATTTACTTCTACAACAATCATTGTCATTTCAGATTCATCACTTATAGTACTATCAAAGCTGTCCTTAGCATAATCCTCATAGCTCTCATAATCCTCGTAACCCTGGCTCAGTTCTGTAAGAACTGTAAACCACAAAGTACTCCGAACTGTAAACCACAAAACACTCTGCCATTCATACAAACTTCTACTGTGCTGTGCTGGAACTTGCTTTGTAAGATGACCAATTGCAGAGACTAAAAAGAGCTTGAGATGAACAGTAAAACTTGTAAAAAAGTACATTTGATACCAAGCGATATCCAACGCCTTTTCCATTCAACCAACTTTCAGAAAGTCCCGCGAAATCTCCCTGAACACGAGATTTCGTGAACTAAAAATCAATGAACTATAAAATGAGGGACAATTAGGAATAGAGGTATCCAATGGGGATAAATGACCCTACTACAATATGTCAGGAACTTGAGATGACTGAATAGAATAGTTGAAGAGAGAACAGAGAGGACTACTAAGTTCGTAAGAAAGCTCACGAAGTATTCGATTGTTGATTTCGTCAGGACCAGCTGCCTTCCCCAATGGAAGTGATTTTAATACCAACTCCACATCTGCAGGAGTAATAACGATGTCATCCAGAGTTTGGTCGGAGTCATGAAGCAAGTCGGGAAGAGAAGGAGCTTGGTTTTCATCAATTCGTGTCTGGGCAACAAAAAAGTCGTTCAAGAGATTTGCCTTTTGAGTTTCATCGGATATGATGTTGTCGCCAGAAGAAAGTGGGGGTATTGAGAAAGAAGAATGAGGTTTGATAAAAGATTTTAGACAAGTCCACCAACCCCTCGAGTTTCGATTTTCTTGTTTTAATTTCAGGGCTAAATTATCAACGTGTTGTTTCTTTGCCTCACGGATTTTTGATGTGATTCGATTTCTCAGGTTTCGAAAACGGTCCCAGTGATATGTCGAGTCGGTGTGTTTTGCTTTACGGTAAAGTCGTTTACGTTTTCTGATAAGTAATCGCAGGTCATTCTTGAACCAAGGCGGCTCATTTTCCCGTATTAAAACTTTTCTATTTGGAATACATTTTTTTGAAATATTTATAATTTTACTAGATATGTTATTGGCATATATATTAATGTCATTGTTTTTTAGAGAATCCCAGTCACTCTCAGAGGCCAGTCGTCTAAGAAGATCGTAATTCCCCTGTTCAAAAATCCAAACTTGACGGTAAAAGCATAGCCGCTTTGGCTTTTTCAAGTTAAGTAGACAATAGATAGGGCAGTGATACCGGACGTCTTGAGGAAGGAAAGGATCCCCAACACCACTAGAGTGGATAAGATGCTTGCTTGAGGCGAAAATGAGATCAATTGTGGAGGCTGATGACTCTGTATAATGAGTAGGCGAATCTATAGCCTGAAACAAAGACAGCTGAGAACATATATCATGGACTTTTCTGGAGGATACAGTATTCGCTATGTTTAAGTTAAAGTCGCCCATGATTAAAATATTTTCAATTCCTGTATCAATGGCTAGATGCATCGAATCAACAATCAAAGCATGATGAACAGGATCTGTATTAGGAGGTCTGTAAAAAACTCCAAATAGAATGTGCTTGTTGGAAAATACGATTTCAATCCAGATGCATTCAACACCATTAATTTCAAGATCTTGGCGTCTTTTGTAGTGAATATATTCTTTAACATAGAGTATTACTCCCCCGTAATTATCTGCGCGATCCTTCCTTTCGGGATGAGCAAATGAGTTCAGAATGAGATCAGAAGTAGGAGAACGTGGGCCTAGCCAAGTCTCTGAGAAGGAGAGAATGTCAAAATCCATCAGTTCTGCATAAAGTGTGTTGAGTTTTGGAACTATGCTCTGGACGTTATAGTGAACAAAAGAAAGATTCCTAGAAAGGTCAATATAGTCACTTCCAGAAGAGACAGACGATGTAAATGACGTATTAGAGTTACAGGATACAGGTCCTGGATTTTTGTGAACATCACCTGAAAGAAGGATGATTGTAGAAATGTTCCAAAATTGAACAGAAACAAAAAGCAATATGCCGGAATAGAAGAGATGGAGAGAAAAGATAACGTTTAAATGATGGTTCTTGCCAGGTGGATGTAAACGACGGTGTACTGGTAAAGATAAGTTTTTGAAAGTCAAGTCATGATCGTTAATACACAGTCTAACGCAAACAGGGATATTATTGATGTAGGTGGATGTGAACAGTACAATTTGTAAAAGAAGAAATCTAAACATGAAGTGAGTACGAAAAGCTCTCATGCTGGTTGATGAGGAATGACTATTTACTCTTACGTTATTGCTGACAATAAGCACAGAAATTCAAAAGTAACCAGCATGAGAGAACAATGTAAATGTAAGTTATATGAAGCGATCAAGATCCAGCAAAACAAATAGTAAGTGTGCGTGTTCATCCTTGAGAATAAGCATAGAGAAGAGAAAAAAAGTAATATGAAACCGAGAAACATTGTTTCACGTGATAAAGATAAGAAGTTGGAATGGGTGCAAGTATATGTGTACAATGAATAGAGTAAGTGTAAGGACTTAAGGAAAATTTCATCTCACACTGTGTTGAGAATAGTTTGTTATTAAGTAAAGTGTATTGGAACTACCAGTATTTCAAGCGCATTCAATTAATGCACAGTGATGTTACTGTTTTGTATAAATTATATTATATTATGTTGTTTCCGCATGTTTAAGTAACGCCGCGTTGTAAATAAAGTATTTTATTGTAATATCGCGAAATGTATACTAATAAAGGCTATGTTTCGAAAATATATTAATGTGGGTGAAATTATGAATTTAAAACAGGGATGAATAACTACTGTTCAGTTAATAGTTTAATCGACAGGTTATTTCAACGGACATCAGCTTTATACCTAAATACTAAAGTATAAGTTCAGCGCGGACTAGTTGGGCTGAATATTCTCATTTCAAACCGTTGTTTAAAAAAGGAGCAGTCATAACTTTTACTGTCAACTCATCGAGCTAAAATGTATAATATAGTCATAATGCTCAACTTTATATTGATCAGCGAAAAGAACTGTTATTTTTATGTATTGGTAGAACAAAGTATCCTATGAATTGGTAGAACAAAGCGTAAAGTCTAGATTATCTCATTATACCTGTAAATGTTAAACTCATTACACCTGTAAATGTTAAACGCATAGTACCTGCTACACGTGTATATTAGATTTACATGTTAAACAGGCTCTATATATCGATTAAAAAGTATAATAAGTTTCAAGATCAGCCCTTGTAATTTAGCCAATACAAGGTTGTGCTAAGTCTATGTCTAGACAGAAAATCACTTTCTAACTGTGAATGCGGGTAGCACGTGCTTATCATGTGTAAATTTACGGCTAAGTATTTACATATTATGATTAACTATGATTACTCGCAGTTCATGAATGAGCGCATTAATCATTCAGGCATAGCATTTGATCACAAGTTGTATTACTACTTGATGAAAGATACAAGTATACTAGTACAAAAAAAAGATAATCATAAACACTAAACACTTCCTTAAAATATGATCATTCAGGCATAGATTCGTTCAGAAATACCAAATAGTTATATGATAAATGTACAAATATAGTAGAAAAGTCATGACTGATGTTAAATATCACAAAAGTTTATCAGTATGTAAAACGTGGTCAATCAGGCATATATAAAGTATTTGAATTTGAAGCAATGAATTACAACTTGATATAAGTACAAGTATTCTAGATCTACCAAAAACAAGCATGGAATGTGACAAAAAGTAACCATTAAAAAAAGAAAGGCATTCGTTGCATATGAGCGAGCACATAGGGAATCTGCTCAATGAATACATATTAGTTAAACAAAAATATATACAGTCAAAATCATGAATGATTTAAATAGATTATATGCGAACATATTAGTTAAACAAAAATATATACAGTCAAAATCATGAATGCTTTAAATAGGTTATATGCGAACAATAGGTTTGTAAAATTGTATGAATGACTAGGCGAAATGATAACCTATAGTATCAAATCTGTCATGCTGTGTGTACAAATTTCAAAGTACGAAATAGTTTAACAACGTGCAAAAGTAGCGGTAAATATATGTCAAGAATATACCTTTGTATACAAAACTTTACAAATCAGTATACTTATTATTGGTTGTATATTCAGTAGCTAATCAAAAATAACGGTCACAGCAGCGACCCTACAATAAAATTTTGTAAATTATAAATGTTCTGTTACGCATTGAGGCTACAGGGTGTACTTAAAAAGTTATAACAACACTAACTTCAGTCTTGTTCGAAATTTACCAGCTCGTCACTGCTTGTTATACGGTGAATATTTCCATCAATGCCCTTCACTAAAACAACACCATCTGATGTCCAGCAGCTATCGATTTTGTGACGTTTGACCAGTATTCTAGCAGTGTAGAAGGCAAAACTGCGCTGTTTCGTGAGGTCCTCATTTATATATGTACCAGATAAACCATTCGTTTTTAGGGAAGCCCTTGCCGTGTACATGCGTTGACGAGCCCGGTATGATATAAATTTAACAATTATAGGTCTAGGCCCTCCATGTTGATTCGGTCTACCCACACGATGACATCGGTCAATTTCTGACAGATCCATATTGACGTTCATTTTTTTACACGTTTCCAATATTATGTTATCAGTGTTTTCGTTTTTTGATTCAGGTATACCAGTTATTCGAACATTATTGCGACGGCTATATTGTTCAGAGGTGTCAGCAGCGACTTTTAACTGTTTTACACTGGTTTTAAGATTTTCATTTTCCTGCTTTAATTTCAGATTTTCTGTTTCTAGTGAATTTATTTTCTCCTGAAGCCCCGAAAGAGCACCGTCGACAATAGATTTCACAGACAAGTTTACTGCTTCTTTTACTAGTTCCGAAATATCGTTATGAAATGAAGACTTTAACGCTTCAGCAATTTTCGTAAGGTCTTCTTGGCTGAATGACACAATTGTTGTACTTGAATATCATCCATAGTTTGTGGTAAAGTGCGAGTTTTCTTCGAGTCGAAACTTTCGAATGGCGAAGACAAAAAACGTTTTTTATTCGTGTTTGGCTCGGGTGTAGAATCAGTATGTGACATATGTAATGTTATTTTGGCAACAGACTGTATATAGAGATCGTCACTGTTACAGTATTGTATTGTGCCCACTGGCGCGTAAAGCTAACGTGAAAATGTTCCGTTTTCAAAAACACACATTTCAACAGTATAATGTCAATATAATGTCAAATCATACTTCTCAATTTGTGTCATTAATCCTTTTCCTACATCCAGCACAAAATTCCAACCTCAAAAATTGTTACTAAATCATATTATTTCGAATTTTCGGCACACACAGAGAAAAACCAAACATTGCCGCCATGATCACGTGACTTCCTCTATGTAGGTTATTTGCTGGTCGTGTTAGAATGAAATTTTAACGTCAGTTTTATTTCATTGCAACAAATTTCTTTCTCTTTTTTTTTGGAGCACGAGCAGCTTAGTCTGGATTCATTAATTTAAATGATAATATAACGTGTCTTATTTTTATGCTTTTCGTGGAATCTATTTCCGTAAAGTTGCTCAGCGCGTGTTACATTCAGAAACAAGACAGCGCGTAGACATCTGTAAAAACACTGCGAATACGCTTTTCTCATGTCCCAAATACGGTAAAAGCGTGACAAAACACTCATCGTAATACATTTTAGTCTAGAGATTTATATTCGTTTATCATACCAAATGTTGTTCATTTACTTTGAATATTGTTGATTTTAGCAACTGTATTTATGCTATGTGATACACTACCTGAAGAAATCTGCCCTTAAAATTTTATTATCAATTATTATTGATAACTTCTGAATACAGAATCCACTTTAATCATTTATTGCTTCGTAAACCTCTACAGCGCTTTTGATGATGATATTCTTATGATTTGATTAACATAACGAATTGTATTTTACTTTTGAAAAGTCACTTTGTGCTAAAGTTACGTCCACATAATCAATCGTGTGTAAAGTCTCCACACGCGCACTAATTTTGTTTACAAGCAATAAAGGGTAAAGTGTGAACTAATTTAAATTACTTCTGTCATTTGGCGTATAAAATTCATTAGTGATAAAACAACTAAGCATGTTTTATGTTTTGGCCCAAATCTCGGTCTTATTCAAGCTTGCTATAGTCCGAGGTACGTTAGAATAGTGACTATTAGAAAATTTTTCAACAATGTACATGGTACCGTGTGATATTTACAATATCGCCCATTTTTATAACAGCAATCCCCAGTATATGCATTTGAAAGTGGCGTGATTTTCTTGTTGCTTCACATTTTGTCCAAAATACACCCTTTGCAACATTTTTATAGGAGCAAATCTGATATGTTCATGGTTCATGTGCATTACGAATCACCATCACCTTTTGCATACAACAAAAAGTATTCATATCTGCACACCTATGTACACATAAAGTACAACATAAAGTAAAGGTGGTACAAGTACAAATTCATGTAAGTTACGAACAAATTTCGTCATAATGGTCTACTTAATACGTAACTTTAAAGAACTAGACAGGTTACATATAATGACGTTCTTTTTTAGGTGCTTTTTTGCTACAAGCACGTTCTCCATTGTTCTCTCGGTTATCTTAATTCCTGAGCTAATTTACTGGATTAACTTGTCAAGCATCCTCATGTAAATATAGCTGTTTGCAGACGAGATGTTTGTTGACGATTATGTTTAAAATATAAATAGAAATTTACTGCGCATTAAAACTTACCTTTTTTACAGTGAAACAGAAGGTTGACTGACATGTGAAGGTCATTTTCTCAAGAAAACTTCAGTTTTTATAAGTGAAAATTTACTGAATGCGACAGGACTATTTAATCCACTGCTGTTACGTTTTCCCAACATCATTTTAATTTTATTAATATTGATACAATCAGAAAAAAAATCTCTGGAAGCCTTTAGCAAAGTAAACACAACCGGCGCCACACATGGCAAGACAGGCAACTACAAAAATCCTTTAAGTTAACAGTTACTAGGGAAAAAACTGATTTCTATATTGTTTTGTATTTTGTTTTCATTTAATCTGTTCAGGGTTTAATTGGACAATGTCTGAAAATCGTTTTATTAGGTGTGGTTTTAAGTCGTGCCTTTGAGTATTTTGCACGATCTTTACTCTCAGCGTACTTAATTGTGTAAATACGCATACGAGGCCTCATTAATTTTCAGAACTTTGGATTACTGTGAAGAAGTTGGGCCTCTCAAAAACCTCCGTCGTTCTAAAACCACGTCACGCTTCACGGTTGTGCTTCGCAATGTTCATGTGCATGTGTTGTGCGTATTTAAATCCTGTTCACAGGCATACGTGCACGCTGCTGCAGAGATTCGTTCTGTGGGACTGCATTCGTTGGAAGACCAACACCCACTGAGCCCTTACTGACTGCCGCAATACATATAAAACAGCTGAATCTCGGTATCTCGATTTCCAAGGGAAGGATCGTTTTACTTTAATATAACCGAAATTCGATTTTTTTTGTGCACGAGTTTCCGGGACGGGACTTGAAAATGTCTTCGAGAATAGCTGGAATATTGAGAAGATATATCATGTTTCAACTATAATTGCCTGATCTTAACATTCAATTTAGAGAACATTTCATTTTTTTGAAGTAAATTATAGATTCCATATATCTATTGACTGTACTTAATCATCACGTGACCATAGAATCAAACGTCCTACGTTCTAACCACACTATGACAAACATTTATTTGATCTTTTTTTCATTACTCCTTCAAATACCTCATTTTACATGATATTAACACGACGTTCAGTAGGTGGGTCATTTCTTTAATGACCTTGTTATGACAGGATCGTTTAATGGTTTAAAGCTTTGTCTTGTAATTTTTCAATTTAATTAATGTTAATACATGGCGTTGCTTGCAGTGTTAGTTAGACCATTAACAAAACACAGTGGCGAAAAGATCAGAAACTGAAAATATTGGCACCATCGGTCACCATCATTTGGCAAAGAACAGACCTGCTACCAAAACTTGCTTGCACTACATTTGTCATATGCTTATTCCTTAAATAGCTTAATACTTTTTTTCATTTATAGCTGATTATGTTGTTCTGACACTGAAAAACCTGTTTCATTCATTGACAACGTGAGAATACGTAAGAGGGACAATCTCCTATTTACATTAGGCATTTAGGAAGGTCGGGTACTTTAGTCAGATTGTAAGAGAGACAAACTCACCTTTCTGGTCAAATGTTGATTTTGTTGTATTAAACGAACTGGTTTGTTGTTATATGCATATATTGTTTTAAAGATAATCAGACATAGTGTTACACAAATGTTGTGAAAATATAAAGGTCACCTTTTCACCGATGTCACATTTTTATACACTGAACTATCACGTTATGGCATCGATAGAAAGGTGGCCATTATAATTGAGCCGCACCATGAGAAAACAAACAGTTTACTTGCGATCGGCTTGGATCCAAACCAGCCTGCTCATCCTCGCAGTCTGGTCAGGATCCATGCTTTTCGCTTTCAAAGCCTATTGCAATTAGAGAAACCGTTAGCGAACAGCATGGATCCTGACTAGACTGCGCGGATGCGCAGGCTGGTCTGGATCCATGCTGGTCGAAAATGCACTATCTTGGTTTTCTCATGGTGCGCCTCATTTATTCTCAACTGTTACAATACCGAACATTTGTTCTTTATGCTTTACACATATGACACTTGTACGATTCTGATAAAAAACTGAGACATTTGCTTAAAACTGGTAACAATTTATACTAAAGAGTTGGAGGGTATTACTTTTGTTTACACTTACCCGTGCTTTTGAAACATGGTGGGGTTAAGAGTGAGGTTGGGTGCGCACCATAAACCGGTTTAAGCTCTCCATTGGTGTTTATGCCACTGACCGTTCCAAGGCGGTGCCCCGCTGTGTTCCTTTATTTGTTCGTTTTGTCCTCGTGTGTTTGCTTTGTATGCGAGTGTGTATGTGTGTATTTGTAGTGTGCACGTCTGCGTGCTGTGGGTATCGTTTTGGGGAGGCTGCGTTTTTGGAACATGGCATTCCCTGTTTGATATTTGTCCTTGTTTTGTTTTTGGAAGTAAAGCTATCAAAATACGACTATACCCTTGCATAACAGTGATATGGTATAATTGAAAGCAAATTGATTACAAACGCATACTGACACGATTACTATTTATTACTTTCATTTCCGGGTTTGATGATGATGATAATCGTGATGATTTTTGTCATGATTTTCAATGACGCTATTATGGAAATCCGTGTAGCTTGCCATTTAACAAAGTAATTCGAATTGTTGACTTGAGTGCATTTTCTTTTATGTACAGAAATTCATTATATTTTTCGTTCGTTGTGCAATACGAATGAACGGTTTTAATCTCTCTTACACAGCAAAAGCTGCAGTTGCGAAATAACTTCAGTAAGCATTTACGCTTTCAAATCGTTGTGACACGATTATTTTTATGATGTTCAAGAAATGGCACAAAAGAGAAATAAAATTGTGTTAATTAGTGAGTATGTAGCCACTTAACCTAATTTTTACCTTAACAGTTTATACGAAGGTATGCCATTACAAACGTCTTTCGCAAGGGCATTTGAACTTAAGCCAGAGTAGTATTTCTTCTCGAAAGTGCAGGTAATACTTCATCAGTTCTGTTAGCAAGCTTTTAGCACTGCATGCTGTACATAATATGCAAAAACATTTTGCACTACATGCTGTACATAATATGCAAAAACATTTTGCACTACATGCTGTACATAATATGCAAAAACATTTTGCTCAAACTAGCTTAAAGCATCGAACATAGACTTTGAGTACTTACTATTTCCGGTTCTAGGGAATCTCATGTTGGTTTCAACGGAGGCGTCTCAGTGGCCGAGTGGTTAAGGTCTCTGACTTCAGATAACTTGCCCCTTACTGATGTTGACTCGAGCCTCACTTGAAGAATTGTTCATGCTATGTTGTTACCTAGCGCTGGCTTACAGAAGATTAGTGGTTCTACCCAGGTGCCCGCCCGTGAGGAAATAATGCCCTTAGGGCCACCTGTGGCCACAATTCACTAAATAAAGCTAAAACGGGGCCATATAACATTATCATTGCTATATTTATACCCAGTAAAACAAACAAACTCTCAATGAAATTGGGGGAAAAGTTCTGCTTCGGCCGTTGCTAGGGCGTAATCAAGCCGAGTATGCTTGCGTTATATGATTCTAAAGGACTTTCCTATAGACTTATCGTATTTACAATGTAATTTAGTTATTCGGAGTTAATGCGAAATGAACACAGAATATGATTGAAAAAAAAAAACCATACATTGAACCATGTATATTTTGCCAGTCACATTTCACATGAACTAAAAAAGAATCTTTACTCATATTAACATATTTTCCTTTCCATTTGTTAACAAGATTTGTCTACAGAAACTGCACATTTTGTGTGGTATTTAGTATTTAGCTCTGGAATGTGCTTTCCGGCCATTCAATGCACCTGACAAAAAAGGCCGTTCTCCCTGAATACATGCGGGAGTGTAAACAGTGACAGGGTAGCGTTAATTTGGCGCCTTTCCTTTTATGGTTCATACAAAATGAGAATCATAATTTTCATTAGATGGAATAGGGAGAATTCAAATATTAAAATGTTAACGATACTTTTATTAAATTACAACAAAGTTTATAAAATTTGATTGTTTTCAGCACAAGATGCGTAGTCTGAATTCATTAATTTAAATGGGCAAAGGATTTTTATTACATAATATTGTCTTATTTTCTGCTTGTTTGCAATGTGTTTTATGGATTTGTTTTGTTTGTTTCGATAACATTTAAGCTTGATGCAACTGTAATGTAAATTGGTGTAGATGCTCGGGACATGTTACATTCAAACATTCTGTAAAAATAGCGAATACGCTTTTCTCATGTCCAAAACACGGTAAAACAAAACCGTCACAAAACATTCACGATAATATATTTTGTCGCAAACATTTTAGGCTAGAGATTTATGTTCGTTTATTATAACAAAAGATGTTCTTTTACTTTGAAAACGTTGCAATAAAATTGTATATTTTATGAACTGTTGCATATATGTATTGATGCGAGGCACTACCTGAATTAAAATGCCCTTAAAGTTTCATTATCAATAATTATTAATTACTTCTGAATACAGAGTCCACTTCAGTCAACTGTTGTTTTGAAAAAAATTTGAAGGCTTTTTTAATGATGCTATTTTTATGATTTGATTCTCATATAGTGTATTGTATTTTACTTTTACGAAAATGTTTTTGAAAAGTCACTATGGGCTAAAATCACGTTCACATAATCAGTCATGCGTAAAGTTTCCGCACGCGCAATATTTGTGATGGAACAAATGTAAATAAGGCTTTAATTCACAAACTATAACGGGTTCTTGGTGCGTGCCATTTGGCGTATAAAAATCATTAGTGATAAATTGATGCAGCATATGTCTAATGGCTATTTATGAGACAAAATACGGATCTTATCACTGGCCATGCTATAGACCGAGGCATCTGGAGTATAAACAGAATGTTATAATAGTGGCATAACTACTAGCACAGTTTTCAAACAAAAGAAAAATGACATGATAGCATGAAATATTTTCTTCTTTTTTTATTTTTTAAATATAACATCCCAAAATAAGGGTTGAACCCTTTTCAAGTGGAGATTTTTCTTGTTGCTTCGAAATTCGATGGAAATTAACCCGTTGCAATATTTGCATATGCAACAAACGAATCACTCATCGTGTCGGTATTAGGACAAGTTGATAATGCGTTGTCGGATCATTATCTTGCAACATTATAAGTCTAGCATAATGAAATAGTATGTCTAGCATACTAAAATTAAATGTCTAGCATGGCAAGGTTATAAATCTAGCAGAACCGCATAATATATATATCATACTAGTTTTATATGTCTAACACACAACCACTAGAAAATACGATAGCAATATAACATATCTTACTACCAACGTAATTTGTCTCGCACAACCACTAGAAAATACGATAGCAAAATAACATGTCTTACTACCAACGTAATTTGTCTCGCATACTTACAATATATGTCTAACATCGCAATATTATATGTCTAGCATACAAGCACTATATGTTTTACTTATCAGCATATGTGTCTAGCGTACCAAAACAGTATGTCTACCATAGCCGAATTATTTTTCTAGCATAACATATCAACAAAAGATGTATAATTATTTGTCGACAAGAAGTTTAGAGCAGAATATTTAACTGCCTTTTCTTTGGTAAAATAATTAACTATAATTTTGTACTTTGTTACTTTTATCGCACGTTTTCTAAGAACGGAACAGAAGTTGTATCGTATTTTGAATGTTATCTATTTTTGCTTTGTATGTTTGATTGACATTTAAACAACAAAACAGAAGAGAACAATAACTTTTTGTTTGATTCGTTTTGCATTTAAGCATACACGTACTTCTTTATCTGCCAACATGTATACAACACAGTGTCTTCATATCTGCAAGCTCATAATACAATACAAAGTTTTCATATCTGCCAAGTTAAATACAACACAAACTCTTCTTATCTACCAACACATATACAACAGAACTAAATTCATATCTGCCAACATATACCCAACTCAAATTTATCATATATGCTAACACATATATAGAACACAAGTCTTCTTATCTGCCAACACATATTTACAACAAAAATCGTTCATTTCTGCAAACATATATACTCGCATATACAACACAACGTTTTCATAGCCGCCACACAAATTCAAGATTGAAAATGCGTGCATATACAACTACATATAATGCATATCAGTTACGAATAAAAAATATCGTAATGGTCTTCGAGAACAAATCAGGTAAGACCTGCATAAAACTGCCTTCCGTTTAGGTGTTTTTGCTACAAACAATCCCTCGGTTGTCTTATTTTTTGAACGAATTTAACTGGTTATATATGATATCTGCCTTTAATTTGACTGTTTACAGATGAGATGTTTGTTGACAATTCTGTATAAAACATAAATGGAAATTTACTGCGCATTAAAACATATTATTTTCTTTCAATGAAACAGACGTTGACTGGCGTATGAAGGCCATTTCCTCAAGAAAACTAACTTCAGTTTTCAGTTATAAAAGTTAAATAACAACATGACTATCTAATCCACTGCTGTTACGTTTTCCCCACATCATGTCATACTGAAAAATTAAGAATAGAATCTCTATAAGCATTTAGTCAACACAACAGGCGACAGGCAAGTACAAACAAAACTCTAAACAGTTACCATGGGAAAAGTCCTGACTTCTAGACTGAATGGTATTATCTATTCGGAGCTTAATTGGACAATGTCTAAAAATGTTTTATAAGATGTTATAATAAGTTCGTGCGTTTGATATTTTGCACGATCTTTGCTCACCGAGCACTTATATAAATACGTATACGAAGCCTGCATTTCAAAACTTTGGATTAATGTAAAGAAGTTGGGCCTCTCAAGTATCTCAGTCGGTCGTGTCTGAGCCTCTTCACGCTCAACGGTGGTGCCACGCAATGTTCCTTTTTATGTGTTCTGTACATTTTAATCCTGTACACAGCCATACGTGAACCCATTCTCTGGGCATGCGATTGCGGAACGAACTAATCCAACTGAACCCTTACTGACTGTTGTAATATATATTATATATTGCCTGTTCTTCACATTCTTTTAAAAGCATAATATGAGCCGCACCATGAGAAAACTAACATAGAGCATATGTATGCATTGGATGCCCAGGCTGGTCTGGTTCCATGCTGGTCGCAAATACACTAGGTTGGTTTTCTCATGGCGTGGCTCAAGTCTATTATCATTTTCTGCAGTAAATTATAAATTACAAATGGGATGTTATATATTAACTGAAGGTAACAATCATGTGACCATAGGTTCAAGAGTCCACCATTCTAACCCAGCATGACAAACATTTAATTGATCTGCTTCTTTTTAAAATTTTTCAAATACTTCATTTTACATGATATTTAGTAGAGAAGTACACAACACAGTGATAAGTAGATCGGTCATTACACTAATGTCCTCGTTATGACAAAAGCTTTCTCTTGCAGTATGTCTAGCTAATTAATGTTATTTCGTAGTGTGGCTTGCAGTATAAGATATATTAGATCCAAGTTTCATTTATTTATTTATTTGGATTTTACGGCTCACCAACACAGTATAGGTTATATGCGCCATATATGAAAACGTAAACAGTTACTTCATATAGTTTATGTAAACATAAATCATCAAGTTTATGTGTATAGATAGAAGACACAGTATAAATGTATTTTTCCACTAAAAAATGGCTATTTTTTGGCCATTTTAAGACTCTACTATTTTTGCATGACATTTAGTTATGCAAATTATATATATAGTTTGTCATTTAATGAGGGCTTTATACATTCTAAACATCTAAAGATAAAATATTTTAGTGAAGGATGGCCAATGGATGTCTTTAACAAAATGCAGTAGCAAAAAGGTCAGATATTTTATTTTATGGCACAGAAATAATCTTGTTCAATAACTATCGGTCACAAACGTTCAATGGCGAAAACAAATCTGCTACAAATAACCTTAATAAAAGAACATGCACAAACTTTGTCCTATCTAATTTTGGGTGGGTCGGGGCTTCTAAAGCTGAACTTGTATGCAAAGGAACATACCCTATAAACACCCCTAAAATGCTCAGGCCCGGAATCTTTTAGGCTATGCTTATTCCTTAAGATAGCTTTATAACATTTCTTTCATTTATAGCAGATTGTTTAGTTTTGAAACTAGAAACTACTGTTTCATTCACACAATGCACATTTCCTAAATATAAAGCTAATTGACAAGTTTTACCAGCTCGTGCGGCGTAATTATTCATAATTTGTATCAAAATGCATGCATGCTTGCATGTCTAATTTACAGAAAGTTCCAGTGGCATATCTACATGGCAATTACTGGTCTAGAGTTGGCCTATTCTTATTTATTTATTTATTAATGCATCGTCTATGCATACACAGACACTGTAAATGACATATGTCATATCTATATCAAAGTTATGTGTAAATATCTATGCTATGCATATGATTTACTGCATTTGTTAGTATAATATACCGGTACAAAATCTTCCAACAAAACAAATAACAAGACAGATACACCAGAGTTATACTAGAGTTTACTGGAGAGGGACTACTTACACAATCATCGCTTCATCGCTAGACAGGTTCTTAATGTTCTTCCGTTTACGTCTTGCACAAGTTTGACAGACGTTACCAAAAGTTACAAATACAAACACTTATATACTTACAGGTCTTGCGGACATTGCAAATTATTAATATTCATTTAATTATAGACAAGTCGCAGAATGACTTTATATTTTTTTTTTTTTTTTTTTTTCATGATGGCAATTACACGTGATTTGTATTAGAAAAAATGACAAAAGCAATTGTCTGGTTACAAACTGACAGTGACATATATTAGGCTAAGACAATGTGTTTAATGTCTAAACATTTTATTAGATTTCTGCAGCAGTATGCACAGTACTTGATGTATACAGCTGAGTCTAAAAAGAAATGTGTGTGTATATATCTATGATTTTTCTCAAGCTACCTAAAAGCTAAATGATTGTAAAATGAATGGAAAATGTATGAACAAATTAAAATACAATGTTGTTAATATGAGCTTGTAACTGATTTTGATGTTTCAGTTGGTTTCAAACAAACTTTCTTGCCCCTTAATAATCACTAAAATATTTATGTTCGGAACTTTCTTAATAAGGTTTCAACTTATAGCTTCGATCCATCTGGTATGCAGTATATGCTACGACAAAGGCCTAGACCTTGACTTCCGTATTCCTTTAGTCTCAAACTTGCCTATAACTCTTATATATGAATATATGGAACCTACGACCCGGACCCACTTCGTATTAACCCGCAACTCGGAGCTTACGCTGCTTCTCTGGGGGTATTAAAGGAACCTGCAACTCAGGGCATACGCCGCTACTCTGAGGTATCCTTTATAAGCTACTAGTAGTTGGTCTTAAGTCGTATATAAGTTCTTACAATTTTTTTTCGATCTGCTACCGACGTTCTGCCAAAGCGCACCTGCTAGCTGCTATTTATATGCCAGATCTCATGCGGATCTCACGGACTTTTCCGTTGGTCCTAATATCGTACATATTTTATACACTCGTTTTCCTATACCAGACTCTTTTAAAATGCAAAAAATACCTTAACTAGAAATAGTAAATCAAGTGAATAATACAACTATCTTTTATTTTCCTTTTAAATAATCGCACGTTTCAGAATTTCTGCAGACAACTACAGTATTTAACACAAAGATGATTATCTGACACAAGTATACCTTAATACCGGAAAGTGCGTTTTTACTACAAAAGCTAAAAAACGCCATATTAGTAAAAGCGTGTCGGTGTGGCTTTGAACTTTAAAGTTAGCTGTTGTTGCCGTAGCAGAATCCGACACAATGCACAGTTAAATGTTGTACTTTATTTTTAGTTTTAAGCTGAACTACTCCAACAAAGCCAGGAACAATAACAATCAGACTGGTAACGGTACTGTTCCAAACACAATGACGTCATCAACGGCACCGTTGGAGCCGTCTAATTTATACAACGAATACTTCACAGCCGCTGAACATGCTACTGAGCGTGTGGCGACACTCGTCAACGACAATTTTGACTGCAACCACTTGTTTTGTCAAATGGACATGCTACGAACGTACAAAAATGAACTGGTGTGGAAAGAAATGGCAAGGTAAGCGCTCAAAAGTATCATAAAATGTGTGCTCTTCCATTTAAAGACTCGAAATTACTTTGTTTGTTTTGGACACAGCGTCGTATCTTTTATTTTAAGAGTTGTTTTAGTTATGTAACGACGGGCAATTAACCTTACTAGTATTCCTTGAATAGTTCGCCATATATTTAACACCCTCGAAAACGCGTGATTCAAATAAATTAATGTTGGTCAGTTTGAATTTATCAAGGGTAAAATCTAGATTGCCCTCTGCTGTAAATAAACTTTGTTGACATCATCATCATCATCATCATCATCATCATTACATCAATCATAATCATTAATCTCTGCTACTCGTCATTAGCATTTTTGAAGTCACTGCATGTTTAGTAGTGGTAACGTTTCTCACGTGCAATTTAGGTGGATACGTTACGAGGAGGCTGTGGAGGAAGGGGGACAGAGATGGTCCAAGCCGCACGTGGCTTCACTGATGATGGAAGCTTTACAAGATCTACAGAACATACTGTCAACATGTCCTGTAATACTGGACAGCAGTGCTAGAACCATGGCGGACTTAGCAGGTATATGTGACCAACGTTTTGTCACTGATCATTGTAAACATTGTATTTGTCAATTTGTGGGTCACATGTCATTGGTAAACAATAATAAAAGAGACCCAAAAATATATGCAACAAAATGTGATTTATATGCATTTAATAGAACGCTGATTCAGTAAATTAAATCAAATAACGGTTAAGAACTTTTGTCATTACGACATATTGTGTTGAACAGTGCTGTTCTTACAGGAACTAAACCGGTGTAGTGTGATACCGTAGGCAATGTACTTATATGCGAATTGTACATGACGATTGTTAGATTGAGTAATAAGCCCAGTTATTATATCTTTTCAGAGGAGATAACTAATGCATGGACAAAAGATAGGGCGATTATGTCTATCCTAAAAGATAAATTGATTTCTGTGTTGCTGAAGCAACACAAGTTTCAACATTTCAAGAGAAGTGATATGAAGAAAAAAGTTCCATCATCTGCCAACTTGCAGAAAATTCAACAGCATGAAGCATATATAAATAGTAAGTTGCCCTGTATTACTTAATGTGAAATGTATAATGGTTCATTTGGCTGACCTCGGTTCTGTCAACTTTAAAATGTTTTACCTGTGGATAAAATATGTTGTTTGTAGTTTGTGCGCTTGTCAGTTTCTGTTTCCCGGTAGTAATAAGGTTGTTATAAATGGTTGTATGAATGCATAAACATAAATGTTACTGCTCACAAATGTTCCCCATGATGAGACAATCTGTCACTTACATGATCTATGCTTGTAGGTCAAGGCCACTACTGAAATTTTATGTGAAAATAGTTTTTGTTCCTTAGCTCCTAAATGCCAGTACTAAGACATTCCATCAATGCACATAAAAGTTTTGGAGCGAAAACATTTTACTTGACCTTCAATATAGACCTTGCCCTTTGACCAACAACCATAGGTCATGTGCGCGACACAAAGTATAATCATGGGGAAAATTTCGGAGTAGTAATAAAAAAATCCTTCAATGCATATAAAAGTTTTGGAGTGGAAACAAATTTTTACTTGACCTTGACTTTAACCGACAAGCATAAATCATGTGTTGACACATTGTCTCATGGGGAACGTTTGCATGTATCACTTAGATAATCCATCGATGCATATAAAAGTTGTGGAGCCGAAACAATTTTTACTTGACCTTCAATAGTGACCTTGGCCTATGACCTACAAGCATAAGTCATGTACGTGCATAATCAACATATTGCTTTCTATTCACGTATTATGTTTTATGAACCTAGCTTGAATACTTTTTGAGTAATTGCAGGATCCAGATTTGCGGACGGACAGACGGACGTTCCGACGGACGGACAGACGGACGGACGGAGGGCATTCCATTAGTCCCCTCCGGTGTTCCACCGTTAGGGGACTAACAAGCGCGCAGGTTCATTTTGAATATAATCATTTATGAATTTATTCTATATTTGTTTATACTACCATCTTACAGAGGCGTATGAGAAGAACACAGACACGCTGCAGGTGCCCAACAATCTACCAATACCCAAAACAGACCCGTGCCCAGATTCCCCATCACTGGCTATGGGAGAGGTAAATATGTCTAAAGTAGTAAATACAATGTAATTCATATAGCACAATGCCAATCACTTTATATATCTAACGAACAGAAAAAAACCCACCTATTTTATGTTTAATAGTAAATCAAATTATAAAAGAAAAACTAAATAAGAAGAGAAAGAGGAATATTGCATTTTAGCGTGTTCATTCTTGAATGGCGAAACAATGAATAGCACAGTATGTCTATATAAGTGTGTTCAGTTATATGACATTTTGCTGGTTATATCGATACTGTTACATCTCATATGTCTTCGCAATGATGATTATACAGTTGAAACCAAGGGACCGAGGGTTTCGAGATAAACAAAATTCGTCTTAACCTTTACCCTGCTAAATTTCTAAAATGGAATGGCCGATCATTCAATTTGGGCAGTGCAATGTGTTATTTGAAGGGGGAATGACTGACTAGCAAACAGTGCAGACCATGATCAGCCTGCACTGATGTGCAGGTTGATCTTGATCTGCACTGGTCGCAAAGGCAGAATCACTTGCCGCTAAAAATGCTATTTTGTGCACATGTTTTTTGAACTTGACTTGAATATATCTTCGAGATAACCGGACTGTGGAGGCAGGCGAGTTCGGGATATCGAGTTGCAACTATACACTGTAATATTTCTTACTGTATATTCTTAATTTAATCTGTGTTTTTGTTTGTTTGTATGTCTACTGGATTTAACGTCATTTTCAACATTATTTAAGCTTCGCAACTGCAGTCAGTTAATTTCGTGACATACCAGTATCATTTTTCCTTCTTCGTAAGCAACTGACAACTTTTCTACCTGACTCGGGTGACAAAAGGTTTTCACACATTGTCTTCTGTCAAAGTCTGTCAAAACATACCTGAGGATCAAACTTTATTTATAAGCTTCCAAGCAAAAGGTCAACATTTTGGTCCATATTTATATATGATCATATTTCAATAGCATTGACAGTTGAGTCAGAAGTGGCGACTGCACACAGCTACGTGATGCATTGACGTCAACCATATTATGATCACAAGGATACTAACTCCTCAACGACTGAACTGCACGTCGTATATAGTGTTTCATTCACATAAACTCTTAAAACCGTGAGATTGCGCCTTTGATAACCTGCAATAGATATGAACTTGTAAAGTATACAGACGCAAAATACATATTGATAATTCCCCATGAGTCTTTTATAAATCATAAACTATTCGTACAAATGTAAAACGTAGGACGACAGTTCATTTAATAAATTGTATTTTCGTGGAAATAGATAATCTACTGTCCGGAAGAGCCAGTAGGGCCTTATAAAGTGTAAATGTGATGACACATTAATTTCACGTTATATGAACGTGTAAGGTATCATTCAACAACTCGTACTTGGTATGTTGTTTGTCAGAGGTGGTAATCACAGGTGATAAAGATGATAAAGGCACTGACCTCCAGATTTTGGATAAAAAATTATCTTTCTTTCAAATTGAAGTTTGATCATATTATGAACATTAGAATATGAGTTTTTGATTCTAAACTTTTTTAAAAATGCCAAATCAAGAAAAAAAAAATGACCGCGTCGGGAATCGAACCCGGACCGCCGCGGCGATAAAGAAGTTTTTCGTTGTCGTTACCAATAACGCTATAGTAAAGTTATAGAGTTCCGTTAAATATAAATATTTATAATCGAGGTAGTTTACCTCGAGTAAAGCGTTACAAACGCTTTTCAATTTTCGTCGTAAAAAGTAGTAAAAACAACTAATTCTCATGTGTTTCCGTAACATATAGTCTGTCAGTAATTAAGTTTCAAAGCATTCTTAAGAAATATAGCATTAATTTCCAGATATCTAAAAAAAGTATTTTTTTGTTGTTGTCGAACGATCTGGAGGCCAGTGTCTTTAAAATCAACCATTTTTGAAGCAATTTTGAATTTTTTTTTATTACGTGTACACTTTGGTTATTGCAACAGCTGAAGGAAATTAAGTGTCATTTCTTGCTCTTTCAATGTCTTCAAAAGATTTCTAAAGTAACAATAGAAGTGTATAAGCAGAACAGGTCTAATGTTACTAGAATGTACAGTACGTAGAGTATATAGACAGAACCCACCTACTGTAACTCTCTGGACACAACAGGCCTAATATTCAATGTTAGCATCATTTTGTTTGTTTTTTGTTGTTGTTGTGGGCCTACTTTGCAAATGCGTGGCTCTGAGGCTGCGTTTGTGGTGCTCTGTGCTTCCGAGAAATCTACCCTTACCTATTATCTTATGAATCGTTTCTGTTTCTAGTCGAACAAAAGTTTCATGAAGAAAATTCCTCCAGGATCTGAAGTAGTTAACCTGCTGGTTGGTGAAATTCCCGAACTGGATGAGATTATTGCAGGGTTCATCAGACTAAAGGTAAATACCGGCTTACATGTATATATACCTGCCGTTTGTTCACAGGTCAAAATACACTGCGGAGGTTAACTTCTTTGTTGGGTTTAACGTCGCACTGACACAATTATAGGTCATATGGCGGTTTTCTAGCTTTTGACGGTGACGGAGGACCCCATGTGTCCTTCCGTGCATTATTTCACCACGAGCCTGCTTCTGGGTAGAACAACCGACCTTTCGTAAGCCAGCTGGATGGCGTCCTAACATGAAGAATTCAACGCCTCGAGCAATGATCGAACCAACATCAATGAGGGGCAAGTGATTGGAAGTCAGCGACCTTAACCATTCGGCCACAGAGGCACACTGCAAAGGTTAATTCAGAAATGAAACTAGTGTAAGTTGTTATTACTAGGTGGTGTCTGTTCACAGGCGGATTTGAACACATGTTTAACTTTATTCGAAATGACTATATACAGAATCTATAATACGGTTGAAAAAACGATATCTCGAATTCCAAGAGATCGAGCATTATACTTCGAGTTAACCGAAATTCGAGTAAAAATGATATTTATGCACGTGTTTTCGGGACGGGACTTGGAAATGTTTTCGAGGCAGCCGGAAATTTTGAGTAAGGCGAGTTCGAAAAATCGTGTTTCAACTGTATATATACGCGTGTCAGGTAAACTTCGATAAAAAAATCACTTCTGTAATAAATGCTTGTTATTCCTACAGATTTAAATAATTTTCTCAAATTCTTCAGACGTACCTCACGAAGTTATTTATGTCAATACAATGTTCCTGCTTATAGTAATTTAGCCACAATTCGGAAGCTAAAGTAAAGTCACTTAGAAATAATTCAAAAGGACAGTATTGACTCAGACGATAAATAGTTTGCTGAAACTTAAATTCAGCAGGTAACAACAATACTTTTTCTACTATTTCCATAAAAGGAGGCATGCAACATTGGTGACATCACAGAAGTCGATTTGAATACCAAGTTTGTGTTTATTGTACTGGGGCCAAAGTTACATCTGGGACACTGTGCAGAAATGTGCCGTTGTATGGCCACTCTGTTCACCGACGAGGTTTGTAAAGTCTGCCTCACCTGCAGATCTATGTCAAATGTCATCAAAATCTTAAAAAAAAACAGAAAATTATTTCATGTCAGAAGTTGTAAATTGTAACAAAGCTATCCAGGAAGGTGCGAGCAGTATTTGTTTACATACTCACACATGAAATTGTAAAATGTTTCGAAATATCTTTACTTAACTACGATATATTGATAGAGGCGCCTTAGCAGAGCCATAGTAATTGTAAGGCGACGTCAAATTTTCTGACTTCGTCATTTTACGTAGTGTAACGTTAAGACGTATCAAATAATATCATCCGTGTAATACTTTCATCAAAATACACAAACGTAATTAATTAATTCAGTACCTGTAAACAGGTAAAGGATTAAGAAAATGAAACCAGCCTACCGCGTGAAATAAATAAAATCAGTACTTATTGAGCAGGATCGTGTTTCATAACGACAAAAATGTATCATTTATCATCGAAACTTCGACATACTTACAGATATTTCGATGTGTCGCCTATAGAGCAGAAGACAGGGTCGACATTTTGTGTGGAGTTCAAGAGTTCTCGCTCCATCTCACAGTATTACCACCAGGTGTTTGGAATCCTTCAACACGAATCGAACCCCCGGATGAACTACCTTCACAGGTGATTGTGAACATTCTAATATATATACTGAACGAAACAGATAACCCGATATTTGTTATGTTGCCCACATCTTAAACATTGTTAAAAAGTACTGAAATTAATTAATCGAAATTTAGCGTTAAAAACAACATGTTGATAACTTTTGAAAAGTGAAAGAAAATGAGGCAATCAGCATCACGTGAATTTGCTTGTAAAATCTACATATCCGTATCCTAATGAATGGTATTCATCCATTTTCTAAAAACACTTTTACGTGAATTTTTGTGAATTTTAAAAATGGGGTTTGGTAGAAAAATGAAGAATTTACGTAATTCGATATTGTTCAATTTTTATGTTTTTAACAAACATCTTGATTTCAATGTATATTTAATTAGAAAATACACAGTTATTTTAAGATAGTGGTAAAATAGCAAGTTTTGTTCAGTACACTTAAAAGTGCATCCATTAATCCGTCAGAATCTGGTTGTTTAAGTATAAATATTATCCACGTAGCTGGTTTTCTAATAAGCAGGACATATGCAATTAATTTAGAATGTGTACTGATAAAAATTAGAATAATCTCGCACTTAAAAGTCACGTGGACGTTTTCCTTGTCGAACTTCATGGAAATATTAACTCTTATCATTTATAGTTTCGGACTATATCTCTCTGAGTAATGTTAAATCTGCAAACTAAAACATATAATTCTAAAATACTAGCACTTAAATAATTTTTTTCTATAAATGATTTTTTATCTCAGTTTAGCATTGTGTGAGTGCCGTGTTTCTTCTTTACAATTTCTATTAAAGTTGAATTTCTGTCACTTTTGAAGGACTATAGAAAAAGTCCTGGGCCGCTATCAAGCAGTAAGAGTGCGGTATCTCTGGTAGAAATGGACAAGAAATCAGAAGAAAGCGAACAAAATGAAGAGAGTCATTCGGATCCTACTTTAGTCCGAACCGGAAGGTGACTATAAAACATTTTACTTGTTCACATGAGATTGCTATAAAAACAAATTGCCTTCTAAGTATGAACTGATGAATTATGTAACATTTTTTAAAATTCGTATTTTTTCTGTCAATCTATATAACCATGTTTGTTAATGCGACAAACACTTTACATGCTGGTTGATAGATTGCGATTGAAGGGGGATAAATCTTACCCAACTGTTTCGTCAATCGTAAAAGCATTGCGTCCGCTGCATATGGGGCTATTTGTATCGTTGCTTTATTTTTATTATATCACAATTATCTAGATTATTTGGTGGACTGTTGAATGATATCCGACGAAAGGTACCATTTTACTTGAGTGATTTCAAAGATGCCCTCCACATACAGTGTGTTGCGTCGTTTTTCTTCCTCTTCCTGGCAACCTTGACCCCAAACGTGACCTTTGGCGGTTTACTTGGACAAGCCACGGATCAATATATGGTACGCATGTTAAAAGTCTATTTTGTTTTCTTCATCAATTTATTCATATTTTAGAGATTAAACCTATTTTAATCGAACTACTTGGTGACTGTTGTGTGAACTTTAAGTCATTCAGTAATGTTGTCTTAAGATAATGTGGATACCAGAATTAGTTTCGAAACGTAGAGCTTCGGGATGAGTGGTTGACATCTCCGCTGAACCATTATACTTAACACTGAAACATCAGGTGTTGTACGCTACATATAGTAACGTTATATACTGTCTTTTCATTGTATAAGGGTACCATGGAGTGTATCCTGGCAGCTGCTATTTCCGGTGTGTTGTTTGCCCTGTTCGCCGGACAGCCACTGAACATATTGGGAAGTACAGGCCCGATGTTGGTCCTCGAAAGCATTTTATACCGCTTCTGCACGTATGTAAGAGTTCTAACTTTGATACAGCCTACCTGATATCCCCTGCCTGATATCCCCAATCTGATATTCCCTGCCTGATATCTTGTACCTGATATCCCCTTCCTGATATATCATGCCTGATATCCTAAGACTGTTATCCCCTACCTGATATCTTGTACCTGATATTTCATGCCTGATACCCCCTGCCTGATATCCCTATCTGATATTCCCTGCCTGATATATTGTAACTGATATCTCTACCTGATATCTCATGCCTGATATTTTGTACCTGATAGCCTATGCCTGATATCTTGTACCTGATATCTCATCCCTGATATTTCCTGACTGATATCCCCTATCTGATATCCCCTTCCTGATATCCCATACCTGATTTCATTTATCAGTGTTCATCATTCTTAAAAAAAGATAGTACATGTATCTGTCATATATATATAGGGAGCTTTGACTGCAGATGTTTTTACAAATTTTTAAGGTTATATTTTGATTTGTATTTTACTTTATTGAATATGTTTTTTTTTATTTATTCATATAGTTATTTGGCAGCTTAATGTGATGATAATTGCGTTGATGGCCAAAAATATAAAATGACTGAAATATTGTATTGTTAACACATCATATTGCACACGAAAGCAGGTAATTTCTCTCTTTGGATTATCGACAGAAATCCTATTTCGAATTTAAACGTCCATTACCAAGTCATTGAGTGTCTATTTTTGTAAACTGGTATATTGAGAATAATAAGTTACTGTATTACACATTTAAATCTATTAGGTAAGTCGAAGAAAATAAAAAAATGAGGCTGGTGGCCGTGACTCCTATTTTTTTCGAGGATGAAATTGTCGCCACCGGTAACCCATATTGGCGGTCTGTGAGTAATGTTAGTGGGAGGGTAGTGCACAATACAGAAGACTCTCACATTCCAGAAGCTTTACTGATTCCTTAGCGTGCCAGGTGTAAAGCACCCATACACGGGACTCCTATCCCAATATTAGTAACTTGTAGTTGGAGGATCCCTGTGTTCATAGTCAGACAGTGTTACTAATGCGTCCACTCTTCAGCCACCCATTAAAATTAGTCAGCTGTTGAAATTAGTCGCCCATTAAAGTTAGTCACCCATTAAAGGAAGTCACCCATTGAAGTTAGTCACCAGTTAAAGCTAGTGGCTCATCGAAGTAAGTCACGCATTGAAGATAGGTTTGTGACCGATTAAAGTTAGTAATCCGTTGCAGTTAATCACCCATTAAACGTAGCGGCCATTTAAAGTTAGTCACCCATTAAAGGTAGTCTCCCATTAAAATGTAAAATAAATTAGAGGGAATTAAACTGTACTTACTACATATATTACTATTAAAATAACAACTTAAATTATACTGATATATTATTTTAAACATATATAGATATTATTATCTGATTTATAACTTTTTTTCAGTTTTGATGTTCATCTTCTAAACAAAGCCTAATTTGATATTCAGGAGTTTCCCATTATCGCTTCTGTTCATAAATGCTTTTATTTTATTTCCAGAGATCAGGAGTGGGATTTTCTACCATTCCGTGTTTGGGTTGGATTCTGGACTGGTTTCTTTATACTACTGATAGTCGCCTTTGACCTTAGTGCTCTTGTTCGATACATAACTCGGTTTACAGAAGAAAGCTTCGCATGCCTGATTGCTCTCATCTTTATAGTCTCCGCTTTTAAGAAAACATTTGGAATAGAACACGAAGCTCCGGTTCACTTTAATCCCCCACAAACTGAACAAGGTTGTTTTTGTATGTTAGGCAATTCAACAGGAAACTTTTCGGATGAAACTATCACATCATCAACGTCGTCTTCAGTTTTCAACATCACGGCGACAAACCTTACTACTACGATACCTACTTTGACATCAACAGTTTCAAATATATCATCAACAGTTTCAAATATATCATCCGTAGTTTCAAATATGTCAACAACCATTGCTCCAAATGTAACCAGTATTATGACTACAACGGAGGTCTTTAAACCAGCCTCGGCTTTAGAAGGGGAGTGTTTGAATCTTGGCGGCCGTATGCAAGGGCACTGTGATGACAAATATGTACCGGATGTGTTCTTCTTCTCCATCATCCTGTTCTTTGCAACCTTTAGCCTGGCAACAGCTCTTTTTCACTTCAGAGACAGTTTATTCTTTCCGACTTTTGTAAGTGCAATTATGAAATATTTCATGATTCTGAAATGATTAGGAATGATAACAATTACGTTAACATTGCCTTTGACAGTGGAAAACATGGTTTATTTTTATGCAAAATTTGTATAACATTGAAATAACATTTCAGGAATTTAATTAGGAATGTCATCTCCCTTAAAACAAAAAAGTATGGTGTATCAATAGCAGTGGAATGTATTGTTATAATTTAACAGGAAAATATTCATCTTAATTACATAA
Organism: Mercenaria mercenaria; assembly: GCF_021730395.1. NCBI lineage: Eukaryota > Metazoa > Mollusca > Bivalvia > Venerida > Veneridae > Mercenaria > Mercenaria mercenaria. Next base: position 4,946,539 of record NC_069378.1, read on the forward strand.
CTAATTCATAATTACCTATACATTTCCTATCTATTCTTTCTTGTTACAAATTTTCCAGGTTCGACAGAACGTCAGTGATTTTGCTGTGTTGATTTCCATCATTATCATGGTGTGTGTTGATGCGTCATTAGGTCTTCCTACACCTAAACTGATGGTACCAGAAGAATTTAAGGTAACCTGGGTAACAGTGTTATTGGGAAATTCCGTTTGTTTGCACCGGAATTTTCAGATATTATTTTTCCCTTTTCCTATATATTTGATTCTTTGAGTTTCAAGTTAATCAAAATGCATCAAACACTAAAAACCATAAAGAAATACCGTCACTGACTGGAAATTCCTTTATGGTGATGTTTCACATCAAAGTATGTTACTTATAGACAGGTTTGAATTTCATACTTGTACGGATTTTATTGTTTATTTCTCTAAGCGAATAAATGTAGAACAATGAAATTCTGACAAAAGTTATGGATATGTTTTGATCAAATAAGATTTCGTCCTTAAACGAGTTTTCTTCCTACAGCCTACCAAGCCAGGTCGCCCGTGGTTTATTAACCCAATTAGTGACAAGAACCCCTGGTGGTTGATGCTGCTGAGTGCAGTTCCGGCAGTTTTGGCAACCATCCTTATATTTATGGACCAACAAATTACGGCTGTTATTGTAAATAGAAGAGAAAACAAACTGAAGGTAATATTAAAACCGCAGTTTTCAAGCCAGTATAACGTGTTTTAGTTTTATCATGGTCAGTTAAATGGTGATGATTTAGCAATGAAAGATACGTTCGAGAGCCTTAATGCATTCTATTTTTATTAAGTGTTATTATAATATGGGAATAACGAATGTTCATTTTGTGTTATAGCATCTGCAGAACTCCGAGGGATCGGTTGGTTCCGGAGCCCGAGGTGTTCTGAAGATGTTATAACACAAAATGAGCATGCACTAACGCTGTTCTAGCATTAAAAGTGTAAAAAATCTAAAACCTGAATACACTGCCAATCAACGTCATTAAATTTCAATGAAATGCGTTTTTTTTTTATCTTTTATCCGTTATTAGTCCGTAATACGTTTATGCTTTGCCACGAAACGCGCATATATATAAAAGGTGTTTTAACAGCACATGAACGCGAGCATCCTTCTGTTAACGCACGTTTACTTTCCTGATAAAAGGTTTTATCCTCGAATAGAAATATAAAGATAGGAAAATGCATTTTAATGTGTATTTTTTTTTCATGAATGTTGATGAAATAGAACAAAATGCACGTCAAGTCAAGTCAAGTTACGAAAATTCTAGAAAGTTAATATATATAAGCCAGAATGAAAGTCGTTCTCTTATAAAACTTTCACTACTAGGTAGGCAAGAAATAATTGTCTTCAGCCACCAGATTAACGAAATTACGTTACTTCAGTTTATCCAAATACTAGATTCTATAGACTAGCCACTGGACTGATTTTAAATAATTTGTCACAAACTTTCAGAATTAAAAAAAAATATTATGTAACAGTGACAAATAAAAGTGTTTTTAAGAGGTCTTCTGAGAGAGCTGATTGTAATGTCATAGTCTGGAGCTGGTCTATAGTTTTTCTTTTTGTTCAAACGAAGAGTTGCATATCCGTTCAAGATTATATTCTGTGACCTTATTAACCTGCTAGTTACAATTATAATGGATTTTCCAACAGTATGTATCATGTAAATCTTTCATTATGTATACAGTTTATTGTTATGTTTATTATTCTTACGCCTCCTCCTCATAACTAATCGCGTACACAAACACAAGGTTTGGATATTGAATAAAGATCTCTTTTTTACTGTATACTGTAATATCTATTGTTTTATTGTTTTACCAGAAAGGTTCTGGGTATCACCTGGATATGCTGGTTGTTGGTGTATTGGTGGTTATTCACGGCCTACTGGGGTTACCTTGGTATGTTGCCGCAACGGTCACTGCGCTTGCGCACATAATGAGCTTGAGGAAGATATCCGAATGCACGGCTCCTGGTGAAAAACCAACTTTCCTCGGTGTAAGGTAAGTAAATTGCATTATTTTTATATAATAAAACATAGGCATTCGTCTGATGGCAAAGATCCGCACTAATTCAGAACATTGTCAAAGGGAGATAAATAGTTGGCTCTTTGTTTTGATTAAACCTGTTTACTAAAATATGTGACATTGCAAAAAATGTGTCCAATCAAAACTGATCATTAAGTGTGCCTCGGGTAGATCTAGCCCAATTCGGAAATAAGAAACGATAAAGTACACTTTATATATTCTGTTTCATAAAATAGAATGTGATATAAGACCTAATATGATTTCAAGTTTGCCAGGTGACAATATTGAGAAAACAAAAACAAATAAGAGAGTTTTGACTGGCTGACAAACTCGCCCATTGATGTATTGAACCCATGCTTGATTTTCATTTTTTGTTAAGACGTCATTTTGAAAAAAAAATGGACATTTTGTGATCCAATCAAACTATAGTACAGGCAACTAGATACAACTGGTACAAAAAAACCATCTGACGTTTTTTTGCTATTATTTCAAAAAGAGTTAAGTAATGGACTAAATGCTCGTAAACTGGAAATTAGAGGCAATTTGTTTGCAAAACATTATATTAAGATTTTTTTATTCGTGTCTCATTTTTGTGTGATTCACATTAGAATAATATATATTATATACGGCTGTTCTTAGCCCTATGACGTTGCTACTGTGAAGTCAGTTAATTGTCAACACTATCATGACAATCATGACAATATTATAAATATAAACCATTAAAGATAACGTAAATTACGTCTGTTTCAGAGAACAGCGGGTTACGGCGTTTTTGGTTGGTGTGTTTAGTGGATTGGCGGTGCTAATTACGTCTGTTCTTCGAGTAAGTCATTTATGCAATAGATACGGAAGTAGATCAGCAAGAATCACTCGCAAAACTCTATACAGTAAATAATGATACATCTTTCTTTCTTGTGCTTGACTTTTTGTTTCACTGATTTGAAAATATTGGTCCTTCGGTCAATTTTCTCAATGGGTTTGTATGGGAAAATTGCACATTTTATGACATTTTGTAGCATAGAAAAAGTTCCACAATGTAGATTTTAATGAAACTTCTCATACTTGTACATCTGTTTACTTTTAGTGTTATGACTGAATAAAATGTATGGGTCCTTATGCTTACTTTTTCAAAATTCACCAAACATCAGTTGGAGTCTTTACATTTCTGCTTATTTTATGCAATTGTTTTGAATTATTTTATATCAAAGCGTACATATTGTCAAAGCTAACCTTCAGAAAGACTATGGAGCTGACTGTTTAACATCAATACACGGTATATAATAGAATATCGGCAACATTTATGCTGCCCGTATAACGGTCACGAGGCATTATTCCACGTAAAGCAACATTATGCCGTTACATCCGGTTAATCAGACGTGCAGAACTACCGTTAGAGATTTTTTCACTCAATAATTAAAAGACATATATAATACCTTAACAGAACTACTTTGCATTTTTAATGTAAAGGGAGGATGAGCACGTGCCCAGACTTTCATGTGTATATAAAGTGACATATTTATTATATGTTAGCCAGTTACATCATTTGGTATTTATATAACTGTGAATAAACTTGGCCGTTGTGTGTATAAACTACGTTCTAAATTATATAGAATATGTGATACATGACAAGTTATATTTCTTTACAATTTCAGTACATTCCAATGCCAGTTCTATATGGTGTGTTCCTGTATATGGGTGTGGCCCCTCTTTCTGGTATGCAGGTATGTATAATTCATCGCTTCTCAAAATTTACCAATTTCATCATTTTTATTGGCAACAGTGTAAAAATAATTTAAACAAATATATTATATACATGTATTTCTTTTTAATATTGAAAGAGTAACTTTTAAAAAAATTTATTCACTAATTTTTTTAGCATATGTATAATTTGTTTTATTGTTGGGAAGTAATACGTTATACTATCAGCTATACTGTCTTTATCGTAACAGGTCTGGAAAACGTGATTAAACAGACCTTATTTACTGCACAGACTTTGACTCCTTTATGCAGGGGAAAATGTTGATATCATTTTACTATAGTAGCGAAAATTACTTTCCCAAGCCCCGCTTTAAGGTGATGTCACTTTTTGAATTTCCGGTGAATAACAAAAAACCAAAGAATATTCAGTTCTTTCCAAAACCCGTTATATCATGATCCAACCAAATAGTTTCCTTTGTCTACCAGAAAGGAACAATTCTTATATCTTAATATTGAGATTTGATACCTTTATAACAGACAATAAACTAAAACAATAGACATTCATATGTGACGTCGGTGAGCTCAACAAAGCAATTTCAAGCACACATATTAATGTGGAATATAAAGTAAGTTGCACATTACAATATCCGTCCAAGATACTTTCAAAAACAATGCATTTGCAGAATAGAGAGATAAAAATAAGTTTGACAGCTCGCGAAAACTAATGACAACTTTTGATAGGTATATGATGACTCATGACCTAATTAATTTTTTTCTGTTATTTCTAACTTCCAGTTTGATTTTCATAAAATGGGTATTCTTTATTGTAGCTTACAACTCATACATTTAAACAATAAAAGAATATATTGTTACCTCACTGTTGTTTTGTCTATCCATCTCTCGTACGAATTCCTATTGTTTCAGTAATTTGTCAGTAATTAGAGCAACTCACAGTGTTGCAATCATACAAAACACATCCCTTATTTTCACATAGATATTGAGGATTTATCTAATTAGCACATGTATTGGAAACACAATTTCAATACCGACTGTGTATTGTAATAATGCTAAACTATCTCAGTCGTGACGTCTCCTTAAAACTCTCATGAGTTAATTGTTAGATATAAACAAGTTGGAAGACCTGGTATTTTCCATCAAAGATTCAGGCTCATTGCTTCAATGTTAGTGTGATACGTGTTGGCCTGCATTATGAAGTATTTTAGCATATTTATAGTCACAAACGGTATCCCATATGGGCAGCCCCTCAATAAGACTAATAGTAAATATAGGGATGAGATGCAAGATACAGAAAGCCGATTCCAGGAGCTTCCTATTTATAGTGCCAGGTGTAAAACACCAATACTGAACTCTTATCACAATGATAGCTTTAGGTTGGAGAACTCGAACTCACGACCCCTGGTTTCTTACTCATTGTTACCTCTGGACCACTCATTCTGCCTTTTATGAAGTGTTGTTTTAGTATGCTCCTTAGTGTTTAGTCTGTAGCAATTACACAAGCCATAAACTTTGAATTGTTACTTGTACAGATAGAAGTCGTACTGCAATGGTCAAGAAACTTAAGCATCATGTATAAAACAATTTCACTTTGCTGTATATAATCTGCTTAGCTTTTTCAGTTTTGCTTAAAATTTCTTTCTGATAGGCATAATTCCTCGAAACAGAATGTCATCACTCGGCTTTCGCCTCGGGAGATTCTGCCCTCGGTTGACAATATCAATGTCACACGCGGTGCCATATGATATTTATATAATATGTTTCTTTTTCAGCTATGTCAGAGAGTCCTTCTTGTGTTCATGCCGGCCAAGTACCAGCCAGATTATTCATACATCCGGAACGTGCCAATCAAGCGCGTGCATCTCTTCACGCTGTTCCAAGTCATTTGTCTGGCTGGACTTTGGGTGATTAAAAGTATTGAAAGTATCTCAATCGCATTCCCTCTCATGGTTTGTATATACATGTAACTAACAGAAGTAAATTGAAATTTAATTAAATATTTATTCTAACACGAGACGTTATTATGCAAATAAAAGTCATTGTTTGAACACTGAAATGGCGCTCTAAAAATGAGTGAGACACAAAACAGGTAATTAAGAATATCAGTGATCTGTGTGAAGCCTCGTGTGCATATTGTTGGCATGTTCACCTATGGAAGGGCGTTTAAGTAAAAAATCCATTCATGTAAATGACTTATTCTTGCATGTAAATTACATTGATACAATGGTAAATTAATATTCTAATATTCTTTGTCCCAACTTCTAATTTCTGTGTCCCATTTCCTAATATGTTTGTGTGGAAAATCACACTTATTATGTAAATTATACTGTGAATGTCGGTCATTAATTATTCTATGTCCTATTTTCTTAACTACATGTTCCTGATTGTAAATTGTTCTTATAAAACTCACTTTTGTTGTGGAGGTGCTTAACTCACGTCCAAGTGATCCACATATTGACGTAATAAGGAAACGAATATAGGCAGTAGAGACTGATATTAAACACAATTTCTATGCACTACTTTTTTATTTTAGGTGCTGATTATTTGCTTTGTACGTAAAGGATTAGACAAGATTTTCACACAGCGAGAACTGAAATGGTTAGATGACATTTTACCAGCAACACAGGTGAAGAAGGGAGAGTCCGAGATAGAAAAAACGGAAGAACCTGTTCTTATAAAGGTTACTGTAAGTATACAAATGAAAATGTTCGAAGTTACTCGAACCATTCCGTCTATATGCCAAGATAGTCCAAATGAAATTGTTTTAGGCAATAGTATTATATCATTATTATTATTATACCAATTTATATAGCGCCCTTTTCATGATAAATACGTTCAAAGGCGCTTTACATATAGCAAACGCAGCCACACAGGGCGCGAAATTCATCCTCTACTACTACAGACACAGAGCGATCTGACCAGAGGGACAGAGTGAGATAAAGCCCACAAAACAGATAGAGAGAAATCATTTTAGATACATGCCTGTCCGGCTAACTTAGCCTAGCTCTTTGCGAATAGACAGTCTGGTTCTTTTAACGTGCCCGGTGTATAGCACCGATGCACGCGAAGCCGTCTTACCTCGGAGGAACCAGTACAGGCCTCTTAGTTAGGTTGGAGACACTCGAGAGCATCTCAGAAATTTCCAATGCCTGGACAGGGATTCGAACCCCAGACCTCTGGATTGACAGTCAAGCATGTTACCACTAGACCACCGGCCCACCTATATCTATCCAGTATGTAAAATACTGGACAATGTGTGCTGTTCTGTTTTGTAGGAAGTTTTTCATCATCTCATATATATTTGAAAACTGGTAGGTATTTAGAATACAATCTGGTTTTATTTACGAAATGTTTTGCATTTTTCTTGAGCAAATGTATTCCTGACCTGATCAATATAAATGTGATGACACAACTCCGACTTTGTGGAAATGTCTAGTTGTATCAAAATTGTTGTTTGGTAAGACTTGAATTACCTTGCCTTGTGACATTTGGTATAAACTCATGATCACTTTTTTATCAGTTCATTTGTTCTCTTTCGACGTGACAACATTTTAGCAACTGGTTTCTTTAATGGACTCAGCATAGGCCATATGTGTTCATGATAATTGTAATCAAGTACCATATGAAGTGCATTCAGTCAGAATATATAAGTTTGTTTCAAAGATATGACATGCATATAATACTTTACAATTTACAGACGGAAGAAGGACAATGGCCTGAACCACCGAGAGATAAGGTGCCAGTTGTTCGCACTCTTTCCGCTCCTGAGAAAGAATCGGTCGCTGAGAACGGAGACCTGCCGAGCCGAGAAGCTTTGAAGCCGAGGATGAGTCTTACTTTCGTCTGTAAAACCGACATAGACAGAATAAAAGCAATGACACCGGAAGTTGTTACTAACAGACGACAGTCTCTCGCCATGGCTGTAGGCCGTAAACGTTCAATACAGACAAGTGACGGAGGCGGTATGGGATATAGCGCAGATCGTCGTAAATTTTCGTCACCACTTATGATTGCTCGGAAACTCTCGGTAGAATCGTATGCAAGTCCGTTCGGGAATATTCCTCCAACTATCGAAGAGCATAATAAACTGAACAGAATGCTGTCTTTACCTGCAACAATCGCAGATGAAAACGAAAACGAAAATGATTCTGAATCCGAGACAGGTTCAGAACACGGAAAGTCATAGAAGTGCTCAATATTTGATATTTTTATATATATAATATACATAGTATCTATACTAGATATATAAACGGGGTATTTAAGGAAGATGTTTCAAAGTGCGAAATAAGGTAGATTTTAAGAACTAAGAACTGTTATGCAAGACAAAGTTTTTTGAGAAGAAAGTTTAAAAGTGATTAAAGGTTTAGTAGAACATCACCAAACCAGAGAAAGAAAGATGTCTGTTTTATATGAAAATTGAACAAAAAATAAAACATGTTTTAATACGAAATACGACTAACAATGCTTTTATTATTAAGAAGAAGAAAGTGTTTTTCATGATTGCATAGCAATACAGACATTATGCGTGACAGTGTCTTGTGTTGCCATGGCAACAGATGTTATTGCTACGGCAACAAGCCCGCCCGCTTAGCTCAGTAGGTAAGAGCGTTGGTCTACGGATCGCCGGGTCGTGAGTTCGATCCTCGGGCGGGGCGTATGTTCTCCGTGACTATTTGATAAACGACAATGTGTCTGAAATCATTAGTCCTCCACCTCTGATTCATGTGGGGAAGTTGGCAGTTACTTGCGGAGAACAGGTTTGTACTGGTACAGAATCCAGGAACACTGGTTAGATTAACTGCCTGCCGTTACATGACTGAAATACTGTTGAAAAACGGCGTTAAACTCAAAACAAACAAACAAACAAACAGAAGCTACGGCATCAAATGGTTAAAAATATGACAGAAAGCGGATTCTTCGATAATTAAATACTACATGAGACTTTTCATGGTATTTGTAAATGGGCAGAAGACGATATGAAGTACATGTATATCATTTCGTTTTCTTAGTTAGTCTTTGCGTCCGCCCATTTGTCCCTTCTTGGATAGTTCAAAGTTTTAGTACAAAAGTATAATCGTAGAACTGTAAAAATTATATTTGATGTAACTGCAATAATGTCTGAGCTATAAAATTATAAAAAAAAACTGTTTTTCATTGAATTTATCATTGTTTCTCGTAGTACGCCGAATACAGTATATTACAAATGAAATCTAATGGAACCAACGTTTTTGAAAACGTGAGCATAATGTTTTGTATGAAATGGGCGTGATTCATCCATAAAACGGAGATTATAAATCGTAAAATGAGCATATCTTTAACAACAGTCCAACTGTCCAATTTCGGTTCTGCCGTTCTGTCCTGTACGCTTTTCCATATTTCTGAATACTCAGATACTCTCAAAAAGTTTAAAATGAAATGCCATTTGCAAAGATATAGAAATATATAATTTAGAAATTTGATAAAAATAATGTTAAATCAAATCATATGTTTCAACACTGGGATATAATTGCAAATGCATCAAAAGTGAGACAGTAACACTTTTTTGAAACTAGCGAGGTTTAAAGACCCACCATGACCTAGTGACCTCCTTTTTCCTTTATAATACAGCTATTCTGCAAGGTGACAAGTGGACAATTTAGGCCCTCCCTGAATTAATGTGTTTCACAACTTCATTTGCAAACTTATTCAGTCTTTCTCTTTTCAGTATAGTTTTATTAACATAGAATAATAATTATCTTACACTGTAAAAACAAAATGTGGTCTTAACTCACGTAAATACATCAAGTACTGTGCATACTAATACATTAATTAAATAATGCATTTAGACATTAAACACATTGTTTTAGCCGTCAATTTGTAACTAGATACTTGTTATTTCTCATTTTCTTCATGCAAAGCATGTATAATTACCACCGTGGAAATAAAAAAAGATATAGTTATTTTGTGACGCGTCTGTAAAGGCGTTGTAACTGTCCAGAAATGAGTCTGGTCCATTCATGCTGTCCTTTTCCAGGATACAAAAGATTTGTCAGCGCATTGACGGTGGCTTTATAAAATAACATACGTGTTTTATATGTTGTTCAATTTAATATAAAACAACGCTGGCTCTTTTGGTGATTTGGTGATGTTCACTTTTCTTGTAATAAATTATCACACTTTACTTCGCTATATATATGATGTTATGTACGATACGCTACATAGAATTGTTTGAATATTTTTTTATAAGAATCCTCCCAATCTTGAACTAAATGCACCTTTTGATGAACTTTTGTCAAACACTTTATAAAAGACAATGAAATATATATTTCTTTGTTATGGGCAATTAAATCTTAACAGAAAACATGTAAAAAGTGAAAAGCGAAAAATTGTCACATTTTTCGACCATCTGATAGCAAACAGACCAATTACAACAGTGAGAAGTGTCATAAAAATCAACATTGCACGAGGTTTTCTATGCAGAAATTTCAGCAAAATTTAGATACAGGGTGCTTTGCAAAATTAATGTTTAAATCAAGCTCTGTGCTGTAGAACGTGCAGAACCACGAGAGGGGTCTATTGGGGAAAGTCAGGGATTATTCAAGTAAAGGTTTAGATTCTAAGCATTATGGAAAAAGTTGTATTTTATAAAACTGTTGGACAAAAAACACTTTTGATGAAGTTCTAATTTATACATTATTCTATTAAACCTGATAATTAAGCCGCACCATGAGAAAACCAACATAGTGCTTTTGCGAGCAGCATGGATTTAGACCAACCTGCGAATCTGTGCAGTCTGGTCAGGATCCATGTTGTTCGCTTTCAAAGCCTATTGCAATTAGGGAAACCGTTAGCGAAAAGCATGATCCTGACCAGACTGCGCGGATGCGCAGGCTTGTCTGGATCCCTGCTGGTCGCAAAGCCACTATGTTGGTTTTCTCATGATGCGGCTCGTATATTCAGAGCATTAGATAATGTTTTGTCAACTGATTTTGTAGCTTAAATTTTTATAATTTAACTGGAAAAATATTAATTTTCCAAATTTGTGAATGATTACACTCCAGATCATGGCAAGTTAATTGTGTTATATTTTTGTATGTACACAGGCACTATTATGCAATGGCTATACTTGATTTAATTTCTTTCTTTTTTTTCAAAATTGTGTTGTGCAAATCAGAAAAGTATCAAGTTAGTTATGTATTCTCTTAAAGTTTCCTATTAATGAAAATTATTTGACCGCATGTAAACCCGCAAAACTTGCTTGTAACCTATTCAAACATACTTCATTAATTGAACCATGTGAAAATACAACAAGAGTCAAATCCACGAGACTGAAATAAAATGGTTGTCGAATAAGCAACTGACCACCTATGCCAGGTGGGTTGGGGGAGTGGGATGGGGTGGCGTTTGGGAATGTCGAATAAGTAACTAGTCACCTTCGCTAAAATATAACTGCTCACAAGATTGGCATTTCTGCTCCCATACCAGATGACTGCTGTTCTGTAAATGACGCCTCAGAAACTACATTTGTGTAGTAGATTCTTCTATCGATTATACCTTGTTATATAAAACCGGATGAAAAGACAGATTTACAGTTGTTTTTTGTTCCTTAATAGCACAGTCCTGGACTCACTAAAGAGTTATTTCACGAAAAATGTTCATTGTTAAACGTCAAAAATGTTACACCAGTACACTAAAGAAAATACCAGGACCGAGATTTGAAGCCACAACCTCTGGATTGGCAGTCTAGTATGTTATACCCCTAGACCACCGGACCACCCATTCTGCATTGATTTAGAATTTTACTAGAAAGCAGTGATACAGATATAGCGTAATGTGTAAGAGTATTGAATACGTTGTAAAATACTTGAAACATAACCCAATACATCAGATCTAACATTGTCGATGCTCCAATGCATAACAAAACTAGAACAAATTTAATTATTGGGGTTATGATGCCCCCGATGGGAGGCATATTAGTTTTCAACTGTCCGTCCGTTCGTTCGTTAGTTCGTTCATTCGTTCGTTTGTCACAACGTTAACTTTTTGCATGAAGGCACTTTACTCGCGAACCACTGCATCGAGGGACTTCAAACTTCACATGCTAATAGTATTTATTGAGTACACGACCCCTATTGACTTTTTGTCACCAGGTCAAAGGTCAAGGTCACCAGGTCAAAGGTCAAGGCGCTGCGGGGGCATTTGTTTTACCTAGTAATCTAATCAAGAGTCTCACTCTCGTCCTATATTGTATACAGACAATAATTCTGACACCGTTTTATGAAGATTAAGTAAAATATGTGGCTCGTATAAATTGACAACAATTTGTACTCAGAAGACCTATTAACAGCTGACCCTAGATCACTCACCTAAGTTTTAGAGCTTAAACAGGCTAGAGAGTATGCAGAAAAACACTTTGGAAGAGGACTTTATGCTCCAGGTGTCTAATGTTCCAGATAAGGTTTAATGAAGATCATGAAGCAGTTCAAGAAAAGAAGGTGTTCAAAGGTGTTTCTATTTGCAATTCTAGTGACCCCTAAAAGGGGACGCTTGTCCCTCATTGGAATACGAGGGGCGTTCAGAATGTAATGTTTCTCCGTATGTAGTTCCGTAACCACTTGTTATTTTTAGATGCGGTTTTCGGCACATCATAGAGCAATTTATTGGCAACACAATGTGCTATAAATTATAAAAATTGGTAGATTGAAAGTAAAAATATAATCATTTGAGTAAGGTGTACTCGGGTATACTGGACAATTTTATGTCCAAAATATTGAGATTGTAATAATTATGCAATTCCTTGATTCTACTATTCAACAACTAGAACCTTAGTTCAATTTTCAGTTTAAACAGATAAAAACAGATAAAACAAATCATAATCTTCACAAAAAACATATGAAAAGTAAAATGAAAAAGTTTATAACAGTTTTAAATTGAGTGTGTATATATTACTCGAAAAATGATAAGGTGAGTACAATAAGCCTCTGCAATTTTGTCGGGCGCGATAATCATCGTTTAAAACAATCTTGTGTTTTAAGTTGGTACTAGTACATGCATTTAATTCTCGATTGCGAAACTAGTCTTACAACTTTGATTAATCGCTCTCAACACCCATTCCAGATGGAATACACCTTGAGTTTAGACTTTTCAGTTGTGTTGTAAAATTGAAAATGCAATAAATAGTGTACAACAAACGCAAACGCATCACAAATTGCTGTACCTCGTAGAAAAATGATAGAATTTTGTGATTTTACAAGTTATTCTATTTTTCGGAGATTCTAGATGCCCAGGTCAAACCTAAATTATAATTATGGTCCAGTGAGTAAACCTCACTAAAATGATTATATTTTTACTTCAAACCTGTCGATTTTTATAATTTATATAACATTGTGTTCAAAATAAATTGCTCTATAATATCATGAAAACCGCATCTAAAAACAACCAGCGGTTACGGAACTACATACGGAGTAACATTACATATTGATCGCCCCTCGTAAGTTGGGACGCAGAGCTACAGACCATGTTTAATAATGATCCATCAAGCAGTTCATGAGAACAAAAACTGTCACATGGGACAGAGCGCTCGACTAATTCGATGCTGAATAGTAAAACAGGGCACATCTGAGGAAGACGGAACTATCACTGGAGTGTAAGTAAACAAAACTGGACATCCGTTTAAGTCAGATTCAAATGTCTTTAGTCATAACTGAGATAGAGTGAAAATGTATCAATTATTAACACTGTATAAAATGGACATAGTTCCCATGAAATTTATACAAGAGCTGGTAGAGGGTCACGCTAGGACCATTTTGTGCAACTATTTTAAAATCGGGAGAGCAGACAAAAGAACTTTTAAAGTTTCTAATATATGCATATAGGGGAAAGCGACAACGCGCCCCCCCCCACCCCCCTCCCCACCCCCCCACACACACCTGGCGGCCATGCTTTTTGACGAATTGTGATAATTTAAAATTTGAACAATCTTGGTAGAAGGTTACATAAGAAACTAAACGGACCCATTTGAAAAAAATTCGAAAGAGAAACACTCGAGGAACATGGACTACCATGGATTACCCAAAGCATTAAACGTCAGATTAGAAAACGAAATAAGATGTTCCAAAAGGCCAAAAACAACACCAATCCAAAGGTCAAACAATATTATATAACCTTTTAAATTCTTGTCAGGAAAATATCAAACAAGCCCATGACAGTTACATAGATTATGTCCTTGAATGTCAAGATGATCCGGATAACCCCCAAACAGGTCAAAACTTCCCTCGTAAGAAACTTTTCTCCCTTGCCAAAAATGCCAAGCAAGACTCCCAAGGCATTTCCCCTCTTGTAGAAAAAGGTCAACTTCATACGGATGATAAAAAGAAGGCCAATATCCTCAATCGTCAATTCCAATCAGTATTCACCCCAATGTCACCTCTCAAATTGGGCCAACTCTGTCAAATGAAAGTGCAGTCTCTGCTCTTTATACCAACTGATTACCAGCCAAAATATCCCCTAATGCCAAAGGTCACTATAGGCATAAATGGTGTTCAGAAACTCCTCTCGTCCCTCGAAAAAGACAAAGCATGTGGTCCTGATGGTCTAAAGCCGATCCTTCTTAAAAATCTTAGTGAACAAATCTCACCACTAGTCACTAAGCTCTTTCACAGGTTCCTTAACACGGGCACTATCCCAGCTGACCTATCCAAGGCCAATGTCACTCCTCTGTTTAAGAAGGGCGACAAAAGCAATCTTGCAAAGTATCGGCCTATTTCCCTAACTTGTATTCTTTGTAAGTTACTGGAACACATCATAGCCTCTAATATTACCAAGCATTTCCAGGTTAACAATACCCTCTATGACCTACAACATGGGTGCGGAGAGAAAAGGTCATGCGAAACTCAGCTACTCGAACTTGTAGAAGATCTATCTCGAAACTTAATTCAAGGCCACCAGACGGACTTAATCCCTCTGGATTTCTCTGAAGCATTTGACAAGGTTAACCATCTGAAACTTCTATACAAACTTCATCAACATGGTGTTCAGGACCCCACGTTGCAATGGGTCAAGTCTTTCTTGATTGGCAGGCGCCAATCCGTCCTTGTGAATGGTGAAACATCAGAGGAAGTTCCAGTAACATACGAAGTCCCACAGGGCTCCGTCCTAGGCTCCCTTCTATTCTTACTCTACATTAATGACCTGCCTGAAAATCTGATTTCACAGGTTCGTTTATTCGCCGATGCTGCTGCTGTCTATTTAACTGTAAATAGGCCTGCCCAAGAAAACATCCTCCAGCAAGACTTAAATAGGTTTCAGTTATGGGAAAGTAAGTGGGGCATGGAGTTTAACCCCTCAAAATGCACAGTTATGAATATAACAAGGTCAAAAAACCCTTTCATATCAAAATAAACACTCAATGGCCAAGTCTTGGAAACAGTTCCTGATGCAAAGTATCTTGGGGTCACTATATCCACAGATCTTAATTGGATTAAACACATCAATTTAGGCACGTCCAAAGCTACCAGAACACTTAACTTCATTAAGCGAAATATCCCATGCAAAAACCCAAACGTTCGAGAAGTAGCTTATAAAGCCCTAGTCAGGCCACAGCTGGAATATGCTAGCTGTGTTTGGAACCCTTATAACCAACAAAACATCCACCCTTGAAATTAAGAGATCTGATTAACGCCTCCTTATGTTCTACAAAATAGTGAATAATTTGGTTGTTGTACCACTCCCTCCCTACGTCAGTCCCCCATCCCGTCTAACAAGACATATGCATCCCCACTCCTATACTCATATCCTCACTCCCTGTAATTACTATAAGTACTCTTTCCTTGACGACATCCATTAAATATTTGCCTGTCTTCTACGGAATCCTGTTCGAGCCACTGTTTTCTGTTGGGTTCGTTTTCATCGCACCGCTAAGCCATTTGACGCTATCACGTAATAATAGTGACGTCAGAAAAATCAGCTGTTGTTTAATAACATACAGTTTTCAGCCTTCTTTTTAATATGAAAATTGAAGGGGTCGTGTAAGAATATTATGTTTTATTTTACTTACGGAATGTAACTGACACAAAGAAAACTGTTTCTACGCTTATCTGTTACGAAAGTAAGTTGATCTTATTTGTACTAATCAGATAATTTCGTTGAACTCCGTATCATTTTATACTACATTCTACGTAGGTATACTTCTTTATTCTGTAGCCAGGCTTCACAAAACATTTTCATTTTGATTAGAGTTTGAAAATAAGACTTCTAATGTCATTTATATCCAAACTGCACGTTTAAAATTTAAGTAAATGGATATTATCAAATGACTATAAAGAATTTATGGTCAGTCTCAACAGGAATTCAATATGACAGTTTTAGTAAAGTTGGATATCAAACTTTCAGTCTCAAATTTAGCAGAGACCAAAAACTGTGAAAGGAAACATGTGAAAATTTTGCTAAGATGAGTAGATTAAAATGGTTACTGAGAACGAAAATTCGGAAACTTGTTTACTTGGATTTACAAGGTTTGGTTGTCATATACGTGTACACTCTGCAGTAAGACTCACACACTGAATAAAGCCCGAGCCTTATGTTATATATGTGTGCAAGTAAATTAATTTCATCCTTTAATAAATCTCTTTGTTGCATGCGTAGTTATTTGCAACATATTAAATTAATGTAAACAGTTTAAGTGACAGAAACATTCCTGACATAGAAAGAAAATGTTTAGCGCATTCCATGCTCGTCAAAGTAAATGTTAGAACAAATCTTAGAGGATCCAAAGGATCTTTTTACAGATTTTATTAGAACGTTTCGAGAAACAGGCCCGAGGTTCTTGCGCGTGACAGAACGGGTAAACAATAAGCCATATAGAAAAAAAATGCGCGAACAATTGACATGCATTTTTGACTATCCCTGGGGAAAAACTGTAACAAAATAAAGCAGGGTCAAGTTTTGATTCTTGCAAGATGAATAGGCGCGCCCCCGCAAAAACCATCCAGTTATTTTTAATATGTATGCCGAATGCAAGCGAGCTTGCTCGAAAAAAGTATAAAAGAAAACAACTGTTAATTTTAAACAAATAGGACAACTTTTATTGTATCAAATTGACACAGAAATACTAAGAAATAAACTGACGAATACAAAACTTACATCAAAATAAAACTAAAATCAAAAAAACGGTAAATTAGATAATACAGATAAATAAGTACTAACAACAAAACAAAATGAAGTATAAAAACGTGTATGATAAATAAAATAAGTAAATAAAACACGAAAAACAAAGTTAATTCAAAGACCAAAGAAAATTGTATCGTACACAGATTCAGTGTAAAATGCCAAAAAATATAAAATTACTTAAAATATATCTTGGTGAAAATAAACTTATATTCCTCGGCGATATCCCAAACAGGTAAATGTCGTTTGTTGTATTCTATGGATGAATAGACATATATGTATAAGATTCTTCTCTTGATAAGAAATATGCTGATTTCTAATTAAACAAATACTTACTTTGAACTTTCTGACAGAGATCTGCGTGACCCATTGAGGCAAACGATTATGCAAAATTATGTAGATTGAAGCATGCTTAGTTAATGTCATGGTCAGTACAAGCTGTAAATAACCTTCGATCCGAAAGTGTGACCATTACCTTTTAGATAAAGTGCTAGTTGCGCATTGATGTAATACTGACATAATTCTACAGAAGTGTCATTAAAGTTGTGCAAAATCGGATAGAGATATAGAGCCATACATTCACGCAACATCAACGACTAGCCACTTTGATGATATATGTCAAGTGCAAACGAGCATGCTCGGCACAAGAGAACAAAACAAATGTGTGTTACATCATATTATGAATTAAACATCCTTGCTGAACTGAAAACATAAAACCAATGAAATATATACAGTTAGATTTACAAATTCATACTTACAACAAAATAATACCTTAACTCTAAGAAATGTACATTGTACATTGTAAATAACCTAAGTTAGATTAATATACGCAAAGAACTCACTAAAATCAAATATTAAAGGAAATCGTATATATCGTATAAATAAATGGTAAACATCAAAACAAAATTGATTAAAAAATAAACGAAAAGCATACTGAAAACCAATAAAGCGAAATGCACCTAAATAAGAAAACTTAAACATATCTTTGTGGCGATTAATTGATATTCCTATGTCATTAATTTTATCCTTTGGTTGAATAAACATATTAATATGTTTTCCGTTTACTTTGTCGTAAACTGACACCTTAATTAGAATATACTGATATTTAATTAAACACATTTAATTCTTTTAACATTCAGATAGATGTCCGATTCTAGCGCGTGACCCAGTATGGCAAACGATTGTGCAAAGTTAAAGTAGGTAAGAGTTATGGTCTGTGCAACGTTTAAATCACCTCTAATCCAAAAGTGTGAGCTTGACCTTTGAGATAAGGGTCTTGGGTTTACATGTGACACCTGGTATTACTGAGACAAAACTATCAACTGTTAACAAACCAACGAAGTGCCACGTTTTATTTCGAACTTAGTAACTTTACACAAAAATATTGTAAAAAGAACAAAAATAAACTAACAAATGCAACAGCAACAATAAAATATAATCTAAAAAAATGTTTACCGTATATAAGATAATACACATGAATAAAACTAACAACAAAATAAAAGTGTATTCTGAAGTAAATAAAAAGTAAAATAGTAACAACATATTCATTCATTCATTCAAAGATCAAGAAGTCTATCGATAAAAAAGAAAATAAGTGTAAACTGCACTAAAATGAAAAGAAAAAGAAAAACAAACAAACAACAAAACTTATAACATATCTGAGTGACAATAACTTGATTTTCCTCAGAAATATCCAAAACTGGTAATTGTCGTCAGTATTTATTCTTAGGTTAAATGGACATATAAGGTTCTCAACTTACTTTAACGTCAACTAATACCTTATTTAGAAACATATTATCAACTTATAGTTTGAACTTTCAGAAAGAGATCTTGTTCTTGCGCGTGACCCAATTAGGCGAACACAAATGCCAAATAAAAGGAGACTGAATCTCTCTTGTTAAACTTTCAAGTTTAATCAGCTCTAACCACAAAACCTGATCTTAATCGTTTTGAAAGAGTCACTGGATTTACAGACGACACATTGTCATACTGATGCAAAACTGTCAACAAATACAATAAAGAGCCATTTTAAATACTTGCAAAACCAGATAATTTGGCGAATCCACACACTCAATAATTTTGATAATATATTTCGAGTGCAAGCGACATGCACTATGCACTGCAACGAAAACAAATCAAACAGAAGTTTAATACCTATTAAATGTTCTAGCAAGAAATAAAACGTAAAACAAAACAAAACAAAAAAAAAAAAAAAAAAAAAAAAAAAAAAAAACAAAAAGAAAAAAAAAAAAAAAAAAAAAAAAAAAGAACAACATATTTTAAATTTAACAAAATAACATTTCCTACAAAATAAATCCAAGACTCAATAAATGTGTACTGTAAAGTTAATAATTTAGATAAAAAAAAACTGAATGTATAAAAAAATGCATTATAAAAAAAATAAAGTAAAAACCAAAGAATCACGAAAAGGAAAAAAAATTCAAAGATGTTTTTGTGTCAATGAAGTGATATTCCTCAGCAATACACCGTACCTGTAAATGTCGTCAGTTTTATCCTGCGGTTGAATTGACACATAAGGTTCGCCTCTTACCTTTACGTCACCTAATACCTGAATTAGAAATATATTGACATTGCATTAAACAAATTATCACTTAATTAAAAACAAATCAGTATTTATCTATTGAATATCTGTTTTTTACCACTGACTATTTTATTAGATAATTAGATAAAAATCGCTTAATATGCTATTTCATTAATTTTTCACGTGCTCAGATATCAGGCAGAACAGCTAGACCCCTTCAAGAGACTTCTGTTGTTCAAAGAGGTCTTTCAGAAAAATATAGAACCCTTTCTCAAAAAGTAAGAGATATGTAATAGGGAAACTGGTCACTTTTCTAAAAACCTCGTGGCAATGGATTCAACCAAACAGGTGTGGAGAGTGATAAATAAAAGTTGTGGAACTTGCTTCGTAATCTACATAAAATAAGTAAGCATTTTTAATACTTTAATTCATAAGTAGAAGTTAATTTCATTGACATCTACTACTCAAAATCTTGTCACTACGTAATACCTTTGTATTAATAATAATAATAATAATATTAATTCTAGCATAAAACTGTTGTTCTTGTCACTTTTCGGGGGTGTTTTAACAGGAGAGAAAACGTGTGTTAACAGAGAGATTCTCGCGCTCGCGTGCTGTTATAACACCTTTTTTATATATGCGCGTTCCGTGGCAAAGCGTAAACGTCATTCGGCCCCAAAACGGATTATTCAAAATGAAATGACGTCAACGTTAAAAACAACTTAGACATTCCCGCGCATTTGGTGGAAAATTAATGACGTTGAGAGACATTTTATCCATTTATCAGCAGTTTGTACGCGTTTTATGCTAGAATAGCGTTAGCACACGTTCATTTTGTGTTATAACATTTGCAGAATCCCTCGGGATACTTTGGTACCCTCGCCCTAACGGGCTCGTGTACCAACCAATCCCTCGGGATTCTGCAGATGTTATAACACGGAAAAACATGCGTTATCCCTACATAATAAAACATTAAAATTTTACATGTAAACAAATAAATGTTAATGAGAAACGAAACACATCAATATTGCATCAA
Source organism: Mercenaria mercenaria (assembly GCF_021730395.1). Taxonomy (NCBI): domain Eukaryota; kingdom Metazoa; phylum Mollusca; class Bivalvia; order Venerida; family Veneridae; genus Mercenaria; species Mercenaria mercenaria. The sequence continues at coordinate 4,967,019 of NC_069378.1, forward strand.
ATAATATAAACAAAATGTGTATGTTTTACTGGACATAATATCAAAACTACATCAGAGTGAGTGCAGTGCTACTTCCTCTAAAACAAAACGACTGAATTGTTTTGTTTTGTTGGGCTTAACGTCACAGTCGATACAATTCAAGACCATATTTCGACTTTGACTGCTTCTGAAGGTTGGGGAAAACCCCGTTTGCCCTTCCGGATATTAACTCATTAAAGGCGGGCACCTAGGTAGAACAACCGACTTTCCATAAGTCAGCTGGATGGCTCCTCGTGCGAAAGATATCTACATCCTAACCGAGATGGTGCACGTACAACGAAAACTAATAGCGACTTTACCGCCTTATATTGATATTTAATAATGGATAGATAAATATTAAATTAAAAAAAAAATATCAACATTCCGCTAAATGCTACAACGAAATAAAGCCTATTTTAATGAGAATAGTATTCAAAAAAAAAAAAAAAAAAAAAAAAAAAAAAACAAGAGACTGTGATATTAAATTTTGAAACTAATCAAGATTAAGTGTCATTTTAAAAACTAGCGGTAAATGTCTCCACAAAATGTCATGAACCTAATTTAAAGAAAACAAGAAAATAAAAAGTATTTGTTAATATTTACATGCACTACTGGTATTTTAGAATAAAGATAACGATATCACTGGTATTATGAATTAAGAAAAAAACTTTAACAAGAGGGCAAAGATGGCGCTAGGCCGCTCACCTGAGAAACACACCATAACAGTGTAAACATGTTCGAGCTAATGATCATGAAAACAAATACTCTGGCCAATTTTCATTAAGATTGGACCAAAAAATTGGTCTCTCGAGTTTAAACAAGTTTTTTCATAGATATGACCTAGTGGCCTAGTTTTTGACACCAGATAATCAAGTTCAAACTCGACCTAGATTTTATCAAGGCAATCATTCTGACTAAATTTTATGAAGATCAATTGAAAAATAAGTCTCTATCTCATACACAAGGTTTTTATTTCATTTGACCTAGTGACCTACTTTTGGACCCCATCAAGGCTATCATTCTGACTAAAATTCATGAACATCAATTGTATTGCTCAGGTGAGCTAAAAATCGGCAATTCAATTTCTAAAAGAACTTTCTGTGATATCTTAAACCTTTTCTGACGGTAAATATCAGACTTGAAAAACACGCCTTGGAATAACCCCAGGAACTGTTTTTAACAGCAAAAATTACGGTTGACGTTGGCTAAACTAGTTGGGTTTATAATTAAATCCTATTTAAAAGACATATGTTTATTTTTCCGTAGTAAAAAAATTAATAACATAATTATGCTTTAAATATCTGGATATTGTATAAATAACTTCAGTTTAGTTCCATTGTTCCTTACCTCTATGCTTTAAATGGCCGTACACTTCATTCCAAATTTTTTGTAATAATTGTTTACTATAAAGAAAATATTTGAATACCCTTTCAACGACTTCTAGAACATTGATTATTGTGTATACAATGTACATAAGAAAATTTTCCGTATTTTATCTCCAAAATGTTAGGATTCAGATAAAAGTTCGCAGCTATGATACGAGAAAAGTGGGATTGTGGATATTACTATCATGTTTAAGCGGATATTGTCCATTGATATCCCTTTATTCTTTATTCTTGTCAGTAGCAGAGGATAGCACTCTAGATCACATTTTCCCTTCTTTGTCTATATGAAGCCGCCATCTTGGATTGGGAGCAGTCAGTTTTCGGCATAGGGCTCAATGACGTATGATTGAAATCCATTTTAGATTTTGGAAATAATGAAATGATAAGAAACGATACCGCTCTGTTCATCTTTTATTTATTTTTTTTTGTATACGTAACATACAATATATATACTCATTATCCATAAGGGTAAGATATACGTACATCTCTCACTCTCTTATCAAACACAATCCTATGTTGTTTCTTTTTTGCGTCGTCCTTAAAAGTCTAGCTCGATCACGGTCTCGACCCATTTTTTGAGAATCTGTCACAGTTACGACTTGGTTTGATTGGCCTATAATCATGTACTTAATGGTTTCAATATTGATTGACATTTGATTTTTAAAATTCAGAGTTATACCTTTTATTTTATAGCGAGTTTATTCTTTGTTCTAATAGTAAAATTTTAGATAACTAAAACCTTAATATGTATTTACCATTTTAGACAAAATGTAGCTACGAAATCTTACTTTTCATTCGCTTGTATGCACGTTATTTAAACTTCATAACATCCAAATGTATATTTGACAAATTATAATGCCACTCGCCACCCGCCACTGCCACCACCACCACCCGCCACCGCCAACACCACCCGCAAACCGCTACCGTCACCACCACAACCTGCCGCCCTCCAACACCACCATTACCACCCGCCACAGCCACCTATCACCAACACCACCATCCGCCATCGCCACCCATCATCATGGTCAAGGCCACAGCCACCGCCACCCGCTAACTCCACCCGCCACCGCCAACGCCGCCACCTGCCAACTGAAAGTCTGATTGAGAAATTTAAATCAAGTAGGGTTTCATTGCTTATCCAATTTTATTCGGATAATTAGGCAAACAGGTTGGCGGATGGCGGCGATGGCGGAGGCGGGTAGTATAAACTCGCTATAAAATAACTCTGAATTTTAAAAATCAAATGTCAATCAATATTGAAACCATTAAGTACATGATTATAGGCCAATCAAACCAAGTCGTAACTGTGACAGATTCTCAAAAAATGGGTCGAGACCGTGATCGAGCTAGACTTTTAAGGACGACGCAAAAAAGAAACAACATAGGATTGTGTTTGATAAGAGAGTGAGAGATGGACGTTTATCTTACCCGTATGGATATTGAGTATATAATTATATTGTATGTTATTTATACAAAAAATAACAGATGAACAGAGCAGTATCGTTTCTTATCTTTTCATTATTTCCAGTATCTAAAAAGTATCTAAAATGGAGGTCAATCATACGTCATTGAGCCCTATGCCAAAAATTGACTGCTCACATTCCAAGATGGCGGCTTTATGTGGACGAAGAATGGAAAATGTGATCTCGAGTGCCATCCTCTACTACACTTGCCGGAGCATCAAAACAAAAGAATGACCGATGTCAAGAATTAGAAGATATTTGTTTGTTTCAGTGAAATATCAATTTTATTTCACAAGTGAGCATCAAAAACTGATATTTTCACGATTGGCGTAGCCACGAGTGAAAATGACTTTTTTTTCGGTGCTCACGAGTGAAATAAAATTGATATTTCACTGAAACAAACAAATTTTCTTTTTATTTCATGTGTAAAACTCTACTTCTGTTGCGTAATCTATAAAATGTTGAAAATCGCGAGAAAGGTCAGCAGAAAGCATAACACAAATGACGTCATTTTGACGACGTCATCGTTATTATGGTTCCCGGTATTCACAACGCTCGGTATACAATTGGACTTCAGTCGCGACGGAGGACCGGAACTAGTTCGGCAAAAACAGTGAAAAAATAAAAATGATAATCTACTGTTCTAAAACTGTGGATTATCAGTTTTATTTCACTGAGAAAACTCTATAATTCACTGGAAAACATAAAATAAATATCAGATACTGATGCCTGGTAAGCTCATTTAATTTTGGCTTCATTTGGAAGCGTATTGTCACCTGAAAATGAAACTAAAAATTACATAACAAAAATATGTAACAGAATAATTTTTATTTGTTTACATTATGATTTTCAATGGTACTTCAACAGAAATCCAGCTATTACAGTGTGAAATTTATCATTTTGCAGACAAAAATCATGACCAAAGTGATTCATGCATATTATTATGGTAATCTTATATACTAATTCTTGTTCAGCAGACATAACACTTTCAAATGATACCAAAATCATACGGTCACGAGGCATCGATAACATTTTGTGGATCGGATACCTTAAACAGCATCACTAATTCACAAACCTGATTGCTGCGCACACTGATGAGCACGGACTTGTTATCAAGTGACTTTATTCCCAAGCAATTGTCATGCAACACATCGAGTAAGTCTGCCAATTGTGCAGCAATTCTTAGAATCACCATCAGTGGAACATCTATCTCTTCAACGGATATCTTGCGAACACTCCAGTATTTCAACGACGTAAAATCCTCGGTGTGAGCAAGCCGTCTACTGATTGTATGGAATTTCAAAACTGCCTCTCCAATTTCTGGAAAAGACATTAACCGTTTGCCGAGTATCAGAAGTTGGAAAAATAGTTTTCAAGCATAAAAAATAGTTTATTTTCGATTATTATACAAATATACAGAGAGAGCGAGAGGGAGAGAGAGAGAACACTTTTTTAGCGTCTGTTGAATACTTTTTAACGAAAATATATCTATTCAACAAAAATCTATCTACTAGTATTATAGTGATACAGAAAAACAGCATAATTTTGTACCTTTAATCTTCTTCACTCTTAGATGTTCTTCTGTACTTGGTTGGAAATCCTAAATTAAAAAAAGGAAAACGATACTATGCACTATTAAAGGATCCTATTAACCTTTAACCTGCTGGTGGCAAGTGATTCTATCTTTTGGGACCAGTGAAGACCAAGATCAGCCTATACAGTAGTATTGTGCTTATTTATAGTCGATCAGTTGCCTTCTTTGTCTGTATAAATCCGCAATCTTGGATTGGGATGGGATTTTCGGGTACATCCGGGCGTGACTTTATCAGTGTGTTTACATCTTGTAGCAGACGACGGATTAGATTAATGCCACATACCGAGGTGAGTCATCGAGAGAAAATACGTGAGACTACTAATAAACTTTGATAATGTCCCAAACGAAAAAAACAGGGTAACAAACTACTATAACAAACAACTAATCGTATACAGTATACCATTAGTATAGAATTAGTAAAAATTTCACATGCAAATGAGCTAATAGTATACTATAACAAACTACTATCAAGATACTATTCCTAATCAAACTGTGTAATGATATGCAAATTGATTGCAACGGATGGTCAATAGTATACTAATTATATACTGTTAATAGTATACTAATTGTATACTGCAAATACTATACCAATTGTATACTCTTAATACTATACTAATTGTATACTGTTAATAGGTCATTTCTCAGTAGTGAAAAAGCCACTTTAAGTATTCAACTCAAAACATAAAAAGATGAAACATAGCAGAGAATTCTTTGTAAATTATTTAATTCACAGAATTCAAAATAATAACATGAAAATGACTTTTACATGACAAATTAGAAACGAATGATAGAAATACCTTTGAAGCTTTCTAATCTGCTAAATATATATAAAATTCAAAATAAGAATTATTCCATTAAATGCAACTGCCGTTTAACACTAGAGAAGTATACACTGAAGTCATTTTCACTGAATATTTATTCCTTTTTTGGCAAACTTATTGGCATATATCCAATTCTTTCTGTTATTGCCAGATTCCGCCTAGCATCAGTTGGCTGCACCATACTTCTTTACACCACATTGTCATATAGTCTGAAAAGTTGAAAGAGCAAACTAACAGCCACATTTACAATATCATAATATGTCTTAATTTAATGTAAAATGTTTAATGTGGTAACAGAAAATTACACTGTAACAGTAATCAACATTACCAAAATACTAATTATGTCATCGGTCTTTAAGATAATTAGCCGTTACTTCCAGATGAAGTTCAGCGGGTTGCACTAAATGTAAATGTTTGCTATAGTCAATGTTACAAAATTGTGAAACCAACAAAGTAAAAATCCTGAATTAATCAAAAGTAAATATTTATTTTTACCTTTCAGGTCTTCCACTTTCATCGGGTTTTAGGGTAGTCAGTGTTTAATCGCCAGGGTTTGATTTTCCCAGCCCAATGCCCGTACATGCAATCATCTCCTCCAATATGAAAACAGCACTTGATAATTTAATGTCCGGTCGACCATCAGGTCACTTATCAATGATCAGTCTCACCTGCAAAAGTCAAATAGATAAGACAATTGATGCAGCTGTTATTTACAAATAAATATGAGGCCATCTCTCACCGATTAAAATGATCAGATGATAGAAATTAATACAACCCAGTCTGCAATTTTTAGTTTGCATTGTTCACGGTGCTTCCGAGGAATCTACTTTCCTGATTTTATTTTACATAAGTTGTAACACATTAAACGATGAACAAGTTAAAAATATCAATCAAAACTACATACAAAAACTTCTATTGAACAATCGTTTACCTTATAAATTCAAATCTAAAAGCAATCCTCTAAGTACGAATCCGTAGGGGACGAAACGGTCAAATGTTTCGGACTAATATTGGGCAGTGTAGCTAATTATTTCGCATACAGACGGAAGAAATGATATATTGTTACATATAATATGTAATAATACTTTGAATTGAAGTCAAATAGTTGTGTTTAAACTAAAGAATAACTCGTTTTCTTTGTGCTACCGGCGCTGTAATAATTTTCGATCTTTCGTACCCTGTGTTAAGCTACAAAGGATTTGTAAACTTCTCGCTAAGGTTTTTAATTCTGAATGATAATAAATAAATTAAAACACTCACCACATGTTATGATTAAACAATCATTTCATTTTTAATCGTTTCCATGCTTTTGAATCAACAGTTATATTGATTTTTGACGATATTGTGTATCCTCTTGTTTTCACAAATTTCAAAATGGCGGCCGACCTGAAAACATGCGCGACCTTTGGGTTTTTCCGAAAGTTGCTATTTTCAGAAACAGATGCGACCCGGTAAATAGTGTTTCCAAAACAAAAGTTTTGAACTAAATTAAAGTTAAGAAAGTATATTTTGCATTGATATGTGAGGCTTGTCTGAAAATTTCGTATTTTTTAGAAAAACAGGTGACACTTAGGGGGACTACTTCTTTGCGTGGAAGTATCGTATTGCCACAAGTTATAAGGCATTCAAATTCCCCTTTTCTGATTGGATAAGAGGTCATTAACATTTATAGCTCGATTGTTTATACTTTATTACCAGTCATTCTGCAAGTGTATATGTGTACTCGCAAATTGCTGTTGGATAACAAGATTATAAATCCGGTAATATGGCAATAAAAGAACAAATAAAATACATATTGTAAATAATTTCATTAGCCTTTCAAACATGAATATTTTGCTTTGATTTAGAGTAGTTTGATGATTTTACATGAAAATTTCGGCTGGAACAATCTTCTTCCCAGGTTTAGGCTACAGCCTACAGGTATCCGGGGTATTTACCTCGACGCCAGCTGGTGTCAGATTTCGAGATCTGCAGCTTGTATATTTAAACATGTGTTTTATACTTCTTTGATTGAAAAGTACATTTTCATTGCTGTAAATGTTTCCAAAATTTACTGCTGTAAGGAAATAAGAAAGATGCATGAATCTAAAACAACAACAACAACCGTTGCATGATGTGATAGATCACATTTAATTAGAAGATTAATAATAACAATTTTAAAAAAGATAACAAATCAAACCTGCATGAATTTTCTTTAAAATCCATTTGAATCTCCATAGTTTAACATCTTAATCCTTAAAAAACTTATAAGAGAATGCACTCAGAGCCCACATTAATAATAACTATCCTGGCAACCCCTTAGTTACAGAAGGCTGTAAATTTCTGTCTGTAATAAAACAAAGCAGAGATGACCAAAACTAATTGTTTATTCCTACAATTGTTCCCGTGACATAATCTAGCAGGGATATGTATGAAAAAGATCAGATTCTTCTAAAGTCTTGCAGGGTAAAGTATAATGGTATACTAATGGTATATTCAATATTTTACAAAGTATAATGGTATACTAATGATATACACAAGCAGGGTACAATGTATAATAGTATACTAATGGTATACCTGCCATTGTTTATGAGAGAGTATACTATTGACGGTCAAATAGTATACAATACAATGCTATACTAATTCTATACTGTAATAGTATACTAAACAGTATAGAATTAGTATAGAATTGATATAGAATTAGTTGTTTGTTAAATTATTTTTTTGTTTGGGGTGGCAGTTGTGTCCAATAAGTCCAGGGGTGTTCAAAGATAATCCGTCATAGATCTATTGCGAAGCAATTATTGGATTTACCTGTATTGGAAAATAAACAGAGTCGATTGGATTTAGGTCAACTGCCACATTATCAAAGTTTATTAGTACACGTATTTAGACACGCTAAAGGAGAACACTAGAGGGTAGGTCAACACAGTCGGGGTAATAAAACGGTATCTTACGTCACCCAAATTTCTTACATAACTTGATGACAGTGTCGTTTATTTAACTGCATTGACAACAAAACCATGGCATACATTGTTATTTTATTTACACGCATTGTTATATCCTTCAAATGTCATTCCAGGTCAATGATTCACAATATTCACATATAATGTTTATTTAATTGTCTATTTTTTGCACAATGATTTTTTATTAATATGATATAAATTTAAATATTCATTTATTATTTTTTATTATTCAAAATGAAAGCATTTTATACTCATCGATCGTATAGGGCTATTGTTATACATGTTTTCTATAGAGTGGTCATTGTAGGGTTCATCGCATCAGTGTAAAATGATACTAACGGTCTTTTTAGTTTTCTTTTGTAATTTATTGAATGTGTAAAGTTGTATATTTATAAAAGTTTTATCAGTTATAATCGGATGACAAAAGAAGTTATGTATTGGATTTTATATTCATTTATTGTCTTTTGTTAATATTAAGGTGCGTTCTGACAAGAGTCTGCAAGTTTGAACACGATCGGTTATGACTAAGAAAGGGATAACTTAAAATAATATTCAAATATAATAGAGCGTTACGTCACATAATCATTATTCCTTATTAATCATAGAAGGTCTGGTCTTCTTTTATGTTCCATTTTGACTCAGACTGGTAATTATATATTTACTGAAGCTCGAGGAAGTCATTCATGCGTATCCAACAGCAGCAGCACCACCACCACCAACGCAGGGAGCGCCATCACCACCACTACCACCACCACCACCACCACAGGGATCGCCACCACCACAGCCACCACCATCACCGCAGCTGCCACCACCACCACCACCGCCGTAAGGAGCGCCATCACCACCACTACCACCACCACCACCACCACCACAGGGATCGCCACCACCACAGCCACCACCATCACCGCAGCTGCCACCACCACCACCCCCGCCGTAAGGAGCGCCACCACCACCACCACCACCTTCGCAGGGAGCCCCACCACCCTCCTCCACCTCCTCCTCCCTCTCATCCTCTGTTGTTAGGCGCTGCTGCTGCTGCGGCGGCTCTCCAAAAATGCGCTCCCAGTCCTCCTGCTGCTGCTGCTACTGCTGCTGCTACTGCTGCTGCTGCTACTGTTGGCTGTTCGCACGAATGAGTTCACTTAAAATCCTTATATCTGGGTACAAGATAGAGACAATAAAAGTATATAATTTCGGAACCTACTCGACGAGACCTTTATAACGGCTACATTAGGTTCGAACCCATCTTTTTTTAAGAATGAGTGATTTTAGCCTCAATTCGACTCTCATAGTAGATAGCGCATATTGAGACATTTCGTTAGATATCCTACATGCATAGGTTCTGTCCAATAACGAAGGGTTAAGGCCGGGTTGTAACGGATGAATGATTTCTTTTTAAATCCCGATATTTAGAAAATCACACGTTATAGACAAAAAAGTATATATTTTCTGGACCTACTCACCAAGACCTTTCCAATGGCGCTGGTCCCGAGCCACTAAAAAGATTTAGAATTTTGATGACGTCATTTCCGGTCGGGAATCAGACTTTCGAAATGCACACCACTCGAGCTTACCAAAAATGTTAAATAACCAGGACATCAATATTGACCCTAATTCACCAATTTTACGTGACCAGACGTGCCTGTCTGACTCATTATTACCCCAGCCAGACTGTTCTGAACAGATTTACCCTCTATTGTTCTCCTTGAGCATGTCCGAACACGTTTAGTTTCCCCCTATATTGTTTCTCGATGACTCACCTTAGGCTATGGCATTAATCTAATGAGTCGTCTGCTACAACATCTATATGTAAATACACCGATAAAGTCATGCCCGGATGAGCCCGAAAATTCCCTCTCGATCCAAGAAGGCGGATTTATACAGACAAACAAGGAAACTGGTCGACTTTGGATAGGCACAATACCACTTTGCATATCAGTGAAGTCTGATAATGGTCTGCACTGTTCGCTATTCAGTCAGTAAATTTTCAGTAAACATCACTTCAAATAATAAATGGTATTGCCAAAATTGAATGATGGACCAGTCCATTTTGAAAATTTAGTAGGGTTAAGGTTACTTAACTGAGGCTGCAATATCCCCGCTGCCAATCTTTAGAAAGGAAGTCTTAGTTTCCGTGTAATGGCTTTAACACTTTAAAAATATAGTGATGAGTAAAAATATAGAAACAATGAAAAAAAAAATAAGTTAGACAGTATTCGAATTTATTGAAATATATAAAATGGTTTTCAAAAGAGTCTTCAAAGATTCTTGACTAAAATTCCGTTCTGATGAATATATACACGAAAGGAAAGCTTTATGTTTTGAACCACGATTATGTTACTAAATCTAATGCCAAGAAATAACATCATGTTCCTTTGTACCAAATTCACTTTAATTATGATTGTTTTATATGAACGCATGAAATATTTCTTTAATTTAATTTTCCCTGAATATATACAAAATATCAATTGACAATATCGATTATTTGATTAAAGAAGCATGCCTCCAGATTTGGCTAAAAAGTAATCTTTCTTTCAAACTGAGGTTTGGTCATATTATGAACATTAGAATATGATTTTTTGTTTCTAAAATATTTTAAAAGTTCCAAATTAAGAAAAAAAGATGACCACGTCGGGAATCGAACCCCGGACCGCCGCGGCAATAAAGACATTTTCTCGTCGACGTAACCAATAGTGCTATAGCTGAAGTAGTGAATAATGACTTCAAATATAGATATTCATAAACAAGACAGTTTACCTGGAGTAAAAACGTAACAAAACGCTTTTCGATTTTCAACGTAAAAAGCAGTAAAAACAGCAAATTCTAATTATTTTTTTGTTGGGTTTAACGTCGCACCGACACAATTATAGGTCACATGGAGGCTTTCAAGCTTTGATGGTAGAGGAAGACCCCAGGCGCCCCTCCATGAATTATTTTATCACAAGCGGGCACCTGGGTAGAACCACCGACCTTCCGTAAGCCAGCTGGATGGCTTCCTTACATCGATGAGGGGCAAGTAATTTGAAGACAGCGACCTTAAGCACTCGGCCACGGAGGCCCCTCTAACGTGTGTCCGTAACATAAAGTTTGTCAGTAATTAAGTTTTAAAGCCTTCTTAAGAAATATAGCATTTATTTTAAGATATTTAAAAAAAAAATTTTTTTTTTTGTTATTGAACGATTTGGAGGCATGCCGCTTTAAATGCTGTAAGTTGTTTGTAAATGTATATTATTCGTTTACTAAATAATTCTTAATGATGATTGGCGATATTAAACTACACAACCGTAACATCGCACCGACATTATTATTATTTAATCAAGGGTGGAAAGCAGGGCTGATATAGAAATAGCAGATATTTTCGCGAGTGTTTAACTTTCTCTATATTCTCGAACTCCCTCACCTCGCTAACATTTACAAAAAAAGTAAAAATAAAAAAATGGATATGTTCTGATAGGTTACTGTTACAATTAAAGGAAAGCGTAATTATAAGACAGTCAAATAGAATAAATCACCTGTGGAAAAACCTAATTTAGAACCGATATAATAACTCTTGTGTTGGTACATGTACTGTGTTTAATGAAAAACATTGATATATGTGTTAAAAATCCATATGAATACTAACAATCGATTTTTAAGGGAGGCATTTGTATTCGATGTGCAAATTTAACGAACATCCAACTTTTACGAAAATCGGAAACAAGTTTTACAATCTCACGAATATAAAACCTCTCGAACATATTCAATATTTCAAATTTGCTAAATTGTGACTCAGCGAAAATACAGTTTTTAAAGCCTTAAATGCACAAATCATAATATATGTATGTATATATATATATATATATATACCTCAAAATATATTGTAAATAAATTCTTAGCGGTCCATTTCGGGCCAAAGCTCCTGCAACTAAAATTGCTAAAATTGACAGGTTGAAACATTGAAAAAGTTCACATTATTCTGGCATTGCATTTAAGACTAAGAAAGTTCTGTGCTAGGTGGATCTTTAATCTATTTACTCATCATCTGATTCAGAAGAAGGCTAGATAACAATGTTTCAGTAATCTGCTTAAACAAGTTTAAGACTTGAGCCTTGCTATGGTAGAAAACTATCTAAGTTCCCGTACAGGAGATGACAATTGGGTGTATATGTTTGAACCCCATAGACACAAATGAAAAACGCCTGGTAGTAGCAAAACGTCAGAAAAGCCACAACATATCTTTGTTTAGAATTTTCCTTAATTCTTGTGACCCGTTGTAAAAAAAACACTCGATTACAAACAGTTTCTACTACAAGAACTCAGAACTTTAATCAATCAAGAAAGTATATAAGAAAAAGCGCCCGAGTACTGGGTTAAAAGACATTTTCCTTCTTCACAATGCTCCAACCAATAAAAGTATCGTCATCAAGATACTGCACAAGAAAAAGGTAAAAGAACTTGAAAAACTACCATATTGTCTAGATTTAAAGCCATGCGCCATTTTTCTACTTCCTCTATTTCCTCGCCCAAAGAAACTGTTGTCTGGGCGACCATTATGACAGTACAAGTGCCCTTGGAAGCTGCATCGTTGCTTGAAACAGATATCCAGGACAGCTTACTCTAACACTGTCAACGGATTAAAAATTTAGTCACCGTTTCCGTTGGGCTTAAATGATAATATTTATCAAGAAGGTATGTCTTAAAACCCTGACGTCGTTGTAATATTAAGCGCAAATCAAGAGTCAATATGTCTGTTGCAGAGCTCGATTTAATTCTTTCAAACACTGGTAGACTTTCAATGGTGTCTCTTCTTCTTCTTCTTCTTCTTATTATTATACCAGATTTATATAGCGCCCTTGCCACACAGGGCGCATAATTCATCCTCTGCTAGTACAGACACAGAGCGATCTGACCAGAGGGACAGAGAGAGACAAAGCCCCCACGACAGAGAGATCAGAAATCAGATACAGGCTTGTCCGGCTAACTTAGCCTAGCTCGTTGCGAATAGACAGCATGGTTCTTTAACGTGCCAAATGTATAGCACTGATACACGCAAGGATTGCCTGGGTTCCTGAACAGTACACCTCTAGTTGGGTGGGAAACACTGAAAAGCGTTTCTGAAAATTCTTGAGTAGCTGCCGGGGATCGAACCCCCGACCTCAGGATTGGAAAGCCAGTGTGCAAACCACTGAGCTATCCGTCCACCCGTTCTCATACTTTTTTCTGTTCAGTCTCATAAAAACTAGACGAGGAAGCGGACCAGTACGCTATTCAACAGATCCGTTTTACACTGTAATCTACTATTACACACAACACGATCTCCGTCCACATATTGACACTCAATCTGACCATGACAGACATTTTCTAAAAAAATATTTCATTAATAAAGGTGTTGACTTCATCGATGTACTCGGTGTATTTCTAAATAGACGTGTTATTGATTCTGTGTCTAAATATTTAAGAAACTCCGAAGTCCCTATTATCTGTTATAAATATAAAACAAGTGTAAGAAATGTTATATTCAATTACAGTAAAACTGTTTCCGACCTAGATGTTCAAAACAAATGCCCCTTCAGAAGCCAGTCATGTCATCACTAGTAAGTTTAATATTATTTACGACAAGTGTTTTCGTATTAATTTATTCTTTAACCGTTACTCTGCTATATTTCTATAATGAACTTGTCCAACAATATTATCATCATTTGACGCCTACATTATATGAATGTTTCACACTGAGTTCTTCTGTTGAACAAAATTTAATCACTGATCACATCACTGAAGTTTAAGTTTTGAAAGTTCGTATAGTTGATCAACAATTAAACTTCCATCCATGTACTTGATTCATAAATTATAAACAACCATATTAAGCTCGCTTAATAGCTAATTCAAGTTTTTGTGACACTACAAACATTTCAAAGCTATTAACGTTATTTCTAATTGCTGTAAAAGCTCACGTGAAAAGATACTGCGATAAAGTATACGAAAACTCTGGTAAACCCTTATTGTGGTTGATTAAAAATTCTGGCGAAATCCTGGATAAGTTTAAAATTAATAATTATAAAGTACCTTAAGTCAATACATCGATACTTCCACCTTGGACACTATTTTACAATATAATTTAAAAAATGACAAGCTAATTGCCCTTATTCAAACTACTTTTTCCAGGGAGATTGCTATATATCACGCTTGCAATTTCGATAAAGCTTTGTTTTTTACTGGCTGCATTATTAAACATTATAGAATATGGACCTATGACGAAGTTTGTAAAATCTTTTCTTTTTTATTGAACAACATTTATGTCAAGTTTGGGAATGCAGTTTTCAGACAAGTAATTGGTATTCCCATGGGAACAAATTGTGCACTAATTGTCGAAGATTTGTTTTTATATTGCTATGAAAGGGACTTTATGTTGAGCCTTTCTCTAGATACGCATGCATATATCATTATTGCATTTAATAATTATACAGCACACTATCTGGATGATATTCTTAATACGGATTATCCGTTTTTTGGCCATTTGGTGGGTATTATTTATCCCCGGGAGCTCCAGGTAAATAAAACTAACAAATCGGATACTGATGCTTCATTTTTAGATTAACATATCTCTATTTATGACAATTTTATACATACCAAAATGTAAGACAAGTGGAATGATTTTAATTTTATTACTGTAAATTCCCCCCATTTGGCTGGGAATGTACCTCAGGCTACATATTTTGGGGTTTATATTTCTCACTTAATTCGGTTTGCCAGAGCGTGTAGTCATGTTGAGGATTTCAATGAACGTAATGAATATATAACAAATAAACTTTTAAACATGTCTTCCGTTATTACAAATTGCTTAGATATTTTGCTAAATTTTACTATCGTCATTCTGATTTGATTTTTAAATTCAGTAGTAATTTCAAGACACTTCTGCGAGAAGGTATTTTCTGGGGATGTGGTTTATAAATTCCATAAGATTTTAAGTCATGATACTTTTCAAACTGTGTTTCAAAAAATTATAAAAGTTTAAATATTTTATTAAAAGATGTTACGACCCAACTGTTTTGAGAAAGGTTCAATTCGCTTACGGTTTGACACTACGCTTCCATCTTTGGTTGTGTCTGACGTAAGAAGGGAAGAACTCTGTAAATAGCAGATTTTAAATCCCACCAGGACTGAATTGTTTTGATTTTTGTCTTTTGGCCTGTTTCGTCGGACCCTTAACGGTGTTTCTCTTGATGCTCTGTCTTCTGCAAAGGCTTTGAGTACATACGTTCTTGTTCATAAGGTTTGATTATTATTTAATTATACACAAGCATTTTTGTGTTTTACATGCCATGTCCTTTGTTTTCACTGCGTGTGTTAGAGTCACCTGACGTGATTTACACTGTCCCGTGACTTCGGAATATGTTAGGTGTAAGAGTGAGGTTGGGTGCGCACCATAAACCGGTTTAAGCTCCACAGTAGTGTTTTTACCACTGACCGTTCCAAGGCGGTGCCCAACTATGTTCCTTTCATTTTGTCATCGATTGTTTGTTTTGTATGCGGGTGTGTGTTGGTAGTGTGCACATCTGCATGCTGTGAGTTTCGTTTTGGGGAGACTGCCCTTTTTTTAACGCGGCATTCCCTGTTTTATATTTATCCTTGTTTTTTATTAAGGTAGATGTTCTCGTTTACATTTTGTTTTGCCCAGTAACAGAACTTTTTGAAGCATCCTCGTATCAGCGACACAAAATAATGGAAATAAGCTGCGTACTAACAAATTTTTGATTATATGTTTTAAATTAGTAAAAAAAAAGTTTATTGTGTCCATACCTTTCCTGCAATGATCGCCGTCAGTGTGTAAAGAATCGGGTTAAGGGCCGAATTGACTGGCAGGATAAACACAGCCGCCCATGCATACACATCACCAGATATCGCATGGCCCGAGAGCGCTATGACACCTGAAATCAATAATTATCTGTGATAATAATTTAATACATTTCTCTTATCCGTTATTGCTAATGTCGAATATTTAACTGGATAAAATCATAAAACATAGACCAGGAATATGCGTGAAGTCAAACAAAAGCAATTTACTGGACTTCTTACACTGTTCAAAATATGACAATTAGCAGTATGGATAAATTACGTAAGACAGAACAAAAAAATGAAAAGACTACTACAACTTTTATGCTGGAGACCATTCAATGCCCTTACTGTATCTATACCTAATTTCTGTCTCGTATATTTACAATTTATTTTCGCCCTCCTTATTGACGTAGGTGCATCGCATAGATGTAAAAATATACAACCACTCGAGTGATTGTAACAACAATGAACAAACTAATTTCAAGGCCGTGGTCAGACCATAGTAAGATCTACTGTTTCAAATTAATTAATTCAAAGTGCTCAATTTATCTATCGGTGAACAATTAGCTATTATATCTATCTGGTTTTAATACATTCCGTACGGTTTGAGAAAATAAGAGATTATATGTTGAATGGTACTAATTCGTCGGCGAGCTATTTAAGTTTTGCGCGTACGTACCGGAGAGGATTGGTTCGGGTTTGAGGTAAGTACATCTCTTAGTGATAGCTGCAAGTGACATTACATACATGTAGTTTTTCCATTGCTGTCTGCTTTGGTAACTTTAATCGTCTTTGTATTTTCAGAATACTTTAGGTAACATACATTATTGGCATTAAAGTGTTTTTCGAAAATGTAAGCAACCACTTTGCATTTGTATATTAAAGTGTTACTTCATCGTAAAACAGACCAGGGTAAAATCCAACAAGACTGGTCACTCTTAAAAATTGCAAACCTCCAAAGACGGCAACACCAGAAAAATGTTTAAAGTAGCTCTACATGGATAAAGTGAAAAATATAGACGAGGAGTACGAAACGAGCACATATTAGAACATAACGTGACACCGCTTTGGAACTGTCTTAACACTAATAGAGAGTTTAAACCGGTTTAACGCTGCTCATTTATCACTCTCAGTATCACTACATTACAAAATGTATCTTGTCAAAAAGATATAAAAGCAAAGACAAAATTCAGGAACACTGTATATTTTGGAGATAATATAAAACAAAATGCATAGAAAAGGTAAAAACTATGCACATCTTGAACACAAACAGTAAAGAAACACGAAGGGCGCTGCCTGAGACTGGTTAGACGCAAACACTCTAACCAGTCCGAATGTTAGCGAAGCGGTCGTTAAAGCTGGACTATTCATATTTCGTAGTGTTTTCTTGATTTGTAACAGGCTCTCACTAGAAAAATAAATCTAGAAAACGATTTTAGACTTCTGATTTGCTCCATGTATACTTTATCATAAATAAGTCAGTATTAATGTTGTTTTAGGCCAGCGCATATTACGTTCTTACACATAGCTCATAGCAGCGGGTTGTGTACCACACATATCACTTGCCTATGAGCTGTAAGCCTCATAGAACACACCTGTGAGCTGTGTACCACACACCCAGAACTTTCTACTGTTAAGCACCCCGTGTTCCGTTGATCGGGGATTTTCAAATCGTTTTGCCTTGCCATCAAATGTTACATACACTTTGGATCTTTGTCTTAACTAAGGTACCCTATTGATACATCGAAATTAAATCGTGAACAATTTAGTTACATTCTTTGCTTATGCCTAAAATAAGTAAATAACTCTTTATTGCATTTTAATATGAGACAGCACATTTCACATTCAACAGCAGAGGGGTTCAAATTACGTAGGATTTGCATGTCACAAGGTATCATTACCCAAAAAGAAAAGGTTCTTTAAATCTTATCCCTGCGCGAAAGTCGTCAAAGTTTGTTACAGAAATACTATCATGGTACTGAAATTACTAACATTAAGAACGCCGCAGCGGAGTGCGGTAAATGCAAAATACACAGGTCATGGTATCCAAGAAAATGTCGTCCGAAAATAAAAATAAGCGGAACAGCGAAATAATTAAGAAAACTATGTCAAGATTTGTCAACATCCAGTTATCATAATCTAACACATATGTTTACCGACAGCAGTTAGAGGAGCGAAACACATCATCTAGAATTGCATTTTATATGTTAAATTGTATTGATATATGAATCGGAAAAAAACAGCCAGGCAGTATCTCTGCTTTAAAGGTTTATAGCACATATTAAGATATTAATAAATCATTTACAATTTTAATAGTACACGTTAATGGTGACGTCAAGCCAACCTATCCGCGACGACCAATAAATATAGAGTTTCACATATACTAATCTTCTAACGCCCCGTTCATATGTTTGTCAGTATCTTGAATCAAAATCTGAGTAATTTATGAAACTTCTAAATGTAAAGAATTTTCATTAGTGTGAATTTCGTCATAGGGCAGGAAAATCAGCGCATGGAAAATATCGCAACTTACCAAGTCTGTGGCTACTTACAAAACTTGCACATAAAACCCGTTACTAACCAACTAATCCCAATGGAAACCAGTATTAAATCATAACTGGAAACCAGTTTATAAAATATGTTTCTGCGTACCAATACAGGCGCATGAAATCTGAGTTTACTTACCCATCACTCCAGTTGGAAACCAGCGCAAGAAATCAAAACCGGAAAGCAGTGTATAAAATATGTTTGTGCGTACCAAAAACAAGCGCATAAAATCTTTTGCTATTACGCATCATTCCAGTTGGATACCAGCGCATGAAATCAAAACTAGAAACTTAAGTTTAAATTCGTCTCTGCGTACCAAACGATACGCATTAAATATGTTTTCAACCTACACATCACTCCGATTGGAAACCAGCACATGAAATCTGTCGCTACCACAAGGAGAAGATTTCTGGCAACTTTCAAGTCTCTCTTTCTTGATGACTGTGCTGTCGCCGCCATTCCACTTGACTTCTGCATTTCATAGAAAATTGTCCACTGACCAATTGCCACTAGGAGAAAGGTGATGAAGTTAAAGACTACAAAAACCAAAATGGAATAGACCCATCCAGGCGGACGATCTCTTGTCAACGGCAAAGCAATACACACGCCAGATCTAGAGTAAAACTTGTTTTGGAAATATCCTTCATACACCACTGGTAAAATTGCGAGGAAACTTGAGATAAGCCATGCAGCTGTTACGCAGATAACTGACTTCTTTGTGTTGAAAAATTTAGTACCGAACGGATACTTGATAACAAGTAACCTGTCTAAAGTTATTAAGCACAGAAAGAATACACTACATTCTGATGATATTGTAGACAAAACACCAGCAAGGTTACACATGATACTTCCTCGCCATTTGTCATCTACATCAATATACCTGAAATAATACAATATTGCTTGATACATAACATTTTAGCATTTTTTTTTTGTATTTATATAACTAAATTATATTTATTGCCAGTGCAAACGATAATATAACAATTACTATTAACCACCATTATTTTAGCCAAAATTTTCAATGCGCTGTTTTACTTTCATTGTTTTTTCATAATTATAACTCATTGAAGTGCCAGTACAAAACTCCCATAGATATTAAATGTTCTTCTACATACAGGTTCGTTTCAAAATTTTACATCATGGACAATTTTTGATAATTTTACGCTTATCCATATGTCGGCTAAATTATGATCACTTTGGCATTTATTATCTTCGCAATAGAAATATTACATTCCTAGTTGTAAATCATAAAATACCATAGAATATATAAAAATACTAGACATTTACCAATGCTATGAAATTTTGAAACGGACTTACAGATACTATCAAAATATTCTTTACTAATACTTGTCTATTCTAAGAAAAAAATACTTCCAACATGTTAACAGATTTGACTGTGACTGTCAAGAGAAAAGATTTATTAAAGATTTACCCTTTTTCTCAGTGTTAACTAGATAAAATATGAAAACTGAAAAATCCTTACCACGGTGGGGAAACCACGTGACTAAATCGGATAACGTGCACGCAAAAGTGCTAAAAATAGGCCCGCTTCAGGTATGTTTTTTCACTATAACTTTTTTGATCCACCATTGTTTTAAACGAGATAACGTGCATAAACCCCGCAATAAAAAGCTCTTTCATCGGATATATGTAACTTGATGAAACTCCCTCCCGTTTTTACGTAATCCTTGCCCAACCGATTCGAAAGATGCAAAATATTTTGGTAACGAACACGTCTGTTCACAAGTTACGCACCTAGCACAGATTCTGCAGAGAATTTTCGCTGGAATGTAGGTTTAAAATAAAGCTTGTCATCGTCCAAAGTCCTGTACCAAATATTTAACATGACTATTCAGGAATATTAAAGATATCGTAAGACAAAGGGTGCGGTAACGTACACGTTGCGGTTTTCAGGAGGTGACGTACACGTCATTTTTCCCCAGAGGGTAACGTACACGTCAAAAACTATTTATCATGCATGTAGAACATCTTTGTCTTTAAATGACTGAACTGTAAACATTTTGATATTGTTAAAAAAAAGATGCAGATGCTGGGAACAGGCTGTTTTTCTTTCGGTAGGTTAGTATATACAGAAATGCTACAGTGAAAATGAATAGCATTTGGAGTTTTATGGTCTAATCGTGTATGTTATTTTGACAAGTACACATTGTTAGCAGTTGCCATTTTAAATGTCAACTTTTTTTTCTCCAACTATCAAAAGTTAATTAGGTTTCTGGGAATAAACCATGTCCGTCTGTCAGCAGGGTTTAATCAAATCCATATGTTCAAATCTTCTTGATGACCCGTTGAACTGTAAACATTTTTATATTGTTAAAAAGATGCTGAAATTAGTATAAATTCTGAACGATAACTGGAACGATAGCATGCTTGATAACCATGATTTTTCTTTATTAAAACGTTACAATACAGAAAATCTTTTTGTTTAATATGACAGCATGCACCTTATTTGAATCATTGACAAACTGTTTGAGTTCTATCATGCATGGGACCATAACAATCAGCCAATAATATAAACACGTTGTCGTTTAAATTATCGTGCGGGAGTAATGTTATTCTTTCTGTGGGTTAGTGACAGTTTGTTGGTCAGCTAGTTATTCATTTAGACCTCCTTACTGAAACAACATATCAGTATTGACCTAAATTTTGCATATCTAAGGACATAGTCATTCCATGGTTGATTAAATTATAAATGCTGACATATTCTGATAATATAGATCTATAAATGCGTCAGTTACATCCAAAGCTTTAAAGTAACAGCCTTGGTTATGTTTAGGCTGTTCATTCACACAATCAAATACCTTATATAAGCATTAACGAGATTACAATTAACTATTTTACTAAACTAAGCTATATTGGATCGCAAAAAAAGTTAGAAAATGTCGCAAAAAAGTTGAATTTTTTTTTTAACCAAGTACAGTTGACTTAGACAGATTTTGTGTCGCCTACTACAAAGTAGCTGCGACATATAGGGATCACTTTTCCGTCGTCCGTCTTTCTGTCCGTTGGCGACCGGCTGGCGTCCGTCACGCTTCTTGTCCGGAGCATAACTCAAGAAATAATAAAGGTGCTAATTTGTTACTTCATACAATGATCGAACACAGTGAGGGGATGTGCAGTATCAAAGAACCATAACTCTAGGTGGTCCCATTTTTCAATTATCTCCCCTTATCCTTATAAAAAAGACTTGTCCAGAGCCCAAGTCAAAAACTATTTGAAGAATTTGAAGATACTTTACACATTGAGAGAGGAAGCGCAGTGTAATGGTCACATTTTTAAATTACCTCCCCTTATCGTTATATAGAAAGCTTGTCTGGAGCCCAAGTCGAAATTATATAAAGGATTGACTTGAAACTTTGCACATAAATAGAGGTCCAATGAAAGGAAGTACAGTGTCAAAGAACCATAACTCTAACTGATCTTATTTTTGAATAACCTCCCTTTATCTATGGAAAAAACTTGTCTGGGGCCAATGTCATAACCATATAAAGGATTGTCTTGATACTTGATACATTGATAGAGGTCAGTGAAGCAAAGTGCAGTGTCAAAGAACCATTACTTTAGCTGACCCCATTTTTGAATCACCTCCCTTTATGCATGAAAAGGAAAAGCAAGAAGCTTGACTGAAGCCCAAGCCAAAAACTATGAAGGGTTGATTTGATACTTTGTACATTAATACAGGTCAATGAAAGATAGTGCAGTGATAAGGAATCATAACTCTTACTGACTCCATTTTTAATTACCTCTCTGTATGTATAAGAAACTTGTATGGAATCCAAGTAAAATCAATGATATACAAAATATAAACATGTCAAAAAGAAAAGTAACAAGTTTTTTTCTGTTGTTATTTTTAGAAAATGGGTCGTCCAAAAAAAGTTTTTCCCACAACAGTGGTAGGTTCACGCTCCACTATGTCTCTTCTCGTGCGCCTTTAAATTACTTTTTCTCCGAAAAGACATTTCGCACTCCTGGCAAATATATTCATTATCCGTGCTATAAATAGATAATAGTTTTACTGCTGTTACTCTCGGTGCAACAATTATACCTATATGCATATTTAATACTTCTTTTTGTTTGTCTCTTTCAAAAGTCAGAATCATATGGTGCGGACAACTAAACTAACTATCGTTACTGGAAAGAACAAGTACTAGGCTTCCATCACCCGTAAGCAACTGTCAACTTTTTCACTCAAAGATACATGGTCAGTTGGTCAGTTGCGCATATGATGGATTTAGAGCAAAATAATTTCAAAATTTTATCATCTTACCTATTTATGTATAGATATACAAGAGCTGTAAACGTGTAATTATTTCCAAGCTAGGATGAGGACCGACGCTACACATTTTCACTGTAGCATTTCTGTATATACTAACTACCGAAAGAAAAACAGCCTATTCCCAGCATTTGCATCTTTTTTAACAATGTCAAACTGTTAACAATTCAGTCATTTTAAAGACAAAGATGGTCTACATGCATGATAAATAGTCTTTGACGTGTACGTTACCCTCTGGGGAAAAATGACGTGTACGTCACCTCCTGAAAAACCGCAACGTGTACGTTACCGCACCCTTTGTCTTACGATATCTTGAATATTCCTGAATAGTCATGTTAATTATTTGGTACAGGACTTTGGACAATGACAAGCTTTATTTTAAACTTAAAGTCCAGCGGAAATTCTCTGCAGAATCTGTGCTAGGTGCGTAACTTGTGAACAGACGTGTTCGTTACCAAAATATTTTGCATCTTTCGAATCGGTTGGGCAAGGATTACGTAAAAACGGGAGAGAGTTTCATCAAGTTACATATATCCGCTGAAAGAGCTTTTTATTGCGGGGTTTATGCACGTAATCTCGTTTAAAACAATTGCGGATCAAAAAAGTTATAGTGAAAAAACATACCTGAAGCGGGCCTATTTTTAGCACTTTTGCGTGCACGTTACCCAAGTTAGTCACGTGGTTTCCCCACCGTGCTTACGTCGACCAATACGACTAAAATGAAAATGTTCAGGCTCGGTTTGATTTTGTCGTGTGTTATTGACGGTGTTGGAAATGCATGTTATCGTCCACGCCGAGTGGAAAGTAAAATTTGGAAAGTAGGAAATAACATTTTAACATGGTACAAGTAACACAAATAGAGACATCCGCAGATGTGTTCCTGAGTAAAGACTTACAAAAATTGATAGACGCTCAATAACAATAAACATGCCCGTAAACTCGTTGGTTGTATTCTCATACTATGCTACATATAACTCTGTGACGTGCATGCTTAATTTAACAAGAGGGCCATGAAGGCCCTGTATCGCTCACCTGACCTATTGACCTAAAGATCATCAAGATTAACATTCTGACCAAGTTTCATTAAGATATGGTCATAAATGTGGTCCCTAAAGTGTTAACTAGCTTTTCCTCTGATTTGACCCGGTGTTCTAGTTTTTGACCCCACATGACCCAGATTTGAACTTGACCTAAAGATCATCAAGATTAACATTCTGAGTAAGTTTCATGAAGATAAAGTTATAAATGTGGCCTCTAGAGTGTTAACAAGCTTTTTCTTTGATTTGACCTAGTAACCTCACCTGACCCAGATTAAAACCTGACCTATACCGGTAGATCATCAAGATTAACATTCTGACCAAGTTTCATTAATTGGCTTTTCCTTTGATTTGACCTGGTGGCCTAGTTTTTGATTCTACATGATCCAGATTCAAACTAGACATTGAGAACATCAAGATTAACATTCTGACCAAGATTCATGAAGATACAGTCATAAATGTGGCCTCTACAATATTAACAAGCTTTTTCTTTGATTTGACCTGGTGACCTAGTTTTTGACCCCATATGACCCAATATTGAATTCATCCAAGATTTTATTGAGGATAATATTCTGACCCAAAATTGTGACATCTAGAGTGTTAACAAACTTTTCCTTTGATTTGACCTGGTGACCTAGTTTTTAACCCCAGATGACCCAATATCAAACTCATCTAAGATTTAATTAAGAGTAACATTCTGACCAAGTTTCTTAAGATTGGGCCAAAATTGTGACCTCTAGAGTGTTAACAAGCTTTTCCTTTGATTTGACCTGGTGACCTAGTTTTTGGCTTCAGATGACCCAGTATCAAACTCGTCCAAGATTTAATTGAGAGTAACATTCTGACTAAGTTTCATTAAGATTAGCCAAAATTGTGACCTCTAGAGTGTTAACAAGCTTTTCCTTTGATTTGACCTGGTGACCTAGTTTTTGACCCCAGATGACCCAATATCAAACTCGTCCAAGATTTTATTGCGGGTAACATTCTGACCAAGTTTCATTAAGATTAGGCCAAAATTGTGACCTCTAGAGTGTTTACAGTCAAACTGTTGACGACGGACGGACGGAAGACGGACGGACGACTGACGGACGGACGGACGACGATGGACACAGGGCGATCACAAAAGCTCACCTTTGATCACTTCGTGCTCAGGTGAGCCAAAAATGATTTCAAGTTCCCTTCCCGGTATTTTGAGACAAATGACACACTGATATTTGCGAAACAGTGGCATTTTTAACATTTGGAGAAATTTGAACATTTGAAAAAGAGGTAGCTTAAAGTATGACCAGAATAAATACTCTCCACTAGCATCGGCTTGAGTGAGCAAACACTATCATATATCTATAAACTTGCACGCATAAGAGTACATATACACGACTATATGTACGCGTAGAAGATGTGCAGGAATACCTGTTCGAGTATGTTCGAGTATAATGTTTTATAATTTTTGGTAATTACATCCGTTAAAACTGCATGACGCCTTTCAAAAATTGCCAGAAAATTGTGTTCTGTTTGCTGAAATTTAAGTCTAATCCAAATTTGATTGTAACATGAAGATCCCAGAACCCGACTAAGCAAATAATATCAAGCACGAACCGGCATCTAAGAACAAAACCCACCGTCAGTCAGGATGCGAGCTGGATTACAATGGCATATCATAAAATTTTACAACCCAGGCGGGATTTATACCCACAGCGTTGAAGTGGTTTAAAGTTGGTTGCTTTTGAAATGAAGTAAATTGAAAGAGATTTACTGTCCGGTTAAAGTTGCAAAATAGAGATATACAAAACATCCTACGACTTCCTTTTCAATGCTGATGAATATGTTTTATGAGCCAGTATGTATATTTTATAAAACACTATTGTTTAAACTAACGATCCGATGACATAGCCATAGAGTGTAAATTGTGGATATTTCGTGTCGGTTTTATTTGTCATTTCAGCGGTCAGATGCCACATTCAAATTGTTGCCAATGCGTGGACTGTCAGTCATATAAATGCTAGCGTAAACAAGATAACTGTAGGTATAAATGTATCTGCAATAATCTTAAATACCTTTTCCTGAAAACTGCATCGGCGATCGCAATCATTAGCAGATATACTCCCATAAGTAAATCAGCTGCAGCCAGATTCGTTTACAAATAATCTTTTTCTGTCCACTTTCAGTCTGTAGATTAAAGAAAGGCCATTTCCAAGCAGCGCCATCACGCCAATCAACCATAACAGAAACTGTAGTACAGAATGTCGCATGAGGTCTTCGCAGGAAGAAAATTCATCTTGTGTCGGGACACAATTATGTTCAGCAATATAGTTTGGTCGAATGCAGCAGAACTTGAAAGACGGTGTTATAAGTATTTGCAGATCTGTTACTCCAGTAAAAGTGTCTTTGTTAAATGATTTTATATTATTTTGTTCAAAGTTTATTTTGTTAACAGATAAATTACTGAAGGAAAATGGTTCCAAGTCCTCTATTCTATTGTTAGACAAATCAATACTTTTCAACTTTAAACCAGCAAATGTATTCGCTGAGACTTTGGTGAGAAGCATATTTGCCAGATTTAAATCACGAATAAGAAATAGATTGTGAAAGGCATAAGGATCTACTCTTGACAAGTAAAAATTACTGTGAATATGCAATGTTTTAAGCTGCGTCAAGCTACTGAAAACGCGTTCTGGTAGTATTGTAATTAGGTTATAACTTATATCCAGTAACTGAAGATTCCTTATCCTGTGGAAAGCATGACGAGATAAGTTTTTTATATCACATCCAGACAAATTTAAAATTGACAAAAGAATTAGGTCTAACACAGGTTGTTGTAAAATACTGCGCAGATTTTTATTCAAACTTAAATCCAATTCTCTGGTAGATTTTGGAAAGTCAGGAATATATGACAATTTTAAGTCTCTTGCTATGCAATGCACAGCCAACCCACTGCACACGCATTTATTAGGGCATTCAAAATTGCATAATAATTCGTCATCACCATGTAGGCAGTGTCGGTATCCGTCACACACCTGAACCATTGGTAAACATGTTTTACTTGAGGCGCATTTATACTGACCTTGGCAGTGTACCACGGAGTGCACTAAAAGTAAACGACACAATTACATTTATGTGAAATATATGTATCTTTTTAAACTTGTAATTTGTTTATTTTAACATCTTTGTCATTGACCAAAATTGTTCCTGTAATGATGTTACATTATTACAGCAATCAGTCAGTTTTATTTTGCGCTGTGCTTTTAAACATTCTAAAGAAAGAATCTAAAGGGTTATTGACTTCAAACTTATTGTCTTAAATAATATTGCCAAACAGAGAATTTGTTTAGTGGAGATCAAATCTCATCTAACCACGACTCCACCAGTGTTGTAGTCACGATCAGTCGGTGAATATTTTTCGGCTGTTTCAAATTGGTAAGACATCTAGTAATTGATAGCTAAAATTAGCCATCACAATAATATTCGTACTACAGAAAAATAACATAAGTCGACATACCTTTACACAGAGAACTGAACAATTCTGCCCCGATAGCATTTAATGTTTTCCATCTTCTAACACGTACGGGAATCACTCTGGGAACAACGTTATCATAATCAGTATTAGAGTTTTGTGTTACACGAAATAGCTTATATTCTCCAGTAAGGTAATGTAGATTTGTAAACATATCATCAGCGACTTCTTTCGAGGTTTGACTGTTCTGAATGTAAATTATTCCTTTTGTTCCATTCTTTGTGAATTTCACGGACTTGAGAAAATCCTTGGACATCACTTTGTAACTACATTCTGGTAACCTTGTTGTATAACCTCTTTGATCAACCTGTCTGTCTGTAACTATTACCTGTGTACCATCTATATCGAATGACTTCAATGGTCTTGATGCTTCAAAACTTAGTATACGGACTATATTAGTCGGTGTATAAAATTGTCTGGAAAACGAACGAATCAATAACTCCTCTACAGTTCCTTTTTCATAAAGAAAAAGTATCTCACTCTGTGACGATTCACAACCTAACGAAAAAGGATCTAAATGTTAAAAACCAAAACCTCTTGCATGATTTAATACATGGTTTAATCCAAAATCCCTATACAATAACTGTGTTCGACTGTTATGATTAGATCTAGACCAATTAAAGTTTTGTTAATTAAGGTTGAAGAAACATATATATGTACAAATGAGAAAGCTTTTAAAGTTTAGATATTGATTTTCAAATACGAGTAATTATGTGGAGACAAGACTTACTACATAAAACAATAACAAAGACGTCCATAAACCCGTTTTCCAAGGATAAAAAGTACAATAATTTAAAAGCAATTTCTGTATTTCAAAGGAAACAAAGTCGGCATTTCAAGGATAAAAACTACACGGATATAAAAGCAATAACTGTTTTTCAAGGGTGAACAGTACAAGAATCTAAAAGCAAATTCAGTATTTCAAGGATAAAAACTACAAGTTGTTATAAGTACGAAAACGTCAAATTAAAATATGATTTAATGTGAGTAGTTTCAAAGCGAATACTTGCATAATAGTCTCAATCTAAATACAGGATCCATGCTGTTTGCTTTCAGAGCCTATAGCAATTAGAGAAACTGGTAGCGAACAGCATGGATCCTGGCCAGACTGCGTGGATGCGCAGGCTGGTCTGGATCCATGCTGGTCGCAAAGCCACTATGTTGGTTTTCTCATGGCGCGGCTCATATAAAATTTTGCTTAGTATTGTTTTCTCAATGAGTTACATTATGACATTACTGTGACAGAAATTGGGGGTTCCGACATCCTATGGACAGGCAATTAGTTTATTCGAACTCGGTTCATTTTGGAGCCTAGAAAAATTATCTAGGTGGAAGTACATGGGGCGTGTAGGCCTTACTGGCCACCGACCTATAAATTCAATGTCGCACATCGCGTCACCAACAGCTGCGATGGGGCGTAGGGAGGCAGATATTTTCTCTGGTAACTCTTCATTAGGGACTAACAAATATGTCACAAGTACTAAAATCTTACTTACCTTTTATCACGTGTATATTAACATTAATTGTAGATTTTGCTCATAAAGAAATATGTTTATATTTGTGTAAACAGCATTGATGCTAAATTATCGGGGGTAGTCCTCCCGCGAGACAGCAGGCGTGATAATTATTATGATGTCCTTCAAACACAAACGTGGTGAAAAAATAAAAATCAAAATCGGACACAAAATGTTCCAAAACTTCGCGAAGGTTTGAAATTGAACGGACACGACTATTTGTTGTTTGTTTTCCTAGATAAAACGACATCTTTAATAAAAACCAGGAATTGTATTTTTATCGGAATTTAACATTACTGTTTTCTGGCTCTTCCATTTAGCTACCTAAGAAGATCGACATCCAGTCATTTACCTTGATTTTCTGACACTAAATGCAAACGAATTACATAGTAACAAAATACTGTAAAAATATTGATATATTATGGAATTTTGATATATCTCACACAAAACAAACAAATTGTGCTAACTTTGAATATCAATGAATTTTCTGCTTATTACATGCTTACGTACTCAAATGAGACTTCATAACAAAATTCGGATTTGTTAAGGCTACCGTGTTACATATGATGCATCAGCTAATTAAACATGGTCGCTTATGCCTAGAGATATAGAATATTGTTGTGACTAGGTCCGTGAAATCAGCACGACGCCAGTTTGGTTTGAAAGACAAATATTTCATTTAGATATTCTGTTTACAAAAATACACGACCCGCGGCTAACATATACAAAGTGTGCATATTTATAACTTTTCGGTCAATGCGGAAAACATGAACAACTGAGGAATAACCGAAAAGCTTGGGTTAATCAGGCTGCAGAATTACAAATATTATCATGGATTCAATAGAAGCACCTTGGAGATATCGATATAGGAGCTGCATACAAATCATGTCGCGAAATTAAGATGGAGCACAAGTGGCTGGGAAAGAAGTTTGAAGAAAATGCTGGCATAATACGCAATGCTGAGTTGACATTTGGTGATAATTAACTAAGGCAACAACCAACTAAATGGATTCTTCCATTGAGAGGTTGGAACTTTAGCAATTTTTAAAATACCTATAACTTCCGACCGTAGTTGGTCAGCTTTTCCCGGGGGCAAAGGCCAAGTTGCTTTTTCTGTAGTGTCAGAGCAGTGAGTATAATTTAGGAAATATGGCAGGAAAGTTTTTATGTTGGAGAGACTGGTAGAAAGTTTGGAACGAGATTATCAGAGCACAAGAAAGACACTTTAAAAGTATCAGCTATTTACACTAGATCAGAAATAAAGAACTCTTTTAACAACAGTGCAATAACTGACCACATATCAAGAACCAATCATGTAATTAACTGGGGGGGGGGGGGGGGGGGGGCGAAAGTAACCATTTACGGACAATTAGTTCACTCTGGCCTGTCCAGCAGTGAACCAGTCCGTAACAGGAAGTCGTCACAGTTCTGAGGAAGGTCGGTGAAATCGACCGAAACTGTGATCCAGGTATTTAATTTTCTGGATAGCTTATCAAAGTTTATTGTCTATTCCATCACATGCTTACATATAATACATGAAATCAATTCAATAAAATACATGTATGGCCAGTCTTAAAAGATTTGTAATAGACATCAAATCAAACATTAAAACAGTTTAACAAATCAATGGCACCTTACTTAATATATAGTTACAAAGAGCTACAAGAGACTGCATAATCTCAACCATATTATACATTACAACAATATGATTGAGTATTAATATTACATGAAAAAATGTAGAATAAACTGCTAATCAAGACTAAAATCGCCATAAAAGGATTCTAGAACTAAGACACTGACAAGGGAAATTATGCACTAATGCGCTAGGGAAAAAAAATGGTGTTAAGAAAACTAAGTATCACCTCAGATCAGATCTGAATGAACAGATTAGCAGTAATATTCTACATAAATGATAAAATAATGTACTATATGTACTATAAGTAAAATACAATGGACATTATTTACAAGAAAACACATTTCTCCTATTAAGTATACTAAAACAGGTTTTGGCACTAACCCTTATAACATCATGGTTGGAAAAATATAACTAATTTTATCATTATCAGTGAGTGACATAAAATTTTCATCAATATCATAAGCTTTGCTGAACAAGGCATTTCTTAAATCACTATATACCTCGCATTGCATCAGCACATGCATTTCAGTTTCGACATCATTACAGAAAGGACAAATTCTGTCATCAAATCTGAGACCTTCATAGCGCCCAGTTTCTATTCTGAGAGGAGCAACACCTAGTCTAAATTTACAAAATGCTGATCTATGTGAAGGCGTTAAAATTATTGAAAATATTTTTCTACAACATATTCTGATTTAAAAGTGCAATAAGTACGAAGTTTGTTACCACCCTTTCTAGAAGGACCAGTATTATTAGTTATTTTTGTTAACCAATCTTGTTTAAATTTACACATAGCAAGACCTTTAAGTTTCTGCACACTGGAAGATATAATTGGTGAATTAATACATGTATTTAACATACCAGTATCATGTATTTTCTGACAAACATAAAAGAACCAGTTCTTACAACCACTGCCAGCCAAGGCCATAAACCAAAGCGCAACTCGTTTATTCAAACGAGATTCATTGGTGCGGGAAAGACGCACCAAAAGTCGGTAAACAGAGACTAATTGACGGAACCTGCGGAGGATCCCAAGCCAGCTCACCATATAAACCCATAATAGGTGAGTACTTGCCTACTCCCAGAAAAAAAGCGCATTGCCCTATTCTGGACTGTGTCTATACATGAGCGCGCCCTGAAGCCCCAAATGCTAGAACCATACTCAATAACAGGCCACACCAATGAATCATATAATTTCTTAAAAACATCATGTGGAAAACCGCCTGCCGATTTACTTTTAGCAATTAGTAAGCCTAGAGCACGACCAGCGCTTTGTGCCTCAGCCTTGGCAGTGATACTATAATAGTCTAAAAATTAATTTAATACTAAACCAAGGTAAGTGTATCTATCAACTATATCTAATGTTTGATTACCACACATAAAATTGAAAGAAGACCTCTGAACTGATTGTTTTGTAAAATGCACAACATTACTTTTGTTAACATTGATAGTCATATCATTTGTACCACACCAATCATGTAAGGCATTCAGTAAAAGTTGCAAATCCTTGGCTGACTCTGCCATAAGAACTATGTCATCAGCATAAATGAGAAGGCACACTTTCTCATTATTTATAGTTACACCAACATTCAAAGCTTTATATATGTAGCAAGATCATTTATATACAGATTAAATAAAAGTGGTGAAAAAACACAACCTTGTCTCAACCCGCACGTTACATCAAACCAATCTGTATGTAAATTATTGACTCTAACGCAAGAGTATGTGGATGAATACAATGACCTTAAACAAGAAAACAATTTACGACACTCCAATATCAGAAAGACGCTGCCAAAGCTTATGACGATTGATTGAATCGTACGCCTTACGAAAATCAATGAACGCACAGAAGGTCGATTTCCCGAGTGCCTTACGAGTCTCAATAATTGACGTAAGGGACGATATCTGATCAACCGTACTACGATTCTTCCTAAAGCCATTCTGTTCATCCACAATCTTGTCATTTACATTACACCAAGAAGTCAATCTATCATTTAATATAAAACAAAACATATTGTACATAGCAGGGGCTAAAGCTATTCCTCTGTATGAAAGAGGGTCTCTTGGATCTAATGTAGAAGACTTAGGTATTGGATTTATGATGCATTTGCTCCAAATAGATGGTAAACTACCAGAATTAAAACAGACATTATACAGTGCATGCGAAAATAATATTGAGGTATCATTTTTCAAAACTTCAGCTGGAATTGTATCATACCCAGAAGCCTTACCACGCTTGGCACTGTCAACGGCTTTTTTCACTTCCAATATTGAAATATTATCATTAAAAAGTCTGGGACTATCATCATTGGACGACATTGTATAAAAGTAACCAGATGTATTTCCATGGTTAACATTAAAAAGTGAGCTAAAATCAGACTGCCATTTTCTAAGAACCTTGTCAATGTCATGCGTGATAGAGCCATCACTATCAACAATTTCTACAGGGATTTTTGATGGCTTAGAACAACCAACCCCAACTTTACCTATAGTTTTCCAAAATGATGTATTATTATCATTACATTCAGCAATAATATCATTTTGTAGATTATACCAATATGTTCGTTTAGCTCTTTGAACCTCCCTACCAAATTGTTTTTCTTGCTTGTACAAAGTTACTTTTACAATTTACATTACCATTACTTTTACGCCAATTTCTTTCCAGTTGACAGACAGAGCCACATTTCAGACAATACAGGATTCCACCAGGGCTTACCTGGCTTAAAACGCTTACTTTGAGAGCCAGATTTGAACGTTTTATATGGCACATTATTGTATATATTTTGTTTAACAATATCACACCACTGAGTATATACAGCATCTATCATGTTGTCTTTGTAAACCTTGTTCTAAATTTACAATACTTTCATTTAAAAGCAACAAAGTAGTTTCATCCTTCATAAAATTATCTGGAATTTTTGACAAGTCAAATTTAACATATGACTCTGAATCTTTGTTATTTTCAAGCAAATTACAATCATAATTTTCAGTACATGTATCAATATCAAGCAAAATATTCCACAGTAAAATGATCTGGTAAACAAGTTGACATCACACCACAAATAGGGTTATTACTACCCACTAATCAGAGGGTGGAATAACCTTAAAATCAGTAAAAACATTTAAGTTCTGGTGTTTACAAATACAATAATCAACCACTGAAAGTCCTTTAGTTTAAACAGACGTATAAATATTGAACATCTCGTCAAATCGACCATTGAGCATACACATGTTTGTATTTATTAAAAAATCTATAAACAATTCACCATAACTATTCACTTTAAAATCAACAACTTTCCGAGGTCTAACATTATCTACCCCAATAATCATATCTTCTAGCTCACCACATCTACTATTAAAATCTCCGCAAATAATAGGTAAACCAGTTTTTTGATATTCATAAAATTACATAAAAGATTGTCGTAAAATGAAATAACATCAAAATGCCTTGAAGAATTTTCAGGAGGAAGGTAGCAGACACGTGGTAAAATTGTGAAACTTGTAACTGTATGTACTAACTTTAACCAAAGAATTCCTTCAACTGAATTGTCTAAAATTGAAACATCAAAATCATTATAAAGTTCATTCTTTATCAGAAAGGATGTCATGATGAACATTTACATAAACTTGTAAATGCAATATAGTCATTGTATTTCCCCGCTTGTAAAACAGGAGACAGTCACGCAGCAGACAACTTGAAGGCAATGTGTTTCGCGCTTTTATACTTAATTAATTCTTAAATCCTGTGTACAAATTTATATCAAACGAATATATTCAAATATTAACACAGGTTAGTATTAAATATCTGATACCTTGATATTTACAATAGCAAAACATAATATATCAAACGAAAATGCTTGTAGCTGCGTAGTTTATTTTCCTTTATTTGCAACTGATGAAACTCAGTTCAGTAGTAATGAACAGAAATATCAGATCAAAGATACATCAAAGGAAATAAATTCAGATAATAAACAGGGAAACACAGAGGTCATTCAAAAGAGCTGCGTCATTTAAAGGTAAAGTAGATCCAAAACATGAAAAATCTTCTAGTGTATGTAAAAATAAAATTGTCAAATTTATATGTAATAACAGTACTATGCATTAGATTTAAATAGTACACACTGTATACATGTATAAATAAACACAGTATAAATGTGTTCTACCAATAAAAACTTTAAAAAGTTCAATTCATTTGATGAGGATTGTATACATTTTATGCAATATCTAAAGACAAATTGTTTTAGTATAAGATGGCCATTGGATATCTTTAAAATTATTCCCACTAAATAAAACCATAAAACACGTTGTGGTATCAAAACACATAAAGGATATTTGTTAGTTTCAGTATAAGATCGAAAGAATTTTTACTGAGTGAAAACCATACGCAAAATGTAAATTATGGCGTTCACGAGTGAAATATAGTTCGAATGTACATGTAAAGCAAACAAAGTTTCTTTTTATTTTATGATCTCCAATAGTTTCAACCAAAAATGTATGCACGCAACTTCACATGCATATCGTCATGACGTCACAGTGAATTTTTTTTTGAAAACTTGCTAAAAAGTTGTATGACGTTTCCAAATTTCTATCACACTTTTTTATGGCGGAGCGTATATCTTTATGTTCGTGCAAGTATTTACATACATCTTTTATTTATTGAAGTATATTTTGAAAAAAAAACTTCCGACTATTTATAAATCATATTATTTTGCATTCAAGTGAAGTTGATGATGAACTGTGAACAGCACAACATAAGTGATTAAACATAAATAATTGAAATTGCCGTTCGTACAGCACACTTCGTACATATATTCACATTTCATAATCTACATAATTCACACTTCTTACTCCATTCTCTGCACTTTCTTCATATTCTACACTTCCTACTTCGCAATTTAAAAACACTATGATTATATAAAATGTGAAGTGATGAAATTCGCTAGAAGATATGAAAGGATTCCGCAAATATGATTGCTTATTTTTTATAGTAGCTTAGTAATAGACCTTTACAACGGACACGGACAATGTACACGTACTATGTACTATGGTCAAAATCTGGGGGATTTCTCAAAACATAAAAATTGAAAAACATAACCGCAGAGATGCGTTTTATTTTCTGAGACACCAAATTCAAATGTTTTTGCCTAATTATCAAGACACAGCATATTTTTATAATTCTTGAGTGTTATACTCTGCTAGGAATAAATATTGCCTGTGTAAGGAGAACACAGACGAACACACATATATCTACATTTTACGAAACATTACCAAGTTCAGTTTAATAAAATATCACTTTCCTTTAATTTTACTTGTTGCCTGCCATTTGATAAAATAGTCTTTTAGCTTTGTAAATTAACGACATTTAACATGTCACTCTGACAACAATCAACCCAATCAGTAAAACAAATTTTGAACAGTTGATCTTTTTCATCTTAGCGGCCAAAAATACATTCTTAAGGTGGGTTTTAGCAATACACCAAGTCTGGTGACAATATGTCTCAATCAGAACTAAATTCATTTCTCGGTAGCTGTTTCTCTACGTAATAACCAAGTTTGGTCAAACTAGTTCAATCAAATCAGTATAGTAAATCGGTGAACAAGATTTATCGTTTTAGATACAACAACCTTGACCCAAGCAACCTGAAATGAATCTTATGCTGGAGCTTTTATAAGCATGTAATATCCCAAGATTAACCTCAAACGTTTGTCTCTATTTTAAGTATCAAATAAGTTTAAAATTAGCTGCAGCTGCCAATATATCCAAGCCTTTTATGATTGGAACCATATACCCATTTAGGGGCCTCCGTGGCCGAGTGGTTAAGGTCGCTGACTTCAAATCACTTGCCCCTCATCGATGTGGGTTCGAGACTCACTCGGGGCGTTGAATTCTTCATGTGAGGAAGCCATCCAGCTGGCTTACGGAAGGTCGGTGGTTCTACCCAGGTGCCCGCTCGTGATGAAATAATGCACGGAGGGGCACCTGGGGTCTTCCTCCACCATCAAAGCTGGAAAGTCGCCGTATGACCTAAAATGTGTCGGTGCGACGTTAAACCCAACCAAAAAAAAAAAAAAAAAAAAAAAATATACCCATTTAACCTTTTTACCCATTTAATTCTGTTCCATGTTGTTACAAAAAGTAGACTTTCTTTATAACTTAGCGCCACCTCGGAAGTATCATTAGCTCTTTCTTCGACTCAACTCACCACGTTTGCCACCAAAAGCAGGTGGAGCCAGTGTTTACAGGCCGGGTTACAGCTCATTTTGTTT
Source organism: Mercenaria mercenaria (assembly GCF_021730395.1). Taxonomy (NCBI): domain Eukaryota; kingdom Metazoa; phylum Mollusca; class Bivalvia; order Venerida; family Veneridae; genus Mercenaria; species Mercenaria mercenaria. The sequence continues at coordinate 5,003,860 of NC_069378.1, forward strand.
CTAATTTTTCCTCCAACACACTGACACTTACACACTGATCACCAAAGAGACATTAAACCATGAGACATTAAAATAGATAAAATTTGTATTATTCAAAACACCCAAACCCTAAACCCCTCACCCTCCCACAGCCCCCTACCCCACCCAAGATACACTTCTACACCGACCCTCATTTATTCATTGTAATTTCTATTCATATTCCTTTCTTTTTTCAATTATTTGTGTTTCTTTTTTTATTGTTTCAGTACAGCCTACCCTTTCCCATATAATAACAAATAGGTCAAAGATCTGTATTTTTTCTACGCATTGACTGCTTTCTGTAAAATAGAAAAAGTGGAAACTCCAGAGGTCGCTCATTAGCCTATACAACATGCTACTTTACTGGGCTAAACCTTTATCTCACTATGCGCTTTTATTTATAATCATATATATTCTTAATACAAGTTCCTAAAACAGGTTTGAGAAAACCCCCCAAATTTGAACGAAGTACAGAGTACGTTTACATTTACATTCCCATGTCCGTGTCCGTGATAAAGGTCTAATTGCAACTGAAACGATTGTTAAATTTGTGTAAATATTGTATCTTCATATTTAGGAATGATCCTAAGTTTTGTAAAAAATAGATAGTGATTAAAGAATGTATTAACAGTTTGTGTAGAATTGTATTTTTATTATACTTCAGCTGAAAGTAAAATGTGTTCAAATGGTTCCGCTTGGTTGCCTTTAGGGGCTGCCAAAATGAACAGAACAACGAACAAATGTTTTCTGTTAAAAAGGAGTTCTTTTCATGAATCATTTGATTAACCAGCCTTTTGTAGCACCCTTTTCTTGAACCTTATGACCTCCCTTAAACTAGATATCAACAGAAGTTTTATTTGCAATACTATTTCAGTTGGCTGAGATGATATCGAAGAATCATAAGACTTTTTTTGCAGCTTATTTTATTAATTTTGACCATGAAATGACAGTTATTGCAATCTTTTTTACCTCCCCTGCTCCGTCCGTCACCATTCAACTCCAAGTACAAAACAGCGCTAACAAGTGTTGAAATGCGCTATAGACTATAATACAACTAACAGAACTACTTTATAATCGAATGTAAAGGATAGTTTCAACATTTTGTCATGCAACTGAACGAGGACTTGAAGGAGTGTTGTCTCCATTAAATGCAAACATTTACAGGCGTCTTGCAATTTTACAAAGAGCTGGGCAATTCTGTATTCAAGTATAACTCTTAAAGCATAATTAAAATGCATCATTTAGAATAGATGTGAAATATATTTTTTTGCTGTGTTTAGCGATATTAGCACGAAGCTGCTCTAAGAACGTTTTAGTGGTAAACTCATGTATTCAGATTAAATATGATTCTTTTCAAATATCTATGATCGCAAAGTAATATAGATTCTATTTATCAAATTAAAAAAAAATAGGAAGGTTTCCAATCCCCTGAAAAGTTGTCTTAAGTCCCCTTGGAATAATGCCATTCTAGTCCTTCAATATTTGTAAAAACCCCATTTTATATGTACCTACCTTCAATTCGACAATTGGCTTAATAAAGCTAAGATGAGACTCGCACAAAAGCGTTACAATATTCCATAAATGACGATGCAAATATATTAGAATATTTAGTTGACTCAAAGATACTCACTGTAACCGATGGCACTATATCTAGGCACTATATCATTTTGATTTATAAAAGTCTCCATGCATAACTACAAATCATTGCATTGGATATTAATTCAAAAGCAATATTTAAAAAATTGAAAAAAATACAAACCTTGTGGAACTGCAGATTCTATTCCGAAAATCCACATTCCAATTAACCACAGACCACACAACACATATTTCCTCCTCATTTTGCGTGATACATAACAACGGTATTAAAGGGAATCCTGTCTAGACCTGTGGTGGCAATTTCTACATTGAAAAGCTAGAAAACAGCTTTGAAACGTGTTGCTATAGAAGAGCAGATCATGCCTCGCCCTCAGTCTACGCATTTGCCGTGTTATGTCTGGATTGGATAATGAAAACCATGCAGTAATAAATCACCTAACAACGCATCTAGTATGCGTAATTTAAACATTAATATATTTTCACACCGTTCAACCGAGTCTAGTGAATACCGTTGATCTGCCGACGACAGTACAGTATATACATGTACCTATTTTGGTAAAAGTGAGTATTAGCCCGATTTTTACATTTTCCCGCAATATCTTAGCAGAAAGAATTATACAGATTTATTCTTTGTTTGAAAAGGACCCTACCGACGAAATCATGGCGTAAACAGGATATTACTCGGCGAGAAATTGCAGAAAAAGTGTGCAAATGTTCGACAAAATGAGTCATTTGATGAATCTGCCGCAAATATTCTTTTTTTGTTCGCAAACCTGAAATATTTGAAATATTCTATGATAAAATAGAAAAAGTGGAAACTCCACAGGTCGCTCAACACGACAAAAACGAAAATGTTGCAGGCTCGGTTTGATTGAGCCTGTTCATGGACGGTAGTTAAAATGCATGCTACCGTCCACGCCCTCTAACCCCATGTTGAGCAGAACTCAACATTTACACATGCTAAAAGTACAAAAAACAATTTAGAGACATCCGCAGATGTGTAAAGTTCAATTATTCCTCTGTAATTTTTCGAAACCACAGCTTCAGTTCACTTTATCTGCAAAGATATTTACTTTTGAAGTTGGTACGCCTTGTTGATTTATGTAAAGACAACGGCCGTTAATATTGAAATATTGGTACAGATGAATGCAGTTTAAATCAGCGGATTGGATAATGTGAACGGCAGGCAAGTGAAAAACCTTTTCGAAGTCACTGTTGCCTGATTAATGCATACAGTGTATCAAAATCTATTGTTAACAAATCTATAATAACTCCTGGTTATGCTTATATATAAAGAGCAATTTGGAAATTCAGTTTATCTAAAAAAACCCTGTTAAAACAAAAATATCCCTGATTACCTGGCTATATATCATACCTTACCTTGCTGAACAGTGACTGTATTTTTTGTTGTTGTTGTTGTTCTTGCGTGCATTTTTAGGATTGTAATAAGTTGAAGTATGCACATTTTATATATAGTCTAATGTCAGAAATTTGTTGTATACCTTTTTGTAATATTTTTATTGTTTAAAAGACTTGTTTTGTCAGTGTAGTAAAGGTCAGGGGTCATTTTTGTGTGAAAGGTCAAAATGTAGCATACTTACTGATTTCTTTGTTCAAGAATAGCATGTTGTTATAATTCACTGTTAGCAATTATTTTAATGTATACATGTCAAGCAATGTCGGCAATGTAGTTGTTATCTAAATCAGTCAAAGGCAAACCAGTTTTTAGATGTCAAAATTAATGTCAAATTTGTGTGAAAATCTGCAAAAACAGCATTTTTGCAATGATTTTACTTTATTGTTTTAGGGTATTTTTGTCAAAACTAGTAACTGATCATCATTCATTTTAAAGTATGAATAACAGACGAATCACTGTTGAAATAATAATGATAATTCAAGGTCAAACTTGACATTAAGGTTAAAGTTCATTTTCGTGTATATATGTCCCACAATGCCATCGAGGAAATCAAAAATGAGTCATGGTCAAAGCTTATATTAAAAGTCTAATGTCATTTTCTTGATAAAAATCTAAAACACAATGCCATTTTTATTTTCCTTATCTGTTGAAAGATATTTATCACTTTCAAAGACATATCTGTAGAGGTTTCAACATATTTATGTAATAACACTGTCAACAATGGAGGGTTCAGAGAGCTAACCTGAAATTAAGGTCAAAGATAAGCTTCGTGCAAGCTAAATCACGAAAATCGATAATTCTTGTTATTTATAATTTTGTATTGTTCAAAAAAAAATGTCAAGGTAAAACTATATTTTAAAGGTCAAACATCATCTTTATTTCAAAATCTGAAAATGTGGCTTTTAGATAAAATCAGTGTTAAAAACATTATAGAAAAATAAAGATCTGGGACAAAGGTTGGAAATGTGTTTTTGTTTTGTTGGTATTAACGTCACACTGACACTATTATAAATCATATGGCGACTTCCCAGCTTCGTGTTAGAGGAATATCCCAGACGCCGCTCTTGGCATTATTTCAATACGGGCGGGTCCCCGGATAACTAAAAACTACACTTTGTAGGTCAGTGGGATAACTTCCTCTCATGAATATCGCTGAGGTGCAAGATAAAGTCAGTGATCTTAACCTCTCAGCCACGGAAGCGGCCCCTACCTGTTTTTGAACAGTCAAATAAGTCAGGTTCGTTTTTAAATGTTTACGTCATGATGATGTTTAATGTTTAAATGGCTGGTTTGGCCTTGACACGTCAGTTTAAAAAATACAAATTAATAAGTTACAAGAAATGCTGTATTTCGTGAATCAATTTAAACAAAGTTGATAGTTTTTGTTGTTGTTGGATATAACGTCGCACCGACACATGATAGGTCATATGGCGACTTTCCAGCTTTAATGGTGGAGGGAGACCCCCAGGTGCCCCTCCGTGCATTATTCCATCACGAGCGGGCACCTGGGTAGAACCACCGACCTTCCGTAAGCCAGCTGGATGGCTTCCTCACATGAAGAATTCAACGCCCCGAGTGAGTCTCGAACCCACATCGATGAGGGGCAAATGATTGCCAAGTCAGTGTTATGACATAAAGATTTTGAAATAGATTACTGATGAATGACTAATAATGATGAAATATTTTAAAATTATAGAGAAATCGATAAACATGGCATTTTAAGATTTTCCGTGAATATGACCTTCGACGTTTGATATCAGTTTTGACCTGACTCATTTGTTGATGACCTCTTCATCTCTGACATATATGTGTATATATGTATCAAAATGAGTAACGATCAGACTCTAATAATAACAAAGAAAAAAATAGTATTGAACAATACAATTTATTACAAAGCATTTTTTTTTGCGATTTTCTAAGTTAAACATACATTTGACCTTTGATCATTGTTATTACGTTATATTAAATTTGACCTTGAATTATCATTATTATTTCAACAGTGATTCGTCTGTTATTCATACTTTAAAATGAATGATGATCAGTTACTAGTTTTGACAAAAATACCTAAAACAATAAAGAAAAGTCATTGCAAAAATGCTGTTTTTGCAAATTTTCACACACATGACTTCACTGTTTGCATTGTTTTCGGTGCTTCCGAGGGATCTACTTTCCAGATTTTTTTTTTTTAACATTTAATAATAGGTTCGCCTTTGACTGATTTTGATAAGACCTACATTGCTGACATTGCTTGACATGTACACATTAAATTGCTATCAGTGAATTAGAACATGCTATTTTTGAAGAATATTTCTAAGAAATCAGTAAGTATGTCACATTTTGATTTTTTACACAAAATGACCCCTGACAACGATCAGTTACTAAAATGAAACAAATCTTTTAAACAATAAAATTATTACAAAAGGGTGATATCATCGCCATATTTTACACACCATTTTACCCTTGACCTTTGATATCATGGTGACTTTGAATGTTTTGAAATCAGATGTGCATACCAGACATCGCCTAACATTTATAAATTAAAATGAATTGATATCATTGACTAATATAGACAAGATATTATTTACAAACAGAAAAGTTAAACAGCTGGATTTTTCATTCTTTTTATTGAAAATGACCTTTGACCTTTAATATCACGTTTGACCTTGACTCATTTTATACGATTCTCTTTATTACTGACATAGTAAGACATATATACATGTACATTGAAATACATCTCGAGCAATTACTGATAATGATAAAAAAATATTTGTTATATTGCAAACAGGAAGCTATTCATGCGATTTTTCACACAAATTTGACCTTTGACATTTGATATTAGCTTTACCATGGGCAGTTTTGGGGTTACATCTCCACTGTTGACTTTGCCTGATATACGAGAAACGAATTAACTTAACGACTAATAATTTAAGGCATATTAAACAGATTACTAATAGAAAATTTTCATATTTTTGAAAATGAACTTTGACCTTCAGTTACAGGGTTGACCTTGACTTTTTGCGATAAGCTTTTATTTGCTCGGCACGTGATCAAACAACTGTATACTGTCTCCACCAGGTAGCTTAACATATACATATAAATAAAAAATTAAAAGCAAACTGCTTATGGATTTCACAAAAGTACTTATGAAAAAGTAGATACATTGAGAAGCCTAGGAAATCCGTATCTCGAATTCCGAGGGATCGAGTGTTTTACATTATGATACAAAAATGTAATCGAAATTCAACTTAAAAGTTTGTGCACGTGTTTTCGGGACAGAACTTAAAATGTTTTCGAGATAGCCGGAAAGTTTCAACTGTACTAGTGTTTGTTAATATCGTACGTACAGGAAAGAAGGTAAGGCTAGATTTCCTTGAAACATACCAGAGCCACATATCTCCAGGTAGGCCCACCAGAAAAGAAACTGTAAGTCATATTAATACTTCCAAACCCACAAATACGTACATTTTGGTTATATAAAAAATGTAAAATAAGAATGGAATAAAGAAAAGTGTTTTTGGATGGTGGTTGTGGTTTGTTATGGAGGATAAAGAAACTACGGGTTAAATATCCAAAATAAAAGCCACGTTCCAAAGACGCAAATTCACAAAAAAAAAAGAAGTACAAGCACAGATGTGCACAAAAGAAACACACATATTTACAGCGAGAACAAAACGAAATGATAAAGAAACACAGTAGACATCGCCCAGGAACGGCCAGTGGTAACATTTTCGAATGATATATCTATTTACAAATACAAAGAAGCATGTGTACAGATAAAATCAAATCTGGAAAGTAGATCCCTCGGAAGCACCGAGAACAAGGCAAACAGTGAAAATTGCAGACTCGGTTTGATTGAGTCTGTTCATGAGCAGTAATGGAAAATGCAACACTGCCCACGCCCCCTAGCACCGGCTTAAGCAGTATTCAATCTTCAAACCTAAATGAGTTGAAATCAATGACCCCGAAGGACCAGAAAATATAACAACACTAAGATGAAGTCGGGGCGACTTTTTACGGCCGCTTATTCTATTGGCAGTGCATCATGTCTGTACAATTTATTATCTTCTTTGCAGTTCGTTTGATCTTCATTATCTATCAATGAAGTATAATGCTATGTAAGCGTAAAGGTCATACATGTATCAACTGTTGTCGATCATGCAATTTGAATTATTTTAGATGGCGTAAGTAGTACCGAACATATGGGAGCTACAGAACCTGTAAGCAAAGGAACCTGTGAGTAAGGAACTTGTGAGTAAGGAACCTGCGAACAAAAACAAATTCTGATTTCAAGTAAAAGTACTTAATACGGTGAGCGTTACCTAGATTAATGAATTTCGATTTCCTATGTCACCAGTTACAAATATACAAGTTTGGGTTAAACGCCGTTTTTTTTTTTGAGTCGGCTAAACGCTGTCAAGCGTTTGACGAGTCCTTGCTACCGCACGATTTCTCATTCTTAAATGGCCTCACAACACAGCGAAGTGATGTAGTTCCATTGGATTGTCTCTAATTTCAAAGAGTTCATTGATCGAATGAAGTTCATTTATGTCAATCCTATTTGCTATGACCAATATACGATGTAATCTGTCATATTTATGACTTGTAATTGTGCAATACTCGAATAAAGCCACGTATTTTCTTCCGCGGTAACTCATTAAGCATAAACACGCATAACGATTCTGCGGGATTTGGTAATACATTTGCGCATATGATTATGGTGACGAATTTTATGCCCTTTTGTCACAAAATAGCAAATATGATGTTCACAAATTCAAATAAAAACTGCATATTAACTTATTAGCCAAATTATCCATTTGTTACCCTGTCCGTTTCAAAAAATAATCTTTAAAATCATTGCGCAAATAACAAATTTATTGTGCTGTGCATTTTATGAATTGCGCAGGTTTACAAAGCTTGCGTAACATCCAGCGAAAGACAAAATATAGTTTCAGAACATACTGCTAGTATTTTATTGAGTGGGTACCTCTGAAAGCATTGGAATGTCTCTTATCAAAGAGTTTACCACATCGATGAAATTAAATTATGACAGCTCCATTTTAAATGACCCGAATAAGATATGTGCAGTACGTTAATTCTTCCGCGAGACTTCGCGGATGAATCCTAACTACATTCTGGACACTTCTCGGCGAACACGCGTGACCTGTTTATAACAATGCTTCTACGACTTTGCGTGTGTTGAATTTTGCAGTCAGTAAACGGATAAATTATCGGAAGAAGAAGCTCTTACTGGTTTGTTTCGTTATTACTGATATTAAAAATGATATTAATTCTTATTTTTCGAGAAATGAACAAATCGGCGAAACATTAAATTGTATTTTCTTGTAGTTTTTGAAATCGAAAGTAGATCGTCTATGTTTGGCTGCTTTGACGAAACGAAACAACTTTTTTATGAAAAGATTTAAATAAGAGGTAATTTAACCGTAAACTTCAATGTCAGATACTGCCAATTGCTGCTAAATGTCTTCGTATCATCACAATTTGTAAAATATATTGTTGAAACTGGAGAAAAGTGTAATCATATCCGGATATAATATTTTGGGTAAATATCGAGCTGTGTTATGAAATTTTAACATTCAAGTAACATACATGATAGATATTATTGTAACAGAAATGATTCTAGAATTTATTTTTATTACACCTACATATAATCTATGTCAGACTCGTATTCTAGTCCTGAGGTATGATCTGAAAGTAAAAAGATGAAGTGACAGTCATACTTTGGATATTGTAATACTAGAAAGAATCTAGATCGTAACCTTTCTGGAATTTTGACTGGTTTGGATAATTTGCTTACGATTCAGGTTCGCAAAAAAATGAAACCGCCACCCATTCTGCTTTTCATGATGACACATGGCTTGATTTTTGCAGTCAGTAAGCGGATAAATTATCCCGATAAAGAGTTTAAAGAGTGTTTAATTACTATTGATTTTAAAAATGATTTTATTTCTTATTTTTCGAGAAATAAACAAATCGGCGAAACATTTAATTGTATTTTCTTGTAGTTTTTGAAATCGAAAGTAGATCGTCTATGTTAGAGTGCTTTGACGAAACGAAACAATTTTTTTTATGAAATGATTTAAATAATTTCACCGTAAACTTCAATGTCAGATACTGCCAATTGCTGCTAAACTGTCTTCATATCATCACAATTTGTAAAACATATTGTTGAAACTGGAGATTTTGGCGGTATAAAAGAAAGTGTAATCATATCCGGATATAATATTTTGGGTAAATATCGAGCTGTGTTATGAAATTTAAACATTAAAGTAACAGACATGATAGATATTATTGTAACAGAAATGATTCTAGAATTTCTTTTTTTTATAATACATAGTTACATAGAATCAATATCAGACTTATATTCTAGTGCTGAGGCATGACCTGAAAGTAAAAATATGAAGTGACAGTCATTCATACTTTGAATATTGTAATACTAAAAAGAATCTAGGTAATATTTAGAAATTGAAACATAAAATTTTCAGTTAGAAATCGCACCAAAGGCTGTATCAAGGGTCTACATTTTCAAAATTTCCTTGTGGTGATACTCCAAACCCTACTTGCAGGAGGGGGTATCCTCCCACACCCTCCTCCCATATTGCCACTTTACAGTTTGATACATTTGCCCTTTTACCACCTGCCACAATGCCCATTTCAAAATCTGACTGCAGTTCAAAGCGGGAAGGAACACCCCTCCCCACACCCACCCTGCTACCGACCACGTAAAAATGGCTCAAACATTTTTTCAGCCCAGTCTGGGCCTGTCTACATGAATCAAAACGGATAATTGAAAGTACATAGACTTGGGGACTACTGACATGGTTTTGAAGGGGTTAACAGGTCTGAAATAGAATAAATGATGGTTTTAACTAAAAAAGAACTGCATTTATTAATATTGGTTATCTTTTCCGAAATTGGTAGCTAGTCCGAGTAACTTCTCTTAGTTTCGAATGCGCAATTTTCCTGTCAGTGTAAACATTCATGACACTATATATTGACACTCAGCAACATTTACATATCTTTAAACGCAAAAGTAAGTATACTTTAAATTCACATCCCTTATAATATGATTGAACAATACCTAGCGTGTGCCACGGTTATTGCCAGGCCCCTTATCTGTAAAATATCTGAACAGTTCTTTCGTCCATCCGTTACAAATTGTATGTGGCAATCCGCGCTATAAAATTTCAATATATAAATTTTCATATTCAAATCTTATCATGTGCGAATATATACCAGCCGATAATTGCCTGTTTTGGTAATGCCGGAGGCAAATGTTTACTGGAAAAATATTTATAGTTATGGGCAGTATCTTAGTGTCACCTGTCAAATTGTAGTTTGTACTTTCAACATTTTTATTTTTGCGAACCACTCTTCAATTTTAGAGAAATATATTGGGTTTAAATACTTGTATAATGTCAATCAAAGTTTTACTAGGCATCGACTGAATGTCCATTTCATCTATTGTAACAAAATCTCTGTTCAGTTGGGGAAAAAAACTAAAACCAAACTGAAACTGGTAGACTATACTACCAGTACATCAATCATTAGCCGACTCTCAGGCCCTTCAGGCCTTTGATTTTTTTTGAAATACTGTTGAAAAACGGTATTAAACCCAAAACAAACACACAAAACCAAACGGGAGGGAGCTACAGAGTCTTAGGGGAGCTACATAGCCTGTAAGCAAAGAAGCGTGTGAGCAAAGGAACCTGCGAGTAAGGAACCTGCAAACAAAAACCGTCGTTTTTTCTGCTTTACATTTTAAATAGACACTTTTCAATCTAGGACTTTCATAAGAAGTGTTCGCATTAGACATCTTACTCAATGTCTGTGAGAGTACAAGTCGTAAAAGAACATGCAATACGTCGATATTGATAATAAAAGAGGAGAAAATGTTACAAAGATATTATTTCAAATAAAAAAACAATTCCGCTACGTACGCGGGTGCTTAAAAGTTATTTCGAGTTCTAAACAGGAAATATCCAGGAATATTTACAATCACTTATATAAAGCACATAATAAATTTGTAATGATGCTACCTGAAGTCATCAAAAATTAATCTCCAAGTTTGGTTCTCACCGCAGTATCAAAAGTACAATAAGCGTAGTGACTGGAGCGGGTAATAAGACGGTAGAAATTATGGTCAGCTGAGCTTCTTTTTCAACAACAAGAAATCCCGAGAGTTTGTATCAATTCAACCACCTAGATATAAATGAATTACGACTCAATTGAGAATATAAAGCGGTTATGTTAAGGCTGCGACTTGAAAAGTTACAAGTATTAGTTAAAGAGACTGATAAAGTTAAAGAAAATTGATGATTAACATTTATCATTTGGCAATTATTTTTAACTATTTGAAAACATGGAATGTTTTATCAGTTTAATTTGAAGCAATAACATGTTCTACCGGTCATGGGAACATACGACCAAGATAATAGGTAAGGGTAGATTTCTCGGAAGCACCGAACACCACAAATACAGCCTCGGAGCCACGCATTTGCAAAGTAGTCCCACAACAAAAAGTAGCTGTAACGGAAAATACAACAAGTACATTTTCATTTGATGCAAAAAATAGAAAAAGGGGAGAAGGAAGGGGTAGGGGTAGAAAGGGGGATTGAAGGGGAAAGTGGAAAAAGGACGAATATTCAAAAAGGGAATGCTACGTTCCTTAATCACAGTTACCTTACAACCGCAGATCACGTACAAAAGACAAACACATACCATACACAAACACACATAACTAACTTACATAGATAAACAAGACAATTAAGATATAACAACACTGTAGGGACCAGCCCAAGACACACGGGCGCTCACACACACACAAACACGCACGCACACACACACACACACACACACACACAAGCAGAAAAAAACAACAATCTGGCACAGCCTTAGGATTCCGGCAGCCAGCCAGAATTAAGGTGGGCACGATAACTCACTCATAGTAAAATGGGAAGGGATGTCAAAAGAAAGGATGGGGTGCGATAGGGGGAGTGAGGAGAAAGAGGAAAGAAACGTTAACAACAAGCAAGACAACATACTTTACACAAAATACAAGACGGACAGAAAACAAGTTTTACCTGTTATAGGTACATGGGACTGAAACTGTTTACTTTGAAATGGTTAGAATTGTTTTAACAGAGACAAAGTCATATTATGAATACCAAAGACTAATAATTTAAAGGATGCCTTTATCTACTGATATGTTCGGCTGTTTATTTGAATAAGCACTTACCTTCAAGCATTTTACATTTATTCTTTCGCATTTAACAATTATCACTTGACAATTACTGTTTGACAGTCAATATTTGACATTAAGCATTTGGCAAATAGTATTATATATAACTGTTTGGCATTTCGCATTTGGCAATTAGCTTAGCTTATCGTCCTTCCATATATATATGTGACATGTGCGTGTCCGTTTGTACTGCTAGGCGCTTTGCCGTAATTGGTCTGGTATATTGTGGTGGTGATTTAGTTCGTATTAATGCTCTCTACTATATAACAATTTATAATATGAACTCACGTATGGGGAAGTCAACTGTTCTGAATATAATTATATCCCTTAATGCAAATTATCTATATATATTCAATGTATCCTCGAGATCCGGTTAACTTTCAGAGAGAGAAAATATAGCTTCTCTGGTCCCAATCAGTTAAAAAGACTAAAATGTCACTACTGATTTGTGAGACATGAAAACAGAGATTTGAGTATATATATGCAAATGTTGAACCAGTACGAATGTGTAGTACAATTCGGGCTCGTATATAAAGCAGCATCGAAATTAATCTTATTGGGTTAGTGGACTTGCTGTGGCATGTGCGTGTTCGTTTGTACTGCTAGGCGCTTTGCCCTAATTGGTCTGGTATATTGTGGTGGTGATTTAGTTCGTATAACTTCTCTCTACTATATATATATATATATATATATATGGATCAACAATCAAATATGCAGTGCGCTTTAAGATATCGACACTGCAGGCTGCTGAAAATATTTAATAACTGCAAGTTTAAGAAGTGTTTCAGAAAAGCGTTGTACTCTGTAGGTAGTCTGTTTTTAAGAAACATGTAATTTTCAGATTCTTTGTAAGATATTTTGAAATATGACTTTCCTCTAGTCTGGTATTTGATTGAAAAATAAAGCAATAACAAATCTATTGCGTGCAATTACCATTGTTTCTTGTCATTGTTCTCTACTCTCTATTAACTAATGATATATGCATTTACAACCTTTGATATAAAATGTTTGAGAATTATGACCAAAAGACTAATGAAATGAAACAAAATGCTAATTATGTTCATATGAAATCAAAACCATCCACTTTATGTATCCATACTATACAACATGTTATGTTGTATAGTAATAGCATATGTAAAAATATTACAAATCATATGCTAGTGCCAATGCTCATCTGACACAGGGCCAGTCATTCTCGAGTTATGGTTCTGGCCTACATACTCTCCTACTGATTATATACAAGTGCACAAATGACCATACTAAATAATGATGAACAAATTTACAAAGTTGCCAGAATCTGAAATGTACATGTACCTACTAATAACAAATTAGTAGTAAAATTGTATCATGTTATCACTTAAGTTTTAGTCGTTTGTATCTATATAATAAATTGGTAATACATACAGCTCTGTTCAAACATGTCAATTTGCAGTAAATGAATTAATATTTATTTCCCCCTTTTTTAATGTATTTTAATAATTCATGCTAATATAACCCACTATCATATGATATTACAATGCTTATTAAAAGAAATAAGCTAAAACAAACTTCGTATTTAACAGAAGTGGGTGGGGTAATAACAAAATATCTTCTATTTAATGGCAGGAGATAAGAAATAAGGTACCTCAACTGATATTTTAAGACGTTTTGAGATGGTTGGGTGTTGTTAGAGAGGATAAAGAAACTACGGGTAAATATTCAAAGCCCCGTTCCAAAGACAAAAATTCAGCAAAAAAAAAAAAAACAAAAAAAACATCAACAACAGAAGTACGAGCACTGATGTGCACAAACAGAAACACACGCGCCGACAGCGAGGACTAAACGAAAAGATGAAGGAACACAGAAGACAACGCCCATGAACGGCCAGTGACAACTTATTCGAAGGATAGATCTAATTACTTTTTTCTTCACTCTAGATAATGCAAAGAAGCAATTGTACAGATGAAAGCTTAATCCTGTTGACAGTGTATCATTTCTGTACAATATATTACCTTTCTTGCAGTTCATAAGATCTTCAATTTCTATCAAGGAAATAGAATGCTATGTAAGCGTAAAGGTCATATCAACTTTGGTCGATCATGGAATTTGAATTATTTTAAATATGGCGGATTTCAAGGTGTTCAATCTGCAGTTATACAGCCATGTCCTATCATAGAGAATTCAAATGTGTATATAAAGCTTCCTCTTAGGAAGAAGAAGTTTCGCATGAATATGTCTCACAAGAACCAAATATTCTGTCAAACTAAGTGACTAACTTAAGTAGACCTAATAGTGTATTTCAGTGCTATTGAAAAGACGCAGTTAAACATCGAAACGTTACGCAGTTTAATATAAAATGATAAAATAACGTACACTTGCAATATTTCACAAGTACTCGATGGTGCCTTAAAAGAACGTCTCAGCTTATGTTAAGAGGAAGACCCAGTGTCACCCCCCTCCCACCCTTCCGCACATAATTTTAGGCGTACACTTGCACCTCGATAAAACCTTAGATTGCTCGCAAGTCAACTTGATGGCTTACTTACATTTAAAATTGACATCGCATGTGGGGTTTCACACCAAAGAACAATCGGATACAAATTACAGACCACATCTTATGCTGCTATATTTAACATTGATCATTTAAATATGTACCTAAATAATCGAATAGTTGGTACTAATTCTCAAGATTTCAAGATTTTATTCATAAAAATTCCTAAATAATAACTTTACAAAATGCCACATATAGATACATGTAAAAATGTCTGATTTTTAGATTTAGAACACCACTTTTGGCAAAGAATTTTTCTACATACTTCTAGTTGCAATAAATAATTATCTTATATTTTAGACACAAAGTGTTGTCAAAATATTTCTACATTTATCTATATACACCAAGTACTGTGCATACTGCTACATCAATTCAATAAAATGTTTAGACATTAACTTGGCCTGAAAAATACACCACTGTTGCTTTGTAACTTGATAATTTTATCTCTCATTTTTATGCAAATCGTGCATAAATTATCATCATGGAAACAAACTTATACATTTATTTTGTGTTACGCTAACCGTTGCAATTTAATCTACCAATCTGGATTCGGATACAGATAAACCAAAGCAAATTACGCACTTTGAATTTGCATTTGCAAAAATAGATGTTGTTTGAATTGATTAGAAAAAATGCTAAGTTTCGCGTGAGAAATTGCGTGATGTTTATGACAATTTCTAAAAAACCGAAACATTCGTAATGTGTGGATAGACGCACTTAGGAAAACATAAACAATATACGGATACAGCATACAGTCAAGCATTGTACTTAAACAATGAAGATGATTTCAAAAACGATAACAGCAACAACAAAAAATCTATTTTAACTTTTTTCCATTGCCTATGCACGTATAACCTTTAAAATATCACAAGACTCGGGTGTGCGATTTGTTTACATGTGTAGCAGTTGTGATTAGTGCTGACACAGTGTTAGGTCCTTTTAACAATACACAAAATTACTGCGAGGGTGTTGGCAGTTGTCCAATATATCTTAAAGTATATTATGACAGTGAGTGACATAAAATTATATGTCTAAGTAACCTGGAGTGTGTTGTTGAATTATGATGTAATAAACCATTTCGCAGGACGCTGCTTCTTCAACATTCTATTTCTCTAAAAATTGCAATTGTATTTAGTGATGTATATTTGTATTTTTGCTGAAACTTTCTTGCAATACTGACGTAACTGGATAATAAAAAAACAACAGCGAACTTAAAATTAAGCATTTTAAAACATTGGTTAAAACATAAATGAATATGGATCCGGTATCGTGCTTGAGCGGGTAAGTTACAAAATCTATACGAACAATGGGCGGTACCTTAGTTTGCATTCCTAAAAAGCATCAGTTGTTTTCGAGTTATTGATCCTAGAGTTATTGCTATTTGACATAGTTTATGCGTTTTAACAATGGCAGGATTCGTGCTCGTAAACACGAGCGGTGTGATAAGCTATGAGTTTTAAATGATTATCTTTGTAATATGTAGCATACAAATGTAAATGTCACAAACGCAGTATGGTAACGCTACCAACGTTATCTTGTTAACGTTAACGCTTATCTTGCTGACTATTTTTCAACATTTTCGAGGGAAGTTCTCACGAAGAGCCGGGAGATGGAAACTCCACTCTTCACCAACCCAAAACTCGTATACCCTTTGCTGTTCATACCTGGTGTACAGTTCAAAACCACCTAGGTACGTTTCCGACCACGCCCATTCTCAACAATACCAAGGATAATGCAGGAAGGGAAAATAATGTTCGTTATTTCCATTGTAGTCCTTGAATTCATTTATACACTCGTATATGTACTTTCTTGAAATATGAACAAATTACTTCCGCGTTAGTCACACTAAACGGTTGGTGTAAACAAGAAGAAAGTTAGCTGTATTCTATAATATACCCCTATATCATTGTAAAGGTTTATGCTATCTTGTAGCTATTAAATGAGCCGTGCCATGAGAAAATCAACATAGTGGCTTTGCGACCAGCATGGATCCAGACCAGCCTGCGCATCCACGCAGTCTGGTCAGGATCTATGCTGTTCGCTAACGTTTTCTCTAACTGCAATAGGCTTTGAAAATGAACAGTATGGATCCTGACCTGACTGCGCGGATGCGCAGGCTGGTCTGGATCTATGCTGGTCGCAAAGCCACAATGTTGGTTTTCTCATGGCACGGCTCATTTGTTTAAAAGAGAAAATTTGGTTTGTAATTTACATCAATAACCATGCAACTTGAAAATGTTATAAAAAAGCTATCTATAAATAAAACAAATTATTAATCGGATACGTTACTTTCAACAATAGTAGTAAATATCTGGTTTTACATACAGTTTAAACCAGGACGTTTAGAATATAAAACAATCCCGTTCAAATATTTTTCTTATGTTTTTTGTTTCTGTAAGGTAAACAGGAAGTTATTTTCAAAATCCTCTAATTTAAAGTTTTAGGTGAATTTTATGTTATGTGTGTATGTATCATCCGGACAAACAGTACTAGTAATTGTCGATGATAAGAAAAAAGATCTTGTAGTACTGTATGTGCGACTCCTAGTTATATATCCTAGGCTGGATCTTGTAGTACTGTATGTGCGACTCCTAGTTACATATCCTAGGCTGGATTAATGGCAATTTTATCAGTAAGTACTTTTTGCGTTTTTCTGCACATAATTATTATCATTTAAACAGGCAAACATTTGACGAATATCTTCAAAGATTTGATAATGCGTAAGATATTGAAATAATATATCTCAGTCATTTCCTCTTGAATAAAATAAAAATCATTGTTGTTCAGATGCTTATTATTAAATCACATTGGCTGCGCCCACGTCATATAATTCCCAGGTACTGGTTCAAGTCGTAAATTCGGCCACTTTTTGCAGTTTTTCGTAAATACTTCTTTTGTTTTACAATTGATTTGTACAATATTTCTACCATATGTGCTTTGATACAATCAACATTGATTATTATCATTAACGGCCGTTTACATATGGTAAACAAAACAACCGCGCTTAAAATAACAGACAGGTTTAGCCTCCACATTTTACCTTCTAGAGGTTGTAAATATTCGGCCACTTTTTAAACATAAAGTTGGATGTATTTTCAACATTTTCTTGGAAATAAATCGATGCTACAGCCAAAATTGTTATTTTTTCAACAAACTGCAATCAATTTTCAATATCATACCTCATGGTAATTATTTGCCAACAGAGATTTAAAATGCGCCTGTCATCCTTCTCACACCAGCATGACGTAGTTTAATTTTTACGTCACTGTTTGTCACACATTCTAGCATAACACTCATGTTCTTGTCACTTTTCGGGAGTGTTTCAACAGGAGAATAAAGAGAATCTCTCGCTCACGTGCTATTATAACAACTTTTTATATATGCGCTTTCTGTGGCAATGCATAAACATATTACGGCCCCAAAACGGATAATTCAAAAGGAAATGACGTCAACGTGAAAAAACAACGTAGACATGGAAATTCAATGACGTTGAGGGACAATATATTCATTTTCTTGGTTTTAACGCATTTTATGCTAGTTAGCGCATGTGCTTTTGGTGTTATAAAGTTTAGATTTGAATTAACCCTTGCCGGGCCTCAGAATAAACGAGCGCGTGCAATGACGTCACGCGACCCGCGAGACAAAATATTTGCTATTTAGAGTACACAACTTTAGGGAAGGACAACTTTTTTTCTACTCACCTCAACTTGTTGTTTTTTGCCGACTTTGTTGCTAACGCAAGCGCTTGTGGTGACACAGATGCGTTCTCGAGCATCTGGCTCGAAAAAAAACATTAAAGTTGGTGGCCGAATATTTACGACCTGGCCGAATTTACGACTCTAATCAGTATCTGAACTCCAGACAAGGATTTGATTCAACGACAAGGGCCCTCCGTGTTCGCACTCTAAACTTTATTTTAGCTGTGTTGTAGAAATCTTAGAAGTCATAAAGTAAAAGATTATGTATACTGTCTTACAATTCACTACAACATAACTGAAATTAATTCTTTTATTTGACTGTCGAAATTATACAATATCGATTTTACCTGGGTTAGTGGATATCTGATTCTTATGCTACCGGTACTAGTTACATACAAGTAGTACCAAACGGGAGGGAGCTACAGAGCCTGTAAGCAAAGGAGCGTGTGAGCAAAGGAACCTGCGAGTAAGGAACCTGCAAACAAAATCTGTACCCCTGATACGGTGAGCGTCCATTTTCATGTGTGCGTAAGTATTTGTTCATGCGTGCGTGCGTGCGTGCGTGTGTGTGTGTGTATACAAAAGAACGCCTTTACCGCCAGTCACGCAATAGAATTACTTCGTTTTTCTGCTTCACATTTTAAATATGCTCTTTTCAATCTAGGACATTTAACCTGACAAAAGTATTCGCATTAGATCTCTTACTAAATGTATGTAAAATTAAAAGGCGTAGAAGTGCATGCACTACGTCGAATGGATATTAAAAAGAAGGAGCAAATTTTACAACGATATTATTTCAAATAAAAAAATCCCGCTGCGTACGCGGGTGCTCAAAAGTTGTTTCAAGTTCTAAATAAGAAGTATCCTGGAATATTTACCATCACTTACATAAAGCACATCGAGCTGTAATGAAACAAGACCTACTGAAGTCATCAACAATTTATCCCCAAGTTTGGTTCCCTGCGCAGTAAACAAAGTAAAAATAGCGTAGGGACCAGAGCGGGTTATCAGGTGGTGGAAATTATGCTCAGTTGAGTCGAGCTTCATTTTCGACAAGAAACCCCTAGAATTTGTATCCATTCGCCCACCTAGATATAACTTGAAAACCAGACGCATAAAATGTATTATTCAAAATAACATTTTGATTTTAAATAAATACATGAAACAAATGTACTATTTTTCCTCAAGTCAACGACCTTGCAAACAAATAGGACTGATCAGTGTCCTATAAGAATTAGTTCTTTGATTTGAATATTAATTTGATACTGTTCTTTTACCACACCTTTTCACATCATGATCATGCTGCTTTTTAATACATTGTATAAATATAAGTATTTTTTGATGTCAACAATTAAATATACTCCTTGCTGCGTTTAACAAAGGAGGAAAATTAAAAAAATTAGATATCAAATAATATTATGCTGCAGGGGCGTAGCTGGGCCCTTTATCATAGTCTGCAGAGGTTGTGTATGGGGGTTCTCAGGTATAATCCCAAACAATTGTTTTAGGGAGGCGGTAAAATAATACATTTTGGCATACATTTGAAGCAAACACAGTGATGAAGAACCATATTCTTTCTTGAATAAAATTTGATATAAAGTGTGTTATTTTACTGTAAATTATTGCAGTTCAGAGGATTTCTTTCTTTTGCTTGTCCAATATTCACTACGCTTCTGCGTATCTGCGTAAAGACAGCTACACGTCTGTCTGTTCTGTATACAGCAAATAAATTACAGAATATGACATGTAATGGACTAAGCCATGTGACAGATAAACAAAGAGAATTATTAAAACGCGCCAAAAACAAAAATAACTTATAATGAGTTTGTAAACAAAGCAACAATGACCCAAAAAGAGGAGTAGGGACCTTTTTGACACGAGTTGAGAGGAGTTAGGAGAAGTGCCTCCATGCGTGCTATTGAGTACCTCAGGAGTGACTACGAGTGTCATAACAGATATAACTAAAGCCTGTATGAATATAATTATTTTTTGTCAAATTTGTTTTGAGAAACTAGCTTTCTTTACTTATAATGTCTTATAATTTTATTTTAGACTTGAGCATTATGCACCTCGTCCATAAAAAATGATACAATCAAATATAAGGTCAACAATACATATTCCGTGTTAAATAATACTTAAACATATGAAATAAAGTAAAGAAGGTATAGGTAAAATGTATTCTGTACAATAATAGTACGTACACAATCCATAAAGTAGTAAAGAAGGAATAGGCATACAGGAATAGCTCAAATATGTGTGGCAACAAACATATAATGTCATGTTCAAAGTATGTATTAATGCTATCATATTTGACGTGCACATCATTTAATGATTTATGTCTATATAGATTAAGCAAAAGTTACAGTGTATTACGCAGTAAAGATTCGTAAAAACTGCGGGTTATAGGGTAAAAGCAAACAGTTAGATTTCTAGCTAGATAATTAATATTGACATATTTTACATTTATGTAATATTATTATTTATTGTCAACATAATCTCAATATATTTCGCCTTATTTTCAAGACATAGTTTATGAAACATGTTAATTTATTAAGAGTATTTACATTTGAACTTGACATCAACTGAGTTAGTTTTAACATATTTGGTCTTTCGTAAAAGTATTTATCAATATATCGTTTCCTCATTACTCGGTAGCCTAGGCATAAACAGATCATATGAAATTCATCTTCAATGTCTCTTGATTGACACACTTCACAAGTTCTTTCTCTTCTGACCATATCGACCTGTCTCGATTCTCAAAACGGTGTCTATACAGCTTATTACTTATAATACTGAGGAAGTCAGGGTATTCAAAGTCACACTTTAAGTGAGTGTTTACATACAACACCTAATTGTCTCGTATTTCACTTCTCCAATTTTGTTTGAAAGTATCAATAAGTCTTTGATTAAATAGTGATATGAACTGATTTGGATTCACAGCTGAAGGCGTTTCCCATACATAACCAAATCCGTTTTCATATAACAACTTAATATTTGTACACCAGTTAAGTTTGTTATTACTCAAATCTTTCAATAACAAACTATACGTTTTACTGATAAATGACACAATTGTCCGAGTAAATAACTTTAAACCAGTATTTGATAATTCTTACAAATCTGTTTACATACGATGGATAGCGACTTAGTTCTCCATATATGGCTGCATTACACGTTGATACCTTGACATTTAATAGTCTTTTGCAGAATTTTAAATGAACTCTTTGTATATCCCCAAACCTGAGCTGAATAACTTAATATTGATGATACAAAGGAGTCAAATAAACTGCACATTATTCTTGGTGTAAAATCAAAGTCTTTCGTATTTATTAATTAAGCAGTTCACATCTTTCAGTTCTTTAGCAACCAACATTTGTATATTAAAGCTAAACTTGCCATGAGGGTCAAACACTACTCCCAGATAATTAAAATTATTGCCTACGTCCAGCTGTGAACCATTGTATGTCCACTTTTCATTCTCTCACCGGACCACTTATCCTGAAGACCGTAACTTTCGTTTTGTCTATATTAACAGCGAGGTCCCAACGGTCGCAGTACACTGGTAAATATTCTAAACTTTGCTGTAATCCCTCTACTATGGTGGCTAATTCTGGCATTTCACGATTTCGCCCCGCGACCCCGACGAGCGAAAACACGAGAATTAACAAGTTAAAATGGCGGGATGCGGGGCGACAACTCGCTATTTAGCGGGATCGCGGAGCGAAAACTCGCTGTTTAGCGGGGTCGCGGGCGAGATTTAGTAACTGATATGTCGGGAGTGCGGGGCGAAAACACGATAATGAGCTCTGCTTAAACTCTAGTTTCGCACCGCGTCTCCGACATTCCAGTTTCTAAGTCTCGACTTTTCGTCCCGCGACCCCGCTTAAATAGCGAGTTTTTGCTCTGCTCCCCCGCGCCCCCGCCATTTTAACTTGTTAATTCTCGTGTTTTCGCTCGGCGGAATCGCGGGGCATAAACGCGAAATGGCAGAAATCATCCACCATAGTAGTCGATAATCCTTCCTTAAAACTAAACTGGAAATCTGAATTTATATTTTTCTCCCTACTCCAGTCTGACATCCTTGTATTTAAAGTTAAGGTGAATATTTTTGAAATAGAACTAACTACCGTTATTCCTCGATAAGTCTGTACATTGCTGTTGTCGCCTTTTTTTGAAAAATCGGTATGATTAATCCTTTCATTCATGGCCAGAAGATAAAACAATATTAAACAGATCTCTCAAATATGACCCGATGATGTCGCCTGCCTTAATAAAGTATTCGTTGATTATGCCGTCATTTCCGCCTGCTTTACCTCGCTTTAAAGACTTAATAGCTTGCTGAACTTCTTCCATCTAGTTCTGCAAAGACAGGATCATCGATTGAAATCCCATTTCTACAGAAATCTTCACTTTCACCGTCAGTTGTAACGTTAATCTCATCAGATAAATTATTAAAATATTCATAGAAATCATTCATTGAGATATTATCTCCTCGTTTATTATTTCTCATTGAGAAAAAATTCCAAAAGTCGCATGGTTTTTTAGACTTAAGGGCCTCAATCTCCCTCATTCATACAATGTTATGTTTTTTTGTGTGTGTTTTTTGCGTTTGCCTCTTATAAAGTTTTATACTGTTTCTTTTTAATCATTCACTGATACCGTTTTTCATCTGCTTTTACATCGTTGAACAATCGCAGAGCTTCCAAATACTCATTCTAAAGGTTTCATCAAACCATTCGGAACGTTCCAATATATCATTATTGTTAAATTGGACTTTTTAGTTATTTGACCTAACGTCCTTGTAGAACAAAGGTTTGACTTCTTCATTTATTATCCCTACAAATCTGTTAACCATGCTATCGACTGTATTTCTATCGGCAGCAGCAGCCTCCGAATCACTCAACATAAGGTTTAATTAATTCTGGCAATCTCGTTATCAGTCTTCGTCTGAATTGCGAACAACTTTGCATATATAAATGAATTCCCTTTTTCATTTTCTGTGCTTTTACAATTTGTTACGACATTAAATTCAAGAACAGCATGGTCGGAAAAGATGTTAAAATCTGAAATTTTAAATGATTGGATGTATTTAAAATGACATTGCTCACAAAAGATGTATTTAAAATGACATTGCTCATACAAAGTCTATAACTGTGCTTCCTTTATATGATTATTCACCTTTAGGCTTTAGCCTACCAATACATATCCTTAATTCTACCGCTTTTCACATATCCAATACTTGTATACCGTAAGGATTAAACTGTGTATCCATTTACGTCCGATCAAGAGGTCTGACACGTAATCATCGCTGTCCAGAATTTAGTTCATTCTGTCATAAGCAATATAGTCCGATTTAAATCCAACTGGGCTATTCATATCACCCGCAATCATTATTATATCACGGCTTTTTTTAAAAAAAAGATTATATCGATGTCCATCAATTCGAACAGATTTTGATTATTTTAAATATATTGATTATTGTGTACACGTATTTTACAGTATACGTTATATATGTTTCATGATTTTATGCCTGAATAAATTTGATTTGAATTGAATTGATGATACACTTCATACTTCAAGTCACGGTATCGTGTTTCACAAAATGTGTACGCAATGTTGTTTATATTTATTTTTATTAACCTTTCGCATGATTATATATCCTATAGACTGTGTGGGGAATGATATTATACCTTATCTATGACGCGGATTTTTAAATCAGTAAGTGTAATATATTTTGATCTTACATGTTAAACAAATAATTTTCTTTCTTTTTCATTTCTTTAAAGTGGTTCTAAGCATTTTTTTTTCGGTTTTTAGTTCCAATTATATTTGATAGATCTAGTTTTCACTGCGAAATTACCAAGATATATTTCACTATTATAATATTTCAATAATTCACTTGAAGTCATATTATAAAGTATTGAACTATAAATAAATCATGCAAATAAAATTATATTTGAATGAGCTATTACATTTTGTTATTGCAACTTCACTCAAATTCACTTTTTCAAACAGTGAGCAATCTAAAGATATTTTTCACTGGTACTGAATGAAAAAAATATTAGTTACACTGAATCGGAGATTTTTTATGGAAAATATGCTTCTGTAAAGGCATACATGAACATACATACATTGGGTGTTGTTTTTTTTTTAGATTTTCTAAATATCTTTTTTTTATTCCATACAACCAATTTATTGATGTAAATGAAAAAAAATAATTATATAGCCTTGTAAAAGTAAGAAGGGACAGAGGGAACCAGATTAACCCTAATGATGCTGGACACGATTAGTTCTGTCTATGGGACCAGTGTGGATCATGATCAACCTTCACAATTGTGCAGTCTGATCGAGATCTGCACTTTTCACCATTCAGTTAGTATTTTTGGGGATAATCACCCCTTCAAATAGTTAATGGGTCTGTCCTAATTAGAGGATGGACAAGTTCATTACAGAAATTCTGCAGGGTATGGGTTAATACATAAATAGAGATAAAGCAGACAAGTGTGAGAGTTTTTTATATTTTACATAAACATATCTTTAGGAAATGAAATTAATTTAGTATGTTTAAATTTTCTTTTCTATCATCATTGGAAAAAAGTAAATTGGGCTCTATTGCTTTTCTATTCAAGCAAGAAATAAAACCCCTACTACAAAAATGTATTTGCACATAACACGTACCTATTATTGTTATAATGTTATAATAGCTTGTAATTTGTAAGACTACTAGAGGATATGCTTCGACCCTTACTAGTCATTTGACGAGGCAAATAAATGGGGTCACCTTTCAGTAGGGCCCGAAAAATAAAATGAACATACATACATACGTTAACATACATTAAAAGTATACTCAGTTAAACTTTCGAAAATGAGTATTTTTGACATAAACATTACTACGATGACGTTCCGCATTCCGCACTGCGCATGATTTTTGAAATGTGTTACTCTTTCGTTAAACCATTAAAATGGCATTAACTAAAAATTTATTTGTTATGAGAGTTTACATGTCAAATGTTTTGATCAGGTGTTCACTCGGTGAAAGGTATGAATACATGATATACATGTCACTTTGTAAACTAGAAGATGCACTATTTTTACAAGTGACATAGCCGTACGTTTACGAGTGATATATCGTATAGTCTTAAACATATTTATTTTTAACAAACATTTCTTCTTCTTTTTTACTTCATGTGTACATTGGTTTTAAGCCAGATTGTTCTGATTATGCCCACTCAAGCTATAAAACATAATTATACTAAACTTTTGATGTTTTCAAAAATTACAAAATATATTTCGCTAATATTTCATTGATTCTCCGAAGAGAAAATCATATTACAAAATGATAGTTCAGGTTTTCAACAACAACAGCTAACAACTCAGACAACATTTTATTAACAAATATCGACAATAACTTGTCTTTGGGTAATGAACAAAAGAAAACATATAGAATAATGTCATATTATTTATAAATTATATATATGATATATATCTACATAATAATGCGCATTTATGGTGGCAGTATGAAAAAAAAATTAATTCATACTTATTGATGAGACGTTTATACCTCTCTCTCTCTCTCTCTCTCCCTCTCTCCCTCTCTCTCCCTCTCTCTCTCCCTAAGGTATTTACAAACTTTCCAAAATAGTTTTCTTTTTATTTGAATACATCAGACAATTAAATCAATTGAGCTTTCAACAGGTAAACTCCGTGCATTCATACAATTAGCACCCACTCATCCTTGATTTACAGTTTAAATGTTAACATGAATGGGAAAAGAACGTAAACAAATTTTCTTAAGAAATGAAATTTCGATTGATAAACTGATACGTATACTTCATGTCCACAAATGAGACTGTGTTTTGAAGAGTATTGTCCCTTGATTACTAAGCCAAATTGTTTTAACTTGAGTGTTTCCCTTTCCCTTTATACCATCGTAACTTTATCTTGATAATCCGGACGACTTTACACTGGCTTTGTTAATTAGGGGTATTGTACCAACATGGAATGAAACCTTTTACATAAGCGGAGTTTGCCCGAGGCTAATTGCAGTATACATAACATTGTATTTTATAACAGACCAAATATATTAAAATTTGATATGCTAATGAATATGAACTGTAGTGGATTAGAGTATAAGAAATATTGTTTGTTTGTTAAAACTATCATTTTATCATTTAACAATTTAAATATGTTTAACATAAAGATATTTGGTGGGCCGGTGGTCTAGTGGTAACACGCTTGACTACCAATCCAGAGGTCCGGGGTTCGAATTCCGGGACAGGAACTGGAAATTTCTGAGATGCTCTTGAGTGTCTCCCTCCTGACTAAGAGACCTGTACTGGTTTTTCCCGGGAAAGACGGCTTCGCGTGTGTCGGTGCTATACACCGGTCACGTTAATGAACCAGACTGTCTATTCACAAAGAGCTAGGCTAAGTTAGCCGGACAGGCCTGTATCTCTCTCTCTGTGTCTGTTCTGGGGGCTTTATCTCACTCTGTCCCTCTGGTCAGATCGCTCTGTGTCTGTACTAGTAGAGGATGAATTTCGCGCCCTGTGTAAAGCGCCTTTGAACGTGTTTATCATGAAAAGGGGGCTATATAAATCTGGTATAATAATAATAATATTCTCCCGCATAAATGTAAAAATTCTATTCTCATCATTATGTTTGATTGTGACCTCATTTTATATGTTGTATTGAATATATATAATATATCTTGTTGTCATTTGTATGACCTGAGTGAAATAAATAAAGTTGAAGTATTTTCTTCAAATTGGTGATTTTGAATGATAAACGGGTTTTTGTTTCAAAATTGAGAGTCGGGAAGCATGCTATTCCCACTACTCAGCGTAACTTTTAAATATTTATTAAAATCTTTTGATTATATCTTTTAAGGGCAAAAATATATGTGAATCATTAATTAAAAGTTAACGAATTAAAAAGATAATGACATTAAACACGGAATTAGATCGACACACATGTCTATCTAATTCAGAGACCTATAACGATACCTGTTATTATATGTATCTGATTATAAGCTGTCGTAATATGCGATACATATACCAGTATCCGGTGTCATCAGTACACGTGTACTAAGTATAGCTCATCAAAATGTAAATGCAAATTTAAAGCTACTCGCCCACAGTTCAGATGAAATTTTTCAACATGTTCATTTCCACCAAGATTGGCATAGAACATATATATGGCACTGTAAAATGTTTAAGTGACTGGAAATAATTGTAAGATATCGGTTAAAAAGCAAAAAGTGTGTTGTTGTCCTCCATGTTTTCAAAATAATTAAATATTTGGCACTGCCAGGATAAGTTGCAAAAGTCATATGTCAGTAAGTTTGTACCACTTGTCACTCTCTCAGCATTTTCGAGAGAGAAAAACTCACGTAAAAAGTGTGAACGCTTCGTTTTAATTGAAGTCATATTATTAAAACTCATACGATTTCAAATGCTTTAGAAGTTAAAATTTACACACTGATGTAATGAAAATTATAGTTAGTGACATTTGTCTGAATTTATTAAAGAAACTGTACAAATATCACTGAAATTATGTGATTTTAACATCTAAAATATCTATTTCTCATTTGGACTATGTCAACAGTAGATGTTACATACAATTTGATCCCGAAAGTAATTTGGCATTTCAAATAATCACCATGTTTTGTATTCATTACCATATGATAAAAATTAAAGCCACGAAGCTCTTGTGCGACAAACATGGTTATCCAGTAACAGATATTTACCCGTGCTTATTTTACCTCCTGGTACCAAGAAAGGGAGCTTCACGTCTTTGGTATGACGCGACAAGTCCTCCCACACTCAAAGCGCGGACACTCTGCCACTGAGCTCTTGAGGATATATAACTTGCCTGAGAGTTTTAGAACATTCAAGTATATCTCACCTTTCAAAACTACGTAAGCACTTCGAATGTAGGACATACAACAATAAACATCTGTTCTCAATCAATCCTTTATCTATTTACTCATCGAAAATGGGTTGCGGATCTGGGTACATTTGTAAATTTACCACTAAGCGATTTAAGTGAATACTGCTCCAAATCTCATTTTATAGAGACAAATATTCGCAATAAATTAATTTGAGTACTGATACGTGTAAATCATTATAACCACTTATCTCTTTCTTATATAAAAAGCAGTAAGCGACTTTTTAATTTCAAAACGCATATCTTGTGGCAAGACAAACACGTGTTATTCTCCGTCTTCTATCACTGAAGTAGGTCCAAGGAGGAATTACTGCTATAATGGATTTTGACAGGTGTGTGAATGTTTTTGTTCTATAATTAAATGGACAAATACCATAACCAAACATTAACTTTAGTAGTTGTTTCCAGTGAAATTTTTTAAAACTTTTCTCTCCTTAATGGAACGATGTTCTATCTACCGTTTTCAAAATTGTGAAATAATCAGTCCCAAAGATTAGTATTTATACATTTATTTCTACCAGTTTTTATGCATTTATATTCGCCAATTCTGGGAGAAATTATAACAACATATATGTTTGTTCCTGTGCTGACTATGCATGATTACGACTATGTTTTTTATACCAAATTTACTTTTTCTACTTTTGAGATAAAGCACAAATGAACAAAAACAACATGTAAAAGATTTACTGCTCTATCTTTAAAATGGGTTAGAGCAATGCTTGAGTTAAACTCTACTGACTTGAAGTACTTCATATCACGTTATGTTACTCTATGTGTAGGATTGGTCAGTATTCATGCCACCATTATATCTGACACTGTAGTTCTCTAAATTGGGCAGATAAAGCAACTTAATGCATAACAGAAAATCATCTATTATCACGTCATAATTAATGTTTGAGCTATAACGGTGGTATGTTTAGGATATGCATTTTTTAAAGATTTAATTATCTCGAGCGCAAGACATCTTGTCTCGAGCGCTCGACATCTTATCTCGAGCGCATGACATCTTTTCTCGAGCGTACGACATCTTATATCGAGCGCACGACATCTTTTCGAGCGCACGACATCTTTTCCTGAGCGCACGACATCTTATCTCGGTCGCTCGGCATCTTATCTGGAGCGGACGACATTTTACCACGTGCGCACGACGAGATAAGATGTGCGCTCGATATAAGGTCTCATGCGCTCGAGATAATTTAATCTTAAAAAATAATTAATGTTCCAAACATACCACCGTTAGCTATGGAGCTGTAAAAAACTACAAACAAAAGAATCTCAGTTTTTAGATTAATTGGAGACAATGCACTGTCAGAGTCATCTGAGGATTTGTACGAATCTAAAGAATGAAGATATGAAAGGAACGTCACTATTTTTTACTACAAATGAATTATTTGTCGCGATTTACTTCTGTTTAATAAAAAGATGCATATGTTTTAGATAGATATGTTTGTGTGTGAGACAACTCGTATATCGGAATAGTTTAATATTCCTAAAAACGTTTAAATTCAATACTATGTCGAAGTGAGAAGCAACGATGACAAAGCTCAAAAGTGTACCATCGAAGTTTCTCGCTTCGCTATTGTAGCTTTGCAGTTCGGACTTCGCATGTCCCTTTACAAAGATAGAGGCTGACCCGCAAAGCTATGATAGTAAAAACCTAGCTCTTTGCTTTTTTGGCTTCGTCATTGTATATTCGCGCTTAGCGTGAATTATTGGACATGCGTAGTGCGAATGTACATAACTCGCACTACGCAATCGTACTTTCACACATCGCGTTCATAAAAAACAATGGGGCACACGTTAAGCGTGAAATGAGAAGGTACTTTCACCTTTCACCACTATACCGTCGCGCTTCCTCTATAAAAATTGAACATGCAAAGTCAGATGGTAAAACCTTCGCGCTACAATATCGTACATTCACGCTTCGCATTTATAACCACGCTGGCCATAACGGAGCACCGTAGAAAAGTCCAACTATCATCTCTAGGACCTCAATACATTACAATGCTACTCAGCAAAAGTTTGATAAGTGGCTAAAGAGGTCATTCCATAAAGCCCAGTATTCTTTGACCTACTGTAACCATTAATCTAAAGGGTAGAAAAACGAATGCTAGAGGAAGTTTTAATGTGATTACATATTAATAAATCTACCCGAATATCTTTAGTGGTGAGTATTGTTGACAGACATCGCCGCTCATATCTACCGAAGTTAATCTTACTAAGCGATAACTCACATAATATATAGGACAGTGATATGTTACTTGTTTGAAATGACCCCATATAGTATACTACAAACAAACAATCAATTTTGTTACTATTATGACTTTTACACAAATTAGGAGACATATTATGGAACGGATTTGGTGATTATTTTGAGATAACAAAAATGTCTCGGTAAGTTTAAACATTTTATTGTTTATGTGGTGCTTAAAATCTTATAATATATCTTTTTAACCTTTCAAAACACAGTATTAATCAGCAAAAACCAATTCTGTTTGTTACAAAGGCGCGCGTTGTCTCCATGATTTCACACTTTACAACTGAAAAAATGAAATTGTGATGTATGAAATCATGAATTTCACGATTTCACACTGCACGACTTCACAGACTTGAAATTGAGAAGTATGAAAACATATAAATCACGATTTCACACTGCACGACTTCACAGACTTGAAATCGAGAAGTATGAAAACATATAAATCACGATTTCACACTGCACGACTTCACAGACTTGAAATCGAGAAGTATGAAACTTATAAATCAAGATTTTACACTTTACAGTTTCACGCTTTTTAAAGATTAATAAAACCTCTTGAGTGAAATAGTTAAGTTTTATATAATGAAGTATGAACTCATAAACTTCACGACTTCGCACATCACTACTTCATGTTTCTTTAAATGTCATAAAATGTGAAATCGCATAGTTTTAAATTACAAAAAAAAAATCCGATTTGTTTTTTTTTAATTTGATAAAACGTGAAAATCATGAACTTCCCGTAGAGGTGTAGGTACAGAGAACATACGTTATTAGCTAAATGAACCTAAAATAACAATTCTAACATGGCTCGATTTGATTTCCAGTTAAACAAAGAAGAGAATCAAGCTCGATATATTCTGCGATAAACAACGGTTGACGCGCGGACCGGTAAGAGAGCATTATGACGTCATAATTGACGTCATATTGCCACATGACGTTCGATACATTACTCCTCGCGTAAAGGAAGTCCAGTATAATATCTATTAAAATATATCAATGAGCATGTCAGAATGAAAACAATCAAGGCTTTCTTGTTATTTATCGTCTAATTTACCACGGTTCATCGTTCAGATGCTTCAGTATTTAACCACTCGGGCTAACGCCCTCGTGGTTCAATTCCTACGCATCTGAACTCTGAACCGTGGTAAATCAGACGATAAACAACTCGAAAGCCTTGATTATTTGCTAAATAAATGAAATTTCAGAGAAGAACTTGCGTCGAAAAATGTCATTTTAGGCACGTAAACAGCAATATAGTGACATTTTTTAATGAATCGCTATCCACCCTTCTATTGTACAACAAGAAATATATGTGATGTAAACTTTACATTAGTTAAACCGATAAGCGTTGAAAGTATTTTTTGTAAGAACTATAACGCGTTCCAGTATCTAACGGTATCCGTGTTAGATTGCTACCTATCCTCTTTCGACTGCTACGCCCGCATAGTGTTGCGGTGGCCAAAAACCTAAGTGACAGAAAAAAAAAACAAGAATTGTGGGCGAAGGATAAGGTCCAGCGATCTGGGATCGGCGTCATTCGATGTAAAATTATAAATCCTCTGTAAGTAAATCAATTTCGTTCGGATGCACCAAGATATAGGGTATGCCTTTTTACCTCGGCCTGCACTTAAATAGGATATGATATATTTAAAGATATTTGAGTTGTAAATCTAGTAATCTTGTTTGCCTCTTCACTGTTTTGTACAAATAAAAGAGATGTAGGACACTGCAGGAGTAATTTATTGCTTTGTTCTATTTCAATAGATAAATAACAGAAAATGCTTGCTACTTTGTTCTTTATAAATCTGGTTATGTTGTTGAAGGGAAGCGACAATAAAATATTACCTATGACTCATGCAAGTACAAGTATATAAATTTATTATCATTATTATTATTATACAAAAGTTAAAAGATACAATAAAAATAATTACCCGTGACCACATGCAAGTAGCCTACAAGTAAATAGATTTATATAAAATACAATTAAACTACATAATTAATAATGTAATGTATATGCGAAACATTCACGAGTCAAGTTCGGCATTCATCGGTCGTAAATGTTGCTTAACGCACACAATGTTTCCGTAATAGCCGGAGAATGCCGAAATATCACGCGGATATTACGTAAATTGCCGATTTTTATTGCGGGTCCGTATACTATACTTCACGGAATATTTTTATTTGTAGCACACCGAACTTCAGTAAATCAAATCAACCGGGGATCTTGATTCAAGACACCGACTCCCAATCAAACTCCACAACTTTCATAATGACGTCATCAGATGAACCGCTGGACCCCTCCAATCTGTTTAACGAATACTTCACAGCCGCTGAACATGCTACCGAGCGTGTGGCGACATTAATTAATGATGACTTTAAATGCAACGATCTGTTTTGTCAGATGGACATGTTGCGGACATATAAAGATGATCTTGTATGGCAAGAAATGGCAAGGTTAGACAATATCTATTAGAGAACTAAGTTTTATTTTCATGAATTAATGTGTATTGTATTGTAAAGACATGATGCCTCTGAAAATCTACGACACGATGATACGTAGTCGGAAAAGGCTCAATAAGGTATGTGCAAAGGCCTAAGAATAATTAGTTGAATAATGATACTCGCCTTGTATCTTATGTTAAGGGGGGGGGGGGGGGGGGGGCGTATTGCATGTCCATAACCGCTCGTGGACAGACTCAGTCGAACCGAGTCTGCTATTACTCTACTTGGTTGCGTTCTGTGTTTCCAATGAACCTTCATATAGAATTTTTTTTATTTGTAACTTTATAATAAGGCAGTAAATGCCTTAGAATTCAATATTGTATTTAAAACTAGACTAGCTCCTAGACTATGATATATCTTTTTTTTAAATTTACATTTTTTATGATTGAATGTAGTGAACTGAGCCAGTCTATATCCTATGTCCAATGATAATTTCAACATCAGTCCTGTGTGAAAATCTCTAAAATAGACTGGCTTTTGTCTGTATGAAACTGTTTGTTTCGTCAAAAAAGGGAAAAATATAGAAATACAGTTATTATCAGTCTAGTGGCTAGTCTAGTTTAAAACTGATGTGACTGGTTTCTCTATTATCATGTTCTGTTTAAGGTGGATACGTTACGAAGAGGCAGTTGAAGAAGGTGGACACAGATGGTCTAAGCCGCACGTGGCTTCTCTGATGATGGAAGCTTTACAAGATCTACAGAATATTCTGTCAACGTGCCCTGTTATCCTGGACAGTAATGCTAGAACCATGGGGGAAATAGCAGGTGAGGAAACGAAAATGACATTTGTATACCATATACTACAAAGCATTCTTTCATTTAAAATGTGTTGGTATGGTCAGATTTTGACAATTTTACCGGGAACATTCCAATCATATTGTAACAGCCGCCGTTTAACATCCTTTACAGACTACCGATATTCGGTGACTAATTTGGAATATTCTCTCAGATGGGATAAGGTACACCAATTGGGGCCAAATAAAAATGTCCGAAATATTCCTAGGCATTGTAGTAAAGTATCAGGTTCTAATAACCTTTAAATTAGAAATAAAATGTCAAAGGTAACAAAATGTATCTAGTAGTGTCGTCTATTGTTTTCTTTTTATATCGTACCTAATAATTTCGGAACTAAAATTACAAGCTTCAAGTAGGCACTACATATTCTAGATGTATGTGTAAAGTTACTACAGGCTCCTGTTTGAAATAAAAGAGTTATTTGAACCTCGGATGATCTGTGGAGGAAACAACAACACACAAACTTTATTGCACACGCAGTTGACTATGTACTTTTCATCTCCTTCATTTATATGTTTGGCAAATTGTTGAAAAAGACGACCCAAACAAGGATAAAGGCTGACAATAGGTGTTCACTCATTAGTTGACATATTCTATAAGCTGTTGTTCCCCTTGAGTAAGAAGGCTACTGTATAAGTTTCTTATATGTTCGTAGATATACAATTGGTTGGGTGAACCCTAGTCCCAATCTGCAACTCGAGTTTTCGACAAAAATTTAGTGTTGTTGTATATTCCGTATATGTAATTAAATGTCTGTTGTAAATAAAATCCAAATTCAGTTCCGCTACTGAAGAGCCTAAAACCTTTGTGTTCCAGCACCTATCATCTGGCACCGCTAAATGAAATACACTGTCGATGACGAAATAAAGTTGTAACTGAATCTCAAATGAAATGTTTCTTGAGTGGCACCATTTCAGATTCCTTCAAATCTAATTCATTCATGCAGATTTCTGGTTGACATGGCAACCTAAAGATAAAAGAACCCATAAAATCTTCTCCTCCGAAACTGCTGGCACAGAAATTTTTCTTGGGAGACCCCTTTTTTAATTCCTTCTGTCAACAATTTCCATTAAAAAGTAACTAAGGCCGACACAGAGAGGGCTAGTTTTTCTGTTTGGTTACATGAAATGTTTTGAAATTCTCCTCCGCCATAACCAATGGCCCGATTTCAAAACATTTTTACTGAAATGTCCCCTGTGTAACCCACTATCCAATCGAGCAGTGTAGAAAACATAGCCGCAAGTGAAGCGAAACTTGCTTTCTCTATTTAATCGTCTCCTTTGAAACCGATGACCGATTTTTAAATAATTTCACACTGTCAACTGTTTCATGTGCGACCATCTATTCTAATATGCTTTTTTTCTGTTAAAACACTCTAATGATAGAATGACGTCACGTTAACGTGCAGTGACGTCAGTGTTTTTGTTGCGACCAAGAAAGAGCGCTACTATATTTTATCTACCGTTTTAGATTTTTTTATACACTCGGGCGGTAATACGTCGCACAAATAATTTCACTCGGGCTGCGCGCTCGTGGAATTATTACGCCCGAACGTGCATAAATAGTGTTAAAACACTCTTTCGCTATAATTTTTTCTCAATCATGTTTCTTCTGACTGTTCTGATATGTTAAAAATGATGGCCACCAGATCGCAGGCACGTCTTTCTTATATGACTGTAATGGAAGCTGGGAACCTTCTAGTCAAGAGTTTCAGAATAATTACACGAAAACGTTTCGTATGTGACCCGCTACCAATTTCCTTCCTTTTTTACCGCCCCAGGGAGTAAGTTTTTGAATTTGCTTTATGACAAACAAGGAATATTTTCTTCTATGATACTGAAATATCTCTTTCATTATACGCATCTGCTTCAGATCATTCTGCAGTGTTAAGAAAGATGGCTGCTAGGAGTTGGGGCGAAATTATTGTTCTTATAACACTATTATAGTGAAAACGTTGTACATCTGCTTGCTTGATTTCAAAATAATTTCACACAGGTGTTCTTTGGGTAGCCCTTTGAGTGTATTCTTTTCAATACCTGCTGGCGTGATTTCAAAACAACGCTAGAGAAACACTCCTTATGAGGACCCTCTTTAAAGGTATAAAGATAGAAAAATCTCCAAACGTCGTCGTCTCCTAAACTGCTGTTTTGATTTTGAAAAAAAGAAAACTTAAGGTAAATAATTACAGACATGTGTCTTTACTGGCATTATACCAAGCTTGATTCTAGAAACATGCCCACTAGACCCTCAATCAAAACTGTTCAAGCCGCCACCTGTGAAACTCAGGTGACCGGTCTAGGGTCATCACTGCCCTATTGCTAGATACTTCTAACAAATAAAAGTACTTTCTAGATTTAATTTTTTTACGTAAATCTAGTATGTCTGTTTAAAGCAGGGTAAACTGGTGGAGACGTTACCGTGTAGATATGAACACTGGAGTGTTGAACAAGCCAGTGTTAATCTGACCATAATAAAACTGGTGGCAACTTGATACCTGAGACAATGTATAGGAGTGAATGGTAAGTTATTTACCATAACCTTTGATAATTTGTTTTTACAGATGAAGTAACAGAGGCATGGACAACTGAGAGACCAATTATGACTATATTGAAGGAACAGCTGACCACAGTCCTGTTGAAGCAGCATAAATTTCAACATCATCATAAAAAGAATGGTCTGACAAAGAAACACTCATCAACAGTGAACATGTACAAGACACAAGTAGAGGAGAATTACGTGAATGGTATGGCGTATGCACGAAGTCATGAACGTTACGTAAAATACTTCATTTGCATATTAAATGATACGTCATGTATTTGAACAAATGAAAGGTAGCTTATGTAACAAATTGATGAACACATTAATACGTACGGTACGTTGCACAAATGATGGGACGCGTGCACTGAGCATAAACGTTACATCACTTACGCTACGTAACAAATTATAGGTTTGCCATATGAATGACTACGTCAACGGTTACGCTTATCATTTTACTTGACGCACCGCGCACAAGAATATGTGAACATGATAACGGATTTCATATAACAATTGCTGATCATTTTATATCTTATGTTCCAGATTTTACGACAAATTGATGTAAACAGGATGACAGGAAATTTTGCTCCTCATCTAAAAATCGACTATTCTTATAAAACATTTAAAGATAACAATAAAACTGGCTACTTGCACAATTTTATGTCATAATTACCTAAAGCTGCAGATTTGTATAATTGTAAATTATTCTGCCTTCAACGTAATGGTTTAAGGTCAGTACTCGAATATGCCAGATTTTGTTCGTGTTTCCAGGATTTGTTTTATAAATATGGTTGATTTGCAACATAGATAGTCATCTAAAGTTGAACTTTGGTCGTTCAAACTCGGACAATTTGGACATCACCCTTAGCTCGAACTCGTTGTCACGTCCAGGTAAAATCCCTATATAATGTAAATTGTTCAAATGCTCGAACTGCCAATAACTTGAATACAGTTTGCTGTCCCTGTCGATTTCGAACGAACAACGTTCTACTGTAACTATTTTTTTCAGAGGGCTACGAGGGCAGTGTTGATTCTTTGGAAAAGAGCAGTAGTCAAGACTTCCACTCACTGGCTCTAGGAGAGGTGAGTGTTATTTTATCAGAGGTACGCTTTGTCTGGGACGTTTTATATTTGTGAAGCTCGAAACTTACATTTAAAAGATCTAATATGTTACATGAAGTCGTAGTAAAAATATTTAATTAAATTTTAGTGTCTACTAAATCGCATTGCAGTTTGAGTTCGACTCATGCAAAATTCGTGTAAATAAATTGACTCGAAAACTAATGATATTGAAATTGATACTGAAAAAACAGAAAACAGTGTGCCTTAAGTAATTTGTCCTCCACCTAGAATTCATCTTGAAAAGTTGTCAGTTACTTGCGGAGGACAAGTCAGTTTTGCTTCGGCATTTAAAATACTTGATAGGTTAACTAAATGTCGTTACTTGACTCAGATAATTTCGTTGTAGATGAACAAGAGTTTTATGAGACATGTTCCAGCAGGATCACAAGTTGTCAATCTGCTTGTTGGCGAGATGCACGACCTGGATCAAATCATTGCAGCTTTCATAAGAATTAAGGTATCAGTTAATACTAAGCAACTCTATACTATACAACGTTTCCGCTTTGTTGGTCGTTATCATGTATAAATGTTCAGAGAAGTGTCGTAAATATTACATTTCGACCATGTTCATTGCTTTGATTTGATTGATAAAGCAATGAACATGATTGAAATGTGAGATTTACGACACATT
The DNA here is from genome assembly GCF_021730395.1 of Mercenaria mercenaria. Lineage (NCBI taxonomy): Eukaryota > Metazoa > Mollusca > Bivalvia > Venerida > Veneridae > Mercenaria > Mercenaria mercenaria. The sequence continues at coordinate 5,042,167 of NC_069378.1, forward strand.
TCAGAACATTTATACTTGATAAAGACGAATAAAGCCTAAACGTTGTATAGAATAGAGTTGCTTATTATTAATTGATATCATCAATCTCTTTGGATTTTTTACTTACTTTTTGAAGAAATAAGGTAATCAAATATTCGATCCATTACCCATTAAAGGGAGAAACAAATAAAACATGCAAGGTTTGTAGAAGTTTCGTCAAACATGAAGTGAAAGTATTCAAAAATATTTTACTTATACCTAGTTTCGTAGGTCAGCATTTAAAAGTTTAAAAACGTTTTGAATACTTGTAAATGCTTGTAATTATGTTGTTTTGATCACATTCTTAATTGCAGTAATGTTCTCTGTCTACCTCTAAATACTTAAAGTGCAGTGGAATAAAATTTATTGGATGTATTAAGAATTCAATTTTAGAATGAGTGTATAATACAAGTGTACTATTACATTGTAAAGTGTTTTTCATACAATCCTTTCATGTGATATTGTTAGGATCCCTGTAACCTCGGATACATCACTGAAGTTGATCTGAACACCAAGTTTTTGTTTATTGTGCTGTGTCCGAAGCAATACCTTGGGCACTGTGCTGAGATGTGCAGATGTATGGGCGCTATGTTCACGGATGAGGTACATGGTTAAATTTGGCTGATATGTTTTCAGATGAAGTAATGTTATTATATGTTAATAAGATATGTGAGTTATATGTTTTTTTATGTGAGATTACTGTTTCCATGTTTCCGTAAGTATATGAGTAATGCATATATCTTAATAAAACATTCTTGTTTCTATCGTAGAAAATAAATTATATTTTTAATCCATGTATTTCGCGTTTGTATATAAAGTCAATACTGTTGTATTTATATTTCATTTATATATTATTACTGTTAGTTAGGTCTTGGTGGGGCTCTGTTCTTGGACTATTCCCATTGGAGTTTTATCCTTGCGTTCAAACATTTCCGAACAGTCTGACTAAAATAGTTTCAAGTTTTTTTTTTCATTCAAATAAAAAGGTCACAGACCCATGTGAACATTTAATCGTTAAACAACAAACGATCATATCCGTATAACATAACTGTAACATAGCTACTGTAACAGTGTTATAAAAGAAATAGTTGGGTGTCCTTGCAAATGATGTGCATTTTATGTTACAATCTAAATATTAAAGAAAATGTAAAATAGTAAAGTTTGTATATGTTTTAAAGCATCTATAATCGATTGTTTTATACATGTCCCACAAAATAGTAATATATATTAGCGTGCTTATTATCTAAGCCAGTACAAAAGTATCGTTTTCATAGATATTTCGATGTGTAGCATACAGATGCAACGACAGGATTGACCTGCTGTGTGGAATACAGGAGTTTTCGCTACATCTGACGGTGCTACCACCCGGTGCCTGGGATCCTTTGACAAGAATAGAGCCTCCTGATGAACGACCACCACAGGTACTTCGGACATAAATGTTGTCCTCACGTGAACACAGAACACGTTTTATGAGTCGTTCTATGGTTTACATAACCATTAAGTGATGGAGCTGTCGTCCTAGTGGTGGCGCTAAATAGTAGTGGGGCCGCTGTGGCGTATGAATAATTTCGGCTACTAATTAACACTATCATATTGTTTTAGAGTTGAACAAAATGAACATATTTTCTTTCACATAGAACTCATAAATTTCTTATCATGGGAGGGGTGAGGAACAGAAAAGGTGTCGTGTTTTTTATAAATCTAAACGGATAAAACTGTAACTTTATAAAAAAAGGAAGACGTTTTGTAACTTCCTCTATCGGACGGGGTGGATAAAAGGGTGGGCGAAATGTCTGTCTCTGTTTATTATATAGGTAAGCAGAAGATGGGAAGAAAGTGATATATATATATTAAAAAAAGTTTGACAGTTTGTTTAGTTCCGTTAATGAATGAGGTATATCTTCTGTATCATGATTACACATGTTTGAGGATATTCGTCTATCGACTGCTAAGTGGGAAGGACGTGAGTGGGCAGGACTTGATTTGACAGTTTTGTTTCTTATATTGTCGATCGTAGGCAATCGAGCTTTAAATAGTTCCGTTAATGAATGTAGTATATCTTCTGTATACCATGTCTGGGGATAGTCGTCTATCGATTGACAATGATTGTATCATTTTTAAACACTGTATGGAATATCTAGCTTGAATTCAACAGATCTCTCAATATGTCCTTTGAACGCAACTCATAATCTATATACCAGTATGTATTCATTTACTGAATAACAGTGCTATGTAACATATTAACAGTGTCGTATACAGATTTAAAGCATTATAATTGTCCCATTTAGGAATACAGAAAAACTCCCGGGCCTTTAACTTCCAGTAAAAGCAAGCCGTCTTTGGAAGACATTGATGAAAGGTCAGAACATAGTGTGAAAGAAGAGGACAACCATGTAGACCCTACACTCATCCGGACAGGCAGGTGAGGAATATAGAATATGCCTTTATTGATGAAAACCATGGTCAATGTGAACCATTGTCATTGCCATCCATGGTGAGTGTCAGTCATGGTCAATTTGAACCATAGTCAATGTTAGCAATAGTCAGTATCAATTATGATCGAAGTCGGTCATTGTCTTGTGAATCATGGTCAATGTCTACATGTACAATGGTTGATTTGAACATGTCATACAATGACCAAAATAATTTTTTATACGCCCGTTTGAAGAACGGGACGTATAATGGGAACGCCCCTGGCGGGCGGGCGGGCTTGCGGCGTCCACAGACTTTGTCCGGAGCATATTTTCTCCATGCATGGAGGGACATTGATGAAACTTGGGACAATTGTTCACCATCATGAGACGGAGTGTCATGCGCAAGAACCAGGTCCCTAGGTCTAAGGTCAAGGTCACACTTAGAGGTCAAATGTCAAATTCAAGAATAACTTTGTCCGGAGCATATCTTCTTCATGCATGGAAGGATTTTGATGAAACTTAGCACAATTGTTCACCATCATGAGACGGAGTGTCATGCGCAAGAACCAGGTCCCTAGGTCTAAGGTCAAGGTCACACTTAGAGGTCAAATGTCAAATTCAAGAATAACATTGTCCGGAGCATATCTTCTTCATGCATGGAAGGATTTTGATGTAACTTGGCACAATTATTCACCATCATGAGACGGAGTGTCATGCGCAAGAACCAGGTCTCTAGTTCTAAGGTCGAGGTCACACTTAGAGGTCAAATGATACAAGAATGAAAATTTTGTCCGGACATTTCTTCTTCATGCATGGAGGGATTTTCATATAACTTGGCACAAATGTCCATCACCATGAGACGGAGTGTCATGCACAAGAACCAGGTCCCTAGGTCTGAGGTCAAGGTCACACTTAGAGGCCAAAGGTCAGATACAAGAATGACTTTGTCCGGAGCATATCTTCTACATGCATGGAGGGATTTTAATGTAACTTGGCACATTTGTTCACAATCATGAGACAGAGTGTCAAGTGCAAGAACCAGGTCCCTAGGTCTAAGGTCAAGGTCACACTAAGAGGTCAAAGGATACAAGAATGAAAACTTTGTCCGGACATTTCTTCTTCATGCATGGAGGGATTTTGATATAACTTGGCACAAATGTTCACCACTATAAGGCGGAGTGTCATGCGCAAGAACCAGGTCTCTATGTCTAAGGTCAAGGTCACACTTAGAGGTCAAAGTTCAGATACAAGAATGACTTTGTCCGGAGCATTTCTTCTTCATGCATGGAGGGATTTTGATGTAACTTGGCACAATTGTACACCATCATGAGACAGAGTGTCATGCGCAGGTCCCTTCTTTAGAATTACTTCCCTTTGTTGTTACTACAAATAGCTTATATTGTAACTTTTTCATTACTAGTCGTAGGGAAAAATCGAGACCACTTTTCTGGAGTACAACATGCATGTTACATCCAATTTTGAGGTGTTTGTTGACCTATCTCTAACTGGTAAGGATTTTTGTGTGGACTTAGAATTTCTTTTTTTTAAGATTAACTTCCCTTAGTTGTTACTATAAATAACTTATATTTTATCTTTTTTATAATTGACCGTAGGGAAAAACCAAAACCACTCTCCTGTGGTACAATATAGATGTTACTTTCAAATTTTAGGTGTATTTTAAGGTATCTCTGCCTGGTAAGGAGTTTTTTTGTGGACTTAAAAAAACAAAAGATTACAATATTTACTACACAACCACAGAATTAAAATTCCATTTGCAACTACAGGTGCTAGTGTAAAGAAATTTGCTAGGACGGGCGTATATTGTGACATTCTGGCACTCTTGTCTATTTTACCTTGTTCTTATCAAATAACTAAACAAACATGACACAAAGTTTTTTCGAAATACTCTCAGGAAAACAATTGCGTTTTGTCTCAGTTGAAATCATATACGCGAAAAAGTTTGTGGTATAAACGTTAGCATTGTCAATAAATTTTATATAAAGATGCATGCTATTCTGATCTACGTATGTTCCTTTATATTAATAAAATGCAACTTGATTTTGATGTATAGATAAAATTATATAAAGAATCATTGAAAGTTAAAGATAGAACGCTAGCAGTCTTCGATATCTTCAACACAACTAATGAATAAGTAATTGAACTTGATTTTGAGGAATTGATACAATAATATGAAAAATCATTGATAGTTGATGGTAGGCCGACAGTCTTCATTATCTTCAACACAGTGTATGAATGAATAATTGTTTATCACTTTTTCTATTTAGATTATTTGGGGGTTTGTTACAAGACATTAAAAGAAAGATACCATTTTACTTGAGTGATTTTAAAGATGCCCTCCACATACAGTGTGTTGCTTCATTTTTCTTCCTCTTTCTGGCGACCTTGACCCCGAATGTGACATTTGGTGGTCTTCTCGGACATGCAACGGACAATTATATGGTAAAATACGGCTATTCTAGTGATATACTTTATATATTCTATCTTGTGTATAATCACAGTTTGCTGTTTCCTTTCAAAATTACACTGAATTGTACAAATCAGTATTTCAGATTTATTATATGGTCTAAAAATAACCTTTGTTATATAATACTTAAAAAACATGGTAAAATGTCTGTAAAAATGTGCAGTCACTGTTATTGATATATAACATTAACGGGATAAAAAGTCATTTGAACATTCTATGAAAAATGTTAGGGAACTATGGAGTGTATCCTGTCAGCAGCTATTTCTGGCGTATTGTTTGCTTTATGCTCTGGACAGCCCTTGAACATTCTGGGAAGCACTGGTCCTATGCTTGTCTTGGAAGGAATCCTATACACGTTTTGCCAGTAAGTTCAGTTTTCTGTTTCTATATTTTATTTTTTTCTTATTTCAAATTGGTGCTGTTCATAGTCACGTGATTAATGATAACAATGTGTCCAGAAGTGACGCTATAAAATTTGACGTCATGTACAAATTGGGAAAACACTGGATGAAATGACCAGCCCTTGCAATCTTTTGATTTGATTGCGCTTTACTCAAGCAGCCTCCGAGTTGTTTGATTTAATGATAAAAATATTGCTGCCTTTTACAAAACGCAGGTTCGGTCGAAATAAGAATTTTTTAACATGGGAAAGCTGGTAACAACTAGATCTATGTTGATACAGATCTATTTTTTTGTCAGGTCGATTAATTCTCGTATCGACGCCACTAAATGACAATACACATAGGCCTATTATCAAGAAATGTGTCTATGGCGCATGTATTTTATTGCCTAACAGGAATACATCTTTAAATAAGTACTACTGACAGGATTATGTATGTGCGGATACATGAACGTCTTGGATATAAGCAAAAGTTTAGAAATACCTGAGCTATATGTCAGTATTTTGAATTATAATATGAACGAATAGAAACGATCTAAGCCTACAGGCTTTATTTAATTACAGGCAGAAAAAATTCTCTTTTTTTTTCCACTCCTTTTTAGCGATCAAGGTTGGGATTTTCTACCGTTTCGTGTTTGGGTTGGATTCTGGACAGGGTTCTTTATACTACTGATAGTCGCCTTTGACCTTAGTGCTCTTGTTCGATACATAACACGGTTTACAGAAGAAAGCTTTGCATGCCTGATCGCCCTAATATTTATTTACGAAGCTTTCAAGAAAACTTTTGAAATTGAAAAAGACGCACCAGTACATTTCAGTCCCCCATCTAGAAACATAGGATGTCTCTGTGTAATTGATAATTCTGTTCGGAACAATTCTAATCTCAGCAATGAAACAACAATTACCACACTAATACCTACGAATCTCATGCACAATATGAGTGCGAATCTCTCCACATCGGGGATTTCTACTACAACAATGAAGCTGTCTACATCGGGTTATGAGGCTGAATGTTTGCGTCTTGGAGGAGTCACTTCCGGTGATTCATGTGAGGACAAATACGTACCGGATGTTTTCTTCTTCTCGTTACTTCTATTCTTGGGAACATATTTCCTTGCAACCGTGCTGGTTCATTTCAGACAAAGCCTGTTCTTTCCAATGTTTGTGAGTACAGTTTCTGCACGATATTTAAAAAAAAGATATTTTGTATTGGAATGTTATTTAAAGTTAATCAAATGAACAGATGTTTAATGACATTGGGTAATATGTGTGTAATCACCTTTGAATTTGAGAATCGCAATTTTCTGCTATACTGTACATGATTAAATTATATATATATTGATGTTTCTAGGTTCGACAAAATGTGAGTGACTTTGCTGTCCTGATCTCAATAGTCGTCATGGTTGTAATTGATGCTGTCTGCAAGTTGCCTACACCAAAACTACATGTACCTGAAGAATTCAAGGTATATTTGTATAATATAAAAAATTATTTAGCCGACTTTTTGTTGGTTATGATTTAAACAATACTAGTAGACACAGTTTTCCCATTTGGAGACTACAAATTTCAAGGCACGGACAGGCAACTAGGTAGGACAATCAGCTTTCTGCTGGGTAACTTCCCATACGAAATAAGCCTAAATCAAAAACGAGACTTCGAAGACACAGCGTCTCAATTAAGAAACAAGTGATTAGAAGTGAACCACCAACTCAAACCACTTAAAGAGATTTTAACACAAAAGTATGTTCTTTTATAGAAGAAGTTTGGCTAAATGTAAAAATCAAAATCAAAATTGAAAATAAAACAAAACAACTCTTTTACAAGAGCGTCTTGTGTATCTTACAATTAGGGGAACAAAGTGAATTAGTTAAAATGAATTGATATAAATAAAGTGTAGATATAAAGCTAAAATTAACAGAAACGATGCCATTTCACGACAATAAGTGATGGCTTATGTGATAACTGCGTAACCCGATTCGAGAAATATAGCGAAAATTAAAAACCGCGAATAATATCAGATTTACAGTACTCAGTTGTTAAGGAAATAATATAGACCCACACCTTTAAGGCTTTACGCAATCAGTCCCCTGCCTATATTAGGGATATGATAGAAGTGTATAAACCGGTCAGAAACCTAAGATCACAAGACACGCTGTCACTGGTTATGCTAAAAACTAAAACCATGATGTATGGCAATCGCAGCTTTTCGTTCACTGCTCTAAAACTTTGGAACTCCCTTCCCGTCAAGATCAGGGATGCTCACACGCCAGCTGCTTTCAAAAGCCTGCTAGAAACCCACTTCTTTGTACAATATTTCGTTAACTGACCGATACATTGATGTTTCTTTCTTCTTCATAAAACAGCGTAGAACAGTATTTTATCCTAGGGTCACTTAAATACTTTTAAATATGTATGCATGTTTGTCTTGTTTTATCTATATGTTTTACATTCAGGATTTTTATTAATGTTGAATGCATTTTTGTATGCGTATTTGTTTGTATTGTTTGCAATATATTCTGTAAAGCACTTTTGAACGTATACATGTGCATGAAAATAGTGCTTTATAAATGTGGTATAATAATAATAATAATGATAATAATAATAATACTGGAGCAGTCTCGGTGTCCTATATATCCGCTTTATACACTCTTAGCAGCTTGGAAGATTCTACTTAAACTAATATCAATTGTTAAACTCCTCAAGACGACAGCCTAGGTCACTACGTTCAAGTTCAAGGTCATATTTGGGGTTCAAAGTAAATGATTATTGCCTTCAGATTCAGGAACATCTAACATCAGCTGGTAACCTCAGCAAGAGGGTGTGTAGAGCTCATAACCCAGGTCACAAGGTCAGAAGTCACACTTGGAGTTTAAAATCAAGTAGCTTTACTTCGTGTCCGCTTCTTAACTTGTTAACCATGATAACCATATCAGTGGTCAACCCCATCAAGAAAATGTGCATATTCGACAACTCAGATCACTAGGTCCTAGGGCAATGTCACACTTGGAGGGCATCGGTCAAATAGCCTATTCTACGTCTGCTCCGTGTCGTCTTAAAACGCTTGAAAGATTTTCATAACAATAACGTCAGTTATGTTCCTCATCAAAGCGAATTGCAGTGTATATTATCGGGTCATTAAGTTCAAGGTCAATCTCACACCCACGGGTCAAAGATCAAATAGCTTTAACTTGTGTCCGCTCAAATCGTTTAACCACAAAAAAGTATTTTCATAAGACTAGCAACAATTGTTAAACTTACTTAATATGATATGCAGAGTGTATAACTAAGGTAACTAGGTCAAGGTCAAGGTTACATGCGAAGGTCAATGTCATGGGGATAACATTTCACTTTCCCTGTGTCAAAGCGTCACATGCCAGAAGGAACGTTTTGTTGTGATTGGGACAGATGACACGTGTAGGATATTCCAGTTTTATTATTGTCTGTTTTAAATGCAACCACTTAGGTTTCAAAATTAAAACTTCCGAAATTTACATAAAGCACCCACAAAAGTACTGAAAGGTACTCTATTTCCTACGACTCTACATTTCGTACTGCCAGTGTAATGGACAAAAAATTATTTTTTCTTGTAATATTGGCCAATATTCAGGGTAAAATGCTTTTAATGCAAACTAAGACCTGGACATTTTTACATTATTCAAGCAACCAATAAATCTAAAATTGACATTTGTAAAACTTTTTTAATGTCCTTAAAATGGCTGAAATTTATAATGGATAAATACCAAAAAATGTTTTTGACTTCTTTAAATTAAAAAGCGTTAGTAATCAAGATATTTCAAACTTTTTGCAAGTTTCTTTTACCACCTTTAGAATGATGTATATTAGGATTGTTAGTGTGTTTCATATTCAAAAAAACATCAAGCAAAACCATTAGCTCAATTAGCGCAGATCTACGGATCGCGGGGTCATAAGTATGATCCCCGGGCGAGGCGGTATGTTCTCCGTGACGATTTGATAAAAGACATTGTGTCTGAAATCATTCGTCTTCCACCTCTGATTCATGTGGGAAAGTTTGCAGTTACTTGCGGAGAACAGATTTGTACTGGTACAGAATCCAGGAATTCAGGTTAGGGTAACTGTCCGCCATTACGTAACTGAAATACTGTTGAAAAACGGTGTTAAACCCCAAACAAACAAACAAAACCATTTTACGTCAGTTGTGGACAATAAAGTAATTACTTCAGAAATAAAAACAAATTTATACAGTTAAACAATTTAATACTGACTGTTTATTTCTATACAAATACAAAATGGTATGTACTACTTACATCAGTAGTGTAATACTGTTTTAAACCGGAGAATTCCAATCTCCTTGGCTTAGCAAAATTGACGTCAATGTGTATATATTAGAATATTATTACCGATATATTGAAAATTATGCAGTTTTAAATATAGAATGAGTTTCTCATTGAAACCAACTTAGTTCAACATGCAATATATACATAATTTACAATTAAAGGAACATGTCTTTTCATATTCTTTTTTCAGTCAACAGCAATATACTTTTACATGCTTTCATGATGCACACTATTAACACAAATATTAACATTTTTTTTCTATGTTACAGTCTTGCATTTAATGCATGTTCTGATACGAGTTGCTTTGTTCATCTTCTATTCCTGGATCTTTAAGAGTATACAACTCTGTTTGTATTTTATCGCCATTGTAAGGCAGTGTTAGGTATTCCAACTAGGTAATGTCCCACCCTCGCACGAGTATCCTTTTGTATGAAACTTCCTGCCCCTACAGAACCTGTAGACCTGCTAAATTCTTCAGTCCACATTACATTTCTTATTCAGCATTTTCGTTTCAGCAACGGAGAGGGACAGGGCGAGAACTCCGATCCGCAACATAGGGTTTTACTCGGTGTGAGCGACTTCAGCCATTCTTTAGCCTCGTTTTGACTTTGGGCTTCAAAAGAGAAGCAATCTGATTTATCGTCAATCAAACGACAGTTGCTGATCTTCCCTCCAGAAATATAAACAATGTTCGAATTATCTTTACTTCTGACAGTACATTTTCTCAGACTGATGAATCCAAAGGAAAATGTGAACTTAGAGTCCGTGTACAGCTGTGCATGGTGTTCATATTCATTCTTGAACACTTTCATATGCATCCTGTGCCTGATTGGCTTCCCATCGTCCAGTAGTTGGATGAATATATCTCCAGACTGGATATCAATACTCTGACAACTCGTTTCACGTTTCCCGAATGTTGGTGACGGTACGCACAATGATTCCATTTTAATTATTTCTTCTGCGGCGTGTTGAACAAAGAAATTTCTCCAGACGTTTGACTCAAAATGGGTGAGACCTCTCCGCTTTATACAGACCGGCACTCTCCGTTGGTTTATCAATGGACGTCATATTTCTATTAGCATAGTTATCATACTTTCTAAAAATGTAATTACCATAAGCACATAATGGTTAAATGACGTACATTGCCGATGGTAATAGTTATTAGGAGTAGCTAAGTACAGTTGACAACAAAATGTATTTACATAAATGTAACAAGCTGTGCAACGAATAAAATAAACACATACAGAAACTTGAAGGGGTACCGCTTTTTGAGTGGTCAGAGGTGAAAACACTAGTGTAGAGCTTACATCATTTAATGCGCACAACCCCCTTCTCATTTCCCCCACCATGTTCAGAATTACAGTATTGCCCTATCAAGTGAATCCCTAACACAACTTATAGAATAGTAACATAAAAAATACACACGATATAAATGACATAATCATAATCAAAGACAAACTAGTCTGCTGTTACATGTATTAAGGTTACAAAGTAGAAAAATAATACAAGTTAAAGCATATCAAAAGTTCCATCTAGGGCATATCTATATAAATTATAATGATCATTGTAAAATTTTGGTTGCAATGTCTGTTTTAAATATTGGTCATCAGTGTGTGATACCCCAGGACTGGACGCAAAGACAAGACCATTTTACCTTCTTGAAATATATTCGCTTGTCCTGGCAATATACATCCGTGCAGGCTGATCTTGGTCTGCACTGTTCGCTTTTCAGTTAGTAAATTTTCAGTGAACACCCCTTCGAATAATAAATGGTATTGCCAAAATTGAATGATGGACCAGTCCATTTTAGCCATTTAAGCAAGGTAAGGGTTAAATAGTGGATTTAGAAGCCTTTATATAGATCTAGTATCAGTTTATTTTGTTCAAACCCAAAACTTATTTATATAATTCGACGCCCAGAATAAGAAGGGCGTAAGTGTTAGTTATGCCCTATTATGAATTATACATTTTTTGTAACTACATAACAAGGGGCATAATCCTATTTTGTTTTTTTTTTGTTACAAACTGCTGTGTTGACCAAATTCACCAATAAAAGGACGTGAGTAAAAAATTTTCAGAATCATAGTTGGGCGTTTCTGCACTTAAATGTTGTATCAGAAGGGTCCACTTAAGCCCTTCTGTTATTTCTATAGAATTAGTAGCGCGTATCTGTCATAGACAGTTTGTTTCCGTTTTGCTGAAAACTGGTTTTGCACTTACGCCTTTCTAATTCCGAGGCGTCGAATTGTAAGAGTATGTTAAGTCTTAATACGTATCCAGTTGTATTGATGCAGAAAATTTAATGTGATTGCAGTACTAAATTTCTGTGTGGAATAAAACTATATTTTGCGGGCCGGTAGCGGAAAAAATATATTGAATTCGATACCTAAACAAAGAACATATTAAGCGTGATTTAGTTCCTTACTTGAAAATATGTTACACACGCGAACAAAAAAGTTTAAATTTGAATGATTTGAGATGCACCTCATGCAATTCTAACTTAAATAATACTGCTTTGGCGGCGCTATCCGCTTTACATTTTAATATCCTGTAGTACTTCTCGCGCCATGTCACCTTAACTTCAAAGCAGGTTTACGAAGTATAAATCTCATGAATTTTGAGAGAATTTCATTTTTGCCCAAAGACAAAACGTGCACAGAAGTTACTTTTATTACGTACACTTATACGGCCCAGTCCTGTAAGTAATCAGTATATCGGAGGACAAACTGGTAAACAAAATGTCTCCTAAACAACATAGCTCTCCAGAGGGTTATATATGTGATAATACAATAATAAGAGTCAAAATAACAACTCGGTACTTCGTTGATGTTGGCTGTCTCAAATTATGGCATTAGTTTCAATTTTAATAATTTGTGAAACCTCAGACATGGCAAATAGCTCAAAAAAAAAAAAAAAAAAAAAAAAAAAAGGACACTGCATACTCGTAATATAATTCCTTCGTAACTGAACTCAAAGCATTGATTGTGTCCAGCGACAAATCACTGTTTGGGATATATTATATCTTAATAACTGGAATGCTGGATTTATTTCGGATTTATTCAATGAAGATTGTATTTTAACAAAATATTGGGTTATTTCTATACTGTGTAAGGATACATTTTCTCGTATAAACTATTTGTGTGTGAACTAACTTTGGTGGAACATTATTAAATCTACAAAACCAGATCAGAGATTTTGGATTCTCTAAATTAGGACTTTGTTCAAGAAATTTCTTTTGAGTATTTTTAGTTTCTTAAAATGCCTGTCTGGTAACACAATTTATAAAGAAAACCTCCAAAGTAAAGGAAACCTGCCCATATGTATATACTGATATAGCCTTGTTGTAGCAGTATATATGTCAAGCCGTATTTTATATATATATAGTCAACTGTTCTGAATTTAATGATATCCCTTAATGCAAAATATCTCTATATATTCAGTGTATCCTCGAGATCCAGTTCACTTTCAGAGAGAGAAAATATAGCTTCTCTGGTCCCAAACAGTTTAAAAGACTAAAATATCACTACTGGTTTGTGAGACATGAAAACAGAGATTTGAGTATATATATGCAAATGTTGAACCAGTACGAATGTGTAGTAGAATTCGGGCTCATATATAAAGCAGCACCGAAACTAATCTTATTAGGTTAGTGGACTTGCTGTGGCGTGTGCGTGTTCGTTTGTACTGCTAGGCGCTTTGCCGTAATTGGTCTGGTATATTGTGGCGGTGATTTAGTTCGTATAAATTCTGTCTACTATATAATAATTTATAATGCGAACTTGTATCCTAGCGGATCTCACATTATACAATTATCGACTTTTTCATAGGTTGATATCAGGATTTATCAACCCGAAAAGAGTTATATTCACCGAGCCGAATTGTTTTATTACATGAATAAATGTATAGTCAGTCTTGATATTACAATTGTATCTTTAATAAAGAAATAAGGAAATAAATATAAATTTAGACCAAATCAGGTTGATATTGGTTTTCCAAGCCCCTATTTTGATCTATTTTTATTTTCGTACTATTTATAACCCAAGATAGGTTGATATGATATGTACTCACTACTTTTCGAACCGTTTTAAGCCAATCAGAGAAACAATAGAACACAGTCATGTAATAAATGGGAAAGTCAACTGTTCTGAATTTAATGATATCCCTTAATGCAAAATATCTCTATATATTCAGTGTATCCTCGAGATCCAGTTCACTTTCAGAGAGAGAAAATATAGCTTCTCTGGTCCCAAACAGTTTAGAAGACTAAAATGTCACTACTGATTTGTGAGACAGGAAAACAGAGATTTGAGTATATATATGCAAATGTTGAACCAGTACGAATGTGTAGTAGAATTCGGGCTCGTATATAAAGCAGCACCGAAACTAATCTTATTGGGTTAGTGGACTTGCTGTGGCGTGTGCGTGTTCGTTTGTACTGCTAGGCGCTTTGCCGTAATTGGTCTGGTATATTGTGGCGGTGATTTAGTTCGTATAAATTCTGTCTACTATATATATATATATATATATATACTATTTTAGCTGCCTCGATAGCCTAGTGGCAGAGCGTCCACTTCGAGTGCGATAGGTCGTGGGTTCGATCCCCGGCCGTGTCATACCAAATACGTGAAAAATGGTACCAGTAGCTCCCTTGCTTGGCGCTCAGTTTTAAAAGGGAAACTGGCTTCTCTTCTCTCATACCCTCGTGGCGATGGATTCCATCAGGAATGAGGTGTCAAGAGTGATTAATATAAGTTGTGGAACTTGCTTCACAATCGACCTAAAATAAATTAGTATACACTAAACCTATTTTTATCGAAGACAAACTGTCAGTTCAATGACGTTATCAGTTTCCTTACACAGCATTCAGATGTACATACATTTTGCTTTAAGAAATGGAGAGATGCCCTTGTTTACGCTAGATCTAATTCTGTCATAGAGAGCTTAATATCAGTTTTTATTTGAAGTAAAAATTTATCATTTAATGTAAGAAATATCTTGCTAAGCTTAATTTACAGATCGCAAAGTGCATTTTTACCATGCGATGTACGGTAGTGCTTCCATATAATGGTTCCTTACGCTAGGCAAGAGGAAGGAAAGGGGTGGGAAGCTTTTGAAATCCGAGAGCCTTCTTTACTACAAACACGCTTTCAAACATCTAGAAACACCGACAGTCCATAGAAGGATATGAAAATCGATAGCGACGTAAAATAATATTTACATAAACATCGGTAACCATCCTTATCCTTTGTAGTTAAACATGCAGATATATAATTGCACATACCTTCATTTCACGTAGGACCATACATGTATATATAAGAAAAACGTATTCTAACGATATTGTAAAATTTGTCAAAAAGTACATTTCGTGTTCTTTTCAGCCAACAAAGCCTGGAAGATCTTGGTTTATCAACCCGATAAGCGACAAAAACCCATGGTGGGTGATACTGGTTAGTGCACTTCCGGCAGTACTAACAACCATTCTCATATTTATGGACCAGCAAATTACGGCTGTTATTGTAAACAGAAAAGAAAACAAACTAAAGGTATATGGTCAGATGCTTCTAAATCTGTCGACAATTTGTAGCTCTCGAATAAAGTTTTAGTTACGTAAAGCGTTTAGTTAGCATACAATACGCAGTTCATATCTACAATGAAGTGTTGCCATCCTTATCTCTTTATACGACAAATACTAAATACAAAACACACAAATAATTGTTTAAACTAAAAAGAATAATGAAAGTCATTTGCCCATATGAATAACATAAATTTTGTTTCGGCAATTGTTTTTGTTCGACATCGGCTGTATCATCGGCGGTAAGATTATTTAAGTACAATCGACAGGTTTGGTCTCACCGTTCGCACATTTAGGGCAAATTCGTTTCACTTCACGGGGTATGCAACCAGCTAGGCGTTCGTTTGTCTTCCCGGGACTGCCCGTGTATACCCGGCGTACGCCAATTTGCGCCGGTAGTACGAGATAGGCAAAGCAACAAATCATATATTTTCGCGATATAAATGTTAGTATGCTCGAGTTCCGATATGTCCAGTAGTAATATTTTTAAAGAAATGTGTGTGGTAAATACATTATATGTTTGGGAAATGTTCCAGGAATTCGGACTATAAACAGAACGTGAAAATAAGTTGGTCCAGTAATAGACCCAATTTAACAGAGTATGCCATAGCTTTGCTTTGTTAAGTTACATGCTCCCAAAGGCGGTCATACATGTGATTAGACAATAATTTATCTTCAGTTCGATTAATGCAGTGAATAAAAGCTGTAAATGTAAAATAGTTTACATGTACCGCTTTCCCATGTTGTTCCAATGCTTGATTTTGGGACAGTCAGTAGATGCTCATTACCCGCTGCCAGGAGGCGGTGGGTTTATTGATATGCTAAAATATTTTCGCGTGTGGGACATGAAGAAAGTCACGTGACAGGTTTTCGATCCTGTACATATTTTTTTGTTCGTAGATATTTGATACACTAATATTTTATCTAAATGATAATATATATATATATATATATATATATATATATATATATATATATATATATATATATATATATATATATATATATATATATTTTTTTTTTTTTTTTTTTTTAACCAGGTTTTCAACGAAAACCTGAGTTATTAGATTGGGGTAGATGTCGGTCGGGCGGGCGGGCGGCGGCGGCGGCGTAAAACTGGTGTTTCCGGTCAATAACTTTTGTTTCGGTAAAGATATTTGAATAAAACTTGGTACGTATGTAGCTTATATCAAGACAAAGGCTGGGATTGATTTTGGGGTTTCTGGGGTCAAGGTCAAGGTCACTGTTACTTAAAATAGAAAAAGGGTTTCCGGTCAATAACTTTTGTTTCGGTAAAGATATTTGAATAAAACTTGGTATGTATGTAGCTTATATCAAGACAAAGGCTGGGGTTGATTTTAGGGTTTCTGGGGTCAAGGTCAAGGTCACTGTTACTTAAAATAGAAAAAGGGTTTCCGGTCAATAACTTTTGTTTCGGTAAAGATATTTGAATAAAACTTGGTATGTATATAGCTTATATCAAGACAAAGGCTGGGATTGATTTTGGGGTTTCTGGGATTAAGGTCAAGGTCATTGTTACTAAAAATAAAGTTAGGGTTAGGTTAGGGTTAGGGTTAGCATATCTTCTACATGCATAGAGGGATTTTGATGAAAGTTGGCACAATTGTTCACCATCATGAGACGGAGTGTCATGCGCAAGAACCAGGTCCCTACATCTAAGGTCAAGGTCACACTTAGAGGTCAAAGGATACAAGAATGAAAACTTTGTCCGGAGCATATCTTCTTCATGCATAGAGGGATTTTGATGTAACTTGGCACAATTATACACCATCATGAGATGAAGTGTCTTGCGCAGTTCCCTTCTTTAGAATTACTTCCCTTTGTTGTTACTATAAATAGCTTATATTGTAACTTTTTCATTACTAGACGTAGGGAAAAATCGAGACCACTTTTCTGTAGTACAACATGCATGTTACATCCAATTTTGAGGTGTATTTTGACCAATCTCTCTCTGTTAAGGATTTCTGTGTGGACTTACAATTTTTTTTTTTGTATTTTTTTTTTTTTTTTTTTTTTTTTTTTTTTTTTAAGATTAACTTCCCTTAGTTGTTACTATAAATAACTTATATTGTAACTTTTTTATAATTGACCGTAGGGAAAAACCAAGACCACTTTTCTGTGGTACAACATAGTTGTTACTTTCTAATTTTAGGTGTATTTTAAGGTATCTCTACCTGGTAAGGAGTTTTCTTGTGGACTTAGAAAAACAAAAGAATTACAATGATTACTAAACAATCACAAAATTAAAATTACATCTGCAAATACAGGTGCTAGAGTAAAGAAATTTGCTGTGACGGGCGTATATTGTGACATTCTGGCACTCCTGTTTATTCTTATGAAAAGTGATGAAAACCTGGTTTCGTGGCATTGCCGCGTTTCTTGTTTCTTTTTAAAATAAGAAAAAAACTTGAGTCACGTGATACGTTTCGACCATCTTCATAACACAGTAACTTACAACCATTTCGGATGACTGTGACCTAATTCACTCGATCCTTTTGTTTACATTTTTATTTCTACAATATTCGCCTTTCATGTGGTACATTTGTCTTAGATACAAGAATTTTATAATTTGGTGGTGATGTAGGATTACCACGATTATCGGAGATTTGTGGAATTGTGTTTTTTTCTTAAAATTAAATTGTAAAAACAGGTTGTGTATGACGTCATCAATATCCGCGTGCATAACATGTAAACTGATCAGCTGTTCAGTGAGCTGATAACCTTTGATAGAGGAATAAGGTCAGTAATTCGGTCGAAAATGTGCTTCCGTGGTGTAGTCGAAAGAAGTCCATAATAAATAGATCCTAATTTTCCCATTTTTTGCGCAAATTCGTGTAGAACGAGTGCTTTAATTACCATTTTTCACTACTAGAATACATTCCGCATGAAATGAGACGGTTTTCATGTTCATACACACCACATGGCAAGTTTTGCAGATCGAAACCGGAAGTAGGTGTTTATTGCGCGGACGAGAGCAAATACGCGCCATTTTTAGGGCAGCAGACCACAACTGACTGGCATTTCACTAGGAACTACATAACCCCCTATTTTCTTTTTATTTTTTCGTTAATTTGTGATAGAACTTCCATGAAAAATAGGTGTAGGAAAAAGTGATGTTCTCTAAAGATACGTAAAGACGATCTGAAGTTGTCGTTTTTTATATGAAACAAAGAAGGATTTAAATTACTGACCTTTAACCTATAAGAGCTGAAACAAGACTTTCTCGAAACACATCGCAATTAGTCTTAATAGTCATAGATCGGTTGTATATGATATAAAAGAGTGTTTCCAATGCAAAATAATAGTGAAATTTGAAAATTTTTGAATTTTGACCATATTTTGAGTAGATGCGCCTATTCAGCAGCGATTTCTGGGATTAAAAAGCCAATATTTTGCCTCCAGAATGTCAGAAAATGCACAAAATGCATCCTTCTGGGTCTTATTCATGACGGAATGAATGATATTTCAGAATTCAAGTGAAAAATAATGCAAACGAGTGAAACTTTTACCAAAATATACAATAAAAGGACCATAGGTCCAAAATTTAGCCCAGTAAATTGGTAGGGGGTGGCTTCTATTAAATGTCTATATTTCTCTAAAATCTCGAAATTTCACAATGAAACTTGGCAATATGTTGGTATTACATCTTTCATGAAAATAGAAATGAAAATTGTGTGATATTTGATAAGAAACATTTCTTCTAGAGATGAGTAAATGGAAATGTGTTTACATTACTTTTGTTAGGATTCTGGTAGGAAAGTGTGGTTAGTTTGCATAAACTAAAGATATTAGATTTTTTAGGATATAATTTAATATATTTACATTGCCATGACCTGCAGATGACCCCAATTATTTTTGAGATCATTAAAAGGACATTCAATATGACTGATCTGAATATACATTTCTGGCGGAGGAAAAACTTTTGACTTGTAATTGAACTGGTACCCTATATCCATGAAACCGGGAGAAGTGAAATCGTCTTGATCCTCTACCATCTGTCAGTGCTAATTCATTAGACAGTGTTTAACCGTAGAAATCTTGACACATTCTGATCACTGTCAGTTAACCTGTTAACCTGACGTTAGGTTTAGTGTGAAAGACAGTGAGATACTGACTCAACTTGATTGTTGTAGTAATATTTTTTTTCTATGGCGTGGAGGATAATGTTATAAGTTTGTTGTGGTTTGATTTCATTGACGTATCCATAAAATCCTTTAAAACTAGTCCCAAGCAAATGTTATTTCACAGTATATTAATCAACAATCGATTTTCATATTTTAATCAATTATCCAACTGAAAAATCAGAACATCTCGATATAGATAGCCTGTGTATGCTAAAACATTGTATATTTTATACATATTTCGCATGTATGAAAAAGAAATGGAAAGATAAAATCTTGTGTTTTTTGTAGTACAACATGTCTTTGTTTGCATTTACAGAAAGGTTCAGGATATCATTTAGACATGCTGATTGTTGGAATACTTGTTGTAGTCCTTGGGGTGTTAGGGTTACCATGGTTCGTAGCCGCAACAGTCACTGCGCTTGCGCACATCATGAGCTTGAGGAAGGTATCTGAATGCACGGCTCCCGGTGAAAAAGCAGTCTTCCTCGGTGTACGGTAGGTAAAATGGCAAACTTCGTTTGCCTTTTCTGTAATCTACTCACATACAGTCAAATGTTCTCATTCATTCATAACATAAACATGACATAAAGTATTGTCTTACAAAAGCAAGCTGTTTATTGTTTTTACTAAAAAATCGCCGTGCAACATTATGTAGAGGCATGACTGTATACGTCACAAAAGACAGCATGTTAAGACCAACTTTAGCAAAATGCTTCTTACAAGGTTTTTGACAATGTAATTAGTTAAAATAGCAATAAGAAACTTTTTCGAGGTATTTCTTGAACCATGTCAGTATGTTGTCCTTATATATGGATATAGTAGAGAAGTATACAGTAAAACAAGATTTAAGCAAATATCGGGGGGTGATCAGAAATACAAGTAACGCTATGCAATTACCTTATGCGCACCCTCCACTCATAATAACTAAATACAGAGCTTAACCTCACCAGTCCCGCTTCAATAATATCAACTTTATATTGTTACCCCAAATCTGTTGATTAATACATCGTCAAAACTTGGTTTAATATATGTAACGATTATTGTTTCTAGTCATAAAAAAGATGCTTGAAAGATTATAAAGTATTTGTAGTTAATGTAATCCTGCACGTTTGATAAATCGGAAGTAATGGCGTAACGTCATTGTATCCGAAAAACGTAGAATAAATTCTGAATTCGACTCGTAAGGAAATGAAAATTGTTTTATGAATTAATGACAACCGGGCAACAGCAAAGTCACTGTCTTTCTAAACTTACAAATGATATTAAAACATCTGATACGATATATAATTACAATAAAATGTTTATTTAAACTTAGCTTGAAATGTGCGGATTTCTTTAATCATCGGCAAATATCTCAAAAACGAGCACGCGGGCGTATACGTTTTATTTCAACATATATATAGGTCATGTGGTTATTTACGATTCATTAAAATATACACTGTAGAAAAAATTCTATTCGCGAATTTTTTATCAAAATCGTGATTTTCCGACAGCGAACCATTACGAAAACATGTGAGATTATTTTTTTTTCCGATCAGTCCACCATAAAATCGACCACACGCCCCCTATCTTTTTTATTTGCCGAATGTTCTAAAAGTATATTTTGAAGTTTTGGAAAACCACGGTTTAATCAATTTCTACATCGCAGAAAAAATTGTGATCCCAACTTGCAGAAGTACCTTATTTTTTGTCATATAAGCAATATTTTTATGCATTAGAGGTAAAACCATTCCGCGGATGGTTAACACATTCTGAAAATGGACTGATATTGGTAGTGATCATTTTTCCAGCATGAAAACAGATCTGTTAAAAGCTTTCTTTAAAAGAAATGTTTCTTATCAAATTTCACACCATTTTCATCTCTATTTCCAAGAAAGATGTAATACCAAACATATTGCCAAGTTTCTTTGTGAACTTTCGAGATTTTAGAGAAATATAGACATTTAATAGAAGCCACCCCCTACCCATTTTACAGGGCTAAATTTTGGCCTTATTGACCTTTTATTGTATATTTCGGTAAAAGTTTCACTTGTTTGCATCATTTTTCACTGGGATTCTGAAACATCATTCCTTCCGTCATGAATAAGACCCAGAAGGATGCATTTTGTGCATTTTCTGACATTCTGGAGACAAAGTATTGGCTTTTTAATCCCAGAAATCGCTGCTGAAATAGGCGCATCTACATAAAATAAGGTCAAAATTCAAAAATTTTCAAATTTCATTATTATTTTGCATTGGAAACACTCTTTTATATCATATACAACCGATTTATGGCTATAAAGACTAATTGCGATGTGTTTCGAGAATAATCTTAATTCAGCTCTTATAGGTTAAAGGTCAGTAATTCAAATCCTTCTTTGTTTCATATAAAAAACGACAACTTCATGTCGTCTTTACGTATCTTTAGAGAACATCACTTTTTCCTAACCAATTTTTCATGAAAGTTCTATCACAAATTAACGAAAAAATGAAAAGAAAATAGGGGGTTGAATAGTTCCTAGTGAAATGCCAGTCAATTGTGGTCTGCTACCCTAAAAATGGCGCATATTTGCTCTCCTCCGCGCAATAAACACCTACTTCCGGTTTCGATCTACAAAACTTGCCATGTGGGTTGTATGAACATGAAAACCGTCTCATTTCATGCAGAATGTATTCTAGTAGCGAAAAAGTGTGATTAAAGCACTCGTTCTACACGAATTTGCGCAGAAAATGAGAAAATTAGGATCTATTTATTATGGGCTTCTTTCGACTACACCACGGAAGCACATTTTCGACCGAATTACTGACCTTATTCCTATAAAACATTTTTTATATTTTATGTTTAAAGGACCTATGGAGACCTCATTACAATTTTTATTTTCAGGGAGCAAAGAGTAACATCATTACTTGTTGGTATTTTTAGCGGTTTAGCCGTTCTATTTACATCTGTCTTGCGTGTAAGTATTCCCTGACTCATTTCCAATTATCTGAAATGGTCGTGCACTTTACGATTTAAAGCTGGTAGATAACAGACCACTTTATAAATCTTAAATCTGGTATATAACTGACCACTGCATGTAGTTTAAATATAGTATATAACAGCATTTGTATGTAGCTGAAATCTGGTAGATAAATGGGCGTTGTATGTAGCTTTAATCTGGTAGATACCTGAGCATTTTATGTAGCTTAAATCTGGTAGATAACTGAGCATTTTATAAAGCTGAAATCTGGTAGATAACTGAGTATTTTATGTAGCTTTAATCTGATTGATACCTGAGCATTTTATGTAGCTTTAATCAGGTAGATAACTGAGTATTTTATGTAGCTTTAATCTGGTAGATACCTGAGCATTTTATGTAGCTGTAATCTGGTAGATACCTAAGCATTTTATGTAGCTTAAATCTCGTAGATAACTGAGCATTTTATGCAGCTTAAATCTGGTATACAACTGACCAGTGCATGTTGTTTAAATTTGGTATATAAATGACCACAGTATGTAGTTTAAATCTGGTATATAACTGACGACTGCCTGTAGTTAAATCTGGCATATAACTGAACATTTGTTTGTAGCTGTAATCTGGTAAATAACTGACCACTGCATGTAGCTTAAATCTGGTATATAACTGACCACAGCATTTAGTTTAAATCTGGTATATAACTGACCACTGCATGTAGTTTAAATCTGGTATATAATTGACCACTGAATTTAGTTTAAATCTGGTAGATAACTGAGTATTTATATGTAGCTTAAATCTGGTAGATAACTGAGCATTGTATGTAGCTTAAATCTGGTAGATAACTGAGCATTTGTATGTAGCTTAAATCTTGTAGATAACTAAGCATTTTATGTAGCTTAAATCTGGTAGATAACTGGGCATTTGTATGTAGCTTAAATGTGGTAGATAACTAGGAATTGTATGTAGCTTAAATCTGGTAGATAACTGAGCATTTGTATGTAGCTTGAATCTGGTAGATAACTGAGCATTTGTATGTAGCTTAAATCTGGTAGATAACTGGGCATTGTATGTAGGTTAAATGTGGTAGATAACTAGGCATTGTATGTAGCTTAAATCTGGTAGATAACTGAGCATTTGTATGTAGCTTAAATCTGGTAGATAACTGAGCATTTGTATGTAGCTTAAATCTGGTAGATAACTGGGCATTGTATGTAGGTTAAATCTGGTAGATAACTGAGCATTTGTATGTAGGTTAAATCTGGTAGATAACTGAGCATTTGTATGTAGCTTAAATCTGGTAGATAACTGAGCATTTGTATGTAGCTTAAATCTTGTAGATAACTTGGCGTTGTACGTAGCTTAAATCTGGATGATAAGTGAGCATTTGTATGTAACTTAAATCTGGTAGTTAACTGAGCATTTGTATTTAGCTTGAATCTGGTAGATAACTGAGCATTTGTATGTAGCTTAAATCTGGTAGATAACTGAGCATTTGTATGTAGCTTAAATCTGGTAGATAACTGGGCATTGTATGTAGCTTAAATCTGGTAGATAACTGAGCATTTGTATGTAGCTTAAATCTGGTAGATAACTGAGCATTTGTATGTAGCTTAAATCTGGTAGATAACTGAGCATTTGTATGTAGCTTAAATCTTGTAGATAACTTGGCGTTGTACGTAGCTTAAATCTGGATGATAAGTGAGCATTTGTATGTAACTTAAATCTGGTAGATAACTGAGCATTTGTATGTAGCTTAAATCTGGTATATAACTGAGCATTTGTATATAGCTTAAATCTGGTAGATAACTGAGCATTTGTATGTAGCTTAAATCTTGTAGATAACTTGGCGTTGTACGTAGCTTAAATCTGGATGATAAGTGAGCATTTGTATGTAGCTTAAATCTGGTAGATAACTGAGCATTTGTATTTAGTATATAACTGAGCATTTTTATATAGCTTAAATCTGGTAGATAACTGAGCATTGTATATAGCTTAAATCTTGTAGATAACTGACGACTGTATGTAGCTTAAATCCTGTAGATAACTTGGCGTTGTATGTAGCTTAAATCTGGTATATAAGTGAGCATTTGTATGTAACTTAAATCTCTGGTAGATAACTGAGCATTTGTATGTAGCTTAAATCTAGTAGATAACTGAGCATTTGTATTTAGCATAAAACTGGTATATAACTGAGCATTTTTATATAGCTTAAATCTGGTAGATAACTGAGCATTGTATATAGCTTAAATCTTGTAGATAACTGACGACTGTGTGTAGCTTAAATCTTGTAGATAACTTGGCATTTTATGTAGCTTAAATCTGGTATATAAGTGAGCATTTGTATGTAACTTAAATCTGGTAGATAACTGAGCATTTGTATGTAGCTTAAATCTGGTAGATAACTGAGCATTTGTATGTAGCTTAAATCTGGTAGATAACTGAGCATTGTATATAGCTTAAATCTTGTAGATAACTGACGACTGTATGTAGCTTAAATCTGGTAGATAACTGAGCATTTTATGTAGTTTAAATCTCGTACATAACTGGGGGTTTGTATGTAGCTTAAATCTGGTAGATAACTGAGCATTTGCATGTAGCTTAAATCTGTTAGATAACTGAGGAAATTATGTAGTTGTAATCTGGTATATAACTGAGAATTTGTATGTAGTTAAAATCTGGTATATAACTGACCACTGTATGTAGTTTAAATCTGGTATATAACTGATCACTGCATGTAGTTTAAATCTGGTATATAACTGAGCATTTGTAAGAATAGCTTGTGCCCGATGGGTGCCCACGTATTAACCGAGGAGCAAAAGGCCAATATTGTCAAATATGCTAAAGAAACGCTGAAACAAATTCTCAAATTTATCGCACAATGTCACAGCTCCTAACAGGAGTTGAGACCTAGATATACTGTTATGAGCAACACAATCGCGTTGACAAGAGGAAATGGCTGCGAAAAGTTGTCCGTAAGCTAGTAATTGCAAAAAGAACTGTGTCAAAAAGGTTTTGTATTCCATTTTCTTTAACTCAATGAGTACTAATGTACAAGTTCCTACACTGTCAGAAATGTCAGGCACTGGAAATTTTTATGTAGACAAAGTTGTTTAACGAAAATACTAAAAAAATGCAAAAGAATGCGCCCAAGGACTGGCCTTTGTGGTATCCAGTAGATCCATGACAACTCTGCGAGTGACAAAAATGCCATCGTTCAAATGTTTCTGAGGGATGAAAAATTGGTACAAGTCTGCATATTTCATCACGTTTGTCATCTTTTTTAGAATTGCCCTCGTTTGTAGCTGAAATATGGTATATAACTTATAAGTATATGCAGCTGAAATCCGTTATATTACTGACTACTATATGTAGCAGCTTAAATCTGGTATATGACTGACCGCTATATGTAGCTTAAATTTAATAGATAACTGACCAC
Source organism: Mercenaria mercenaria (assembly GCF_021730395.1). NCBI lineage: Eukaryota > Metazoa > Mollusca > Bivalvia > Venerida > Veneridae > Mercenaria > Mercenaria mercenaria. Next base: position 5,067,889 of record NC_069378.1, read on the forward strand.
TGTATGTTGCCTAAATTTGGTGGGGACATGAATAGTGTATCTAGCAACAGCTGACCATTGAGGACTGTACGAAACCTTAATCTGGTAGATAACTGACCAAGAAAGGTAGCTTAATCTGGTAGATAACTGACCACTGTACGTTGCCTAAAGCTTGTAAAAGTAATCAGCACGGTATCTAACTTGCAGCTTTTAAATAACTGACGACTGCGGACTGTTTGTAGCTTAAATCTGGTAGATAACATACCGCTGCATGTAGTTAACATCTATTATATGACTGACTGATGTATAAACGTCCGCTTAGCTCAGTAGGGAGAGCGTTGGTCTACGGATCATGGGGTCGCGAGTTCGATCCTCGGGCGGGCGTATGTTTTCCGTGACGATTTGATAAAAGATATTGTGCCTGAAATCATTCGTCCTCCACCTCTGATAATTCATGTGCGGAAGTTGGCCGTTACTTGCGGAGAACAGGTTTGTACTGGTACAGAATCCAGTAACACTGGTTAGGTTAACTGCCCTGAAATACTGTTGAAAAACGGCGTTAAACCCTAAACAAACAAACAAGACTGATGTATAATTTTAATCAGATAGACAAAGGATCATTGTATGTAGCTGTAATCTAGTATATAAATATATGTTGTCTAAATCTGATATAAAAATAACCAGTTTATATCTAACTTAAAGCAAGTAGACAACTGACCATTGTTGTCTATACGTAGCCTAAATTAAGTCGAAAAATGACCACTGTATGTAACTTACAGTTATTAGATAATTGAGCACTGCGACCTGTTTGTGGCTTAAGTATGGTACAAAACTGACCACTGTTTGTAGCTTAAATCTAGTCTGTGACTAACAAATGTATATAGCGGAAATCAGGTAATTTATAACCCACTGCGTGTAACTTAAATCTGGTAAATAAATGACCACAGTATGTAGCTTATATCTGGAAGATAACTAACCACAGTTGCTGAATAAATCTGGCATATAAATGACCATAATCTGTAGCTTAAATCTGGAAATTATAAGTGACAATTGTATATAGCCGAAATCTTGTGACAAAAACTGTATGTAGCTTGGATGGTTTAACGAAAGATAACGGGTGTTTTTAGGGAGCAGGTGTGGGGCGACTTTAGCGTCGTTTTCAACAGTATTTTAATAATTTAACAACAGGCAGTTAACCTTACCAGTCAACATTACTCCTGGCATTTCTGTGTCTTTTATTTATGTAGCTACCTTATCTTTTTCAGATTTTCATGTTTTAAGCTGTAATTTTCTGATTTGTATAAACTTCAGCATATTCCAATGCCAGTTCTATACGGAGTATTTTTATACATGGGAGTAGCACCTCTATCCGGTATGCAGGTATGTTTTTAACTTCACAATATCCAGTATTTAGTACATTTATGTGAGAAGTTTTAAAGTTGAAAATCGGATAAAATATCTTAGTTGTCAACAGTCATTATTTTTCGTCATCGATAAATGACATCTTCGACACTGACAGACTTTCATTATTGGATGAGCTTCGTGCATTTTGTTCATGATTTTATTTACTAGCTTCGAGAAGGATAGATTAATATTCCAGATGACAACTGCCACAAAATTAAAAGTTTTCTTTTCCAGGTAATTATATTATGCGGAAAAAATGTGCTTTTATGTAGAAGTTGTCATTTGGAATGTTAATCTAACCTATATATATATATATATATATATATATATATATATATATATATATATATATATATATAATCTTACCTTTATATATCACGTATTAAAAGTTTTCACCTCCATAAAACATCTTTGAATTACACTGACTACGAGACAGGATATAGAAATAGTGAGAAAAATAAATGTTCATACAGTGCTTAGTGTATACAATACCTAAGTACTGTCACTTGCCCCTCATCGATGTGGGTTCGAGCCTCACTCGGGGTTGAATTCTTCATGTGAGGTAGCCATCCAGCTGGTTACGGAAGGTCGGTGGTTCTACCCAGGTGCCTGCTCTTGATGAAATAATACATGGAGGGGCACCTGGGGTCTTCCTCCCCCATCAAAGCTGGAAAGTCGCTATATGACCTAGAATTGTGTCGGTGCGAAAAAAAAAAAACAGAAAAAAATAACACCTAAGTACTGTCAGCTTTATAAGCCTTAAAGAAGGAGAAGTATCATTTCATAATCTCATGTAAAGGACAAAGGTGATTTATCATTTATTTGTATTCTGTTTAAGCTGATTCAGAGAATACTCCTTATCTTCATGCCGGCTAAATACCAGCCAGATTATTCCTATATCCGGAACGTGCCAATCAAGCGCGTGCATCTCTTCACGCTGATCCAGATCATTTGTTTGGCCGTGCTTTGGGTTGTGAAAAGTGTCAAAGTCATCTCGATTGGGTTCCCGTTGATGGCAAGTAATATTTCAAAATTACGAGTGTATCGTGCAGATGTTGTTAAACGAATAGATGTAAATCTGTTGAATATTCTGTTTGAACGTTGAGCACTTTTCGATTTTGTTTTGTCAGAGATTTACAAGACGTAGTTCAAAAGTATTTTATGTTGGAACATTTACAATTATATATATAAAAATGTAAAACACTTTAACTTTAAGGATCAATTCGCTGTTCCAAGAATTTCTTTTAAAGTATTTTATACTAGTTGTTATGTTCAAAGTATGACTTTACACATTACCATGTATTTCATACATAAAACTTCTAAGAGATGATTATCTTTTAATTGAACACCAAGGTAGTTCTGCATGTTTGATTGACCGGAAGTAATGTCGTAACGTCATTTAACAAGTCTCTCTTTAATCATGATAAAATATTTTGAAATCCAACACACGGACTTTACAGTTTATTTCACCATATGATAGACCATATTCTAGTTTATAACTGTATTACAGTCCACATGGTAGATAAAATCCTGTTTGCGAAAATTACATCAAAACTGTAATTTTCCCATGAACTCCCAAACATGTGTGGGATTCAAGTTTTTCAGACCAATTAAGCAAAAATTAAAGTATAAGATTCCCTTTTACATTCGAAGTTTTGATAAGTCGCCATTTGATCAAATTCTTCATTGCAAAAGAAGGTTGATCCGAATGTGCGGAAGTCAGTTAGACCGATATGCGTTAGGAGCATATGTGCGACTTTTATGAAATTGATTTTGTTTGGGTGCTAATATGTGTACGTACGTGTACCATCTAATTTTAGTTTGTATGATAATAATATCAAGGATTGTATCACATGTAATTCATCCTGTTTTAGGTACTGATAATTTGCTTTCTACGTAAAGCATTAGACAAGGTGTTTACGCAAAGAGAATTAAGCTGGCTTGATGACATATTACCGGCAACACAGGGCAACCAAACTTTACTGCAAATCAAGGTATGTTTTCCAGGGTCGACACGGGGCAGACAAGCTTTATTTGAAATCAAGGTATATTTCCATGGGTAATGCAGGGCAGGGAAGCTTTCTTGGGAATCAGGTAAGGTTTCCCGGGGAAACACAGGGTAGACTAGCTTTTCTGGAAATCAGGTAAGGTTTTCGGCGGCAACACAGCATAGACAATCTTTATTTGAAATCAAGGTAGATCTCGGGTCTAGAAATACAGGAAGTTTTGTTCTTCAACAAATCGGAAAATCCTTTTCCGACTTTGCAAAAATCGTTTCTCAAAATAGTGTTATTTCTCACCCATCTTTATTGATTGGTTATTTTTTTCTGTCAGAGAAGAATGAATTTGAGCCAAACTTTATAAAATTGCCCAGTCTTGATAAATATCGTTGACTTGATTTGATTAAAAATTCAAACCAAATTAAATGAAGCATTCTATGTCCATAAATTTCTTGTACCAACTTTGTAGTTTAAGGAGTTATAAGAAAGGCGGGCGTGTGTTGCTGTCGAAGACCAACTAATATCTATTTTTTCAATTTTCCTTTTGGGATACATTCAAACATGTCTCCCCTATTGCAAACAGTTTTTGTGTCATTTCAATAAACTTTATGATTTAGAGTTAAGTAGTTAAATATTTAATCAGATGTGATAATATTTCAGAGAAAGAAGATCTGTTGTATCTATCACACTGTCTATTTCAGATCGATGATGAAACACCTATAGCTCAGGAATCCGAGAAGGAAATTGAAAACCAGACAGTTGGCCGGGTGAGAAAATTGTCCTCTGAAACCGGCAAGCGGCTTAGCAGAGAGACATCAGCACGAAGAGGAAGTGCGACATTCGTCTGCAAGACTGACATTGATCGAATAAAAGCCATGACACCGGAAGTTATCACTCGCAGACGACAGTCTCTCGCAATGGCGGCCAGACGTAAACAGTCAATGGGTACAGTAGGGCTAGGAGTTGACAGTCGTAAATTTTCGACACCTCTCATGTTTGCACGTCAAATGTCGGTTGATCTTTCCTCTGGATCATTCAGAAAATCTTCTGTGGAAGAAAGCCAACTTAGATTAAACAGAATGTTGTCATTACCAGCAACGATTACAGATGTAAGTGAAAACGAAGAGGAAATAGAAGAGACTGAAACAGATATTGCTCGTGATTCTGAAATAACGAAGTTTTAGATTCAATACATTTTGTTTGCAGTTGTGGCGCAATTTTATTTCAAATCAAGTTTTGATTAAGTTGATAAAGCCCCATATATGTAGAAAGCAGACACGTATGTTATTACTTAAGATGAAGAACTGCTTTTTCATTTTGATATTACTAAATTATGAAAAGTGTATGGCATTGTGTCCCTGTTTGCATCAATGCATTTGACTTTTAATATCTAAATGCATTAGACTTTAAACATATAACCACATAAATTTTGGCATGCATTATATGACAAGAAACACTTCAATGTTGCTTCATGACGGCTGTTAGTAATTTTTCTACTATAGAATTAAGACTTTGATAAAGATTGTTAACATAAAGTGACTGATGTTTCTGTGCGCAGGTACTTCGTTCTAAGAAATGTAAACTGTTTTTATATATATTTCGATTTACACAGTTCATTCAGATTCAGGTTCTATGATTTGTTCAATCAGTTCAGTTAAAAAAGACTAAGATGTCTCTACTGATATGTGAGTCAAGAAAACAGAGATTTGAGTATATATGCAAATGTTGAACTAGTACGAATGTGTGGTACAATTCGGGCGTGTATATAAAGCAGCATTGTAACTAATCTTATTGGGATTAGTGGACTTGCTGTGGCATGTGCGTGTTCGTTTGTATTGATAGGCGCTTTGCCGTAATTGGTCTGTATTATTGTGGTGCCACGCATAAACTCTCTACTATAAATTTGCATATTGAGCTACACTCTAACATGTTAACTAATCTACAGATACATCTATACATAGTGTGTACTGTTGCATAGTACTGTTAATACACACAAGCCTGTTGCTTTTACACAAACTATATGACGTAATTGGTCATGTTTTTAAAAATGAAATTTGGATCTGGTATTATTTTAGATCGAGAAAAAAGTAATATTAGTTCTGTTTAAAGGATCGAATTGGCCTTTATTTGGATTGTATTATCTTTGCTTTGATTGTTTGCCTGCCGCCAAAAACAAAATTTGCAAAACTGAACAAACATGCATATTTAACAAATAATCAAAGCCTTCAAGTGGTTTATCGTCTAATTTACAACGGTTCAGAGTTCAGACGCGTGTGAATACTAAAGCATCTGAACGTTGAACCTTTGCAAATTAGACGATAAATGACAAGAAGGCATTGATTGTTTTCATTCTGACCTGCTCATGGATATATTTTAATTAATATTATGCTGGACTTCATTTACCCGAGGAGTAATGTATCGGACGTCATGCGACAATTTAACGTCATAATTGACGCCATAATACTCTTTTACCAGTCCGCGCGTCAACCGTTGTTTATCTCAGAATATACAGAGCTTGATTTATTTCTTTGTTTAATAACTGAAAATCAAATCATGCCAAGTTAGAATTGTCAATAAAACACAAAATCATTCAAAATATATTCTAGGCCACACCAAATTGATATCTTTAACATCGGATTTTTTTACAAAATGATCGCGAAAGAGCCAGCGAAATAAAATTAAACAAATATATATATATATAATTTTTTGGATTTCAACTATTTAAGGAGCGGGCCAGGGGCGAATTGAAGAAAAATTTAAAAAAAAAAAAAACTTGTCAAAAGAATCAACAAGCACTGCCAAAACATACGTAAAAGGTTTGAATATACATAAAAGAACAAAGATCCTTAAATATTGAAGGTTAAATGACAAACTGCCCCCAAATTACATTACTTTTTTACGAGTAAGAGATCTAACGAAATTTGCAGTTTGTAAACAATATCTACTACCTTCTTGCTGAAGAGCTAAAAGGGATAATGTGTAATCAAAACAAATTTCTGATAATAGAATCGTTATTACTAAAGCTGCCTGAAACAATTACTGTTTCATCACACATACAGAATTAAATTTCCTTAATGCAATGCTGGATGTGTAGCCCGAATTGAATTATACTACATGTACACCCAGTTATTGCCGATATATTATGTGTATTTTAAGGATCGCCGTAAAACGTTTGTTCTTATCACCAATTATTATTTGATGACACTGCTTTAATTAATGAGATCTTGGTGTTCATCTTGAGAAGAAAATGACTCGCGGAAACTCTTCCTAATGACCTTTCCAAAATTTATTTACATATCTAACTGTCATACCAGCCGTCAATTTGTATACTTTTGCAATTGCTGAGACAAATACAGAGGCTGAAACATGTTCTCGTGGTATTTTAATGGAGGACTTTTTGTTTTCAACAGAAAGAGATTACATAAATTTCTTTACACCCAATCAATACTAGCGTAAAGGGCCACAAGTATCTCAAATTGCATTTGATATAGAGTCAGGAAACCTCAAAGGAATATTATTCAACATGTTATGTTGTATACCTGGAACTGCTCATAACAATGTGCACTTTGTTGTATATTAAACAAGAAACGTCTTTAAAAAGACAAACGGCGTAGAGGTAATAATGTTTGGCGCATGAAAAATTCAGAATTAAACAGGATGTACAGACAGAAAAGATTTGGATATGCATATACGAACACATTATTCATTTGCAAATATTTCAACTAAGCAGCAAATTTAAATGATCAAGAGGTATCCTTTCAGTGATAGAAGGCCAAAATGAGTTGGCGTCCTGGGCTGATTCTGAAATAATTTCGCGTTAGGTCAGAATCCCCTATAAGTAATCCACTAGCACAATATGTCGACCAGCGTACAATTAGTTGGACTTAAAAAGGCTAAAGCAGTTGACATGAAAATAAAACCCTAGCTTTTAAATCACTAATAGTGACCCCCATAACTCTAATTACTTGATTTAGTTCTCGGTTAAAAAAAAAACTTAAAGCAAAAAATCAAACATTTGCAGATTAGGATACCTTCAATAAATTTTGAAATCTTTTTTATTTGGGTAAAGTAATAGGTAAATACTTACATAATATATGATGGAATAGTGATTTTTAAATTTAATTTGCACAATGTTATTGTTTGCATAGCTGACCTACTGGCCTCCATTGGTGTTGTTATTGTTTTTGTCTGCACTTGCCACAGCGAGGCTCCAGTGGGGAAATACCCCGGCCTGGTGTCAAATTATGTAGGGAATAACTCAGTTTCGTGAAATAACAACAAAGAATCGTTACACTTTCTGCTTTATTTTCACGAAGAACAACCAGTCATAACTCATTCATCCATAAGCGAGGTACGCAACGGGGGAAGAAGTTTACTCTCGATTTCTCTAGCGGTGATAAATTACTAAAAACTTTAAATTAGAATATATCATCTTAGTTTAGGGTAACAAAACTACTAAATATGTTCCGTTTGATATGTGCCTTCTGATAATCAATGTAATTTAAGACTTAATAAATGGTTTATCTTCTCAGCGCGCACCTGTTCCGTGTCCCGATTACTAAAGAATCTAAGTCAAAACCCATGTTATTCAGCTAACGTCGAAAATATTTTATCATTCATATGGCATTTTGTTCCAAATAAATTGCTGTATAATGTGCTGAAAACCGCACTGAACAATACCCACCGATTACAGAACTACATACGGAGTATCATTATTTATTGAACGCCCCTCGTATATAAACATGAGAATAATGAACAGCAACTACTACAAATAAAAGGCACATGTTCATAGTATTACTGGGAATAAATAAGTTTAAACTATATTCTAGCATAAAACTGCTGTTACTGTCATTTTCGGGGGTGTTTTAACAGGAGAGAAAACGTGTGTTAACAGAGAGATTCTCGCGCTCACGTGCTGTTATAACACCTTTTTATATATGCGCGTTCCGTGGCAAAGCGAAAACGTATTACGGCCCCAAAACGGATAATTCAAAAGGAAATGACGTCAACGTGAATAAACAACATAGACTTTACCGCGCATTTCTTGGAAATTTAATGACGTTGAGGGACAATGGTTTTTAAGCGTTTTATGCTAGAATAGCGTTAGCGCATGTTCTTTTCGTGTTATAACATCTGCAGAATCCCTCGGGAATCGTTGGTACCCTCGCCCTAACAGGCTCGGGTACCAACCAGTCCCTCGGGATTCTGCAGATGTTATAACACGAAACAACATGCGTTATCCCTACAATACAGAAGCGTGAACGAACAAATCTTTGCATTCCTACCAATGAAATAACATGTTAGTCAACATTACTCATCATTCAATATTATTAAATAGTTTGAATCATTACTATACGAAACTGAATGTATGATTAGAAATTCATTTTCTTCCAGTTGTTTGATACACACTTCGTGTAAATGTACTATATACGCGCTACGTAACAAATTAATTTGAGACACTCAATCTGGTCAGTGATGCCACCTTACATTGCAGGACTTCTTACTTTATAATCATCGTCTAATATTTTCTTATATTCGTTCCTTAACATAATTTTGTACGAACCTGAAACTGTCCTAAGATCTTTTTCTTGAACTTTTTTGTATACTGAAATTTCTGTATTCTTATCATATTTTGTATGCACCGTCTAACAGAGTTCTAGATTCTTTCCTTTGTACACACCTTTTTATTCTGAAATTCTTCCATAAGTACACAGTTTTGAAATTCTTACATTCTTTTCTTTTTCCTTTTTTTGCATGTACGTACTAAAAGAAAAAATGTCTCACGCTCTTTCTTTGACACATTTTCTGCATGTGCCTTTAAACATTTTTTGAAATTCTGTCCTGAACAACGATCCTGTCATAAAGTAAAGCAGGAAGTTGAAGCTGAAATTGCTCCAGAGTAAGGACCTCGTCATGATGTTTAACAACTGATACTTTGCGAGGGTACGTTCGTCAACGTATTCATTGAACTTCAGAAGTACGAAACAAGCTCCAAAAGGCACGGTTGTCAAGATATACACGCCGCATAGGACGAAGAATATCTTTGTACTGAAACCGTTTCCTCTTTGCCGGTGGGAAACATTACCCGTACCTGAGTGCTGTTGAAGTGCTCGCCTACGTTTGATCAAAGATATTCCGACGATTGCGTTTCCAGCCACAATAAAGCATATTGGCACGACAGAAACTGTTAGTGTCACCATGACACCCCACGCAGTATTGAAGAACTCCATGTATTCACCAGGACGCTGGGTACAAGTTTTGGTGCTTTTAAACTTTGTTTCGTTTACCTCTGTCATGTTCACCTCAGTCATGTTAACGTTTATTTCAGTAGTAGTCATACCATAAAGCAAGTGTCCAGTGTATAAGAAATACTAAAGTCAGAGAGGCAATGAGTGCGTTTCGAGGTGTCATCTTTGACCTTGCACTCACTGGCAACAGTGTCACAAGTGTTCTTTGGGCTGTCACTGGTACAATAAGCCAACAGGATATGTTACCCGATGAAAAACCAAGCCATGTAGGCAAACTACAGGAAACTGCTGAAAGGGCGAATACATCAATACCGGAATAGATTTTTACCATATAAAAAAGAGGTCCTGTGCATAACATTGTAGTGTCACTAACAGCCAGAAATATGAGATACACTCATATCGACTTCTTTCGAAGTTCCTTTCTCAACAGAACGGTTATGTTGAAAACATTTCCTACGAGCCCAGCAAGTACTAGAACGACGGGTATAATTCTCCACATCCAGTAAGCAATCCTACACTCAATATATTCCGTCTTGCCACAGTTTAGAGCAATAATGCTATCAAATGTTAAGACTGTCATTTTGTCATTACAATTTCAGTGCGTCATGCAAATCCTCTTGTCATTTTTCTTATGACACCATCTTTACACCGTCGATAAGTATCGAGAAGTAATGTCTCTGCCAATGTATAAGACAAATGTATAGCTTTGCTTGGCGGTCAATTCTCGTTCAGGTTGCAGAGGCGAATCGAGACCTTTCGAGACAATTATGTGTATTTGATCTGCTGATTGGCATCATTATATACTGGTGAAGAAATATGATGTTTTTTGTTTCTTTGAAATATGAAATTACATTAAAAATGACCAGTCATTTACCGTTTATTTTATATTTAATAGATTTTATTTCATAAGTATCAATTTTGTTTCGTCATTGATTTGTTTCGGGAATAGAAATATAATAATTATTATTTAAGAACATTATTCTTTTCCGGATTAAACATCGGCACAAAAGTTTAGTTTTCTTTCCAGCTTTGTCAAACAATGATGTCAATATACGTTTCGTTATTTATTTTTGTTTCAAATTAGAATTTATTTGTTTAAATATTTCAGTATGAAAACCATCGCCCTTAATTTCTTAGTGTTGTAAGTGGTATTTTGTTCAGTTGGAGAATATAGTGTTTAAAGATTTGGAAGATTATAACTTTTTACTCACTCAACGGAATTAAAAAAATACGTTCTAACACATATTTATTTCATCTATGTAACTAATAAAATATTAACGAAATGCTATTTATACATTTAAATCAAGCAATTTAAAAATTGCCTGAAAAAATAGAAAAAGTGGAAACTTCACAGGTCGCTCAACACGACAAAAACGAAAATGTTGCAGGCTCGGTTTGATTGAGCCTGTTCATGGACGGTAGTGGAAATGCATGCTACCGTCCACGCCCTCTAGCCCCGGGTTGAGCAGAACTCAACATTTACACATGCTAAAAGTACAAAAAACAATTTAGGGACATCCGCAAATCTTTTTTCAGTAAACATTTAAGAACCAGAGTGTTGTAAAGAGTTATAACAATATATTCCTTAAATTTCTAACATAATCTTTATGTGCATGTGTAAGTTGGCAGCTTTTATAACAAGTGCTTTTGCCATCGTGTCCATGAATCACTAAACCGCAAGCTGTATACACTGAAATGAATGAACGTGCTATTCAATTATTCAAGATTAAATATAATTACAAATCACCATGTCTGAACGTTCAAATGAAGTATTATGGATAATTTGTTTAAGGATTATTTTTCTACTTGTCCACCTGATTTTTGACAGATTGCCATTTGCAATCAAATCCAAGGGAAGCAACGATTGTAAGCAAATGTGCAGAATCACTTTCCTGAAACGGAAATGATTAATCAATAAAAAGAGAAATTCAGTTATAAACCGTGAAAATAAGTTCTTACAATGTTTTGCAAACGGACAACGTCTTTACTGACATTCTAGTCATTCAATACATGTTTTCCCGTTTGGTCCGTACTGAAAAAGTTGTCCCACTCCCCTTTGAATAACAATTCCATTTGTGAAGAAATGAAAATAAACATTTTTCAAAATTCTTGTAAACGATGTTTAACCTTGTCATTTGAAATTTCAGCACTCACACATCAATACGAAGATGTGCAACATTTCTTGACAATGGTGAGGTTTTAAAGGCGCTGTCCAGCAACAGTCCCCTTAATTTGGATCTTATTCGAGAATTCAATCATCTTTCAATTAATTAACAATTTGTCTTTTGAATAACATACCTTTTTTTACAAGCTGTTCAAATTTCGTGTCATACAACGTTGTCTTTCTATGATTTGACGATGTTCAAAAGTTGAGCACAATCCCACTCATGCATCACCACAACCCAACAAAATTACATACAAAATTTCATTCAGAATTAACAGTTCCATTAAGTCTATATTTACTGTATTATTACATACTTTTAAAGAATATATTTATAAAACTGTTAATGTCCTTTTACTAGACGATTTTACCTTAACATTATTTTAAGGAAGCTGTTTTGTTTTAAGGTAGCAGTCCTAAGCGATTATATATTTTAAAGGTGTCTGAGTACAAAGTTAAATGATATTTTCAACAGATTTAGAGTCTTCATCTTTAAGACAGGTCATTGTCTGTATTCAAGAGAACCGAAATCTGCGCATGAGTATTTCAATCTCTTCAACATCCTACAGAGGTCAAGGTAGATTGTTGAATAATTTGCACTACCTTTACAAAGAGAAACGAAATGATAAAGGTCAGGAAAGGGTTTTATGTCTTAAAGAATTTTGAAAACTGTATTTGTATATCTTTCAAATTGAAGAATCAGCTAATTATTTGTACTTTAAAATTATCAAGCTACACTTTATTTATGTATATTTTCCATGTTTTGATATGAAAATAAAATGTATGTGCCTTGTAGCACTGTGTCATTGCTCTGTTCTGTTTCTTTTTTATATTTCTTATTAGTCCCAAGAAATACAGTGAAACGATTTCTCTGGATACCAGAAAATTCTTAAAAGCGAACGAACTCAGCCGTCCCGAAATTCAACCTTCTTTTTATTTCATTAGGAAAATATAAACCAACAACCCTCTATTCCAGAAACCGAACAAGATTTTCAGACAAAACTTTTTCTGAATACAAGATTTCCCTCCCCTGAAAGCCGAACAATTTGAAAGGCAATAAGATTGTTGGCACTTGCCTTTTAGCATGATTAACAGAATTAACTCGGTTTTGGAAGCATATGTCAGTAAAAACTTTAATGGTGTTGTTTCATACAGCAAGTAAACAAGAATATGATTTAAATATGAATCGTATGCGATGTCAGCGTATGCGATTGCGGTATATTCCATATGCAATTTCGGCATTCGGCATATTCGATTGCGGTATATTCAGTTTTCGATTTCAGCATTCTCCCTATGCGATTTCGGCATTCTCCCTATGCGATTTCAGCATTTTCCCTTTGTGATTTCGGCATTCTCCGATTCTGATGAAAAAGCAATTTTAGTTATGACCTACGGATGCTGAAATGGCATACAATGATATTGATGTAAAGCAATACCCGTCCTGTTGTATTCTGATTACAGTGACTGTACGGTTATGATAAGATAATTTTACTATTTTGTAATGAGCTTCCATTTTCTAGATTTTTGTATATATATATAAAACTAACATTACTTTGGGTATGACTTATCCATCAAGCTTATGTTGACAGTTATTGTCAACAAAATCAAATGATCGAGATTTCACTATACTTCATTTCATGAAACCGTCAAGGTTGACCGATTTAAGTGTATCACAAAATTACAAGAAGAAATCGAACATGTATTAAAGAAGACAATGCTTCTTCAGTTTCTCAACAATATTGACTCTACCATGACGCCTAGTGGTAAAGCGCTCACTTCATAAGCCAAAAATCGTGGGTTTGCTCCCTGGCGACTAAATTCAAAATATCAAAAGAGATGGTAGTTTTGCACTCAGCATTGAAAGGATAATTCTAGGACTTGTCAGTCCGGCGTCAGTATACTATTACTGGGTAGAGTATCATGTCGAATGTCTACAGTGTGTTATTCCAGCGCTATAACGTTTGGCATTATGCTCATTGCTACAAGCACGCACTGTCGTTTACATGACTGAAAAATTGTCGAAAAAAGATGCTCAACCTAAAAACAGACATGCACGCACCCACGAACGCACGCACGCACGAACACATCTGTTCATTGACTGCAATTTGATAGAAATATTACCGCAACAGCATTTGATATTTTGTTTGTTTCTTTTTGTCACGATGAGACACAACTAGCGGTTATAAGGCGAGTTTTCAGGATATCATGGTAATTTCTAAATTCCTATCTCAACATGACTTACCGTATTTTTACGAGAATTTAACGTCAAAACTGGGGCAGATGCGTATGTTTTTATCATTTATGGTTAACAAAATTGAAAATATGAGCGAAATAATAGCAAGAAATAAACTCGAAAATCAAACCCTGTTGCAATTAGAGAAACCGTTAGCAAACAGTATGGGTCCTGAGTAGACTACGCGGATGCCCAGTTTGGTCTGGGCCCATGCTGGTCGCAAATGCACTAAGTTGATTTTCTCATGATGCAGCTTAATTTATTTTAATCTAATTTATTATTATCATTTTAATTTAATTATTTTGATTAAAAAAGTTTATTATCATGATCACTCGAGTTGTCCTATACCTATACTCCGTATACATCCTCTTATTTGAACTGCACTTTACAACCGACACCACTAACATTCCTTTTTGTTCTTTTTCATTTTGTAAAAAAACCCCAGTAAAACCTGTAAACAAAGACCACTGTCCGGAAGAAACTAAAGCGGGCTTTGTTGACAAGTGGTCTTTATTTACAGGTGTTTCTACTTTATCCCTATTGGTTGTTATTCACGGGGTGGTCTTCGTTCGGGGGTGATCTTTGAAACAAATTTGAGTGTAGGCGAAATGCAATAAACAAAATCGCAAACATATGTAGTCGGTTCAAGTCATCGTTGTATTTGATTTGAAATTAGTTACAGACAGTCAACGTACAGAAAATTAAAACCTAACGAAAAAGGGGTGACCCTGTCATTTAATTCCAGCGACAGTGTTTTGTGTAAAGATCACAGGCGATAGTTGATAGTCTTAATATTTCATATTTAGAAAGGTCGTCATCTATGGAGAATCTGCTCAAAACTGTTTTATTTGTGTCGTAATTAATTCAATCAGTTTTCTTTGGTCATTTAGTCAGTTTGTTTGATTTCACTTCGGTTTATCAGCAACAAGTCACTCCTCCCAGGTAAACAGATAATTATTTCTGCATTTGTATTATGTTTCCTCATAATATAGTGAATGATGAACACAAATTAACGCCGGTAAATGTAATTGTAGAATGTTGACTTCAAATAATCTGTAACGATGTTAATTTCTTTCTTTATACTGACACTGATATATTCTCATAAAACAATTTTCTCTTTAGGGTCAAAGATAAGAGATATTGTAATTTTCTTTTTCAAGAAAGATAGCTATTAAAGAGGATTTTATGGTAGAGATATTTGTTTTGAAGGACTCTAACGACCGATGCCGGTCTTAAGTAACTGCTGTCCATTTCGGTTATCATGATAAAAACGAGAGGCTAAGGCTTCTCGCCTTCAAACGGCGCAGACTGGAGTTACAAAATGCGAGAAAAATACAGGAGGTGTTCCATTAAAACTTATAAGGCGTTTCGTATAAAACCGGAGCTGTTGCAACAGCAGAAATAAGTGAACCTGAGACAGAAGCCATACCGCAACCGTTGCTTATGATGCCGTTTGGTATAGCACAATTTCATTTTTCCTCAAATATACATATTGCATATTTAATACAGATACATTATTAAATTCTTCTATTTAATGTCTCTTATAAATGTATATATCTCTCTTTAATTTATTGCAAAAACATTTTTTACTAGCGACACTTTACAAGTGAATATTTTATTTCATCTTAATTATTACCCCCCTTTATTAAATATCAAATGTTTGATTAACTCAGTTTGCCTAATAAACTTTATTTTAAGTTTGAATCAAATCCATTTAGCAATAACTGAGATAGAGTGAAAGTGCATCAAAACTTAAACCTGAAATTCTAAGTAAAAAGGGGTATAATCCATGAAATATTTGCTTGAGAGTTATGGCCCTTGTGTCGTATGATGTGGGTGATCATGAGGAATAACTGTTGTTGTTTTTTTAAGTTTGAAACAAATCCATCAAATAATTACAATGATAAAGTGAAAGTGCATTAATACTTTAACCTAAGTGCGGACGCGGAGGTACACCGACGCCGTACTTCATGTAGTCGAGCTATAAATGTTGTTAATTCCCCGCCAAAGTTTAGCCGGTGTAGGCTTATGGGTTGCCCCCATATGCCTGTCAATCTGTCAGCCATGCGAAGTGGTATACTGCGGTAACTTTAAAAGTACATGAGATTTTGTCATGAAACGTGGTACATGGATATATTGCAATGTGGAGAATGCCAGCGTCATTTACATTTGTGGCTGTGGTAATAAACGTTGTTGCTATGACAAAAACAGTCCAAGAATATGACGAAAATGTGTCATCCAGCAATTTCTTTGAAACTACGAAAGGTTGTTTCTTGAAAAATTGTACATAGGCAGAAGGAAAAGTTGGCAGCATGCTTGTTATTTTATTTTCTCCATTTGTACCTCTGTTCATCTGTCTGTATGTTCATTCAGTATGCACAAATGGCGGATTCTACATTAACTTCGAAAGAACAAATTTCAAAAACTATAAGATGGGAGGTTGTTTACAAATTATGCAGGTCCATTAATTTAATTTTCATATAAACTGTGGTTACTATGACACCAAACCCCTTTCGGTTTTGGACTTAAAAATGCAAGAATAGATTATAGCGACGGGCTAGTAGGATAAAATGAAACAACGTTTATAACTATGCACCCACTGTCACATTTTTTGCATAATACATTTATCAGATAGTTATTTATTATGTAATAATAACGGTGTAACAAAGGAGAGAAAGACTGAAAATATTAAATTTGCTTCTATGATCAACACATAGTACATATTCTGTGAAATATATCACTCAACAAAGTGAGGTGGTAACTGAAATAAGGTACATAAGGTCAGATATATGTGTCAGTACACACAAGCACGAGATGGCACGAGATGGTAGACAACATTAGTTAACTTTCATTTGGCTGTTCAGCACTGTTGACAAATTAAATCTTCCTCGATAGCCTTTATTTAGGTTGCACGTATACTTGAGGAACTATTTGCACTAAAATGATGCTTGATGCAAGAACTACACGAAAGGTTCCAATTGATCAATTTGAACGATTTCTGGCCAGCCTCATTTACCTTGACTTGGAATTTTAGGAAAGGAATAGAATAAATACCCCACATGTGCCCGGCCTGACTGGCAACATTTTTAGTAGGTTCAAGAAGTGTAGCAGACGATACAGGATTGCAAGCTATATACCTGCTTTTTGTGTGAACAGATGCCTGACCTATTTTGTTGTAAAGAAGAGTATCGGAAGACTCTATCATAGGCATTTGATCTAAGTTAGGCTCAAGTTTAAAAGAAAGAAAACCGAGAATGATGCTGTGAAATCGAAGAAACTGATATGCATCAAAGGCCCTACCAACATTAGAAGCATGAAGTCTGTTGTACAATACTGTGCTAAATCCTAAATTGCCAAATGAAAGAGTCAACATTTCATAAACAAAACAAAATTATATATTACGAGGGGTGTTCAATAAATACCTGGAGAATGTGTTCTGTTAAAGAATACAAAACAAGATTGGCAATAACTGAAAATGATAAGTTAATGCGAAATCTTACGAACAATTTATGGCGAAAACATTAAAAGACAATAACTAAAGTAAACAAAAAGGCCAGATGCAGGAATTTCTACAAATTTCAATAAAAAAGTTCGTTCAAAAATTGATACTGTTATAAAGAGAATATCTGTAGAATAAAATGAACGTTTTACTGGCAAAATCGGATAAAAATTGTCAGAATAATGATCGTTTCACGCTAAAAAGGCGCACATTTACTGCTGCCGTTAGGGAGCGCTTCAGAGTCAAAACTATGTCTGAGATTCAATTTAGAAATGCGCCACTTGAAATGCTCCGAAAATCATCACGATCTGAGATAGTGCTGAAATTCACGAGAAAAGAAGCGAGCACCTTAATTAAGGAGTCTTCGAGACACTTTATTAGCTATCGCACCATCAAATAGGAAAATTAGAGAGATCACCCACCGAACTTGCACTGTGTTTAACGACTTTTGCATTGTCTCCTCTTTTGATAAACTTTTTCTTACACATTTTACGAATATTTCATTATAATAAGCATTATGTTTACTTTTTCGAAGTTTATAAACTGCATCTCCATAGTATGCGGGGTGTGTAAGACCAAGTTTTAGAAGTGTTGAGGGTTTGTGTCATTTTTCTTTAATAGTTCGGACGATCTGAAATAAAATTTAGTGATTTCAAGCCTTCCATAGTTAATGATATTAGTAACGATGCTGTAATAACGTTTTGGTGATACGTAGATTTCAACCATTACAATATTTAGACTTTGAGCAAGCTGTTGTAGAACGAATAAATTTTTTTATATAGCTTAAACTCAAAACCTTTCTGCATCACTTCCATCTTCTTCTAAGAAGCCGTAAGGGAACACAATGGGATATAAAACGCGACTGGAAAATAGAAATATGACTTTCAATGAACAAAGTTTTTAGTAGCATGCAAAGGAACAATGAACAAACAGTGTTTAATTTTGAAAAAAAAACACAACTAACTGTAGCTTTCATTATCTTTCTTTCTTATCGCACACTAAGAAACCAAGCGAACTGCATTCTACCTTGTTTTGATTCATTTTTGTGGCTAGAGCCGCAGTAGATATAGAAGTGGTCAATCACGTTCGTGCACAAACTAAGCTATCAGATATGACAATCACGTGCTAAAACACTGGAACTATCCCATGACGACAGTTTCCGAGACAACAATTTTGATCTTTGTTGAAAACAAGAATATCATATTCCTTCCAATATTAAGTTTATCACGTATAATTAGTTTCGTCAAATCTGTACATTGTTAAAACACTGAAACTTCTCTCATAGTTACAGTTTCATAGACAACAATAATGCCAATTTTGTTCTTTGTCGAAAACAAGAATATCATAGTCGAACATTTTTCAGACATTTTAGCCTTTGAAGCCGTTGGTAATTTGTGCTTTATTAGAAAGAAACTATAATGCCTAATATCTATGTATTAAAATTCCCACTAATTTTGCGCTTATTAGAGTTAATTTGCATTCACTGAGTTTCTGATATTATCAATTTGCAGATAGAACAAACGAAATTTTAAGACTGGATTCCTAGACTAAAGGCTTTTCAGTCAATATTTGAAAAGGATCACTATGAAGTGAATATGCGTATATAATTAGGTCATATATGCCTGACAAAATGTTGTGCTATCCTGTACAGATAACTCCTTTAACAATTCTCAAGGAATCCCAAGTATAAATGCTTATATCGTCGGGCTATACATGTAATAAAAGATATCCCCAGTGGAAATACCCCTACTTCCCCTAGTAAAAAGGGGCTGTCGCTTCGAGGGGTTTCTCATTACAGTATAATGGGGTCAAAGGTCAGATAAGTGCATTTACAAATAAACTATGCCGCCAATGCCGCTGTGCACTCGTTTTACTTTCATATAACCACCTAAATTGGTTTTAATATTGTGTCTCAACGCCCTTCAGTATTTTTTAATTGAATTGAAAATAATATAAAAAATACATATAATATATAATACAGTGCAACCTCTATAGAGCAACACCCTTTGGGTGATACAAATATTGACTTTTTTGTAGAGATTATTGTTCTGAATTTGATAGTATATTTCAGCTTAGGGAAATTTTGATAATGTTGTTATAAAGAGGTTTTTGCTTAAAAGAGGGCCGCTCTGGAGAGATATTATGTAGAATAATATATCTGCGAAAAGTGACAAGTGTATATTTCACAAGTTATATAATCTTTATTTTTCTTACTTATCAAAGTCATAATTATCACCAAAAAAGTACAAGTTTATATTAAAAGGTAGCAAAAATGGCTAAAATCTGACGTTAATAACAAAAATGCACTTATTGACCTTTGACCTTGTGCTGTGACCCTTAGAAGGCGACAGTCCCCTAAAGTTTTTCCATTTTTTATAAAGTTAATAATGAACATGGCTGTCGGGCATAAACAAAAAATGCCATCAAAGGCAATTTCTAGGCCTCTTTTTCGGAAATATTGGAATACTAAAGTAAATACCTTCTATTTCCGATTTGCAAAAGGTTATATATTTGATATTATACCTGTAACTATATGAATATATTGTCAGGAGATACATGTACGACCGTATACCACAATATAAACGCACCCCACTTAGAAAGGCACAGTTACTCCTGTTTGCCAAAAGAGTGTAAATAAGTTTTGTTTTAATAACGTGACTATATACATATACTACAGTATACTCCTGTATAAATGAAAATTTCCTAATAAAGTCACACTTGCCTATCCTATTAACCAAAATGAAATAATATGATTTAGTTTCTTGTTATAGCTCTTTTTACTTATACAAATAAAATGAAATACATTGAGTCCTTAATGTCCCCTTTTGCGAAATGAATATACAATTACAAAATGGAGTTTCAAGGTTCTTGAATAACTAATGGTATTAAAGTGATGATGTGCAAACACAACCTCCAGTAAATAATTGATACTTCTCCCCTTTGTTTCTCCATTTTTATAAAATAATAAGTACGGAATAAAATATAAAATATTACAGAACAGAAATCATTTGTGTTAAATGTTTTAATGTTTTAAGCCTTGTTCTTTCACGTGCTATCACGAACGCTTCTGCAGTTCCTTTGTCTGAAATATGTTCCTTGAGAATAAATCATTTAAATAATAGCTCTTGTTCACATTGTTTATTTGAGCCGCACCATGAGAAAACCAACATCGTACATTTGCGACCAACATGTATCAAGACCAGCCTGCGCGCAGTCTGGTCAGGATCTATGCTGTTCCCTAACGGTTTCTCTAATTGCAATAGGCATTGAAAGGGAACAGCATGGATCCTGACCAGACTGTGCGGATGCGCTATGGCTTTATATATATATGAGGCTATGCGTATATGAAACCAGACTACCTGTATACTCACTTTACATAAGGTATGTAAAGAGAAAATACACATAACGTTCTGATAATACTGTAACTTAAAATCAACTCGTACAAATGAGTATTAAGTGTAAAATTGTAAAATTTGTACTGTGGTTTTACTTTAAAATCTTGTTTCGTTTTTGGATTTTTTTATTAAGTGGGACTTTTTGTAAATTATTTTTGTATAGAAAAATAAATAAAAATAAGAGGATTATGCCTTTAGAGTATCGGTAAGATGAATTCTATCATCACTGACCATGTTTAAAGCATAAAAGTGCAGTTTTGCAACTTTTGTAGTAAAAAGTTACAAAAAAATCTCCAAGGCCAAAAAACATTTAGGGTAGGGCCAAAATTTAGGGTAGGTCGGGATATTGGAAACAAAAAAGTTTTAAGGCTTTACATATTTAATTTACACGAGTTTCTCTTCAAGTTTACATTTCGTGCTTTTTGTTAATCAGTATGTGTCTTACATTCAGTGTCTATTTCCGGAACATGTTTGGGGTTTAGAGTGAGGTTTGGAATGCTCCATTGGCTACTTGATACTCTCCAGTGGTATTGTCTTCACTAAAAGTGACTGCCTGATACTTACCAGTGTTTTTTTTTTTTGCCTCTAGAACTATGGTTAAGGTATCCCTATGTGCCTCATCCTGTTCCGTTGTTTGTTTGACATTGTTGTCTAATTGTTTCAGTTTTACTTTATACTTTTTATTTGTGACAATTCGTCAACAAACTGACGGAACCTTGTCAGTCGTTATAGTCTTTATACTTAAAATATGAGCCGCGCCATATGAAAACCAACATAGAGCGTTTGCGACCAGCGTGGATCCAGACCGCCTTGCCATCGGCGCTGTCTGGTCAGGATCCATGCTGTTCGCTTTAAAAGCCAATTGCAATTACAGAAACCGTTAGCGAACAGCATGGATCCTGACCAGACTGCGCATCCGCTGGATCTATGCGGGTCGCAAAACCTTGGTTGGTTTTCTCATGGTGCGGCTCATATCATTTTGTGTGTATGCGTTAATGAAACATAGCATTACAAAGAAAATAATTCGTGTAATTTAAGGGGAATATCTTCAGTATCACAGTCATGAGTAATAATGGAAAACTTTCAGTAACGTCTATAAAGTGTCAGAAAAAAGCAAGGAGAAATATCCAACAGGCCTTGGAACGGTCAATGGCAAAAACACCACTGAGGAGCTTAAACCGGTTTATGGTGCGCACGCCACCTCACTCTTACCCCCACCATGTTCCAAGGACATGGGACAGTGTATATTAAAGTAATCTCCGCCAGGTGAATCTCTAACACACGCAATGGAAACAAAAAGGCATGGCATGTAAACACAAAAATGCACCTGTATAATTATATAAAAAGCAAACCTTAAGAACCAAATACGTATGCACTCAATACCTTTGCAGAAGACAGAACATCAAGAGAAATACCATTAAAGGCCCGGCGAAACAGGCCAGAAGACAGAAATCAAAACAGTTCAGTCCTGGTGGGATTTGAAAACTGTGCATCATAGATTTCTCCCGCTCTTCCGTCAAACAATCAAAGAGGGAGCCGTAGTGTCTAACTGTAAACGGGTTGAACACTAAACATGCTTTATGTCTCAAAACAGTTGGGTCGTAAGTTACAGATCAGTATTACTCTGCATTATGATGTATACACAACTGGTCATTGTATTCTAATTTACATGATCATGTTCCCGCCTTACTGAAGCATTTGAGAGCAAGTTAACAAACATGTATCTGATAAAGTTTAAGGTTACCGCATTCCTTAAAAGCTACATCAATATTTCTCGAATAGTTAACCGTGAATCGGATCATTTATAGTCCTTGTAAGATTATTCAATGCTGAAATTTCTGTACACATACAAAGGCCTCAGTGGCCAAGTATGTAAATATTTAAGATAGTTTGCCCCTCACAGATGTTTTTTTCGAAACTAAGCTAATTTGGGATGTAATACTTTTCATGTGAGGAAGCCAATCAGCTGGTTTACGGTCGCTTTGCTCGGGTATCCTCCCATGCCTGGAACAATGCCTGACGAGGTACCTGTGGTCTTCTTCAAAAGTCGCAATATGACTTTAATTGTGCCAGTGTTACTCTAAACCACATTCTTAGCTAGCACAATAAGTGTCGCTTTTCAAAGTTTTATTTCAATGACGTTCGTCGTGTTCCATAGATATAAAGCAGTTAATTTCACCTTTCAAGATGGTACAAAAATAATTTTATCTTTAAGTTAAGGGATCTATTTATGAAGACAATTGTCTATAGTTCTCATTATCGAAATTAGCGTTCTTCTTTCTGCTAATATGCGTCATGAATACGTCAATAATATGAAATGATATAAGAAGCTTTTCTGTCAGTATTCTGTGTCTTTACATCAAGGCTTTATCGCTGTAACTGGACAGTTATTATTCACTTTGGAGTTTTTTGGTAATTTGTAATTTCGGTGGTTTAATGCGATTTATGCAAAAAGGAAACTCATTATGTCGGTCCGTTATTCTAAAAGACGGGGAGCAGTTTGTCCGTTTATGGATGTGAGCTCGGGTGAAATATTTGTAGAACTGTCTATTGGTTACAAGATATTCAAACGCAAATTGTACATGAAAGTACTCCGTAACGAGTACGAACATTATGCACAGATTTATTTGGACTCTGCCTACTCTCAAAGGTATGGTTTCATCAGACTGAGGAAATGTAAAATTACGGTAGACGAAACAGCTAACCTAGTCTATATATCCGGCGGCAAAGTGAGAGGCAATGTTTCGGAACGGAATGACTGTTTTATGTTTAAAGCAAAAAGTCGACAAGACGCTCTTCAGTGGATGAAGTCACTCACGTCTTCTACGGAACAAATTGCAAGCTCTGAGCATTCAACTAGTGTTTCACCTCTTTACAAAAAAGGAAACTGGTGGCATATATGGTGAGAAACAGTCAACATCTGACGACTAGTACATAATGTTATTTTGACTACGCAGAAGTTTGATAACGACTAAGAATATTTGGGCTGGAACGACGTTAAGTCCGATCAATTTTTACGTGTTGAAGTAACGGGACTGTTGTCTTGACAGTTTCTACTTTGTAAAAGTATTTCTTTAATTTTCTATTAGTAGATTGACAAAAAAAAAATGAAACGTTTATAGGACTGCTGCTGTTTGTTGTTTGTTACATAATAATTAAATGAGACTACTAGTCTTGCATATTTTCTCCTCATTTAGAAATAATGTTTCTAATGCTCTATACTGTTTTATACACTAGTACTCATATATCAATTCTAGATTTTCGAACTCAGTATTCGTTAGTGTCAGAAATTCCTTTCATATAAACTATTTGTAAACAGGAATTCAAACGACTAGACTGCAGATTGATATAACATTATAGTCAATACAATTTTAAATATTATAACGAAATATCTAGACAGTTTAATGACTTGTTTACTGATGTTCTTATAAACTGTTGTGAAATCTACATGTATATGTTATTATTCTTGTTCTCATTATTATTGAAATGTCTGATTAGAAACACAATAAAATACTATTAAGTAAAAAGGGAGTATTTACTATGTATAAAATTACTCGATATGTAAATTATAATATACGTAATACATTGTTTAAATGTTCTGTAAAGTTCTACTTTCTGCAATATTCAGTATATAAATCTTCTATTTGGTATGCAGGTGTATCCGAGAGAAAAGTCCCCCATTTCATGATAGAATTTATTGCAAATAGCTATCATGAGCTTCTTAGTAGCCAAATTTTGCAGAACTGAAGTGAATGAAGAGAAAGGGATAAAAACTGCTGAAAAAAATCTTTATTTCTTTTTGCAAATGACTATGTGCAGATTTGTACAAAAAGTAGGCTTGACTGCTTTACTCTGGTAAAATGCAATACACTATTCATTCTGATAGATGTGAAGAGAAAAGGAGCAGGTCAACAAATCAGTGAATGGAGATTTGTGTGTTTCTTTCAGATAGATTTCTAAAGAGAAAGTATTTGATTTTGTCTCTAGAAAGCTGGGGTATTTATATGTAACTCTGTGGGACATTGATTGTTATTTTGAGCCTACTGGACATGTAATGACAGTCGGCTACTTCATTGCGGTTTATTTCTCTCCGTATGCGATTTCGGATGTTCTGTATTCTGTTTGAATAGTTATGCGCTTTATGCAGTGTATCATTGACTGTTCCATATACACCGCCGTATTAACACATCTAAGGAGGTTTAGTATTTTTAACACGTGGTAATGGTGAATAGGCTGGACGGCGTGGACGGTAGCACGTATTTCCATTACCGTCCGTTGTCAAACCGAACCTGCATCTTTTTCTTCTTTTTTGTCGTGTTTGGTGACCTGAAGAGTTTCCACTTTCTCCATTGCATGATACTGTTTGTCATCTTACGTATATAATGATATGGATGTATTTAAGAATAAAGATGTATATATAGTAGGATATAATAATATATCACAGATGTAAAGCGCTCACAATGGCGGCTAAACGTAAACAGTTATTGGGTTCAGTTGTCCTCCGAGTGGATAGACGGTAAATCTTCCGCACCTCTCATGTTTGCTCACTATGTGTTAATAGATCTATCCTCAAATACATACAGAATTCCATTATTAGAAGGTTGTTTTCGTACCCAGCAACCGCTAAAGATATAAATAAAAACAGAGACGAACTTGAAGCAGCTAAAACAGATAAGAAATGGTTCTAAAATAACAAAATGTTATATGTGCTATATATTTTTGCTGCTGTGATGCAAACAAATTTCGAACCTAGATTAGACATCAAATACACAGGACTCGAACACTTCTGAATAATTAATAATTCTTCCGGCTTTAAATTTTGAAAAATGACAGTGTAGTTGCGTTCGTTACATTAGCCCTTAATAACGTTATTCTATGTCCTATAGCATAGACTTGAAAAGAAAACAAATCAATTGTGATTTGTACAATGTAAATGTCGATACATGTTTTCTACTATGTTATATGGAAACATGTCTGAATGGATTTCACATCGTCTCATGGTCACATTGTGTCCTATACATGAAGTGAATCGTGCATAAATCAAGCACTTTGATTATTCTTATCACAAAACGTAACACAAAACACTGTACTGAAAAAATACTAACATTGATTTTTTCTTACCCCAAAACTTGCAAAAAAAAATAAAAGGTTAGGTTAGAATTTCCGGAAGCACATATCAAAGTAAACGCAGCCAGGGCCTAGTCTGGCTACCGACTAGATAAACCTTTAAAAAAATTATTCTTTATTTTAATAAATTCAGACCGATCTTTCTTGGCTCGGGTTATCTAGTCTGGTAAAATCTGGTCAAGTCTTGTGATCGATATTTCATGATAAACTGTTAGCTGATCGATCACAGGTATGCCACACTGCAATAAATTTCTCCTGTGGGACTGTGTACATGTCTTAACTGAGATTCAGTTACATGTTTATGTCTAGTCTGGCTAGATCGCATCAGATCGCTTCAGCTCAAAACAAGGATCCGGTTTTGAAGATATTTAAGGATTTTGTAAAAAAGGGTGAAAGACCTACTACAAAACAACTTAAGAAAGAATCGTGGAAATTTAAGCTTTGGTGCAGGGACTGGGAGAGGTTAAGCATAGGGAAAGACGCTATCCTTTATCGGTTATGTAAACTTTCCAATGGAACAGGAGTGCAACAAATCTGCCTTCCGATTGACTAAAGCCCATAATAGATAAATAAAGAACTGCATGGAAAATGGGTCGACTTGGTGCGGAAAGAGTGATTGCACTGGTCAGGGAACGATTTCATTGGCCTGGTCTGAATCGCACTACATCTTCAATTACAATCATGTAATAACTGTAAGATATTAAGTCTTTTTATTGAACCAGGTGTAATTAATACATAAAAGGTATGTAGAATTACATATATTGCCTTTAATGCTAGTAAGTCGTATCTAAAAGTACACTGCACAATATGTCAAATAGCATTCATTAACAACAGTTTGACTCACATGAGAGAACATATAGGTAGACATAACCTACATATATTCAATAGGTGTATCCTTAGTTTAGCAGCAAATATATATGAATATGCATCTGCATATGAATAAAGAAAGCACTTGTAAATATATCTGAGATAAAGTTCGACATAAATTTTAACAATGGACGCAGCTATAGTAAAGTGATTAGATGATTGACAATAAAAAATAAGTGTAATTAAGTCATATGTGGAAGGAAATAATGTCATATATTTTGCACCAACAGGAGGTGGCAAAAGTTTGACTTTGGAAGTCGCCCCATTTGTTTATAGATTTTTAATAAAAGAGATTTGTTATTCAGTTGTTAGGGTAGTATCTGCTTTAATTGTTCTTATGCAATATGAAATAGAGAGTTTGCCTAAAATTGGCATTTAGGCTGTGCACAACAATTATGTGAAGATGATATCAGAAATGGAAAAGTTTACATCTTTGCTAGTCTTGGCTAGTCTTGGACAAAGTAGGTCTCTAGTGACAATACTGTCAGAAATCAACGCACTGTGATAAATATGATGAATGTCACTCAATATAATAAAATGATCTTGTTTAAAAGTAAGTTGGTAACTTGGTACCAACATATTCTAAAGGCAAAAGTCAACTTTTACTTTTGTTATCTTTAGTCATGAGATAGAGATATACAGGTAAATATATATTTATTAACAAAATGTATGATTTGTTATTCTATTTTACTCAGTTTATATAAATGGTTATCAAATACACTTTTGTTATTATATCTGCTTCTTGGCAATACAACTGTATTGGAAATAAAAAAAATATGTAAGAAATTGTTAAACATGTAAAAAAACGAATTTGAGTTACAATATCAATGAACTAAGAAGGTTGTAAAATGTTTAAAATTCAAGTACAGAAGTGACATATAACATCATAACATATCTGAACCAAACAAAAAGTACACAGTAGAAAGATCATTTGTCCTGGCTATGTCTGTAAACAATATTCTAGTCTGGTTCCTTGGCTGCATGGTTATTTCTTTTAAATACTGCAAAACGTTTCTAAGGTAAATTTTAAGCCTCTTAAGTAGCACGTTTTATCTGATGGCTAAACCATACTTGTTCGGAGTCGGGGCAATAAGATGGAAACAACCTGCTGGAGTTTCTTCCACTGTTAATGAAGAAACTTTAAAATAAGAAATAAACAAAGGAAGAAAAATAGGGACCTGAACAAGGTCCTGAATTAATGAACTAATGCACTATTCTGTAGAACCAAACATCTGCTTAACACTTTTTTTCTATTACATAATTCTTAAAATCCAGATTAAAATATACGATCTGTGTATTAAAGGGATTTTCATTTTGTGTAATCAACATCATTCATTCTTTATATATCAATTATCCTTTGTAGGGCAGTATGTTTTCATCTAAGTGCTCCCTGTAATCTACAGATCGAGGTTCAGCAGGGGCTATTTTCAAACATGTATGAATGGCAATTATTTAGATATCCTGAAAACAAGATCATTACAAGGAAATTCATTGATGCAAGCATCAAAGACGCCGCCAAGTGTTGTATCTAAAGAAATTACCTAATCATTACTGTGTTAGACTGACTGGTTACAAATTATCATCATTAGCACATAATACAATATATGTTACAAACGTTTTAAAAACAGTCAAGAATAATCATGATAAAGAAGCATTACCATGCAATACAAATCCTCTACCTGCAATGACCTTGACATTGCGAGTTGGCGGTCCCTTTACATACAAAATAAAAGTTATCATTTCATCAACTAAGGTCAGCATCTGTGGAAAGTTCTTATATGCAGGTGCATGTGTATGAAGTATCACATAAATGCAGTTTGTTTGGAAATGAGGAAATGCTGAAAATTAATTATTTCAAAGTTGTGGTTCACAGAAACCAAAAACAATGTTATTATCATTTTCTATTCACTGATAAAGTTTCATGGACCTTAGTCATCTACATTATAGATTTCAGGATTCAGATTTTACACAGTATTTTGCTGTTTCCGTTGCAAAAGCAACCCAAATTTTTGTCCAAGAAAAGAATGATATAACATGCATAATCTCTATATTGCCCAGGTCTACACACAAAGCAAATGTCATGAACCTTTCTTATATACTTTTGGAATATTGCAGAATTCAGTTTTTTTTTCCGGACGAACGGTGAACCTGAAATCCTCTTTGGTCGAACCGAAATGTTACTAGAAATATGTCAGTGTCTGGTTACAGGAAATTTAGCAAGCATAATAACCCACTGCTAACTGTTGTATCAGAGAAGTAGGCTATACTAAGGTCAAAAATAGAAAACCTGACTTACAGTATCCTCCCTTATCAATAAATCAGATCAACATTTTGACGAATTTTTAGATAAAAAACATATATTTTCTGCTGTTCAAATAAGGAGAGGAATGACAAATAACATTGTTTTATATCACATGATAATTTGCTTAACATACATTTTTTATCTTTTCTTTTTGCCATCTTTTGTTTATTCACTAAAATCTATCGTGCAATATCGTGGATCCTTTAACAAACTATTCAATCTGTTCTATTTATCGTTTCGAAACCATTCATAACTATCTTTACATGTTCCAAAATAAAAATGTATCCTATATATTCGACGCCGGCTCATGGCGACGTCGAATCAGCTGTAATAGCTTGACCTGATGAAAGGTCGATCTACAGGAGTCAGGAGATACTGAAAAAACTTTTTAACATACTGTGAAATCATTAATATTCGTGGGGGATTAATTTTCGTGGATTTCGCGGTTGAGTCAATCCACGAAATTTAATCCCAACGAACAAGTAAAATTCCGATTCATTTTATGTTCAAAAGTTGTAATCCACGAATTCATATCCCCACGAAATTGCTGTTTGGACCAAAACCACGAAATTTCATGCCCACGAAAGTAAATGATTTTACAGTAACCAATGTTTTGAGAAGAAAACAAAAGAACATAATTATACAAACTTTGAATAGCATCAGGAGTTATCTCCTGTAAACACTACATGGGGTCTGAACACAGACTAAGCCAGGGCCATGCAACACAAAGTAGGCCTGCAACAATTAGAAACTGAAGTGGAAAAATACAGGGAACGGGTTTCTTCCAACTCTATCAAGTACATATCTAGGGGTAAATGCGAAAGAATTTTAAGTGCATATAGATAATGAAGCACTTAATCCTCTTTTGTATTCACTCCTCGAAATCAACTTTATGCAAGATGCAAAAACGGTTATGGGTTAGAGAAAGGGGTAGGGTATTGGGGGAAATGGAAACAAACAAGAATGGATATTCAACAGGAAAAGACACGCTCCAGAAACGCAGTCTCCACAAACACACATTGATATCTCCGGTGAAATTTGGTTGAATTCCAACAACAGATATAGGAAAAGTAGCACACATCAAACAATTTGACAAAGCAATAGTCATGGCATCGCTAAAATATGCAAAACTAAGCTTCACACTAATCACTCATAAGTTTGGCAAAACCACTGGTCTTTACTATGCCATTTAAATGACTTCCTTACATGTCGAGGTCTAAACGTAATGATAGTCTAAATCGGTAAGGGACAAATAATTGATGATTGACCTTATTACTTAACAAATTAACTTAAAAAATATTTTATATCTTAACAAACTTGTCAATGAGGCCCTAAATAAGTACCCATGTATTAACAAAATGGGAGCAGAAAGACACATCCTTAATTTTGTTCGTTATGCTGACAGTTAATTATTGCATTATCTCTAGCACATTCACTAAATATTGCCAATAGAAAGTTTTTATGGCTGCAGCAAGCTAAGCCTGTTAAAAGTATTTCGGCTTTACTTAAAAACAAAAGGTCTGCAGCGTAACGTTTGTAAAGTCAAATATAGAAGTTACTTATAATGAGAAGGTGCATTGCAGCTGTATTAACCATATGTTAAAATAATAAGTAATAATGAAATTATTGCATATACAGTACGCAATGGATTTATTTGGTGAAATGCTTTACGTCTATAAAACACCTTTAAATTACACTGAATCCAAGAGAGAATACAGGAAAAATATATTTGAGAAAGTATTTTGTGTTTGCACTTTTACAATTATATGAATGAAAAAGTGCAAAACTGTATCTTTAAGAACTAAATCGCGGTTTTAGGAATTTCTTTTCAACTCTAAGCTATACTGTTAAGTTCAAAGTACACCTTTGCCAATCACTATTTATTTTATACCAAAAACTAATAAATCTTGATGTCATATAATTTAATATAAGACGAATACATCTATACGGATATCCTCAGGAGCATTAGTGCGACTTCTTTTATACTCATTTTCAAAACAAACTTATATTTCTAGAATGAAACATAATTTTGAACACAATTTTATTAAAAGTATGTAGATGTTTACGTATGTAGTTCTGAAATATGTTTCAAATCAAGTTTGGATTGAATTAATAAAGCATCGTATAATGTAGAACGCAGACATGTATGTTGTCACTTTTGATTAAGAAAACTCTTGGGATTAATGCAGCTTATTTCATTTGGATATAATTGCTAAATTATGAGATGTGTATTGAAGTTTGCTCTCTTTTTGCGTCAAGACATTAGACTTCCGAAATATAACCACGTATTCAGTATGTGTTAGAGGCATTTGGATGTCTACAGTAGTATGTATCTACCGTTAAATTAAGACCTTGATGAAGACTTATACCAATAAGATAAACCGGCTGATGTTTTTGTTCGAACGTACTTCATTCTAAGAAATGTAAAATATTTTTATTTCGATATACACAGTTAAATAAGATAGTATTTTTGTAAGTACAAGGTCTTTAACCTGTTGTCTATGAACTGTACATAAGGCTTATGCTATGCGTATATGAAAGCCGACTGTCCGTACACTAACTTTATATACGGTATATAAAGGGAAAATACACATAACTTTCAGATAATACTAATACAATAAAATACACTAAAAGTGTACGCGTACAAATGATTTTAAGTGTAAAGTTTGAACTGTGGTTTTACTTTAGCTTTTTGTTGGCGACTTGTCAAGGTTTTAATTTTGGAGAAAGATCCAAGGTGTTCCTCCGGGCATTGTTTTGAGCACGGACGAACAAAATAGACTAATAAACTAAATAGAACAATCGGTCCCTTAAGCCAGCTAATTGGTTTCCACACACGAAGCAACTATTACAGTTAACATTCCAACATATAAACATTTACTTTATATGTTTTGTATGTATTATTTTTGTATAAACAACATTGACGTAACGATATCAAGGATGACCCTTTCTGCGAGATAGCACGTGCAATCAGACGTCATTTATAAAAAATAGCGTCTTTCGAAAAATTCTTTCAAAATTAGACACCAAATTAAAAAACCTGTACATTGTATTTAAAACTATTTAAGATTAAAATTGAATCGACACGACTATATGGTTTTTCATTGGCCGATTTAATGATATTTTGAATAAAAGCCTCTGAGATATAGAGAATATTAGGTTACTGCCTTATAAATTTAAATTTATTAAGGGAGTCGAAGAAAATTTAAAACTCGAGGCTCTAGCAGAGACTTTTATTTTTCGTTGCCGAACTTAATAAATTTAAATTCATAAGACAGTAACCTAATGTTCTATTGATCCTACCTTCTGATTTAAAATCATTTTCAATTAAAATTCAAAATTTACCACCAACTAGATCCGAGTCTGCCTTGCATAAAAATTTAAAAATTAATACGCTCTCCAAATTACACACATGCTGCATTGAACAAGGTCTTTAAAATCCCAAATATTATATTAACATAATAGCGGAAAAACAAAGGCTAACCTTGTTTTGTTTTGTACCCGACCTCTCTGTTCTGCTGAACATGAATGAATAATTTTAATTGCTGCCAAGTGAAGTTTTAGCCGAAGTTCAGTTGGAAGTCGGATGCCCATTCTCACCAAGCAAACGTTAGACGTGACTTATACACACGCCATAACGCCGATTGACAGAAAAAATAGGCAAGCCGTCCTTGATTTAAGTGCAGAAAGCTAAAATCCTGAACAAACGCTATAAATGTGTCATTTTCCATTTCTCCGAGCGTTTCCATTATAAAACTTTTTCTGGTAATCGCAAATACGGTATCCATACGCTATACATTAGTGACATGGTCTTAAGTACCTAATAAAAGCGCGTTTATAAAAATGATTGCATAAATATGTCTTTTAGCAGTTCTACTCAAAAACAAGAAGGCGTCATTTTAAAAGAAAAAAAAAAAAAAAAAATAGCCCGGCAAGTTTTATCAAGTCACTGACCTGATAATGCAAAATTTTTCAGACCCCTTGATTTTTCTCTTTATTTTGCATGAAGGTAGAATAAAATTTTATTGACACTGACCTTTAAATCATGAACATTGTTGGGATTAGGACTGAGGTAACAAACTCGAGTCAGTTATTTTGTTGCTTGGTTGCGTTCTATGCTTCCTAAGGATCTTTTTCACAGATTTTATTAGTGCAACATGTACGGGTTTAAACTCATCAATGGTGTTTTTGTCACGGATTCGCCACTGTGACATTGCCTGTTTCTTATGGCTCTTACAGGGTGTTTCTGCTTTCAGTAATTGCACTGAGAACATTTTTTATATATTTCATTAAATTTCATTTCATTTTCTTCCGGTTTACATTAAGTGCTTTTTGTTATCAGTATGTGTCTCAAGGACTTACCTGACGAGGTTAATTTTATTTTCAATGTCTTTCCGGAACATGTTTGGGGTTTAGAGTGAGATTTAGAGTGCTCCATTGACTACTTGATACTCTCCAGTGGTATTGTTTTCACTAAGATTGTATGCCTTATACTCCCAGTGGTTTTTTTGCCACTAGGCCTTTGGTTAAGGTATCCATACGTAAATGAAATATGGCATTAAAAAGAAAATAATTCGTGTTGCTTAAGGGGAATATCTGCAGTATCACAGTTATGATTAATAAATGAAAAGCGTTAAGCAAGGTCTATAAAGCATCAGAAGTTACAGATCAGTATTAGATGTAAACAAAACTGGTCATTGTATTCTAATTTACATGATCATGTTCCCGCCTAACTGAAGCGTTAAACAGCAAGATTACAAACGTATATCTGACATGGTTACCGCAATTCTTAAAAACTACATCAATATTTCTCGAGAAATTAACCGTGAATATGAGCATTTCTAGTCCCTGTACGATTATTCAATGCTGAAATATCAAGCTTTCAAGCCCGTTTGTCCCTCACAGATATTTGTTCGAAACTAAGCTAACTTGGGATGTATATTTTTTCATGTAAGGAAGCCAACCATTTGGTTTACTGGAACAATGCCTATGGAGGCACCTGGGTATGTTCTCATGCCTGGAACAATGCCTGGGCAGGCACCTGTGTATCCTCCCATGCCTGGAACAATGCCTGGGGAGGGCATCTTGGTATCCTCCCATGCCTGGAACAATGCCTGGTGAGGCACCATTGTATCCTCCCATACCTGGAACAATGCCTGGGGAGGATCCTGTGTATCCTCCCATGCCTGGAACAATGCCTTGGGAGGCACCTGTTGTCTTCTTCAAAAGTCGCAATAAGACTTTAATTGTGTAGATTTGAGTCTAGAATATATACAATGTAAATCCCGAAACATTATGTGAGGAAGCCAACCATTTTCTTTACTGTACTGGAACAATGCCTATGGAGGCACCTGGGTATGTTCTCATGCCTGGAACAATGCCTAGGCAGGCACCTGTGTATCCTCCCATGCCTGGAACAATGCCTGGGGAGGCATCTTGGTATCCTCCCATGCCTGGAACAATGCCTGGTGAGGCACCTGTGTATCCTCCCATGCCTGGAACAATGCCTGGGGAGGCACCTGTTGTCTTCTTCAAAAGTCGCAATATGACTTAAATTGTGTCGGTGTGACTCTAGAATAAATACAATGTAAATCCCGAAACATTATTAGCTAGCACAATATGTTTCACTTATTAAAGTTTCATTTCAATAACGTAGGCCATGTTCCATAAATATAAAGCATTCAATTTCACCTTTCTGGATGATACAAAAATAATTTTATTTTAAGACAAGGGATCTATTTATGAAAGGTAATTTGCCTGTGATGTTCATTATCGAAAGGAGCGTTCTTCTTTCTGCTAATATGCGCTAGGAAAATGTCAATAATATATAAAGATAGAAGATTTTCTGTCAGTGTTCTGTGTTTGTTCTTTACGTCAAGGCTTTATCGCTATAACTGGACGTCTATTCTTTACTTGGAGTTTTTTGGTAATTTGTAATTTCGGTATTTAAAGCGCTTTATGCAAAAAGAAAATTCATTATGTCGGTTCGTTATTCTAAAAGACGAGGAGCAGTTTGTCCGTTTATGGATGTGAGCTCGGGTGAAATATTTGTAGAACTGTCTGTTGGTTACAAGACATTCAAACACAAATTGTACATGAAAGTACTCCGTAATGAGTACGAACATAATGCACAGATTTATTTGGACTCTGACTACTCTCAAAGGTATGGTTTCATCAGACTGAGGAAATGTAAAATTACGGTAGACGAAACATCCAACCTAGTCTATATATCCGGCAGCAAAGTGAGAGGCAATGTTTCGGAACGAAATGACTGTTTTATGTTTGAGGCAAAAAGTCGACAAGACGCTCTTGAGTGGATGGAGTCACTCACGTCTTTTACAAATTGCAAGCTCTGAGCATTCAACTAGTGTTTCACCTCTTTAGAAAAAAAGGAAATTGGTTGCAGATATGGTGAGAAACAGTCAACATCAGACGACTAGTACATAATCTTATTTTGACTACGCGGAAGTTTGATAAAGATTAAGGATATTTGGGCTGAAACGACTTTAAGTCCGATCAAGTTTTACGTGTTGAAGTAACAGGACTGTTGTCTTCACATATTTTACTTTGTAAACACATGTCTTTGATTTTCTGTTAGTAGATTGAAGATAAAATAATGAAACATTTGCAGGACTGCTGTTGTCTGTTGTGGGTTACAGAACAATTAAATGAGACTATTAGTCTGTACATATTTTCTCCTCATTTAGGAATAATGTTTCTAATGCTCTATACTGTTTTATACACTAGTACTCATATATCAATTCTAGATTTTCAAACTCAGTATTCGTTAGTGTCAGATATTCCTTTCATATAAACTATTTGTAAATAGGAATTCAAACGACTAGACTGCAGATCTATATAAAAGTTTAGTCAATACAATTTTAAATATAACGAAATATTGTTTTTTCTTTTAGATCTAGACAGTTTAGTGAGTCGTTTACTGATGTTCTTATAACCTGTTGTGAAATCTACATGTACATATGTTATTATTCTTGTTCTCATTATTATTGTCTGATTAGAAACACAATAAAATACTATTAAGTAAAACAGGAGTATTTATTATGTATAAAATTACTCGATATGTAAGTTATAATATACGTAAGGCATAGTTTAAATGTTCTGTAAAGTTCTACTTTCTGCAATATTCAGTATATAAATCTGGAGTAGCTTCTAATACATGTAGAACTTCTATCTGGTACACAGGTGTATTTAATTTAAGGTAATGATTATAAGGTACATTTATCTGCCCCTCATTAGCCAACTAAAGGAAGTGTATCCGAGAGAAAAGTCCCTCATTTCATGATAGAATTTATTGCAAATAGCTATCATGAGCTTCTTAGTAGCCAAATTTTGCAGAACTGAAGTGAATGAAGAGAAAGGGATAAAAACTGCTGAAAAAATCTTGATTTCTTTCGCAAATGACTATGTCAGATTTGTACAAAAAGTAGGTCTTGTTAAATGCAATACACTATTCATTCTGACAAGATGTGAGGAGAAAATGAACAGGTCAACAAATCACTTAATGGAGATTTTTGTGTTTTATTCGGATATATTTCTAAAGAGAAAGTATTTGATTTTGTCTCTAGAAAGTTGGGGTATTTATATGTTACTCTGTGGGAAATTGATTGTTATTTTGAGCCTACTGGACATGTAATGACAGTCGGCTATTTCATTGCGGTTTATTTCTCTCCGTACGCGATTTCGGATGTTCTGTATTCTGTTTGAATAGTTATGCGCTTTATGCAGTGTATCATTGACTGTTCCATATACACTGCCGTATAAACACATCTAGGGAAGTTTAGTATTTTTAACACGTGGTAATGGTGAATAGGCTAGACGGCGTGGACGGTAGCAAACATTTTCACTACCGTCCGTGATCAAGCTCAATCAAACCGAACCTGCATCTTTTTCTTCTTTTTCGTCGTGTTTGGTGACCTGAAGAGTTTCCACTTTCTCCATTGCATGATACTGTTTGTCATCTTACGTATATAATGATATGGATGTTTTAAGAATAAAGATTTATTTTATGCTAACTAATGAAATACTGTATTCTATCAGTTAAATATTTTCATATCTCATCACTCACACTGTGAAAATATGAAATCTATATTTTCACACTGTGAGAGATATAGCTCCGCCCCCTCATTACATTGTGTATGAATTTTAAATTATTTGCTTAAAACAGGATGAAAATTGTAGCCGCACTTTGTTCTTTATAATGTATTTCTCGATTCAAACTATTTTACTTAAAGAGAATTTTATACCGTTAGGCAGCAAAAAATAAAACAAAATGGAACTTTATGTTGCATGCGTCTTTGTAACGTCACAGCACGTCTTACGTCATGTCTGTTTACGTGCGTCTCTTTCCCGCGCTGAGATTAAAATAGTTGCAAAATGCACATAACGTAATTGAGCATAAAATAAAAAGAAAATTTGTTTGTTTTTCGTGAATATGGAATATATCTCATCTCGAAGTGAGAAAATTTTCACATTTTCACTCGCGCTACGCGTTCGTGAAAATATTTGAAATTTTCTCACTTCTCAGTGAGATATATTCCATATTCACTCAAAACAAACAAATATCCTCTATGTATATATAGTAGGATATAATAATATATCACAGATGTTAAGCGCTCACAATGGCAGCTAAACATAAACAGTTATTGGGTTCAGTTGTCCTCGGAGTGGATAGACAGTAAATTTTCCGCACCTCTCATGTTTGCTCACTATGTATTAATAGATCTATCCTCAAATACATATAGAATTCCATTATTAGAAAGTTGTTTTCGTACCCAGCACAGCTAAAGATATAAATAAAAACAGAGACGGACTTGAAGCAGCTAAAACTGATAAGAAATGATTCTAAAATAACAAAATGTTAGATGTGCTACAAATTTTAAACTTAGATTAGACATCAAATACACAGGCCTCGAATAGGGAACAGACACTTCTGAATAATTAATAATTCTTCCGGCTTTAAATTTTGAAAAATGACTGTAGTTCCGTTCGTTACATTAGCCCTAAATAACGTTTTGTATGTCCTATAGCATAGACTTGAAAAGAAAACAAATCAATTGTGATTTGTACAATGTAAATGCCAATACATATTTTCTACTATGTTATATGGAGACATTTCACATTGTGTCATGGTCACATTGTCTCTTATACATGAAGAGAATCGTGTATAAATCAAGCACTTTGATTTTATCAAGTGTTGTAACACAAAACACTGTGATGAAAACATACTTACATTGCTTTTTTCTTACCGCAAAAATTAAAAGAGTAGGATATAATTTCCAGAAGCACAGATCACAGATATCGCAGCCAGGGCCTAGTCTGGCTATCTTCTTATTTTTTATTCGTTATTCTAATATATTCAGACCGATCTTTCTTTGCTCTGATTATCTAGTCTGGTAAAATCTAGTCAAGTCTTGTGACCGATATCTCATGATAAACTGTTAGCTGATCGATCACAAGTATGACAGACTGCAATAAATTTCTCCTGTGGACAGAGATCTGAATCAGCATTAAAATTTTAGTCAACAGATGGTCAGCACATGTCTGAACTGAGATTCAGTTTCATGTTTAAGTCTAGTCTGGCTAGTTTTAATTATACACGAAATCTGAAATGCACTACATCTTCAATTACAATCATGTAATAACTGTAAGATAGTAAACAGTCTTTTAATTGGTGTTATTAATATATAAAAGGTATGTAGAATTACATATGTTTTCTTTAATACTAATAAGTCGTATCTAAAAGTACACTGCACAATAAGTCAAACAGCAGTTTGAACCACATGAAGGAACATATATAAATAGACAAATTCTACATATATTCAACAGGTGTATCCTTAGCTTGGAAGCATATATCGTGGGGTTAATGCAGAAAGGACACATCTGCATATGAATAAAGAAGGCACTTTTTTCCTTTCTGCATTAACCCCACGATATGTATACAAGTTGCCCCATTTGTTTATAGATTCTTAATAAAAGAGATTTATTATTCATTTGTTACTGTAGTATCTGCTTTAGTTGATCTTATGCAGTATGAATTGGCAATAAGACCATGCACAACAATTAGGTGAAGGTGATATCAAAAATGGAAAAGTTTACATCTTACTTGCTAGCCCAGAGTCTTGGACAAAGTAGGTCTCTAGTGACAGAACTTTCACAAATCAACACACTGTGGTGAATCTCATTCAATATAATGAAATGATCTTGTTTAAAAGTAAGTTGGTACCAACATATTCTAAAGGCAAAAGTCAATTTTTGCTTTTGTTATCTATAGTCATGAGATAGAGATATACACTCAGGTACATACATTTTTTATTACCAAAATGCATGATGTGTTATTCTATTTTACTCAGTCACTATACATGGTTATTAAATACACTCCTGTTATTATATCTGCTTCCTGGCAATACAAATGTACTGGAAGTCAAGAAATATAAAAGAAATTGTCAAAAAATGTCAAAAAAAAAAAAAAAAATTTAAGTTATTGTAACAATGTGCACTATTCAAGGACAGAAGTGACATATAGCATCATAAGATATTTGAACCAGTCATATCTAGGCGGTTAACTGAGCAAAATTATCAAAAATGTACACACTAGAAAGATCATTTGTCCAGGCTATATCTTCAAATAAAAATACCTGTAAATAATATTCTAGCCTAGTTCCCTGGCTGCACGGTTATTTTTAAGCCCCTAAAGTAGCAAATTTTTTTGATGGCTAAATCATACTTGTTCGGAGTCAGAGGCAATACAATGTCAATATAGAAACACCCTGCTGGAGTTACTGCCTCTGTTAATAAAAAAGACCTTACATATAAGAAGACAGAAACATAGGGATGGGATCCTGTCCAACAATATTCAGACACTCAGCAGTGTCTGAGGCACCCTAAGGGGAGATGTATTTAAACACTGTTAAAGTAGTCCCAACTGGAGTACTGTAAAAATATATTTGATATTTTGCTCTTTAAATTTTCAAATACATGTAAATCTTTTAAATCTTATTTAAACGAAAAGCGTTTAGCTGCCTCTAATCAAACATCAAAATCTATCAATCTTCAAAAGGTACAGATCAGTATTACTCCCCGTATGATGTATTACATAAAACAGGTCAGTGCATTCTAATGTACATAATATTTTCGCCTTACTGAAACATTTAAAAGCGATGTATTGCCATTTGTTCAGTAAAAGACGTGAATGACTCCATCCATTCAAGAGCAGCTTGTCGACATTTTGCTTCAAACATAAAACAGTCATTCCCAGCTGGAACAATGCCTCTCACTTTGCCGCTTATTAGATGTTTCTTCTACTGTAATTTTACACTTCCATAGTCTGATACATTTGAGAGAAGGCAGAATCCAAATAAAGTTGTGCATGATGTTCGTACTCATTACGGAATACTATCATGTGCAATTTGTGTTTGAATGTCATCTTATCAACAGACATTGGTACAAATATCTTACCCGAACTCACATCAATAAACGGACAAACCGCTCCTCTCGTCTAAGGTATCGTGCCGACATAATGGGTTTCCTGTCTGCATTAAACTACCTTAATTACAAATAATTAACAAACGCCAAAGTAAAGAATAACTGTCCAGGTATATCGATAAAGCCTGGATGTACACAACACACACAACACTGACAGAAAATCTTCTTGTTTCATTGTATATTATTGACAAATTCATGACGCATATTGGGAGAAAGGCGAACACTCCTTTCATTAATGAACATCAGAGACAAGCTATCTTCGTAAATAAGATTGAATCTCTCTGTCTTTAAATATAACTAATTTTGAACCATCTAGTATTAAAGGTGTTGAAACTGAATGCTATATTTATAATGTTTCGTCTAATGGTAACAATAGCTTGTTACTTAAAATACTAAAAGTAACAGAAAAACAAACCAGCAACTGTTAACAATAACAAACTTTTGTTCATAAAAGTAACTATTTAAATAGCTTAAAAATATTAACTATCTGTGAAGTACAATTTTAATATGCAAGAATAGTCCAGAAAAATAATAGTTTCAGCTGTTTTCTGAGAACGCCGAAGTAGTATACCTAAACATTTTTTGTGTGAGCATGCCTAACCGGAAGCTAACGTGAGGATTTACGACAATGTTGACGACAAACTGAATGTGTTTGTATATTTATTCTTCTGAAAAAAATCCATTAACCTGCCTCTGATCATATGCTAAAAACATTGTTGCCTTAAAATGACGCCATCGGCGTCATGACGTTACGTGTCAGTTACTGCGCAAAATTAATAGCTTTTATCTCGAAAGTACGTAATTCTGAGTATTTTTTATTTGAACTATTTTTAAACAGCCATTATTTGTCGAAATATTTTTATGAGTCTTTCGCTCAGAATAATGATCAATATTTTGCAGCTTTTATGAAGTTTTATTGAAATGTTATGCGGAATGTAAGAAACAGATGATGGTAACTGATGATACTTGGAATATAGTTGGATGAAAGGCTCCATATTGCGACCATTTTCAAATAACAAGAGTGTCATTGACGCTAAAGCGCTCACCTGCGTACAAGGCTTCAAGTGTGTTCGAATACATACAGAGTTAGGTTTCCTCTATGTTAGCCTATATTATATACATGTCACACAAATTTATGAAACAAAGGCAATAATTTGAATATTTACGGTAGAAATTACAAATCAGATATCACACACCAAATAATAATATATAAAAAATTGGTAGAGATAATAACAAAAACCAGGTGTAGAGTTAGAAAAGATGTTGAGTATATGATTATAAAATGACACTGCAAATGCATTTCTTGCATTAAAGGCAACAATATAATTTGAATTTAAGCTTTGCACTGACTATAAAAAGAATATTTACCTATTGTACACTTTTTGAGAAATGTGTGCGAAAGGGAAAATATGGTATGTTTTGAGGAAGAAGACTACGACGGAAAATGAAATACATATAGATATATAAAAACTCTCATATCAACAGTTAAAATCACTCTACTGTCATGTATACAAAGTATTTTTAGCTCAATAAGGAGAGCGCAGATCTAAGGATCGTGGGGTCGTGAGTTCGATCCCTGGGAGAGGTGTATGTTCTCCATGATGATTTGATAATAGACATTGGCAGGAGTAATTTCGTCCTCCACTTCTGAATCATATGGAGAAGTTGGCAGTTACTTGCGGGGAAAAGGCTAGTACTTGTAGAGAATCCAGAAACACTGATAAGGTTAATTGGACATGTCTGAAATGCTGTTGAAAGTAACATTTATATATATGGAATGCTTCTCCAGCACCTAAAGAAATGATTTCAATACTGGTAATGATTCATTATATGATCTATATTTATGTTAATTTGTCCACGCGGTGATGGTTAAATAGGACCATTTTAGAGGAATACCTGAAAGATTGGTCACATTATACGTGTACACAGTACATGTACTAAACAAAACAGAACAGGTCTGTAGGATTTCAACTAGGTAATCTGTACACTATTTCTTTGATTTGCTTTAATATTTTTTTTTTTACTATTGACTAGCACATTTCAAGCACTATCATCGAAGCTATTAAGGTTTAGGAGTATATCACCAAAACACAGAAATATTTTATAAACGAATAACATCGTTACCAATATTTTACTTAAACTTTACATGTTCTGCCGTACTGTCCCGTACTGAAAATATTCTGAAAAAGTTGTCCCCCTTTGAAAATGAAAGCCATTTGTAAAGAAATAAAAATAAACAATTGCTGAAAACTGTTTTCCACTAAATTATGTGAAATTTCAACACTCGCATGCGATTGCAAATGAATCAAAACCAACATGTGTAACAGTTCTTTGAAAATGGTGAGTTTTTGAACGCGTTTGACTGCCCGGAAGTGGGTCCCATTTAGGCAGTCCTGTTTTCGGAATTCAATGTTTATATTTATATACTGACAATTGTTTTGTTGTTTCTGTAATGGTAGCGTGTATATTACTTATATTACTCTACAAAACAAGTGTCAGTATACTGATATAAGCATTGAATTCCGAAAAAAGAACTGTTTAAGCAGGTCCCACTTCCAGACAGTCAAGCGCTTTTAAAAACTCACCATTTCCAAGGAACTGTTACAAATGTTTGTTTTGATGCATTTGTAATAGCGTGCGAGTGTTGAAATTTCACATAACTAGGTGAAACACAGTTTTCAACGATTGTTTATTTTTATTTCTTTACAAATGGCATTCATTTTCAAAGGGGGACAACTTTTTCAGAATATTTTCAGTACGGGACAGTACGGCAGAACATGTAATGGTCAGGTAAAATATTGGTAACGATGTTGTTCGTTTATAAAATATTTCTGTGTTTTGGTGATATACTCCTAAACCTTAAGACAATATTTGCATTATTGTATTCTTAAAAGTCAGCATGCTTTTTATGTTTCGAAACTTTCTCTTCCTGTCCAAAACAGATGTTGAAAAGGAATCAGATCGTAACAATTCACACATTTGACACTTGGTTTCAGACAGGATGTCCTTGATAACATTGTGAAAACAAAGTTAGTATCATTACACTGAAACATTAGTCATTCAGATGTTTTACAAAATTGCTTCTGAACTTTTTACACATTCAGTGAAATATTGAAATAGAAAAAAGTGGAAACTCCACATTGTGCTCACTGCTACAAGTAGACACCGTCGTTTATATGACTGAAA
The DNA here is from genome assembly GCF_021730395.1 of Mercenaria mercenaria. NCBI lineage: Eukaryota > Metazoa > Mollusca > Bivalvia > Venerida > Veneridae > Mercenaria > Mercenaria mercenaria. The sequence goes on from NC_069378.1 coordinate 5,111,792, forward strand.
AATTGTTGAAAAAGACGTTAAACCCGAACACACACAGGCACAAAGCAGGTCGCTCAACACAACAAAAACGAAAATGTTGCAGGCTCGGTTTGATTGAGCCTGTTCATGGACGGTAGTGGAAATGCATACTACCGTCCACGCCCTCTAGCCCCGTGTTGAGCAGATCTCAACATTTACACATGCTACAAGTACAAAAATAATTTAGAGACATCCGGAGATGTGTTCATACGGCGGTGCACATAGAATCTCCAATTATATACTTGATGTAATTCCATGAAAAGCGGCGTATGGTTCCCAGTTAAAATAATGGGTTTTCCCTAAACGAGAAAACAATGAGCAGAACTAATCAAACTAGAATTTAGACAGGTGATCTGAGGTTATGGAGCCTGCATATTACAGGAACTGCCAAAAGACAAAATTAAAAAGCAGGCACCATATCCAACGGGTGATTATACAATACCCAAAGCTATGAAAGCGGGAGTATTGGAACCACCCAGGCCGAAATGTTCAAGCTTAGAAACTAAACAGTACCAATAACACTACATAAATGTCGTGCTGAACGATCTGAGAAGATCGAAATATAACAGATCTGATTGAATATACGGGGAGACTTTTTACGGCCGCCACACGGCAAAAACAACGCTAACTTCCGATATTTTCATGATTACTGACATGATGATTCAACTTATCAAAATGATGAAATATGGTGGTTCGATAGTAACTAAAAGATATACAATGCGTACAAATAACTTCCTGCAGGATGAGAAGAGCATGAAGAAAAAATTTGAAATTCAAGACGATGGATTTATAATAAACAAATACTACCGATTGAATATGTCAGGCTAAGACGTCTTTAGCTTGTGAAGTTGGACTATTATGGGGTTTATTCATTTTTTTATATAAGGGTAAGAAGTTATTTTAGTTGTTCATTCTGACATTCCGCACTGGATTTAATGGACAATATATTTATTTTACACGTTTTATAGTAGGGTGACAATCGAGTCAAAAGGGCTCTATTTTTAAAGTTACCCGGACCCCCCTGTACAACAAGATAAGTTATATACCAAAATGTTCGTAATAGACTGAAGTTTTAGAAACTACCGGCATAAATTGGCATAAGTGGTGGCATTCTGAGAAATCCAAGATGGCGTCCAAGATGGCCGCTAAAAATTAAAAATATCAGTTTTTGCAATTTTGTGGACCCCTATATTGCACATAATGGTTTTAATTAATTTTTATGTCTTAAATATGTAAGAATACACATTGATATGACCATTTATTGGTAAATTTCATGAATTTTTCATTAATATTGCCAAAAAATAGACAAAATGTTCCCATAAAATGGTTAAATTTAGGGTATGGGGTGGCGTTTTTAACAGCAGAACAAAGGTCTGTTTACGAAATTTGAATAGATTTGTGCATGGAAATCAACTGTAACCTTCAGGTAATAAAAATAGTTACATGACATAAGAAAAGAGGTTAAATACATGAATCCATAAGCTTTCATAAGTGGGTGGGGTAATTTTGCACGCGTTTTAGATATAAATGCGTACACCGTTACATTTTATATTTTTAATCTATTTATTAAACTTTACCTTTAGCTTTGATTGCTCTGTGTGCATAGTATATTACAATCATGCTACATTTAGGCTAAAAGAATGTACTATCTGAAAGCGAAAATCAAAGATGGCTTCCAAAATGGCTGCCACTTACACTGAAAATGGTCCAATATAAGGCTAAATTTCATTCATATAAGTGGCAATTAGACTTAGTGACATAAAAGTAACAAAACATATTGTAATAAACAGAATTTATTCATTTTGGATAGAAAACAGATATTAAATACACCTTTAAAAGCTTTTATAAACGAATGGGGTACTCTGACATGCGTTTTTAGCTCACCAGAACACAATGTGCTCAAGGTCAGCTATTGTGAGCGGTCATTGTCCGGCGTCCGTCAACATTTGCCTTGTGAACACTCTAGAGGCCACATTTGTGACCCAATCTTTATGAAAACTGGTCAGAATGTTAGTCTTGATGATTTCTAAGTCAAGTTCGAAACTGGGTCATGTGGGTTCTAAACTAGGTCAGTAGGCCAGATCAAAGGGAAAGCTTGTGAACACTAGAGGCCACATTTGTAACCCAATATTTATGAAACTTAATCAGAATGTTTGTCTTGATAATTTCTAGATCAGATTCGAATCTGGGTCATGTGGGGTCAGAAACTAGGTCAGTAGGCAAGATCAAAGGAAAAGCTAGGGAACACTCTGGAGGCCACAATTGTGACTCAGTCTTTATGAAACTTAGTCAGAATGTTTGTCTTGATGATTTCTAGATCAGATTCGAATCAGGTTCATGTGGGGTCAAAACTAGGTCACCTGGTCAAATCAAAGGAAAAGCTTGTGAACACTTTAGAGGCCACAATTTTGATTCAATCTTTATGAAACTTGGTCAGGATGTTTGTCTTGATGATTTTAGGTCGAGTTTGAAACTGGGTTATGTGGGGTTAAAAACTAGGTCACTAGGCCAGATCAAAGGAAAAGCTTGTGCACACTTTAGAGGCCAAAGTTGTGACCCAATCTTTATGAAACTTGGTCTTGATGATTTCCAGGTCACGTTCGAATCTGGGTCATATTGAGTCCGACCCAGCTTGTGAAACTTAAGCAGAATGTTTGTCTTGATAATATCTAGGTCAAGTTTGAATCTGGGTCATGTGGGGTTAAAAACTAGGTCAGTAGGTAGACCAGATTAAAGGAAAAGTTTGTGAACACTCTATAGACTACAGTTGTAACTCAATCTTTATGAAACTTGGTCAGAATGTTTGTCTTGATGATTTCTAGGTCTAGTTTTAATTTGGGTCGTTTGGGGTCAGAAACTAGGTCACCTGGTCAAATCAAAGGAAAAGTTTGTGAACACTCCCAAGGCAACAGTTCTGACTCAATCTATATGAAATTTAGTCAGAACGTTTGTCTTGATGATCTTTAGATTAAATCCGAAACTGGGTCATTTGGGATCTAAAACTAGGTAAGTAGGCCAGATCAACTCTGGTGAACAATATAGGGCCATCATGGCCCTCTTGTTACTTTACAGTACCGTACTGGTGTATCAATTTATTGAAACACGCCCCTTGTGGTATTTCTAAGGTTATAAAATATATGTAACCTTTCTTTAATCCAAAACAATCACGACGAGTCTATATTTGCTTAAAACAAAATGAATTCATCGAATTTTGGATATACAAACATGTACTTCAGTTCTGTAGAAATGTATTACTGACTCTATGTAATGTAGTGTAACTGAATAACACAAAGTTAGATAAATGGAATGACAAACTTAAAGTTTGCTTTAACTGTAAACAGTAGGATAAGACTGCAAGGGACAGTTTTAGTTTATAAGTCTAATAGTCATTAGTTGCACCAAAAGCTAATATTGTAAACACGTTTTGGCATGTATCTGTGTTGTCAATGCAGCCTTTTCATTCACAGGCATGTGTACATGGCTGCTCATTTCTTGTGCAAATGCAGTTACCAGAGCAAAAATCTTTACAGAGACACACTAGGTCACGTAGGAGTTCGGCTGCTGCTGCAGGCTGAGACATCATGTGTGGACTCTATAGACCAGTATCTGGATCAACCATGAAACCAAAATCGGCTTGGATTAGCAAACTAAAATCTTTATTTGCTGCATTTCTCCAAATTAGTATCTGATACATACAGCTGAGTAAATCCAAGTTAAGCTGTCGTCAGTTGGTGGTAGCTTTCTTGGTTTCACCCGCTTCTTTTCGAGAACGATACTTGAACGCAAGGAATTAAAAAAAAGACAATTTGAAGACCCATAAAGGTACCGCACAAAAGCAGTGGCAGCAGACTTAGACTTAAAAGAAAAACATGGTGCACTACCAAGACTGGAAAGATCATGAAGTTGTTCTGCATATTTCAGCAGTACCTAGAATGCCTTCTTTTTACCCACACGATACATTGAGGAACAAGTGTCACATCCTATAACACAGTAACAAGATATCCTGTTGTGCTGGCGACAACTTCGCAACCACTACATGGATTGGTATATATCTGGTAAGGTCAGTATGTGTAGATCTTCTACCAGTTTGGCTTGGATTAGCAAACTAAAATCTTTATTTGCTGCATTTCTCCAAATTAGTATCTGATACGTACAGCGGAGTAAATCCAAGTTAAGCTGTCGTCAGTTGGTGGTAGCTTTCTTGGTTTCACCCGCTTCTTTTCGAGAACGATACTTGAACGCAAGGAATTAAAAAAAGACAATTTGAAGACCCATAAAGGTACCCCACAAAAGCAGTGGCAGCAGACTTAGACTTAAAAGACAAGCATGGTGCACTACCAAGACTGGAGAGATCATGAAGTTGTTCTGCATATTTCAGCAGTACCTAGAATGCCTTCTTTTTACCCACACGATACATTGAGGAACAAGTGTCACATCCTATAACACAGTAACAGGATATCCTGTTGTGCTGGCGACAACTTCCACTACATGGATTGGTATATATCTGGTAAGGTCAGTATGTGTAGATCTTCTACCAGTTTTGAGAAAGATTGTGTCAATACCAAGACTACTGGTGTGAAGAGTTAACAGAACCAAAACGTCTGTTTCTGAACTAACAAAATCTGTAAAAAAGATCCTTTGGAAGCAAAGAATGCAACCAAGAATAATAATAGCAGACTCAGTTTGACTGAGTCTGTTCATGAGAGATAATGAAATGTGCAACACCTCTAACAACGGCCTTCCTGGTGCCAAGACAGGAGGTATATGCCAAGTGTAATGTCATCCTACCATCAGCTTCTTCCTGACTTGATTCCATTTGATAAACAAAAGAAACAGCACTACAACAGACTCGTAGGATTTTTTCATCCATACCACCTGAAACAAAAATAACTTTATCTGTCTCAAGCAGATTATGACAACTTTCTGTCAAATATCTTGTATACAGCTTTATTAACTCATTCTTGCTTTTGCTCCTAGTCAAGACTTTCTTCCAGTCAGGAATCAACATGTTCATCAGCATAGCAACTGGCGCAGTGGTACTAGTGTTACCACGTTTCCTGCGTGTCTTGGACTTCAAGCTATCTGTCAGATATCGGTCAAAGACAACATGAATATGTTTACAATGCAAACTGCTTTTAAGGATATAGCGCCAAAACCCAGAGGCCATCTGAATGTATGTCTGTTTTTGATCTTAAGAAGGTCGTAGCATTTGAACAATAGCCATAGCATCAAAAACAATACAGTCTGGCTCAGAAACACTTGAGACAATGAAATCAGAACCGGCAAGTTTCTCTAGCTTCTTACCAAAATCAGACTTCTTCGTTGATATCATGTGTCCGTCATCAGGAAACAAACTAAGTGGTAAAGGAGCATTTTCAAATGAAATGACTCGTTGAAGTGGTACTTTCTTGGGGGCACTGATGGCCAACAGTCTTAAATACATTTCCTCTCAATTTATACTGACAGCCTTTGAATTAACAAAATCATTGTCATGAACAAATTATTCAGTTGTACAGATAATTCATAGAAGTATTTTGGACTTGTATACTCGTTTTAACCCCATGATTTAATTGATTCTTGTTTATTTAGAAATTTGACAAGGCCATGCACTGTTTGCATTCTGGGTTTCAATATTTTATTACATTGACATAGTGTATCATTGTAAAATCTATCAGGAACAATAATTGTAAAATACTTTTTTCTAGATTTACACTTTTTAGGCTTTATTAGTATGTAATTTTATGTATTTCTACATTGTTTACATTTATTCATTTGAATGTTCCCGCTTTCAAACATTAACCAGTGATATGGCTATTTGTACCTCAACAATTTGGTCCTACCCCAAAATACTATTGGTAAGCAACAAAATTTGTTGCAGCAACAAAATAAGTGTTAAAATGATAGTAAATGAAACAGATATGGACATATAAGATCAATCATACTTACCAGTTTCTTCCATTCCCAACGATCAGCTATTCTTCGTGTTATTTTATAGGACGACAACCAAATGAGTTACTCTTGATCAAACAAGGCACAGCCTAGTTTGTTCCATAAATACTGGTAGGTAAATATTTGAAGTAAACCTGATGTAAGCTCTTATTAAATGCTTAATGTGTTTATTACAATAAAAAAACATGTGTAGGTTAAGAACAGGTGACTTAAGTCAGAAAAGATCATTACATAATATGCTCAGTGCTCTTAAGTCTGGCTATGTGTGGCCATTTTGAAAGCCACCTTGGATTCTACATATCAGTTTACACATTCTTCTTGCTCAAATATAACATGTTTTCAACATTATATATACAAACAGTGCCTGGAGTTGATAGGGAATGTCAGTTTCTAGTCATATTAACCATTTACATTTATTTCTAAAATTCATGTCAAATTACCCCACCCACTTATAAAAGCTTATGAATTAAAAAAATCTATTTTTTTCCTCACTCTGTGTATATATTTTCATTATCTGAATGTTACATTTCATATCTGAGCATAAATACATGTACATTTTGTCATATCCTTTTACCTGCTGTTAAAAATAACACCCAATACCCTAAATTTAACCAATTCAGAGGGAACAATTTTCTACTTTTTAGCAAATTTTACAGAAATATATATATAAAACAACTAAATAATGTAATTCCAATGTGTATCCGTGCACATAAAGACATAAAACATAATTAAAATCATTAAGTGCAACACTTGGGTCCACAAAGCTGAAAAAATGATATTTTTGATTTTTGGCGGCCATCTTGGACGCCATCTTGGATTTCTCAGAACGCCACCATTTATGCCGATTTATGCCGGTAGTTTCGTAAACTTCAGACTTCTACGAACATTTTGGTGTATAACTTATACTGTTGTACAGGGGGGTCTAGGTTCATATTTTTTAAAGCCAGAAAGTCACCCTACTATTAGGCTACAATAGCGTTAGTGCACTTTTGTTTCATTTTATAACATCAGTAGATTCCTTCGTGATACATTGATGCGTTCGCTCTACTCGATTTTGTCACCAACCAATCATTCGGAATTCTGAAGGTTTTGCAACAGGAAAACAAACATGCGTTACCCCTGTATTCACAGTGATAAAGGTCATGCTAATAAAATTCAAAATACTATAAAATTCACAACTATTAAGCCTTTTTGAAGTTATGACATCCATAGAACCATCATAAACAATTAGTTACAAAATTGTAGATGTTAAAAAAACTTGAAGAGCGGTTACCAGTTCATATAATAGCCTAATGTTAATGTGAAAAGAAATAAAATTAGGTGATTCAAAAGTATGAAGAGTATTATTTTTATGCTAATGGAATGGAAAAAAAATACATAACATTTGCAGTTATCTAATATCTTTATTTAAACTTTGATATCGCTTGATTGTTTTTGTACATATATAGTATTTCTAAACGCCCACACATTCCTGAAATTACTACAGCACATGCGTAAACCACTGGAATAGAGATTTAATTGACAGCATATGCCATTTTAGATAATGCTTGAGAGAAAGTGCACATTTTATACTATCTCACGAACAGACTTAATCAAACCGAGTTTGCTATTTTTACGTCATTGCTTTCTATGCTTTCGAAGTATATCTTTAGATCTGTCAACAGTTAGTACAGTCGAACTATGTTTACTAGAACTCGACTGGACAAGCACAATTTGTTCGAGATATCAGTAGTACGAACCAAGGTAAACTATACATTATATAGATATTGTGCCGGGACCTGACGATGAGTTCGAGCCAAGAATAGTGAGCGACTAATCCGAGTTCGAACAAACGAAGTTTGACTGTACTAGTCTTTACAAAATACGCGTCATAGATTTTTTTTCACCCGGTTCTGTTCATACAGACAACAAACCAGCCTTTTTAAAAATTGTTAGCCTGAATACGGAAGTTTTAGAAACATGAGAAAGATAGCTTTCGTAAATGAACAAAATATCAGAGCGTACGAAACATTTAGCTCATTCTATAGAAATAACTTTAGTCTTTTTGAATTTTGCCTGTCTCAAATTTAATAAATCTACACGACGTAATTCATTATACTTCTCAAATTCATAACTATCACCAAAAATACAAGTTTATATTAAAAGATAGCAAAAATGGCGAAAATCTGACGTTTATAACAAAAATGCACTTATTGACCTTTGACCGTGTGCTGTAACCTTACTACGACCCTTAGAAGGCGGCGACAATCCCCCCCCTTCCCCACCCCACGAAACTTTTCAATTTTTTTTATAAAGTTAACAATGATCATGGCTGTCGGGCATTAACAAAAATGCCATCAAAGGCAATTTCTAGGCCTCTTTTTCGGATATATAGGCAGACTATTCACACAAAAGGATTTTTAAATTTCCACTATATACATATAGGGAAAAGTGACCACGCCCTCCGGCGGCCATATTTTTTGACAAATCAAAATAATTTGAATAATCTTGGTAGAGGGTCACACAAGGACCATTTGCGTAAAATTATTTTAAAATCGGGCCAGCAGTTTCACACAAGAAAATTTTTTTTTTGAATTTCCATTATATACATATAGGGAAAACTGACCACGCCCCCTGGCGGCCATGTTTTTTGACGAATCGGCATAATCTGAACAATCTTGGTAGAGGGTCAATACAAGGACCATTTGTGTAAAATTATTTTAAAATCGGGCCATCAGTTTCATACAAGATTTTTTTTTTAATTTCCACTATATACATATAGGGAAAAGGGACCACGCCCTCTGGCGGCCATGTTTTTTTTTTTGACGAATCAAAATAATTTGAACAAACCTGGTAGAAGGTTACAAAAGGACCACTTACGTAAAATTATTTTAAAATCGGGTCAGCATTTTTACATAAGAAGATTTTTTCTAATTTCCACTATATACATATAGGGAAAAGTGACCACGCCCCCTGGCAGCCAGTTTGCTTGTCGAATCGAATATAATTTGAATAATCTTGGTAGAGAGTGACATAAGGACCATTTTTGTGAAATTATTAAAAAATTGGACCATCGGTTTAGGAGGATATCGTTTGAAGATTTTGGTAGAGAACCACCCAAGAAACATTCACGCCAAGTTTCATCAAAATCCGTTCAGTGGTTTGCATGAGATGTCTTTTAAACACAATTGTTGACGAAGGACGGACGCACGCACGGACGCACGACGGACACAGCGTGATCACAATAGCTCACCATGAGCATTGCTCAGGTGAGCTAAAAATTGGGAGGTTTGATTTGTAATACATATTTTCGGGTTTCCATTGATAATTTGGTATTTATATTCTAAACTTATGCTCTAAAATTGTTCAAATTTCAGTAGAAAATACTAATTTGTTGAATTAAAATAATGGTACCACTGAAACGAATCCCGTAACCTATATATTTAAATATAAATTCAAAGGCGTTGACACTGGTCTATTTAAGGAACACAGCTTCAGTTTTTTTTATTTGTATTTCAACACTACCTATGAGAATAATAATTGCAAGCACAGTGTTTTTTCCATAAAAATGTTTGAAGCTACAATAAACGAGAAAGATAATTCTATTTAATGTTTTTCTAAGAAATTACGATAAAAAAGCAAGATATAAGACATTTTTAACATCTCTGTTGCCATGGTTACTTTAAACGTTAAGATAAATAGGGTACCAAATAAAGTGTTTGGTATTCTGCTATTAATATTACTCTAATATTTGACGTTGGCAATTAACAGAATGGCACTGAAGCCATTGGAAACCTCGTTAACATACATACTGTAAAATCATTAAATTTCGTGGGCATGAAATTTGGTGGTTTTGGTCAAAACGACAATTTCGTGGGGATATGGATTCGTGGATTTCAACTTTTGAACATAAAGTAGATGGGAATTTTACTTGTTCGTTGGGATTAAATTTCGTGGATTGACTAAACCAAGAAATCCACGAAAATAAGTCCCCCACGAATATTAATGATTTCACAGTAGTTGTTTAAAAATGAGAGAAAATGCGTAACTATGGAAACACGAGCCTCGAGACATATACATTTTAAGCTTATACTGGAAAGCTGACGCGCAAGCTGGTAAAATTATCACATAAGCAGACTTCTACAGATAACTGTGAAAACGAAATACATTGAAGTATTAAATATCCGTATTTTCCTTCTTCTTTCAATAGGAAATTCTTTTAGAGGGTCATATACTTCAAACCTGGATAAAATTGTACTTGAAGGAACAGAGAGATTGTAGCAGCTAAAACATTAAATTACGCGAAATACAATAAATTGTTACGGTTCAACTAATTTGAATTAACAAGGTATACTACCTTCTTAATGTTTTTTTAAAAATTTTGGCGTCCACCTTTGAAAGAATTTTTCAACCGACGCCATTTTGTTTATGTTTATATGAATGACGTTATTTTACGCGTTCAGTCTCGCAGAAAGATCCGTCCTTGATATTATTACACCAGTGTTGTTTATACGAAAATAAACGCCATATGAAATATATAGTGAATGTAAATATATTATAATAAACAGATATGAAACCGTAAGATGAACGTAGAGCAAAATCTCGCAAAATATTTTGGCAATTAAACAAAATCTCGTTTATCAGCGAAGACATTAAATTCACTCTTTGCTTAGTAAAACGTCGTCTATAGTTCCATATAAAGGTTAGGGAAATAGTGGTGTGCATGTAAATCACGTCGTCAGCATGACTAAATAGTTTGCGACGTGATCATTGACGTAATGTGTCAGTGTTCTAGAATTCTGACGTCATATCAATAATCCAAAAAACAATAAATCTGATGTTGTATAGCTTTATGGGCGACTGACTGCCATATTTGTTTATAAGCACGCATGTGATTAATTACATTAATATAAGATTAAGACGAATTGACTGGTCATTGACGTTATATTCAAAATTAAGCGGAGATTTACTCTGGCTGCACAAATGCCGCAATATCCTTTGTATATATCTTAGGTTCAAGATAAATTACTGACTACACAAACTGTTTCGGCATGTGGCATGTGCCGGAAAAGAAGTGTGGCATTAACTTGTCACTATCATATCATATCATATGGCAAACTAATGTGTACGAAAGCGATATTTGTAAATACAGTCGACATCGTACTTGCGACCACCTCTTTTAAGCGATTTTTGTATTAAACGACCAGTCAAAATCCCTCCCGAACGTTTTCAGTATATAAATTCATTCATTTAAACGACCTTTTTATTAAACGACTTAGCGACCACATTAATGTAGTCCCGACAGGTAAAATATTCGACAAAAGTATCTATTAAGCGACCGGGTACAAAAATTCTACCAGGCATTTCTTTATCTGTGTAAATAGCGAGTACGTTTTGCACGTGACTGAATGCAATTAACCTTTGTTAATGTAGCTATAATTTTCACGATTTGTGGACTTGGACAAGTGTTCACGAAACAGATTTTGAAATCATACATGTATGTTCATAATAAATACAGTTGCATTAACAGTTAAAAATAACTTTCCTTTTCATATGACTGAACTTCATTAAGAGACCAATCCATTAAGAGACCACTTCTTAGCAGTCCCTTGGGTGGTCTCTTAATACAATGTCGACTGTATACATTTCCATCTTGACATTATTTAAAATTAAAAAATAAATAAAAATACGCATATACCTCCCCAGGAGTTATGAGGATAGTTTGAAGCATTGTTAACATATGTTGTCTAAACGTGTTTTTTCCATTTTCGTCCACTCGATTGAAAATAACTATTCTACCAAAAAAGGGAAAGCTTGCTCTATGCCTATACAAAAAATCATTTTATCAGTGTCTTTTACTATTATAAATGGAAAACGCGCTTCTATAATAGTCAAATGTAGGTCCTAAAATTGAATGAAAACTATTCAGCAAATTCGGCAAAGAGCTAACGAACGGAAGAAGAACTGTAAAATTTTCTTTTGAAATTTGCAGCAATACAGTTATTTTCTACAAATTCGTGAACATCGTACTCAAGTTTAGTTGTTTTTTTCGGGTCCATTATACGGTTCATCTTAGGGATGTGCTATGGAGCGTGAGGTGTGTTGCTCTTTTCATTACCTCTCACGAATATACTCAGTCAGTTTGTGATTTTGCTTGGTTGCATTGTATACCTTAAAAGTATTTTCTTTTAATTATAATTATATGTGTAAATCTTAAGTTTCAATAAAGTCTTCTTGCGAACTGATAACATGAAAATAATCTTAGCATATTGTTCTAAATTGTCTAATGTTGTTATCATATACTCATTTCCATTCTCCGTTAAGTTACAAAGGAACCGGAAACGCTTATTCATATAGGGCGCATGACGTAATTTTCATGTGTCTCTGGGTTATTTCTTTATTTAGTTCAGTTTTGTCAAATTTGTTCAGTCTATTGAACAAGATCATAATATTTATATAATACAAATATTTATAAATACGAATGTTATAAAAAAGTTATTAGATTTGAACCGAGATAGAATATGCACTCATTCTTAAACGGAATAATATTGCGCTCTTAAAGTCGCGCAATAATTTCGCTGTAATAGCTTTGCACTCGTTCTAAATCGCGTAATATTTCCGCAGCAGCACTCTTGCATATTTTTTTTATACAAAGCTAATTATCTATAATTATGAATATCACATTTTGTCACCTATCGTATAAAACACATTTTCCGCTAAATGAAACATTTTTCTAGTTCTATTTCTCTGAAATCTCTACTACATACATAAAGGGGCATGTTCTTTAAATAACAGCGGAATATTTCATATTCAATGTACGTGTGTTGCCAATTGTTCCTTATTTTAGCCGAAAACAATATGGAAATCAACTGATCCTTCACACAAGTAAAGGGGTCACCATGCGACCACCTTTTAACCACCATTGAAAATGCTAGAATCTTGAGTGTGTGCGTGCGTGCGTGCGTGCGTGCGTGTGTATGTGAGGGAGGGAGTTGGTAAAACAAATTTTCTTAGAATGACATAGAAGACCAGTGTGTCAATTTTTGTTGTTAACTTTGGTCCACAGAATGTCTGCACGAGGAATGGTTTGATAAGGGTAAATGTGGCTACTGATGAAATGTATGATATTTTACATTTAATTTACAATTAGTCAATACACTAATTTAAAAACATGTGCTCACAGTTTGCAGGGGGTCGAACGTGTTTGGGTAAGTTGACGTTTTAAGCGACAGCTAAAGGTTAGTTGACTCAAAATGGCCGATACAGGCGAAAGTAAAAGTAGGTAAGTACATATTTTACCTATTTTATGTCAAGTCTGCTAATTTAAAGAATAAAGTCGTCCGTGCATCGTGTGACGACTACATTGGAGAGTATGTTACAAGTTATAACAACGTGCGATGAAGCATGTTAATGCATAAGTTGTTGTGTGTGCAAACAACACGTTGACACGCCATCTGAAATCATGAAATATTACCGTTAAATGACGCATAGAGATTATAAGTTGCAAACAAGCTATAAGGGCAAATGTGACACATACTTGTGGATTATATCAAGAAAACGCATCCACAAAGTGTAAGTACGTTGTTTGGTTACATGACATAACTGTACGCATAAAATATCGTTTGTTGAGACAGATAAATTGTGAATAATCTGTAGGAATAACTAGCAAATAATTTCCATTTCATCACATATCTGGTAATATCAATTAACGTTTTAAATTGAAACAGAATGTATATAAAAAAAACTAAATTTGTGCACTCACACTAAAAAGTGACATTTTTTAAAAAATGCATTTCTGCATTACATTTAATTATATAGAGTGTCTTTTCACATTGATTTTTCAACCGAGTTGAATAAAATGCGAGATTCTGTCGAGCATTTTATCAGTTTTATTCAACAAGTTTTAAAAATGCAATGCGGAAAGTCACAAATGTAACATTCTTTTTATCACATGTTAGATTTTCCTGCAGAAATTTATTTTTCTTTCTTTCGTATTTAAAACAAGTTAATTTGACCATTACGTTTCATATACTTTAAACGACGTCGACGTGAAAAGTTTATTACATTAGTGTATTATCAATTTTTATGTTTCCCCCCCCCCCCCCCCCCCTCTCCAGCCTCGAAGAAGGCGGGGTATATTGTTTTGCAGATGTCTACCGGTCGGTTAGTATGTCGGTCCGTATGTACACAAATCGGTTTCTGGATGATTCCTTAAGAACGCTTGAGCATAGGATCATGAAAGTTGACAGGAAGATTGGTCATGACCAGCAGATGACTCTTTTAGTAGGTCAAAGATCAAGGTCACAGTGGTCCGAAACAGTTAAACGGTTTCTGCATGATAACGCAAGAACGCTTGGGCATAGATCATGAAAGTTAATAGGTAGGTTGGTCATGACCAGGAAATGACCCTTGTTTATTTTGAGGTTAGTAGGTCAAAGGTCAAGGTCACAGTGACCTAGAACATTTAAACGGTTTCCCGATGATAACTCGAGAACGCTTGGGCCTATGACCATGAAACTTGATAGGTATGTTGTACATGACCAGCAGATGATATGTATTAATTTTGAGAACAATAGGTCTACGGTCAAGGTCACAGTAACCCGGAACATTTAAACAGTTTCCGGATAATAACTTTAAACGCTTGGGTCTAGGATCAGGACATTTAATAGGGAGGTAGAACATGACCAGCAAATGACCCTTATTGATTTTTAGGTCATTAGGTGAAAGGTCAAGTTCATAGTAACCCGGAATAGTTAAACCGTTTCCGGACGATAACTTGAGAACGCTTAGGCCTAGGATGACGAAATTTAATAGAGAGGCTGAACTTTACCGGCAGATGACACCTACTGATTTTTAGGTCAGTAGGTCACATGTCGAGGTCACATTGACCAAGAACTGTATTATTTTTTGCAAAATAACTAGAGAATGCTTTGGTTTAAGATCAACTTTGTTATGGAGGTCACTTATGACTGGTAAATGAGCCTAGGTCAGTTTGTCAAATATCCATTGCACAGTGACCAAATAATTTCTGTTCCTCGTGCAGTTAATTGAATGCATCAAGGCATGGCTTTTATATACTCCTGCGACGTCAAACATATGATAAAGTTTTATTATGACCAGAAATGATTAAATAATCACAACAATATTACGCTGACGTCACGTCGACGTGATATTTTGCACTCGTGCGGTTATGGTTATACGCAGTTCAAAATATGTTAAATCGGGCTGCGCCCTTGTGAAATTATTACGTCCGGGTAATAAGCATCCATCGTGTAAAAATAGCGTTCGAACACTGTTTTGCTATTAATTATTTCTTAAATATATTTGATGGAGATTTTCAACATGTGAAGTGAATGTCTTAATTGTTGAATGTTATAGTGGAAGATAGCCATTGATTTGATGAACGTTTGGTGAAATTTATTAATTTTACTTTTATCACCGTTTTCATAAATGATTAGTGAGCAGATTGAGTAAATTTTTTCTTTTTGCAGTTTCTAGTATTCATTCGTATACTTGTATTACATATGATTCAATTATTGAAAATTAACTCATTTACTTATACGCCGTGCAAAAATTAGTTACAGTAAATTCGTTATAGTAACTGCTTTTTTCTCCCTTTTTAGCTCCACTATTCAGAAAAAAGGGGTGCTATTCTACTCGCCCCGGCGTCGGCGTCGGCCTGAGCTTTCTTGGTTAAAGTTTTTCGGCAACCTTTTGTTTTTCTTTGTTCCTATTGCTTATATATTACTGTAACTTAATGTTAACATTGCTCAGTATGCAAACAAAGTATGTGCAGGGGCTGGGTCCATTATACCCGAGGTGAAGGTCACCAAGGTATTATACATGAATCTCCACAAATATATATATTCTTAATACGAAAAATAATCCCGGTAGTACCAAATACATATACACAATTAATATAAAACTAACCATTTTGAGCGTACATTAAGTTTAACAAACGTTTTTGCATTCGTACACCACATTTGTTTTAGCGATGCGGCTGCTTAATGCATCTATGACTAATAAATTAAGGTCACACGCTTCCAGTTAAGTATTACATGATGTAAAATATAAATAGCTAAAATTACCTGACGAAAATAGATCCAAATCGATGGGTTTTTTGACAAACATTTCCTTGGCGAAAAAGCCAAAGTTGTAAATTAACACTCAATAACTTTTTATATACAACACAGTTCTTCCTTGTAGAAACGCATTACACAGCTGAAACATTTGTCCACTCGATGCACAGTTTAAATAACCGCAATAATGTTCAAATAATATAATTTCTTAAAAATATACTGACCTTGTATCTTGTTTACGTGCTTATATCCGCCATTTTGAGTCAACTAACCTTTAGCTCTCGCTTAAAACGTCAACTTACCCAAACACGTTCGACCCCCTGGTTTGGCGGAAGGCATATAATAATGTCCCCAAGTGTCATAACTTGCTTACCGATATTATAATTTTATTTAAAATTGGAAACAATATGTATCAAACATGTTTTCGTGTGCGGTACACTTAAACAGTGGTGCTATTTTCAAGGTCATGGACACGAAGGATAAAATATCTACACATTATTGTCCGTTAGCTTTAGCCTTACTTTATTTGACATTATAAATGTTTATCACAAAATTGAGATGTGTGCTGCTCGCAGTCTGGCTTCCCAATTTTCAATGTAAATCTAGATGTCAATCTATATCCCGAGCTCGCATATCATTTATGCTGGTTAGGGTCTTTTCCAGTGTCAACGTGTAACACAATGAAAAATATAAATAAATATTCATAAACTATAATCCCTTTTGGCCTAGATTATACATTGTTCCATCTATTAGTTCAATTTTAGAGTATTTGTGACTGGATGGTTAATAATTTCTCAATTTTCTGTTCTTGTCATTTTAGTTTCAGTATACACTCCAATGTGATATCACCCCAACCTGTTATTAAAATCTATAGTGAAAGACGAGTATCTCCCTGCAACATGCATAGAAAGCCCGAGCCATTATATATGTTGTCATTATGTTGACATCAGTAATACGGTTTTTTTTTAGTTTTGTCTTAAGCCCAAAATATTAGTGTTGAACTATCAATAGCACAATGGACCGGCGGGTTATTTAAGGAGTCGTGTAATAATGATATCTCTTAGGGAAGGACAGTCTCTAATATTGTCAGAACTTGTTGTCCGACCCTTTTACCCTTTGATTATATATGTTGAAATTGTTATTGTAATAACTTCATATCAAAGAGAAATAAAATATGATTAAATCAATAGTATCTCTTTAATCAGTATGTTTTTTCGGCGTCACCTAGAAGTAAAATATTTCTTACCTCATAACCACATTGTCACTACTGTTACTGAAACATACAAGAAAACAGGACTACATCTGACATAAACAGTAAGACAACACATTGACATTTTGGACGCACTTGACGTTTAGATAATAACAAATTAAAGGGGACCACTAACTTGTAAGCAACATTATTTTTATGACATGTTTTAATTTTTCGTATATTCTGTTAGAAGTTTATTCAAAGGTCAAACTATACCCATGTTATAGAGCAACACCCTGTAAGAAATGAATGTGTAATAGTATTTTATAAAATTTAATAATTCCCCTCCTTTAATATGAAAGTTTTCAAAGGCCGAGTATTTCTTTGGATTTTGATACAGTTCTACTTTACGTTTTAATATGACAGATAACTGGATATTTGAACAATCTGAACCAAAAAGCAAGTTTTAAAAGTATGTATATATATCGAATTTCCAATTACTTTATTTCCACACTAACTTGGTTACGCTATTAAGATAGGCAAAGGGAGGTGAACAGCATTCCTTAATATAAAATGGTAAATGTAAAACTTTGACAAATATAATACAATAAGTCTCATATTTATTTCCTTCCTCAGACAAAATAAAGTAATATCACATTTAAACTTATGCACAATTACACTAACTTGGTTGGGCAATCATGAGAAAATATCAAATTTTAAAAATTCTTCCAATGAAAGTCTTATACATATATATCAAGCCCTCAGTGAACGAAAAAAAAATGTAAACGATCACTTTTAAAAGTATCAAACAAACTATTACTTTACCAAAGTCTGGTTGAGACCTTTAACAGTAAAAGCTCGTTTGTTGAACTTACGTTCCACATCAACTTAGCGGTAAGATAGTCACATTCGAATGACAATGATATTTCACCTCTTCTTCATCACTGCGGGAGAAACGAAAGACATGCTAAATACTCTAACACAGGTTTGAGACGTTGATCAACATTTCCGTTTTGACAGCGGCGAAGTACATGGGGAGAACTCCGATCCGCAACATAGGGTTTCACTTGGTGTGAGCGACTTCAGCCATTCTTTAGCCTCGTCCTCACTTTTGGCTTCAAAGGAGAAGCAATCTGATTTATCGTCAATCAAACGACAGTTGCTGATCTTCCCTCCAGAAATATAAACAACGTTCGAATTATCTTTAATTCTAACCGTGCATTTTCTCAGACTGATGAATCCGTAGCTAAATGTGAACTTAGAATCCGTATACAACTGTGCGTGGTGTTCATATTCATTCCTGAGCACTTTCATATACATCCTTTGCTTAATAGGTTTACCATCAATCAAAGCTCGGAAGAATATATCTCCCGACTTTATATCAATACTTGAACAACTTTGTTCACGGTTTTCAAATGTTGACGACGGTACTCTCAATGTTTCCATTTTTAGTTATATCTCCCACGGCGTGTTGAGCAAGAAAATCCATGCAGTGTGTGAAAACTCTCCTCTTTTATAGAGAACGACACTCGCCGTTGGTTGTTTTATTAACGTCATACATTTCTGTTAGCGTAGGTATGAGAATCTATTTATGCAAACACCATATACGTACATAGTAAATGAAGAAATGTCAAAAGTTTCTTAATCATTCACGTATCATTTACATTGTGAGAAGCCAAGATGCTTATCTAATTGAAGTAAACGCATTAAATGAAACTCACAACGATCTTTTTTCAAACATTATGAAATCGATTTAAACGATAAAAACAAACACATACTTTTATTTAAAAAAACCTGTATGCAGAACACGGACGATTGGTGTATCAGTGAGTCCTATCAGTTGGTTACTTGATCAACCGAAATGAGGCTAAAAGATCAATGATGCTTAGACTAACGTTTATGATATGTCAGACAATCATGATCAGAATGAAAAATAAAACAATGGATTACAACACTGCCATCCTGTATAACATACTTGTCCTGTATATCATTGGCCAAAATCAGTTTTCAAATATTAGGCAGTCGATCTAAATTTCAAGTATGACTTTCTTGGAGTTTTTTTATTTTCATCACAGACATATTTTCTAATGATATACGACCTTTAGTTAAAAATGACACAAAACAAGCTACAGTTCTTCGTGGGGGATAACAATTCGTCTGCACAGTAAGTAAATATTATACGTACAACTTCTTTTACGCTTACATATGACATCAAAAGACATAGGCATTATGCTGTAGATGCAAGCTGAAAAGTATCAAATACATTTTGTCTACATATGTTTATGTAATGCCTGCAAAGAGATGTTTAATCCGGAAGAGTAAGCAATTCAGATACTGAGTTTGCCCATTTACGTTCGCATTGACTATAATATTCGTAACAGAAATGGTTGTGCCCCTCTCCTGAGGCTAAACTAATTATATTTTAAAAAACATATTATCCCGAAATGCCGTATTCAACACGACCTGACAAGTTATCATATTAAACAAGAGGACTGAATATGTGATCTTATTACGAGGGTCTTGCAAAAAGTTCTGTCACTAATGGGCTTAGTAGTTTTATCCCACGTATTTTTAAAAACGCTTTATTGCACTTGAATGATATCCGAATTGCTTTTCAAATGACCAAGTTATTTCAAATTGAAATACATGCAGTCATATACACTGGCCAATTTACTGGTCACATTGTAAAATGGACGAAAAGGCTATATTAAATGCCGCATTAGGCTTGATATAGATTCAAAGCAGATATTTGATGAATTATGTGGTATATATGGACCTCAGGCCATGTTAATGTGCACAGTTGTTAGGTGAGTTAAAGCTTTTAAAGCTTGGAAATTATTTGTCGAAGATGATAACCGTTCTGGTAGGCCTAAAACCTTTGTTACCATGTAAAAGCTGTGGTCGAACAGGATGCGCGATTGTCGGTGAAAGATATAGCCACTTGTACTGGCATATCAAAAGGCAGTGTGTAAACAATTCTGAGGAGCAAAGAAACAACGCCTTAAATGTGTCTGGGAACTTCTAAAAACATACAGTCGGGTTATTTCAAACTTGCTAACAGGTGACGAAACCTGGGTGCACATATTGAGCCAAGAGAAGGACTGATAATAAACAGTTGAAGCGAAAAGATCAAAAAACCCCTATGTATTGTCAAGAGAACCATAAGTTCGAAAAGATGTTGTACGCAATTTTTTTTAATTCTAGTGGGCCAGTCGTTCAAATGCCGTGTCCATCTGGTCGTACAGTCACTGGACGATTATACAAGAACTCCGTACTGAAGAAAGTGAAAAAGTTTTACTATATGAAACGTCCAAGCAGAGGATGGTAAGGAGTCCATCTTCTACACGACAACGCCTCTGTCAGGATTTGATGGTGGCCGGTGCGAGGCATTACCAATGGTTAGGAAGGTAGTGTGCACCGCCTAACATGGCTAATCTTTACCTTGGAAACTAGCACCTAATTGTTTCCTCATCTATTTTCGTGTGTATTTGTTTTTTGGTAGTTTTTCTGTATATTTTTCACTGTATATACATTATATACTTAAGCATGGTGACGTACTATTTACACCTAGATCAAACACACAACACAAACATTCTGTCTACAAATATAACTAATTTTGCACCGCTATTCGTCAAGCTTTATCACATGTACGCAGGTATATATGATATACAAAATATTGCAAGTATTTCAATACTTATGCTCGGCCAGCACAAGCTTTAACCAACAACCATTCAAAACCAAACAATTAATCTGCAAAACTCAGAGCAAAATATATATTCAAACTATACACCACCAAACTGCAGAAAATATATTTATACACCTCTAAAACTCAAAAGAACCCGTCAGCACACAAATTCAAACAACCAACTGTAGTGAATATAATCAACTGCCAATCAGCGCTATGGCATCATGCAGACCCCACATAGGCTCCGCCTACGCATGTCTCTCGGATAGTAGAAATTAGTTAGACTGTAGTGAGCTTTAGAAATAAATGTATTAAAACCAGGCTCTAGTTATTATACATATCCCTTGTGCAGGGTCAGTTTATACACAGTGTACTTTATCAGTACATCAGTATCAATGACAGTACACCAACCAAATCATAAACTTCAAATGCACAAAAGTACCAACTATTCCAACCGCCAACAACCAAGTATCAACTTCAAACCCAAAAAAAAACCATAATTAAACAGCCAATATATTTTGCCGAGCAAATCAACAATTATATACAATAAAATGTACGCCACCAATCTCCAACAAATAAATCAAGAAACAAATCTTTCCTTCAAAAATCGAGCCACCAATTGACTCTAAACAACATTAAAAATACTGCATGTATAACATGCGTCTTTCTCTCGCTAAAGCGCGACCAAAACTGATAAACTCTCATAATACGGTGTAAAATTACTTTTTTCTCTCTGCAACAACTTCAGGTTTAACGCTGTTTTGCAACAGGCAGCTACGAATTATTCTGACAGCCTCCTCTTACAAGTGCAATTTTTTTTGGCTTCTGAAAAGGTGGAAGTTGTAAACCATCCGCCTTATTCACCTGACCTGGGTCCCTGTGACATTTTTGTGCCCCCCCATGAGTGGTGGGGGCATATAGATTTGGTCTTGTCCGTGCGTCCGTCCGTCTGTCCGTGCGTGCGTGCGTCCGTCCGTCCTTCCGTCCGAAGTTCGTGACGCGCCTAGCTCAAAAAGTATTTGATACAAATTGATGAAACCTTGCATGAGTGTTTATCATGATATGAACTTGCGCACCTCCTATTTTTCGTCTGGCTCCGCCCCCTGTTTTCAGAGTTATGGCCCCTGAAATAGTAAAAAATGCACATTTTCACCTTGTGACATGCCTAGCTCAAAAAGTATTTTATATAGATACATGAAACATTGCATGAGTCTTGATTATGATATGAACTTGCGCACCTACTATTTTTCATCTGGCTTTGTCCATTATTTTTAGAGTTATGGCCCCTGAAATAGTAAAAAATGCGCATTTTCACCGTGTGACACGCCGAGCTCAAAAAGTGTTTGATATAGATTCATGAAACCTTGCATGAGTCTTAATCATGATATGAACTTGCGCACCTCCTATTTTTCATTTGGGTCGGCCCGCTATTTTCAGAGTTATGGCCCCTGAAATAGTCAAAAAAGCACATTTTCACCTTGTGACATGCCTAGCTCAAAAAGTATTTGATATAGATTCATGAAAAACTTGCATGAGTCTTAATCATGATATGAACTTGCGCACCTCCTATTTTTCATTTGGGTCCGCCCCCTATTTTTAGAGTTATGGCCCCTGAAATAGTCAAAAATGCACATTTTCACCTTGTGATGCACCTAGCTCAAAAAGTGTTTAATATAAATGGTTGAAAACTTGCATAAGTCTTTATCGTGATATAAACTTGCACACCTCTAATTTTTTGGCTGGCTCCACCCCCTATTTTTAAAGTTATGGCCCCTGAAATAGTAAAAAAAAAAGCACTTTTTCAACTAATTATGTGCCTAGCTGAAAAAGTATCAGATGTAAATTCAGGAAACCTTGCTGGAGTCTTTATCGTGATGTGAACTTGCACCATTGGCATTCCTTTTGAGAATCTTAGCTCTTATTACAGAGTTATGGCCCGTGAAATAACCAAAAATAGTGGATTTTTTGTTTGTGATGCTCATAGCTCAAAAAGTAAAGGGCCTAGAATAATGAATCCTTTTCATAAAATGATTGTTGAGGCTATACCCCATTAAGACTTCAAACATTTGAATTTGAATTATTGGCCCTCATTTATGACAAATGTACCAGTGGGGGGGGGGGGGGGGGGGGGAGGGGGGAACACCCTGTGTCCTACAGACACATTCTTGTTTTTATTTCGAAGGATTAAGAATATGCTGTCTCAAACAGATACCAAAAGAAGACTATCTGCTTTTCGCGATAAAAAGGTTACAAAAATATGTTTCGGTAGGTTTGTAATAAAAATAATTTTAATAAAACGTAGCACCTAAAAACCCGAACCAAATGACAGAACTTTTTGCAGGACCACCCCCGTATGTCGACTTCTACGCATGAAAAATCCAATAAATACGTTCTCTTTTTGTATAAGTGTGAACTGTTGCAACATTTTTGAACACATAACGGATAATAGACCAAAGACTAAGAATGTTTATTTACTTAAATAAAATTCCAAAAGGAATTATAAGCTTCTAGGCGCCACTGCTTAACAGCTGCTGCCTTTCAATTTCAAGTCAAATAAAAGCGCCAAATTTAGTGCATATATACAAAAACAAAATTGTATTTTCAAAAAATTTTTCTTTAGATAAGTTTTAATCTATATTTACACAAAAGAAGTAATTAAAGATTGAGTTTCAAAAACATTTTAAAAAAATTTTTGCTGTAGAATATACGCCATGTGGTGCACGTTTCTGTTATGGAAATAGCAAATAAAACCCACAAGGCATATTAGAGACCGAGGCACTCCTTTCTTTCATTTAAGTAAATTGGTTATAAGTAGTTACAAAACAATTGCAGCTATCTTCTTTCATTGGTACTGAAACCGAAAAGTTAGAAAATGAAGTTGTTACAACTATTTCACATCTGGTTTCTTCTGTTGCTTTCGGTTAGAGTTTGTTACTCTCAAATCACAAAACTTGACAGTTGTTTAGACGAAGAAACAATAGTTCATAGAATTAGTGGTGTGATTACACTGGAGAAATGTAAAGAAGAATGCGGTAAAAGATCCCATTGCAAAGCAGTCAATTACCGGAGAAATTTTCAGTTGTGCGAGCTGTTGCGGGAAGACCACGGATACATCTTGAACGACCAAGGCAATCGGAGATCATGCGTATTTGTGAAGAAATCAGACATGTCAACTGGAGATGTAAGTTTTCTTTTCTTACATTATTAAGGACGGTAAACATTTTATTTTGACCATTCTTATTTTCTTTTTGGAAAATGTCATCAAATTTGAAACAAAGATTTGGAATAGATCAAATAAAAATAATGGATTAAATAAAAACGATAGTGTAGAAAGTAGTTTTCGTGTAATTTTGATATCCTAAAAGCACATGTTTGTAGTGTTTTATGCAATTTAACATACACTTTTCTGGTCATATATGATGTATCCAAGAATTATTATCAAATACGAAACAGTTCTTAAAACAAGTTGGCATATATTATCATAATGATTGGGCAATGCAATTTTCAGCTTTTGATTTAAGCCATAAAACATGTCCGGTTTCGGTCAAAATTTCTTCAGACTAAATATTGTATTAGCAATTGTTATAAAGAAAAAACTGAACACTGGAAATATTCAAGGACATTTTTGCATTTCTTTCAAAATACAGAAAAGATAATGAATTAAAACAAAATCGATGAACTTATTTGATTGGTTATTTTTAATATGTTGGTTGAGGTCCACAAATTAGCAAAATTTCAGGAGGCAATCTACAATCTATTCAAACAAACACGTAACGTTGCTATTTATTTTGACCAACATGTAAGTCATGTAAATCAAAATAAATGCATTTGTTTGAAATGGTTCTTTTTCTTCTTACTTTTGGTCCGTCCGCAATCATTCTCAAGTCTAGATCCACTCACAAAAATATCTTGTTCCTTACATTTGAACATGTCATTTTTGCCACTGACCGTTCCAAGGCGGTGCCCCACTGTGTTCCTTTGTTTGTTCGTTTTGTCCTCTTGTGTGGGCTTTGTGTGTGTGCGCGCGTGTGTGTGTGTTCCTTTGTTTGTTCGTTTTCTCATTGTGTGTTGGCTTTGTGTGTGTGTGTGTTTGTGGTGTGCGCGTCTACGTGCTGTAGGTTTCGTTTTGGGGAGGCTGCGATTTTGGTACGTGGCATTCTCTGTTCGATATTTGTCTTTGTTTTTATATTTTCTTTCATTTCAAAAAAGCCTCGGTACTGTATATATTTTTGTCCGACTTGAATGCTATCTACTATAAAGCTTAATAATTATTATGCCAATGAAATAATAAAACATAGGTCACCTTCGAGATCAAAACCTTAACATTGGACTTTTGTGATTTCAATGATGTCAACTAATTAGACCGGTTAGTTACTGAAGCATATGTGCCTTACTGACCTTTTCTCTTCAGTCAACAATGCCATAATTAGTACACTCGGATAAATATATCATGTGATTTGGTCGAACCACCGACCTTCCAAACGACATCTGGATGACATCCTCACATGAGGAATTCTCCTCTCCAAGCGAAGGTTCGAACCCACAGTGGTTAATGGGCAAGTGATTCGAAGTCTGCGAACTTATTCACTCGGCCACGGGTGCCCCTGCAAAATAATATGTATGTTCTTTACAAGTATTAAATAAAACAGCTTTTATCATAACGCCAACTAGTTGTATAAACTTGTTTTATTGATATGCTCAGCTGATACGTAAGTATATCTATCTCATTTCTCTTATGTCAATTCGGCCCATGTTTACTGGTAGGCTAAAACACGGCCAAGACTACATATAATTGAAATTAAGAAAGAGACACTTTAACTTTACATTACATTGGTAAAATGCAATTCAGTGATTCAGATATTTAGGCTGTTTACAAAGACTTATATATTCAATATTTTTGGAGACAAAGATATGTAATGTGCAACATGTTAAATTCATGTTTATATCATAAATAATGCGTTTATATGTATAGGTAGATTTAATATTTTTTCAGTTACAAGTGTGTAATTGTACCGATTGGACGACGTGTAACCTCGAAACCAACACGTGCCAAATAACTGGTAAATATTACACTAGAGACTCTGTACGTTTAATATGTATTATTTATTCTTGCATAAAAACGTTTAATATGTATTATGTATTCTAGCATAAAAACTACTTTTTTCACTGGATCCGCCCATGTATTAACGGAAGAAAAATCGTGTGCAAACAAGGCAATTCACGTGCTGTAAATACATGATTTTTATTTTTAAAATGCTTTCCCAGGGACGAATATGTATTTCTCCGCAGATTGACATCTGGTATCTGCGTCTTGTTTCTTCCATAATAACCTCTTTTTGTAACATAAAAGATGCAATCTAAACCATAGAATGTTTTGTTTGTATCAGTTACCAACGTCAAATGCACTGCCCCCAACAATTTTCGTATTCGCTTCTTCTCTTGTTTACACCCCTTTTAGAACTCAGCGGCGTTTCAGTTTTTGTAGATAACCGTGAATGTTTAAGAACCGCGTGTAACTTGTGCGATTGTTTTTAGGAATATTTTTTATGATTTTGGTAAGTATCAGTCGGTATGTTTTTATCTGATTTCTGGAGGAATTTATATAAACAGCTTGAACAGCTTTACACTACGTTGGTACTCATTCGTACTCCAAATGTGTCCGTACTCAAAATAACTCGAATGTAAAGTTATTCTTGTGCTCCAGTTTACCAAATTTTGAAGTTATATGAATAGTTATTGGTAATTTCATGTTTGTAAATCTTCAGTAAGTACTTTTGGTAATGTTGTTGATTTCTGGGCCCTGGTTATGGATATTTAAAACATGTTTACCGTTTCCAACAAGAACAACAGAATGGTAATTAAGAAATGTACCGGAATTGTAAAGTCATCACATATGAAACAATACATTTAGTCGTCGTTTTATGTTTTTTATGCAAGAATAGCGACAATACACGTTTGTTTTGTGTATTAACGTCCGCAGAAGCCCGCGGGATTGTTTGTGAGGTCTCGAGACCTCGACCTTCGGTCTCGGTCACAAACAATCCCGCGGGCTTCTGCAGACGACCTTCGGTCTCGGTCACAAACAATCCCGCGGGCTTCTACAGACGTTAATACACACAAAAAAGGTGTATTATCCCTACATAAATGTTCAATCTCTTGAAAATCGAGTTGTTCTCCTGAAGAATATTTGAAATGAAATGGAAACTTGAAGCATCACCACTAAGTGTGAAAACGTCTTGATGTTGGAAGAATTCAATATATATTGTTGCTGAACCATTCAATGAGTTTTTCAAAAAAATATGTATTGAATATTATCGAATTTAATTAACTACCTTTTGTTAATATTTGCCGAAATAATATGCTAATTGTCGAAGTCGTACAATAAAAAGTAGTCAATATTTTGTCTCACCTGGACAATACAGGATTTTCTGGGCCAATAGGCGATTTCTTTAATTTGACTGGTTAATCAACTCGGCCGAAATCAATACAACTTCTAAATGGTTACGTCAACATCGGCCGACATCAGGATCCGCTCCTGGGAGAAAAAGTTGACGTCATCTTGATTTTCTTTCTGAATTTTTTCTTCCTACAATAGATGATAAATAATTAAGTGCGCTATATTCTACTAGATGTTAAAATTATATAAAAAAAAATTAACGGATGACGGAAGAGTTCATTGTCTTCTAACAATTTCATTGGAATAAGTGGATTTATGAAGGACTGTCGTTGAATTCATATTGTCTTGGCTGACGAATTTAGTAAATCGGCCAAGAGAGGCTCTAACCTGTAAAATTGAACCAGGCATTACGTTACTGTATTCTGGACGAGTGTTCGATTGCAGACTTTATAACTATGTTATTCATCACAAGCTTAACATTAAGGCTAGTCTTATCACGTTTGTCTTCTTTGGAAGTAATCAGTCTTCATGACTATTAAACCTTGTAAAGTTTATATTCACGAATTATGAAAAAAAGAAAACGCTCCGTCTGTTGTCTTTTTGTAATGTACAGGAAATTTAACAATGAAGGATGTTAAAACATTTTAGTGAATATTATCAAATTATTTAATGAAACTGTCACTAAATAGGCGATTTCATATTGACTTCACTATTTGGACTTGCATTTGCATTGGACTGTCGCCCAAGGTGAATATAACAAAGGCAGTATGAAATCACCTTATCCACAACATAATATTACGACCGCTTAAATTTACCGACTTAATAAACCACAGCCTAATTTGATATGTCACGTGCCTACTTTTCTAGGATCTTTTTCGGGATTGTAAGTGAAATAGAAAATTCGCAAATATTATCAAATTTACAGTGAATGCCGACAACAAAAGTAATCATTGAAAAAAAAAATTAGCTAAATGCTAAATGATGTTTTAAGGAATGTCACAGTTGGAATATTTTGAATTATTGTAATGCTCAATAGGTAATACAATTTTATTTCATATATACATTCTCATTAGATAAATACTCAATATATATTTGAAAGAAACGGATCTGTTCTGTCAAATTGCAACGTTGAGAATGGTTCTAATTAGTGTCACAGTGTCAGGCAAATTGAAACAATAAGAATTCTAACATGACAGAAAATAAAACGAAAGTTAGTTAAAAGTCTTTTCAAAACAAGGAAGGAAAAACAACAGCAAAACTTTACAATTTTTATATGTCATCGTCCCCCTGTCAAATTTTGTTATTATTGTTTACGATCTGTCAAAATTATTTCTTTATTCATATGCAATAGTTTTGTAAGTGTATTGATAAGACATGGTAGATTTTACCATTACAATCAGTTTCACATAAAACATAGTTGGGCTTGAAATGATTTCGTTGAGCTCATAGAAGTCAAATAAAATTGATTATTTGAGTTTTATTGTTTGTTTAACATAAAGGAAAGCAAGATAATAAGTTGATTTACATCAAAGCTATCCTCCAGCCTTGCAATATGTTGAAAACCTTGATAAAATCGGACCATTATTGAAAAAGATGTCAGTTTAAAATCTAAGAAAATGGCTGATCACTGAGGCAGCCGTTTTGTGTGTTTATGATGTCACTGCTTAATTCGTTATTTGGCAAATAGATTGATTTCTGATTAAATATGTTTCTAGAGTTTAAGATGTAAATCATGGTGATTTCCTGCAGTATAATTGAAAAAAAGAACAGAGAAATTATTTTACAGAAATAAGAAATACAGTTCAAATATAAATGTAGAAATTAAATAAATCCATCATTTTATCAATGTTAACATGGAAACAAGATGACTGCCATTTTGCACAATTACTGAAAAGCCGATTTTGAAAATTCCTTCTTTTCTTTAAATATTTCAAGGAGTCACAGCAGACATATAAATTAGGACAATGTTGCCTTTCCCTGTAAGATCTTAAATATTTCCTTGCAAATTCTTAAGGATGTAGGAGCGTTATTTTTGGGATATCCGCCATTTTGAAAATGTTCCTTTGAACATTTTTTCCTAACAAAATTTATGCCGAAAATAAATGCTAAAATCATTGAAGCAGCAAAATATTTTTAAAAGCTTAGCTACAGACTTTTTTAGATTTAAATACGTTTTTCCCATTAAAAAGAGGGTGGGGCAATTATGTCAATGTGTAAAAATGAATGAGATTTGTTTGTGACATTTATGCTTACATAATACTTATATCACGATGCATTCATTGTAACCTGTAATATATAATATTATGTGGGATAATATATGTTTTATAAAGTGCCCAATTTTTTTTTTCAATTTTACTTAAGTTCAGAAATTCTTAAACAGTGGAAGAAGAAAATGCCCTATTAGAAAAACACGAGTGCAGTGACCTGTGCTTTTTCTGCTCTTAAATGTCTTAGAAACTAATATTCTTCAAGCTCACAGAGTATGAAGAAAATTCTTAATTGTAAAAGAATGATCCCACATCCTTAAAGTAAAACTATTACATTAGATTGACTCATTACATTCTTCGATTTAGAAAAAACTGAATCACATTCGACGGAAGTTCGAATTGTGTCACGATATTAAAGAGCCAATTACATAGCGCGCTAATACTTTACACGTTTATCATAATAATTGTTCTTTCAAGCAACACTTCCGGATAATGGCGGAAAGAAAAATCCTAATTTTTCCGAGTTAAAGTGTATTTTCATGTTTTATTTAAGCCAGTTCCTGTTTTTATTTCATTGTGGACATATACTTGACATTTTGGTCGGATTTTCATGGAGGTTTGTTTTTCACTTATAGAAATGTAATCAAACCTTATTATTCACGTTTTCATACCCACATGTTAGCTGTCAGTTTGGAAGATATTCCATAGTGCTGACCTGTCTGACAAAAATCTCTCTTAGAAGATATATGACCCCTACTTTTCTTGGTGTTTTTGCGGTTTATGTGCCATTTAAGAACATAAGGCTAGTATTTTTTTTAAATGGGCATGGCTATGTGTTACAGCTCGCAGAAGATTATTAGAATTATATAGAATATATAGCAAATTTATTTACAACTGTATACCCTGTATGATGACCAGTCTCTACCCAGAATGCTTTCCATCGTCTGAAGCGGAAGTGGATGAACGACAATTACACAATATTACGCGCTCAGAAAGCGAGCTTTGTCATAGCTTCAAGGTTATGCTATACTAATTGATCTATATTTGCCGTCCTGGGGATGGCAGATTGACTGCTGTTTGATCGAAAATAAAACAAGACGCTTCTTAAATTGTAAAAAAAAACGCCGATGGCGACATATAAAACTTAGACAAAACGGCCTATTCTTTTCCTTTACAATATCTATTTTTAAATGTTTTAACTATTTTCCACTAATAGATACTAGCATTTTAAAATTATTTTATCAGCAGGACATGAATATAAGAAGCGACAGACTCTCCCGCACTCTGAGAGACATGTTGTTATAACCATGACGAGAACTGACATAGATTTAAACCATATATCAGTAAGAGCGGCCTGTCGCTTCTGATTATTGACAATAAATAACAAATACTGATTGAATGGGATAGGGCCGTGACTTTTATTATTATAATATCATTACAGAAATTAATGGAATATCATGGCATATTGTATGAGATGGAAGTATCATGGAATGAAAAGCATGAAATGATAGATTTCTAGCCAAATTGCATAGAAACAAAATAGGCAACGCTATGATGCTGAAGCTCTATTTATGATAAGCACACATGTACTAGACAATGGAAGGAGAATGCATTGTGCTAGCAAATCCAGCTACCGAAAATCCTTTGCCAAGTAGTTCAACGAATTCTCAACATCATGATAATGGATTTTGCTCTGATTGCCTAAAGTATGCTGATGGATGTGTATACAATATGCCATACCGAAATGAACAAAGTGTGTTGAAGGCCACCAAATATTTTATGAAATAAAATTTGCCCATAAAATGGTACATTGAATAATGTATCTAATTACTGAATAGCCACATCCATTTCTTTAATAATATGAGATTTTCTGGATTATTTACTTTCAAAAATGGCAATGTAAGCTATATTCAACTCTATTTGACCATTATTTCTCTTGATTTTACCTAATCAACACTATGCAGCCGTTACTTTTTCCTTCACAAATTTGTTGGATCTAACCCGAAATAGATCAGGCGGTAATCTTGATAAGACACGTACTTTATAATTCAGCCATTATTCAAGCATGTAATTACGTACATTTGAATAGATCGATAATTTTACTTAATAGTGATGTTTACCCTGCTAGCAAAGGTTCCATTTGTTTTCACCAGTCCAAGGTGAAAGAACTCTACCGAGGTCATGCAACCCTGCCGCTCCCAGTGTATATTTAGATTTAGCAAAGTCTCCCATGTAATCCGCCAAATGGTTCGACAGTGCTGTCCTTCTATTCCCAGTGTACTGTTTGAATCTGCAGTGCTTCTTCCTTGGCTCCGGTATAATAACATATATCGACAGCACAACTCCAATGACAAGAGGATATAGAAGCTGCATACACAAGCACCTAAATAAAAGTAAATATGATATCAAAATTATTTATCTATTTTGTTGGGTTTAACGTCGCGGAATCAAATATCTAAATAATAGAAATACTATACGTTTTTTTATTAAATATTGATGAATGATTTCGTTATTACGATAATGACACAGAGCGCACAGCCCTAGATTTGGCACTGTGGACGAAAATAATTAGTCAGATGGCGGCAGTAAGATATCATACTGATGCAATATTCAATGTTTTTGCTATTCCTGCACGACTAAGCCATTGGCAGTATAATACGGAATATTTTCTTACGTAATACATGCATGCACAGGAAGCATCTAGCACCGAAATTTAACCTCCTTAGACAATCTGTTTTTACAAAAGCCACAGAAAAAACAGTTTAATAACAAGCGTAAACATAGATATTACGGACACAAACCAATGTATAGTCTGCATCACATACGGTAGAACAAAACGGACCAAAAACAACGTTTCAATAACATCAAAATTTTATCTTCCGCTTCTACAACAACCACATCAAAACAGTTTTTGATGACAAGCGTTAACATAAAATAATTTGGTCACAAACCGATTTAGATGGCAAGACAAAACAGACCAAAGACAACGGTTTAATAACATATAGCTTTTAACTGACTACTTACCTTCCGGTATTGCTACCAAATAACATATTTTAACTACTATATACCCAACAACAGCATAAATTTCTATTGTCCAACTGTATGTTTTCTTTACCCATCGCCCAAAAGAAATTTCCTTTCAATACCTGCTTAGAAATAAAACAAAGCAAAAGATTGTACTGATGTATACTGAACAAAGTGTGACACAATCTAACACTTAATGCATGAATAATTTTTAAACCATTTCCAGTTTCGGAAGGTCAACATAGTACTGCTGTAATTATTACCCAATGTACAGTAAAATGCATAGACTAATAATCATCTTCATAACCACCACCACCACCATCATCATCACCACCATATTTTACTTTTGCGTTTAAAGGTATGATTAATAGCACAACGTCGCCATCAACATCATCATCACGAGGATACCATCAAAATTATATAAATAGAACAATTAGTAAATAACCACGATATTATATTTCTTAAACTAGAGATGCTTTTGAGAAAAAGCGCATGTCTCCCACAACTGCTTTACCAGACTTTCAGTGCTTTGAATATAGCGCGACTGCCTTATCAGACTTTCAGTGCTTTGATTATAAAAAAAAACAAGGTCCAAGGACCAATATTCCGAAGTGCCTGGGTCGATTTTGCAAGTTATCGAACTTGGCCGAGGTCTTATGGTCAAACACATTTTATTCAAGTTTGGTGAATGTTCATCTTAGAGTGCGGACAAGCTGTGTGACAGACAGACACACACACAGACAGACAGGAGATATATGTCTCCCACACCACTGTATGGTGGGAGACATAATAACATCAGTAATAAAATTGATAATCGTTGTGACCATCATCAAAATCGTACATTCCAATATCATCATAAGAATCGTCTTGACCACTAGTCGTGTTCATCAACATCGACCTTTTCTATTAAATCCGTTCTAGTTTTGTATTCTAACCATCTACAACGACAGCAACATGACCATAATGGACAGCACGATAAATTGTTACGCTTTCAAAGTATTCAACTGCTAGTGGCAACAACCATAGAAAGATGCGTTCATTCATTCCCAAATTTTCAATCTTTTTTTTTAATTTTTGCATCAGATTTTCATTTGTAATAAAGTGTTTATCTAAGGCAGTAGTGAAACAAATAAAATGTTGTTGATAATACTGTTATAAAATATGTACGTATTGAGACCTTTGGTCTTGAAATGTTCAAAGATATTTCATTTATTCACTTAGGCTAGACATTCAGGTTTGACTGTATAAACAGTGTAAACTTTGAGTTTTCATCCTAAATTATTAGAATTTTGCGACGTGTCAAAGCTATGAGATGAGAAATGTAAAACCGTCATCCAATATCCAAAACACAATGACTCAACAAAATGGTAACAAACAAATAATGATGATTGTTGCTACTTTTCGATGAAAACGGGGGTTTCCCTCGAAAAGAAACCAGTTTTTTTTTTTGATATCGTACATAACCAATGATTGTTGGACATAAATAACACATGAAAATATTTAAAATTAAGGGGACGCATATTGCTACATTCACAGTTCATACAGAAATGCGGAAGGGGTGCATATTCAAGAAATCGATGGTGGGAAAATAAAAAACATATTCCTAAACTGATATAATACTGATGGACACCTGTAATATTCAGTATTTTGTGGATAAGGATGTGGTACTATGAATGTAATAGGAAAACAGAGGTGTTTGTGAAAGTACATTCAACACAAAATACTAAGCTTTTGTATAAGGAAAAAACAGGTTTTTTACAATAACAGTGTTCCAAATAGTGTTGAAGGGATGAGATTTTCTTTCTAACACACCAGGTTTGCTTAAACATGTAAAAATTTAACGCCACGTCATTTCAGCTCGGGATGGACGCCATATTTCTCATTGATAAAAATGTAAAGAAAAAAATCAGAGTGGGATTAACATTGCAAGGGCATAACATGACATTCTACACAATGAATACCTTAGAACAGATATCTAAGATGCTACACAGGTCAGGCGGGTTAAATGCATAATGGCGATCACTTGAAATTCATCTTGAAACTGTGGTTAATTTTAGTTTATTTACATGGTTTTTAATTTTCCCACGACTTCTCGGCGATTCACTGCAAATGTATTACTGCGCCGGACGAAAGGTAACTCTAATAAACAACGGGAGACAACTTAGGTGTCAGCACGTGTACGATTTTTAAAAAAAACATGTCGATGGTTATAATTTCTTATCAAATAATGAATCCTATTCAGATATTCGTCTTTAATATTAGGAAATTATTAATTTCTGTGGACATTTGTCAAAAAATATTACTTACATTGGACTACTTTGCGCATCAAACTGGTTTCCGCTTCAGTTGTGAGGCACTTCCGTTATACTTTTTGACAACAATAACAAAACACAAAATGAATCAATAAAGTCACTTATAAACCGACTGCTACTTAAATCAGTGTAACAAACAACATTATACATGTTCGTTACGTTATGAGATAAAGTTTATCTTGAACTGCATAATCCATTAATTACGTTTAGATGATATTGCATTTACAACTTATTTGACCCCATTTTTTTACGTGAATGACAGCATTCTCGTGCAACTCGTGCAAACAGAATTATGAAAAGTATGGTGGAGAATTCAAGGACAAAATATAAATGACATTAAAGTGAGGATAAATGTATATTCGTCCAGTTTTGATCATTGACATGCCTGCTGTGTATTAGTAACTTTTGTGAACAAGATTAGAATGTTACTTTTGCACATAAACACATTGATTGGACCTCTGAACCAAATTTCATACCTTATTTTAGGGAGTTTTAAGACAATACATTTTCAAAAGTTTGTTGAATGTGTTTTGATATTTAAGTGCATTGTAGTTCATGAATACCAAGTTAAAAATTAATAATGGCAACATTTCTAGGCCCTTATTGTAAGCCACTAGACTTCTGTAACCATAAATGTTTAATATATTAAGGGGAATATACTCTTTTAGATTTGGAATGTGGCATTCCTTGACCACCGTATCTTTTCTTATGCACTACTTTGTAAACAAACTAAATAATGTGTTTTAGCTTACATATGCGAAATGAAAAGCAAGACAGTGACCATATTTTACATTATTTCTTTAAATTAGAATCTGTAGGACATTGATAAATGTTTGGACAAGGTGAAGCACTATTATTTTCGCACCAAAAAGTCTTAATTGTTGACTTTGAATGTACACAATAAGTCTTATGTAATTCAACAATAACTTTCTTGTTTCAGTTTTCTCATTTTTATTTTAGTGAGCAATCCTTTGTGTACTTATAACAGTTGAAACAGTATCCATTTCATGTACCAAAACCTTGTACTTTTTTGCAGGTAAATTTTATCATACCCCACCCACTTTTTTCTAATTTCGAAGTATGCGTCCCCTTAAACTGCATTCATAAGCTTTAGTGACCAATTATTGTAGCTTTTCATTCATCTTTAATTTAATGAAATACGCTATAAAGGAAAAGGGCAACTTGTTCAAAAACTTATCTGCATTTTTCTTGCATCCTCCTCTCTGTGGCAACATTACTGGAAAACGCCAGCTCTTCAAACATGTGATGAACGTATTTTTGTACACGAAGTGTCGACATGCCTGCTTAGTTATTTGTGAAGGAATAAACCGGTTTGAAATATAAAATGATCAAAATAACCACACCCATGAACTGCTCGTGCGTGAAATTGATTAATCGGGGCACGTTATATTATATGGACTGGATTAGAGTAACGGAAGCAGAAATTATAGCTCTTGCGTACCTACTGAAAAATAACATAGATTTATTCCTCAAGAGAACATAAATTCCTTTATTAATACTTAAACACCATTTAATAGTTGAACTCGGATGAATTTGTCATACGTGTATTAACTTTCAGGTACTTACAGCAGATTTTTATACTATCAACACCTTGTCTGTCCCTGCCTGTTAGATATTGTTTTGAAAAATGACCAAGATCCAATTAAGTTAACAAATTCTTAACTTTCAGAATGCTTGAGGCTCGAGTTAGCAAATGGTCGTATACTTGGCAATATGTGGTCCGTTGGATCACGTGTGAGATTCACGTGCAACACGGGTTACGTGGAGATGTCAGGCGAAAAGTACGCAGTATGTGAAACATCCGGGCAATGGTCATATCAGCCAAAATGCATACGAGGTAAAAACAGTGTTGAAATAAAACCATATAAAATCTTATTATTTACATGGTAAAATGTCGGCTTTATACGAATCGTAAAAACATAGTTTTACAAATTTGAAAACTCAGTCATTGATTCAAAAGTTATGATTTTTTTATTTTAATATTTGCAAAGTAAAAACAAATGAAAATAATGCAGGCTGATATTTTATATAGAGTTCTACAATATATCTCTCATAGGTCTCCTTAAATGCTGAAGAATCCAATTGCCGTACCTTAAATACACTTTGTTATATATTGTATGACAGATTGTGGCGCTCATCCAGTTATTGCTAACGCCCATATTGTCAGCGGTGGAGGTTCAACGGTTGAAGGCGCAGTGGTAACGTATGGCTGTATATCCGGATATAGACTTGCCGGAAACATAAACTATCTCACATGCACCAGCAATGGATGGTTTGATCAGAACGATGTTGTTTGTCGTAAGTACCAGTTCTCTGTAGGTATATCACATATGCTGTATTCTTTAATAATTGTGTACGTATTGTTTCACTGTAAAACTGGAAGTAGTACAATTGCTCTTAATCATAAAAATATCAACAAATGTTTTAAGCGGTTAGCATGTTTGGTTATGTAATTATTCTCGTAGAAAACAAATACACAAGTCTAAAAATATTAATAACTAATTTTGAGTGTCTGTTATTTTATTTTTCATTTATAGATTATAGCAAGTGGTTTTTTAGAAATTTTCGCAGTCTGTATATGAATAAAAAATACAGCCAGAAGGATAAGTCAAATAACCCTGAATATTTGTCTTTAATATAATTACATGCTTGAAAGACTACAGTCGTACATACGTGTCCTATATATAATAACTAAAAATTAGATTACTTTTAAGTACGTGTCCTGTATAATAATAATAACAGTTTTTTTCAGACTACAACTTTTAAGTGTGTGTCTTGCATAACTATAATAACATGTTTCAGAGACTACAACTTTTAAGTGTGTGTCTTGCATAACTATAATAACATGTTTCAGAGATTACAGCTTTTAAGTTCGTGTCCCGTTTAATTATAATAACATGTTTCAGAGACTACAACTTTTAAGTACATGTCTTGCATAACTATAATAACATGTTCAAGAGACTACAACTTTTAAGTGTGTGTCTTGCATATAGTTATTATAACATGTTTCAGTGACTACAGCTTTTAAGTGCGTGTCTTGTATAGTTATTATAACATGTTTCAGATAATTCAACTTTTAAGTGTGTGTCTTGCATATAGTTATAATAACATGTTTCAGTGACTACAGCTTTTAAGTGCGTGTCTTGTATAGTTATTATAACATGTTTCAGATAATTCAACTTTTAAGTGTGTGTCTTGCATATAGTTATAATAACATGTTTCAGAGATTACAGCTTTTAAGTTTATGACCTGTATAATTATAATAACATGTTTCAGAGACTACAACTTTTAAGTACGAGTCCTATTTATAGGAGACAATTGAAAGCTTCCTGCATATAAATGAAAACTAGCAAATTCACTTAAAGGTGAAAATTGTGCACCTAAAGACATATTTCAAATAATTCTGTTAAACGTTTCAGAGTTAAACGTTTCAGAGAAGATAATCGGAAGTACATGTGCAGATGATTCTGGCTGTTTGTTGTTGACAGGAGGCCAATGTGTAGAAAATAAATGCTTCTGTAGTCCATTATATCGTTACGACAACACAATCAACGATTGTGTACAAGGTAATTTAGAGTTTATCATCAGTAATATCCAATTCTAACACGGCCCGATTTATTTCCATATTAAACAAAGAAGACTGAAACTGTGTGTTATTATGTTACATATACACAGTTTGTATGTCACAATTAGTACGTCATAGCATCAAACGTCTTAGTGACTCGCTTATAAGTTAAACCACACAAAACAGGTAAATATTTGTTGAATATCTTCAAAGATGCAGATGATAATATTTGATAATGTGTTGGAATCTGAGATTCTCAAACAGGAATTTGATCTTGAATAAAATAACTGTTGTTATATTTTTTTTGTTCAGATTCGTATATCTAATAATTTGTTTTCATCTGAACTTCAAATATTTATTTTATTCAATGACAAATCACTTAAAGAGGATTTTGTTTTTAAGAAATCGTCACCAGATAAAATAATTTTAAAGCGCATGAGTGAAATATCTATTTCGATTTACATGTAAACCATGACGTCACAGTGTCATGATATTCGTATCAAACAATTGTCAAATAGTTCTACAATCTGACTAAAGTACTTGATATTCTAAACGAAGATCTAAGAATGACCCATTCACATTCTTCTACTGTATATTTTGGATTTCCAATATTGCAATTTTTTTCGCAAATCTATTTTAATTTGAACCAATCAGACGACTTGTTTCAACCTTCAAAATAGCGTCGAATGTCAAAGAGTAAGAAAAATGTGCTGTCAGTCCGGGGCTCGAACCCGGGACCCCTCGCTTACAGGGCAAGTGCCTTACCGACTGAGCTAACCGGCTATCTGACATTTTACGTGACCAAGTCCGTGCCATGACGTAGGATTTCTCTAAAAACGCGATTTGATCGTCATAAGAATTGTAAATATGAGAAACCAAGGCTAAATATAGATTTTTTAACCTTATAAAACGTTGTAAGTAAGCCTTCTGATTGGCTAGCGGAAGGGTCGTCAGAACGTCAGAACAAGACTATCAATAGCTCGTCTTCAGATCCTAAGCTGAGCGTAATAGGAGATGTAATTTAGTCAGATTGATAGTTCTATGAAGTCACATTTTATTTCCTTGGAGCGTTTGGTCGTGTACATCTATCTCTTAACTGAGGTATAATTTGCAAACAGTTTCCGATTATCTATAATTCATAATCTATCGAGTCAAGTGTAGTTCCGTAAAAGCATTTGATAAATAATATCATATTAAAGGTCAACTTCCAAGGAATAACAGCAGTAGACTTCTAAATTTTCTTTTCAATAATTTTATTTTTTTCACTGGAAGCGCTTTGCACTGTATTTATATTCGGGCAGTTTTATTTTGAATAGACTTTGCGGCAAACTTCAAGAAAATAAAGTATAATGCATCACAAGAATACCTTGTGTCCACGCACAAAACTGTTAAGCAAGCAGAGACAGATACCGTACCGATAAAACACATTCATGCTCGATATATATGTAAAGGAATAACATTCGGATATATTTTATACCTGCAAAAGGATTTTACTGATTTCATTAAACTTTAATTTTGTATAATAAGCAGTATCTATTTTATAATTTCAGTTTGTACTTCATTCAGCAATACATTTACTGCACTGCCCAGTACAGCCGCGAAAGGATACAACGAGATCTCATCCGGTGAAGCAATCACCTTATCAGAATGCATAACCAAGTGTCAAATTGACCCAAACTGTCTGTCATTTGAAATATACGAGAAAAATAGCGTCGCAATGTGTTCGAGAGGATCAGTTACCTATTGGATGATTTACGATGCGGATAGTTCGAGCATTACAAATACTCGTGATATGTACACCAGGGACTGTTCATAAAACTTGATAAATACCATACAAGTTTGGGTTTTGTACACTCAGTATATATTTTACTTTTGAATAAAATTCTATGTGATTGATATATATCAATCCAATAGCAGTAACGATGTTGGCAGTATGACCGAAAAGGATGCAATACTAGACAAGAAAACAAACAAGTAAATAAAAGGCATAAAAGACAAAAAGTACTTCATATATTACATGTAGACATAAAGCAATTCATATAAAGTATACAGATAAATGTTTTTCACACATACTTAGGTAACATTTGTGATTGTTAGCTGGTTAACAAATAATGTGACCAGCTTGAGATTATGTTTTTAAAATCAATTCAATGTGATAAGTTAAACACACATACGTTTTGACACTTACTGTCTGGTTTTCAGAGGATTTTTATGTATAATATTCTGTTGTGGCCATGAAAAACCGTCCGATTTTCAGAATTCAGAGTTTCCGTATTCAGAGTGCTTTTTAAATTGAACTAATAAGAGAAAATCTTGGGACTTTGAATCGTCCGATTTTCAGAGGATTCCGGTTTTTTGGAGGGTCCGGTTTTTGGAGTTTCTACTGTAGACATAAAGCAGTTCATATAAAAGACATAAGGCACATAAAACACATCATATAAAAGACATGAATGACTTTATATAGAGGCATATAAAATCAATTCACATAAAAGACATAAAGCACTTCATATAAAAGGCACAAAACACTTCATATAAAAACATAAAGCACTTCCTGTAAAAAACATAGAGCACTCTAATATTATAAAAGACATAAAGCACTTCTCATAAAAGACATAAAGCACTTTCTATGAAAGGCATATTAAATCAATTCATATAAAAGGCATAAAGTACTACATATAGAAGAGACAATGCACTTCATACAAAAACATAAAGCACGTCTTATCAAAGGAATAAAGCACCTCATATAAAAGACATAAAACACTTCTTGAAAAAGACATAAAGCACTTCTTATAATAGATATAAAGCACTTCATATATAAGACATGAAACACTTCTTATTATAGACATAATTAAAAGACATAAAACACTTCTTATAAAAGACATAAACCACCTCTTATAAAAAGCATAAAACACTTCATATAAAAGACATAAAGCACCTCATATGAAAGACATAAAGCACTTTATGTAAAAGGCATATCAAAACACTTCAAATAAAAGACATGAAGCAGTATATATAAAAGGCATATTAAAGCAATTTATAGAAAAGACATAAAACACTTCATATAAAAGACATGAATGACTTAAAGGCATATATAAAAGGCACAAAACATTTCATATAAAGTTTATATACCAACACAAGTTTTATTGAAGTAAAATAAAAGAATCACATATTTACGCTTGATGTTAATTTATAACTGACAGGTGTCAGCAGAACATCAGCCGGCTAAAATATAACTCCCGTTCTTTTTGTTTACTTTTCATTGTCATCACAATTAACACTAAGTGTGCACCACAATAATAAGTTTAATTCAATTCATAGACATGGTATACTTAAGAAATAACTTATAGCAAAAAAGTGTTTTAACACTATTTATGCACGATGAGCGGTTATAAGTCGGGCGTAGCCCGAGTGAAATTATTTGTACGACGTATTACCGCCCGAGTGTATAAATAGTGTTTAAACATGGTTTTGCTATAAATTTTTCGATTCTAGTATGTCCTTAATCTAAAACAGAAGGTAATATATAATAGCGCTCTTTCTTGGTCGCAACAAAAACTTTAACGTGACGTCATTGTAGCGTAAGAGTGTTTTGACAGAGAAAGGCATGTTAGAATATTATGCAATTAGTCAATTAAACAATGTATTTGAATTCACAAAATATTTTCTATCGTATGTTAAATAGTATTAAATAGTAGTATAAACGAATGAAAATTAATAGTACTAAAATTTAAACAAAGAAGAAGAAAAAAATGATTTTGTCGTCTGCGGTTATTCCGAAATATTTATATGTATAATGTTATTTATGATCCCTCATTTCCTTTTTGTTTGGCCATTTATGACGTCTAGCAGGGAAAAAGATTTCTCAATAAATATAATTTGCATCTATTCACACAAAAGATCAATTTATCTCGCGATATTTTATTTTACCACGAAGGAATCCTATTTCTCTCATTTGTGTTTCCATATTGATTCTTATTTTGAAAGAAATCGGAATGGCTCTAACTGCATCAAATTAATGAATAAAGAGTGATACATTTGAGCCGCGCCTTGAGAAAACCAACATAGTGCCTTTGTATCCGCGCAGTCTAGTCAGGATCCATGCTGTTCGCTAACGGTTTCTCTTATTACAATAGGCTTTGAAAGCGAACAGCATGGATCCTGACCAGACTGCGCACATGCGCAAGCTGGTCTGGATCCTAGTGGCAAAACCACTATGTTGATTTCCTCATGGCGCGGCTCAATTTTCATCTCACAATGGATTGCACAAAAACATTCGGTATCAAGCTTTCATTCAATTTCTCTTTGTTAAAGAAATGGAGTTTGCCCATCCCGAAACACTTGGTACAAAGTAACATTCCTAGAATAAATGCTCTTCATTTTCAATATATATAGTACAAAATTGTTCGAACGTTTGTAGGAGTATAACTGTATTTGCCGGTAAGATTGTCATTATGCACTTGTACTAAATTTTCTGACCTTTGTCTCTATAGTGATCTAAAAATTTGGGGTATACACTTTTCCCACCTAACTTTGTTTCTACACGTATTTAAAATGTTTTCCCATATTGTTTCAGATTTTATTTTAGGACTGTTTTTTTTATTACTATCTCTCATATTAATTGTTATTTGGAGTTTCTGACTTTCAAAGTTTATTTATTTGTAAGGTTATCCCTTGAAAATTCCGTACCTTCCATTATAAGTTGCTCTTTAAAATGCGAATGAATGCTATTTATTACTTGGTGGTACGGTGAGTGTTAATTATTGAAAGAGTGAAAATTATCAGTGTTGTAGTCAAATAACTGTTTCACATAATATATGGTACCTTTTTCGTACCATTTTTTACAACAGGAAATATCATTTCTATCTATTATTTATGAATTATGAAATATTCGATGGAATTTGTATACTTTATTTTTGTAATATCCCTTGACACTTTGTTTCCCGATACCCTTTTTTTTTTCATGCGAATAATGATGCTTCAAAGACATTTATGATTTTGACCGATTTACACATATTTGCTAGATTTGTTAAAATTGCTTTCATCAACTTTTTTCACCCAACTATTTTTGTTTGCATTTTTTGTTAATAGTAACCTTTCTCACCTTGACATTTCCACGCCCGATTGTCATAAACTTTCAACGGTCTGCGGACCGAGAAGAAATCCGACTGAAATCCTACGATGAGGATGTTAAGAAGTTACTCAAAGATGCAAACATGGGCATCGGGGTCCAAATGCCGCAAGAATACCGTGACGCGAGACGAGCACTCACAGAGTCTGCGAAGGAGGAAGAGAGACTTGGAAAGAGCACCCGTATTATTGGAAATAAACTGTATGTTGACA
The DNA here is from genome assembly GCF_021730395.1 of Mercenaria mercenaria. Lineage (NCBI taxonomy): Eukaryota > Metazoa > Mollusca > Bivalvia > Venerida > Veneridae > Mercenaria > Mercenaria mercenaria. Next base: position 5,155,557 of record NC_069378.1, read on the forward strand.
ATAAGTTAACCAAGAAATTTGTTGATGGGAAAGTTTTCATTTATGATTAGAGATGTCGTGAGAAAGACATAAAAATTCTATCATGGAATGTACATGGTTTAAGTAGGAAATTGACAGACCCGGATTTTATTAATGTAATTAAGAAATATGATGTAATTTTTTTATCAGAAACATGGATATCTAAAGAAACACCTGTTAATCTTAACATAGACGGATTTTATTGTGATCATTTATTTGGTAATAAATCGCGTAATGCCCGCAGAGGCAGGTATAGTGGTGGCATAAGCGTATATTTTAAGCAAACACTAGGAAATAATATAAAAATAGTGGAAAAGAACCAAAATGGAATTATATGGGTAGAACTTGGTAAGAATCTTTTTGCATTCGAAGAAAATGTTTATATATGTAATACGTATTTAACGCCAAATAACCTTGTACTTGTTGATAACGATTTTGATTTTTTTGAGGGTAATTGAAACTGGTCTAGAGAAGTATAGACTGCAGGGTAAATGCTTTGTTACAGGTGATTTTAATAGTCGCACTTCTGATATTTCTGATATCCTAGATTATGACATGTACATTGATGTAGACGACATGTTGTCAAACCATCCGTTAATTCCTACTCGAGAATCTCGCGATAGGGTACTTGATAGAAATGGGAGGCGCTTGATTGAGCTTTGCCAATCAACGTCCTACGTTATAGGTAACGGTCGATTGCATGAAGACTATGGTATAGGTGAATTTACATACCATTCAATGAATGGGTCAAGTGTCGTTGATTACTTGCTATTGAATATTCATGACTTTGATTGTGTCTCAGATTTTAAAGTTTTACAACCTAACGAGTTTTCTGATCACTCGGGGATTTCCTTTAATATCTTAAGTAAACAATCTGTCCAACCATTATATGGCGAAGAATTGAAAAAAGAAACTATATTAAAATGGGACGATGATAAATTAACAGAGTTTAAGCAATTATTATTAAGGGATGTAAATACATTTTCAACCCTTACAGAACGAATATACAATAATGAGAATATTGATGAAGTAACAGATATATTTGTTGATACTTTAAAGTCTTCTGCTCAGAATATTTTTGGTAAAGAGCGGGTAATCTTTAAATCAGAATTTTCTAAATCCTCTACGAGTAAAAAGCCTTGGTTCGATGCCAACTGTTTTACTATGAGAGCCCAATTTAAGAGAGCTAGGAATTTATTCTTAAAAGATAAAACTAATGTCAACTTAAGACAAGATTATTTACGTTCTAAAAATAGTTACAATAAAACGCTACGAACAAGTAAGAAAAAATACAAAAGGATCGAAGCTAAAAGCCTCACAAATTTAAGTAAATCGCAACCACGTAAGTTTTGGAAAAAAGTTAAAAAGCAGTATGCTAAAACTCCCGTAAAAGCTAATGAATTAAATAATTCTGATTTATTTACCCATTTTTAAAAACTTATATAGCTCTGAAACGAATGACAGGGAACAAATAACTAACCAACCTTTGATTGCAGATGACGATTTAGATGGAGCTATAACTATCGCAGAAATTAAAGATGCAGTTTTCTCACAAAACAATAATAAAAGCGCAGGTATTGATACTATTATTGCGGAAATATATAAGCATTCTTTTGACGTTATTTCGCCCTTTTTATTGGCAATTTATAATAGAATTTTGAACAGGGGGAATATCCAAAGAAATGGGGAGAAGGTATTATTGTCCCAATTTTTAAAGGAGGGAACATTGAAGATTCTAAGAACTATAGAGGAATTACTCTGATAAACGTTATTGCAAAAATTTATTCCCAAATATTACTTAACCGTCTAACCAAATGGTCTGTTAAGCATAGTAAAATTATTGACAATCAGTTTGGCTTTCAGAAAAGAAAATCTACGATAGACTGCATATTTTTGTTACACTCAATAATTGCTAAGTCACTGTCACAGGGTCAGAAGGTTTACTGCTGTTTTTTAGATTTCGAGAAATGTTTCGACAAACTAGATCGATCTTTTATTTTTCAAAAGTTGTTTACAGAAAACGTTAGCTCAAAATTTATAATAGCGCTACAAAGTATGTATGCATCAGTTAAAGCAGCTGTAAGGTATAACAACAAAATTTCGCCGTTCTTTGATTCAAATATTGGGGCAAAACAAGGTGACCCCAGTTCCACTTTATTATTTTATTCTTTGTAAATGACATATTACAAAACATAAATTCCAATATAGACGGTCTTTTTACAATTGATGACGTCAAAATATTTATTTTGCTATTCGCTGATGACGCAGTTTTATTTGCGCATTCGCCTACAGCACTTCAGTCTATGTTAAATGATTTACACGCATATTGCCAAAGATGGGGACTTAAAGTAAATACCAATAAAACAAAAATTATGATTTTTGAAAAAGGCCGACATACTCAACACAATTTTATATATAATGATACAGCGTTGGAAAATGTGAAAATATTTAAGTATCTTGGAATAAATTTGTTCAAAAATGGTCAGTGGTACCGAACACAAAAGAAATTAGCTCAACATTCCCTGTTTTCATTACACAATTTATTTACAGTATTTAACCAGTTAGAATTATCTATTAATGAAAAATTTAAACTTTTTGATAGCATTGTTGGTTCAGTTTTAAACTACGGTGCTGAAATTTTTGGTTATCATGAAGGGAAAAATATAGAAATGATACACTGTAAATTTCTTAGAAAAATCTTATGCGTAAAAAAGACAACAAATCTTGATGGACTTTATGGTGAAACGGGGAGACATCCCATGCGAATACAACGAAAATTAATTATGATAAAATATTCGTTAAAAATACTCTCTTTAGGTAATGACTGCTTGCTGAAACGAATGTATAACGTCCTAAAACTTGATGCAGAAAATGGTCTTTCTTATGGTGGAAATAATTGGGCATTTCAAATAAAACAAAATTTAAATGAAATTGGAATGACAAATCTGTGGAATAATCAAGAACATTTAACAATAAATTTTCTGCAAATAAAAAGTAGAATACTCGACATCTATAAGCAAGAATGGTACGGTAGCGTTAATAATTCTAGTAGATTATCAACGTACAGTCTTTATAAACATTCTTTTGAAATAGAAGAATATCTTAAAAAAGTTAACATTAACAAATTTCGAATTTCACTTACAAAATTTAGATTATCGTCACATAATTTAGCAATAGAAACCGGACGATACGAGAATGTTACACGTGAAAACAGACTTTGTACAAAATGCAATTTAAATGTAGTAGAAAATGAATTCCACTTTTTGTTAGTTTGCCCGAAATATTACAATCTACGTCGCAAATATTTGAAACCATATTACTGTCGTTGGCCAACAGCACAAAAGTTTCAAAATTTAATGTCTGCATCAAATACTCAGATATTAAACAATTTATCTAAATTTTTGTATTTTGCATTTAAGGAACGAAACAATGATTAAAGCATTTTTACGCTCATCATCTACATTACTTTACATACTTATTTTATCAGTAGAACATTATTACCTTGTAAACTGTGAATACGTAAATACTTTCTCTGTAAAACATTATCACTTAGTAAGCTGTGAGTCATCTTACATTACATGATTGTTTTTGTAATTGTATTGGCTATAAATGTGTATTTGTCATTTTATGCCAAATAAAGTATATGTTATGTTATGTTATGTTATGTTATTTCCCATTTCTGAAGAACTGTATAATGATAAATACGTGTCAAAAAGCAACATTTAACACCTGTTACTTTTCCAATTTGTGTTATCTTTTTATTTTCCCATTGGTTTAGACATTTTAAAGATGCTGAGATTTGGATTTGAATAAAAATCATGGTTCATTTGTACATTGTTTGTAGATATCATGCCAAAGTAGATTGCTGAATCAAATGTCCAGATACATTTGTAAATCTTGTTAACTCTTCTGTCTTTGAAATATGAGCTGCGCCATGATAAAACAAACATAGCTCGTATGCGACCAGCATGGATTCAGACCAGCCTGCGCATCCACGCAGTCTGGTCAGGATCCATGTTGTTCGCTTTCAAAGCCTATTGCAATTAGAGAAACCGTTAGCGAACAGAATGGATCCTGACCAGACTGCGTTGATGCACAGACCGGTCTGGATCCATGCTGGTCGCAAATGCACTATGTTGCTTTTCTCATGGTGCAGCTGATATTTCATAGACAGTAGAGTTAAAAGATTTATCTGGACATTTGCGTTATATACTTTAAAATTGTATCACCGCTACAAAAATGGTTTTCAGAAACATGCAACTGTTATTAATAGCGATTATTAAGATTATTACTGAAAAGTTGGAACATTTTGCACACTAAAAACGAGTTTCTTCTGACAGGCAAATACACACATAATGCAGCAATAATAAGAGTATTGGTTGGAATCCATCATTTATGTTAAACTATGTAAGTATTATAACTGTCTTTTGTGTATGGTTTCATCTCATGGATCTTAATAGAATATTATTTTTGCATTTTCTAATGTAAGCAGAACTCTGGTTGAAGCTATAAAATCTAAAGCATTGATAATCTCACTATGTCATGTATAGGGTCCTGTGTAGCCAAGTGCTTGAAATCACTAACTTCGAATCACTTGTCCCGCACCGCTTTAGGATCGCTTTGGGTCTGAGCTCGCTTACAAAGAGCCAGTGGTTCTACCAAAGTGTCCATTCGTGACTGAAATAATACTTGGAGGGTTCTTCCTCCACCGTCAAGAGCTGAAAAGTAGCCATTTGACTTATAAATGTGTCGATGGGACTTTAACACTTACCCTGCTAAATTTCTATAATAATGAACTTGTCCATAATGCAATTTGGACAATACCATTAACTGTTAAAAGTGGTGTTTACCAAGAAGACTGACTGAATGGCGAACAGTGCCTTGTCGCAAAGGCAGAATCAGTCGTGTCCAGCATAATAAAGGTTAAGACAAAAACATGTAAAAACAAAGTGTGATTAGAGCTTGGCTGATAATATAAAAACGTAAGATAGGACAGAACAAATTAGAATATAAAGCACTTTTAAAACGATAGTTTGGTGCTGCAATTTTATCAGTTAAACGCAGAACTGCTCTTCCAAATTTCGGATACGGTGTAGCAAAAATGCGCCTACGAAAGCAATCTATAATTGCAAAAGACAGCAAATTTCTATATCCGAATAGCTTTGTGAAGGCCGGCAGACTTACTTTAAAGTTTTAAACTTGTAGTTGCTAGATAAAAAAAAATTTTCGGAAACAACTGAGAGTTGACACAATTAATAAAACACTAGAATTAATACTTATATATTAAATATATTATTCGATGATCTTCGTAATACTTTTTAAAATTTTGTACATGCAGCTAAGTATTGCTAACTTATGTATTTATCATGGCTGATAATGATATTGTAGATTTTAAAATCATTATCTAATGAAAAGTGTTTCTATGTGCAAAAAACATCTTAAATTAGCGGTTAAAGACAAATATGGATAACATTGCTAATAAAGATACGACGTGTTGATTTGAAATGAAAGATAACAAATAAAAGATAGCAGAAAAGGGCCGTGACAACTCTAAAATATTGCCCGGGGTACTTAGCAACGATTAATATTATGCAAAAAAGTGCCGAAGAGCTGAGAATCTGCAACTTGCATAGAACTGTGTCCAAAATGTCAACTGCGTGCAATTTATTTGTACCCATCCAAAATGCATAGTTAACGTAGTGAGAGGCGAATCCAGTATGATTTTCGGATGAGCACCAGTCCAGCTGGCAACAGTTGCAGCGCCGATGATGTAGGAATATTTGCTGTAATCCATGTTCCTGCTTAAACGACACAATCACAGACGGCTCGGATTCCAAGTGTTGAAATGACTGATAAGGAAACGTTATGTCGGAAATGGCTATTTTGTATATGAAACTTGATTTAATGGTCCGTGTGCCAAGGCTAAAAAATTTAAAGTCGTAAGCCAGAAATTAGGCAAAGTTTGAGCTATGCCATGATATTGCACTATCATTCAAGAAACAAGGATTGATGTCGGAGGTCTTAGCAACATGTCAGTAAAATTGAACGTGTCTAATTCATACAATTTAGCAATGCCTAGGGATAACGCTGATTTGGATGGTGAAAAAGAAATTTATGTGACATTTTTTTTATAATTATATATCTTATAATAAAAAAGAATTTACTTTGGTTGTCAAATAATGCTACGTTATGCATTATATACCACATAAAATGCACAATGTAAGTGTTGATGTACCCCTGGCACCACATAAGTACATATACTTACATCGACTTTTTTTAAAAAGCTTTATAAAGGAACAGAACCCTCATGGTTACACTAAAAATAACAAAATGAATGACTACTTAAAGAAAAAGTTAGATATTTTTGCAGCTTAATGTCACTAATGTTACTATGATTCGTGTTTCTTGGCGAATTGCATACTGACAAATTCTTTGCTAGGGAGTAGAAATGATGTAAGAGTGCAACAGCTCATACGAAGGACGTTCCCTATGAGAAACAGATCCAGCAATATAAGTCCTTTTCGAGATGACAGCTATCAAAACTAATCTAAAATTATGAAACATATTAGTTAATACCACCAAACTTTACATATTTTGATGGCTTTAATTCTCTTCTACGCTAGCTTAGGTCTTAATTCCCTTCTACGCTAGCTTAGGTCTTAATTCCCTTCTACGCTAGCTTAGGTCTTAAAAGTAGTCATTATGTACATAGAAACTAAATACCCAGATTTCAGTTTGTTAAATTACATATACAATTGGTAATTTAGCTACACAGATTATTCAAACTAAGATGGCCACCATTTTCCAAATTTCCAAATAACTGCCTTAAATTCGATCAAACATATCATATAGAAGAGGTATAGCTCTTCAAAAGTCAAAGCTGTATGAATCGCCTGTAGTGATATTGATTTAAACATTTTACAGAGGATTTTAATGTTCACAAAATGACCACCTGAAATCGGTTACAAGTACAAATATTGATTAGCTACTACTGTTCTAATATTCAGTATTATAAAACAAATCAAATAAGTTTTCAACAAAGGATTGAAGTTTGGTTATTGTGGTAAATTTAATAAAGATACTGTCCTGTCAATTTCAAACTTGTTGCCAGAAATAAGTTTACAAAGTTTTTTAACATACATATGGATAAGGTCTAAGAAATCACTCCTGTAATAGAAGTAAGCTGATTTTGTTAAAGCAATTTCAATTGAAAACTACGTTTCCAATATGAGCTACCTCTCTTGTTTTAATCACGATGGCGCCATTTTCAAAATGCATACCGTTAACGTAAAGTACGCAACAATAATATAGTTTTAATGTTGCTTTAATTTCTTTTAAAACTAAACATGTTACTCTCAATTTTCATTCAAAGGATTTAGAATGTAGCTACAATGTAATATTATTTTGTATCAGTATGGTTACCTGATAGATGTTACATATAAAGTGTGTCCTAGTTAGAACACGAGAAATGGAGAATCTAACACATAATGAAATTGTCACTTTCGTTCAAAAGTCAAGCGAAAAAGATCATCGTACAACAGTTATGTTTTTAAACGTTTGTTAAAGGTTAATATAAAGTGTGTGTTTAAATGGAAATTTCATTACTCACCCGGACATGAGCATATACAATTCTAAACATGAAGCAGTTTATGACATATATATTAATGTACCTTTTGATGTTGCTTGAAAGTTTTATCTGTTTTATTTGAAACAGAAATTTTCAGATATATCACAATGCCAAATCTATTCAATATTCTTATGCAATCTTACATTCCATAGATATCAAAACTCAAACGCATTCAACCTTCAGACAGAATTGTCAGAAATAACACAACGTCTTTAAAAACATATTGAAATAAAGAAACTTTTGCAATTTTCAAATAAATATGCAAACAATATTTAATCAAATTACTTGGACGTATGTGACTGTATAAGTTTATCTTGCCAGTTTAAGACATGAGTTGGTTTGGGTAATTGGTACTTAATTCATTTACTTGAATATTCAGATACATTGTACGATTCTAGACAGGTGTCATATGTTTATTTCCGGACATATGTTTCCCTTAAAGATACGCATTTGTTTATTTTTCCCCACTCAAATTACTGAAGGCTATGTCACAAACGACTAATTTATTTTCGCCAGTACTACAGGTTCGTCAAGGTCGGCACACGACAACAAAACAGTCATGAATATACTAATTAGTGAAATTGTAGCCTATTAGCATGGGATTTTGTCATATGTTGCACGGTCAATATTGATAACTAATGATTCATTAACAGAAAGGGACACAAACAATAAAACACAGTAATTAAAAGTTTCTGAAGGCGTGACGTTTACCAATTTGTCTATTCAAAAACCAGCTCTATTCAGCAGCACTTGGACAGTTGTGTAAACAAATATGTAATTGAAATCTAAACATACATAATAAAACATGTTTTCATATGGCGCAAGTTTCTATTCTATGGCAAAATGAAATACATGAACCTATGCTTTAATAACATCGCACTAATATAGTCGGATCAGCTATCAACTCTACAATTGCTATCAAAGTAGAAAACGAATTTGATGATACAACAATGTCACGCTGGTGTTCTCCTATTGTGTGGTGTTTGTGAATCTGCCTTCACAAAACTTGACAGTTGTTTAGACGAAGACGAAAAAGCTCATAGAATAAGTGAGATTTCATTGGAGAAATGTAAAGACGAATGCGGTGAAAGACCCCATTGTAAAGCAGTCAATTATCGGAGACTTTTTCATTTGTGTGAGCTGCTGAGAGTGGACCACGGACGTGTCTTAATAAACCAGGAAAGTAAAAGATCATGCATGTTTGTGAAGAAATAAGACATGTCAGCTAGAAATGTCGCGTCATTCAGTGTTATTATTTATTGTATTCTGTGCGAAAATGTCTAAATTCAGTGTGTTTCATTGTTGCTTCAATTGTTCATCACTAATCTGATGTGATGTTAAAGAAACGTTAAACCAAAAACAACGGATATTGTATTTATCAATAAAGTAAACAGGAATTATCTAGATCTACTTTCAGATAGAAATGATACTAGTATGTGTCACATGTGTGACGTCTTTGAAGTGAAATTACGCTATGTTATATTCAAGAAATAATATATTTGTCGTTGAATAAAATCATTGTTTGGAATTTAGATGCGAAGGAGTTATATCACGAGGGCGCAGCCCGAGTGATATAATAATACGCATCTAAACGTCAAACAATGAATATATCACGCGCAAATCACTGTTTGATATTTTTTTTTCATTTTAGCACGTTATTATGGATTATTATGTACGTCCTTGACGATATCCATTAAATATCTGCCTGATTTTTGTTTATATTTTTCCAACGCGTCAGAAAAATGAATTATTGACCAATAACACTTCTTTGTTTAATAGGAAAACACTTCGGGTCGTGTTAGAGTTCTTGTATTACATAAGTATAATTAACATTTTGACGTTGACGTCAAGTAATATTGACTTGAGATCATGAAATCCATTCACATAGCTCCTCTTAAGCCGGTTCTTGCGGGCATGAGAAGAGTACTGCATATTTTATTCCATTAATACACCCGTTCTAACTGAATCTGCTATTGTTTTGCTTGGTTGCTTTACGCTTCCAAAGGATATTCTTACAAATAAAATAGGTACAGAAAGAAGGCATTTTGATACCACCAAACATGCAATAAAACGACTATGACATTATTTTGTGTTTTTTCCAAGATGAATTAATTAAGCTCAGAGCACTGCATATTATACCGTTATTCATCTCATTTAATCATGCATCATGGATCCTCTGTAAAAACGTTATGATGTTTGTTTCAAGATACGTGTGTGCAATTGTGCTGATCGGACATCTTGCGGTCTCGAAACAAAAACATGCCGAATTACAGGTAACTATTTACTAAGGATTTTGTAAAGTAATATTTTATCAATTGCTTTGTCACCAAATTTGACAAGTATGCACAGCTCGCATGGGCAGCCTGTCGATTCTGAAGAACAATGGGAGGATCTGTGCAAAGGTGATCCAAACTGTTTGTCATTGGAAATTTGGGAACACTGGGATAATTCAGACCTTATAAAGATGTTTAATAGGGCAAGCTTAACGTACGAAGCGACACATGATAGTGATCCTGGCATCCTGGCAGTATTGTTGAATATACTGGAATAACGATATATAGCAGAAACTGTATCTAACTGGGTCGCGAAAACTTATACTTTATGCACGTTTATACAGTTACTATAGATGATTTCTAATTTTACGGATATTTCTTATTTGTATTGTCATTCTTTAATTCGCTTAACTAAATTGCTATTCATATTATTAACATATTTAAATTTGCAGATGATTATTTTTTTACTTCCCATATTAACATAATCTCATATGGTTGCTATGTTTGTTATAGGGCGTAAATATACTTTTAAAATTGGCAAAGTCCTCGATAATAATAATAACAATAGTAATAATATTTTTATGATAATTTGGTTTATAGATCAAATCAGATTGTCTTGTCTGATTAATAAGTTCATTCAAGTCAAAAAGGCATTTTCACATCGTTATTTTTTAAATAATAATACAGGTGACTTAATGTCAGCTTGTGTACATGAGTGCATGCGTGATTGCGTTTGTTTGTCTAATAATCGCTACATACTGTTAACATAGGAGATTCTTCAAGAAATTTAGTCATGACTTTAGTTTACGAGGAATTGTACAGGCCACGGCAGATGCTGTTATAAAATGATGTTCAAGTTTCAATCTGATTTGCTACCTGCAAGGTGTGAAATGTCCTACGCAGAATCTCAAATCAACCATTTCATAATTTTAGCTTGAAGAACAGGACAGAAGTTTCTACTCGCAGACTTCGGCGCTGTATAACTTGACTATTATCACTAGTGACATTAAAACAGTTTCACAACTCTTTTAAATGTTTTGCTTGGCGCTCAGCATTTAGAGGGTAGTGCTAGGACTGGTCAGCCCGGTCTCAGTATAATGTGACTGGGTGGGGTATCATTTCACGTGTCTACGGTGTGATATTCCAGTGAGGCAGCACTATAAAGTTGGGCACTGTGCTCACTGCTACAGTAAACACCGTCGTTTATATGACTGAACAATTGTTGAAAAAGACGTTAAACCCGAACACACACACACACTTTTAAATATTTTAAACGAAAGTCGTTGTAGATATACAAACTCACTCTTTTAGTAATTTGCGGGTTATTGCAATAAATGAAATATCTTAAAGTGGTTTTCTTCCAATGGCGGTTTTACCTGTGTCTTTATATGACCACATGTAGCACTAGCGTTTTATATGATCAAGCTAAATATGAGCTTTGTATTTTGTTTCTGGTACTATAATCAACTAAAGTGAATGTATTTTGGACTTGAGCGACCTGTGAAGTTTCCACTTTTTCTATTTGGCTGGGAACCGAAACATGTGTGGCTTTACAATATATGTTGGCGTCCGATGATTCTATTCGAAACTGCAGGGTATGTCATTTTGTTCTAAACACTCAGTAATACTATTGTTCAAGGCATTCATATGTTGTAGAAAAAGACTTACCACTTCTAATGTTCGTATTATACACACAGTTACGCACCTATTGGCTTATTGGAAAATATGCCCACGAATAAAGGTTGTTATAAAAGCAAATAAATTACAATAAAACATTTTAGATATTCCGTGCTTTCTGTATTTAAATAAATGTTATCATTGATCTCAGCTGTAAAAAAATGAGAACATGAGACCAACTCATATTGGCTTTTTAAATAGAATAATGATTATTTTTATCATCCTGAAGCAACAAATAAATACCCGGCAACTCAGACAACAGTCTTTTTAATGTTAGAGAATACATTGTGAAATTATGTCTGTGTTGACGATGATACTTAGTTTCAAGTTTTGCTCCTTTTTTCCCCTTTTTTCCCCCCTAAAACTTTAAAATATAAATAATAATAATAAAACTAAAACAAAAAGATAGATAGATAAATCTTATATTCCACCATACATATATATTTAGACATATCATACGCACTAAATTTTTGTAAGTATATTTTAATGTTCCTTTGGTGACGTTCTACCGATTCGGAAGATGACTGCCACGATTACTAAAAACTATGTTTGCCGACTATTATGTATTAGGAAGACGCTCTGAAAATTAACTTGTTTTAAACTGTTCGATTTTAGAATCATTTCACACAATCTTTCCTTTGGTGACCCTCTATCAAAATTATTATGAAAATCATATTATTATTAAAAAAAAATAAAGTGACAAATGTTGTAGAATTATTTCGAAAGGCTCGAGGCAATGAGAACGCTTGGAATAATGAAAAGGGTCAAATTTATGTAAGACCATGCAACTTAAGGAGGTAGGTTACCTTCATATTTGTATGTGCGCATGTCCAACCGGAAGCTAACGTGACGATTTACGACGACGTTTACGACAAACTAAATGTGTTTGTATATTCATTCTTCTGAAAACAAATCATGAACTTGTCTTCGATCTGATGCTTTATGGTTTAATAATGCAGAAATAATGAATAAATTGCCGCAGAAACGCTTCAAAACAATGTTGCCTTAAAATGACGTCATTGACGTCATGACGTTACGTGTCACTTACCGCGCAAAATTAATAGCTTTTATCTTGAAAGTACGTAATTCTGTACATTTTCTTTATTTTAACTATTTTCAAATAACCATTATTTGCTGAAATATTTTTTATGAATCTTTTGCTCTGAATAATAACCAATATTTTGCTTCTTTTATGTAGTTACATTGAAATGTTATGCGGAATGTAAGAAAATGGATGATGGCAACCAAAGTTATTTGGAATATAGTTGGGTGAAAGGTTACTTGGTACGGCCATTTTTAAATAAAAAGTCTAGCAGTTTGATTTGTAATACCTATTTGTCAGGTTCCATTGATAATTTGTTACTTACATACTAAAACTAAGATCTAAAATTGTTCAAATTTCAGTAGAAAATTGTGGTTTCTTGAATTGAATTGATGTTACTATGGAAACGAAGCCCGTGACCTATGTATCTATATGTAAAATTCAAAAGCATTGACACTGGTCTATTTAAGAAACACAGCTTCGGCTTTTTATTTTCATTTCAACAATATCCATGAGAATAATAGCAGCACGCTGAACGATTTTTCCAAGAAAAATGGCAGACGAGGGGTACTGCTGTACGTATTCTAAGCTGTGAAATTTGTTTGAATAAATGCAGATAACACGAACATGTAACCTACATTAGAAATAATATGTTTTAAAGCTACATCAGCTAGAAAGATAATCTTGTTCAATATTTTTTTTAAAGAAATTACGACAAACAGCAAGATATAAGCTATTTTAAACATCTCTGCTGCCATGGTTACTTTAAAATTCAAGAAAAATAGGGTACCATGTAAAGTGCTTGGTATTTTGCTAATAATATTACCCAAATATTTCATAATGGTCATTAACAGAATGGCACTGAAGCCGTCGAAAACCCTTATTTTCTATACATAGTTGTTTAAAAATGAGAGAAAATGCGTTACCATGGAAACACAAGCCCCGCGACATATACATTTTAAGCTTATATTAGAAAGATAACGTGCATACCAGTAAAATTATCAATTATGCAGACTTCTACGGATATCAATGAAACTAAAATACACTGAAAAGTGTTAAATGTCCGTATTTTCCTTCTTCTTTCAATATGAAATACCTTTGGAGGGTCATGTTCTTCAAACCTGGGTAAAAATTGAACTTAAAGGGACAGAGACAAACGAAATTGAGATTGTAGCAGTTAAAACTTCATATTACACGAAATACAAAAACATGCTGCGGTTCAACTAATTTGAATTTACCCTTGTAACAAGGTATCCTACCTCCTTAAATCATTAAAATATCAGTTTGGTGTCCCGTTACCACAGGCAAACCATCGAAGACAGTTTTTCTCGTGCAAAAGTTATCCCCAGTGCGATATCAGTCTGTCCCCGGTTCAGCTAGTTAACCATTTCTAAAGATATATCTCAATTACTCAAAATCTCTCTTTTATCTAAAATTTGCCAACATCGACTTTCGAGCTGGCGTAAAGACAGTATATCATATATTAACCTATCACTAATTAATTATTTTGTGGTAACAGAAGACATACATCAATACAGAAGGATTTTCTCTCTGGTAGAAAAATGATGACATATGTATTTATTCATTTATCACTTTTGTGGCTTTATCAAGAGTACGTTTGCCCAACGTTAGGGTACTGTCTCGTTGATGCATTACAATATACTAAAGCTCGGTGCAGATAAAGCAGAAGTAATGTTGCATGCCGCAGACATAGTAATCGACAATGACACGGTTATAAAATCAAGGAATTTCTGCTATGTTGAACGGTTATAATGGACATCTATTCAGTTCAGTCGTAGATGTATATGTACAGCTACGCAAAATGGGCCACATCAGACGGTATCCTACCAGTGATTGCACAAAGTCCTTTTTCAAGTGTCTCTTTTCTTCTTCTCTTAACTATTGTAACGCTTTCTTGAGTGGTATTCGAAATATCACAGTGGATGAATGTAATTTGTCCAGATCACAGTAGCTCAAATATTTGCTGGGACGCCACGCAGAAGCCACCGATGCTGACGGAGTTAAAGTGGATACGCGTGAATTACAAAGTACGTACAATACAAAATTCTTATCCACACTCGTAGGACCTACATGAAAATTCCCCATTCTTTATTAGAGACATAATCTAAGTAAAATGATTGATAAGAAACCCACCCTGCAATTTGTTATTCCAATGCCTTGAATGGTAATGTATTGTAACCGGAGCTTATTGTACGCTGTTTGCAGGCTATGGAACTGTTGTTGTTTCTTATTTTCAAAGATAGTGGACGCTGGTCGACTTTAAAATGTTGCCAAAACATTTCCTTTTACATCGCTTCATAAACTATTTTATCTTGTAAGTCTCCAGTCTTGTACATCTACATCTGTTTCTTATTTATTGTTTGAGATGATACCTGTATTATCTAACTACGTTTTATAAAACTTGTAATCGTTTATATTTTTAAGCATTTTTGAACTTGGATATATACATGAGGTAAACAACAACTATTACTACAGTTACTACTATTTGTACTATAACTACTACAGTTACTACTATTTGTACTATAACTACTACAGTTACTACTATTTGTACTATAACTACTACAGTTACTACTATTTGTACTATAACTACTACGATTACTACTATAACTACTACAGTTACTACTATTTGTATTATAACTACTACAGTTACTACTATTTGTATTATAACTACTACAGTTACTACTATTTGTACTATAACTACTACAGTTACTACTATTTGTATTATAACTACTACAGTTACTACTATTTGTACTATAACTACTACAGTTACTACTATTTGTACTATAACTACTACAGTTACTACTATTTGTACTATAACTACTACAGTTACTACTATTTGTACTATAACTACTACGATTACTACTATTTGTACTATGACTACTACGATTACTACTATTTGTACTATGACTACTACGATTACTACTATTTGTACTATGACTACTACGATTACTACTATTTGTACTATGACTACTACGATTACTACTATTTGTACTATAACTACTACGATTACTACTATTTGTACTATGACTACTACGATTACTACTATTTGTACTATGACTACTACGATTACTACTATTTGTACTATGACTACTACGATTACTACTATTTGTACTATAACTACTACGATTACTACTATTTGTACTATAACTACTACGATTACTACTATTTGTACTATAACTACTACGATTACTACTATTTGTACTATAACTACTACAGGTACTACTATTTGTACTATAACTACTACGATTACTACTATTTGTACTATAACTACTACAGTTACTACTATTTGTACTATAACTACTACGATTACTACTATTTGTACTATAACTACTACGATTACTACTATTTGTACTATGACTACTACGATTACTACTACTGCATATTTATTACAATAATTAAAACAATCTCCTTCCTTAGGCATCATATAAAGGTGAAATTTGATAAAAAAAGAACATTTCAATTCAAAACCAAATTAATCTGGTGTGACAAGTAGTATGTAAATCGAATAAATACACATTCAAAAGACTGATGAACTATTAACCGCAATTTAAATCTCATAAGATAAGATAACAAACTAGTTGAAGATTTCTACAATCATGGTCCAAAATATAGAACATTCAAGAATATTGTCTAGTGAATCAAATGAAATAAATGAAATTGTATTTTTACAGGAATTACCATCCCATTTATCATGGTCAGACTCAATAGAAAGGCACAGTTTAGTCAGATATGTTGTCTAAGTGTTGTGTCGTTCTATTTGATTTTGATACACAAAGGCAAGTATTTCATTAAATCTTTTGTTTGTTTACGTTTAATTGATGTTTCACTTTACATTTTCAATACAAATTGACGTTCTATGTAAGAGATTTAAAGATATGTATTTCATATACAAGTATTCCTAAACTACTAGCGTTTCCTTACAAAAGATAAAACATGAAAACCGTATAAAACATAGTAATTAAAACGTAATCAATGAATGTTACTACATTTGGCAGCACGTCCATGGTGTATATTATATGAAATCTATGTATAGTTTTACAAGTTATGATAGACTATTGTCTCATAATATTTTGCTTTTAAAATTATTGATATCAAATATGGATACCTTATCTATCGGTACGAAATAACTGCCTCGGTATAAAAGTGAAGCTACTGCGTGTAATTATATATAAGTCAGAGGGTTATCATTCTTATTCTTGGATTAAAGGCATATATTTAATATGAAAATAATTTTCATAAAACGAATTAATCTATATGAATTTGAAATATATGAAAGGTTGAGCAGTCGTAATGGAAGTTAATCCTTAAAGATTATCTAAAATCTGACCATGTTGGCATAATAACAGATATAGTCAAACCTGTCTATAAAGACCACCCTTGGGAGAGCCAAAAATGTGGTCTTTATTGGGAGGTGGTCTTTATTCACAGGGTTAAATACACTGTAAATGTTAAAATGGGAAACAAAACATGTGGTCTTTAGAGCCAGGTGGTCTCTGTTCAGAGGTGGTCTTTAACACAGGTTTGACTGTATACCGAGATTTTTATTTGTATGGTACCAGTGCGATGCAATGCCGTCCATGTGTACCTGTCTTATGTTTTCATAAGAATTAAAGCATGTTAATTGTTAGAACATGCAGTTTTTCGAGTAACATACAATCCTTCACAATATCATATATTTTGTCAATTTCATTTCTGTTACTATTTCTCTGTTGCCACTAAATATTTGGAGAGCACTGAGAACTTTAATCGGCTATTTTTCCCTTTGCAGCCAGAGTACTTGCATTTCATTCCTAATTGTAAATTGAATAGTATTATCTTTAAAATGCAGTCTAACGGGACAAAGTCAAATATCTCTGTTACTATCAATGCATTTGATTTGAAAATTAAAATAGTTATTGCATTTATCAAAGTCTATACCAGGGGAAACAATCGGCAAAACTCTGAGTTGAACTTTGACAGAGTTACGCCCCTTATTAACATAGAAGTTTTTAGTTAAAGTTTTTGATAAAGTCAAATATCTCTGTTACAATCAAAGATTTTGTCTTGAAACTTAAAATAGTTATTTACTATCAAAGTCTTCACAAGAAGAAACAATCCCCCTAACTATGGTTTGAATTTTGACTGTGTAATGCCTCTTTATAATGATGATTTTGGTTAAAATTTGTACTGGCAAGGCTCTAATTTAGAGTCAAGCACGGAGAAAAGTTGACCGTGCTGTCTTATCGACAGCTCTTGTTATCCATCTGGTTGCTATCTTACGTTAATGAACTGAGCAACTGAAAATTCCCCTGTCTGACTGTATAGTAGCCTTTTACAAAGACCAAATAGTTGGATGGAAAACATGGTCAATTAAAGTTGATAATAAAGTTAATGCATCAGTTGTAACATCATTTTGTGCAGTAGATTTGCATTTAGAACATCAGTTTGACAAGGATATACACCCAAATACCTGGTTCCGATATAGTGAAAACTTATAAAAACAAGAAGATCTAAGGAATAAAACAGGCCAGTATTTTGATTCAGTTTATGACACACATTATGAAAATTTGTACAAAATTTAATGTTTTAACAAGGTATTAAAGATTATTTTTGAAGAGCAGAAACCCACGTTTGTTGAATGTAATTTCTCTGATAGTATTGACAATGATAGAAACTGAACAACAAAAATGTCAAGAAATAGCATTTGCATTATGTAGCAACACATACAAGAGATCTGAAAAAGTGTGATGTGTGTAAAGTAAATCTAAATATCAAAGTGAGAATTTTGTTACCTAAATATATATGACCACATTAAAGGATCATAATGCTGGCTACACATTGATTTTGAGTACAGAATGGAAAGTGTTAGTTAATTTATTCTGGTGATTACCTCCCTTTGCATGGAGTTTCATGAATAAAAGAAGTGATTTATGCAATTCTGTGTAAAGTATTTTTGAACAGTAGATTTTACTGCTTTGTCTCTTTTTACATACAATTTTAAGTAAATTTAATTGGAATTGGAAAAGAATATTTTTATGCCCATTCGCCGCTCCACACCCTCAACCCCTCATCAAAGGAAAAGGAATATATTGTTTTGCTTATTGTCTGCCGATCATTCCATCTGTTTGTCGCAGGGTCAGATTCCAGCTTTATTTTTGTATTTGTCTATTGTATAAGTTTTGTATTGTCATTCTGTGTTGTCTATGTTAATTGTCTATCATCCCATATTTCCGATATCCCTATACATTTCCAATACATTCATTCATCTGTCATTTTCATTTTCATATTGATTAATCATGGTGACGGGCCTAAAACATATTTGACATTCCTGCACTCCAAGCATGCGCACTTCAGTAAATAGAGATACATGGTGACTCACACCATTTTTCTTTTCTTGTCTTACGACAATTTATTTGTGCCAGGCTCTAGTTGGGGCTGGTTCGAGATTCAGCTGGTAAAGTGTATATAAATTTCTTATTAATTTTAGGTAATCGTACAGTGGTAATTGTGAAGAATTTAGGTAGAACTAAATGAATATAGGATCTATGGCCGATATAATTCTAGGGAACTTCCTACTCTACAAGGAAGACAGAGTCAACAACTCAGTGCTACAATATTTTATTTATAGATTATATATTTATTTCTCTATCTTAATATTCCAGATTATTACTAACAGTATTTTATTTAATTTAAATAAATAAATAAATAAAATTTTAAGAAGGAGACTAATTGTTAATTTATTTATCAAAAGAGAAGAAGTAGAATCTATCAAAGTTTTAGATAGAGTTTTGCTGTAAGCAATAAACTGTGAGAGTTTTCTCAATTAATGGATGAAGCTTTTAGGCTTCTATGACGTACCGGTTGCCCGGCACAGACTATCTACAGTCAAACCTGTCTATAAAGACCACTCTTGGGTTTGACTGTAAATTAAAAACAGCGATGCACGGATATATATAGATGAAATTTCCCCCGCATAGTCACATGACAGAGATAAACAATTTATAATTGGATTTAACATAAACCAATGAAAATACTTGAAACAATATTATTGACCAATGAAATTAGTTGTACTAAAATACAGTCGGTGAAGGAGACAATATGACGGCGCCCGTGAATTATGACAACAATTGAACAAGTATAACTAGTAAATAGATTTTACGTACGAAACCATCTGTTACAATTAGTACCGTTTTGCGTGCCTTTACAGGTAATTGTTCATGTCATTCATTATTTTATTCATTCGTCTTTCATTTCATGTCATATTTGTATTGCTTTCGCTTGGAAATATGGAATAATGCACTTCAGTAAATAGAGATACATGGTGATTCACGCCGTTTTCTTTTTCTTGTTTTACGACAATTTATTAGTGCCGTTTTGCGTGCCTTAACAGGCAGATGACCCACATTAATACTTTTCCAACCCAAGGCGTAAGAACCCAGACTACGACATGTTGTTCCTCTGTTTGGCCGGTGAACTATTTGTTGTTTTTTCGGTCACCTGGGCTATTGTAATCACCCTGTGTCCGATGTTGTCATGCATCAACAGTTTTACTGTTAACAGTCTAGAGGTCAGTTTTAGCGCAATCTTAATGAAACTTGGTCAAAACATTACCCTCAGGAATATCTCGGAAAAATTTGTTACTGGGTCATCTGGGGTCAAAAATCTAGGTCACTAAGTCAATTAATAGGAATAAACTTTTGTAACATGTTCTTCTAACTCATCTTTGTAAAACTTTGTCAGTATGTTTGTCTTGATAAAATCTATGATAGTTTTAAACCTCGGTGACCTGAGATCAAAAAGCTGTCTTGGACTGTTTGTCTCTATGAAATCTAGGTCGAGCTCAAAACTGGATTACCTGAAATCAAAAGCAAGGTCAAATCATAACCAAACCACATTAACACTCTTAGAGACCATAATTTCTGTTTGATCTTCTTAAAACTTTGTCAGAATGTTTGTCTTTATAAAATGTCGATCAAGCTTAAAACTGAATAACCTGAAATCAAAAATAGGTCAATCATAGAAAAACATGGTAAACACTTAGAGGCCACATCTTCTGTTAGAACTTCTAAAGTCTTTGTCATAATGTTGGTCTCTAAGAAATTTAGATTCATTTTAAAACTGGGTTCCGCAGGTCACTAGGCCAAACCATAGTTAATCATTGTTCACATTATAGAGGCTGCATTTACTATACGATCTTCATAAAACTCTGTGAGAATCTTTGTCTTTTTAAAATCTGATTTATGTATAAGACTGTGTTACAAGACGTCTTGAACTATGCCACTAGTTTAAATTATAGAAAAACTTTTTAACGCTCTAGAGGCCACATTGTTTACCGAATTTAATTAAACTCTGTCACAATGTTTGTCTCTAGAAAAATCTAGATCAAGTTCAAAACTGGATTATTTAGACCAAAAACTACGTCACTAGGTCAAATCAACGAAAGACAATATCATTACCTTTTTGCCATCTTTTCTACCTGACTTTCATCACACTCTCTATGAAGGTATGTATGTTTAAAATCTAGGATGAAGTTGTAACTGGGTCACTTAGGGAAAAACTGAAAATTTATATTTTAGAGATAGTAAACCCGTCATGACAATCTCCACTTTGCGATTTCTGCATTCGCCGACTTTTTCGGAAAGTCCAAATATGTCAAATTGCTTAACAAGAATACCTATCCGCACGGAAATTGCCAAGAGTCATCACGGATGATAACCTTAATTCTTATATCTTTATTTGACTGTATCGGATCTATTTGTATAACAATGGCAATACGTTCCACACAAAACCGATTAAATTGAATTGTCTAAAGCCCAATCTTCCATAAGTACAAATATGTTTGATATGGAGTTTCCATATACTACATATAATGTGTTAACCTACTATTGGAAATTTTATTTGCATAACAGTTCTATAAGCTCAAAAAATGTTCATCAACAGTCCCGGTACAAAAGCGAAGACAATAGTAATAATAATTATAACAATAGTTTTATTCAAAGACGGTAAGAAATATACATAACAATTATATACATCTTAAATCAAATGTAGCCTTCTGAAAATTACAATAAAAAGAAAACAACAACAACATACATGTACCATCAAAAATTAAATACTATACCCGCGAAAACAAACAACACAACTTACATACCATTACCATTTACACATGGTAAAATCAAATGATGACTAATTCGTACAATTTACGACAGATACTAGTATTTCAAACAAAGAAAGAAAAACATTTCTTTAAAATATTTAAGACTACTTAGCGAATAGTTATAAGTGTATCATTTCAAACGTTTATACTGTAATAAGGAAATGTATTTTTGAGATAATTTGTTTTATTTCTTGTACATAATGCAATGTCTTTACGTGAACTCGATATCAAATTGGTCATTTGATTGTTTGAAACAATCTACAGGTCCGGCATATAATTCGGTGCCATAAAATTTATTGTTTTGAAAACTAGTAAGGTGGATTTTTTTTTACTTTTGACATAGTTCCGAGCAACATACATTTAAATTTATCAGAATTTAGGGCCATATTAATTGTTTCGCACCACCTTTCAATATTATTGTTGCTTATATGTTATTGAAGTTTCATTTGCATTTTAATGAATTGTCTCCAGGTTCATACAGCGTAGAATCATCTGCATATAAATAAATGTTTATATTGTCGCTTGTTAAGCTATTCTATTTTCTAAGATTATAAAAAAAATAAAGGTCTTAATATTATAAGATCCCTGCGGGACACCAGAAATAATTTTCATCGTTGAATACTGTAAGGCGCCTATTTTAACTATTTGTTTTCTGTTTGAAATACGTGTATATGAATTAAATGATTTTACGACATTCTCAGAAAAAAATGTTAAAGCTCTGGTTTATTCAAAAGGATTTCATGATCAACTAAATCGAATGCTTTTTAATTTAAAACAACAGGTCCAACATATTTTCCGCTCTCCACATCCTTTAATCATGTATCTATCATTAAGAATGATGTCTGTTTTTCTTTTCAAAGTTTGACTCTATTTGTCCAGCAATATGACGTTCAAGTATTTTTAAATAGTCGAAAGAATGGATATAGGACAGTAATTATTTGCCTTATTTTTATCACCGAATTTGAAAATTGGCATTACTAAAACTTCTTTCAATTCAGCTAAAGAATACCAGATGTAATATTGTTATTGATATTTGATTTAATTATCGGAGTAATACAATCACCGCAAAGTTTAATGACTTTTTGGCCGATTCCATCTAAACCTCTAGATTTCTTGATATTAAGCTCATCGATGACCTTTTTAACTTGAAAAGGTGTTATTAATGTAGTATGAAATTCATGGTATATAAGGTTTCGGTTTTAGATTGAAGTCAGAAAATGTTATTTCTGAAAAAATTGTCTTTTATATGTCGTTTGAGATATTTACGAAATGTTTATTTAACTTATTTACAATATTTTAATTTCTGTATACTTCATTATTTTCTACCACAAGTCTATCTGGCAGGATTTAATACATATTTAATGTAATAATCATTCTCCACATCACCCCACCAGTATCAGACGATAATGTATAATCAAAGAATGTCAAACTTCGGTTCTTGTCAATCAATGGCCATAGCATTTTCAAAATAATTTTACTAAACAATACAAAAATGAGTTGTTTTTTCCGCCTTCACCAGAATTGTGCAGAGGATTGTAAGAGTTGTCTAATCAGATCTGAGAATCTAGATACACAAGTTTGTGAAAAGCAGTGTTTTATTTTACAGATTCTACAGGAAATCTGAGATAACCAGGTTTCTCATACGTCTGCTGTATTACTTAAAAATCAACTTTGAAGTATAGAAGTTTTTGATTGAGACAAGTGCCTCTATTTGCCTCAGTGTAGTTACTGGCCTGTAATTGTATCTTGCATGCTACTTTTGACACCCGGAGTAGGGGCGAATTTACAGAGTATTATAATTACAACAGCTGTTTCGTTTGGCATAATTAATGCATTGTTTGATCAATATGCAAGAACTAATAAAAGAGCTTGTGGTGTAACGCAAGAAAACACTTCAAAGTTTCAACATTAATTTATTTTCACAACAAAAGATCATTCAACAGTATTTCTACCAAATAAAACGGACAGAGTAATATTTTATTTAATTTTTACAGTAACCTAAGCCTATCTAGCTATCCACTTCAATAATTAGCCATCTTATAAGGCTGCCATAACCATTCCATTAGATAACAATTATATCTGCTAGTTTGGTTGACATACCCACTCACGTACAAATGTAGTAAATCCGATTATTTTATTTATGCTTCGGAGGGGCGTGTGTCATTTTCCTAACATAACCACTCGCGTACAAATGTAGTTAATCCGGTTATTTTATTCATGCTCGGGGTTGGGGTGTGTGGGGGCGTGTTTCATTTTCCTACCTTACCCACTCGCGTACAAATGTAGTTAATCCGGTTATTTCTTTCATGCTTGGGAGGGGCGTGTGCCATTTTTCTAACAAAGTACAAACTTACGAGCACCCATGTGAAGGAAGGAAATAATCGCGTGTCCCTCTACACTTTTAAATCCGGAATACAAGGTTTACTGCAAAATTCACTCTCTTTCAAGTAACTTTGCTCCTGCAGTTTAGAAATAAGTTTAAGGATGCAACAAATAGTCAATAGTAAAATTGCATTGAAAAGAACTACTCATATACTCAACTACAGTATGTGTTGATGAACTTGTAGTTGTGCTATAACGGTTGTAATGGCTCGATGTTAGAGCTTTCCTAGATCCAAAAGACCAAGTCGGGAACCATTTCGTTTAAATACATAAACATTAATCACAGCATTTTAAGGTAAAGAAGGCGTAACGAGCGAGAATTTCTAAAACACGTTGCATCCTTGATAACATGTTTTAATTAAATAATAGCAAAACCTGATCTTCACCCGATGTACAGTTATTAAAAAATTCAAATGCACAGGTTTTACGCAGATGGTGTCCAAAATTCACGTTTTAGCCTAGCCCTAAATAGATGTGACGTTGCTGTTTTTACGGCGATCAATTTAGTTTCGGGGCGTCCATTTAATTAAGGAAAAGTACTTTTTCATTTAATATAACAGGCCCGTTGAAACATATACGGTGATGTAATTTTCAAATATATACTCTTAACTATTCGCCGAAGAAATGCTTACTTTATGCAAAAATCATGCCAAATCTTTCTAAGAAATTATTGGTTTCGAGCGGAATGACCGAGTAGTTTGTAAATACTGTCCCATAGATTAAAAAAAATCATATAAATTTATTTTACTGTAAAATATGCAAAAAAAAAAAAATAATAATACGGGGGTCTCCGACTTCGTTTTCCCTGTATTGTCTTAATTTTCCCCAATTCCCCTTTTCACGCACAGAGTTTGTGTATCACAATTTCACAAAGAACTGTTTGTATTTTAGGGAAAATTAAGTTAATTACAACAACATAAATTTCATTTTAAACGTATTCTAATTTTGTAAGTCATTTTTCAATTACTTTCCGATTTTTATTGACACTCTTGTTTACCTGAATGCGTGTTACACACAAAAAAAACGTAATGAAAAAAAAATGATACTTGTTACTAAACATTTTACTGCTCGTTTTCTCCTCCATAGATCTTTTTGAATTTTGTGAAAATGTTCCTGAAACCGGAGATGTTAGTTCGAGCCCGACCAGCTACAACGCTCCATGAAATGGGAAAGATTTCTTACGGAGAGTGCTTACTGATTAAAAACTATAAAGACTGACTGAATAAGCAGACCGCCGTGACATAAGTGGAAGATTGTTGAGGAACGGCCTAAACCCAACACAATTAATGGTTATCAAATGCATAAGTGCAATAATTTATTTATTTCATGTCCATATTTCTACCAACTTAAAAGTCATAATTAGCCAAGAATAATTATTGTTTAAGGGTTTTACTTTCGCTTTTTTACAAGCACTAAACTCTTTTTCCACAGTAAAACGAAACTTACATCTGTCCCATTGAAAAATATTAGTCACGGATAGAGTGAATGTATCGTAACCTATCAAACCTATGCTCGGTCAATTGACAGGCGGACGCTCCAACCAGTTTGTCATTCGGTCCGACATGAGGGGTGGGGATAACTTTTGACTGAATGAATTAGATAAGAGACTAGTTTCCTAGGGGTTATGTTTCGGGGGACCCGGGTTCGAAATTTTTGTATAAAAGTTTGGAAACGGCACCAATATTTCATGTTTTATACTTCAGTTTTTTCATATCACCCGGTTTTGTTTCAAGCTAAAGTTGAAAATGACAGGGATTTAGCGGCTATATCCAGCTATAATATTCACGTTGTCCAAATACACATGCTGATAAAAACGGTGGAAGTTTTTATCTGAGTGTTAAGTATGAATACGGTCAAATGTTAACAAAATCTTAGCCATATTTTTACTCTAAACATAAATAAATTTGTTGTACTTCAAGGTGTTCATTCTAGCTTTGATGGTAAGACTAGATGGCGCTCTATTACGCCTTCTTGACCTTAATGAGAAAAAATAAATGTTAGAACTTACTAAACTAAATCACTATCAGAGAAAGGTACAAATCGCAGTTTTAATATTGATGTCTAAAGTGTTAAATAAAAAGGTGTGTAGATCTTGACACACTACTAAAACTTAAGATACGTAAGAAATGACTTAAGTCAGAAAATAAAATAGCGTGGTGAGTACGATTTAAGTCTTGTTTTCAGATAAAAGCACTTTAAACATAATTGTGCATGTTGTATCTGTCTGAAATTAATGTTGATTTTTTAATGTTTTCGTCCACAATAAAAAACAAGAATTACTTATTAAGTTGTTTTATAAATAACAAATATACTTGAGTAAAATAAATTTCTAACCTAAGTAACACTTAAGTAAATAATCAATTTCTTATACTTATACTTAAGATGCTTTATGAATACGGCCCCTGGGCTAGTTTAATTATGAAAATATGAAGTCCTTACTTATTTCCTAAATATGGTAATTTCGTATTGTTTAGACAATAACAAAACAACAATGAGCATTACAGGCATTACAAAAACCTATTGTGTACATCGTTGATAAGATCAACAAACAGTGATTTAAAAGTTGAAGTTGAAATGTTATCAGTTACATATAAATAAATCAATACGACATAGTTATGACATAACATAAATAGTAACTCCTTAAAAATATTCAAATTAACTAATCATCTCAGTACCACTTAACCAGTGAACAACGCAAAAAAAGAATTATATATTAGAACAAACGTTATAAAAACTAGACAAGAAGGAGTATAATACACATAACGTGTGTGTACATGTATGGAGGGGGGAGGAGGGGAGGGTGTGTGTAGAGGTGGTGACAGGATACTTTGGGCAAGAAACTAAATGATTCTCTCTTTTCTTTTTTTTTGTGGGTGGGGGGGGGGGGGGAGGGTGGGGGGAAGCAGGATAATGTGTGTGTAGTTGTGGTGACAGGATATTAAAAGTTAAGAAAATAAATATGTTTACGAGGGGTGGGGGGGAATGTAATACCGGTTAGGGGTGGGAATGTTGCAGTGAAAGGATACAAAAGGGCATGTTACTAAATGATTTTTGGGGGGGGGGCGTGTATGAGTGAGCGGTGTGTGTGGGAAAACTGGGGAGAGTAGGGGTGTATGTGTGCGGTGGTGGTGAAAGGATACTAAAGATTAAAAAACTAAATGATTTTATTTGGGGGGAGGGATAAATGGGTGGGAGGGGGGCTGTAATGTAGATTGTTGCAGTATGCACATCGTCTCATCACCACCTACCTATATTCAAAGATTCAAGTCAATACCTTAAATAATTCTAAGTTATGCTCTGAACACACAATATGATGGGCATATTGGACCTTGCTCTAACCTTGATCTCTGACCTACCACTCTGGTGCATGCGCTCTGCACGGCACATTACTACCTACCTACATCTCAATTCAGAATTCAATATGTAATAATAAATTATGTTCCGGACACGACATAAGACGCACAAATTTGAACTTTGATTTCAAATTGTGACTTTGACCTTTGACATACAGAGCCTGGTTAAGTGTTCTCACAACGTCTCATCCTCACCTACATACATGCCAAGTTTGAAGTTAATGCCTTGCATGGTTATTTATTTACGCTCAGGACGCAAAATATGATTGACAGTTTTGACCTTTAAGCTCAGTTTTAGACATTTAGACATTGACCTTTGACCTACAGAGCCGGTTCAAAGGCTCTGCAAATTGTCTCATCGCAATCTTACTATATGCCATGTTTAAAGTCAAAACTTTTAATGGTTATAAAGTTATGCTCCGGACAAGAATTATGACTGACGGACAGACCCACAGACGGACAGACAGACGCACGCGCCATCACATAATACAACCGTTTTTTTTCATAACGGGCGTATAAAAAGGCTTACAAACTGACATTTTTCATTCACTTTGTCAGAATGTTTAAAATGAATAAAAAAATAATTGAAAATGTCACAGCTACGATATAACATAAAAATCTTATATTTGGAAACAACTTCTGACGACAAAAAAATGTAACATGCAACTAGTGAACAACGGAAATACATATTTAATCACAACATAGAAGTTTCACTTTGTACGTAATGAACACTCTTGTACACATTTATATATTTAAAAAAAACCTACAACAGAATGACGGTACAATTAAACATTTAAAACCGGAGCCGGATATATCAAGCATTGATATTTAAACTTTCAATGCATTCTCTTATCAAACAACCAAGAGACAATACATCTTCTGCCTTCTCAAGTTTCCCCGATGACATGTGCGGTTGTTGATCCAGGTACAAGTTTCTAATTTTCTGGAAAAGAGGAAATGCGTATAAGAGAAGAACCTGCAATATTAATTCATTTTATTTCAGTTGATAAATGTAGCATTTTGCAAAGTACCTTCAGACTATTTCTTGTATTGTTTATACAAACTTTGATAAATATAACATTAAACTTTCGTTTAGAAAACGTATTGTTACTGTCATTCTTTTACTGTATATATAAATAGCAATAGATAGGTAATAAAACACAATTGAAATGAATGGTCGTTATTCACTGAATCCATGTATAAAATAAGTAAAAGCACCAAATATTTGTTAGAGAAATATAATTAATCGTAAGGAATTTTCCATTATGTTCATTCCTACAATGTAAACTTAGAACTCATCTGATTTTTACACAACAGGAATATTTCTCGTGGTACTTGAACATACAATCAACAATTTATAGTTAATAATGAAATACACTTACATTACCAAGCCAATATTAAAAAGAGGACCTCGCAAATACACTGTTTAAAGAAACATACGGAATATATTCGCATATACAAATAGCAGGTTGTATCTAAAAGTATTACATTACATTTCTTTTGGGCGAAATTTGAATGACGATATTCTGTTTGCCCAGTGTTTCCAGAACCAAACATTCCTTATGCAGAGAAGACAACGCTCTAGTGATTTTGACTGTAATCCATGCGATCTCGTCCATTGTTAGTGGTCTCTGTGTCATGAGATCTGATAGACTGATACTCTGTCCTGATTGCCTCCCTCGAAACAACGAAAATAGGCGCACCATTGTTTTTCCAATAACTACGATAGAAGTTACTTATAGTTTACTACTTTGGAAAATATTGCACAGAAACATTATTTAAATACGTAATCTAAAATCAAGAATTTTTTGCAATATAGAAAATACCATGATAACGGCTATTTGCGTGGCTAAAATAAAGCGGATTTTATAAACAGATTAATTACGCAACACTTCTTTATTATCCAAGTCGACAATTTGTCGGTAAACGTTATAAAGGCAGACTAACTTTATGTGCGTTTATAGAAACGCCACATTATTCCTCTCCCCTACCCCCACACAAATATTTCTACTGTTACTGCATTGAAACACATCAAACTATTTCGCGGAGAGATTATAGTTGTTACATAACTCGAAATGTTTCATTCACTTCGTTGAAAACATGACATTACATTACCTCTCATGAACAGACTCAATTAAACCGAGTCTGCTATTATTCTTCTTGGTTGCATTCTTTGCTTCCGAAGGATCTTTTTACAGATTTTATTAACTATCACAACAGCAATCTTTAAGTGCCGTGTGGCGGCTGTAAAAGGTCTCCCCGTACTTGGATTCAGTGTTGTTATATTTTCTGGTCCTTTGGGAACATGGAGTTCATTCAACATATGTGTAATAGAGTTCCGCTTAAGCCAGTGCTAGGGTGCGTGAGAGGTGTTGCACATTTCATTACCTCTCATGAACATGTGTCCAGACTCAGTCAACCCGAGTCTGCTATTATTCTTCTTGGTTGCATTCTTTGCTTCCGAAAGATCTTTTTACAGATTTTATTTACAACAGTATGATCAATTAAAATTTATATGCTTTTAACATGATTTATAAATTATCCACTAGTTATGGTTACTTTTATTTTGTATTTACCTTCCGAGAGATTCACATGGTTTTGTTCTTCTATCCTCGGAGTGAATGCCTGAAAAGCAATATACATTCTAAAGATACACTCAGTATAGAGATCACGAGTTCAGGTCTTGGACAAAGTGCATACTGATTTTCATTAAGGCAATTAGTCTTTGGCCTTTGGTATAATAGGTGTAGTCATAAGCTGCTTCGGTGAAAGCAAGCATGCACAGCTCTCTACAGAAAGAGAATAAGAAAAATTATTGAGTTATCTTGGGTTTTGAGCAAACAAAATATACAGAATATATGAAAACTGGTCGGGACACCACATGACATGTCGAAGCAAGTACGGGAGCTAAGGCCCAAGCAAGAGGTGTTTCACTGTAAATGTACAATTCATACTCACTGAATAGTGTTACAAAATAGCCAAAGAACGGTTGAAATTTGTAAAAATAACGATGTATCTATAAGAAGCTAATATTGAAAGACTGGCTTCATGCAATCATAATTTAATTAGTAGTATTAGTTTACCTGGTGCTGTTTCCTTATAAAGGAGGTTATACTCTCATACACGTAAATGAGAATTCACTCGTTGAATACATGAACTATACATACAAGACAGACTCTTTGTTTAAATAAAATATATAATGTCTGGCTATATGCGTACGTATATGAATCTTAATAATAGAAATGAAATAGATGCCTCAAAGTGTACTTCAGTTAGGAAAACACAAGACGCGACAGTTCTTCCATTGCAAATATATGCCTTTAGATTCTCTATAAATACTAAAATGCAATAGGATAAATGTGAATTATCCCGTTAACCTTTAGCATGCTGACGGCAAGTGATTCTGTCTTTGCGACCAATGCAGACCAAGATCAGCAGTGTTTTCTATTCAGTCAGTAAAGTTTCAGTGAATACCCCTTTGAATAAGAAGTGGTATTGTCCAAAGAGAATGATAGACCTGTCCATTTAAAACATTTAGCAGGGTAAAGGTTAAGCAGTAACAAAAGATATTGTGTGTGCTGTCGTCCAATGTCAATACTTACCTTTGCACTGATAATTGCTGAAATCGTGTACAAGAATGGATTAAGTGCAGAATTGATTGGAAGAACCAAGACTGCAGTCCAAGCGTACACCTCACCAGGAATACTCTGTCCATTGATAGCCATGATTCCTGCAAAAAAATATGTGAGAAGACATTATGAAATTGTCAGTCATGCATGATGTTATCGCACTGACTGCTGTAAGAAGGTCGGTGATTCTATCCAGTGTTGGGTTTGATTTCTAAAGATTTACATTTTGCTTCCAAAACGAATTATAACTTTCGATGAACTAGTATTTAAAATACAATTTTGCATGTTTTTTTTCCTTCTTCAGAACATAACAGTTTGACAGAAAGTGTAATGAAACACATTACAAATACATGATAAAAGCATCTAATTCAATGTCCATTCATTTCTATAGATATATATGTATTATATAACTAAACAATGATGGATGCATATACAGGATAACGTAAACGATACTACCCAATGTCAGTACACGTGAATTTCTGAATTGTATTAGAAATGCTTACTGACGAAGCCAGTGGGATATTATATCTAATCCAGAAAGTTTACATTTACAGCCGGTAAGATAAGGTTACTAATTAAAATCAATGATTTGTACCTTATTACATATACAGTTGGAAAGTTTACTTAGAAGTAGCTGAAAAGAGATACCTAAACAGCTTGGGGGCTATTGTAACATAAGAAGGATAAATGCATATGTAGCCAGTAGAATAAGGTGACTTATCAAGTAATAGTTTAGCAATGCTGTAGGATGAAGTGACTAAATAAATACTAAATATAATTACCCATGCAGCCTATTGGAAACCAACACATGAAGTCAGTGGTTACCAACATCAATAAATTCCTGGCTACTTTTAAATCATTTCTGCGGGTAACGTTTGTTCTTAATTTGGCCGATGTATTTTTCTTTACTTCCAGATAAATTAGAAGCTGTCCGATTGCTATCAGTACGAACATCACAAAATTGAATCCAATAAAGATACTGGTAGAATATTGCCATCCAGGAGGTCTGTCACGTGTCAACGGTAAGGCAAGGCAGACTGCAGATTTACTATAGAAACCGTCGCTGAAATACTCAACGTAAATCAATGGTAATGTGGACAAAAACAACACAGATACCCAGCATGCAATACATAATGCTACCCCCATCCGAACAGGTAAACGATAATTGCCGAATGGAAATTTTATAACAAGTATCCTGTCGATAGTTATAAGAGCAATAAAGAGAACACTTGCCTCTGAAGATACTGTAGATAATACACCTGCAAGTCGACACCATACACTGTTCCTCCAGTAGTCTTCAGCTTCTATGTATCTGACATAAAAACAAAAATAATATGTAGTATGTCCAGACTGTTAAATACTTTGACGAGATATATTTCATACTTTTAATTTCGGTTAGATGTTTGAATGACTTTTATGCAGATTTTATATTAAAATGCACAGAAATTAATATTTTTTGACCACCTATTTTCTTATGTATGCTTTTAATAGTTCATCTTCGTCATAGTTAATATATCAAACTATTCAAAACTTTAAAGATTATATCAACTGAGTGGAGGCAATACACCTGTTATATAAATCTTGAATAATCAACCTTCATTGTTTGTTTCTCCGAACTATATTCTCATTATATGAATCAGGGCAGACTTTTTTATTTATATAAATGGAGATTTTAGACTTCAGTAAGAGTTGTTTCTCTTTCTTTTTTTGTTCTACTTACCTATTCCTAAATACTCTGTCAGCTATGGCAATGATAAACAGGTAGAAGCCCATCAAGAGGTCCGATACGGCAAGGTTGGTAACAAATATACCATAACACATCTTGACACTTTTCTTGTCGAAATAAAGTCTGTATACCAATGATATTAAATTGCCGATCAGGGCTAAACTGCCTATTGTCCAGAGCAACCCCTGCAATGTTCCGTTTCTCATCAAATCGGCGCACGACGAAAATTCGTCTTTATGTGGCAAGCAAGACTCTTCATTTTGATAAGACGGACGAATGCAGCAAAATTTGTACGCAGGTGTGTGGAGATTTTCAACATCTGTTAGTCCACGGAACATATTTTTCGTAAAAATACTAATTCGATTCCCCTGCAGTTTTAAATATTTCACGGATAATCTGTTGAAAGCGTTGTCACCTATTTCTTCTATCTTATTGAAGGAAAGATCAAGTTCTTCCATGGTGAGACCATCAAATGTATTCATAGATATTTTAGAGATACTGCAACCTGTAAAATCTAAGGAATGTATCTTCAAGCCATTAAACGCTCCTGGTTCAATATACGTTAGAAAGGAATTTCCATGCAAGTGGAGGTTAGTCAAATGTAGTAATAAAGCAAAGACTGATGAAGTCAAACGTGCCAGACGATTGTATGATATGTCTAAAGTTCTTAAGTTTTTCATTCTGGAAAAATACGAATCAGACAATCCCGTAATTTCACATTGTGATAGATTCAGTGAAATCAGATAACGGAAGTCAACATCTCTATCATATGCTGTAAGAAATGCCTTCCCAAAAGATTTAGTAGTGCTTAGATCAAGAGATCGTGTAGAGCTGTGTATATCCCAAATGGGAAAGGTTTCATTGTCAACTTCTTCAGAACATTTCATCGTAAGAACACCACAAGTGCAAAAAGATGGACATTTAAACTCGCAGTTCATTTCATCATCTCCTTCCGGGCACTGTATAATGCTGTCACACAATTGGGCAAGAGGTAAACACACTCTGCTCATCAAGCATCGGTATCCCCAACTACATGAAGTATTTTCCAGACCTATGTTTATATTTGTATAAAATTAATTCAAAATACAAATAATGTTCTATATTTGTTAATTAAATGTGAAAACGATAATTTTACTACAATTCTGTCAATTTTATAGTAGCTGCCCCACATGTAATTGTCTGATTAAATTTCAACACAGTACTCTGTCTTGATTACTGTACTGCTTAATCCACGGTTTGCTAAAAGAAGATTATTATTATTATTATTATTATACAAGATTTATATAGCGCCCTTTTCATGATAAGCACGTTCAAAGGCGCTTTGCATATACTGCAGCCACACAGGGCGCGAAATAATCCTCTACTAGTACAGACACAGAACGATCTGACCAGAGGGGCAGAGTGCGATAAAGCCCCCAGAACAGACAGAAAGAACTTTTCAGATATAGACGTGTCCGGCTAACTTAGCCTAGCTCTTTTCGAATAGACAGTCTGGTTCTTTAACGTGCTCGGTGTATAGCACCGATACACGCGAAGCCGTCTTTCCTGGGAAGAACCAGTACAGGCCTCTAGTTAGGTGGGAGACGCTCAAGAGCATTTCAGAAATTTCCAGTGCCTGGACTGGGATTCGAACCCCGGACCTCTGGATTGACAGTCAATCGTGTTACCGCTAGATCACCGGCCCACCTATACTATGTTTTTATATCCTATAGATCTCGTAAGGAATGTCATTGAATCATAAAATGATAAAGATATCACAAATATGATATTTTTTATAAAAGAAAATACAATAAGACGTTCTGTTCTTTTTATTTTTATTTCAACACACGAAACTGATAGCTTTGGATTCAATTAACTTTGGTTTCACCTTATTTTAAATTATAAAATAATGTAAAAATAGTTTTTCTTTGTAGAA
This sequence comes from Mercenaria mercenaria, assembly GCF_021730395.1. Lineage (NCBI taxonomy): Eukaryota > Metazoa > Mollusca > Bivalvia > Venerida > Veneridae > Mercenaria > Mercenaria mercenaria. Next base: position 5,190,353 of record NC_069378.1, read on the forward strand.
GAGAGAACAGTTTCTCGTGCTTTCGACTATGGTGATTAATCTTTAACACAAATGTAGAGTTTTTTTCCCCAAAACAAACATTTGTTACAAAATTACCAACGTCACCCGCCTAAGGACATTTATCACAAAACATACTGCATGCCAAAACAACATATTTTTCTTAAGTCAGGGTGGGGTGGGTGGGGGTGGGGAACATACTAACAATGCATATAAATCATAACTATATCATAATAAATGTTAGTATCTGTATTTTAAAGATTTAATGTGTTTTTATATCAAAATTAGCAAAAAAGATAAATTAGAAAATAATGAAATATTTCATCATATGGAAGGGAGGTAATTAATAAATGAAAGTGATGACATTTATATGGTACAAATGAAACTTGTTTCAAAAACACAACATAGAAAGTAAATATCAGTGTTGGTCAATGAACTGCACTTCGTATCATCATAATGTATTACAATCATAATAATACCGTATTTACCTATATAAATATATATATCAGAAAGTTATAACTTGTGCCTGGGTTTGCATGGAAATCTACAATTGTTTATAGCTTTTTATATCTATCAGTACCAACCATTTTACTTTACACATAATTTCGTTTTTAAATGAGTTACGTTACAGACCGGACAAGAAACAGACCATGTTTACCTTTGATCTCTAAGTGTGACCTTGACCTTTGAGCCTAGGGTCTATGTCCTGCGCATGACGTCGTCTCATTATGGATAATATTTGTGCTAAGTAATTGTAAAATTCCTTTATGAATAGAAGAGTTATTGACCGGACATGAAACAAAGCATGTTAACCTTTTACCTCTAAGTGTGACCTTGACCTTGGAGCTAGGTATCTTGGTCTAGCAATTGACACGTTGTCTCATTATTTGATGTATTTGTGCTAAGTTATTTCAAATTCCTTCATGGATGGCAGAGTTAGGACCGGACATGAAACAAACCCTGTTAACATGTGACCTCTAAGTGCGACCTTGACATTGGAGTTAGAGACCTAGTTAGGTATTGCGCATGACACGTTGTCTCATTATAGGAAACATTTTTGCCAAGTTATTTTAAAATCCCTTTATGGATGGACTGGACACGAAGTATGACGGACGGCATGACGCAACCATTTTTTGTCTCCCTTTTGTTTTGAAAATGGCGGGGGACAATAAACGAATAGCAATATAACAATTTATTATGATTACAAGCTGAATGTGTTTATGAACACATGTAATCATGTGCATTGCACCTACACACACAGTTAATCATTTAGATCATTAAAATGCTGTAAACGACGCAGCTTTATGTTAGGTAGGTTTTTCATATTTACTATTATAGACACAAAACAACAACATTACATAAAATCGATGCTTATTAGAAAGTTGTATTTTATTGATTGTATTTAACTTTGCAATTACTCTCCCCCATCCTTTAAATTATGAAATTATTTTAAAAGCTTATGAATTATTTCCTTCGTTTAAAACGTAATTTCCGCTTTTACATTGGATAGACATCCATTCATAACAGATTTAAAACTGTTATATTATTTGTATTTGTTTGGTTTAACGTCGCACCGACACCACTATAGGACATATGGCGACTATCCAGCTTTGATGGTGTGGGAAGACTATTATTTCATCACGAGCGGACATCTGGGTAGATTCGCCGCCCTTCCGTAAACAAGATAGATGGCTTCTTCACATGAAAAATTTAACGCCTCGAGTACAGCTCGAACCATAATAGGTGAGGGGTTAGTGATTCAAAGTCAGCGACCTTAACCACTCGGACCTGGAGGCCCCAGATTTAAAACTAAGTGTAACATTTTAAGTATCACTTGGCTGCACGCATAAACAAAAGGAGGTAGTAACAGTTTTACAAAATTGTAGTTCTAATGTAAAATACATATCTTTGATCGACAACAAGGATGGGAACAACAAATTTCAAATATACCTCCTGTGAAAATCTAACATAAATTAAGCTATCTATGAAAACAATTAAGTGTAAACAATCCCGATACAGTTCGGTTTTTGGAGGTTTCCGGAATTCAGAAGTTTGAACGTTTGTAGGCAAAGTGGACGTGGTGCACAAAAGTTATGTTTTCTTACACGTAGGGTGGAGATTATTATCCTTTCAAATTTTACAATTTCATATAATGAAATTAACTAATTCATTCATTAATTAATTACAAATATTAAGGACAATAAATACATAAATAACAAATATAAAAAGAAACAACACATCTTTAATAATAGCATTTACACAAACATTTTCCACTTATATTTTACCATCTTTGGAGTCCCGGGTTCGTCAACATTAAATTTTAATTAATATTGATAATGCACAGTTTAATCAATGTAACTAAATCAATTAAAACACCTATCTTTTTTTATCTCAAACATTAAGAAAGTTTTTAACATGTAAGATTTTTAATTCATCACGTTTTCATTAATTGAATACAAATGAAAGTTATCGCTGATTACTTCCTTACTTTTGCATAAAATGATCATTGTGATTATATAGCGTGTCAGAATAAACGTGTGTCGCTAAAAGATAAACAAAAAAACATGTTGACAGCGTTTTTGGATTTTCAGGTGACACTTTTAATCCAGGAAATATTGTGCTGTTCGGTTTTTGGAAGTCAATTTTAGTGTTAAAATATAAACGGTGCTTCAAAAATCGTCCGGTTTTCAGAATTCGGAAGTTCCGGTTTTCAGAAGTTAAAAATATATAGAAATAAGAACAGAAACAAACGGGACCTGGAGTTTGGTGCGGTTTTCAAAGGTTTCCGGTTTTCAGAAGGTCCGGTTTTCGGAAGTTACACTGTATTAATGCTTTAAAGGGATTGACCTGCACATTTTAGGCGAAAAATAATTTCTCTCAAAAATCCATAGAAAGTGAGAACTCTGAAAGTTACTAGTGGTACAAACCTATTGACATATTTTGCAAGAACCAAATATATTGTGCAGAAGGTAATAAACTGTTGCAACGCGTTTGAAATAATGCAGAAAATTTATATTTTTCTTGCATTTTTACCAATATCTAACTTTATTTTCACCCATTTTATCATTTTTCAGGGTCATACATACATTCTATGACAAACTCAGTGGAAATAAACAAGTTAAAAAATGTCACCCAAATTGTGGGCATGTAGCTTTAAACAAATGCATTTCTTGACTTAAATCTTATTAACCATCTTCAACATCTTCAACAGAAAGTGCTCTAAATAGATTTTAGTATAAGGCATCAAACACTTGTCACACGTGTAGCAGAAGACAGAAATTTAGCATACGTTATAAAAAACAATAAACTTGACAGAAAATTGATATATGTTATAAGAACAGTGTACTTAAAAGCAATTTTTATAACAACAATTTACTTATTTAGTAGACGTTATAAAATCATTGTGTATCTGACAAGTTAAAGTTAAGCATGCGTCATAACAACAGTGTACTTAGCCGAAGCTCTAATGTTCGTTAAAAGATCATTTAGCACCCTCTTCGAGTGCGGGATGTCGAGGGTTCGCTCCCAAGCCGCATAATACAAAAGACGAGAAAAATGATACTTGTAACTTCCTGCTTTGAACTCAGCATTAAGAAAACAGTTCTAGAACTGGCTAGCCTGGAGTCAGTATAATGTGACTTAGCTCTTCCAAAACAATTAAATGCTTAATTGACACCTAAATGTTATTTATAACTTAACATACTTCAGTATACATAGTTTTCTGATATTATAAGATGTTGTGTGTTTAAACTGCAGTTATTCTATGTATCACTAGTTCAATCTTTATTATTTTCCAAACTTTAAAGTATTTATTTCTATTTACTATTTTCTTCATTACTTTTACTATAGGAGCGCGTTGTATTGTATATAAAAAGCGGTGGCATAAATAATTCATTCAGATACAAAAACGTGTATTAGTTTGTCCCTACTAACGAAAAATGAGAAATTGATATTTTCCATCAATTTAAAAAGCAAAAACAAGATTTTTTCGACGGGGTTACAGACGTATCCCCCCCCCCCCGCCCCCCACCCACACACACACACACACACTTATAAAGTCCACAGGAGTTGCCAATCCCTCCTTTGCTTTTGTGTCCAATTATACCCTAAATTGGAATCAATTCATTCCGTATACAAATAGATAATTATCATCTTAAACCGTTATCTTTTTAATTCTATTTATTCTTTAAATCTTAAAGTTTTTATCTAACAATATCGAAGTGGTGGTGAACGCAGCTGTCAAATTTAACAGAAAGGGGTGGGTTGCGGGGTGGGGTGTTCTACACTCACAACCTTTGGGGGGCGTTCAAAATTCCATTGATCATAATCTCCTCGGCTCAAAAATGGCATAGTGATCAAAACCCCATTAGCAGAAATAACAAGGTGGTCATAATCACCTCAATGGATAGTCAAAATCCCCTTGGCAAAAAGCCCCTCAATGATTGTTGTGAGTTTTATCCGGCAAACGTAGAATAAAGTCTGGATTCGGCGTACGGAAATGAAAATGGTTTTGTGAATTAATGGCAACTAGTGAGTAAATTTATTACAATGGCACTGTTACTATCTTTCTAAAGTTAAAATATGATAACAAAACATCTGACACTTTAAATAATTCAAAATAATGTCTTCGATTTAGCATGAAATGTGCGGTTCACTTTAATTATATTCAAATATCTCAAAAATAAGCGCACGGACCTATACATGTTATTTCACCATATTATAGGCCATATGTTTATATACAACTGTGAGAAGTTTCATTTAAAGATACGTTGTAGAAAAATTTCTATTCGCAAAAATATTATTAAAGTTATGACTTTTCCATAGACTCCCATTATGAAATATTGCGTGAGATCCAAATGTTTCAAATCAGTCTAGCAAAAACTCAAGCAAACAACCCTATCTTTTTTATTTGCTGATTTAGCTAAGTAAATTCTGAAGTTTTGAAAAAATCTGGGTTTAATCAAATTCTCTATTGTAGAAAATTTTCGATCCGGACGTGCAGAACTGTCTTAGAACAGCAATTTCAGTGACAGATAGCCGCGTACCCTAAGAATTTATTATAGATGTCATTCAAATCGGAGAAAAATATATACAACAGATATTTGATGTTTGAAGAAAAAAACTCCTTTGACAGATAAAATGAAAGAAAATATGACATTTTCAAATGTAAGGAACAAGCTTATTTTTGTTTTGTGAGTGAATTTGGACTTGGGAATGCTTGTTCTTTTCTGACGAAAATAAGAATAAAGCCGGTTCCTCAGGTAAATATGATTTATAACATATCTATCTTCAATCAATGCTTCTATACAATAAATCTTTTTTATTGCGGCAAACCAGTTCGTAGTATAATGATGATTTTATGTAAGTTTACTTATTGTTGAGGTCACACAAGCCTGAATAGTATTCCCTATTTATATTCTACATAAAACTGACATTTTAAAGAGCTACCAAACATAGCTAGACCCATTTCAGAGAACAAATCTTTGCCTCATTTTAAAGAGTTATGATAAAACTGATATAAAACGAAGAGAAAAGTAGGGGTCATGTATCCTCTAAACGAGATTTCTCTTGTCACATTTACTTAATGTAAAATTACACTGCACTACTCATATTCAAATTGAGTTTCACTACACCAAATACAACCTCCTCTCCCAGTATACTACCAAATTATCGAAAATACATCCACAATGAAATTTTAACAGAAACCAGCTTCAAATTAGACCGCTGTGACCATGCGAAGAAAACAGTGTTCAAAAACCTGGCCGCCATTACGCGACCAGATGGCTCCCACGCTGGTTCCTTTACTATAGTAAATAATAAAATCTGTAAAAAGATCCTTTGGAAGCAAAGAATGCAACCAAGAAGAATAATAGCAGACTCGGTTTGATTGAGTCTGTTCATGAGAGGTAATGCAATGTGCAACACCTCTCACGCCCCACAGCACCGGCTTAAGCGGAACTCTATTACACATATGTTAAATGGACTCCATGATCCCAAAGGACCAGAAAATATAACAACCTTTATTATAGTAAACCTGTTGAGCGGTGGGTTTGTCACAAAAGAGCGCATACGCATTAAAATCAAATCATCCAGTAAACAATCACGGCAACCAGTAGTATTTCAAATTGGTTGAATTTCGTTTTGTCATTTCGATTTGGCATTATAATTCAACAAAAAAAGTACCGGGAATTTAACTCTACATTTTTTTCTCAAGTTACATATATGAAAACACTACAGAAATATAGAAAAAAGTGATTAAGAAAAAGTGAGTTAAAACGGTTTTGTAGACAACCTTCAATTTCGTTTTCACAACACTGAAAATTAATTCTATATGATATGCATGTATTAAAATGACCCGTAGGCTGCTGGATAGAAGTTTAGTATCGTGATGATTACAGAAACATTTTTAGATGATAGGACAGACATTCAGTTAAAGTAATAAAACGTTTCGGTATGGCACATGACAAAAATTGAGTGCCAATTCTATTAAGGGTTTTTGTTCAAGTATTTAAAACATGGATAAAAATTAACAAATACGGTTTATTGAATAATATACGCAAACATTTTAAATGCCGATGAATAGCTGTAAGTACTTAATATATTAAGATAGACAAAAAAGACCTCAGTTCGTTTTTAGTACTTTTTGTTTTGTTGATGACATGTAATTTGAAACATGTAATCACCGCTAGAAATGTATGTACTGACGTTTTATGTATGCTTTTATTTGATTTGGGTTATACGGCGCACCAACACAGTATAGGTTATACGGCGCACCAACACAGTATAGGTTATATGGCGCCAAACAGGACTACAATTTTTGATTTCACATCTCATTTACATCGAAATAAAAACATGAGGTTGGAATCAAAATTTGTATACCTGCTGGAATCACACAGTTACAGCAAAACAAAGTGTTAAGACCCTATTAGTCGCCTCTTACGATCATGCAAGGGTAAGACAGTGGTTCCAATTCTTTTCATACACAGATCGTCCCAGAACCACATGGGGCTTTATGTATGCTAGTTTATTTAAAGTCTACAAGGGATAAAACATTACAACATAAGATGACAACAACGTTCTAACTGCCAAAGGATGCCTTCCATGATTCGAGTTAAAAATGAAATAGAAAGGAGAGGGACTAGAAAGTAAATTTTTAATTGGTGAAGATTGTAAGAACATGGGTAGGTATGTTCTGAAATACTTACTTCTGCAATGCTCCTTTAACAACAACGGTCCAACTGCGTCCAAAACCTTCCAGTTTCTAATAAGGATTTCAGATACAGATGATGGAACAATTTTCGTGTTTGACTTTATAGAGGGATCTTCACGTATATTCAATACATGGGTTTCACCATTACTTATGCCAATAAATTTAATCATATTGTTTGAAATAATATGTTCATATTCGCTCAGTCTTGATTCAGATATAAATATAAGCAGGTGAGTTTTTGCGCTTGTAAATAACTTGTGTAATCCAAGTAAATTTTCAAAAGACCATTCTGGCCAAATTTTAAATGCAGGATTGATGTTTACTTTATATTCATTTCTGTCATAAACTAGCTCGTGCCCATTATAAGATTTTATTAAATTGCCTTCCATTACACCGCTCATAAAATAATGTTGAAAAACCACAACAGTGTTATTTTCAGAATACAGTTTACTAGCTAGCCTATTGGCTTTCTTTTGAAATTTATCTGCTTTCGTCATGTCTATGAATATCAAAATCGTCTTTTTATCATTCAAACACCCTGAAATAGATCAAGTTGAACATAGTTAAATGACAAAGAACTAGTTGATGATAAATAGGATGGAACTCTTTGGTACGGATCTCAATTTTCAAATGAGAGGTAATCTCCATATTTATTTATTGAAAAACATTGTTTATAAATATTGTTTTTGAAAGTACTTGACTTAGAATTTAATGAAATGTTTCAAAAAGCACGGAAAGTTAACAATTCTGATGTTGTTAAAATGTTTATAAACTAGTAAACATCATAATTACAGCAATTTTCTTCGTCCTCGCCATAAATGCAGTCCACATTGCCATCACATACGCGATGAGAATATATACAGTAACTTCCGGGGCATTTCACGTACCCGTCCGGACAAATGAATTCGGCTTCCATAATGAAAGAAATAAGAAGTACTTTAACTCTACGATCCATTCAGTGCAATACGATAATTTGTTTGTTTAAATTAGTGACCACATAACAAATAACCGAAATGCAGCGAGATAAAGTAGAATACAGGAAACACGAATTAGATTTTAGAAAAACAGGTATCCACAATCATTAAAAGAAAAACACTTGAATGCCGTCGTAATCCTGTAGACTAAACTTTAATTCATTATGTATCATATTCAAAATGATCAGAGAAAATGAGGTGATTCAAAAGTTTCATTGTGCTGAAAATGAAGAGGAAAATATTTTAAGTATCATAATTATTCCTGAATTTTTAGGAGAAATTATGCAATGCAGCAAAAAATTTAAAAGCAATGAACTTCGGAATAAGTTTTATGTTTTAACGTCAAAGATATATTTCGAAGTTACCACAGTCTTGAAGGTGGTTTAAGGTAACAATCCTCTATATGAAAACGGGTTATTTTGTAAAAGCAATGTCGCTTGTTCCCACTGGAGTATTCGTTCCCACAATAATCAAGCCGTAGTATTTGCCGAATTGAGCAAAGTATTTTCAAATTGATAAAATATTTTTTTTGGGGGTTTAGATTGTTTAGAATGATAAAACTGCGCGGAACATATCCGTCTGTCATGAAGCTGCACTTTTGTTCCACGTTATTTCCCTTTTCCCTTATTTTCCCGAAAGTCTTTACCAAAAAAGAATAAACTAAAAAATTTATTTGAACCTTTACACTCATTGCTTTGGTAAAGAATAAAGGTTAACTGTAATACATTTATGTTGCAATGGCCTGAAATTTATAATAAACCCCGGAAGTCTACCTTTGAAAAAAAACCCCTTTAATTTGAAAAAAACGTAAAGACCCTTGGCATGTAAAAAAAAAAAAGAACGGAAAAAAGGGAAAATTGCGTTAGCGAGTGTCAAATACATAGAAAAATTCCAAAAATAAAACATTTCCGAAAACCCTGCTTTAGGGGGAGAAAGCATGAAAACACAGAATTTTCTTGTTCGATCAGTAGTTTCTATCTTTTTATGAAAGTTTCAAGTTTTGGGATTAGAAATAAAATGTTACTAAAAAGTTCGAAAATCAACCCAAAATAGAATATTTTTTTATTCGTTTGGGTAGATACAGTTTTTGGCCATTTTAAAATAGTGCGAGGATTTTTTAAAGCTTTTAAGTAAAAAATAAAAAAAAATTTGGGAAAAAATATTCTTTGGTAGGTAATAATTTGAGGGGAAAATAGAGTTGATGAATGGCAACCCATCGAAAAGTCTGAAGCTTTATAAAAAATTATTTTAAATAGTGGATTTTTAAAACAAATACTTTGATTTTCAAAAAAAAAAAAAAAACCAAAACTTGGAGTTATTAAAAACCATCCCTTTAAAAAAAACAATAAAAATGTAATAATTTTCTACATACAAATTACGACTAGTAACTAAGTATAGATGCTTGTTTTAACATTTCTATATATTAGATTTTACATTTTTAATAATGGACAGAGGGAGGGCTTCTCTACAGTCTAGAAGTAATGAATGTATCTATAGATAAAACTGTTTAATGATTCGGTAATTTATCATTTAAATTCTACAAAAAAATTTGCAAATACTTTGAAAAAAAGGAGTTATTATTCTATCCCAACCATCTTATCGAATTATATACAAAGAAACAATAATAAGGACATAAACTGACTACAAGCATTTTCATTCCAGCCTTTTGTTCATTCATTCGGCTCTGATTTTCAGAGGACATTTCTGGTCGATCTTGATGACTTATGCCACAAGATCAAACATTAAATAAATGGTGTAATAATATGTCTATTATCACCTTGAAACAAAACGGTGAGTAGTAGAAAAGAGTTTTGCAGATGTTATTGTAAGATTTCACTGCGTCAAATAACCTTTTACATAGAATAATTTCATGTTTCTTGAGTGTAAGATGTAAAACATGGTATTTTGTATCATTTTAGCTGGAAAAAATAGAGAAATTATTTTACAGAAATAAATAAATACAGTTCAAATATGTATCTAGAAATATAATAAATCCGCCATTTTCTTTTTTTGTTGCCAACAAAATGGCCGCCTTTTTATCAAATATTTAATTGCTCATAACTTTTTCATTTGAGGACGATTTTGAAAATTCTTTCACTTGTCTAAATACTTTACGAAATCCTAGCAGATGGACTTTACATCAGAATAACATTACTTTCCCTTTGAAGGTTAAAGATGAAATAGCTCGAATTTGTGTGCGCCCCATAACTACATGTATAAGAAGCAATTTCATAAAACTAGCACAGATTGTTAACCTTATAACGAGGACATACGAGATACATAACCCATGTCACTAGGTCCCGGGTGAAGGTCATACATAGTTGTCAAATATTAATGTCCGCTTTACTTCTTCCATTTCTTCTTAACAAACGGACATTCACCAAATTTGGTTTGAAGCATCCTTTATAAGGATCCTTTCTTATAGTTATTCTGTTTTTCCCTGTCCCTAGAAAAAATAAGAGAACTACTTCTTCTTAACGACTTTACAGATACTCACCAAATTCGGTGTGTAGTTTCCTTGTAATGTCCTTAAGTTTATCTAAATATTTTGGCTTGGCCCCTTTCAGAGGCAGCCACATCTTTCATGCTGATGCCCGAATGGCATTAATGTTGTGTCCAATTTTTTGTTGACATATTTGCAGCAAATAAAGAATAAACGCTACATAGAAGTTAAAGTAGCATAGCAATAACATCTATCTGACATGACCTTTGATCAATAAGTGCGACCTTGACCTTCAGGGAAATGGACCTCTGTCCTGTGGCAATACTGTTTAATTGGGGGTAATAAGTGAAATAATTACCTCTGCCAAATTTAAAAATGCTCAAATTTACATTCTAGAAAAGATCTTATACGATATTTGACCCTAAGTGTGACTTTGAACTTTGAAATAATGGCATGAGGTTTGTGCGCGACATTCCGCTTCATTCAAGCAAATATTTATGCTAAATAAAAATAAAATTGTTTACCGAATGTCGAGACCATATTTACCTTCGAGTGTGACTTTAAACCTCTAAGATAGAGACTTTGGACTTGTGCATGGAACTACGTCTCACTGAAGCAAACATTTATGCCAAATAGAAATACGATTACTCCATGCATGTCAAAGTTATGGCTCGAACAACCCATAAAATGAGTTTGACCCCTAAGTGTGACATTGTCCTTCCGAATAGGGCCCTGGTGTTGCCGTACGAAACTCCGTTCGTTGTGGTGAGGTCAACATTTATGCCAAACAAAAGATAAGATTAAACCATGCATGTCGAAGTTATGGCCAAGACACTCTCTTAAATGACCTTTGACCCCTAAGTGTGAACTTGACCTGATGAATCTCAACCAAACTGGTATGTAGCATCCTTGCAAGGTCCTCTCTCAAACATACACAAATGGTTTTTGGTAAACAATATAGCAATGAATAATTCCCTTGGCAAAAACATGCCCAAAACATGCAAGGTCAAAAGGTAAAAGTTATGTTCAGGTGAGTGAGTGACATAGGCCCAATTAGAAATCTAGTTCTAATTTCGCGATCAGATTTGTTTGCAGTCGCGATTTCTTTTTATCCTAGAAACTTTTGCCTGTAATGATGTGACGGGAACACCGAAAAGTAAATTTCTATGCATTTGTCGCTTTTTGGTTGCTATGCTTCAAGCTGTTGCTCATTTACGGTTGACTGGGTCATTAATCATCCCTGTTTTTATATTTTGGCAAATTAACACATAAGAGTATTCAAACAACCAATTTTTAAGTGAAAAGTTTATATCAAGTACAGTTTTATTGTTTTGCTTGTATTTGATAAAATCATAATTAATGGATTGTATATTCTAATTATCGGCTACCAAATAAATACGTTTTCGGATCTTTGTTTAGCTTCAAAGAATAAACACTTTAAACTACCTCCCATCTATCTTTAACTTGTCAAAAATACCATTGGTTTTTACATGTAATCTAAAGGATATTCCTATATGGTTGATAGTTGACAGTTTTGTTACACTATTATTGCATTATTTAAAATGGGTGGGTTAACTATATACCTGATTTTCTTATTTCTTGGCCAAAATTTAACTAGGTATTTAGATAATGTTCTAGTTCAACGGATATTTTTGTAGTGGTTATGATAACGATTTTGAGAACGGAGAGCTTTTTAAAGGTAATTTCTTTATACTGTAATTTTAACATTGATATTTTTTATTTTTATTTTATTCTCTTGTATTCAAAGTGTCAAATTTAGCGTCAGTTGTGTCCGAAATTAGTATATTTAACATAATATTATAGGCTGCACCGTATCCGCAACGCAATACTAATGTTGAAAAATACATTTGTATTTCACTATTTATCAAACAGCTGAAATGGGCTTGACCTCAATGGGAAAATTTATTTAATATTGCAACAAGCCGTTAAATAGTGGCTGCAAATAAATCCTACTAACAGACAGTGTGAGCTTGGTTGAAACACGCGGGAAAAGACGTAACGTTTTAACTGTGCTTTAAATTCCCAATTTTCATAGAACAGTAACGTGAACATGAACCTAGTAGTCGAGGAATTTTATAATCCTATCTTATTCAAAAACATTTCAAGAACATTAGAAAAATCTATGGAGGAGAGAACGAGTAGTGAAATTTTTAAGAAGACGTATCAGTTCTTCATTAGGCGTTTTTATGAGTAACATGCAATCAGGTATACGAGTATGACTGTCAAATCGGAAACAAATCGGAAAATGGCTTACAAAATAAGAATACGCTTAATGTGAAATTTATTTTGTAAACTTTTTTTGTAATTAATTTATTTTTCAGTAGTTTGATGCACAAAAACTGCGCGTGAAAAGTTGGGTTGGGTACGAGAAAATTAAAAATAAATACAGCGAAAACGATGTCGAAGACCCCCGCATTCTTAGATAATTGTAGTTTTTTTAATCTACGTACCAGTTTTTACACACTTAGTCATTCCGCACGAAAACAATAATTTTGTAGAAAGATTTTGGCTTGAATTTTGCATTCCTTCGGCGAATTGTTGGAGTACATATTAAAACATTACATCACCGTGTAGGTTTCAAAAGAACTATTTTGTAAAATTGGAAAAAAAAAGAGAAACATTTTTAATTAATGGACGCACCGCAGCTAAATTAATCGCCATTAAAACGGCAACGTAACAACTATTTACAGCTAGGCTAAAACGTAATTTCTTTCGACGTCATATGTGTACAAAATTTGCATTTGATCTTTTCAATAATTGTACATCGGATAAAGTTCAACTTTTGCTATAAACATATTATCAAGGATGCAATCCCGTTCATTACGCCTTCTTGACCTTAAAGTATCATTAAGAAATAAACATACTAGATCAGATTCAATGAGTAATAAAACATGACTAATTAAATAGTTAAATACTGATTGCAAGAATGAAATAATTATAGGTTATTAGCTTTTTATCGAGAAATATGCATGAGTTCTAAAACGGACTTTATAAATGGGTACGTAATAATTGCCATATATGGGTGAGGTTTATCAAGTCGGTGAGTGTACAGACAATGTAAAAGGGATAAACATTCATTTTAAGTTGTCCTATAACTAATAGTGAGGAAAAGCAGAAATACTTCATGCTTTTCGTAAGCTTATGTCTTCCATGAAAACGATAATACATCCATTTTCGCTCAGTTATTGTTGGATGTTCATAATGATTAGAAAAACATTTAGAAAAATGTAGTTTTTAATATTTTCCATATGTTATTTATCTAATTTATAATAAGAATTGGCAAAGAATTTAGTAACAAAATACACTACCGATTATAAACCGGAGGTGACTGACTTTTGGTGTTTCGGACAAGTCAACGTTTGTATCTTTACTGTTATATACGTGTATAAAATAAAAAAGTATACCACAGGTTGTCCAACACGACATAAATGAAAATGTTGCAGGCTCGGTTTGATTGAGCCTGTACATGGACGGTAGTGGGGATGCAAGCTACCGTATATGCCCTCTAGCCCCGGGTTGAGCAGAACTCAACATTTACACATGTTACAAGCACCAGGGTATAATTTAGAGACATCCACGGATGTATTCATACGGCGATGCATATGGAATCTTCAATGATGCACAGAAAAGTGGGTTATGGTCCCCAGATAAAATAATGGCTTTGCCCTAAACGAGAAAACAGTAGAACTTAGTATACTGGAATTTAGAGGCGGGATCTGTGATTATGGAGCCTGCATATCAAAGAAACTGCAAATAACAAAATAAAATTAAAAAGCAGGCACAATAGGTAGTTAATCAATATCCAACGCTTTTAAAGCGGGAGTATTGGAACACCCAAGCCGACAATGTTCAAGCTGAAAAATTAAACAGTACACTAACACAACTTAAATGTCGTGCTGAGCGATCTGAAGAGATCGAAATATAACAGCTCTGACACAAACCTTGCGGTAAAACTATCATTAGTACCTTTAGTACATATTATAGGTCCTATTGCAATTCGGTTGTTGTTTACATCAAAACTGTCAAAGTACCTGAGCTGTACGGATTCTGAGGTGAAATGTATCTCAAAAGTATCTGTGGTTGCATTGCTGAAGAATAAAACATACGTATATTTCTTAACCGTAACAAGGTAAAATCAAAAGTGCTACATATTTTTATAAGTATCGTCCCTGCGTACTGCTTCCTGTGATCCCCCTATTCCTGCACTTAATCAGCTTGCTTCTGGGTGAATAGGTCGATTGCTGACATTTTATATTTTACCACAAATATGATGAGCTAACTTTAATTTACTAAGGTTTCCATAGTGTATGATTACTTTAAGCCCGCTCGTGGAAATCGACATTTCTGCAACGATATGTGGTAATTCTAAACCCTCCGATGTCATTTGATGTCTCTTTAGCTGAACTATTTTCTTTATATATTGCTGTAATATTTCGAAATAAATTGTTAATTACTTCAATTTTCTAAAACGATAAGTTTACAACAAGAAATAACGACTTTACAAATGAACTATTTTTTGAAATTTTATAGTAACACGTAAAAGTATTCAACATATTTATACAGAAATATCAGAATTTATAGTAGATCTACGACGATTGTCACAGGACAACTTCAGAAGTATTGAAGGGGTTTTGTTTAGATTCCATACAAAGATGGGAGCCATACTGACTATATATAAGCACTAAGTGAAAACGATTCCATTCGTTTTTCGGGTCAGTACTTTCGAAAGCTCAGGGTAAAAAAAAAGATTTAAAATTACTTTACTTGAGGAAGACTCCTATTGATTTTGGGGTCATTGTTTCACAGGTCAAGGTCACAGAAATGACCCTATTTATTGTCCCTTAAACGTTTTTGTGGCACATAATTATAACCTTATCCATCTTTACGGCCGAAATTGTGTCGTGCATACCTCAAAAAGTATTTGAAAAAGATTCATCAGATAGCACATATTTGTTACTCAGAATGTTAAGTTGACACTAAGGGATTTTTCAGGGACTTTTCTAAGCCATATCACAATTATGGCCTTTGACATTTATAAATTAAATATCATAAAAGGCATACAAGTTCGTGTCACAAACTTCTCAAAAGTTCTTGACCTACAGTCTTGGAACATTTTAAGAGCGTTATTCGGAATGCAACGTTATTCACACGGAGTTCAATTTTGGATTTTACTTAGACACATGAGCCATGACTTTGTCAAAAATAAACATAAAAGCCTTAAAGGTTGTACCGCATGGATCGCAAAATGTATTACTAAGTGTTACGTACATTTCATTCCCAATTATGTACACTGTATCATACTATTGTTTTATCTTGATAACTCATATTTTACTGTAAAGCCTGTCCTAGTTTTTGGACATCATGCATTTCAAAAAGTCAGGTTTATTCAGCTATATAGTATCTCAGTCTCTCTCATTCACATCCGTCATCCTCCAAACACTCCCTCTCCACTTCTGTACCTTTAACTTGATATTATATCTATATGATGCTCACATCCATGTCCTGCAGCGCAACCCATACACTCCACCTCCTTTCTTCTCTGTAACTTTAAGAGGCCGTATTTCTACTTCCCCACCCTTACATCCTATATAATTCTTGTTTAAATGTCCATTTTTGGAACTGCCTTGACCCATTCGACTTGCGGATGGACGTATTATACCTCGTAAGGTGGGGCTCGGGCTGATTTATTATACAAACAAACTTTTATCCGGAATGTATTGAAGTTGCTCTTTTTGATTTGTCCTTTCATCTACGAAGCAATTAATGTACATGCATATATGGTTCATGAGACATCTTCACACGAGTTTACACAATTTACATTTACAATGAAGTACGTGAAGGTTCGTCTGGTTGTAAAAACTTTTATTAACACTACCTGTAACATAGTAGGCACCTGTAAATTTGCTGACCTGTTTGTGCCCTACAGTGATTATTTGTGACCATTGGCCGGTTAGTTAGGAGATGCCCCGATGACGTAGTATAGCCACACTGTATGTGTTCTTTTATGTGTTTGTTTTGTCCTTGGTTTATATTTGCATTTTGCTTGCTTACAGTTTATGTACGTCACCGTGTAACCGCGTATACACTTTGTAGTCCGACAACTATATAATGCCATGTAGTTCGATTTTTTGTGAACGGATTTCATTCAAGTTTTGAATATAAATAATTTAACACATTAGACGTACTTTCCCGTAATTTATTCCCAACTGATAAACATATAGGTATAAAACGTAACAAATAGAAAATATCACTGTAAAATCCGAATACACAAAATGGCATAACGCAAAATTCTAACAATGTGAAAAGTAACTGAATCCCAGAAAAGTTTGTACGTTCGGTAAATTAATACTTCGTGTGTCCTCCCATGTCCTCAACATGTACACACCTCTGCCTTATCGACAGCACGTAGTTCCAGATGACCCATCGGAGTATAATCCTCCATTGATGCACAAGGGCCTGTTCCAGTTCACATAGATTGCGCGGGGCTGCGGGTCGACTTCGTACTTGCCATTCAGGTGCTCAATAACATTGGTATTCGGTGACTTAGGCGGGAAAGGCAGTTGCCGCACGTTCTGTTATTGGAGCAATATCTGTGTCGTACGAGCAGTATGGACCGGTTCTCCGCCTTGCAGCAACTGCATGCCACGTACAGCATGTCGTAGGTGCGGAATGGCGACAGGGACCAAGATATCCTGCTGGTACCTAGCTGCGAACAACTATCAAGTCTGTCTTGGTGTGAAACGACACTCCGCCCGTACCATCACAGAACCACCACCATACTTGTCTCGTTGTAACACACGTGTCGTTCAGTCTTTCACCTCGACGTCTGTACACTCGCATCCTTCCGTCATTGTGGTACAAGTTAAACCGACTCTCGTCCGTGAACAGGGCATTTGAACCACTCAGCCCGTGTCATACGCTGGTGCCGTTGGACCTATCGCTCCCGCTGTTGTCGGTGACGTGGTGTCAGAATAAGTCCCCTGAATGGCAACCTAGCTTAATTGCCCGTGCGCTGAAACTTCTGCCGAAGGCTAGCCACATGTCTGCCAAAGACTCGGGAAACCTGTAAAAAAATATAACTCGATATCAAATTTTCACGAATGTACATTTGTATTATAATTTATTTTAAATAGATTCATTTTGTAAATGTTTGCAGTCAGAATATCGTTATATAAAAAAAAATCTGATTCACTTACGTGTCTGAGTGAATGATCGCCTTGCAACACCGCACGCTTGGATATTCATCCTAACCATTACAATTTTAATAGGTAGATTATGTTTTTCAGGGTAAATAGAATTCCAGAATTACTAAATGAAAATAAAAATTGATAGTTTTGCTTACCAACATTTCCTCGTGCAAACTGGTGAAATCGTGCACGTACCAGACACAGAACTGCTGGATCGTCAAGGTTGAAAGCTTTTATAATCTCTGTACAGCTAATAAACAACTTTATGTGTAGTTTCAAACTAATACATTGAACAATATTCGAGAAAACGGACTTTAAAAATGTCGAATTAAAATGGCCCTAAATGGTAACTGATGTGGTATAATTTCTCCTGTGTCGGTCCAGACGAAATTATTGATGACGTCATAGAGGCGTGTTGTATCACAAACCATGAAGGAAAAAAGGAAACTGGGGCACTTTGGCACTTGTCAAACGAGCCATCAGTGTTTAAATTGTTAATAAATACATTTTCTTCTGTAAGGCCACTAGACATAGTACAGTATTGAAAGTATAGCGTCATAGACACTGTCACTGAAAATAGTGATTCTTGACTTTGCTTTTCTCCATACAACAAATATATTAAACTAAACTTAATATTGTTTTGACTGAATTTTAGTTTCAGATTACATGAAACGAAGTGCCATAATAAATAATAAAGAATTTGATGTAGAACGTACCTTTCAAAAGGATTGTATTGTAACACTACATGATTTGATTCCCAGGACGTCAAATTAGCAAGCTCTTTAATAACATATCTTCGCTGACGTGTTTCCTGTGTAAACTATTTGAACAAGAATAAAATATATTTTAGCTGGCGGCAAATGATTATGCATTTGCGACCAGTGCAGACCCAGATCAGCCTGTACCTCCGTATAGGCTGATCATGGTCTGCACTGTTCGCTAATTAGTCAGTACATTTTTAGTGAACACCCCTTTGAATCAAAAGTCGCACTGCCCAAATTGAATGATGGACCATTCCATTAAAAAATAGCAGATTAAATATTATTATATCTTAATGTAATGATTATGTATTGTTACAGTAATGGATCGCAGTCCAACTGTTCATGACATACAATTAAAGGTAATACATTTGTGCTTAAACATACACCATTCATGGTATGAAAGTTCTGTCTATGTTATAGGTGAAACTAAGGTTAAATTGACTGTTTTCATTTTGTATAAACAAATATGCAATGAAATTGTCTAAAAATAGTAAACACATCTGACAATCTTACTTTGTTGCTATGCAAAAGCTACACCATTTATTTAGTCATAACCATATACAAGTATAATATTTCTCTCAACAAAACCTTTTACCTTTTGAGAACATGTATACCAGGATGTTAGGGCATCACGTATGAACTTCTGTGGCTCCAAGTTGTATTCAGCTCCTCTGTGGTGCAACCAGTCTACATTATGATATATCATTGTGATTTTTATCCGATTTCCGATTTCATCCTTTTCAAAATCACAATAAATATACTTTCCATCTGCAGGTAGATATACATTTTCATTAATAGAAAATTACACTTGAATAAAAAAAAAACATGTGAGCATTTCGGTGATCATTATGTAGTGCTATGAATAGGATTTTGCATGTTTTGGCAGTTTGTAGGCTGTAGGTGTACTGTAGATAATATTGCTTCACTTAACGCTTATCATGCTGAAACATTGATTCTGTCTTTGCGACCAGTGCATATCATGACCAGCCTGAACATCCGTGCGTCTGATCATGATCTGCACTGTTCGCCATTCAGTCAGTAACTTTTTTGTTATGCACCCTATTAACAGTTAATGGTACTGCCCAAATTGAAAAATGGACCAGTACATTATAGAAATTTAGCAGGGTAAGGGCTAATATGCAGTGTTGGACACTACGATTCCACTATCGATAAGTTCTAATGGCAATAACGGAAAACTACATCACGTGCAGTTCTTGAAACTCAATGGGATGGAGCAGCATCGCGCATATTTCATAACCGCTCATGAACAAACTCGATCAAATCGAGTCTGCTATTGTAGGTTTCCTTCTATGCCGCCGAAAGATATATTCACAGAATTTATTAATTTTCACAACAGTGGTCAGCTGTAAAAAGTCTCCCTGTACTTAGAATCGAGTGTTTAATATATTTTTTATTTATTTTGGGATTACGGAGAATATTCATTTTACTGTAATAAAACTCCGCTAACGTAGGTAGTTGCGGGCTTGAGAGGTGTCGAATATTTCAGAACCTCCCATGATCTGACACAGTTAAGCCATGTCTTCTGTTATGCTGCTGATAGCATTTTATTATTCCAAAGGATCTTTTTACAGTTCCGGCTTGTTTCGCCGGGAAATTCATAATGTTTGGCAATATTTAGTACATGTAAGTGTATTCGTGCATGGTCCTTTATATGGTTTCTGAGAATGCATTTTACGAGCATGTGTAAGGGGTTCATCTGGCGCTAATGCACTTTAATTTACACTGTCATTTACCTTCTAAACTTGGTTGAACCATGTATATTCAGAGTGAAGGTTGGTATGCGATTCAGGGTTTTAACCTTCTCAGTTGTGTTTTGCCACTGACTGTTCACAAGTTGAACATAATTGTGCTTGATGTTTTCGAGTTGTCTATTTGGTTCTTGTCTGTATATATTGGTGATCATATAGCTATCATGTGCACAAACAGTTATGTATGATCATGTTTTAAGGAGGAAGCATGGTTAATCCTAAGGTTAGAATGTTGTCATCGTTTTTATACAGTTAAATGACTACTCTTTTTAGATTCTCTCAGACATGTTTAAAATTTGACACGACTCACAACAAAACATAAATGTAGGATATGTTAGGGAAAGAAGTAAGATGTGTACATGTACGTGTAAAGATTTGAATATTATCTTGGCGTTGATACAATAATAAGTCATTTTCTTTGCATTAGTTTCAGTATGTCAAACTTTCGATCTTTGCAACATCTAGATAGAACAACAAAAGTAAACATCGGTCTCTCTCTCTCTCTCTCTCTCTCTCTCTCTCTCTCTCTCTCTCTGATTAGTTAAATAGTTACCAAGTATTTTCATTCCGCTTTCAGAAATTCCAACATTGAGAAGCTCTTCACATGTTTTAAAGAGCTGAGAGCAGTTTGACTCATCCGATGCATCATTACAATCAACTAGACCGTCACATACATAACTTTCTGGGATGCATGTTTTCGATAAAGCACATGCAAATGAACCTGGACAGTAATCTGCAATTTATAAACCACATTTGCATGAAATTTAACAAATTGCTACAAACTTACATTGCACTAAGCCTTTCAGTTTAAACAAATTACAAATCGTTATTCTTATTACCTAAGCAAAAGGAGACATTTGTTGGGTTCTTTGGGTATGAAAGTCAAATGTTAATCTTTCTACACATTCCTAAACTTTGTTCGGAGAAATAAATACTCGGCATGTTTCAAAATATCACAGCCGCTTTACATTTGTATCAACAAATATGACCTTTAATCTTCTCGCTGAACACTTATACAAGACAAAATTTTATAAGTTGTCCTGTGAAAAATATATAACCTTATGTCTAAGTCCATTTGAATACGGTAGAGTTATGAACTAAAGCAGAAGGTGTTTCAAGCACTTACATATTTTAAAGAAACAACAGGCTTCTTGATTAATCAACACAGAAAATCAAGGAAATAACGGTAATACGTTAAAACCATTCCATTCATCACTATACTAGGAACACGTGACAGCCAAAACATCCAAAACTGGAGATATGATAAGATATGATAAGATACAATATCCAGTATTTTGTCGTATCTATTAATGTTATTCGTGTACTCACCACAGTTTATCTCGTCACTTCCATCCTTGCAATTGACCACAGCGTCACATTTTTGATGAGGATTAAGACAGACGATACCATCACATGCAAAACTATCGACTGGGCACATTTCGTACTCTAAATATTATAGAAAAATTAATTATAGCTGCAGTGTAACTGACAAGGCAATTTATATCTTATTTGGATATTACTTTTTAAGGTAAAAAACGGCTCTAGGTTTATTGATATTCAATCGTGTCATAAACTGATCTAAGGAATTAATCCTATAAAAATAAGAACTATTTAACAAAAACATTCGTATACTCTTTTGTATTAAATGCCACATTTGTGAAACAATTATAACTCCGTGAAGAATAAATTTGATTGATTTGTTTTATTTCAAACTCAATTATATTTTTGTCAGTATTAAAAAATGTTATTCAGAGTTCTTTTGGAACGCTGTTGTATAGTTAACCTAGACAGATGAAAAAGTGAGGATAACAAGTTTCAACATTTGACCGAATTGATTTATTCCTTTAACTACTCAGTTTTGTTAGGTACTCGAAAAAGCTGCGTTAAACGGACATTGGTTATATTTTTATCGTTGTACCTTTATTTGGTCAACAGGTGAATATGAACTACAGCTTTCTCATCTGAAAAGTTCACCATCCAATGGCACTGTATATTAATAAAATCCGCATTGTAACTGTGTTAATGCATAACACGACTTCGTCTACTCAAATCTTTGACGCAGCTTGCAGTCGTCACTAGTGTAAAGATTTGTCAATTCGATTAACACGACCATTGAGACACGGTGGGCAAGTGCTCAAAATGACTTTTTCAGCGCAATGTCGACGGTACGAATTCTCTTCGAAGTCATATCGTCGACTTGATAAGTTATAGTCGACTAGACTAAAGGGAAACACGTTAAAAACCTAGATTCTTGTAAGAATGCCACGTTTAAGGCACGTATCAACGCATTCCAGGCCATTGACATGGATTTGTACAACCGAACTTTTGCATATGAACGAAATTGCACGTCATATGTGCTGTTTCTCAACCTGACAGCAGAAATGGGTAGGAGACATGATCAACAGGGTCTATGGTACCAGAACGCGCACAAGCCATGAAATAGTGACGTCGATATTGTATAAATTAGTAAAGAGGTATATATTAGGTGGTAACTTTTCAGTGACGCTGAATATATATAGTATTATTATACAAATACATATTACCTACCACAAAGTTCATCTGACAAATCATTACAGTCATACACATAGTCGCACATTTTGCTTATATGAATGCAGCGACCACCGTCACATTGAAATTCATCGGCTTCACAAATCCCTTCTGTAATTGCATGTAAAATATATTATGGTCACATCATTTAAGAGCTAGTCACTTATCTCGTATGTTTATCTCCGTAGAAAAGCATACAATTCTGAACCTTGAGGGAGCAACATTCAGTTCAGGCATGGTTTATTTCTTTGAGGATTGATTGTCGAAAATGTTTGAAGTCAATGAAACTCCTCCCTTTTGGTGGGAAAGTTGTCCATTATACTTCCGCGCAAAGCTATGCAATATTAGCATGTAAAAATTGTACATTGTACAAGAAATGTATTTGTAAAGGGTCGTTATGTAATAAAAGGCGAATCATCATGCCATAGATAAACTGTTTATTGTGTAAGCACTTGAATCGTAAAGTGATATAACCGCGATAGCATGTGAAACAACATTCGATAAAATAAGTTTGAAAATGTCGTACAGTAAAGTAGACATGTCACACTGTTAAGTTTGTTTTCTTTAGTGGTCATTTTAGTTATAGAAATACAAGACAAATTAGCTAGCACTTAGGATAGTAACAATTGTATTTATTCAGCTGTGGGTGACAACTTTCACAGTACAAGCTCAACCCATTAAACTAGAACTGTCATGGAATGACGAATAATACCTCTACATAACGGCCTTGTCACAGAAGTATGGCAACCATAGGAAAGAAATGGCCACAAGAAGGTGCAATTTAAGTTGTTTAACTTGCAGATAAAAACAAAATCTGAAATGAACTTGTCCTTTATCTGTGATGTTACACCTGTATATCAAAAATTATTTAAATGTGCCAACCCTTCCACGAGTCTGGAAACCATTAGTTTGGCAAATTTTAAGTTGAATAGGGGCCATAACTACCTCATATATGGTAGTTTGTAGGCAAAGTCGAAATTGACCAGTATTTTATAATGTTACACCTGTGTACCAAAATTAATTTTAATACGTTTAGCCTTTCATGAGTTATTGTCTGGAAACCATGAGTTGGGCAATTTTTAAGTTGGAAAGGGGCAATAACTACGTCAAAAAATTGGTGGTCTGTAGGAAAAGTCGAACTTGATCTGTAATTTTATGAAGTTACAGTTGTATACAAAAAAGTATTTAAATCTGTCAAACCTTTCATGAGTTATTGCCCGGAAACCATGAACACCCAACGGACCGACCGACCGGCCGACCGACAAGCTCACTCCTAAATACCCCTCAAACTTTGTTTGTTGGGGTATAATTACTGTTGATGTTTGAACTGCTTTATTTTTATAGCAGACTAGTTGCCATTTTACTCAATTTCTACTAATTAACTGGGCATAACTCAAGAGCGATAAAGAAAATCCGGCTTGTTATTGAACTTGTCTAAAATAATATTCCCGTAAACGTACTAAGTGAATTGTGGGTAAAAACTTTTTAAGTTATGCAGCGAACACTGTCAATTTTCGCAGTTTTAAGAAATTCAAGGGCTAAAATTCCAGGGTGACCAGGATTTGCCAGCTAGTAATATGACTTATCATAGACATTACACCCATATATATTTAGACCATGAGTTTGGAGAACTTTGATTAAGAACTGTTGGACACTGTAAATTGCATCCATTTTGTATAATTTAGGGACCATAACTGCAGAGCCACCTGTATGGTTTTCGAACATGGCCGACATATTGTGCCCCGAAACATTCTGAACCAGTTTAATGCAAACTGTTAAAGAACATTCCAAGTTAAAGTGCGGGTACTGTCAATTTTGACAATTTAGAAAACAAGTGGCCATAACGATTGTAAAGCTTAAATTATTTAGCTGGTTGTCAAACTTGGCCGAAATGTTACGCCCATACTAGAACTGCTCAAGTATAAGAGCGGACAGTGTCAATTGTCGCAGTTATGATTGATTCAGAGGATCCACTTGTTATCCCTGTGGCCAGGTTTAATGAACACTGAATAAGTGCTGCTCAAATCAGAGTTTTCCGTGTACATAATTGTATTTGAAACCAGTACGTTCTAACCAAATACATTGTATAAATATATAATGTGTTATATGTACTTATAATGTGCAGATTAAAAACATTTACGTGCATGCAAAAACTAACACAAAACACATTGTTTACTTAATGTTTCAGGAATGACTGGATTTTATGAATTGCAATATGTTGCAATACCTGCAGAACAATCCTGTTCATCTGAACTATCTATGCATTCACCAACTCCGTTACACTTTGCAAGTCTTGAAAGCCATTCCCCGGTTTTGCATTTGAAAAGTAAGTGTTGTGTTTTGTTTTCTGCATTCTCATCCGGTTGCAACTCTACTACCAATGGAGTTACTGACCCTGGAACAGAAATATCTTATTTAGCCGTAAATATGATTAATGCTACTGAAACAAACAATTTGTATCAGTGCTTTTGATTGATTTGATATGTTCCATTACAGAAGACAATTTATTTTGCATGTTAGATACACTTTTCAGATTCATGTATATCAATAAACTAAACTAAAGGTATATAAATAAGCAAGAGTTATTACTTCTGAAATGAGAACAAGTTTTTCGTGCTAGAGGTTGTGAGATGTGTTGTACGTTTTATTACCTCTCAATCAAACCGAGTCTGCTATTATTCTTTTTTGGTTGCATTCTATGCTTCCAATGGATCTTTTTACAGATTTTATAACTATCACAACAGCAATCTTTAAATGCCGTGTGGCGGCTGTAAAAAGTCTCCCCGTACCTGGATTCAGTGTTGTTATATTTTCTGATCGTTTGGAATTATGGAGTCATTTTTCGATTTCTGTCCGATTTTTATTGTCACATTTTTAAACCTGAATGCATGTTACACACAAAAGGGCGTTATGAAAAAAGATATTAAACATTTTACTGCTCGTTCTCTCCTCCATAGATTTCTTCTTAATTTTCTAAAAATGTTCCTGAATTTTTTTTTAATAAAATAAGATTATAAAATTCCTTTACTACTAGGTTCATTTGCACGCTAAAGTGCTATGGAAATTTGGAATTTTAAGCACAGTTGAGCCTGTTCCCTTGTAATCTGCAAGAAGTGTTTTGCAGACAAACCTTTAGTTAATTGCTCTTTGAAATACTTCAAAAGCTAATGACTCCTAAACCAGGTAGGTGCATGTGTGTATGTGTAAATTTGCGTGTGTGCTTGCGTTCGTATGTGCGTGCGTGCAAATGTATGCGTGTTCTTGCTAACGATATGCGCCGCAAGTTCACTTCATAGTAGTGCACTTCTGTAATCAAGATCATTCGCAAACTAAGAGGATTTGTCTGAACAACTGCAGGAGGTGTTTTTTGGACAAAGATCTCGGGACTGAAGACAAGGGAATAGACGGTCAAAGCGGCGATAATATTGCCCGGACATATTTCCGGTTGCATAACAAATGCATGTATTTCCAAATCTACCTTATTAATTATTATCGGATTCATCCCGATTTATCGATCACAACATGTCAACAATAAAAACTTACATTTAACGTCTTGCGAGGAAGGAAGCTACAGCAATTATCTATGAAATAAGTTACAGAACATTTACGTAAATTTTACCTTGAGTTGTTGCTGTCTCGCACACAATATTCACCAAAGACATTTCGTCACAATTTTCTGTTTTCCAGCCTCGATTATCAGATAAGGACATACTGGTACAACGTCGGAAATAAACATCTTTTGGCTCATTCATATCCCTATAAATGCACCGAGAGTCACACAAAAATATACAAAAACGGTTGTTTCCAAAACATATAAGCACAAATAAATCATACATGTTGTAAACTCATCAGTAACTATTCAATGCAGAGGGCCTACGTGACCGCGTAGTTAAGTTCGTTGACTTTGAATCACTTGCCCCTCACCGATGTGGGTTCAAACCTCACTCGGGTCGTTGAATTCTTCATGTGAGGAAGCTATCCAGCTTTGCTAACGGAAGGTCGACGGTTCTACCTAGGTGCCAATCCGTGATGAAATAATGCACGGAGCGGCACCTAGGATTTTCCTCCACCGTCAATGCCGGAAGGTCGACATATGACATATATTTGTGTCAGTGCGACGTTAAACCTAACAAAAACAAATTCTATTTTGTCATAAATAAAGTTTTCTTAATACCACTTTGTTGTAAGAAAAAATCATAAGCGAATTCAAATTGTTTTAGACAAACACAAACATTAAGAGCATCGAGTCAATAGAGAGAAAAAAGTTGTTGCTTGAGCATTATTGCACGCCAATTCCAGTAATCAGTAGATGTAGATATCCATAGCTGTTATAACATCTTCTTGCTTCCAACTTTGTTTAAAAAGTATCACCGTCGCTTATATTGAACATATAGTGAAAAACAGTAAACTTTTCAATTTCTCTTACTTTAGAGGCAAATTAATCATATTTTCCAAAGCATGACAATTTATTATCACATATGTAGGTATTCTTGACTCTATAAACAATACAATAATATAACTTTAAGTGTAATAGGGTAAAGGCTTCTTGCTTCCATTTCACTTCAAAGTATATGGATTTCTTAAAGTTCTGATGTAACTTAAACCGTGTTAATTTACGGAACTGCATATACCAACAAGTGACGTACGATTCAATATAGTCTTTTGAAATAATAACGTTCATAATTGTCTAATTAGTCGGAAAAAAAGAACAGAATAGAACAGAGCTTTGATTTTTCACAAAACTGTTTATGAGAACAATACGAATCAATATAAATTACATAAGTTCCGACAAAAAGCTAAATACCTTTCAAATATTGAAATATTGAAACATTCGACGACAGGACAAAAACTACTTCAAAGAATAATTTTCTAATGAAATAGTGGTGGCCTCCGTAGCAGAGCGGTTAAGGTCGCTGACTTCTAATCACTTGCCCATCATCGATGTGGGTTCAAGCCTCACTCGGGGCGTTGAATTCTCCATCCAGCTGGCTTCCGGAAGGCCGGTGGTTCTACCCAGGTGCCCGCTCGTGATGAAATAATCCACGGAGGGGCACCTGGGGTCTTCCTCCACCATTAAAGCTGGAAAGTCGCCATATGACCTATCATGTGTCGGTGCGACGTTAAATCCAACAAAAAATGAAATAGTGTAATTTGCAAGTTAGGCGCTAACTGAAAGCTGGTAAGGGGGAGGCGGGGAGGATGTGTACATTTATATAAACAAAAGACAGACACAGCATAGTTTCCACGATGTGCAAAGAAAGGGTGAAATTAACAGACGCGCAATATCATGTCTATTTTAGAAATGAAATCCAAGCTTGAAATCCACGGCAGGATTATCTCTTTAGTACGACCTACATTTTTTGTCACGGTTTTGTTCGTGGAAAGCATGAAAAACAGCCACCTTTACAGCTAAAGACTTTAGTTTACACGATAAATTTAATTTCATGATAAATTGTATAGTATGTATGTACAAAGTATGTAGACAGGATGAATCAGAGCTAACTGTTTAACAAAATGAGTTAGGATTTCTATAATATACATACACCAATGCTGATCCGAAAAAATCAGAAACTTGATTCATAATACAATACATTCTTTCTGTCCTTGATTTCTATGGAAACCCTTGGATCAAGACCAGTTAATAAAACATGTTTGCGTGTTACAGTAACATGTATATTTTTTAAGTTTGTCAAATTGCTCGGGTTTTTCTTTGCCATTGCCTGTCAAATACAGTATTGCTTAGTTTATTACTTTATGTTATCATGTTTTAAAGAGTAAACTTCTAGGCATGTTAAACAAAAGTACCGTTATATGGACAAGAAAAATCAGTCAAAATGGGAATACATGTATCATCACAAAAGTTTCGTTTTTCTCGAGGAAAACTATTATGTATACATGTGTTTGTGGGAAAGCTCGTTTATGAAATAATTTTCAGATTTCAATGTTTGGCGGGATTCAAAATTTCAAAAGAAAAGAAAATTATTTACATGTTTTCATTTGCTATTACATGACAACACGAATTTCGCAATATCAGAAGCTAACATAATGATGTTTTTTTATAGAAACGTTTTATATCTTTACATGTATAATACTTCTGTATGAATCTATAAAACAACATGATCTATATCAAAAACTGGCTACATGTGTTGTTGCTTTCTATGGAGTAACATGCGACCTTAATTTCCGTGTATTACGGTTACTTAAAGCAAAATATTAGATCAAGCAAAATCCATAACAAAGAATTATTGACTTAGGTCATGAATGACACGACTTGAGTTAATGTAAGGGAGGCAGTCCAGTTTGAAGAGAATTGCTTTCACACAGTCAACAAGTAAGGGAGAGAATTCTTGCAAATTCTCGTTAAAAGCTGACCATGCACCACGAGCTTCAAGTTAGATACGAAAATGATGATTTTAAGAGCATAATTGGCTCTACTGCATTGACTATATACTTCCGATGACTAAAAAAGCGACATTGATATATAGAAGAAATATACAGCTGCTGTCATCAGTAGGCGGAAACTTCCGTTCGGGAGGCGAAATCACCTCTTTTACTTTTTTTTGTTTCTAAGGTCTGTGTATACAAATAAGCATAGTACCATTAAATAAAATCAACCGCTGTGATATCTTTTTATATGTCTAAAATTTAAAATGTGTTTAAGGTAAAAAAGTATTCTAAACTCCAAAGCTTCTGATCTTGAATTTTAACCTCCGAAATGGAAAACTGAGATACATTTTTACAAATACATTGCACAAAATTTGCGGAAAAGTCAGTTTTCTGGAGTATTCCCATAAAATGCAAAGCTGATATATACCAAATTCCTAGAAAGATGTAAGAGCTATCTAGAGTCAGAAAAAAACTGTATATCTTAACTGCATAATTAAACTGAAACTTAATTAACTAGAGTATTCTTGAAATACAGAAAAAAATCAATCAATATTTTACTTGCTGCTATACCTCCACTTGATACTCTATTTCACTAATTTGATTTATTTTTCAATATCAAATATGCATTCTATGCCAAACTTCAGAAAATGAACATGTTGGTAAAGTTCACCCCATCTGTGAGCGAGTAGCTTTAACATACTTGTATACACTCATAGTCGTGAGTTTGATCCCCGGGCGGGGCGTATATTCTCCATGACGATTTGATCTGAAACCATTCGTCCTCTACCTTTGATTCATGTGTTACTTGCGGAGAACAGGTTTGTACTGGTACAGAATTCAGAAATACTGGTTAGGTTAACTGTCCGCCGCAAAATTTCATATAACTTGGTGGAACTTAGTTTTCAGGAATTGTTGGCTCTTTTTCACATTCTTTTGATGATTCAACATTATTTAATGATTTTAGTTTAACATTATTAATCGATACTGGAGTAGTTTCGCCTCACTAATGTACCATCCATTTTCTCTGCGACTTCTAATGTTTTCCTTCCTATATTACTGATTTTGGAAATATTTATCATCGTTCCCTAACTGCCTAACTGCTGAGTAGTATCAATAAAATCAGTAAAAAGATTCTTGCACAGTTCTTTTCCATTCAGCTTTGAATACATTCTGTCAATGTTGTTTGTTGTTTGAATGCATTCTCCGTAAGGTTAAGTGTAAAAACATTGACAGTTTCTGTGTTCATTGGTTGGTTGGTTCCGGGATGATGACTCAGAATGTAGCTTGACATATGTCTCACACTATATGGTATGGAGCGCCGCAGTTGTCTTATGTCGGGACATCTCATGTCATGTCATCATGTCAGAGCTTGATGTTAACTTGTCAAAACAGTATTTTGTTATGTTAATAAGCCATGTTATCATGTCAAAGTGTGATTTTATTCACAGAGAGTGTTATAATGATAAAAAGCTATTGCATCCTGTTAAAGTATCGTGTGATCTTGTCTACAGAGCGTGTTATTATGTTAAAATTTATGTTATCTTGTTAAGGTACAGTGTGATTTTGTCTACCGAGCTAGCTATTATGTTACAACGCTATGGTATCTTGTTAAAATGTCATGTGATCTTGTCTACCGAGCGTGCTATTTTATTAAAATGCTATGTCATTATGTCAAAGTGTGGTGTTGACTTGTCGAAACAGGGTCTTATTATGTCAAAAAAAGCTATGTTAATGTTATCTTGTTAAATTATCATTTGATTTTGTCTAGCTTTTTAACATAATAGCACGCTCTGTAGACAAGAACACAATGTACTTAATGACATTATAGCATAGCATTTTGACATAATAAAACACTTTATTTTATGCTTATTGGTGAAATACTGGAAAATAGCAGTGAGATATAAATCGATATCACTCACAGTGCCGAACTTTTTTTTTCCAGATAAATTATCTCCCTTGAAATATATATTCTTTAATTACCTCCCTTTGCTGTCTTTAAAATTACTGGATTTCACTAATACTCAAGTCATACATGAGTCATGAACTGCTAGACAATCCTATATAGAACAGGCTAGCTATATGATTAAATTTGCAAAAGAAATAATGTTACCTTTGTCAGCTTGGTTGCTAGGCCTTGCCATAATTTCATGTAGCTACAGATATGTGTGTGTTTCCTCTACTTTTTTCCATTGGTTCACTATCGTGTGGTAGATTTTACTGGCGACAGCACATTTAGTTGGTTGTTGTCTTAGTTAATTATCACAAGACATCAACTCAACCTTACGTAATATGCCAGCATTTACTTTCCCACTCCAAGCCCAGCCAGTTGTGCTCCAAGATCAAGAACTTCCATCCATTTTGTTACGCTATGCAGCTCCTAGATCAATATTTCCTAGCTATTTCTATTGAATCCATGATGATATTTAATTCTGCAGCTTGATTTTCCAAGGACATACGCATATTCCACAGTTGTTTAGATTTTTCGTGTTGTTTTTTTAATCTGACCTTCAGCGTGTGTTTTGGTAAACAAAACACGCTTCCGGTTATTCAACGAACTGACGGATTGACCCGAAAAGATTTAATTATGCTTCTACTTAACTACCGGCATTTGTCAATGTCTCTGTTAGCCGCGGACTGTGTATTTTTACACAAAATATTTAAATGCAGTTTTTGTTTGTCGCCTTTTGTTTTTAAAAACAAAATGGCGTCGTGTTGATTTAATGATCCTAATCACCAATATTCGATATTAATATGCCTAAGTGTCCATGGTAATTTAGCGGATGTATCATATGTAACACGGTAGCTTTAATAAATCCGAATTTCGTCATAAAATATTGGATTTATATGAAGATTTATGCACGTAATAAACAGAAAATTCGTTGATCTTCACAAGCTAGCATAAAATAAAAAGAAAATTTGTTTGTTTGCAGTGAGATATCGAAATATATCATCACCGATAAGGGAGACAATTCTGATATTTTCACTCAGGCTCCGCCTTCGTGAAAATATTCAATTGTCTCCCTTATCGGTGATGATATATTTCGACATCTCACTGCAAACAAACAAATATCCTCTATATGTGCCACTGGACAAGTTAATATGACACTTTGACATAAATCATGACTTGTAAACATAATAAGACAATATGTGACAAGATAACACCACACATTGAGAAAATAACATGACTAGGTAACATAATAAGACACCGTTTTGACAGGTTAACACTACACTTTGTGTACTGGTAGTGTGCACATCTGCGTGCTTTGGGTTTTGTTTTAGGGAGGCTGCGTTTTTGGAACGTGGCATTCCTTGTTTGATATTTATCCTTTTTATTTTCTTTGACATAATAATATAGTGTTTTAACATGCTAAGACACTGTCTTGACAAATTAACACAACACTCTGACAAGATAACATAAAATCTCTCGACATAAGACAGCTACGGTTTTCCACACTATGCAATAGGTTAACTAAATTTTTAGTCCTAGTCATTTCGTACAATGTACTTGCAAAAGAAATGTGTATAGTGGTCCAGTTTATCGTTAAATCATTAGCAACAGTTAAGAGCATAAAATGTTTATAAGATAGACACCGCAAACTTTATTTTATGCTAATTATATCTTCATCCCTGTCATGCATACTTTCAGCAATCTTAATGATTATTAGATATTAAAAACTAGATTATGCAAAACACACAGACATATAGAATAAGCTTTATTGTTCCCTTTGTTTTGTCTTAAAGTGATTTAAGACTGCATTTGTGCTAAATAATACCCAGGGAAATAAATTTTCTGACGATATTTATAAAACATAAATTTTCTATCTACTTCTTCAAATCATTTCGCCATTTTATGAATGACTTTGGATATTTTTTATAAAACAAGACAGTCTAAAAGTTCCATTTTTTGAATCCCCGAAAGTATAGTGTTGTTTTTTATTTATTTAAATATATTTATGAATAAATATTTACTCTGTTATGCTCTTAATATGAATTTATTTATTGATACACAGTTTTATTATTAAGATATGTGTCATATTTGCCCCTATTTTAGCCCTATTCAGAGGAGTTTGGCAGATGGCCAGCATACTTGTTTGGATTAAGCATACCCAAAATATTTAACAAAATTAAGTTGGGCGAAATACTAACAAAATACTTGTAACTTCTTATTAATAGAAAAGCATATACACCAGACTATTACACCTTTCTAGGGATTTTGTTCAGTTTTATTTATATTAGCTTTGCATAATATTACAATATTTAGACAGATCGACTTTCTATGGAAGAGCATTAGTGCTAGGTGTATGTTATTTATAGACTAGAAATTTCGAGTTACTAAGTCGAAATTTCAAGTTACTAAGTAAAAATTTCGTGTTACTAAGTCGAAATTTCGAGTTAATAAATAAAACGTACCCGGCTGTTCCGTAACTTTCCCACCATTTTATAGGCAATGTATTTTCAAATGTGTATCTCAATTTCTCGATTTGAAAGTTAAGTTTTCAAAATTGTGAACTTTGAAGTTAGAAATTAAAAAGTTAATAAAACTCTTACTAGGACATTAAAAAGATTGAACGTTATAAATTTAGGAAGTTCTCTCAAGTTCGTATGTGTGTATTTTATTTAGTGGTTTTATATATAATCTTATTCTTATTATACACTAGACCTTTTATAACATAATGGTTTTTTTTCCAAACGGGAAGTAGGGAAACCCCAAAGATTGTTTTCCAAACGGACAGTTTCCCTTACAGATTATGACAGCAATAAGCCGAATTTTAAGTGTAAGGAGCGGACATACTTAGACAAACCTACTTGATATGAGCAGAGACAAGTCAATGATACAGGTAAGTTTGGAAAACAGACCTCTTTCAGATTTATTAAGGTAAATGTAAGTGACATAAAAGTGTTTTCCAGTGCAGAGATTGAGGATATTTCAAACGGTGTGACGTTTATATGTACAACTAGATGAAAACAAACATTTCAACCATATTTTATATTTAATATGCATCACCATTCGATCGTTCTATTTAGTTGTTTTTCTTAGTAATATGTAAAACATGTATTTCACCTTTAATGACCTGGCCCCAATTACAAGAAAAAACTTAAGTTATTACTTATTTAAGTAATGTTAGAATCGTTCTATTGCTTAAGTTACTGTTATTTATTGTTGATTGTTTCTACAACAATGTATTTATAACTAACTTCTATCGTTAGCAGTGTTTGTCTGCAGTACTTATTTCAGTCACGCAAATATGATATTTCTTTTTAACCAAGATATAACGAATTATGTATTTGCTTAAGTATATTTCTTATTACTATACTTCGTTTTCTGTAAAATTCATAATGTTTTTTTTTTGTGCTTTTACCCCCATCGCCCAATCCCATCCCTTTTCCTTGCATTTACATTTCTTCTCTCCTTTTACTATGAACAAATTGCACACCATAATATGCACACCATAATTTTGTCCGCTGGTCGTCCTTAGGCGGTGCCCGACTGTTGTTTTTCCTGTTTCTGTGTGTGCGTATATGTGTCTGTGCGTGTTTGTCATTGGCGGTGCCCCACAGTGATTTACCATGAGTGAGTGAGTGAGTGAGTGAATTGGGTTTTACGGCGAATCGACACAAAATGGTCATATATCGCCGAGAAGAAGTTATATTGAAAACGCCAATTGTAAATCATATCTAAAATCATTTATGTAAAAATGTAAAGCATATCTAAAATAATTTATGATATGTAAAGCATATCTAAAATCATTTAAGTGAAAATGTATACTGTAAAATCATTTAATTTCGTGGGCATGAAATTTCGTGGTTTTGGTCAAAAGGGCAATTTCGTGGGGATATTAATTCGTGGATTTCAACTTTTGAACATCAATGGGAATTTTACTTTTCGTTGGGTTTAAATTTCGTGGATTGACACAACCACGAAATCCACGAAAATTAGTCCCCCCCCCACGAATATTAATGATTTCACAGTATACGTATGTGTTAAAATATCAGCTGCAAACATAATAATATTGCAAAAGATGTGAATAAAAATATGAAATGTTCAGATAATTTTTATAAATCCCTATCTGCTTTAAAAAAGATAACATATTTCCGACTGAAACTTTATTAAATAACTCTTTCAAAGATTGAACGTCATAGTATGTACTGCGTTTTGGAGCAAAGTTCACACAGTCGATTAAAACATGTTTAATAGTTAGCGGTGTTTGACATGGTACACATTCGTGTTGATCTTCCTTATTCAAAAGATAAGAATGAGTCAAAGGGTGTGACCTATTCGACAACGAGAAAGAACAACTTCCTCCCTGCGAACAGATCTGTTCCCTTGGTGCCATTCCCCTAGAGTAGGTTTAATATCATGAAGTTTATTGAACGAAGCATTGTTGAGAAGAATATCATGATTGAAAGGATTTTCCATATTTCGGTTATGAATTGACTGTAAAACAGAAAGCGAGTAAGAAAAGCTAATAAATTTTTCTTCACTATATTTTGATATAAAATTTAGGGCTAAATCAATAGCTTTTGCCTCGGCTGAAAATATTGTTGCATTATTTGGCAAACGTAATTTGGTTGATGAAGGTGGCTGACAGCAGCACATCCAACCTTTAATTCATCTTTCGAACCGTCTGTGTAAATTGCAAAATAGTCATTGTAAGATGACTTGATTTCATTATTTTTGGACTTGAATATTTCAGGGTTTGTTTCAGACTTTCAAAAAGCAGTTTTCATATCAAAAAGAACTGTAGGGGAATTAAGGGTCCATGGTGGTGTATCTGGAATTGAACTTTCTTTAATACCATCGAATTCAAAGTCAGTTTCATTCATAGAAGATTTTATGCGAAATCGAAACGGTTTGATTTGTTTTGGTTTTTCTCATATGAATCGGAGTACTTTGGTTTAAAAATAATTTTATGAGCAGGATTAGATTTATTTGCAGCCAACCTCAAAGCATATTGCAGTGAAAGTTTTTCTCGGCGTGTGTAAAGAGAGGATTCGTTTGCTTCGGCATACAAGCTTTCAACTGGCGATGTTCGGAATGCACCCAGAGCAATACGAAGGCCTTGATTATGGATGTTATCTAACATTTATAAATAAGATTTTCTTGCTGAACCGTAAACAACACAACCGTAATCTAGCTTAGATCTAATTAAAGCTCTATAATGTCTTAATAAAACCTTGCGATCGGCTCCCCAATCAGTATTTGAAATTACCTTTAAAAGATTCAATGACTTCAGACATTTGGCTTTCAAGTATTTCATATGTGGTATAAAAGAAAGCTTTTTTATCAAAGATAACACCAAGAAATGCGTCAACAACGGGTATTTTTGTACCATTAAGAAAAAGCTCAGGATCACAGTGTTGTTTCCGTAATTGACAAAAGTGGACACACTGAGTTTCGATTTGGAAAATTTAAAACCATTTTTCATGGTCCAAGTTTGAACTTTATTCAAACACTGCTGTAATTGGCGTTCAATTGTACGCATATTTTTCGAACGATAACATATCAAAAAATCATCGACATATAGTGAACAATCTGTACCTGGTAACAAGCATTTTACAATATTATTAATTTTGATGCTAAAAAGTGTAACAGATAAAATAGAACCTTGCGGAACGCCCTGTTCTTGCTCAAAAGAGTCAGAAAGGGTTGAACCAACACGTACTTTAAAATTGCGATCAGATAAAAATTGTGATATAAATGTTGGAAGACGACCTTTTAAACCTAAGTCGTCAAGGTCATTCATAATATGATCACTTCCATGTAAGTCATCGAGCACCCTCCATTTAAAGTCAAGAAAAACGCTTGGTTGGCAAACTGATAAGTCGAGAGAAGAGTAGTGTCCTCTTGCAGGATGAAGGTATGTTTTGGATTTATCATTTAGTAAGCAGAGAGAATTCCTCTCAATAAAGGTTTCAATAATTTGACCTCTAGTATTGTTGTCAGAACAGCCCCAACATTCATGATGACCAATGAAATCTCCTAAAAGAATAAAAGGCTGTGGTAGCTGATTGATAAGGTGATCAAGTTCTTAAGATGAAGTTTATATTTTGGAGGTATAAATATTATATATTGAAGAATATGTAATAGGTCGATGCATAGTAACGCCATGAGTAAGTTATCGTGACCACCATAATTTTGTCCGCCGGCCTTTCTTAGGCGGTGCTCGACTGTTTTTTTCCTGCTTATGTATGTGTAAGTATGTATCTATGCGTTTTTGTCATGGGCGGTGCCCTACAGTGATGTTTTGCATGTTAGTTGTATGTGTGTGTGTTTGCCTTTTGTACGTGCGTGTCTGCGACGTTGTAGGAATACTACGTCTAAGGAACGTGGCTTTTCTTGTTTAATATTCATCCCTGCTCTACCTTCCCCCAATATCCGACCCTTTTATCTACCCCTTACAAACCAACTCCCATTTTCTGTATTTTGCCCATATTTAAAATGTACTTGTTGTTGGATTTTTGAAGCAACCCGTCTTCAATATTTTTCCGTTACAGGCTTACAGCTTCTTTTGCTGTGTGTCTACTTTGCGGTGCATGGCTCTGTGGCTGTGTTTTGGGTGCTCTGTGCTTCCGGGAAATCTTCTTTGTGGAACGCTTACTGGTTAATCGGTTTTGTAACAGTATTAAACATTTTCGTCATTTAAAATAAAATGACATTTTCACAAAAACAAATGTTTATGTTTTTACTGTATTTGGTAGCTCACACAATATTAACTGCACCTCAGAAGTGTACGGTTCCTTAATTAGCCACTGCCTAACTATTACCATAGCAAACTCACATTGCCAAGGACCACCTTGGTAAACTGTTGTAAGTTTGGTAAAGTGTGATGGAAGGAAGGATTCAAATAGTCATGTATGGTTCTGACATAGATGAAAAAGTCAGAATTAATGACGCATAAAACAAGCATTTGAAATAACAGGTTTAGCTAAGCAATTACTTAAGTTATTTCGTGATATGTGGACCTGACGTTTAAGCCTTTGCAGGGAAATGACACATTTAGTCTTTTCCAGTTCGGATATATTCAGTTCATCTATTTTTGTTATTGAATGTTGTTTCCTAATCTGACCAATGTCAAAATGACAATTGTTAAACCATTTTAAATAAATAGCATAAAACTATACCAAGCTGTGAATTCCGCAAGGCTTCCATCTGACCAGTAGTCTCGATATCTTTGGTTGTTTATTGCGAAACGGGTCAAGCCTAAAATAACATGAATACGTTTTAGTTAGAGTGGGAAGTCAAACATTTGACATACATCGAGATATGAGGGTTTGAACATACTGCTTGACTAAATGTTTCCTACACAACTTCTAAATAGGGATTTACTGATTTACTTATTAGTTAAACTGGAGCGTTTATCACCTGACAGATATGTTTACTGCCGCATCAGTGGATGTTTATTTGTTATCATGTTAGAATGTCATCTGGACACTTTTGACCATTGATTTCTGATGAAAACTGTTAAGTTTATGTGTATCCTCATTTAATGAGAACAGTCTCCGTGTGCTGTAAATATTGATTTAGTCTTTAGTCTTTAGTAAGAAGACTTACTATGGAAGTGAGTCATTTCTGTGAAATCGTCTGTAGGTGTGAATATTAATATTGACTGGTCGCTTATATATGTTACCTCTCTTTGACAGTATAAAATGTTCTCGCGCCTTGATAAAACAATGTAGGTTCGACTCATAGGTATTTTTAGGGCCGTACAGTAGCTCGGTATATTTCAACTATTCATTCAAAACACAAAACTTTGAATGTCCAATTAAAAAAGGAAAGTGTTATACTAACCACCACAAATTAAGCTTTGTTAGAAGCAATTCATATAAAAAATAAATTATATCAATCTACAATTTCAACAGCTAAATCAATACAATACAAGTATCTCGTTCGTGATATGCACGTGTAACTGATCTTTTCACAAAGCAAATGATAATATGACCTGTAGCATAAGATACCAATGATAAGCCGAATACTGTAGTAGAAGTAACGCAGAACTGGGATGTCTATATCTATCATCCAAGCTGACACAGCTTGCCGCACATATTCCATTTCTAGCTTGGATCTAAATCTAACGAGTGTTTTGTTCCTCTGCCTACACATGTTCATTGAGTCCATCCACGACATTGGAGGCATTCCAATATAAATCGTGTAACATTTCTTAAATGTGTCCGAACACACTGAAAATAAATAAACATAAAAATAGAACAAATCGGTTGAATATATGTATATAATACAAACGTTCGAATGATGAGAACGGAGATATTTCGAAGAAAATTCTACGCATTTCAGGCAATATTTATGTCACACTTGTTGTCAAAATGTCCTTTATTGTGTCTACACTCGATGCAAAGTTGTCAGGACTGAAAATGTCAAATTTGGTGTTCATGATTAAACTAACCGCCTGTTAAATTTTGATTCAAAATATTAGCCTTGATAGGAAAGACTAGTATGACATTTTTTTTATTTTACTATGAAGGCTTTTTATTGTTCATAATCCTTAACTCATACATTTGTTTTCTAAAATCTTCTAAAATGTCGACATATAGCCTTAATCGGCACTTAGCTGAACTACCTGTTAAAAGTGTCAAAAAACAGGGTCCAGACTGGCAGTCTGAGAGGAACTGCTGGACCAAATGGAAACCTAGCTGGAATTTATCAAAGACCTGTGATTCAAGTCATGCTAAATACAATGCCAAAGTTGACATGGAAAATATGTTGGGGACATTCCTGGCTGGTCTGGAATTAGTTCTATCATCTTTTTTGAATTATATAAAACATTTTGTATTGTAGGAATCATAATAGCTTGCCATTTAAAATCTGAAAATCGTTTACAATTAAATAAAGTGGGTGGGGTACCTTCGTTACTCTACGCTTTAAAGCAGATCTTGCAAATAATCCTAGAAGTATCAAGGTTTTCCTTAACATGACCCTCCTTAGTATGACCCTACCCCCGGCATTCAGGCTTCATGTAGAACCCGAAATATTTCCAAGCGTGATGTTGTACTGCCAGGACAGTGAAATATTTCATTATTGTTGCGATCATTGGCCATATGAACTGGTCATACGTTCTCTGTTTCATACTGCAGAAATACTTAACCCA
Organism: Mercenaria mercenaria; assembly: GCF_021730395.1. Lineage (NCBI taxonomy): Eukaryota > Metazoa > Mollusca > Bivalvia > Venerida > Veneridae > Mercenaria > Mercenaria mercenaria. Next base: position 5,230,751 of record NC_069378.1, read on the forward strand.
AAGATGATAAAGGCGCAAAAGTATATACGCTAAACATCGAGAGGTATCGGAAAAAGTCTTGAAAGCTGGATTCTAATTTTCAACAAAATCAGCGACTAGAATCGATTTTCTGTGGTCAAAATCGATGTCGGCGACTTTGAAACATTGGCCACGATTTTTCGAACATCGGTGGCAATCGTAACATTACTAATAAAGACTCTTCCTGGTATCATTTCAGGAACAGATGTGCGTCTGACCTTCCGTAAGCCAGCTGAAATGCTTTCCAAGAAGAAATACCCCAAGTGAGATTATGGACCCACAACGATTGGGAGCATATGATTCGAAGTCATTGAACCTAATCAATGGCATGTCCCAAATGCATATATAGGTGTAACAAAGTGGAAACAAATCAATTAATTGAGAACTCCGCACTAATAATATAAACAGAACAGAACAGAACAGACATTGTATTATATCTAACTTGAACATTTACAGTTAATCGATACAAATAAATATTACATATAATTCAACTACCTAATAACTTTTCATGAGTGTCGTTGTACATAAAATATGCATGCATAGGTAAGACATCAACTACTGACTGTAAAAATGAGTTAAAATTAACGGGAAATAACTATTTAACCTTAAATGACTACAGACTGATAAGGCATTTTAACACCCTCCTGATGAAACGTAAACTTTACAATTCGTGGTGTCTATACCGCAATATGTTTTAAAGAGGAACACTTCATATTTCATTTATCTAGTTAAAAGTGTTAATTTCAAGTTTCTATTATGTAGTATAACCTTATTGCCAAATATGTTGAGCAATAATTATTACGGAGATTAAACAAAGAGCCATAACACATACACACTTACTTGGCATGTTTAAAGTTTACAATACAATAGTGTACATTTAAAAATGCTTTTCATGCTATTATTAGGTTTTACCTATTCGAACTCTGCCTTCGTTGAACTTGTCGGTCGAAGCATCTAAAAAAAGCAATATACTCTATCAAAAAGTCAACGCAATATTTTTGTTATAAGTAAGATAAAATAGTAAAAAGACGAATGTAATTTTTCTACGCCAAGGTTTAATATTCAGGCATATCACTGACTTTAAATGATGTGGCATTTATTAGGAACGTAACAGTATATGTGTAGGAAGTTGTCAAATATAGTAGACAATTCTTACTTTTAAGTATAAAATATGTACATTTCAAAAAAGACGAATGTAATTTTTCTACGCCAAGGTTTAATATTCAGGCATATCACTGACTTTAAATGATGTGGCATTTATTAGGAACGTAACAGTATATGTGTAGGAAGTTGTCAAATATAGTAGACAATTCTTACTTTTAAGTATAAAATATGTACATTTCAAAATAATGTTGCTATTTTGAAATACGTCCGATTAACTAAAGTACATGGCTATCAACTGAAATATCGCAAGTGCGGTCACTATCTTATTACTTAATTGTTGACATTACGAACTGCTACAATCACAATTAATAAAAACACGTCAGCATGTACAAAATACAATATTAATCTAACAGTTAGTACAGTACCAAAGTTACAATCATTTGAGTTCAGTACTACATGAAAACTGACCTCAAAACATAAACTGAAGTCTAAAATTATAGATCGTATAGATAACACTGCAATGAAACTTATATTCGAATGTTTCTTTTTTCAAAACTCTATGAGATGTGTGCGTCCACTAATGTCCCTTAGGCAAAAGATTAAGGGTTCTTGAACACATATGAAAGTGTGTGTTGTAACTGCAAATACTTAGATGCACTTTTAATCGAATAAACTTAAGTTTAGTATGAAACTGTTATCTGAATACGTACCAGCTTTCTGTATAGGGAAGGAGGTGATGGTAACCATTATTGGAAGGTTGTCTATAATTTCTAAAATGAGAGGAAGAAATATAAAGTATGAGTCAGTCATTTAACAATGCATCTTCCACATTAGTATCATGGACTGTTCTTCGAAAATAATACAGTCCGTATCTTAAGATAAATACATAGCTTTTATATTCTAGCTTAGAGCATTTACGTTGAAATCAGTCGGTGCGCCACTCACAGTATATTAGGGAAGATCAGTCCAGTCAAAGAACAGGATACAAGTAAGAACTTACGGTATATAATGTGAGATAAATCACGACAGTAGGATGCAAGTCAGAACTCATAGAACATATGGGTAGATCAATCTCCATCATATATATATATATATATATATATATATATATATATAATATGATAAAGTCAGAATTCACGGCACATAACGTAGATCAGTCACGTTTATCGGGTACATATGGGGATATATATATCATGATAAAAGGATACAAATTAGAAATCATGGAACATAATGTTTGATCAATGACAAAAATAGGATACAAGCCAGACCTCATGACAAATAAGGGTACATCAATCACAGAAGTCGCAAAGCATAAGGGTGCTAGATGAATCGCAAAACAGGACAAAAAAACAGAGCTCGTAGTACAAAAGGGCGGATTAATCACGATAGTAAGATGTAAATCAGAACTCATAGAACAAATGGGTGGACTAATCACGATAAAATGATGTAATTCAGAACTCTTCGGGACAAAAGGGTGTATTAACCACGATAATATGATGTAAATCAGAACTCATAGGACAAAAGGGTGAATTAAGCGCGATAATATGATGTAAGTCAGAACTCATGGAACAAAAGGGTGGATTAATCACGATAATATGATGTAAATCAATACTCATAGGACAAAAGGATGGATTAACCACGATAATATAATGTAAATCAGAACTCATAGGACAAAAGGGTGGATTAATCACGATAAAATGATGTAAATCAAAACTCATTGGACAAAAGGATGGATTAAACACGATAATATGATGCGCAAGTCAGAACTCATATGACAAAAAGAATCAGTCACGATAATATGGTACAAATCAGAACTCATAGGACAACAGGGTAGATTAATTACAATAATAGTCAGAATACATAGTGCGTAATGTTGAGTTTATCACGACAGAAGCTAATATTTCAGAAATCACACTACATTTAATAATTTAGTGTAGATCATTCATGATACATGTCAGAACGCATATAAAGACAAGAGTTGATAGTTATGATATCATATATGATAATATATTATGATAATAACATTCACATTCACTAGTATATTAGTGTACTTAAAATATAATAATAAACACGATAACGTGATAAAAGTACTTTCATATGATTATTGTGTCACTTAAATGGACTCGTACTTATAGGTGGCTCAGTAAATGAAGCTGTTTTTGATGATGATGAAGCTATCATTTCATATAAGTTATCGCATCCTTTTTAAAGTATTCACATTTGCCTAACATTTACCTAAAAGTAGTGCTCATACAAAATGTTTAATATTTCAAATGAATAAGTTTTTACAGACATTTAAAGATATTACTGATTGCTTGTGTGCTAAGTATAGTATATTTGAATTTAATTTTGCTTTAGCTATTCATTTGTCATTTTCCTTTCGTATTCATTGTGTCTTTACAATTACACTGACTCGCATCAATACATAGAATAGTTTCCAGTTGTGACCAAACGGCGATTGTATTAATACACGTTAAAGGTTATTCAACTTCGACGTACACATAGCAATTAATTATAGCACTACCATATTTGATCAGTAAATTAACATACACAATCAAGAATCGAAAAAATATATAGCAGCAGCGGGTTATTTATTAGTTTCAACACGCAGAATCGCTTTTACAGCAGCGAAATGGTATAACGAAGGTATAAATGAGCCGTGCCATGAGAAAACCAACATAGTGGGTGTGCGACCAGCATGGATCCAGACCAGCCTGCGCATCCGCGCAGTCTGGTCAGGATCCATGCTGTTCGCTAACAGTTTCTTCAATTCCAATAGGCTTTAAAAGCGAACAGCATGGAGCCTGACCAGACTGCGCTGATGCGCAGGCTGGTCTGGATCCATGCTGGTCGCAAACCCACTATGTTGATTTTCTCATGGCACGGCTCAAATAATTTACTCGGCTTCGCCTTTATGATAAAATTCCGCAGGAGGTATCGTCGTGTCATTGTGTGTTATCAACTTAAAGCTTTTGAAATACTAGCATAATGATTGCTTTGTCACTTATATCACGCCTTACACAGTTAATACATATCAATTAAAGCTAATAATCGGGAACATTGAAGAGGTTGGTACAGTGCAAAATATGTTGCAACAGTAATTTTAACGTCAGTCTCGTTTAACCACCTCACAAGCCTAGTGGTAGAGTGCTCGCTTCGAATATGAGAAATCGTGGGTTAGGTTAGCTCCCTCGTCGCATCATAAAAAAGACGTGAAAAATCGTACTATGAGCTTCATTGCTTGGCGCTAAGCATTAAGAGCATGGTACTAAGACTGGTCAGCCTGGAGTCATTATAATGTGACAGGGTAGGATATCACGCCAGATGTCAACGGCGTGGTATATTAGTGAGGCAGTATTATAAAGTTGGGCATGTCGTGCACTGCAACAAGTAGACAACTTAAATATTGATGACAACGACGCTAAGCCCGAACGTAACACTTCGAACAAGACAATATATGATATATATTGTAATCTACAAGAGACATTTACAATAAAGAAATATCTTTTCCATAACACGTTCAAAATTATATCACAAAAAGAACCATATTATACACATGATATAACAGGTGTATGCCACTCCTATGGTTTGGAATGCAAAAAAAATAAATACTGAAAGTGAAGTATGGGTTTGGAAATAAGTAACATAATGTTTAAAAAATGATTTTTTTTTTAAACGTCAATATCAATCGGCCTGAATTTTTATACATTTTATTTGCTGCAATTGTTTGTTGATATATTTATATAAAACGTACCTGTTTGGAATGTAGTCAGGTTCATCAGTTTATCTTTGCTTTCGGGTGTCCTAAAGGATAAACGAAATCCTTCTTGAAATAGAAGTTGTCCGCACGTTTCAAGAGCGGTGTAAAATTGTACGAAGAAAAAATCCCCATCAACTTGAAATGCGCCGTATGTTCTGTTTCCATTACAGAATGTTTTCTGCCATGTGCCGGTATATGTAGACGCTGCGGTGATAATAAACTGAGTTCCTTGTGAAAAGAAAAAGTTTGAAACATCTTCAAATATTCTAAATATTTAACACATGGATGTAAATGGCTGACAATTAAACGGTTTATGTGAAATAAAATGTTAGATAGATATAATTACTTCAACGTTGAATATACAACTGCTTGATATTGTATAATTAATACACATAATAAGCATGAACTGATGTAGCTGTCAGTCAATTTTATATTTGTTACCACAACGAAAGTGTTAAGATGTACGCCCGTCCTAACTAGAATACAATATACCCGTACACTAGATGAGCATAGAAATAAAGATAATGAACCTGATAGTATTGTCATCTCTCCTTGCCTTTTCTGCAAATGCATTGCGGCATAATTTGTTTCACAAGGTTTTCTTTTTAACGCACGCACGCACACATACATGTAAACGCATCCAATCGCGGATGTAAGATATAAACCTACCAACTCGGAACTTCTTTAATTCTGTAGCTACTGCTGTCATATTTCTATCAACTCTTATTCTTATCATTTTGAATTATCCGAGGCTTTAGATTAAAGCTATCTTTAATTGTTAAGCTATTCAGAACGGGGAGTTATGTGGTTAAACAAATTGAGGTATATGTGTAACACACCGGGTGCTTGTGTACAGACGAAATGCGGAACTGTGTGTTTTCCAAGACGGGGAATTAGTATAAAGACTAAATGAGCTACAAGTGTATAACTAAACGGGTGCGTGTGTATAGTCGAAACGAGGAACTAGCTAGCGGAAGCACCTGTTGCATAACATATACGTGTGTAAAGTCAATCGATGGATCTGATTTGATTTGATGGGTTTAACGCCCGTCAGTTATGTCAGGCGGGCAGTTTACCCAACAATCGTTCCTGGAAAGATCCAGTACTAGTCTCCTATCCTCCGTAAGAAACTGCCAGTTTTCTTACATAATGATATATATCCGGTAGCAGGGCTCGAATTCATGTCCCTCAATCAGTGAGAGGTTACAGTGATTTTAAGCCAGCGACTCTAACCCACCGACCACAGAGGCGGTCAGTCAATCGAGGAAATTCTATATTCTGTTTGTAAGTGGTCAATCCTTTGACATTCAATCACGGTTGTCTATGTCAAATGTTAACATCAAAATTACTGTTTTATGAAAAGACATAGCACAAACGATGCAGAGACACAATATAGCACAAATCAGTATCTGGTTACATCAATTTTATATTTCAATCACTTTGCATTGCTTACAACAATTGTTGAACTTCGATATTAAGTGAACGTTGTATACTGTAGTTACTTCTTCATGTTTTAATTAATTTTTTTCCTAGGTATGCTAAGCAGACAATATTCGCCTTCAAATCTTTATCAAAATTAAAGAACATATTTACAGACGCATTATTGTTTCTTTGTTTGTTTGTTTTGGGTTTAACGCCGTTTTTCATCTGTATTTCAGTCATGTAACGGCGGGCAGTTAACCTAACTAGTGTTCCTAGATTCTGTACCAGTACAAATCTGTTCTCCGCAAGTAACTGCCAACTTCCCCAGGTGGAGGACAAATGATTTCAGACACAATGTTTTTTATCAAATCTCCATGGAGAACATACGCCCCGCCCGGGGATCGAACTCGCGACCCCGCGATCCGTAGACCAACGCTCTTCCTACTGAGCTAAGCGGGCGGGCACATTATTGTAGACCAACATGTTACCAATTGCAGAAGTATACTACTCGTTCCAAAGACAGTAATTACTGAATGTGATTGTACGTACATGTACAATATAAACAGTATTACCATTCAAAACATGTGAATGGTTCCTAAAAAAATCATTCTGTTTGAAGAAAGTATGCATATCCGAGTACAATAGAAATAAACAACTGACTGGGATTATCTCCCGATCGGGGTATAAATCAGCATATTTTCAGTGTTTTGTCCTCCTACCTTTTAAATGAAATATTATTATATAAATATTGTATACATTATAATGATTTAAACTCTAGACAGTACCGTTTGCCTTTAAATCATGATAGGTTTCAAAAAGAAAAAGTATTACAAAATGGTAAAAAATGAAGTTCCCAGAGTAGGATATGAACCAACGACCCTCGTAAATATTGCTTCACTACCTGCTTACGAGTGAAGGCAAACTTGTCTTAAAATTAAGACAAAAAGAATTGAGGTATAGAGGTAATTAATTTGAATGATATAGATCTGAGGCAAACACAACATATCAGGAAGAATAAGAGCGACATAGCATTTATTTTTATTGGCGCTTTTCTTTCCTATATTAGGTTAGCGAAAACTTGATTTTCTAAGATAAAGACATCTGTGCATATTTACAAACTAAAGAGGTTTGTAATGTGGAGACAAGAATTACATATCGGGCAATTGTTAATTTAAACTCCGCAATGACACGCATTGATTTTTGCATGAAAATCGTTCTTCCTTGCCTGAGAAAAATAGCAAATAATATTAACAAACAATTAAACAAACAGCATTTCCCGTCATAAATATTTGGCGGATTTTCGTATACAAAGTTTTTGCTTCTGTCTTATTTTTAGAAAACCAGGCTTCAATAGTAAGTTTGCTTTACACAGGTAATCTTTAAGAATTACTGGTGTTTTTTAGTTTTCATGTTCCAACCTTTGAAATGTTGTACTATATGTACATTTTCGTGATTGAAAAAAATGTCATTATGTATTTGAAAGTTTTCTTTTCAATAAAAATCCTTTACAACAATTTTGTCACAGCCCTGGAGGTACAATATCTCTTGTTTCAGGTTCCCATTAAAGATTGTACATGTGTTCTAAGTTATAAAAATGTCGGCATTCATTCAATGCATTGCATTGCATGTTGCATTTTCTGATATCTTGGGAATTCATCTGTAGATTGTTATTGTTTCTATTATTGTCAATATCACTTCAATCACCAATCATTTTCACTCTTCTGTCCCAAAAAATATCACATTAAGTGCTACCGCAAAACACATACGGTGCGATATATCATTGAATGACCAGAACTGATTAGCAGGTGAGTGAGGTCGTCCCACTATCAAACAAAATTTCTTAAAACGTAGTTTTGATCAAATTTAACTTCTACGGACACATCACGTGCAGATAGCTGTATGCAATATTCATACTAAAGTTGAGAGATAGGAATGTCAGTGGCAGGAAAACAGCAAATAGCGGAATTTAATTTAGCCTTTTCGTTGATGAGCATATGTATGTAATTACAATCACCCGTGGTATATGTCAGTAACACACTAAGACGTTAAGACTTAATACTTGACACAAACAGGGGTGAATGTTTTTCGAAATTCGGTTCTGAAAAGAATGTTTTGGAAAGTTCAACCTATATACGTTTGAGTAAATGTAACCACGCTCTCTGGCTCTCTTGTGATTTTTGACAAATTAGAATAACTTAAGCAAATTAAGTAGCAGGTTACCCGAGGAAAATTCGCCTGAAATTGTTTGAAAAGCAGACCGGTAGTTTCTGACGAGACGATTTTCCAAGTACCCACTATATGCATACAGGCAAAAGTGACCTTGGCCCCTAGCGGTTATAGTTTTGTTGAATCGAAAATATGATCATCCGTGGTAAAAGGTCAAACAAGAAACAATCCTGTGAACTTATTTTGAAAACGAACGAGATATTCCGGAAACTGTTGAAAAAAGTTAAAACTTAAAGACTGGTCTTCCAAGGAATATTCCTATCAAATCATTTTGAAACTCAGCAAGTGGTGTCTCAGACGATTTTTATTATTCCCGTTGCCATGGCAGTCAGAGTGTGCATATAATAACTTTCGTTGAACACATTTAGTTCATGAACATCCAGGCCAAGTTTCATAAGCTCTCACCATACAGTTTCAGAGGAAATATGGTTTAAAAAAGGTATGGACGGATAGACAGACATACGACGCACGGGCGGACGAACGATGGAAGATGAATGGTCATAAAAGCTCATTCCGAGGACTTCGTGCTCAGGTGAGATAAAATCCAGCATGTATCTTTTCATATTCATTTATTCATTACTGCTTAAATGAAACATACCTGGGAGACATCATTTCATAAATACTAAAGTGGGTAACCTCTACTTCAAAAAAAACCTCATAATTTTTGCGCCATTGTCTTATAATGTAAGAGAGTGATGAATTGTTTTTTCATCTGCAAAGCGATATCATATTGATAAAGGGCTTTCGGTACATTATAGGATTTGAATTTTGTCTGATCACATAAAAATTACACAAACTGTATAAATCACATAGCAAGCGGCACATGTTTCATAAAATGATAAAAACAATTACAATTTAGTTATGAGATGAAAACAAGACAAACAGCATACATGTGCAAAACACATAACATCCACATAGTTTGTAAAAATATCCTTAATTCGTTCTCCCTTTTCAAAAAAATAAAAGAGATGTAAAGAAACGGAAAATATGGTTGTGTGACCTTTGCCATGGAAAATACGCATAAATGTTGACCAGAACATACATAAATACTTCTTAAAAATAAAGAAGTGATTTATCATTACAATAAACAATAAACAAGTAAGTACCAAGAACATGTTGAAATATTTGGGTATTTTGCTTTTAAGTAAGTGCGTAGAATGACTGTTTCCAAAAATGAATAGGGGTTCTATAGCCCGAAAAAGTGATTGTATGCACAAACAAACTGAAGAACGATGTGATATCAGTTAACCTCAAGATTGCCAAGGAGCAATTGAGCGGACATGTTTTGAATTGTCTGACTTACCAGAACTACAACTAATGTCGAAGTCCAGAAGCTCGAAACGGACACTATGTTTATAAGCGTGGTCGATATACCATTCAATAACCATGTCTACATCAAGCAGCAAATGTCCAAGAAAACTTCCAGATGAGAGTTCCATCGGCGACGTCTCACAAAAAATATCAGGCAAGCATATATGTCGCGAGTCTGAAATAAAAATTAAGAGATGTAATTGTGGAATTCAAGCAATACAGTTATAAGCATTTAACTTTATTTGAGAAGTGCACAATCAATATTTGAACACAAGAAAAATATATATATCTGTTCAATGATCGGTATTGTGTTGTATTAAATGTTCGATTTGAGGTCCGTTACAGTAATAAAACATTCTGCTGATAAGGATCCAGACGGCAAAGTTGCGTTGACTATTTATTGGTTCGATTTCTTGTGCGTGTCTTTACGATCACTTATAAGTATTTTTTGCGAAATCTTGTTCTGGTGTCGTCCTATCAGGATTCCAGATATGCCATATGCAATTTGGGCTGCGTACAAATACTTTTGATTCCATCTCTTGGGAGTTAAGATATTGACGCCCTAATTTCAAAGACTGAATATAATCTAAAGACCGTTTGAATATCTTGACGGAACACTAAATACTACAGCATTATCAACTGGAAACAGATTCCGTGCACGCTTGTGTCAAAATGCTTTAACACCTTTCCTATATAGATTTTAAAATTTGCATTTGGACATTTGTTTGTTGATATGAATCTCAGTTATGTCTGAAATCGAAACTTCAGCCAATGTATTGATTCCCGCGGCAAAAAAAATCACGCAATGCCATTCTCACAATTATTGTCACCTTTTCTGATGTAGCACAAGCGCCTATGTCTTAGCTTAACAAGAAATAATAATAATAATAATAATAAACAATCCAAATATGATTGCAAAGTTTCTAATACAGCCTTCAGAACAATATTTTCGTTTTGGAGGTTTGTGCAGTATCGAACTGACAAACCTTGCATTTTGCCGTGGTTTGTTCCTACTCTTAGAAAAATCTCCTAATTTATTTGACATCTCATCTTGATATTGATAGACGGACTAAGCATTAACCATAGGTGTTACCACAATGGATAATTTTAGAAACGTTCCCTGAATTCCTCTTGCATATTTTATTGAGATATAACTTAATTTGATGACGCATATTCGGTAATCAGCTGAAACGAATGTTATATCCAAGCTCATCACCCGATGTCTTCACACTCTTACATGAATGGTTAGTCTTCTAAAGCCCAAGTACTGCGCTCTCTTGTCACCTGATTTCGTGCATATAACTTGTTCGAATCAAAGTGCAATTATCTATAAGACATTGCAAATTAAACCTAAGTTCTTCATAATTTATGAAAGTGTAGATGGAGAAAGATTCGAAAATAATACCGTTGATTAAAGGGTAAAAAATGTGAGTCATTCATTAAAACAAGCAAAATTATCTATAGCAATTTTCATTTGATTACACAGTGTCTTTCGTTTCCTATAAACTACTAAGAACTGCTATTGATAACTTAACAAGATGCTAATAAGGACACCATCATTTGATGTTTTTCACGAGCCTGGTGAGTTTTGTTCAATTGTAGGCTTTTTTACAAACTTATATTAACCTTCATAATAACGTCTGCACAATTCCGTTTTCGAATTCAACAACGTTAAAGTTAGCAAAATGATCAAAAGGAGTACAGGATCAGAATGAAAGAAGACGAGTTTTATCACATTATCTGTCAGAATAATTATTTGTTGTTTTATCAGAAAACTTTTAAACCATATGTTGCAAATATATACTGCCTAATACCTTTAACGACAGCCGAAAAAAGGTTTATCTTTATTTACATGTCACTATTTATTAAAATCAATAAAATCTGTAAAAAAATATATTTAAGAATGTAAGTTATGATGTTCGCGAGAGAAATAGATTTTAATCTTACGCTGACAAAATACATATTCTTTTTATTTAATGGATTTTCGATGGTTTTAAACAAATTATATCCGCTTTACCCGCGCAACGTGACTTACATCTCATCATGACGTCATAATGTCTTGACGTCAAGATATATATGTAGAAATACTGTCAAATAGTTCTATGATGTTTACTTTTCGACATTATTAAGGAAGATATATCTTTATGATTTTGTTAGAATTTATCTACATTTATATCTTTACTGAAGTATATTTTTTGCAAGGAATTTAAGATCATTTATAACTCTTGTTCTTTCGCATTCAAGTGTAGTTCCGTACCAGTGAAAAATAAAATGAGTTTTTCACTGTTCCAAATTTCAGTACTTCACTGAAAAGCATAAAATAAACAGACAGCTTTACATTGTAAAAAGGAGTTTTATTAGAATTAACTGCGTTAATACGTGTATGAACGACATTGGGACCTCTTGTAAATCCATGAATCGCGCTAGCAATTCATGGATGATTTGCAAGAAGTGCCAATGTGGTTTATACAAGTATAAACGCATAAAAGTAGAAAAAAATAACCGCCCACGTTCAGTTGTAATTTTGCAATTGTACATGTTGTTTTAAAACTAGCTGGAGTCTATTTGTGGCTCGATTATGGAATTAAAGATTTATTTCTTGGAGGTTGGTGGTGTACATTTCAGTGGACACAATTGTTGATGTGTTGGCGAATATTTTGGTTTTTAGTTGTTTAGCTGTTATTTTCAAAGTTGGCAGTTGTTAATTTGGTAAATGTGTTGTTACATGGTTTGGTTGATCATTTGCATTTTTGGATTGATGAGTCCTTTTGTATTTTAGGGGTGTATGAATTCATATTCTGCTGTTTAGTAGTGTATATTTTGTTCTGAGTTTTGAGACAGGTTCTTTGGTTTTGAATGGTTCTTGGTTAAAGCTTGTGGTGGCCGAGCATAAGTAGTGAAATACTTGCGGTAATTTGTTCATCATATATACCTGCCTATATACTATAAAGACTGCCATAAAAGCGGTGCAAATTTAATTGTGTTATCTGTGTTGTACATGTTTGATTTAGGTGTAAATAATATGTTACCATATCATATGTATATACGAAAACAATAAAGTGCTAGTTTCCAAGGTAAAGATAAGCCATAGTTAGGCGGCACAAAGGACCTCCGCAACCCTTCCTAACGCCCCGCGCCGACCAGAACACCTGACATTTACAAATGTTAGAATGTAATGGGGAGAATACCGCAACAGGTAAAACTGTCTGCTCAAGACACCAATGTCTCTAAGCATTTGTTACAAATACTGAAACTGAATTAAACTCAGAGTAGATGTGTTCATATTCACCGACATCTAATGTATTACATAAAATGATTACGGGATAAAATCAATGTCTCATATACATACAGCAGAATCTAAAATCACAGTGTCATGCCAAATGAATGCGTGATGTTCTTAACCTAAAATTCCTTTTCAAATATATCTAATATTTAAGAGGGTTCTCCATGACCGAGCTGTTTAGCTCACTTGCTACAAATCACTTCCCCCTTACTGATTCGAAACCTCCCGTGGGATGTAGAATTCCTCATGTTAGGTAGTCATCCAATCTGACTTAAGTACTTGATCTTCTAAACGAAGATCTGAGAACGACCCATTCACATTCGTCTTCTGTATATTTTGGCATTCCAGTATTGCTATTTTTATTTTATCCAATCAGACGACTTGTTCGAATGTCAAAGAGTAAGAAAAATGTGCAGTCATTTCAGGGCTCGAACCCGGGACCCCTCGCTTACAAAGCAAGTGGCCTACCGAATGAGCTAACCGGCTATCTGATACATTACGACATAAGAATTGTTAATATCAAAAGTCAAGGCTACAGGTAGATTTGCAAGATGTTGTAAGTTAGGCTCTGATTGGCTAGCGAAAGGGTCGTCAGAACGAGGCAATGAATAGGTCGTTCTCAGATCCTATGCGTAGCGTTATAGGATATGTACTTTAGTCATCTAGCTCGGTTGCAGAATGTCGATGGGCCCGACCGTGACTGACGCAATGCCGGGAGGGGAACCTGGGATCTTTCTATCAAAATCCGGAAAAACCGCCTTATGACCTTAATTTTGTCGAGGCGAATCTTAACACAACGGAAAAAAACTATAAAAGAATTGTTAAAAATATGTTCCCTATCAGTTCTTAAAATTAGGCATGTATTGATTTAACAAAACTGCGTATTAAATTAGCAATCTTCACCGGATTCATCCAAAAAGCTCGTGATTTTAATTAATAAATGGATAATTTCGTTCAGATATGAAGACATTTAGGGCGTAGATGAGGGTGTTAATGCCAGTAAATACAGTCGACAAACAAAGTAAGGCAGCTTGCAAAAAAACAACGCATTCAGACTGCACCCATAGTGGTCTGTTAGCTCAAATGACCTCTTAATAAAACATAATCTGTTCGTTAACAACACATAAAGGACCTGGAAAGGAGGTCATTTAATGCAGAACAGTCTCTTAACAGACGTGTAGGTGTGGTCTCCTGACCACGTATATGGCCTGTAAATACTTATTTGACAAGGTGATAAGAAATGGATGCAGAAAAAATACCTTCCTCAAAAATATATACAGTAAATCCTCTATACAGCTGGGCATCAGTTTGTCTCTGTGTGCAAGTCCGGAACTCCAGAAAAATATTTGAATATGGAACAGGGGCATTCGGATATTTTCCATTATACTTATTGTCAAAGCTATAGATAATTCCTTCCGAATGGTTTGCTATTCTATATGTTTCTTTTGTCGTGACGATAATCTCATCTTTACATAAACCTTTGTTTTGAAACAGGCGCGAATCCTCGACCTGAAAAATAAAATGTGCAAATGTTGCAGAAAATTGAAATGCCTCTTATTGCAAAAAGTTAAACTACAGATATTGCAACAGATCAATAAAAATAAGAATTCATGTTCGAACGCAAACATGTACTCTCGTCCATGCAGGATGATAACTTAAATTACCGTTCACAGTTGACAACAGTGACATACCCGATCATATGTTTTCAGAGAGATGTCTGTGAATTGTAGCGTTATAAGTTTGCCTGTCGCTGAAGATATATTCCACCTATCAACTTGATTATCGTCGTAGCGAAATGGATATCCAACACTTGTTAAAACACTGAAGTTGTTAACTACGATACGCTTATCTTGTGTATTTAACAGGCTGTCTTCAAATATATTAAAATATATAGTTTCCAGAAGTACTCCACCTGAAAAGTATATTGATAAGGTAAATTTATTTATAAAACTTACACCTGCTCCCTATAACATTTGAGAAAATTAATGAAACACAATGAAAATTATCCATAGTTTCCATGTTAAATATCTGGGGACAGTTTCGGGAAAATTCGTAAGTTGCAACCTAATGCCACTCCAAAGTTTGATCGTAAGACAAAAGTTAGGAGTGTCATAAGTTATACCCTTAACTTTTTTTCAAAAACCTAATTTATGTATGTTCTACATAGTGGTTGATTTAGACAGAACTTGAGATTTGTCTTAATAAAGCTATAATAATACTTAATGTATGTCAAGATACGTGGAAATGCCTACTCCTTTAGTATCATCAGCAATAAAATGCGTCCAATCGATAAGATGACTATGCCTTAGACTAGCTGACAAACTATGTAGAATGTCCTTCTTTTAAACTGTAGAGCTGGTGAGACCTATATATCTCATATATATTTTTTTCTGGCTACCTCGCCTAAACGTTTCGTGTACCAATAATTCGTAGAGAAACGATTTGAATTATGAGCTAGATAATTTCAGGGATCAGGCAAATCACTCATTGTTTTAAACTAAAACCTCCAACTAATGATAATCCGCTCAAACCCCTATAGGCTTGAGATACTATACTGGTCCGTTTGTTGAAGTTCCCGTCAGACGTTGCCTTTGAATCAACAACATACTGTTCAGTCTATGTCGTTTGTCTTAACTCCTGAATGCTCAGCGCCTATTTGCTATCACATATAGCATTCTACCACCATATAGGTATAACCCTGATGCATTGGCTGTACTTCGCCAATAACACTGAACCTAAAGGTATAACCTCTGTGCTGGCCCCTACAGCTCGTAACCTAGATACAATACTGCAACTCTTTTTTAGTATATGAACGTCAAACGTTTTTTTTTTAATAATTTAACCGCCCTGACAGTGTAGCTGCAATAGCTGTCTTATCAATGAACTAGGATAAATCAGAAGTTGAATCCTCGATGACTTTACACAGAATGAATTCACTGATTTTAGCAAAGGTAGCATGAAAAGGGAGTCAAGCGCACTATCTGTGCTTATGTGTTATCACGCATACAATTTATTCTGAAAATGCAGAAACCGATAATGTATTCATTTTAAATGTTCAATGATTTAATATGTCTAATGAACGTGACATCTTCACAAATATGATAAATATTTATTTATTTTCAAAGAACTTATGATATAATCATTCATTATCAGGCTTAAAAAGGCTTGAAAAGCCTTAGAATGCCATAGATTGATCATAGTAATCAAAGAAACTGAATGATGTGTGAGTTTCGAAGGTTTTATTGAAATTAAACCACGTCTGCTTGGTCCCAATGCCAGGTCGCATTTCTCCTCAGAAAATGATCTAACCCTAATAATACAACTCCTTAAGTAATTTTGTCATACCATTTTGTTCCAGTAAACAATCTGTTTTTCGAACCTAATTAATAGCTGCCGTTTGATATAATACGTTATGTAAGACAAATAACTTTAGACATGATGACTTCTATCAAAGCGTTATGAAAAAGGTGTTTGGATATCGAATGCGTCTATAGTCATTTTTTTCACCTACTGAGTCAGGGTTATCAGTTTTTACATAAATATTGAACTCACATATTAGTTGTCCTCATAACATGTAATACATCTGTTATATGTTCAATTAAATATCTCTACAGAGTTATGAAGTTTCAATTATCGAATGAGTAAAGGGATATATCAATTAAGAACATCATATCATCATTTGTATTGTAGCAAAGAAGGCAAAACAAAATGATGTTTAAGTTACTGAAATAAGTTTGAACGTAGTTGAAATAGGTTTCGTGGAACAGTTTTTTTAAACAGCTTACTTCGAAATTATATCATAAGTGCTTAAAGTTTGTCAAAAGTAGGTTTCTTGAAACGAGACCCGGTTTCGTCAGTGATTTCTATAACCAATGATTCTATTAAAATTCATTTGTTAATATTTCCCATGTTCTTATTATAATAATGAAAACATTCTATTTGCAGGTTGCCCCATAGCCAACAGTATGTTGACTTTACGTGTGTACATTGAATTGATGATCACTCATAACCGGACTTAATCTATAAAATCTATAAATGAAAGTCTAGGGGTAGGGGACTGCTTGATTGCTCTGCACCGGTTTTAGCCATGACACCGAATATTCAAAAATGATATGTGTAAAAGGTAGCAGTATTTTTAAAAGGAAATACTAAATTAAAAGACAATAAAGACATTAGTAAATAAAATGAAATTAACCTTCTATGTCTCGTTTATTACAACAGGTAATAAGTTCATTACTTGGAGTACTGTTTTGTATATGTCTTTCTTTTGTATTTTGAAGTCAGAGACAATGGGATAATATAACAGGGTTATTATAACTGTGTGTTACAGTAGCTTGGTCTAGGATGCTGTATTCAGCTGGAGTGTATTTTGCCAGGTCGGATGACATGAGGTGCGCAATAAAAAATCTCAGATCAAGCTTCTGTGACCCTTTTATTATATACCTCCACCTTTTTTGTTTTTCGTTTTGTTATCGAACGAAATCTTCAATGTTTTAACACTTTTCGATGTTTAAATAAAACTGAGCGTACTTTTTGAAAGCGCTATATATATAAATTGTCAGGGCATGGATACTACATGAAAGTAGTCCGACAACATGCAATACAAAAGGTACAATACGGATTGTTTTCTGTCTGCTCTAATTTAAATTACTTGTATATATTCTATACAAAAATAACAGACCTTGCCAGCATGGCGCCGTTGCTGCTCCGGAATTTGACTGCAATCTTTTATAACTTTGCCTCTCGTCAGACATGAACAATTTACAAGTACTGTTTGACAGATCAATACCAACACATTCAGTTCTGTTGTACAGACAGAAGTCTTGACAATCACTGTATGACATATTGAATCTTGTTTCAATTTTGTTTGACGATGGTATGAATATCTGATCAGTTTCAAATATGTCCCGGTGTTGATTCTGATGACAACTGAGCGAAAGCGTCCCTATTTTTTTTTAAATAAAGTCGATAAATAATTAAATTCATATATTTTAAAAATGTTCTCGGTTTACAACAGTATTTCATATTACTTTTCTCTTAAATAATCTAGCAAACACTTGTGAGTGCAGGAAATTGCATTAATGTTTAATTTTGAAAATAATAACTTATATGGCGCCTCCTTTTTATTTCATCACTACAATATATTAATTGGATATATCCCCTGCTGTGTAAAAGATGTTCTCATTTTCTGTCGGCAGGTAGTCACAGGAAATTGGATAAATAAGATAGATATAAATGTTGAGCGCAAATAACCAATCTGCGCTATTTACAAAACGCGCAGCGCATATAACAAATTTTTGTACGTTGGTTATATGCGCAACGATTTACCAATCGTTGCGCAGGATAAATTTAATCTGCGCGATTTACCAAATGCGCAGCGCAAATAACAAATGTAACTTTATATATCAGAAATTTGCATTTCGTGTTTGATAAATCATGCAGTTGGTCAACTTATTAATAAATATAGATGTCAAATGCTGAATATCTTGGTATTTAAACTATGTGTCATAAATTTGTTTCTACATAAGTAAATTCACAGCAGTCGGTCACCAGGTTTCAATACCTCCGATCTTATACAAGATGCAATAAAACCCAAACATGCGTGAAGGTGTGATTTCCTCCAGCTTGCACACGTCGTCCTCTGGTATGTTTAAGGCTATTTTTATAATTTTCTACTTCACCCGAGCATACACTTAGCAAAATATCGTTTTTATTATATTGAAATATCTTGAAATTTCACAATAATATTCTTTTTACCAACGGGAGCATATCTCTCAACATGTCTAAGATAAAAGATGAAATAAAAAAGTCACAGAATTAAAAGAAAATTCTTACAGATCTTATCTATATTATTATTATTATTTTATAGTATAAAATCGATAGAATAAAGAGTAGACCAAATTTTCATCAACGAAATTTTATATTTTGTAGCTGCACAAGATATGTGTTCGGTGCCCTGCGCTAAATGAAAATCTGGAAATTACTCTGATAATTTAAATATCCTTTATAAATCATATTAGCTTTTACTTAGATTTACGATTACAGACTAAAACTATAGTTTTTTACAAATCTAAATGGATCTATAATGTTACACCTGTAACTTGCGTGGGAGGTCGGTCCTGCGCTAATAGCAAAGTTTGAAATTACACTGTATTTCAAATATATTTCATTCATAAAACATACTATATATGTAACTTTTAAATGAATACTGTAAAAGAATTATTAGAAAAAGAGTGATTTCTGTCATAACGAGAACGAAATATTACATTTTTTATCCGCGCAAGATGTGTGACTGTGCTAATAATAAATCTGGAAATTACTCTGATAACTTGAATATCTTTTATAAATCATATTAACTTTTACTTTGATTTACGATTACAGACTAAAACTATAGTTTTTTCTTTACAATTCTTAATGGATCTATAATGTTACACATGTAACACGCGTGGGAGGTCGGTTCTGTGCTAATAGCAAAGTTTGAAATTACACTGTATTTCAAATATATTTCATTCATAAAACATACTATTTATGTAACTTTCAAATGAATACTGTGAAAAAATGATAAGAAAAAGAGTGATTTCTGTCATAACGAGAACGAAATATTACATTTTTTATCTGTGCAAGATGTGTGTCTGCGCTAATAATAAATCTGGAAATTACTCTGATAACTTGAATATCTTTTATAAATCATATTAACTTTTACTTTGATTCACGATTACAGACTAAAACTATAGTTTTTTTTACAAATCTAAATGGATCTATAATGTTACACCTGTAACTTGCGTGGGAGGTAGGTCCTGCGCTAATAGCAAAGTTTGAAATTACACTGTATTTCAAATATATTTCATTCATAAAACATACTATTTATGTAACTTTTAAATGAATACTGTAAAAGAATTATTAGAAAAAGAGTGATTTCTGTCATAACGAGAACGAAATATTACATTTTTATCCGTGCAAGATGTGTGTCTGCGCTAATAATAAATCTGGAAATTACTCTGATAACTTGAATATCTTTTATAAATCATATTAACTTTTACTTTGATTCACGATTACAGACTAAAACTATAGTTTTTTTACAATTCTTAATGGATCTATAATGTTACACCTGTAACTTGCGTGGGAGGTCGGTTCTGCGCTAATAGCAAAGTTTGAAATTACACTGTATTTCAAATATATTTCATTCATAAAACATACTATTTATGTAACTTTCAAATGGGATACTGTAACAAAATGATTAGAAAAAGAGTGATTTCTGTCATAACGAGAACGAAATATTACATTTTTTACCTGCGCAAGATGTGTGCCTGCGCTAATAATAAATCTGGAAATTACTCTAATAACTTGAATATCTTTTATAAATCATATTAACTTTTACTTTGATTTACGATTACAAACTTAAACTATAATTTTTCTAAATGGATCTATAATATTACACCTGTAACTTGCGTGGGAGGTCGGTCCTGCGCTAATAGCAAAGTTTGAAATTACACTGTATTTCAAATATATTTCATTCATAAAACATACTATTTATGTAACTTTCAAATGAATACTGTAAAAAAAAATGAATAGAAAAAGAGTGATTTCTGTCATAACCGCGCGGGTTACATAATTAAAATTACAGTTGTCTTTGCAAAAGCTACAACTTTAGTCTGTAACCATAAAACAAAATTAAATTTAGCATGGTTTATGAAAGATATCCAAGTTATCAGGATTATTTCCAGATTTTTTATTAGCGCAGGGCCGATATCCCACGCAGGATACAGATGTAACAAAATATTCATTTGGCAAAAGCTACAATTTCAGCCTATAATCACAAAACAATGATAAAGTTAGCATGGTTTATGAAAGATACCCAAGTTATCAGGATTATTTCCAGATTTTTTATTAGCGCAGGGCAAACACATCTTGTGCAGATAACAAATGTAATATTTCGTTCTCGTTATGACGGAAATCACGCTTCTTTCTATTTTTTTTTCTACTCCCAAAACATTTTTATGAAGTTACATAAATAGTATCTTTTAGAATTGAAATATGTTTGAAATATCGGCGTCAGTTCATAATTTGCTATTAGCGCAGGAACAACATCCCGCGCAGGCTACGGATGAAACATTATATTCAGATTTTCAAAAGCTACATTTTTAGATTGTAATCGAAAAACGAAGTAAAAGTTAAAATGGTTTATAAAAGATATTCAAGTTATTGGAGTAATTTTCAGAGTTCTATTAACGCAGGACAAACATCTTGCGCACCTACAAAATGTAAAATTTCGTTCACATTTTGACGAAACTTATTAGTTATTCTACCTGTCTCACTATAAAACATTAATAAATGATAAAAATATAAAAGACCTGTAAGAATCGTCTTTTAATTCTACTTATTTTTTTGGTTTTTAATCTTGGCCATGTCAAGAGATACGCTCACGTTGGTAAAAAAGAATTGCGCTTTTTCAATATGATGAAAAAAACGATATGGTGAATTGTGGTAAGTGTGTGGCAATTCAGTCTTTTATGTAAGTCTCCTTTATGTTCTATATCCGGTATAAAATGACTGCGTGTGATCGAATGAAATAAAAATACTTTAGTTATAAAAAGAATAGAGAGGACGATGTGGCTATCTGAAGGAAATCACACCTTCACGCATGTTTAAGCTTTATTGTATATTGTATCATACTGCAGATATTGAAACCTGGTGACCGACTCCCATGAATTTACTGATGTTGAAATAAATTTATGACATATTTTTAAAACCTAGATTTGCAGTATCAGTCTGTAATTGTTAAACAATGTAAAAGTTAGCATGGTTTTATTGCAGTTATTCATATTATCAGAGTAATTTCCAGATTTTCTATTAGCGCAGGACACATCTTGCGCAGCAACAAAATTTCGTTCACGTTCTGGCGAAAATTACTCTTTTGTACTACAAAACATTAAAAAATATCAATACGATCTGTAAGAAATGATCAATATATATTTGAAATATCGGTGTCATTTCAGGATTTGATATTAGCGCGTGATCGACATCCCGCACAGGCTACGGCGTTTAAAAGTTAAAAAAATATAAATAAAAAAATATATGAAAAAACTTGTGTTATTAAATATACTTTGGATATTTTGTATCATTTTAAAGTTTTTTAACACCTATGACAAATGACTCTTAATACCGTCGTCACAAGAAATTTTTAGTCCATAAACTACCAGGGACGTGAGCATCTCATTGAAATTACCGCATAAATACGCTCATTTACTTTAAAAATGTTTTTCTTGTTCTTTACAAATTAAGCACAGTCAATTTACACATTTACGCGTGCCTGATCACCGTCAGTTTTAAAATCAAACTGTTTTACGTAGGCCTACAAGTCTAACCCTCTAATGATATTCAATTTTACCGGGAGATATCATCCATATGTTAAAAGCGCAGACTCATTTACCAAACGCGCAAGACAGTTACCCTGCGCATGTAAGAAATATATAAGGTTGCCCGATTAACAAATCGTTGCGCAGATAACAAATTGGTTATTTGCGCTGCGCGATTTACCAAATGTGCAGATTGGCTATATGCGCGTAACATAAACATACCTCGCTTCCTACAACCTAGGAGTTCTAGTTTGAGACAGACGGGCTTTCTGTTGTCATGTCCAAGGGGATATAAACGCAAATATCGTGCCGGAAACGATTCGTAGAATATAATGGTACGGGGTTCCTCGACTTCACGTGACTTATCAATAGTGAACGGCTACAATAAAACACTACCGGATATTAGCATTTTACTTAATCTTTAAAACTATGTTTCATTCATTTCCGAAAATCATTTTCACTGATATAATTATAAATGTTCAATAGTGCGATGGAAAACGGCAAAAAAAGCATAAGTAAATATTGACCAGTATTATGATAGTTTAAAGATAGAAAGACATTAAATAAAGTCTAGAAGTTGATTTCGCAGTCCGTTAAATAACAAAAAATAATTTTACAATTGTGAAATTTATTAAAGTTGTGTTATATATATATAAATAACTGGTTTTAATATTGAATTTAAAGCTATGATCACAAAGAGCTACAAATCTTGACTTAGGCAAGTACTTTCAAGCAGAGATATCTATTAATTTACTTCCCTTGAGTGGAAAATGAAAAGGGTTCTAGACACAATATCCTAATTCTTTTAACAACAAAAACAATTAGAATATATTCATATGCGTCTGTTTTACCCTTTACGGACTACTTAAAGTGTTTTTATTTGGTTATTTATGGTAAAAATAACTTTTTAACATGCCGATAATAAAATGAACATCACTTCCTATTTTATAGTTAAGTAAATACAGTTTTGTTTGTATCAAAATGCCACATTTATGAGCAGGTGTTGTAATACATAACAGGTAGGATTGGTAGAGGTACAATTATAATGATCTGTATTTCCTACGCCTAATAATTGCCATAAACTTATTTAATAATGATACTGAAGGGTATGGTATACCTCTTTGCTTAGCTGAACGAATGAGTCCTTACTGATCCCGTGCTCAACAATGAATGACTGACAACCGCGTATATGTGTCTCAACGCTATATACATTTTCAAAACTGTAGTTTTCAGTTTCGACCCAGTTAAATATGACAATGCCTTCAACTGTTGTAACCGAAAGTAAATCTACCTGGAAATGGAAAAAAATAAAAACCTGTGAATACCAACTCTCAAAAATGAAGGCGATAAAACTTCAATTTCCGAAATGGAATATACGCAAGCTTCGATCCCTTTTAACGCGTTCCTTGGTTTATAAACAACCATGGAATATTGTCTAATTTGATTTATTTATTTATTTTATTTTGTTGTATTTAACGTCGTACCGACACAATTATACGTAATATGGTGACTTTCCAGCTTTGATGGTAGAGGAAGACCCCAGGTTCCCCTCCTTGCATTATTTCATCATGAGCGGGCACCTGGGTAGAACCACCGACCTTCCGTAAGCCAGCTGGATGGCTTCCTCACATGAAGAATTCAACGCCCCGGATGAGGCTCGAACCTACATCGATGAGGAGCAAGTGACTTGAAGTCAGTGACCTTAACCACTCGGCCACGGAGCCCCCTCTAATTTGATTGAAGACAATTTTCGGTGTTTATTAACATACCAATAGTAGTTATAAAATAATCTATGCATTCACAGATAAGATTAGACTCTTCGATAAACAGCTGAAATGAACAAAACATCAGCTTTTCCCGCAAGAGTAGTCAATGTTGGAGTATATATATTTCAGACAGAAAGTTAATATTACAATATTGGAAACAAACGCCGATATATGTATGACTTGCCTGTAAATATGGTTGTTTGTCATACAGTGCAGCACACCATCCATTGTAGTGAGGTCGTGCCTGTTTCGGCTCATGAGAAGTCTGTGAAGAAGATGCTGACAACTGGAAATCCTGCAATCCGAAATCTCTCATTCCTAATTCGCTTTGACAGGACGAAACGTTTGTATCTTAAATAAGCAATGCAATACAACTATATATAGTATATGAACAAGACATCTTTATCTAAATACTAAAATATTTTGACGGCAAACGACGACGGGATATAACTAAACGTCTTTATTATACAGTTATACTGCAAAGACAATTCCATGTCTTCACATTTCTTGTTTATAATGACCAATACAATTGAGCTTTATAGCAAGTCAAGAAAAGACATGACATTATGTTTGTATCAATAACGGCTAGCACAGCAGAACGACATAAGAAATTAAGGCAGGACTTGCCTATGTCTTTATCGATAAAGACAAGTTCCATTCAGGTTCACGGCAAGTGAAGAGAGGATATAAAAACAATATGTAACTAAATATTTTTGTCTATAAGGACTAGTCTTGTAAAATTCACTAATTTAATGTATATTTTACTAACTGTATAGGAAAGAATACCTAGTGAATCCAAAAGCAGAATAAAGTCACAAAAATAATATAAAAGAGTGACTCTTCCCTAGCATTGATAACAATAACAAAGTAAGAGCCACACATTACAAAGTAGGCCAACAACAAATACAAATACTCTAGTCGAAAGATGTAATATATTTTAATTACACGAAATATATCCAAACGTTGGACAGGGTAAAAGCGGGAAAGGGATGGAGAGTAAAGACTGAGGTTAAAAGCATGGGGCAAAAAAGTGGGGAAACAACATCGACATATAAGAAAATAATTTGTACGCATAATGTTTAAAACAAGGCGAACAGAAAGCAAGTTAAAATAATAATTAAAGAAACACTGAGTCATATATGACCAGTCAATTATTCTAATTAAATTGTTACATTTAAGTTTACGTCTATGATGTTTATTGCATCACCACATGTAATTATGTGGTTAACAGCAGTACTACCTGAAGCACGCGTTATAAGTGTAATAGTGTGCTGTACTATTATAAGTACATGATAAAAGTTAAACAATTTGTTTAACAACTTCACCAGAAACAAGTGATGAAAACGTAATAATGTGGTCACCTGCTTTGCTAGAAGTTCATGATAAAAGTATAATAGTGAGCTTACCGGCTTCACCAGACGTACATTATTAAATTGTAGTTATGTGTCAACTGCTTTACTAGATGTAAATGATAAAATGATAAGTATGTTGTTGTCAGCTTTACCAGAGGCATGTGATAAAGGTGTAACAGTGTGGACACCTGCTTTACTAGAAGTACATGAAAAAGTGACACAATGTGGTCACCTGCTATACCAGAAGCACACGATAAAATGTCACTTGAAATTTCAGAAGTACATGGTAAAAGAGTTACCTGCTAAAACATAGAAGCACGCGATAAAAGAGTAACAATGTGGTCACCTGCTATACCAGACACAGAGGATAAACGTGTTAATAGCTATACTAGAAGTACATGTACATGATAAAAAACTTTACTTGAAATTCCACAAAACATGATAAAAAGGTAACAGTGCGGTTAGTTGCTATTATAATTATACAAGAAGCACATGCATAAAGCGTTACCTACCATACTAGAAGCACATTGTGGTTACCTGTCATATCAGAAGCACACGATAAAAGTGTAACAAACGCATCTGCCATGACATTCTTCAGAAGTTCCGAATCCTGTTCAACTTTGATAGTAAGCGTGATATATCTTGCCGTTAACGTCCTGTTATGTAATCAACATTATGAGATTGTTAAATTGTAGACATGAACTTCACATATGCTGTATATAGGATTAAGTAAGAAGTTAATATAAGCTTTTTTAGGAACTCTTTCCCTATACATAACGTAATTGTACCGGTAACAAAATAATTAATCTATCATACATGTTCTGTTTGCAGTTTCTTCATTTATCCATATGGTATGTGAAATAAAGTTGTCAAACTCTAGTATCAAAAAAGGATGGAAAAAGAATACAGTATCGGATGGGATAGAAAACAAAGAAGAGAAATAGATGAAATGAGTTTAATAGGTCAGGAATGTCACTTTAGACAATGAAGAGTTAAAGATTTTACTTAAAGCTATGAAGCAAGGCGAAAATGACATAGAGAACCCGGGATACGAACTGTTGCTATCGTTTTTATGAAAGTGCTTTTGCATTTTGTAATTGTGCAGTTTTGTTTCTAATCTGGTTTAAGTGTTCCAGTGATGTTCCCTTTTTTATTCATTTGGCATTATCTTATGCCTTTTCCCTCTTTCTAATATGTTTCCCTGTGTTGTTAGGTTTCAATTGTTTGATGGTTATCATTTTGTTTGGTATGTTATTTTGGTATGGATAGAATGGTATCAGTTATACTTCCCTCATATGTATCAATATCATCATCAGCTAAGGACTCCAATCAATGGAGGCTGCTTCTCGTCTCATGTTGTCACAAACCCCCTGTTCGAATTTCCATATACTGCGCTTATACTTGTTTTAGTAAAAAATTGAGCAATTAAGACGGCAATAGACAAGACAATGAAATATATGATTTTTGGCAAGAAAGGGAACTCCTGCAGTAATTCCAGACGTGTAAACACTGCATGCAGAGGATACAGAAAGAGGTCGACAAGGGAGTGATGTTTCAGTGAAATGAATTGGCTCCTTTACGATCTAATTCATGTGTGTGATTCATTTTTCCAGTTGTTGCAGGTTTTAACATATCTAGAAATAAGTCACCAGTAATAATTACATTGTTTATGATTGTCTCAAAGGTAAAGGCCGATAAAGTTTTCTATATTTGACATAAGAAGAGGGGACGAGTTAGAAAGCGATAGAATGTACCAGAAAAAAAAATTGGCTACGCATGATTCAAAGTCCTATCAATACACACTCTACTCGATCAATCTCTAGATAAGATCTCCTAATAGCTGGGGCATGACTTGTAACATTTTCTATGAGTCAGACTTGGTATCATTGCATAACCAAATTTAAGTAAGAGATTTCAACAAAGCGCTGGAGTTCTCTTGTAATATATATTTTTGTTGATAAAACATTATAGTATAAGAAAGACAGTAACTTCTTAAAAACAATCTATGAGATCAGACGTAGACGACAAAGAAGATGGCGATGATGAAGAAGCAGGTAGGCTAATGTTCGTGTATGTCCAGGGTTCTCGTTGGACGTGGAAATCTGCCGCTAGAAGAATTAAAGCTATCCAAGTCCTAACCTCGCCCATTTGAAGTTAAATCTACAGAGATTTGGTATTACCTGGGCTGAGGCAACCTAGATTTTTAAGTGGCCTAAAGAAGTATGAGTTAATGTTTGAAAAGAACGGTAATGATTAGAAAACTTATTTGAGCACAAATGCGCGCTTCTTTCTGTGATGTCACTCCACACAAGACTGAATGCATATTTAAGTTTTGTTATTATTTTTTGAACGGGTGATATAATAAAATTAGCGCTTTGTCCTCAATGTGAATACTTAGTTATGATTGTTCGCTTTATGTCCGCATGTAAATATACCTAAATGTCTTTCAACGACGGATAAACCCAATTCAATATGATGGTATTTGAGACATTTCACCTTCAGACAAGAACTAGTTATTTCTGACTTTCTGACAAATGCATCTGTATTCTATAAGATTAATGATACATTTTGTACATGATAGATGTAAAGGAAGGGTTGTTTCTAAGAATTGTGAACACATAAGAAGTTATAAAAGAAAGTCCTTGACAACAAACTTACATTATATATCTAAGACGGACTATATAACAGCAGATCATTTTTCGTATATTATAATGTTATTTAGCATCAGCAAAACTGGAAAATGTGAAGCTTTATAGTTGAAAAAATTGAAATTTATTAAGATATGTCCTGAAAATCGACAAAATCACTTACCTGTAAGTTACCGGTATTACCTCCTATCTAAATTAGTAAATTCATATAAAGTTACACATATGTGTACTTTTTGTCATTGTTTTCGTTAGTAAATACACAGAAATGGCTTATACATAGCTTTGAGGGTTATTTTGATCAATGCAAAAAAATTCAACATAAACGAGAAACATTGCCTAAGTATTCTTCTTTTATACTATGTTGTTGTGGCTTTTCTATGCGTCTAAGATCCATTCAAACTGGCATTTATCCTGGACAGGTAAGAATTATCAAATGAAGCATTAGACATACCACAAACAGCAAGTGCAGTGAAAAGTCAACCTAAAAACGGATCTTTAATCTCAGCTTAAATGATGCAAGTAAATATGACATTTAGGTCTGTTACCTGATACAAGTAAATATGACAATTAGGTCTGATTCACCATTGTTCCATGCTATTTCATTGTGACGGCATACACGTGTACCATCCGCTGTATAAACTCGTGTATTGTTCGAAAACAAATCAACAAATTTATCTGAAAATTTAATATTACTCATTAGTCACACATATTACAACGGCTGTCTAGATATATACTGAATTTCAAAGCCTGCTAAGAAAACCAGGATGCATTATGGTTAAAAGTCCTTTAGCAATGATGTTAAGTTATCAATTCAACTTCCCGTCGTTGAACAATTTTACTTGACTTGAGACCGATAAAGACAGCGACATTTAATAGGCTGAAACATCTGTCTTGACTGTTTCTCATACATAACGAAAACGCACAAGTAAGTCTGCAGGCTTAAATCTACGGAGTCCCTTTTTTGTTGCTAGAAGCAACAAAAGAACGATATTATAGTGCTGAATAATCGAAATAACGAAACAAAGATGGTAAATTGCCGAAACCACAATGATGAAGGCAAGAAACTACGATGCTGAAAAGTCAACAGAACGTACCTACGATGTTGAAAAGTCGAAATTGTTGCCTACTTTCAACCTCGTACATTTGCCTTTTTATCATCGTGGTTTCGTTGTTTTGACTTTTCAACATCGTGCTTTCGTTATTTTGACTTTTCACCTCCGCAGTTGTGACTTTTCATCATCGTACTTTCGACATATACAATATACCTCTGTATCCTTATAAACGTAATTTTAGTTTAATGAAACTTAATCATTTACGCATATTTTTGTGATTTGTTAGCATGGACAAAGGTAACTAAAATAAATGTATAATATCATTAGCTCATTTCGTTGAATATACATGTCCATATCATAAATCATTATAGGTGGAGGGAATTTATGCGAACCAATCAATACCACAATACAGCAGACCAATTACGTCAAAGCTCCTAGCAATACAAACAAGCGTGAACATTCTACTACAAATCCATTAACCAAATGAAATTAATTTTGAAGCTGCTTAATTACATGCCCGAATTATTCTACAACTGTAGTGGTTCAACATTTCCATTTGTGCTGAAATCTCTACTATCATGTCTCGCAAATCATCAGTGACATTTAAGTCTATTCAATTGACTTGAATCAGAGTAGAATGTTAAATATTACAAATAA
This sequence comes from Mercenaria mercenaria, assembly GCF_021730395.1. Lineage (NCBI taxonomy): Eukaryota > Metazoa > Mollusca > Bivalvia > Venerida > Veneridae > Mercenaria > Mercenaria mercenaria. The sequence goes on from NC_069378.1 coordinate 5,260,706, forward strand.
TCCTATTCACAAATGGCTACGGCATCTACATGGACAGTGGGCTCATGTGTGACGGAGATGCATATGTAAAGGTGAATATAGCTTGGATACGCGTTTCGTGATGATGAAATAAACGTTCTGTCAAGTTCCTATCGCATCATCTCTCAACAACATATACAGAAATTGTCTGTTATCAACAGCGACTACTTTACTACAATAAAACCTCTTTTATTGACATTCCTGAGGACCAAATACTTCTTTTAAAAACAAAATGTTATCACTGTGCCAGTTGTTTAATAAATAAACCTCCCGCCGCCGCCCTCCCTGGCCCAATGATATTTTTGTTATCCCAACAGTTTTTGTTCTTTATACATGTAACTGACATTGAAGTATATTCAAAAGACTTAACTTAATCAGTCAATTTTATCAGCACTCCAGATGTTCTAAAACTTTTGCAGCAATAATCTGTTTGTAGACGTTGAAGTATATAAAAATACTTACAGTATGAACTGAATCGCTCAAATTTTATCAGCACTCCAGATGTTCTAACAACTTTGCCAGCATCTATAGTAAGCTCAACTGCTTTGTTGCAAGAACCTAAAGTAATGTTTTAAATAGAAATAAACGTATTTTCCTTTTATTACGAAGTAGAAAAAAAGACGTCTAAAATGTTACAAAACACTAAATTAAATATACAGATGGCACCGGTTAATGCATTAAAGATCATGTACATCAACGCATGTTTGCAGCCTTTCTATAGGTTGTGAAAATATAGTAATTTATAGTGTAGTCCAAACTAGTGTTGTCAGGCACTACCGTTGTATAGATTTGGGCTCTTTTAAACACGCCTAGCTAATATGCACTTGCACTGTAAATTTTTCAAATTGAAACTCAACTTCTGGCTAAATTCTCATCTAAGTTAAAGTAATATTACACCTGTCATGTAAATATTTCCCTTTTTTACTTAAGAATATCATACATTAGACGTTCATATACACAATTCTTTTAAAGGAGACCTGTGTCAAACATATTGATAGGCCGCACTTTAGCGGTCCACGCAAGTTTACAACCGACCACGACAACTGCGCATGCTCGATCATTGCTACGGACGAGGAAGTAATTTAGATCACTGGCCGCCACTTTGTTTAAGGATATGGTCGTAGTATTTCATAAATTAAATTGTTAAAATGAAAATGTTTACAGCTAAGAATAAGCTGTTTTGTTGAATGTCTTAGTTTATAGTAACGCTACAAACCAACCACTTTGGTTTTGTAGCTAAAATTTCTACGGATAGGACAATCAAGGAAGCTGATGTTGGCCGAGCCCATAAGACATAATAACTTCACAAGTAAATAGGTTAGAAATTTCTCCTTTTTGTATTTCTTTTTTGATGTTTTAGTTATCCCATTTGTTACTACATTTTGCAATTTTCATGGTTTTGTGAGGGGGTGTTTTGTCAAAAACAACAAGTAATATCAAATTAAACGGTGCAGGATAACATTAAGCGGGTGAGCGAATGGGGGCTACCAACCCCATATAGACTTATTAATGAATAGAAATGAAAGAAAAAATATCAGTAACCTTATAAAAAGCGCAGGCGTGAGGGGCAACGCCCCCCATCCATGTCTAGAGGAAAATAATTTTAAATTCCTTTCTTACATGACATATGCAGACCAAAATTAAAAAAAAAATATCAAGGCTGCTTTTCAATTCTTTAAACACAACTCTCGACTTTGTCACTTGCTTTTTATTTGTTCATCCCTGTATTGTTATTGGATAAAGGAAACTATAATTGTTTAACGAGCTTAAACAGGTCCAAGAATGGATCCTCTTGGTCATTTGAAAATTGTTTAAACACCAAAAATATGTAAGGAAAAGAATCTTTTCCAGGGTTAAATTGCTGTTGTCAAACCAGCTCCTGTCTCTAATACAGACATTTTTTATCACAGTCTGTGTTGGAACACCTTCAATAACAATGACCTTTTCTTATCTCAGGCCAAAATGACCTTTCTCGCATACGAGACTGGGATTTCTGGTGATTTCACCGGTGCTGGAAAACTCCATCTTACACCCCAGGGCTGTAAGATGACTCTCGTGCTGTAAATGACGTATAACGAACTACATCTGCACAGTAGATTTGTGTAGTAATAATACTGTTTTACGTAAAACAGAATAAAAATCAAATACCTTGATAGTTTCCCTTTGTTCCTTATAACATATTTCTCGATTCAATAAACGTTATTTTGCGGGGGGAAAAAACATAACGTTTCACTGCAGATGATAAAACAAAACCGGAACTATTACATTGTTTCTGTCTTTGTAAACGCCCATGACGTACTTCCTGTTTACGGACGTAAAGTTCCCGCGCTTTTTTAATACGCTACTTTAAGAAATAAGTACTATAAGAAAATCATTTGTTTGAATTTATTTTTACTATTATTTGTTGAATATGGCATGCAAGAGAAAGATTCAATCACTGGTGGTAGGTGTAGATGGAAATCCGGCTCGGGTAATGTTTAAGCGGTAACTCGGCAAGAGCCTCGTTACCGCAATAAACAGTTACCCTCGAGCCGGATATTCCCATCTGCACCTACCACCAGTGAAAGAATCTTATATTCTCGCAGTATTGGCAGAGATTTCCACTGCGATTAAACAGTAAACCAATTGAAAATAACCAGTTGATTAAAAAAATGATGTTACTCGTTATAGAAAAAATATTTCTTAACTTGAAAGGTATTTGACAGCTGTAGTATATCGGCGTTTGGTTTTGTTTTGATTTGTAAAAACGTGGTTCCGGAGACTTCATAACCGAATCTCGATTAATATTCAAAATGGCAGCCAACAATTTCATTTCCTTGCCTTTTCAATTTATACCTTTCGGTATAACTTACCGAAAATAAAAATATAAAAATCATGACAAACACGAATTTCTCATTACAATTTTATTCTATTTACTTTTAAAAAATATAAGTTGCGCTGCTCGTGACGCTATATAAAAAAGAGGCGACCAAAGGTCGCTGAAGGTGTGCTTAGAGTTACGGCGCTTAAAGGCGCACAAAGCGCACTTAAATTCCTTTTATGTAAGGGACCGCTAAAGTGCAAGTGTTCCTAACATATTACTTTAGGGTCGGTAATTCTTTGAGAACAAGTAATAACTCAAACACAATATTAATTTTTTGACGGATGGCCCCATTTAAGAACGAATTTTGAAGTTAAAGTTCCATACTTGGCGTGTATTTGGAACACATTGGCGCGTATCGCTTGGGGAATGCGTTTTGTAACTGTTACCAAAATTGTCATTCTTTATATGACATTTTTTACTGGAGATTATTGTACTTAACGCAAAATATTCATTTTTATTTATCTAAACTGTTTGGATAATTTTCATATAAAATAATCTCGTACACATTTTCTAAAGACAATTACAGAAAAAAAAAATTGCTTTTATCTCTAACTAAAATAATTGGAAATATTTAAAACTATCCATCAATAATAAGAGGTTACACTGAAATATGACAACGTTTTGTAGCCCTAATTAGTTGACAAATACAATGAAAGATACATTATTAAAGTATGTTTTAACGACAAAACTCAGATCTAAAAAAAGATCACAAAGTCAAAATTTAAAAAAGTGCATTCTACCGACCTTCGAAGTCTGACGAATGATGAACTATATCATTGATACTGTTTTGTATCATTACTGTCTTACACTATACGAGAAAACATGGAAAACTCTATGTAGGGAATGGTGAATCAAGCAAGATTTTCAAATTGCAAACTATTTTAGCTAAACAAAAATACGACCTGAAGCATGCCTGCCGCATGAATATTCATCAAGTCGGATATGAACGTAGAGTAAACCTCTGCAATCTGAAATACAAAAACACGTGGAATTTACGAAGATTACACAATTTAATCAGGATGAATATTTAGTTATCGAGTCATCATGACTACAAATGTACCGTACATAGTCCAAAAGGTAACCGATTCAAACGCTTATTCTGAACATAAAGACCACGAAGGACAGATCCTTGTTATCTTCTATCAATTAATGACAAATATGTCGGTTTCATCTTATTTTTGGGCAAATGCCTTTAATTATTGAACAGTTTTAATACTGATCACGACATAAACCATAGATTGCCGATTCGTCGATATCGTGATTGATCGACACACCACTATACATTTAATCTCCCTGCTGACTGTATTAAAGAAATTAATATATATTTACTTAGGTGACATCTGTTCTTCAATCTGTCAAAAGAAAACTTAAATTTTGTACAGCTAAGCCTTGTAATATATACAGAGTGTATACAATTCAGTAGCTAGGAAAGGAGAGTAGATCGTGTAACATGTATCGAATCTATACTCACTTTTATGATTACCAACTACAAGTAATCACAGCTAAGCAAGATCTTGGTTTCATTGCATGATTAAAGTTATATTACGCCAGATCAATTAAATTATAGGCTACAGCTTTCTGTGAAACACACCTATTTTTAAGAAACAATCGTTCTCTTTGCAGGGACAACAATTATAATTAGTTTTCAACGAACACACGATTTTAATTGCAGTTTATGATTTAACTGCTACTTTTTGAAAGCTTATATTTATTTGAAAGAGATATATCGTTTATGATATATTAAAAGTAATTTTAACAAATAAAGAATAAACCTACACAATGAATGATCATATTTTTATTAGTGAAAATTAAGTAGGATCGAATAAAACATTAAACTCGAATAAATGTATCTTGAGTTTCCCTAATTACCCATTCAAATGTAGAAATGTTCCTGTAATAGTGTATTCTTATAATGAAGAAATAGGATAGGAGATGAATATAACCTATTATTTTGTATTACAGTTTATTAATTTTCTCAAGTTAAAGAAAGATCGAAAAGATATATAAGGAAAAGAAGTGATATTTAAATATTGAAACCTTACTAAGCTGAAAAGGAAATTAAGTGTTTAAATTAAGACTGAGCAGTTGTACGGACATTATCATAAAATACAGTTAGATTTGATTGTCAAATATAACGTGTTTTTCTTGCTATAAACGATTAGCGAAATGTAATATTTTTCCACAACGTTTTGAAATTAACAATTATGAATACAAGACGTGTTCACTAGAAATTCAATATACCGTTACTTGAATGTCAGTAATTAAAATGTAAAAGACAACATGTGTTTATAATTCTGAATGATTGTAAACTAATGTATTTATTATCACTTCAATAAAATAATACATTTTTTCTAAAACTTAATGTGAAACTCAAGTGTTGAATTTATGAAGCAAGTTTTCTGTCTATCTAAATCTACATTTGTATCGTTTGTGCAATTATAAATCATGACTTAACCTTTATACTAACTAACTAATCAAGAACATAGGAGCCGTGCCATGAGAAAACCAACATAGTGGGTATGCGACCAGCATGGATCCAGACCAGCCTGCGCATCCGCGCAGTCTGGTCAGGATCCATGCTGTTCGCTAATAGTTTCTCTAATTCCAATAGGCTTTAAAAGCGAACAGCATGGAGCCTGACCAGACTGCGCGGATGCGCAGGCTGGTCTGGATCCATGCTGGTCGCATACCCACTATATTGGTTTTCTCATGGCACGGCTCAATTAGTAATTTCAGCCAACTCTGAATTAGGCCTTAAACATGCATTCACATGAAGCAGATATCAGCATCACAAAATATAGCATAATACTATTAAGAATAGGAATCTCTTTTATGCTGAAGTCTATATATTACAGTTTGTTATGCATGAAGCAAAGTAATATAGTTTTCTATGTATCTATTTAAAAAACAACTATTTTTCAGTTATTTTTTTCCCTGATGCAAGTTAGTCATTCGCAGTTTAAAGCAATTCCGCACATTTTGATAAAAAATAAAAAACAAATCTACAATTTAGAAATGTATTAAACCTTGAATTTTCAAAACGTCAGAATTTGCTAAGAAAAATCGACAAATAAAACAGATAGATTCGTATGTTTGATATTCTGCTTGTCTAAGAATGGTTTGAAAAATTCGGATTTCGTACGAGTTTTCATCGGATGGTTTTGTGAATATCACACCATATCCAATGGCTCAAGAGTCAATAGCTGTTTTATTATATGGGTCCAGGTATATGGTAACAAATATTTGTTGCAACGTATTTAATGTTTGAAAATAACAATAAATAACTTCCATTCTATTTTTAGAAAGTCATGTTTTATGGGGACAACCCACTAACCATTAAATATGAAATATATTTTGAAAGATTATGAGCGGCTTCGGCCGATGAAATTTAGGTTATTTTAAGAACATGTAATAATAATAAACACTGTTTAGACTAAATGTACGTAAGGAAGAGTGAAAACATTTATCGTGAACATGAAGTTGGCAAATTCCTTATTTTCCCAAATAGTCTAGGGCTGTTGTTTGAGTCAATTTGCCGGTCACCAACAATTAGTCTAAATGAGCATCCGTATTAAACAAAATTACAAGGGGTGATCCAGAATTAACCGGATTACGCCTTTAATATTCAGTATATTTTCATCATGTTTTCCCTCAAGTAACTTCATTGTTTGCTTCATCAATTTTTTGTCAACCTTATTATGCTTCCAAGTAGGTTACTAAGGAGACGTGTTGGACTTGAAAGCGGGGTCCCTGCATTTTGTTCAACAATTTGTATGTTTGTGCCTGAATAGCGCAAATAACGCTGACATTATTCTGGCGCCGAACAGCATGTCAACAAAGTGACGTCAGTTACGTCACTCAACAACTTTACAGAGAGTCAAAAGATATCTCATTAATTGGGTTATCTTCACTGCGTCATCGCAAACGTGTGAAATGCTCAAACAGATATGTACAGGGAAGAAAATATTCAGAATCAAGCTTTTGATTGATATCGGACGTTTTGTGAAAGAAGAAGCTTGCTTAATGATGATAAGGGCAGAGGTCGTAAATATGCCGTTGATACGACGTAACTGACGTCAGTCAAAGACATGGCGGGTGACAATACATGACATCTGCGAAGTGACAGGGTACAGCTACGTGACAGTTCATCGTTTTATCACTGAAGAAATGAACATGAGGAAGATTAGTGCGAGATGGATACCTCGGCTACTCACTGACGATCACAGGTGGGACTGGATCACTGCCTCTAGGAAAATCCTACATCGCTATCGTCGTGAGCGCGCCAATTTTCTGGATCGTATCGTGACCATTGACGAGACATGGGTATATCTGTTTGATCCCGCAACTATAGAGCAGTCGAGACAGTGGAAAATTCCTGGTTCCCTAACTCCGAAGAAGGAGAGAGTCTGCATAACAAGCGGAATGCATATGTTTATCTACTTTGCGGACCGAAAGGGCATGATTTTGCAGCACGCCGTTCGAGTTAGACAGACAGTCAACGCTGCGTACTATGGAAAAGTAAATTTGAATTACTTATTATCAAGACGTATTTGATAAAGAATATAATTTTTATGATCATTTCATGTGGAATCAATTAATTGTGTTACAGGTTCTGCGAAGAGACCCCACACTAGCGTTATTGAAGAACAGGCCCGGAGTTAATCTTGAAAATGTTCTTCTCCTTAGGACAACGCGCCTGCGCAACCTGCGTACACCACTTTGCTAAAGATAACACTTCTCTGACTCCAGCTCATTGAGTACCCAGCTTATTCGCCGGAATTTTCGGATGTTTTGATTCCTTTCTGGAACTGTCCCCGCTGTGCACGTTGTAGTCTCTAGTTTAGGGTGTACTTTTTATAATGGCATGTTCGACCAGCTGCTAGACATGAGAAATGCATTTCCTGAAGGCCGATTGTTTGGAAAAGTGACAGTCTCGGCCACTTGTTGAACTATCGTTACACGACGTTGCCGACGTTATTTACTGTTATGCAATGTGCCCCACTTATCTGATACTAGCTTTGTGTTTATGTAAATGTGTACTGTTGTCATAAAATTACTGTGCAATAAAGATTGAACAACTAAATATATAAATTCTACGAATGTTGCATTTCATAAAAGAAAGTTGCAGACACAGTCCAGTTAATTCTGGATCACCCCTCGCAGTGCGTGATTTCTAAACAAATTACCTCTTCACAATTACATACTGGCTGTGAATGAAACTGACTGTTTTGATAATATTATTAAACGAAAGATATAAGAAGAGATATCAAGTTTATATTCACCTTTAAATTTGTTCCTTACTTCTTGTTCTTGTCCCATAGCATAATCAGCTCGAACTGAAAGCACAACCACGTTTGGATATATTTTTAAAACATGTATTATGTTTCATAATCGTATTGAAATGTTTATCAATATGCTGGTAAATATTGTGCTGAGCTGTGTAGTACTCTAACATATCTCAAAGGTTTGCGTATAAAAAATATTAGTTTTGCTTTTAGATAAAACATATAAATCAAAATAGCAATACCTCCGAATACATAAGAGATTGGCATGAAATAACAAAACGACAGCTGATGCCCATAGTATACTCCTTCATCAATGATTGGAGCAAATAAAGGCAACATTTCTTCTGACATCCGGTGTCCAGCAATGGTAGGACATTCCTGATCCGGGACCTAAAATAATACAATTTTGAAAACTTAGCCAATTATTTTAAGAGATTTGGTTTTAGTTGTCCAATTCTTCATTTATAATCAAAAGTTACTTTCAAATTGTTCTAGAAAATAATGGCACTGCATTCACCTCTGTTTCGGACGCGAAAAGAGTTTTAGATAAATCCAATGTTTATAATATATATATATATATATATATATATTTATAATATATATATATATGGAAAACTCAGTTAATCAAACGAATTGTCCCCCGAAGCAACAAAGACAGAGGCAAGCGATTCAAAGTAAGATCTTTCAAACAATAGGCCATATAAATATTTTGCATGTTTAAGGCGACACCACGTAAAATTAAAATAGACTTACCCTTAAAAATGTAAATGGATGAGTTTCTGGCCAGTTCCACTTAGAAGAAGAAACATCTTTGTTGTTACGTGTACACAAACGGAACTGTAATACTGTAATAAATAGGATTGAATGCCATAGTATCTCGTGTATTTATTCATTGATACTTTTGTGTACTTTTAGAAAAAATTACCAAAAATTGTAAAGTTGGTAATTTGCATATTTTCAACTGTCAACCAGTTCGAAAAATAAATTTTGTGTTACAGAATTCAACTTAAACCTGTGCTGGTGATAAAAGGTGTGTTGCACATTTCTTAACCTCTCATAAGCATTAGTATTGTTTGTTTTTGTTTGCTTGGTTTCGTTCAGTGCTTTCGTATGTTTCCTTAGATTTAATTACAGTTTGAACTTATTATCTCGAATTTCAAGGGATTGAACGTTTTACTTCGAGATAACCGAAATTTGACTCAAAGTGATATTTTGTGCACGTGTTGTCGGGATGGGACTTAAAAATGTCTTCGAGAACGCCAGATTTTTAGATAAATGAGTTCGAAATACTGAGTTTCAACTTTATTTGATGCAACTTAAAGTATCGAACGAATAATGTTAACGACTGATAAAAAGATTATATTACCAGCTTCGGTCATCGTAAACTGTAACTAGTTCGCTGCTGTATTAAAATGTGTGCGACAGTGACCTTTTTATGGACCGGATGGCGTCGCATTAATAGAGAATTCAAAAAACAGGTCCGGCTCAAAATTTAACTACACAGCGATTTGGGGGCCTCTGTTGCCGAGTGGTTAAGGTCGTTGACTTCAAAGCACTTGCTTTTCACCGATGCGAGTTCGAGCCTCACTTGGGGCGTTAAAATTTTCATGTAAGGAAGCCATCAAGTTGGCAACGGAAGGTCAGTGGTTTTGCCCAGGTGCCCGCCTGTGATGAAATAATGCAAGGGTCTTCCTCTACAATCAAAGGTGGAAAATCGCCATATGACCTATAATTGTGTCAGTGCGATGTTAAAAACAACAACAAAAGAAACAACAACAAAAAAAAAACCCAAAACAGCGATTTATGTAATATTTTTTTCGCATATCCCTTATGTCGGCTGAATTAGGATAGCGCTGAAACACATATACCATTTTTGCAAAAGAAACATGATTTGATTTCTGCTTTAGCGATTGTATTAGATTGGTTAAAGTTATAAATCATTTAAAATGACCAATATTTAACATAACCTATTGATCATTATATTTAACCGAGAAGCATAAATACTCGTTTTACATGCGACTGACGCAAATCTTTTATAAACAAAAGACATTGGTCAATCGGATATTACCATATTAAGTAGGTAAATCTAGTTTTGATCTTCCTGCGTTTTCTAAAGATATTGACATGTTTGTCGGAAAGTAGAATATGTGAACAGAACGGAAGACAAGGTTTGGGAATGTTTGATGAAAGTGAAAAAGTTTAACTTTCTACGCATTTTAATTTTTTTCCCACTCAAACATAGTATTTTTGCCAAATTTTGGATTTTAAAAACCTATAATTTTGGAGTTTATCTCGCGTGACATATTTGTTTTTTGCTGCGATGCTTCACGGTTTTAATATCGTGACAGGTATAGTTTGGCCAGAGAGAACACTTTTATTAGATATTTCTCTACAGTACAGTCATGTTTTATTTACTTAATACGACATATTTTTTGGATCGATGTACTAAGCTTGGATCAGGTTTGCATCAGTCACATTTAAAGAAAAAAGGTTATAAGTTGCTTCCTGCTGTTTAATTTTTTATGTTTATGATATAGGAATAAAGGATCGAGAAATCATGAAAACAATCCGCCATTTTAATATGATGTACCACTTTTTTAACACAACCGCTATAGCAAAATCATGTGTCTTTCGCAAACACAATATATACGTTTAAGCGTAATCCTGATTTAGCCGACTTGTGCGAAAAATTATGAGACAATCGCTATGATGTTAAATTTTGAAACGGACCTGTATATGTGAAAATATTTGGAAAGACACCAACATATTTCAACTGATCGACAGAGCTGACAGCTTAAAAGCCGAACGCGTATGCGAGGCTCAGATTATCAAGAGTAAACTGTTTTGCCAAAAAAAATCTAATTTAAGGCTAGCAGATCAGCCAAACAGAAATCTGAGATTTGTTGACGGTTAAGACTAATAAACGTAACTATAAGTGTGTTATAAAATAGTATTTAAGTAAACTTACTTGTTGCTTCGTTGCTCTTTGTACTCCCAAAAGACACAAATGGTATATATCCGCCATAGTCCACGGCAAGAATTTGCGGCAAGCAAATATTTACACTGTCGGCGTCAAATTCTTATAAAAAATAAATGATGTTAAAATATGCAGTTAAGTTTTAAGATGTACATTATTTAGAAGGCAAGAACTGGAAATTTCCAAGATGTCTTTAAATTCGGTAATACGCAAAAATTATGCTTCTTTCCCTTTTGAACTGAACTATAGTCCGCTAATGATATCATGAATATTGTTCATTTGTGAGAGATTACTTTAAGTATCATCCTCAACATTCATCCGTATCCGTTCAACACCACGTTATTAACCTTTAGCATGCTAGATAAATTGTCGTCTGCTGGAAATGCCGTCTGCTAAAATTGTAAAGTTCATTCAATTTGCTCCAAAATTGGAAGAAATATTGTCAGAGTAGCAAACAGCTTGGAACCTGATCAGACGCCGATTTAATCGGCGTCTGATCTGGTTCCAAGCTGTTTGCAAAGGCTGTTAAATTCGCCTGCAGCAGGCTAAGGGTTAAATAGGAATTAATTCCTTTTCTTTACCTTTTCTATACAAATAATACCCGCATGCACAATATAAAACAATAATAATAATGAAAGTTATGATACCTGTAAAGAATAATTTAAATATATATTTGATTATTTATCACTGCTTTACCTATTAATGTAAATAATAATAACGATTTCTTGCATACCAGACTGGACTTTCCGGTGATCTCACCGGAGCTTGAAACCTCTATCTTACACACTGACTCTCTTGTTTTAAATGACGTATAAAGAACTACATCTTTGTAAAACATTTATCCAGTAATTACTATTCTATTAAATAAAACGAGATAGAATTAAAATACATTGAAAGTTCCTCTTCGTTCGTCATAGTAGCTTTCTTGATTAAAAAAGAACATGTTATTTTATAAAAAAAAGCATAACATTACGATGCAAATGATAAAACAAGACTTACTTGTCTTTGAAATGTCATGACGTTTTTCCTATTTTCGGACGTTGATTTCCCGCGCTTTGTTTAAATACGCTACTGTAAGAAAAAAGTGCTATGAAGAAAGTCATTCGTTTGATTCTATCTTTACTATTGTTTCTTGAAATGGCATGCAAGAAAAAGATTGTATCACTGGCTGTAGGCGCGGATGGGAATATCCGGTTCTCGGGTAACTGTGTACGCGGTAATTCGCCTAAACAGTTACCATCGAGCCGGATATTCCGGTCTGCACCTACAACCAGTGACAGAATCTTATAATACTAGGCGACGAAATGGTATTTTAGTCAAACAACACAAATAGAAAACCTAACTGGTGTTCCTGTATACCATGTGTACTGTACCAATACAAACCTGTTCTCTGCTTGTAACTGCCAACTTCTCCATATGTGTCAGAGGATAAAGACGAATATTTTTAAATGCACTGTCTATCAAATTGGAGAACATACGCGTCGGCCAGGTATAGAACTAACGACCTTCCAATTTGTATGCTTGCGCTCTTATTTAGCTCAGACCGTGTGTGTTGCGGTGGAGGGGTAATACTCTGAATAAGTAAAAATGATTTACCATTTGGACAGTCGTCTTCTACATCATATATGCTGTAGTTTCCTATCGGCCAGCTGGCATTCAAGTCCGATTGATATTTCTTCGTTTTATAGCAGAAATTGATTTGTAGAGTGTAAGCATCATATACCCCAGAAATTTGTTTAAATTCTCCTGTTGGGTAGCTTCCAAACGCGTATGATGAGGCATTGCCTGCATTACAACCACGGTACGATTCCAGCTTATCCATGGGATGTTTAGTTGTAATTCTGATGTGACTGGTCATCCAGTCCCCACCAACCTCTTCTGGACAACCATCAATAGTCATTGGTATCGCATATGAACCAGGGGGCCACTCGCTGTCTGTCACGTCTATCAAAGAACATATATTTCCTGTCAGTTGTTGTCTTACAATAGTTGCAAATATCCAAAGAAGTTAAACAATGTAAAGCTACTTCCCAAAGAACAATATTTCGTTACAGAAAAAAATATTCCACTTTTATATGGTCAAATACTTTTGTTTTCAATATTGTAGATGTGAACATTGTTAAAATTGGCATACTTACAGAGATTTCGATGGGAAATACCACGAAACCAATTATTGTCGTCCAATACACTTAAGCAATTATAAAAATAGCAAAGTTAACCTCGGCGCCTGCGCAGTCATATGTTGCCTGATATAAACTACGTCAACAACTTACAGATAGAAACAATTAACGACTGTGTGGAAAAATATTTAATACTTCGTAAACCAACCACACAAGTTACAGTCAAATTATTTTGAAATCTCGGAACTACTGCTTGCGGTCCCTTTATACTGTTTCAAATCTCTCTGCAATAGCAATACAATACACATGCATATTCTACGTTTTGTTAGAATACATTTACATGAGATTAAGGCTATCAAAACCTTAAGGTAATGGACCCGTAACAGTGTACCTCCTTTTAAACAGTATTCAATTACTACTATAAAGCTATTTTGACTACTTTTTCTAGAGAGCATAGATTAAATAAAATAAGTAAAGTGGAAAACCATAGGTTGCCCAACACGACATAAATGAAAATGTTGCAGGTTCGGTTTGACTGAACCTGTTCTTTGACGGTAGTGGAAATGCAAGCTACCGTCCACGCCCTCTAGCCCCGGGTTGAGCAGAACATAACATTTACTCATGTTATATGTACAAGAATATAATTTAGAGACATCCGCAGATGTATTCATATGGTGTTGCATATGGAACCTTCAATGATACACAGAGTGCAATTTCATGAAAAGCGGCGTATGGTCTCCAGATAAAATAGTGGCTATTCCTTAAACGAGAAAACAATAGGACTGGATATTAAAAAGGGAATATGTGGTTATGGAGCCTGCCTATCACAGAAACTGCCAAAAGACTAAATTAACAAGAGCTGTCTCCATAGGATGACACATGCCCCCGATGGCACTTTAAATGAATAGTTATGGCCGATGTTAGAGTTTAGGACCTTTGACCTACGGAGCTGGGTCTTGCGCGCGACACGTCTTCTTACTGTGTCACACATTCATGCGTAGTTATTTAAAAATCCATGCATGAATGACAAAAAATATGGACCGGACACGCCCATCAATGCACTATCATGAAAAATGACCTTTAACGTCTAAGTGTGACCTTGACCTTTGAGCTATTTTTGGATCTTGCGCGCGACACGTCGTGTTACTGTGGTACACATTCATGCCAAGTTATTTGAAAATCCATCCATCGATGACAAAGATAGGGACCGGACACGCCCATCAATGCACTATCCTTTAATGTTAAGTGTGACCTTGACCTTTGAGCTACGGACCTGGGTCTTGCGCACGACACGTCGTGTTACTGTGGTACACATTCATGCCAAGTTATTTAAAAATCCATCCATCGATGACAAAGATATGGACCGGACACGCCCATCAATGCACTATCTTTAATGTCTAAGTGTGCCCCTTTACCTTTGAGCTACGGGCCTGGGTCTTGCGCACGACACGTCGTCTTACTGTGGTACACATTCATGCCAAGTTATTTGAGAATCCATCCATCGATGACAAAGATATGGACCGGACACGAAAAATGCGGACAAACCGACAGACCGACAGACGGTTCAAAAACTATATGCCTCCCTTCGGGGGCATAAAAAGCCGGCACCATATCCAAGGGGTGACTAAACAATACCCAAAGCTTTTAAAGCGGAAGTATATTGGATCCACCCAATCCGAAATGTTCAAGCTGAAAAATTAAACAGTACACAAACACAAAATGTCGTGCTGAACGGTCTGAGGAGATCGAAATATAACAGCTCTGATTGAAGGTACGGGGAGACTATTTACGGCCGCCACACGGTACAAACAACGTTGCTATGATAAAACAATAAGTAATGTGGAAAACCACAGGCCGCCCAACACGACATAAATGAAAATATTGCCGGCTACCGTCCACGCCCTCTAGACCCGGCTTGAGCAGAACTCAACATTTACACAGGTTATAGGAACCATACATCTGCGGATGTCTCTAAAGTACCAGAATATAATTTAGAAACATCCGCAGATGTATTCATAGGGCGACGCACATAGAACCTTCAATGACGCACAGAGTTCAGTTCCATTGAAAGCTGCGTATGGTCCCCAGAAATCATAATGGCTTTGCCATAAAGAGAAAACAAAGGGCAGAACTAAACAAACTGGAAGCCGCACTAGGATCAAACTTTTGTTTTCTTTATATTTCTTTTTCTAGTAAGATAAACTGTTTTTCAAGACTAATAATTGATTTATTGTACAAAAGTGGAAATTTTTCATTTCATAAGTCATTTCTGACACGACACAAACAACGCTACTGAGATAATAAAATAAAAAGTGGAAGAAGACGAACGCACCACCACACACACACCTCGAACGTAACACTACAGTTGCACATGAATTAAAATGTAATTGGCTAAGATTTACACAAGAACAATCGCACAAGGTGAAACAGACAACGACAAAACAAACGAGTTCTGTAACACGGAGGGACACTGCCTTAGAACGGTCAGTGTTTCCTCCTTTACGTCAGATGGTAAGTTGTTTGAACTATCCAAAAGGAAAAAGTGGAAACTCCACAGGTCGTTCAACACGACAAAAACGAAAATGTTGCAGGATCGGTTTGATTGAGCCTGTTCATGGAGAGTAATGAACATGCTTCTACCGTCCATGCCCACTAGCCCCGGGTTGAGCAGAATTCAACATTTACACATGCTACAAGTACATAAAACAATTTAAGACATCAACAGATGTGTTCATACGGCGCTAAACATGGAACCTTCAATGATACACTAGCGTGTAATTCCATGAAAAGCGGCGTATGGTCCCCAGTTAAAAATGTGTGTTTGCCCAAACGAGAAAACAATGGGCAGAAATAAACAAACTGGAATTTATAAAGGGATCTGAGGTAATGGAGCCTGCATATCACAGGAACTGCCAAAAGACAAAATTAAAAACCAGACACAATATCCAAGGGGTGACTACACAATACCCAAAGCTATGAAAGCAGGAGTATTGGAACCACCCAGGCCGAAATGTTCAAGCTGAGAAACTAAACAATAACAATAACACGACATAAAAGTCGTGCTGAACGATCTGAGAAGATTGGATTGAATGTACGGGGATACTTTTTACGGCCGCCACACGGCACAAACAACGCTGCTGAGAGGCGTATTCAAGGCGTATTAATGTAATACAAGGCGTATTCATGTAATTAGGCTAATCTTACTTATTATACAGATATCTTTTAGATTTCTAGAAAAGGAAAAGAGCAACAAAAGAACTATAATTGTATATAATTATCTCCCTTTTGGTTCTTAAAGGCACATCTGACAGTTATTTTGTCATTTGGAAAATGTTATTTGTTTGCAGGTGAAATACTTTATAATGAACCAAACCCTATAATATAAATCAGGAAAGTATTGTGAAAAATACATTACACAATTGCGTTACTCGGGTATCAAGTTTTCAACTGAAAGCAATATCAAAGGCACTATTTTATTTTTACTTTATCTACATGAAGAAATATAGGTTTGTTTCACATGTAAATCGTTATTCTAACAAATTCAAATAAGGAATCAAACCGCATGATTTGATATTACATTTCTTAAAAATGAAACTAGCTTGACTATTTAATACATCAAACATTATACTGTTTAGAGCAAAATGTTTTGAAGTTACCTATGATAATCTAGGGTTCTTCTTCCTACAGTTTTTCACAAGACAAAATATATGAGACGGTAATATAAAAGTTCCGTTTACCGAACTCTTCTGGATTTCCATCCTTGAATTTATAAATTCATTTGTTATCTTGATTTAAACTAGTTACCAATTATATGAGTTGTATCAGAATGGCCTTAAAATTTGGAGCACTGTGCTCAGTCCTTATACATTTTAGCTTAAGCTGCTTGTGTCTGTAACCGAAGCCCTATTTTAAAAAAAAACATTGCCTGTCGCCGGCCAACTTTGCCTAGAGTTAACTGTTATAGACCTTTCTGTAATAGTAGTTAGGGTTCTTCAATAGGCTATGTGTGCTGTATTGATTTGCACATTGCCAAGCTATTAGAAGTATGCACAACTGTCAATCTGAACAGAACAGAAAACATAAGTTTATTCAACAAACTGTGGTTAAATTTTGATAGCTTAATGTAAATTTTAATAACATACTTGTAAGAAAAGATAGCAAATAAAATCTGTAAGAAGATCCTTTGGAAGCATAGAATGCAACCAAAAAAGAATAATAGCAGACTCGGTTTGACTGAGTCTGTTCATGAGAGGTAATGAAATATGCAACACCTCTCACGCCCCCTAGCACCGACTTAAGCGGAACTCTATTACACATCTATTGAATGGACTCCATGATCCCCTAAAAGGACCAGACAATATAACAACACTGAATCCAAGAATAAATACAATGATTGAACATATTTTGTTATGTCCACATATATAGGCAGGAGTATAATTGTATTTGCGACAAAAAGATATAATGTTATTTGATGTATTTTAAGATGTTTTTAATACAAAATGTTAAATTTACTTTGTATTCGCTTAAAAGCTCGGGTACAAAAAACAACTGTAAGTGTTTAGCGTACTAGTATTGACAGAATAAAAAATGTAATTTAGAAATAATATTTCTATAACATTTATGTATGATGACAACTAAAAACAATTTTGATTTCTTTTTACAGAGACAGTGATGATTTATTATCTACTGCCTTACTTCATTGAACGATATTTAAAAGACAGGTTCCCAAAATTAGAATAAATGATTTTGCTTCCATGGATTCTGTAAATAAACTGATATCGTTAAATCCAGCGTTCTGTAATACGTTACGGGTTTCTAACATACCTGGAGAACATTAGTTAATTATAATTGATTTAATTCTATAAACTGATTCAATTATATTACTTCAGAAGGCACTATTTACTTATGTACTTTGAAGCTCGTTAGTTGATTAATGGAAAGTATTGAATAAATCCATTTTGGAATGAATGTATGAATAATAATTACTATTGCTAGCTGTCGGTGTTTGTGCTTCTACCCAAGGGAATGATGCCTAAGTGTTTCATTATATATAATAGTCACAGACACTACAGAGACAAAAGTTCTGCAGAAACTTTAGCGAAAGGTATTTGTTGATAATAGTTATTATAACAGGTTGTGTAGTTGTTATTGCTTAATTGCGTTCTACTTGATACTTTTACGACAAAAGTAACACTTTTTTCGTAAATCATTCGTTTATTAAACAATTTATTTTTCTTTTGAGTCATTCCAGTACAATTCAGGTCAAATGCCAGCGTTTTGACGACAGAAGAAGATTCCAGGCAGCTGTGCAGGCATTGCTCTAAGCATGGGCGGGCACCTGGGTTGAAGCACCAGTTGAAATAAAGTGTAATAATTAAAAATATATATAGAAGTCGTGGTTATTAAATGATTATAGAGAAAAAAGATATTGTTTTATATTCAACACTGGTTCTATATACCCTTCAGTTTATCTACAAATCTACTCCTTCAAAAACAGTTCGAACAAAATTCTATAAAATCTGCTTTCATTCACCTTGTATATAGGGTTGGCGTTATTATCAATAGGTATATTTAAAACTATTAAAATGCATCCGCGAAAGTGAATGCATTTAAGTTTAAAAAAAAACAGGTTTTTGATAAAGTACACATCCATAGCATTTAATAAAGTACTGAGACATATGCCAGCTGCCTAGTAAGTCTTTGAATAGTTTGTCAGTATAGACTTCAAAAGTTCATTTATTATTATCTAGTACAGAAATCATCAATTTGAATACAACTAAAAAATGGCCGAAACAGATGCCGTTTTTACAATATCTAGAGATATTTTTTCATGCATTTTCTATAATGAAAATCAATGAATGCTTCGGAAATAAATAAAATGAAAACACATATTACAATCATCCAAATGTTTATATATTTCTACAGAAAGTAGTACGTCCTTGTGAAATTAAACACAGATTTTTTAAACTTGACAGTAAAGTAGGCCGTAGTTTTAAAGAACCCTTACTAACGTTATTTCTATCAACATTATGTATTCGAATTCGCAAATAAATAAGAAAATATAGATTTCTGAAATAAATTTACTTTCCATTATCATGGCAAGAACAGGAAAATGAAATAATTTGCCCCTGAAATTCAATTCAAAATTGGCTGTTTTTACTTTTGGAAACGCATAGCAAATAAAATGCCGCCATCATGTACATTACAAGTCAAAACTGTAATTTATATAAACATGCAACCTTGAATTAAGAATATAAAATTAATATGTAGAGTAAATACCTTTATTTTCTGTCCTGGTTATTCTGGAGATGAGCAGAAAACTGCTGGTAACCAGAAACAAGCTTATCCTGTGCATCAACATCTTAACTCCTTCTTTCGGAATGGAAGTGAGAATTAACACAGGACTCTCTTTATATGCATCGCGTACGAGATATTTAGACTACTGTCGGGAGCTGCAATTGGAAAACAATACTTTTCAGGCGTGGCAAGTTTCCGTTTAAACGAAATAAAATAAATATTTTGGTGAATCAGTTTTGAAGATTTTGTTTTTTAAACTTTATAATCATCCGCCGTGTGTCTGCCAGGTTTTGCGTCTCTCCGATAAAAATGTGGTCCCCGGTAAAATGAACGGGTTACTCATACTTTACTGAACAAGTATTTCAGTTATCAGCGTGCTTGCTTAAAAAGTGTCCATTCACCAAAGGACCTCAAACATTTGCCTATTCAGATTGCCTGTCAAATTAAGTAAATACTGACCTAGGGCCAGACTTCTGAAATAGCATAATAAAGATAGTTAAAGACCATTTCTTGATATTACAAGTTTGTTAACATAAACGATGAATTTTCTATTGAAATATGAACATTAATCATTTTTATGTTTATACGTCTTTCCCCTCAGTGACGCAACAAAATATTTTACATGCCTTTGTAATTAATTATTATATACGTATGTTGCAAAAAAAAATGTAACTTGGTCACGGTGTGTGTGTGTGTGGGGGGGGGGGGGGGGGGGGGGGGGGGGGGGGGGGGGGGGGCAATGTTAAAAATTGAAGAAAAAAAAACATACAGGGTGTCAGCAAATGAATTTAATAAAATATTTTGACACTTATTGTATGTGTTTCATAAATCTTACATATCTACAGCCTTATTCTTTTTTTGTAAATATTTCAAGCATAGAAAACACTATAATAAATAAATAGTGGACATAGAAAGTCAAGCTTGGAAGCAGACTGATCCTGATAAGTGTATCTTATGAATTTTTCAATCAGGTCTGCTGCCTCTCGACAGTCTAAGCCCGTCGATCGAGTGTCATCAGGATTGAGACAACTGCGTCTGTCGCAAGTCATGAACAAAGCAAGTTGCGTAGACATATACATAGAGGATATTTGTTTGTTTGCAGTGAGATATCGAAATATATCATCACCGATAAGGGAGACAATTAAATATTTTCACGAAGGCGGAGCCTGAGTGAAAATATCAGAATTGTCTCCCTTATCGGTGATGATATATTTCGATATCTCACTGCAAACAAACAAATTTTCTTTTTATTTTATGCTAGTTTGTGAAGATCAACGAATTTTCTGTTTATTACATGCATAAATGTTCATATAAATCCAATATTTCATGACGAAATTCGGATTTATTTAAGCTACCGTGTTACATATGATACATCCGCTAAATTACCATGGACACTTAGGCACATTAATATCGAATATTGGTGATTAGGTTCATTAAATCAACACGACGCCATTTTGTTTTAAAAAACAAAAACTGCATTTTAATATTTTGTGTAAAAATACATAGTCCGCGGCTAACAGAGACATTGACAAATGCCAGTAGTTAAATAGAAGCATATTTAAAACTTTTCGGGTCAATCCGTCAGTTCGTTGAATAACCGGAAGCTTGCTTTGTTTACCAAAACACACGCTGAAGGTCAGATTAAAAAAACAACACTAAAAATCTAAACAACTGTGGAATATGCGTAAGTCCTTGGAAAATCAAGCTGCAGAATTAAATATCATCATGGATTCAATAGAAATAGCTAGGAAATATTGATCTAGGAGCTGCATAGCATAACAAAATGGATGGAAGTTGGAACACAACTGGCTGGGCTAGCTAAATTAGAGTGGGAAAGTACTTCGACGAAAATGCTGGCATATTACGTAAGGTTGAGTTGATGTCTTGTGATAATTAACTAAGACAACAACCAACTAAATGTGCTGTCGCCAGTTAGATCTACCACACGATAATGAACCAATGCAAAAAAGTAGAGGAAACACACATATATCTGTAGCTACATGAATGGCAAGACCTAGCAACCAAGCTGACAAAGGTAACATTATTTCTTTTGCAAGTTTAATTATAGCTAGCCTGTTCTATTTAGGATTTCTAGCAGTTCATGACTCGTGTATGGCTTGAATATTAGTATAATCCAGTAATTTTAAAGGCAGCAAAGGGAGGTAATTAAAGAATATATTTCAAGGGAGATAATTAATCTGATAAAAAAAAGGAGTTCGGCACTGTGAGTGATATCGATTTATATCTCACTGCTATTTTCCAGTATTTCACCAATAAGCAAAATAAAACTAGATGTATGTATCTTCAACCTAAACATGACAAAGAGATATAGACGAACTTCTATGGGAATAGTGCCACTGTGGTCAAATGCATTTTTACCTTTGTAGGATACAATGATATAAGAACAACTTTTGCTTTAATTCAAACCAAAGAAGCACTAGATCCAGCATTTTCAACTCTTAACATCCTGACCTGACTCGGGTGCCCTGAGAACTTACTCTGACGCCGCAAGAACTAACACTGACACCCCCAGAACTAACACTGACGACCCAAGAACTAACATTGACACCCCCAGAACTAACACTGACGCCCACACATCTGAACTGAAACTTATTCCGAAGCCGACCGAAATAGTAGTCACGAGCCCCAAGGAATATCGACATAAATGTTGATACCAGTGAAGTTCTGTCCCATTAATATATTGGACCAGCCGGTATTTTATTACAACATTGTATTATTTTTTTTTTTGTTGTTGTTGTTTTTTTGCATTAGAGTAACAGAAATCACATTTAAATGTTTGCTAGGCATTAAAAGATATAGGCTAAATGTGCACGACTCTGTGGCGTAGCCGCTATTTTTTAAGCATAACAGAACTGTGCCTACAGATAATTTCGGAAACTGAAAAAACCAAACACACAAAAATGCAATATTGAGAGACCTTGAAAAGAGCAAACGATGCATCTAGAACGAGCTCAAATGTGTCATAAAACTCAGGCACCTCTGAACCCACAGTGGCCTAGGCAGCCCCTACACTCCTCCGCTATAACTGAAAAGGGTCAGCTACGCTAATGTATGTAAAACACTGCATGTATTCAATATATAACCCTCCCTAATATACCCGGTCAGTATTGTACATGTGTATTGCATGTGTCAATACAGTATAGCAATAGATGTATAGAAAACAAACAATAGGCAATGACCAATGCATCAGTTACAGTCAGCCCGGGATAATGTTTTGTTTACAAACATTAATCGGAAGAGTCAAACGCAGCAAAATAGGTAAGGGTTGTGGCAATGATATAGCATTTATAACTATTGAAAAATGCGAAGGAAAAGTTTGAGTGGGAATAGTACAGTGGCTAGAGCACAGGCACTGTACACCTACGATACTTTTATTGTGGGTTCGAATCCATGTATAGAGACAGTATTTTTCAAAGTTTGTTGCGTTTTTTGCACGAGTTTTTTTATGTTATTTGTTTTTTCTTATATGTGTTACCTTCACTGAAATACTTCAGTGCAAACATTGTCGTCCAGATGTCAACTTCAAATCAACCATACTCAAAAGATTTTCGACAAATTATGCGAAGGAAATGGAAAAACTTGAGTTTCGGGTAACATCAAGTGACTCGGCGACAGACACTGCCTCTGAATCTGATGGTTGGTCTTCTTGTACAGACACAGCCGAGGAATGTACTGATCTTTTGTAACTATTTTTAGATATTGTAATTACATACATGTACCCTGTTGACCTTAATACTACACGGCTCTTGAAATGCTCATTGTTATTGCAACTGATTACATTAGAAAGATGAAACAATAAATAAATATATTAAATAAAAATTATATATAAACTAAAGATGCTTTTGAGAAAAGCGCATGTCTTCCACAACTGCCCCTATGAAAAATGTTAGTTTCTCTAGACGTTTTAGACGAGTGGATCCAATTAGATGGTCTGGATGAGTGGATCCAATCAGTAATTCTAGGGCCATAAATCAAAAGTGCCTGGACGGATTTGGCTAGTTATCGGACTTGGGTAAGGTCTTATGGCCAAACACATTTTGTTCAAGTTTGGTGAAGATCGGATGACAAATGTTCGACTTAGAGAGCGGACAAGAGTAAACAGACGGATTTTTCCGGTAATTCAAGGGCCATAACTCTAAAAGCCTGTACCGATTTGGCTAGTTATCGAACTTGGCCGAGGTCTCATAGTCAAACACATTTTGTTCACGTTTGGTGAAGATCGGATGAGAAATGTTTGATTAAGAGTGCGGACATGAGTAAAAAGGCCAATTTTTCGATAATTCAAGGGCCGTAACTCCAAAATGCCTGGACCGATTTGGCTAGTTATCGAACTTGGCCGAGGTCTTATGGTCAAACACATTTTGTTTAAGTTTGGTGAAGATTGGATGAGAAATATTCGAATTAGAGTGCGGGCAAGAGTAAAAAGACCGGTTTTTGGTAATTCAAGGGCCATAACTCCAAGACGCCTGGACCGATTTAGCTAGTTATCGAACTTGGCCGAGGTCTTATGGTCAAACATATTTTGTTTAAGTTTGGTGAAGATCGGATGAGAAATGTTCGACTTAGAGTGCGGACAAGAGTAAAAAGACCGACTTTTCGATGATTCAAGGGCCGTAACTCCAAAATGCCTGGACCGATTTGACTATTTATCTAACTTGGCCGAGGTCTCATAGTCAAACACATTTTATTTATGTTTGGTGAAGATCAGATGAGAAATGTTTGATTTAGAGTGCGGACATGAGTAAAAAGGCCAATTTTTCGATAATTCAAGGGCCGTAACTCCAAAATGCCTGGACCGATTTGGCTAGTTATCGAACTTGGCCGAGGTCTCATGGTCAAACACATTTTATTTAAGTTTGGTGAAGATTGGATGAGACATATTTGAATAACATTGCGGACAAGAGTAAAAAGGCCAATTTTTCGATAATTCAAGGGCCATAACTCCAAGACGCCTGGACCGATTTGGCTAGTTATCGAACTTGGCCGAGGTCTTATGGTCAAACACATTTTATTCAAAATTGGTGAAAATCGGATGAGAAATGTTCGACTTAGAGTGCGGACAAGCTTTGTGACAGACACACACACACAGACTGGAGTAAATCAATATGTCTCCCACACCACTGTGTGGTGGGAGACATAATAAAAAATAACCAATAAATAAATAAAGATGATAAAAACAAAGTCATTGAAAAAAAACCGTCGTCGTCTGGGTTCGAACCTATACACCACCATGCCATTCAGAATACCAAACATGAAAAATACGTACTTAATACTTCATATACCATTATTTCTGATAATAAACCTGACTACCCTATTATCAGTTATACCAAATTTCCCGCGTTTCATGTTATTCTGGGAGGATTATATCATGGGCGCTCGGGAGGAAAGAAATAAAGTACAGTTATGTGGCCAAAAGTTTTGTTCCACTTTTACTTTTTGCTTTTCAGTTATTTTTAAAGATGTTAATAAAACTCTTAATTTGCATAGTAAACATTTTTTTTTTTTGTTTTAAAACACTTTATAATAGACATACCTTAAATGCATATGCTTATTTCACTAAAATACAAATTTTACATTTTTTTTAAATATGACCCTCAGTCACAAAACCGCTCGAATTTCTAGACAACAAATATGAAATAAAATTATTTTTGCGACAGTATGATTGGTATATAACTTATTTACGCATATATAAAGCTCTTATATAAAATTATCAGCTATTGAAGTTATGAAATGGCATTGAAATTTGGCTAAAATCCCTAGCACAATGTCCGATGTCCTTCGATGCATTGAAGTGCCTAAAAATCCTAAAAGGTAGTGTCTTTTTGTCAAGGTCATATCTTGTTTACTCTTATTTTTCAAGTTTCTAAATCATAAGGTGTTGTCTGAGTAACCATTGTTTTGTAACTTCGAAACGATCACTTTTAATGATGTAGGGCATCTGTCCAGTCTTCTTTTTCGAACTGTTTCTATAAGAATCCGCCATTTAGTATTGGGAGCAGTTATTTTTCTTGATGAAACATCTTAAGAACTTCACCTTTTGATCATGGTGATCATGGCTGCCGTTTTAGATCTGGGCGGAGGGGGAAATGTTTGAGAAGTCAGTAAGTGTGATGCAATGGTAATTTAAGAGATATTGAAGATATTTAAATTATTGTGTTAGATGATGTGATAAGCGGACAATCCTTGGTATGTAGATCTGATATTCTTTTCTAAATACCTTTAGAACTTGGTGACCACAAGCCAAAAGGTTTTTCGTTATTGTATGTTCTTCATATTATTTTGTTTTATTCATATTCAAAGTTTTGTTTTAGAGCGCTAAAATGAAATCACAAAGCTACGGTGTTTGGAAGAACTGTGTTCATCGGGTTGATAATCATGTCTTAAAACTGCATTTGTTTTTGCATTAAATTTTGAAGCTTACCCTTCATACATGTATGTTTTATGGCATTGCATCGTAGTTTATTTATATGCTTCTTTATCAAGGTAAAAATGGGTTAAAAGGTTCTGTAAGCGGGATATTGGTGCACAGAACACGCAAAGAAGGAATCGACGACTTTGATTTATCATGTGATTGACAAGTACCAATTCTTGAATATTTATCAAATGCATTATCATACGAGGGCTGTTAAAAATAACGTAAACTTTTTCAACAGCTTTTATATATTATAAGAATTACACAGTCGTAATTCGCAATCTTTCTTCTAACGTCACTACAAATTTGATGTAATTATGATGCTTCAATCAGGAATTACTCCTCCTCGAACAAAGTCACTTACACTAACTAGGCACACGGTGATCATATTTCAACGACGTTAATGACGTCGTGATTTCATCCATATGCTTTTATTAAGTTTGTATTAATTTATATTTGTATATTTCTTTTATTATTTTTAATAACAATATCTAATTTATAAGATTTTATTTGGTTGGAATACTGAAAACAGTACGAACAGTTATGACAAGAATCGCAGACAGGTATGTACCACTTAAAGATCAAGACACGGCTGACCGAATATTATTATGGAGTCTGCTTCATCAATTTGTAAATTTCAGTTGATGTTTGCGAAAATCTCCACATAATTCAGCAAAGATCTGATTATCTATGCGAACCGATGACGACTTAACGTGCGTTTCCAACAGCTCACATACTAGTAGTTCAAATATTGTTTATTTCGGTTTCCCACATGGTGCTGCACTTTGACTAAATTTCAGATATATCAGTGAACTATCAGTGCGAACATAGTAGTCGAATTCAAATCAATCATGACAGATGAAAAGGCGACTACGCTGGTTATACGTAGCTATGGTTATTACTTGTTCGACGCGTCTTCGCTTGATTACAAAAAAAAAATGTTACAAAAATGTATGACCGAATAACTCAAAGATTGCGAATTACAATCATATATCTCAAATTGCACTATACACAAAAGGCGGCATTTGACAGCAAAAGCCGTGTATACGCTATTTTTGAACAGCCCTCGTATGTTAATTATCATAGCACATGATAATGTATACAATTGATGTTTCATTTGGAATTTGCTGCACTTTTTATCTATATGCAATCTCGTAAGGACTGAAAAAAAGTGTGCTTGTATTCTAATTCTGAATGTTTTTCTGTAACTTGATTTCTATCTGTTTGACTCAAAGCTGCAAAGCAAGATGAATGTTATCAATGAATATTATATACCCTTCTCAAATGCGCTCATTTGATTGGTCGAAAGGGGTGCACGCGCGGGTCCGCAAAAGGCGATACTGACCCGCAAAAGTGATAATGACTCACTTTTTGAGTACATTTGAGAAGGGCATATAATATAACAATTATAGACTTATGTTTCGGTCAATATACAGGTCCGTAAAAACACATATTTACCTCAACATAAGTCAAAAACTGTATAATAAATGATAATCAAAGCATAAAGATACCTGGATCACCACTTACTTCTAAAATAGTATAAGTTTACTAAAACTGTTCTGAACACTTACAAAGAAACAAGTTTATGGTATCAGTCATAAATTTTATGAATTAGCATTTTATGAATTCAAAAGGTGACCTGATTTGTCTACAAATATGTCTGCATGATATATTTTCTATATGTCTTTAATAGAATGCCGCTATTACGCATCAGAATGTTTTAATATAATTGACTTTTTACCTTTGATATAAGAATTATAATGTTATACATTTAAAGGCTGTCAATGCTCAGTTTTATATAATTTTTAGAGTGAAATCAACAACAAGCCTTGCAGGAACTATCTACCTCTCTTTTAAAAGATATTTTCAAGTGTGAGATTAAGATGGGAGAATTATCTATATAAAACAGATAAACTGAATGTATTGAAATTTTTGCTGCACTCATATGTTATTTAATTTTCTCAATTAAGTTCAGTTTTTCTTTTGTATTTTTGTCACAACAATTTTAATATGGGCGACGTTTGCTGGAATAAGTCTTCATTTTTTTAAGAAAATGTCAAACATGTATACATTATATCAAACTACATCCATGACTCTCCGTAAATGGCACGATTTATTTAGGTATGATCTGAGAAAAAATTGATACTCGAGTAAGGCTATTCAAATTTTGGCAATGTTCAACATTTTCTATTAAGCACTGAATTTTCACAAGAGATTCAATTAAGCTGGAAGCTTTAATTGCAGTTGCGCTAAAACAAATTACATTACACTAACACTCTTTAGGTTTGTTCATTAAAAAAGCAGTTTCCCACGATTTATTATACGAAATGAAGTATGGGATTTTAGAGGCTAATAAGTCATGGGAAAATTATGTTAACAATTCATTTAAAAACATCAAACCTTTGCCTTCTCTTGGAGTCTGAATAAAAGATAGTTTATGTGTAAGTATACGCAGGTTTTGTACATCTTCGTTTTCAAAAAGAAAACCCATTTATGAAACCACCTAGGTCCTAGCATAAGTTGTTGCTAAAGTTACAGACGAATAATATATCACATAAGCTGTTACTAAAACATATGTAATATATAGTACTGCAACTGACTATATACATGTATGTGCTTCCAAGTAAAAAATAATACCTTAGTAAAAAGATGATGAGAAAGAGTTAGGTGCATGCTAAGGTGCATGGCCCCCTGTAAATATAGAATTTTCCTGCACATACCATTCTATTTTACTTACAAGATAAGTCATCCCAAAAAGTGACTTGTCGTTGTTATATAAAGTTATATAAAAAGAGCAGAGTCCGATTTATATAATAACGAGCATCTAAACGATAAACAATGAAACATATTATTTTGATTTTTCCACGTTACCAAGGATTATTACATAAATTTTTGACGGCATCCATCTTCTGCTTGGGTTTCTTTTCAAACGCGCTGCTATGGCGTTTGACACTATGAATAATTTTGAGGTGCAAGCATAATAACACAATATATTCAGTCTTCTTTGTAACTAGAAAAATAAATCGGGTCGCGATAGAACTAATCTCACTGCAGTTGACCACCGTAAAATGTCTCCCCATTACAATAATTCAGTATTTGACTGCCTAGATCTAATGCGGCTTTCCTCTGATTCATATTTCAAAGTCAGACTGTCTAATTATTTTGTCACCATTCATTTTTTTTTTTTCGTTAAACAGCTTTGTCATAGCATTGTATTGTTCACAATGACATTAGTTATAAGATAGTTCCATAAAATCCATCCAACCAACCAACCATCCATACATACATGCATAACATCCATCAATCCATCCATCCAACCATCCATATATCTATACATACATGGACAAAGTGAGTGAAACACGCTGACAATGAGGACGGGACGATCCGTTAAAGAAACACGAGGGAAAAAACGTTAGCCGTCGGTGGTAAAATTCTACTTGGGAGCTAAAATGGCAAATGTAACGCTTCTGACCATATTCTTAAAACAAATCATGTTCTGAAGGGATGACAGATAAAATATAATATGCTTTTGTAAATCTATAGAAAAAGAAACCTTAAGAACCAAAACCGCATGTGCTCAATGCCTTTGCAGACGACAGAGCATTATAAAAACACTCGACGAATCAGATCAGAAGTCAGTCATCAAACCGGCTAAGTCCTGCCGGGATCTAAAATTGCCTATCACGTATTTCCCAACTTGTTCCGTCTGACATAATCAAAGAGTAAAATGTAGTGTCAAACTTAGAGGGTTTTGTGTCTATTCATTAAACGTTTCATAGGTTTATTTAATATAACTGGAAAATTAGATAGCTATAAATTTTTCGAACTTTGTAAACAACATTTCAAAGAATCAGGTTGCGATAAATCTTCTCGCTGAAGTGTCTTCAAATTACTATTTAAATAGTATACTAACGCAATTCATACTAACCATGACTAACGGTAGCTCTGCTAAAGAAGCTTATGTGTGATCTATTGTATTTTGCAACTGAAAAAATATATTTTCTTTCAGCAAACTCATCTACGCCTAGATTGCAGTATAACCTGAAATAACATTACATTGCCAGGTATAGAAGTACAGCAAAACATGCGTATGTCAAATATACTCGTTTTTTTATGGTGGGCCGGTGGTCTAGTGGTAACACGCTTGACTGTCAATCCAGAGGTCCGGGGTTCGAATCGCACTGGAAATTTCTGAGATGCTCATGATTGTATCCTACCTAACTTAGAGGCCTGTACTGGTTCTTCCCAGGAAAGACGGCATTGCGTGTATCAGAGCTATACACCAGGCACGCTAATGAACCAGACCGTCTATTCGCAAAGAGCTAGGCTAAGTTAGCCGGACAAGTCTATGTCTAAAAAGAGTTCTCTCTATCTGTCTATCTGTTCTGGGAGCTTTATCTCACTCTGTCCCTCTGGTCAGATCGCTCTGTGTCTGTACTAGTAGAGGATGAATTTCGCGCCCTGTGTGGCTGCGTTTGCTATATGTACAGCGCATTTGAACGTGTTTATCATGAAAAGGGCGCTATATAAATCTGGTATAATAATAATGATAATAAAAGATCATGTTCCGTTACCATGGCAACATACAAGAAATTAGAATTCAGACGTTTTAAGCAATAACTTTGTATTATACTTTACAAGACAAATGCTTCTGCAAACTGTAAATGCATGGAAGGCATCAGAAACGTACTCTGATCTGATTTTAAAGAGCGGCAACCACAAAAATGAGTTTTGAAATTGTTTTTAAAGCATGTCACAAGATCATTACTAAACAGACTTGCATGCATCTACTTTCTTTAATGTCAATTTAATTAGAAATACCGACAACCAGCTGTTACTGGCCCTTTATGTATGGTTGTTTATTAATTATGGAAAATGGAAATAACGTTGCCATTGCAACGAATAGTATTGAAACCAAAATCATGTAAATTTAAAGAGAATTCCTATAGTTTTTTTCTTTTCATAGATTTTTTTCAAATTCACACAATTATATGATAGGACAATTTGTGCTGAAAACAATGAACAAATAAAAGCAATGAGTCACCGGGCTTGTTTTTGTGAAAAAATGTTTTGAACACACCCACTGTTGCTGAAACTGCCAGCGATTTTTCAACATTTTCATAATTTTCTGCATTTTTATAAATACCAACCAAAATATGCATAAAGACAGCACAATAAGGTTTTTTTTCTTTTTACAAATTTTATTATATACTTATCTGATATCATAGTCATATTTGTAATACTATATCATTACAGTAATGGGTACAAATGAAAAAAAAAATTGTTTCATATTCGCTTTTGTGAACTTTTTTCAATGAAAAATATCCATAATGAAGAATTTTTTTTTAAGTTTGGAAAAAGCTGTTTCATAGATTTTTTCCCTGTTTTTCTTATGTATAGATATTATTTTATGAACATAAAAATGGCCAAAAATGTATGGGTCACCGGACTAAATTTTATATTAAGACCGCTTGAATACAACACCTGTTCGGACGGAAAATGGCGCAAACCTGACCAAATTGATTACTTGTATATCTGCTAGAAGTTTAAAAGAGTTAAATCCTTAATTCTTTCTATGACTGAATACTAAATAATCTGAAAGGAGATATTGTCTTAGCAATACAAAGTGAATTGTCTAACATTATATGAACAATACTGTCTTTGTACTAAAATGCGCTGTCAAAACACAGCCACAAATGTCAAGTTGCGTGATACATGTCAGGCATGATACATGTCAATACAACATAAACCAGTATTAACATTTAATTACTGATAAAACTTATTAAAAAATGTTATTTTATTCAAGATTCCTCATATTTAGGATTGTCTGTCACATGTTTCAACAAATATTGACCACTTCAATTTTCCATAGATAGTGTCGGCTGCGCAGAAAGATGCGCATAAAAAACTATAGGAATTCCCTTTAACCATTTTATTATTATTATTATTATCGTCTAACCCCTAGCATGCTGAACACGATTGGTTCTGCCTTTGCGACCAGTGTGGATCAGGGTCAGCCTGCACACATCCGTGCAGTCTGATCATGATCTGCAACTGTTCGCTACTCAGTCATTATTTTTTGGTAAGCACCCCTTTTAACAGTTGATGGTACTGTTCACATTGTGATGAGATGGACAAGTTCATTATAGAAATTTAGCAGGGTAAGGGTTAAATATATTAAAAATCATGGTCAAACAAGTGTGTATGTCCAAGAATGAGCGAAATAAATTTTCCGGGTATGTTTGAACACCTCAGGTAATACCAAAAATTGCACATATATGTTAATATATATATTAATGTTGATAGATATTCATCGAGCCCTTTCTAATTGTAAATTTTTAATTTAGCATGCCTACTTTGACTCTAGTGACTTAACTGAGACTCTGAGGCCCTACACGACAGTATTCACATGCAAAGTGTTTAATTTTTATAATTTAAAATTGAGGCATTGTTAGTCACAAGCACTTGATGTATAATTTCCGTAAACAAAACTCTATCAGACATATCACCTCAGTTATATATATAGATCTCAGATTGATGGTGAAATAAGTTTTTTCTAACTTACAAATATTCATGGCGAGAAACATGTATCTGTATGCGGACCGTAAAACACAGATTTGTCACCTTTATCATTATTTATTGTTTCACCGTACATCAGGTAAAATGACATGCTTTTCTATTTGCATACCATGATTACTGAAACTTGAAGTTTCCAAGACTGACCAAGCCATAGTAGCAAGCACGTCGCATCAGGGGCACAGATATCGGTAACTAGGTCATTTCACCAGCCTAGCTGGACGTAGATGACAGATGACTGTGGCGGTGGTCCTGAAGATGGGACTATCATTGATAGATATGCACTTCAACACCTTCTTACCTACTGGCCGGCGCCTTTACTTGTCGGCCATTCATGTGCTGGAACTGCGCCTTGCCCTGAGGGTTCGGTGGGTTTGAATCTCACGACACTCTTGATATCAGCACTTTTGTGTCCTGACCTCGGGATAAGAACATATGATGGGAAGATGACAGGCTATATGGACTTCCGACGAGGGAAGCCCCCTTTGTACGACGAGGGGGTTTATATTTAGCGACCATACCGTTTGTGCCCAATAAACAATGCAGACACTACATCTAAAAGGACTCTTACTAACCCATGTAACTATGCAGATCTACCGTAATTACAATGCACGGTGTATCTATTAACTACGCTGTACCAGTCGCTCATGTGGCGTAAACCGTTGGCAACTCAACACACATGCACGTACGAACGCACGCAAGCAAGCAGAGTAGCAGCCTAAAATGTCATTTTATGATTATCACAAAATATACTTAGTGATCTAACATATCTTTAATTTCCTTTTAATCAGTTTGGTTGCATTTAATGATTCCAAACAGTAGTTTTACATTTTGTTTTTAAATGTGATTTCTTATTTTGATAGTAGTCTGTTTCTTAGTCAAAGATTCAACGTTTCCTTCAAGTTGCGTTCTTAATTTCCGCCTCGAGCGTTGGAAACCGAATTCATATATAATATTTTATTAGCTATGTGATCTTCAATTTACGCCAGATCTTTATTTATTTAGATAATTAAAATCGGTTTCATACAATGTATATTTAATCAATTGGTATTACGACAAGTCACACAATAGATTTTAACATTTTATTATATTATAATTCTAGATTTTAACATTTTGTTATATTATAATTCTTTGTTAGAAACGCACAGCCATGGAAATATTATTGATAAATTGTTTATGTTATTATTGTCTTTGTAACTGAGAAGGCTAAAACGTGACTTTATTGTTTTATATGTTTTCATTTAAAACAGACATTTCAATACAAAGGATATGTTGCAATATGAACCTTCAAAACAATATGACAGACATAAACTTTGAAAAAGAAATGAAACAACTGATCCCTTCTATTAAAAGTCGCAATTGAAGCATAAACTTTTCTTTTGTTAAATGAAAATAAAGATTTGTAAAATGATAGAAATATTAAATAAAACAACACAAAGGAAACTGAATCCAGCACGAGAAATAGCGCATGATCAACGTCGTAATATTCTCTTCTTTTTTTCTCGCATACGAGAACGTGAGATTATAGGATTCTTACATGCCTGTCTGTAAAATAGATCATCGGTACTTAAAATTGGTGTAAAATAAATCACCCGTCTCACTACGCTTTTACAGGAGATCTCTAATCTATAATCCTTGTTTTTTTTTATGATCGGCACCTTCCGTGATACGATAAGCGGAGATAGCCAAACCATAATACGGTGCCCCTAAAGTGACATGTTACACACTTTTTTCCAATTAGGTAATGTGAGACTTTTTTTATTTCGTTTAAACGAAATAGTTATTTCGTTTAAACGAAATCATTTCGTTTAAACGAAATAAGTTATTTCGTTTAAACGAAATAAGTTATTTCGTTTAAACGAAATGATTATTTCGTTTAAACGAAATGATTTCGTTTAAACGAAATAAGTTATTTCGTTTAAACGAAATGATTTCGTTTAAACAAAATGATTATTTCGTTTAAACGAAATGATTTCGTTTAAACGAAATAACTTATTCCGTTTAAACGAAATGATTTTGTTTAAACGAAATGATTTCGTTTAAACGAAATAAAAAAAAGTCTCACATTACCTAATTGGAAAAAATGCGTGTAACATGTCACTTTAGGGGCGCCGTACCATAACGATCTGAACACTCGCTAAAAAATATCCGATAGTGATCGATATTTAGTTAGACGTTCGAAGGGAGACAATAAGGTATAGCGTTGATCTCAATAAACAAGGAAAGATAATAGAATCGATTTTTGCCCAATTCTTCAGTATGCGCGATGCTAAAAAGATTTGGATATTTCTCGTCATTATGTAGAGAATCTATGACGTCATAATAATGTTATTATAACGATACCCGGCTGTACTCTATTTTAAACTAGGATTTTTGCCTAGGGAAGAACAAAATTATCACTGGCACGTCATGGAAACAAATGTTGAAGGCAAGATAAATTAAAAAAGGGTGACCCTGTTCATTTTGTTCCACAAGTGTGACATGTGTTCATATTCTTGAACATTTGATTAAGAAAAAGACAGTAAGTAGAGTTTATGTTAAATAAAGAGATTTTTTCCTCTTTTTGTTGGGTTTAACGTCACACCGACACAGTTATAGGTCGTATTTCAGGCGCTTTGATGGTGGAAGAAGACCCCAGGTGCCCCTCCGTGCAGTATTTCATCAAGAGCCGGCACCTGAGTAGAACCACCGACATTCCGTAAGCCAGCTGGATGGCTTCCCAACATGAAGAATTCAACGACCCAAGTGAGGCTCGAACCCACATCGGTTATGAGCAACGGTGATTTGAAGTCAACGACCTTAGCCACTCGATCACGGAGGCCCCACTCTTTGATCAAGGAAAGATGTGTATATTGGAGGTCTGATGAGAAAACGAAATAGTGGGGTCTAGGATAAGGGGTGTAAGAAGATAGTGTTTCCATGTTATCAATGCTTAATTTAGGGAATTCTCTGAAATGTTTGTAAGCCGGTAAAGGGTATATTATCTGCATTCCTCATTTCAAGACGCATAATCTAACTCTGTACATAGAGCAACTACTTCACCCGATTTACATTCGTAATATTTTCACACGTTTCGGGCTTTATCGTATGTTTAACATGGGATTTTTTTAACCGTCCAAATACGGAAAAAATACAGGTTTTTTTGTACGCACGTGCGTTCAATAAGGTAATTTATCTTGCCTCCTACAAGTTTCTTGCATTTCTATTGGTCAATAGACGTCACGTGGAGACAGGATATTCCATATCTTGCTAGTATATTTCAGATATGAATTTTGATAAAAACAAAATGGCTGCCACACTGCTGGCGTAATTGAATCAAGTCAGATTATTTATTAGCTCCAGCGATAGTACCGTTTCGAGAGTAAATTTAGTGTTTTCTTGCCGATTTCATTCTGCTTAAGTTGAGGCTCATGAAGTTTGACAAAAGTTAACCGTAAAAGCGGAATAACTCTGTATAGGATACACGGACGTTGAAATCTTGTTTCAAGTTAAATCATCGTAAAATAAAGGAATTGACATATTTGTTACTCAGCAGTTTGTTGTAGGATCATTTTATCTACGTGCAAGATAAATGATTTAACAGGAAACGGGATGAAAGCCGAAGTATCAAGACATTTGTGACATCGTGAAATCTGGTGACTTTCGAAGGGATGGAACAAGAAGTTTTTTTAGTGTTTCTGATCTAAACCAGTTCATAACCTGTGTAAATGAGCTTTTGTTTTGTGAATTAACCGAAACAAGGTCTTTGTGCATTTTATGGCTGGTGTAAATCAACTATAAACAAAACATGATGACCAAACAAATGATTGTAGGATTCCAGTCTGCACTGTAATAAGATTTGTTAATTTACAAAATGTGTTGATTATAGTATGTAAGTAAAAGGTAGTCTGCAAGACAAAATCGTTACACAGCTTGTTGGTGACAGGATACGGAATATACGCTGTCGAGGAAATCCATATCAGGCGAGAGCGAACCAACAAGCAGAGTAACTAATAATAGTTACGGTCACGTGTTGCAAATGAACGTTCACGATTGGATAGATAAAATAGATATAGAATAAATATATATATTCATTAAACGGTCTGTAGGGCCTACTAGGTAAAACGGGGAATGGTCAGATGACGAGTATAGTACCTATTTGATGTCAATATATGTCTCGGTTGTGTACTTTTTCGCATAGTTGGAAGGAAGTTCCTGTTGTGGCTTTCCTGAGCTCCGAAAATTATTCATTTTGGTTAACTATGTTTGGTTTTCTTTATTTTCGAGACGAATTGTTAAACGGTTGTTTTGATATTAAACAGCCAAGTTCAAACAGTACTTTTAACTTATTAAACGAATTACATCGTGGTGAAATTGCAATATTTTGAATAATAATTTCGCCCGTGATATATTACAGACTCCGGTATATACCGGATTAACTAAATTAGAACAAAAATACATTAAATGTATATATTTTGTAACCATGGTGATTCTAACCCTAACCTTTAGTCAGTATATTATACACATTATACACTAAATGCGTGCGGACATGCAAAAAAAATGAGTATTTTTGCCGTGCGTTCCATTTGATAATAATTCCGCGCATGCGCAAAACGGCTGCACCAACTCTGCAATGAGAAACATTCAATAATTTCTCCATACTTGAAATCATAATCAGACGATATTTTGACGATATTTTACAATACATTGTCTTAAACGAATATATTAAAAACTTTGGGGTGTCACGGTTGCATAACGAGTATGTAACAGTTTTGATGTCGATGTCAATTTATGAATCACGAATTGAATACTTGTTTTTGCCTTCAATATGTCCCTGTTCTAGGTCACTTAGCAACTCACACTGGTGGAAGTAAAGATTATATTCTCAATCTTCAAATTTTTTTTTAACATATGAGTCATTCAATACTGATTCCTTTTCAGAGACTCCATAAACCTCAAAGTTCTCGTTCAGAAACTAGTTACACTCTCAACCTATCATAGAATCAGTAATCAAGCGCATTTATATTAGAATGTTGCATAAACTATGATTTACGGACTACTAGACTTTTACGAATTAAGTCTACGTGAACTGTGAACACCTAAGACGATCGATTTTTCAAGGGGACCGTCTCAACATGATAATTTTAATTTATGTGTGGTAGGAAAACATTCCAATAACGATGGTAAGGTCTGGCTTATTATGTTACCGTACAGGATAAGATTTGGATTTGTCTGTCCGTCTGTCTGTTCGCCAGAGAGGTGTTTTGTTATGCATATCGCAAAAAGTATTTGATTTAGCGTCATAACACTTTCCCGAAAGGTTCTCCAATATTATAAGTTGCGATCTGCGACAAAGTTGAAAAGATGAGCTTATCTGTTCGCAATGTATCCGTATTCCATCGTCGTCGTCGTCCGAAATGAAAATAAATCTTAACTGGGTTAGCTGGGATCAAAATGTAGGTCAGAAGTTAAAACAATGTGAAAACTGTAGAAAACGTAATATCTTGCGTCTCCGTTCCTTTGCTGTTATTATACGCCCGAAGGAACGTATTTTGGTGTTCGTCTGACCGTCTGTCTGTCCGTGTGTCCGTCTTAGGGGTCAAAGGTCATATAACTTTGTTTCAAGTGCGATGTGTAACTCTTAAACTGCTTGAAGGATTTTAAAAAAAAACTTGGCACAAATGTTCACCACATTGAGACGACGTGCAGAGCACATAGCTCGCTTCAAGGTAAAGGTCACACTGACTTTGTTTTGTTTTTATTTGGCAGATTCTTCTTTTTTTTTGTTCACTTACAATATTTTTTATTGAATTACTTCCCTTTTATGTTACTAGAAATAGGTTATTTTGTAACTTTTTTATTATTAGCCGTAGGTAAAACCGAGACCACTTTTCTTTGGTACAACATGGATGGTACCTGCAAAGTTAAGGTGTATTTTGACACATCTGTATCTGTTAATAATTTTAGTGGACTAAGTGTTTTTCGGGGAATTTCTTCCCTTTGTTGTCATTTCCCTTAGGGCTTCAACAGTAAAGTTCTTTAAATTTTACTCCCATCCTCTGATATTTGACTTTATCAAAACCTTTTCGGGGCCTCCGTGGCCGAGTGGTTAAGGTTGCTGACTTCAAATCACTTGCCCCTCATCGATGTGGGTTCGAGCCTCACTCGGGGCGTTGAATTCTTCATGTGAGGAAGCCATCCAGCTGGCTTACGGAAGGTCGGTGGTTCTACCCAGGTGCCCGCTTGTGATGAAATAATGCACGGAGGGGAACCTGGGGTCTTCCTCCACCATTAAAGCTAGAAAGTCGCCATATGAGCTATCATGTGTCGGTGCGACGTTAAATAAAAAAAATAATATCATAAGCTTTTACCAAAAATTCTAAGTTAAAAAGGGACATAACTCTGTCAAAATTCAAATCGAAGTTATGAGGATTGTTTTTCCTGGTGTAGACTTCGATAGTTAATAACTATTTTAAGTTTAAAGTCAATAGCTTTGATAGTAACAGAGACATTTGACTTTATCAAAAACTTTAACCAAACATTCTAATCTAAAAGGGGGCACTATTCTGTCAAAATTCAAATCAGAGTTATAGGGATTGTTTCTCCCGGTGTAAACTTTGATAGAAAGTAAGTATTTTAAGTTTCCGGTCAATAGCTTTGGTAGTAACAGATATATTTGACTTTATCAAGAACTTTAACCAAAAATTCTAAGTTAAAAGGGGCATAATTCTGTCAAAATTCAAATCAAAGTTATAGGGATTATTTCTCCTGGTGTAGACGTTTATAGTAAATAAGTATTTTAAGTTTCAAGTCAATAGCTTTGATAGTAACAGAAATATTTGACTTTATCAAAAATTTTATCCAAAAATTCTAAGTTAAAAAGGGGCATAATTCTATCAAAATTCAAATCAGAGTAACGCAGATTGTTTTTCCTGGTGTGGACTTCGATAGTAAATAATTATTTTAAGTTTGAAGTCAATAGCTTTGATAGTAACAGAGATATTTGACTTTATCAAAAACTTTAACCATAAATTCTAAGTTAAAAAGGGGCATAATTCTATCAAAATTCAATCAGAGTTATGGGGATTATTTTTCCTGGTGTAGACTTCGATAGTAAATAACTATTATAAGTTCAAGTCAATAGCTTTGATAGTAACAGAGATATTTGACTTTATCAAAAACTATATTAACCAAAAATGCTAAATTAGAAAGGGGCATAATTCTGTAAAAAATCAATCAGAGTTATGGGGATTGTTCTTGCTTGTGTAGACTTTGATAGTAAATAAGTATTTTAAGTTTCAAGTCAATAGCTTTGACAGTAACAGGGATATGTGACTTTATCACAAACTGTAACCAACGGAGACGCCGACGCCGACGCCGAAGCGAATGCAATAGCTCTACTTTTTCTTCGAAAAGTCGAGCTAAAAACAGGCACATCCAAATTTTATATCACCTACCGCATAGTGATGATATAATAACTCAAACCCTATTGCCGTTTTAAACTCTTTTTCATATCGCACATAATATAATTAAACTATCTTGAGACGGTCCCCTTGAAAAATCTATCGCCTTAGGTGTCCACAGTCCACGTATACTTAATCCGTAATTGGTTCTTTATTGGGCGTAAATAATAAGTAATCTTCAAAAAAGGTATTCCGTGTTATTTAGAGATAAAAAAACAAAACAAAACAAACTGACCGTACACTACAAACGTAGTTCTTTTGTGAACGAAATAAGTATGTTTCAGATTAAAATAACAACACATATTTATAAATAGAAGATTTTAGATTAGCAATATCTTTTTAGATTTAATTCAGTACACCATCTGCGTAAAAATATAAATATTATATTTTCATATGTGATAATGGCAGCAAACCAGCATTAATGGGGATTTTTTTAATCGCGACTGTGCTGTTGCACGACCTTGTCACAGTGCAGACTCGGCCACTACTACGATCAAAATAATTTGAACAGGAGTTTGGTGAAGGATGATACTCAACACAGCCTTTGTCAGTTTTTTTTTGTAGTTTCACAGTGTTTTAATTGTATGCTAAACACAAAAAGAGGTTATAGGAAATATGCATAATAAATATGATTAGAAAACCAATCTAGTACCAGCGCAGGAGCTATTACAGGAGCTATTTGATCAAATAGCGTCATGAGACAGAACGATTAATGAACAGTTTTTTCACTTTAGGATTTAGATTAAAGCTGGCGTTTGTTTTATTCACTTTTTTCAGATTTTTTGACATTAGAACGTAGAAGAGAGAGAATATTAAACTCTATTTTAGCTCTTACCCTGCTGAATTTCTATAATGAACCTGTCCATCTTTCAGTTTGGACAGTACAATGAACTGTTAAACGGGGTGCTTACAAAAGGATACCGACTGAATGGCGAACAGTGCAGATCATGAACAGACTGCACGGATGTGCAAGTTGATCATGATTTACACTGGCCGTAAAGATAGACTCAATCGTGTCCAGCATTAATAGGGTTAGTATGAGTAGTAACTCCAGATCACAGCAGTGTGGTTTAGATGTAATTTTGCAGTATTTAAATTAAGTGTTTAAGGAAATTTTTTGGTTGGATTTAACGTCGCACCGACACATAATAGGTCATATGGCGACTTTCCAGCTTTAATGCTGGGTAGAACCACCAACCTTCCGTAAGCCAGCTGGATGGCTTCCTCACATGAAGAATTCAACGCCCCGAGTGAGGCTCGAACCCACATCGATGAGAGGGGAAATGATTTGAAGTCAGCGACCTCAACCACTCGGTCACGGAGGCCCCGTGAAAAATCACTGAATGAGATATATTATTTCGATTTTAACACATTACCAAGGATTTTTAAGTACATCCTTGACGACATTCATTAAATATTTGCACGTCAATCGGTTTCTTTTCCAGCGCGCCGCTATGCCGTTTGACGCCATGACGTAATAATTGTGACGTCAGAACAGTTGTATAATAATTTACTGTTTTCTGCCTTCATTGTTTAATAGGAAAATAAATCGGATCGTGTTAGAATTCCAATTTGATGCCTATTTAAACGATAGTATCGACGACTTCCATATCTATAAAAGTATTATTCAGTTTAGAATTTTCAGTTTCTTATCAAGTATTTTGGAAAATTATACACATGACTCATTTTATATCAAATATTCCCACCGGAATTCATTCCCGTCGAAAATATTTCCCATTGGAAAGTTAAGTTTTTAATGTTGACTGCTGCTTTGTTGGTGGTATAAAGTCAAATTGAAAAGTATGGCGTGCATGAGAATTTGAAGTACTTTACTTCTGCGGAAGAATTTTTAAGATAGCATGTACAGAAGTACTTGCTGTTTTTGCCACATATTGGCGTGGCAAATTAAAATTGGCGGCCATTATAATAGAGCTAAAACAAATTAAAAAATTTAGTATAAACTAAACTATTAATCTGGTGAAAAAAACAAACAAACTTAAAGCAGCCTCAAATGAAAATCTATATTTTGCTTGTGAAAAGTCAAAGATACCTTGTATAAACGGATAGCCGATCTAGACAATGTCATTTCTATAACATGCTATAATATTTATAGAGACTGTTAAGTGTCTAGGTCTGCAGCTCTCACATTCGCAAATATCTCACATCCGTGGCATATACGGACACTTTTAGACAGCATCAAAAAGGACCTTTTGAACGATTTGACGAAGTTCCAAAAATCTCCATATACCTTTGCTCCGCTACGGACCCCTGTCGGATTTTTGCTTATTTAGAGTGCAACTATTTTTTCGTAGATGAAAAGCTGACATGTCGTGCTAATGCCCAGAATATTTTCAAATCGTTAGTGCTGAAAATTGACTCCCCGTTAGCAAAAAAAAAAATCCTCGCGCATACATTTACACGGGGTGACCCCTGTACGTGATCCCTGACTATAGACCAGTGCAAATGCGACTTCCGGAAAAAAACTGAAGGTCGTCTGACGTCATATTCTGTGTGTATGCCTGGCGAGATTGTAAACAAAAATATGCCGACCGTCCTAAAGATATTCAGATCCTATGTTTTGCTCTCAAATGAAATAACTCCTGAAGATGTTCATATTTTATACAATTGTGTCCCTTCTCTCCTCAAAACAAACGAGCTAACAGAGAAGTTTGCTGAAATACTACCCTTCATGGTTAATATATCAAACACAGACAACAAATCCTATAAGTTGCGATCTGATCATTTGTGATTATCGATTTTGGAACGTGGTACTTCCTGACTGTTTTTTTATTTTTTCATTTTATTTATATGTTCGATCCCATATATTGTTAAGCGACCAAAAATGGCGTCTGAAAAATAAATCAATGCATATTCACAATGAAATTTTTGTACAATATTATGCGTAGTATATTCTATAGTAGAATATTTTGTTTTCCATAGATATATTACAGTGATCTTGTATGAAACCGATTGATTTATTTCCCCTTATTTGTAAAAACTGTCACGTTGAAAAAGAACAAGTTCGTAAAATAGCTGCCCGACTAACTGCGTCTACAGTGTTACAATCGCAACGTCATAATAAAGCGTTGTTTCAGCATTTGTAATCCAAATAATCGGAAATATGTATTAATCTATATCACCTCATACCAATTCGCAAAATTCAATTTTCATTTTTGCTTTACAATATGGTCCTTTTAACATGATGTGCCACCTAAACTTTGATGTGAAAACGTTAAAATTTGGGTCATTATTTTTTTACAGCAGCCAATATTTCATCCCAGTCCATCCAGTAGGTGTCCTTAATTCTGTCCAGGTAGTCTGTTACATTCTTAAGTTCACCATCTACAAAATAATATTAAATAACACACACATGAAATATAATTTCAGTAAGATTTATCAAGTAGACTATTATATAATAATTCAATAAATTAAATGCTGAATCATCATTTAACGTAATCTAGTAAAAAAAATATTTCATGTGTTCAGTACTTTACAACTTATAATCATAACATTCACTTTTCTAAACAGTAAAGTTTTCTTATTCTTAAGAAGCTATGTTTGAATACGAAAGAATATTAATTTATAAGCATCATAAATTCTACAAAAAAAAAAAAAAAAAAAAAAAATATATATATATATATATAAAATATAAATAAATAAATATATATATATATATAATAGAAAATATTAAAAGTTACTCCTGGACAAGTATATAATAAATAAAAAAGAAAAACATCCAAAGGAGGTGGTATTGTATTAATGAATGTAGATTTTTATAATTAAAGCAAAATTATGGAAATGTTAACTGATGAGCCGTATTATAAATCTATACCAAGTGGTAATCAAAAAGAAATATTTTCTAAAATAAGAAGTCTTGTTAATAAAACTACAAATCTTACTAAACATGAAATTCATTTCCTATTAGATTTTGACTGCATTTCTAGCACATTTTATGGTTTACCAAAAATTCACAAAAGCACTTTAATTCAAAACATTTGTAAAAATATTAATTTTGAATACATTGAGATGGTAGATCCTCAAGATTTAAAATTTCGTCCAATAGTAGCTGGCCCTAACTGTGAAACAAGTCGCCTTAGCTGTTTTTTAGATATTTTACTTAAACCATTTCTAAATAAAGTACAAAGTTATTTAAGGGATAATATAGAATTCCTTAATTTTTTACCTAAAACAGTGCCAACAGACACTCTATTAGTTTCATTCGATGTTGTTAGTTTATATTCTAACATTCCACATGAATTAGGTCTAGAAGCCATATCATTTTGGTTGAATAAACACCCTCATTTACTCCATGAGAGGTTCAATAAACACTTTATTCTTGATGGTTTGAAAATTGTTTTAAGTAATAACAATTTTTCTTTTAATTCTTTGTTTTTTTAATCAAACTAAAGGCACAGCTATGGGCACAAAAGTTGCATTTACAAATGCCACTTTGGTC
The DNA here is from genome assembly GCF_021730395.1 of Mercenaria mercenaria. Classification (NCBI taxonomy): domain Eukaryota; kingdom Metazoa; phylum Mollusca; class Bivalvia; order Venerida; family Veneridae; genus Mercenaria; species Mercenaria mercenaria. Next base: position 5,305,173 of record NC_069378.1, read on the forward strand.
CTTGGTTTTTTGGAAGAACAATTATATGAAAAGCGAAACAGGTAAAGGATAAACAATTTGCTTATTATATCATGGAACAGTGGAAAAGATACTTGGATGATTGTTTTATATTTTGGAAACTTTCATTTGATGATTTAGAACTTTTTGAAAAAATGCTGAATTCACTTCATAAAGATATAAGTTTTAAAAAGCAACAGAGTGCCGGTAGTCTGCCATTTCTGGATATTTTAGTTATAAAAGAAGGGACAGTAATTTCCACAGATATTTACTTTAAAGTAACTGATTCTAAACAACTCTTAAATTTTAAGTCTTGTCACCCTAAGCACACTAAAACTAATATTCCTTTTTCTTTAGCTCGTAGACTGTGTACTATTATTTCGGACAAAAATATACTTAACACAAGATTAATAGAATTAGCTTCTAATCTGATTAAAAATAAAAACCCAGTACAAGTTATAAAAACAGGAATCATAAATGCTATGCACATACCTAAAAGTACTTTATTATCAGTAAAGGAAAATAAAGAAGAAAAAATCACACCATATATTTCTACATTTAATCCTAAAAATAGAGAATTATTTGGAATTATAAAAAATAATATGGAAATTTTTAATTCTGATTCCACCATGAAGAAAATAATAGATAATACCAAATTAATTAAGTGCAAAAGACAATTACCCAACCTTAAACGTATTCTTGTTAAATCAGAATTTAATGAAAATGTCACCCCACCTTCAGTTAAAAAATGTAATGAGCCACGTTGTGGGTTATGTAAACACATTGTAGAAGGTTCTACTTTAAAATTAAATAATAAAATTTTTTATGTAAAAGAAAACATGGATTGTACTGTTCAAAATGTTCTGTATGTTTTGATTTGCAATGGATGCAAAGAGTTTTATATTGGTCAAACAGGTGATAAATTAAGAAACAGAAGAACAGTTCATGATCAGCAAATAAGAGACCCATCAACAAGACCATTGCCTGTTAGTGAACATTTAGATCTATGCTCTAAAATGGACCCGCAGTATTTAATTTTTCTTTTTTATAAATTTCATAATTATAATAATGTTTCAGCTAGGTTGTCTAAGGAACGTTACTTTTTTGATGTATTTAAGCCAAAACTAAAAAAATATTGGTGACGTCATAAAATAACGTTGCGTACACATGTGTACACATGTGACGTTGCGTAGCAACTACACATTTTTTATATGTCTACCCTGATGATTATGATATGAAACCGGTAGGTAGACAGAAATACAGATAGAGGAAACCCATTGGATGTTTTTCTTTTATATATAATATATATATAAAAATATATATAAAAATATATATATATAAAGATATAGACGTACACACCTATAAAAGCATAAAGATATGCACTTTAAAGTATTGATAAAGAATCTAAATTGTCACTCCAAGAATGACGTCATTGTTTTGTCTTAGACGTGGCTAAATTCGCGAGATGTTGCGCGTGTTTGATAAAATCTCTTTTATAAAAAAAAAGAATGCGTTTGTGAACATCAGATGCAATATTTTCACGAGTGACTTTAAAACTTATTGATCTACTTCATACGTTCGTGTGTGTACATAAAGGGCAGCGGGAGAAATATTGTCAGTTGTAAAATGGTTTTTGTCTAAGGTATAAACTGGCTTATTACGACAGGCCGGCGGTTCTGACAGTGTGGATGTCCGTAACTGAAATAATACCGGGGGAGTTTTTCCATGACCAATATTGTATCAATGTGACCTTATACCAACAAAAGCGAGCACAGTACATCATCCAAAGTTTTAAAGGCCCCACTATCGCACTCCTTGTCACTAGGTACAACGTTATGACCAAAATGCGATGTATTTTATAACTAATGTCTCAGTCACACCGTATAGCATTAACGGACGTCTAACGTACAATAAAATTTTCAATCCGTTCGTGTCCGTTCGCATGCGTTTCTTTGCCGTTTCTCGTGCGGCGCCTGCGCTCCTTGTCCGGCGACGTTCGTTTCATCAGGCGGAAGATTTTGAGCATGTTCAAAATTTAGAACAAAGTTGTCCGTTAGATGTACAGTAGCAATGCGCTGATATGCGTTTTGTTCGTTAATCGTGCGTTCCCTATTCTGTACTAGTAAGGTTCGCTTCCGTTTTTGGCCGGTTGGCATTCGTTCTTGTCCCGCGGACCTGATTCACGGCCGAACTACTACCGGACATGCAACGGATCAACGGACGATAACTGACAAGAACGTTTTGTCACGATAACTGACAAGAACGTTTTGTCAGTTTCTCATGCGTTGCGCTTACGTTTTACGCGGTACAAATCCGTTACAAGTAAGGTGATATCCGTTAATTGAGCGTTGTTCGTCCTGTATATGTGCGGTAATCTTGCGGTCATAGTGCGTTTTATGCGCCCCATACACCGATTGCGAGAGCACCGAGTAGCAGCAGGGGATACCTTTCGTCACCGGATAACTTCCTGCCGCAATTTTTCTATACGTTTGGCGTCCGTTAACGCTTTACGGTGTAGTGTGACTGACACATAAGTTATAGTAATTACTAAGTTATTATGTCTGAATTATAAGAAAAAATAGTTAGGCTATAGATCTATTATGTGATGAAAAAATGACGAAAGGCTGGTTATCTTTTAAATACATTATTGTAACATTTGAACTACGGTACTAAAAACTAATTCACAAAAAAATATAATACCAAAGTTTAAGTCTAAAAGCCAAAGACGGAATATCAAGAAAAATAAAATTCTGAAATTTAATTTATGTCAGTATTAATGTAGATTTTAAGAACAATTATATAAGACAGTTTACTTGTAAGGAGCTGATGTCCCGGGCATGACTCTGGGGTACACCACCGGATCTGTGACAGAACGCCGAAAGCTGCACAATCTGTTTCCGTTATCTTATCTCCCATAATATACTTCTTATCTCCTGTAAGAAATACATGTTTCCGTTATGGTATCTCCCATAATATATTTCTTATCTCCTGTAAGTAATATATGTTTCCGTTATCATATCTCCCATAATACGTCGTATCCCCTATAAGTGATATATGTTTCCGTTATCATATCTCCCATAATATACTTCTTATCTCCTGTAAGTGATATATGTTTCCGTTATCTTATCTCCCATAATATACTTCCTATCTCCTGTAAGTAATATTTGTTTCCGTTATGTTATCTCCCATGATATTCGTCTTATCTCCTGTAAGTAATATATGTTTCCGTTATGTTACCTCCCATAATATACGTCTTTTCTCCTGTAAGTGATATATGTTTCCATTATCTTATCTCCCATAATATACTTTCTATCTGCTGTAAGTAATATATGTTTCAGTTATCTTATCTCCCATAATATACTTCCTATCTCCTGTAAGTAATATATGTTTCCGTTATGTTATCTCCCATAATATACGTCTTATCTCCTGTAAGTAATATATGTTTCCGTTATCTTATCTCCCATAATATAATTCTTATCTCCTGTAACTTATCTTATCTCCCATAATATACTTCTATTCTCCTGTAAGTAATGTATGTTTCCGTTATCTTATCTCTTATTTTAACAAGCTATTTCATTGTTTGAAACCTATCTTTCCATTATCTTTTTCCCCTTAACATACTTCTTATCTCCTGTAAGTAACGTATGTTTCCGTAATCCTATCTCCCATTTCATATAGAGGATTTAGTTTGTTTAAGTGTAATATCGAAATATATTACATACATAAACACCATATGCAATATTTTCACGACTGGCACACTCGTGAAAATGTTAATAACTGTGTTCATGAGTGAAATATATTTCTATCCTACATGTAAAAAATATTTTTATTTTATGAATTCAAATAGTTTTAGCCAAATTATATCCATTTCACCCGTGCACCGGTGCATTGCGTCATGGAGTCATGGTGTTTATAGAGAATAACATGCTACTGTCTTTTGATATCAATGTTATCAGGTCGAGATTGATATGAGCTGGAAGGGGTGAGGAAACCGAACCCCTTCCGCCTAAATCTGACGAGCCTGATAACATTGATATCAAAAGACAGTTGACTGTTAGTATTCTATTTATCATGGATTTCATAAAACCTGCCTAGAACAACATATGTCCTCATCTCTTTTTTGTAAAATTGACTTCTGAAACATAAATAAATTCATATTTTACGCATTTGAAAATTCATCCGCTCCTGAAACATCTGAACGAAACAATTCTGACTATATTTCATATTCTTTCATAATCAAGTGTAATTCCGTACCAGTGAAAATGATATTTTCACGGTATGAAACAGTAAAAATATCAATTTTATTTCACTGATTTTTTCCAGTATTTCTCAGACAAACATAAGATAAAATCTTACCTCCTGTAAGTAATATAGGTTTTGCTTATCTTATATCCCATTATTTGCAAGGAATATATCGTCCAAAAATATTCTTATCCAATGAACGTAATCCCTCAACGTAGCTTATAGCACTATTATATAATGCACTTCTCTTATTGTCTATGAAATCTTTTTTTTTTATTTCCTTCCGGTCCGTTATTCCGGAAGCAGAATCATAAGATTTTTTCTCAGTGGCGCCCCAAGCATCATGCCACTTATAGGTCAGTCTGTTAGTCTGCTAAATACTCATGACATAGCATAATAAATTACATACTACAAAACAGTTTTAAGAAGGACGGACGGACGAAGAGTGATCACAACAGCTCACCTTCGAACGAACTGGGAAAATATGGTTCCATAAATCGGAAAATATTGCAATGTTGGATGATTTCTAAAGGGGAAATATTTATATATATTCCAGCGACTTATTCTAATCGTTTTTTTTATAAATACTTGATGCTGCAAATACCTTAACAAGAGTTCCGCCAGGCGGGGCAATATACGCCCGATGGGGTACGAAGCCAAACTTAAAGAAAAAGCAAACTTAAAGATTTTTTTTGGTGGGAGATGTGGTGGGCTGGGGGAGAGAACGGTGTTTGTGTGTGCAGTTGTGGTGACAGGTGTATATGGGGGGGGGGCAAGAAACTTAATGAGAAAAATTGTCTCATCACCCCCAACATAGAAGAAAATTAATTACCTAAAATTTCGGAGAACTGTCTAAGATCTTTTACCATCATTTGGTGAACTTCTTCGTCACTGTGGCGACCAATACCCACTGTGTACAACACTTTAACCACTTTTGCTTGGTTGAATATCTTCCAGAAGGCGACCAGATATTTCGGAACATCCAAAAGCTTTGTTAACGTATCGCCATAGAAAATGTTCCAACGAGTATGGACATTCAACCTGTAGAAAAATAACCAGATCGGTGTCTATAGAAATAAAGCAGACTTTATTTAGGAAATAGAATTCAGAATTAAATGTTAACATGTAAAATGGTACACTGAATATTTTGAAGGGGATATGCAAACATTATGTATAAAGATCAAAGAGTAATACACTGTACATCAATCTGTAAACCCGTACACGTGCGCAACAAGGCTTGCACCATTTTTCAAACCCAACCAGTAGTTTTGTATAGTTAAGTTTAGACAAATGTTACTCTGCAAACATAATAAAAACAGGAAGTGACGACCATAAGTACACCCATCATTCATGTAATCTGATAAAAGGTTGTTGAGATGAAGTGGGAAATAAAGTTTCCACATATACTGTTCGGTGTGTTCTTGACTGATTCACCAGCCGTTTCTGTATTTTCCGGGCTATAGTTTGAACAGACTTTAAGTGTACACCTCCAGTCATTTCGTACGGCCTTTCCCCTCTTTCCGGGCATTTTTATCGTCTGCCCTGTTTTATGCATACCATAAAGTATAGACTAGCTTCTAGACTATGATATATATTTTTATAAAACATTCTATTTATGATTGAATGAAGTGAACAGAGCCAGTCTATATCATATGTCCACTAGCATATTATACTCTGTGAAAAACTCTAAAATAAACTAGCTTTTGTCTCTATGAAATGGAATTATACAAACAAGGAGGAAAATGTAGAAATATATTTATCATCAGTGGCTAGTCTACATAAAGTGTACTCCATCAGCCATTTTTTATATGGCCTGTACTCCTTTTAAACGTACTAGTAAGTGTACTCTTCCAGCCACTTTTATATTGACTACGGTCTTTTTATACGTACCATAAGGCCAGTAAGTGTACTCCTCCAGGTATTTTTGCCTGTCTACTTTTTATATGTACCAGTAAGTGTACTTTTCCAGCCATTTTTGTATTGACTGCGGTCCTTTTACACATACCAGTATGTGTACTCCTCCAGCCACTTTTGTGTTGCCTGTCCTCTTTTTATACGTACTAGTATGTGTACTCCTCCAGCCATTTTTGTGTTGCCTGTCTTCTTTTTATACGTACCAGTAAGTGTACTCCTCCAGCCACTTTTGTATGGCCTGTCTTCTTTTTATACGTACCAGTAAGTGTACTCCTCCAGCCATTTTTGTATTGCCTGTCCTCTTTTTATACGTACCAGTAAGTGTACTCCTCCAGCCATTTTTGTATTGCCTGTCTTCTTTTTATACGTACCAGTAAGTGTACTCCTCCAGCCACTTTTGTATGGCCTGTCCTCTTTTTATACGTACCAGTAAGTGTACTCCTCCAGCCACTTTTGTATTGCCTGTCCTCTTTTTATACGTACCAGTAAGTGTACTACTCCAGCCATTTTTGTATGGCCTGTCCTCGTTTTATACGTACCAGTAAGTGTACTCCTCCAGCCATTTTTGTATGGCCTGTCCTCTTTTTATACGTACCAGTAAGTGTACTCCTCCAGCCACTCTTGTATGGCCTGTCTTCTTTTTATACGTACCAGTAAGTGTACTCCTCCAGCCATTTTTGTGTTGCCTGTCTTCTTTTTATACGTACCAGTAAGTGTACTCCTCCAGCCATTTTTGTGTTGCCTGTCTTCTTTTTATACGTACCAGTAAGTGTACTCCTCCAGCCATTTTTGTGTTGCCGGTCCTCTTTTTATACGTACCAGTAAGTGTACTCCTCCAGCCATTTTTGTATGGCCTGTCCTCTTTTTATACGAACCAGTAAGTGTACTCCTCCAGCCATTTTTGTATTGCCTGTCCTCTTTTTATACGTACCAGTAAGTGTACTCCTCCAGCCATTTTTTGTATGGCCTGTCCTCTTTTTATACGTACCAGTAAGTGTACTCCTCCAGCCACTTTGTATGGCCTGTCCTCTTTTTATACGTACCAGTAAGTGTACTACTCCAGCCATTTTTGTATGGCCTGTCTTCTTTTTATACGTACCAGTAAGTGTACTCCTCCAGCCACTTTTGTATGGCCTGTCCTCTTTTTATACGTACCAGTAAGTGTACTACTCCAGCCATTTTTGTATGGCCTGTCCTCTTTTTATACGTACCAGTAAGTGTACTACTCCAGCCATTTTTGTATGGCCTGTCCTCTTTTTATACGTACCAGTAAGTGTACTCCTCCAGCCACTTTTGTATGGCCTGTCCTCTTTTTATACGTACCAGTAAGTGTACTCCTCCAGCCATTTTTGTAGTGCCTGTCCTCTTTTTATACGTACCAGTAAGTGTACTCCTCCAGCCACTTTTGTATGGCCTGTCCTCTTTTTATACGTACCAGTAAGTGTACTCCTCCAGCCATTTTTGTGTTGCCTGTCTTCTTTTTATACGTACCAGTAAGTGTACTCCTCCAGCCACTTTTGTATTGCCTGTCCTCTTTTTATAGGCACCAGTAAGTGTACTCCTCCAGCCACTTTTGTATGGCCTGTCTTCTTTTTATACGTACCAGTAAGTCTACTCCTCCAGCCATTTTTGTATTGCCTGTCCTCGTTTTATACGTACCAGTAAACGTACTCCTCCAGCCACTTTTGTATGGCCTGTCTTCTTTTTATACGTACCAGTAAGTGTACTCCTCCAGCCATTTTTGTATGGCCTGTCCTCTTTTTATACGTACCAGTAAGTGTACTCCTCCAGCCATTTTTGTATGGCCTGTCCTCTTTTTTTTTTATAGGCACCAGTAAGTGTACTCCTCCAGCCATTTTTGTATTGCCTGTCCTCTTTTTATACGTACCAGTAAGTGTACTCCTCCAGCCACTTTTGTATGGCCTCTCTTCTTTTTATACGTACCAGTAAGTGTACTCCTCCAGCCATTTTTGTATGGCCTGTCCTCTTTTTATACGTACCAGTAAGTGTACTCCTCCAGCCATTTTTGTATGGCCTGTCCTCTTTTTTTTATAGGCACCAGTAAGTGTACTCCTCCAGCCACTTTTTGTATGGCCTGTCCTCTTTTTATACGTACCAGTAAGTGTACTCCTCCAGCCACTTTTGTATGGCCTGTCCTCTTTTTATACGTACCAGTAAGTGTACTCCTCCAGCCACTTTTGTATGGCCTGTCCTCTTTTTATACGTACCAGTAAGTGTACTCCTCCAGCCACTTTTGTATGGCCTGTCTTCTTTTTATACGTACCAGTAAGTGTACTCCTCCAGCCATTTTTGTATGGCCTGTCCTCTTTTTATACGTACCAGTAAGTGTATTCCTCCAGCCATTTTTGTATGGCCTGTCCTCTTTTTATACATACCAGTAAGTGTACTCCTCCAGCCATTTTTGTATTGCCTGTCCTCTTTTTATACGTACCAGTAAGTGTACTCCTCGAGCCACTTTTGTATGGCCTGTCCTCTTTTTATACGTACCAGTAAGTGTACTCCTCCAGCCATTTTTGTATTGCCTGTCCCCTTTTTATACGTACCAGTAAGTGTACTCCTCCAGCCACTTTTGTATGGCCTGTCCTCTTTTTATACGTACCAGTAAGTGTACTCCTCCAGCCACTTTTGTATGGCCTGTCCTCTTTTTATACATACCAGTAAGTGTACTCCTCCAGCCATTTTTGTATGGCCTGTCTTCTTTTTATACATACCAGTAAGTGTACTCCTCCAGCCACTTTTGTATGGCCTGTCCTCTTTTTATACGTACCAGTAAGTGTACTCATCCAGCCACTTTTGTATGTCCTGTCCTCTTTTTATACGTACCAGTAAGTGTACTCCTCCAGCCATTTTTGTATGGCCTGTCCTCGTTTTATACGTACCAGTAAGTGTACTCCTCCAGCCATTTTTGTATGGCCTGTCCTCGTTTTATACGTACCAGTAAGTGTACTCCTCCAGCCACTTTTGTATGGCCTGTCTTCTTTTTATACGTACCAGTAAGTGTACTCCTCCAGCCACTTTTGTGTTGCCTGTCTTCTTTTTATACGTACCAGTAAGTGTACTCCTCCAGCCATTTTTGTGTTGCCTGTCCTCTTTTTATACGTACCAGTAAGTGTACTCCTCCAGCCATTTTTGTATGGCCTGTCCTCTTTTTATACGTACCAGTAAGTGTACTCCTCCAGCCATTTTTGTATTGCCTGTCCTCTTTTTATACGTACCAGTAAGTGTACTCCTTCAGCCATTTTTGTATGGCCTGTCCTCTTTTTATACGTACCAGTAAGTGTACTCCTCCAGCCACTTTTGTATGGCCTGTCCTCTTTTTATACGTACCAGTAAGTGTACTACTCCAGCCATTTTTGTATGGCCTGTCTTCTTTTTATACGTACCAGTAAGTGTACTCCTCCAGCCACTTTTGTATGGCCTGTCCTCTTTTTATACGTACCAGTAAGTGTACTCCTCCAGCCACTTTTGTATGGCCTGTCCTCTTTTTATACGTACCAGTAAGTGTACTACTCCAGCCATTTTTGTATGGCCTGTCCTCTTTTTATACGTACCAGTAAGTGTACTACTCCAGCCATTTTTGTATGGCCTGTCCTCTTTTTATACGTACCAGTAAGTGTACTCCTCCAGCCATTTTTGTATTGCCTGTCCTCTTTTTATACGTACCAGTAAGTGTACTCCTCCAGCCATTTGTGTATGGCCTGTCCTCTTTTTATACGTACCAGTAAGTGTACTCCTCCAGCCACTTTTGTATGGCCTGTCCTCTTTTTATACGTACCAGTAAGTGTACTACTCCAGCCATTTTTGTGTTGCCTGTCTTCATTTTATACGTACCAGTAAGTGTACTCCTCCAGCCACTTTTGTATTGCCTGTCCTCTTTTTATAGGCACCAGTAAGTGTACTCCTCCAGCCACTTTTGTATGGCCTGTCTTCTTTTTATACGTACCAGTAAGTGTACTCCTCCAGCCACCTTTGTATTGCCTGTCCTCGTTTTATACGTACCAGTAAGTGTACTCCTCCAGCCACTTTTGTATGGCCTGTCTTCTTTTTATACGTACCAGTAAGTGTACTCCTCCAGCCATTTTTGTATGGCCTGTCCTCTTTTTATACGTACCAGTAAGTGTACTCCTCCAGCCATTTTTGTATGGCCTGTCCTCTTTTTTTTTAATAGGCACCAGTAAGTGTACTCCTCCAGCAGTTTTTGTATTGCCTGTCCTCTTTTTATACGTACCAGTAAGTGTACTCCTCCAGCCACTTTTGTATGGCCTGTTTTCTTTTTATACGTACCAGTAAGTGTACTCCTCCAGCCATTTTTGTATGGCCTGTCCTCTTTTTATACGTACCAGTAAGTGTACTCCTCCAGCCATTTTTGTATGGCCTGTCCTCTTTTTTTTATAGGCACCAGTAAGTGTACTCCTCCAGCCACTTTTTGTTTGGCCTGTCCTCTTTTTATACGTACCAGTAAGTGTACTCCTCCAGCCACTTTTGTATGGCCTGTCCTCTTTTTATACGTACCAGTAAGTGTACTCCTCCAGCCACTTTTGTATGGCCTGTCCTCTTTTTATACGTACCAGTAAGTGTACTCCTCCAGCCACTTTTCTATGGCCTGTCTTCTTTTTATACGTACCAGTAAGTGTACTCCTCCAGCCACTTTTGTATTGCTTGTCCTCTTTTTATAGGCACCAGAAAGTGTACTCCTCCAGCCATTTTTGTATGGTCTGTCTTCTTTTTATACGTACCAGTAAGTGTACTCCTCCAGCCACTTTTGTATGGCCTGTCTTCTTTTTATACGTACCAGTAAGTGTACTCCTCCAGCCATTTTTGTATGGCCTGTCCTCTTTTTATACGTACCAGTAAGTGTACTCCTCCAGCCATTTTTGTATTGCCTGTCCTCTTTTTATAGGCACCAGTAAGTGTACTCCTCCAGCCATTTTTGTATGGTCTGTCTTCTTTTTATACGTACCAGTAAGTGTACTCCTCCAGCCAGTTTTTGTATTGCCTGTCTTCTTTTTATACGTACCAGTAAGTGTACTCTTCCAGCCATTTTTGTATCGCCTGTCCTCTTTTTATTCGTACCAATAAGTGTACTCTTCCAGCCACTTTTTTATTGACTGTGCTCTTTTTATACGTACCAGTAAGTGTACTCCTCCAGCCACTTTTGTATGGCCTGTCCTCTTTTTATACGTACCAGTAAGTGTACTCCTCCAGCCATTTTTGTATGGCCTGTCCTCGTTTTATACGTACCAGTAAGTGTACTCCTCCAGCCACTTTTGTATTGCCTGTCCTCTTTTTATACGTACCAGTAAGTGTACTCCTCCAGCCACTTTTGTATGGCCTGTCCTCTTTTTATACGTACCAGTAAGTGTACTCCTCCAGCCACTTTTGTATGGCCTGTCTTCTTTTTATACGTACCAGTAAGTGTACTACTCCAGCCACTTTTGTATGGCCTGTCCTCTTTTTATACGTACCAGTAAGTGTACTCCTCCAGCCATTTTTGTATGGCCTGTCTTCTTTTTATACGTACCAGTAAGTGAACTACTCCAGCCATTTTTGTATGGCCTGTCCTCTTTTTATACGTACCAGTAAGTGTACTCCTCCAGCCATTTTTGTATTGCCTGTCCTCGTTTTATACGTACCAGTAAGTGAACTACTCCAGCCATTTTTGCATGGCCTGTCCTCTTTTTATACGTACCAGTAAGTGTACTCCTCCAGCCATTTTTGTATTGCCTGTCCTCGTTTTATACGTACCAGTAAGTGTACTCCTCCAGCCATTTTTGTATTGCCTGTCTTCGTTTTATACGTACCAGTAAGTGTACTCCTCCAGCCATTTTTGTATTGCCTGTCCTCTTTTTATACGTACCAGTAAGTGTACTCCTCCAGCCACTTTTGTATGGCCTGTCCTCTTTTTATACGTACCAGTAAGTGTACTCCTCCAGCCACTTTTGTATGGCCTGTCCTCTTTTTATACATACCAGTAAGTGTACTCCTCCAGCCATTTTTGTATTGCCTGTCCTCGTTTTATACGTACCAGTAATTGTACACTTCCAGCCACTTTTGTATCGACTGCGGTATTTTTATACGTATACCAGTAAGTGTACTCCTCCAGCCATTTTTTGTATTGCTTGTCCTCTTTTTATAGGCACCAGTAAGTGTAATCCTCCAGCCATTTTTGTATGGTCTGTCCTCTTTTTATACGTACCAGTAAGTGTACTCCTCCAGCCATTTTTGTATGGCCTGTCCTCTTTTTATAGGCACCAGTAAGTGTACTCCTCCAGCCATTTTTGTATGGTCTGTCCTCTTTTTATACGTACCAGTAAGTGTACTCCTCCAGCCATTTTTGTATGGCCTGTCCTCTTTTTATACATACCAGTAAGTGTACTCCTCCAGCCATTTTTGTATTGCCTGTCCTCGTTTTATACGTACCAGTAATTGTACTCTTCCAGCCACTTTTGTATCGACTGCGGTATTTTTATACGTATACCAGTAAGTGTACTCCTCCAGCCACTTTTTGTATTGCTTGTCCTCTTTTTATAGGCACCAGTAAGTGTACTCCTCCAGCCATTTTTGTATGGTCTGTCCTCTTTTTATACGTACCAGTAAGTGTACTCCTCCAGCCATTTTTGTATGGCCTGTCCTCTTTTTATAGGCACCAGTAAGTGTACTCCTCCAGCCATTTTTGTATGGTCTGTCCTCTTTTTATACGTACCAGTAAGTGTACTCCTCCAGCCACTTTTGTATGGCCTGTCTTCTTTTTATAGGCACCAGTAAGTGTACTCCTCCAGCCATTTTTGTATTGCCTGTCCTCGTTTTATACGTACCAGTAAGTGTACTCCTCCAGCCATTTTTGTATGGCCTGTCTACCTTTTATATGTACCAGTAAGTGTACTCTTCCAACAATTTTTACTGGCTTCGCTCTTTTTATACGTAGCAGTAAGTATAACCATCCAGTCATTTTTGTATTGCCTGTCCTCTTTTTATACATACCAGTAAGGGTACTCCCCCAGCCAACTTTTTATTGCCAGTCCTCTTTTTATACATACCAGTAAGTGTACTCATCCTGCCAATTTTTATTGCCTATCCTTTTTTATATGTGCCAGTAAGTGTACTCCTCCAGCTATTTCTGTATTGCCTGTCCTCTTTTTTATACGTACCAGTAAGTGTACAAATCCAGGCAATTTTGTATGGCCTGTCCTCTTTTTATACATACCAGTAAGTTTACTCGTCGAGCCACTGTTGTATTGACTGCACTCTTTTTATACGTACCAGTAAGTGTACTCCTCCAGCCACTTTTGTATGGCCTTTCATCTTTTATACGTGCCAGTAAATGTACTCTTCCAGCCATTTCTGTATTGACTGCGCTCTTTTTATACGTGCCAATAATTGTACTTGTTTATTGCCTGTCCTCTTTTTATACGCACCAATGACTGTACTCTTCCAGCCACTTTTTTATGGCCTGTCCTCGTTTTATACATACCATTAAGTGTACTCGTCGAGCCACTGTTGTATTGACTGCGCTCTTTTTATACCTACCAGTAAGTGTACTCCTCTAGCCACTTTTACATTGCTTGTCCTCTTTTTATACATACCAATAAGTGTACTCCTCCAGCCACTTTTGTATTGACTGTGTTTTTTTTATACCTACCAGTAAGTGTATTACTCCAGCCACTTTTTTATTAACTGCCATCTTTTTATACATACCAATAAGTGTATTACTCTAGCCACTTTTGTATTAACTGCGCTCTTTTTATACATACCAGTAAGTGTATTACTCCAGCCACTTTTTTATTAACTGCGCTCTTTTTATACATACCAGTAAGTATACTCCTCCAGCCACTTTTGTATGGCCCAAGCAATAGCCCGTTCCTGTTTACTGAGGTGACTGTTTATATCAATGTTAAACTTCTTGTTAAAGTACTCAATTATCAACTGGGAATCTCCCATCGTTACACCGTTATATTCTATCCACGGTGTCTTGTTCTTTGGTCCACCTTCATAATTGAAATCGAGCTGAAATACGATAAACAGTCATTTATTATACAGTAACATAATTCCAGTATCTGTATTATCCGGGTATCCCGATTATCTCGATATTTTTAAGCAGTTCCTCAGAAATATTAGACAGACTGAAATGTCATAAGTGTTAAGATACGCGCACGTGTAACAGGCCCTTATTTCGAAAGGTGTCTGTGGTGTCCAAGTTCCTACCAATAAAGCGTCTGGTGTGTCCAAGTTTCTAGGAAAAAAGCGTCTGAGGTGTCCAAGCTCCTACAAAAAAAAGCGTCTGAGGTGTTCAAATTCAATAGACGGCGGGCCATCCACAAAACAGTGATTTACAGGTTTAACTGTACCAATGAAGGCAGACTGCACAGCTTTACCTGTAGCACGAATTATTTTCATGTATAAGGAATTACTACACGTGCACGTTCACATATGAAATAATAAAAACACTACCTTTCTACACTGGGACTTAAAGGCAAACTGCCTTTATCAAAAAACTTTATATAAACGGTCGTTTAGCACAAATTTTTCTTTGTGGTGTATTGGTCAAGCTGGTAGCAGAGGCAACCTGGTTTTATTCCCGAATCAGACATGCTTTTTTTCTCGAGATGGCATTTTTTAACTTAAAAATAGTTTAGAAACAAAATGTTCACAATAAGACCAAACTTGAAAATTAAAGAAAGATAATTTTCAGCTAAAACCTGGAGTCCAGTCCCTAGAATGCAATTTTCGACATTCTCCGGCTGTTAACCAGCCTAAGAGTGCCGAACTCGCATACCGGGAGCAAAGCAGAAAATACCGAATATAGTTACGGGTCCATGTCCTTAATAACAGAAAATAATTTCAATTTTCTATATATTTGCCAAACATTAGAAGATATGCCCATTAAACTGAGATGACGCAATGTATGCTTACTCGTTTTCAAATCTCAACCTCCTGAAAATATGTAATGAAATCGTTTCTTTCAAAACCGGCGATGGTATAAAAGCACATGTAATACATTAACGCAATTAAAAGACTGCATGATTTTTTTTTCATACTTCGAAAGGAAATTAATTCTTTGATGTTAGGCTAATATGACTAATCACAGACATTTATTCATTTCAGCCTAACTACCTGGAATGGAATTTTGTTTATCCTGAGATACGTCTCCAACTTCATTACAAAGTGACCCATATTTGGTATAGTTCTCGTCCGTGGAAACACGTGCAGTATAACCTTGTCTTTTGGATAATCCACGCCACATATTCTGTAAAATAAAATCACGAAAAAGCCATATTATAACACTATGCATAACGTGGGTTTTATTTTTACTCCACTATTTTTCATTTCGGTGAAGGTTTGCTCATGTAATAACCGAGTTCTAGATAACTTTAATATAAAACTTCTTTTACTTCTTTCTGAAGGAAGTTTGTAGTTAGTTGTCGATATTATACAACTATCTTAAAAAACATGCAGATCTTTCAATTCAAATGTAGTCAAGATGAACATCTTTAACAAGATGACGAAAAACTAAATAGTTTGAACTTAATTTTCAGGATAAAAATAGAATCTTACCCGTAAAATAACGAAAAGGCTCGAAAATATTGGCGAACATTTATGAGTGTCAGGTGAATACTTACGGAAATATATATACACCAAAAGTAAGATTTATCCATTAAGACTTAGCCTTACATTTTTAGGGTAAAAATAATAAACACCAAATCATACAAAGAAGTTTGTTTTACATGAAAAGTGAACAGCAGATAAAACAATATGTTACTCTCAGCAACTGTTAGTATTGAATTCCGGAAAAGGATTGCATAAAGGGGCCGCACTTTCGGATAGTTCAGCGCCTTAAAAACATCAATTTACGAAAATTCGTTTCGATGCATTTGCAGTGAAGTCCCAGTGCTGAAATTTCACATTAACTAGAATGAAAGTAGTTTTCAGCAATTGTTTATTTTCATTTCTTTATAAATTTTATTCATTTTTAAAGGGGAACAACTTTTTTAGAATATTTTATGTATCCGTCGTACGGGACAGTGCGGTATAACATGTAATGGTCAGGTAGATCGTTTGTAAAGATATTATTCGTTTATCAAATATTTCTGTGTTTTGAAGATATACTCCTAAACCTTAACCATTTACTTTACTAATTCACAATGCACATCCAAAACTAAAAAATATTTAAGCGGAAAGTTCGCCTTCCTTAATTAGATAATGCATAAAGTTTTTTTCTGGTTCAACTATCAACAGGTAATCATTTAGGTAAGCACAGCATAAAATATTGTATAAAACGTGTTTTATTAAAATGCTTAACTGCATGTAGAATCTAGACAGTACGAATCATTGAGTAAACGTGGCAGTTGAGCAGAAATATATAAATTTAAATATGAAAAGAATAAACGTGATTATATCGAACTGTTTAACTGCCACTTTCTCCTAAATGTACAGTACCCGTATGCTGCAGTGCAGCTACGTGCCTGAAATGTATCGATGCATACATTAGATCTATAATTGACTATACAGATAACCTTCAGTGAGTCAATTTTAAACTGACCTTGTTCGTTTTCTAAACCTGTTGTACAACAATCACGACGAACCGACCACGACGGCTCCTGTGGCTATATAAAGCCCGTTATCCGTGAAAAAATCTCTGACTGAGTCCATGCCTTCTAATATTAACCCAACATGTATTGTAAATACTTTCAAGGTCATAAATGAGTTCGTAGCCTGGATAAATGCCTGTATACGGTACACGTTATACTCTGAGTTCAACCTTTATAAGTTCCAGTTCACAGTTAAATATTACGTTTTGGTAACAACAACAATAATGCAAGTATAGTACTTATATAATATTTAGGTCAGTATAAAACCTAATACAATCGTTTAGATTCCGCACTCTCAGTATATTAACTATAACACTTCCATTTTTTATCACATATTTTTCAAGAAAACTCTTTTAAATCTACCAAAATGACAGACGGTACACATATGAATATTGATATTTTGAGGGTTTTCTTTTTCGTGTAAATAACACGACCCCCTGTATTTTTATTAGCGTGGGTGGAGAAAATCGTTTCATTCATCTATTTAAATCAACATCATATGTAGCAAATATTGTCAAAATGTATGATAAGATACAGTAAACGCAGTAACATAATTCTAAAAAATATTCAATTTTAAAAGCAAAACACTTATTATGTTTACTTACTTTGCTGACCAGTCAGAAAGGACTTAACATTATCTTTAATTCTCAGGTATATGAGTAAGTCCAAGTCTTTTTTTTAATTTGTGGCCGCGGACCTTAACGTAATGTCTTCTGGACGTGGTGTTCTCTAAGTTTTACTTGCATATCTTGAAAAGGGTATTCGATTAAAGTTGATCGTCTTAGTATGAAGGATTAAAATAGAGAAATAGAGATATATATGCTGTTTTGAAAGACAAGGACAAATGATTCTTAGCTTAATTACAGCCATACAGCAAAGTCTGACAATAAGTATACATAGAAACTGTAAATGACTTGTCTAATTTAAAGTAAAGGAATTCAAATTTTCCTTGTACGTTGTCGGCTGATGTTACTCCGCAGCAATGGATCTTCTGCCATTCTTAATTTCTCTTAAATCGTCATATTTATGACGTCATAACATTTTTCCAGGCATGAAACCGGAAAGAGATACATTTCAATAACTCAGCTCAATCTACAATATGGTTTAGGTCTCTATATTTCTCAGTATTTTTCTCACGGTGATATTCCCTGGCCATCAAGCGCAGTGCACTATACAATAACGTCAGCCTAATATATAACGGGCCACGCATGTTTTATGAAATTCATCTATTTGTTTACAACAAGGATAAATTAGAATGAAAACAAAATATGTTGCCCTAAATCGGTTTATGCCGAGCAGAATAATTCACTCGAGCTATGACCACGTGAAACTATTCCACAGGCGTACAACCTCTTACAGTTGATATAAGATAGTTAGCAAATATTTCTTTAACCTTTCGAACAATCTTGACTCTAATCATTAGAAGATTTGTTTGTATAAATGTTCATTTATTTAAGAAAAAGGACTGAAAAGAAAAGTGTGTCATTTTACAGAAATTGCGGACTTTTCATTTAAAGCTGGGTCAATGTGCAGTAACCTGTCAGACGATACTAGAATGTCAGCAAAAAAGGAAGAGACTAACGCTCTTCCTCATAAACGATTACAAGTACAAACACGGATTTTTCGTGGAATTCTAGGGGGTTTCAGTAGCCATATACAGTACATTGAAAATTTCAACATATTTGGTTTACAGCCAAGCAGATTCTGCAAGAATTCAAAACTGTTTACAGTGATTCTTCCTCGTCCAAGGCTGAAAATCCCCGAGATGGTAACGTCCATATATAGTTATTCGTCTGTGTTATCTGCATGTAGGACTGATTACACCAAACAGAAAGTGACTACCCAGTGTCACATGAAGTAGTCCAAAATGTAGTTTCATGCTGTCGATGAAATCTGGTATAATGAGTCATATGAGGAGGTGACAATTATATGTTTGGCTTAGTTTTATTGCTTATTGTATTGAGAAAAGATCTAGACCAATTTCATTGTGAATTTCCAGGTATAAGTTTTATTCTTTGAGAAAATGTCTACATACGCGTAATTTCTAAACGGCTGTTTCCGTGGGAACATTTTTAGAGGTTTTTCTCAGAACATATTATTTTTCTAATATGTAACATAACATGTCAATATTTTTCTATTTTTTGATAAGAAGACATGTCATACTAAATGACCATATATGGTTTTTATAACATTGAAATGCTCTAAAGTACTGAAAATGAGATCTTGGAGGTTACATTCTATCAATTCAGTGTCTTCTTTACTTCATATAAACAATGAAATATCCAGGTGTTTAGGGTGTAGTTTTTCTAAAAATGCATATATACTGACTAAATATTGCTACATTTTAGGTCTCAGGGGTGAGATTGGGTATATTTTACAGTAAAAGTGTGTGATTTGAGTGCAGTTTATGGAAACAATCGTTAAGATATGCCAAAAATAAGCCCCAGCAATGAAAATTGGTCATAAATTATGTCGTGACAGCTTTCTTGAAGGAAATTCGGCGCGCTAGCATAAGTTACTGAAAAAGCCGTAAAATCTTGAAAATTGATTTTATCAAACTGAAACTGGTGAAAGGGACAGTTAATTTGAAAATTCCACAAATCTGCGCTGATACCAGTGCGAAAAAAATCATGAAAAATCCAATTTTGATAAATTCAAGACAAGTGTTGAGCGAATGTACTCTCAGTATTGCATAGACTATGCACTTCATTGTGTGACATTTTCAGCCTGCGATTCTGTTGCTTCTGTGGTAAAAACGAGTAAAACGCAGGTTTCAGGACACTAAATTTTGAGGCAAAAATGGCCCAAAATGCACACCTTGCGCGACCTGTACCGTATTATCTGCAAATGACTGACCTAAAACACATGCATATTTTTAAAGCATGTGGCCAGACGAAAATAATTGTAGGAAGAAAAGTGTCTCATAACCGTTTACTTTTTCCGCTATTTGAGCTGAAACTGGATGGATGAATGACCGTTTCCATTTCGTCTGAATTCCGTTACCTCAGGTAAGACTTTAGACCCAGCCGTCTACACGGAGCTAGGAAAATCGATTCAAGTATATTTACTTTACACAATAACTACTCGTACGCAGGAATCCTCAGTTCTATAAATATCATAAATAACCAGTTGAATATAAATGCCTTTAAAGTGCATTTGTCTATTTTATTTAAAAAACGTACCCGGGCCAAATGCGAAACTGGTCCCTGCCACTTTGTCGCGAATTTTCACTTTCTTTTGAGTAGTGGATAGTTTCTTTGTAAGAGGATATATTAACGATATATCCCGATTCTTGGCGTGTCTTAATACATTATTATTATTATTATTATTATTATACCACATTTATATAACACACTTCATGCACATATATACGTTCAAAAGTGATTCACAGAAAAATTGCAGAAATACAAACAAATACGCATACAAAAATAATTCATTCTACATTAACAAAAATCATAAATGTAAAACGTATAGATTAAACAAGATATACATACATATTTAAAAGTATTTAAGTGACCCTAGGATAACATACTGTTCTACGCTGTTTTATGAGGAAGAAGAAAAAAAGGCGTCAATGTATCAGTCAGTTAACAAAATATTGTACAAAGAAGTGGGTTTTAGTAGGCTTTTGAAAGCAGCTAGCGTGTCAGCTTCCCTGATCTGGATGGAAAGGGAGTTCCAAAGCTTTGGAGCAGTGCACGAAAGATTGCCATACATCATGGTTTTAGTTTTTGGCATAACCAATGACAGTGTGTCTTGTGTTCTTTGGTTTCTGACCGGTTTATACACTTCTATCATATACCTAATATAGGCAGGGGACTGACTGTGTAAAGCCTTAAAGGTGTGGGTCAAAACCTTGCACTGCACCCTGTATTTTACTGGCAACCAACATGACCAATGGAGCTCCTTCAGAACCGGTGTTATATGATTGCGACAGGGCGTCTTAGTGATGACGTGAGCTGCCGTGTTCTGGACACGTTGCAACTTGTTAAGTGTGCTGTTTAGAATACAACTTAACAAGGCATTACAGTAGTCTAACCGTGAAGTAACCAGGCTGTTGATAAGGGTCTTTGTGGCATCACTGGTAAGATACCGTCTGATGTGACCTGATCTGCGCAGTTGTGCATATCCAGCCCGGCACACAGAGTTGACTTGTAGTTCCATATCCATATTGTTATCAATTACTGCACCAAGATTCCTAACACATTTTGTGGATTTTATCACAGTCATCGACCTTCAAAGACACGTCATCAATGTACTTGGAGTTACGCTTTGATGTGAATAGCATTACCTCCGTTTTATCAGCATTAAGCTTCAGCATCATTGCAATGCATCCATGAGACAATATCAACAAGACAGCTCTCAATGCGGCGCAAAGCCTCACTTCTAGCTACAGCCTCTATCGGCATAAATGAGAGTCATCGGGGTAGAAATGATGAAGAAGTCCATGACGTCTGCATATGGCACCAACGGGTTTAATGTACATGATATAGTCCTTTGGACCAAGCACTGATCCCTTGGGCACACTGTATTTCATCAACATAGGCGTCGACAACGCACCTTCAACGCACACAGTTTGATAGCGGTCACAAAGATATGATGACATCCATGCAAGTGCTTTGTCTGTGACTCCAAAATGATGTTCGAGTCGGTGTAACAGTGTTTGGTGGTCAATTGTGTCGAAAGCTGCAGACAGATCGAGTAGCACGAGGGCTGTTACATAATTTCGGTCGAGAGATGTGAGGATGTCATTCTGTACCTTTATCAAAGCCGACTCAGTTGAATGAAACTTTCTGTAAGCAGACTGCAGTCCCTCATGTAGCTTATTTTCACTCAAGTGCCGCTCAGGACGCACATCTACTACCTTTTCTAAGATTTTTTAAATGAAAGGGAGGTTAGGCACAGGCCTGTAGTTTTTGAAAATGTTTGGTTCAAGACCTGGTTTCTTAAGTAGGGGTCTTATTCTAGCACTTTTAAACTCTTTTGGTACATAACCTAATTCCATTGATGTACTTAAGATGTTTGTTAACAACGGCAAGAGCTCATCGAGACATTTCTTCAAAAGCCATGTTGGTAAAGGGTCAAGTTCACAGGATTTGTTTGGAGATTTTTGTATGATTTGTTTTACCTCTTCTATCGTTGTAGGAGCCAAATTAATAAGACAGTTTGCTACTTCCTGGTGTTCTGAACAATGCAAGTCTACTGAAACACAATCAGTTTTCTGTGCGAAATAATGTCATTCCTAATGTTTTCAATTTTCTCGATGAAAAAGTCACTAAACTTCTGCGCAAGTTCCTTTGATGATGAGTTAGAGGGACGGGAAGCATCATGGCCGTCTCCTAGTAGATTTTTGGTTATCTTGGCCAAACCTTTGTGATCAGTGCCACACGACTTCACCTTATCAGAGAAGTAGTCGGTTCGGGCCTGAATTAGGAGTTTATTAATGGTAGCACATTTGTCCCTATAAAGTTGATGGCCGATTGTTAGTTTAGTTTTACGCCATTTCCGCTCAAGCTTGCGTTTTAAGTGTTTAGCCTCATGAAGTTTATCTGTAAACCACAGACAGCTAGGTCGAAGAACGATAGTTTTTGTGCGTAAGGGAGCATGTTTATCTATCAGTAAGGATAATCCTTTTGAATATGAATTTACTAGCTGATCCACGTCTGCGCCTTCTGGAAACGTATTTAGTGCAAGGGACGCTGAGATATCTTGTCCTTATGTGTTGGCTTTGGGTGTGTGTGTGCGTGTGTTGTTCGTTTTGTCCTGATGTGTAAGCTTTGAGTGTGTGTGTGGTGCACGCGTTTGCGTGCTTGGGGTTCGTTTTGAGGAGGCTGCGCTTTTGGTGCGTGGCACTCCCTGTTTGATATTTTTCTTTGTTCTTTTTTGTTTGAAAGAACTTCCGTCAATAGAGCGTAATTTCCGAAAAGAAACTGGCTTCCGTATCGGAGCTGGTTTTGTGGCACAGGCGTTGAAGTGAATTTTCATAGTGATCCTGCGACATATTACCAGTATTGTCACAAAGATCTAGATCGATGACCTCGACACATGATATTATTTTGCTGTCGTTCCTGGTTACTACAACATCTAATGTATGACCGCGGACATGGGCTGGTCCGTTCACATATTGATGCATACCATATGACTGAAGTACACTTTTAAATCTGACAGCATCTCGGTCTGATGGAATATCGAGATGGAAATTCATGTCTTCCACAATGATGATGTCTTTATCAACTGTAGCATACCTGCCCAGGAAAGAAGGCCATTCTTCATCTAAAAACACACTAGACTTTAAACCGTTTTGTTTTGTTGGTGGTGGTCTACATATTACTGCCACTCGTGCAGAAAATCCATTGGTGCTCCAATCCATGTATTCAAATTGATTAAAATCTTTGTCACGACTAGTAAATGCAGATTTCTGTATGACAGCCACACTCCCTCCACGGCTGCCGCTGGACCGTGCAACATTTGTAATTGAATATCCATTCGGTACAAGTTCGCCAATATACGTTTTATCCAGGGTAGTTCCGAGCCAAGTCTCAGTAAGCGCTATCAAATCAAAATCATTTGAAACTATATAATCACACAGGGAAATTGTCTTATTTTTGACAGATCTTGGGTTGAAACTGCATACACGAATTTTCTTCTCACTTCTTCCTGTTGTAATGGATTCACATCTAATTTTGGTAACATTTTTGTTATTTTGCTGATGAATTTCAAGATTTTGGCTATCCATACAATTTGAACTGTTTATACAGATTTCATTTCGTGGTCGAACTATAATTGTGATTGCTTCAGGCAGTACTTGTAAATTATACAAATGGACCCCTACATTGACATCCCATATTGACTTAACTTTATGTTTACCTCCTCTCGTACCCCTGTATTTTAAAATACCTAGTAACTGTTTTCTTGTTGTTAGAAGAGTAACATCTGGCCGAGATTTCCTCCGGGCATTCTTTCCAATATCAAGTAGTTCGCGTCTATTGTATTGGTGTTTGACACGAAAAGCTACAAGTGATAATTGATCAATCATTGTGTGTGAAGAGAAACCAACTGAAAATTTCAACTTTCTTCTGAATAAATTGAAAAAATACAAACAAAATGCAAGTATTTCACAATATTTCACAAAACTATTTACATCAATCTTCTCACAATCAACTAATACACACACAAGACAACTTCCGCATATATATGTTTAGTAATTCTCGAGAAATAATTAAATCAATGTCAGCGAAATGAAATGCAGCCTACATTTGGCGCAATAACATAATAGATTTGAAATTTTACATATTAAGGGAGAATTTAGAGTCCTAGATCTACCTTGTGTAGAACGCCCTAAACGTCACATCCTCTCATAAAAATGCTTCTGCAGCCATTATAGAAAAAAGAATCGAGTATAAAGTTTTCCAGATATCCGCATTAGTTGGCATTTCATCTAGAAGTATTCATTCTGAGTTAATACTTGATAAAGTTTGTGAAATGTGGGTACCCAATCTTTTGGCCAAAGAGCAGAATGCCCAAATGCTGTTAAAGAAACCTTCACAAATCAATAGAAATGCAGATAAAAGGATGTTTAGTAAATTTCTTACAGGAGATGAGACATGGGTACAATACGGAAGAAAATATAAGTGCAATCAAAAACTGATTTCAAATCATTGAATTATCATAATATGAGCATTTTCACCCTTTGTACACTTTCCAGAAGGAAGCTTTTAGCTGATAACGAACTGAAACAATGCTTATTTGCTTGAGCAAGCTAATAATTGTTACTTTTTGGTTTTATTTGTACACCAATATGTTTTATGATAATAGCTTCTGTAAATTGCCTAGGTATCTTGGCTATTGCACTGATGATAACGACTTGTAGGGCAATATAATTTTGATATATGTTTCACAAATATTTGTACGATATTAAACACTATCAACTTATAAAGCATGTGAATGGAAATTAATTGCGCCTACACTTTCATTTTGATTGTTTATTGTTTAATCTGGGAAAAGCATTGCTCGCGCAAAAGTATATTCAGCGATTGTATGTTTTTCGAATTTCATTTGGAATAGCCATATAACAACTCAAAAATAGAGACGTGGTTTAATGACTTCCACTGGAGTATATTTAAAGGCCCATAATGCTTAATTTTTTTACCTTAAAACAGATGAAACAGCTTTTCAAATAGATGTTATGCTTATTTACACGATTAGGAAAGCACTACTTTTAATATTGCACATGAACTGGTATAGTTAGAGCCATAAAGGGAGGTAATAAAAAGAATAGATTCAGTAAAACATTCTAGTATATTTTCAGCAATATTCAAACCTTTGACAAATGTTAATGAAAGTAATTATCAAACATATGTATTTTATGTTCATAACGGAAAATGTGGCAGCCACATTTAAAAGTCTTTAACAATGCAGTGCAACATTTTTTTTTATCAATGCAGAATGCCCAAATGGTGCAATGCTGCTAAAGAAACCTTCACAAATCAATAGAAATGCAGATAAAAGGATGTTAAGTACATTTCTTACAGGAGATGAGACATAGGTAAAATACGGAAGAAAAGATAAATGCAATCAAACACTGATTTCAAACCATTGAATTATCATGATATGAGCATTTTCACCCTTTGTACACTTTCAAGAAGGAAACTTGTAGCTGGTAACGAATTGAAACAATGCTAATTTGCTTGAGCAAGCTAATAATTGTTACTTTTTGGTTTTAATTGTACACCATTGAATTGTATTAGATAATCACCGTAGTAATATTTGTTTAATATTTTAAGCGATGTATTTTATCGGTCGTTATCCAAGAAAAACGTGCATTGAGCTGCGACGATAACGCATTCAATGTTTTAACAACCGCCGTCATCTGAAGTTTTGCAAAAGGATATTAAATGTTAAGCTGAGTTCCAGCAACGCTAGTGTATACGGTGAATTAGGGAGATATCCTTTATATATAAACCGTTATGTTAGAGCTATCAAATATTGGCTTAAGATTGTTAATACTGATAATTGCATTTTAAATGCTTTATATTCTGTGTCACTGATAGATTGTTATAATGGAAAAACTAACTGGACTAGCAAAATCAAAAATCTTTTGTGCTCAACTGGTTTTGGTTATGTTTGGGAAAACCCATTATGTATACAAGAAACACAATTTCTAAGTATCTTAAAGCAAAGATTTATTGACACTTTCAGGCAAGAATGGTTTGAGAATATTAATACTAACAGAGTGTTGTGTTCACTGTACAAATATATAAAGTGGGACTTTGGATATGAAGAGTATCTAAATACATTAACAAAATGTAAACGTCAATCACTGACACGACTGCGAATATCTGCCCATAATCTCAGAGTCGAAACGGGGCGTTATGGGAGAAATAGGTTAGAAAGGAACGAGAGACTTTGTGAATTGTGTAATTCAAACAGAGACATAGAAGATGAGTACCATTTTGTGATAATGTGCCCTAAATACAATGAATTATGAAGAAAATATATCCCTACATATTATTGGAAGAAACCAAGTATGTGGAAATTTGTAGATTTGTTGAATTCAAACAATAAAGTGATTTTAAACAAGTTAGCCACATTCCTGTTCCATGCTTTTAAAATAAGAAATTCTAGTATGAATATAACATTGTAACTGTAACTGACGATATAGTTCATCCTCTGCTTATGCTTATATTTATACAAATGTATGTTGCTATTGTTGTTTTTGCTTGATACTGTTATTATTGTGTATTATTGTATATATTTAGCTTGATATAATTGACCTTTTGTTTGTATGTATAACATGTATGGAAGAGGAACGTAAGTTCAATTCCAAAGTTACTAAATAAATTATCTGTTCTGTTCTGTTCTGTTAAGAGTTAGGTCCATGTTTTAGAGAAAAAAATTGAACATTACCAAATTAAAGAAAGAAAGGGGTGTTTTACATGAAAATTAAACAGCATAATATAACATTTATATTATTCAACAAAACCATTGTCAATTTACTTATACATTTATTGAATTCCAGAAAGGGACTGCATGAAGGGATCACACTTCTGGACAGTTCAACGCCTTTAAAATCTCACTATATTATATAAAACACTGTTACATGTCTTCGTTTTGATGCATCTGCAACACCGCTATTCATTTCTCATTTTTATAAGTGAAACCAATTAAGAAACATGATACCAATCATTAAGAAACATAAATCCAATTAAGAAACATAAATCCAATTAAGAAACATGTTTTCAGAGAAACATAATGTTACAATGACAGTTCCTTTTAAAACACACTCATCTACATGATATTGTTGGTTAAAACAATTCGAATATACTGAAAATATGTTTATATATTAACAGCTTTGTTTGGAACTACTGGCGCAACGTGTAGGTATAATAACATTAAGAACCTAACCAGATTGTTTTTGTTTTTTTGTCTAATAATCAACAATATAAAATCAGTTCGATCTCGAATATTAATACTTTTCGCGCACCTTATGACTAGTGCTCATAATAATGTTAAAATAATAAATTACCACAGAAACGCTATTAAACATGTTGCTTTAAAATGACGTCATGACGTTACGTATCAGTTACCGCACAAAATTCATAGCTTTTATCTTAAAAGTAAGTAATTCTTAGCAATTCTTCTCAGTTCGAACTATTTTTAAACAACCATTATTTTACGAAATCTTTCGATCTGCGTAATTGTGCTCAGAATCGTTCAAATTTCGGTCGAAAATAGTGATTTTTCGAACTACATTGTAAATTAATGTTACGTACTATAGATACGAATTCCGTAACCTATATATCTAAAAGTAAAATTCAAAGGCGCTGACACTGGTCTATTTAAGGAACACAGATTCAGCTTTTTACCTGTATTTCAACACTATCCATGAGAAGAATAATCGTAAGCACAGTGATTTTTCGTAAATGCTAAAAAAGTATGAAATTACGACTTACTTGTTCTTTGCGGACTTAGATGGTGTATATCAACAATCGCCGTTTGTTTTTTTTATTTCATATTCTACATAATACAAACAATGAAATCCTATATATCTAAATGTAAAATTCAAAGGCGTCGACACTGGTCGATTTAAGGAACACAGATTCAACTTTTTATCTGTATTTCAACTCTATACATGAGAAAAATAATTGCAAGCACAATAAACAATCATACTTTGTTTTTAATGTCATAATCTACATAAAAGAAACCATGAAAACTCTTCTTAAAGGAAGTGATAGAGAATGTCTGATAAGACATTATTATTATAAAACTACTTTTAAACCAATACAGTATTAATCAGTAAAATAACGTTATACAAGGGAAGGTATTATACCATATTTAACAATAAGAAGTGTATCACAGTTGCCTCCCTCGGATGTTGACACGCTAGTTTTATTTAAGAAATAATAAATATGTCCCTATACTTTATCAGTTAATAAAATATGGGCAGGAGTTCGGATGCATAATCTCAATGCCCAACTTTATAGTGCTGTCGCACTGGCATATCACGCCGTAGACATGTGGCATGATACCCCACCCAGTCACATTATACTGACACCGGGCTGACCAGCCTCTTAATGCTGAATCAAATGCAGATATCGAGGGGTGAATGAGAAAGAAATCAGTGCATTATTGAGAGGTGAATGCGAAAGAGTTCAGTAAATATTATCGTGGAGCGAGTACGAAGGAGATCAAGTGCATGTTATCGAGGGGCGAATACGAAAGAGATCAAGTGCATATTACGTACGGGTTAATGCGAAGAGATCAAATTGCAGATATCGAGTGCATATTATCGTGGGGTGAATGCGAACGACATCAAGTGCATATTATCGATGGGAGAATGAGAAAGTCAAGTGCATATTATCGAGAAAGAAGTCAAGTGCATATTATCGATGGGTGAATGAGAAAGAAGTCAAGTGCATATTATCGATGGGTGAATGAGAAAGAAGTCAAGTGCATATTATCGAGAGATGAATGCGAAAGATATCAAGTGCAGATATCGAGGGGTGAAAGCGAAAGAGATCAATGAATAAACGCAAAAGAGATCAAGGAGTGAACGCAAAAAGAAACCCAGCGTAGATCTTGACGGGTGAATGCGAAAAGGAATCAAGTGCTAATATTCGAGGGTCAATGCGAAAGAGATCAATTACATATTATCGATGGGTGAATGTAACAGAGATCAAGACAGTGCAGATATCGAGGGGTTTAATGCGAAAGAGATCAAGTGCATATTATCGTGGGGTGAATGCGGAAGAGATAAAATGCAGATATTGAGGGGTGAATACGAAAGAGATCAAAGGGTGAAGTAAAAAGATATCAAGTGTAGATACCGAGGGGTCAATGCGGAAGAGATCAAATGCATATTGTCGAGAGATGAATGCGAAAGAAGTCAAGTGCATATTATCGAGAGATGAATGCGAAAGAAGTCAAGTGCATATTATCGAGGGGTGAATGCGAAAGAAGTCAAGTGCATATTATCGAGAGATGAATGCGAAAGAAGTATTGAGAGATGAATGCGAAAGAAGTCAAGTGCATATTATCGAGAGATGAATGCGAAAGAAGTATTGAGAGATGAATGCGAAAGAAGTCAAGTGCATATTATCGAGACGTGAATGCGAAAGAAGTCAAGTGCATATTATCGAGGGGTGAATGCGAAAGAAGTCAAGTGCATATTATCGAGGGGTGAATGCGAAAGAAGTCAAGTGCATATTATCGAGAGATGAATGCGAAAGAAGTATTGAGAGATGAATGCGAAAGAAGTCAAGTGCATATTATCGAGAGATGAATGCGAAAGAAGTCAAGTGCATATTATCGAGGGTGAATGCGAAAGAAGTCAAGTGCATATTATCGAGGGTGAATGCGAAAGAAGTCAAGTGCATATTATCGAGAGATGAATGCGAAAGAAGTATTGAGAGATGAATGCGAAAGAAGTCAAGTGCATATTATCGAGGGGTGAATGCGAAAGAAGTCAAGTGCATATTATCGAGAGATGAATGCGAAAGAAGTATTGAGAGATGAATGCGAAAGAAGTCAAGTGCATATTATCGAGAGATGAATGCGAAAGAAGTCAAGTGCATATTATCGAGGGGTGAATGCGAAAGAAGTCAAGTGCATATTATCGAGAGATGAATGCGAAAGAAGTCAAGTGCATATTATCGAGAGATGAATGCGAAAGAAGTCAAGTGCATATTATCGAGAGATGAATGCGAAAGAAGTATTGAGAGATGAATGCGAAAGAAGTCAAGTGCATATTATCGAGAGATGAATGCGAAAGAAGTATTGAGAGATGAATGCGAAAGAAGTCAAGTGCATATTATCGAGAGATGAATGCGAAAGAAGTATTGAGAGATGAATGCGAAAGAAGTATTGAGGGATGAATGCGAAAGAAGTCAAGTGCATATTATCGAGGGATGAATGCGAAAGAAGTCAAGTGCATATTATCGAGAGATGAATGAGAAAGAAGTCAAGTGCATATTATCGAGAGATGAATGCGAAAGAAGTCAAGTGCATATTATCGAGGGATGAATACGAAAGAAGTCAAGTGCATATTATCGAGAGATGAATGAGAAAGAAGTCAAGTGCATATTATCGAGAGATGAATGCGAAAGAAGTCAAGTGCATATTATCGAGAGATGAATGAGAAAGAAGTCAAGTGCATATTATCGAGAGATGAATGCGAAAGATATCAAGTGCAGATATCGAGGGGTGAAAGCGAAAGAGATCAATGAATAAACGCAAAAGAGATCAAGGAGTGAACGCAAAAGAAACCCAGCGTAGATCTTGACGGGTGAATGCGAAAAGGAATCAAGTGCTAATATTCGAGGGTCAATGCGAAAGAGATCAATTACATGTTATCGATGGGTGAATGTAACAGAGATCAAGACAGTGCAGATATCGAGGGGTTTAATGCGAAAGAGATCAAGTGCATATTATCGTGGGGTGAATGCGGAAGAGATAAAATGCAGATATTGAGGGGTGAATACGAAAGAGATCAAAGGGTGAAGTAAAAAGATATCAAGTGTAGATACCGAGGGGTCAATGCGGAAGAGATCAAATGCATATTGTCGAGAGATGAATGCGAAAGAAGTCAAGTGCATATTATCGAGAGATGAATGCGAAAGAAGTCAAGTGCATATTATCGAGAGATGAATGAGAAAGAAGTCAAGTGCAAATATCGAGAGATGAATGCGAAAGAAGTCAAGTGCATATTATCGAGAGATGAATGCGAAAGAAGTATTGAGAGATGAATGCGAAAGAAGTCAAGTGCATATTATCGAGGGATGAATGCGAAAGAAGTCAAGTGCATATTATCGAGGGATGAATGCGAAAGAAGTCAAGTGCATATTATCGAGAGATGAATGCGAAAGAAGTCAAGTGCATATTATCGAGAGATGAATGCGAAAGATATCAAGTGCAGATATCGAGGGGTGAAAGCGAAAGAGATCAATGAATAAACGCAAAAGAGATCAAGGAGTGAACGCAAAAAGAAACCCAGCGTAGATCTTGACGGGTGAATGCGAAAAGGAATCAAGTGCTAATATTCGAGGGTCAATGCGAAAGAGATCAATTACATATTATCGATGGGTGAATGTAACAGAGATCAAGACAGTGCAGATATCGAGGGGTTTAATGCGAAAGAGATCAAGTGCATATTATCGTGGGGTGAATGCAGAAGAGATAAAATGCAGATATTGAGGGGTGAATACGAAAGAGATCAAAGGGTGAAGTAAAAAGATATCAAGTGTAGATATCGAGGGGTCAATGCGGAAGAGATCAAATGCATATTGTCGAGAGATGAATGCGAAAGAAGTCAAGTGCATATTATCGAGAGATGAATGCGAAAGAAGTCAAGTGAATATTATCGAGGGGTGAATGCGAAAGAAGTCAAGTGCATATTATCGAGAGATGAATGCGAAAGAAGTCAAGTGCATATTATCGAGAGATGAATGCGAAAGAAGTCAAGTGCATATTATCGAGAAAGAAGTCAAGTGCATATTATCGAGAAAGAAGTCAAGTGCATATTATCGAGGGATGAATGCGAAAGAAGTCAAGTGCATATTATCGAGGGATGAATGCGAAAGAAGTCAAGTGCATATTATCGAGAAATGAATGCGAAAGAAGTCAAGTGCATATTATCGAGAGATGAATGCGAAAGAAGTCAAGTGCATATTATCGAGAAAGAAGTCAAGTGCATATTATCGAGAAAGAAGTCAAGTGCATATTATCGAGGGATGAATGCGAAAGAAGTCAAGTGCATATTATCGAGAGATGAATGCGAAAGAAGTCAAGTGCATATTATCGAGAAAGAAGTCAAGTGCATATTATCGAGAAAGAAGTCAAGTGCATATTATCGAGAAAGAAGTCAAGTGCATATTATCGAGGGATGAATGCGAAAGAAGTCAAGTGCATATTATCGAGAGATGAATGCGAAAGAAGTCAAGTGCATATTATCGAGAAAGAAGTCAAGTGCATATTATCGAGGGATGAATGCGAAAGAAGTCAAGTGCATATTATCGAGGGATGAATGCGAAAGAAGTCAAGTGCATATTATCGAGAGATGAATGAGAAAGAAGTCAAGTGCATATTATCGAGGGATGAATGCGAAAGAAGTCAAGTGCATATTATCGAGGGATGAATACGAAAGAAGTCAAGTGCATATTATCGAGGGATGAATACGAAAGAAGTCAAGTGCATATTATCGAGAAAGAAGTCAAGTGCATATTATCGAGGGATGAATACGAAAGAAGTCAAGTGCATATTATCGAGGGATGAATACGAAAGAAGTCAAGTGCATATTATCGAGAAAGAAGTCAAGTGCATATTATCGAGGGATGAATGCGAAAGAAGTCAAGTGCATATTATCGAGAGATGAATGAGAAAGAAGTCAAGTGCATATTATCGAGGGATGAATGCGAAAGAAGTCAAGTGCATATTATCGAGGGATGAATGCGAAAGAAGTCAAGAGCATATTATCGAGAGATGAATGAGAAAGAAGTCAAGTGCATATTATCGAGAGATGAATGCGAAAGAAGTCAAGTGCATATTATCGAGAGATGAATGCGAAAGAAGTATTGAGAGATGAATGCGAAAGAAGTATTGAGAGATGAATGCGAAAGAAGTCAAGTGCATATTATCGAGGGGTGAATGCGAAAGAAGTCAAGTGCATATTATCGAGGGATGAATACGAAAGAAGTCAAGTGCATATTATCGAGGGATGAATACGAAAGAAGTCAAGTGCATATTATCGAGGGGTGAATGCGAAAGAAGTCAAGTGCATATTATCGAGAGATGAATGCGGAAGAGATCAAATGCATATTATCGAGAGATGAATGCGAAAGAAGTCAAGTGCATATTATCGAGAGATGAATGCGAAAGAAGTCAAGTGCATATTATCGAGGGATGAATACGAAAGAAGTCAAGTGCATATTATCGAGGGATGAATACGAAAGAAGTCAAGTGCATATTATCGAGAAAGAAGTCAAGTGCATATTATCGAGGGATGAATGCGAAAGAAGTCAAGTGCATATTATCGAGGGGTGAATGAGAAAGAAGTCAAGTGCATATTATCGAGGGATGAATGCGAAAGAAGTCAAGTGCATATTATCGAGGGATGAATGCGAAAGAAGTCAAGAGCATATTATCGAGGGATGAATACGAAAGAAGTCAAGTGCATATTATCGAGAAAGAAGTCAAGTGCATATTATCGAGGGATGAATGCGAAAGAAGTCAAGTGCATATTATCGAGGGATGAATACGAAAGAAGTCAAGTGCATATTATCGAGGGATGAATACGAAAGAAGTCAAGTGCATATTATCGAGGGATGAATGCGAAAGAAGTCAAGTGCATATTATCGAGGGATGAATGCGAAAGAAGTCAAGTGCATATTATCGAGGGATGAATGCGAAAGAAGTCAAGTGCATATTATCGAGGGATGAATACGAAAGAAGTCAAGTGCATATTATCGAGGGATGAATACGAAAGAAGTCAAGTGCATATTATCGAGAAAGAAGTCAAGTGCATATTATCGAGGGATGAATGCGAAAGAAGTCAAGTGCATATTATCGAGGGGTGAATGAGAAAGAAGTCAAGTGCATATTATCGAGGGATGAATGCGAAAGAAGTCAAGTGCATATTATCGAGGGATGAATGCGAAAGAAGTCAAGAGCATATTATCGAGAGATGAATGAGAAAGAAGTCAAGTGCATATTATCGAGAGATGAATGCGAAAGAAGTCAAGTGCATATTATCGAGGGATGAATACGAAAGAAGTCAAGTGCATATTATCGAGAAAGAAGTCAAGTGCATATTATCGAGGGATGAATGCGAAAGAAGTCAAGTGCATATTATCGAGGGATGAATACGAAAGAAGTCAAGTGCATATTATCGAGGGATGAATACGAAAGAAGTCAAGTGCATATTATCGAGGGATGAATGCGAAAGAAGTCAAGTGCATATTATCGAGGGATGAATACGAAAGAAGTCAAGTGCATATTATCGAGAAAGAAGTCAAGTGCATATTATCGAGGGATGAATGCGAAAGAAGTCAAGTGCATATTATCGAGGGGTGAATGAGAAAGAAGTCAAGTGCATATTATCGAGGGATGAATGCGAAAGAAGTCAAGTGCATATTATCGAGGGATGAATACGAAAGAAGTCAAGTGCATATTATCGAGGGATGAATACGAAAGAAGTCAAGTGCATATTATCGAGAAAGAAGTCAAGAGCATATTATCGAGAGATGAATGAGAAAGAAGTCAAGTGCATATTATCGAGAGATGAATGCGAAAGAAGTCAAGTGCATATTATCGAGAGATGAATGCGAAAGAAGTATTGAGAGATGAATGCGAAAGAAGTATTGAGAGATGAATGCGAAAGAAGTCAAGTGCATATTATCGAGGGGTGAATGCGAAAGAAGTCAAGTGCATATTATCGAGGGATGAATACGAAAGAAGTCAAGTGCATATTATCGAGGGATGAATGCGGAAGAGATCAAATGCATATTATCGAGAGATGAATGCGAAAGAAGTCAAGTGCATATTATCGAGGGATGAATACGAAAGAAGTCAAGTGCATATTATCGAGAGATGAATGCGAAAGAAGTCAAGTGCATATTATCGAGGGATGAATACGAAAGAAGTCAAGTGCATATTATCGAGGGATGAATACGAAAGAAGTCAAGTGCATATTATCGAGAAAGAAGTCAAGTGCATATTATCGAGGGATGAATGCGAAAGAAGTCAAGTGCATATTATCGAGAGATGAATGCAAAAGAAGTCAAATGCATATTATCGAGAGATGAATGAGAAAGAAGTCAAGTGCATATTATCGAGAGAATAATGCGAAAGAAGTCAATGATTATATAAAGATGAGAAAAAAAACACCTAAACTATTTTAATAGTACATGGTGTTCATATTCAACATATTCAAAAGTCGCACAAGGTCGTGACACCTGATTCAATATAATACTATATATCCGTTATTTGTCCCATGGTCGGTAGAAGTTATTGACAGGAGGCATGCTTGCAGCTTTTCAATTCAGATTTCTCCTGTGAAATTATCTGTAATCATATTTTAATAAACGTTTCAGTTTCCCTCATACTCAAGAATTTTGACACATCACTAGGAATCAAAACACTTTTGGTTGTTTTGGTAACATCCATTTTCTTCAGTCTTTATCATTGGTTCGAACATTAGTTATTGGGTTTACTATCTATTACCTCCATTAATGGGTGGCCTGATGTTCTGTTGGTAACACGCTTGACTGTCAACCCAGATGTCCGGGGTTCGAATCTGTGTATCGGTGCTTTTTCACCGGGTGCGTTAAAATAACGAGACTGTCTATTCGCAAAGAGCTAGGCTAAGATGGCCGCACAGGCCTGTATCTAATGGCTCTGTGTCCCTACGTGTAGATCACACTGTGTCTGTACTAGAAGAAGATGACTTTGGCGTCTTTAGTGGCTGCCTTTGTGCTATACAAAGTGTCTTTGACCGTGTTTATCATGAAAAGTACGCTACATATATTAACTCCCGATATTTAGCATGCATTTCTTTTTAAAACTCGGATGAAAAAGTGGTCAGCTCCGCACTGCAGAAATACATGAAAAATGATGATCACACCAAATGTCAGCTCAATAGATAATAATCCTCATACAGTGATATATCATAATTATGTCAAATAGGCAGTATTTTTGTCAGACTACGTGTTCTTATACGTTACATGTACGCAATTATTGCGAATGTTATAGTCTCCCATTTAACCGATGTTATATTTTATCCATTTAGACAATCAAGACCTTCGAGTGGTTTGTTTCATTTATCATGGTACAAATATTAGATGCACAAGAATTGAACCAGGAAGGCGTGTTATTTGGCACCATAAAGGCGCAGAGAGTGCTACTGTACTTTATCTAATTTCCGTAGGAATCGCAATGATATGATGCAATGGTGTTATGTTTAATTCACACATACTGTTAAGGTTATTAGCCACGATATACAACTCTATAGACGCCTTCGCTCTCCCCATGTTATTCCGCGGGACGTGCTACTTGCCCGTATTTCAACTGTTAAAACACAATTGCGCATTGCGTCATATATGTGCCATGATAGAGTGCTTCCCTATTTCATCTACATGTTAACATATAACACATATTAGAATTGAAATAATATTTAGCAGAAACATGTTTAACTTATCTCAACAATACGAATCGGTTTTAGGCTGCATGTATATTTCAGTTCCGCAAACATATAGCCTCATTGTATTGTTTTGAAATGTTAAAACATGGTTGTGCTATTTATTATGTCTTAAAATACCTGGGCGTCACACTAAGCAAAGATTTCAGTTGGTCAAGACACATTGATAACATCACATCGAAAGCAAATAACTTACTTAGATTCATCATAAGAAATGTCAAAACAAACAACAGAAAAGTAAAAGAAACAGCTTACAGCACCTATGTCCGCCTACAGTTCCTCTATATGGCAACCTTGGCAAAAATCTCTCACATACAAAATTGAACGAGTACAACGATCTGCAGCTCGATACGTATGTAACAACTATGGTCAAACTAGCAGTGTCACCCAAATGCTTAAAGATCTCAAATTGCAATCCCTTGAACAACGCCGCATTAAAAATTCCCTAATTATATTTTTTAAAATTAAATACAGTCCTATTGCAGTTGATCATAACCTCATACCTACAAGGAACCTGAACTTCTTGATTCCACAATCTCATACGCAATAACATTATAACTCCTTTTTTCCAAGAACAATTCAATCCTGGAATGGTCTTCCCCTACACATACAGTCCAGCCCCAGCCCCAGTTTGATTCTATTCACCGAGAGGCTGGTAACTGTAACCTTGTAATCTATATCATCTATATTTTTAATCTAAGTAACTGTAGTTCTTTTTAACTTTGCACCTAACGACCATGCTCATCCTTTAACAGTCTGTCCCTGACAAGTGCCTTCCAGTTATAATCAGCATTATTGTTGGTGTCGGGCAGTACACAGTAGATGTAGGTGTAAAAAGCATGTATACAAACACTTTCGTCTTTCTTTGAAAATAATTTTTAACATTTATCTCATCTACCATCCCTTTAAAAATACTTTTACACATCTATCCAAAGGTCACAGAAGTCAAAGACACTAAGGGTCAAGACACCCACCAATTCTCTCCAAATGTAAGTCAATATATTTTACCGTTTTATAACGAATTGATCAAAGGTGGAAATTATACATTCAAGTCAATGACATGATATTTTGTTGATAATTTCAGCATTTTCTGTCTAATTAAAGACGGGAAACTCCTTAATACCATATTGCGCTGAACACCCTTCGGTATCGCACATGATCGGTGTATTAAAATTATTGGATTCAATGAAGCTTAAAGTATCAATTTTGGTTCGTTGATCCGCCGGTTCCATTCTTACAGAAGTGTTCTACAGAAGGAAAATAGATTTTGATGTATGAGCTGTCGATTTCTCGTCAAAACCAGACTGTCAGCTGGCATTTGACGGAGCGGCTACACGTCCATCCCTCGATACCAGGGGATGATTGGTAGGTATTTATAACGCTGCCATCTTGTTTTAATACCTCTCAGGTAACAAATATATCTGACAATATAACTTTTGTTGTAAGTACATTTCGTGTAAATGACAGGAGAAATCAAAGCTTCTAACACCTGGTCTAATTTTGACACAATACTAAAAGTACAAGCGTTGATGCTATATAATTTACCACGAGGGTAAGAGTGCATCTAAGCAAAAGTACCTCTTTCACCCTGTGTATCTATATCATAATAAATTGATTTCTACTATCGAGCTTCATTGTGATCATTTTGAATTAAAATTTTGTTCCTTCGTACTTCGTGGTTAGGGTGTCTTTTATATGTTAATATTGAAAAGTAGTACGATTTATAAAAACGGAATGGATGTTATATCTAAAACCATATTTTGACAAAACCAGTCGATTATAGCAATGACTCTGAAAGACAATTGTAAACAAATTGACTTGTAACAAGTGTGAAATTAATACGTTG
This sequence comes from Mercenaria mercenaria, assembly GCF_021730395.1. Taxonomy (NCBI): domain Eukaryota; kingdom Metazoa; phylum Mollusca; class Bivalvia; order Venerida; family Veneridae; genus Mercenaria; species Mercenaria mercenaria. Next base: position 5,343,466 of record NC_069378.1, read on the forward strand.
GATTAGTTTTGATTGTGACTACTTGTTTAAATTTCGGTATAAAGTCGCTTCTCTTTACTGACATGCCAGACATTGCATTTAGATATCTTTGAAATAAACAAGAATCTCTCATTATAATTAGCATCAAATTACATTAGGCTGAATAATTGTGTATAAAAATATGCAAATAATTGGATGTTGACGTATTTATATCATTGTTGTTTTGAAATACAATATCAGACTGACATTATGAGGCTTTAACTGAGAAAAAAATAACTAATGCATTTACAAGTAGTTCTATACGGTCGAATAATTTTTTTTCCACAATGTAGAACAATTCAATTTAACCCAAACTTTTCAAAACTTGAAAATAAACCCTTTATATATAATTTCGGCAAATAAAAAATGTTTTATATTTTGCTAGACTGACATGAAAAAAGTAGGACCTTACATAGGCTTTCATAATTGGAGTCTACGGGGAAATCAGAATTTCAATAGAACGTTTCTGCAATGTAGATTTCAATGAAACTTCTCACATACATGGATAAACACGTAGTCAATGATATGTTAAAATAAAATATATACGTTTGTGTGCTTGTATTTGAGTAGTCCGTCATTAAAGAGATCTGCACATTTCAAGCTGATTTTAAGACACTATTTGTAACTTTTTAACTTTCACTTTTTATTATCATGTTTTATCTTTAGAAATATAGTAACATTGTCATTTTAATAAACTTGCTAAAGGTTTGCCATTGTTTTTTTTTAAAAAAAGATGTTCGTATGCCGAATCCAGGCTTTATTTTACATTATCCGGATAAATGGGGTAAGACTGTTCTTTCCGGTTTATCAAACGTGAAGAACTATCGTAAGGGGGAAAACATGACAAGTAGGGTGATAAAGTAATTTTTGACGTAGACATTGTATTTCTGATGCATTATTATTTTTCTGAAACTTGTTTTTATCTCTTTAAGGCTTCTTAAAATGAGTCCTTAGACTTGAAACTCATTAATTTCCGAAACAATCAGAGCTTCACACCACTAGGTATCTCTGAAATCACACCACTAGGTATCTCTGAAATCATTATATGTTGACTGAAATTGAAAAATATAGAAGAAAGTGCACTGTATTACTTTTTACGGTAGCGACACACTTTTGTCCTTAATCATCGAAAATCCTATGTATATTTCTTTAGTTTGTAAAGTTACATACGTGATGTGATTTGAATATTAAGGAACAAGTTACATACAAGTTTGTAATTGAATATTATGGAACAAGTTACATAAAAGTTTTTAATTGCATATTAAGGAACAAGTTACATAAAAGTTTTTAATTGAATATTATGGAACAAGTAACATAAAATTTTTTTAATTGAATATTAAGGTACACAAAAGAGACTCCCCTGCTCACTTTTGTCTTCATTATCAATTTCGGTTTCGCATTTAAAGCTTTCTACGACGCCCACGTTCATACCAAGCCTTGGTAAGTTCTCAAGGTACACATGAAGTTGTAATTAAAGGTTACTGATACTGGACTACAGCACAAACAATTACAGCATCTCTAAAAGATATTTTCATGCTTTATAACCCTTATCATGCTGAACGCAATTGATTTAGTATTTTCGACCAGTGTAGATCATGATCAGCCTGCACATCCTTGCAGTCTAAACAAGATCTGCACTGTTAGCCATTCAGTCAGTATCTTTTTTGTAAGTATCCCTTTTATCAGTTAATGGTACTGTCCAAATTGAAAGATGGACAAGTTCATTGCAGAAATTTAGCAGGGTAAGGGTTAAGCGTGGCTGTAATAATATTTTTATGTTATATGTTGAAGCTAAGTCAAGCATTTTGAATAATGTTTTAGCTCGACTGTCACGTAGTGACAGGGTGAGCTTTTGTGATCGCCCTTCGTCCGTCCATCTTTCAATTTGGACAGTACCTTTTACTGTTAAAAGGGGTGCATACAAAAAAGATACTGTCTGAATGGCGAACAGTGCAGACCATGATCAGACTGCACGGATGTGCAGGCTGACCATAATCTGCACTGCTCGCAAAGGCTGAATCACTTGTGTCCAGCATTATAAGGGTTAAAGACTTGTTTGATTAACGGTAGCAATGATCTTTAATTTGAAACCTTATTTAAGTTTGAACTCTGGAAGTATTAGGCGTATTTGCCAATTATTCATGGCCAGTCGAAGTTTGCGACTATTTGAACGAGTTTTACACTCTGAGAGTTTTAGGCCAAATAGTACTAAGTTATATATAGAATCAATTTTGTGCAAATGAATTTGTATGTTTCGTCTAACGTTTAAGTGTATCATATATTTCTATAACTTCGACTTCCATTACCAATATATCTAACTGATTTGGATAAAGGCTACGTTTTCAAACGTTATGTAAGCTTTCACAGACGATCATTCCAAAACTACGCATTAGTCGTTTTCAGTTCTAAGTTCTTTGAAAATTGAGGCTTATATTCGTAAATAAAATGTATAATCGTTTAGTAAATAAGATGGAGATTTTACTGTCATTAATTGCGTTTTGAAAGTCTCGATTTTTTTCAAATTCCAGTACAACCATTGCTGACTTTTACCTCACACAATATGTACAAGGTATGATACTGGCGATGGAATACTAATATTCTATTTGGTATTCCCACCAATTTCTGGTCTTACAGAAAAAAGCAAATTATAAGACCATGATTAGTCCGCAGAATCTAGACACCATGATTTGTCCGTGGGATCTAGATACGATGGTTTATCCGCGGGATCTAGAAAGCATGATTTACCCGCGGAATATATGCACCATGATTTAACCGCGGAATCAAGAAACCATTATTCATCCGTGGGATCTAGGGAGCAGGATGTATTCACGGAATCTAGAATCCATGATTAATCCCTAGAGACCATGGTTTATCCACTAAATCAAGATACCACGATTAATCTGCTGGATCCAGAAACCATGGTTTATCCACGGAATACAGACTGATTTATCAACAGAGTCCATAGACCATGATTTATCCGCATGATCTATAGACCATGATTTTCCATGGGATCTAGAAACCATGATTTACCGCGGAATCTAGAGACAATGATTTGTCCTAAAAACATAAAGTTTTACATGTAATGGCTTGTTTTATCTGACTGTTTGCGCACTGTTTGAGACACTTGTTTATCTTTAATCTTTAGCTAATGTTACATCGTTCTGATTCATATTGTATAATAATGAAAGTGTTTCATTTATTTGTTGTCTACAATACAATACAAAAAAGAAATACCTACAACAGAAAAGGTATATTTTGTCTCGAAAACGCAACATTGCTTGTGTCAGCTCACACAAATTGTCATCTAACATAATGTATAAAAGTACTCAAGGTGAGATATTGCGATCGTCCAGCGTCTGTCTTCCGCCGTCGTCGTGCGTTGTCAAAAATATGATTAGGACACTGTAGAGTCTACAATTTTAGACCATTCTTTATAAACCTTGGTCAGAGTGATACCCTGTTCGTTACTTGATTATCTTGGATCAAATCTAAATTACTAATCCTAGCTAAGTTTTTCAACAACTTACGGTTTATTATTGGACGGAATTATTCTTTTGTAAAATATATTCGATTTTACTCATGAAATTGCTATATAGAATAGTCAGTATAACGACTGAAAAAAAGTCTAAAATGAGACTTGTTTGTGGACAGAACATACTACTGCAAAATATTGCAACAGCTGAAAATATGTTGATATTTTATATTGGTACATGTATATATATTACACATTGAACAGTTTTAAAAACAAAACACAGTTGTAATATAAAATAACTGTTATTGTCAGCAAAGGTATTGATTCAAAATATCTTAGACAGTTAAATGATAAATTTCAAATACTTGAAACATTGCATTGTGAAGAAATGTCTGTCCACATGACTGTGTGCTTCAAAAGGAACACACCACAAAAATAAAATTTACAAAATGACATAAAACGCATTAAAATTAGTACTTATGCTGCTGTTATTTTAAAAGGCTGCGTTTTTGGAACGTGGCTTTCCCTATTAGATACAAATCTTTGATTCTCGCTGTATCCAACCTAGTGATAATCGAACTCTGCAGTGGATTCAGCATTCGAAGTGCACATATCTCTGATAGATATTAGAATTGTATTTACGACCATACTAATACTAAGGTTACATCTTTAGTGCAATAAAAACCTCATTTTCCGAATTCATTTCATGGAGTAATTAGTCACGTAATGTCTCATATCAACCTGGTCTCAAACTCTTGATTAGTGATTTGCCAAGCCTTACTAGCATGATTTCAAGATGACATATCGTTTTGATGGCATTATTCAATTTTTCACCTAAGACTAGTTATCACACCCAATTAAATTCTACAACGGTGATAATAGGGCATAGGACATGCAAATGTTACATTAATTTCATTTATGTGCACCTTTTTGTGGGAGTCGGTGAATGCATGTTTTACTGTTGACGTTTCCATTATAAAAAGTAACTTCCACCAGTATCCTAGCATGCATCAAACGTCTGTTAAAAGGAAACAGGATAAAAAGATTATGAACACTCCCTTGATTGGAAGGCGTTGATCTAATTTGAATGTTATTGATCCATATATTGATTACTTGAACATTCAAAATATGCTTTCCTTGATTACACCTTATATTTAATAATCTATTGACACCAAGGAGAATTAGCCTGTCTGCGATAAAAACACACATGTCAAACGAAATATTTTTGATATAAGAACGCTCAAACAAAGTATTTCTAAGATAGGAATGCTCAATCAAATTTTTTTCTGGGATAAGAACGCTCAAACTAAGCATTCCTGAGATGAGACTGCTCAAACGAAGTATTGTTTGCTGCTGGAAATTATTTCTTAAAGAAGTACGCTGAAACGAAGTACATGCATTTTAACTGGGGACCATACGCCGCTTTTCGTGGAATTACACACTGGTGTATCATTGAAGGTTCCATGTGCACCGCCGTATAAATACATCTATTGTTTTTGTACTTGTAGCATGTGTAAATATTGATTTCTGCTCAACCCGGGGCTAAAGGGCGTGGACGGTGTCATCCATTTCCACTGCTGTCCATAAACAGCTCAATCAAACCGAGCCTGCAACATTTTCGTTTTTGTCGTGTTGAGCGACCTATGGAGTTTCCACTTTTTCTTCCTTTTTTGTATCTATTATTGAAAAACAGGCTGTATTTCAGGAAGAAAATCGCAGATATTTAATAAACAAGTGTATCACCACAACGTTATTTATCAATTACAGTATGTCATTTTCGTTTATGTCGTGTTGGGCGACCTGTGGTTTTCAACTTTTTTATTTTATTATCACAGCAGCGTTGTTTGTGCCGTGTGGCGGCTGTAAAAAATCTCCCTGTACCCTCAACCAGAGCTGTAATATTTCGATCTCTTCAGATTGTTAAGCGCGACATTTATGTTGTGTTAGCGTACTGTTGAGTTTTCAGATTAAACGTTTCGGCTCGGGTGATTCAAATACTCCCGCTTTAAAAGCTTTTGGTATTGTTAAATCAACGCTTGGATATGATGCCTGCTTTTTAATTTTGTATTTTGGCAGTTTCTGTGATATGCAGGCTCCATAACCACAGATCCCCTCCCTAAATTCCAGTTTGTTTTGTTCTGCTGATTGTTTTCTCGTTTAGGGCAAAGCCATTATTTTATCTGGTGACCATACGCCGCTTTTCATGGAAATGCACTCTCTGCATCATCGAAGGTTCCATGTGCACCGCCGAATGAATAAATCTGCGGATGTCTCGAAATTAAATTCTGGTACTTATAACATGTGTAAATGTTGAGTTCTGCTCAATCCGGGGCTATAGGGCGTTAACGGTAGTTTGCATTTCTATTACTCAATCAAAGCGAGCCTTCAACATTTTCGTTTATGTCCTGTTGGGCGACCTGTAGTTTTCCACATTTTTATTTTACTTTCTTTAAAACAAGGGTGTAAAATATAAGAATACAGGACAAAAATCAAGGGTAACTATCCAGTCGAAATCTATTATCAAAGGAAACTACCATTAAAAGTAAAATATATTTAGACACTTCCTATACTCCCGCTTTCATAGCTTTGGGTATTGTACAATTACCCCTAGGATATGGTGCTTGCTTTTTAATTTTGTCTTTTGGCAGTTCCTGTGATATGCAGGCTCCATAACGTAACCTCAGATCCCTTTCTAAATTCCAGTTTGTTTAGTTCTGTCCATTGTTTTCTCGTTTAGGGCAAACCCATTATTTTAACTGGTCACCGCCGTATGAATACATCTGTGGATGTTTCTAAATTGATCTTAATACTTGTAGCATGTGTAAATGTTGAGTTCTGCTCAACCCGGGACTAGAGGGCGTGGACGGTAGCATGCATTTTCACTACCATCCATGAACAGGCACAATCAAACCGAGCCTGCAACATTTTCTTTTTTTGTGTTGAGCGACCTGTGGAGTTTCCACTTTCTCTATTTTGAAACATACAGACCGAGAACAAGGACGATATGAATAAATAAGGAAACACAATGGGGCACCGCGGTCAGAATAGGCACTTGCAACAAACACCATTAGAGAGTTTTAACCATTCAGTTGTGAACAAACTTTTCATCGCAGTAACATTCAAAAATTACAATAAAAAAGTAAATAAATGTAATCTCCGCCAGCTGATTTTTTTTACACAGCATGATAAATAAATAAAACAAGCATGGAATAAAATAGGAATGCCATGTTCAAAGAAATTAAATGCAGCCTCTCGGAAACGAAACGCTACAGAGACAGTGTATATAATAATACATGGAAAATGTGACGAACTGTACACGCATGTACAGGGGTCCATTGAAATAGGTAGACAAAATGTGACTCGTTCAATAGGGGTGTATTTGTTGCGTGACGTTCTAATGATAATTCGAACTTATGTGCTCAGACCATGTTGCTGCGTTTTTGGAACGTGGCATTCTCTGTTTGATATTTATCCTTGTTTTACATGCTTGTCAAATTCTAAAATGAAGTTATCAGAAAAAAAAAACAAGGATAAATATCAAACAGGGAAGCCACGTTCCAAAAACGCAGCCTACCCAAAAGAAGCACACAGCACGCAGATGCGCACACTTCTAACACTCGCACTCACATACAAAGCAAACACGTGGACAAAACAAACAAAGGAACACAATGGGACACCGCCTTGGAACGGTCAGTGGCAAAAACACATCTGGGGAGCTCAAACCGATTTAAGATGTGCACCCAACCTCACTCTTCAGAAGTCATCAGACCTGACAGATGGAAAACACGTTTATACTCGCACAAAACAGTAAAACCATACGCCTGGAAAGATTAGAAATGGTGGAACACCGTTTCCGGAAGCATTTTATTCAAAGAAAGGCACTGACCCTTGCTTAACATCTTTACGTGAAATTATATGTAATAATACCAGTTTTTCCGACACTCCAAAGATCATAACTTTGAATATTTGTTTCAACTTTTACTAATTTAATGAAATACATCCTGACATTTTGTCTATTAAAACTCTCTGTGTGTGTGTGTGTGTGTGTGTGTGTGTGTGTGTGTTTAACGTCTTTTTCAACAATTTTTCAGTCATATCAACGACGGTGTCTACTTGTGGCAGTGGGCACAATGCCCAACTTTATAGTGCTGCCTCACTTGAATATCACGCCGTAGACACGTGGCATGTACCCCACACAGTCACATTATATTGACACCGGGTTGACCACTCCTAGCACCAGTCTGACTAAAGTACTTTTTTTTGTAACCGAAGATCTGAGAGACCTATTCACATTCGTCTTCTGTATATTTGGATTTCCAGTATTGCTTTTTTTATTTTCGCAAATCTGTTTTTATTTGAACCAATGAGACGACTTGTTCGAATGTCAAAGAGTAAGAAAAATGTGCAGTCAATCCAGGGCTCGAAGCCGGGATCCCTCGCTTACAGAGCAAGTGGCCTACCGACTGAGCTAACCAGCTATCTGACACATAACGACATAAGGATTGTAAATATAAAAATTCAAGGCTATAGATTTGCAAAATGTTGTAAGTTAAGCTCTGATTGGCTAGCGAAAGGGTCGTTAGAACGAGGCTATCAACAGCTCGTTCTCAGATCCTACACGTTGCGTAATAGATGTACTTTAGTCAGATTGTCCTAGCACTATCCTCTTAATGTTGAGCGCCAAGCGAGGAAGCTACTAGTACCATGTTTGACGTCTTTGGTATGACGCGGCCGGGGATCGAAGCCAAGACCTACCACTAGGCTCCGATTAAAACTAGCTGCTTGCGACAGCCTGTAGGCTTCTGGGGTCCGAATCGTCTATGACGTATTTCCATTCATAAATGAGAAGAAAACAAGAGCTGTCACTAATGGTGACAAATGCCCCCGCAGCGCCTTGACCTTGACTTTGACCCCAGTCAGTAAGGGGTCGTGTACTTAATAAGTACTATCAGCATGTGAAGTTTGAAGGTCCTGGGTGCAGTGGTTCGCGAGTAAAGTGCCTTCATGCAAAAAGTTAACGTTGTGACGAACGAACGAACTAACGGACGGACAGTTGAAAACTAATATGCCTCCCTTCGGGGGCATAAAAAACAAGTCCTAACCTACTGATTTATTCTGAATCAAAGAAACGGGTATTTTTTACATTTTATGACGTATTTCCATTCATAAATGAGAAGAAAAACAAGTCCTAACTTGCTGATTTATTTTGAATCAAGGAGTAAGGTATTTTTTACATTTTATTTGTCTACACGTTCATATGCCACAGTTGGAATATCTCATGGTGATAAACAAAAGTATTGTTAAATATTTAATCAGTACTGATTCTTGTTCTGGTGAAAATACTATAGCTTTGTTACCATGGTAGCCAACAGGGACATACTGTACGTCACTATCTGAGTCTTTAACTCGATTGGTATAGCAACCGAATATCATAGTTTAAAATCCTAGTTCGAATGCCACAAATCAGAATGGACTTCCGAGGGATCTATTTTCCAGATTTTATTTACCACAGGAAATAACATCACTGCTTCCTTTCCGAATAAGATCATGTGACACATTGTCTCTTGAAGTCTTTCTTGTGTATTTACACACTATCCTGAAATATAATTAACAAGAAATATCTTTAAAAATGATGGTCGGCGAATTGTAAAGGAAAGAAGTTTATGAATTTTTCATCTAACATTCATCTTTCATCCAACATTTTTTCAAATTGCAAAACTAAACACCGCACTTTAACAATTTAAATGGTTCTCTTTTAATTTTTCGCAAAGGTTTCGTAGGGTTGCAATTTTGTTTCGTTTATCCTTAGACGAATAATTACAGCAGTAGTTTGATGAAGATTCAGGAAACGGTTCATGAGAAGAGGTCATTAAACGTGTTTATATTTTTAGCTAAATTGGTCCCTATCCCCATTTGTAACAAAATAGCAGGAGACCTTACGATATTGTTACACATTGAGTTTGATAAAAATCCATTAAATTTTAGTGGTTAATGCGAAGAAAGGCATATCTACTTTTAGATATAGTGGTCCCTAATAGGGCCCAAGTTCCTATATAAATAAATTTGGAAGAGGACCTTATAATGATGCTCCAGACCAAGTATGACAAAGATCCACCAAGCTGTTCATGAGACGCTGTATAAAGGCATTTCTAGTTTTAGCTCTAGCAGCCCATAAAAGGGGTCATATGTCCCAGCTGAACAAAGTTGGCTGCGGGCCTAATAAAGATGCTACAAATCCAGTTTGATTAGAATACATGAGAAAAAATCAATTAAAGGATTTTTTTATTTATTATTTTTATTTATTTCTAAAATAGGCCAACTGATCACGCTTTAACAAATGCATATTCGCTATTCATGAATCTTTGGATAATGACGTCACACCTATAAAAATGTGAAGGCCAAGCAAAACATACAATTGTAATTATTTCAATATTTCTGTTTCATAAGCAAAGTTTGACCGTAGTCATATCACATAGATAAACTGTATGCAGCGTACCTTCATTTGAGTGTAAAGAGATTCAGTCATTATATAGCATATACATAATAAAACAGATTTCAACTGAGTTCAATATTTGTATACCATTTAAAGAAAAATATTCATATATAATAAATCAGTTAAATAAGTTATAACAAATATATCAAAGCAAACAAGTACTCATTTTAATATGCAATCTGAATAAGTCACAAAAGCAAGAAACCTTTTCATATACAGACGACAATTGTAACAAGGAAAATCTTTTAAAAAGCACTTCTCTACATAAAAGACTGTTATCACACCCTTATTCATGTGATACGCAGACGGTATTCAGCTCTTTCTTTAATTTGATATATGTTGGTATTTGAACAGGTTTTATCATATTTATTAAACTTACTTATCATTTTGAGATATATCAATATTCTTGCTAAATATACTGAGCCAAAGTTAGTTTTAAAACTGTGAACAGCGTCGTTTAGGATAAACGCTTTGTCTACATTTCACTCAGCGTAGCACAATCAACAGAGTGAAAGAAATTGATACTCTCGTCCAATCAGGCAGTGTTGCTTAAATCTTCCATTTTGATAAATTATCTATTATGCGTTATCAAGTAGTTTGATTTGCAAACTGAAGTCGCGTGGCATAGGTAACGAATTCGTTCTTAGACGGCGTTCGCCGAAAAACAGATTAGGTATTTCTATTTAGGTTTACCAAAAGCTATGAAAGCAAGAGTATTTGAACCACCCAGGCCGAAATGCTCAAGTTGAGAAACTAAACAGTACCTAACAGGGCATAAAAGTCGTGCTGAACGATCTGAGAAGATGCAAATATAACAGCCCTGATTGAATGTACAATGTATTACCACGGACCAAATTATCTTATTTCATCAAATCCCAAATAATGCGAAACATGAAAGACTTTTAATGAATAAAATAGAAAACGTACTTACGTGGGTAAGTACGTCGAACACAGTCATTTGGATACGAGTTTGATTGTCTGACGGAAGAGGGTGAGGACTCTATGATCCTCCAGGACTGAATCCCACCAGGACTGAACTGTTTTGATATCTGTCTTCTGGCCTGTTTCGTCGATATTTGTCCTTGTTTTAAAGCACACAGCACATATACACTCACGCTTAATTAGGCAAAATTCGGAATACTTAAAAAAAAGTTTCGTTTCACGTGACGTCATGTGTGGCTATTCCTTTGCGCTAGTGATGTAACGACTTAAGGTATTAGGCCCCTAATAGCAACGTGTGAGAAATGGCATTTGCTTTGTATATTCTTACAGTTGACCGTGCTTCGCACTGTGTTGTAAATTTCTAAAAACTTTTACCGCGCCGTTTTTTTTTTTATAAATTTTGTGTAATTTATGGTATTTCCCCCAAGGTCTGGTAGAGACAAATTTCAAAATGATGGCCTTGATCTAAAACGTTTGCAGAGAATTCATTATACCATTATTTTTTATGAAAGAAACATCAAACTTTTGGTAAACAATTATAAAACTTAAAATAAAACTGTCAATGTCATTTTTTCTAGCGTGCCTCAAGTAAACGAATTTAATGAGACAGAATTCTAACTCAAACATTGAAAAATTAAGGTCGAATCCTGCGGGTCTGTTTTCAATTTTGCTCACTTCATTCAAAAAAAACCTTGGGGCAGAAGTAAAACCTACCTTCATTTCTTCCACAATATGTAATCTAAAGAATGATGGCAAAATAGATAACTTTTACCGCATGTAACTCAGTATTTCTAAAGATGTCTAACTCTACCCCTTCTGTTTCAGAGGTGAATTTACTTTGAACAGCAAGAAATCGCTTATCAAATGATTTTTTTCCCACTTTTGTAGATACACTAAATCAATAACAAGTCTTGAAAGAAGTAAAAACTTACTAGAAAAAAAAGGAAAATAAAGAGAGAAAAATTTGGTCCCAATGGGGCTTGAACCTACGCTCCCCTGAGAATTGCAGTCAAAGTAGGTTTATGGTAAGAATTGAATACTCTTTAAAAAGGAGGTACTCTATTATGGGCCTAACACCTTAATTAGTGTACCAACTAATCCCAGTTTCCCCTTTACGATGGAAGCATCAGTAAAATAAATTTCTATTTAGAAGAAAAATGCCATGATTACTTGTTATTTATGTAAAAATAAAACACTCCTACCCTTCCCTGTACGCGCGACTATAATACTTTGAAATGAATTTTTACTTGGAGTTCATTTAGAGATAATTACTCCACACCCTTCCATACTATGATTTTTGGATAGTCCACTCTTTTGTTACATTAGTTATATGTTGATTGCAAACTGATACCAGTGATGTTAAGACGTGCACGCTACTCGTGAGATATTATGTTCAAAACATATAATTCTACTGGAATAATATTCTTGACAAAAACTTCAATAATATTTTAATCATATAAACATGTTGTTGAAAACTTCGCTTATATATATTTAGATGTAGCGACAAGAACAACAATGCTATTTTCTGCGAAGATGGTTTAAGTCAGTGTTATTTTCAAAACGCACGACAACCGCTGTAGTATCAACAAAGATATTTATTAAATATGTTATATGCATCGTACGAGGAACGTCTAGTTCAATAAATACCCGGAAAAAGAATATCTTCCTATAGTTTCAATAACTGATGAAAGTGTCGTATTATGTAGATGATGGTATTTTTAGTTCGTATTTTTTTTTTAATTAAATGCTACTGCCAATGGCAACGTCATACGACAGAAGTTACCTTTTCAAGCTACCTTTTCTAAATTGGGAGAATATTTACGGGATACCATAGCTGCTTTAATAGCATGCTCTGTATTGTGCTAATGTGATCCATACCGGGAAGTAATTCAATACCAGATACTCATTGTCAAGGTTGCAGTTAAAGTGGCTGTTAACGGGATTGCTTTGTCTTTCTCGGAACTCAACATCTTTACTTTGATTCTAGAAAGCATATTAATTCACTATCCCTCTTAAAGATGCAAAATGTTAATAACTATAAACTAAGCAAAGATAATTATACAGTGCGTCACGCAAGGAGCACTCCAAGCTATGACTGAATGCTCTTTTTGTGGTGCTTGACAAGATTTATTATCATGGTATCTCCGACGCGGACAATCGCCATGAGCTCGTGAAACGAACAACACTTGATTACGCGCGGATCAGCATTCAGACTCGAGTATGTAGTAAAGGTTTCAGGCCCGATATAACTATCATATTGGCGAAATTATAGCGTGCTTGTCGGTATCGACCCTATCAGTTTAAAGAACTTAATGATGTTGCACTGTTGCGGTCGTTTTGACGGCGACTTGTTTTAAAATAGTTTTTGTTTTCGGCTAACAACTTAACTGTTTGTTGCATGACGTTATACTTTCTATTGGACATGGAACTTGTTTCAAACTGAGTAATATTTTTACTTTTTTTATGTCAAATATAGAAACAAGTACTATCGATATTAAAGAAAACAACACAAATTTATGTAACGTATTTTCTGAAGTGCTCTCTGACGTGCAGTCAACGTTTAGACATAAATCACAACGTACTCCATTGAAAGAAAAAAAAACGAGGTCAAATATTTAAGTTACTCATTTGATGATAAGTGCATGCCAAAATCAATTATATCCAAAGAATGTCGTCCCTCTGATATTGGTAGACTAATTCCTTAGTATAGGCTTGATATTTTATTTTAAAAACTAAACAGTTGCCTCTAGAATATCTCGTGCTTAATGAATGTGTAAGTAGTGTCTCTCCAAACTTGACACACTTTTTGTATATGAGATTATATTTCTATCTTGACTAGATTTGGGATGATGTTTTTATCCTATAGTAATTAGATTTGGGAAAATATGTTTATCGTAACTTGATTTGGTATGATATTTCTATCTTAAATAGATTAGGGATGATATTTCTATTTTTAATAGATTTGAGATGATATTTCTATAAAAACTAGATTTGGGGTGATATGTCTATCTTAAATAGATTAGGGATGATATTTTTATCTTTACTAGGGTCTCCGTGGCCGAGTGTTTAAGGTCGCTGACTGCTATTATTCTTCTTGGTTGCATTCTTTGCTTCCAAAGGATCTTTTTACAGATTTTATTTTCAAATCACTTGCCCCTCATCGATTTGGGTTCGAGCCTCTTTCGGAGCCTTTGATATTTCATGTGAGCAAGCCATGACGCTGGCTTACGGAAGGTCGGTGGTTCTACCCATGGGTATCCGCGATATAATGCACGGAGGGGCACCTGGGGTCTTCCTCCTCCGTCAAAGCTGAAAATCGCCAAAATTGTGTCGATGCAACGTTAAATCCAACTTAATAAAAAACATCTTTACTAGATTTGAATACAATTCCAATTACTAGTATTTTGTTTTCTCATATTGGTATTGGTAAAACAACTTCCCATGTCAGTGTAGCGTGGCAGCCGTATAAAATCAAGTCAATAACCAGTGTAGATTTTCTACAATTTTATTTCTCACGTTTTTTCCGTATATAGCTCTTCAAGTTCTACGACATAAATGTATCTAGTTTCAATATATTAAATTCGACATGCGGCATCTCTCGTGCCTAGGACCGCTCTCGTGACTGCTTCGAAGAGCTATGTCACTGGCTCTACGTCCGAACGAAAACTCCTCCCGTAAAGCTAAATCACTGGCCTTATATACTACTTATATACTATCTGGCCGGCCCGTATTATGAGCTAATTAACATATGATTAGTTAGACATATAAAACATGTCAATCATTCTATCAAACAATAATTATTATTAGAAATTATTTTATATAACTACCTTTTTGTGACCATAAAAGACACATGCGCTTTCGGTAATTACACTGTACTACTGAATTAGCATTCCAAACATTTTTCTCGGCATTTCAATTAGATTATTTATTACTTTCCTCCCTCCGCCTGTCAAAAATGTGTGTGACTTTTATGGTCCTTTAATTAGTAACAACCTTATGCGTCATACATTATGAAAGCTATTCCAGCAATATAAAAACAATATTAGAAACAAGAGTGCTAGAATGTCACAATATACGCCCGTCACAGCAAAGTTCTTTACACTAGCACCTGTATTTGCAAATGGAATTTCAATTTTGTGGTTGTTTAGTAATCATTGCGATTCTTTTGTTTTTCTAACTCCACAAAAAACTCCTTGCCAGGTAGAGATACCTTAAAATACACCTAAAAATTGAAAGTAACATCTATGTTGTACCACAGAAAAGTGGTCTTACTTTTTCCTTATGGTCAATTATTTAATAGTTACAATATAAGTTATTTATAGTAACAACTAAGGGAAGTTAATCAAATAAAAATGTAAGTCCACACAAAAATCCTTACCAGGTAGAGATAAACCTCAAAATTGGTTGTAACATGCATGTTGTACTACAGAAAGTGGTCTCGAATTTTCCCTATGAATGTAATGAAAAAGTTACAATATAAGCTATCTATAGTAACAACAAAGGGAAGTAATTCTAAAGAAGGGACCTGCGCATGACACTCCGTCTCATGATGGTGTACAATATTGTGCCAAGTTACATCAAAATCCCTCCATGCATGAAGAAGAAATGCTCCAGACAAAAACATTCTTGTATCCGACCTTTGGCCTCTAAGTGTGACCTTGACCTTAGATCTAGGGACCTGGTTCTTGAGCATGACACTCTGTCTCGTGGTGGTGAACATTTGTGCCAAATTATATCAAAATCCCTCCATGCATGAAGAAGAAATGCTCCGGACAAAGTTTTCATTCTTGTATCCTTTGACCCCTAAGTGTGACCTTGACCTTAGACCTAGGGACCTGGTTCTTGCACCTGACACTCCGTCTCATGATGATGAACAATTGTGCCAAGGTACATCAAATTGCCTCCATGCATGAAGAAGATATGCTCCGGACAAAGTCATTCTTGAATTTGACCTTTGACCTCTAAATGTGACCTTGACATTAGATCTAGCGCATGACACTCCGTCTCATGATAGTAAAAAATTGTGCCAAGTTTCATCAAAATCCCTCCATGCATGAAGAAGATATGCTCCGGACATAGTCTGTGGACGCCGCCCATCCGCCCGCCCAACCGCCCGCCCGCCAGGGGCGTTCCCATAGTACGTCTCGTTTTTCAAACGGGCGTATAAAAATGGTTAATTTTGTTACATCTGTCTTACCTAATGCGCAATATTTCCTTACCAAATGTACATGCTACCGATTTCACAGAGGAAACTTGACTTTTTAGAGTACAAAACTTCCTAAATTTCCTTGTACATTGATGGATCTTCGTAAGATAAAGAACATCGAAGACAGAAAGATGAGTATTTTCCTCAGCACAAAATGTCTGCAATCATTCTTCAGCATTTTTCTGAAACACTATAATAATACAGCAAGAGAGGATCGTATATGTAAGATGGCAGTTGAAACAGAATACCATTTTATTACGATATGGCCTTTATACGATGATAGAAGACGGCAGTATTTACCGGTAAAATATTACATTAATCCAACTGTACATAAATTTAATATTTTTAAAAGCACAAGGTCTGAGATATTGTTAAATTATTTTGCAATATTCATGTACAATGCTTTTATAAAGCGAAAAGCAAATTTGTAATTATAGATAAGATATTTTTTTGCTGATGCTATTTTTGTTTATGATGCTTAATGATATACATAGCATCTGATTTGACTAATGATACTTAGGAGTGTTAATTATGTGTTAAGTATACCTTTCATGATTATTCCTTAGAACTGTTTTATCAAATGATTGGCTAGACTGATTGTTTATTGTCATCTTTGGGAGACAGAAATACCACTGTACCTATGATGCTATTCTAATTTTAGTAGGGCAAAATATGGAATGTTTTATAATAATGCAAACTTTAGAGACGCAAAAACAAAGATACTGAATGTTAGTGTTCATGCAATATTTTTGAACAATTATCAAATTATATATTTTAATAATTATTCCAATCATGAAGAAATTTTTTATAAAGCATAAGTTAACATAATTTCTTAATAAAAAATTATGGAAAAGACAATCACTTGTGAATTGTGTTATTTTTACATTTTAATGTAATATGTTATCCTTCTATATTTGTGAAATATTACAAATTGATACTGTATTAAACAATAGAGTATTCCATATACAAGCGTACACACACACAAAATGAAATTACAAATATAGATTATTAAGTGTCATAACCTTACATTATAACGTAATAAAAAAGTTGACATATTTTTAAGAATACCATATGTAAATGTATAAATTTGATCTCATCTAAAATATTTTCCATAGATTGCATCTTTAGTTTCGTTCCGATAAATATGACCATTTTTTTGGAATTTAAATGGAGTCTGAAAAAAAATACAGTAAGAGTACTACTTTCAATTTGAAATATCACAAGCCGTAAAAGCATATGTGCCATAACTCATAAAAATTGTTAAGACAAGTTTTAGGTTTACATCCTGTATTATTTTCTTTTGGTATTACTGAAATAAATTTCATTTTCATCAACAGTTAATCAAGCATATAGTTCATACATTATTTTTAATATAAGTAAAAATATGCAAATACTATGTTCTATTAAATTTTAACACATAAAAAGGAACTAGGCTTATATTTGAATGTCATAAATTGTGGAAAACTACATACATCTATGTTTATATTTGTAGATATTATACATGTGTATAGGTAATAATATATATTATATCAATCTTTAGTGTACCTGTACATTTCTCTAAAATGTCTTTCTGTATTGCATTATATTGTTATTGGCCGGTGGCCACCATCAAATAAATATTTTCTCATTGTCAATATATTTTTGACATTAGGCGGAAATAAATCGAACGGAAATGAAAATGACTATAACAGAAGCTTTTGCTGCAACTGGCAGGTATATGAATATATAGAAAAATGTGTATGTCACTTGCAGTCTTCAGACATTCGATTATTATCACTTGTTGTCGTATTATATCTGGTCTTTTTGGGATCATGGAGAACATTCTGTCTTGTTTATAGAATTCTGCTTAAGCCGGTGCTAGTAGGCGTGGAAGAGGAATGCGCACATACTATAATAAAATAGTGCTTAAAGGAAAGCATTTTATTTATTTCTTTTATCAGTTGAAGAATATGGTATGCAAGAAAAAAATGTTTCGCTCATTTAAGAGGCAGATTGAATTATCTGGCTGTCGTGCGACTGTTTCGTGGTATGAAGCTCTGCAGTTATCTGCAACCACTGATGTTGGTTCGAGTCTCGCTCGGGTGTTTAAGTTTTCATGTAAATAAGCCTTTCAGCTGGCTTACTGAGGGTCAGTGGTTCTGTCCAGGTGCCCTTTCGTGATGAAATAAAACACGGAAGGGCACCCGGGGTACTTCTTCACTATCAAAAGTTGTAAAGACGCCATATGGTCTGTAACTGTAACGGTGTTAAACCCCAAAGCAAACAAGTTTCAACAACGATGACGGTAGTGGCTAACATAAAGTTGTAGTTTTGCTTTCAGCAGATCAACGTTTTAAGTTATATTGGTAATAGACTGACATCAGTCATACGAAATATATATCTGCCCTAAATATTCTATCTGGAAAAATACAATATCTCCTAAAATATCAGTGTATGAAGAAATGAAAACATTATTACAGAATATGTTATTTCAACAGACTTTATAAGTCTATAGTGGTTATAAAAATTGTATTTAATGTTATCCTTGAAACAGTGTGGGGGATTTTACTGTAATGTACGAAATGCGGGTAAAGGATATCGAGACAAAATCACTTGTAAATGTGTGTATATATATTTCCAGGAAATAATAGCAGTAGACCTCTGAGTTTTTTTTCTATAATTTTAACTTTTCCTGAAAGCGCTTTCAGTTGTACATAATCTTTAACAAGTATGTATATTGATAATAAAAACAATTATCCGGAACGGGAACAACATACCGTAAAAATGTTTACGATATACTCGTTTTCATCAACACATATTTACTTATTTATTTTATTGAGATCATGGTCAAATAATATTAATGTATTATGAAATCCTCAATAAGTAAACAATGCTGATTTTTACTTTGGAAAGATATAAATCATATATATAGGATATTGCTGACCTTTCGGGAAAAATTTGCTTAAACCTTTAAAGATATTTGGCCCAGTCAAACATATCATTACAGCAGTATTTCAGATTCTGAGTATTTTCAAACTTTATTTAAGTTACACTTCATATGAAGTTAGTAAGTCTAAATTTATTTCAGACTCAGTACGGTAAAAATCAAACACGTGAAGTGTCGCGTATAAAATAAATACAACTACTCCTAACTGCTGATAAATAATTGCTTTGTAATGTCGTGTCTGTTGTTGACAAAGTATTATTTTCATACTTCAAAAACATCTTTTGTTTTTACTGAATAATATTATAAGCATTACGTGTCAAACCCAGGGAGGTTTTGATCAAATGCTAAATAGAGACAAATGAAGAATCATGAAGATGAGTTTGTCATATTATTGTTGCAGTAGTGAATACAAAATTCATAGAACACAAACAGATTGTCCGAAAAAACGACCAGTACAAATACGGTATTTCTATTCCGCGGAGGGATATTGTTTTGGCTTTGTCAGGCCGCCGGATCGCACGAATGTCCGTCCGAAATTGAAAATACTGTTTATTTAAAACGCATTTAAGCTAGAATCACTAAACATCATATAGATATTAATAAGCAAGTGACCTTTGCTCACATATAGTATTATCCCCCTTGATCCAGTACAGCTGAGTTTTCCCCTTGATTTGGTAAAAAAGAGGATTTTTGACTTACCTAAGTAATCTATAGAAGGATCTTCATGAAACTTTACATAAATACAAGTTACTATAGAGCGGTGGCGCACATGCAATTTCGTCCGGATCACATTAATAATCAGTTATTGCCCTTTGATTATTTTACAATCCATAAATTCGTACATAACAAAGTAAAAGATTGATGGAGCTTCATGACATTTAATACAAATATATATCACTACAGGACGAGTGTGCATGCGTAGCTTTCATCAGGATCCCTTCAGTAAATAAATACAGAGTTATTGCCTAAAACTCATAAATTCCCACTAAATAAAGTAACAAATTGATGGATTTTCATGAAACTCGATACAAATCACTATAGGGCAGAGCTTTTCCTCTTGATTTTTTAAACAAAAGAAACCAACAAGCTCGCTTGATCCTTAAGTGCATAAACTGTGTATATCTGGATATAAGATATCTTTCAAAATATAGTACCCTCATTCAAAAAATCGATCGCTTAATTGGCGGGGGATATAAATTCAATGAATTTACTTGTTATATACTGCTTTATTTCCTACCTATTTACTGAAAGTGTTTCCTTCTATCACATGACGATACAATTGAAACCAAATGTATGTTTTAAGATGCATTCAGTTTTTTGAGTATTTATAGCAACATCCGAAACATACAGACCAAAAACGTAATAATATTTTCGTATTGGACTAGAGTTTAAAAAATCCATATTTTTTCATATTGTACGGGACAACTCTTCCAATCATAAAGAGTCAATTTGAATGACCTCCCTTATATATAGCGTTCCCCCGCAGAGAGCTGTAAAATTCGGGACGGTATCTTCTTTTTGCATGAAACATTAAGTGTTAGCAGTCAAATATTTAGTTAGGACATTTTCTATATGATGATTATCTTTTCGGTTCAAAATTTGATGAAAGGTTGTTTTCGACTTTATTTTTTTTTTTTTTTTTTTTCTGCACTGGGAGTAGCTCTCTATATATTTTCTCGTCATTTCATTTATTGTAATGGTGTGAAATAAAGAGGTAATTAAGCACTGCTGGGTACAATACTGGATTTAATTGGAATCAGCATTCGTCTCGTCAAAATGTAGGTCATTACTGCTGTGTACTAGTCTAACATAATTCAGTATTGTACTCAGCACTGTTAAATAACAAGTTTTCATTATAACCAAATACAAGAATGATGCCAGTTTAAAAATAGGAAAAGCAACATGTGTAGGTCTTTCAATTCACAACACCGTAAACCCAGTCACAGGTTTCAAACATGTTTGACTGTTGCATGGCAATGCTCCAGTAAACACCTCTAGTATAGTAACACAATGATTGTAGTAGAAGAGGTTACTGTGCTGCAGCATCCTCCTGATTCTCCAGATCTGGCAATATGAGGCTTCTGTTTCTTACTAAAATTTAAAAACGTCCAATATGGTGGTAGATATCGATCGCGACAACCTCTCGACTCTGTTCGTTATCCATACATCCGCAATATATCAGTCAACCAACTGCGAGGTTGTCAAAACGTGGATTCATAAACTAAAATTATGCATGTCCATTCATGGGACGACATTTTAGTTCTTAGCACCGCCTGACTTTTCTTCCTCTCGTATGATAAAAAAACAACATTTTGTTTTTACATTTGACGAATATAACATTGACAACAATGTTCCCGTAGGACAACCTGATTAATTTAAACGAAAACGAATACTTTTGTTGAATACTATAGCCAAGGCGTTGGTCAGGTTTGATTTGCTGTTACATTTCAGACAAATAAATTATCAGGATGGTATCTGGTGCATATTAAAACCAAACATATGAACAATCCTTTTAATATAGATTACACTTCATAATTATGTTAGCTTATTAATAAGGAAAGTTTGTAACCGAATACCTTTAATATCATATGTCTCGGGTGTAACAGTTAATATAGAAAGTTATCAATTTACAATTAGCGCATGTCTATTCAATTTGATATGCTATATCGATTTTGTACGCAACGCAAGACGAACCATAGTTATCGCCTACATACTGCGGACGTCATGCGACAACATACGATGGTAAGTATCCAGTACAGGACAATACAGTACGGTTTGTGTGTAAAGTAAGCTAAAAAAAGTAAATGTTCGCTTGACTTAGCAATACCTAGCACTTATAATGTAGTTAGTTTAGTTATTGTTTCTGGCTCAAAGGATCCTGATGTTCACAGAAAGTTATGAAATATATACCGTTAGGCTTAATCCGGCGAAAACCGGCGTTAAACCCAAAACAAACAAATAATCCGGTGATCCTCCGTGCTAGTGTATGGGATGTCTGGAAAAAATATATAAATTGCAGTCTATATATTAATTGAAATTTAATTCTGACTTTAGTTACATAAGAGTGGTAAACGCTATTTATATCCTAATACCATAGTCAAGAATAAAGCTTTTAATAAACTGCACAACTATGCGCGAAAATCTTACGCTTTTAATGCAACTTTAGTGGCATTTGGCATTCAAATGTATTAGTAGTTTATTGAAATTCTGGTCTAAGTATTTATACAAGTATATAAGTTTTTTTTTTTTTTATTTCAAAGCCGCAACATGATAATTACCAAAACATTTCTGATGTCCGCTATTCAGCTGGTACAAACAACGGTAATGTTAGCTAAGCGAGTATTTTATTACAAAGTTTCAATCATACTCTTATTTATTTACATGATTGAATTTTGTTTCTAACACATTTTAGACTCTGATTAGAATTGAAATAATACGCCAATTAGTAGTCATGTAGACGCCAAACGGCTACCCGCCCCTGTTCTATTAAATTTGACCGCTTCTTCACCATACCCACTTTGATATTGTTCAATTACAACTTTAAAATTTAAAGAATCAATGGTTGTAAAAAATATGATGATGATCATCTATTTAAATACGAATGAATTGATCGCCATTTGGGTATAAATAGATACAAAATCAAAGGAGGGATTGTGTCTGCCTTTGTTTAATTTACTAAGGGGAGAATGAAATAAAATTGTAATGTTTTTTTTTCTTCAATATGATTTTCGGTCTTGGGTGCGTTCTCTCAAGAGTCACTATGGAATACAACAGTTTCAGTTGAGGACGGGTTTTACGATAGAAGGAGAATGTATTACATGATAGGTAAATATCTTCCTAATGCATTCGATGAAAACTCAGTATCATTTAAAGTCGTTGCACTAAAGCATAAATATTAGAATTTTTGTCGTTTCTTGTTCTACTTTTTTGTGCTCTAAATGTGTTAATGACATGTTTCCCTATACGACAGGAATAGAATATGTATAACAAAGAGAAGGGAAATGTCAAACAATGGAAGTGATTGACATTAACTTTTAGCCTGCTGGCGGCAAGTGATTCTGCCTTTGCGACCAGTGCAGACCAAGACCAGCCTGCACATCCGTGCAGTCTGATCATGGTCTGCACTGTTCGCTATTCAGTAAGTAAATTTTCAGTAAACACCCCTAGTAATTATAAATGGTATTGCCCAAATTGAATGATGGACCAGTCCATTATAGAAATTTAGCAGGTTAAGGCAAAACATCATTTATTCGTAAAAAAATATTTAAACGAATAAAATTTACCAAAACATCCAGAGAAAATTCACTAAAATAGAAAAAGTGGAAACTTTACAGGTCGTTCAACACGACAAAAACGAAAATGTTGCAGGCTCGGTTTGATTGAGCCTGTTCATGGACGGTAGTGGAAATGCATGCTACCGTCCACGCCCTCTAGCCCCGGGTTGAGCAGAACTCAACATTTACACATGCTAAAAGTACAAAAAGCAATTTAGAGACATCCGCAGATGTATTCAAACGGCGGTGAACATGGAACCTTCAATGATACACGTGTTGAGGCGTGTAATTCCATGAAGAGCGGCATTTGGTCCCCAGATAAAATAATGGGTTAGCCACAAACGAGAAAACAATGGGCAGAACTAAACAAACTGGAATTTAGGAAGGGGATCTGAGGTTATGGAGCCTACGTATCACAGGAACTGTCAAAAGACAAAATTAAAAAGCAGGCACCATATCCAAGGGATGATTATACAATACCCAAGGCTATGAAATCGGGAGTATTGGAACCACCCAAGCCGAAATGGTCATGTTGAGAAACTAAACAGTACCAATAACACGGCATAAAAGTCGTGCTGAACGATCTGAGAAGATCGAAATATAACAGCCCCGATTGAATGTACGGGGAGACTTTTTACGGCCGCCACACGGCACAAACAACGCTGCTGTGATAATAAAATAGAAAAAAGTGGAAACTTTACAGGTCGTTCAACACGACAAAAACGAAAATGTTGCAGGCTCGGTTTGTTTGAGCCTGTTCATGGACGGTAGTGGAAATGCATGCTACCGTCCACGCCCTCTAGCCCCGGGTTGAGCAGAACTCAACATTTACACATGCTAAAAGTACAAAAAGCAATTTAGAGACATCCGCAGATGTATTCAAAAATACTTATATCAAGGTAGTTTTACACGTTTGTGTAACCGGAAAACACAGAATGGAATTCTGCATTGTAGAACAAATATGAGTCAAACGTGAAGTCAGTCGTAATATTAAACTTGATTGGTTAATACACTTTTCTCATGTTTAATACCTAAATTAATATATTTTTTCTAGGAATATGACCGTATTTTTCTGCCATGTTCGCAATAAAATGAACACATATCACAAATGCGTTATAAGACAACAGAGTTCACAGCATTGTTTATGTCTAGGTACTGTAATAAACTTGAAGTATTTCAGACTTGTGGTGGCTGTAAAAAGTCTTCCCATACCTGGACTCAGTGTTACTATATTTTCGTGTCCCTTGGAATCATGGTTTACACTCATTATTACTATAATAAGATTCCGCTCAAGACGTTGCTATGGGGCTTGAGGGGTGTTATGGATTTCATAACCTCTCGTGAACAGACTCGGTCAAACCCAATCTGCTATTATGTTGCCTGGTTGCGTTTTATAATTCTAAAGGATTTTTTTCACAGATTTTATTATTGGATATTTCAGACTTTGGATATATCAGACTTGCCCCACTGTGTTCCTTTGTTTGTTCGTTTTGTCCTTGTGTGTTGACTTTGTGTGCGCGCGTGAGTGTATGCTTATTGTTCGTCTTGTCCTTATGTGTTGGCTTTGAGTATGTGTGTGTGTGTGTTGTTCGTTTTGTCCTGATGTGTAAGCTTTGAGTTTGTGTGTGTGTGTGTGTGTGTGTGTGTGTGTGTGTGGTGCACGCGTTTGCGTGCTGGGGGGTTCGTTTTGAGGAGGCTGCGCTCTTGGTGCGTGGCATTCCGTTTGATATTTCTCTTTGTTTTTTTGTAAGATAAGTCAGTTCAACAAGACTTAAAACGCTTGAGGTTACAGTATTTTGCATAGTTCTCTGTATCATATTATCATTCTTGCTTATAGTGTTTCTTTTTAACTTCACAACGAAATATAAAAAAAAAGCTGAAAATTAATTTCTGACGTCATGCTATTTAACATTTATTGAATGGCTTCTCGGTCAATGGTCAGAATTGTTGGCCGTCGGACCTAAGGCAATAATTTTGACTATTGACCGGCAAGCAATCAAATAAGTGTATATCATTTAACATGGTAACAGTACTTCTATGACAAAAAATCCGTTTTACCAGCTCTATTAATACACGGGTGATCATTTAATCATGGCACCACTATCCACTATTTTATTATATCATGATAATCACGAAATTTTTTGACTCTCAGTTAACACAACGTGCAGAACCAATTGAAATACTACTGAAGTTAAGAATTACTTCCACTTCTTTTGTGACGAATAACATTTATTTAGTATGTTTGAATCATCTTTTGTTACAGTAACAGATTCTTTTCATCCACATGTAGAAAATTATTAATAAGGAAATAGGTAATATATCATCTTTTACATTTATATTTTATGGCATGAAATTGCTGTATTATTAAGGAATAAAAGGGAAAATGTACTATTTATCAGTCATAAGCTTATGTTGTTCAAAGCAACGAGCCGTCCATACAGTATCTAATAATATATACAAATTGCGTAAGATTTAAAACTTGTACATTTTCCTCTTTAACGCGATTTCAAGAAAAGTGCTATCATTCTTAGGTCTCACCCTTTGCTGCCAGGTATAACCAATGTTTGTTAAATCATGCCTTATAAATATGTATATTCAAGATCTTGCTCTATTGACCACTAAGAATACTGCCTGAAATATAAGTACCCCTATTCAGTTTCAAGCTTCCTAAATATCTAATTATGAAACTTATTTAGGGAGGGTAAATGTACTATTTATCAGTCATAAGCTTATGTTGTTCAAAGCAACGAGCCGTCCATACAGTATCTAATAATATATACAAATTGCGTAAGATTTAAAACTTGTACATTTTCCTCTTTAACGCGATTTCAAGAAAAGTGCTATCATTCTTAGGTCTCACCCTTTGCTGCCAGGTATAACCAATGTTTGTTAAATCATGCCTTATAAATATGTATATTCAAGATCTTGCTCTATTGACCACTAAGAATACTGCCTGAAATATAAGTACCCCTATTCAGTTTCAAGCCTCCTAAATATCTAATTATGAAACTTATTTAGGGAGAACTGAATCATCTTTTTGCAAGTTCGCATTTTGAAATATAGTATATATTATATTATCAAGCTCTTATTTGATAAACTGACCATTTTATATGGTGTATTTTTAGCTCACCTGAGCCAAAGGCCCAGGGTGAGCTATTTGATCACTAACCGTCCGGCGTCCGTCGTCCGTAAACTTTTACTTTAAACGACATCTCCTCATAAACCGCTAGGCCAAACTTCAAAGGAATGTTCCTTGGGTAAAGCTCTACAAAATTTTTTCAAAGAATTGAATTCCATACAGAACTCTGGTTGCCATGGCAACCGAAAGGAAAAACTTTAAAAATCTTCTTCTCAAAAACCAGAAGCCCTAGAGCTTAGATATTTGGTGTGAAGCATTGCCTAGTAGACTTCTACCAAATTTATTTAAATCATGACCCCGGGGTCAAAATTGACTCCGCTCCAGGGGTCACTTGATTTTACTTAGGAAAATCTTAAAAAATCTTCTTCTCAAAAACCAGAAGCCCTAGAGCTTAGATATTTGACATGTAGCATTGCCTAGTGGACCTCTACTAAAGTTGTTCAAATCATGACCCCGGGGTCAAAATTGACCCTGGCCCAGGGGTCACTTGATTTTACATAGATTTCTATAGGAAAATCTTCAATTTAAAAAATAAAATAAACCAGAAGGCCTAGAGCTTAGATATTTGACATGTAGCATTGCCTAGAGGACCTCTACAAAATTTGTTCAAATCATGACCCCGAGGTCAAAATTGACCCCCCCCCCCCCCCCCCCAGGGGTCACTTGCTTTTACATAGGAAAATCTTCAAAATTTTTCTAAAAATAAACTAGAAGGCCTAGAGCTTAGATATTTCACATGTAGCATTGCCTAGTGGACCTCTACAAAATTTATTCAATCATGACCCCCGGGGTCAAAATTGACCCCGCCCCAGGGGTCACTTGATTTTACATAGGAAAACCTTCAAAAAATTTCTAAAAATAAACCTGAATGCCTAGATCTTAGATATTTGACCTGTAGCATTGCCTAGTAGACTTCTACAAAATTTGTTAAATCATGACCCCGGGGTCAAACTGACCCCGCCCCATGGGGTTACTTGATTGTACATCGAAAAATCTTCAAAATTTTCTAAAAATAAACCAGAAGGCCTAGAGCTCAGATATTTGACATGTAGCATTGCCCAGTGGACTTCTACAAAACGGTTCAAATCTTGACCCCCCAGGGTCAATCTGACCCAGACCCAGGGGTTACTTGATTTTACATAGGGAAATCTTCATAAATTTGCTAAAAATAAACCAGAAGGCCTAGATCTTAGATATTTGATATGTAACATTGCCTAGTAGACTTCTACAAACTTTGTTCAAATCATGACCCCGGGGTAAAATTGGTCCCGCCCCAGGGGTTACTTGATTGTACATCGGAAAATCTTCCATAAAAATTTCTAAAAATCATCAGTTTGACATTTGAAACATGTAGCTTATATTATTCAGGTGAGCGATCCAGGGTCATCACGACCCTCTTGTTCAATATAAAATGATGCAAATTTATCACAGACCTAGTTAAAATGCACATGTAAAATTATTTGAAAGCTGTATTTGATGCATTCGTAGAACACAATGTAGTGCTCAGAGTACCTGCCATGAAAGATATTCTGTTAGATTTAAATATCAACAGGCCCATATTTATATCCGGCTTCCTTATTAAATAGTTTTATCCAGGCATGAAATCTGACGCGTCTTCATTCTTATATAAATATAGTGGGTTTTAAAGAAACTGGAGAAATCTATTAAATCTTAAGCAACTTCATTCATGGGTATTTGATGTGTTTTATTACACTTTTCTTGACCAGTTTGAGGTAAAAAGTCCAGTCATAAAAACATAACAGTGACGGGAAACAAAATTCTAAAAGTTGTTATTCCCACTTTTCCTAAACTACAAGTTCTTTAAAGAGAAGGCAGTTTCCATGTATTACTAAGTCATTTGTGTTGTTAAGAGCGTATGAAGCAAAATAATTTAAGAAAATGTTTAAAACATTATTTAACTTTCCATAACTTTTAACCCTTATCAAGTTGGACACGATTGATCCTGCCTTTGCGACCAGTGTAGATCATGATCAGCCGACACATCCGTACAGTCTGATGATCTGCACTGTTCGCCATTTAGTCAGTATCTTTTGGAAAGCACCCCTTTTACCAGTTTAATGGTACTACCCAAATTGAAAGATGGACAAGTGCATTATAGAGGTTTAAGGGTTAAACTATGCGTCTTCCTAGTGTAGTTATGAATTAATATCGATTTTAATAACAGCGAAAAATTGGTGGTGTCTTGCCCACTGCAACTTTCGATACAATTGGAAAATCTCTCCTTCTATCAAGCTCTAGACATTTATAAAGATAAGTTTAACCAATAGTCACAGTGCTTCATTTGCCTCTGATACGTATCGAGCGAAGATAATTCTGTAATCGTCATTGCATATTTGGATAAGTTATTTTACACTGGATATACAAGATAACTTAGTAGAAACATCAACAAACAATACAGAAAAATACAGAGAACAAACGCTACAAAAGGCAGATGAATAGAAGCATTTAATAGTAAAAAAATTTCGGAATTTCAGAAACTTATTTATTTACTTTTGAAAAAACGGACGATACTTCTAGTATGCCTCTCAATGGAATTTAAAACAACTTTGATAAAATATAGTTTTTTTATCTACTCTGGTGTTTAAAATATGGCGACGCAGGAAATATATAATACGTCATTTAACATGTCGTCCTATAGTCAGCAACCTTTATCTTCATGGTTTGATGCGATAAAGTTTTTGAGAAATATCTTTATTCCTGTGATAGTTTGTGTTGGATTATTTGGAAATACACTCTCACTGATGGTTTTCTCGACCGAAAGTATGAGAAAATCTTCTAGCTCAGTATTTTTAGCCTCGCTTGCGTTTGTAGACAACACATTTTTGATTTGTTTGTTAATCACATGGATTGACGGGGAAGTTCATTCGGTTTTAGTTTGTGATTTAGCTTGTCAGTTACTCATATTCACAACATATGTAACCAGTTTTTTAAGCGTTTGGTTTATAGTCTGTTTTACCTTTGAACGTTTCATCGCAATCTGCTTCCCATTGAAGAGCACTTACATTTGTAGCGTGTGTCGAGAAAGAGGAACTGTTTTTATTTTGACAATAATCGCTTGTGTGATGTATAATTTCAGCTTTTGGACTACAGGGATGGAGCAGTGGGGTCCTTTGCTACGATGCTCTCATGATCCAAAATATATACAGTTTCTAAATATAGTAACATGGATTGATACCTTCCTCACAATGGTAATTCCATTTTTCATGATCGTATTTATGAATACGATGGTATTACGAAGTGTTATGAAGTGCAAACCAAAAGTTAAGGAAGTGAAATGGAAAACAAGGGATAAACATACATTTACTGAAACCTCATTTGCCGAACTTCTGAACAAAAACATTGTTACATCTATTCGGAAACGGCCAAGAATACGAGTTAACACAAGAGTACAACGGAGAAGTCCACAGATTAGGGTTACAAGAACATTGCTGTTCGTATCTACTACATTTCTAGTTTTAAATCTTCCATCTCATACTATGAGACTATACAATCTGATATCGCTGATAACATCAGACACCAACACCATTAGCGTACAATTCTCTTTCCTACAAGAATTGACACTTATGTTCTATTACATAACATTTAGTTGCAACTTCTTCCTGTACACATGTTTCGGGCGGAACTTTAAACATGCGTTATATCATATGATATACTGTCAGTCAGTAAAAGAAACCCATCGGAGAAAAATGCTGCTGCGATTAAGCTCATCGCAAGGTCGGACGACATCGCATATTGAATAACTTTATATGTAAGAGCAAAATGGCACAATAACACATCTTTGTAACTGTTTACTGTTGCAAATATATAGTAGTAAATTACTTAACTTAATGTTTAAAGTGATGAGTTCGTTTGGGGGTCGGGCGGGGAGTGTGGTCGTAATTGAACACGGGATCTTACAAATATTTATCAGATAATATACGTGTTTCAGTGTTCAGATAACTTATATTGTGACCACTTAATTAAACGAATTTGTAAATTATGGGAAAATTAATGCGAAATGCTGTTGTTTTCAATATAAGCTGTTGCAATTTGGTGTACACTAGTCCAAAAAATTGTGACTAAGTTTAAATACATTATTGTTTTGTGATTCAGTTAAGGTTCATTTCTGTTTTTCTTAAATTGAACAAATATATTTTTTTTTCATATTTTCCGTAATGAAATGTTTTGTTGTATTGTTGTACATTTTAGTTTCGCATATATTGTTATTGAGCAAATAAACAAAAAGGACTTTGAAACTTGTTCGTTTATTTGAATTCTACTTTACATACATAGATATTATACGCACAAATTCCTTTTATACGGTATACACATTTCAAAAGCTGACTTAAAGTGTATATGTTTTTTCTCTTTAAGTTCCTTCCTTTCGTGTAGATTATTAAGTGATATACCAATGGATGAGATCTCATCTACTACAGACCATGTAAATTAACAAACTTCATCAGGAAATAGTATAACTTTAAGAAGGCGTTGAATCAGAATGCGTTGATTTTCTCTGACATACTTCCATATAATCATGCTGATATAATTTAAACTACATTCTTTTTTTCAAATTATCCTTGTCTTTTTCATTAAGCTATCTATCTAATCAACGTACATTAAACCAGAAGATATTTAGAAAGATCAGAGATGTAGATTTAAAAACTGTATACCGAAATCCATATTTAAGCCATGCCATGAGAAAACCAACATAGTGGGTATGCGACCAGCATGGATCCAGACCAGCCTGCGCCTCCGCGCAGTCTGGTCAGGATCCATGCTGTTCGCTAACAGTTTCTCCAATTCCAATAGGCTTTAAAAGCGAACAGCATGGAGCCTGACCAGACTGCGCGGATGCGCAGGCTGGTCTGGATCCATGCTGGTCGCATACCCACTATGTTGGTTTTCTCATGGCACGGCTCATATTTGTATAATATAGATGATCCATCGTGTAGATATTTTCTTTATTTGTAAACAAACAAGTTACTTATTATTTGTTTAAAAAATTCTTTTTTGGAAAATAATTTCAATTTCCTTGAAGCCTGCTTTTCATTATAAATTTCTCGTGTGTCTATCTTCCTGATATAAAAATTAAAAATGTTTGGAAGAATGAAAAAAAACTTTACTAATAATTTCTTTTACACGTTTTCTGCTCGCTTTTCATTTTAAAATATAAACCATCTTTAAGTTAATAAATAGCTCTAAATGTTTCTTCCAAATATTGCTTAATATTATATACGGCTATCGGGATAACCTTGCCAGGCAAAACTACATTTTCCTTTTTTTGTACAAAATCCATTCATTTTTGCATATATTGTTATGCAAAATATTCGAAAATTTATATGACTTTCTTCATTCAATTACACGTTAAAATTGTTTCGAATAACTTATTTTGTATTTCTCATTTATTAATTTAAAACAGAGATACAGCAGGATGTTCTATATTATAGTAATATACATTCACTTTCTAGTGTTGCAAAACACAACACATTAACAATGTGTTTAGTATGACAAACATTTTTTTCACTGTTCCGTCGATGCTTTTTTTATAATGCTGAACAATAAGGATAACATAGTTTTTAATTCTGTAAAATTACAACTTAAAAATCTCAACCGTCTTCACTATTAATATGGATCTACATCGAGGTTATCAATAATGACGTCGCTTATATAAATAATAAATATTTTAAAATTGTCGTTATCACGAGGGCTATTCAAAAATAGCGTAGACATTTCCTCTACCTTTAATATACTTTAATGAAGCAAAACAAAACTACACCATCGTGATTAGCAATCTTTCTAGTAACTTTTTTTTGCAAATTTGACGTGATTATAATCATACAGTCAGGAGTTACTCATCCTCAAAAACAGTCATTTACACGAACCCGGCGCACGGTGATCATAACTTAACGACGTTAGCGACGTCGTGCCTTCATCGAGATGCTTCCAGTAAGTCTGCATTAATCAATATTTGTAAATGTCCTTTGTTGATTTTGTTAAACAATACCTAAGTCATAATAAATTGTTTCGATAGAATGCCGAAAAATGTATGAACACTAATGCCAAGCATCTCGGACAGGGTGCTCAACGTGAGTACTTGGTCTTTTATCCAAGGCGTCATACTTTGACGTTAACGTCGGACCACGGATTATTTCTTTTCTCTCTCCACCTCCGCTGTATTTAAGCAAGTCTGTGCCATTTGCGAATTGTTTGTACCACTTGAAGACCAAGACATTACAGACCGAACATTATTGTGGCGTCTGCTTCATAAGTTGTTAATTTCAGTTGCTGTTTGCCAAAATTTTTACATAACTAAATAACTGCCTTATTATCTTTGCGAGTCGATTACGACATAACATGCATTATAAACAATAATACTAGCTTAGTTTAAACGTTGTTTACTTCCGCCTCCCACATCCAAATGATGCCATACTCTCAAAGCATGTCGCCCTGACGTTTTGGTACACTTAGACGTATTTTCTGGCAAATGTCTTCCTTCAGTGCAAACGTTAGCGATAAAAATCAAATTATGACAGATGAAAAAAGACTGCGCCGGTAATGCGTAACTATGGTAATTAAAACGTTCTATGCGCTTCGCTTATCAGCAAAATTTTTACAAAAAAATGTATGACGAAACAAAAGAAAGATTGCGAATAACAATGGTATATTTTTCATTGCTCTTTACACAATATGCGGCTTTTGAAAGCAAAAGTCTGCGTAATGTTTTAACAGCCCTCGTATCATTGAAAAAAAAAAAAAAACAACATAAAATATGAAAAATTGCATAAATTCCGTAATTTTAGGCTTTGAAAACAATCAATGCAAATAGTTAATATTATTTTTCATTCAGAAACGGTTTAAACACTTTGATGAAATATTTTTCCTTCATCTTCCAAAGGGTAGTATTGTATTCTTTCGGCTTGTAAAATGGAAATATTTGGAGTTTCGATGTACAGTATTTTGCACGTCTTGCTATATGTCTGCTATCTGGAAGTATCACTGTGTCTGTTTGTCTTATATGTTAAAGTGTTATCCTGTTTCTTAGATTGATTGTTTCTCCTATATAATCTTCTCTACAACCAGAGCAGCGTATCATATTTACCGTATTCCTAATTTAGCAAGTTCCTGAAAATTTTATTTGAAATAATTGCCTTTTTTAAAATGCAAATGTGTTCCCTTCTAGAACATGAGGGCATAATTCACAGTTTCCCTCTGCTATATTTGTTTATTTGGTATTCGTCGTCAAATTTTAGCGTGTTAACAATCTCTTATCTGTTTTTAAAAATGGTAGATTATATTTTTAAGACGCTAAAAAATCTGCATTTCTCGGGTTGTGTGTTGATACGAATAGAACTGTTGGAGTATCATCTCTTTCTTTTACCTGCCTTAATTCTTTTTTTTTTCTGATTCTTTGCGGCATTCTGATGTCATTTTTAACAAGTGACAGTGACTTATGCTTCGTAGTTACCCTTTGTCACCTTTGAAAATGGCATCAGAATGGCGCAAAGAATTAAGACATGTAAAAGAAAGAGATGATACTCCAACAATATTGTTCGTATGAAATTTACCTGCCGGTATAAAAACAAAGAGAAATATCAAACAGGGAATGCCACGCACCAAAAGCGCAGCCTCCTCAAGACTGATGTCTATCTTCGTGCAATTTTGCTCGTGTGAAAATATTTGACATTATAGTAATGTATATAACTACTAATGTATGCAAAAATGTTGGTTACAATGGTCCAAACAATTAGATATTGCATACAAGCGTACTACGTAGTGCAGAAATGTATGAATAATTGGCGCAAGTAAGCAAGAAGAAAATAAAATCCATTACGGAAATGACATTATGGAAATATTGCATATTTGCAAATGATTAGTGATCAATACCAATGAATACTAATGATAAGGTATCAGGCGGTAAAGACGCAATCGACTGTTAAGACATTACTGCTGATAGCCTTTCTTATTACAAATTCATTAGCTCTTTTGCGAAGACGGAAGTTGCATTCTAGCGACAGTCGAAATATTTCGAGGCATTTATTGTGCTTTAGTACTTGTTAAAAATCATTCTTTATTGAATTTTTGGCCACCTGGCCTTTATCAAAATATGTAAACTGGATATTACATAGCTGTATTAATGACATTTCATTATTTGATGTCCAAGTAATATATCTTCTTCCCTGTGGAAGGTGGAAGATGTTTGAATTGATATATAGTGCTTTATTTATTGTACTTTAAAATGTTCTAGATTTGAATCTTATCTGGCCTCACCCATGAACTGATATTTTATAGTTGGCATCTCTTTAAGCCTTAAATCATTCCTGGTTGTGAAAGATTTCAATTGTTTGCCCTACTACAGCATGATCTTGCTATAAGTTATAAAAAGGTATCAAGGTATGTAACCTGATCGTTCTGCACTTTATTGGTTCCAATGTATCAATACTAATGCTAACTGTGTGGCAAAAAAGTACTTAGGCCCATGACACTTTCCTTTTTTTCAAAATTATAACAAGACCTGTCACTAATGATGATGAATACCCACCCCCGGAGAGCAGCTTATTGTTAGAGGCACACAGATATTGAAAATATGATACATTGCATTTGCATATTGCAAATTTATGTTCAGTGAGATCAAAATCACGCGGAAGCACTGAGGTAAATGAAAATCAGATAGTGAAATACAGATAAATATTTAAATCAGTTCCAAAATGTGTAAAAATTGAGGACAAATATTTGACTTGCCATATACATATAAATAAAAAATTGAAAGCAATAACTTTCAAACAAGAGCTCCGCCAAGCGGGGCAATATACGCCCGAAGGATTACATCATAGGAAGGGAGCAAAATTTAAAGAACTTGACTGTTTGGAATTGTGTCAACTGATAAAATAAATGTAACGATAAAAAAACAAGGGTATATAGCTACGTCTTCCCGTGGTTTATATGTTTTTATGCACAAACCTGTGTTCAGGACAAAGCGGCGACGTCGGACTTCATTGTTTACCACAAATTGTTTACCTGTGCGCAAACAGAGAGGGATCCGTTTTCTCATTTACCACAGAGAGGGATCCGATATGTATGCGCACCATGTGCTTCTTAACTCAAAGACATTGCCGCGCAGATTATCTTTATATGTCGCCTAAAAGCACTTACTTTTTACAGTTAAATGTATTGATAACTGGTCGCGTGTACGTCCAATTGCTGCAAATCGCGATTTGGGGAGGTTCTTGCGTTTTTCAAACATGACATTCCCTGTTTTGTTGATTATCCATCCTTGTTTGTGCTGTGGGTTTCGTTTTGGGGAGGCTGCGTTTTTGATGCGTGGCATTCCCTGTTTGTCTTTATTTTTTAGATATCCAGAACATTCTTTATGTAAATGAATATTCTCAACATGTAGTTTTTTTACCTATTTATAGGTGTTAAGTATTTTAAATTGATCCGTTCTTTGAAAGTTTCTTTGAATAAAAAGAAAAATGGAGGACTAAATGGAGGACTAAAATGTGCTGTTTTATATCATGTAGATCAAAATGACTGAATTTTACAAACGAAATTAGATCTATGTCAAATCATTCGATCTCGTGGTTTTAACAAAAACTGACTCAAATTCGTGTATGGAGTAAATAAACGACTTTTTGTTCATTGAGTGGCAAAACTGCGATAGCCACGAAAATTTGCCCCTCATGAGGTTTAACCGTAACATGCCGATGATATGTATAACTAGGCTAGGCACTGATAACTACTGTAAGGTTTGGTTGAAATCTGTCAAATAATATTAGAGAAGTCGTCAAAACATCATAAAAGTAGATGGATAAAGGGCTATAACTCTGCTGAAAATCATCAAATCGGAAAGTGCTTACGATATATACAACTAGGCTTGCTCTATATATGACAATATTATACATACCAAAATTTATGATAAGAGGGATGATTTTAATTTTAGTATTGTAAATTTTCCCCATTTGGATGGGGATGTACCTCAGGCTACATCTTATGGGGTATATATTTCTCAATTAATTCGGTTTGCCAGAGCGTGTAGTCATGTCAAACATTTCAATGAACGTAATCAATATATTACAAGTAAACTTCTTCAGCAAGGCTACCGTTATTACAAATTGCGTAAATATTTTGCTAAATTTTACTATCGTAATTCTGATTTAGTTTTAAAATTCAATAGTAATTTAAAGACACTTCTGCGAGAAGGTTTATTTCTAAACCCGTTTTTATGGGGATGTGGTTACCTGTGAAGTTTCCACTTTTTGCTATTTTACAAACTTCATAAGATCTTGGGTCATGGTAATTTTCCAAATGTATTTGGTAAAATTATAAAACGTTTAATAAAAGAGTACGACCCAACTGTTTTGAGACATACCGCATGTTTAGTGTTCAACCCGTTTACAGTTGGACATTACGCTTCCCTCTTTGATTGTGTCTGACGGAAGAGGGGGGAGGACTCTATGATACGCAGTTTTTAAATCCTACCAGGACTGAACTGTTTTGATATCTGTCTTCTGGCCTGTTTCGTCGGGCCCTTAAGGGTGTTTCTCTTGTTGCTCTGTCTTCTGAAAAGGCATTGAGTACATACGTTTTTGGTTCTTAAGGTTTGCTTTTTATATATTTATACACGAGCATTTTTGTGTTTTACATGCCATGCATTTTTGTTTCCATTACGTGTGTTAGAGATTCACCTGGAGGGGATTACTTTTATTTACACTGTCCCGTGTCTTTGGAACATGGTGGGTGTAAAAGTGAGGTTGGGTGCGCACCATAAACCGGTTTAAGCTTCCCAGTGGTGTTTTACCACTGACCGTTCCAAGGCGGTGCCCCACTGTGTTCCTTTGTTTGTTCGTTTTGTCCTGATGTGTTGGCTTTGTGTGTGTGTGTGTGCGTGTGTGTGCGTGTGTGTTTGTGATGTGCACGTCTGCGTGCTGTGGGATTCGTTTTGGGGAGGCTGCGTTTTTGGTACGTGGCATTCCCTCTTTGATATTTGTCTTTGTTTCTTTTTGGCAATGATCACTCTTGTAAAGTTTGATGTAACTCCGTCCGTTGGTGTCGGAGGAGTTTTGTGGACAAACTCTGTGACAGACGGATACCGCCTCGGTAGCCTAATGGTAGAGCGTCCGCTTCGAGTGCGGGAGGTCATGGGTTCGGTCCCCGGCCGCGTCATACCAAAGACGTAAAAAATGATACTAGTAGCTTCCTCGCTTGGCGCTCAGCATTAAGAGGATAGTGCTAGGACTGATCAGCCCGGTGTCAGTATAATGTGACTGGGTGGGATGTCATGCCACATGTCTACGGCGTGATATTCCAGTGAGGCAGCACTATAAAGTTGGGCATTGTGCTCATTGCTACAAGTAGACACCGTCGTTTATATGACTGAAAAATTGTTGAAAAAGACGTTAAACCCGAACACATACACACTGTGACAGACAGACAGACTGACTGACAACACTAAATCAATATGTCTCCACGAATACATATCGGAGACATAACTAAGCGGTATAAGCATATCTATCACATGTCCGTTATATTATTACGTACATTATTACGTACATTTTTATCCCCCGCCGATGAAATCGGGAGGGGGTATTGAAATGGCGTTGTCCGTCTGTCAGTCCGGCCGTACCTGGTAGAATTTCATGAAACTTGAAATAAACATGAACCAACATACCGCGATGATGCCCGTCAAGTTTTTTTTTGATCGGTCAATTTCCCTTAGAGTTATTGCCCTTGATTCAATGAAAAATGTCCATCCACAGCCATTTCTCAGTAACTAGCAGGTAGAATTTCATCAAACTTGAAATAGACATGAACCAAGACATTGCGATGGTGCCCTTCAAGTTTTTTTTTTTTGATTGGTCAATTTCCCTTAGAGTTATTGCCCTTGATTTAATGAAAAATGCACAAAAATGTCCGTCCTCAGCCATTTCGCAGTAACTAGCCGGTAGAATATCATCAAACTTGAAATAAACATGAGCCAACATACTGCAATGGTGCCCGTTAAGTTTTTTTTTTTTTTTTGGATTGGTCAATTTCCCTTAGAGTTATTGCCCTTGATTTAATGAAAAATACACGTCTGCAGCCATTTCTCAGTAACAAGTTTGTAGAATTACATGAAACTTGAAATAAATACGAACCAACATACTTTTAGGATGCCCGTTATTTTGCTTTTTTATTTGTCAATTTTCCATAGAGTTATTGCCCTTTAATTGTTTAAAATCCACAGATTTGTACGTAACAAACCTAAAGTTTTGTACCCTCACCCCCCCCCCCCCCCCCCCCCCCCCCCCCCCTCCAAAAATAAAAACATTCATTTTCTGTTAATTTGATTTTGACTAATGAAATTATTTGCTTCTTTGTAACATTCTTAACTTCTTGCCAGATGTATTTTTTGCCGTTCCTCACCACAGACCCTTTCGGCGGGGGATACCAATTCATCGAATTTGCTTGTTACCTTAATATTTTTCTGAATGTTTGAATAAACTGGATGTACTAAATATTTTTATTAAGGAAGCAACACATAAAATGTTACTGACAAGAATTTTGAATGTCTCTGTGAAGCTGAAATAGTCTGAATCCTTGCAAAAGAAACTTACAACCCAAAGAAGCATATTATTTTATTACCTTTTTCATATTCTTGAAAATGATTTTTTGAAGATGGGTTACATTTAGCCACGAAAAGATGGTTTAGTCACTGAAACTGCAAAACAATTAAATGCCAGTAAAACATATATTTTTCAATACCTCCATTTTTAGACGATTAAAGAAGCTGACAACAAATAGGAAGCTGCCTCAGGAATGTTTCATTTCTTTGTGTCTTGTTAAGCCCATTCGGTAATTGTACACGTCGCATTGGTACCTTTTCAGATCCAGATGTTTATCCATGTGATCCTTGTGATAGACTTTTGGCGATGCCTTGAAGTCACATGTGTTACTTGTGACGAAATTGTTCTGTTATGACGTGCAAAGTCAGCTTGAACAGCAAATTCTTTGCCACATAAGTCGCAAAAAATGTGTTTTAGTTTCACCATGAGCATGACATCTGTAACGTGGCTTCTGCTCCAACCCGGGACTAGAGGGCGTGGACGGTAGCATGCATTTCCACTACCGTCCATGAACAGGCTCAATCAAACCGAGCCTGCAACATTTTCGTATTTGTCGTGTTGAGCGACCTGTGAAGTTTCCACTTTTTCTATCTTCTCACGACATACATATGGTGCTATTCTTTTGTGTCTGTTTTAATTTCCTTACGACTAAATGTTGTACCACATTCACGACAGACGTTAACTGCATCATCAGGCATTATTTCTGAAAAAAATACATGTTCAATATCATTTTCGTGTAAAATTCAAATTTCTTACAAATTCAAAATAGGTACATAAGTCTCTATAAAATGTTCTATAAGTTAGAACACTTAATGAGGATTAGCAATAGGCCAACAGGATATTTAGTTCTGAATTTATTACGTTTTTTTTTGTTTTGATGAAGTATCACATCAAAAAAACATAAATAATCTGGAATGTTTAGATACTTACACTAGATATAAAGACGTTCCTCTGACTTCATTGTCTGTATTCTTTTCTCAATAATTAACACAGTTGATTAAACGCTCGTCTGATATAATAAATAAGTACATTTTACCTATTATAATCAACTCAAAATATACGTATATGGGTGATATAACCAGACGTTTTTACAAAGGAACATGCATCTTTTCAAAGAAAGTTTCAATGTACGAAAGGAGCTAACTTATGTTTCAGAATTGTATGATTTAGTATAAGTAAGAATTAAGTGACTATGTGTAGTTTTGCTATAATTATGAAAATACATTAAACAATTGATTCGAGCTTGTTTGGAAAAGAAACACGTGTTCCGTATCTTTCTTAAAATCCACGTGTTCCGTACCATTTTCTTGTAACTTTCAAGAACGAGTCAAATCAGTAAAATACCATCTTTTCGCTTATGCTGCATTTATGGATATATCGACAAAAAAAAAATAGCGTTGCTTTTACTCGATGCGAGTGTTCCGTGCCTATCGTTCCGAATCGTTAGAAGAACTTTTCACAAATACTCTCAAAAACACAGGTCTGGAATGTTTTAAAAATCTCTGTTAGCCTGGATAGCTATTACAATGCCGGATACTTTGCTTGATTTTACATATGAAAATCTTAAAAAATTTTCTTCTCAAAAACCAGAAGCCTAGAGCTTAGATATTTGACCTGTAGCATTGCCTAGTGGACCTCTACTAAAGTTTCTCATCAAAGTATCTCATCAAAATCGGTTACGTATAAGCTGAGAAATCAAGACTCGAGGCCGATGTGCCCGTTTGATTACGTGGTATGGCCACACTATAAAACAATTAGATCTAATAATACTAAGGTAAAAATACACATAGTTCCCACGTTTAATTACGCTTAGTTCTGTTAGTGATTTCACCGACCATTTTTTCTGTGGCATAATCCGTTGTACTGCAATTATCTTGCCTACCTAGCGAGGAAAGAGAAATACGTGCGCATTTTGACGTCATAATTTGGCAGGTGATTTCCCAATCCTTGGGACGGGTTGGATACAAAACCAAGCTAGCGCTCTGTTTTCCGGTCATTCTACGCTGCCCTCGGGTTTGAGAAAAGCCTGTCTTACACAGTCTTACACAGGCATATAAGAACCTTGCAATCATAACTCTTCAACAAGTTTGACATTTACAATCAAGGACCAGCATTGTGTATTACAAAACAATTTGATCATAATTTCTATTTTCTTAAAATATGAATGGGTTGAACAGAATTTGCGATGATATAAAGGATGAGTTTATTTTCATGTTGCAAATTGGTTGTTCATAAGCATGCAATAAGCATAACATTATATTTTTGTTGAATTACAACACAAGCTCAACGTGCACAGATGACTATTGTCGCCTTTAAGTTTCACAAAACAAACCATTTTATTATATACTTTCTAACGAAATGTCGAGAAAACAGTGATAGATAAAATGCAAATTTTCATTGTATTTATTTTTCACTGCATTTCCGGATCATTTTGAGTATACTTGAACAGTGATTTGGGGATCATCTGATGGACAAAACTGCATATGAATAATGAAATAAACTATTTTTCTGTCTTGCAAAATTCAAAGCGATCGATATCCGCCTGTATTATGTCCTGTATGTACAAGAATTCATGGCATTTAAACCTCCGCTCGGTAAGATAAACAATAAAAATATATCGAAACTTTCAGAAACTGGGAGTTGTACGTTATGGTGAGGGTTTTCATTTATTTCTAAAATGAGGTTGGATTTCGGCTGCAAGAATAAGATATTGTTGTTGCTATTTTTAAATGTGAACAAAGGACATTTTCAACCATTGTCGTATATGATAAACAGAAAATTAAAGTTTTGTCATGA
Source organism: Mercenaria mercenaria (assembly GCF_021730395.1). Classification (NCBI taxonomy): domain Eukaryota; kingdom Metazoa; phylum Mollusca; class Bivalvia; order Venerida; family Veneridae; genus Mercenaria; species Mercenaria mercenaria. The sequence goes on from NC_069378.1 coordinate 5,385,331, forward strand.
CTATTGTTTTTATTTTATTGAGTGGTATGAATGGTGTAGCCACAAGTGAAATGAGCCGTGCCATGAGAAAACCAACATAGTGGGTTTGCGACCAGCATGGATCCAGACCAGCCTGCGCATCCGCGCAGTCTGGTCAGGATCCATGCTGTTCGCTTTTAAAGCCTATTGGAATTGGAGAAACTGTTAGCGAACAGCATGGATCCTGACCAGACTGCGCGGATGCGCAGGCTGGTCTGGATCCATGCTGGTCGCAAAGCCACTATGTTGGTTTTCCTATGGCGCGGCTCAAATATATTTTTTTACATAATTATGAGAATATCCTCTATTTACAGCATCGCAGACTAATTGCAGAATAATAAGTTTATACAAATTATTTGTATGTACGGGTCATATTTGCTATATGGATGAGACGTTTTTAAAGCCCCTGAGTGCATAAAACAAAGGAGGAAACTTGTTAAATAATGAATTCAAAATTCCTAATTTTCTTTTCAGTGTTCATGGTGTTAGTACATGTATAATATTATTTCATAAATATGTTCGAATATGCGATATGAACGGTGGAAGCCTGTCATGTTTTTTGAAGTGTGAAATATCTACACTAAATATAAACTGAACGTTCTTAATTATTACGTGTTTAATTTCTAACGGCCATAAAATCATCACTACACACGGATCAAGTATTAGATCACAAGCCAAAAGCCCTCCGTAACAGCTTTGCGAGATATGCTTAAGCTGTAATGATTTCCAGTATACCGCAATTTACTTTTCCAGAGCCCCGGGTTATGAAGATTAGATGGAAAATAAGAAAACGGTTATGCTAACATTATATTTATGAACTTTGATATAATTTGTAGATGTTTTTCTACGATAAGACACTCAACTTGTTCATACCGCAAATCAAGTCAGGGCATTTTATGTAGCTATTTTAATAACCTGCATAACTTTAATAAATTAAGATACACATAAATATTAAAGATAATGTAAGGGCCTACGTGGCCGAGCGCTAAGGATTGTTCACTTCGAAACTTCACCTTTGGTGTAGAATTATTTCATGCGAGGAAGTGGGGCCTCCGTGGCCAAGTGGTTAAGTCGCTGACTTCATATCACTTGCCCCTCATCGATGTGGGTTCGAGCCTCACTCGGGGCGTTAAGTTCTTCATGTGAGGAAGCCATCAAGCTGGCTAACGGAAGATCGGTGGTTCTACCCAGGTGCCTGCTCGTGATGAAATAATGTACGGAGGAGTACTTGGTGTCTCCCTCCACCATCAAAGCTGGAAAGTCCCCATATGACCTATAATTGTGTCTGTGCGACGTTAAACCCGACAAATAAATAAATAAAATCATGTGAGGAAGTGATCCAACTGGCTGGCGGAATGTCGGTGGTTTTGCCCATGTGCCCACCCATGCCAAAAGCTGAAAAGTCTCCATGTCACCTATACATTTGTCGTTTTGACGTTTACCTCACATTCTCCTCATCCCACCCTCTGAAAAACTATAATGTAATGGATTTCTTAATTTCATAAACAGTTTCTATTACAATATTAATTTTATCTTTTCAGTATTCATTATCATTTAAGTATAACATGTGCAAGATATAGAATCTAAACCAGTACTCAGAACGGTGATACGAACTGAAATCATATGGCGGCAGATTTCTCTTGTTTGTGTTTTATATAATGCCATAAGCGACATTACGCAGTGTAGGACCCGGCTAATTAACCTTATAGGGAATTTGGCACTATAGTTGTCCTATCTAATGGGAGTTGAATACAGAATTTTGTATCTTTTAAAGGACAAACCCACCTTAGCCTATCCAATACAAACAGACGAGCATATATAGCACAGAATGCAACCTTCAGATCAATTTAGAAGAAATGTTCTGCTCACTTTGTTCGAAAAGAATGATATTTGATGTACTTATAGTAAGCAAAAGTTCATGAGACACCGCTACATGTCTTAGTTATACCAATACTTTAATGTGGGGTATATATGTAAAACACAGAAATCTGCTGCTGTTTATTCCTTACAAATTGAACTTTTATATATATATTAATAGTTACATATAACACGAAATAAACAGATAAAATTGTATGAAAACTACTAAAATGTTTTGCTTCAATCTACTCCCTTTCTAAACCTATCTACTCTCTAATTTTACCTGATCTTAGAAAATACTTTAAGTAACTTGCATGATGCGTACATAAATGTATTCTGTTTATGATGTTTCTTTTACGTATTCAAATAAAAACAATTAATATTGAAAAAACTGTTTCACTATATCAGTCTTTTTTATCATACATATTGTTTAATTAAACACAAAAGCGGGTGCAGCACATAGTTTTCTGAAGCATAACAAATTTTGTAAATAATTTCAAACTGCCCGTGCCGAAATTGGTTCTTAAGGCTTTGAACTGTCCATGAACATCAAGAACAGTTCTTGATCCGTTCATGATCCCTGTTCATGAACATGTGTGCTTGAACTGTGCATGAACAATGTTTAAGAGGAGTTCAAGAAACATTTAAGAATTTATCGAATTCACAAATTGTTCTTTAAACTGTTTTTGAAAGTTTTAAGGACTCTTCTGGTATACCGTGTGCTCTTAAAATGTTCAACTTTCATTCTAGAAGTGCTTTTTTAAGAACTACTATGTTCTTAGCATGTTCTTGAAGCAATTTCTAGAACAATTTCAAGATAAATGTGGAACTTCAAAGTGTTTTCAAAATGTTGCAGGAGTACCCTTAAAGTAATCTTATATGGACAACTTCACCATATTTTAAGAAATACAGTGTTCATTATATTTTTATTAATGATAACAGTTTTCTGACCTGTTGTCACAACCAGTTCAAGAGTTGTTATAGAACTGTAATGTTCTCAAAATGTTCTTGTATTCTCGATGAAAAACAAGAAGCAATTAAAAATAGATTTAGAACAATATCCTTCTATTCATTCGACTTTTGTAACATGTAATCTCAAGAACAATTTGTAATGGGTAAAGATTTAGAATTGCAATAGTCTTTGCTTCTTTTCTTAAAATAATACTACGAGCAATATTATTACTAAAATCTGACATTTTGTAAACAGACTCTGCCTTCTGCTATGCTATGAAAATGCAAGCAGATGGACTTTTATTTGTGTCAAATGAGAAAATACTCTGAGTTAAAGTGATGGTACACGTATTGGTAACTGTCAACTAGTTACGAGTTATTTAATGACATTGACTGTTAATCTAAAATATAAAGTAGCAACTGGATTTTGAAACTTCAAACAAACAAAGTCTTGTCTATTGTTAACTTTGGTTATTTCGAAATTCCGATATCTCGCGTGGATTTTCCCGGTCCCGATTTTTTTCCTTCTTATCTTTTATAAATCAACTACGGATATCTCGATTCGGTTATTTTGATTTTTTTTCGATATTTCGACTAAATGTTCAATCCCCAACTTTGAAATTTACTCTATTTTGATGTAGTTAATGAACAAAACATCTTTAGCAGCTGAATTCATGAACTTTCATGAACATTGAAATATTCATTTATTATACATAAAACTTAGGTTATAAAACTAAGGTTTATTGCCTTTATTAAATAAGTTCGTGAACTATTCATAATGTCACATGATCAGTTTCCAGCATTTTGTTGCATTCTGAGAAAATCTTTGCACTTGTGATTCAGCAATTTTTGAGAAGTTTGTGTAGCAAATAAAAAGGAAACATTTATCATACTCTAGAAAGGAATGGTTTAAAAGGAACACAGTGACACTGAATCTTAAATAAGTAATTATGGTGTTGTCATTATCATTCAGTTTTTAAAAAAAAAATACAGAATAAGGTAAAATGTCGCAAGTTTTCACGACCCTGATGAAAGGTTAGTATCTGAATATAAATCTTGAGATTAAAGTAAATATATATGTATTTTATGCAGCAATTGTTTACTTCTTATTATGCTCACCCCAACCCACAGTTTACTGGTTTACTCATGTCATTTTGTTGAGGGGGTCAAAATTTCATCGTCACAGTGACTGAGGCTCAAAAAAGAGTCTCTGGCCACTAAGTGTACAACACTTTGGCCACTAAGTGTACAACACTTTGACCTACAGCTGTCCGATTTCATAGTATGTGCCTAAAGGCTATGGCCAGTCTGTTAGACCAAACACAAAATATTGTAGTTTCCATTATGAACAGGATTAAGTCCCATTTTGAGTTCATTAAATTTTCATGAGTAGTTCTTTAGCTGGCTATGAACTGTTCAAGAATTGTTTGGGGCGTATTCAGGAATGTTTCATGAATCGTTTGAAGAACTTTACCAGAACTGGGATAGAACAACTGTTCATCTTATGTTCAAGAATCTTTCAATAACAGTTTAGGAAATGTGGAATGGGAAAGGGTGAGACACATTATATTTCAAAATATACGTCAAAATGCGCAAGATTGAAATTGAATTGGGTTTTTTTCGAGAAGCATATCCCCAAATCCTCATAATTTGTCTCTCAATATCCTGCATATACATTCACATAGGCACAGGAAACACATATCAATATAATTGCACATTTACTTATACTACCTGTCAGGTATTACAACACCTGTTCATAAATGTTACATTTTGACAGAAACAAAACTGACTGTATTATCTTCATTATAAAATAGAAGTGATATTTAATTTTATTTTCGGCTAGTTAAAAATTAATCTTTGTTAACATAAATAAGCTGATAAAAATTTGAAGCAGTTTTTTAAGGGTAAATCAAACACATATGACTATATTCTAATTGTCTTTGTTGTTAAAAAATTATTGTGTCTATAACCCTTTCCACTCAATTGTGTAATTCCAATGGAAGTAAACTAATAGATATCACTGCTGGAAAGTACTTGTCTAAAGCAAGATTATCACTCTTTGTGGTCACTGCTTTAAATTCAATATTAAAACTTCAGTTATTGATATAAACACAACTTTCATAAATTTCACATATGTAAAATCATTTTTGGTTATTTGAAGGACTTAGAAATCAATTTATATTCTTTATTTAATGTCTTTCCATCTTTGAAAAATTAAGGTTCAATCTCAACACCAGTCATTTGATTGATATCTATACGTTTAGCGTCATGAAATGCATAAATCAATACAGCTGGTGCTGGAGAACGTTTCTATCTTGTCTGCCTGTCACTCTAAAATATATAATTAAAATACTTAACTTAACATTTATAATGCTTATTACTGTATTTTATATATCAGTTGTATAGAATTGACTGATTATACAGAAAAAAAGTGTTAAAAATGTAAAACATATAGATTAAAAATCTTAAATTAATTATTAGTACAAATATTTGGAGTTCATTTCATTTGGATAAACTGTGTCTAACTCATGCAGGACGTTCTATAATAGGCAATTCGACATTCTTTAGGGAAAAAGTAACTCAACGCTCACGTATTTTTCCGAAAAAAAAACCCCGAGAAATACCGAAATCTTCTAAGGAGAATACGTAGTTTAAAGCTGTGTTAAATGACAAAGTGCTTTTTCGTATTTCCTTATTGTATATAAAATGCAGAAATACTTAACAGACTAAGACACAGAAAATGACAGCCTACAAAATGTAGAAGTATATAGTAAAATTACCGTAAGCATAAATTTCTTACATCTAATTTCATCACAAGTCGCCGTAACATTTTGCTTGATTTGTAACATGTAGTTAAAACTCGGTATTTCGAATTCCAAGGGATCAAGCGTTTAACTTCGAGATAACCGAAATTCGACTTAAAATTATATTACATGCACGTGTTTTCGGGACGGAACTTGAAAATGGCTTGAGATAGCCGAATTTTTTAGATAGGTGAGCTCGAAATATTGAGATTCAAATGCTTTTCAGAGCAAAATAAAAAGAAAAAACAGTGTTGGCATTTTCAAAGAAAAGTCTTATCTAAAGCTTAGTTTTTAAATACAGGATGATCTTACTGTTAAATAGTTTCAGGCTCTTTGTAAAGATACTTTATAAAGACACATTGATTAATTGAACAAATGCTTAAATTTAATGTGCAGGCAACTGACTACATTGTTTTTAAATACGGATTTAACTTGTATTATTACGCAATAGTCATTATAGTTTTGTATCGTTATTATAAAATGAAAAAAGTAAACAAACAAAAAATTGAAGTTCTACAAAAATCAAGGATGAATAAAAGTCTTATATAATATGTAATTTATAGCAAGAGTTTGTAACTTTGGAGTACATGCGTACTTGGTTTGTTTACATACTGTGATACATATGCAATTGATTCACCTCGTCTGGTTAAGGGATAAATAGTGAACGGTTACGGTAAATTAACAGGTTAAAGCTCCCTTGTGGCCTTTTTGGCATTGACCATTCCAGGGCGGTTCCCAACTCTGTTCCTTAATCTGCTATTTTTGTCTATAAGCTTTTACATGTACTCCTTCTGTTTTGATTTGCATGTTTATCTTTTAAAAATACATATAAACTCTGTTGTGGCTTTGTGATTTAGGGGGACTGTGGTCAGTGTAACCTTTATTCCTTCATATGTTTTTCATCTGTATGTCTCTTATTACATGAATGCAACAGACACAATTTTATGGTATTAGGGCTCATCTTTCACACGTGCCATCAGGAAATAGCATCACTATGAAAACAGCCTAAATCTACGTTTGCTAATGCTCGAGTGCATTTTCATCAAATCTTCTAAATGTGTCTTCTTTAATTTCTCATTGTCTTTAACATTGAATTGTAAATCCAATCAACAGATAATGAGCCAGAATATATTAACCAACATAATTGTTTTCTACAAAATGAGAATCATAGATCAGAGAGAAAATTATCTTATTTGTGACTTTAAAAACAATTAGGTCGTGCCATTTAGGGAGGCTGCGTTTTTGGAACGTGGCATTCCCTGTTTGATATCTATCCTTGTTTATTGTGTACCAAACCCATATAAAGATACATGTCATTGCACTTCTGTTTGTTTGTTTGTTTTGTTGGGTTTAACGTCGCACCAACACAATTAAAGGTCATATGAATGTCGCACCGACACAGTTAAAGGTCATATGGTGACGTCCTATCTTTGATAGTGGAAAGAGACCCTAGGTGCCCCTCTGTGCACTGTTTTATTACGAGGGAGAACCTGGGTAGAACCACTGTCCCTTGTAAGCCAGCTGGACAGCTGCCTCACACGAAGAATTCAACGCCCCGAGTGAAGCTCGAGCCCACATTGGTAAGAGACAAGTGATTCAAAGTGAGCGACCTTAACCACATGGTCACGTAGGTTCCATTAAACTTTTATAGTCAGTTGTAAAAATATTCGATATTTATTTCTATCTGTAGAACACTTCTTCCCATTTATTAGAAAATCAACAAGTTATGTGGTGAAACTTTAGTTTTCTATTTCCATGAAGTCTTCAATTTCATTAGTTTCTCGTGTGCCATGTTGTTTGTTTTTTTTTTCTGTTTCTGTTGTTTTATTGAAAAACTATTTTCATTATCTGGCATCGCTTCTAAATGTTTAACATAGAAAACGTTGAAAACCGCAGGTCGTCCAACATGATATGTTGCTGGTAGTGGAAATGCAAACTACCTTCCATGTCCTCTAGCCCTGAGTTGAGCAGAACTCGACATTTACACATGGTATAAGTACCAAACTATAATTTAGAGTCTCATATGGAGGTGCACATGGAACCTTCAATGATACACAGAGTGCAATTCCATGAAAATCGGCGTATGGTCCCCAGTTAAAATAAAGGGGTTGCCCTAAAAGAGAAAACAATGGGCAGAACTAAATTAGTTGGACTTTCGAGGGGGATCTGAGGTTATGAAACCTGCATATTTAAGAAACTGCCAAAAGACTTTAATCTCTGTTGATTTCTTAAATGTTAATGTTTTTAAAAACTAAATCAAAGGGTTTTGGGTGCGTGTGTGAGGGGGTGGGGGGAGGAGTGGCCGTAGCGGTCAATAGTAACGAGGGTGACGTTCGGTGTTCCACACTCTAATTCTTCGTCTGTTGTTAGACCATGATCTCTGTTTTTTTTTGTGAAATTCAGGTTGATTGTTTTAATTCTGCCTGCTGTTAATTGACGGTTGTTGATTTCTGCGAACAGTATATTTGCTCGAGTTAATGTTTATATCAAAAATAGAAAAATGCCCCCAGAAGATAAACATGAGGTGTAAATTTATAAGGTATTTTCCTTTATAAATAAATACCAGTAGTAATTCAGTTTTGAATTTAGATTTGTTTTTAATATGAACATCATTCAAAAGTATCTTAAAGATTTTATTTACAATGTACGTATCTTGAGATATATTTATTTTATTTACTTATTTTTACGTTAGTCACGTCAAAGACATTTTATGTGCTTCAGTAACTTATATTACCAGGTCTAATTAGCTGACACCCTATAATCATGATAATAAAATCACAAACAAATCCCGTTTTATGGTCTTGATTACCAAGATGACCTATGTTTTATCATGTCATTTGCATTGCGACAAGAAACCGCGTTCTTTAATAGATATCATTCATGTAGGAGAAAGATATATAATTCAACGATATTTGAAGGGAAAGCTCCTTTTGCAGATCAAATGGAACAAAATGATATTTTCAAATACATGTCTGTTTTGTGAGGGTCTATAGCCTTGAGAATACTTGCGGACTGGCGAAAATAAGAATAACGGCGGTTACTCAGGAAAGATATAGTTGATAACATATACGTATTGGTCGTCAAACCATACTGTGCTATGAATTCTATGATCAAAGTCTTCTTAACTATGGCAATACAATTCCTAATTTAATAATAATTCAATGCTTCTGTGTTATAGTGTTTCACTTAAGCCGTTGCCAGGAGGCGTGAGGATGGTGGCATATTTCTTAACCTGTCATGAAAAGACTAAATTTAACTAGTTATTATATGCTTTCAAAGGGTCATCGCACCGGTTTTATTTCATTATTTGTATAATCTCATTCCGTATAAATCTTTCAGATATGAATGTCCTTCTCGTTATCAAACAAATAAATAATAGTCTCTTCTTTAAACAATTGGTATCTCACATACACACAATCATAATGAAACTGCACGAGACGAATATTCCGTTACTGTGTCTTTCTGTATTATTAATAAAATATTAATAGACAGTATGTGACATTTTAAAAAACTATGTCTGGCAATAACGATTTTCAAACAGTCATAAGCTATGTTGAAACTTTATTTTATGGTTAAAACCTTTTGTATTAACATAACGCTGTTTAAGATTGTGGATCCGTAACAACAATCGACATTTTCCATCTCTGTATACCCGTTTTCGGCATTTAAAAGAATTTTCTGTTACTACCGAAGGATGCCGAGTGGCGTATGGTAAAAATGTAACTGTTAACAAATTAATGTTGCTTACTGGTATATTGATTTCAACCGTTAACAATTCTATATGTTCTATTTCTAAAAGCCTTATTTGCAACCTGTGAATAAGTTTGTTGGCCAAAAGTTCATCCATACAATGTTTCGTAAGCTGGTCTAATTGCGCTCATAACATGCCATTGTGTGACTTGTGTCACTGTTTATGATATTTGTATGAGAACACTGATGGTGTTGCCAGCTGAATTTATCTTATTTTCGAATAGGTCATTACCACATCGTACATGATACGCACAGAGGTGTTTCGAAAGCTATCGTGTACTAGCACATTATTCAAATTATAAGACAGAATAGTGATTTGTCAACAGGTGTGATGTAATGTGTTCCAGCAATTCCAATTTTACTAAAATGGGAAACTTTATGTGGTTGGTAGGATTGAATTTTATCAGTTTCAACTTCTGATCAAGCAAAACTATACTAAATGGATACCCCTAGCCATGAATAAGGAGACATATATATTTCAGTAAGGAAATCTGAGGTAAAAGAACAGTCATATGTTTGATTCCCTGAAATAAACATGGCGGCGAAATATTTTAGAAAAACTGTGCACGTGTTTTGCGCATTAAAATGTTTAACGACATTGTCTTGGAAAAGTAACGCTCGTATGCATTATTTTGGCATTTCTTTGATTTGAATATACAGCAGTTTGAGTTGCATACGATACCAAAATTTTGCACCGAAATTTTCACTTATTTTCTTTCAATGCACTGTGGAGATAGGTTTCAGCGTAGCTTTCATGCTCGCAAATTTACCTAAAGATATATCATTTCAACTTTTATCATTTATTTTTTGTGTCCTAAATTGTGGGATTTCTTCCTAATATCTAGACATGAAATCATTTTGTACAATAAATTTATTCAAGTTCAGCAATTTCAATATTTGTCCGTACGCAAACTCATTTTCAATTATTTACTGCAGGGCAATTTATTTTATCAGCAGGACATGAATATAAGAAGCGACAGACTCGCCTACACTCTGAGAGACATGTTGTTTTAACCATGACGAGAACTGGCCTAGATTTAAACGATATATTAGTAAGAGCAGCCTGTCGCTTCTGACTATTGGCAATAAATAACAAATACTGATTGAATGGGATAAGGCCGTGACTTTTATTATTATAATATTATTACAGAAATTAATGAAATATCATGGCATATTGTATGAGATGGAAGTATCATAAAAATTGAAAAAGCATGAAATGATAGATTTCTAGCCAAAATGCATAGAAACAAAACAGGCAACGCTATGATGCTGAAGCTCTATTTATGATAAGCACATATATACTAGACAATGGAGGGGAATGAATGCGAATTGTGCTAGCAAATGCGGCTACTGAAAATCCGAGGCCAAGATGTTCAACGAATTCTCAACATCATGACAATGTATTAAAACAATAAAAATATGAATCCATCGCAAGTGCAAGAGAATACATTATTATAACTCTATTATACATTGTACGCAACAGACACGGATGCAAAGGTGAGGATCGGGCAACTTGTGCCGCGCAATAGTTAACCCTCCAAGCAATCAACTGCACTAAGCGGCACTCAAGAATATGAACAGGGGGGTGATGTCTGTTTCAACATACCCAAGCATAAGAGGTTTGTAGCAAAGTGATCCACAAATATATAAATATGCAATATGTACTGACTTACAAGTACACATTTATAAACAACTTTCGACGGATCTAAGATCAATTGGCCGAAGAGTTGTAATCCCTGTTTACTATAAGATACAGTCAATTCGAGGAATTTGGTTGAACGACCGACCATGTAGGTCGAGGCCCCCTCTAACGGTTAAGAAGCGCACGCCCTTAACACCAATAATAAGAGAAGGCCAGTCGAACGCCAAACTTAAGATGCTGATCTAGTGGCCAACCTAGGAAGTGAGCTTGGATTTTTGCGATACAGCCTTTGTATCAAAAGCCATTCAAAGGCAAGCCAATTTTGTGGATCATAATTTTTATTTATAAGCTCACATGTAACGGGCGGACATCAGTTACTGTATAAATTTGAATAAAATTGCCAAAAAGATATTACTACTCCTGCACCTGTTTGTCGGACCATATCTTTGCTATGTTTATACAGCAATGTATCGGCCATGATAAGAACAAAAGTCACGGCTAACAATTAAAACTTAAGTCTTTAAAATGATATTTTATGGCTCTTAAGAAGATGATACTTTGCAGCAAAATAAACAAGACCGCTGCTGCCCGCGTGTTTACTTGATACTCCAAAATTATCATACTTTACAAAATATAATATTTTCTTAACTGAATAAAATTGAACAGTTTCTTAGCCTTACACAGCCTTAAAAATTTCACAGAGTCTATTTTATTTAAATGACAGAGCTTTTTAAACGGGAAGTCGGGAAACTGCGAGCCGGCTGCCTAACCCCTAACTCCTATTTATATATATATATATTTTTTTCACCCTCATCTTTTAGTTTTTTTTTTTTTGGAGGGGGTGGGGGGAGGAAGTGATATCCAATGCTGCAAACAGAAAGGTGTCTCCACACCCCCCCCCCCCCCCACTTCCTTGACCAATTACATTCGTTTTTCTGGTATTAAATGAAAACATTTAACATTATACAGGTCAAAACATTTAGACAAATCAAATATTCAAATAAATTCTAAATTAAAATGAAAAAATAAAATACACAATGAGCTGCGTTTAATAAACGTTTGATGCCCCCGGTGACATCACTGCCGATACAAAGCAACCCTAGCCCAAAACGAGGTCAAGCTCAAGGTCAAGGTCACACCGAGGTCAGGCGACATCTGAAGACGAGGAACGGCCACAGGCCACATCTGCATTAGTATCTAGTCATTCTAGTTAGAGGTATTGATGCTAGACGAAACGGTCCCACCTGGTTAACCTCATACGGACGGACGGACGGGCGGACGAACGAACGAACGGACAGGACAATCTCTATATGCCTCCCGCATCAGTAGATGCTGGGGGCATAAAAAACGATGAATTACGTAAATGAAACACTTTCATATCCATAAGCAAATACTAAAACAATCCGTAATGAAGCCTTCATATACTTGGTGGCGAACTATTTACTTCTTGGAAGAATGATTGTCTCTATCCATAAAAGGCATTATACACTGGCGTGGCAGTATGTGGCATGACCTGGTGAATTGGCGCTGAAAATACATAAAACAGCAGCAAAATTTTTCTTCAAAATTGTTAGGGTGAGGAGGGTGGGTATTTTTGTACACGAACTATCGACTTGTCTGCATAATTATTTGTGAAGGAATAAACCGGTTTGAAATATAAAATGATAAAATTGACCACACCCGTGACCTGCTCGTGCGTGAAATTGACTAATCGAGGCATGTTATATAGTATGGACTGGATAAGAGTAATAGAAGCAGAAATTATAACTCTTGTGTACCTACTGAAAAATAACATATATTGATTTTTCAAGAGAACATAAATTTCTATAATAAAAGATTTCTAAACAAATCATTTTTCTTCATTATAGACGCAGTTATCATTGTCCCAACGCGCATTTAGTCTATATTTAAACTCCGTATTAACCGTTAGCTTGCTGGCGGCTTTCGCGTTTCGGTCTGTAAATTTTCAGTAAACACCCCTTTGAATAATAAATGGTACTGCCCAAATTAAATGATAAGACCATTTTCAGAAATTTAGCAGGAAGGATAAAGGTTAATCATTTACCCCCCCCCCCCCTTCACCCCACCGCACCCCCACCTTCTCCCTCCTCAGTTGATAAACGGCACCACATAGGAAAAACAACTACAAAAAATCTAAGTTGCTGTCAGAACAACTTAATGGGATTGTTTTACAAATTAATAACTATTTTCGATTTAAAGTTCTATAATATAATTTTCATAGTAACAATCATCTACCGTAATTATCTAGATCACATTTTCCATGTCAATATATATAGTAACAAAATAAGTTCGTAATGATGTTTTCAACATATGATCCAAGAATGTGCCTATGCCTTTGTACATTGCGTAAAAATTGATCCTATCTCTGAGGGGAGTGTGTCTTAGACTATCTGAAAAATAAGATTGAATATCCTTTGTTAAACCGCAGAGCTGACGAGACCTTTATATCTCAGATATAATAACTTAACTCAGGTCATCTTGCTTAAAAGGCACGTGCACCAATGAGCAATGAGTCTAAGAAATGTTTTATATCACAGGCTGAACAATTGTTTTAAGGTTATATCACAGGCTCAACAATCGTTTTAAGGTTATATCACAGTCTCAACAATCGTTTTAAGGTTGTATCATAGGCTCTACAATCATTTTAAGGTTATATCATAGGCTCAACAATCGTTTTAAGGTTATATCATAGGCTCAACAATCGTTTTAAGGTATTGGACCCGTAATAAAAATCGGGAAGTTACGTATTGTTTCTATGCGATTTCGGGATTTTTAGTTATTTTGTACAGAAAGCCATGTTTGCAGTGAGCTATATTTAAGTACAAAGAATGCCGAGTTGCATAACGAAAATACTCAGTCACATTGGTTATTATCATAATTATTAACGCATAGAGATATTTTCAATTGAACAATATCATCTTAGTATTTTGCCTGTGTGCGTGGTTATATATGTGGAAAACCATAATAATTACTGTAATTCAATTGAGTTAATTTCTCATTATTCCAATAGCGTTTGTCATGTATCCTTTGCATAGTTACTGTGTTAGTAGTATCAACCGATATTGTTGAAACTTCACCATTGCGCTAAAGAACAATTGTACGATTTGACTTTCTAGTCGAAAGTAAATTGCAATCTACTGTCTAATAAATCCTATAACGTCGGAGAAAATAATCGTCAAAGTCCGTTTAATACTTCATTTAGGAAGGGTTTAATTTATGGCATCTGAAATAGAGATGAAACTATACATTGTCATGCTCACTGGTATATAGAATATTACCTTAGTCAACAAACGAAGCAGCTTATTATTTCTAGGCGTGTCTAGCCACAGCGTAAATTCAGTAAAATAGAAAAACATTAATGACGTCAATATTTAAAGTATCATGTGAAGGAAACCCCCGTATAATTGTTACATAATTCATGAAGGAATGTAGGATACCATTCACAGAAATGTATCTGAGGTTGTGAATGCATATGTGTATGACAGACTTTTTACCGGAAGACGAATGGGAGCGCGGGACAAAATACGAGATTTAAGAAGTTAAAACACCGGGGCCCCGGGACAAAAACTCGCTAAATAGTTTAGGCGCAGAACGGAAACTCGTTGAACAGCGAGGTTTGGGGAAAAAGTCGGGATTTATAAACCAAAACGGCAGGGTAGATGGGGAAAAACGCGCTAAGCAGCGGGAGCGTGGGACGAAAACACGCTAAGTAGCGGGAGCGCAGTGCAAAAAGACTAGATTTAAGAGACATGATAGCGGAATAGCTAAATAGCTTTCTGTTTACGTCAAGTTTTCGCCACGCGACCCCACTGTTTGAGTTGTAAGATCTCGACATTTCGCCCCGCTCTCCCGCTGATTAGCGGATTTTTGCACCGCGCCGTGCCGTTCAGGGAGTTTTCGCTCCGCGCCACCGCCATTTTAACTTCTATCTATCGTCTTTTCATTTGGAAAGGTCGTGCGGCTATAACTTAAAGAGGAAATGTCATAAATCAGCCACAATAAGAAACAGCCACGGTCCAAGAATGTAGCCTCCCAAAACGAAACCCTACAACAGTGTATGTAATGATGTATATATGACTGTAATGTTATCCCGATAACAGGTTTTCTAAAAAGACTTTGTCCTCCATGTTCTCAAATTTTGTATTATAACAATATTACGGATATTTTCTATGTTTTATTGCATTAAGGTAACTAACCAAGTCTCGTGAAGTTGTATCATGTTCACCTGTCACTTAAAATTAGAAAAATAACAAAGGACGAGATATGATAAGATATGCAAAATGGCCCCCTAAATAATTAGAATATGAAAACTCCATAATTAAAATTTTAACTGTCTAAAACAAAAAAGATCATAATCGTTAAAAGTATGACTTTAAAAACTTCAAAACCAAGGTATTTGTACGAATCAGACCTTTAAAATACTCGAGGTCCATGACTTTTACCGTTTTTACACGCGATATACACACTACACGCTCGATTTTCATTGTGAGCCGAACCTGGTGTCAAGCTGAAGTTTTGCTGAGAAAATAACGTTACTAGGATATACATTTTCAGAAAAAATCAGCTTGACACCCGGTCCGGCTCATATTGAACTTCCACTTTTTTCGCGATCTTTAGCCTCACTTCTCTTTGAAGGAAACAGGATACGTGCTCATCTCTAAGCAACCGAGAATCAAACAGATACGCGAGAGTTTTGTTCTAATCATGAAACTGATAACCGAAACTTGTTTTTTATAAGAAAATTAAATGTTTAAAGCCGAGTTTAATGCAAAAACGAAACTGAAAGTAGATCTAGACATTTTGATCATCAGTTACAGTACATGTTTTAGGCCTATATGAACTGTATTTCGGATTATATTCAAGTTGATTTTGTTTAAGCAGCATTTTTAAAGAAAGAATAAAGTGTAATTAAAGTTGTTTAAAAAGTTAATTATTACTGTTTACGTAAATGTTATAGAGACAAGAAAGATAACTCATGCGCACCGCAACTAGTAGACACATGTAGATAGTTGTTTTATGTAAAAATTACAACGTAGTTTGCATAAGTCTCTGTGACGTAATCGGACGGCTGAAATGAAATTTTATGCTTGGTGTCAGTGATAAGCGAGATCGATTCCCAACAAATCCTGTAAATCTTTTTTTTCCTGTCATTAACGACAGAAACTACTATTTTGATCATAAACATCATTGATGGTGAGTTGCAAACCATATTTAGATTTTAGATTTTTAGCCGCAAGTTCAAATATTTTTTATTTCTATAATTAGTCGATTATTCTTATACTGTATGTCTGTGATAAAGTTATAAACAAGTGTTTTTATACTTCTTTTTTTTTCTCGTAATCATATAAACAGATGTATATTTCAAGAACATTTTGCTATCGATGTACTGGAAATACAGACTGATCATAAGGTTGTAAGTGTGAGATGATAGTCTTCGTCCATTCTACTTAACCATAAGAAGCTATTAAAATATTTCTAGAAGGTTACTGCTAATCAGTTTCAATTAAAACGATTTGGGATAATTAGTTTCTTATGACATATTTTGCACACGGCGCTTCTAAAGTGTGGTATTGCAAGCATCAATTTAGAAATCATTGGTAAGGGATTCAGTGTTCGACTGACCAAAATCAGATTTAATGCTCGCCGGCATGGAGACAGGCAACCAAACACAGTATTAAAAAGAAAAGGAACATGAAAACCGTACCCGCATCCCTGTTTAAACTTCATTTTCTGTCTCCATTTTGAGGATCATGCGTACGCAACTGCGTATTTTGCACACAGGTAGCTACGCCACTGGAATGTATGACGATGCATTATATTCAAGTCAATAAAGTACATGTTCTGTTCTTTTCCTATAATATGATAGTCGGGACCGGAAAGTTATGACAATGACTAAATTATAGACCGGAAGTTCGGGCGCAGCTTGGCATTCGAACGAATGAAGTTGAATTTTGCAACATCAAGCAATCTCTGTTAGGTAGGTCAAACAGCGAGATTAATGTGAAAAAGATGGTAAAAGTGCATATAAATAAAGGAGTACTCGGACGACCTCTTATGCATTCACCACTCGAAACAATAACAGTAGTTAGAAACATGATGTTTTTGGCATTTTGACCCCACTTGACCTTTTGACCCTTGGTCCGGACTGGTCAATGCCGGACAATTTAAAATCCACAGGTTTTAAACCAACTAAGAAGTTTTAAATACATATGATATAGATGAGTTTACAAAATAAAATATATTGTTTGAAAGAAAGAAGATTTACTGATAATATAAACCCCCATTATGTTATAACAAAAAATGGGAGAAAAATGATAAAAGCTACCTGTTCGACTTGTGGGAAAATGAAAGCAAAATTTGTTAAAAGTACTATCAAAGCAGGTAATTTAGATATTCATAAAGCAAAATATTACCTAAAAAAGGTTTAACACTTCCAGGATATAACTATTGTGGACCGGGAAATCCTCTAGATAACGGACCTCCTGTCAACGAACAGGATGCAGTATGTATGGACCATGACTTTTGCTATGACAGTGGTGTAAAAAGGAGTACATGTGATAAGCAAATGCTTTCCAATTTAAATAACACTAAATCAAAAACATTTGGAGAAAAGATTGCAAAACATTTAGTTGTAAAACCAGCTATCAAAACGAAATACAAACTTGGGTTGGGAGAGGAACAACAGTTCCCTATGGGATTAACGCCCAGACAAAAACGAAAGTCAAAAAACGGGAATAGGGGGTAGAGTATACCCCCGGGATCACATGGAGTGATGAATTAGCAGAAGAATTACACAAACCAATTAAAAGGAAATTTAGGAAACGAAGAGTGATAGTTAATGATATTGATGATACTTGGTCAGCTGATTTAGTTGACATGCAAGCTTTTTCAAAATACAATAAAGAAGTAAAGTACTTGTTAACCGTTATTGATATATTCAGTAAATATGCTTGGGTTATTCCATTAAAGAATAAAACTGGAGAATCTGTTACTGAAGCATTTGAAAAAATAATTTTAGAAGGACGATTACCAGTAAATTTATGGGTGGATGAAGGAAAAGAATTTTATAATAAAAAGTTTGAATCATTTTTGAATAAAAATAAAATTAACATGTACCATACATTTAATGAAGGAAAGGCTGTAGTTATTGAAAGATTTAATAGAAGTTTAAAAAGAATAATGTGGAAATATTTTACAGCAAATAATACTTATACTTATTTAGATAATTTGCAGGATATGGTTGATAAATATAACAAAAAAACAAAACATTCTAGTATAAAAATGACACCAACCGAAGCTAGTAAAAACTTAAATAAAGGTACGGTTTACTTTAATTTATACGGTGATTTAAAGACACCAAAAAGTAAAGCAAAATTTAAAATTGATGATCGAGTTCGCTTAAGCAAACTTAAAAGACATTTCGAAAAAGGATATACACCAAACTGGACAGAGGAAATATTTATAATTTATAAAATTAATAAAACAAATCCAAGAACATACACTATTAAAGATTTAAATGATGAAATAATTCAAGGTTCATTTTATGAACAAGAACTTTTACCTACTACACAAGAGGGTTTTAGAATAGAAAAAGTTATTAGACGAGACTATAAGAAAAAACAAGCTTTAGTAAAATCGAAGGGTTATAGCGAAAAATTTAATAGTTGGGTTCCGTTTAGCGATCTTTAATTTAATTTAGAAAATAAAAAGTTTAATTATATAAATGAGCAATAAAAATCTAATTTCTAATAATGGAATAGAAACAATAGATCAATTTAGTATTCACTTAACTAAACTAGCTGCTGCTTACAGAAAAAGTTATAAGTTTTGCGGAAGAGTAAGTACTGGATTATATATTACAGCAGGTATTTTTGGTTGCTCAGCTGCATTAGCACTTGTTCCAGCTATTCCTGTATTTGTAGCAGTTGCTGGTGCTGTTCCATCAGTAATTACCATATTTACTAACAGACTAAAACTTGACGACAAGAAATTTATTTTAAAAACACATCATCACAAAATAAAACAACTTATAACAAAAGCACGGATTGGAAAAGTAAATAAAGAAGATCCAAATAAAGTTATTCAGGATATTTTTACAATACTATTAGAAATGCAGAAAGAAAAAAATTATTCAACACCTCTTGAAATGCATATGAAGGAATTTAAACTTAACGGATATAAAAGCAAAAAAAGAAGAGTTGTATTAAAGATTATTAAAGATTTATTAAAGATTTTTTCTATAAGTATTTTATATAAATGAGAAAAATTATATCAGTTGAAGGTAATATTGCATCAGGAAAAAGTACGTTTTTAGATATTATTAAAGAATATAATCCTAATTTTAATATAATTCCAGAACCAATTCACGAATGGCAAAATGTTATGGATCCACGTGCAACCGAAGGTTCCAGCTTCGCAAGTTATAATTCATATAACCTTTTTGAACTTGCTGCTCAAGAACCTTCCAAATATTTATTTCCTTTTCAGCTAACAACTTTAAACAGTCATATAAAAATGTTATCTTCTGCTAAACAGTTTGATGGTGTTTCTGTTCTTGAATGTTTCAAGAAGGTATTAAAATTTTAACAGTTGATAACAATTTAGAAAAAATGACTTTAAAATCTTATTCAAAAGATATAGATAATATAAACAAATTTCTCAAATCAATATAATTTCATTAGGTGCGTTTTTAAAGATTTTTTTCTATAAGTATATTATATATAGATGGTTAATAGAAAGGTAGATAGAATGATTATGCCAAAATTATCTAGCACTTTAGGAGAAATAATGAATCCAGACAAAAATTCATATAAGAAAGTTCTTAAAAGAAGAAATGTTATTAAATCAAAACTTGATCAAATAGTTAGCGATGAATATAAAAACCACGTCATTGATAAATTACAAAATGTTATAGATCCTTATCTTTTAAAAAATAATTATATAAACATATAAAAGCAATTATGCAGCGTCTAAAGACCTTGGTATTAATTCTGGGTTAATAACAATGTGCTGTAAAGGAGAAAACCGGGTAAAATGTGGAATATCAAAAACTAATGGAAAAAGATATAAGTTTAAATATTTTAATTCTTCTTAGAGATAATTTAAAACTTTATTTATTTTTTTTTTTTTTATTATTTTTTTAATCCTTTTTTGCTTAACGAATTTTATTTTCTAAATATAATATATAGATGGAAATCGAGAGATCTACAAAACAATATTATAAGAAATTTGAAATTAAAATTACATATAGACAAGATCCAAAGAATCAATTATATTTAACTATAAACGACTCTTATGAAATACTTAAATCTGAACTTAAAACTTTAAAAGGTATAAAAATAAACGTTGTTTTAAAAATAACTTTTGTAAAAATGGATAAAACTGATACAATATATAAATCAGCTTATTTTCAATCAAAGGCTTTAGAAATTATTAACACAAATGAAATAAAAAAAACTTTACGTCAAGCTTTTTATGAAATAATAAATAGAATTGGTAATTAGATTTCTGAAGGAAGCGGCTGGAGAATAGAGTCAGTTGATGCTCATTATATAAATAGATATAAGTATAGTCCATTGGCTGCTTCAAGTTATTTAGAATTACCAAAACCATTACAACATCCAATGAAAGGATTAATAAATATAAAGAATGATGATAACGAATGTTTTAGATGGTGTCATTTAGCTTACAAATTTCCTGTTGAAAAAAATCCTCAAAAAGTTTCAAAATATAAAAATCATATAAACGATCTTGATTATACTGGAATTAAATTTCCTGTAACATTAAATCAAATACCTAAAATAGAAGTTTTAAATGAAATATCATTTAATATTTTTGGTTATGAAGAACCTACAGGTATTTATCCATTGTACATATCAAAATATCAATACGAAGAACACTGTGACATGTTGTTAATTACTAATGATAAGATAACTGATAAAATAACTGATGATGACTGTAAGAGAGCTAAAGCCACTGTAGTCCAACATTATGTTTGGATAAAAGACTTTAATAGATTAATGTTTAACAAAACAAAACATGCAAATAAAAAACACTTCTGTAAAAGCTGTCGTCAACATTTTTCTCAAGAAAGAATATTAAATGAACATATTCCAAATTGTTTAGCTATTAATGGTATCCAAGGTGTAAAAATGCCAAAAGAGGGAAGTAAAGTACAATTTAAAAATTATCATAAAGGTTTAGCAGTACCTTTTGTAATTTATGCTGACTTTGAATCAATAACTAAAAAAGTTTTAACTGCTTTACCATCAACTGAATCTTCATTTACTGAACCATATCAAAATCATATAGATTGTTGTTACGGCTATAAAGTTGTTTGTTGTTATGATAACAGTTATACTAAACCAACCCAGATTTATAGAGGTCCTAATGCAGTTTATAAGTTTATTGAAAAAATGCTTGAGGAAGAGGAATATTGTAAAGAAATATTTAAAGAACATTTTAACAAAGATTTGAGAATGTCTAAAAAAGATGAAAGTGAATTTAAAAAACAAAAGTTTTGTCATATCTGTGAAAAAGAATATATAGAAGGTGAAGTGCCAGTACGTGATCATTGTCATATAACAGGAAAATTCAGAGGAAGTGCTCACTCAGAATGTAATATTAATTTTAGACTAACACACAAAATTCCTGTTATTTTTCACAATTTAAGAGGTTATGACGGTCATTTTATTATGCAACAAATAGGGAAATTCAAAAAAGAAATTAATGTTATTCCTAACAATATGGAAAGATATATGGCATTTATGATTTCTGACTTGGTCTTTATTGATTCATTCCAATTTATGTCTCAATCATTGGATAACCTAGTAAAAAATATTCCAGAATTCAAATACTTATCTCAAGAATTTGATTACATAGAATTATTAAAGACAAAAGGTGTTTATCCATATGATTACATGGATTCATTTGAAAAATTCAAAGAAACAAAATTACCTTCTAAAGAAGATTTTTATTCAATTTTAAATGAAACACACATATCTGACAACGAATATGAGCATGCTAAAAATATCTGGAAAAAATTTAAAATAAAAACAATGGGAGAATATCATGATCTATATTTAAAAACTGACGTATTACTTTTAGCTGATGTATTCGAAAATTTTAGAAAATTATGTTTGGAGTACTACAAATTAGATCCTTGTCATTATTTTAGAATATTGTTTCACAAGCAAATAAGGCAATGTTTGCACTTTTTTCAAGAATAAATAATCTAGATCTTCCCGTGGATCTTCAGTTAAAGCTGTTTGATCACACCATCTTACCAATACTAACTTACGGATGCGAAGTGTGGGGCTATAGTAATCTAGACATGATAGAAAATGTCCATTGTACTTGTTTACGTAAAATAGGAAAATGTAGGAGCAGTACCCCTAGGTATATGCTGTATGCAGAATTTGGGCGATACCCAATTGAAATTATCATTAAAGCTAGAATGATAAAGTTTTGGAATAAAATAATCTTATCCAAGCATTCTAAAATTGTTTATATTTGTTATCAGAACATGATACAGTCTGTACACGCTTTTAAATGGTCATCTTGTATTAAGAGCATTCTAGACAATACTGGCTATTCCTGTTACTGGCTTAATCAGGCGACATTAAATTGTAAAGGTATCGATATTTTGGTTAAAAGGGTTCTAACAGACCAATTTAACCAGCAGTGGTCAACTTCCCTAACTGGATCATCAAAAGGTACAGGCTATAGCCTATTTAAAGATAACCTTCAGATGGAAAGCTATTTGTTGTCGTTGCCTTGCTCGCTCCGACTAAGTCTCCTGCATTTCAGAACAGGAAACCATCGACTTCCGGTTGAAACCGGGCGCTGGCGACAATCTCACGTTGCACATGAGGAGAGAAAGTGCCCACGGTGCCCACTTAACGATATTGGGGATGAAATGCATTACCTCTTAATTTGTCCTTTCTTTACAGCTCTTAGGAATAAATATATTCCTCATAGATTTTTCCCATAGACCAAATATCCTGAAATACAAAGAACTGATGACGTGCAAAAATGAAACAATTATTCATAATTTATGCTTATTTGTTAAACATGTATTGCGAGAATTTAAGTAATTTCCTATCTGTATACACACCTTTCTTAAACAGTGTTTACTATGTACCAAATGATTTAATAAGATTTAACAAACCAGTGTAAGTCCATGCATTACGAATTCTTGTTCGTTTGTATTTCAGTCAAGAAAGAAAATAAAGTACCTTCGTGTAAGTCCACGCATTCCGAAATCTTAATCCATTTTGATATCAGCATAAGGAAAATGTACTTTCGGACTTATTTTGTTATTACAATTTAAGATAAACTCTCGATAGTAGCCTCCATTCATAAACTGTCACGTGGATTCCGTGATCTTCGCGCGCCCTGCGAACTCGTCCAATCAAAACAGAGTATATGCAAACCTAGCTACTTCTATATTACACAACAAAAATAACGTGCCATATAATCTGAAAGCAATGTTTGTTTTTTGTTGTTTTATTTTTCAACTTCTATTTTTGCTTTTGTCTCTTATTTCTACTTGTTATTTAAATCTGACATTATGTTATTGATATTTTTCATCGTATAGTATCATTTTTTTCTATTTAAAGTGTCTTCTTGATTTGATCACTTCCCCTTCAGAAATTACCACTCCCGTATGAACTTTATCAGTTATGTGTATTTATTTGTTCACATGTATTTACACCATGTAAACTGTGACTCTGAATAAAAGTATTGACTTGACTTGACTTGAGTAGCCCTGGTTTAGCTTGGGATGCAATGTTAAAAATGACTGGAATTAAGTTAGATTTAATAACTGATATCGATATGTATCTTTTTATTGAAAAGGGACTGAGAGGAGGAATAAGTTATATTTCAAACAGATACAGTAAAGCAAACAATAAATATATGAAAGATTATGATCCTAAACTTGACAGCAAATACATTATGTACCTCGATGCCAATAACCTTTACGGTTTGGCCATGTGTCAACCTTTGCCCTCTGGAAACTTTACATTTATATCCGAAAAACAATTCAAGAAATTAATTGCAAAAGGTAAAAGTAACTTTATAGTTGAATGTGATCTTGAATATCCAAAAGAATTACACAAAACCCACAACGATTATCCTTTAGCTCCTGAAAGAATTAAAATACCAGACGAATGGCTTTCCAATTATAGTAAAAATATTAAAACAAAATTTGAAATAGGAAAAAGTAATGTAAAAAAATTAGTTCCAACTTTAATGAAAAAAACAAAATTATGTAGTTCATTATAAAAATCTTGAACTATATACACAATTAGGGTTAAAAGTAACAAAAATACACAAAATATTAACTTTTGATTCATCTCCTTGGTTAAAAAAGTATATTGATTTTAATACTCAAAAAAGATCTAAAGCAAAAAATTCATTTGAAAAAGACTTTTTTAAGTTAATGAACAACTCTGTATTCGGTAAGACGATGGAGAATTTACGCAAGAGGGTTAATATTAAATTAACTCATGATGAAAACCTTTTATTAAAATATATAGCCAAACCTTCATTTGTTAGTTCAACGATGTTTAACAAGAATTTGTTTGGAATTCATAGAATAAAAGAAAGTTTGTTATTAAACAGACCTTGTTATGTTGGAATGTGCATTTTAGATTTATCAAAATATTTAATGTATGATTTTCATTATAATTACATTAAGGAAAAGTACGAGGGTAATTGTAAATTACTATTCACTGACACTGATTCATTATGTTATGAAATAAAAACCAAAGATGCATATGAGGATTTTTATAAGGACAAAGATTTATTTGATAATAGTGATTATGATTGCAATTCAAAATTTTATTTCGACAATAATAAAAAAGTAATTGGAAAATTTAAAGATGAAGCTGCCGGCATTCCCATTGTTGAATTTGTTGGATTAAGAAGTAAAATGTATTCATATTTATTAGAAAACGAAGTTAATATTAAAAAATGTAAAGGAATTAAAAAACCTGTTGTTAAGAAAACAAATAGTTCATAAAATTACAAGGATACTTTGTTTAATTCAACCCAAACTAATCACACCTTTAAAGTTATTCGTTCTGATAAACACAATCTTTCCAGTTATGTTATAAATAAAACATCTTTATCATGTTATGACGATAAAAGATATATTCTTGATAATGGTATTAATACATTAGCTTATTCTTAAATTACCTCTTAAATTAACTCTTAAATTACAGAACCATAAATTGTTAACTGAATATTCTTAACATTTAAAGAATTAATAGAAATAACATCATTTATTTTAAATTTATTAGCATAATTAATAGAAATAGATTCATTTTTTCTGTTATTTTTTACATTGTAACTTTGAAGAATTACATTTTCTTTATTTTTTAGTTGTAATTTAGCTTCTCCTTTATCTAATTTAATTGCATCAACAAGAATAATTAAAATGCAATTAAAACTAATTCTTACATTATTGCCATTTTGAACTAAACCAGGACTAGCATTTACAGTTTTCCATTGAAATAATCCACTATCAGTATCTTGGGTATAACATGTTAAAAACAATGGAGGTTTTCTTATTAATTGTCTTTCTATTTGTCTTTCTATTTTATTTACTTTTTCATTTATATTATTAAATATTCCCATTATATTAATTATTCCAGTTAAATAAAAACACAGTAATTAATTAAAGTTTTAATTAAAGTTTTTAACTTAAAAGTTTGTTTACGAATTCAGGTTCATTAAATATATGTTCATCCGATATGTAGAATCTGATGTAACTATCCTTCATAAGCGTAAATGTTACTTCTGTAGATGTTGAATCGTTATAAGGATGAATGTCAAACATTGTCCCTTGTGTTAAATAAATTTTAATTTTTTTCTTATACATAGATATTAACTGATCAGTGTCATAGTCCTCAGCTGCTATATTTACAGTATTGATAATTGTACTAAAAATTAGATCATCATCATTATTCCACCACCTAAATATAAAATGTGATATTGGGCTTTTAGTCGGTTTATACGGTTCACCTATAGGGCTCGAACCCGTTAATAAAATCTTAATATTTATTATATAAATTCCGGTTTTTTCGACCACAAACACACCCCTCAAAAGCACATCTGGTACAACTATTTTATGTTTTTGGTTTATTTGTATAAAATCTTTATAATCTACAATAATTCCAGGTTTTAATTCAAATGCATTTAAATAGTTCAGACCGATCAGATTTTCATATGTTGAATATATCCAGGCACCATGACGGTTAAAATACTTTTTCATTTTTATGTAATCATAAAAACTGTTATTATAGTATTCGAAGAGAAACACTTCATGTCCCACTTCCTCTAACCTTTTTTCTATTTTTTTGTCTTTCTTTTTAAGTTGAAGAATTATTTCAGCTAAATCATCAAGTCGTTTTGTTGTAGCAACTTCAGAAGCAGATAAATTGTCAACAACGCCT
Source organism: Mercenaria mercenaria (assembly GCF_021730395.1). Taxonomy (NCBI): domain Eukaryota; kingdom Metazoa; phylum Mollusca; class Bivalvia; order Venerida; family Veneridae; genus Mercenaria; species Mercenaria mercenaria. Next base: position 5,411,835 of record NC_069378.1, read on the forward strand.
TTTGTTCTAGCTAATTGTGTTTCTTGTTTTAGAAAAGCATTTTTTACTTTTGTAATTTCTTGGGTATTAGTAGAAATTACTTGGGTATTAGCAGTGATTGATTCTCCTTGTTTAGCTGATATTTCAACTACAGAGTCCAGATCATTTATTATTTTTTTAATTTGATCATTAAATTTATCTTTAAATTCATTAATATCTTTTAGTAATAAACCTGTAAGTGTACTTAATTCCGCGTACTTTAAATTGTGGCGTGTGTCAACAGTACTAATCAAGTTCCGAAGTTGTTTCTTAAAATTTTCTAGCTGATCATTAATTGTGTTAATTGCTTTAGCATTAGCAGTGATTGATTCTCCTTGTTTAACTGATTTTTCAACTACAAAGTCCAGTTCATTTTTATGTTTTTCAACTTTAGCATTAAATTCATTAATATCATCTTGTAATTTTTTTGTAATATTACTTAAGTCTGCATACTTTAAATTATGACGGTTGTCAACAGTACTAATCCAAACTCGAATTTGTTTTTTAAAGTCATCTATTTTAGAATTGAGCTCTTTTTTAAAGTTATCTAATGCTGTGTCATGATCATCACCTCTTTGTGAAGCTGCCTTTTCCAGTTCAGATTTATATTCTGCAAGTTTATTTGAAATTAATTCTAATAAATCTTTATGCTTATTTTCAGTTTCAGTATTTAGTTTATTTATTTCTGTTCTGATTTCTAACTGATACATATTTTGTAACTTTTTCTCAGCCTCAATAATCTTGTCTTTTAGTTCTTCATGTTTAGTCATACTATCTTTTAATTCTTGAATTTGAGTGAATAAAATGTTTAAATTAACTCGAAATACTTCTTTTATGTTTTCGTCTGTCAAATCAGATTTCTCTTCAAGTTCTTTAATAGAATCAACCATAGCTTTCATTTCTTCTTCAATTTTACCTTGTAATTGAACTATTAATAATGAATTCTTTTTAAAATCTTTTGTTAATTCTTCAATATTCTTAACTTCTGCTTCTAGTGTTTGTTTTATAGATTTGATGTCTTCAAGATTATAGTTATCTATTACACTTTGAACTTTTTTAAACATAAAGCGTCTTGAAACTGCATCGTTGGGTTTATCTGGGTCTCCTAGGTTTATAAGGTTATTACCTCCCATATCTAATGCTCTGTTCATTGAATTATCAAGTTCCTTATTTTTGTGAAGATACGATTCCGTTTCCTTTTTAAGTTTTTTGAATTGTTTTTTAGTAGCATAATCACTTAAATCAATATCAAATTTAACTTTACTTATACTGCCAGGTTCACTTATTTGTTTTACATAATTAAAAACTCCCATTATATAATTATTATATATTACCAGTAAAGTTTTTTCTAAAAAACTTCCTTGGTTTGTCAATATATAAGAAATCATATTTTTGATTTGTTGCATTAGCAAAAGATTTAGGGTTAATATTTTGTTCATTACAAATCATATCATTTTCTCGTTTACCTGGACTTTCAAATAAAATATAATGTGAACAGTTAATTCGAATATCTTTTGGTGTTTTATAGTAAGACTGACTTAAATAAATAACACAACAGTTTTTGTGACGTCCTTGAATAAAGTATTTTGTTATTTCATTCTGAACCTTTTTATCTTCACATACAAAATCATCAAATATTACTACTTTTTGTTTTTCTGATTCAAGGCTATCGCATGGTTCAATTTGGTTGGGATCAGCCGAATATTCAAGTATTTCATTTGGATCTACTTTAATTTTTTTTGCAATTTGACTTAATTGGTTAATTAAATCTTGATATTTAGATTGTTCTAGGTTTTTAGCATATAAGTATAATTTATCATAATATATAAGAGGTTTTCGGAGTATATGCATTAATGTATTTGTTTTTCCAGATCCAGAAGATCCACATATTAACATTCTAAAACATAAATCCGGCATAAAAGGATAACGTTGTTTAAAGTTATTGGATTTATCACTTTTTGTATCATAATTTGGAATTTCCATTTATATATAATAATACATTATCTTACATTATTTTACATTATCTTACATTATTATATAAATGCAATAAAAACTTAATAAAATAAGAATAAGAAAAAACTTGGTCGGGCAAAAGATGAGAGCTCTTAGAGAAGAAATAATGAGAGAAAAAATCAAAAAAGCTACAAATCGGGACATGTATACTGAAATTTATAAGCCAATTACTGAAAAAATAGAAAGTCAAAAAGAACAATTATCAAGTCAGTTAAAAGCATTACCTGGAATTAAGGAGCAATTAGCGTTACTTCCAAAAAGTATATCAGAAGATCTGACACAAGGTATTGCTGAATTAACTAAAGGAATGCAAGATGAATCTAAAAGGCAACAAGCTTTAAAACCAACTTCCACATCGATAGATTGGGGAGATGAATCTGTTGGATGGGTTCCTCAAGATGAATTTAAAAGATTAGAAGATTATGGAAGAGAAAAGATGGGAATAACTGAAGAATTAGAAGAATTGGGAGCAAGACCAAAAGAAAAGAAAATACCTACAGTAGATATAGATGCTTTTCTGGATGTTAATGTTATAGAAAAATATCAATATTACAAACCGTCTGAAACGTTTGACCTTTTAAATGCAAATATACTTGATCCTAATAAAATAGATAAAAAAGATCTTGAAGGTATAATAAATGGTGTTACTGAAGATATTAAAAAATTAAATGGTCCAATAACAAGCAATGAAGATCAAAAGATTCAGATAAACAAAAAGAAGCAAACGAATTAAAATATGAACAAGGCGAATTATTAAAGTACAAACAACGGTTAAATCATATTCTTGGTATGTCTTCTACATGGACAAGGAATAAGATATCATAATTCATATAAAGTTTCACCAAATTGACAATATGGTAATTTAATTATTAACTTAAATAAACTTTATGGTCACAACAAATTAATTGCTAAGGATCAAAGAACCGGAAAAGAAGTAATTAATACTGAAGTAGATAATGATTTGATTGATTTGATTAATAAAAGATATAACAATAATAAAAAACATTCAATTCATTCAAGAAAAATATTCAAAGAATTAACAGAAAAGTCAGGATTACCTATCAATAAAAGATCTATGAAATTTAAAAAAGTAATTAGAGGACAAGGTTATGACGTTTGTCCATGTAATCCAGAAGAATTGGTTAATGAGTTGGAGTTAATTTGTGGTTCGATTGATGCAGGAAATAATAATGAAGAACTAAAAAATGAAGGTATTAGGGTAGTAGATCAATTATTAAAAATGAATTCACTTTTACCAGAACAACATGAAATGTTATATAAAAAATATTTTTCTTAAATATATAAATGGAACAAAAAATAGTATTAAGTTCTGAAACAGTTAAAGATAATAAAAATACTCCGAGTGATTTTACAATCAGATTTAGTCGTTCTTAAATTTTAGATAAAAATAAAACCTATGTTGTTGGTTTGGATAGTATTAACACTATGACCTATTCTTGGCATAATGTTAGTGATGAATATGACAATAAAAGAATTCGTTATCATAATGGTAAGGATTGGAAAGATATCATATTTACAAATGGTTCTTACAGTTACACAGATATTAATAATTATATTAGGGAAACATTAGTAAGTATGGTGATTATGAATTTGATAAATCAGACATTGCTCCAATAAGTTTGGAATTTGATTTAAGTAGTTTAAAGATTTTGATTTCAATTACAGATAATTTCGAGTTGGATTTGGAAATATCAAATTTTCATACATTGCTTGGATTTGAGAAAAAAAATTAAACAATACTGAATGGGGAACTACAACACCAAATATAACTAACTCTGTGGATAAAATTTACATTCATTGTGATCTTATTGATAATTCACTTGTTGATGGTAATTTCAGCGATATTATTTATGCTTTAAGTACTGCAGATTTAACAAGAGCTTATCCATTTACAAAAGAACCACAAAGAGTTGGATATTCTGAAATTAAAAAATATATTATAAATTCAATTAGAATATATATTACAGATGTATTTGGTAGAATAATTAATTTTAATGAGGTTGAAACAAGTTTTACACTAATTTTAAAAGAAATTAATTAAAACTAAAGTTTTAAAACTTTTATTAAAATTTAGTTTTATATAATGTACAAAAAAGTTTATGACAAAAATAAAGGAATATTTATTTATGTTGATGCTCAGACTGAAGAAGAAATCATACACGGAACAGGTATCTTTGACACTTTAACGAAATTGTTTTCAAGCGGAGTTGCATCTTCAATTAGCACAGCTGGAAAAAAAGCTCTGGAAACAGCAGGAAAAGCAGCACTTGAAAGTGGAACAAAAAAGGTTGGAACAGAAGTTGGAAATTTGGCTGCTAATAAAATTGTTGAAAAATTTAAAAAGAAACCTGCTCCGGCAGTTGGTGATTTAATTGTTAAGAAATTACAAGAAAAGAATAACAGTAAAAATAGTAAGAAGGAGGAGGATATTAATATAAGACTAAATAGATTATTGTCAGGATCTGGAACACATAAACGTATTAACAGATTAATTTATAAAAACTAAAGTTTTAACTTTAATAAAAACTAAAGTTTTAACTTTAATAAAAAATAAAATGAAAAATGAAATAATATATAATATATACATGTTTAGAACAAAACAATATTGTGAAAGATATGAATTAACTCCTATTCAATTAGATACAGCTTTAATATCTGTCTTGGGAAATAATATTAAGCAACAAAAAAACGGATATCACTTTACAATTAATGATAGAAGCTCATATTTTGATTGGTTTAATGGTTATTTTGAAGTAAGTTTTAAAGTAAATAAGCTTGCTAATGGTAATAATTATGCTGGCGGAGATCAAATTGCTCTAATTAATAATGCAGCTTCATTAATTGATCAGTTAGTGGTTAAACAAAATGGAAAAATTGTTTATGATTGTAATAATTTATATAAGGTAGTAAATGTAAAGAGTTTGGTTGAATTGTCTGAGGATTATGCAAAATCAACTGGAACAAATGAATTTATCTATTTAGATACTACTGCTACTGCTGCTACTGCTGATAATTCAGGTTTTGCTTTTAGAAAAGGATTAATCCAAGGTGGAAAATACTAAAATTTCATTAAATAATTATTCATTTTTTCAGGGTTTAGAAACTAATATTTTACCTCCAAGTCAAATTCAAATAACACTGCAGCTGACAGATGATGATGAATTAATTTTTAGAGCTAATGCTGCTGATCCAGGTAGGGTGATTGTAACAAAATTAATTCTATGGGTTCCACGTTTGGTTTTTAATGAATTTGGACTTAATTTAATTTCTGAAAGATTTACAAAAGCAAGATGGTCATACCTTCGGGAAATGATGACGCAATCAACTGATACACATCATATTAATACAACTTTTAGAATACCGTATAGCGGGTTATTTCTGCGGTCAAAATATTCTGCGTTTTGGTCCCAAAAATTGAGAAACAAATTTCTGCGTGTTTAATTTCTGCGTTTTCACATAAAAGGAAGAGAAATTTCTGCGTTTTTATGCCAAAGAGGAGGTAAATCCTCGCATATTCGGGCGTTGTGAGAATGATAGCGTATGAAAACAATAAACTACTGGTAACTGTTGTAAAATAACTTTGCTTTTAAGGAATACATTGTAGGATATAATAACATGTGAATTGAAAAAATATAAGTCTAACAACAAATGCACAAACAACAACTTCAAACTACGGTATATCGGCATAACGGTTACACTGCTTATATAAAGGTTACTAAAGTAAAGTTCGGAAGATCTTCACAAGGGATTAATAACACAAGTGAAATTCACTCAGTTTATTTCATTCACAGAAGAAAAATGTTTTCCGAGGGATTAACAGTTAGGACTTTGACCATCACACCTAATTATACCATTATCGGTAATTGTCAGATGGCGACGGTAATTTCCAATAATTAGACCATGCCATTGTGAACTTCGGATTACCTGAGGAAACATAGCGTGAAACAACGTTTGTGAAAATAATGCAGATTTTTTTGCGTTTTAAATTTTTGCTGGATGAATATTCTGCTGGAAATATTTTTGCGATTCTACCGAGAGACCGCAGAAACGCAGAAATATTCCCCCGTAGAAATAACCCGCTATACGGTAACGGCTGGTGTAACAAAACCACAACATGTATTTGTTTATTTACAACGACCTGATCAAAGTAATTCACAAGAACATAATCCACATTTATTAGATACATTTAAACTTAATGCAGCAAATGATGATTATAATTGTACTTTGAGTTCTTGTCGTCTTGAAGTTGGTAATGGTGTTTTTTATCCAGAAACAGAATATACAAGTATATCAAGAATATATGATGATGTAATTAATTATTATTATAAACAAAATAACAAAACTACTGGAAGTCTCTTAAATAGATTTAATTTTCGGAGTTTGTATGGATTTGTTCATTTTAACTTGGAATATAAAAAGGAAGTAATAACAGAAGATCCTAAGCAGATTACATTAACAATTAAGTTAACTACACTTCCCACTGCAAGATATCGTATTTACGCAATTGTATTATATGAGGAAACAGTTGAAATAAATACTATTGGAAATGAACTTGTTATTGTTTAAATAAAATAAATATAAATTATATATAATGACATCAAATTATATTGAATATAAAGTTAACCTAACAGATGGACAAAAGAAAAATTTAGCACAAGCTTATAATAATAAAATTCCACATACTTTTAGATTAAAACATGAACAATTACATGGAAACTTCCCTTTACTATTAACAAAAACACAAATTAATCAAATTAAAAAAGCTGTTGCAAATAAAAAGGGATTAGAAATTAAAATTTCAAAAAAACAAATGTCCAGTCAAGGTCAAAATGGCGGATTTTTAGGAGCTTTGGCTGGTTTGTTAGGAAAAACAATTCTTCCAATGGCAGCAAAAATAGCTCCAAAAATATTAGCCCCTCTAGGCATTGGAGCCCTTTCTGGACTGGCCAGTACTGGTGTCAGTAAGTTACTTGGGAATGGTATGATTTCAGTAGCTAATGATAAGTGAAATATGATATCACCATATCTTACACCTAATCAAAGAAAGCAACTAGTAGGATCTGGAGTGAGTAAATTAACACAAAAACAAAAACAAAATGGCGGTTTTTTAGGTATGTTGGCTGCTAGTCTAGGAATACCTTTGATTACATCTTTGTTAAGTGGTAAGGGACATGGTCAGGGTGGAATTATAAATTCCCCAGGAACCAAAGGTTTTGGTCTACAGATTGATTCTCAGAAAAGACCTTACAGACGAATTCCTATAGTAAAAAAAAATAAAATTTATAAACAAACCAATTTCTAACTTTGAAATTGAACAATGGGTAAAACAATTAAAAATTAAAAACTTTAGGGGTGTATTTAGTAGAAATAATTTATTAAATTTATTAAAATCAAAAGCAAAGGACGAGTGCGGAATAATCAATTTAGATGACTTTGCTGGACCTTGAACACATTGGGTTTGTTACTTGAATACTTTGTACTTCGATCCATTTGGACTTCCTCCACCAAAGGAAGTAATTAATTATATACCTGGGGTCAAGTATAACAACATACAATATCAAGACAAAACAAGTACACTCTGTGGTTATTATTGTTTATTTTTTATAAAAATGTTACAAGATAAAATACCGTTGTATGATTTATTGTATAAAATACTAAAAGTTAACAATCAAAGAGTAAATGAACAAACAATTATAAATTATTTTAATAAAATGAGTTAAAATGTATTAAAATGTATTAAAATGTACCAAGAACGTAATATTCTTTACTACTAACAAAAATGTATCATAAGCGTTATATTTCATACTACTTTTCAATGATGTTCATTCATGCATTTGATTATAATATAATCCTACAGTTGAATAATTTTGACAATATGAAATATTATTATGTTCATTCGTGCATGTGATTATAATATAATCCTACGGTTGAATGATTTCAAGAAAACGTAATATTATGATGTTCATTCGTGCATGTGATTATAATATAATCCTACGGTTGAATGATTTCAAGAAAACGTAATATTATGATGTTCATTCGTGCATGTGATTATAATATAATCCTACGGTTGAGTGACTTATTTGTATTCACCAAGTCAATTCTTGAAAGATTTTCTTAATGATTGTAAAATTTTGACAAATATACTCAATAGATAAAGCACAATGTAATATTTTATTATGAGTCATTGCAAAATCATATAAACGTATTAAAAAATTGCAATGTGATAATGAATAAACGAAACCATGATTTTTTAGTATATCCATAAATCCTTTCTTTTCCTTTCTTGATAGTTTTTTTAAATCTTTTAAAACATGTCCTTTGTTCGCAGAATTTAAAACTACATTCCGTTTATCCGAGCTGATCAATTTGTCATACGTTCCCAAAGCTTTAATACATAAATCAATCGTTGGTTCTTTAGAGTAATCACAGTCGCGAGTTAACCTTCTTTCTTCTGAATATGATTGTTGAATATTTTTTCTAATTTTATCATATTTCGTTTGTTTTGATATGGACGACGTCATTGTTTTAGAAGAACTTTGTTTTAAAGTCTGTAATTCTTGTTTTAATCTAGTGTTCTCTTCTTGAAGTATTTGAAATTCGTCTGGATTCCAAATATGTTGAATGAGAAGATCATAGTATCTTTTGCAGTATATTTCATTCCATTTCTGCACATCAGGGTCGTTAGGGTATTTCTCTCTCAAAGCCACAGTAAGACAATCAATATCTTTAAAGAACTCTTCAAAACTCCTGAAATGAATAAATAAAATAAATTTTAATAGCACTACAAAGTAAAGAAATATTTATTTGTCAAAAACACATTTTTTCAAAGTCAGTAAAAGAAAATGAAACAACACTTACATTTTTAATCTTTATATCCTTATTCATTTACGCCAAATACTAAACTGCTACAAAGTTTTACGTGACTTAACACAACGAATGTTCTAGTATTAGTAAACAGAAAACCAGTATTACAGTTTTCCAAAAATGTGTCAGTTATTTATAAAACTGAATTCATTATCATTTTCAGAAAATGTCACGTACTGCTATTATTATAACACAAAAGCGATATCGGTATATCTTTTTTTACTGTATAGAAAACCAATTGATTTTTATCGGTTGAGTGTTTTTTACCCAATAGTCTGTTTGAAATCTGTGGTAAATATTTACGCTAGTTTATGAATGAGTAAAATAAGGAAGTAATATTGTAACGTAGCGTGGCCATTCAATACAACAAACATAACCTTTTAACCAGTTTTATTTATCATAGCAACAGTCTTTAATATTTAAACATAACATTTTAGCTAGATATTATTAAGTAAAGGTGACCTTTTCAATCTAGCATTTTTAACCCATCTTTCTCTCTAACTCCCAATCTAACTGACTCTGACCGTAGATAATTATATTTCAGCATATATATTTAATTAAGCAGTCTAGCCGCTATGTAAAATTACACAATTCGTCGTGCCTTTTTCCTTAACATATCTAACTTTGATCCCGGAAGTAAATGATATAAACAACTAAGTATACCTGTTTAACCCTTGGGCTACATGTTTTGTGACAGGTTTGACAATTCAGCAACTTTCAATATTTTCAAGTATTACAGTTTATCATCTTTCTACGTAGCATATTAAACAATGATTTATAGAATATACAATATTCCGAACCTTTCAAACCTGTTACATTACAATATTTTCATTCAGTTATACCGGAGATTTACACAATAGTATGTTTGAAATCTGTGGTTTTTAAAGTATTTTAATTGTCCGGCATTGACCAGTCCTGACCAAGGGTCAAAAGGTCAAGTGGGGTCAAAATGCCAAAAACATCATGTTTCTAACTACTAATAACTACTATGGTCACGTTCAGAGACATGTGACTTCAGTTCAAACTACGAAAACAGCTGTTTGTGTGAAAATATCAATTACGGTTGTTAACCTGTCACACGAGTACATACTGTCAACGAGTACACTCCAAGCACAGATTCAGTACATTATACGTTTTGCATATCAAAGTAGCAATTTAATGATATTTCAGTTGATGTATAATTTAATTTATTTTATCATAAAATTTATGCAGTTTTTCTCTAGGCAGTGAAATGCTATAATGAGTGGGGGAATAGGTGAATGTCAGATATTTTCCCCTAAATTGAGAAATGGGACTGCTGGACATTTGTCCAAAGTTGAAATGGTAAATAGGACATTTGCACCCCCTCCCCGCCTCCATCCAAGGTGCTTATTTCTGAAACGGACATTTTCCGCACACCAACCCCTAACACATGTTTTTGTTCCAAAAATGATTGTTTTGGAAATTGACAGAAGATAGATATCACTTTGCAGGTAACAATATCTTTGTTTTGTAGTGAATGTCTATTGAATAAGCTAGAGTGTTAAAAACATAGCAGAAATAAAAAAAAAATCATAATGTCACTATTGCCACCATAATTAACATTTTTTCTAATCAACTAAACAATTATATCTACTGATATATGGATCAAAATTACTATGGGCTATTGTACATTCCAATAATAAGCAATGAGGGAAGGGGATTGGCAAATATCCTGTCTACTATTTCAACTATCTGTATTTATATCAATCTGATGTACTCTAAACTTTGATATGTGTACGAGTCATTTAATAATTTATCGCAGAATTACATAGCCCTTAGATTATATGTATATCAACTGCATTTGGATAATTTAAGTATAGATCATTTTGATACTAATTGGAGAGTTTATGCACAATGTGTCGCAGAATTAATGACATGATCCTATAATATACGGGGTTTTAATTGCCTTCTCATTCACACATTTCAATTTCATTGCACAAATGCAACAACAATAATAGGCAATGCCTTTAACATGTGTATGTACAGAAAAGGACAGCATTTAGTAGTAATGTTCAGAGAGCAAATTAAGAGACAGTATGTATAGCAAACCCAGTCCGAACTTGAGGCTGCAGAATCAGCATATTGGTATTGAAAATGAGCATTTAAAGCGGATGAAGTAAAATTGACCGATGGTTCCATCAGTACTGACCCGGGGATTTTGCTCAAACATTGGGGCTCTGACTTTGCAGGTCTTCTAAACTGTGGGAACACTACATCAAATGAACTTGCTAGTGATATATATATTTGCATAATGGTAATAATACTGATGTAACTGAGAATGACCATCTTGATAGTATGATAACTATTGCCGAGGTTTTGGTTTTCCACTTTTTTATTTTGAAATGTATTTTACATACTTAGTCCGGTAAAGCACTTGAATATGACGATATACCTTGTGAACTACTACAAAACGATTCTGCGTTAGCTTTGTTACATAGTCTATTAACAGATGTTTATAAGCGGTACAGTTCCCACTGCATGGTCGAAATATATAATTACACCAGTATCAAAATGATCAACATCAGATCCTGGAGTATATCTTAACTCTTGACAATGTATAATTTGAATGTTGTCTAAATATTCAGACTAGTAATTAGTCGGTTATTTTATGACAATAATTATCTTCAGGATTTAATGAATATTACAGTCGATGACTGACTTCACGAGGCAGTTAGGCGCATGCAAGGCGATTTTGAAATCAATATGACAGTTTGCCTTTGCAATATGCCATTCTGCTGTTCCGTTTTTGTATAATATGATCATCATTATGTCATAATTGTCACCATATAAATTATAACACGTTGAATTTATGTTTCCATGCAAACGAATCACGCGATGCATGTACCTAAATTAAAGTTTAACATCGACCTATATATGAAACAACCTTTCGGCGTTTTCTCTATTTCATAATGGTTTTCAGGAAGAAGATATACAAGCATTGTTTTACATTTTCTTTGTATGCATTCCAAAAAAGACTTAAACCGAGTCGGCAATTTTCACGGTTTGCCTTGTTCTCGGTGCTTCCGAGGGATCTACTTTTCAGATTTTATTTACAGTTGTTATCATTTATAGAATAAATTCAAACAAATGAAGCAAATACTTTTCCTTTCTAAATTGGGAACCGTATAAATACCTACTTAAAAGAGAAAATGAATGATCGACTATAACTATTAAGAAAACTTACTATCTTATAAAAATGTTTGCAGATAGGAATATTGTCTAACCAATTTCATATGCGCTGCGTGACATATACATTTCAAACTCATTCTAGAAAAGTAGCCATTATCAACTATTTAAACATTCTACGTAGATAGCAATAACTAATATATCTAATTTATTTATTTCATTGTAAAACGACCTTGTATCTGCCTGTACACGTGCACAAAGCATCACATGTTGGCAAAATGATATTTTATTCTACAGTGTTTATATAGTTTATTCGTTTATTTCAGTCTCATCTTTGTACGAATAGGTATTTGATCCAAATTAACAAGTTTATGTGTATTAGCAGTATCATGCATTAGGTCTAAAATAGAACAAACAGTATACATGTATAGATAAACATAGTATAAATGTGTACTACCACTAAACAAGAGGGTCAGTGACCCTAAAGCGCTCACCTGTGTTCAAGGCTTCAAATTTCCAATTTCCAATCATTAACAAATTGTTTTTCACCTTCCTCTGTCCATGTTCTTCGCGTACGCTCGTTTTTCCCAGTCGAGTACGATCTCTTCTCCTCTTTGCTGAACAAAGACACAGAGTCACTGTTGTCACAACTCGTGTTAAGCCACTAGCTAACTTTGTCTGTGGTATGTTGTGGACTCAACATGGGAATTGGTCTGGATTCATTCAGTTCTTCTGGCGAAGTAAATGGTGTCAATACCGGTGGCTCTGGACTTTGGGGCATTGCTGCACGTCCTGGCAGACTTTAAAGTTACGGAATATACACTTTCCCAAAATGATTCATTCATTTGTGTCCCAACACTTGCCGCACGTCCTGGCGGGGAAGGGGGAGATGTTGGGCGTATTGACGTACTGGGACTGAGGGTTGCTGGCCGTAAGTGGGGGATGGAGAAACTCGTTGGACTGCACAAACACTTGCTGCACGTTTTGGCAGCAAGTGAGGAGATGTGGGACATCTTTGGGGGAAACTTACACTTCCCGCACGTCCTGGCGGCAAGTGAGGGGATGGGGGACATCTTTGGGGGAAACTTACACTTGCCGCACGTCCTGGTGGCAAATTGGGGAGATGGGGCAGATACTGGCGTCACATGTTCTTCGTCCGAATCTGGACATCTTGATACAGTTGCCGTTGGCGGCACTCTACCTGTTCTAACATTCCTCATGGGCGAAAATAAGCCAAATGACTTAAAAGCAATTTCAATGTAGTCAGAATGTTCAGCATTGTTTGTAATGAAAGAACTACATATTTTTAACAATTTTTTTAACATTAGGTTACAGTTGTTTTGAAACTCCACAGGTTGCTCAACACTTACCCATGTTACAAGTACCAGACATTTTTAGAGACATCCGCAGAGGTGTTCATACGGCGGTGCACATGGAACCTTCAATGCTACACTATACTATACAATATGTAATTCCACGGAAAGCGGTGTCTTGTTCCCAGTTTAAACAAGGCAGTCTGAAAGACAGCTAAATCCCCCGCCACTGCTATGGATAGTGAAAGGGTAAACCTTTGATTTTAGCTGTGACCTTGACCTTGAACTGACATGGCTGACTCATAAATTCTGCACAACGTGTTGATGAGGTGATCATTTGACCAAAGTTTCATGAAAATCCTTCCAGGGGTTTAGGAGATTCAAAGCTGAAACCTTTGACCTTCAGTTGTGACCTTGACCTTGAGTTGACATGGCTGACTCATGAGTTCTTAATGAAGTGAACATTTGACCCAAGTTTAATGAAAATCTTTCAAGAGGTTAAAGAGATACAGAGTGGACACCAAATGGAAGGCTCAAACCTTCGACCCTTAGTTGTGACCTTGACCTTGAGCTGGCATGGTTGACTAATAATTTCTGCACATCGTTCAAATGAGGTAATCATTTGACCCAAGTTTTATAAAATTTCTTCAAGGGGTTTAGGAGATATAGAGCGGACATAAAATGGAAGGCTCAAACCTTTGACCTTCAGTTGTGACCTTGACCTTGAGCCGACATGGCTGACTCATAATTTCTGCACATCGCCTTGATGAGGTGATCGTTTGAACCAAGTTTGATGAAAATCCTTCAAGGGATTTAGGAGATATAGAGCGGACACAAAATGGAAGGCTCAAACTTTTGACCCTAAGTTGTGACCTTGACCTTGAGCCGGCATGACTGACTCATGGGTTCAGCACATCGTCTTGATGAGGTGATCATTTGACCCAAAACTGGTTGTATTTTAAAAGAGGATTTTATATCGAGATTCCTCTTTTTCAGCCAAAACCTTAAAAAAAAGCGCGCTTTTTTTCCAAATTCTGTTTGTCTTTCTTCGTAAATTTTTAGCGAAGTAAAAATCAACACGCTTTTCTTCACACATTTAACCTCATCACCTAAAAATTTACGTGCTTTTTTCCCAATTTACAACATACTTTCTTCGTAAATTTTTCAACGGAAGTAAAAATCAACACATAAAATGACATGTCATGATACATTTATTTCATATATATATAATACATATAATACATAATAAAAATGTTATTTGGAAATTTTCAAATATAATAAAGTTCGTAAATTTACGAACAACCGTTTAATGGCATTTCATAAGAAACAAAAACATACTTAAGTTTTAGCGCTAAGATATTATTAATTAAGACAAGTTTGTAAATTTACGAATGGAATAAGTTGTAAAAATTTCATAATACATAAATCGGATTTTAAAAGTCTTCAAAAGAAGTAGTTCGTAAATTTACGAAGTTTGCCAAAAGCGATGTTATTTGGAAATTTTCAAATATAATAAAGTTCGTAAATTTACAAACAACCGTTAAATGGCATTTCATAAGAAATAAAAACATACTTAAGTTTTAGAACTAAGATATTATTAATTAAGACATGTTCGTAAATTTACCAATGGAATCAGTCGTAAAAATTTCATATAAACTAATACATAAATTGGATTTTAAAAGTGTTCAAAAGAAGTAGTTCGTAAATTTCGAAGTTTGCCAAGGCTTGGCACGAAATAAGGTAACAAATAAAAATGGAACAATCAGCTTTGTATAAAAAAGAAATGTGCATTTGTCACTGTTCGTAAATTTACGAAGTAGCTTAAACTGATTAAATTTCTCTTTTTTTGCAAACATTTTGAAAAAATCTGAAAAACTTCAAAAGTCCAACTTCGTAAATTTACGAACAAGATGAAAAAGTGTGAAACACTTAAAAATGCAAAGAAATGTAAATTTACGCAGTAGCTTGAAGTGACTACAATTTCTATTTTGCAAATATATGAAAAACTTCAAAAGTTCCACTTCGTAAATTTACGAACAAGATGAAAATTGTGGAAAATTTACAAATGTGAAGAAATGTAAATCTGACATAATTTGTTAATTTATGTACAAATAACAGCTTCGTAAATTTACGAAATAGCTTGAAGTTTTCCCTATGGCTAATAATATAAAAAGTTACTAAAAATAAGCTATTTATAGCAACGTAAAAGGGAAGTAATTAAAAAGAAAAGTATTGTAAGTGAACAAAAGAAGGATCTGCCAAATAAATATGTTGACATAAATGAAATTTCAGATCAGTATCTTCATTAGTTATGGAGATATACCCATTTTAATTTGAAATAAAGGGAGGTAATTTGACATAAAAATAAATCCATAGTTATCTACCCTAATTGGCTCATTGCAACTAATGACAATAATGAAATTTCAAATAAGTCCTATAAGTACCTACTGATATAAATCCATTTTGATTACTATCAGGAGAGGTTATCAGATATAAAATAACTCTGAACCTACGCTTGGATCTGATTTGTCATGGAATCCAAGAATTTTTGTTGTTGAAGTTATTTTGCAAGTTTGTATCAAATAAAACCATAAATGAAGTCTCTACATGGCTGCAAAAGCCAAAATAGACAATTTTGGACCTTTAAGGGGCCATAACTCTGGAACCCATGATGAAATCTGGCCAGTTCAAGAAAGGAACCAAGATCTTGTGGTGATACAAGTTTTGTGCAAGTTTGATTAAATTCAAATCATAAATGAAGCTGCTATTGTGCAGACAAGGTCAAAATAGCTAATTTTGGCCCTTTTAGGGGCCATAACTCTAGAACCCATAATGGGATCTGGCCGGTTCAACTAAGGAATCAAGATCTTATGGTGACACAAGTTTTGTGCAAGTTTGATTAAATTCAAATCATAAATGAAGCTGCTATTGTGCAGACAAGGTCAAAATAGCTAATTCTGGCCCTTTCAGGGGCCATAACTCTGGAACCCATAAAGGAATCTCGCCTGTTCAAGAAAGGAACCAAGATCTTATAGTGATACAAGTTGTGTGCAAGTTTGGTTAAAATCAAATCATAAATGAAGCTGCTACTGTGCAGACAAGGTCAAAATAGCTAATTCTGGTCCTTTCAGGGGCCATAACTCTGGAACCCATAAAGGAATCTGGCCAGTTCAAGAAAGGATCCAAGATCTTATGGTGATACAAGTTGTGTGCCAGTTTGGTTAAAATCAAATCATAACTAAAGCTGCTATTGTGCAGACAAGGTCAAAATAGCTAATACTGGCCCTTTCAGGGGCCATAACTCTGGAACCCATAACGGGATCTGGCCAGTTCAAGAAAGGAACCGAGATCTTAGTGATACAAGTTGTGTGCAAGTTTGGTTAAAATAAAATCATAAATGAAACCACTATCGTGCAGACAAGAAATTGTTGACGGACGCACACACGGATGGACGGTCTGAGACGGACGAAGGGTGATCACAAAAGTTTAAAAAAAGGGTGGGGGATGTTGATGCATTATCAGGGTGCTGGGCAAGACCGAGAGTGAGGTTGGCGAACAGTACAACTTTGCATGCTAATAAATATTCATGGAACGTTTGAAAATAAAATAATAAAAAAAAATAATTTGAGGGTGGATGGGAGGGGCAGGGGGAGGGGATGTGATCAAGGTAAGGTGGTGGCCAGGTGCGGGTACAAAACTTCAGATGTTTATACTAAATGTTCATGGAAAAGAATGAAAGAAGTTTAATGAAATTCTACCAATGGGTTGGTTTGTTATGCACAAATCTGTAGATTTTTAAACATTCAATTAAAGGGCAATAACTCTATGGAAAATTGACCAATTGAAAAAAAAAAGACAGGCATCATTGAAGTATGTTTTATATTTATTTCTAGTTTTATGAAATTCTACCAGCTTGTTACTGAGAAATGGCTGCAGACGTGGATTTTTCATTAAATCAAGGGCAAAAACTCTAAGGGAAATTGACCAATCCGATAAAAACCTTGATGGGCA
Source organism: Mercenaria mercenaria (assembly GCF_021730395.1). Classification (NCBI taxonomy): domain Eukaryota; kingdom Metazoa; phylum Mollusca; class Bivalvia; order Venerida; family Veneridae; genus Mercenaria; species Mercenaria mercenaria. Next base: position 5,429,222 of record NC_069378.1, read on the forward strand.
TCATCGCAGTATGTTGGTTCATGTTTAATTTAAGTTTCCTGAAATTCTACCTTCTAGTTTACTGAGAAATGGCTGCGGACAGACGGACTGACTGATGGACAAACAATGCCATTTCAATACCCCTCTCCCAATTTCATCGGCGGGGATATTAAAACTTTCAGGGGCCACACATGACTTAAACTGATCCGTTCAATAATTAAACCAAGAGCATGATACCAATTATATCATATTTTTAATAAAATGACAATACATGACAGGATAAATGCATACAATTTAAATCATGTTCATCTTTATATTAAAAACCAAATCAAATGGATGAATTTCATGAACTGGATAAAGTCATAAAATGGTATTACAAAGTAGTTATGAAGCTAGGTCAGTAAACAAGAGGGCCATGCAATATATGCAATATAAAAATAAAGGGAGGTAATTTGTCAACAGTTATCTTTCCTGATTGTCTGAGCCCATCTTTCATCATTAATGAATTTCCACATCAGTATCTTCATTAGCTACTGAGATATATCCATTTTAATTTGAAACAAAGGGAGGTAATCTGACAAAAATTAGTCCATAGTTATGTACCCTGATTGTCCGAGTCCATCCCAGGGTATAAATCAAATTTCAAAACATCTTTATTACTTACTGAAATAAACCTAGTATTTTAATTTGAAACAAAGGGAGGTAATTGACGCGACAGACTGCCCCCGTCAATCTACCCAAAGTCACAACCAGTTCAAAAATCAAATAAAACTATGCCTCACAAAACTGGATGAAATTACAAAATGGTATTACAAAGTATAAAAGATGCTAGCACAGAAAAACAAGATGGTCATGCATGCAATATATATAAAACATAAAAATAAAGTGAGGTTATTTGTAATAGTTAATTATCTCTCCCTGATAGTTTTCAAATCAGCATCTTCATTAGTTACTGGGACAAACCTATTTTAATTTGAAACAGAGGGAGTTTAATTGACATAAAATCAGTTCATAGGATTTTGTAATATGGAATCTGACTGGTTCTCGTAAGGATTGATACAAGTGCAAGTTTGATTAAGATCTAACATCTCTATTGTGTTCATAAGATGAAAATTTCTGGTAATTCAACCATAAGTAACGAGTCCTTCACCATCCACATCATGGACCACTCCATCTTGAATATACTTCACCCTGTAGGCTGCAATGGAACATATTGAATAACTATTAATATACTGCAAACAATTACTGGCAAAAAGTAACTTTTTAATGCTATTGACATAATGATATGTTAATTGATTGTTGGTGAATGATAAAATTAGGTCCTAAGTATCTGCATACTGGGAGGAATGTTTTAATTACTATTACCTTGCTTTTTATACTAAGTATCTTGAGCATAACTTCAGAAGTATTAGTGGTATATGTTTGATACTTCACACAATGATAGCTGCAATTGTGAAGTAGGTCAGCCTATTACATTTCTTTTTTAACTATCTTACTTTTTTCGTATAAAACAATAAAATGCTTGTCCAGAGAATAACTTGAAAAGTATTCAAGACCTTTAATGATAGAAGGTGAAAGTGTTGGGAATCATGACTCAGTTGTATTGATTTCTTTCTTAAAAATTCTTCGCTTTAGTAATTGCAAGGGAGTTAGTGAGATGTTATAGTAATTGTAAGTGTAGTCAACCCTTGATCACAGATTATACTCTCAGTTACTTATTAAGTCAGTGCCACTATAAATACATGTATAATTAAAATATACTTACAATTTTTGTTAATCCTTATAATCCTGGCCTTGTAGGAATGTCCATCCTTATACAATGCCCAAACTTTTTCACCAACAGAGAACTGAAAAGACAAACAAATATTCTCATTTATATCTATAGGAAATCTCAAATTTGAAAGAGTTTATCGTGTTGGAAATCCGCTAAGAGCGAGAGAGACAAACAGACCACGCCCTATTATAGCTCGATTTGAGAGACCTAGTGATAGAAATACAGTGCGTAAAGCAGGTATTACACTTAACACGTTAAAAAAGGATGTTAAAATATATGAGCATTTCCCACGAGAAATCGAAGAGCGCAGGAAAAAACTATATCCTATCGTCCGTCAATTGTCTAGACAAGGGGAGAAAGTGTCGCTTGTCAGAGACAGACTGTTTGTTAACAATAAACAATACAATATCAATACGGGAGAATACTCCGATAAAAACGGCCGTAAATGTTACGTCCGTCCCAGTGCCCCAGCATATCCAGGCCCCCCAGTGTATAACGATAATCCACCGCCACCACGTGCACAGAACAGATCAAACCCCATCGGACGTTCATACCCCCAGAGAGACCACATACCTTACAATGGTAGAACCCTAAACTTTGAAACGCCAAACAGGTTCGACGTACTTGCGCCCACAGACGTTGACAGAACGTCACATAAACGTAAAGAACGTTCCCCGCTTGAAAATGACACTGAATTTAAGAGACAAAATACCGACGATAACCAGTCAAACGTTCATTGGGCAGAAAACCATGATGTCTTAAATGACCGTGGACACGCAATTCAACCAGATGAAACTGATATCTGTTGGGCTGATAGTCAGCACTCTATTCCAAGTGAGATTTTAGTGACCCCAGTGGGGGCCTCAAATGTGACCAGTGACACCAATAACTAGTGTTGATCAATCGTGTATTCAAAACAGTCGGACTAGTGGGCACCCACCTGTGACTTTATCGTATGACTGTACTAGTGTATCTATATTGAATGGATATTACTTTTATTATCACTATAATCTGTACAACTGCTTACTATATAATTCATTCATAAATTATTTCTATGCATTGTACAATGTATATAACGGGATTAACTATAATTGGACTTTACTAAATTGTCTAAATGCTGCGGCGTATTATCACAATTGTATACTTGAACTGTATAGAAATAGTATGGATTTTTCTTCGTTTAATAGCCTAAATACTGATGTTTTTTCACAATGCGTGCTTTCTAGCTATTATGGGATTTCGTTGTTGCACTTTTATTGCAGTAATTTACAATACTGGAACTTTTGTTTGGCCAGACAGTGTGAATGTCCTACTTATTACCCTACGGCATATTATACTTTTTTGAACAGTGACTTACACGTAGTAAATACGGGAAATAACTCTAATGAGCAAAACTCTTTTTCAGTGCCAGTACGTAGCGGTCATGACGTTTCAAATGAATCAGAATTCGATTTATTCAATATTCTATCATTAAATGTATGCGGGTTAAAATCTAAATTAAAATGTCCCGAGTTTATTGAACTTATAAACAAATATTGTATTATAGGTTTGCAGGAAACGAAATGTGATGATCTAGATTTTATTGATATACCAGGTTACGAGATTTTTATGAAAAATCGGAAATCTACAATGAGTCGCCGCAAGAGTGGGGGACTCGCTCTACTTGTTCGAAATGATATTTCTAAGCATATAGTTATCAAGGAAACCGATAGTAAATTGACTTTGTGGTTTATAATATCAAAATCCATATGTAATACTGACAACGATATAGTCTGTGGAATTGTGTATATTCCCCCAGAGTACTCTGATTTTTCTATAGAAGATCCTTTTTGTGAAATTCAAAATGAATTGAACATGTTTTCAAGAAAATATGATACCATTTGCTTATTTGGAGATTTTAATTCGAGATCCAAAATTTACAGGATTACATAATACTTGATACTGAATTTTTTGAAAGTCAAAACTTAGATGAACTCTGCTCTGAATATAATCTAGAGATGAGTATGTTCGATAGGTGTTTAAACGTAAATAGAACACGTATAAATAGCGATAAAATTTCTAGCAATTATGGAAATCAACTTGTTGATTTCCTAAAACTAAATTACATGTATATTTTAAATGGAAGAACTACTAGGGACATTCCTGGAAAGGTCACGTGTAAAGGAACGAGTGTTGTTGATTACTATGTTTGTACATCAAGTCTCTTTAAAAATGTGTTGTCTCTTCAAGTATTGGAATTTTGTCCTTTACTGTCTGATGTTCATAACCCAGTCGAACTTAATCTACGATTCAATTTAATTGATACCACTCCTGGTCAATCTGATGAACAGCCGTCAGTTAAATTATGGGATAGAAACAAGGCAAATGAATTTATTAATAAGATTGATAGATGTAAAATACAACATTTACAGCATACACTTGAAATTTTTGTACACGATACTAATATTAACCAACAGAGCGTAGATACAGTAGTTAACGATATATCGTCCCTGTTTATAAATACCGCAAGTGAAGCCTTTGGCTATACTAAAATTAACAATGAAAAGGAAACCAACAATATTAAAACAGCCCCCTGGTTCGGGCCTAAGTGTAAAAAGGCAAGGAAAAATTTCCATTCTGCAAAATATCTTTATAAATTAAGAAAAAGTAACGAAACAAAAGAAAATCTTAAACGAAACGCATCTATTTATAAAATTACAATGAAACAGTTTTACAATAAACATAAGCACTCAAACATTAAGAAATTAAGAGATGTTAAAGGTAAAGACCCGAGAAAGTATTGGAAAATCCTAAACCGAAAAAACACGAATAAAACTGAAGCTGAATTAACGGATCTTTACAATTTTTTCAAAGAAATAAATTACAGTGAGGATAATAATTATAACACTAATAATAATAATATCATTAATAATAATAATAATAATAATGGTAATAATAATAATGATAATGATAATGATAATGATAATAATTACATTAACGCGGATATAAACAATCCTATTAGTGAAAATGAGATAGAATGGGCAGTGAAATCGTTAAAAAATAACAAAGCCGGTGGGTACGATAAAATAGTAAACGAACAAATAAAAGCATCTTTGCCTTTGATGAAAACTATATACGTTAAGTTGTTTAACTTGATTTTCGATACTGGAATCATTCCTGAACAGTGGACAATAGGAATCATTAACCCAATATATAAAAATAAGGGCGACATTACAAAACCAGAAAACTATCGACCTATTACATTGTTAAGTTGTTTAGGGAAAGTATTTACGAGTATTTTGAATAAAAAAATAACCGATTATGTTGAATCTAATGATATTTTAAATAACACACAGGCAGGATTCAGAAAAGGTTATTCAACAACAGATAATCTTTTTATTTTGCAACATATTATTCAATATCTAAATAATAACAGAAAAAAATTGTTTTGTGCATTTATAGATTTAAAACAAGCGTTCGATACAATTTGGAGAAATGGCCTTTGGATTAAATTAATAAATGCTAATATAAATGGAAAATGTCTAAAAGTAATAAGAAATATGTATAATGGAATAAAGTCTTGTATAAAAGTAAATTCAAATTTTACAAAGTTTTTCTCGTGCAACATTGGAGTACGTCAAGGTGAAAATTTGTCACCTTTGCTATTTTCATTATATTTAAACGACCTAAGAGACTTTTTTCAGAATAACAGTAATGTACAAGGAATATTATTGCAAAATGAACAAAATACAAATGAGCTTTATAATTTGCTAAAACTTTTTATTTTGCTTTACGCAGACGATACAGTAATAATGGCAGAAACTGCAAAAGATTTACAAGAAGCATTAAATACCTATGAACAATACTGCGACACATGGAAACTTAAGGTAAATACCACAAAAACTAAAATTGTAGTTTTCTCAAAAGGTAGACAACCGAATTATAACTTTACTTATAAAAATGAAATAATAGAAGTAGAAAACGAGTATAAATATCTTGGTATCTATTTCAGCAGAAGTGGGTCTTTCTTTAATTGTAAAAAACACATTGCAAATCAAGCAACTAGGGCAATGTACAGCCTAATAAGAAACTCTAACCGTCTAAACCTCCCAATAGATTTACAAATAGATCTCTTTAACAAAACAATCAAACCGATTCTTCTGTATGGATCCGAAATTTGGGGATTTGGAAATATAGAGATAATAGAAAGGGTCCAACTAAAATTTTTAAAATATATAATGAAATTAAAACGGTCTACCGCAAGTTATTTTATTTATGGTGAAACAGGATGTAAGCCATTATCATTAGATATTGAAGAAAGAATGATCTCATTTTGGTCAAAAATATGTACCATTGAAGAAGGTGATACACCCAAGAAATTGTCGTATTTTGTATATAAAATTATTTTTCAATACTCCCAAAATATACCTGATGGGCTCCTCATGGTAAAATTCCCATGGCTTTATAATGTTAAATCAATTTTGATAAAATGTGGTTTCATAAATATATGGAATGAACATACTTTTCCAAATTCAAAATGGTTAAAGTTAGCAGTAAAACAAAAACTAAATGATTTATTTTTGAATAACTGGTATTCTCAAGTAGATAACTCTAGTAACAGTACGTTTTACCGTGTATTTAAAAGATCATTTGGAATCGAACTGTACTTATCAAATTTACAAAACTCTTCACTATATAACATGATTAAATTTAGAACAAAAAATCATAGGTTACCAATAGAAACGGGAAACTGGACAAGAATACCATTAAATGAACGTTTATGTAATTCATGTAGAAACAAAATCGGGGACGAATTTCACTACCTTTTCGAATGTGATCAATTTACAAATGAAAGAAGACAATATATTAAACCTATTTATTATAGACGACCAAACATGTTTAAATTGGAAAAACTTATTTGTACCAAGAATAACTCAGAATTTCAGAAATTGTGTAAGTTTGTCATAATAATATTGCGGAATATAAGAATGTAGCTAAATATATTCATTTTTTCTGTATTCTTTATTATTTGATACATTATTTTCTTAAAATGTTGAAAATGTCCGATTTTTTAATAAATGAAAACCACATATAAATGTATAAATGTGATTTTGTATTGCAGCCTCGTTTACATGTATTATTGTTGTAAATACCTCATATTGCATGTTTTGTACATGTTTGAGTGAATAAAAGAGATGTTCTGTTCTGTTCTGTTCAGGAACTTGCACAATGTCAAAAGGTAACAGAAAAAGAAAATTTGATAAACATGAAAATATTTGTTGTTTTTGTAAAGAGGGCTTTGAAATTATTACTTGACACATTAAATGCATTAAAACACTATTTTTTGTCTTTTCTCAATCAAATTTCTATTGTGTTTGTACTGGGACAGATATAATTATATTTCCTCAGTGATTGAAGAGTTCAATACATTTATAATTCTAAATTTACCCACGTAATATCAATTTAAGTTACTGGCAATAACTTTGTGCTAATGTTCTATGTCTCCGAAGGTTATAATCCTAGCACTGGCTTCAATTTCTTTTCTTTCTTGATCTTGATTTTTTAAACATGTTTAAATGCAATATATATTACCTTCTAATATAAATAATGTGTCATAATACTTATTTTCATGCAAAATAATCTTTTGCCTAAATATGACGGCCAGCGAGTCTCTTTAAGAATTTCATTTGTTGATCAAACAAGTAATTTTTATGGGATTGTTGAAAATTATATTTTCACTACTCACTCAAAAGCTTTTTGTCTCACCACAAATCATACTTTAATTTACACTGAAATTCTGAAAGTCTAATACACAAGAGCATGAATTACATACAAAAACTTGATCAATGTAAATTGTTATATCTATTCCCTTTACTTTCTTGCTTGGTTGCTCACTGTCATCCACCAAGGGCTCCCTTTCATTCTCAAGTTGTCGCTGCAAAGGAAAACATACAAGTAAGAGTTTAATGTCAATTTTGACCTTTAACATCTATGTGTGACCTTGAACCTGCATCTCTCCAGAGCACATCTACTCATCATAGACAAGAAACCCCTACTGACCTTTGACCTTAAATTGTGACCTTGACCTTTAAGGTAGGGGACCGAGTTTTGCGCATTACACGTCGTCTTATAATTGGAAACATTTGTTCCAAGTAATATTAAAATCCCTTCATGGATGACCGAGTTATGGACTGGACACAAAATTGCGGATGGCCAGCTGGACAGAATGATGGGCGGACAAGTGCTTTCCTCTAGTTCCCGGAACCAGTAGGGGACTAATAAAGATCTACCTTATTATGTCATCTTTGTTTGCATAGCTCTTTAATCCTTTTCAAATATTCTTAAAACAATTAAATTTTTTCTGCAAAATCTATATTTTATCATTGTGCGCAGGTAATTTTCTTCCTACATATCTGAAACTTGTTACCTCCCTGAAATTCCTTGTATTTTACAAATTACTTCATAGTAATTTAATAAGTTGTTGAATAAATTTGATGAATTACCATGATTTTATTAAGTTATATCATGCAGAAACCTATGTTCTGCCACTTGTGATTATAATTTCAGAAAACTACAATTAAACTCATTTTCTGGAAAGTTAAGACCTACAATTCCAATTCAAAATGTTCAGTGATTTGCCAATTTGTCACTTTATTAATATTCTTTTTCACATTGAGAAGACACATTTTTGCATGGGAAGGCTTGATTCATAAGCAAACAAATTTATAAATAATTTACCTTAGCAGTCCTACTGGATTTTTTCTGCTGACTTTCGTTCTCACCAGAGTGAGCCTTATGATTAGCGGCCATTACTGCATACTGAAAAGTAATTGTACATGTTAAACATGTGACAAATGTCATGAATTCATTATAACAACAATTAAGTCTTTCTTTCACAATACAATCATCAATCAAACATTCTGCAAATAATCTCTTTGAATTCATCAAACTCATATAGTTGTCAAATTAGACAATATCATCTTCCAAATCCAAAATGGATTTTACTTTTGAGTGAAATACTAAGTAATATCATGTCAGATGTGTAGTACAGTTAAACCAGTATTAAGCAGCCAACCCAGTGGAAAAAGGTGGCTTTATAATGTAGGTAATTTATACAATGAGTTTTGGGAAATGAGGCAACTACTTTAGATATGTTGGCTGATTAATAAAGATGTCTGCTAAAGCAGGTTTTACAGTAAAGTAATCACAAAGGCCCAAGTGATAAATTACAATGCATTATTTGTAAACTGACTGGTACAACTATAAAAAAAAATCTATTTCCATTCTAACGCGATCATTTAGATTAAATCTAACAAATGTGCTAAAATATTTGCTGTGCAATCCTAATCAATTGCTTTTTCAACATCTCATGCAAACATGATATACTGGTTTTAGATCATGCTAAAATTCTTGTATCTGTATGAAAGGACAAGCAAACCATGTTCTTTGTGCAGTTACCTTGTTTCACTTTCTACAGGTATACTTTCAATGAGACTGTTGCATGCAAAAATAATGTGGAAACAAAATGCTTATCATCAAAAGATTAACAACGTTTTACATACCTTTTTTACTTCATCTCTTAGTTTTTCTATTGTTTTAAGGTGATCCTTATTGTCAATCTGCAAAAGAAATATTGTAAATCATTAAAAACAAGGAATCAGTAAAACCATAAGTACTTGCGGTTGTCAGAATGTGAACAAAATCAACAAGACCGGTAAAGGGAGATAATTAAATAAATTGGCATTCAACGTTATGGTTCTTAAAATGAACTTGCTGAATTTGCATGCAGTTTGAATAAATAATTGTGATATTTTAGTTATGCCCCAGAACAAAACATTGAGTAAAGGGAAATAATACAAGAGCTGTCACAGGAGACAGCGCGTTCGACTATTTCGATGGTGGATAGTGAAACTGGGCACATCTGAGGAAACTAGAGCTGTCACTGGAGTGTTTAATGACTCCAATTGTGGATGAAGATATTACACAATAGCCTCAGTCTATGTCAACTTAAAGTAATAAGACAGGAAAAAATAAAATGTATCAAAACACTATATAAGTATATCCTAAGCAAAAAGGGGCATAATTCATTAAATATTGGTGCCAGAGTTATGCACCTTGTGTGGGTGATGTTATTGAATAACTATTTTAAGTTTGAATCAAATCCATTCAGTAATAACAGAGACAGAGTGAAAGTGCATTAAAACTTTAACCTAAAATTCTAAGTACAAAGAGGGAGTAATTAATGAAAAATTGGTGCCAGAGTTATGCACCTTGCACTTTGCACCATATGGTGTGGGTGATGATTTTGAACAACTAATTTTAGTCTGAATCAAATCCATTCAGTTATAACAGATGTAGAGTAAAAGTGCACCAAAACTTTAACCTAAAATTCTAAGTAAAAAGTGGAAATAATTCATGTAAAATTGGTCCCAGAGTTATGCAACTTGTGTCATATGATAAGGGTAATGATGTTGAACAGTTGTTTAAGTTCGAATCAGATCCACTCAGTAATAACAGAGATAGAGTGAAAGTGCATAAAACTTTAACCTGAAATTCTAAGTAAAAAGGGGAATAATTCATGAAAAATTGTGCCAGTGTTATGCATCTTGTGTCATATGATGTGGGTGATGATACTGAACAACTATTTTAAGTTTGAATCAAATCCATTCAGTAATAACAGAGATAGAGTGAAAGTGCATCAAAACTTTAACCTTAAAATCTAAGTGCAAAGGGGGGATAATTCATAAAATATTGGTGCCAGAGTTATGGCCCTTACATCAGATGATGTGGATAATGATAAGGAATAAGTATTTTAAGTTTGAATCAAATCCATCAAGTAATTACAGAGATAAGTTGAAAAAAGAGAAAGTGCACCTAAACTTTAACCAAGGTTGGGATGCGGAAAGACGCTGACGCCGGGGCGAGTAGGATAGCTCTTCTTATACTTCGTATACTCGAGCTAATAAAAAGTAGGCCATGTAGAGTTGTACTTCTTTGATATTGCATTTTCTATCGGTGGCAAATCTTTCATACTGTGATTTTTCATTCAAAAGCCTTTTACAACTTCAAGTCATGTTCCAGACAAGCATTATTAAATACAGGGGGATACTTCAAAAACTTAGTAAAGTAGACTAATGGTTCTTTAAAACTTCATTTCCTCTCATGGCCTATATGATAACAATTTAGACTAGCCAGATTTATTAGACCAGCATGTAAGACTCATAAACTACAATATCTACACATTTATTACCTTTAATTGCTGATTTTCTTCTTGCAACTTTCTCACCCTGATATCTTTATTCTTGTTCTCTTCCTACATAGAAACAAATAGTTACATTAATGTCTATGATAATGAGTAACATTCCAAACTTGTGTTAATGGCTACCTATGGTAGCCAGGTCACCTGTGAACAAAGGCCATACTCCAAGATACCTATACTGACACAAAGAATCTTATGACCCTCCATCAGGGACAGCTTTACAGACAACTGAATTCCCTTCCCCACAGACTCTTAGACACTCTGGGATGACCATTTGTCACCCCTTGGTTCACAAGGGTGACTATATACCTATATGTATGACATTTGTGTGCTTCTTTTACATTAGGTTTTGTAGTGTACCCTTACATTTTTACAAAACTAGACTGGATCTTATAGCTTTCATTCTCGTGATTATATACATGTATATATAATATTGTCAGAGTGCACCATGTATGTTTGAGTCATACTGTATAGCAAATGCAAAGCACTATGGTAATGCTGCCCGTAAAATAACATAAATCATTTAAAGCTGCTACAGATGTCAGTGCTATGAACTATTTTTAATTTGTCCCAAATTGTTATCATTTAATATAAGAGATAATCAATCAAATTGCAAAACAAATTTGAACAGTTGTTTGAAATTACATGCTGCAAAAAGTAAACCATTCTTTTTGTGGATTACTTAATTTGATGATACAAAGATTTTTGCAATGGAATCTGTAGCCAAGTAGCTTTAAGCTGGCAAATTCTAATTATTCAAATTCCATCAAAAACGTAGAACCAAACCTTCGATCTGTCAAACTCCTCTTGAGTTAAGCTGTGCGTACGTTCATCTGAACCATTTGTAGCTGTATTGCACTAGAAATAAAAGAAATTAATTTATCAAAACCAACAGTAACAATCTTACAGAATGTAGAAGTATATATAGATCTTTTAATGCTGATGCTGAAAAGCCTTAAGGATTTAATGTTTTTTTTTTAAGAATTTACGAACAAGATGAAAATTGTGGAAAATTTACAAATGTGAAGAAATGTAAATCTGACATAATTTGTTAATTTATGATGGAATCTATCGCCACGAGGGTATGAGAAGAGGCCAGTTTTCATTTTAATGCTGAGCGCCAAGCATTGGAGTTACTGGTACCATTTTTCACGTCTTTGGTATGACACGGCAGGGGATCGTACCCACGACCTCCCGCACTCAAAGCGGACGCTTTACCACTAGGCTATCGAGGTGTATTACATTTGTGAAAGCATGTTCGTTTATAAATACTACTTAAGCTTAATTCTATGTTTTTATCAGTAAATCTTTAAAATTCTGCTTCCTGGGAATAACCAGTACTGGTACATGAAAGCATGTTCGAACAACATTGTAAGAAAATAAAAATTGGCTCCCAATGTCATAGGAAAAGTAATAATAATGAAAGTAACTAAGGAATGTTTGATTATGACAGACTTAGTAAACACTAAATGCAGTCTTTGTAGTGTCTCTGTTATATGATAAACATGTACAGAGAAATGTTCATGACCCGCTTTTCCTGTTTACATAATTCAGTTTCTCATACACTAATAGACTGTGAAAAATCATCATCAACAATAAAAGCTATGTATTTACATCATCATTCTCATTGTCAGTATTGCCCGTTTTCTCATCTTGTGTGTTTGGTGTTACTGCAGCTTTCATCTTTCTTGCCGTGAGTCTGTTCCTGCAATAATAATTTAATGTACATATACCCAAATTATTTGACTTTCATCTGGTTCATATAGTTACCAAATGGTCTATGAAAGAAATAAACCTGAAAATGAAACAACTATCTCTTTTTACAATTTCACAAAACTATGTTATCAGATCTAAATGTATGATAGAATGTCTACATCAGGGATATAAATTAACACTCGCCCAGTCGCCCAGTGCGACCAGATTTAAAGCTGGTCGAGTCAATTTTCCAAAATAGTCGCCCAGCCGGCGAATGGCTTTGGATTCACCTATTAATAGCAGAGCTACCGGCGCCGCAAAGCGGCGCCGACAGCGTCGCATTACGGTTAGACGTGTGAAAAAGAAAATGCATAAAACTGTGTACAGACATTACTATCAAGTTGAAAATTCGTGGTAAGTTTTTGGAATCGGTGTTGTTCGGGTTTCTTCCAGTACGCAATGCTCATAGTAATTAATCAGTAAGACGTCAATAGACGCTTGCTGTTTACAGTTGACAAAAGCGTTTCGCTTACTGCTTTGAACGTTGAATAAAAATGTAAATGAGCGCCTGATAATAAGAATTTAGTGCTAAATACATTTTCTACGAAGAAAGAAAGGTAAAATACAATATTTTCAATGTGAAACGATTTTCGTCACGCTGCCGCAACTGAAGTTTATTATATATACTTATATTTGTGGTGATGACGTCATACTTCCACACTGGTGCAGTGGTTAGCGAGGTCGCGGTGAAATCCAAAGGTCGGGAGTTCGATCCTCACCAAGAAGCGTCTTTTTTTTTTTTTAATTTCTTTTTTATTTCAGGTTTTTTTTTATTATATTTATTATGGGTTTTGAAAGTATTGTAAAAACAATAAAGTCATTCATGTGATATTTAACAAGTGTTTTGTTAGTGATGTCAGGTTCCAATGTAGTACTGTCTGTAGCCTACAGTACTCAGTAGATAAAACTTTTTTTAAAAAAAAGGTTTTTGGATCAAAATTTACAGGCATTGAACTCTGAAAAGCACAAAATGCTCTTCTCCCTGTTAACATATATTTCATCCACAAGCTTAAAAATCACTGACCAGAGTTTATTACTAGGAAAAAAACTATTGACTATGAATTATCAATAAACATCAAAAAGGCTCCTACTAGTAACTACCATTCCTAATCTGTATCAGTTGTGCTAAAAGATTAACCATAAAATTGTTAACTTCGCACTTCAGTAAATAAAACAGAAGTTTTCGAGAATTTCGGCAAAAAAATGATTTTCTCTGGGTAAAATTCTCATCATTTACATGTACAAAGCTAGTCTTTTGGTTTTTAAACAAGCTTTGTACATGTAAATGATTTTCATTCTCCCTTACCAGAGGTCTATCATAGCAGTATTTTGCCTTAAAGTTGGACACATTATTCTTTCTAAAAAGAACTGTAACTTTCTCATGAAAATTTTAATAGATCTTAAAGAACATAAACTTCCTAAAACGGATCCATAATTCCAGGTCATTCCAGCAGCACTCCTTTAATTTTCAAGGGGCACTGGTGATTTTTCAAGGGAGCTCTGCCTTCTAGGTAGCACCTAAGTTCATATTATCAATATTCTGGGTTTTTCCGAGACTGTCTTATTAATATGCACTACGTCACTTAAATCGACCAATCAAAATTACCGATATATACTACGACCAATCGGAATAGGCGGATCATTTACTCGGACACTAACAATGGCTGCGCCCATAGAAATACAGCACTAGAAAGTAGTTGTTAAAGAGCTTAGAACGGCCGGTCGTGGGGACAAAAGGAAATATTATCAGGATTATTTAAAGACCTAAAGGCCAATGAGGACTTTCAATGAAAAATGGGCTGTTAACAGACCGCGGCTGCATAGAACACCGACCGCAACATGGTGTGTACTTTTTGTACAAGTAATAATTTCATAATTGTGAGTGACCTGTAACACGACAATGTAACAAAATACTACAATTCAGGTGTCCATAAGCGTGCAGCCTCTATCAAAATGCCCATAAACAACCCAAATCCTCTAGTGCTGCAAAAATCATTCAAACTTTAAGTGCGTCTGTGTTTGAGAGTCTGTGTCCGAATGTGTGAGTTTGATGAGTGTTCTGTAATTATATTTAAGAAATTGATGTATTTTGGCAGGAAGCAAATTACAAGACTTATCATTAATTATGTCGATCTAAACTGCTGTTAGTATATTTTCCCGCTAATATGAAATAAGGCAAAGCCTCAAAGCGAGCTCAAAGAAATCGGATTTAGCTAAAAATATTATGCATCATTTTCTTGTCACAAAGAAACTATTCCCTACTCACAAGAATTCAGGAGAACCCATTCACTTGAAAAAGACTACATTTAGTGTCACCATACCTGTAACAGTGAATATCATACGTTGCAAAAATTATGGGAAGCCGGTGTCACGGTGACGTCATTACCGCGTTCCCATTTTCTTTCTGCTTAATAATGACATTTTATCCATTTTCTGGCCCATGCTTGCTCTTTTAAATGAAAATAATATTTTTTTTAAACAACTGGAAAGCATTCTTTCATTATTGTTGAGTGGTGAATATTTTTTAGCAATTGAATGAAGTTCTGTATTCGCTCCGGAAAGAAGTACTTCCTGTGAGCACCTATCCGCTAGGGTGCGCTTTTTAAAAACTTCCGACGAAACTTTTCAAATCCATCACCAAGTGTGCAAGTATACTTGCGTTACCGTAAAGCTCGATTCTCGAGCAGGCCCTTCGGGCCTGCTCTTCGAGCTCGCTAATAATAGCTGGGCCCCTAGAATTTGCCTGTAATGAGCCCAGTTGGCTAACAGGGTCTGAGTGTTAATTTATATCCCTGCTACATTACAAAAAAAATAATTTGCCACTACTTTTGGTTTGTTTACACTCTTTCTTTGTAATGCTACTGATGTCCTTTGGTAGGACAGTCCCTGTCAAGATGTAGGTGACTACATGAAGTTGAATTTTAAAACAGAGACACATCATGGGTTGTTGCGTCTCCAGGTAGGGCCTGGAAATGAAACCTATAAGGCACCTTTTTCGATTAGCATCCTCCATATGATAACCTTGGACCAGACACCATCGGGATAGGGAATTAATAACTGATAAATGTCATGGTGGATTTCAACCAGCAATAACCCATGTTATAAGGTTAACTGATAAATTCCGAATCTAAACCATGCTGGATTTAAAGTGTCATAATCTTCAGTCAAAACTACTGGGAGCTTCGTTTAGTTTTTTAAAAGAGTTCCTAACCAAACAAACATTCAAAACATTTCTAAAGAACAAACCATAACTTACAGCTCTTTCTGATAACTTTTGACTCCTAATTTCTCCCATACCGTCAGCAACCTCCCCTTACTGTTGTCATCCAAGGTAACAAAGTGTGTGAAGGCAGTCTGCTTCATCGGCTTCACGTCTGTCCACTGGCTGGCAAGTGCCTCTATTCGTGCCCACATTACCTCATCGAGGTCAGCCATGGCAGCCATAGCCCTTAGTTTGGCTCTTGTCTCAGCATTTGACTGAAATATTAATTAGCATTCTAAACACTAAAAACCTCCATTCTGGAAGGAAATATAACACAAAAATATACATATATAAACACATGTATAGGAGAGATCGCCGTGACGTCACGCGTTAACATCTGTTTAACTGGTGGTTGGCAAAACAAATGATTTTAACACCGTTTGCATATTGAATCAGAATTTTTAATTTTTAATAACTTTTTTGCTCATTTATGGATTTTCAAAATTCAAAAAGATTTGAAATACTAACAATCTTCATATTTTTGTATCCAAATATCTTTTTTCAATGAATAACCGTTTTAAATGACATATAATTTTAAAAGCGGCGTAGTGATTTTCACAACCTTTAGAAAAACAGTGTAAGTTAAGCGTTCATAATTAATCCATTTTATTTCGAAATAACAATTAAAAGTAATCAATAAATTGCTTGTTTTATAACCTTTCCATTGATCAAAAAAATATTTATGTAATTTGTGTTTTAATAAAGTTTAGACCGTTAGAAAAACATCACTGTTTACAAAAAACATGGACGGTCGGCTTCTGCCCACCCGATCACTGTCTTATCAGTTCTAAAAATAGAATTTGTATACAAACACGATCTCTCCTATAAAAAAAATGTTAAATAGATATGTTGAGACCCAAATTTTCATTTCAAGGTTTAACATGTAAATTGATTTATTCAGTTCTAAATAATGATGCATTTTTAGATAATGTATTTTTGAAAATATGATATATAGTTTGCCTTACAGTGTGTGGAAAAATCTTTGATCATTTCAATGAAATAGGAAAAACTGATTCTGAGATAACAATTTTCTCATGATTTTTTTTAAATATAGAAGGTTTACTCGGGAACACGGACATACATGTATTGAGAATTGGATAAAGGTCAAAGGGACTAATTAATTCTCAGTTCAACTACAAATCTGACATGTGAATCAGAAAATTGATATTAAACAATTAAAAGAAATTTAAAAACAGTTTTAAAGCACAGCTGAATATTAAAAGAAATTCAAACATGACATATTCCTAAGCACTGTGGAGTTATTAGCTTCTCTAGTGCTAAAAGTCACAGCGACCTTGACCTTTGACATAATTTCAATTTGGGAACATAGCCTATACCCCCAGAACTGGGAATATTGACGCGTAAATGTTCCAAATTGAGAAATATTTAGTCCCATAGTCTTTAACATACTTCCGTAACTTGGTCAATTTTTATGCAATTTTGATGAAATTTATTTCAGAAACTAGATCTAGATTGGAAATTTTGGCATTAATTTCGGGAAAAATACATACTTTTTGGCATTGGGAATATAGCCGAATAACAGCTATATAAATGGCTGAAAAAAACAACAACCTGAAAATCCACTAGCATTTAGCTTGAATGCTTGTTTAAATCTGAACCCTTGTGATTTTAACCATTTTGTTGCCATTTTTACTTGATGATATTTTCACCAAATTGCATCACATCTCCAGTTTTCAAAAGCATGTACTGGTTTCAAAGCAGTTTCCACCATAAAATGGAGGTTTTTAAAATATCTTTTTTCTTGAAGGTTTCAGTTCCATAAAATGCTCCCAAAGAGAACACCTTAGCTCTTCTGCTTTATGAAAACATAAATATCAATAGTGTCTAGCGTACCTGATAACACACAGAGGGGCTCCAAAAGGGGTGAATAAATACAGCTGAATCAATTTTAAGAAGTTTGAAGGTTCAGGTGTTAAATTAGGCTTGTTGAAAATAGGAGGTAAAAAAAAAAAGCAAAACCTGAGACTCGAACTCGCGATCTCATGCTTGATAAGCAGAATGTTCTACCGATTGAGCTAATCGGCCAGTTGACATCGTAGCGACAATTTATATATCTTATATACACATATACTACGTAAAGGATACAACCGTCACTTTGTATAGCACATAGTATGTGACCAGTTACCCTCCTTGGATAAGAAAATCTGGTAGGGGTAACCTAATCATCTATATTTCATATTGGTTTTTGCTTTCTTAATTGTGAAAAAAAATATTGCCGATGCACAAAAATGACTCATTTTTATCTTTATGATGTATTTTTGGTAAATCATCTGGTTTCGACTGCCAAAAGGAGGAACTTTCAACTTAATTTGGGATTACGGAGTTATTCTTTGCACATGCGCATTAGTTGCACGTGAAATCCCCCATGTGCAGAATGTAAACAAAACAATTATGGAATGAACAATTCGAGTTTTCTTGGAAAGTTTTTACCCTTTGTTGCTGAAATTTCACAGAGCTCTGAATTGCAGGGTAGCGTTATGGAAACAATCTCGATTTTATTGTGAAGAACGCCACGAAACGTAAAATAACGCGTTGACGGATACTAATGGGAATATTTTTAAGATCTATACCTCATTTCTTACCTGAGGATATGTACTTTCAAACTTATAAAATAAAATATCAATTTGTGAAAGTTAAAAAACAGAATCCCCTAATATATATACAAAGATCTATATTACAGTAGAGTCTATATGTTTTTGACAGTTTAAACTTTGTTTAAAAAGGGCAGAAGGCCTAGATCTACCTGCAAGATAAATAGATCTACACTTTTAACAATCTGCAGTACCCGAGATCGATCTAAATATATAAATTGATCTGAAAAAGTGAAAGCACGTCTTACCGTAAGCAAATGTTTGGCCGGTCCCTTCTTTAAACCCGTCACTGTCATGGATTTCTCCTTGGGCCCAAGATCTAACACTCGCAGGAAAGAATCTTCTTCACTGAAGCACCAAGCCATCCTTCTCGATATTAAATAATTAATATTTAATGTTGTTGAAAATAATTTATAACGTAAGTTTGAAATATCTTAGATATAGACAATTCGAACTGCTAAACAGATGGATCTCGAATGTTCAATGGCTGCCTTATTTACATTTTAGGCGAGTCCATTTTAAATTACTGCAATTCTGTTAATATTTGTTTGATTTCATTTTTATTTTAATAGATCTATAATCAATGTTAATGGTAACTGCATAATTAGTTTTACATCATTTTAATAATTTCATAATAAATATCATAAACTTTTTTGTATAAAAATGTTAGTAAATAAAATAAGTATTTAAACTTGATTTACCTATTTTTAAAATGGAATGAAACCGTCCATGATGCTGAATTTGAACGTCACAGCGGGCGGCACGCGCTGCTTGTCGGCACTCGCTTGATGACAGGAAGTATCGCCGAAACATCAAAGTGACCTTGATATTGTCCACCGACACGGGTGACGAATCGTATATTGAAGGACCAATTATTGGCGATTAGGCGCCGCTAATTAATTAATAATCATTGAACTTAGAAATCATCATGGAGATCAGAAGTGTGCTTGTTTTGCTGATTTGTTCGACCTTCTGTCTTGCTTATTTTCCACAGGAAAAGGTAAGTAAATGAATATATTTACGGCTACATTAAAAGTTCTGTAGATCTACAATCAATAATGGTAATTTTATTCAAAAATATTCATTTTTCATCATACTAATATTACCTAGAGTATAACTGTTTCATAGGTTCCACCACTCTACATGTCCTGGTTCATTATATTTTTGGATTATGGAGGCTGTACTTATATGTAAGACTTCAGATTTTCACAAAACAAGCTAAGTTTAAAATCATCTCTTGCTAAAAAAGAATTAAATTATCAGAAGTAAACTAACTTTTAGATCTAATTTGCAACATGTCAGTTTTAATAAGTATATCCCTCACAGGAATTGGTATTATAAGTAACTTTCTCAGAAAATATCTTTGACCTGAGGGCATTTTAGCAGCTTGAAAGCTACTATTTAATTCATACTTAAAATTCGGTTTGTCTGCAGAATAATGGTTTGCATGATATAGGTATCATTTTTTTCCATGTTTTCTATTGTAATATAGTGTTATACTTTCATGGGATGGAAAATTAAGAGATGTTGTATATTTTCTTATGATTTGCAGAGAAAAATCACATACAGCTGAAAATTGTCATTTATTGATAAAAACTGGGGAAAAAAAGTGTGTTTTAATTTTTTTTAGATTTCAGTAACTTAAGCTGTGAATTTATATGTAACAATTGAAAGAATACACTGTACTATTTGGGAAACTCTTGTCGTTGTAACTGCCCTAACAAATATCTTTTTACAAATTTTGAATTAATTTAATTTAATTTAACTGAATACCTTAAACAATTTCTGACAAATTCCCTCCCCATTTCGAATAACATAATTCTAAATTTAATGTTTGAAAATTAATGTTCTCAAAGATGTTGAATACCTAAACATATCATTAGGCCTAAAAAAAATCTTTGTTTCCGGTAACATACTAAAAAAAAATTAGGGTGGGTAGGTCGGAATTTTTATTTTTTTTAAGGGAGACTTTTTGGAAAATATTTTTTTGTCAAAAAATGATTACAAATAAGGGGATTATGCCTTTAGAGCATGACAGTAAGTTGATTTCTAACAACACTGGGCATGTTTAAAGCATAAAAAGTATAGATTTGCATCTTTTTGTTAAAAAGTTGAAAAAAATATTCTCCTAGGCCATAAAAACATTTAGGGTCGGGCCAAAAATTTAGGGTAGGCCGGGATACCGGAAACAAACAATTTTTTTTACGCCTTATTGAGCATTTATAATATAGATGACTCCAATTTTAGGATTTAATTATTTTGGCAAAGTTCTGGAAGTGCAACGAGTGCTAAAAGTCTCATCTTATTTGGAGACAGATGCCCCCTCTCCACCCAACACATATTAGGCTAATACTTCTATTTACTTATTTCAGCATCCAAATGGTGAAACTGTGTTGAGCTGTTTTCTTTCTGCAGAAGTTGTTACAACAGATCGACCCTGTTGGAAGTTCTTTCACTGATTCAGATATGGTATGAAATGTACTTTAAATTTTTAAATGCCCACTGTAGTAAGGTAATAGCAATTGCTGGTCAGTTATCTGTTAGAAACTTGGCCACCCATTCTTATAAAATGGATAAATTTAATTTATTTTTTGATACACAGGTATGTATTCATTAGTGCAGGTCAAGATTGAGTAGGCAGACTGGAGTATCCAGACAAGAGTCATTGGGGATGGAGTCCATGGAGCAAAGTCATTGGAGCTTGGGTCTCTGGATTGGGATCTCCAGACTGGAGCCTTCGTACTGGGGTCTTCTGACAGGTGCCTTCAAACTGGGGTCTCAAACGGGAGTCTTCAGACTGTGGTCTTCTGACAGGAGTCTCTGTACTGGGGTCTCTTGACTGGAAACTCCGAACAAGGGCCATTGGAGCAGAAATCACTCGATCGGACTCACTGATTGGACTCATTGGAGCTTGGGTCTCTGGATTGGGGTCTCCAGACTGGAGCCTTCATACTGGGGTCTTCTGACAGGTGCCTTCAGACTGGGGTCTCAAACGGGAGTCTTGTTTCTGCAGGACCTGGCTCAAATGATGTTGCCATCCACTTACTTACAACCTATTGTTACTTTCAAATACCAATTTTATATAGTGTTTTTTCCTGTCCAGAGCTGTTATAATCTATAACTGCATGGTTGTCCTGATCACAGTAAGGCCACACCAAATTGATTACTTGGTCAACGGATTTCCCGCTCCATTTTTTTCCAAAATCAAAAACAAATATATTTTTAGCTCGACTATTCATAGAATAGTGAGCTATTGCACTCGCCCATGCGTCCGCGTCCGCGTCCCGATTTTGGTTAAGGTTTTGTATGTAAGCTGGTATCTCAGTAACCACTTGTGGGAATGGATTGAAACTTCACACACTTATTCACTGTGACAAACTGACTTACATTGCACAGGTTCCATAACTCTATTTTGCTTTTTTACAAAATTATGCCCCTTTTTCGACTTAGAAATTTTTGGTTAAGGTTTTGTATGTAAGCTGGTAACTCAGTAACCACTTGTGGGAATGGATTGAAACTTCACACACTTATTCACTGTGATGAACTGATCTACATTGCACAGGTTCCATAACTCTATTTTGCTTTTTTACAAAATTATGCCCCCTTTTCGACTTAGAAATTTTTGGTTAAGGTTTTGTATGTAAGCTGGTATCTCAGTACTTACTAATGGGAATGGATTGAAACTTCACATACTTGTTCACTATCATGATCTGACATGCACTAAGCAAGTCCCATAACTCTACTCTCTTTTTTTTCAAAATTATGCCCCTTTTTTGACTTAGCAGTTTTTGGTTAAATTTTTGTATGTAATCTGATATCTCAGTATCCACTAATTGGAATGGATTGAAACTTCACACACTTGTTCACTGTCATGATCTAACATGCACTGTGAAGGTCCCATAACTCTACTTGGCATTTTTACAAAATTATGCCCCTTTGACTTAGCAGTTTTTTGTTAAGTTTTTGTATGTAAGCTGGTATCTCAGTATCCACAAATTGGAAAGGATTGAAACTTTACACACTTGTTCACTGTCATGATATGACATGCAGTACAGAGGTTCAATACCTCTACTTTGCATTTTACAAAATTATGCCCCTTTTTCAACTTTTGTATTCATTCAATTGACAAGGCTGTTGAATAGTCGAGCGTTGCTGTCCTCCGACAGCTCTTGTTTTGAAAATCAGATTCCGCTCGCTTCAGTTTTTGCAGACCGATTTCAAAATTTCAGAGCGGGCGTTTTTCACTGTTTAGGGGCTTATTATCACTGTGAAGCGACAGTAATTCATAAAATTTAATACTTTTAATCATGATTGTCCGTTAAAATACCAGAAGAACATGTTTGAGGCTCTGTGTTGCCCCAGTTTGCAAAACTGACAGCCGAAATGACAGTTAGATTGTGTAAATAAATCCTTGAAAGATCATCAGAAAGAGTTTCCGCAGAACATTTCTTTCTCAAGATGAACATCAATATCTCATTATTTAAAACAGTGTCATTTAATAATGGCTGGTGATTAAAACAACGTTTTGCTGCAATCCTTAAAACTATACACATGTATCAGCAGTAATTTGGTAGTACTTAAATGATGAACAGGCGGTATAATTCAGTTTGGACTTCACATACAGTGTTACATCATAAATAATGTATTGTTGAAATAACTTTGATTTAAGGACTGGAACATTGCTTCTATCAGCTATGTAAAATGAACACAATTTTCTTGCGGAGAAAGGGTTCGCACATGGAACTTTATTAGGGCAAAGGAATCCTAAAAAGCTTACAAACTCACAATCCAAGAAAACATGCATTAAAGGCTTACTTTTTTATTTTTCAAGTAGAGTTGAAAAACAAGAATATTATATAACTGTTTATAGATCCTTTTTCAGATTTGTTTAATGAGTACCATCAGATCTATTTATCAAAAAGAAACTGAAGATGATAATGCATTTATTGTTAAAACTTGCATCATCAAAAGTAGGTCTTTCCTTATCTGCCAAAGTTAAATGTGAAATCAAAGAACAACAGAAAGTGCAAAATTTGTCATTGAATTTACAAGTGAATTTGGCCATCAGTGGATGATGGATTTCCTGGTATCTTGTGAAACTGCATTGAAAGTTGACAGACACTATGATATATAGGTCTTGAGTATACCTAATGTACTGGTGAGGTGATTGCAGTATTTTCCATATATATAATGATTTCTGTTATACACTACTTGAGAGTAACAGCTTTCTTATTCTTATGTAGCTAAGTATGTAGTGACATAGAATCTAAGGCAAAACCTTTATGTGGCCAGGGTACTGGCTTGCCTAGGATAAAACTTAGCAAACACATTAGTTCTATACACTAGAAATACGGTCAAATTGCCAGATTTTCTTGTATCCGCCTGTTCCCCCCCCCCCATACACCCCAGTTTGTTTAAATGTCTAAATGTTTGTAATGTATTTTGGGAACAGTTTGTAATTAAACCGTCAACATTTAAAGATCTTTGGTTCTTTTATGTCTTTTCAAGCCATTTTGATATGTTTTTGCAGTGCTTGTTGACTTAACTTGTGACAAGGTTTTTTATTTTTTTCTTCAAATCGCTCCTCGCCCGCTCCAAAAGTAGGTGAAATCCAAAAACAAATATTTTTATTTTTATTTCACTCGCTCCTAAATTTTTTGGAAAAAATCTGATGACCAAGAAATTAATTTGGTGTGGCCTAACTGTAATTTGAAATTTTTTACATCAAATTTATATATGTGTGGTAAGACAACTGATAATGTCAGATTACAAATGCTTCTTTAAGTTAGTGCTTAAATTATGGCCTTTCCTTATTTTTTAACCTTTAGCCTGCTGGTGGCAAGTGATTCTGCCTTTTCGACCAGTGCAGACCAAGATCAGCCTGCACATCCGTGCAGGCTGATCATGGTCTACACTGTTCGCTATTCAGCCAGTAAATTTTCGGTGAACACCCCTTATAATAATAAATGGTATTGCCCAGCTTGAATGATGGACCAGTCCATTTTTAAAATTTAGCAGGCTAAGGGTTAAAAAGCTGTTTTTATACAGGTCATAATCTTAATTAGGCTCTTCTTTAATTTGGCCTTGCTGTGAAACCTTCTGCTAACCTTTAGCCTTTTTTATGCAGAAATATCTACTCAGTGATCTTGCTTGTTTGATACCAAGGTTTAAAATGTATGACCTGAGTATGTTTAACCTTTCCCTTGCTACATTTTTACAATGGTATGCTCCAAATTATGGTTTGGACAGTATCATTTACATTTCATAGGGGTTTGCATGAAAAATTGTCATGGACCCGGACAAAATGCCGTGCGACAAACCTCCTTCACCTTTTTTACAAGGACTGAAGGAGGACAAAATTTTTATGACCTAACAGTGTAGGGAACGGTGCAGATCATGATCAGCCGGCACACATGTACAGGCTGATTTTAATCTGAACTGGTCACAAGGGCAGGATCAAATGCAGTTTATAACTTAGCAAGCTTAGGGTCAAAAGATGGAAGTGGCTAGGGGTCTGATAACCGGACCTTTAGACCTCGAGTCCAGAGATGGATTTACCGGACTTCTAGACAACCCGTATAGTGCATCAATAAGAATAGTACACTCGAAACCCGTTATAACGTTACTCGATACACCGCGGTCCTCGGTATAACGCTGTATGGCCTTGGGACCCAAATTTTAGTGGGTAAAAAAAAATAAAAAAATCCGCGGATGTTACTTAATTTGATCATAACCAGCGTTAAAATTACAAGTACCTGTACTTTAACACCTTTCCATGACAACTGTCACAAAAATCAATAATCGTCTGCTAGCTTACTTGTTTGCTATGCCTTTGTTAAAGTTTCAATACATGTAGACATGTGACAATTAGGCAATCAGTACCGTGTCAAAATTAGATTGTTTGCATAACAAGCGTGTAACATTGGTCAGTCAACTATCAAACCGTTTAAGTTTGCACCAATTAAGCAGATGACATGATCACTTGAGGGAATAAAAATCAAATTTTGTAATAAACTGCAGCCGTTTTTCGTAATCATCACACTCAATTCATCGGAAATAACGAAAATTCGACGCACTGAAAGCCTTACTGAGAATGTGCTCCCTTTTTAAAATCGTATATCAACGATGGTGATTTAAAAATTTTCTATCTTATTTATCGATTTCCTTCATGTAGATCTATTCAAAATTATTTTTTTTAAGACTGTCAGCGTTTTTTCTCTTTTAGTTACATAAACCCCCAGTGCAACTGCAGTGCATATATGTAATCCTCACAACCGCGCACTCCTCACACAGCGCTATATATGTTTACTTCCGGGATACACAAATCCAATTTTCTTTTATAATCACGACAAAATGAGAAGATGACACAGTGTTATAATTCTTTTAATGTATTTTTCAGTAGCATTTAAGGTAGTTCTGCACGTTTGAAAAACCGGAAGTGATGGCGTAACGTCACTTATCCGGAAAACGTAGAATAATGCCTAGATTCGGCGTACGGAAACGAAAATCAGTTTATGAATTAAGGGCAACCTGTGAATAAATGTATTAAAATGGCACTGTTACTATCTTTCTAAAGTTAAAATATGATATTAAAACATCTTACACGTTAAATAATTCAAAATAATGTCTTAAAATTAGCTTGAAATAAGCGGTTCACTTTAATCGTAGCCAAATATCTCAAAAATAAGCACACGGACCTATACATTTTATTTCACCATATTATAGGCCATACGTTTATTTATGACTGTGAGAATTTTCATTAAAATCTACACTGTAGAAATATTTCTATTCGCGAAAATGTTTTGAAAATTACGTTTTTCCCACAGACTCCCATTATGAAAACTTGCGTGAGGTCGAAATTTTTCAAATCAGTCTAGCAAAAAATCAAGCTCACGACCCTATCTTTTATATTTGCTGAATTTTCTTAGTATATTCCGAAGTTTTGAAAAATCAGAGTTTAATCAAATTCTACATTGTAGAAAAAAATTCAATCCTAACGTGCAGAACTACCTTAAGGTAAATAAATGTCCCGTTTATATGATTCTTATTTCTTATTGACATAAAACAGCGTCCAAAATACGTTACCGGTGGGTGGGGTATTGCGTATACCGCTGATACGATCAACACGCGTTATAAATTTAACCCCGCTAGATCCGCGGGTCTCGAACCTTGGACCCCGACGACAGCGTTATAACGGGGTCCCAGTGTAATCTTGAACAGTGGAGAATTTACAAAGCGCCAGTAGACTATATTTGAGCCGCGCCATGAGAAAACCAACATAGTGTCCAGACCAGCCTGCGCATTCGCGCAGTCTGATCAGGATCCATGCTGTTCGCTAAAAGTTTCTGTAATTGCAATAGACTTTGAAAGCGAACAGCATGGATCCTGACCAGACTGCGCGGATGCACAGGCTGGTCTGGATCCATGCTGGTCGCAAACCCACTATGTTGGTTATCTCATGGCACGGCTCAATTTATCGTTAAAAACGGGTGATGATTTAAAAAATTTGTTTTAAATACATGGTAAGTCACAGAAAACAGAAGTATTAAAAAATTATCATTCTTTATTTACAAAGAGCATTAAAGAATTATAAATGCTTCTGTTTCCTGTGACTTACCATATATCTTAACCTTAAAGCAATGAGAAAAATACGAGAACAAACTTTTAAAATCAGCTACATTTTTTTAGATAAAATATAGACTGCTCTTTGTAATTCTCAGTATTCATAACCGGACCTCTAACCTGCTCTGTGTGAGTTGTCTAGGGAACTGGACCCCTAGCCACTTCCTCAAAAGATTCATAAATTTTGAGATTAGTATCATTTTTTCTTTATAGAGTGAATTGTTTGATCTTCTTGAAGGATGTAACCCATATCTTGGATGTTTTGTTGACATTGATGAACTTCTAGAAGATGATTCAATGGAAAGTTCAATGGACAATTTATTCTCTGAGGTATGAAACAGACTTGTAGATAAGTTTACAGTTCAACTAGAATGTTAGCAGTAACATTTATTTGGCTTATTTTAAATAACATTAACTGAATCCTCTGCTTTTTGAAAGCTGATAGTCAGTTTAAATGACTACTAATGTGGTTTCTCAAGGTATTTTGACTGGTTCTTTGTAAAAATTTAATTATTTTAACTCTTCCCTTGCTTATCGCAATTGTATCTGACTTTGCGACCAGTGCAGATCAGGATCGACCAGTCCAGATCAAGATCAGCCTGCACATACATGCAGTATGATCATGATCTGTACTGTTTGCTATTCATTCAGCAAACTTTTCATGAAAACCCTTAGGCACCATTTTAGAAATTTATCAAGATCTTGGCAGAGTGCCCAAACATCTACCTAATATAATATAACATAATGGAATATTCGATTATAACTATTGTAAGTCAAATCTAGAATATACTTGTTTTCTACAGGTTAATATGAAATTTGGTAGGAAGAGTGCACTCTGGTCAAGGTCATTTCTCTGTGATGGTAATGGAAGGAATAGTTCAACTTGGTTCATATGATATTATTATAAAACTCATGCATATATAATGGTCACATGAAAGTTGATTAAATTTATTTAGTCTGACTGTATTAATCAAGATTGGTATGTGGTCTAGTAATAATAAAATGGTCAGCATACAAAGACAGACACATAAGCAAAGAGTTTTCATTATAACATGTTTTGTAGAAGGTGAAATACAAAATGGTTCAATCTGGCTTATACTTTTTCTCTAACTGTCACTATTTGATTATTACAGATTATGAGCAGATTATCATGAAACTGTCAAACTTGGCAGTCAAACTGAAACATACTGCAATGATTGCCCTCACTTTTTTTTGGATTGGTCAATTTTCCTTAGAGTTATTGCCATTGATTTAATGAAAATGTGTGTCCTTCCGTCTGTCCTCAGCCATTTCTCAGTAAATAACTGGTAAAATGTCATGAAACTTAAAATAAATATGGACCAACATGCAGGGATGATGCCCATAATTTTCTTTTTGTTTTTTGGATTGTTCAGTGAACCTTAGAGTTTTTGCCCTTGATTTAATGAAAATGTGTGTCCTTCTGTCTGCAGCTATTTTTCAATAAATAGCTATTAGAATTTCATGAAACTTAAAATTAATATGCACCAACATAATGCGATAATGCCAGTCATTATATTTTTGGATCGGTCAGTGTACCTAAGTGTTATTAATCTTGATTTAATGAAGTAGAAGTTGAATTTAATTTGCAGGTCAGTTATTGCACATTCAACATAAAGACTTTCATTCACAAACAAGCCTCCATTCACAAACAAGTCATCATTTACAAACAAGCCATCCTTGGTGGGTGATATCTTTTCAACAAAAATGCTTAGATTTTTTATTTTCATTCAAGTTTGTACAACTTCCAGCTCTTGTCAATTATTACTTTGTGACAGCAGGCTCAACATTCTGCCCACAGGTATCCTATTTGCTGTAATTATTTCCAATTGTTTTATTTCCCTGTACTGTATATATCTCTAGGTATGTATCATTTATTGACCTTGTTTGAATCCTTGTCTTGAGTTAGAAGTAAGCTAAAAAATTGGATCAAAGAATTTGCATATTTCGATCATCATATTATTTTGAGCAGAACGTTGATCTGAGACTGTCACAGCCATATGTCACCCAAGTGAGCATTGAATATATGAATATAAGCATTTCTCTTTTTTGTGATTTTAGTCTGAATCATTTGAACTACAAGAATGTGACCAGAGCCTATCATCCATTGTCAGTGACTGTCTTACAAGCACACCAAGAAAAGGAGCCAGTTCAAGTGATTTGAAGTTTGTTGATGTTGAAGAATTCTCCAGGGTGTTGGCCAGTCCATTCACTGAAAAGTCTTGTGGTATAAATTTTTAAGTTTTAAGTTAATTTTTTAGGAACTGAATTTGCCAAACATTTCAGCTTAAGTTATTTCCAATGGTGTCAGGGGTGCAACTGTTTCAAGTTATTGGTTAAACTTTCATAACTTGTTTCAGTTATCATAAAATATTACAAAGCCCTCCTGTGCCAATTCCTCATTATGATATCCATGCTTATGCTCGGACCAAGGCCTAAAAAATTTCTTTGTTTCCGGTAACATGCTAAAAAAAATTAGGGTAGCCAATTTTACCAAATATTTTCACCTTGTTTAGAGCATACTGAATGGTTTGGACATATACATGGAAGGTCAAGGTCACATTTGAAGATCAAAGGTCCAGTCATGTATGAAATAGCTACTGTTAAAATTTAAGATTAAGACATCATATCAGAACATTTTATTAACATGGTTAATGATATTTTCCAAACATTAATTTTAATTTCTCTGAACACATTTACAGTTATCCTGTGAAAAAAAGACGAAATTTAAAAACAAGCCGAGGGAAGCAGAAGTCGAAAAAAAACAGAGCGTCAAAAAAACTAAATCAACAACACCAGCAGTGCCAAAGAGAAACAGACAAACAGGTAAAGGAAAAACAGTGTGCATTTATATCAATGTTTTTAGAATCATAAAGGTATTAATTTGTTTCTGTTTAAATGATTAATTGGGTGAACCAAAAGTGTGAGCCTTTAATTGCGACCATTTAATAACATCAAAACTGACCAAAAAGCAAACATTATTCAGAGTTAGCCATAACGTTCAGTGGTCAATAACTTACTAGAAGAATGTCTCTATAACTTGGCACACATGTATATTAATATAAATGAGCCACGCCATGAGAAAACCAACATAGTGGGTTTGCAACCAGCATGGATTCAGACCAGCCTGCGCATCCGTACAGTCAGGTCAGGATCCATGCTGTTCGCTAACAGTTTCTCTAATTCTAATAGGCTTTAAAAGCGAACAGCATGGATCCTGACCAGACTCTGTGGATGCGCAGGCTGGTCTGGATTGATGCTGTTCGCAAACCCACTATGTTGGTTTTCTCATGGCATGGCCCAAATGTCTTCCAAAATACTGGACATGTAACATTAGTTTAATTGTTTATTCATAATGATAATTAACTCTTCCTGATTTAAAGGTGGTCAATCACATTTAATCAACATTTAATGACATTTTTTACTTTTTGTATATTCTGGTAGAGAATTATTTAAGGAACAAAAAGAATGACTACATAGAGTTAGATTCTTATTTGAAATGTAAATTTTATTATTTTTATAAAATTTTGTAATTACTCCCCTTTAATATGAAAGTATATAAAAAGCTGGGTATTTCTTTTTATTTCGATACAGTGTCTAGTTTTACATTTGCATTTGATAGACATATCAACTATTGAACAATCTGAACCAAAATGCAAGTTTTAAAGCTGTGTGTAGCTTCTGAATTCATTTATTTCCAATCTATCTTGGTTGCGCAACCAAGATAGGCAAAGGGAGGTAATAATAATTTTTCAAACTTGCGTTTCTAATAAATTCCATCTAAATACATAATTTTTAATGCAAATATTTTACAAATATATTACAATATGTCTAATATTTATACATTTCCTTAGGCAAAGTATGTTTATCAAATTTATACTTATGATAAAATAACTCTATCTTGGTTGGGCAACCAGGATAGGAAAATGAAATTTTAAAAATACCTCCAGTGAAAATCTAATTTGTATTAAGTGTTAAGTGAAAATAAATGAGTTTAAATGATCAGATGCTAAAGTTTCGAACAAATCCGTTACATGGCCAAAATCTGATTATCCACCTTTAATCTGCCTCCCTGTTCCGTTAAAATTCAAAACTGTACTGCTCCATCTTTCAGACCATTTATAAGTTTGTAGAGGAGTTAATAGAAAAAATACTTACATAAAAGTGAACAGTGCAGATTGTGATAAGACTGCACAGATGTGCAGGCTGATCTTGATCTGCACTGGTGGCAAAGGCATAAACCTTTGCCACCAGTAGCCAGAAAGTTGAGACATTCAGGGGTTGTTACTTTATTTTCTTTTAATTATAACATGGTAACTATTATTTGTCTTCAGGAAGGTGAATCATGAGATGTAAGAGCTCAAGATGGATCACCATACTCACCGATGATGAGAGGAAAAGACACATATGGTTGATAATCATCTTCGAACTTCTGGGACATTTACTACTGTACATTATCTATGTTTTTATAATGACCAGATGTATCAAAGAACTTTTTATTATGATGGACAGAGTTTGGAAAGCTATTTTGTTAGCACACTTGGGTCAATTTCTGTGTGTTCTTACAGTAAACACATACTTGGAACACTTTTGTTTTTTGTTTTGTAATGTTAAAGTCATTTCCGTGCAGTTTATTGGTTTCGTATCCTTCCAGGCATTCACTTAGTATTACGCAATAAACAGATCAGCACATTTTTAATATCACTGGAAGACAAAGCACTCAAAGGTATCATTGTGATCTCCTTTTTGTCCGTTGTCAATCTGTACGTCTGTTCACATTTAGTTATATAAGGCTTGGTCAGACTGTTTGTCTTCATAAAATCTCGACCAAGTTCGACAGTGGATCATGTAGGTTTAAAAAGTAGTTCACTAGATCAAATTACAGATAAACCTTGTGAACACTCTAGAAATTTTTAAGTGTTACGGTATTGGATCACTAATAGAGAACCTCCTTTTTTGAAGAAAATTCCTAGTACCATCAACCTACTTTTACAGCAATTTTTAGGGGGGTGTAGGTTCAAGCCCTACTGGGACCAATTTTTTTTTCCTTTTTATACGCCCGTTTGGCGGGCGGGCGGGCGGGCGGGCGGCGTCCACAGACCTTGTTTGGAGCATATCTTCAACATGCATGGAGGGATTTTGATGAAACTTGTCACAGTTGTTCACCATCATAAGACGGAGTGTCATGCGCAAGAACTAGGTCCCTAGATCTAAGGTCAAGGTCACACTTAGAGGTCAAAGGTCAAATTCAAAAATGACTTTGTCCGGAGCATATTCTTCATGCATGGAGGGATTTTGATGAAAGTTGGCACAATTGTTCATCATCATGAGACGGAGTGTCATGCGCAAAAACCAGGTCCCTAGGTCTAAGATCAAGGTCACACTTAGAGGCCAAAGGATACAGGAATGAAAAATTCAAGAATGACTTTGTCCGGAGCATATCTTCTTCATGTATAGAAGGATTTTAATGTAGCTTGGCACAGTTGTTCACCATAATGAGAGGGAGTGTCATGCGCAAGAACCAGGTCCCTAGGTCTAAGGTCAAGGTCACACTTAAGAGGTCAAAGGATACAAGAATGAAAACTTTGTCCGGAGCATATCTTCTTCATGCATGAAAGGACTTTGATGTAGCTTGGCACAATTGTTCACCATCATGAGACGGAGTGTCTTGCACAAGAACCAGGTCTCTAGGGGTAAGGTCAAGGTCACACTTAGAGGTCAAGGATACAAGAATGAAAACTTTGTCCGGAGCATTTCTTCTTCATGCATTGAGGGATTTTGATACAACTTGGCACAAATGTTCACAAGCATGAGACGGAGTGTCATGTACAAGAACCAGGTCCCTAGGTCTAAGGTCAAGGTCACACTTAGAGGCCAAAGGTCAGATACAAAAATGACTTTGTCCGGAGCATTTCTACTTCAGGCATGGAGGGATTTTGATGTAACTTGGCACAATTGTACACCATCATGAGACGGAGTGTCATGCACTGGTCCCTTCTTTTGAATAACTTCCCTTTGCTGTTACTATAAATAGCTTATATTGTAACTTTTTCATTACAAGTCGTAGGGAAAAATCGGGACCACTTTTCTGTAGTACAACATGCATGTTACATCCAATTCTGAGGTGTATTTTGAGCTATCTCTACCTGGTAAGGATTTTTGTGTGGACTTGTAATTTTTTTTTTCTTTAAAGATTAACTTCCCTTAGTTGTTACTATAAATAACTTACATTGTAACTTTTTTATAATTGACGGTAGGGAAAAACCAAGACCACTTTTCTGTGGTACAACATTGATGTTACTTTCAAATTTTGGGTGCATTTTAAGGTATCTCTACCTGGTAAGGATTTTTTTTGTGGACTTAGAAAAATAAAAGAATTTCAATAATTTCTAAAATAACAAACATTGTAAACAACTAGAAAATTAAAATTCCATTTGCAAATACAGATGCTAGTGTCAAGAAATTTGCTGTGACGGGCGTATATTGTGACATTCTGGCACTCTTGTTTACTAGTAAGTTTTTATTTCTTTCAATACTTATTATTGATGTTTTGTACAAAATGCTGATGTCCGTACATCCGATAGAATTTTCGTGTCTGCTGTGTAACTCTTGAAGCCTTGAAGGATTTCAACGACACTTGGCACAAATGTTCACCACATTAAGATGATGTGCAGAGTGCATGTTTCGAATGGCTCCCTTCAGTGTCACACAGGGGTCAAACGCCATATGTCTTTGTTTCATGTATATATTGCTCTGCATTGCGGTGCTTTTGATTTTATTTGGCAGATACCATTTTTGTTCGCTTACTGTAATTTTTATAGAATTACTTCCCTTTGATGTTGCTAAAAATATTTTATTATGTAATTATGTTATTTGCCTTGGATAAAAGCCAAGTATATTTTTCTGCGGTACAACATTAATGATACATTCAATTTTTAGGTGAATTTTGACATATCTGATTTTGTACACTTATTTTTTCTGTTGACTTATAATTTTTTAGTTATTTCTTTGCTTTGTCTTCCTGTTGGGCTTCAACAGTCTGGTTCTTTGATAGGAAGTGATATGCCAAAGAACTAAACTCTGACTTGCCTAATTTTCGAGTAATCTCCCTTTATCATATGTTGCTTGTCTGGTGTATAACTGGAAAAGTATTAGAGAATTTGATTGAATATTAATTTAGTGAGAGGCCATTGAAAGTAGGTGCAGTGTCAAAGAACAATAACTCTTCCTTGCCTAGTTTTTCAAACACCCCTTATACAAAATAATGCTTGTCAAGAGTACAAACAGCATTTGACTGAAACATAATATAATGATAGAAGTTATTGAGCAGAAGTGCAGTCGGGAATAACCATATTTCAACCATATTTTTGTCAAGCCCGCTCAAGGAATCAAAGACATAGTTGTCCAAATGGCTGTTCGGTACCGTCCAAGTTGGTTTGTCCGGACCATAGAGGGATTTTGATGAAACTTGGCACAACTGTTCACAACCATGTGATGAAGTGTCATGCGGAAGAATAAGGATCCTAGATCTAAGGTCAAGGTCACGCTTGGAGGTCAGAGGACAGATACAAGAATGACTTTGTCCGTAGCATTTCTTTTTCATACATGGAGGGATTTTGATGTAACTTGGCACAATTGTTCACCATCATACAACAGAGTGTCATGTGCAAGAAACAAGGATTACTTCCCTTTGTTGTTACTATAAATAGCTTATATTATATTTTATAACTGGTTGTAGGGAAAAATCAAGACCACTTTTCTGAGGTACAATATGCATGACACATCCAATTTTGAGGTGTATTTCAACCTATCTCTACTGCTAAGGATTTTTGTGTGGACTTAGAATTTTTTTAAAGATTTACTTCCCTATGTTGTCACCATAAGTAACTTATTTTGTAACTTGCAATGATTTTTATTTGGCATACATGTTTGCCTCAATTAGACATGGTGTCATGTGCAACTCCTAGTCCTTTTGACAGCTGGCAGGCTAGACATGTTGCCTGTGGGCATCTAATTTATTATCTCCCTTTATTACACAAAAAATGCTTGTCTGGAGTATAACTTGAAATGTATTAATGGCATTTGATTGAAGCTTGACATAATGATAAATAATTTAAGGGTGGAAGTGAAATGCCCAAGAACTATAACTCTACCTTACCTAAATTTATAATAATCTCCCTTTATAATTCTTCTTCAGAGCATACTATGAAAAATGTTAAAGGTACCTAATGGAAATTCACAGAATGATTAAAGCAATTGAGTGGAAGTGCAGTGTCAAGCACTTGCTGCAGAGAGTATCATTCAGTTTAACTGATTCCTTGTTTGTATTTGATTTAGAAATATATGTTATATATACACATACATACGAATGTATGAATTCTATTCATTAATTAATTTTTCAAAAGATAATTTTACTTCTTATTAGACTGACGTATTGATCTATTCAGCACCTGAGTAATTTCATGTAACATTCTTGATATTTCGTTTCGCATCAAGATTGTGTAACTGATTATTGATGGAGCTAAATTGCTTGGTCAGTATGTACATGTCTCAGTATTTCAAACTTTTTGTTCTTACGTTTGATTCAGTTTTCACTAACATACAAGTGGTTGTAGTATACCTTCATTAAATTTCTTGTTTCATACCATTACTTTTTTGTACATTAATAGGGTTGTCAATAATGAATCTCTTTGTCAGTGGAAGAACATGTATAAGTAGATATACTTGTATTTTGTCTACCAATGTGATTGGTTTAAAACTTAATTTCTGATATCAGGGTATATTTTTATAATTGAAATATTAAGTGTTGTACATTGTAACAGTTCGTAAATTTAGAAAATTCATAAACAAATACACAAAGCCTATTTTTTCATTTTAATTGTAATCAGTTTAAGCTATTTTGTAAATTTATGTTGTTACTTAAATTGTTTGTAAATTTACATTTCTTAAAATTTGAAAGTTAGAAGTTGACATTTAAGTTCTTCAGAGTTACGCAATAATGGACAATTTTAATGATCAGTTTAAGCTACGTCATAAATTTAATAACCAAGTTATTACTTGTTCGTAAATTTACGAACTGTGCCAAATACATTTCTTCCCATTTGTTAATTTTTCACAGTTTTCATCTTGTATATGAATTTACGGACAATTAACAACTTTGTTGCTTTGTTAGATTTACATTTCTTGCAATTTGTTAATTTTTCACCTTTTCATCTTGTTTGTAAATTTATTAAGTTTCTCAAATTTTTAAGAATGATAAACAAGTAAATCACTTTCAGCTACTTCGTAAATTTACGAATTATGTCAGATTTACAATTCTTCGCATTTGTAAATTTTTCACAATTTTCATCTCTCTCGTAAATTTTCAAAGTGGAACTTTTAAGTTTCTCAGTATTTGCAAAATAGAAATTTTAATCACTTCAAGCAACTACGTAAATTTACGAAGCTGTTACTTGTACATAAATTAAGAAATTATGTCAGATTTACATTTTTTCACTTTTATAATTTTTTCACAATTTTCCTCTTGTTCGTAAATTTACGAAGTGGAACTTTTGAAGTTTCTCAGATATTGGCGAAATAGAAATTTAAGTCACTTCCAGCTACTTCGTAAATTTACGAAGCTGTTACTTGTACATAAAATAATGAATTTTGTCAGATTTACATTTCTTCGCATTAGTAAATTTTTCACAGTTTTCATCTTGTTCGTAAATTTACGAAGTGGAAGTGTCTCAGGTTTTTGCAAAAAAAGAAATTAGTATTACTTTAAGCTACTTCCTAAATTTACGAAGCTGATACTTGTACATAAATTAACAAATTATGTCAGATTTACATTTCTTCGCATTTGTATTTTTTTTCAATGCACATTTCTTTTTTATACATGTGCAAAGCTGATTGTTCCATTTTTATTTGTTACCTTATTTCATGCCAAGCCTTGGCAAACTTCGTAAATTTACGAACTACTTCTTTTGAAGACTTTTAAAATCCAGTTAAGGTATTAGTTTATATGAAATTTTTACAATTATTCCATTCGTAAATTTACGAACTTGTCTTAATTAATAATATCTTAGCGCTAAAACTTAAGTATGTTTTTACTTCTTATGAAATGCCATTAAACGGTTGTTCGTAAATTTACGAACTTTATTATATTTGAAAATTTCCAAATAACATCGCTTTTTGGCAAACTTCGTAAATTTACGAACTACTTCTTTTGAAGACTTTTAAAATCCAATTTATGTATTAGTTTGTATGAAATTTTTACGACTTATTCCATTCGTAAATTTACGAACTTTTCTTAATTAATAATATCTTAGCGCTAAAACTTAAGTATGTTTTTGTTTCTTATGAAATGCCATTAAACGGTTGTTCGTAAATTTACGAACTTTATTATATTTGAAAATTTCCAAATAACATTTTTATTATGTATTATATGTATTATATATATATGAAATAAATGTATCATGACATTTTATGTGTTGATTTTTACTTCCGTTGAAAAATTTACGAAGAAAGTATGTTGTAAATTGGGAAAAAAGCACGTAAATTTTTAGGTGATGAGGTTAAATGTGTGAAGAAAAGCGTGTTGATTTTTTCTTCGCTAAACAATTTACGAAGAAAGACAAACAGAATTTGGAAAAAAAGCGCGCTTTCTTTTAAGGTTTTGGCTGAAAAAGAGGAATCTCGATATAAAATCCTCTTTTAAAATACAACCAGTTCCAAGTTTTATAAAATTCCTTCAAGAGGTTTAGCAGATATAGAGCGGACACAAAATGGCAGGCTCAAACCTTTGACCTTGAGTTGTGACCTTGACCTTGAACCGACAAGGCTGACTCATAGGGCTCTGTACATCGTCTTGATGAGGTGATCATTTGACCCAAGTTTCATGAAAATCCTTCAAGGGATTTAGGAGATATGCACCGGACACGATTTTGTTACGGACGGAAGGACGGACGCAGACCATTCCTATAATCCCTCCGCCACGGCGGGGGATTGAAAATGGGCTTGTCCTAAAAGAGAAAGAAAATGGGCAGAACTAAACAAACAGGAGTTTAGAAAGGGGATCTGAGGTTACGGAGCCTGCATATCACAGAAACTATCACAAGAAAAAGCAGGCACCACATCCAGTGGGTGATTATACCTAAATCTATGAAAGCGGGAGTATTGCAACCACCCAAGCTAAAATATTCAAGCTGAAAAACGAAACAGTACAAATAACACAACATAAACATCGTGCTGAACGATCTAAAAAGATCGAAATATAACAGCTCTGATTGAATGTACGGGAAAACTTTTTACGGTTTTCTTTAAAACTTGATTTATATTGGCTATGAAGTGTTAGGAGACGCATGATAGGCACAATGAAAAGAGCAGAGAAAATCCAGAAAGTACTTGGACTCATTGTTTCGGTCTTTCTTGGGACTTGCAGTCTATTCAATTCTTCTGTCATGAAAAGACTAAATTTATCTAGTTATTATATGCTTTCAAAGGGTCAACGCACCAATTTTATTTCTTTATTTGTATGATCTTATTCCGTATAAACCTTTTAGATATGAATGCCCTTCACGTTATTAAACAAATAAATAAAGCCTCTTCTTTAAACAATTGGTATCTCACATAACACACAATCAAAATGAAAATGCACGAGAAGAATATTCCGTTACTGTGTCTTTCTGTATTATTAATAAAATATTAATAAGACAGTATGTGACATTTTAAAAAACTATGTCTGGCAATAACGATTTTCAAAAAGTCATAAGCTATGTTGAAACTTTAGTTTATGGTTAAAACCTTTTGTATTAACATAACGCTGTTTAAGATTGTGGATCCGTAACAACAATCGACATTTTCCATCTCTGTATACCCGTTTTCGGCATTTAAAAGAAATTTCTGTTACTACCGAAAGATGTTGTAATCGCGTATGGTGAACATGTAACTGTACGGATAGTGCCGACTCACAAATTAATGTTGCTTACTGGGATATTGATATCAACCGTTAGCAATTCTATATGTTCTATTTCTAAGTTTGCAACATGTAAATAAGAATATTAGCCACAAGTTTATCCATACATGTCAATGTTTAAGCTGCTCTAACTGCGCACATAACACTCTATTGTGACACTGTTTATGACATTTCTATGAGAACACTGATGGTGTTGTCAGCTGGATTTACCTTATTTTCGAATAGGTCATTAACTATATTGTACATGATATGTTTTGAGGTGTTTTGTAAGCTATCGCCTACTAGTATATTATTCAAGTGATAAAATAACAAGCCTGATATGTTGGCGAATCCCGAAACAGGTTTATATTATTACTACTCAATCTGTTCCTTGACCACTTTTATGATGCTACCCTTAAATGTACATGCCTTCAAATGAATATCAAAATTTCACTTTGAAATAGAGAGCAATATTATATACAGATGACAAAGCAGTATTGTTTAAGTAGACATTTTGATATCATATTTCTTCTGTTCGGCTATAATTTTCAAAAGTGTGACTAACGCTTTTGGGAGTTTTCTACATATTTTATAGATTGAAAACGTGTTTTTATAGATAAATAGTTCTTAAAATGCACAGTATCACATTTTCTTTTTACTGCTATTACTAACTTATGAAAGCATTTTCTGAAGTTGGAAAATATAAGATCTTAACTTTGACGCATTTTTGTTTGGCTAAGATAATTATATCAATGGAACAGTATTGACAGTGGACACAATAACTTTTTAATGTGGTTGCCTTTTTAGAATTACTTCCCTTCGTTGTTGCTATAAATAGCTTATATTGTAACGTAGGGAATACTCGAGACCACTTTCCTGTGATATAACATGCATGATTTTAGGTGTACTTTGAACTATCGCAACCTGGTAAGGATGTTTTGTGGACTTAGATATTTCTTTTTTATAGAATGACTTTTCTTTGTTGTTACTATAAATAAGTTATTTTGTAACTTATTTTATAAATGGCCGTATGGCAAAACCGAGACGATTTTTCTGTGGTACAAAACAGATGCTACTTCCAGTTTTGAGGTGTATTTTAACGTATCTCTACCTGGTAAAGATTTTTTGTGGCCTTATACTTCCCTTATTATTAACTTTTTAACCTGATTGTTAGAATTGGATATGTCATTGCTTGGACTTGCGGTCTACCTAACTTATACAGAATATGTTTTTAGTTTGTGTTACAATAAC
The DNA here is from genome assembly GCF_021730395.1 of Mercenaria mercenaria. Classification (NCBI taxonomy): domain Eukaryota; kingdom Metazoa; phylum Mollusca; class Bivalvia; order Venerida; family Veneridae; genus Mercenaria; species Mercenaria mercenaria. The sequence goes on from NC_069378.1 coordinate 5,469,668, forward strand.
TGCAGACTTATTGGCATAATAAAAATATCTATTATCAATGCTATATTTATAGCATATTTTCATGAGCTGTGTCAAATAGAAAAAGTGGAAACTCCACAGGTCGCTCAACACGACAAAAACAATTATGTTGCAGGCTCGGTTTGATTGAACCTGTTCATGGACGGTAGTGGAAATGCAAGCTACCGTCCACGCCCTCTAGCCCCGGGTTGAGCAGAACTCGACATTTACACATGCTATAAGTACAAAAAAAAATTTAGAGACATCCGCAGACGTGTTCATACGGCGGTGCACATGGAACCTTCAATAATACACTTGCATGTAATTCCATGAAAAGCGGCGTATGGTCCCCAGTTAAAATAATGGGTTTGCCCTAAACGAGAAAACAATGAGCAGAACTAAACAAACTGGAATTTAGAAAGGGGATCTGCGGTTATGGAGAAAGAAAGTAAAACCATATCATCGGCTGAGGTTGGACATGAACAATTTATGTTTTACATGACCATACCGTATGGACATTGTATCTGATTTAGAAGTCATTGATAAAGACCAAGTAAAAATGAGGACTAAGGACCCCACCCTGTCTGGCGCCCTGTGAAACCTAGAACCACCGAGAAATATAGCCGCCTGAGCGAACACAACTAGTCAAGCCTGCATACACGTTATATATGGACTTGTATAAATTAATGTCTAGACCTAATTTGAACAATTTGACCAAAAGTATCTCATGAGACACTGTCAAACGCTTGTTTTGCATCTAGAAAGCAGGTAAAGAGTGAGCTGTTGTTTTACGCATTCACGAAATGAAGTCATGAGACAGCCTTTACAATTTTGAAAGCCAAATTGCAAAGGGTATATAACAGAATATTGCTTATCTTGTTCAATACGGACCAAAAAGTACAGATTCATGTAGTTTAAGAACTACTGTAGAAATTGTTATAGCTCTGTAATTGTTTGGATTATTTGTTACCTCCTTTGTGTAAAACAATAATTACCCCTCAGCAGGAGTATACGAAAACCTTAACATAATATTGATTAAGAGTTGTGAGTAATTTTTGAGCTTATTCGCCACCATATGTGAAAGTTTCATAGTAACACATATAATGTTGAAAATTCATAAACCAACACAGTTTTGTCAAAACATGTTTCGCTTTAATAAGCTTCTTCAGTTGACAATAACATACACAATGATACGTGAAATGCGGAAATGACGTTGACGCGCCAAATGGACGTCGACGTTTAGACGCCATAAATGGCTGATAAAAGTGCATCATGAAATAATACGTCTATGAATGTTAAATAATATATATTATTATTCTATTTTTCAATGTAATAGTTGTAGACGTTATAATTTAGATAATACAAATAAAAACTCATCATTAATTAACTGGATCAAATGATACATGAATTTCCACAGAGACTCGGCCAGTAAATAATATTCAAAAAAGTGGAAATAACAGTTAATTATTGAAGATTCAAATACAAAAGTTTTAAAGGTAGAATCTAACAGAGATTCATTTTAAAATTCATAAAGCCACGATAAAGGCACACTTTGTTATATATATATAAAGGAAAGACATTAAATTATTAACAAGATAACTGAACATTTAAAAAATTAATCTAATTGTTTATAATATTATGCGCTAATTTATTTAGCAAATACAATATATATGCCAGAATTAATCAAATTACGTTCCAAACAAAACTTGCAAACGGTGCTGTCTTTATCAAAATTTTATATATAATAAAGGGAGGTAATAACTAAGATGCATTTTGTTGTTTTCGTAAAACGTTGTCATAAAAATATTTATATTTACAATAAATTGAGAATACAAACATGTTAAAAATTAAAACTGAACAATTTTGGTAGTGTTAAGATTATACAGAAAGGTTACGTAACTATATAAAACACGTTTTATTTGTTTTAACTTGACGACATGCAGTAACTACTTCACATTGCGTTATGGGTATCAATGTTGACATGTCAACATCCTGCCGAACAACCGTATCATTAATCACACCGAGACCGGCCTTTATAAAATCGCGATAGCGCTGAACAAATGTATCGGATTCGGAAGGTGTGTATAAATTCTCATAATAAATACCCAACTGATCATTTATATCTTTGGGATCCCTATAAACACAATTGTCAAAGGTAAATTCGCTACCGGAAGGTGTGTTTGGCAGTTTTGTTTTTAGCTCACCTGAGCAAGGTGAGTTTTTGTGATCGCTCGATGTCCGGCGTCCGTCGTTTGTCTGTCGTCTGTCAACATTTAGCTTGTGTATGCGATAGAGGCTGTATTTTTCAACTGATCTTCATGAAATTTGGTCAGAACGATTACCTTTATAAAATCTAGGCCGAGTTCGAAAATGGGTCATCTGAGGTCAAAAACTAGGTCACTAGGTCAAATCAAAGAAAAACCTTGTGTATGCAATAGAGGCTGCATTTTTCAATTGATCTTCATGAATTTTTGTCAAAATGATTACCTTTATAAAATCTAGGCCAAGTTTGAAAATGGTTTATCTGGGTTCAAAAACTACGTCACTAGGTCAAATCAAAGAAAAACCTTGTGTATGCGATAGAGGCTGTATTTTTCAATTGATCTTCATAAAATTTGGTCGGAATGATTGCCTTGATGAAATCTAGGTCGAGTGTGAATATGGGTCATCTTGAGTCAAAAGCTAGGTCACTAGTTCAAATCAAAGAAAAACCTTGTGTACGCGATAGAAGCTGTATTTTTCAACTGATCTTCATAAAATTTTGTCAGAATGATTACCTTGATGAAATCTAGGCCATGTTCGAAAATGGGTCATCCTGGGTCAAAAACTAGGTCACTAGGTCAAATCAAAGAAAAACCTTGTGTATGCGATAGAAGCTGTATTACTTTCAATTTTCTTCAAATCCGATTATGATAATGTGAAAATGTAACATTCTTAAATGTAGCGTGCATAAATGTATAGATACGAATTCAAAAGGTGTGTAAAGTTTGAAATTATTTTGATTTGCTGTAAAGGTCAAAGTTCACAGGTACTTTAATCTTATTTCAGATATTACGTACTACCATCGTCATTTTATTTTTAAGGCATTATTATCAACAATCTGTTCAATATCTGTTCTGCATGCCAAAAAAAAAATATATTCAGTTTACGAAAAAAATTCTACATGCTGTATGTAAATGAATAGCCTTACTGAAGCCAAAACAAACCAAACAGGCTTTGGTTATCGGGTGTAGAAAACGATTGGGCTTACGTTATCTTTTGATCTAATGAAAGTCATCTTCACGAATTTTGGTCAGAATGATTGCCTTGATGAAATATAGGTCAAGTTCGAATATTGGTCATCTTGGGTCGAAAAACTAGGTCACTAGGTCATATCAAAGAAAAAGCTTGTGTATGCAATAGGGGCTGCATTTTACACCGAATCTTCATGAAATTTGATCACAATATTTGTCTGGATGAAATCTAGGTCAAGATTGAATGTGGGTCATCTGGTATTAAAAACTAGGTCACCCGGTCAAATTAAAGAAAAACTTTGTGTACGCAATAGGGGCTGCATTTAACACTTAATATTCATAAAATTTGGTCAGAATGATAGCCTTGATGAAATCTATGGTCAATGTCGAATACAGGTCATCTGGGGTCAAAAACTAGGTCACTAGTTCAAATCAAAGTAAAACAATGTGTATGCGATAGAGGCTGTATTTTTCAATTGATCTTCATGAAATTAGTCAGAATGATAACCTTGATGAAATCTAGGCCAATTTTGAAAATGGGTCATCTGGGGTCAAATACTAGGTCACTAGTTCAAATCAAGGAAAAACCTTGTGTATGCAATAGTGGCTGCATTTTACACTGAATTTTAATAAAATTTATTCAGAATGGTTGCCTTAACAAAATCTAGGTCAAGTTCGAATATGGGTAATCTGGGATCAAAAACTAGGTCACTAGGTCAAATCAAAGAAAAAACCTTGTGTATGCGATATGGCTGCATTTTCAATTGATCTTCATGAAATTTGGTCAGAATGATAGCCTTGATAAAATCTAGGTCAAGTTTGAATATGTGTCATCTGGGGTCAAAAACTAGGTCACTGTGTCAAATCAAAGAAACTACTTGTTTACACTCGAAGATTTTTGCTCCAGTTTTAATGAAAATTGTCAGAATATTTGTTTCCATGAAATCACTAGGTCAAACATGTTTACACTGTAATGGTGTGTTTCTCAGGTGAGCGACCTAGGGCCATCTTGGCCCTCTTGTTCTTTTATTTATTAATCTCCAGAATTGAGCACTATCAACTTCAGCAGATTTATCAATCTCTTCATGAGTTTTGTTTCATCGGGCCCATGTGAGTGTTTCTCTTGATGCTCTGTCTTCTGCAAAGGCATCGAGTACAGACGTTTTTCACACTGGCCATAGCTTTATCAGATCAAGTGGTTCCAACGTTGTTTGAACGGTGAATTTTACGCCAATCAGATGGAGAAAAATGGCCGATACTACAAATTTCCGGTTTTGTAAGTATGATTTAAAGGAATTTCTACCCATTAAATAATGAATCAAATAAAAACGATGGGTGCACCTGGAGCGCAAATGTGTCTATGTTTTAGCACATGTGTCCATTTAGCTGAGATTTGTGCCGTTTATTCAAACACTTCTGTACAGTCCGGCGGGGGAAGGAGATTTTTGACAGCTTTTGACAATATCGCCTAAAATATAGTGTTTATCGACAGCAAGTAACTGTTTAAACCCTTTTTATGTAAAGGGCTACCTCTTAAAACAAAGCGTGTGTATTTTCATAGATTTATTCAGAGTTGTTTTTGAAAAATCGGCCGAAAGCCTGATGCAACGCCGTCTCGAGTGGGTCGCTATGCAACGCAGTCAAGTGGATATAATTCTGTGTCTTACTTGCGAAGTATTATCCGTCTTAAAAACAGTCATTTAAGCCTAACAATGAATAAATTTAGTTCTATATCATTATAATGATCCCGCCATTTCTAATATATTGTACTTTTACATTTTTATGCTCGCTTAACATTTAACATATTTTTGCGGACACTGTCAAAAAAACATCTACACAAAAACATAAAGCAAGGATGAACATCAAACAATATCATTTAGTAAATAATAGTTATAGTTCGTAAAAACAAGAACCAGTTCAAGGATATTTATCTCCTCCACAAATGGTACTGAACAGCATGCCAAAAGCGGCTTGACTCTTTAAATCAGTATAGTAACAATTGGTTACTTTTAATTCCATTAAAACCAATACAATGCGATTTCATTACTGATTTGTTGTGCATTTAAGCTGATCATACGAAATAAACAAAGTTTGATCCATGATAAAAGTATTGATCAGTTGTTTGTACACATTTTCATTCATATTCCTGGTGTAGCGTTCATTTATTTTCAGAGAGATAAATCACAGAGAACGTTAAAATTGGATAGGGAAAAAGACAAAATTTTATTTGTCCTCCATAAAACAGAAACGACGTAATAAACCTCTATGGTCGCCTTTCAAAAATGAAAATACAAATGAAATACAGAGACCAGTGAAAGAAAATAAACGGACTAGCAATAATACTAAGAGAGACGTGTCACAGTTGTACTATTTAACTGTCTGTAAGTAAAGAAGAAAATCGATGTTTGCCAAGGGGTACTTATTCGATTTGATAAGAGTTAGAAATATTGTAAAATAATGTATCTTTTGCTTCAGAAAGTTGTCTCAGGACAGCCTCGTCGCTTGCAATGTCTATATCTAAAAATTTATCTCTTCCTTTGTTAATTCTTCAAACATTTCATCAGATAAAACTATTTCTTCTAATTCCTTATTGTGAACAGGTTTTTTTCTTGATATTTTGTTGCTTGAAGTTGGAGTTAGCAGAATTTTCGTTTTTTTGTGGGTTTTTTATTCACTTTGAGCACATAGAGAAAACGCTTTTAATCGTTTGCTTGGTGACACGTCTCTCTTAGAATTGCTGGTCCGCTTTTTTTTTTGTTTTTTTTTCATTGGTGTCTGTATTTCATTTGTATTTTCATTTTTGAACGGCGACCATAGAGTTTTATTACGTCGTTTCTGTTTTATGGAGGACAAATAAAATCTTGTCTTTTCCCTGGCCAATTTTAACGGTCTCTGTGATTTATCTCTCTGAAAATAAATGAACGTTTCACCAGGAATATGAATGAAAATATGTACAAACAACTGATCAATACTTTTATCATGGACCAAATTTTATTTATTTTGTATGAATAGCTTAAATGCTCAACAGTAATGAAATCGCAATGTATTGGTTTTAAAGTCTAAAAGTTACCAACTGTAACTATACTGATTTAAAGAGTCAATCCGCTTTTGGTATGCTGTTCAGTACCATTCGCGTAGGAGATAAATATCCGTGAAATGGTTCTTGTTTTAACGAACTAATACTATTATTTACCTAATGATATTGTTCGGTGGTCATCCTTGCTTTATGTTTTTGTGTTGATGTTTCTTGACAATGTCCACAAAAATATGTTAAATGTTAAGCGAGCATAAAAATGTAAAAGTACAATATATTAGAAATGGCGGGATCATTATAATGATATAAAACTCCCTAAATTTATTCATTGTTAGGCCTTAATGACTGTTTTTAAGACGGATAAGACTTCGCAAGTAAGACACAGAACGGTATCCACTTGATTGCGTTGCATAGCGACCCACTCGAAACGGCGTTGCATTAGGTTTTCGGCCGATTTTTCAGAAACAACTCTGAATAAATCTATGAAAATACACACGCTTTGTTTTAAGAGGTAGCCCTTTACATAAAAAGGGTCTTAACAGGTACTTGTTCCTGATAAACACTATATTTGAGGCGATATTGTCAAAAACTGTCAAAAATCTCCTTCCCCCGCCGGACTGTACAGAAGTGTTTGAATAAACGGCACAAATCTCAGCTAAATGGACACATGTGCTAAAACATAGACACATTTGCGTTCCAGATGCACCCATCGTTTTCATTTGATCCGTTATTTAACGGGTTGAAATTCCTTTAAATCATACCTATAATACCGGAAATTTGTAGTATCGGCCATATTTCTCCACCTGATTGGCGTAAAATTCACCGCTCAAACAATGTTGGAACCACTTGATCTGATAAAGCTATGGCCAGTGTGTTTTTGGTTCTTAAGGTTTGCTTTTAATATAATTATACAGGAGCATTTTTGTCTTTTACATGCCATGCCTTTTTGTTTCCATTACCTGTGTTAGAGATTCACCTGGAGGGGATTACTTTTATTTACACTGTTCCATGTTTTTGGAACAATGTTGGGGTAAGAGTGAGGTTGGGTGTGCACCATAAACCGGTTTAAGCTCCCCAGTGATGTTTTTGCCACTGACCTTCCAAGGCCGTACCCCACTGTGTTCCTTTATTTGTTCTTTTTGTCCTCGTATGTTTGCTTTGTATGTGAGTGTGTATGTGTTGGCAGTGTGTACTTCTGCGTGCGGAGTGTTTCGTTTTGGGGAGGCTGCGTTTTTGGAACGTGGTATGTGACTAACATCATGTTATCAGTATATATGCATGGAAATTGTAGTCTAGATATTTACGGTACATAAGTTATCTTTTTTATATTCGCATAGGTAAAATGTTTGCCGATTTTTGAATGATAAATGCATCAACACAAAACAAAATCCATAAAATTGTTCTGACTGCATCTAAGAATGTTTGTTTATGCGGCGCCGTTGATCATCGGAGTAGGGAGTTCTTTTATTACTTTGATTAATAAAACAAAGTCTTAAATTTTGACTAAACGCAAGGTGTGGCAGTCTACACTACGTCCATAATGTAGAACAAGAGTGCCAGAATGTCACAATATACGCCCGTTATAGCGAATTACTTTACACTAGCACCTGTATTTGCAAATGGAATTTCAATTATGTGGCTGTGTTGTAATTTTTGGAGAGCATCATTTCGAAATGACCGATCTATCTTAGGATTCAAACTTCGGCAATTTTCAATAATTTAAGAGCCATAACTGTATAAACGCCGACCCAAAGTAACTTGAGGTAGATGTTATAGTAAAACATGTATGACAACTGGTCAGTTGGTTTAAGTACTGTAACACAAACGTATCAATATGTACATTTAGGCGTACTCTTTCAAATTGATAATTTCTTAAATGTAATATTCAACAGTTTATTGTACACAGAGGCCTCCGGCCCATACACATATGATATATAATATTTGACAAAATTACACAGAGTGCAATTACATATAGGTCAGTAAGTAAGCAATTAGATCATGCACTTTATATACAATTCCATAGTAACATATAACTGCATAAACATGTAATGCGAATACATCAATTTACTTAAATACTGACAAAAAATGTTCCCTTTGTTCTAAAGCATAGTATATATACATGGCCACATTGCGTACAACATGCTCTTTATCTGGTGACATTAAACTGTAAAATTTGTATACAGATGTATTTTCAACATATAATTTTGGAATATAAGAGCAAATATCTTCATATAGCGGACACAAAAGGACAAAGTGATATTCATCTTCAATATAACATTCACAATAAGGACAATTCCGAAGCTCTCTTGCAATACCAAAGTGTCTACCCCTTTCAATCATAAGAGAATGACTAGAACTTCTTAATGCTGCAAGACATTTTCTAAATTTATCAATATCATCCACATTTACATATTTTTCAACGACATATGCTGTTTTATACCTTGTATAATAACTCAGTTTTGCATTGTGTTAACACCTATCTTTCCATTCCTGGATATATTGGTCTTTCAGTCGTTGGAAATATTCCAGTATGAACAAATTAGGGTTGTCAACCATTTGGGCTTCCCACACATACCCGTAACCATTTTCATACAAATGAGTTCGTATATCACTAGTTTTTAACCCAATTACTGTAACCAATATTGTCATAATACATAAGCATATCATAACACATTCTGATGTATCTGTCTTTTGGCAAGTTTAACAAACGTATCCAGTATTTGACAGTACGCTTAGCAGCATTTATATACAAAGGGTATCTACCCAAATCGCCTAATATTGCATCATTACAAGCACTTTGACCTACGAGGAGTGTTCGATATGAATTGCTTATTGTCCTCTAGCTCGATATCCACGTGGGGCACGATAAAAACCAATACTACATGTACAGGGTTATTCAATACCTACACAACGGTGTATAAATGTATATGTTAGACTAAGTGTAAGACATAAAATTTGCCATTTGAATACACGCAATCATTGAGCACTGTAGTAAGAATGGTTGGTAGAAGCGTCGACAAGAAAGATGAAATACGGGCTTACATCAAAGCTCGCTCAAAACTTGGTTGTTCTTTGAAGCAGCTGATGACTGAACTTTATACTGCTTATGGACCTTCTTATGACACAGTTCGGCGGTGGAAAAAGAAATTTGAGTCTGGTGTAGAGTCCATCAAAAATGCACAAAAATCAGGTAGGCCAAAATCTGCATCTCGTAAAGAAATCGTTTCCAAAATAAAGGAAATCATTGAAGGAGATGCCAGATTTACAGTTCGTGATATTGCACGAAAGGTAGGCATATCAATATTAACGGTCCACCTTATTTTGAAGAAGCATTTGAAAATCAGAACGATTTCTACTAGATGGGTGCCACATCTGTTGACTGATGAGCAAAAGAGGCATCGGGTTAAAGTGGCCAAAAAGCTGCTTCAAATGTTTCCAAAATATGACAAAAAGCAGTTTGCCAATGTCGTCACAGGTGATGAAACCTGGGTCCATTATTTTGAGCCCGTCGGAAAGGTTAGCAATAAGATCTGGGCCACTAAACACAGCAAACGCCCAATAATTGCCAAACGTTCTTTGAGTGCAAAGAATGTTTTGTATGCAATCTTCTTCTCTGTGAAGGAGTCGCAATAAAAGTGCCGGTGAAAAAGGGCAAAAGCATCACCGGAAAGTACTACAAAGATGTAGTACTGAAGAAACTGAAAAAGTATTATTAGAAACGACGCCCTGCCACTGGTTTTAAACATGTCCGTTTTCTACATGACAATGCCCCCGCTCATACCTCCGCAATAGTTACGGCGTTTTTGAAGAAAGAAAAAGTAACTGTTTTGCCTCACCCCCCGTATTCCCCAGACCTTGCCCCATGTGATTTCTTTTTGTTTCCGAAATTGAAATCATTCCTTGCTGGGCGGAAATACCAGTCCCGATAGGCACTTGGATCTGCCTTTCATCAGTACCTTATTACTGTGCCCAAATCAGCGTGACGCCTTTAAGAAGTGGATACATTGGATGAAACTTTGCATTTCTATCCACGGGGAGTACTTCGAGGGCATGAAATGAGCCCTTTTGGGCTAACTTGAAATTTGAAGTATCTAGATAGAAATAAGCAATTCATTTCGAACATCCCTCGTACTTTCATAAACTTTTTACAAGCAAATATCTGAACGTTTTCCAGACACTGGGGTTTTTAAGACCCCATATTTCAGAGCCGTACAGAGCAATAGATGCAACTTTTGAATCAAATATTTTAAAAAATGTTTTGTATGGTATACACGGAAAGTTATGCAACGTACTTAGTAAATATAGAATTACTTTTTTTGCTTTAACTGACATAGCCTCTGCCATTTTGTACACAGGGAGCCTATTAGAAAAGTATATTCCAACATAAGTGAAACCATTAACAACGTCTTTGAGCATATCCCCATATTTCCATTGCTCTCTTGTACCCAGTCTACCACCTCGTTTAAATACAAGAACCTTTGTTGTAGCTATATTAACAACAAGTTTACTGTCAGTAAAAATTGTTTCAATATATTGAGTTTGCAGACCTGCAACTGTGTTTCAAATAAGGGCTTTGTCATCTGCAAACATAAGCAAAAATACCTCTACAATATGAGGAAATAACTGTATATCTCTGACTCCATTTCTACGTAACAATGTGTATAGTTCATCTATAAACAATGCAAACAGGATCGGACTCAAATTACAGTCCTGACGTAATCTAATTGGACATTCAAAACTGTTTGTTATACCTTTGTTTGTTCTGACACACGCTTTTACAGAAGCATATATAGACTGTATTGCTTTATATAAGTTACCCTTTATACCCCCTTGTCTTAAAACATTATATAATATATTATGATTCACTGAATTAAACGCTTTTTGAAAATCAATAAACGCTACATACACCGTTCTCCTCTTCATACATAGATATTTGGTTACAATTGCTTGAAGAGTTTGTTTGTTTGTTTGTTTTGGGTTTAACGCCATTTTTCAACAGTATTTCAGTCATGTAACGGCGGGCAGTTAACCTAACCAGTGTTCCTGTATTCTGTACCAGTACAAACCTGTTCTCCGCAAGTAACTGCCAACTTCCCCACATGAATTATCAGAGGTGGAGGACTAATGATTTCAGACGCAGTGTCGTTTATCAAACAGTCACGGAGAACATACGCCCCGCCCGAGGATCGAACTCGCGACCCCGCGATCCGTAGACCAACGCTCTTACCTACTGAGCTAAGCGGGCGGGCTTGCTTGAAGAGTAAATGCATTGTCAACTGTACAGTATCCCGATCTAAATCCCGCCTGTGATTCAAAAATTTTACAATATGCATTCATATAAAAGGTAAATCGTTTTGTGATAATTGATATATAAACTTTGCTCAGAACATGTAATAATGCGATGCCACGGTAATTGTTAGGGTTACTTACACTACCCTTTTTAAAAAGGGGTGTAACAACTGACTTTGTCCATTGATTTGGAAATTCACCTTTAGAAAATAGTCTATAAAACAGTTTACGAATAAAAGGTAAAAGTACATTTACAAAATATACTAAATGTGCAATAATTACTCAACCAGTAGCCTTATTTAACTTTGACTTTATACCAGCCGTTATTTCCTCATCTGTAATACTGGCATTGAATACCAATTGCTCGATTTCATCAAGTTCAATATTTTCACTTTCTACATCTGGCCTGTCTCCTCCTTGCTCAGTATCTCCGCAGTTCGCCTTTGCAAACAGGTTACTAAAATGGTTAAACTAATCATCTAGTGAAATGTTAGGGTCCGTTCTAGGTTTATTAGTGAGTTTTTTAATCTCACTCCAAATTTTTTTCGAGTTGCCTGTTGTTGTTTCTAATTTAAATAATGTATTTTTATTATACACAGATCGTTTTCGTTTGCATGTATTTTTGTATGTATTTTTGCTATTTATATACGATACTAAGTAACTTTAACTTCTCCTGGGCCGAAAACGGTTCAAACTTTTTCTCGCTTCAGAACTTTGCTTGCTTGCAGTCCTTATCAAACCACGGTTTGTGTTTTCTCAATATTTTACCAAATTGTTTTACTTTCTTAAATGCATCACTGCTGTTTAAAATAGCTTCTTCAAATGCACTTATTAATGTACTGATGTCACTGCTTTCATCGTTCAGTAGGGTTTCCACCGCATCAAAACTACCATTTATAACATTTTCTGCTAAATACCTATTGTATTCATTGCTTTTATCAGTCAAATTATACTTAATCCGTGTATTGTTACCTGTGTCTGTATTACTTTCATCATGTTTTATATTGGACATTTGCAAATGTAATGTTAATGGCAAATAACAACTCTCAGTATTTCCTAAAATTTCAAAATTACTAATAACATCAAATAATTTTTTGACACTATATAATAGTCAATAGTACTACTACTGTTTTGATTTAAAAATGTACATCCGCCACTGAGAGGTCCGAACCGTTCATTAACAATAGAAGATGCAAATGTTTGACAGAAATCTAATATTTTTCAGCCATTTTTATTTACTGTATTATCTGATGACGTTCTATCTGTTTGCACACTGCTATTTATAATATCATGGAATCTGTGCAGTTCTGGTATATTAATATTAGACGTAGTAAAATCAGGAAGATTAGCGGTTCGTGCATTAAAATTACCATTCAATAGAAGCTCAGTATCAAGATAATTTGTAGTAATGCAGTCCTCTAACTGTTCTATGCCCGACATTACGACATCGTCATAGAATGGCGAATTATCCGGTGGAACATACATAGAAACATATACTACATTCCGTGATGTACCAAATATTAGTTTATCTATTAGTATTTCGACCCCATTATTAAAGTTCTCACATACGCTCTTAACATATTTCGACAGCTTACTTCTAATTAAAACTGTTACACCTCGCATTGGTCGTCCACCCGTTTTTGATCGTTCAGCTTTACATGCTTATATAACATGATCTGTAAAATAGTGGTCACAATAATCAGAGTTGATATCTCAGGTCTCTTGAAAACTGATTATATCATACGATAAAAGCATGTCAGATAGTTCATAGTCACTTAATTTTGACCTCAACCCTTCAATGTTCCAACTGAGTAACTTCATATTTGTATAATTAGATTCTTGTGTTGGGCCTTGGCCGCCATCCTATCCTTAGATAGAATTACTACTTTTATTACTGACAGAAGCTGTTGCCTCCATACTCTCGTCATTGGGGACAACCGACTCGGCTGCGCATTTATCAGAATGTCTAATCCCCCACCGAAACACGCGCGATTTACTTTCGTTTTCCATGCTAGCTTTTGCATATATGTAACTAATTTATCACCTTTAAAATAACCCTGCATGCCTCTCAACTTTGCTTCCTTTAGTTCTTGCCGCTGAAGGAATGAAAGGTCGTTTGAAATCCTTATACCCTTACTACGCAATTTATCCCGAAACTGGAATAATTTAAACTTATCGTCACTATAGGCAAACTCAACTATTACCATTCTAGCGCTATCCCAGTTACTGTCATTCGAACCAACCCGCCTTGCTTTAACTAAAGTATTACTTCCAAAGTGGTCACCCACTTCTAGTGTACTGACTTCCTTTAGTACCTCATCTTCCACCAGATCTTCCAAACTGTACGTATCAGACTCTCGCTCTTCCAAAACCAAAAATTATCATTGAACATTTCAACCTCTCTGACTCTGAAAAAGCTAGCTGTTTTTCAATATTCTGCAAACGTATATTTCGCTTATCTTCTGCATATGACACCGCTTCTATGTCGCTAGTCAATACGTCTTGGTCATATCTTATAACATCAACTTTCTCTTCTATAAATTTTAATCTGCCGTCCATTTCCTTTTGGCTTATTTCAACATCATCTACCTTTCTGCGCATCGCACTTAACTCAGAGTTGATAAACAAAATCTCAGACTTAACACCCCTAACTTCATTTTTGACATCACATATTTCATTCCTGGTCTCTCTTATAGCATCTAAAATAGCTTGAGTGTTTTTATCTTGACGTCACTTCCGGGTCCTGGATTTAGCTCTATATCAGCAGCCAACATTAATAATCTTTCAGTGTATGCGTAATTCGTACCATAGTATAATCGAGTACAGTCACTACATGTAACATATGAAGGCAAAGTAACAGCAATGTCATCGCACTCGATGATATCAGGTCCGGCAAAATTGTCAATACAGTACCTGTTGCCCCACACTACTCCATACAGAGCAAGGAAACAAAACATGAAAAATATGTCGACCACAAAATTTCTCAAATGTATGTCCGTACCAGCATGAAAACCTTTATATTTGCCATACTTTCTTTGTCTTATTCGTAGTCTATAACACAACATGAATGTGCCAATTTTAATAAGATATGCAGTTAAATCGATCCCCATCGTTTTGATAACAATACATAAAATCGTGTCCCTTTTAATGTAAAGGACAACGTCAAAGAAAGTTGTAACATTTTTAAACATTTTACATTGTGGAGTTTACGAAGGTGGAACACATCCCACTTCCTCAAAAAGTGTTTATGATAGCGTTGTTACCCCAAAAGCTTTGTACGGGTGCGAAGTGTTGTCATGTCTAACTAAGAATGACTTATATAAGTTAGAAGTTGCCCACAGATTCTGTGTAAAATTTCTGTAAGGGCTTCCTAGAGCTGCTAATACTGACATGTCATTGCATTTACATAGCGGCTGAAATTGATGAGAAAATTAATTTTTCTAAGCCAATTATGCCTCTTGCATCCAGATTATACCATTTCAGTCGTATTCGTAAATCGACTGATAGCATTTTTTAATAATCCCTGTTCTGATACTACGTATGTAGAAAATACAACTTGTTGTCGGTACTAGAGAGTTGACTGCCGTCGCCGTTCAGCGTGTTTTCGCTCAGCGTCCCTGTCATTTGAACTTCTTAAAATCTCGTCTTTTCGTTAGACGGGGTCGCGGGCTAAAAGTCAGATTGGCAGAAATCAATCACAATAATGAACAGCCACGGTCCAAACATGCAGGCTACCAAAACGAAACCATACAGGAGTGTATGTATGGGTGTTCAGATGATTTTAATGCTATCCCGAAAGAAGTTTTCAAAACAGATTTTGTCCTCCATATTCTCATATTTCGTATTACAACAACATTTCGGATATTTTTATGTTTTATTACTTTATGGTAACTAAGCAAGTCTCGTGAAGTTGTGTCATGTTCACTTGTCAATTAAAATTAGAAAAAGAACAAATTTATACTTTCACGTTTGATAGCAACCCTTCACATAAATATTATTTCAAAGTAATAAACCATATTAATTGGATTTAAACTGGTTTCATTACGACTAAATTTATTTTGATTTCTGCAAAATCGGTATAATTGTCATCAAGTTACATAACAATTCTAAATCTATCATTTTATTTGGTATCATTTTGAGAACGTAATGACAGTCGTAGATTTTATTATGGAAGATAATTCAAGAGTTTTGTCAATTAATGTATAGCCTGTTATATCGTTATGAAATATACATTGAAAGATATGATTTTCAGAAGCCAGCAGTCCTACGTACAATGCACTTCTTTTTACGATTTGAGGTCATAAACGTATGATTGAAACTAAAAATCATTGTTGTGTTATTTACTTTCGTTTTTCAAACAAATGCCAAGCTAAAATCCGAGCATTTTGCTAATTAGTTCTTTTATATAATTAGTAATACAACTTTCCCAAATAACAGCTTAAATGACATACTTAGCAAATTAGGAACTTAATGGTAAGTATTTAAAGAGGAAAACAGACAACTTACTTTATGATTGTTTTGATTTTCAAATCTAATTTCTAAACTCATTTCATTAAGTTTTCATAGGAACTGTTGGTTGATTTTGAATTTGATGTTGAAATCTTAAAACAGGGTAGAAGTATTTTTCCCAGGTTTGATTTCTGACCTTGGTACTCATATCATATCAAGTTATAAACAGATGTATATTTCAAGAACATTTTGTTATCGATGTACTGGAAATACAGACTGATCATGAAGTTGTGTGTGTGTTTGTTCGGGTTTAACGTCTTTTTCAACAATTTTTCAGTCATATTAACGACGGTGTCTACTTGTAGCAGTGAGCACAATGCCCAACTTTATAGTGCTGCCTCACTGGAATATCACGCCGTAGACACGTGGCATGATACCCCACCCAGTCACATTATACTGACACCGGGCTGACCATTCCTAGCACTATCCTCTTAATGCTGAGCGCCAAGCGAGGAAGCTACTAGTACCATTTTTTACGTCTTTGGTATGACGCTGCCGGGGATTGAACCCACGACCTCCCGCACTCGAAGCGGACGCTCTACCACTAGCTACCGAGGCGGTATGATCGTGAAGTTGTAAGAGTAGAATGGACGAAGACTATCATCGCTTTGATCATGAAGTTGTAAGTGTTGACAAAGCGAAAAATGTGACAAGACAGGGTAATAGTCAGATGATAGTCTTCGTCCATTCTACTTAACCATAAGAAGCTCTTAAAATATTTCTAGAAGGTTACTACTAATCAGTTTCAATCAGAACCAATTGGGATATTAATTAGTTTCTTATGACCTATTTTGCACACAGTGCTTTTGCAGTATGTATTGCATTTCAAACCTTTTTATTTTGTCTTTATCCGCAATTAGTGATTCCTATCTAGTGTTCAACACACAGGATTTGAAAACAAACAAAAAATAGAAAGAAGCACGTGACAATCTAAAACAAAAGCCGCGATTACTCTGGCTTTTGTCCAAATAATAGAAAGTTTAGAAACTAATAAAACTTTTGAGTCGTATGCATCTCTAGACATGTAGACAGGACCGATCTCGGAATTCTTTTTTAAGTGGTAGTTCTTAATTTTCAAGTTGTTATTCATGAGTAAGGTACTGTATTAATTATGAGATATTAAAGAATGATAATAGGAGCATAAGGAAGGTTATCATGTAAATAAAATGAGACTGAAAGAAGAAAATGCCTATCTTGCGGAAATTTCCAGCAGGTTAGGCAAGAAATTTCCAGCAGATTAGGCAATAACAAACAGTGGTTACGCACTTGAAATTCAATCACATATATATATATGTATATATAATACTAATGCATGTTTAAATTTTGTTAGTCATTGGCAAACCAGGCAATAACAATCAGTGGTTACGCACTTAAAATTCACTCATATATATATATATATATATATATATATATATATATATATATATATATATATATATATATATATATATATATATATATAATACTAATGCATGTTTAAATTTTGTTAGTCATTGGCAAACCATCTGGCTCGTGCGGTCGACGTTGTGAAACGTTTACCATATTAGAAATATTAAGTTTAGGGAGATTGTAAGCTGAGGCATTTTTCGTCTGTATATACGTTTAGATTTTTAATACAAATGTTTTTTTTTAAGTAGGGTACACTTTTTGGATAAGAACAAACATCAATTTAGAAATCATTGGTTAGGGATTCAGTGTTCGACTAACCAAAATTAGATTTAGTGCTCGCCGGCATGGATACAGGCAACCAAACAGTATCAAAAAGACAAGGAACATGAAAACCGTATCCGCATCCCTGTTCAGTTTTCTGTTTCCATTTTGAGGACCATGTGTACGCAACTGCATATTTTGCATACAGGTAGCTACGCCCCTGAAATGTATGATTTGTTTGCTGAAGCAAACGAACCATCTCTTTACACAAGTCGAGAAAAACTTTCATTGCAGTATGCTTTGAGAGTGGCTGCAAACAAATCTAATCCTGCTCATCACATCATTTTTAAACCCAAGTACTTCGATTCATATGAGAAAAAACCAAAACAAATCAAATCGTTTGGATTTCGCATACAATCTTCTATGAATGAAACTGACTTTGAATTCGATGGTATTAACGAAAGTTCAATTCCAGATACACCACCATGGACACTTAATTCCCCTACAGTTCTTTTTGATATGAAAACTGCCTTTAGAAAGTCTGAAATAAACCCTGAAATATTCAAGTCCAAATATCATGAAATCAAGTCAACTTACAAGGACTATTTTGCAATTTACACAGACGGTTCAAAAGATGAATCAAAGGTTGGGTGTGCTGCTGTCAGCCTCCTTCATCAATCAAAATTACGTTTGCCAAATAATGCAACAATATTTTCAGCCGAGGCAAGAGCTATTGATTTAGCCCTAAATCTTTTATCAAAATATAGTGAAGAAAAATTTATTATCTTTTCTGACTCGCTTTCTGTTTTACAGTCAATTCATAACCGAAATATGGAAAATCCATTCATTCAAAATATTCTTCTCAGGGTTCATGAACTATCCTTAAAAAGGTCTATCATATTTTGTTGGATTCCAAGTCATGTTGGTATTAATGGAAACGAGGATGCTGATACTGCAGCAAAGAAATCCCTTTCATTATCACAATCTAATTTGAAATTACCACATACCGATTTTAGGCCAAATATAAACAAATACATTTTATCTAAATGGCAATCGTCATGGAACAATGCTTCGTTCAATAAACTTCATGATATTAAATCTACTCTAGGGGAATAGCACCAAGGGAACAGATCTGTTCGCAGGGAGGAAGTTGTTCTTTCTCCTTGTCGAATAGGTCATACCCGTTTGACTCATTCTTATCTTTTGAATAAAGAAGATCAACCCGAATGTGTACCATGTCAAACACCGCTAACTATTAAACATGTTTTAATCGACTGTGTGGACTTTGTTCCACAACGCAGTACATATTATGACGTTCAATCTTTGAGAGAGTATTTGAAAAAGTTTCAATCGGAAATATTTTATCGTTTTAAAATCAGATAGGAATTTATCAAAAAATCTGAACATTTCATATTTTTATTTATATCTTTTGCAATATTATTATGTTTGCAGCTGATATTTTAACACACACGTACATACATCTTTACATAACTGTTTTTAGATATGCTTTACATTTTTACATAAATGATTTTACATATGCTTTACATTTTTACATAAATGATATAAGGTATGCTTTTCAACTGGCGTTTTCAGCTTCTTCTCGGCGATATATGACCGTTTTGTGTCGGTTCGCCGTAAAACCCAACTCACTCACTCACTTGTATTATATTTAAGTCAATAAAGTATATGTTCTGTTCTGTTCCTATAATATAATAGTCGGGACCGGAGTGTTATAACAACTCGGACGTGAGGTTCGGGCGAGTGAGTGAGTGAGTGAGTTGGGTTTTACGGCGAATCGACACAAAATGGTCATATATCGCCGAGAAGAAGTCATATTGCAAACGCCAACTGTAAAGCCTAAACATTGATGTAAAAATGTAAAGCATACCTAAAACATCCATGTAAAAATGTAAAGAACACTATGAATAATGTAAAACATATCTAAAAGCATCCATGTAAAAAAGTAAAGCATATCTAAAAACAGTTATGTAAAGATGTATGTACGTGTGTGTTAAAATGTCAGCTGCAAACATAATAATATTGCAAGATGTAAATAAAAATAAGAAGTGTTAGATCTTTTGATATATTCGTATCTGCTTTAAAAACGATAAAATATTTCCGACTGAAACGTTGTCAAATAATTCTCTCAAAGATTGAACGTCATAATATGTACTGCGTTGTGTAGCAAAGTCCACACAGTCGATTAAAATGTGTTTAATAGTTAGCGGTGTTTGACATGGTACACATTTGGGTTGATCAAAAGGTAAGAGTGAGTCAAACGGGTATGACCTATTCGACAGCGAGAAAGAACAACTTCCTCCCTGCGAACAGATCTGTTCCCTTGGTGCCATTCCCCTAGAGTAGGTTTGATATCATGAAGTTTATTGAACGAAGCACGGTTCCATGACGATTGTCATTTAGATAAAATGTATTTGTTTATATTTGGCCTAAAATCGGTATGTGGTAATTTCAAATTAGATTGTGATAATAAAAGGGCTTTCTTTGCTGCAATATCAGCATCCTCGTTTCCATGAATACCTACATGACTGGGAATCCAACAAAATATGATAAATTTTTTTAAAGATAGTTCATGAACCCTGAGAAGAATATTTTGAATGAATGGATTTTCCATATTTCGGTTATGAATTGACTGTAAAACAGAAAGCGAGTCGGAAAAGATAATAAATTTGTCTGCACTATTTCTTGATAAAAAATTTAGGGCTAAATCAATAGCTTTTGCCTCGGCTGAAAATATTGTTGCATTATTTGGCAAACGTAAGTTTGATTGATGAAGGAGGCTGACAGCAGCACACCCAACCTTTGATTCATCTTTTGAACCGTCTGTGTAAATTGCAAAATAGTCCTTGTAAGTTGATTTGATTTCATGATATTTGGACTTGAATATTTCAGGGTTTGTTTCAGACTTTCTAAAGGCAGTTTTCAAATCGAAAAGAACTGTATGGGTACGAAGGGTCCATGGTGGTGTACCTGGAATTGAATTTTCTTTAATACCATCGAATTAAAAGTCAGTTCCATTCATAGAAGATTGTATGCGAAATCCAAACTGTTTGATTTGTTTTGGTTTTTCCTCATATGAATTGGAGTACTTTGGTTTAAAAATAATTTCATGAGCAGGATTGGATTTGTTGGCAGCCACTCTTAAAGCATATTGCAGTGAAAGTTTTTCTCGGCGTGTGTAAAGAGATGGTTCGTTTGCTTCAGCATATAAACTTTCAACTGGCGATGTTCGGAATGTACCAAGAGCAATACGAATACCTTGATTATGTATGGTATCTAACATTTGTAAATAAGATTTTCTTGCGGAACCATAAACAATACAACCGTAATCTAGCTTAGATCTAATTAAAGCCCTATAAAGTCTTAATAAAACCGTGCGATCGGCTCCCCAATCAGTATTTGAAATTACCTTTAAAAGATTTAATGACTTCAGACATTTGGCTTTCAAGTATTTTATATGCGGTACAAACGAAAGCTTTTTATCAAAGATAACACCAGAGATTTTGCTTCATCAACAACGGGTATTTTTGTACCATTTAGAAAAAGCTCAGGGTCACAATGTTTCCGTAATTGGCAAAATTGGACACATTGAGTTTTCGATTGGGACAATTTAACCCATTTTCCATGGCCCAAGTTTGGACTTTATTCAAACACTGTTGTAATTGGCGTTCAATCGTACGCATATTTTTTGAACGATAACATACCAAATAATCGTCAACATATAATGAACAGTCTGTCCCTGGTAACAAACATTTCACAATATTATTAATTTTGATGCTAAAAAGTGTGACAGATAAAATTGAACCTTGTGGAACTCCCTGTTCTTGCTCAAAAGAGTCAGAAAGTGTATCACCAACACGTACTTTAAAACTTCGATCAGATAAAAATTGTGATGTAAATGTTGGCAGACGACCTTTTAAACCTATGTCGTTAAGATCATTCATACTACCATATTTCCATGTAGTGTCACAAACTTTTTCTAAATCGAAAAAGACAGACAGCTCTTTTTTAATAAATGCATCACGAATAAAATTTTCCAGTCGGACAATATGATCGGTTGTGCTGCGTTGTTTGCGAGAGCCGCTTTGAAAGTTTGTAATTAAACCTTGCGATTCGAGGTACCAAACTCGTCTAGAATTAATCATACATTCCAGGGTTTTACATAAACAACTAGTAAGAGCTATCGGTCTATAATTACTTGGGTTCGCGCTATCTTTTCCGGGTTTTTGTATGGGAATAACAATAGCTTCTCTCCAGGAGTCTGGAAAAATACTAGTTTTCCATGTAATATTGTAGATTTCAAGGAGAATGTCTAATGATTCCTGTGGTAAGTGTTTTAAAAGTTGATAAAGTATTTGGTCTGGACCAGCTGCAGTATCATGACATTTGTCTAGAGAGTCAATTAACTCTGTGATCGAAAAAGGTTTATTATAGTCTTCCTCATTATTTGAATCAAAATTCAGAGGTTTGCTTTCTTTAGTTAATTTAATGTTTTGAAATCTTTGGTCATAATTATGTGAAGAAAAGTTTTTTGAAAAAGCTTCACCAAGAATATTAGCAATGTCTTCTTTGGTAGATGCAGTAGTCTGGTCAGATTGTTTAAGATGAGAAACATTTGAAGTTTTTCCTTTTCCACTTATTTTACGAATCATTTCCCACACTTTTTTAACCGATGACCTAGAATTAAGTTTAGAAACGTAATAATGCCAGGCGTTTTTCTTTGCTTGTTTTATAGTTCTGCGAGCTTTTGCTCTAAGAACCTTAACTGATTGCAGATTGTCTTTTGTCGGTCGAATATTAAATTTTTAACGGCCGCTCTACGTATTCGAATAGCGGTTTTACTATCATCATTATACCATGGCCTATTTTTTGATTTACCATTTTTTGAAGCTTTTGGAATGGACTTGTCTGCAATATCTGATAAAATAACAGAAAACCGATCAATAGGATAAACAAAAATTGGCGAAATTCTCCAAACACAAATCATTTTTGCATAAAGACTGATATTGCTGCCAGTCAGCTTTATTAAATTTAAGATAAGAGGAATGAGCTGACGTTTGCTGAACAATACTTGATAAGATAATCGGGAAGTGATCACTCACAATCATCTAGCACCCTCCATTCGAAGTCAAGAAAAAGGCTTGGTTGACAAATTGACAAATCAAGAGAAGAATAGTGTCCTGTAGCAGGATGTAGGTATGTTTTGGATTTATCATTCAGTAAGCAGAGAGAATTTCTTTCAATAAAGGTTTCAATAATTTGACCTCTAGCATTGCTATCAGAACAACCCCAAAACTCGTGGTGACCATTGAAATCTCCCATCAGAATAAACGGTTGCGGTAGATGATTGATCAGGTTGTCAAGATCTTCAAGATTAAGTTTAAATTTAGGAGATATATATATTGAACAAAATGTTATAGGCCGACCCATAGTTACATGCAATGCAACTGACTGAATGGTAGTATTCAAAACAATTTCTCTATGCGGACGTGCATTATTTATTAAAATTGATGCGCCACCAGAGGCCTTTTCTGAACATTTATTGATAAAGTTATACGTTGAATAATTTTTAAAGGATATGTTGTCCCTTTCTTTCAAAAAGGTTTCACTTAAACACATCAAAGAGGGAATATATTTTGATAGAAGGAGAATTTCATTATAATTAGCTTTAAGTCCACGACAGTTCCACTGGATTATTTTATTCGACATAAATATGTTCTATCTGGAAACATGGTTTTCACACTATTCAGTCTTCCCAGGAGAAAACATCCTAGTAATCTTTTTCTCCGTTAAAGGTTTAGGAGGTATGGCAGGAGGCTTAGACGAACGTCCATTCTCCTCGTCCTCCATATCTACATCTACTGCTAGATGTTCAAACCGGTTGTATTGGTTAATGGGATCATTAGATCCCTTCCAGACTCCACCGGTATCTAGTTCAATTCTTTGTCTAGGTGTTTTATTCACCTTTACCGATGATGAAGTACTTGTTGACTTGTTAGATACATTACTTGTTCGTTGTTGTTGCTGCTTGTAATTAGGGATGTTTTGTATTGCAGCTGGAGCTTTACCTTGAGGATTTTTCTGTATATTTGATTGTTGTTTACTGGGTCCCGAAGTTGGGGCTGGATTTTGAGAAACAGTCACTGAATCTGCTTGAGTAAAAGCATCAATATACTGTGTTGTTTTGTTAGCGACAGATTTAGTGATTGATGAATAAGTTTGTGCGAGTGATGGAGATGTAAATCTAGCATTGGCAATTTGCCTGGCTTCTGGAAATCCAATGCCTTGTGTGAACTTGACGTGAAGAACTTCCTTCTCGAGTTTCCACGTCTTGCAGTCGCGAGACCTGGCTGAATGTGGCTCGCCGCAATTCACAAAACGCACTGTATAATTGCACTTGTCCTCGTCATGGGAATGGCCATCTCGACAGCACTATGGGCAAATGTGATCACTTTTGCAGTTTCTCTCGTTGTGTCCGAACTTAAAGCAACAGTAGCATTGAAGTGGATTAGGGATATAGGTTGTAACTTTTGTCATGAGGTATCCAACTTTTATGACTGAAGGAAGGAAAGGTATGCCGAAAGTAAGAATAATAGTGTTTGTGTTTATTTCTTTTCCTAATCGTTTAATTTTGATTCGTCTAGCAGCCGTGACATGTTGATCAGTAAGGCCGTGCACAATTTCCGGCTCCGAAACTCCAGCAAGATCAGGACAGCGGATGAACCCCCTTGAGGAATTCAGAGTGCGGTTGAAGAAGGATGTTAGTTTAAGTAAATTTTGAGCATGTGCTGCTTTTTCTACTTCAACAAGCAGATCCTCTGTGCGTAACTTTTTAACGGACTTCGGAACACCAGCTACACTTTGAAGTGTTTTTTCAATTACGAATAGAGAAAGACTTGTCATTTCAAAAGTTTCATCAGTTGACTGAATTAAAAGAAATCTTGGAAATGCCATGTTGGATGTGTATGGTCGGTGAGAGGGATTCTCATCTTCCGTGCCATCTGAGTCTGTTTCGGTATGCGGTCGTTTGTTTTTATTTTGATTTTCCATGATGAATTTGTTAAGATTCGTCACTCGCAGCCCCCACCCGCCGCGGAGTCCAACAAGGGAACATGTAAGCAGAGCGGATATCCAGCTCAAACATGTTAGGCATACTGTAGTGATATACTCGAAGGAAAGTACATTTGATTTTGTGTGACGTTAATTTGCCAAAAGAAGATAACTGTGCATTGTCAAAAGGAAAAAAAAAACAGATGCAATTTGATATGACGAATTAGAAGATGTAATAGTAATTAAAGTGCAATTTCCTAGGGCTTGGCATGACCAGTCGATTGATCGTATCGGGCCAATACGACCGCCAAAAACGTCTAGACCGAATTAGAGGCCAAACGTGTGTGTTGGCACCCACACCCCGAAAAGGGGATGCACACATGTAAACAAGCATGCATCACCTCCCCGGGGTGCTATGGGGCACCTCAACATCCAGGACCCTCCTCTCCGGCTTACGGGCCGCCACCCACGGCAAACGGGCGGCTCCATTTCGGGGGAGTCGTACCCCGGCAAGGGGCAGAGGTTCGGGCGAAGCTTGGCATTCAAGCGAATGAAGTTGAAAAGTTGAATTTTGCAACATCAAGATCTGTTAGTTAGATCTAACAGAGAGGTCAATGCGAACGAAGTCTAAGTGCATATAAATAAAGAAGCACTCTAGAAACAATAACTAATATGGTCACGTTACATATGACCAGTTCAGACTTCAAAACCAACTCTGTTTGTGTGAAAATATCAATTACGGTCGTTAATATGTCACATTAGTACATAGTATTACTGTCAACGAGTGAGTGAGTGAGTTGGGTTTTACGGCGAATCGACACAAAATGGTCATATATCGCCGAGAAGTCATATTGCAAACGCCAACTGTAAAGCTTAAACATTGATGTAAAAATGTAAAGCATACCTAAAAACATCCATGTAAAAATGTAAAGAACACTATGAATAATGGAAAACATATCTAAAAACATCCATGTAAAAATGTAAAGCATATCTAAAATCAGTTATGAAAAATAGTATATACGTATGTGTTAAAATATCAGCTGTAAACATAATAATATTGCAAGATGTAAATGAAAATATGAAATGTTAGATTTTTTTATATATTCCTATCCGCTTTAAAAACGATAAAATATTTCCGACTGAAACGTTTTCAAATAACTCTTTCAAATATTGAACGTCATAATATATACTGCGTTGTGTAGCAAAGTCCACACAATCGATTAAAATATGTTTAATAGTTAGCGGTGTTTGACATGGTACATATTCGGGTTGATCTTCTTTATTCAAAAGATAATAATGAGTCAAACGGGTATGACCTATTCGACAGCGAGAAAGAACAACTTCCACCCTGCGAACAAATCTGTTCCCTTGGTGCCATTCCCCTAGAGTAGGTTTGATATTATGAAGTTTATTGAATGAAGCATTGTTCCATGACGATTGCCATTTAGATAAAATGTATTTGTTTATATTTGGCCTAAAATCGGTATGTGGTAATTTCAAATTAGATTGTGATAATGAAAGGGATTTCTTTACTGCAGTATCAACATCCTCGTTTCCATGAATACCAACATGACTGGGAATCCAACAAAATATGATAGACTTTTTAAAGATAGTTCATGAACCCTGAGAAGAATATTTTGAATGAATGGATTTTCCATATTTCGGTTATGAATTGACTGTAAAACAGAAAACGAGTCGGAAAAGATAATAAATTTTTCTTCGCTATTCTTTTTATATAAAATTTAGAGCTAAATCAATAGCTTTGGCCTCAGCTGAAAATATTGTTGCTGTCAACGAGTACACTCCAATCATAGGTTCAGTACGTTTTGCATATCAAAGTAGCAATTTAATGATATTTCAGTTGATGTATAATTTAATTTATTTTATCATAAATGCAGTTTTTCCCAAGGCAGTGAAATGCTATATTGAGTGGGGGAATAGGTGAGTGTCAGATATTTTCCCTTAAATGGAAAAATATGGGACTGCTGGACATTTGCCCAAAGTTGAAAATAATGCTAAATTGGACATTTGCACCCCCTCCCCGCCTCCATTCAATGTGCTTATTTCTGAAACGGACATTTTCCGCACACCAACCCTCCTCCCCTAACACATTTTTTGTTCCAAAAAATGATTGTTTTGCAACTTGACAGAAGATAGATATCTCATTGCAGGTAACAATATCTTTGTTTTGTAGTGAATAATTGTCTATTAAATAAGCTTCGATAGCCTAGTGGTAGAGCGTCCGCTTCGAGTGCGGGAGGTCGTGGGTTCGATCCCCGGCCGCGTCATACCAAAGACGTAAAAGATGGCACCAGTAGCTCCCTTGCTTGGCGGTCAACATTAAAAGAGAAACTGGCCTCTTCTCTCATACCCTCGTGGCGATGGATTCCATCAGGAATTAGGTGCCGAGAGTGATTAATATAAATTGTAGAATTTCCTTCACAATCGACCTAAAATAAATTATGTATAAACTAAATAAGCTTGGGTATTAAAAACATTATAATGTCACTATTGCCACCATAATTTACATTTTTTCTAATCAATTAAACAGTTATATCTACTGATATATGGATCAAAATTACTATGGGCTATTGTACATTCCAATAATAAGCAATGAGGGTATGGAGTTGGTAAATATCATGTCTACCATTTCAACTATCTGTTTTTATATTAATCTGGTGTATTCTAAACTTTGATATGTGTACGAGTCATTTAATAATTTATCGCAGAATTACATAGCCCTCAGAGTATATGTATATCAATTGCATTTGGATAATTTCAATAAAGATCATTTTGATACTAATTGGAAAATTTATGCTTAATAACACCTGACACTCTACAAAGCACATTGTGTCGCAGAATTAATGACATGATCCTATAATATACGGGGTTTTACTTGCCTTTTCACTCACACATTTCAAATTCATGGCTCAAATGCAACAATAATAACAGGCAATGCCTTTAATATGTGTATGTACAGAAAAGGAAAGCATTTGATAGTAGTGTTCAGAGAGCAAAGAGACAGTATGTATATCAAGCCTAGTCCGAACTTGAGGCTGCAGTATCAGCAAATTCAAGAAGGTTTGGAAACGGATTGGAAATATTGGTATTGGAAATGAGCGTTTAAAGAGCATACTATTTGAAGTAAAAATGACCGATGGTTCCATCAGTACTGATCCGGGGATTTTTCTCAAAAATTGGGGCGCTGATTTTGCAGGTCTTCAAACTGTGGGAACACTACATTAAATGAACTTGCTAGGGATATATAGATTTGCATAATGGTAATAATACTGATGTATTGTTTGTTTGTTTGTTTTGGGTTTAACGCCGTTTTTCAACAGTATTTCAGTCATGTAACGGCGGGCAGTTAACCTAACCAGTGTTTCTGGATTCTGTACCAGTACAAACCTGTTCTCTGCAAGTAACTGCCAACTTCCCCACATGAATCAGAGGAGGAGGACTAATGATTTCAGACACAATGTCGTTTATCAAATAGTCACGGAGAACATACGCCCAGCCCGAGGATCGAACTCATGACCCCGAGATCCGTAGTCTAACGCTCTACCTACTGAGCTAACCGAGCGGGCTGAATACTGATGTAACTGAGAATGATCATCTTGATAGTATGATAACTATTGACGAGGTTTTGATTTTCCACTTTTTTATTTTTTTAAATGTATTTTACATGCTAAGTCTGGTAAAGCACCAGAATATGATGACATACCTTCTGAACTTCTAGAAAACGATTCTGCGTTATCTTTGTTAGTCTTTTAACAGATGTTTTATAAGTGGTACAGTTCCCTCTGCATGGTCTGGCACAGTTCCCACTGCATGGTCTGGTACAGTTCCCACTGCATGGTCGAAAAGTATAATTACACCAGTAACAAAATGCTCAACATCAGATCCTGGATTATATTTTAACTCTTGACAATGTATAATTTGAATGTTGTCTAAATATTCCAGTAATTATTCGGTTATTTTATGACAATAATTATCTTCTCGATTTAATGACAGCCGATGACTGACTTCACGAGGCAGTTAGGCGCGTGAAAAGACAATCATCACGGTGATTTTCAAATCAATTTGACAGTTTGCATTTGCAATATGCCATGCTGCTGTTCCGTGTTTGTATAATATGATAATTATTATATCATTATTGTCACCATTTAAATTATAACGCATTGAATTTATGTTTCCATCCAAACCAATCACGCGTATTTATGGAACAACCTTTCTGCGTTTTTCGCTATTTCGTAATGGTTTACAGGAAGAAGATATACGAGCATTGGTATACATATTCTTTGTATAAATTCAAATAAAGGCTTACTGCTGTCGTTAAAATTTGTTAAAATTCAAACAAATGAAGCAAATAAGTTTCCATTCTCAAAAGAAAACCGTATAAATACCTACTTAAAAGACAAAATGAATAATCGTGCTTACGGACAAAATGAAAATTTTGTAAGAAATTAGATATTTTAAATGTGTATTTTTGCCATGGCTGAAGCGCAATGTTTTCATAATGTATGGTTTAATTGCAATATTTCATTACCCTGTTATCCGACTATTGCCAATAAGAAAACACCTCTCACTGACTGAAGCCACCTGAAATTTACTGTCGGAATATTGACTTACCACGTTCATATGCGCTGCGTGACATACGCATTTCAACCTCATTGTATTAAGCTAAAAGTTACCAACTATTAAAACTTTCTATGGATATATCAAGAAATAATATGACTATTAAACTTATATCATTGTAAAAAGATTTTGTATCTATGAGTAGGTACCTTTACACGTGCACGCGTGTTGGAAAAGTGATATTTTTTCTACAGTGTTTATATAATTTATTCCTTTTTGAGTCTTATCATTGTACAAATATTAAAATACATAAATTCATATAATTCATAAAAAGTACAATGCCATCCATTATATTAAATTAAAAGAGACTATTAAGTAAAACATTAAGATACCTCTATTACACATCCCTAAAACAACATCGTATCTACATATCAAAAATTTAGAAATTGATGTTTTCGTGGTAGCTGTAAGTAGAGTTAAGCTTTTAGTACAACATGTGGAGGTAAATCTACGCAAAATATGCACTAACTATAATAATGACATGGATAAAAGTAAGTTTTCTTATTAAATCAAATTTATTAAGAACTAACTTCAATTTCCATTATTCTAACACTTATTTCCACAACTATTGTTATCAGATCAAAGTATCAGCGGCTACAGAGGATTTTACTAATTTAAACTACCATAAAAGTAAAATAAAAAAGGATAGAATCCTCAAACACCTTTGAATACAAAAAAAAATGACCTTAATTGTAGCATACTACAGAGTGTCTCAAAATATATGTCCACTTTACAAATGTTAATAACTTTGTCAAAAATGCTTCAATATTGGCAAATTAGGTCTCAAATGAAAGGTAATTGATTTAAGTATTTCCTCATTACCAGAATGGCGTCATGCGACGTCACGGTAACGTCTTATAATGAACAGTTATGGAACAGTTTTAGATCGCAGGAAAGATAATACCGGGAGACCGAGAAGTGCCCGTTCCGAAGAACTGGTTCAAGCAGTGTCTGAAGTTGTAGAAGCACTCCCAGAACATCTGTTAGAAAGGTACTGAGTGACATTACAAATAGACCTACGTGTAAATATACAATGCATAGAATTTTTAAATATGACTTGAAGCTAACAGCTTATAAAATTTCAATGATGCAGCACTTAAAAGACGATGACATTTCAGCAAGGCTTGCATTTGCAGAGGATGCGGTCACATGAAGAATTAACAGGCAGTATTTGGTTTAGCGACGAATCACATTTTCATCTTGATGGCTATGTCAACAAGCAAAACATCAGGTTCTGGGGATCCACCAAACCTGACTAATGACAGGAAGCCGCTGCATAGTCAGAAAGTTGCTGTTTTGGCTGCTATGAGTGCATCCGGGATAATCGGGCCATTCTTTTACGAGGAGAACGGCGAGTGTTGTACCGTGACTGCTAAACGATACTAGAAAATTCTGCAGATAAGTTCATTCCAGAACTGATAAGAAAGGGAACAGTAATTGAAAGTTGTTGGTTTCAACAAGACGGGCGACCCCCCCCCCCCCCCCCCCCCCACCCCCACACTGCAAATGATGTTTAAAAATGGTTAGAGCAAAAATTTGGCACCCGCGTGATTTCTTTGAAAACCGACAAAGTTTAGCCTCCGTATTCGCAAGATATCAGCCCCCCTGGACTTTCATCTATGGGGATACTTGGGGACAATGTTTATTACCCCAAACCAACATCCATTAGAGAGTTAAAATCCGCTATTCGTAGAGAGATAAGAAAAAATTCAAGAAACACATGTTCCAACGTCATACGTTACTTTAGAGAGCGGACTGAGCTGGTCAGGCAAAATAATGGCGGTCACTTCGAACATGTACTATAGAAACTGTAAGTAAATAATCAAGATAATTGTTTGATGTACAAAAACTTGTGTATGTACTCTTTCAAATGAAATATAATTTGCTTATGTGTAACTCTTCTGTGAAAAGTAATTAGCATTTGTTATGTGGACATTTATTCTGGGACCCCTGTATAACAGGCTTTTGCAGTGACCTTGACTGCTGGAGAAAATAAAAATAAGTTTTACATTATCTGTGAATGTATTAAAATCGGAGTTAATCTCAGAAGCTGTAGCCATTAATTGCTATCATATTTTTTCTTACGCGTTGCAACGAAGCATTACATGTTCATCATCTACAGACTGAACAAGTGCTATTTTCAATTGGGAGGTACTAATAACCCTACATCTTAATCTAGTAAAGGCCGTTCTATGTTTTAAAGGCATAAACATTTTCAAGTAAGTTTTAATTCAAAACTGCAGTGGCATCAATTTGTAAGTTTTTAACTTGTTTGCTGCTCTACAATTCAAACGTGTATTCCTATTCAACAGGCTATGCCACTCAACTCCATACTCTGACATTAAAGTTTCAATAACTATCACACAAATATTTAGCCGATTTTCCCTCACTCTGACTGTAATGGTCAGTTTATCCTACTTTGTCTAAACATTTCACATAGTTTCGGAGTTTCGTTAGTCTAGACAACTTCATGATGTTTTACATAATAATATATTCAAACTAGGTGTTTTTGTCACAGAAACATATAAAAAGAACACAAGCCTAATTTAAATAGACTAATATATCAGTATTTTTAAAAGTTATCAGGTATGTAATATTAATATTTTTCATTGATATATTTAAGCAAAAATGACTCGAAAACCATGGTTTAAGTGCAACAATGGTCCTAACTCCATGGACTTAGAACCTTTGTTGCATACCTCCATGGACTTAGAACCCTTCTTGCATAAACATAGTCGACAAAAACAAACTTTTTATGTCATGAAAATGATATAAATAGTGCAAAATACACGAAACTTGGTAATATGAATGTGTAAAAAGTATACAATCTATTATTTTAGGAAATATCACATTTCACCGAAATTTTACAAAAATGCGTTTTACCAACATTTTTACTAAACGGAGATAGGTACCTTTTTGCACGGAACCCTTGTAAAGCATACCGTAAATCATTTATGTAAAAATGTAAAGCACATTATGTAAAAAATAAAGCATATCGAAAATCATTTTCAATATGTTAAAATGTAAAACATATTATCTAAAATCATTTATGTAAAAATATATATACGTATGTGTTAATATGTCAGCTGCAAACATAATAATATTGCAATAGATGTGAATAAAAATATGAAATATCAGGTTTATTTATAAATTCCTATCTGCTGTAAAAGCGATAAAATATTTCCGACTGAAACAGTTTCAATTAACTCTTTCAAAGATTGAACGTCATAGTACATGTATGTACTGCGTTGTGGAGTAAAGTTCACAAAGTCGATTTAAACATGTTTAATAGTTAGCGGTGTTTGACATGGTACACATTCGGGCTGATATTCTTTATTCAAATATAAGAACGAGTCAAACGGGTATGCCCTATTCGACAACGATAAAGAATAAGTTCCTCCCTGCGATCAGATCTGTTCCCTTGGAGCCATTCCCCTAGAGTAGGTTTAATATTATAAAGGTTATTGAATGAAACATTGTTCCATGACGGTATCAGCATCCTCGTTTCCATGAATACCAACATGACTGGGAATCCAACAAAATATGATAGACTTTTTAAAGATAGTTCATGAACCCAGAGAAGAATATTTGGAATGAAAGAAATTTACAATTATGGTCCAACGAATGTGATTCGCTGTTAACAGTATTAAAATCTGATAACCTCCCAATAAAGCGCCTTTTGAATGAATCAGTATGCTCTAGCTTTCATCTGTGATATTAAAGTGAACAGTCATCGCCGTAATATGTACTTTGACAAGCTGGATTTCATGCATTTATTGTGAGCAGTAATGGAGCATGGTCAATAAACATTCTAAGCTGGCCAATTTCGAAAGAACTCACTACTTAAAAAAAACCCAGTTTTTTCAGCAAAAGATAATCTTTGTACTAAATTTTGTATTTGATTGACAACTATTATATTAAGTATATGACCCGCAATCCGAGCCTAATAAGCCGTAAGCTTTGCGCATATTTGTTGATTTGCATAAATCAAGCATTCCGACCCCTCGGACATTACATAAAGAATCTTGTGAAGCCCTGCATAGTAAAGTTACAGAAGTATTATCTTCATAGTCAATATAACTAACGTTTCAGGCTGGAAGACGTAAAATTCTTTACCAAGTTTCAGCCATATAAGTGTGTCATAATGATTTCTTTACAAGTGATATTCCTCTTTTAATAACATTTCGTATATACAAAACACTACGCCCGCTATTTCTTTTGGTCCTTCAATGCCCAAATTTTTCGTAAATATTTAATTTATAATATGTAAAATCATTCAGCTCAATATTCGAGTCTTTATCAATCCACGATTCAGACAAAATATTGATATCATTATCTTTTATTTATTCAAAAAGTCCTTATCATTTATTTTTCTATCAGTATGAACATAACATTTCCACACCAACACTTTTGGTCCATTCTACGGTAAATCCTGGGCATTGATATACAAGAAGAAATCATTCGGTGTAATCACCTTCTTTAGCTTTCATTAAGGGGACCAAACGCCGACGCTCGACAGACACATCAGGGAGAAATTGCTAGTGCAAGGGATTCTTTGTACCACTGAGGTTGAAACGTTTGTTTTTGATTCGAAAAAAAAAATTGCACACTAGATTGCAATCTGTATGCCGGACTGTAACCAACCTGTGGGCTCATTCTATTTTCATAAACTCGACAATATCTTGAGCAATTTTTAAGTTATCTAACATGAACGTCTACAATGTAGTTTCTGTTTCAAACACAGAACCAAAGGCTCAACAAGCAATGTAAATGTATTGACTCACAAGACTAAGCTCGTTTTCACAGCATGAAAAACAAAAAGCAGACATATATGAACAATGGCGAAAGTGAACAATGTCACGTTTTAAATGTGTGTGTGATCGGAAAAAACAGTTATCTAATTACATCTTGTCGCATTGTTGTAATTCTGAGTTGACACTTATGTACGTATACAATTACAATAATTAGGTCCAATTACTTTCGTCACGACTTGAGGTTTCTATGACACCGTCAAAACTGACAATAACAATACTAATGC
Source organism: Mercenaria mercenaria (assembly GCF_021730395.1). Taxonomy (NCBI): domain Eukaryota; kingdom Metazoa; phylum Mollusca; class Bivalvia; order Venerida; family Veneridae; genus Mercenaria; species Mercenaria mercenaria. The sequence goes on from NC_069378.1 coordinate 5,504,124, forward strand.
CGTGTGTGGTGGCATATTTCAGCACCTAGATAGCTAGCTAACTTAACACGAAAATTTGAGTTTTCACAATACCAATTCTAACTGGACATGATCCTTTCTGTTACAGATGAGTGTTAACTACAAGGTCCTTTATAAAAAGTCAGTGTTTATTCATACAGGAAAGGATGAAACTTTTTAATTAATGATGCAAGTTTCCTGCCTCAGCTGGAATGTGTTTTATATTTCCAAGTTATGAACATCATGCCTTACTGCTGTTAAAGCCTACGTTAAAAGATATTGTAACAAAGTATACGAAAACTCTGGTAAAAACCTATTTTGGTCGGTAAAAAACTCTGGCGAAATCCTGGATAAATTTAGAATTAATAATTACAAGGTGTCTTTTCAGTCAGTACATACGAGTTTTCTACTTTCTATAATACCACTTTACCACATAATTTAATAAATGAAACAATAACTGCCCTAATTCACAAGACTTTTGCCAGGGAAAACGCTACTTTCCTCGCTTGCAATTTTGATAAGGAATTGTTTACTAGTTGCATTGTAGAAAAAATATACTACGAGAGCCTGTGACGAAGTTTGTAAAGCCCTTTCCTTTTTTAAATTATTGAACAATATTTACGTCAGGTTTGGGAATGCAGTTTTCAGGCAAGTAATTGGTATTCCCATGGGAACAACATGTGCACCCCTTGTCGCAGATTTGTTTTTATATTGTTATGAAAGAGATTTATATTGGGCCTTTCTCCAGATACACAGGCAGACATTATTACTGCATTTAATAATACATCACACTATCTAGACAGTATATTTAATATGGATAATCCGTTGTTGTTGTTGTTTTATTTTTTTTATTTTAGTTTCTTTTTTTTTTTTCTTTTTTATTTTTTTTTTGCTCAATCAGTGGATACTATTTATCCCCGGGAGCTGCAGCTAAATAAAATTAACAACTCGGACACTACTGCTTCATTTCTAGATTTACATCTTTCTATTTCCGACAATTTTATACATACCAAAATTTATGACAAGATGGGTGATTTTAATTGCAGTATTTAAGTTTTCCTCATTTGGATGGGAACGTACCCCATGCATTATCTGATGAGATATATATGACTCAGTTAATTCGGTTTTCAAGAGCGTGTTATCATCTTGAGGATTTCAATGAACGTAATCAATATATTATAAATAAGCTTCTTCATTAGGGATACCGTTATTTTAAATTACGTAAATACTTTGCTGAATTTTACTATCGTAATTCAGATTTGGAGACACTTCTGCGAAAAGGTATATCAAAATCCGTTTTTATGGGGACGTGGTTTACAAACTTCGTAAGATTTTGTGTCATGGTAATATTTCTACTCGAACTTATTCACTATCGTGTTTTGCATTATAGTACAACATTTTCGCCATGACTAGAGGGATGATTTTAATTAATTGTAAATTTCCCCATTTGGATGGGGATGTACCCCAGGCTACATCTAATGGGACATAATATATTTCTCAGTTAATTCGGTTTGCAAGAGCGTGTAGTCATGAGGATTTCAATGAACGTAATCAATATATTACAAATAAGCTTCTTTAACAGGGCTACCGTTGTTATAAATTACGTAAATACTTTGCCTAATTCCATCGATGTCACCATAATTGCTAATTTAAAATTGATTGTGTATCATAATGCGCAAACTCGATTAACATACACGTGCGGTACATATATCAACAAGAAGAGGTAATCCAGTTAACTTGTTCGGAAGTAGTTATAAAAGGGAAATAAAGGAATGATAGTTTACTATATCACAATAACACAATATGGTTTTTCTAATATTGTTTTTATTAAATATACTAGAAAATTGTATTTGATATTAAAAGATAATTGACATTCATAATGTCCAGAGCGGGCGTAGTAGTCCATTTATTTTAATTACAATATGACCGTTTTCACAATACCTAGTCATAGCAATTAATTTTATCATAATAGATGAAAAATATAGGTTCTTTACAATGCACTAATAGTGTCTATTAATTGAGGGAACGTATAATCAGATTAAGGCCTAATATGGCAGACAAAAAATGAATGACAAATCTTTGCAGTAAATATCGTTACTTTTCATAATTCGATTTTGGAGCTATTAAAATGAGATTTACTATATAACTGTTCATAAGTTTTAAGCAAAGTTGTATAGTTCATAAAAAATATATATGCCAATAAATTTGAGAGAAAACTTACTCAGAAGTAAAAAATAGAGGCTTACTCTCGTAATTAGATAAGTATTATTTAGTATAAAAGTATGTACATACATAATCATTAGAGTGATAAGATTAAAATAGGAGGAAAAGAGGTATAATTTTATTCTCGTACCTTATGATAAAGTGATGGAAATTTTAACACTTAGTAACATATTTTATTTTAATGTTTTTATAACAGGCAGCAATCCATTGCAAATATAAGGAAATAAAAGAAGCCATGTCATTGAGTAATTTTTATTTTCAGAAATCGATCCAATTATTGGAAACGTTCATTGGGCTTTTGATTAGCTGATTACGGAATTCCGTTAAGGCCATCGCCCTTGAATGTATTGATCTGAAATGCGATACTCGATAGTACGATAATGAAAACGCGAAATCACGAAACTACAACGAAAAACGCGACAACACGATGATGATAACGGGATAGTACGATAACGAAAACGCGATAATACGATAGTAGGATGATGAAAATGCGATACACTATCTCGTTTTCACCACCGTACTGTCGCGTTTTTACCATCACGCTATCGTATTATATTGTTTTCGTGATTTTAGTATCGTGATTTTACAATTTCATGATCTTACTATCACATTATCACCATCGTACTGTCGCGTTTTCACCATCGTACTGTCGCGTTATCACGATACTACGACAACGAAAATGCGACAATACGATAGTACGATGGGTAAAACGCGACAGTACGATGGTGAAAACCCGATAGTATATCGCATTATCATCATCGTACTATCGTATTATCGCGTTTTCGTTATCGTAGCATCGCGTTATCATCATCCTGTAGTTGCGTTTTCGTTATCGTAGTTTCGTGATTTCGCGTTTTCATCATCGTACTATCGTACTTACCGCTTAGGTATCATTTGATTGCACGATCATTAGTGACACGGGAAACGTTTCAGAAACATATATAATCGAGATGGCACGGAAATTATCGCAAGCTCCACTGGAGATAGTTCTTAAATCCCACGAGGACTGAGTTAATTTAATTTCTGTCTTCTGGCCTGTTCGTCGGGCCCTTAAGAGCGTTTCCCTTGTTGCTCAGTCTTCTGCAAAAGACATGGAGTACAGTTTAGGTTATTCATGATTGCATTTATATAAATATAGTTGAGCATTTTTGTTTTACATGCCTTCTGCTGCCTTTACGTATGTTAGGGTTTCACCTGGCGGGCATAACTTTTATTTACATTGTCCAGTAACTTTGGAACTTGGTGGGTGTGTGTGGGGGGGGGGGGGGGGCATAAGACTGAGGTTAGGTGCACCATAAACCGGTTAAAGCTCCCCAGTGGATGTTTTGCCACTGACCGTTCGTTCCAAGACGATGCCCCAATGTGTTCCTTTATTTGTTCGTATTGTCTTTTGGTCATTTGGTGGGTACTATTTATCCTAGGGAGCTTCAGTTAATTAAAACTAACAATTCGGATACTGATGATTTACATCTCTCTATTTATGACAATATTATACATACCAAAATTTATGACAAGAGGGATGATTTTAATTTTAGTATTGTAAATTTTCCCCATTTGGACGGGGATGTACCTCAGGCTACATCTTATGGGGTATATATTTCTCAGTTAATTCGGTTTGCCGGAGCGTGTAGTCATGTCAAGCATTTCAATGAACGTAATCAATATATTACAAGTAAACTTCTTCAGCAAGGCTACCGTTATTACAAATTGCGTAAATATTTTACTAAATTTTATTATCGTAATTCTGATTTAGTTTTAAAATTCAATACTTCTGCGAGAAGGTATTTCTAAACTCGTTTTTATGGGGATGTGGTTTACAAACTTCGTAAGATCTTGGGTCATGGTAATTTTCCAAATGTATTTGAAAAGATTATCAAACGTTTTATTAAAAGAGGTTACGACCCAACTGTTTTGACACATACCGCATGTTCAACCCGTTTACAGTTGGACACTACGCTTCCCTCTTTGATTGCGTCTGACGGAAGAGGGGGAGGACTCTATGATAAGCAGTTTTTAAATCCTACCAGGACTAAACTGTTTTGATATCTGTCTTCTGGCCTGTTTCGTCGGGCCCTTAAGGGTGATTCTCTTGTTGCTCTGTCTTCTGAAAAGGCATTGAGTACATACGTTTTTTGTTTTTAAGGTTTGTTTTTTATATATTTATACACGAGCATTTTTGTGTTTTACATGCCATGCCTTTTTGTTTCCATTACATGTGTAAGAGATTCACCTGGAGAGGATTACTTTTATTTAGTATTACACTGTCCCATGTCTTTGGAACATGGTGGGGGTAAGAGTGAGGTTGGGTACGCACCATAAACCGGTTTAAGCTACCCAGTGGTGTTTTTGCCACTGACCGTTCCAAGGCGGTGCCCCACTGTGTTCCTTTGTTTGTTCGTTTTGTCCTTGTGTGTTGACTTTGTGTGCGCGCGTGTGTATGCTTATTCTTCGTCTTGTCCTTATGTGTTGGCTTTGAGAGTGTGTGTGTGTGTGTGTGTGTTGTTCGTTTGTCCTGATGTGTAGGCTTTGAGTGTGTGTGTGTGTGTGGTGCACGCGTTTGCGTGCTGGGGGTTCGTTTTGAGGCGGCTGCGCTTTTGGTGCGTGGCATTCCCTGTTTGATATTTCTCTTTGTTTTTGTGTGCGTGTGTGTTGTTCGTTTTGTCCTTATGTGTTGGCTTTGGATGTGTGTGTGTGTGTGTGTGTGTGTGTCTGTGTGTCTGTGTCTGTGTGTGTGTGTGTGGTGCACGCGTCTGCGTGCTGGGGTTTCGTTTTGAGGAGGCTACGTTTTTGGTGCGTGGCATTCCCTGTTTGATATCTTTCTTTGTTGTTTCGGCGACGCCGTCTAAATTCGTTTTCGTTTCCTATGCCACGTGACTTCAGTTTGCAAATCAAACTACTTGATAACGCATTATAGATAATTTATCAAAATGGAAGATTTATGCAACACTCTGCCTGATTGGACGAGAGTGTCAATTTCTTTCACTCTGTTGACTGTGCTACGCTGAGTGTAATGTAGACAAAGCGTTTATCCTAAACGACGCTGTTCACAGTTTTAAAACTAACTTTGGCTCAGTATATTTAGCAAGAATATTGATATATCTCAAAATGATAAGTAAGTTTAATAAATATGATAAAAACCTGTTCAAATACCAACATATATCAAGTTAAAGAAATAGCTGAATACGGCCTGCGTATCACATGAATAAGGGTGTGATAAGAGTCTTTTATGTAGAGAAGTGCTTTTTAAAAGATTTTCCTTGTTACAATTGTCGTCTGTATATGAAAAGGTTTCTTGCTTTTGTGACTTATTCAGATTGCATATTAAAATGAGTACTTGTTTGCTTTGATATATTTGTTATAAATTATTTAACTGATTTATTATATATGAATATTTTTTTTAGTATGGTATGCAAATATTGAACGCAGTTGAAATCTGTTTCATTATATATATGCTATATAATGACTGAATCTCATTACACTGAAATGAAGGTACGCTGCATACAGTTTATCTATGCGATATGACTACGGTCAAACTTTGCTTATGAAACAGAAATATTGAAATAATTACAATTGTATGTTTTGCTTGACCTTCACTTTTTATAGGTGTGACGTCATTGTCCAAAGATTCATGAATAGCGAATATGCATTTGTTAAAGCGAGATCAGTTGGCCTATTTTAGACATAAATAAAAATAATAAATAAAAAATCCTTTGATTTTTTCTCATGTATTCAAATCAAACTTGATTTGTAGCATCTTTATTAGGCCCGCAGCCAACTTTGTTCAGCTGGGACATTTGACCCCTTTTAGGGGCTGCTAGAGCTAAATCTAGAAATGCCTTTATACAGCGTCTCATGAACAGCTTGGTGGATCTTTGTCATACTTGGTCTGGAGCATCATTATAAGGTCCTCTTCCAAATTTATTTATATAGGAACTTGGGCCCTATTAGGGACCACTATAGCTAAAAGTAGATATGCCTTTCTTCGCATTAACCACTAAAATGTAATGGATTTTTATCAAACTCGATGTGTAACAATATCGTAAGGTCTCCTGCTATTTTGTTACAAATGGGGATAGGGATCAATTTAGCTAAAATATAAACACGTTTAATGATCTCTTCTCATGAACCGCTTCATGAATCTTCATCAAACTACTGCTGTAATTATTCGTCTAACTTAAAGGATAAACGAAACAAAACTGCAACCCTACGAAACCTTTGCGAAAAATTAAAAGAGAACCATTTATATTGCTAAAGTGCGGTGTTTAGTTTTGCAATTTGAAAAATGTTAAATGAAAGATGAATGTTAGATGAAAAATTCATAAACTTCTTTCCTTATTACAATTCGCCGACCATCATTTTCAAAGATATTTCTTGTTTACATTGACGTTAATGTCGAATCACAGATTCTTTTGTTTTCTCCCTCCGTATTCGCTGTCTTTAAGCAGTTCTGGGTCATTTGCGATTCGATTACCTACACAGATGACAGAACATTGTGGCGTCTGCGTCATTAGATTATAAATTTCAGTATAAACAACTGCCTGGTTATCTATGCAACAAAAAAGTGGAAACTCCACAGGTCGCTCAACACGACAAAAACAAAAATGTTGCAGGCACGGTTTGATTGAGCCTGTTCATGGAAGGTAGTGGAAATGCATGCTGCCGTCCACGCCCTCTAGCCCCGGGTTGAGCAGAACTCAACGCAGAACTCAACATTTACACATGCTACAAGTACAAAAAAAAACAATTTACAGACATCCGCAGATCTGTTCATACGGCGATGCACATGGAACCTTCAAAGATACACTAGCGCGTAATTCCATGAAAAGCGACGTATGGTCCCCAGTTAAAAATGTGTTTGACGATGACGATATTAAATTAGTTTTAAAAAAAAACGTTGTTTACTTTTGCCTCCCACGTCCGACTGTCGCCAAAGTCTCGGTGCATGTCGCCCTGGCGTGTTGCTTCACTTTAACGTATTTTCGGGCAAACAAGTGCAAACCCAAATTTTGACTGACAAAAAAGTGACTGCGCCGGTTATGCTTAACTATGGTAATTAAAATGTTCTACCTACGTGTTTCGCCTATCAGCAAAACATGTCACAAAATGTATGACCAAATAACAGAAAGATTGCAAATGACAACAATATACTTCACATTGCTCTTTACACAATATGCTGTTTTTGACAGTAAAGGTCGACGACATTTTTGAACAGCCGTCGTAAGACTTTCATTATTCTATAAACACAATATAGAAATTGTATCGGTAAACATTGACGTGATATACAAATACAATTAGGTCATTTTTTAAAATACATTTGATTTACATTTGACATTTATATGTTTATGTAACAGCATCCATGTAACGACCTTACAGAAAGCCTTACACATAAGATTATGGCAAAATAAAGAAATTTCACATCTATTATTTATACAATAAGTAGTTAAGTGTAACTATAAGATACAGACTTGTATTTCAGTTTTAATACATTGTAAAGAGAACTATTTTTCTGCGAATATGACTTTAAATAAACCAATGAATTTTGCATGTCGTCCAGATGGCTATTCTGTCGTCTGTTCGCAGCGGTACCAATAACCTCTACTGGTCTCATTATCTGCGGTGTCTTAGAAGTTGATATAAGTAATAAAAAATACGAATTTAAAAGCTGGAAAACACCAAATTTGTACTCACAGTGTCACCTAAAGCATCTTACCTAGCAGGTCCTTCTTTTTTTTCGCTGATGATATTATAACCAATTGCGTTTTATAGACTCCTTCTGTTGGAAAACGTAAAAATTTAAAAGTCTCATTGCATTCTTTTATTACTTTGATAGAGTTTGCACAACAGCGTCTTTGCAAACAACGAAACAGAACAATTTGGCACAAAAAAACAGACATGCTGGCACCATGGCAAACTTCACAGATGGGAAATTCGTATCTGATATTAACCAAAGCGTGCTCGCTGGCTAATTCGTTCCAGTTATGGGTGTTACTTTCCTGATATTTAAAACAATATAGACTTGATAGACTTGGATTTAGTATGTCCTTTGGGATAATGGAGTTTACTCAATACCTCTGTAATAGAGTTCCGCTTAAGCCGTTACTAGGGGGCGTAAGGAATGTACTTTCGAACAGACTCAATCAAACCGAGTCTGGCTATTACCTTGCTTAGTTGCATTCTATGCTTCTCCAAAGGATCTTCCTGTAGATATTATTGATATTGAATACTACCAACCCATAAAGCCAGTTAGAATTGGTGGAAGTGTCATAATTCACTTAGTTTTATTCAGGTGTCTCAGATAGCTAGACCACTTTTCTAAATAACTAATAAATGATTTCGAAAATAAATCTGAATGTGACACCAATAATGTCACGTTGACGCAATCATTTACGTCTTAGTTTCTATTATTACATTCGTTTATACATGTTTTGTATTGATCTGTCACTCATTCGTCTTTACCAATACTTTCTGGCGTTTTTGGTATATTACGCGGTATTTGTATCTTGAAAATATCTGTATTAATTAAAATATATATATAGTTAACTCTTACGCACGTTACAATGGGTTGAAATTCAGTTCAGACCATTTTGTTATTCAATGTAATGTAGTTGTATAGATATCCTTTATTTTTTCATTATTTTAAGAAATATATCATTTTTCTCGTGTAGTGACGCCGGTTCCTTGAATTTTTGCGTCAAATGAAAAAACACTTCTCAGGTCCTGAATATTTTAATTCACTGCTTGTAGAAGAATGTAAAATAATAGAGTATTTCTTTGAATAAATTAACTATAAATCATATTAAGTGTGAAAGTGTTTGCGTCTGTTAAGTTTACATAATTATGAAAGAAAAATTGATATGGTCAGACAGAGGACTCGATCCCAAAACCCCAATATCAGTGGCTGAACGCTTTGTCTACCCAGCTATATTTGCACATGCGACATGATAATGTCAATACGTACAGACAATAAATGCTCAGTCAGTATAAATGCACATGTGGAAAGCTTACCACTACGCCTGCTGCCATACTGAATGTTGTTTGGTTGGCTGAGTTTTTTGGGTTTTTTTTACTTCACCTGTTGTAAATTTGTCTTTGTTTTCTTTGTTTTTATTTCATGATGCAATATTAAATATGATCCAATTGATTTACAATTAACCATTGTATGGCATTGGCATTGTATTGTATTACAATGCAGCATTGCATTACATTGCATTGTATTATATTGTTACTAACGAGTTTGATATTGGTTTAACACGTATGAGCTAGCATTTTTCGACTAACATCAAATTTGCCTAATATACATTGTAAAAAGATTCGAACTTTCCAGTTGCTGACAAGATATCGTTTTTATTTCTTTCTTATCCATATAAAAATAAGGAACAAAAGAGAAAATTACCATTGTTTTCATGAGAAATTACGAACAGACTTTCACTTTTAATTTATTTTTAGCTAACCGCAACCAATATATTTTCACGTTACTTAAAACCTGTTAAGATCTGTAAATTATCAATGGTAGACAATATTAAAAGACAAAAAATAGCCTGTTGTGTATTAATATTGATTTAACTTTTTGTTCTGTTTATATCTTACCTTAGATTTCTTGACTTCTGAAAATTCGTCTTTGATATTTATTACAGTAAACCTGTTATTTTTGCTGCGTTATTATGTAAACACATAACTTGAATGACCTTACCAAGGAATTCTATTTTCACTGCATCAGTTATGTAAATCAAATGTGTGGCATGTTAGTACATCACATCCAGTTATCTATTCTTTAATCTAATGTTACAAAATTATATGTTAAATATATTACTTTTTATTACATGCTCTTCAGTGAATTATCGAAAGATTAGCGTAAAATATATTTGATATATTCACAGTGAAAAAATCAAATATATTTTTCACTGGTAAGAAACTTAGAAATGGGTAAATTTAGTCAAAACAAGAAATAAAAAAGAAAATTTGTTTGTTTTACATTTAAGATCTGTTTTACATTTGAACACCATAATTTACGTTTTCTCTTTTGGCTGCAACACTCGTGAAAATATTGCATATGGTGTTCACGCAATGGAATATATTTTGATCTTAAAATGAAACAATTAAATATCCTCTATACATTATACATATTTTCCTATATATAATGCAGTTATTATAATATCGTTTTCTTGTTTTTGCTGTTGTTGGTGGTGGTTGTTTTTTTGTTGTCGATTTTTTTTTTGGTGATGGAGTGGGGTAGGAATCTATTTCTTCAGAATAAACTTTCTGTTGTAAAGGTACCGCCTCGGAGGCCTAGTGATAGAGCATCCGCTTTGAGTGCGGGAGGTCGTGGATTGATCCCTGGCCGCGTCATACCAAAGACGTAGAAATTGCTTGGCGCTCAGCATTAAGAGGGTAGTGCTAGGACTGGTCAGCCCGGTGTCAGTAAGATGTGACTGGGCGGGTATCATGTCACGTGTCTATGGCGTGTTATTCCAGTGAGTCAGCACTATGAAGTTAGGCATTGTGCTCACTGGTACAAGTAGACGCCATCGTTTATATGACTGCAAATTGCTGAAAAAGACGTTAAACCCGAACACACGCACACAGATTTGAAAGGAGAGCATTTACAAAGTAAGTGACGAAGTGGTAACTCTGTTAGTGTACTAATTATATGACATTTCACTTCTTCCAATGGCAAATCAATAAAATGAAAATATACAATGGTATTATGATAATTATAAATATACAACAGTAAATAACTTATAATCCATGTTCGAATCTTCCAGACTCAGGTGTTTAGGTAGTTTATACGCCGCAATGTTCGGGTGTGTATATTGCAGTGTCATCATAAGTGGCGTGTACTATTTTTAGAAACTACATAGACTTCATAAACATTGAATAAAATATCTATTTCTGATTTCTTTTATATCAGACCTTATATTAATTATATGTTATTGAAAATAACAATTCCACAGTTACTACTTTATACTTTAAATAAAATTTATGGAATATCGGACAATTCAGTTATGAAACGCTTTTCAATCGTGGGGAGATGTTTATAACAGCATATGACCCGCCGAATGACGCATCGTTTAGTAAAATGCATGGTTAGAACAGAAATAATAAATATTTCCCAATAAATTTATCAGTAACTGTTGGTAAAATATGGACAGTCGCGATTTAATTATTATGCATGCGAACTCCTGCCCATATTTTATTAACTGATAAAATATAGGGACATATCTATTATTTTTTTAAGAAACAAAAACTAACCTGCAAGGACGCAACTTGACCCCGATGGTTGACCTTTGTATCATAATATATAATGAGGCACAACCTTTTATTGAAAAAGTGTGTACGTAAAACACTTAATCTCTTTGCATTTATAAATTTAAAAGTGACGTAGATTTATCGCGATCTACACAGTATTATACATGTCAAGAGCTGCAGGAGAAAATGGAAATATAAATTTGTGTAAATATAAGTTATGTATTGGAAAGTTTTAACTGATAAAATGTAAGCATACACACTTTGATACTGCACAGTATACAAACTAATTCCATATAAATATATACGGCTACCATAAGCAACCCTTATTTCTAATGAAACAATCGATATGAATAATATCAGCCTAAGTTCAACCATTGCGGTCAAGTTGCGACTACTATAATCATAGATAATTTATCGCGTAAATAAAATAGAAAAAGTTGAACACGACAAAATACATGTCCTTTTAGAAGGATAAGCATATTGCACTTGTTTAGATCACCGAGTCATAGGCAAGGGCATAGGTGCACGGTTAGCATGGATTAGTAGAAGGGAATATAACAGGAACAAAGGGACTGTTGTAAAGGCAATATATAGGCTAAACAACAAGTAAAATTAGTACTGTATGGTGGACTGAATATCTCTTAGCTGTCCTTCAAAGGAGTGCACAATGAAAAACAACAAACACTTTATTCATTTTGTTTTTATTAATGATGATACCCTATGACATTAGCAAGAAAAGCATGTCTGTTCTTACTTCCCTTTATACAATGATAAAAATTCGAAATTATCAATGGTGATTTCTGGCATGTCAAACGTTGGTAAATTATATATGTATGTTATTATTATTGTATGTTTGTTATTGTTACTCAATGTCTTGTCATTCATATTCTAAAAGTCATGATTGTTATTCTATATTTCGTTATTAATCCCCCGCCACTTGTTATATGAATGGTCTCCTTCCGTCCGTCTGTCCGTAACACTTTCGTGTCCGCTCCATATCTCTTAAAACCCTTGAAGGATTTTCATGAAACTTGGGTCAAATGATCACCTCATCAAGACGATGTGCAGAACTCATGAGTCAGCCATGCCGGCTCAAGGTCAAGGTCACATCTCAAGGTCAAAGGTTTGAGCCTTCCATTTTGTGTCCGCTCTATATCTCCTAAACCCCTTGAAAGAATTTAATAAAATTTGGGTCAATTGATCACCTCATCAAGACAATGTGTAGAACCCATGAGTCAGCCATACGGGCTCAAGATCAAGGTCACAGCTGAGGGTCAAACGTTTGAGCCTTCCATTTTTTGCCCGCTTTATATCTCCTAAACCCCTTGAATGATTTTCATCAACATTGGGTCAAATGATCACCTCATCAAGACAATGTGCAGAACTAATGAGTCAGCCATGCTGACTCAAGGTCAAGGTCACAACTGAGGGTCAAATGTTTGAGCCTTCCATTTTTTGTCCGCTCTATATCTCCTAAATCCCTTGAAGGAATTTTACAAAACTTGGGTCAATTAATAACCTAATCAAGACGATGTGCAGAATCTATGAGTCAGCCATGCCGGCTCGAGGTCAAGGTCACAACTGAAGGTCAAAGGTTTGAGCCTTCCATTTTGTGTCCGCTCTATATGTCCTAAACCCCTTGAAGGATTTTCATCAAACGTGGGTCAAATGATCACCTCATTAAGACGATGTGCAGAACCCATGAGTCAGCCATACGGGCTCAAGGTCAAGGTCACAGCTGAGGGTCAAACGTTTGAGCCTTCCATTTTTGCCCGCTTTATATCTCCTAAACCCCTTGAAGGATTTGCATCAAACTTGGGTCAAATGATCACCTCATCAAGGCAATGTGCAGAATTTATGAGTCAGCCATGCCGACTCAAGGTCAAGGTCACAACTCAAGGTCAAAGGTTTTAGCCTTCCATTTCGTGTCCGCTCTATATCTCCTAAACCCCTTCAAGGAATTTTATAAAACTTTGGTCAAATAATCACCTTATCAAAACGATGTGCAGAACTTATGAGTCAGCCATGCTGGCTCAAGGTCAAGGTCACAGTTTAGGGTCAAAGGTTTAAGCCTTCCATTTTTTGTCCACTCTGTATCTCCTAAACCCCTTGAAGGATTTTCATCAAACTTGGGTCAAATGATCACGTCATCAAGAGCTCATGTGTCAGCCATGTCAACTCAAGGCCAAGGTCACAACTCGAGGTCAAAGGTTTGAGCTCTGTATCTCCTCAACCCCTTGAAGGATTTTCATGACACTTGGGTCAAATGATCACCTCATCAAGACGTTGTGCAGAATTCATGAGTCAGCCATATCAGTTCAAGGTCAAGGTCACAGCTAAAGGTCAAAGGTTTACCCTTTCACTATCCATAATAGTGGCGGAGGATTTAGCTGTCTTTCAGACTGCCTTGTTCTTATTGTATTTTTGATATTGTTATTCAATGTCGTGTCATTCATATTCTAAGTCTTACCATTGTTATTCTATATGTCGTTATTCTTATTGTATGTTCGATATTCATATGGTAAAAGTCCTTATTGTTATTCTATATTTCGTTATTCTTATTGTATCTTTGATATTGTTATTCAGTGTCGTGTCATTCATATTCTAAGTATTACCATAGTTATTGTATATGTCGTTATTCTTATTGTATGTTCGATATTCTTATGGTAAAAGTCATCATTGTTGTTCAATATCTGACGATTCTATTTACAAAACAATAACAAACATACAATAATAATAATATACATACTATATAATTTAGCAACGTATGACATGCCATAGTGATTCACTTTTGAAATTTCACATATTTTAGAGATTTACCACAAGGGAAACAATATTTATAAATGGAGTGAAATTGTTGAGTGAAACAGTTTGTCAATCCTAATCCTGTCTGTGTTATATCAATGCAATGGGAAAATAAGCTTACCTTCTATGCAGGATAATACAGTCTAACAGTCCTGAAATTGTTTTCTTGTATTTTCTAATATTTCTAGATAGTTCCCATACTTATATAGGTAGCAGAGATTGTTCTCTTTTCAGCAGTAGCTTTTTCAACATATTTTCCCTTGTGCAGTTCTGTGGGTTTGACGTTTTCAAAACAATCGTATGTTTATTGACAAATTTCACCATAATTAATGTCACACTTCCCCCAGGGCGTTAACTGATTGGATCTCTGGGGTTTTTTTTGTGAAATTCAGGCTGATTGTTTAATTATCCTGTTAATTGAAGGTTGTTGATTTCTGCGAACAGTATATTTGCTCGAGTTAATGTTTATATTAAGAATAGAAAAATCCCCTAGAAGATAAACATGTGATGGAAATTTAAAAGGTATTTTCCATTAGTAAATAAATACCAGTAGTAATTCAAAGTTTTGAATTTAGATTTGTTTTTAATATGAAAATCATTCCAAAGGATCTTAAAGATTTTAATGTACAATGTACGTATCGTGAGATATATTTATTTTACTTACTTATTTTTATTTATTTCTTTATTTATCTTTTATTTAAGAAACACCCCGACCACTTCATATATTTATCAATGTGCGTAATAATTATGGCGGCAAGAGTCAGTTAGTCACGTCAAAGACATTTTATGTGCTTCAGTAATTTACCAGGTCTAATTAGTTGACACCCTATAAATCACAAACAAGTCCCGTTTTATGGTCTTGATTACCAAGGTGACCTATGTTTTATCATGTCATTTGCATTATAATTATGAAATAAACTGCGCTATGTTCAATGGCAAGAAGCCGTGCTTTTAAACAGATATCATTCAAGCCGGAGAAAGATATATAATTCAACGATATTTGAAGGAAAACCTCCTTTTGCAGTTCAAATGAAAAAAATATATGATATTTTCAAATACAAGTCTGCGAGCATTTTGGTACAGGTAAAGAGTGCATTGTACGGTCTACCCAGGAAGCACAGTAACGTTGTGACAATGTTGTTACAACGTTGTGCTGTACGTTGTGACAACGTTAGAAACAACGTTGTGACAACGTAAAAGTGTGGAGTCGTGTCAACGTTGCGACAACGTTGTGGCATAACGTTGTATTGCGGTCAGATACAACGTTGTGACAACGTAAAAATGTGGAGTCGTATCAACGTTGTGACAACGTTGTTGGTTAACGTTGTGAAACCACCAAAATACAACCTACTTTTGACAGCTCATGTTTAAATAAATAAGCAAAACAAACTTTCAATTACATATTTTAATTCAAGATCTAATTATAAAATTTACTAAAATATTCGTTAAAGTTCAGAAACAACGAAAGTAATCCCTTAAGCAGTATATGGGAATACTGCACCCCTTGATAATACAATATAGTTTAAAGCCTACATAACAATTATTTAAATCCATCAAATACAAAAAACTTACGTAGTTTAACAATAACGATAATTCAAATCCAAAATTATAAAAAGATTATGTAGTTTAACGATAACGATAATTCAATTTAATTAAATACAAAAAGTTTATGTAGTTTAACGATAACAAAATCTAATACAATGACATGCCCACAGGAACAAGGTAAAACGGACTTCATGAGCTGCAACCTCGGCAAAGGTGAACTAGATGATTTTGAAGAAAAATGAACATTTTCTCCCCAAATGCATAGTCGTATAGGCAAGAAGTCAATAGGGGACAGGAGCAAAAGTCAAAGAGACAATGATGGTTGGCTGCAAAAGGGATCATCTACTTGGCATGTCCAATCATCCGACTAAGTTTCAAAATTCTGGGCCTAGTGGTTCTTAAGTTATTAAATGGAAATTGTTTCTCATGTTCAGGTCCAGTGACCCCCAAAATAAATAGGGGTCGTAAACTCTGCATGTGCAATCATCCTATTAAGTTTTAACATTCTGGGTAAAGTGGTTCTTAAGTTACTGTCAGATTGAAAAAAACATCTATGTTGTACCACAGAAAAGTGATCTTGGTTTTTCCATTTGGTCAGTTATAAAAAAAGTTACAATGCAAGTTATTTATAGTAACAACTAAGGGAAGTTAATCTTAAAAAAAAAAATCCCCCCCAAAAAACTTGCAAGTCCACACAAAAATCTTACCAGGTAGAGACAGGTCAAAATACATCTCAGAATTGGATGTATCATGCATGTACACTACAGAAAAGTGATCTCGATTTTTCCCTACGACTAGTAATGAAGAAGTTACAATATAAGCTATTTATAGTAACAACAAAGCGAAATAATTCTAAAGAAGGGACCTGCGCATAACACTCCGTCTCATGATGGTGTACAATTGTGCCAAGTTACATCAAAATCCCTCTATGCATGAAGAAGAAATGCTTCGGACAAAGTTATTCTTGTATCTGAACTTTGGCCTCTAAGTGTGACCTTGACCTTAGACCTAGGGACCTGGTTCTTGCGAATGACACTCCGTCTCGTGGTGGTTAACATTTGTGCTAAGTAATATCAAAATTCCTCCATGCATGAAGAAGAAATGCTCCGGACAGTGAAGAAGAAATGCTACGGACAAAGTTTTCATTCTTGTATCCTTTGACCTCTAATTGTGACCTTGACCTTAGACCTAGGGACCTGGTTCTTGCGCATGACACTCCGTCTCATGATGGTGAACAATTGTGCCAAGTTTCATCAAAATTCATCCATGCATGAAGAAGAAATGCTCTGGACAGTCATTGAATTTAACCTTTGACCTCTAAGTGTGACCTTGACCTTTGAGATAGGAACCTGCGGTTTGCGCATGACACTCTGTCTCACTGAGGTTAACATTCATGCCAAATATAAACGAGATTACTCCATGCATGTCAAAATTACAGTCCGGACAATCAAATCCGGACATACGCACGCACGGATGCACATACACTGAACAGCCCTAGTGACCCGGTTCTTGCGCATGACAGTCCGTCTCATGATGGTGAGCAACTGTTCCAAGTTTCATCAAAATCCCTCCATGCATGAAGAAGATATGCTCCGGACGTCACCTGCCGGCCCGCCAGGGGCGTTTCCATAATACGTCCAATTTTTCAAACGGGCGTATAAGGGCAGTAATTCTTAGAAAATGATCCTTGATAGAGTTACCTCCTCTTGTCTAACAAATTGGGTCATCACAATAAATTATGTCTAGTATCATGTCAATACCTATGATAAGATATTGGGCAATTGGATTGAAAAAAAACCCTGAAAATTTAAGGTCGAACAAGAGTGCAAGAATGTCACAATACGCCCGTCACAGCAAATTAGCAAATAGCAGCTGTGTTTGCAAATGGAATCTTAACTTTGTGGTTGTTTTTGTAATTCTTTTGTTTTCCTATGTCCACAAAAAAACTCCTTACCAAGGAGAGATACCTTAAAATACACCTAAAAATTGAAAGTAACATCTATATTGTACCACAGAAAAGTGATCTTGGTTTTTTCCTACGGTCAGTTATAAAAAAATTACAGTATAGGTTATTTATAGTAACAACTTAGGGAAGTTAATCTTAAAAAAATCCAAAAAAAAAAAAAAATCCAAAAAAAATTTCTAAGTCCACACAAAAATCCTTACCCTGTAGAGATAGGTCAAAATACACCTCAACATTGGATGTAATATGCATGTTGTACTACAGAAAAGTGGTCTCGATTTTTCCCTACGACTAGCAATGAAAAAGTTGCAATATAAGCTATTTATAGTAACAACAAAGGGAAGTAATTCTAAAGAAGGGACCTGCGCATGACACTTCGTCTCATGATGGTGTACAATTGTGCCAAGTTGCATCAAAATCCCTCCATACATGAAGAAGAAATGCTTCGGACAAAGTCATTCTTGTATCTGACCTTTGGCCTCTAAGTGTGACCTTGACCTTAGACCTAGGGACCTGGTTCTTGCGCATAACACTCCGTCTCATGATGATGAACAATTGTGCAAAGTTACATCAAAATCCCTCCATGCATGAAGAAGATATGCTCCGGACAAAGTCATTCTTGAATTTGACCTTTGACCTCAAAGTATGACCATGACCTTAGACCTAGGGACCTGGTTCTTGCGCATGACACTCCATCTCATGATGGTGAACAACTGTGCAAAGTTTCATCAAAATCCCTCCATGCATGAAGAAGATATGGTCCGGACAGTCATTCTTGAATTTGATCTTTGATCTCTAAGTGTGACCTTGACCTTACACCTAGGGACCTGGTTCTTGCGCATGACACTTCATCTCATGATGGTATTTTCTCTGAATAGCGGAGCTAAAAAATCAGTCGACATGAAAAGCTTATCTGAGCCTTTATTCATAAAGCATGTTGGCAAACTTTTCTATTTAGTTCAGGTTGTTTTTTTTACTTGATGTTTTTCCTTACCCTGTTTATTTTCAATATTGATCAAAATTTAATGTTGAAATGTTGGTGGGGCCATTTCTCAACGTTGAAAAAGGATCTTTTGATCAAAATTTAATGTTGAAAAGTTGACAGGGTCAATTCTCAACGTTGAAAAGGATCTATGGGGTCAATTTTCAACGTGGTCAGTATTTAATGTTACACTGGCGCGTAATAAACCGAATCGAGTCCATTTTTCAAAATCTGTTGATTTCTTAGACTTCCAATCAAAAATTCATTGCTTTCCTGTGTAGAAAATACTGATAACATTATTAAAAAAGTACCATTAGCATTATACACAAACAATCAAGTTTTCTTATTTCAAAGCGTTTGCTGACTTGATCAATTGTGATCAAATATGCTAACTAAAAGGAGATCTCATTCAGTTGCCATGTGATGTTGGCGAGATTTGCTCTATATGCCTTTCAAGTTGCCAATCTATTTTTCTTTGGTATAATAATATTATACAAGTTTGTAGTCATGCTGTGAAATATTTAAAGAGCGTGAAAATTTTTGACTTAATTGAAGAATATTAAGTTCTAGACAATTTTTTTCACTAAGATCCTTTATGAATACAGGCCCAGATCTAGTTTAACAATATCAATAATTTAAATCACTACTGTGTGTTTTTATTTTATGCCTTCTTTTGGTTCATAAATATCATTCAGAGATCAGGCTATACGATTATCTGTATCGAGCAGTGAACTTGTTCACTTTCTACAGTATATAATCATGGGCCTATATCACCAATACTGGTATTAAACAAAAGCTCATGACGTCAACAAGACCGCTTCAAAGTTCTTTGAGTTATGTAGTTTGAGCACATTGTCATAGCTCAATTTTGAAAACTGACATACTTTCACACACACTAAAACCCTTGTGAAAACTTAAATCACACGCAAGTCCACATTAAAGACATTACAGTATATCTCCAAATCCTCTGGCTGACCGTCAAATCCTCCCTGCCTGCAGCAGACGCACCCGTCACACCTTTCTGTAATAATATTGAATGTTTTGTTTTAATATAATTCATTAATATTAAGTACTTGTGTAAAACAATGTCAATGATAGAATGATTCTGGAGCAAAGACACATTATTTGTTTCTGAAACTTAAATTTATGTTTTAAGCAAACTTTAAGGATGAAGATTTGGTTCTTTAATTTTATATCAGTTCAACCATCCTGAATCCTGCAGTAAAACCTGAATCAAATTATGCTGGCCTTTTTAGTGCACCAAAAACAAAGAAGTAAAGCTGAAGATTATCAAGAGCTCAAGTTACACTGATCTTTAGATACATTTAACTGTAACCTAAGTCAGTTTGACCTTCAAGCAAGTGCTGTTTTAATGTTGTAAATTTTCTGACTTTTTATCCAAAAAGCATCAACACTGAACAATAGAAAAGCAATAGAATCTAAGCCTACCTTAAATTTCAATCCACCTTTTTTGAATGGAGCATGTTTTAAAAACAGCATCCTCGGCTTCTTTTTTTTGTTGTTGTCTTATGAGTTTTTATAAGAGCATCTGAAAAGAAATCATTACAGTGGTGTAAAAGTTGTAATCAAATTGCCGTTATCACAAAAGAGGCATCCACATTAGGCGCCATGCTCACATGTTAATTTAAATCTTATATTCTATTAATGAAACAACAAATGAGATTTAAAACTATCTAAAATAGCTGTTTAAATGGATTCCCGATTGATCATGTTTTAGATAAAACAACAAATGAGACTGAAAAATGGTTTGAGAACTTGAGGCCCAGCTGAGTTTTTTCTTTTCTGAATTGTCCTAAAATAATACCTGTCAGTGATAATGATTTATGTTATAAATATTCTAAACATGTTTGTCTTTTTTTAATTACCAAGCTACCTATCATCTTTCTCTGGACATGTTAAAAACAAATTTACTCCACACCAACAGTATACAGAACTTACTCAATATTGACCTGCAGCCAGCATTGGCCTGCAGATAACCAGGTCTTCCAGTTTCTTTTCTCCTCTCATTCCTTTCAGGGAATACAATGACCAAACCTTATTTGATCCCGTAAAACTCATCAGACGACATGTGGTGTCAACATCTTTGCTACCGAATGTGCAATAATATTGGGACTGTAAAAAGGAAACAGAACAACAGATAAACTATTGTAAATATGTAGGTCCAGTCAGTTCTACAGCAATCGTATTGACAAAAGTAGATCGCATTATATTTGAACAAGACAGTACTCATTGAATAAACTTTTTATGCCATTAATGGTATCAAATGATTCAATTTCAGTCATTAAATCTTTAAAATTTAAATAACTAGAGCTATCACTGAAGGTGATGAATACCTCCATATCGTATGGCACCTAAATTGCTTATTTTCTGAAGACACTGACTTTAAGAAGTATCTCAAGTCAAGGTGAAGGTCAAAGTTACATGTAAATGCACGTGTTCCTTGGGCTCATGATGGTGATGTGCATGTAAAATTATTTGAAAATTTAGAGAGCAGTTTAGGAGACATAACTGTAGATGGACAGACTGATGTGACTCCCATATATAGCCATGATATTAGATCTCTAGGTATGACGTACTTAAGAATTTACATCATGGAAAGCTTGGTATCTACATGCATTTATACCATCTCTCATGTCTCACTTGACATGAGGATCGTACCAGTTAAGGTATTCGCCACCTCTCCGTGTCAACAGGCCTGAAGATTGACAAAGAAACACGAGATACCTTTCAGATTTGAATTGGTTTTACTAGGTATGACATACTTTTATTTACATCATGCAAGTCTTGGTATCTACATGCATTTTGTACCACCTCTCCTATCCTACTTGGCATGAGGATCGTAACATTTAAGGTATTCGCCACCTCTCCATGTAAACAGGCCTGAGGATTGACAAAGAAACACGAGATATCTTTCAGATTTGAATTGGTTTTTTACTTCGTATGACAAACTTAGGTATTTACATCCTGCAAGTCTTGGTATCTACATGCATTTGTACCACCTCTCCTGTCCTACTTGGCATGAGGATCGAACCATTTAAGGTATTTGCCACCTCTCCATGTAAACAGGCCTGAGGATTGACAAAGAAACATGAGATAGCTTTCAGATTTGAATTGAAATGGTTTTTTTTAACCTATACTGGGTTGGTGTGCCGTAAAACCCAAATAAATTAATTAGTTTTACTATATTCTATGAAGTACTTAAGTATTTACATCATGCATGTCTTGGTATACATGCATTTGTACCACCTCTTCTCAGTCCTACTTTGCACAAGGATCATACCATTTAAGGTACATTGTATTCGCCATCTCTCCATGTAAACAGGCCCGAGGATTGACAAAAGAAACATGTAATAGCTTTCAGACTTGAATTAGTTTACTATGACATACTAAGTAGTGACATACAAATCTTGGTATCTACATGCATTTGTACCACCTCTCCTGTCCTACTTGGCATGAGGATTGGACCAATTAAGGTATTCGCCACCTCTCCATGTAAACAGGCCTGAGGATTGACAAAGAAACACGAGATATCTTCCAGATTTGAACTGGTTTTACTATAGCTTTCAGACTTGAATTAGTTTAATATGACATACTAAGTAGTGACATGCAAATTTTGGTATCTACATGCATTTGTACCACCTCTCCTGTCCTACTTGGCACGAGGATCGGACCAATTAAGGTATTTGCCACCTCTCCATGTAAACAGGCCTGAGGATTGACAAAAAAACACGAGATATCTTCCAGACTTGAATTGGTTTTACTGTAGCTTTCAGACTTGAATTAGTTTACAATGACATACTAAGTAGTGACATGCAAATCTTCGTATCTACATGCATTTGTACCACCTCTCCTGTCCTACTTGGCATGAGGATTGGACCAATTAAGGTATTCGCCACCTCTCCATGTAAACAGGCTTGAGGATTGACAATGAAACACGAGATATCTTCATGATTAGAATTGGTTTTACTATGTATGACGTACTTAGGTATTTACATTATGCAAGCCTTGGTATCTACATGCATATGTACCACCTCTCCTGTCCTACCTGGCATGAGGATCGAACCATTTAAGGTATCTGCCACCTCTCCATGTAAACAGGTCTGAGGATTGACAAAGGAACATGAGATAGCTTTCAGACTTGAATTAGTTTACTATGTTTGATGCACCTAGAATTGACATGCAAGTTTCGGTATTTACATGCATTTGTACGACCTCTCCTGTCCCACTTGGCACGAGGATCATACCATTTAAGGTATTCGCCACCTCTCCATGTAAAAAGGCCTGAAGATTTACAAAGAAACCTGACTTAGCTTTCACACTAGAATGAGTTTATAATATGACCTTAGTATTGACATGCAAGTCTTCGTATCTACATGCACGATTAAAAGTAAATCTGTAGTATGTATTCACACAAAGTTTTGTTTGCAGACGAGTATCGACATCTATATTTTTTCAGTAAATAACAGGTATCATTACTTATTCATTAGGAAATCTATTACCGGATGGTTAGAAAATCCTTGAAGATCGGCTAAATCTCAGACTAGGCATTCGGTAACCCGGACGGCTAGACACATCCTTGTGTTAATTTTATTAATTCAATCAGGTTTTCTAAATATTTATTTTCATAAGTACGCAGCTTATCTGAAGCTCTGATTTCATACTTATATAGTTAAAAATATAAATATAATCTGAAAAGTAGATCCCTTGGAAGCACCGAGAACAAAACAATTTTAACAAACAGTGAAAATTGCAGACTCAGTTTGATTGAGTCTGTTCATGAGCAGTTATGGAAAATGCAACACTGCCCACGCCCCCTATCACCGGCTTAAGCAGTATTCAATCTTCAAATCTAAATGAGTTGAAAGCAATGATCCCGAAGGACCAGAAAATGTATCAACACTGAGATGAAGTCGGGGCGACTTTTTATGGCCGCCACACAGTACTTAACACCCGCTGTAAATATAATCTGAAAAGTAGATCCCGTGAAAGCACTGAAAGACTTCGAAACAGAAATTAAATAGTTGCGGACGCATTGGTCGAGAGGGCTAAGAGGCTTTCCTACGGAGGTGAAGGCCCCTGGTTCGAATCCTGGCTACTCCCACTGCGGTGTGTCCTTGGGCAAGGCACTTTATCACGATTGCCTCAGTCGACCCAGCTGTAAATGGGTACCAGCAAATTGCTGGGGGTGAGGTATAATTGGTTTCAACTGTTCTTAATATAGGGTCGCAGAAAAGCTCTAGAGCTTATATTAATTGTTTCACCAAGCGACGGTAAATAAAACTTACCTTTACCTTTACCAGTCTGAATATTATATGGAAAGTTTCTTGTTTAACAGAAGTGGGTGGGGTATGGCAGCAATTTGCATTCGTTTTTCTTTAAAGAAACTAGACTTTAGGGTTTTTACTGAATAAATTTCATGTTGCTGTTAACGAACGCATATGTTGGCTATTTGATCTGCAACAAAATCTTGAACTGGCCCAAATCTTGGGATAACTTTGCGCCAAAATGAATTCAAGAATTATCAAGATTATGAAGATAGATCTAGAGTATAAGTATTAATTTATATGTACTTACCTCAGTCTTACGTAAAACACCAGATATATCGATAGTTAATTGAAAGGAGATTTTATTCAGTTGTTCTAATGTGTAACAGTATCACCGAAAGACACCAAAAATACTAACGGACTTTGTAAACATTCGGCGCGCATGCAGATATTCAGGTGTCAGTACATCCGAATCAACGTTTCTTTTTAAGAAAGAGATACACAAAGTAAATTTACGAAAAAATATTTAAGTTCAATGATATTACAGTATATTCGACAACTTAAATTGAAATAAACGAAATTATAATGGCAAAATATAGATTCGAAACTATCGCTACGAAGTCAGCTTTACATAATGAAATACTACTACAACAACAACAACAACAACAACAACAAAATATTGACACTAAAATAAGCTAATTTATTTCAAGAAACAAGCTTATTTTTCAGAAGTTTGAAGTTCAGGTCATCAGTATTTCTGATGTACCCTCATAAATACATAATCTGCTTAAGCGTAGGTCCTAGGTATGATCGGGCGGGGGTGGGGTGGGGGGCAGGGGGCATATTATCCTTCTAAAAATTGACACTCGCAGTAATATTTGGGAACTTGTACAGTATATTTCTCCTTTGAGCTGAACTGCTCTTCTAGAAGAAGCTCAATTCTATCCATAAATTTAAACATCATTCAGTCAATAAATTTAATTAAAGATTTGGTGTATTCATGTATCTGAAGTACAATTTAGTCAAAACTGCAGTGTTAAACTTAGAGTGCATAAGAAGGTTTTTTGTGTGTGATTTTCAGCCTGAGTGTCAATATTGACAACTTTGAATTTTTGGAAAATGTGAAAAAATAAAATGATCCATCTGTATGAAATAATTTCTATGTTTTTAATCTACATGCTTAATGTAATGAGTGAAAAATTTCATTTTAACTTGCAGTTATGATTTAAATTGTAATTTTAACAGATCTCATACAACCAGTCTATAAATTTATACTGAAAAATCTTCAGATTTATGGATTGTAAATATATTTACAGAATGTCCATAAAAAAAGAGAAAATTCTAGACCTGCGTACAGCATATGCTGTACAAATTACCTATATAATTGGCAATGTTTTGCGGCAGAAGGGGAGTGGTGGTGTTGGAGACGAGGCGTCGGCTGCTTACCACGGAGACGTGGGTTTGAACCCTAATAATGGGTCATGACAGTTAACGTCCTCATTAAACGCCATTCCAAGGTTTTCCCGGATTGGGACTCGAAGCTTTATTCTTCACAATCGAGCGAAAAAAATTAGTATATAAGGGAGTAGCAAAGCAGTTCTCGTATGAGGCAGTTGACAGCTGCTGAGCAGGCGACCTCGGTAGCTCCACAAGTAGGCAGGCTTTTCTAGGCAATTGTCAGTTTTGAATATACTTTCATAACTACTCTTTCACTGAAAATTGGCAACATTGTAAAAACGTTAATATAACGTTACCTTAACAACGTTGTGATTCAAACTTGAGTAAACCGTTGTGACAACGTTACTTAACAACGTTGTGACAACGTTACATCACTGTTACGTACACAACGTTGTAGCCCAACGTTTGCACAACGTTGTACTAACGTTGTAGATTTTACAAGATTCAGATAAAAACTCAGTGTGTCTTTTAATAGGGTCTTTTCAGTACATTCACACATTGCTTGCATAGGACTTTCTCCTATACATTTCAAATCACTATTTTGAATAGTTCTCAACGTTGTTAGAACGTTGTAAGATAACACAACTAACATACAACTAAAACACAACGTTGTCTTAACGTTGTGTGTTTGCTGGGTATATAGTATGACTTGTTGTCAATTTCTATTAAGAATATTCAATACTGCCACCACGTAATGTTTGATGTACACTTGTTGCGAAATTTAATAATTTTACAGCAATGCAAAACCCTGTGCAATGTGTGTTATTGTTGTAACCGCTGTCTGACCAGAAACAATAATCGCGGATAAGCCAAATGACTCCATGTGCACCGCCGTATGAACACATCTGCGGATGTCTCTAAATTGTTTTTTGTACTTTTAGCATGTGTAGATGTTGAGTTCTGCTCAACCCGGGGCTAGAGGGCGTGGACGGTAGCATGCATTTTAACTACCTCCATGAACAGGCTCAATCAAACCGAGCCTGCAACATTTTCGTTTTTGTTGTGTTGAGCGACCTGTGGAGTTTCCACTTTTTCTATTTTAAGGATGTAGGAGTGAATTTTTTCTAACGTTAAGAATTTTTTCATACTCAGTGAGCTTGAAGAACATTAGTTTCCAATACAAACAAGGGAAGAAAAAACATAGGTCACCGAACTCGTTTTAATTTTATAGGGCATTTCCTTCAACCACTGTTTAAGCATTTCTGAAATTTTGTAAAACTGAAAAAATGGTGGTACTTTATAAAACATATAATATCCCACTTAATGTTACAGGGATTTCGGGTCTTACAGGTTAATATGAAAACAAGGTGATGTCAGTATTATATAAGCATAAATGTCACTAATAAATCTCTTTCATTTTTACATGTTGACATAGTTACCCCACCCTCTTTATTTTCAATGGAAAAAACGTATTTAGATCTACAAAAAAAAAATTCTGACGCTAAGATTTTCAAAATATTTTGCAGCTTTAATGACACACAAAACTGCTTCATATTGGAAAGAAAAAAAGTTGTGGTCACCGTGCATCTAAGAGATTAAGAAATAAACTGTTAAAAACTGGTTAATTTCGATATTTTTTGTCCTTTTTGTTTTAATTGAAATTTTCTAGATAATATAAAGTGCTATCTTGAACACTTTTAATTGTAGTTTATTATTATATTTATTAGTCAGGAAAATATCAAAACCAAACCTGATCTACTTTAATAGATATTTGAAATCACCTACCCCTACACTATTGTAAATCTTACGTCAATTTTAGGCAAATGCCAGCCAAAAATAAGGGTGAAAAATAGAATCTATTTGTTTAAATTGTACATTATTAGCAATATTTTAATTATTTATCATTATTTTTTGGCAAAACGTTTGTCAGAAAGCAATATTCGAAGAAACATTTTTCAAAATGGCAGATATCCCGAAATAAAAACGCTCGTACATCCTTAAACATGATAAAAGCAATTTTTTAACGTAGTCAGAAGGCTCTGCATTGTTGATCATGAAAGAAATACATAGGTTTGTTCGTTTCGTCTTATGTGTTGGCTTTGTGTGCGTGTGTGTTGTTCGTTTTGTCCTTATGTGTTGGCTTTGCGTGTGTGTGTGTGTGTGTGTGTGGTGCACGCGTCTGCGTGCTGGGGGTTTCGTTTTGAGGAGGCTACGTTTTTGGTGCGTGGCATTCCCTGTTTGATATTTTTCTTTGTTTTTTAATAACTGTTTTAACATTAAGGTTACAATTGTTTTGCATCTGAAAAGATCTATAAAAACTTATAAAGGCTATTCATGCAAAGTGACAAAATAACGGAAGTGTGGCATCTTTTGTACTACCTTTCATCTTAATCTATTATTATTAAGATAGAAAAGGTGGAAAGTCCACAGGTTGCTCAACACGACAAAAATGAAAATGGTGCAGGATCGGTTTGATTGAGCCTGTTCATGGACGGTAGTGTAAATGCATGCTACCGTCCACACACTCTAGCCCTGGGTTTGGCAGAATGATACAAGAGAGACAGCCGCAAATGTGTTCATACGACGGTGCACATAGAACCTTAAATACACTATACTATACAATATGTAATTCCATGAAAAGTGGCGTATTGTTCCCAGTTAATAATGGGCCTGTCCTAAAAGAGAAAAAATGGGCAGTACTAAACAAACAGGAGTTCAAATAGGGGATCTGAGGTTACGGAGCCTTCATATCACAGAAACTATCACAAGAAAAAATAAAAAAGCAGGCACCATATCCTGTGGGTGATTATACAATACCCAATTTATTTATTTATTTATTTGGGTTTTACGGCGCACCAATACAGTAAAGCCCGCCTGCTTAGCTCAATAGGGAGAGCGTCGGTCTACGGATCGCGGGGTCGTGAGTTCGATCCTCGGGCGGGGCGTATGTTCTCCGTGACGATTTGATAAAAGACATTGTGTCTGAAATCATTCGTCCTCCACCTCTGATTCATGTGGGGAAGTTGGCAGTTACTTGCAGAGAACAGGTTTGTACTGGTACAGAATCCAGGAACACTGGTTAGGTTAACTGCCCGCCTTACATGACTGAAATACTGTTGAAAAAAGACGTTAAACCCAAAACAAACAAAGCACCAATACAGTATAGGTTATATGGCGCCAAACAGGACTACAAATTTTGGTTTCGCATCTCATTTACATCGAAATAAAAACATGAGGTATGGAATCAAAATTTGCATACCTGCTGGAATCACAGAGTTACAGTAAAACCAAGTGTTAAGACCCTATTAGTCGCCTCTTACGATCATGCAAGGATAAGGCAGTGGTTCCAATTCTTTTCATACACAGATCGTCCCAGAACCACATGGGGCTATACAATACCCAAAGCCATGAAAGCGGAGTATTGGAACCACCCAAGCTGAAAGTACCAATAACACAACATAAACGTCGTGCTGAACGATTTGAATAGATCAAACTATAACAGCTTTGATTGAATCCAAGTACTTGAACTCATTGTTTCGGTCATTCCTGGGACTTGTAGTCTATTCAATGCTTCTGTGTTATAGTGTTTCACTTAAAAACAAGGAAGAATATCCAACAGGGAAAGCCGCGTTCTAAAAACGCAGCCTCCCCAAACGCGCACACGATCAACACACGCACACCACGCACGCATACATCTGCGGATGTCTCTAAATTACTTTTTGTACTTTTAGCATGTGTAAATGTTGAGTTCTGCTCAACCCGGCGTGAGGGCGTGGACGGTAGCATACATTTCCACTACCGTCCATGAACAGGCTCAATCAAACCGAGCCTGCAACAGTTTCGTTTTTGTAATGTTGAGCGACCTGTGAAGTTTCCACTTTTCTCTATTTTAATATACCTTCTCGCAGAAGTGTCTTTAAATTGCTATTGTATTTCAAAACCAAATCTGAATTACGATAGTAAAATTTAGCAAAGTATTTATGTAATTTATAATAACGGTAGCCCTGTTAAAGAAGCTTCTTTATAATATACTGGTTACGTTCATTTAAGTCGCCATATGACCTATCATGTGTCGGTGCTACGTTAAATCCAAAAAAAAAAAAATCCTCAACATGACTACAAAAAAACGCTCTTGCAAACCGAATTAACTGAGAAATATATATCCCATAAGATATAGCCTGGGGTACATCCCCATCCAAATTGGGGAAAATTACACTACTAAAATTAAAATCATCCCTCTTGTCATAGATATTTTGGTATGTATAAAATTGTCGTAAATA
This sequence comes from Mercenaria mercenaria, assembly GCF_021730395.1. NCBI lineage: Eukaryota > Metazoa > Mollusca > Bivalvia > Venerida > Veneridae > Mercenaria > Mercenaria mercenaria. The sequence goes on from NC_069378.1 coordinate 5,533,848, forward strand.
GAGAGATGTAAATCTAGAAATGAAGCAGTAGTATCCGAGTTGTTAGTTTTATTTAACTGCATGTCTCGAGGATAAATAGTATCCACCAGCTAAGCAAAAAACAGATTATCCAAGTTAAGTATATCATCTAGATAGCGTGGTGTACTATTAAATGCAGTAATAATGTCTGCAGGTGTATCTTGAGAAAGGCCAAACATAAAATATCTTTCATAACAATATAAAAACATATTTGCGACAAGAAGTGCACAATTTGTTCCCATGGGAATACAAATTACTTGTCTGAAAACTGCATTCCCAAACCTGACGTAAATATTGTTCAATAAAAAGGAAAGGGCTTTACAAACTTCGTCACAGGTCCACATAGTAAAATGCTTTACCGAAACTGTAAGCGAAAAAAGTAGCATTTTCCCCGGCAAAAGTCTTTTGATTTAGGGCAGTTAGCTTTTCATTTATTATGTAGTAAATACGTGTACAAAGTAGATGACTGAAGACACCTTGTAATTATTAATTCTAAATTTATCCAGGATTTCGCCAGAGTTTTTACCGACCAAAATAAGTTTTTACCAGTTTTCGTATACTTTTTCACAATATCTTTTCACGTGGCCTTTTACAGCAGTAAGACATGATGTTAATAACTTGGAAATATTTGTGGTAGTACAAGACCTTGAATTAGCGATAAAACGAGCTTTATGTGGTTGTTTATGTAATTTTGGAATCCAGTACACTTTAGCCGTTGCAAGGAGGCGTGAGGCTTGTGGCATATTTCTTAACCTGTCGGAAAGAGTTATTATATGCTTTCAAAGGGTAATCGCAAAGGTTATATTTCATTATTTGTGTAATCTTATTCCGTATAAATATTTCAGATGTGAATGCCCTTCACGTTATTAAACAAATAAATAATAGTCTCTTCTTTAAACAGTCGATATCTCACATACACACAATCAAAATGAAAATACACGAGACGAATATTCCGTTACTGTGTCTTTCTGTATTGTTAATAAACTATTTATAATAGTCAGTATGTGACATTTAAAAACAATATGTCAGGCAAAGATTTTCAAACAGTCATAAGCTATGTGGAAACTTTATGTTATGGTTAAAACCTTTTACAAGTGAACGGTTGTATTAACAGAATGCTGCTAAAGATTGTGGATCCGTAACAATAATCGACATTTTCCATCTCTGTATACGCGTGTTCGATATTTGAAAGAATTTTCTGTTACTACCGAAGGATGCCGTATGGTGAAAATGTCGTGTATGGAAAGTGCCAGCTCACAAATTAATGTTGCTTACTGGGATATTGATATCAAACGTTAACAATTCTATATAATGTTCTATTTCTAGGTATTAAAAGCCTACACGTATTTGCTACCTGTGAATAAGTTTGTTGGCCAAAAGTTCTTCTATACAATGTTTCGTAAGCTGTTCTAATTGCGCACATAACATGCCATTGTGACACTGTTAATGATATTTGTATGAGAACACTGATGGTGTTGCCAGCTGGATTTATCTTATTTTCGAATAGGTCATTATAACGCTGTACATGATACGTACAGAAGTGTTTCGTAAGCTATCGCATGCCAGTATATTATTCCAGTTATAGAATCATGGTAGTGATTTGTCAACAGGTGTGATGTAATGTGTTCCAGCAATTCCAAATCTACTTAAATGGGAAACTTTATGGGGTTGGTAGGACTGAATTTTATCAGTTTCAACTTCTGATCAAGCACCCGCACTGACTTTATCGCAACCTTCAGCCTTGAAAGTTTTCTTTGTTTAACAGGAAAACAAACGAGTCGTGTTACAGTCAATATAAAAGTGATTTCCCTGATTACTGGTATTGGCATTTAAGTTAAAGAGCAATCTTACTGGCAATAGGACCGAGAGAATGAGCGGCTTATGTTTCATTCTAATATGCTTGTCTCTGTTAAAACACGCTTACGCTAGAAGGACGTCACGTTAACGTGCGGTGACGTCAGTGTTTTTGTTGCGACCACGAAAGAGCGCTACTATATTTTATCTACTGTTTTAGATTTATGGCATATTAGAACCGATTTTATTTATAATAGCAAAACCGTGTTTAAACACTATTTACACACAAAAAATAAGTTCGTAACGGTGTTTTCGACATATGATCCAAGATTGTGCCTACGCATTTGTACATTGCGTAAAAAATTGATCCTATCTCTGAGGGGAGTGTGTCTTAGACTATCTGAAAATAAGGTTGAATATCCTTTGTTAAACCACAGAGCTGATGAGACCTTTATATCTCAGACACAATAACTTAACTCAGGCCACTTAAAAGACACGTGCACTAATGAGCAATGAGTCTAAGAAATGTTTTATATCAAAGGCTCAACAATTGTTTTAAGGTTATATCAGAGGCTCAATAATCGTTTTAAGGTTATACCACAGGCTCTACAATCGTTTTAAGGTTGAATCATAGGCTCGACAATCGTTTTAAGGTAGTGGACCCGTAATAAAAATCGGCAAGTCATGTATTGCTTCTATGCGATTTCGGCATTTTCAGTTTTTTTGTACAGAAAGCCATATTTGCAGTGAGCTATATTTAAGTACAAGGAATGCCGAGTTATATAACGAAAATACTCAGTCACATTGATTATTATCATAATTATTAACGCATACAGATATTTTCAATTGAAAAAATTGAATAATATCACCTTAGTACTTATGTGCGTGGTTATACATATGAAAAACCATAATAATTACTGTAATTCAACTCAGTTAATTAGCGTTAAATAGCGTTTGTCATGTATCCTTTGCATAGTTACTGTGTTAGTAGTATCAACCGATATTGTTGAAACTTCACCATTGCGCTAAAGAACAATTGTACGATTTGACTTTCTAGTCGAAAGTAAAGTGGAATCTACTGTCTAATAAATCCTATAACGTCTGGGAAAATAATCACCAAAGTCCGTTTAATACTTCATTTAGGAAGGGTTTAATTTATGACATCTGGTATGTAGAATATTACCTTAGTCAACAAACGAAGCAGTTTATTATTTCTAGGCTTGTCTAGCCACAGCGTAAATTCAGTAAAATAGAACAACATTATCGACGTCAATATTTAAAATATCATGTGAAGGAAAATCCTGTATAATTGTAACATAACTCATGAAGGAATGTAGGAGAACATTCACAGAAATGTATCTGAGGTGAATGCATATATGTATGACAGAGACTTATTACCGGAAGACGAATGGGAGCGCGGGACAAAATGCGAGATTTAAGAAGTTAAAACACCGGGCCCCGGGACAAAAACTCGCTAAATAGTTGCGGCGCAGAACGAAATCTCGTTGAACAGCGGGTTAACAGAGCGAAAACACGAAGTTTAAAATGATTAATGGCTGAGGTTTGGGGCGAAAGTCGAGATTTATAAACCAAAACGGCAGGGTAGATGGGGAAAAACTCGCTAAGCAGCGTCTTTTCGTTTGGAAAGGTCTTGGGGCTATAACTTAACGAGGAAATGTCATAAAGCAGCCACAATAAGGAACAGCCACGGTCCAAGAATGTAGCCTCCTAAAACGAAACCCTACAACAGGGTATGTAATGATGTATAGATGACTGTAACGTTATCCCGAAAACAGGTTTTCTAAAAAGATTTTGTTCTCCATGTTCTCATATTTGTATTTAATTTATAACAGTATTACGGATATTTTTATGTTTTATTGCATTAAGGCAACTAACCAAGTCTCGTGAAGTTGTATCATGTTCACCTGTCACTTAAAATTAGAAAAAGAACAAATTTATCCTTTCACGTTAACATAAACATTATTTCAAAGTAATAAACCATATTAACTGGATCTAAATTGGTTTCATTGCGACTAAAATTATTTTGATTTTTGCTAGAATCAGTATTATAATTGTCATCAAGTTAGATAACGATTCTAAATCTATCATTTTATTTGGTATCATTTAGAGAATGTAGACAATCGTAGATTTTATGATGGAAGATAATTCATTCAAGAGTTTTGTCCATTAATGTTATACCGTTATGAAATATACAGCGAGAGATATGATTTTGCTATTTAGTTTTTTTTTATATAATTAGTAATATACATTTCCCAAATAACAGCTTAAATGACATACTTAGCAAAGGCAATTAATGATAAGTATTTAAACAGAAAAATAGACCACTTACTTTTATGATTTTTTGATTTTCAAATCTAATTTCTAAACTCTTGTCATTCAGTTTTCATAGGAACTGTTGGTTGATTTTGAATTTGATATGAAAACGGTACAAGTTTGGTTTTATTTTTCCAAGTCTGATTTCTGACCTAGGTACTCTTATCATATCAAGATATAAACAGATGTATATTTCAAGAACATTTGAGCCACGCCATGAGAAAATCAACATAGTGGCTTTGCGACCAGCATGGATCCTGACCAGACTACGCGGATGTTCGCTTTCAAAACCTGTTGCAATTAGAGAAACCGTTAGCGAACAGCATGGATCCTGACCAGACTGCGCGGATGCGCAGGCTGGTCTGGGTCCATGCTGGTCGCAAAGCCACCATGTTGGTTTTCTCATGGCGCGGCTCATTTTGTTATCGGTGTACTGGAAATACAGACTGATCATGAAGGTGTAAGCGTGAGATGATCATTGTCTTCGTCCATTCTACTTAACCATAAGAAGCTTTTAAAATATTTCTAGAAGGTTACTGCTAATCAGTTTCAATTAGAACGAATTGGGATAATTAGTTTCTTATGACATATGTTGCACACGGCACTTTTGAAGTGTGGTATTGCAAGCACCAATTTACAAATCATTGGTTAGGGATTCAGTGTTCGACTAACCAAAATTAGATTTAATGCTCGCCGGCATAGAGACAGGCAGCCAAATATAGTATTTAAAAGAAAAGGAACATGAAAACCGTGTCCGCATCCCTGTTTAAACTTCATTTTCTGTTTCCATTTTGAGGATCATATGTACGCAACTGCGTATTTTGCATACAGGTGACTACGCCACTGGAATGTATGAATGCATTATATTCAAGTCAATAAAGTACATGTTCTGTCCTTTTCCTATAATATAATTGTCGGGACCAGAGAGTTATAGCAATGACTAAATTATATCTGTTAGGTAGATCAAACAGCGAGGTTAATGTGAAAGAGGTCTAAGTGCATATAGATAAAGAAGTACTCAGACGGCCTCTTATGAATTCACCACTCGAAACAATAACTAATATGGTCACATTCAGAGACATGTGACTTCAGTTCAAATTTCGAAAACAGCTCAGTTTGTGTGGCAATATCAATTACTGTCGTTAACCTGTCACATGAGTACATACTGTCAACGAGTAAACTGCAAGCATAGATTCTGTACATGATACGCTTTGCATATCAAAGTTGCAATTTATTGATATTTCGGTTGATGTATAATTTGATTTATCATATACCTCTTTTAAATTTTGTCAAAAATACAGGCTGAAAAAACCCGTATTGTACCTTCCAAAATCCCGTATTGTACCTTCCGTATTGTATGTTGCCGGACTACTTTTAATAATATGCATGAGCGGACACTGTTATATAAATAGCGCACACAAAACATCACTCATTGCATTTTAACATCAACAAACATTTTAGATTTCGTTCGATTATAAATAAACAAACAAAAAGGGTCATTACAACAGTAGCTAGATGGGATTTTGTATTCGGCTCTCGTGGATTTTGCAAGGATGGGACACACTTGGCGTATGCGCGCTTCCTGAGATCCGATCTGGCAAAATCCACTCAAGCCGAATACGACATCCCAGATCGAGCTACTGTTATAATAACTCTTTTTTTTATTTTATCATAAATGCAGTCTTTCTCAAGGCAGTGAAATGCTTTATTGTGTGGAGGTATAGGTGAGTGTCAGATATTGACTGGAGGTATAGGCGAGTGTCAGATATTGAGTGGAGGTATAGTGAGTGGAGGTATAGGTGAGTCTCAGATATTGAGTGGAGGTATTGGTGAGTGGAGGTATAGGCGAGTGTCAGATATTGAGTGGAGGTATAGTGGGTGGAGGTATAGGTGAGTGTCAGATATTGAGTGGAGGTATAGGTGAGTGTCAGATATTGAGTGGAGGTATTGGTGAGTCTCAGATATTTTCCCCTAAATTGAAAAATGGGACTGCTGGACATTCGTCCAAAGTTGAAATGGTAAATACGACATTTGCACCCCCTCCCCGCCTCCATCCAAGGTGCTTATTTCTGAAACGGACATTTTCCGCACACCAACCCTCCTCCCCTAATACATGTTTTTGTTCCAAAAATGATTTTTTCGGAACTTGACAGAAGATATATATCACTTTGCAGGTAACAATATATTTGTTTTGTAGTGGATAATTGTCTACTGAATAAACCTGAGTGTTAAAAACATAGCACAAATAAAACAAAAATATAATGTCACTATTGCCACCATAATAAACATTTTTCTAATCAATTAAACAGATATATCTACTGATATATGGATCAAATCAAGTACGGGCTATTGTCCATTCCAATAATAAGCAGTGAGGGGAGGGGGATGGTAATTATCCTGACTACCATTTCAACTATCTGTATTTATATGTGTAGGAGTTATTTAATAATTTATCGCAGAATTACATAGCCCTCAGCGTATATTAATTGCATTTGGATAATTTAAATAAAGATTGGAGAATTTATGCACATTGTGTCGCAGAATTAATGACATGATCTGATAATATACGGGGTTTTACTTGCTTTCTCACTCACACATTTCAATTTCATGGTTCAAATGCAACAATAATAAGAGGCAATGCCTTTTACATGTGTACAGAATAGGACAGCATTTGATAGTAGTGTTCAGAGAGCAAATTAAGAGACAGTATGTATATCAAGCCCAGTCCGAACTTGTGGCTGCAGTATCAGCAAATTCAAAAATGTTTTTGAAACGCATAGGAAATATTGGTATTGAAAATGAGCATTTAAAGCGCATACTTTTTGAAGTAAAATTGACCGATTTCCATCAGTACTGACCCGGGGATTTTGCTCAAACATTGGGGCTCTGATTTTGCAGGTCTTCTAAACTATGGGAACAATACAACAAGTGAACTTTCTAGTGATACTAGTATATAGATTTGCATACTGATATTAATCCTGATGTAACTGAGAATGACCATCTTGATAGTATGATAGCTATTGACGAGGTTTTGAAATACATTTTACATGCTAAATCTGGTAAAGCACCTGACTATGATGACATACCTTGAGAACTTCTACAAAACAATTCTGCGTTAGCTTTGTTACATAGTATATTAACAGATGTTTTATAAGTGGTACAGTTCCTACTGCATGGTCGAAATATATAATTACACCAGTATCGAAATACCCAGCATCAGATCCTGGAGTGTATTTTAACTCTTGACAATGTATAATTTGAATGTTGTCTAAATATTCTAGTAATTATTCGGTTATTTTATGACAATAATTATCGTCTGGATTGAATGAATATTACAGTCGATGACTGATTTTATGAGGCAGTTAGGCGCGTGCAAAGATAATCATTACGGCGATTTTCAAATTAATTTGACAGTTTGCATTCGCAATATTCCATGCTGCTGGTCCATGTTTGTATAATATGATCATTATTATGACATATTGTCAACATTTAAATTATAACACGTTGAATTTATGTTTCCATGCAAACCAATCACGCGTATTTATGGAACAACCTTTCTGCGTTTTTCGCTATTTCGTAAAGGTTTACAGGAAGAAGATAAACGAGCATTGTTATACATTTTCTTTGTATAAATTCACATTAAAGCTTACAGCTGTAAGGAAATAAATTTCCATTCTCAAAAGAAAACCGTATAAATACCTACTTAGAAGACAAAATGAATAATTGTGCTTACGGTTAAAATGAAAATTTTGCGTGACATACACATTTCAGCCTCATTGTATTCAGCTAAACATTCTCAACTATTAAAACTTTCTGTGAATATATCAAGAAATAATATGACTATTACACTTATTTCATTGTAAAAGGATCTTGTATCTATGAGTAGGTACCTGCACACGTGCACACGTGTTGGAAAAATGATATTTTTTCTCCAGTGTTTATATAGTGTATTCCTTTATTTGAGTCATTGTACAAATATTAAAATACATAATATATTTAATTCATAAAAAGTACAATGCCATCCATTATATTGAATTAAAAGAGTCTATTAAGTAACACATTAAGATACCTCTATTACACATCCCTAAAACAACATCGTATCTACATATAAAAACTTTAGAAACTGATGTTATGATGTTAGCTATAAGTAGACTTAAGTAAAACATGTGGAGGTAAATCTGCACTAACTGTAATGACAAGGATAAAAAGTTTTCTTATTAAATAAAAATTAAGAACTAACTCCATTATTCAATACTTATTTCACAATTATTGTCATCGGATTAAAGTATTAGTGGCTACAAAGGTTTTTACTAATATAATCTACCATACAAGTATAACAAAAAGTATACAGAATCCTAAAAACCTATGAATACAATTAATGATCATAACTGAAGCTTACTATAACAGGCTTTTGCAGTGACCTTGACAATATCATCATTGGTGAAAATAGGTTTTACATTATCTGTGAATGTATACAAATCGGAGTTAATCTGAGAAACTTTAGCATTTAATTGCTGTCATTAATTTTCTTACGCGTTGCATCGAAGTATTACATGTTCATCATTTACAGACTGACCAATTTCTATTCTCATTGGGGAGGTTCTAATAACCCCACATCTTAATCTAGTAAAGGCCGTCCTATGTTTTAAAGGCATAAACATTTTCAAGTTATTTTTAATTCAAAACTGCTGTTGCATCAATTTTAAGTTAACTTGTTTGCTACGTGTATTCCTATTCAACAGGTTATGAGACTCATCTCAATACTCTGACATTAAAGTTTCAATAACTTTATCAAACAAATGTTTTGCCCACTTTCCCTCACTCTGACTGTAATGGTCAGTTTATACTACTTTGTCTAAACATTTCACATAGTTTCGGAGTTTCGTTAGACAACTTCATGATGTTTTACATAATAATTTATTCAAACTAGAAGGTGTTTTTGTCATAGAAACATATAAAAAGAACACAAGCCTAATTTAAATAGACTATTATATCAAAAATTTTAAAAGTCATCAGGTATGTAATATTAATATTTTTCATTGATATATTTAAGCAAAAATGACTCGCAAACCATGGTTTAAGTGCAACAATGGTCCTAACTCCATGGACTTAGCACCTTTGTTGCATAACTCCATGGACTTAGAACCCTTCTCGCATAAACATAATCGACAAAAACAAACTTTTTATGTCATGAAAATGTAGTGCAAAATAGACGAAACTTGGTAATATGAATGTGTAAAAAGTATACAATCTGTTATTTTAGGAAATATCACATTTCACCGAAATTTTACAAAAATGCGTTATACCAACATTTTTACTAAACGGAGATAGGTACCTTTTTTGCACGGAACCCTTGTAAAGCATACCTTAAATCATTTATGTAAAAATGTAAAGCACATTATAAATGTAAAATATAAAGAATATCGAAAATCATTTTTAATTTGTAAAAATGTAAAGCATATTTATTTATCTAAAATCATTTATGTAAAAATATATATACGTATGTGTTAATATGTCAGCCGCAAACACAATAATATTGCAAAAGATGTGAATAAAAATATGAAATGTCAGATTTATTTATAAATTCCTATCTGCTTTAAAAGCGATAAACTATTTCCGACTGAAACATTTTCAAATAACTCAAAGATTGAAGTCATAGTACATGTATGTACTGCGTTGTGGAGTAAAGTTCACAAAGTCGATTAAAACATGTTTAATAGTTAGCGGTGTATTCTTTATTCAAATATAAGAACGAGTCAAACGGGTATGCCCTATTCGACAACGATAAAGAATAAGTTCCTCCCTGCGATCAGATATGTTCCCTTGGAGCCATTCCCCTAGAGTAGGTTTAATAATATAAAGGTTATTGAATGAAACATTGTTCCATGACGGTATCAGCATCCTCGTTTCCATGAATACCAACATGACTGGGACTCCAACAAAATATGATAAGACTTTTTAAAGATAGTTCATGAACCCAGAGAAGAATATTTGGAATGAAAGAAATTTCCATATTTACAATTATGGTCCAACGAATGTGATTCGCTGTTAACAGTATTAAAATCTGATAACCTCCCAATAAAACACCTTTTGAATGAATCAGTATGCTCTAGCTTCCATCTGTGATATGAAAGTGAACAGTCATCGCCGTATGTACTTTGACAAACTGGATTACATGCATTTATTTTGAGCGGTAATAGAGCATGGTCACTAAACATACTAAGCTGGCCAATTTTCGAAATAACTCACTACTTAAAACAGTTTTTTTTTCAGCAAAAGATAATCATTGTATTAAATTTTGTATTTGATTGAGAACTATTATATTAAATGTATGACCCGTCCGAGCCTAATAAGCCGTAAGCTTTGCGCATATTTGTTGATTTACATAAATCAAGCATTCCGACCCCTCGGACATTACATAAAGAATCTTGTGAAGCCCTGCATAGTAGAGTTACAGAGGTATTATCTTCATAGTCAATATAACTAACGTTTCAGGCTAGAAGACGTAAAATTCTTTACCAAGTTTCAACCATATAAGTGTGTCATAATGATTTCTTTACAGTCAATTGATATTCCTCTTTTAATAACATTTCGTATATACAAAACAATACCCCCGCTATTTCTTTTGGTCCTTCTATGCCCAAATATTTCGTAAATATTTAATTTATAACATATAAAATCATTCAGCTCAATATTCGAGTCTTTATCAATCCACGATTCAGACAAAATATTGATATCATTATCTTTTATATATTCAAAAAGTCCTTATCATTTATTTTTCAATCAGTATGAACATAACATTTCCACACCAACACTTTTGGTCCATTCTCCGGTAAATCCTGGACATTGATATACAAGAAGAAATCATTCGGTGTTATCACAAAGGCTCAACAGGCAATGTAAGTGTATTCGGACTCACAAGACTAAGCTCGTTTTCACAGCATGAAAAACTAAAAGCAGACATATATGAACAATGGCGAAAGTGAACAATGACACGTTTTAAATGTGTGTGTGATCGGAAAAACATTTTTTTTTAATTACATCTTTTTGCATTGTTGTAATTCTTAGTTGACACTTACGTACGTACACAATTACAATAATTAGTTCCAATTACTTTAGTCACGACTTGAGGTTTCTATGACACCGTCAAAACTGACAATAACAATACTAATGCCGTGTGTGGTGGCATATTTCAGCACCTAGATAGCTAGCTAACTTAACACGAAAGTTTGAGTTTTCACAATACCAATTCTAACTGGACATGATCCTTTCTCTTACAAAAAAAATATGTAATTGTACCAATAAGGAGAGGACAACCGTAAGCTTATATAGCTTTCTGTCCAGTTCCTTAATTAATTGTTCTGTAAATGTTTCATGTATTACTGAAATAAAATATGTTTAAACTAAGAAGAGGCAATCCAGTTAACTTGTTCGGAAGTAGCAATAAAAGGGAAATAAAGGAATGATAGTTTACTATATTACAATAACACAGTATGGTTTTTCTAATATTGTTTTTATTAAATATACTAGAAAATTATATTTGATATTAAAAGATAATTGACATTCATAATGTTTAGAGCGGGCGTAGTAGTCAATTTATATTAATTACAATATGACCGTTTTCACAATACTTAGTCATAGCAATTAATTTTATAATAATAGATGGAAAATATAGGTTCTTTACAATGCACTAATAGTGTCTATTAATTGAGGGAACGTATAATCAGATTAAGGCCTAATATGGCAGACAAAAGATGAATGACAAATCTTTGCAGTAAATATCGTTACTTTTCATAATTTGATTTTGGAGCTATTAAAATGAGATTTACTATATAACTGTTTCATAAGTTTTAAGCAAAGTTGTGTAGTTCATAAACAATGTATATGCCAATAAAAATTGAGAGAACGCTCAGAAATAAAAAATAGAGGCTTACTCTCGTAATTAGATAAGTACTATTTAGTATAAAAGTATGTATTTATTTATTTATTTATTTATTTCAGTCTCTTCCATTTACAAACAATAAGTATATACAAATGAGCCGCGTCAAGCATTTTCATGTCTTATGGTAATTTTTTACCTTTTTTAGATTTTTACAGTTTCAAACTGCCCATTTCATTAGCTTTAAGAAAATGTATACATCACAGGGTACAAAAATGTTAAAAAATAATATAATTTTGGCAGTAAGAATGCCTAGTGACGTTACGTGGAAGTACATGACGTCGTTTAAAACGTTTAACGTCTAGATTACGTTCTTACGACGTTATGTATATCTTTATTCAATTAAGTCCATTCAACACCATTTTGTCAAACTAAAACTATGTAAACCTTTTGTCTTTATTTAATTTGATGATCTAAATGCCTCATTCATATGGACATAAAATATCACATGTTTACTTAATTGTCATTTATAACTGTCATTTATAAAACTAAACTAAAACAGTCCGAACACTTTACGACTCTTCTGGAGCAGGGCATAAAACATCCTGAAATGGTCGTCTGACTAGAGGACGCACGTGCCGGTACAGGTAACGCACACGTTCAGCAGATAGACCGGGAGGAACTATCTGAGACGGGACGTCATCTCTGGCCATCTCCAACAGGTGCGTTTTGCAAATAACGAAGCGCACCTCGTTTTCATCAACAGCTGATTGCCTCATGTACACAACCCCTGGCTCCTCAGAACTAAAACGGAAGAAGTGATATTTTGCGACATTTGGCACTTTCTTAAATCTATCACCAATGAAAGTTTTCCATGCCCTCCAAACCCATCCACTTCCTCCGCCATAGGTAACAGGCTGGTTACTATGGGAACTGTTGCTAACGACTTCAGCTATATGTTGTAATGTGTCACAATCCTTCCTACGGTACAGTGTCTTAATGTTCCCAAATCCTGCATCGATCAAACACCTTAAAGAAAAAATAAATAGCATTTTGCAACAACATTCAGAAGCAACCAGCTTTGGTGTTCAAGACCGACATTGAAGGTATATGTAACTGAATTTCAGGAATTGATTCGTGACGTTAACGTTAATCGTGTCATTTATTGTTATATTCAAATATGTCTAGTCACGGCTCACTGCTTAGCATCGTTCTGATTATTGAATATATAACCACTGGGCTAACACCCTTACGCATTTTAACTCTTGTCCCCGTTATACCCGACTATAAACAACCCGAATGCTTTGATTATTTCACTAATTAATCAAAAATATTTTTAAAAAGGGTCAGCATGCTAATTACTATGATTTAATCAGTTCCACATACAATCACTAAATTCGCCGACATCCGTTTCGATACTGTTACAACTCTCTCTTTAATCTAAAATTAAAGCTTACCGTGTGTGTCCAGGAAGTTGCATCATGTACGTGATTTTCTGGTGACGCTGCGTCATAATTCTCCAAGACAGGTAACCGAGGACGTAACGGTTCTTGTTTTGACCTGTAAAAAGGATAGCCATAAGCGATTTAATACATGTTTTGAATTAACTATTTAATACATATTTCATTCTCTGTCCGTTACAATTTGAAAGATCGAAACAGAGACACTACGCTAATAACCTATAATTATAGCACTACTTGTGAATATAGGAATATAGGTAAAAAGAAGGCTTACAGCAAGCTTTTTCAATAAAATTGTTATTGAATAAAAACAGGACAACAAAGGAACCACATACCAAAGCAGTTGTCTGCATGCAAGCTACACTCATTTTCACCCAAACTATAATTGGCAAATGCATGGTCTAACATAGATATTACAGCGTCAGGTCCATGTACCAATTGGCCATCACGTCCTGAAATATTATCAAAGCATAAATCAAGCCCACCTTCAAAGACTATTTAAGAATAAGTACACGTAATAGAATCCCACATACTTAAATTGTAACGCCAAGACTCGTTGTAACTAACGTAACTCTCATACACAACTGACATGAAGAATTTTGAAGCACAAGCCTAGTGATACAAATATGTCGAATGTATGCATTCCGTCTCTAATTTTGAGCTAAATGGTGTCATGAAGGTAGTATATACTACCTTCATGACGACGCCACTCCTTTTCATATGTAATTTTAGAAGTCTCTGATCAAAACAGGCAACATTTTTAAATAACAAATATTTTGCATGAACATTATATTCAGAATGTTTTACACGTTTTTATGATAATATGTAACTCCGTCGGCAATTTATATTAAGGATAAAATGTTCAATACATTCAACTATTTTCAGCTAATCAGCAGCAAAGCTCATAGAGTAGGCTTGGATGTTTCCCTCTATGTAATATACTTAGACCTATCAGCAAAATATTTCCCTCATTAAGAAGTACCGTTCATTGTCGCCATGAAGCATATATAGTTTTCTTTTATTACCGTGTTAAAACGTATTTAAAGCACACTTAATCATTTCTTTGAGCATTGAGAATAACAAAACAATTTATTAATGTAAAGCATTTCGGCTAGACTTTAAATAAACATGTACTGTAAATTGGGAAAATTTCGCGCCGCCAACATTTCGCAAATTTGCTCGAATATAATTGCAGCATTATCGATTTCATTAATTCGCGAGCAGACGTCTTGAAGCAACAATTTGTTTTAAAATATGTCACTTTCTCAAATTCGCAATATATAAAAAAAATAAAAATCTCGCGAATAGTGTCCAATTATCCGTACACTGAAAATATACTGCTGAGATAAGTAAAAGAAATACCTATTGTCTCATTCTCATCAATAAGGAAGTTGTACTGTTTGTCTCCATCCACTCTGTATCCAAAGATCTGGATTTTTCTGGGTTGAATAAAGTATGTCGGGCCTTTTTCCCTGGTGTGGTGGGGTAATTTGACATATTGTGAGAAATCGAACGTGTAGTGTACGTCGTTGCATGAAAAGTTGTCTCCACTTCTTTCGTCTTGTCGCCTTAATCTCTTAAACATGTTTGTTGATCTTTCAACACACTCCCGGTATATTTCTCTTTCTTTCCTAGCTTGTAATACATGATTATGATATTTCTCTGTGGCAGACAGTTTTTCATCTTCTGTTCTTGCTAGCTGTATATCTTGGCGAAAATCCTCACAAGTTTTGCATACGTCATCTTTTGGAGCAGCTATTTTAATGTGAGGAACACATCTTTTCCATAGATCTTTAAAAGTAGACAGGCCAACATATTGCTTTTCAATTTGACTGCATGCTGTAACATATTCTTGATGAATTGAAAGCTTAGTATTTTTTGAAGGAAGGTAGACTGGTGCTTTTTCTCCCCGGCCACGTGGAGCTGCTGGCTGTGGAAGCCCTTCCTCACTAGCATAATTCAGGAGAAACTGCACTGCATCTTTAATGGTGTCATGCGAAAACGCGTTAGGTGCTTTTCTACCAAAATTCCCATGAACTCGAGGTTGAACGCCTTTTTCTTTCATATGTTTCAGGAGAGCTCTAACTGTCCATAAACCTATGTCATAAATTACAAGAAAAGCATCTTGACATATCTTAATACCATCTCTGGTCATTTCCGATTTTTTTTAATGTTCCCATAATTAACAGCTCCTTTTCTGTTTTTGTCAATTCCCTCAAATTATATATGTTTGATCTAATTTCTTCGACAGAAAACTGCAAGAAACAGTTCTTAGAACACCCACAACCCTTGTCATAAACACTGTCCAGTTTATCTAAGTCAAACTGTGGATCATCATTTTCAGAATCTACTTGATAAGTCACAGATTCTTGTGATAAGTACCTGCTAACGTGGGTGTCAATGTTATCTGTGGTCTCTATTTCATCTTCACTGTCCTCATGTGTATCATTAGCACGAGACAAATAAGACTGTGTACTGTTTGTGGAAGAAGGTTCAGTTAACCCAAACGCACCCAACAATGTATCTAATTCCTGAAAAATAAAAAATAAAAATGTTATTTTATTTAAAACTTAGAGTAAGTTAATACAGTGTATTAATAACGATTTTATCAAGGAATATAGAGAAGGGTATTGTACACATTGTTTTGCATTTATATTCATGCATTGAAAATAGTTTATTTCTTTATTTTTAAACATTTTTAAAAAAGATAAAAAAAATGAAGAAAGAAACAATGGTCACACAAAAATACTCTTCAAAAAAAAAAAAAAAAAAAATTGGCACCTTGAGAATTCGGTCTTTGATACCGTTGCTCTCAAGTCAAGAGTGCTAACCTCTCGGCCATTCAGTCCTTAGCGTAAATGAGGTCACTACTTATATATAAACTAGATCTATAGCTTCCTTTTACTTTTTGACTATTATGCCTCTCAAATTTCGATAAAATTGCGATTTAAAGCTTTAATATTCCTTAATAAAATCGAATGGAATCAATGAATAATAAGAATATCACCAAAATACTATATATACTTGGTTCGGTCGAATATCTACATCATTAGTCAAAGCTGGCCGTTTAGCGCAAAATTCTGCGAAACGGTCGTTAATATAGGTATCATATGATGATGATTATTATTATTATACCAGATTTATGATGTTACAGGACCACCAGACAAAGTTAACATTCTATATGCACACAAGAAGTACGTAAAATCCCACGGTGATTTCCATACTGCAAGCAAGCGCAATGTCAAAACAACACAAACTGCCTCGGAAATGTTAACTTATTTCTACAAATTCTAGCAGCCCGGAGAGATTGTGACTTCAGCATCATCTAAAATTAAAATGTGTTCATGATTTATAAAAGAAAATAGAACTCGTACTCACATCAAAAGTGTCCATTTCCTTTGTTTATTTTTCACGTGTAAATTTCAAGGGCGCCGCCATTTTATTTTCATCTCGCTCGACTTTGACGTCACTTTTCTCGCTTACGTCATAAATACCATAAGACATGAAATTGCTTGACGCGGCTCAAATATACAACACAACATTAAAACATATGTAAATGGCCATTCAATTTTAGAATTATAAGAGACATATAAAACGGTAAAAAAACAATACTACAAACATTAAAATCCACCAGATGACTTAAAACAGTACACACAATGTATTTATATGTATAAGCATGAGTGTGCTCGTGTGTGTAAATGCATGTGTGCTTGAGTGTGCTTTTTTGTGTGTGATTGTTTGTGCGTGCTTGCGTGTGTTGGTGAGTGTATATCCATTACGTAAAAAGTATACAGACGTGTGTGTGTGTGTCTGTGTGTGTGTGTGTGTGTCTTTTGTTTTGTGTGTCACACAGTGATTGTTTATGCGTGCTTGCGTGTGTTGGTGAGTGTATATCCATTACTTAAAAAGTATACAGACAAGTGTGTGTGTGTGAATCTGATGAGATAAAGTTACCTCAGAGTGTACTAATACACTAAGTATGGAAGTCAAATCCATATTTAATGAAAACGTGACAGTCACATTCCATAAAATATTAAAACACCATTTATATAAACCGTACTCTACCAATGATACGTATTTATTATAACAGTTGGTACTAAAAACCATACTAATAGACATAGTTGGTACTAAAAACCATACTAATAGACAAAAGATAGATTTGTGAAGTTGGCACTAATCCTGCCTGGTTCACTGGTTCATGTTTAAAAAGATGTACTAAGAAAGTTAAAGTAAAAAGAATACTAAACAAAGTATTTAAGATAGTGGATAATACTTCAGATCAGATCTAGAGCAACATGGTTAATACCAACTTCCTAAATAACAATTTACCCTCATAGCATTCAGAAAGAGATTAAAACTAATCAAATTTAGTGGAAAAAAGACTGAAATTCTATGTAAAATTATTTACATAAGTACAATTTACGACGGTCTAGAATTTTACAACAGGTTTTGGCAACAGATCTTACTAACAATGGGTTTGTAAACAGGTATTTCAGTTGTTCTTGTTCTGGCAAATTCTTGAAATTTTCATTGTTTTTAAATACATAACTGAAAAGAGACTCCCTTAAATCATTATACAAGGAACATTTCAAAATAACATGTTTTTCATCTTCCACAATATTTGGACAGAACGGGCAAATTCTATTTTCAACTTGTAAATTTTCATATCTACCACTCTCCATACGTATTGGTGCTACACCACATCGAAATTTACATAAGGCAGACATATGTTTTCTTGGCAGAATAATTTTACAATAATCTTCAACAATAAATTCAGATTTAAATGTACAGTATGTCCTTAATTTATTGTTGCCTTTACCACTATTACTAGTTATTCTATTAATACCATTAAACCAATCTTGAACATATTTTTCCATAATACATTTCTCAATGTTACCAACAACATTTGACTTACACACATAACTCATTATATTGAAAGTAATATTACACTCTTGGAATTTCTGTTT
Organism: Mercenaria mercenaria; assembly: GCF_021730395.1. Taxonomy (NCBI): domain Eukaryota; kingdom Metazoa; phylum Mollusca; class Bivalvia; order Venerida; family Veneridae; genus Mercenaria; species Mercenaria mercenaria. The sequence goes on from NC_069378.1 coordinate 5,552,300, forward strand.
CACATAGTAAAACCAATTTTTGCACCGAACTTTAGAACTAGCCCAGACTGCAATCCGTTTATACAATGTCATCTGCATATAGTAAGATGCATAAAAGTTCATCACCAATCTTTACACCTATGTCTAAAGATTTAAGAAAAACAGCAAGATCATTAATGTACAAATTAAATAGTAAAGGCGATAAAATACACCCTTGTCGTAAGCCTGATTTAACATCAAACCATTCGGTAGAAAAACAATTTACCCTGATTGAAGCAGAAACTGTAGAGTATAGAGATTTTATAGCACTTAACATTTTTCCATTTATACCAGTATTACATAATCTATTCCATAATTTACTTCTATTTATAAAGTCGTAGGCCTTTCGGAAATCTATAAAAGCTGCAAAAGTTGATTGTTTTAATTTTTTCCTGGTATCTATTACATTATATAAAGATGAAGCTTGGTCTAGAATGATAAGATTAAAATAGGAGGAAAATATATAGTTTATACTTTTATTTTCGCAAGTTATTTTCGTAACCGAATTTGACGCAGGTAAATTATATCGCCGGTTAATAGTTTAGCTTTCGTTTGTAAGAGTGTATTAATAGGATTTATATAGTAACATTATATTAAATCAAATTACATATAAAACAAAGAAAAAAAGATGTAGCTTATTTTCGCCTATTTAGACCTATCAATTTTTAAGAGGTATAATTTTATTCTCGTACCTTATGATAAAGTGATGGAAACTTAAACACTTAGTAGCATATTTTAATCTTTTTATAACAGGCAGGAATCCATTGCAAATATAAGGAAATAAAAGAAGCCATGCCATTGAGTAATTTTTATTTTCGGAAATCGATCCAATTATTGGAAACGTTGGGCTTTTGATTAGCTGATTACGGAATTCCGTTAAGGCCATCGCCTTTGAATGTATTGATCTGAAATGCGATACTCGATAGTACGATGACGAAAACGCGAAATTACGAAACTACAACGAAAAACGCGACAACACGATGATGATATAGAGGATAATTGTTGGTTTCGGTGTAATATCACGTTATAATTTCACCGAGTGGGCACCAAAAGTGATATTTTCACGAGTGGCGCAGCCACGAGTGAAAATAACAACTTTTGGTGTTCACGAGTGAAATTACCGTGATATTACATCGATACCAACAATTTTTCTGTTTATTTTATGTCTAAAACTCTACTTTTGTTGTGTTTATTTCAATAAAATGTCGAAATTTGCGGGAAATTTTATCAGGAAGCATCGCAAAGATGACGTCATTTTAACGACGTCATCGTCATATTGTTTCCGGCTTTCAGTACGCTCGGTAAACTTTTTGACGTTAATCTGGGTATCAGATTTGATAATTTTCACTGAGTGGCCAGTGAGTTTATCAGGATATAATTCACCGTTATATTTCGATAAACCACCGAAAAACATAAAATAAAACGGGATAGTACGATAACGAAAACGCGATAATACGATAGTAGGATTATAAAAAAGGGATACACTATCTCGTTTTCACCATCGTACTGTCGCGTTTTTACCATCACGCTATCGCATTATCGTGTTTTCGTGATCGTAGTATCGTGATTTTACAATTTCATGATCTTACTATCGCATTATCACCATCGTACTGTCGCGTTATCACCATCGTACTGTCGCGTTATCACGATACTACGACAACGAAAATGCGACAATACGATAGTACGATGGTGAAAACGCGACAGTACGATGGTGAAAACCCGAGAGTATATCGCATTATCATCATCGTACTATCGTATTATCGCGTTTTCGTTATCGTAGCATCGCGTTATCATCATCGTGTTGTTGAGTTTTCGTTATCGTAGTTTCGTGATTTCGCGTTTTCATCATCGTACTATCGAGTATCTCGTTTCATATTAACACATTCAAAGGCGATGGCCCTAACGGAATTCCTAGCTGATTCACACTTACTTACCGTTTAGGTATCATTTGATTGCACGATCATTAGTGACACGGGAAACGTTTCAGAAACATATATAATCGGGATGGCACGGAAATTATCGCAAGCTCCACTGTAGATAGTTCTTAAATTCCACGAGGACAATCTTTATAGAATACCACTAGATGATCCTCAAAGCCCTCTGCGCTGTGGTTTTGGACAAAAGATTTTCAAAGGTTTTCCCTATATAAGTCTATATAAACCATGTGACCCCCACTAGATGATGCTACATACCAGATATCCAAACGTAGGCCCTGTGGTTATGGACAATAAGATTTTCAGTCTTTCCTTTCGATTGCCATGGCAACCCGAGTTCAGCAATTCGTTTCTTTGAACAATTTTTAAAGAAGACCATCCAAGGAACATCCCTGCGAAGTTTATCAAAATTGGCCTGGTGGTTTAGAAGATGTTGTTTAAAGAAATTTTGACAGAAGACAGGCGAGACGGACGACGCACAACGGACAAATCACGACGGACGACGAAAGGCAGACAATCACTGACCGCAATAGCTTACCCTTGAGCACTTTGTGCTCAGGTGTGCTAAAATATTAACACTTATGCCAAACATCTTAGACAGGGTGCGCATCGTAAGTGCTTGGTTTTTATCCAAGATCTCTTACATTGACGTTAATGTCGAATCACATATTTTTTTGTTTTCTCCCTCCGCATTCGCCGTCTTGAAGCAGTTCAGGGTCATTTGCTATTCGATTACCTACACAGATGACAGAACATTGTGGCGTCTGCTTCATTTGATTATAAATTGGCCTGGTTATCTATGCAACAGAAAAAGTGGAAACTCCACAGGTCGCTCAACACGATAAAAACAAAAATGTTGCAGGCACGGTCTGATTGAGCCTGTTCATGGAAGGTTGTGGAAACGCATGCTGCCGTCCACGCCCTCTAGCCCCGGGATGAGCAGAACTCAACATTTACACATGCTACAAGTACAAAAAAACAATTTACAGACATCCGCAGATCTGTTCATACGGCGATGCACATGGAACCTTCGATGATACACTAGCGCGTAATTCCATGAAAAGCGACTTATGGTCCCCAGTTAAAAAATGTGTTTGACGATGACGACATTAAATGCATTAAATTAGTTTTAAAGAAAAAACGTTGCTTACTTCTGCCTCCCACGTCCGACTGTCGCCAAACTCTCGGTGCATGTCGCCCTGGCGTGTTGCTTCACTTTAACGTATTTTCGGGCAAACCATTAAGTGCAAACCCAAATTTTGATTGACAAAAAAGTGACTGTGCCGGTTATGCTTAACTATGGTAATTAAAATGTTCTACCTACGTGCTGCTTATCAGCAAAACATGTCACAAAATGTATGACCAAATTACAGAAAGATTGCGAATGACAACAATATACTTCACATTGCTCTTTACACAATATGCTGTTTTTGACAGTAAAGGTCGACGACATTTTTGAACAGCCGTCGGAAGACTTTCATTATTCTATAAACATAATATAGAAATTGTATCGGTAAACATTGACGTGATATACAAATATAATTAGGTCATTTCTTAAAATACATTTGATTTACATTTAACATTTATATGTTTATGTAACAGCATCCATGTAACGACCTTACAGAAAGCCTTACACATAAGATGTATGGCAAAATAAAGAAATTACCACATCTATTATTTCTACAATAAGTACAAAGCTATGTGTAACTATAAGATACAAACTTGTATTTCATTTTTAATACATTGTTTAAAAGCATGCTGATATAAAGAGAACTATTTTTCTGCGAATGTGACTTTAAATAAACCAATGAACTTTGCATGTCGTCCAGATGGCTATTCTTCTGTCGTCTGTTCGCAGCGGTACCGATAACCTCTACTGGTCTTATCATCTACGGTGTCTTAGAAGTTGATATAAGTAATAGAAAATACGAATTTAAAAGCTGGAAAACACCAAATTTGTACTCACAGTGTCACCCAAAGCATCTTACCTAGCAGGTCCTTCTTTTTTCGCTGATGGTATTATAACCAATTGCGTTTTATAGACTCCTTCTGTCGGAAAACGTAAGAATTTAAAAGTCTCATTGCATTTTGTTATTATTTTGATAGAGTTTGCACAAGAACGTCTTTGCAAACAACGAAACAGAACAATTTGCCACAAAAAAATCACAGACATGCTGGCACAATGGCAAACTTCACAGATGGGAAATTCGTATGAGATATTAACCAAAGCGTGCTCGCTGGCTAATTCGTTCCAGTTATGGGTGTTATTTTCCTGATATTTAAAACAATATAGACTTGATAGACTTGGATTCAGTATGTCCTCTGGGATAATGGAGTTTATTCAATACCTCTGTAATAGAGTTCCGCTTAAGCCGTTACTAGGGGGCGTAAGGGATGTTGCACTTTCGAACAGACTCAATCAAACCGAGTCTGGCTATTACCTTGCTTAGTTGCATTCTATGCTTCTCCAAAGGATCTTCCTATAGATATTATTGATATTGAATACTGCCAACGCATAAAGCCAGTTAGAATTGGTGGAAGTGTCATAATTCACTTCGTTTTATTCAGGTGTCTCAGATAGCTAGACAACTTTTCTAAATAACTAATAAATGATTTCGAAAATAAATCTGAATGTGACACCAATAATGTCACGTTGACGCAATCAGTTACGTCTTAGTTTCTATTATTACATTCGTTTATACATGTTTGTAAGTATTGATCTGTCACTCATTCGTCTTTACCAATACTTTCGGGCGTCTTTTTGGTATTTTACGCGGTATTTGTATCTTGAAAATATCTGTATTAATTAAAATATATATATACAGTTAACCAATGTCAGGTTGGCGTAGTGGTAAGCTCTCTAACTCTTACGCACGTTACAATGGCTTGAAATTCAGTTCAGACCATTTTTTTATTCAATGTAATGTAATTGTATAGATATCCTTTATTTTTACATTATTTTATGAAATATATCATTTTTCTCGTGTAGTGACGCCGGTTCCTTGAATTTTTGCGTTGAATGAAAAAACACTTCTCAGGTCCTGAATATTTTAATTGACTGCTTGTAGAAGAATGTAAAATAGTAGAGTATTTCTTTGAATAAATTAACAATAAATCATATTAAGTGTGACAGTGTTTTCGTCTGTTAAGTTTACATAATTATGAAAGAAAAACTGATATGGTCAGGTCAGACAGAGGACTCGATCCCAAAACCCCAATATCAGTGGCTGAACGCTTTGTCTACCAAGCTATATTTGCACATGCGACATGATAATGTCAATACGTACAGACAATAAATGCTCAGTCGGTGTAAATGTACATGTGGAAAGCTTACCACTACGCCTACTGCCATACTGAATGTTGTTTGGTTGGCTGAGTTGTTTTTTTTTTATTTGACCTCACCTGTTGTAAATTTGTCTTTGTTTTCTTTGTTTTTATTTCATGATGCAATATTAAATATGATCCAATTGATTTACAATTAAACATTGCATTGCATTGCACTGGCATTGGCATTGTATTGTATTACAATGCAGCATTGCATTACATTGCATTGTATTATATTGTTACTAACGCGAGTCTGATATTGGTTTAACACGTATGAGCTAGCATTTTTCGACTAGCATCAAATTTGCCTAATATACATTGTAAAAAGATTCGAACTTTCCAGTTGCTGACTCGATATCGCTTTTATTTCTTTCTTATCCATATAAAAATAAGGAACAAAAGAGAAAATTACCATTGTTGTCATGAGAAATTACGAACAGACTTTCAGTTTTAATTTATTTTTAGCTAACCGCAACCAATATATTTTCACGTTACTTAAAACGTGTTAAGATCTGGATCCGTGTAAATTATCAATGGTAGACAATATTAAAAGACAAAAATAGCCTGTTGTCTTTAAATATTGATTTAACTTTTTGTTCTGTTTATATCTTACCTTAGATTTCTTGACTTTTGAAAATTCTCCTTTGATATTTATTACAGTAATCCTGTTATTTTTGCTGCGTTATTATGTAAACACATAACTTGAATGACCTGACCAAGGAATTCTATTTTCACTGCATCAGTTATGTAAATCAAATGTGTGGCATGTAAGTACATCACATCCAGTTATCTATTCTTTAATCTAATGTTACAAAATTATATGTTAAATATATTACTTTTTATTACATGCTCTTCAGTGAATTATCGAAAGATTAGAGTAAAATATATTTGATATATTCACAGTGAAAAAATCAAATATAAAGAAAAAAAGAAATGGGTAAATTTAGTCAAAACATGAAATAAAAAGAAAATTTGTTTGTTTTACATTTAAGATCTGTTTTACATTGGAACACCATAATTTATGTTTTCTCTATTGGCTGCAACACTCGTGAAAATATTGCATATGGTGTTCACGCAATGGAATATATTTTGATCTTAAACTGAAACAATTAAATATCCTCTATACATTATACATATTTTCCTATTTTTATAATGCAGTTATTATAATTACGTGTTCTTGTTTTTGCTGTTGTTGTTGGTGGTTGTTTTTTGTTGTTGTTTTTTTTTATTTTTTTTTGGTGATGGAGTGGGGTAGGAGTCTGTTTCTTCAGAATAAACTTTCTATTGTAAAGGTACCGCCTCGGAGGCCTAGTGATAGAGCATCCGCTTTGAGTGCGGGAGGTCGTGGATTTTGATCCCTGGCCGCGTCATACCAAAGACGTAGAAATTGTACTAGTAGCTTCCTCGCTTGGCGCTCAGCATTAAGAGGGTAGTGCTAGGACTGGTCAGCCCGGTGTCAGTAAGATGTGACTGGGTGGGTATCATGTCACGTGTCTACGGCGTGTTATTCCAGTGAGGCAGCACTATGAAGTTGGGCATTGTGCTCACTGGTACAAGTAGACGCCACCGTTTATATGACTGCAAATTGCTGAAAAAGACGTTAAAGACGCATTCTCACGTAGGGGTGACAAATGCTGTCACTGGAGTTATAAAAGTCAAGACAGTGCCATTATACGTTTTATATGGCGAAAATAAGTATCATTCATACCACTTATGTGTCTCCTAACATTTGCACACATTTTATACCTTATACACATGAACAAACTTTTATTTTTACGAGTTTTATGAGGAAGGGGAAAGCAAAAAATGCCTGTCAATGGAAAAAATTAAATAAATTTCGGTATCAATTTAAGTACAAATCATGCCTTGGTAAAGTAAGTTGTTGCTAAATTACATGGCCATTATGGCCATGCACATTTTTAGCTAGTCAACATTTCACTGAAAAAGATAATCCATTTTCAAAATTAATGATATTGTTATGTCATCAAATTCCTATCATTTACGAGTCCTGTTTATATTTGTGAATTGTGAGAGTCATTTCAAAACATATTAGAGTGGAATTATTGTGTAACTTATTGTAATTTATCAATGTATAAGTTAAACATTGTTATATATTCTTTCTAGATGCTGTAAATCAAATAAAAACAAAACGAACTGCATGCCTGCAAGCGTAATTTTTTAAAAATCATTTACGATTCTTGTAATTAACACTGCAAAACAGCATAGATATTTACTTCTAGTATCTGATGTACCACCTATATCGTGCCTGGAATATCAAAGTTACCATATCTGTGGTGTTATGTCATACATATATGTGTTTTCTCGTGAATAAGCCGTGTCAATTGAAAAATACAATCATTTACGAGACGTCATTTACGAGTCATACGCCGACATTTCTTACCGTAGCTTAGGTTTCTTGTGCGTTTTTATGCATCTTTGGACTCATTCATGACGTCAGCTGGAAATCACGTGAATAAAGTTTGCAAGCCGCCATATTTTTGAAAGATTTATGGACGGACAATAGAAGGCATTTGGATGATATTTCTGGAGAGTGATTCTATCAGGATATTACAATAACGGATAACAGTGAGTATATTGTGCATAACAGATTTTGGCCATACTTTTATGTAATTGGAAACGAAGGTGTGCAAAAACTTCACAGAATTAGTAAAACCTCGTTTAAGTACCGTCCCGTAAATGATTGAATGGACTCGAAAATGACAGATATTCTTTTACCTAGATAAAATGAAGTTTAAAAAGTACAGATTAATTTATTTTGCATTCAAACATGTAAACACATTTGTGTGTGTATAAGTATCAGTACATTTGATGTTTAAATGCAAAGTAAATCGATGTTGATTCTTTCACTGACACATATTCCAACAGAAATCTTTTTTTTTTGTGCAATGAACTAAAAGCAAAGCGCGATCGTCTGCTTATCAATCACTTGAATTTGATATAAAATATCATTATAAATCCTCCCTTGTCATTACGTTAAAAATATGTTATAATGCATGCCTGTGTTATGTTTTGAATGAGATGGTACTGCAGATAAAATGCGTTCCGTAAATGACTCTATTCTGTCCCGTGAATTACCAAAAATTTTCCAAGCCTAATTATGGGTAAAAACTTAATTAAAGACATCAAATACACGCTAATAATGAAATTATGATGCTTTTATAATAAATATAAACTATGAATTATATGTATTTGTTATATAAGAAGAAGAAGAAGAAGAAGAAGAAGAAGAAGAAGAAGAATTTTATTAGACTCTAAACTTTACAGTTTCTGGTCTATAACAATACACAATCATATATACAAATAAAATAAAGGTAAACACGGAAATAGATCTATTGTTACGTTGGTGTATATTTGGATTTCGAATTAATCCAACACCTGACACACCCACCAGTGTTTAACGCATGCGCTAGAACTATTAATGACCGGTGCACAACCACGAACCGCGGTCGGCCGTGACTGATTATTTCATTGACTGAGATCGATTACCATATTTGGAAACTGTACTACGATGTTGTGATGTAAATAAATTGGATGACCAATCAATGACAAGGTGAAGTGTTGACCCAGTTACCTGGCCACGATTAGCACACTTAACACGGGACCATTTGACAACGGAATTATTGAGAACAGGTAAACTATACCTTATAAGCATGTAAATCCTTCATGTGATATGGAATTATTTGTGAATTAAACAATAGAAGTATTTATATACCAATTTCGGAAGGTACATGTATAAGATTTCTAATGTATATAAGACGTAAAAATCTTGTTATTTCTCTTTATTTTTTTTCACAGAATGGCCAAGACAAAAGCACAGAGAACGAAAGAGTACAGGGCAAGAAAAAAAGCTTTGTTGGGCGATGAATGGCTTCGAAGAGAGAACCAGCGCGTTAAAAGTTACTTCGTTCCTGTTTCAGAATTAAGAGAAGAAAAGCAAACAGAAAGAAGAGAGAAAAATAAGGTACATGCTGCAAAATACAGACAAAAGAAACGGCTTACCAGAGAACAGAGTGACGAAGGACATGAAAATTCTAGTCCGCCTTCAGTTGTTAATAACGAAAACATTGTAAGCAGTACCACAAATGATAAACCTGTGCATCTAAAAGTGAAAATGAACTTCCGTTCTAGGTCACGAAGTCCATCCAAGGCAGTGGACGCCAGTCAAGAGGTAGGAAAAGAGTATCCCGTGCTTTGGCAAAACAATACAGACGAAATGATAGGTTGGAAGATGAAAACGAATCGTTAAAGCGAAAACTGAACAGTGCCAGAAAGAAGATAGAACGACTTGAAAAGAAAATGCAACCAATACCTTCAACACCAAGAAGCAAAACTGATGCCCTTTTAAGGGGAGAAGGGATCAACCCTAAGAATGCACCCAATGTAAGAAAGAAACTTTTATTCGCCGAATGCCTAAGTGCAGAGATACAAGAAGCGTCATCATCTAACGATCAGCAATGTCAGAGTGTAGTCCGGCGGGTTGTGAGCGGAAAGGTTGTAAAGAAGTATAGAATGAAAACGATGGTTGGACACAACACGAAATTAAACCGCAGAAAGATGAATAGTACATTGAAATCTGTAGAAATACAGAAACGCACGAGAATGCAGGCCATAAATCTGAAGATCGCCAGAGAAATTCGAGAATTTTTGGCACGAGATGATAATTCGAGAGTTTTACCTGGAAAGGCTGATGCGGTGAAGGTAGGAAGGGCAAAGGAACAGAAACGCGTCCTGAATGATTATATGTATAATCTGCATGCCAAGGTTCAGGCGGAAGTGACTTACAAGGTATCTCTTGCAACATTTTGTAGAAAAAGGCCATTGTCAATTACGCTAGTCAATTTTTCATCTGTCTGTGCCAAAAGCACCAAAATTTTGCTTTAAAGCTTAGGTGCCTGAAAAATTTGAAAATTACTGCATGTAGCAGTCCTGATAAGTTTATGGAAACGTATTCAGAAGATGAAACAAAGCACCTGTTGCAAGGAATTTCCAAAACAACAATCATGTATCAAGAGTGGAAACGCAAGAAAATGAAAGATGGACAGGAAAGAATGAGGGTTGTTGACATTGAATTGCCAAAGGGTGAGTTCATTCAGATGATGATCGAAACATACCGACATTTTGCAGAGCATATAAAAAGGGTAATAGAACAGTATACATCGCTTAAGAATATGAAAGATAGATTACCAAATGGACATGCTTTAGTCCAAATGGATTTCAGCGAAAATTATGTATGCCAAAACCTCGAAGAAGTCCAGTCTGCATACTGGAATGCGACAGCAGTGACCCTTCATCCTGCAGTAATCTACTACAAAACAAACAGTGGAATATTAATGCACAAAAGCATTGTCTTTGTTTCGGAGATTTTGCAACATAATGCAGCAATGGTCATTGCGATAGTTAAGAAAATAGTGAATTCTGCTAGGGAAACCCTCGTTGAGTTGAAAGGCATTCATTTCTGGACTGACTCGCCAACATCGCAATACAGGAACAAAACTGTTTTTGATCTTGTCAGCCGATTTCAGGAAAAGTATGCAGTAGATGCGACGTGGCATTATTTTGAGTCGGGCCATGGGAAGGGCCCATGCGACGGCATAGGCGGTACAACTAATAGAAATGCTGATAATGCTATAAAACAGGGCAAAGTTGTCATTCAGGATGCTGAAGATTTTTTCAAATGGGCAGCACATATTCACAGAGTCAAATAGAATACCAGAAGGTTACCGAAGAAGAATTTAATCAAAGTAAACAGGAAGTTAAAGTTCGTAATGAAAACTTGAGGCCTGTGAAAGGAACTATGAAAGTTCACAGCGTTTTGGGCATGGGAGACGGAAATATTCATACAAAAGAGACAACCTGTGCATGTGAAAATTGCTTCACGGAAAGTGGTTTCAATGTAGACACTAGCTGCGTTTGGGAAAGACAGTGACTTAAGAAGGTAGCTGATGTTCCAAATGAGAAATTGGAGAATATAGAAACAGTAGATGAAAGGCCAGCTCAGATGCAATTAGGTGACTTTATAATAATTCCTTACGAAAAGAAATGCTACATTGGCAAAATCGAAGATATAGATAAGAAAGACAAAGAAGTTGAGGTGTCGTGCATGGAGAAATGCAGTAAAGTAGAGCGGCGGTTTAGACGGCCAGCAAAAGAAGATAGAATCTGGGTGGCTAACGGCAATGTTTTGAAGGTGGTCGATGGGCCGAACGCAACAGGAAAATCACGCAGAGAGTTTGCTGTGAGTGACGAGACCTCCAAGTTTATGAAGGAATACACATTTACGCCGTAGTCATTTACGGGACATAGTAATAAGGGACAATACGAGATTTGACTTAACTCAAAAGGGTTGATATTTTGTTACGAATGTTCATGTTTTCCTGTTACGGTCACATATAATTATGTTTGGTTCTTTTGGTATATGCTAGAAGTACTAGTTTGCCGTTAATTTGTCCGAGTTCTTGAACACGAAACGAGTTTTCAAAAAATATTAATGTTGATGTTATCGACACTGGTTTTTATTACTGGGGAGTGGTAATGAACTTGATGATAGAATGTATTAAGAATACAGAGATTTTGCAAGCACTCGAAATCTATAAAGCATATAATGTGTTTATATTATATTGTACATATCAGTAACAACATCTGGTTTAGTAAGTCATTTACGGGACAAGGTGTGACTTTTAATGTGAGATGAACACACGCGGTGATAACTTTACTACGCCCGAAAACTACGATATTTTGTACCATGTGTTCATTTTTAAGTCAAACTGTCAGATATTTGTTTTGAAATTTGGTACACAGTACAATTTTTAGTTAATCTGACTAAGTTCATTAAGACGAAATGTGTTACCTAAACTATAAATGTTAATATTATTTCCATAGTTTGCACAGAAGATTGGACAAGTAGTGATTAAAATCTTTCTTTGAATATCTTAAGTGTGTTTTATGATACTTTGCCATATAATAGTTACGTCTGACTTGATTTGTGCATCATGCAAATAACAATCATTTACGAGATGTCTCATATCATTTAAAGGACAGTTTGAATGCCTTACTTTTATGGATTTAAGCAATGCCGGTTCCTTTTTGTAACATGATTGGTTAAATTTTGAACGTTTTCCCAGTCAGGAAAGAGCAAAACAATTATATTTTCAATTTTTATGTCTAGACTGCTTAAGTTGACAAAAGAGTGTTTGGTTCATTTGAGTAAAAGTTTGTTTTTTTATTTAATTTTAATTTTGCTTATAAATGAAGGTTATGCTTTTTGTATGCATTTGCACAAATGATCCAATTTATGAAATCTATACCAAAACCGAAAGACACACCATTTTAAAGCTGTAGGTGTGCACAATTTACATACTTAAAACAATAGTTGCGAAGGGTAAGTCACGAAAATGATGAAAAAATATTCATAGTTGTTATAAATATGATGCCATATTTCAGAAAGTGGACTAGTTGTACTTGTAAAGTTTCGGAAAACATGGCAATTCATATGATATTTTTGTAATATCGCTAAATCAGCTGTCACTCTGAAAGTAAAAACAAATGAATTTTTTCATATCTCATTTGTCACCCCTACGTGAGAATGCGTCTAAACCCGAACACACGCACACGGATTTGAAAGGAGAGCATTTACAAACTAAGTGACGAAGTGGTGACTCTGTTACAGTGTACTAATTATATGTCATTTCACTGCTTCCAATGGCAAATCAATAAAATGAAAATATACAATGGTACAAGTTAAAGCATAGCAAAAGTTCCTTCTAGGGCACATCTATATAAATATAAAATGTTCATCTTGTAAAATTTTGGTTGCAATGTCTGTTTTATACTGTCAAAAAATGTCAGGTAAGTATTTACGCTAGTTATTTAACATAAATTGTTAAATCCAACAACAAATTAAATCTGTTACCACTTTCAGTAGAGTAAATACGGCAATAGACAATTGACACGGTCATTCCATTACGATTCGATGCGTGAATTTGTTGCGCATAGTTAGAGGGTCGCAATGGGGTTTGTTTTCACATATTAACCATGCATTTGAAGGTAACGATAATATTTAGTTGTTTACATTTAAATTTGCTGATGTATGTCTATCTGGTCGACTGAATGTACATATGTTATGTTCTTCAAGAATTGAGGAAATAAAAGAATCATGCAATCAATCATCCTCGGGTTTAGTAATATGTAATCCATGGAACGCGTTCAGTCAGAGAGTCGCCTCAATTAGGAAAGAATAGTTTAACGTCAGAGGTTATTTCTAAGGTCACGGAGTTTAATTGGCCAGCTTGTAATTACAACAGCTTTCAATATCAGTAGCTCAGTCAAGTGTGACTTACCGAATTAAGATATTCCATCTCAAGAGATGGAATAATTATGATAATTATAAATATACAACAGTAAATAACTTATAATCCATGTTCGAATCTTCCAGACTCAGGTGTTTAGGTAGTTTATATGCCGCAATGTTCTGGTGTGTATATTGCAGTGTCATCCTAAGTGGCGTGTACTATTTTTAGAAACTACATAGACTTCATAAACTTTGAATAAAGTATTTACTTCTGATTTCTTTTATATCAGACCTTATATTAATTAGATGTTATTGAAAATAACAGTTCCACAGTTGTTACTACTTTATACTTTAATTAAAATTTATGGAATATCGGACAATTCAGTTATGAAACGCTTTTCAATCTTGGGGAGATGTTTATAACAGCATGGCCCGCCATATCGAGCAGTAAAATGCATGGTTAGAACAGAAATAATAAATATGTTCCAATAATTATATCAGTAACTGTTGGTAAAATATGGACAGTCGCGATTTAATTATTATGCATCCGAACTCCTGTCCATATTTTATTAACTGATAAAATATAGGGACATATCTATTAATTTTTAAAGAAACAAAAACTAACCTGCAAGAAATTATTACAGTGGACGCAACTTGACCCCGATGGTTGACCTTTGTATCATAAAACATAATGAGGCACAACCTTTTATTGAAAAGGTGTGTACGTAAAACGCTTAATCTCTTTGCATTTATAAATTTAAAAGTGACGTAGATTTATCGTGATCTAGACAGTATTATACACGTCAAGAGCTGCAGGAGAAAATGGAAATATAAATTTGTGTAAATATAAATTATGTATTGGAAAGTTTTAACTGATAAAATGTAAGCATACTTACTTTAATACTGCACTGTATACAAACTAATTCCATATAAATATATACGGCTACCCTAAGCAACCCTTATTTCTAGTGAAACAATGAAATAATCGATATGAATAATCAGCCTAAGGTCAACCATTGCGGTCAAGTTGCGACTACTATATCATAGATAATTTATTGCGTAAATAAAATAGAAAAAGTTGAACACGACAAAATACCTTTTAGAAGGATAAGCATATTGCACTTGTTTAGATCACCGAGTCATAGGCAAGGGCATAGGTGCACGGTTAGCATGGATTAGTAGAAGGGAATATAATAGACATCTGCGAATTAAGGAGGTAGGTTACCTTAATATTTGTATGTGCGCATGTCTAACCGGAAGCTAACGTGATGATTTACGACGACGTTTACGACAAACTAAATGTGTTTGTATATCCATTCTTCTAAAAACAAATCATGAACCTGTCTCCGATCTGATGCTTTATGGTTTTATAATGCAGAAATAATGAATAAATTGCCGCAGAAACGCTTCAAAACAATGTTGCCTTAAAATGACGTCATGACGTTACGTGTCAGTTACCGCGCAAAATTAATAGCTTTTATTTTGAAAGTACGTAATTCTGTGCATTTTCTTTGTTCGAACTATTTTCAAATAACCATTATTTGCTGAAATATTTTTTATGAGTCTTTTGCTCTGAATAATAATCAATATTTTGCTTCTTTTCTGTAGTTATATTGAAATCTTATGCGGAATGTAAGAAAATGGATGATGGTTACCAATGTTATTTGAAATATAGTTGGGTAAAAGGTTACTTGTTACGGCCATTTTCAAATAAAAAAACTAGCAGTTTGATTTGTAATACCTATTTTTCAGTTTCAGTTGATAATTTGTCACTTATATACTAAAACTAAGATCCAAAATTGTTCAAATTTCAGTAGAAAATTGTGGTTTCTTGAATTGAATTGATGTTACCATGGAAACGAAGCCCGTGACCTATATATCTAAATGTAAAATTCAAAAGCGTTAACACTGGTCTATTTAAGGAACACAGCTTCGGCTTTTTATTTTCATTTCAACAATATCCATGAGAATAATAGCAGCATGCTGAACGATTTTCCATGAAAAATGCCAGACGAAGGGTACTGCTGTAACTATTTTAAGCTGTGAAATTTGTTTGAATAAATGCAAATAACACGAAAATATAACTTACGTTAGAAATAATATGTTTTAAGGCTACATTAGGCCACACCAAATTGATAAGTTGTTCATCGGATTTTTTTCTGAAAAAATTGAGGCGGCGAGCGAAAAAATAATTTAAATATTTGTTTAGGTTTTTGAGAAAATCAGGAGCGAGCGAAGAGCGAAGAAATATATTTATCTTCATTTGGCTCTCGGCTGACTAATAAAAACCTTAAAATAGAATGCATAGCCCTTTTAAATTAAAAAGTAAGTCCCCAGGGATTGAGAAAATCTGACCTGCAGACGCACAACAAAGCGAACTCGTGAAAAAAAATGTATTAACAGTGTCATACAGTACACTGTAATCAAATAATGCATGCTTTTGAAAATGCTGTTAGAAAATATGTAATAAACAACAATGCATAACCTTACACCATACTTATCACATACATATCATTATGTGACTTGAATATTTACTGCTATGAAAATCTAGCATTCTTAGCTGACTTTACAAAGTTTTTGATACATCAAATATTAAGTTTTATATAATGACCAATAGCTCTGTACTTTCAAAGCTTCTGACTATCATGCCCCTTTTACTGGCAAAGCTCTAACTCAGAAAAGTCGAGCATGATGTCTTATTGTACAGCTCTTTTTCTAACTTTAAACTTTCATAACATATTAAATTTGTTGAAACAAAGTCTCAATTAAAGTCTGAAATGGAGATTAACGTACATTACCATTAACATTAGTCAACTAAATGATTGGAAAATTTGAAAATCGAAACGGTTCTGAAAACAACTCATAATGTAAATTCCTTACCCCACCAACTTTCGTCTGCAAATGCTGATCATTTGGACAGGAAAAACAGAAAACAGATAAGTGACATGCATCAATAAGTATTTACCCTTACCAAAATAATGTATATTGATGTTATCAAATAAATTAGTAAGCTTTTCTTCATCCAGTTTTCAATGAAATAAAATGATTTTTCAGCATGTAATTTGGTAAACATTTGAAGAAAATGGCGTAACTGCATAAAGGGGAAACAACTTTAATGCAACTAAATATAAGTGAACATTATGATTTATTATAGACGATGTGTGCGTAGTATGTATTTATTTTGATTAAAATCCATTTGAGAACAATCTAGGACTGGAATTATAAGCATTTATACACTTTTACGTCCGTAAAAAGTAGCGCACCAAAACATTTTGGATTGATTTTTTTCAATGGGGCGAGCGCAAGCCAAAAACAAAAAAAAAAATATTTTTTTTGTGTTTCTGAAAATATACGAGCGGCAAATCCGATGAACAACTTTTTAATTTGGTGAGGCCTTAACAATACAGATAATTTTATTCAATATTTATTTTAAAGAAATTACGACAAAAAGCAATATATAAGCTATTTTAAACATCTCTGTTGCCATGGTTACTTTAAACTTTAAGAAAAATAGGGTACCATGTAAAGTGCTTGGTATTTTTCTAATAATATTACCCAAATATTCCACGTTAGGTATTAACAGAATGGCACTGAAGCCGTCGAAAAACCCCGTTTTTATACATAGTTGTTTAAAAATGAGAGAAAATGCGTTACCATGGAAACACGAGCCCCGCGACATATACATTTTAAGCTTTTATTAGAAAGCTAACGCGCATACTAGAAAAATTATCAATTATGCAGACTTCTACGGATATCAACGAACCTAAAATACACTGAAAAGTGTTAAATATCCGTATTTTCCTTCTTCTTTCAATATAAAATATCTTTGGAGGGTCATGTTCTTCAAACCTGGATAAAAATTGAACTTGAAGGGACTGAGATAAACGAAATTGAGATTGTAGCAGTTAAAACATTATATTACACGAAATACAAAAAATTGCTGTGGTTCAACTAATTTGAATTTACCCTGGTAACAAGGTAACCTACCTCCTTAAGTCTACGTGAACTGTAAACACCTAGGACGATCGAATTTTCAAGGGGACTGTCTCAACATGAGAATTTTAATTTATGTGTGGTAGGAAACCTATAATGATGGTAAGGTCTGGCTTATTATGTCACCGCACAGGATAAGATTTGGATTTGTCTGTCCGTCCGTCTGTTCGGCAGAGAAATGTTTTGTTATACATATCGCAAAAAGTATTTGATCTAGCGTCATAACACTTTCCTGAAATGTTCTTCGATATTATAAGTTGCGCATCTGCAACAAAGTTGAAAAAATTAGCTAGTCTGATTGCAATGTATCCGTATTCCATCGTCGTCGTCGTCCGAAATGAAAAAAAACTAACTGTGTCTAAACTGTGTCAGCTGGGATCAAAACATTGTGAAAAATGTAGAAAACGTAATATTTTGCGTCTCCATTCCTTTGTTGTTATTATATGCCCGAAGGAACGTATTTTGGGATACCCCAGGTGTTCATCTGGCCGTCTGTCTGTCTGTGTGTCCGTCTGTCCGTTAGCAATTTCGTGTCGACTCCGCTCTGTAACTCGTGAACCCCTTGAATGATTTTAAACAAACTTGATACAAATGTTCTCCACATCAAGACGATGTGCATAGTGCCTGTATTAGGTGGCTCGCTTTAAGGTCAAAGTCACACTTAGGGGTCAAGGTCATACGACTTTGTTTCGTGTCCGGTCTGTAACTCTTGATCTGTTTGAAGGAGGATTAAAGACACATTGCACAAATGTCCACCACATCGAGACGACGTGCAGAGCGCATGTTTTCTGTTGTATAAACATGTATGGTACCTGCAAAGTTAAGGTGTATTTCGACATATCTGTACCTGGTAATGATTTTTAGTGGACTTGTTTTAGGGGAATTTCTTACCTTTGTTGTCCTTTACCTTTGGGCTTCAACAGTAAAGTTCTTTAAATTTTTCTCCCATCCTCTGATATTTGACTTAATCAAAAACTTAAACCAAAAATTCTAAGTTAAAAAGGGGCATAATTCTGTCAAAATTCAAATCAGAGTTATGGGGGTTGTTTTTCCTGGTGAATACTTCGATAGTTAATAACTATTTTAAGATTCAAGTCAATAGCTTTGATAGTAACAGAGATATTTGACTTTATCAAAAACTTTTACCAAAAATTCTAAGTTAAAAGGCGGCATAATTCTGTCAAAATTCAAAATCAGAGTTATGGGGATTGTTTCTCCTGGTGTAGACTTTCATAGTAAATAAGTATTTTAAGTTTCAAGTCAATAGCTTTGATAGTAACAGAGATATTTGACTTTAACAAAAACTTTTACCAAAAATTCTAAGTTAAAAAGGGGCATTATTCTGTCAAAATTCAAACCAGAGTTATGGGGATTGTTTTTCCTGGTGTAGACTTTGATAGTAAATAAGTATTATTAGTTTCAAGTCAATAGCTTTGATAGTAACAGAGATATTTGACTTTATCAAAATTCTTTTACCAACAGCGACGCCGACGCCGGAGCGAGTGCAATAGCTCTACTTTTTCTTCGAAAAGTCGAGCTGAAAACAGGCACATCCAAATTCATATCACCCACCGCATAGTGATGATAGAAATACCCAAACCCTATTGCTGTTATTAAATACTTTTCCTACCGCGCATAATATAATCAAATTATGTTGAGACGGTCTCCTTGAAAAATCGATCGTCTTAGGTGTCCACAGTCCACGTAGACTTAATTCGCAAATGTCTAATAGGAATAAAGGGACTATTGTAAAGGCAATATATAGGCTAAACAACAAGTAAAATTAGTACTGTATGGTGGACTGAATATCTCTTAGCTGTCATTTAAAGGAGTGCACAATGAAAAACAACAAACACTTTATTCATTTTGTTTTTATTAATGATGATACCCTATGACATTAGCAAGAAAAGCATGTCTGTTCTTACTTCCCTTTATACAATAATAAAAATTCGTAATTATCAATGGTGATTTATGGCATGTCAAACGTTGCTAAATTATATATGTATGTTATTATTATTGTATGTTTGTTATTGTTATTCAATGTCTTGTCATTCATATTCTAAAAGTCATGATTGTTATTCTATATTTCGTTATTAATCCCCCGCCACAAGTGGTGGGGAGTTATAGGAATGGTCTCCTTCCGTCCGTCTGTCCGTAACACTTTCGTGTCCACTCCATATCTCTTAAACCCCTTGAAGGGTTTTCAGGAAACTTGGGTCAAATGATCACCTCATCATGCCGATCTGCAAAACTCATGAGTCAGCCATGCCGGCTCAAGGTCAAGGTCACATCTCAAGGTCAAAGGTTTGAGCCTTCCGTTTTGTGTCCGCTCTATATCTCCTAAACCCCTTGAAGGAATTTTATATAATTTGGGTCAATTGATTACCTCATCAAGACGATGTGCAGAACCCATGAGTCAGCCATGCCGGCTCAAGGTCAAGGTCACAACTGAAGGTCAAAGGTTTGAGCCTTCCATTTTGTGTCCGCTCTATATCTCCTAAACCCCTTGAAGGATTTTCATCAACCTTGGGTCAAATAATCACCTCATCAAGACGATGTGCAGAACTCATGAGTCAGCCATGCTGACTCAAGGTCAAGGTCACAGCTGAGGGTCAAAGGTTTGAGCCTTCCATTTTTTGTCCGCTCTATCTTTTCGTTTTGAGCTCTGTATCAAACTTGGGTCAAATGATCGCCTTATCAAAACGATGTGCAGAACTTATGAGTCAGCCATGCTGGCTCAAGGTCAAGGTCACTGTTTAGGGTCAAAGGCTTGAGCCTTCCATTTTGTGTCCACTCTGTATCTCCTAAACCCCTTGAAGGATTTTCATCAAACTTGGGTCAAATGATCACGTCATCAAGAGCTCATGTGTCAGCCATGTCAACTCAAGGTCAAGATCACAACTCAAGGTCAAAGGTTTCAGCTCTGTATCTCCTCAACCCCTTGAAGGATTTTCATGAAACTTGGGTCAAATGATCACCTCATCAAGACGTTGTGCAGAATTCATGAGTCTGCCATATCAGTTCAAGGTCAAGGTAACAGCTAAAGGTCAAATGTTTACCCTTTCACTATCCATAACAGTGGCGGAGGATTTAGCTGTCTTTCAGACTGCCTTGTTCTTATTGTATCTTTGATATTGTTATTCAATGTCGTGTCGTTCATATTCTAAGTCTTACCATTGTTATTCTATATGTCGTTATTCTTATTGTATGTTCGATATTCTTATGGTAAAAGTCATTATTGTTATTCTATATTTCGTTATTCTTATTGTATCTTTGATATTGTTATTCAGTGTCGTGTCATTCATATTCTAAGTATTACCATTGTTATTGTATATTATTATTATTATTATTATACCAGATTTATATAGCGCCCTTTTCATGATCAATTTCACGTTCAAAGGCGCTTTACATAGTTCAAATGCAGCCACATAAGCAGGGCGCATAATTCATCCTCTACTAGTACAGACACAGAGCGATCTGACCAGAGGGACAGAGTTAGACAAAGCCCCCACGACAGAGAGATCAGAAATCAGATACAGGCTTGTCCGGCTAACTTAGCCTAGCTCGTTGCGAATAGACAGCCTGGTTCTTTAACGTGCCCAGTGTATAGCACTGATACACGCAAGGATTATATATGTCGTTATTCTTATTGTATGTTCGATATTCTTATGGTAAAAGTCATCATTGTTGTTCAATATCTGACGATTCTATTTACAAAACGTGTCATTCTTATTCTATGTTATGTGATTGTATTTGTATAGCGTCGCTGTGCTATTTATATCGCGGGAAATCGCACATATAATAGGAATATCAAGCTTACAAAAACAATAATGAATATACAACAATAATAACGTCTTTTACAATACGAATATGGAACATACAATAAGAATAACGACATATAGAATAACAATGGTAACACTTAAAATATGAATGACACGACATTGAATAACAATAACAAAGATACAATAAGAATAACGAAATATAGAATAACAATAATGACTTTTACCATAAGAATATCGAACATACAATAAGAATAACGACATATACAATAACAATGGTAAGACTTAGAATATGAATGACACGACATTGAATAACAATATCAGAGATACAATAACAATAACGAAACATAGAATAACAATAATGACTTTTACCATAAGAATATCGAACACACCATAAGAATAACGACATATACAATAACAATAGCCAATTTTAGAATATGAATGACACGACATTGAATAACAATAACAAACATACAATAATAATAACATACATGTATAATTTAGCAATGTATGACATGCCATAGTGATTCACTTTTGAAATTTCACATATTTTAGAGACTTACCACAAGGGAAACAATGTTTATAAATGGAGTGAAATTGTTGAGTGACCTAATCCTGCCTGTGTTATATCAATGCAATGGGAAAGTAAGCTTACCTTCTATGCAGGATAATACAGTCTAACAGCTCTGAAATTGTTTTCTTTTATTTTCTAATATTTCTAGATAGTTCCCATACTTTATAGGTAGCAGAGATTGTTCACTTTTCAGCAGTAGCTTTTTCAACATATTTTACCTTGTGCTGTTCTGTGGGTTTTGACGTTTTCAAAACAGTCGTATGTTTGTTGACAAATTTCACCATAATTAATGTCACACTTCCCCCAGGACATTAACTGATTGGATAATACATTGTACATGATGTTGCATATACATATTTCAGCGTGCACTTGCATGACATTCATACCCGACCGTTTAGCTCAGTAGGGAGAGCGTTGGTCTACGGATCGCGGGGTTGCGAGTTCGATCCCCGGACGGGGCGTATGTTCTCCGTGACGATTTGATAAAAGACATTCTGTCTGAAATCATTCGTCCTCCACCTCTGATAATTCATGTGGGGAAGTTGGCAGTTACTTGCGGAGAACAGGTTTGTACTGGTACAGAATCCAGGAACACTGGTTAGATTAACTGCCCGCCGTACTGTTGAAAAACGGCGTTAAACCCATTACAAACAAACAAAAGCATGACATTCATTTCCGCATCAGTCAGAATTTCTGAATATCGTATTGACCGGAAAGTCAGATGAGAAGGATATACAAGTTTTCTATAACCTTGAACATGAAATGTGGGAAGTGCAAATGTTGTACGGTGGCAGAAATGACACTTGTTCAATATGCAAGGTAGCCAGTTACGAACTGAGCAGTTAACGTAAAAATACTCTTGGAAGAGGTTAGCATATTTTCCCGTTGGGTACTATGATCATAGTATACTTAGGGGTAGGAAATAACACTGTACAACGGCATTTATTTCGTGTCAGTGGGATTGACCTGGCGGGGATAAACTTTGGAACAAAAGGATTAAAAGTGGAGTGAATCGTCTCAGATGCGTTAGTCGACAAACCATTACAAAAGGCGGCCTACTTCGTTCCTTTGTTTGATTCTTGCGGCCGCGGTGTCTATTTTTGTACTTTTGTAAATATATCAATGATGCACATATGCTTATATACACTGCTATAAGAGTTTGAAGGTGATTGTTCTTCTATTCTTACTTTTCCTTTAGGCTTTATTTTAACTTGGTGTCATACATCTGCCACGTGTTTGTCAACCAAAACACAATTGTCAACATATTTCTTTGTTTTACATTTATGTTAACTGTAAGTATTGTCTCGATTATTTCAATACAATAAGGTTATGTATGTATAAATGTAATGACATTGTTTCAAAGACCTACAATTTCATTTGTATCTTATAGCTCCGTGAAACGTACGAAGTTATGTATCTGCAGTTGCCCTTGTTTACTTCTCAGTATCTCTATACAACAGTATCTCGTTTCATGATGTCTTTACCTGAACTCACGAATTCTCCAAATTAATCGTCACTTTTCACGTATAAATCTTGTTATCAAATTACCTTTCACTTTTTGAATTAGTACTATGTTGTATGTTCCATATTATGTGAATTTATATACAATTTAATGTTTTGCATTGTATACTTGTAAAACTGTAATCGGTTTTGAGTTAATAATGGTATGTTCTGTTCTGTTCAATAGTGCACGATACATATACATTGACTCGAGAAGCCACGTGAAACGACCTCTTCACATTTTGTTTCATGGTTTGGAGTTCTACTTGCTTTGCTAGTCGAGCTGTTGCAATGCAATTGTTGCATATCATCTAGCACAGGTGTAGTTTAGATTCACCACTTCAGAATCCCTTCTACAATCAGTTGACAGGAAGCGACAATACGAAAGTAAACATAAGCATAGTAGCTTTGAGAATATCTTTGAAGGAATACAAGCGTTGAACCATATGTTGTTTCTGAATTTCATCTCCTGGTGTGGAGGTTTATTTAATTGTACCCGCTTAACTCAGTAGGTAGAGCGCAGATCTACAGATCGCGGGGTCGTGAGTTCGATCCCCGGGCGAGGCGGATGTTCTTCGTGACGATTTGATAGAAGACATTGTGTCTGAAATCATTCGTCTTCCACCTCCGATTCATGTGGGGAAGTTGGCAGAACAGTGGTTAGATTAACTCTGTTACATAATTGAAATACTGTTGAAAAACGACGTTAAACCCAAAACAAACAAACACAATTTAATTGTACCAAATCACTTAATTTCCATCTTCTAGTCCTAAATGTTCATCAAATGTAATATGTCCGAAGCTTTATGAAACACAAATCCCGAATCAATAGCTGAGACGGCCGGACTAGAAATTAGATTACATTTATAGGATCTTCTTACAGATTCTATTACTACAGAATGACCAAGGATTTGACAGATACAGGCGAATAAATGGAAGAAGAAAGTCGGATGATCTATAAGGTTTTTGTTAAAAAAAAAAAGCCCTTTTTACGCGTCAATATCATATCATTTATTATACATGCAGCTATTCAATTGTAAAATTCGTGTATCCATTGACATGCTAATTGGTGCGTATATTTCTATAGCTTCAGTATGCCACACATTATCAATGTCTATTGGATTGAAAAGTCGGGAGTAAAATACGGGAAAGCTGATCTTTATTCATTTGATTTATTGTAGACTTCAGTAACAAGAAACGTATATGCATACAGATATTAAAACAAATAATATTTTATAAAAACAATATTACGTTTTGAAACAGTGTCATTATAATTATGCACTAACGCAATGAATACTTAGCTGTCAGTTCTAAAATAGCGTTTATTTTGATAATCCAGTCTTGAATGTAAATTTTTAAAGAGGAAATTGAGTTCTGGCTTTCGTCCATTTTTTTTTTTTTGTATTTTTTTTTCGAAAATCAATAAAGACATATCATGCTGTTGCCAAATTATATTCATTATAGTTACAATACATTTATATACACTACGAGGGTTGTCCAAATAAATCGTGGACTCTCGGAGTAGATCATTTTTTTTATTGACGTTCGATTGCAATTATCTTACACACGTGTGTATTTTATCTGTTTTCAAGAAACTATTGAATGAGCATTCTATGCTTGTAAGGGATCTTTTTACAGATTTTATTTATCAAAAAAATAATTTTGAGCAAAACTGTTTTCGAGGTTTTATTGAGGACCGATACATGTGAGCGGTGCATCATACAAGGTGCAACAGTATATAATTTGCGATCCATCATCAGACTGTTACAACAAACAAAAGAACAAGGACAAATATCTAACAGGGAAGCCATGTTCCAAAAACGCAGCCTCCCAAAACAGCAATTAAGCACGCGAACGTGCACATGACCAACACATAAACTCACATAAAGCTAACACACAAGGACAAAACGAACAAATAAAGGAACACAATGGGGCACCGCCTTGGAACGGTGGTTAGCAAAAACACCACCGGGGAGCTTAAACCGGTTTATGATGCATCTGACCTTAATCTTACCCCCACCATGTTCCAAAGTCATAGCACAGTGTAAAAAAAATATCCCCAAAAATCAAGACAAAAATCAAAATAGCTCAGTCCCGTTCGAATTTAAAGGCACTGGCCTCCAGGTCGTTCGACAACAAAACATTTTTTCCAGATATCTGGAAACCAATGCTATACTTCTTAAGAGTGCTTTGAAACTTAATTACTGACAGACTTTACGTTACGGAAACACACGAGAAGTTGTTTATATTACTTTTTACGATGTTTGTAACGCTTTACTCGAGGTAAACCCATGATTATAAATATCCGTATTTAACGCGGATCACTAAATCCGCCATAGCGTTATTGGTAACGACAGCGGAAAACTTCCTTGTTTTCGCGGCCGTCCGGGTTCGATTTCCGACGCGGTCTTTTTTTTTTTTTGTCTTGGTTTGAACTTTTTAAGACAGTTCAGAAACAAAAACTCATATTCTAATGTTAATAATATAACCAAACTTCAATTTGAAAGAATGATCATTTTTAGCCAAACTCTAGTGGTCTGTTCCTTTAAGAGCTACCTATCATAGAGTCCTCCATCTGTTTCGCCAGACCACAATCAAAGAGGAAGCGTAGCGTCCAACTGTAAAGGGCTGGACACTAACATACGGCGTGTCTCAAAACAGTTGGGTCATAACCTCTTTTAAAAAAACGTTTCGTAACTTTACTAAATACAACTGCAAAGTTGCCGTGTAAACCAGATCCCCATAAAAATGGAGAAGTGTCTTTAAATCTCTATATTATTATACTTTAAAATAGAAGAAGTGGAAACTCCACAGGCCGCTCAACACGACAAAAACGAAAATGTTGCAGGTTCGGTTTGAACGTTTACAGCGCTTTTGAACGTTAATTTTACGGATGAAAAGAGCGGTATAAAAATCTGGTAAATAATAATAATAATAATAAAATAATTGAGCCTGTTCATGGACGGTAGTGAAAATGCATGCTACCGTCCACGCCCTCTAGCCCCGGGTTGAGCAGAACTCAACATTTACACATACTAAAAATACAAAAAAATCAATTTAGAGACATCCGCAGATGTGTTCATACGGCGGTGCACATGGAACCTTCAATGATACACTAGGTGTAATTCCATGAAAAGCGGCGTATGGTCCCCAGATAAAATAATGGGTTTGCCCTAAACGAGAAAACAATGGGCAGAACTAAACAAACTGGAATTTAGAAAGGGGATCCGAGATTATGGAAACCAAATCTGGATTACGATAGTAAAACTTAGCGAAGTATTTACGTAATTTATAATAACGATAGCCTTGTTGAAGAAACTTATTTGTAATATATTGATTACGTTCATTTAAATCCTCAACATGACTAAACGCTCTTGCAAACCGAATTAATTGAGAAATGTATATCCCATAAGATGTTGCCTTGGAAAATTTACAATACTAAAAATAAATAAAATCTGAAAAGTAGATCCCTCGGAAGCACCGAAAACAAGGCAAACAGTGAAAATTGCAGACTCGGTTTGATTGTGTCTGTTCATGAGCAGTAATGGAAAAATGCAACACTGCCCACGCCCCCTAGCACCGGCTTAAGCAGTATTCAATCTTCATTCTAAAGTCATCCCTCTTCTCATACATTTTGACATGTATGAAATTGTAAATAGATGTAAATCTAGAAATAAAGCCTAAGTCGTTAGTTTTATTTATAGTTGTTAGTTTTGTTTAACAAACTACCGGCTTTATGAACTTCGTCACAGGTTCACATAGTATAATTTGTTACAATGCAACTTGTAAAAAATGCTTTGAAATTGCGAGCGAGAAAAGTAGCATTTTCCCTGGCAAAAGTCTTTTGAATTAGGGCAGGTAGTTTTTTCATTTATTGAATTATTTGGTAAACTGGTATACAAAGTAGAAAAATCGTATGTATTGACTGAAGACACCTTGTAATTATTATTTGTAAACTTATCCAGGATTTCGACAGAATTCTTTACCGACCAAAATAAGTTTTTTCCAGAGTTTTCATGTATTTTATCACAATATCTTTTCACGTTAGCTTTGACAACAGTAAGGCATGATGTTAATAACTTGGAAATAGAGCTTGAATTAGCGATAAATCTCACATTGTCAACATTTTCGCTAAACGTACGTTAGCGTTAATTATTCTGAAGTCGCACTGCAAAATTTCAAACATCATTAGTTGGTGAACAGTTTTCACATGATGCATACGAGTGATCAAAAACGTCAGGTAAAAATGGCGACTTCGGAAGATGCCGCAGCGCATCGGAAAGACGTCAGATCGTGTGTAGATACCGGAGTAACTCTTCTATACACTTTTGTAGACTTTTCGAAGTAAATGTTGAGTTCTGCTCAACCCGGGGATAGAGGGCGTGGACGGTAGCATGCATTTCCACTACCGTCCATGAACAGGCTCAATCAAATCGAGCCTGCAACATTTTCGTTTTTGTCGTGTTGAACGACCTGTGGAGTTTCCACTTTTTCTATTTTATTTGCAACATGTACAGAGGCATGAGAATATTTCTTGAATACTAGTTTCTTAGGGGCTTCGCAGATATTCTACGGGACATTCAGAAATAGCGTCCCAAAGAGACAGGAATGCTGCGATGGTAACAATATGCGGCTCATAAAAGTGAGAAGTGTCTCAAGTTACAGGATGCTGAAACTGAACAAGTGTACAGTGACTATTTTGAATGTACCAACGATCTGTAACTGTTGCATGTACTTTTGTGATGGGTTCTTCGTCCATTGAAAGTGAATGGGGCATGCAGGATATCATTTTAGAAAGGGTACACATCACACTATATGTGTTTTACAGTAACGATGTTACAACATGCGGCGGTCATATCTATATGCTCTAATTTAACATCATGCAGAGAATAATAATTCTAAATCACAACGTTTATATTTAGTGGTAACTTCTCATAAATAAATAAACAATGACATTGATTTCTAGTAGTTCAAAATTCATGGGTTAAACAATTATTTAAGCGGGGATTTTTTTCGGAGAACACACCAGAATTTAAGCAACCCTGTTATTGGATGGTGTGGTCAGATCTTCCCCTGTGGTCAGACGGATCGATGTATTATAATATTATGTACACACGAGCCGTCAGAAGGACTGCTCGTGACTCTTCTTAAATTTGATTCAAATCGAATATATATTAAAAAAATGGTTTTATTACTAGTTTATTGATACGTATCTCACAACACAACCATAACAGCAAGATATTTTAACCTGTTAAATGTGTAGAAAAAACTCTTGACAATATTCAAACGTAAAATACCCGCTGTTTATCGAGAGATAAATAAACAATATAATTTTTTTTTAATTCTAAATAACATAAACGTAGAGCACTTAAAATAAATAATAGCAGTAACATACAATCAATTCGTTTACATTTCATTTCTTTCATATTGAAAGATACTTCTGTAGTGTCTTTATGAAAGCTGATCCTGTGTTCTGATACGGAAGATGTTTTATTCACCCTAACAGTAGAAAAAGACTATTTTCTAATATCTGTAAGCTCCGTTTCTGAAAAGAAATATGATTTATACGTTTCAACCATACATAAAACAGTATACAATTAACAATTCCCGCATTTCTGAAAAAAAGCAGATATATGTTTTAAAACTACAAATAACAGTTATGTATCGCCGAAGAACGAATGAAGCAGTGTGTGTGTATGCCTGTGCAGTTAGTTCAGTGACACTTTGACTTTATGGAAACGGGTTGACTTTCAGATTTTTACTATTACATTAAACTGATGTCATTCGTTTGAAAGAAACAATCTTCTAACATGGACAAATAATTTACATCTGTATTTTGGCATGTCATCACATGTCAGTACATTCGCATTGCACTGATATAAGTGCTGAATAACTTGAATTCTACAATTGCAGCTTTGAACTGAATTTAGGCGATATCATTACAATATGCGGGTCTGCACTCAATCGATAGTCTTTAAAAATTGTTATGAATTAACGTTCAACAAGCAAAAATACTCACGGTGTAGAATATCTTCTGTTATAATTTCTTGGAGGTCTTAAATCTTCTGATGCCCGTCTTCTTTCTGTCCTGGTGTCTTCCGATCTCCGTCTTTCATTTCTTCTGTTATTATCAGATGTTCTCCTGTTTTCTTCTGACCGGCGCCTTTCATTTTCAGATACTCTTCTGTTTTCCCCCGTGTTGCGCCGTCTGTCACCCTATAAAATAATGTCATGTAATGCACACATGTACACTCAATACTAAAAACTACACCACTTGAATAATTTGCTTCTTTCATTCTAGCGTTCGCTTTCAAATTTACAATTAATTCCTGGAATGAATTAGCAGTTATAACTAATACTTCTTTTCAACTATGAGAATAAAATTTCAGTGCAAGGCAATCGTTTTACACACAGCTTTTCTCATTTGGATCAATGACTGCATATTGAATTTAATATTTCCCTCTCATTTAAGCTTCTTATGTTGTGTTATGTCTTGTGTTATGTCTTCTTACGCAACCAATGATTTGAAGCTTCTTATATGCAAACGGTATGCATTATATTCCGTACCACGGCCGCAATTCCGTGATGTATTATGTCACTTTTCGTTATCATTTGTTCAGTGCTGATATTGCACTCAGTGTTGTCATATTTTCTGGTCCTTTTTGGATAATGGAGAACATTTGATTTGAGAAGAACAAGAACAGACTTCCATTTAAGCCGGTGCTAATAGTACTTCTCATGAGCAGATTTAGTTAATTAAGATTGCTTTTATTCTGCTTGATTGCGTTCTACGCTTCCAAAGGACCCTCCTTATAGATTTTACCAAGTCTTTCAGAGCCGTTTGGCGGCTGTAACACGTTGCTCGGTGCTCGGACTCAGTGTTATTTTATTTTATGGTCACACACTCAATTTTACTGTTATAGAATTCTTCCTAAGCCGGTGCTAGGGGCATGAGGAGTATTGCACAAGATTAATTCCACTCTCATGAACGGAGGCTGCTATTATTTTGCTTGGTTGCGTTCTATGCTGCCGGAGGAACGTGTCTTATAGATTTTATCATCTATGATTGAGTTTCATTGCAGCCAGAGCAATGAAATGTTAGGCCTACTGCACATTTTATTTCCTACAAACAAACCCAATTTACTGTATTTTGTTTGTCCAAAGAATATTATATAAAATTTGATACTTTATGATTCTTTTATAGCTGAAAACTTGTGTAATGTGTTTTGCTTAATTGTTGAATTTAATCAATTTTATAGAAAGTCTGGCTTTGTGCAGATTTATGCCCAATTTGTAAAGCTCACTGGGTGGATTCTTCTATTCAATGAGATAATTTGTGTATTTTATCACAACGCACGCAGTCATTCTTCAATAACGAACTTACTGAATGTCTCCTGTCTTCCTCACTCTTGTATTTTTTTTTGGAACTCTGTTTCATGCAGTAAGTACAAAGCCCGATAAGAATTGAGAGCACTAGAACCCCTCCTGCGCCAGCTGCCACCGGAAGTACCCAGTCTACAAGACGATAAGAATATATTTAATTAAATGAACAATCAAATATATGTATTTCTTTTCAACTTATTAAACAACGTATTTTTGATACATAATTACAAAAATGGTATTCAGATACGGCTTCCATCATCCTGTCGTATATTTAAACACGATTTTGAAATGTAAACATTACTTAGAAGTTAGATGTTTTAACTGAACTAAAATATAGATCCGCCTTGTCAAGATTTAAAAACACTTCGCCATAGCTTATTAATTGAAACAGGAAGATAATACCCAATCGAAAGCAAAGAATGTGTAGGTTGTAATATGAATAATGTTCAAAATGGATTTCATTTTTACTTGTTTGTCCAATATTCCGTGATCTAAGAACTAAGTTCTTTAAACCATATTTTTTTTATCAAAGTCTAGAAAAATTTATTTTTGATTTGTTAAATCATTTGTATTTTGCTACCAAAACCGCATTTTATAAATCAATATGGAAACTAATCACCTATTTAGTGTGCTCATTTTATGTTTTGATCTTCTGCAAAAGTTTATTTTTTCATTTTGCGATGGCTATAGACATTGTTATTATGTTTTATGCTACTAAAGATATACGTATTCTTATATTTAATTTTTTAACCAGATGGAATGATTTTAAAGTCGATATGATTGCGCAGCTTAAGCTGACATTTAACGATATTTAACTACACTTAGCGGGTGTATATTTAAATGAGTAACAATTATTTAAAATATTTATTTACAAATCAGTAATTTGATATAATTTTAAAATATTTATTTACAAATCAGTAATTTGATATAATTTTCTTTTCTTTTCAACCCTCCTCCCACACCCCCCCCCCCCCCCCCCCCACTCCCAAAAAAAAAACCTCTGAAAAAAGAAGTTAGTATGATTTTATCAACTGTTTCCATTACCAGGTAAACCATCTTGTTCGACTGGTGTTTTAGTTGTCGCGTCTTGCGTCGGTGTAGTTTTTTTGGTTGTATCTGATGTGGCGGATGTCTGCGATGAGGTAGTCGTAGATGTCGAAGATGTAGATGGCATTGTGAAACCAGTACAGGAGGCACAACAGTCAGACATGAACTGTGTGCAAGTCGCAACCGAATTGTCGCAGCCTGCTTTTTTATCCCCATATTTGCATTCTTTAAAAGTAAAAGTTCATATTTCGGTACATTAAATGTCACAAGATGTTTTATGGATCTTATTATTGCGTTGTTTCTTGTACATGTATCATATTAGAAAATATTCATTCCTGCTGGTGTTGTTTACAATTACCCTAAAAGGCGACTACAATTGATTAATCGTGAACATATTCCATTAAAAATAAACTGTAGTTACAGTTTACAAATGTTTATTTTTATAAAAAAAATTCGTTCTAAACAACATTATCATATTGATATAACTTCGGACACTAAGCGTTTATTAAGCTATATATTAAAATACCTGCTGGTAAGTTAGTATACGACTTCGCAAAGTCGTAACATGTTTTGCAACAAGACGATTTTGCTATATTCTCGTTATAGCACTGAGCAGAACTAATGCTGCTGCAGTCACTGACGTCCCCGTATTCGCATCCTTAAATAGATAGAACAAGTGTAATGTTGCACATGGCCATCACCATCCCGTCGAAGCAAGGGATTCAAGTAAAGCTGACCGAAAGAAATTGTGAATTCTATGAATATTAGTTAGGAAAGAAAGAAAGTGCTATCAACTACTGTGTTCAATATGTATGCAGGTAAATAAATACTAAACTAAACAAGGTACATTATTCTTTTTTGTACATTGCACTTTCTGCAATGATTCATAAAGTATAAGTTCGTCATAAATCAAACTACAAAGGCATTTCTCTCACACCCCTGTGTTGGCTAAATTATGATTACATTGAAGAGCATACGTCTCTTTTCAAATAAAACTTTTTTTCTTTAGAAGAGTTATAATTGACAAAATATTAAAAAAAACATGAGAATAATGTACACAAAAATGTAGGTCTTCCACAATTTAACACGCATATATTGCAAAATACCACAAACGTCGATATGTACAATAATCTCTTTTGTGTAAATCCGCCCGGTAACGTCTGAGGAGTTGTTTGGACAAACTTTGTAACATACAGACAGACATACACACTGAATGGCAACACTAAATCAATATGTCGTCCCCACTATTTGTGGAGTCCCTAATATAAACTAAGACTTAGCACACTGATAAATGGATATTATCATAGAAAAACTGTGATTTAAAACGTATGGATTTACAAAAAAAATCTACGTTTTCCATTATTATCTAGATGTTGATTGTCTACACCTGTCATACCTTCTAGACCTGTATTCCCAGCTGCACAAGTCCCACAACACGTCTGTTCTATATTTGCTTGATAACATTTCCATATGTTGTCGCCTGCTAGTGTTTCGGCGCATGTCGAGCCACTAATAAATGCTCCAGTTTGGTCTCCGTGTAAACAGGTGTCTGTATACACAGGGTGATTATTTGTTACATTAAAAAGTGTTGTGTTTTAATTTATCACATAAATTATTCTTCGTTTAACTATAATTGCCTCTAATACATGGACGCTCTGCTTTGCTTTGTAAAATCAATGAAGAATATTGAGTCTGTATTTGTGCTCAATTAGTATTCATAGAAAAAACAACACCTGCATCAAGTTATGTAAAGATTATTTTAACAGGAAAAGCTGTCTGTTCACCTGAAAGGGTAACCTTACCATTAGCTGGCGGAGCTTCTTCGGAATAAACACATTTGCCGTTCCAGCACCACTGAAGTATTCAGACATATCAGATAAAGAATAACCTTTGTAAGTGAGAATGTTTACAGATATGACAATGTTATCAAGTAACAGCTCAAATAATTAACCGTATCTTAGACAAAGACGTTTTGTATATTTTCAGTGCATGACATTTTTTGTATAGTAGGCAACAAAATGGTCCGAGGGTCAGTTTTATATATGAGCCATGCCATGGGAAAACCAACATAGTGGGTATGCGACAAGCATGGATCCAGACCAGCCTGCGCATCCGCGCAGTCTGGTCAGGCTCCATGCTGTTCGCTAACAGTTTCTCCAATTCCAATAGGCTTTAAAAGCGAACAGCATGGATCCTGACCAGACTGCGCGGATGCGCAGGCTGGTCTGGATCCATGCTGGTCGCATACCCACTATGTTGGTTTTCTCATGGCACGGCTCATATATATTCACAATATCAAATGTTATGTTACATGACCTGATTGAAAACTAGATATACAATACATTTACAGCCCGCTCGCTCAGCTCAACAGGGAGGGTGCAAATCTACGGATAGCAGGGTCGTGAGTTCAAACCCCGGGCGAGGTGTATGTTCTCCGTGCCGATTTGATAAAAGACATTGTATCTGAAATCATTCGTCCAACACCTCTGATTCATGCAGCAAAAATGACATTTACTTTCGCAGAACATGTTAGTACTAGTTCAGAATTCAGTAACACTTGTTAGGTTAACTGCCTGCCGTTACATAACTGATATACTGTTGAAAAATGGCATTAAACCCAAAACAAAACAAGACAAAGAAACATTATACAGTACAACCTGTCCAGAACGGCCCTCCCTTAAGCAAAAACCTCTTTATAACAGCATCATTAAAATTTCCCTATGGTGAAATATACTATCAAATTTACCTCTCCAGAACAACAATATTTGTATCTCCCGAAGGATGTTGCTCTACAGAGGTTGCACTGTATATACAAAGTAAAGCAAAGTACAATAGCTATAGTTACCTTTTTATCTCCACAGGTCGTACCATCCCCTGGTATAACAAACGTTATCTTCGTCAGTCCTAGTTGCGTACAAGCCATAGCGGTACACATTCTGTCAAATGCGCCATCATGCCTTTGCTTTCATTAAATATTTTATCAGTTCTATTAAATAGCTTAATTGTTCGACATTTAACTTTTTTAAAATACGGCACTAAGCTAGGTGTACTAAACATTGTTGCCATGCTTTGAGATTTTACAATAGAGTAAAGTGAAGAATGTCAAAACACACATTTTAGATATTTTCATATTTTCGTAATATTTTTCACACACACTTATCAAAATACGAGTAGAGTCAGACGGCGTACATGTTCTTTTAACAACAGTATGTTATAAAGCTGTTTAAATTATCTTGTTCAAGTTTAGACCAAGTACGATGTACAAGGCTTAATAAAATTTTGTTCCGTCTATTCTGTCCTACTCTGTTTTATTCTATTCATGAGAGGCATCAGTGGCCGGCCGAGCGGTTAAAGTTTTTGGCTTCGAATAAATGGTCCTATTTACCCAGTAACATGTATTTTATTATCACTCCGTACATATCATTTAGAATAATTATATTTTATTGCGCATTAAAACAACGTCATGTATTGTAAATAAAATGCTACATAATCTTATATTATTTTATTGCGAGAACAAGAAAAGAAACATACGCGCCACATGACTGATTCGTCATCAAACATTAATTTGCATTGTTTATCCGGCGGAAACATTTGCCCTGGCGGAATTCCGGTTGGCAGTAGCAACGGATCGGTGTCATCTCGCCTCAAACAGTTATTGCCTGACCTTGATAAATGAAAGATTAAAATTTGCATTACAGTGTTTATGTTCGTAATTCAAAAATCAAAACAAATAAATTGATTTTTCTATGAAAATATATTTACAATAAAAGAATATACATCTGCATAAAATCTGGAAAGTAGATCCCTCGGAAGCACCGAGAACAAGGCAAATAGTGAAAATTGCAGACTTGGTTTGATTGAGTCTGTTCATGGGCAGTAATGGAAAAAGCAACACTGCCAAGTCTCAAAGACAAAAGTGCCACAGGAAAATCTACATTCAAAGAACGCAGTCGCTCATACAATATTCCGCAAGAAGATATGGGTATGTGTGAAATAAGTTTAGTTCTTAAATCATGGAACACAATGGAGTCAAGCCTTATAGAACATGCTTATCAAACAATATGCATTTTATCATATAACAGAAAAATCAACGATGACACTTTTACCACGTCTCGTGGTATACCAGTATACTATTGGGTTTGTGAATGGGTTAAATTACTGAAAGTAAATTACAAGTAATACGAATTTATAGAATTAAAATAACCTGACCCCGAAAATTAGTTATACTAGAATGTAGAATTTATTTTGTCAATGCAAGCTTTTTACTTATACAAGGCGAAGAGAATGGCAAATTCGTAATTAACAGAATGATAAAAACGAAACTCATATTGTCCTTACTCTTGTTAAGTTGACAAATAATTCTTATGTGGCAAATCACGTTGATGTTTATTCTAACACGACCCGATTTGTTTTCCTATTAAACAAAGAAGACTAAAAATGTCTGTTCATTTGTTTAAGTCAAAATACGTCATAGCATCTAACGTCATAGCATCTAACGTCATATTATCTAACGTTATAGCATCTAACGTCATAGCATCTAACCTCATAGCAGCGCGCTGGAAAAGAAACTCATACAACTGGCAAGTATTTGGGGGATGTCAAGGATTTTCATAATAATTCTTGATAACATAATATACCATAAGAACTCAACAGTGATTTCCTCTTAAATAAAATCAATTTTCGTATTTATAATTCACTTTGGCTGCATCCGCGTGATATAATTCCTTCGCATCGGAACTCCAAACAATGACTGTATTCGACGACAAAATCGTTGTTTTGGATTTATTATTTTCTTAAATACCACACGCTTACGTGACGTCGATCCAGACTACTTGCAATGACAAAGAAATAAGACTTCCATATTTAAAATCAATTTATCAGATAAATATTAAACATACAGAAATGATACACAGCAGATACGTGTTTTAATAAGTTTCAACACTCCGAATCAGTTCTACGCTACACGGAATAACATTCTTTGGTCATGAAACACACGCTTCAACAAAATATCATTTAGATCTATTATGTAATTAATCCCATACGCGTAAGGGGAACGACAATCAAAGGGGAGCGGTGGTCTATTGGTTAAAGTTTCGGTCGCTCAACTCGGATGTCATAGGTTCTATCCCTACTGAGATCACCTTCCAGGACTTGGGAGTGATTAAAATAAACTTAAAGCTTTCATCACAATCGAGCTACAATAAGTTAGAATAAACTATAAACGTACGCTTGCAATTCTGCCAGTTTTGTAGTAAATGCCGCAGCGGAGCAAGGTGAAAATTTCCATGGATGCGTGGCCTTGGAATCTGTATATACTGCATTTATAGAGGAAAGAATGTAACCATCTTCATCCCTACAGTTGGCATCGTCCGTTTCACCGTCGTGCACGCCACCTAGACTAAAACATGAAGAATGTAGGATATATATGTTTTGAAGGCTGCTGAGATTCGTGACGAAATTAACATTTCCATTTCATTTTATATTCTGATATTAAGTCCAACTTAGTCACGTTTAAAAATGGGAAAAAGTGACAAAGGGAAGGAAGTAATTTGCATTCCATAATGAAATTCAGGCTACTTTAACGAGGAATGATAGTTTAGACTTGTGTTTGATGCGTTTAGTTTTAAATCACATCTTCACAATGCAGGTTAGGTAAATATCGTCCAGCATGTACTAATAATGGAAGACTCGGTGGGCACATGGATAGAAGCACCGATCCAGTTAGAAAGCTTCCTCACGAGAATTATACTGTCCTTTTGGGTTTCTGAACCCACAGTCGTCAGGGTTCAGCGTCCTTAAACATTCGGCCACGAACATTCAGCCACGAAGACTTGGAGTTTTAACAAAGTAATATGACTGTCTTACCTGTGACCAAGTTCGTGTGCTGCTGTCACAATAGACAGAAAGTTAAATTTGTCTTCAGCAATAGACATGGACTCCGAAGTACATACTTTCCCGTAAAACGCGTAGCCTGAAAGCATGACATTTGTTAATTGTACATGATTTATAGCAAAGATATCCGATAGATTGCCGCTGTTTTAACAGAAGAGTAAACATGTGTTCCTAACAAAAACACCCTCGCGCTCTTGCGCTGTTAATGCATTTATTTTACATATGCACGTTCCTTGGCAGAGCGAAAACGGTTTACGGCCCATAACGGATAAATCAAAAGGAAATAACGTCAACGTAATCAAATAGCACTGACATTCTCGTGCGTTTCCTGAACATATAATGACGTTGATGGATATTATATTCACACGTTTGCTTTTAACACATGTTATTGCTAGAATAACCCTAATATATCTTAGTTTTGTGATGTATCGTATGCAAAATCCCTCGGGATACGTTCATACATTGGCCCGTCCGGGCTTGGGCACAAACCAGTCCTTCACAATTCTGCAGATGGTACTACACGAAACTACATGCATAACCCCTACATTATAAAATGCGTCGTCTAAAATGCTTGCACTATCGGGCACCTTTTACTGGACAATATCATAGTTCTCAACAAACCTGCGGCATCAGCATTCCCTGAGAGTACAATTTCCCTTCTGAAAACATAAAAGAATCATCCTTAGCCATTATAATTGAGCCGCGCCATGAGAAAACGAACACAGTGCGTTTGCGACCAGCATGGATCCAGACCAGCCTGCGCATCCGCGCAGTCTAGTTAGGATCCATGCTGATCGCTAATGGTTTCTCTAATTGCAATAGGAGCCGCCGTAGCGCAGTTGTATCTCGTCCGCCTTGAGATCGAAGGGTCCCGGGTTCGATCCCGGCCACTGCCTTGGTGGTAATGCCCTTAGGCAAGACACTTTAATTCCACATTGCCTCTCTCTCCCTGCTCTTAGAGGTTGGTTCTATCTGGAATGAGTCTCGAGAGCCATTAATATAAGTTGTAAGAACTTGTTTGGCAATCGAGAATAAATAAATTAGTATAAAACTAATTGCAATAGGCTTTGAAAGCGGATGCGAAGGCTGGTCTGGATCCATGCTGGTCGCAAACGCGCTATGTTGGTTTATGCTGGTTTTCTTATGGTGCGGCTCATATTATCACACCCGTACAGGCTTTAATTAGTTCGAGGTTATACTTGGGCAGGCATACATATTTTTTTTTAATTTAACCTGGTACTGGTCGTCCATGATGCTGGTATAACTTATGCTGATGGAAGACATGACTGAAGTATGCACTGTTAAGGTTCCACCCCGATATTGAAGTACTTCTGGGTCGTTGTGGCCTAACTAATTGCCGCCGGCTTCTTTTTGCCACGCAAGTATTTGGCAAAATCAGCTTGTATTTACACGCGCTTTACAAAAGTGAAAACTGTCTTAAATTATCATTTAAATTTAGTATGATTTTATTTCACATTATTACAACTGTCTTGTGAATATATATGAAAAGATTGAATTTACTATGGTTAAAACGAATTTGCCATGGGAGATCGGTCGTTTGCTATGTGAATGCATTGCCATGGAAAATAACTCTACCATGACAAGAAAAATTATCATTTTGCCATGGCATATTTTTTTTAATTTTCTGGAAAAAAAAACGTGTTTTATCTACTTTTGAACATATTACAGGTAGAATTATAATTCTTTATATCATTATCTCATGTTTTATCGCGTTATACTTCTATGGCTTAGAATAATACTAAAATCGGATATCCATGGCAAAATAACTCTGTCATGGCAATTTTTTCTCATGGCAAATATCCATAAAATTCATTAGAAATGACAACTTAGTAAATACAAAAACGGTCGTCCTGTAGCGCGGGAGAGGGACCCGACAAAACGACAGTCCATTTTTATAACTGGCAGGTATAAAACTGATGTTCTTATCATGTTTTTACCGGTTCGGGTACCAACCAATCCCTTGAGATTCTGCAGATGTTATAACACGAAAAATTATGCGTTATTTCTAAATAAACATACCCCGTAAGTAGCATAAAATGGTCTGCATTGAGAATATTATCTGGATTAGATACGCTCTGTTCGTCTATCCAAGACTTAAAGCTGTTAAGTAGGGTTTCTGCATCCACTGTTCCACGGGAAGAAAATGTGAAGTCCACATTCTCTGTTATAGCGGATTCTTCTGAAGTCTTATAAAACATCAGTATTTTAAATAAACTGTCATAAGATGTTAGATTTTATCCACTATCTTTTAAAGACAAAACTTGTAAATTTGTCTTAAAATAATAGCGTAATAACACAGTAAAGTATTCTAATCATGAATACTAAGCGTGTCAAGCTAGACACTACGGAATACTGTTTTGTTCATATTGCACTATCGCCTTATTATCAAAGCGCGATGGTAGGATGGCATGATAACGGGTTGTTAGGATGGTAGAATGGCGATGGTAGGATGGTAGGATAATAGGATGGCGATAGTAATATTGAAGGATAGATAGCGATATTTGGAATAGGGTGAAAGGATTATCTGAACAATCAGTCAAAATGTTAACTATCTGGCTTGCATTAGAGCTGGTTTAACATAGACTTACGACTAAATTATTGCCATTTCAGCCAGGATTTGAATCCATAATCATTATGGCAACAGTTAAATGATGCTTTCGTGATGTAACATTTCCAACAAAATACAGTCAGCATTGTGCTTAATGGCATGTATGAACAGAAATCAATTTCCTGCAAAGACCAAAAGTTTCTATCCTTTTGACAATTGTAATATACTTTAACTTTTATGTAAATATCATCTGCAAGTAGTGTATAAAAAAAACAAAGACAAATATCAAACGGGGTATGCCACGTACCAAAAACGCAGCCGCCCCAAAACGAAACCCACAGCACGCAGACGTGCACACCACAAGCATACACACACGCGCCCGCGCACAAAGCCAACACATGAGTATCCCAAGCGATGTTTTAAACAAAAGTTTAACGGTATAACTAAAAAGTGATACTAAATTATCAAAATATTAATAATTCATTGTATGATAATAGAATAGCTTTACCTTTAGAACGTAAACACTTGTTAATTCCACATCAATATCTATTCCATATGTTGTTTGTAGACCTTTGTAACGTAAATGAACCTTAAACATTGAACATGCAATAATGCAACCAACATATGACATTTTTAAATGGAATTATATAATCTCAAATTGTCTTGATGTTATAACTGTTGGAGGAAGGTTTATATACTATACATTAGATTATACTATACACTTATATACTTAAAGTTTTTATTAGAATATTTTGTAACTTAGGAAAGGATAGGAATGGAAGACAAGTCTTATAGATATATATTTTAACCTTGGCATGAAACCCATCTGCATATAAAAACCATTTTCAGCTCATCAAATCATGGAATTTATTTACGGGTTGACTGTACATAAAAGAAACGTAAACTATATAGATCAAAGCAGCCTACCCCGTTTCCTAAAAATGCATACATTTTCTGTATAAGATCTAAAGCAGCTGCCTCACGTTCCAGTTGCGTTCCAGTGGTCAGACCATACCAGCTGAAATAAGTAGCAATCGCTGTTGTGCTAATACCGTCTCCTCGGTTACATGTTCTAATACTGAGAGCGGCAACCAGAGTTTCCTCGGTTACATGCTCTAATACTGAGAGCGGCAACCAGAGTTTCCTCGGTTACTTGCTCTAATACTGAGAGCGGCAACCAGAGTTTCCTCGGTTACATGCTCTAATACTGAGAGCGGCAACCAGAGTTTCCACGGTTACATGCTCTAATACTGAGAACGGCAACCAGAGTTTCCTCGGTTACATGCTCTAATACTGAGAGCGGCAACCAGAGTTTCCTCGATTACTTGCTCTAATACGTATACTAAGAGAGGAAAGTCGATTTTTCTCAATGACTTGCTTTATGCTAAGAGCACCAATCTGGATTTTCTCAGTCATTTGCTCTTATACTGAGAGAGGAAAGCCGGATTTTCTCAATAACGTGTTCTTATACTATTAGCAGCAAGCCGGGTTTTCTTAATAACTTGCTGTGATACTAAAATCGGCAAACCAAGGTTTCTTAATTCCTTGCTATTACACTACGAGCTGCAAACCAGATTTCTCGAGTACTTTCTCTAATACTATGAGCGGCAAGCCGGGATTTCACAAAAATTTGCTCTAAGGTCGGTGTGTCTCTGACTCCTTCATCTTATACACAGAACTGCAAGCTATCTTTTCTCTTACGACAATCAGTTGCTCTAACACTAAGAGAGGCCAGCCGGCATTTCCAGTTACTTATATTAATACTTAGAGCGGCCGGGTTTAAGCCGGGTTTACTGAGTTACTTGCACTAAGCCGAGTTTTCGCGGACGGGAGAACATAGAACATCGAATCTGAAAGCCGCAGAATGGAATTCGGGCGATGTGTATGTTCCTCGATATATGTGATTGAAGGCATAAATGGAGGTAATTAATAAACAAATGAAATGTATGTCACTTATATGGTACTAAAGAACTTGTTTTCAAATTACACACCAGAAAAAGTTAATTCTACTGTTGGTCAATGCAGAGCTGCACTTCATATCAACCTAATGTATTGTAACCATAGTAATGCTGCGTTTACCTAAATATACCATTAAGTTATAACTTGTGCCTGGGTTTACATTCTACAAGAAGAGTTAGTCTACAAATGTTAATGTTGACAGCTTTTTATATCTATCAATACCAATTATCTTACAAAAACATCCTTTTATTTTTAAATTAGTGAGAAAACTGATATAAGAATAAAACACATGTATTTTACTTCATCGTATAATGGGGAGGTAATTTCATGTACAAACAAAATAAGAACGTTAACCTGGGTGCCATTGTCCTTGACCTTTGCACACGACACAATGTCTTGTAATGGTAAATGTGTATGAAAGGTTATTTAAATATACACCAATGCAAAAAAGAACAGACAAAACAAAAATTACCAAAAATGTGTGATCTTGACCTTGGAGCTAGGGGTCTGGGTCTTGCACGTGGTATATCAACTCATTATGGGGAACATTTGTGTCAAGTAATAAGTAATTTTAAAGTCCCTTGAATGGCACAGTTATGGATCAGACAAGAAGCAGACGATGTTAACATTCACATTGACTTCTACGTGTGACCTTGACCTTGGAGCTAGGGATCCGGGTCTTGCGCATGACACATTGATATATTTTAAGGCACATATGTGCCAAGTAATTTTAAAATCCCTTGATAAATGGCAGAAGTATGGAATGGACACAAAACAGACCATGTTTAACATTCGACCTCTAAATGTGACCTTGACCTTGGAGCTAGGGGTATGGGTCTTGCGCGTGACACGTCGTCTTATTATGGGGAAAATTTATGCCGAATTATTTCAAAATTCCTTCATGGATGGCGGAGTTATGGACCGGACACGAAGTATGACGGAAGGACGCAGCCTATTTCTTTGTCCCCCTCTTTTCTTCGAAAAGGGCGGGGGACAACAAAAAATCCCTTCGTTATACTGATCTGTCGAGACGGGCCAGAATTACAATAGACAGTCAAAGGGCTAGCATCGCTCACGGAATAGAAAAATACATAAATTTTAAAAATGCTATAAATTTGTTGTTTTTTTTCTTCTCGATAATGCTGTAATAAACCATTTAGTTTGTCTAAAAAATAAACTTATTGCAAAGGCTTATTAGATTATA
This sequence comes from Mercenaria mercenaria, assembly GCF_021730395.1. Taxonomy (NCBI): domain Eukaryota; kingdom Metazoa; phylum Mollusca; class Bivalvia; order Venerida; family Veneridae; genus Mercenaria; species Mercenaria mercenaria. The sequence continues at coordinate 5,595,784 of NC_069378.1, forward strand.
TATCCTCAAGTACATCACGGGAACAAAAAAAACTCATACAAATAAATCGCAATTTGATATACTTACAAGGTGTATAAACTATAGTCAATCACAAGCTGTAGTTCAACATAATTTCTTTCAGTCTGTCTTCTAAACCTATCATTCACGCTGGGGATACTGTTTTCCTCTAAAAACAGATCACAAATTCACATAAAATGACAAAAAAACTAAATTACATCCGCGGAAATGTAAAAGCATTTTGATGACTTATTGTCTCAGCATTAAACATTGAATGAACTTAAACATCTTCTCCAAAATCGTTAAGCCCAGAAATTAGCTGTCTGGTATTTCGAAAGTTTCAAACTTTACAAACTTTGGTTGAAACAATTAAAAACATGTTGTTTTTTTTTACGAGTTCAAGTAAGATTAAATTTTATTTCATTCTTGAACACCAGATTTTACTCGAGAACACATTGTCTCCGCTGTTAAGTGGAAGTAATGGCGTAACGTCATTTTTTCTGGATAACTTAGGAAAAGGCCTGACCTCATATACAGGGAAACGAAAATCATTTAATAATTTAATGACAGTCGGACAGTGAATTTAATGAAATTTTAATCTACGGCAAATATCTAAAAATAATAATAATAATAATAAAAACAGGAACACTGACCTTCATATTCTATTTCACCATATTATAGATCATAATATGCTAATTGACAACAATAAGTTTCATTGAAATCTGACTTGTAGAAAGAAAATTTCACCAGACTTTTAGAAGGTCCGAACTGAGCCTAACACATGCCATTTTTTAAAAGTATATTTTAAATTTTCGAAATATCAAGGTTTAATCAAATTCTTTGTTGTGGAATTCACTATCAAAACGTGCAGAACTACCTAAATCTATCATTTCCACCCACGTTTCATTTGCTTAGCAATCAAACATACCATTGGTATTTTCAGTGGGCACTCTGTAGTCATGTGAATAGTCTCTTGTAGTGTTGACCTTGAAAAGGCCATGTTGAAAACTTTCGTCTGCTTTCTGTGAGTCTTTAGGTAAAATCATATACAGTTCGTTATTGAGAGCAACTTCTGCTACCACTTTTATCGAACCGGTCTCGCCGCAGCTGTCGAGTATTGCATGAGCAGAATGGTTGATATCCTCGTAAAAATGTGTGCACTGTAATAAAAGTTGCATGTCTATTTAATGTGGTGATGTCAATTATATTGGATTTCTTTGTCATGGAACGGTTGGGGTAAACTAAGTTTGTTTTTGTTTTGTTTTTGTTGGACTTCGCACCGACACAATTATAGGTCACATGGCGACTTTTCTGTTGTTGATAGTGGAGGAAGACCCCAGATTCCCCTCCGTGCATTATTTCATCACGACCTCCCATAAACCAACTGGATGGCTTTGACTTGTTAGCTCGATTAAAATGCATCACATGACTATAACATTCCAGATGGATGGATGGAACGAACGGAGGGACAGTTAAAGTTATACAGTTACACTAGTTGCTAGGATGCTGCATTACTGTGACCGGGAACACCCGCTTGTAAATCTGGACATTGTATGTCTAGCATGCAAAATCATTATCTACATCATTATAAATGCTATAATCTGAATGGTTGAACACTGAACGAAAACAATCACATAGAATCGCCTATTGACTCCATACTTCTTCTGAAATGGTGTTAACCCCTTAAATATGAATTATGACAATTTATGCTGTAAAATCCGGATTATTCTAGGAAACGCCTCGGTCGAACATTCTCTGGTAAATTGTCCATTGCTGTAAGCCCATTATGTATCAAATTTCAAAAAGCTTAGAGTCGGAAAGCGCATATGCAAAACTACAATTTGATACCTTTCATTTGTGTGTGGAGGGGGTGGGGCAGTTGATTGGGCTCCGTGGCCGAGTGGTTAAGGTCACTGACTTAGAATCACTTGCTCCTCACCAATGTAGGTTCGAGTCTCACTCGGGGCGTTGAATTCTTCATGTTAGGAAGCCATCCAGCTGGCTTACAGAAGGTCGGTGTTTCTATCTAGGTGCCCACCCTTGATAAAATAATGCATCAAAGCCATATGACCTATAATTGTGTCGGTGCGACGTTAAACCCAACGAAAAACCCTTTCATTTGCATTTCTACCAATCACAAATCCATTATGTAAGCTAAAATAACCTGCAGTTGGACCGATCAACACGAGTCAGTTCGTGTTAATGCTTGAAACTGCCACGTGATACTTGGTAGCACTTTAAAATTTCCATTAAAGGTATACATTTGTCTTAAAACACTATTGCAATAAAGTATTTTTCCTAGATGTTCGTATTTCCATGAAGCTTTAGGCTATTGGGGTAAAATTTTCAGAAAAGTTCAAAATATCAAGATGCTTAACTTATAAACGGCAGCTGTACATAGGCATTTGCGCAAAACGTATCAAGATAATAATGTAAATTATCACAATGATATTTCCGGACAACCTTCGGCTACTGAGATAACCTTTTCAGAAGATTTCGCTTTATCAAATCTTAGATAAATTCTTGAAGTATTACGATAGCTGCCAAGCTAACTCGTGGCAGAAATATGTCACCATAGTAAATACTTAGTAATGACCTCGTTTTCTAATTTTCGGTAAAACATGATATAAGTTTGGAGGCATGCTGCTTTAAGAAGCAGATGGTTCGAATCATTCAGCACATATTTCAGTCCGAGGTAACATGCAGTATAATTCTTTAATATTTTGTTCAGAGATCAAGAAATTTATTATCAAAGTAAGAAAAATACATACATATTCATTTTTCTGTCTCAAACAAAATTGCAATTTATGTAGTTTTATGAAGACTTACATGAACAGTTATTTTCTTTTCCACCAGCCCCAAACCTACTTCTAAGGTGAACAAGGGGCTTAATGTTTTCTTTCTATTTCGGTGAAATTTCAAATATGAATGCTGATTGTCTCCTTTTATTTCTGTTACTATGACGTCTGGCATGACAGCTGTATTTCTTAAAGAAGCACGTCTTCTTGTTCGGTGTACAAATGTATGTGAAATAGATACGGTTTCTGAAATTACATGAATAATACAAAAGTTTGAAGAAAAAGAAAATAAAATAAAAAATGACAAAACTATCATTAAGTTATTGCAGTTCAATGTATAACAGTATTCCACACAATGTTTAGAAAGAAATATTCAAAAGATTTTTTTCTTGGACAAGGCAATGTGCGTGTATCATTTTACATTCTGGTACTTTTGGTCTACAAGTAGTGCAAGACTCAAGAACTGTATACAGTATACGAATCAAATCAGGTTTAAAGATTTGCATCATGATTTGAGCCGTGCCATGAGAAAACCAACATAGTGGCTTTGCGACCAGCATGGATCCAGATCCGCGCAGTCTGGTCAGGATCCATGCTGTTCGCTTTCAAAGCCTATTGCAATTAGAGAAACTGTTAGCGAATAGCATGGATCCTGACCAGACTGCGCGGATGCGCAGGCTGGTCTGGATCCATGCTAGTCGCAAAACCACTATGTTGGTTTTCTCATGGCACGGCTCATTTTATTCTGGCCAATATTATTCAATAGGTGACCTAAATGCTTAATGAAACTTTCTTCGAGAACATTTTAAAAGATTTGTAACTGTTTTTTTACTTAGAAAGTAGATCTATATAAACCTAATATTTTTTTTAGAAAAGTATTTGAAATAAAACCAAACCTATAACAGCGCTTATGACCACGAACAGAAATAAAATCCCTAGAGATAGTGTAAATCTTTAAACGTGTCCTACTGGGGCCTGTTTCACAAATATCCCCAAGTTTCAACGTCAGTTCTCTCCTAAGATAGATTTTACTAATATAAGTTTGCAACAACATTTTGATAGATTTAACTTTGCCTTAAGTAGGCTTCATGAAAAGGGCAGCTGTTCCCTAATTTCTTAAAGTATTCCCTACTTGAGGTAACCGTAATAAATAATTCTATGTATGAACATTGGCAGAGCTTTAAATCCATTTTTGGCCGGGTTTTCGAAGAAACATCCGGCTTGTAGATTATGTCTGTCCGGGATGGATGGATGAATGGATGGATGGACGGATGGACGGGTGGATAGAATAGTGAGTCTCATGTTAACCTTTTTGTTCATTCAATATCTTAAGTATTTCTTTGTTGATTCGCCGTAAAACCCAACTCACTCACTCACTTAACAAGTATTTCACCTAGGACCTTGAAACTTCACAGGTATATTATTCTTGATGTGTACATGACCTTTATTGATTTATGGTCACTGGGACAAAGGTCAAGGTCACAGTGATCTGAACATTTGAAAATAGTTTCTGCATGATATCTGGACAGGTATTTCACCTAGGACCTTCGAACTTTAAAGGCATATTGTTCTTGATATGTACATGAACCCTATTGATTACAGGGTCATTGGATCAAAGGTCAAGGTCACAGGGACCTGAACATATTAATATTTTTGTCCACTCAATATCTTGACAAGTATTTCGCCTAGGACCTTGAAACTTCATACGTATGTTGATCTTGATGTGTACATGACCACTATTGATTTTGGGGTCACTGGATCAAAGGTCAAGGCCACAGGGATCTGAAATTTGCAAATGGTTTTCTCTCAATATCTGGACAAGTATTTCACCTAGGACCTTGAATCTTCTTAGGTATGTTGGTGATGTTGGTCTTGATGTGTACCTGGCACCCATTTCAGGGTCAAAAGTCAAGGTCACAGGGATATAAACATTGAAAATGTTTGGGGTTTATTTACTTTTTTTATACCAGTTTAATTTCATTTTCTACCTGTCCATTTCTTTTTTCCCTTTTTCCTTCAATATTGCTTATTAATTTGGGGGTTATTGATAGCATGTCATTATTAGAACTTTACCTCATTATCACCTAATTTGGAAAACCCGGCCAAAACGCCGTCTGGCGTTAGCTGCTGCTTGTTTTAAATTGCTTTCCCAAAAATCTGTGGCACGTTTCCCTGAAGGAATACTGTTACAGTAAGAGATTCTGGCAATCATCCTATGAAGTTTGACAATTGTCGGCCAAAGCTTTCTTTAGATATGGAACGGAAACAGCCTTTGTATCAAGTTCAGTATGACATTGAGTTTTGGACTACTGACCCCAGAAAGAAAAAACATCATCCAACAGTCACAGACAGTCATTCTTTAAAGTTTGGTGCATTATTTATTATTTATTATTGAGCGGAAACCGTTTTCAGTATTAGGGTCACTGTGGCCTTGTCCTTTGACCTACTAATCCTCAAGATAACAGGGGAAATTTACAGACCACAGGCAATCATTATATGACGTTTGACTATTTAAGTCTAAGCATTCTCTTCTTACTGATTGCCAACCGAATAGCCTAACTACCGACCGACCAACGACCAACCGACACAACAACAAACAGACCAACAATGAACAAAGTAATAAATATACCGCCTCTTCTTCGAAGGCGGGTCAGGGCCATAAAATTGAAGCAACGCACCATTATGTACATTGTACTGATATAGAGCAGCAAATACAAGTATTGAATTCCGGGAATATTGGAACAGTATTTGTTTTGAGACACTATTTGCATCTAAAGTGTTTTGTTTTATTTTTGGAACGACTACATTGCCAACCGAATAGCCTAACTACCGACCGACCAACGACCAACCGACACAACAACAAACAGACCAACAATGAACAAAGTAATAAATATACCGCCTCTTCTTCGAAGGCGGGTCAGGGCCATAAAATTGAAGCAACGCACCATTATGTACATTGTACTGATATAGAGCAGCAAATACAAGTATTGAATTCCGGGAATATTGGAACAGTATTTGTTTTGAGACACTATTTGCATCTAAAGTGTTTTGTTTTATTTTTGGAACGACTACACGCTAATTACGTTGATTTTAACACTATGTTTTGTTTTGACAATTTGTTGAAAAGCATTAACACGATTGCACTAAGGTCTCCTTAAGCTTCTAGAAAACGTTGTTATGTTTTATAGTTAACATTTTCCCAAATGTATTTGATATCAAACTGACATAAAGTTTTTACTTCTCTATCGAACAATGACGACCGGGCCAGTTAAAGGACAGCTTCTAAAATGCTCTTTTCTGTATTCACCGATGATTTGATGTTACCTTTATTTTACAAACAAGCAACGGAAACAGTGTTAACTTTCTTAATTTTACTATGTTACAGCAGAAAAACCTTTTAGTACTTGCTTGTCACACAAAAGATATTCGGCAAGTTCCGTGCGACTTCGTTTTCGTATTTGGTTACAGCACTTGTCCGACGTTCTCATAGTTCATAAGTGCAAATGGTTTTCTAATCATTCCGGAGAATTCCGAAATCGCATCCGGAGAATACCGTAACCGAACGGAAATTGCCGATTGTCAATTCGGGTCTACCACGTTAAAACGTTATACTAAAAATTCTTTTGATTCATTTTATAATCAATGCGCCTTTAAGTAATTACACTGTACAAAATGGTTTAAATAGTTCTACACTTAAAGTTAAGCACACGTTACAAAGAACATGCAATACATCTTACGCATCATGAGATAATAACTTTAAATGAACTCTTAAACTACTCTGAGACACAGATAAAACGACTTATGTTTTAGATTTGCATTGCATTTGTTTTCTTTCAGTTTTTTCTTTTCTTCTTATTTCAGTAGTATTTGACTTAAAGGCAAGGAACATTTCAATTTCAACAATAATCGAAACTGTTGTTTTTTGTATGAAAATGCTTTTCAAAAACATTTGAATGTTCTGTTACAGTTGCTTTACAATATTCTAGTAACGACACATTTGGGAATAGAGGTTATATGAGCCGTGCCATGAGAAAACCAACATAGTGGGTTTGCGACCAGCATGGATCCAGACCAGCCTGCGCATCCGCGCAGTCTGGTTAGGATCCATGCTGTTCGCTATCAAAGTCTATTGCAATTAAAGAAACTGTTAGCGAACAGCATGGATCCTGACCAGACTACGCGGATGCGCAAGCTTGTCTGGATCCATGCTGGTCGCAAACCCACTATGTTGGTTTTCTCATGGCACGGCTCATATACAGTTTTGTCTGCTCTTATCTCGGGGCAAATAAAAACCCCTAACCATTCCTCATTTAAATCAAAGGAAAATAATGTTGATATCACCGTTACATGAAACAAAATAGAACTGTACACGAAAAAACGTTCTAAAGCATGTCTGTTAAAATTCTCAACTTAACAAATAACCAGTACATGTGTACTTTTATTGAAAAGCTGAACTAAATAAACTGACATAAGTATATAATTCAATCCATATTTAATTAAGGTTCAATAGTAAGGCAAATCAGTATCACAACGTGTGGCATAGACCGCAGAGAATAAAATAAATATAACGACATTGTGCGAAAATAAGTTCTGTTCAAAAACCACTTTTTAAAAATTCTCGCTGCTTCTGAATTTGCATGCGATTTTTTGCACATTTCCTGTTGAATGTATAAAGTTTTATTTCAGACTTTGACAATAGTAACAAATTTCTATATAAGAAATAAATATCAGCATTACATCGTGTATTGAAGAAATTTCAGAATTTTCTGAATTCATGCGAAATGAAAGACAGAATGTGATCCGAAAATCCATTGATTGTGCTAGAGATTTGTAGGTAATTTGCCGATCATATTTTGTCGTTCATGAACCCCGTCAGAAAGTGTTTCATTTCTTATATTTAAGTTATATGATACATTTCAGTCCACATTATTCTGTGTGCCTAATAAGGTCACACACGCCTAAATAGTATTCACTATAAATTCTTTATTAAACTGACCTTTTTTTTGCCAAGCATAGCTAGAACTATTTCAGGGAACAATTTTGTTGATGTTACATAATTAAATGTATTTCGTAATAGACGCTCATAAAACAAAAGTCCAAAACTGATTTTTCATATTATATCATTTGTACTATTTGAATGTTCTTCACGGGTATCTGACCTTCTTGCAAACATGAAGAAAAAAACTTGAAATACTTGAAGACTTTCTTATCGGCATGAAGATAAATCAAAAACGATTGTATGCATGTTTTGAACAGAAATAAGTTTAACCAGTATAAACACATGATTCAGTTTAGATAAAAATAGTACAAGCAGGCTTCTTTTAAAAAAGAAACCTAGGAGAGGTCCAGTGATGCTCCGTTTAAAGTGATATCAGACAAGACACATAGATAATAGACCTTGAGCTGACAATTGACCCTGCTCCCCCACCAGGGGGAATTTTCAACACTATGATTTTCTTAAACCTTATGGTAGTTGGCATTCACAGACAAAAGTTTGCAAGTTTCCGTTGGGGCTTTAACGAGTTACGGAGATTTAAAATACGTTACCATGCAAATTTTCATTTAATTCACCATTTATGTGAATTTAATATTATAAACATGCCTGTTGTACAATTAATCGTAATAAACAAGACATTTAGATATGTTTATGTATTTAAAATTGAAATTATCATATGTTCATATCATTTTAGGTGAACAGATGTTATGTATTATCCGTAACTTACGTTACTCTTTTTGTAATTACTAGAACATAGAAATATATCAACAATGATGATTTTTTTAAGTTGTAAAATACTGATAATGGCCAATACACAGTTCAGTAATTAAATTTATATATAATAAAACTGTCCCTAGAGTTAACTTATTCAATACGTCACATATGATACGTTACCTTTCCGAAATATGTGTTAAAGAAAAAATATTTAAAATTTTGGTATTACCTATATGGTTAGGATTTTAAAAAATTTATACATTGGACTATAAATAAACATCACCAGACATGAACAACATTATCAAATAAATGTATATTGATTTTATAATTCATTAGAAATATTATTTAAATGTATATTAAGAATATATAGCTCTTTGAATGTACCAGTATGACTGCATATCATAATTGTCATTAGTATAATTAAATAACATAGACTCTGCAATGCGAAGCAATATAGTCCTAAGGTATGACCTCTGACAACTAAGTGTGACATTGAGCTTGAAGTGAAAATGGTATTCACTATACCAGGGTCGACACTCTTATTAGGGGCAGAAGAGGTTTCTAACGCTAAAAGGCAGATGGCCTTAGATTTCGGTTGTTGATGATAAATACAACTGCATTCAATAGAGTCTGGTCGAGAGGAGATACTCCTCGTAAACGATTGATCCTCCTAGCCATGTGATGTCGATCCTCCTCGCTGATTTGCTGTTTCTCCTGTGAACTCTGACAGTGACCTTGGTAACCATTAACAGCATTCTCACTACACTCCCCCAGCCCTGTTCTATAAAGTGGGTCATAAGGGCTTGGGAGGCCACAAATGGATTCCTTGCAGAATCAGACATAACAGGGATACCCTGCAGGATAATTAACATGGAGGTTTTGCCAATAACGATTATACATCTAATGCAAAGCAGACCACAAGTACTTCCTTCTTAAAACAGATGAGATTCCCCAATGGATGGTTAATTACTATACTGAAGCAGTTATTCCAAAACTTAAGGCCATGGGATACCCTGACCCAAGTTCATAAACCTCCGGGATGCCTGGAAAAAATACCAAATTATTAAGGCCCTGGGATACCCAGAGCAAGGACCATAATACTGACAATAATGTATGCCAGGTGATACACATACTGCATTAGTTCATAAACTCTTAGGTTGCAGGGAGAAATGTACCAAATTATTACCATGCTGGAATACCCATACTAATGTGTACTATGGGATACTCATTCTGACCTAAACTTCTAAAACACAGTCAAGATACCTAGCAAAACATACACATCTGAGAAACTTGGGTTTGCTTGAAAGTTTGGCGGACGGATGGACATAGCTTCTGCATCTTTCACAAGGATAAACCTGGGATACCCAGGAAGCTGGGAAGACTTCAAACAGATGGACACAGTTTCTGCGTCTATTGCTGGACTGGGCTTTGCCTCTGCTGACACATATCTAAACGAGGATCTAAAGTAAATGATCCAAGACCCGAAGTCCCTTTCCTAGGCCTCCTATTTGTTCTAGGTTATAACTCCGGACGGATAAGCAAAGAAAGGAAAGAGAAACCTACTGGATCCGCCGTCTCAACACCTTACAACCTATAGGCATCAATAAGGGAGACTAGATTAGCCTGCTGAAGCATTATTTTCCCCACTAAGATTAAAAACACAGATACTAGTAGTTCATTTTAGCAGATATTAAATCACTTCAGGCAATCGGACATTGTTTTTAATTAACATCGACCACAACATAGATTTTCTTTTTCCGCTACCTTCTCTGTTGAAAACGGCGTTAAACACAAAACCAATGAACGAAATCCTCAGGAAAAATACAGAGAACCAATCAAAAACGCTCTATTTTTATAAAACGGCTATTTTCATTTATCACTCATTCTGTTGATCGATATGTTCATTGAGCATTTATATATCGAACTATACAGGCGGTATTTACGCCGTTGCTGTGTTGTTTTGATTTATGCTACCCTTGAAAAAGGCTTTTTTAAAAAGCCGAAAGCGCTCGGGTTTATAATTAAACTTTTGACACTGTTTGAACATACATTTTTTCTCATACTCTGTGTGTATATATATATATATATATATATATATATATATATATATATATATATATATATATATATATATATATATATATCTGTATTTGTTTCGTTAATAACTGAGCTGTTTCCAACATTTATAACAATAGTATTACATCATATTTCTTTATTTTAAACGAACAGTTAATTTCGTCTTAGGGGATTTTAAAACTTACTTGTGCGCAAGCGCATTGTACCATTTTAGACTGGCTCACCGTAATTTGCGCTAGAAAGTGAAATCTAATGCCGTAAACTTAGTAGATTAGTCTGAAAAGCCAACACTATGGAGAGGTCTTGATAGACCTCTCCAATAACAGTGTACACAAAAACGGCGGCTGATTCCTGTCGTTTCGTTATGTCGTTTTGTCGCAGCGACACAACGACAAACGTCGTAATGGCGCCCCGCCGAACATCGGTCCGCTGAATGTCGCCCCAGCAAACGCCACCCTACCCTGTGGGCGACGTTTCGGAGTGGCGACGTTCAATGGGGCAACGTTCGGCGGGACGCTAAACGACGACTGAAGTTGCCTGGCTGAAATCGGCAACTATAAAGTGTTTATCAATATCACAACATGCGGCTCCGTGTTTATAAAACGAAGAAAAAATACAATTACATTAAATATAACTGCGTTAAACAACTTTTGTGGCTAAACTGCTTTAAATCACAGTCATGCTGTTTCTTCAATTACAGACACTCAGCTGCGTATCTGCCAATGAAAGCTGTTTCATACAACGCGGTATCAAATTATTTTTCGGATAATTATATAGAATTCAAAAAAGTCATATTTGCGCAATTGCCTAAAACCTGATGTTATACGTAGTTTTAAATCATTTTGGTAAATAATTTTATTTTATATTGTGTAATAATATTGCCATCATGTGGTATGTGTGGTTCTATACATTGATGTTAAAGTTTATTTTATGTAAATTTTAAGTTTGAAATCTAAACAAGAAAGTGAAAAAATCAAAACGTAGAGATATATTGTATGATATGGAGATGAATAAAACTAAAATTCTTTGAATCGCTTCATTTAATTTCATATCTTAATGAAAAGATAATTTTGCATTTATAAATACACTGCTGTGTTCGTTAGACCATCGTTTGTTTGTTTGTTTTGGGTTTAACGCCGTTTTTCAACAGTATTGAAGTTATGTAACGGCGGGCAGATGTTCTTGGATTCTGTACCAATACCAACCTGTTCTCCGCAAGTAACTTCCCCAGATGTCGTGTTAGTATTTTGTTATTTAGACATGTTTAAAGAAATGACCTTGGTACAAACTGATAATGCGGAAAATGTGGCAAGGGCCAAAGGGTTAATTGAAACCCTGCATTTGATTTTAGTCATTCGAATTTGTGCTCAGAAATAACTAATCAAGATTAAGATATATTTATCATTTCTTTAAGACGTATATTTCCGATGTTTATATTTATGTTGTAAAGCATCAAAATTTACTAATCTTTAAAAAAAAGAATTTACAGTGTAACCGCATATTGTCATATATGTATAGAGTGTTACAGTTACAACCTGCCGACATTAAATATGTATGTGAGCTGCGCCATGGGAAAACCAACATCCGCGCAGTCTGGTCAGGATCCATGCTGGTCGCTAACAATTACTCTAATTGCAATAGGCTTTGATAGCGAACAGCATGGATCCTGGCCAAACTGCGCGGATGCTGGTCGCAAAGCCACTATGTTGGTTATCTCATGGTGCGGCTCATGTTATGATAATGTTTCCTTTATGGAAGAACCCTTTAACTTTCACATACATTTATGCTATGTTTATTTCAGTGAAAGAAATTTGAACAGTACCCGCTGACACCACGGGTATTCAATTTATGAAGCCAACAGGTGTGAAATATATATAAAGCAAGTCAGTCATTCAATGCCCATCTTCCAATAAAATATATTATCGTTAAGTATTACTTTAAACGTAGAAAATACCCATAAACGGTATTTAACTTTCTATCTTAATAAATTGCATGCGTATGTAGACCCAAATTCACAATCAAATATCATGCAGTAACAGTCGTTTGATAAAAATAACTTCCAGATTTATAGTAGAAATCGTTTATACTATGTTATATGTTTGTACCTTTTCAAACGAAATGTAAACACTGCTAATACACATAGAATCTATGTAGGTTTTGTTCTAATCATTTTAATTTTATAGATTATCATAACTGTATGCAAAATAATTTTAGATGTCAAGGTGTAGGAAAAGAGAGGTTGGTGGCATCACCATGACTACCGAAATACCGATCATGCGAACTGATTAAGGTTTCGATACTAGCTCTTCCTGTTACACCGGTTGTTGAAGACAGTGTGTTAATAAGTGAGATTGATTGTGTACCCCGATTTCGCATTCGCCCAATTTGCACTCGTTTAGTTGGGCTAGTTGATCAGGCTATGTCCCGCAGGTGTAATGAATTGATGCGTGCACAGCTAGCCTGACTGAACAAGTGAACATCGGGCGAAATCGTGTACACATTTGAGCCCACCTATTAACACACTTTTTAAAATAACCGGTGCATCAGTTTGTAGTACAAATATCAGACACAGTTCGTGCCGAAACCTTGATCAGTTCGCATGAGACTGATGTAGAAAGCGGTAGTTCGGCAGTCATGGTAATGTCACCAAACTGGACTTCAAAAATTACGTTGTATACAGTTGTGATAATCTATCAAATTAAAATGGTTTGTACAAAGCCTATGTACTTTTACATGTTTGAGAATGTATTTACAAATGCAAATGAAGTATGGCTGACAAACAGGTTTTCTTTAGCTCTTCCGCATTAGTTTCTATCCATTTCATAGAAGTTATCGCTTTGTATGTAACTTAGATTTAATTTAGATCAGTAGCACTAACTTATTCTTGTATTAAAAGCATGTTCCTAACGGTAATAAGCGCGGTAAGCCGAATTGATGTTTTATTTGAAAATCACCGTCAACTGTTGAGGTCACTACGTCTTCATGTCAAGCCACGGTTTAGTTACGTTTAATAATTTAGCTTCAAATTTATATGAATATAATGTGACACAGAGAATATATAGCGAATTGAAAATACAATGGTGACATGATAAAAAGTATAAAGAATTCCTACCGATTTCCTGTATTCCATCAAAAAATGAACGGTGGAAACATTCTCCCATCGTGATCATAATTAAAACACAGCAAATGAAGAGTAAAGAATTCATCCTAGTTTTCTTTCTTCCACCAGCAAATGTATTACGAAGTCACAACAATATGGAAGTTTCATACGAATTATTTTTCTCCTTTACAAGTGATAGAACTTTTATATAAAGGATTAAATTATTGTAACATCGAATCAGGCGACGGTTCAATGTTTATTAAAATTCATTTTTCACAGGTGAAGTAAAATGTGACACGCCTTAACAAACAAATTTGCATAATTCATGCTATGCTAAATTTCCCTTCATTCATTTTTTTGTGTTCACCTGATATCCCTTCATATCAAATATAGATGAAGCGAAATTTTCAATTTCCTTGTATGCCAGCGGGTTGAAAAAATTGTTTTGGTAAAAAAGTACTTATACTACCTTGAGTCAGTTCATTGCTGAATTAAGTTGAATAAAATAACTGTGTGTCTGTTCACCCAAGTTAATATATTCAGTACATTGATATTCTTTTATCACATAGACCCAAATAAAAATTGAAATTTGAAAATTTTTCTAAATAGAGGGAGACATGCATAATCGCTCAGTTACGTAGTATTTTATCTTTTGGATTCAGTTTCTTCGCTGCGCTTTGAATGAAATTTTTAAGAAAAACACACACTTCAAGTTAAGCTTATCTGGCAGTAATTTGTGACCGACTTTTTATATCTGTTGAGGAGCTAACTGATGGGATTTTTAATTGTACTAAAGTATATTGAACAGTTACAGAATTTATATCAAAAGAAAATCATATATTTAAACATATTTTGCAAATACAAACGGCATATATAAAATGCACGTGCATGTATTTACAAAATATGTTTAAATGTATGATTTTAATATATATTTTCTACATTAGTTGACTCTGACAACTTCTTGGAATACGACATAGTCTAATTAAATTCATAATTTAAGCTCATCCCATTCTAATTTTCATGAATATTCTTCGTGGGTGATTGCTTTAATAATACCCATTCCTTTAATAGCTGTAAGAAATGTGAGGGGGAAATGTGTTTGATATAATCCTTACTGACGATTGGTTTCTTTTTACACCAAAAAGGGAATGACACATGAAACATGTTATCAGAGTAAAGACTTCCTTAATCAATATTAAACGATATACAAGTTGTTAAAGGACAAACTATCTAAAATTTAAAAGATGAAGATACAGATTTGTCCGTACCATGTTTCCCTGGATAAAAATTGTGCTTTTTAGTTTAACCCTTACCCTGCTAAATTTCTAGAACTTGTCCATCTTTCAATTTTGACAGTACAATTAACTGTTAAAAGGGGTGCTTACTGAAAACGTACTGACTGAATGGCGAACAGTGCAGGTCATAATCAGACTGCACGGATGTACAGGCTGGTCATAATTTGAACTGGTCGCAAGGCAGAATCAAGCGTGTCCAGCATAATAAGGGCCAATGAATAATATTAAAATGTTAATACTTTAATAACCGTAACCGTCATTCAATTGATAAGATAAGGATGACCTGGTTTTATTGTTGAAGTGTGGGTCTTTCGCTGCCGGACTTATATAGAGTATTATACAGTTCTTCATTTTAGTACGAAACACCGGTGATGACACTTCAAACTTCAGATTTCTTACTCCATATTTCAGACTTTGTACTTCACACTTCACATTTCATACTTCATTTTTCACACTTCAGGCTTCAAGGCAATTCATAGATTAAACATCACGTGACTTGACGTCACCTATTGTGTATTGGCATAGATGTGCACGTTATTTCTTATTTGAGTTTAAAGTATTATTGATTGTGCACATTTTAAATAACGGCTTCCCGAGTTTAGATTATATCGTTTGTTGATATTCATTCACCGTTTGTCGTCCGTTCGTTCAAATCTTCTTGCGAAAAACCATGCCGACATTGGATAAAATTTGTATCTGAAAATTTGGAATGGGCAGCGCAGTATCAAACTATGCGACGTCAGAGGTAAGCTCTCTCAAAAGTTACTGGTGAAGATTAAGCATCAAAAGTATTTTATGTCACTAAATGTAGAAAAACGTAGGAGAAACAGCTGTAACTTAGTTTTTGTTTTATTGCAATTGTCACACTGACACAATAATAGGTCATATTGCGACATTTAACAACTTTTGCCGCTTCCGAGATACTGTTACAGGAATGGGCGGGCTCCTAGGTAAAACCAACGACTTTCCGTAGGTAAGTTAGATGACTTCCTTACATAATAAATTCTACAGCCAAAGCAAGGTTTCTAAACGACATCGGTAAAAGTCACGTGATTTCACATCAACGACGGCATCAACAGCTGTAACGTTCAATTTCATTTGGCAACAGCTGCAAAAAAATAGACATGGAGGGTGTGATGACCTCTGTTTAAGGAGTTTTTATACATTTTGCGATCTCTCCAAGATATTAAGATGGCACGAAACATACATGTATGCAAGAACTTTGATAGGATATACTTTGAATGTTTCCTACTTATTTCACAATGAAGAAGATTGGTAAAGCCGACAGAAATCAGAACAATCAAGAAGGATGCTACAACCAGTTAACATGGATACAGTCAGGAAAGAATGATGTTGAAATAGAAAAAGTGGAAGCTCCACAGGTCGTGCAACGTGACAAAATGAAAATGTTGCAGGCTCGGTTTGATTGAGCCTGTTCATTGACAGTAGTGGAAATGCATACTACCGTCCACGACCTCTAGCCCCGGGTTGAGCAGAACAATTTAGAGACATCCTGGACAGATTTGTTTATACGGCGATGCACATGGAACCTTCACTGATACACTAGACTAAGTGTGAAAAGTGGCTTATGGTCCCCAGTTAAAATAATGGACTTGCCTTAAACGAGGAAACAATGGGCAGAACTAAACAAACTGTAATTTAGAAAGGGAATCTGAGGTTACGTAAACTTACTTGCATTCCCATATATAAGTGGCAATAAAATATGCATATTGTTTTAAGAGGAGTAATTCATACAGAAAAGAAGTTTTTAACGAACCAGTAACTACACTTCTCTCAACTGACGAAGATGATGCGTGTATGATATGACGTGCCGTCTGAACTAACAGCGCTTGATCAAAGCGATGTTTTCTTGTTTCTGGCGATAACATACTCCAGGCATATGGTCTTACAGAGCTTTGGATCAATGTGAGTTGGAAGAGTCGGATTGTTTTTAAAAAGAAAAAATAATATTCAAAAGAAGTGCGTACACAAAGCATTAGATTTAACGTTTTGATGTGTACATGACTAATACGAAATAAAGCACAGCCTCAATCGGGAATCGATACGACTTCAACTCACCCCATAGCATTTGAAAATAACTGTCTAATACTAGCATGGAAGGACATATTTTATTTTAATTCGATTCGGTATTATCGCATGTTACCGTAGAGGGATCGATCCCGAATTTCGTCGTTACGGGTAGGATCGATTCCCTATCAATTTAAATGTACATTTCGGAATAAAAACAACACCGCCCATATTGCATTACAAGTAATTTCCGCCTCTTGGATAGGCGCACCCTCCGGAGAGGTATATTTATGTATATGAACTGTGCTCACTGGGTACTTAAATTTACAAGTGCACACTACGTGTATATATACCATATATCCATGATATTTGCACTGATGTGCAAGACGTTGTGGTTCGGACAAGTTATGTAGACGCTTATTAGGCACAAGGAAAAAGCGTGTTCTTCCAAAAAATCCGAAGTCAGACGCTCTGTGCACGTGCCGGAAGTATACATTTTTTTTAATTCGATAGTATATATCTCATTCGGTATATCGCATGTTACCGTAGAGGGATCGATCCCGATTTTCGTCGCTATCGGTAGGATCGATTCCCTAATGTAGACACAAAAAGTATATCATAGACCAAGTGAAAACATTGACGAATACGGAACGAAGAAATAAAGGAAAAAAGGAACACCGTTGGCACCACATTGGAACGATCAGTAGCAAAAAAAACCACAACTTTGGAGTTAAAACCTTCAAACGGTGACACCTACCCTAACTCGCAGCTTCTACCCAACCCCCACTCCCAGCCTCCCGCACGCAAACCATGTTCCAAAGTCACATGACAGTGTAAACAAGTTCAAATCTTGCTTCGATTCGGAGCAAAGCAGATAGAGTTCCCAAATTATTTGCAACATTAGGTACAGTAAATAAACATTATACGGAAAACACAGTATGATAGTGCGGTGCCATGGTGACAGTACTATATCTTTATTTTGATACTGTAAGTAGACAACACACATCACGCAACAATTGGTATTTTTGATATAAGTCATGTACACATTCATACACAACTATGGGATCGCTGTTTGAGACAGCTGCTTTAACGTTTTGAATTTCCGGGGAATGCCAAAAAATATATTCAGTTTACGAAAACAATTCTACATGCTATATGTAAATGTCTATTGAATAGCCTTACTGAAGCCAAAACAAACCGAACAGGCTTTGGTTATCGGGTGTAGAAAACGATTGGGCTTACGTTATCTTTTGATCTAATGAAAGTCAGTTCAAGTAGATACACATGCAGAACAGATATTGAATCTTGTGGATTATAATGCCTTGATAATAAAATGACGATGGTAGTACGTAATATCCGAAATAAGATAAAAGTACCTGTGAACTTTGACCTTTACAGCAAATCAAAATAATTTCAAACTTTACACACCTTTTAAATTCGTGTCTATACATTTATTCACGCTACATTTAAGAATGTTACCTTTTCACATTATCATAATCGGATTTGAAGAAAATTGAAAGTTTATATGTGACCTTTTGACTAAAGAAATAAGCATATGAACCGAACATACTTTCTGCCGATTCACGAAATTAAAAGCAAAACTCACGGCTTAGCTCAGTAGGGAGAACGCAGATATACGTATCTTGGAATCGTTAGTTTGATCCCCAGGCGAGGCGAGGTTTGATATGAAATTACTTGTCCTCAACCTCACATTCATGTGGAGAAGTTGACAGTTATTTAAGGCGAAAAGGTAAGTGTGGTACTGAGTTTGGTAAACTGCCTGCCGCTTCATATTGAAACACTTGAAAAACGGCGCAAAGTCCAAAACAAACAAACAATCCGTCTTTCAAGAAGCATAAAGAGTTGAACGATTAGACCATTTTCGTCATTTCTCTCGATATTTTAAAAAGGCGGAAGATCAAAATAGTCAGAAGTATAGGTTTCCATACTTGCTACAGGTGACTGTAAACGAAAGGCAAAATTATTACAAAATCTTTTAAATTGTCCTTCTGAAATATACACAAAACCAAAATAAGTAAGTGAGATATATTGGTTCATATTTTTTTTTTTTTTTTTTTTTTTTCACTTTGAGCATTTGGTATTTACGAAGGGATTTTAATACTATTTTCTGTTTTCTAGTTGATGGATGACTGTGTTTTAGAATCCGGTACCACGTGTTGAATATCCATCCTTGTTATATTTATTATGTCATCTGTCCTGTCATATCCAACTAGCACATTTAATTAAGAATGAAACGTTGATCGAATTGACGTGGGCTGTAATTTGTAAAAGAAGAAGAAATTTTGATTTTTCACCAAGAAAAGCAAACATGTGATAAACTGAATATTACATCTGTGTCTTTCACCATAGAACTCATCAAACTCGTTGAATAAAATTGATAAAATGCTCGACAGAGCCTCGCATTTTATCACTTTATTAAACTCGTTTAATAAATTCAGTATGAAGACATTCATGTAATATCCTCTATTAAACACTTTTTCTTGTGTCTTGAAATGAAAAGGTTTTCGATGCTTCGATGAGAGCTGGACAGTTTTGACTATTGACCGACACGTCATTCACAAAGTATGTAATACTGTATATTCTTCTTCTTATTTATTATTACTATACCACATTCATATAGCACTCTTTTCATACGAAATGTGTGCTTTCAAAAGTGCTTTACAAAGACATTAAAAGACAAAGAACACATACACATGTAAATACACTGGTAAAAGATTAAAAGTAATAGTATTTAAAACAAGATCATCCTTAAAATTTGCTCAACGTTAAATCACATTACATACACTATTAAAGTTCTCAACACGAAACAAAGCTGTCATGGTTTTATTATTTTTGTTTGTTTGTTTTATGTTTAACGTCATTTTTTCTATAATATTTCAGATTTTGTTATTTTATATAACATGCGTGAATGAGGTGAGTTTTCAGGGCTTTTTAAATAGACACAGTGAGCTTGAATCTCGGATGCTTTCTGGGTCGGCATTCCAAAGCTTTGGAGCTGCATGCTTAAAACTTCTGTCACCATACTTTAATTAGATCTAAGCTAGATTACGGTTGTGTTGTTTATGGTTCAGCAAGAAAATCTTATTTACAAATGTTAGATACCATCCATAATTCAGGTCTTCGTATTGCTCTCGGTGCATTCCGAACATTGCCAGTTGAAAGCTTGTATGCTGAAACAAACGAACCCTCTCTTTACACACGCCGAGAAAGACTTTCATTGCAATATGCTTTGAAAGTGGCGGCAACTAAATCTAATCCTGCTCATAAAATCATTTTAAAACCCAAATATTCCGATTCATATGAGGAAAAAACAAATCAAACCGTTTGGATTTCGCATAAAATCTTCTATGAATGAAACTGACTTTGAATTCGATGGTATTAACGAAAGTTCAATTCCAGATACACTACCATGGACCCTTAATTCCCCTACACTTCTTTTTGATATGAAAACTGCCTTTAGAAAGTTTGAAACAAACCCTGAAATATTCAAGTCCAAATATAATGAAATCAAGTCTATTTACAAGGACTATTTTGCAATTTACGCAGACGGTTGAAAGGATGAATTAAAGGTTGGGTGTGCTGCTGTAAGCCACCTTTGTCAATCAAAATTACGTTTGCCAAATAATGAAACAATATTTTCAGCCGAGGCAAAAGCTACTGATTTAGCCCTAAATTTTATATTAAAATGAAGGGAGGAAAAATGTATTGTCTTTTCTGACTCGCTTTCTGTTTTACAGTAAATTCATAACCGAAATATGGAAAATCCTTTCATTCAAAATATTCTTCTCAGGGTTCATGAACTAGCTTTAAAAAAGTATATCATATTTTGTTGGATTCCCAGTCATGTTGGTATTCATGGAAACGAGGATGCTGATACTGCATGCAGCAAAGAAATCCCTTTCATTATCACAATCTAATTTGAAATTACCACATACCGATTTTAGGCCTAATATAAACAAATACATTTTATCTAAATGATATTAAACCTACTCTAGGGGAACGGCACCAAGTGAACAGATCTGTTCGCATGGAGGAAGTTGTTCTTTTACGTTGTCGAATAGGTCATACCCGCTTGACTCATTCTTATCTTTTGAATAAAGAAGATCAACCCGAATGTCAAACACCGCTAACTATTAAACATGTTTTAATCAGCTGTGTGGACTTTCCTCTAACACGCAGTACATACTATGACATTCAATCTTTGAAAGAGTTGTTTGAAAAAGTTTCAGTCGGAAATATTTAATCGTTTTATCGAGTCTTGGTTATGATACGGGTCGCTGTGTTTTGTACACATTGGAGTTTTTGCAGTGTGTCTTTGGAAATTCCATACAGCAACGAGTTACAGTGGTCTGATTTCAATGTAACTAGAGAGTTCACAAGAGACTTGGTAGCATCAGCTGTAATGTACTGCCTAATATGGCCTATTTGCCGAAGTTGTGCATACCTAGCTCTAAACAGAGAGTAAGCATGCTGTGTCATGTCCATGTTTGAATCCATTCTAGCACCGAAATTCTTCACACACATTGATGGTTTAATACGAGAGGGTCCCACTTTCACGCAGATATCTTCGGGTATGTTTTAACAATATGACCACAATTTCGTCAGTATTGAGCTTCAGCATGTTCTGTAGTCTGTGTTCAGACCGTATGTTTTGTTCATAGGAGATAACTCCTGAGGCTATTCAAATTTTGTATAATTATGTCCCTTCTCTTCTCAATTAGAGCCAAGACTGACGAAGTCAGAATATATAACAGAATTATTTTTTTCTAAAAAAAAAAGATTATCTAGTCGGTAGCCAGACTACATGTTCTGATGCATCCAAGAGGCTATGTCTTTGAGGCAGATCTCAATTCGAGATAGGGCTTCATGTTGGTAGGAAAATTGTTTGGCTTAAAACGACAAGTATAGTTGCGAGTCATCAGCATAAAAGTGATGATTCCGTCCACGGCTTCTGCAGATCGAACCGACTGGTTTTGTGTACATGATACATTTTTTCGGTCCTAGAACAGATCCTTGTGGTACACTGTAAATCATGTGGACTGGAGTAGACAGTTAGCCATTTACTGAGTCCTTTTCCAAGCGTTTAAACAACATTTCATGGTTGATAGTATCAAACGCAGCTGATAAACTAAGCATTACCAACATTGTGATTTCGTCTTGACCCAGGAATTGAAGAATTCCATTTTGAACTTTGAGAAGTGCAGTTAGTTTCTGTTGAGTGATGCTTTATGTATGCAGACTGGTGCTGTTCATGTAGGTTTTTTGAAGTCAGGTGCACTCAATGCGTTTGTCTAGCACTTTTTCCAGCATTTTGGAGACAAAAGGTAGGTTTGATACAGGCCTGTAATTCTTTAGTTCTTTGGAATCAATGTCTAATTTTTGCAAAAGATGTCTAACATGAGACATTTTGAATTATTTTGGAACATAAGGAGTTTCCAGTGATATGTTGGTAATTTTTGTTTAAGCTGGAATGAGCTCATCAAGGCATGTCTTTAAGAGCCAACTTGGCATTTGGTCTAATTAACACAACTTACCTGGGGATGCCTGAATAATATTCTTCACTTCTTCTGGTGTAGATGGAGTAAAACTGTTTAGGCAGTCCTCTATTGGTGGTTGTCTTTCAGTGTCATCTGAAATTTCAGATAAAGAACAGGATGCTATGTCTTTCCATATTTTGTCAATTTTGTTTATGAAAAAGTCACTAAGGTCTTGTGCGAGCTGTTTGGAAGATGCAGCTTTTGGCAAAGTGATGTCATTTGTGGCACCTAACAGATGCTTTTTGATTTTGAAAAGACCCCTTGATTTTTTTTGGGCATGATTCTACCTTACCCGAGTAGAAATGAACTTTTGCCTTCTTAGTAACCTATTTACTGTTGCACACTGTTCTCTGTACAGCTGGTGGTCTATTGTCAGTCTTGATTTGCGCTATTTCTGTTCCAACTTTCGTCTTAAATGTTTAGCATCATACAGTTCTTGTGTATACCAGTTACACGTTGGTCTCTGAATAATGGTTTTTGTGTGCAATGGTGAACGTTTATCAATAACTGATGCAAGTTCTTGTGTGTATGTGTTAGCTAACTCATTAACATCTGTCATTTGCATGATTAACTTCGAAGTCTCTGAGTTCAGAAGAATGAGTCAACATCAATTGCCCTAAATTTTCAAAAGGAAACAGTTTTTCTCACTGATGAAGGACTGGCAGGCTTTGAAAGTCACTGAAGTATGATCGCGAGAGACCTTACCGCTGTTATCAGACCTGGATCAGTGACCAATGTTTGACACGATGTTATCGTTATCTCTTGTAATGACAACATCCAGGTTGTGTCCACCGACGTGAATGGCTTCATTCACATGTTGTCTCATTCCGTGTGCATCCAAAGTACTTACCAGGTTTGCTGTGTGTCTGTAAGTCGGAATGTCAAAATGAAAGATTAAATCTCCTTCAGTGATGATTTGTGTGTCAGTTGTTGCAAATCTAGATAGGAAATTGGGCCATCCATTCTCAAGAAAGTCCCCTGTTTTAAGTCCATTTCCCCGGGATGGTGGTGGTCTGTAAACGACAAGACGCAAAATGAAATCTTTTTTGCTCAAATTGGAGTCCATGTATTTGAAACGTATTAAATTTTATCTCCTGTTGATGCAAGAAGGCGGAAATTTATAGAAGTCCTATGTATGATTGCTACGCCACAGCCACGGCTACCATGATTACAGCGGGCGACGTGCCTAATTTTGTAACCATTCGAAACAATTTCACTTAAGCATGTTTTATCTACAACACTGCCAAGCCAAGTTTCTATAACAGCAACTACATCAAATTAATTTGAAATGATATAGTCACAAAAAGAGAGTGCTTTATTTTTAAGTGATCCTGGGTTGATACTGCATACTTTAATAGAGGTCTGATTTTTAACTTGAGAGGGAAGTTCCCGTTGTGCATGTACAATGTTTAGTTTATAGGAATTCCCCCTCGGGTACCCCTGCACTTGGAGGAAACTGATTGTCCAAAGTTCAATAGGCCTAACTGTTTTAATTTTGATAATAGTACATGATCTGGCTTTTCAATATTGGTTGACTGACGTATAAAGAAAAGATCACATCTATTGTACTTTATAATCCCTTTATTCTCTGCTATGTGTTCACCACCTGTCACGCCGGATATGGCTGGGGGCATGTTTCAGGATTTTAAAATCCAAAATATGACACTACAAATGATTTTAAAACTTCAGATTTCATGCAAACCACTGTAAAATTCTTCATAAAAAGTACATCTAATGATCTATTCACAATTTTTGTCAAATTCCAGAATTTTTAGTGAAGTATTTCCACTTATACACATGAAAATATTGCGAGGACAGAAACATGCAGCCGACACTGGCGCATATCAATACATATATTATATACATAATGGTATTTAAAATAGCTAGCAACGGTCATTTTGAAATAGAGACCAATATCATATTGCAATCAGTGAGGTGTTCCTAAGCAAGCTAATGGCTTGCAAAGAGAGTAAGATAAACACAATGCTCTGTATTCATCAAGCTTTTTTCTGTTTTTCTCATTCTTTCTTTCAAACAAAACCCGATCCATTGAGAGGGGCTGGAATAGATAGACTAGACTTACTAAAACAACAGATTTAATGACAGTATCCATCGAGTGATTGACACTATGCAGTCCACCCATATAAAATTTATCATTGAGTGACAAGAGACAATCAGCCTATGAAGTTTGGAGGCCGTAGGCCTGCGTTCTTCCGATACTGATCGGCAACCGTAAAAGGTTTAAAGTTTAAATTACACCGTCACCGTGACCTGAACTTTGATACATTGCCTCCGAAATAAAAAAAAATGTGGTCATCTATGGACAATAGGAAATTTTCTCATGACGTTTCGCGTCAAACGAAACAAGCGGTCTACAGTAATTAATCACGAAGGGTTTTCTGTTTTGAAGTCAATATGACATCGCTTTAAGACATCCTAATCTCAAACATAATAGTGGTCATCTATTGTTCAATATCAATCATATTATGGAGTCTGAAAGTAGCAATTCCATGTGTCCTTTGAGCGTTGACTACAAACAATTGGCTCATCTACTTACGGCAGGTAACCATCATACACTATTTGATGGTTGTAGGTCAAAGCGCTCTCTAGTTACTGATCGGAAACCAACCTGTCTACGGACGTAAGGGCCGACCGTTATGAACAAAACATATACATCCTCTTCTTCGAGGCTTAAACTTTCCAGATTTTATTAAGGACATAAAAACCAACAGAAAGATATATTGTAGTTATAAACTAAATCTTTAAAACTAAAACACGGACGTTCACTGATGGAATAAGGTAATAAAACACAGAATCCTGTATGAGATCGTATATATTTCTTTAGTACTTAACATTTTATACACATACAACAACGAGATTCTAACATAATCTACAGTTTATGCTGCGTTTACACTTAGCCACGATGTCCACGATTTAAAGAAAAGCTCGGAGCTCCACGATTTATTGCACGAATATTGTATTACTACGCTTACCTACGCTTCCTTACGCTCTCAGTACGTTTTGTTACTACCTGCAGCGTTTTATTACGAAACCAACACGATTCTGGTCGATCTCCGCCACGATTTTCATCACGTTCTCTCAAGTTCTCTTACGATTACCACGATATGCTATCACGTTTTGTCACGTTCTGTTTAGATCCCTCACGTTATCAAGTTTTGTTAAGCTCTCCTACGATTTATGGCCACGATTTGATCAAGATTGTCACGTTTTGAGCACGACTGGAGTATAAATAGGAGGCAAGGGTCACCCTCACATTCTCTCCAGAGATTCCAAAGAGGAACGAGCTATGCATCAAAGAGCTGAACAAGATGCTGAATTTGCAATTTTCGTGTATGCCTATAATAGTTTCTTGTCGGCAGCAGCAACAAGGGACGGAACAGGACAGGAAAGAAGAGAGAGGAAGGAGAAGAAGAAATAGAAGGCCTAAGACCTGTTGGGTGAGTTCATGGTTAAGTGGAAACCGAAGGCACAAACTGGGACAATATCCTTAACTTTTCAACACAGAACTCAGGCGTGAAGATGTTGGCTCCAACGTCAACTATGTAAGGATGCCTCCAGATCTAGTGGAACTTAGAATCGTGTTTCCAAGTTCACCACGATCCCCATACGATGGAGCATCAAGGTCTGATGCGCTACGTTAAGGTCTGTTAAGCTGCATTACACTCTACAACGATTTCCACGTTCTGTCACGCTCTCTCAAGATTTAAGATAAATCGGGATAATCGTGGCAAAATTTTTGACTGTCAAAAATTTTGTCACGATCCCTACGATCGTCACGATTCCACCAAGTTCCCTCAAGATCACCGCGATTCGATCTCACGAGCCCTCACGCTCACCACGCTTCTCTCAAATCGTGGACATCGTGGCTAAGTGTAAACGCAGCATTACTTACAGTACGGTTATACTAAATATAGTATATTTCTCGACTAAAGGTCGAACCCTACTGTGTACGAAAAATTTTAATTTAGAATACAAAAAAAAAAGAATTTCGGAATCTGTGTAGTGATATTACATAACAGAAGTATCTAAATTATAATCTGCAATGCATTTTCACCTGAAGGTGGCCTTTAAAGATGCATGTTCCTAGGTCGTTTTGAAAATCATTTCATTAAAAGTTAGTAATTACAATAAAAAAGGTTCTGGAATGATTCCGCTTTAATCTGATAGAGATCTAACGAAGTATGATATAGCTGTACTTTATATTATGAACATTAAAAATTATCTTAACTCTGTATATTTTCTTGATAAATACAAACTAATTGATAAGTGGAAATTGATTATTAGTCTGTCATAGATGAAAATGTAATTAAAGCAGTGAAAAATAGCAAATTTTATATGAAAAGAGAACACACATGACAAAAGTACAAACAAAATTCTCTAATATGTTATAAAGGACTCAGCTGGATTTTGCATCTCAATAGAAATTACACCAAAAACAAAACTGAAAAGAAAATAAGAAAAAAATATGTCGCAGTTAATTTTATTCCTAGGCAGAAAACTCTGCTTCTGCAATTTTACAGGCCTAAATGATATCATAATATTACGTCAACGTGATTACTTGATGACGTGATACGGTTTATTCCAGTACGTCAATGTTAACGCAGTGATGACTGTAAAGTTTACACATAACTGGCATAAGTTCAAAACACACAGAATTGCATTTTTGAATGACGACATACAGGTATGCCACATGACTGAATGTCAAATCATAATCATTGTCAAATGTCGTACATTTTACATAGGGATTCGACCAATTCAAATTCAGTAAGACATATATAAATGATACATCAGTAAATTATATATAACATGCAACTAAAAAAGAAAAGTTCACATGAAGAAAGTTAATATTCCAGATACTACTTAACAAATTAAACATTCCCTGTTTAGTGAGATCAGTACAAAATACACACAATATAGGAATAGTGAATCTACAGAACAACTATTTAAGCACATTTATATGAGATCAGTACATATGTATATATATATATAACGAAAAGATAGTACAACCGGCAAATTACGTCTTCTACGAAAGCGATTTCGGCACTTTCCGGTTTTACGGAAAGATATTGTATACGAAGATTGCCGAATGGCATATCGAGAATACGTGATAACACGGAAATTGCCGAGTGTCATGACGGGTCCACTACCTTAAAACAACAATATAACAGAAGATTAAGTTTCAAATCATACAGTTATAAAATGTATCAGCACTGTCGTAGTTGATAGGCGTTTAAATCATTTCGAACTCTTTTCTAGGCGCAGTTGTTTTCTTTTGGTTCTACCACGTCATTGTAAAATAGTCCCACTCATCTGCAACGTCTAAACGTATATCTACTTCATGTACACCGTCTTCACAGGTCTCCGTTGCAAACTGTAAATATAAGAAATGTTGCCAGACAATATGCATTTTATGTAAAGTTTGTGTAAATTTAACTTTAGTAATAATTATTTCTATCTTAATAATGCTTTCAACAGGTCAGTCAACCTTATGAGTATTTCTGAGTTTTGTACAGTAGCACCTTCTCGGCAAGAAGGTATGACACTAGACCGGTCTTCATAAATTTTTAAAATCTGAATCTTAAGACTTAACCCTTACCCTGCTAAATTTCTATAACGAACTTGTCCATCTTTCAATTTGGACATTACCATTAACTGTTAAAGGGGGTGCTTATCAAAAAAGATACTGACTGAATGGCGAACAGCGTAGATCATTACCAGACTGCACAGATGTTCAGGCTGCTCATGATCTGCACTGCTCGCAAAACAGAATTAATCGTGCCATGCATGATAAGGGTTAAGAACAGGAAATATCCAGTTTGCTTTATCTTGGTTTATAGAAGAATATACCAAATTCTTTGGAGCTGAAACAAAGGCATTCATAAAATCCGTGCTAGTTTAGCAATGCCAGAGCAAAATAGAAAATTTAGCTTTTAAAAGACTAAGTCGAAATTTCAGACGTGGATGAATAAGGACCCATAGGACAGGTAGAGAACAGTCACTTCCAACTGGCTTGTGTACAAATAGAATTGTCAATATGAATAACTTATCCCAACCGTTCTTAATTTTCAACAATTTCTACTGCTTAGGTGACAAAATTGGTAAACCGATAATTGCATTAGTTTCTTATTGTCAGAAAAAATATTGTCAAAGGAACCAACCGAAGTCCAGTCTGACAGAATATAACCAATATTGTGTTTATTTTAAAAGTAGATTCTTAGAACATACTATGGACGTTTTAACTTTAAGGCCGATAAAGACTTCTAAATTTGCAACATACATGATAATGCAAGTGTTGTTAACATTAACTGATACATGTATTTATTTTATTAACTATAATACGAACCTTCAATTGTGACTGATAACAGTCCAGCAATATCCCATAATTCCTCGTTTTGTATTCACGATGAACCTTTGCTATCGGGCTGTAAAGAGGAATGTTTTCACAATTCGTCCGTACCTGCAAAATAGTTCAATATACTAATTTACTCCAGGTCGATTGTGAAGCAAGCTCCACAACTTATATTAATCTCTTTCAACACCTAATTCCTGATGGGATCTATATCCACGAGAGTATGAGAGAAGAGAATCCAGTTTCCCTTTTAATGCTGAGCGCCAAGCAAGGGGGATACTGGTATGACGTGGCCGAGGATCGAACGCACGACATCCACTACTCGAAGCGGCCGCTCTACCGCTAGGCTATCGAGGCATAATATCAAAAAGGATGGTCAGTTATTGTTTTTTATCAATAGATAATACTAATATTTAAGAAAAGTGTATTTTTATAACCGGAATACATAATCTACTTTATCGTATTAAACGATTTAAAGTATGTATAATTCATCGCATAAATTTGTAATCTTCATTTGTCTTGAATTTTTGTTTAGACATACCATGCTAAAATATTAGACCCAAGACGTAACGATTTTATGGAAAAGATATATGAGCCGCGCCATGAGAAAACCAACATAGTGGCTTTGCGACCAGCATGGATCCAGACCAGCCTGCGCATCCGCGCAGTCTGGTCAGGATCCATGCTGTTCGCTTTCAAAGCCTATTGTAATTAGAGAAACCGTTAGCGAACAGCACTGATCCTGACCAGACTGCGCGGATGCGCAGGCTGGTCTGGATCCATGCTGGTCGCAAAGCCACTATGATGGTTTTCTCATGGGCGGCTCATATATATTCTATTCAAAAAAGGAAGAGATCTTACGAAATGTTTGACAAGAAAGCAACTTTAAATTCTCCTTACGTCCTTACTGACTCCCCACACGTTCGTGTCGGACGGTGCACCACACAGATTTTTGAGCATATTTTCCTCCGGTATATAGTCCATGTTGCTACATGGTCCAGCTCGTGTTGGCGCAAATAATGTATGTATTTTCAAAGTGTCTGTAACCGCAGATTTATCACATATGGGCACATCTGGAAACAAAATGCAAATTTTATTTTTTTGTTATTCTAATCACTGGCACCAGAACAGAAAGAAAATGCCACTGTACATGTTATACTCTACCCCTAGGTATACTATAAGAACCATGGTCATGAACGGGAAAATGCACTTCGTACATTTCAATCGTACATTTCTCACCTAAAACGCGCAGTCCGATGTATGGGTACCAAGCATATGAACAAACGGTAGATTTTTTTTTAATAATGCAACTGTTTTCTTTGGTTCCTTTTATGAAACATATAACCAGGCAAGAAAAGAAATATATATGTTTTACGTGGAAGTCATACATGTATTTTAATAACAATATGCATCTACCTGCAGGACATGGTCCATTATTGCACGCTAATCTCTCCTCATGATTCCCGGTGCAGTTCTGACCTCCATTCTCAGGTGCTGGGTTCGAACAGGTCCTGTACCTTATCGTGTAGCCATCACCACACATGGATCCACATTGTCCTGCCAGGTACCACTCTGACCAGTTACCATCTGTAAATGAATCATTTCAATTGTTTTTGTTATTAACGCAAAGATAATAGTAAGTTTGTCTTACTAAATGCCATTGTCTGCACTACAGTTCATTTAAAGTTGATATTTTAATTCATAACCACTACATGGGGACTTTGTTCTGCGTGTGTAAGAAGATGCATATACCACTTTTAAGGTAAATGTTATCGTCATTTAAAGCGGCATGCCTCCAGATCGTTCGACAACAACAAAAAAATTGTTTAGATATCTTGAAATAAATGCTATATTTCTTAAGAAGGCTTTAAAACTTAATTACTGACAAACTTTATGTTACGGAAACGCATGAGAATTTGCTGTTTTTACTACTTTTTACGATGAAAATTGAAAAGCGTTTGTCACGCTTTTACTCCAAGTAAACTGTCTCGATTATAAATATCTATATTTTGAAGTCATTAATCACTACTTCAGCTATAGCGCTATTGGTTACGACGACGGGAAAATGTCTTTATTGCCGCGGCGGTCCGGGGTTCGATTCCAGACGCGGTCAACTTTTTTTCTTGATTTGAAACTTTTAAAATATTTTAGAAACAAAAATTCATGTTCTAATGTTCATAATATGACCAAACTTCAATTTGAAAGAAAGATTATTTTTAGCCAAATCTGGGGGCATGCTGCTTTAACATTTTTCCAGTTTAATATACCTTACGTCCAGTGCCAAATTTAACTGAAGGAACCCTTCTAAATTGTATAATGATTATAATCCGACATACCTACTGCACATGAAGGCATGGCACACTCAGTGATGTGATGTGAAAGGCCAACACAGTCTTTGCCCCCGAACTGAGGGGCGGGATTATTGCAATCTCTTATTGCAATTTCCTGACCGCGCCCACATGTAACACTACAAGAGACGTTGCGGAAATCACTCCAGCCGCCATCTGCAAAGAATTTTTCATATTTGTAACAGCATGTTTGACTTGTTAGGCGAGATATTATATACCAGTCATTTTATTTGAAAGGATGGAATGCACAGCATTCAGATTATGCTTGAAAGTGTTTACTCCCGTAACGTTTGAAAATTCAAGAAACAAAAAATGTTTTAAACGTTAAACTATTTTATCGGCCCTTTTTATCAGTAATGTTTTAGTAGTGACTGATTTTTACTCTTCGTCGTTTCGACCCGCGACCCCTGAAGTGGAATGAAGGGCGGAGTGACGACTCGCTAAACACCAAAAACAGTGACTTTACGGGACGAAAAACAGATAATCAGCAGGGAGAATGTCTCTTAAATACTGAGTTTAAGCTCAGCGTGTTTTTTTATCCGCGCCTTCAAAAGAACACCAACCAACAGGGCATGGGTCTATAAGTTGGAAATTGGTAACGGGTTCGCAGCTACGACGTTTAAAGTTCTAAAACGTGATATTTTCTTTTGGCGGGGTAGTGGGGTGCACGAATGCGTCATCCTATTTCAGTTGTATAACTGATAACAACCAATTAGAATATTATGGCATTTTGTTGATTTCTATTACCTATAGGGCATTCTGTAACAAAACAAGGCTGCGTTTCAATATCTTTGCCACTGCAGTTTTGTCCGCCATACTGTGGAGCAGGACTGTCGCACTGCCTCTTTTTGGTTTGGGTACCGTTTCCGCAACTACTACCACACTCAGTCCAGTTTGACCATGATCCCCATGAACCGTCTGTAAAAAATTAATATTTATCTATAACCAAGTTAGACATAAAGATCTGATCATTTCTTTCATTTATGGGAACATGTTTTATACATATTTCTTAAAAGCTCATGGTGCCTTTGTTTATAACGTGCTTTGTCATGTGTTTGCAAAAAATGTGTTTATTTATTAAGAAAGAATTTCTGATGCTGTTTGTCATGATTATCTCCCTTTTTGGATTTAACTGAGTAAGGTTATGCGCAATATTGAAAGTAGCGATTTTCTAACAATGTAATTACGCATACATTGTGTATCATTTATTTGAATAGCTGATTTAAGTGTTTTAGCCTTATGGAACTTTACTTTTTCCTAAATATCAGTCACTAACGCTAATTTTCACATGTAAAACCAATCGGGCATTCATCTGCATATTTTTCTTTATCTTTAGGAATAGATGGCGAAGTTTGTCTGAAAGAATTTTTCAAATTTGCAGAATGCTATTTAAACATAGTAAGTAAACCCCTACCTAATTTACAAGGTGTCAGACTGCACTCATGTATCTGGTGTACTAAACCAACGCAGTCCTTTCCACCATATTGAGGGGTTGGATTGTTGCATGCCCTGTATGACAAAACCGCCCCCTTACCACACGTGGCACTGCACGATAAGTTTTGGAATTCACTCCAGCCTCCATCTGAAATAAACATAAAACATTCAGTATAAAAGTTTTACGGAGATTTCGATTGCCTCTTGACAAACCAAACGAAACGATTGTTAACGGTCATTATTCACATATTTAGCATGTCTATTTACAAGACTTAGTATAAGATGCAAAATAATTACCTATTGGACAATGTTTCACATTGCAGGTCATGCTTTCTATGCTCAGTCCGGGGCAGTCCAAACCGCCATTTTGCGGTCCGGGATTGTTACACAGTCTCGTTCTGATCTGAGTACCATTTCCGCATGTACTGCTACAGTCACTCCAATTACTCCACTGGCTCCACGAACCGTCTGAGATAAAAGTAAACATTTTGTCATAAACGTGACAAAACACGACAAAAATAAAGAATATGTATGATTTGCAAATACGTTCAACTTGTGTCGGACCTTTTTGTAATCAATTAACAATACAGATAATAAAGTTTATGCATGTTAAAGGACGGCCGTGTGTGTATTAGTGAAATGTTTACATGCATGTTTGCTGTTTCATTTTTGCAAATGTTGTAGTATCTTATGATCATTATTTTCAGGTATAGTATTACATCAAAGAGCGCAGATGTACGGATCGAGGGGTCGTGATTTCGATCCCCTGACAAAGCGTATGTTCACCGTAACCACTGATAAAAGACATTGCGTCTGATATCAGTCGTCCTCCGCCTCTGATTTTTGTGGGGAAGTTGGCAGTTACTTGTGGAGAACAGGTTTCTGCTGATAAAGAATCCAGAAACACTGGTTAAGTAAACTGCCCGCCCCGCCGTTACAACAGAAATACTGTTTAAAAACGGCGTTAAACCCAAACCAAACAAATACAGCATTGTTAACTGCCGGCCTTTGAATAACTTAGATAATGTTGACGGGGCTAAACCGAAAAGAGAACTTGAAAATTACCTATCGTATGACGATGATAATTTAGTTTATTGTACTATTTCAAAAGTTGATAAAGAAAGGTTACAATCATGATAAAATGAGTTAGCATACTATAATAAGATGCTTACTGATTACTTGAAGACAGTTTGGCATTGAACACGTGCTGTTCTCTTGCGATTCACCAATGCAATCATTCTGCGACAGACATGACCTCGTCCTCGTCCTACTTCCGGTACTGCACGTGACACTACATGTGCTCCATGCCGACCAGTCGGACCATTTGTTTACTGTTGGAATAATTTGAAAAATGCGTCAAACAATGTTAGCTATTTACATCTCACACCAGGAGTGAAAGCACGACAATTGTTTTGTTATTGAGTTATTAGGAATTTACCCCCTCTATTTGCGCATATATATATTTTTTAATTATCCTTAATATATGTACTGTTAACGCCAATGTCTAAGCCTTATTGTCTTAAACTCTCTTAATATGATAACGACACGCCTATTAAATCCGTTGATCTTGTCATATTTTCAAAGTAATTATGCCCTTGTTTATAACTCCACTACATTGTTCCATGAGTTTTATTAAAAGAAATAAGGATATAAACATACCAAGACAGTCTTGAAGTTTGCAACGTTTAAATGTATAGGCTTCTCCGGTGCAATTTTTCCCGCCATATTCCGGCACTGGATTCGTACATGTTCGGAATGACGTCAGAACTCCAAGGCCACAGGTAACACTGCACGGCATATCCTGGTAACTAGTCCATCCGCCATCTAACAAAGTTAACAGATAAGACATTTTTGGGATTGTTTATTCAAACAGAGGGTCACGCGCATTATGCCAGCTATAAAATAGAGCAGGGGCCTCCGTGGCCGAGTGGTTAAGGTCGCTGACTTCAAATTACTTGCCCCTCATTGATGTGGGTTATAGCCTCACTCGGGGCGTTGAATCCTTCATGTGAGAAAGCCAGCCAGCTGGCTTACGGAAAGTCGATGGTTCTACCCAGGTGCCCGCTCGTGATGAAATAATGAAATAACGGAGGGGCAGCTGGGGTCTTCTTCCACCATCAAAGCTGGAAAGTCGCCATATGACCTTTAAATGTGTCGGTGCGACGTTAAACCCAACAAAAAAATAATAATAAAAGTAGAGCAAGTAAGTTCAAACTAGATCATCTGGGCCAAATGTTGTAAAACTAAGTTTTTAGTCAAGTCTTATAACCAGATGCTCTGTAACTGGTAAAATTCAAATTTTGAACTTACAAGCAACCAATCAGGCGCTCGAGATTTCAGATTTTTTTCGATACTTCCATGTATAAAACCGACTTCTTGATTTAACGGTTAAGACGGGAGCTTAAGTAAGACGAGATGCGATGAAGGGGGCAATATAACTATGGTTCATCAACATATACCTACCAAATATTGTTTAAACTTGATTTTCATTTGCTCGAAATGTAAAGTGACATTTAGCAACTTACCTATTGTACAAGTCCCTTGTATACATGCTTTGAAATCTTGTGAACTTCCGGTACAATTGAGTCCACCATTCTGCGGAACTGGAAAGTTGCACTGCCTCGTTCTGAACGCAACGCCGTTTCCGCAACTTCGTGAGCATGCTCCAAATTCTGTCCAAGCGCCCCATCCACCATCTGCAAAATGTAATAGATTATATATAAGCCAGCACCCTTAAACAATCTACCTTAACCACTGAGGCATATATGCATGGATCTGACACATAATTGCAATAAAGTAACCAGTGACTCTGCGTTTGAATAGTTACGAATTATTTGCCCATTTTGTCTCCTGAATTAAGGTGTGGAGCTTTTTTATGTGAGGTAGCTATTCCGTTTGTTAAAATAAGGTCAAGAAGGCACCCCGCATGTACTAATTACGAATTCGAAACAGTCTAGTAGAAGATTTGTAAGCAATCTATCGCAGAATATAACCAGTTACGAACTGCTAATTTCCAAGCACGCTATTTAGACTGCTGACTATCAAAACTGGAAAGTTCACGCAAACAAATTGGATAACTTACCTACAGAACACGATGTTTCCATACAGGTTTCGGCATCGGTTGTAGCGCCGACGCAATCGGAGCCTGTTGAACAGTGTCTTGATCGTAACCTTATGCCCGTGCCACACGAGACACTACACGGTATCCATGATCCCCAGTTACTCCACAAATTCACTGGAAATAAAATGTTTCGGGAACATATCAGAATGCGTAGTGAAACTGAATACAGGAAGTCAGCTATATCTAGTTGAAAAAAAAGTCTAAATAAGATAAAGTGATACTAAATTGTGTGATTTTAAAATGATTTGTTTGATAATGTACACAAATACTATTTGGTTGATTATACCATAATCTTGGTTTTATGCCAGTTGGATCTTTACATACATCAAAGGTGTAATAAGAAAATTCGACACAAATTTCTTGATCTGAAGTAATGTGTTTTATTATCTGATAAAGACTGTACGTGCGCAAAAAAATTAGTATCTTATATCCATTTTGCATTTATTGAGTTTAAGTCTTATTTTCTAATAGAGTATTAGACAGCTGTTATTTCAATTAACAGAGCGTGCATTATTAATTTTACGGTCGTTGGTAATCCTCTACGCGTCGCCTCTTTTTTCCCAAAATGACCCCATATATTTTCTGGTATGGTCACCAACAAACCTAAAAATGATTTGTTTTATCGACCACTTATTTTCCGCTAACCTGAAATGAAAACCTACGGATCCTTCACAGAAATATAGGGAGTGACCATGTGACCACATTTTAAGCAATGAAATCTTAATTTAAAATACAATGTGTAAAATACCTGTGCACTGTTTCGATTCAGATGACAAGCCGATGCAGTCATGTCCGCCGTATACCGGTGTCGGGTTATTACATAGTCTGTACCGTGTCATGTGACCATTTCCACTCGATACCGAACAAGAGCTGTAGTTACCCCACGACGACCAACCACCATTTACTGAATAAAAAAAAAAATACCATCAGGGTGGAAAAAATATTTTTTTAACTACGGTTAACATCTGGGTCATTATATTTAACTGATTTAAAGTAAAGACATTGCATCAAAATACTTCAAGAGTACTTCTTTGCAAAGTTTAAACAATTTGAAGTCAGTTAAATTTTGATTCGGCAAAAGTCTTCGAAAAATATGCTTTATGCTCTTACAAGCTTCCACTTGATTTGTATCAGTATTTAGTTATTATCTTCGTGAAATTGACAAATTTTCAAAATGAAATTACGGACGAAAGACCCTCCGAGTAGTGCCGTCAGTTAGTCATTATTTTGTGTCTGTTTTATATAACAGAATCACAGACAAATCATAAATAGAATACACACACACAAACTATAGAAGCAACCATTGTAAAAGACTGTGGAAATGAAATAAGCCGCACCATGAGAAAACGAACATAGTGCATTTGCGACAAGCATGGATTCAGACCAGCCTTCGCATCCGTGCAGTCTGGTCAGGATTCATGCTGCTCGCTAACGGTTTCTCTAATTGCAATAGAGTTTGAAAGTGAACAGTATGGATCCTGACCAGATTGTGCGGATGCGCAGGCTGGACTGGATCCGTGCTGGTCGCAAATGCACTATGTTGGCTTTCTCATGGTGCGGCTCAAATATTGTAAACTGCTTTAACAGGAAAACATTCCTAGAATATGTGTTTGTGTGTGTGTGTAAATATCTAATTTAATAAAAACTGATGAAGAAATTTATAAAGGTGATACCTGGACAATTTTGAGCGACACATGACTGGTACTCGTACTCTCTGTAATGTTGAGCCGAATGTGAAGAACTGGTACCATCTTCCAACACTACGTCTGTACGTTCAAGTATTTTTCCTTGAGAAACTGGTGTATCATCAGACTGATAAGGGTTTCGACAATGTCTAAGCTTGACAACATCGTCATCATCACTACACCACCGTGATCGGCTCTGCTTGCCCAATCCTCCATTATCATTGCACGTGCCGTTACAGCTTGTCCATAACGACCACTGAGACCAGTGGTACGGTCCTGAAAAAAACACACAGCAATTTCTTTCTTTTCATTTAACATCTGAGGGTTTATCTATCAATAATTTTAATGATAACTAGAATGTGTCTGTAGGACACATGTCGTGCCCCCACTGGCACATTTGTTAAAAATAATGGGCAATAATTCAAATGTTTGCAATCTTAAGGAGGTATAGCCTCAACAAACATTTTATGAAAAGGATTCATTATTCTATGCCATATACTTTTTGAGCTATGAGCTTCGAAAACAAAAAATCCACTAATTTGGCTATTTCAAGGGCCATAACTCTGTAATAAGCGCTAAGATTCCAAAGAAGAATGCCAAGTGTGCAAGGTCACATCATGATAAAGACTTACGCAAGGTTTCATGAATTTACTTTTTGAGCTAGGCACATCATTAGGTGAAAATGTGCATTTTTGACTATTTCAGGGGCCATAACTTTAAAAATAGTGGGTGGAGCCAGCCAAAAAGTAAGAGGTACGCAAATTCATATCATGATAAAGACACATGCAAGTTTTCGTCCATTTATATTATATACTATTTGAGCTAGGTGTGTCACAAGGTGAAAATGTGCATATTTTACTATTTCAGGGGCAATATCTCTGAAAAAAGAGGGCGGAGGCAGTCAAAAATAGGATGTGGGCAAGTTCCTATCATGATAAAGACTCATGCAAGGTGTAATCATTTTATATGAAATACCTTTTTGAGTTAGGCGCGTCACAGGGTGAAAATGTGCATTCTTTACTATTTCAGGGGCCATAACTCTTAAAAATAGTGGGTGGAGCAAGACGAAAAATAGAAGGCGCGCAAGTTCATCGAAATTACCTAGGGCTGAAATAATATTGGACCTGGATGACTGTGTATCGAAAAACTTTTTGATAATGATGTTTCTTTTCTGTTCAGAAATAAAGGGCAAGCTAAATGTATGATTTGAATGTCGCATTAACGAACAAGAAAACCTTTGTAAAGTAATAAAAAATGAGGGTCGTCTCCAATACGTCTTGAGGTAGGATTTATTCGCAAGCAGTTGTATAAATCAAAGGCTCCTATCCAGTGCGTATGTCCATTAGACAGCATCGGCAAACGACTAAACGAACAACTAGTTTTTATCATACCATCCTCATATCTCAGTAGTGATCATTTAGGAAGTTCGA
This sequence comes from Mercenaria mercenaria, assembly GCF_021730395.1. Taxonomy (NCBI): domain Eukaryota; kingdom Metazoa; phylum Mollusca; class Bivalvia; order Venerida; family Veneridae; genus Mercenaria; species Mercenaria mercenaria. The sequence goes on from NC_069378.1 coordinate 5,634,734, forward strand.
TATTTATACATTTTCTTTTAGATATTCTTTATTTGAAATGAACAAAGAATCCGTATCCGAAATACAGAAAAATAAAAGGTAACGGAAGATTTCCCGGAAGCGCAGAGCACCCTAAACACAGCCATAGTGAGTGAGTGAGTGAGTGAGTGAGTTGGGTTTTGCGGCGAATCGACATAAAATGGTCATATATCGCCGAGAAGAAGTCATATTGCAAACGCCAGCTGTAAAGCATAAACATTGATGTAAAAATGTAAAGCATACCTAAACACATCCATGTAAAATGTAAAGAACGCTATGAATAATGTAAAACATATCTAAAATCTGTTATGTAAAAATCTATATACGTATGTTCAAATATCAGCTGCAAACATAATAATATTGCAAGATGTAAATAAAAATATGAAATGTTAGTTTTTTTATATATTCCTTTCTGCTTTAAAAACGATAAAATATTTCCGACTGAAACGTTTTCAAATAACTCTTTCAAAGATTGAAAGTCGTATGTACTGCGTTGCGTAGCAAAGTCCACACAGTCGATTAAAATATGTTTAATAGTTAGCGGTGTTTGACATGGTACACATTCGGGTTGATCTTTATTCAAAAGATAAGAATGAGTCAAACGGGTATGACCTATTCGACAGCGAGAAAGAACAACTTTCTCCCTGCGAACAGATCTGTTCCCTTGGTGCCATTCCCCTAGAGTAGTAGGTTTATTAAATGAGTTTGTTTGTTTGTTTTGGGTTTAACACCGTTTTTCAACAGTATTTCAGTCATGTAACGGCGGGCAGTTAAATGAAGCATTGTTCCATGACGATTGCCATTTAGATAAAATGTATTTGTTTATACTGGGCCTAAAATCGGTATGTCACAAGTCACATTATGCAATATAAAAAATAAAACGCAAAATCGAGAATTTGTTGGGATTGGGGGTGGGGTAAAATTTACACATGATATTAACATGTGAATTATTTAACATGTATGACACAATAACATATCAAGAAAATATTGACATTCTGTTTACTGGCAGACCATTGTAGGAACAACAGATTTTCTCATCCGTATCAGTTACAGACAATTAGCGAATACTATTTGTCTACCTTTTTTCGCAATGTTTTTTTATCTTCTTTGTATGGCGACTATGTATTACGACGGACCCCTGTGGTTTGAATCAGAGATAATGTACACGTATTATTTTAAAAAATAATATTTACCTGTATCTACCGTTGGCGCAACACTAAGATCATTTATAAAAAACCTCTTAATGCGGGACGCATCTGCACCTGAAACGATGAAAAGTACTGGTACTAGTAGTAAAACACTAGTAGTAAAACATGGAGTTACCAGTGATACTCAATGCTGAAAAAATAATTTTTATTTGACAAATCTTGTTTAATTTTATATAAAAAATCATGTTTATTTTTGATTTACACATGGTGTCGACCTTCGAGAGGTAATAAAAGCTAGGTGACAGTGATTCCCTATATGATCTCGTGGAATTATACCCTATAACAAGCGCCTGTTGCATGCTTTGTCTGAAGGTTCCAGAATCTCACCTGTGTACTTTATACATGTAATGATAAATACAGTATCAAATATTTTATATTAAACCGACTGCTTTCGGCTTTTCTTTAAGAAATTTTTGTCAAAAAATAACTAATGATAGCAATTGTATATCGAACTCACATAGGTTAAAAAAGAAGCATAGACTTATATGATATGCTTGAAAAGAGTTTACTTACAAGGTTTATATATCGAGGATTGAACGCAATACTGTAGTAACTCCTATTAAATAAAGAAGGACTTACGACAGTATTGCGTTCAAGCCTTGATATTTTTCTTGTACTGTATAATTATCTTTCATATTCTTGTGCCTTCTTATCTTGTACTTTTACTGCCCTTGGTCTGTTTCATGGAGTATACCAAACCTCTTTTTCAGAAATATTTTGTCATTACGTATCCCCTTATTTGGCGTCTACGTAGCCAGAGTATTGTAAATGTTACAAAAATAAAAAAGTGGAAACTCCACAGGTGGCTCAACATGACAAAAACGAAAATGTTGCAGGCTCGGTTTGATTGAGCCTGTTTATGGACGGTAGTGGAAGTGCATGCTACCGTCCACACCCTCTAGCCCCGGGTTGAGCAGAACTCAACATTTACATCATACTTAAAGTACAAAAAAAAAAACAATTTGTGTTCATACGGCGGTGCACATGGAACCTTCAATGATACACTAGCGTGTAATTCCATGAAAAGCGGCATATGGTCCCCAGATAAAAAAAATGGGTTTGCCCTTAACGAGAAAACAATGGGCAGAACTAAACAACCTATAATTTAGAATTCATTTCAAAACAAAAACAGAAAGTGCAAAATGAATTTGAATGCATAACCTGTCAAAATCATAAAATATTGCTATACATTGTCAGATGATGATCATTTTGATTATCCAAAATTTGTTATTTTCTTCCGAACAAGGAACAGGAACTGCCAAAGTACAAAATATATATGACAGATTTTGTAATTCCAAACGGAAAAAAATCTTAAATGCCTCTTTTACTTGTTTTGAACAATTTGCTATTCCTATAAAAAAAACTTTCAGGCGTAGAAACCTAAAACTAAGCTTCACTAGAGATTTTTCAAAAGACTTCTTAAACATTGACACCACATTTTTGTTAAAAGCGATGAGAAACTTTCTTACCTTGAAGGAAAAGTAGGAACATGCCCACTGTCATGCATATTGTTAATGCTGAGCGATTCATTCTGTGCACTCAAATTTCTTAATCTTTTAAATTCAAAAACAGCTGTCAAGAGTAGGATGTATTTCCTATTGAAAATAATTTTGAATTGCACAGGCTTATATACCTTTGACAGACGCTCTAGGTGAGCATGCATTATGGTGGTGTCCACCATTTAGGGCAAAGGGGTCAGTTGGGAATAGCAAATAGCAGAATCTCCAAGAGAATGCCCCCGTGCAAAAGTTCAATGCGAAGTTATGCACAGGAGTTAGGCATGATCAGTGTGACGTCAGAGCTCGAGCTACACCCAGATAAAAGTCAAACGCCTGCGTTCAATGACCTTCATTTAATTAGGACTAAGTGTCAATTTTCTTCATGATGAGCAAGACAGGTTTGGTTTGTTCAAATATGATACAATTCATTACAAATTTTTATTACCTCGGTACACTTCTCATAGTTTTTCACATAGACTATGCCGGCATGAAATGCTCTAGATTAAACGTTTACTTGAAGAACAGATTTCTGTGGACTATTAAAGTTGCTGCTAGTGCAGTTCGTGTTTTTGCCGATCATATTCTGTCGTTCATTTCTCATGAACTCCAAAAAAGCGTTTCATTCATATACATATTGTTGGAACACTTGGGGAAAAAACGTGATTTTTTATAACAGAAGATATCAGCCGCTCAATGTGATCTGATGTTTATCTTTTTACAGATTTCAATAAGGATATAGGCACGTGCGGACATGCAAAACATTAATATATGATATATTTACCCATGTAAAAAAGGCGTCTGTATACTTAAATGCTTTAAGAAAGTTAATCCCTTTGATATTCTACAAACAAGGGTTGTGTTCACAGTGTATATCTGAAAGCAATGTATTCTTATTCAGATATTGGATAACTATATATAATATTTAGTTCTGACATTTATAAGTTTATATTTTAAAAGTCGCATTTAAACTATATTTTTGACATTAAATAATTTTGTCGTTTTAATCATATCTTGTTTAAACATTTATTCTTGAATACATACACTCGAAACAGGTTTTATTGTATTATATAAAACTTTGATATCAGTATTTTCAAAAACTATACGTGGATCCTGTTGTTTCTATTTGATAATTTTTTACCGATAAACAACTGCGTGTGCACAAAAATCATTGTATTAGTACATAACCTAGTTTATAAACTTCTGTGATAAAGCCAGTGCACAGAGTTTGCATTCTCCTAAGTCATTCTTAAAGGAAAATCATGCGGGTATGTAACCTATATCATGATAAAGAGCTACGTCAGCTTATCCATGACCTTCGTTAAAGTTGTAAACAAGTGTCAGGCCTAGACATTAAGGTGACCTTCTTTACAAAAATCCGACATTATAATTCGAAAGTCAAGGAAGGAAATGTTTGAATTATACGCATTTGAACAGAGAACATAATATAAAAAGACTAATGGAAGAAATGCAGAACTGTCTAAAAATTATCAGCCATTTATTTATTGATAAGCGAGGAAGCTGCTAGTAGCAGTTTCACGTGTTTTTTGTATGACCAGGGAGTCAGGGAACGAACCCACGACCTCCCGCATTCAAAGCGGGCGCTCTACCACTAGACTAGTGGTTTGTTAATGTTTTGTGTTGGTTGCGCTAAGTTATGTAAAACATTCTATATATTGTGTATAAATGTTGTCATATTATGCACAGTGGTCTTTGTAAAGTTTGCTCTCTTTATGTTATGAAAAATACAGTCTAGGATATCATGGGCGATTGTGTTTTTAACTCTAGACGAAATTATATTGTATCCAAACATCTTTATGTTGCATTCCGTTATGTCATAATTCATATTTCAATATCATGTTATGCAGATAGGTAATATACCTTGTGTGAAACAGTTGTAGTTCTATGTCAGAAATAGACCCCATTATTTGATTATGTCTTGGAGTTGGAAGTGTTACTCATGTTCTGTGTAGGCATTATTACACTAAATATCTTTAATTATTTATTCTTATTGACACAGTTCAAACAGCTGCAGCGCGCACCGAGTCCCTGTGTTAATGTTTATAACTTATAATTTCTTGAAAAATGTTTCATGTGCTGAACAAAAATCAAAAGAAGTGGTTTATGTAAGAAATTTATTTACAGTCAAACAAACACATTGTAAAATCAGCTCAAAATGAGGCCCGAATATTTAGTGGTGGTGTATGACCTGTAAGTTTCCATAACTATTTCTAAATTGTAATTATTTCATGAAGACCAAGCATAGACCTGCTAACTGGTTGCCGCAAAATATGGCATTACTTTAAGGGAAAATATTCAACACAGCAGAACAACTGAGAAGTGTTTAAATCCTTATGATACGATTACAATTTTTGTTCGCGCCATGTTCCTAATAAATTAAACCTTACAAAAGTCTCTATATTATGGCACCACACGCTCTTAGCTTTTAATATAATAAGCATCAAAGTCGTTCTCCACTTTTGTAAATTACATAAAAAATATGATAAGTTATGGATAGTTAAATGACATCGAACAAGGTCGGGTCTCGTGCAGAAAATACCAGATGTTAAGATAAGTATTACACAGTTTATTTACTTTAGGATAAAAATTATATAATAATGTCATGGTCTTCTGCTGTGACGTCAAACAAACACTTGTCCCAGGTGCAGCTAGCAATGGAAAACAATCATGTCCCAAACGGTGCTGTTTACATACCATTCATGATAACGGTGTAGTAATGTGTCGCTCATTGTCCCATTGACCTTATGCGATAGGCTTACCTTAATGTAAATTTTGAAGACGATAAACGCATGTCTGTACAAGCACACTTGTAGTTTGCCAGTAACCTATGACCTTATTTTTTTGTTGTTGAGCGGGTAGCCAACTAGCTGCTGAATGGAAAAGCTGTTAGGTTTCAGATCTAAACAAAATAGGTTCGAATGTCGTTCTGTATAATCTATTTAACATTTTCTTTTTAGTACTATCAATTTATAAAGTATTGACGGGGTGTTACAGTTTATTTTATAAATTTTCTATCTTTTCAGTAAATGTTTTTGTATGGCATTTCAGTTCTACGTCATAGTACGTTTGTAGAGATAAAACTTAAAATTTGCTGAGCTAGGAAGAAATTAAATAAAGTCTAGACATTTATTTCTATTACCTCAAAATAAACAAAAAAGTTTTTACACATGTGAAATTTATAAAAGTTTTGTTTATATCAATAACTGGAGTTTTATTTCTTATTTTATTAGCTGTATTTGCAAAGAATAACAACTCTCGCCTTAAGCAAGTACAACAGATGTAGAATGTTTCAATTTATTTATTGTATTTAGGTCAAGATTAAGATTTAATGCAGACGTGTTTAAAATATATATACAATCAGATAAAGACGCCCGTTGTGGAGTAGCAGTTTCAAACAAACCTAGCGATCCAGATTCACGGTCCTGCCTCGTGTTCAATGTTTGGTGATTAACTAAAATTGGTACTGTTTTCTAGCAGTACCGACCTAGCATGGGTGCTGCGGTGGTGCACGTAAAATATCAGTTCGCGCGTGCAGTCTCGGGGAAAGTTGAATGCGAAAGTACTAATAAACTTTGATAATGTGGCAGGTGAGTCTAATAAGTCGAGGGGTGTTCAAAGATAATCCCATATAAAATTATCTTGGGGCTATTTTCCAAAGTAATTATTAGTTACCTGTACTGGAAAATAAACAGTGTCGATTGTATTGAGGGCAACTGCCACATTATCAACGTTTATTTCTTTATATACTTAACACACAGATAATGTAAGTACTTGTTTGTATTGTAGCATTCAAAGTCTGTGGCAATCAAATTTAACAAACAGAACAGAAGAACATATACTTTATTCGATTTGTACAGAGTACATCATCAGTATATTAACAAATAATGTTTCAGATAATATAGTAATCACGTGATTCATTACATCTGACATGTGATTTAGTTTTTTTTAAATATCACGTACAGCATAATTAAGAAAATTACCAATAGAGGATACACAAGATAAATCTAAACAAATATATGTTTACAAGAGTGTCATCAGTTACATACATTTAACATGTATTTTGGCGTAAAACTTCCACTGTAATATACTTTACGGTTTACAAATACTTTACATACATACACAGATACATACATGTACATATACAAATGTATAATGTTTATATTTACATCAATATGAAAGGTTAATACATGTATGTGATTGCTAGCTATATCTACATAACATCACATTTAATATTTGGTTCCTGCAGTTCAATGCAAAGATAAATTGAAAAGAATTTGCTTTTCTTGTTTCTGCATTAAATCTATAAAATTATACATGCTCGGTCTCTCGTGATAATATTTCTTAATGTATTTTTTTTCTTAAGTTTGTAAAACAAGGACAGACTAAGATAAAATGATATTCATCTTCTAAATCTAGTCTGTTACAGCAAAAGCAATATCTTTCATTTCTGTTTCTTGAATATCTACCAGTCTGTATTCTTAATGAATGAGCAGAAATTCTGAATTTAGTCAGGAATAATCTTAAATTATCAAAGATGAAATATTTATTTTGTCCACGTTGCGCTGATTACTAGACATACAAACATAAAATTGTTCTATTTAGCAGTGAATGTGGATTAACCTTTAGCCTGCTGGCGGCAAGTGATTCTGTTTTGCAACCAGTGCAAACAAATATCAGCCTGCGCGGACGTGATCATGGTCTGCACTGTTTGCTATTCAGTCAGTAAATTTCCAGTGAGCACCCCTTCCAATAATAAATGATACTGCCAAAATTGAATGATAGTCCAGTCCATTTTAGAAATTTAGTAGGGTAAAGGTTAAGGTCAATATCTCGGTAGTGATGATTTAAAGTGGATTCAAGTGTGGTCATCCCGTTTTTCTGATGGTATGCATATTATTTTAACAGACTTTTTCAATGTTTAAACTATATAAATAAACTATATTATTTTTTATAGTTTTTTTTATATATAATTCTGCACACGCACGGCTAGAGTTCACAGAAAAACGTATAAATTTGTTCGTTGTTTTGGATTTGAGACAGTAATATGATCACCTATTTCGAATAAAATCAAGTGAAATTTTGATGGGAACATATATACAGTGCAAAATAAAACACGACGTGACTATAGCAAAACAATTTTATATGGAAGCCTGACGTCACAGTCAGATTAGTTCAGTTGATACTAATTTATTTTAGCGCGATTATGATGAAAGCTTAAAGCTTATTTGAACCATTCTCGAGTCCGCTTCCTGAAAAAAGCAGTACTTTGTTATATGTCAAGGCATGGTCGTGACTCCAGTGGGGCTCGAACCCACGAACCCCGAGTTGAGCAAACGACACCTTAACCATTAGACCACCACTCCCCTTAAAATATCACTGATTACGTTGCTAAACACGAATAATTTATATTATGATGATTTTGGTAAACACAGACCATTTAGCTAAAGCTGGATTCTACTAGCCTGGTATATGTTTTACAAATCGACTTACTTCACGTGTAATATAGAGGTGTATTAAAAGCTTATAGTCCTCGTTAGAAAATGCACAGCATTGTAATTTTCCTATTTCTCACATAAAAAGTAACGTTTAGTCAACATAATCTGCGTCTTACATAATAACATACACATGTACTGACACTTTATATAACTCTACAACGGACGCTTCTTTATTTTGCCCTCTGTAAAAAAGTGCGTTTTGTTATTTTTCCTTTACCTTCAGTTTATCACACAATAATAAACTTAGCTTTATCTTTACTTTATTAAAGTCAAGAAAATGATTCATACAAGTTTTAACACCACTTGGTCTTCAAGGTCAAATCGAGTTCAGTTACTCTGTCAAGACATTTTTGACAACGTGAAATCTGATGATTTTCTGTTTTGTGAACAACAAATGCATTTAAAATTGCCATTTTTGTTACAATTGATGTTTGATGGTTCTCATACAAATGTCAGCCAATTGAATTAAAAGTGTACCAAGTAAAACGTTTGTTGTTTTAATGCTGTTACCGGTCCATGGACTGTTAAAATTTAATGTTTGCCTGTTAATAACATAATACTTAAGATGAAACGGTCTCTATTTCACCACAGAGGCCTTTAGAATGAAATTTTTTGATGTGGTTCTTGAATTCGGAAGACAAAAAATGCATAAACGTCTTTTTAGTTATGCAGACAGGTTCCATTGTACTAAATTGCTTGACCTGTAATACAAATACAACAAACAAGATCTTTATTTCAACGTTAAGGATCGACATTTCATTTAATCAATGCAATGCTGAAAAACTTTTAATTGCAATTAAAGTGTATCTAATCTAAAAACTTTAGATCCGTTGGACTTGTTACTACTTTAGAACAGAGAGACAAATGCATGAATTGTCTTTGCCTTAATTACACAAAGTTATGACTTCTCTTAAGGACCATGTTTTTTTTTACAGAGAAAAGCCTCAATCGGACCATTAAGAAGACGAACGGAAACATCAAGGCGCAATGACGCTTTTGGTTTTTCTCCTTTACCGTGGTGCAACAAGGAAAAAAGCAAACAACCATTAATGGAACGCAGCGTGGTACCCGTAATTAAAATTCGGAATCGCAATAACCGTTACATTTTTTTTCCTAATGGCTTTGGATAAGATGCAGAAAAAGTATGAAAACATAAATATACCTGAATCACATTCAGCGCCCATTGTAATCACATAATATGGTCACACGTGAAGTTTGTACGTTTTCAAACCACATGGCTGATGTTAGAACAGATAACAGAAGCACAGACGTACTTAAAAATAACAAATACTAGTAATACTTAAGTACCTAGCTGTTTGAATAAAGTGCTACTTAGGTATAAACACTCCCTGAATCTAAAGAGAACCAGTCTGATCAACCAGCTCGCTTAGCTCAGTAGGGAGAATGTAGACCTGCGGATCGCTTGGACATTAGTTCGATTCTCGAGCTGCCCCTTGTCAGCGGGGTGACCTGCGCTATCTCCATGCTGAGGGACACAACTCCCTAGAACATCAAGCTACCCATTTACCGAGAGCCGGAAAAGAGGATCCTGAATATTGAGGAACTCCATAGCACTTTGGAAAAGTGATGCATGCTTGTGTTTTTATGTGCATTCCCTTTACAAGGTGAAGGTTCCCACACACAGCTTTGGCCTTCTATTTGGTGTAGACATTTTGTGTGCCGAGCCCTAGAAAAGCTCTCTTTTACGCTAGCATCTACTGTTGTATGTTTAATGACATCTTAACCGTTTTGTTTTTACGCTCTATGAGTATTTGTAGTTATCTTTCTCCAAACGGAACGCTTAATAATTACAACTGGAATTATAACATTTCTTTCATGCTTTTTCCCTTAAATACGTTTAGTTTCTTGACAAAAACTGTATAAACAAGTGACCAAGTATTGCAGCGGCAATACAGAAGTCTCCTACCGGTATAAAACTTTATTAGTGTTCGTCCCTTGTGGTTGTTGGCAATAGTGTTGAGACTAAAAATGCTTCAATACATTAAGCAGCTAAGAAACAAAAGGTTTTTTTACTTAAATTTCAATAATGACCTTGACCTACGATCATAGATCATATACGCGACATATTATCTCATCATGGGGACTATTTATGTACTAAGTACTTAGCCAATCCATCGATGCACATAAAAGTTATGGAGCGGAAACAATTTTACTTGACCTTCAATAATGACATTGACCTTTGACCTTTAACCTACAAGCAAAGATCAAGTGCTGACACATTGTCACATTATGGGGAATGTTTGTGTGTACCACTAAGATAATCCATCAATACTGTAAGCACCCAGGCTTTTGTGTTTCTGACAAATATGTATACAGGATGGACTAGGAATATTTAATCTGCACTCTAAGTCACTCTTATCATATTCGCTGAGTAAATCGCATCATTGCTGTGTCAGTCTTGTCGAGTGGAAGATCTACGTTGTTTCAGATGATCAGTTTTGGTGGAGAAAGCTGAGTGCGAAAGTTGAGCCAGTGGTGAGAAAGTTGTTTGTGACTAAGAGCACGGATTACGAAGAAACCATTTCTATAAAATGGTTTGTTGTAGATATGGATCGGGCTATGGTAGAGGAATTGATCCTATAAATACACTTTAAATGATAACAGTAATGAAGTTCAAAATTTTATATGTTATTTAATTTAACGATAACGTATTCAATATATTAACGATAAAATATGCTTCTTACAATAAAAATGATAAACACGTAGGAGATTAAAGGCAGACACAGCAATGGACCAGTTGCAAAGAACTACTTTCAGCCATTTAGCTTTTATCAAAGTTCTACTAAAACCATATTTTATAGAGATTTACGATATAATTCACGATTCTAGAATATAGCGATAGTATAGTAAAGGAAATTTGGTAAACCGCTTGTACCTAAAGCTTCAGAGCTTGACTGCATTTTTGAAAGTTGTTGAAGATCGAACTTTAAAAGTAGATCAATGTTATTGTTATTGTTGCAACTGACCCAGATTGCTGGAACGTGCGTCCTTTTATAAGTGGCGCAATGCTGGAAGGGATGCTGGAATGCTGGGGACCAATCAAAATCCTTGACACAAAAAGCGCGCTGTCAGTGTAATCGGGTCAAGTCACAGTAAACATTAAATAATATGGAATTAACGTAAACTTTGCTGCTATAAAGGGATTAAAAGGTAAGGGCAGATACAAAGAATTGATTTAAAAAGGGGAACTGATATAATTGTCTTTGATAAACCAAAATAGAGACGAAAATACAGCGTTCCAGCATTTTCCAGCATTGCGCGTTCAAAGCAGACAAATAGTTACACGGAGCGTTCCAGAATATTCCTGAAGTTTGCTAATTACATATTCGCTTCCGAATAAGATTTACTTTTAAAACAATCAAAGTTAACAAACCAGTATTCTATGGCAATATAAATCAGTCATTTAAGCATTCCCTGCAAAATTACCAAAATTCATGCGCGAACATTCATAACAAAAATGGCGGACATATTCAACTTGTAAATACATCATGCAGGAATGCTGGAAATCCAAATATTAACAAAAGTGATTTATAACAAGCAAAGATTCTCTGATGAAATCAAAGTGTTATGTCAGTACTAAACATACATTAAAGGAAACTGGATTAAAATCTGTATTTTACACATGGTGAGTACTGGTTCGTAAAGTGAATGATATCCGGATACACGAAAGTTCGGTTATCAGATTTCCAGCTATTACAATACATATAAAAGTTATGGAGCAGAAACATGTTTTACCTGACCTTCAATAGTGACCTTGACCTTTGACCTACAATCATAAGTCATGTGAGCGCATAATTAACATATTGCCCTCTATTCACATACCTAATTTAATGAACCTAGCTTTAATACTTTTTTAAGTAATTGCTGGATCCAGATTTGCGGACGGACATACGGACTATACGGACTATAGTCTCCTCTAGTGTTGTAATAAAATTTAATTTCCCAGTAGTTTTCCTTGTGTTATTGACATACTTATTGAACTTCAGTATAAATATATGTCATGGAAAAGATTTTCACAGATAAAAAACGATTTCTGTTTAATTCTCATTTTGTTGCAATATTTCTCTTTGCTGTTAAACAGTTTTCAATGCATTAGATATTTGTTATAAAATATAATGAAATATTACTCCCTATAGAACAAATTGTTAATACCATCTGTTCGCAAAGGTTACTAATTTCAGAGTTATCGAGAGAGAATCATGTTACTTCATTAAGTTTGTATTGGAAAATGAATCAGTTTTTACTTGCTGTTAATTCGCATAATTGGCCCAGTTCCACAGCGTACCTCGGAGCGTTTGGAAATTTGTGTGACATCAAGTGAAAATAATTATAGATTATACAACCTATTGTTTACTAAATTACTTTTAAAAGCCGTTTTGTCTTGAGTGGGTAGTGTCGGTGCGGAGTTGGGGGAAAGGGGCTCAATTGAGAAGTGGTTCAGGCCGCGGATTTTGAATCATACCCCGGTTCGAAACGCCCGTGCTGGCTCAGGGATGGTCGGTGGTTCTACCAAAGTATCCGCCCGTGTCTCAACTATTGCATGGCGAGTGTCATCTAGGGTCCTGCTCAAGTACAAAATGCTGGTAAAGGCTCCGTTTGACCTTAACTATGTTGATGTGACACTAAACCAAACAAAAACAGAAAGCAAACTTAACCGGCTCGAGATGTAACATGTTTGACAATTTTACTGTAAATAGTAACATTTTCTCAGACACGGGCTCGTTAGTAGCAGTGTTGTAAAATCTATATACCATTATCGTAACTTGTAAGAAATTTGAAATAACATGCGTAAAAAAATCACTGCACTGAAATACACAAAACCTTATTATTACCGAGATATAATCAGTAACAAGGAATACTCAAAGCATAAAGATGTCAATGTTTCACTCATTTTATCATATACTTACATACTGGATAGGACTAGGTGTTACGTAGTCGTGTGGGTCACTATCAAAATGATGTATTTTACTACGCTAATACCATAGTAACTTTATTTCCTCATAAATCATAATTATACAGTAATTAATATAAAGAGGGGATGACTTAAAATGTGTATGTGCAAGCTCAGTAGTAAGTTTAGAGTTGTGTCCCCTTGTGTGTTCACTCAAGCACCGTTCACTTTCACATTTGTGTAAATACTAATAAAACTGAACAACAACAGAGTCGGTTCATTAAGTCAGTTTTGGTCTTATTAAGACAATGGCTATAGTGAGTAGGTTATAGGAAAAAGATGTTTCCTTTTGTGAAGAAAGCACCAAACTTTGTATGTAACTATTTTGAAGTATGCTGAATCCAAAAAAAGGAGGAGACACGCAGTTCGCTAACCTCAATTTGCTTAAAGTGAGGCCCCCAAAAGGGACCTATATTTTATATATTTTAATCATATATTTTTGAAAGCAATGTCCAAAAGGTTAATTTAAAACCAAAATAAGTAGCTATTATTGACATAATATTTATTTAGTTATATTTTATATACATTTGATATATCGGACACTAACAAATGACATAGATGAGGCCCTAAAAGGGGAAAAATTGTTTAAAAATTTCATTTACAGGATGACTTTATTTTTAAGTGTGAATATTATATCACTCAGGTAAACAAAACTAATTTTAGTATTTAATTATATCAAAATATTATTTAAACATTCTTTACATTTTGAGGTTCATTAAGGGTATTTTATAAAAAACAAGTTCACATATATGTAGTACTACATACTGTAATTCATATAATCGATTTTACAGTACTTATACTTACATGGGGTACCAGTAGTTTGATTTCCCTATGCATATTATTAAGCATTCAAAAGAAGGAGTTATTTTGTGTTTTCTTGTAAATCAATATCTAATTTAAATTCATGTAAAATGTATGATACAAAACATAATTTATATGTTTTTCAAGACAATTAATGGCTTCAAGCTAAAGCGTACGATCATCCTAACGTTTTCTTTAAAACAAAAGAAAATGGAATGTGAACTAAATGTATTGTTGTGTTTATTATTAATTTATACTATATTCAATATTAATTTGTTTGAATTAGATAAAGATTTCAAGTTTTAGAATCAGTCTAAATTCCGCTTTCTTGAAAATAGCACTGGTATTGTATGATAGATTAACCTTTGCACGGTTTGAACCAATGACCTTCCTATTGATCTGACAACACCTTTACCACTAGACGGTCTCTCTCACTGAACCCCTCCACAGAGCTTATAACTATAAACATTTCTAAAGTGCAGTGATTTACTGCAGACACCCCACAAACGCAAATAGTTACATATAAAAATAGTTTAAGATGAAAATATGATACAGAAATAAAGAAGGTCATACCAAATAGAGTTAGATGTAAATTTTTGAAGGTAAAGATTAATCGATTAGTTTATAAACAAAAGTGTCTCCTTAAAATATATTAGCCGTCCTAGTTATAATCATAGCTGATATGTGCTCTTTGTCCAATACATTCATTGTTTGTGAACTTACAAAAGTTGAAATCAGGTTACCCTAAACAAACAACTTTTAATTTTAGGCGTAACAACCCTTTCAATATTTAACTAAAACTGTAAATCTGGTATTTTAAGTATTGACTAGTGCTTACTGGTAATATACATAATCACGTACAAATTATCAGATTCTATTAGAAATCACTTTTAAACAATCGGTATAAAGTGACAAAATAATTATGGTTATATTTGTTCTTATAAAAACAAGAACCAGTGTCGGTGTCTATTTATTTATTTTGTTTATCAGGTTATACATTGTGATTAGTTCGTAGATGCTCGTAGGACTTTTCTTGTAAGAATGATGTAGTTGTTCTGCTTTCTAACAGGGCCCAGTTATTCGAAACTTTAACGGGTTGTTAGTTTAGTTTAGTTTATAGTAATATATTTTAGCTCGATTGTGATGAAAGCTTCGAGCTTATTGTGACCACTCTCGAGTCCGTTGCCTGGGAAAACCAGTACTGGTGCCATATGAGAAGTCATAGTCGTGACCCAAATGATGCTCGAACCCACGACCCCTGCATTAAGCTGTTAAACTAACCGTCTGTTTAATTTCTATTCAATATACTAGTCTTGGTTGGTGGGAAACACTTGTATGATGTTTTGATGTTACTGTAAAATGATTTAGTGTTTATAATACTTAACAAGTACATTTGTTTTTCTAATCGCCTATTAGAGTTTCGAACAACTGGATCCAGTTGTTTGCAAATTTAAGGATCGTGCTGGCATATCTATTTTATAACAAGTGAACATAAAAAGTTACAACTGTTGGAAACGTTTCAGTGAATATGTAAATTAAGTATTTACCCAGTTGGTTATATACTACCATTTTGCAACTACCATGATTTTTTCCGTGCCAGTTTTCTATTTAGTGTCTGTATACCTTAATTGTGACCCTTGCATTGCTTAATTCTGTTGAATCTGGATTGACCAGTAATGACACTTGACTTTCATTACTATGTACACTTCATAGAACCAATTAAATGCCAGTGCCAGTGCAATAACACATTCATGTATAAGAAATATAAATTTGTCAAACAAATGTATTAGAGAAGTACTGTGTAACCTGTTACAATTCTTAGATATCTATTGAATGGGTGTAACTATCAGTTTCTTTTATTTTATGGGTCTTTGGATGAGTCATTTAAATTGAAAACATGGTTATGTTTATATGAGTATGCTGTTATGTAACATACAAAAATGATCCATTGAATTTAAGGGCCTCTCTTTTTATGTAAATCTATTGCCCTTATAAAAATACAGATATATAGGTTAACTCATGGACCTAAACATGTGAATATTTTTTCTTTTTTTGATATTTTATACATTTGATCTATGAATTCTGTTTTACTTATTTTAAGTTCAGAAATATGATATTTTAATGATTAAAATAAATTAATTTGCCCTTAAAATGTGATTTTTAACAATTTCCCGTTTAAGCACCACATATTATTTTTCCCGAGTCATGTATATTGAGTGTGTATAAAATATAATTGAATAAATTTTATCTCAAGGGTTATAATTGGTTAAGGTAATGAATTAACATTTTTGAAATTGTAGATATATTTAATTGAAATAAATAAAAGGTAGTTCCCCTTTGGGGCCTCATGTTTTGTTCTATTCAAGCCAACAAATTGTATATGTAGTCCATTTCTGATCCAGTATACTTTATAACACTTTATAATACAACTTTAATTTTTTCTTCATAAGAAACATCTTTTCACACGCAGTTTTGAAATTAAACATACAGTAAAATCTGATTACCTCCCTTTTTAGTATGTATCTTGAGTGTTTTGTAGTAAACTTTGTATATCTGTCAATACCAAATGGTTGTTTGGCTATGCTAGTGATATGTTATCCATGTTTAGATCATATGAAACATTACTTTATAGATAAATTTCAATTTAAAGGAAAAAATATTATTATTTTCAAGACATTTTTACCTCCCTTTTTTAAACTGATTTAAAAGGAGGTTCCAGGGCAGATATAGCGTGTCTCCTCCTCTTGTAGGATTTGGGATACCTTAAAGTAATTTCATGCAAACTTTGGTGCTTTCTTCACAAAGGGGAACATCTTTGCCATTTTTTGTTCCATATCTTACTCGCTATTAATGCCTTCATATATCCTAACAAGTCCGAACCGAGACATTTTTTGTCGTTTAGGAATCTGTTTGATCACATACGCCAAATTTCTGAGTCGCAAAGCGTATGATAAGGAAATTGCTTTTTAACTGGCAGTAATTATATTGTATTTACGTTACGTGGATTTTAATTATACCAAAGTGCCGTGAGATATATAACAAATAGTCGATCTTTATACCAGTTTATTTCAGTATATTCGCTATTTAGGCAGACGTTTATCTGTTTTTTTCGGCGAATGCCGTACTAAGAACGAATTCGTGACCTGGACTGACCCTTACAAAGTGACTTAAGTTTCAAATCAGACTACTTGATAACGCATTATAGATAGTTGATCAAAATAAAAGATTTATGTAACACCTATTTTTTTCACTCTGCTGACTGTGCAGCACTGAGTGAAATGTCAGACAAAGCATTTATCCTTAATGACACTGTTTACACTTTTAAAGCTACGTTTAGCTCAGTATATTTAGCATTTTAAAGCTACGTTTCGCTCAGTATATTTAGCAAGAATATTGATATATATAAAATTCTAGGTAAGTTTATTAAATATAATAAAAACCTGTTCAAGTACAACATAATTATATCAGTTTACAGAAAGAGCTGAATACGGTCTGTGTATCACATGGGTGTGATTAGCCGATCGATTAAAGTCTTCTAGGTAAAGAAGTGCCTTCCAGACCACTGCTGGAATTATTTGTTTTAGAATAAACGAAACACACCTACGAAGCCTTTGTGAAAAAATTAGAAGAGAACCATTTAAATTGTTAAAGAGTGGTGTTTAGTTTTGTTTTTAGCAAAATGTTAAATAGACGATAGAATAACACAAATAATATTTAAACATCATAAATTTCTTGTCTTCCTACAATTCGCCGACCATCATTTTTTTACAGATATTTCTTGCTAACATAGAATTAAAAGCAAATATGGAAATTTTAAGCAAGTCACGGAAATGGAATAAAGATAGTTTTCAAATCTATCGTCGGTAAGAAACCAATTTAATTTCCTTTTCCGTTTATTAGGATATGTAGTGTACGTATAGATCCGATGTTTTAAAGTTTTCCATGTCTTCCGCTTAATGCAAATCAAATACAACACTGAAAGATGTATGATAAGTTATCCGATCCACAAATAAATAACATTTCGATGCCTGATGACGCCATGTTTTTTCATCATTTGAAAGAGTTGTGTCTACTGAACAAAAATTAGTAAATAAGACGACCAAAATAAGCACGAACCATTGTAATATCTGGATTCCTGTTGAAGTATCTTTAAAAACTATGAAGTAAACAAATAAAAATTCTATTGAATATTTTGTCATGTAATTTATATTTTCTTTTTCAGTTGGCAATACATTTTCAAATGAGAGCTTACCAGGCATCAGTATATGATATATTTTAATATTATACCTCACATAAATGTCCAATGCAAATTTCCCATTACTTTAATTTGAATAATATATCATATTTCCCAATGATTTTATATCTCAAGCGCAAAATCGTTATTTTCAATTTCTGCGCATGTGATATGATCCATAATCTCATATAACGCGCGCAACAGCGCTATCTTGGTTTTCTTCGCATTTTGTTTTATTATTTTATTGTATTAGAAGATAGGATTCTTATGACACCTGCAACTAGCATGTGATATTATTTCTTTCACATCTCTCGTTGAGAGATTGACACTTTTGCATTGATTAAAAGACTAAGGCGATAAGTTTTCGGACGACTGCGCTTAAATTACCTTTTCTGGTGTTCATTCATGTGTGACCAAGGCCGATTTTACTTCTTCTTTTTTCTAAGGATTTTTTCTACGTGCCAAAAATTCCGAAAACAACTTTTTATCAAATATTGAATCGAAACTATCGCCATCAGATTGGAAATGATCTAACTAAGAAAATGAGTGCTCACACTTACATGTTTTGATTAGAAATAAGACAGCTTTCGAATGTTACTGCATTGACGCAATGTTGAAATATGTGCATCAATATACAGTAGTGTCACATTGTTACACAGCAAAATATCCACAATTTCTGAGTGATAACAAAGTAAAGACTCCTTAATTTTGTCAGTAGTTACTTTTTAATGTTAAATAAATCATTTAAATCATTATGTTGATTTTCCAGTAATTGTTTTGACCTTTATATATTTTCCAGGACAAATCTAAGTTATAATTATTTTTGCTATGGTCCAGTATACACGAGTACACCTCACTCAAATGATTATATTTTAACTTTGAATCAACCAATTTTTATCATTCTTATAGCATTTTGTTTCAAATAAATTGCTCAATAATGTGCCGAAAACCGCACTTAAAAAATAAAAATAACCACCGGTTACGGAACTATATACGGAGTAACATTATTTCTTGAACGCCCCTCGTAATATCACTGTTATAAAGACCTTGTTTGTGGATCGGATACTATAAGCAATATCTACATAGGCCAATAAACATTTACGGGATAGAATAAAGAACTATTGAACAGTCTGCAAGCTTTTGAATCCTCCCATTTGCTGTATTTTTGAATACACTATTTAGCATACAACAGGGTTTTATTAACCCGCAGGACAAGGTCCGTTATTGCACGCAAGTCGTTGCTCAGAGCTTCCTGTGCAGTTTTTGCCGCCGTTTTGTGGCGCAGGGTTCGAGCAAGTGCGATACCTCCAAGTGTATCCGTCTCCACAAACAGACCCGCAAGATGTAAACTGCGACCAGTTGGACCAGTTTCCATCTGCAGAAAAAATGAAGGCATTGTCAACAATGTATTACATGTTATATGTATGAAAAATACGCATACTGACAATAAACTCCGCTAATTATGTTACGAGAAGCGGATCGTATACTACTTACTCAGCAAGGAGCATTTCTTAGAGGTCATACGCCATTGTACTCTTTCATTGTTTTTTACGAAATGTTTCTGATTCATTTATATTTTAATTTTCGTTTTGTGTGCAATCCATGTATTTTCATACATTTGTTTTCAAACAGACTTATAACATTACTATTCCGGTATGTATTTACAACTGTTGTGAAATGTCATTACAAACATATTCCCGATGCAGTAATGTATGTATATAATGTTTTTCTTGTACATATATAAATTTTGTTGTTAATGAATGGGGGAAATAAAACAATCTGTTTGTCTGTCTGTCTGTCTGCCTGCCTGCCTGCCTGACGTTTTTAAAAATATTGAGTTTAATTTAGAGAAAGTTAGAAAGATCAGACCGGTACTTAAGTAACTACAGGCGATTCTCTTTATATTCCTAAAAGCTTGACTGTGCTCTAAATTAGATTATAACAAGGAATCTGCGTGGATATATATACTTAACCCTTACCTTGCTAAATTTCTATAATGAACTTGTCAGTCTTTCAGTTTGGACAGTACCATTAACTGTTAAAAGGGGTCCTTACTAAAAAGATACTAGCTTAATAGTGAACAGTGTAGATCATAATCAGACTGCTTGCAAAGGCAGACTCAATCGACGGGTTGTTGTTTACTTTATTTCTTTATCCAATATACCTATGGCACAAGCTGGCATGTTGCATTCTGTCAGTCGGTGCGACAATCCTTGGCAAACTCTGCCACCAAACTGTGGTGACGGATTTGTACATGTCCTGATAGATACCAGCTGACCATGCCCACACGTGACGCTACATGAGATATTGAGATAATCACTCCACCCACCGTCTGCAATATACATATATTTAATGCGTAACAAGGGCATGCATGAAGCTTTAGAAACCGGTACGTCATGTGATGCAAGTAATCTAACTGACAACCTAAAGACTAATTTTGCATCTCCATTTTGAATAATACCAGAATATATTTTACAAAACAAAAAAAAAAATGAACTCATGAAAATAGAAATAATAAACACGGGGTTTGTCAGCAATTTCCAACCCATCTTTCCCACGAACATTTACAACAGCCAAAACATCAGCAACATCATCTCCCTTGACGACAAACAAATACAACGGGAAGAGCTTTCCAGATGGCTGAGACGCTCTTCATATAGGTTGTTCTACCATTTTTTTAAATTTTCGCCTGTGAAAATAATGTTGGATCCCACTCACAAAGGTCGGAGTGGTCCTAAGTTAATGATAAAAGGAATAAAAATGTTTTCCTCGCACAAACTCAGATATTAACAGGGTTTCTACATCTTGTTGTCCATAGTAGAAAGAGGTGATATATACCAACTGGACATTCAGGATTATGACATAATTGTGTTTGTGTGTTATTTCCGGAACAATTATATCCGCCATATTGTGGAGAGGGACTATCGCATAGCCTTGCTCTCGTCTGTCTACCACTTCCGCAACTAGTACTACAAGACGTCCAGTTAGACCATACTCCCCATGAACCATCTGGAAAGAAAATATTGCTGCAAAACATCGGCTCCGTAGTGATGTGTACCCGTATGTACGCAAAAGCAATCAAAATAAAAGAGTTCTGGTATGAATAAATTATAATCCAAAAACTTATGGTCAACACCTGTGTTCTATAAATATTACTTACTGTAATAACTGATTATTTCGTAAAAAAATATTTGTTTCCCTAGAAAGTGGATGAGATCGGGCACACCAGAAGAGCTCGGCACTTCTACGTTTCAGCGTTTAGCAGATATAGGCCGTTAAGCTGACCGCGTTACCAAGTACTTGAATATTATTTGCCTTTTCTTGGGCTTCCAAGAAATCGAGTTTATTTGGTTTGATAAACAAATGTATAGAAACCTATTGATGATAATCTGATACCGGTTATATTTGGATTTTCCCTGGCCGAGTAGAGATCCCAAATATTTTATTCTGAGCAAGCCCTTGTTTACAGAACACGGGGGAGGAACTGTTACACGAGACTCGGTTGTGGAGGATATCATGTAACAGATTTATGATGCTACTGTTACAGTATTCCTGGATAACGTTACAGCATTCGCAGGATAATAATCGCTGTCGGTGTTTTGTTTGCCTAAGAAATGGTAAAGATTTATCTCTTTTTTGCAAAAGTAAAAATTGTTTTTTTCTAGATCAATGGTATGTACATTTGTTGCGACATGATTTAATCTGCGAAACACAGCATATTGATGTCAAACAAGCGTTTAATGACAAAATTCGAAATTTTGATAGAAAATTATCTAAAGGAAGTTGATTAAAATATATTTAAACCATATTTTATGCTCATTTGCATCGATAAAAGCCCTCTTTAGGCATGCACTTGTAATACGACGTAGAAAATTCACTGTGGGTCTAATTTTTCGTGGTTTTATAAAATGTTACAGCTTAGCTGGATATGTTACAGTTGTGGGGTGCTACTTCTGGATGTGTTACAGATTTAGGATAATACTTTTTGGAATACATTTTGACAATATACAATACCAGGATAGTAAATAAAATTTAGATAGTTTACCATGAATTATGCGGGATTCTTTTTTTGTAAGATGTAACAAATATATTATACAAAGTGCATTTTTTTCTAATTTCGAAATTCTAAATCACCATCTATATATAATAAAATGAAATAAACATTTTCAATGGAAAGCTAGTGTTCTATATCCAATGTATATAATACCATAATCACCAGTTCACATTGAATCGTCGTTGGCACTTTAATAGGCTGATCATTTATAAAAAGTACATGTTTATGCTACATGTACTATGCTAGCAAACGATGAGTCTTTGCTTCAGAAGAGATTGGCAATGCGTGTCTTTAACAACGATTTTAGTTACTAATATGCTTAAAAGAAAATATCCTCTCGGAATCGGTAATGGAGAACTTAAGAAATTAATTGACTTTTCTAAAGACAACTCGCACATGTGCAATAAAACTTTATTTCAAATAACAAAAGTTTCTTTTTTTGTTAAACATGTATACGTATTTACTGTTGGAACAACCATCAAATCATAGTCTACTTGCAGGCGCGTAGCTGCCTACAAGCAAATATGCATCTGCGCAATGAAGATCTGGCAAGCATGCACAATTAAATTGGCTAATCTGAAGCATTGAATCTGTCTGGTCACAGTTAGGAGCCTATATCATTTAAAAGAGGATTTTATACGCAGCTTATAGTTAAAAATGTATAATGTTTCAGGATTTTCATTTAAAAATATATGCATCTTTGTCTTTGTATGTATGCTGGTGTCAAGGGCTTTTTAGAACTGTGTGCCATTCCAAGGCATGTCTCAGGACTGTAATGCCCACCATCTGGCTTTGTGTTCACCCGAGCACGAGCACATTAAATTCGGGTTGTTCAAAAATTAGGAGTTACCTTATAACCATAGTAACTCGCTGTCTTCTTAGATTTGAACGAAAGTAATCTATGTGAATATAAACTGTGGAATACTGTAACAGTAGCATCCTAAATCTGTAACATGATATCCTCCACAACCGAGTCTCGTGTAACAGTTCCTCCCCCGTGCAGAAGTAACTGCAAAAAGTGCTTAGTTGTACAGGGCAATAGATAGCACATCTTGAACTGAATGTCATTCTTAACGGTAATTGCTAAATATCTGAAAAAAAACCACGTAAAAACAACAGATATATCAGCTTTTAAAAACTTTAATTTTGCCCGGCTGATTGAAGATATCCGGATTACGCAGTGCCCATCCGATTACTCAAAGTAATGATAGCACACGGTGAATGTGCCATTTTTTCCACCGCTTTACTAGCCTGATAACACCAGGAAATTTATGTAACAATCCAAAATTTATTTTCTTTGATACTCTTTTTGTATTTCTTTTAAGTATTTTGCTCACAGATATATTTTAAACTCCTTTTTACGGGAACAGCTGTATAACTCGTAGCCAGATCCATTTGGGTTAATTGGCATACTAGTACTGTAAAAAAGTATGTATTATTGTTTGTATATTTGGGACAAAGAGCAATAAAATAAGATTAAACAAATCTCCTCAAATGAAACGTCACTAGGGAAGAGGTGGTTGTTTCTTTGAATAAAAACTTACACTGACGAGATATGAAAACGCAACAAATATTCGTTGCTACAAAAGGCATCACCTTGAAATGTTCAACGCATACACATCTCGATACTCTATACCCATTGTGTCCAAATTTAATCAGCACAACAGACTGTAAAAATAACACAATGGGTATTGAATATCTAGATGTGTATGTTTCAAGGTGATGCTTTTTGTAGTACATAATATATTAAGGCATATGATTGTTACGTTTTCATATCTCGGGCGTATGAAGTGAAGAAGAAATTAGTACAGTTGTAAAGAAGAGTGACCGCTTTAAAGATGTCATCAACAGGTGTTATCTTATGGTAAAACTTACCTATAGCACACGGCGTCAGGTTACATTCAGTGATTTTGTGCGACAGTCCTTCACAGTCTTTCCCACCGAACTGGGGAGAAGGGTTGTTACAATCCCGAAGGGAGATTTGCTGGCCACGCCCGCATGTGACGCTGCATGTGTAGGTGGTATAAACGCTCCAACCACCGTCTGAAAGGAGGTGTTAAAAATGTACAAAGTTCAGAGATAAACGAGAATGATATCAACATTAGATGAAATATGCCCATGAAAATGCTAGTTGGAAGAAAATATATGGAAAAGAAGGAACGAACTCCAAAGAGAAATAATACTCCAACATGACATTCCAAACAATACATGCATGTCTGCTTAATGCTAATGTCACATACGAAGTTCCATTTGAACTGAAACTATAAGATGTCTTTTTGTTTCTTTTCTACACTTTCTGCTTTAGTTAGGCAGCTTCTAATACCTATAGGACATTGTTTTGAAAAGCACGTTTGCGTTTCTCTGTTAGTTCCTTTACAATTCTGGCCGCCATTTTGTGGTGCAGGACTGTTGCAAAGCCTCGTTCTTGACTGGGTTCCATTTCCGCAACTAGCGTTACAAGACGTCCATTCTAACCATTCACTCCAATGCCCGTCTAGAAGTATTTTGAAAATTCAAAATAAAACATTGATAACAAACTATTCTTGTATTAATAGCTTATTTAATATTGCTATGTACAATATGACAATCAGCACTGCTTTGAAGAAAACGCATTATATCAGACGATAGGCGAGTCCAGTTACCAAGAATGATATGAAAATTTACAAACCCTCAACAAACATATTAGGGGGTTATCGTTTGACGACATTTTAACCAATGAAAATACTAGAACCTTGTGGGGATATTTTTGTTTGTTTTACCTCTCATAATATTCTTACATTTCCAATCGTTCAAAGACAGTCACGTGACCCCCACCCTATATTTCTGTGGAAGGTCAGTAGCTTTTCATTTCGTTATAGGCCGATAGACAAATCAATTATAGGGCCTCGCACGATCATTTCTACATGTAGGCAAACTTGTGGATCCAGTTTCATATAATTTGCAGTTTTCAAGGCCATCAGGGCTGATGCAACCGTTTTCGTCATTTTAAAATTATTTCTCAGTGTTACGGTATAGAGCTTAGAAATTAACACGGGGTGAAAGTGTGTAGGCGGCGGGTAGCTCAGTCGGTACGGTATTCCGATGATCCGGGTTTGAGTTCCGCTCTGGCTGCACATTTTCTCACTCTGTGACATCTGGCGTCCAACGTGATGCCGCTACGGCATTACACTGGTTAGTCTCAGACGCCCGTAATTGCTTACATATAAAGTACCCGCTAAAATTCAAAATGGTGAGGAAGTATGTCACAGTACAGAACGTAGATATTAAAACGGGGTGGAAGTGTGTAGGCGTTTGGGTAGCTCAGTCGGTACGGTATTCCGAGGACAAGGGTTCGAGTTTGGCTGCACATTTTTCTCATCCTGTGACATCAGTTTGACCAAAAATGTTAAAAAGTCTCATTAAAGAAATTTCCTTATTTGGTTTGATAAACAGTGTAACACTTCTATAATATTTGATTGATTGCGGCCCTGGAATACAATTTCCAAAAATGTATAGATCATAATATGCCAGTATTACCTACGGCCGTTTGTAACTAGGGCATCGAGATATGCTTTCATAGGTCAGTACGACGGTACTCTGGTGACAATGTAGCTAAAGGGTATCTAACTTCGAATAAACTATATCCCTACGCCGACAGTTTCGTTCCTAGCCAGGGTGCGACGACGTTTCCCGCTGTTTTGTGGAAGGTCAGTATCGCCTCAGATTTACAACAACAATTATGCACTGTTATCTGTGTGGCCTTGTATCTATGAAAAGGTTTTGTCTAATATTAAAAATATGCGAGTAAATCAGCTTACCTACAATATGAAGCCATTGAAGGCACGGATTCTTCGAGCATGTGTCTTTTTCGTGTGAATCACCAATACAGCCAACTGCTGATAAACATGTCCGTGTTCTCGACTTTGTTCCAGATGCGCATGTTACACTGCAGTCACTCCATACCGACCATAACGACCATGCATTTACTAAAACAGTTTTTTATGTAGTAACGTATATGCTTATGTGTTATATTTTATGTGTAAGTTTGTTTTTGCAGAGTAATGCGCATGTTCTATAAGCTGTTCAGTTTTCATGTAAATTCGATTAATGGGTTTTTTTTGTTTTTTTTTTTTTTAATAAATGGCAATAACAGTTGAAGATAAATGATAAAGAGATCTTGTATGTTCGCATATTTTTTCTTCGGTAATTTGACAAGGTATTTTCCTGGCACATGTTCTTGAGGCACAAACATGCGGTTTTCTAGAAATTATTAAGAAACAAAACAAAAAATATCCAAATTGTGTAAGAATATTCCGAATATTAAAATAAGTTATGGTATTTTTTTTTTAAATTGTTGAAATAATAAACACAATTCAAATCTTCAGTCATACGAAATGGTTAAGGTTACCAATAGACTATATTATATGAGTCAAAATTAAGTCATTACGACAACAGAACACGCAAGGTAGATGGTAATGTTGTGGATACGGTGACTCTCATAGAAGGATCAAATCTTTTCAGTGCACAATTATTCCTTCGATATTACCTTAAACAAGCTATCGTCAATTTACTGATGCAATGAAATTCCGGGGAAAGACTGCATAAAGGGGTCATACTTTGGTCCAACACCTTTAACAATTCACCATTTTCAGAGAACTGAAGCAACTTTGATTTGTGTAATTTGCAATGATTTGTCCAAATGCAGAAACTAGGTTTATCTATATTATAACTGACATTCATTTCTAAAGGGTGACAACTTTTGTTATTATTTTAAGTATCCGTCTGCCATACGGAATAGTACGGTAAAAGATGAATTACATACGTGGACTGTTGGCAGAGAAAATATTCGTTTGCCAAATATTTCTTTGGTTTGTATAATATTCAAGTGTACTCATAAACCATAAAATGATCACTGCCAATTTAACCTTTAGCCTGCTGACAGCAACTGATCTTGCCTTTGCAACCAGTGCAGACCAAGATCAGCCTGTCCATCCGTGCATCATGGTCTACACTGTTTGCTATTCAGTCAGTTAATTTTTAGTGAACACCCCTTTGAATGATAAATGGTATTGCCCAAATTGAATGATGGACCAGTCCATTTTAGGAATTTAGCAGGGTAAAGGTTAAGGATTACGCATATTTAATAAGAAGACAACTAACCCACGCAGTCGCGAACGTGACAGCGGCTAAACGTATGTGATACCCCTGTACAATTTTTTCCACCATATTCCGGTTTGGGATTTGAACATGTCCGGAATGACGTCATAACCCCCGTGCCGCAGGTGGCGCTGCATGTCAGATTTGTAAAATTACTCCAACCACCATCTGACAATAGCATACACGGTTAAGTCTTATTATTTATTGTATTCTACTTTTTCTTTGTTACTTGTACAAAGTTGAATACATTTTTATTCAGCATTTGATTATATAGAATATAGGATACGAGTGCTTTTCACGCCCTGTTGCATACTACTTTGAGTCTGGCGGTCGTAGATTCGAATACCGTGCTCCGTGAAGACTGTCAATATACCTTAGGTCGTCTGCTACTTACCTCTGATCTGTCAGTTACCTCTGGGGATCAGATAAATATTGGTGGGGAACTCGTATTAATCATGCGACTCAAATGTCTAAAAATAAATTGATTTTTCAATAAAAACTATCGAAATAAAAAACGATTCTTTCATCAACTTGAAATATTCCGAAAAACACTCTTAAATTCATCAATATGAATGACAATACACAACTAGGCCTTAAGTGATATATATATATTTGACGAAGGTACGTTCATACCTATCGGACAGGCCGATTTTTGGCATGACTTGAATTCTTGTGAACTTCCCGAACAATTACGTCCGCCATTTTGAGGAATTGGGTAGTTGCACTGCCTCGTTCTGAACGTTACACCGATTCCGCAACTGCGTGAGCATTCTCCAAACTCTGACCAAACACTCCATCCACCATCTGAAAATATGATGCCCAAGATTTGACCAGAAAACAAAATGTAACGTGCATTATTTAATAACGAACTGTCTTGTTGATTAGGCACCTGCAACAAAAGAAAAGGTAAGGAAAATCTTATAAAAAAACTCAAGATTAGACCTCCTCTAACGAAACTTAGTTTGCTACCACAATATTTTATTGAACTACAGACCCGTGTCGAATCTGAAATCAATTTCAAAGTTTCTGTAAACACCATTAAATAGTGTTACATCTAATTACCATACGTACTATAGGAGCTCCTCTTGCTCTCAGTTAGATACAGGGTACAGTGCGAAATGCTGAAACACGCCTATAATACTCTACTCGTACACGATAATTCCTCAACCTATATAAAGGACCCGACAGAGGTAGACAAACCGGCCAGAAACAGAATACCTTGCACTCAGCTGGGGTACTGACCGACATGAAGAACACAAAACAAAAAAGAAAAAAAAACATGAGGGAACTGAATGTCCTGTATCGCTTTCCTATCTCAAACCTTATAGTCCCGACGAAACCAAGATTTGAGGTAAATAGAAAATGTATTTAATATTTTCAATTGCCCTGGTGGCGTGGAGGTTGAATCCGTTTTTTATGGAGGCTTAAAGATGGCGATCAAAATGGCGCCTTAAGCAAATGATACGTTTATGCAACATTCAGATAACATATATTTAATCAAACAATATTGCCATCAGATAGTTCATTTTGTAAGTAGATATTCTCCAGAATGATGTAGACAACAAAGGCAACACGTTTCCATAAAAATGAAGTGTACGTTACAATACGTTCCGATACATTACCAATATGTTACCAATAAAGTAAATAAAAGTATTACAATAAATCTTTAGTCAGATATAATGTGCATGTTCAATACATACGGCACCGTTTTGGCAATGCACAATTATAAATGAAACTAAATGGTGCAATATTGTTTGATCAAATATATGTTATCTGAATGTGGCTTAAGACGCCATTTTGGTCGCCATCTTTAATCATCCATAAACAGTTTTGCCCAATGATGACAGAGTGTCATCAACTTCTACAACACCACGACAACTGAAAACCGTTAAAACATTTTCCATCTACATCAAGACAAGGTCCAGCAAGAAACCAGCTTTCCTCGTCAGGACTATTACCTCAGATAAAAAAAGTATATTATTTTGCCTTCACCACATACAGACAAACATTCTGGCCATGTTTTATGTAAAATCAGGAATGTTGTGTGCGTTTTAGCCAAACAAACAAACGAAACACAAAATCATCTACATCTACAGTTTTTTTTTAGATACAGAGCTTGATTTAAAACATTCCCATGAAACTTTAATTTCTAAGAAAACCGACTAAAATAAAAAAAAACGGCAATTCGTTTATCAATTTGAACATTCCAGATTATTTCTCCGTTCATCAATGAATAAGTAGTTTTTAGCTGTTAATCATGTCTTTTTATCTAATTAATAAGATTTTTTTATTTTTGTATTTTATTTCAAACGAAACATGGTCACATTTCAATTGTTTTTGCCAATTTATTCTGAGTAATATGAATCTCTTTCACTAATTATAATCTAAAAAGACTTTAAAGATGAGCTTTTCGTTAATAATTACAACACATTCTACGGAAGAAAAATATTTCGGAAAAATCTAGCTCGCACACAACTCCCATGTCTGTACTGAACACCGTTTTGGCAATGCACAATTAGGCCTTAGGTAAAGTATTTCATACGTATTTGACGTAGGTACGTTCATACCTATCGGACAGGCCGATTTTTGGCATGCCTTGGGTTCTTGTGAACTTCCCGAACAATTATGTCCGCCATTTTGAGGAACTGGATAGTTGCACTGCCTCGTTCTGAACGTTACACCGTTTCCGCAACTACGTGAGCATTTTCCAAACTCTGACCAACCACTCCAGCCGCCATCTGAAAAAATGATGCTCAAGATTCGATCAGAAAAAAAAATGTAACGCGCATCATGAAATAAAAAATTGTCTTGTTGATTAGGCACCTGCAACAAAATAAGAGGTAAGGCAAATCAAACAAAAACCTCCAGATTAGACCTCGTCTAACGAAACTTAGTTTCAAATTCAAATTAATCATTTCAGATTCATTTAGGTTCTCAAATTCGATTCAAGTTTCTGGAAAAAGTAGCATAAAATGCCCTTCTAGAGCAGCATCTAGATAAAATTAACCTTCATGAGTGACTGAAGTCACTCAACAGAGTCAGCTCTGGTTTCAATGACCTCCCCTAGTCTTTCGACTAAGACTGAGTTGCAGCCTCGTGTTACTGGACGCCATTAAACATTGTTGCATGGCCTTACACAACATTTTAGGGTCACAGATAATCACGTGCATTAATGTCGTCATATGGAAGTTCTTAGTGACCGGTATTCAGTGATACCGTCATGCAATATCCTTGTATATTACCTGGTTATCATATGATAAAACGTTTGCTACACGATGATAAACCATATAGGGTAAGTTACAGCAATTCAGGACATGACAGGCTGCCGTTTGTTTTGATGATCCGCCTTAATATTATTACCGTCTGTACTGTTGGAGCTCTACTGGCTCCCAGTTAGAAAGAGTACATTACGAAATTCTGGCACCTAACTACACGGTTCTACACGATAATTCCCCGACCTATATAAATTATATGACCCGGCCATTACATAAAATCAAAGAATGTTTCTCATTGCAGAGTTGGTGCAGCCGTTCTGCGCCTGCGCGGAATTAATATCCATTGGAGCGCACGGCAAAATTACTCATTTTTTTGCATGTCCGCACGCATTTAGAGTATCAAATGCATAATATACTGACTAGAGATTAGGGTTAGTATCACCATGGTTACAAAATATATACATTTAAGATATTTTCTTTCAAATTTAGTTAATCCGGTATATACCGGAGTCTGTAATATATCACAGGTGCACCAACTCTGTATTTAGTCACAGCCAAAATCAAAAAACATTATGTCATAAGGTTTTCCGATAACAGGAACAATAATGTATGGCGCTTAACTTTCTCGGTGATTGAGGCCGATGCACGGACTGTTTTTAAATATGTTAAAACAAATTCCTTTTCACAAAATTATTCAAACTAACCAATTAATTTTGTTGTTAAATATTTTAAATGTCTTATTTATGAAGTACAGTCTTTGATTTTAGATTTTTATTTGTGTTTATTATCATGACTACTGCACAGCACAGTTGAACTGGACGAAATCATTCCAAGAACGTATGGTTCTTTAAGAAACAGGAGTTTGTTTGTGCTGAGTGTGAGATTTTGGGATCGAAAAGTAGTTCAGGTATCTTATAGGTATGAAACGGTTCTGATGGCTGCAATAAGACAATATTGAATATACTTTATTTTGTAAAATGTTAAGAAAGAGGTCTGGATACGGCGATGTTCAATGGTAAGCATTTAGATGGCGCTACTCGTTTGACCTTTGTTTTAGCAGACACATCGAGCTGCTGATTGTTATCATATGTTCGTTTAATATTTTATGTGAGGCATTTTTTGTCGCGGATGGCGTTGGAGCAATATTCGAGCTTTAGCTGACACTGGTGTTTTATTTTGTTTCCCTGTCGTTTCATTTATTTCATTTACTTGTTCTAACATTGTTCTTGATGAAATCTGAGTGAGCTATTTGCTTTTGCTGTTATAACTTTAAACAACCGAAAACATTACTTAAAGCGGAGCCATGGTATTTGGCAGTCCGTTTTCTTAAAAAAATTTCTTATGAAATGTATGATTGTAAATATTTGTGTTCTTTCGAGTAATCCTCAATACCTCACACTTATCTGGCAAGATGTCCACTAACTACTGACCAGTCCTCTTTCTATGCTTCTAGGGAAAGGAATATTGTTTTATTGAATTTATGAATCAAACACAGTGGCGTATATAACCTAATATTTAGATTCAAATGCAGTAGTTTTGCAACGAAACGTTAGAATTTAGATATGTGAGGGAGAGGTAATAAACAAAATATATCTAGGAAGGTCCTGTAAACATGAAAGTAAATTAAACCAACTAGAAGGACATGACGAGACCTTATCTTGTGAAAAAAATACAAATTTATGACACATTTACATGTATACCTATAGGACAGTCCGATTTTTTGCATACTTTAACTTCTTGTGTATTTCCGGTACAGTCTAGTCCGCCATTTTGAGGAACGGGATAGTTGCACTGCCTCGTTCTGAAAGTAACACCGTTTCCGCAGCTTCGTGAGCATTCTCCAAACTCAGTCCAACCGCTCCATCCCCCGTCTGAAAATCGACTGTATATTGTCTGTTTTTCAGTGAAATAAATCCGGTCACATGGAGAAAATATCAAATGTCTTTTTCATTGGAAATCAGTGTGACCTTAACCTACGTGGAAAGGAATTGTACCCTGTAGCTATACTCTGTTTTACTTAGTTAAATATATTTGTCAAAAAAATCTGCTCTATGTATGAAATGAAAAACAATGCTCATAGTTACAGCATTAAAAATCTGACCCCTAAGTGTGACATTGACGCGTTGCTCGGCAAATATTTACGCCAAATAAAACTGTGAAATTGCTCCATGCAGTAAACTAACAACCTACTACAGTACGATGACGCGACGCCACGATTGTGAGGTAGCATAGTCGTGATGACGAAGATAGGATATTACTCTTTTCCGTTATGCATTCGCTCCCGCACCTTTACACCTGATCTATGTGACATCTATATAATAAAAGTACCTACACTGCCGTATTATTGTACATATGCCAGACATCTGCTAACAAAACTGAATAATTGAATGTATCACAACTGAAGTGCTAGTAGTTATTATTATATTTTATTACGGTCATCGTGCTACCGTTGTAACACCGAGTGCATGAGATGCCACTATAGTACAACGGCCGGATGGTGGTTGAGCGATGAAACGATTTCGAAGACGCGAGGCCACGGCAGCACAGTCATGGTAAGGGGACGGGGAAGAAGGCACGAAGTAATATAACATTATCTCCCTTTGTCATCTCGTATCATTGCTCTATCAACATGTTTAATCTCCCTCCAGCACTATCGTATTCTCGCATTATGTCATGACACCTGATGTGACATCCATAGAAAGATGACTCGAGTTAAACACTACAGATTACAGATAATAGTATTTATATCGCGTTCACTTCTGAAATTAAATTCGTTTAAATACATAACCAAAAGCATAATTAAATCCGTATTAGATAATTCAAATTATTTGGGGCAAATTATTTAACCAATCATTCAATTGAAGGATTAATTAACGTACTAATTGAACACAACTGTTCTGTACATGTGGCGATATCAATACTTAGTCCGGTACAGTCCGATCCGGTGCTACACTGTCGTGACCTTGACCTCGTACCATCACCACATGAAACACTACACGTTGTCCACGCTTGCCACTTATCCCACACATTGACTGAAAAAAAACACCAAACAATTAATAGTGGAATTGAATACGATTCTTTTATATTATACTTCATACACTTTACAAACTACAGTGCTAACAGTCACCAGTCATTCTGTTGTATATTATAATACATGTAGATCCCATACCGATGTAACTGGATGATACCTTACCCTGTCATATTGTTTGAAAACAAAACTTTTGACCAAAAAAATAAATAAATAAAAGTCGACAGTGATTTTAATAAAATTGACACTGAATTTGACAAAAAGTCAGTAATCCTTTGGGAAAAAAGTAAACATGAGTTTTTTTATCACTTTTAACATATAATAACGTTTATTTGTTGTAAGGTCACGCCAAATTAAAAAGTTGTTTATTGGTTTTGCCGCTCGTATAGTTTCAAAAATTTAAAATAAAAGACATATCATTTTAGTCTTTAGCTTGCGCTCGCCCCACTAAAAAATCAAGCCAAAATTTGTTGGTGCGCTACTTTTATGGACGAAACAGTGTACAAATAATTATAATCCAGTCTCACATTATTCTAAAATGGACTTTACTGATTTACAAAATTGAGTTGTTACAAACATCGGGTTTATTTCATTGAAAAAATGGATGATTATACATACGAATTTATTTCATTAATCTACTTTATTTTGGTAAAGGTCGTAAGTAAGCTAGTATTTGGTGGACTGGCTTTAAATAATCGAGAGCGCTATCATTTGAAAGCTATTGCTTTGTACGTTCTCGGTAAAAATTAAGTATTGTATATCATAAATAAGTACGAAGTGACAGTACGAACTGACAGAAATCGGCATCGAAATCCGTATAGCACCGTTCAAAATTCCGAATTTGTATCATGCCTTTGACTGGACCACTTTCATTAAATATGCATGATCCACATTTGACAAATAGTTATTTGTTTAAGAGCAGTTTACAAACATTTATGTTCATGAATA
Organism: Mercenaria mercenaria; assembly: GCF_021730395.1. Classification (NCBI taxonomy): domain Eukaryota; kingdom Metazoa; phylum Mollusca; class Bivalvia; order Venerida; family Veneridae; genus Mercenaria; species Mercenaria mercenaria. The sequence continues at coordinate 5,669,360 of NC_069378.1, forward strand.
CTACATCAAGATGCTGGAAGAATAGCTGTGATGGTAAGGTTATCAAAAGTTATGAAAAAAGACTGACATGGAATATATTCAACTCTTGTAGATTTAACAAGGCAGGTATGATAACAGTTATCCGAAATCCACCTCAGCCGAATATTGATCAATTAACATAAAAAAATTGTATCTAGTATTGTTAAAACGGTGAAGCATATATACAGCAAACATTTACTTTTTCAATACTAAGCAATGCGTTTTGACGGAAATATAACAATATAAAATCTAGCTTTTATTGTTATGGGAAGACCCCAGGTGCAGGCACGGATGGGCAACTGGCTCGAACTATCGACATTCCTTAAGCCAGCTAGCTGGACTGCTTCCTTACATTAAGAACTTTAATCCCCATGAGAATTTCGAACCCACATCGATCTCAAAATATCGTCTTTGGAAGCCTCTTAAATATTCACTAATTAACATATTTTAGTACCTACCATTATGAGTACAATTAAGTTGACAAGTTTGAAATTCAAAGTCAGTATGTTTGTCCTCATGTCCATCTTCTGACCTTTTATATCTTTTAACTATAATTGTGTCATCGGAATCGCCAGTGTATGGATCTTGGCAGTGATGTATTTTTACGAAATCGTCTCCGTCGTCACAAAATCGTTCTCGAATCCTGTTTCCTATCCCTCCATTAATTAAACAATTTCCGTCGCAGTTTGACCAAGCTGTCCATAATGTCCACTGATATGGGCCTGTAAAATTAGGATGAGTTATTTAAACAACCACTCAAGTATATCTAACATCTAATAAACGTAAAGGTCAAAATTGTTTCTGAAATCGCACACAATAATTAAAATTGAGCCGCGCCATGATAAAACCAACATAGTGGCTTTGCGACTAGCATGGATCAAGACCAGCCTGCGCATCCGCGCAGTATGATCAGGATCCATGCTGTTCGCTTTCAAAGCCTATTGCAATTAGAGAAACCGTTAGCGAACAGCATGGATCCTGACCAGACTGCGCGGACGCGCAGGCTGGTCTGGATCCATGTTGGTCGCAAAGCCACTATGTTGGTTTTCTCATGGCGCGACTCAAATGATTCCTGGATGTAAGGGCCTATTGGTGTAGACTTAGACTCTTACCTCCTGCTCTCCTGTGTCTTCCAGTTCACCCGTTTCCATAATAACGATACGGGGAGAGGGGGTCTAGTGATTTAGATGCCGGCCGCTCAACTCTGGAGTCGTGGATTCGAGCTCAAATGGAACCACGAGCACGTCTTCTTACATTACACCATTACTATTTTTTCACGAAAGCGGGCTCCGGAGTACTAGTATGTCAAGTAAGCTAGAGTTTTCATAACAATTTAGGTACAATAAATTTGTATTATTAATAACAACAATAAAATTGTAAGTCATAAAGACTGTACAGATGCTTTATAAAACTACATAATACAAAGGTTGTTCATTACGTAAACTTTGAATGTCTGATACTTGCTGAAATATTATCCTAACTATCAAAAACAAGAGTAACCAGAATTTTGTTTTATGTCATTCGTTTGGGACCTTTCATGCAGTATTTCTTTTTTTATCTCAGATATCTTAAGCAATTTGTTTTATTTTCACGCAGGAAGATTATTTCTGATTCTCTTTTAAGCCAGTGCTAGCAAGTGGCAATAGCTCTAAATCAACTGCCAAGTTTTAACCTCGCGTCGTTTGAGTTTATCTTCTACTTTTATGTGACCGAATCAAACAAAAATAGTCTCATATTTATTTTTTATAATCTTGGTCGTGTGTGTGTGTGAGCAACAGAAGACTACTGCTTTAAACAACAAGAACAAGCAGCAATTGATTCGAGATACACAATGTATTCACATTCGAGTTGCGGGTTTATCCCGCTACCAAAGTTAAGTGTATTCCTGACAATCATGTAGCATCTTTATTTGATTCCAAATCACAACCAAAGGATGTTCATGTGCTACACAAAGTAGTCCCATCCATAAACAATGCGGATGAATTATCAATGATTAAGCAGTTCTTATTCATCCTCTCCATCCACCGTCCATTCACACTGGCCATTTAGATTATATAAGATCTGTCAATGATTAGGTATTCCAGCCCATGGTTACATCACTGACTTCCAGCTGTTTATGTAAGGTCAGCCAGAGTTTATCTTAGATATGAGGCACATTAGTATTTGTTTCTTATACATGGCATTTAAAATGAAAATAACTCTAAAATTCTACTTAGTTTCAAAATGCATAATTAGCAATGTTTTAGTTACTTCCCCTTTAGTGGTGATATAGTTCATAAAAAGTACAGAAACTGAATACATGTAAATGCTTCTCCCTTACAATTTCATAACTTCCGTTGCGCATGCGCAGTGAGCACTTTACGATTCGAAGTTTTAGAGGCAGATCGCTTGTAAATGCGAGTTGATAATGATTTTATTTCTGCAATAGTAAAATACTTGCTAGATAATCCAGCATCTGTAGAAAATTGTTTGCTGCTGTATTTACAAAAACTGAAAATCATTTCCAACTTTCTATGTTACTAAATAAAAGCAAAGTTTTACCGCCGAATTTATTCTTCAAGAACATGTCTTTTCCACCGAAAAATTGGCGAGTGTATTTATGAATTTTCAAGCGAACGGCATTTTCTACTTTCAATCCGGGGCCGCCATATTTTATTACATTAAAGTCAAGGTCATTGAAATGCTTTGTTTTGATTGGTGCCATATTCCAGGGAAGTCGAAGTTAAAACTAATCCTAATCTGACTAAAGTACATCTCCTGTTACGCTACGCTTAGGATATGAGAACAAGCTATTGATAGCCTCGTTCTGACGACCCTTTCGCTAGCAAATCAGAGCTTAACTTACAACATTTTGCAAATCTATAGTTAGCCTTGATTTTTGATATTTACAATTCTTATGTAGTGATGTGTCAGATAGCTCGTTAGCTCAGTTGGTAGGCCACTTGCTCTGTAAGCGAGAGGTCCCGGGTTCGAGCCCTGGATTGCACATTTTTCTTACTCTTTGACATTCGAACAAGTCGTCTGGTTGGTTCAAATAAAAATATATTTGCGAAAATAAAAATAGCGATATTGGAAATCCAAGATATACAGAGGGTCGTTCTCAGATCTTCGTTTAGAAGATCAAGTACTTTAATCAGATTAAAAGTGATCCTGAATCATCACTCAGTAAGCACTGGTTATCAGTCCTTTTACTTTTAGGGCTATCATTTGACACTTCTGGCACTTCTGGCAGAACTGACAGTCAAATCGTACGTTCACAATTTTATATTATAAAATATATTTATCCAGGGTACAAACAGTCAACGGCTGAAAAAGTCAAAAAGTAGAACTATTTTTGTACGTCATATACCGGGGTTTCAAACATGTGCTAATATGCACCGCTGGGAGGCAGTGGTTTTCATACTTGTTAGTGAAAGATAAGCTTCTTTAAAATCAAAATTCAGAATATTGCAAACGTTTCGCCAAAGCATAGATCCTGTAAAAGCAAACTAACAGGTTTGAAACCGTATCCTCTTTTGATATTTCAATAATATTATGAATCTGCATTAGCCTTTAAAAGTTATTGCTGGATCCTGCTTTTCATGACATGACAGACTGCCAGTCAGGCAGATGGGGGTTGGTGAGGAGGGCGTGTCGAGGGCAAGCCATTAGTTCCCTCACCTAATACCTGAGCCAAGATGTGAAGATTAAATATTTATTCCTATAAAATTTTACCTGTGTATACATTTTGAGGTAAAGGCGAACTGTCCAAGAGATATCTTTTAACACGAGACCCATTTAGATCTGAAAAAAGGAATAGATTTAATTTATACTGTCAAGATAAAATGATACAAAAAAAAAAAAACAACAAAAAAACTTTTGAGCAAATGACACATTTTTCTCTATAAATGAGTCGATAAATACGCTAGGCTTTAAAGTTTTATAATTGGAACACAATAGTAATTATTGTAATTTTTCAAAAGTCAAAACTTTAGCTTCTTATGTAAATACATTGTTATTAAGTTAACGCTTAATTATGCATGTACGCACTTTTTCATCTCAACAGATTTAAGACTTAAATAAAAGTACTGTTAAAAACATTACCTTGTGTGCAAAATATCAGAATTAAAACTTTTACATATACATTTGACACTATTAAATTCATCCTAAAGTTCTTAAACTTCCAACATGAGTTATATAATTATAACAAAGCCATTTTATCTGTCTTACATATTATATTTTGCATCTGTTGTTAGGGTCTCAAGTTGAATAAATTTACAATTATCCCTGCATGATTAGATACGGAGGTATTACGCAGTTTGCAATGTGTGCATTTTATCGTTTATACAATTTTAAGGCTATAAAGGTTATTCATAAATCGTACTCGTTGTCAACTAAGATAACAATGTCGTCCGCATACAGTATCAAAGCATTGTAAATACTGGAGGACGGATTGTCTTGAAATGTATTGATTCTGTCAGGTCCGAGATCTCTTTTGGGACTGTTAAACTAGTAAATGTCTTTTTCGTTTTTTTTACAACAGTGTAACCATTTTCTTGCCAAATTTCTATGTTCATTGTGAATTTAATGACTAAATATGAACATTGCAGACTATCATTATCAGACTGCACAGATGTACATGTAGACACATACACACAATTACAAAACAGTCATACATTTTGTAATAACTATTGGGTAAATATACATCAAACTATAATAACATAGAGATCAGAACTGAAAAACATTTTAAGGTCACTGATTATACCAGGGACGATCCGACTTTTAAGGAATACACATATAACTGATTACCGTGTTGCAAATTAAAATAGACTGTAATAGCCAGATCATTTGAGCATGAAATATTTTGATTTTGCTCTAGAATAGTAATAACTTTCACAGATTTACTGAGAGCTAAGTAATATTGTATTCGGCAATATAATAGATTCCTTTCTCAATAAATTTCCAAGTATCATAAATCATTGAAAAGTCTTTTACTTAAAGCGCGCAGCGAAGCGTGGTACTTTCAGTTGTTCTATGTACTGCCAGAAACAAAGAAGGAAAAAATTACTTAAAGACACTGATTCTGGTATGCCTGGTATGTGGCCTATGGAGATGATAAGGTCTGCGTATTGGCGATAAGGGCCAATACACAAGTCAGGACCATTGGCAGACTTGCTTCTGTTTATCATAATAAGCTACTGTATAGCTACTGTGCAGTAAATAAATTGCAGGTGATATTTCTCACCTTTATAGCAAATCAGTTCTCACCTTTATAACGAGTTTAGAAAGCTTGATTGAATTAGGGCTAAATAAACAAAGTGATAAGATACAACAGGGTTTTATCATATTTTTAATAAAGTAAGTTTTTTAACAATTACATCTCATTATTGCTGTTTTTTATTATCAAAAATATAAAAAATGCATTCAGGCACATAGCTTTTAGAAGCAATAAATTATTGTGTATTTTGAACAATGATATATCTTTATTGCTGGATTTTATTATACATAAAAGAAAGTTAACATTATTTAGACAACACAAGAGGAATTAAGCATTTTTAATATATAACATCCTTCTGTCTATATACCTTCTTTATCTATTAAAAATGCAACTGAACGCTTCTTTAATTTCTAATAAAATCCAGCAATTATCTTTTTTTTTTTTTTCGTTTTTATTTTTTTACTTTTGTTAAAAAGATCATAATCATTGAATAAACAAACTTGTAATTTCTCTTATTAAGTTTTGAATAATTATTTTATAGTGAGGAATGCTGTGCTATAAGAGTTATAATTTAATTGGCCAGGACATTACTCAACATGACTGAGCAATCAAAATTAGTATCTTATCAATTAAAATAATTTTGTGTACATGCTGAAAAAAGACTAAAAAAACAACAGCATTTCAATTAATAAAATGCAAAACACAGGAAATAACCAATTTACCTGTATGCAATAAAATTTATGATTCTCTGACAATAATTAGGCTACATGTCAAGTCTACAGGGGTTTTATGGACCCTTATCAGACTGGACCAGACAGGATCTTGTATATTGGGGATTAAAAAGTCTGGTATTTGTGGGGGTGGGGGGGGGGGGGGTCACTTATATAGGAGATTTTCTTTGCCTTTTGGAAATCAAAAATCCGATACACCACAAATTAAAGTTTAATTTATTCCGGATGTAATGAATATTTTTTTTTTAAAATATTTTAATATTTGGTTGGTTCTTTTTTACTTTAAATAGACCCACCTCAGTCCATATAGGCTCTGTAGGAAACGGGTAAAAAAAAACTGACTTTTTTTAAAAATGTAGAAAAATTATTTAGTTTTCGTTATATGTAATTTGTTTTTTTAATAATGGTTTGTTTGGTCCTTTTTGCATTTTAGTGTGTACAGTGAACATTTCTTTAAAAAAATCCGGCTTTTTCCGCCGTTATCCGTAAGTACTCGGCAGCTGTTACGGAAAATATTGTCGTCTGCTAGCCTGATTTTGTCAGTACAAATTGTTATAGCTCAAAGCCTATGAATTGTAGGCAACTTCACATTGACAAAAAAACTGAGATAGTAATTAGACAAAATAAAACAAATTAATTGTTGAACTCAGAAACGCCGAAACCTAGATCTGCTGTCGTTTAAAATAACGCTATGGAGGATTTTTGCAATTGACTGATATAAAGCACATGTATATTTTTAAAACATGAGACCAAACGAAAATAGCAGTGGTAAGAAAAGTGCCTAAAAACCGTTTACTTTATCCGTAAATTTAAGCTAAATCTGGATGGACTTCCGTTATTGTTATCTCAGATAAGGGTTTAGACCGGACCGTCTACACGGAGCTGTATTGAGACAACATAGTACTCTATGTGAGGTGGAACACAGCATGACATTTCGGCATGAACAAAATTATTTCTCTTGTATATCATATTTAGTTATAGCATATCCATTCGTTTTGGAATACACAAAGATACCCCGACTAAACGATTAAACGCTTATGCAACAGTTACTCGCTCGCAGGAATCCTTAGCTCTTGTATAAAACTGTATTGACAGCGAGGGTATTTGTCGTACAATCTAAAGAAGGCAGAGTTGTCTAGAATTTAGCAAGAGTTAGACATGGCATCCGCGCAGTCTGGTCAGGACCCATGCTGTTCGCTTTCAAAGCCTGTTGCAATTAGAGAAACCGTTAGCAAACAGCATGGATCCTGACTATGATGCTTTTCTCATGACGCGGCTCAAATGTCAGTTACATAGTTTGTTTGAAGTTCACACGTACTAATCTTGACTAGACTGATGTATTAAATATCACACACAAAAAAATATTGGATACAAAATAATCCTAACAGTAGCTTGAATGACCTTTCGTTTGAATGTTTAAAAATTGACATATTTGCTTCAGTAAAATATACGTTATAATTGACTGATAAAGGAAATTCTCACAGGGGATGAGGAAGAGAGGAGGGGAGAGCAATAATGCTGAAACAACAGGTACAGATATAGGAAAGTTATCTTTCACGTTATGCAGACTTTGTGACTTGTATGCGGAGGATGTATAAAGTTGAAATATCTTTCACAAGTGAAAACCGAATGCAATATTTTCATGAATGCCATAGCCACGACTGAAAATGTAAGATACTGTGTCCAGGAGTGGAAGATACTCTGATTTTGTATGTTAAACAAAAAAATCCATATTTTTACTGAATTTATTCATTTTTATCATTTTCTTACCAGTGACAACATGTTCGACATATTTCATTGTGAAAATACTAGATATATGTATATGTATTTCACTCTCACATTTCGATATTTCACTAAAAACATGTAATAATCAAAAATAACCTCTGTAGTCTAAGTCATTATTACATCTAGTATATACTTAGTACAAAGTTTGGACATAACTTTTGTGCAAATGTAACTATATCATACATATATATGAGCCGCGCCATGAGAAAACCCACATAGTGCATTTGCGACAAGCGTGGATCTAAACCCGCCTGTGCATCCACGCAGTCTGGTCAGGATCTATGCTGTTCACGTTTAAAGCCTGTTGCAATTACAGAAACCGTTAGCAAACAGCAAGAATTTTGACCAGATGTTTGTATATGTATGTATATAAGTATTTGAGTCACGCCATGAGACAACCAACATATTAGTAGTGCATCTGCGACAAGCATGAATCCAGACCAGCCTACGCATCCGCGCAGTCTGGCCAGGATCCATACTGTTCGCTTTCAAAGCCTACTGCAATTAGAGAAACCGTTAGCGAACAGAATGGATCCTGACCATACTGCGCGGATTCGCAGGCTAGTCTGGATCCATGCTGGTCGCAAATGCACTACGTTGGTTTTCTCATGGCGCGGCTCATATACGGTATATGCATACAAACAAAATAACGTTCGATGTTGGTTTATATTGATTTAACTACATTTGTAAAAACCTATAGAAAAGGTTCAACATATTTTAGGATTCATTCAGTATGTTCTGCCTAAAGGATTATTTCCCTTTTACACAAAACAACTTTTTGTCTAATAAATATACTGTTTGTCTTGCCAAGTAACATTTAAATTATAACGACTTAAGGTAGCTCAGCACGTTTGATTAACGAGAATTAAAAGTAAAAGATTCTTGTTTAACGTGGGCAGTCGACGAAAATCTCCACCTGAAATGGATGGAACAACTTATATTTACCTCCCTAGCATTAAGCCCTAGCATTCAGTCTAGGCCGATACTACTTGGAACAGTAACAATTTAAGAAAATCACCTAGCACTGAACACTAGTCAAGATAATTATCAGTCGTGAACGGGAATCGAATCCGGACCGCTGGAGTTGCAGTCAAACCTGCTAAGCATTGCGCTACTGGCTCTGTTCTAATCTCAGTGTGTACATACCACGTGGTTTGTAACGTCATTTTCGGGTATTACGGCAAGAAAATTAATAAACAAATCCGTCGATTCAGAATTTAAAAACACCGTAAGTATTTCATTTTTTCACCGATTTTAATAATTCTTTTACGAGGCTCAAGCAAAAATAGTGGGTTATAAACGTAAGGCAATGATTTTCTGAAATTCTAAGCAGTTTTTGCAAAGGTCCGTTCCAACCCTGAACTGCTGCAAATTCTTGAAGGGTATTACGGCAAGTAAATCCGGTGTTTTACAAAATAATGCAGGATTGCTTTCCTTTACATTGTTGTGCTTTTCACCGCTGATTGTTTCCGTTCCAAGAAGACTGGCGAACTACTTAACTTAAAATGAAATGGTAGGTATCTGTGAAAGAAAATGTGTCTTCGGAAAATGCTAATACGGCAAGAATGATATGACGGCAAGCAGATTCATGAATACACTTACTGTTCCTTTACGAACAGTCTCGCAGATTATTGTGTTTGAGACTCATTTCCCCTTGAAAAATACCGGTTAACAGATTTCTTTAGCTTTTAAGATTTATTTCGGTATGATGTGATATGAAAGAACGGGTTTTTTTTCAATGCTTCTTAAAGATCGTTTAGTAGATCTATTTTTTTTCTGTTTCATTATTTGTTATCTAATAATTTCGGGCTTTCAGGAGAAGTTTCCTAATGTTTACTTTATTTATAATCTCAAGAGGTATCTTAAAGATGAGTCCCTATGTACCTATACTGTTGCATCCGCGAATGCTAACAACTAAATTGCCAAAAAGTGAACAAAAAGTATTAAAAATTGAAAAATATATCCTAAATGTTCACATTATATGTTTCCTTATCAAGCATCAGTGAAAGTTAGGCCTCTGATCAATACCCGATAATATATCGAAACTTCATATAGGATAAGTCTTTGAGATTTCGAGGTTACGGTGATAGATCTACAAACATTGATAAGAAAAAACTTGATGTTGAAGACGAATACTCGGACGACGTATTTTAATTTTTTAAGGGTAATGACGCGAACAAAGACTAAACTTAAACTTGGGAAACGATCTAAGACGTCAGAATTCAGACACAGAAACCAACAAGCGAGTTCAAATGTAAAGTTTGTTACATCATTGATGCATACAGAAGTTTCCAATAAGATTTTTTATTATAAAAAAATAACACATTGAATTATGATAGTATAAGCAGATAATTACACACTTTTAAAAATTGATTAAACGTTTTGAAATGTAAAACATAACAGTAAAACTTAATTAAGAAATGAAATGATTTTTTCGGTGTTAATGCGAAATGAACGACAGAATAGAATCGGCAATTTAATAGGATCTGCAACAGAATAGGATCGGCAAGTTTAATAGGATCGGCAAGTTTAATTTCTTATAATTACATTATATTTCCTTTCCATTTGTAAACTATATAATATTATGAATTGCATATGATTTGTAGCATTGAGCATTAAAATCAACTTCCTGGCCATTCTGTTCACCAGACGGAACAACTGCGATGTCGTCTAAGGAACGTTCTTCCTGACATACGCGGACGTCGTAAAAACAGCGGTAGGTTATCCCTAAGCAGCGATGATGTAACTTTCGCGCCTTTCCTTTTGCTGTTCATACGAAATGAACGTCAAATGTAAAAATGTAAAATTGGAAATATTCATTTTATCAGACCCAACAAAGCAATAGCAATACAACAAATGCAAAGTCAACAAAAGACCACCAAACCAGATGTGTAGTTTCCATATACGCAACGATATATCACGCACATTGAAACTCATAAATGAAGACTGTGCAGCATCCTTTTGTGATAAATTTGTATTTCAAAATTATCTTTTATTTAAACAAAACATTTACTGACGATGGGGAAACTATGATGAACGATTATGATATATTATTGTAAGAGCAAAGCTTTAAACCATATAATTGTAAATAACAAAACTATGCATATGTGTGCAGTATTTCCTGTATGTCATACTAGAGTGTAAAATGCAGATGCACCTTTAAAAATAAAAACAATTTAAAATATTTTTTCAAATAAATCTCAGGCATAAAGAAAATGTTTTGTCAACACTTCAAATATGAAACAGGGCTTTATTGTTTATAAACGGTTCCATCTAGTTTAGCATACCATGCACTAAATAGTTAGGCCCTATTTACTTACCTGCTGAAGGAAGTAAGTAGTTTTAGAGAACCAAGTCTCAACTGCTGTTAGGGACAATAGGTGTATAAATGAACTGCTTGCCGTCATATCATTCTTGCAGTATTAGCATTTTCCGAAGACATATGTTTTCAATGAGAAACCTACCATTTCATTTCCAGTAAAGTCGTTCGCTGGTCTTCTTGGGACCGAAATAAACAGCGGTGAAAGGCACAACAATGGAAAGCAAATCAATCCTGCATTTTTTTTGTAAAACACAGGGTTTTCTTGCTGTATTACCCTCCAAGAATTTGCAGCATTTCAGGGTTGGAACGGACCTTTGCAAAAACTGCTTAGAATTTCAGAAAATCATTGCCTTACGTTCATAGCCCACTATTTTTGCTTGAGCCTCGTAAAAAAAATATTCAAATCGGTGAGAAAATAAAATACTTACAGTGCTTTTAAGTTCTGAATCGACGGATTTGTTTATTAATTTTCTTGCCGTAATACCCGAAAATGACGTCATTAAACCACGTGGTATGTACACACTGAATCTAAATGATGGCGTAACGTCATTTAGCCATTTAGTAGAATTAAACCCGGATTCGGTGTGCGAAAATAAAAATCATTTTTTGAATTAATGGCAACCCAGAAGTATATTTATAACAATAGCAACGTTCACTGTGATCTTTCTGAAGTGAGAATATGATATTAAAACATGACACGTTAAATAATTCAAAAAATGTCTTAAAACCAGATTGAAATGTGTGGATCATTTTAATTATGGGCAAATATCTCAAGAGCAAGCACAAGGACTTATACATATATTTCACCATATCTTTATTTACGAATGTGAGAAGTGCCTATTCTCGAAAATGTTATAAAAATTGTAATTTTTCCAATGGACTCACGTTATGAAAACTTGCGTGGGATCTAAATTTTTCAAATCAGTCTAGCAAGAAATCAAAAACACGAAATGATCTGCAATCCCCGTATAAAAAGAAAAAAACTAAATGTTATCAGCTATCACCCAGATATCAGCAGATGTATGGATCAATGTGGTTTAGATAGATATATCAACATATACAGAAGATAGTATTTGATTCGTAAATACTTTTATATGAAATATCATCGTACTGTTAACTTCCATAATACTATTGTACCAACGTATGAAAATCGACAATATGTTGCTGGTATGCTAATTAAACCTAGTTCAATCAATACACAATTATAGATCAAATAAATTCAAAACGTCCAATACACTTTAATATTCTTAGAAATTGTTTCTTCGTTAGTGAATATGCGTTTAAATGGATGTAAAATAAGAAGGTTTAATTTTAACAAAGTAATTCTTTCGACTTTTCTATTGTTGTTTCTGGTTTGGGCGTTTGTAAGAACTAAACTAAAGGAACACAATGGTGTTATTAGAAAGAGCAGAATAACAGATGATACGAGACAATCCAGTAGTGATCTGAATTGGTCGGATGTTGCCAATCAAACAAAAATAAAGATAGATAAACAAGCGATTAACTCGACTGAAATAAAGAAACTTGAAGACAAGAACGAGATCACCGATATTTCTTTGAACCCTGAAACGGCTTTGTCGTTAAAATCCACGACAGGCTTAACGCAAATGCTTCAGAGTACAATACAAAAGGCATACTTAATTGAAAATCCAGATTTGTGTTCATCTGTTAAGGACCTCAAGGTATTAGTAATTGTACATTCGGCAACATCTAATTTCGAGAAAAGACAAGTTATACGGCAGACATGGACAAACAACTCCTATTATCCAGACTTGGGGACAGTAAGAAGGCTGTTTCTGCTGGGTCGTACAATAGACAAAGAAAAACAATCGAGGATAGAACAGGAGTTTAAAAACTATACTGATATCTTACAGGGTGACTTTGTTGATTCTTATCATAACATCACACTGAAAGGAGTTATGGGGTATAAATGGATATCTGAAAGATGTAGGAATGCAAAGGTGATACTCAAGGTCGATGACGACGTAATTATTAATATGTTTTCTTTTCTTACCACGTATGTATCAACCATTCTATCGAAGTCAAATCATATTTTATGCCGGCGTCTGTCAAATGTCGTAATTCGTCGGAACCCTAACGGCAGTTGGTATGTGAACCCAGAGGAGTTCAGCGGGAAGAGAACTTATCCCACGTTTTGTCAAGGTTTCATGGCGTCATTTTCAAATGACGTCATACCAAGTCTATATAAATCTGCGACAATAACGCCATTTTTCTGGATTGATGACGTATATCTGTATGGACTGGTCCCCAAAAATATTCCTAAGATAAACTATACCAGTCTAACATACGGTAAAGATATCATATGGGGAGGTGAAGATGCAATACAATGTTATTCAAGAAATATGAAATGTAAATATACTGTGGTTCTAATTTGGACCGACGTCCCAAATCACATGGAGAAAATCTGGTCATTAATGTTACATAATGAAAAACGTTTAAAAACTTCGTAAGTCTGTCCTGGGCAGGTTTTTAATGGTAGATCTTGATCACTTTTGCAAAAAAATATATATTTATATAAATAAGATTTTAATTTAACTGTGAAATTGTTTTTAGCCACAACTAGTGACGGAATTCATATCAATACTTATATATAGAGAGAGAGAAGTAAAAAGACTGAAATGTCCGTATTCTCGTCTTCTAGATTTTTTCGTGTTTCTTACAAGATAATACTAATTGTGTTGCTTTCCATTTTACTTTAGTGTTGCTTTTATACGCTCTACAAAATGGACAACGTAAGCAGTTAAGATTTAACAGAAGTATCAATTGATAAGTGAGCATTTTTTTTCGATTGTTTGAAATATAAACTGACCATATAGAATTAACTAGAATAATACGTACATAACCACCTTTCCTGGACAAAATGCTATTTTATTCAATTAGTACAAGCCATAGAAGACTTTTTCAAATTGATATAACTCGTTTTAATAATTAACATTGAGGAAATGATCCAGATGCACGTCTATTTGTAACATAACGCATTCAGCTGCAGCAGGCATCTTCCTTGTATATCCCCTGTCTAAAACTTGGGCATTTCTTTTGATACAATAAAAGCACATAGATTTACAATATCAATATTGCTTTTGCGAGGAAAGAAGATATTTTTTCCGACCCTAGGTTTAAGTCATGTTACATGAACCTTTTCTTAAATCAGGTGCAATTTGTTTTTTTATTTCTCTAAGGTATAACATGTATAATACCTGTATGAACCATTCGAAATGACCTGTTATCACATACATTGCTATAAAACACTAATGGCAACATAGTATTACACGAGTTGTCTCCCTTTGTCCATACCAGTTTTGTTGATCCAATGATAGAGATTCTACAGGAGAAACTTTTATATTCGTACTTTGATATCGTTAGACGTTCGTATTTAGCAAATTTAAAAAAAAAACGAACGTATTTTGGCCGGTAAGCTCTAGCGATTATCATATATATATACACCTACAAATTACTACTTTGGCAACACAGCATTCTTCAAGACATGGGATCCACGAATTACCACTGTAGCTACATCAACACACTATGTTACAGTTGTTTGAAATAAAGTATATAAATTCTACAGCATATTTGAACAATTTAAAGTATCAGCACCCCCAATGTGCTCCATAAGTAACCTACATCAAATTGTTCTGACCTATACTATTTGGAGCACTAATGGCGATAAGTAGTAAACTTAAATACAAATGCAAGCAATAACAGAGGTTTCTTTGTTTGTTTGTTTTGGGTTTAACGTCGTTTTTCACAGTATTTCAGTCATTTAACGGCGGGCAGTTAACCTAACCAGTGTTCCTGGATTCTGTACCAGTACAAACCTGTTCTCCGCAAGTAACTGCCAACTTCCCCACATGAATCAGAGGTGGAGGACTAATGATATCAGACACAATGTCGTTTATCAAATAGTCACGGAGAACAATAACAGAGGTATCTAGTTTCACAATGCATATAATATAGCAAATGCATTTCATCACTGTACCTAAGAAATTTACATGTACGATTTTCGGGAAAAAAATACTGTTCTATTACTCGTATTCTCAAAGCCAATGTTGATATTTTACTGGTAAAAATACACGACCGTGACGGGGAATAATGAATGTATCGTTTCACGCCTAATAGTAACATAGTGATGCCCCTTTATCTACCAAAACTTCACAAGGTCTGAAGATGGTTCGTTGATTTTACACATTTTCAATGGTGAGTGGAGACTTTATATCAAGTACCTCTTGTGTAAACGGTTTCTTAACACTTCTTTCTGGTACTATGTCATCTCGTTTCTGCCCTTAATTCTTTTTCATTAAGGTCTTGCGTTCTTTAGATATTTTTCGCTATAGTCTTCAAATGTTTATATTGTTTGTTCATTTTATAATGCATGTAGACCTGAACCTGTTTTGAATAATCTTTTCAATCTTTTAGCAAACAAAACAAGCCCCCATCGCAGTGCCTAACACTACTATACACATTCACCTGCTTTGGGGAACTATTTTGAGTAGAAAAGAAAGTAATGACATTTTTGTAATACTATGTTCTTCTGTCGATGCAAATATAAACGCCTGTCATTAATTTGAGGATATAAATCGAAACTCTGTAATATAATTATAGAATTACTATATAGAATGGACTAAAAGACATGTGTCATTTAAATATTAAGTCCATCGGCACAATTAAAAAAGAAGAATGAACAATATTATCTTATGCTATCTTTATATTTCAGTTATTACCTATTCCCACATGAGAAATGTCACAACAAACAACTATGTAGGAATAATACTCCAATAATGTAATGACAAAACAAACGTTACAAATAGATATCGATCAATGTCATGGAATTTGACATGGAATGCCGAAACATGTATCCTTACACGATGCGCCGACGATGAAACGTCAACTGCAAAATGACTATGAAAATATTTTAACACAACTGGACTCCACTGTTTTATTCATATCCTATCATCGCTTATCACCCAAGGTATCGGCCCGGTACAATTTCTCCTTCTTTGCTGTATAGTAAAACAAGCACTTTTGGACATGGATTGTGAATTTCACAACACATTTACCGCATTGACAGCTCTGTATTTCTGAAGATTAATCCTGTCCCAATATATATATAATAGAAAAGTACTATCATCAGCAACAAATATATTTTTTTTTGCTACACATCAAAGTATCACATGTTAAAGACATCAGAAATGACACAAAATGTGCAGTGTCAATAAATACATTTGGAATTTAACGAGTCAATGTAGGGATGGCTTCAAATTGGGAACTTCAAATTTTCAAAGAACTACTTCCTAGGGGTGACACCCTAATTATCTAAACGCGATGACAGGGTAGTCGGATGACGATGTTTTGATGGTAGAATGGTAGGGTGGCGAATGTAGGATAGCAGGATAAAGACAGTAGGAAGGTAGGATAGCAATGGTAGGATGATAGTTATACGGCCTTCTTATTATCGCTATCCTACCAATTTACCAACGCTTTCCACTCATTTTACCATCCTATCATCCTATTATTCTTACATTGCTGTCCTACCATCCTACCATCGCTACCCTACCATTACAATTAAAGCCAACCATCCTGCTATGATATCGTCCTTCTAAACCTCCATCCTACTATCGCATTTCGTCCTTTTCTTCTTGCGTACTAGATTTGCTTAGTACATAGCAGCTAAAATGTGTAAGGAATCGGGTGATCATTTACACTTAATTTTGTTCACCGATTTCTTGATTGACATCAGATTTTCACTGAGAGTATTTTTAAAATTTGATTTTCCTATCCTCGTTGCCATCGTTATTTTAGCAATAATTATAAATTAAATAAACATATTAAATCAATATTGAATGTTCGGCTATAATATATTTTTCCTAGAAATATGATGCATCTTCAAATTATGAAAAAGGCGGAGCTAGAAACCAAACACCAGCCCATAATAATTATGATTGGTAGTGCAGTATAGAAAACATCTCAGATTTTTTTTCCCTCAGTGAAACACTTAACAGGGTAGCCAACCCACGTGACATTTAGGTATCGTACACACGAAAAAATTTCACTATTCAGGTAACATCTCTGCATATAATTGCCATATTACTTGACTGAATTTGATATTTATAATAATCGTCAAAGACAGGAAAACGAGTGCTGTCCTCGGCGCAGACCCTCTATCAGAATTCTCAAAACTTTTCTAAAACACTTCGTCAAAATGTGTTTTTCGGACCAAATGTGGAGGTAAAGTGCACACTGGGATTTGAACGAGGTGTTTGAAGAGTATTGAGAAGTTATGGCAGGAAAGCACTCGTTTTCCTGTTTTAGACGCTTTGTCACACAATGATAGAGCACAGGTCAGCTTTCAGTTATTCAGCAATCGATTTATTTTATCTGATATTGTTAAGGGATAAAATTCAAACTGTTCATATAAATACTTATCATTTTGTTTGCATGTTTAGGTCATTGTTGATAATTATTTACTGTTCCAGCAAATTTCGTAACGGCGGAATGTTTTATCCATGAAGTGTCGGTCTAATTGACTTTGATTACTATTATAACCGGTCAAACAACAGAAATTGATTTGATTGACCTTAATGAGTTTGCTATTGTTTTCGATGGAACATTCATTACGTGTTCAGAAAAGTTAATTACTTTGTGAACCTGATCAGCATATGGGCTTTTTTTGATAAAAACTGCGGATTTTCTTAATCAATGCAGGGGCCTCCGTGGCCTATAGGCTGACTTCAAATCACTTGCCCCTCATCGATGTAGGTTCGAGCCTCACTCGGGGCGTTGAATTGTTCATGTGAGGAAGCCATTCAGCTGGCTTACGGAAAGTCGGTTGTTCTACCCTGGGATCTTCCTCCAGAATCAAAGCTTGAAAGTCGCCACATGACCTACAATTGTGTCGTTGCGACGTTAAACCCAACAAAATAAATAAATAAATTCTTAATCTGCAACGTTTGGTGTTAGAGCTTTTAATCATACTAAAATCACGCAAATAACAAGTGAACGTGTATTGCAGTCGCAATACAGGAGTCCCTTACTGGTGGAAAACTTTGCTAGTGTTCATCCCTTGCGGTTGTGGCAACAGATACAGTAACTGTTTGAGTAATTGCTTGATCAAGATTTGCCGACCGACAGGCGGAGGGATGAAAAGACAGATGGACGGGGGGCATTTCTATAATCCCCTCCATTGGTAGGGCACTCAAATGCATTTAGGAGCTAAGAAACAAAAACTAGTTTTTACTTAAATTTCAATAGTGACATTGACCTACAAGCATAGATAATGTAAGCGACATATTATCGTATCTTCGGGAACATATGTGTGCAGTATTAAGATAATCTACCAATGTGCATAAAGGTTATGGAGCGGAAGCAATTTTACTTGACCTCCAACAGTGCCCTTGACCTTTGACTGCCAACCATGGGTCATGTGCGTGACACATAGTCTAACCATGGGGAATGTTTCTATGTAAAAGTTTACGGAGCAGAAAGCTTTATACTTGACATTCAATGGAAACTCAATCTGACTGAAGTTCTCGATCTTCCTAAAAGTTAGGGATTTTAATATTACTTGGCACAAATGTACCACATAATAAGACGATGTGTCATGCACAACTTTCAGACCCCTAGCAAAAAGGTCAAGGTCACACTTGGCAGTCAAATGTTAACATTGCATGAACAGGGTCTGTTTCATGTCCGGTCCATAACGCTGCCATCCATGAAGGGATTTTAATATTACTTGGCACAAATGTTCCTCATGATAAGATGACGTGTTATGCTCAAGGGTCAAGATCACATTTGGAGGTCAAAGGTCAATAGGGTTTTTATTCCTGTCCGGTCCAGAACTCTGTCATCCATCAAGGGATTTTAATATTACATGGCATAAATATTCTCCATGATGAGACGACATGTCAAGCGCAACAACCAGAACACTAGCTTAAAGGTAAAGGTCACACTTGGTGATCAAAGGTCAATGGGACATTTTTCCTGTCCGGTATATAACTTTGTCATGCAAAACAGGATTTGAATATTACTTGGCACAAATGTTCACCACTATGAGACGGAGTGTCGTGCGCAAGAACCTGGTCCCTATGTCGAAGGTCAAGGTCACACATAGAGGCCAAATGTCAGATACAAGAATGACTTTGTCTGGAACACTTCTTCTTCATGCATTGAGGAATGTTGATGTAACTTCGCATACATGTTCACTACCATGAGACGGATTGTTGTGCGCAAGAACCAGGTCCCTAGGTCTAAGGTCAAGGTCACACTTAGAGGTCAAATGCCAAATTCAAGAATGACTTTGTCTGGAGCATTTCTTCTTTATGCATGGAGGGATTTTGATGTAACTTGGCACAAATGTTCACCACCATGAGGCACTCTTGTTTTTAGAATTATGTCCCTTTGTTTTACTATAAATAGCTTATATTAAATAACTTATTTATTACAGGCCGTAGGGAACAATTGAGACCAGTTCTTGTGGTACAACATGCATGTTACATACATTTTTAGGTGTATTTTTGACCTATCTCTATCTGGTAAAGAGTTTTGTGTGGACTTGTATAAATTATTTTTTTACTATAAATAACTTATATGATACCTTTTTGATAATTGGCCAAAACAAATGCTATATGAAACCAACTATAGGGTTTTATATATACACATTTTAATCCAAGTGTTTTGTTATAACATATTGTATATATAGTACAATATTGTTTATACATTATTGACAGATATCAGTTCATTATATTATACTGCAGTAGAGAAAATTAGGTGCCTTCCAGTAGGGGACTTTGTATTGCATGGCAATACTTCATTCACTTGTTGATATCGTATTGGTTTTTACACAATATTCTTGATTTACTGTCACCGGAGACCTGAGGTTCACACTTTAAAAACTAAAACAGTGCAGTCTTTAGAACAAAAGAGGCAGGACGGTGGCAATATAACGGAAATCCTACCGAAGTTAAGTTTGATAATTGTAACGATCGTGGTACCTTTTTTGCTATACTGGCAAATATTTTGCATTGAATGTAACGTACAGTTGTAACGCATTTGATCTCAAGCTAATGTGCCATTTGTTTGCAGGCTCTGTTTTGCCTTATTCTTCAAAGTTATGGGATTATAGAAATATATAGCAATAGAACGTACGCATACGAAATTTTGTAAAATAATTAAAAAAGTTAGATTCTATCTAGTGCATGGAATGCAAGTACATATGACGAATCGTATCGAAATGCGTTAGCTGTAAAGAGATATATGTCAAAATAATACAAGTACAGACAGTATGAAATACTAAAACCTATTTATGACTTAAGTGAATCCGATAAAAATCTCTGAATAATTTGGTGACGAATGGTAATAACATGTTAGATTTGTATGGTTTTGCAGAAGATTTTACTAATCGTGATTAATTGATTGTATACGAGTTACAAAAATATTAAAACAAAGAGTTTCTAATAATTATTATACAACTGCGGCACGGTTCTATTGTGAGTCAGTTCAGTTTTAGATATGTGGAAATTTTGAAAACATGACACTAGCGTTTGAAAATTACATTTGGTGTATAGCCTCAAGCTCTTAGATTTTAATTTGCCAGAATCATTCTACCAACGTGCTAAGGATCCGAACTGGTAGATATAGAAAAAAACATCAGGTGAATCAGATACTGAAATAAACAAGAGGGCCAAGATGTCCCTAGGTCGCTCACCTGAGAAACACACCATAACAGTATAAACAAGTTTGACCTAGTGATTTCATGGAAACAAATATTGTGACCAATTTTCATTAAGGTTGGACCAAAAATGTGGTCTCTTAAGTGTGAACAAGTATTTTCTTCAATTTGACCTAGGGCTTAGTTTGTGAGCCAAGATGACCTACATTCGAATCTGACCTAGATTTGATCAAGGAAATCGTTTTGACCAAATTTCATAAACTTCAATTCAAAAGTACAGCCTCTATCACAAACAAAACGTTTTTCTTTGATTTGACCTAGTGACCTAGTTTTTGAACCCAGGTGACCCATTTTCAAACTTAGCCTAGATTTTATCAAGGTCATCATTCTGACCAAGATTCATGAAGATCAATTGAAAAATACAGCCTCTATCGCATACACAAGGGTTTTCTTTGATTTGACCTAGTGGCCTAGCTTTTAAACGAAGATAAATCATTTTCATATTCCTCATAGATTTTATCAAGGTAATGATTCTAACAAAATTTCACGAAGATCTGTTGAGAAATACAGCCTCTATCGCATACACAATGTTTTTCTTTGATTTGACCTAGTGACCTAGTTTTTAACCCCAGGTGACCCATTTTAAATCTTATCCTAGATTACATCAAGATTATAACTCTGACAGAATTTCATGAAGATCAGTTATAAAATCCAGCCTCTATTACATATTATTATTATTATTATACCAGATTTATATAGCGCCTTTTTCATGATCAGTTTCACGTTCAAAGGCGCTTTACATAGTTCAAATGCAGCCACACACGGCGCATAACTCATCCTCTACTAGTACAGACACAGAGCGATCTGACCAGAGGGACAGAGTGAGACAAAGCCCCCACGACAGAGAGATCAGAAATCAGATACAGGCTTGTCCGGCTAACTTAGCCTAGCTCGTTGCGAATAGACAGCCTGGTTCTTTAACGTGCCCAGTGTATAGCACTGATACACGCAAGGATTGCCTGGGTTCCTGACCAGTACACCTCTAGTTGGGTGGGAAACACTGAAAAGCGTTTCTGAAAATTCCCGAGTAGCTGCCGGGGATCGAACCCCCGACCTCAGGATTGGAAGGCCAGTGTGCAAACCACTGAGCTATCCGTCCACCCACATACACAAGGTTTTTCTTTGATTTGACCTAGTGACCTAGTTCTTGACCCAAGATGACCATATTCAAACTTTGCCTAGATTTTATTTTGACCAAATTTGATGAAAATCAATTGAAAAATACAGCCTCTATCGCATATACAAGCTAAAAGTTGACGAACGACAGACAGACGACTGACGCCGGACATCGAGCGATCACAATAACTCACCTGAGCATTACACAGGTGAGCTAAAATCAAGGACAAATATCAAACAAGAGGGCCAAAATGGCCCTAAATCGCTCACCTGTTATCATTGCACTTAAGGACAAGAAGGTCAAATAATGACCTAGTTTTTGAAGGCATGTGACTCAGTTTGTACTTGACCTAGATATCATCAAGGTGAACATTCTCACCAATTTTCATGAAGATCTCATGAAAAATATGGCCTTCAGAAAGGTCACAAGGTTTTTCTATTTTTAGACCTACTGACCTACTTTTTGACCGTACGTGACCCAGTTTCGAACTTGACCTAGATATCATCAAGGTGAACATTCTCACCAATGTTCATGAAGATCCATTGAAAAATATGGCCTCTAGAGAGCTCAAAAGGTTTTTCTATGTTTAGACCTAGTGACCTAGTTTTTGACCGCAGTTGACCCGGTTTCAAGCTTATCCTAGATATCATCAAGATGGACATTCAGACCAACTTTCATACAGATCCCATGAAAAATATGGCCTCTAGAGTGGTCACAAGGTTTTTCTATTATTTGACCTAGTAGGCTACTGACCTAGTTTTTGACCGCATGTGACCCAGTTTCGAACTTGGCCTAGATATCATCAAGATAAACATTCTGACCAATTTTCATGCAGATCCCATGAAAAATATGGCCTCTACAGAAGTCACAAGGTTTTTCTATTATTTGACCTACTGACCTAGTTTTTGACCACACATGACCTAGTTTCAAACTTGACCTAGATATCATCAAAATGAACATTCTGACCAATTTTCATGCAGATCCCGTGAAAAATATGACCTTTAGAGAGGTGACAAGGTTTTTTGTATTACTTGACCTAATGACCTACTTTTAGACCGCACGTGAACTAGTTTCAAACTCGATTTAGATATCATCAAGATGAACATTCTGACCAATTTTCATGAAGATACATTGAAAAATATGGCCTCTAGGGAGGTCACAACGATTTTCTATTTTTAGACCTACTGACACAGTTTTGGATCGCAGTTGACCCAGTTTCGAATTTGACCTAGATATCATCAAGATGAACATTCTGACCAATTTTCATGCATATCCCGTGAAAAATACGGCCTCTACAGAGGTCACAAGGTTTTTCTATTATTTGACCTACTGACCTAGTTTTTGATGCACATGACCTAATTTCGAACTTGACCTAGATATCATCAAAATGAACATTCTGACTAATTTTCATGCAGATCCCATGAAAAATATGACCTCTAGAGAGGTGACAATGTTTTTGTATTATTTTACTTAATGACCTACTTTTAGACCGCACGTGAATCAGATTCAAACTTGACTTAGATATCATCAAGATGAATATTCTGACCAATTTTCATGAAGATACATTGAAAAATATGGCCTCTAGGGAGGTCACAAGGATTTTCTATTTTTAGACTTACTGACCTAGTTTTGGACTGCAGTTGATCCAGTTTCAAACTTGACCTAGGTATCAGATGAACATTCTGAACAATTTTCATGCAGATCCCATGAAAAATACGGGATCTACAGAGGTCACAAGGTTTTTCTAATATTTGATCTACTGACCTAGCTTTGGACTGGACGTGACCCAGTTTCAAAACTGACCTTGATATTATCCAGATGAACATTCTGATCAATTTTCATGAAGATCTCATGAAAAATATGGCCTCTAGAGAGGTCACAAGGTTTTTCTATTATTTGACCTACTGACCTAGTTTTTGACCACAGTTGATCCAGTTTCGAACTCAACATAGGTATCATCAAGATTAACATTCTGACCAATTTTCATGCAGATCCCATGAAAAATACGGCCTCTACAGAGGTCACAAGGTTTTTGTATTATTTGACCTACTGACCTAGTTTTGGACCGGATGTAACTCAGTTTCGAACTTGACCTAGATTTCATCAAGATAACCATTCTGACCAATTTTCATGAAAATCTTTTGACAAATATGGCCTCTAGAGAGGTCACAAGGTTTTTCTATTTTTAGATCTACTGACCTAGTTTTTGATCGCACGTGATCCAGTTTCGAACTTGACCTAGATATCATCAAGGTATACATTCTGACTAGTTTTCATAAAGATCCCATGAAAACTGTGTCCTCTAGAGTGGTCACAAGTAAAAGTTTACGCACGGACGCACGGACGACGGACGACGGACGCTGCGTGATCACAAAAGCTCACCTTGTCACTTTGTGACAGGTGAGCTAAAAAGGAATGTCATGATCCAAAAACGCAGCAACCCTAAAACGAAACCCACAGCACGCAGACGTGCAGACTGCAAACAAACAAACACACGCATGCACGCACACACACGCGCATACAAAACAAACACACCGTCTGGTGGACAAAACGAACAAATAAAGGAACACTGTGGGGAACCGCCTTGGAATGGTCAGTGGCATAAAAAAAGCCTGAAGAGCTTAAACCGGTTTATGGTGCGCACCCAACCTCACTCTTACGCTACCATGTTCCTCCAAAAACACGGGACAGTGTAAATAAAAGTAATCCCCGCCAGGTGAATCTCTAACAAACGTCATGGAAACAAAAATGCATAGCATGTAAAACACAAAATTGCTCCAGTATAAATATATAAAAAGCAAAAACTTATGTACTCAGTGCCTTTGCAGAAGACAGACTGACAAGAGAAACACCCTCAAGGGCCCGACGAAACAGGCCAGAAGACAGATATCAAAACAGTTCAGTCCTTGTGTGATTAAAAAAACTGCTAATCATAGAGTCCTCCCCCTCTTCCCTCAGACATAATCAAAGAGGGAAGAGACAAGTATCATTTCATCTTAACACGCCAGTGATATAATGATCTAAGAAAGGAATATATCAAGACATGTTATTTTCAAAAGACGATCAGTATTAAAATGATTGATTTGATATGTAAAAAGACAGCAAATTCTAAGATTGTTTCCACAATAATTTGAAATAATATTTGGCATGAAAAATTGGATGGAAACCCACTTCAGTGAGACAAAGAGAGTGTGTTTTAGTATATCTGAATCTAGAATGAACCGTAAAGTTTTTTTGTATATTTAAGTCAGGCGGAAACTAAAATAATAAAAAATAACGGGTGACATTAAGCGGGTCTGAAAATGGATTTGAAAATATTGGGTATGTATAATTATATAATAGTTATTAAAATGAATATGTCAAACTCTAGTATATAGTATATTTTTGTCTCACAAATGTCAACCCATGACACTCTTTATAAACAGTGTGTAATATAGCAATGCATTGCCACTTACAAGAGACAATAGTAAAAGAGATAAGAAGATACTCTTGACCTCCTATATACATTCTAAAATCAAGAGGGAGGAGTTGTTATATTATTACTTAGTTGATTACAATTCCGAAATAAAATGAAAAGATCGATAAGATTAAACCAAAGGGAGATAACACATTTATATAACTCATATAAATGATGTAATATATGAAAGTACCACTTAATAAATATTAAATTACACATAAACATTAACTGGATAAGAAATCCTCCCTTATACAAGCTAACCTGTAAATATCACAGTAAAACATTCTAGTAATGTAATCAGACAATTTAAAATATCTGTAATGAAAAAGTTGCACCTACTTATATAACAGATTTGTTCTAGTTTTAAGTATCAAATAACGGGTTTTGGCGGTGATATTTATCTTTTCCTTATTAGATCTACATAGATAAAACTTAATTTATTTTCATCTGATAAATTACTAAAAGAGTTTTCAATGGTCAACGCCTTAGAATCCCTGAAACTCTGTTAAGCAGATCAGTATATCAATACATGCATTTCATTTTCGACTGAATTACGATAGATAGGACACATTCCTGTTTTTAATTGAATCGGGGCTACACCACATCTAAACTTAGCCAAATTGAATGCTGCCTTAAGTTTAATTTGTAAAAAGACATTAACATACTCTTCAGTCTGAAATTTTGTTTAAAAAAAGTTGTAGTTTTTCAATTTATTCCTACATCTTCCACTTGGCCCAACGTCACTATTAACGTCTCTATATTGCAGTCAGCATTGAATTCATCCTTTCACAATATTACTTAGAAGTTATACTAAGTACATGTATAGTAACTTGTGAAAGATCAAATTCTGAAATATACTTTATACATTGAAATTGCCAGTTTTTACAATTATTATTACTTTTATATAAACAGAAATTGAAAACTCTAAAAGTAATTCTAGTATTATCCATTGACATGAATCTATACTATTGTTGTGCAACAGATCTCCATTGTTTCACATGTGGTGACTGCCAGGCCAATGCACCATACAAAGCATTATTGGGAGTGTATATACCAGTACATAAAAAGAAGCGCATGGCTCGACCTTGAACGGCATTTACACATGAATATGATTTTGTTCCCCATATGGATGCACCATATGCATTTACTGGCCAAACTCTACTGTAATCATACAGTTCCAAATAAACATGATAAGGAGCACCATCAACAGCCCTGCATTTAGTAATGTGCGGTCCAAGAGCCTTGCCGGCACTTTATGCTACATTTCTGACTGTTACAGTGTAATCCAAATGTTCATTTAACAGTAAACCAAGGTAAGGATATTCTTCACATAAGTTATCCAATACAAACACATTAAATTCATTTAAAACAGAACTTAATTAAAACCACAACTCCTACTTCTTTCTAGCATTTCCTTATTGATATCAACCATGTATTAATTTATACACCAGTATAATCAGAATTTTATGTGAATCTGCAGAACCAATTTTGTCAAGACTGAAAAATAACAAGAATTCCTCTACCAGCATAAAACTGTCTGTCACTTGAGCTGTTACAAAAGTATTCAATACTCTTTATTCATTCTCCACTATACCTGCATACTATATTAACTTATATGCTGTGTGTGACAGCAAATTCAGTTGTACAAAAAAACAAAAAAAACAAAGATAAGTATCAAACAGGGAATGCCACGCACCAAAAATGCAGCCTCCCCAAAACGAAGGCTGATCTTGGAGGAAAGGGTATTGCGTGATATATAAGGGGACGGTTAACACATATGTTCACTGTGGTATGAATAATACTTATTGAAGACTTTTGATTATCACGATTTTAGGTTTTATATTTAAATGATTATTATACAGGAGGAATATGTTTGTTATTTATTGCCTGAATTATTACCTATTAAAGGTGGCTGTGATATATGCAATTATCATTGCGAGCAGAGCAAGCAGAATACAATGTATGCAGTTTGAATCTTTGATTTTAATACAATTATAATTACAACTGTGGTGTTAGCTATAACGAATAATGACGTGCGATATTGACTCTTATATAAGTACGAACTGTGTCATTCATTTCAGAAGTAATAATTTACTGTAGGTACATACTATGCATACACCAACACCATACCACACACACACACATCACCACGCCACACTACATCACACCATACCACACACACACATCACCACGCCACACTACATCACACCATAACACACACACACATCACCACGCCACACTACGTCACACCATACCACACACACACATCACCACGCCACACTACATCACACCATACCACACACGCACACGCACACGCACGCACGCGCGCGCACGCACGCACGCACGCACGCACGCACACACAATATACACGCACGCACAAACACACGCACACGGACATGAAACACTCTCAGTCTTAAATCATAATAATATATATTTGCCAAAGTTTTTTTTGTAATAGTTTTACTGTGATTTATCAATACTTTTATTTAAACAAGAAAGTTAATTGTGTAACATTTTACAGTATGAGACATATGCAGTCTCTTGTAATTCTATATAGAATGGCCATTTACCTGTATGATATGTGCTATTTTATGTTTGTATATGTGTATAAAATGTAAATTGATGAGACTATAATAAATGATCTAATCTGCGATAGAATGTGTTATCGGTTATGGAAACAAAAATAGAACACTAATATTCTGTGTTTGGTCTCAAAATTAAAGATAAACTCTTCAAGACGTATTTATTCTGGTCTTTTTCTGTGAACTTTCCATTTTCTAAAGTTCGTTCTAATTTCTCATTCTGTTATTGATACTTGGTGTTAAACTTAATAACCTTCAGTTTAGTAAATATTTGCTATTATAGTGTGTATATTTCTAATTTTAAATTTTCACTTGAGAGAATGTTCCAAAAATATTTTTGGCGGTATACCTTTAAGTACAACCAACATTTTAGCTGTTTGCCTTATTAAAGAATAATAGGCTCAAACCTTTACAGTTAGACACACTTTTAATCAAATTGAAAAGTGTGGCTGTAATTAAATAGATTTACAATTTGAATAAAATTGGAAATAACGAAAAAAAACAAAGACAAATATCAAACAGGGAATGCCACGTACCAAAATCGCAGCCTCCCCAAAACGAAACCTACAGCACACCACAAACACACACGCACATACACGCGCACACACACAACTTGTATTGGCATAATATCTCGGTTCCTTTCCAAAACGGGCCAGATCCCGTCATGAGTTCTAGAGTTATGGCCCCTTTAAGGGCCAAAATTTGCTTTTTTTTGGCTTTTGCAGCCATATAGAGACTTCATTCATGGTTTAATTTGATAAAGTTGTAAAATATCTTCAACAACAATAAATCTTGGATTCCATGATGAATCTGTCAGATCCAATCATAGGTTACGGAGTTAAAGACCCTGATTGACCCCTAAAAGAGCCAAAATTTGGTAATTTTTACCTTGCGAATACGATAGAAGTGACATTTTATATTTGATTTAAACCACACTAATACACAACTTAAGTCACAATAAGATCTTGGTCCCTTTCGAAATCTGACTTGATTCCATCATGGGTTCTAGAGTTACTGCCCTGCACAGAATGATTATCTTGATGATCTCTAGGCCTGAATCGAAACTAGGTCATGTCGGGTCAAAACCTAGGTCATCAGGTCAAATAATAGGAAAAGCTTGTAAACAATTTAGAGGTCTCATTTATGATCCTGTCTTCATGAAACTTGGTCAGACTGTTTATCTTGATGGTTCATAGGCCAGATTTGAAACTGGGTCATATAGGGTCAAAACTAGGTCACCCAGTAAAATCAAAGGGAAAGAGTGTTAACACTCCTGTTCATTTGATGTGCATGAAACTTGGTCAGAATGGTTGTCTGCATGAAATATCATATGGAGTTTTATCTGGGTCATGTGGGGTCAACAACTAGGTCACCTGGTCACATCAAAGAATAAGCTTATTTACACCCTAGGGGGCATATTTTTTATTCTATCTTCATAAATTTTAATCAGAATGTTAGTCTTGGTCAAGGTCGTATTTGGGTCATGTGGGACAAAAAACTAGGTCACATCAAAGTAAATGCTTGTTTACACTCAAGATGCCACGTATTTTGGTCTAATCTTACTGAAAATTGGTCAGAATATTTGTTTCACTAGGTAAAACATGTTTACACTGTTATGGCGTGTTACACAGGTGAGCGACATAGGGCCATTTTGGCTGCCACGTTTGCTTGGCCATTTCAATCCTCATCAGCAATGGAACAACATAGTCTTTCACCGAATTTATCTTGCATATAAGCGATGATCGCGTAGTATTCGTTCAATATATGTAGAAGTTGTTTACTGCAAGACTAGGAAAAATGCAAGTTCATTCCGTCGTGAGAAGTTATCCACAACCTCTAGGGGTATGATTGGTATAAAGATCTTCAGAATAAGTGTGTGGACCAGTCAGCTACCGTGACCTTGGGAATGGATAAGGACAAAGTGCATCTTCATTGATGGCATCTCTTAGACACAAATGAATGGTGAACCGGGTGAGTCATATTCTTTAATTAAATCCAGTGATAATATTGTAAGAATGATCGAAAATGCGATAATATTGTAGACAGTAGGTCAATGGCGTAGTCCCAACAGGGAACTGTAGACCAAGTTCTAAAAAAAAAATGTCCAAATAGCGTCATATGCACTGTCAGGCCTCCAATATCAGGGACCAGTCAGGCATGTAAGATCGGGGACCACTATGGAAATAAGAGGAAAGTAATTTCCCCTTTGTTGTGTTGTCCCTGGTATTGGTGTGCACTACATGGCTCAATTTGTATGTCATTGTGTTTTGTTACTTGTTTTAGCATGCATCTTATTGATAATGCTTTGTTTTATGTACACTTTTACCGAAATCTATCTATCTGTCAATATGTTTGGGCAGAGATATGTACCATAAGCCTGAGCTTGCACATAATGTCTGGACTGCCAGGGCTGTTGAATATGCTGCTTGCATGTTTAATTTGAACCAGTCACTGAATCACAAGTAGTAATATTGTTTATATTATGAAAGCAAGTGTAAACATTCAAATAATTATTTATTATTTTTTCATTCATTAGCCCGTTTTATTTTTTTTTTCAAGTACAAACATCCGGTTAGCTCAGTTGGTGGCACATCCAACTTAAAATAATAATAATAAAAGAACTATCGATGTGTGAGGGGTCACAGGTTCAAGGTCAACGTTGAGCACTGATTATGTAAGATAAGTTTTCGAATTCTAATAGTTTTCTAATTATCAAGTTGGGTCTTATTTTTGTGTGTGCTCATTTTGAATTAATGATAAAGAAATGGGCAAATTATTAATGGGGCGGAGGCGTAGCCGGAACCGGGAGTTGTTTTTCGTTCTTTATAAGTTCACAGTGGCGCAGTGGGCTAAAGCATTGGGCTATAGCATTGGGCTATTGTACCTTTTGATGTAATGACTGAAATGTCCGTATGAACGTTTGGTTGCGGAATTATTTGTGTGTTTGGCTTCCCTTACGGCCGTCCCCAACGTCGAGAGATGCAAAGGAAAAAAAAAACAAAAGAAAACTCTTTGCTAAACCTCTAACAACAAAGGTCCCACCAAAGAGGATCCCCTTGAAGCTTATCCGTCTGTTTGGTCAGTGCAGGTCTATGTTTGGGATTGTACTGTACAAGTGTACTGTATCCTTTTGTCCTCACATTCGAACAAGTAAGTTTAAGTTAAAAATAGTAAAATTCGTACAAGTACACCTGTTGTGTTTGTGGACGTCCGATCAAAATCTAGATGAGCATTCACCTAACAGGATGATTAGTATCTGCAGCACCATTTATTGCAGCGAAACATATCTATTTTAGAAAAGGCAAGTATCTTATATACATATGGTGGCTGATTTCTGCCATTTTGTGTGTTCGTGCCGGCGAGGCGAAATGTCCAAGTAACGAAAACACGAAAGGTCGGACGCTAACTCATCTGCCAACGAAATGATGATATTATCAGTCATTAATAACTTTAACTATTGTTTTCTTTAAAAATGGCTGATGATTTTGCGTCTTGCTGCTGCTGTCATTCCGTGTTATATATGGTCCATTGATAAAATAATGCATTTTACCTCAAGACTATGTATAAATACTACTGTTGACTCTACTTATGCCGAGAAGATAAAACCCAATAAATACTGAACGGAACAGAACATTATTGTATATAGTACTTAATATATAGAACATCATCATGTATCACTTGCAGTAATAGAAATGAAAACTGTTCTGCTTTTTTTGCTCGCACGTCATTAACATTTATTTTTAGTACACGACGGAGCGCGATATTCCTATGTATATTGGATACTTCCAGCAGATTCCAATAGGAAATACTCCTCAGTAAAGAGGAAAAAAATAATACCATAACTATAATAAAGGTACATCATTACACGATTGCATTGAGGAAATGAGAAATACAAGTATCTACTTTGGTTTTGTAGTTTCAAATTCAGTTTGACATGTATGAGGCCAAGATAATGGGTTTTATATATAAACATTAACGGAATTAAGGCAGCAGTATGCAAAATACTTGATGTATTTAGTTGAGGTCAGACCGAGCTTTTTTTCCAAAAATTTAGTGCATTCTTACATGGATGCATTTATGAAGCTAGGTGCGTTAAGCAGTTTATTGACCTTTTTAACCTCGTCTATTCGAGGAATAAGGACATACAAGTAAGATTGTACTCGCACTGGCGTCGGCATCGGCGTTGCATTCAAGTTTGATGTCAGGCTTCTCAGTTTTACAGTATATTTATACCTACTGCTCGTAGTATAATCAACCTTCACAGAAGTGTTGATCTTGGTATGTGGCAGACATGTGACAATTTGTCCTAAAATTCAAGATCTCAATGAGAACAGCGCAAACTGCTATCTTACACACTAAAATGGTTTGTCTCAGCTGTTTTGTTTCATTTAACATCAGTGACTCAACCGAGTCTGCTATTATTCTTCTTGGTTGCATTCTTTGCTTCCAAAGGATCTTTTTACAGATTTTATTTTTTTAACCATTTGGCCACTAACGATATCCCCCCCCCCCCCCCCCCCCCCCCCCCCCCCCCCCCTAAACCCCCTCCCCACTCTCCCCGGTCTCAGCTTTGACAACATTTTATAAACCAACGTAGTGTTCCTGTCAGGCAATGAGATTGATCAATAAATTTAAAAGACACCGTACAAAGGCCTCACTTAAAAGCAGAAATAAACGCATGTAGGCTGGTTGATTTTCGCATATTCTGCACCTTTTTACATTTTTAATTTACAACTGCTACAGTCAGCATACATGCATTCTTTCGGAAATTAAATTGTAATATCGTTCTCTATCCGTAACATCCCTTTCACAGAAACAACATTAATTTCCTGGATTATAATGAAACCACACCTGCCTTGTGCTGTTTTACAATTCCCCAAAGAATACGTGATACACTTGTCAACACTTACACACGACAGACGTAGTATTTGCTTTTTTTAGTCAGAGACTTATTTTCGCTTGTGGCGTAGGCTGTAATAATGCTCAAAACAGACAGTTTCAGTTTTGCGGTTCACCAAGACACTAGTGTAAGCAACGTGACAGACATCACGTGTAAATCCGTGTGCTTGTGTGTGCGTTGGAGGGTCTCTCATCGCATTTATAGTATTGAATTTCGTAGATTCTCGCAATTATTGAAGTAAATTGATATAACCGTGGGAGAAAAGATGCAATTCAGTGACAGTAGTAAATTTACTATATGTCTGCTATAAGTAATTCATTGAAACTTTTACGAAATTAAATATTTTTGATATTTTATGTTGTAATAGTTGTTACATGTATTCCTTAGCAAAGCGAAATCAACGATGCTTTTTAAAGAACCGGAATTATGTGTGCCATTACCATATCAAAAAATTATGCCACCCTCTCGATACTCATTATGCCTTATAACAACACTCATAATGCCATTATCACAATGTATATATTTACCTAGAAGTATGTTCCCACTCATTTGGCAACCTCTCATTTTTATTTGCCATTATCACAACATATACCCAGGACCCGTTTCATGAATAAAATCTGTAAAAAAGATCCTTTGGAAGCATAGAATGCAACTAAGCAAATAATAGCAGACTCGGTTTGATTAAGTCTGTTCATGAGAGGTAATGAAATGTGCTACACCTCTCACGCCCCCTAGCACCGGCTTAAGTGGAACTCTATTACACATTTATTGAATGAACTCTATGATCCCAAAGGACCAGAAAATATAACAACACTGAATCCAAATACAGGGAGACTTTTTACAACCGCCACACGGCACTTAAAGATTGCTGTTCTGATAGTTAATAAAATCTGTAAAAAGATTCCTGGGAAGCATAGAATGTAACCAAGCAAAATAATAGCAGACTCAGTTTTTGAGTCTATTCATGACAGGTTATAAGGTTATCTCCCATTTTTGTTCAAATGGGGGGGTCTTGGCCCCTTTTAGGGGCCGTAAGATCTAAAATTGCAAATACCTTTAAACGACTTCTCATGAACAGCTCGATGGATCTTCACCAAACATAGTATGTAGCATCAGTATAAGGTTCTCTTTCAATTTCGTTCAAATGGAGGCAGTTAGCCCCTGTTAAGGACCGCATCAAACATAGTATGTAGCATCAGTATAAGGTTCTCTTTCAGTTTCGTTCAAATGGAGGCAGTTAGCCCCTGTTAAGGACCGCTAGGAGGTACTTGGTCCCTTTTTGGGGCCACTAGAGCTAAAAATAGAAATACCTTTAAACAACCTATTCTCATGAACCGCGTGATGAATCTCTAGCAAACTTGGTTTGTAGCATCAATATAGTGACCTCTCCCAAATTTCTTCAAATGGGGGGCACTTGGCTCTTTTAGGTACGTCTAGAGCTAAAAAATAGAAATACCTTTAAAAGACTTCTTCTCATGAACCGCTTGCTGGATCTCAACAAACTTACGTCTGTAGCATTATGATAAGGTCATCTCCCAATTTTATACAAATAGGGGCACTAGGGTTAGAGCTTAAATTAAAAATACTTTTAAACAATTTTTTCTCATAAACTGCTGGATGGATCTTCATCAAACATTGGTTGTAGCATCGTTATAAGTCCTCTCCAAAATTTGTTCAAGGCAGTCGGCCCCTTGTAGGTCTAAGAATAAAAACAGCTTTTAATGACTTCTTATTATGAACCACTCGATGGATCTTCATCAAACTTAGTCTGTGGCATCATTTTTTAGGTCCTCTCCATAATGTGTTTAATTTGGGGCCACTTGGCTCCTTTTAGGGGCCGCTAGAGTTAAAAATAGAAATTCCACTTTCTTATGAACCGCTTGATGGTCCGTAACATCATTATAAGGTCTAATGCCAAATGTATTTAAAAGGAGTACACTTGGGCCCTTTTAGGGGCCACTAGAGTTTAAATATAAACATCTTTGAATGATTTCGTCTGATGGTAATGCGTTTTTGGTGTGTGACAGCAAATTATATAAAAAAAAAACTTTAAATAACTTGTGTTTTAATGGACAGCTTAAAGGATTTTCACCAAACCTAGTAAGAAGCAGTCAGATGGTTAAGGTTTTCTTCAGGTGAGCGACTTAGGCCCATTTTGGCCTCTTCTTAGTGTGTTAACGTCTGCAGAGGCCCACGGGAATGTTTGTGCACAAACATATCCCAAGGGTTTATGCAGACCTTAATACAAACGTGTATTGTCGCTATTCTTGCATAAAAAACATGACACGACAACTAAATGTATTGTTTTTATATTTGATGACTTTACGGTTCCGAAACAATTTTTATTTACCATTCTGTTCTTGAAAACGGTAAACATGTTTTAAATATCCTAATTTTGGGTATTACTTTGGAAAACAGGAACACAATTTCAAGAATAATAACTTAACGTTCGATTTATTTAGAGTACGAACACATTTCGGGTACGGATTAGAACGAACGTAGTGAATAGCTTTCAAGATTTATATGTGCTCTACTAGAAATTAGATAAACACATACTGACTGATACTTCCCAAAATTATTAATATGATTCCTAAAAACACGCAATTCAATACATTCACGGTTATCGACAAAAATTCAATTGACGCTGAGTGTAAAGAAGGGAGTAAACAAGGGAAGAACCGAGTAACTATATTGTTGGAGGCAGTGCGTTTGGAGTTGGTAACTAATACAGAAAAATACACTATGAATTAGATTGCATTTTTATGCTACAAAACGAGGTTGCTATGGAAGAAGCAAAACGCAGATGCCAGATGTCGATCTGCGCAGAAATACATATATAGGTATGCCTGGCAAAGCATTTCAAATAAAATCATAAATTAACACCGCGTGGATTGCCATGTTTGCATCAATTTTCCTTCCGTTAATTCATGGGCGGGTCCCGTGGAAAGTAGTTTTTATGCAGGAATTAATAACCAGATTTAAAATTTGATGAGTTACAGTTACTGAGGGAGTAAAATGACCTTTAAAGATAGAATTTATATTTTTTATATATACTAAATTCACTTTAGATTCTGTGTGATATTTGGAATTACTATTGATTGAATTTAAATTTGACAAGGACAGGATTTGGACTATTCTTGAATATTAGATATTAAAATAATTATTATACTTTATGGCTAGTTAATACTTTCAAGGAATTTGAATAATTACTTTTCATTATAGTTGCTGGTGTTTTTCTGTTACCTTTCATATTTTAAGTAACGAGCAATTGTTACCTTTAGACGTAACACCGTACATGAATCTTAATTTTTATGCAGCATACCACATCTCCCTGATACATATATGAATCCAGTCTGTCACCTCAGTGATGCTCCGTTCCAAGGCGATGCCCCACTGTGTAGCTTTATTTGTTCGTTCTGTCCAAGTGTGTTTGCTTTGTGTGAGTGTGTATGTGTTGGTCGATTGCACGTCCAAATGCTGGGTTAAGGTTTGGGGAGGCTGCGTTTTTTGGAACGTGGCTTTCCCTGTTGTATATTTATCATTGTTTTTTTTCTGTCTTGCTTACTTCTTAGTTAGTCAGGTCAACTTAAAATTTCAGCTAATCGTAACTAAATTCATGTCAACAAGACTTCCTGATAATCTGCGAACGTCTGAAAAGAAAACACGATATGCATTACGATTGTTCATTTGAAGGAGGAGGTATAAACTTAAAGCTTGATTTGGTCAATGTTTAAAAAGCTATATAAAATATTTTAGTTTCACAATCGCTATCAGTAAAGGGTTGTCCATATTGTTATCTAGCTGTGATATACAGTTGAACACTTGTTATATCGAATTTAAAGGGATCGAACGTTTTACTTCGAAATACCTGAAATTCGACTTAAAATGATGTTTTGCGCACGTGTTTTCAGAACAGGACTTGAAAATGTGTTCGATAGATAAGCCAGTGCGAGATATTGCGTTTCATTTGCATTTATTTTGTTGATAATGTAATTTGCATTAGTCAACTTTGTAGTCAACTTTGGCACGGGTTCTGAGAGTAACTATATATTTAACTATATATTATATAGGTATTATATTTAAGAGGGAGTAACGAAAACTGTTCATCCCGAGATATATGAATATCGGCCTAGGCGTCATATTTGTTTTATAATTCTGGTATAAACATTTACTGTAAAATCAACAGGATAAGTCAAATGATTGACTAAAATTATTAATAAAAAGGAGAATTCTAACAACAATGAAATAAAGTCAATTCACAGAAAAGTCTCCTTTGTCCGGTAGAGATGGGAGATCATACCCCGAAATCTTGGCGAATTTGCTTCAGACCATTTTCCTTCTGTTTGGTTTTTGGTCATTTTGCCTGTCATTAGACAAACGCTTAAAAGTTGAATATCAATAATTCTAATATGCTTGTCTCTGTTAAAACACTCTTACGCTAGAATGACGTCACGTTAACGTGCGGTGACGTCAAAGTTTTCGTTGCGACCAAGAAAGAGCGCTTCTATATTTTATCTACTGTTTTAGATTAAGGGCATATTAGAATCGAAATAATTTACAGCACAACCGTGTTTTAACACTATTTATACACTCGGGTGGTAATACGTCGTACAAAGAAATTATTACGCCCGACGTATAACCACCCATCGTGCATAAATAGTGTTAAAGCACTCTTTTGCTATAAATTATTTCTTAAGCACCTTTGATCGCTGCTTCTTTACTCAGTACGAAAATATCACCCTATAGAAGATACTAACAATAATATCAGATGTACAGAAAAAACTAATCAGTGCTGTTTCACACGTGGTATCAAATAATTGTTACTATTTTTTCACAGTTATGTATATTAAATCCCTTATGAATATGATAGTATTACACTATTCAAGTTAATCAATGGGAAATTCGCATTTAGCATTTATGCGAGGTTTGATAAAATAAAATATACAGGCAAGAGTATATTCACCTTTTTCATCTGCTTCCATTTTTTTCCCTTGTAGGTTTGGTTTTATTAACTTTCAGTTAGTCATCACCGGTCCATACAAATCTGTTCTGAGCTCAGTCTTATCGCATATACAGAGTTCTCGGTCTTTGTCCTTTGCTCCAGAACACAATTAGTTACCCTTGGTTGATGACAATAAGTTACGCGGAAAAAAGTTCTTACTTGTGCATTCTTTTGAGCACGACTTACATGTAAACGGCGAGCTTCGTTTGTTGTTTCACACTCACTTGATCTGTCAAGGCTGTCATACATTAGTAAAACAAAGAGTTGAACAACAGGGATGCAGTTTTCAATATCCTCCTTGTTGCTTAGTTTTCTTAATCCCCGTACTGTCTCAGGAAATGATTCTAGAGTGTTCCATGCTGTACGTTTGCCCTTAACGGCAGCTTGGTAACATCCAGTAAAAGCAAGGAGTGCTGACAATACCTTTGCAATGTTTTTTCTAATATGATTGGCTAAGGCATGTTTTGGTAAGTAAAGTGGTGTTGCCAAACTCTGTTCACAGCTTCTCACAGCAACAACGCTGCAATTGCAATAGCTAATACCACAACATCAGTATCAACTGTTTTGATGCCTTAATCAAGTCAGATTTTTCAACATGAGCCGCGTGGAGGATCAATCTGGCGTCAGCTTCTTCATATGAACAAGGTACAACTGAAGCTACATTGTTTATAGTTGCTGCATTAACAACGTGTAAATCTTTTGTAGAGATTACATATTTCCTCTCAGAAACAGGCATGGTGTTACCTTTGGTAGACAAGGATTCGAACAACTCACGTTTCTTCTCATTCCCATTTTGCTGGAACTGTCGTAGCAGGAGACACACGCCTGCCGTTTCTGACGTTGTACCGGCTTTCAAGCTTATTCTACACCACCTTTTTAGACCCATTTCAGGACCTAGATTCAACATATTCATCATAATGTTGTTGTTTTTTTCACTAGAGTGTACAGAGTGGCTGCTGCTACTTGACGAGCAAGGTTTGAATTGCAGATTTGAGCCAGTTCACGTTTAGGTACAAATTGTGAATGCATTTTCCAGAATGTACTGACTGTCTGATACTTCAAAATTTATGTTCAACTAAGTTTTACTGTCTTTGACCAAGATACATGTTTTATTTATAAATAACTTATAACAAGAAGGTCATGATGGTTCTATATCGCCCACCAGAGTTAACAGGCATGGATAGTTTTGGTAGAGTTAGTTCCCCAAAGTTAAGGTATTAACCATGAATTGAACATATTTGAAGAAATCGTAAACAGAAAACGCACAGACGAGAAGAGATTGCAATGGTTTGCTCAAGTGAGCTTAAAACAAGCCTCTTTTCCATGTTTAATGCTTGTATTGTGTTGCTGTTGACTTCCACTGGCTTCCGTCTATTGAAACAGTCGTTATGGAGTTTTTCAAGAACAGGAGATACTTTGCTGTACTCATGAGGAAGTTCGACGACTTTGAACTTCCAGAAGTATTTGACTCGCTCCTATTTGTCAAACCAACGATTTTTTTTATTTAAAAGTCATAATATCCTCGTTAATACCGTGCATCCGAGTAGTGATGCATCCAGGTACTATTAAAATTTGTTTGCCCTCATATCAATTAATATTTGGCTGCCGCTGATCATTAAAATATTTAAGTTATGATTATGTTAGATAATTTTACCAATTAGCGATACTTACATACAGAACAGTTTTATGATATGACTTTTGCTCATTGGTTTGATTTTCAAATTTAGTGACCAAAGCTAAACTTTTAACGGCACATTTAAAATATAAGGGGCATTACTACAAAGAGAAGTGTAACTTTATAATGTGATATTTTGTTAACTCGTTGGTGCATTTTCTATCCTAGTGTAAAATATAAGCCAACAAAATGTTTCATAACATTCTAAACTACCAATAATGGACATAATAGAATTAATATTATATGTTCAGTCTCTGCATTATATAATATAAATCTACACTTTAGGTAACTGACCAAGGCTTAATCTTGTGTATGTCACATAATGTAAGTTATTAGCCATTTACTTCCAATATATGTTCGTAATATTTTAAGAACAGTATTCAAAGCATACATAAAATAACAGAAAATAAGGACTATGTTGATTGTCCTTTGAAAGAGGGTCAATTTACGCAACCCATCTTGTCAATAACTTTCTACATTGCCTTTTTAGCAGTTCAGAATGAATCGAGTTAGGCTGTAAAAAGTTATGGTGATATTTAATGGCCAAATCTACTTAAAAACCAATGTAGTTTGTTCATAAAAGATGGAATTGTCATTTTTTTTTACTATTTGCCCCCTTTAAGCAATATAATTTGTTGAATGTTGATATTTCAGGCACAAATCCTGCAATTAAACATATTAGGAACATTTTTGAATGCTGAAACAACAAACCAATTCATAACATACATTCTGAGACATTCTTTATAAGAGTGGTGTATTTTAGATTGATTTTAATGGCCATACGGCGGCCTTCTTGGATTTTGGCCGCCATATTGAATTTCAAGGATTAAAGGCAAGGTATCAAGCTATCAGCAGGCAAAGTGGTTAGCTTAACACTTCTGCATAATTTATCTCCGTAAACACTCTAACTGCTGGTCCATTAAGTAAAGCAAAAGAGCTAGACTTCACTAAACTATCGCTTCCTGGTACCAGTAAATGCTGATTATTCAAGGGAGAATTTGTTACCTTTTAAAACCAATTACCAGCAGACACAATCCCCAGAAGCCAAGTTGTAGTTTATTGGTGTAATTACTGTAATGCTTTTAGGAAAACAAAAATCTATGGACCAAAATCGGGATTTAAATGCACCAAAACCAATAAACGTCGTCAATTATTACCAATAACAATGTCTGTACAATATTTTCTAACCAGTAGAAGAAACAGTAAATGACCAACTGCCGCATATTTGGTTATTTTGAGGATGCAGCTGCAGAAATGGTTCCTCCTAGCCTTGAAATAATAAGTTATAATTTTATTATTACATCTTAAAACAATTAGTTACTAACTTTACTTTTTGATTTATATAGTTCTGCAGAAACGTAAACTGACCCCTCTTTACACAAGATAGCGGACCCGTAACGATTTCGTATAGTTTCGGTAATAGTCGGAAAATGCCGAATTCACATACGGAGAAAACCGATTGTCATTACGGGTCCACTACTTAAAATCTTATTTCCTTGAATTTATTTAAGAACTCAAAATACACTATTTAATTTTGTTTATTTTTGGATTTTATCTGAGAATGTTTTCTTGGTTAATAATGATTTCAAAGCATTTAAATAATTATTATATGTTTTCACTAAAATTTAAGTATTTAAATGAATGATAAACTATATGTGTCATAAGTTTTTTAGGAAATTATTTACCAACGTAAACATATCTTGTTTTCATGCAGAGATTATTTTGTTACATGCCAGACAGGACTTTCTTGTGTTATTTCCCGGTGCAAGAAAAACTCGTCTTTTGACTCTTGAGCTTCAATTTATAAACGAATGCGTAATTTCACACGCTTCTCTAGGGATAATACGCGTTTATTGTGTATTAACGTTTGCAGAAGCCTGTGAGATTTTTGTTGTTGACCGAGAAAAAAACGTGTATTGTTGTTAAGTTTGCATAAAAACATGCCACGAAGGCTAAATGTATCATTGTTTTCATAGGCAATGACTTTACGATTCCGATACATTATGTACGTTGTTCTTGGAAACGGTCTGAACATCGCACAAATCAACAACACTACCAAAGCTTTGTATACAAGGTTTTTAAACGACTGGTTTTGATTTTTGTTATTAAAGACATGACACTAATAATATTTTTTGCATATCACTTAATAATTCGTTAAACGGGAATACAGTTTCAAGAATAATTATTTGTTATTGTTATACTAAGTACGAATCGTTTTCAACGTATTGACCTGACTCCAAGATTTATATCAAGTATGAGATATTAAAGGAAAACAATCCAATTTATACAATCATTAAAAAATCGCTCATTCCTTAAATAAATAATCAATATATATATGTTTAACTACGAACTGTTTTTAACAAAGTAAAAAGCGCCAAGCCTTCAAGAATAAATATCTGGCTTTCACAGTTATTAAAACAACATCAGGCACTAGAAGCACGTAAATTGCCTTGTTAATATATCATTTTTCTCCCGTTAATACATCGGCGGATCTAGTGAAAAAAGATTTTTGCATGCAAGAATATAATAAAACAGTAACTTAAACACATTTCTTTTATTTTATTTCATCTTTTATTTGAAAATTATGGTATGCAGGAAGAAAATCAATCAGTTACCTTTGCGCCAGATATTTCCATTAACACCTACAACCAGTGATATATATATATATATATATATATATATATATATATATATATATATATATATATATATATATATATATATATATATATATATAAGCAATGAATGTAGGACATTTATTTCCGCATAAAATGTTCTTCACATTTTCGCCAACATTAAAAGACGTAGTAACTTGCTTAACACTGTAGAGGAAATTTCAGAGGTAGAGTATACAAACATTACTTAACATGATAAAAAGGAGCACTTTTAACGTTCATCGCCGGCATGTTGAAGTTGAAACTCATCTCAGTTTTGAACGCCCTTCAAGGCAATAA
The DNA here is from genome assembly GCF_021730395.1 of Mercenaria mercenaria. Classification (NCBI taxonomy): domain Eukaryota; kingdom Metazoa; phylum Mollusca; class Bivalvia; order Venerida; family Veneridae; genus Mercenaria; species Mercenaria mercenaria. Next base: position 5,711,842 of record NC_069378.1, read on the forward strand.
TAATACAACGTGAGCTAAAGATAAAACTGGTTCGAACCCAGTATTTGACAGCATTGATAAATTAACTACTTTATCAAACACCAATTTTGGCTTTATTTGATGGTTAGGCAATGGCACGTAGAAAATAAGACAGCGATTCTGTGTTCTTTTTTCAAGTCGATATCCCGACGCAGACTCAGACAGAATGATTTTTTATTCATTTATTTTTTTTTTGTGAAATACATCAGGTTCTGACAATGACGCTTTGTGCCTAAATACGAGTTCTATACCAAAGTCTCGTTGCAGAAATTCATAACCTTACTTTGTTTATCTCGCATTTGACCCACTAGTCTGGTAAATAAATGTGATAACTGTTTTAGACCCGGCATTGGATTGTATAGTAAATGTTTAATGATATTCTGTTAGGAAATATGTTGTTATTGAAGAATCTGAATGATGCCCAGCTGGCATCATTGAGCATTTTGAGAAATTCAAGATGGCGTCCAAGATGGCCGCCAAAATCAGAAAAAAAAATGTATCAGTAGTGCAAGAAATAACTTACAAATTGTTATTTGCGGATTGATTTTACTTTAAATGTTTCAGACAGATGTATATATCTTTATTTATTGATTAAGTCAATCAAAGATGCCATCTAGGACGGCTGGAATTCAAAATGGCGGCTAAAATGGCCGCCACAATCGCCTTTTTGGCGTATTGTATTAACAAATCAAGTATGGTAATCAAATTTGTTGATATTAGTGTTGCAATATGTAATAATTATTTAAATGCAATAATAACCTTATTCATCTGATTATTTAGCTGACCCAAAATGGCTTCCAAGATGGCCGCCACACTTTAAAGGCTATGTACCAATAAAAGAAATTGTTCTTTGTTTCATATAAAATTCAGCTACTTCAGACCAATTTTGTTACAGTTTCTAGATTTTCACTCCGTCGTAGATCTATTTTCCACAAGATATCCATACATTTGCTTCAAGAAAACGAAAAGAAAAAGGGGTGTTGAATAGTATGCAGTGAAATGCAAGTCAACTGAAGTCAGGTACCCTCATATTGCCGCATTTCAGAAAGCGGTCCGCAGAATAAACACCCTACTTTCGTTTTCAAGTAAACAACTCGAAAACATGCGAGTATTAGCACGAAACGTGTCCTATTTTATGTAAAATTCATTCCACGAGTGAAATAATGCCCATTTGGCCCCCGATTTAGGCGCAAATGCGCGAAAAATGGAAAAATTAGGATCTATTTATTAGGGACACCACGGAAGCACATTTTGGACCAAATTACTGCATTATAGCCTTAAAGAAATTGGAAACAATGCTGAATATTGGTCTTATATCATTGGTCTGTTGGTATATATATAAAGTCAATCATCAGGAACATTTTAAACACAAGTTTTAAATTATATTTGCTTATTTTACAAAGAATATGGTATGGATTATGTACAATATGGCTGCTGTTATTAAGTAATATGAAATGTAAAATCAAAAAGCGTGTTTGTATTCATAAAGGTATGTTAAAATGCGCATTGAAATGAAAATGCCAGGATGATTATGTGAAGTTCTTTCAAATATCCCCGGCAATTTCAGCTGCCAAACGAAGTGATAAAAACCAGGAACACGTCTGCTATCCGGAATGAAATTACCGGGGATAACTGAAATATTTCGTTCGTAGAGAAATGTACTGTGTTTTTCAAAGCAATTTATGGGGTCAGTTTAGTATTTATGGAATGCTTTAATTGTTTCGAAGGTGCAATCATGCAGGTAGCGGCTGCAAATGTATAAACTCCGATTTTGAAATGTTCTACAAGTTTGCCGAGTAGCTTCCCTAGCGTTACGCTCGCTTAGTTCACCTTTTCAATGTACAAAAATGTATATGATACGGTGACCGGATTTTTGTCTTCGATTTTTTTTCATTTGACTAACATATGAAAGGTTAATTGTGTGAAAAAAGGGATTTTTTATATTAAACAAAAAAAAAACAAAAATAAATAAATAAACACTGGACCCGTGCCTGTGGTGTGACACTGTGGCAGGCTACTATGGCATTGACAAATCAAAGGTTATCAAGATGGTGCAAGCTGGTTATCTATTAAAATCCATGGGTGATATAACAACTGACATCAATGACATTATAATAACTGAATCAAAAAGGTTTGTATCAGCCTCTTATGACAAACCAACTTCAAACGGCATGTCTGTAGCGCGACAAATTCTATGGGCAGCCAAAGTTGGCAAGTCCAACAAAACCCTGCCAGTACTGGCTTCATTGGCACCGACAAAAGAAGCATTATTTTGTTTAAAACATAAAACATGCACATTTTCAGGCCTGTGCATGGAATCATGCTCTTCATGCATACACACCAAATATAGACCCATGTGAATATGGTTGACGTTGGAAAGAGGTAATGAAGATACTGGTTCCTGTATCAGTAGCACCCACTGTAGCTTTGACACCATCCGAAGTACTGAAGATAATAATGTGCTGGTGCTCGAGTGACAACCCATGTTTAACAAAATGGTGCAGATGTAATCAGGCTTGACTTCCATGTACGATGTTATGTACATTTCGACAGGACAATATGCTTGCGTTAGGTGGTTATGTGAAAAGAACTGCACATAATTATTCTGGCATTTTCATTTCAATGCGCATTTTAACATGTCTTTATGAATACAAACACGATGTTTGATTTTACATTTAATGTTACTTAATAAGCCATATTGTACAACATATTCTTTGTAAAATAAGCAAATATAAATAAAACATGTATTTAGAATGTTCTTGATGATTGATTTTATATATACTAACAGACCAATGAAATAAGATCAATATTCAGCATTGTTACCAACTTCTTTCAAGTTTGGCGGCCATCTTGGAAGCCATTTTGGATCAGCTAAATAGTCAAATGATTAAAATTGTTATTTCATTCAAATAGTTATTACATACTGCAACACTTATATCAACAAATATGATTACCAACTTGATAAGATAATACAATACGCCATAAAAGGCAATTGTGGCAGCCATTTTAGCCGCCATTTTGAATTCCAGCCGTCCTAGATGGCATCTTAGATTGACTAAATCAATAGGTAAAGATATGTACATGATTGTGTTTGAAACATTTAAAGAACAATCAATCAACAAATAGCAATTTGTAAGTTATTTCTTGCACCACTGATATATTTTTTCTGATTTTGGCGGCCATCTTAGATGCCATCTTGAATTTCTAAAAAAAAATGCTCAATGATGCCAGCTGGGCATCATTCAGATTCTTCAATAACAACATATTCCCTAACAGAATATCATTAAACATTTACTATACAATCCAATGCCAGGTCATTTTTAGGATTGACAGGACACTTATTTCTACTATATCTATTAATTGTTCATTAACATATAAAACTGAATCCTTTTGCAGTATCGTTGTCTCAAAATAATCATTCTGCATTTATTGCAATATTATATTTTCACATTTACGTGTGTCACAACATTTGATATATATATCAATAAATGAAACATATAAATTATAACGTTTATTGTATAGAGATGTCTTACTCTACATGTACTTAACGACCTCTTTAAATATTTTAACATGTAATATTTTTTTAAAAAATTACCAAATTTTACATTTTCTCCTTATAATACTACCAAATTATTAATTAATACATGTACATCATTATATACAGAGGGTTGAGTTTGCGTGCTCGCTACTATCGAGTGAAAAATTTACTCAAATAATTAAGCATTTCAAGTGTCTTAAAGAACGAGTTATTCAATGACAAAAGTTTCATTTAAGAAGGACTAATGGCATCAAAACGTTCCACACACTCACTGTAGGGAATCACATGATCAAAATAAACTCTAAACCAAAGTAATGGGATAATGTTGCAGCAAGATTTGCTGTAAAATCGAAAATTGCCTATCCTATGGCAGCATAGATGTATTTTAAAACTATATATATTTCAATCACAGTCACCGTCTGATTATTTGTAACACTTTAAGGAAAATGAGATCTCTTATTTGCGAACCTGTTCGTGATTCCTAGAAATCTATGATCATTGTACTACATAATTATTTTACAACTTTCGTTAGCCACACATTAGGTTATGTATAAATTTCATATCTTATCATACATTTGTAGTAGGAAATTTATTCATGTTTTTCAGATCATAGCTTTGGATTAGAAATTATTGTGATCGTGTGTTTCCCTTCACTGACATTTGAAGAGCAGCACTGATACTTGTCAACTATGCTCGGAGAATGAGAATGGGAGAAGAACATGTGTGTGAAAGGCATATTTGGCTCAAAATGTGCCAAAAACTACAGTAAGATAACATTTTCAGGAACCCAATTTAAATTGATCTAAGTACAATGAATTAAACTGACAAAAGAAATCAAAACTCTTCATTTATAGTTGTCTGCACTCCTTTATATATAAAACTTTAAATAACTCATAAATATGTATTCCACAATATTAGTGATTAATGATCTTTTTGGCATATAGCATTTGTTGACCTGTGGCTTTTCCTGGTATATCTAATAAATGAATTAAAATAAATACAGGACAGACATATCATAACCATGAAACTAGAAATTGATGTTACTGAATGACATTCAACGGCGGCTGCATTTCTGTATAGACTGTAAGTCTATATCTTTAGCCAAGTTAAACCATTTTTAGTTTAATGAAGAATGTTTTTGTAAAAACTGAGCAAGGTATATCTATAATTAAAACATTAATTGAAAAACATTATTAAATTGTTTACTTATCACTTTTAAGTTCTGTGCCATTTACTGTTTTGTTGCGGTTTTTTTTTTTTTTTTTTGCGGGGGAGGGAGGATAGAAATGTAAACTCATTTCACTAGCTGGTTCCCCGTAGCATTTAATTAAAATGTTCTTGCTGTTGGATTTGTTTTAATCAACCCGTCTGCTATATATTTACACCACAGTTTCTTTTTTGTTGCGGGCCTACTTTGCGATGCATGGCTCTCTGGCTGTGTTTCGGGTGCTATGTGCTTTCGCTAAATCAGCTCTAAGACTTACTATTTTTACAGATTCAGCTCGACGCACTACGAATCACTTGTCAATACCACTTTGGTTCTAAGCGTCACATGGGTCGTCATAAGACAAAGACGCCAAACCATGGCCAGCTTGCGGGAGGTCTTAGGTTTGACACAAGTGGCTACCCTAGACTATAACCTGACCTGAATCGATATGCAGTTAATTGTTACAAACAGTGTGAGAAAGTCATAAACTAAATAACTGCTATACCATTTCCAGAGCATTTGGATTAGCTTAAAGATGTTTATGTATTTTGAATTTCTCATTTACTGAAATGTCATTGAACCGGAAAAGCCATTTACAGATGCTGCATTGCTATACATCTGATCAATACATATCTATTTTTTTTTTTTTGAATTTTGAAATGTACAAAACTATGCATCAAGGAAACGGAAAATATCTGTTACGAGAAAGATAAAATGTTCTGCTTGAACGTGCTAGACAATACATTCTTTATCTTTATGGCTGCACCTTTTATAGGTTTACACACCTTGCCAGACAATTAATCATATGGAACGGCTTATAGTATTGCACTATCATAAACTTATGTTTTGTGTTTCAAACAAGAGCTATTGGCAAGATATTACTTCCTGCCAAATATTCCAAATTTTCTCCTATCATGCTGGATACGATTGATTATACCTTTGCGACCAGAGCAGATTATGACCAGCCTGTCCAAATTGAAAGTTGGACAAGTTCGTTATAGAAATATAGCAGGGTAAGGGTTGTGTTCCAAATTAACACATCTTCTGAAGCATAAAAGAGTTGAAGTGTCGGTATTTCGCGGACACTACTTCAATGAGTGTTCATCATTGAGGTAACATGTGTAGCCAGTGTTTTTCCAAAGTACGCCATTGTAAGGTTAAAAAAAAAAAATCTGGAAAGTAGATCCCTCGGAAGCACCGAGAACAAGGCAAACAGTGAAAATTGCAGACTCGGTTTGATTGAGTCTGTTCATGAACAGTAATGGAAAATGCAACACTGCCCACGCCCCCTAGCACCGGCTTAAGCAGTATTCAATCTTCAAATCTGAATGAGTTGAAATCAATGATCCCGAAGGACCAGAAAATATAACAACACTGAGATGAAGTCGGGGCGACTTTTTACGGCCGCCACACAAAGTCGATTTCTTGATATTTTCTTAGTATCGAATTCCTCTCAAACACATATAAACCCCAATCTCTGCTTCTTTCTCTCACCATACTTTGACATGGAAACATATCTTTTTAAATATAAAACAAAACTTTTCAAGCTATAAGTTGGACGATATCACACGGTACTTCAAAATGATAACAAAGCTTTTTAACACAATAACATGTTCTAAAAACAAATTCAGACTTTGGCAGTTATATAACATGGTTAGTTAAAATGATAACTTAAAGACACTTTTAAACAAGTAAACGTCACACTTTGACATGACAACAAGCTTTTGTTTAAAATAATAGGACATCATGTTGTCAAGACCACATCACACTTTGACAAGCTAATATGGCTGAGTAACATAATAAGACACTTTTTGCGACAAATAAACACCACGCTTTGACACAATAATCGAAAATGTTCCGACAAGAGGCAGCTGGGGCATTCCGTAAATAACAGTAATTAACATTTACGACCGCTGCGGTAAGTTGTTTTCATACGTATCGCATATGGAAACTTAGTATTTGTTGTTACTGAATAATATCGCTGGACACTAGTTTTCTATGACATTTTAAGCAATTTTACAACAGTAAATTTCATTTACAATGTCAATATTCTGTCAATTCAAGGGCTGAAGTCTGGTCTGAAACTGTTAACCTTTACCCTGCTACATTTCTAAAATGGACTGGTCCATCATACATTTTGGGCAATACCATTTATCATTCGAAGGGGTGTTCACTGAAAATTACTGACTGAATAGCGAACAGTGCTGACCATGATCAGCCTGCACGGATGTGCAGGCTGATCTTGGTCTGCACTGGTCGCAAAGGCAGAACGAGTTGCCGCCAGCAGGCTAAAGGTTAATTAACTATGTTTTTCTATAGAAGCTATTACGTCTAATATAACTATTGCTTGTTACTCAAAATACTTGAAGAAACAAAAAATAAACCTGCAACAATAAACAATTACAAAGTTTATTATGAAAAGTAATAATTCAAATACCTAAAATGTTTACTAGCCGTAAAGTCTAATCGTATATGCAAGAATAGTCCAAATCTTGTCATGGTCAATTTAAATCCAGTCAGTATAATTCAGAATTTCTAACACAATCCAAACTGAACTGAGTATATCCAAAAGAATAAAAGTCCTCTCTGATGAGTAGTATTCTGCATATTTGACCATGATATTAGCTGCAAATAATGTTTTTCAATTACTAGCTAAATTACATCAGGGTTGTTGTTTGAGATCATGAAATTCAATCATCTTTCTGTTAAATATCATATTTGCACTTGAGACGGTTATAGGGACGCAAGGAATGTTTGTATTTCAACATTTCTTCAACAAATTGAAAGCCCGCCCGCTTAGCTCAGTAGGGAGAGCGTTGCTCTACGGATCGCGGGGTCGCGAGTTTGATCACCGGGCGGGGCGTATGTTCTCCGTGACGATTTGATAAAAGACATTGTGTCTGAAATCATTCGTCCTCCACCTCTGATAATTCATGTGAGAAAGTTGGCAGTTACTTGCGGAGAACAGGTTTGTACTGGTACAGAATCCAGGAACACTGGTTAGGTTAACTGCCCGCCGTTACATGACTGAAATACTGTTTAAAAACGGCGTTAAACCCAAAACAAACAAATAAATCAACAACATGAAATCGCTGAATTACCTAGTTGTTCGCTATGTTGTTAATCTTTCTCAAAACAAATCATAAAAATACGTTTTGTTAACAAATGAATTCATCATGTTATTCAATCAGTCGTCCGTGTTCGATAGATTAATACTCGAAACATTAGTGCTCGAAAGAATAATACTCGATAGATTAATACTCGAAAGATAAATGGTCGAAAGATTAATACTCGATAGATTAATACTTTAAACATTAAAGCTCGAAAGAATAATACTCGATAGATTAATACTCGAAAGATAAATGCTGGAAAGATTAATACTCGATAGATTTAGACTTTAAAGATTAATGCTGGAAAGATTAATACTCGAAAAATAATACTCGATAGATTAATACTCGAAAGATAAATGGTCGAAAGATTAATACTCGATAGATTAATACTTTAAACATTAAAGCTCGAAAGAATAATACTCGATAGATTAATACTCGAAAGATAAATGCTGGAAAGATTAATACTCGATAGATTTAGACTTTAAAGATTAATGCTGGAAAGATTAATACTCGAAAAATAATACTCGAAAGATAAGTACTCGAAAACTTAATGCTCGAAAGATAAGTACTCGAAAGCTTAATGCTGAAGGATTAATGCTCGAAAGATTATTCCTCGAAAGTTTAATGCTCGAACAATTATTGCTCGAAAGTTTACTGCTCGAAAGAATAATGCTCGAAAGATTAGTGCTCGAAATATTGATACTCGAAAGATTATTGCTCGAAAGTTTAATGCTAGAAAAATTAATGCTCGAAAGATTAATGCTCGAAAGTTTAATGCTCGAACGATTATTGCTCGAAAGTTTACTGCTCGAAAGATAAATGCTCGAAAGTTTACTGCTCGAAAGATTAATGCTCGAAAGTTTACTGCTCGGAAGATTAATGCTCGAAAGATAAGTGCTCGAAATATTGATACTCGAAAGATTACTGCTCGAAAGTTTAATGCTAGAAAAATTAATGCTCGAAAAATTAATGCTCGAAAGGATTATTGCTCGAAAGATTACTGCTCGAAAGATTAATGCTCGAAAGGTTAAGGCTCGAACGATTATTGCTTGAAAGATTAATGCTCGAAAGTTTAATGCTCGAAAGGTTAATGCTCGAAAGATTACTGCTCGAAAGGTTAATACTCGAAAGAGTTTTGCTCGAAAGTTTAATGCTCGAAAGTTTAATGCTCGAAAGATTAATGCTCGAAAGATCAGTGCTCGAAAGTTTAATGTTCGAAAGATTTGATGCTCGTAAGGTTAGTACTCGAAAGATTAATGCTCGAAAGTTTTTTGTTTCAAGGACTAATCACTAGGTAAACAAATAAAGATAATTAGAAAAATCTAAAATACATTTTGCCAAGAAAGTATATAGCTGCTCCCTTCGACAGAGGCTTCCACTACCGTCCATGAACAGGCACAATCAAACCGAGCCTGCAACATTTTCGTTTTTGTCGTGTTGAGCGACCTGTGAAGTTTCCACTTTTCTCTATTTTACTGAAGTACATGCCGTATTGATAAGCAGTGCGTCGGAAAAGCTTCGAAAACTTTGACCAAGCGCGTTTTTATTCTATTTATTTCGCTTAATGTTGACTTTTTGAGAGACATGAGCGAGCGGGATATTTGTTTTATTTTTTACAATCATTTCAGCTTATTTAATGACATTTTTCAATGCTTAATGTAGGGTGGCTTAAAGAAAAGATTCAATGCAATGTTCAACATAATTTGTACAAAGATTCAACATAATTTGTACGTCTTCGTTATTATTGTGGAAATGTGGTGACTATTCTGTTTTGTAACAAAATGTCATTCTGTCAAATGCAGGAGAAACCAAAATGAAATTTGTGTACATTACTTCAGTCATGTGTACTTAATTAAAACTTCATGGCTTTTGAATGCATATTTTATATGTTACAATAGAGTTACAACAAAGTTCCAGCAGGGCATTTCAACAAAGTCGTTGCCTATAACTTTGCTCTTATAGATGAAATCATAGGCTGACGTGCACTTTTTCTTTCCATTAAGTTTTGTTTTTACTTTAGGAGTAAACCTGTTGACTAAACTTTCTGCTGTTTTGATTGGTCTACAAACAAAAATAAATCGAATATTTTTTCAGTGAGCGGGTGTTTTTTTTCTCTCGAAAATTAAGTCTATTTAATTTAATAACTTAATCTTAGATGAGTTCGTTTCGATGAATTACTAATGAATTTGGCATGACCTTACCGTCCTGTGATGTACACAACTAAATAAATAAATAATGAACAATATATACCTATCACATTCTTAGTATATTAATTTTGAAATATTTGTGTCATTTTTGTTTGTAATATTATATGAAAGAGTTGGCTGTTTGTCTTTGTTAGTCCTGTTAAAGTATCTTGGCCGTGCTGAAAATTCTTCGCTTTGTTATTTTGGCTGTGCTTTTATAAGAGTCGTCAGTATTATACTAGCTGCACATAAGTTACTTTCACAGTGCTATAAAAATGGGCTATATTTGTTATGGCAGGATAGGAAGGTGTCAACTAATTAAATGAAATACTAAAAAGTTTGTTGCTTTTTTAGAATTAATATTTAATTAACATAAAAGTAGAACGTTTGGTATCTATGTCTGTCAGTAGTTATCAGAATTGGGAGAGAACTGCAATGGAAAGATAAATGTGTTTTAAAGACTAAGAGTAAGTTGGAATCGACTTTGCCTTGAAGGGATTGGTCGTTTTATATTAGCTGTTTAGTATTCTGGTGGCTTTGTTATTTGTACTTGCTCCAAAAGCGTTGGTAGATTTAATTTTGTCGTGCTGTGAAAACGTAAATATAAATTAGTTTAGAAAGAATCCAGGAAATAACATTTAATTTAGTAATAGAATGCCTTCTAAGCTGCAGTTTTTTATTGCACTTTTCTTAGATGTCAAATGCCTTTCCTGTATAATAGGATTATACTGTGCTTAACTGTTTAATTAGTAGAATTAAAAGTTCCTATTAGGACTGGAGTGTGGGATTTTATTACCATGGTTTCTGCTGTGAACTTATAAAAATGTTTGGTGAAAGACACCTAGAAGAGAGATTCCTCACGGATTACCCGTATCTATAGTTTTACCTTCTCTAATTTCTAAATCAGATTGATAGGTTGGGTGTGCTCCGAGCATGTGATAATTGGTTTGACTCCTTTTGTTTGTTTGTTTGGGATTTAACGCCGTTTTTCAACAATATTTCAGTCATGTAACGGCGGGCAGTTAACCTAACTACTGTTCCTGGATTCTTTACCAGTACAAACCTGTTCTCCGCAAGTAACTGTCAACTTCCCCACATGAATTATCAGAGGTGGAGGACGAATGATTTCAGATCAAATCGTCTCTCGGAGAACATACGCCCCGCCCGAGGATAGAACTCGCGACCCCGCGATCCGTAGACCAACGCTCTCCCTACTGAGCTAAACGGGCGGACTGGTTTGACTATTTGCTCGTATGATGTACATGTACAATATGATCATACTGCCTAGTTGATGTTCGGCTGTAAATATGCTAGGGCTCTTTTTCATGCTATAATGATTTGCATAATTGTAATTACTACACAGGTATAATGAGAATAAGTTACTGTCTAAAGACATATATTCATTTATTTCAAAGAGATCTTAAACCAGTATATAGCAGAATACTGACGAATTACGAATACATGAAAAATTACGGGTAATATTTATAATACGTAAGACGTTTTCATCAAAAATCATGTTTTCAACTACGCTGTCTACACCCGGTGTAGATCAAGGCCCGTATCACGGGAGAGAAAATAGTATTTAAAAACAAGATGTTTACCAATGTGCCGAATACACAAGTATACAAGTTATTTGATTCCTGGATATTTCTGGAAAGAGGGCAACAAGCCATAGTATGCATCGGACCTCAATTACTGTATTTTTGCAGATTTCTCCTAATCCTTGCACCTTTAGTAGGGACTGGATAAACTGTAACCTAATATTAAGGTGAAAAGATATACATGGACCGCCTCGCAACCTATGCACAAAAAAAGTAGTGCAGGCATGTGTATATACTAGGTTTATTACATACTCCTTTCTATTCCCCGTTAAGTTACACTGGTACCGGAAACGTCAATATTTTTCCATACACTGACGCCTGAATTTCATATCGGGTGCGTGACGTAATTCAGTGTGTGTTGTTGCACTATTTTTTCTATTTAGCTCAGAATTGTCAATCCTATTCAGGCTATTGAACATATTTATAATATTTACATTATATTTATACGTGTAGATGCGTATGTAATAAAAAGGTTATTATCTTTGTATCGGGAAATATGCACTCGTTCTTCAGCGGAAGAATATTGCGCTCCTAAAGTCGCGCAATATTTCCGCCGAAGAACTCGTGCATATTTCCCGATACAAGGCTAATAACCTATAAATATCAAAGTTAAATTAATTAATAACAGAATTATGACAAATTACGAATAAATGAAAAATACGGGTAGTATCTATAAAATGTAAGACGTTCTCATAAATAATAGACAACACAATTATGAAATATGAGCCTATCTTCAACTGATAAAATTGTAAATTGTGTTACATAAAAGATCTTGTTCGTATGAGTTTCTAAAACGGTAAGTGACATCGTACGGGAATAGGAAAAGTCATTTTAAATACTGATCTAGAAAATGTCCGAGTACATGCTTTACAGTACCTTTTCCTACTTTTTGGGGGATTTCTTAGACTGAAAGATGTAATACATTAAGTTAATGTGATGTAGTCAGGTCAAAATCTTTATGTTACTTTCTCAAATAGTAAAGTTGAAATTTTCACATAATGAAGTGCTAAGTCGCTCTACTCTTCCCCGACATTTCTCTTAAGGATGACTACCCTTAATAGGCCTCAATTTCACCAGAAGCGTACATACAACTTGATAATGTAAGCTTTAAAAATGTAAAGCAATAAAAATAAGGTGCATATTGACAAGTAATATAGTGACAGAAGTTCTCAAAAATTTCTTTTAGATTACCTCCCTTGATAATTTTGGTTTTTCATGAGTTATCTCCCCTGAAAACTAGAGAAAAAAATTTCTCCGTTTCCGTACGGGGAATTTTAGATTTCTTTTTGATATTTGTATCAGAATCATATAATGCAGCTTTCTACCGCAAAATTTTCTCGAAACTCAAGCTCAGACTCTCATAAACAAAGAAATTATATATTTCCCATAGGCATCAATGTTAACTTCAATACCGATTATCTCCCCCAAAAATGATAAAATTGGAAAACAACTCTCGGTGAAACGTTTTTAATTTTGAATGTCTTTAAAGTGACCAAATTTCATTTAAATATTACCATCCAGTTACAAGTTATGAAATATGGCTATTACACCATGTTATCTTTAATTGTATCTTTCGTGATTTTTTTGCACTAGTGAGTGAGTGAGTGAGTGAGTTGGGTTTTACGGCGAATCGACACAAAATGGTCATATATCTCCGAGAAGAAGTCAAATTGCAAACACCAACTGTAAAGCATAAACATTGATGTAAACATGTAAAGCATACCTAAAAACATCCATGTAAAAATGTAAAGAACACTATGAATAATGTAAAACGTATCTAAAAACATCCATGTAAAAATGTAAAGCACATCTAAAAGCAGTAATGTAAAAATGTATGTACGTGTGTGTTAAAATATCAGCTGCAAACATAATAATATTGCAAGATGTAAATAAAAATAAGTAGTGTTAGATCTTTTGATATGTTCCTATCTGCTTTAAAAACGATAAAATATTTACGACTGAAACGTTGTCAAGTAACTCTTTCAAAGATTGAACGTCATAATATGTACTGCGTTGTGTAGCAAAGTCCACACAGTCGATTAAAATATGTTTAATAGTTAGCGGTGTTTGACATGGTACACATTCGGGTTGATCTTCTTTATTCAAAAGATAAGAGTGAGTCAAACGGGTATGACCTATTCGACAGCAAGAAAGAACAACTTCCTCCCTGAGAACAGATCTGTTCCCTTGGTGCCATTCCCCTAGAGTAGGTTTGATATCATGAAGTTTATTGAATGAAGCACTGTTCCATGACGATTGCCATTTAGATAAAATGTATTTCTTTATATTGGGTCTAAAATCAGTATGTGGTAATTTCAAATTAGATTGTGATAATAAAAGGGATTTCTTTGCTGCAATATCAGCATCCTCGTTTCCATGAATATCAACATGACTAGGAATCCAACAAAATATGATAAACTTTTTTAAAGATAGTTCATGAAGCCTGAGAAGAATATTTTGAATGAATGGATTTTCCATATTTCGGTTATGAATTGACTGTAAAACAGAAAGCGAGTCGGAAAAGATAATAAATTTTTCTGCAATATTTTTTTATATAAAATTTAGAGCTAAATCAATAGCTTTGGCCTCGGCTGAAAATATTGTTGCATTATTTGGCAAACGTAATTTTGATTGATGAAGGAGGCTGACAGCAGCACAGCCAACCTTTGATTAATCTTTTGAACCGTCTGTGTAAATTGCAAAATAGTCCTTGTAAGTTGATTTGATTTCATGATATTTAGACTTGAATATTTCAGGGTTTGTTTCAGACTTTCTAAAGGCAGTTTTCAAATCGAAAAGAACTGTAGGGGTATAAAGGGTCCATGGTGGTGTATCTGGAATTGAATTTTCTTTAATACCATCGAATTTGAAGTCAGTTTCATTCATAGAAGACTGTATGCGAAATCCAAACGGTTTGATTTGTTTTGGTTTTTCCTCATATGAATCGGAGTACTTTGGTTTAAAAATAATTTCATGAGCAGGATTGGATTTGTTGGCAGCCACTCTTAAAGCATATTGCAATGAAAGTTTTTCTCGGCGTGTGTAAAGAGATGGTTCGTTTTCTTCAGCATATAAACTTTCAACTGGCGATGTTCGGAATGCACCAAGAGCAATACGAAGACCTTGATTATGGATGGTATCTAGCATTTGTAAATAAGATTTTCTTGCGGAACCATAAACAATACAACCGTAATCTAGCTTAGATCTAATTAAAGCCCTATAAAGTCTTAATAAAACCGTGCGATCGGCTCCCCAATCAGTATTTGAAATTATCCTTAAAAGATTCAATGACTTCAGACATTTGGTTTCAAGTATTTTATATGCGGCACAAACGAAAGCTTTTTATCAAAGATAACACCAAGAAATTTTGCTTCATCAACAACGGGTATTTTTGTACCATTAGAAAAAGCTCAGGGTCACAATGATGTTTCCGTAAATGGCAAAAGTGGACACATTGAGTTTTCGATTAGGAAAATTTAAACCCATTTTCCATGGCCCAAGTTTGGACTTTATTCAAACACTGTCGTAATTGGCGTTCAATCGTACGCAAAATTTTTGAACGATAACATATCAAAAAATCGTCAACATATAAAGAACAGTCTGTCCCTGGTACCAAACATTTCACAATATTAATTTTGATGCTAAAAAGTGTGACAGATAAAATTGAACCTTGTGGAACTCCCTGTTCTTGCTCAAAAGAGTCAGAAAGGTTATCACCAACACGTACTTTAAAACTTCGATCAGATAAAAATTGTGATATAAATGTTGGCAGACGACCTTTTAAACCTATGTCGTTAAGATCATTCATAATACCATATTTCCATGTAGTGTCATACGCTTTTTCTAAATCGAAAAAGACAGACACTAGATGCTCTTTTGTAATAAATGCATCACGAATAAAATTTTCCAGTCCAACAAGATGATCGTTGTGCTGCGTTGTTTGCGAAAGCCGCTTTGAAAGTTTGTAATTAAACCTTGCGATTCGAGGTACCAAACTAGTCTAGAATTAATTATACGTTCCAGAGTTTTACATAAACAACTAGTAAGAGCTATCGGTCTATAGTTACTTGGGTTCGTGCTATCTTTTCCGGGTTTTTGTATGGGAATAACAATAGCTTCTCTCCAGGAGTCTGGAAAAATACCAGTTTTCCATGTAATATTGTAGATTTCAAGGAGAAGGTCTAATGATTCTTGTGGTAAGTGTTTTAAAAGTTGATAATGTATTTGGTCTGGACCACTGCAGTATCATGACATTTGTCTAGAGAGTCAATTAACTCTGTGATCGAAAAAGGTTTATTATAATCTTCCTCATTATTTGAATCAAAATTCAGAGGTTTGCTTTCTTTAGTTAATTTAATGTTTTGAAATCTTTGCTCATAATTATGTGAAGAAGAGTTTTTTGAAAAATCTTCACCAAGAGTATTAGCAATGTCTTCTTTGGTAGATGCAGTAATCTGGTCAGATTGTTTAAGATGAGAAACATTTGAAGTTTTTCCTTTTCCACTTATTTTACGAATCATTTCCCACACTTTTTGCACTAGTATCAACGTAAATTTGTGGAGTTTTCTAGTTAACTGTCCCCTGTCGGTTATCGTCGCCAAATAAGAATACTAGTACCAAATGTCCGTCGTTAGAAGATACACGCATTGACCAGTTTGTCCAAAGATACATTTACGTAGCAATACGTAAAAGTAGGTGACACTGACGTTATTTAAAACGTTCACATGGTGGTGCCAAACGTGGAACTCTAGAGCCGCAGTGTGTCCAGTATAACTTTGGTTACTCTCCCATACTGATATAACTGATGGGTGTTTCATTTTTTCGCTTTATAGCGTTCCAATAAAATATTTTGAGAAACGTCTGGCTTTTAGAAAAAAAAAAGAAACTAATGATTTTATTGAACAGACTCTTAATTTAAGGACACGTCGCGGTTGATATGTTTTAACATTATTGTAATACGCACTAGGTATTAGAATTTTATTACCAATTATGTGCTCAGATAATTCCTCAAGTATGTCAATGTTAATTTCTTTTATTGTCTGAATGTACGAGTTGTAAGCAACAGTAAAGAACCTTTTCAAGAAAATCGAACTGGAAGGTAGAAATAGCAGCAAATTTTAACTAAAATGATCAGTCTTTATTCCACCTGTCACATTTTGTCACTAGTTTTCACGATCTGTCAAACATATTTTACATTTTCATTTCTCATACGCATTGCTTTTGTATTTTTGTAGAACATTGTAGTGTGTAGTATTACAATAAATTCTATACAAACAATGTGCTACAAATTGTTTTTGTTGATCTAATAGAAGTCACGTAAAAGTTTCTATTGTTTCATTTTAAAAGCAAGATGGGTAGATTATGGGCAATGTACAGTACACTTCAGCTAAATTTCCTCTTTAATTGCGTGTCATTTGTACACATTCCCTACAGTAGTTAAGAGTTATGGACAGGAATATTCAATACAGGGAGATAACTCAAAAAGAAAAGAAAAATAGTGTTATTGTTTTTTTTCTGAAAAAAAAAACCCCACACTATTCTATATAAATGTTGAAACATTTCATTTAATATGATAATCAATATAATTATCCTTTTCAAAAAATGCAGTTTTAGTTCTGTTTATAAAGAATGCTAAGCGTATTCTTGAGCGATCAGTGTGGTTTTGACATTAACATTTTTATTCTGTGTTTTTGTACAAACGTTATTCCACTCCTGGATTATGGAACCACAAGAACTGAGAGTTCAAATCGGTGACAGAGGACATTTATTATAGAGTAAAAAAGTCGAAAACCACAGGTCGCCTAACATGACATCAACAAAAAAAGGTTGCAGGTTCGGTTTGATTGAGCCACTACCATGGACGGTAGTGGAAATGCAAGCTACCATCCACGCCCTCTAGCCCCGGGTTGAGCAGAACTCAACATTTACACGTGTTGTAAGTACCAGAATATTATTTAGAGACATCCGCAGTGGTGCACATGGAACCTTCAATGATGCACAGAGTGCAATTCTATGAAAAGCGGCGTATGGTCCCCATAAAAAAATAATGGCTTTTATACATAAAAATGTTTGTTTTTATATCTTGGTGTAAAGTGCGTAGACAAGATTTACATATCAAAATGACTTTTTTTTTCAGTGTGTTTTCTATATGTTTAAATGAAATTAAATAGAAACCTGTTGTTACCGCTCGTACACTGTTTCTTGTTTATGTGTCTTTTTAAGATAATATTAATTAGATGATAAGTTATTCCCGTTCGTCTTAGTAAAATGACAGAAAATATAACTTAACTTTGTGTGTCGAAACACCTGGGTAAAATCGAAGCAAGCATATCCTGATGTCTACCTACGCAATATTAGCGTTTTTTGTAGCTTTTCTTATTCACATGACCGCGGTTTCCTTGCGTTAAGTATTCGGTATTTATAATAATCTGTAGGAAGATGTTCAAGACAAAGACGTCTTGCAAATCAGTGTAAAAGGATGGAAATGCTGATAATAATGTTACGCATTGCCAATGTATTTTAAAATCTGCTCAGTCAAAACCAAATGCTGAAAAAAAAATGACAAGGTTAAAAAAGAACTCTCCACATAAATGATGGGGTAGAAACAGTGTCTTCAATATTAAGTCAAAATACCCCCGATGCGTGTCAAAATGCCCACAATTAGTTGAAATATTGAGGCAATATTACATTCATGAAACTGTATTATCATTCTGATTTTGTATATTTGAATGAAATCAAGAGAATAACACTGCCTTTTCAATTCGTTGAACTAAGGCCACACTAAATTAAAAAGTTGTTCATCGGATTTTTTTTTCCGAAAAATAATTGAGGCTGACAGCAATATTGTTTTTGGTTTCTGAGAAATTCAGGAGCCAGCGGAGAGCGGAGCAATATATTGGTCTTGAATTGGCTCTCGATTGACTAATAAAAACCTTAAAATAGAAAATGCAGCCTTTTTACATTAAAAATAATTCATCAGGGATTGAGAAAATTTGTTCTGCAGACGCACACCAAAGTGAACTCGTGAAAAAAGTTAATAACATTGGCATACAGTACAGTGTAATCAAATAATGTATGCTTTTGAAAATGCTGTTAGAAAATATGTAATATACAACAATGCTTAACATGTATAGAAAATTGAATATTTACTGCTATGAAAATGTGGCATCTTTAGCTCGACTTTTCGAAGTTTTTGATAAGGTCAAATATCTCTGTTACTATTAAAGCTTTTGACATGAAACTTAAAATAGTTATTTACTATCAAAGTCTACACCAGGAGAAACAATCCCCGTAACTCTGATTGAATTTTGTCATAGTTGTGCCCCTTGTCAACTTAGAATATTTTTGTTTAAGTTTTATATAACGTCCAATAGCTCTGTTACTTTCAAAGCTTTTGAATATTATGCCCCTTTTACTGGCAAAGCTCTAATTCAGAGCCAAGCACTTAGAAAAGTCCAGCGTGCTGTCTTACGGACAGCTCTTATTCTAACTTTAAACTTTCTTAACGGATTAAATTTGTTGAAACAAAGTCTCAATAAAGGTCTGAAATGGAGATTAACAGGCATTAACATTATTCTACTCGAGAACTGGAAAATGTGAAAATCTAAACTGGTCTGAACACAACTCGTAATGTACGTTCCTTACCCTACCCACTTTCATGCTAATCATTTGGACAGGAAAAACAGAAAAGTAACATGCATCAATACGTATTTACCCGTAAAATAAATCCGATTTTTGTAGCAACTCAATTTGGTAAACATTTGAAGAAAATGGCGTAATTGCATAAAGGGGAAATCACTTAATGCAACTAATTAGAAGTATGATGATATATTATAGAAGATGTATGCGTAGTATGTATTGATTGTGATTAAAGTCCATTTTAGAACAAACTGGGACTGGCATTATAAGCATTTGTACAGTGTTACGTCCGTAAAACGTAGCGCACCAACAAATTTTGGCTTTTTTCGTTTTCAATTGGGCGAGCGCAAGCCAAAAACAAAACAAAAAAATGTGTTTCTGAAAATACACGAGCGGCAAATCCGATGAACAACCTTTTAATTTGGTGAGGCCTAATGCCCCTTTGACATTTTAAACTTATCTTTTATATAACAAATTGTACATTTATGAAAATTTTTACGCGTCAAGAAAAGGTTTTTGAATGAATTTCAACAAAATCTGGAAATGCAATCATACCATTTTACTTATTTATCAACTCGCCTATAAACAACAAGTTTTTATCTGAATTATTTGTAGTTATAATGGTATTTATGAGAATATTTATGACAACTTCCAGGGAGACTTTACCATCTAATTCAGACGACCTTGAGAAGAGTGTAAACAAAGGGACTGTTTGTAGAATTCAGTGATGTCGAAGTAAAATCATTCTATAGGAAACTTGATTTTCTCACACTTCTGCTTACCAACGTCTTTCAACGTGCTCCATGAACCTGAACATCTTCAGTGTCTGGTTGAGTACATTCACACTATCTGAAAGAGTCCGTCAATGCAGTCGTGACAGCAAGCGTAAATATGCGGTTCTTGCGCCAAGCACCTGGA
Organism: Mercenaria mercenaria; assembly: GCF_021730395.1. Lineage (NCBI taxonomy): Eukaryota > Metazoa > Mollusca > Bivalvia > Venerida > Veneridae > Mercenaria > Mercenaria mercenaria. Next base: position 5,732,058 of record NC_069378.1, read on the forward strand.
TTTGCTCCTCCGAATTTGAATGTACATAGTTCCACTACTGGTGATCAAGACAGAAATACCAACAAATGGGAATCTTGGAACAATGAATTCAGGCATCTTGTCTTACATTCTTCACTTTATAGTGTGGTAAAAATGCTTTCACAGATGCAGATATGGTGACAGCTGACATGATTTGATATGACCGTGATTAACCTTTAGAAATCTACCATAATAGCTCACCAGCAGTTTGAAATCTCCATGTTCACAATATGCGAGTGGTGCAAAACCTCTGGAAGACTTCTTTTTCTTGAGTGTATTTGCATAAGTGTTTAGGATAAAATAAAGTGCTGAATAATGATTTCAGTGTGTATAATATTGGAAACAATGTTCTACTGGAAAAGAAAAAAGTGAAATATTATGTGTCATTTTTACATAACTATACCTCAGAAAAGAACCATGATAAAGAATCAGTCAATGTTAATTCAATTACTGTATTATGAAATATGGTTTAAGAATGAAAACGCAAAATTATCATCAATTTTATGTAAACGTTGATACTATTGGCTGTTTGTTCTATTTAAAAGTGTGTTTTGGCATTATTCAAAGCTTCAATATAAAGAAAATGCTAGGATGAATTAAAATAAGAAATATTGCTCATTGGCAAATATTCATTAAATTAAACTTTTGCAAAACAAATTAGCAACGTATGTGCAAATTATTATATTACTGATAATTATTTGTTACAGCCTTGATTATCCTTTAATACATAACAGTACAATATTAATGGTTCATGCTGCTCTTTAAATCAAAAATAATGATGTTACTTATATTTCAGTAAATTGTGCTTTGATACAGAATGAGTGAGTGAGTTGGGTTTTATGGCGAATCGACACAAAATGGTCATATATCGCCGAGAAGTTATATTGAAAACGCCAGTTGTAAAGCATACCTTAAATCATTTATGTAAAAATGTAAAGCACATTATGTAAAAATGTAAAGCATATCTAAAATCATTTATGTAAAAATGTAAAGCATATCTAAAATCACTTATCATGTAAAAATGTAAAGCACATTATGTAAAAATGTAAAGCATATCTGAAATCATGTATGTAAAAATGTAAAGCATATCTAAAATCATTTATGTAAAAATGTATATACGTATGTGTTAAAACATCAGCTGCAAACATAATAATATTGCAAAAGATGTGAATACAAATATGAAATGTCAGATTTTTTGATGAAGAAAATGTTATATTAGATTATCATTTAGAACTATTATTTTGCCACTCTTATTTCAAAAGAACGATAAAAGGATACGAGGGGCGTTCAATATGTAATGTTACTCCGTATGTAGTTCCGTAACCGCTTATCATTTTTAGATGCGGTTTTCGGTACATTATAAAGCAATTTATTGGGAACAAAATGCTATATAAATTATAAAAATCGGCATGTTCATATTAAAAATATAATCATTTTAGTGAGGTGTGCTCAGGTATACTGGACCATAATTATAATTTAGGTTTGTCCTGGGCATCCAGAGTATCAGAAAAATAGAATAACTTGTGAAATCACAAAATTCTATCATTTTTCTACGAGGTACAGCAATTTGTGATGAGTTTGCGTTTGCTTTAAACTATTTATTGCATATTTAATTTTACAGCACAACTAAAAAATCTAAACTCGAGGTTGATTCCATCTGTAATGGGTGTTGAGAGCGATTAATCAAAGTTGTAACAACTAGTTTCGCAGTCGAGAATTAAGATACTAGTATCAATTTAAAATACAAGAACTTTTTAAACGATGATTATCGCGCCTGACAAAATTGCAGAGGCTTATTGAACTCACCTTCTCATTTTTCGAGTAAAACTATACAAACTCAATTTAAAACTGTTATAAACTTTTTTATTTTAGTTTTCATATGTGTTTGTGAAGATCCTGATTTGTTTTATCTGTTTAAACTGAAAAATGAACTATAGTTCTAGTTGTTGAATAGTAGAATCAAGCAATTGCATATTATAATCTCAATATTTTGAACATAAAATTGTCTAGTATACCCGAGTACACCTCACTCAAATAATTATATTTTTACTATGAATCTACCGATTATTTAAATTGATATATCATTGTGTTGGCAATACATTTCTCTATAATGTGCCGAAAACCGCATCTAAAAATGATAAGCGGTTACGGAACTACATGCGGAGTAACATTACATATTGAACGCCCCTCGTAGACACATTTATTGTTTATTTTCTACTTTTTAATATAATTTATGTTTTCCTCATCCCTTACACGGGCTATTATAATGTTACTTGCTTTTAATGTTTCAGCATACATTTTTTCTGTCACTGTATCACGATAAAAAACAAATGTTCCAAATATAAGCTACATGGCCTGGTCTACTCATTTTAACTTGTCATAGATGCAAATACGGTAGCTAACACGATCATTTCAATATAAAGAGCGGTGCATGAAATATATACTTTGAAGTATTCAGCAAACTTGCCCCAATCTCAATGCAAATATTGCCAACAAAGGACACAATTATATTTCCAAATACGATCGAATAAAATGAACTTAACTGATATGGAGGAGAAAGCCAACTTACATTTTAACGAGATGCATTATAGCTCGTTTATTATGGCATGCTTCAAATTGCATCTTCTTAGTTCTTAAATATCTCTTAAATACATACAACAATAAGGCAGAAAAAAGCGGTTTTAAGTAGACTGTAAATATCCATTACAATGTTGTGTTGTTAAGCTAATTGGCATAAAATGTTGATATACTACGAGACTCAAATTGCTATTGATTTACCACCAAAGTAGGTCATATAAGAAAACTATTGGATACAAATAACTTTTTTTCAGCGGCTATCAAATAGTAGATCACAGCGAACAATTCAGGAAACGAACTTGTCAGGCATAGATCCACAATGAAACAAAACAGAAAATAGGTTACATAAAACTTGAAAATGCCATCGTTATTGGCAAAAAAAAAAAGGATTTTCTTTCCGCCATTATCTTACTAGCCCAGAAGTAGTGCTTAATTATCTATTTACAACTATTTTTCCTTCAGTGCCACTATAAAGGTCGACCGTCTAGAATAAAATTGATATTCTCAATACACGCTAAATGTAGTCAATATATTTTAAGAACGCTCGCTACAGTTTCGTAATTTTTTTTCTCAATAATAGATTTTGATGAAATGTTTTGTATTAAAAGATCAGGTTATGATGTATTGAAAAATGAAATAAAAATACTAGGTCACCAGCTTTGTTTCAATTTAATTTGCCCCTAGATATGGTGCTATTTTAAACATTTTTCAAAATTTCTGTAATCCTAAAATATATTTCAGTCAAGTACAATAATCAGCATAAATTTGATTGTCTAAGCATTTTTATAACGGAAAACAATATATCTATTTGAAGCATGCTCAGAGAAATCAAAAGAACATGATTTTGTAAAGAAAGGAATACTTGTTCAGCAGACCCAAGGGCTATTTTTGCATATTTTTGTCAATTTTAAGTTGGTACTTCTTCTATTTTATCGAGTTTCACATAATAGAATTTAATGAAACTCTGCACATACCTTTGATTATGTCTACCTAATCTAAAACAAAAAGAAAATTGATAGGTCACCATATTAGATTTCGCTTAAATCAAATTACAGCGAGGTGGGTTGTGGCGGGGATTTATACAACGCAGGTTGGTACGAAATACTCATTCAGTGTTTGAGCAAATGACTTAGAAATATATCTATAAAATTATCAAACGGCAGATTTCTTAATAAGCGGATTTTAAGGTGTTTCTGAAGCATTTTGATGGCATAGAACGATGAAAGTTTCCGCCCTTTTTTTTAACAAAACCTATAGTTTACGAATGTACGGTACGGGATTAGAAACAGCTGTGACTCAATGCAGAGTTTGAGCGCTGGTATAAATAACAGACTCCAGTATATGTCGGATTGAAGCAATTTGAACTGAAAGTACTTTAAATGTATATATTTTGTAACCATGGTGATACTTACCCTTACCTTTAGTCAGTATATTATACATTTTGAACATTAAATGCATGCGAACATACAATAATTTGCGACTTTGTGCCGTACGCGACATTAGATAATCACTTCCGGGCATGCGCAGAAGACCGCACCAAGTCTGAAGTGAGCTACATCAAAACCAAATTGGTACGGTGTTGAGGTAAATATTGACCCGTCCGGAAAAACTGTAGCGAGTGCCTTTAATATATATAATTCATAACACTAACGTGCTATGATTATTAATATATATATATATATATATATATATATATATATATATATATATATATATATATATATATATATATATAATTATCTAATAAATATGTGAACAACCTTTGTCACAGTTCATAAAAATGTAAACAAACATTGTTAGATTTACTGGTCGACAAAAACTTAAGTGAAAACTTTGTTACTTCATTAAAAATATTCTGATAATAAGTTGAGCATAAAAAAACACCTTTACACACGTCAATTGTGGCTTTAAGTGTTTGTTTAGTTTTAAATATTTCTTTGAAGCATTCTTTTTCTTAAATTGCGAGTAATATGCCAAGTTTGATGCACCAGAAAAAATATGTTTGTACAGGAAATGTTTAACTCTGAAATAAAAACAAACACTGTACTTGTAAATTTGGTTGTAATAGTGACTTAATGTTGATGCCGAGGCTTCACGTTAGTGAGGCTACACTAGTAATTACTATAAATTGTGTTAATAAATGGAGTCTGTTCACAGCAAGAGGTAGAAAAGCTGCAAAACTGAATGTTGGATTTCAGGCCAGTCTGATGACTACACCAATAAGCGGCATACATGCCTCTAGAGTTCTGTCCCATGCTAACAATATCCCTCCTGCACAAAAACACAATGTAGAATAATGCAAACAACCTTGGTGATGTTGTTGAAAATGTTAATAAACAGGGTATGCATAAGATAAGAGAAAGTCTGAAAATGAGCAATGTAGTTAGTTCAAAAGTCCGTGTAGAAAAAAGAAACAGGAAGTGCCATGTTCTAAAAACGCAGCCTCCCCAAAACGAAACTCACAGCACGCAGATGTGCACTACCAGCACACACACACACACACACTCACACAAAACAAACACACGAGGACAAGACGAACAAATAAAGGAACACAGTGAGGCACGGCCTTGGAACGGTCAGTGGCAAAAACACCACTGGGAAGCTTAAACCGGTTTATGTTCCAAAGACACGGGACAGTGTAAATAAAAATAATCCCCACCAGGTGACTCTCTTAACACACGCAATGGAAACAAAAGGCATTGCATGTAAAACACAATGATGTTCCTGTATGAAGTGCCTCGCGCATTAACACTCCATTTCAAACCAGTACCATAGGTACTATGTGTGAGAACAACCTTAAAAGTGAAACTAGAGTTGACACAAGAGTGACGAATTATACCCCCACAATATGGCCTTGTCACAGAACTAAGCCAATGTCAAAGCCGAACTTGCTTAACTTTTGACCTACTGAGTGACCACAAAATCAATAGAAGTCATCTGCTAGTCATGATCAACCTCCCTATGAAGTTTCATGATCCTCCGCCCAAGCGTTCTCAAGTTATTGTCCGTAAAAGGTTTAAATGACCTTTGGCCTTTGGAACACAAAATCAATATGGTTCATCTGCTTGACATGACCAACCTCCAGATTAAGTTTCCTGATTCTAGTCCCAAGCATTCTCAAGTTATTGTCCGAAAACTGTTTAAATGTTCCGGGTCGCTGTGACCTTGACCTGTGACCTACTGACCTCAAAATCATTAGGGGTCATCTGCTAGTCATAACCAACCTCCCAATCAATTTTCATGATCCTAGACCCAAGCATTCTCAAGTTATCATCCAGAAACCGTTTAACTGTTCCAAGTCACTGTGACCTTGACCTTTGACCTACTGACCTCAAAGTCGAACTTGACCTGTATTTCATGATGGTACACCTGTGTACCAAAATTAATGATCCTAGGCCCAAGCGTTCTCAAGTTATCATCCGGAAACCATTCAACTGTTCCGAGTTCCTGTGACCTTGACCTTTGACCTACAGACCTCAAAGTCGAATTTGACCTGCAATTCATGATGTTACATCTGTGTACCAAAATTTATGATCCTAGACCCAAGCGTTCTCAAGTTATCATCCGGAAACCATTTAACTGTTCCGAGTCCCTGTGACCTTGACCTTTGACCTAAAAGTCGAACTTGACCTGCATTTCATGATGTTACACCTGTGTACCAAAATTTATGATCCTAGGCCCAAACGTTCTCAAGTTATCATCCGGAAACCATTTAAATGTTCAGGGTCACTGTTACCTTGACCTTTGACCTACTGACCCAAAATTCGAACTTGACCTGTATTTTCTGATGTTACACCAGTGTACCAAAAATCATATTAATTGGTCAAGGCTTTCTTGAGTTATCATCCGTAAACCATGCAAAACCAACGGACCGACCGACCAACCGACCGCCAATCTCTCTCCTATATACCCCCTACCCCCATCCCCCCAACTTCGTTTTGTGGGGGTATAAAAATAAGGAGTGCTTTTGTTAGTGTTAAAATTTGTCTTGCTTCAACTAGGGGAGGCTGTTAAATGTCCAAGTCATCCGGGACATTGTTTTGCTAATCTGTAACAAAATAGAAAAAGTGTAAAACCACAGGCCGCCCAACAATGTTGCAAGCTCGGTTTGATTGAGCCTGTTCATTGGTGGTAGTTGAAATGCAAGCAACAGTCCACGCCCTCTGGCCCCGGGTTTGAGAACTTAACATTTGCACATGTTATAAGTACCAAAATATAATTTAAGGACATCCACATATGTATGCTTACAGCAATGCACATGGAACCTTCAATGATGAAAAGCCTGCGTATGGTCCCCAGATTAAATAATGGCAACAACAGGTTATGAAGCTAAATGGAGTGAATGTGTTGCAAAGGAGATTAATCAGGATCAAGCCCGGACGTGGTGCTTGCTTAGCCGGAAGTGGTGCTTGATTAGCTATTTAGTATTATTGTTCCTACATGTACAACATCTTTAAGCAATATGGCGGTACTTCAAAAATGTCTCTCTCCCTGCGATTAAAATAGATGTTCTCATAAACATTCTCAAATAAGACTGCGTTAGAATTTATGATTTTTGTGCAAAATATTCAGAGTCGTACCTGTTATGCAATTTCTTCCTGTTAAGTGCTGGTGATGCAGTTTTAATTTCTGTCTCTTGATGAAACGGACTGTAATCCTATTGTAAATAAAAAAGTAACAATGTCAGGATTTTCTCTCATCACTAAATAGATAATGACACCAGGACTAAAAAATATTCTTAAATACTTAATCATGGCGTTAAGTTATCAATTGTATTTAGAATAAAATCTGTAAAAGATCCTTTGGAAGCCTGTTCATGAGAGGTAATGAAATGTGCAACACCTCTCACGCCTCCTAGCACCGGCTTAAGCGGAACTCTATTACACATGTGTTAACCTTACATTATGACACAAAACTATTGACTGGTTTTATTTGATAACTGAAAAATAGCAAAATAAATCACAAATATTAATGGTTGTGTCGTCATAAACAATACCATTTATACAAAAGCAGAAGTGTCGATAGGACAGGATGTTGGTATTTCTTACCTGGAAAAACAAGTGTGTATAAATACCATCGAGATTTCCGTAGTCTTAAAACTCCCTTAATTTTCATTTTTGGGCTAACGCTCGTTTTTCATGTTCTATTATATGCATTGGTTGGTGGCCGAGCCAGATCGATTTTTTTTGTAATGTTGAGAAGACGCTTAACCCGAACACACATGCACACATATATACGCATGCATGCACGTATGGACGCACGCGCTCTAAACATAAAGTTACCGTTATTTACACACATGTTTTTTTTTATAAAGTCTGGTACTTTAAGGGCGTGTTTGATTATACTGCCCATGCTCTAATGCCTATTTGTACCATTTATTTGTTTTGGTTTTGCACCATTTAACAACAGTTCTTCATTTTAGGTTCATGTAAAGTGTTCTGAAACTTCCCCTTGGGTGAATTTTTGTTTTATGTTTTTACGCTTCGTAGGTCTTAGTTTGTCATAAAATGTTCACTGTTCAGCATAAGAAGAAGTGTCTTTGAAGAGAGGTTGTTCTGTCTGGAATAATACATTTTCTCTTAAATCACAGATACTTTGGCTGCCCACATTCATCTTTGTAGAAAATATCAAACTTCTTTTTCAAAACTATTTTGACATTATATCTAACGTATTTCTTTATGTACTGCCAATGTTGAAAATGTTACAAAACATGTACATTTCAAAACATTGCCAAAATGAAAGTGAAAGTAGAGCTGTCTGAATGACATAATACTGCTATATTTAAATAAATATATAATTAAGTTAACCATATTTTATTACTGGAAGTACCTAGATAAATGTGTTACATACACAACCAAAACATTTGAATAATATTCAATACTTTCTAAAATGAAGTTTGATAATTTCTACAAAATAGAACATTGACAGTCAAAGTACATGTAATATTAAACACAATATATATTCTCAAAGAACCTTACCTTTGTATAAAGTATTTCCTACTTCCTCTGGACATTTCAGTATATTTATTGTAAATAATAATGGTCCATGAGGTACAAATTCCCAAAATCAAAATTCACCCGAGGGGTGGTCTCCACTTTTGATGAACCGTAAGAACGACCGGCAGTTAACCTATTTGCCCGTGTCCTGTATTATGTACCATTATTCATCTGTTCTCCGCTTCTCCATATGAAGCAGAGGTGAAGGACGAATGAATTCATGAAATAGTTACAGACAACATGCCTAGCATTGGAATCGAACGCACGGGCGTGCGGTCCTTAGATTACGTTCTTCCATCTGAGCTTATTGAACGGCCGGGCCATGTATATCGTATAGGTCGGAAAGGTCAGATATTTGAATTATTAATATATTATACAGTCAAACTCACCCTCCTAGAATAAAAGCCATTTAACAATTACCGTTCAAATTCGTAAACAAAAAATAAAACGATTAAAGATCCCCACTGGTGATTTTGCCACTTACCGTTGTGCATTTCCGTGTTTCTTTATTTGTTTCCTTTGTCTTCGTGTTTTTGCTTTGTCATTTTCTGCACGTTTGTTTCTATGTGTGCTAGTCTTGTGCTAGTCTACGTGCTGTTGGTTGCGTTTTTGGGAGGCTGATTTTAACGTGACATGTGGAGTCTCCACTTTTTCTATACGGCACGGCTGTATAAGGTCTCTCTGTACCTTCAATCAGAGCTGTAATATTTCATTCTTTTTAGATCATTTAGCACGACTTTTATGTTGTGTTATTTGTACTGTTTGGTTTTTCAGCTTGCATTTCGGCTTGCTTAGTTCCAATACTCCAGGTTTTGGTTTAACGCCGTTTTCAACAGTATTCCAGTTATGTAACGGCGGACATTTAACCTAACCAGTTTTTTTGGATACTGTATCATCCGAAAGTAACTGCCAACTTCCCCCACATATATCAGAGATGGAGAACGAAGGATAGCAGACACAATGTCTTTTATCAAATCATCACGAGAACATACGCCCCGCCCGGGGATCGAACTCACGTTCCACGATCCGTAGATCTGCGCTCTCCCTACTGAGCTAAGCGGGCGGGTTTTCTGTGATATGCAGGCTCCATAACCTCAGGTCAACATTCTAAGTTCCAGTTTGTTTATTTCTGCCCAATGTTTTAGGGCAATGCCATAATTATAACTGGGACCACACGCCGCTTTTTATGGATTTACACACTAGTGTATCATTTAAGGTTCCATGTGCATCGCAGTATGAACACATCTGCAGTTGCCTCTAAATTGTTTTTGGTACTGTAACATGTGTAAATGTTGAGGTGCTGAACCCGGGGCAAGGGGAATACATTTCCACTACCGTCATGAACAGGCTCAATCAAACCGTGTCTGCAAAATTTTCATTTTTTGTCGTGTTGAGCGACCTGCGTAGTTTCCACTTTTTCTGTTTTTCGTGTTAGATAGTCATGCTTATGTTATTAAATACTGAATAAATTTGAAAGCTAACCAACGTTTTACGTTTTACTTAACTTTCTAATGTTTTACAGAATGATCTAAATATACTTTTATCACGCCGTCAAAAGCATATACAAGTACACCGTTTCTCGCGTAAGTGAATAACCGTTACACTGACTGGTTCGATTGTCAAATGGGCTTAAAACAGGGATATAACTTATCTCCGACAATCTTCTCAATGTTCGCTCAGTGAAATCAATAACTTACAACTTGGCATTGAATTAGGTACAAGAAACTATCATTGTTACTATACGCCTATGACATAATTCTGATAGCAGTGAAGAAAATCTACAGACAATGCTATTTAAATTGCACGAATGGTGTAGGAAATGGCGCGTTTTGATCAACACTGAAAAATCAAAATGCACATTTCAGAAAAGGGAGAAAAAAAGGAAACTGATTTTGAATTTAAAGTAGGCGAAAATGTGCTAGAGAAGGACTAGACATACAAGTATCTCGGAGTGACACTACACTACAAAGGTGATTGTCATACAAACAGTGACACACTAGGTAAAGCAGCCGGAAGAGCACTGGGAAAAGTTATTTCAAAACTCCATTATATAAAAAAAATTTGGTTTTAAAACTTTGGAAAAAATTGTATTTACGTGCGTCAATCCCGATCATGGAATATGGGGTTTTAAACGTTATCAAAGTTTAGAAAATTGCAAAATAGAGCAATGAGGTATTTTCTTGGTATGCACCGTTTTTCACGGGATATTGGTCGGATTCCATCCACATACAGAAGATGGTCGACAATGCTACGATATTGGAATAGACTGTTTAAGTTTGATAATATATTAACAAGACAAGAACTTGAAATTGACTACGCTAATTGCTTAAATAATTGATTGCCTGAGTGCCGCGTCATACCAAAGACGAAAAAAAATGGTACCAGCAGCTCCCTTGCTTGACGCTCAGCATTAACAGGGACACTGGCTTCTCTTCTCTCATACCCTCGTGGCGATGGATTCCGTCAGGAATGAGATGTCGAGTTAATATAAGTTGTAGAACTTGCTTCACAATCGACCTAAAATAAATTTATATATAAACTAAAAATATAATGACAAAATTAGACTTACCTGATTATTTTTCAAATAAGCGTTCCATTAGTGATAACATTATTAATGAAACAATTGTTAATTTCTTTTCAGGTATATGGGCAGAAAATGTGAGAACAGTCAGAAAAGTAAGAACATAATGTGTCACTTTTAAGGAAAACTTTCAGACGGTTGAATGTGTATGTTCGAATTTAAAAACAAATTGAGAGATCTACTCTTGCTCAATTGAGATGTGACATTCTACCTTTTAGAATAGAAACATGTCGCTTTGTTGATGAAAAAATTGAAGAAAGACTTGGTACTTTATGTGATAATAAACAGGTGGAAGATGAAATACACTTTGTGTTGAACTGTCCTCTCTTATGATATTAGATCAGAAATACACTAAATGATCCCAACTTGATTAATATCAACTGAAACATTTGTTAATAACTTTTCCCAGAAAAAGTGATAAATTTGTAAAGAGTGCCTTTCTGAATTTATATGTTACATTTTATACTATGTAATTTCTTGTATTATATACATAGGTGTGTATAGATAACTGCAGTTCACATTTACATTATATACTTCACTGTATTTCAGTATATTTAATATCTTTTGCGGATAATACTTGTTCGACGTTATTATATATTATATATCATGTGAAATTTTATTGTACACTCTAGGTGACGTACAGCCCCATTGGGCCGGGTGTTACAGAATGTATGTTACGTTATGATTTAGATTTACTAAAACACACGTCAATTTAATAATTTATTTACTTACTTACTTATACAATACAATCTGTAAAAAGATCCGAGAATGCAACCAAGAATAATAATAGCAGACTCGGTTTGATTGGGTCTGTTCATGAGAGGTAATAAAATGTGCAACACCTCTCACGCTCCCTAGCACCGGCTTAAGCGGAACTCTATTACACATGTTGGATAGACTCAATGATCCCAAATGATCCCAAGTTAGAAAACGGCTTTTTGAAGATTGAATACTGCTTAAGCCGGTGCTAGGGGGCGTGGGCAGTGTTGCATTTTCCATTACTGCTCATGAACAGACTCGATCAAACCGAGTCTGCAATTTTCACTGTTTGCTTTGTTCTCGGTGCTTCCGAGGTATCTACTTTTCAGATTTTTTTTTCTTAAATACTGATAAAGATGACAAATCAACTCAATGTAGGCAGTATTGTTATAAATGATCTAATTGCATGATTTAACAATTTTTGTTTTCAATGTTCTATCATCAGTAACGGAATAATATTCAAAAGATGATAAACTACTTGAGTAAAGGTAAGATAACCGTGCAAATAATTACTGTTACTTAAGACAGTACTGATTATCTCCCTTATGAATTTGCATTATACAGTGCAAGAATTAACCCCAACATAACATATGGTCTGTTTCATGTAACAAACAAAACATTTATGTTCAGAAATATTGATTAAATTCACTTCATATGATATATAATGAATTCTAACACGACCATCAAATAACCTATATACACATAGGAGAAAATCAAGTAACGGTTATTTTGCGATAACCCATGCGCGTGCAAAGTAGTGACGTCATCCTCTATCTTTAGAATGATCCAGGTGCATAGCACAAAGTGCAGTTTATGTCGTAAAAAGTAGTTACCATTTTTTCTAACACTGTTGATACTAGTATGTCATGTTAGAATCCAAATAACAAGTTCCCAAGTGTGATTTATCGTAGAATAATCAGAGTGTTTCGTACTTATGCGAAACAATATATCACCCAGACCTATATATTCTTACGTATAAAAACTAAAAACATGGCTTATTCTACGATAAACCACACTTGGGAACTTATTATTTCTTAATTGTACAATGTTGTTGTTTTTTTAAAATATAGTACAAACATGTTTTATTTGTTTGTTTGTTTTGGGGTGGGTTTTCCCCTTCGTGGCCGTGGTTCTTGTGGGGTGTGGCGTGCGCGGGGGCGTTTTCTTTCTGGTCTGGTGCCAGTGTCTAAAACCACAGGACCTAGAACTTTGATAATTGGTATGTAGCATTGTCTTGTGGTCCTCTACCAAAAATGTTCAAATTATTACCCTTGGGTGAAAAGAGGCCCCGCACCAGGGGGCCTCAAGTTTTACATAGACTTAAATAGGAAAAAACTTTAAAAATCTTCTTGTCTGAAACTACAAGACCTAGGCCTTTGATATTTTGTATGTAGCATTGCCTTGTAGTCCTCTATGAAGAATATACAAATTGCGTCCCTGTTTTGAAATTAGGCCCCGCATCGGGGGTCCCAAATTTTGTGTTTTACATGCCATGCCTTTTTGCTTTCATTGCGTGTGTTAGAGATTCACCTGGAGGGGATTACTTTTATTTACACTGTCCCGTGTCTTTGAAACATGGTGGGGGTAAGAGTGAGGTTGGGTGCGCACCATAAACCGGTTTAAGCTCCCCAGTGGTGTTATTGCCACTGGCCGTTCCAAGGCGGTGCCCCACTGTGTTCCTTTGTTTGTTCGTTTTGTCCTAATGTGTTGGCTTTGTGTGTGTTTGTGGTGTGCGCGTCTGCGTGTTCCTTTGTTTGTTCGTTTTGTCCTAATGTGTTGGCTTTGTGTGTGTTTGTTTGTGGTGTGCGCGTCTGCGTGCTGTGGGTTTCGTTTTGTGGAGGCTGTGTTTTTGGTACGTGGCATTCCCTGTTTGATATTTGTCGTTGTTTTTAGCGACGTTTTTCAACAGTATTTCAGTCATGTAACGGCGGGCAGTTAACCTAACCAGTGTTCCTGGATTCTGTACCATATGTAAGTAATAAAGATATGGTATGCTGTTTGTTGACAGTGTAAACAACATTAATTTTATAAAAATGAAAATGAGATGTCATATGAATAGGTAAAATATAATCTATTATAATAATTTAATGTTATGATATCTGTAAGTAATGCTCCTTACCATAATATTTCATGGCAACTAAATTTAAACCTAATATTTACAGCTTATGTAAAGTTACAAAACATTATACATAAACAAATAATCTTATGTCTTTGACAGAATACCTCATAATCTATGTGTTTCAACGCCAAAAGGGAACATTGTAGCATTTACAGGTTTCAGTAAACAATGACGGGTGGTAGTCATTTCCTAACGGAAATTTACGGACCAAGAGGGTAAAACATAAAATGGTATGACAAGAGACATCTCTGTTTTACTTCGTGATTCAAGCTTCTTTAATCATATAATATATATATATATATAAAGTCAGTAAAATCCTTGTACAGGTATAAAAAATATAAAAGTTCAATGTGTAAGGAATAAACAGCAGCAGACTTCTGTGTTTTACAATTATTTTAATTCTTCACTGCAAGCGCTTTCAATACACATATCTTCAGGCTATTTACATTTTGAAATAATGTACAATGACGTCACGTCATAACAAAAATTACGGGAAACGTCGTAAACAGACGTTGCGGCAAACTTCAAGAAAAATGTATTATACATACAAGAATACCCTGTGTATGTATGCATAATAAATATGTGCCTATATAGTCGTTCGGATGCGAATATTAAATCACTCGTGCTACGCACTCGTGATTTAATTATTACGCATCCGAACTCCAGCCCATATTTTATTAAACTGATAAAATTATTGGAACATTCAAATTTATTATTTCGATTCTATCCACGCAAATTCTTTATGGTATATTTATCAATAAACATGACTGCCTTTAATTGTAGAGTAGTTTATATTTGGCGAATATTTTATGCTGTTGTCCAATTTAACCATTAATCTCTCACAACAAGTATTATATTATTTTGAGGACAATTTGCTGCCTTACTCATTAACTTCGATGAAGGCGATTTCAATTTTCAATCATGAAACTCAGCGAAGGTTTTTCACGTTTCTGGCGTATAACGTTACACAATCTACCAACATATTGTCCTGTTATAACATACAGGAATTACTCTGGTTAGTATGTATTTATTTTCATTGTCTGGTCTGTTTTTCCTCTGGTCCATACATAACTCGTAACTCATTTTTATACGCCCGAAGGGACGTATTATATTATGACGCTGGTGTCCGTCTGTCCGTTAGCAATTTCGTGCCCGCTCTGTAACTCTTGAACCCCTTGAAGGATTTCAAGGAAACTTGACACAAATGTTCACCACACCGAGACGACGTGCAGAGCGCATGTTTTGGATGTCTCGCTTCAAGGTCAAGGTCACACTTAGAAGTCAAATGTCATATCAGTTTGTTTCGTGTCCGCTCTGTAACTCTTGAACACCTTGAAGGATTTCAAGGAAACTTGACACAAATGTTCACCGCACCAAGACAACGTGCAGAGCCATGTTCCGGACGACTCGCTTCAAGCTCAAGGTCACACTTAGGGGTCAAAAGTCATATCAGTTTGTTTCGTGTCCGCTGTGTAACTCTTGAACTGCTGGAAGGATTTCAAAGAAACTTGGCAGAAATATTCACCACACTGAGACGATGTTCCGGAAGACTTGCTTCAAGGTCAAGGTCACACTTAGGGGTCAAAGGTCATATATGACTTTGCTTTGTGTATATTGCAGTGCTCTTGTTTTTATTTGGCAGATCTCTTTTTTGTTCACTTACAACAATTTTTAGCTCACCTGTCACAAAGTGACAAGGTGAGCTTTTGTGATCGCGCGGTGTCCGTCGTCCGTCCGTCCGTGCGTGCGTGCGTGCTTCAGTCCGTAAACTTTTGCTTGTGACCACTCTAGAGGTCACATTTTTCATGGGATCTTTATGAAAGTTGGTCAGAATGTTCATCTTGATGATATCTAGGTCAAGTTCGAAACTGGGTCACATGCCTGTAAAAACTAGGTCAGTAGGTCTAAAAATAGAAAAACCTTGTGACCTCTCTAGAGGCCATATATTTCATAAGATCTTCATGAAAATTGGTCAGAACGTTCATCTTGATGATATCTAGGTCAAGCTTGAAACTGGGTCAACTGCGATCAAAAACTAGGTCAGTAGGTCTAAAATTAGAAAAATCTTTTGACCTCTTTAGAGGCCATATTTTTCAATGGATCTTCATGAAAATTGATCTGAATGTTCACCATGATGATATCTAGGTCAATTTCGAAATTGGGTCACGTGCGGTCAAAAACTAGGCCAGCAGGTATAAAAATAGAAAAACATTGTGACCTCTCTAGAGGCCATATTTTTCATGAGATCTTCATGAAAATTAGTGAGAATGTTCACCTTGATGATATCTAGGTAAAGTTCAAAACAGGGTCACGTACCTTTGAAAACTAGGTCAATAGGTCAAATAATAGAAAAACCTTGTGACCTCTCTAGAGACCATATTTTTCAATGGATCTTCATGAAAGTTGGTCAGAATTTTTATCTTGATAATATCTAGGTCAAGTTCAAAACTGGGTCACATGAGCTCAAAAACTAGGTCACTATGTCAAATAATAGAAAAAACGAAGTCATACTCAAAACTGGGTCATGTGGGAAGAGGTGAGCGATTCAGGACCATCATGGTCCTCTTGTTTTAATTACTTCCCTTTTATGTTACTATAAATAGCTTATTTTGAAACTTTTTTATTATTGGCCCTAGGGAAAAGCCGAGACCACTTTTCTGTGGTTCAACATGGATGGTACCTCTAATTTTTAGGTGTACATGTGTATTTGTACATACCTGTACCTGGTAAGGATTTTTTTGTGGACTTTGAATATTTTTTTTGGTGGACTTAGATTTGTTTTATGAAGTTTTCCTTTTGTTGTTCCACTCCTTTGGGCTGCAACAGTCAAGTTCTTTAAATTTTGCTCCCATCCTATGATGTAATCCTTCGGGCGTATATTGCCCCGCTTGGCGGAGCTCTCGTTATTAATTAAGTCAGGTCATTTTCTCCATCTCATGAAAAATTCAACGTAGGGTTCTATTAAAATGTCATTGATGATACCAAGAGCACGGAATAGTACTATTTACGTAATTTGTTGTTAAAGCATCAGAAAGTGTTTTGAACCATCTCGGCGATATATGACCATTTTGTGTCGATTCGCCGTAAAACCCAACTCACTCACTCACTGTTTAATGTAGTTTTTGGATACCAAGTGGTCTATAAGTTTGTCCTTCAAATATACGTTCCTGATGCATTTTCAAATAATGTATTGAACCTATTGCCTCAAGAATTTTCAATTGACACAGAATGTACTCCTTCAATTTTAATAAAAAAAAATTGTCTGGTTTCCATTGCCCTGTTTCTACTATACCATTTTCGCTTATTTCTTACAGTTGTTACGGTGTCACACAGTTCTAATACAGAAGAAGTTGAACCTCTACAGATCGCCTAACACGACAAAACGAAAATATTACAGGCTCGTTTTGATTGAGCTTTTTATTAAACAATACCCAAAGCTATGAAAAAGGGAATATTGGAACCACCCATCGGAACAGCCCTGATTCAACGTACGAGGTGACTTTTTACATCCGCCACACTGCACAAACGACGCTACTGCGATAATAAAATATAATAAGTGGAAACACCACAGTAGTATAGGAATTGTTTGTTTTGGCGTTATTTGGCCCCGCCTGACCCCTTCCCCCTCTTTTAAAAAATTCAACACCGGCCAATTCAAATTTTAAAAAAAAAATCCAAAACCAGCCAGTCTTTAAGAGAAACAGAGTTTCTATCTCAAAATACTAACTCGGCGTATTTGTACCCATTTTAAAACATATATTTTATATAAAATATATTTCATTTAAAACACTAAGAAACAATTTTCAATAGAAGTGCCCTTATTGGTAAACACAACGCATTAGATTTTTACTACACCTGTTCATTCATTAGCCCAGACAAAGAGAGAGTTTACCGCGCGAAGTGACAATCGATATGCTAGATTATTCTTTACAAATGTCTGGACGTAAATAAACAAATAAGCTTGTATTGTTGGATATACAACGGAAATAAAGGTTCACCTGAAGTTTACTTTAACTGAAGACAAATGTGTTGAAAGCATTAAAAATTTAGACAATCAATACTAGCTGTCAATCATTTCTCACCAGTGAGAATTACTATATAAGCTAAGCCATGTAGAGTTTTGTCCCTTTGACCAATGGACTTACACTGGTAATAATGATACTGGTTTCTCTCTAGTGAGAAATGATTGACAGCTAGTATCCATTGTCACTTCGTGCGGTAAACTCATTCTCTGTAACATGATCAAAGCTACCAGCCACACAGATTCATACTTCAGTCGGACAACTTTCACAACTTCATAAGATTAATTTATCTTTAATATTCCAAGTATTTTATTAATTATACTTGAAACGCTTCACTAGTTAATAGATCAATCGGTTAGATGGAACGAAATAGTTTTTATTACCGCCGCGGCCAGGGGTTCGATTCCAGGACCAGGAGGTTTTTTCTTTTGTTTTTTTTTTTTTTGGTAAAAGTGGGTGTTTTTTTTAATAATTTTAAATACATATAATATAAATGAATCAAAAACAAATATATTGTGTAAAAGAAAGGAAATTTACTGATAGTATAAATCATCAATATGTTACAACAAAAAATGGTAGACTTATGTTAAGAGCTCAATGTGCATCCTGTGGTAATATAAAAACACAATTTGTTAAACGCTCTGGAGGTGCAATTGATATTCATAAAGCAATGTTACCTTTATTACCTAAGAAAGGTCTTCTTTTGCCAGGCGGCTTCCGCTATTGTGGGCCCGGAAACGCTTTAGATAATGGACAACCTATAAATGAACTAGATGCAGTATGTAGAGATCATGATATATGTTACAGTTCAAAAGTAAGTAAACAAAAATGCGATAAGCAAATGCTTTCCGACTTAAATAACACTAAATCAAAAACATTTGGGGAAAAGATTGCAAAACATTTAGTTGTGAAACCTATAATTAAAACGAAATACAAACTTGGGCTGGGACAGGAACAACAGTTCCCTATGGGCTTAACACCCAGACAAAAACGAAAGTCAAAAAACGGGAAAAGGGGGTAGAGAACACCCCCGAAATAACTGTACCAAGCTACCGCTGGAGCGATGAATTAGCAGAAGAATTACACAAACCAATTAAAAGAAAATTTAGGAAACGAAGAGTGATTGTTAATGATATTGATGATACTTGGTCTGCCGATTTAGTTGATATGCAAGCTTTTTCAAAATATAATAAAGGAGTAAAGTACTTGTTAACCGTTATTGATATATTCAGTAAATATGCTTGGGTTATTCCACTAAAGAATAAAACCGGAGAATCTGTTACTGAAGCATTTGAAAAAAATAATTTCAGAAGGTAGAATTCAGGGACGAAAGTCCCCGAAGACTGCAAGGATTCCACAAAATTTATGGGTAGATGAAGGAAAAGAATTTTATAATAAAAAGTTTGAATCATTTTTGAATAAAAATAAGATTAATATGTACCATACATTTAATGAAGGAAAGGCTGTAGTAATCGAAAGATTTAATAGAAGTTTAAAAAGAATAATGTGGAAATATTTTACAGCAAATAATACTTATACTTATTTAGATAATTTGCAGGAAATGGTTGATAAATATAACAAAACAAAACATTCTAGTATAAAAATGACACCAACCGAAGCCAGTAAAAACTTAAACAAAGGTACTGTTTACTTTAACTTATATGGTAATTTAAAGGTACCAAAGAGCAAAGCAAAATTTAAAACTGGTGATCGAGTTCGTTTAAGCAAACTTAAAAGACATTTTGAAAAAGGATTTACACCAAACTGGACAGAGGAAATATTTATAATTTATAAAATTAGTAATACAAATCCCAGAACATACACTATAAAAGATTTAAATGATGAAATAATTCAGGGTTCATTTTATGGATAAGAACTTTTACCTACTACACAAGAAGTTTTTAGAATAGAAAAAGTTATTAGACGAGACTATAAGAAAAAACAAGCTTTAGTAAAATGGAAAGGTTACAATGAAAAATTTAATAGTTGGGTTCCGTTTAGTGAATTGGAAGAAATTTAAATTGAAAATATATTATATAAATGAGTAATAAAAATTTAATTTCTAATAATGGAATAGAAACAATAGATCAATTTATTATTCACCTAACTAAACTAGCTGCTGCTTACAGAAAAAGTTATAAATTTTGTGGGAGAGTAAGCACTGGGTTATATATTACAACAAATATCTTTAGTTGTTCAGCTGCATTAGCACTTGTTCCAGCTATTCCTATATTTGTAGCAGCTGTTGGTGTTGTTCCATCAGTAATTACCATATTTATTAATAGACTAAAACTTAACGACAAGAAAGCTATTTTAAAATTACATCACCACAAAATAAAACAACTAATAACAAAAGCACGGATTGCGGCTTTAGCTGTTCATAACCCTAATGATCCTAGAAAAGAAGAAGAGAAAAAAGTTATTCAAGATATTTTTGAAAAAAGTAAAAAAGAAGAAGAGTTAAATTAACTTTAACTTTAATTAAAGATTTTTTTTATAAGTATTTTATATAAATGAGAAAGATTATATCGTTTGAAGGTAATATTGCATCAGGAAAAAATACGTTTTTAGGTATTATTAAAGAATATAATCCTAATTTTAATATAATTCCAGAACCAATTCATGAATGGCAAAATGTTATGCACCCAAGCGGGAATTCATATAATCTTTTTGAACTTGCTGCCAAAGAACCTCTAAAATATTCATTTCCTTTTCAATTAGCAACTTTAAACAGTCACATAAAAATGTTAAATTCTGCTAAAAAATTTGATGGTGTTTCTTTTCTTGAACGATGTTATTTAACTAACAACAACATTTTTACAAAACAATATCACGACAACGGTGTTATAAATGATCCCGAATGGGCAGTATATAATCTTTTCTTAATAGATAATGTTATTAAAATACATGGAAAAAACTCAATTGATGCTTTTATTTATGTTAAAACCGATCCTAAAATATGTTTTCAAAGACTTCAAAAAAGAAACAGAACTGAAGAAAACAGAGTTGGATTAGATTATTTAGAAAAACTACACAAATTACACGAAGAGTGGTTAAACAGAATGTCTCAAGAAGGTATTAGAATTTTAACAGTTGATAACAATTTAGAAAAAATAACTTTAAAATCTTATTCAAAAGATATAGATAATATAAACAAATTTCTCAAATCAATATAATTTCTTTACGTGTGTTTTTAGAGATTTGTTTCTATAAGTATATTATATATAGATGGTTAATAGAAAGATAGATAGAATGATTATGCCAACATTATCTAGCACTTTAGGAGAAATAATGAATCCAGACAAAAATTCATATAAAAAAGTTCTTAAAAGAAGAAATGTTATTAAATCAAAACTTAATCAAATAGTTAGCGATGAATATAAAAATCATGTCATTGATAAATTACAAAATGTTATAGATCCTTATCTATTAGAAAGGAATTTATTTGAATGGGAATGTGGTTGTCTATTAACTGAAGAAGAAAATACCGAAAGGTTATGTGATTGTCCCAGACCAAATAATATTCGAAACAATCCTAAAAAAGTTATTGCAACCAATTGTGATACTGATGAAGAAAAAACATATAAAAGCACTTATGCAACATTCAAAAACCTCGATATTAATTCTGGGTTAATAACAATGTGCTGCAAAGGAAAAAACCAAGTTAAAAGTGGAATATCAAAAACCAGCGGAAAAAGATATAAATTTAAATATTTTATTTCTTCTCTTAAACTTTATTTATTTTATTATTTTTTTAATCCTTTTTTCCTTAGTGATTTTTTTTCTAAATATAATATATAGATGGAAATAGAGAGATCCACAAAACAATATTATAAGAAATTTGATATTAAAATTGAATATAGACAAGATCCAAAGAATCAATTATATTTAACTATAAACGACTCATTTGGTACTCTTAAATCCGAGCTTAAAGCTTTAAAAGGCATAAAAATAAACGTTGTTTTAAAAATAACTTTTGTAAAAATAAGCACAACAGATACAATATATAAATCAGCTTATTTTCAATCAAAGGCTTTAGAAATTATTAATACAAATGAAATAAAAAAAACTTTGCGTCAAGCCTTTGATGAAATAATAAATAGAATTGGTAACTGGATTTCAGAAGGAAGTGGTTGGAGAATAGAGTCAGTTGATGTTCATTATATAAATAGATATAAATATACACCGCTGGCTGCTTCAAGTTATTTAGAATTACCAAAACCATTACAACGTCCAATGAAAGGATTAATAAATATAAAGAATGATGATAACGAATGTTTTAGATGGTGTCATTTAGCTTATAAATTTCCTGTTGAAAAAGATCCTCAAAAAATTTCAAAATATAAAAAACATATAAACGATCTTAATTATACTGGAATTAAATTTCCTGTTACATTAAATCAAATACCTAAAATAGAAGTTTTAAATGAAATATCATTTAATATATTTGGTTATGAAGAACCTACGGGAATTTATCCATTGTACATATCAAAATATCAATACGAAGAACACTGTGATATGTTATTAATTAATTATAACGAAATAACACAGCGGCAACATTATGTTTGGATAAAAGACTTTAATAGATTAATGAATAACAAAACAAAAAATACAAACAAGAAACATTTTTGTAGATCTTGCCTGCAACACTTTACCCAAGAAAGAATATTAAAAGAACATGTTGAAAATTGTTTAACTATCAATGGTGTTCAGGGTGTTAAAATACCACCAGAAGGTAGTAAAGTAGAATTTAAAAACTACCACAAACAATTAGAAGTACCTTTTGTAATTTATGCTGATTTTGAAGCAATAACTAAAAAAGTTTCAAGTGCCCAGCCAAATCCAGAATCTTCATTTACCGAAGAATATCAAAAACATATAGATTGTGGTTATGGTTACAAAGTTGTTTGTTGTTATGACGACAAATATACTGAACCAACACAGGTTTACAAAGGACCCAACGCGGTTTATAAATTTATAGAAAAAATGCTCGAGGAAGAGGAATATTGTAAAGAAATATTTAAAGAGCACTTTAACAAAGAATTAAGAATGTCTAAAAAAGACGAAATTGTATTTAAAAAGCAGAAATCTTGCCACATCTGTGGAAAAGAATATAAGAAAAATGAAACACCAGTAAGAGATGAAAAACAAAGTTTTCCAAACGGACCAAAGGTCAAGGACAACAGTCCTCGAGGGTTACCACCCGTCCGGGATCACTGTCATATAACTGGAAAATTCAGAGGAAGTGCTCATTCAGAGTGCAATATTAATTTTAGATTAACACATAAAATTCCTGTTATTTTTCATAATTTAAGAGGTTATGATTCCCACTTTATTATGCAACAAATAGGGAAATTCAAAAAAGAAATTAACGTCATTCCAAACAATATGGAAAAATACATGGCGTTTATGATTTCCAACTTAGTTTTCATTGACTCATTTCAATTTATGTCTCAATCATTGGATAACTTAGTAAAAAATATTCCAGAATTTAAATATTTATCTCAAGAATTTGACAAAAGTAAACTTGCGAAGCTGGGACCCTCGGGGTCTTTGACCCAGTCAGACCTACGGTCTTCGGTTGCACTTAATTTATTAAAAGCAAAAGGTTTTTATCCATATGATTACATGGATTCATTTAAAAAATTCAAAGAAACTAAATTACCATCAAAAGAAGAATTTTATTCAGTGTTAAATGAAACTAATATTTCTGATAATGAATACGAACATGCTAAAAATATCTGGAAAAAATTTAAAATAAAAACAATGGGAGATTACCATGATCTCTACCTAAAGACTGACGTACTGCTTCTAGCAGACGTATTTGAAAATTTTAGAAGGTTGTGTTTATCATATTATAAATTAGATCCATGCCATTATTTTAATAGTCCTGGGTTAGCCTGGGATGCAATGCTTAAAATGACCGGAATTCAGTTAGATTTAATAACTGATATCGATATGTATTTATTTATTGAAAAGGGTCTTAGAGGTGGAATTAGCTATATTTCGAACAGATATAGCAAAGCAAATAATAAATATATGAAAGATTACAATCCAAAAGAAAAAAGTAAATACATTATGTACCTTGACGCCAATAACCTTTACGGTTGGGCTATGTCACGACCTTTGCCCTCTGGGAACTTTAAATTCATATCCGAAAAACAATATAAGAAATTAATTACAAAAGGTAAAACTAATTTTATAATTGAATGTGATTTGGAATATCCATAAGAATTACATTCTGTTCACAGCGATTATCCTTTAGCTCCAGAAAAAATTTAAATACCAGATGAATGGTTATCTAATTACAGTAAAAATATTAAAGAAAAATTTGAAATAGGAAAAAGCAATGTAAAGAAGTTGGTTCCGACTTTGAAGAAAAAGGAAAAATATGTTGTTCATTTTAAAAATCTTGAACTGTATACACAACTCGGTTTAAAAGTAACCAAAATACATAGAGTATTAACTTTTGATGAAAGTCCCTGGTTAAAAGAATATATTGACTTTAATACACAGAAAAGATCTGAAGCAAAAAATTCATTTGAAAAGGACTTTTTTAAGTTGATGAACAACTCTGTATTCGGTAAGACGATGGAGAATTTACGCAAGAGGGTTAATATTAAGCTGACCCATGATGAAAATATTTTGTTGAAGTATATAGCAAAACCTTCATTTGTTAGTTCAACGATGTTTAACAAGAATTTATTTGGTATTCATAGAATAAAAGAAAGTTTATTATTAAATAGACCTTGTTACGTCGGAATGTGCATTCTAGACTTATCAAAATATTTAATGTATGATTTCCATTATAATTACATTAAAGAAAAGTATGGAGATTCAGCAAAGTTATTATTTACTGACACAGACTCATTGTGTTATGAAATTAAAACTAAAGATGCGTATAAAGACTTTTATAAAGATAAAGAATTATTTGATAATAGTGATTACGAAAGTAATTCAAAATTTTACTTCGGTAATAATAAAAAGTAATAGGAAAATTTAAAGATGAAGCTGCCGGCATTCCAATAGTTGAGTTTGTTGGATTACGGAGTAAAATGTATTCATATTTATTAGAGAATTCATGTGAGCATAAAGCTCAGATTAATATTAAAAAATGTAAAGGAATTAAAAAGAGTGTTGTTAAGAAGACAATAGTTCATAAAGATTACAAAGATACTTTGTTTAACTCAACACAAAGTATGCATAAATTTAAAGTTATAAGATCGAAAAAACATAATGTTTCTAGTTATGTTATAAATAAAACATCATTATCATGTTATGATGATAAAAGATATATCCTCGAGGACGGGGTTACTACCCTGGCTTATACATAAAAAATTAAAGATTTATACATCTTTCACACTTTAGAAAGAACATAGTTTCTTATTTTTAGGACATCTTTTACGATGTAATTTTTCACATTTTACAAAGAACATAATTTCTTATTTTTAGGACATCTTTTACGATGTAATTTTTCACACTTTAGAAAGAACATAGTTTCTTATTTTTAGGACATCTTTTACGATGTAATTTTTCTTTGGGACACCACTTCCCAATTTTTAGCTCCGGTTTAGAGAAACATAAGTTTCTGTTTTTATGATTGTTTTAGGAGAAACATAAGTTTCTACTTAAATAATAGAACCATAAATTGTTAATTGAATATTTTTAACATTTAAACCAGTAATAGAAATAACATCATTCGTTTTAAATTTATTAGCATAATTAATAGAAACAGATTCATTTTTTCTGTTATTTTTTACATCGTAACTTTGAAGAATTATATTTTCTTTGTTTTTTAGTTGTAATTTAGCTTCTCCTTTATCTAATTTAATTGCATCAACAAGAATAATTAAAATACAATTAAAATTAATTGTTACATTATTACCATTTTGAACTAAACCAGGACTAGCATTTACAGTTTTCCATTGAAATAATCCACTATCAGTATCTTCGGTATAACATGTTAAGAACAACGGAGGTTTTCTTATCATTTGTCTTTCTATTTTACTTACTTTTTCGTTTATATTATTGAATATTCCCATTATATTAATTATTCCAATTAAATAAAAATACAGTAATTAATTAAAGTTTTAAATAATGTTTTAATTCAAAAGTTTACTTTCTTTATAATTTATATATTCCTCCAATATGTAGAATTTGGCATAACTACCTGGTAAAAGATAAAATCCTACACCTTCACGTGATGGTTCAAAATCAACATAAGGATTAATGTCAAACATTGTATTTTCTGTTAAATAAATTTTGATTTTTTTCTCATACACAGATACTGACGAATTATCACCGAACATATGTACTATTTGAGCGTCACTGAAATCACTAAAGTCTTTGATATCACCATTCACGCGTGTTATATCTACACTCCCAGAGGGAAATTCACCAATAAAATCCTTTCTCCACCACCTAAAAACTAAATATGATATTGGACATAATTCCACTCTAAACCTTTCTCTTGACTTTAAATAAAACCTGATATCTATTATATAAATTCCAGCTTTTTTAACTGAAAACACACTTTTTAAAGGTACATCCGGTACAGCTAGTTTACATTCTTGGTTTATGTTTATAAAATCTTTATAATCTACGATATTTCCAGACTCCAAATTAAATAAATCAAAATAGCCCACACTAACCAAGTCTTCATCGACACCCCAGAAACCCGCATCCATCAAAGTATATAATGATAATATCCAGACACCGTGACTATCATAATACTTTTTCATTATTATTGATATGTAAGTATATCTTTTAAAGTCGTTGTCTAATATTACATAATCATCTCTACTTTTGTATTCAAAAAGAAACACTTCACGTCTTACTTTTTCCAGTTCAGATTTATATTCTACAAATTTATTTTCATGTTCGAGAATTACGTCAGCTAAATCATCAACTCGTTTTGTTGTAGCAACTTCAGAAGCAGACAAATTGTCAAGAGTATTCTTTGTTCTAGCTAATTGTGTTTCTTGTTTTAAGAAAACATTTTTTACTTTTGTAATTTCTTCTGCATTAGTAGAAATTGATTGAGTATTAGTGGTTATTGTTTTAGTATTAGCAATAATTAACTCTCCTTGTTTAACTGATTTTTCAACTACAAAGTTCAGTTCATTTTTATTTTTTTCAACTTTAGCATTAAATTCGTTGATATCTTCTTGTAATAAACCTGTAAGTGTACTTAATTCCGCGTACTTTAAATTATGACGTGTGTCAACAGTACTAATTAAAGTTCGAAGTTGTTTCTTTAAATTTTTTAGTTGATCATTAATTGTGTTAATTGCTTCTCCTTGTTTAACTGATTTTTCAACTACAAGGTCCAGTTCATTTTTATGTTCTTCAACTTTAGCATTAAATTCATTAATATCTTCTTGTAATTTTTTTGTAATATTACTTAAGTCTGCATACTTTAAATTATGACGTGTGTCAACAGTACTAGTCTAAATTCGAATTTGTTTTTTAAAGTCATCTATTTTAGAATTAAACTCTTTTTTAAGGTTATTTAATGTTGTGTCATGATCATCACCTCTTTGTGAAGCTGCCTTTTCCAATTCAGATTTATATTCTGCAAATTTATTTGAAAATGTACCGAGTAAATCTTGGTGTTTTTTTGTAAAGCCAGTATTTAGTTTATTTATTTCTGTTCTGATTTCTAACTGATACATATTTTGTAACTTTTTCTCGGCTTCAATAATCTTGTCTTTTAGTTCTTCATGTTTAATCATACTATCTTTTAATTCTTGAACTTGAGTGTATAACTTTTCAAAATTTGTTTTAAATACTTCTTGTATGTTTTCATCTGTCAAATCAGATTTCTCTTCAAGTTCTTTAATAGAATCAACCATAGCTTTCATTTCTTTTTCAATTTTATCTTATAATTGAACTATTAATAATGAATTATTTTTAAAATCTTTTGTTAATTCTTCAATATTCTTTACTTCTGTTTCTAATGTCTGTTTTATACTTTTGATATCTTCAAGGTTATAGTCATCTATTACACCTTGAACTTTTTTAAACATAAATCGTCTCGAAACTGCAACGTTGGGTTTATCTGGATTTCCTAGGTTTATAAGGTTATTACCTCCCATATCTAATGCTCTGTTCATTGTGTTATCAAGTGCCTTATTTCTGTGACGATACGATTCCGAATCCTTTTTAAGTTTTTTAAATTGTTTTTAGTAGCATAATCACTTAAATCAATATCAAATTTAACTTTACTTATACTGTCGGGTTGATTAATTTGTTTTACATCATTAAAAACTCCCATCTATATATTACCAGTAAAGTTTTTTCTTAAAAGCTTCCTTGGTTTGTCAATATATAAGAAATCATATTTTTGATTTGTTGCATTAGCAAAAGAGTTAGGGTTAATATTTTGTTCATTACAAATCATATCATTTTCTCGTTTACTTGGACTTTCAAATAAAATATAATGTGAACAGTTAATCCGAATATCTTTTGGTACTTTATAGTAAGACTGACTTAAATAAATAACACAACAGTTTTTGTGACGTCCTTGAATGAAGTATTTTGTTATTTCATTCTGAACCTTTTTATCTTCACATACAAAGTCATCAAATATTACTACTTTTTGTTTTTCTGATTCAAGATTCTCACAAGGTTCAATTTGGTTGGAATCGGCCGAATATTCGAGTATTTCATTTGGATCTACTTTATTTTTTTTTTGCAATTTGGCTTAAGTGGTTAATTAAATCCTGATATTTAGATTGTTCTAGGTTTTTAGCATACAAGTATAATTTATCATAATATATAAGAGGTTTTCGAAGTATATGCATTAGTGTATTTGTTTTTCCAGATCCAGAAGATCCACATATTAACATCCTAAAACATGAATCCAGCATAAAAGGATAATGTTGTTTAAAGTTATTGGATTTATTACTTTTTGTATCATAATTTGGAATTTCCATTATATAATAATATTACATTATCTTACATTATTTTACATTATCTTACATTATTATATAAATGCAATCAAAACTTAATGAAATAAGAATAAGAAAAAACTTAGTCGGGCAAAAGATGAGAAATTTAAAAGAAGAAATAATGAGAGAAAAAATTAGAAAAGCTACAAATCGGGACATGTATACTGAAATTTATAAACCAATTACTGAAGGAATAGAAAGTCAAAAAGAAAAATTATCAAGTCAGTTAAAAGCATTACCTGGAATTAAGGAACAATTAGCGTTATTAGGTGATGAAATGAAAGACATACAAACATATCAAGGTTTACCACAGCTATTCCAAGAACCGCTACCGTTATTACCGCCGAAAGATCATATGGGTTTTGATGCTGAAGGTGATGAGTTTGAAGACACTGAAGAATTTCCTGAAGAATTTGAGGCAAATTTAGATACAAATATCGATAAAGATGTATTATCCGATTGGGGCTTACCTGTATTATCAGAGTTAGCAATAAACAAAGATAAAGATGATTGGATAGAAACAAGAAAAGAGGTTACCGAAAGTTTAAAGAAATGTACTCGTAAAATAAATAAACACAGTAAAGAAAATTCGGATGAAATAATTGAATTTACAGATGCAGAACCTATGACGGCAGGTGAGTATGTTTCGGAGTTAAAAACAGACAAAGAAAATCTTAAAAGATACGGTAAACGCTTATCAAAAATGATTGATGACTCAGAAGTATTTGGAAAGGGAATGAGATATCATAATCCGTATAAAGTTTCACCAAATGGACAATATGGTAATTTAATTATTAACTTAAATAAACTTTATGGTCAAAACAAATTAATTGCTAAGGATAGAATAACTGGAAAAGAAGTAATTAACACTAAAGTAGATAATGATTTGATTGATTTGATTAACAAAAGATATAACAATAATAAAAAACATTCAATTCATTCTAGAAAAATATTTAAAGAATTAACAGAAAAATCAGGATTACCTATCAATAAAAGATCTATGAAATTTAAAAAAGTAATTAGGGGACAGGGTTATGATGTTTGCCCATGTAATCCAGAAGAATTGGTTAATGACTTGGAGTTAATTTGTGGTTCGATTGATTCTGGAAATAATAATGAAGAACTAAAAAATGAAGGTATTAGGGTAGTAGATCAATTATTAAAAATGAATTCACTCTTACCAAAACAACATGAAATGTTATATAAAAAATATTTTTCTTGAATATATAAATGGAACAAAAAATAGTATTAAGTTCTGAAACAGTTAAAGATGATAATAAAAATACTCCAAGTGATTTTACAATCAGATTTGGTCGTTCTTTAATTTTAGATAAAAATAAAACTTATGCTGTTGGTTTAGATAGTATTAACACTATGACTTATTCTTGGCATAATATTAGTGATGAATATGATAATAAAAGAATTCGTTATAATAATGGTAAGGATTGGAAAGATATTATATTTACAAATGGTTCTTACAGTTACACTGATATTAATAATTATATAAGGGAAACATTAATAAGTAATGATGATTATGAATTTGATAAATCAGGCATTGCTCCAATAAGTTTGGAATTTGATTTAAGTAGTTTTAAGATTTTGATTTCAATTAAAGATAAGTTTATGTTGGATTTAAGAATGTCAAATTTTCATACATTGCTTGGATTTGAGAAAAAAGCATTGAAAAATACTGAATGGGGAACTACAACACCAAATATAACTAACTCTGTGGATACAATTTATATTCATTGTGATCTTATTGATAATTCACTTGTTGATGGTAATTTCAGTGATATTATCTTTGCTTTAAGTACTGCAGATTTAACAAGAGCTTATCCGTTTACAAAAGAACCACAAGGAGTTGGATATTCTGAAATTAATAAAAATATAAATTCAATAAGAATATATTTTACAGATATATTTGGTAGAATAATTAATTTTAATGAGGTTGAAACAAGTTTTACATTAATATTAAAAGAAATTAATTAAAATTTAGTTTTATATAATGTACAAGAAAGTTTATGACAAAAATAAAGGAATATTTATTTATGTTGATGCTCACACAGGAGAAGAAAATATACATGGTATACCTGTGGTCTCCGAGGACGCAGTCCTTGGAACATGTATCTTTGACACTTTAACGAAATTGTTTTCAAGTGGAGTTGCATCTTCAATTAGCACAGCTGGAAAAAAAGCTCTGGAAACAGCAGGAAAAGCAGCACTTGAAAGTGGAACAAAAAAGGTTGGAACGGAAGTTGGAAATTTAGCTGCTAATAAAATTGTTGAAAAATTTAAAAAGAAACCTGCTCCGGCAGTTGGTGATTTAATTGTTCAGGAATTACAAGAAAAGAATAACAGTAAAAATAATAAGGAGGATATTAATATAAGATCAAATAGATTATTGTCAGGATCTGGGACTTTAGCTCGACAAAAACGTATTAACAGATTAATTTATAAAAAATAAAATAATATATAATATATACATGTTTAGAACAAAACAATATTGTGAAAGATACGAACTAACTCTTATTCAATTAGATACAGCTTTAATATCTGTCTTGGGAAATAATGTTAAGCAACAAAAAAACGGATATCACTTTACAATTAATGATAGAAGCTCATATTTTGATTGGTTTAATGGTTATTTTGAAGTAAGTTTTAAAGTAAATAAGCTTGCTGATGGTGCTAATTATGGTGCTGGTGGAGATGATAATCAAATTGCTTTAATTAATAATGCAGCTTCATTAATTGATCAGTTAGTGGTTAAACAAAATGGAAAAATTGTATATGATTGTAATAATTTATATAAGGTAGTAAATGTAAAGAGTTTGGTTGAATTGTCTGAAGATTATGCAAAATCAACTGGAACAAATGAATATATTTATTTAGATACTACTGCTGTTGCTGAAAGCAGGAATGATCAAGCTGGATATAATAAAGGTTTTGCTTTTAGAAAAGGATTAATCCAGGGTGGTAATGGGGTAAATGTTAAAATTCCACTAAACAATTATTCATTTTTTCAGGGTTTAGAAACTAATATTATACCTCCAAGTCAAATTCAAATAACACTGCAGCTGACAGATGATGATGAATTAATTTTTAGAGCTAATGCTGCTGGTGCTGGTAGAGTAATTGTAACAAAATTAATTCTATGGGTTCCACGTTTAATTTTTAATGAATTTGGACTTAATCTAATTGCTGAAAGGTTTACAAAAGCAAGATGGTCATACCTTCGGGAAATGATGACGCAATCAACTGATACACAACAAAATAATATAACCTTTAGAATAACAGCTGGTATAACAAAACCACAACATGTATTTGTTTATTTACAACGGCCTGATAAAAGTAATTCACAAGAACATAATCCACATTTATTAGATACATTTAAAGTTAATGCAGCAAATAATAATTGCACTTTGAGCTCCTGTCGTCTTGAAGTTGGTAATGGTGTTTTTTTTATTCAGAAACAGAATACACAAGTACATCAAGAATATATGATGATGTAATTAATTATTATTATAAACAAAATAACAAAACTACTGGAAGTCTCTTAAATAGATTTAATTTCCAAAGTTTTTTTGGATTTGTTCATTTTAACTTAGAATATAAAAAGGAAGTAATAACAGAAGATCCTAAGCATATTACATTAACAGTTAAGTTAAATATTCCACCAGCAGCTAATATTCGTGTTTATGCAATTGTATTGTATGAAGAAACAGTTGAAATAAATACTATTGGAAATGAACTTGTTATTGTTTAAATAAAATAAAATTAAAATAAATATAAAGTATATAATGTCATCAAATTATATTGAATATAAAGTTAACCTTACAGATGGACAAAAGAAAAATTTAGCACAAGCTTATAATAATAAAACTCCATATAATTTTAGATTAAAACATGAACAATTACGTGGAAACTTTACTTTTAACAAAAACACAAATTAATCAAATTGAAAAGTCTATTAGAAATAAGAAGGGGTTAGAAATTACAATTTCAAAAAAACAAATGTCCAGTCAAGGTCAAAATGGTGGATTTTTAGGATAGATAGATAGATAGATAGATTCTTTTATTTCCTCCAATACTGAAGAGCTGAACATATATACAACATTGAATATCATAATATATACATGTCAATGGAAAATCCTATATAAACATATACACATACCACACATATTTATATGTTTACACAATGTCACATAAGTTCTAATTACATACACTTTAAGGCATCAGTAAGAGTTAACTAGCACTGGTCAACAGGATCATCAATTAAGAAATTATATACATAATCAGTCTGGAAAAAGATGTACTTGTGAAACACAATACAGTCGTGCCCCCGGCAGTGACCGTAAACCTTGCATGAAAACATAATTTTTATTAAAACTGACGTACGAGCAAATT
This sequence comes from Mercenaria mercenaria, assembly GCF_021730395.1. Taxonomy (NCBI): domain Eukaryota; kingdom Metazoa; phylum Mollusca; class Bivalvia; order Venerida; family Veneridae; genus Mercenaria; species Mercenaria mercenaria. The sequence continues at coordinate 5,765,486 of NC_069378.1, forward strand.
TGAATTGCAAGCAGCATATACATTTTATAAATGATTACCGTAATCTTATTCATGCAGTATCATACGTTTCATGTATTTGGTAATACTGTAGTACTTAAGACAGTATTCATAGCTTTCTATTGCGAGATTAAGGAGGTACCAAGAGAAATATGATATCACCATATCTTACACCTAATCAAAGAAAGCAACTAGTAGGATCTGGAGTGATTAAATTAACACAAAAACAGAGACAAAATGGCGGTTTTTTGGCTATGCTGGCTGCTAGTCTAGGAATACCTTTGATTACATCTTTGTTAAGTGGGAAAGGATTACAGATTGATTCTCAGAGAAGACCTTACAGACGAATTCCTATAGTAAAAAAAAAAGTGAATAATGAATGTGGAATTATAAATTTGGACGACTCTGTTGGGCCTGGAACACATTGGGTTTGTTATTTAAATACTTTGTACTTTGATCCATTTGGACTTCCTCCGCCGAAGGAGGTAATTGAATATATACCAAATGTAAAGTACAACAATGTTCAATATCAAAACAAAACAAGTACACTCTGTGGTTACTATTGTTTATTTTTCATAAAAATGTTACAAAACAAAGTACCGTTGTATGATTTACTATATAAAATACTAAAAGTTAACAATCAAAGAGTAAATGAACAAACAATTATAAATTATTTTAAACTATTTTAAGTGTGGAGTTTAAATATAGAATCTCTTAAATTTTCCTTCTGGGTTTTATTTTTAAATATATGTTTTCTTCATTTGGTTAAACAAAAGATTTTAATAAATAATTTATTAAAATCTTTTGTTTGTTTTTTTAATTGGTCGACTTTGGATTTTTTAAATTTGAATTGGCTGGTGTTGAATTTTTTAAAAGAGGGGGAAGGGGTCAGGCGGGGCCAAATAACGCCAAAACAAACAATTCCTATACTACTCACCACAGATTGCTCAATACGTCGTCAAAACAAAATGTTGCAGGCTCAGTTTGAAAACAATGTTAGAGACATCCACAAATGTGTTCATACGGCGGTGCACATGTGACTTTGTGGTATTTTTATCAATAAACACCACTGTCTTCAATTGTAGAGCAGTTTATATTTGGCAAATATTTTATGCTGTTGTCCAATTTACCCATTAATCTCTCACCACAAATATTATTTTGAGGACAATTTGCTGCTTCATTCATTACCTTTGATGAAGGCGATTTCAATTTTCCATCAAGAAAATCAGCGAATGTTTTTTCACATGTCACACAACCGACCAACAAATTGCCCTGTTATAACATATAGGAATTACTCTGGTGTAGTGTGTATTTATTTTCATTGTCTGATCTGTTTTTCCTCTGGTCTATACATAACTCTTAACTCATTTTTTATTAATTTAGTAGGGTCATTTTCCCCATCTTTTAATGTTTCTATTAATCTGCCAATGAACAGTTCAAGTTCTAATACTTTAAATTGCTCATCCATGGACAATTCAATGTAGGGTTCTGTTATGTCATTGATGATACCAAGAGCACGGAATAGTACTAATTACGTAACCGTTGTTTAAGGCATCAAAAATGTTTTGAACCATGTTTTATGTAGATTTGGATACCAAATAGTCTATAAGTTTTTCCTTATAAGTGCTTTCCTGATGCATTTTAAATAATGTATTGAACCTATTGCCTCGAAAATTTTCATTTGTCACAGAATGTACTTCTTCAATTTTGATAAAAAATTGCCAAAAGAGGATCACAAGTACCGTCTTTAAAAAAAGTTTGGAAACATCCCTTATGCTTGAAACTGGGTTAGTAGCTTTAAAATATGAAGCATTCTTTTCCTGTATTAACTAAACTTCTTTTTCACACAATTCCTAAAACTGCAGTATTGGGTGAGCTGAACATTTAAAACTATTTAATTTAATATAATTTTTCATTGAATAATTTTGTTAACTTTTAAAGACGCGCGCACAGAATAACTGTATTCTTTTGTACTTGCATGATGGTAATTATACATGACTTGCATGAATAAATTGCGAAATACAAGTACAAACCTGTATTAAAGACCACCTCTGAACAGAGACCACCTGGGTATAAAGATCGCATGTTTTGTTTCCCATTTTAACATTTGTAGTGTATTTTAACCTGTGAATAAAGACCACCTCCAAATAAAGACCACATTTTGGTTCTCCCAAGGGTGGTCTTTATAGACAGGTTTGACTGTATCCCGTTACAAATTGACATTGACATATATTATGTATCAGTCTGTTCAATGTCTAAGCATTTTATTGAATGAATACTACAGTTTGCTTAGTATTTGATGTTAAAGTTGAGTTTAGACAAAACTTTTTTTCTATTGGGTAAGATTGCTTTTTAAAAGCTATACCGAAAGGAGATTGACTGAATTAAATGCAGATGTTGTGAAAACACATTAACTCATACAGGGCCTAAATTGTCCACCTGTCAGCCTGTGATATAGCTGTATTAGAAAGATTTTTACGATGTTCATGTAGGAAAAAAATAGGTCTCTAGGTCGTGGTAGGTCTTTAACTTCTGCACACCTGTCAGTCACACAGTTGTTCAGTTTTGTATAAAACTCAGCTTTTGTGTTTGTATTTTCTACAGTCACCAATATTTGTTAATACATCCTCAATGGTTTCAACGTATGTTTCAGCTTTTCCATCAGAATCTTCTTTTTAGCTCACCTAAGCACAAAGTGCTCAGGATGAGCTAATGTGATCACTTACCGTCCGGCGTCCGTCTGTCCGTCCACAATTTCCATTAAACAACATATCCTCTGACACTTCTAATGAACATTGACCTTGATGTTCCTTGGGAGTCTTCTTCCAAAGTTGTTCAAATGGTTTTGCTTGGTTGCACAAAGGGGCCACCAATGCTGAAAATAGAAACATCTTTAAGACATTTCCTCTTAAACCGCTGGTCCAATTTTGAAAAAATATCATACAACTGGTTCTTGTGTGATTCTCTACCAAGTTTGTTCAAATTATACAGATTCCGATTCGTCAAAAAACATTGCCGCCAGTGGGTATGGTCACTTTTCCCTATATGTATATAGTAGAAACTTTAAAAATCTTCTTGTCTGAAACTGCTGGCCCGAATTTGAAATAATATAACACAAAAGGATATTGTGTAACCCTTTGCCAAGATTGTTCAGATTATTACGATGTGTCCAAAACATGGCCACCAAGGGGTGTGGTTTCTTTACCTTTATGTATATAGTGGAAATGTTAAAATTCTTGTATGAAGCTACTGGCCCAATCTTAAAATAAGTTCACATAAATGGTCCTTGTGTGCTCAACTACCAAGATTGTTCAAATTATTCCGATTCGTCAAAACAACGTGACCGCCACGGGGGCGTAGTCACTAAAATTCTTCTTGTATGAAACTACTGGCCCGATTTTGAAATAGTTTCGCACAAATGGTCCATGTGTGATCTTCTACCAAAAATGTTTCAAATTATTTTGATTTCTCAAAAACACATGGCCTCCAGAGGGCATGGTCAGTTTTCCCTAAATGTATATAATGGAAAATTGGAAAGAAATCGTGTATGAAACTGGTGGCCCGATTTTGAAATAATTTCACACAGATAGTCGAGAAGCAAGAATGTTCATATTATTTTGATTCCTCAAAAATATGGCCTCCAGAGGGCGTGGTCACTTTTTCCTATATGTATAACATGGATGAAACTGCTGACACAATTTGAAAATAATTTCACATAAATGGTCCTTGTGTGATCCTCTACTAAGATTGTTGAAATTATTTTTTTTCGTCTAAACACATGGCCGCACGGAGGTGGGGCCATTTTGTCCCTATATAACAATGTATGTTTATATTGGAAACTTATAAAATATTCTTGTCAGAAACAGCAGGTCCAATTTTAAAATAATTTTACACGAATGTTCCTTAGGTGACTCTTTACGAAGACTGTACAAATTATTCTGATTCATCTAAAAGCATTTCCACTAGGAGACGTGGTCACTTTACCCCTTATTTATGTAGTTGAAACTTTAAAAACTCTCCATTTTTGATATTGTCATATCACATCATTCCCCCAATGTCTTAACCCCCCTCCCTCTCAACACGCACATACACTGTACCTGCCTGTTTGTATTTAGGAGAAACTTTTAACTGTTCAAGATAGCAACTAAACTCTGGTGAGCGATATAGCGATTGCCCTCTTGTACTCATAAAGTAAATGTCCTACCTGATTCATTTGTTAATTTGATACCATAATAGTTATGTCCCTTAAAAGAAAGTTTTTAGTTGTTGCATCCCTGTTTGAAACTTTTTCACACAATTTCAGTCTTGGTATAATGCCCAGTTCAGTCAGATTTTTCACACGGGTATACATCTAACTCGATGTTTACCAATGTCAAAGCTGCACAGATCACCTGTGGGATATTTATCATGCCAATATTCAGACATCAAACGATAATATAATTCTGTAATTTCCCGAGGCAAAGATTTCATTTCATGGCTAGTAAAATCACACTTTTATCTTTTGTTTTCTTTTCATTAATGTCTTTCAAGCTTTATCTTAAGTCGGCAATAATTAAATCTTGCTTCATGATTTTTAATATCTGATTATTAATCCTTCGATTCAATGACACTGCATTGATAGCTTTCAGCCTGGTTCTTAGAAGAGCAACATCTGTACAACATTTACGAATGACGTTATTATGTCTGTAAAGTTCTTCCATTTTCTGTGAACATAATTCACAGGACTCCCTTTTTGCAGCAGGATTTTTGTACTTCTTAGGCTAAATGACTTTTTTATTCAAACACTCCTTTTTTCCGGGTGTGTTTCAATGCTTTTGCTTTTTCCAATAGTCTTATGCACATTGAACATAAACTTGCAGAATTCAGTTCATTGTGTTCAATTCCCAACAAAGTGTACACTTTATTAATGCATTTTATTTGATAATATAGTTTGGGTCATTTTGGCAATATATAGTTTATAAACACCTCCGGCACAGAGCTGTAATTTAATCCTGTAGTGATATTTTTAAGTATTTTAAACTTAAAAGTATTTTCAATTTCAGAGGGTACTTGCAACACATATCAACACAACAAGAAACAGACATGCAGATAAAAAGATAGGCATAGTTTTAAACAAACGAGTGAGTGAGTTGGGTTTTACGGCAAATCGACACACAATGGTCATATATCGCCGAGAAGTCATATTGCAAACGCCAACTGTAAAGCATAAACATTGATGTAAAAAGTAAAGCATACCTACAAACATCCATGTAAAAATGTAAAGAACACTATGAATAATGTAAAACATATCTAAAAACTTCCATGTAAAAATGTAAAGCATATCAAAATCAGTTATGTAAAAATGTATATACGTATGTGTTGAAATATCAGCTGCAAACATAATAATATTGCAAGATGTAAATAAAAATATGAAATGTTAGATTTTTTTGACAATTTCCTATCTGCTTTAAAATCGATAAAATATTTCCGACTGAAACGTTTTCAAATAACTCTTTCAAAGATTGAACGTCATGATACGTACTGCGTTGTGTGGCAAAGTTTACACAGTCGATTAATATATGTTTAATAGTTAGCGGTGTTTGACATGGTACACATTCAGGTTGATCTTCTTTATTTAAAAGATCAGAATGTGTCAAACGGGTATGACCTATTCGACGGCGAGAAAGAACAACTTCCTCCCTGCGAACAGATCTGTTCCCTTGGTGCCATTCCCCTAGATTAGGTTTGATATCATGAAGTTTATTGAATGAAGCACTGCTGCATGACCACTGCCATTTAGATAAAATGTATTTGTTTATATTAGGCCTAAAATCGGTCTGTGGTAATTTCAAATTAGATTGTGATAATGAAAGGGGTTTCTTTGCTGCAATATCAGCATTCTCGTTTCCATGAATACCAACATGACTGGAAATCCAACAAAATATGATAGGCTTTTTAAAGTTAGTTCATGAACCCTGAGGAGAATATTTTGAATGAATGGATTTTCCATATTTCGGTTATGAATTGACTGTAAAACAGAAAGCGAGTCAGAAAAGATAATAAATTTTTCTTCACTATTTTTTGATATGAAATTTAGAGCTAAATCAATAGCTTTGGCCTCGGCTGAAAATATTGTTGCATTATTTGGCAAACGTAATTTTGATTGATGAAGGAGGCTGACAGCAGCACAGCCAACTTTTGATTCATCTTTTGAACCGTCTGTGTAAATTGCAAAATAGTCCTTGTAAGTTGACTTGATTTCATGATATTTGGACTTGAATATTTCAATATGTATGCCTGTCTTCAATCAGTTGTCCAACCGTACGTTGATTCAGCAAGCGAAACTGATATTTTTGTTGTTGTAGCATACACACACTTGTAGTTACAAAAAGCTATTTATTATTAAAAACACTAACACCCAATATCAAACAAATGTGACTGAACATTTAGTTGTTAAGAAAAAACTGACACACACTTGGACAATGCAAACACCATAAACCTCGGACTTTTCCTTGGAATAATTTCAGCTATCACTAGACACCCGTTTGATATAGGGAAACTAAAACGTAAAGATCATGACCTTTGACCTCCAAGTGCGACCTTGACCTTGGAACTTGTGACCTGCGTTGTGCATTCTGCATTGTAACAACTGTTGTTTATGGAAATCCTTCTAGTAGTCAAGAAGACATGCAGCGGACAAGATGTGTGCATCCGATATATGTATCTGGGGATAAAGGTAATGATGGTAGGTTACATTTTATTCTATATATCTTTCAAATTTCCTTTGAAAATAACACACCATTAGTGGAGGCTATAAGACTGAAAATAAGCTTGAATTGTGCACTTTTCAGAAGAGTTTGGATCTTTATGTGATACATTACTATCATCTATAACGAAACATTTTAGATGTAGAACCCACCTCTACCAACCCTTTAATGGTAAATTATTAAGGTCAGAGTTATGTCCCTTGAAATCATTTATAAAAGGCATAGGTATACAAAACCCACCATATACTTATTTATGTAATACAAATATCCCATCATTTTATGCGAAATGTATGTCAGAGGAAATTATTAATCAGTCTGGGTGCTCAGAAATGAAAATTATGTGCATATATGAGAGTTACGGCCCTTGAATTTGTCAAAATATAGAAAAATTGGACAACACTTATAATAGTACATTTAAAGTTGTTTTTTTTTATAATTTTGTTCAGCTATCTTTCCGAAAACGATGTTATAAGTGGAACAGGTCATGCTCATGGGCTATAAAACCCTATTATTATGCCCCACTTCGAAGAAGGAGGGGTATATTGTTTTGTAAATGTCTGTCGGTCTGTCTGTCGGACGTTCGGTATGTTGACCAATCGGTTTCCCGATGATAACTCAAGAACGTTTGGGCTTATGATCGCGAAAGTAGATAGAAAGGTTAGACATATACAGCAGATGACCCCTACTGATTTTTAGGTCAGTAGGTCAAAGTTCAAGGTCACAGTGACCCGAAACAGTTAAACGGTTTCCGGACAATTACTTGAGAACGGTTGGGCCTGGGACCACAAAACTTGATACGAAGGTTGATCATGACCAGCAAATTATCCCTATTGATTTTGAGTTTAGTAGGTCAAAGGTCAAGGTCACATCAGTCAAACAGTTTCTGGACGATAACTTAAAAATGCTTAGGTCTAGGATCACGAAACATAATAGGGAGGTTGATCATGACCAGCAGGTGAGTTCTGTTGATTTTGAGGTCATTAGGTCAAAGGTCAAGGTCACAGTGACCCGGAACAGTTGAACCGTTTCTAGAAGATAACTTGAGAACGCTTGGGCGTAAGATCACGAAACTTTAACGGGAGGCTGATCATCATAAGCATATGGTTTTGAGGTCAGTAGGTCAAGGTCACATTGACAGATTATTATTAGCCATAAGCTTTTTATCATTACAAAAGCTTTAAGATGTTCCCTTAATGTAAGCTTATCGTTTGCAGGACATGGTTTTAATAAGATTTAACAATTAAATAAAACGATGTTATACACGTGACGTTTCAAATTCAAGTTAATCAGGAGTCAAAGGCAAAAGTAATTTTGTAGTATCCGCAAACACAAAGTCTAAAATGTCTTGTTATAAAAGAAGATCTATCGATCTACATGCGTACAATGTAATCGCGTTGTTACGTTTGAAATATGACTTTACGGTTGTTTAGAGCCGTCGTAATCCTATTTTGTTGTTTCCACGTCAAAGATCATGTCACCAATTTTGAAAAAAAAAATGACACACTTGATACTTTTATATAAAATAGTATCAATATCAACTGTTTTAATATTTTATTATCTTTGTAGAGTGTTTCTTTTTGTCAACAGATTAAAGGTTAATGTCATCTGAGAAGAAATGCATTTTGATATTGTTGTTCCTTTTCGCAAGTATTTAACAAATTATTATTTTCATATAAAGAATGCAGTATCCTTTGTTCAGTTCTCCTGGCATTACTTTACTGTCAAAACTTGATTTCGTATTGTTTTAACCCAATTACATATGCCTCATTTTAAAATAAGACATATTTGGTTTATCCGCTTCAAATCATGACTCCATATTTTATCTCAATACATGCATAGATTGAGCTAAATTTAAAAACAAAAACGAAATGTCAGGTGATTAGAGAGGCGTTATGGCCCTTGCATTTATTCACATTTTCATGTTCTTCACATTTTATCGTTACTTATAAAAAACATGATTAATACATGCGAGAAACATTACCGCGAAAATGTCAACTGATGTATACTTTTTTATTTACAATTTGTCTTTTAGTATTCAGTCCGTTAAAACAAATTTTATTTCGTTGATGATAACATCTGTAACTCGTCTTCAAATATTTTGAGTGATTTTTTAATTCTTATATACGTAATAATTTCATTTATCTCTGGTGGCTTATTTGGGATGTTTCGTGATGTTGCGTTGGCTTGCAAGCGGTTTATGCAACACGTTTCTTTGTGTTGTCCTGGCACACACGCCAACACACCATAACAAAATTTTGAAAGTTGTGTGTTGTTTTGGTATGCGCGCCAACTCAACAAAACGAATCTGATAAAGACACACAGAACACGACAGAAGGATACATTTAATTTCGTATTTAACAGAGAGCTCGAGTAACGGAAAAACATTCATACATTTGATGGATTCTAAAACTTTCACTGGAAGACAATAAGGCGCAGCTGTTGGCGAGAAAGTGTTTTCTTTGCAGTGAAGAGAGAACGTAGTTGCTCAAAGTTACTTATCAGTTTAATTTTTGTTACAAAAAGTCGATTGTCAGCAGTTTTGCAAAAGTTTGATAGAACGGTTATTATCTTACTTTTCTTATTTCTATTACTTTTCAAGAGGCAGCTGTAAGTACTCGAAAATCCGTCAATTTCTGTAATAATATCCCTGATGCGAAACCACGGTGCGGGGGACACCTTAAAATCAGGACTAGGCCTAATTTCCGGAAAAAGACATCAGTTTTGTATTTAGTGTGAAAATGACATACCATGTTTTTCTTAAAATGGTGTTAATAATAACATTCTGATAAGAAAACACCAGTTTTACCTGGGTTGAAGCAGTTTTCAGGAAATGAGAGTTTGTTTTTATAGCTTAGAATGTACTGGATGTCTCCGCTATTATTTTCGATCATGTAAAATGACAATGCATAGCATCTTAGTGTCATCATTTCTAGCTTTTCATTTCTTGCGAGATAGTCCTTGTCTTGGGGGTCTGTCTATAGACAATCAATAAATAGCAAAAAGTATTGGGGTTTCCATAATGCAGTGAAACATGGTCACGTGACTGAAATACATGATAAGAACGATAATATTGCGTAGGAAGACATCAGCAGGTACCTACATTCACTTTGATTCAACCGTGCCAGCAGGTTCTACACAAAATGTTAACAATGTAACACTACATAGCTTTAAAGCAGCATGCCTCCAGATCGTTTGACAACAAAAAAAAGTATTTATTTTGTGATATCTTGAAATAAATGCTGTATTTCTTAAGAAGGCTTTAAAGCTTAATTACTAACAAACTTTATGTTACGGAAACACTTGAGAATTTGCTGTTTTTACTACATTTTACGATGGAAATTGAAAAGCGTTTGTCACTCTTTTACCCCAGGTAAACTGTCTCGATTATAAATATCTATATTTTGGAGTCATTATTCACTACTTCAGCTATAGCGCTATTGATTACGACGATGGGAAAATGTCTTTATTGCCACGGCGGTCCGGGGTTCGATTCCCGACGCGGTCACCTGTTTGTCTTGATTTGGAACTTTTAAAATATGTTAGAAACAAAATTCATATTCTAATGTTCATAATATGATCAAACTTCAATTTTAAAGAAAGATTTTTTCAGCCAAATCTGGAGACATGCTGCTTTCAATCACCCACATACATTCTTATCAATACAGCTTATATCTGGCATGAAAATGACCTTTACTAGGCGGGAAAATATCACTATATAGTGATATGGACTACTTTCGGTGTGACCACAGAGGCATAATCGGCGAATTTCATTCCGTACTTGAATACTTTCGCAAAGTTTTAAGTTTCAAAGTTTTATTTGATCTCATGGCCTGAAAGGGCATAAGAGAATACAAACATAAAACAAATGATATGACAAAACATGTCAAGAACAAAACTTCATAAGATTTTGCAAATAATTATATTCGAGGCTAACCAGGATTTTATGTTTTAAATTACTGAATTCATTACCTACAGTAAATTTGCATATGACAGTAATAATAACGGATAACCATAAATACAACATAGTTTGTTTTTTTTTTGGGGGGGGGGGGGGGGGGGGGGGGGGGGGGGGGGCGGGGATTTAACGTCGCACCGACACATTATAGGTCATATGGCGACTTTCCAGCTTTAATGGTGGAGGAAGACCTCAGGTGCCCCTCCGTGCATTATGTCATCACGAGCGGGCACCTGGGTAGAACCACCGACTTTCCGCAAGCCAGCTGGATGGCTTCCTCACATGAAGAATTCAACGCCCCGAGTGAGGCTCGAACCCACATCGATGAGAGGCAAGTGATTTAAAGTCAGCGACCTTAACCACTCGGCCATGGAGGCCCCAATCATACAGAATATCATGTACTTAAAGGAATAATGTAACTTCATTGTTGAAATAAAAACATCATAATGCGTGAAATAAAAAAAATACAAACTACGTTTTGTTACACCTTTATTTAATTTTTAACTGTATACACTAAAAATATTAAGTAACACATTAAGTAATGTAATTTGTTAGTGTATCTTAGTTCTAAGCTATACTACTCAAATTGTTATAAATTTTAAGAATGAAGTATGGGTGTAAAAATATGTTTTTTGAAAATACAGAAGTATATACTATGTTAGATTACTTTATTTCATATAAATATTCCTCTGTGGAAGGGCTCGCATTGTAGATCCTCACTTGCTTGTGGTAATTGAAGAAAAGTAATGTAAAAGAACAACTGTAAATCCAAAACCCAACACTCCTGTATCCTGGACAATTGGAACTCCTGTATCCTGGAAAATTGGAATAATATTATTTTTTAACACACACACACACACACACACATATATATATATATATATATATATATATATATATATATATATATGCATTCTTGCAAAATATTAATAATGGTTTCAGTATACACTGACATATTATTATATATACTGAATTCTATCTTGTTGAAATAATACAGTCTTTCTACAATAAAATTTTGTTTGTTAGAATATCAAATTCTAACAGTTTATTTCATACATTTACAACTAGCTGCAGGTCTCCACTCCTGTAGTCCTCAGCCAAGTCATAGGCATATATAGCTTCATGGTATATTCTATGCCATTATGATACATCTATTGTCATATTTTCTGCCTCCTTTATCCTCTTCTCTTCTCTTTCCTTCAATTCCTGTTGTTGTTTTCTTTGTCTTTCTTGTCTCTTAAATTTTTAATCCTTTAATCTTTGTAGAAAATGTTTTCGAATTCCTTTTCATTCTTTCATATACTCACTCAAATGTTTGTTTTTCCTTTTGAGATAATAACTTCAGCCAATGTCTAGTCTTGTTGTGAGAATATATCAGGAAAGACTCATTGGTCAAAATTGGTGCATTAGGCCTATATCGTACATGTAATAGTTGATCCAACTGGCCAAACATAAAGTCTGATAATGTATTGTGCTTCAACATAAAGGGTGTTTCATCTTCCATTTCAATACCTTTTCCCCAAAATGATCCTCCCGGCAGATGATCTTTAACCATTCTTCTAAGTAATTCTGCTATTGCTGAGAAAAGAGTCTGAATAAATGAGACACACATTTCATCTGTCTGGTCATTTGGTTCTATTAAAGAATCATACAGAATATCATGTACTTAAAGGAATAATGTAACTTCATTGTTGAAATAAAAACATCATAATGCGTGAAATAAAAAAAATACAAACTACGTTTTGTTACACCTTTATTTAATTTTTAACTGTATACACTAAAATATTAAGTAACACAGTGCACCATAAACCGGTTTAAGCTCCCCAGTGGTGTTTTTGCCACTGACCGTTCCAAGGCGGTGCCCCACTGTGTTCCTTTGTTTGTTCGTTTCGTCTTATGTGTTGGCTTTGTGTGCGTGTGTGTTGTTCGTTTTGTCCTTATGTGTTGGCTTTGGGTGTGTGTGTATGTGTGTGTGGTGCACGCGTCTGCGTGCTGGGGGTTTCGTTTTGAGGAGGCTGCGTTTTTGGTGCGTGGCATTCCCTGTTTGATATTATTCTTTGTTTTTTTGGTCACATAATCAGCATCAGTCATAGTATCAAATGGGTTACATTCACCATACAATCATTTTTTTCTGCATAAATTTCAGTGCTGTAAGTTTCCAAAAATTCTGTAAGATGTTTAAATGTTTCATTTATGTTAAAGCTTCCACTAATTTCCAAAGTGGTCCTGTAATAAATTTATGTAATGTCATGTTGGTGGAAATATGTTGCCTGGCCGAGGTAAAAAATAAGATTGAAACGATTGTGTTTAAACCTGGTAAATTTTGATTTTACAGCCAGAGTATCTTCTTTTTTTTCAAGATATGTCCTCTAGGCCAAACTCACTCCATTTTTCTCATCCTCACCTACTGCAAATGCCTTGGAATATGTTCTAATCAGGCGTACCGTTCCACTTTCATTCCGATGATATTTCAGTTCTGGAGCTGCCTGTGATCCAGTATATTTGTCTTCAGAATATATCTGCTCAAATTTCTTCGTATATTTTTCACAAGTATCGGTTATTCCAACCAGCAAATAAAGCCCACAAAAAATGGTTAAGTCTTCCTAAAATTTCCTCTTCTTTCTCATCTAACTGATTCCATTTACTATTTACCTTTGGTAGTATTTCTAACTTACAATTTACTAGTAATGTGTGAAATATTTCCTCTGTAGCAGCTTTATCAGAATTGTGTTTTTTTACGTTTGATAATAATGTATATCCTGCTTTATGTATTCTGTCTGTTGTATTTATATCATTTATACCATGTAATATTTCCTTCAGTGTGTCCATTCAATGTGTCCATTGTTGTCTGTCCACTCTTGTCTAACATTTCTCTCAATCCCAAAGTATATGATTTTTTTTTCTTTATTTGCCACCACATAAGTTTCAATGCATTTTCCGTATATCCTATAGTTTATAAATCCTACCAGGACTGAACTGTTTTAATATTTGTCTTCTGGCCTGTTTCGTCGGGCCCTCAAGGGTGTTTCTCTTGTTGCTCTGTCTTCTGAAAAGGCATTGAGTACATACGTTTTTGGTTCTCAAGGTTTGCTTTTTATATTTTTATACACCGAGCATTTTTGTGTTTTACATGCCATGCCTTTTTGTTGCCATTACGTGTGTTAGAGATTCACCTGGAGGGGATTACTTTTATTTGCACTGTCCCGTGTCTTTGGAACATGGTGGGGGTAAGAGTGAGGCTGGGTGCGCACCATAAACCGGTTTAAGCTCCCCAGTGGTGTTTTTGCCACTGACCTTTCCAAGGCGGTGCCCCACTGTGTTCCTTTGTTTGTTCGTTTTGTCCTAATGCGTTGGCTTTGTGTGTGTGCGCGTGCATGTGTGTGTGTGTTTGTGGTGTGCGCGTCTGCGTGCTGTGGGTTTGGTACGTGGCATTCCCTGATTTAAATTTGTCTTTGTTTTTTTTTTCTGATAATTTCATTACACTGGAAACTTTTGTGGTGCTAAGATTTTGTTCTCATTTGGTTTTATCATTTAAACCCCCAACATTTCCTACCGGGGCAGACAGAAAATAGTGGGAGGAGCTACATTTTGTTACTCAGAAGCAGTAGCTAAAAATAACCATTGTAAACACAGGTAGCTTGTATATAGCAGATGAGGTAGCTTGTAGCAGACGATCTTTCAAAATACAGAAGAGCATGCAACTTACTTGCTGTTTTCAGTTGTAAAAGCTATTAATCCAATTTTTGTAAATATTTTCTTTAAAATCACTAGTTTTTCTTTTCTTCACAGGTACTTGATAAGTTTTGTGTGATTTCTTTTATAAGACATTGTTCTATAGGAAGTAGATTCCCTATCAATGTTATCATTCCAGTCAACAAAGCAAAATTTATTCTCATTTGATATGTTGTTTCATTTGAGAAATTATTTAATTAAATCCAAATTAATCATGATGAATGTAACACTAGGACTGTAAAACACAGTGTCAAGACATGAAATGAAACTTTGGCGGAATTTTTGGAGGCCTGTTTCAGTCTGACAATGTATTATCAAGAAAGTCAAGATAATAGGCAATTAGGGAGGACTGTCAAAACAATACACATTCATGGCATCAAATTTACTGATAAGTTTGTGGCACTTTGCAACTGGACTTTCATACCAGATTATTCCCTAATTCAATTGAAAATAATGCATTGAGTAGGGAAAATGGAAAATAGTTACTGTGGAAACAGAACAGTCAGAAATTACAACTTATTTATCTAACACAAGCTTCAGTAAATAAACACTTATGTACTACATGTACTAGTTATATAATAAGTATTTATTCACTTCATGCACATAATAAGTGTAAATCATTTTCTGAGATAAATACAAAGGTGATAAAAAGCAGGTAAACAGAGGTGACTGTGAATGTTGTGAATAATCTTCTGCTGCAGTATTTTTGTTGATAAACAAAGCCACGTGCTTATTCTGTTTACATTTCTCTGCTCTCTGAGGTTATGACCTCTAAGCCCCTCCCGGGAAATTCAAATTTTTGACAGTTGAGATTTTAAAAAAATCTATAAGTATACTTTCTTGACATTTTTTGAAAAAAATAAATGCACCAATAGAAATGATACATATCAAAGTATAAATGTGCATGTTTTAAATTTTTTTCATTCAGGAGTTCTTTCAGGATTTCAAAAAAAGGGTTCTCTGATGTTTACCATGCATATTTTATGTAGAAACCTGCCCCAGTGCCATCTTCCTGCTTTTATATCCCAGTTGGGGGTTTAATCCTTTCTTTTCTCTATTTAGTATTGTGAAAATATTTCTATAATAATCCCCCTTCTCCTTCATTTTTCTGAACTTTGTAGCAAGTTTACATTTCGACGAAGTCTATTAAATTCTTTTGATTTCATTAACTTTTTTTTTTAACCTTCTCTTCTATCCAATTTTCCTTTTAAACATCTTCTTTCTTCATTTATTGTCCTAATTGTTTCTTGTTTCTTCTTAAATTTTTCTTCCTTTTGTGTTATTACATTTTCACTTGTTTTTATATTCTCCTTTATTTCTATTTTGCATCTATCAATTTATGTATTTCTTTCTTTTACAACATCTTTCATCAGTTCTATTTGCTCCGTTTTTTCATTGCATGCTTCACAGCATTTTTACTTGGAATAGGATCCGAATATTTTCGTAAAACAAATATCACATTTAAATCTTAGTTTTTCAACGTAACATTTTTCTTCTTTATTGAAGTCATAATCCTGTGTATTTTCAAGATAATAGCACTAGAATTCACATTTGTAAAATTCACATTTGTAATTGCGGACAACCACCCCTTTAAAGCAAACTTCTGATCCAACTTGTTTGCTTTCGCCAGTTTATATAAATCAGTAATAAGTCCATTCTTTATATTTTCTTCACATATTGTGGTTGAACATATATTATCAAGTAATGGGTCAATATTTATAGTTTGTTCTTCTAGGACTGCCATATTAGTGTATATGATTTATAAGTAACTGTTATAAAGAATATTTTCTGACGAACATCCACAGGGTCCTGATGATGATGTTTGCGTAAACGTATTTTGAGATGATTGTAAGTTCACATTCACATCGATTCTATTATTATTAAAATTTCTCCACTGGTAATTGTTTGCGAAAACTTTTCACATACCTGAATTGTAAAGTCTGGTCTTTAACTTCTTGTTCTACTGTTATACTGGTCCTGAAAAATTCCAAAATGCTGTCAAATGACAGCTTTACACATTCAAACTTATTATCCTTCACTTAGGTTGTTAAAAAAATATTTGAAAGGAACATTGATGACGATAATATTTATTTTATAAAATTTATTTGATCAATAACCCTTTGTTTTTTCTCAATAGAAGATTTTACTAGTTTTAGCAATCCACAAAATAAGTATTTAAAATTTCAACTGAATTTTCAATTTTTACTTAAATGTTAAAATCTGGCACTAAATTAGAGAAATTGAGAATGGTATAAAAAATAAATATATTGCTAAACATGCTTCCACAACCAGCTTCAGGAAATTATAAGTACGTGTTAGAAGATGGGCTACATTTCTTTCGAGCAAATGGCAGTTGCTTGGGCCTCCATGACGGAGTTGTTAAGGCGGCTGACTTCAAATCACTTGCTCCTATCTGATATTGGTTCCAGCCTCTCTCATGACATTGAGTTCATCGTGTGAGGAAGCCATAAAGATGGTTTGTGGTTTTCTACAAAGGTGCCCGTATATGATGAACTAATGAATGGAAGGGCAGCATGGGTATTCATCCATCTTCAAAAAAAAACTTTTAATTTAATTTTGATGGGTTTAACATCGCACCGACACGATTATAGATCATATTGCGACTTTCCAGCTTTTACCCGCCTTCAAAAAACATTCGCAAAATGATAATAAGTAAATTGTGTTACTGAGAGTTAAAACTTAAAACTTAAAAAATCGTGGCAGCAGCAGAGGTATATTTTGTAAAACTGTTAATCATCAATTAATGAAACTTACTTGTAATTCCAATATTTCTGGATTACTATCATCAACCAAATTAATCAGACTGTCTTCTAACTTTAGTGAATCTGTTAGGGTTAGACCGTTTTGTGTTTTTTTCTTCCTAAACAGACAGGTAAATAAAGGCCATTACTACAAATTTTGCTTAGAAAGGTCTCTATTTTCTTTTCAGATTTGACCATAAATATAACAAATTTGCTTTTGTTGTCATACCAATTATCCACAAACATCCTTTTTTTCAAGGGTTTGTCTTAAATTTACAGGCTGTTTTGAATGTATAGATATAATTATGTCAAGTGCCTGCTGTTTCGGGTAGGGGACATAAAACATGTCATTTTGTCTATTATTTATGTACAGTTGTGTACATGGGTAGAACCAGTTCTGTCCCATAAGTCAACTTAACTTATGTTCATGAACAGACTCAATCAAACCGAGTCTGCAATTTTCACTGTTTGCTTTGTTCTCGGTGCTTCCGAGGGATCTACTTTCCAGATTTTATTAACTGTTCACTCAAATGAAATAATTATAAATATATTATAATATATCTCTAAAAACCCTGATATCGATATCTTTTCTATTTTAAATATTAGGAAACGTAAATCTAGGTCTCATGGAATTAGACGAAATGGTAATGTTAAGCGCAAATCTAAAGTCAATATATCTGTTGCAGACCTCGATTTAGTTCTTTCAAACTCTAGTAGACATTCAACGCTTTCTCGTCTCACATCTTTATCGGTTCAGTCTCTTAAAAAACTAGACGAGGAAGCGGACCAGTATGTTATTCAAACAGATCCGTTTTACACTGTATAATATCTTATTCAAAGTTACACACAACACGTTCTCCGTCCACATATTGACACCCAATCTGACCATGAGAGACATTTTCTTAAAATTTATTTCATGAATAAAGGTATTGACTTCATCGATGTACCCAGTATATTTCGTGACAAACGTGTCATTGATTTTGTGCCTAAATATTTCAGAAACTCCGATGTTCCTATTATCTGTTATAAATATAAAACACCTGTAAGAAATGTTATATTCAATTACAATAATATTGTTTTCGACTTAGATGTTCAAACAAATACCCCTTCTTACTGCGAATGTAAAAACTCAAAATTTTGCTATTCAGATGCCGGTCATATCATCACTGGTAATTTTGATATTATTAAATAAAATCTGGAAAGTAGATCCCTCGGAAGCACCGAGAACAAGGCAAACAGTGAAAATTGCAGACTCGGTTTGATTGAGTCTGTTCATGAGCAGTAATGGAAAATGCAACATTGCCCACGCCCCCTAGCACCGGCTTAAGCAGTATTCAATCTTCAAATCTAAATGAGTTGAAATCAATGATCCCGAAGGACCAGAAAATATAACAACACTGAGACGAAGTCGGGGCGACTTTTTACGGCCGCCACACAGCACTTAACACCCGCTGTTGTGAAGTAAATAAAATCTGGAAAGTAGATCCCTCGGAAGCACCGAGAACAAGGCAAACAGTGAAAATTGCAGACTCGGTTTGATTGAGTCTGTTCATGAGCAGTAATGGAAAATGCAACACTGCCCACGCCCCCTAGCACCGGCTTAAGCAGTATTCAATCTTCAAATCTAAATGAGTTGAAATCAATGATCCCGAAGGACCAGAAAATATAACAACACTGAGATGAAGTCGGGGCGACTTTTTACGGCCGCCACACAGCACTTAACACCCACTGTTGTGAAGTAAATAAAATCTGGAAAGTAGATCCCTCGGAAGCACCGAGAACAAGGCAAACAGTGAAAATTGCAGACATAAAGACAAACGTATTCGTAATTTATTCTTTAAATGACCTAAATATAGAATTTCTTCAACTATTGATTTTGATGCTTGTCGTGGTCAGATTGCGGATTCTATCGAAACTTTTTGTGTCAAGTGGTGTCGTCGTGAGAATGCTGATCCCAATGCTTTAACGTCTTGGAAACGAAATATTTTTAACATTGTTGATTCTCGAATAAAATTTTATCAAACTAATGAACACCTACTTCCACCAAAACCCAAGTTTACTTAAGACATTTGAAAAAGGAAATCAAAGAATTTCATTCTAAGTATGTCTTAGTTCCAGCAGACAAGGCGGCCAACAATATTATCATCATTTGACACCTACATTATATTAATGTTTTACAAAACGAACTAAATAGCACTAAAACTTATACATTGAGTCCTTCTGTTCAAAATAATTTGGTCACTGATCACATCACTGAAGTTTCTTATTTAAAGTTCGTATAGACGATCAACAAATTAAACAACCAACCATGTACTGGATTCCTAAATTGCATAAACAACCATATAAAGCCCGCTTCATCGCTAATTCAAGCTCTTGTACAACTACAAATATTTCAAAACTATTAACATCATGTCTAACTGCTGTGAAAGCCCACGTGGAAAGATACTGCGATAAAGTATACGAAAACTCTGGTAAACATTTATTTTGGTCGATTAAAAATTCTGGTGAAATCCTGGATAAGTTTAAATTAATAATTACAAGGTATCTACAGTCAGTGCATACGATTTTTCTACTTTGTATACCACTTTACCTCATAACTTAATAAATGACAAACTAACTGCCCTAATTCAAAAAAGTTTTGCCAAAGAGAATGCTACATTTCTCGCTTGCAGTTTTGATAAAGCTTTTTTTACTTGCGATATTATTAAACATTATACAATGTGGACCTGTGACGAAGTTTGTAAAGCCCTTTCCTTTTTATTGAAAACATTTACATCAGGTTTGGGAATGCAGTTTTTAGACAAGTAGTTGGTATTCCCATGGGAACAAATTGTGCACCCCTTGTCGCAGATTTGTTTTTATATTGGTATGAAAGAGACTTTATGTTGAGCCTTTCACCAGATACGCAGGCAGATATTATAACTGCATTTAATAATACATCACGCTATCTGGATGATATTCTTAACATGGATAATCCGTTTTTTTTGGTCAATTGGTGGGTACCATTTATCCTAGGGAGCTTCGGTTAATTAAAACTAACAATTCGGATACTGATGCTTCGTTTTTAGATTTACATCTCCCTATTTATGACAATATTATACATACCAAAATTTATGACAAGAGGGATGATTTTAACTTTAGTATTGTAAATTTTCCCCATTTGGATGGGGATGTACCTCAGGCTACATCTTATGGGGTATATATTTCTCAATTAATTCCGTTTGCCAGAGCGTGTAGTCCTGTCAAGCATTTCAATGAACGTAATCTATATATTACAAGTAAACTTCTTCAGCAAGGCTACCGTTATTACAAAAGGGTAAATATTTTGCTAAATTTTACTATCGTAATTCTGATTTAGTTTTAAAATTCAATAGTAATTTAAAGACACTTCTGCAGGAAGGTATTTCTAAACCCGTTTTTTTATGGGGATGTGGTTTACAAACTTCGTAAGATCTTGGGTCATGGTAATTTTTCCAAATGTATTTGGTAAAATTATAAAACGTTTTATTAAAAGAGGTTACGACCCAACTGTTTTGAGACATACCGCATGTTTAGTGTTCAACCCGTTTACAGTTGGACACTACGCTTCCCTTTTTGATTGTGTCTGACGGAAGAGGGGGAGGACTCTATGATAAGCAGTTTTTAAATCCTACCAGGACTGAACTGTTTTGATATCTGTCTTCTGGCCTGTTTCGTCGGGCCCTCAAGGGTGTTTCTCTTGTTGCTCTGTCTTCTGAAAAGGCATTGAGTACATAGTTACGTTTTTGGTTCTACAGGTTTGCTTTTTATATTTTTATACACGAGCATTTTTGTGTTTTACATGCCATGCCTTTTTGTTTCCATTACGTGTGTTAGAGATTCACCTGGAGGGGATTACTTTTATTTACACTGTCCCGTGACTTTGGAACATGGTGGGGGTAAGAGTGAGGTTGGGTGCGCACAACAAACCGGTTTAAGCTCCCCAGTGGTGTTTTTTTTTTGCCACTGACCGTTCCAAGGCGGTGCCCCACTGTGTTCCTTTGTTCGTTTTGTCCTCGTGTGTTGGCTTTGTGTGTGTGCACGTGTATGTGTATGTGTGTGTGTTTGTGGTGTGCACGTCTGCGTGCTGTAGGTTTCGTTTTGGGGAGGCTGCGATTTTGGTACGTGGCATTCCCTGTTTGATATTTGTCTTTGTTTTTAACAGTTAGGATTAAGTGGTAAGTGATTAGAAGTCAGGTACCTTATCCGTTTGGACACTAAAGATTTGTATTGATTTACTAGGGCTAAGTTCACGTCGGATCTCTAGGGAAGTGTAGGCTGTTGTGATACTTTCTCCCACCTGTAAAGTAACTGACCAATCCGAAATTTGACCCTGGAAATATGTAAAACTTTTTTCCCCCTGCAAATTGAGCGCTGTGATGAAAAGCCAGGAACGAATAAACCCTGCCTTGTAATGGAGTTTGAGGAGTTCAGCTCTCCAACAAGGAATGTACTAACTTTCACCGTTCAAGTGGGTTATCGATTATAGAGTCGGTCTCTACTCAGCCCCAGAGTTAGTCGTGAACTTAGCCTAGGAAATCTCATAACTGGTAATACAAGATATGTCTGTTGGCAGCGCGCTGGCTTATTTGAATAACTGATGTGAGAACGGGGTTCAAATATTACCAGAAATGTTCATATTTATATTTTCTATGTCAAAAACGGCCATAAATGAGCCAAAGTATGTGTCCTAGTTATGTAATATGAAGACTATTATAGTTAACAAGTGGTCAATGCGTCAAACAGTTTAGACAAAATATGGAATGGTAAGAAAAAGTTAACTGATTTCCAAGTTTAAAATGGACCAAAAGTCAGTCAAATAACTTTTGACAGTTTCAAAACTATATGTCAAAAGGTTTTGTCAAAATTAACCAAGGTGTGATGCTGTGGTGAGTAAGGTAGTCAATAGTGGAGCTAAATTTCATTAAGGATAAACATGCATCTGCCTACTTGACTGTCTTCTTTAAAACATTCGTAGGATCTGTAATCTTGATCATATGGAAGAAATGTTAATATAATATTATGATTTATAATACATACCTCTAAATCCAGGGAATCAGGAGTAATGTTGTCAATCACACTGTCAACGTTTTCTTCTAAAATAGGCTGTCAGTTTCTGTATTGAAGTCTTCAATGGTACTGAATTCTATATCCTGTATCAATTTTTTATATATTTATAGAAGTGTAATTAATTCAAAAGCTGTATAATGGCACTTTCTTGACTATTTAAACACGACCTTACATACAAATGATTTAGAAAACATTTTTCTCAATATAAAATTTATTTATTGTGTTGGATTTAATGTCGTACCTACACTATTATAGGTCATATGGTAACTTTCCAGCTTCGATGGTGGACGAAGATCCCAGGTGCACCACCGTGCATTATTTCATCACGAACAGGCACCTGGGTAGAACCACCAATCTTCTGAAGCCAGCAAGATTGCTTCCTTACATGAAGTAATCAACGCTCCGAGTGAGGCTCGAACCTATATTGGTGGGGGCAAGTGATGTCAAATAAAAAGGTTCATTATTTTATATACTGTAAGTCAAATATGAAACCACCTGCTAGTTGAATAGCTCTCAAATTCAAATAATAATACAACAAGAGCTGTCACTTTTATTGACAAATGCCCCCGAAGTGTTGCAAAGAATACTCAAGTAACTAAAATGATACATGAAAATTAAAGACAAACACCCAAGACCCAAATTATATTTAGCTAATGAACATTGGTTACATTTTGCCATATATTATTCTGTAGCTACAATGACTCAATTGAAAAATTGCTATATCCTTTCGACTACCGCTATCGTACACCGACGCACTACCTGAGACGCCAAATGCAGACTATATTTTTGGGGTTCTCCATTACCGCTACTGTTTTGCAGGCGGGCTACCGCAGACGACTAATACGTACCAGAAAAATGGGGGTGTTCATTTCCATAGCGTATAATGCAGTATTTGGGTAAAAAATGTATATTTTCGCAATTGAAAATAGAAGGAATTAACAAAAATATACTACATTTTTATGCTGCGGTAATTTTTATGTAAAACGGTTGCTACACTATGGTAGTTATGTCCATTGTGTGGTTATTGGTATTACTACTCTGTGGCACAACTTATAGTTTCTTGTTCCCTGCAATAGTCTACTATGGTATTTATATGCAGATAAAACAAACAGTTAATGTTATTTATTATAAGTCACATATTTAAACGCCCACTGCATCACTGTGGCAGTACATGCTAATTTGTGTGAATATGTATTAATACGCAGCGGCACTCTCTTTGGTTTCGCATGCCATTAAACTACTGTGGTAATCGGGGGAATAAATAATGCCTACAGGATAGGTTTTGATTACTAGTATAATCCTTTCGCAGGGTAGCCTTCTCAGCACTGTGGAAGTGCACTTAATTCCATTTAATATTTATAACTACACTATGGCACTGCCTTAAAGTTCAAGTTTCTCACAAAAGTCTACTATAGTTCTTAGTAACAGGACGAGTAAAACTACACTGCGGTCCTACATTGAAATTCGTTCTTCCTGCAAACGTCTATTGTGGTTATTATTCGCAGAGTGGTTTGGTTGCTGTACCACTTCCTCCCTATGTCAGCCCCCCCCCCCCCCCCTCCCCAATCCCGTCTTGATTTAAACATATTTTATTTCAAACATATGTGCATATTACATTTTACAATATCGATATTATACATGTTGAAAAGGATAAGATCCGAAAGCTAAGCTTATAAAGGTCTTCTCCTATATGGGGTAACTTGCAGTAAATTTGGCGGTATTACATTATTTGTTTGAAATGTATTATCGAACAAACATTTGGCTAATATGCATTGAATAGAAAAAATGACATGAAACAAAATATTAGTATCAAGTTGGGAATTAACAAATTTGAAAAGAATCGAGATTAGAAATCGAAGTTTATAGAATATATAAAAAAAGAAAAAAAGAGAGAAGTTTTATGTATACGATGATTCCGTCCGTTAATATGAACTGCATAGACAGATAATATTAGTCAAATATAAAGTGTCCTACAGAAATGAGAGGAAAAAGAAATAAATGTATGAGATTTGATTTGATTTGGATTGATGAAGGTTTGGAGCAAATTGGAATGTTAGTTAATGTAGTTTTAAGCTCATGGAAAACGTTTACTTTCCCTGATGTAATTTTGAACTGCTAGGAATATGCTGATATTAATGTCGACGCTAAGATTCTGGTCACCATACAGGAGTGTGTACAGAGTGACAGTGCAGAAGCTGGAGGTTGTTTGGAGGAGTCTTCTACGGATATTATTGTAAACTGGACATTCAAAAAAGAAATGGTGATTGCTCTAAGTGCTTCCGCACTGACAAAGGGATGAAGGAGAAATGTTTTTCATGTAAAGATGTTGGTTCAGAGAGCTACACTCTGTACGCAGCCGGGCATGATAAATTTGCCATTTCCGTGCACCAATGTAGAAGTGTTTTGGACATGTGGAGGTGTTTCGCTTTAGCTGTGATTTAAAGGAAGTCAGGGTTGGTGAGTTCTGTATTTCTGACGGTAAACTATTCCATTCTCTTAGAGCAGATGGTAGAAAAGAGTTGTAGTAAAGAGAAGTCCGAGTGCCTATACCCTGTATATCATCAACATTGCGTAGGTTGTATCGGGTTGCTTCATCAACAGACGGAGGAACTAAAGCTGAAAGGTAGCTTGGAGAAAGGCCATTTTTCATTTTGTACAGTAGTATGAGTTTATGGTTTCGTCTCCGGGTTTCAAGAGATTCCCAAGGAACTTCTTTATGAAGTTCACGAAAAGAAACTAGCTGTGAAGTTCCAGATACAATTCGTGATGCTTCGTGCTGTATTTTGTCGAGTTCTTGTTTCTCATACTGAGTGCAGTTTGAAAAGATAACATCAGCGTATTCAAGAAGGGGTCTAATAAAAGAAAGATATATTATTTCCAGAGATTTCCTATCAAGTTGAAATTTTAATTTGCGCATAATATGGATGCGTTTCCATGCCTTTTCTGTAATATAGGTGATATGCGTGTGCCAAGAACCATCTTCAGACAAGTGAACGCCAAGATGTTTATGGGAAGTAACAGAGGCTATTGGTTGATTGTTCATAAGAAGGGGTGGATGGAAAGGTTTTGATGTTTTTCGTGAAATTATCATTGTTTCTGATTTAGATGGGTTGAATGTGACTAGCCATTTGTCAGCCCAATCTGAGATTTTGTTGATATCGGACTGAAGAATATTTGCAGCAGATACCGGGTGATCAACAATTATGTGAAGACTAGTATCATCGACAAAGAGGTCAATATGAGAACCCATGTCTTCCACTATGTCGTTGATATACACTAAAAACAGGAGAGGACCAAGGATAGAGCCTTGGGGAACTCCTGCCTTTATTGTAGACCAACCAGACATGGTACCTGGTAGAACAACAGCCTGACGTCTATCAGACAGGTAATCATGAAACCAGTTAAGAAGAGGTCCCTGCACACCAGCTTTTTGGAGCTTGAGAATTAAGCCTTGGTGCCAAACTTTATCGAAAGCTTTGCTTATATCAAAAAAGACTGTGCGAACTTCAAGGCCATCATCTAATGACTTACAAAAGCTATTATATAGATATGTGAGTTGGTTAACTGTTGAGTCTCCAGGTTTGAATCCAGACTGGACAGAAGAGATTAAATTGTTTTCATGAAGAAAGTTATAAAGATATTTGAATATGATGCGCTCAAAAACCTTTTCAATACAGCAAAGAAGAGAAATCGGTCTGTAGTTATTAGGCAAAGATGGGTCGCCTTTTTTGAAGATGGCACAGACATGAGCATCTTTCCAGATCTGAGGCACCTTAGCATATTGTAAGGAGTAGTTGAACAAGGAACAGAGTGGAAATTTTATTTCTGAAGCTGTTTCTCGCAGGATACGGTTGCTTATTTCATCAGGCCCTGTGGCTTTGTTAATTTTTAATGCTTTGAGAGCGTCTTCAACGTCTTGGGGTGTAATGGAAATAGATAGAAGCTTATGTAAGGGTTCCTGATAGTAATTATTTGGCAAGTCTTTGTCTGAGTTGTTAAGTGACGACTGACTACTAAAAAAAATCATTTAAGAGTTCAGATTTTATTTTTTTATCAAAAACGAGTTCTTGTGTGTTAGGTTGTTTTAGTGCAGGTATTGTGTGTTTATCATTAGAGGATAAAAACTTTAATTAGTTTCCACCAGTCCTTTTGTGAAGTAGACTCTGATTTAAGCGACTCTGCCATTTTGTGGAAGTGATCAGGTTTTGCAGTGCGAATAAGTGTTGTAACTTCATTTCGGATTTGTCGAAATGTTTGCCAGTGAGATTGATTTTGGTTTTACAGTGATGGTTCTTGTGGGAATACATTCTTTTGAGAGTTGAAGAAGTTTGTTAGTGAATGACATTGTGTAGATATTAGTGTTATCATCCTTTAAAAGATCCCAATTAGTGTTTCTGATTTCACGTCTAAAAGAGTTGTAATCGCCTCAATCGTATAACCATATATGCCGTCTGAAGGTATTGGCTAGAGGTTTGGAGAAAGCAAAAAGGGCATAGATAGGGCAATGAAATCGTTGATTCTGGTGAAGTATTGGCTCTCCGACCCCAGAAGTTACAACACGGTGACTACACGAAACGAGAAAAAGATCCAGTAGAGAGGAAGAGAACTCTGTGAAGTGGGTTGGCTCAGTAATGAGTTGGTCAAGATTGAATTGTTGGCAGATAGAAAGAAGTTTGCGATACAAGTTCGGACTGGAGGGATTGAAATTAAAATCGCCAGTTACAGTGATGTCTGGTATATTTGTGTCGAGTGCCAGTCTAAGAGATTCTTCAACTATGGTAGTGTAATGTATATCTGCATTTGGAGGACGATAGAAGGGCCGATTTTGGCATGACTTGAATTCTTGTGAACTTCCCGAACAATTACGTCCGCCATTTTGAGGAACTGGGTAGTTGCACTGCCTCGTTCTGAACATTACACCAATTCCGCAACTGCGTGAGCATTCTCCAAACTCTGACCAAACACTCCATCTACCATCTGAAAATATGATGCCCAAGATTTGATCAGAAAATAAAAATGTAACGTGCATCATGTAATAACGAATTGTCTTGTTGATTAGGTACCTGCAACAAAAGAAAAGGTAAGGCAAATCTTATAAAAAACTCAAGATTAGACCTCGTCTAACGAAACTTAGTTTGCTACCACAATATTTTATTGAACTACAGACCCGTGTCGAATCTGAAATTCATTTCAAAGTTTCTGGAAAAAAAGTAGTTTTAAATGCCCTTCTACAGAGGCATCTATGTGAAAATAACCTTCATGAGTGACTTCTGTCTGCGTATAGAAAATTTCACTCGACAGAGTAAGCACTGGGGTATGTTCACAACGACATTCCCTAGTCTCCTGACTATTCGACCTGACTGCAGCTTTTGACACCATTAAATAGTGTTACATCTAATTACCATACGTACTATAGGAGCTACTCTTGCTCCCATTTAGATACAGGGTACAGTGAAAATGCTGAAACACACCTATAATGCTCTACTCGTACACGATAATTTCCCAACCTATATAAAGAACCCGATAGAGATAGACAAACCGGCCAGAAAAAGAAGATCTTGCACTCAGTTTGGCTAACCGTCATGAAGAACACAAAACAAAAAAGAAAAAACATGAGGGAACTGAATGTCCTGTATCGCTTTCCTGTCTCAAACCTTATAGTCCTGACGAAACCAAGATTTGAGGTAGATAGAAAATGTTTTTACTATTTTCAGTTGCCCTGGTGGTGTAGAGGTTGAATCCATTTTTTTATGGAGGATTAAAGATGGCGATCAAAATGGCGCCTTAAGCAAATGATAAGTTTATGCAACATTCAGATAACATATATTTAATCAAACAATATTGCCATTAGATAGTTCAATTTGTAAGTAGATATTCTCCAGAATGATGTGGACAACAAATGCAACACGTTTCCATAAAAATGAAGTGTACGTTACAATACGTTCCGATACGTTACCAATATGTTACCAATAAAGTAAATAAAGTCTTACAGATATTATAACTGCATTTAATAATACATCACGCTATCTGGATGATATTCTTAATATGGAAATCCGTTTTTTGGTCAATTGGTGGGTACTATTTATCCTAGGGAGCTTCAGTTAATAAAAACTAACAATTCGGATACTGATGCTTCGTTTTTAGATTTACATCTCTCTATTTATGACAATATTATACATACCAAAATTTATGACAAGAGGGATGATTTTAACTTTAGTATTGTAAATTTTCCCCATTTGGATGGGGATGTACCTCAGGCTACATCTTATGGGGTATATATTTCTAAATTAATTCGGTTTGCCAGAGCGTGTAGTCATGTCAAGCATTTCAATGAACGTAATCTATATATTACAAGTAAACTTCTTCAGCAAGGCTACCGTTATTACAAATTGCGTAAATATTTTGCTAAATTTTACTATCGTAATTCTGATTTAGTTTTAAAATTCAATAGTAATTTAAAGACACTTCTGCGAGAAGGTATTTCTAAACCCGTTTTTTATGGGGATGTGGTTTACAAACTTCGTAAGATCTTGGGTCATGGTAATTTTCCAAATGTGTTTGGTAAAATTATAAAACGTTTTATTAAAAAAGGTTACGACCCAACTGTTTTGAGACATACCGCATGTTTAGTGTTCAACCCGTTTACAGTTTGACACTACGCTTCCCTCTTTGATTGTGTCTGACGGAAGAGGGGGAGGACTCTATGATAAGCAGTTTTTAAATCCTACCAGGACTGAACTGTTTTGATATCTGTCTTCTGGCCTGTTTCGCCGGGCCCTTAAGGGTGTTTCTCTTGTTGCTCTGTCTTCTGAAAAGGCATTGAGAACATACGTTTTTGGTTCTTAAGGTTTACTTTTTATATATTTATACACGAGCATTTTTGTGTTTTACATGCCATGCCTTTTTGTTTCCATTACGTGTGTAAGAGATTCACCTGGAGGGGATTACTTTTATTTACACTGTCCCGTGTCTTTGGAACATGGTGGGGGTAAGAGTGAGGTTGGGTGCGCACCATAAACCGGTTTAAGCTCCCCAATGGTGTTTTTGCCACTGACCGTTCCAAGGCGGTGCCCCACTGTGTTCCTTTGTTTGTTCGTTTTGTCCTCTTGTGTAGGCTTTGTGTGTGTGCGCGTGTATGTGTGTGTGTTCCTTTGTTTGTTCGTTTTGTCTTCGTGTGTTGGCTTTGTGTGTGTGCGCGTGTGTGTGTGTGTGTTTGTGGTGTGCACGTCTGCGTGCTGTAGGTTTCGTTTTGGGGAGGCTGCGATTTTGGTACGTGGCATTCCCTGTTTGATATTTGTCTTTGTTTTTTTTTACAGTAAATCTTCAGTCAGATATAATGTGCATGTTCAATAATTACGGCACCGTTTTGGCAATGCACAATTATAAATGAAACTAAATGATGCAATATTGTTTGATCAAATATATGTTATCTGAATTTGGCTTAAGACGCCATTTTGGTCACCATCTTTAATCATCCATAAACAGTTTTGCCCAATGATGACAGAGTGTCATCAAACGGATTCAACTTCTACAACACCACGACAACTGAAAACCGTTAAAACATTTTCCATCTACATCAAGACAAGGTCCAGCAAGAAACCAGCTTTCCTCGTCAGGACTATTACCTCAGATAAAAAAAAGTATATTATTTTGCCTTCACCACATACAGACAAACATTCTGGCCATGTTTTATGTAAAATCAGGAATGTTGTGTGCGTTTTAGCCAAACAAACAAACGAAACACAAAATCATCTACATCTACAGTTTTTTTAGATACAGAGCTTGATTTAAATCATTCCCATGCAACTTTAATTTCTAAGAAAACCGACTAAAATAAAAAAGGCAATTCGTTTATCAATTTGAACATTCCAAAGATTATTTCTCCGTTCATCAGTGAATAAGTAGTTTTTAGCTGTTAATCATGTCTTTTTATCTAATTAATAAGATTTTTTATTTTTGTATTTTATTTCAAACGAAACATGGTCACATTTCAATTGTTTTTGCCAATTTATTCTGAGTAATATGAATCTCTTTCACTAATTATAACTTAATAAGTCTTTAAAGATGAGCTTTTCGTTAATAATTACAACACATTCTATGGAAGAAAAATATTTCGGAAAAATCTAGCTCGCACACAACTCCCATGTCAGTACTGAACACCGTTTGGGCAATGCACAATTAGGCCTTAGGTAAAGTATTACATACATATTTGACGTAGGTACGTTCATACCTATCGGACAGGCCGATTTTTGGCATGCCTTGAGTTCTTGTGAACTTCCCGAACAATTATGTCCGCCATTTTGAGGAACTGGATAGTTGCACTGCCTCGTTCTGAACGTTACACCGTTTCCGCAACTATGTGAGCATTCTCCAAACTCTGACCAACCACTCCAGCCGCCATCTGAAAAAATGCTGCTCAAGATTCGATCAGAAAAAAAATGTAACGCTCATCATGAAATAAAAAATTGTCTTGTTGATTAGGCACCTGCAACAAAATAAGAGGTAAAGCAAATCAAACAAAAACCTCCAGATTAGACCTCGTCTAACGAAACTTAGTTTCAAATTCAAATTAATCATTTCAGATTCATTTAGGTTCTCAAATTCGATTCAAGTTTTTGGAAAAAGTAGCATAAAATGCCCTTCTAGAGCAGCATCTAGATAAAATTAACCTTCACGAGTGACTCACTCAACAGAGTCAGCTCTGGTTTCAATGACCTCCCCTAGTCTTTCGACCAAGACTGAGTTGCAGCCTCGTGTTACTGGACGCCATTAAACATTGTTGCATGGCCTTACACAACATTTAAGGTCACAGATAATCACGGCATTAATGTCGTCATATGGAAGTTCTTAATGACCGGTATTCAGTGATACCGTCATGCAATATCCTTGTATATTACCTGGTTATCATATGATAAAACTTTTGCTACACGTTGATAAACCATATAGGGTAAGTTACAGCAAGTTCAGGACATGACAGGTTGCCGTTTGTTTTGATGATCCGCCTTAATATTATTAACGTCTGTACTGTTGGAGCTCTACTGGCCCCCAGTTAGAAAGAGTACATTACGAAATTCTGACACCCAACTACACGGTTCTACACGATAATTCCCCAACCTATATAAATTATATGACCCGGCCAAAAAACAATATGTCATAAGGTTTTCCGATAACAGGAACAATAATGTATGGCGCTTAACTTTCTTGGTGATTGAGGCCGATGCACGGACTGTTTTTAAATATGTTAAAACATATTCCTTTTCACGAAATTATTCAAACTAACCAATTAATTTTGTTGTTAAATATTTTAAATGTCTTATTTATGAAGTACAGTCTTTGATTTTAGATTTTTATTTGTGTTTATTATCATGACTACTGCATAGCACGTTTGAACTGGAGGAAATCATTCCAAGAACGTATGGTTCTTTAAGAAACAGTAGTTTGTTTGTGCTGAGTGTAAGATTTTGGGATCGAAAAGTAGTTCAGGTATCTTATAGGTATGAAACGGTTCTGATGGCTGCAATAAGACAATATTGAATATACTTTATTTTGTAAAATGTTATGAAAGAGGTCTTGATACGGCGATGTTCAATGGTAAGCATTTAGATGGCGCTACTCGTTTGACCTTTGTTTTAGCAGACACATCGAGCTGCTGGTTGTTATCATATGTTCGTTTAATATTTTATGTGAGGCATTTTTTGTCGCGGATGGCGTTGGAGCAATATTCGAGCTTTAGCTGACACTGGTGTTTTATTTTGTTTCTCTGTCAAGAAAATCTGCTCTATGTATGAAATGAAAAAAAAATGCTCATAGTTACAGCATTAAAAATCTGACCCCTAAGTGTGACATTGACGCGTTGCTCGGCAAATATTTACGCCAAATAAAACTGAATTGCTCCATGCAGTAAACTAACAACCTACTACAGTACGATGACGCGACGCCACGATTGTGAGGTAGCATAGTCGTGATGACGAAAATAGGATATTACTATTTTCCGTTATGCATTCGCTCCCGCACCTTTACACCTGATCTATGTGACATCTATATAATAAAAGTACCTACACTGCCGTATTATTGTACATATGTCAGACATCTGCTAACAAAACTGAATAATTGAATGTATCACAATTGAAGTGCTAGTAGTTATTATTATATTTTATTACGGTCATCGTGCTACCGTTGTAACACCGAGTGCATGAGATGCCCCTATAGTACAACGGCCGGATGGTGGTTGAGCGATGAAACGATTTCGAAGACGCGAGACCACGGCAGCACAGTCGTGGTAAGGGGACGGGGAAGAAGGCACGAAGTAATATAACATTATCTCCCTTTGTCATCTCGTATCATTGCTCTATCAACATGTTTAATCTCCCTCCAGCACTATCGTATTCTCGCATTATGTCATGACACCTGATGTGACATCCATAGAAAGATGACTCGAGTTAAACACTATAGATTACAGATAATAGTATTTATATCGCGTTCACTTCCGAAATTAAATTCGTTTAAACACATAACCAAAAGCATAATTAAATCCGTATTAAATAATTCAAATTATTTGGGGCAAATTATTTAACCAATCATTCAACTGAAGGATTAATTAACGTACTTATTGAACACAACTGTTCTGTGCATGCGGCGACATCAATACTTAGTCCGGTACAGTCCGATCCGGTGCTACACTGTCGTGACCTCGACCTCGTACCATCACCACATGAAACACTACACGTTGTCCACGCTTGCCAATTACCCCACACATGGACTGAAAAAAAAACCAACAAAAATTAATAGTGGAATTGAATACGATTCTTTTATATTATACTTCATACACTTTACAAACTACAGTG
Organism: Mercenaria mercenaria; assembly: GCF_021730395.1. Lineage (NCBI taxonomy): Eukaryota > Metazoa > Mollusca > Bivalvia > Venerida > Veneridae > Mercenaria > Mercenaria mercenaria. The sequence goes on from NC_069378.1 coordinate 5,798,610, forward strand.
CTAACAGTCACCAGTCATTTTGTTGTATATTATAATACATGTAGATCCCATACCGATGTAACTGGATGATACCTTACCCTGTCATATTGTTTGAAAACAAAACTTTTGACCAAAAAAAAATAAATAAATAACAGTGATTTTAATAAAATTGACACCGAATTTGACAAAAAGTCAGTAATCCTTTGGGAAAAAAGTAAACATGAGTTTTTTTTTATCACTTTTAACATATAATAACGTTTATTTGTTGTAAGGCCACGCTAAATTAAAAAGTTGTTGATTGGTCTTGCCGCTCGTATAGTTTCAAAAATTTAAAATAAAAGACATATCATTTTAGTTTTTAGCTTGCGCTCGCCCCACTAAAAAAGCAAGCCAAAATTTGTTGGTGCGCTACTTTTATGGACGAAACAGTGTACAAATAATTATAATCCAGTCTCACATTATTCTAAAATGGACTTTACTGATTTACCAAATTGAGTTGTTACAAACATCGGGTTGATTTCATTGAAAAAATGGATGATTATACATACGAATTTATTTCATTAATCTACTTTATTTTGGTAAAGGTCGTAAGTAAGCTAGTATTTGGTGGACTGGCTTTAAATAATCGAGAGCGCTATCATTTGAAAGCTATTGCTTTGTACGTTCTCGGTAAAACATAAGTATTGTATATCATAAATAAGTACGAGGTGACAGTACGAACTGACAGAAATCGGCATCGAAATCCATATAGCACCGTTCAAAATTCCGAATTTGTATCATGCCTTTGACTTGACCACTTTCATTAAATATGCATGATCCACATTTGACAAATAGTTATTTGTTTAAGAGCAGTTTACAAACATTTATGTTTATAAATACTACATCAAGATGCTGGAAGAATAACTGTGATGGTAAGGTTATCAAAAGTTATGAAAAAAGACTGATATGGAATATATTCAACTCTTGTAGATTTAACAAGGCAGGTATGATAACAGTTATCCGAAATCCACCTCAGCCGAATATTGATCAATTAACATAAAAAATTGTATCTAGTATTGTTAAAACGGTGAAGCACCTTGATCAATATATACAGCAAACATTTACTTTTTCAATACTAAACAATGCATTTTGACTGAAATATAACAATATAAAATCTAGCTTTTATTGTTATGGGAAGACCCCAGGTGCAGGCACGGATGGGGAACTGGCTCGAACTATCGACATTCCTTAAGCCAGCTAACTGGACTGCTTCCTTACATTAAGAACTTTACTCCTTATGAGAATTTCGAACCCACATCGATCTCAAAATATTGTCTTTGGAAGCTTCTTAAGTATTCACTAATTAACATATTTTAGTACCTACCATCATGAGTACAATTAAGTTGACAAGTTTGAAATTCAAAGTCAGTATGTTTGTCCTCATGTCCATCTTCTGACTTTTTATATCTTTTAACAATAACTGTGTCATCGGAATCGCCAGTGTATGGATCTTGGCAGTGATGTATTTTTACGAAATCGTCTCCGTCGTCACAAAATCGTTCTCGAATCCTGTTTCCTATCCCTCCATTAATTAAACAATTTCCGTCGCAGTTTGACCAAGCTGCCCATAATGTCCACTGATATGGGCCTGTAAAATTAGAATGAGCTATTTAAACACCCACTCAAGTATATCTAACATCTAATAAACGTAAAGGTCAAAATTGTCTCTGAAATCGCACACAATAATTAAATGAGCCGCGCCATGATAAAACCAACATAGTGGCTTTGCGACTAGCATGGATCAAGACCAGCCTGCGCATCCGCGCAGTATGATCAGGATCCATGCTGTTCGCTTTCAAATCCTATTGCAATTAGAGAAACTGTTAGCGAACATCATGGATCCTGACCAGACTGCGCGGATGCGCAGGCTGGTCTGGATCCATGTTGGTCGCAAAGCCACTATGTTGGTTTTCTCATGGCGCGGCTTAAATGATTCCTGGAAGTAAGGGCCTCTTGGTGTAGACTTAGACTTTTACTTCCTGCACTCCTGTGTCTTCCAGTTCACCCGTTTCCATAATAACGATACGGGGAGAGGTGGTCTAGTGATTTTGATGCCGGCCGCTCAACTCTGGAGTCGTGGATTCGAGCTCAAATAGAACCACGAGCACGTCTTCTTACATTACACCATTACTATTTTTTCAGGAAAGCGGGCTCCGGAGTACTAGTATGTCAAATAAGCTAGAGTTTTCATAACAATTTAGGTACAGTAAATTTGTATTATTAATAACAACAATAAAATTGTAAGTCATAAAGACTGTAGAGATACTTTATAAAACTACATAATATAGAGGTTGTTCATTACGTAAACTTTGAATGTCTGATACTTGCTGAAATATTATCCCAACTCTCAAAAACAAGAGTAACCATAATTTTGTTTTATGTCATTCGTTTGGGACCTTTCATGTAGTATCTCTTCTATCTCAGATATCTTAAGCAATTTGTTTTATTTTCACGCAGGAAGATTATTTCTGATTCTCTTTTAAGCCAGTGCTAGCAACTGGCAATAGCTCTAAATCAACTACCAAGTTTTAACCTCGCGTCGTTTGAGTTTATCTTCTACTTTTATGTGACCGAATCAAACAAAAATAGTCTCATATTTATTTTTTATAATCTTGGTATTGTGTGTGTGTGAGCAACAGAAGACTACTGTTTTAAACAACAAGAACAAGCAGCAACTGATTCGAGATACACAATGTATTCACATTCGAGTTGCGGGTTTATCCCGCTACCAAAGTTAAGTGTATTTCTGACAATCATGTAGCATCTTTATTTGATTCCAAATCACAACAAAAGGATGTTCATGTGCTAAACAAAGTAGTCCCATTCATGAACAATGCGGATGAATTATCAATGATTAAGCAGTTCTTATTCATCCTCTCCATCCACCGTCCATTCACACTGGCCATTTAGATTATATAAGATCTGTCAATGATTAGGTATTCCAGCCCATGGTTACATCACTGACTTCCAGCTGTTTATGTAAGGTCAGCCAGAGTTTATCTTAGATATGAGTCACATTAGTATTTGTTTCTTATACATGTATATTTATAGATTGGCATTTAAAATGAAAATAACTCTAGCAAAACCCGCAACCACCAGACATCTCAAGGCTTTGATATCTACATGAACCCGCTCTCGCACGTACCTAAAATTCTACTCGTAACACAACACGCATAACTAAAATCCAATGCGTTTTGATTGGTAAACAATATGGAGAGACGGCGTTTTGATAGCTATTTCAATAGCATTTTATAAAAAGTACATTTCCTATTTTTTAAAACATTACTTCATTTCTTAAGACAATATTTTTCTAAAAATGTCAAGAAATTAGTTGAATTTATTACAAAAAAAGATTCTGCACCATACAAGTGTTTCTCCTACTTTTTCTCTCTTGATGCAAGAAAAATGTCAACAAAAGGGAGGCCACTACTTCCAACAAATAGGATAAGTTTCAAAATGCATAATTGGCAATGTTTTAGTTACTTCTTCTTTAGTGGTGATATAGTTCATAAAAAATACAGAAACTGAATACATGTAAATGCTTCTCCCTTACAATTTCATAACTTCCGTTGCGCATGCGCAGTGAGCACTTTGCGATTCGAAGTTTTAGAGGCAAATCGCTTGTAAATGCGAGTTGATAATGATTTTATTTCTGCAATAGTAAAATACTTGCTAGATAATCCATCATCTGTAGAAATTTCTTTTTGTTTGCTGCTGTATTTACAAAAATTGAAAATCATTTCCAACTTTCTATGTTACTAAATAAAAGCAAAGTTTTACCGCCGAATTTATTCTTCAAGAACATGTCTTTTACACCGAAAAAATCGCGAGTGTATTTATGAATTTTCAAGCGAACGGCATTTTCTACTTTCAATCCGGGGCCGCCATATTTGTTTACATTAAAGGTCAAGGTCATTGAAATGCTTAGTTTTGATTGGTGCCATATTCCAGGGAAGTCGAAGTTAAAACTAATCCTAATCTGACTAAAGTACATCTCCTATTACGCTACGCTTAGGATATGAGAACAAGCTATTGATAGCCTCGTTCTGACGACCCTTTCGCTAGCAAGTCAGAGCTTAACTTACAACATTTTGCAAATCTATAGTTAGCCTTGATTTTTGATATTTACAATTCTTATGTAGAGATGTGTCAGATAGCTCGTTAGCTCAGTTGGCAGGCCATAAGCTCTGTAAGCGAGAGGTCCCGGGTTCGAGCCCTGGATTGCACATTTTTCTTACTCTTTGACATTCGAACAAGTTGTCTGGTTGGTTCAAATAAAAATAGATTTGCGAAAATAAAAATAGCGATATTGGAAATCCAAAATATACAGAAGACGAATGTGAATGGGTCGTTCTCAGATCTTCGTTTAGAAGATCAAGTACTTTAATCAGATTGAAAGTAATCCTGAATCATCACTCAGTAAGCACTGGTTATCAGTCCTTTTACTTTTAGGGCTATCATTTGACACTTCTGGCACTTCTGGCAGAACTGTCAGCCAAATCGTACGTTCACAATTTTATATTATTAAATATATTTATCCAGGGTACAAACAGTCAACGGCTGAAAAATTCAAAAAGTAGAACTATTTTTGTACGTCGTATACCGGGGTTTCAAACATGTGCTAATATGCACCACTGGGAGGCAGTGGTTTTCATACTTGTTAGTGAAAGATAAGCTTCTTTAAAATCAAAATTCAGAATATTGCAAACGTTTCGCCAAAGCATAGATCCTGTAAAAGAAAATTAACAGGTTTGAAACCGTATCCTCTTAATATTTCAATAGTTTTATTAATCTGCATTGTCCTTTAAAGTTATCGCAGGATCTTGCTTTTCGTGACTGGACAGACTGACGGCAGAATGGGGTTGGTGAGGAGGGGGTGGCGTGAGCAAGCCATAAGTTCCCTCACCTAATACCTGAGCCTAGATGAGAAGATTAAATATTTATTCCTATAAAATTTACCTGTGTCTACATTTTGAGGTGAGGGCGAACTGTCCAAGAGATATCTTTTAACACGAGAACCATTTAGATCTGAAAAAAGAAATATATTTAAGGTATACAGTTGAAATAAAACGATACAAAAAGCTTTTGAGCAAATGAGCCGCACCATGAGAAAACCAATTCGCGCAGTCTGATCAGGATCCATGCTGTTCGCTAACGGTTTCTCTAATTGCAATATGCTTTGAAAGCGAACAGCATGGATCCTGACCAGACTGCGCGGATGCGCAGGCTGGTCTGGATCCATGCTGGTCGCAAATGCACTATGTTGGTTTTCTCATGGTGAGGCTCAATAACATATTCCTCTCTATATATATGAATGAGTTGATAAATACGCTAGGCTTTAAAGTTTTATGAATAGAACACAATTGTAAAGTTTCAAAAGTCAAAACTTTAGCTTCTTATTCAAGAATAATAAGTTAACGCTTGATTATACATATACGTACTTTTTCATTTCAAAAGATTTAAGACTTAAAAATACACTAAAAACGTTACCTTGTGTGCAAAATATCAGAATTAAGACTTTTATATATACATGTGACACTAGTAAACTCATCTTACAGTTCTTAAATTTCCAACGTGTGATATGTAATTATAACAAAGCCTTTTTATTATCTTACATATTATATTTTACATCCGTTGTTAGGATCGCAAGTTAAATAAAGTTACAATAACCCCTGCATGATTAGATACGCAGGTATTATCCAGTTGCAATGTGTTTTTTTTTATCGTCTATACATTTTAGCTCGACTTTTCGAAGAAAAAGTAGAGCTATAATTGCACTCGCCCCGGCGTCGGCTTCGGCGTTGGTTAAAGTTTTTGATCAAGTCAAATATCTCTGTTACTGTCAAAGCTATTGACTTGAAACTTAAAATAGTTATTAATCATTAAAGTCTACACCAGGAGAAACAATCCCCTTAACTCTGGTTTGAATTTTGACAGAGTTATGCCCCTTTTTAACTTAGAATTTTTGGCTTAAGGTTTTTGATAAAGTCAAATATCTCTGCTACTGTTAAAGCTATTGACTTGAAACTTAACATAGTTATTAACTATAAAAGTCTACACCAGGAAAAACAATCCCTATAACTCTGAATCGAATTTTGACAGAGTTATGCCCCTTTTTAACTTAGAATATTTTTGTTAAAGTTTTTGATAAAGTCAAATATCTCTGTTACTATTAAAGCTTTTGATTTGAAATTTAAAAGAGTTATTTACTATCAAAGTCTACACCAGGAGAAATAATCCCCATAACTGAATTGAATTTTGACAGAGTTATGCCCCTTTTTAACTTAGAAATATTTGGTTAAAGTTTTATCAAGTTTTTACTGGCAAAGCTCTAATTCAGAGTCAAACACCGAGAAAAGTCGAGCGTGCTGTCTTACGGACAGTTCTTGTTTAAACTCATTTAACTTTGGCATCATAATTTGCAATAGTCGGTTATACGATTTAAGGTTATTCGTAGATCGTACTCTTTGTCAGCTAAGATAACAATGTCGTCCGCATACAGTAAAAAGATATTCGGTCACGTTCATCAGCATGGCGTCTGGATTTACCCTGGATTGTATAAATTTCTCCCCGTTGTTACAATTATGTCATTTTTTATGTAAATGTACAGATCATGGGGGCAAAGGACAGTAAATTTGAAAAGTTGATACCAGTGCGAAAAAAAAATCATAAAAATATCGAATTTTGAGAAATGCCAGGGAAGTGTAGAGCGGATGTATTGCACTTAGCACTTCCTCAAGTGACATTTTCAGCCTGCCGATTCCGTTGTTTCTATGATAAAAACGAGTAAAACTCCTGTTTCAGGACACTAAATATTGTGGCAAAAATGGCCCAAAATGCACATCTTGAGCGACCGTTGCCGTATTATCTGCAAATGACTGACCTAAAACATATGTATATTTTTAAAGCACGTGACCAGACGAAATAATAGTGGTAAGAAAATTGTCTCAAAACCGTTTACTTTTTTCCGCAAATTTAAGCTGAATCTGGATGGATGGATGACCGTTTCCATTTCGACCGACTTCCGTTAGGTTAGAGACCACCAATTGTTTTCCCATAGACTAACATTGTAACATTTTGGCGTGTACGGCCTTCCATACATCGAAACATGTATACCTAATTACAAGTTTTTCAAGAACTATCTTAGTTCTACCAAAATATCGGACGAAAAACATATGAATAGTGATACTTTATTTAAGTAATTTTCGTGTGAATGAGATGACCCCCTGTTTACATCATTGACATGGCGGGAGAAATTCGTTTGATAAAACTTTTTTTCAATACACATAAAATGTAGCAAATTTTGTCAAAATGTATAATAAAATACTGTACATGCAGTGAAAAAATATCAATTTTGAAAAAATAATCACTTCCTGGGTTTGTTTACATGACTGACCAATCAGAACGCACAGACATTACCTTATTCCCAGGTATACACTTACCTCATTCCCAGTAAGTTCCCTGTACTTTTTTGAATTGGTGGACTCTGACCGTTACATCAGGTAAGATTTAAGACCCGGCCGTCTACACGGAGCTCAAGCATTTATTTATTGTCCTATCTCTCACTACGGTTTGCGAGACGCCTGTATTAAGAGACGACAAACGTACTCTATGTGACGTGAAATACAACATGACATTTCGGCACGAACAAAATTATTTCACATAATATATCATAATTAGTCATAGCATATCTATACCTGACTGAATACACATATCTGTTTATGTATTAACATGTATACTTATACTGTAATAACTAGTCTACTGTTAACTATAGTTTAATTAAACTATAACTTGATAATAAATTACATGGACTTTGAAGTTTTGCAAAACGTGGTCGACTCGCTCAGGAAAAACCAGAAATAAAACTCAGTTTTGTATTTCATATTTGTAATTCTTTTCTTTTTATATTTATTTTGAGTGAAAATTCTGGAAACCTGTACCCATTTGTCATCGCGTGTAAGCCTCATTCTTGCAAAACCTCTGAGAGTTACAATTTTTACTTATACTAATAAAATATATATTTACGTAAAATAAGTATTCTTATCTTATATAGTCGTGAACGATATAAAATAATGTATAAGCATGCAAATTATACAACTTGACTCTGTATCTAACAATTTCAATTTTGAATAGGACTAAAAAACCTTTACAAGATTTTTTAAAATCGTGCTTTTCATTTTGGCATTGAATTTGAATTAACGCGATGTCGTCTCTAGTTGTGACTTGCTAGAACGGATTTTCAATAAAGAAAAGTCTTGCTCCTGTATAGCTCGAATCATTCAAGAGTACTTAATTAAACCCGTTTTGTAATCAATACCGCTAGGACAAAGGTACTCCGACTATACGATGTAACGCGGAGTACTATAAATTACACAACAATTACTCTTCCACAGGAATCCTTAGTTCTATAAACAGTTTAATATAAATGCCCTTAAAATACATCTATGTATTCTATTCAAGAAACGTACCCAGCCACAATACGAAACTGGCCCCTGCCACTTAATGAATGTATTGACGATCTGTTCTGCAGTAAATATATCTATACAAATACCTTTAACCCTTACCCTTCTAAATTTCTATAATGAACTTGTCCATCTTTAAATTTGGACAGTATTTTTAACTGTTAATATGAGTGCTTACCTAAAAGATACTGACTGAATGGCGAACAGTGCAGATCTTGATCAGACTGCACGGATGTGCAGGCTGATCATGATCTACACTGGTCGGAAAGGCAGAATCAATCGTGTCCAGCATAATAAGGGTTAAAGGCATATTTCAATGCAGATTTGAAAACATACCAACATAAGGAAGGGAATAAAGGTTAATACATACAAAAGAGAAGGATGCATATCGCCTTGTTTGCTTGTTTTGATAAATTGTATATGTTGTGATGGCATGCCCTTGGTAGGCCTCGATTAAAAATATTACAATTCATAAGCATTATTTTATTACATTATTACAATAAATATAGACCTTATAAATGTCATTTTATAGATAGTTTATGTATTATTCATCGTCGGATATCCACGGTTGCTGATTACGCTAACGTTTAATGGAGGTAACGGAATGGATCACCCGTGGGTATCCGACGATGTGTATTATTATACCTGCATTAGGTCTGTAATAATGGGGCATTAAAGAAATCATATGATACTAAAATGAGGCGGGATATTCTAAGATTTAAAGATTTTAACGGAGGGTTTTCTACGCAAAGAAAATTAATACAATCTCATTATCAAAGTCTGCTTGAAAAGAAAAACTACATAAAAATACACATAAAATGGTTTTGACAGGGAGGGGTTTTGTCGTACATTCTTGGAAGGCACATTTGCCTAGAACTGAGCAAAACTTAGACAAGATAAGTGACTTTAGTAGACCTCCTCTGCTTGTACTGACAGCGCTTTGTTAGTCTCGTATCTAATTTTGTTGTTAGAAGACATAAAAATTTTGAATGGATTGAAATTCTGTATCACTAATGCTCGAAAGTACAAATGTCAGTTACATAATTTCTGCCGACAGAGATATTTCAAGTTCCCCCGTACTAACCTTAACTACACTGACATATTAAAAATCACCATAAAACTTGGATACAAAAGAATCTTTACAGAAGTCACGCGCTATATAATTTGAATGACTGTTAAACATGGAAACATGAAAATAGTCATGCAGGTTTGCCTTTAAAAAGGCACTGGCCTGCAGATCGTTCTACAACAAAAAAGATGTTTTTTCAGATATCTGAAAATTAATGCTAAATTTCTTAAGAATGCTTTGAAACTTAATTACTGACAGACTATATGTTACGGAAATACATGAGAATTAGTTGTTTTTACTACTTTTTACGATGAAAATCGAAAAGCGTTTGTAACGCTTTACTCGAGGTAAGCTGCCTCGATTATAAATATCTATATTTAACGCACATTGAACACTAAATCCTTCAATGCGCTATTGGTAACGACAGTGGAAAACTTTTTTTATTGCCGCGGCGGTCCGGGTTCGATTCCCGACGCGGTCATCTTTTTTCTTGATTTTGGCATTTTTAAAATAGTTTAGAAACAAAAAACTCATATTCTAATGTTCATAATATGATCAAACTTCAGTTTGAAAGAAATATCATTTTTTGGCCAAAATCTGGAGGTCAGTGCCTTTAAGCATAAATTTCAGTAAAATGACTGGCTATATATACGCAGTCGCCCCGATAAGAGAATGGGAGAGCAATGCTGCTTAAACAGCAGGTACAGATATAGGACAGTTCTCTTTCGTTATGCAGTAACCTAATGCAGCCGTTGTCGCTTATTTCTGATAACCTGTGGAGGATATGTAAGATTGAAATATTTTTCACAAGTGAACACCATATGCAATATTTTCACGAATGGCATAGCCACGAGTGAAAATGTAAGATATTGTGTCCATGAGTGAAAGATACTCAGATCTTATATGTAAAACAAAACAAAAATCTTTTTATTTCACATTTTGACTGAATTTACTCATTTTATATTTTCTTACCAGTGACAATATATTTGATATATTTCACTGTGAAAATACTAGATTCCTTGTCACTGCACTTTCTCTCACTGACCTCTATCAATAGGTAAAGTATCAAGTCAATACCTTACATAGTATTCGAGTTATGACCCAGACAAGGTTTTCAAAAATGAGAAATAATTCAAAAAATGGGACAACCTAGATTTATTGTTCCTGGTCACTGCAGTCACTGCACTTCCTCTCAATAAGCTCTAACATTGTATAAAGTTACAATTTAGTATCTTTAATACTTTTTGAGTCAATAGTATCCTCCGGACAAGAAGTGTGACAGACGGACGGACGGACGGACAAGGTGGCGACTATATGGGACCCCCTTTCGGGGAGCTAAAAAAAGAACATAATTGTTTTAGATTTCCATGTGTTAATCATTTGCCCAGGAGGAAATATCGAATCAATTTTCATGTTTGTTATGATTTATGGATAAGGTATTCAGTGCGCTTAAAATTTTCCTTAAACGTGTAAATCAAAATATTATTACAACTTGTGCTGTCTTACTTTTTAGTTCCATATGTATTTAAACTAGCATGTTTTGATCTGATTCCAGATCTGATCTGGAATCTTAATCATATTCAAATTTGAGACTTGGTTCTGAAAAATTAGCAAGCAAGTAAATAAAGAAGAAATTTTGACTTTTCACTTGTGATATCACATAAAGAATGTTACATTTGTGTCTTTCCACATTGAATGTATTAAACTCGTTAAATAAAATTGATAAAATGCTCGACAGAGCCTCGCAGTTTAACATTTTATTCAACTCATTTAATAAGTTCAATATGAAAAGACACTCATGTAACATGCTCTTTATATCCAATATTTTTCTGTTCATATACCTGTAACATCTACTGACCGCAGGCAATCACCCACAATGTTAGGTCAAACCCTTCAACAGCTTCTGATCAGAAATTGTTTTAGTTTTTACTTTAAAATGACTTTGACCTTTGATTTGTAAATCTAAAAAAAAAAGCAATAAGTGCCATCTAATAAGCATAAGCACACTGTAAGGCTATCACCAAAATCATCCAAGAATCGTTGGTGCGATTTATGGACCAAGGTGGTTTAGGGCATAGCCATTAGTTTCTAAAGGGGCCATACGCCGCTTTTCATGGAATTGCACTCTGTGCATCATTGAAGGTTCCATGTGCACCGCTGTATGAATACATCTGCGGATGTCTCTCAGTTATATTCTGGTACTTATAACATGTGTAAATGCTGAGATATACTCAACCAGGGGCTAGAGGGCGTGGACAGTAGCTTGCATTTCCACTACCGTCCACGAGCAGGCTCAATGAAACCGACCCTGCAACATTTTCGTTTATGTCGTGTTGGGCGACCTGTGGTTTTCCACTTTTTTAGTTTATACACGTCTAAATGTACAAAAGACAGCATTTAATTCATAAATATATTTTATATGTCTGATTGAACGACTAGTATTATTATACTATAAACTTCAATAACACTGCTGTTTGTATATATAGAAACTGACAAGATGTTGCTGGTATGCTAATTAAAGCTGGTTAAATCAATACACAATTATAGATCAAATAAATTGAAAACTTAATATTCCATTCCTAGAAATTGTTTTTTTTTTTTCATCAGAGAATATGCATTTATCAGTGTACACCGGAATATGTTTAAATGTATGTAAAATAAGACGGTTTAATTTTACCAAAGTAATTCTTTCGACTTTTCTGTTGCTGTTTCTGAGTTTGGCGTTTGTAAGAACTAAACTAAAGGAACACAATGGTGTTATTAGAAAGAGTGAAATAACAGGTGATACGAGACAATCCAGTAATGATCTGAATTGGTCGGATGTTGCCAATCAAACAAAGATAAAGATAGATAATCAAGCGATTAACTCGACTGATATAAAGAAACACGAAGACAAGAACGAGGACGCCGATATTTCTTTGAACCCTGAAACGGCTTTGTCGTTAAAATCCACGACAGGCTTAACGCAAATGCTTCAGAGTACAATACAAAAGGCATACTTAATTGAAAATCCAGATTTGTGTTCATCTGTTAAGGACCTCAAAGTATTAGTAATTGTACATTCGGCAACATCTAATCTCGAGAAAAGACAAGTTATACGGCAGACATGGACAAACAACTCCTATTATCCAGACTTGGGGACAGTAAGAAGGTTGTTTCTGCTGGGTCGTACAATGGACAAAGAAAAACAATCGAGGATAGAACAGGAATTTAAAAACTATACTGACATCTTACAGGGTGACTTTGTTGATTCTTATCATAACATCACACTGAAAGGAGTTATGGGGTATAAATGGATATCTGAAAGATGTAGGAATGCAAAAGTGATACTCAAGGTCGATGATGACGTAATCATTAATATGTTTTCTTTTCTTACCACTTATGTATCAACCATTCTATCGAAGTCAAATCATATTTTATGCCGGCGTATGTCAAATATCGTAATTCGACGGAACCCTAAGGGCAGTTGGAATGTGAACCCAGAGGAGTTCAGCGGGGAGAGAACATTTCCCACGTATTGTCAAGGTTTCATGGCGTCATTTTCAAATGACGTCATACCAAGTCTATATAAATCTGCGACAATAACGCCATTTTTCTGGATAGATGACGTATATCTGTATGGACTGGTCCCCAAAAATATTCCTAAGATAAACTATACCAGTCTAACATACGGTAAAGATATTATATGGGGAGCTAAAGATGCAATACAATGTTATTCAAGAAATATGAAATGTAAATATACTGTGGTTCTAATTTGGACCGACGTCCCAAATCACATGACGAAAATCTGGTCATTAATGTTACATAATGAAAAACGTTTAAAAACTTCGTAAGTCTGTCGTGGGCAGGTTTTTAATGGTAGATCTTGATCACTTTTGCAAAAAAAAATATATTTTAAAAATTATATAAATAAGATTTTAATTTAATTAACTGTGAAATTGTTTTTAGTCACAACTAGTGACGGAATATTATATCAATACTTATATATAGAGAGAGAGAGGTAAAAAGACTGAAATGTCCGTATTCTCGTCTTCTAGATTTTTTCGCGTTTCTTACAAGATAATACTAATTGTGTTGCTTTCTATTTTACTTTTGTGTTGCTTTTATATATACGCTCTACAAAATGGACAACTTAAGCAGTTAAGATTTAACCGAAGTATCAATTGATAAGTGAGCATTTCTTTTTCGATTGTTTGAAATATAAACTGACCATATAGAATTAACTAGATTAATACGTACATAACCACCTTTCCTGGACAAAATGCTATTTTATTCAATTAGTACAAGCCATAGAAGAATTTTTCAAATTAATATAACTCGTTTTAATAATTAACATTGAGGAAATGACCCAGATGCACGTCTGTTTGTAACATAACGCATTCAGCTGCAGCAGGCATCTTCCTTGTATATCCCCTATCTAAAACTTGGGCATTTCTTTTGATACAATAAAAGCACATAGATTTACAATATAAATATTGCTTTTGCGAGGAAGAAGATATTTTTTCCGACCCTACATTTAAGTCATGTTACATGAACCTTTTTTTAAATCAGGTGCTAGTTGTTTTTTTTATTTCTCTTAGGTATAACATGTATAATACATGTATGAACCATTCGAAATGACCTATTATCACATACATTGCTATAAAACACTAATGGCAACATATTATTACACGAGTTGTCTCTCTTTGTCTATACCAGTTTTGTTGATCCAATGATAGAGATTCCACAGGATAAACTTTTATATTCGTACTTTGATATCGTTAGACGTTCGTATTTAGCAAAAAAACGAACGTATTTTGGCCGGTAAGCTCTAGCGATTATCATATATATATACACACTCACAAATTACTACTTTGGCAACACAGCATTCTTCAAAACATGGGATCCACGAACTACATCAACACACTATGTTACAGTTGTTTGAAATAAAGTATATAAATTCTACAGCATATTTGAACAATTTAAAGTATCAGCACCCACCAATGTGCTCCATAAGTAACCTACATCAAATTGTTCTGACGTATACTATTTGGAGCACTAATGGCGATAAGCAGTAAACTTAAATACAAACGCAAGCAATAACAGAGGTATCTAGTATCACAATGCATATAATATAGCAAATGCATTTCATCACTGTACCTAAGAAATTTACATGTACGATTTTCGGGAAAAAAATACTGTTCTATTACTCGTATTCTCAAAGCCAATGTTGATATTTTACTTGTAAAAATACACGACCGTGACGGGGAATAATGAATGTATCATTACACGCCTAATAGTAACGTAGTGATGCCCCTTTATCTACCAAAACTTCACAAGGTCTGAAGATGGTTCGTTGATTTTACACATTTTTACACATTTTCAATGGTGAGTGGAGACTTTATATCAAGTACCTCTTGTGTAAACGGTTTCTTAACACTTCTTTCTGGTACTATGTCATCTCGTTTCTGCCCTTAATTCTTTTTCATTAAGGTCTTGCGTTCTTTAGATATTTTTCGCTATAGTCTTCAAATGTTTATATGTTTTTGTTCATTTTATAATGCATGTAGACTTGAACCTGTTTTGAATAATCTTTTCAATATTTTAGCAAACAAAACAAGCCCCCATCGAAGTGCCTAACACTACTATACACATTCACCTGCTTTGGGGAACTATTTTGAGGAGAAAAGAAAGTAATGACATTTTTGTAATACCATGTGCTTCTTTCGATGCAAATATAAACGCCTGTCATTAATTTGAGGATATAAATCGAAACTCTGTAATATAATTATAGAATTACTACATAGAATGGACTAAAAGACATGTGTCATTTAAATATTAAGTCCATCGGCACAATTAAAAAAGAAGACTGAACAATACTATCTTATGCTATCTTTATATTTCAGTTATAACCTATTCCCACATGAGAAATGTCACAACAAACAACTATGTAGGAATAATACTCCATTAATGTAATGACAGTACAAACGTTACAAATAGATATCGATCAATGTCATGGAATTTGACATGTGATGCCGAAACATGTATCCTTGCACGATGCGCCGACGATGAAACGTCAATTGCAAAATGACTAGTATGAAAATATTTTTACACAACTGGACTCCGCGTAACTGTTTTATTCATATCCTGCCATCGCTTATCACCCAAGGTATCGGTCCGGTACAATTTCTCCTTCTTTGCTGTATAGTAAAACAAGCACTTTTGGACATGGATTGTGAATTTCACAACACATTTACCGCATTGACAGCTCTGTATTTCTGAAGATTAATCCTGTCCCAATATATATATATATATATATATATATATATATATATAATAGAAAAGTACTATCATCAGCAATAAACTTTTTTTTGCTACACATCAAAGTATTAAGTCACTATTCAAATTTCCCAGACACATCTGTCATGGCCGCCAGTCTGGAGTAGTTTTTTAATCCTTCCGCACAGAAATGTAGCCCTGAAAAACACAGATAAAACAACTGTTAAAGACTCCAGAAATGACACAAAATGTACAGTGTCAATAAATACATTTGGAATTTAACAAGTCAAAGTAGAGATGGCTTTAAATTGGGAACTTCAAAATTTCAAAGAACTACTTCCTAGGGGTGACACCCTAATTACCTAAACGCGATGACAGGGTAGTCGGATGGCAGGATAGTAGGATGGCGATGTTCGGATGGTAGAATGGTAGGGTGGCGAATGTAGGATAGCAGGATAAAGGTAATAGGAAGGTAGGATAGCAATGGTAGGATGATATACTGCCTTTCTATTATCGCTATCCTACCAATTTACCAACGCTTTCCACTCATTTTACCATCCTACCATCCTATTATTCTTACATCGCTGTCCTACCATCCTACCATCGCTACCCTACTATTACAATTAAAGCCATCCTGCTATCATATCGTCCTTCTAAACCACCATCCTACTATCCTGCCATGATCGCATTTCGTCCTTTTCTTCTTGCGTACTAATATTAAGTGCATACTGAGCGCTAGGGCGGTCATTTTCTTGCTATGTCGTTTCTACCAGTTTGTAGACGAGAGCTAGCTTCAGCCTTGTCAGGGTCCGCTTGCTTACATTTTTAGTTAACGGTTCACCAACCGGATTCTGGTATGAGCGTCCCAAAGATTTATATTTTCTCATTTCTCCTGACTGTGTAGATTTCTCTTAAACTCATGACCATGAAGTTGGTAGGCAGTTGGTAGCTGAACATTCAAATAACAATCTACTTACTAGATGCCAGCTGGCTGGTCATAACTTATTGGAAAGTTTTATTACTGATTAAACTCAAATTAATCGCAGTTTATATAAGAAACATAACAACTCTTGATGTATATGTGTATCAACTTTCATTTCGAACGAATCAAATGCTTACGTGGTTATTTGTATTAAAGCATCTTAGAATAAAATGGCGCATATTTTCATCGAAGCGATACCCATGTCATTAGCTTGGAATTATCACGGTAAAAAAGTGTGTGAAGTTTTTTTTCAGTTGTAATATGTATGAGGATCATTAACTACAGCAACTGCTAAAATATCTTTCAAAGTGTATTGGATAAATCTAAAGAAAATGTATCACTTAGGACGTTTGCTATGAAAAACGTGGAAAAATGTTATCAAACTCCACAGATTCGTATTTCTTCTAGACTTGTTGGTGTAATACATACGTCTGGATCGCGATCGCAATATTCTCAAGAAGACGAAAGAAAGAAGAGCGAGAAACGAGAATCGCAAAAACTGCATTATTCATTTTTATAACAACAGTTACAAGCAACATGTTAAGTTTCATGTTTGCCTTATAGTTGTTTTTAATGTAAGCTTAAAATAGTACAGATATCACATCATTCAAAACCGCGCACATCTTATGTTTCAAAATATCATTTTTGTTTTCTAAAGTCTTCCGTTACTACGTGACAATTAAGTCAGAGATGTTGCTACTGAAAAACATACTTTAATGATGAACTTATATAGAACTAGCTGCACACCAAAAATAAAACATACTATCATGTAAAATTGATCGATCTATTTTTCAGTTATACAATTTGCCACGCCATACGGAACTGAAGTCATGAGCGTAAATTTTCGGAGTAGGCGGGACGTAAATATTCACAGCCACTTTAAAACCTGTGTTCTTTTTGTCAACAACCCTATTTTTACTCTATGAAAATATATGTCAAAATCGTATTGTGCTTCCGTGTAAACCCTTAAATGACCCGAGACTCTTTTTAATTGGATGTATTTCGACCATTTCGGAGTCAAATCGCAGGGGTTCAGGTCAGTGTTATTCTTTCACATGTCCCTTTTAAAACTGTAGTTAGAAGATTTGCTTAGTGCATAGCAGCTAAAATGTGTAAGGAATCTGCTAACTAATATAAAGAACCATGAAGATGGCGGGTCCACGTCGAAAATGAACAATGAAAGAAAGTTCAAAACTTAATCGGGTGATCATTTAAACTTAATTTTGTTCACCGAGTTCTTGATTAACATCCGATTTTCACTGAGAGTATTTTTAAAATTTGATTTTCCTATCCTGGTTGCCAAACGTTATTTTAGCAATAAGTATAAATTAAATAAACATATTAAATCAATATTAAATGTTCGGCTATAATATATTTTCCTATAAACATGAAGCATCTTCAAATTATGAAAAAGGCGGAGCTAGAAACCAAACACCAGCCCATAAGAATTATGATTGGTAGTGCAGTATAGAAAATATCTCCGATTTTTTTTTCTCTCAGTGAAACACTTAACAGGGTAGCCAACCCACGTGACATTTCGGTATCGTACACACGAAAACATTGCACTATTCAGGTAACATCTCTGCATATAATTGCCTTATTACTTGACTGAATTTGATATTTATAATAATCGTCAAAGACAGAGTGCTGTCCTCGGCGCAGACCGTCTATCAGAATTCTCAAAACTTTTCTAAAACTCTTCTTCGTCAAAATGTGTTTTTCGGACCAAATGTGTAGGAAACGTGCACACTGGGATTTGAACGAGGTGTAGTTATGACAGGAAAACACTCTGTTTTCGACGCTTTGTCACACAATGATAGAGCACAGGTCAGCTTTCAGTTATTCAGCAATGGATTTATTTTATCTGATATTGTTAAGGGCAAACATTCAAAATATTCTTATAAAAATTTATCATTTTGGTTGCATGTTTAGGTCATTGTTGATATTTACTATTTCAGCAAATTTCGTAATTTCGGAATGTTTTACCCAGTAAGTTTCGGTCTAAATGACTTTGATTACTATTATAACAGGTCAAACAACAGAAATTGATTTGATTGACCTTAATTATTTTGCTATTGTTTTCGATGGAACGTTCATTAATTGTTCAGAAAAGTTAATTACTTTGTTAACCTGGGCAGCATATATTCTTTTTTTATTAAGAACTGCTGACTTTCTTAATCTATGCAACGTTTGGTGTTAGAGCTTTTAATCTTATTAAAATCACGCAAATAACAAGTGAACGAGTATTTCAGTTGCAATACAGAAGTCCCTACTGGTGGAAAACTTTGCTAGTGTTCATCCCTTGCGGTTGTGGCAATAGATACTGTTTGAGTAATTGCTGAATTCAGATTTGCCGACGGACGGGCAGACGGATGAAAAAACAGATGGACGGAGGGCATTCCTATAGTCCCATCCGGTGTTCCATTGGTAGGGCCCTCAAATGCATCTAGGAGCTAAGAAACAAAAACTATATTTTACTTAAATTTCAATAGTGACCTTGACCTACAAGCATAGATCATGTAAGCGACATATTGTATCTTCGGGAACATATGTGTGCAGTACTAAGATATTCCATCAATGCACATAAAGGTTATGGAGCGGAGCAATTTGACTTGACCTGCAACAGTGACCTTGACATTTGACCGACAACCATGGGTCATGTGCGCGACACATAGTCTAACCGTTTGGGAACATTTCTATGTAGTAATGCAATTAAAATTTATGGAGTAGAAAGCTTTATACTTGACATTCAATGGTAACTCAAAGTTCTCGATCTTCCTAAAAGTTAGATCTGATTATAGATCTTTCTGTATAATCGGATTTCCAATATTGCTATTTTTATTTCCACCAATTTATTTTTAGCTCGACAATTCATAGAATAGTAGAGCTATTGGACTCGCCCATGCGTCGGCGTCGGCGTCGGCGTCCCGATTTGGTTAAGTTTTTGTATGTAAGCTGGTATCTCAGCAACCACTTGTGGGAATGGATTGAAACTTCACACACTTATTCACTGTGATAAACTGACCTATATTGCACAGGTTCCATAACTCTGTTGTGCTTTTTTACAAAATTATGCCCCTTTTTCGACTTAGAAATTTTTGGTTAAGGTTTTGTATGTAAGCTGGTATCTCAGTACTTACTAATTGGAATGGATTGAAACTTCACACACTTGTTCACTGTCATGATCTGACTTGCAATGCAAAGGATCAATTACTCAACTTTGCATTTTACAAAATTATGCCCCTTTTTCGACTTAGGAGTTTTTGGTTAAATTCCTTTTATGTAAGCTGGTATCTTAGTACCCACTAATGGGAATGGATTGAAACTTCACACACTTGTCCACTGTCATGAGCTGATAAGCACTATGCAGGTTTCATAACCCTATTTTGCTTTTTTACTAAATTATGTCCCTTTTTCGACTCATATTCATTCAATCAACAAGGCTGTTGAATAGTCGTACGTTGCTGTCCTCCGACAGCTCTTGTTATTTGAACCAGTCAGACAACATGTTTCAACAAGCGTTTGGCTAAAAGGGACTGGACTCAGATTTTGGCTAAACTATTTTTTTCTTTAGAATTAAATTTTCATTATAATATGAACATAAGAACATGATATTTTGTTTCTAAACTATCTTTAAAAAATGTGAAATCAAGAAAAAAATCACGCCTGAGTCGGGAATCGAACCAGGGCCGCCGCGGCAATAAATATTTTCCTGCCTTTTTGACCAATACACCACAGAGGAACACGTACTTATCGATGGTTAAATATAAAGCTTTATAATTAAGGCAGTTTACCTTCGGTACCCCTTACAAACGCTTTTCAATTCTGAAGGGAAAAAAACAACAAATTCACATGTGTTTCTATCAGCTTTCTTATTAGAATTATAAACCCGTACGTGATACTCACAACTGGATTCACAGGCCGTTTAAATACAGATTTTTTAAACTTCTAATTTCACTTTCAAAATGTTGAAAGCAAGTCTCTGATTGGTCAAAATGAGTCTTAATAGCCTTCAGATCCAACGCGTAGCGTTAATTAGAGATGATTTAAATCAGATTGAATGGTAACTTTGACCTCTGATTGTCATGCAAGCAACAGAAGCAACATATCATCTGGTTATGAGGAACATGTGTGTGAGTGTATATAACAAGCTTCAAGGCATTTCAAAAACTATATATACTTTAATTCAATAGTGACCATGACCTTTGTACACCAAGAATGGGTCATGTATGCGACATATTGTCTTGTCACGAGGAACATTTGCTGTATAGTGGTGAGAAAACCCTTCAATATAAATAAAATTTATGCAGTGCAAACAAATTTTTACTTGACCTTAAACAGTAATATTGATCTTTAACCGACAAGCATAGATCATGTGTTGACATATTATTATTATTATTATTATTCCACATCTGTATATCACTCTTTTCATGCATATGTACACGTTCAAAAGTGCTCTACAGAATACATTGCAAATAGTAAAAACAATTACAATTAATTACAATTACACATTCAACACAAGCAGAAAATTAAGGCATTTTTACATTAACAAAAATCATGAATGTAAAACATATAGATAAACCCAGACAAACATATATACCTATTTAAAAGTATTTAAGTGACCCTATGATGAAATAAAGTTCTAAGCTGTGATATGAAAAGAAAAACTATATTAGTAAGTATACAAAGAAGTGGGTTTTAGCATGCTTTAGAAAGCAGGCAGCATGTCAGCTTCCCGGGGAAGGGAGTTCCAAGGCTCGGCAGCAGTGAACAAAAAGCTGCGATTACCATACATCACGGCTTTAGTCTTTGGCATAAGCAGCGACAGCGTGTCTTGTGGTCTTAGGTTTCTTACCGGTTTATACACTCCTATCATATCCCTTATATAGGCAGGGGACTGATCGTAAAGAGCCTAAAGCCTAAAAGGTGTGGACCAGAACCTTGTACTGCACCCTGTATTTAACTGGCATCCAATGGAGCTCCTTCAGAACCGGTGTTATATGATTACGATGGGGCGTCCTAGTGCTAACTCGAGCTGTCGTGTTCTGGACATGTTGCAACTTGTCAAGTGTGTTGTTTGGAATACCACCTAACAAAGCTTTATAGTAGTCTAACCGTGAGGTAAGTAGGCTATTGATATGGGTCCCAAATATTCCCAAAACATTGTGTGCGTTTTATTACAGAGTCACCGACCTTCACCGAGACGTCCTCAATGTACTTTGAGTTACGTTTTGATGTGAATTACCTCCATTTTATCATCATTGAGCTTCAGCATGTTGCAATGAATCCAGGAGACAATTTCAGCCAGACAAATCTCTATGTGGCGCAAAGCCTCACTTCTAACCAAAGCTTCTATCGGCTAAAAGGACAGGGGCTTAAAGGACAGGTATAACTGAGAGTCATCGGCATAGAAATGATGAAGCAGCCCATGAATAAAAGAATTGATTTTTTTACGAAAAATATACAGTTATTTTTAATACAACATTACGTAAATAATAATAAATGCTTATATGTTGAATTTATTCATCTTTAATTCCTGGCTTCCTGTTATAAGGCATATGTAGAAATTCGTTATGAGTGAAAATGTATTAATGTAGTACCCATGTAGAATGTTACGAATCATAAGAGAAATGAAAGGTCAAGTGAAATGTTAGATGTTGTAATTTATATTTTAATTGTAGGCTTCAGACAATGGGAGGTATTTTCGCCGATCCGGTTTTCTCTTTTCGTTCAAGATTTAAGAGTTGCAGTTGCAAGATGATTTAAATTTTAGTTTATTGATAGATGATATCGTATTGGTTTTTACACAACATTCTCGATTTACTGTCACCGAGGACTTGAAGGTAACACTTTAAAATCTAAAAAAGTGCAGTCTTAAGAACAAAAGAGGAAGGACGGTGGCAATATAATGGAAATCCTACCGAAGTTAAGTTTGATAATTTTAACGATCGTGGTACCTTTTTTCCTATACTGGAAAATATGTTGCCTTGAATGTGACGTGTATGTTAAAGTAATACAATATTGATGTAAATTGACAAGTACAGACAATATGAAATACTAAAACCTATTTATGAGTAAAGTGAATCCGATAAAAATCTCTGAATAATTTGGTAACGAATTGATATTATCTTAGATATGTATGGCTTTCCAGAAGATTTTACTAATCGTGATTAATTGATAGTATACTAGTTACAAAAATATTAAAACAAAGAGTTTCTAATAATTATTATACAACTGCGGCACGGTTCTATTGTGACACAGTTCAGTCTTAGATATGTGGAAATTTTGAAAACAAGACACTAGAGTTTGAAAATTACATTTGGTGTATAGCCTCAAGCTCTTAGATTTTAATTTGCCAGAATCATTCTACCAACGTGCTAAGGATCAAAACTGATAGATATAGCAAAACAAAACAACAACAGGTGAATCAGATATTGAAAAAAAACAAGAACAAATATCAAACAGGGAATGCATTGTTCCAAAAACGCAGCCTCCCCAAAACGTAACCCACATCACGCAGACGTGCACACTACAAGCACACAAACACTCGCATACAAAGCAAACACACGAGGACAAAACGAACAAATAAAGGAACACAATGGGGCACCGCCTTGGAATGGTCAGTGGCAAAAACACCACTGGGGAGCTTAAACCGGTTTATAGTGCGCACCCAACCTCACTCTTACCCCCACCATGTTCCAAAGGCACGGGACCGTGTAAATAAAAGTAATCCCCGCCAGGTGAATCTCTAACACACGTAATGGAAACAAAAAGGCATGGCATGTAAAACACAAAAATGCTCCTGTATAGATATATAAAAAACAAACCTTAAGAACCAAACACGTACATGTATGTACTCAATGCCTTTGCAGAAGACAAAGCGACAAGAGAAACACCCCAATCTGACTAAAGTACATCTCCTATTACGCTACGCATAGGATCTGAAAACGACCTATTCATTGCCTCGTTCTGACGGCCCTTTCACTAGCCAATCAGAGCCTAGCTTACAAAATCTTGCAAATCTACCTGTAGCATTGACTTTTGATATTTACAATTCTTATGTCGTAATGAATCAGATATCCGGTTAGCTCAGTCGGTAGGCCACTTGCTTTGTAAGCGAGGGGTCCCGGGTTCGAGTCCTAGAATAACGGCATATTTTTCTTACTCTTTGACAATCGAACAAGTCGTCTGATTGGATAACATAAAAATAGCAATAATGGAAATCCAAAATATACAGAAGACGTATGTGAATGGGTCGTTATCAGATCTTCGTTTAGAAGATCAAGTACTTTAGTCAGATTGGAAACACCCTTAAGAGCCCGACGAAACAGGTCAGAAGACAGATATCAAAACAGTTCAGTCCTGGTGGGATTTTAAAACTGCTTATCATAGAGTCCTCCCCTTCTTCCGTCAGACACAATCAAAGAGGGAAGAGACAAATATCATTTCATCTTAACATGCCAGTGATATAATGATCTTAGAAAGGAATATGTTAAGACATGTTATTTTCAAAAGACGATGGGTATTCAAATGATTGATTTGATATGTAAAAAGACAGCAAATTCTTAGACTGATTCTACAATAATTTGAAATAATTTTTAGCATGCAAATTTGGATGGAAACACAAAGGGAGTGTGTTTCAGTATATATATTACGTCAGATGTCTTACTCTAGAATGAACCGTAAAGTTTTTTGTATATTATTTAAGTCAGGCGGAGACTAAAATAATAAAAAACCTGGTGACATTAAGCGGGTCATGGATTTGAAAATATCGGGTATGTAATATTATATACAATGTATTATATTATATATAAATAAATATAGTTTATTTTTGTCTCATCAATGTACAATCATGACAATCTATATAAACATTGTGTAATATAATTCTACATTGCCACTTACATTTGAGGTATAAGAGACAATAGTAAAAGAGGGTCTCCGTAGCCGAGTGGTTAAGGTCGCTTATATACACTCTAAAATCAAGAGAGAGGAGTTCTTATCTTTGCCCTAAATCTATTACTAAGTTGATTACAATTCCGTAATAAAATGAAAAGACAGATAAGATTAAACCAAAGAGAGACTAGAGCTATCACTAAAGGTGATGAATGTACCCCCCACATGCACTGACACAGTACATTGCAATTTGACGCACACAAGATTGCATAACTATGTTGACTGTATGTATACAGTATAGTAACAAAAAACAAAGTCCGATAACTATGCAGAATATTTATCTAAAAGAACGTAACATGCACCATGCACAACTAGGGTTGATACTGATCACTTGTGTGAAGTTTCATTAAATTGTGTGCAAGGGTTCGGAAGATTAGGCGCGCACAAGATTGCATATGCAGACTGTATGTACATAGTATGTGAACAAGAAACAAAGTCCAGTAACTCTGCAATTTTTGTCGTTAAAACAACCTAACATGCCCCATGCTCAAGTACTGTTGTTACTGATCACTTGTGTGAAGTTTCATTATATTGTGTCAAGGGGATGAGGAAAGATGGTGCGCACAAGATTGTGTCTATGTATATAGTAACAAAAAACAAAGTCCCGTAACTCTGCAAATTTATTTTCTGAAAGAACCTAACATGCCCCATGCACAACTACTGTTGTTACTGATCACTTGTGTGAAGTTTCATTAAATTGTGTCAAGGGGATGAGGAGAGATGGTGCGCACAAGATTGTGTCTATGTATAGAGTATAGTAACAAAAAACAAAGTCCCGTAACTCTGCATTTTTTTATCTGAAAGAACCTAACATGTCCCATGCACAACTACTGTTGTTACTGATCACTTGTGTGAAGTTTCATTAAATTGTGTCAAGGGGATGAGGAGAGATGATGCGCACAAGATTGTGTCTATGTATATAGTATAGTAACAAAAAACAAAGTCCTGTAACTCTGCAAATTTTTTTTCTGAAAGAACCTAACATGCTTCATGCACAACTACTGTTGTTACTGATCACTTGTGTGAAGTTTCATAAAATTGTGTCAAGGGGATGAGGAGAGATGGTGCGCACAAGATTGTGTATACGGACAGACAGACGGACAGACAGACAACCTGAAACCAGTATACCCCCCTTACAACTTTGTTGTCGGGGGGTACAATAACACATTAACCTAAATCATATAAATGGTGTAACACATAAAAGTACCATTTAATAAATATTATATTACATATAAGCAGTAATTGGATAAGAAATCCTCCCTTATACATGCTAACCTGTAAATATCACAGTAAAACATACTAGTAATCAGACAATTAAAAAAAATGTAATTAAAAAGTGACACCTACTTATATAACAGATTTGTTCTAGTTTTTTTTATCAAATAACGGATTTTGGCGGTGATACTTATCATTTCTTTATTGGATAGATAAAACTTGAATTTATTTTCATCTGATAAATTACTAAAGAGTTTTCAATGGTCAATGCCTTAGAATCTAATTCATCCCTGAAACTCTGGTATGCAGAACAGTATATCAATACATGCATTTCATTTTCGACTGAATTACGACCGATAGGACAATTCGGGAATATTTTCATATCTGCCTGTTTCTAATCGAATCGGGGCTACACCACAACTTAACTTAGCCAATGCTGCTTTATGTTTAGTTGGTAAAAAGACATTAACATACTCTTCAGTCTGAAACTTTTGTAGTTTTTCAATTTATTCCTACCTCTTCCACTTGGGCCAACGCCACTATGAACGTCTCTATTCCATTCAGCATTGAATTCATTACAACCTTTTCACAATATTGTTTAAAAGTTATACTAGTACATGCATTAGTCACTTGTGAAAGATCAATTTCTGATATATACTTTTTATATTGAAATTGCCAGTTTTTACAATTATTATTACTTTTATACAAACAGAAATTGGAAACTCTAAAATTAATTCCAGTATTATCCATTGACATGGATCTATACTATTGTTGTGAAACAGATTTCCATTGTTTCACATGTGGTGGTTGCCAGGCCAATTCGCCATACAAAGCATTATTGGGAGCGTATTTACCAGTACCTAAAAAGAAGCGCACGGCTCGACCTTTAAATGCATTTACACATGAATATGATTTTGTTCCCCATATATATGCACCATATGCAATTACTGACCAAACTGTTCTCTCATACAGCTTCAAATAAACATTATAAGGAACACAACCAATAGTCCTGCATTTAGTAATGTGCGGACCAAGAGCCCTGCCAGCACTTTATGCTACATTTCTGACAGTTACATTGTAATCCAAATGTTCATTTAACAGTAAGGTAAGGATATTGGTTTACAATTTTGAATTTGTTAAGTTAAACGCCACACGTAAACTCATACGAGGATCTACCCAATGACTGAGGTCGAAAATGAACAATGTTGCTTTTAGATAGATTCACAATTATACCATTTAAAACTCAATTATTTAAAATGTCTAACAAATATTGCTTAGTATTCCTCATTGTCAGAAATAAGTATAATGTCATCAGCATATAAAAGTATACATTTTTTTTCCATTTCCTATAGAGATACCTTTATCTACAGATTTCAACTTGACGGCCAGGTCATTTACAAACATATTTAAAAGTAAAGGTGACAGGGAATAACCTTGTCTAAGACCACCTTAAACCAATCTGTATACAAACCATTTATTTTAATACTAGATACATAAGGTTGAAAGTTTAGCTTTATTTCTAGTATCAAATATATTAGTTAAACTGAGATATGATCAACAGTACTTCTTTTCTTCCTAAGTCCATTATGCTCATCAACAATAACATCATTTTGTTCAACCCATTTTGGTAACCTTTCATTCAAAACTGAACAATATATTTTACATGATAATGCAATACCTCTGAATGATAGTGGATCACGAGGATCTGATATGTTTGCCTTTGGTGAATACGTACTTACCAAAATCCGAAGGGATACCTATTTTTCTTTTCAAAACAGACATTATATGAAATATATAGGACAGATATTGAACAATCATTCTTCAAAACATCACTAGGAATACTGTCAACACCAGAAGCTTTACCAGATTTTGCTTTCAATATAGCTTTTCTAACCTTAGATAAAGAAATGTTAGCATTTAACTCTTCACATGTTTGTACATCAGTATTTGAAACAGAGCAACATGCATCATTTGCAGTGTAGGACTTACGATTAAAAATACTACAAAAATCATGTTTCTTTTTGGCACGAATTGTATCAATATCACTAGACGTTGTACCACAATCACAATTTACTTCAAAATGTATACATTTTCTTTTATTATTGGCAATACCTATTTTACCTATTGATTTCCAAAACTCTTGCTGGTTATTTTCACAATCATCTAAAAGACTGCTTTTGAAAAGAAACCCAATCTTTTACGCTTTTGAACCTTCTTATCACTGTCTTGCTGCGATAAAAGCTAATTTTAATTTTTTAGTACTAATACTTTTATAATTTAGCCAATTTCAATCACAAAATAAATTCCATAAACTTTTAAAGTGTTAAATATCATTCCACCAAGCTTTACCTCTTTTCCGATTTTTACCAGACACACCAACAGACAGATCTATACGTTTATGCCATAATTTCTCACACATATCCTCTGATAGAGCACGAAATAAACTAGCAGAAGCATTATCAACATCATTTTGATTATGTAGACTCTGCTCTAGTTTGAAAACAGTATCCTTAATATTACGAACAACTGATCCTCAGTTAAAAAATTGTCAGGAATATTTTTCAACTCAAATTTATCATAAGAAGACATATTACGATCATAACGTATTACAGATTCATCCACATGTAATGTTGGGCGAAAACTAGATATCTCAAATTTCCAGGAAAGAACCGAATGGTCCGGAATAGAAGATGGTGTGAAGTCAGTCCTCAAATGAACATCTAAAATAAGATCACTACTTCTTGTGACTAAAAAATCTTTATAACAATTGATATGTTCATGCTGAATGATACATTAATCAACTACAGCTCATCCTTTCAAGTAAACTGAAGTAAAATCATTCTTAATGCAATTTCGGCCATTTAAAACACACATATTTTCTGTCAATTAAAAATTGTAGCAATTTATCACCATACATATTTGTTGAAAAATCTACAAATCACGTTCGAAAACATCATCAACACCAACTATGAAATCATAATTGTCACCTATACGACTATTCAAATCACCATAATTTATTATACCAACAATGGACCTTCATTTTGAAATGTATAAATATTTGTCAACGATGTAGTATATTAAGATAGCGTTAATTAGTTTTAGAAATATGTAAGCAAATAGGAAAGTACTGTAAATTCACACACGGAAGTTAGTAAAAAGTAAGTAAGTAAGTAAGTTTTATTTTGCATTCAGTGCACATCTTAATCATGGCATAAAACGATGTATGATATATAAAATATAAAATGAAAACAAAAGTAAAACACACAGAGATTTTTGAACCAGTAAACGGAGAGGTAATAAATGACGCATGTTAATGGCACGTTTCTGTACACATACTGATATAATTGTCATAATCTGTCAGGAATGTCTAGTTTAATAGTATATAAATGTAATTGTATATAGATCGTCTAAGACATGTTAAGGCCATTTTTCTAAGCTTCAGAGATCAGTGCCCGTATATAAGCATTCTTACGAAATCCTTCCACCTCCACTCCCTTCTGTTTAATTAAATTTGCAAATGTTTTTTGCCTTAATCTCATAGAATACTGTTGTACTTCCCTCAAAGTATCT
Organism: Mercenaria mercenaria; assembly: GCF_021730395.1. Lineage (NCBI taxonomy): Eukaryota > Metazoa > Mollusca > Bivalvia > Venerida > Veneridae > Mercenaria > Mercenaria mercenaria. Next base: position 5,828,137 of record NC_069378.1, read on the forward strand.
AAAATTCCGAACGACAAGAGAGAGAGAGAGAGAGAGAGAGAGAGAGAGAGAGAGAAAACAGATTTAATTTTTATGCCCCCGAAGGGAGGCATATAGTTTTTGAACCGTCTGTCAGTCTGTCAGTCTGTCCGCAATTTTCGTGTCCGGTCCACATCTTTGTCATCGATGGATGGATTTTCAAATAACTTGGCATGAATGTGTACCACAGTAAGACGACGTGTCGCGCGCAAGACCCAGGTCCGTAGCTCAAAGGTCAAGGTCACACTTAGACGTTAAAGGTCATTTTTCATGATAGTGCATTCGTGTCCGGTCCATATCTTTGTCATCGATGGATGGATTTTCAAATAACTTGGCATGAATGTGTACCACAGTAAGACGACGTGTCATGCACAAGACGCAGATCCGTAGCTCAAAGGTCAAGGTCACATTTAGACGTTAAAGGTCATTTTTCATGATAGTGCATTCATGTCCGGTCCATATCTTTGTCATCGATGGATGGATTTTCAAATAACTTGGCATGAATGTGTACCACAGTAAGACGACGTGTCACGCGCAAGAGCCAGGTCCATAGCTCGAAGGTCAAGGTCACACTTAGACGTTAAAGATCATATTTCATGATAGTGCATTGATGGGCGTGTCCGGTCCATATCTTTGTCATTCATGCATGGATTTTAAAATTATTGGGCATGAATGTGTACCAAAGTAAGACGACGTGTCGCGCGCAAGATCCAGGTCCGTAGGTCAAAGGTCCTAAACTCTAACATCGGCCATAACTATTCATTCAAAATGCCATCGGGGGCATGTGTCATCCTATGGAGACAGCTCTTGTTTTTTATTATTACAGACAAACAATTTTGCATGTGTATTTGACTTTCCAGAATGCAGTTATCGTATCATTCTCGCAATCTACAACAATCCTGGAGCAGTGAATGACATAAAATGTTTAAAATCATCTCAGTATACTGTCATTGTCATGCAGTTAAAAATAAGGTCAACAAAGAAAGTTCGGAAGTTAGTGACTACAATATTTACAGAGATTTACACAGCCGACAGATTTAACGTCAGGAAAAGTGTACTTATTTAATTGTTGTGGCAGCTACGCCCATCGAAGCTGTAAATGAATTTAAAACCGACTAATTTCTAAACAGGGAGGCACAACTTCTGTGTTGGACGAGCGCAAACACGACAAAAGGCGACGATTACGAAGGTGGAAGGGAATATAACATACAATGTAGTAGCAAAATTTCGGGAAACAATATGAATTACAACAAATATCTTCTGTTTCATCTCGAAAGATTAGATGAAATGAATATGAATCACAAACAATAGAAAAAGGTCCCCACCACTGTTATATCTCGAAATAAGTTGCACAAGACTCTAACATTCCAATGGGAAATAATATATGTTAAAAATGGATAAAATTTACAAATTTTATACAATACATCTTTTTGTAATAATATAGTGATTTTAATATGGCAAAATGTGTGCTTTTGATATATAATTGATTTTGTTTGTTAATTAATTATTCTAAATAGTCAAAATATTACTCATGTTACACCCCATTTGCGAAAAATAGTCAAATACCGTCCTTAGTGGTGTTATAAAGCTGTATCAAGGATGTTACAGGTGTGTTACATGGATGTTACTTACGCTATGTGTGTCTAAGAAATTGTATTCATTAGAAGTAAAATGTTGCACATGTTACACCCCATTTCTTAAAATCGGCCGAAAGACGAACTCAGTAGTGTTACATAGATGTTACGAGGATGTTACAAGGATATTACATGGATTTTACTTATGCAACGTGTGTATAAGAAAAGTTCTTTATTTGATGTAAAAATGCTACAAATGTTACATCGTGCATAAATAGTGTTAAAGCATTCTTTTTCTATAAATTATTTCTTAATTTAAGCAATTGTTACGTAGTAGTTAAGTTGCGATAGTATCTCCATTAAAAATTGATATGTTCACTTCTATCCTTGCATAAAACAGTATTGTTAGTCAAAAGACCATATACGCATTTGAAAGTATGTATCGGTACGAACAATTTTTGGACTGTATAAATCTTGGTAGTAGTAAATCTGACTGACAGACTGATGCTGAAAAAACTAGAAGCACACAGACTGGCTACATGATTTATCGACTGATTTGTTGATTGACTAATATACAGGTTGACTGACATACTTACAGACAGGATATATGTAAAATTGACTTAATCATTAATGACTATATTACTAACATTCAAGCCGACCGATTGACTCTATACTGAAACAAGAAATATCTTTAAAAATGATGGTCGGCGAATTGTAAAAAGATAAGAAGTTTATGAATTTTTCATTTAACATTCGTCTTTCATCAAACATTTTTTCAAATTGCAAAACTAAACACCGCACTTTAACAATTTAAATGGTTCTCTTTTAATTTTTCGCAAAGGTTTCGTAGGGTTGCAATTTTGTTTCGTTTATCCTTAGACGAATAATTACAGCAGTAGTTTGGTGAAGATTCATGAAGCGGTTCATGAGAAGAGGTCATTAAACGTGTTTATATTTTTAGCTAAATTGGTCCCTATCCCCATTTGTAACAAAATAGCAGGAGACCTTACGATATTGTTACACATCGGGTTTGATAAAAATCCATTACATTTTAGTGGTTAATGCGAAGAAAGGCATATCTGCTTTTAGCTATAGTGGTCCCTAATAGGGCCCAAGTTCCTATATAAATAAATTTGGAAGAGGACCTTATAATCATGCTCCAGACCAAGTATGACAAAGATCCACCAAGCTGTTCATGAGACGCTGTATAAAGGCATTTCTAGTTTTAGCTCTAGCAGCCCCTAAAAGGGGTCAAATGTCCCAGCTGAACAAAATTGGCTGCGGGCCTAATAAAGATGCTACAAATCAAGTTTGATTAGAATACATGAGAAAAAATCATTTAAAGGATTTTTTTATTTATTATTTCTAAAATAGGCCAACTGATCCCGCTTTAACAAATGCATATTCGCTATTCATGAATCTTTGGACAATGACGTCACAGCTATAAAAAGGTGAAGGTCAAGCAAAACATACAATTGTAATTATTTCAATATTTCTGTTTCATAAGCAAAGTTTGACCGTAGTCATATCACATAGACAAACTGTATGCAGCGTACCTTCATTTCAGTGTAATGAGATTCAGTCATTATATAGCATATATATAATGAAACAGATTTCAACTGCGTTCAATATTTGCATACCATACTAAAGAACACTATTCATATATAATAAATCAGTTAAATAATTTATAACAAATATACCAAAGCAAACAAGTACTCATTTTAATATCCAATCTGAATAAGTCACAAAAGCAAGAAACCTTTTCATATACAGACGACAATTGTAACAAGGAAACTCTTTTAAAAAACACTTCTCTTCATAAAAGACTCTTATCACACCCTTATTCATGTGATACGCAGACCGTATTCAGCTCTTTCTTTAATTTGACATATGTTTGTATTTGAACAGGTTTTTATCATATTTATTAAATGTACTTATCATTTTGAGATATATCAATATTCTTGCTAAATATACTGAGCCAAAGTTAGCTTTAAAACTGTGAACAGCGTCGTTTAGAATAAACGCTTTGACTACATTTCACTCAGCGTAGCACAATCAACAGAGTGAAAGAAATTGACACTCTCGTTCAGTCAGGTAGAGTGTTGCATAAATCTTCCAGTTTGATAAATTATCTATAATGCGTTATCAAGTAGTTTGATTTGCAGACTGAAGTCACGTGGCATAGGTAACGAAAACGAATTTAGACGGCGTCGCCGAAAAAAAGGGGACCGATTCAATAATTAAATCAATAATTAAATGGACAAATTAACAACTGAATGACTGGCAGATTATGACTGACTGAGTGAAAGATTAATTTATTTTGCACCGATTGATTAACTTACAGGCTGAACCACTGATCGAACCGTCGATTAATTAATTAATTCATTCATTCATAAAGTAATTCAACCATGTACGAGATCGGGTGTCGTGTGCATGAGATATGATGTCGGGCGTACGAGATAACATGTCGTGCGCTCCAGATAAGATGTTCTGACAACGAGATAAGATGTCTAGATTTCGTGACACGAGATAAATTGTCGTGACCACGAGATAAGATGTCGTGCACACGAGATAAGATGTCTTAATCACGAAACAAGATGTGGCGCGATCGAGATAAGATGTTTAGCGCACGAGACAATTTATTCTTTTTCAAAAAAATAAACCGTCGATTGTTCTAAACGTACCACCTGAAAACATACATCTAAAAAAGATAATAGGTAAGGGTAGATTTCTCGGAAGCACAGAGCACCAAAAACACAGCCCCAGAGCCACACATTTGCATAGTAGGCCCACAAGAAAAAGAAGCTGTAATGGAAAAATATTTCAGATGGGTGGTTTCAAACATCCAACAAGTAAATATTAATATATGCTAAATATAGATGGAGGGGAAGGAAATGGTAAGGGGCAAAATGGGGGGAAGGAAGGGTTGTGGGAGAGGAACCCGAAGGGGAAAGTTGAACAAGGACGAATATACAATGGAATGCCATATTCTTTAATAACAGTCACACTACAACGTAAACCACAATAGCGCAGACGCTCATGTACCAAAGAAAAACACAAAACTACGATCAACTGAATAACATAGAAAACCGAACAAGCAACACATAAGAAAACAGTAGGACACCGTTATAGACTCACAAGCATACAAACGCACCTATACAATCAAAAAACAATCAAGTACCGTCTTTGGATTCCGGCTGCCAAAACAAGGGGGGGGGGGGGGGGGGGGCACGAAAACTTACTCAAAGTAAAGGGGGAGGGGATGCAAAAAGTAGCGTAAAAGCAAGGGAACGGAAGGGCCAATAGGAGGAGTGAGGAGGAGGAAAAACTGTTACAACAAACAAGAAAATGTACGCAACAGACAATACAAGACAAACAAAACAACCAGTTGAAAATAGGGGCACCGCCTTGGAACGGTCAGTAACCTTTATAAAAGAAACTGGGGGTTTAAACGCGTTTAGGGCATGCCAACCTCGCACTTACCCTTTTTTCAACAAGTTAAACACAATGTAAATAAAAACCCCGCTGAGAAAAGCTCTTAACATTAGTGCAAAAATAACAGATAAATAAAGCAAAACATAAAATCATGGTAAATCTAAGGTATAATTACACCAATGTACTCAACAACTTGTCTGAAGTCAGAGCAATAAGAGCTTAACTTTTAAGGGCACGACGACAAAAATCAACTCCCTCCGTCCGTTGTATGTAGGATTTAGGAGAAAAGCATCATGGAGTCCTACACTTTATATGTCATCGCACTATCAAATAGGAAAGCGTAGCAATTAACTGTAGAAGAGTCAATCACTAAGCATGCACTATGCTTCACGATTTTCGCATCGTGTCCTCTTTTGATAAACTTTTTAACCAATTTTACAAATACTTGATTAAAATAATTTTCCGAATTTTATAAATTACATCTCCATAGTATTCCGGGTGTGTAAGTCCAAGTTTTAAAAGTGTTTTAAGGTTTGTATTGTATTTTTCTAACAGTTCCGACGATCTGTAGTAAAATTTACTAAAAGCATTTACTAACATTTTAATAGTCATTTAATTTAAAAACTTTTACAGTAGTATGCACAACCCTGTATTCCCCTCGGTCAATTTCTATCCATATTCTATGGCTTACTAGTCAGCAAGGTTTTCATTGTCACTGTTATTTAATCAAATTCATTAATAATTATTTTTTTATTGAAAACTGAAACTTCATACTCTGTGCCCTACTAGTCAGCATCTGATTCATTATCTGATTTTGTGTCGGTTTAATAATAATTCAAAAGAAAGGTGAAAACTGCAGATAATTATTAATATTATGAATGATGATGACAAATGATGATGAAATATGGCGATGATGAATGAATGATTAGTGATAATGAGTGAATGTGTGATGATGATGACTATGATGATGAATGTTGGTCCTCAAAACGGATTGAATGCTGATATAATGAGGAATGATGATGATGAATAATGATAAAAGATGACGATAAATGATGATGACGAAAATCATAAATGACGATGATGATGGTGACAAATTACGTTGAAGAATGATAATGGTGGTTATGTATAGGAAATAAGGTCAGTAAATCGGTCGAAAGTTTGCTTCCGTGGTCTAAAAAAGAAGTCCAGAGTAAATAAGTCCTAATTGTTCCATTTTCTTCGCAAATTCATGTAAACGTGTGGCCTAATCACACTTCTTTCATTGCTAGAATACCTTCTGCATTAAATGAGATGATTTCCGTGTTTTTACTCCTAAGATGGCGAGTTTTGCAGATCGAAACCGAAAGCTGGGGTTTATAGTGTGGACAAGAGCAAATATGCGCCATTTTAGGGTAGCAGACCGGCACTGACTGGTATTTCACTAGGAACTATTCAATCCCCTATTTTCTTTTCATTTTTTCGTTAAATTATGATAGAAATTCAATTAAATAATGATGTACGAAACTTCTTCTATAAAGATACGTAAATTCGACCTGAAGTTGTCGTTTTTAATATGAAACAAAGAAGGATTCGAATTTGTAACCTTTAACCTATAACAGCTGAAATAAAGAATTTTTTCGGAACACATCTTTGTATCTCTCTACCAAAAAATGCTTCTAAAACTAACATAACATAATTATTTCATCAGCCTTTACAACTGTATTTTAAGCAATGCCCCCCCCCCCCCCCCCCCCCCCCCCCCCCCTTTCATTGACACACCTGAATCTATTGGTATATATCACCATACTTACTGGTTTTATATCTAAAACATTTCTCGAGACTGTCAACAATATTGTCCACAAGTACTATATAATCTTCTGCATTCCTATGACGATTGTTAAAATCACCGCAAATAAATGGTAGTCCAAGACTTGTGTACATATTTAAATGTATAAACAAAGTGATATAAATTTATTAGGGTCCAGCTGCATTGAAGAATTGTCTGGTGAGAAATAACCTACACACGACAAAAGAAAAATGTCTTCTTCACATAAGTCATTCAATACAAACATATTAAATTCATTTAAAACAGAATTTAATTAAAACCACAACTCCTCCTTCTTTCTAGCATTTCCTGATTTATATCAACCATGTATTAATTAATATACCAGTACAATCAGAATTTGATGTGATTCTGCAGAACCAATTTTGCCAAGACTGAAAAATAACAAGATTAAACTGTCTGTCACTTGAGCTGTTACAAAGTATTTAATCCTCAATATTCATTCTCCACTACACCTACATGCTGTATGTGATAGCAAGTTCAGTTGTAAATTATTTGTATACAGAGGCTGATCTAGGATTTTTCGTTTGGATGGAGAGGGTATTACGTGATATATAATGAGAAGTTGAACACATATGTTCACTGTGGTAAAAATAATACTTATTGAAGACTTTTAAGCAAAGCGAGCTGAAATTATCACGATTTTAGCTTTCATTTGCATAGGTATTCCACCCCCTGAATAATGATTATTATTCAGGAGTAAAATGTTTGTTCTATATTGCCTGACTTATTACCTTAGGTGGCTGTAATATAACAGGGTTAATATAACAGTAGCTCGATCTGGGATGCTGTATTCGGCTCGAGTGGATTTTTTGCCAGATCGGATCTCACGAGGCGCGCAAGCGCCGAGTGTGATCCGACCTTGCGAAATCCACGAGAGCCGAATACAAAATCCCAGATCTAGCTACTGTTATAATGACCTTTTTATTATATACCTCTACCTTTTTGTTGGTTGTTTTGTTATTGAATGAATTCTTCAATTTTTATCGATATTAAAATGGAACTAAGTGAAGTTTTCATGTGCGCTATTTATAGAACTGTGTCAGGTCATGCATATTAATAAAAGTAGTCCGACAGCGCACAATACGGAATTTAAAAGGTACAATACGGATTTTTTTTTCTGCCTGTTCATATTTAATTGTGAAATACAAGCCGATTTTTTACATAATTTATATGGGTATATAATAAATGTAATTATCATATGCGAGCAGAGCAAGCGGAATACAATGTATGCAGTTTTAAGCTTTGATATAACTATTGCATCTGTGGTATTAGCTATAATAAGAATAATGACGTGCGGTGGAAACGAAAAAAAACACATGTGTTATGGTTATGGTATTAAATCTTGCCTCAATACTCAGGGATATTTCCTATCGGAATTAGCTGGAAGTATCCAATATACAATAGGAATATCGCGCCCCGTTGTATAACAAAAATAAATGTTAATGACATGCGAGCGAACCAGACAGAAACTTTATCATGTCTATTATTATTAAGCAACGTATGCTTTTTTCTTTTGAGGGTGGGGTTTGGATGGAGATGGTACGGACGGAGCGCCGGCGCTCCGCCCTGAATCTGCAGGTGGTATATGATGATGTACTATATATTATGTACTAATTAAAATAATGTTCTGTTCTGTTCTACTCCATTCTGTTCTTTTCTGCTCAGTATTTATCATGCACACACATGAATTTTACCTTATCAGCTTAAGTAGTGTGTGTGTGTGTGTGTGTGGGTGTGTGTGTGGGGGTGTGTGCGTGCGTGTGTGTGTGTGTTCGGGTTTAACGTCTTTTTCAACACTTTTTCAGTCATATAAACGACGGTGTCTACTTGTAGCAGTGAGCACAATGCCCAACTTTATAGTGCTGCCTCAATGGACTATCACGCCGTAGACACGTGACATGATACCCCACCCAGTCACAATATACTGACACCGGGCTGACAAGACCTAGTACTATCCTCTTAATGCTGAGCGCCAAGCGAAGAAGCTACTAGTAGCATTTTTTACGTCTTTGGTATGACGCGGCCAGGGATCGAACCCAAGACCTCCCCCACTCGAAGCGGGCGCTCTACCACTAGGCTACCGAGGCGGTCTCGGCATAAGTAGAGTCTACTGATGAAATCCTACAGTAGTATTTATACATACTTTCGTCATGTTTTGAGATAAAACGCATTATATGCGTTTAATAACTATATAATTTCTGAGGCCCACTAATGTTTATAAACGATCACACAGGAGTCTTTCGTTATTTCCAATTTTATTCAAATTGTAAATCTATTTAATTACAGCCACACTTTTTCACCATGGTTAAAAGTGTGTCTAACTGTAAAGTTTGAGCCTATTATGCTTTAAACAGGCAAAAATCTAAAATGTTGGTTGTACTTATGTCTTTAAAGGTATACCGCCAAAAACTATTTCAGGAACAACATTCTATCAAGTGATAATTTAAAGTTAAAAATATACACACTACAGCAAATATTTACTAAATTGACGGTTATTGCGTTTAACACCAAGTATCAATAACAGAATGAGAAATTAGAAATGGAAAGTTGACAGAACCAGAATAAATACGCGTTGCAGAATTTATCTTTCATTTTGAGATCAAACACAGAATAATAGTATTCTTTTTTGTTTTGTTTCCATATCGGTACAGTATTACATGATTTGCATTGAAGGAATGAGAATTACAAGTATCTACTTTACGAAGCTAGGTGGGGTAAGCAGTTTATTGACCTTTTCAACCTCGTCTATTCGAGGAATAAGGACATACAAGTAAAATTGTACTCGTACTGGCGTCGGCGTCGGCGTTGCATTCAAGTTTGATATCAGGCTTCTCAGTTTCACAGTAGCTTAATACCTACTGCCCTTAGTGTAATAAAACTTGATAGAAGTGTTTATCTTGGTCTGTGGCAGAATGTGACAATTTATGCAAGTTCCAGGTATCCTAAAAACCAAGATCTCAATGAGAACAGCGCAAACTACTATCTTCCACACCAAAATGGGCTGTCTCAGCTGTTTTGTTACATTTAATGCCTCACTTAAAAGTAGAAATAAATGCATGTAGGCTTGTTGATTTTCGCATATCCTGCACCTTTTTACACTTAATTTATTACTGCTACAATCAGCATACATGCATTCTTTCGGAAATTAAATTGTAATATCGTTCTCTATCCGTAACACTCCTTTCACAGAATCAACATTAATTTCCTGGATTATAATGAAACCACACCTGCTATGTACTGTTTACAATTCCCCAAAGAATACGTGCTACACTTGTCAACACTTACACGATAGACGACGTAGTATTTTCTTTTTTTATTCAGAGACTTATTTTCGCTTGCGGCGTAGGCCGTAATAATGCTTAAAACAGACAGTTTCAGTTTTGCGGTTCACCGAGACACTAGTGTTAGCAACGTGACAGACATCACGTGTAAATCCGTGTGCTTGTGTGTGCGTTGGAGTGTCTCTCGTCGCATTTATAGTATTGAATTTCGTAGATTCCCACAATTATTGAAGTCAATTGATATAACCGTGGGAGAAAAGACGCAATTTAGTGACAGTAGTAAATTTACTATATGTCTTTGCTATAAGTAATTCATTGAAACTTTTACAAAATTAAATATTTTTGATATTTTATGTTATAATAGTTGTTACATGTATTCCTTAGCGAAGCGAAATCAACGATGCTTTTTAAAGAACTGGAATTATGTTTGCCATTACCATAACACTCATTATGCCACCCTCCCGATACTCATTATGCCTTAAAACAACACTTATAATGCCATTATCACAATATACATAGTTACCTAGAAATATGTTCCAACTCATTTGGCAACCACCCATTTTTATTTGCCATTATCACAACATATACCCAGGACCCGTTTCATGAATAAATTCTTTAAAAAAGATCCTTTGAAGCATAGAATGCAACTAAGAAAAGTAATAGCATATTCGGTTTGATTGAGTCCGTTCATGAGAGGAAATGAAATCTGCAACACCTGTCATGCCCCCTAGCACCCGCTTAAGGGTAACTCTATTACACATCAATTGAATGAACTCTATGATCCCAAAGGACCAGAAAATATAACAACATTGAATCCAAGTACATGGAGACTTTTTACAACCGCCACACGGCACTTAAAGATTACTGTTGTGATAGTTAATAAAATCTGTAAATAGATCATTTGGAAGCATAGAATGTAACAAAGCAAAATAATAGCAGACTCAGTTTTTATGAGTCTGTTCATGAGAGGTAATAAGGTTATCTCCTATTTTTTTTTCAAATGGGGGCTCTTTTTAGGAGCCGTTAGAGCTAAAATTGAAAATACCTTTAAACGACTTCTTCTCATCAACCGCTCGTTGGATCTTCATCAAACTAAGTATGTAACATCATTATAAGGTTCTCTTTAAGTTTCGTTAAGGGCCGCTAGGAGGTACTTGGTCCCTTTTTGGGGCCACTAGAGCTAAAAAAAGAAATACCTTTAAACACCCTATACTCATGAACCGTTTGATGAATCTCTAGCATATTTGGTTTGTAGCATCATTATAATGATCTCTCCCAAATTTCTTGAAATTGGGGCAGTTGGCTCCTTTTAGGTGCATCTAGAGCTTAAAATAGAAATACCTTTAAAAGACCTCTTCTCATGAACCGCTTGATGGATCTTCATCAAACTTACGTCTGTAGCACTTTAATAAGGTCCTCTCCCAATTTTATACAAATAGGGGCACTAGGGCTAGTGCTGAAATTAAAAATATTTTTAAACAACTTTTTCTCATAAACTGCTGGATAGATCTTCATCAAACATTGGTTGTAGCATCGCTTTAAAGTCCTCTGCAAAATTTGTTCAAATGGGGCTGTCGGCCCTTGTAGGTCTAAGAATAAAACAGCTTTTAACAACTTCTTCTTATGAACCACTCGATGGATCTTAGTCTGTAGCATCATTCTTAATGTCCTCTCCAAAATGTGTTCAATTGGGGGCCGCTTGGCTCCTTTTAGGGGCCGCTAGAGTTAAAAATAGAAAAACCGCTTGATGAATTTTTATCAAATTTGGTCTGTAACATCATTATAAGGTCTAATGCCAAATGTGTTAAAAATGGGTACACTTGGGCCCTTTTAGGGACCACTAGAGTTTAATAGAAACACCTTTGAATGATTTCGTCTGATGGTAATTCGTTTATGGTGTGTGACAGCAAATTATAGAAAAAAAAACTTTAAATAACTTTTGTTTTAATAAACAGCTTAGAGGATTTTCACCAAACCTAGTTAGAAGCAGTCAGATGGTTAAGGTTTTTTTCAGGTGAGCGACTTTGGCCCATTTGGGCCTCTTCTTAGTGTGTTAACGTCTGCAGAACCCCGCGGGAATGTTTGTGCACAGACATATCTCAAGGGTTTATGCAGACGTTAATAAAAACGTGTATTGTCGCTATTCTTGCAGAAAAGACATGACACGACAACTAAATGTATTGTTTATATATTTGACGACTTTACCGTTCCGAAACAATTTTTATTTACCATTCTGTTCTTGGAAACGGTAAACATGTTTTAAATATCCTAATTCTGGGTATTACTTTGGAAAACAGGAACACTAAAACTTTAGCAGTATTTTTCGACACACCAATAGCTTGCGAATGGGAAAAGCTTCAGAATCCGACTGATGATGGGCTTCTTTGTATGAAATGATTTTACCTAAAGATATTCCATGTGCCTGTGGTCGATCTGTATCAGAAACAGATACCTTGTTAAAACTGTTGCCTTATAATACAATGCTGATAGACACTCAAGGTGGTACTGTGCTTCATATGATATCAGAGCTCCAGAACTAAGTTTTGCAAGAAAGCTACTGTATTGTTAACTTTAAAGGCACATTTTCTTATTTTACGGTAACTGTCAAATATGCTAGCATTTCGCAGTTGGCCTTTGTCAATGTTGCAAAAGAAACATCTATTTGCAACTTGAGCTGCAGCATCACCACTATTTGAACGGGTTATCTTTTTTTACGCCCGAAGGGACGTATTATGTTATATCCCCGGTGTCCGTCTGTCTGTCTTGTCTGTCCGTCTGTCCGTTAGCAATTCCGTGTCCTCTCTTTAACTCTTGAACTCCTTGGATGATTTCAAAGAAACTTGACACAAAATGTTTACCACATCGAGACAACGTGCAGAGCGCATGTTCTGGATGACTCGCTTCAAGGTCGAGGTCACACTTAGAGGTCAAAGGTCATATGACGTTATTTCGTGTGTATATTGCTCTGCATTGCGGTGCTCTTGTTTTTATTTGGCAGATCCCTTTTTTGTTCACTTACAATAGTATTTTTAATTAATTCCCTTTTCTGTTCTATAAATAGCTTATTTTGTAACTTTTTTATTATTAGCCGTAGGGAAAAACCGAGACAAGTTTTCTATGGTACAACGTGGATAGTACCTCCAATTTTTAGGTGTATTTTAACATATCTGAACCTGTTGAGGATTCTTTTTTGTGGACTTAGATTTTTTTTTTGAATTTCTTCCCTTTGTTGTTCCTTTTCTTTTGGGCTTCAACTGTCAAGTTCTTTAAATTTTGCTCCCATCCTCTGATATAACCCTTCGGTCACACTTAGGGGTCAAAGGTTATACCTTCGGGCGTATATTGTTCTGCATCTCTTTTAGAGATTCAACATTATAGTATGAGTTGCGCTGTGGATCGAAGTCTATACAGTCGATTAAAATATGTTTAATAGTAAGTGGTGTTTGACATGGTATACATTCAGATTGATCTTCATTGTTCAGCAAATACGAATGAGTCAACCGAGTATGACCTATTCAACAACGAGAAAGAACAACTTCCTCCCTGCGAACAGATCTATTTCCTTGGTGCCATTCACCTAAAGTAGGTTTAATTTCACGAAGTTTATTGAACGAAGCATTGTTCCATGAGGATTGCCATTTAGTTAAAATGTATTGATATTTGACCTAAAATCAGTATATGGTAATTTCAATTTAGATTGATTTAATGAAAGTGATTTCTTTGCTGCAGTATCATCATCTTCATTTCCATAAATACCAACATGACTAGGAATCCAACAGAATATGATGGGCTTTTTAAAAGATAATTCATGAACCCTGAGAAGATTGTTTTGAATGAGAGGATTTCTGTATTACGGTTGTGTATTGATTGTAATACAGAAAGTGAGTCGGAAAAGATGATAAACTTTTCTTCATTATATTCTGAAATAAAATTAAGGGCCAAATCATTGCTTTGCTTCTGCTGAAAAAAATGTAGCGTTATTTGGTAAACGTAATTTTGATTGATGCAGATGGCTTACGGCGGCACATCCAACCTTCGAATCATCTTTTGAACCATCTGTATAAATAGGAAAATGATCTTTGTAAGCCGACTTGATTTCGTTATATTTGGACTTGAATATTTCAGGGTTTGTTTCAGCCTTTTTCAATGCGGGTTTCATATCAAAAAGAACTCTTGGAGAATTAAGAATCCATGGTGGTGTATTCAGAACTAAATTATCTTTTACATCATCAAATTCAAATCTGTTTCCTTCATAGAATTATCAATGCGAAATCCAAAAGGTTTAATTTGTTTTGGTTTTCTGTCATACGAATCGTGGCATTTGGGTTTAAATATGATTTATGAGCAGGGTTGGATTTGTTGCAGCTACCCTCAGAGCATATTGCAATGACAGTTTTTCACGTCTCGTATAAAGGGAGGGTTCGTTTGCTTCAACATACAAGCTTTCAACAGGCGATGTTCTAAATGCGCCAAGAGCAATACGAAGACCTTGATTTGAATAGTTTCCAGCATCTGTAAATACGATTTTCTGGCTGAACCATAAACAACACAACCGTAATCTAGCTGGATCGAATCAAAGCTCTATACGTCTTAACAAAACCTTGCGATCTGCTCCCCAATCAGTATTTGAAATTACCTTTAAAAGATTCAACGATTTCAAACATTTGGTTACAGGTATTTTATGTGTGGTATAAAAGAAAGCTTTTTATCAAAAATAACACCAAGAAATTTTGCTTCGTCAACAACGGCTATTTTTGTACCATTTAGAAACAGCTCAGGGTCACAATGTTATTTCCGTAATTGACAAAAGTGGACACACTGAGTTTTTGATTGGGAAAATTTAAAACCATTTTCCATGGCCCAAGTTTGAACTTTGTTCAAACACTGCTGTAATTGGCGTTCAATCGTACGCATATTTTTTGAACGATAACATATTAGAAAGTCATCAACATATAATGAACAATCTATCCCTGGTGACAAATATTTCACAATATTATTAATTTTGATGCTAAAAAGTGTGACAGATAAAATAGAACCTTGTTGAACTCCCTGTTCTTGCTCAAAAGAGTCAGAAAGGGTAGAACAAACACGTACTTTAAAATTACGATCTGATAAAAATTGCGATATAAATGTTGGAAGACGACCTTTTAAACCTAAGTCGTTAAGATCATTCATAATACCATATTTCCATGTAGTGTCATAGGCTTTTTCTAAATCGAAAAAGACAGACACTAAACGCTCTTTTTTAACAAATGCATCACGAATAAAATTCTCCAGTCGAACAAGATGATCAGTTGTGCTGCGCTGCTTGCGAAAACTGCTTTGAAAGTTTGTAATTAGGCCTTGAGATTCAGATACCAAACTAGTCTAGAATTGATCATACGTTCTGCGTTTTACATAAAAAACTGGTAATGCAATCGGTTTATAATTACTGGGTTAGTGCTATCTTTCCTGGGTTTTGGTATTGGAATAACTATAGCTTCTCTCCAGGAATCTGGAAAAATGCCAGTTTTCCATGTAATATTTAAATTTCAAGTAGGAGGTCTAATGATTCTTGTGTAAATGTTTTAAAAGTTGATAATGAATTTGGTCCGGACCAGCTGCGGTATCGTGACATTTATCTAAAGCGTCAAGCAATTCTGTGAGTGAAAAAGATTTATTATAATCTTCATCATTATTGAATCAAAATTTAAAGGTTTGCTTTCTTTAGTCGATTTTATGTTTGAACCTTTTATCATAATTTTTGATGAAGAGTTCTTTGAAAAAGTTTTACCAAGTGTATTGGCAATGTCCTCCTTGCTAGATGCAATAGACTGGTCTGACTTTGTAAGATGGGAAACATTTGAAGATTTTCCTTTCCCACTTATTTTGCGAATCATTTCCCAGACTTTTTTAACCGATGACCAAGAATTAAGTTCTGAAACGTATGGATGCCATGATTTTTTCTTTGCTTGTTTTATAGTTCTGCGAGCTTTTGCTCTCAGAATCCTAACTGATTGTAAGTTTTCTTTCGTCGGCCGTATATTGAACTTTTTAATGGCCGCTCTACGTTTTCGAACAGCAGTCTTACAATCATCAT
Organism: Mercenaria mercenaria; assembly: GCF_021730395.1. Taxonomy (NCBI): domain Eukaryota; kingdom Metazoa; phylum Mollusca; class Bivalvia; order Venerida; family Veneridae; genus Mercenaria; species Mercenaria mercenaria. Next base: position 5,844,349 of record NC_069378.1, read on the forward strand.
TATACCAAGGCTTATTTTTATGTTTACCATTTCTTGAAGTTTTAGGTATGGACTTGTCAGCAATATCGGACAGAAGAACTGAAAACCGATCAATAGGATCATAAAATTAGTAAAATCTTCAAAGTCAAATCATTTTTTACATAGCGTTTCAAGTTGCTTCCAATCAGCTTTATTAATTTGAAATATGAAGGGTGGTCTGATGGCAGATTAGAAGTATTTGAAATAATAATGGAAAATGGTCACTACCATGCAAATCATCCAGTAATTTCCATTCAAAATCAAGAAAGATGTTCGGTTGACAAATTGTCAAATCAAGCGAAGAAAAGTTACCTGTTGCAGGACGAAGATAAGTTTTGGATTTATCATTTAATAAACAGAGGGCATTTCTTTCAATAAAAGTTTCAATAATTTGACCTCTAGTGTTGCTGTCAGAACAGCCCCAGAATTCATGATGACCATTAAAATCTCCAATAAGCAAAAATGGTTGTGGTAATTGTTTTATAAGATCATCAATTTCTTCAAGATTTAGTTTATATTTGGGAGGTATGTAAATCGAACAGATAGTAACCGGTCGATGTAATGTTACGTTTATTGCAACTGATTGGATACTTGTATTTAGAAGAAATTGTCTGTGCGGACATGCATTATTAATAATAATAGATGTACCACCAGACGCTCTATCAGTGTTAGTGTTTATGAAGTTATACACTGAATAATTTTTGAAAGCTATTTTGTTTGTTTCCTTTAAAAATGTTTCACTAAGGCACGTAAGTGAAGGATTACATTTTGATAAGAGAAGGAGAATTTCATTATAATTTGCTTTAAGTCCACGGCAATTCCACTGGATAATTTTACTTTCCATTTACAATGGCAAATAAAAATTAAACGACTGGAAAATTAAATTATTAGTGTTGCATTGACTCAGGAGGGAACCTTTTGATTTTCCTCTCCTTTGTGCTGGTTAAACTGGGCGGGGCAGATAATGGCGGATCGTCATCATCTTCCCCTGTTAACCGGTTCATATCATGGGGGAACCGGTTATGGGTTTGTATGGGATCATTTGATCCCTTTCCAAACCCATCAGTTCTCAAGTCAATTTTTTGTTTGGGTGTTTGACTCACCCCATGTTGATTAGTGTTTGATGAAACGTTTTGTCGTGACGACGGCGTACCTGAATACTTAGGAACATTTTGTATAGCTGGTGCAGTGTTGGTTTAGCAGCTGCCCTTTGAAGTTGAGATGCCTCTGAAGGTTTGCTGGTACTTTAGCTTTTCATTTGGTACAGAAGTTTGAGTGGATTTTGTTGAGCAGTCACTGAATCTGTTTGAGTACAGGCATCAATGCACTGTGTTGATTGCTAGAGACAGATTTAGTTATTGATGAATAAGTTTGTGCGAGTGTTGGAGATGTAAATTTGGCATTGGCAATTTGTCTTGCTTCTGGAAATCCAATGCCCTGTGTGAATTTGACATGAAGAACCTCCTTCTCGATTTTCCATGTCTTGCAATCACGAGACTTGGCTGAATGTGGCTCGCTGCAGTTCACACAACGCAATGGACGACTACAAGTGTCGTGGTCATGAGAATGTCCATCCTGTCCGCATTTTGGGCAAGTGTAATCGCCTTTGCAGTTTTTCTCATTGTGCCCAAACTTAAAGCAATAATAGCATTGAAGAGGATTAGGAATATATGTTGTAACTTTTGTGATGAGGTATCCAACTTTTACGACTGAAGGAAGAAACGGAGTGCCAAATGCAAGAATAGTATTTGTGTGAATTTCTTTTCCTAATCGCTTGATTTTTATACGTCTAGCAGCAGTGACATGTTGATCTGAAAGGCCTTGCACAATTTCCGTCTCCGAAACCCCTGCAAGGTCAGGACAACGAATGACCCCCCTTGAGGTGTTCAAAGTACGGTGTGCAATGCACTTACATGGCCGGTTGTAAAATGAAGTTAAGGAAAGTAAATTTCGTAAATGTGAGGCTTTCTCAACTTCAACAAGCAGATCACCAGTTCGCAGTTTTTTGACTGATTCGGTACACCAGCATATACCTTCGATGGTTTTTTTCATATTATAAATGGCGAAATGCTTGACATTTGAATGTTTCGTCTGTTGACTGGATCAAAAGAAATCGCGGAAATGCCATGTTGGAAGTGTATGGTCGGTGAGGATTGTCACCTTCCGTGCCGTCAGAATCGTTTCGGTATGCGGTCGTTTTTTATTTCGGTTTCCATATTAAATGTTTAAAATTCGTCACTCGCAGCCCCCACCCGCCGCGGAGTCCAACAAGGGAACATGAAAACAGAGCGGATATCCAGCTCATTACATGTTAGGGATACTGTAGTGATATACTCGGCCAGGTATTTTTCAATCTTGTTCATATCACCAGTTGAATGCAGAAAAGCAAATATGGGATTCAAGGGATTGTTACTCTACCCAACCGATTGGTCCTAAGCCACCGCCTTCTAGGAAACATAGATTGAAGTACATATGAAAATATATTGTTAAATACATTTGTGTGAACGTAATATAAGTTTATTGAGCGCAGTAAAATGTGACAATACAGCGAGTAAAGACAGGTTTTGTGTAACGTATTTTGTCCCAAAGTTGTGTTTGTGAAATATAAAAAATTATCACATAAAGATGCAGTTTGAAATAAGCAATAGAAAATGTAAACGTAAAGGTGAGATTTCCTAGGGCTTGGCATGACTAGCCGATTGATCGTATCGGGCCAGTACGACCGCCAGAACGTCTACACCGAATTAGAGGCCAAAGATGTGTATTGGCACCCAACATCCCGGGAAGAAGATGCGCACATGCAAACAAGTACGCATCATCTCCCCGGGATGCCATGGGGCACCTCAACATCCAGGACCCTCCTCTCCGGCTTGCGGGCCGCCACCCACGGCAAACAGGTGGCTCCATTTTCGGGGGAGTCGTACCCCTCTGCATGGAGATACAGCCAGCATTTTCTATCCCCCCGCCGGCAAGGGGCATCTAACCAGTAGAAGAAACAGTAAATGACCAACTGCCGCATATTCGGTAATTTTGCGGATGCAGCTGCAGAAATAATGATCTTTCTAGCCTTGAAATAATAAGTTACAATTTTATTATTACATCTTAAAAACAATTAGTTACTAACTTTACTTTTTGATTTATATAATTCTGCAGAAAAGTAAACTGACCCCTCTATACACCAGATAGCGGACCCGTAACTATTTCGTATAGTTTCGGTAATAGTCGGAAAATGCCGATATCACATACGGAGAAAACCGATTGTCATTACGGGTCCACTTCTTAAAATCTTATTTCCTTGAATTTATTTAAGAACTCAAAATACACTATTTAATTTTGTTTATTTTTGGATTTTATCTGAGAATGTTTTCTTGGTTAATAATGATTTCAAAGCATTTAAATAATATGTTTTCACTAAAATTTAAGTATTTAAATGAATGATAAACTATATGTGTCATAAGTGTTTTAGGAAATTATTTACCAACGTAAACATATCTTGTTTTCATGCAGAGATTATTTTGTTACATGCCAGACAGGACTTTCTTGTGTTATTTCCCGGTGCAAGAAAAACTCGTCTTTTGACTCTTGAGCTTAAATTTATAAACGAATGCGTAATTTCACACGCTTCTCTAGGGATAATACGCATTTATTGTGTATTAACGTTTGCAGAAGCCTGTGAGATTTTTGTTCTTGACCGAGGAAAAAACGTGTATTGTTGTTAAGTTTGCATAAAAACATGCCATGAAGGCTAAATGTATCATTGTTTTCATAGGCAATGACTTTACGATTTCGATACATTATGTACGTTGTTCTTGGAAACGGTCTGAACATCGCACAAATCAAAAACACTATTAAAGCCGTGTATACAAGGTTTTTAAACGACTGGTTTTGATTTTTGTTATTAAAGACATGACACTAATCATATTTTTTGCATATCACTTAATAATTCGTTAAACGGGAATACAGTTTCAAGAATAATTATTTGTTATTGTTAGACTAAGTACGAATCGTTTTCAACATATTTTGACCTGACTCCAAGATTTATATCATGAGATATTAAAGGAAAACAATCCAATTTATACAATCATTAAAAATCGCTCATACGATTCCTTAAATAAATAATCAATATATATATGTTTAACTACGAACTGTTTCTAACAAAGTAAAAAGCGCCCAGCTTTCAAGAATAAATATCTGGCTTTCACAGTTATTAAAATAACATCAGGCACTAGAAGCACATAAATTGCCTTGTTAATATATCATATTTTCCTCCCGTTAATACATCAGCGGTTCTAGTGAAAAAAGATTTTTGCATGCAAGAATATAATAAAACAGTAACTTAAACACATTTCTTTTATTTTATTTCATCTTTTATTTGAAAATTATGCAGGAAGAAAATCAATGAGTTACCTTTGAGCCAGATATTTCCATTATATATATATATATAAGCAATGAATGTAGGACATTTATTTCCGCATAAAATGTTCTTCACATTTTCGCCAACATTAAAAGACGTTGTAACTTGCTTAACACTGGGCTCAAATATACGATCGTAGAGGTAATTTCAGAGGTAGAGTATACAAACATTACTAAACATGATAAAAAGGCGCACTTTTAACGTTCATCGCCGGCATATTGAAGTTGAAACCCATCTCAATTTTGAATGCCCTTCAAGGCAATAATAATACAACGTGAGCTAAAGATAAAATTGGTCCGAACCCAGTATTTGACAGCATTGGTAAATTAACTATTTTATCAAACACTAATTTTGGCTTTATTTGATGGTTTGGCATTGGCACGTAGAAAATAAGACAGCGATTCTGTGTCCGTTTTTCAAGTCGATATCCCGACGCAGACTCAGACAGAATGATTTCTTTCTTTTTTTGTGTGTGTGTGAAATACATCAGGTTCTGACAATGACGCTTTGTGCCTAAATACGAGTTCTATACCAAAGTCTCGTTGCAGAAATTCATAACCTTACTTTGTTTATCTCGCATTTGACCCACTTATTTCTATTATATCTATTAATTGTTCATTAACATATTAAACTGAATCTTTTTTGCAGCATCGTTGTCTCAAAATAATTATTCTGTATTTATTGCAATATTATATTTTCACATTTACGTGTGTCACAACATTTGAAGCTATAAATGAAACATATAAATTGTAACGTTTATTGTACAGAGACGTCTTACTCTACAAATCTTGTACATAACGACCTCTTTGAATATTTTAACATGTAATATTTAAAAAAAATGTAACAAATTTTACTTATAATACTACCAAATTATTAACTAATACATGTACATCATTATATACAGAGGGTAGAGTTTGCGTGCTCGCTACTATCGAGTAAAAATATACTCAAATAATTAAGCATTTCAAGTGTCTCAAAGAACGAGTTATTCAATGACAAACGTTTGTTTTAAGAATGATTAATGGCATCAAAAAGTTTCCGTTCCACACATTCACTGAAGGGAATCACATAATCAAAATAAACTCTAAACCAAAGTAATGCGATAATGTTGCAGCAAGATTTGCTGTAAAATCGAAAACTGCCTATCCTATGGCAGCATAGATGTATTTTAAAACTATATACATTTCAATCACAATCACCTTCTGATTATTTGGAACATTTTAAGGAAAATGAGACCTCTTATTTGCGAACCTGTTCGTGATTCCTAGAAATCTATGATCATTGTAAGCTACATAATTATTTAATAACTTTCGTTAGCCACACGTTAGGTTATGTATAAATTTCATATCTTATCATACATTTGTAGTAGGAAATTTATTCATGTTTTTCAGATCATAGCTTTGGTTTCGAAATTATTGTGATCGTGTGTTTCCCTTCACTGGCATTTGAAGAGCAGCACTGATACTTGTCAACTATGCTCGGAGAATGAGAATGGGAGAAGAACATTGTGTGTGAAAGGCATATTTGGCTCAAAATGTACCAAAAACTATAGTAAGATAACATTCTCAGGAACCCAATTTAAATTTATCTAAATACCATGAACTAGACTGAGAAAAGAAATCAAAACTCTTCAATTATAGTTGTCTGCACTCCTTTATATATAAAACTTTAAATAACTCATAAAATATGTATTCCACAATATTAGTGATTAATGATCTTTTTCGCATATAGCATTTGTTGACCTGTAGCTTTTCCTGATATATCTAATAAATGAATTAAAATAAATACAGGACAGACATATCATAACCATGAAACTAGAAATTGATGTTACTGAATGACAGTCAACGGCGGCTGCATTTCTGCATAGACGGTAAGTCTATATATTTAGCCAAGTTAAACCATTTTTAGTATAATGAAGAATGTTTTTGTGAAAGCTGAGCAAGGTATATCTATAATTAAAACATTAACTGAAAAACAGTATTTAATTGCTTACTTATCACTTTTAAGTTCTGTACCATTTACTGTTTTGTTGCGGTTTTTTGCGGGGGAGGGAGGATAGAAATGTAAACTCATTTCACTAGCTGGTTCCCCGTAGCATTAAATAAAAATGTTCTTGCTGTTGGATTTGTTTTAATCAACCCGTCTGCTATATCTTTACACCACAGTTTCCTTTTGTTGTGGGCCTACTTTGCGATGAATGGCTCTCTGGTTGTGTTTGGGGTGCTTTCGGGAAATCAGCTCTTACTATTTTTAACAGATTCAGCTCGACGCACTACGAATCACCTGTCAATACCACTTTGGTTCTAAGCGTCACAGGGCTCGTCATAAGACAGAGACGTCAAACCATGGCCAGCTTGCGGGAGGTCTTAGGTTTGACACATGTGGCTACCCTAGACTATAACCTGACCTGAATCGATGTGCAGTTAATTGTTACAAACAGTGTGAGAAAGTCATAAAGAACATAACTGCTATACAATTTCCAGAGCATTTGGATTAGCTTAAAGATTTTTATGTATTTTGAATTTCTCATTTACTGAAATGTCATTGAACCGGAAAAGCCATTTACAGATGCTGTATTGCTATCCATCTGATCAATACATATCTATTTTTTTGAATTTTGAAATGTACAAAACTATGCATCCAGGAAACGGAAAATATCTGTTACAAGAAAGATAAAATGTTTTGCTTAAATATGCTAGACAATACATTCTTTATCTTTATGGCTGCATCTTTTATAGGTTTACAAACCTTGCCAGAAAATTAATCATATGGAACTGTTTATAGTATTGCACTATCATAAACTTATGTTTTGTGTTTCAAACCAGTGCTATTGGCAAGATATTACTTCCTGCCAAATATTCCAAATTTTCCCTTATCATGCTGGATACGATTGATTATACCTTTGCGACCAGGGCAGATTATGATCAGCCTGTCCAAATTGAAAGTTGCACAAGTTCGTTATAGAAATGTAGCAGGGTAAGGGTTGTGTTCCAAATTAACACATCTTCTGAAGCATAAAAGAGTTGAAGTTTCGGTATTTCGCGGACACTTTTATTCTAGAAAATAAATGTGATGCTACATAACTGTGATATACTACTTCAATGAGTGTTCACCATTGAGGTAACATGTGTAGCCCATGTTTTTTCCAAAGTACTGCATTGTAAGGTCAAAGTCGATTTCTTGATATTTTCTTAATATCGAATTCCTCTCAAACACACATAAACCCCAATCTAAATATAAAACAAAACTTTTCAAGTTATAAGTTGGACGATATCACACGATACTTCAACATGATAACAAAGATTTTTAACACAATAACATGTTCTGAAAACAAATTCAGACTTTGGCAATTATATAACATGGTTAGTTAAAATGATAACTTAAAGACACTTTTTAAACAAGTAAACATCACACTTTGACATGACAACAAGCTTGTTTTAAAATAATAGGACACCATGCTGTCAAGACCACATCACACTTTGACAAGCTAACATGGCTGAGTAACATAATAAGACACTTTTTGTAACAAATAAACACCACGCTTTGACACAATAATCGAAAAAGTTCCGACAAGAGGCAGCTAGGGCATTCCGTAAATAACAGTAATTAACATTTACGGCTGCTGCGGTAAGTTGTTTTCATACGTATCGCATATATGGAAACTTAGTATTTGTTGTAATTGAATAACATCACTGGACACTAGTTTTCTACATTTTAAGCAAGTTTACAGCAGTAAATTTCATTAACAGTGTCAATATTCTGTCAATTCAAGGACTGAAGTCTGGTCTGAAACTGTTAACCTTTACCCTGCTACATTTCTAAAATGGACTGGTCCATCATTCATTTTGGGCAATACCATTTATCATTCGAAGGGGTGTTCACTGAAAATTACTGACTGAATAGCGAACAGTGCAGACCATGATGATATTGGTCTGCACTGGTCGCAAAGGCAGAACGAGTTGCCGCAAGCAGGCTAAAGGTTAACTATGTTTTGCTATAGAACCTATTACGTGTAATATAACTATTGCTTGTTACTGAAAATACTTGAAGAAACAGAAAAACAAACCGGCAACTATTAACAATAACAAAGTTTATTATGAAAAGTAATAATTCGAATACCTTAAAATGTTAACTGGCCGTAAAGTCTAATCGTATATGCAAGAATACTCCAAATCTTGTCATGGTCAAATTTAAATCCAGTCAGTATTATTCCAAATTTCTAACACAATCAAAACTGAACTAAGTATATCAAAAAGAATAAAAGTCCTCTCTGATGAATAGTATTCTGCATATTTGACCATGATATTAGCTGCAAATAATGTTTTTCAATTACTAGCTAAATTCCATCAGGGTTGTTGTTTGAGATCATGAAATTCAATCATCTTTCTGTTAAATATCATATTTGCACTTGAGACGGTTATAGGGGCGCATGGAATATCTGTATGTCAACACTTCTTCAACAAATTGAAAGCCCGCCCGCTTAGCTCATTAGCTCAGTAGGGAGAGCGTTGGTCTACGGATCGCGGGGTCGCAAGTTCGATCCCCGGGCGGGACATATGTTCTCCGTGACGATTTGATAAAAGGCACTGTGTCTGAAATCATTCGTCCTCCACCTCTGATAATTCATGTGGGGAAGTTGGCAGTTACTTGCGGAGAACAGGTTTGTACTGGTACAGAATCCAGGACACTGGTTAGGTTAACTGCCCGCCGTTACATGACTGAAATACTGTTTAAAAACGGCGTTAAACCCAAAACAAACAAACAAATCAAGAACATGAAATCGCTGAATTACCTAGTTGTTTGTTATGTTGTTAATCTTTCTCAAAACAAATCATAAAAAATACGTTTTGTTACCAAATGAATTCATTACGTTATTCAATCAGTCGTCCGTGTTTGAAAGATTAATACTCGAAATATTAATGCTCGAAAGACTAATACTCGATAGATTAATACTTGAAAGATAAATGGTCGAAAGATTAGTACACGATAGATTAATACTTTAAAGATTAATGCTCGAAAGTTTGATACTCGAAAAATAATACTCGAAAGATTAATACTCGAAAGATAAGTGCTCGAAAGATAAATACTCGAAAGATAAGTGCTCGAAACATTTATACTCGAAAGATAAGTGCTCGAAACATTAATGCTCGAAAGGTTATTGCTCGAAAGATTACGGCTCGAAAGATTAATGCTCGAAAGATTATTGCTCGAAAGATTACTGCTGGAAAGATTAATGCCCGAAAGATTAGTGCTCGAAAGTTTAATGCTCGAAGGATTAATGCTCGAAAGATTAATGCTCGAAAGTTTAATACTCGAAAGATTATTCATCGAAAGTTCAATGCTCGAAAGATTAATGCTCGAAAGATTATTGCCTGAAAGATTAGTGCTCGAAAGATTATTGCCTGAAAGATTAATGCTCGAAAGATTATTGCTCAAAAGTTTACTGCTCGAAAGAGTAGTGCTCGAAAGATTAATACTCGAAAGATTATTGCCTGAAAGTTTAATGCTCGAAAGATAAGTACTCGAAAGGTTAATACTCGAATGATTATTTCTCGAAAGTTTAATGCTCGAAAGATTAATGATCGAAAGGTTAATACTCGAATGATTATTGCTCGAAAGGTTAATGATCGAAAGATTATTGCTCGAAAGATTACTGCTCGAAAGATTAGTGCTCGAAAGTTTAATGTTCGAAAGATTAGTGCTCGAAAGGTTAATACTCGAATGATTATTGCTCGAAAGTTTAATGCTCGAAAGATTATTGATCGAAAGATTATTGCTCGAAAGATTACTGCTCGAAAGATTAGTGCTCGAAAGTTTAATGTTCGAAAGATTAATGCTCGAAAGGTTAGTGCTCGAAAGATTTTATGTTTCAAGGACTAATCACTCGATCAAAAAAAAAAAAGATAATTAGAAAGATCTTGGAATAAATGCAGGAGATTAAATTAATTTTGTGTAACTAAAACGTATCAAATAAAACTTCATAACTCAGAATAATGTTTTATAATCTTCCCTGTGCTAAGAATGTTCTAATTTGATAAAGACGGTACAATATTGCTACTTGTTTTACAACCGTATGACGTGCTTGTAAAGGGTGTAAAAAAAACTCGCTCCGGTTGAAAAAACGGTAGTGTCATTTTACTGAGATATAATACATTATTTGAAAAACCAAAACAGTCACAGATGCTTAGATTAATAAATCATATTTGGTAGAGCTTTCCTTTTGGTCATACAACGTTGTCAAAAATGGCATTTTTCATTACACATCAGTGTGGCGTAGGGGAATGTATGCCGCTTGCACACTTAGCGCGATATTTTTCAGATTACTCATTTTGATAGTTGTGGTTGTATTATACATACAGTAACAAAAGATCTGACATAAAATGACATTTGTTAATTTTTAAAAGTTGAATCTTTCTGAATAAAATGTATTGAAAATGTATTATCTGCAATACAAAAATCTGAAAGTAAGCAAATATCTTTAACAGCAGTACGCCATCATATCAGCATTCAAATTTAATATGAATAAAATCTAAGGAGGCAGTACTTTCCATGTTGTTGATTTGCTGTTCACATTTCAGCTGGAACGAATTTTCCTGACACCCTGTAGTTACAATAAAGGAAATAACAATAAGAAGATTTATAGTGGAATTAGAAAATCTCATGTTTGAAAAACATGTAAAAAGAAATGGTTTCCCTTGAAATAATCAGGAGTGTACGCGGAGAAACGTATTTTACGAATTATAAAATGTTTTGCTTTTCCTTTTATCCCTGACAAGATAGATGGCAAAGTGTTAGTTTGATTCACGGTAACGTAATTATGAAGGCTCATAATTTTAATAAACGAAACGTTTTCTTATTAAAATTTGATAAACTTTGTTTTTAGGTTTGATAATTTCGTTTTAATTCAAAATCGGATACTTCCTTGTCAGAATCAAAAACATATTGGTATATAAATGGCTACGGATTACTCAAACTTTTGTGCATGTTCAAAAGTTGTAGAAACTTGCACGTTTGGGATAAGTCTTGAATACGTTTTGACCGAGTGTTGATACGGATTGATACGGATTACTACTTTGAGGTACGACTCAGGTACGGATCGATACGGATTACTACGTTTCTATCCGTAGCTATCCGTGCCGTATGTGTGACTGGGGTATAACGTATGTTATACAAGTAACACACAGAATTATTATTTTTATTATGTTATCATTATTATAATTACTTTTATTTATTTTATAATTATTATCTTCTCAAACGTCTTAAACATCTACTTTAATCAAATGTCTCCAAATTTATATAATTAATTCCGACACAACCCGATTTGTTCCCCTAATAATATTATGCATTGTAAGTCACACTTATTACGCCAAAGCTTTAAACGTCATTGAAACGCGCTGGAAAAGAAAACTACACAAAACTGGCAAGTGTTACGAGGATATTGTCAGGGATGTATAATAATTCCGGAATATAGTGCTAGAATTGAAATAATATTTCTCAAAAACTATTTTCTCTTCATGTCGTTCATTTGCGTATTATTGTATCACATAAACTGCGCCTGTGTGATATCTTACACATGTATATGAACTCGAAACGTTTATAATATTCAGTAACAAATCACTGTCAGTGATACGTTTTCCCAGAAAAGTAAACACAAGAGTTAGTACAATAATGTAAATGTTGATTTTTTAATATGGTGTACTAAAACGCAAGAAACATCAGTTTTGCTACTTTTTAAGTCTGAGTCAAATGCATTTTTTAAGAAACAACATTTAAAAAATGATGCACTTACTTGCGCTTTAAATGTCTTTTTACAAACGACCTAAAAGGGGCACGGTGCTGTTGGGTCAAAAGGGCACCTTTTAGCGTGCCGTTGCATGCATAAAAATGGCAATCATCACTAAATCATCAGTAATAATGAGGTAAAATCAGTAAGTCTTTTGGAACGATAATCGGTAAGTCTTTTGGAACGATAATCGGTAAGTCTTTTGTATTGTTCCAATTGTTTGGCACTCAAACGTTGAATCAGAAAATCAGTATTTCTCTTAAGGTGATGTCACGTTTTAAATTTCCGGTGAATAACAAAAACCAAAGAATATTCAGTTCGTTCCAAAAACCGTTATGTTATGATTCAACCAAAAAGTTTCCTTTGTCTACCAGAAAAGAACAATTCTGATATCGTAATATTGAGGTTTGGTACCTTTATAACAGACAATAAACTAAAACAATAGAAATTCATACGTGACTTCGGTGAGCTCAACAAAGCAAATTCAAGCACAAATATTAAATAAATGTGGTAAAGTAAGTTACACACTACAATATCCGACCAAGATACTTACATTAACAATACATTTGCAGAATAGAGAGATAAAAATGATTTTGACAGCCCGTTAAAACTAATGACAAATTTTGACAGGTATATGATGACTCCTGACCTAATTATTTTTTTCTGTTATTTCTAACTTCCAGTTCGATTTTCTTAAAAATGGGTATTCTATATTGTAGCTTACAATTCGTGAATAAAAACAATATAAGAATATATTGTTGCCTCACTGTCATTTTGTCTATCCAAGTCACGTACGAATTCCTATTGCCTCAGTCGTTTGTCACTAATTAGAGCAACTCACAGTGTTGTAATCATACAATACACATCCTTTATTTACGGTTTTCCGTTTGGACAATCGTGACATTTTATTTAATACTAAACCGCGATGCACGATGGTACGATGACGAAAACGCGATGGCGCGATGGCACGATGATGAAACAACGATGGTACGATGGTGAAAATGCGATGGCACGATGATGAAATCGCGATGGTGAAATGTCGATGTAATATCGCGTTTTCATCATCGTACCATCGCGTTTTCATCATCGTGTCATCGCGTTTTCATCATCGTACCATCACATTTTCACCATCGTACCATTACATTTTCACCATCGTACCATCGCGTTATCACCATCGTACTATCGCATTTTCATCATCGTACCATCGCCTTAAAATACAGACTTGATACAATCTCATTTCCACATTGCACTATGTACCTTCTACATCCTAACAAGAATAAGCTGAGTTTGAATAATACCATTTGACACACCCACCTTTGTATTTACTTTCATGCATACATAAAATGCAAAGGACGTGGCCTTGAAGAATTTACAGTTTGAATGAAGTGAGCACTGAACATTTTGTAAAACATTTTGCAAAACAGCAGAATCTAAATGGTAGATTTCTTCTCACCAAATACATTGAAATACATGCATCGTGGTTTAGTATTAAATAAAACGTCACGATTGTCTAAACGGAACACCGTACTTATTTTCACATAGATACTGAGGATTTATCTAATGAGCACATGTATTAGAATCACAATTTTAATACCGATTGTGTACTGCAATAATGCTAAACTATCCCGGCCGTGACGTGTCCTTAAATCACTGTAATTATAAGGCATGACAATACCTTTTCTGTTAATTGTTTCCTTGATTACTTGTTAAATATGAGAAATATCATTCATAATAGTCTAATGAACTCTATGAGTGGTAATAGGACCTTAATAATTTTTCAGATATCTTGTGAAATATGGCCTGAATTTTTTATTGAGCATTTGCAGTGTACATTCCATCCATTTTGGACATCAGAAAGATTTTTAAATTTTAAGATGTGCTTTGTTTATTATTATTATTCAGACTTTCAGAATGTATTAGCAGGCTTATAGTTAGCACAAAAGAAAACATTATCGGTAAAAACATAACTTGAAAGGAACAGTTTTCATGCATAAGGAAAATATATTTTTGATAAAATATTAATATCATTAGAGACATTATTTAAATAAAAAAGCTCATATTCAACTGACCTTAGAATGAAGTATAAATACCGTGAATAAATTCGAATGATCAAATAAAGGTTTTATATTTGAACTTTTAAATTATTTTCTTTTGGTATCTGAAAGAAGAAAGTATGGTGAATGTATATAAAATGGCAAAAAAACCGTACCAAGCTGGGAAAACTAGCGGCTCGTCAAATATGGTTTTCTCAGCTGAGTTCTCGTCCAAATATATTTGCGTATTGTACAGAACAATGTTATATAACCTAATGATATTGGACAGATTATTAGATATTGGACAGCACGAGGAAAACAATTAATAAACACATTCAATTTACTCGTGTAGTCGAATATTTAGCAACAGCTGGATTCCAAACAAATACTATGAGGTTATTTAACAGTGTTGAGTACAATACTGAATTCTATTGGAAGAGTACACATCAGTAATAATCCATATTTGGACGAGGCGAATACCGAGTCCAAATATGGGTTATTACTGCTGTGTACGACTGACACGCATCGGGTTATTACTGCTGTGTACTACTGACGCGCTTCGGACAGTCCAGTATTTTTTTTACTAGATCGTTTTCGTCTTATATCCTATACATAAAACACTTCAGACTGAGTATAATATAAGTACTAAAGGATAAGTAAGGAATGACTGGATAAACAAAATAAACATATCTGTGTGGTAAAAAAGAAAAAAATAAGCTGACAAAAAGTGATGACAGTGTGAATAATGAATACAATGAAAACTGCTGTAAGGCGGGAAGATTTTAGAATTCACCTGATGGCGTCTCTGTAAGTAACCTTTTAAGCCAAACAAACTCTGTCCTAATTTGAAAATGAATAAAAAATCGACGATCAAATCAATTTTGCAGTGATATTTGATCAAGCAACAAATGGTGACTCTGAACCCGAGACAGGTGCTATTATTTCACCCCACTCGTAGGTTGACACGAATACAGTCACAATGAGTTCATTTTCGGAAAAGAAAAACGGGCCGTCAAATACTGACATTATGAAGTTGTTACAAGGTATAAACAGTAGACTAGTAAATATCGGTAGCCTTTTTAAAAATGGAGATATAAGAAGCAAAAATGGACCACTTTGAAAATGAAATAAAAAAAATGTGAAATCTGATAGATACTGCAGAAAAATAGTGGCAAAATTCTCCCTGTTCGAAAAACGTGAATATGTGCGAAAACAATGGAAATCATTGCAGGGTACAAACTACTTCGTCCATGATCAATTTCCGAATGAAGTAAGTGACAAAAGGGAGTAACTGCTACCAAAATTAAAAGAGGCTAAAAAGGCAAGGAAAAGAGCGTGGTAAGCCTATGATGCATTGTATGTGGATGGAAAACCGCTAAAGCTGAAGTACCAGATAGAACTTTGCGGAGGGTGAAATGAAATTCTTGTCTTGGAATGTAAACGGATTAAGCTGTGATAAGAAAAATTCAAATGGATGTGAAAATGTTATTTCTTCGAATGATGTTGTGTTTTTGTACGAGTCGTGGACGAATAAGGATAGTGATGAAGAGTTTTCAGGATATGTATCACACAAGTGTTACAGAAAGTTTCAAAACCATAACGCGAGAGGATGCAGTGGAAGGATAGTTTTGTATTATAAAGAGTATTTGCGTAAGGGGAAGACGTAATTAGAACACATTATGACTCCGTTTCCATTTAGATTCTGACATTTGCATATGAGGAACATATATATGGGGTGAATATTCGCCAGCATAAAACATAGCTACAGTTGACTTGTGTGATATAATTCAAAATGACATTAAGGACTTTGAACATTTGGGATCGCTGTTTTTGATTGGTGATTGGAATAGTCGTGTTGGTGAAAGACATGATTATATCAGTTGTGATTTATTTAACAGTGAAACAGATGACAGAGATTATATACCACACTGTTCCTTAGACCGGGCCCTGGTGGATAACTGTTCTAATAATTTTGGGGTCAAGGTCCTTGATTTTTATAAAGCTATTAATCTTCGTATTGTGAATGGTCGTTTATTTAATGATGCATGTGGCACGTATACTTTTGCCAATAAAAAGGGGCGTCTGTTATAGACCTTTTATTGTCAAAATAGATTGATTTTACGATTGACTAATTCAATGACTATAGCGATCATGTGGGGGGGGGGGGGGGGGGGGTTGTTTAACATTGAGATGTACTAATTATGTACGAAATTTAGAAAATAGAAACGAGGTTAGGTATAAATGGAATGAGAAATGTAAAGGTGATTTTAGATCGCGACTTATCTCAAAATTACCATGTTTAAATCAATTAACAAATAATATTAACATTAATGATAGAGAATCTGTAAATAATACTTTGGCTAGTTTTACAAGTATTTTATGTGAAGTTGCAGATCCAGTATTTTCAAAAACTTATATTCATAAAAGGGAAACATGTTTTTATGATGAATTTATTGTTAAAAATGCAGAATGGTTTGATGAAGAATGTTTGCAGGCACGTAAACAGTATTAACATGTCTTAAAAGTATTTATTCGACTGTTACAATAGAGAGTAGTTTTTGTCATTTAAAACAGGTGTATAAAAGTAAATGCCGTGCAAAAAGATATGTATCGAAATATGATAAATTAGATGAAATTGGTAAGCTAGTCCGTGCTAAGCCAAAGCAATTTTGGAGATATTTCAAAAGAAAAGTAAATATTTCAATAATACCTGTATACACCTGATGGACAGCATTTTTGTAATACACATGATTTTAATTATTTAGATTGTTCATTTGGTGAATTAGATCAGCACATAAGTATACAAGAGGTTCATGAGGCAGTAAAGGAATTAAAGAGGGGTTAAGCAGTTGGTAGCGATTTTATAATGAATGAGTATTTGATTGAGAGTACTGGTATTGTAGCTTCACATCTTTGTGATATTTTAATGCCATACTAGACTCCGGATATTTTCCGGATAAATGGATTGAAGGTGTAATTGCACCCTTATATAAAAAGGGAGATAAGAATGATGTTAATAACTACAGTGGAATCACTTTAGTCAGTTGGTTTTCAAAATTATTAACCACAGTTTTAAATAATCGTATTGTGTTGTTTTGTGAAAATAATAATGTTATATCTTATGCACTGTTTGGCTTTAGGAAAAGGTAAATCTACCATTGACGTTATATTCATATTGTTATATACTGTACATTATTATTTAAATGATAATAAAAGACTGTATTGTATATTTGTAGACCTGAAAAATCGTTTTGGTCCTATATATATATATATATATATATATATATATATATATATATATATATATATATATAGTGGATGGAGTTGTATAAAATTGGTATACAAGAATGATCAAGGATATGTATCAACAAGAAGTGTTGTGTTCGATCTTGTAATGATTACTCGGATTATTTTGAATACGCAGTAGGCTTAAGACAAGGGGAAATAATGTTTGTCTCCTGTCCTGTTTTCTTTTTCTTTTTGTTTAAACTTTGAGTTATTTTTACGAGAAAATTCAAGTTCTGGAATAGATATAGATGATTTTACTTTTGTTGCTATCTGCTGATGATATGGTTATACTAGGTACATGTAATTAGATAAACTACACGAATATAATAGAGAGTGGGGGTTCGAGGTCAGTGCTGATAAAACAAAAATTATGATATTCAGAAAAAAGGTGTATTACAATATGGATCTTGGTCTTATAACGGTACAAATATTGAGGTAGTAGATAATTTCAATTATATAGGAACTGTATTTAACTACACTGGCATTTTTGCTTTAAATCAAGAATATATTACAGGTAAAGCGCCGAAGGCATTAACTGTTTTAATTGCTAACTGTAGGAAATAAACACTTAAACTAAAACTATTATGTCAGGTTTTTGATGTTCAATCCGTTGATTCAATTTTACATTATGGTTCAGAAAGATGGGGATTTACAAAGTCAAACAAAAATGAAAACACAAAACGATTTTAAATGTTAGATTAACAAGAAGCTATACGGGTGTTTATGGCGAGTTAAGAAGATATCCTCTATATATATCACGTTATTTACGTATTGTTAAATACTTGTTTAAAATATTGAATACTGATATTATTCTACGTTATTCTACGATCTGTGTATCAATTTCATTAAGTGATTGTATTAAAGGAATAAATAACTGGGTTTCAAAATTTAAATAAAGGTTTTATGTGTGTATGGTTTTGTGGAGTAACCCATTTGTAATTCAGTGTAAACATTTAGTGCATATATTTAAACAACGCATTATTAATTGTTATATTCAACGTCGGCACGTATCTAAAATAAAGTAGTGCTATGCTGGAGCTGTATAGTAATTTTGAATTCAGTTTAGCTTAATAATAATACAAAAGTTACTTAAATTTGTTACTAAACAATTTGAGATTGTTCATAACTGGACTTAGAATTTCTGCACATAGTCTTCGAATACATACATGAAAGGGATATAGAAGGTGAATTGCATTACATCATCATATTATGTCCTTGTTACAGAGATGTAAGAAAACAATATATTAAAAAGTATTACTACACAAGATCAAGCATTTTTAAGCTTTTAGAATTGATACAAAGTAAATATTCAAGTTAGCAATGTATTGTAAAATTGCCACGAATATTGAACTTTTAATTTCTAATAATGTACTGTAATATCACATTAATATGTTGTACGTTTACTTTTTTTCTTCATTATACTGTTCATCCTCAGATCATTTGAAATGCTACTATTCTAAAAATTGCATTTTACCTATATATTGTTGAAAAGAACTTAAATTCTTATATGTTTGATTGGATGATGCACGTTGTGCAAGTCAAAATAAATTCTATGTTCTGTTCTGTTCTGTCTCAGTTAGGAAAACACATGAACATAAAGTAGACCCAGTCTTTTTCTCCAAATAATGATAGTCGTATCAATTAAAATTATATCTTGCTCTCTATGCAAACAATGCAGCAAATGTATTATAATGCCGTTTGAACAACCTCATTATTTTTTATTTAGTTCTTGTGCAGTTTCATATTTTGCGATTTCGCTAAGCTTGTTGAAAATAATTTTGATCATGATAGAATAAATCCGCTTTACAGGGGCAATTCTCTTACCCTTGGCAATAAAGTGTGTTTGTTTTCTGATAATGCGTAATCGGTTATTACATAAAAGACGCAGCACAGAATACCTGTATTCTTTTGTATTTCCATGATGGTAATTATATATTATTCGCAAGAAAAAACAGAAATACAAGTATCTAGTTAAAATGTGGCAGTGACATATATAAGGCCCGGACAACGTGTTTAATGTCAAATCGTGTACCAGTGTTCACAGTACTTAACGCATTGAGTTTAGACCACACTTTGTTTCGTTACTACTTATACAGTAGCTTTGACTGAGACTATAAGCCCATTCTCTGACTGTAAACTTCCCTTCAGCTTTAGAGAAATCTTTGAGACACTAAATGAGGCAAACCTCAAACAAATTGTAAACCTACCTACTAGGGAAAACAATATCCTAGAATTATTTTGCACGACAAATGCAACGTTGGTTAGTCAGAATAACATCCTCCCTGGCATCAGCAATCATGAACTTGCTAAGCTAAAAAACAGACTTTCGTCAAAGTTGGTTACAAAAATCTCACTATACAGAAAATAAGTAAACTGGAAAAGATTTAAACAGTCACTTGATAAGAACCATCAAAAATTGTTGAAGTGGACAAATATTCCAACGTATCAATTGATGGGAGGGGGGATTTTTTCATCCACTCTAAAAATCTTATGGTAAGGATTCATTCCGTCAAAAAAGTATTCCTTGGTTAAATAAACGTTTAAAGGGGATAATCAGGAGGCGTAATAGGGCCTTCAACATTTTGAGAAATCTGACAAAACCTTTTATCGTAAATACTTCTTGGACCTCAACCATACAATCCTAAAACAAGTAAAAGAGGCTTATCAAAATCCATATTTATCCCCAAGTCACCTTTAAATTTAGCATCCTACTGCACGATAAACTCCAAGATATATTTGCTCAAAAGGTAATTCATCACATGAAGACGATCAAAACAAACCAAGAATGTCAAGTATCCATGTAAACTTAAAAGGGCATAGAAAAACACCTAATAAATCTCAACTCTCATGAGGCATGTAGGCAAGACAAGATAAAGTCTCAAAACACTTTCAATGAAACTGTCAATAATCCTTAAAATCAAATTTCAGAAATCTGTTGACGGATCTATACTTTCCTAGCGGGGAAATGCCTATGTAACCCTAGTCTACGAGAAGCCGACAGGTCAGACCCAGCAAATTACAGGCCTAATTTTCTTACATGTGTACTTGGCAAAACTCTGAAGCATACTTCCTTTATATACCTTGGTATTCTTTACCATCTTCAAGATGGTTTCTGAGAGAAAATATCTAATGTAACTCAACTAATTATGCTTTTAAAGGACATTGTCATATTAGTGTACAGCAAACAGCATTTGATACAGTAAGCCATGAAAAAGTCCTGTTTGAAATGCACAACTACGTGGCAATAACCTTAACTACAAAGATCGTCCTTGACAACAGGCTTCAATCCATAATCCTTAACGGTAAAAGCCAAGAGCCCCTACCTGTCTCTTCTGGAATTCCGCATTGGGTACGTGTTTGGTTCCCTATTCTTGCTAGCATACATAAATGACCTCCCACAGAATATCCAGTCTAAAGTCTATAGGCAAGTTACTTACCTCTGGCAGACAATCAATTACTCACAAATAATAACCTTAGAAAAGTGGGAGTAAGACTTGGACTTGAAATTTAACGCCACCCCCAAGTGTTTAGTTATCAAAGTCAAAGAATGCAACATCCTAATTAATACCTTTAAAATGCACTATTAGAATCAATTAACTCAACAAAATACCATGGCATGAATATTTCAAATGATCTCTCGGGGGGTGGGACATAAACATAAAAATGTCAACTGAAAACCCAAAATCAAACTCTTGGTTCGCAAATCAAACTCATGGTTTCCCTCGCAGGACTTTAACAGTAAACTCAAAACGCCTTGAGTCCATGGCATGAAGAACAGAATCTTCTAATAAGACAATATGACAAAATTCACCAAACAAGACTTTTCATTCTTGTGTTGGCATTGATGCAATGATTGAGGTATCTAATAAGGTTTTGCAAATATCTTCGAATATAGATATAAACTGAAAATGATTTTGAACTATTTACAAATGTGCATATCTGTTTCTGTACAACGCTAATTTTAAACAAAGTCAGTTTTTTTTCAGAGGGCTGAGCCAAACCGGTTAGATCTATTTGATGACTGTCTTTTTATTCCTTCTAAATAATATATGCAAACTGTAGAAATGATCGAATTGGCCGTGACAACCGTCATAAAAGTACAAAATTTAGCCACTTACCGGCATAAAAAAGGTACTTTACTCGGAATCCAACCTTTTCTCATACTTAGTGCAGCTCCTATATGTATAATACATGTATACTCTTACTACCTTTATTTTGCTGACAAAACGAGTTGTTACCTCTGAGAGTTCTAACTGTCAGCAATGCCTATTGAGTTTCTGTTAAACAAATATATTGGGTATTACATAATATAGGTGACAAGGCTTAAAGTAATTATTACTTTGTGGGCGAGCCTGATAAAAAAAAAGAAAAAGAACTATGCGCGAAACACAGTAATTTGATTTATCTCATTATGATTACAATGATTCAATTCGGGTTACCGTGGGTGCTTGTTTTTATAAAATAAATCAAGCATTTTCTGAATGTATTCAAGATAACTTTTTGCGTTACAGTAAATGTGCAACCGTAGGGGATATCAATAACAAACGAGAAGGTGTTTTGAAAATTCATGACATCTTGTCATTTGCAGCAGATACAGTATAACTATATAACTGTTATCGTATTTTCTTTTCTGGATTACTATCTCCTAGAAATACTTTTACTACAACTACGTTACATTATAATTCTTGTGTGTGGCTATTGAATATTGAAATACCTGTCTGACAAAAGACTGTCGTTCGTTCCTTTTCTTGTCATTGCAATGAATTTTACTCTTCTAGATATTTGACTTCTGCCGGCTAGAATGAGTTCCGATATTGTCATACATAGTTTCTACAATCGTAGCGATAGAGAAGTAGCACTGCTGAGTGAGAACAACGGCTCAACTGTGAACGCTAGTCATGTCGTTACGGATATAACTCTTTTCCAACCAATTAGTTATTATATAATTGGATCGCTAATGACGATAATAATGGTGATTGGATTTTCAACAAATCTTGCAATACTTTATACGTATGCAACAAATAGAAAAATTCAAACAGTTGATAACACGTTGATCATAGGGCTGGCATTAAGTGATATCGGCCAAGCGATTTTTGGTATCCCGTTTGTTGTAATTTCGAGTTTTAGTAAGCATTGGATATTTGGTCATACACTATGTCAGTATTATGCTTTTATAACAACTTCCTTTGGGATAGCTCAGATAGCTATGTTGACGGTGATCGCAATGGAGAGATACTTTGTTATTGTCAGACATGATAAGAGATTAACAAACACTCCATTTAGATGTATGATAGCGATTCTGGGCTGCTTTGTATACGGATCGTCTTGGGCAACTGGGCCTTTGCTCGGTTGGTCGGGATATAAAGAAGAGGAAGTTGGAATAGCATGTTGTGTGAAATGGGAAGTGAAGGATAGTAGTGCACTTTCATATACAATAAGCCTCTGTACATTTGGATGGTTTATACCGTTGTTCCTCATAGCATTTGGATATATTAGTATCGCTTGCTCAGTAAGTATATCAACATTGTTATTACATAAATCCTTATATAAATCACCGGTCAGTAGTTTGTGCTATTGCCCAGTTTAAAATTCAACACTACATTTTGCTAGGCTAAAATCAAAACTTGGAGGAAAAAATTATGAAAACCTATTTCTGATGTCATGTTATAAAACATTTATTAAATGGCTTGGCGGTCAAAACCATTTGCCATCTGTAATTCGAACACCAGGCAGTAGTTCTAACTATTAACCGGCAAGGCATTCAGTGTATTATTAACATCACATTTGCAGAATCTCACGATTTTGTTATTATTAATACCCAATTTGTTATCATAAATACCTCTTATGCATAATTTTACTATTTTGTACTTTTTTAATGTAAATAAAGAAAGTAAGTACATTTCGTATTATATTGATTTGTGTTTTACTATGTTTTAAAACATATAAACAAGAAACGCATAGCCCCGTAGGCTTATAAGTCACTGTAAAATACAAGTTTATCTAAGTACAAAAGAAATACATTAAACATGAAAATGTTTGAACAATTTCAATAATGGACTTTTTTATAGAAAAGTGTACGTTTTATATATAAACTAATTACTGTTACCTTTAAATTTCTATAATTAAGTAACAGAGATAATTTATAGATTGCTTCCATTTTTTTATTATCAAATCACAGAGAACTTTAAATTATTAAGCCCTTTCCCTAACTACCGATAGTACGTAAAATGTTAAAAGATTCTTTGTTAGTATCCTAAATCAACTACCTGAAGAATGATATATGATGATCCTTTGTAAATTACTGTCTGATACTTGTCATTAAAAATGTAATTAGACTTACTCTAAAAAAATGTTATTGCAAGGACGTTTTACAGAATAATCAGAAGCAAAAAAATGCCTGGAAATATTGCAAAAAAAAAAGACATAGAAAATACCCGCTGTATCTATATATTTTACTGGCAATTAATTATGAAAAAAAAAAATAAATGATATGTACATTGTATAAATGTATGAGTAAGTTAAAATATAGTTATCTGATTGATTTCCTGTTATCTACAGAGTTGTATAAGTACAGAAATTAATATGTATATTTAGACCTATGTCTATACATGCACGCTTTCACTGTGTATTTTGTAGTTTTCCTAATTGGTTCGGTTAATAACACAGCTATACATGCACGCTTTCACTGTGTATTTTGCAGTTTTCCTAATTGGTTCGGTTAATAACACAGTTTAACCTCTTTGCTTTTCTGAGCGTAAATATTGTCTATTAACTGGTCGCCAAACACTTGCTGTCTTGTATGATCATATCTTGTTAATTCAATACGGAAGTGTATTCCATTTTCAATTTTATTGTCAGAGTACATAATATTTCATCAATCTGCGAACCGTTTCAACCGTTAATACTAGTATTCCGCATTATAGAGTGAACAACACCTAATTTTCTGTTGAAACAATATTTTTAAACAATTTACATATTGGTAATTTTCAATTTTTTCTTAAACTATTGTACCACTTCTACTATTTCTTCATTGACTAACTTTAAGTCTATATTTTGGAAGTTAATGTGTTTTCCTTCTCGTGATTGAAACAGTGTGTACAAGAAGTTGCACAATTTTGCATATTGTTTCGTTGTTTTTGTTTTTTCATAAATTATTAAAGTTTGTTCGAATTTCTGTATTTATTTATTTTGTTGGGTTTAACGTCGCACAGACAATTATAGGTCATATAGCGCTTTTCCAGCTTTTATGGTGGTGGAAGACCCCAGGTGCCCTTCGTGCATCATTTCATCACTGGATGGCTTCCTCACATGAAGAATTCAATGCCCCGAGTGAGGCTCGAACCCACATCGATGAGGGGCAAGTGATTTGAAATCAGCGACCTTAACCACTCGGCCGCGGAGGCCCCCTTCGTATTTCTGTTATAAAAAGATATGTCTACCTCTAATTTGAAGCGACCAAATTCTGTCAGTTGTAGTGCATTTACAGTTCTTGTAAAATTAGAACATAGGTATCAAAACTGTTGAATTTACTCAGCGTGAAAATAGTTGTTTGCTTCAAATTCACATTCTTGTACATGTAATACTGTTGCCCCAAACGGAGTGATCATAAGGCATGAACAACTTGGAGTTTGATCCATTTTATCTGTAATTTGCCGTTACATAAAATGTTGTATGAAATGTAAAATGGAGAAAAACTTTGTTATTTTTATTATGTGTATATTATTCTCTTTCAACATCTAAAAGTCACGCACCAATTGCAGACAAGATATGTTTTTCAAACTTTTCCGCCAAGAACGGCAATTAGTATGAGTTATATCTGCTTAAAGGCTGTTTGATACGCGTGTCTCCCTTTTGATATAGAAATCGGATAATTTTAAGAAAAATAAATAAGGCGATTTCCAATTTTTATACGCTCATGGGAACTTACCATTGTTTTTTCGAACTATTAATTTAAAGACTAGTTAATAAATCGTTTGTAATGATAGATACAACTAAAAATATCAGTTGCTGTAGAAGATGGAATGGCTCTGTATAGATCTTTAGAAGGTGCAGGTGTTCAGTGCCGAGTGAATTTTATCTATTTTAAACTTCTGTGAAAGGCTGCAATGCAGGAGAAATCAGTTTCTAGGAGAAAAAAGATCTAAACTATGTACTCTTATTATCCTAACATCTGCGAAACATATCTGAAAGGCACATGACAATAATTGATACACAAAGAGTTCAAGAAGGTACTGTGCCATTAAAATAAGAATAAATCAGATATAATTTTAAGTTTAGAGCAAATTTCTTCATGTAAAGGAAGTCGGCGATAAAAAAAAAAAAAAAAAAAAATTGTAGTGATTTCTTAAATTTACTGTTCATTTGTTTTGAATTGGACACCAGGATGAAATATATATTTTGTGGAGTTACTATGACTCTATGAATATCAGACTGTAAGACGCAATTATTCAGTTTAGAGGCACTTTCGTTCGACTATTGTTCTACGTCATAACTGATTATCAAAATTTACACACATTTTAAAGATACTAATATAAATTAATATTAATTTGGTAGTATAAACCCAGCTGAAGTATGTGACATACAGTCTAACCTGTGTTAAAGACCACCTCAGAACAGAGACCACCTGGTTCTTAAGACCACATGTTTTGTTTCCCATTTTAACATATACAGTGTATTTTAACCTGTGAATAAAGACCACCTCCCAATGAAGACCACATCTTGGCTGCCCCAAGTGTGTTTTTATAGATAAGTTTGACTGTATGTGTTTTTCACAATAGGGCGCAGGTGTGCAGTTGGAAATGTATGCTCGGTAACGAATGCGCCTTACACTTTCTCTCTTTTATTTTTCTTCCCTTCTCTGAGAAGTTTCTGTTCTGCATTGTATCGTTTATTTCTGTTTATAAAATAACAAATTATCCCTATTCCATTTGGATAACTCTGATCGCAGTGAGTGAAGGGATGTGCTGCAGGCAGCATTGATGAAACTGTTTCTATTCTATTCGCATTGATTTGCATTTATTTGTGAAAAAATAGTTCCAAGTAACATGGCAAGTGACTCATGATAAAAGTAAAAAGCACTAAAAGCCGTCGTAGGTTTACTCTAATGTAGATACATCTATTTGTTTCTTTTTCTTTTCGCACAGGTTCAGTTTACGTAAACGATTTGATATTTTGCAAGCCAGGTAAAGTGAACATTCTAACATTCGTTCAGATGCTTCAGTATTAATCCACTCGGGCTAACGCCCTCGTGGTTCATTTCCTACGCATCTGAACTCTGAACCGTGATAAATTACACGTTAAACCACTCGAAGGCCTTGAATATTTGTTAAATGTATTTTTAGTATTGAAAGTTTATTTCATGATTTAATGAGAACGTATTTTCCTATCAGTGTTTGTTCCTAAACTTTCGAATAAGTATTCGTTTAATAATATATTGCAACTGTCACTGAAGTATACACGGTTGCGTCCAAAACGTTTATATGAAATTGAACGTGCGTCCCAATGAATTTTTGAGGAACATAGGAGATGATTAATTTATTGTAATTAATTTTAATGTTGTGTTTGCTTTTGGAAAAAAAAGAAGAAGAAAAAGAAAAATAGGTATCAGCTATCGTTTTGACCCTTTTATCTGTATTTAACTATTTTATTGGTGCCTTTTCATAGTAGTTGACTTGTTTATTTAAAACAACTTTTACTCTAATTGAAGATGAAAAGTAAGAAAAAGAAAAAGAAAACGTTGCGAAGTGGGACCGGGAATGGGCAGTAGGCCTTTTTCCAGAGCCCCACTGCCTGTTTTAAGGTGTTGCACCACTGTGTTCCAATATGAGTGTGTGTGCGTGTGTGTCTGTTTGTGCCTGCGTGTGTGTTTGTGTGTTTTCAGACATGATACCCCACCCAGACAGATTATATTCACGCCGGGTTGACCAGTCCTAGCACTATCATCTTTATGATGAGCGCCAAGCGAGATAGCTACTAGTACCATTTTTACGTTTTTGGAATGACGCGGACCCATGACCTCCCGCACTCGGAGCGGGCGTTCTACCACTAGGCTACAGAGGCGGTTGTGTATTTCAGTTTAGTACACATTTATGCGCACACAATTATAAAGTTTTGTTTTAAGTGCACTACTACCTATTCAATCTTTTGATTAATATTTTGATATTTTGACTAGGTAGACACTCAGTGACAATAATTGTCTTTAAATAAGCCTGCAAGAAATAAGCCTGCAAGGTATTGCTTGCACTTCTTGGAAATTAGTTATATTCCTACAGGAACACATACCAGATAGTTTATGAAATCGTTAGACATTGACCTAAATATGTCACTGACAGTTTGTAACTTTGTAACTAGATACTTGTATTTCTCATCTTTCATGCAAATCGTGTATAATAAGCATCATGGAACCATAAAAGAATACAGTTATTCAGTGGTCGCTCTTAATAACATTCCTGTTATTATCACTACGAATCTTTCCTCTTTTGTGTGATACGTCTGGAAAGGAAGGTTTCCGTCAAGATATCGTACAAGATTACACAATGTCAATCAATGATGTAATGCGACTTACAATATTGTATTTTAATCGTAAGCGGCAGTAACTGTTAATTTATCATTCACTACTTTGATGGCGCAAAATCTCCTGGCTTTAAAATTCTAGGAGCTTTGTCTGCTGAATATGATGACTTCTGCAGTTGCAACAAGACAGGAATATTAGCTAAATTTCCAGGTTCGTGGCATAACTGTAGATGTAATATGGTTGTCTCTAAAAAGTTATGTAAAATGCAACGTGCGCCCCCATGAATTTTGTAAAGACTTAAGAAGCTCGATTGAATTTGTTTTGAATACTGTAGTTTTGTAATGAACATAAATGAGCCGCGCCATGAGAAAATCAACATAATGCGTTTGCGACCAGCATGGATACAGACCAGTCTGCGCATCTGGTCAGGATCCGTTCTGTTCGCTAACGGTTTCTCTAATTGTAATAGGCTTTGAAAGCGAACAGCATTGATCCTAACCAGACTGCGCAGATGCCTTTGTGTAGGATTAAAGCACACCCTTATCCATTTATATTTATATACATATTATACTTTTGATGCAAGAGAGTTGGAAAAAATCTAACAAAAGAAATGGAAGACAAAAAGATTATAACACAGTGCACACTTTCAGTGAAAGACAAAATAAAGTCTTTATGTGTCTCAAACAAATCTAGAATAACTGATTAAACTTTCGTGCTGTATCTCGTCATGCTGTATGATTTATGTCACTAGACAGTCAATTTCCATGTTCTCAGACTTCGATGCTATTACCTGGCCGAAACCATTAATAAATTGACGTGTTTCCTTGCCTTTTTTTTGTAGATAAACCAAGATTGGAATCCACTGTCAGGATGTTACCGTCACTGATGTAATATGTGTTCATGCCTGTAGATTAATCGAAACTTCACTATACTCTTAGGTTAACCACCATGTAATTTCTTCACAAATGCCACGAACCATATATACGAAACTCTTATCAGAACATATGATTAAAGGATTAGGATACATTTATACAGAACTATCAGAATCCGCTTAAATACCTCAGTGTGTATTTCGGTATCTATAAATAATCTAATATACTACTTAAACTGCGTAAATTCATATGCTACTATAACAAAATAGCGCCTTAAAAAAACCTTCGTTTTCCTTTATATCTTCTAAGGAGCCTCGTTGCCGCCTAAACAGTTACCCTCGTGCCGTATATTCCCATCTTTACCCGCAACCAGTGAAAGATTCTTAAATTTTGTTTAGTCAAAGTCTTGCTTTCTTAATGCTCCTCCTAATGAAAAAATCAAAAGAATAGTGTGGCTCTTTTCTGCCATGTCAAAAAATGGCGTAGTAGGTATTGTAGGGCCATGAAGTACCGAGATCACGATTTCCACACATGCATTGGATCCTACTGGTCGCAGATATGAAGAGTAGACTCTCATTTTTCAAAGAACACAGTCACACATTTCATATTTCCTGTGAAATTTATGATCAGACTAGGTTTTTATGTGGTGTGAAATCACACTCTTCATATTTCTGTATTAATACTGTAAGCAATTTTTCCAAAGATGTGCTTTTTATAAATTTGAATTATGCTTTTTACACAAATTATTGATATATGAACTCTAACGGGTATTAACCATAAGTCGGGCACTAGTAGGTTCGTTTCCGAATCCGTCAAGAAGGGCCAATATATACTGACTTATGTATTTTTATTTATTTTTTGGTTGGGGTGGGGGGGGGGGGGGGGGGGGAAGGGGGAGTTGTTACGGTAGCACAGTTGGTAGCATAGTCGAATCTAATACTCTGAAATCATTAATATTCGTGGGGAACAGATTTTCGTAGATTTCGTGGTTGAGTCAATCCACGAAATTTAATCCCATTCATTTTATGTTCAAAAGTTGAAATCCACGAATTCATATCCCCACGAAATTGCCGTTTTGACCAAAACCACGAAATTTCATGCCCACGAAATTAAATGATTTTACAGTATTGCTAAATGGTGTGGCCCTAGCGATGCGAGTTCGAGCCAAGCTGGCGTCAAATGTTACGTTCATTACGGTATGTAATTACCTGTGTGTTATTAGGGTCTTGGCCTTAACTGTGTAAGGATATGAGGAATTTAAACTTGGCACAAATAATTAAACAGCGCATACTGCGTACGCCTCGGATCAAAGTCAGTGTAACACATTAATGTTAAAAGATACCTGAATATTCTCCGCTTCTTATCATCTGAATCCCTACAAGGATTTCCTGGAAACTCTGGTGTGTGCATCCTTCGTCTTGACGCGGTGTGGCCGAATGGTTAGCGCGTCGAACTTGCCACTGCAGGGTCGTAGGTCTGAACCTCACTCGGAGACCGTTTAAAATAAAAGAAATATTTAACTAATTTTTAGCCTGCCGTGACCAAAGTCACCAGAGCTAATGCAGCATTGGTGCCGTGTGTACAAGCTGATATCTCTAGTATTAGTATTACTCATTACAACTAATGTCACTTCATACTTGCCGCCTTTCCTTTGATAATACCAGCTAAACGACCTAGGTTCCGTTACTGGTGCTTACATTTTGATTAGATAATGCCCCTTTTTGTTCCCTTTTTTTCAAATTATGTTCGCGATTGTCAAGTTAGCATTTCCGTAATTACATATATAACTACATATCATACTTAATAAAACTTCAACCAATTCATGGAAATTCCAAATGAATGACAGGTTCTGTAACTATTGCTATCATTGTAGTGAAACAATACACCTTTCTGTTATTAGCCATATTTTCGTTATAAAAATTAGATTTCAAGCTTCTGTGTTTTTGTCATTTTTTTCTTGAATATAATTGGTGTAGTGGAATGGAAAATGTAGAAATATTGTTCATACATTTGTATGCCAGTCCATCCGTTCAAAAGCAACGTTTTGTTTTCTCTTTTGGTTTCTCGTGTGTCTTGATACGGTCCCCGTCATCAGATCAACTGCCCATATTACTGGCCACCCTACTCCAACACAGCCACCCCCACATCACTCTCTCCACACAAGCATTTTCTGTCGAGCCCGCTTGCGGTGAGCTCGACTTAGTCGCCACTTTTGGCGGTTCGGTGTATGTGCGTGTGTCCGTGCGTGCGTCCGATTTTGTCCGGACCATGACTTTAACATACATGGACCAATCTTGCTTATATTTGGCACGAATGTTAACCTCAATGAGAAGGAGTGTCATGTGCAAACCCCATATTCCTACCTGAAAGGTCAAGGTCACAGTCGGAGGTCAAATGTCAAATTGAAGTTTGTCCAGAGCATTTCTTCTTAAAGACCCAACCTAGGTATAAAAGGGAGGTAATGGCTGATGGGTGGTTTCCCTTGATTTTTTAACACTTTTCAGTTCAGGGAAAGATTTTTAAAATATATGATGTAAAATGGTGTTTTTAATCAGTGAAAAATATCCTGCATGAAGCCAGATGACTTTTTTTATCAGTCTAGATGAAAAACATCAGATTCTGTGGAGAAAAAAGTTCTTATATTTTCAAAAGAATTTATGACAGAAATTCAAATTTGAATTTAGGGGAGGAGCTTATTATACAAATCACCATGTGACCACATTGTTTGTAAACATTAGCAGTGTCGTCACATGGCAGTCCATGAAATGTAAATATTCTTCATGCTATATGAAAATCATGCTATATGACTTACTTGAGAAAAGTGTTGTATTGTCAGAATTATCCGAATAACATCCAGTTAATTGAATAACACAGAGCTGGTTATATGTTTAAATGTGCGTAAACCCAGAAATAAACATTGAAAAATTCCATTAGTGGTTACAGTGTCAGTAACGCTACATAATGATAATATCCTCAAATTAAGTAAATGCAAGTTTTGATTTTTTATTTATAATATATACAGTATGTGAATATTAATTTAATGGGTTGGGGTTACCAACAGTGTCCAGTATATGGTTGTCCAGGTGGATTAGGATACCGTTCACGTACTAAATTCAATACACAATCTGGCATTATTTCTCGTTGTACCTGAACAGTGCTTTCTTCACTTTTCCTGAGCATTCTCGCTTTTTTCCTAAGATACTTTCTTTTACGCCAGGCGTTTCTTCTTTCAAGCATTGACCAAATTTTTTTATATCCGATTTTTCTTGAAACATGATTAGTAGGTTTTGGCCTTGACCCCTTTCCCATCCAGGACTGCTCATTTGCAGTTACACATGGAGAACAAAGGCAGTATTCACATGCACTATCATCTGTTGAATCAGAATCACTACTTTCATTAGATATTAAATTTCCAGTAGCAGCTGATCCATCAGCTACAACATTTCTGTTGCCAGTTTCCTGTGACACATTGTGAACAGTATCACTGACCTCATTTTTCCCCTCTTGTGTTGGTGGCACTATGATAAAATCCCAATTATTGTGGTTGAAAAGAGCTTCAATTGTAAGTTTTCGCTCTTCTGTGACCAGTAATGGCAAAACATCTAGATTTGATTAACTCAATATACAAACAAAACAGCTTTCCTAAAATTATGCAATTCCCTCCTAAAATGATTTCAGACTAAGGTCATATAAATATAGTCCAAGCAAATATGTAAGGGTAAGTAACATATGCAGCCACCTATTGTTATACTTGATAATATTTTAAACTGACTTAATGGAATTAAATTTAATGAAATACTGAATTTCTTTCATTAATTGTTTCAGAAAATATGCACTAATTTAATATATGAATTATTAGAAACAAGATAATACCAAACTTGCTAGTCCTGTCACACCTCTGTATTGTATTGTAGTGTGCCAATTAAAACAGAAATGTGATATTTTGTTTTATCAATGATTTGATAGCAGCATCATGGCAATACATTTTCTAATTGAGCTACATGTGGTATATATGATTATAGGTCAGCTTTTTCTAAAAAAAAATAATTATGGAGGAACAAAGTGAACATAGAAAATATTATAAGGACAATCCAAGTGCTGTAAAAAAACGTAATCAAGAAAGAAGAAAGAAATATGTTGAAGGAAAAATTGGATTTATATGTGAAAATGAAGAAGAGAAGCAGGACATTTTAGATCTTGTTAGGGCCATTAAATCACATTTAGGTGAGGGAAATCCTAACAATGTGACATCAAAGCAGTTATTGATGGAAGTTATGAGTTCATACAAAGCTCGATACATTGAGACAAGCCAAATTGAACCAGAGAATCAAGAGGAACAACAGGGTCATTGTTATTATGATGATTCATTTCGAAGCATTAGTGAAGACATGATGAATTATGGAGATGAACAGTTCTTCCTTACCTCATCAAGCAATATAGAAAACCTAACTAAACGTGTACTTGATCACTCAACAATTTGTAAAGAACAACTCACATTATCAGTAACTAAGTACTTTGGTCAAGTGCTAAAATTTATTTGCAAAAACAAACACATTTTGACATGGAGTAGTAGTCAGTATTTGGAACAAAAAGTATTTGGCTAATCTTAGAATGCTGCATGGGTACTATGTGTCAGGAATATTACCTAATCAATTCAATAGATTATCTACTGCTGCAGGTATAGGTTGTCTTGGAGATAATTACATTCAAGAAGTGTTTTCTAAAAACAGCAATGTAGTCAGTGAAATGACTGAAGAATCATGTGATCTTGCAATACAGTCAGAAATACAATCAAATCCCGGAGAAGGATATATTGACATTTTGACTGATGCCAGGCATGGCACCTGGAAGAATTCATACCACACAGATGTTGTGTGTATAGGAGCAAATACACATAAAGTACTTAAAACTGTACATGTAACCAAAAAGGACTCACCATCTTCTCAAAAACATGAACTGATCAGAACCAAAAAACTGTATGAACATTTTGATAACTATATGTACGAAGATAAAAATATTCAAGTAAGACTACATTGCCATGACAAAAATCCAAGTGTTAACAAATTTATTAAAACAGAACGCATTGGAACAACATCAACGAACGACACTTGGCATGGAACAAAAAAAAATCTCACAAAAGAAGTAAAAAGTGTCTGTTCAGGGCCGAAGTATAAAGAAGGGTCCACTTGGCACCACCAGTTATCAGACGAAGCAGCCAGCATTAAAACGCATGTCTATAAGGCCATGAAAAACTGTGATGGTAAAAAAGACAAGCTACGATCTAGCATACTAAACATTGTTGAGCATTATAAAGGCAACCATGAGAAGTGTCATGAAACTTCAAGGTGCAAGACAGATGTAAATTATGAAAGCAGCAAAATTATTATCACAGACCAAAAAGCTGAAAAGTTATTGACACATGTTCTTACAAGCATTCAGATCTATAAAACAGCAAGTGATTGTGTACATTGCATAGATAAATTTTACGTAGAAAGTTTTAATAATGCATTATTGCAATATCAGGATAAGTGAATAAACTTTTCTGAAAAAGCATACAGGTTCAGTACTAACATTGCAACACTTGACTGGAATGAACATGTAAATAGAAAAGTGACATCAGAGAAAGACATAAGTAGCCCTTTTGCTTCAAGGAGACAAATTAAAACAAAAGTTCTGCAACGGAAAACACACAACTGGTGGACTAAAATTTGGCTTAACTTTGTTGACTCTCTGAGAGAAGTGCAGTAATTAATTATTTTTATTAGTTACTGACCTGTAGACATGCAAAAATAAAGGTAGGACATTTTTGTAGAAACCCATCGTATGCTTTAGCTATTTATAGATCCTGTACAATTAGTCAGCATTTGCTTGCTGCCTATCACTGATAAAACCAGCTTCCCTCTGTACAGAAACAGCTTATTTACATCCGATAGTCCGATCGGATGTTGGGTGTTTTATGCATTGTGGGAATTAGATGTTTCTTGGCATGAATGTTCACCGTTATAAGACGGAGTGTCAGGCGCGAAAACCAGGTCCCTAGGTCTAAGGTCAAGGTCAGACTTAGAGGTCAAAGGTCAGATACCAGAATGACTTTGTCCGGAGCATTTCTTTTTCATGTATATAGGGATTTTGATGTAACTATCCAAAATTGTTCACCATCATGAGACGGTGTGTCATGCGCAAGAACCTAGAATTACTTCCCTTTGTTGTTACTATTAATAGCTTATATTGTAACTTTTTTTTTATTACTGGTCGTAGGGAAAAATCAAGACCACTTTCCTGTAGTACAACATGCATGTTACATCCAATTTTGAGGTGTATTATGACCTATCTCTACTGGTTAGGATTTTTATGCAGACTTAGAATGTCGTATGCAACTCCAAGTCCTTACGACAGCTGGCGGGCTCGACATATTGCTCGTGGGCATCTTGTTTTACTTTTTTTGTTCGTTGTTTTTTAATATTTGCCAATCATCTGATACATTTTGTTATAACTGATTAACCTTCTAAAGGGTTAAAAAGACTGGCAGATTGTTTTCAAAGAAATAATTGAAACTAAAATGTACATTCCTGGCCTATTCATGAAATCTATCAAATAACAATTAAAACTGCTCATCCATAGTTTGGTGATGTTTTTCAACATTATCATTTCCACCAAGTCCAAGTTTGGCTTAGAATGTATGCATGATAGTGAGTGAAAATAAAAGTTATTTTTGGGAAAAAAGCAAGTCAAATTTTAATTTAAATTTTTTTTTCTGGATTATTTCAAAAGCGTTGCAACGGTTTACTACCTTCTGCAAAATATTTTTGATTATTTATAAGAATACCTCGCAAAAAATGTCAACGAGTTTGTACCACTAGAGTCACTTTCAGAGTACTCGCTGTTTTATGGATTTTCGTAGAAATTATTTTTCGCCTAAATTGTGTGGGTTAGTCCATTTAAACTGGAAAAGAAACAATTCCATCAACTTTTTCTAATAAACCATTTTAAATTTCTCTTTATGACATGTTTCTATAAAAAAATTTAATAATCTCATCATTTTCAAAATATGTAACAACAGTCATAAATTTTGTCTTAAGTTGCTTCTACGTAGGTGCCTGCTCGGAGGTGCATCCAGGGTCTTCCTCCACAGACAAAAGCTGTAAATTCACCATAATTTCGTATGACGTTAAAGCTAAAAAAAATGACATCGTTTTGTCTGTACAGAGAATAACGAATCTTCAGCAAACATAAAAGATAACATTATGCCCCCAAACGACCATTAAACACTTTATTATATTTGATTTTATTACTTTACCATTTCTAGAATGACGGTTTTTATGTTTTCGAAGAATTTCTGTAACATTTGACATACCATGCTAGACAATGCTAATATGTTTAAGTTTGAGAAGTTAGAATCCTATATTTTATGGAAGGACTCGGATGTTTTTATAAAATGTGACCCCAACAAACACTCAGTTTTGACAGTTTCATATCATATCTTAAAATCAGGATAAAACTTGAAAAAGAAATTGCATTATCAAATGACAAAATAAACCAACATAATATCAAATGGTCTGGTTTTGAGGTATGAATGTAGATGCTGTTGGCTATAATAATAATAAAAAAAAAAAGAAAATATCTTACATATTTTATTCTTCATCTATATAATAAAATGATACTTTCTAGACAGTGTGCCTACAAATTGATTTTTACATGATTGTAGCATAAATAACCATTACAATTTTTAGACAATTATATGAGTTTGGAGACGATCTAAACATCCAATAATATCTACTCTTTTTAACTTTTTTCTCTCTTAGATGTTTTGTTCTCTAATTTTTTTCATCTAAAAATATATATATAGAAAAAGTCTTCTTGTGACATCCATTACTACAAATGTTTGTTTAATTAGATGACCATAAAATACATGTTTTGTATCTATTGTTAAAAACATTTGTCCAAGTCATCATATTTTGTAAATGTATGAAGATTGAAAAATAAATTATAAAAAAAAAAAAATGTGACCCCAAGAATACACAACTTCAGAATTCTTGATTATTCATTAAGATGGAACTATAAATTTCGACTAATATCTATTGTGTCAAGACGCTTGTAAAAACTTGTGAAGCACAATTTCGTGGCTCACGTAATGGTAAAGGATCTCTAAAAGTTCAGACGCTTAATTTTTACATACATGCATTTCTGTACGAAACTTTCGATCTTTTCCGAGCCTGTCAACTGAGACCAAAGTTGTCTTATCCAATAAAGCTGTTACCAGGAATGCTCGATAACAGATATCAGTTAAGGTAGCAAGGTACACTTAGATGCGAAAATTTTGGGCACGGACGGTCTTACATGTAGCGAGTCGCAATATTGCACTTCCCCTATGAGCAAAATTTGGGTGGCTATTTTATAAATTGCGTGCATGTTTTGTGCTTTTAATTAATGGCAAGATCAGGATTCTCATACAAGAATAAAGAAAGTTATCAAAGCGAAAGGTTTACATCATCCATGAAAAATAGCGTGCCAAAATCATCAATTTTGCACCTTTTGAACAGTCTACAATGATCCCGCTGCAAGAACACTGTCCAATTTTATTGCATTTCTTAATTTAACAGTCCTTACTGAACGTCAGGACATAAACGGAATGGGGGCCCATCCAGCTCGGTTTTTCGGAAAATAACGAAAATGTTCCTGAGTATCAATCAACAAGCACAGAACCCTTCCGTGAATTGAGTTTTTCCGCGAAATGGTGTATCGTTGATCATACAAAGCTACCAGCAGTTAGTTTTCCAACTGACATCAGAATTTTACATGTATCGGCTGTATAAATTTTCTAAAGAATTAATAATCATTATCTCTCAACTTAATTTACAGACATCCAAAATCACGATGTTCTCTTTATAACAAATATTGACGGGGGCCAAAATTCGAAAGTGTACCCTGCTACCTTAAGATTTTTCAGTTAATGAACAAAAGAGGGTTTTACTTGTTCTGAACTTTTACATGTCTTTCGCCAATTCAACCAAATAAAATGTTTTCAATAGCATGAAAAGAAATCTGTATGAGAGACTATAAACTTGCCTACCCCTAATGCACAAATTTAGCCAAAATTTACAAATCGTCGCTACGAGACAAAGAACGTACAATACATCCGTTTTACCATTTTCTGACATGATTTAACGTATTTTGTCATTAGGAATGATATAAGGGCAATCAATTCTGCACCATTTTGCGAAAATAAAATGTATCCACCCCTTATTTTCTTATTTCATGGGGTCCCCACCGTCCGACCATACCCCTGATTGACGAACTGCATAGCTGGTGGGCCAAATATGCGCTGTGTGGGTTAATAACGATAAAAATGATGTTTTACTGTACCAGAACCTTGTTACTGGAGCTAGAATCCAAAAAATCGTATGCGTGTGTATTGACTTTTATGCTTTCATGTGTCCTCACCGTAACATTTTTGAGCTGCTGTGCCGTCAGGTAGCGTTTTAAGTGCCCAGAAAGTTTAGAATATCGAAGAAGAGGTTCTAAACTATTTATAACCGCACAAATTTAAGAGTTCTTTCAAAATTTAATTTTGGCAGATTTTCCTTAAGGTAGCAAGGTACACTTAGATGCGAAAATTTTGGGCACGGACGGTCTTACATGTAGCGAGTCGCAATATTGCACTTCCCCTATGAGCAAAATTTGGGTGGCTATTTTATAAATTGCGTGCATGTTTTGTGCTTTTAATTAATGGCAAGATCAGGATTCTCATACAAGAATAAAGAAAGTTATCAAAGCGAAAAGTTTACATCATCCATGAAAAATAGCGTGCCAAAATCATCAATTTTGCACCTTTTGAACAGTCTACAATGATCCCGCTGCAAGAACACTGTCCAATTTTATTGCATTTCTTAATTTAATAGTCCTGACTGAACGTCAGGATTTAAACGGAATGGGGGCCCATCCAGCTCGTTTTTTCGGAAAATAACGAAAATGTTCCTGAGTATCAATCAACAAGCACAGAACCCTTCCGTGAATTGAATTTTTCCGCGAAATGGTGTCTCATTGATCATACAAAGCTACCAGCAGTTAGTTTTCCAACTGACATCAGAATTTTACATGTATCGGCTGTATAAATTTTCTAAAGAAATTAATAATCATTATCTCTCAACTTCATTTACAGACATCCAAAATCACGATGTTTTCTTTATAACAAATATTGACGGGGGCCAAAATTCGAAGGTGTACCCTGCTACCTTACCTACATTGTGGAAATTAATTTAGTGTTGGCTACTCGATTTTTTTCTTACTTATTAACAAAAACTAAGAATGCTTTTTAGGCTGATCACTAACATATCAACTGTAAGCCTAGCAGCTGTGATAACAAATAGTCTAAGCATAAATAGTCTAATTTTATTTCATTTCCTCGTTTCCTTAATGATACAAATGGAAATTTGACAAGATTATTAAACCTCTTTTTACTCTGTTAATGAAGGTGTATCAGACATACATTTTGTAAATTTGCCATTATAAAGCCGCTTTCTAATCATACGTGAAGTCGCGAAACTGTGATATTTTCTATACAAAAAATTACTCGTTCGAGGTAACCTCATTTAAAGATATATCCGACGACCATTGTTCACTAAAATATTTATTTTAAGGTATTTACTTCAAATACAGAAAATTCTCATTAAATTCTCACTCACTCACTCAGCTATACGTGTATACATTATATATTACTATTGTAAACCTAATGCATGCTAATTACTGTTAATGATCAAGCACTTGTTAATTTTATATTTACATAAACTATATATAGTGTTATCAAATGTACACTGACAGAGACTAACCTGTCACAAATACAGTCAATAAACTATTACTGTTTGTGGAAATGAAAACAGAAATAAAACTCTCATTTTTACTTTACTGGGAGCCCTGAAAACCTATGAATAGCTGGAGGAAATACAATCTATGGGGAAGTGTTTACACTTTCGCGAAAACCGACACGTTTATTGTCTCACTGCAATCTTATGAGCTGCTCTCATGCAATTTACGTATAAAACTAAGAAGAGACTAATTGGTTTTCTAATACACTTTACACAAAACTAATTTAACTTGAACGGATCTTGTTTCCGTAAGTCACAACAAACAAGTGATGTATCCAAAGTCTTTGTAAAGTAAAAGAATTATTCTGGAATACCATTATCCGAGTAAAGTACCAGAATGTATCTATTCTAAAGGAAAGGGTCACACAATTCGTAAGTGGTCAAAATCCGTCAGTTAATAATAGTATCTATAAATATATACAAGTAGCAGTGCTGTATACTAGTACAGGTTATACACGATTTCCGTAAGTTGCAGAATTCGTAAGTGGAAAAAATTGCCAGTCAGTAGAGACTCCAGTTGATCATTAATACAAGTAACAAGATCAGCACTGGAGAAGCGTACCACCATTGAACAACTTTCACCCCTCCAAAAACACTTTTACAAAAGTAACGCATTTACAAATTATTTAGTTGTTTTGTTTCAACATCAATTATAAATATAACCCACCGTTTAAGTATCAATTAAAAATTATATAACTTTTATTGCTATTTTCTACATGTGGTATTTTACCGTTCCGGCCATTTCTGTAATTAATACCGGATTTTAGACGATGCGATCCCGTACTTTATAGCGTAAAATACACACCCATGAATAGCTTACAATAGTATATTACTTGAGTCTAATATACCTTTAAGCCAAGGTATTAAATTATTGAAACTTGATAATCAAATGGTGAAGATTTCATTCGATTAGACGTTTTTTATTGTTAATACTTGTACTCCACAGTGTTGTCAACAGCATTCCACCTATCATCTGTGTGACGCTACGAAAAACATGCGGCAGCTCAGCTGGTAGAATGGTCGAGTTTCTTGTTGCCAGGCGCTGTCGCCTTGTCTGTGAAGTTTCGCATTTCTTTTGTTTGGTACTATGTTACAATTAAATGATCGTTACCTTTCGAGTAATTGATCGTATTGACCGGTCAAAATAGCAAATTAGTAATTCAGTACTTTATTACAAAAGGATACATACGTTTGCAATGTTTCAATTTTTGACAAATAGTCATCTTTTAAGACTTTTTATGTCTTAGTGCAGCCCGCCCGCTTAGCTCAGTAGGTAAGAGCATTGGTCTACGGATCGCGGGGTCGCGAGTTCGATCCTCGGGCGGGGCGTATGTTCTCCGTGACTATTTGATAAACGACATTGTGTCTGAAATCATTAGTCCTCCACCTCTGATAATTCATGTGGGGAAGTTGGCAGTTACTTGCGGAGAACAGGTTTGTACAGAACACAGGAACACTGGTTAGGTTAACTGCCCGCCGTTACATGACTGAAATACTGTTGAAAAACGGCGTTAAACCCAAAACAAACAAAACAAATTATGTCTTAGTGCATGTCAAAGTGTGGGAATATGGGCCGCCGTGAGAAAAATATTGAGAAATATAGAGACCTATACCACATTGTAGATTGAAGTGAGTTATTGTAATTTCCCATGTATCTCTTTCCAGACACGCGACTGGAAAAAGTTATGACGTCATAAATATGGCGGCTTAAGAGAAAATAAATAATCGTAGGCTGCTGAATAAATACAGGTGACAACGTCTTTGAAAACTATGTTATGATTGCAAAATTTATATATTTAGTGAAGGTAATGTTTATTCTAGCAGATAAAACACTTTTATGGAAAAGGATGGAATTCATTATGCTTAAAATGAAAAAACAATATCCATATATATCAAAAAAATGACGAAAACGACTGAATAACGATATTAAGTGAGCAAATGTCTAATTAATGGCACAGTTTGTTCGATTTAAAATAGAAATAGTCTGATAATCTATCACTACAATAGTCGATTAGCATAATTATATGTATCTATATACCCTTGTTATCTGTATGAGTGTGTCAGATCAGCTTAATGCCCCGACACTGTGGTCAGAACTCAAAATCAATAGATAAAATATCTGTTACAATTTTAAAAATGCCTTTTCTAATGCATTTACAGCTTGTTGTAAACTATTTTGTAATGCAGATTCTCCTATTGAAATTGATAAATTCAATCATTAAAACTAAGTTAAAGACATCTACGAAAGGAATCATCAGAAAATTTCTCTAAGAATGTTTTTGTCCAGCATACTAGTGGTCTATGATGTCATCGTCGTTTAGCGCTACAGTATATTTACGTTTTACAGAAGAAAATTTATAATACTAAAAACTACACATTGAGTCCTTTCAATGAACAAGATTTGGTCACTAATCACATCCCTTCATTTGTATTTTCAAGCAAAGCTCGCATATTGTATATGATCAGCAATACTATTTTTGATTCCTTAATTGCATATACAATTGGATTATGTTCGTTTCATAGAAAATTTAACCTCTAATACATGTACCACTTCTAATTTATTAAATCGTATTCATGTCGAACTGATATTTACCTCATGTGAAAAAAATATATTGCGACAAAGTATTATGCAGATTCTGAAAAAAACTTTCCCAGAAAAATTAAAATCCAGCAATTACAGGGTGTGCTGTTCCGTCGTTTCATATGATTCCTTTACTCTTTACACCTATTTACCAAATAATCGAATGAATTACAAAGGAACTGCTTTAACTAAACGCCTTTTTTGTGTATTTGATTTCAGTTAATCCTTTTCTTCCTGCCTGTAACATTGCTAAAAATAAATTCCATGTGAACCTGTGAGGCAGTTTGTCAAAGCATCTCGTTATTAAACGATGTCCGGTAAGGGAATGCAGTTTTTCGAGAGATAATAAGTAATCCATGAGAACTACTTCTGCCTAGCTTGTCGTATGATTTAGAAAACGTTAAACACAGTTATGTGTGGCTACTATATGAAAAACAATTTACGCATTCTTGATGAAGTTTTCAAATACAAACAATCAGTTGTTGCTCGAACAGTTGACATTTTTTTATGTCAGAGAGGTGTAGTTATTAAATGAAACTAACAATTCAAAGACTACAATACTGCATCGCTTGTGATATATCTCCATATCTTAAATTGATTTACATTTTCAAGTTTATTTACTGGAGTTTTTCCCTATTCAGATGGGGATGTTCCCATACAATCTTCTGCAATATATCAGCTTAGATAACTATCTGTTACAAGATACGTAGTTTGTCGCAATCAGCTGTAGGTCATGTTGTTTGTCGGTTATATGCGACGTTTAATAAATACACTTTTCCTTAACATTTATATAATCTTCATATATTTGCAAGAGCGACTTTCAGAAATTCAGTGAACGTTATCAATATGTCCTTTTGCAAATATACTGCTATTATCAAGTGCAAGAATATTCTACTAAATGTTACGATTGTAATTCAGACTTGTGTGGGTTATTTTTTTTAAGTTTAATAGCAATTAAAAAACACTTCTATTACTAAGTGTATCAAAACAGTAGTTATTTATCAATTTCAATGAAAATTTTCACAAATGATGAAATGTTTTATCATATGCGGTTCTGACCCTCTTATATGGAGATATGTTGCATTCGGTGTTCATTCTTTTGTCAGCTGGATGCTACACTTTCCTCTTTGATCGTGACCAACGAAAGAGGTGGACCACGCCATGACTGGTGGTTCTTAAAGGCCATTGGGACTGAGCTTCTTTGATATATTTCTACTTTCCCGATTTGTCGGATCCTTAATAATGTTCTGCTGGTATTCTGTTTTCTGTAACGGCATGGAGAACATGCGCAAAAGATTTGTTAAAAGCTTTAAGAAGATCCCTTGAAAGTATAGAACGCAAATAATCAAGATAATAGAAGACTTGGTTTGACTAAATTTGTTCCTGAGAGGTTTAGAAAGGTGAAAAAATCTCATGCCCATTAGCACCAGCTTAAGCTGAATTATATTATAATGATATTTAACGAACTTCATAATACTAAAGGACCAGAGGCTATTTACATATTTAATGTAGATATTTACTCGATCATTTTTGTGTTTCAAATAATAGCGTGCCCTCAGTTTCCCTTGCGTGAATAAGACACTCAGCAGTCGGGGGATTAAGTTTACGTATAATGTTCTATAACATTGAAATATGGTGGAGATATAGAGTGTGAGCATTATTGCTGAACTACTGTTTAAGCACACCAGCATTGTTTTGCAACTGACCGTTCCAAGGCTTTGCCGCACTACGTTCCTTTTTTTTACGTTTTAAGCTTTCTGTCTATTGGCTTTACTTCGTTCAGGTATTTATCATGTTCTAACCTATACATGCATTGCTGCAGAGTTTTACGGTTCAAATATGCGTTGCATTAACATGAATCAGAGTTTATCACAAATCGGATCTGTTGAGAAAAAAATTCAGTTTCAGAGAAAGAATGATGAAAGAAAGAAAATGAAATGAGTATCCCCTGCCCCTGATGCCCCTCCTCCTGCAATTAGCTAAACATAATTACGGAAAGCCCATAATAAACGTTTAAATGAATAAATAATATTGTTTATAGATACTTCTGTTATCGCGGAGCTGAAGACGAATTAAGTAAAACGCTTTCAGTGTTGATGTCAAGTTTGAATGCATATGATTAACCAGTAATTCTGAGTAATTGAGTCGACTATTATGAATCTAACTTTAAGAAAATATCTTGTTTAAATAAAATTGCAAACAATGCATGTAATATGCACATGTTCTAATGCTGTACATGTTCTAATAATAACATGATAACAGCATAGACAATTACTTGTGCCGACATTGATTTGTATTGCATTTTCGACAAAATCCTTTCCTTCTAGGTACTGATTAAAACCAGATATTAATAACGTATTTTCCCTTATTGTATGCTATATTTCTTGTAACGTTTGGAAATAATCTTATTTCAGATTCAACGCCATAAGATTAGTCGAAAAT
This sequence comes from Mercenaria mercenaria, assembly GCF_021730395.1. Classification (NCBI taxonomy): domain Eukaryota; kingdom Metazoa; phylum Mollusca; class Bivalvia; order Venerida; family Veneridae; genus Mercenaria; species Mercenaria mercenaria. The sequence goes on from NC_069378.1 coordinate 5,889,155, forward strand.
ATTTTATTTCAAGAGGTAGAAGCGACATGTAAAAATGCATTGTAAATTAGGTGGGTGGGGTACAAAAAAAAAACAATTAAAATAACTTAAATATACTTTCTACTGAGAAAGTGCAAATATAATATATTTGATATGTCCAATTGGCTTGTTTGATAACATCATATCCGATATTATAAGCAATTTTACTAATATGTTTAATCATTATTCAGCAGTATTATTTTCGTAAACGGTCGCCAAACTGATGACGTCATTTCCGGATCCAGTCGCGGTCCCCAAAAGAGATACATACATATTATTTTTGTCTTGGACCAAGGAATAATTTGGTATATGTGGCTATATTTCTCAACTACTTTCGAGCGGGATTACGAATGGCCGTGGACTATCTTGTCTTTTTTTAGAAATTTCTCTTCGAAAGTTCAAAATTGCATTTTATACCCACATTTGTATTATTTTCTTGTCTGGTTGCGTTCTGCGCTTCTAAATAGTATTTTAATAGCTTTAACACATTTACAAATGATATTGAAAGAAATTAAAACCTTGGTATCATTAGAATGTATTAACAAATGGAATCAAATATTGATCGTATAATTGATGAAGACCGTTACTGTAAAAGGCTATTAACACTTTTTTCGGCGAACGCCGTCTAAATTTGTTTTCGTTACCTATGCCACGTGACTTCAGTTTGCAAATCAAACTACTTGATAACGCATTATAGATAATTTATCAAAATGGAAGATTTATGCAACACTCTGCCTGATTGGACGAGAGTGTCAATTTCTTTCACTCTGTTGATTTTGCTACGCTGAGTAAAATGTAGACAAGGCGTTTATCCTAAACGACGCTGTTCACAGTTTTAAAGCTAACTTTGGCTCAGTATATTTAGCAAGAATATTGATATATCTCAAAATGATAAGTAAGTTTAATAAATATGATAAAAACCTGTTCAAATACCAACATATATCAAATTAAAGAAAGGGCTGAATACGGTCTGCGTATCGCATGAATAAGGGTGTGATAAGAGTCTTTTATGTAGAGAAGTGCTTTTTAAAAGATTTTCCTTGTTACAATTGTCGTCTGTATATGAAAAGGTTTCTTGTTTTTGTGACTTATTCAGATTGCGTATTAAAATGAGTACTTGTTTGCTTTGATACATTTGTTATAAATTATTCAACTGATTTATTATATATGAATATTTTTCTTTAGTATGGTATGCAAATATTGAACTCAGTTGAAATCTATTTTATTATATATATGCTATATAATGACTGAATCTCATTACACTAAAATGAAGGTACGCTGCATACAGTTTATCTATGTGATATGACTACGGTCAAACTTTGCTTATGAAACAGAAATATTGAAATAATTACAATTGTATGTTTTGCTTGACCTTCACTTTTCTATAGGTGTGACGTCATTGTCCAAAGATTCATGAATAGCGAATATGCATTTGTTAAAGCGGGATCAGTTGGCCTATTTTAGAAATAAATAAAAATAAAAAATAAAAAATCCTTTAATTGATTTTTTCTCATGCATTCTAATCAAACTTGATTTGTAGCATCTTTATTAGGCCCGCAGCCAACTTTGTTCAGCTGGGACATTTAATCCCTTTTAGGGGGCTGCTAGAGCTAAAACTAGAAATGCCTTTATACAGCTTATCATAAACAGCTTGGTGGATCTTTGTCATACTTGGTCTGGAGCATCATTATAAGGTCCTCTTCCAAATTTATTTATATAGGAACTTGGGTCCTATTAGGGACCACTATAGCTAAAAGTAGATATGCCTTTCTTCGCATTAACCACTAAAATGTAATGGATTTTTATCAAACTCAGTGTGTAACAATATCGTAAGGTCTCCCGCTATTTTGTTACAAATGGGGATAGGGACCAATTTAGCTAAAAATATAAACACGTTTAATGACCTCTTCTCATGAACCGCTTCTTGAATCTTCATTAAACTACTGCTGTAATTATTCGTCTAAGGATAAACGAAACAAAATTGCAACCCTACGAAACCTTTGCGAAAAATTAAAAGAGAACCATTTAAGTTGTTTAAGTGCGGTATTTAGTTTTGCAATTTGAAAAATGTTAGATGAAAGATGAATGTTAGATGAAAAATTCATAAACTTCTTTCCTTATTACAATTCGCCGACCATCATTTTTAAAGATATTTCTTGTTATGATGTGCTGTGGAGAAGAAAAGTGTCCAATATCCGGACAAATTTTGCGATTACATATTTAAATGCAAGAATGTAGTCACTTATACATTTCATCCGGTACATTAGATTACTTCGAGAAATATTTGCACGGTTCATACTTTTATCACGCGAGAGCAACATTTCGGGTACATAAAAAAAATGTAATTTTGAAATGAACATTAACGTCCGACGTACATGGATTTTGTCTCTTGCCATATATACATTTCAAAGGGAGGAAAAACTGTTAGGTAGAACATCTGCCTTTATGTTTCATGTCGGACCTATCGGTCTTTATGCAAATAAGATAGATTTGTAGAAACAATATTCGTGGTCACTCCCTTTTACCTACCCCTTATCCATTTCCGTATTTTGCATATGATTAAAATAATGTACTTGTTGTTGGACGTTCGAAGTAACCCGTCTGTTATTTGATTTCGTTACAGTTTTGTCTTTGTTGTGGGCCTACTTTGCGAAGCATCTATGTGACTGTGTTTGGGGTGATCTTTGCTTCCGTGAAATCTACGCTTACCTTTTATCAATGGAATAACCTCTTTTCATACATCTGCTATGGTGTTTGGTTTGACCATCATGCATAATGTACATTATTATACCGCTGTGATCTTCTTATACATTGTGAGCGCTTAATTATTCTTGGAATATTGATTTTTTTTAAATAAAATGTTGACGGATTCGATGTCGTGAAATTCATTTTTTTCTCATGACTTCTGATTTCCTTCTTACGATCATAACATAAAAGTATCAGTACTATTTATTTTGATTTCTGTCTCTTATTTGTTTGAAATTTACTGTTTAGTGCGTGCGTGCGTGTGTGAAATAGTCTTTCAGAATAGAAAGAGTATAGTAGTTAAATGATTAAAACACTAAAGTACACCAGTTTCAAGTTTTCAATGAAAAAACAATATCAGATATAGTTTGTTTTAGTACCATCTTTTAACTAGCCTGTAATAAATATTGTCGGTGAACTTCAACTTACGTGATTTTACGCCATAGCATGTTCATGTAAGGAAGCCAACAAGTTAAGATATTTAGCGGGACACATTTCTTGTTATATGTACTATATATGCAAATTGTTCACTTAACCAGGTATATTGATGATACAAAACAAGACCAAAATTACATTCCCACCAACACATATAATTAAAACACAAATAGCTGATTAGTTTGTGGATGCAAGAAACAAGTGTACTTTAAACACAGGCAATTTGAATGTTTGATTTAACTGCTCACATCTATTAATAGATTTTTAAAAACTAAAATGTGTCTGTAGGACACAGGGTGTGACCCCACTGGTACATTTGTCACAAATAAGGGGAAATAATTTGAATGTTTGCAGTCTTAATGGGGTATAGCATAAACAAACATTTTATGAAAATGATTCATTATTCTAGGCCATATACTTTTTGAGCTATGAGCATAACAAACAAAAAATCCACATTTTTGGCTATTTCAAGGGCCATAACTCTGTAATAAGTGCTAAGATTCTCGAGAAGAATGTCAAGAATGCAAGGTAACATTAGGATAAAGACTCTAAGAAGGTTTCAGGAATTTACATCAAATACTTTTTCAGCTACTAGGCAGATAATAAGGTAAAACAGTGCATTTGTTTGACCATTTCAGGGGCCATAACTTTAAAAATAGGGAAAGGAGCCAGCAAAAATAAGAGGTGTGCAAGTTTATATCATGACAAAGACCCATGCAAGTTTTCGTCCATTTATATCATCTAAGTTTTGAGCTAGGTGCATTACAAGGTAAAAATGTAACACTAAAAATAGGGGGCGGGGCAGACAAAATAAGAGGTGCTCAAGTTCATATCATGATAAAAACTAATTCAAGGTTTAATCAATTTATATGCAATGCTTTTTGAGTTAGGCGCGTCACAAGGTGAAAATGTGCATTTTTTACAATTTCAGGGGCCATAACTCTAAATATAGGGGGCTGACCCAGATGAAAAATAGGAGGGGCGCAAGTTCATATCATGATAAAGACTCATGCAATGTTTAATAAATTTATATTAAATACTTTTGAGCTAGGCACGTCACAAGGTGAAAATGGGAATGTTTTACTATTTCAGGGGCCATAACTCTAAAAATACAGGTCTGACCCAGATGAAAAATAGGAGGTGCGCAAGTTCATATCATGATAAAGACTCATGCAAGGTTTCATGAATCTACTTCAAATAGTTTTTGAGCTAGGCGTGTCAAAAGGTGAAAATGTGCATTTTGACTATTTCAGGGTCATAACTCTAGAAATAGGGGCGGACCATGACAAAAATAGAAGGTGCGCAAGTTCGTATCATGATAAAGACTTATGCAAGGTTTAATAAATTTATATATAATACTTTTTGAGCAAGGTGCATCACGAACTTCGGCGGACGCACGCACGGATGCACGGACAAGTGTCTTTAACTATTACTGGTTTTAACCTTCTTTAGTGACAGAGTTGAAAAACTGAGTTTTTAAAAACTGTTTAGTTGTGACTTATCCTCTGAGTTAAACTTTACAACGACCTAGTCGGCACGTGAATATTGGGGCACGAGAAAAGTTAAACCTAAGTTTGGATTTTCTACATTAAGGGGTAGCACCAACAAATTATCTTCCTATTGTTATTTTTAACCTCGGGGTAGGGTGATGTAAGAATATATTGAGGTGGAATATTTAAAACAAAAAAGTAGAAAGTCACAGGTCGCCCAACACGAAATTTTTTAAACCTTCAAAAACAAAAAAACTAGGTGAGTAGGTCATTGTATTGCAATGATTTAGATAACTAATGAAATTTGTTTAAAAATATTCAGGTGGTCCAAATCTCTTTGCTGTAGCTTCAAAAGCAAGTAGGTCCGTAGGTCAGGGTTACGAATATAAAAGATGAGTATTGAAATCAGTATCAAAAGTTATACATGTGGTCCAAACTCTGTGCTATACCTTCAAAAACGAAAGTAGATCAGTAGGTGAAGATTAAGACTATTCAAGATGATTATTGAAATCGGTATCAAACATTATACAGGTTGTTCAAATTTCTATGCGGTAACTTAAAAAAGTAGGTCACGCTTAAGACTATTTGAGACGAGTATTGAAATCCACATCAAACATTATACATGTAGTCCAAATTTCTTTGCTTAACTTCAAAAACGAGCAAGTAGGTCAGTAGGTCACAATTAAGACTATTCAAGATGAGTATTGAAATCTGTTTCAAACATTACACGGGTGGTCCAAGTGTCTTTGTTGCAGCTTTAAAAACAAAAACGTAGGTCAATAGGTCATGATCAAGATTATTCAAGATGAGTATTGAAATCTGAATCAACAATTATACATTCTTTAATGTAACTTTAAAAACGAAAAAAGTAGGTCAGTAGGTCAAGATTAAGATTATTCAAGGTAAGTACTGAAATTTGTATCAAACATTATACTTGTGGTCCAAATTTCTTTGCTATTGCGTAAAAAACAAGTAAGTCTATGTAAAACAAGGGACCACCCGGACGTAGCATATAATGACCCCAGGGTGATGATTTGAACAAAACTGAGAGTTGACCACTAGACAATACTTAATATCTAAGGTCGGGGCCTTATGGTTCCGGACAATAAGATTTTTTAAAAACTTGTTTAAAAATTAGTCAGTGTAAAACAAGGGACCCCATTGGCATGGCATATATTGGCCCCAGGGTCATAATTTGAATAATCTTGGTAAAGAACCAGTAAAACATGCCACATACTAAATAACTAAGCTCTGAGCCTAACGGTTTAAGACAAGAATGTTTTTAAAAGTTCGTCCCTATACAACTTTTATTCAAACCGTTTGCCCCCCCCCCTACTTCAACCGGATCGAGGCCAGTTTAAACCCCAGGGATACCAAGTATCAAAGCCCAAGGCAATATGGTTTTGTACAAAAAGATTCCCCCACCCCAGGGGCGATATCTGTCCCTAGGGGAAAATTTAAACAATCTTGGTAGAGGACCTTTAGATGATGCTATGTACAAGTATCAAAGCGCTAGGCCCTGTGGTTTTGGAAAAGAAGAATTTCAAAATTATTCCCTTTACAAGTCTATAAAACCAAGTGACTCCCAGGGCGGGGCCATCTTTGACCCTAGGGGGATAATTTGAACAATCTTGGTAGAGGATCACTAGATGATGCTACATACCATATATTAAAGCTCTAAGCTCTGTAATTTTGGATAAGAAGATTTCAAAGTGTTCCCAGTATAATTCTAAATAAGCCATGTGACCCCAGGAAGGGGCCATACCTGACGGAAACTGATTTTCAGATCAAGATCAAGGCGACCTTACCTTTGAGCAACCGACCTCAAAATCAATACGGGTCGTCTGCCGGTCACGCCAACCTGCCTACCAAGTTTGAACTTCTTACGTCAAAGCATTCTAAGGTTATCCAAGAAGATGGTACAGAGAGACGAACAGTCCAATCACCATATGCCGCCTTATTCCGCGGGAGAGGGGGTGGGGGGTGCATAAAACGTTTCACGGGTAGATACATATGATACAACGTAATTGTATGTACATGTGAAATAGCGATGAGACGCTTCGCTGAATGGATAACTGATTTATTGTGAGTAACGGAGGCTAACCCTATTATAACAAGCAAATTCGATGAATTGGTATCCCCCACCGAAAGGGCTTGAGGTGAGGAATGGCAAAAAAATTTATCTGGCAAAAATTTAAGGATGTTACTAAGAAGCAAATAATTTCATTAGTCAAAATCATTTTAACAGAAAATTCTATTTTTTTTTGGGGGGGGGGGGGGGGGGGGGGGGGGGAGGGGGGGGGGGGGAAGGCTGCTGGGGTGACCGGGTGAGGGTACAAAATTTCACATGTTTACTGCAAATATTAATGGAAAATTAAAAATAAAAAAATGGGTGGGAAATGGGGATGCATGATCAGGGTGGTTGGCAAGACTGAGTGGAAAGTGAGGTGGAGTAACGGTACAACTTTGCATGCTAATAAAATTTCATGGAGGGTTTGAAAAATATAGAAAAGACATTAAAAGGAATGATTTTTTTGTGGGGAGTCGGGGGGGGGGGGGGGGGGGAAGGGGGGGGGGGGTGTGACCAAGGCAAGGTGGTGACCAGGTGTGGGCACAAAATTTCACATGTTTATAATAAATGTTCATGGAAAAGAAGGAAAGAAGTTAAATGAAATTGTACCATTGGTTGGTTGCTAAGTACAAATATGTAGATTTTTAAATAATTAAAGGGCAATAACTCTATGGAAAATTGACCAATTGAAAAAAAAATGACATACATCATCGAAGTATATTGGTTCATATTTATTTCAACTTTCATAAAATTCTACCAGCTTGTTACTGAAAAATGGCTGCAGACGTTGTTTTTTCATTAAATCAAGGGCAATAACCCTAAGGAAATTGACCAATCCAAAAAAAACCAACTTAACAGGCATCATCACAGTATGTTGGTGCATGTTCATTTCAAGTTTTATGAAAATCTACCTGATAGTTACTGAGAAATGGCTGCGGACGGACATTTTTGGGCATTTTTCATTAAATCAAAGGCAACAACTCTAAAGGAAATTGACAAATCCAAAATAAGAAAATTGACGGACATCATCGCAGTATGTTGGTTCATCTTTATGTCAAATTTCATGAAATTCTACCTGCTAGTTACTGAGAAATGGCTGCGGACGGACATTTTTGGGCATTTTTCAGTAAAGGGCAATACATCTAAGGGAAATAAACTAATCCAAAAAAAACTTGAGGGGCATAAACGCAGGATTTTGGGTTTCCCAATTTTTATTTTAATTTCATGAAAATTTTTCCTCTTTTACTGAAAAATTTTTGGGACGGACGGACCCGCACGCACGGAATATGGACGGACAACACCTTTTAAATTTTACTCCCCTCCCGTTTTTAAATCGGCGGGGGAAAAAATTTTCGAAAAATTTTTTCTTTAAAGACCCCCAAAACCCTAGTGACCTACTTTTTCCCCCTACATAAAACTTTGTGAAAAAACCATTAAAGCCCCACCAGGGCCCTAGTGCCCTATTTTTTTCACCCCCCAAAAATTTAAATAAATTTTAAATTCTTAAAAAAATTTAATATAAGCTATAATACAAGTTTTCAGGTGGAAAATTTTGGGCCCCTTCCTGAATAAATATATTTTGACAATTCATCTCCCAAATTTTAAATTCAGTCAATCTTTTTCAGCTAGTTTTTTAAAATATAGAAAAAAAAATTATCTTACACTTTAGAAACTTTTTCCAAATTGAAATTTAACTAAATACACTGATTTTTTGACTATTGTACAGAAATTTCCCAAAAAAAATGTTAAGACATTTCAAAACTTTGGTTTTGGGCCCCTAATATATGTCACTGCCTTTTGTAACAAAATACGTTTATTCCTCTTTTTTTTTCATGCAAACGAGCATAATCCTAATTCCCCTAATGGAAAAAAACCCCAAAAAAGAATACTTTTTTTAAAGGGTCCCTTTTCTTTAAGAAAATATAGTTACTTCATCAATTTTTTAAAGTTGACAGGGGGAAAATTTTTAGGCCCTCCCTTTTTTAATGGGGTTTTCACAATTTTCCCCGCAAACTTTTTTTCAGCCATTCTTTTTTCCATCATATTTTAATAACAGAAAAATTTAACCTATCTTATTTTATTTTTTTTTGGGTTTTTTACGAGAACAAAAAAATATGGGTTTTTTAAGGCCCGTCAAAAGGACTACAAATTTGGTTCCACATCTCTTTACATCGAAAAAAACATGAGGTTTTAAACAAAGTTTGCAAACCTGTGAAAATTCAGAGAGTTACTGACAATCCGGGTGTTATGACCCTTTTTGGCCATTTTTAAAAAACTTTTTAAGTAAAGGCTTAAGCCTGTTTTAAAGGGTTTGGTACAAGGCTTAAGCAGCAGGGAAAAAATAAGGGGGTCGACAAAATTTTAAACCCTTTGGGTTGGATTTTTCTATTTTGGGGGCGGTGCAGCAAGGCTATTTTTTTAAATTGTTTTTTTTTAAACCGGGGGCATAGGGGGTTTTTTAAAGGGGGAAAGAGGAGGGCTGAATATTTAGAAAATGATTTAAATTTCCAGCATGAATTTCAAGCGGGAAATTTTTGAGGAGGGAGGGAATGATACGGGACTGAGCCAACTTTTTCTTTATATACGAGATTTGGACTTTTGGAAAAATTTTCGTCTCAGTAAATATTAGAGATGTTTTATTTAATAAAAAAAAACTTAAAACGGCAAACCCCACCCCCGACGCCGACGCGGGGGCAAAATGCAAAATCTCTTTTTTTAAAATGCTCGACTATTTAAAATAGTAGGTTTTTGGATTCGCCCATGCGTCGGCGTCCCCCCCCCCCCCCCCGTCGGCGTCGGCGTCCGCGTCCCTTTTGGGTTTAAAGTTTTTATGTAAAGCGGGAAATTCTAAAGAAACCCACTTGGGGAAAGGATTGCCCCCTTCACCCCTTTTTTCACTGTGAAAAACTGACTTACAATGTAAAAGGTTTCCCATAACTCTATTTTGTTTTTTAAAAAATTATGCCCCTTTTTTGATTTAGTTTTTTTTTGGTTTAAAGGGTTTTTGTATTAAGGGGTACTCAGAAAACCACTTGTGGGAATGGATTGAAACTTTCACACTTATTTACTGCATAAACGCCCTTACTTTGAAAAGGGGTTTCCTTAACTCTATTTTGTTTTTTTTAAAAAAATTTAAATGCCCCTTTTTCGACTTAGAATTTTTTTTTAAAGGGGTTTTGTATGTAGCTGGTATCTCGAAACTCATTTTTTTGGGAATGGATTGAAACTTACCACTTTGTTCACTGCCCATGATCTGAGTGCAAAAAGCGGTCCCATAACTTTATTTTTTTTTTTTTTAAAAAATTATCCCCTTTTTTTCCCAACCCTAGAGTTTTTTGGTTAATTTTTGTATGTAAGCTGGAAATTCAGAAACCACTAAGGGGAAAGGATTGAAACTTCCCCACGCTTTTTCACGCCCATGATATACAGGGCAGGGGCAAAGGGTAAGAACTCAACTTTGAAATTTTAAAAAATTTTACCCCCCATTTTAAACTTAGGATTTGGGGGGGGTTTAAATTTCTTATATGTATTGGAAACCCTCAGTACCCAATAATGGGAAGGGTTTTGAAAATTTTCCACACTTGTCCACTGTCATGAGCTGAAAAGGGCACTATGCGGTTCCATAACCCAATTTTTTTTTTTTTTTAAATTATGCCCTTTTTTGACTGTATTCAATAAATCGACAAGGCTTTTGAATAGTCGACCCGTTGCTGTCCTCCGACAGCTCTTTTTTTATTCAAAAAGGCGGGCTAAAATTTAAAAATTTCAACTCTTAAATTTTTTAACATTACAAAATTTTTGGGCTCTTTTGTACATGTTTAAAAATTTCGTGAGTAGAAATTGGGAATTACCGCTTTTGGCCCGTTTTGCCCCCCCGCCCCCTTGACCCTTTCCCTAAAAAATCCAATGCCGGACAATTTAAAACCCCAAAAAATAAAAAAAATTTTATAGTACTTTATAAAAAAACCTATAGAAAAATATTTTTAAAGAAAATTTTTAAAAACTTCCCAAAATATTTGCCAAAATCCTCCAAGGGGCCAACAATGGGGGGCATTTCCCCTCCCAAACTTGAAAAATTTTTTGGCAGAACTTTGGCAAACACAAATTAAAAACCAAATAAAACCCCGGGAAATTTTTTTCTGCCAAGTGGCGAAAATGTGACAATGTCTGCCAACTTGGCAAATTTTGAAAAAATTTTTTTGGCTTTTTAAATTTTTTTAAAAAAATTTGAAAAGGTTTTTTAAAAATTTTATTTTGAATTAAAAACTACTTATAGTCTTTAAATAATTTTAAATACATATAATTTAGATGAGTTTACAGAATAAAATATTTTGGGTTTGAAAGAAAAAAATTTTTTCTGTAATATAAATCCTCTTTAAATTTTTACAAAAAAAAAACGGGAAAAAAATTTGAAAAAGGGGCAAATTTGGGTTCATCTTGGGGGAAAAAAATTAAAATCAAAGTTGTTAAAAGTCCGGGGGGTTAATTTTTGATATTCCAAACCCAATGTTCCCTTTTATTACCTAAAAAAGGGTTTTAAACATTTCCCAGGTTAAAATTTTTGGGTGGGCCGGGAAACCCCCCTAGAAATGGACCCCCTGTCAAGAACGGGGAACCCAGTATGTAGGGTCCAGGACTTTTGCTATGACAGGGGTTGTAAAAAAGGGTACTTTGGGATAAGAAAAAATGTTTTCCCAATTTTTAAAATAAAAAAAATTTCAAAAACATTTGGAAAAAAGGGTTTGGGAAAAAACATTTAGTTGTAAAACCAGCTAAAAAAAAAATACACATTTGGGGTTGGGACAAAAAAAAAAAATCAAAAAAGGGGAAAAAAGGGGGTGGTATACCCCCGGAATCACATGGAGCGAGGAATTAGCAGAAGAATTACAAAAACCCAATTAAAAAAAAATTTTGGGAAAACCCGAAGAGTGATTTTTAAATGATTTGATGATATTTGGGTCAGCTGATTTAGTTGAAATGCAATTTTTTTCAAAATATAAAAAAGGAGTAAAGTACTTTTTAAAACCCCGTTATTGATTTTTTTTAGTAAAAAATGTTTGGGGTTATTCCTTTAAAAAGAAAAAAACTGGGGGAATTTTTGTTACTGAAGCATTTGAAAAAAATAATTTTAAAGGAGGGTTAAACCAGAAAAATTTATGGGTTTGATGAAGGAAAAAAATTTTTAAATAATAAAAAGTTTGAAATAAATTTTTGAATAAAAAAAAGATTAATATGTACCAAACTTTTTAATAAAGGGAAAAAGGCTTTAGAAAATAGAAAGATTTAATAGAAGTTTAAAAAAAATAATGGGGGAAATATTTTACAGCAAATAATATTTATACTTATTTAGAAAATTTTTCCCTTTTTATGGTTTAAAAATTTTAACAAAAAAAAAACATTCTAGTATAAAAAGGACACCAACCGAAGCTAGAAAAAAAATTAAAATTAAAGGTATGTTTATTTTTTTTTTTATATGGTGATTTAAAGATCCCAAAAAAAGTAAAAAAAAAAAAATTTTAAAAAATTGGTGATCGAGTTCTTTTAAAGCAAACTTAAAAGACTTTTTGAAAAAGGATATACCCCAAAACGGACAGAGGAAATATTTAAAATTTATAAAATTAATAAACAAACCCCAAAGAACATACACAAATTAAAGTTTTAAAAAAAATGAAAAAATTTGGGGGTTTCATTTTATGAACAAGAACTTTTCCCTACTAACAAGAAGTTTTTAAATAAAAAAAGTTTTTTTAGACGAGACTATAAAAAAAAAACAAGCTTTAGTAAAAGGGAAAAGGGTTTACAATGAAAAATTTAATATTTGGGGTTCCTTTTAAGCGATCTTGAACAAAAAAAAATTTAAAAAAAAAATTTTAAAATTAAAAATTTGAGCCAATAAAAACCCTAATTTCAAAATAATAAGGGAATGGGAAAAATAAAATCAATTAATTATTAAACCTTAACTAAACAAGCGCTGCTTACAAAAAAAGTTAAAAATTTTTGGGGGGAAAAGTAATTTACCGGATTAATTTTACAGCGGAGGTGTTTTTGGTTTTTCCCAGCGGGCATTAGCCCCGTTTTTCCGCTTTTCCCCAAAAAATTTGTAGCGGGTTTGCTGGTGCTTTTCCCCATCGAAATTTACCATATTTACTAACAGACAAAAACTTGACGACAAGAAATTTTTTTTTTAAAAATCAATCATCATAAAAAAACAACTTATAACAAAACACAAATTTGGAAAAAGGGTAAATAAAAAAGGGAAGAAAAAAAGGGTTATTCAAGATATTTTTACAATCCTATTAAAAAAGCAAAAAGGAAAAAAATTTTTCAACACCTCTTAAAATGCAAAATAAGGGAAATTTTTAAATTTAAACCCGGATATAAAAGTAAAAAAAAAAGGAAGACTGTAAAAAATTTTTTTACTTTTGGTTTTTTAGAGATTTTTTTCTATAAGTATATTATATAAAGGTTAATAAAAGGTAAATAGAATGATTATGCCAAAATTATCTAGCACTTTGGGAGAAATAAGAACCAGACAAAAATTCATAAAAAAAAAAGTTCTTAAAAAAAGAAATTTTATTAAATCAAAACTTAATCAAATAGTTGGGCGATGAATATAAAAATCATGTCATTGATAAAAACAAAATGTTATAAAACCTTATTTTCGTAAAAGAACTTTATTTGAAGGGGACTGTGGTTGTCTATTAACTAAAGAAGAAAATGATAAAAGGGAATTATTTGTTTTGCCCCAGCCCCAAATAATATTCAAAAAACAATCCAAAAAAGTTTTTTTTTGAAACCCGATTGTGAAAAAATGAAAAAAAACATATAAAAGCACTTTGCAGCTCCAAAGCCCTTTAAAATTTTTAATTCGGGGTTAATAACATTTTCCTGAAAAGGGAAAAAAACCAAGTTAAAAGGGGAAAATATCAAAAACCAGCGGAAAAAGATAAAAATTTTAAAATTTATTTTAATTAATCTTAAAGAAAATTTAAAACTTAATTTTTTTATTTTTTTTTTTTAATTTTTTTTTTTTAATTTTTTTTTTTCTTAGTGTTTTTTTTTCTAAATAAAAAATTTTATAATGGAAATCGGAATTAAAAAAACAATATTATAAGAAATTTAAAATTTTAAATTAAAAAAATAGACAAGATCCAAAGAATCAATTATATTTAACTATAAACGACTCTTATGAAATACTTAAATCTGAATTTAAAATTTTAAAAAAGGTTTAAAAAAAAACGTTTTTTTAAAAATAATTTTTTTGCAAAAATGGTAAAACTGTTCAATTTTAAAAAATCAGCTTTTTTTAAAATCAAAGGCTTTAGAAAAAATTTAAATTTTCAAATGAAAAAAAAAAAATTTTTACATCAAGTTTTGGGTTGAAATAATAAATGGGAATTGGTAATTGGATTTCTAAAGGGAAATTGGCGGGAGAAAGGGCGTTGATCTCTTATTTAAACAGATATAAGTATACCCCTTTGGGCTGCTTCAAGTTATTTAGAATTCCCAAACCTTTTAACAACACCCAATAAAAGGTTTAAAATAAATATAAAGAAGGATGAAAAAGAATTTTTAGAGGGTGTCTTTTAAACTTAAAAAATTTCCGTTGAAAAAAACCTCAAAATATTTCAAAATATAAAAAACATTTTAAAGGGATCTTGATAAAACTGGAAAAAAATTTTCCCTTTTTACTTTAAAAATCAAATACCAAAAATTTTAAAGTTTTAAATAAAATTACCCTTTTTTTTTATTTGGTTATAAAGAAAATAGTATTTATCCATTGAAACATATAAAATTATCAATACGAAGAACACTGTGACTTTGCTAATTACTAATGATAAAATTTAAAAAGGGGTGTAAATCACCCAAAACCCCAGTCCAACATTATGTTTGGGGTAAAAGACTTTAATAGATTTAAAAATTTTAAAAAAAAACCCAAAAATCAACTTTAAAAACATTTTTGAAAAAATTTTCCCTTTAAAAAAATTTACCCAAGAAAAAATATTAAAAAGAACAAATTCCAAATTGTTAGCCCATTAATGGGAACCAAAAGGGGTAAAAAAAGCCCAAAAAAGGGAAGTAAAATACCCAAATTTAAAAAATTTTCATAAAGGTTTAAGGGAGTACCTTTTTTAAAATTTTTGCCGATTTTGAATCCAAAAACTAAAAAAATTTTAAAAATGCTTTAAACCCAACGAATCTTCATTTACTGAACCCTATCAAAAAACATATAATTGTGGTTACGGCCCATAAAGTTGTTTGTTTTTTATGCGATAAAAATTTCTAAACCAACCCCGAAATTTTTAGAGTTTCCCAATGCAGTTTACCCAAATTTATTGAAAAAATGCCCCTTTAGGAAGGGAATATTGTAAAGAAAAGTTTAAAGGCACTTTAACAAAGAACTAAGAAGGGCTAAAAATGAAATTCAACCCAATTTAAAAAAAAAAGTTTTGGCAATTTGTGAAAAAGAATTTTAAAGAAAATTCAATCAAAGTAGTATCACTGTAAATAAAAAGGGGAAAAATTTAGAGGAAGTGCTCATCAGAATGTAATAATTTAAATTTTTTAAAATAACACATAAAATTCCTGTTATTTTTATAAATTTTAAAAGGTTAGACGGTCCCTTTTTTATGCAAAAAATAGGGAAAAAAAAAAAAAAAAAATTAAATTTTTTTCCAAAAAATATGGGGAAAAATATATGGCATTTATGATTTCCGACTTGGTCTTTATTGATTTTATTTCCAATTTTTTGTCCCCAAACATTGGATAACTTAGTAAAAAATATTCCAGAATTTAAATTTCTTTTCTCAAGAATTTGATTAAATTAATTATTAAAAAAAAAAGGTTTTTTTCCATATGATTTCATGGATTCATTAAAAAAATTTAAAAAACAGAATTACCTTTTAAAAAAGGGTTTTTATTCAATTTTTAAAAGAAACAAACATATCTGACAACGAATATAAAAATGCCCAAAAAAGTTTTTAAAAAAATTTTAAAAATTTAAACAAAGGGAGAATATCAAAGATCAAAATTTAAAAAAATGACTATTAATTTTTCTGAGGGATTCGAAAATTTTAGAAAAATATGTTTAAGTTTCTACAAATTAGATCCTTTTTCATTTTTTTTAGTAGCCTGGTTTTGCTTGGGATGCAATGTTAAAAATGACTGGGGAAAAAAGTTAGATTTAATAATGATTTGATAAGTAAATTTTTTTTTGAAAAAGGGGCGGGGAGGAAATAAGTTTTATTTCAAACCCGATTCCCGTAAAGCAAACAATAAAAATATGAAAGATTATGATTCAAAAAAAGAAAGCAAATACATTAAATTTTCCTTGACGCCAATAAAACCCTTTTCGGGGGTTGGGGTTTGTGCAACCTTTTCCCTCTGGAAAAATTTAAATTTATAACCCAAAAACAATTTAAGAAAAAAATTTCCCAAAAGGGAAAACAAAATTTTTTTGTTAATGTGATCTTGAAAAATCCAAAAGAATTACATAAAACCCCCAATGATTACCTTTAGTCCTGAAAAAAATTAAAAAACCAAACAATGGCTTTTGATTATATAAAAAAAAAAAAACAGAATTTGAAAAAGGAAAAAAAAATGTAAAAAAAAATTTTGTTTCCCAAATTTAAAGAAAAAAAAAAATTATGTGTTCATTAAAAAAAACTTTAATATATACACAATTAGGGGTTAAAAAAATAACAAAAAAAACATTAAAAAAATTTAAATTTTGGGCGAAAGTCCTTGGTTAAAAAAGGGATATTGATTTTAAAAACCCCAAAAAAAATCTAAAGGGAAAAAAATTCATTTTAAAAGGACTTTTTTAAGTTTTAAAGAAAACTCGTATTTGGTAAGCGATTGGGGAATTTTTCGCAAGAGGGTTTAAAATTAAAAAAAACTCATGATTAAAAAAATTTTATTAAAATACATAAACCCAAAACCTTCCCTTTGTTAGTTCAAAGAGTTTAACCAAAAATTTGTTTTGGGATTCATAGAATAAAAAAAGTTTTTTTATTAAAACCCGACCTTGTTATGTTTTTGGGAAAGGATTTTAAAATTTATCAAAAAATTTAAAAAGTATGAATTTTTATTATAATTACATTAAAAGGGAAAAGTACGAGGGTTTTAAATTTTAAAAATTAAATATTCCCCTGACACTTTATTCATTTTGGGTTTTAAAAATTTAAAAACCCAAAAATATAAAGAGGAATTTTTAAAAAGGAAAAGATTTATTTGAAATAGGGATTCCGATAACAAATCAGAATTTTAAATTTTTTATTTTAAAAAAAAAAAAGTAATTTTGGGAAATTTTTAAAAATGAAACTGCCCGGGGGTAGGTTTAAATTTTTGAATTTGTCGGATTAAAAAGTTAAAATGTATTCTTATTTTTAAAAATGAAGTTAAAAGTTAAAAAAAAAAAAGGAAATTAAAAAAACCCGGTTGTTAAGAAACAAAATTCATAAAAAAAAAAAAGATACTTTGTTTAATTCAACCCCCAAAATAATCACACCCTTTTAAAATTATTCGTTTTGATAAACACAATTTTCCCCGTTATGTTAAAAAATAAAACATCTTTTTTCAAAAATTTTGGGTGAAAAAGATATATTTTTGATAATGGTATTGATACATTAAACTTTTTTCTTAAAAATTTAAATTTTAAAATTAAAATTTAAAATTAAAAATTAAAATTAAATTATAGAAAACCCTAAATTGTTTTAAATGAAAATTCGTAAGTTTTTAAAAAATTAAAAGAAATAACATCAAATTTAAATTTTAAAAACATTTGCATTTAAATTTAAAAGAAATAGATTTATTTTTTCTATTATTTTTTTTCATGAAAACTTTGAAGAAATTTCATTTTTTTTTTTTTTATTTGTAATTTAGCTTCTCCTTTTTCTAATTTTTAAATTTTCCCCAACAAAATTTAAATTAAAAAAGCAATTAAAATTAATTTTTTTTTTTTTACATTATTACCTTTTTGAAAATAAAAAAGGGGCTAGCATTACAGTTTTCCATTGAAATAATCCACCCTCATTTTCTTGGGGATAAAAATTGTTTAAAAAAAAAATGGGGGTCTTTTTATTAATTGCCTTTCTTTTTTATTTACCCTTTTTTATTTAAAATTTTTGAAAAATTCCCATTATATTAATTATTCCAGTTAAATAAAAACAGTTTTTAAAAAAGTTAAATAAAAGTCCCTTTTTAGTTAAAAAAAAATTTAAATAGTTTTTTAAAATTTTTCCTTTTATTATGAATTTTTAGTAATTTTTTTACAAAAAATCATACAAAAGGAAATTTATCTTGTAAAATTTTTTAAAGAAAAATAAACAAAAAATATCCACAAAGGGTACTTGTTTTGTCTTGAATTGGGGCATTGTTGTATTTTACATTTGGTATATACTGAATTACTTCTTTTGGTGGGGGAAAATCCAAATGGGTCGAAGTATATTTTACCAAATAAAAAAAAAAAAAAAACAAACCCCAAAGTTTTTCCAGGACCAACCCGAGTTCCCTCCAAATTTATAATTCCACATTCAACCCCTTTTTTTTTAATTTTTTAAATTTTTGGGAGACCCCGTGGTCTCCGAAGGGGTTTTACCTTGGTAAATTATTTCTACTAAATACCCCCTTTTAAAATTTTTTTTTTTTAATTGTTTTAACCCCTTGTTTTAATTTCCCAAAATTAGTTTTTGGTTTGTTTATAAATTTTATTTTTTTTTTTCTAAGGGGAAATTTGTCTGTAAAGGTTTTTCGTTGTGAATCCCAAACTGTATAACCCCGGCCATGTTTCCCCTTTTCCCTTACAAAGATGTAATCCAAAAAGGGATTCCTAGCTAGCAGCCAAAATACCCAAAAAACCCCCCGTCTTGTTTTTTTTTTGTGTTAATTTAATCACTCCAGATCCTACAAGTTCTTTTTTGTTTTGGGGTAAAATTTGGTTTATATCATATTTCCCCTTTTCATTAGGCCCACTGAAATCATACCATTTCCCAAATATTTTAAATAACCCAGTATGGCTAACCCAGACAAAGCGCCAATGCCTTGAGGGGCCAAAAATTTTTTTGGGGCTATTTTTTTCTGCATTGGAAGAATTGTTTTTTTCCCAAAAAAAAAAAAAACCAGCCAAAGCTCCTAAAAAACCACCCCTTTTTACCTTGACTGGACATTGGGGGTTTTTTTAAAATTTTAATTTCTAATCCTTTTTATTTGAACCCGGTTTTTTTAAATTTTATTAATTTGTGTTTTTTTTTAAAAGTAAAGGGAAAATTTTCCCTTTAATTGTTTTTGTTTTAATCTAAAAGTATGTGGAATTTTTTTGTTGTAGGGTCCCGGGAAATTTTTTTTTTGTCCCTCGTAAGGTTAAAATTTTTATTTTAATATAATTTGATGTCATTTTATAATTTTATAAATTTTTTTTTTAAATTTAAAATTTATTTTATTTAAAAAAATGACAAGTTCAATTTTAAAAAAGAAAATTTTTTTAAAAAATAACAAGTTCTTTTCCCAAAAGTAATTTTTTCAACTGTTTCCTCATACAAAAACAATTGCTAAAAAAACGATATCTAGCAGTGGGGGTGTATTTAATTTAAAAATGTTAAGTAAAATTTTTTTTTGGGTCTTCTTAGTTACTTCTTTTTAAAATTCTAAATTTAAAAAGAAAAAAAATCCAACAAACTTTGAAAATTAAATCTATTTAAAGATTTCCCGTTAAAACTTATTATTTTGGTTTTTTTAATTTAAAAATTTTAATTTCACATATATATTCTTGATATATTGTGTATTTGTTCTGGAAAAAAAACACCATTACCAAAATTTAAGACGACAAGGCTCAAAGTACAAGCATATTGCTTCATTAAATTTTAAAAAAGGGATCAAAAAAATGGGTTTGGGGTTTTTTTCCCTTTAAATTTTTTCTTTTTTTTAGGTCGTTGTAAATAAAAAAAATACTTTTTGGGTTTTTTTTTCACCGCTGTTATTCTAAAAGTTTTTTAAACTGTTTTTTGTAAAACAGTTGTTTTTCGTCAAAAATTTTTCCCCAAGGTAGACCAACTTTTTTTAAATCTTTCAGTAGTAATTAGATCAAACCCAAATTTTATTAAAAAAAAAAACGTGGAAAACCCCTAGAAAAAATTTTGGGTTTCAATTACTCTAACCCGCATCAGCAGTTTTGCTCTAAAAAAATTTAAATTTATTTATCATCTGCAGCGTAGTGGTTTTTTGAATTTGATTGGAGGAAAAATAATTTGTTTTTTAAACCCGAAAAAAAGAATAATTGTTTAAAGGAATTTTAGTGTTTACCTCTTTAAAATTTTCCTGGTTAATTTCCTTTTTAAATTTAAAAACCCGAATTATTATCCCGCGGCACAGTAAACAGTAGTACTAAATAAATAAATTTATTTGGTTTTCCCGTTGATTTTTCATAATATTAGGCCCTTAAACTAAAAATTTTTTACATTTATTACCTTTTTTATAAAATTTTTACAAACATAAACAATTTTTTTTTCCCTTTTGTTTAAACCCCTAAAGGGTAATTAATGAAGCTGCATTTTTTAATTTGAGCAAATTTTGGGGGTCCCTTTATTTCCTAGTACCATCAGCAAGTTTAAATTTTCTTTAAAATTACTTCCAAAAAAAACCCTTAAAAACCCAAACAAAATATGAACTTCTATCATTAATTGTAAAGGGATAAACCGTTTTTTTTTTGCTTAAATTTTTTTCCCGGACAGATATTAAAAAAACTGTATTAATTGAATAGATTAATTCATATCTTTTACAATAATTTTTTTGTTCTAAACTGTTTTTAAATTTTATAGTTTTTTATTTTTTTTATTTTTTAAATTTAAAATTTAAAATTTAGTTTTTTAAAAAATTAATCGTTAATACGTTTTTGTCGAGCTGAAGTTCCCGGGTCCTGACAAAAAACTATTTTTAAAATTTTTTTAATTCCTCCTCTTTAAAATTATTATTTTTTTTTTTTTACTGTTATTCTTTTTTTGTAATTTTCCCTTTGGGAATTAAATTACCAACTGCCGGGGCAGGTTTCTTTTTTAAATTTTTCAACAAATTTTTTCCGCACTAAAAATTTTCCAAAATTCTGTGCCAACCTTTTTTGTTCCACTTTAAAATGTCTTTTTCCCGCTGTTTCCAAAGCTGTGCCAATTGAAGATGCAAATTTCCCCTTTAAAACAATTTCGTTAAATGTCAAAGATAAACCCGTTCCCCAAAGGGCCGCGTCCCCGGAACCACAGGGATTCCATGTAAGAAATTTTTTTTCCTGTGTGGCAATTTAAAATAAAAAAAATTTTCCTTTTTTTTTTTGCATAAACTTTTTTTTTTACATTATTAAAACTAAAATTTAAAATTTTATAATTTAAAATTTTAAAAAATTTTTGTTTTTTTTAAATTTTCTTTTAAAATTAGTGTAAAACTTGTTTCAACCTCATTAAAATTAATTATTCTACCAAATACATCTGGAATATTATTCTAATTGAATTTATAATAATTTATTAATTTCAGAATATCCAACTCTTTTTTGGTTCTTTTGTAAATGGATAAGCTTTTTGTTAAATCTGCAGTACTTAAAGCATAAATAATATCACTGAAATTACCATCAACAAGTGAATTAAAAATAAGATCACAATGAATGAAAATTGTATCCACAGAGTTAGTTAATTTGGTTTTGTAGTTCCCCCATTCAGTTTTGTCTAATTTTTTTTTCTCAAATCCAAGCAATGTATGAAAATTTTGATTTTTCCAAACCAACTTAAAATTATCTGTAATTGAAATCAAAATCTTAAAACTATTTAAAAATCAATTCCAAACTTATTGGTGCAATGTCTGATTTATCAAATTCATAATCATCATTACTTATTAATGTTTCCCTAATATAATTATTAATATCTGTGTAACTGTAAGAACCATTTGTAAATAGGATATCTTTCCAATCCTTACCATTATGATAACGAAATTCTTTTTTTGTCATATTCATCACTAATATTATGCCAAGAGTAGGTCCATAGTGTTAAAAACTATCCAAACCAAAAAAAAGTAAGTTTTATTTTATCTAAAATTAAAGAACGACTAAAATCTGATTGTAAAATCACTCGGTTTATTTTTTTTATCTTTTAAATGTTTCAGAACTTAATACTATTTTTTGTTCCATTATATAATTATCAAACATATCTTTTTTAATTAAAAACTTTAAAATAAAATCTAAATTCAGAAAAATAATTTTTATATAACATTTCATGTTGTTCTGGTAAAAAGTGAATTCATTTTTAATAGTTCATCAATTATTCTAATACCTTCATTTTTTTAGTTCTTCTTATTATTTCCAGCAAACAATTGGGAACCACAAATTAACTCCAAGTCATTAACCAATTCTTTTTGGGTTACATGGACAAACGTCATAACCTTGTCCCCTAATTACTTTTTTTAAATTTCATAGAAACTTTTATTGATAGGTTAATCCCTGATTTTTTTTGTTAATTCTTTAAATATTTTTTTTTGAATGAATTGAAGTGTTTTATTATTGTTATATCTTTTATTAATCAAATCAATCAAATCATTATCTACTTTAGTGTTAATTACTTCTTTTCCAGTTATTCTATCCTTAGCAATTAATTTGTTTTGACCATAAAGTTTATTTAAGTTAATAATTAAATTACCATATTGTCCATTTGGTGAAACTTTATATGGGTTATGATATCTTATTCCTTTTCCTTTTTTAATTACCTCTGGGTCTTTAATAATTTTTGATAAGCGTTCACCATATCTTTTAAGATTTTTTCTGTCTAATTTTAACTCCGAAACATACTCACCTGCAGCCATAGGTTCTGCATTTGTAAATTCAACTATTTCATCTGAATTTTTTTTACTGTGTTCATTTATTTTACGAGTACATCTCTTTAATTTTTCGGTAACCTCTTTTCTTATTTTTATCCAATCATCTTTATTTTTGTTTATTATTAACTCTGATAATACAGGTAACTTCCAATCTGATAATACATCTTTATCAATATTTACATCTAAATTTGCCTCAAATTTTTTTTCTTCTGATTCATCAGTTGTTTCAGTTATTCCCATCTTTTCTCTTCCATAATCTTCTAATCTTTTAAGTTCATCTTGAGGAATCCATCCAGTTGGTTCATCTCCCCAATCTATTGATGTTGGTGTATAGGGAGCCGGTTTTGGTGGCAATAATTGTATTGATTCTTTTGGTTCTTGGAATAGCTGTGGTACACCCTGGTATGTTTGTATGTCTTTTATTTCATCACCTAGTAATGCTAATTGTTGTTTTATTCCAGGTAATGCTTTTAACTGACTTGATAATTGTTCTTTTTGACTTTCTATTCCTTCAGTAATTGGCTTATAAATTTCAGTGTACATATCCCGATTTGTAGCTTTCTTAATTTTTTCTCTCATTATTTCTTCTCTAAGATTTCTCATCTTTTGCCCACTAATTTTTTTCTTATTATCATTTCATTAAGTTTTGATTGCATTTATAATAATGTAAGAATAATGTAAATATTGTAAAATAATGTAAGATAATTGTAAATAATGTAATATTATTATAAATGGAAATTCCAAATTATGATACAAAAAGGATAAAACCAATAATTCTGTAGTTACTTCCTTTTTTATTCTAAGTTAAAATGAACAAATCCATACAAACTTTGAAAATTAAATCTATTTAAGAGACTTCAGTAGTCTTATTATTTTGTTTATAATAATAATTAATTACATCATCATATATTCTTGATATATTGTGTATTTGTTTGGATAAAAAAAAACCATTACCAACTTAAAGGGACGACAAGAGCTCAAAGTCCCAGCATCATCTGCTGCATTAATTTTAAAATGTATCTAATAAATGTGGGTTATGTTTTTGATTATTACTTTTGTCAGGTCGTTGTAAAATAAACAAATACATGTTGTGGTTTTATTACACCAGCTGTTATTCTAAAAGTTGTATTAATCTGTTGTGTATCAGTTGATTGCGTCATCATTTCCCGAGGTATGACCATCTTGCTTTTTTAAATCTTTCTTTAGTAATTAGATCAAACCCAAATTCATTAAAAATTTAAAAAACGTGGACCCATAGAATTAATTTGTTACAATTACTCTACCAGCATCAGCAGATTAGCTCAAAAAATTTTAATTCATCATCATCTGTCAGCTGTAGTGTTATTTGAATTTGACTTGGAGGTATATAATTAGTTTCTAAACCCTGAAAAAATGAAATAATTGTTTAAATGGAATTTTAGTGTTTACCTCTTTTTTTATCTGGATTAATTCCTTTCTAAATTTAAAACCTGATTATTATCAGGGGCCCAGCAGTAGCAGTAGTATCTAAATAAAAAAATTCATTTGTTCAGTTGATTTTGCATAATTTTAGACAATTCAACTAAATTTTTTACATTTATTACTTTGTATAAATTATTACAATCATAAACAATTTTTCCATTTTTTTTAACCCACTAATTGATCAATTAATGAAGCTGCATTATTAATTAGAGCAATTTGGGCTCCATCATACCTAGTCCATCAGCATTTTATTACTTTAAAACTTACTTCAAAATAACCATTAAACCAATCAAAATATGAACTTCTATCATTAATTGTAAAGTGATATCGTTTTTTTGTTGCTTAACATTTTCCCAGGACAGATATTAAGCTGTATCTAATTGAATAGGAGTTAATTCATATCTTTCACATATTGTTTTGTTCTAAACATGTATTTATTATATATTATTTTTATTTTATTTTATTTTTTTTTTAAAAGTTAAAACTTTAGTTTTTATAAATTAATCTGTTAATACGTTTTTGTCGAGCTGAAGTTCCAGATCGGGACAATAATTATTTAATCTTATATTAATATCCTCCTCTTTATCATTATTATTTTTATTATTTTTACTGTTATTCTTTTCTTGTAATTCCTTGGCAATTAAATTCCCAAAATGCCGGAGCAGGTTTCTTTTTAAGTTTTTCAACAATTTTATCAGCAGCTAAATTTCCAACTTCTGTGCCAACCTTTTTTTTTTCACTTTCAAGTGCTGCTTTTCCTGCTGTTTCCAAAGCTGTGCCAATTGAAGTTTGCAAACCCCGCTTGAAAACAATTTCGTTAAAGTGTCAAAGATACCTGTTCCAAGGACCGCGTCTCGGAGCCCACAGGTTTTCCCATGTATGTTTTTTTTTTCCCTGTGTGAGCATCAACATAAATAATATTCCTTTATTTTTGTCATAAACTTTTTTGTACATTATATAAAACAAAAATTTTTATAATTTCATAATTAAAGTTTTAAACTTTAGTTTTAATTAATTTCTTTTAAAATTAGTGTAAAACTTGTTTCAACCTCATTAAAATTAATTATTCTACCAAATACATCTGAAATATATATTCTAATTGAATTTATAATATATTTATTAATTTCAGAATTCCAACTCTTTGTGGTTCTTTGTAAATGGATAAGTTTCTTTTTTAAATCTGCAGTACTTAAGCATAAAAAATATCACTGAAATTACCATAACAAGTGAATTATCAATAAGATCACAATGAAGTAAATTGTATCCACAGAGTTAGTTATATTTGGTGTTGTGTTCCCCTTCAGTTTTGTTTTAATTTTTTTTTCTCAAATCCAAGCAATGTATGAAATTTGATATTTCCCAAATCCAATTAAAATTATCTGTAATTGAAATCAAAATCTTAAAACTACTTAAAATCAAATTCCAAACTTATTGGTGCAATGTTGATTTATCAAATTATAATCATCATTACTTATTATGTTTCCCTAATATAATTATTAATATCTGTGAAACTGTAAGAACCATTTGTAAAATTTGATATCTTTCAATCCTTACCATTATGAAAACGAATTCTTTTATTGTCATATTCATCATAATATTATGCCAAGGTAGGTCATAGTTTTAAATACTATCCAACCCAACAACGTAAGTTTTATTTTTATCTAAAATTAAAGAACGACTAATCATGATTGTAAATCACTGGGTTTTTATTTTATTATCTTTAACTGTTTCAGAACTTAAATTACTATTTTTTTTTCCCATTTATAATTATAAAAACATTCTTTTTAATTTAAAAACTTTAACTAAAATCAAAATTTCAAGAAAAATAATTTTTATAAAAACATTTCATGTTGTTCTGGTAAAGTGAATTCATTTTTTATTAGTTCATCAATTATTTAATACCTTCATTTTTTAGTTCTTCATTATTATTTCCAGCATCAATTGAACCACAAATTAACTCCAAGTCATTAACAATTCTTTTTGGATTACATGGAAAAACGTCATAACCTTGTCCCAAAATTACTTTTTTAAATTTCATAGATCTTTTTTGATAGGTAATCCTGATTTTTCTTTTAATTCTTTAATATTTTTCTTGATGAATTGAATGTGGTTTTATTATTGTTATATTTTTATTAATCAAATCAATCAAATATCATCTACTTTAGTGTTAATTACTTCTTTTCCAGTTATTCTATCCTTAGCAATTAATTGTTTTGACCAAAAAGTTTATTTAAAGTTAATAATTAAAATTTACCATATTGACCATTTGGTGAAACTTTATATGGGTTATGATAATCTTATTCCTTTTTTTTTTTAAATTCCCTCTGGGTCTTTAATAATTTTTGATAAGCGTTCACCATATCTTTTAAGATTTTTTCTGTCTAATTCTAACTCCGAACATACTCACCTGCAGCCATAGGTTCTGCATTTGTAAATTCAATTTATTTCATCTGAATTTTTTTTACTGTGTTCATTTATTTTACGAGTACATCTCTTTAATTTTTCGGTAACCTCTTTTCTTATTTTTATCCAATCATCTTTATTTTTGTTTATTATTAATCTGATAATACAGGTAACTTCCAATTGATAATACATCTTTATCATTATTTACACAAATTTGCCTCAAATTTTTTTTTTTTTTGGATTTTCAATTGTATCTTTAGTTGTATCATCAGTTGTTTCAGTTATTCCATCTTTTCTCTTCCTTTAATTTTCTAATCTTTTAAGTTCATCTTGAGGAATCCATCCAGTTGGTTATCTCCCCAATCTATTGTGTTGGTGTATAGGGAGCCGGTTTTGGTGGCAATAATTGTATTGATTCTTTTGGTTTCTTGGAATAGCTGTGGTACCCCCCTGGTATGTTTGTATGTTTTTTTATTTCTTTCACCTAGTAATGCTAATTTTTGGTTTTATTCCAGGTAATGCTTTTAATGACTTGAAAATTTGTTCTTTTTGACTTTCTATTCCTTCAGTAATGGCTTATAAATTTCAGTGTACATATCCCGATTTTTTAGCTTTCTAATTTTTTCTTCATTATTTCTTCTCTAAGATTTCTCATCTTTTCCCCAACTAATTTTTTTTTTATTATCATTTCTTTTAAGTTTTGATTGCATTTATATAATAATGTAAGATAATGTAAAATAATGTAAGATAATGAAAGATAAATTTTTAAACTTTGTTTTAATTATATAAATGGAAATTCCCAAAATTTAATGATACAAAAGTGATAAACCCAATAACTTTAAACAATTTTATCCTTTTATGCCAGATTCATGTTTTAGAAGGGTTAATAGGGATCTTCGGATCTGGAAAAACAAATACATTAATGCATATACTTCGAAAAACCTCTTATTTATTATGATAAATTAATACTTATATGCTAAAAAATTAAAAACAATCTAATATCAAGTTTTTAAATTAACCATTAAGAAAATTTGCAAAAAAAATTAAAGTAGATCCAAATGAAATTACTTGAATGTTCAGTGATCCAACCAATTGAACCTTGTGGGGAATCTTGAATCAAAAAAACAAAAAAGTAGTAATATTTGATGATTTTGTTGGGGAAGATAAAAAAGTTAAAAATTTGAAATAAAAAATACTTTATTAAAGGACGTCACAAAAACTGTTGTGTTATTTATTTAAGTCAGTCTTACTTAAAACCCCAAAAAGATATTCGAATAACTGTTCACTTTATATTTATTTGAAATCCGGGTAAACGAGAAATGATATGATTTGTAATGAAAAAAATATAGATCGTGATACTTTTGCTAATGCAACAAATCAAAATATGGTTTCTTATATATTGAAAAACCCGGGGAAAGTTTTAAGAAAAAAACTTTACTGGTAATATAATAATTAATATAATGGGAGTTTTTAATGATGTAAAACAAATAAGTGAAACTGAAATGTAAGTAAAGTTAAATTTGTATTGATTTAAGTGATTATGCTACTAAAAAGAAATTCAAAAGCTTAAAAAGGGAAAACCCGGAATCGTATCTTCATAGAAATAAGGAATTTTGATAACACAATGAATAGAGCATTAGATATGGGAGGTATGAAATAATCAACCTAGGAAATCCAGATAACCCAACGATGCAGTTTCAAGACGGTTTGTGTATAAAAATTTTCAAAGTGTAATAGATGACTATAAACTTGAAGACATCAAAAGTATAAACAAACACTAGAAGAAGAGTAAAGAATATTGAAGAATTAACAAAAGATTTTAAAAAGAATCATTATTAATTAATCAATTACAAGGAAAAATTTGGGAAGAAGAAATGAAAGCTATGACAAATTCTATTAAAGAACTTGAAGAAAAATTGATTTGACGATGAAAAACATAAAGAGTATTTCGAGTCAATTTAAACATTTTATACACTCAAGTTCAAGAATTAAAAAGATAGTATGATTAAACATGAAGAGCTAAAGATAAGATTATTGAAGCTGAGAAAAAAGTTACAAAATATGTATCAGTTAGAAATCAAAACAGAAATAAATACAAAAAATACTGAAATGGCAAAGGGATAAAGATTTACTCGATACATTTTCAAATAAATTTGCAGAATATAAATCTAAATTTGGAAAAGGGCAGCTTCACAAAGAGGTGATGATCATGATACGCATTAGATAACCTTAAAAAAGAAATTAAAATTCTAAAATAGTGACTTTAAAAAACAAAATTTGAAATTGGATTTTTTTTGTTGACAACCGTCATATTTAAAGTAGCAGACTTAAGTAATATTACAAAAAAATTACAAGAGATATTAATGAATTTAATGTTAAAATTTAAGAACATAAAAATGATTGGACTCTGTAGTTGAAATATCAGCTAACAAGGAGAGTTAATTACTGCTAAAATTGAAGCAATTAAGATAATTACTGATCAAATTAAAAAAAATAATAAATGATTTGAACTCTGTAGTTAAAATATCAGATAAACAAGGAGAATCAATCACTGCTAATACCAGTAATTACTGCTAATACTAAGCAATACCGCTAATGTTGAAGAAATTTTCCCCTAATACCCAAGAAATTATAAAAGTAAAATGTTTTCTTAAAAAAGAAACCACAATTAGCTAGAACAAAAGGGGTTGTTGACAATTTATCGCTTCTGAAGTTGCTACCAACAAAAACGAGTTGATGATTTAGCTGAAATAATTCTTAAACTTAAAAGAAAGACAGGAAAATAGAAAAAGGGTAGAGGAAGTGAGACATGGAGCGTTTCTCTTTGAATACTATTATAATCTAAATTTTGATTACATAAAAAATGAAAAGTATTTTGCCGTCGTGGTGCCTGGATACATTCAACATATTTAAAAATATGGCCGATCTGAACTATTTAAATATATTTGAAATAAGATTGGAATTATCTTAGATTATAAAGATTTTATAAGCAAAACCAACAATATAAAATAGATGTACTAGATATGCTTTTGAGTGGTGTGTTTTAGTCAGAAAACCGGAACTTATATAATAGATATTAAGATTTTATTAAAGGGTGCAAGCTCCCGGGTGAACCGTATAAACCCACTAAAAGCCCAATATCACATTTTATATTTAGGTGGCGAAATAATAGGCCTCAGGATGATGTTTTACTTTTTTGGGATATTTGATAATGTAAATTAACAGTGAGGCGCTGAGGACTTTGATACTGATAAGTTAATATCTATGTATAAGAAAAAAATTAAAATTTATCTAAACAAGGAACAATGTTTGATATTCACCGTATGGGCGATTCAGCATTTACAGAATTAACATTTTGCTTTTGATGGGCAGTTACATCAAATTCTACATATCAGATGAACCTGTATCCTATGATAGAAACAGCCTTTTGGATTAAAAGCTTAATTAAAGTTTTAATTAAAGTTTTAATTACTATGTGTACCCTGATAATGTACTTACTAATTGAAGACAAGATCAAATACCTTACATGTTATTAAAAAAATATAATCTGCCAAAGTTTTGCCAAAGTTCTGCCAAAGTTGCAAGTTGGCAGACCCTTGTCACATTGCTGCCACTTGGCAGAAAAAATGGCAGGCTTTTGATTGGTTGAATTTGTGTTTGCCAAAGTTCTGCCAAAAGTTTGTCAGTTGGCAGCGACTGCCACATTGTTGCACTTTGGCAGGATTTTGGCAAATATTGGTTTGGAAATGTTTAAAATTATCTTTAATCATATTTTACTATAGGTTTTCATAAAGTACTATGAAAATTTGTTTATTTTTTGGTTTTAAATTGTCCGGCATTGGATTTTTTAGAATAGGGTCAAGGGGTCAGGGGGGTCAAAATCGGGCCAAAAGCGGTAATTTTAATACTACTTACGTGCGAGCATAAATATATAAGTGCATGTAATTAATTATAATTACATGTAATATATATATATATATATATATATTTATTATATAATATATATATATTTATACGCACGTCTACAAAATATACGTCTCCTTTCAATGGGCGTGTGGATTTTGAAATTCATGCGTTTGCAAGTGCAGTTTGAGTACCTATACTATTAATTTAAATTTACAAAGCATTCCTAATTACAAGGGGCCCTTGCACGTGTTTTGTACATGAAAGGTGGAACATTTGAAATAATGAAAACAAAAAGACAATGAGCAAACAGGAATGCTTTGTTTTACCTTGGTTTTAAAGTCACCTTTTCCTAGCAATTTTTTTCATTCATTAGACGGGCGGGTAGTGCTTTTTGTGTTTTAATGTCTCTGTACTTTCTATGATTTCTATGAGAATTTCTTTTTCGAAAGTAGTAAATCCCCCAAAGTAATACGTTATTATATGTAAAAAATACAGCGAAACGGTCCGATGACTGTATCTGCATGTTCATAGTGTGTGACCAAGGCTTAGCTAATACATCGCAAATATACCCGCCGAGTATTAGTGAAAATCCGTTAGAAAACAAGGTTGAGCGATAGCTTAACTGATACTGGTTTAAGCATTTCTTAGTGCTAGAGTTGAAAAACTGGCCATATTAGTCGCCTCTTACGATCATGCAAGGGTAAGGCAGTGGTTCCAATTCTTTTCATACACAGATCGTCCCAGAACCATCTTACACTGTAGAAACAAAGTGTGGTCTTAACACACCTTAATACACCAAGCAGTGTGCGTATACAGCTACATGAATTGAATGATATATTTAGACATTAAACCCATTGTCTTGGCCTTATGTATGTTCCTGTCAATTTGTAAATAGATACTTGTATTTCTCTACTTTTTCATGTAAATCGTTTATAATTACCATCATGGAAATACAAAAAAATACAGTAACTTTGTCGTGTCGTTAATAACTAATGGCAGCACAAGAATCACGAGTTTATAAGAAGGCAAGAAACACGAGAAAAGCGCAGTCATGCATTAGGAGAAATATGGCCATTAGGATCTACAGCGTACTTCATAATCATTTATGGCCAGTTTTTCAACTCTAGCACTAAGAAAGGCTTATGGCCAGTTTTTCAACTAGTAAATAAAGACTTAAGCTCCGACTTAAGCCGTGTCGGATATATTTACAACGCTTAAGTCAGCACGTGATAACGGGGGCTCGACAAAAGTTTAAACTTCGATTGGATTTTTCTACTTTGAGCGGTGTTCAGCATGGCTTATCTTTTATTGTTATTTTAACATGGGGCATAGGGTGGTTTAAGAAAAAATGGAGGCAGATATTTAGACATTGATTTAAAATTTTCAGCCGAAGTTTAAAGCAGAAAATGTTGAGGGAAGGAATGATTTCGGGGACTGAGCAAACCCTTTCGTTATGTACGACGATTTGGACTTTTGGATAGATTTCGTCTCAGTAAAGCTAGTATTAGAGATGTTTTACTTTTAAAAAAAAAATTTAAAACCCAAAGGCGAGGCCGACCCGACGCTGGGGCGAGTGGGAAAAGCTCTATTTTTTTATTTGAAAAGTCGAGCTAAAAATGTAACGGATTCAAACTGTTCAATTTTAACTTTACTAAATTCGCTACGTTTGTACACGTTTCAAATATACGTGCAAGCATAAATATATATGTGCTGTAATTAATTATAATTACATGTAACGAAAAAAACATGTAGTTGAACATATTTTTATCTATCGATACGTCGTCTACATATACGTCTCCTTTCAATGAGGGGTGGATTTTTGAAATTCATGCATTTGCAAGTGCGTTGAGTACCTATACTTTAATTTAAATTTACAAATGCATTCCTAATTACAAGTGCATATTGCACGTGTTTTGTACATGAAAGGTGGAACATTTAGAAAAAATGAAAACAAAAAACAAAGAGCAAACATAGGAATGTTGTGTCTTACCTTGATTAAATTCACATTTTCCCAGCAAATATTTTTTTAAATTCATAAGACGGGCGCTAGTGCTTTTGTGTTTTAATGTGTCTTTGTATTTTTCTATGATTTCTATGAGAATTTCTTTTCCGAAAATAGTAAATCACCAAAGTAACAGTTTTATATATGTAAAAACACGCGAAAACGGTCCGAGACTTATCTACATGTTCATAGTATGTGACCAAGGGCGTTGCTAATACATCGCGAATATACCCGCCGAGTATTAGTAAAAATCCGTTAGAAGACAAGCGATGGCTTAACTAATGCTGGTTTAAGCCGTTATTAGTGCTAGAGTTGAAAAACTGGCCATTAAACTAGTATTAGTTAAGCCATCGCTCAACCTTGTTTTCTAACTGATTTTTACTATTTGAATATTTTTACTATTTGAATATTTAGTGAATGGGTTTAAATTTCCAGCATGAAGTTAAAGCAGAAATGCTGCGGAGGGAGGGAATGATACGGGACTGAGTAAACCCTTTCGTTATGTACGACGATTTGGACTTTTGGATAGATTTCGTCTCAGTAAAACTTGTTTTAGAGATGTTTTACTTTTTTAAAAAAAACTTAAACCAATGGCGACGACGTTGCCGACGCCCACGTGACGGGTGCGGCGACTGCAAAGGCTCTTTTTTATTCCAAAAGTCGAGCTAAATGTTAAAGATTCAACTCTTCAATTTTAACTTTACTGAATTCGTACGTTTGTACACGTTTCAAAATATAGTGCAAGTATAAATATATAAGTGCATGTAATTAATTATAAATTACATGTAACGCAAAAATATGTAGTTGAACAAAAATATATATAGGATACGCACGTCTACATTTCCGTCTCCTTTCAATGACGTGTGGGATTTTGAAAAATTTATGCATTGCAAGTGCAGTTTTAGTACCCATACCCGATTACTATTACATTAAATTTACAAAAGCATTCCTACTTACAAGTGCATATTGCACGTGTTTTTTTACATGAAAGGAGGAACATTTAGGAATAATGAAAACTATAAGACAATGAGCAAACATAGGAATGCTTGTAGGGCTTACCCTTTAATTAAATTCACCTTTTCCTGCATTTTTTTCATTCATTTTGACGGGCGCTAGGGCTTTTGTGTTTTAATGTGTTTTGTATTTTTTTTTGATTTCTATGAGATTTCTTTCGCGAAAATAGTAAGTCACCAAAGTAACAGTTTTATATATGTAAAAATACGGGAAAAGGTCCGATGACTGTTTTCTACATGTTCATAGTGTGTGGGCAAGGGTTGCAATACACGCAAATTTACCCGCCGGGTATTAGTGAAAATCCGTTAGGAAACAAGGTTGAGCGATGGCTTAACTAATACTTGTTTTAGCCTTTCTTAGTGCTAGAGTTGAAAAACTGGCCATATGAACATGTAGATACAGTCATAGGACCGCTTCGCTGTATTTTTCATATATAAAACGTGTTACTTTGGTGATTTACTACTTTCTCATAGAAATCATAGAAAAATACAAAGACACATTAAAACATAAAAGCACTAGCGCCCGTCTAATGAATGGAAAAAAATATTTGCTGGAAAAGGGTGAATTTAATTCAAGATAATACAACAAGCATTCCTATGTTTGCTCATTGTCTTTTTGTTTTCATTATTCCTAAATGTTCCACCTTCCATGTACAAAACACGTGCAATATGCACTTGTAATTAGGAATGCATTTGTAAATTTGAATTAATAGTATAGGTACTCAAACTGCACTGAATTTCAAAATCCACATGTCATTGAAAGGAGACGTATATATGTAGACGTGCGTATCCATATATATATGTTCAACTACATATTTTTGCGTGACATGCAATTATAATTAACTACATGCACTTATATATTTATGCTAGCACGTATATTTTGAAACGTGTACAAACGTAGCGAATTTAGTAAAGTTAAAATCGAAGAGTTGAATCTGTTATATTTTTAGCTCGACTTTTCAAATAAAAATAGAGCTTTTGCACTCGCCCCAGCGTCAGCGTCTGCGTCGGCGTCGCCGTTTGTGTAAGTTTTTAATAAAGTAAAACATCTCTAATACTAGCTTTACTGAAACGAAATCTATCCAAAAGTCCAGATAGTCGTACATAACGAAAGTGTTTGCTAAGTCCCGTATCATTCCCTACCTCCTCAACATTTCTGCTTTAACTTCATGCTGGAAATTTAAATCCGTGTCTAAATATTCCGCCTCCATCTTTTTCTAAAACCACCTATGCCCCAGGTTTAAAATAACAATAGAGAAGATAAGCCATTGCTGACACCGCTCAAAGTAGAAAAATCCAATCGAAGGTTTAACATTTGTCGAGCCCCGTTATTCACGTGCTGACTTAAGCGTTGTAAATATATCCGACACAGCTTAAGTCGGAGCTTAAGTCTTTACTTACTAATTGAAAAACTGGCCAAATAAGTTTGATTTAATCATATTTTATTGCTTCTGAACACATAACACACAACACATATACATAATACGTAACAAAAGCAAGTTATTACAGCATTAGAATTCAGTCCTTCCCAAAAGTGTATTGGTTTAATTTAGCATTCTTTTAAGTTATCGTCATGTATTTCAATGATAATAATAATAATTATTATAACCTTAAGAAGAAGATAAAGAAGAAGGTAAATAATAATAATGTTAATAATAATAATAATAACAGTAATTATAATAATAATAATTACATGATGATAAACAATAACTTTTAGAAATAATGAAATTATGGTTGTAATCATGATAGTTGTGTTAATGAAGATAAGAAACTAATATGCTGCTCCATATCCCCGAGTGTCTACACAGAAATCACAAACCATTTTCGTTAATAAGTCTTTCTATTGATACTGAACGCGTTAATCCCGTAACAATACGCGCTGCTTCAAGTTGGATCTTTTCTTATTAATCTTTTTCATAATTCGCACAATCAACAGAGGCATATTCTAGGACTGGTCTCAAATAAGCTAAATAGGTTTTACTTAAGGTTTGCCTTCTAAGTTTAATTTCAACGTTCTCATAGATCCTGTAAGTTTTGATGCTTACTTTGTAATATTAGATATATGTTCGTGCCATGACCCATCTTTAGTGAACGTTATGCCAAGATGTTTGTGATGTTCGACAAATCTTAACCGAGTATTTTCAAACAAAAGATTAGGACATTGTCTACGCGCGAGTTCTGTTTTTGTAGGATTAAATGTAAACAACCATTGTTTTGACCATTCTGTTATTATTATAATGTAAGAATTTAGAAAAAAAGCCTTTTATAGCGGAAGATGTAGCGGCTAGAGAACTACTGTCGTGTCGTACTTATAAGTGAATCTGCGATGTCGTATAATAAACAAATAAAAACTGTCATTAATAAATAAAACCGAATTAATTTATAACTGCTTTAAATCAATCGTTTAAACTTACTTTTCTTTTCGTTATGTCATAAAAACTATGTTTTAAGTAAGATATCAGGCTCAAATGATCAGTATGTAAAATACTGGACGGTTCTCGGCGCTAACGCGCTAGATCGTTTTCGTCTTTTATCCTTTACCTTTTGTAATTAAGCCGCAAGAAAATTGGCCAGTTTTTCAACTCTGGTACTAACGAAGGTTTAAAGTCATGGCTTAATCTTGCATTCTATTGGATTTTTACTAAAACTCGGCGCTTATATTTTTATTTTCAAAGTATTAGCTTAGCCTGCTTTGCCTTCGTAGCACCCCATAGTCCGGCTAATACATTCAGCGAAGTGTATTACCGTTATGTTACATGTACATACAGTTTGTTATTTGCCTTAAACGTTATAATATATATCTACCTTTAAAACCATCATTGAACTGCAAAAGAAAATAGTTATTTTGTGGTGCGCCTTTAAGACCCTCCACAACCTCGTGACCTACTTTTTTCTCCCACATGAATTTCGTGAAAATCATTCTGGTACTACTGGTACCGTATAATACAGCTATATTGCATGATGACAGGTGGACAATTTAGGCCTTTTTTGAATTAATGTGTTTTCACATCTTCATCTACAAACAAATTAGTCAGTCATTTTTCAGTGTAGGTTTAAAGACAAATTACAACAATAACTATTCTATTCTGTAGATTCTGAAACAAAGTTTGATGTAAATCCAGCTTAATATTATCAAATACTGTGTATAATGCTACATTTATTCAATACAATGTTTAGACATTAAACACATCGCCTAATACAATGTCAGTGTCAAATTGTTAGTAGATTTATTTCTCATTTTTTTTTGTAATGCAAAGCATGTATAATAACCATCAAGGAAATACAAAAGAATACAGTTATCATGTGACGCGTCTTTAA
Source organism: Mercenaria mercenaria (assembly GCF_021730395.1). Taxonomy (NCBI): domain Eukaryota; kingdom Metazoa; phylum Mollusca; class Bivalvia; order Venerida; family Veneridae; genus Mercenaria; species Mercenaria mercenaria. Next base: position 5,925,863 of record NC_069378.1, read on the forward strand.
AGTAGAAAACGAAGGTATAGAGGATATTTGTTTGTTTAAGTGTAAGATCGAAATATATTTCACCGAGTGACTGCAATATTTTGTGAAAATGTAAATTATGGTGTTCACAAGTGAAATATATTTCGATCTTACACTGAAACAAATAAAGTTTTCTATTTGTTTTATTTAACAAAATTATATCCAGTTTGTCCGCGCAACGTCACGTGCATCGCATCATGATTTTTGTAGAAAAACTGCAAATAGTTCTGTTAGGTTTCCTAATTTCTTTTACATTTTATTATGATAGAATGTATATATTTATGACCCGATAGTATTTCTGTACATCTATATGTTTACTGATGTATATTTTGCAAGGAATTTTCTACTATTTATGATTCATATTCTTTCGCATTCAAGTGTAGTTATGTACTAGTGAATATAAATTGTTAAATCCTATCATTGATAATTGTCTTTCCTAATATTTGTCAAAAGTTGGAATATTGATGAACACAGTAGAAAGGTTTTTCAACAAATAATCAAGGCCTTCGAGTGGTTTATCGTCTAACTTACCACGGTTCAGAGTTCAGATGCGTAGGAATTGAACCACGAGGGCGTTAGCCCGAGTGGTTAAATACTGAAGCATCTGAACGATGTTGCAGGCTCGGTTCGTGGACGGTAGTGGAAAAACATGCTATCGTCCACGCCCTCTAGCCCCTGGTTGAGCAGAACTCAACATTTATACATGTTACAAGTACCAAAAACAATTCATAGACAGTCGCAAATGTGTTATCTGCAAATGTGTTCATATAGTGGTGCACATGGAACCTTCAATGATAAACTAGCGTGTAATTTCATGAAAAGCGGCGTATTGTCCCCAGTTGAAATTAAGGCTTTGTCCTAAACGAGAAAACAATGGGCAGAACTAAACAAACTGGAATTTAGAAAGGGGATATGAGGTCATAGAGTATGCATATCACAGAAACTGCCAAAAAGATAAAATTATTAAACAGGCACCATATTCAAAGGGTGATTATACAATACCTAAAACTATGGAAACGATAGTACTTCAACCACCCAAGCCGAAATATTCAAGCTGCAAAACTAAACAGTACCAATAACAAGGTCTTTAATATTGAATCACTTGCCCCTCACCGATGTGGGTTCAGTCCTCACTCGGGGCGTTAAATTCTTTATGTGAGAAAGCCATCCAGCTGGCTTACGGAAGGTCGGTTGTTCTACCAAGGTGCTCGCCCATGATGAAATAATGAACGGACGGACACCTGGGGTCTTCCTCCACAATCAAAGCTGGAAAGTCACCGTATGACCTATCATCGTGTCGGTGTGACGTTAAACCCAACAAAACAAAAACAAATACCAAGAAAGGGAGGGTGGGTGTGGTGAAGATCTATTACCACTATAATGAGTCCCAATTTGACTTTGTATCCTTTCCTAAAGGCATCCGTAGTGGTTTTGTTTTTATTCTACTGAAATTTGTATGCGTTGCATGTCGTAGAAACTGGCATGTATGAAATGTAAGAAATAAAAAACTCTGAAGGCTGCGGAAGGAAGTACCGTTGTAATTCAGCTGTCTTACTGCTTCGCCCGCTCACACGAAGTTTTATTCTCGTAAGTTACTGCATCTTGCATCATGTTTGAGCCTCAGAATAACATGGAGATATTCTGTACAATATGTACTGCCAGTATTTATGGGAGCCTTACTTCAGCATCAGTGTGCATAACAATCCATTCTCAATAAATGTGTCCGATACTGAATACACTACAACGTGCCTTGTAAGCGACAAATTGACAGGTGATAAATTAACTATCCATCAGCTCTGTTTCACACCCTCGAAAACAACTGATCAAGTAGCACAACAAAAAGTATCATTACTTTAGCAACACGTTTAATGTTTACTGAGACATCAAACTGCCATTAAAAATTATATGCCATCTCTGATATTTTATTTATTGCTTAGTTTGATTTCTGTAGAGTAGTTTCTTTCTCATATGAGACAAATAATTACTTACCACAAAATTGATCTCACACCGGTCATGAACTTCAGTTTGCAACGTCTTGATAGAAAAAATATTGTTGTTGCGATAAGGAAATGCCATCCTCGGGTAAAGATAAGTGTAAAACGTCGGAACAACCTTATAAAACATCGTACAACCTCATAAAATCTCGTATAACCATATAGAACATCATAGAACTCGTGTTACATCATAGAACCTCGTAGAGCCTCATAGATCTTCGTAAAACATCGTAGAAACTTGAAAACCCTCATAGAACCCCAAAGAACCCTTTAAGATTCTCATAGAACCCCATATAACAAACCTCGTACAACCTCATAGAACGTCATAGAACATTGTAGAACACCACAGAACATCGTAGAACCTCATAGATCTTCGTTTGTAGAACCTCGAAAAACATCGTAGATCCTAGTAGAACCTCACAGAACCTCGTTTACACAAAATCTAAACGTTGATTTAGATGTTTTTATCCTAACGTCGAAAGTGCGAATGTTCATTTGATATTTGAGCTGTTTTTTTTTACATATTTATCAAACTGATTTTCTGAGTGAAAAGAAAAGAAAACATGATATGACTGACCGTATGTGTACTCGACTCAAAGGTAAATGGTTACGTACAATTTGTTACTATTGTAAATGCATTCATTATGCAGAAATCGAAACATAATTTAAATTGCGTCGGATTAGCGAGTTCAACACTTATTTTACAAAGTAAACCTAAAATGCAACCTTGAAAGAATTTTATGAGGATATGATTTAGGTTTGACAGAATATTTTTTTTGTTATTGTATTTGGTCAGTGTCAGCATTGTCTTCGAATACATTAAGGTTGTAAAGTTTCCTGAAAACAATAAGCAACAAAGTTCGTTAGTAGCAAATATCGTTAGGTTTGCACCATTATATAGCTCAATGTTTACTTGTTTCACTGTCACATTTATATTTATCATTGAACGAGCGAAATAATTACGTATATTATTATATAAATCAAAATGTCTCGTTATTGTACTTCGATTTGATTTGTGTCTATAATAACCGACATTTTGTGAGGAAAATTTTTATTTGTTTAAAATTCAGACGAAGCGTAATTGCAGTGCTGTGTGATCGTCATATAAAACACCGAGGGGTGAATACAAGAGGTTTAAATGCATATAAACAAATTAACACTTAGACTTCTTTCGCATTCAACACCCGGTATGGAAATACCAAACGAATATAGTATTAACGGGAGGGACGTTTCGTCAGCAGAGGCGCCCGACTCATTTTTTCATTTTTGCAGGCGCTTACGAGTAACCCCGTTTATTTATCTTTTTATTACATATTCATACTTAATTACAGTAATAGAAAAGAAGATACAAATATGATATACAGATGTTGAGGTAAATAAATACTTATCATGTACGCCCTTTTTTCTAAAAAAAATGTTGTATTGCAGTGTGTATAACAGAACTTTCATATAAAAGAAAAACAATTCAGTCTTCTATTTTACAGAAGGGTGTATCCTTTGCCGAGTTTTATTTAATTTAAACCATCAATAAGGAACAATATAGAATAGGGAATATTTTGTAGTATTTATTTACAAGAAACTCGTTGATGTTAATAATAGAAACTTGCAAAACTTTATTCTAATTCCGTGCCCAGAAGAAAGAAAACATAAACGAAAGGGACGAGGTACATGCAGGGAAAAGGATTACCATGTGCGCCAGTACTTTATAGGGGTAGGGGTGTAACTCTAAAACATTGTTATTGCATTTCTTAATGCATAGATTTACTTTCCTTTTAAATATCTACTAGAAAAAAAAAGAAATAACTATGTAAAATGTGCTAGGCCAGTAAACGATAACAGCTACTTGGACCCAAACCCACTGATATTTTAAGCAATGCCAGAAACTTATCCCAACTCTTCTACAAAATTTCATAATTAGGTGTTTCCTTTCAATATATCTCGGTTTTGGTAAATAATTGCAAAGTAGGAACTGATATGTAGTATATTTAGCAACCTAGAATTCATTATAACCTAGATTTATAACAAAATGTCAGCCATTAGCCAATTAGTATTTGAACATTTTGTCTTAATCTATCTTCTAATCTCTTCACCAAAGTTAATGGAAATTTAACAGTCTGAAAATAGATGTTCTATTTCTGCATATTAACACCTTTTATCATTTCTTTTTCCCATCTTTGATAACTTGTGATTAATTCTTAACAGGAACCATTGTAAATTAAGGTATTACATACAACAAATGTAATTCATATGTGTGATTCCAGTTAAAGTTTGCATTCAAATTTAATATCTCTCTCCAGTTCCAATAAGAACAATGGAAAGTCTATGTTCCTTTATTTGTTCGTTTTGTCCTAGTGTGTCTGCTTTGTGTGAGAGTGTGTGTTGGTGGTGTTTTTGCTTTGTGTGAGTGTGGGTTGGTGGTGTTTTTGCTTTGTGTGAGTGTGTGTTGGTGGTGTTTTTGCTTTGTGTGAGTGTGTGTCGGTGGTGTTTTTGCTTTGTGTGAGTTTGTGTTGGTCATGTGCGCGTCCGCGTGCTGGGGTTTACGTTTCGTGGGTGTGTGTGGGGGTGGTGGGGGGGGGGGGGGGGGGGGGGGGAGGTATTGCTGCGTTTTTGGAACGTGGCATTCCCTATTTGATATTTATCCTTGTTTTTCAAAATAAAATCATTAACACATCTACAGCCTATCTTCTTACTTTTATTGTTTACGGCTGCAGATGATTCGTTTCCTTTATTGTTTAATGTTGAAATCTTAAATTGTTTAAGAGCTCAAAGAAAGACTCAGTAACACTTTGATAGACAGTAAGTGTAAAAAAATAATTTGGATGCCTTGTGTATGAAGTAATTATAAAAAATCCTTTTCCTATCTTAAAGTCATTTACTAGTGTTACTCCCTAGCTTACAAATCTAGGAACATCCTGCTGGAAACAAACTGGAAGAACACAGAGTTTACTTCATGTCAACATTGTTGTAATTCATTGCGAACTAACCAAAAGCTGGCAACTTACACGACAGCGGTTCTATATTTCTACAAATATACTACAATATTCTTACCTTATTCCGGGTCTTACAAAGTACTTTGAAAACGAAATTCTAATTTTGTTAATTATATTCATATAAATTTTAAAAACTAGTACGACTTCCAAGGCTGTTGGAGGGACGATGTGGCACCATGAGCAGAACAATTATTGTTAAATGATAAAATGTTTGATAAGGTCTGAAGTTACCAAGCTTCCGGCATAAGTTTTCTATTATTGGTGCGGGCCTGAAAATCCAAGATGGCGCCCAAAATTGTCGCCGTTCTCTTTTAATATTCAACATAGAACAAAAATGAGCTGTCCTATACTATTATGTTTTTCTTTTCAGATTTATGACGAACGAAATAAAAGATTATACATGAGAAGGGAAGTTGCCTCTTCTAAATCAAACAGGGAGAGGAAGGTGGCAATAACGGTACTTATAATGATAGGTAAGTAACAGTTTGATTAATATCTGTATTTTTTCCAAGTAAGATACTAAATAGGTTTAGTACGTATGAGTAAATAGAAATTTAACCTTTACCATGCTAAATTTCTAAAATGGACTTTTCCATCATTCAGTTCAGGCAGTACCACTTATTATTAAATGTGGTGTTCACTGAAAATTTACTGAATGAATAGCGAACAGTGCAGACCATGATCAGCCTGCACTTAGTTTTCACTGGTCGCCAAGGTAAAACCACTTGCCGCCAGCAGGCTAAAGGTTAAGGTATATTAGAACTATATTTCAAATATGAAAACATAAACAGTTACTACATATCGTTTATGTAAATATAGAATTAACAAGATTATTTGTATTAACAGTACTATGCATAAGGCTTAAAATAGTATACAATGTATACATGTATAGCTAAATATATTTGAGCCGTGCCATGAGAAAACCAATATAGTGCGTTTGCGACCAGCATGGATCCAGACCAGCCTGCGCATCCGCGCAGTCTGGTCAGGATCCATACTGTCCGCTAACGGTTACTCTAATTGCAATAGGCTTTGAAAGCGAACAGCATGGATCCTGACCAGACTGCGCGGATGCGCAGGCTGGTCTGGATCCATGCTGGTCGCAAACGCACTATGTTGGTTTTCTCATGGCGCGGCTCATTTGTATAGTATAAATTTGTACAACCGCTACAAAAACTGTAAGATTATTTAAAAAATTGACTGTTACTGCATGTCATTTAATTATGAATGTAGCTCTATTCACAATTAATTTTTACATTTTATATCTGTATAGTTAAATACATTTGAAGAGGACAGTCTATTTTAGAAGTAAATACCTACAGATTAAATAATTTTGTGGACGGTGGCCATTGGATACCTTTAATATTAACTTCCTTACTAGTACGCTAATTTTGTGACAATTAAACAGACAATGTAAATGGTTATAAACAATTTTTCGGTCAAAAAATGTTTCATAGCTGGATACTCTTTTTTTCGGGAGCATATCCTGCAATCGGCAACTGTTAGATTTCGGGTTTACAATTTATAGTAATATTACTTAAAATTAACTTGACACTTGATAAATTACACATATTTATTGAGAGTCAAAAATAAGACATTATTTTAAAAATTCAAACAATAACAAGTTTTTAAAGCTCGCGCAGATTCCAACTATATAGTTTTGATACGATTTTCTGTTTCATTCTTACTGGTATATTCAGATATTTAAGATATTCTTAAGTATTTATGTGATAAAAACAAACAATTTGAATATACACCATTACAGTTTTGAAAGATTTTTCAAAGCAAATAAAAATTCAAAGAGCACAATTTTTAAGGATATCCTTTGGAAAGGTATAACACAGTCAAACCAAAGAGTGTATTTGCATGTTGATTGCTAATTTATAACACCCTTTCAGCTGGCCTTTGAAACGTTTGTGGTCCAGCCCAGGTTCCCGCTCGCGCCTGAAATAATGCACGAAGAGAGCCTGTTGTCCTCCTCAATCATAAAAGCTGGAGAATCGCCATATGACCTTAACTTTAACACAAAAAAGAGAGACAAAAAAACAACAACGAGAAATTGCTTAAGTAAACTATTTTTCAACTTAAGAATGAGAAATTAGAATATATGTTTTTGATGTGGACGACTTAGTTATCTTTGTGTTAACCCTATAATATTGACAGGATGGCACAACGCGTAAAATACAAATAAAACTGCCGTCTTGTCAATGTGTAATTGTTGCAGGGTCGACACATGGAAGTATGTCTCTAAAACACTGTTGCACCCCCACCCCCACCCCCCCACACTACCACCACATACACACACACTTTCTGTTACTATAAGATGATAAGTAACGTGTTGAAATATAAGACTGAGTAAACTTTCCTTTTACATTTGGTTGGGAGACTGGGCGTATCAAGGTAGCGGCCAGATGTGTGGATACTGTAATCACAAAATGAAAAAATCTGAGAAAGTAAACATTAAGTGGGGTGGGATAATAGGAGCTGAGCGTCGGATTGTAAATCCCAAATAAAACCCAAAGTGCATATCTTCACATACTGAAAAACATTTCAGTATAATTTCATGCCTCCATAAAACACACGTTTTGAGATATGTCCGATGCAATCTTTTATGCAGTAATGTATACATGTTACTAAATCATGGACCATAATTCTGGCATTGCAGAGTTAAATCACAGAAAACCTGTAGTGCAAATCTTCTATAATCATATAATGTTTATGACGCTATGTCAAATACTCTTTTGCAAACATATAGACCATTTAATCCATATACTGGAATAGCGCAGGTGCAGTCTTCTTTCGTTTAATGAGACGCCGTGTTACAAACTTAAGGTGAAATTCTAAGGGTTAGCAATTGAACAGTATGCATATTTACAATAAGAATAATGAGATTATGAATTAACAGGATTATAAAAGATGAATGACTGCTTTTCAAACTGAATTAACAAACGATGAATGACAATCACAAGCTTACAGTAACCAAATGTAAACATAACCTTAACCCTGCTAAATTCCAAAATTTGCACTGGTCCATCAATCAGATTAGGCAGTGCCACTTATTATTTAAAGGGGTGTCACAGAAAATTTACTGACTGAATAACGAACAGTGCAGACCATGATGTGCAGGCTGATATTAGCCTGCGCTGGTCGCAAAGGCAGAATCACTTGCCGCCAAGGCTAAAGGTTAAATACGAATATCTAACATACAATAAGAATAACGATATAAACCGTAACAATTACCAAATATACAATTTGAATGACAAGTTTTACAATAAAAACATTAAATAAGAATTGCAAACATACGATGAGAATAACGAAACATGGGAAAACAAGAGCTGTCTCCATAGGATGACACATGCCCCCGATGGCACTTTGAATGAATAGTTATGGCCAATGTTAGAGTTTAGGACCTTTGACCTACGGACCTGGGTCTTGCGCGCGACACGTCGTCTTACTGTGGTACACATTCATGCCCAATAATTTTAAAATCCATCCATGGATGACAAAGATATGGACCGGGCACGCCCATCAATGCACTATCATGAAATATGACCTTTAACGTCTAAGTTTGACCTTGACCTTTGAGCTACGGACCTGGGTCTTGCACGCGACACGTCGTCTTACTGTGGTACACATTCACGCCAAGTTATTTAAAAATCCATCCATGGATGACAAAGATATGGACCGGACACGAATGCACTATCATGAAAAATGACCTTTAACGTCTAAGTATGACCTTGACCTTTGAGCTATGGACCTGGGTCTTGCGCGCGACACGTCGTCTTACTGTGGTACACATTCATGCCGAGTTATTTGAAAATCCATCCATGGATGACAAAGATATGGACCGGACACGAATGCACATCATGAAAAATGACCTTTAACGTCTAAGTGTGACCTTGACCTTTGAGCTATGGACCTGGGTCTTGCGCGTGACACGTCGTCTTACTGTGGTACACATTCATGCCAAGTTATTTGAAAATCCATCCATCGATGACAAAGATATGGACCGGACACGAAAATTGCGGACAGACTGACAGACGGACAGACGGTTCAAACTATTCGGGGGCATAAAAATAGTAAATACCAAAACATTGATTGATCATACCGATCGTACTATAATGGTATATAAGATTTGACATATCATCTACGGTCGGAAGATCTCATTTTGTTACAGAATCGCCAGTTGTTTGTCTATTAATTATGTATGCTTTTTAGCATTTAATAAAAAAATTCTTACATTTCTTTACTTTTTTCAGGTGCTTTCATAATTTCTTGGACGCCTTATTCTGTAGTATCCCTGTGGTCAGCAGTCGGTGATTTTCATAGAATACCACTTTGGGTACAAGTGGTCCCTGCTTTGTTTGCCAAATGTTCGATTATATGGAACCCTGTGATTTATGTCGCCCGGCACGAAAACTTCCGTCAAGGGGTCAAACAAAGTTTGGGTCATTTAACAGTATGTGCTACAGGCGACCATAACCAACAGAATATGAATAGAACAAATTCTTATCCACAGGCAACTAGAAGCCAACAAGCGTGTAAAGCGCTTGAGAAAAAACACACGACGGATCAAAAGAAACAGTCATTGAGCTCCGAGAATTGCGTAACAGACATAGAAAGTCCTGTCAGAAGTAAGTCTTCATCTTCGGTATTTATGAAAAAACCAGCATCATTTAAACGTGCTCGATTTAAAAGACATTTGACCTTCTTAAGTACTCTGGATTCTTCACAACATATAGTAGAAAGGAGCGAAACAGAATATTTGAAAATTGAGAAAGGTGTAATCTATACAGCTTCGAAATGTACTCAGACAGATAAAGAGACAGTGCGTCCTTATTTTAGAAATAAACAAATGACTGATAAATTTGTGCAAACGGTTTCCTTTAGTCCTCTTCCACATTTGTCGAACGTGTCTGAATCGGCGACCGACTGTTACACTACGCCTGTTGATAATTCGGATGTGGTGATTCATGTAGAAAACGATGCTGACGTTAAAAGACCTGTTGACATTGTAGGACAATATGAAACAGATGTCAGCGGCGAATCAAATCAGACAAAAGACTTTGAACATGCAAGCACATCAGCAAGGAATAGTACATATCAAAAAACAAAAAATCTAGAAGCATTGAAAAGAAAACGCATAGAGCTTAAACGACAACTGGAAATAATATACTATGATAAATATCAAAATGATAGATTACCAACACAAAGGCAGAATATACAGCCATTAAGTTTTACACCTTCTTATCTACATTCGAATCAACATGAGCCACTGGTTCTTGTTGAAAATAGATTAGGGCAAAGACCTTCGGATACAATTAAAAACATACCCCTCAGACAGAATTGTTATACGCCATCGAAACATACAAAGTCAATACCAAAAGAATATTTGACTTCATGTGATCGTCTTTTTCCATACAATTTTCAAAGACGAGATGAATTCAGAAACAAGATGAAACGCGAAAGGATAATCAGCGAACCCACGGAAATAGAGATGAAAACATATATATATAAACCGTTTACTGCCGGATCACAATCTATCAAGGACACAACAACAGACAGAGAGCTGATGATGAATACATACTTCATGAATAAAAAAACAATGATAATGAGACAAAGTACTGTCTAGTACAATAATGATATCCTTGTTTCTATTTTATGTAGAAGTGGTGCCTAAAAATTTCAAATTCGACTTAACGTTGTTTTTTTCAGTGTGAAATGATAGCTAAGTGCATCAATTTACTAAATAAGCTGTTTTCCTCCTCTCGTTGTAAAAATTTATTTGATACCAAAAAAAAAAATGACCATCAGAAAATATTTGAAGCTAAATAGACAACTGCTATAAGGACAGTTTTTTCAAGGATTTGTTTGATTTTACCTACTATAGTCTTTATGAAAATTATCCACAGGTAAATAAATTGTGTATAGTGTATGTTTACTCAACTGTGAGCACTTTGAAAGGAATTATACTGCGCATTCTTTCGCCTTGTAGTAAATTCAAAGTCAAAGACTAGCCAAGAGCCTTAAACTCTCTAAACATTCTATGTGAAAAAGAATCACGTGCTCTTTATTAAAAGCTTATCTGAAACCATACCAAAACATTAGCCTGAAAGAAGTTATTAAAGAGCATAAAGATGTAAACAAATCTGTAGAACATTTTGCCATTAAAATTTATCCACTCATGCTAGTGATAATTGTTATAATGGATTGTCTTGATATTATGTTTACTGCGAGGTCTACATAGAATATTTTTACGTTGTTCAAAACAGTATAATTATGTGATACTAGTTTTAACTTCGTTGTAATTTCCCATTAATGGATATACATCCAATTTTGTGTAAACCAAGTTAACTTCACTCAGTACATAAAAGTACATTTAACTAAAACTTTTTAGCAGGGTCACAGCACGACTTAAAAATACTTTGGGTGTAAGCCATGAGAAACGTGTGAATGTTCGATATCGATGACGAAATGATAAGAGTTTTATGTATTTCATATTTTGCCTGATCTGTAGTTCGGAAAGGGCCTGTTTAGTTTATTTTTTCACCTTTGACCACTGTTGATTTATTGGCGTCAGTTTATTGGTCAGTTGTTGCCCTTACGTCTTCTTGGGTAGATACAATCACTTTTTTATGATATATGCATTTAAAGCTTATATAAAAATGGAACACACGAAGGTTTCAAAATCAGCACAATAATGTGATGACATAATGCAAGGAAGTGCAAGTTGGAAAGTCGACATAGGACCTAAGTAGTGCCGATGGCATTAAACATAATTATGATCAAAATTTATAATTTGTCCCCTTTTAACTGGGAATTATGGCTGTTACTCCTAAATTGGTAAGGAATACAGCATCTATTTATTCTGCAATTGTATATATTTGAACTTTGTTTCTATTTTCAACAATATTTCAAAAGATTCATTGGTGGTAACACTGATTGGTTTACAATATTCAGTAATTTCAATCTGCCGTAATGTACTTTCCCATTGGTTATCATAGGAGACTGATTAACGCTAAAACATAGTAAATTTCAGCATTGTTTATGCCGCGTCGTGACCGTACAAAGTCTTACCGTATATTCAGTTAAAGCTGTTATAGTCTTTTCAGAGAGTTCAGCGTGACATTTACATGTACGTTGTGTTGTTGGTACTGTTTAGTTAGTCAACTTGAACATTTCGGCCTGGGTGGTTCCAATACTCCCGCTTTCATAGCTTTAGGTATTTTATAAATCTTCCCTTGGATATAGTTTTTTTTCAGGCTCTGTAACCTCAGACCCACTTTCTAAATTCCAGTTAATTGAGTTCTGCCCATTGTTTTTTTCGTTTAGGGCAAGCCCTTTATTTTAAGTGGGGACCATGCGCCGCTTTTCATAGAAGTACACAGTAGTGTATAATCATTGAAATTTCCATGTGCACCGCCATATAAACAAATCTGTGGGTGTCTCTTGTTAGCTCACCTGAGCACGAAGTGCTCAAAGGTGAGCTTTTGTGATCGCCCTGTGTCCGTCGTCCGTCCGTCGTCGTCAACAATTTGACTGTTAACACTCTAGAGATCACAATTTTGGCCCAATCTTAATGAAACTTGGTCAGAATGTTACTCTTATTAAATCTTGGATGATTTCAATATTGGGTCATCTGGGGTCAAAAACTAGGTCACCAGGTCAAATCAAAGGAAAAGCTTGTTAACACTCTAGAGGTCACAGTTTTTGCCCAATCTTAATGAAACTTGGTCAGAATGTTACCCTTAATAAAATCTTGGGCGAGTTCGATATTGGGTCATCTGAGATCAAAAACTAGGTCACCAGGTCAAATCAAAGGAAAAGCTTGTTAACACCCTGGAGGCCACAATTTTAGCCCAATTTTAATGAATCTTGGTCAGAATGTCACCCTCAATAAAGTATTGGATAAGTTCGATATTGGGTCATCTGGGGTCAAAAACTAGGTCACCAGGTCAAATCAAAGGAAAAGCTTGTTAACACTGTAGAGGCCACATTTATGACTGTATCTTCATAAAACTTAGTCAGAATGTTAATCCTGATGATCTTAAGGTTCAGTTTGAATCCGGGTCATGTAGGGTCAAAAACTAGGTCATCAGGTCAAATCAAAGGAAAAGCTAGTTAACACTGTAGCGGCCATATGTATGACCTTATCTAAATGAATCTAGGTCAGAATGTTAATCTTGATAATTTATAGTTCATATTCAAATCTAGGTTAGGTGGGGTAAAAAACTAGGTCACTAGGTTAAATCAAAGGAAAAGCTTGTTAACACTCTAGAGGCCACATTTATGATTGTATCTTCATGAAACTTGGTCAGAATGTTAATCTTGATGATCTTTAGGTCAAGTGCGAATCTGGGTCATGTGGAATAAAAAACTAGGTCACCAGGTCAAATCAAAGGAAAAGCTAGTTAACACTTTAGAGGCCACAATTATGACTATATCTAATGAAACTTGGTCAGAATGTTAATCTTCATGATCTCAAGGTCCAGTTTGAATCTTGGTCATCAGGTCAAATCAAAGGAAAAGCTAGTTAACACTGTAGAGGCCAAACATATCTTACTGAAACTAAATCGGAATATTAACCTTGATGATCTATAGTTCATGTTCAAATCTAGGTCAGGTGGGGTAAAAAACTAGGTCACTAGGCCAAATCAAAGGAAAAGCTTGTTAACACTCTAGAAGCCACATTAATCTTCTCGAAACTTGGTCAGAATGTTAATCTTGATGATCTTTAGGTCAAGTTCGAATCTGGGTCATGCGGGGTCAAAATCGAGGTCACCGGGTCAAATCAAAGGAAAAGCTTGTTAACAGTCTAGAGGCCATATTTAAGGCTGTATATTTATGAAACTTAGAATGTTAATCTTGATGATTTTTAGGTCAAGTTCGAATCTGGGTCATGTGGGGTAAAAAAAATAGGTCACCGGGTCAAATCAAAGGAAAAGCTAGTTAACACTTTAGAGGCCACATTTATGACCATATCCTAATGAAACTTGGTCAGAATATTAATCTTGATGATCTTTAGGTCAATAGGTCAGGTGAGCGATACAGGGCCTTCATGGCCCTCTTGTTTTTGAACTTGTTACATACGTAAATGTTGGGTTCTGCTCAAACTGGGATTAAATGGCGTGGGCGGTAGCATGCGTTTTTACTACCATCCATGAACAGGCTCAATCGATCCGAGCCTGCAACATTTTTATTTCTGTTGTGTTGGGCGACCTGTGGGATTTCCACTTTTACTTTTTTAACGTATTTTCATTTTATCAAACGATAAATATGTAAAACACTAAGCTCGACAAACACCATTATATTAAGTGTTGGTGTTTAAAAACACATCAACAGTGTAAGATATTATATTTTGAAACTTATTTTATAAAACACCGCGGGGCCTCCGTGGCCGAGTGGTTAAGGTCGCTGACTTTGAACTACTTGCCCCTCATCGATGTGGGTTCGAGCCTCACTCGGGGCGTTGAATTCTTCATGTGAGGAAGCCATCCAGCTGGCTTACTGAAGGTCGGTGGTTCTACCCAGATAAAATAATGCACGGAGGGGCATCTGGGGTCTTCCTCCACCATCAAAGCTGGAAAGTCGCCATATGACCTATAATTGTGTCAGTGCGACGTTAAACCCAACCAAAAATAAAACACCGCATACATTTACATCATACAACAAAATAAATGTATTAGTGAAATTGATGTATATTAAACATAGGATTCTATACAGGTACGACTTTTATTTCTTGATCACAAAGATATTATTTTGGTAGATTTACCATTTTAATTGAGCCTAACACCTAAGACTAAAAAAACACGTTTAGCATTTTAATCTATTAAAATAAAATAAGACTCGATTTCTGTAATAATAAAACCTCTGCAAACTTTACCATATCATCATCAATAGATAATAGTACTAGAAACATCAGTGTAGTACAAATTGTGAAGATCAGATATACATGAAGCGTTATGGTTTATGTAGCATAACATAACACAACATAACATAACATAACATAACATAATTATACTGTTATGACTTATTCTGTCCAATGAGACCTTGTTGAACATAATTGAAACTCAAAGTGCCTTGATGGTAATTATATCAAATAAGGACAACATAAATTTTTCAGAAATGGTAAATCATATTCATCTGAAAGAAAAAATGATGGCTCATATTTTGTAACGTCATTGTTTGATCTATATTTTAAAATCTGGTAATTCAGAAAGAAAATTGTATTATCATAAAAGATACGATTGTCAATCGGAGATATCGCCCTAACAACAACAAATGAGCCGCGCCATGAGAAAACCAACATAGTGGCTTTGCGACCAGCATAGATCCAGACCAGGTCAGGATCCATGCTAACGGTTTCTCTAATTGTAGTAGGCTTTAAAAGCGAACAGCATGGATCCTGACCAGACTGCGCGGATGCGCAGGCTGGTCTGGATCCATGCTGGTCGCAAAGCCACTATGTTGGTTTTCTCATGGCACGGCTCAAATAGTGTCTATATATCATAACTTATTCGTTTTGTAAAGGCTTGCTCAAAGTAAGAGGGTTTTAATTATAGATATCTTTATATTACAAATAAGTTGTTGTAAGAGGTTTACCATTATCACACATTACGTAAAGCTTTTGCTAAAAGTTACTACAGATCATCCAAAACATTTTAGGTATTTCGTCATCTTAATTTTAAAATGACCTTAAAGACAGTGAACCAAAATTTTCAAATGCAATAGGCATATAGCACCAAAACAGCGCAATTTGCAAGATTTCCACAAAGTACAACTTTCAACTATATGGAAGAAAACGAAATATATATTTTAGAAATTAAAAGTCATGCATTTTTCTAAATTAATTTTACAATTAACATTTCAAACATTTATGAACGGGAGAATTTAATTGAAAGTATCAATTAATTACTAGCCTAGGTCAAGGTTCTGTCTCAAACAGGTTTTTTTAAAACTGAAAGAAAAATCCATGTTGTCATTTTGAGCGTACATACAAGTAGTGCAAGGCGTGGACAGGATATTATCTAGGTATGGTGTACCAAACTGGCTTATCGTTATGACAAGAGTCTCAGACAGAGTTAGCAAGATTTATAAATGATCCAACAGTTCCTTTAAGAGCTTGTCTGAATTAAGGGTTTCTATCGAAAGAAAACGGTATTTTCTGCGCTTTCTGGTGTTTAAAGAGTGACGGCCCGCGATAACTAGCAAACGTAACATGTAAAAAATATGAGTACATGCATAAAAATGTATACTTAACTTAAATAAATATCTGCCTAATACACTTTCCTATTAATTTACGCAAAAT
Source organism: Mercenaria mercenaria (assembly GCF_021730395.1). Taxonomy (NCBI): domain Eukaryota; kingdom Metazoa; phylum Mollusca; class Bivalvia; order Venerida; family Veneridae; genus Mercenaria; species Mercenaria mercenaria. Next base: position 5,942,173 of record NC_069378.1, read on the forward strand.
GCTTTTGCATAGGACAAAATATTTCGCTGAAAACTGTACGACCAATTTTCTGGAATTGTGTTGAAAAGAGACCTCTGTTTGTGGGTAAACTTTGATGATTTAATATAAAACATAGTAGTTGACATTCTTGAAATAAGAAGCATATTTCAGGAAATAAGAAGCATATCTAGAAAAAAAAAAAGATTTATTGCTATATTTTTAGAGAAATGCACAATACAAGATATTTTCGTGATAGCTACCAAGCATTTCGTGGCAGTGCCACGCTGTGACATTAGTGTTTAAAACGGTCAAAAACTGTTTTAAAATGTTAAAAAAAAGTTTAATATGTAAAACTCGAATTTTGTAAAGTTCGGTAGTCTTAAAGGAACAATTAATTACATGTTGTTATAAAAAATGTTTTATTTCTTACTAAACATTGATAAAATCTTGCAGTGCCAAACTAATTAATAATTTATATATATATATATATATATATATATATATATATATATATATGTACATATATATAAAGTCGTACTTTATCTTAATATCTGTTTTGTAAGATAGACAAACAAGGACAGAGGCCCCTTGTAACATGAAATATCGTGAAATCTCACTAGATATCGCAGTATGCAAGATTTGATGCTAGGGGACATGTAGGGTTCCTGCAATATCATTTAATTTTATTATTAGTGTCATGTACCTCATCTAGTGTCAATGATAACAGTTGGAGAATGATTTTACCTACAAAACAAGGACATGTGTTTCAAGTCGAGATATCCGACTAGATAACTACAAAATTTAAATATTTTGAGAATTTACTGTTGTTATATGAACATCCATATATTGTTGTTGAAAACTGAATAAAAGAATAAACATACTCTGGAGTTTGCTAATTCCTTCAAATAAGCGGACTTGAGCCAAATAAATACCCGACAACTGAATTTGAGCAAATATTTCCCACAGAAATTCCACGCGTCGCACACAGCGTTGCAGAAGTTCCAAGCATTAACGTGACATGTGGCGCTAAAACATTTTCAAGAAATAAATCATTATATCTACTAGTCGCTGAAAGGTTTTCAGAAAAATGCACACATCTTACAATATTATTGTGATCATGGAATAAATATGCCACCATAGAAAAAAGAACAAACACGTGTTGTGACGTCAGAACATATCGTTTTTAGATTTAGTGTATAAGGAATGATTACAGAGCTATATTTTCCTGAAGTGAGCTGAATAATGATCTTCACTTCTAGAAGCAATTAACACAGATTTTGAGACAATACTAACTGTTTGGATATTGTCTTTTCACGCACCCAGACGAACCGTAAATTTTTATGCGTCTTTATAAATTTTTCAAAACAATCAGACGCATGAGGACGAAAATAGATATCGTTAATGTCAACTGTCAGTTTTCAAAGATTCATCATCTTCTATTATCCCCGCGGTATTACTTCAGGTTTAAAAATGCGTTTATACGGTCTTGTAAATTTAATTTAACCGGAAAATGGTAGTGTAAATTGATACAGATTGGTGTCCTCTTATTAGTAGCTGTGGTAAAGGAATTTCTGTAAAGGAAATCAAATATAATCATTTGTTATTATACGTGATTGACCACCGCGGTTACGGATATAAGTGCCCGAAGAAGTGCATAATGACATAATGGTATATTTTGTTTTATTTTGAGGGCAAATATTCCGTTATCGTGCCGGACAATCGTGTATTAATGTCTTTAATGCTTAGCTCTAGATACTCGACACTGACTTCATTTTATCTGATCGATTTCATTATATGACTAAGAGACATGCTCTTGTGTAAAACGTAGCATGTTGTTGACGAAATTCGTTTCACTGATCGGCATGGACTGTGATTAAGATTACTGCCATATCTCTTATATGCATGAAATGTGATTAATACTTATTGTCATTTCGCTAACTGGAATGAACTCAGCACTTCCTGCTATTTCGCAGTTTGGCATGAACTGTCACTACTTGTCAGTTTGCTTATATGCATGAACTGTGATTAAGATTAACTGCCATTTCACTACGTACTGAAGAAAAGTTAAGGATGAATTTCCAACAGAAAAAGACAGGTTCCTCAGCTCCCGAAACTAAAGTTCACAGCAATGAATGTGCACACGACTAGCACGCGCGCGTGCGCGTGAACACACACATATACGCACGCACACGTCAGGATAAAGGAACATAATGGGACACCGGCTAGGAACGGTCAGTGACTAAAACACTACTATAGAGCTTAAACCCGTCTTTCATACACACCTAGCCTCACTTTTAACCGTATTTCCAAAGTCATCGGACAGTTTAATTTTAAAGTTGAAACCCTAAAACACGAATTGACAGTAGAATGCATTACACGTACAACAATAAAACATGCATGTACTCAATGCAGAAGACAGACCGTACAAACGCTATATTTTTATATTCCCGATTGCAGAGTAAATATTATATGAAGCAGGAAATAAATGGGTAGGCAGCATGTGAATATTCAAAATTACAAACTTTAACTTTTAAAAGCATTAAAACAGTCTTTGTTATTTCTTTGCAAAGAATACGATGACATTAGATGTCAGGCAACGATTTTGTACTGCCATGCTCTGTGTTCGACTTTTGTATTATTCGCCTCATTTCCACTGTTGCTGGATAAAAAATTTACATTCTATCTGACTGTCACTTTCCTGTGTGAGTTAATTACCTCTGATGTTTTCGAACGTCGTTGAAAAGTTGGTCTAATTCATTGGATGAATACACGAGGGAGTGGCATCATCGCCACAAAATTTTCTAAGAAAATAATATGATTACAAACTGAGTTTTCGAGAGGAGCATGAAAACTATAAACGTTTGGAAATGGATGCTTAATTTAAACAATATGACAGAAGAATACAATAATTTCCCGACGTGATTTATGTAATGGTAAAAGAAAATATATTTGTCCTGTTAATATAGAATGACGAAGTAAGAAAATGTCTTGAAAATAACACATGTACAATTTCTTCTTCTTCTATTATTTTTTTCATTTTATAAATTCATCAAAATTACATCAGATGGCCTGTCAGTACAGTAACACTATATTTACAGAAAGTAGAGGTATTTGATTGTACATCTCCGACTGAAACAAGTAGTAACCCATTAAAAAGCGTTTTAGTAATTTCCTCTTCTCTTGAATCAAATAGAAGAGTATCCCTTGTAAAATAGAACCCAAGCAGGCAGAAATAATAGCAGGTCTGATCGTGTCAGTTTATGGGAGGTTAGGACATGAGCACATCCTTGTGCATCAATTCGAAACCTAGAAAGCTCGGCAGAACCTGATCTTACCACTTAGTCAATTCTGCGTATCTCTACAGGCCAGATATATCTCCATTTAGCTACCACTGTTCTCCAAAGGCTACTTGCTCTTGATATTTTCAAAGGATAAACATTAGACAAAAATAATAATAAAAAAACAGCTTGTTCGTCATAGTGCAGAGAGAAAACACTATGTTCTCTTTTCGCAAAAATTGCTTAGAAACCGTCGTATCTTTATTAAAAACAACATTTATATCTAGAAGGCTTTACTTGATACCCCAGATGATACTTTGAGTGGATTTATAAGGCATTTCTTTAACTTCAGTTATGTGTCTGTCTTATTTATTATTCTTCAGACGTACATAAATGGGAATACATCTAAACGGTAGCTCACAGCTATACTGTACTACCACTAAAATGAATTAATTAGTCCTAACAGTTTTTTTCAGAGTGCCAAAGAGCTTTGCATCTTACCTTTTAGCGTCATCAGTGTTTGGTCAAAAACCGTATAATTATCTTTTATATATCATATAATATAGTCTTATTTTCACTTTACCAGAAACGCCATTGACGGCTTTGCATTCATCTTCACACACAACGGGAACAATACATTTTATACAACTAAACACTGCTCCCAACGAACAAAACACTGACATTTACCGTAAATAAAATCTGGAAATTAGATCCCTCGGAAGCATCAAGAGCAATGCAACAGTGAAAATTGCAGACTCGGTTTGATTGAGTCTGTTCATGGGAAGTAATGGAAAATGCAACACTGCCCACGCCCCCTAGCACCGGCTTAAGCAGTATTCAATCTTCAAATCTAAATGAGTTGAAATCAATGACCCCGAAGGACCAGCAAATATAACAACACTGAGATGAAGTCGGGGCGACTTTTTACGGCCGCCACACAGCACTTAACACCCGCGGTTGTGAAGTAAATAAAATCTGGAAATTAGATCCCTCGGAAGCATCGAGAACAATGCAACAGTGAAAATTGCAGACTCGGTTTGATTGAGTCTGTTCATGGGCAGTAATGGAAAATGCAACACTGCCCACGCCCCCTAGCACCGGCTTAAGCAGTATTCGTAAACTCATGAGTTGTAAAATCCACCACAGTTCTGTACATTGCTTTCAAGTTAAGGGTAAGCCTTTTAATTTAATTGGGGACCAAACGTCTCTTCTCATGGAAGTGCTTTTGTTTTATTTGTTTTGGGTTTTACATCGTATTTCAACAGTATTTCAGTTAGGTAACGGCGGGCAGTTAACCTGACAGGTGTTTCTGGATTCTGTACCAGTACAAATCTGTTCTCCGCAAGCAACTGCCAACTTCCCCACATTAATCAGAGGTTGAAGACGAATGACTTCAGAGACAATGTCTTATAAAATCGTAACGGAGAACATTCGCCCCGCCCGGGAATCAAACACGCGACCCCGTGATCCGTAGATTCGCGCTCTCCCTACTGAGCTAAGCGGGCGGAATTGCACCCTGTGTTTAATTTAAAGTTCAATGTAAACTGTTGCTGCTTCGGTAGCCTCGTGATAGAGCGTCCGCTTCATGTGCGAGGGGTCGTGTATTTAATTTCGGGCCACGTGATGCCAAAGACGTGGAAATATTGTAATATTGGCATCCTTGCTCGGCGCTCAGCAATGTGAGGATAGCACTAGGACTGGTCAGCCTGGAGTCAGTATGATGCGATTTGGTTGGGCATCATGCCACGTGATATTCCAGTGAGGCAGCACTATGAAGTTGGGCATTGCTGCAAACAGACACCGTCGTTTATATGACTGAAAATTTTTTGAAAACGACGCTAAAAAATACAAAGAAAAATATCAAACAGGGAATGCCACGCACCAAAAACGCAGCCTCCCCAAAACGAAACCCCCAGCACGCAGACGCGTGCACCACACACACACACACACACTCAAAGCCAACACATAAGGACAAAACGAACAAACAAAGGAACACAGTGGGGCACCGCCTTGGAACGGTCAGTGGCAAAAACACCACTGGGGAGCTTAAACCGGTTTATGGTGCACCTAACCTAACTCTTACCCCCACCATGTTCCAAAGACATGGGAAAGTGTAAATAAAAGTAATCCCCTCCAGGTGAATCTCTTACACACGTAATGGAAACAAAAAGGCATGGCATGTAAAACACAAAAATGCTCGTGTATAAATATATAAAAAGCAAACCTTAAGAACCAAAAACGTATGTACTCAATGGCTTTTCAGAAGACAGAGCAACAAGAGAAACACCCTTAAGGGCCCGACGAAACAGACCAGAAGACAAATATCAAAACAGTTCAGTCCTGGTAGGATTTAAAAACTGCTTATCATAGAGTCCTCCCCCTCTTCCGTCAGACGCAATCAAAGAGGGAAGCGTATTGTCCAACTGTAAACGGGTTTAACACTAAACATGCGGTATGTAACCGAATACACACATCCATACACCGTCGCGTTTCTTTTTTAAAATATAAGCTTTAAATAGATATATTTATAACATTTTAGCCAAAAAGCATAGTAATGAGCATTTGATATGTTCTTATACAAGAAAATTTTATTAAGAAATGTTACAGTAACTCTTCTTGGACATGTACTGTTGGCACATCAAATGGTTATTTACTGTTTGGATGTATTTCATTTTACATTCAACAATGATCTGTTTGCTATACAATCTTTTAAGCAAGTATTGTAAATCAAACATTAACTTAAATGATTAAAAACCCTTCTTTCCCAAATCTCAAGACATTCTTAATTGCAAAATAACACGTTATTTAAATCTGTCAAAAACTTCAACAAGGATATCTTAAATTTAAAAAAAATCCTTACTTTGTAGAAAAAGTATCCGAATAACAAACGATATTCATTTACACATGTTTTAACACTATGCATGCCTTGGATTGAAACTTCACACATGCTTTTCGGTCAAAATGGAATCTATAAGAAGATAAAGGTAATCAGGCAATATAATAAGAGACCGGCTCTGGTAAGTCTGTTTGTGATATGTACTGAAATGTGCAACATCCCTCCTTTAGGTGAATTTACGGGCATCCTTGGCCTAGAGGTTAAGGTCGCTGACTTCAAATCACTTGCCCCTCATCGATGCGAGCTCGAGCCTCACCCGGGCGTCGAATTCTGCATGTGAGGAAGCCATCCAGCTGACTTACTGAAGGTCGGTGGTTCTACCTAGGTGCCCGCTCGTGATGAAATAATGCACGGATGGGGCACCCGGGGTCTTCCTCCACCATCAAAGCTGGAAAGTCGCCATATGACCTATAATTATGTCGGTGCAACGTTAAACCCAACAAATAATTAAGATGAATTAGTAATCAAATATATTGCGAGGATTCTACCAGACAATACAACATTACTGTGGTTATTACCCAACAAGTTACAAAATACGGCCTATTTCTTTGACAGAGATATTCCCAAAATTGGCAAATATATTGTTTCCCTTATAAAGCACAGAAACTATGAGGAAAAAAGTGTGAACATGTTTGTACTTAGACCCGCAGAACTCTAACGTGAATATTGATAAAATTACATCCCGATTTGTACTTAACATGTTAAATTATTTTTTTATCCTTTGTAAATAAATAATCTTTTCCTAGTTAAAACAGACCAAAATATCTTAAGAAAAAATGTTTAACCTTGTCAAAACTACCAATTGCCTGCCTTCATTTTTAACCCCTCCAATTTTCCAATGGTCGAACCCTTACCTGGTGGCGATTCAACTGCTACGCATGTGTAGTATCAAAATCCAGAACCGAAAAATAAAGCCAGCATACTTTGTGGGAATGTTACAGAAATTAATAAATTTCAGAATCATAGGAACGACATAGAACCAAACTTGCGATATAGTGGGGGAATGAGATAGATAATTTCGAGATGCGATGTTGACAAAACGATATACAATACTATACGATACATGTTTGTTGCAAATAAATCCTCCAGCCAAAATACAAATAATATTACTTCAGATTTCAGGTTACATTATAAACACAATATTTTTAGGTAAATGAAAATACATGTTATTACAACAGGCGCAATGTTGCTATCCTTTGTAATAAAAATATCCATGCAAAAACATATTAAAACAAAACATTGATGATTTTGCGAGTTACAAGTTACTGTCTCTAAGCTCAAATGCACTGACCAAGAATCTCGCCAAAGAGAAAATACTATCATTTCTATCGTCAGACATTATAGTTATAAACAACTATTCACATACAACTGCTGTAATCCATTCATTGCTAAAGTATCTAATTCTCAAGTAGGAAATTAACTCATTTTCAATTGTATAGATATTCCGCTCAAGCCAATGCTGACATCTTCTATATTCTCTGTCTATTTTCATATACTAGTATCGCCTCTTTTCGATCATTAGGCTATGACTCGGTCACCGAAAGTTTGATAACATACGTTTCTGTATATAAGTTAGTGGAAGCGATAAATACGTTTCTCGATTTAAAGCACTTTTGTATAATTTGTACAGTAATGATTTCGGTGACGTGTTAATGTCCGCCGATATAGTTTGTGTTGCACAGTCCTTTAGACGAATAGACTCATGAACAAGGGCGAAACCAAATCCGTACTGAAACAGGAGATTTTTAACGTGTGTCGCCCATGTACGACCAGCGTCATTTCGGATATCTTCCTTCTTGCATTCCAGTTAGTTTCGTCCAGTATTAAATACATCGTGACATGTAGGTGACATATAAAAGAAGTCTGCCACACTCACTCTGCGAAAAAAAAGAAACACTTTGGTTTAAACAAGCTATCCTTTTACAGAATGAAAGGGCTGAAGATAAGTTTTCTATCACCATGCTTCCAGCCTTGGAGTCAGTTTGAAAACAAATAGGCTTGCCCATTTGGATGGGGATGTACCTCAGGCTACATCTTATGGGGTATATATTTCTCAATTAATTCGGTTTGCCAGAGCGTGTAGTCATGTCAAGCATTTCAATGAACGTAATCAATATATTACAAGTAAACTTATTCAGCAAGGCTACCGTTATTACAAATTGCGTAAATATTTTGCTAAATTCAAAAGAATGTGAATGTTACATAAAAGTATAGGCTGAATTAAACTCTCATTTCTTTCTCTTTTTCAGAGCGTTTGGGAAGGGAGTGGGGACGGTTTGGGTTAGCATCATCGTTTCAACAGAATGGCGGGCAGTTAACGTGATCAGTGTTCCTAGATTCTGTACGAGTACTAACCTGTTCTCTACAAGTAACTGTCAACGTCTCCACATGAATCAGAATGGCGGTAGGGTGTATGAGTTCAGACAAAATGTGTGTTTTTATCAAATCGTCACGGAGAACATACACTTCGATTCACGGCCCTGTTATATGTAGTTCTGTGCTATTTTTTTTGTCACTGTAGAATCCCCGATATGACAAGTGAATGAAGTATTGCCATGCAATACAAAGTCCCCTATTGGAAGGCACCTAACTTTCTCTACTGCAGTAGAACATAATGAACTGATATCTGTCAATGATGTATAAACAATATTGTACTATATATACACTATGTTAAAATTTGTATAATATATATATAAAAACCTAAAGTTGTTTTTGGCCGATTATCAAAAAGGTATCATATAAGTTATTTATAGTAAAAAAAAAATCTATCTATATGTCCACAAAAAACTCTTTACCAGGTCGAGATAGGTCCAGTTCGCCTAAAAATTGGATGTAACATGCATGTTATACCACAGAAAACTGGTCTGAGACTCGATTTTTCTCTACCGCTTGTAATAAATAAGTTACAATATAAGCTATATATAGTAATAACGAAGGGACATAATTCTAAAAACAAGGGTGCCTCATGGTGGTGAACATTTGTGCCAAGTTACATCAAAATCCCACCATGCATGAAGAAGAAATGCTCCGGACAAAGTCATTTTTGAATTTGGAATTTGACCTCTAAGTGTGACCTTGACCTTAGACCTAGGGACCTGGTTGTTGGACATAACAATCCGTCTCATGTAGTGAACATTTATGCCAAGTTAAATCAAAAATCCCTCTATGCATGAAGAAGAAAATATTCCAGACAAAGTCATTCTTGTATCTGATCTTTGGCCGCTATGTGTGACCTTGACCTTCGATCTAGGGACGAGGTTCTTGCGCATGACTATCCGTCTCATAGTGGCGAAAATTTGTGCCAAGTAATATTCAAATACTGTTTTGCATAACAAAGTTATACACCGGACTGGAAAAATGTCCCATGTGACCTTGACCTTTAAGCTAGGGTTCTGGGTGTTGCACATGACACGTTGTCTCATCATGGGGAACATTTTTGCCAAGTAATATTAAAATCTCTTGATGGATGACAGAGTTCTGGACCGGACAGGAAAAAAAAACCTATTGACCTTTGACCTCCAATTGTGACCGTAACCTTTGAGCTAGGGGTCCGGGTTTTACGCATGACACGTTGTCTCATCATGGAAAAAATTTGTGCCAAGTAATATTAAAATACCTTCATGGATGGAAGAGTTATGGACCGAACAGGAAAAAAAGCCCTGTTGTCCTTTGACCTCCAATTGTGACCTTGACCTTTGAGTCAGGCGTCCGGGATTCAGCACGACATGTTGTCTTATAATGGGAAAAATTGTGCCAAGTGATATTAAAATCTCTTAATGAATGACAGTGTTATGGACCGGACACGAAACAGACCCTGTTCATGCCATGTTAACATTTGACTGCCAAGTTGACCTTGACCTTTGAGCTAGGGTTCTGAAAGTTGTGCATGACACATCGTCTTATTATGAGGTACATTTGTGCCAAATAATATTAAAATTCCTTCATGGATGGCAGGGTTATGGACCGGACTTGAAAAAAGCCCTGTTGACCTTTGACCTCCAATTGTGAACTTGACCTTTAAGCTAGGGGTCCGAGTTTTGCGCATGACACGTCGTCTTATCATGGAGAACATTTGTGCCAAGTAATATTAAAATAACTTCATGGATGACAGAGTTATGGACCGGACACAAAATTGCGGTTTCCTGTAGTCCCCGACACTGGTTTTCAACCAGCAGGGGGATAATAAGGCATTAACTTTCTCTAAGTAGTAAAGGTAGTACCAAACGGGTGGGAGAAAAAGAACCTCCAAAGAGCAAAGAACCTCCAATGGACTCTTTTCAATCTAGGACTTTCATTTAACCTGACAAAAGAATTCGCATTAGATCTCTCACTTAAGATGCCTACGAGACGACATAAAATTTATAGGGCCTATGTGCGAATGACGGTTTCTTATAGCTACCTCGTCAGTGATATTATAATCCTAGACACAATTTTGAAATCTACCAATCAAGTGAGGGATAGGTAAGTGACGACCTTTTGCACAATCAATGATTGAATCATTGCTGGTGTTTTTCCTAACTGATACCACCACAAGCTGTAATGTAAAAACTTTAAGGCTGTTGGAGTCATCAAAAATTAATCTCCAAGTTTGCTTCCCAGTGCAGTATACAAAGTAAAAGTAGTGTAGTGACAGGAGCGCGTAATCAGGCGGTAGAAAGTATGCTCAGTTGAACTTCATTTTCAACAAGAAACCCAAAGAGTTTCTATGAATTCATAGATTCCTAGATATAACTGAATTTAGTTTAAGTACTGCTAAAGCCGGTGCTAGGGGGCGTGAGAGGTGTTGCATTTTTCATCACATCTGATGAACAGACTCAGTCAAACCGAGTCTGCTATTATTCTGCTTGGTTGCATTCTATGCTTCCAAAGGATCTTTTTACAGATTTTATTAGTAACGATTCAATTGAGAAAAAAGCGGATTTACCATTAGCTTATTTTTCACTTGTGTTTTGGTAGATATCTGACTTTTGTTCTGACAATTTGTATCAGGGTATAGCATTTTGAACAGTTTAAGCGAGAGCAGACGTTAATTCCTTTTAAGTTTGTAAACGTCAACTTCTACTTTGGGAGTGGATAATTACGTATAAAATTCAAAATTTATTAACATAAACCTTATGTCCGCGGACGTGTGTATACTATGAACATACATTGAAACTATTACCAGAATATTTTTACTGATGCAACAAAGTTTTCACATTTTGTTTTGTCAACCAGTAAATTTAAGTGTTTAAATATAAATTTTATTCCGGACTTTTATAGTGGCTTTAAAGGTTTTGTATTATTTTAATTCATTATTACTAAACAGTAAACTATTCATTGAAAGTCAATTACATTTTTTCCAGTGTAGGACATCAGACATGAAAACAACACGGAGTCCCCTATACTTTCAATAACCTAACGTAGTATCGGTAGGTCAGTACACGAGCAGTCGATCTTCTGAATGATAACAGTAACTGATGTTGTGCGCTTCCTTCTTGAATAGTTCATTTCCATTGTGTTTCTTTTTCTTTATGACAAAAATATGTCTCTTCGCGGATGTTCTTGTGTTTCACAGATGTACCAAAGATAGGAGAGGCAGATTCAGTTTCATGCACTATGTTTACAACTAAGTCAACAGATTTGTCAATGGCAGGTAAAGACGACAACTTTCTTTCTGTAACTGAACATTTAAGTGCAGCGGATCGATTAACATCTGTTGGTTGGTTGCATGCAGTTAGGTTTGACTCATTGTTGCCGTTGGACTTGGTGGAAGAATTTTCGTTTGTTAGAGATTATGTTGATTGTTGAGGTGGTTGGATGTAGCATGGCCCTTTGCGTGGTTTAGCCTTTATTGCTTCTGACAGATCACAGGCTTTCTTCATTCATTACGCAGTCACTTGCCTTGCCTTTGGAAATATGTTTGTTCTTTTGGTTCGTCGAAATTCATCGTTACACAGCGTTTTGTGTACATTTCTCCTGCTGCATCAGGGTTCAATACATTTTGGCAGTCAACTAGCCTAAGGGTAAGAACTTCCTCCTGTTAGACCAAACGTTTGTTTGCTTTTAAATTATCGTTCAATGACCGCATTTCCTTGCTCTGAAAGTCTTTTATGTTCGTCCATAAATCATTTTCACCATCCTCCTTTTCACAGTCCTGCACAGATTCACTATCCTGTTCACATATTTATGCTCATTGTCCGTATTGTCACCATAGTATGTTTGTGTCTTGTCGTTCACACTTTGTTCAAAATTTTATATTATAAATATGCCAATATGTCCCCAACGGGATACCATAAAAATGTACTGAAATATTTTAGGTAATGTTTTAGCGATTCACATATTTATAAAAATATGTTCCAAGACTTATTAGAAACTGATACAACTTGACTTATTATGTTATATTTAGTAGAGTAAGATCGGACTTTCGTATTTAATTTGTTGTAACTTGACTTAATAACAATAATGTTTAAACTTACCAGACTTTACTGGTTTCATTATGCACCATGATGATGGGAAGTGCTGAAGGAAAATAGAATTTAAAGAGTTTCAAGTGTTTTAGCTTCCAAGACTGCTGATTTCATTGTGCACGATGATCTTTCTCAAATTTTGATGTCATTTTCAAGATACATGCTTTAAAATTAAATATACTCTTAGAATAAAGAACGTGAAAATAATATATTCATTTGCACATAACTTTGTTGATAATTAAGTTTATACTGAGACTGATGTAATTTTCCTGAGCTGTCATAAGGTAATAAAAAAATGTACATTCATGCAAAGTGTCATTACAACCTGTGATAATCTAAAGTTACCTTCAATGAAATTGCAAGCATCTATTTATTTTATTTACGGTTCCAGATTATGCAAATAGCAACTGTTATATTTGAATTCTATTTTGTTACTTTGTACTTGCTTTTTTTCATGTTCGTTTTGTACGTAAAATTTCTCATAAGTCAGAATATCAACAATCGACAATGGTGACTACAAGCAGTAGTTTCGAGATTTCGGTAACATAATTTGACCGTACCTTGTATGTTTCGGTTCCAAAGAATCGTTAACCGTTTCTGTCTCGGTTTCTTAAGGCATTGTTTACATCTGAAAATAGATGTGTGTGCATGCGCGGAGGTTAACATTGCTATTGTTGTAACTGGTAAATGTCGCGGACTACAGTTAGTGGTTCCGTTTTATTTCTCATCGAAATCCTTGAAAGCACGCCGAGTTTAACAATTTTCATTGCTTGAATATTTTAAACAAAAATATTTGACCAGTATTTTTTTCTGGTCGACGTCGGGCGGTTTTAGTGCCGCAAAATATTGAAATCGGTAGATCGACATCAATCAGTGTAACTAATTCTGTCTGACTTTGATGGTCAAGGGAGAGAAATATGTTAGGTCTGTTTACTTTATGCAGCAAATACTCTTAAACAAAACAGATATAATGCAACATTTTCAAAAAGTGTACTTATAGTAGTAAGTAATCTAATTGTTAATATGTGCTAATTTATAAGGCAAATATCATGTATGCCAGAATTAATCAAACTAGGTTCCAAACAAAACTTGTAGACGGTATTTATCAAAATTTTATATGTAATAAAGGGAGGTAATAATTAAGATGCATTATTATTTTTATGTAAAATGCCGCCATAGAAATATTCATATTTTAAATTACAAAAAATTGAAAATATAAATATGTTTAAAATTCTAATTGAACAATTTTAATATTGTTAATAATATACAGAAAGCTCACGTAACTGTATAAAAACATGCAGTATATAGTTGTGAAAAATATTATATCTATCATACACATGATGCGAGACACATCAGTTCTCAAGAAAATTACTCTGAGAATTTATAAAGTGTATATTTTAAGAAAACTGATAAGGCACTGCGTGTCACACTATTTCGCGACCACGATATGATCTGCCAATATCGGGCCGATATCATTTTGATGTTGACTAAATATCGTTTGCCAATATCGGACCAATGTCATTATGATGTTGGCCCGATACCGTCTGCCGACGTTGGGTCGACATCATTCCTGTTTACAGCCGAAATTGAAGCCGATATCGGGCCGTTATAGACAACGACGTTGCTTTCATATCGGGCCGATATAGAATGTGGGCTGGGTTTAAGAATGGCAGATAAAAAGAATATTTAATATTTCGAAGTATTAAGTCAAAATTTTATACATTTATGAATTCGACCTTGGAACATACATGGTTTGGATAAAATGTGCTTATAAACTCATTTTTGAGTAAAGAAAATATAAAACTATTCATAGACTGTTCTATTTTGTTTTTATAATTTTTTCCTCCATCAAAATTATTGTGTTAAAGGATATTCAGACATTTACTCAAGATATACCAGTAAAAGAGAAAAAGAGAAGAAAAAAAAACAATGACGAGGTTCAAATAGGAAAAGCTATGTTCCCAGGTGGCAGCATCTAAAAACAAAACCCCACAGCAGGGAATGTATTATGTGTAAACGATAGACATGTACAATTAAAGGACAAATTACAAATAAAGCCGAATTGCAAGCACAAACTAAAGCCATTAAGGAAGTTCGGCACCGCCTTTGACAGGATAGCTAGGGCTTTGACCCATTTCTTACAGGCGAACTCGCGTTTAATCCTCATTAAGTTTCAAATAGAGAAAGTGAAAATCCACAGGCCACCAAATGAAATAAATGGAATGTTGCAGGCTCGGTTTGACTGAGCCTGTTCGTGGACGTTGGTGGAAATACAAGCTACCGCCTAGGCCCTCTAGCTCTGGGTTGAGCAGAACTCAACATTACACATGTTACAAGCACCTAAATAAAATGTAGAGACGCCCACAGGCATATTCATACAGAACTTAACAAACTGGAATTTAGAGAGGGGATCTGAGTTTATGGAGCCTGAATATCACAGTTACTGAGCAGTGAAAACAAAAGTTATCCCGCCAGGCGAATCCCTAACATTCGTATTGCTAACTATAGACGCGATATGTAAAACACAAAATGCTCATGTCCAAATATATATTAAAGAAACCAGAAAAGCACGCACAGAATGCCTTTGCTGAATGCAGACGGTAAAAGAAGCTAAAATAAGTTTTGCTAAGAAAGTATATAGCTGCTCTCTTCAACACAGGCTTACTTTAGTACATGTGGTATTGATAAGCAGTGCTTCGAAACTTCGAAAACTTTGACCAAGCTGGTTTTTATTATGCCCCCGAAGGGAGGCATTTAGTGTTTGAACCGTCTGTCTGTCTGTCAGCCTGTCGGTCTGTCCTCAATTTCCGTGTCCGGTCCATATCTTTGTCATCGATGGATGGATTTTCAAATAACTTGGCATGAATGTGTACCACAGTAAGACAACGTGTCGCGCGCAAGACTTAGGTCCGTAGCTCAAAGGTCAAGGTCACACTTAGACATTAAAGGATAATACATTGATGGGCGTGTCCGGTCCATATCTTTGTCATCGATGGATGGATTTTCAAATAAATTGGCATAAATGTGTCCCACAGTAAGACGACGTGTCGCGCGCAAGACTCAGGTCCGTAGCTCAAAGGTCAAGGTCACACTTAGACATTAAAGGATAGTGCATTGATGGGCGTGTCCGGTCCATATCTTTGTCATCGATGGATGGATTTTCAAATAACTTAGCATAAATGTGTACCACAGTAAGACGACGTGTCGCGTGCAAGACCCAGGTCCGTAGCTCAAAGGTCAAGGTCACACTTAGACGTTAAAGGATAGTGCATTGATGGGCGTGTCCGGCCTATATCTTTGTGATCGATGAATGGATTTTCAAATAACTTTGCATGAATATGTACCACAGTAAGAAGTAAGACGACGTGTTGTGCGCAAGACCTAGATCCGTAGCTCAAAGGTCAAGGTCACACTTAGACGATAAAGGACAGTGCATTGATGGGCGTGTCCGGTCCATATCTGTCATCGATGGATGGATTTTCAAATAACTTGGCATGAATGTGTACCACAGTAAGTCGACGTGTCACACGCAAGACCCAGGTCCGTAGCTCAAAGGACAAGGTCACACTTAGACGTTAAAGGTCATTTTTCATGATAGTGCATTGATGGCCATGTCCGGTCCATATCTTTGTCATTCATGCATGGATTTTAAAATAACTATGCATGAATGTGTGACACACTAAGACGACGTGTCACACGCAAGACCCAGCTCTGTAGGTCAAAGGTCTTAAACTCTAACATTGGCCATAACTATTCATTCAAAGTGCCATCGGGGGCATGTGTCATCCTATGGAGACAGCTCTTGTTCTATTTATTTCGCTTAATGTTGACTTTTTGAGAGACATGAGCGAGCGGGATATTTGTTTTATCTTTTTACAATCATTTCAGCTTATCTAATGACACGTTTCAATGCTTAATGTAGAGTGACTTAAAGAAAAGATTCAATGCAATTTTCAACATAATTTGTACAAAGATTCAACATAATTTGTACAAAGATTCAACATAATTTGTACGTCTTCGTTATTATTATAGAAATATGGTGACTATTCTGTTTTGAAACAAAATGCCATTTTGTCAAATGCAGCAGAAACGAAAATGAAACTTGTGTACATTACTTCAGTCATGTGTACTAAATAAAAACTTCATGGCTTTTGAATGCATTTTTTATATGTTACAACAGAGTTATAACAAAGTTCCAGCAGGGCATTTCAACAAAGTCGTTACCTATAACTTTGCTCTTATAGATGAATGCATAGGCTGACGTGCACTTTTTCTTTCCATTAAGTTTTGTTTTTACTTTAGGAGTAAACCTGTTGACTAAACTTTCTGCTGTTTTGATTGGTCTGCAAACAAAAATAAATCGAATATTTGTTTCAGTACATGCGAGCGGGTGTTTTTTTTTTCTCTCAAAAATTAAGTCTATTTAATTTAATGATTTAATCTTAGATGAGTTCGTTTCGATGAATTAACAATGAATTTGGCATGACCTTACCGTCCTGCGATGTACACAAATAAATAATGAACAATGTATACCTATCACATTCTTAGTATATTAATTTTGAAATATTTGTGTCACTTTTGTTTGTAATATTATATGAAAGAGTTGGCTGTTTGTCTTTGTTAGTCCTGTTAAAGTATCTTGGCCGTGCTGAAAATTCTTCGCTTTGTTATTTTGGCTGTGCTTTTGTAAGAGTCGTCAGTATTATACTAGCTGCACATAAGTTACTTTCACAGTGCTATAAAAATGGGCTATATGTGTTATATCGTGATACGAAGGTTTCAACTAATTAAATGAAATACTAAAACATTTGTTGCTTTTTTCAGATTAATATATAATTAACATAAAAGTAAAACACCGCTCGCTCGAGGTCGCAAGGGGATGAGCAAAATGCTCGAATTATCCATGGTTTCGAGCGACCTAAACATTGACAAACATACGAAGAAAATTGAAGTTTTATTTTACTAATTGTCATCGATACCATTTGCAGAGGAAACGGTGATGCGCTATATTAGCAAACGCGTGACATTAAAAAAGCGTTATCTATGATGTAATAAGTAATAACATACTTGCTTTAATCTAAAGTAAACAGTAATTGATCAATATTTGATCAATAAAACTTTTCTTTAACCTTTCATCAATAATTAATCTCATTATCAGATCAAATATACTGACAAACCAACATTTAAGATTTACGGGGAATAGACCACGCAATTCTCACGGCGTGCGAAAATTTTAAATTAACCGATACATTCTGATCATCGAAGGTGCGACAAATTTTGACACCTCTGCTCGAGCTAGCCAGAAGCAACAAAGAGTAAATTAATACACAGGGACCAGGTGTCGTGCTTGAGCGATCGAATTATCGATGCTCGACCCAGCCATGGTAATTTCACATAGAAAGTAGAAGGAAATCGTCCGGGCCACATGCATTGCTCGAGCGAGCCCGGGTGCTCGAGTCATCGATGCTCGAGCGAGCGGTTTTTCACAGTTATCAGAATTGGGAGAGAACTGCAATGGAAAGATAAATGTGTTTTAAAAGACTCACAGTAAGTTGAAATCGACTATGCCTTGAAGGGATTGGTCGTTTTATATTAGCTGTTTAGTATTGTGATGACTTTGTTATTTGTACTTGCTGCAGTAGATTTAATTTTGTCGTGCTGTGAAAACGTAAATGTAAATTAGTTTAGAAAGAATCCAGAAAATAACATTATTTAGTAGTAGAATGCCTTCTAAGCTGCAGCTTTTATTGCATTTTTCTTAGATGTCAAATGCCTTTCCTGTATAATAGGATTATACTGGGCTGAACTTTCTAATTGTATAATTAAAAGTTCCTATTAGGACTGGAGTGTGGGATTTTATTACCATGGTTTCTGCTGTGAACTTATAAAAATGTTTGGTGAAAGACACCTAGAAGAGAGATTCCTCACGGATTACCGGTATCCATAGTTTTACCTTCTCTAATTTCTAAATCAGATTGATAGGTTGGGTGTGCTCCGAGCATGTGAGAATTGGTTTGACTCCTTTTATTTGGGGTTTAACGCCGTTTTTCAACAATAGTTCAGTCATGTAACGGCGGGCAGTTAACCTAACCACTGTTCCTGGATTCTGCACTAGTACAAACCTGTTCTCCACAAGTAACTGCCAACTTTCCCACATGAATTATCAGAGGTGGAGGACGAATGGTTTCAGATCAAATCGTCTCACGGAGAACATACGCCCCGCCCGAGGATATGTGTAGAACTCGCGACCCGCAATCCGTAGACCAACGCTCTCCCTACTGAGCTAAACTGGCGGACTGGTTTGACTCCTTGCTCGTATAATATGATCATACAGCCTAGTTGATGTTCTGCTGTAAATATGCTTTAGGGCTCTTTTTCATGCTATAATGAATTGCATAACTGTAATTACTACACAGGTATAAGGAGAATAAGTTACTGTCTATAGACATATATTCATTTATTTCGAAGAGATCTTAAACCAGTATATAACAGAATACTGACGAATTACGAATACATGAAAAAATACGGGAAATATTTATAATACGTAAGACGTTGTAACATTGTAGTCTTGCGCCAGGTGTAGGTTGCAATTTTTTCTGCTCTTCAAAATTGGATTATTTTGCAAAAACTAGTGATTCTAGAGATTGGATTTTTGACTCAGTTTTTTAATAAACTGGTGACCAACATACTGCAGAATTTATTTTGTGGAACTATCATTGGATTTACGTATAACTTTGATGTAAAACAATCGTAATTTGACCAATATTGGAGTAACGTTTCAATAATTTCAGTCAGTTTTGATGAACAACATCTCACTCGAAATTATGGCTAATCCGTGTACAGGTACACAGTAGAGACCAATTACTGGATTATAGAGATGTGCCTAGGAGGTATACAATACCGAATAAAGAAACATTAGCTATGTTGAAAAAGTATAATCTTTTGAAATATATATATATTTTATTAATTATTTATGTGTAATTGCATGTGCCCGGACATGACTAATTTGAAGATCCTTGTTCATATGAGCTTCTAAAACGGTAAGTGACATCGTACGGGAATAGGAAAAGTCATTTTATATACTGATCTAGAAAATGTCTCTAATTCAGAGCCAAGCACTTAGAAAAGTCCAGCGTACTGTCTTACGAACAGCTCTTATTCTAACTTTAAACTTTCTTAACGGATTAAATTTGTTGAAACAAAGTCTCTATAAAGGTCTGCAATGGAGATTAACAGGCATTAACATTATTCTACTAGAGAATTGGAAAATATGAAAATCTAAACTGTATAATGTACGTTCCTTACCCCACCCACTTTCATGCTAATCATTTGGGCAGGAAAAACAAAAAAGTAACATGCATCAATACGTATTTACCCGTAAAATAAATCCGATTTTTGTAGCAACTCAATTTGGTAAACATTTGAAGAAAATGGCGTAATTGCATAAAGGGGAAAGCTCTTAATGCAACTAATTAGAAGTATTATGATATATAATAGAAGATGTATGCGTAGTATGTATTAATTGTGATAAAAGTCCATTTTAGAACAAACTGGGACTGGCATTATAAGCATTTGTACAGTGTTACGTCCGTAAAAGTAGCGCACCAACAAATTTTGGCTTTTTTCGTTTTCAATGGGGCGAGCGCAAGCCAAAAACAAAACAAAACAAACAAAACAAAACAAAAAAATGTGTTTCTGAAAATACACGACCGGCAAATCCGATGAACAACCTTTTAATTTGGTGAGGCCTAATGCCCCTTTGACATTTTAGCCCTATCTTTTATATAACAAATTGTACATTTATGAAAATTTTTACGCGTCAAGAAAAGGTTTTGAATTTCAACAAAATCTGGAAATGCAATCATACTATTTTATTTATTTATCAACTCGCCTATAAACAACAATTTGATATCTGAATTATTTGTAGTTATAATGGTGTTTATGGGAATATTTATGACAACTTCCAGGGAGACTTTACCATCTAATTCAGACGACCTTGAGAAGAGTGTAAACAAAGGGACTGTGTGTAGATTCAGTGATGTCGAGGTAAAATCATTCTGTAGGAAACTTGATTTTCTCACACTTCTGCTTACCAACGTCTTTCAACGTGCTCCATGAACTTGAACATCTTCAGTGTCTGGTTGAGTACATTGACGCTATCTGAAAGAGTCCGTCAGTGCAGTCGTAACAGCAAGGCTTTGCGTAAATATGCCGTTCTTGCGCCAAGCACCTGGATTGGCTCCTCCGAATTTGAATGTACATAGTTCCACCATTAGTGATCAAGACAGAAATACCAACAAATGGGAATCTTGGAAAAATGAATTCAAGCATCTTGTCTTATATTCTTCACTTTATACTTTGGTAAAAATGCTTGCAAAGATGCAGATATGGTGACAGCTGACATGATGTGATATGACCGTGATTAACCTTTAGAAATCTACCACAGCTCACCAGCAGTTTGAAATCTCCATGTTCCCAATATGCGAGTGGTGCAAAATCTCTGGAAGACGTCTTGTTCTTGAGAGTATTAAGTGTTTAGGATAAATAAAGTGCTGAATAATGATATCAGTGTGTATAATATAGGAAACAATGTTCTACTAGAAAAGAAGAAAGTGAAATATTATGTGTCATTTTTACATAACTCTACCTCAGAAAAGGACCATGATAAAGAATCAGTCAATGTTAATTCAATTACTGTGTTATGATTAAAAGTTTATGGTTTAAGAATGAAAACGCAAAATTATCATCACTTTTGTGTAAACGTTGATACTATTGGCTGTTTGTTCTATTTAAGGTGTGTTTCGGCATTATTCAAAGCTTCAGTATAAAGAAAATGCTAGGATGAATTAAAATAAGAAATATTGCTCATTGGCAAAGATTCGTTAAATTAAATATTTGCAAAACAAATCAGCAACATATGTGCAAATTATTATATTACTGATGATTATTTGTTACAGCCTTGATTATCCATTAATACATAACAGTACAATATTAATGGTTCATGCTTCTCTTTAAATTAAAAATAAAGATGCTACTTATATTTCAGTAAATTGTGCTTTGATACAGAATGAGTGAGTGAGTTGGGTTTTACGGCGAATCGACACAAAATGGTCATATATATCTGAAATGTCAGATTTTATGATGAAGAAAATGTTATGTTAGATTATCATTCAGAACTATTATTTTGCCACTCTTATTTCAAAAGAATAACAAGAGCCATGTCAGACATGGCTAATCCCCCCACCGGGCATATCATAATTGAAGGATGTGGTCCGCATCAGGGGTTTTAAGATGTGGAAGAAAGAATAAGTCAGTAGTGAGGTGGTTTACTGCTAAATTTTATTAATTTTCATGAAGAGTATAACTATGATGTTTTTCTATATGGCTACTGTAAAAAGAAGGAATGGAAAGCTAACAGGGAACAAGAGTGCCAGAATGTCACAATATATGCCCGTCAAAGCAAATTTCTTTACTCTAGCAGCTGTATTTGCAAATGGAATGTTAATTTTGTGGTTGTTTAGTAATCATTGTAAGTCTTTTGTTTTTTAAAGTCCACAAAAAAACTCCTTACTAGGTAGAGATACCTTATATATAATAAAATTAATAAAATACACCTAAAACTGGAGAGTAACATCTATGCTGTACCACAGAAAAGTGGTCTTGTTTTTTCCCTAGGGTCAATTATAAATATGTTACAATATAAGTTATTTATAGTAACAACTAAGGGAAGTTAATCTTTAAAAAAAAAAAAAAAAAAAAAAAAAATTGCAAGTCCACACAAAACTCTTTATCAGGAAGAGACTGGTCAAAATACACCTCAAAATTGGATTTAGCATGTTTGTTGTACAACAGAAAAGTGGTCTCGATTTTTCCCTACGACTAGTAATGAAAAAGTTACAATAAAACCTATTTAAAGTAACAACAAAGGGAAGTAATTCTAAAGAAGGGAACTGCGCATGACACTTCGTCTCATGATGGTGTATAATTGTGCCAAGTTACATCAAAATCCCTCCATGCATGAAGAAGAAATGCTTCGGACAAAGTCATTCTTGTATCTGACCTTTGGCCTCTAAGTGTGACCTTGACCTTAGGCCTAGTGACCTGGATCTTGCGCATGACACTCCGTCTCGTGGTGGTAAACATTTGTGCCAAGTTATATCAAAATCCCTCAATGCATGAAGAAGAAATGCTCCGGACAAGGTTTTTATTCTTGTATCCTTTGACCTCTAAGTGTGACCTTGACCTTAGACCTAGGGACCTAGTTCTTGCGTATGACACTCCGCATCGTGGTGGTAACCATTTGTGCCAAGATATATCAAAATCCCTCCATGCGTGAAGAAGATATGCTCCTGACAAATTTCTTTAAGAAAATATGATAAAGGGGAATAACTCAAAAAATAGGCAAGGTAGAGTAATTGTTCTTGCACACTGCACTTCCTCCCAATGTGTTCTATCAGTGTATGAAGTTTGAAGACAATCCCTCCAGTACTTTTGGGGTTATGCTCCGGACAAAATGTTTTAAGAAAATATGATAAAGGGGAATAACTCAAAAAATAGGCAAGGTAGAGTTATTGTTTTTGCACACTGCACTTCCTCCCAATGTGTTCTATCAGTGTATGAAGTTTGAAGAAAATCCCTCCAGTACTTTTGGAGTTATGCTCCGGACAAATTTTTTAAGAAAATAAGATAAAGGGGAATAACTCAAAAAATAGGCAAGGTAGAGTTATTGTTCTTGCACACTGCACTTCCTCCCAATGTGTTCTGTCAGTGTATGAAGTTTGAAGAAAATCCCTCAAGTACTTTTGGAGTTATGCTCCGGACAAATATCGTTGCGGACGCACTGACGGACGGACGGACGCACGCACGGACGGAGAGCATTTCTAATATCCCCTTCACCTTTGGTGGGGGGATAAATAAAAGGATGACTTGCATTAAAATGATATAGACACGTTTATTGTTTATCTTCTACTTTTTAATATAATTTATGTTTTCCTCATCCCTCACATGAGCTATTATAATGTTACTAGTTTTTAATGTTTCAGCATATTTTTTTCTGTCACTTTGTATCACGATAAAAAAACAAATGTTCCCAAATATAAGCTGCATGGCCTGGTCCACTCATTTTTGCTTGTCATAGATGCAAATACGGTAGCTAACACGATCATTTCAATACAAAGAGCGGTGCACGAAATATATACTTGAAGTATTCAACAAACTTGCCCCAATCTCAATGCAAATATTGCCAACAAAGGACACAATTATATTTCCAAATACGATCGAATAAAATGAACTTAACTGGAGACGAAAGCCAACTCACATTTTAACGAGATACATTATAGCTCGTTTATTATGGAATGCTTCAAATTGCATCTTATTAGTTCTTAAATATCTTTTAAATAGATACAACAATAAGGCAGGAAAAAGCGGTTTTAAGTAGACTGTAAATATCCATTACAATGTGTTGTTAGGCTAATTCGCATTAAATGTTGATATACTACGAGACTCAAATTGCTATTGATTTACCACCAAAGTAGGTCATATAAGAAAACTATTGGATACAAACAACTTTTTTTCAGCGGATTTCAAATAGTAGATCACAGCGACCAATTCAGGAAACGAACTAGACATGAAACAACAAGTGATACGTAAATTATAACAAAGCAAACAATGTATTATTTCACAAGAGGCAGAAAAATGGCTATTAATAAGTGTTCGCACCTACGGTAGGAAAAACATATGACTAGTAGGCACAATTGAATTTGCATTACTCATATTGTCTACAAGACGTACATGTTGTCTCAATCACTATCACTCGGTGTATTGTGCGAATTTTGCTGATGCTAGGGGACGTCACAAAGAAAAATTTCGTTTGAACCCCGAATAACACCGCCATATTGCTTTTAAATATATTTACAACAGTATCTCTAGGCAATATGGCGGTGTTATTTACAGGTTGTAAAGTAGTACGGAAATTTACTATAAAACCTATACAGAATGAACACATTTTTGGGAGCTGTAGTGCATAGCATGGCCCATTTTTAAAAATAATTATTAACCTTACGTCCATAGATGACCATATAAAAAGCAAAATATACCAAGAAAAGTAGAGGTCATGTATCTTCTAAGAAAGAGTTTCGTCTGATATGTTACCACTATGAAACTTGTCAAAAATGACAGATGGAATATGGGGAGGGATACATGTGTAATGGTCTGTTTACATTTCTATACATATTCATACAAAGAATCTACTTGGAAGTGCTACAAAATTGTCAGGCATAGATCCACAATGAAACAAAACAGAAAATGGGTTACATAAAACTTGAAAATGCAATTTTTATTGGCAAAAAAAAAAAGGATTTTCTTTCCGCCATTATCTTACTAGCCCTGAAGTGCTGCTTAATTATCTATTTACAACTATTTGTCCTTCAATGCCACTATATAGGTCGACCGTCTAGAATAAAATTGATATTCTCAATACACGCTAAATGTAGTCAAATATATATGACAATATTTTTAGTAATCATTGCGCGTTAGTGTTATAATGAATTAAATAATTTTAAGTGCGGAATACTACTGTTAAAATATTGTCTGACCTGACCTTCCCCGCAGAGGTCATTTACCTGTTAGTAAGTATTTCCTATTAACAAAACTTATCAAATAAAACGGCTAATCCTGTTATCACTTGCAGTCTACCTGTAGTTAAATATATATCAGTCTCCAATAAATATGTGAACAACCTTTGTCACAGTTCATTAAAATGTAAACAAACATTGTTACTTCATTAAAAATTTCTGCTAATAGTTTGAGCATAAATAACTAGGGATCGACCATGTTTATAAACATTAAACATTAGAGACAATATCTTGGAAATAGTTCAAGATCATATGAAAATAGAAGACGCTAAAGAAACAATAAAGGTGGAATCTGCCCAGAGGATAGGTAGATATGACCTTAGGAAAACAAGACCAATATTAGTTAAATTCGAATCATATGAGGACAAGGAGTCGGTGAGAAAATCGGCACCAAATTTGAAAGGAACAGATTTCGGAGTAAGCCCGCAGTATCCGAAAGAAATTTTGGAGAAAAGACGATCTTTAGACCCAATTATGAAGAAAGCGAAATCAAAGGGGAAAAAGCCTATATTTCATGGGACAAACTGTATATAGATGGGCAATTACACGAGGAAGAAACACAGACATTTGGCGACGAAGCGAGGGCGGAGGGCGCAAGGAGGACGACATAGGGAGTAGGCGAGAATTCCCTAGGTATTCTTTGTTGGAATGTAGAGGGACTCACAGATCTAAAAAAGGAATACGAAGACTTTCTAGAAGTTATTTCTGGCAATCACATTATTTGTCTCAATGAAACGTGGACGTCGAAATCTTCAAAAATTAATATTGACGGATATGATAAGCCTATTCATTCTTTCCGTAGATTTCAGAATCGAAGGGCTAGGCGATCCAGTGGAGGAATGATTGTTTATATCAAAAACTGTATACGGAAAGGGGTAAAATTGGTCAAAAACGACGTTGACAGCATTATTTGGCTGAAATTAGATAAAACGTTTTTCAAAATGGACACCGACTGGTACCTAGTATTTTCCTATATTGCACCAGAATCTTCAGTTATACACAATTTATGTAAATATGATATATTCCAAAAATTGCAATCTGAAATTATAGAGTTTTCAGAATTAGGGCGAACGGTCTTTTTTGGCGACCTTAATAGCAGGGTAGGGCAAAAGAAAGACTACATTGAGCTTGAACGTGTAATGGAGCAAGATTTAACGGACCATTTAAATGACTGTCCGCCCCCGCGGCGATCTCCTGATCAAAGATCAAATCGTTTTGGCGATAATTTACTGGATCTCTGTAAGGCGACAAATATGTGTATTTGTAATGGGAGAATTAATAATGTCCCCGGGAAATTCACGTGTTTAACGGCAAATGGTGAAAGCGAGATCGATCTGGTACTGACGAAATATTCGAATTTTGACTTTATACAGAATTTTTACGTTAGCGACTACAACGAATTCTCAAATCACGCCACGGTGTCATTCAAAATACGAATCAACACATTAGCAAACGAGAAATACCGGACTACTTTTTCTTACTCAAAATGGAATGACAATTACCGCCTGGAATTTAGAGATAGTATCGCTCAAGATATTGATATATTAAATGAAATTTTAATGCAAATGGAGAGCAATGAATTGTCATTGAATGACACAGTGGAACAGTTTAGTGATTACTTAGTAACGCGGGCAGATAGATTTTTCAAAAAGACAGTGACTGTTTATGATAAATTTGCGTTTACTGATGCACGACATAACAGAAGCAAACTGTGGTATAACGACCAATGCAAAGAAAAGAAAAAATTGTATCAAAATGCATTACACGAGTATATTTGTAATAGAACTGCAAACAACAGATTGATACTAATACAGCGTAAAAAAGATTATAAATATTGTGTAAGAAAAACGAAACAAGTGTTTAATATTAAAAGATGTTCTGAAATGAACGAATATAGGAACAAAAAGCCTAAGGAATTCTGGAAAATGTTCAAAGGTAAAAGTAAGTCCGATAACAACGATGTATCACTTCAGCAATTTTACGAATATTTTAAAACATTATCGGCGGAATCAGTTTCGAATGACGACGGAGAGGCTACAGCTGGTATTACATCCTCCCAAGAAAATTCCCAATCAGAAACATATTGTACTACTTTCGACGAGCTGGATCGTCCCGTAACCCAAGAAGAAATACGATTGGCCGCACGAAAAATAAATCGGAATAAAGCACCTGGAATTGATGGATTATTGTCAGAATATTTCGTTGAAACATTAGATATAATTATCTATCATGTTGAAAAGTTGTTTAATAACATCTGTCAAACAGGTTTGTTCCCGGAACTATGGTGCAAAGGTATTATCATTCCAGTTCATAAGAAAGGGCCAACAGACGACCCCGGAAACTATAGGGGTATAACAATTTGTAGTTGTTTTGCTAAACTATTTATGTCCGTTATAAATAATAGACTTAAACAATGGTCGGGCAAAAATGATATAATCTCCGATGCGCAGTTTGGATTTAAATCAAATTATGGTACAACTGACGCGATTTTTGTGCTAAATGAGGTGATTCAACAACATCTGCGAAATAAAAGAAGACTTTATTGCTTGTTTCTAGATTTGAAAAAGGCATATGATTCCATTGATTGTTCATCTTTATGGTTGAAACTCATTAAAAATGGAATAGATGGTAAAGTTTTACAAATCATGCGTTCGCTTTACAGTAGAGTTAAATCCTGTGTGAGGCAGCTAAACACTCTTTCAGACTTTTTGAATATGATGTCGGTTTATTTCAAGGCGAAATATGCTCCCCGATCCTGTTTTCATTATACATAAATGATTTAGAGTTTGAACTACAGTCGAATCTGAATGCAGGTATAAACCTTGACCAGCTGTCTCTGTACTTGATTCTGTTCGCCGATGACGCCGTTATTTTATCCGACACTATCGAAGGATTACAGTCATCGATGAATAGCTTTAAGCAATATTGCGATAAGTGGAATTTAACTGTTAATGTCCAAAAAACAAAAGTTATGGTTTTTAGAAAAGGTGGACCGACAGCAGCGGAAGAAAAATGGTTTTACGGAGATGAACAGATCGAAGTGGTTAATAGTTTTAACTATTTAGGTTTGATATTTACGTCCGGAGGATCGTTTAGAACAGCAACAATGACACTGGCGGGCAAAGGGCTTAAAGCAGTAGGGTCACTATTTTCGTTAGTCAGTAAAATCATAGTCCCAACAAATATTATGTTTAATCTCTTTGACTCATTTGTGACTTCAGTATTATCATACTCAAGCGAAATTTGGGGTTTGACAAGTGCTGAGTGTATTGAACGGATTCATCGGAAATTTATAAAATGGACACTAAATGCCAAAATGAGCACGAGTAATATACGAGTATATGGAGAATCGGGTCGGTACCCGTTAATTATAGACCGTAAAATTAGAATACTTAAATATTTTCTTAAACTCCATAACAGAAGAGACAATTGTATCCTGAATAGTTTGCTGGGTAACATGTTATTATTAACAGAACAAGAAATCGACAACTGGACATTGCAAGTGAGAAATTTATTGAACTCAGCAGGTTTTGGTGAAGTTTGGTACTTCCCTACATCTGTGAAGGTTGAATTGTTTATACCTGTTCTTAAACAGAGGCTAAAAGACATGTATATATCGGAATGGCGAGATAGTATGAATGTATACCCATCTCTTTATTTGTACAAAGAAATCAAACAGACATTTGAAATTCCCGAATATTTACTTGTATTAAATAATTTAAATTACAGGCGGGCAATAGCAAAAATTCGCTTAGGATCGCACGATTTACTGATTGAGAAATCCAGATATGGCAACGAAGCAGTGCCAAGAGAACAAAGGAAATGTGTCCTCTGTGACCTCAATGACATTGAGGACGAATTTCATTTTATCATAAAATGCAAATTATACAGTGATCTAAGGAGGACTTATATTAATACTTACTACTATAGACATCCGAGTGTTATGAAATTCATTGCATTACTAAACTCAAAAAATAAAAGTGTCCTTATTAAATTAGCTGTGTTTATCATTAAAGCGTTTAAATTTAGACAGTTTCAGTTTCGAGAGAATGTACAGTAACTCTCACCTTTACCTGTATTATTATGTGGATTCTCGCTTTTGTGCTTGTTGTGCTTTTGGTGTTTGTTTATTTGTGTATGTATTATGTTTTGTTTTGAATTCCATGAAAATGTATGATTTGTCTATGTATTACGCATGCCATGCACTATATAATTGTTTACGTATATGTCGATAAGCTGTTATATGCTTAAGACTAATAAATACATGTTCTGTTCTGTTCTGTTCTATTATAGAAATTACCTTTACACACGTCAATTGTGGCTTTAAGTGTTGTTTTTTTTTTGTGTTAAATATTGCTTTGAAGCATTCTTTTTCTTAAATTGCGAGTAATATGACAAGTTTGATGCACCAGAAAAAGTATTTTTGTACAGGAAATGTTTAACTCTGAAATAGAAACAAATACTGTACTTGTGAATTTGGTTGCAATAGTGACTTAATTTTGATGCCGAAGCCTCACGTAAATGAGGCTACACTAGTAATTACTATAGATTGTGTTAATAAATAGAGTCTGTTCACAGCAAGAGGTAGAAAAGCTGCAAAACTGAATGTTTGATTTCAGGCCAGCCTGAAGCGGCATACATGCCTCTAGAGTTCTGTCTCATGCTAACATTATCCCTCCTGCACACAAAAATCCAACACAATGTAGAATAATGCAAACAACCTTGGTGATGTTGTAAATGTTAATGGTAACAGGGTATGCATAAGATAAGACAAAGTCTGAAAATGAGCAATGTAGTTAGTTCAAAAGTCCGTATAGAAAAATGTAACAGGAAGTCCCATGTTCTAAAAACGTAGCCTCCCCAAAACGAAACTCACAGCACGCGGATGAGCACACTACCAGCACACACGCACACTCACACTCACACAAAGCAAACACACGAGGACAAGACGAACAAATAAAGGAACACAGTGAGGCACCGGTAACACAGTGAGGCACCGGGAACACAGTGAGGCACCGTCTTGGAACGGTCAGTTGGAAGCTTAAACCGGTTTATGTTCCAAAGACACGGGACAGTGTAAATACAAGTAATCCCCGCCAGGTGAATCTCTTAACACACGCAATGGAAACAAAAGGCATTGTATGTAAATCGCAATAATGCTCCTGTATAAGGTGACTCGCGCATTAACAACCCAATTTTCAAGTCAGAAAACACTCCATTTCAAACCAGTACCATAGTTACTATGTGTGAGAACAACACTAAAAGTGAAAAAATAAGGAGTGCTTTTGTTAGTGTTAAAATTTGTCCTATTTCTACTAGGGGAGACTGTTAAATTCAAATCATCCGGGACATTGTTTTGCTAATCTGTAACAAAATAGAAAAAGTGGAAAACCACAGGCCGCCCAACAATGTTGCAAGCTCGGTTTGATGGAGCATGTTCATGGGTGGTAGTTGAAATGCAAGCTACAGCCCACGCCCTCTTGCCCCGGGTTGAGAACTCAACCATTGCACATGTTATAAGTACCAAAATATAATTTAAAGACACCCACAGCAATGCACATTGAACCTTCAATGATGAAAAGCCTGCGTATGGTCCTCAGATTAAATAATGGCAACAACAGGTTATGAAGCTAAATGGAGTGAATGTGTTGCAAAAGAGATTAATCAGGATCAAGCCCGGAAGTGGTGCCTGATTAGCCGGAAGTGGTGCTTGATTAGCCGGAAGTGGTGTTTGATTAGCTATGTGATATTATTGTTCCTATATGTACAACATCTTTAAGCAATATGGCGGTACTTCAAAAATGTCTCTCTCCCTGCGATTAAACTGTTCTCAAAAACATTCTCAAATAAGACTGCGTAAAAATTTATGATTTTTGTGCAAAATATTCAGAGTCGTAGCTGTTATGCAATTTTGAGAGGTAAGATTTCTTCCTGTTATGTTCTGGTGATGCAGTTTTAATTTCTTGTCCCTTGATGAAACGGATTGTAATCCTATTGCAAGTAAAAAAAGTAATAATGTCAAGATTTTCTCACATCACTAAATAAATAATGACATCAGGACTAAACAATATTCTTAAATACTTGATCATGTCGTTAAGTCATCAGTTGTATTTAGAATTAAATCTGTAAAAGATCCTTTGGAAGCAAAGAATGCAACCAAGAAGAATAATAGCAGGCTCGGTTTGACGGAATCTGTTCATGAGAGGTAATGAAATGTGCAACACCTCTCACGCCTCCTAGCACCGGCTTAAGCGGAACTCTATTATACATATGTTAACCTTACATTATGACACAAAAATATTGACTGGTTTTATTTGATAACTAAAAAATAGCAAAACAAATTACAAATATTAATGGTTGTGTCGTCATAAACATGTTACCAATACCATTTATACAAAAGCAGAAGTGTCGATAGGACAGAATGTTGGTATTTCTTACCAAACAGAAAAAACAAGTGTGTATAAATACCATCGTGATTTCCGCAGTCTTAAAAACTCCATTGATTTTCATTTTAGGGATAACGCTTGTTTTTTATGTTTTATTATATGCATTTGTTTGTGCCAGATAGATTTTTTTTGTAATGTTGAGAAGACGCTTAACCCGAACACACACGCACACACATATACGCATGCATGCACGTATGGACGCACGTGCGCACACACTCTTAACATTAAGTTATCGCCCAACACCACAAAAACGAAAATGTTGCATGCAGCCTCGGTTTGATTGAGCCTGTTCATGGACGGTAGTGGAAATGCATGCTACCGTCCACGCCCTCTAGCCCCGGGTTGAGCAGAACTCAACATTTACACATGCTAAAAGTACAAAAATCAATTTAGAGACATCCACAGATGTATTCAAACGGCGGTGAACATGGAAGTCTGATACTTTAAGGGCGTGTTTGATTATACTTCCCGTGCTCAAATGCCTGTTTATACCATTTATTTATTTTGATTTTGCACCATTTAACAGCAGTACTTCATTTAAGGTTCATGTAAAGTGTTTTGAAACTTCCCCTTGGGTGAATTTTTGTTAAATATGTTCTTACGCTTCATAGGTCTTAGTTTGTTTTAAAATGTTCACTGTTTAGAATAAGAAGTGTCTTTGAAGAGAGGTTGTTCTGTCTGGAATAATATATTTTCTCTTAAATCACAGATACTTTGGCTGTCCACGTTCATCTTTGTAGAAAATATCAAACTTCTTTTTCAAAATTATTTTGTCATTATATCTAACATATTTCTTTATGTACTCCCAATGTTAAAAATGTTACAAAACATGTACATTTCAAAACATTGCCAAAATGAAAATGAAAGTAGAGCCGTCAGAATGACATAATACTGCTATATTTAAATAAATTTATCCTACCTTTATGCAAAATAAAGGCAAAAATCAAGATAGATTTTGCTTTATCTGGTCAGTGACTAGATAAAGCTTGGCGGACTACTTTTTGGATTTTTTTTAAAACGACGCCATCTTGTTTTTGAGAATAACTGCTAAAAGACATATTTAAGCAATTATTTTCATAAACACGCTTTTATTAGGTACGTGAGACCATGTCACAAATGTATAGTGTATGCATACCGTATTTGCAATTACTACAAAAAGTTTTTATAACGGAAACGCTCGGAGAAAGGGAAAGTGACTCATGTATAGCGTTTGTTCAGGATTTTAGCTTTCTACACTTCAATCTAGGAATATATTGCATCTGGAATGGAGTGTTATTGAATAAAATCATCGAGGAAACGGTTTGCCTATTTGTTCTGTCAAGCGGCGTTATGGCGTGTATATAAGTCACGGCAATCGTTTGCTTGGTGCGGATGGGTAATCCGGCATTCATCTGAACTTCGGACAAAACTTCACTTGGCAGCAAATTAAAATTATTTTTTAATGTTCAGCAGAACAGAGAAGTCAGACACAAAGCAAAACAAGGTTAGCCTTTGTTTTTCGGCTCTTATTTTATAATATTTTTATTTTGCGTAATGGTGGGGCTAATTAATTTCTGTGCAAGACAGACTCAGATCTAGTTTGTCGTAAATTTTAAATTTTAATTAAAGAATGATTTTAGATCAGAAGGTATGATAAATAGTCTCGGCAGAGCCTCGACTTTTATATTTTCTCCGACTCACTTAATAAATTTAAATTTATAAGACAGTAACCTATTATTCTTTATATATATGTTAACCATATTTTATTACTGGAAGTACCTAGATAAATGTGTGACATACACAACCAAAACAGATGGATAATATTCAATACTTTCTAAAAAGAAGTTTGATAATTTCTACAAAATAGAACATTGACAGTCAAAGTACATGTAATATTATACAAAATATATATTCTCAAAGAAGCTTACCTTTGTATAAAGTATTTCCTACTTCCTCTGAACATCATAATAGTCCATGAGGTACGAATTCCCAAAATCACAATTCACCCGAGGGGTGGTCTCAAAACACTTTTGATGAACCTTAAGAACGGCCGACAGTTAACCTATTAGCCTGTGTCCTGTATTATGTACCATTATTCATCTGTTCACCGCTTCTCCATAAGAAGTAGAGGTGAAGGACGAATGAATTCATGAAATAGTTAAGGACAACATACGCCTAGCATTGGAATCGAACGCACGGCCGTGCGGTCCAGAGATTACGTTCTTCCAACTGAGCTTATTGAACGGCCGAGCCATGTATATCGTATAGGTCGGAAAGGTCAAATATTTGAATTATTAATATATTATACAGTCAAACTCACCCTCCTAGAATTAAAGCCATTTAACAATTACCGTTCAAATTCGTAAACAAAAAATAAAACGATTAAAGAGACCGTTGTGCATTTCCGAGTTCCTTTATCTGTTCCCTTTGTTTTCGTGTATTTGCTATGTAATTTTCTGCACGTTTGTTTCTATGTGTGCTAGTCTTGTGCTAGTCTACGTGCTGTTGGTTGCATTTTTGGGAGGCTGATTTTAACGTGACATGTGGAGCCTCCACTGTTTCTATACGGCACGGCTGTATAAGGTATCTCCGTACCTTCAATCAGAGCTGTAATATTTCATTCTTTTTAGATCATTTAGCACGACTTTTATGTTGTGTTATTTGTACTGTTGTTTTTCAGCTTGCATTTCGGCTTGCTTAGTTCCAATACTCCAGTTTTTGGTTTAACGCCGTTTTCAACAGTATTCCAGTTATATAACGGCGAACATTTAACCTAACCAGTTTTCTTGGATTATGTTTCATCCGAAAGTAACTGCCAACTTCCCCCACATGAATCAGAGATGGAGGACGAATGATAGCAGACACAATGTCATTTATTAAATCATCACGAGAACATACGCCCCGCCAGGGAATCGAACTCACGGTCCCACAATTCGTAGATCTGCGCTCTCCCTACTGAGCTAAGCGGGCGGGTTTTCTGTGATATGCAGGCTCCATAACCTCAGGTCCACATTCTAAGTTCCAGTTTGTTTATTTCTGCCCATTGTTTTAGGGCAATGCCATAATTATAATTGGGACCATACGCCGCTTTTCATGGATTTACACACTAGTGTATCATTTAAGGTTCCATGTGCACCGCAGTACGAACACATCTGCAGTTGCCTCTAAATTGTTTTTGGTACTGTAACATGTGTAAATGTTGAGGTGCTCAATCCGGGGCAAGAGGAATGCATTTCCACTACCGTCCTGAACAGGCTCAATCAAACCGTGCCTGCAAAATTTTCTTTTTTGTCGTGTTGAGCGACCTACGGAGTTTCCACTTTTTCTGTTTTTCGTGTTAGATAGGTATCCTTGTGTTATTAAATACTGAATAAATTTGAAAGTCAACCAACGTTTTACTTAAAGCCCTGCTCCGCTGCTATTCAAATTCTTTTGTGTGTATGCAACCCATGATTACAACAGGTAACAGTTGCCGCACTTTAGCGCGCTAAACCACAGGTATTTCATATAGAATTTTATATAAAATAGACTCCATTTTGACAGGCGTTACTGTTCATAGTCAGGATTTTCATGCTTTTTAATTGACAATTCAAGGTTAAAAGGTAGAACGGGAGCAGGGGTTTAACTTTCTAATGTTTACAAAATGATCTAAATATACTGTGCTTTTCTGAATTTATATGATACATTTTATACGGTGTAATTTCTTGTATTATATATATAGGTATGTATAGATAACTGCAGTTCACATTTACATTATATACTTCACTGTATTTCAGTATATTTAGTATCTTTGGCGGATAATACTTGTTCGACGTTATTATATATTATATATCATGTGAAATTTTATTGTACACTCTAGGTGACGTACAGCTCCATTGGGCCGGGTGTTACAAAATGTATGTTACGTTATGATTTAGATTTACTAAAACATATGGCAATTTAATAAATTATTTACTTACTTACTTACACAATAAAATCTGTAAAAAGATCCTTTGGAAGCAAAGAATGCAACCGAGAATAATAATAGCAGACACGGTTTGACTGAGTCTGTTCATGAGAGGTAATTAAATGTGCAACACTTCTCACGCCCCCTAGCACCGGCTTAAGTGGAACTCTATTACACATGTTGGATGGACTCCATGATCCCAAGTTAGAAAACGGCCTAAATTACTGATAAAGATGACAAATCAACTCAATGTAGGCAATATTGTTATTTATCCTACCCTCATATAAGATATAGCGCAATATCGGCCTGCCTAATAAACTTTGCTTTATCTAGTCAGTGTCAAGATATCACTTTTGCGGGAACTTTTGAAATCGCTTATTTTATCAAAATTTTGCATTTAAATCATTACCATTGTATTGGAAATGTCTGAACTTGGAAAATGAGTGGTCAAATCAAAGGTTTTTATCCTGAAACAAAAAAGTTATTGCTATTTTTCACTTTTATAGCACTTCAGCCGGAAATTTTGAAAACAATTTTTTTCCGAATATTTCATTGAAACTGTTATCATTGTATTGGAAATGTTCTAACTAAGAAAATAAGTGGTAAATCAAAAGTTTTTATCCAGAAACAAAAAAGTTATTGCATTTTTTCAATTTTCCACAAACTGAATTACACTAGCAAACGTCATATTATATGACGTCAAGTCTGCACGCTGTTGCTCTTTTCAGCGACTTTTTCCTAATTTTCTGAACAGGTAGGATAAATAGAATATTAGATTACTGTCTGAATAAATTTAAATTTATTAGGCTCGTCTACGAAAAAATATAAGGCTCGGCAGAGCCTCGCCTAATATATTTTCTTCAACTCGCCTAATAAATTTAAATTGATCAGACAGTAACCTAATATTCTCTATATATGATCTAATTGAAATATATAACAATTTTTCAATGTTCTGTCATCAGTAACGGAATAATGTTCAAATGATGATAAACTACTTGTGTAAAGGTAAGATAACCGTGCAACTAATTACTGTTTAATTAAGACAGTACTGAATATCTCCCTTATCAATTTGCATTATACAATGCCAGAATTGACCCAAACATAGCATATGGTCTATATTATGTAACAAACAAAACATTTATGTTCAGAAATATTGATTAAATTCACTTCATATGATATATAATGAATTCTAACACGACCATCAAATAACCTATATACACATAGGAGAAAATCAATTAACGGTTATTTTGCGATAACCCATGCGCGTGCAAAGTAGTGACGTCATCCTCTATCTTTAGAATGATCCAGGTGCGTGGCACAAAGTGCAGTTTATGTCGTAAAAAGTAGTTACCATTTTTTCTAACACTGTTGATAGTAGTATGTCGTGTTAGAACCGAAATCACAAGTTCCCAATTGTGATTTATCGTAGAATAATCAAAGTGTTTCGTACTTATGCGAAACAATATATCACCCAGGCCTACATGATATATTCTTACGTATAAAAACTAAAAACATGGCTTATTTTACGATAAAGCACACTTGGGAACTTATTATTTCTTAATTATACAATGTTTTTTTTTGTTTTTGTTTTTAAATATAGTACAAACATGTATATATAAGTAATAAAGATAAGGTACTGCTGTTTGTTGACAGTGTAAACAATATAAATTTTATAAAAATGAAAATGAGATGTCATATGAATAGGTAAAAAGTAATCTATTATAATAAGTTAATGTTATGATATCTGTAAGAGATGCTCCTTACCATAATATTTCATGGCAACTAACTTTAAATCTAATATTTACAGCTTATGTAAAGTTACAAAACATTATACATAAACAATTTTTTGTTGTTGTTGGATTTAACGTCGCACCGACACATGATAGGTCATATGGCGACTTTCCAGCTTTAATGGTGGAGGAAGACCCCAAGTGCCCCTCCGTGCATTATTTCATCACGAGCGGGCACCTGGGTAGAACCACCGACCTTCCGTAAGCTAGCTGGATGGCCATAAACAAATAATCTTGTCTTTGACAGAATACCTCATAATCTATGTGTTTCAACGCCAAAAGGGAACATTGTAACATTTTTTAAATAGTTCATGTTTACAGGTTTCAGTAAACAATGACGGGTGGTAGTCATTTCCTGACGGAAAGTTACAGACCAAGAGGGTAAAACATAAAATGGTATGGCAAGAGACAAGCTTCTTTAATCATCATATAGAGAGAGAGAGAGAGAGAGAGAGAGAGAGAGAGAGAGAGAGAGAGAGAGAGAGAGAGAGAGAATGACGTAATTAGTTGAAAATATAAGAGAAAAATACGTGATATTGTAACGTGTGATTTGAATTAAAATTAAATTGCGTGATTTTCGTGGACCTTTCAATAGCTGTATTTCAGTAACTTTATACATTAATACCATTTAATATTCTCTTTATTTTTTTTATGATCCGATGCTTGTCAGAAACAAATAAAATGTATACCAGATTTTAGAAGCGAAACAAAGGTCCCATACATTTACACGAATTTGTCATGTAACAATTTTGCAACATTCTGATTGGATAGGATATCCATTAATTGTACAGAACTAAATTCTGGAAAAAAATCAGCACAAATGAATATACAGGGTTTTTGACAACTACCGGCGTAATGTTAATCTAATTATCAGTTATTAAATATAATATACGTTTTCAGACGTATAAATTTAAGGTTCTTTAACTGAAGATAACTAACTATTCCATTGTAACGAACAAAATACATTGTTTTCAAGTCAGATCAGAGACATATATTAACCTTCATATTTAACTGGCAAATGCCTTAGAAATGCATTTTTGCAAGTATTTTAGATACAAGAAAAGGTCTTTGCGTAATACAGGAAAATGTATTGAGCATTTCAACCGAAAAGCATACGAGTGCAGATTTTTAACCAAGTACTAGTATTTACAATATGCACACGAATGAACGTGATACTACGATGTTGAAAAGACAAAAGAAACGATAGCACGATAATAAAAGATCGGAAACACATCAAAATAGATATCTATGACACAATTTTGACTTTTCACCACCGCAGTTTCGTTGTTTATACTTTTAACCTACCTAGTTTTGTGTTTTCATCATCGCGGTTTCGACTTTTCACCGTACCTTCGTATTTTGACTTTCCCACATCGTATTGTCATTCTTTTGTTGTTTCGAGCTCAAAGATCTTGCGTCCTAATGCAACTTTAATATTAGTTCTATACATAAACGTCGGACTTCAATATTTTACGATTTTGACATTTCATCTAGTCCGACGTTTTATCGAAAGTATGAATTTCCCGGTAGAGCTTTCCGCAAAAGTTCTAGCGGAAGGTTTTACAAGTTCACGGTAGAAGTGACTTGAAAGCGATAGCTAAATACCAACAGCGGACAAAGAAACCTAATTTACACATCCATTGAACATACTGTCTTACTGAAAATATTGAAGATCAGTCCGCACTTTGAAAATGAAATTTACATCCATTCACTTTCACAACACAACACGAACTGTCAAATTTTCTTTATTATAAAGATTAATTTTAGACGAAAAAATATTCTCACTGTCGGATTTGAAAAAAAATGCGGCCCGTTACTAACGTATTGTCTATTTAGTATGCATATGTTTATAATCGATGGGTGTAATCAGCATTTATTGGTTGTAATTTATTAAAAGTTACTTAAATTAGTTGTAAAGTCCTATCAAAGCATTTTAAAAGGCTTGTCCACATGCGTTCGGCGGTACCCATGCGTTAAATAATGGCCGCAGATTTTTTTTACAAGTGTCGTAGGCTAAACGTATTTGTTTTCGTCTAAGCATGTATAATTGATTCTATATATTTATTCGGTGTTGTATTGTTCATGATATTTCAATAAATTACGCTAGAAGTTTCTGTGAATGCGTCGGGGAAGTGATTGGTGGTGCAGTTTTAGTTACGGTAAACCAATGTTTCACGTGTTTGAGAGTTTTCCTACATTACACTTCAATAAAATAAAGTCGTAATCTGTGCTATGCAAATGGATGACATTCGATTAAACTTGACACAGGGACATGTTGAACGTCCAAATATTTAAAGGCGCCCTGTGCAAGTTTAATGTTATTGAACTACTTTAATATAGAACTGACGAAGCGATGACCATTGTGATTATAAAAACTAGTTTGTTTGTTTTGGGTTTAACGCCGTTTTTCAACAGTATTTCAGTCATGTAAAGGCGGGCAGTTAACCTAACCAGTGTTCTTGGATTCTGTACCGGTAAAAACCTATTCCCCGCAAGTAACTGACAACTTCTATACATGAATTATCAGAGGTGGAGGACGAATGATTTCAGACACGATGTCTTTTATCAAATCGTTACGGAGAACATACGCTCAGCCCGGGAATCGAACTCGCGACCCCACGATCCGTAGACCAACGCTCTCCCTACTGTGCTAAGCGGGCGGGCTTATAAAAACTATTTGATTGAGTTAGATTTTACGGCCAACCGACACAAAAAGGCCATATATCGCCGAAAATAAGCGCTTTGAAAACGTAAATTGTAAAGCATCTCTAAAAACACAATTTTGTAAAAATGGATAAACATATAAAATGTAAAGTAAATTGTAAAGCACGTCTAAAAACATTAATGCAAAAACGTTTATAAAGGGTTAAAATTTTAGTGACAAACAACAATATTTCGTGATGCCTTTCCTTTCATTCCGAGACAATACTCCCCCCTATCTTTCTCTGCCTTTCCTCTTTCTGATTACTTTAGTCTTTAGTACTTAACGTTGTTCTATTTTCTATTTTTAATTAAAAATATATGATTTTAGATATTGTGATAAATGCCTATCTGCTTTAAAAAGGACAAGATATTGCTGATTGAAATGTTTTCAAACAACTCTTTCAAAGATTGAACGTCTAAGTATGTACTGCGCTGTGGACAGTCGACTAAAATATGTTTAATAGTAAGCGGTGTCTGACATGTTACACAGGTTGTTCTTCTTTGTTCAGAAGATAAGAATGAGTCAAACGGGTATGACCTATTCGACAACGAGAAAGAACAACTTCCTCCCTGCGAACAGATCTGTTCCCTTGGTGCCATTCACCTAAAGTAGGTTTAACATCATGAGGTTTATTGAACGAAGCATTGTTCCATGACGATTGCCATTTAGATAAAATGTATTTCTTGACATTTGGCCTAAAATCAGTATATGGTAATTTCATATTAGATTGTGATAATAAACGTGATTTCTTTGCTGCAGTATCAGCATCCTCGTTTCCATCAATACCAACATGACTAGGAATCCAACAGAATATGATAGACTTTTTGAAAGATAGTGCATGAACCCTGAGAAGACTATTTTGAATGAAAGGATTTTCCATGTTTCTGTAATGAATTGACAGTAAAACAGAAAGCGAGTCGGAAAAAATAATAAACTTTTCTTTACTATATTTTGATATAAAATGTAGGGCCAAATCAATAGCTTTGGCCTCGGCTGAAAAAATTGTTGCGTTATTTGGTAAACGTAATTTTGACTGATGAAGGTGACTGATGGCCGCACAGCCAGTCCCCGAATCATCTTTCGAACCATCAGTGTAAATTGGAAAATAATCCTTGTAAAGTGACTTGATCTCATTATATTTGGATCTAAATATTTCAGGATTTGTTTCTGACTTTTTAAAGGCCGTCTTCAAATAAAAAAGAACTGTAGGGGAAGCAAGAGTCCATGGTGGCGTATCCGGAATTGAATTTTCTTTGATATCTTCGAATTCAAAGTCAGTTTCATTCATAGAAGATTTTATCCGGAATCTAAAGTGTAACAGATAAAACAGAA
Source organism: Mercenaria mercenaria (assembly GCF_021730395.1). NCBI lineage: Eukaryota > Metazoa > Mollusca > Bivalvia > Venerida > Veneridae > Mercenaria > Mercenaria mercenaria. The sequence goes on from NC_069378.1 coordinate 5,983,601, forward strand.
CATTGCGGAACTCACTGTTCCTGCTCAAAAGAGACAGAAAGGGTAGAACCAATACGAACTTTAGAAGTGCGATCTGATAAAAATTCGGAGATAAATAGTGGAAGACGACCTTTTAAACTTAAGTCGTCAAGGTCCTTCATAATACCATATTTCCATGTGGTATCATAAGCTTTTTTCTAAATCGAAAAAGACAGATACAAGATGTTTTTTCTTGACAAATGCATCACGAATAAAATTTTCCAGTCGAACAAGGTGATCAGTTGTGCTACGCTGTTTGCGAAAACCACTTTTGAAAGTTTGTTATAAGGCCTTGAGATTCTACAAAACCAAACTAATCTAGAATTAATCATACGTTCTGTTTTACATAAGCAACTAGTTAGAGAGATCGGTCAATTACTGGGGTCGGTGTTATCTTTCCAAGGTTTAACCGCCTCGGCAGCCTAGTGGTAGAGCGTCCGCTTCGAGTGCGGGAGGTTTTGGGTTCGATCCCCGGCCGCGTCATACCAAAGACGATAAAAATGGTACTAGCAGCTTCCTCGCTTGGCGCTCAGCATTAAGGGGATAGTGTTAGGACTGGTCAGCCCGGTGTCAGTATAATGTGACTGGGTGGGGTATTATGCCATGTGTCTACAGCGTGATATTCCAGTGAGGTAGCACTGTCACAAATTGACATACTGGCCTTATTTTATCTGTATTGTAAATGCAGGTATTGCATCATCTTTTTGTAAATTTTTGAGTTATTGAGGTAAATGTTTGATTTCACGCATGAAATACCTCTCATGTTTTTCTGTATTTCATAACTTAAATTTCCATGTAAATTTCATTAAATTCTGTTCAGTAATAAGAAAGTTGATATTTTATAAACTTCAGTAATTTATGTTTTTATCCCCAAAACCACTATAATGGGCCTCAAATTGTCAATTTCAATTCGCGCCAAAGTAGTTAGATTCCCCGGCTATATCGTGAATCCCGTGAAAATGACAATAGTCATAGCTCACGGCTTAGCCGTGAATCCCATGAAATTTTGTATTTGGCGGGACATTATCCTTTAAATAGACTGGACTAGATATGCCTTGCGCACACCACCTTACGACTTTATAGACGAATCTATGTCTGAATTATTTTCTTGCTAGAAATTTATGCTCGATCGAGCTTCTTCCGCCAGACGATTTTACCTGGTGATGTCATAACCCGGAAGTACAATGCCCGAGGTTCACTTGTCTTCACTCGCCTGGATGTGATATTCCCAGCGCAGAGCTTACGTCCCATGGTTGTGCCGCAAACCGCAAAGACGATGATTTTTGTTATCCTCTGAAGTCAGCTCAGGGATGCAATCACCTACCACCATAGGGAGCCAATACGGAATCAACGTATTCACGGTTTAAAGGGACTGAATTTAGAAATCTGTTTTGTTTGTGCTACTTAAAGTTCACAATTACATTAAAGACCTGTGTCACGTCAGATTAGAATGGAAGTATAAGAACTTTTGTATCTAGAGATACTGAACTTTTTTTATTTTTCTTTCTTATAATCAGTTTTTTTTTCTTTTCATATCTATTCATTGTAAATAATCATCTTATGTAAATAAATTTGTAAATATTGTAAAGGGTGTTGATTTGTTTTGATGGTTACTGTCGCCGGTTCGGCCTTTCCTGTCACAATGGTGTCAGAAGTGGGATTGGTCGACCAGACACAGTAGCTATTCGAACATTATTAACACCCATTTAACTGCAGCAATAATCTGTAAAGATTCCTCTTGTTTTGTTCTATTGGTACACATATAATAGTTTTATTCATTTTTCAGAGTGACATCTTACCTCAGACAAGACAAGACAGATCCATAGCTTCAGCTAACCAGCTTTAGTGGTCACAGATTGATAGACAGTTGTTTACGACACTTGGATTCTGGGGTGAGTTCGTTCCTTTTATTTTTCTTTTGGGTTTTTGTGTCACTCTATGATTAAGCCATCATATATCTGTGCTGAGAGTGACCGCCCTTGAAAGGAGAGTTTCCTACTCACTCTTACTTGTGCGTCGCCCTACTTCTCCCAGTGATCCTATTAGGTATTAGTGTGCTGTATACATACCAGATACAGTATTATTTTTTTTTTATTTGTGTGTGTTAGCAAGCTTGTTTACTTGCATATACTTTTACCTACTTTTAAGTTTTAGTGCTACACAGTTGTGTTATACCTATACTTTATCTTTGGATAAAGCACTTTGATTTATTTTTGTTTATTTGTTACACTAAAGTGTTAACACTAGTTACAGTTGATTGATATTTGATAAGGCTAGGGTATTGTTACAGCCTACTGTCACTGTACTTTGTTGATTGTTGCCTATGCAACCTTGATTGACACATAGTACTGTTGCGCAACTTAGTGTATTATTATTTTAGTGAGGACGTTTTGTGTAGTATATACGTAGAGTATAGTATTTTGTTTTGGCTCCAGTGGTAACTGTAGAGCTTTAGTGTAAACTAGTGTAGTCTAGTATTCCCTCACGATTGTTTATTTAGTGTCTCAGGTTGTTATAGTAGCTGTTGTACTGTAGTGTTATATAGTGTTAACGTAGTGTAATCATGACTAGTGTAGTAGAGTTAACGAAGGTAGGAAAGGAGTTAGGTTATGAAGGAGAGGAGTTACGTAACTTTGTTAAGGAAGAGCAGGCTAGGGAACGTGAGGAAAGACATAGTAGATTAGAGGCAGAGAAAGATAGAGTAGAAGCAGAGAAGGAAAGGTTAGAGTTAGAAGCTAGATTGCAGAAAGAAAAGATAGAATATGAAAAACAAAGTAGTTTAGAAGCAGAGAGAGAAAGAGAGAAGGAAAGGTTAGAAGCAGATAGGGAAAGATTAGAGTTAGAGGCTAGGTTGCAGAAGGAAAAGATAGAGTATGAACGTAAGTTAGAATTAGATAAGTTAGAATACGGACGTAAGTTAGAACAGGATAAGTTAGAAATGGAAAAGGAGAAGTTAATGTTAGCTAGGAAGTTAGAAACAGAAAAGGAGGAAGCAGAAAGTAGGAAATTAGAAACAGAGCATAAGTTTAAGACAGACTTAGAAAAGATGAGTAAGAAAAAGGTAAAGGTTAAGATGTCTCCCTTTGATGAGAAAATTGATTCCATGGATGCGTACTTGAATGTGTACGAAACGTACGCTGTTGCGCAGGATTGGGATAAAGAGATATGGTCACTTAACTTACCGTTCCTTCTAAAGGGTACGGCAAGAGAGGTTTTTGATAGGCTTCCGTTGGAAGATAGGAAGGATTATGATAAACTGAAAGCCGCTTTGCTACGTCAGTTCGAACTCACTGACGATGGCTATAAGAAAAAGTTTAGAACTGAGAGGCCTCGTGATAATGAGACCTTTGTGATGTTTCTAGCCAGAATAAGTAGATATTTAGATGATTGGCTTAGACTGAGTAAGGTAGATAAAACGTACGAAGGATTGTTAGATTTTATTCTTAGGGACCAATTTTTAGATGTATGTAATAGAGAACTATACCAGAATTTGAGTAGTAAGAGGTTAGTTAAAGCTAAGGATGTAGCAGAAGATGCAGATTTGTTTGCAAAGACTCGTGGAGGTCCCAAGTATGTCGTGAATCGAACCAATAAGGACCGGAGCCATAAACCATATGAAATACCTCAGAGACAGTATCCTATTAGTCGTAATGTAGGCACTAGTAATAGAGGTAGTAGCAATGTTGCTAATAGAGGTAGAGGTTTTCAACCCTTTGGTGTACTGAAGTGTAATAAGTGTGGTCGAATAGGGCATAGTTCATATTACTGTAGGAGTGGAAAGTACGGCGGTAATAGTGCCAATGCAGCAGCAGAGTTAGAAGTAGAGCAGGAACAGGAAAGTAGTAAAGGGGAGAATAGAAATAGTAAGGAAAGTAGAAATAGAGGTAGAGGCCGTGACCGATCTAGGAGTAGAGGGTAGAGGAAGAAATAGAGATAGAGATAGAGTAAGTCAAGTAGGTCAGAGAGTGGAAATAGTATATAGAACAAGTGATGTTGAGGAGTTAGGTATGCTTAGTGTAAGTACATGTCCTACAAAACCCGGTACTTGTAATGGTAGGGATGTAATCGCTATGCGAGATACAGGCTGTACATGTGTGATAGTGAAACGGGACTTAGTAGAAGCAAGTCAGTTTTTAGAGAAAACCCGTAGATGTAAGTACATAGATGGGAGTGAACATAGGCTAAATGTAGCTAGAATAGATATTGATTGTCCGTATTTCAAGGGTACAGTAGAGGCGTTGGTTTGTAGATAATCCTACCAATGATGTTATAATTGGTAATGTAGAGGGAGCTGTAGAACCTCAGTTTAGTAGTTTAGCTTCAGCAGTAGAGACTAGGGCGCAAGCCAAAGTTAAGAAGCAAGTAAAGCTTAAGGTTCCGTCTCAGATTTTAGATGTATCTAGAGAGGAATTCTTAGAAAAGCAACAGAAAGATAGCACTTTAGATTTGTGTAGAAAGAAGGCTGAGGAAGGTATGATTAGGCAGTGTAGAGGTAAAGGTTCAGTAGGTTTGAGATAAGGAATAGATTGTTATATAGAGAGTATACCGCCCAGACATTTAGACAAAAGTAGACAGTTGATTGTACCTAAATGTCTTAGAGAAACTGTGATGAAAGTTGCACATGATTCGTTACTGTCAGGCCATTTAGGTATAAGGAAAACTAGTGATAGGGTATTAGGCGAATTTTACTGGCCAGGAGTAATGGCAGAGGTTAGGAGGTACTGTCAGTCATGTAGTATTTGTCAACGTACTATAGCTAAGGGTAGAGTAAGTAAAGTTCCGTTAGGAAAAATGCCTTTGATTGATACTCCGTTTAAGAGAGTTGCCGTCGATATCGTTGGTCCGATCGAACCTATGACTGATAGGAAAAACAGGTACATTTTGACTATGGTAGATTATGCTACTAGATATCCAGAAGCCATAGCACTACCTAGTATTGAAACTGAGAGAGTAGCAGAGGCATTAGTAGATATGTATAGTAGATTAGGAGTGCCAGAGGAAATGCTTACCGATTGTGGATCGCAGTTTACGTCAGACCTTATGGCAGAAGTTAGTAGGTTATTGTCATTAAGGCAGTTAACTACAACACCGTATCACCCTATGTGTAACGGTTTAGTAGAGAAGTTTAACGGTAGTTTGAAGCAAATGTTGAAGCGTATGTGTAGTGAGAGACCTAGAGATTGGGATAGGTATTTGAATGCTATGTTGTTTGCTTACCGTGAAGTTCCGCAAGAAAGTTTGGGATTTTCTCCCTTTGAGTTACTTTACGGTAGAACAATCCGTGGACCGATAACTGTGCTAAGAGAGTTATGGGCTGGTAAGACGGAGAATGATGAGGTTAAAACCACTTACCAGTATGTTATGGATTTGCAAGAAAAGTTGGAGGATACGTGTAAGATAGCTCAGCAACAGTTAGCAAAAAGTAGTGCTAGATACAAGAAGTATTACAATAGGAAGGCTAGAGATAGGAGGTTTAAGGCAGGTAGTAAGGTACTTGTATTGTTACCTACGAAACATAATAAGTTGTTGTTACATTGGAAGGGTCCTTACGTAGTAGTAGAGGTAGTAAATAGACTAGATTACAGGATAGATGTAGACGGAAAGTTGAAAACGTTTCATGCAAACATGCTGAAACAGTACTGTGAAAGGAAGGATGATAGTAAGTCTATACCAGATAAGGGTATTTTAAGTAAGGTTGGAGCAGCTATTGTAGAGGAGGATCAGAGAGATTATGACAGATTAGATCCGAATGAAAGTAGTGATGAGTTTTCGAGTAGAGTAGAAAAGGATATAGTTTTGTGTCCTATAAAGCAGGGTACAGAAACGTACAAAGATGTAGAGATAAATCCAGAGTTACCAGTAGAATGTAAGCAGGAAGTAGTAGACTTGTTAGAAAATTTCTCAGATGTACTGACAGATATTCCTGGAAATACTAACTTAGTTGAACATGATATTCAGTTGTCAACTACAGATCCGATAAGAGTAAAGGGTTATCCTATTCCTTTTCATTCGCAGCCAGTAGTGAAAGAGGAAGTAGATAAATAGGAGGAAATGTTTTCAAAGCTATCTAAGTATAGATATTTTTCTAAACTAGACTTGAGCAAAGGTTACTGGCAGGTTCCTTTGTCTGAAAAGGCAAAACCCATGACTGCTTTTGAAACCCCGAAAGGTTTGTTCCAGTTCCGTAAGATGCCCTTTGGATTAGTTAACGCACCAGCAACGTTTTGTAGACTGATGCGGAAGGTTTTGAAGGACCTAGGGCACTCAGATAGCTTCATAGATGATATCCTGGTGTATACAATCACATGGCCAGAACATGTAGTAGCCCTTACTGAGTTGTTAACCAGACTAAGAGAGGCTAAGTTAACAGCAAAACCGACTAAGTGTTTTATAGGTTTTCAGAAGTTAGAATGTTTAGGGCACATGATAGGAGATGTTCAGACCCTTGAACCAGTTCCAAATAAGGTACAGGCTATACAGGATGCCGAAAGACCGAAAACCAAGAAGGCAATACGTTCATTCTTAGGTGTAGTTGGATTTTACAGAAAGTTTATCCCAAATTTTGCAGCCATTGCAGTTCCACTCACAGATTTGACGAAAAAGGGTCAGCCAAATCTTGTAGAGTGGGGTGAAAGTCAAGAAAAGGCTTTCCAGACTTTGAAGGCTAGCTTAATGGGTCCGCCTATTTTGAAGTTGCCAGATTTAGATCAGACTTTTATATTGAGAGTAGATGCTTCAGATTTAGGTTTAGGCTCAGTATTGCTTCAGGAAAGTGATGGAGAGAAATTACCTATAGCGTATGCTAGTAGTAAATTGCTACCTAGGGAGCAAAAGTACTCAGTGATAGAGAAGGAGTGTTTAGCGATAGTATGGGCAGTAGCTAAGTTTCACCGGTATTTGTTCGGTAAAGACTTTGTATTAGAGACAGATCATCAGCCGCTCACTTATTTGAATAAAGCGAAACTTAGCAACTCCAGGCTGATGAGATGGGCATTGGCATTGCAGCCATATAGGATCAGTATTAGAGCAATTCCTGGTAGAGAAAATGTAGGCGCAGATTATTTAAGTAGAGTGTAGACAGGTGGCTATATTATATGATGTACAGATAGTGACAGTGTGCGTTTTCTTTTGTGTTTGCTATTTTCAGTATGTCATTTTGTTTTCATTTAAGAAAATTATAAATTTTCTTTTTAAGGGGGGACGTGTGTCACAAATTGACATACGGGCCTTATTTTATCTGTATTGTAAATGCAGGTATTGCATCATCTTTTTGTAAATTTTTGAGTTATTGAGGTAAATGTTTGATTTCACGCATGAAATACCTCTCATGTTTTTCTGTATTTCATAACTTAAATTTCCATGTAAATTTCATTAAATTCTGTTCAGTAATAAGAAAGTTGATATTTTATAAACTTCAGTAATTTATGTTTTTATCCCCAAAACCACTATAATGGGCCTCAAATTGTCAATTTCAATTCGCGCCAAAGTAGTTAGATTCCCCGGCTATATCGTGAATCCCGTGAAAATGACAATAGTCATAGCTCACGGCTTAGCCGTGAATCCCATGAAATTTTGTATTTGGCGGGACATTATCCTTTAAATAGACTGGACTAGATATGCCTTGCGCACACCACCTTACGACTTTATAGACGAATCTATGTCTGAATTATTTTCTTGCTAGAAATTTATGCTCGATCGAGCTTCTTCCGCCAGACGATTTTACCTGGTGATGTCATAACCCGGAAGTACAATGCCCGAGGTTCACTTGTCTTCACTCGCCTGGATGTGATATTCCCAGCGCAGAGCTTACGTCCCATGGTTGTGCCGCAAACCGCAAAGACGATGATTTTTGTTATCCTCTGAAGTCAGCTCAGGGATGCAATCACCTACCACCATAGGGAGCCAATACGGAATCAACGTATTCACGGTTTAAAGGGACTGAATTTAGAAATCTGTTTTGTTTGTGCTACTTAAAGTTCACAATTACATTAAAGACCTGTGTCACGTCAGATTAGAATGGAAGTATAAGAACTTTTGTATCTAGAGATACTGAACTTTTTTTTTTTTTCTTTCTTATAATCAGTTTTTTTTTCTTTTCATATCTATTCATTGTAAATAATCATCTTATGTAAATAAATTTGTAAATATTGTAAAGGGTGTTGATTTGTTTTGATGGTTGCTGTCGCCGGTTCGGCCTTTCCTGTCACAAGCACTATACTGTTGGGCATTGTACTCACTGCTACAAGTAGACACCGTCGTTTATATGACTGAAAAATTGTTGAAAAAGACGTTAAACCCGAACACACACTTTCCCAGGTTTTGGTATGGGGATAACTATAGCTTCTCTCCGAGAATCTTGAAAAAATCCAGTTTTCCACGTGATGTAAATTTCGAGGAGGAGCTCCAATGATTCTGGTGGTAAATGTTTTAAAAGTTGATGGTGGATTTGGTCAGGACCAGCTGCAGTATCGTGGCATTTCTCAAGGGAGTCGAGTAATTCTGTAAGTGAAAAAGGTTTATTATAATCTTCATCATTATTTGAACTAAAATGTAAAAAGTTATTTTCTTCAGTTGATTTAACGTTTTGGAAAAGCTGATCATAAAAACTAGTGAACTGATCATATCAGCTTATCTTAGTTGCCATGAAAAATTCGGATCCGTTTAACAGTTTGTTAAACCCGAAAAGACGTATTATGTTAAGACGCAGATGTCAGTCCGTTAGCATTGTCGTGCCCGCTCTAACTCTTGAACCCCTTGAAGGGTTTCGAAGAAACTCAATACGAATGTTCAACACATCGGGACAACGTGCGGATCGCATTTTCTGGATAGTTCGCTCCAAGGTCAAGGTCACACTTTGGGGTTAAAGGTCTTATGAATGTTTCGGGTCCACTCTGTAACTCTTGAACTGCCTGAAGGATTTTGAAGAAACTTGGCACAAACATTCACAATATCAAGACGACGTGCAGAACACATTTTTGGCTGGCTCATTTCAAGGTCAGTGTCCGTTTGAAAACAATTTTAAAGACATTCGCAGATGTGTTCATACGGCGGTGCACATGCAACTTTGTGGTATTTTATCAATAAACATGACTGCCTTCAATTGTACAGCAGTTTATATTTGGCGAATAGTTTATGCTGTTGTCCAATTTAAACATTAATCTCTCAACACAAGTATTATTGAGGATAATTTGCTGCTTCACTCATTAACTTCGATGAAGGCGATTTCAATTTTCCATCAAGAAACTCAGCGAATGTTTTTTTCACGTTTCTGGCGTATAACGTTACACAACCTAACAACATCATGTCCTGTCATAACATACAGGAATTACTCTGGTGTAGTATGTATTTATTTTCATTGTCTAGTCTGTTTTTCCTCTGATCCATACATAACTCGTAACTCATTTTTCATTAACTTAGTTAGGTCATTTTCTCCATCTCATGGAAAATTCAATGTAGGATTCTAATAAAATGTCATTGATGATACCAAGAGCACGAAATAGTACTATTTACGTAATTTGTTGTTAAAGCATCAAAAAGTGTTTTGAACTGTCTCGGCGATATATGTCCATTTTGTGTCGATTCGCCGTAAAACCCAACGCACTCACTCACTGTTTAATGTAGTTTTGGATACCAAGTAGTCTATTGGCCAGTTTTTCAACTCTAGCACTAAGAAAGGCTCAAACCAGTATTAGTTAAGCCACCTTGTTTTCTAACGGATTTTTACTAATACCCGGCGGGTATATTTGCGATGTATTAGCTAAGCCTTGGTCACACACTATGAACATGTAGATACAGTCATCGGACCGTTTCGCTGTATTTTTCATATATAAAACGTGTTACTTTGGTGATTTACTACTTTCGAAAAAGAAATTCACATAGAAATCATAGAAAAATACAAAGACACAGAAGCACTAGCGTCCGTCTAATGAATGGAAAAAAATGTTTGCTGGGAAAAAAGGTGAATTTATTTCAATGTAAGACTACAAGCATTCCTATGTTTGCTCATTGTCTTATTGTTTTCATTATTCCTAAATGATCCACCTTTCCTGTACAAAACACGTGCAATATGCACTTGTAATTAGGAATGCATTTGTAAATTTAAATTAATAGTATAGGTACTCAAATTGCACTTGCAAATGCATGAATTTCAAAATCCACACGTCATTGAAAGGATACGTATATACACAGACGTGCGTATCCATATATATATATATATATATATATATATATATATATATATATATATATATATATATATATATATATATATATATGTTCACCTACATATTTGTGCGTTACCTGTACTTATAATTAAATACATGCACTTATATATTTATGCTTGCATGTATATTTTGAAACGTGTACAAACGTAGCGAATTTAGTAAAGTTAAAACTGAAGAGTTGAATCTGTTACATTTTTAGTTCGACTTTTCGAATAAAAAAATGAGCTTTTGCACTCGCCCCAGCGTCGTCGTCGCTGTTGGTTTAAGTTTTTTTTATAAAGCAAAACATCTGCAATACTAGCTTTACTGAGACGAAATCTATCCAAAAGTCCAAATCATCGTACATTACGAAAGGGTTTGCTCAGTCCCGTATCATTCCCTCCCTCCTCAACATTTCTGCTTTAACTTCATACTGGAAATTTAAATCCATGTCTAAATATTGCGCCTCCATCTTTTCTTAAACCACCTATGCCCCAGGTTTAAAATAACAATAGAAAGATAAGCCATTGCTGACACCGCTCAAAGTAGAAAAATCCAATCGAAGGTTTTTCTTTTATCGAGCCCTGTTATTCATGTGCTGCCTTAATCGTTGTAAATATATCAGACACGGCTTAAGTCAGAGCTTAAGTCATTACTTAATAGTTGAAAAACTGGCCATATAAGTTTGTCCTTCAAATAGTACGTTCCTGATGCATTTTCAAATAATGTATTGAACCTATTGCCTCAAGAATTTTCAGTTGACACAGAATGTACCCCTTCAATTTTAATAAAAAAATTGTCTGGTTTCCATTGCCCTGTATCTACTATACTTTTTTCGCTTATTTCTTACAGTTGTTACGGTGTCACACATTTCTAATACAGAAGAAGTTGAACCTCTACAGATCGCCTTACACGACAAAACGAAAATATTACAGGCTCGGTTTGATTGAGACTTTTATTAAACAATACCCAAAGCTATGAAAGCGGGAATATTGGAACCACCCATCGGAACAGTCCTGATTCAACGTACGAGGAGACTTTTTACATCCGCCACACTGCACAAGACGCTACTGTGATAATAAAATATAACAAGTGGAAACACCACAGGTCGCTCAATACGTCAAAACAAAATGCTGCAGGCTCAGTTTGAAAACAATGTTAAGAGACATTCACAAATGTGTTCATACGGCGGTGCACATGTGACTTTGTGGTATTTCTATCAATAAACACCACTGCCTTCAATTATAGAGCAGTTTATACTTGGCAAATATTTTATGCTGTTGTCCAATTTTTTCATTAATCTCTCACAACAAATATTATTTTGAGGACAATTTGCTGCTTCACTCATTACCTTTGATGAAGGCGATTTCAATTTTCCATCAAGAAAATCAGCGAATGTGTTCTCACATGCTACACAACCGACCAACCCTGTTATAACATATAAGAATTACTCTGGTGTAGTATATATTTATTTTCATTGTCTGGTGTGTTTTTCCTCTGGTCTATACATAACTCTTAACTAATTTTTTTTATTAATTTAGTAGGGTCATTTTCTCCATCTTTTAATGTTTCTATGAATCTGCCAATGAACGGTTCAAGTTCTAACACTTTAACTTGCTCATCCATGGACAATTCAATGATGGGTTCTGTTAAACTGTCATTGATGACACCAAGAGCACGGAATAGTACTAATTACGTAACCGTTGGTTAAGGCATTAAAAATGTTTTTGAACCATGTTTAATGTAGATTTGGATACCAACTAGTCTGTAAGTTTGTCCTTCAAATAGTGCGTTCCAGGTGCATTTTTAAATAATGTATTGAACCTATTGTCTCGAAAATTTTCAATTGGCACAGAATGTACTCCTTCAAATTTGATAAAAAATTGCCAAAAGAGGATCACCAGTACCATCCTTAAAAAAAGTTTGGAAACATCCCTTATGCTTGAAACTGGATTAGTAGCTTTAAAATATGAAGCATTCTTTTCCTGTATTAATTCAACTTCTTTTTCGCACAATTCCTAAAACTGCAGTATGGAGTGAACTGAACATTAAATTTATTGAATAATTTTGTTAACTTGTAAAGACGCGCGCGCAGAATAACTGTATTCTTTTGTATTTGCATGATGGTAATTATACATGACTTGCATGAATAAATTGAGAAATACAAGTACAAATCTGTGTTAAAGACCACCTCTGAACAGAGACCACCTGGCTCTAAAGATCACATGTTTCTTTCCCATTTTAACATTTGCAGTGTATTTTAACCTTTGAATAAAGACCACCTCCAAATAAAGACCACAATTCGGTTCTCCCAAGGGTGTTTTTATAGACAGGTTTGACTGTATCCCGTTACAAATTGACATTGACATATATTATATATCAGTCTGTTTAATGCCTAAGCATTTTATTGAATGAATACTACAGTTTGCTTAGTATTTGATGTTTAGACAAAGCCTTGTTTCTATAGGGTAAGATTGCTTTTTAAAACTGTACTGAAAGGAGATTGACTGAATAGAATTGCAGATGAAGTTGTGAAAACACATTAACTCATACAGGGCCAAAATTGTCCACCTGTCATCCTGTGATATAGCTGTATTAGAAAGATTTTTACGATGTTCATGTAGGAAAAAAAAAGGTCACTAGGTCGTGGTAGGTCTTTAACTTCTGCACACCTGTCAGTCACACAGTTGTTCAGTTTTATATAAAACTCAGCTTTTGTGTTCGTATTTCCTACAGTCACCAATATTTGTTAACACATCCTCAATGGTTTCATGGTATGTTTCAGCTTTTCCATCTGAATCTTCTTTTTAGCTCACCTAAGCACAAAGTGCTCAGGATGAGCTAATGTGATCACTTACCGTTCGGCGTCCGTCTGTCCGTCCACAATTTCCTTTAAACAACATATCCCCTGACACAACTAATGAACATTGGCTTTGATGTTCCTTGGGAGGTCTTCTTCCAAAGTTGTTCAAATGGTTTTGCTTGGTTGCACATAGGGGCCACCAATGCTAAAAATAGAAACATCTTTAAATGACATTTCCTCTAAAAATATTGGTCCAACTTTGAAAAAAAAAATCTTGTGTGATCCTCAACCAAGTTTGTTCAAATTATACAGATTCCGATTCGTCAAAAAAAAAACAACATTGCCGCCAGTGGGTATGGTTACTTTTCCCTATATGTATATAGCAGAAACTTTAAAAATCTTCTTGTCTGAAACTGCTGGCCCGAATTTGAAATTATATCACACAAACGGATCTTGTGTAGCCCTATGCCAAGATTGTTCAGTTTATTACTATGAGTCCTAAACATGGCCACCGGGGGTGTGGTCTCTTTACCTATATGTATATAGTGGAAATGTTAAAATTCTTCTTGTATGAAACTACTGGCCCAATCTTAAAATAAATTCACATAAATGGTCCTTGTGTGCTCAACTACCAAGATTGTTAAAATTATTCCGATTCGTCAAAACAGCGTGGCCGCTACGGGGGCGTGGTCACTAAAGTTCTTCTTGACTGTATGAAACTACTGGCCCGATTTTTAAATAGTTTCGCACAAATGGTCCTTGTGTGATCAAATTATTTTGATTCCTCAAAAACACATGGCCTCCAGAGGGCATGGTCAGTTTCCCCTAAATGTATATAATGGAAAATTGGAAAGAAATCGTGTATGAAACTGCTGGCCCGATTTTGAAATAATTTCACACAAATAGTCAAGAAGCAAGAATGTTCAAATTATTTTGATTCCTCAAAAATATGGCCTCCAGAGGGCGTGTTTACTTTTCGCTAAACATGTATGAAACTGCTGGTACAATTTGAAAATAATTTCATATAAATGGTCCTTGTGTGATCCACTACTGTTGAAATTATTTTTTTTTTCGTCTAAAAACATGGCCGCAAGGAGGTTGGGCCATTTTTGTCCCTATATAACAATGTATGTTTATATTGGAAACAGCAGATCCAATTTTAAAATAATTTTACACGAATGTTCCTTGGGTGACCCTTACAAAAGATTTCATAGGAGACTTGGTATTTTCCCTTTTTATGTGTGGAACTTTAAAATTTCCCCCATGTTTGATTTGTCATATACTCTTCCCCCCAATGTCTTACCTTCCCCTTCTCCCCCCCCCCCCCCCCCCCCCCCCCCCCCCCCCCCCCCCCCCCCCCCCCGGTAAACACACACATACACGTACCGGCTGTGTGTATTTAGTGAAATTTAACTTAAAGTGGCAACTAAACTTGGTGGCGATATGCGTTTCCCCTTTGACTCTAAAGAAAAGTCCTCCCTGATTATTTGTTAATTTGATCCATAATAGTTATGTCCTTAAAAAAAAAAATTTTTTAGTTGTTGCACCCCTTTTTTAAAAATTCTTCACACAATTTCGTTTGGTTAATGCCCAGTTCAGTCGATTTTTCACAGGGGTTACATCTAACTTGATGTTTCCAATGTCAAGCGCACGATCCCCCGGGGGGATTTTTTTTTCATGAAATTGACATCAAACGATAAAATAATTCTGAAATTTCCCGAGTCAAAGATTTCTTTCACGGCAGTAAAATCACATTTTTTATTTTTGTTTTCTTTTATTAATGTCTTTAAAGCTTTTCTTAAGCGGATTAATTAAATTTTGCTTCATGATTTTTAATATCTGATTATTATCATTCGATAAATGAACTGCATGTTTGCCCCAGCTGGTTCTTAAAAAGGGGCAACTCTGTAAAACATTTACGAATGAGTTATTATTTTGTAAAGTTCTTTCCATTTTTGTGAACTAATTCCGGACTCCCTTTTTGCAGCAGGATTTTTGTACTTCTTGGCTAAATGACTTTTTTATTAAAACATTTTTTTTCGGGTTGTTTCAAGTTTTTGTTTTTTCCCAATGTCTTATGCCTTGACAAAAACTTGAGAATTAGTTCTTGTGTTCAATTCCCCAACAAATTTGCACACTTTTTTAAATGCTTTTATTTGATAATATGTTTTGGTCATTTTGGCCATATTGTTTAAAAACCTCGGGCACAGAGCTTTTAATTTTAAACCCTGTAGTGATATTTTTAAGTATTTTAAACTTAAAAGTTTTTTTCAATTTCAGATTTATATGTACTTGCAACATATATCAACACAACAAGAAACAGCATGCAGAAAAAAAGTTTAAACAAACGAGTGAGTAGCGAGGGGGATTTGGGGTTTTTACGGCAAATCGCACAAAAGGGTATATATCCCCGAGAAGAAATATTGCAAACCCCCAACTGTAAGCATAAACTTGTTGTAAAAGGGAAACCGTACCTAACAACACCCATGAAAAATGTAAAGAACAGTTGAAAAATGTAAAACATATCTAAAAACTTCCATGTAAAAATGTGAAATATTAAAATCATTTTTGTAAAAATGTATATACGTATGTTTTGAAAATATCAGCTGCAAAACATAAAAATATTGAAGATGAAAATAAAAAATATGAATGTTAGATTTTTGTATATTCAATTTCTTTTTAAAAAACGATAAAATTTTCCGACTGAAACTTTTTCAAATAACTCTTTAAAAGATTGACGTCATGTTTTTATGCGTTGTGTGGAAAAGTTCAACAGCGATTAATATGTTTAATAGTTAGCGGTGTTTGAAATGGACACATTGGGGTTGTCTTCTTTATTTAAAAGTAAGAATGAGTCAAACGGGTGTGACCATTCGAAGGGGAAAAGAAAAACTTCCCCCCTGCGAAAGATTGTTCCCTGGTCCCTTTCCCCCTAGAGTGGGTTTGTTCTAAAGTTTATTGAATGAAGCATTGTTCCATGACAAATGCCATTTAGAAAATGTTTTTGTTTTTTGGCCTAAAAGGGGTTGTGGAAATTTAATTTTTGTAAGAAAAGGATTTTTTGTGCAGTATCGCTTTTCTTTTCCCAGAATACCAACAGACGGGAAAACCCAAACAAAATTTGTGTTTTTTTAAAGATAGTTCGAACCTGAGAAAAATATTTCGGTTTGAATTGACTGTAAAAACGGGGAAAGCGGTCGGAAAAGTTAAATTTTTTCATATTTTTTATATGAAATTTAGAGCTAAATCATAGCTTTGGCTCGGTAAAAATTTTTGTTGCATTTTTGGCAAAGTAATTTTGATTGGAAGGGGCTGACGCAGACAGCCACCTTTTATTTATCTTTTGAACCGCTGTGTAAATTGCAAAATGTCTTGAAGTTGATTGATTTTCTGATTTTGGATTGAATATTTTCTATGTATGCCCGTTTCAATCGTGTCAACGTACGTTTATTCGCAAACGAAAAAAGATTTTTTGTGTTGTGCATACACACCTTGTAGTTACAAAAAAATATTTATTTTAAAAACATAAAAACCCCCAAAATCAAACAAATGGATGAAATTTAGGTGTTAAAAAAAAAACTGACACACCTTGGAAATGCAAACACCCTAAAAATCGGACTTTTCCCTTTGGGAAAAATTTAGTATCCTGACATCCCTTTTTTGTTCTAGGGGTAAAGGGAATGTTTGGGAGGTTAAATTTTTTTCTATATCTTTCAAATTTCCCTTTTAAAAAAAACAACCTTAGTGGAGGTATAAGACTGAAAAAAAAGCTCGAAATTTTGCACTTTTAGAAAAAGTTTGGGTCTTTATATGATACTTACTATCATCTATAACGAAAATTTTTGATGTAGAACCCCCCCTTTCCAACCATTATGGTAAATTATTAAAGGGCGGTTTGCCCCTTTAAATATTTTTAAAAAAGGGTAGGTATACAAAAACCCCCATTTCTTATTTATGTAATACAAATTCCCAATTTTATGCGAAAAGTAGTCAGAGGAAATATTAATCTGTCTGGGTGCTCGAAATGAAAATAATTGCTTAGGAGTTACGGCCCTTGAATTTTTCAAAAAATAGAAAAATTGGCAACCTTTAATGGTGCATTGTTGTTTTTTTTATCTTTTTTCAGCTTCTTTCGAAAAAGTGTTTTAAATAGTATAGGTCATGCCCTGGGCTATAAAACCCCTTTTTTATGCCCCACTTCGAAGAAGGAGGGGTATATTGTTTTGTAAAAGTCTTCGGTCTTCTGTCGGGCGTTCGGTAGTTGACCAACGGTTTCCCCATGATAACCAAGAACGTTTGGGTTTGATCGCGAAAGTGATGAAAGGTTAGAATATACGCGTGACCTATGATTTTTAGGTCAGTAGGCAAAGTTTAAAAGGTCACAGTGACCCCAAACAGTTAAACGGTTTCGGCAATTTTGAGAACGGTTGGGCTGGGACCACAAAAATTGATACGAAGGTTGATCATGCCAGCAAATTTTCCCCATTGTTTTGGTTTAGTAGGTCAAAGGTCAAGGGCACATCAGCAAAAGTTTTGGACGATAACTTAAAAATGTTGGTCTAGGATCACGAAACATAAAAAGGGGGGTTGTCTGAAGAGGTGAGTTCTATTGTTTTGGGCAAAGGTCAAAGGGCCAGGCCCCGGGAAAAGTTGAGCCTTTTTAGAAGATAAATGGAGAATGCTTTGGGCATAGGATCACGAAACTTTTTCGGAGGTTATATAGATATGGTTTTGAGGGCAGTAGGTCAAAGGCACTTGACAGTTTTTTTAGCCTTAGCTTTTTTTTCATTACAAAAGCTTTAGATGTTCCTTAAAGTAAGCTTATCGTTTGCAGGACTTGATTTTAATAAATTTAACATTAAATAAAAAAGTGTTATTTCACGGCGTTTTAAATTCAATTAATCAGGGGTCAGAGGCAAAAGATCTTGTAGTAGTTCCGCAACACAAAGTCTAAAATGTTTGTTTAAAGAGATCTATCGATTACATGCGTACAATGTAATCGCGTTGTTCGTTTGAAATATGATTTTACGGTTTTTAGAGCCCTTAACCCATTTTGTTGTTTCCAGTCAAGTAGGCACCAAATTTTTTAAAAAAAATGACACACTAGTATTTTATATAAAATAATCTTATCAACTATTTTAAATTTTTTATAATCTTTGTAGGTGTTTCTTTTTTTAACAGATTAAAGGTTAATGTCATCTGGAAGAAAAGCATTTTTTATTTGTTGTTCCTTTTCCCCAAATATTTTAAAAATTTTATTTTTTTATAAACTTTTGTTCGTCTCCTGGCATTCTTTACTTTGTTTCGTATTGTTTTTAACCAAATTTCATTGCCTCTTTTAAAATGAGACATATTTGGTCTATCCGCCTCAAAACATGACTCCATATTTTATCTCAATACATGCATAGATTGAGTTAAATTTAAAAACAAAAACGAAATGTCAGGTGATTAGAGAGGCGTTATGGCCCTTGCATTTATTCACAGTTTCATGTTCTTCACATTTTATCGTAACTTATAAAAAACATGACTAATACATGCGAGAAACATTGCCGCGAAAATGTCAACTGATGTATACTTTTTTATTTACAACTTGTCTTTTAGTATTCAGTCCGTTAAAACAAATTTCATTTCGTTGATGATAACATTTGAAACTCGTCTTCAAATATTTTGAGTGATTTTTTAATTCTTATATACGTAATAATTTCATTTATCTATGGTGGCTTATTTAGGATGTTTCGTGATGTTATGTTGGCTTGCAAGCGGTTTATGCAACACATTTTTTTGTGTTGTCCTGGCACACACGCCAACACACCATAACAAAATTTTGAAAGTTGTGTGTTGTTTTGGTATGCGCGTCAACTCGACAAAACGAATCTGATAAAGATACACAGAACACGACAGAAGGATACATTTAATTCCGTATTTAACAGAGAGCTCGAGAAACGGAATTCACTGAAAGATAATAAGCAGGGTGGCTACCGACTCTGGAAAACAGGGAAAACAGGGAAAAAGTCTAAAAAAAATTCCCTGCATGGAGTTTCAGGGAATTTGAAAATTTTGAGAAAATCAGGGAATTATCAGGGAATTTTGAAAAAATTGAAAGAAAAAATTTAAAAGACTGTATAATTATGTCTTGGCTACTGGTGGTTTCTCTTCTTCAAAATAGTTACATTTATTTTATATAATACAGAATACTATTCTTAGCAAATGCACTCACTGTTTGATGATTCGAAAACTGTTATTCATCAACTATAAGAGATATGTTTTTGTTTCTAAAATGGAGAGAACCTAAAATGGAATTGAGCAACCATTGCCCCAGAGCTCAAATACTAATACATTGTACTTTGAAAGCAAGCAGAAGTTGTTACACAACTAAAAACTAAAATGAATTGAGTGTCAGTACATTACTGACATTAACAAAAGATTTAATATTTTTCTTTTTAAGTTAAAAAGTTAAAACTGCAGGAAAAGTTATTTTCCACTGCCTCCTATTAGAAACTAAAGTGCTGGATTGTTTATGTGTATATGTAACATCCTGTTTTGATTTACATAATTGTACTAACATTAATAGTGTTTAAAATTCAAAGTGAAAACTGCAGTTACTGGTAGTTTTGTGAGTATAGCTTGTTAGAAAACTGAATGGCTAGAATGTTTGTGATGTAGAACATTGATAATGTTTAGAAAGTTATATATTTGTAATGCTTAAAGGCTTATTTTTAACCTTCTGCTTTAATATGCAGTATGATTATGAAAATTGTAGTGTATTTGTGGCATTGTAAAGGAGAATGTTAAATCAGGCTCAGTTCATTTACATTAAAACATGATAACTGATTAAAGGTGGATAATCAGATTTTGGCCATGTAACGGATTTGTTCGAAACTTTAACATCTGATCATTTACACTGATTTATGTTCACTTAACACTTAATACAAATTAGATTTTCACTGGAGGTATTTTTAAAATTTCATTTTCCTATCCTGGTTGCCCAGCCAAGATAGAGTTATTTTATCATAAGTATAAATTTGATAAACATACTTTGCCTAAGGAAATGTATAAATATTAGACATATTGTAATATATTTGTAAAATATTTGCATTAAAAATTATGTTTTTAGATGGAATTCATTAGAAACGCAAGTTTGAAAAATTATTATTACCTCCCTTTGCCTATCTTGGTTGCGCAACCAAGATAGATTGGAAATAAATGAATTCAGAAGCTACACACAGCTTTTAAACTTGCATTTTGGTTCAGATTGCTCAATAGTTGATATGTCTATCAAATGCAAATGTAAAACTAGACATTGTATCGAAATAAAAAGAAATACCCAGCTTTTTATATACTTTCATATTAAAGGGGAGTAATTACAAAATTTTATAAAAATAATAAAATATACATTTTAAATAGGAATCTAACTCTTTGTAATCGGTCTTTTTGTTCCTTAAATAATTCTCTACCAGAATATACAAAAAGTAAAAAAAGTCATTAAATGTTGTTTAAATGTGATTGACCACCTTTAAAGCTGTAATCACATTGTTAATTTGAATAATCAATGTTATAGGCAATAAAAGACACTGGAATTAGTATCACAACAAGTTACAAAATAAATAATGGTATGTACATGTATGTGAAATGTAAGTCATTGCTGCTGAAGTATTGAAGTTTTCTTTTTTGAGCTGTTTTGAGTTGTTACTTACCATGCTTACTACTCTTACTGAAGTTGCTCAGTGAGATCTTAAATTACCTATATAATTGATTATTCAAGCAGGATTCTGAAAATAAAATAAATAATGAATATATTTTCAAAATATAATAAATAAATATAATTTCATATGTATATAAAATAGATGTAAAATAAACAAGTTTATTGGTGGAGAAGGTATGGCTAGAAGTGGAGGATGGTGGCCATAATATTACTACATTTATATTCACAATTGTTGTTACGCCGAACAAAGTATCAGGGAAACTGACTATCCTGTCAGGGAAAATTCAGGGAATTATCAGGGAAATTTACTTCAGATTTTCGGTGACCACCTTGATAAGGCGCAGCTGTTGGCGAGAAAGTGTTTTCTTTGCAGTGAAGAGAGAACGTAGTTGCTCAAAGTTGCTCAAAGTTACTTATCAGTTTAATTTTTGTTACAAAAAGTCGATTGTCAGCAGTTTTGCAAAAGTTTGATAGAATGGTTATTATCTTACTTTTCCTATTTCTATTACTTTTCAAGAGACAGCTGTAAGTACTCGAAAAGCCCTCAATTTCTGTAATAATATCCCTGATGCGAAACCAAGGTGCGGGGAACACCTTAAAATCAGGACTAGGCCTAATTTCCGAACAAGACATCAATTTTGTATTTAATGTGAAAATCACATACCATAATTTTCTTAAAATGGTGTTAATAATAACATTCTGATAAGAAAATACCAGTTTTACCTGGGTTAAAGCAGTTTTCAGGAAATGAGAGTTTGATTTTATAGGTTAGAATGTACTGAATGTCTCCGCTATTATTTTCGATGTAAAATGACAATGCATAGCATCTTAGTGTCAGCATTTCTAGCTTTTCATTTCTTGCGAGATAGTCCTTGTCTTGGGGGTCTGTCTATAGACAATCAATAAATAGCAAAAAGTACTGGGGTTTCCATAATGCAGTGAAACATGGTCACGTGACTGAAATGCATGATAAGAACGATAATATTGCGTTGGAAGACATCAGCAGGTACATACATTCACTTTGATTCAACCGTGCCAGCAGGTTCTACACAAAATTGGAACAATCTAACATTACATAGCTTTAAAGCAGCATGCCTGCAAACGTTTGACAACAAAAAAAATATTTTTTTAGATATCTTGAAATAAATGCTATATTTCTTAAGAAGGCTTTAAAACCTTATTACTGACAAACTTTATGTTACGGAAACACTTGAGAATTTGCTGTTTTTACTACATTTTACGATGGAAATTGAAAAGCGTTTGTCACGCTTTTACCCCAGGTAAACTGTCTCGATTATAAATATCTACATTTTGGAGTCATTATGCACTACTTCAGCTATAGCGCTATTGATTACGACGATGGGAAAATGTCTTTATTGCCACGGCGGTCCGGGGTTCGATTCCCGACGCGGTCATCTTTTTTTCTTGATTTGGAACTTTTAAAATATGTTAGAAACACAGTTCATATTCTAATGTTCATAATATGATCAAACTTCAATTTTAAAAAAAGATTTTAGCCGAATCTGGAGGCATGCTGCTTTCAATCACCCACAAACATTCTTATCAATACAGCTTATATCTGGCATGAAAATGACCTTTACTAGGCGGGAAAATATCACTATATATATGATATAGTGATATGGACTACTTTCGGTGTGACCACAGAGGCATAATCGGCGAATTTCATTCCCTACTTGAATACTTTCGCAAAGTTTTAAGTTTGAAAGTTTTATTTGATCTCATGGCCTGAAAGGGCATAAGAGAATACAAACATAAAACAAATGATATGACAAAACATGTCAAGAACAGAACTTCATAAAGAGTTTGCAAATAATTATATTCCAGGCTACCCTGGATTTTATGTTTACTGAATTCACTACCTACAGTAAATTTGCATATGACAGAAATAATAATAATGGATAACCGTAAATACAACATATTTATTTTTTGGATTTAACGTCGCACCGACGCAAGATAGGCCATATGGCGACTTTCCAGCTTTAATGGTGGAGGAAGACCCCAGGTGCCCCTCCGTGCATTATGTCATCACGAGCGGGCACCTGGGTAGAACCACCGACCTTACGTAAGCCAGCTGGATAGCTTCCTCACATGATGAACCTTAACCACTCGGCCACGGAGGCCCCCACAACATATTAACTAAATATTAACTACAAAGAGTTTAGTTACAGCTAACTGACATATATAAGGAAGATGGTTCATTAAAATTTCAGCATTATTAATTTAACAAATTGAGGTAAATTAATCAAGTAGGTCGGTGGTTCTAGCCAGGTGACCGCTCGTGATGAAATAATGCACGGAGGGGCACCTGGGGTTTTCCTCCACCATTAAAAGCTGGAATGTCGCCATATGACTTATCATGTGTCGGTGCGACGTTAAATCCAACAAAAAAACAACTTTAGTTGTTTTTATCAGTGTTACACATTAGATTTTGAAAATTCGCCATATTAGGGTTCTGAAAAGTATTATGAGGGATACAAGTTTGTCTGTCATTAGCAAAATAATCACATTTAAAAAGATAATGTGATTCGTCCCCTACATCCTGTCTATTACAGATTGTACATTGTCTGTTTTCTCTGGCAATAACAAATATTTCTCAAGCTTAAATTTAGTTTTATACTTTCTATGATTTAGACATTTGGGAGAATTATCTACAAAACTGTACCAATTTCGAAAGTATTGATCAAATAACTGTGTTTTTACTCTTTGTTAAAAATGATTAAGATTTGGAACAGTTTGAGACAACCGCAATTCTGAGCAACCTATACTATTTAATATAGATTTCACTTTATCGATCCAATGGCAATGTAATATTTCTTTTTCATGGAGATTATACATGGTTCGATATAACACATTACAAATTTTATTCTGTTTACCTGTAACTATTTTGGCCCAAAAATTTAACATTCTAGTTAAAATGTTACTTTCAATAGGTTGGGCACCTAATTCTCCCAATACCACAGCAGTTGGTGTTGAGAGATTTAACTTGAGTATATACTTGTAAAATTTAAGTTGAAAGTGGGAGATAATAGCATTATTCTCAAATCCCCATACCTCCGAACCATACAAGAGTACTGGTTTCACCATACAATCAAATAGTAGCAATGATTACAATTTGTCACGGTCCAGTGGTTTTTGTCATAAGCTTCAGAACATTGTATGAGAAAATTGCAATGAAACTGTCAATTAAAAAAATTTCAGAAAAGTTTTCTTACGTATACATGGTATACACTGACATTTTATCCTCTTTTGTATCAATTCTAGTTGGCACAGCTTTAACCTTGTTTTTTACATATATTTTTACAAAATAGGTCAATGTGTACATGTTTTACATGCAGAATTGCTTAAATCAATAAAGTTCGACACGCTCCAGTAATTTTGCAAAAATCGCAAAAATGTATCGCGTCGACATTTAAAAGAAAAATATTTGTACAATTTCTTTTTAAATCAAACAAAAAATAAAGAAGTTACGACAAGTAAAATGAAAATCTTCACTTGTAACGCTTCATACAAATCGGCCTATATTTTGTTAAATACTTCATGCAGCGATGGGTTCTACATCAGAATTGTAATATTATGATGTAACACGCAAGAATCGTACAAAACAAAAACTCTTCTACAAAGTGCACAATCTTTCAGCTTATAACCTACACTACATATATTTTGTACCTTTTGAATTAGTTTCAGGAGATATAGTCCATTTTAATCGACCTGGCGGGGCGGGGTTTCGCGACGGTCCACTGCATTATTGTGCAGGATGTGTAGTATAATCACAACCTGATTTCTTATTCACTGGCCATCTACCTTACACTGTAATTACTGTAGCTCTACCTATTTTGCTCCTTTTTTGAGATTGCCATTATTTGCATTAGCCAGAGATTAACTCCGCCCCGCCAGGTCAAATAAAACGCACTTTAATTGTAAGAAAGATGGAAAGTTACATTCGTAAGTCGATAATTATTTGGTACTGTATCATTTCTAACTACATGTATAAAGTTTATAAACTTGACCATTGGTTTCATTACACAAAACTCTTGGAGTGCTTGTTTGTTTTGGGTTTAACGCTGTATTTCAACAGTATTTCAGTTATGTAACGGCGAGCAGTTAACCTAACCGGTGTCCCTGGATTCTGTACCAGTACAAACTTGTTGCCAACTATCCCATATGAAGCGGAAGTGGAGGGCGGATGATTTTAGACACAATGTATTATCAAATCGTCACGGAGAACATACGCCTCGCCCAGGGCTCGAACTCACTACCCCGCGGTCCATAGATCTGCGCTCTCCCTACTGAGCTAAGCGGGCGGGTTACTCTTGAAGTGATATTATAATATTATACTGACTTATATTGTAACTCTTTGGATAAAACATTGAATATTGTAAACAATTGCTTGAGGGTACCAATATCTGTGTTTAACGTATTCATACACATCAACACAAGGAACTTTGATTCTCATTATAAGACTCCATCGAACATTTTACACTGAAATAAAGAAACAACTTCCTACAAATGAATTTAGTACTACCATAACTAATAATTATAGAATTTACATTAAATTAGGACTCTAATCCATTGAACACATCAAGCGATAAATATCAAGCAACGATTGCATTAACAAGATATGGTTATTGCTCCAGTGTGTTTAAAACCTTGAAACAGGGTTGAGTGGCCGGCACTAGATCTGTTACATCTATATCATTAGTCGGGCTACAATTTAAGAGGGTTGAATAGATATCGTTAACAAAGTCAATAGTTCTTGATTAAAAAATGTTGGCAGCCCCACTGTGCATAAAACTGACATATTTTAATCATACTTATAATGTGTATCTGTAAAATATTAAGGGGAAAATAATTTTAATAACTTTCACCATGCTGAATTTTAATGTACCATTTGCAAATCACTACCATTAGACTATTGCTTCCCCTTCTTTCAACTGTACCGGATATAGGACACTGAAATATATATATAATAAAATATGTGAAGACTTATTAACTTTTATAAAGCATTTTATCATAGTTCTTCAAAAATTATCCAGATTTTAAATCATAATTGTCCATAAAACTATAGTGTATCCCATCCATAATCATTACATGAAACTTTATATAAATCGCCAGTTCATAGCTCAATGCTAAATTTTGCCGGCCTAAAGCCAGAAGTTGAAGAAAAAAAATGAAAATCTATTTCTGATGTTATGTAATAAGAATGGCCTGCCTGTCAATTGTCAAAACTGTTTTCTCTTTTGAGTACTGATAGGCCAGCCGTTCAATAATTGCATTTTATTAAATGTCGTCTTGTATAAAGCACAGGTCCATAGTTTGTGTTATTTAGATGTCACTAACCTGTCGATATTCAAGACTATATTTTACTGGGCTGAAAAAAAATTTCAAGAAAATAATTAGGAAAATGACTTCTGATATCAAGCAATTAAACATACTGAACGGCTTCCTGTTCAGTATTATAATCAAATCAAAGTTGTGACAAATGACAGGCAAGCCATTCGGTAAGTAAATGCTATACTAGTATATAAAAGTATATAAACACGCATTGTCTGAAATTAAGTTTGGGGAGTGCATGGTAGGAACAAGGATGGCAAGTAAATATTATATCATAGCTGTATACGGGATGACTAAAATTGCAGTCAGCTGTACCTTTGAAATGGTATTGAACATTATAAAGAGAGATGTTTACAGTTACCATACCACAAGTATTTAAACAATTTATATATGGTACCCCTACCCCTCCAGCCTATATAAAGTGTCTTTAAAAACGAAATAATATAGAAGATGGATAATATGTGTTACTGCGACTGCCACTGCTGTATCTGAACCAAATTCAGTAACTTCAAGCTTCTGCAGTCACTCTAAATGTGTGACTTTGTAAATTGCTTGTTCACTTCAGTCTAAAACTTTCATAACATTTATTATATATGTCATTTTCTTCTTGCCATTTGCAACAGTTTTTGAAATTCTAACGAAATTACATTTTGTTCTGACAATACTATTTACATATTACACAGCTAAAATACATAGAACAGACTATAAGCTATTATAAGGTCAAAGTTCAATATAAGGGGTAAAATCAGTCAACTTATTCCCAGTTTTTCGAATATGTCATAGCCGTTTGACTCATTCTTTTTTGTTTTGGGTTTAACGCTGTTTTTCAACAGTATTTCAGTCATGTAACGGCGGTTGACTCATTCTTATCTTTTGAATAAAGAAGATCAACCCGAATGTGTACAATGTCAAACACCGCTAACTATTAAACATGTTTTAATCGACTGTGTGGACTTTTTTTTACTCTACAACGCAGTACATACTATGACGTTCAAGCTTGGAAAAGTTTCAGCCGGAAATATTTTATCGTTTTTAAAGTAGATAGCAATTTATCAAAAAATCTGAACATTTTATATTTTTATTCACATCTTTTGCAATATTATTATGTTTGCAGCTGATATTTTAACACATACGTATATAAATATTTACATAAATGATTTAAGATATGTTTTACATTTTTTACATAAATGATTTTAGATATGTTTTACATTTTTTACATAAATGATTTAAGATGTGTTTTACATTTTTTACATAAATGATTTTAGATATGTTTTACATTTTTTACATAAATGATTTAAGATATGTTTTACATAAATGATTTATGATATGTTTTTTTACATAAATGATTTAAGATATGTTTTACATTATTTACATAAATGATTTAAGATATGCTTTACATTTTTTACATAAATGATTTTAAGTGTTTTACAATTAGCGTTTTCAATTATATAACTTCTTCTCGGCGATATATGACCATTTTGTGTCGATTCGCCGAAAAACCCAACTCACCCACCCACCCAGTTAGTCGCAGATGCTTCAAATAATAATAATTTGCTATAGGATTATGTATCTACAAACAAACATAAAACAAGAATAAACTAATGCAAAGAACATATCTGAGCGATTTCAAAAGTGACACTGAAAGTAGAAGGTCAATATGCTCTTATCTACTTAACCTATATTGAATAATCCTTAAACAATTCACATTGTTATACCTCACATAAATGTCCAATGCAAATTTCCCATTCGTTTAACTTGAATAATATATTATATTCCCACGTGATTTTATATCACATGCGCAAAATCGTTATTTTTAATTTCTGCGCATGTGATATGATCCATAATTTCATATCACATGCGCAACAGTGTTATTTTGTTTTTCTGCTCATGTGATATTATTTGTTCATATCACCCGTTGAGAGATTGATACTTTCGCATTGATTAAAAGCCGAATCGATAAATTTTCAAACAAGGCGCTTATATAATTATACGTTAGGATTAAATTACCCTATCTGGTTCTCTTGTATGTGCGAAAACGGCCGTTTCTTTTTTATGCTACGTGCAAAATATTTTGAAAACAATTTTTCGTCAAATATTGAATTGAAACTACCATAATAAGTTTGGAAATGATCCAGCTAAAAAAATTAGTGCTCACACTTATATGTTTCGTTTAGAAAGAAGAAAGTTATCGCCGTTTTTCGAACGTTACTGATTGACGCAATGTTGAAATATTAGAATAAATATAGGGTCAGCGATATGTAAACGTCTCGACTAAATCTATCAATAAAGTCTTATTACTAAGCAAAGTCGCCACAAATTATGAGTGCTAACAAGTAAAACCCTTTACGCCTAATTCTGTCTTCATTATTTGTTTAGTAATTACTTTTTAAGGTTCAATAAATTATTATGTTGATTTTCCAGTAAATGCTTTGACCCTTATAAGATTTCGGTATAATAAAATAAATATTGCATTCCTGAGAGGGTGATATGAAAAATGTTCACCCCTCGAAATATGAATATAGACCTGGGCTGGCGTCTCGGTCAATATTCATATATCTCGCGGTGAATATTTTTCATATCACCCTCTCGGGATTGCAGTATTTATATAATATATACCGTTTAAATGTATCTAAAATCCTTATACAACAGGTATTCTGCGGCTGGATATTTAGCCGCCGTTTTGACTAGCCGGCGTGATTTTACCGTTATTTCTCCTATATATTCGAAATTCTTTACATATATAGTCGGCAATATCCGGGGCATTTTCGTTTTTGGTCTGATCTGGGTTATTTAGACGCTTGCAAATTTGAAAAATATGAGAAGGCGCGAAAACATTTTCGTCAGACATCGTATGTTTCCCTCATATATGTTCCGTAACAGTACATACCTATACTCAAACGTAAAAGAAAATGTGCACTCAAGTTTTCGTCAACTGAAGTAGATTATGTTGTCCGAAGTAGATTATTTTGTCTAAAAGTATGTCATGTTTGGTACCAAAATTTAGTGCAGTTTATGGCCAATTCGATGTGTTTCGATTATTTTCAAAATTTTTACATTTATGTGGATCCTTGGCTATTCAAAGCCAACAGGGGTCAAAACGGAAGTTGTAAATCTCTTTCTTGTCAGATGATAAAAAAGCTGCCTGTTCCTCAAACAGTATTTTGTTTAAATATCGTGTGTGTCCACCTCTACTATTTATTAAAACACTGATATGGCAACGCTTAGGCCTAACGAAACAATAGAATGACGTCACG
Organism: Mercenaria mercenaria; assembly: GCF_021730395.1. Classification (NCBI taxonomy): domain Eukaryota; kingdom Metazoa; phylum Mollusca; class Bivalvia; order Venerida; family Veneridae; genus Mercenaria; species Mercenaria mercenaria. The sequence continues at coordinate 6,012,932 of NC_069378.1, forward strand.
AGTAATTTTATTCCATTCTTGAGTAGCGGTCCTCACCCGAGGTCTGCTGGATCTATGGCGTACAGCAATTCGACGACCAGTTTGCTGAAATTGCTGGTGCAAAATAATTATGACATTACTTTAGCATCCAAACGTTCTGCTGACATAAATAACGTTGTCACTCCGTTGAAGCATTGTTAATGCTTCAATTTGCTATGTTTCACTAAGTCGTGGCTTGTTATTATAGCACCTAATTATTTGAAATCTAATGTGTTTTTCCTTCCATCAAAGGTATAAGAAAACTGACAAAACACGTTTTAGTAGACAGGTACATTTCCTATGGGCAGCAGGTGCAAATCGTGCCAAAGTCCACTATCGCTAGCTATCTTGACTTTTTATCGTAAAATAGGTCAATAGTACATGCTTCGAGCAAGATATGTTGCAAATTGTAGACGGATACCTTTATTAGAACTGAGAATATTCAAATTTAAAAAGTGCACACTTTCTTTTGCGTTTGAGTATATTATCTCATACTCCGATGAGAGTATTTTCGGATTTATGCGTCCAGATATTCGTACCTGTTGTTAACTACATTGAAGGCGTACAAAGCTCTGCTTAATTACCACGTTCAAACAGTCTAAATAACGCTTAAAACTGTCTAAGGCCGCATGGTCATGTGTTATAACCTATCAACTCAACCCAGTCTAGAAAAGTTACAAGATTTAATCCATTCATATAAACGAACGCATAAATTGATATTCTTTGAAAATGTGTTAAATGTAATGTCATAACGCTTCATAATATGCGGCCGAGGATTGGCTGGTCCGATGCATGATATCGTGAATCACAGTCCATCGATTTCTATTCAACATTTTTAAGTATATATAACATGCTACAGAAAGGGAAGTTTTCCCAGGAAAAGGGTTTTCTTTGGGGGCTCTAATGCTTTAGAACATGGTGCTTGGCAATCTTTTTGAGGAAGTGTCTGAATCATTATTTACGGAATGAGGACTAACTAAATATTTACGGAATTAACGCGTATTTCATATTACCTACCGGCTTCTTTGTTCCAATGAGGTCTATAAACACCTTATAGACCGCTTAAGAGGTCTATAACAATTTCCAGATCTGTCCTACCTCTACTGTTTACACGAAAATTACGAAAAATCTCAAGTGTCTGTAGCGGGAATAGAACCCGAGTCGCTCGGATGATAGTCCAATGCTCTAACCACTGAGCCAAATTGTCGACACAGTTAAGCATTTGTCAAAGATTAAATTTAAAGTTATGCGTAAGAGACCGAGTAGAATCATGAGAAATCAGTGCCTGTCATTTAAGGTGAACGCGTGACTGACTCCGTAAATATAGTATTACTATTGATCTAAACATGACTTTACAGTAAAGTTTTAACATTCAATTCTAAAAAAGTCTTCATATTTTTCTGAAAGTTGATACGGGCAAACTCGTCCGTCTAGGAGGAGAATGCTTCATGAAACAGGGCATTTTATTTTACAATGAAAAATAATAACAGTGATATAATAGCAAAAAATATAAACAGCACAAATTTCCTCCAGGTTAATCATTAATCTGCTATTGTAAATTGTGACGATTTTCTGTACAATCAACATGGAACATAAATTTAGAAAATAGCCCAGTTTAATGATTGTGCTATATTCCAAACATGTCTGAAATATGACTGATAGTTTAAACATATTTAAAGGCAGTCGTTATGTAGCGGCAATTGGTCAAAGTACATTTCTTGTTTTCTGAAAAATGTTCTTATTTTGCTGAATATCGTTAATTCATATCAAATTAACAGTTGACATTTTATGTCTTTAAATATTGTAAGATTTTTGCACTGTACAATGTTTTGTCGACCTGACAGTCTTTGATTCGTGTAAAACTGTCAGTTTCCTGGATTTTATACTTGTATTTACATCCACACTTATCTGACAACTTCTTCGCGTGAACCAGATGTGGAGAGACCTCGAACTACAAGCCTCTTAATCAGTTGTACTCATTACTTTCATTGTCAAGAAGATTGAAGGTTTTAATATCTTCTCGCTGGTGTGCGCGCAGATTTTTAACACATTTCGTTGTGTCTTCTTGGCGTGTGCCTGATCACTGTATATTGTGATAGCATTTGTTGTGATAATGTAATGATGAATCTATATCAATACTTTTTTATACGGCAATGCATATTTAGGTAACAAATTAAAAAACTAAATTAACATAAAGTTTCTTATAATAATTATGAAAAACAAGAGCTGTCACTATTGATGACAAATGCTCCCCAAAGTGAGTGAGTGAGTGAGATGGGTTTTACGGCGAATCGACAAAAAATGGTCATATATCGACGAGAAGAAGTCATATTGCAAACGCCAACTGTAAAGCATAAACATTGATGTAAAAATGTAAAGAACACTATGAGTAATGTAAAACATATCTAAAAACTTCCATGTAAAACTGTAAAGCATATCTAAAAATGTATATACGTGTGTGTGAAAATATCAGCTGCAAACATAATATTATTGCAAGATGTAAACAAAAATATGAAATGTTAGATTTTTTGATATATTCCTATCTGCTTTAAAAACGATAAAATATTTCCGACTGAAACGTTTTCAAATAACTCTTTCAAAGATTGAACGTCATAATGTGTACCGCGCTGTGTAGCAAAGTCCACACAGTCGATTAGAATATGTTTAATAGTTAGCGGTGTTTGACATGGTACACATTCGGGTTGATCTTCTTTATTCAAAAGATAAGAATGAGTCAAACGGCTATGACATATTCGACAGCGAGAAAGAACAACTTCCTCCCTGCGAACAGATCTGTTCCCTTGGTGCCATTCCCCTAGAGTAGGTTTGATATCAAGAAGTTTATTGAATGAAGCACTTCCATGACGATTGCCATTTAGATAAAATGTATTTGTTTATATTGGGCCTAAAATCGGTATGTGGTAATTTCAAATTAGATTGTGATAATAAAAGGGATTTCTTTGCTGCAATATCTGCATCCTCGTTTCCATGAATACCAACATGACTAGGAATCCAACAAAATATAATAAACTGCCCCGGAATGCCACAGTTGTATGCGCAAAAAAATCACATATAATTTTGTGGCCTCGGTCATAAACGTGACACACCTCCTCAATATGGTTAACATTTGTGTCAAATTACAGTCGAATACCATTACCTCGATATTCAAGGGACTGTAAAAATTGCATCGACGTATCCGAAGTTCGACGTAACGATATCGGCTATCTGAGACTACTTTGTACTTGTGTCGGACGTCTATATTGTCATTTTTATCCAATGCTTTTTTCAGAGGGTTTGAAAGAAGAAAGACATAATATAAAAATAAATACGATTTTAATTTTATTTACAAATAAAACATCTAATTAAATACGCAGATACAACTTATAATTTTTCAAAATATACATTTAAACATTAGTATTTTTATTCTTTCCCTAAACAAATCTGAATGCAGTGGTAATGTTCCTAGTTGATTAGTCATTTGACTGAGTTTAAATAACGAAACTTTGCCAGTTAAATATTGTTACTCAGTCCTAAACGGCAGATTTTACTCCTTCAAACAGAAAATATTTCATCCAAATTAGTTGTTATATTTGAAAACAGCTTTCCTGCTTGCACGGTGTTTTATAACACTAATCAATGGGAATTAAATGCAAACTTTCTGACATTTAAATTGGATTAAAGATTAAATAACAAACAAAGGATACATACAAACTAACTTGAATATGATTAATACATCGCCGGACAACAGTAGGTTGATTTTCACACCTTAGAAATAATATGGATATTTTTGACAAGCTGTGATATCGACGAATCCAGGTGTAAAAACAGTACAGGTAAGTTTACGGGACTGGAAATTTTCATCGAGCTAAACAAAATATCGAGCTAATCATATCGAGTTAATGATAAATAATTACATTAAGATAAATAGGGGAAAATCGGGACCGACTGAAACACATCGTGCTAACCGGAGTATCGAGCTAACCGATATCGAGGAAACGATATTCACCTGTATTTTCATATCCCTTGATAAATGGCAGAGGTATGGACCAGACAAGAAACACCTTTGACTTCTAAGTATGATCTTGACCTTGGAGCTAGGGGTCTTGGTCCCGAGCTCGACACATCATCTCATTATATGGAACATTTATGCCAAGTAATTTCAAAACCCCTTCACCAATGGCAGAGTTATGGACCGGACAAGAATCAAACCATGTTAACCTTTGACCTATAATTGTGACCTTGGAGCTAGCTAGGGGTCTGGGTCTTGCTCATGACACGTCGTCTCAATATGAGGAACATTTATTCGAAGTAATTTCAAAATCCCTTAATGAATGGATGAGTTATGAACCGGACACGAAACATATCCTGTTAACCTTTGACTTATAAGTGTAACCTTGAACTTGACCTTGGGAGCTAGGGATCTGGGTCTTAAGCATGACACATTGTCTCATTATGATAAACATTTATGCCAAGTTGTTTCAAAATCCCTTCATGGATGGCAGAGTTATGGACTGGACACGAAACAGACCACGTTAACCTTTGACCTCTCTTAGTGTGACCTTGACCTTGAAGCTAGGGGTATGAGTGTTGCGCATGACACGTTATCTCATTATTGTAAACATTTATGCCAAGTTATTTCAAAATCCCTTTATGGATGGAAGACACACATCCCGGACAAGAATTTACCGGACGAATACTCGCACGGACGGACAGTGCAATTTTTATATGCCCATCTTGCGGGCATAAAAAACTTATAAAATACAATTCGTGTAATTCTGACCAATTGACCAGACACACATTAATGATCTCAGAAAGAGACTATAATCTTCCGAATATTTCCCATAATGTGCACAGATTTTTCATGAAAAACAAAATGTCATATCCTAGTTGCTGACAAATCTATTTACAGATGCGTAGCAAGTTGGGCCTTTTGTTGTAGCACATATTGTCTTGTTCCTTCTTCTAACTTTTTGTTTGTAATCATACATACACGTTACGAACGTTCTTCAAATCCGAAACCAATCTGGACTATGTAAAACAAAGAAGCATGTAGGTAAGTCAGTTATCATTCTCTGAATAGGTCTGCATAGTGTTTATGGACATTATCTCTACATAATGTCTTTCTGCAATGTATTGTACTGCTTAAGGCAGGTGGCTTACATCAAATAGAGATAAAACTTTACTTTTTAAAGATAGAAAGACATTAAATAAAGTCTATACATTGATATCTAAGTCCTTCAAATAACCAAAAATGATTTTACAAAAATAATGTGCAGTTTATGTAAGTTGTGTTTTTATCAATTACTGAAGTTTCAATATTGCATTCAAGGCGTGACAACTCTTGCCCTAGGCAAGTACTTTCAAGCAGATATCTATTAGTTTTCCCCTTGCAAATACACAATTGAGTGAATATTAAAAGGTTTTTAGACACAATATCATAATTTTATTAACGAAAAAGATAATAAGAATATATAAATATGTATTTGATTTACCCTTAAAGAAGTACTTTAAATATTTCATCAGCTTATTTATGGTACAAAAAAGCTTTTTACAATCCGATAATAAAATGAAACATCACTTATGATGCTACAATTGTGCTTGTATTAAAATGTCACATTTATGAACAGGTGTTATAATACCTGACAGGTAGGATTAGAAAAAAATCCAATTAATATATTGATCTGTATTGTCTATGCCAACATCACATAAACCATTTTTCATTTTCATATTGTTGGATTTAGTTAACTCCGCCCGTATTCAAAAGTACAACATAAGTTTTAACTTTAATTTATCTTTATCATATAGGTGTAAGACCCACGTGGCAATACAACAAGACGTCAATACGGTGACATAAGAAGCATATATTCTAATTACATGTGACACTTTATACTGTTCAGCAAATATGTCTGCAAATAGAATGTCTTCAGTAATAACAATAATCAAGGAACACGGTAATGTTTCTACAACTGTAAGCACATTGTTTGGATTTTAACGCACCATACATCCGAGGTTCACAATAAAAATGAACGTTTGTTGAATTATTAATTTATTCACAATAATCAAATTTATAATTCTCACATTATAAATGTGACTTAAACAACAGGAACAAAATTCAATTTCATCTATTACATTGTGAAAGTTGTGAAATGAGGTCGGAAAAAACCTAAAAATCAGTATAATTAAAAATCTGAATAAAAATGTATACTATGAAGTTTCACAAAGAAATTTTATATCTTCTGTGCTTTTGATTATATAAGTGACAGTGTGGCCATACCACGTGATCAAATGGGCACGGAACACGCGAAAATCGGCCTAGATTCAGGTATGTTTTTCCTTGATTTCTCGGCATATACGAAACCGATTTTGATGAGACATAGCGCAGAGTACCCGGCATTGTGATAGCTATCCGCGGTTAATAGAGATTTTTAAAACGTCCCCTAGGTTTATGAGATTATTCGTGAAAAGTTCTTCTAACGACGGAAACGACGGACAGGAACACACGCATCGAGTAAAAGCAGCGCTTCCTGGTGTATTTCTCTTATTTTTTCTCGATATATCCATAACATAAGGTTGTATTTTTCATCTTGTTACTGCAGCATAAGCAAAACTTTGGTATTTTACTGATTTGACTAGTTTTTGAAAGTTAAACGAAAATGATACGGAACATGTGGATTTTAAAAAAAGATACAGAACACGTGTTCTTTTCTAGTGGAATTCCAACTGGCATCTATTTGTTTTGTTGGGTTAAACGTCGCACTGACACAATTATAGGTCATATGGCGACTTTCCAGCTTTCACGGTGGAGGAAGACCCTAGGTGCCCCTCCGTGCATTATTTCATCACGAGCGGGCAGCTGGGTAGAACCACCGACCTTCCTTAAGCCAGCTGGATGACTTCCTCACATGAAGAATTCAACGCCCCGAGTGATGCTCGAACCAACATCGATGAGGGGCAAGTGATTTGAAGTCGGCGACCTTAACCACTCGGCCACGGAAGCCCCTCCAACTGAAATCCTGTCATATTTTCATATATAATTACCTTTATCAGCAATTTAAAGTTAAAATAATTTCCATTCTTTGACAGGTCGTTCTGTTACCGCACTAGTCGTAAGCTTAAAGCAGAGATGGAAGCACAGACGGACTAACCTAAAACTGTTTTGGTGGCCTACTTGTTAGGTTAGCATTACTTTAGGAGTGCTGAATAAATTGGCTTTGTTTTGTAAAAAAGCATTTGGGCAAAGATCAAATGAATTGAATCAATTGCAATAGATTATAGATTTTGTGAGACCGCAGAATGGAATAAATAATTATGCAACTCTGCGTACAAATAGAAACGCGGTGAAACACGGATCTCTGAAGGAGCAAGGCGAAACGAGAGTAAACTATTACCAACAGTTCGGATGGGAATTGACCTCATATAAACTAGAGATAGCGAAACAGGGGATATTTTAATGAAGTTGCACAGATAAATTACAAAAGGAATTCCTAGTGTTTACTCATATTGTGCAGCGTAATTATTACTTTTTGAACTAGTGTTTATCTGTAAACATGTTTGACTTTTATTTCAGTATGACATTGTATTATGTACTCGTGGATTTGAGGTTAGAGACAAACTTTACAGCAAGTCGCAAATATTTGTGTTCAGAAATAATAAATAAGTGCCTAACTTTTATTAGTTATGAAACACAGGCTGACGTTCTGATTTGAAGAAATTGAATTACAAGTGCTTCCAATGATTGTCACTGTTGACACCCAGGGACGTATTTATCAAATCAATTCTAAACATGCAAATGAAAAATCAAAATATTCAAAATGTCAGCGAAACGATCGAACTCTGATAAAGTAAAACCACTAAAAATGACGTCAAAACCCACACGAATGTTTTATTTAAGAAATAATATAATTATATAGACAAATAGTGTTTTAACGGAAGAGTTTATACGTCTGCGTAGTCTGGCGACGTCTAACCGATTTTGAGTGTATTAATTTAGATAAAACACGATTTTGCTATACATCTTTTCGATTCTAATATGCCCTTAATATAAACCTGTGTATAAAATATAGTTGCGCTCTTTTTTGTTCGCAACAAAATCATTGACGTAATCACACGTTAACGTGACGTCATTTTAGCGTAAGCATGTTTTAACAGAAACAAGCATATTAGAATGAATATTCATTTATAATTTCAAGATGGCGGTTGTGATAGAATATACTGTCATTTTCGATATAATTAATACGGGCATAGTGTTTTAAAACATTGTTTATTTGCAGAACTAGACAAATCAATAAAATGATCATCATAATTTGAACTTGTTATACCCGGGTTGCCCGGGGAAAAATACTTGCAATTCATATTTTTGTAATCTTCAAGTCGCTAGATATCATCTTGTCCAACACGTTTTACAGGCTGTACCCTATTATCCGGTCGTACATAATTGAATTCTTAATTGTTTGGTGGAACTTATTCCAATAATATGAGAAGTCGTCAAAACATCATAAAAAAGATGTATACAGGGCCATAACTCTGCTGAAAATCATCAAATCGGGAAGTGTAGGCGATATGCACAACTAGGCTTGGCAATGGTCACTCTTGTGCAGTTTGGTATAAATCCAATCGTTGGTGTCGGAAGGGTTGTGTGGAAAATCTCTTTGACAGACTCACTGACAGACGAACATGTCTCCCCTACGACATGTCGGAGACATAACAAAGTGGTAAAGGCATGTCAATCACAGGTATGTTATATTATTACGTACATTAATAATTGTCTGAATGTTTGAGTAAATGGGATGCACTGGATATTTTTATTAAGGAAGCATTTTTATGTGTTACAGACAAGAATTTTGAATGTCTCTGTGAAGCTGAAATAGTCTGAATCCTTGAAAAAGAAACTTACAACTTCCAGTTTGTAAACCAAAGAAGCCTTTTATTTTATTACCTTTTCATATTCATGAGAAAATACTCTTAAATAATATTTTGCAATTGGGTTATATAATTTGGCCACGATAAATTGGTTTAGTGCAATTAAATGCCAGTAAAACATAAATATTTTTCAAAACCTTTATTACTTTATTAGACGAATAATGTAGTTGAAAACAAATAAGATCAAAAGCTTCCTCAGGAACGTTTCATTGCTGTGTGTCTTGTTAAGCTCGTTCGATAATTGTACACCTTCAAAAACTGGTCGCATATGTACCTTTTCTGATCTGGATGTTTATCTATAGACTTTTGGCAATGCCTTGTTACGTTACTTGTGACGAAATTTTCCCCGTTTTCATTTCTCTTATAACGTGCGAATATGTGTTTTAGTTTCACCATGACATCTGTAACGAGTGGTATTAGCTCTTGAAGGCTTCTCACAACACACATGGTGCAATTCTTCTATGTCTGAATTAATGCTGACATAGATAAGTGTTTCCTTACGAATTATTGTTGTACCATATTCACTACAGACGTTAACTGCTTCATCAGTCCTAAAACCTGAAAAAAAAAAACATGTTCAATATCATTTTCGTGTAAAATTCAAATGTCATGCCATAACAAATTATTTAGGCCTGTAAATCTGTATAAAAGTTTCTATAAGTTAATGGGAATTAGCAATGTGCCAAATGGGTATTTAGAAGTGACTGCGACCATTGAATCAGTGCGCTTCATTTCTGAAAATTATTACGTTTTCTGTTTTGATGAAGTACCACATCATAAAAACATAAATAAGATTGAACGTTTAGATAATTATACTAAGTATAAAAGCGTTGTTCTGACTTCATTGTCCGTCTTTGTTTCTCAAAATTTTTAAACACAGTTGATTAAACGCTCGTCTGAGAAATAATTTAATACATTTTACGTATTATAATCAACTCAAAATTTACATCTATTGGTGATATAACCAGGAACAAGCATCTTTTCAAGCTTGTTTGGAAGGAAACACGTGTTCCGTATCTCTCTTAAAATCCACGTGTTCCGTACCATTTTCGTTTAACTTTCAAAAACGACTCAAATAAGTGAAAGATCAAATTTTCGCTTATGCTGCAGTAACAAGATGAAAAATACAACCTTCTGTTATGGATATATCGAGAGAAAAAATAGAAAAATACACCAGGAAGCGCTGCTTTTACTCGGTGCGTGTGTTCCGTGCCCGTCGTTTCCAGTCGTTAGAAGAACTTTTCACCAGTAATCTCAAAAAACACGGGGACGTTTTTAAAATCTCTATTAATCGCAGATAGCTATCACAATGCCGGATACTCTGTGCTATGTCTCATCAAAATCGGTTTCGTATAAGCCGAGAAATCAAGGGAAAACGTACCTGAATCTAGGCCGATTTTCGCGTGTTCCGTGCCCATTTTATCACGTGTTATGGCCACACTGAGTGAGCAGTCTTGATATATTTAGCTTTAAGAGTTTATGACTAATAAATGGCTAGGTGATGATGTTGTTAGTAACATTAAATGCCATGTTGCTATGTTACCCTATTTTCTAATTAAAATCTGATTGGTTATTTTGTTGTTTTAGTTACAACAAGATTTCAGTTTTATAGGTCAATGACAAATTTACTATTCTGATACTAGTATTTGTTAAAGATAGAAAGTCAGGAGGGAGTATAGATTTAGATTTTGGTGTGATAACATCTGATACTGTTTTAAATATATGTAATTTAGTTGTTAACGTCAGGATAACCTTTAACGAATTTGTTATCTTTTATATTGCGTGGTTCTCTACTGAGAAAGTAACATTGTGTCAGTGATTGATTTCATAAACAGGTAGTGCTATCAACAAAGGCATTACACGTGGCGGTGAACAGTGGTCTTTCCTGACCTCTCAGTTTTCAAATACACTAAAGAAAACAATGACTAGAAGTGGATTACTATTCAGATTTTCTGTCATTTGGAAAATGAGGACTTTATCATGGTAACAAAAAAGAAAAGTATTGTGCAAAATTGGACATCTGCACGAGTTCATCTTCTTCCAGTAACCAAGCAAAAGTCAGAAATATCATAACAGCGTGATAAAGAACGCATAAAAGCATTTATTAATCGCAAGACAGCAGGATGTACATTACCATTCTACACTGAACAAAATGCTTCCTTTTAACACAACAAAACGAACAACGCTGTAAGTCGGGTTTCTCTTGCAGAATTTTACAAGTTGAAATCAGCTGATTCCTTGACTAAAATCATTAACGGTATGAAATCAAAGAATGTGTCATCAAAGGCTTAAGAGCTTTAATGAACACTTGCAGAATGAGCTTTCCACAAAAAAAATCAAAATTAAGGGATCTGCGAGAAACATCTGCAAGTGAAATCAACTCACTTAAAGAAAGGTTAACGGCTGCATCTCAAAAACATGAGAAAATGCAACGAATTTTCGAAGAACTTAAAAAACTGATTGATGGTAATGAAAAACTGAGATTGATGCACAACGAGAAAGCTATTCAAGTAATGTTTATTGACTCAATCCAAAACAATCAAATAGATGACATTTAAACCAAAAAGTTTAAAAAATGAACTTTTGCAACTTGGAAAACAAACCAAAAATTAAGAAAGAACAGTAAATGTATTATTTAGTGGATGGTGCTTTTGCTTTCCTGCTAGTTTGGTGCTTAATATTCACAATGCATTTCTGTAAAGCTGGCTTCATGTAAACAATAGTTTTTTTTAAATGGTTAACTGGTATGTATATGTATATGCAAGGTGCACTGGGCTAGGCAGTCGTAACCACATTTCTACGGAATGGAATAATCTTAAAGGAGGGAGAAGTGTTGTCAACTGAAAATCAGTAATCTACTAAAATATAAAATATCTAATTATGTTTAAGTTGCAGTTCTTTAAAGTTCTCATAAGTTATTTAAGTGAGTGAGTGAGTGAGTTGGGGTTTTTTCGGCGAATTTTTCATAAAGTAGTCTATGGAAAAAACACAACTTTCATAATATTTTCGCGAATAAAATTGTTCCTTGTTCCTACAATGTAGATTTTAATGAAACTTCGTACGATAAACATATGGTCTATAATGTGGAGAAATAAACTGTATAGGTCTGTGTGCTTATTTCTGAAATATGTGACCATGTTTAAAGTGAACCCCACATTCCAAGCTAATTTTGAGACATAATATTAAGTGTAAGTAAGAACGTCTATTGGTCACATAACATAACTGTACTCCTAAAATATGGTTTGTTTATGCATATAAAGTGTGAATAAGCTGTAGGAATAACAAGCAAATAACTTACATTTCAACACATGTCTGGTAATATCGTTTACCGTTTTTAATACTGATGCAAAATTTATAAAAAACACTAAATTTCATATCTAGCTCCCGTACTTCTCATGAAAAAGCTCATTTTAATATATATATGATAAAAAAGACATAGGTCTGATCTCATCGTCCTCCACCTCTGATCCATGCAGAGATGTTAACAGTTTCATGCAGAGAAAAGGAAGTATAGAATCCAGGAACACTGGTTAGGTTATCAGCCCGCCAAATTGTTGCATATATTTATATAATTATATACTAGACTCAAATAACATATCTGAAAATATGGAAAATCACTACATAATGTTTATGTAGTTTAGTATATGTATTAACGGTGTTATGCATTAGGTTTAAAACAGTAGACACTAAAATCTATACATCAAAACAAAGGATAAGTGTGCACTCACATTAAAAATGTGACAGTGTTTTTAACATTATACCATTTCTGTATTACGTTTTATTATATAGAGGATATTACAAGAGTGTCTTTTAGTATTGATTTTTTTAACGAGTTGAATAAAATAATAAAATGCGTGACTCTGCCGAGTAGGTTAGACATAACCAGCAGACGACCCTATTGATTTTGAGGGCAGTAGGTCAAAGGTCAAGGTCACAGTGACCCGGAACAGTTTAAAGGTTTCCGGCGGGCAGTTAACCTAACCAGTGTTCCTGGATTCTGTACCAGTACAAACCTGTTCTCCGCAAGTAACTGCCAAATTTCCATCATGAATCAGAGATGGAGGACGAATGATTTCAGACTCTTATCAAATCGTCACGGAGAACATACGCCTCGAACTCACGACCCCGCGATCCGTAGATCTGCGCTCTCCCTATTGAGCTAAGCGGGCAGGCTTTCGGCATAGACGTTTTGTTGGTTTAAATGGAGAAGTAAGGTTATGAAGGTGAACATGATAAATCCTTTCGTTTCCGCTGACCTTTCAAGTAGCGTGAGTCTTGAATTTTTCTTGTAACGTGGCATATTTGAACTGAAATAAAACATACAAAATAAATTACAAATAAAGTAAAAGGCAAAACTAAAACAGAATGGAATACATATAACAAAGGAACATAATTGACGCAATATAAACTGACTGTGGTATCATTCAACTTCCAATATATGTTTTTAAATCCCCTGAATTTTGACAAATATATATTCTCAATACGAAAAATAACTCCGGTAGTGCAAAATATATGCAAACAGTTAATCTTAACCCAACCATTTTGAGCGTTTAACCAACTTTTTTTGCATTCGTACACCACATTTTAGGCGATGCGGCTGCTTAATGCATCTTTGACTAATAAAGTAAAGTCGCACGCTTTCAGTTTAGTATTACATGATGTAAAATATAAAAAAAACAAAGATTACCCGACCAAAATAGATCCAAATTGATGGATTTTTGATAAACATTTCGTTAGCGAGAAAGCGAAAGTTGTCAGTTTACACTCAGTAACTTTTTATATACGACATAGTTCTTCCTTGTAGAAAGGGCATTACCCAGCTGCAACATTTGTCCACTCGATGCACAGTTTAAATTATCGAAATGTTGAAATAACATATTTTTTTCTTTTTGGAATTGTTTCACAAACGTGGAACAACCCGTTTAATCTTTCATTTCAACATATACATTATAATAACATACATTTTTAAATTTAATTTTTAAAAAAGAACTGATCTTGTATCTTGTTTACGTACTGATGTCAGCCATTTTGTTTTAACTATATGTGTAACCTTTTGCTCTCGCTTAAAATTTCAACGTACCCAAACAAGTTCGACCCCTGCATTTGACCACAGAAAACCAATTGACAGACTATTAAATGTTCATTTGCTAAAATATGTGGGCGGGGGGGGGGGGGGGGGGCGTTAGCGTCAGATAGTATGTCGACGTGACGTCACATGTTCATGTTTAAACGGGGAAGTGCATACTATTAGATTGCTAATATCGGGATGTGTATTTAAGTATGCCTCTCTAACAAAATGGTACTGTTTATGTGAGAACCTTCCATTATGCAAACAGAGGCGGAATATATAGCAAAACATTCGTTATTTTGAATCGTCTCGATTTCACCACTTTCAAAAAAAAAGTTTTCAATGCGAATCAATCTTCATATAGATACACAATATTAACTATAATATAACATACCTTACTATAAATAGTTATAAAATTGCATAGGACAGAATTCTGTTACCCAGTCAAAATAACCGGAAGCGGGCACAATATCCGATTGGACAGCAGGGACGAGCGACATCATTTTTGTCGTCATTTTAACATGTGTTGTCGTAAAAAAGAAAGCTAACATCTATATATATATACAATATACAATATATGATTATGATTTGCTGATTTTAACAATCTTGTAATATTTATTGTGTTTTTATATATAATAAACAATTCATAAAATTGCCATGCCGTTCATTACCTGGTTAATAGCACTCCTAAACATATATAGGTACTCTGGCTACGCCCTTATGCAAATATAGGTTTAATCGTGCTAATAATTATTTTTTAGGCCCTCCATCCGTTTAAAAAGTGTCAATTATAACGGTCATCAAATTAATTAATTATATCCACTGTTGCATTATAACTAATTTGTTCTCCTCGGTCAATCTATTTTTTGTTACGAAGACAAATGCTTACTTTTATACTGTTAGGTAGCTATTACATGTAAATATGATTTTTTTATATTTATTATCGCTATTTAAATTAGTGTCATAGCAATATTTTAAATAAGGTGAATAAACTATTTGAAATGTTTGCCATATAACAAAAATGCATTTATATAGAGGATATTACATGAGTGTCTTTTCATATTGAATTTATTAAACGAGTTGAATAAAAAAATAAAATGCGAGGCTCTGCCGAGCATTTTATCAATTCTTTTCAACGAGTTTAATAAACGCAATGTGGAAAGGCACAAATGTAATATTCTTTTTATCACATGTTAGCCTTTTCTGTCAAAACATCACAAATTCTACTTTCTTTTACTATATAAACAAGTCAATTTGACCAACGTTTCCTATACTATAAACGACGTCGACGTCAACAGTGGTCAAAGCTTTATTACACTAGTGTATTATCATTTTTATTTTAAAATTAAGGGGACGCATACTTTGAAATTAGAAAAAAGTGGGTGGGGTATTATAAAATTTACCTGCAAAAGAGTACAAGGTTTTGGTAAATGAAATGAATACTGTTTCAACTATTATAAGTACACAAAGGATTGCTCACTAAAATAAAAATGAGAAAAACTGAAACAAGAAAGTTATTGTTGAATTACATAAGACTTCTTGTGTACATTCAAAGTCAACAATTAAGACTTTTTGGTGCGAAAATAATAGTGCTTCACTTTGTCCAAACATTTATCAATGTCCTACAGATTCTAATTTAAAGAAAGAATGTGAAATAAGTTCCCTGTCTTGCTTTTCATTTCGCATATGTGAGCTAAAACACATTATTTAGTTTGTTTACAAAGTAGTGCATAAGAAAAGATATGGTGGTCAAGGAATGCCACATTCCAAAACTAAAAGAGTATATTCCCCTTAATACATAAAACATTTATCGTTACAGAAGTCTAGTGGCTTACAATAAAGGCCTAGAAATGTTGCCATTATTAATTTTTAACTTGGTATTCATGAACTACAATGCACTTAAATATGAAAACACATTCAACAAACTTTTGAATTGTATTGTCTTAAAAATCCCTATAATAAGGTATGAAATTTGGCTGAGAGGTCCAATCAATGTGTATATGTGCAAAAGCAACATTCTAATCTTGTTCACAAAAGTTACTAATAAACAGCAGGAATGTCAATGATCAAAACTGGACGAATATAAAGTTATCCTCACTTTAATGTCATTTATAATTTGTCCTTGAGTTCTCCACCATACTTTTCATAATTCTGTTTGCACGAGTTGCACGAGAATGCTGTCATTCACGTAAAAAAACGAGGTCAAATAAATTGTAAATGCAATATCAACTAAACGTAATTAATGGATTATGCAGTTCAAGATAAACTTTATCTCATAACGTAACGAACATGTATAATGTTGTAACAACAACTTTACTTACACTGATTTAATAGCAGTCGGTTTATAAGTGACTTTATTGATTCATTTTGTGTTTTGTTATTGTTGTCAAAAAGTATAACGGAAGTGCCTCACAACTGAAGCGGAAACCAGTTTGATGCGCAAAGTAGTCTACTGTAAGTAATATTATTTGACAAATGTCCACAGAAATTAATAACTTTCTAATATTAAAGACGAATATCTGAATAGGATTCATTATTTGATAAGAAATTATAATCATCGACATGTTTTTTTTTAAAAGTCGTACACGTGCTGACACCTAAGTTGTCTCCCGTTGTTTATTTAGAGTTACCTTTCGTCCGGCGCAGTAATACATTTGCAGTGAATCGCCGAGAAGTCGTGGGAAAATTAAAAATCATGTAAACAAACTAAAATTAACCACCTTTTCAAGATGAATTTCAAGTGATCGACATTATGCATTTAACCCGCCTGACCTGTGTAGCATCTTAGATATCTGTTTTAAGGTATTCATTGTGTAGAATGTCATGTTATGCCCTTGCAATGCTAATCCCACTCTGATTTTTTTGTTTACATTTTTTATCAATGAGAAATATGGCGTCCATCCCGAGATGAACAGACGTGGCGTTAAATTTTTACATGTTTAAGCAAACCTGGTGTGTTAGAAAGAAAATCTCATCCCTTCAACATTATTTGGAACACTGTTATTGTAAAAAACCTGTTTTTTCCTTATACAAAAGCTTAATATTTTGTGTTGAATGTACTTTCTCAAAGACCTCTGTTTTCCTATTACATTCATAGTAGCACATCCTTATCCACAAAATACTGAATATTACAGGTGTCCATCAGTATTATATCAGTTTAGGAATATGTTTTTTATTTTCCCACCATCGATTTCTTGAATATGCACCCCTTCCGCATTGCCTTATGAACTGTGAATGTAGCAATATGCGTCCCCTTAATGGCTTTATTACACTCCCGCGATGTCAGACATGTGATAAATATACATTATCCGATGTATCAGAACGGGATTGTTCTTAATCCAATGTACTAGTACAATAATGTTCTCAATCCGCTAAATTCTCAATTCACTAAAGTCTGCACATGCCACGAATATACTACCACTTTAGATTCCCTACATTTTACCGGGTTGTAGTGATGAATATAGCCAGTCTATCACTCTGATCCGTGACATTCCGTGCAAAGCATTGTTGTAAATTATCTAAATACATGTACACTGCTGACTACTGTGCAAATTAAACCAACTAGAGCTAATGCGGTCTTTCAATCAAATCGAGTCTGCAATTTGCCTGGTCCGCGGTGCTTCCGAGGTTTTGTTAATATTTTGTTATTATTAATTTATTAAGTATCTACTTAAGGAATTTTACAAAAGCAGTTGATAATTTTAGGTTTTTATTTATCAATAACATCTTTACATCTTTTAACGATGTTTCAGCAAACAACTTTTTTTCTTTACACTACACTATTTTCTTTGACTTTTATGCCCCCAAAGGTGGGCATATTAAGATCGCATTGTCCGTCCGTCCGTCCGGCAATCAGGTGTAGCGTGATTATCACACGGTCGTGACCAGGTCCACGGTTTATATATGTTTTTCAAAACCTGCCCAAATGCTTATTCTTTGTTCAATATTTGCAAAATTTTGCATATTAAATTCTCAAAGATAGCTTTTGTAAATTACATAATTTGATTTTGATTTTATATTCCTGAAATTTAAATATATTGATTTGAATATGCCCAATTTGACGTATTTTACCGGCTTTTATGGTGCTTCAGAAAAAACTTGCAGAACACAGTAACTTATCTTTTTCACGAATCAGATTGTCTTAAAACTTGCTAGAGGTGTTAAATATTGTGCATGGGACTGTTGTTTGTGAATAGCTACTCAAAATAATAAGATTTACACGCTCTGAAAATCACCTTTTTGTCTAAAAATCTACGAAAAACATGGCCGCGGTGCGCAAATAATGAGTTGGTTATTTCAAAAATGTCCTATTATTCTTCAGTAAAACTTCTTGTTAATTTAAGACTCTAATAACTTGCTTGACATACCCATAGGCAAATATCTGTTATCGGTGTAATTACACCTTTAGAGAAAAGCGTGATTCGCACGTTTTAATTTCATCATTCGCCGCCTGAAGAGACAAGATGGCGGAGCTTGCGAAATCGAAAGTAAGTAGATTTGCACTTTTGAAATAAAATCTTGTAGATTCTAGATCTTTCTGATTGACAGTCACTTGTTTATCTTATTTATCTGTTTCCACATATAATATGGATCTAGTAGATTACATACAACCAGTTTAAAATAATAACACCTACAGTAGTGTGCGGGTGCTCTAAGACTTCTAGAAGTTCTTCAGCCAAAGCCTGGCCAGAGTGACATAATTTTACAATATAGATCTAGGTCTACTAAGCAGTTGTAATTGTGATTTATTAGCTGTTTTCAACTACTGAAATTCGAAAAAAGTGATCCGTAATTAGATGTTCAGTTAGAAATGTAATCCAAAAATTTAAAACGGGATCCATATCATATGGAACAGAGGAGATATTGAGATATTTTGAAATTAATTTAAAAAAAAAAACATTTATCAAAAGGGGATTCGGTTAAAGGTAAATTTTATCTAACGTCGCTTTTTGAAACAATGAACATAAGCTCTGTAGAGCTTTTGAGCGACCCTTTTTTAAGAACAGTTAAAACCAATTATACCTTACCCCCAGCAATTTGCGAGTACCCATTTACAGCTGGGCCGACTGAGGCAATCATGATAAAGTGCCTTACCCAAGGTCACACCGCAATGGGAGTTGCCAGGAATCGAACCTGGGGCCTTCACCTCTGTAGGACAGCGTAATAGCCCTATCAACCAATGCGTCCGCACGAGTTCTTCATTGATTTATGTTAAATTATGTGGTATGTAAGTTGTTGGCTCAGCTCAATCCAGGGGTCGTGGGTTCGAGCCCCAGTGGGGTCAGGACTTCTCATATGACACTAGTACTGGTTATTCCAAGAAGCGGACTCGAGAGTGGTTCCAGTAAGCTTAAACTCTGCACATTTAAAGCAAAATACTCTTTTTTTTCATTACCAACATCTTACTCTCACCAATATTTCACATCTTGTGATGGAACCCTCTTCACAAAAAATGTAGTGAAAAAGTACAAAATTTTAATGTGGAACACTACAATTTCATAACCCCATTAGTTTTCTAAGTCCTAATGTTTTTCTAAGATCTTTATCCTTTCAGCTGTGAAGACACAGTATGTTTTTTTTGTTTAATAGATCAACTTTCTCAGACATTTGATGAATGTATATACACCCAAAAATGTCCCCTTTGCAACTTTTTAGTTGTTAAGTGTCAGATTTCTTTTATTTTTTTTTTTAAATAAAATTAGATTATACTTTATTTGAGCCGTACCATGAGAAAACCAACATACCGTAGTTGGTTTGCGACCAGCATGGATCCAGACCAGCCTGCGCATTTGCACAGTGTGGTCAGGATCCATGCTGTTCGCTAACAGTTTCTCTAATTCCAAGAGGCTTTAAAAGCGAACAGCATGGTTCTTGATCAGACTGCGCAGATGCGCAGGCTGTCTGGATCAATGCTGGTCACAAATCCACTATGTTGGTTTTCTCGTGGCACGGCTCATTTTCCTTGAAAGGGAGTTACAGTTGATAAAAAAGCAGCTTTCAATTTGACATATTAAGGACTGTTCAACATTCAAAAAGCCAAAAGTGATGTCCCCTGTGCACCCTTTTTTGACATTCATTTAATTTACCATTATATAAGAAACTCTGGACAATTTAAAATTCATAGTTTGCATTTTTTCAGAAGTAACCAGTTTTCAAGTTAAAAAGTGGAAACATCAATTGTTTGGCTTCTCAAGCTCTTAAGTTTACCCACATATATGTAAATGTTCACAAGTGAATATTGTGTAGTCGAGAAAAAATGTACTTACTATGAACATATTCTATGAATATATATTTTGCTGCAATTTGTCCCCTGTGCATCTTCTTAGTAACATAATAAAGTATGTATGAATTTTACTGTCACATTTTACCATGCATGGTATTTTGTCATTTTCTACTCTCTGTAAGCAGTGCATGTAGAATAAATGATTTCAATGTGTTGGTTATGTTTAAAGTCACTTATTTTTCATTTAAAGGAACACATGCTGTTGAATAAGCATGTGTTTGTTGTGAAATTTTTTTTATGAACAGTAAACTAATAATGCATGAATATTATACTGATTTTCAGTATGTGTCCCCTGTGCATCTGCAATATAACTCAATTTTGAGTTGAAAATTTTAGAAATTAAGATTACTGGACATTCTTGAAATTTGGCATGTTTTAAACATTCAAAATTTGAGGAAAAATTAGGTTTTATAATAATATGTTAATTAATTTTCATTAAGCAACAAATTTTCTAGGTAAAATTTTATTTTCATGTCAGATTTGTGCAGAAAGGCTGATTTTAAAAACCAGTCTCCACAAACATTTGATTGAATAAGTTTCAAACTATACACATTACACCTATATCTTATATGTTGAAAATATAACTGTTAATATATTTCCTTATCATAAAACACTGCAACATTTATCACCCATCATACTGCAATTGAAATTCACTGAACTTTCAAATTAAAGGCTGAACTATTTTCTGATAGTTTTTTCTCAACACTTTCCCAAAGTTATTTCCTTGAATTTTGAAGTATTTGCTATCATATAAAATAGGTGACCACCATAAGAAATAGGTTTTCAACTGTATGTCCCACTTTTTCTTCATTATTTTGAAAACCACCCAAATATAGAACAATCTGAATGTCCAATTATTTTGACTAAGTTGGAATAGGTAAAGGTAAATGTAATTTTTATTTACCTTTGCTTTGTGAAACAATTAACATAAGCTCCGTAGAGCTTTTTAGCGACCCTTTTTCAAGAACAGTTAAATACACAGAGCTAACTTAATTCTGTTTTACTGTTACAGTAAATAATAATTAAAGACACTGATTCTGGTGTGCCTGGTATGTGGCCTATGGGGATGATAAGGTCTGGTATTGGAGGTAAGGGCCAATACACAAGTCTGGACCATTGATAGACTTGCTTTTGTTTATCATAATAAGCTACTGTATACATGTAGCTACTGTGCAGTAAATGAATTGCAGGTGATATTTCTCACCTTTGTAGCAAATCAGTTCTCACCTTTATAACCAGTTTGGAAAGCTTGATTGAATTAGGGCTAAATTTAATACACAAAGTGATAAGATAAAACAGTGTTTTTATCATATTTTTGATTTACATCTCATCATTGCTGTTTTTTTTTTTTTATCAAAAATGTAAAAAATGCATTCAGGCACTTAGCTTTCAGAAATAATAAATTATGTGTATTTTGAACAATGATATATCTTTATTGCTGGATTTCATTATACATAAAAGAAACGTTATTTAGACAGCACTAGGGGAATTATGCATTTTTAATATATAAAATCCTTCTGTCCATATCCCCTTTTTATCTATTAAAAATGCAACTGACGTCTTCTGTAATTTCTAATAAATTCAGCAATTACAATTTTTTGCAGGTTTTATTTTGTTACTTTTGATAAAAAGATCATAATCATTGAATAAACAAACTTGTAATTTCTCTTAAATAATTATTTTATTGTTAAGGAGTGAGAATTGCTTTGCTATAAGAGTTATAATTTAACTGGCCAGGACATTACTCAACATGACTGAGCAATCAGTATTAGTATATTATCAGTTAAAATAATTTTGTGTACATTCTGAAAAGAAAAAAGAAAAAAAACAGCAATGCATAACATAGGAAATAACCAATTTATCTGTAGGCAATAAAATTTATGATTCTCTGGCAATATCAAGTCTACAGGGGTTTTATGGACCCTAATCTGACTGGACCAGACAGGATCTTGTATATTGGGGATTAAAAAGTCTGGTATTTGAGGGGTGGGGGGGGGGAGGGGGAGGGGTCACTTATATTATAGCTCTCATGTTATTACTGATACATTTTTATTAAATAAAGCATGTGATCCAGATCATTTTACTCAGGAGTTTTAATGTATATATAAGTTACTACAAAATTAATGCTTACTAAAAAAAATCTTTCATCATTATACATTATGTTATCTACGGTGAAACTTTATATAACTAAGAAAATGACCACTGATACTTCCCCATTTATTGATATTGAGTTGAATTAATATTAATTAGAAAATAGTATGTTCCAAGTGGTGATTTTTTTTTCATAAAATAAAATTGTTGTCTGCATTTCAGATATTTCCTCATAGCTGATCACTCCACTGTAACAAACCTATATTATCAACACATATAAATGTATATTTCAGATTGGTACTTGAAAGTCAATGGTTGATCATGATGACCATCTTTAATTTAATGGGGAAAGATTAACCAATATTTGCAGCTGGAGAGGCTATCACCACAGTTCAATGATTTAGGTAAGGATGGACATTCTTACAGATCTATATGAACATGGTGAACGGTTCTTTATAAAAGTATTTGTAAGTTATACTATATAAGTTACAAATCTCATAGACTAGCCACTAGACTGATAATTAAGAATTATTGAAAAAAACTCACACTTTGTCATTTTTCTTACTTTGATGTAATAGTGTCAGATGCCACTCTAATTTAGTGATTTTATTTTGGAGAAATTACTTTTATGTAACCACAGATTGTAGACTAGCTATATTCACAATTTTAGAAATATTTTTTTAAATATATTATAATCTAGGTATCAGTGTGTTTACTGGCAAACATGCCATTAGTGCATTATATAGACATGATAATTTGTAGTGTCAGTATTACAGATACTGGTATGTTAAAAGGAAAAGTATGGCAATAGGATTTGGAAAAAAACTTTGCCCATATTTATCAAAGTTCTTAGACTTAAAAATCATTCTAATGTTAAGATTTAGAGAGTAAAATCAGGGGTCACACTGGGAATTTTTTTCTCTGAGCCACTGCTTTTTCCGAAGATAAAATTATAAGGCCAACAACGGCGAAGCGCATAGCATTGACGTTCTTGTAGGATACTTATATGTACCAAAGTACCTTACTACTCAAGAAATTAATATAGTTATTACATATTTCTTAGTAACCCTTTAAAAAGTATTTAGAAAATCTTTTGTGTTAATTTCTAAAATTATATTTTTATAAACATCTGCACTTTAATAAAAAAAATTCTAAAAATCACATTTAAAATGTGCACATTGCCTATAAGTGGGTGGGGTTCGATGCTTTCGCATGTTATATTCTCGAAAATTACTTCAAATAAGAGCTCCATTTGCAACATTTGTCTTTTTTTTCTTAAATGTAGACTTTTTTTTTTGGCTTTTATTAAGATTGCACTAAAAAATTCTCGTCAGCAATGACAGAAATATCGAAAATCACGGTCGCGAAAACGGTGACAAATTCGGAAAACGTAAGATAGAATTAAATATTTGATAAAATACCTATGTTTTGTTGCTTTTCTTTTCATCATAGCTATTCAATACTTACAATTTCTGTTGTCTAAAGCCATTTTTATTTGTTTTTGCTCAAACTAACCCTCGGCAATCATAGAAATTTGTCTAACGGCCGACTGCTCATTTAAAAAATATCAAGTGCACAAAAAGAAAATTTAATTATCGTTTGTTATTCAATAATCTAATATCGCCAGGTAACTGCCTGATCAAATAAAAATTGCAAATTGGCTCCCTCCCTTTCAATAACGGATGTTGTGTCTACACAGATTATCGATTTTTCACACCTTTTGGTTCGTAAAACTGGCAATATTTGTAGTTTTGGGACAGACATAGTTCGGGCCATTTTTCGCCAATTAGAAAATTTCGGAGCCACATTTAATTTTTTGTCGCAAATGGCTCAAGTGGCGATCGACAGCGTGACCCCTGAAAATACTTAAAGTTTGTAAAGCAGTTAAAGTGTTTTCATTATATTATGTATGTATGGTGACAGTTGACATAAAATATTTTTAAATAAAGCAAAAATTTCTCTTAAAAGGAATTGGGAACTTTATTTAATATTGAAATCTTTGTTTTGAAAATTGAAATATTACCAAAATGTAGGTACAGTGTATGTAGAAACTGAGTCCTTTTGCTTTTATAACATGTTATTGTTTTTTTTTACCTCTGTGCTTTATATCATCTTTGCACTATAGATTTTTTCTAAAAGTAATCTAAAATATTAATATACTTCCAGTTAAGACAATGAAATAGAAGAACTTCATGCTAACACTTGCATCAGTGGAAGTACTTCTTATTGGATAGATAATTTACAGGTCAGTGATATTTGTAAGTTTTATATCAATTTTTTGTTTTGCCTTTTTAAACTCATTTTAAATGGAGCGTGAACTGCATAGGTGGATTAATCCATCATACACAATGTTTAGCTCGACTACTCAACCTGGCCTAAGCATTGGTTCAAGTTTATTTCTTAAGTTAAATATATTTTGGGTTTCAAAATATACTGTATCACTTTTGACAAGGGACACTGTCAGCAATATTTTCAGATTTGATCCCCCATTTTTATTTAGAAATTTGATTAACATTATCCATAATGATAATTATCTCTGGCAATGCATTGCAGAAAGGGGCCCAAATTTTACAAGGCTAGACTATTGATAGACTAGCTTCTGTTTTATCATAACACTACTAAAAAGCTACTGTTCAGTACACAGATTGCATGTGACAATTTTCATTTTTACGCAAACCCAATCTTACCTTTACAACAAGTTTAGAACATTTGATTAAATTTAGGCTTAATAGTGATAAGATACAATAGTACTTTCATTTTATGATGAATAAATTTTTTATTACAATGACATTAATTAAAATGCAATGGAGCACTTCATTAATTTCTAATAAAATCCAGCAGTGATTTTTTTCTGGTTTTATTTTGTTACTAGATCAATCTAATAATTGATAAAAAGTACTTGTCATTTCTCTTATTGTGTTTTAAATACATTTTAATTATTTTTGTTAGATAAGGTAAAGTTTTCTAAAAGGATAAAGAATTGCGTTGCTGTAAGAGTTAAATTTTAATTGGGTTGGGACATTACTCAACATGGACTGAGAAATTACAATTAGTATATCATCAACTAAAAGTGTGTATATTCTGAAAAAAGCTGCATTTCAATCAATAAATGCAAAACACTGGAAATAACCAATTATGTTGAAACATATCTCTAAAATTTATGACCCTCGACATGGACTACATGTCAAATTCACAGGTGTTTTATGAATCCTTATCAAATTGGTTTGGACAGGATCCTGTTTTAGGGGGGATTATAAATATATAGGAATAAATTTATCTAGTTGACCTAAAAGAAAATGTAGGCTAAAATTGTCCATATAGGTAGTTTGGCCCAGAATTTGGTAAAAAATGAGCTTTATATAAGATCTTGTCATCAAACCTATCGAAAACCAAGGTAGGTAAACTTGGTTGAAATTTTGACTTAAAAAAATTTGAGCACAAAAACTTTAGAACACTATCTTATCAGGTTTTTCTTGTTTTTTTTCTTGTGTTGTTTTCTTGTTTTTGTTTTTTTTTGTTTTTTTTTGCTACAATTAAAATGTTGAATGTCAGTGTGACCTTCATATAAGTAGCATATTATTAAGCAAAAAGCAGACTTGTTAAAAACTGTTTTTAAAAGGAAAATGTTTTGGATAAAACCAAATTTAGCTATTTCAGTATGCAATATATTTGTCTTTTGATACTGAAATTTAACTTAATTAAGTGACATCATTATAAAATATTTTTCTATCTGTTTTAGGTCAGCCATCAGCTTTTGAAGCTGCTTTCTTGGACATCATGCTGTCCATGGGTTCATACCATATGCCAGGCTTTATACATGGTCAAAGAAGATGAATTTGTTATTCAATTTGTAAAATTTGATTTAAGGAGGATTTCATATATGATGATTATATTCAGCAGATTATCTTCAAGTGTGCACTTCATAGAATCACAGTTTCTAGGAGGTTTCAGTTTAAAGTTAGATTAATTGAAAATAAGTAAACCTATCATACTCACCAGGGCATCGGCATTGGCATTACACCAGTTTTTAGTTTTTCTTCCAGTCCATATTTTAAAAGGAAGTATTGAAACTTACAACAGTAATTTTATCTTTAAACCCATGTTTTATGCAAAAGTACATAACTCCATCAAGGATTTGACTGAACTATGGCCTTTGAAACTTTTGTACTTGTATTATAATAGTCTCAAATAGGAAAGAGTTAATAACACTGTGTGAGAAATTTTGGGTTTGAATTATGCCCCCTTTTGGGCCCTTTGAAATTGGTTCAGTTTTTGTACAAGTCCACATTTTGACATATAGCTTTGAATCTTTAAACACTAATTTTTCCCATTACAATGATATAACTTAAATAGTTTTTTCAACATCATCACCCACATCATATGACACGAGATGCATAACTCTTGCACCAAAATTTAATAAATTATGCCCTTTTTTGCTTAAAATGTACTTGTATAGTGTTTTGATACACTTTATGTTTATCTCTCATATTACATAATATTTAAACAGACTTAGTTATTATGCAATATCTTCATCAGCCATTGAGCCATTAGTTGGTGTTTAGACCTTATAATTGTAAAACATAAATAAATGTTGAAAGTTTCATAAAAGATCGTTTCTTTATATGATTTTCCATATAGATCAAACTCCCTTCCAGTTTAAACCCATCCAGTTTGTTAAACACTTCTTGAAAAATATTTTTAAAGAGTCTTAGAGTTTCATCCCCGATAACTATAATTGAGCCGCGCCATGAGAAAATAACATAGTGGGTTTGCGACTAGCTTGGACCGGACCAGGCTTGCACCCGCGCAGTCTTGTCAGGATCCATGCTGTAAATAACAGTTTCCCAATTCCAATAGGCTTTAAAAGCAAACAGCATGGATCCTGACCAGAATGTGCGAATGTGCAGGATTTTCGGATCCATGTGGTCGCAAACCAACTATGTTGGTTTTCTCATGGCACGGCTATATTTTTTGATTGACCTATTTAAAATAATTATATGTTAGACTTCATTTACCCGAGGGGTATTTTGTCGAACGTCATGCTGTAATCTAAAGTCATAATTGATGTCATAATGGTCTCTTACCAGTCCATGCGTCAACCGTTGTTTATCGCAGAATATATAGAGCTTTTTTTCCCTTTGGGTTTATTAGTAATCAAGGCGTAAGTCCGGGTGGTTAAATTACTGAAGCATCAGAACGATGAACCTTGGTAATTAGAAAATGAAATAAAAGAAGGCCTCGATTGTTTTCATTCTGACATGCACATGCACACTTGGGGAAAAGGGGGGTTATATTTTTTTTCCAGAGTTTGTCAGTCGGTCGGTATGCATCGGTTTCCGGATAACTCAAAACTCTTGAGGCCTAGGATCATTAAGTTGATAGGAGATTGGTCATATAAGTCCAACTTACATAAAATATATTGAAAAAATGAAAATATCTAAAAAAAGATTGGGGCCTCCGTGGCCGAGTGGTTAAGGTCGCTGACTTCAAAAACACTTGCCCTTCATCGATGTGGGTTCGAGCCTCACTCGGGGCGTTGAATTCTTCATGTGAGGAAGCCATCCAGCTGGCTTAGGAAGGTCAGTGGGTTTTACCCAGGGGCCCGCTCGTGATGACATAATGCACGGAGGGGCACCTTTGGGGGCTTCCTCCACCATTAAAGCTGGAAAGGTGCCATATGACCTATCATGTGTCGGTGCGACGTTTAAAACCAAAAAAAAAAAGACAATTATTTTTTATTAAAAAAAAATCACATTTTTTCAAGGAATGTGGCTTTGATGCCACGCCCCATTTGATACGCGCCTGGATACCAATTATTTATACCCGTTGGTGCAGAAATATTCCTGAATAAAAAAAGTGAATGGCCTGATTCAATGGTGAAAGTTTGATTACTCAGCAATTTTGTCTTGATTTTTTGTTTATATCAAGTACATAATCATATAAAACGAGTTTTATATATAAAAGTAAGAAAAGTGCATTTTTTTAGAAATTACAACAAACAATATATCACTATTTGATCATTTATATGGCATATAATTTTATATATCATAATGGTAAATAATCTAAAAGCTAAGACCGCCCGTGCGATTATCACAGCTATACCCGAAACCGTGTGATTCTCAAAACCGTTTTTTGTAGAGCCCGTTGTCCAAATGATTGTTCGGTGTCCGTCCGTATTTCGTTGTCCTGACCATAAGTTTGTCATTGATTGATTTTGGGATTTTAAATAATTATCCAATTGTTCACCAATCATTAGACGGCGTGTCGCGCGCAACACCCCAGTAGACATCTTACGGTCAAGGTCACACTGAGTTTAAAGGTCAAATACGGCCATTATTGACTTTGTCTGGACAATACTTCGTCTTGAATGTGGGATTATAAAATGACTGGCACAATTGTTCACCATCGTGAGATGGTGTGTTGCATGAAAAACCAGCGTCAATATCTAATGGTCAAGGTCACACTTGGAGTTTTAATGGTCAAATATTGCTATAATTGACCGGCATTGAATGGGGATTTTAAAATAATTTGGCACACTTCTTCACCACCATGAGATGGCGTATCGCGCGCAACGCCTGTGTCAATATCTCAAAGGTTAAGGTCAGACTTGAAATTTAAAGGTCAAATATGGCTATAATTGACCTTGTTCGGACAATAACTTTGTCCCTTTAATGTGGGATTATAAAATAACCTGACACAACTGTTTTATTTGGCACAAATGTTTTGTCTCGGTGAGACAGAGTTTCGTGTGCAACTCCCAGTCCTTTTGACAGCCGGCAGGCTCGAATGTTGCCCTTGGGCATCTCGTTTTCAAAGTATATATGTCTAATACTAAGACCGCCCGTGCGATTATCACGGCATACCCGAAAAACCCTGTGAATTCTCACGCCGTTTTTTTTAGGATGTGGCTTTGATGCACACGCCCGATTTGATACGCGCCCGAATACCCAATTATTTATACCGTTTATGCTGAAATCAATCCTGAATAATATTATTTTTCATAATGGTTTTATATGTCTAAAACTAAGACCACTCGTGCGATTATCACGGCTATACCCGAAGCCGTGTGATTCTCACGCCGCCGCGTAGTTATCGCAAATACGGAAAACCCTTTAAAAACTTTGAATTGAATACTTTATTACTTTTCCATTATTTTTTCAAAATAGGTTGCTTTGATGCTCACTTTAGAGTTGCCCAGAATATTAAATAAATAAATAAATAACCCCCCAAAAAAATGCCAGTACCCGCCCCGGCCCTGGAATTTTTTAATAGTTTATCAGCTCGTGGTTATGCTTTCAGTCCAATTTAGATGAAAAATTGAATAACTGAAACTATTTTAAAAAGAAAAGGGAATATTTTCATGAAAAAAACTTTTTTTTCAAGGTATGTGGCTTTGATGCTCACCTCAGAATTTATACGCGCCTGAATAGCCATATTTTATACCCGTTGATGCAGAAATCATTCCCGAACATTTTATGTATCATTTTGGAAATTTTTGTACAAATAAAACCGCCCGTGCGATTATCACGGCTATACCCGAAACCGTGTGATTCTCAGCCCCCCGAGTATTTATCACAATAACGGGAACCTTTAAGACAACTTTGAATATGAAATACTTTATTAATTTTCCCTTTTTTAAAATAGTTGTTTTGGTGCTCACCCCGAGTTTCTTCACACCGAATATTAAAAGAAAAAAATACGCCATTAAATGCTGGAATTATTCTTGAAAAAAAAATTTTACATCGTACTCGTATTTTTATATGTCTTAAACCAGGAAGGTCTAATATGTATCGTTGTTCCCGCTTAGACTAACAATGTCCGTTCGATTTTAACGGCCACACGCCCGAACCGCAAAAATGCTAAGTAACCGCCCTGCCCCGTTTTTTTTTTTTAAAGAATCAACTCGTCGTTAAACATTGATTTTAATGCCCCTACACGGAAAATCACGTCGAAAATTTAAATTTAACAGGAGGCTGTGTTGCCACGCAGATAATTGCTCAATACAGAATATTTATTTTCTTTAAATAGAAATAAATATATTTTCATCAAAAATGTTTTTACATTTTAGTGTGCACCCTTGCGATGGCCTCAAGCCACGCATCAGAAAATAAAGTTTTTTAAAAAAAGATGCAGAAGTCTTTCTGAATCATTTTGCATTATAAAGGTATATCTATATACCTACAAATTTCGCGCCTGCATAGAATTTATCGTAGTAATACCCCCCCTAGCCGCCTGGATTATTTTAAAAATTGTATCAGTTTTATAATATTCGGTTTAAAAATAAATGTACGGACACGTGTTAAAAACTATTCTTAAAAGGTCTGAAACATTTGTTTATGAAAAAAAAAACACTTTCCTTTTCTTAAAACTATGTTGCTTTGATGCACACACGAGTTGCTACGCACCTGTATATTAAATATCATTCCTGATAACTTGTACGTGGTTTTTTGTATATATGTCTAAAAATAAAAACACCCGTATATTTACATACGCTGTACGTCATATTTCTCTATCAAAAGGCGTCAATTATAATTTCCCCCCTGGGTTTCTATAAAGACCTATTAGTCATCATAAAACATTTCGTTTTATTGCAGTAACAAACATATTTATAATTGATTTCGAAGATAGATAGATTTCTTATTTCTTTCAAAAAAGAAGAGCGTGGGAATGCTATAATTATGTTTCCCTGCACATAAATGTCCGCCCTTTTTCAGGTATAATTGTTTCCCTTAAATAAACATTTTACCAAAATTTATTATATTTTTAGTATGCACGCACGTGGGTTTTTCCCCCTCTTGGCCGCCCGGATCCCAAATTCATGTCAGTCCAATTCAGATAAAATATTGAAACTATTCTAAAAAGAAAGACTTAATTAATTTATGAAAAAAAAAAATCCCCTTTTTTTTTAAAGTATGTGGCTTTGGATCACACGCCGAATTGATACGCGCCTGAACACCCAATTATTTTATACCCATTGATGCAGAAATCATTCCTGAATAATTTTATGTATCATACTGGTATATATATCTAAAGCTAAGACCGCCCGTGCGATTCTCACGCCGCCGCGTAATTATCACACGCGTGGTAATATTACCACGCATGTGATATTCACGCGACACCGGTCGTAACTTTCTAAAATCTTGTCCGGGCTGTAACTCTGCCATCCATGAAGGAATTTTAAAATAATTTGGCATGAATATAAACCTTAATGAGATGATGTTTCACGTATAATACTCAAACCCCTAGCTACAAGGTCACGGTCACAGAAGTCAAACGTTAATTCGGTCTGTTTCGTGTCCGGTTCGTAACCATTCATCAAGAGGTTTTGAAATTACTTAGCATTAATGTTTATCATAATGAGACGACGTGTCATGGGCAAGACCTATATACCCCTAGCTCCAAGGTCAAGGTCAGACTTAGAGTTCAAATGTGAACAGGGTCTGTTTATGTGTCCGGTCCATGAAGGGATTTTGAAATTTATTATATACTTATATAAATTCTGTAAAAGATCGGCTTGTATTTCACAATTAAATATGAATAGACAGACAAAAATTTCGTATTGTACCTTCCGTACTGTATGCTGCCGGACTATTTTCATTTATATGCATAATCCGACACATTTCTAAAAATAGCACACATAAGAACTTCACTAAGTTCCATTTAAGGATAACATGGTGTAATAGCCATATTTCATATCTTGTAGCTGGATGGTAATATTTAAATGAAATTTGGTCACTTTAAAGACATTCAAAATTAAAAAATTTTCACCGAGAGATTTTTCAAATTTTATCATTTTTTGGGGAGATAATCGGTATTGAAGTTAACATTGATGCCTAGGGAAATAAATGATTTCTTTTATTATGAGAATTTGAACTCGAATTTCGAGACAATTTTGCGGTAGAAAGCTGCATTACATGATTCTGATACAAATATCAAAAAGAAATTTAAAATTCCCCGTAGGAAAAAGGAGAAAACCCTTTTTTTCTAGTTTTCAGGGGAGATAACTCATGAAAAACCAAATTTATCAGGGGAGGTAATCTAAAGGAAATTTTTGAGAACTTCTGTCACTATATAACTTGTCAATATGCACCTTATTTCTATCGTTTGACATTTTTAAAGCTTAAATTATCAAGTTGTATGTACGCTTTTGGTGAAATGGAGGCCTAATACACCATGTTATCCTTAATATCGATAAACATTGAAGATTTCATTCAAGAACAAAACAAGAATCAAAATGGTAAAGGTATATGTCGCGGGGTCATTTGTCTGTATATATCCTATATGAATTACTATCAAGCTTTTTCTCATTTTTCCTATATTTCGTTCCTATAATTCCATTTCATATCCATTATACATCCACATAAATATCATTTTCTGATATCATTAACTAACATGTTGTTTAACCACGGTGACGGGCCTCAATTTGAATGTATTGATATCACCGCCAATTTCCGCCACGCATGCGCACAGCCAGAATAGATTTTGAAGTGAAGACTGAATCTTTGTCTCTTTGTAATATATTACATTTTGCTGTCTGCGTGTGTCTTTCAGGTAAACTATTTACATGTTGTGTTGAAATATGATCAGTCCCTCATTTTCTCATTCATCATTTGATTCATTTTGTTGTAATTTTTGAATTGTCATGAAATGATGCGGACAGCCAGAATAGATTTTGAAGTGAAGACTTGAATCTTTGTCTCTCTTGGTAAAATATTACATTTGCTGTCTGCGTGTGTATTTCAGTCCCCAGAAAACCCAGAAGAGAACACACGTTAGCCCGTATCATATTACATGAAGGGTGACAAATTGGTGGCCAGTGTGACTTTTGGGCGACAGTTTTGTGGACGAATGGTCGGCATTTTTTCGTACCAACTCATGACGTCGAGGGGCACCCCAGTATCAGCCAATGGATACGCCGTAATTGGTGGACCACAATAGTGCATACGTCACTGGATAACTACACGCTTTAACGGGATTCCCTAAGTACATGTATCATGGCCGTGTGTTTGTATATAATTTTTATTCATCAGAAATATACATTGATCCATGGAATTATAGTTAATACCGGTAACAATCATTTGGATTCATCTTCTCTTATGCGCGCTTCAGTAACTTTTGTTGACATTCATTATAACAGGATTTATATCGTAGTTGGATTATAAACTTTGGAACGTCAAAAGTGACAGCTGACATATGATTTTGACATTTTTTTCAACAGTGTTCAAGAAAGTGTCTTATATAGTATTCATTCCATTTACAGTTTCATTCACTTAGGTCTTATTTATTGATAGAGAAATTGTAAGTTTTATTGCTCTGGTAGTGTGAATATTTTTCATCATATCATACACTGTTTATTATTTTTTTCAGAATGATTTGTGTATACAGTACCTCTGTAGTACCTGGTTGTGCTGTCACAGTC
Organism: Mercenaria mercenaria; assembly: GCF_021730395.1. NCBI lineage: Eukaryota > Metazoa > Mollusca > Bivalvia > Venerida > Veneridae > Mercenaria > Mercenaria mercenaria. Next base: position 6,046,730 of record NC_069378.1, read on the forward strand.
ACTGAGTAACAGAATCACAGCTCAGCATTTAGATTCACAGACAGTTTGGTGTTGGTGAGACTAACATAACATTCATTACCATAAATATTCCAATATTCATACCCATATAGTATCAGAAGTCTTAATTATTATCAATACCCAATATTCAGTTCATATAGCCAGCTTGAAATCAGCCCATCATGTCTGGGTAACTTGAAAAAAAAAAAAAAAAAAAAAAAGGCGATCTGTCAAATTCTTCAAAATAGTACTAGGTTTATACAGTATTTGATCAGCCCTGTGACTCTGGGTATGGCATATGACAATTTTAGTCAGTTACAGCTAGAATGTTTGTAATTGTAGTGTTAGTGTAAAGCTTTGCATGTTTGGTGGTGATTAGTGCAAAATTCACCAACAGTTGTGCTGTAGAGAGTAAAATTAAATTTGAGCTGAAAATATTTCAGTTTGAATTTAAAAATATATTGAGAAAGAGTTTAAAATAATAGCAAGTACAGGTTATTTTGAAGTGTAACATGAAAGTTGATCTTGTTTAAGCAAATACTGCTTACAAGATACTTGAGTAACATTTTGTGACAAGTAGGCCTAATACAGTAAAAAGTACGGTATACAGAAAGGAACATTAAACTTGAAGCCGTTTCAAGTTGATCAGTTTATTTGAAATTTCAGGGTAGCTTGAAGGTAGATCTTGTTTGATACTTAGTCAAATAAGTGCTGCTTCCAAGAAAGTTTTCGCATACTTTTACGGAAGATATTTTTCCAGTGTAAAACTGCTGAAGAGAAAATTTTACTGAAAGCTGCTGGTGAAGTACTGTAAAAGGAAAGGTATTCTGTGGTGTTTGAATTTGTGAAAAAAAAATACACAGAAAATTTAGGTGTGTTGTTTATTTAACTGGTAACTATAGTTGTTATCTAGTTATTGACCTTGTTGAAAATAGTTTTCTTCATTAAAGGAATATTCAGAAAATTATAGTGAAAGTATGGTGTACTAGGTAGGCCAAAAGTGATTGATTAGGAACTGAATTCCATATACAAATCAGGATTGTAGTGGAGTGTTATTGATTTAGAGAACTCAGCCAGTGTGTGTAAATTTCAAAGTAATTTCTGTAGTATGGTGGACTGACTGTGCCATCATAAAATCACAGAAATCCCAGAAGAGAACACACGTTAGCCCGTATCATATTACATGAAGGGTGACAAATTGGTGGCCAGTGTGCAGTATACAGAAGAGACAATTGATTGTCAAATATTGTACAGTGTTATCAATTTTGAAACTTTATTTCTCAAGAAACTTTGAGAACTTTATGATTTTCATTTATTGTATGGTGTACAATAAGTGACATATTTTTGAAATTACAGTTCTTTGTATATAATTTTGTGTTTCTTAGAGTATTTGAACGCTTGTCATTATGGCGTCAAACACTCCTTTTGTTACTGATGAGGAACTACAGCAGTACGCTGATATTTTGCGTCAATCCGGAAAATACCATCTTTATCAAACAGTGTCTAGCACTCCTGTCATGCCCAACCTAACAAGAGAGAGTTTAAATACTCCTGAAAGAGAGTATGTTGCGAGCACAGTACTGGTGCAGACATTTACCAGGAACAGGTGCATATGGTTCCTCCAAGACTGAAAGACCCTCTATACATGGTCAGGATAGGAGATCATCTTACTTTTCATATAGGCCTTCTGTTAGATACTCCTTCCTCCAGATATTCTGATGATGTGCTGGAAGATAATATTCCACCTCCTGTACCACCACCTCCTTCCAGACAATCTTCCCTCTCATATGTAGATAGTTTTTAGTCAACCTTTTCATTACTCTTCCCCTAGAGTACCTAAATTGCCTCCATTTTCTGGTGAGAGCAAAGATGATTGTGCCTTTGATTTATGGAGTATGAGATCAACTGTTTGATTAGGAATAGGGTCTATCCTGAACATTATTTTACTTGAATCTATCAGGATGAGTTTAAAAGGCAAGGCCCGTACTGTTCTTCTTCATCATGGAGAGAATGCATCTGCCCAAGATATTTTAACTGAACTTGAAGGCATCTATGGAAATGTCTCCAGTAGTGAAAAGCTAAAGGAGAAGTTTTACTGTGCTCAACAGGAACCTTCAGAATCTATAGCAGACTATAGTCTGAGGTTGGAACAACTTTTATCCAAATCTACCCTAAAGTTTGATCTGACTGCTAAAAATGAAATGTTATGTGGTAGATTATGGGCAGGCCTTTTTGATAAAGAGCTGCGGAATGCCTCTAGATACAAGTTTGAGAGCATCCATGACTATGGAGTACTAAGGCGGGAACTTAGACAGATGGAGCAGGATTTACATGTTGGTAGAAAGGGCCCTCTTGTATCACCTCCTACTGTTGCCAAACAAGAAGCAGCTCCGCCTCAGCTGAAGCCTCCTGAACCCAGAAGCCTCCAGATTCTTCAGTGCAGCCTGCTACTCAGTTCATGTCATCTGTGGAGAACAAAACTTCTTCACATTTACAAAATTTGAATACCCAGATGAAGCAGTTGAACACAAGAGTGGGAACTGTGGAGAAGGAGCTTCAGAATCTGAAGAAATCCAGGAACTACCATGGTGGTTAACATGACAGAAATAAAGGGGGTGACAGGAATAAAGAAGAAGGATCTTCTAAAGAGGCTCAACAGAAGGCTGATAAGAAGGAAGAGGACAAACAGAAGCCTTTAAACCTTCCCAGTAGGGCCAAGTGAAGGTCATCCTATATCTACAGGCCCAAAACTTGCACCTTTGGTAGGTCATGCCAATGAGGTAGAAATCCTCATTAATGACACTTCTTGTAAAGGACTGCTTGACTCTGGAAGTATGGTTTCTTCTATTTCTGAATCCTTTTATTCTTCACTAGATCCCAAGCCAGAACTTCACCGTCTTACAGATTTAAGTTAAGATATTTCTAGTGCAAATGGTCTTCTGTTTCTTACATTGGCTATGTCATTGTAGACATTGGTATACCCAAGGTTGACATAGATCCTTTTCTGTTCCAATCTTGATAGTCCAGGATACTACTTATTCTTCTTCAGTTCCTGTAATTATAGGTATAATGTTTTGAATTGTTTCAAAACTTCAGCACCTAGTAGTCAGGTTCCAGTGGAATGGAGTGATATTTTTTCTGTTTTATCTTCTGTACATTGTCTTCCTGTCAGATGTTTAGGACATACCAACATACAGATCCCACCTTTTGAGACTCGTACTGTTATGGGCAAGGTTCGTAATGTCGGAGAGATGTCAGAAGCAGTCACTGAAAGTATTGATAATTCAGCTACATTGTCTGTTTATCCAAACTTTGTTCGTGTGAAACCTTCCACTTCTTTTTGCAGGATTCCTGTCAGAATGTGTAACATGTCTGTACACCCTGTGGTTATTAAACCTAATTCTCTTCTATGTCGTCTTCAAGATGTTGATGTTGTTAGAAGAATAGACCCCTTTGAAGGTTCTGCAGCAAAGTCCCATAATGCAGACAAGTCACTTGAAGACTAGGTATTTTGTTCCCACTGATGTTCTTACGGTGGAATGAGCATAGTAAGGCCAAGGATTTTTCTCTAGTTGGAAGCATTATTTTTTCAGCAGGTCCAACAGATCTTGGATGCACCAATATTGTAGAGCATGGTATTGAGCTCACAGACTCCACTCCTTTCAAGGAACATTATCGACGTATCCCTCCTGGAATGTATGAAGAGGTCCGAGAACATCTTAAGGACATGCTAGAAGCTGGTGCTATCAGGGAATCTAAAAGTCCGTTTTCATCTAATCTTGTTCTTGTACGGAAAAATTCTGCATATATTATCGCCGCTTAAATTTTCGGACGATTAAGGACGCCTATGACCTTCCCAGGATTGAGGAGACCATTGACAGCTTAGCTGGTGCCAAGTATTTCTCCAAACCGACTTGAGATCAGGATACTGGCAAGTTGCCATGAAGGAAGCTGACAAGTACAAGACAGCATTCTCGGTCGGGCCTCTTGGATTCTTTGAGTGCAATCGCATGGGATTCGGACTAACCAACGCCCCGCCACTTTTCAGCGTCTGATGGAGCGTGCTATGGGAGATCTGAACCTTACAGAATGTCTCATTTATCTGGACGATGTGATTGTATTTTCAAAGTCCAAAGAGGAACACTTCCAGCGTCTTACATCAGTTTTTCAGCGGTTGGAAAAGGCTGGTCTCAAACTCAAAGGATCCAAGTGCGAATTTTTTCCGTACCAGTGTCAAGTATTTAGGCCATATTGTCAGCGAAAGGGAGATAGAGACGGACCAGAGAGATAGCAGTTTGAAGAATTGGCTGTTCCGAAGTCCATCAAGGAATTAAGGAGCTTCTTAGGATTTTCAGGGTATTACAGGAGGTATATCGAAGGATTTTCTCAACTAGCCAAGCATTTGAATGACTTGCTAGTTGGCCATCCTACCAATTAAAGCCAGTACTTCGAAGAAGAAACAACATCTTGGAGTTGGGGTCCTGAGCAGCAGTCAGCCTTTGATTCTCTTCTTGAACGCCTTAGTACTCCGCCCATCCTAGCTTATGCTGATTTTAGCAAGCCATTTCTGCTCAATGTTGATGCAGTGGTGTTGGCTTAGGTGCTGTATTATACAGGTTCAGGAAGGCAAGGAGAGAGTTATTGCTTTTGCCAGTCGTGGTTTAAGACCGAATGAACGGAATTATCCGCCCACAAGCTTGAGTTTTTAGCACTCAAATGGGCTGTCACAGATAAATTCAAGGATTATCTTTATGGCAATTCTTTCAAAGTCCGTACGGATAATAACCCATTGACCTATGTTCTGTCTACTGCTAAACTAGATGCAACTTCCCACCGTTGGTTAGCTTCTTTAGCTAATTTTGATTTTGAAATTAGCTATAGGAGTGGTAAATCCAATGTTGATGCTGATACTCTTTCACGGTTACAGTCTTCTGCTGAATCCTCTACTGTCATATTTTCTGACGCTGTTAAGGCACTTTGCCTCGGGACTTTAGTTTCCCCTCAGGAATTCCCTTGAATGTAATTCCTTTTCTCGGACAGTACTTGAGCATGCTGATGCAGATGGAGATGTACCATTTGACACACATTTCAGCGACATCGATTGGGCTTTAGAGCAGAGTAAAGACACCACCCTAGCACGTGTGATTGAGCTAGTTCAGACAGGTCGGAAACCCACCAGACGTCTTTGTTCTCTAGAGGATCCTCTTGTCAAACAGTTTTTCAGAGAATGGCCAAATTTATTTGTTAGGGGTCACATCCTTTATCGCAAAGGTGTTGTTTCTGGTCATTCAGTTAACCAACTTGTACTTCCAGAGGTTTTCCGTGAAGTGGCTTTCACAGGACTACATGATGACGCTGGTCATCAGGGTCGGGAGAGAACTTGTAGCCTTTTAAAATCTAGGTTCTTTTGGCCAGGTTTGGAACAGTTTGTTGAATTACGTGTTAGAAATTGTCCTCGTTGTATTTGTTGGAAGACCCCAGGTAAAGTTTCTGCTGGTTTAGTCCGTGTGGAATCTTCTTATCCACTCGAACTCGTTTGTATGGATTTTCTGTCTTTAGAAATGTCCGCGGGCGGGTATGAAAATGTACTGGTCATCACTGACCATTTCACCCGTTTTGCTCAAGCCATACCTACGAGGAATCAGACTGCCCGTACTACAGCCAAAGTCCTTTTTGAGCATTTAAGCTGCCATTATGGCTTTCCAGCTCGCTTGCATAGCGACCAGGGTCGGAATTTTGAAGGAGCAGTGATCGAGGAGCTGTGTAAGATTGCCAACATTGACAAGTCTCGCACAACTCCTTATCACCCACAAGAGGAGATAGAGTTTTAATTAGGAATGTTGGGCTTAAGGGTAAGCATAAGTTGGCGGACAGGTGGAATAAAGAGGTTCATATTGTTATTTCTCAACCAAATGCTTCTATTCCTGTTTTTCAGGTTAAAAGGGAACATGGCCGAAGTGGTATAAAGACCCTTCACAGAAACCTTTTGCTTCCATTTATGGGCTTACCTGTAAGAAAGGAACAGCTTAGAGGAAGTACGGAGGATGCAGAACCTACAATTCAGTTAGACGTTGGGCCATCTGTGCAGACAGAGCCTTGAACCAGTTACTTCCTCTGATGTTCTCATTTCAATTCCTCCAGCAATGTGTATTCTCCGCCTCACAGTTCAAAGTCTAGGTCAGATGTACCTAATATGTCATTCCACAAAGAAGGACGTCTGCACTCAACCCTCAAGCTCAGGAATTCATTCCTAGAAGGGAACACGCTTCCGAGAAAAACCAGCCTGGTTGCAGTCTAAAGACTGGTTAACTTAGTACCAGTTGTGATTTCATATTTCACAGTACAGTGCTTTCGATGACACTACAGTGCATCTATTATTGACACTACAGTGCGTTTGAACAGTCAACAGTGTTTTATTTTTTTTTCTACTTGTAAATGTGATTATGGTTTATTCTTTTAAACGGCTTGTCTACGTGATTGTGAACAATCCTTTATTCAGTAAGGAAAGTGCAGTGTATTTATTTATCCAGTGAATATTTTTGCCAGTATTGCATTTATTATCTGAAATGATAATTGTTGCTTAATAAATATAGTGCTTCAGTTATCAGATTATTTTAACAAATATCTGATCTAAAATCAGTGTTATATTCATTGTGTTTAAGTACACTGGAATTTGATTTTATTTTCTACTAATATTTTTGATAGAACTGCAGTCTATCACGAATACCCATTGTCACGTTTTACAATGACGTAGATATCTTCTATCGGTTTGTCTACATTTTCGTATTAATATACGTTAGTGTAGTTTTTGCGCTTTTACAGCATAGCTGTTGGTGATTGCATGTTGCTTCTATCGCGAATTTGGTAGATTGTATGACCCTAAGTTATGAGTATGTTGTAGTTTAGTTGATTAGTAGTTGTAGAGGACTATGAAATGTCGGGACGACATTTTACTGAGAGGGGGAGGATGTCGCGGGGTCATTTGTCTGTATATATCCTATATGAATTACTATCAAGCTTTTTCTCATTTTTCCTATATTTCGTTCCTATAATTCCATTTCATATCCATTATACATCCACATAAATATCATTTTCTGATATCATTAACTAACATGTTGTTTAACCACGGTGACGGGCCTCAATTTGAATGTATTGATATCACCGCCAATTTCCACCACGCATGCGCACAGCCAGAATAGATTTTGAAGTGAAGACTTGAATCTTTGTCTCTCTTGGTAAAATATTACATTTGCTGTCTGCGTGTGTCTTTCAGGTAAACTATTTACATGTTGTGTTGAAATATGATCATCCCTCATTTTCTCATTCATCATTTGATTCATTTTGTTGTAATTTTTGAATTGTCATGAAATGAATGCGGACAGCCAGAATAGATTTTGAAGTGAAGACTTGAATCTTTGTCTCTCTTGGTAAAATATTACATTTGCTGTCTGCGTGTGTCTTTCAGTCCACAGAAATCCCAGAAGAGAACACACGTTAGCCCGTATCATATTACATGAAGGGTGACATATATAATAAAAAGGTCATTATAACAGTAGTTAGATCTGGGACTTTGTATTCGGCTCTCGTGGATTTTGCAAGGTCGGATCACACTCGGCGCTTGCGCGCCTCGTGAGATCCGATCAGGCAAAATCCACGAGAGCCGAATACTGCATCCCAGATCAAGCTACTGTTATAATAACCCTTTTATATTAGCATAAATATTAACCATAATCAGACAGTGTCATTTACAAGATCCAGATCCCTTTGTCCAAGGTCATACTTAGAAGTAATAAGTTAATAGGATCTTTTTCGTGTCCGGTGTATAACTCTGTTATCCATGACACACCCTATAAACGACTGTATTTCCCCTCTTCCTCTTGCGAGTGATCAAAACAATAAACTGACAGCTAAACGTTGAAAAACAACATTTTAAAGTGACTGTTTAGCTTTAAAGGTATATATATTTTCATTTTATTAGAACCTGAACATGACTTGTTTCTGTACATAATGTGCTAGTCTGATGACAGGTAGAATTATAGCAAAAACTCGACTGATCACTGATTTTGTCCAGAAATTATACATTGTCGGCGTCATAAGTACTTATTTTCTTGCTGGAAGAATGACCTATATGTAAATTCCACTGTTTCATGGATAAAGAAACAATACTAGTTTGGTAAAATTTAATAAAATCATTGACAAATTCTCAAATTTGTTTATAACCATAAAGGAAAGAAGATTCAGTGCTATTTCCTGACTGTATGCATGCTTGCTTAATTTCTGTACAAGTGCTTGCGAGTTCGGTAGATAGACTGTATGCCTGTTTGTAAGTGACTTCTTTACAAAATGTCGGCGTTTCCTATGCTCCTGTAATATTTCTTCATATTTAGAACCAGCAAACAATGTTTGAAGGAGGGCGGTATAAAGCAGTCACCATGCGGTCTGTCTGTTCGATCTGTTTGTATATGTGTCCTCATATATTTGGTTGTGCAATTACTTCAATGCTATTGCACCTACCTCTCTCAAAGTTTTCATACAAACATCGGCCATATGTAGTTGATGCCCATCTTATTACTTTCCTTTTTCTTTTTAAAGTTACACTTAAAGGAGAAACATGGTCTGTGTTTCGTGTCAGTGCCATAACTTCTTTATACATTAAGGGATTTTGAAATAACTTGGCACAAATGTTCACCATCATGAGACCGTAATGCGACGATGTCTCATACAAGACTATATTTTCTAGAATTTCAAACCAACTAATATATAATCGCAACTGCAATTAATAACATGTGAGAAAATGAACAGTAAATGGGATGAAGCGGCGCCAGATTGAATTCACTAATCCTTTGTGGATCGCTTTCTTGACAGCGGCGCACAGTAATCAGCTTTAATTTAGGTTTGTCTTTGTATGTGCCATAAACACATGCACTTTGACATGAACCTTGTCTTATTTTACTGAAAATACATTCTGAGAATGAAATAAGTCCCCATTTTACAAGCAGAAGTGCCATTAGAGGAAAAAAAATGAGGGTCTATTACCTCACCTGAGCAAGAAGTGCTCTAGAAGAGCTTTTGTGATTACCCTGTGTCCGTCGTCTGTCGTTGTCGGGTATTTTTCCCGATATCTGGAGTAATGATGTTATTTACCTTTGTACAAGAACAAGGGTAGCATTAATAACCCTGACAATTACAGGGGCATAACTATATTAAGCTGTTTTGGAAAGTTGTTCACATCTTTATAAAACACTAGGTTAAACACTTTTGAGGTCAATAACATATTGTGTGAAGAACAGACTGGATTTAGAACACATTATAGTCCTGTTGATCATATATTTTCTTTAAAGTTGTTAATAGATATGTATTTTGTCAATAATAAAAGACTCTACTGTGCTTTTTTGGATTAACCAAATTTCCCTCAACTCAGTCAATCGAATTGCTCTGCGGCGAAAGATTCTAAGTTACAATATTGATGGTAAATGTTTTAAAATTATTCTCAACATGTATAATAAAGCGAAGTCTTGTGTAAAATCAAACAATACTCCATCTGAATTTTTTGTGATACAGGAGTTAGACAAGGTGAAAATCTCTTTCCTATTCTATTTTTTTTTATTCTGGAATGATTAATAGCTTTTTGTCTAGTAAATTTCATGGTCTTCAGTTATTTTCTGATAATGCTAGTCATATGTTAAGTGATAACGATTTTGAAGTTTTCTTCTTCAAGTTATATTTGCTATTGTATGCTGATGACACAGTAACCTTAGCAGAGACCCCTAATGACCTCCAGTCAGCTCTTAATGCTATTTCAGAGTATTACACCTCATAGGGGCTAAAGTTGTCATATTTTTGAAAAATAAGAGAGGTATACGTAATGCTTCAGTATTTCAATTTGAGAGTGGTAATATTTTAGAAATTGCTGGCTACTTCTCATACCTAGGTATTCAATTTTCATTCAATGGCAAGTTCGGTAGAACTGAGGCTCATTTAGTTGATCAAGCACGCAAAGCTATGTTTGCAGTTATTAGTAAATTCAGGGAGTTTTTGGAGTAAGTTAATAAGCTCCAAGGAAAATAAAATTTGTAATATTTTGTACAGAACTTCTCTCACTGTCTCAGAGGCAAAACAAGAAATTTAACTGGTTATGTTATTTTAAAAAAAGTCTTGATTTTCTTGGTATATCTAATTAGTCGTTAGATCAGAAGATTCGCTCTTGTAACTCCTTCTAAAATGCTGTTAACACTTGAATTAAAGATCAGTTTATACAAAACTGGAACTATTCAGTTAATAACCCAAGCAAATGTTTAAATTATAGAATGTATAAACACGAATTTGTATTTGAAAAATATTTCAAGCTTTTACCTTTTGACCTTAGCATTTCACTTTGTAAATTCAGATGCATGAATCATGTTGCCAATAGAAAAGGGTAGATTTGAAAACAATGCAGGAGAACAAAGTACTTGTCATTTGTGTAATTGTAACATATTTAGGAGATGAATTTCCTTTTTATTACAAAATATATATTTCAAAGTTGATAAAAATGTAATATATTTTTTTTTTCTATCAACATAATATTCATCTATATATTTAATATATAGATGAATATTAATTTAAATATCCAGATACTCTCAAATTGTCTGACCTTATGAACAATTACAATAAGAATACTTTGTTAAAACTGACTGTTTTCTGTACAAAAAAATGATGTCTACTTTTAGATAAATAGTTAGTTCTCATCCTCCACATCATCAGTTACTTCTGCAACGATTTGTCAGATTTTACATGCCAATCTGATTTTGTTACTATGACTTGTTATTGTAACAATTGTTGTCAGAGGCCCTTATGGGCCTTGACTTGATTAATAAACTGTAAACTGTAAAAAGCAATGAAAACGACCAAATCCGCAAGGACATATTCCTGGCGTGTGTGCGTTATCACTATCAAATGCAAACTATTTCTAACATCAGAAATAGCGGTAAATCTTGACAGTCAGTAAACATGTCGGCTGTATTTGTAACGATAACATGTTTATCAAAGTTTATTTATTGAGAAACGGGGTTAAAACCATTAGGCCATTCGGCTATTTTGTGCTGCTTTTGAATCTTGTTGACTAATTCACCATGAAGTTAACTCTGAATTACTAATAAGGACTTAATCGACTTTTCCGATAATATATTCGTTATCCTTTTCTATTTATACGTTCATCCGCAGGATACTTGCGGGTGAAATAGTTTTGTTTGTTGTTTTTAAATCAGAGGATCATTTTCTTGAAGACGGACAGACAGACGGGGGTCAACCTATAGTCCTCTCCTGTCTCATCTCACTGATATTTTGAAATCGTAAGGTAACATTACTTCGTGCGATTTCCATAGGGGATCGACGATTAATTTCTTGCAAGACATGGTAGGGACCTTGTGTATACATTCAGTTTCTAATTCGTATTTTATAATAGTATATGAGTGTAAAGCCAACTCTGAACACTTGCATGTAAACGATGCTGAAGCATTCAATTAATTATTTAATTAAGTAGGATAGCGAGTCACAGACACTCGAATCCAACCACCCCAATTGATTAGTTTAAGCATCGCATGGAGGGGGGGGGGGGGGGGGGGGTCGACATTTAATGGCAGTATAAACATGACGACTGATTAAAAGAAACAATTTTATATGCATATTTTTTATTTCAATTACGCATTTCAAGGATATAAATCGACTTTTGTAATCGCAAGATGGAATACAGTATCATTCGCAAATACGAATTCAGATCAAATATCAAAATTGGCAAGCCGGCATACAGTAAATGTTTTTTTACCGGCTAGAGAAAAATTAATTTCATTCAAAAACGCAACAGAAACAAAACATTTTATTTACATACATTTATGGAGTATGCATACTTATTACAGAAAACAAAATGGATAATTGGATTACAAATCAATTTGGCGTGATATTCATCAATTTCTTGACATCGTCGAGAGAATTTTCATGCAATGAGTGTGATCAGTCAACATTTTTTAAACATTACCTGTCAGTTGCATCTATTATATCATCATATACACATATTTATGTTAGACTTACCGTTTAACTTAAATACACATAGAGTGTAAAGCCAAATAATGAATTTAATGACGATTCGTACCTTTTCCGTGTCATTTTATTGTTTTGATCACTCGCAAGAGGAAGCGGGGGATACAGTCGTTTATGGGGTGTGATGAAGGGATTGTGAAACAACTTGGCATAAATGTGTACCATAATGAGGCAATGTGTTACGTGCAAGACCTAGACCTCTAGCTCAAAGATCAAGTTTACACTTAGAAGTCAAGTCAAAGGTTAATAGGGTCTGTTTCATGTTCTGTTCGTAACTCTATCATTCATCAAGGAATTCGAAATTACTTGGCATAAATATTCCTCATAACGTGTCACGCATAACAACCAGACCACTAGCTCTGAGGTCAATGTCATATTTAGAGGTCAACGGTTTACCTGGTGTGTTTCTTGTCTTCCATCCATGAAGAGATTTAAAAATTACATGGCATAAATGTTCCCTATATTGAAATGACGTGTCAGACACAAGCCCAAGACCCCTAGCTTTCAAGTCAAAGTCACAATTAGAAGACAAATTTTAACATTGTATGTTTCTTGTCCAGTCAATTACTCTGCAATTCATCAAAAATTACCGGTCACAATTCTTCCCTACGATGAGTTGGTGTGTCATGCTCAAGACCCAGACCCTAGCCCCAAGGTCAAGGTTACCTTCAGAGAGCCTTTTTATCTGGTCCCAAAATGAGTCATACCTACACTATTCTGGCATATTTTGCGCAGACAACTGTCGCATTCTTGGGCACACTTCGGGGGATTTTGTCACTAATAGTGCCAGCTCCCTTTTGAGCTTCAATTCTAAATGCTTTGTATATTTAGAGAGTTATATATGCATGTATTTTCCCTATAGAATGCCAAGGTAAGTAGTGGCTATTGTCAAGTTAACTTAAAGACACGTCACAAAATAACTGTAATCATGTGTGTTTACCAATCTGGCTTAAGTACATCTCCTATTACGCTACGCTTAGCATCTGAAGACGTGCTATTGATAGTTTCATTCTGTCGACCTTTCCACTAGCCAATCAGAAGGCTTACTTACGACATTTTGTAAGTTTTAAAAATCTATATTTAGCCTGTATTTTTTTTCATATTTACAATTCTCATGACGACCACATCGCGACTACTCCCTTTTGTTTTGAAAGAAATCATGGTCATGGTACGGACTTGGTCACGTAAAGTGTCAGTTAGCCAGTTAGCTCAGTCGGTAGGGCGCTTGCCCTGTAAGCGAGGGGTCCCGGGTTCGAGCCCCGGACTAACTTCATATTTTTCTTACTCTTTGACAGTCGACGCTGTTTCGATGGTTCAGCCGAATGCTTGTTGAAACAAGTCCTCTGATTGGTTCAAATAAAAATAATTTTGCGAAAATAAAAAATTGGAATATTGGAAATCCAAAATATACAGAAGACGAATGTGCATGGGTCATTCTCAGATCTTCGTTCAGAAAATCAAGTACTTTAGTCAGATTGTTGTAATTCCATGTCAGATGGTAATTATCACATTTTGTACGGAGAAATGAGAAATAACAAGTACCTAGTTACAATTTGACAGAAACAGATATAAGGCTAAGACAATGTATTTAATGTCTAAATATATCATTCAATTAATGTAGTAGTATGTCCGATACTTCATTTATTAAGATGAGTTTAGACCACAATTTGTTTCTATAGTGTAAGATAGTTATAATATTATTCTGAAAAGAGAATGACTGAATAAGTTTGCAGATAAGTTGTGTAAACAGGGTATAGATTACCCACCTATCATCTTGTGGAATGGTTGAATTATACCAGTATTACCAGAATTATTGCACCAAGTTCACGTGGGAGGAAAAGTTAGACCACTAGGTATTGGTGGGTCTTTAATACTTCTAATTTCATGAATACCCATGGATAAAAATAAATGCTATAGCCTATAATTAACGGTTAATGCGAATACGATAATGTTACACACCGATAGCCACACGAGAACTACATGCAGATATAGACTTTCCATAGTTCGCTACTGCGAAAATCTAAAGTGGTAATATTGGACTGGGAGTTCATGGCATGACCGCCTTTTGTTTTTATTTACTCATTTATACATCTGTAATTCTATTAAAGAAACTAAATGAAATAAGTGAAGCTTGCAGTCTGCTCATGTGGCGAATCGATCGCCCGGCATGATTTGTTGGCTACTAATTTTCTACGATAATTAGTATATATTCCTACAGGTATAACAGCACGAAGACGTAATGAAATAATCTTTCTTCAGAAACACGACCTATTCACACTTGTCTACAGAAAACAAATTACCTCTGTCACATTATCTTACAATACAATCAGTTACCATGTTTAATTTCTAGCAACATTTCACAGAGATTCAAGACGGCCCATAAATATGCTGAGTTTAACCTTTTGTTGAAAATTGATGATTATCCTGGTAATTTTACGTTAAGTAAAATATTCTTTTCCGACTTGCTGCCTGAAAACGGTCAAATGTTTGCTAATGACTGTTGCATTATATATGAGTCGTTCTACTTATTGTCTGTTCTAAGTTTTGTTCCGAAGACACGTTTTATGAAGCTAAGACTTTAGAGTGTGTTTGTCTTTTATTCCAAGCAAACTTATTCTGTAGAGAGTAGGCCTGACGTTAATGTTACCGATATTGCATCATTTCTTAAGACAAGCATAATCCAGCTGACGTGCTGAGTGAATAACCAGGGTTACACGATTGAAGATCAAGGGCACAATAGAAAGTCAAATGTCAGATAGCTTAACTTCGTGTTCGCTTCATATCATATAACTCTCTGGAAATATTTCATGAAATAAGGATCATGGTCTGGCTAACACTGAAGCTCAAATAGCTTAAATGTATGGCCACTCCATTACTTCTAAATCAGAAAAAAGAATTTGGTAAAATTAGCATCAGTTCTGAACCTGCTCAGAGTGGACAATCAAGCTCATTAGGTCCAATGTAAAAGACACACATGCCATGAAAAGTAAAATGTAACATGAACTTGTGTCCAATCCATATCTTCTTAACCATAAACTGGCCACAATTATTTACCTCATCAGGACGACATAGCTCAAGTTGATAATAAAGATCTACACTGTAGATAAACTGATTATCGTCAAAAAGCACACGATTTTTCATGTATTTAGATGCAAAACCGTCTTGACCCGTCACACGTGTTATACGCCTACATTTCATCGTCTGCGAAGACCTTAAGCGGATATTTAACAGTTGGGCTACATTATTTCATTTACAGTTATCACTTTAAATTAAATATAAAACAAAACTCATGGTTCAGCACCTTTGTTTCGACGAAACATATTTTTTTCCGAATTGCAAAAGTAGGTGTTTTTGTCTGCAGATTGTGGAAGTATATCGCAAGCTAACTGAGACACATTTGCCGAGTTAGCTAACCTCTTCCTTGTCTAATTTAATTTCAAAAAACATTGAAGTATCTAGTTGAAGCTTGATAACATTAAATTGAAACAAAACAATTGCAACGTGTGAAATTGAAGAAAAAAGACCTGCTTCCTACATAAATAAATAGAAAAAAAGAGCATGCGGGTGCCATCGCTCGTCTGCAAGTGCTGGATAATATGTGAGAAAAGAGTAATGGTTCTTGGCATTCTAACTCATCTTAACTGATGACAAAGAATATGTATGAAGTTTCAAAGCTATAGTAAGTATTCAAGAAAAATGAACTTAAACAAAAATAAAACAACCAAGAACTACTGATTTTGTAAGTTAAAAGGGCTCATAAGGGGACTCCGTGGCCGAGTGGTTAAGGTCGCTGACTTCAAATCACTTGCCCCTCATTGATGTGGGTTCGAGCCTCACTCGGGGCGTTGAATTCTCCATGTGATGAAGCCATCCAGCTGGCTTGCGGAAGGTCGATGGTTCTACCCAGGTGCCTGTTCCTGATGAAATTATGCACGGAGGGGCACTTGGAGTCTTCCTCCACCATTAAAGCTGGAATGTCACCATATGACCTATCATGTGTCGGTGCGACCTTAAATCAAAAAATAAATAAATAAATAAAAAAATAAAAGGGCTCATAATTCTTACAAATACAAGAGAGAGTTATATCTCATGACCTGCATACTAATTCAGTGATAATAAACAAGTGTACAAAGTTTCAAAGCTATAGCCCCTATAGAATTCAAGAAAAATTGACCGAAGTAAAAAGATGTTTTTTTTTTTCAAGTATTCAAGTATAGAAATTAAGGACCATAATTCAGACAAAATGCAAGTCAGACTCATGGCTCTTGGCCTACATACTCACTGATGATAATAAACAAGTATGCAAAGAATGAAATAGTGTTCTTATAGTATTCAAGTAAAGTTGACCAAAACAAAAAGTTTAACCAAGAAATCAATATTTTCTAAGTACAAAAATGGCCAGAATTCTGACAATATGTAGGATAGAGTTATGGTTCTTGGTCTACTTACTTTTCTACTAATGATAAACAAGTATGTAAAGTTTCAAAGCTGTTGCTTTTATTTTTCTGGGAAAAGGCGGACCTAAACAGAAAAATAAGGAAAATAAGATGTTCTAAGTTTCTAAGTACGAAAACGGCCTTAATTCTCACAAAATATACACCAGAGTTATGTGTCTTTGCCTACTTAACCGCCTAATGATGATAAACAAGTGTGCAAAATTTCAAAGCTGTAGCTCTTATAGTTTTTGAGAATATGTAGACCTAAACAAAATTTTAACCAACGCCGAAACAGACAAGATTAAAATGTCGCAGGCTCGTTTTGATTGGGTCTGGTCAAGGGAGATAGTGGAAACGCATGCTACCATATACCCTCTCTGGCCCAGGTTTGGGCAGAACTAAACATTTGCACATATGACAATGTTACAAGTATAAAAAAACAATTAAGAGACATTCGCAGATGTGTTCATATGGCGGTGCATATAGAAATATACAAAGATACACAGAGTGCAATTCCATAAAAAGCGGCGTAGGACCCAGTCAAAATGAAAGGTTTGTCCTATTTTAGAATACAATGGGCAGAACTAAACATTTAGAAAGAGGATATGAGGTTATGGAACCTGCGTATCATGGAAACTGCTAAGAGACAAAAATAGAATGAAGGCACAGTATGCAAGGGATGATCAGTCAATACCTAGATGTATGAGAGCGGGAGTATTTGAACCACTAAGTTCAAGCAGCTGAAAAACAAAACAGTACAAATAACACAACACAAATATTGTGCAAAATGATCTGTGAAGATCAATATATTACAACCCTGATTCAATGTACGGAAAGACATTTAACGGCCGCCACACGGCATAAACAACGCTGTTGTAATGATAAAATAGACAAGAGCACCGCAATGCGAATATACGCCCGAAGGTATGAGCTTTGACTCCTAAGTGCGGCCTTGACTTTGTCGCTAGCAATCCATAACATGCGCTCGGCACATCGTGTCGATATGGTGAACATTTGTGTCAAGTTTCTTTAAAATCCTTCAAGGGGTTCAAGAGTTACAGAGCGATGATCTTTGACCCCTGTGACCTTGACCATGAAGCGAAACATCCAGAACATGCGCTCTGCACGTCGTCTCGATGTGGTGAACATTTGTGCCAAGTTTCTTTACAATCATTCAAGCAGTTCTTGAGTTATGTGACAAAGCGGACACGAAACACTCATATGACTATTGTCCCCTCAGTGTGTCCTTGACCTTAATGTAAACCATCCAGAACATGCGCTCTGCACTTCGTCCCGATGTGGTGAACAGTTGTGTCTGTCACTTGACTAGTTTTACTTATAAGTCCCTTTGATATATATAAGGAAGTAGAACTGCTAGTGGAGTTGAGGGGTGAGATCCATCTGGAGGCCATGTGTAGGAAACAAGCCGTTAATGCCTTTATCAATTTATAAGGTTGGTAAAAGAAGCATCCGGAAAGTATATAATATTAACAAAACTTACAATCAGGTAAAAAAACAAAGAAAAATATCAAACAGGGAATGCCACGCACCAATACACATAATAGATACATAAAATACCAAACATATTATAATAAACACATAACTCTCTTATTCTGACCAATGATAATATAGGTTAAAACATATAGTTGTGTGTAGTGGCACCTTGATGTTATTAAACACAATACTAAGTACTTATACTTAAAATATATGTAAACTTACATAATTATGCATTAAAAGTATACAATTACAAATTATACATGTACATAACAAAATACATATATGCATGCTTACCAAATTGTGAACTTAAATGCACCAACAAAAATAACATCACCAGTTGCACCACAACAAACTCAGCTGCTCATTCTCTCTGTGAGTCAGGTTAATGGTCTGCAAATGATTAAATTGTTAAATGTGCAATTAAAGAATGAGACAGAGATATGTGAAAAGTCTGTCATTTATGAAACATGGACTTTACTCCAAATGTACTAATCTATATAAATCAGAAAAGTTCAAAACTGTAAAGGTTAAATCATTATCTATCATTTTATAAGACCAGCAAAACTGATAGATAGCTTAGAGGGCGTGGACGGTAGCATGCATTTCTACTGCCGTCCATGAACTGGCTCAATCAAACCGAGCCTGCAACATTTTCGTTTTTGTTGTGTTGAGCGACCTGTGGAGTTTCCACTTTTTCTATTTTACAAATAAAACTAACTAACCTCTGACTAATACTTCCATCCATTTAAAAACAAATACTGATAAATCTATGTCTGAACCAACATGTACACAAGTATCAAAGTTTTCCCGGTAGTGAGATATTAATCACTGATGCCTACCCCAATCAGAATACAGTCTTTTAGTGGGAACAAATTGACCTAAGGTCAATACACCTGACTGGACACACAAACTACAATTGTAGTCAAAGGGAAAAAACTTAGCTTTAATGTATTTGGTAAAATTATAAAACGTTTTTTAAAAGAGGTTACGACCCAACTGTTTTGAGACATACCGCATGTTTAGTGTTCAACCCGTTTACAGTTGGACACTACGCTTTCCTCTTTGATTGTGTCTGACGGAAGAGGAGGAGAACTCTATGATAAGCAGTTTTTAAATCCTACCAGGACTGAACTGTTTTGATATCTGTCTTCTGGCCTGTTTCGTCGGGCCCTTAAGGGTGTTTCTTTTGTTGCTCTGTCTTCTGAAAAGGCATTGAGTACATACGTTTTTGGTTCTAAAGGTTTGCTTTTTATATATTTATACACGAGCATTTTTGTGTTTTACATGCCATGCTTTTTTGTTTCCATTACGTGTGTTAGAGATTCACCCGGAGGGGATTACTTTTATTTACACTGTCCCGTGTCTTTGGAACATGGTGGGGGGTAAGAGTGAGGTTGGGTGCGCACCATAACCAGTTTAAGCTCCCCAGTGGTGTTTTTGCCACTGACCGTCCCAAGGCGGTGTCCCACTGTGTTCCTTTGTTTGTTCGTTTTGTCCTATGTGTTGGCTTTGTGTGTGCGCGTGTATGAGTGTGTGTGTTTGTGGTGTATTGGCCTTGTGTGTGTATGTGTGTGCGCGCGGGTGGTCTGCACGTCTGCGTTCTGTAGGTTTCGTTTTGGGGAGGCTGCGTTTTTTGGTGCGTGGCATTCCCTGTTTGATATTTGTCTTTGTTTTTTAACAATTACTTAATCCAAAACCTTAAAATCAAGACTGCCACATGTCAAGTTTCTTTGAATCCCTTCAAGGGGTTCAAGAGTTACAGAGGGGACACGAAATTACATATAACATAATGTGTCCCTTCGGGCGTATAAAAATATAGTTACACTACAGGTGACACAACACAACAAAAGAAATGTTGCATGTTCTGTTTGCAATCGGTTTGTGAACGGTAGTGGAAATGCATGCTACCGTCCACACTTTAGCCACAGGTTGAGCAGAACTCAACATTAAATTTGCACATGTTGGAGGTACCAAACAAGAAGCTATTTTTGAAATAAAGGCATGACCCCTCCCCATTCTGCTTCATTTGAAGAAGAAAATTTGTTTATTAAAGTGACATGTGATATATACAATATAGCAAAATATATAAATAACAAAACAAGAATAACCCGGCCCCATGGACCTATAAGTCACTATCGAAATATAATAGTAATAATTTGAATGGAAGTGGTAACTGATATGTAGTACCTGGGTTTAATCTTAAGCTAGTTTTAATAACCTCATTTTATTGACCGGGCAGGGAAAGTCACTGCTTTGATCCCTACGTGCGACCCTGATCTTGAGTTATGGGCCAGATAGAAGAAGCCTATTGCCTTTTGACATGTGAGTGTTACCTGAACCATTGTGCTAGAGTTTTAGATAAAATTGCGCATGACAAATTATGAGCTACATTCTCTGCTTTTATGACCATTGCCATATCATTGATGACCATGTTTGAACCACGGCCGACAATGAAACGGATATGTTTTGTCAATCATAAAAATCAATGGTGATGAAATGCCCATTTTGCAACTATGATTTGACCATGTCCACATCAATGATAAACGTAGTCAGGGTAATAGACCTGTTTTGACTGTGGTCAGATTATTGTCATATTAATACCATGAAGAGAGTTCACTTCCGGATCATGGTGAAATCATGTGTGTTGAAGTAGCAATGTTTTGACTTTTGTTGAATTGAATTTCATGGTCATATTATTGTCACCTCATGTTCTTGGAAAAATTAACCTTTACTGGAGCTGTTTTGACCATAATCATATTATAGTCAAATCAATGTCATCAAATATTCCATTTCCATACCAATGTTGAAACAGAGATCCCTAAAGTGGCAATGTTCTGACAATGAATTTCATGGTCATATTATGGCCAACTCATATTCTTTTCAAATTGACTTGTTTTGACTATGATTAAATTAAGGTCAAATCAGTGCCATATGAACTGTTCCTTCCATATCACGGTCAAGTTGTATTCTAAGTTAAATGGGCACTATTTTGACAATGTTAAATTGCATGGCCATATTAAATACATATCATGCACTTTATAATCCTAACAGTTAGCCTGCATCGGACCTGTTCAGACCATCAACATAGGGCAGTCACATTACCATTTTGGTTCTTAATGCAAGGACCCATAATTATCAAGTCTAAATGGATACTGAGGTGAGAAATTCAAGTTTATATGTGTGAACCTTATCATAAGAGAATATCTTATTAAATGGTAAATTACTCTTTGGTAACGGAACCTTTCAAGCGTTTTGCCGTAGAATAAAATTACCCCATCATCCATTCACTAGTAAAGAGTTACTTGATTGGCGTAAACGAACCAATCACGGGCAGTTTTATTCCACGGTGGATAAATTACTCACATGGCGGAGAAAGTCCCTATAAAAAAAGAAAGTGGAATACCAGCGGTTTCCAGTGGTTTCTAGTGGAATTCCACTGGAAAAGTGATTTGATAGTTATTCCACTGGAATTCCAGTGATATTATCACTGGCATTCCACTGACAGTGGAGTTCTAGCGGAATCCACCGGAACTGAATTTCACTGGAACCAACACCACTTGATTTCAACTGACCAGTGGCATTCCTATGAAATTTCTCTGTAATGTAAAATAATAATACTTGGATTATTTTTTCAGATGTTATTTTGAAACTTGTTTACATTAAACCTATTTGTATCACTGTGCTCGTTAAATCTCAGATATATAGCCTGTTGTCTGGATAATCTATTTATTGAATCATCTGATACAATAAATGTTATAAATATTATATATACATCATAAACAAACTATCATCAACTAACGCCTTACAATGTACACTCATGTGCCAAATTAATGCCCTCAAAGTGACCACCAAGTTATCAATTTGCGGTACTGCAAATTCAAAGCGTGTTTTCTTCCAACTGAAATCCAATTAAGGGTAGGATATTTTTTCAGGGTAACAATCAATATTAGCACCTAAAGAATTTAAAAGGGAAATAACTGTCTTCCAATTGAAATCCAATTAAGGGTAGGATAATTTTTCAGGGTAACAATCAATATTAGCACCTAAAGATTTTAAAAGGGAAATAACTGGTGTTTACATATTTCGTCTGCTAAAGAGACGTGAGTAGATGCTTTGACTCCATCTGTGAAAAAAAATACCATATTATCATTACATGAGCATGGTTATAGTGGAAGAAAATTGCAGAGTAATTGAAAATAGATAGTTTTACAGTAAATAAGTGTTTCAAACGTGATGAAAATTTAGAAAACATCAATGTAAAGAGCAAATTGGATGAATTAGTATCCCCCGCCGAAAGGGTTTGTGGTGAGGAATGACAACAAAAAAATATATTCGGCAGCAAGTTAAGGATGTTACTAAGAAGCAAATAATTTTATTAGTCAAAATCAATTTAACAGAAAACGAATGTTTAAAGTGTACATAATAAATGTATGTTAAGTTGATCCTGACTAAAGAAATTATTTTGAATGGAATATGTTTACTGTAAAAAGCTTAGCTTAAAATTAAATGGACTTAAATGTGAGCTTGAAGTGTAACTAAAACGAAATATTGTCTTCGAGTAGTTTGGCACCAAGTCTTGCTGTTTCACATGTACATTTGAACTTAAAAGAACAGATGTTCGTAAGAGAGCGTAATCAAGTAAGATATCTTGAACATGGCTGGCGCCGGGGTGGGTATGTTTACAAATTCACATGTTGAAGGTTTGAACACTTTTTAAAAAGGAATGGAAATATATTTATAAACTATATATATGACAATGAAAAGACTCGGCACAAGATGGAAGTCTATAAATAAAATAAATAAAATGACTTCACATGCCTTTCCAACAGTATTTAATTATAAAAATACAAACTAGTTTCGCCTATCGGTTCATCAGTGTACATACAATGTAACGAATGGGCGATTTTCGGCTGCTCGACGTCTGACGGGGCGGCATTCGCCAGGATAAGGTTTGGCTGGACGGCACTCGGCGGGGTAACGTGCGGCAGGGCGACATTAGGCATGGCGACATTTAGCGGGGCGACATTCGGCTGTGACGTTCGGCGGGGCGACGTTCGGTGGGACTCCATAACGAAGTTTGTCGTTGATTCGCTGCGGTAGAACTAAATTGCACAAGTCAGCACTATAATTGACCTATGTATGCTAGGTAATCACTGACATTGCCAACAACAGAATCGGTTAAAGATTTAGTAAATCATACGATATCTTTAATATGAAAGATGGTGTATATATATCATAGAATTTACGTTGTAACAGCTGCTCTTCATGAAAGGTCACAGATATTTCTGTTGAACGAACCCAATTAATGTACGATTCATAAAAAAATCAGTTTTCCAGACGTTACCGAAATGTCAATGTCAATATCAAGTTCATGAACGAAGTTAATCTGATATATTTTCTAAATAATTGCATGACATTGGTTATATAGTTCTTCTCTTACTTGTGTAATTACGTCCAGAGGTAGATCATATAGCAATCACAGGCTTGTTTTAAAGGTGGTCAATCACATTTAATCGACATTTAATGACATTTTTTACTTTTTGTATATTCTGGTAGAGAATTATTTAAGGAACAAAAAGACCGATCACATAGAGTTAGATTCTACGGTGGTATGTTTAGGACATATGTTATTTTTTTTTAAGATTAAATTATCTCGTGCGCACGACATCTTATCTCGAGCGATCAACATCTTATCTCGTGCGCACGACATCTTATCTCGAACGATCAACATATTATCTCGTGCGCACAACATCTTATCTTGAGCGAGCAACATCTTATCTCGAGCGATCAACATAATATCTTGAGCGATCAACATCTTATCTTGAGCGATCAACATATTATCTTGAACGATCAACATCTTATCTCGTGCGTTATGTATGTTGATCGCTCAAGATAATATGTTGATCGCTCGAGATAAGATGTTGATCGCTCAAGATAATATGTTGATCGCTCGAGATAAGATGTTGATCGCTCAAGATAAGGTGTCGTGCGCACGAGATAAGATGTTGATCGCTCAAGATAATTTAATCCTAAAAAAATAATTGCATGTCCTAAACATACCACCGTAAGATTCCTATTTGAAATGTATATTTTATTATTTTTATAAAATTTTGTAATTACTCCCCTTTAATATGAAAGTATATAAAAAGCTGGGTATTTCTTTTTATTTCGATACAATGTCTAGTTTTACATTTGCATTTGATAGACATATCAACTATTGAACAATCTGAACCAAAATGCAAGTTTTAAAAGCTGTGTGTAGCTTCTGAATTCATTTATTTCCAATCTATCTTGGTTGCACAACCAAGATAGGCAAAGGGAGGTAATTATAATTTTTCAGACTTGCGTTTCTAATGAATTCCATCTAAATACATAATTTTTAATGCAAATATTTTACAAATATATTACAATATGTCTAATATTTATACATTTCCTTAGGCAAAGTATGTTTATCAAATTTATACTTATGATAAAATAACTCTATCTGGGTTGGGCAACCAGGATAGGAAAATGAAATTTTAAAAATACCTCCAGTAAAAATCTAATTTGTATTAAGTGTTAAGTGAACATAAATGCGTGTAAATGATCAGATGCTAAAGTTTCGAACAAATCCGTTACATGGCCAAAATCTGATTATCCACCTTTAATATAAATGTACAAAAGATTCTTTGGAAGTCTTCACACAAAATAGTAGCAGAATCGGTTTGATTGAGTCTGTTCGGGAAAGTTAATGAGACAGGAAAATATCCCTTTAACCCTGTAGTTCCCGCGGAAATCTATTTTAAACTTGAGCTATCACAAAATGTAATTTCTACCCCTACTAATAGCCTTGTCAGAAGAGGTTATATCGGTGAAATATAATAATCACTACTTCACATTGAACTTTTATGTTCAATATTTGTTATAATTTTATTTATATTAAAGAGAACCAGCCAGCTTCGCGCAATAGGGAGAGCGCAGAGCTACGGATCGCAGGGTCGTGAATTTGATCCTTGGGCGAGGCGTATGTACTCCGTGGCGATTTCATAGAAGACATTGTGCCTTAAAATAATTCGTCATTCACCTCTGATTCATGTTGGGAAGTTGGTAGCTATTTGCAGAGAACTGGTTTGTACTGGCACAGAATCCAGGAACAAAAAAAAATAAGAATGTGAAAAAATAAATACAATTACAAAGGAAGACATTTTTGTATGAAAAAAAAACTGTCAGAGTTAGTTTATACAGAATTTATTTTAGGTCGATTGTGAAGGAAGTTCTACAACTTATATTAATCACTCTCGACACCTCATTCCTGATGGAAACCATCGCCACGAGGGTATGTCAAAGTTATGGGACTTGTTATCTCAAATTGGTCATGAACCAAGAAGTTAATGTAAAATTCCAATGTCGTATCTCCCTCGCTTTCAGAGCTAATTAAGGAAAACAATTACTTTGCCCATAAACACATTGAAAGTCCAAATGGGGAATATTTAAAATAAAATAAAATCAATAAAATCAAACAAACATGAGGTAAGTATGTATAAAATTAATATGGCGTATGATATAACACTGTAAGAAGATGTATAAATTTTACTAGAGCAATGAATTCTTAAAGGACATTTTTAGTGACACAATTATTTAAGGAAGATAATTATTTTGCCATTATCTAAATGCATGAAGAGATTTAAGAAATATTGTTGAAAACCTTCGTACAGTGATGGTACATTTCGAACGTTTAACAAAAGTACGATTTAAAACAATAAATCTGATTTAAATCAACGCACAGCTTTTACTCAAAAATATAATTGCATATTTTCTCGCTGGGACACTGAAATGTTTTCAGAATAATTAGATGTCTCATGTGCAACATCTGATTGATAGTAAGAACTGTTTAAATCATTATAATGTGTATTTCCACAACCACAGCTGGTGACAGAATTATTCAGTTTTTTATTATCCCCCTGCCTTTTTCACGCCCGTCGTCATGATTTGTCACAGTATGATTATTACGTACATTTACCTCACTTAAAGATTGAATGTTCAAAAACGCACATTCATATTCGTGACAGATCAGTTGGGACAAATTCAAAATAACTGTTGAAAACGGCGTTAAACCCAAAACAAACAACCAATATAGCGAGGTGAATATAACTTTTTGAGGGTTGATAAATCCTGATATCTACCTATGAAAAAAGTCAATAATTGTTTTATTACATGAATAGATGTATAGTCAGACCTGTTATTACAATTGTATTTTCATTTAATTGGACAATTGAAATTGGAAATATTGCCATCTATGTTTAGACCATATCAGGTTGATATTGGTTTTCCAAGCATCTACTTCGATCTATTTTTATTTACCTACTATTTATAACCAAAGATATGTTGATATGACATTTACTCATTGCTTTTCGAACCGTTTTCAGCCAATCAGAGAAACAATAGAATACAGTCATGTAATAATCAAAATAATTTAAAGTAGACCTTCGTTTCTAAATTGTTAAAGTGAAGCAATTAATCATGAAGTCACAGAATTGTTTGGTAAATGAACAACATTTTTACCAACAATCTACCTGTCTAATACATGATTTACCTTACTGTCCTGTACCATTGGATGCTTAAAATATTACCCCTTTATAAAAGAATGCCATTTGTAAAGAAGTAAAAGTAAACAGTTGTTCAAATCGATGTTTAATCCTACTTTTGTGAAGTTTAAGCACTGGGAGATAATTGCAATTAAATCAAAACAAAGACATATAACAGTTCTTTAAAAATGGCGAGTGTTTAAAGGCGTTAAACTGTCAAGAAGTATTGCCCCTTCATGAAGTCCCTTTCCAACAATGTTCCAAACTTCAATACATATGTGAGTAAATTGATGATGCTTTTGTAGACTTATATTATATATATTATATGATGTTTAATTTTCATGTAAAACAACTCTTTCTTGGTGATGTTCGAAAACATTTTCCCAAAACCTGTACCTAACTCTTAAAGCTTTAACTCAAGATTTGCCAAGTCACTAAAATTACGTGGACCCTCATCATTACTGCATATTTTAAATACAAAAGTAGAGCTGATATTTTATTGCAGGGAAAACTGCACTAATTCCAATGTATTTGTGTAATTATTATAAAAGAAACGAGTGTTGTTACCGCCTTTTGAAATAATTACCAAAAGTGTAAAGCTACCGTTAAACTTTCTCTTTTGATAGACCTTGCATTTATAACAGCTTTTATTTGCCTCTTGTGTGTAATTTTGCTGGAAACTGGAAGCTTTAAGTACTTACATCCGTTTTAGTTTTTAAATATAATAAACATTACCTTACAATTAATATAACCGGAAGTCTGTCTAGATATGAATTATACTACTGTAACAAACTTTTAGCTAACCCGAGCAATTGGCGTGAACTATTTTGGCCACTTATCCAACGTGCGTCTGTCAACATTGTATTCCAATGACATGTCCTCCTAAGCACATTAATATCAACTAAAGAGCAATGTTCAATTAAACATTGTAAGACTTACACAATTTGTTACACTTTAAAACTGGTTATAATTGGAATTGTTTTAGGTAGCCCGTTTTATACGCCCGTCTCTGAAAGAGCGGGCGTATTATGTTAACACCCGTGGCGGGCGGCGTCCAAAGCATGTCCGTTCTCTTAAGTCGAACAGTTTTTCGATCTTCACCAAACTGACAATGTTTTTGGGCATAATATCTCGGCCAAGTTCGATAATCACCCAAATTGCCCTAGGCACTCTTGGATTATGGCCCTTGAATTACTCGAAAAAACTGCGAATTTAGCATTGTCCACTCTCTAAGTCGAACAGTTTTCATCCAATCTTCACCAAACTTGCTGACAATGTTTGTGGGCATAATATCTCGGCCAAGTACGATAACCACCCAAATCGGCTCAGGCACTCATGGATTATGGCCCTTGAATTAGTTCGATGACGGGCGTATTTTGTGATAGTATGGCACTCTTGTTTCAATTTGACCAGTTTGTTCCGCTGTGCGAAACGCAGCGTTCCTAGACAGAAAATCAGAACAGAATTTTCGTGTAATGTAAATGTTATTAGACAAAGTCTTCGCCAAAATTATACCAGCTCGATCTGCGACAAAACTCGCGTCTTGGAAGTTAGAGAAAAACACATTACTGTTCATTGATATCGTTATATTCATCCATTTACAGACATTAATTTTATGAAACAGTCCTTCAATATCCCCCTTAGTGTTGTTTAATTGCAGTTTAACGTTAAACTAATTACATAAATTGTGTTCTAAGTTTGATAGACCAACAATATTTAAATTAACGAAGATATCACAAATTATCTGCTGTATTTAGCAAGTAACATAATTTGTTTGCTTCCCCTTTGTCCATGATCTAATCATTTGAAAAGACAGAACGATATGATTTACACACACGTAATTTTCTCTTTCTAAGGAACAAGAACTGTTTTTTAATAAGTTTTGTTAATATATTTTTACAAAAATGTTTGATCCACTACATCTAAGCGACGCAGCCCATAAAGCGCAATAATAAGCTTTTAATCTGTCCTAAGACATAAAAATGGATTTTGTCAATATGTCTGATAAACGTTCATATGTCAGCGTAAGTCATTCTGACGTAAAAATGACATATATAGTTGTTGAACAGTATAATTATGTCTCCCTCCCCCAGAGGGAGGGGGGGGGGCTGCCCCCAACCCCGACCCCCACCCCTTTGGGGGAGACATACTGTTTTTGCTCTGTCCTTCCGTCCGTCCGCCCGTCCGTCCGTACGTCACACTTCATTTCCGAGCAATAACTAGAGAACCATTTGACCTAGAACCTTCAAACTTCATAGGGTTGTAGGGCTGCTGGAGTAGACGATCCCTATTGTTTTTTGGGTCACTCCGTCAAAGGTCAAGGTCACAGGGGCCTGAACATTGAAAACCATTTCCGATCAATATCTAGAGAACCACTTGACCCAGAATAATGAAACTTCAAAAGGTGATTGGTCATGAAGAGTAGATGACCCCTATTGATTTTGGGGTCAATCTGTCAAAGGTCAAGGTCACAGGGGACTGAAAATTGAAAACCATTACCGATCAATATCTAGAGAACCACTTAACCCAGAATGTTGAAACTTCATAGAATGATTAATCATGCAGAGTAGATGGCCCCTATTAATTTTAGGGTCACTCCGTCAAAGGTCAAGCTCACAGGGGCCTGAACATTGAAAACCATTTCCGATCAATAACTAGAGAACCACTTGACCCAGAATGTTAAAACTTACAGGATGATTGGTCACGAAGAGTAGATGACCCTTGTTGATTTTGGGGTCACTCCGTCAAAGGTCAAGGTCACAGTGGCCTGAACATTGAAAACCATTTCCGATCAATAACTAGAGAACCACTAGAGAACCACTTAACCCAGAATGTTGAAACTTCAAAGGATGATTGGTTATGAAGAGTAGATGACCCCTATTGTTTTGGGGTCACTCCGTCAAAGGTCAAGGTCACAGGGGCCTGAACATTGAAAACCATTTCTAATCAGTAACTTGAGTACCATTTGACCCAGAATGATGAAACTTCATAGGATGATTGTACATGCACAGTAGATGATCCCTATCGATTTTGGGGTCACTCCGTTAAAGGTCAAGGTCACAGGGGCCTGAACATTGAAAACCATTTCCTATCAATAACTTGAGAACCTCTCGACCCAGAATGTTGAAACTTCATAGGATGTTTGTTCATGCAGAGTAAATGACCCCTATTGTTTTTGGGGTCACTCCATTAAAGGTCAAGATCACAGGGGCCTGAACATTGATAACAAGTTCCGATCAATAACTTGAGAACCACTTGACTCAGAATGTTGAAACTTCATAGGATGATTGAACATGCAGAGAAGATGAGCCCGATTGATTTTGGGGTCAGTCTATTAAAGGTCAAGGTCACAGGGGCCTGGTCATGTAAAATCATTTTTTGGAAATAACTTGAGAACCACTTGACCTAGAATGTTGAAACTTAATAGGATGACTGGACATGCAGAGTAGATGACCCCTATTTATTTTGAGGTCACTTGATCAAAGGTCAAGGTCACATGAGCCTGAACAGTGACTTGAGAACCACTAGGCCAAGAGTGTTGAAATTTAGCGGGATGACTGGACATGCCAAGTAGATGATCCCTATTGCAGCCAACCATCAGTGTCTCTTTGACTTTCGCTCCTGACCCCTATTGACTTCTTGCCTATAGGACTTTGCATTGGGGGAGACATGCGCTTTTTTACAAAAGCAATTTCTAGTTTTCGAATGATTAAGCGTATCATGTACAACTGAAGACTGAGGAAGATGTCAAGACACTCTTGAAAGTCAATCGATCCGTGCGGAGTACACAATAACTCCTATATAAACTCTGCAATATGTTGCAAGGCATCAGAATGTTTCGCGTGCACTAAATGTTGAAGGTAATGATGCTATGACGTGCGCCTGTCGCCATTATGTGTTGCACTTTACTTTCATGTAGAATCATAATTCCTAATGTTATTGCGTGTATTTCTAGATGCCGTATTAAACGACATTTAAAACTTCGTCACTTACTACAAATTGTTATTTACAATGTCTAAAATTTACAGGAATAGCCTTCGTCTGAAGTAGCTGTTAGTTTTTAAATTGGTTAGAGGCCCTGTCAAATCATTTGGGCGCAAAATAAATTCATTTTCATTATTTTATTTTGAGAAATTTTCGGAGAAAAGAGAATCAATTTAGCAACAGTAAACATTATTACATCTCTCAGTGTATTCCTATGTTTTTTTCTTCGGCCCGTTCGCGTGCTTTTCAAGATTGACACGACAAGAGTGTTCCAATTAGTCTGCTTTTAATGGTCACACAGGCTAAACAAGAGGGTCATCATGACCCTGGATCGTTCACCTGAGTAATATGAGCTACTTTTATCAAATATTAAACAGATGCTAAAATATTTAGAAAGTAGGTCAGTAGGTCATATTTTAAGATCAGTGTACAAAACTGTACATGTCACCCAGATTTCAAGGCTATATCTTAAAAAACAAGAAAATAGGTCAGTAGGTCACATTCATGATCACTGAAAGTCAGTTTTTAGATCGGTGTACAAAACTGTATACATGTATGTCATCTGAATTTCAAAGCTGTATCTTTGAAAAACAAGAAAGTAGGTCAGTAGGTCACATTCATGTCATTGAAAGTCAGTTTTAAGATCGGTGTGCAAAACTGTATATGTCATCCAAATTTCAAGGCAAGGCTGTATCATAAAAACAAGGAAGTAGATCAGTAGGTCAAGGTCACAGTAAAGTGACCTAAAATCATTGACCCCTAATCACTTGGGATCATCGGGTAATTATAATTAAATAGTCAAGAGAATATGATCTGATATTTTTGATGTATTTCCCTATATAACTCATATAACAAGTGACAGCCGGGGCGGGGCCTCTTTTCGCCCCAAGGAAATAATTCGAACAATTTTGTTAGAAATCAACTAGGCAATGATACAAACCAAATATTAAAAGTCTAGGCCTTGAACTTTTAGACAAGAAGATTTTTTTTATATAAGTCTATGTAAAACTTGGGACACCCTGGTTGGGGGCCTCTTTTCAACTAAGGGGCATAATTTGAATAATCTTGGTAGAGGACCACAAAGCAATGCAACATACCAAATATCAAAATCCTAGGCCTTCCAGTTTCAGACAAGAAGATTTTTAAAGTTTTTCCTATGTAAGTATATGTAAAACTATGGACCCCAGTGCAGGGCCTCTTGTCACCCGAGGGAAATAATGTGAATAATCTTGGTAGAGGACCATAAAGCAATGCTACATACAAAATATCAAAGGCCTAGGTCTTGTGGTTCCAGACAAGAGTTTTAAAGTGTTTCCTATACAAGTCTAGATAAAAAAACATGTGCCTAGGCGAGGCAATATTCGACCCTAGGGGGATAATTTGAATAAACTTGGTAAAGGTCCAATAGATGATGCTACATACCAAATATCAAAGCCCAAGGCCCTGCGGTTTTGGCCAAGATTTTCAAAGTGTTTCCCTGTATAAGTCTGCATAAATCATTTGACCCCGGGACGGAGCTATATTTGACCCAAGGGGGATAACTTGAACGAACTTGGTAGAGGGCTACTTGATGATGCTAAGTACCAAATATTAAAGCCCTAGGCTCTGTGGCTTTGAACAGGAAGTCTGTCAAAATATCACCCTATATAAGTCTATATAAACCATGTGACCCCCGGGGTGGGCCATATTTAACCCGATGGGATAATTTGAACAATCTTAGTAGAGGACCACTAGATGATGTTACATACAAAATATCAAAGCCCTAAGCCTTGTGGTTTTGAACAAGAAGATTTTTAATGTTTTTCCTATATAAGTCTATGTAAACCATATGACCCCAAGGCGGGGCCATATTTAACCCTAGTGGGATAATTTGAAATAAAGTAGTAGAGGACCGGATGATGCCACATACCAAATATCAAAGCCCTAGCTACTGTGGTTTTGGACAAGAAAGTTTTTCCTTTCGGTTGCCATGGCAACCAGAGTTCTGCATGGATTTCAATTTTTGGGCACTTTTGATAGGGGGACACCCAAGAATCATTCCTGTGAAGTTTAGTGTGAATACGCCCAGTGGTTTTAAAGAAGATTTTATTACAAACTGTTGACTAACGACGGAAGACGGACATCGAGCGGTCACAAAAGCTTACCTTCAGTCTTTGAGCAATAAGCGATATAGTTACTAAATATAGTAACAGATCTGCACTGAATTTAAACGTATATGAGCAACTTGAGACCGACCTTAGTTTTAGTGTCAGTTAATGTGCCTGATATCGATATCAGGCGCACTTCCGGCCAGATCAGGCACACTTCTGGCTGCGCAAAACATACAGATATTATACTTCCACTGACAGAATGTCAAGTATGTACAGACTAACACTTATTTTACAAAAGAATGCATTGTAAATTAACATAGTTTCGTTAGCTTTCTCTAAGCGTTGTAGAATAAGGTCGACACAAGAAACTACGACCCTAGAATGCATGAATTTAAAACAAATGTCATGAGACAACGTTGACATTCCAGCGCAGTGCATAAACATTCAATGACGCTGTGCAACATCAAATAAGTTTAATCTTGTTTTTTCTTTAACAGTTGAATATATGCAATAAAATGGTTATATGCCTTAAAACGAAATTGGCATACACGACCAGTACTTGCCCTCGGGCCAATACCTTTCCTAGTATGCCAATATCGCCTTAATGCACACCGGCCCTGTATAATAACCTCTAAATTATGGCCATCTTGTGTTAATTATATCAATTGTTTTAGCTTTCTTTAACTGTAATGAAAACGTGAGGATCACCGTTATCTTGTCAGCGTAAGCCAGTCTGAAATTATTTGTTAAATAAAAATCTACATTGAACTGCATGTACGTATGAAGAGACTCAATCAAACTGAATCTGCTATTATTTTTCTTGGTCCAAATAACCATCTCACAGATTTTTGTGCATACAATTGTCCATCCAAATTTGCGCAGTTTCAACAATAGCTGTGCACCTAGGATTTTCTTTGAATTTTTACTAAGCAAGACCACAGTTACGACCCTTGATTTAGAAAAACATAAAGTCTTGCGACATGATATCAATATAACCAGCATGTTGTCACCCAGGTTTTTTTTCGGATTTATGTTGGTCAGATAAGAGTTATTTCCTTTGATTTAGGTAAGGATATGCATAAAGTGCGTACACGTTTGTGTTGCACATTTAAAACGTATTTGGTCTAGGGAATTGAATCGTTATATGCGTAAAGTGCATGCATGTTTGTGTCACATGAATCTCAAAAAGTATTTGACGTAAATTCGAAAAACATGACAGGAGTGTTACTTAGCATGCAAAGTTGCGCACCTGGTGTCCTGATTTGTATTCCACTCAGCCACATTCAGATCAAAGTTATGGTCGTTGACATTGTGAAAAATACACATAAAGTGATTCAACGTTTGTGTTGCATATATCTAAAATGTTTCACCAACAGACATGAAACCATGTGCAGTGACAGGATGTGGGGGCACCAGTGTCATATGGACACGCATCTAGTTTAAATAATACTCGATCCGGAAAACAGTTACAATGTAAATACAAATTTAGATGTAAACAATACTAAACATCAGGCGAGGCAAACATTCCACACCACTGTTATAGGTCATAGGGCAATTTTCCAGCTTTGATGGTGAAGGAAGACCCAAGGTGCCCCTCCGTTCATCATTTCATCACGGGCGGGCACCTGGATTGAACTATCGACCTTCTGTAAGCTAGCTGGATGCCTTCCTCACACGGAGAATTTAACGTCCCGAGCGAGGCTGAGCCCACGTCGGTGAGGGTCGAGTGATTCGAAGTCAGCGACTTTAATCAGTCGACCAGGGCGGCCCCTCTTTTTAGAAAATGTTTTTGCCAATGACATTTTTGACAGTTAAGTGTAAAGATTACTAAATACTGTTCCGTAATAGAAATACGGTCATATAAACAAATCTCGTACACAGACACTTGGGGTCAGGATCACCCCCAGACACCACTCTCTCCTCCGCCCCTGCCTAAGTTGAGCGAATATTCTTCAGCATTTTAACCTGTATTGAGCATAGATGACGATAATAAAACGCAATTTGCAACATTTCAGCGTGTTTTAATAAATGCATTTTACCATCAAATCTTTTAAAATAAGATTTGCATCAGCGTCACTGACGCTGGGAACCCTTGCTTGCCGCTTGGACCCCAACTTTGTATTGTGCGTATCATAAACTCTTACGACTATGGTATACCGGATCATCACTTCCTATGATAAAAATCTAAACTTGGTACCCGCGTACGCTATGCGCATAGCAAAGCAGGGATCTATTCGCAGGGAAGTGTTCCATACATTCAAGTAAAATTGATCGATTTTTGATAATTTTATTGATTAATCGTCGGAACCCAAACGTCAGTTGTCAGGACCGGTGTCATTTGACGGAATGATTACAGAATCGTCGATTGATACCAGGGATCCATAGGTAGATGCTAATTTAAAAGCTACATCGACTATTGTTTTCTACTTTCAGTTTCACTGTTTCAAATCTTCTTATTTAAACACAACTCATGGTAAAATTGCATGTTTTAAAACACGGTGAAATGTTTCAAAATACGTTTTATGTTCGTCATATATGCTCAATACATATAAAAATGCTAAAACTTATTCGTTAAACTTACGCAGGGGCGGGGGAGATTGGGGTGATTAGGTGTGATCTAGACCCCAAGTGTCTGTGATCTCGTAGTATAACATAAAGAGCATGATAATGATTCTTAGGTTTTAAGTAATCTTTCAGTCTTTGTGCATTTTGTTGATTTTATTTGATAATATTACTATTTAAAACCAAAAAGCATTGTACTTCCGCATTGTCAGGATGCTTTCAATGCTTCCAAACTAGATGAATACCACGCTGGCAACTAACAATAATGTAAAATTACGGACCTCTATTAAAAAGAAACAACAACCTTCTAGAACTGCAAAACAGGAGTTTTTATCTTGCTATGGTAGTACATTAACGCTAATTGAGACACATCGACCTCTTCTTTTCCGTAAATTGAACTGAAAGTACCTTTGTATGCAATTAGTTGATGCAAAATTAACATTAAACAAAACAAAAAATATCTTTAAAGGAGACTAAAGAGCTATTTCTTCAAAAAATGCCAATAAAGGAAGTGATATTTTGCACGTCAGTTAACAGTAATGTACAATAAACGTCGTGTTTAAGGAGAAAATTTTCATCTGAAATAATTAGTAATTATTCTTGCACGCATCTGTTTCGAATGCTTCTAGAATGACAATTATCTACCAAAAGCATAGCTTTGTAGAAAACACAAGTTTCAACTAATGACTAATTGTGTCCGACAATAATTAAAACATACTTGCACTTGCCTGATACTTTAAGAAACTTGGGTCATATTCATAGCATCTAGGAATTAAAGCAACCTTTGGGTGCGTATGCTATATAAGCAATTCAAACATTGTTGAAAAATATTTCTGTGTTCTATATTAAAGCTAGGTATTTTTGTCACAAAAACACATGTCTCCTCCTATGTATACCTTTATCTCTGGCGGCCATTTTGTGCAGCGAAGCGGAACATATCGGCGATATGCACAACTTGGCTTGGTACTGATCACTCCTGTGAAGTTTCGTTGAAATCCAGCTAGCAGTTTTCTATCTTTAGCTCCGGCGGCCATTTTATGCAGCGATGCGGAATGTGTCGGTGATATGCACAGTTAGGCTTAGAACTGATCATTCCTGTGACGTTTTGTCCGACTAGCAGTTTGACCTGACGTGTCGGTGATATGCACAATTAGGCTTAGTACTGATCATTCCTGTGACGTTTCGTCCGACTAGCAGTTTGACCTGACGTGTCGGTGATATGCACAATTAGGCTTAGTACTGATCATTCCTGTGACGTTTCGTCCGACTAGCAGTTTGACCTGTGAAAGCCGGAAAAGATTTTTTATCTTTAGCTCAGGCGGCCATTTTGTGCAGCGAAGCGAAAGGTCACAATATGCTAAATAGTTTTCCCTATATATTCTATATAAAACTGACCTTTTTTAAAGAGCTAGCAAACATAACTAGATCCATTTCAGAGAACAAATCCTTACCTCATTTTAAAGAGTTATGATAAAACTAATATAAAATGAAGAGAAAAGTAGGGGTCTTGTAGCTTCTAAGAGATTTTTCTGGTCACATTTGCTTACTGTAAACTGACATCAAAATCACACTGCTGTGACCTGGAAGTACTATTCATACTAAATTTGAGCTTGACTTCACCAAATACAACCTGCTCTCCCATTTTTCCTACCAAAATGTCAAAAATACATCCACAA
This sequence comes from Mercenaria mercenaria, assembly GCF_021730395.1. Taxonomy (NCBI): domain Eukaryota; kingdom Metazoa; phylum Mollusca; class Bivalvia; order Venerida; family Veneridae; genus Mercenaria; species Mercenaria mercenaria. The sequence continues at coordinate 6,083,611 of NC_069378.1, forward strand.
TGAAATTTAAACAGAAACTAGCTTCAATTTAGACCTCTGTTGCCATGCAAAGTGAAAAATTAGTGTTCAAATACCTGGCAGCCATTACGCGACTAGACCAGATGGCTCTCACGCTGGTTCCTTTAGTATAGTTAGGCCAAAACGTGTCGGCGATTTGCACAACTAGGCTTGGTACTGATCACTCCTGTAAAGTTTCGTTGAAATCCGGCCAGCAGTTTGACCTTTTAAATAAAATATGGAAAGTAGAAGCGATGATTTTAAGTTTGTCTTCTTATTTTCTCTTTTATACTTTAGCTCATCTGATATTTTACACAAGTGTATGAAGAGATGAAATATCAGCCTCCTTGAAAACATATTCTTATCATTCTGTTTAAAACGTTTCCATTACACCAAAAAAGGACAGATTCGATTGACTGTTATCAGATTACTTTATATGGTAGCTATAAACGCTCGATTTACACTGAAAAGGAAATAGTGGTGAGTCGTGTCAGTCTTGATGCGATTTACTGAAGATGGATATTTGACAGTGCAATTAATATTTCTAAATTCTGCGTTTACACATAATACATTATACTTTCTGTACTTAAATAATTTGAGTAGTCTTTATATTGTCAATTATGGATGCAACACATATTTTAGTAATCTAGAATTGTCAATTATGAACGAAATTTTTCTTAACAATGCCAATTATGGATGCAATACTCTAGTCCAGACAAGGAAGGTACATGTAAATTAGCGAACGTAGTATAACAGTATAAAGTTATATATTTTTTTGTTATATGCTTACACTCTTGTAAGAAAACAAAGCTAAGGGAATACCTCTTTCCGATTCTGTCCAGATGCTTGTACATGTATGTGTAAACATGTACTTACGCTTAACTTCCAAAGTTTTAAAAGTACACGTGTTTTCATATATTTGACACTTTTATGTAAATTAAATACCTCTCAATGATCCCAAAAATATTGTAATAATTTCCTTGCGGCGCTCGCGTGTCACAGGACATAAAGGAAGACTTTTACCAGCTACAAGTTAAGACGTATAATAAAAACTTTCTATTAATACCTGAAAATGTTTGCAGCTCGTCTTTTTTCGAAGAGTAAAATGAAAAGGGCATAGTCATGAACCGTCTATTGTCTCAATAAAAAACTGTGTATAATCAAATTCCAAACGAAACTTGGTGTGTTGACTCAAGTGTTGAAAGTTTAATATGTGAAAGTTAGGATAGGTTTGGCTGTATTCATATCTTTCAATATTGTGAGACCAACTATAATCAAGTACTGATGCTAAAAGTTGGAACATTTCTTGTAATGTTCCAAACCCGCATAAGGAAAGCGACATATGATAGAATGATATTATCATATTAAAGCGTAACCGAAATATTTCATACAACTTTCAAAAAGTCAATCATATTTTGTAGGATTCCAAGTCATGTTGGTATTGCAGATGCTGCAGCAAAGAAATCCCTTTCATCATCACAATCAATATGAAATTACCATATACGGACTTTAAACCAAATTTAATTAAATACATCTTATCTAAATGGCAATCGTCATGGAACAATGCATCGTTCAGTAAACTTCGTGATATATAACCTACTTTAGATGAATGGCACCAAAGGAATAGATCTGCTCGCAGGGCGGAAATTGTTCTTTCTCGTTGTTGAATAGGTCATACCCATTTGACTCATTCTTATTTTCAAGCAAAGAAGATCAACCTGAATATGTACCATGTCAAACACCGCTTACTATCAAACATGTTTTAATCGACTGTGTGGACTTCGCTTCACAGCCAGTACTATGTCGTTTAATCTTATAAATATTTTAGTCACATATTTTACAATATTATTGTTTGCCACTGATATTTTTAACCATTTATGTGTATATGCGTTTTTACATAATATATGTCTTTAGAGATACTTTACTATTAACGACTTCTTCTCAGCGATATATGACTTTTTTTTGTGTCGATTCGCCTTAAAATGCAACTCATTCACTCACTATAAATACCGCTAGAACCACTATTTTCCAGAAAAGGAAAGAAAGATAGCACAACCATAAAGATATACATGAATAATATAAACGATACCCAATTTCGTAATGAGCGCAGAGAAATCACTTTTATTGCAGTCAAAACATTTTCGAACGTGTGGAAACATCAATTATTCATATCAAGGTTCTCTGTAAAATATAATTGCAGATATTGATATACTAAATCTACGTAAGAGCAATATTAAGTTTGCAACGAAAGTGTAAAACATCATTTTTGAAAGAACTAGTTTGGGAAAAATAGATATTTATTTTAAGCTATCATGCAATAGTGTTTATAATCTAGCATTGATTACCACTCCAATTACTCGAACCAATACGCATTGATTAGCTTAACACAATCATATAATTGTCAATCAAGGATATAATACGTGTCAAATATATTAGATATTTAATTAGCTTTAGTACTGTTCTTAGCCTGCTAAATACGAATACCAAACGTATAAAGCACATTTCTTCATCAAAATCCCTGCAAAACTTTTACAAAAACGACTTGTCATTTCAATCGTTATATAAAATATTTTAAATATCATGCATTTCACAAAATGTATAATCAAAACTATAACATACAAAGCTGAACAGTTCGTATTTACATACAAGAAACAAGGATTTTGATAATATCCAATAAAAAAGCCTCGTTTTAAACCCCAAATTTCCATATAAAAGCCGGAAGATGCCGCCAAGGTCGTTTTTCATATAAACTGAATGTTTCGCATCAGGGTGCCCGTTATTCAAACGTTTGAATCAGCTACTGAATAATGAGTTATAAATAAACATTCAAATATCTTTTCAATTTGTGTAATAAGTTTCTAAATCAGGACATTTTGTTTCAAAAAATAACTTAAACCAAATGCAAAAAAAAACAAAACGAATTTTCCGATAAGGACGAGAACCCCGGGGTAATACAGAATGTAACCAGTTCCCACATGGCTATGCCTGATACGGCAGACAACGAAATTTACACCTCAGAACAACCAACTAAAGATTTGCTAGAAAAGTAGTCTTGATATTTTGTAACTGAAAAAAATATCCTAACCATATGCAGTTATATTTTACTTTATTAAAAAAAGTAAAAAATCAAGACTACAGACAGTGAGACATACAGTATAGTTTTCTAACCATACAGCAGATCATCTGTAAGACATTATCACAGCTACACTTGCTAACGTTTGTACGTTGTTCTACATCCCCTGACTTTTAGAGTTATTTTAATACTTCTTCATTGGTTGCTAGATTCTTAGATTATCTCAATTACTGCTCCTGTCAGCTGTGATAGAAGAGACAAATGTCTGATTTTGAAATTCACAGCTGCGTTTTTCTTAAGTAATACATATACATGTATATCCAAACTGTATTTTAATTCAACAAAACGGATATAAATACAGGGGGGAGGGGAAGTGAAACCTAGATTACATTCTTACATATGCGGTTTATTCAGGTTTTGTTCAGAAACAAATATAGAAGAACTCAATCGGTTTCACTGCACTTAGCCAATTATGTTATTGCTTGCTGTTTTCGCTTTATGCTCCCAACGAAACTTCTATATTACCTTTAAGACTTATTTAAATATCGTACAAATAAAAAAAAACAAAGACAAATATCAAACTGGGAATGTCACGTACCAAAATCGCAGCCTCCCCAAAACGAGATCCTGTGTGGTGGTCGTAGCATCCCCGTTCGTCGGTCCAGTGTTGCTGTTGCTGATAATTTGTAGTTCCTTAGAATTTTGTGCTTGAGGGTGTGAGACGTATGGCACTTTACAAAGACACATTCAGACTGATCCTATTTCGCTTGGTTGCATTCTACACCCGTGTGTAACAAATAGCTGTCGTGAAATATAGTATGTTATTACATCTGGCCCTTGAGAAACATGGATTCATTTCAGTGTGAATTTGTAACAGATTTCTACTGGAGCCATTGCTGGTGTATGTAATTGGTGTTTTCCTTCGTGAACAATTCCGTTCAAACTGAATCTACTGTATTTCGCATTGCCTCATTCAGTGCTTTCAAAGAATCTTGTAAAATCTGAATCTAGATACAATATGATCTTTTGCTATTTTCTATAATTTACTTCATTCACCAAATTTCCACAAAAGGCCTTGACAATTGCGGTAAAATCTATGAAATCATAAATTTTATTCCAGATGGGTTTCATTCAAAACCAGTATCTGCGTCTTTCATTAAAGAGCTGCTGATATAATATTACGTTTCGTAATATATCGACACTAGACCTTTTGCTAAGCACCTTGACATTGAAGATCAGCTGATACAATCTGTAACAACTAGACAATATCAAGGAGAATTAAAGCTCGGCTGCACGACAACATTAATGTAGCATTTAAACAAAACAATGGCGATAAACATGCACTGTTACTTTATAAATCTATGGCTTTTAATAATATTTTTATTAAAGTTTTGTCATGTACATCCTCATATTGTTTGCACCAGCAATGCAGAAGCAAATCTGAGTACCTTCCTTTCAAGACATATTGATCATACATGACAAGTTAAATGTTAATTAAGAGTTACCATATATAAAAATGTCCGTTTTTCCTTGTTACTATTTGAATGTTGAATGTTTTTGATATACATTTCGAAAATAATGGCTTGGTTTGTATCAATCACAATGATTTTTGTCGAAGCATCTACAAATAACAAAAAATAATAATAATTTAAAATGTATGATATATGTCTGATAAAACTAATCCAAATAAACTTTTATGTCAACTTCAAATCGAACAATGCTGTTATGAAAATTGGTCGGAAACGCCACACTTTATACATCTCAAAAGAATTCGCTCTGTTTTGAAAAAAAAAAATCATGTCGTGTTTAATGAAATTCTTTTTCCAAATTGTTATTTTGGTAAAAAGAAATTAGATTCAAGAGTGAATCAGTCCTCCGAAGCTATGCCACTGTAAAAACCAATCTACACACAGAGGCAGTAAAATGTAAAATTACCATTGTTTACTTTTAAAATTTTCCATTCATATTTATTAAGGGAGATATTAAATGAAGTAATCAGAAAATATGTTATTATTATGCCCCCCCCCCCCCCCCTTTGAAAAAGGAGGGGTATATTGTTTTGCAGATGTCGGTCGGTAGGTCGATCGGTCGGTCGGAATGTAGACCTATCAGTTTCCGGATGATAACTCAAGAACGCTTGAACCTAGGATCATGAAAGTTGACAGGGAGGTTGGTCACCACCAGAAGATGATCCCTATTGATTTTGAGGTCAGTATGTTACAGGTCAAGGTCACAGTGACCCTGATCAGTAAAACGGTTTCCGGATGGTAACTCAAGAACACTTGGGCCTAGGATCATGAAAGTTGATAGGGAGGTTGGTAATGACCAGCAGATGACCCCTATTGATTTTGAAGTCTGTATGTCAAAGGTCAAGGTCACAGTGACCCTGAATAGTAAAACGGTTTCCGGATGATAACTCAAGAACACTTGGGCCTAGGATCATGAAAGTTGATATGCAGGTTGATAATGACCAGCAGATGACCCCTATTGATTTTGAGGTCAGTATGTTAAAGGTCAAGGTCACAGTGACCCTGAACAGTAAAACGGTTTCCGGATGATAACTCAAGAACACTTGGGCCTAGGATCATGAATGTTGATAGAGAGGTTGGTAATGACTAGCAGATGACCCCTATTGATTTTGAGGTCAGTATGTTAAAGGTTAAGGTCACAGTGACCCTGAACAGTAAAACAGTTTCCGGATGATAACTCAAGAACGCTTAGGCCTAGGGTCACGAAAGTTGATAGGGAGGTTGGTCATGACCAGCAGGTGACCCCTAATGATTTTGAGGTCAGTATGTCAAAGGTCAAGGTCACAGTGACCAGGAACAGTAAAATGGTTTCCAGGCAATAACTCAAGAACGCTTTGGCCTAGTGTCAGGAAAATTGATAGTTAGGTTGGCCATGACCAGCAGATGACCCCTATTGATTTTGAGGTCATTAGGTTAAAGGTCAGGGTCACATTGGCCAGGAACAGTTAAATGGTTTCTGATCTTCTTGTCCAAAACCATAGGGCCTAGGGCTTTGATATTTTGTATGTAGCAAAATCTAGTGGTCCTCTACCAAGATTGTTCAGATTATTTCCCTGGAGTCAAATATGGCCACACCCCCTAGGGTCACATTGTTTATATAGACTTATATAGGAAAAGCTTTGAAAGACCTCTTGTCCAAAACCACAAGGCCTAGGGCTTTGATATTTTCTGTATGACATCATCTAGTGGTCCTCTACTAAGATTATTCAAATTATTCCCCTAGGGTCAAATATGGCTCCGCCCTGGGGGTCACATGGTTTACATATACTTATATAGGGAAAAACGTTGAAAATCTTCTTGTCCAAACCGAAAAGTTATGGCTTTGGTATTTTGTAATGTAGCATCATTTAGTGGTTCTCTACCAAGTTTGTTCAAGTAATCCCTCTCGGGTCAAATATGGCCCTGCCTCAGAGGTCAAATGGTTCATATAGACTTATATAGAGAAAAACTAAGAATCTTCATGTCCATAACCTACATCATTCAAATTTGGACCACATGTATAGTTTTGAGTGGCAAGATGAACCTTGACATGAGTTGACCTTGATCTAGTGACCTACTTTCACATTTCTGTACCTACAGCCTTCAAATTTGGACCACATGCATAGGTTTGTGTACCGAAAAAAAAATTTGACCTTGTTATTGACCTAGAGACCTACTTCCACATTTTTGAAGGTACAGGTTTCAAATTTGGAACACATGCATAGTTTTTTGTTCCAAAATAAAATTTGACCTTGATTTTGACCTAGTGACCTAGTTTCACATTTCTCAAGCTACAACCTTCAAATTTGAACCACAAGTATACTTTTGTGTACTGAAATGAACTTTGATCTTGAGATTGACCTAGTGACCTACTTTCACATTTCTGAAGGTACAGGCTTCAAATTTGGACCACTTGCATAGTTTTGTGTTCCGAATAAAATTTGACATTGATTTTGACCTAGTTTCACATTTCTCAAGCTACAGCCTTCAAATTTGAACCACGTGCATAGTTTTGTGTACCGAAATGAACTTTGATCTTAAGATTGACCTAGTGACCTACTTTCACATTTTTGAAGACTGCATGCATATTTTTGTGTTCTGAATTGAAATTTTACATTGATTTTTATCTATTACCTACTTTCACATTTCTCAAGCTATAGCCTCCAAATTTGAAGCACATGCATAGTTCTGTTTACCAAAATGAACTTTACCTTGAAATTGATCTAGTGACCTGCTTTCACATTTCTCATTTGGACCACATACACATTGTTTTGTACCTAAATGAAATTTGACCTTGATTTTGACTGAGCTAGTCTTGAAATTTGGAACATTCAAAAATGGCTCAGTGGATGGCGGAAAGATCACTCTGTAATCTCTTGTTAGGTTAATAGGTTAAATGTCAAGGTCAGATTTAACCAGAATGGTAGAACTTTTGTTTACAGTGAGCATATAATTACTGTTCCTTGTGCAATTACTAAGTGCATCAAGGGGGCATTTCGTGTTCGACGAGCTCTTGTTTTTTGTTGTTGTTTTGTTTCGACGTATGAGAAAACCCATCAAATGTTACGAAAAGAGTTTAAAACCTACTTTGACGCGGCGGAAGACATAAGTGAATAATCTGTCACTGGTGTGGATGCAGATTGCAATATCCGGTTCCAGTATAACTGTTTTGGCATGCACACCATATCTTACAAGATTAAGAATAAATAAAGCAAAGCACAGCTTTTTAGCACTCTTTTGTTACAGTAGCGTAATCAAACAAAGCGTGGGAAACTTAAACCGTGAAAAGAAATTACGTCATGACGTTTCAACGACACATAACACGAAGTTCCAGTTTGGTGTATTTATTTTGAATCGTGAATGGTACATGTATGTAAAAAGGGAGAACTACTGTTAAGTGTTGAGCCCGACTGTTCAAAGAATAGGTAGAGCTGTTGGACTCACCTTGCGTCTGAATCCCAATTTGTATGTAAGCTGGTATCTCAGTAACCACTTGTGGGAATAGATTGAAACTTCATAAACATAATCATTGTGATAAACGGACTTACACTGTACAGGTCCCTAACTCTATTTTACCTTTTTACAACACTGTGCGCATTTTTCGACTTAGAAACTTTTGGTTAAGGTTTTGTATGCAAGCTGGTGTCTCAGTACCCATCAAAGGGAATGGATTGAAACTTCACACACTTGGTCATTGTCATAGTTTGACATGCAGTGTACATGTTCCATAACTCTGCTTTGCATGTTTACAAAATTATGCCCCTTTTTCGACTAAGCAGTTTTTGGTTAAGTTTTTGTATGTAAGCTTGTATCTCAGTACCCACTAACGGGAATAGATAATTAGTAATACTTGTCTCTTATAAGCAAAATAAGGATACAGTGAAAATTGAGTGAAAGCTTGTAAATCATAAAGACCGATTAAATACGGTATTAGATCGAACGAAACCTATAATAAAGCTAGAATACATTAAAACACGTCTAGACAGAGTATCAACTAGATTGACTGTAATTGCCAATATGATTTTCACAGAAAATGTTATTACGTTAACTTTATTTAAAAATAAAATTGATTGAATTTACGTAGCCTTTGAATTTTCAGACTGATTATTGAATCAAAATGACACCCAAGAGAAAACTGAAATCTGTTACTTCAAAGGTAGTTCTGTAAATAATTAAGAAGTGTATTATGCTGTTGAATGACAGTATTTCTATGGTAAAATGCGTGAAAGTAATTATCTGCATGATTAACAAATAGGCCTATGCATTTTGAAGGTCTTCCAGAATGTGACTACACCCAAAACTTAGGTTTGGAGTAATTCAGTTGTTTTCCTTAGGATATAAAACTTGGGATTTTTCCAAAGACTCCTATAATGAAAACTCATGTTAAGATCTTTTTTTTTCAAATCAGGCCGGCAAAAACTCACAAGACCCTATATTATATTTGCCGAACATACTATGTAATAATAATAATAATTATAATAATAATAACGTGACCTTGAACCGTGACCCTGACCTTTAACCGACAAGCATAGATCATGCGTTGACACATTGTCTCATCATGAGGGACGTTTGTGTGTAGCACTAAGATAATCCATCAATGCATATTAAAGTTATGTAGCGGTTGGCTTTCAATAGTGACCTTAACTTTTGTTTTAAGAATATAAACAAATACATTTTATCTAAATGGCAATCGTCAGGGAACAATGATTCATTCAATAAACTTTATGATATCAAACCTACTCTAGGAGAATGGCACGAAGGGAACAAATCTGTTCACAGGGAGGAAGATGTTTTTTCTCGCTGTCGGATAGGTCATACCCGTTTGACTAATTTTTATCTTTTGAATAAAGAAGATCAACTCGAATGTGTACGATGTCAAACACCGCTAACTATTAAACATATTTTAATCGACTGTGTGGACTTTGCCCCACAACACAGTACATATTATGACGTTCAATCTTTGAAAGAGTTATTTGAAAACGTTTCAGTCGGAAATATTTTATCGTTTTTAAAGCAGATAGGAATATATCAAAAAATCTAACATTCCATATTTTTTATTTACATCTTGCAATATTATTATGTCAGCAGTTGATATTTTAACACATACGTATATACATTTTTACATAACTGATTTTATATATGCTTTACACGTTTACATGGATGTTTTTAGATATGTTTTACGTTATTCATAGTGTTCTTTACATTTTTAAATGGATGTTTTTAGGTATGCTTTACATTTTTACATCAATGTTTATGCTTTACAGTTGGCGTTTGCAATATGACTTCTTCTCGGCGATATATGACCGTTTTGTGTCGATTTGCCGTAAAACCTAACTCACTCACTCACTTAAGAACCAGCTTGAATAGTTTTTTGTGTTGTCGAAGAATCCAGATTTGCGAACGGAGGGCAATCCTATAGTCCCCTCCGACGTTTCACCGGTAGGGGGACTAGTAATAAGAAACTTGATTGACATCTCCTACCATCAAAAGTTTCCAATCAAAGGCTCACAACTGTCAAATATATACCAAAGACGGTTAAAAAAGAATTAATCATAGCAAAAGGTGGTTTTTAAAGAACAACGCATGTCTTCACATCTAAACATGCAGAAACTGTAAAATGCCACAACTTAAAGAGTCATAACTCCAGGAAAATATCTCTGAACCATAACATGCCAACGAAGTACACAACTAGGCTTGGCTGAAGTTTGATGGAATTCCAACTAGCGAAGAAGTTGCACAGATCAAATAATTTGAAAAAATCAACGGTCATAATTCCGCTGAACATCATTCAGTCAGAACATGGCGAGAAGATGCTAATCACTTGGGAGTTACAGCTAGTAGTATATCATGTAAAATATCAGAAATCAAAGGCCATAACTCTGCTAAAATCACTAAGCGGAATATCCCGATCATTTGCATAAAACGGTATGTTCTGATTATCATTGTGGAACTCTGCCATATTATATAAGAGAAGAACCTAAAACATCATACAACTTGGCTGATAAATGGCCATATCTTTAAACCACATTTAGGCCTGACCACTTTTGTGTAGTTTGGTTTAATTCGGAGAAGTTGTCCGATCAATGTAAGATCAAAATCAAGAGCCATTTCTCCGCAGAAAATCGCTGACCCGGCACACTGACACTGTACAACAAGGCTTGGTTCTGTTAAATCCTGTGAGGTTTGGTGGAATTCCGCCCAAAAATAGAAGAGGCCGAAACATCATAAAATTTGATTAATCATGGGCAATAAATTAGCAGAAATTCATCAAACCTGAAATTTCGACAATATACATGATGCTTGGCACTGACCAATCCTGTAAGGTTTGGGAAAAATTCACAAGACGATATAAGAAAAGAGGCCAAAACATCATAAAAATTTATGAATCAATGGTCATAACTCCACTCGAACTCATCGAATGGGAAAGTGCAAATGACATGTAGAACTAGACTTGGCTTTGATAACTCCTGGGAAGTTTCGTGTAAATCGCTTGTGTTGGAGAGTTGTTTGGTCAATCTTTTGGGCAGACGGACAGACTGACTGACAGACAGCACTAAATCAATATATCTCCCCCACTACATGTGGGAGATATAATTTACACGTCGAAATAAAACTTGTATTCAATGCAGGAACAGTAATACAAAATTTTAAAACATGCTGCACCAATTTTGGCTTCACAATAACTATATTGGAGTCAGTTTGTCACTCCGGCCGTCTATTATTGATGGCAAAAACTTTCAATCTACTAAACGGAATGTATTTGACTCACTGGTAGATATCAACAAAAGGAAGTGAAAGGCGTATGGACAATAACTCATTACTTGATAATCTGTTCTTTTTGTTCTATATCTATATCCGTCTAATGTCTGTATGTTCACTTTAGATTCCGGTTTAGTTAATTATTGTATACTGCGTGTGTTCTGTAAATCACTTTTTAAAGCGAATATGTGTTCTTTTCGTACTCAATTTATAAATTTTGGGAAAAGAGAAAAACTTTAGTTAGACTCTGGGGACTGGATTGTAATAGAATTCTAAAGTAGTTGTACTGATAGATGGCAATGCAGATAAGTGTAAAGGGCAAATAAATCATCAGTCTGTCTTGAAACACAATGGCACTATCTTCAATTATGTTTTAATCTTTGACAGTTGTAGCATTTAAAGGGAAACCATCGATCATGCAGTTACTTCCTTTAATTTTAGATGACAAGAAAGGAAGGTAAGAGTAAAAGAGCGTGATCACTCTGTTTATAATTAATTGATAACTATAAAAACACCCTATATGTACAAGATACAAGATACCCTTATTTTATTTCGGATACGGTTTTACAATACTACACTAGCTACTACGCTATTTCCCAACAAAATGTTTTGTAACAAAACAAATAATACATGTAAAATGTTTCTATTCTTAACCAAAAAATAACTTTTTAACTGCTGAAGATTACATTAGCACGGTGTCTAATGGTGATAGGGAATGGCATAGCAAAAAATAAAGTCAAACAAAAAAATCTTCTTTGAACAATTGTATCATTATCTCCAATTTTTTGTTTCAAATTACCTCAATTTGATCTTAAAACGTATTTTTCATCGGACGGATTTTATTGAAAACCGGCCAAATCGTTTTAAAAACAATTTAGGACAGAAAATTCATTCTTAATACGAAATAAACTACATTTATATTTTCACGTTTCCATCTTTCACAACTGGCATTGATATTGGCAGTAACGCCAATTGAAATTTCTGTGTTATGTAAACCAAGATATCGTTTTCTAATTACCTTCTGCAAAAGCTTCGTTCTTGAACAGCAGTTATAATGTTACATTCAGTAATGCATGAAGACTATCGCCGAGGTAACAAGTAGTTTCTGTTTATTGATTCTGGTGTTAGACTACGTTCTTTTCTTTTCATTGAAGATCAGCTGGTAAATTCTGTTACAAAGTTACAGTATACCAAACTGTCAAATAACCAAGTTCACGTTTTTAAATTATTCTAACACGACCAGCAAATAACCTACATACACATAGAAGAAAACCAATCCACGATTATTTTGAGATAACCCATGCGCGTGCAATGGATTGTTTTGGCTGTTCCGTACGCGAGAAATTCTTTTATGAATGAAAGTCACGTGACGTTCGTAAATGCTAGCGTACAAATCGTAGTATCCGCGTAAAACAACAAAGTTCAGCTGCAAAATGAATGACACAAACATCTATTCTGTTGCGTACGGGAACAATCTGCGAGATTCGCCGTGGTTTTAGAGACTTGAGGGTAATTGATGAAAGGTTTGATGGCCATGTAACACAATATTTGCTGCAAATCCTTAAGTAACGGGAAGACTACATGGAGGTTTCGCAATAAAATCACCGGGAAAGCTCTTCTCATCAGGAAATCAATGAACTTCTACAAACAATAGCTCATGACTTTGATGGTGGTATTTTCCAAGTGAATTTAGAAAACTATGATGAGCTAATTATTGATTAGTATCAAGGAAGTGACGAGTTCCGTTCCACAACACTTCAAGCAGGTGTGTCAGTCAGATATTAACGCATTGAAGGTAAGCAATACAGAGGCCACTTACAAATGCTTTTACAACTTTTTTATTTATTAGAAACACTATAATTCATCTACCTTTCTATAGAGTAGATATCCAAACATAGATGTACCTATAATTTAAACAATATCATAATTCTATCACTTGTAGAAGTGCCTAAAGTCCAGTCGACAATATTGCAATTATAATTATTTATCTTGTCTTATTAAATTCATGTTCATCAAATTCTTTCCACCGTCGCAATGCTGTTTGAACTGCGTTTTTTTACACTTTAATAGCATGTTTCACAATACCAACAACTGAGAGACTAGATCTAGATATGATAATTTAGACTTAAAATATATGTACTGTCTATGCAATTATGTATTTCTCATAATCAGATTACATGACGGAAGCTGGTTTGGTCACTCGGAGTTTGAAATGACGCGGGTAGCCGAACTAGACGCACTACTGGACCAGTTTTATGCGGTCAGGGAAGGAGTATTCAAGGCCCACACTTGCAGCCATCCCTGCAGGTCTTAATAGACACATCACTGCTCTACCCTTCTTCAGAAATCTGTCACGTATGCGTGATCGCAATTTTGAAGAGTCTAACAAGGTCCTGTTTGGTAAAATAAAAACACTGAAAAGAGAAGGAAAAGACTTGAGTGAACATAAGGAACCAATCAGTGATAAAGACTTAGAAAATTGTACATCAGTGGGGTATTTTATTCTTGAAACCCCAGTTTCATTACAGAAAAAAGTTATGTTTGAGATAATTGCACAGTTATGGCGCAGGGATAGGGAGGGTTTAAAAAAATTACGAAAAGATTCTTTTGTTGTTGTTGTAGATGCTGATGGGGATAGATATGTAAAGATGTCTTATAATGAGGCAGATAAAATACACTATGGGTTAGACGCAAAAGAAAATGTAAAACAGCCTCGCATGTATGAACAAAAAGGTTAAAAGTGTTGCCCAGTCTTGTCTTTTCAAAAGAACATAAACTCAATCCAAATTGTGACTGCTTCTTTCAAAGGCCTTTGTGCAAGTATGAAAATAGCAGTGTCTGGTATGCCAATTCAACAGTAGAAATAAACACAATTAGCAACCTGACGTGAAACTTATCAAAAAAAGCTTGCCTTGGTGTTAGGTACTTAAACCATTGTATTAGGGCTGCGTTTCGTAACAGTTCAATTAGGTTTGTCACTTGGCACAATTTCAGTTCTTTCCTGGTAACATTTCATCAAGTACGATAAATGTGTGCTGCAGTGCCAATCCTTTCGAAAAGTAAGAAGGCAGTTACTGTTCCCTATATATAATCGATGTTTATGTCAAAATTTTCAAAAACAAAGTTGAATACACACGCTGTGTAAGCGACCTTGTGACGATTTTTACATCAATTTATGCAATTTTTAGTATCGGTAGTATAACAACGACTATTTTCTGGGGAACAGCATTCGCTCTACTCTACATGAACACGACTTTGTAATTTTGTTGGAGAAATAAATGAAATTATAGACATGATCAAATTTCTATAATTTATTTTGTCATTTATCACGGTGAAGATGCGTACACCGGATATTGCCATTTTGTGATAAGTATTTTCCGAAAACGTGATTGACTTTTGTCAACAAGGTAGATAAAAATTTAATTTACTACTCCTATAGAAAAAAGAATTTTATTTTTAGTAACCAGCTACTGTGTATATGCCCACAAGCGTAAAATGAGTCAATCTTAAGATTTTTGATGAACCTTCAATTACACACATGGATGAATACATAGCCTTTAATCAGTTTGTTTGCCAAGGAAAGTTCCTATAAAATGAGAAAGAGTTCTGTAATCTTGACGTCGCAAGATGTTTTCCATCGACATCTTGGTTAATATGAGGTATAGTGAAGAATGCAGTTTGTTTTGAAGAACAGGCTTAAAACTCTTCCGGGGATTTAAAAATTGTATAATTATTTACATAACAGAGACCACATTTCTAACGCTAAATTAAGAAGAAAGAGAAAAGTCAGACAGACGCTAAAAGAAGCAGTTAGTTACTGTATAAATGTGATGAGTACATTATTCTCACATAAAAGACTGGGTGGGCACTGATACTGAAATAGGTTCTGTTGTGACAGATTTATTTTACTAAACATTTTTTGACAAGCAATATTTTAAAAGTCATGTTTCACTTTGATAAAAAACAAGATCATCAAATAACAAATATCATAAACATTTTACTTTCAACATTATGAATACATGCATAAATTCGAAATGATCTTCAAGTCAGTTCTTAGTCGTTTTTGATCTTGTTCAACGGAGAAGTTGATCTCATAAAAGTAATAACTAACTGTTTGCATAGAAATTGCATGCGTCTTGTAAATGAAGTGTGCAAAATATATATCAAGAATAACACATGACACCGTTTCCTTCTACTTTTAAAACAAATTGCTCAATGCATATGACACCTATTTTGTTTCGTACGAAGCAAGTGGTGAGCTTGTTACCTTTTAGAAACTGTAAAAGTACAATTAATTTATATCTTTATCAAAGTGATGCCATCTGCAGAGAAAGACATTCCATCATTTGGGCCAATGTCATTATATGCATTGTCTATTTAATGACCATAAAACCTGAAAATATGGACGGTTTTTAATATCAATACTCAGTACACGAAATTGCAATACACAGTTCAAATATTATTTTGAAAACTCAAGACGCTGTACACCATCGAAGCTCATTTATGACCAATTTCTCCATCATTTGAACATTTACAAAGCTGTAATTTTGCACATTTTACTTTGTATGTAACTAAATAAAGTGTACGATTCAGAATTTCCCCACAATGCAAATAGGCGGTGGTATTGAGAGAAATGTATTTACGGCATGCAATTGTCATTTTTATCACAAAATTTGGCGTTTCTAGTTATGATTGACTCATTTTTCGCCTATGAGAGCATATACACAGTATCTGGTTATTAAAAGCAATGCTCATTTTTTCTTCTATAGTAGAACTTACCTTGTTGACCAAAATTAATCACGTTTTCGTAAAGTACCTTATCACTAAATGGCAATATCCGGTGTACGCATCTTCGCCGTGTTTATATGCTAGATCAAGTAATGTTGTGAAACTGCATTTTTACAGTTTTCGTGGGAGGAAATTTTAACAGCCAAATCCAGGTGCGTAGCACGAAATCTAGTTTGTATCGTAAAAGTTGTTACCATTTTTTCTGACACTGTTGTTTCAAGTATGTCGTATAAGAATCGAAATAACAAGTTCCCAAGTGTGATTTATCGTAGAATAATCCGAAGTTTTTGTTCTTATGCGAAATAATATATCGCTTCGGCTTACGGCCTTCGTCATATATTTTTACGCATAAGAACTCAAAACGTTATTTTACGATAAACCACACTTAAGAACTTTTCATTTCTTAGGCCTTTTTGATATACATTTTTAGTATATTACTTTATACGGTTTTATAAGCTTTGAGTGTGTGTATGTGTGTGTGTGTGTGTAGTGCACGCGTTTGCGTGCTGGGGGGTTCGTTTTGAGGAGGCTGCGCTTTTGGTCCGTGGCATTCCCTGTTTGATATTTTTCTTTGTTTTTTTACCAATTCCTCAGTGAATATTTTTCATAATCATACAAAGTTTGACCGTAGTAGCAAATAATGTACCAGGTATTCGTTCATACAAGTTTTCATGTAAAGTAAGAAAGTGGAATCCACAGTTCGCCCGACACGGCATAAACGAAAGTGCTGAAGGCTCCCCAGTGGTGTTTTTGCCACTGACCGTTCCAAGGCGGTGCCACACTGTGTTCCTTTGTTTGTTCGTTTTGTCCTCGTGTATTGGCTTTGTGCGTGTGTTTGTGGTGTGCGCGTCTGCGTGCTGTGGGTTTCGTTTCGGGGAGGCTGCGTTTTTGGTACGTGGCATTCACTGTTTGATATTTGTCTTTGTTTTTTTTAACTAGACCTTCAACAAGCCACAAATGTTCGCAGTTTTAAGCGGACTAGTTATGAACAAATATTCGAGATAAAAGGTTTCAAAAAATATATATTCAGAAAGTATTAGTGTGTTATTATATTTTCTGATCATTTCGGATCATTGAGTACATTTACCCGCCCGGTAGACCCTAGAGTTATGTTGGGAAATGCTTCTGTGTGACTTCCGGTTATGACGGTTCTAATGTGAAAATATTATTACAAATGAAAAATCAACGATTGCTTTTTGATACACGATTAAACAACGATTACAGACATACAAGATTTTCCATACAGCGACTAACTATTTGCTTCTTGTCAACGTTAGAAATGGTACACATAATGACATTTCAGCGGTTCTGTGCCATCCACAACCCTTTTTGCTAGTTTTCGAGCTTTCATGCGGCAAATCGGTCAGTGATACACCATCGTTTCAATTTTTCCCCACACAAAATTGTGGGAGCATAGTTTACGACGGAATTACTGCAGTTTATTGGGTGTTATGATTCTTCAAAGGGGGTTATGATTCTTCATAAAATATATCTGCCGTAGGAAGTCAAAACTTATGTCAGGATAAGCAAAATAGAACCTTAGATGTGTAGATTACCATGTGTGCTTTGAATGTCTGTTATTGTTGGTAATATTATTTCCATTATCTTAGTTGTTTTTCAATAAAAGATAAAAGGTAAGGGTAGATTTCCCGGAAGCAGTCGTGCTTTAATTTTCCAATTAGAAATTATAGCATGGTGGTACAAAACATAAGCTTGTGAAACACTTCCGTTGGTGTTTGACAAAATGACAGAAAATATGACTTGTAGGCTATGTTTCCAGGAAAAGGTATATTTATTTGTTGACGAATTTGTTAATTTGTTCCCATTTGTCTTCTGTGCTTCCAAAAAATCTTCTTATGAATATATGTAACTGTGAAGTAAAGCACGTTTGTAGTGGCGGCGCTGCTATTCTTTGTGGATGCTTCGCGAACATGAAATACCGGTTCAGGCGACACTTAGAAGACCTTATATTTTTGCACTTTTCAATATATTATGAAAGCTGACTTATGTCGTTATCTTTCATGGTTGCATTCGCATTCTCTGTCCACAAAGGATTTTCCTGTATATTAGTTTTATTGCCACAACAAGAGTATTTAAGTGTCATCGGCGGTCGTTAAATGTCTCTATTGTTTTTATATGTCCTATCAGAACATGGAGTCGATTCAGAAGTCTTTCATCACAGATTGGCGCTTAAGCCTGTGTTAGTGGGAGTAAAGAGTTTGCGTTGTCAATCCTCCTAATGGATCAATTAAATTAAGCATTTTAACATTCTAATGGATTGTTTCGTATGATTTTAAAACAAGTATTTTAGTGGTGGTAAGATCCACCTTTAGTAATAGCATTAGAAAGATAAACTAGGGTCACGCAAGGAAAATATCTCTGAACTCATTTTAGATAGGACAGAAGTTCTGCTGCGTGTGTGTTCGTGCATGCGTGCGCGTGTGTGTGTTCGTGCGTGCGTGCCTGTGGAGAGGGAGTGGCGGTGGGGGGGGGGGGGGGGGGGGGGGTGTATGTTGACACAGCAGGATATTACGACACAATATCAGGAAAACAAAAATTGGGGATATTTAAATGCTTCTATACAGAAAAATGGAGATAATTAGCCTTACCCTATAGCGGCCACGTTTTCTAAAGAAACAGAACGTTTTTAAGGAATTTGTAGTAGCTCGCTTCAAGAAAAATGTGTTCAAGTATTTTATAATCAGGCCAACAGTTTGAAAGAAGATGATTTTTTTAGCCAAACAGGACAAACTGGTCCCGGTCCCTAGAGGACATCCTTTAAAACCAAATAAGACTGATTTAAAGGGATCGGATAGAGAGTTACTCAATAAATATTGCTGTGAAATTATTTTTAAATCGAGCCAGATTTCAATCTGTCCTTGGCGGCATCTTTTTCTGACGAAACAGAACGGTTTAAAGAATTTGGTAGAGGATAACCTAATGAACATTGCTGTATTTTTTTTCAAAATCGGGCCAGCGGTTTCAGAGGATAATATAATTTATTTCCTTTTGCTTTCCACTGCAGCAAGATTTCTGCGTGGATGACTGATTTTGGAACATTCCTTTGAAGTTTGGTTAAAATTGACTTAGTGATTAAGTAGATATTCATAAATAAATTGTGGACGACAGACTGATGACGGAAGACCGACAGCCAACGATCCTAAAAGCTCACCATGATCAGTTCGCGCTCAGGTGGGCTAAATATGTAGAAAAAAGTAATTTAATGTAGGTGGTTTCCAGTCAAATTTGCGTCATTCACTAACCTTCCACACTTGGCCTTCACAATTGCTACGTCTATAAAGTGTCTTGATAACGAAAACCAATTAATAAAAGTATCATATTCTAATTGGCTTCGTTTAAAAGCAACATCTGCGTCCTCTCCGTACCATTGAATGGAGCTGTTTAATATCACAAGATAAAAACGTAGTGTATAAATATTATAACTTTATATTACCATCGATTCTATGCTTAGCAATATATGCGTATGACCTTGACATTGAAGATCAGCTGATACCTGTAATACATATACAAAAGAAGGAAAATAAACGCTATGGTACACGATTACATTATTTTATTACCTTCCAAGAGATTTAAATACGCATTTAAGCTTTATCAATTCATACGTTTAAGTAATTATCTTTTATTTATTAATTTGGTCTTAGGATGTGTACCATTTGTCTACAGTAGCCACGGAACAGCTATTTTTGCATACTTGTGAGAATTTGCTTGATATGTATAGGATAAAACCTAATCCAGGTTGCCTGAACATTTCAAGTAAAATATATTAAAGGAATTTGTCAGTAGCAAGTTATTAAACAAGTATTTGGTACGTAAAATGAATACCAATTAAATAGGTGCTAATACAATCTAACATGTAGAAATGGCGCAATATGATCACACAACTAGATACCTTATGATCATCTTTACAGCCCAAAGCATAACATACGACATATTCCAGCACGACTATTTTTTTTCCTCTGTTAAACAAAGAAGACAGAAACTATGCGTTATTATGCAACACATGCATTGTGTTTGTGACACACGGCGCACTGGAAAAGTAAACCACACAGAACAGGCTCAATTTCCGTCTTCAAATATGTAGATGATAATCCATGATCGAAAATATGCGTCTCAAGTATTCTGTTCGTGTATAACATCATTGTCGTTCAGATCCGATATAATATTCATTGTCGTTCAGATCCGATATAATATTCATTGTCGTTCAGATCAGTATTCACTCGGCCTGCCCTTGTTTCCTACCTGAACTCCAATGATTATTAAACGACTGATCACTGTTTGAGTTACAATTATATTTCTATATTCTACTTTAAGTATAGGCCCCTGGAGTTCAATCTTTCCTCAGTAATAACAATAAGAATAGTATAAATGTTAATTGTTGGAGATAGATATGTTAACTATAGAGACAAAATTGTCTTTTATAAGAAGGCATTTTTTTACCGTTAAAGAATAAAACCGAAAACCATTAAAAACTTGATTATCAAGGGAAACACACAGCTATCACTGTTAAGGGGGTGGTAGTTAGTTAGAAAACCTTTAATATTTCTCACATGATATGACTATTTTGAAATGGGACAAGTTTAGTTCTGTACACTTTTATATCAAATATCATTAGTCACTGTGTATAAGTATTTTAAAGAAGCGCATAAACAAATATCAGTATAAGCAGATTTCCCTAATGAGACGTTTTTTCTTCGGTACTGTTATGGACTGGTCAAATATTCGAAGGTGACTGAATTACTTCTGTCATTGGTTTTTGTATGCCTAAATTATCAGATCAAGCCAATTTTCACGTTGTCCCTTCAAAGCATTATCCCTGCATAGAAGCAGTCTTTTGATGCCCTAAACGCTGCAAAGAAAACTCCCTTGGGTATTTTTGAGACACTACAAATGCAGAACCTATGTCATTTCGCATAACGTGAGAGCAATTTCGTTGTCAAGGAATATAGGAAAAGGTCCCAGTAATTTGGGTCAGGAGAATAAAGTAAGTACTCGGCCTGTTTACTGACGCATAACTGAGCAATATGTTCTGCAAAACCTTACATGGGCGACGGCGTTTATTTTGATAAAATGTTTTGACAGCTGTACGTACCTTTCTTTTGTTAATCTTGTTTATTGCGTTTTTCAAAGACTTTGTAAAACTAATTCACTAGAATTGATTAAAATGTCATATAAAACCCTTGGCACTTTTTATATGGGGGAAACAAGTTCAAAATGTCAGCCTCTTAAAAGCACAAGCCACAGTATGCGGACGTATAAGGCTAGCACACATAGACATAATTACATGACGAAACGAACAAATAAAGGAAGGTAATAGGACACCGCCTTGGAACGGTCAGAGGCAAAACAACCAATGGGGAGTTTAAACAGGTTTATGGTGCGCACCCAACATCAGTTTTACCACCAACATGTTAAAAAATGGACAGTGTAAATAAAAGTAGTCCACGCCAGGTGAATATAGCAACAGAGAACATACCATTTCGCTAGAAACGATAAATACTAAAATGGAACTTGGTTATTGTGCTTCACTGAAACGTCATGACGTCACTTCAGCTTATGGACGAAAAAACTTTCCTGCGCTATGCGTACATACCCTACTTTAAGAAAGAGTGTTGCAAATAAAGTCTTTATATTTGCTTTTATTCTTCTATAATTTGTAAAATACGGTATGCAAAAAGTAATCTGTCAGAATAAAACGCTTAATATTTGTTTATGATATGAAAAAAAAATCGGTCATGTGTTTACGAATCAGATAGAAATATCCGTCCTGAGGACACCTGCGCATTGTTTCGACTTATGACGTCTCAGGTTCCTGATACATTCGAAAGTAATAATAATTATTATGTGCGGACAATATTAGTGACACTCCTGCACATGATGACGAAAGCATGTAACGAAATACCTAATTTTTGTTCAAAGCTCTGGAAGTAGGTCTAATTCACGATCCGGAAAATCTATACAGTATTGATTAACAGCGTACGCATGTATCAGTTATTACGTGTTCTTACGTGAACACGGACTATTTGATAAGTATATCTATACCATATGAATAATATAAGCTATTTTGAGCCGGTTTAGTAACATTAATGAAGCGTTTTCGTCACTCTGATAAAAGATATTAAGGTTCGTGGTGATGGTGCCCACTGAACATTATTTTATATACGGACGGGCATCTTGGTAGAGCAAACGACCTACTGCAAGCGTACTGGATGGCTTTCTTACACGAAATTCCCACACCCGAAGCTTATTTTCAAGCGCATAGTTGAGAGGGCAAGTGATTCGAAGTCAGCGACCATTGGCCTCGGAGGCCTTCACGTTATAACTTACTATAACTTACTATGGGCGCACAGAATATACAATGCCAATTTTAATGATTTTTGTAAAATTCATATAAAATTCTATTATAGATTTTGCGGATCATACATTAACTCAAAAAGAAAATCTTTTTTAAAAGGAATCTGTTGTAACAAAACAAAATCAGGGGGGAAATGTAAAACTATACGGGATTTAAAAGAGTAAAATAAAAATATCTCATTAAGTTAATTGTGAGTTTTAAAAAAGCAAAGGGATTAAACAGACCTAGTAAAATGATCAGGTATAAATACTCGAGTCACTGCGATATAGATAGCTAATGATTTAATGAAATTGTTGAAAAGCAAGTTATTTCATTTTTAAGAAAGGGACGCAGTAAAATGAAAATTTGTCTGAGATTAAAATAAATGCTTATATTTGCAATAAACTGCATAAGTATGGCGTTTCGTAGTAAAACACAAGTTTCGTGAATTTGATAGGGAAATTGGGAGATGAAAACAATGCGAACTAATGAAATTTTCAGGAAATGCGTGTGTTTAAAAAGAACGAGGAAGAAAGAAATGCAATAATGTATAAAATTGTAATGTTCTTCCAAGTAGTAAAACGTTACATGTTCTCGACCCACTTTTAACGTAAAATGTAATCATTGAAATGAATAATATGTATACACTTTTTTAAAACTGAGTGTATGAGTAATGGTTCAGCTGAACACCACTATTGTGTACAAGTCACCAACAATGCTTACAACAGTCCATGGTATTATTGTAGAGCATTAACTTAACGTTTTAATTTCATACTGAAATTGTATATAATTGTATGCATCCAATTCAGATACTTTTACACCAGCCTGCGTAAGACTATAATGTGTAAAATGATAACGACAACTGAGCCGCACCATGAGAAAACCAACATAGTGGGTTTGCGACCAGCATGGATCCTTATCAGCCTGCGCATCAGCCCAGTCTGGGTCAGGATCCATTTTGTTCGCTAACGGTTTCTCTAATTGCAATATGCTTTGACAGCGAACAGCTTCGATCCTGACCAGACTGGGCTGATGCGCAGGCTGGTCTGAATCCATGCTGGTCGCAAACCCACTATGTTGGTTTTCTCATGGCGCGGCTCAAATACATTTGTCATACTGATTGAATTGTTGTACCTTGCTCAGACGTCATCCAGTCATTTATAAAAATGTCTTAGAAATGTTCCCAACGTAAAGATAAAATGTAAATATGAATTTTCTACAAGTTCAAATGGTAATTATGATGATGAGACTTTGCAACACTGTACGTGAGACGTTGTCACATATTGTCCGTTATCGTTGCGGCCTTGCAACATTTATGTAGCTTACATAAGTTTATTTGTAGCTAGTTCGTTTTATCTTTCAAAATTCTGCAAATAGCTAATATTGCTTCCACACATAAAACTCATCTTTTCAGTTATGAAAACGTAGAATCAATGCTTTATTGCACATAATAAATGAATCAACAAGGTCATACGGAGCGACACCGTAACATTGTCGTTGAGATATGTCACATGAAGTCGATGAGACTTGACTTACGTTGGAACGTAGTTCTCCTGGAGTGGGTACTGCCCGGGTCTATCCGGCGTACGCCGACGTAGGCAGAGTGGCAAATCATATCTTTTCGCGGTAAAAGATCGGGTAAACATCTGGAAAGGGTTAATACCAGTAAATGTAGAAACATAGTGCAAGACATATTTTAATAATTTATTTGGAACAGATCACAACAGATAGAAGGGTTGAGTGAAACAAATTGGCCCTGTCGTTATATTTTCTGGTCCTCTGGGACCATGGAATCCATTCAACATATGTGTAATAGAGTTCCGCTTAAGCCGGTACTAGGGGGCGTGAGAGATGTTGCATATTTCATTGCCTCACGTGAACAGACTCAATCAAACCGAGTCTGCTATCATTCTTCTTGGTTGCATTCTTTGCTTCCGAAGGATCTTTTTTCAGATTTTATTTACATCTTTTATGCCAGATTCTACAATATGGCTAGTAATATCAAAATCGTCACAAAGATAATATGCTGACGTCACGTCACTTTAGTGCCAGGTATGCATCAAGAAATAGCACTTTCAAACTTGATCAACTATTTCATTTATAAACATGTTTAAAACGAAATTTCACATGGCACAACTGTCTTGATTCGTCATCAAAGCTATTCTAAAAGACATATTACCAGCTCAGGTCGTGGCGTATATAAACAAACGAGCCTAATGACCTACCATTTGCGTAGGAACAGTTCGCTCATATTTGATCTAAATTTTACAAAAATAGACATACTAGAAATAAAATAATTTACAGGAAACACACTGGCTGGGATACGTCATACGAAATAATTGCACTCGAGCAGCGGCCTTGTGCAATTATTACGCCCGACGTTAACACATATTCATTTCGTGTAAGAACGTAAATAGATTCACTAGAGCTCGTGCACCAGCCAATCCCTCGGGATTCTGCAAATGTTATAACACGACAAAACATGTATTATCCCTTAAGAAGTGTTCTTGCAAATTATGAGCACTATAGTTCGAGCTTCCGATAGATAGTGGAATTCAATGCACTGCAATGGTTTTTTGCTGTTCTTTTGATACTATTCAATTTGGACGAGTTAACAATGCAAATATATCTCTCGCAGAAATTTATTCTGTATATATATTGCAAAATCTTCCTATACTTGTGAATCTGACTAAAGTAGCGCTATTACCTTTCTCGCAGTGATTTGCCTGATGTTCGTACTATTACAAATGTATTTGCTGTTCTATATTTTCAAAGTAGTCCAAGTGGATACTCCACAGGTCGCCTAACATGACAATAAATAAATAAAGATGTTGCAGGCTCGGTTTGATTGAGCCTGTTCATGGACTGTATTGAAAATGCATGCAACAACTGCACTGTTCCTGGAAATGTGTTCAAATGTTCTTTTACATGGCTTGACTCAAAGATCACTTTGAAGCCAAGCGACAGCAAAGCACTCTTGCTTTGAGTAAGTCTGATCATGAGAGGTAGTTTATTATGCATCATCACTCACTCCCACTAGCAATGACTTTAGCGAAATTCTTTTAAAGCAAAAAAAAAATGTAATCCTTGATCCCAAAGCACCAAAGTATAACAACATTGAGTTCAAATACGGGGAGACTTTTCAAAGGAGAAACAAAATATGGTTTATCATTCTTAATTGCATTAGGTTGATGCTTATAAGATGCATACATGCATAAATAATTGTTTATTAAACGCCCATGAAATTCTCTATGTTTTCCACCAGCGTTTTGGTCGCTGCCCTTAACACAATACTGATTCGCTGTTTACATATTCTTCCAAACTAATCTAAAACTTCAAAGACATTTACATCTAGTTCATGATAATTTTTTAAATTCTATTTAAAATTTTTTGTCCTAACTTCATGCAAAATAAAGGCAAAAATCAAGGGGTCAGATAAATTTTGCTTTATCTGGTCAGTGACTAGATAAAACTTGGCGGACTACTTTTTGGATTTTTTTAAAAACGACGCCGTCTTGTATTTGAAAATAACTGCTAAAAGACATATTTATGCAATTATTTTCATAAACGCGCTTGTATTAGGTATGTGAGACGATGTCACAAATGTATAGTGTATGCATACCGTATTTGCAATTACTACAAAAAGTTTTTATAACGGAAACGCTCGGAGAAACGGAAAGTGACTCATATATAGCGTTTATTCATAATTTTAGCTTTTAGCTTTCTACACTTCAATCTAGGAATATATTGCATCTGGAATGGAGTGTTATTGAATAAAATCATCGAGGAAACGGTTTGCCTATTTGTTCTGTCAAGCGGCGTTATGGCGTATCTATAAGTCCCGTCAATCGTTTGCTTGGTGAGGATGGGTAATCCGGCGTTCAACTGAACTTCGGACAAAACTTCACTTGGCAGCAAATTAAAATTATTCTTTAATGTTCAGCAGAACAGGGAAGTCTGACACAAAGCAAAACAAGGTTAGCTTTTGTTTTTCGGCTCTTATTTTATAATATTTTTATTTTAAGACCTGTTTGTGTAATGGTGGGGCGTACTAATTTCTGTGCAAGATCGACAGACTCAGATCTAGTTGGTGGTAAATTTTGATTTTTTTTTAAAGAATGATTTTAGATCAGAAGGTAGGATAAATAGAACATTTGGTTACTGTCTTATAAATTTAAATTTATTAAGTTCGTCTACGAAAAAAATAAAAGTCTCGGCGGAGCCACGACTTCTATATTTTCTCCGACTCACTTATAAAATTTAAATTTATAAGGCAGTTACCTTATATTCTCTATATAATTTCTACAAATTGCTGAATTGATGGACTTAAATTGCCAACAAAGTACAAAACCGAGACATTTTTCGACATCAGACCGGTAATTGAACCGCGGTCTGACCATTCCTGGTGTTTTGTAGAACAACCTCTATGACAAAAGTGACTAAATGACGGATAAAAAACAAATTACGTAAAAGTCAGAGAGATTTTAAATTAACAGATACAGTATCAGTTATAACATGTAAGTAGTATATCAACTGTTTTTAAATTAATTAAAACAGAAATTGGAAACGTATATATTCTTGAATCAAATACGCATTTGTCTGGTGTGTTACGCAAAACTTTCTAATACTAATTATTTAGCCGATTTCACATAGTTTATAAGTGTCTGTTGTAATTTTTATAATGATATTTCTCTATGAGAAGATAAACAAGGACAGCTCTACTGGTCTGTCTGAAACCTTAACTACATAGCGATTTGTCTTATACATTTCCGCATACTCCTACGACGTTTCATTGACAATTACACTCAAGTGCGAACATATTTTTATAAACATCATCAGCTCTTTGTTAACATGTTTAAATTATAGGATCTTTTATCAACTATAATGCTGTAGATATGCTTATAGTGTCTTTAATTATTCTTACTGCAAACTGTATGCGAAACAGGCCAAACCGTACCTGCATCAGCTCAATATCAGTTCTTGGAGAAACAAGATCAGATAAACTTTCCACTGAATATTAATAAGCTTCGCTCTAGCCTGATAAGGATTTCCTCGACAGCGTATATCCCGTATCAGTGTAACTAA
Source organism: Mercenaria mercenaria (assembly GCF_021730395.1). Lineage (NCBI taxonomy): Eukaryota > Metazoa > Mollusca > Bivalvia > Venerida > Veneridae > Mercenaria > Mercenaria mercenaria. Next base: position 6,111,173 of record NC_069378.1, read on the forward strand.
TAATTTTTTCGCACTGTGAGAGATATAGCTCCGATCTACTTGTACATTGTGTATGGATTTTGAATTATTTGCTTAAAACAGGATGAAAATTGTAGTCGCACTTTGTTCATTATTATAGTATATTTCTCGATTCAAATTATTTCACTTACGGAGAATTTCATAACGTTATGCAGCAAAAAATAAAATAAAATGGAACTTTATTTGTTGCAAAATGCACATCTCAACGTAATTAAGCATAAAATAAAAAGAAAATTTGTTTGTTTTTCGTGAATATGGAATATATCTCACCTCGAAATTTTTGAAATTTTCTCACTTTTTAGTGAGATATATTCCATATTCACTCAAAACAAACTAATATCCTCTATGTATCTGGGATGAGCCCTTATATATTATAACAGTTATATGATATTTCATTTATATCTATTTACTTTTTCAGACACGAAATATGTGACGTCCTGGCGTATCATTGCTGGAGAAATATTAATTTAATTTTCCAGAGGCAAGACAGATTGCCAGTGCTAAATTTACACCTCGCACCAACTTATTCATCAATAATTAAATCTACCTCTTACAAAACAACACAGTGTATTGATGCGTTTACTCAAACAAATCTAGTGACTATACCAAAAATGCCTACTCCAGCTTCGGTACCCAGTACAAAATCAACAAATGTACAGAAAATCCTTCCAGCTAAAGCACCGTCAGCAATAAATTCATATATGTATTCATGTACTCACTCGCTCAGTTACTCAACATTCGTGCTATCATGTACTCACTCAACACCCGTACATGTATTATGTACTTACTCGGTCACTTACTCAACATATGTACACTCCTGTTCCCACTCGGTCACTTACTCAATTTTCGTACATTTATGTACTTAATCGGTCAGTTACTCAACTTCGTGCATTCATGTACTCACTCAACATCTGTACATGTATTCATGTACTCACTTGGTCAGTTAATTCATGTACTCACTCAACAGCAGTACATGTTCAGGGTACTCACTCCAGTCAGTTGCCCCCAATTCATACATTCATGAAACTCTCTCAACTTTACTCATTTGATTTGCAACTCCCCTTTTTTAGCTAGTTTTATCTTGAACGAGATTTTATTCATCCGGGTTGTATAAAAGCACATTTGAATATGTATATTGTCTCTTGTAGTCCTAGTTAGAACGGCACTCTAGTGATGTGCCGCATGGAGAGTTGTCTGGCTGATATTGTCTCGTTGATACATTGCAACATGCTGAAGCTCAATGCTGATAAAACGGAGGTAAAGGCATAACTCCAAGTACATTGAGGACGTCTCAGTGAAGGTCCGTGACTCTGTGATAAAATAGGAAACTTAGTGCAGTATTTGTCAACAGTATGGATATGGAACAATAAGTCAACTCTGTGTACCGGGCTGGAAAATGCACAACTACACAGAATAGGTCACAATCAGACGGTATCTTACCAGTGATGCAACAGAGGCTCTTGTCAAGGCCTGGTTACCTCACGGTTAAAACTACTGTAATTCCCTTGTTTAAGTGGTTTCAAAACATCACACTTGACACGTGCTAGATGTCCAGAACACGGTAGGTCGCGTTATTACTAGGAAGCCCCCTTTAAAGACATATAACACCGGTTCTGAAGGAGTTCCATTGGGTTGCTATACAGGGTGCAGTTACTGTACAAGATCCTGACCCACACCTTTAATATTCTATACGATAAGTCCCCTGCCTATATAACGGTAATCGAAGCTTTTCGTTCACTGCTCCCAAGCTTTGGAACTCACTTCCCGTCAAGATCAGAGAAACTGACTGTCTGGCTGCTTTCAAAAGCCTGAACAAAAACAGTTTTTTTTTTTATTATCACACGGTAGGACAGTATTTCATCCTAGAGTCACTTAAATATACTTTAAAATTTATGTATATGTTGTTTGTTTTTTATCTATAGTTTTCCTTTTCATGAAATTTTTTTATATATGAAAATGCATTTTATTTGTGTTAAGTATGTAATTGTATTGTTTGCAATTTATTCTGTAAAGCACTTTTGAAAGTGAACATATGCATTAATTTATTTATTTATTTTGTTGGGTTTAACGTCGCACCGACACAATTTTAGGTCATATGGCGACTTTTCCAGCTTTAATGGTGGAGGAAGACCCCAGGTGCCCTCCGTTTCACTATTTCATCACGAGCGGGCACCGGGTTGAAACCAAACCCACCTTCCGTAAGCCAGCGGATGGCTTCCTCACGTTAAGAATTCTACGCCCCAAATGAGGTTTCGAACCCACATCGATGAGGGGCAAATGGTTTGAAGTCAACGACTCTAACCACTCGGCCACGGAGGCCCCCATATGCATTAAAAATCTTCTATATAAATATGTATAATTATAATAATATAATATAATAATTAGTCAATGTTTGTTTAGCACACAATGTCATGATGACCCTCATATCGCGGTATGAAAGAAATTTAAAATTGCAAACTAAGAGGCATTAATCTTGTCATAGTTTAAATTTAATGAGAAGGTAGGTTGCACCTTGCTAAGGAATTTAAGATGTAACCCAACCGTATTACGATATATACATCAAAATTTATTACAGACATTGCTTTACGATGCTTTAATAAAATGATGTAATAACTTCATAAGCTTGTTGAAATTAGTAAATTTTGTCAGCTAAGTGGATCTGATTTTTCCACAGGACAATAGATCTAAAGAGTGTTTTTTTCCTTACATTTATTTCATTTATTTCTTCTTGTTTCAAGCACAAATCAGCATTGATGCAGCTTCTTTTTAAAATTATCTAGTGCTTTTCTGTTTTTAAAACCTCAACTTTTATTGTGGAGATGGAAATATGGGCAAAGGATGTACAAGCGTTTTTTTTGGATTTCCGCCATTTTGAAAAATGTTTCTTCGAATACTGTTTTTTATCAAAAGATTTGCCAAAACTTAATGCTAAATAATTAAATATGGCTAATAATGTACCATTTAACCAAATAGATTCTATTTTTTTGTGAAAAAATGCACCCTTTTTTTTGGCTTGCATTTGCCTAAAATTGACGAAAGATTTACAATGGGGTAGGGGTAGGTAATTTAAATATCTATTGAAGTAGATCAGGTTTGGTTTTCTTTTTTTCTGACTGATACTTATAATGATAATCTATTATTGAAATAAAAGTTTTCAAAATAGCACTTTATATATCCGAAAATATAAATTAAAACAAAAGAACAAAAATATCAAATTTCCCAGTTTTAACAGTTTTTTCCCTTATTAAAAACTCTTAGATGCACGGTGACCCCGACATTTTTCTTTCCATTTTGAAGCATTTTTCTATGTCATTAAAGCTGCAAAATCTTAACTTCAGATTTATTGTAGATCTAAATACTTTTCTCCATTGAATATAAGATGGGGGGGTCATTTTGTCAACATGTAAAAAAGAAAGAGATTTGTTATTGACATTTATGCTTAATAATACTGAAAATCACTTTGTATATATATTAACGAGTTCGGTAACCTGTGTTTTTTTTCTTCTCTTGTTTGCCTTGGAAACTATTTCTTCATGCTCACAGAGTAGGAAAAATTTCAAAACCTTAGGAAAAAATAGTTCCTACATCCTTAATATCTTATCAACGTCTGTCAGGTTTATGTCAGCTTTTTTATAAGGTTGAAAATATAATTGAAAGATAAATGAAATTTAAAAGTATTAGTGAGGTTGTTTTTTTTTGTTGTTTATAAACACGACGCCGAGAGATGTAGAAAAACTCATTACTATGTAAAATAGAAAAAGTGGAACTTTCACAGGTCGCTCAACACAACAAATACGAAAATGTTGCAGGCTCGGTTTGATTGAGCCTGTTCATGGACGTTATTTGGGAAATGCATGCTACCGTCCACGCCCTCTAGCCCCGGGGTTGAGCAAACTAAAACATTTAACATGCTGCTAAAAGTACAAAAAGCAATTTAGAGACATCCGCAGATGAAATTTTCAAACGGCGGTGAACATGGAACCTTCAATGATACACGGGTTGTGGCGTGTAATTCCATGAAAAGCGGCGTTTGGTCCCCAGATGAAGTAATAGGTTGGCCCCAAACGAGAAAACAGTGGCCAGAACTAAACAAACTGGAATTTAGAAGGGGGATCTGAGGTTATGGAGCCTGGTATCACAGGAACGCAAAAGACAAAATTAAAAAGAGGCACAGTATCCAGGGGGTGATTACAATACCCAAGGCCGTGAAAGCGGGAGTATTGGAACCACCCAGGCCGAAACGGTCATGCCGAGAAACTTTTACAGTACCAATAACACAACATAAAAGTCGTGCCGAACGATCTGAGAAGATCGAAATAAACATCCCCAAAATAAGCAACATGTGATAATGCGATGTAAAATGTGGAAAATGTAGCTGTACTTTACTGATAACTCACAGTCTCAATTACAATAAAGCTGTGAGAATGTGCATTTAGTGGCACGATATTTAATAAAAGTATTAATGTACAGGATATAAATCATTTTTTTTTTGCCACGACAGTTTGTTAGATAAATGCACATTACTGCAATCCGTTTATTCTGCTAAATACATTACTTTTCCTTTTACCTTCCTAAACACATTACACCCCCTTTCCTTATTTTTAATATATTTTGTATAATTACAATGTGCCTAATTGATGGATATTTGCAATATTTAAACTAGGTTTCCCACTTTTTTGTGTTGACTTGCATTGCGATATGCGGCTATGGCTGTTTTCTGTACTCATTACCTCCATGTGGGTGTAATCTCCATTTTATTTTTTCCGGTTTCAAAGAAATGTGAATCACATACAGACGTCTTTCATATATATTTCATTTTCTTTTCCTCAAAGGGCAATTATATTAGGCAGCCAGTTTAGTTTGACAGACAAATCCCAATGTTATACAATTTATAAACTAGAAACTATTTTAAGACTTATGTCACATCATACAGCACAGTTTAATAACTGTTGGGCCCAAAAACATTTTGTTTTTACACACTTTTCCTTGCCTTAGCCAGATGCGCTGTGCTGGTAGTTAATTACGAAATGTTATCCTTTTAAAGTTATCTTATAAAAGGCGAGAGAATTCTTTCAGCAAAATTTCTGGTATTAATTTGATGGCTGTGCGTTTTGCCCGAAATAAAATTCTATATCTTTCCTTTCTTTGACAAAATTAGTTCTGTTTCAAAACAGAAAAACCCTGCATGTTTAGTGATTGACCACTCTACAGTTAATCGCTACGCTTTCCTGTTGATGGTGCGACGACTAATAAAGTGTAAGACTCCATGATGCTTTTCTCCTAAATCCTACATACAACGGTCGGAGGGAGTTGAATTTTGTCTGCAATTTTTTTTAGTCGTGCCCTTAAAAGTTAGGCCTTGGTGCTCTGACTTCAAAAAGTTTAATTAACAAATTCTTAAACCCCACCAGGACGAGCTATTGTGATTTCCGTCTTTTGGCCTGTTTCGTCGGGCCCTTTTAAAGGGGGTTTCCCTGTTGCTCTGTCTTTTGCAAAGGCATTGAGTAAAATGCGTTTTAGGTTCTTAAGGATTGCATTTATATATACAAATTTTATATATAGATACAAGAGCATTTTTTGTGTTTTTTCATTACATGCCTCTGTTGACTTTACGTATGTTAGGGATCCACCTGGCGGGGATAACTTTATTTACACCGTCTTGTGACTTTGGAACATGGTGGGGGTAAGAGTGAGGTTAGGTGCACCATAAACCGGTTTAAACTCCCCAGTGGTGGTTTTGCCACTGACTGCGGTGCCCCATTGTGTTCCTGTATTTGTTTGTTTTGTCCTTGTGTATTTATTTTCCTTTCTCAGCGGGGATTTTATTTACATTGTGTTATCTAACTTGTTGAAAATAGGGTAAGTGCGAGGTTGGCATTGTCACAAATTGACATACGGGCCTTATTTTATCTGTAGTGTAAATGCAGGTATTGCATCATCTTTTTGTAAATTTTTGAGTTATTGAGGTAAATGTCAGATTTCACGCATGAAATACCTCTTATATTTTTCGGTATTTCATAACTTAAATTTCCATGTAAATTTCATTAAATTCTGTTCAGTAATAAGAAAGTTGATATTTTATAAACTTCAGTAATTTATGTTTTTATCCCCAAAACCACTATAATGGGCCTCAAATTGTCAATTTAAATTCGCGCCAAAGTAGTTAGATTTCCTGGCTATATCGTGAATCCCGTGAAAATGACAATAGTCATAGCTCACGGCTTAGCCGTGAATCCCATGAAATTTAGTATTTGGCGGGACATTATCCTTTAAATAGACTGGACTAGATATGCCTTGGGCACACCACCTTACGACTTTAAAAGACGAATCTATGTCTGAATTATTTTCTTGCTAGAAAATTTATGCTCGATCGAGCTTCTTCCGCCAGACGATTTTCCTGGTGATGTCATAACCCGGAAGTACAATGCCCGAGGTTCACTTGTCTTCACTCGCCTGGATGTGATATTCCCAGCGCAGAGCTTTCGTCCCATGGTTGTGCCGTAAACCGCAAAGACGATGATTTTTGTTATCCTCTGAAGTCAGCTCAGGGATGCAATCACCTACCACCATAGGGAGCCAATACGGAATCAACGTATTCACGGTTTAAAGGGACTGTATTTTGAATTTAGAAGCTGTTTTGTTTGTGCTACTTAAAGTTCACAATTACATTAAAGACCTGTGTCACGTCAGATTAGAATGGACTATAAGAACTTTTGTATCTAGAGATACTGAACTTTTTTTTTTTCTTTCTTCTAATCAGTTTTTTTTCTTTTCATATCTATTCATTGTTAATAATCATCTTATGTAAATAAATTTGTAAATATTGTAAAGGGTGTTGATTTGTTCTGATGGTTACTGTCGCCGGTACGGCCTTTCCTGTCACAATGGTGTCAGAAGTGGGATTGGTCGACCAGACACAGTAGCTATTCGAACATTATTAACACCCATTTAACTGCAGCAATTTTTTGAAAAGATTCCTCTTGTTTTGTTCTTTTGGTACACTATATAGTTTTATTCATTTTTCAAGTGAACCTTCCTCGAAAAGACAAGACGATCCATTGCTCAGAAACCCTTTTGTGGTCACAGACGATGCGTTGCTACGACACTTGGATTCTGGGGTGAGTTCGTTCCTTTTATTTTTCTTTTTGGGTTATTTTGTGTCACCCCAGATTAACCCCAAAATTATCTGTGCTGGGGTTGATCGCCCTTGAAAAGGGGTTTCCACCACCTTAATGTGCGTCGCCACTTCTCCCGGATCCTATTTTGTATTAGTGTACTTTTAAAATACCGAACGTTTTTTCTTTGTGTGTGTTAGCAAGATTGTTTTTTCATTACTTTTCCCCTATTTTTAATTTTTTAGTGCTACGTTGTGTTATAATATTTTATTTTAGGTAAACATTTTTGATTTAATTTTTTTTTTGTTACACAAAGTTTTAAACACTATTACAGTTTGTTTGATATTTGAAAGGCTAGGGTATGTTGCAGCCTACTGCCTGATTTTGTTGCTTGTTGCCTATGCCCCTTGTTGACCTAGAACTGTTGCGCAACTTGGTATTATTATTTTAGGAGGACTTTTTTGTGTAAAATTTTAAACTAGTGTATAGTATTTTGTTTTGGCTTCAGGGGGAACTGTTGGGCCCCCTTAGTGTAAACTAGTGTAGTCTAGAAACCCTCCGATTTTTAAAAACTAGGTCTCGGGTTGTTTATAGTACGTTGTCTGTAGTGTTTTTAGTGTTAACGAAGGTAATCAGACTAGTGTAGTAGATTTTAAAACAAAGGTAAAAAAGAGTTAGGTTTAAAGGGGGGATTACGAAACTTTGTTAAGGAAGACAGGCTAGGGAACTGGGGAAAGACATAGTGATTAAGGGGCAGGAAAGATAAATTAAAGGGGGCAGAGAAAGAAGATAGAGGCGAAAAAAATTAAACAAGTCAGAGAAAATAGGTAGAACGGAAAAAGATAGATTAAGTTAGAACTAGGTTGCAGAAAGAAAGATAGAATAGAAAAACAAAGTGTTTAAAAGCAGAGATTAAGAGTAGAAACAGAAGGAAAGAGAAAAGGGAAAAGGTTTTAAAGCAGATAGGGAAAGTAAGTTAAAGTTAGGTTTTGCGAAGGAAAAGATGAAATGAACGACGTAGTAGTTTTGGGCTGAAAAGGAAAAGTTAGAGTTAAAACGAATTAAAACTAGATAAGTTAGAAAATGGAAAAGGAAAAAGTTAATTTAGCAGGAAGTTAAAACGAAAGAGGAAGCAGAAAGTAGGAAATTTAAGAAACAGAGCAAAAGTTTAAGAACTTAGAAAGTGATAAGAAAAAGGAAAGGTTAAATTCCCCTTTGAGGAAAATTGTTCCAGGATGCGTACTTAAATGTTACAAACGTACGCTGTTGCGCGGGAATGGGAAAAAGAGATAGGGCACTTTAATTACCTTTTCCTTCAAAGGGGTACGGCAAAGGGGTTTTGTGGGCTTCCTTTGGGAAAGATGGAAAGGATTATGATAAACTGAAACCGCTTTGGGCCTCAGTTCAACTCCGACGATGGCTATAAGAAAAATTTTAGAATGAGGGTGGGGAAAGAGCCCTTTTGTGTGTTTCTAACCAAATAAGTAGATATTAGATGGTTGGCTTAGATTGAGTAAGGTAGTAAAACGACGAAATTGTTAGATTTTTCTTAGGGCCAAATTTTTTGATTCTGAAAAAAGAAAATACCGAATTTGAGTGTAAGAATTAGTTAAAGCTAAGGTGTGCAGAAGAGCGATTTGTTTGCAAAGCTCGTGGGGTCCCAAGTAGTCGTGAATCGAACCAATAAGGACCGGAGCTATAAACCCTAGAAATACCTCAGAGACACATCCTTAGTCGAAAAATAGGCACTATAATAGAGGATACAATGTTGCAATAAGGTAGAAGTTTCAACCCTTTGTGTACTGAATGTAAAAGTGTGGTCGAAAAGGGCTAGTCAATTTTCTGTAGAGTGGAAAGTACGGCGTAAAAGTGCCAAAACAGCAGCGAGTTAGAGGTAGGCGGAAAGTAGTAAAGGGGGGAATAGAATAGTAAGGAAAGTAGAAAAAAGAGGTAGAGGCCGTGACCCATCAGGAGTAGAGGGGGGAAGAAATAGAGATAGAGATAGGGGTAAGTCAAGTAGGTCAGAGAGTGGGAAAAAGCATATAAACAAATGTTTGAGGTTAGGGTTTCTTAGGGGAATACATGTCCACAAAACCCGTACTTTAATGGTAGGGAGTAAAAGCTTTTCGGGGTACAGGTGTACATGTGTGATAGTGAACGGGACTTAGTAGAAGCAATCAGTTTTTAGAGAAAAACCCCCGTGTAATACAAAGATGGGGAATGAACATAGGCTAATGTAGCTAGAATAGATATTGATTGTCCTATTTCAAGGGTCGTAGAGGCGTTGGTTGAGATAAACCTACCAATGATTTATAATTGGTAATGTAAGGGGTGTAGAAAACCCCAGTTTAGGTTTTTTGGGTCAGCATGAAAATAGGGCGCAAAACCAAAGTTTGACAAGTAAAGGTTAAAGTTCCGTCTCAATTTTAGAATACTAGAGAGGAATTTTTAGAAAAGCAACAGAAAGATAGCACGTTTGATTGGGGTAGAAAGAAGGTGAGGAAGGTACGATTTAAACAGTGTAGAGGTAAAGGTTCAGTTAGGTTTGAATAAGGGAAAAATTGTTAAAAAGTATACCGCCCAAATTTAGACAAAAGTAGACATTGATTTACCCAAATGCTAAAAGAAACTGTGATGAAAGTTCACTGATTCGTACGCAGGCCTTTAGGTAAGGAAAACTAGTGATAGGTATTTGGCGAATTTTACTGGCCCGGAGTAATGGAGGGTTAGGGGGTTTCTGTCAGTCATTAGTATTTAAAAAGACATAGCAAGGAAGGGAAGTTTTAAAATTTCCCTTAGGAAAAATGCCTTTGTTGATACTCCGTTTAAAGATTGCTGTCCAAAACGTTTGGGCCCATCGAACCCAGACTGATTTGGAAAAAAAAAGGTAAAATTTGATATGGTGATTATTACAGATTCCAAAAGCTTACACTACCTAGTATTGAAAAAGAGGGTAGCAGAGGCATTGGTGAAGTATAGTAGATTAGGGGTGCCAAGGAAAAAGTACCGATGTGGATCGCAGTTTACGTCAGACGAAATAAAATCTATCCAAAAAGGGTATTTTTAAAATAAGGTTTGGGGAAGCTAGAGAGGGGGAAGGAGATTATGACCGATTTAAACCAATGAAAGTATAAAATTTCGAGAGAGTAGAAAAGGATATAGTTTTTTGTCCATAAAGCGGGACAGAAAGTACAAAGAATTTGAAAAATCCGGTTTAAAAAGTAAATTAAGCAGGAAGTAGTAATTTTTTTGACATTTCCCCCAAAGGGGTTTACAGATATTTCTTTGTATGTGTATTTTTATTGAATTTTTAATTTTTTCTCAAATTTCGGGGCTATTTCAAATTCCCCCACAGAATTTACGAAAAAGGGCACCAAAATTTTTAGAAAGGGGGAAAGTCAAGAAAAGGCTTTCCAGACTTTGAAGGCACTTAAGGGCCCCCTTTTTGAAGTTTTGCCAGATTTAGATCAGACTTTTATATGAGAGGAGCTTTGATTTGGTTTAGGCTCAGTATTGCTTCAGGAAAATGAGGAGAGAAAAAAACCCGTACGTATGCTAGTAGAAAATTGACCCAGGGAGCAAAAAACTCAGGAAGAGAAAGGGGGTTTTGCGATAGTTGGGATAGCTAATTTCACCGGTATTTGTTCGGTAAAGACTTTGTATTAGAGACAGATCATCAGCCGCTCACTTATTTGAATAAAGCGAAACTTAGCAATTCCAGGCTGATGAGATGGGCATTGGCATTGCAGCCATATAGGATCAGTATCAGAGCAATTCCTGGTAGAGAAAATGTAGGTGCAGATTATTTAAGTAGAGTGTAGACAGGTGGCTATATTATATGATGTACAGATAGTGACAGTGTGTGTTTTCTTTTTGTGTTTGCTATTTTCAGTATGTCATTTTGCTTTCAATTAAGAAAATTATAAATTTTCTTTTTAAGGGGGGACGTGTGTCACAAATTGACATACGGGCCTTATTTTATCTGTATGTAAATGCAGGTATTGCATCATCTTTTGTAAATTTTTGAGTTATTGAGGTAAATGTCAGATTTCACGCATGAAATACCTCTTATATTTTTCGGTATTTCATAACTTAAATTTCCATGTAAATTTCATTAAATTCTGTTCAGTAATAAGAAAGTTGATATTTTATAAACTTCAGTAATTTATGTTTTTTATCCCAAAACCACTATAATGGGCCTCAAATGTCAATTTAAATTCGCGCCAAAGTAGTTAGATTTCCTGCTATATCGTGAATCCCGTGAAAATGACATAGTCATAGCTCACGGCTTAGCCGTGAATCCCATGAAATTTTGTATTTGGCGGGACATTATCCTTTAAATAGACTGGACTAGATATGCCTTGGGCACACACCTTACGACTTTATAGACGAATCTATGTCTGAATTATTTTCTTGCTAGAAATTTATGCTCGATCGAGCTTCTTCCGCCAGACGATTTTCCTGGTGATGTCATAACCCGGAAGTACAATGCCCGAGGTTCACTTGTCTTCACTCGCCTGATGTGATATTCCCAGCGCAGAGCTTTCGTCCCATGGTTGTGCCGTAAACCGCAAAGACGATGATTTTTGTTATCCTCTGAAGTCAGCTCAGGGATGCAATCCCTACCACCATAGGGAGCCAATACGGAAATCAACGTATTCACGGTTTAAAGGGACTGTATTTTGAATTTAGAAGCTGTTTTGTTTGTGCTACTTAAAGTTCACAATTACATTAAAGACCTGTGTCACGTCAGATTAGAATGGACTATAAGAACTTTTTGTATCTAGAGATACTGAACTTTTTTTTTTTCTTCTTCTAATCAGTTTTTTTTTCTTTTCATATCTATTCATTGTTAATAATCATCTTATGTAAATAAATTTGTAAATATTGTAAAGGGTGTTGTTTTGTTCTGATGGTTACTGTCGCCGGTACGGCCTTTCCTGTCACAGGCATGCCCTAAACGCGTTTAAACCCCCCCCCCCCCCAGTTTCCTTTATCTAGGTTACTGACCGTTCCTAGGCGGTGCCCCTTTTTTCAACTGGTTTTCTGTTTGTTTGTATTGTCTGTTGAATATGTTGTCTTGTTTGTTGTAAGAGTTTTTTCTCCTCCTCCTAACTCCCTCTATCGCCCCTGCTCTTTCCATCTTGCATTTGCGCTCCTTTTAGCATCCCCTCTCCCTTTTTACTTATAGTTAGTTTTCGTTGCTTTTTTCCCTTATTTTGGCTGCCGGAATCCTAAGGCGGTACACGATGTTTTTCCTGCTTAAAGGGGTGCGTTTGTGTGCTTTTGAGCCTAAAGCGGTGCCCTACTGTGTTCTTGTTTCTTACTTGTCCTTTTTTTCTATGTTAGTTAGTTGGGTATGGTTTTTGTTTTATCTTTGGTACATGAATGTCTGCGCTATTGTGGTTTACGTTGTAGTGTAACTGTGATTAAGGAACGTAGCATTTTTTGTATATTCACCCTTGTTCTACTTCCTCCTTCAACTTCCTCCCCCACCCCATTTTTACACCCTTTTCACTTCCCCCCCCCCCTCTATCTAAAATTTGGGCTTTAAATTATATGTTTCTTGATAGATTTCTGAAGTAACCCGTCTGTAAAATTTTTCCATTACGGCTCTTTTTGTTGTGGGCCTACGTTTCAAATTCGTGGCTCTGAGGCTGTGTTTTTGGGGCTCTGTGCTTCCGAGAAATCTACCCTTACCTATTACTTTTATACTAATTTTGTAAATATTGACAGTTTAGTAAATGCGTTATTTTATTTGTAACAGGAAAAAAAATGCTTTGTACAAAGACAAACTGACCTTTGCAATATTAAATTTTCTTATATTTTCAAGGTAGAATACCTTTGATAAAGCTATGTAAAATATTGCCATTTCCTACCCACTAATAAACGTTTTATTAACTTACATGAAAAAAAAAAAAAATATAAAAAAACAATTTGTTATCGTAAGATCTGACTGCTATATTTAAATTACGTGGAAAACATTAAAATTTTGCTGGTTAACGAAAGAAGAACTCCAATAAAAAAATCCGTAATGCAAGAATGACGTATATACGAAAAGGCACTTCAATGAACGAAACAAATCAATACGAAAACCAACCTCAACCAAATTCATTTTTCTTTAGAAAGCACGATGAAATATTAAATTTAACTTCAACTAGTTTAATAAATAAAGCAACAAGTAAGTCTATAGTTAAAAAAGTAAAAAAGAAAACTAGCTTTAAAATAATATGTCTAGTATAACCTGTAGCGAAGTTTATTCTTGTTTCAAGGCACACGTTTTTTTTCTATATTATAATGCCTGTTTGATTTCTAGAAAAATACAATATGAACTATAAATTTAATGCATATTTCATGATTTAATTTTACAGACAACATACACAAACAGTAGTTTTTTTTGGTCATTTTTTACAAGTCTTCTAAAAAGATCAACATTTCTCGACTCCGAAAAGACGCTAATAAACGAATCCACGAAATGAAATAGTAATAAAGTTTCTCTTAAATGAAATATCACGTTGACATTATCTTCTAAGACAATTATTACGATTTAAAAGTTGAGAGAGATTAGTGAATAAACTAAATTTTTAAAAAGAAAACAAAATAAGTTTTTTTACACCACAAAGCTTCATGAACAAAATATGTACATGTCAATGACATTATATATACATATATGAAACACTTTGCATGTATTATTGTTAAAAATGGACGAAACGTAACTGATAAGGAAACTTACAGGTAAATATTTTTCTCTGCTATACGTTAAAACCTATCTAATACAACTGCAGTTATAATGTAAATTTTTTAAATGAATCAATTTATTTTTAACAAAATTTTTTATACTTGGGGGCCCCCATGGCCGAGTTGGTTAAGGTCGCTGACTTTAAATCACTTTGCCCCTCACCTGGGGTCTTCCTCCACCATTAAAGCTGGAAAGTCGTCATAACCTATCATGTGTCGGTGCGACGTTAAATAAAAAAAAAATATACTTTTTTTATCGGATACAGACGATGTTCTTCTAGTAGTGGATCACTTATTCGCACATTGTTTTTAAGACATTTTTTTGTGAATAAAATCCTTTTATTAGAAAACGTTACATCTGTAGGTTTAACTAAAAAATCTAATCGTGGTTATCAATTAAAGCCACTAAAGATGGGGAATAAATTAATGTTTCCCCCAAAACACGTCAATTCTGTTAAATCCCAACCAAAATGGCAACTTAATTAAGCTTACATTAAGGCCGTAGCAAGATTGCAGTTGCAATCTTAACAAAGTGCGACAAACTTGTTTCAGCGTGTAGCAAGATTGCGATTGGAACCATCGAAACCATTATTTAAGCTTGCGCAAACTAATTAAGCTGGGGTTTCGCGCGTTTCCCTGCAACCTATTTAAAATCTTGCAAGCTTGTAAGGTTACGCTACGCACGCTTTCGACTGGAAGCTTAGCGATCTTAATTTCGACATTGCAAGTTTGTACAATCATAACAAGATGGGACACATTGCAAGTAACAAGCAATCTTGAAAGCTTAAGCACACTTATATGTGTGTGGACTAAAATACACTTGCGTGTCCCCTAGCAACCTTGTTATGATCGCGCAAGCTTGCAACCTTGCATGTCAAGGCACTGCCCTTTGTCAACGTATTCAAGGGGGCCCATTATTAGGTTTGGGGGTTTTGTATATGAAATTTTGACAAACGCGAGTTTATAAAACTTTCAATGAAACTTTATTTGTAGTGATTCAGAAGATAAAGACTTAAAAATCAGGAACACAATTTTTCAAACAACGTATTTTGACAAATAATAATTGGTTAAATGTATTACTCCCTTTTATACGTATCAATTAACTAAAGAGTCGTCTGCTGTTTTTGTCAAACATTATAGCACAATCCGGTTCATTTTCCTATTAAACAAAGAAGGCTGAAAACTGAATATTTTTACAACAATTCATTTTTTCTGACGTCACAATTTTACGTCAAACGGCATAGCGGCGCGCAGGGAAAAAACACCAATCCAAAACGGGGAATATTTAATGAATGTCGTCATGGATGTACTTTAAAATCTTTGGTAACGTGTTAGAATCGAGATAATATAATATTAACTCATTTAGTGATTTGCTCTTAAATAAAATCATTTTGTTTTTTCGTTCAGATGCGTCCCTCGTGATATAATTCCTTCGCATCTGAACTCCAAACAATGATTTATTCAGCGACAAATCACTAAATGAATATATTATTTCTTAAACAAATTTAATAGTTTGTCTAATTTTATATGTTTTTAATGAAAAAATACAGACAGAGAAATAATGATAAAAATAGTTAGATTGTAAACAAATTCTATGGAGAGTAATGGGTATCTACATTTTGTTCGAGATATATTCCCGGTAACAAAAATTTCGAAACGCTTTATTTTCTCATATTTTGAATCTTCTAATTTAGTAATCAAGTACTGGCATTGTGCTTCGTTAAGGAAATTTGGGAATTATCGCTGTTTTCGAATATTTAGAGCTCTGTGATCTTCGGTTTCGGTCAACTGTAGTAAGTATTACTCTTTTGTTTACCGCAATAAAATTAATTGCAAATATTAAAAAGCCAATTTAGCGTTGTCAACCTAAAACGGGGGATACTCTTTTGTTGCCGTTGGCATGTGTTGCCCGGGGCGTGCCTCCCGGTGACATTCTGTGTATCGCATATTGTGTTTATATAACTGGGACGTATAATACTCGGCTAACTTTTTTTGCCGATCATCCAGTTTTAGGGCGATTAAAGCTTTCGCTTTCTGGGCGGGAAGGGCGAAGTGAAATAATTTAAGGCGAAGTTGTCACTCAACTTCGCCCACAACGCAGTCCCTGCATGATGAAACAATAGAAAGCAAAACTAAATCATGTTTTGACTGTCAGAATGTATTAAGACATGTTGAATTAGGGGTGTATTTGGAACTTGACTCTGGAATTTTGTGTGTTTAATTTCAGCTCAAAAACTGTTGAGGGGCCCAAATATGCAAATATAAAATTCCAAATTACTGAATGTTTTCGCTATCTTTAAATTTTAAAAAGGTTACAAGATCGCAAGCTAGTCGCAATCTTAAATAGTGTTAAGATTTCAGGATGCACGCTGCAAGCTTGCGAAGCAAGACTTATCCGCAAACTTAATTTCTGTGCAAGCATTATATTACAGACTGCAATTTTTTTTACGATTGCAGTAAGCTTGCGCAAGCTTATGGCAAACTTCTCACAAGCTTGCCGCATGCTTGTATTTTGGTTCGGGATACTTATCTAAATTGTTGTAATGATCATTGCGCGTAAGTGTAATAAATTAAATTTATCATTTAATAGCTGATATAATAATGTCCCAAAATTTCTTAACCTGTTTTTTTTTACATCAAAATGACCTTTCCCACAAGGGTACCATCCTGTAAGTAAGGAACTTCATAATAAATTTAAAAAAACTACAGTTTACAGTTTTAAACTGTGATATTGGGGGTTTTTATGACTTTTACTCGGTTCAGCTTTAAACCCGGCCCCCCCTAATAAAATCTTAATAAACTATTATAAGTTCCGGTTTTTTCGACCACAAACACACCCTCAAAAACACATCGTACAGTCACTTTATGTTGTTGGTTTATGTGTAAAAAATCTTTAAAATTCTACGATAATTCCAGTCTTAATTGAAATGCATTTAATAGTTTCAGACCGGCCAAAACTTCATATGTTGAATTATCCAACACCATGACGGTTAAAATACTTTTCATTTTTACGTATTCATAAAAACCGTATTTAAAAAACCCTTGGGTCTGTTTCATAAAAACTGTTATATTCAAAAAGAAACCCCTTCATGTTTTACTTTTTCTATTTCTTTTTCCAATTCTTCTTTTATTTTTTATCTCTCTTTTTAGGTTTAAGAATAATTTTTAGATAAATCATCAAGTCGTTTTTGTTGTAGCAACTTCAAAAGCAGATAAACTTTCAACAACACCCTTTGTTCTAGCTAATTGTGTTTCTTGTTTTAGAAAAACATTTTTTTTTACTTTTGTAAATTTTTTCAGCATTAGTAAAATTTCTTCGACATTAGCGGTTATGCTTTTGTATTAGTAGTAATTACTGGAGTATTAGCAGTAATTGATTCTCCTTGTTTTTTAAAATCATCTGTTTTAGAATTGAGCTCTTCTTTTTAAGGTTATCTAATGCTGTGTCCCTGATCATCACCTCTTTGTGAAGCTGCCTTTTCCAGTTCAGATTTATATTCTGCAAATTTATTTGAAATGTATCGAGTAAATCTTGATTCCTTTTGTCACTTCAGTATTTTTGTTTATTTACTTCTGTTTTGATTTTTAACTGATACATATTTTGTAACTTTTTTCTTTTAGCTTCAATAATTTTTGTCTTTTATTCTTCTGTTTAATCAATGATTAGATCCAAGAAAAAGTATATGTTTCGAGTAGGTAGAAAAGGATATAGTTTGTGACCTATAAAGCAGGGAAACAGAAACGTACAAAGTGTAGAGATAATCCAGAGTTAACAGTAGAATGTAAGCAGGAAGTAGTAGATTTGTTAGACAATTTCTCAAAGGTATTGACAGATATTTCTTTTGTATGTGTATTTTTATTGATATTTTTTAAGTTTATCTCAAATTTCGGCGCTATTGCAATTCCACTCACAGATTTGACGAAAAAGGGTCAGCCAAATCTTGTAGAGTGGGGTGAAAGTCAAGAAAAGGCTTTCCAGACTTTGAAGGCTAGCTTAATGGGTCCGCCTATTTTGAAGTTGCCAGATTTAGATCAGACTTTTATATTGAGAGTAGATGCTTCAGATTTAGGTTTAGGCTCAGTATTGCTTCAGGAAAGTGATGGAGAGAAATTACCTGTAGCGTATGCTAGTAGAAAATTGCTACCTAGGGAGCAAAAGTACTCAGTGATAGAGAAGGAGTGTTTAGCGATAGTATGGGCAGTAGCTAAGTTTCACCGGTATTTGTTCGGTAAAGACTTTGTATTAGAGACAGATCATCAGCCGCTCACTTATTTGAATAAAGCGAAACTTAGCAATTCCAGGCTGATGAGATGGGCATTGGCATTGCAGCCATATAGGATCAGTATCAGAGCAATTCCTGGTAGAGAAAATGTAGGTGCAGATTATTTAAGTAGAGTGTAGACAGGTGGCTATATTATATGATGTACAGATAGTGACAGTGTGTGTTTTCTTTTTGTGTTTGCTATTTTCAGTATGTCATTTTGCTTTCGATTAAGAAAATTATAAATTTTCTTTTTAAGGGGGGACGTGTGTCACAAATTGACATACGGGCCTTATTTTATCTGTAGTGTAAATGCAGGTATTGCATCATCTTTTTGTAAATTTTTGAGTTATTGAGGTAAATGTCAGATTTCACGCATGAAATACCTCTTATATTTTTCGGTATTTCATAACTTAAATTTCCATGTAAATTTCATTAAATTCTGTTCAGTAATAAGAAAGTTGATATTTTATAAACTTCAGTAAATTTATGTTTTTATCCCCAAAACCACTATAATGGGCCTCAAATTGTCAATTTAAATTGCGCGCAAAGTAGTTAGATTTCCTGGCTATATCGTGAATCCCGTGAAAATGACAATAGTCATAGCTCAGGGCTTAGCCGGGGAATCCCATGAAATTTAGTATTTGCGGGACATTATCCTTTAAATAGACTGGACTAGATTTGCCTTGGGCACACCACCTTACGACTTTATAGACGAATCTATGTCTGAATTATTTTCTTCCCTAGAAATTTATGCTCGATCGAGCTTCTTCCGCCAGACGATTTTTCCTGGTGATGTCATAACCCGGAAGTACAATGCCCGAGGTTCACTTGTCTTCACTCGCCTGGATGTGATATTCCCAGCGCAGAGCTTTCGTCCCATGGTTGTGCCGTAAACCGCAAAGACGATGATTTTTGTTATCCTCTGAAGTCAGCTCAGGGATGCAATCACCTACCACCATAGGGAGCCAATACGGAATCAACGTATTCACGGTTTAAAGGGACTGTATTTTGAATTTAGAAGCTGTTTTGTTGTGCTACTTAAAGTTCACAATTACATTAAAGACCTGTGTCACGTCAGATTAGAATGGACTATATAGAACTTTTGTATCTAGAGATACTGAACTTTTTTTTTTTCTTTCTTCTAATCAGTTTTTTTTCTTTTCATATCTATTCATTGTTAATAATCATCTTATGTAAATAAATTTGTAAATATTGTAAAGGGTGTTGATTTGTTCTGATGGTTACTGTCGCCGGTACGGCCTTTCCTGTCACAGGCATGCCCTAAACGCGTTTAAAACCCCCCCCCCCCCCAGTTTCCTTTATCTAGGTTACTGACCGTTCCTAGGCGGTGCCCCTATTTTCAACTGGTTTTCTGTTTGTCTTGTATTGTCTGTTGAATATGTTGTCTTGTTTGTTGTAAGAGTTTTCTCCTCCTCCTAACTCCCTCTATCGCCCCTGCTCTTTCCATCTTGCATTTGCGCTCCTTTTAGCATCCCCTCTCCCTTTACTTATAGTTAGTTTTCGTTGCTTTTTTCCCTTTATTTTGGCTGCCGGAATCCTAAGGCGGTACACGATTGTTTTTCCTGCTTAAAGGGGTGCGTTTGTGTGCTTTTGAGCCTAAAGCGGTGCCCTACTGTGTTCTTGTTTCTTACTTGTCCGTTTTTCTATGTTAGTTAGTTGGGTATGGTTGTGTGTTTATCTTTGGTACATGAATGTCTGCGCTATTGTGGTTTACGTTGTAGTGTAACTGTGATTAAGGAACGTAGCATTTCCTTTGTATATTCATCCTTGTTCTACTTCCTCCTTCAACTTCCTCCCCCAACCCCATTTTTTACACCCTTTTCACTTCCCCCCCCCCCCTCTATCTATAATTGGCATAAATTTATATGTACTTGATAGATTTCTGAAGTAACCCGTCTGTAATATTTTTCCATTACGGCTTCTTTTTGTTGTGGGCCTACGTTGCAAATTCGTGGCTCTGAGGCTGTGTTTTTGGTGCTCTGTGCTTCCGAGAAATCTACCCTTACCTATTATCTTTTATACTAATTTGTAAATATTGACAGTTTAGTAAAATGCGTTATTTTATTTGTAACAGGAAAAATATGCTTTGTACAAAGACAAACTGACCTTTGCAATATTAAATTTTCTTATATTTTCAAGGTAGAATACCTTTGATAAAGCTATGTAACAATATGCCATTTTCCTACGCCACTAATAAACGTTTTATTAACTTACATGAAAATAAAAAAAAATATAACAAAACAATTTGTTAAGCGTAAAGATCTGACGTGCTATATTTAAATTACGTGGTCACATTAAATTTTGCTGGTTAACGAAAGAAGAACTCCAATAAAAAAATCCGTAATGCAAGAATGACGTATATACGAAAAGGCACTTCAATGAACAGAAACAAATCAATACGAAAACCAACCTCAACAAATTCATTTTTCTTAGAAACGCACGATGAAATATTAAATTTAACTTCAACTAGTTTAATAAATAAAGCAACAAGTAAGTCTATAGTTAAAAAAGTAAAAAAGAAAACTAGCTTTAAAAATAATATGTCTAGTATAACCTGTAGCGAAGTTTATTCTTGTTTCAAGGCACACGTTTTTCTATATTATAATGCCTGTTTGATTTCTAGAAAATACGAATATGAACTATGAATTTAATGCATATTTCATGATTTATTTTACAGACAACATACACAAACAGTAGTTTTTTTGGTTCATTTTTTTACAAGTCTTCTAGAAAGATCAACATTTCTCGACTCCGAAAGACGCTAATAAACGAATCCACGAAATGAAATAGTAATAAAGTTTCTCTTAAATGAAATATCACGTTGACATTATCTTCTAAGACAAGTATTACGATTTAAAAGTTGAGAGAGATTAGTGAATAAACTAAATTTTTAAAAAGAAAACAAAATAAGTTTATTTTACACCACAAAGCTTCATGAACAAAATATGTACATGTCAATGACATTATATATACATATATGAAACACTTTGCATGTATTATTGTTAAAAATGGACGAAACGTAACTGATAAGGAAACTTACAGGTAAATATTTTTCTCTGCTATACGTTAAAACCTATCTAATACAACTGCAGTTATAATGTAAATTTTTAAATGAATCAATTTATTTTAACATATTTTTTATACTTGGGGGCCTCCATGGCCGAGTGGTTAAGGTCGCTGACTTTAAATCACTTGCCCCTCACCTGGGGTCTTCCTCCACCATTAAAGCTGGAAAGTCGTCATATGACCTATCATGTGTCGGTGCGACGTTAAATAAAAAAAAAAATATACTTGTTTATCGGATACAGACGATGTTCTTCTAGTAGTGGATCACCTTATTCGCACATTGTTTTTAAGACATTTTTTTGTGAATAAAATCCTTTTATTAGAAAACGTTACATCTGTAGGTTTAACTAAAAAATCTAATCGTGGTTATCAATTAAAGCCACTAAAGATCGGGAATAAGATTAATGTTTCCCCCAAAACACGTCAATTCTGTTAAATCCCAAACCAAAATGGCAAGCTTCATTAAGCTTACATTAAGGCCGTAGCAAGATTGCAGTTGCAATCTTAACAAATGTGCGACAAACTTGTTTCAGCGTGTAGCAAGATTGCGATTGGAACCATCGCAACCATTATTTAAGCTTGCGCAAACTAATTAAGCTAGCGGTTTCGCGCGCTTCCTGCAACCTATTTAAAATCTTGCAAGCTTGTAAGGTTACGCTACGCACGCTTTCGACTGGAAGCTTAGCGATCTTAATTTCGACATTGCAAGTTTGTACAATCATAACAAGATTGGACACATTGCAAGTATACGCAATCTTGAAAGCTTAAGCACACTTATATGTGTGTGGACTAAAATACACTTGCGTGTCTCTAGCAACCTTGTTATGATCGCGCAAGCTTGCAACCTTGCATGTCAAGGCACTGTCTTTGTCAACGTATTCAAGGTGGCATTATTTAGGTTTGTGGGTTTTGTATATGTAATTTGACAAACTGCAGAGTTTATAAAACTTTCAATGAAACTTTATTTGTAGTGATCAGAAGATAAAGACTTAAAAATCAGGAACACAATTTTCTAAAACAACGTATTTTGACAAATAATAATTGGTTAAATGTATTACCTCCCTTTTATACGTATCAATTAACTAAAAGAGTCGTCTGCTGTTTTTGTCAAACATTATAGCACAATCCGGTTCATTTTCCTATTAAACAAAGAAGGCTGAAAACTGAATTATTATACAACAATTCATTTTTTTCTGACGTCACAATTATTACGTCAAACGGCATAGCGGCGCGCAGGAAAAGACACCAATCCAAAACGGGCAAATATTTAATGAATGTCGTCATGGATGTACTTTAAAATCTTTGGTAACGTGTTAGAATCGAGATAATATAATATTATCTCATTTAGTGATTTGCTCTTAAATAAAATCATTGTTTGTCGTTCAGATGCGTCCCTCGTGATATAATTCCTTCGCATCTGAACTCCAAACAATGATTTATTCAGCGACAAATCACTAAATGAGATATATTATTTCTTAAACAAATTTAATAGTTTGTCTAATTTTATATGTTTTTAATGAAAAAATACAGACAGAGAAATAATGATAAAAATAGTTAGATTGTAAACAAATTCTATGGAGAGTAATGGGTAGTCTACATTGTGTTCGAGATATATTCCCGGTAACAAAAATTTCGAAACGCTTTATTTTCTCATATTTTGAATCTTCTAATTTAGTAATCAAGTACTGGCATTGTGCTTCGTTAAGGAATTTGGAAGTTATCGCTGTTTTTCGAATATTTAGAGCTCTGTGATCTTCGGTTTCGGTCAACTGTAGTAAGTATTACTCTTTTGTTTACCGCAATAAAATTAATTGCAAAATATTAACAGCCAATTTAGCGTTGTCAACCTGAAATCGGGTGATACTCTTTTGTTGCCGTTGGCATGTGTTGCTGCGCGTGCCTCCCGGTGACATTCTGTGTATCGCATATTGTGTTTATATAACTGGGACGTATAATCTCGGCTAACTTTATTGCCGATCATCCAGTTTTAGGGCGATTAAAGCTTCGCTTTTCTGGGCGGGAAGGGCGAAGTGAAATAATTTAAGGCGAAGTTGTCACTCAACTTCGCCCACAACGCAGTCCCTGCATGATGATACAATATGAAAGCAAAACTAAATCATGTTTTGACTGTCAGAATGTATTAAGACATTGTTGAATTAGGTGTGTATTTGGAACTTGACTCTGGAATTATGTGTGTTTAATTTCAGCTCTAACACTGTTGAGGGCCAACTATGCAAATATAACTTCCAAATTACTGAATGTTTTCGCTATCTTAATTCTAAAAAGGTTACAAGATCGCAAGCTAGTCGCAATCTTAAATAGTGTTAAGATTGCAGGATGCACGCTGCAAGCTTGCGAAGCAAGACTTATCCGCAAACTTAATTTCTGTGCAAGCATTATATTACATGACTGCAATTATTTTTACGATTGCAGTAAGCTTGCGCAAGCTTATGGCAAACTTCTCACAAGCTTGCCGCATGCTTGTATTTTGGTTCGGGATACTTATCTAAATTGTTGTAATGATCATTGCGCGTAAGTGTAATAAATTAAATTTATCATTTTAATAGCTGATATAATAATGTCAAATTACTTAACCTGTTTTTTTTTACATCAAAATGACCTTTCCCACAAGGGTACCATGCCTGTAAGTAAGGAACTTCTATAATAATTAAGAAACTACAGTTTACAGTTTTAAACTGTGATATTGGGCTTTTATGACTTTTACTCGGTTCAGCTTTAAACCCGGCCCCCGCTAATAAAATCTTAATATCTATTATATAAGTTCCGGTTTTTTCGACCACAAACACACCCCTCAAAAGCACATCGTACAGTCACTTTATGTTGTTGGTTTATGTGTATAAAATCTTTAAAATCTACGATAATTCCAGGTCTTAATTGAAATGCATTTAAATAGTTCAGACCGGCCATATCTTCATATGTTGAATTTATCCAGACACCATGACGGTTAAAATACTTTTTCATTTTTACGTATTCATAAAAACCGTATTTAAACCTTGGATCTGTTTCATAAAAACTGTTATATTCAAAAAGAAACACTTCATGTTTTACTTTTTCTATTTCTTTTTCCAATTCTTCTTTTATTTTTTATCTCTCTTTTTAGGTTTAAGAATAATTTCAGATAAATCATCAAGTCGTTTTGTTGTAGCAACTTCAAAAGCAGATAAACTATCAACAACACCCTTTGTTCTAGCTAATTGTGTTTCTTGTTTTAGAAAAACATTTTTTACTTTTGTAATTTCTTCAGCATTAGTAGAAATTTCTTCGACATTAGCGGTTATTGCTTTAGTATTAGTAGTAATTACTGGAGTATTAGCAGTAATTGATTCTCCTTGTTTTTTAAAGTCATCTGTTTTAGAATTGAGCTCTTCTTTAAGGTTATCTAATGCTGTGTCATGATCATCACCTCTTTGTGAAGCTGCCTTTTCCAGTTCAGATTTATATTCTGCAAATTTATTTGAAAATGTATCGAGTAAATCTTGATTCCCTTTTGTCACTTCAGTATTTAGTTTATTTACTTCTGTTTTGATTTCTAACTGATACATATTTTGTAACTTTTTCTCAGCTTCAATAATCTTGTCTTTTAGTTCTTCATGTTTAATCATACTATCTTTTAATTCTTGAACTTGAGTGTATAACTTTTCAAAATTAGTTCTAATTACATTTTTTATGTTTTCATCTGTCAAATCAGATTTCTCTTCAAGTTCTTTAATAGAATCAACCATAGATTTCATTTCTTTTTCAATT
This sequence comes from Mercenaria mercenaria, assembly GCF_021730395.1. Classification (NCBI taxonomy): domain Eukaryota; kingdom Metazoa; phylum Mollusca; class Bivalvia; order Venerida; family Veneridae; genus Mercenaria; species Mercenaria mercenaria. The sequence continues at coordinate 6,136,161 of NC_069378.1, forward strand.
TTATCTTGTAATTCAACTATTAATAATGAATTCTTTTTAAAATATTTTGTTTATTCTTCAATATTCTTTACTTGTGCTTCTAGTGTCTGTTTTATACTTTTAATATCTTCAAGATCATAGTCATTTATTACACTTTGATCTTTTTTAAACACAAATCGTTTTGAAACTGCATCGTTGGGTTTATCTGGATCTCCTAGGTTGATTATTTCATTACCTCCCATATCTAATGCTCTGTTCATTGTGTTATCAAGTTCCTTATTTTTGTGAAGATACGATTCCGTTTCCTTTTTAAGTTTTTTGAATTGTTTTTTAGTAGCATAATCACTCAAATCAATATCAAATTTAACTTTACTTATACTGTCAGGTTCACTTATTTGTTCTATATTATTAAAAACTCCCATTATATATTACCAGTAAAGTTTTTTCCAAAAACATCTTCCTTGGTTTGTCAATATATAAGAAATCATATTTTTGATTTGTTGCATTAGCAAAAGATTTAGGGTTAATATTTTGTTCATTACAAATCATATCATTTTCTCGTTTACCTGGACTTTCAAATAAAATATAATGTGAACAGTTAATACGGATATCTTTTGGTGTTTTATAGTAAGACTGACTTAAATAAATGACACAACAGTTTTTGTGACGTCCTTGAATAAAGTATTTTGTTATTTTATTTTGAACCTTTTTATCTTCACATACAAAATCATCAAATATTACTACTTTTTGTTTTTCTGATTCAAGATTCTCACAAGGTTCAATTTGGTTGGAATCGGCCGAATATTCAAGTATTTCATTTGGATCTACTTTAAATTGTTTTGCAATTTGACTTAATTGGTTAATTAAATCTTGATATTTAGATTGTTGTAGGTTTTTAGCATATAAGTATAATTTATCATAATATATAAGAGGTTTTCGAAGTATATGCATTAATGTATTTGTTTTTCTAGATCCAGAAGATCCACATATTAACATTCTAAAACATGAATCTGGCATATAAGGATAATGTTGTTTAAAGTTATTAGATTTATCACTTTTTGTATCATAATTTGGAATTTCCATTTATATATAAAAATACATTATCTTACATTATCTTACATTATCTTACGGTATTATATAAATGCAATCAAAACTTAATGAGGATATTGTTTTCCTGGTAAAATCTTCCAATCCTATACCAGTGTATCAATTATAAAACGATACAACTGCTCATACTATGGAAAAAAATACGTCAGCAATTGACAAAAATACGTCATTAATTGACATTGCAAATACCGCAAACATTTAAATTACTATATATAATAACGTGTCAGCGATATGCATACATACAGGGATATATATTATTAAAATACACGTTAAAGAGTTGGGTGAGATTAAACCCATGAGGTTTCTTCAAACTTGGCACGGGGCCCTCATGAGGCATTCTGAACCATCAGCTGTGGTCGGACACCCGCAACCCCACAAAACAAGAATGAGAAAAAACTTAGTCGGGCAAAAGATGAGAGCTCTTAGAGAAGAAATAATGAGAGAAAAAATTAAAAAAGCTACAAATCGGGATATGTACACTGAAATTTATAAGCCAATTACTGAAGGAATAGAAAGTCAAAAAGAAAAATTATCAAGTCAGTTAAAAGCATTACCTGGAATAAAACAACAATTAGCGTTATTAAGTGATGAAATAAAAGATATACAAACATATCAAGGCTTACCACAGATATTCCAAGAACCGCAACCAATTACAGGGTCTCCTGGAAAAGTTGAAAAATCTAAAACACAACAAGAATATATACCAGTAGATTGGGGGGATGAACCTGTTAGATGGATACCAGGAGATAAATTAAAAGAATTAGAAGATTATGGAAGAGAAAAGATGGGAATAACTGAAACCACTGATGATACAACTGATGATACAATTGAAGAATCAGAAGAAGAAATGGGTGCAATGTCGTTCGATCCAGAGGTATTAAATAAAAAAATTGATTTAGTACTTTTAGATAAAAAAATATAACACACCACAAGAAGTGTTTGAATTTTTTCACACTGAATCTAAAAATCCTGATAAAAAAATGACTAGGGAAGAAGTAGAGGATATCATAGAAAATGTATCAGAGGATATAAAAAATTGGGTAATGATTCTGGTTCAATAACTAGAAAGAAAAATCCCACAAATCTCCAGCTGAAGCAAAAGAAAATAATTATAGCCACGTCGGATAATTTAAAAAAATATAGAAAAGTACTCAATGATATTCTTACTCAAGGAGAATATGTGGGAAAAGGAATAAGATATCATAACCCATATAAAGTTTCACCAAATGGTCAATATGGAAATTTAATTATTGATCTTAATAAACTTTATGGTCAAAACAAATTAATTGCTAAAGATAGAATAACTGGAAAAGAAGTAATAAACACTAAAGTAGATAATGATTTGATTGATTTGATTAATAAAAGATGTAACAATAATAAAAAACATTCAATTCATTCTAGAAAAATATTTAAAGAATTAACAGAAAAATCAGGATTGCCTATCAATAAAAGATCTATGAAATTTAAAAAAGTAATTAGCAGACAGGGTTATGACGTTTGTTCATGTAATCCAGAAGAATTGGTTAATGAGTTGGAGTTAATTTGTGGTTCAATTAATGCTGGAAATAATAATGAAGAACTGAAAAATGAAGGTATTAGAATAATTGATGAATTATTAAAAATGAATTCACTCTTACCAAAAGAACATGAAATGTTTTATAAAAAATATTTTTCTTGAATTTAAATTTTAATTATATATAAATGGAACAAAAAATAGTATTAAGTTCTGAAACAGTTAAAGATAATAACAAAAATACTCCGAGTGATTTTACAATCAGATTTAGTCGTTCTTTAATTTTAGATAAAAATAAAACTTATGTTGTTGGTTTTGATAGTATTAACACTATGACCTATTCTTGGCATAATATTAGTGATGCATATGACAATAAAATAATTCGTTATAATAATGGTAAGGGTAAGTATTGGAAAGATATCATATTTACAAATGGTTCTTACAGTTACACAGATATTAATAATTATATTAGGGAAACATTAATAAGTAATGGTGATTATGAATTTGATAAATCAGACATTGCTCCAATAAGTTTGGAATTTGATTTAAGTAGTTTTAAGATTTTGATTTCAATTACAGATAATTTTATGTTGGATTTAGGAATGTCAAATTTTCATACATTACTTGGATTTGAGAAAAAAAATAAACAATACTGAATGGGGAACTACAAAACCAAATATAACTTACTCTGTGGATACAATTTACATTCATTGCGATCTTATTGATAATTCACTTGTTGATGGTAATTTCAGTGATATTATCTATGCTTTAAGTACTGCAGATTTAACAAGAGCTTATCCATTTACAAAAGAACCACAAAGAGTTGGATATTCTGAAATTAATAAATATATTAAAATTCAATTAGAATATATATTACGGATTGCATTTGGTAGAATAATTAATTTTAATGAGGTTGAAACAAGTTTTGCACTAATTTCAAAAGAAATATAAATTTTAGTTTTATATAATGTACAAAAAAGTTTATGACAAAAATAAAGGAACATTTATTTATGTTGATGCTCATACAGGAAAAGAAATTATACGCGGAACAGGTATCTTTGACACTTTAACGAAATTGCTTTCAAGTTCAGCCGCATCTTCAATTAGCACAGCTGGAAAAAAAGCTTTGGAAACAGCAGGAAAAGCAGCACTTGAAAGTGGAACAAAAAAGGTTGGAACAGAAGTTGGAAATTTAGCTGCTAATAAAATTGTTGAAAAATTTATAAAGAAACCTGCTCCGGCAGTTGGTAATTTAATTGCCAAGGAATTTCAAGAAAAGAATAACAGTAAAAATAATAATAAAAATAATAATGATAATGAGGAGGATATTAATATAAGATTGAATAGATTATTGTCAGGATCTGAAACTTCAGCTCAGTATAAACGTATTAACAGATTAATTTATAAAAAATAAAATAATATATAATATATACATGTTTAGAACAAAACAATATTGTGAAAGATATGAATTAACTCCTATTCAATTAGATACAGCTTTAATATCTGTCTTGGGAAATAATGTTAAGCAACAAAAAAAAACGGATATCACTTTACAATTAATGATAGAAGCTCATATTTTGATTGGTTATTTTGAAGTAAGTTTTAAAGTAAATAAGCTTGCTAATGTTAATAATTATGCTGGTGGAGATCAAATTGCTTTAATTAATAATGCAGCTTCATTAATTGATCAGTTAGTGGTTAAACAAAATGAAAAAATTGTTTATAATTGTAATAATTTATACAAAGCAATAAATGTAAAAAATTTAGTTGAACTATCTGATGATTATGCAAGATCAACTGGAACAAATGAATTTATTTATTTAGATACTACTGCTACTGCTGCTACTGATGATAATAAAGGTTTTGCTTTTAGAAAAGGATTAATCCAGGGAGGTAATGAGGTAAATGCTAAAATTCCATTAAATAATAATTCATTTTTTCAGGGTTTGGAAACTAATATTTTACCTCCAAGTCAAATTCAAATAACACTGCAGCTGACAGATGATGATGAATTAATTTTTAGAGCTAATGCTGCTGATGCTGGTAGAGTAATTGTAACAAAATTAATTCTATGGGTTCCACGTTTGGTTTTTAATGAATTTGGACTTAATTTAATTTCTGAAAAGATTTACAAAAGCAAGATGGTCATACCTACGGGAAATGGTGACGCAATCAACTGATACACAACAAACTAATATAACCTTTAGAATAACGGCTGGTGTAACAAAACCACAACATGTATTTGTTTATTTACAATGACCTGATAAAAGTAATTCACAGGAAAATAATCCACAATTTTTAGATACATTTGAAATTAATGCATTAAATGAAAATTGCACTTTGAGCTCTTGTCGTCTTGAAGTAGGTAATGGTGTTTTTTATCCAGAAACAGAATATACAAGTATATCAAGAATATACGATGATGTAATTAATTATTATTATAAACAAAATAACAAAACTACTGGAAGTTTCTTAAATAGATTTAATTTTCAAAGTTTGTTTGGATTTATTCATTTTAACTTGGAATATAAAAAGGAAGTAACTACAGAAGACCCTAAGCATATTACATTAACAGCTAAATTAAATATTCCACCGGCAGCCAATATTCATGTTTACGCAATTGTATTGTATGAAGAAACAGTTGAAATAAATACTATTGGAAATGAACTTGTTATTGTTTAGAAATAAATTAAATATAAATTATATATAATGACTTTAAATTATATTGAATATAAAGTTAACCTAACAGATGGACAAAAGAAAAATTTAGCACAAGCTTATAATAATAAAATTCCACATACTTTTAGATTAAAACATGAACAGTTACATGGACACTTCCCTTTACTATTAACAAAAGCACAAATTAATCAAATTAAAAAAGCTGTTGCAAATAAGAAGGGATTAGAAATTAAAATTTCAAAAAAACAAATGTCCAGTCAAGGTCAAAATGGTGGATTTTTAGGAGCTTTGGCTGGTTTGTTAGGAAAAACAATTCTTCCAATGGCAGCGAAAATTGTTCCAAAAATATATGCCCCTCTATGCATCGGCGCTTTGTCTGGGCTGGCCAGTACTGGTGTTAGTAAAATACTTGGAAATGGTATGATATCAGTAGCTAATGATAAGAAAAATGTTATATCACCATATCTTACACCTAATCAAAGAAAGCAACTAGTAGGATCTGGGGTGATTAAATTAACACAAAAACAAAAACAAGACGGCGGGTTTTTAGGTATGTTGGCTGCTAGTCTAGGAATACCTTTGATTACATCTTTGTTAAGTGGTAAGGGACATAGCCAGGGTATACAGATTGATTCTCAACGAAGACCGTACAGACGAATTCCTATAGTAAAAAAAAAAATAAAATTTATAAACAAACAAATTTCTAACTTTGAAAATGAACAATGGATTAAACAATTAAAAATTAAAAACTTTAGGGGTGTATTTAGTAGAAATAATTTACTAAAATTAAAAGTAAAGGACGAGTGTGGAATAATCAATTAAGATGATTTTGCTGGACCTGGAACACATTGGGTTTGTTACTTAAATAATATGTACTTCGATAAAACCAGAGGTTTTCTGAGAAATGCTTTGTATTTCGATCCATTTGGACTTCCTCCACCAAAGGAAGTAATTAATTATATACCTGGGGTCAAGTATAACAACATACAATATCAAGACAAATCAAGTACACTCTGTGGTTATTATTGTTTATTTTTCATTTAAATGTTACAATATGGTATAAACATTTATGATTTATTGTATAAATTACTAAAAGTTAAAAATCAAAGAGTAAATGAACAAACTATTAAACTTTATTATAAATTATTTTAATAAAATGAGTTAAAATGTATTAAAATGTATCAAGAACGTAATATTCTTTACTACTAACAAAAATGTATCATAAATGTTTGTATTAAGAGGTTATGAAAAAGGCTACTGGTTTTTTCAGTATGGGTTTTAAAGTTTCTTGTGACTTTTTAATGAAATATATTTTATATAAACTTTATATAAAATATATGGTTTTTTGGTTTGTTAATACCTTTGGAAGTTAAATCAGAGGTATTTAAAAAGTTTAGTAAGTTTAGTAAAACCTGTGGTTTTGAATTGTCCGGCATTAGTTGGTTCGGACCAAGGATTAAAGGTTAAATTAGGTCAGATTGACTCAAAACAAACAATTATTATACTACTAGGATTGCACAGCAAATATTTTAGCACATTTGTTAGATTTAATCTAAATGATCGTGTTAGAATGGAAATAGATCTTTTTTTATAGTTGTACCAGTCAGTTTACAAATAATGCATTGTAATTTATCACTTGGGCCTTTGTGATTACTTTTCTGTAAAACCTGCTTTAGCAGACATCTTTATTAATCAGCCAACATATCTAAAGTAGTTGCCTCATTTTCCAAAACTCATTGTATAAATTACCTGCATTATAAAGCCACCTTTTTCCACTGGGTTGGCTGTTTAATACTGGTTTAACTGTATTACACATTTGACATGATATTACTTAGTATTTCGCTCAAAAGTAAAATCCATTTTCGATTTTTAAGATGATATTGTCTAATTTGACAACTATATATGAGTTTGATGAATTCAAAGAGATTATTTGCAGAATGTATGATTGATGATTGAATTGTGAAAGAAAGACTTAATTGTTGTTATAATGAATTCATGACATTTGTCTCATGTTTAATATGTACAATTACTTTTCAGTATGCAGTAATGGCCGCTAATCATAAGGCTCACTTTGGTGAGAACGAAAGTCAGCAGAAAAAATCCAGTAGGACTGCTGAGGTAAATTATTTATAAATTTGTTTGCTTATGAATCAAGCCTTCCCATGCAAAAATGTGTCTTCTCAATTTGAAAAAGAATATTAATAAAGTGACAAATTGGCAAATCACTAAACATTTTGAATTGGAATTGTAGGTCTAAACTTTCCAGAAAATGAGTTTAATTGTAGTTTTCTGAGATTATAATCACAAGTGGCAGAACATAGGTTTCTGCATGATATAACTAAATAAAATCATGGCAATTCATCAAATTTATTCAACAACTTATTAAATTACTATGAAGTAATTTGTAAAATACAAGGAATTTCAGGGAGGTAACAAGTTTCAGATCTGTAGGAAGAAAATTACCTGCACACAATGATAAAATATAGATTTTGCCGAAAAAAAATTAATTGTTTTAAGAATATTTGAAAAGGATTAAAGAACTATGCAAACAAAGATGACGTAATAAGGTAGATCTTTATTAGTCCCCTACTGGTTCCGGGAACTAGAGGAAAGCACTTGTCCGCCCATCATTCTGTCCGGCTGGCCGTCCGCAATTTTGTGTCCAGTCCATAACTCGGTCATCTATGAAGGGATTTTAATATTACTTGGAACAAATGTTTCCAATTATAAGACGACGTGTCATGAGCAAACCTCGGTCCCCTACCTTAAAGGTCAAGGTCACAATTTAAGGTCAGAGGTCAGTAGGGGTTTCTTGTCTATGATGAGTAGATGCGCTCTGGAGAGATGCAGGTTCAAGGTCACACATAGATGTTAAAGGTCAAAATTGACATTAAACTCTTACTTGTATGTTTTCCTTTGCAGCGACCACTTGAGAATAAAAGGGAGCCCTTGGTGGATGAAAGTGAGCAACCAAGCAAGAAAGTAAAGGTAATAGATATAATAATTTACATTGATCAAGTTTTTGCATGTAATTCATGCTCTTGTGTATTAGACTTTCAGAATTTCAGTGTAAATTAAAGTATGATCTGTGGTGAGACAAAAAGCTTTTGAGTGAGTAGTGAAAATATAATTTTCAGCAATCCCATACAAATTACTTGTTTGATCAACAAATGAAATTCTTAAAGAGACTCGCTGGCCGTCATATTTAGGCAAAAGATTATTTTACATGAAAATAAGTATTATGACACATTATTTATATCAGAAGGTAATATATATTGCATTTAAACATGTTTAAAAAATCAAGATCAAGGAAGAAAAAAATTGAAGCCAGTGCTAGGATTTAAAACTTCGGAGACATAGAACATTAGCACAAAGTTATTGCCAGTAACTTAAACTTGATATTACGTGGGTAAATTTAGAATTATAAATGTATTGAACTCTTCAATCACTGAGGAAATATAATTATATTTGTCCCAGTACAAACACAATAGAAATTTGATTGAGAAAAGACAAAAAAAATAGTGTTTTAATGCATTTAATGTGTCAAGTAATAATTTCAAAGCCCTCTTTACAAAAACAACAAATATTTTCATGTTTATCAAAATTTATTTCTGTTACCTTTTGACATTGTGCAAGTTCCTATAGATATAAATGAGAACATTTGTTTGTCTTTTCAGTTCTCTGTTGGTGAAAAAGTTTGGGCATTGTATAAGGATGGACATTCCTACAAGGCCAGGATTATAAGGATTAACAAAAACTGTAAGTATATTTAGTTATACATGTATTTATAGTGGCACTGACTTAATAAGTAACTGAGAGTATAATCTGTGATCAAGGGTTGACTACACTTACAATTACTATAACATCTCACTAACTTCCTTGCAATTACTAAAGCGAAGAATTTTTAAGAAAGAAATCAATACAACTGAGTCATGATTCCCAACACTTTCACCTTCTATCATTAAAGGTCTTGAATACTTTTCAAGTTATTCTCTGGACAAGCATTTTATTGTTTTATACGGAAAAAGTAAGATAATTAATAAAGAAACGTAATAGGCTGACCTACTTCACAATTGCAGCTATCATTGTGTGAAGTATCAAACATATACCTCTAATACTTCTGAAGTTATGCTCAAGATACTTAGTATAAAAAGCAAGGTAATAGTAATTAAAACATTCCTCCCAGTATGCAGATACTTAGGACCTAATTTCACATTCACCAACAATCAATTAACATTATATCATTATGTCAATAGCATCAAAAAGGTACTTTTTGCCAGTAATTGTTTGCAGTATATTAATAGTTATTCAATATGTTCCATTGCAGCCTACAGAGTGAAGTATATTCAAGATGGAGTGGTCCATGATGTGGATGGTGAAGGACTCGTTACTTATGATTGAATTACCTCAATTACCAGAAATTTTCATCTTATGAACACAATAGAGATGTTAGATCTTAATCAAACTTGCACTTGTATTAATCCTTACGAGAATCAGTCAGATTCCATATTACAAAATCCTATGAACTGATTTTATGTCAAATTAACTCCCTCTGTTTTAAATTAAAATAGATATGTCCCAGTAACTAACGAAGATGCTGATTTGAAAACTATCAGGGGATATTAATTAAAGGTCCAATACTAAGGAAAGTGAACATTTTAATTTCTTTTAAAAAGCACAGAAACTATTTCATTTCATTGGAAAATGAAAGTTGGTATGTAGAAATTCGAAATAAATCGCAGTATATGTACAATTTTTTTTCTATGAAGTATGAAGAAAGTTAAAAAGACCTGGGGGTCATTCTGTCGATTCATTGAAATTTCAACATAATACACATACATTTCTTTGAGTTCCAAAGACCTTCTGTAAGTTTTGACCTGCCAATCTTCATTATTTAGTGTCTTGCAGAAGTCTATGCACTGGCTATGAAAAAAATTGCCAACTCACTTTCCCTTAGTAATGGACCTTTAACTATTACAAATAACCTCACTTTATTTTTATGTTTTATATATATTGCATGCAAGACCATCTTGTTTTTCTGTGCTAGCATCTTTTATACTTTGTAATACCATTTTGTAATTTCATCCAGTTTTGTGAGGCATAGTTTTATTTGATTTTTGAACTTGTTGTGACTTTGGGTAGATTGACGGGGGCAGTCTGTCGCGTCATTTACCTCCCTTTGTTTCAAATTAAAATACTAGGTTTATTTCAGTAAGTAATAAAGATGTTTTGAAATTTGATTTATACCCTGGGATGGACTCGGACAATCAGGGTACATAACTATGGACTAATTTTTGTCAGATTACCCCCCTTTGTTTCAAATTAAAATGGATATATCTCAGTAGCTAATGAAGATACTTATGTGGAAATTCATTAATGATGAAAGATGGGCTCAGACAATCAGAAAAGATAACTGTTGACAATCTACCTCCTTTTATTTTTATATTGCATATATTGCATGGCCCTCTTGTTTACTGACCTAGCTTCATAACTACTTTGTAATACCATTTTATGACTTTATCCAGTTCATGAAATTCATCCATTTGATTTGGTTTTTAATATAAAGATGAACAGGATTTAAATTGTATGCATTTATCCTGTCATGTATTGTCATTTTATTAAAAATATGATATAATTGGTATCATGCTCTTGGTTTAATTGTTGAACTGATCAGTTTAAGTCATGTGTGGCCCCTGAAAGTTTTAATATCCCCGCCGATGAAATTGGGAGAGGGGTATTGAAATGGCATTGTTTGTCCGTCAGTCAGTCCGTTCGTCCGCAGCCATTTCTCAGTAAACTAGAAGGTAGAATTTCAGGAAACTTAAATTAAACATGAACCAACATACTGCGATGATGCCCATCAAGGTTTTTATCGGATTGGTCAATTTCCCTTAGAGTTTTTGCCCTTGATTTAATGAAAAATCCACGTCTGCAGCCATTTCTCAGTAACAAGCTGGTAGAATTTCATAAAACTAGAAAAAAATATAAAACATACCGATGATGCCTGTCTTTTTTTTCAATTGGTCAATTTTCCATAGAGTTATTGCCCTTTAATTGAATGTTTAAAAATCTACAGATTTGTACATAACAAACCAACCCATTAGTAGAATTTCATTAAACTTCTTTCATTCTTTTCCATGAACATTTAGTATAAACATCTGAAGTTTTGTACCCACACCTGGCCACCACCTTACCTTGATCACATTCCCTCCCCCTGCCCCTCCAATCCACCCTCAAATTATTTTTTTTTATTATTTTATTTTCAAACGTTCCATGAATATTTATTAGCATGCAAAGTTGTACTGTTCGCCAACCTCACTCTCGGTCTTGCCCAGCACCCCGATAATGCATCAACATCCCCCACGCTTTTTTTAAACTTTTGTGATCACCCTTCGTCCGTCTCAGACCGTCCGTCCGTCCGTGTGTGCGTCCGTCAACAATTTCTTGTCTGCACGATAGTGGTTTCATTTATGATTTTATTTTAACCAAACTTGCACCCAACTTGTATCACCATAAGATCTCGGTTCCTTTCTTGAACTGGCCAGGTCCCGTCATGGGTTCCAGAGTTATGGCCCCTGAAAGGGCCAATATTAGCTATTTTGACCTTGTCTGCACAATAGCAGCTTCTTTTATGATTTGATTTTTACCAAACTGGCACATAACTTGTATCACCATAAGATCTTGATTCCTTAGTTGAACCGGCCAGATCCCATAATGGGTTCCAGAGTTATTGCCCCTGATAGGACCAGAATTAGCTATTTTGACCTTGTCTGCACAGTAGCAGCTTCATTTATGATTTGATTTTAACCAAACTTGCACACAACTTGTATCACTATAAGATCTTGGTTCCTTTCTTGAACTGGCGAGATTCCATTATGGATTTCAGAGTTATGGCCCCTGAAAGGGCCAGAATGAGCTATTTTGACCTTGTCTGCTTAATAGCAGCTTCATTTATGATTTGAATTTAATCAAACTTGCACAAAACTTGTGTCACCATAAGATCTTGATTCCTTAGTTGAGCCGGCCAGATCCCATAATGGGTTCCAGAGTTATGGCCCCTGAAAGGGCCAAAATTAGCTGTTTTGACCTTGTCTGCACAAAAGCAGCTTCATTTATGATTTGAATTTAATCAAACTTGCACAAAACTTGTATCACCACAAGATCTTGGTTCCTTTCTTGAACTGGCCAGATTTCATCATGGGTTCCAGAGTTATGGCCCCTTAAAGGTCCAAAATTGTCTATTTTGGCTTTTGCAGCCATATAGAGACTTCATTTATGGTTCTATTTGATACAAACTTGCAAAATAACTTCAACAACAAAAATTCTTGGATTCCATGACAAATCAGATCCAAGCGTAGGTTCAGAGTTATTTTATATCTGATTACCTCTCCTGATTGTAATCAAAATGGATTTATATCAGTAGGTACTTATAGGACTTATTTGAAATTTTATTATTGTCATTAGTTGGACTGAGCCAATTAGGGTAGATAACTATGGATTTATTTTATGTCAAATTACCTCCCTTTATTTCAAATTAAAATGGGTATATCTCCATAACTAATGAAGATACTGATCTGAAATTTCATTTATGTCAACAGATTTATTTGGCAGATCCTTCTTTTGTTCACTTACAATACTTTTCTTTTTAATTACTTCCCTTTTATGTTACTATAAATAGCTTATTTTAGTAACTTTTATATTATTAGCCGTAGGGAAAACTGAGACCACTTTTCTGTGATACAACATAGATGTACCTGTATATTTACAATTCACTATTTATTATTTTTTTTTTTACACATTAATAGAAAATAAGTGTTGTTTGTAAATGTATGAAGTTCATTTTATTTGTAAATTAAAAGTATTTTTTTAAATCTGAAATCATTAATCTATTCAGCACCTGAATAACTTCATACCACATTCTTGATATTTCGTTTCGTATCAAGATTGTGTAACTGACAGTTGCTGATAATTTTAATTAATAAGCAGATTTTATTTGTCTACCAATGTGATTGCTTTAAAACTTAATTCCTGACATAAATGTATATGTTCTTATTTCATATAAGTAACCTCCCCTGACTTTATTCAATCAAAGCCTTGAAATGTCTGATGGTTGCGGGTTTTTTGGTAGATTTAATTTCTGTTTTTTCATTGTTTCAATCCAAGTCACTGTGTTTTAGCTCTACTATTCTATGAATAGGCGACTCGCCCATGCGTCCGCAATGGTGTCCGCGTCCCGATTTGGTTAAGGTTTTGTATGTAAGCTGGTATTTCAGTAACCACTTGTGGGAATGAATTGAAACTTCACACACTTATTCACTGTGATAAACTGACTTGCATTGCACAGGTTCCATAACTCTATTTTGCTTTTTTACAAAATTATGCCCCATTTTCGACTTAGAAATTTTTGGTTAAGATTTTTGGTATGTAAGCTGGTAACTCAGTAACCACTTGTGGGGAATGGATTGAAACTTCACACACTTATTCACTGTGATAAACTGACTTGCATTGCACAGGTTCCATAACTCTATTTTGCTTTTTTTACAAAATTATGCCCCTTTTTCGACTTAGAAATTTTTGGTTAAATTTTTGTAAGCTGGTAACTCAGTAACCAATTGTGGGAATGGATTGAAAATTCACACACTTATTTACTGTGATAAACTGACTTGCAGTCCACAGGTTCCATAACTCTATTTTGCTTTTTTACAAAATTATGCCCCTTTTTCGACTTAATTTTTGGTTAAGGTTTTATTTGTAAGCTGGTATCTCAGTACTTACTAATGGGAATGGATTGAAACTTCACATACTTGTTCACTGTCATGATCTGACATGCACTAAGCAAGTCCCATAACTCTACTTTTTTTTTCAAAATTATGCCCCTTTTTCGGCTTACCAGTTTTTTGTTAAATCTTTGTATGTAATCTCAGTATCCACTAATGGAATGGATTGAAACTTCACACACTTGTTCACTGTCATGCTCTAACACGCACTGTGAAGGTCCCATAACTCTACTTTGCATTTTTACTGTAAAAGTTTCCCATTTAAGAAACTGTGTATTGCTTTTTTCATCTAGTTAGTAATTTTACGAAGTGGAACTTCTGAAGTTTCTCGAGTTTTTGAAAAAAAAATAAAATTTTTAATCACTTCAAGCTACTTTGTAAATTTACGAAGCTGTTATTTGTACATAAATTAACAAATTATGTCAGATTTACATTTCTTCACATTTGTAAATTTTCCACAATTTTCATCTTGTTCGTAAATTTACGAAGTGGAACTTTTGAAGTTTCTCATATATTTGCAAAATAGAAATTTTAGTCACTTCAAGCTACTGCGTAAATTTACATTTCTTTGCATTTTTAAGTTTTTCACACTTTTTCATCTTGTTCGTAAATTTACGAAGTTGAACTTTTGAAGTTTTTCAGATTTTTTCAAAAATAGAAATTTGAATCAGTAGAAGCTACTTCGTAAATTTACGAAGTTGTTACTTGTTCGTAAATTTATGAACTGTGTCAAATTTACATTCCTTATATCTTTCACTTTTTTGGCTTGTTTGTAAATTTACAAAGTCCAGCTGCTTAACTTTCTCAAATGTTCGCAAAAAAAGAGAAATTTAATCAGTTTAAGCTACTTCGTAAATTTACGAACAGTGACAAATGCACATTTCTTTTTTATACAAAGCTGATTGTTCCATTTTTATTTGTTACCTTATTTCGTGCCAAGCCTTGGCAAACTTCGTAAATTTACGAACTATTTCTTTTGAACACTTTTAAAATCCAATTTATGTATTAGTTTATATGAAATTTTTACGACTTATTCCATTCGTAAATTTGTATTTAACGCGCATTGAACATCAAACTCTCCTCAGCGTTTATGGTAACGACAGCGGAAAACTTCTTTATTGCCGCGGCAGTCCGGGTTCGATTCCTGACGCTGTCATCTTTTATTTTCTCTTGATATGGTATTTTTAAATAGTTGAGAAACAAAAATTCCTATTCTGTTGTTCGTAATATGACCAAACTTCAATTTGAAAGATAGCCTTTATGATCTGATAGTATCGAATACTAGTATTCGGTAACACTTATACGAAATAATGTAAATTATTGATACTCTGATATCTTTTAATATTTCATTTAGGTTAATCTATATGATTTGGATACATGTATCTAACAATTATACTTGTTTTCTATTGCATACTTGAATACAGGACTGCTGAATTAAAGTATTTTAACATGAAGAGATAAGACGTTTTTGGTGAATCATTTTACTTGTCTAAAATAAATCTTAGTGAGAATATTATACTGAACGCGAGACTGGAAATTCTTGAAACTCTTCAGATCATTTAATCAAAAAAAAAAAAAAAAAAAAAAAAAAAAAAAAAAAAAAAAAAAAATTTAGTGGCAAATATATCGTATATATCGTACAGAATCTGCTCATTTACAAAGTTTTAAGAAATGTTTGAAACAAAATGAATCGCGTAATGGCGGACAGGTTACAGAACACTAAGATAGCATAATAACGACGATCAGGTTATATAACTCAATTTTTTGCTACAATAAATGGCTACGAATGTTTATTTTTAAGCTAGCTTTCGTTTAAATAATGGATGTATTTTTTACATTTTAGTAGAAATAGAATGGGAAAGTGTAATTTAGATCACATCACTGCATTTTATTTGCTTTTGAAGTAAACAATTGTTGCAGGTAAAATCTCTCTTGGAAATATCTTCCCTACTTTTGTCGTGAATAAGTGACAGCAACAACAGCAGCAGGAGAAGAAGAGGTAGATGTACAAGACGTATTAGTGGAAGCAGGTATAGTAGTATCAGTAGTAGCAGTTGTAGTAGTAGTAGTAGAAGTAGTAGTAGTAGTAGAAGAAGAAGAAGTACATGTAGTAATAGCAATAGAAGTAGCGGCACCAGTAGTAGTAGTACAATCAAAATGTTAACTATTTGCAATGGAGGGTATTAGAGTTGTAGATCTAGAAAAATTGTCCGTTAGGTTTGGTGGGGATCACTTTTTAATAGATATTATCGTCGAAAGTCTTTTTAGGAGCCGGTGTTTTACACGGAAAGAGTAACTTTTTTAAATAGAATAATGTCCGGGAATCGATATTGTATGAGAGTTCGAATGTAGTAATTTCGGCAGTGAGTATTTTACATGGAAGGAGTCACTTTTTCTATAGAATAATAACCGGGGTCGTTATTCTATGAGATTCGAAGGGAGTCATCTTTAGGGAGTCAGTATTTTACTTGGAGGGGTTAGTTTTTCTATAGAATAATGAGCGGGGGGTCGTTATTCTATAGAGGTTTTAAAGGGAGTCAGTTTTTTTATAAGGGGAGTCAATATTTTACAGGAAAGGAGTCACATTTTCTATAGAATAATGACCGGGGGTCGTTATTCTATGGGGGTCGAAATACTTCATTACACCGGCACTATGAACACCATGCATTTTATATAAAATATAATGTTGGGGATAGATTTTAACGAAATATAACTGTTAAACGCAAATGAAACACTTTAATGTTTAAAATACCTTAAATAAGTTGACTGTATATCAAGTTTCTTTGCGCGAAATGAGCACTTAAATGATGTCATCCCTGCCCACACGTCATTTCATTTGTCATATTTTTCACATCATTTATAGCGTTAAAAGATATCATTCTCTGTTAACTACAAGAGTCCATTTATATAACCTTTAATGCTTGCAAATTCTCTTTCAGGTTGACACAAGAGATTTTTCAATTAACTCCAACTGGACGACGATTTGTTCTCATGATAGAGAATACGCTTAATAATGTGAGAAGTTTGGTCAATAGATGCTGACAGACAGCCCGGATGAGCCATCGTACTCAGTGACATTCGTACCTCAACAGATAAAAGCTTACATTTATTGAGATCATGAAACTGAATATTTCCATGGGATGCATCATTTGTAACCTGCTTACATATTGAATTCCAGCAAGAATGCATCATGCATCTTTTCAAAGCGCTAAATTTGAATACATCTTCTGACATTAGAAAGGATGTACTGCTGTTTTAGCAGACGGCAAATCGAAAAAGCCTGTAGTGGGAATCAACATTCACTGGAATAACGAAAAATTTATAAACAGTAATAAAGAAGTGTTACTATACTGATTTGTTGCGTTAACGGTGCGGCACATATTTAAATGTGCGAATTGTTAGTTTTTCATTTAGAAACGAACATCTAAAAATGCATAATGTTATTGATTGCTATAAGATTCTTTCACTGGTTGTAGGTGCAGATGGGAATTTCCGGCTTCGAGGGTAACTGTTTAGCCGAGAGCCGGATATTCCCATCTGCACCAATAACCAGTGACAGAATCTTTCTCTTGCATACCGACATCAAGAAATAAATTAATGAAAATAAAATCAATCGAATGGCTTCTTTATAGAACTATTTCTTATAGTAGCGTAATTAAACAAAGCGCAGGAAAGCAACATCCGTAAACAGGAAAGATGTCATGACGTTTCATAGACAAATAACAATGTTTAGTTCCGATTTTGTTTTATCAGTTGCAGCATAACGTTATGAAATTTTGACAAAATAACGTCCTTTGAATCGAGAAATATATTATCAGGAACCAAGAGGAACTGTCAAGGTATTGGATTTTTATTTCGTTTTTGAAAGAAAATGTAACTACACGAATCATCTCCATATATGTAGTTCGTAATACGTCATTTAAAGCACGAGAGTCATCTTACACCCCGGGGTGTAAGATGGATTTTTCCAGCACCGGTAAAAATACCGGAAATCCCGTCTGGTATGCAAGAATTACATTTTCTGCTTATTTCATTTGGACAAAAAATAAAAATAACGAATAATCGTACGTGAAAAAACAACTGATTTTTTAAAAGTATTTATGTATTACATAATGTTAATTTAATTTGACTTGTCTCCATTGATGATAATGTTTTTCTCATACCCTGTCTTTGTCTTGATTTTTTCTAACATACCGTATTCTGCTAAAGGTTTGTTTAACCTTCTTTCTATGTCATCTTTCAGTGTGTGCCCCATATACCAGATCAGTTCTAATAAACTAAAAATACGGGATAGTGCATATACGGGAAAAATCTGGCCAACGTATATGTTAACAATACTGTTCCGTGTATTTCCCGTATACGAAAAGCAAATTCAGTCTGTATGTGACACAAATACGGGATCTGTATCCTACGTATAACTTGCATATACGGGAAAACCCTGGCCCGTATATCAACAAAATACAGTTCCGTATATCCCCGTATATCAGATGCAAATAAATTCCGTATATGCCACATGTACGGGATCCGTATATTACGTACACCCTGCATATACGGGACAAGTCCGTAGCCCGTATATCAAAAAGTACAGTTCCGTATATGCCCCGTATTTGTCATAAGTACGGGATCCGTATACTTAGTATATCATGCGTATACGGAAAAAAATCCGATGCCCGTATATTAGAAAATACAGGTCCGTATATGTCCCGTATATTAGATGCAGTTGCAGTCCGTATATGTCAAAAATACGGGATCCGTATACTACGTATATCCGGAATATACAGGCTAGTTTACTTGTTCCGTATATTCTAAAATACGACAAGTATACGGGATAAATTTCAAAGACCCTTCGAATACATGGAAATAAAATCTATGTTAAAGCATAACACTAATAAACACCATTTCTAATTGATATTTTTTTTTTGAAAACTCGTATATTTAATATATACGGGAAATATACATGTATGTATATTCGGCGTATACGGGATCCCGTATATGCATGACAAATATACGGACTTCCCGTATACTAGATGTTCCAAATACGGGATTGTATACTAGGTCCGTATATTTGTAATATACACCCCGTATACTCCCGTATTTTCGAAATATACGGGACCGTACACTCCCGTATATTGACCCTTTTGTCGCAGTGAGACACGTCCAAAAACTATGTTGAATTCAAAACGTAGAGCTGTTGAAAATAATATATCTCATATATAAATTTTCTCCCAGGCTATCTTGTCTAAATGATATGTGTACCAATGATGTGTAAATGAATCAAACTGAGAGCTCAATAATTTCAGAAACCACCCAATGTTTTGAACTATCGAACAACTAATACATATCAAATTCCTACAGGCTGCAGGTACTATACTGTTCCTTTTTTTATTTTTGGTTGAAGTTCCCGTCAGAAGATAAGTTCGAATCAATAACATACGATTCCTATCGCATAAACTTTCAGCTTATGTCTTCTAAATTGAAACTGCACCTCAGTATGTTTGTCTTTGATGCTCAGTGCCTATATGCTATAGATCATACTATAAAGGTAAAACCACGATGCATTGGCTGTACTTCGCAAACAACGCTGAACCTCGCCTGTAAGCTGGAATTCTGCTACTGCCTTTAAAATTAGTAGATTACCATACTATGTGACTGTAGATATCTTTCTTCGCTTTCCGACGATCAGCCTATATGCATTTGTATAGCCTTTGACTAGAGTAAAGATGTAACTTTTATGCACTGGTCCTATAACTCATGACCTAGTTAGTTATAATAGTGCAATTCATTTTAAGTCTATGAAAGTTAAACGTCTTCTTTTTAAATAATTCATCCGCATTAACAGTGTACGTAGCTGCCGAGGTATTGGGATAAAATTTTCGTGGACTCCTCTATGTTTTTTACATCTGTCTACCTATTATATACATTAGCACTCCTGTGCTATCTACAGAATTTAGCTCTAATCAGCGCTATTTATAGAAGTTGCATAATGTTTAACTGTGTTTTAAAATGTTCATTTAATAAATGATTTACTTGCTCGTGTTCGACAAACTTGCAAACTCTGAGGTATTGTACTGATCAGTTTCAATTTGAATACATATTTTCTTTGTCTATGTATATTTGCTTACACTGTTATATTATTATACACACCCCTCCTCACGTGACATAAGACACTTGTCTTCAACTCAGTGATGCTCTAAATCCAACCTTTAACATTGATCAATCTTCAAGTTCTCATTTCTTTTCTACTATGTGAAACGGAACCTATTTGCAATAATGTTTAAAATCTAATATTTCACATATTAAGTAAGACATGTACAGCAGACATCTGTCATTGACGTACTTGTGAAAAGAGATCAGTTAGCGTTTCCATATTTAGATGTTTAATAACTTGATGAGACATAAATATGCCGCTGGGCCACCTTCCTTGTAACATTAAAGTTCTAATGTTTCAAATTTAAAATAATTATATTACTTAGTTTAAAAGCTTTTCTACATACTTCAAGACAACTTAGATGAACTATCAAATCGAGGTGTTGTGCTCTATAAGCCATCTGTCAACAGACATGATTGGTACATCTCACGTTCACATTTCTAGCTTTCAGAGGAATTCTATTCTATACAAATATAAAAATACGGAAACTTTAACAACACTGAGTACAAATAGGATGAAACATTTTACAGCTGTCAGACGACACGTTTGATAATTAAAAAAACTCTGATACAAGATCCTTTGACAACATAGAACTAAAGGCTGAGTTGGTTTGACTTAACCTGTTCATGAGGGACAATGCAGTGTTCAACTTCTATTGAAACCCTATTACGTTCAGAACAAAGAGGAGACATTTGCGACCGCCGAATGGTACTTGATACTGCTGCTATTCAATGAAACATTGCATAATGTTTACCAATCAGAATGACAGCAGTATTGCAATTTTCGCAGAGTGGAATATTAGATACTTATGTTTTTGTCAAATAATATATTTGTCGCTTGTCAAACTAGTATATGAATTGAGGCGTAATATAATGTAAGGCAAATGTCCGCCAATATCTAAAAGGATTTTATTACTCAATAGAACATCTATTTCCCTTAAATCAGAAGATATCGGTAATGTGCCAGTTATATGGTATTTTAATTTTGTAGATTTTTATATATTTTAAGTATGTATCGTTATTTTTGACGTGAATTCATTACAATATTTTAATAGAGCAGGTGACACATTACAGGTAAACGTGTGAGAAGAAAATAAATTATACTACTGATGAGTTTGAGTTCGAATGCGCCCTTTCTCTCCTCATTAGATTATTGTATGTGAACTAATCTGAACTGTTAACTGTTTCTATGTAAGAATGGAATCAGTAACTGCGGACTCTTCAAAATATAAGTGATCGAACGAACTACCAGTTCCATTTAGTATTGCAATTTGGTTTTGACGGACTGGTGTTCCGCTCAATTATATATATATATATATATATATATATATATACACACACATTAAGGGATATAATTATATTCAGAACAGTTGACTTTCCCATACGTGAGATCCGCTAGGATACAAGTTCCCATTATAAATTATTATATAGTAGAGAGAATTTATACGAACTAAATCGCCACCACAATACACCAGACCAATTACGGCAGAGCGCCTAGCAGTACAAACGAACATGCACATGCCACAGCAAGTCCATTAACCCAATACGATTAGTTTCGGTGCTGCTTTATATACGAGCCCGAATTGTACTACACATTCGTACTGGTCCAACATTTGCATATATATACTCAAATCTCTTTTTTCATGTCTCACAAATCAGCAGTGACATTTTAGTCTTTTTAACTGATTGGGACCAGAGAAGCTATATTTTCTCTCTCTGAAAGTTAACTGGATCTCGAGGATACATTGAATATAAATATATAGATAATTTGCTTTAAGGGATATAATTATATTTAGAACAGTTGACTTTCCCATACGTGAGATCCGCTAGGATACAAGTTCGCATTATAAATCATTATATTTAATCTTACTGGGTTAGTGGACTTGCTGTGGCATGTGCGTGTTCGTTTGTACTGCTAGGCGCTCTGCCGTAATTGGTCTGGTGTATTGTGGTGGTGATTTAGTTCGTATAAATTCTCTCTACTATATAATAATTTATAATGCGAACTTGTATCTGTGTGTAAGTCTTTCAAAAACTAGATCTGTTTAAGTTTTACTTTTTATACAATAACAAACAAAATACTTAAAAGATTAAGAACTACCTGACGTAAATTTTGGTTAGTGCACTTACTTAACACATTTTCTACCTCGTTCAAAAAAACAACAGCTACAATTTATCAAACTGCATTAATAAGCTTAATTTAGAACGATGGAAGATAAAACCACAGGTGGGTTCTTCAATTTGCCTTGGATGCAGTATTTAGAAACTTAAAATTTACAAAATTTTGTTAAAACAGCTATTCTACTTGACGCAAAATTGAATTGTTCTAACTACCATAATGATTATTACTGGTAGCGTGCAGATAACTGAAACATTAAATATTATAAAGAAAACAAATACTTATACGCATTTTGTTGACAGCAGAATTACAGATGGTTCTTTTATCTGCTTCCTTTAAATTATCTTTCTTCATGCATAATTTTTACTTTCTTAAAGTTTGCTTCATGTACACATTTAAACAATATTTCTTTCAGTGAATATTAAAAAACTAATTGAATTCTGATAAGCTGAGATTACAGAGCTTTGTGTAGCGTTTTCCAACGTCTATTAACATAAACTACTTAGATAACTGTGCCTTAATTGGTCATTGATACAACTGTCTGAAAAACAAAATAAATATTAAGTTTATAGAAATATAAACGAGTATGGTCGACTATGCGAGAGGGCCTTTTGTATTTGGTTTTTGTGGTCAAATAATAAACGATGTAGAAAAGAACACTAATAAAAGAGAACTATGTTACAATAATCGACATTTGTTCACAAATGCATAGAACAACAAGAAGAAAAAATAACAAAGACACAAGATGGCCACCGCCTTTGAACGGTCAGAATTAAAAACACCACATTTATAAGTAACTAGTAACTAGATGTATTACTGGACTATGGTCATTAAACATCGTTAAAATTGTAAAAATCAAACTATACAGATGTTATATTTTTGATTAATACACTGTTTATTCACATTTGTGGTAAATTATCAGCAGTTATAATATTTACTGACATAGAAAAGTTTTTTCCGCTTATGAAGTACAAAATAGGACGAATCGAAGAAGCTTACAACTAATCTTAAAGAAAATTCTGGTCAACGAAATGGAATAACACGTTTTGTAGTTAATGAAATAAACGACATCTGTTTTAATGTCAAGTAACTCTTCAGAGCTGATCTCACATTTCCCATTTTGTCAAATGGAACTTTGTTTTTACTGCATTTAGATGATAAAATAAGGGGATTGTCCTGCTTCATCCATTAGTCGATTTCCATTTACATGTCGCTGTTTTGGGGTGTTTATCGATACCATGCTCATTATTTCGTAGAGTGTGTCCCTAAACACTATTATTGAAGTGTTGCATGATGATCGATTATTTCCGATAAACGTTCTAAGTTTGAGAAGACTTGCGTATGAAGTGCGTCATTTCCGATAAACGTTCTAAGTTTGAGAAGACTTGCGTATGTAGTGCGTCATTTCCGATAAACGTTCTAAGTTTGAGATGTCTGTATGAATGGCGTCATGATGAAGTTAGAGACAAAAGTAGTATAAGAACTACCGCTTTTGAAACAATCTGACCCCATTTAACCTTTAACTCTTGGTCCGAACCAACTAATGCCGGACAATTTAAAACCCACAGGTTTCAAACAGACTAAAAAGTTTTAAACACATATAATATAATGAGTTTACAGAATAAAATATATTGTTTGAAAGAAAGAAAATTTACTGATAATATAAATCCTCACTATGTTACAGCAAAAAACGGGAAAAGAATTATTATGGCTACCTGTTCGTCTTGTGGAAAAATGAAATCAAAGTTTGTTAAAAGTACTATCACAGCAGGTAATTTAGATATTCATAAAGCAATGTTACCTTTATTACCTAAGAAAGGTTAAACACTTCCAGGATATAATTATTGTGGACCAGGAAACCCTTTAGATAACGGACCTCCTGCCAACGAACTGGATGCAGTATGTATGGACCATGACTTTTGCTATGACAGCGGTGTAAAAAAGGGTACATGCGACAAAAAAATGCTTTCCAACTTAAATAAAACTAAATAAAAAACATTTGGAGAAAAGATTGCAAAACATTTAGTTGTAAAACCTATAATTAAAACGAAATACAAACTTGGGCTGGGACATAAGTCAAAAAACGGGAAAAGGGGGTAGAGTATACCCCCGGAATGACATGGAGCGATGAATTAGCAGAAGAATTACACAAACCAATTAAAAGAAAATTTAGGAAACGAAGAGTGATAGTTAATGATATTGATGATACTTGGTCAGCTGATTTAGTTGACATGCAAGCTTTTTCAAGATACAATAAAGGAGTAAAGTACTTGTTAACCGTTATTGATATATTCAGTAAATATGCTTGGGTTATTCCATTAAAGAATAAAACTGGAGAATCTGTTACTGAAGCATTTAATAAAATAGTTTCAGAAGATAGAATTCAGGAACGAAAGTCCCCGAAGACTGCAAGGATTCCAACAAATTTATGGGTAGATGAAGGAAAAGAATTTTATAATAAAACGTTTGAATCATTTTTGAATAAAAATAAAATTAAAATGTACCATACATTTAATGAAGGAAAGGCTGTAGTTATTGAAAGATTTAATAGAAGTTTAAAAAGAATAATGTGGAAATATTTTACAGCAAATAATACTTATACTTATTTAGATAATTTGCAGGAAATGGTTGATAAATATAACAAAACAAAACATTCTAGTATAAAAATGACACCAACCGAAGCTAGTAAAAACTTAAATAAAGGTACTGTTTACTTTAACTTATATGGTAATTTAAAGATACCAAAGAGTAAAGCAAAATTTAAAATTGGTGATCGAGTTCGCTTAAGCAAACTGAAAAGACATTTTGAAAAAGGATATACACCAAACTGGACAGAGGAAATATTTAAAATTTATAAAATTAATAATACAAATCCCAGAACATACACTATTAAAGATTTAAATGATGAAATAATTCAAGGTTCTTTTTATGAACAAGAACTGCTACCTACTACACAAGAAGTTTTTAGAATAGAAAGAGTTATCAGACGAGACTATAAGAAAAAACAAGCTTTAGTAAAATGGAAAGGTTACAATGAAAAATTTAAAAGTTGGATTCCCGAATCTTCGATTCGTTAACGAACCTATGGTTTGGTACCATTTAGTGAATTGGAAGAAATTTTATTTAAAAAATATTAATATTAATATTAATTATATAAATGAGTAATAAAAATCTAATTTCTAATAATAATGGAATATAAACAATAGATCAATTAATTATTCACTTAACTAAACTAGCTGCTGCTTACAGAAAAAGTTAAACATTTTGTGGGAGAGTAAGTACTGGGTTATATATTACAGCAGGTATCTTTGGTTGCTCAGCTGCATTAGCACTTGTTCCAGCTATTCCTATATTTGTAGCAGTTGCTGGCGCTGTTCCAACAATAATTACCATATTTACTAATAGACTAAAACTTGACGACAAGAAATTTATTTTAAAAACACATCATCACAAAATAAAACAACTTATAACAAAAGCACAGATCGGAAAAGTAAATAAAGAAGAAGAGAAAAGTTATTCAGGATATTTTTACAATACTATTAGAAATGCAGAAAGAAAAAAAAATATTCAACACCTCTTGAAATGCATATTAAGGAATTTAAACTTAACGGATATAAAAGTAAAAAAGAAGAAGAGTTGTATTAAACGTTATTAAAGATTATTAAAGATTTTTTCTATAAGTATTTTATATAAATGAGAAAAATTATATCAGTTGAAGGTAATATTGCATCAGGAAAAAGTACGTTTTTAGATACTATTAAAGAATATAATATAATTTTAATATAATTCCAGAACCAATTCACGAATGGCAAAATGTTATTGACTGATTATAATTCATATAACCTTTTTGAACTTGCTGCTCTAGAACCTTCCAAATATTTATTTCCTTTTCAGCTAACAACTTTAAACAGTCATATAAAAATGTTATCTTCTGCTAAACAGTTTGATGGTGTTTCTGTCCTTGAACGTTGTTATTTAACTAACAGTAACGTTTTTACAAAACAACATCACGACAACGGTGTTATAAATGACCCCGAGTGGGCAGTATACAATCTTTTCTTAACTGATCATATTATAAAACCATACGGAAAAATCCCAATTGATGGATTTGTTTATGTTAAAAACGACCCAGAAATATGTTTAAAAAGACTTCAAAAAAGAAACAGAACGGAAGAAAACAGAGTTGGTTTAGATTATTTAGAAAAACTACACAAATTACACGAAAAATGGTTAAACAGAATGTCTCAAGAAGGTATTACAATTTTAACAGTTGATAACAATTAAGAAAAAATGACTTTAAAATCTTATTCAAAAGGTATAGATATTATAAACAAATTTCTCAAATCAATATAATTTCTTTAGGTGCGTTTTTAAAGATTTTTTTCTATAAGTATATTATATATAGATGGCTAATAGAAAGGTAGATAGAATGATTATGCCAAAATATCTAGCACTTTAGGAGAAATAATGAATCCAGACAAAAATTCATATACGAAAGTTCTTAAAAGAAGAAATGTTATTAAATATTGGTTAAATCAAATAGTTAGCGATGAATATAAAAATCATGTCATTGATAAATTACAAAATGTTATAGATCCTTATCTTTTAAAAAATAATTTATTTGAATGGAACTGCGGTTGTCTATTAACTGAAGAAGAAAATGCTGAAAGATTATGTGATTGTCCCAGACCAAATAATATTCGAAACAATCCTAAAAAAGTTATTGCAACGTATTTGGGATACTAATGAAGAAAAAAACATATAAAAGCACTTATGCAGCATCCAAAGACCTTAATATTAATTCAGGGTTAATAACAATGTGCTGCAAAGGAAAAAACCAAGTTAAAAGTGGAATATCAAAAACCAGCGGAAAAAGATATAAATTTAAATATTTTAATTCATCTTAAACTTTATTTGTTTTATTATTTTTTTAATCCTTTTTTCCTTAGTGACTTTTTTTCTAAATATAATATATAGATGGAAATTGAGAGATCTACAAAACAATATTATAAGAAATTTGCAATTAAAATTACATATAGACAAGATCCAAAGAATCAATTATATTTAACTATCAACGACTCTTATGAAATACTTAAATCTGAACTTAAAACTTTAAAAGGTATAAAAATAAACGTTGTTTTAAAATTAACTTTTGTAAAAATGAGTGCAACAGATACAATATATAAATCAGCTTATTTTCAATCAAAGGCTTTAGAAATTATTAACACAAATGAAATAAAAAAAACTTTACGTCAAGCTTTTGATGAAATAATAAATAGAATTGGCAACTGGATTTCAGAAGGAAGTGGCTGGAGAATAGAGTCAGTTGATGATCATTATATAAATAGATATAAGTATAGTCCACTGGCTGCTTCAAGTTATTTAGAGTTACCAAAGAAATTACAACATCCAATGAAAGGATTAATAAATATAAAGAATGATGATAACGAATGTTTTAGATGGTGTCATTTAGCTTACAAATTTCCTGTAACAAAACATTCTGAAGTTGTCTTGAAGTTTCAATTATTACTTGCGCCTGGTCCTTTGGGATCATGGAGTCCATTCAACACATATATAATAGAGTTCCGCTTAAGCCGGTGCTAGGGGGCGTAAGAGGTGTTGCACATTTCATTACCTCTCATGAACAGACTCAACCAAACCGAGTCTGTTATTATTCTTCTTGGTTGCATTCTTTGCTTCCAAAGGATCTTTTTACAGATTTTATTATATGGTTACGAGTTATGAAGTCTCAGGTTCCTAATACATTTGCACGACGTAATAATAATTATTATATGCGGATAAAATGAGCAATACGCCTGCACATGGTGTCGAAAACATTTGTTACGAAATAGCTAATTTATGTGGAAAGTTCTTGGAGTAATGCTTTACTATCCTAATTATCTATACAGTATTGATTACCGGCGTACGCATGTACGTACTATCTAATAAGTGTAATTTTCTACAAGTTCAAATGGTAATTATGATGCTGAGACTTTGCAACACTGTATGTGAGACGTTGTCACATAATGTATGTTATCGTTGCGGCCTTGCAACATTTATGTAGCTTACATAAGTGTATTTGTAACTAGTTCGTTGTATCTTGCAAAATGCTACAAATAGCTAATATATCTTCTACACATCAAACTTATCTTTTCAGTTATGAAAACGTAAAATATATGCTTAATTACACATAATAAGTGAATCAACAAGGTCATTCGAAGCGATACCGTAGCTTCATCGTTGAGGTATGTCACATGATATCGATGAGACTTGACTTACGTTGGAACGTAGTTCTCCCGGAGTGGATACCAAGCGTAAAAAAAACTAAAATATCAAGTCATTTTCGGAGGTAAACGGGGATTGTTAAAAAAACTTCTTTTTTCATCGGCAAAAGACGTAAGTGTATGTCTCATTTTGCTATTTTCTTCCCCCAATGACAGGCTGGGGCCCCTTCCCCCAGTCTTAAAAAAAACCCTGCCTGGACATGATTGTGAAATATTTTACACGAGTGTGTACCTGACAAGATACCATTTATTAAAATCGGACATAAGGTTATGAAGGTATGACTGTTCTGACAAGGTCAATCCCTAGATTTAATATATGAAATATGCATATTTTCACGAAAAATTGTACATTTTGAGACGGTTCGACGTAAAATATATACAAATTACATATCTTTCTAGACGATGTTTAGATTTAAGTTATAAAAGTTATTTCATCAAAATATCATGGAACATTCTACAATAATTTGAAGTTAATGAAAAACACGGATTTTTCCGTACGGAAATACAGCTTTTGTCCTAAATTACGTACAGACGGACGAACAGATTTTTTTTGTTACAACCTTTCAGATATTATATTTATTATAAAGATAAGTGTTAAGATTTTATCTACAGTAATTAACGCAAAATAGCACGTTTTCCTTATTTTACGGCTAATATTTTACAAGCCTAAAATGCCAAAGCTCAGCAAATGCTCTCGACGGCGTGTCCGTCGGGGAAAAATGATTTTCATATTTGTTTAAATGATAGTTCCAACTACTTATTAAAATTAATTTCAATTTGATATCGTGTTCCTACGCTTTTTATAATAAAATGAAATTGATGAAATTTTCGAAGAATAATGCGACAATAATTACCGTTATACGGTTCCTATAGCAAGTCTACAAATCGTACAGACTGACAAAACTTACCTGAATCTATTTTTTCCAGGGAAATAATAGACATGAACCGTGTTACTTTAGTTGTTGAAAAATATGTTTTAGATAAATAAGATATATTTACGTGTTTCTTTTTACGTTTGGACCTGGCACCCATGTTTAAGCCCGAGCGACCCTTAGGATCGGGTTTAAACCTTGTGCTATACCTTTATGAAATAGTTACAAATACACATAACTTTTATTAAGATATCTTTAGTACTTTTGCCGTAATATTTGATTGGAAATGACCATTTTAAAAAAATAATTTCAGGCTCGGGGCCCGAACCCCATTAGAGACCAGTCTGACCCAACAAGGGGGTTCTGAATGACTTTTATTGTGTAGTATTTAATAATATCTAGCTAAAAGTGTCAAACCCTACGAGAAAAATATAGGTTTTGACACTTTAAATTCGATTCAAAAATTCGATATCATGTCCGAAACCCGGACCCGAGGGGTGAGAGGAAAAATGTTCGAATCTGACCTTAATCTTTTACATATCGACTGCGTAACCCCTGCGTGATTTTGCCTGGGTATGTCCATCATTTTAAGCCCTTTAGAAAAAATCCATGATTTTACTTGGTAGTCTAAGAGCTGAAAAAAGAGATGGTGAAAAGTGAAAATCTAAAAGAAGTGCATTATTCTGGGAATTCGACTTCCTCATTTTTTGCAGTTGATTTTTAAGGTCAGGGTTAGGGGCCAGGTCAAGGCCGACCCTTTGGTAGATCTACTTGGGGACCAACCAAAGTTCGTCGGAAAATCCCGACCGGGTTCACTTTCTAAGTCGAAAAAAAGATATCAACTTTAACCCGTTTGATCTTTGACTGTTTCTTTGATTACTACTATGTATTTTGATACCAGGATCATCATTTAAATGTTCAGAATTACCTAAGCTTTATATTTGAATCGAACGGTTGAAGGCAGACTTTTTTTCTTAGTATAAAATATTGCCGACACCAGTACGGGGAGCGTTTATTAGGTTTTACTGTTGTACCAGTTATTCCCCTTTACTTAAAAGGGCCCATTTTAGCGCAAAGAAACGAATTTTGCTTGACAACATACAATTGAAATGACTCATGACAAATGTCATTCATATGACAAAATCAAAATAAAATTGAAAATAGGAATAAGAAGTTAGCAAAATGAATTCTTAATAATAATTAAAATAGTTGCATATAAAGTCCTTTAAATTAATTTTGACTTAACGGTTTTCATATTGATGGCATAGTTAGCAAACTGAATACATGTACTTAATTATTATTACAATTTCTGCATATGAATTCTTATGATTGAATTATAAGAATCATTTTAATTTTCATTGGTTACAACATTAAAAGTAGTGTTATAATTAAAATGTTACAATTTACATATAAAAAGGGATAATGCGCTTCTAAACAGCAACATTGGAAAGGAATTGGCATATTGAAATATCAACTACTATAATTGGTGGAGTGGCGGATATCCCCTTCCATACTCTGGGAACTGTAATTCAGTCACAAAAGAAAAACGGAAATTATTATAATGAAGGAGTTATAATGAAGTCCTTAGAAATAACATGTTATGGGGTTGGCTGAACAAGAAGGAATTTGCGTCTAAAATAAGTGAATATTACCTATATTTAAGTCACCTAAGAGAATTGATGAACTTGCTCATTAACATTTTTCTGAAAAAAAATCCAGGTTATTCTTTTGGATATATCTGAACGGAATGACTGTTTAACTGAATCAGTCTTCAACAACTGTCATCCACTTTCAGATAACTGGCATTATGAGAAGAAATTTTCAGCATAAACATGCACTTATTGCAATTTTTGTTTTCAAATCCATGAGCATTACTATCCCGCTCCTGGCTCTGGAACTTTCTGAGATGCTCTTGAGTGTCTTCTACCTAACTAAGAAGCCAGCCACTACTGGTTCTTCCCAGGAAGACGGCTTCGCGTGTATCGGTGCTATACACCGGGCACGTTAAAGAACCAGACTGTCTATTCACAAAGAGCTAAGGCTAAGGTAGCCTGACAGGTCTGTATCTCTCTCTCTCTCTCTCTATATATAGACCCGTTATGAAAATTGACAAATTGCGTGATATTACGTAATCTCCTAATGATGTTACGACATTATTCGGCTGTTTATGTAGCTCAAACGAGCAGGCAGCCGGAGAAAGCCGATATTGCCTACGGAGTAACGTAATCGCACGAAAATTTCCGTCATTCATTTCGGGTCCATTACCTAAAATAGGATGCTCAAATAATTATCATCAAATCAATCAGCATGTCATTAATATGATTGTATCATAGCTCGGTGTTTTTTCTTAACAAATTTGGTGCAGGTAATTCGTATACTCTGAGTACAGGGTGCGGTAACTAAAAGTGTGCAGGTATTTAATACCCGCACGCTAGTTACTGCACTGTTGGAAAGAAAAGTATGCCATCGTGTCTGGAACAGTAGACTTATTGATTTTCTGCTCCTCTAGCATTGGTTTATTTTACCTGGGCTTTACACATTTGTAAAGCAAGGATTTTAAGTACTCACTGAACTGCTGTATATGGCAATGTGGAACGCCTATAACTACCATATATGGATGGCTATGATACAAAACAGAAAGAACATTTAAACTCTCGGGTAAACGATTTATACTCGGGGGATATGCCCCCTCGTACAAATCGTTTACCCTCGAGTTTCAATGCTCTTTCTATTACTTATAGTGATAAAGCGCAGAATATCTGATTAACTATAGTTCTTATGTAATAAGGTTATTTGTAGCAGTACCTTAATCGGCAATATTGTATTCGGCTTGGATGGATTTTGCCAGGCTTGGATCCCACGACAGGCCTGCGCTGAATGTGATCCGACCTGGGCCGAATGCATCATTGCAGGTCAAGATACCGCTTTAATGATCCTTTTATCATATATACTCAGCAAAAGTTCTAACTCAACACTTTTGAAATATGGATTTCTTGCTATAGTCGGTAATACAAAATGTATATCTGTATGTCGTCTGCTAAGTACCTACGTATCGTCCTACAGATAACCGATATTATTTTATACAAATATCCTCTCCTTCATTGATTTCCAACGTGCACGTGCATTACGTGCTTTTTATGTTTTAATATCTACCGGTCGCTCTACACGGTCCAAAATTTGTGTATATGAAAACTGTGTGATCAGTTCACAGTGAAAAACAAAACAGTTTCCTGTTTCCACAAGTAGGCACCGGATGACGTTAGATGACAAAGGGTGCTCCGTCGGAATGGTCCACAGTGGCATATCAAACCGAGAGGTACACGCTTAAACAACATGTTTTATATGAAATAGTATTCCAAAACTAGTTGAAACGAAAATAACATTCGTGTGCTACCGTGGTGTTCAAAGTCCCCTGACTTGAACCGCATTGAACACCTTTTGGATGAACTTGGGCGAAGTGTCAGGAGTCTGGGACCTGTTCCTCTTAATCTCCATGAACTAAAAAATGCTGTTGTAAGAACATGGAATGCTATTCCATAGGGGCGTATCCGGCCGTTCATTCGATTCATGCATTCCAGGTGTGCTGCCGGGCACAAGAGATACTAAGATCTCGGATTGTGTGACTTTTCATTTTGGGGGTTGTATTGTTCAAAATGTTCAAGCTTCAATGAATTTTGTTGAAATATGTTCAAAAGTTAGCGAGATATATCCAAAAGTTGCTGAGTATACATATACCTAAGGCAGAATTATGGTGGCTGATTACTGCCATTTCGTGTGTTCGTGTCGGCGAGGCAAAATGTCCAAGTAACGAAAACACGAAAGGTCGAAATAATGCTTATTTGTCGTGTGTTTGCCTTTCGACTTTCGAGGCGAATATACGAAGTAACCAAACATTGAAGGCGAAATAACGAAATTTCAGAGGCGAACACACAACTTTTGTATTAATCACTTTTCATATCGGCGGGTATTAAGGTTTGCGCAAGTTCATCAATTCTCTTAGGTGACTTAAATATAGGTAATATTCACTTATTTTAGACGCAAATTCCTTCTTGTTCAGCAAACCTTTTTTGTACTTTTTGTGCTTTTTGTACTTTTAGCATGTGTAAATGTTGAGTTCTGCTCAACCCGGGGCTAGAGGGCGTGGACGGTAGCTTGCATTTCCACTACAGTCCATGAACAGGCTCAATCAAACCGAGCCTGCAACATTTTCGTTTTTGTCGTGTTGGGCGACCTGTGAAGTTTCCTTATTTTTCTATTTTATTATCACAGCAGCGTTGTTTGTGCCGTGTGGCGGCCGTAACAAGTCTCCCCGTACATTCAATCAGGGCTGTTATATTTCGATCTTCTCAGATCGTTCAGCACGACTTTTATGTCGTGTTATTGGTACTGTTTAATTTCTCAGCATGACCATTTCGGCCTGGGTGGTTCCAATACTCCCGCTTTCATAGCCTTGAGTATTGTATAATCACCCCTTGGATATAGTGCCTGCTTTTTTAATTTTGTCTTTTGACAGTTCTTGTGATATGCAGGCTCCATAACCTCAGATCCCCTTTCTAAATTCCAGTTTGTTTAGTTCTGCCCATTGTTTTCTCGTTAGGGGCAAACCCATTACTTTATCTGGGAACCAAATGCCGCTCTTCATGGAATTACACGCCTCAACACGTGTATCATTGAAGGTTCCATGTTCACCGCCGTTTGAATACATCTGCGGATGTCTCTAAATTGCTTTTTGTACATTTAGCATGTGTAAATGTTGAGTTCTGCTCAACCCGGGGCTAGAGGGCGTGGAGCTTGCATTTCCACTACCGTCCATGAACAGGCTCAATCAAACCGAGCCTGCAACATTTTTGTTTTTGAGCGACATTTTTCTATTTTAAAACTTCATGTTGTTGCCCTTCTTTTGACGTGTCTCCGTGTATTCGACTCGAAAGGAGAACACACGAAAATTGAGCTGTTTTTCCCACCTTTCGTTACTTCGACACGCCGACACGAACACACGACAAATGTTTCGTGTAGGGTAAGCCTTTATACACTATAATAATGGCGCATAATGGGGCGTAATGTATATATGAATTTATTACAAGAACTGAAATACATGAAGGGTGACATGTTTTATTGCATATGAAACACTTTCTATAATAAATTGAGAAGATTTATTTGTATAAATGGTAAAACACATTATCTAGATAGCTTTCAAAGTTCAGGTCGGCGTAATGATATGCCCCGTAAGACTGACAGAAGCTTAATATATGTATAAATTTAATACTAGTGATAAAATATCTAAACAATGACATCTTTTATGTAATATAAATCATTATCTTTCATCAATTTAGGACAAATATTATTTTATAAATGGTAAAACACGTTATTTAGATAGCATATTCATTTCAGCAGCATATGTGTAATTGTTATGCTTATGCCTACACGAAAGGACGAAATTGCTCATTTGTCGTGTGTTCGTGTCGGCGGGTCGAAGTAACGAAAGGTCGAAATAATGTTTATTTCTCGTGTGTTCGACTTTCCAGGCGAATACACGAAGACACGACAAAAGAAGGGTACAACACAAAGTTTTGATACCCGCCGACACGAAAAGTGATTAATACAAAGGTTCGTGTCTTCGCCTCTGAAATTTCGTTATTTCGCCTTCAATGTTTCGTTACTTCGTGTATTCGCCTCGAATGTCGAAAGGCGAACAACCGACAAATAAGCATTTTTTCGACCTTTCGTGTTTTCGTGTCTTCGACATTTCGACCCGACACGAACAAATATGCATTATTTTGACCTTTCGTGTTTAATTTACTTCGACATTTCGCCTCGCCGACACGAACGCACGAAATCGCAGAAATCAGTCACCATACAGAATGGACTTAAATTTAAAACAAATATTGCTGAAAACTTGAAGAAGTGCCACCATTCAATATTTTAATACGTTTCCGTATTCGTCTGGAGATGAATACATGAACAGGCTCAATCAAACCGAGCATGCAACATTTTCGTTTTTGTCGGGTTGAGCGACAAGCGAAGTTTCCACCTTTCTCTGTTGTTTTTTTTTTTTTGTGTTCATCAGCGAAATACAGACTGTATTTCAGACCGAACATTCCCAGGTATATAATAAAACAGTCTACTTATTATAACAACCATATTCGGACATTGTTACTTGTAAGTGGGTTCACGCAGTTGAAGTTTGTCTATCATGAATTCGTTCAATGTTTCTTTCATTTGTGTTCTATTTTAATGTATGTACAAGGAACGTCTCACATGTACAGAATTTTTGAGGTACCTTGATTTATGTATTATGAATTGTTATCAATAGTTTTAAAACAATACTTAAATTGTAGGAACTATATCTAGGTTATATTGTCTATCCTAAGAACTATTACTAGGTTGTATTGTCTTTTGTAGGAACTTTAACTAGGTTGTATTATCTGCTGTAGAACCTATAGCATGCGTACATGTTTGATGATTATTTTAGGAACTATAAATAGGTTTTATTCTCTATTATAGGAACTATAATTAGGTTGTATTGTCTGTTGTAGGAACTGTAACTAGGTTGATTTGTCTATTGTAGAAACAGTACGAGGCTGTATTGTCTATGGTAGAAACTATAACTAAGTTGTATAGTCCATAGTAGAAACTATAACCAGGTACTTCTGTACTCGCTGTACTTCTATTGTAGGAACTATTACTAGACTGCACTGTCTACTGTAGGGACTTTTACTAGGCTGTATTGTCTACTGTAGGGAGTATAACTGACTGTAAAGTCTAATGTAGGAACTATAACTAGGCTGTAATTTTATTGTAGGGAGTATAACTAGACTGCACTGTCTATTGTAGGGAGAAAAAACTAGGCTGTACTTCTATTGTAGGAACTATAACTAGACTGCACTGTCTACTTTAGGGACTATAACTAGGCTGTACTTCTATTGTAGGAACTATAACTAGGCTGCACTGTCTACTGTAGAGACTATAACTAGGCTGTACTTCTATTGTAGGAACTATAACTAGGCTGCACTGTCTACTGTAGGAATAACTAGGCTGCACTTCTATTGTAAGAACTATAAGTAGGCTTCACTCTCTACTGCAGGGACTATAACTAGGCTGTACTTCTACTGTAGGAACTATAACTAGGCTGCACTGTCTACTGTAGGGACTATAACTAGGCTGTACTTCTATTGTAGCAACTATAACTAGGCTGTACCGTCTATTGTAGGAACTATTACTACTCTGTACTTCTACTGTAGGAATTATAACTAGGCTGTACCGTCTATTTAGGAACTATTACTACTCTGTACTTCTATTGTAGGAACTATTATTACTCTGTACTTCTATTGTAGGAACTATAACTAGGCTGCACTCTCTACTGTAGGGACTATAACTAGGCTGTACTGTATATTGTAGGAACTATAACTAAGCTGTATAGTATATTGTAGGAACTATAACTAGGCTGCACTGTCTACTATAGGAATAACTAGGCTGCACTTCTATTGTAGGAACTATAAGTAGGCTTCACTCTCTACTGCAGGGACTATAACTAGGCTGTACTTCTACTGTAGGAACTATAACTAGGTTGCACTGTCTACTGTAGGGACTATAACTAGGCTGTACTTCTATTGTAGCAACTATAACTAGGCTGTACCGTCTATTGTAGGAACTATTACTACTCTGTACTTCTATTGTAGGAACTATAACTAGGCTGCACTCTCTACTGTAGGGACTATAACTAGGTTGTATTGTATATTGTAGGAACTATAACTAAGCTGTATAGTCTATTGTAGGAACTATAACTAAGCTGCACTATCAATAGAAGGAACTATTACTAGGCTGTACTTCTATTGTAGGAACTATAAGTAGACTGCACTGTCTACTGTAGGGATTATAACTAGGCTGCTGTATAGTCTATTGTAGGAAGTATAACTAGGCTGCACTGTCAATTGTAGGGACTATAACTAGGCTGTATACAAAATGTAGTCTATTATAGGGACTATAACTAGGCTGTACTGTCTATTGTAGGAACTATTACTAGGCTGCACTGCCTATTGTAGTAAATATAACTGCGATGTATAATCTATTGTAGGGACTATAACTAGGCTGTATAGATTATTGTAGGGACTATAACTAGGCTTTATAGTCTATTGTAGGGATAATAACTAGGCTGCACTGTCTATTGTAGGGACTATAACTAGGCTGTATAGTCTATTGTAGGAAGTATAACTAAGTTGTACTGTCTATTGTAGGAACTATAACTAGGCTGCACTATCTACTGTATGGACTATAACTATGCTGTACAGTCTATAATTGCAGTGACTATAACTAGGCTGCACTGTCTGCTGTATGGACTATAACAAGGCTGCATTGTCTATTGTAGGGACTATAACTAGGCTATATAGTCTATTGTAGGGAGTATGATTAGGCTGTATAGTCTACTGTATATACTATAACTAGGCTGTATAGTCTATTATTGTAGTGACTATAACTAGGCTGCACTGTCTGCTGTACGGACTATAACTAGGCTGCACAGTGTATAATTGTAGTGACTATAACTAGACTGCACTGTCTGCTGCATGGACTATAACTAAGCTGTATTGTCTATAAATGTAGTGGCTATAACTAGGCTGCACTGTCTATTTTAGGGACTCTAACTAGGCTATATAGTATATTGTAGGGAGTATAACTAGGCTGCCCTGTCTGGTGTATGGACTATAACTAGGCTGTATTGTCTATTGTATGGACTATAACTAGGCTGCACTGTCTATTGTAGGAACTATAACTAGGCTTTACCGTCTATTGTTGGAACTATAACTAGGCTGTACTTCTAATGTAGGAACTATAACTAGGCTGCACTGTCTACTGTAGGAACTATAACTAGGCTGTACTTCTACTGTAGGAACTATAACTAGGCTGTATTGTCTATTGTAGGGACTATAACTAGGCGGCTGCACTGTCTATTGTAGGAACTATAACTAAGCTGCACTATCTATAGAAGGAAGTATAACTAGGCTGTACTTCTATTGTAGGAACTATAAGTAGACTGCACTGTCTACTGTAGGGACTATAACTAGGCTGCTGTATAGTCTATTGTAGGAAGTATAACTAGGCTGCACTGTGAATTGTAGGGACTATAACTAGGCTGTATACAAAATGTAGTCTATTATAGGGACTATAACTAGGCTGTACTGTCTATTGTAGAAACTATTACTAGGCTGCACTGCCTATTGTAGGAAATATAACTGCGATGTATAGTCTATTGTAGGGACTATAACTAGGCTGTTAGTTTATTGTAGGGACTATAACTAGGCTTTATAGTCTATTGTAGGGATAATAACTATGCTGCACTGTTTATTGTAGGGACTATAACTAGGCTATATAGTATATTGTAGGGAGTATAACTAGGCTGCACTGTCTGCTGTATGGACTATAACTAGGCTGTATTGTCTATAGTAGGGACTTTAACTAGGCTGCATTGTCTATTGTAGGAACTATAACTAGGCTGTACCGTCTATTGTAGGAACTATAACTAGGCTGTACTTCTATTGTAGGAGCTATACCTAGGCTGTATTGTCTATTGTAGGGACTATAACTAAGCTGTACTTCTATTGTAGGGTTATAACTAGGCTGTACTTCTATTGTAGGGAGTATAACTAGGCTGTACTTCTATTGTAGGAACTATATCTAGGCTGTATTGTCTATTGTAGGGACTATATCTAGGCTGTACTTCTATTGTAGGAACTATAACTAGGCTGTACTTCTATTGTAGGAACTTAACAAGACTGCACTGTCTACTGTAGAGTTTATAAATAGGCTGTACTTTTATTGTAGGAACTATAACTAGACTGTATTGTCTATTGTAGGGACTATAACTAGGCTGTACTTATATTGTAGGGCTATTACTAGGCTGTACTTCTATTGTAGGAACTATAACTAGGCTGTACTTCTATTGTAGGAACTATAACAAGACTGCACTTCTATTGTAGGAACTATAACAAGACTGCACTGTCTACTGTAGGGACCATAAATAGGCTGTATAGTCTATTGTAGAAACTTTAACCAGGCTGTATAATTTATTATAGGAACTTTGATTAGGCTGTATATTCTATTGTAGGTGTATATTCTAAATCTGTGTTCACTGATTACGCTTTAGCAATTCGAAAATGATATAACAAACAGTGTGTTAACCTCAGGCAATTCGTCATCGATACGTTACTTCAGAAAGAGAATTTATCTATTAGCGGGAAGGGAAGTAGGTTAATGAAGTCATGAGGTTAATGCACTATTAGTTTTTCAAGTAAAAACAAGTTAAGTATCTCTCTGCGACATTGTATTGTGTCTTGGTGATTTGAGAATCACAAATAGACAATATTAGTCTTCAGAAGAAATCCTATTTACAAACATTATTATATGTTACAAAAATTGCTTTAACTAAGTACACATCCATTATGATTTTTCCCATAATATCATTTGCAATTTTCTATTTTTGGTACAACTACTGATGTACAATGTACTGCTGAATATATTAACCACATTTCAATGTCTGACTGCAATACAGCTGATTTTCATAGGCTTATTATTATTGTTTCTTCTAAAGTTATATTATTAGAGTTCAAGATCAGTTACACGGTTTCTGCACTCGATATAAGCGACAAATGACTTATTTATAAACGATTCCGTCCCGTCACGACGGGTCGGTATTACGATAGGACTTGTGCTAAAACAAAACACGAAATGAGCCGCACCATGAGAAAACCAACATAGTGCGTTTGCGACCAGCATGGATCCAGACCAGCCTGCGAATCCGCGCAGTCTGGTCAGGATCATTGCTGTTCGCTTTTGAAGCCTTTTGCAATTAGAGAAACCGTTAGCGAACAGCATGGATCCTGACCAGACTGCGCTGGTCGAAAATGCACTATATTGGTTTTCTCATGGTGCGGCGCTAATATCGAATACAGTTGAGGATTTTACCTCGCTTTCTGTGCGAGCAATTGGAAAAGCATCGGCAAGCTGAGAGCCATCTGTTGCAATGTATAAATCAAAAGAGCTGCTTGCTTTTTGCTAAACTGGCCAATGGTATACAGGAATATGGGCGGCGGTTACCGCCAAAATTAGTAAATATACAATCCATTCATAAACAAGTCAGTCAGTGCAGTGCATTTCAACGCCGTCTAGTCTAAAACTCCTTCCTGTCCAATAAATTTGCATTATGAAACCCATGAAACTGACTGTCCAACTTAAATGAAATACAGTTTAAAAATGGCATAAGATCTTCCGCACCCCTCCCCCACCCCCGTATCAAATTTTGATACGCCGCTCCAAATCATACAACACGGTTTCAGTATGCATTAGACGGCGCCAAGCTTTAATGAATCGTTTCATTTTACACTGCACGAACTCATGTTGCGTTAAACGTCTTCACATTGGACTTCATGGCATCAAGTTTTTATACACCGCTCTTAATTACACAAATCGGTTTCAATATGCATTAGACGGCGTCAAGTTGTAATAAACCATTTCATTTTACACTGCACGTACTCATGTTGTGTTAAACGGCTTCACATTGAGCTGCATGGTATCATATTTTGTTGGATGATTTCATATTATGGTGCATCGCAACAAGTTTTTCAATGCATCGTTCCATGTTTAGATAGATGGAATGAAGTTTTGTATTAAATGGTTTCAAAATACAATGCGTTGAATGCAAATTTATTGGACGGGATGGAGTTTTAGACTAGGCGGCGTTGAAATGCACTGCACTGACTGACTTGTTTATGGATGGATTGTATATTTACTAATTTTGGCGGTAACCGCCGCCCATACAGGTATATGTGTACCCGTTAAGCCTCGGTTGTTTTTGTTTTGAACATTAGCATAGTAAAAAGGCCGCTGACTAGCTTTTTACAAAAGAGCTAACATTGTGATAAGTTACTATAAGTACTTACAAAAATATTTGTACCTTAGTGTACACGTGGATATTACAAATGAGATTTCTTGGTGACCTGGAGGAGGAGAGACGTAGTTCTGTCAGGGGAATTATTGCGCGACTTTAGGAGCGCAAAATTATTTCGCGAACAAAACGAGTGCGTCATTATGACGCTTTCAAATCACACGCAGTTAATCAATATAACTCGTGATTACCAGTGCTTCAATGTTTCGTGCCATTAAACGCATTTTCTACACCTTCATACGAACAAATCAAGACGATTCATATGGAATTCCGGCCGTACCTATGAAATGGGACACTGACCAGCAATGCACCTATTTGTATCAAGGATTTCTTTAATTTTAGAACCGTGAATGAAAGTTATTGTCTTCTTTCGTCTGAACTGCAAGTCGCAATATTCTCCTGAATATGTTCACGTTAATATTCAACCGATGTAAGGAAAGTTAGCTTGAAAAATATGTAAGTTGCAAGTAATGTTTTAATGAATGCAAAATAGAAAAATGACAAATCTGAGCCGGCTGACGTCACATGGCGTTGCCATAAGCAGTAGAATTTACTTTTGACTTGTCAAAAAAAATACGATTTTGACATTAAAGAAATGATTTTTTTCGGAGTTCATGCAAAATGAACGACAAAATAGGATCGGCAAATCCGTGAATTGCGCGCGATTCATGTTTAATTTGCCGATTCTGTTTGCCTTCAGTTGCCATGGTTACAATGTTGTAATTCTTATAGAAAGAATAAAACACAAACAAAATGTTTCAATTCTTTTTCCTGCATTTACTTTACTTCGCAATCAACTGTAGATGCATTTATTCAACTTTGGACCAAACTTTAGATGCAAACTTAATACCAAAAAATAGTAACTCATTTCAATGAGTAATTTATATAGATGTCACACATCTGGGTTGTATATATTTTGCATCTATATTAGAATATTAAAATAAATTTGCTATTTAGAAAGGTCATTCGGATTCGTTTTCCATTATCTTAAAAAAGCATTTATGTTGTGCCATTGGTGTGAGAACAGAAACTATATACATCTATTTCAATATTCTATAAATAGAATAGACGTTTTGTGGCATTTGTCATCATAAACGCATCGTAGATTTTACAACCCGCTTGCCTTTTACAGCCCGCCCGCTTAGCTCAGTAGGGAGAGCGTTGGTCTACGGATCGCGGGGTCGCGAGTTCGAACCCCGGGCGGGGCGTCTGTTCTCCATGACGATTTGACAAAAGACATTGTGTATGAAATCATTCGTCCTCCAACTCTGATAATTCATCGGGGGAAGTTGGCAGTTACTTGCGGAGAACAGGTCTGTACTGGTACAGAACCCAGGAACACTGGTTACGTTAACTTCCCGCCGTTACATGACTTAAATACTGTAAAAAACGGCGTTAAACCCAAAACAATTTATTTATTTATTTTGTTGGGTTTAACGTCGCACCGACACAATTATAGATCATATGGCAACCTTTCAGCTTTGATGGTGGAGGAAGACCCCAGGTTCCCATCCGTGCATTATTTCATCACGAGCGGGCACCTGGGTAAAACCACCGACCTTCCGTAAGCCAGCTGGATGGCTTCCTAACATGAAGAATTCAACGCCCCGAGTGAGGCTGGAACCCACATCGATGAGGGGTAAGTGATTTGAAGTCAGTGACCTTAACCACCCGACCACGGTGGCCCCTAAACCCAAAACAAACAAACATATTCTTTAATTTAGGGTGCATGTGAATGTTGTATTCGCTCGGAGCATTGCTGATTACATCTTGAAAGGAACTGGTGGAAGACTCTATGATAGCCAGTTTGTGTAGCCCTTGGGATACTGATTTGATAACTCTTCCGGTCGGTTACGTAGAACTTTTATAGCGTTTCCCCTGATGCTCTTTCTGCAAAGACATCATGTGCGTGTGTTAATGTTTTAAGGCTTGCTTTTTATATAACGTTACAAGATCAGTTTTGTCTTGTACATTCCATGTCTTCTGTAACTTTTTCGTGTGTTAGGAATTCGCTGAAAATGGTGGGCGTTATGAGTGAGATTACATGCCTACCTTCAACTTGTTTAAACTCCCAAGTGGGCTTTTTCCTGTTGACCGTTCCTAGCTGGTCCCCCAACGTGTTGCTTCGTTCTTGTTGTTTATATATTGCACTTGATAAACGTTTATTGTATATAATTATGTTATACATATTAACACATCATACATACACTGTTATGAGGTTTGAGGAGGCTTGATATGTGACTTTTCCTGTTGGGTATATAATTTGAAATCATTTAATTTCACGGGTTTGAAATTTAATCGTTTTAACCAAAGCTTCTATTTCGTTGGATATGAGTTCATGGATTTCAAATTTTGAACATAAACTGAATGAGAAATATTAACCTTTTTGTGGGAATTCAATTTCGAGGGTTGACTCGCAATATATTCACGAAAACTAGTCCCCAATGAAAATAATGATTTCACAGTAGCACTTTTCTGCCCTCCCCATAACTGCATTGGGATTTTAGCATTACTTGGCATAAATATTCTCTATAATGAGACAATTTGTCATGCGCAACACCTAGATCCCTGACTTAAAGGTCAAGGTCACGCTTGGAGGTCAAATTTCAATATGGTTTTTTACCTGTGAGGTCCATAACTCTGCCATCCAACAAGGGATTTTAATATTTTTGGCGCAAATGTTTTCCAGAACGAGACAACATGACATGCACAACATCAGGACCCTTAGCTCAAACATCAAGGTCACAATCAGAGGTCAAAGGTCGCTAAAGTATTTTCCTGTCCGGTCCATAACATATAGGTTATAAAAAATTCACCAAACATTTACCATGGTTCTACAAATCACTTACAACTTACACCAAATGGAGCACTATGGGAGACATGGACTTTTTCCACGATAATAAAGTTAAATTTTATTCATTTTTGACAAAACTTAAGACGAAGAAGACAAAAACACTGAATTGATCTATTAAAGCATAACTTCATTATTGTGCTAAATAAAGAAGAGGAATTTCTCTTACTGAAGCCAGTTTCATTACTTAAATTCGATAACCCTGCTGGCTTAAACAGGAAACGTTTTCTTTTCTAAAAAAGAAATACGATTCTGCTCTATATGTAAACAAATGCGCTTTAACATGCAGTTATATTATCAAATGAGTGATCACACATTTTGACGAAAAATTCAAACTTCCTTTCTGGAGTACAACAAATAAAAATTCAAAAAGTATTTGTTTTTATATGACTTGGTTACTATAGCATATTTTGATATTGTATAGCGTATATGTAAGCAACGTCTTACGAGGACAAATTACGACAGACTGGTGCAAAATAGGATTCAGCCAAGTGCAAATATCGCACATGTTTAAAGCAATATTTCTGTGCATGGTGAATTCTTATATGACTTTCTAAGCCTTATGTGAATTTGTAGAGAAATGCTACTTCCGTGACGAGCAAAAACGGTGTTTTGTTCAAATGAATTCCATCTTAAGTGTGCACCAGAATATACCTTAGCGAAACAAAAAAAGAAGGACAAAGAAC
The DNA here is from genome assembly GCF_021730395.1 of Mercenaria mercenaria. Lineage (NCBI taxonomy): Eukaryota > Metazoa > Mollusca > Bivalvia > Venerida > Veneridae > Mercenaria > Mercenaria mercenaria. Next base: position 6,181,110 of record NC_069378.1, read on the forward strand.
GTAACCCCTTTCAACGTAATCCTAAAGAAGTGCATAAATGTATATATCATGTATACACCGGACAAACTATTATCTTTACAAGATAACTACGTCTGTGTCTCTTAACAGAAATCAAAAATCACCAGAACAATTTTGATGAAAATATGACAGGAAATCAGCATGTTAAATAGTTAAACATGCCATTTTTCTACTCAGAAATTTTATTATCACATTTTAGATTTTAAAGAACACGTCTATGAAGCATCATTTAAGCTTTTAAAACTTAAAATAAACGATTTTTGTGGAAGAAAAAATAACAAAAATTACGAATGAAAGTATGTTGTACTAATAATGAAGGATATAAATGTATTGCTTAGAATACTAGTAGAAATAATAATTGGATGATATTGTCCTTTGCTTTTTGCAGGTAGACTTTGGGGAATGTGGCTTTTCCTGTTGGGCTTTTGTCACAGTATTTTAAGATAAGGGTAACGTAATGACAATTTGGATATTTACGTATTTACAGTACGCAATATCGGATTTATCCGGCTTTTACGGAACATCATGTACGCTTTGAGCTAAATATACATCCGAAGATGCCGAATTGCCTAATGTGAATAGGTAATCTCACGGAAATTGCCGAGCGTCATAACGCGTCGAGTTCCAGCCGCTGTCATTTTGAATATAGCAGTACCTTCGTTATACTTACCCAGTGGAGAAATATTTTCTCTGTGATAACAGGTCTAACAATTATGCATAAAATTAATTTAACATAAACATTAACTTTTATGTAATCCAAATTTGAAAAATATTGTTTGGTAATTTGAAACACTATTAAATTCGCTTCGGAACATTTCGTTTTATGTTTGAAAATTTAAGGTACTATCTCTTTATAATGGCAGCATTTAGAGTCAGGAACTTCAATACTATTTCTGCAAACACATTTGCAGTCATACTGGTGATATAACCAAAACAATACAATAAATCCTGCTTTGTCTCCAATTCAAGGGATATACAGGTAAAGTTTTATACGAAAAAATTAAAATCCTAAGAATCAAACGACGTTTATTACATTTTACTGACGTCCCTAGTTGAAAAAGATTTATTTTATCTTACTTTGACGCTATAGATGGGGTGGGTGGGGGAGGGGCAATGTTCATGCTTTTGCTAACGACAGGTCACATATATAGTCATATAAGTAATTCGAAAAAAACTCTTTCAGTTTTTTAATTAATTGAATATGATAAAATAAATATATCATGGATATATACGTAGCGTTAAAACACACTTCTGCTATGAATTAATTCTTAAATCGAACAAGCGGTTTAAGACTAAAGAAATTCCATGTGTCAACTTGAAACATATCGAGAAAGTATGCTCACAATTGTAAGTGTTACTAACGCATGTGCAAACTTGATTTTACGATTGTGGAAGAAACTTGAGTTTTTATGAGAATCTTCTAAAAAATTGAGCAGTAAGACTACATGGCTCTCATGATTATTTTTTGGACATTTGTAGTAATGTTGTTAACTTCTGATTTATGGAAAACATGGCCGCTAGAGGTCAGGACTTGTTTCATGTGTTTTTAGTTGTGAAACTTAGGTGATCCATATTATTATAACAACTTACCTCAAGCGCTCTTCATCTTTTCTTGAGAGCACGACTTCTTATCACGAAAGTTCATACCGTTTCTCCAAATATAAAACAAAACATTTTTTAATATTGCTGTACAGAAAAAAATTGATGATAATACTTTTAGTAAATTTTTACAATTTCCGCTTGAATGTTTGTGAAGGAGTGACAGGATCAAAGTGGGTGTCTTCTCATTACGGTAACAAAATCTATTGTTCAAATAAATTGTCCAAATGGCATAGGGGCCCTTATTTTATTTTTGTGAAAAATGCAGGTATTGCTAATTTTTTGTAAAATTTTTGGTTATTGGGGTAAAGTCAGATTTCCGATGAAAATCCTTCATGTTTTTCTGTTTTTCTAACTTTAAATTTCCATGAAAATTTTCATTAAATTCTGTTCAGAAATAAAAAAGTTGATTTTTATAAATTCATAATTTATGTTTTTTTCCCCAAAACCCTATAATGGGCAAATTTTAAATTTTAAAATTCGCGCCAAGTAGTTAGATTCCCGGTATTCGGAATCCCGGAAAATGACAATGTCATAGCTCACGGTTTACCCGTGAATCCCTGAAATTTAGATTTGGGGACTTACCTTTAAATGACTGGACTGTATCCTTGGCACACCCTTACGATTTAAAGAGAATCTAGGTCGAATTATTTTCTTGCTAGAAAATTTATGCTCGTTCGAGGTAAAAATTTATTTGTTAGATTTTTGTTTGATTTTTCCCTTTACGATTTTTATTTGGTAAATTTTTGTTCATTCTAAAGAATTCTGAACATTTACTTTTCGACATTGTTTTTGGCTGTTTGGGTTTGTCGGATGTTTTATTAAATTTTTCGATTTTTGTAATTTATTTCGAAAGAGGGTCAAATTTTTCGTTTATAAAGATGTTGATTAAAAGAAAATTTGCATGATATTATAAAGTACTTTGTTTCAAAACTTAGTCAAAATTTCTTTTTTTGGGAAGCCTTTATGCATTGTATTGTTTTGTATAAATTTAATGAAAGTTATACCTGATATATTATTGTAATTTGAAATTGTGTCCCCAGTCTATAGCAATCAATAAATGCGTTGTAGTGTATGGCATTAGTATTTTTGGGATGCCAACTTCTTAACGTTTGATTTACTTGTTTTTTAATTTGTAGTTGTAAAAAAATGGCGCTTTTATCTGTCCGTATTAAATGTTTCATATATACTTTTCATATCTTTTTATATTTTTAACTTTAGTCTTTTAAGAAAGGAAATTAAATTTGGTAAAAAGGGGAAGAATAATCGTATTTTAATAGTGCGTTTAAACTTAGTAGCACATAATTTTGTTAAGTAGCACTATTATTTTGGGACCCTAGGAGGTAGGTGTCCCCAAGGAGCAGTTTTTTCCCCTGACTTTTTTTTTTGCTTTGGGGCTTACCAATTTTATATTTTTAGCTTCTTCCGCCAACTTTTCGGGTGATGTTAACCCGGAAGAAAATGCCCGGGGTTCACTTGTTTTCACTCCCCTGGATGTAAATTTTCCCCGCAGGGTTTCGTCCCTGGTTGTGCCGAAAACCCGCAAAGCGTGTTTTTGTTATCCTTGAAGTCGCTCAGGGTGCAATCACCTCCACCATAGGGACCAACAGGGGAATCAACGTTTTTCCCGGGTTTTAAAAGGGAGAATTTAGAAAATTTTTTTTGTTTTCTTTTAAAAATCCCAATTACTTTAAAAGCCCGGGGTTACGTCAGATTAGAATGGAAGTTAAGAACTTTTGTTTAAGATCTAAAATTTTTTTTTCTTTTGAAATCGTTTTTTTTTTCTTTTAATCTTTCATTTTTAAATAATCTTTTTTTTGAAAAATAAATTTGTAAATTTTTTAAAGGGTTTTGATTTGTTCTGATGGTTACTGTCCCGGGCGGCTTTCCCTGAAAATGGGTCGAAGTGGGATTGGTCGACCGCCCAAGTGCTATTCGAAATTATTACACCCTTTTAACTCGCAAAAATTTGTAAAGATTCCTCTTGTTTTGTTCTTTTGTACACTAAAATAGTTTTTTCATTTTTCGAGGAGGTTACCTCAACAAGAAAGACAGATCGTACTTCGCAAACCAGCTTAGTGGTCAGATGATGACATTTTTTTTTTTACGACCTTGGATTCTGGGGGGGTTTCTTTCCCTTTTTTTTTTCTTTTGGGTTTTTGTGTACTCTATGTAACCCATCATATACTGTGGAGAGTGACCCCCCCTTGAAAAGGGGAGGTTATCCTACCCTCTTAATTGTGCTTTCGCCTACTTCTCCAGGGTCCATTTTGATTGTGTACGTTAATACCAGCAGTATTTTTTTTTAATTTGTGTGTTTAGCAAGTTGTTTACTTGTTTTTACTTTTACCTACTTTAATTTTTTAGTGCCCAGTTGTGTTTACCTATACTTATTTGGGGATTAAGACGTTGATTTTTTTTTGTTTTTTGTTACACAAAGTTTTAAACCAGTTACAGTTGTTTGATATTTGAAAAAGGGTGGGTATTTTTTCAGCCTTGTCCTTATTTGTTGATTTTGCCTTTTGCAACCTTGATTGCACATGTACGTTGCGAAACTTAGTGTATATTATTTTAGTGAGGACGTTTTGTGTAGTATATACGTTGTATTATACTTTTTTTTGGTTTTCGGGGTACTTTTTGACCTTAGTGAAACTGTGTGCTGTATTCCCCTCACGTTGTTTAATGTGTCTCAGGTTGTTATTTTGCTGTTGTACGTATGTTATAGTGTTAAGTAGTTATAGGTGTGTAGTAGAGTTAACAAAGGTGGAAAAGAGTTGGGTTATGAAGGAGAGGAGTTACGTAATTTTTGTTAAGGGGGGCTGGGAAAACGTGGGAAGAATGGTTGAGGCGGAAGATGGGTTTAGAAGCGAGAAAGATAGATTAGAGTTGAAGCTGGTTGCGAAAGAAAGATGAAAAAAAAACGTTTTTTGAAGCAGGAGGATTGTGAAACGAGGAGAAAGAGAAAGGAAAAGGTTAAAAGAGTTGGGAAAGATTAGAGTTAAATTTGGGTTGCGAAAAAAAAGGGAAAATTGGAACGAGTAGTGTTAGAGGTGAAGGAAAGGTTGAGTTAAAGTGTTAACTGAAAAGTTAAAATCGCGATTTAGAATAGATAAAGTTAAAAAAAGGGGGGTTTTTAAATGTTGCGGGGGTTAAAAAACAGAAAAGGGGGAAGCGAAAGTGGAAATTGAAAAAAGGATAAGTTTAAGACGCTTAGAAAAGATGAGTAAAAAAAGGTAAGGAAAAATGTTCCCTTTGGGAAAATTGTTCCCTGGTGCGACGGGGTGACGAAACGTCGCTGTTGCGCGGTTTGGGATAAAGGATTTGGTCACTTAACTTCCTTTCCCTTCTAAGGGGTACGGCAAGGAGGTTTTTGATAGGTTCCCTTTGGAAAAAAGGAAGGATTAGAAAAACGAAACCCCTTTGTACGTCAGTTCGAACTCACTGCGATGGCTATAAAAAAAAGTTTAAAAAGAGAGGCCTCGGGTAAGGGAACCTTTGTGATTTTTCTACCCAAGAATAAGTGATATTTAGATGGTTGGCTTAGATTGAGAAAGGTAAGAAAACGTACGAAGATTGTTGATTTTTTTTCTTTGGGACCAATTTTTAGAGTATGTAATAAAAAACTATACAGAATTTGAGTATAAGAAGTTAGTTAAAGCAAAGGATGTGAGAAGTGCAGATTTGTTTGCAAGACTCGTGGAGGTCCCAAGTATTCTGAACGAACCAAAAAGGCCCGGAGCTATAAACCTATGAAAACCTCAGAGACATTCCGTAGTGTAGTGGCATAAAATAAGGTAGTAGCAATGTTGCAATAGGGTAAGGTTTTAAAACCCTTTTGGTGTATGAAGTGTTAAAGTGGGGTCGAATAGGGCATAGTTCTTTATGTAGGGGGGAAAAGTGGGCGGTACAGTGCTAAGCGCAGCGAGTTAGAATAGAGCGGGAACAAAAAGTGAAAAGGGGGAGATAGAAAATGTGGAAAGTAAAGTAAGGTAGGGGCCGTGACCGTTTGGGAGTAGAGGTGAGGAAAAATAGGATGAGAAGGTAAGTCAATGGTCAGGGGTGGAAATGCATTAAGAACTAAGTGATGTTTAGGATTAGGTTTTTGTTTGGTAAGTAAGTCACAAAAACCCGGTACTTGTAATGGTAGGGATGTAATCGCTAGCGAGAAAAAGGGTTTTCTGTGTGATAGTAAGGGACTTATAGAAGAAATCGTTTTTAGAGAAAAACCCCTAGATTGTAATAGATGGGAGTGAACTAGGCTAGATGTAGCTAAATAGATTGATTGTCCGTATTTAAGGGTACGTGAGGCGTTGGGTTTTAGATAATCCTACCAATGATGTTATTTGGTAATTTAAGGGGGGAAAAAAATTAAGGGAGTTTAGCCCAGAGTTTGGGGGAAAAAAAATAGGGCGCAAGCCAAATAAGAAGCAAATAAAGTTTAAAATTCCCTCTCGATTTAGATATATTGAGAGGAATTCTTAGAAAAGCAACAGAAAGTAGACGTTAGATTTGTGTAGAAAGGGAAAGGTGAGGAAGGTCGATTAAGCTGTGAGGGAAGGTCGTTTTTGGTTTGAGATAAAGGGAAAAGATTGTTATATAGGGTTACCCCCCAGAAATTTTGACAAAATAGCAGTTGTTGTCCCAAATGTCTTAGAGAAAAGTAAAGAAAGGGTTTACATGATCTTCTGTCAGGCCATTTAGGGATAAAAGGGAAAATAGTGATGGTATTTGGCGAATTTTACTGGCCCGGAGAATGGCAGGGTTTGGAGGACGTCAGTCATGTAGATTTGTCAAGTACTATGCTAAGGGTACGTAAGAAAGTTCCGTTGGAAAAAAACCCTTTTTTGTTTTTCCGTTTTAAGAGAGTTGCCGTCGATATCGTTGGGCCCATCGAACCTTGAGATAGGAAAAAAGGTACTTTTATATGGTAATTAGTATAGTTCGGAAGCCTAGCACTACCTGTTTGAAACTGGGGAGAGTAGCAGAGGATTAGTGTTGTACAGTAATTAGGGAGTGCCAGAGGAAATGTTACCGATTGTGGATCGCAAAATTTTGTCGAACTTATGGGAAGTAAGTGGTTATTGTCTTAAGGATTAACTACAACCCGTATCACCCTATGTGTAACGGTTTAGTGGAAGTTTAACGGTTTTTTTTGAAACAATTTGAAGGTATGTGTATAGAGACCTAAGTTGGGTAGGTATTTTAATGCTATGTTGTTTGCTTACCCTAAGTTCCGCAAGAAAGTTTTGGGTTTTCTCCTTTGGTTACTTTAGGAGAAAATCCCTGGACCGATAACGTGCTAAGAGAGTTAGGGTGGGAAGACGGAGAAGATGGGTTAAAAAACCCCTTACCCGTATGTTTGGATTTGCAAAAAAAGTTGGAAAATATGTAGATTGTCGAACATTTCAAAAAGTAGTGTAGATACAAGAAGTATTACAAAAGGAAGGCTAGAGAAGGAGGTTTAAGGCAGGTAGTAAAGGGATTGTATTGTTACCTACGAAAATAAAAAGTTTTGTTAATTGGAAAGGGGCCTTACTGTAGTGAGGTTGTAAATAGACTGTTTTGGATAGATTTGACGGGAAAATGAAAAGTTTATGAAAATGCTGAACAGTATGTGAAAGGAAGATGTAGTGTCTATACCCGATAAGGGTATTTTTTTAAAGGGTTTGGGGCGTTTTTAAGAGGATCAGGAGTTATGACAGATTGATCCGAATGAAAGATGATGAGTTTTCGAGTAGAGTAAAAAGGGTAAGTTTTGTGTCCTATAAAGCAGGGGACAGAAAAGTACAAAGATGTAAAGGGGAAATCCGATTACCAGTAGAATGTAAGCAGGAAAATGAATTTTTTTAGAAAAATTTTCAGATGATGACGATATTCCTGGAAAAAACTAATTGTTTAAATGATATTCGTTTTCAACAAGATCCCATAAGAGAAAAGGGGTTTCCTATTCCTTTTCATTCACAGCCCTAGAAAAGAGGAAGTAGAAAATGTTGGAGTTGGGGGTAATCGAACCATCAAAAGCTCCATTTTCCCCTTCCCCCATTGTCCTCATAAGGAAAAAAGAAACATATAAGGTTCTGAAAATTTCGTAGGTCAACAAACTGACGGTTTTGTGCTGAACCCCTTTCCAAACTGGAGGAAATGTTTTAAAACATTAAGTTAGATTTTTCTAAACGATTTAGCAAAGGTTATGGCGGTTCCTTGTTTGAAAAAGGGAAAACCCATTTGCTTTTGAAAACCCCCAAAAGGTTTTTTCAGTTCCGTAAATGCCCCTTTTGGGTTAGTTAACGCACCCCAAAAGTTTTTTAGACTAGCGGTAGGTTTGAAGGCCTAGGCCCCGATAGCCATAGGGAAAATCTGGTTTTATCAAATGGCCCAAAAAAATTATACCCTTTCTGAGTTGTTAAACCCGCTAAAGAGGCTAAGTTAACAGCAAAACACTAAGTGTTTTATAGGTTTTTTAAAAATTAGTGTTTTGGGCACTGAAAAGGGGATTTAGACCCTTTAACCAGTTCCAAAAAAAGTAAGGCATACAAGTGCGGGACCGAAAACCAAAAAGGCAATACGTTTTGCTTTGTGTGTCGGATTTTACGAAAGTTTTCCCAATTTTTCCGCATTTCGTTTCCCCTCACGTTTGAGAAAAAAGGGGCGCCAAATCTTGTAGAGTGGGGTGAAATCAAGAAAAGGCTTTCCAGACTTTAAAGGCAGCTTAATGGGTCCGCCTATTTTTAAGTTGCCCGATTTGGTCAGACTTTTATTTGAGATAGATGTTCAATGTAGGGTTAGGCTAGTATGTTAGGAAAGTGATGGAGAAAATTTTCCCTTTGGTATGCTAGTGAAAATTGCTACCCGGGGGCAAAAGAAATCAGTGGGAAAAGGGGGTTTTTGCGAAGTATGGGCAGTGCTAAGTTTTCACCGGGATTTGTTTGGTAAAGATTGTATTAGGAAAAGTATAGCCGCCACTTATTTGAATAAGCGAAAAAATTCAATCCCCGCTGAGGTGGGGATTTTCATTGCAGCAATTTTGGACGTATCAAGGGAATTCCTGGTAGAGAAAATGTAGGGCAGATTATTTAAGTAGAGTGTAGACAGGGGGCTTTTATAGGTGTACGATAGTGACAGCTGTTTTTTTTTTTTTTTTTGTGTTTGTATGTGCAGTATGCCAATTTTTTTTATTTAAAAAAATTATAATTTTTTTTTTAAGGGGGGACGTGTGTCCAAATTGACATACGGGCCCTTTTTTTATTGTTTTGGGGAAAGGGTAGCATCTCTTTTTTTAAATTTTTGAGTTATTAGGTAAATGTCAATTTCACGCGAAAACCTCTCATTTTTTTGTATTTCATAAATTAAATTTTCCCTTTTAATTTTTTAAATTCGTTCAGTAATAAGAAAATTGATATTTTTAAATTCAGTAATTTATGTTTTTACCCCCAAAACCATATAATGGGCCTCAATTTCAAATTTAATTCGCGCCAAAATGTTAGATTTCCCGGTATATCTGAATCCCGTAAAATGACAATAGTCATAGCTCACGGCTTTGCGTAATCCCATGAAAATTTGTATTTGGCGGAAATTTTCCTTTAAATAGACTGGACAGATATGCCCTTTCGCACCCACCCTTTCGACTTTATAGAGAATTATGCGAATTATTTTCTTGCTAGAAATTTTTTGCTGAGGGGTAAGAAATTTATTTTTAGATTTTTGTATGATTTTTGCATTACATTTTTTTTTGGTAAATTTTTGTTCATTCTACAGAATTCTGTAACATTTACTTTTCGACATATGATTTTGGCTAGTTTCGGTATGTCAGGATGATTTATTAAATTTTTCAGACTTTTGTAAATTATTTCGAAAGAGGAGTCTAAACGTTTCGTTTATATAAGATGTTAGATTTATACTGAAATTTGTAACATGATATTTATAAAGTACTTTGTTTCAAAACTTATGTCAAACATTTCGTTATTATGGAACGCCATTACTGCATTGTATTGTATGTATAAATTTATATGGCAAGTCTAGTACCATGTATATATTATTGTAATTTGTAATTGTGTGCCAGTCTATAGCACATCTAATAAATGTCCGTTGTAGTGTATGGCATTAGATATTATATGGATGCCAACTATCATATAACGTTTGATTTACATTGAATTTTGTTAATTTGTAGTTGTAAATAATGGCTGCAGTTTATCATGTCCGTATCTATAATGTTTCATCATATACTTTTCATATCTTTTTCATACTTTAACTTTAGTCTTTTAAGTAAGTAATTAAATTTGGTAATAATGGAAGTAATAAGTGACGTATTTTAATCATGTGACGTTTGAACTTAGTAGCACATATATTTTGTATAAGTAGCACGTATTATTTATGGGAGCCTACGGAGGTATGGTGTACCCAAAGGAGCAGTTTTATGCCCTGACTTTTTGTTTTGCTATGGTGCTTACCATATGTTATATATTTTAGCTTCTTCCGCCAGACGATTTTACCTGGTGATGTCATAACCCGGAAGTACAATGCCCGAGGTTCACTTGTCTTCACTCGCCTGGATGTGATATTCCCAGCGCAGAGCTTTCGTCCCATGGTTGTGCCGTAAACCGCAAAGACGATGATTTTTGTTATCCTCTGAAGTCAGCTCAGGGATGCAATCACCTACCACCATAGGGAGCCAACACGGAATCAACGTATTCACGGTTTAAAGGGACTGAATTTAGAAATCTGTTTTGTTTGTGCTACTTAAAGTTCACAATTACATTAAAGACCTGTGTCACGTCAGATTAGAATGGAAGTATAAGAACTTTTGTATCTAGAGATACTGAATTTTTTTTTTCTTTCTGATAATCAGTTTTTTTTTTTCTTTTCATATCTATTCATTGTTAATAATCATCTTTTGTAAATAAATTTGTAAATATTGTAAAGGGTGTTGATTTGTTCTGATGGTTACTGTCGCCGGTACGGCCTTTCCTGTCACAACATATGAGGTAATTATAAGAAGGAAAATATATTTTGATGACATTCACGCACGCACATTCCGTGGTATTTAAAAATAGTGTACTGTAATAATACTTTGATGTGCGTTACAGACGGACAGAAATGCAAATCAAGAACTTTAAATGATACTAGGCGACTAACATTAATGCATCTATCACTGCTTGTGAGATACTACGGTTTCGTCTGTCTGGTTCCCTGAACAAAAATCACTACATGAAGCCAGACATCGTATATTGTTGATCGCTTTGCTGTGAATACGACAATCCTTTCAAATATTGTAATTTCGAATTACTGTGATTTACTTAATTTGTGGAAAGTATTATTTTGTGCACTTTGATCTTTTTCAAGCATTAAAGGCTGCTATTGTATAGAGTGTTTGCATTTAATGCTTCGAAAAGGATCCTCTTACAAATGTTATTGTTTATACAATTTTGTGTAGTGTTTTTACTATTGTATTATTAGATACACTTTTAACGATTCTCTTCTACGTTCTTATTTGTACCATGTTGTGTAGTGCTTTTGCTAACGCAAATAAACTTTGACTTTCGCTATTGTATTAATTGATACACTTTGATTCATTCTCTTCGGTTCTTCTTGTTCGTACCAGGCGCTGAAGTGTCCTGGTTATGGTATTATTTGATACACTTTGATTCATTCTCTTCAGTTATTCTTGCCGTAACAGGCTGTGTAGTGTGTTCGCTATCGTAGTATTTGATACACTTTGATTCTTTCTCTTCAGTTATTCTTGTCGTACAAGGCTGTGTAGAGTGTTCGCTATTTTATTATTTCATACACTTTGATTCGTTCTCAGTTCAGTTATTCTTGTCGTACCAGACTGTGTAGTGTGTTCGCTATTGTATTATTTGATACACTTTGATTTATTCCCTTCGGTTATTCTTGTTCGTACCAGACTTTGTAGCATGTTCCCTTTTGTATTATTTGTTACACTTTAATTCATTCTCTTCAGTTATTCTTGTTCGTACCAGGCTGTGTAGTGTGTTTGCTATTGTATTATTTGATACACTTAAATTCATTTTCTTCTGTTATTCTTGCTATTATATTATTAGATGCACTTTGATTAATTCTTTTCAGATAGTCTTGTTCGTACCAGGCTGTGTAGTATGTTCGCAATTGTATTATTGGATACTATTTGATTCTTTCTCTTCATTTATTCTTGTTCGTACCAGGCCATGTAGTGTGTTTGTTATTGTATTACTAGATGCACTTGAATTCTTTCTCTTTATTTATTCTTGTTCGTACCAGGCTGTGTAGTATATTTGCTATTGTATTATTTGGTACACTTTGTTTCTTTCTCTTCATTTATTCTTGTTCGTACCAGCTTGTGTCGTGTGTTCGCTGTTGTATTACTTGATACACTTTTATTCTTTCTTTTCAGTTATTCTTGTTCGTCCCAGGCTGTGTAGTGTGTTCACTATTGTATTACTTGATACACTTTGATTCTTTCTCTTCAGATATTCTTGTTCGTACCAGGCTGTGTAGTGTGTTTGCTATTGTATTACTTGCTACACTTTGATTCTTTCTCTTCAGATATTCTTGTTCGTACCAGGCTGTGTAGGTCTGTTCGCTATTGTATTACTTAATACACTTTTATTCTTTCTCTTCAGTTATTCTTGTTCGTACCAGGCTGTGTAGAGTGTTTGCTATAGTATTACTTGATACACTTTGATTCGTTCTCTTCAGATATTCTTGTTCGTACCAGACTGTGTAGTGTGTTCGCTATTGTATTACTTAATACACTTTTATTCTTTCTCTTCAGTTATTCTTGTTCGTACCAGGCTGTGTAGTGTGTTTGCTATTGTATTACATGATACACTTTGATTCTTTCTTTTCAGATATTCTTGTTCGTACCAGGTTGCGTAGTGTGTTTGCTATTGTATTATTTGATACACTTTGAGTCTGTCTCTCCTATTAAACACCCATTGATTCATTCTCTCCAATACCATTTTGTGTAGTGTGTTTGTCATTGTATTATTATTTTTTAATTTTGTATTCATTCTCTTCAATCATTCTTGTTAGTACCATCTTGTGCAGTGTGTTTATATTTGCATTCTTATATACACCTTGGTTTTCTTTAGTCATTCTCGTAAGTTCTATGTTGTGTAGTGTGCTTGCTTGTTCCCTCTTTGATGTATCTGTAATACAAAAAATATCTTCATGATTGTTTTGCAAGAGGAGCAAAAATAAACAATTTAGATTAAATGTGTCCTTCTGGGGTGAACTTAGTGGAAATTGTTTGTACTTATTTAATCAATACCTCCTATCGCTCACTGCAGACTATAGTTTAGCAGCGTAAAGTAAGCGGGACAGAAATCATCATTACTTGGTTAGTCATAATTAGAGACCCATGTAATATTCAGGAAACAACGTGTATGTATATATTTGATCAAAGATGTATTTCATTTCACATTTCAATGAGTTCATTGTCACCTTGAAGCTTGGTCATTAAATTCATTTATTCATTCATTAGCCACGGGAAGGTAAGTGTATGTTATAGAAAGAAGATGAGTAAATATATGAAATCATCGACACAATAACAGGTCATTTGGCAACTCATTCTAGCTGTCAAGCCATAAATGTGAAGGAACATCCTAGATGACCATTCCTGCATTATTTCAAGCTGGGTAGGGCATCAGTTCAGAACCACCGGCCTTCTGTAAACCATCTGAACGGTTTCCTCATTTGGAAAAAAATACACCCTAAGGAGGAACCTACAGTGATGAGCTGCAAACGAATCTAATTCAGTGACCTTATATATAAAACACTCGGCCACGGATCTCCGCTCAATTAAGTCTAACAGTATCAAATAAAAAACGTCTTACATTATGTCAGATCAAAAAGTTATGTGATGACTACAACAGTGAGGAGCTGCACATGGATCAAATTCGGTGACCTAAACCACTCGACCACGGATCTCCGTACCATAATTTCTATCAGTATTAAATAAAAATATTTCTATGTTAAATTTCGACCTATTTTTCACCGTTATTACTATTATCAACATGACTAAAATTTAAAAATCAACGCGTTGGTAAATTTCAGTCGCGGTCGGGTCGTATAATTTCAGTCGAAGAATTTTGAGATACAAATGAACTAAAGCAGTTCCTTTGGTTCTTTTACGTGCCCAACGTAAAGCATTGATACACGTGCCCAACGTAAAGCATTGATACACGGGATTTAAAGCACCTCCACGGATCTCCGTACCATAATTTCTATCAGTATTAAATAAAAAAAAAATTAAACATTATGTCAGATCAAAAAGTTATGACTGAGCCGTGCCATGAGAAAATCAACATAGTGGCTTTGCGACCAGCATTGATCCAGACCAGCCTGCGCATACGAGCAGTCTGGTCAGGATCCATGCTGTTGGCTAATGGTTTCTCTAATTGCAATAGGCTTTGAAAGCGAACAGCATGGATCCTGACCAGACTGCGCGGATGCGCAGGCTGGTCTGGATCCATGCTGGTCGCAAAGCCACTATGTTGTTTTCTCATGTCGCTGCTCAAGTTATGACTACAATTAATGTGTTTAATCATGTCATATGATATCGTTATATTTAATGATCCAGATTTAGTACAGAGAAAATTTGATATTGGTAATATTCTGTTAATGACCTCGAAATATTTCTATGTTAAATTTCGACCTATTTTTCACCGTTATTACTATTAGGATGATGTATGGATTAATTTCGCCCTTGACATTTCTAAGCGCTGATGTGTTTAAAGACATTGCCAGAGCATTCACATATTACTATTTCAAATGAAAAACTATTCTCAGGTTACCTTGTGGATTTATGTATAATAGGTCTATATCACGACAATACTTTTGTCAATTTTCCGAAGAAAGTAGAAAAATGTTTTTGACATTATCCCTTCTAGGAACCACGGCTTCAACATGCAACATTTTATATATTGTGTACATGCTGCATTCGCTTCATTTTGATGAACTTGCCGGTAGTTAATATAACAATTCTTATCGCAGTATTCCAGGAAGACTGTTGGTGAAGAATTAAACCGAAAAGTTAGTACTGCTTTCATTGTTTATTTAGGGATTACTGTTGACATTATGATGTAAAACATATTCCTCAGACGACACGCTGAACAGCATTACATGTTAATTATTACTCATTCTTATTAAGCACAACTCATCAAAGTTAATCTAAAATTTTATACATTCCCCTGTTTTTCTTATGTCTCTTTCCACATAATGATTTGTGCTAACGGAGTCCACAGATTATAGACACTATCTGTTTTTATTTTTTAGTAACTAATGCAAATATAGCGTATCTCACAAACTGTCAAAGATTACTGTGCAATTTATGTGTTCATTAGCAATTTTGTTGGTCTGATCTTTAAAACCGAAAACGCCTAAATACCAAAGATGAGTATTTTAAAATTACGTGTCTGTGAACAATTTGAACAGTACATGGATAGTTACCTGAATATTCATGGAGTTATTGCACGAGTCGAGTGACAGTGGCATATAGACAATCACAAACAAAACAGTACGGTCCGACCCGGTTCTTTTTTTAAAAATTTTTCAGGAATGACCTTCTTTTCTGGTAATTTGGTATGCATCAACATGTAAATAGACCTACCCATTTCATATATATTAGATTTAAAAGTATCGATTTTCCCCATCAAATCACAGAGAATACAAAATAAAAACTTCTGTGAACACGTAAAATTTTATTCAGCCTCTAAGTGGCATTCCTATAGGTATATGTGCAATCCTCATTTTTAATGAAACTCAGCAATACAACCGATCATAAATAACAATTTTTATAAAATAAATAATCATTTGCATATTACTTGAAATATTTTAAATGTTATCTATTTTCTTACATGAAACGCCCATAAGAGAACCAGTTAGAAATATAAAAATTGAAAAGTGTCGTGAACTGTCGGTGATTTCTTCATTTGCATAAATTATGCTTGTCTAATACAGACTTCACAGATACATTTCAACCGGTATTCTAATCAATCAAATAGGCAGCATGGGAAATCTGTCTGCAGACGGTGTCTCAGAGGTAGGCGCATAACTTTACTTTTTTTTCAAACTATACACCATATGAAGTTTGAAGGTTCAAGGTTAAATGGTTTCTCACTAATTGATCGAAAATAAAGTAATTGATCGAAAATAAAGTATGCCGGAAGGACGGACAGAGCAAAATCTGATTACAACTTTACAACATGCCAGTCTTTAATTTTGCAATTGGAAACCTTCTATTCCCCTTTCTCGACATAACATTATTCTCTTTTATTAAACATTGTTTGGATAGTCTATCATTATTATATCTGATATTTCAAAGCCTTTTATTTGATCTAGAAGTACGAGAAAAAGAGAAAGAATTTGATCTTGAAAATTAGTTAAATAATATTTACGTATTAATTGATGCAGTTCGGTAAATCACCTTTTCAGGTCTGGCTTACATAGCAACAAAATCAATAACGTGACCTTATGTATTTTGTGTCTTCCGAAAGATTTATTTTAAAGAAGCAGGTGTCTTGAAGAAACAGTTTTGAGCAAGCAATATGAGATATCATTAACCATATGACCTACTTATGTCGCCTCGTGTATATACGTTCACTGTTGATTTAGCTTCTTACTTGCAATACTCAAGAACACAGCGATCTTCAGTTCTTGTGGTTAATGAACTCGGTCTTATATAATATTAGATTTTGAAGGCAGTGATGCGTTCTTCTTGCCTAGTTCAGTCTAATTGGGGGTCTTCTTGTCCGAGTGGTTAAGGTCGCGGTCCTTATCGATGCGGTTTCGAGCTTCCCTTCGGTGGAAATTATTTCACGTGAAAAAAGCACATGGATAAAAGTCCAACAAGAAAAGCCTCTCTCAAAGAACGTAGCCTTTTATAGGGCACTCTACATGAGTACTTGTATACACGTACACAGTAAATGCACGCATGTACATGTTAACAAAGAAGAATGCAGTAATAACAATGACCAAACATACAGTTTACCGCCTTGGAACTGTCAGTGACAAAACCATCACTGGGGATCGTGTACCAGTGTCCTAGTACCAGACCTCAATCTTTAACCCCCATCATGCCTTTGTATTATCATATTATAAGAGAGTATAAACAAAATGATTTCCCGCCAGGCAAATATGAACACACTGTAAAGAGTAACATATGCTAATGTAAGGATATATAAAGCAGCTGGTATACACTCGGTAGTTGATCCTACCAAGGTGCTTGGTCGTAATGAAACTAATACTCGGATGGGCATCATGGCCTTCCTCCGCCATCAGAAGCTGAAAAGCTGCCATATGATCTATAATTGTGTCAGTTTAACGTTTAACCAAACAAATAAAGATTCTTTTTAAAGGAAAGGCTTGCCCGGTTTTGCAATCTAGGAACTCTATCAAAGACTACAAGTATAGCAGCTTATGATCAAAACAAACGCAGTTCGCATTAAACCGAAGACATTGTGTAGAAGCATCCGTATTGTCTACTTGTTCTATTTATAGTCAAAGAAAGGGTTTACTTTTGTTGCTATTTACATCTGACGAAACCGGAAGTAGTCGACGTTTCTGTCTTTTTTCACAAACATGACTAGGTGGTGAAAACATGCACTGAAACAGTCTAAAACCAGATACCCCTGAACTGAAAAATGAATTTGGCCACAGCGTAAGCGCAGAAACTTCTAAGATACTCATTTGGCAGATTGCATTATTCACGGGACGTACTTACTATGACAGGAATAAATGTTTAATTATTCTAAATTATATATCTTTGTTGTAGACCTTAAACCTCAAAAATATTTTCCACTGCGTATTCAAATTAGGTCAAAAATTCAGCCTACCTCGTTCCTCGTACAGAAAATTAAATAATAATAGAAAAAAGACTGAACGTATTCCTAGTTACAAAATCTCCACACTGTTTACTCAATCCTAAGCCACGTTATTCAAGATTGTCTTCTTTTAATTTTGGAAACGCAAAGCAGAATGTGACTATGCAAAATAATACATCAATTTTTATTATTTATAAATATAGTAATTGTTAATGAGAAAGTACACGCAAATAACAATGAATACATTAATCAATCTTGGAACTGGTAGTAGCACCAATTTAACTGTATGCTAAGCTAGTCGAGGAGCAAATGAAGTTAATATCAGAGGCATACAAGTATCATTTAAATTATTGTAGAATGGATTGCTTATATTTTACTGGCATGCTTTATCACCAAAATATGTCGATTAGTTCTTACTTTAACGGCATAAGAGCGCAATTTTCATTATTTTGCCACCCTGACACGTGGCACAGGTAAGGAAACCGCATGAAAATTACTTAACTTTATAAATGTGATTCATTTTTACTACGGACAGAGTAAAAAACAATCTAGTTTCATGTACAGACTATTGATCGGACAGATTGTCATATGTTGTTGTTTCTGTTTTTGGCGTTCTATAGTCGGATGTGTATCATCAACATTGCCTAATATTCAAAATTGGACCATTTTGTTAGGGAAAAGATTGATTAGATAGTAGTTCAAGCATTGAAACTAATAGTTTGTATTACTGTGGTCTTTTAAATACATCAATGTAATAGTGTTCACATTAACTGCTTATTTATTGTTGATTAGTACTGAAAAAAATATACATAAAAGATCATTAATTTTCTCAATATTTTTTTTAATCTACTCATGTTTACAGATTATGTCATCCAAGACAAAACATGGCGCTTATTTGTGACGGTAATTTGTCAGTGCAATGTATATGTCATAAATGACGATTTTGTCCTTCGATTTGCCAAAAAAATTTAAATTTTCATTTTTAATATCTGACCTGGCCCATAATAATGGCATTAACTTCAAAAACAATAATGACATCAACTTTAAACACAAACGAGGAAAACAAGTTTCATAAGGCAGGAAAGAAATCAAAGAACAGAAAAGAAAGCAATTTTTTGTTGGACATCACTTTCCATTTCAGTTTGATGAATGCGCCAGAAAGAAAGATTTTTAGAAATGGCGATCCATACACATTTGTATTTTACAGTTATTTGAAGAAGATAGTTTCGTCCTTGAAATTTACGTACACTTTCTTTAAAAAGTCGTTTTTAGAGTTACTTATCCTCACCCCAGGTGTATTTAGTAGACATTTATTATTCATACATTTAAATGCTTTATAAAATTTACAGTTTAACACTTAAAAACACCCGAATAAAGTATCTAAGTATTTTGCATGAAAGTTTGTTAGTTTTACCAAGGGCGTTATTTACGTCTATATGTCATAATAGTTAATTATTGGTTATCTAAATAGCCACATATATAGCTGTCTATTAGCCTAGGGTCTACAACAAAAACACCAACATCGTTATATCACCTCGAGGATCCTGTTCTATCGCTACAGTTGCCGAATTCCAGCCGGTGTAACATTAAATAATGACCCCGTTGAAAATTGACCTCATGGGTCCTTCTTCAACGTTTAGAATTGAAACCGTCAACATTTCAACATTAAATTTTGATCAAAGGTCCTTTTTCAATGTTGAGAATTGACCCCGCCAATATATCAAAATTAAATTTTGATCAAAAGGTCCTTTTTCAACGTTGAGAATTGACCCCGCCAACATTTCAACATTAAATCTTGATCAGTGGGGTCCCTTTTCAACGTGGTCAATATTTCATGTTACACCGGCGACTAATTACTTTATAAACGGTGAAATATACCAGAACTAACGAAATATGCTTTATTTAAAAATGAGGTTGTAGAAAAACTATGTATGCATAGAGGAACTTCTGTGAAAAACGAATTAAGAATAATGCTAGTATATTGTCTCATAAACTGAATACCCAAACTCGTGCGCATTTAAAATAGTTTTAATGCTTTCGTGATAAAAATTTCTCTTATAGTGTACGTAAACATAAAGTAAATATTGAAACTTTTGTTTTTGCTTTTCTGGAGCGACAAATGTATTAGCATTGCTATATGACGTAGTGTAATTGGTGCTTTGTATTTCATGTGCAATAAGATATCACTTAGGTGCCCTTGTTCCTTGACAGGTTCTTTGCATACACAGAAAGCAAATATAAGGAATTTTCGAAAACTCCTTGAAAAACTCATCTTCTCTGAGATAAACGAGAAATTAATTCGGCCTTTCCTTTTGTCTCAATGTTCTTGTCCTATTATACAGTTAACTGTGACATTTTAGAATACTGCAAAGAATAACGATTAATCATGGTGGTTTGAAGATTATTATGTAAAAATTGAAATACTCTTCCTGGACTAGAATTCCATGGAAATCAATGAGAAAAATACAAATTAGAGACAGAAATTTGTTTTGCTTTCTAGAGTTTTATTTTCACAAAAAGAAGGATGTTAAAATATGAAACAGTTTTAACTAGATTTTGTGTATTCACTGAACCTTTTTTCAGTTTATCATTTTTTTACAGTTTTAAAAATGCATTTATAAACATCTTCCACGGGTATAACAAAATGAGGTATTAAATCAAACGCATGACACAGTGCATACTATTGCAATGTTGTTGATGTCACCGGATCACAGTATGTGCTATGAACTGGCTATATTCAAAAGATTTTTTACTGGAATAAAGTCAAAACGTAAGGATCAAAATTTGAAAAGTAATTACTCGTTGCATGTAATCAGACTCTTGAATGGAAAGTCTTTAGTAAGAGCGTAATAATGCATGCTTGAATATTGGCTATGAATTACTTTCAATTCAAACTCTGAAAACTAGGTAAAACTCGTTATTCTCTTTTTTTATGTAAATCTTGGATACTTTTCTTGTAAACACAGTAAAACACAATTATTTTGAGTTTGGTCTTACAAGTAGAGTTATTATTAACTAGAACGCCATTTTATATTTATTCATATAAAATTTTCGTAAGATTTATTTTACTATGTATTTGTACAATACTTAATTAAATATAAGTATTTCTTTCGAAAGGTGTGTGCGCATTCGTACGTGCGTATGTAAGTGTTTCGTCTTGTAATAATTTACTTATTTTGCAATTATTTAATTTCTATAAATAATTTACATCACTGTGATATTTGTTAAATTTAGTGTGAAAACACAGGTGTTGGTAAAACTTGCGGCCAGGATATTTTGCTTTGATATTATACGTTTATGACTTTTATTACTTGTCATTTTTTGCGGCTTACGCCGTCTCGCCGCTAAGGGCAACCGGTTAATCGTTCGTTTGACTTCATGGCACTGCATGGTTCTATCCGACGTACACCGATGTGCGCCGGTCTTGCAAGATATGCAAAGCGGCAAACATATATTTTTGCGATATATGTAATTAAAACAAGGAAGAATATCCAACAGGGAAAGGTCAACATTTGGAAATTTGGGTCACAGTAAAGGTAGAAACATACTGCAAGAAATAGTTTGCCAACTTCTTTATAACAAGCCACAAGAGAAAATCAAACTAAACTAAATTTTTTTTGTTTTCCATCTCACGTAGCAGGCGTACGCCGAAGCGTTCGTTTATTAATAAACCAGCGAGAATGTTTTTTTTTCTCACGTGACTGACGTAAATAGGCGTACCAGTCAAAAGTAAGAAGTCTTTGTATAAAAATTTCGACTGATACAGACAAATTCTTCCCGACCCTCATAATATTTCACATTTTACAATTAATGGGAAATGACTTTAAATGGCTTTAATGCATTATTTCTGTTATTTGCCATAATGCGTCTGCGCTGATACCAAATTTCCCATTATTGCAAATAAAATTCGTTTTTTCCCTGTATTTACCATGACAGAACTAAAATTTGTCTTGTTTTATTCTCTGGCTCTTGGTACTCTTTCTTCAGACAAGTACATTGGTGAAATGATTTTTCGAACTAATCATGTCTGTACGTTTTACTTTTTTATCAGGCATTTTGTCACAGCGGGAAATCATTTTATAATCACTGTCTTGATGGAAGCAGGATCATTTCGACGTTGGCATGATTTAAACCCTCAAGTTTCTTTATATACATCATTGGCCGTTTCAAGGTGGTTACATTCTATTCGGCCGTTTCGTATTGTTATGAATATTGTTTGGTATACCAGTGGTATTACGTCCCGTAAACCTCTATTTTACACCCATTCAACTTTGTGCTATGAGAGAGTTTGCTGTTGGTCGTTCTTAGGCATGCCCCACTGTGTTCCCAAGGCCTCGCTGTCTGTTTCACTCTGTGTGCATGCGTGCTTTGGTTTCTTACCCCTACTTGCCATCCGCCCCCATTCCCACACACATTATTCTTCGCCACATCCCTATTTTATATCTTTTGTATTATTGGTATACTTATCGACGGATATGTACACGTTTGCTATGTCTTTCCACTTCAGTTTTTATTTGTAGCGGGTCTACTTGTCGAAGAACGGCTCTGGCTGTTTGCTGTGCTCCAAACTTCTATGAAATTTACCCTTACCTATTAATAATTTAAGTACATTAAAAAGTTTTCTGTTTTTGGTTCACTTATCACTATTCATGTCAGCATTATGTTTTTTAATATTATCTCTGTATATTTTTAAATTCAATGCTTCCTGGGAGTTACTTCGTGCCGGTACGAAAATATATCATAGGTTTTGCTATTGTCGATATCCTTTAAAATACAAAGATGAACGATGTTTCGGAAATGAAATAGTTTTTCTTTAACGTTTCCATCATCATGTGTATTGTAGTTGTAAGCCTTTGATTTCTGTATTCTCAAAAACTTAAAACTTGTAAAGCAGTTCAATGTGACAATGAGTATAGAAATATTTCTATCACTGCATTTAATCGCAATGTCATTTTGTGATGTTTAGTATTTGAAAGAACACGTCCATGAAAGTCTTCCTTTTTTTAATACTGTAATTAATGGCAGCGTTTAATTGCAGAGAAAATATCCAGAAACCATTGTTTGCAGCAAGATTTATGAGATTATAAAAAGATACATTAAAATCAACAAACTAGTGTGTAAAAAATGCCTATCGGCAGAGGAAATGGTACATATTATGTTTCATCGGAGGTTGAAATATTGACACAATAGATGACCATTGCCTTCAAAATCTGTTTTTAAGTGAAAAATGTCTTAAACCCCGTAGTTCTAAATTGAATGTTGACTTTCTATGAGAAATGGAACCTATTTATTCAATATTTTGATAAGTTTACCTTACACTTTATATAACTGACTCTTTTTATTCATGAACTTAATGCAAATGCAAAAGTACTTGCAGTAGAGCATTAGTTTTGTCTCTGTGTCTTTGTTATCTATAAGCAGCTAATTGCTTCTATATTTAGGTATCAAATAAAGAAAAAACGAGACATTAATAATTAGATGATCATTTATGTTTGTTATAAATGTAACATCTTTCATGTTGCAAGTAATTCCACAAGACCTCACATGTAAGACAACACAATCGTATAGTATTAAGGCTTCATTATTTTATACGAGTTTGTTATTTCTAAAGATGTATCCTAAAGCAAGCTCTAAATCATTATTTTGCCACGCCTTATACAGACAGCTCCTTTTTGGGTATTCATGAACCATTTGAAGTACTCGCAGTAGAAGACAGAAATTTGTAGACTATGATATTGATATAAATGAAAATGTTAGATACTTTCTTTGGTATATACAAATACGTTGAAATGAACAAATATTAAAACCTTAAAGTTTATTCTTTGACAATGTGTCTAGTATTTGTGAAGAAAAATGCTCTAAAACGTGTATGCCTTATGAGATAAGCCTTGATTCGTTTGAAAATAAATCTCATAATGATGTTTTGTGTAGTTTGTTTTTGCATTTAAATTATAGATTAGATATCAGACAATTGTTGTGAAGGAATACTATTGATCTTTAATTATTATAATAATGTGTTACTACGTGAAAGCTTAAAGGTATGGTTAAACTCAATGAAATTCCTAAAATTTGGGAGTCTTTTCAAACGTAATCTGTTTTCCATAATTATTGCAAGCTTGAAATAGTGCCAATTGGAAAACACTCAATTCTATGAGCCACCGTTAGATTGTATCGAGTAGACAACAACAATATCAAGTAAAGTTATTTAAATATTATATTCCGTTGATTCTCTTTACGAATCAGATAAAAGCCAGCATCTTAGCAATTTTTATTAAGTCATGTTGGCATTCTGTCCCCTGACGATTACACACACTTTATTATGCGTGCTTCCTTTAAGAAATTTTATGCACGTAAGAGTGATGTCTCGTGATAGGTTTTCAAAAAACATAATCAGAAACCTATATATCAAATTGGATATTATTTAGGAATAGTGGGATGTTCGGTTTTAAAGCGTTTAAGCGTGTGAACTTATCATTGAATACTTGCACGCGTATTTCGAAAAATGTGCATTGAACTATTTCCAGCTGGATAAATGTGTCGAAATATTCTTTGTTAAATTAGGGGAAATGGTTTACAAATTAGATAGCACAGTGCTTTATATATCGGTATGTAAAAGGCAGTTAATGTGCTACGGAATAAACTTTCTTTAAACTGATTGACAACCATGTATATTCGTCGCAAAAACAAATGTAGAAAAGAAATGTCCATCGCTCGAACATGTATGATCCCAAAATTCATTTTACTGACATAAAGACAGAGCTTTTTTCATGTTATGTAAGAAAAAGAGTTTGGGAGCTAAGTTGTGGTAAAGGCGGGCTTTATCAACTCAACAGTGCACAGATCGCCAAAGGACAAGTTCTTGAGGCTATATAAGAAAATGTACGATAGGACAATACTTTGTTAATTCTGTTGAGGTGAGTTTGGGAGCTATGTTGCGGTAAAATGCGGGATTTATCAGCTCAACAGTGCACAAATCGCCAACGGACAAGTTCTTGAGGCTTTATATGAAAATGTACGATAGGAAAATACTTTGTTATTTTTGATGAGGTGAATTTCTACTCGGATGGAACTTATGAGAAAGGCGGTTGTACAGTATAAAAAGCTGACAATGAACTCGAGAATCTGATGATCATTAAGCTAGATTCTTTTGCTGCAAGGATTATTGTTGTGGTATGAAAATCTTTTCAAGGATACACTGTCAATAAAAGAGCTAAGTTGAACTCTAAACGCTGTACAGAAAAGGTTTTAATGAATATTAATTATTTTTGTTCCCCTTATTTTGCTTCATTAATACACCGTTACACTATAGTAATGCATCAAAACAGTCATTTGTCTATCTCAAAACTACAAAAATCGATGTATTTTCTCCCAAGGAATGGAGTCCATAGCCTCTGTATGCAGCTCTACCAGCCATATGGAGAGATCCTAAATAATGACTATTGATGCGCACTATGGAAACCTTACAGTGACTTATTCCCCACATTTTGTCCTTATGTGTTGGCTTTGTGTGTGTGTGTGTGTGTGTGTGTGTGTGTGTGTGGTGCACGCGTCTGCGTGCTGGGGGTTTCGTTTTGAGGAGGCTACGTTTTTGGTGTGTGGCATTCCCTGTTTGATATTTTTCTTTGTTTTTTTTAGAAATAATCTTTAATTGATGATAAATAGCAGAAGAAACTAGGCTAAAAAAGTATTTAATTAATACAGATTTCTGTCTTGCTCTAAGCTTTGCAGAGTAATTCCTTTTTTTTGTAACAGATCTCGAATCAACATTTGCAATAAACTACAAATCATTGAACACATATGTATGCTTGTACAGAGTTTGATAAAAGTGGAACAGCTCTCGTATGCCTCATCAGTAGCGAAACACTTTTACGTTAAATATAAACTATGTGATAATTCCATTTGTAAATTGTTCTTGTGCAACAAAAGCTAGATAATTGATGACTGTTTAATTTTGTCCTTTGACATACTATATGTGAATTAAGATTTTATGAAGACAATAGTGTTTTGTCTCATGTATAATTATTTTACCTGTCTTTGCTATTTTTATCATTTTATCTGGTATATATTTAAATCTTGCTAGTTTATATTGCTTGTATATACGTATGCATACATACGTTACTGTGTGCTTTCATTTTAAGGTGTCACATTCTCGTGAGACGGCATCGGTAGCCTAGTGGTAGAGCGCCTGCTTCGAGAGTGGGTGGTTGTGGGTTAGATCCCAGGTCGCGTAATACCAAAGTACTAGTAGTAGCGTCTTTGCTTGGTGCTTGGCATTAAGAGGTAGTGCTATAGGACTGGTCAGCCTGGTGTCAGTATAATGTGACTGGATGGGGTATCATGTCACGTGCCTACGGCGTCATATTCCAGTGGGCATTTTGTTCACTGCTACAAGTAGACACCGTCGTTTATATGACTGAAATATTCCTGAAAAACACGTTAAACACTACCCCCCCCCCCCCCCCACACACACACACACCCACACACACCCACAATAATAGGATCTTAAGATCCTTAGGAAAGCCGGCCAATTTTTGTACAATCTCACCAGGCATACATACGTTTTTGACAACACAGAAAATGACGTCAGACGACCGTCAGCTTTTCCCGTTAATTCTACGGAAACGCTAATATGTTTTCTTAAGCTACGGCTATTGAAAAGATATAATGGTCCCTTAATTAATATTGGTAAATTTAGAAACAATAAAATAATATATTGTTGGTCCTGAAATCGAAACAGATCGGCGCATATACCATTATGATAGATTTCGCCGAGCATGTAAATAATAATTATAGGTTAATAACTTTGTATGTGGATATATGCACGAGTTCTGCAGCGGTAATATTGCGCGACTTTAGGAGCGCAATATTATCCGCGAAAGAACGAGTGCATATATACACATACAAAATTGATAACCTTTTTATTACATATCCACTATCAAATGATAAATTTATATCTAAATTTATTATTCTGCAACGATAGACAGGAAAAATACGAAAATAATTTCTCCGAAAATGCAATAAAAATCAAACTGACGCGCATTAATAAATTCCGTGAAAATGACGTCAACTTGTTGTCGCAACGTGAACGTGAACGCCATGGACGTCATGCGATTCTTTCCATTACAACGTTAATAAAACATTCCACGTCCGATATGAAAGCGTTCCACGTCATGATATGGAAAAATATTGCACGATCGCGGTCCATTGAAACCCAATGGAAAATATTTTTAGGTATGTAATAATAATCTACATCATCTCAGAATCGATATAAGTCAAATAATTTTCTCTTAAATAAAACCATTGTCGTTCAGATGCACATTATTATATTGCTCTCGGTGCATTCATGTGATATGATTCCTTCATGAATTCCACATAATGTTTTTTTTTTTTAAAAGACAAAACACTTTTTGTGATATTTTATTTCTTAAATATGCCAAATGATAAAACAATATACCGAAAAACGCTATAAAACGTTAATAAATTGAAATGACGTCACGACGTTTCGTGTCAGTATCTACGCAAAATAGCTTTCGTCTCGTAAAGTACTTGATTCGGAGTTTCTTTTTTAATCTTCTGAGCTTTCAAAAGCCACTTTTTGTTAAAATATGTTCAGCAGTCTTCCGTTTTGAATATTGCTTTATTTTGCAGCTTTTTATGTAATTGTCATTCAGAATGTAAAACATTGGATGTTGATGAGTGTGAAAATGGATTGGAGCAAGGCTAATTTTTAATGGCCGTTTCAAGTTAAGTTTGGGCAGTTCGATTTGTAATATATTTTTTTTTTCCATTTCCAATTAATGTTAGCATAAAAACACGTATGACATATCTATATAACCACCTTAAAACTCAAAACATTTTAAGGAACACGGCTTCATATTCATAACTGTATTTCAAAATGGTCCATGACAATAATTACATCCAACAAAAACTGTATACTAATTGACTTCATTTATCAATAAGTTAAATAAATACAAATTGCAATCTTAAAAATAAATAATATAGAATTAGAAAATGACAGAGTTGAAATCATATTGATAACAAATTAAACTGCCAAGCTCAGAGAGACAATGTCTGTTAATTAAAGGTTTATTGTAAAATATACACTTTTAATATAATTTTACTAGTCTATTTTGATCCATTGTAGGGTAACAAGACTATTTATCATATCCAATATTTCAAATAAATATTTTTCATTTACATAATGCAAAAGAAAGAGAAAGATGTTATATCAATATCATATTTCATTGAACATTAGTGTTAGCTTCTATTCAGGGACAAATACGTTACGAACAGAGCAAAGTCTAGTGCGTAACGGAAAGACGAAGTCGGCTGCCTGATACGTTGCAATTACAGTAAGCACGAATTCCTAAATAAAACTAAGAAACGTAACATCAGTTAAAAATTATTTGCTCTGTGCGTGCAAAATAAAAAAAATGTGTACCAGATGGCCTAGTTTTATAATCTCCTAGAAATACCCTCTCTATCTCAACTTAATCAATGACCTGACTGCTTTTATCGTGTTTGTTAAAAAACGAAAATAGTTTTCGTTTCACGAGTTGAATGTTCATTTTATTTTGTTTGTGATATCATATATTTAAGGCTTACGTACCATTATTACTCTTTGATGATTTTAGATTGGACATCCTGGAGATCTTACAAAAAAAGTTAAGGACATATTTTCTGGAAACATAGAGTACCACAAACCCAGCCAGAGAGTCCTGCATCGCAAAGTAGGTCTGCAACAGAAAATGTGGTGAAAAGGTATAGAAATGTTTCAATAAAGCTGTTATACTACATAAATCAAATTATGTGACAACTTAGCCTTACATTTTGAGAAAAAAATCAAACAACACCAAGTCATCTAAAGAAAAGGTTGTTTCAGGTAAAAATTGAACAGCATACAAAACATAATGTATTACTCTACACAACAACTGTCAGTGATATATACATTGAATTCCAAAAAAGGACTGCATAAATGGGCCGCACGAACAGTCCAGTCCCTTAAAATCACCATTTTCAAAGAAGTGTTACCTATCTTCGGTTTGATGCATTTGCAATAATGTCCCAGTGTTTAAATTTCACATGACCAGGTTGAACGTAGTTTTAGTAACTGTTTATTTTTAATGGAGGACAACTTTTTGAGAATATTTTATGTATCCATCGTAAGGGACTGTACGGTAGAACATGTAATGGTAAGATAGATTGTTAGTAAAGATGTTGTTCATTTATCAAATATTTCTGTGGTTCGAAGATAACTCTTAAACTTTAATATTTACAACCTATGATTTCTCTACAAGCACGAACCAATAAACAATAAACAAAGATAAAGTAGACAAACCTTCACAATTGGCAAAATTGATTTGAGTCAGTGCTTTAATTAAGCAAACGCCTAGCAGAATGTGATAGAATTACAGAATGATACAGAAATTATTGTTAATCAGATATTACACATAAAAACACTGTCTGAATACATAGCCTTAAAGGGACTGATCTCCAGATCGTTCGGCAACAACAAAAATTATTTTTTTAGATATCTGGAAATGAGTGCTATATTTTTTACTTAATTACTGAACGGAAACACATGAGAAAATTTTGCTGTTTTTACTACTTTTTTACGATGAAAATCGAAAAGCGTTTGAAACGCTTTACTCCAGGTAAACTGTTTCGATTATAGATATCTATATTTTGAAGTCATAATTCACTTATTTGGCCATAGCGCTATTGGTTACGACGACGGGAAAATGTCTTTATTGCCGCGGCGGTTCGGGGTTCGATTCCAGACGCGGTCATCTTTATTTCATGATTTGGAATTTTTAAAATAATTAGAGACAAAAACTGATATTCTAATTGTCATAATATGACCAAACTTTAATTTGAAAGAAAAATAATTATTTTTAGCCAAATCTGGAGGTCAGTGCCTTTAAGGACAAAAGAAACGAACAAGTCTTATTGTTGTTTGTCTGTTTGTTTGTTAGGTTTCATAATTATTGGCGTTATATGGCAACATTCCGCTTTTGGTGGTAGAGGAAGATCCAAGGTTCTCCCAGGTGTTCCCTTGATACAACCAACGACAAGCAGGATGGCTTCCTCAAATAAAGGTTTTCAATACCCTGGGTGAGGGGTGAGGTTGTTTTGGGCCAAATGATGAATGACAAATGATTCAAAGTCAGCTACACTAATCACCAGACCTACGAGACCCCAAACCTTATCCTGAAAGCACCTGTTTTAAAACAGAACCGGTTTATGAATCATAAGACAGCATTTTGATGAAACAATCTTATCATACTGTTATCTACTGAGTGTTTTATATACATTGCTATGCATCAAAGACATCTAAATAGCAATCATTAGACAGAAACACGACAATCTTGCCTTACACAAGAAATTCAATTTTAAGGTGAAGTTGGAGGCTTTTCACTTTCTTGGTTTGATTTTTTATACTACGACATAATATGTACAAACGAGTGAAGTGGTATATGAAACAGTGGTACTGCTTTTACATATTTCCTTAAAAGTTAGTTACAAACTAAGCTAAAATGATAAAGTTGCAATGTGTGCATGTCTGCTCTGATAACATCAATGCATTCCCGGAGATCAAAAAATCGTTAACTTTTCACATATATCACTTTCAAATCCTAATGCGCTCTGCTCTTTCCCACAAACATACTTAAGGACTTAAAAACGCCCCATCTATTTATTTGGAAAATTTGTTTCATGAACATATTCATAGTGCATAAATTTATGAAACATGCATAATAAATTAGAGTACTATGTTGGTATTGTTTCTGTGCTATACGAAGCGTGACTTCCTCTTACGGTACTGATATTTGGACTACTTTTTTTTCGAATTAAAGAGATTCGGTTGTCGCCATGGAAACAGAATATTGAGTATCCTGTTCAGGTGATGGTGTCAAACATGGAACCCTACAGTTACAATCTGTCCTATATAATTTCAGTGACATCTCATACATATATTAACTTCTTTTTAAAAAGAATAAGTCAATACTAATCTTTATAAATGCACCTTTGATTTTGTTTAAGTCGGGAAATGTTGAAAACAGCAGTTGTTTATGATTATGTAATCGAATTCAACAGGTAATGACATTTAATTAATGCAACTGCGCGCAGCCCAAAGAATTATATAGCCATGGCGTTTATTTTAGAAAGGAAATTATGAACAAACATTTCTAATTACAGAATCGTTTGCACCATGTTTCAGACTTAATTATTATTTCTGCAATGTTATTGGGTGCGTGTTTATTACATTTGATCGGATACCAGTTCTTAGAATAGAACTCGGTTCATATAATGTATTGTTTATATTAACTGCTAACTTAGTTTTATAGCCTCGATTTATTTTTCTACAAAGATTGTTCTGACAGCTAATGATTTTCCATTATTTACAACTAGAAAACAGAACATAAAAGAAAATTTTATAACCTAATTAAACAATAATCTCTGAATATTCTGAAATATTCCGTTTTATGACATCTAAACTCACTAACCCACAAATATGTATTGCAAAAATGTGCGTGAAGGAAACTATCAACTATGACCAGTGTGTTGGATAAGCGATTTGAAATTTATGTAAATTAGTAAGTATATTTCAGTCAGATTCCTATTCCCTACAAAAGCTTAAACATTATAACGCAATATTATTTTTCATTCATAGATTAATTTCATAAAGATTTGTAAACTACGGGTATCAAATTACCATTACAATATTACATAAACGCGTATTACAATCATTTGCAGAGTATATGTACGTTATTGAATGAGAAATCGTTGGCTTATATCGTTTCAGTTTGTTAATGTATAGTTCCTACGATAATTAGTTGACATAACCAATGAGATTTACCTGAAGCACAAAGGCTTTAAACACACATTCAAAAGCTGTTATGTACCCTTTTGTAAATTCGTATTTCATTCCGATGGAACTGGTATCAAATGAAGTTAAATAGGTCAGTACCGACGGTTAACAC
This sequence comes from Mercenaria mercenaria, assembly GCF_021730395.1. Classification (NCBI taxonomy): domain Eukaryota; kingdom Metazoa; phylum Mollusca; class Bivalvia; order Venerida; family Veneridae; genus Mercenaria; species Mercenaria mercenaria. The sequence continues at coordinate 6,212,527 of NC_069378.1, forward strand.
AACCATTTTGTTTTAATTTTCTTAATACAAATCTCAACGTGCCGAATTTCTTTTGTAAAAGTCAGCCATTTGCTGTTCCTTGTCCCATCAGTAATTCTTCAGAAGAAATAGCACTGCTAGAGCGTAAGTTCTATTACTTTGATCTCCAAGATCGCCCATAGATATAAAAGAAACATCAAACGTGTCTAATAACGTTCTTTTCCTAATCATACAGTGAAATAAGGTTTGATTGAAACGTATTTGAATAATGCAATCATTTACAGGCGGCTCAATGAAGGGTTTAGGTGTTCTTAATCCTTATTCCATTTCCATAATGCAGCTGATTGAAACTGTAGCGTACACGGTCCAGCTCAGTTTATTTATCTTATCTATGGGTTTTCTTGCCGACTGATTGGAACAAAATATATTTTTAAGTAAATTGGCAATAAACAAAATAATCAAGATAAAACAATTCATCACAGTTTGATCGATGTCCAACACTCAGAAATCGTGGATGCGACTCTGTTCAGTTGTGATTCTCAACAAACGGTGATTGTGGTGAACAGTTTATATATGATCCACCAAAGAACTGTAAGATGTCAAGTTCCTATCATCGTGGCCCTTTAACAAATTTCAATGTTTTGGATAAAGACGACGCAAAGAACTCAGTAGTACTTAGAATTATTTTTCCATATCATATATTCCCCAGAATGTAGACTCCTCAAAAGCCAGACAGAATATTATTTCTGTAAGGTCTTATCAAAACTATGTTTAATGCGTGGCTAATGATTATGACAAAACCAAACATCTTATTACATTTTTTAATAAAACGCGTTATTTGTTCTTATTTTTTTTTTTGCTTATTTCGTTATCAAAACAGTAAGCTAGAATGCGCCATCATCTTTTCTATAGAGCGCAAAATGACGTATTTTACAGGATTTTTAAGCAGCGTTTTAAAAACTTAAACACGGCAAAGAAACTCTGTTCAAATCTATGTCGCAATTATGTCTCCACTGTTTTATAAATTATTAAGTTTATTTAGAAGCGAAATATTTATGAACGTTAAACAGGTAAAACTGGGGGATATTTTCAACTGAAAGTTCGCGTAAAGACTAACGCTTATGTTTAAGAAAATGCCAAACAGCTTTTTTAATGAATTTGAACAAACCTACAAATTGTCAATCGCTATCGTTTCTCTAAATAAAAAATCGGGGTCATCGTTATAGTTTCTCTCTATTTACCGTGGCGCTTTCCCTATCCCCAGTAAAAATAACAACGTTTTTATTCTTATTTCGTAAATTTGCATTTATCTGAATTTAGGTTTTGTTTCTTTTTGTGAATTATTGAAACACATGTATCATTTTGTTCAAAATACGTCACTGAATATTGCTGAAGTCTGTTGTTTTTTTAGAAAATGGGAATTTTGCAATATTTCAGTAAAATAGGAATGTTTTGGTAGAACTACAAAAATATTTAAGCTTCTTTCACAGAAAATTTGGTCATCTTTCTGGATTTGGTCAACAGCTTTGTTCATATTGAAGTTCTCGGATTTGTTAAATAAACTGGTTCAAAACTGAAGACTCATGAACTGCTCATGAACAGACTCAATCAAACCGAATTTTCACTGTTTTCCTTGTTCTCGGTGCTTCTGAGAGATCTACGTTTCAGATTTTATTCCCATACCCAGTATATGAAAAGTATTTTTTTTTACGTCAGATGTTTTCGTCATTCTTCCAGAATGGATAAATTATAAAATATTGAATGCAGTTTTATAAAGTAATTCTTTTTTGGAGGGGGTAAGGGGTGCGAGCGGAAGAAAACTTTACTTCAATCAGAAACATTCAGAGTTTAGGTCATTTTAGACAAAAGTGAGCCCTTTCCTTTATTTTTGAATGTTTGGAAAAAAAGGTGCATAATTTACACATTGCTATGTCTGAAGGTCACTCACATCTTATTCTTTTCTGTGCCATACCTTATTTTTATAAATAGTTAAGGGAAATTGAAGGTATCGTTAAAACATTTCCTGAGTCGACGCTAAGAATAGTAACAAGCATGACATTGTGTCTGTACCTGTGTCGACGCTAGAAATAGTAACAAGCATGTGCCTGTACCAGAGTCGACGCTAAGAATAGTAACAAGCGTGTGCCTGTACCAGAACAAAAACAGAATATATAACACACGATTGCACTAGAACAAGTGTGCACACCAATAACACCGAAGGGCGAGAAAATATAATAATAAGTCCAAGTACTGGGAGACTTACACCACACAAATATTCGAACCATTTCAGTACGAATGGTTCAGACTTGTTTCGTTGCATAAATGAGACAGTAATGGTTTTGTTTCATCAAATTATAAATCTGCTTAAATAGTTTGAGTAATTTTGTTGCGTTTTTCCTTCTCTTTCAATTTAAAAACTTGACAGTAGAAAAATGAAAATATCCTCATACAGTTTCGGAAAGCTCAAAGCAGCTTTACAATGTTGAATTCTTTGTATTATATTAAGATATTCATTGGAATAAGTTTTATGTGATTTATAAGCTGTCAATGTCTGAGAACGACAGAAAGACAGCTATTCACAGTTAAAATAAGACTTTCAACACACAATTACAATTCGGCATTAATTCACTACATTTGGCTGACCAAAGTCAAAACAAATTTTAAACAAATGTTTTCAGTAAGATGATTATGTAGGAAACTTCTTGATTTCCGTTTAAGTGCACAGACACTTGGGGTCAGGACTCCCACCCACCCACTCACCATCGCCCTTGCCTACGTTTAGCAAATATTTTGTTAGCATTTTTACATGTATTGTGTAAACGTGATGATCATAAAAACGCATTTTGTAACAATTTCAGCGTGTTTTAAAGATGCATTTTTTTACCATCAAAGCTCTTAAAATATGAAGATTTGCAATTGTGAAACTGACACTGGGAACACATGATTGCCGCCTGAATTCCCGCTTTGTATTGTGCGTATCATAAACCGATATTAAATGATACTGGTATAATATAATATTAAATAAGAATCATTCTGTCCCCTGAAACCATTTACTGACATTTCATACTTTAAACTGCACACGACAAATTTTATTTCTCATATTTCAGAACGTTTTGCTGAAGTAGCAGTATATCTCTTTGCCAATTTAAAGGTAACTCCAAAATTTGTTTATTGTTATTACTCAGTTGCCTAGAACCAGAACATAATGAATGAATAGAGTCCATTCAAATTAAAATCTGCAACACCTGAGCTTCGCAGAATACTTCACCTACTTCGAAAGGAACTACTTACAAGACATTTAATATCAATTGTATTTATCTTATAGTTTGCAGAATAGCCATTGTTTAGAAATGATTTCCTCAGACAAGACAACTATTGTGTACTTTTGATGAAAATTCATTATTAATCGCATAATCTACTTCTTATGCATGTAATGTATATATATTCGTTTTCTGCCTAAATGTACTGATCCCACTGTTTCTACCTTGACCTTTTTTCATAAATATTCAATACTCCTTTCTCAAAAAATGGACATGATGTTTGCTATATCATATCGAGTTTACGGAGGTAGTACTAGTATTCCTTGTCGAAAGGGTAGATTCAAATTAACTGAACCGTAGCAAGTTATTGTATTTCGTGTAATTCAATATTTTACCTGTTACAGTCTTAAGTCCGTTTATCTCTTACCCTTCAAAAACAGTTTTTATCAAGGTTTGAAAATCATGACCCTCCAAAGTTATATTATATCGAAAAACGAAGGAAAGTACGATTATTTCAAACTTTTAGTGTATTTTGTTTTCACTGTTATCTGTAGAAATCTGTGTAATTGTTAATTTTATTAGAATGCTCGTAAGCTTTCAATGAAAAAGCTTAAAATGTATATGTCGCGGGGCTCGTATTTCCATGGTAATACATTTTTTTCTCATTTTTAAACATTTATGTATGATAACGGGTATTTCGGCGCCTTCCTTTTATGGTTAGAATGGAAAATTAGCAGAATAGTAAACACCTAACATGGTAGCCTGTGTATCTTAACTTTAAGTTAACCATGGCGACAGGGATATTTAAATTTCGGTGTCTATTGCTTTTTATCGTAATTTCTTTAAAAAAGATAAGATAAAATTACCATTATCTTTTAATGTAGCTTCCATACATTTTACTTTCAAAGTAATATGTTCGTTGCATTTGCATTTGTTCAAACTTATATCAAAACTTAAAAGACTTACTGCAATACTCCTCATCTGACGGTTTTATGGAAAAGTCAGTGTGCTTGCTATTATCATTTTTATGAAAAGTGTTGAAATACAGATAAAAAACTGAAACTTTGTTCCTTTCATAGACTTGTGTCAGCGCCTTTAAATTTTATATTTAGACATACAGGTCACGGGATTTGTTTCCATGGTAACATTAATTTTGTTCAAAATGTCACTGTTGTCTACTGAAATACATGTATGAACAATATTATAGTATATAAGAACCAAATTATCAATGGAAACAGAGAAATAGAATTACAAATCAATCTGTCAAATTATTATTTGAAAATGGCCGGAATAAGTAATGTTGCTTCCAGTGATCTTCCAAATAAGATCAGTGACCATCATCCATTTTCTTACATTCTGCATAACATTTCAATATAGGTACATAAAAGCCCCAAATTATTGATCATTATTCAAAGCGAAAGACTCATAAAAATATTTTGCCAAACAATGGCTGTTTAAAAATAGCTCAAATAATGTAAAATGCTTCAAATTACGTTTTTTCAAGATGAAAGCTATTAATTTTACGCGATAACTGACACGTAACGTCATGACGTCGATGACGTCATATTATCGCAACAATGTTTTTAGCGTTTCTGTGGTAATTAATTCATTATTTCAGAATTATTTTACCATTAAGCATCAGATCAGACACGGGTTAACAATATTGTTTTAGAGAAGAATGAATATACAAACACATTTAGTTTGTCGTAAATGTTGTCGTTAATCCTCACGTAAGCTTCCGGTTGCGCATGCGCACAAACGAATATTAAGGTTTACTATTATTATTGTTGACCTATATTACATCCGACTTTTAGAACCTACAATCGAAACGATATTCGGCAAAACAGCGATAATTTTCCAAACCGTTTCTGTACTCACTGCCGTCACAAATAATTATTCTCTATTTTATTTGTTCATTGTATGACTCGTGTTAGCATTAAATATATCAAAATGATATAACAGATCTATCAGTCTACAAAGTTTCTCTACGACAACTCTTGGAAAATTTTAATCGGTCTAGAAAATGTCAGGACAACAACTCCTGTGAAATTCAAACAGGTCTGCACTGCACCTGAGGAATAACTCCTATAAGAGTTAAACCAGTATAAAAATCTCTTGAGCGACATCTGTCCTTAACAAGACTAAAACCAGTACACAATCTCATGTGCGGCAACTCTAGTAAATAAAATCTGTAAAAAGATGCTTCGGAAGCATAGAATGCAACCAAGCAGAATTATAGCAGACTCGGTTTGATTGAGTCTGTTGATAAGAGGTAATGAAATGTGCAACACGTCTCACTCCCCTAGCACCGGCATAAGCTTAACCGTCTAGAAATCTCCTGGGCGACGGTTCTTGTAAGACCTAAACTATTCTACAAACCTCAAGTGCGAGAACTATTTAAAAGATTTTGATTAGCATACAGACCTCCTTGACAACAACTCCTGTAAAATTTTAACCAGTCTTCAAACCTCCTGAGCGACAACGTTGTTAATTACAAGACACAGGCCGATCTACAAACTCCTAGGCGACAACTTTTCGAAAACTTACAAAAGATAATAGGTAAGGGTAGATTTCTCGGAAGCACAGAGGACCAAAAACACAGCCCAAACCTACTTTGTGACTTCTCGTGAAAGACACCCACACCGTAGATGGAAACAACACCAACCGTTTAGCTCTAAAGGGAAAGCGGATATATGCGGATCAAAGAAACCAGAGCAAGGCGTATTTTTTACTTAGGATATAGTAGAAGACAACGTGTCTGTACAGAAATTGGCTGTTACTCACTAATGAGAATAAGCACTGGTACAGAAACCAGGAGCAACGTTTACTTTCTGGAACAAAGTTTTCCCACGATTTTTCTTTAAATATGAAACAATATTATTTATGTTATATATCTTTCCAACGAACTCGGGGAGTGGTAATAATATATCTTTATTTATTTTGAATTTACCGTCTAAAACCGATTTTTGTATGGTTTTTTCATTTTGTATTTTTTGTTTGTTATTTAGACACTATCTTTTAAGTTCAAAGTTGCATTTGTTTTTAAATAGACTACCATAAATCTTTCGGGACATTTTACCAAGCATTAAAACAATATTTCCATGAAAGCATCTATTTAATTTCTTAAACGTCATTATTCCAAATTGTGATTTATTCCGATTACTTTTAAGTTTTAGTCATAAAATTTACATTATGAAAAATATTTTGAAAGTTAAAAAAAGCACATGACTGTCATGGAAAATTGACTGTGATATATAATTGCACAATAAATGAATTCACGATAAAACCTATTACGGATAAAGTGGATCAAATTCTGTATTTACTGACCGCCAATGCTTAACTGAAAAACTGCTACTCTACAAAAATGCATAACATACGTTGTAGGTCAAAAAACAACCAAATAAATATGGTTGCTGTGGTTACAAAACAAAATCATTCGCAAAGCTTTTATGAACTTTAATGCAAAGATAAAATGAATCATCGATATTAGTTTGTCTACATGTACGTATATCCGCTTTTTAGTCTCAAAAGGTGTATCATGCTATATCTTTATACTTACATGCGATCTGTTCATGAAACCTGGTTTATGGATGACGGGAAATTTGGAAAATCGCGTGTCCTTTTATAAAAAATAATTGAAATTATAAACGTTTTATATAAACCTACAACATGGAAAATATGCAGTTCATCACTCAATGATATTATAATACAACTGATCAGTTTTAAAAAATTCCCATCCGGCGGTAGGGGGTATATTAGTAATTATTTAGTGATGGTGATTTTAGTACTCATACATTAATTTTTATGCCAAAAAGTCCGCGCAAAAAAACATATGATGTCATTGAAGTTTTGTAAATATATTCAAGATTTTGGAATTCAAAAGCTTTGATACTGACCTAATCATGGAGTATGAATTTTACCGCTATTTAAAGGTATATTAGATCTAGAGTCATATTTGAAAATATGAACAATTAATTATATAGTATATATATATATCTATTAATTATATAGTATCTATATCTTTTAATTCTATAGTATATATATCTATTAATTCTACAGTATCTATATCTATTAATTCTACAATATCTATATCTATTAATTCTACAGTATCTATATCTATTAATTCTACAGTATCTATTATATCTATTAATTCTATAGTATCCATATCTATTAATTCTACAGTATTTATATCTATTAATTCTACAGTATCTATATCTATTAATTCTACAGTATCTATATCTATTAATTCTACAGTATCTATGTAAAAACAAAATTAACATCTTTGCGTGTATAAGCAACACTGTACGTTAAGAGTATAGCGAAGCACAGTATCAGTGTGTGCTACAAATGAAAAACATTATACATGGAATTTAACTACAAACACAGTTAATGTAGCTAGAAAGTTTAGTTGGGTTAAATTCCTTCGAAGAGGAGTTTCGACAGTTAAAGTTAGTATGTAACAAGAAGGCCAAATGGTCCTAGGTCGCTCACCTGAAAACAGCTAAAACGTAAAATGTACTTCTTTGATTTGACCGGTTGACCTGTTTTTTTTTTTACCCAAGATGACCCATATTTGAACCTGACATAGACTTCAACAAAACAATCGGCATGATTAAATTTCATGAATATCCAGTCAAAAATGCAGCACCTAAGGCTTACACAAGGTATTTCTAGTTCTTGACCTCCAGATGACCCTATTGGAGCTCGACCTAGATTTTTTAACAAGACAAACATACTGATAAAGTTTCATGAAGATCCACTGAAAAATGTAGCCCCTATTGCATACACAAGGTTATTCTTTAATTTGACCGGGTGACCTAGTTTTTGACTTAACATAACCCATATTTGAACTTGACCTCGATTTCATCAAAGCAAACATTTTGATTAAATTATATGAACATCTTGCCTAAAATTAGCCCCTATTGCGTTCACAAAGTTTTCTTTGATTTTACTGGGTGACCTAGTTTTTTACCCAAGATGACCCCTATTTGAACTCGACCTAGCTTTCATCAAGACAAACATTTTGATCAAATATTATGGATATCTAGTGTAAAAATTCAGCCCCTATTGCATACACAATGTTTTTCTTTGATTTGACCGGGTGACCTAGTTTTTAACCCCAGAAACACATATTCGAACTTGACCTAGATTTTATCCAGACAAACATTGTGATCAAATTTCATGAAAAACCGGTGTAAAATGCAGTCCCTATTGCATACACAAGGTTTTTCTTTGATTTGACGGGGAGACCTAGTTTTTGACTCCAGATAATCCATATACGAATTCGACCTAGATTTCATCAAGGCAATCATTCTTGCCAAATTTCATGAAGATCATTTGAAAAATACAGCCTCTATCGCATACACAAGCTAAATGTTGACAGACGACGAGCGATCACAATACCTCACCTGAGCAGGTGAGCTAAAAATAAATTACTTTAGTGAAAGATGCAACCTAGTCTTAGGAAAATGGTCCCCAATTTTCGGAAATAATCTAAATTGATGACCACATAATTATGAAATAAATTACATTTTATCATATTAATGTTAAATATAATTAAATTAATCAAGTAAAGCATGAAAATCGTAGTTAAAACTACACGAATCTTATCCAAATCACCACAGTTATAGAACCTTTTTGCCATTTTGCTATTCAAAAGCATTAAAAATTGAACTTTGATCTTCAGAATTAGTTTAGAAATGACCTCTCCGCTATAAAATATCTTTTGCATTTCAAACATTATAGGTAGACAACAAGCGGCTTATGGCAAAATTATTTGTGACGACTGTTTTTTTTTTAAACGATGTACGTTCTGAAGTGAGTTTTGCAATGCTATAATCATTAGAAATACAAATACTTGATAAACACAGACCTGAAATTCAGAATGTGTCTTTCCTGTACACATTGTGTCCCTAACCCGCTCGTTTGCTTTACTTTGTCTGGATTAAAAATATAGAAACACTTCTTTCAGGAACCTGTAAGTAGGGGAATTATTCCCAGACGATGTAATCAAATCGTTTCACTGTATAAAGCAACAAAAAAAGACGTTAAACATCTATAATTTGCTGTTGTTTTTTTTTTTTTTTTTTTTTTTTTTTTTTTGTTTCTATGTAATTGTATTGCCGATGGATTGAGAGTCGGTAGTTGTCTGTTTGCAACAAAATTAGGATTTAAGTTTGTTAACATTTTCGTACTGTAATCAGTGCTAATTCAAGTAGCACATTTATTCCTGCAATATATAAGGAAGCGACAAAAATAGCTGCTTTCTAACAAAATGTCAGTACAATCTATATATCGAACCAGACAAACGAAACTGGTTGTATTTACAGTCAAATTAAAGTAGTACTTTAATCAGTTCCATTCCACTAGTACAAAGTTGTACTGTCGAGATGTTATGCATTTTAGCATTTACCAGTTACAATTAGATTAGATTGATCACCAAAGTTATCAAGTAGTTTTGAATGTTCATCTTGAAACATTTCGTTTAGTTGCCATTTACGTATAGTGTAAAAGAATTAAACGCGGTTTCAAGTTTTATATTTGGGTATGAAGTATATGGGAATGCGTAAAGTATGTAGATGCCACTTATACCCTTCTTTTATATAAGATAGAAAATGTGGAAACCCTACAAGTCGCCCAACAAGACATAAATGAAAACTCAAATTTATTCATGTGACAAAGACAAAAATATAATTTAGAGACATCCGCAGATGTATTCATACGGCGGTGTACATGGAACCTTCAATGATTCGCAGAGTGAAATTCCATTCATGAACAGCGGCGTATGGTTCCCAGTTAAATTAATTGGTGTAAACAATCGACAAAACTGAACAGAACTGAACAAATTAGAATTTAGAGAGGGGACATGAGGTTATAGATCATATCACAGAAAATGCCAAAAGACAAAAATAGAAAGCAGGCAACATATCTAAGGGCTGATTAACAATACCAAAAGCTATAAAAATGGGAGTATTGGAACCACCCTAACCGAAATGTTCAAGCTGAAAATTAAAGTCTCGTGCTGAACGATCTAAAGAGATCGAAATATATCAGTTTAGATTAATAATAACATGTATTTCATATCAGTATTACTAAATCGCGTTATGATTTTTTATATTTACAATATTGTTTTGTCTTTCTTTCATGTTGTTTTGATCGACTAAACGTTCCATCGTTCTGGTTTCTGAATCGATAAAATCGACAACCAACGAAGGGTACAGAAAAAGCAAACGCACCAGTGTCTTGTCACAACGTACGCTTTTCATTCTAAGACTTACCGATACGTACAATCTATTTGTATCTTATGACGACGTGACGTATGTAAACAGCCGTAACCAGGCAAGAGTTGGTGGCCTAACCAAGAGTCAATCAAGGCGGTGCCCCTATTTTCAACTTGTGTTTTGTCTGTCCCATAATTTGTGTTGCGTATGTTTTCTTGTTTGTTGTTGGCGTTCATTTCCTGCCCCCTTAAACACCCCACCCTACCCCGACCGCTAGATATACGTCACAGCCATAATAATAAACACACTGGCCATATAAGTGAAGAAGCGATGTAATTTTTTTAGAATCATTACATATACACTTTAAATGCATTTCAAAGCACGAATAAAAAACTAACACACGATATTATTGTAAAGGGCATCATATTTTAAAGCTGGGAAAAAAACTATTTGAAGCTTAAAAGTGACAAGCTTTATACTTTGTTATGTGTTTAGATAGCAATATTTTCGTTCAGTGAAGATTAATCTTACTTTTGTATAATATATTTCCCTCATTTAGATAGAAATGTACAACTTTGAAGTTATTATTGGATTAATATGTTCTGACAGAGCGTGCAGCCATGTTTAAAACTTCAACGTTTTCTTGGGCACTCAGTGTTTCACTTCTTACTTTGCTTCTGCACCGGTATACTGAAGTTAATTTTGGCAGACTGAGTTCTAAACATGCATTAGCAGCACTCTCACTACGCTCTCGTGCCAATATAGGTTAAAAGTCGTGCTTTTAACTTCTTGCAGGCTATTAATTATCGCTAGTGAAATTAATTAATGTTTAATTAATATTTGAATATAAAAATTCTTTGACTATAAAAAAGAGAGTTTCAAAGTATCAAAGTTATGAATAAGGATAATATTCTATATAAAAGAAAATCAAATGCGAAATTGTCATATTCACAAAATGACTTTTAAGATTCATTCTAGTACAGAAAGACAGAAAGACACTCGTCGTGATGACTTTATTACTGTATTTATTTGTTCATTTTCCGTTTGTCTTCTGAAATACCCCACTAAGCGTGTTTGAGACATATTTATATACTAAATAATTTTCATTATTATATTACAACTACTACTTATCTATAGCGCAATATTAAGTTATTTGTCACGTAGATTCTCAATCATAAAGCCGTACACGATGTAGCTTTTTTGCACTAAAGGTCAGCTGCCTTTATTACTTCAGTAACCATTGATAAAAATGTTCGTGGATAATTCTGAAATATTTCTATGCCTATTTTTGCGTAACTGTCATAAAACTGAATTAATTCTGGAAATTGGAAAGGTTATTATAAAGTTTAGTACATTAAATTTCTTTTATGTACCGCTTCTGGTTATAAATAATGAAATATTTAATATTTCAGAAACATATGATGGGTGCCCAAAGGTTCGTATTGAACGATATAATACTGCAGAGATATATATCTATTTCAATCTCTGTATTAGACTATCCAAGGTTCTGGTGACCAAAATTCAGTAGAAAATGAAAAAAAAAGAAAATACTGAAATTTAATACAGTTTTAAACATGATTTAAGTTATGGTTTCCTTCATTTCCTTTCTACCATAAATGGTCCTTTTCCCTAAAATAGTATGATGACTCCTTCGGAGTAATAATTTGAAATTCTTAGTATTAGCTTGCTATGGCGTTTGCTGAACAGGTATTATCTATATTGAAATCACCTTAGATAATTGATGAACTTGCTCATTAACATTTTGCTGGGAAAAACAAGTTTCTTCTGTGATGTATATCTGAACGAAATTATTACTTTACTGCAATCAGTCTTCGAAAACTGGCAACCACTCTCAGATACCTGGCAAAATGAAATTATATCTTCAACATAAACATGCACTTATTGCAGCTCTATTTTATCAAGTACATGAGCATTACTACTCATGTACATAAAGTACCACTGTAAACGGTGTCAGATATGTTCATATTATTAAAAAAAAACAATTTTATTCGGAATTATCGCAGAAAAATCCAAATCTTTCGTCTGAACCGCTAGTCGTCGGCAATATTATCCTGACCACTCGCAAACCCCTCGCATAGCAGGACGTAACGTTATCTAATGTCTCCGTTAAACCTTGATTTTCAAGTGATGACCGACACAATATGCCTGCCAAACATGCTAATGATGATTGGCGTAACGCTCACTTTTCGCGTTGATATTCAACAGAAGTAAGTAAATGTAGCTTAAAAATAGGATTATCAAATATTATCCTTTGCCCACTTATCATATTGGAGAGATGTATACTAAAGATAATAGGTAAGGGTAGATTTCTCGGAAGCACAAAGCACCACAAACACAGCCTCAGAGCCACGCATTTGCAAAGAAGCTATACCTTACATGTGCTTACAGTGCCAAACCTAATTGTGTATATCATCGGCATGATCAAGTTCATTGTTTTTCAGCAGAGTTATAGCATTTAAACATCCGTCTTGCCTATTGATAAGAGATATTTTAAAGCAGTATAAATATTGGGGATGGGACACGTGACAATGCTATAATTCTTACAGAAATGATTAATCCAAACACAAAATGTATCAGTTTTCTTTTTTCTATAAATTACGCTTTCTTTTTCTTCATAAACAACTGCAGTTTTTTCAACTTTGAAACACATGCATTCATACAAATTGTGAAACTTAATTATGAAAAATAGTTAAACCTTTAAATGAGTAATTTATATAAAATTGAAAAAGTGGAAACTCAACAGGTCGCTAAACACGACAAAGATGAAAATGTTGCATGCTCTGTTTGATTGAGCCTGTTTATGGACGGTAGTGGAAATGCATGCTTCCGTCCACGTAGTGGAAAGTCATGCATTTGGAATGTATTATGAAGGAATACAGAAATAATAATTTGCGTTTTAGACAGGATATTCTAATTCGTCTTCCGCTATCTAAATAAACGGTGTTGAAGTTGCGTCACTGGTGTAAAAAACAAAGCAGTGTTCTTTTTATATATTCCAATATTAGTATTCGCTAGATAGAAGTGTAGTTTTGTAGTATTTTGTAATCATATACCAATTATACATTTTACATAACTCATACCGTCCTAATCTAATGGTACATGCCAGTGTTTATTACGTTCAGAGCGTTGCTGAGTTAGTGTTTGCAGGAACTAGTGGCAGACTCCATGATATGCAGTTTGTAAAGTCCTTGCTGTTCTGGTAAGTCTTCTTGCCTGTTTTTTACGTGATATCTGATGTCCTGTATTCTACGAAGACATGGTGAATGTACGTTTATGTTGTTAGGCTTGTTTTTTATGCCCCCGCCGGGTAGGGGGTGCATATAGTGTTACCCCTGTCCGTTGTGTGTTTGTCCGTTTGTGTGTTCGGGAAAGGGTGATGTTCGTGTCCGGTCTATAACTTCAACATGCTTGGTCTGATTTCAAAATAATTTGAAACAAATAATAAGCATGGATAGGCAATGTTTCTTGAGCAACACCAGGTCCCTTGCTTAAAGGTCAAGGTCACAGTCCTTGGTTGAGCCAATTTTCACTACATATATACTGATAATGTGGTCTTCGTGTCCGGTCCATAACTTTGACAAGCATAGTTCGATTTCAAAATAATTTGATACAAATAATAAGCATGGATAGACAATGTGTCATGCGCAAAACCAGGTCCTTAGGTCTAAGGTCAAGGTCACATTTAGAGGTCAAATGTCACATACAATAATGACTTTGTCTTGAGCATTTCTTCTTCATGCATGGACTGATTTTGATATAAGTTGCCTCAGTTGTATACCCCCATGAGACAGAATGTCATGTGCAAGAACCAGGTCCCTAGTTTAGAATAAATCCCCTTTGTAGTTACAATAAATAGCTTATATTGTACTTTTATTGCTGGTCGTAGGGATAAAACAAGACCGTTTTTCTGTAGTACAACATGCATGTTACATCCAATTTTGAAAAGTATTTTAAGCTATCTCTACTTGGTAAGGATATTTGTGTCGACTCAGGCCTTTTTTTTAGATTAACTTCCCTTAGTTATTACTATAAATAACTTATGCCTGTGACATTTGTCATGTTGCGGGGGCATCCATGTCTGTGACATATTTCTAGTTTTATATAAATTTACAAGATCACTTTTGGGTTGTACATCCCATGTCTTCTGTTACCATTGCAAATGCGTGTCAGTGATACACCTGGTTGGGATTACATTTATTTACCCTGTCTTGTGTCTTGGAAAATGATGGGTTTCGTGCCCATCTTCATCTGGTTTAGAATCCTAAGTGTTTCCTTTTCATTTTGACTATTTCTAGGTTGTCCCCACCATGTTGCTTCATTCTTGTTGTTTTTATATAGTACTTTATTAAAGTTTATTACATATATGTTAATCATAGGCACATCATACATACACTGCTATGTGTGTGTGGTTTGAGGAGGCTGTATTCTTGATACGTGGCTTTTCCTGTTGGGTATATACTTTGAGATTCTTTCCTGTCCGACCCAGACTCATCGTTGAAACGATTTTAGTATTACATGACACAAATGTTCCACAAATAGCGACAATAACTCTTCCATCTAACAAGGCATTTTCATATCTTTTTGCACAAATGTTTTCCAGAATAAGACAACTTAACCTTTTATGCACAACACCTAGACCCCTAGCTCTAAGATAAGATCAAGGAATCAATGTCACAATCAGAAATCAAACGTCAATAGTTTTTTTCCTGTTCGGTCCATAACATGTAGATATAAAAATTTGACAAAATATTTATCATGATATTACGTATCAGTTACCACTTCGTGTAAAAAAAGTCCCATATTATTTTTTTTATATAATCTTGACATTGTGTGAGTGTGTAAGCAACTGAGGACTGCTGTTTTTAACAACAAACAGCAGCAACAGATTATAGAATAATTATGAACTATATATTAACATTCAAAATATTTCGGTATTACTCCGTCTACGGTTAGGGTTAGGGTTTAGGGTTAAGGTTTGAAAATGGAACCACACTGGGGCAAATTTAGTTTTACATCGAGTTGTACAGGGAAAACATTTAAAAATCTTCTTGTCTTGAACTACAATGCACAGGGCTAACATATTAGGCATGTAGCTTTGTCTAATGGACCTCTTCCAACACTATTCAAATCATGAATGAAATGTTGATTCGTCATGTATATTGGTTGAAATACATTCAATAAGCACTGACTATCAGTCCTTTTAGGGCTTTGATTTATATGTCTTAGATTCTTAGCATATTTTGAAATTATATAGCGCATATGTTAGCAAAGTCTTTCGAGGACAACTTACGACAGACTGATGCAAAACAGGATTCAGCCAGGTACAATATGACACAGGTTTAAAGCAATAATTCTATGTATAGTGAATTTTCACACGACCTTTTTAAGTATCTGTGCGTTACTGTATATTGGCATTGAATTCACTGTCAGCTGTCAGCCACTGATCGAGACAAAAATGTGATTATTTTATAAATGAATGGGTATAACGATATTCGTTTTTTAGGAAAAGTAATTCTGCAAAACTTGTCCGGTGTGAATTAGGAGAGAAATGCTACTTCTTTGACAAGTAAAAAAGTGTTCAGTTCAAATAATCAATATATTATTTATACACCGGACAAACAAATGTCAATTTGAAACATACCGTGAACATATGCCCACAACTGTAAATGTGACTTGCGCATGTTTAATCTGATTTTACGGTTGTGCAAGAAACTTGAGTTTTTGTGAGATCTTTTTGAATTTGAGCAGTAAGACCAAACCAATATGGCTCTCTTGATTCTTTTATGGACGTTTGTACTTAAGTTGCTAACTTTCTTTAATTTATGAAAAAACATGACCGCTTGTTTGATGTGTGTTTCATCTATGAAAGCTAGGGGATCAATACAAGACTATTATAACAACTTACCTCAAGCGCTCGTCATCTGTTTTCGAGAGCACGACTTCTTTTCTCGAAGGGTTGTACCGTTTCTCCAAATATAAAACAAAATATGTTTCAATATTACTGCAGAAAACACTGATGAAAATACGTTTAGTAAAATTTTACAATTTCCCCTCGAATGTTTGTAAAGGAGTGACAGGATCATAATGGGTGTATTCTCATTACTGTAACAAAATCTTTGTGATAAAATATAGATGTGGTAATCATAAGAAGGAAAATATATTTTAATGACATATACGCACACTCCCTGGCATTTAAACGCTGTAAACATATTTTGATGTGCATTACAGACGGACAGAAATGCAAATAAAGAACTTTAAATAATACTTGGCGACTAATTTTAATGCATCTATTACTGCTTTTCAGATACTACGATTTCGTCTGTCTGGGTCCCTAATCAAAAAGCACTACATGAAGCCAGAAAAGGTATATTTTTGATCGCTATTACTCATTACCAACTTTTAGTAACATCGATCTATCGGAAAATCGATAAATTTGCCTATATAAACAAAGAAGGAAAAAATCACTTAAACTTAAATAGAAAAAGTTCTATTTGGAAATCAAAAATTCGATACCCCACAAATTAAAGTTTAATTTATTCCGGATATTATGAATATTTATTTTAAAAAATATTTTAATATTTGGTTGGTCCTTTTTTACTTTAAATAGACCCACCTCAGTTCATATAGACTCTGTAGGAAACGGGTTAAAAAATTTGACTTTTTCAAATTTAACAGATAAAATGAGATATTTTCCGCAAATAATCAAAAATTCGATACCCCTAAAAATGTAGAAAAATTATTCAATTTTCGTTATGTGTAATTTGTTTTAAATTTGATAATGGTTTGTTTGGTCCTTTTTGCATTTTAGTGTGTACAGTGAACATTTCTTTAAAAATCCGGCTTTTTCCGCCGTTATCCGTAAGTACTCGGAAGCTGTTACGGAAAATATTGTCGTCTGCTAGCCTGACTTTGTCGGTTTAAGTTGTTATAGCTCAAAGCCTATGAATTGTAGGCAACTTCACATTGACAAAAAAAAAAACAAACAAAAAAAAAACTGAGATTGTAATAAGACAAATTAAAACAAATTAATTGTTGAACTCAGAAACTCCGAAACCTAGATCTGCTGTCGTTTAAAATAACGCTATGGAGGATTAAGTGTTCAATTCGCATGTATAAAATATACAAATGCTTTTAATTTTCACCGCAAAAAAAGATACTTAAAGCAACTAATTCTCATGTGTTTCCGTAAAATATAGTCTGTCAGTAATTGAGTTTCAAAGCATTCTTAAGAAATATAGCGATAATTAATTTCCAGATACCTATAGTACCTATATTAATTTTTGCCGCTGGTGACTTTTTTATTGCCGCGGCGGTTAGGGTCCGATCTCCAACGCGGTCAACTTTTTTTCTTCATATGGGATTTTTTTAATAATTTTGAAACAATAAAAATCATTTTCTATTATTCATAATATGACCAAACTTTAATTTGAAAGATAGCCTTGATGAACTGATAATTCTGCTTCTTTCCGAATCTACTTTGTATATATTATTCTGTATTCTTAAATTAATGCATGTTTCGGTACATTCTTAAATCATTCGTTTAAAAAAATGCGATATCTATTATTTGTTTTAGTCCCAAGATTGCACACAATCACATCAAGCATAAAATAATTTAATTGTAACAAATATCTTAAAGTTACCCTTTGACTTTTATTGTGTATTACAATATTGCCTAGGGGTAAACAGTATCCGTTCAGTGTTGTTTCAAGCCGGGTCATAAAAAATATGTTACCCCACTTACTACAAGTGATAGGTATTTTTATGGTTTTTGCGTTTTAATATATTTATTTCACTTTCTTCTGTCTTTATATAGTCCTTTCCCTTTCTTTCAGGAACTCTGTTTTTACGATTTTTACACTTATTTCATGAATCGTATGACAGTACAAATTTAGAATTCACGTCGTTAATAGAGTTGTTCCGTAAATATTTACTGAGTAAAGATCTTGGCCCAAATTTCACGAAAAAACTTATTTATTCTAAAATTATAATTTAGTAAGTCTGTTATTCTGAAATAGAGATATTGATTAAGTTATTGTTATTTAATGTTGATTTTTTCCTGTAACGATATATTTATAGTTAAAGTATACTATGGTAGTAGTATTTGTCAGCAATACCTATTCAAGTCACTCAAATATGATATTTCTATTTAGGCACGATATAAGAAGCTTAATCTTTACCATGCTAAATTACAAAAATAAACTTGTCAATCTTTCAATTTGAACAGTACTATGAAAAGGGTGCATACCAAAAAGTTACTGGCTGAATGGCAGACAGTGCAGATGATGATCAGTCTGCACATCCGTGCAGACCTGCACATCCGTGCAGACTGATCATGATCTGCACCGATCGCAAAGGAAGAACAAATCGTGTCCAGCATGGTAAGGGTTAAGTATTTCCTTTTAAAAGTATAAGTCTTATTTCTATACTTCTTTTTCTTTAAAGCGACTGTTCTCCAAATCGTTCGACAACAAAAATACTTTTTAGATATCTTGGAAAAAAGCTATATTTCTTATGAAGGCTTCAAAACTTAATTACTGACAAACTTTATGTTACGGAAATACATGAGAACTTGCTGTTTTACTACCCTTTACGATAAAAATCGAAAAGCGTTAGTGATTTAGAATTTTGAAAATATTTTAGAAACAAAAGCTCATACTCTAATGTTCATTATATGTGAAAGAAAGCGCGTATAGAGGAGGTATATTTTAGATAACATATTCATATTCATGAATATTATTCATATTCATGAATATTTATTTTATTTACAGACAGTTTCTTGTGCGTAAATATTTCTTTTCTGTAAATAGATATATGTTAGCATGATGTTTCATGTATTGAAAAGAAAGTAAATCTATGTGTTCGATGTATAAAATGTAACGATTTCTAAATATTTCAGATAACATATTCATATTCTTAAATATTACTTTTATTTGACAATTAATAAAGTATTATATAATGATTTTCACTTTAATAATTATTAAAACTTCATTCAGGTATATCATATAGAAAACCGCCCGCCTGTAAATGCATCAGATAATGACCAAAGCTGTTAATTATCGATTTTTGCCCCCGTGTTACTACAACAACAACAATTACTACGGAAATCAACGAATCCGTCCGGTAGCGATGATATTGGATTATTGGTTTTATTGATTTTTATGATAGGTAGATCTGCCCCGCTTTATCGGTTTAGAGATGTTACTAAAAGTTGGTAATGGTGAATACGACAAATCTGTCAACTATTATAATTTAAAATTACTGTGATTGACTTATTTTTTGAAAAGTATTTGGTCTTCTACAAGCATTTAATGCTACTATTGTATAAAACGGCTGATTACCATGCTCCAAAAAAAAAAATCCTCTTACAAATTGTTTTGTTTGAACCATTTTTCTAGTGTTTTTATTGTATTATTAGACGTTTAACGTTTCTCTTCAATCGTTCTTATTTGTACCATGTTGTGTATTGCTTTTGCTAAAGCAAATACACTTTAACTTTCTTCAGTCATTCTCTTTTGCACTATGTTGTGTAGTGTGTTTGTTATTACATTATTAAATAAATTCAGATGCTATTCATTCATTCTCGTTGGTACCATCTTGTGTAGTGTGTTTCTACTGTATTATTGATTTTACCATTTATTGCAGTGACTTTGTATTGTATATTAAATACACATTGATTCATTCTCTTCAATCATTCCAGTTTGTACCATCATGTATGGTGTGTTGTTCGCTATTGTATTATTTAATACATATTGAATCATTCTCTTCTGTTATTCTTTTTTCGTACCAGGTTGTGTAGTATTTGTATTATTTGATAGACTTTGATTCTTTCTCTTCAGTTATTCTTGCTTGTACCAGGCTGTGTAGTGTGTTCGCTATTGTACTATTTGTAACAATTTGATTCTTTCTCCTCATTGATTCTTGTCCGTACCCGGCCGTATAGTGTTTTTTTTAAATTGTATTTTTTGATACGTTTGATTCATTTCTCTTCAGTTATTCTTGTTCGTACCAGGCTGTGTAGTGGAATTGCTGTTGAAATTATCTGATACATTTTTGATTTTTTCTATTCAGTGTTTTTGTTATAGCATTATTTGATTCTCTTTGATGCTTTCTTTTCATTTTTTCGTGTTCTTACCTGGCCGTGTAGTGTGTTTGCTATTGTATTATTTGATACACTTTGATTCCTTCTCTTCAGTTATTCGTAGTTGAACCAGACTGTGTAGTGTGTTCGCTATTGCATTATTTGATATACTTTGATTCTTTCTCCTAATTAATTCTTGTTTGTGCCAGGTCGTGTAGTTCGTTCGTTATTGTATTGATTTGTATATGTGGATTGCTTATTCCTCTGAATAATTTAAACATCATGGGGTGGGGATTGTTTCTGAGGGAGGAGCGAAAGTAAACAATTTAGATTAAATGTGTCTTTCTGGGGTGAACTTAGTGGAAATTGTTTGTACTTATTTAATCAACACCTCCTATCACTTACTGCAGACAATATAGTTTTAGCAGCGTAAAGTTAGCAGGACATAAATATCCATTACTTGGTAAGTCATAATTAGAGACACATGTAATGTTCAGTAAACAACATGTGCGTATATATTTGATCAAAGATGTATTTCATTTCACATTTCAATATGCTCCTTGTCACTTTGAAACTTGATCATTAAATTTACTTAGTTATTCCTTAGCCACGGGAAGGTAAGTGTTTGTTGTAGAAACTAGATGAGTAAATATATGAAATCATGTAATGGTTTTTTATTGGGTTAAACGTCATACCGACACAATAACAGGTCATTAGGCAACTCGTTCTAGCTGTCAAGCTATAAATGTGAAGGAAGACCCTAGATGCCCATTCCTCATTTTTGCAGGCTGGGATGAGCGTCAGTGCAGAATCACCAGCCTTCTGTAAACCATCTGAACGGTTTCCTCATTTGGAAAGAAATACACCCCTATAGGGGTTTTCGAACCTAAAAGTGGTGGCTGGAAATGAATAAAATTGGGTGACTTAACCACTGGGCATCGGGTGTCCCGTCAATAAAATCTATCAGTTAAAATGTGTCAGTCACATACACCGTATACGTTAACGGACGCCAAACGTAAGAAAAACAGCGGCAGAAAGTTAATCGGTGACGAAGGCATCCCCCGCTGCTGCTCGGTGCTCTCGCGATCGGCGTATGGAGCGCATAAAACGCACAATGACCGAAGATTAACGCACAAAATATAGGACGAACAACGTTCAATTAACGGATATCACGTACTAGTAACGGACTTGTGCCGGGGTAAAATGTAAGCGCAACGCAGGGAGAAACTGACAAAACGTAATTTGTCAGTTATCGTACGTTGAACATACGTTACATCCGTTGCATGTTCTGTAGTAGTCCGGCCGTGAATCAGGTCTACCAGACAAGAACGGATGCGAACCGGACAAGTACAGAATAGGGAACGCACGAGTAACGAACAAAACGCATATCTGTGCATTGCTACCGTACATCTAACGAACAAATTTGTCCGGTGGTGTACGTTCTAAATTTTGAACATGCTCAAAATCTTCCACCGGACAAGGAGCGTAGGTGCCGCAAGAGAAACGGAAAAGAAACCCATGCGAACGGACACGAACGAATTGAACATTTTGTTATACGTTTGACATCCGTTAACGCTATACGGTGTAGTGTGACTGAGACTTAAGTAAAAAAGTCTGCGGATGTCTCTAAAAGAATTTTTTTTTTTTTTTGGTACTTTTAGCATGTGTAAATGTTGAGTTCTGCTCAACCCGGGGATAGAGGGCGTGGACGGTAGCATGCATTTCCACTACCGTCCATGAACAGGCTCAATCAAACCGAGCTTGCAACATTTTCGTTTTTGTCGTGTTGAGCGACCTGTGGAGTTGCCACTTTTTCTATTTTACATTATGTCAGATCAAAAAGTTATGTGATGACTACAATTAATGTGTTTAATCATGTCATATGATATCGTTATATTTAATGATCCAGATTTAGTACAGAGAAAAATGATATTGGTAATATTCTGTTAATCACCTCGAAATATTTCTATGTTAAATTTCAACCTTTTTCTCTCCGTTATTACTATTAGGATGATGCATGGATTAATTTCGCCCTTGACATTTTAAGCGCTGATGTGTTTAAAGACATTGCCAGAGCATTCACATATTACTCTTTTAAATGAAAAACTATTTTCTGGTTACCTTGTGGATTTATGTTTTCATCGACTATAATAATCTTATGTCACGACAATACTTGTGTCAATTTTCCGAAGAAAGGAGAAAAACGACGTTTTTTAAATTATCCCTTCTAGAAACGACGGCTTCAACTTGCAACATTTTATATATTGTGTACATGTTGCATTCGCTTCATTTTGATGAACTTGCCGGAAGTTAATATAACACATTTTTGGACACCATTATCGCAGTATTCCTTGAAGACTGTTGGTGAAGTATTTAACTGAAAAGTTAGTACTGTTTTATCTTTATTTAAGGAGAATTACTGATATTATGATGTTATAAAAGTATTTAAGGATATCTCAGACGATACGCTGAACAGCATAACATGTTAATTATTACTCATTCTGATTAAGCACAACTCATCAGAGTTAATCTAAAATTTTATACGTTCCCCATTTTTTTCTTATGTCTCTTTCCACATAATGATTTGTGCTAACGGAGTCCACAGAATATAGACACCATATGTTTTTATTTCTTAGTAACTGATGCAAATACAGCTTATCTCACAAACTGTCAAAGATTGCTGTGGCATTTATGTGTCCATTAGCAATTTTGTTGGTCTGATAGCCGTTTAAAACCGTTAACGCTTAAATACCGAACACGAGTATCTTAAAATTATGTGTCTGTGAATAATTTGAATAGCACATGGATAGTAACCTGAATATTCATGGAATTATTGCACGAGTGACGGTGACATATAGACCAACAATACGGTCCAGACTTTTTTTTAAACTTTTTTTAAGAATGACCTACTTTTCTGGTAATTTGATAATCATCAACATGTAAATAGACCTACCCGTTTCCATGGTCATTTTATTAGATTTAAAAGTATTGATTTTCCCCATCAAATTGCTGATTCTGAGAAAATACAAGATAAAAACTTTTGTGAACTCAGTTCCTATATGGTATATGTGCTGTCCACAGTTTTACTGAACTCAGCAATACACCCGCTCATAAAATACAAATGTTATGATATAAATATTCATTCGCATATTACTTGAACTATTTTAAATGTTATCTATGTTCTTACATGAAACGCCCATAAGTGTGGTATACAATGTGTTGTGCAAAAAATGATTTAAAGATTAACCTAGTAATTTAAAGACAGATTTGTAGTACCTAAACTATTTTAAGAATTTAGAAGAGAGCCTGTTATCTGTTTACGCACGTTAAACCAGTAAGAAATATAATAACTGAAAAAGTAACGTGAACTGTCGGTTATTTCTTCATTTGCATAAATTATGTTTGTCTAAATTTGAATACAGACTTTACAGATACAGTTTAACCGGTATTCTAATCAATCAATAGGCAGCATGCGAAATATATCTTTAGACGTTCTCTCTGAGGTAGGAGCATTACTTTACAATTTCAAACTAACATCGTTTCACAGAGCCGATAGATGGATTTCAAATCCAAATAAATTGAATTAACGATTCTAATTTAAGTTTTAAGCCATCCCAACGTCCCATATGCTAAAGCAGAATCCAAGAAACAGATACAGTCAAGTTTTGTTTATCAGAAAGTACATTTTTGTATGATCGTTGTACCATTGGTGATTTAAGTAGTGCAGCCATTATAGAACGTAAACTTTCATCGTTTTACATACATTTACGACCTAATTCACCTTACAAAGGAAGAGCAAAGTTAAATATTTGATTTATTTAAGATTATCAGAACCACACTTTTCGTCTATATCAATACCATATCAAACTTGAACTTCCAAACTTTTTCTTAATACGGTGATAGATGTATTTACATTTCAACTTTTGTGGAAAACGAAACAATATGAAACTTTCCCATTTACTTTTTCTCTTTAAAAAAGTATTTCTTTCTCCTAGAAAAGATAAACAGGATGCACTTTATTTTGAAATAATACGAGGATAACCTATAAAGTTAACGCAGCTGTCTATCATATATCGAGGACATCGATCCCGGTCTTTGTGAAAAATACTTGCAAAATATTTAGTAAATGAGAGTCTTCTAGAGCAAAATTTGAATGAAAATTTCATGACGCCCTGCAGTGTGCACTGAGAGTTTCACACTGAGTCAAACGCTTTTGATAAAATACAGAATGACATCCTCCGGCCTCACCACCAAAATTCTGCACCTTAATCAGACTTTGTCGTAGGCGATCTATCTGCAGCTTTCGACAGTGCTGCCCACAAACCTCGAACATTATATTGTAGTCCAAGAAAAATAGCATACTTAATAAATATCGTCAAATTTAAACGACCTCTATCAAACTTGCTCGTAAACTGTTGATGGTGAGTTGTCGACAGCCATGTTGATGGTGCGTTGTCGACTCCTATGTTGATAGTGAGTTGTCGACCTCCATGTTGATGGTGAGTTGTCGACGCCCATGTTGATATAAGACAGTGCACCTCAGGGAAAAATGGCACAAACTGAATAATAAACCCTTAAGTACTATAATATGTAGATTATATTTACATGTTATACCTGACCTTTTAGCCAATTATAGCTATTGTTTGAAGTAAGGTATTACGCCCCATCGAAGGTTGTCTCGCTAAGGTCGTCTATAGGACGCATTGCAACATGCTGAAATTGCTCATTGCGCATTGCTGATGTTTTGGGGCAGGTCGCTGAAAATCAACAAAATGCGTTGAGATTTGGTGCACTGTTAAGGGTCTAGTGCGCACAAAAACTCAAATTTGTGTACCGGACGGGAAATGTAAAACTTGGTGCACTGTTAAGGGTCTAGTGCGGACAACAACTCAAATCTGTGTACCGGACTGGATACGAAAAACTACAAAATAGGTCAGATGTGACTCTATATTAAAACTGATGCAAGAAAGTCCCTCGTGAATTTTCTGGTTTCCTCACGCCTTGTTGAGTGCACAGATTGCAACTTGTCCGGAACAAGTTCAGAACACGACAGCTCGCGTTATCACTTGGGCTTCCCGCCAGTTGTCTTGTATAACAATTGTACCAAAGGAGCTTCATAAGTCATTAGTAAAATACAGGATGCAATACAATGTTTCTGATCCAAACTTATGATGTTCTACATGATGAGTCATTCGCCAATAGTACAGAAAAGTTTACATTCTATTTTACGTTGTCATTGCCAGAATCCTAAGACACGTTTGCTTTTTGCTTCTTATATGTGTATGTTTGTGTGCTGGTAAGTCTAAAGCGCTGCCCTAAATTGCTGTTGTATCTCACTTGTCTGCTTATCTATGTCTGTAATATTTTTATGTTACAGCTTCTTTTTGTTGTAGGTCTACTTTGCAAATGCTTGGCTCTGTGGCTGTGTTTTAGTGTTCTGCGCTTTTCCCAGAAAAATCTACCCTAAACCCATTATTTTTATTTTTAAGGCAAACGCTTTTATTATATTGCAGTCGAACTTTTCGATTACTGAACCTAAGCTTTAAATTTCTAATTCGAGTCAAGATAAGGGGCTGTCTGCTTTTAAACAGAATTTCGCAAAGTGACCGCTATATATCTTCATACGAACAGGATTTTACCCTAAAAGAAATGTAAATTCCGATATGTGTAGATGTTAGTCTTATCTTGTAACGTATTTATATTTTATATTACTGTTTTAATAATGTAAAAGTCAGTTATGTTTGTTTCTTTTGAATTCGTGATCGTTCTGCTCTTTAAGAATATATTCTGTAGAGCACAATTTTAACCGTGTGCATGTGCATAAAATAGTGTTATATAAATGTTGTATTATGATAATATTATTATTCATTACCAGTCTCAAAATCTGGTTAGTATAATATTTAGCATTAAACACCCTCTCTTGAACGAAGAAATCATGAACAATCAAGTTGCGTTGTATATAAACTCCTGTTAAAGTTATTGAATACCAGTATTATACAAGCAACCATTTTTTTTTATCTGAGAATATGAATTTTAGCAATTATTATGCAGTATTACATATTTGTAAAGCATATTTATTTTTCTAAATACATATTTAAATACCTGCCTAATCACTTCGCAGAAAATGGTATCTACTCGTATGGCTTCATATGTTAGTCATAAATGTATCCTAGAGCTTCTCATGCATTGTATTTGATAAGATAAAGGCCGAAAGACAGTGAGGCTTACACATATATTATTGATATAGATGCTGAAATGTGTTTTCTATAGTCTTTTTGGAATACAGGCGCTAAATAGGAAAATGGCGCGAATAAAATGGTAGTCGCATAATGGCGGATTCAAATAGTCCTCAGTTTTTTGTTGTTTTTTTTTTTTTTGCTCTGTAGAGCTATTTTCCTTATTTTCTTTACAGTTATTGTGCTGAAATCACATGACAGATCTATGCTTTACATGTAGGTAGCAATTTCATACTGAAATAACAACATGACATAATTTTTCATGGAAACTTAGATCATACACCACCACTACAATTTGGGGTCTCATTTTTAGCTGACTTTGCAGTTTGTGTGTTTGACTGAAACTACTTTTCTTGCATCAAACATGACCCCCACTTTTCATTTGACTGACAATATTCTTCAAGAAAATGTAAGTTGTAAAATTTTAAAATGGGTCCCGGTGTGTGCTGCGGCTATTGGAAATATGTCAATTTTATATAGAATAAAGAAGAACAGCTATTTAGTGTGTTGTAACCTTTTGCCAAACGACAAGAAAGACGACTAATTGCAGCTATTAAACTCGGTATATTATTAATACATATCCTGACAGTCATAAACATTGTTTAAGGTAATACTGATAGAAGCATATGCATATAGCAGGAAAGTACGTTCTTCTTAGTATTTTACAGTCTCGTTTATCATAAACTTAAATAACTCCATATTATTATTATTATTGTTCACGATATAATTTTGGCCCAGTTAGGTCGACAATAAAACAGCAAGTTGATGTATATATGTATGTCTGTGGTTACCTTTTAATTCTGTCTTCTGAACTGAATTTCTGTAAAACAAAATATATGAGTATTTGAATTTCGAAAATGGATTCTTCACATTGTCAGTTAGTAAAGTGGTGTAAGACATGACTGAAATGATTGGATTTGAGTGGTTCATTACCAAAGTCAACACAGAAGCTATTGAGTCAAATTTAAACAAATGATCTTTGTTTTATTAGAATGAATTGAGAACGAATCAGTTGAGTATTGTTTGTATGACAGGGGACAACATTACGTCAGATTAAAAGGAATTTTTAAAGGAATATATTTTTTACATTCTATACGCCATTTTTGGTTGATGAGGTTAAATTCATACTCGTTTACTTTAAAAAGTTAAAACTAGCAATGGTATTTTAATGCACAGAGGGACATAATCATTTGTTTAGCGTGCACGTCGGTAGTTATTAAAAGTAAAATAATCATTCAGAAATAGAAACTTCTAAGGAATGAGGATAATGATGTAATGTGACCAGACATAAACATTTGTTTAGAATAAAAACCATCATTCTGGCTGTAAAACCTGTAATTGAAATGCTGGTGGGTGCAAATGGCGTTGCACATTACACTTAGTCTACACTCTATCAAACGGAGTGTTCTAAAAATTTTGTAGAGTGTGATCAAACCTTGAAAGAAACTTCTAAGTTCTTCTTAGTATTTTACAGTCTCGTTTATCATAAACTTAAATAACTCCATATTATTATTATTATTGTTCACGATATAATTTTGGCCCAGTTAGGTCGACAATAAAACAGCAAGTTGATGTATATATGTATGTCTGTGGTTACCTTTTAATTCTGTCTTCTGAACTGAATTTCTGAAAACAAAATATATGAGTATTTGAATTTGAAAATGGATTCTTCACATTTTCAGTTAGTAAAGTGGGGTACGACAGATTTAAATGAATTGGATTTGGTGGTTCATTACCCAAAATCAACACAGAAGCTTTGAGTCCTTTTCAAGTTATATAATTTTAAAAAGCCTAGTTGAATGTCAAGCAATTTATTTCTCTACAAATGTATATCGTAGTGCTTCTTTGACACGGACCGAGCAAACAAACAGCTACTGTTACCTTCAGTGTTCATTACGCAGAAATTTCCTGATGAAAGCTGTGTCGCTACTGTAGCGTCAAATTTAAACAAATGATCTTTGTTTTATTAGAATGAATTGAGAACGAATCAGTTGAGTATTGTTTGTATGACAGGGGACAACATTACGTCAGATTAAAAGGATTTTTTAAAGGAATATATTCTTACATTCTATACGCATTTTTGGTTGATGCAGGTTAAATTCATACTCGTTTACTTTAATAGTTAAAACTAGCAATGGTATTTTAATGCACAGAGGGACATAATCATTTGTTTAGCGTGCACGTCGGTAGTTATTTAAAAGTAAAATATCATTCAGAAATAGAAACTTCTAAGGAATGATGGATAATGATGTAATGTGACCAGACATAAAACATTTGTTTAGAATAAAAACCATCATTCTGGCTGTAAAACCTGTAATTGAAATGCTGGTGGGTGCAAATGGCGTTGCACATTACACTTAGTCTACACTCTATCAAACGGAGTGTACTAAAAATTTTGTAGAGTGTGATCAAACCTTGAAAGAAACTTCTATAAAATTGTTTAATAATTCAAACAGCCTTGTCCAGTTGCAGTTGTTATGCAAAATTATAATGAAAACGATCACATAATTTACTATTGCTAATGCGGTGTTTGTTTGGGACAATATTTCTGATTAAATTTCTGCAAGACGGGTATAAAGCAAAGATATTTGCTCAATTCTAGGGTTGTTTTAAAATACCAAGTCATTGTGGTCTCCAAAGATTGTTCTCTTACAAAAGCTGGGCGTGGTGTACATAAGAGTGACTGAAAACTTTTGTTACTTATTACATCCTTGGAAAATAAGAAAATGATTTGATTTATTGATAGCCAGTCACAGTTGACATTATCGAGATTTTATGCTGCACAGCTATAATCCATAAAATGATATGTAAATTTAAATATGCAAATTAAAGTCCCCATTTGCATATCATCTCAAAAGTTATTCTGCAGTGAAATACTTCTTTATACTCAAATACTAATGATGTCCATTGTTATGTTTGTATTTTGTTATAGCAGAATTACATGTTGATTTGAAGACACTGATAAGAGTTTTGGAATTCAGTGCTCTTGTAAAATGAGAAATGAAAAGCCAATTCAAATTATGATACTTGATGGATGATGCATGTAAAATCAGTCTATATGTTTAAGCCTGCAAAGATATGTTCAGTCATGCTCATGCAAATTTTCTCACTAATGCACTTTTCAAATCTTTCAGACTCTCATTTTTTATAAATGAAACAATATATTTTCTAGCCGCATTTATTCTCCAGTATGTGAGCGTTGTACTCCCTTGGCTAAACATCAGGGACATAATAATTGTAGTTAGTTACTAATGTATATCCAGACAATTAATTTAAGGTAGAACTATTAATATTGTGTATCTGCCAATCTATATGTCTGTCCGTCTATCGCAAAGTCGTGTATGTTGTATATCCTTTTAACACCTTTAATAAATAACTTGACACTAATATTTAATATAACGAACCGAGTTGTAGAACGCAAATTCCGACAGGACGAAGCAAGGGCAAGGTCACAATTATACAGTTATAGCAGTACTCTATGCCTAATGCAGTTTCATCTTAGGAAGGATTTTCAATTGATTAAGCGAAATTTTCGCCAAACGACCAGACGACAGAACACAAGTTTTGGCTATATCTAGTTAAAACATATTAAGATCTGTGAAAAGATCCTTTGGAAGGATGAAGTGCAATCAAACAACATAATAGAAGATTCGGTTTGATTGAGTCTGTTCATGAAAAGTAATGGAAAGTGCAACACCTCTTATGCCCCCTAGCACCGGCTTAAGCAGAATTCTGTAATTGTAAAAAATGAATGTACACTATGATCCCAAAATGGCCAGAAAATATAACAACACTGTGTCTTGCCATTAATATCAAGGGTCACATGAGCACTTTCGCTGCCTTGAACTCTTGATACATCAAAGTGGTAATTACAACATAAACCTTGAAACAGTTTTCTCCCTCTCTAGTTATAGAACTGTAATTGGTTACAAATATTCAAGTAGTTCAAAACATTTCATTTAACCACTTAACTACGTTTGGAATCTCTCATTATCTCTCCATTTTACTTGAAATATTTATATCATTATCATTACGGCATGGAGCGTAACAAAACACCACAATTACATTCAGTATTGTTACAATAATACAATTTCCTAGAGAAGTTTTTTTTCGCTTTATTTGCCTTCGATTAAACTTTTAAGACAATCGTTTTTCTAATATTAGATAGTATCAGGAATGAAATTATCGTTGCCTCTTATTGTTTTGAAAATAATATGTAAGAAGATTTTAGTAAGTGAAATTGAAACTCTCGTCTTATCAAGGTTCTTAAATCACGCTTAATGAACGAATCGCTACACGTAGGAGGCAATGTTTTTAAAAAAAGCTTTGGGTAACTACACATTTACAGACTAAACGTGTTTCCTTGAAATCAGAGTATTTCCGATTGATTCCGTTTGTTAACGTGTGTCAAAATGTCAAACAAAAAATCGCAATATGTTCCCCTGTTTCTTTTGTTAAAGTCAACCTTTCCTGTATAACTTTGACTCTTTGATGTCGTCATATCTCATGTTTGCGGCCACAACTAAAATTGCATTTGTTGATGATGGGTTACATGTGCTCAGCCTCTGTGTACATGTATACATTTAGACATACCTATAGTTCCATGGGAAATGTTGCGTTCTTTCATTGTGGCTTTTTCTGTTTAACCTTTGTCGCCTTTCATAAAAGCATTTAAGAATTCAATATAGTTTTCAAATCAGATTGGCTTTAGGTCGTATGAGTTATATAAAATAAATAGATCCCGTCACGGACTGCTAAATTATTTATACACTTACGCCTTCCAGTAATATTGTTCTTCAAGCCAGTAATAGAATATCTACCATTTATTTCGTAACTCAGTACGTTTGCCTTAATCAGTACATACTATTACTTACAGAGAATATACGTTCATTTAGCACGATTCATTACAAAGGATATGAGCTTTTTTTGGAAGTCTTTGGTGTAATTCGAAATTTCAGATTGCACATGTAGTCTTTAGCGTTACATTTTTGCAATTTAAAAAGTTAATTTGAATTATTTCTTTTATAAATGAATGTTAATATTCATTCCCACTATCAAATTACATGGAGTCATTCACATTAAATGTCACGTACCGAAAGTGCGGAAACATAAACTGAACCGTTCCGCACTTCTTACAAGTGTCACTTTTAAGGTCCACTATTTGGAGAATAGTGGGGGTGGGAGGATGTGTATTTCTACTAGCCCCGGCGTCGGCGTCGGCGTCGGCGTGATCTTTCTTGGTTAAAGTTTTTCGGCAACCTTTGTTTTTCTGTCATATCTTTGTTACTATTGCTTATATCTTACTGTAACTTCAAATAAACATTGTCAAGTAGACAAACAAAGTATGTGTAGGGGCTGAGTCCAATTAACCCAAGGTCAAGGTCACCAACGTGTTATACTTAGGTTATTTTCAAGGTTGAAGTTTTTCGGCAACCTTTATTTTTCTGACATATCTTTGTTACTATTGCTTATATCTTACTGTAACTTTACATAAACATTGTCCAGCATACCAACAAAGTATGTACAGGGGCCGGGCCTATTATACCCAAGGTCAAGGTCACCAAGATGTAATACTTAGGTTATTTATAAGGTTAGAATTTTTCGGCAACCATTGTTTTTCTGTCATATCTTTGTAACTATTGCTTATATCTTACTGTAAGTTCACAGCTTCATTTATAGACGTACCTTTGGTACTTACATAATGTCGGCGATATATGACCATTTTGTGTCGATTCGCCGTAAAACCCAACTCACTCACTCACTTAAAACTTAATGACTTGAAATTAGAAATATGTCTTTATAATCATCATCTGCATGTGTGGTTACAAACCCCATAACTCTGATTGTATTTTTGACAGAATTATGCCCCTTTTATACTTAGTTCTTTTTCTGCAATCTTCACTTTCTGGATATAACTTTAATGCAATATAAGATAAAGACTTGAAACTTAAAATGTGTCTTTATCATCATCATCTGCATGTGTGGTAACAATTCCCATAACTCTGATTTGTATTTTTGACCAAATTATGCCCCTTTCATACTTAAATATTTTAACAAAATTCGTTTTTGGACATAAATTTGATACTATATAAAATAATGACTTGAAACACAAAATATATCTTTACCATCATCATCTGCATATGTGGTAACAATCTCAATAGTTCTAATTTGTGTTCTTGACAGAGTTATGTCCATGGTGTATCTTCCTTTTAAAGTAGAGGTCTCTTATTGAGACATACATGCATTTTACTGTCAAATCCCCGAAGAGTGGAGCGCGCTGTCTTACGGACAGCTCTTGTTATACTACAAATTATATGGAGATATCGTGATAGTTTATTTATTGAATGTATTTCAATACTGGACAATATTTAAGATTTTTTTGGGAAAATTTATGATTATTTTGATAAAATTATAAGTTTGCTACTAACAAAAGCCGAGCTTAATCTTAGAAACTCGGATTTAAAAACATCAACTCTATAAATCCATCTCAGAATATTACTCCATTTCTGTATTAAGTAAAACTAGCTAATTCTATTAAATGACCCTTGTGTAAAGCGCCTGTCCGCAGTTTGCGCAAAAACATCGTGAACATCAAACACCAGCGGGTATCATTTCAATGCCGTGTAATGCTATCGAAATTTGCTTGTTAACTTATTAGACTCCTCTCGAGTCTGTCGGTAAATTATTTTTGACACAAATTGTATATTACATGATTTTGTTCTCCTTTCAGAAAAGTACATATTAAATCAAGTCAAAATTGGGAGGCTTCGATAATTTTTCGTTCATTTTGCAAACTTATCCCTATGTTCAGAAGTCATAAAATACAGATACGGTTAATATCTTTTATTTTTTTGCATAAAAACAATACTCTCACTGGATCCGCCAATGTATTAACCGCAGAAAAATTGTGTGCTAGGGATGAATTCAGTATTTCGGCGCAGACTGACATCTGGCATCTGCGTCTGATTTCTTCCAATATATCTATAACCTCTTTTCACTCGTAGCAAAAAAGATGCGATCTTTTCCATAGTATATTTAGCTTTTTCAGTTACCAACGCCAAACGCACTGCCTTCAATAATGTACTTAGGTATTCTCTTCTCCCTCTCTTTTAAACTCGGCGTCGGTAAATTGTGAATGTACTGAATGGCATGTAAATTGTTTGATTGTTTTTAGGAATCATATAAATCATTTTAGAAAGTATCAGTCTGTATGCTTTCATTCATTCATTTCTAGCAGAATTCATATATAAATCTTGAAGGCTATTCACTACATCGTACCCATTTTGTATATGAAATGGGTTCGTTCTCAAAACACTCGAATGTAGAGATATTATCCTTGATATTATGCTCCTGTTTACCGATGTAATATGCAAACATACGGGTAATATGTTCTTTATTATAACGAGAAATAAAACAAAATGCTTAAAATCTTCAGGAAAGCGTTTGGAAGTGTTGCTGATTTGTTGACCCCGGTTATGGATATTTCAAAGGACTGATCAAGCAAGAAGTAACTACTTTGTATTGTGAAAAGACCTTGATCATTTTCATTATATATTTCCAGATTTCAGTTTTAATCATTAAGAAAATGTTTTCATATGCGTAAGTGCTAAACGGTTATTTTCATGGGGAAATTTTCAGAGAGTGCTGTTTTTCAGGACAGATTATATTTCTTATATCTAACATAACATCTCAATATCTTTTTTTAATTTTGGTAAAAAGTCATGTTATATATAATCACTAAATATGTTTATCATATCACTGAAATGCTCTAAAGTGCTAAAAATGAGGTCTCAAGATTTCATTGTTTTATGTGGGAAATAAAGGAACTTTTAAATTGGTATGGTGTAACCTTCTAGGTTCACCGTTTCCATGAACACCAGAATTGTTAATAAAATTTGTACCGGAATCGTAAAGTCATCACATTAAAAAACAATACATTTAGTCTTCGTGTCATGCTCATTCCCGCGGGCTTCTGCAGACGTTAATACAGAAAAAAAATGTGTATTATCCCTACATTAAGAAATGAAATAATTTCGTAATTCAGGAAAACCAAAACAAAATCAAATTGACTTCTTTACGTCGACATAATTTATAAATTATTCAAAATTTAGAAGTAGATTGATATATGATAATGTATCAGAAATTATACAATATTTACCACTCAATATCCTATTAAATGGTATTTGACGTTGATAAAAATTAAGATAATCGGGTATATTTTATGGCTTACTAAAATGGGTGAAATGAATAAAATGACAGAATTGCATTTCCGATTTTGATAATATTTCACTATGTTAATAATTGTGACATATTTTTTCCTAAGAAGCACAACTTCTCAAAACTATACTACAACAATTGTCCAGGAAAAGCGTAAAACGAATGGGTAAAGTAGTGAAATATTTAATAACCTAATCATCAGTAGAAATTTTAATAAGTCCTTTACTTCGGATCTATTTTTGCCGCCGCACAATATCATATATATATTCATGGAATCTATTCAGACTAATGACCCTGTGACACGTAATTAAATACATGCCATTTCAGGAACTTTGAAATAACTTTTAACCTTATAGTGCTATTCGATACGTTATGTGCCAATAAATGTCACTTCTATCAGTGTTAAATACATGTACAGTAATTATTCGAGGAGCAGCTATCTCAGGATCTCCTTATACATTTAATTAAATGTCACAACAAAAGTCTTTTAGTGTTGTGTGGCGGCTGTAAAAAGTGTCCAGTGTTGTTACACTTCCTGGTCCTTTGGAATCATTGAGACAATTTCATGTTAACGGATAACAGAGACTCAGTTCTGTTTAAGACGAGGGTTCGTGAAGAGTGTTGCATATTTCATTTCCACTCGTGAAAAGGCTTAACCAAACCTAGTCTGTTGTTTTGTTGCCTGGTTGTGTTTTATGCTGCCAAAGGATCTTTTCACAGATATAACACGTTATGTAGGTGACTACATGTTTATAAATGACATAATAAACGGATTTACGGCTATTGATATATTTTACATTGTTTAAACAGAAATATTTTACTTAAAAAAGGACAGTGGCATATATTACACCAAGGCATTTGCTTCTATAGCGCTTCTGTGAGCTTCTGTGTGTTCAAGTGAGCTGATTGTCGCAGTTCCTGCCTATTTGTGCTTCAGTATGTCTTAATTCATACCAATACTGCTGTAATAATTAACGATTGTAAAAAAAGTCTGAATATTGATTAGATTAGTATACCCTAGAATATCAACGGGAATAAAAATGTTTGATGAGCTTGTGTCTATATCTGCATGGTACTAGATAGATAAAAATGTGTAATCCCTTTGGTCATGAAATATGAACTTTTACTGTATAAATACTGTAATTTGTGTTTCCAGTGGAATACGTTGGACAAAAATGGACAAAATAATTTCTTATATACTTTACAAATGTCGAGCACTATAAGTAAAAGATTTCTCAGAACACAGCTCACCCCAAACACAGTCATAGAGACAGACGTCGTAAGGTAAGCCCGCAATACAAAAGAAACTATAACGGAAAAATGTAGTAGACGGCTTGCTTCAAAAATCCAACAAGTACATTTTAATTACATGCAAAATACAGAAAAGATAAAGGGGTGAGGATGTTTGTGGAGAAGGGAATAACAATGATGAATATTGAACTTGAAAAACAAAGTTTCTATTAGGCAGTCTCCCTAAACTGCAAACCACAACAGCGCAAACAAACACGACCACATGGCACACATGCACACACGCACGCACACACACAAAGGGCAAACAAAAAGACAAGCAGGAAAACGCAACACATTTGGGAACCGCCCAAGACACACACAAAGACAAGCAGACCAAACAAGAAGAGCAAACACAACAAAGTTGGGGCAACGTCCAGGAACGCCGCCGGCTACAAATATGGTGAGTCTAACTCATTCATAGTAAAAGTAGACGGGGCGCGAATGCAAGGGGCGATGGGGGCGTAGAGAGGAACGAAATACCAACAACAAACAAGACAACACACGCAACACTAATTACGAAACAGACAAAAACAAGTTGAAAATATGGGCAACACAGAATTCAAATGTTGGAAAGAAAGAAAAAAAGACTTAAAGACAAAATAGTTGCGATTCTTGCTCAACCTTTTAATGAAGTGGTGTGATAAGTTCGATAAAAATAACACCAAACCATATTGGCTTCCATAATGGGAAATCGATTGTACACTGTATTATCATTTTCCATTCTGTTGTCTCGAAAGTTTTAAATTCCGGTAAAAAAGTATTATATTTTTATCGATTATGAGACAGGTTTCGACAGTATTGATAGATTTTATTTATGGCAAAACCTTTTATCCGAATATATCAGTTGCAGACTTGTAAAAGCAATTAAAATCCATGAATATCAATGTAAGAACAAAGCATATGCAAAATTATTTCAACTGGAATATTGGATTAAAGCAGAGATCCAAACTCGTTGTTACTTTTTTGCTGTTTCTAAATGACCTCATTGATAACATAAACAGCGATCTCAATAATATATTTTCCATCAATGAATTCAAACAATTGATTTCTCATTTTATTCGCGTTTGACCATTTTCTTTCCGTAAAACCAAACTCACTGGACACTTTCCTCAAACTCGCCTGTAACATTGCAGCCGATGCAATGTGTGGTGTTGAAAACTTCAGTTACAGCCGGGGTTTAAAAATATACGTTTAAACAACTGATACTATGTTCGTTAAAAAGAATGGGCATACACAATACAATTTCTTTTGTGTTAATGCCTCCTGTAATTCAGGAGAAGCTGTGAAAAGCAATATCACTAATAAAA
Source organism: Mercenaria mercenaria (assembly GCF_021730395.1). Classification (NCBI taxonomy): domain Eukaryota; kingdom Metazoa; phylum Mollusca; class Bivalvia; order Venerida; family Veneridae; genus Mercenaria; species Mercenaria mercenaria. The sequence continues at coordinate 6,250,135 of NC_069378.1, forward strand.
AACGCGTATTCTGTAATACTTCCTGGCGCAAACTATCAGAGTAAATATAGCCTTGATATTGAGAAAATCACTGTTGCACCATACTTTATCACAGCAATGCGGTTGTATCACACATTAAAGACATTTCTATTTTGCATAAAAGCATTTTTTGCAGTGAACCTGCTTGCGTTATTAACTAGATCTTGGGAAAAGAATAAAAGATAAGGGTTCTTATCTGCGGATGTCTCTTAATTGTATTCTGGTACGTTATAACATGTGTAAATGTTGAGTTCTGCTCAACCCGTGGCTAGAGGGCGTGGAAGGTAGCTTACATATCCAATACCGTCCATGAACAGGCTCAATCAAACCGAGCCTGCAACATTTTCATTTATGTTTGGCGACCTGTGGTTTTCCACTTTTTTATTCTGTTTAGAAGTGTAATGTCATAGTGCATTAAAGAATTATCCATCTTCTAGTGCATACTTACAGCTACTAAGTAGGTTGATACGTGTAACATCTTTTGTAGACATCTAAATATTTCCCTCTATACATGACTGATTATTGTTGATCTGATCTTGGTTCTTCTAGAACACTTATTGAAAACACAATTATCCTGTATAAGCAATCACTTGTATTTTATCATGCCATTACTATAACAACTGCCTGATAAAGCCTGGCTTTCTCAGGTCAGTGACTTGAGAACACTTTGCACTGTTTAAACCTATGATTAAATCCAAGGACATCAGATTTTGTCCATTTTGCATTTAAAAATTATTACGCCCTCATACGACACTAAAGTAGGTCTTTAAAATCCCAAAATATAAAAAAAGCGAAAAAAAAACAAATGCTAACCTTGTGTTTTGTAACGGACATTTCTGTTCTGCTGAACACGAAAGAATAATTTCAATTTGTTGCCAAGTGAAATTTTATCCGAAGTTCAGTTCCTAGACGGATACCCATTCTCACCAAGCAAGTGGACAGTTTTATTGTGCTTCAATGTAATTTTAAGTCGTATTTTTGTTAGCTTTTATTTAATTAGCGATTAGCAACAACATCTTTGTTTTATCACTGTAATTATATGTAAATGATAGACATAGTGTAGTATACAATAACAAAAGTCTCTTATACTTCTAATGTATTGAATGACTGTGTACTGATGTTTTTAATGTGTTAATTATTTTATGTACCTATATTGTTTGTACAAAGACTCTTCACTTCACTACCGGGGGGATATAAAGCAAAATAAATGTTAATGATTTCAGGTCTCTCAGAGTAATCCAGATTATAAATGTGATATCAGATTTGACTCACTTACTTGAGGAAAATCAGTCATTTATTGCCTTTTAGCTGGATTTTGGGAATCAATACAAGAATATCTAAATGAAATACACCCGCATCATTTCATATTCTTTTTTTGTACCATGCTACAATTGTATATATGTTACGGTGTTTGTTTTATTATTTTTGTTATTTTTGCTCTTTTCAGGTAATGCTCTAGTTGTTATCTTTCAAAGATATTTTGTATTTCAAAACTTTAATGTATTGCATATCAGACTTCATCTGGACACATTATTAAATGGTTTTAGAAATCCATGAAAACTATCCATTGAAGACTCAGAAAAAAAATTAATGTACTTTAGCTTTCCCTACCAATTTGCGGTCATTCTTTTGTAAGTCTGTTGATTGGACTGATGCAGAAATTATTAATAAATGAATTTTCGAACATCTATTGTTAAAATAATCATTTTAATGAAGTTGTTTTTATATTTTTATGATCACCTGAAAGCATGTTCCTTTTCTTTTGTTTAATTCGGTTACTTTTAAATGTAATTTAAACTCTTGGAATATTTAGCGCAGACTAATACACCCGTTAACGTGGTCGGTGCTACGGGACTGTAATGTCAAAATCCCAAAGGGGTCACGACTACATCATTTTATGTGCCACACGTACCGGGGTTTGTTTTATCAGAGTATACATTCGATTTCCATTTTGTACTTAATACATGATGTGCTGATGATAAAACGTGTTTTTCTAATTTACAATTGATTATAACGAAATAAAATGTATCTTAATGCGGGCCTCAAACAATTATTTAGTTGTCACCTGTCATTGTGTCTAGCAGTGTATTGGGTAGACATTCCCAGTAATAGCATAAAGATAATACGATTCTTAACTTAGGCTCTCTTTCTGTTGAGGAGTAATATTGTATTACAAGAATATCTCTCTACAACAAACTAATACAACTTCCAATAATAATCGTTAGATTAAATGACATTTTTTTGTTTATGATCTAGAAGAACCAAGGTCTGATTAACTAGATATGTAGGGAGCAACTATGTGTTTAAATGGGCTAAATTGGTTTCTGTCCTGATGTTTTAATAGAACGGTTGCCATAACTTTTCCAATACATACGACTTTAAGGCGAAGTAATATAATTCACAAATTGCAATCGAAAGAGCTTATTTGACAATTCAGACAAAAAGAAGCTTTATTTTATAATTTGATTCTCAATTGATGAAACATTATGACGTGGTGATAATAGCCATTTCCGAAAACTGCTTTGAGGTCCATGTGGGAATGTGAGATAATGTGGTCTCTTGAAACAACCAATCTGTGAAAATTTGATATATTTGTCTTAATAAAACTATTTCGGAGTTTAGTAATAATTGAATAATCACGCTTAAAACTGTTGTCCCAGAAACTTATAAAGGTCATGACAATGACAAAGAAGAATATAAATAACTTTTCTGAAGTCAGTCCAACCGAGATTGGCTCGGATGCTGAGCTTTAGTGACATAGTTGTTTTAATAACGAATTTTAGCTTTGGCAAGTAGACACTGCCCCCTAGATAAAGCAAACAAGACCGGTGACTTTTTAAGTGTCATAAAAACTTTTAAAGGATCTAACCATACACTTTCTAGACTAGCGGTGTGGGCACGCAGGTAATATTTTGGTATAGCGATATTTCCTTCTTAATTACTTGCTTTCAACTATATCTATCCAGTTCCACAAATAATTCTTCTGATTTGAATAAGCACAAAGGTCATTATTGCTTTACGTCAGCCTCTAGTTTCATTTCAAGATTTAGTTTGAAAAGAAACCCCTTATGTTATTGATTTGAAGGCTCTGACTTCCGATCACCGAGTGCATGGGCACCGACGTCTAAAGAGATAACAATGTTTTATAACAGTATCTTCGTCTGCAGTATTGTGTTCGGCTCTCGTTTGGCCAGGAGGTGTTTGCGCAGAGTTTCCGGTCTGACAAAATTCAGAGAGCCGAATGCATCCTTGCAGATTAATTTACTGCTTTTATGACCGTTTTGTGATATTCGTTCGCAATAAATGTAGGAATTGGAAAAAAAAATCACCATTTCAAATTGGTTTGCAGTCTCATTGATAAAGCAACAAAACTGTGGATGATGGATTTTTGAAGAACATTTGTTTGCTTGTTTGTTAGGGGTTTCTCGTCGTTTTTCAACATATTTCAGTTATGTAATGGTGGCATTTAACCTAAACAGTGTCCCTGAATTCTGTTCCTGTACAAACCTGTTCTCTGAAAGTAACAGCTAACTTCCCCACATGAATCAGTGGTGGAGGATGATTGATTTCAGAGACAATTTATTTTATCAAATCGCCAGGGAGAGCATAAACCTCGCCTGGGGGACGATCTCATGACCCCGCGATCCGTAGATATACTCTCTCCATATTTAGCTAAGCGTGTGGGCCTTTTAAAAACACCAAAGAAAACAACGATGGTCCAGCCTTGCTTCGAATCTATCTGTTGAAATGTAGACTTCTCACATCTGTATTGAACATTGTTCGGTTTATGTCCTAAACTCAGTAAGTGATAAAGTTTGGCTTGTCACAGACAGTAATGCAATGAATAACGATAAAATAACATTTTACAAGTCGTACAAATCAAGTGCTGCTTCAATCAATGGAATCTAAAAGAAGCTAATCTCATAACTTAGTAAAACATTTCTTCGTTACAAAACTGATTCGTCGAGGCAGTTAGATACACATAACTGAAGTGACTGCTGGCACAAGATTTACTTATTTACAACATTATTTAAGGACAGCCAAGGTTACGTACGCAAGGATAATGCACAGAAGAACATTGTCATTTGTTAAAGGTATGCGTGAGTAGTTATTTAAAGGTTAGTATCAATCATAAATAGAATCTTCTAATGGACTTGAAGATGGATTACGCTGTCATGCTCCCAGACATATAACATATTTGTTTAAAATAAAACAGTATCATTTATCATCATTCTGATTTGTAAAACATGTAATTCCAGTGCTGATGGGTGTACCAAAGCCTGCTATTATTTTGCTAGGATATGATCAATTTTATTGATTCAAACAGAGTCTCGTCCAATTGTTGTATTGCAAATTAATAATGAAAACGATCACATAATTTACAATTGCTGATGAGGTATCTGTTGTACAATGTGTCTGATTAAATTTCTGTAATAATATATAAAGTAAAAGGTATTTACTCCATTTTCAGTTTACGTTAACGCTTACCCCTCGTAATACTAAGTCAGTGTGGCCTCCAAAAGTTTGTTCTCTTAGGAAGCCGGGCATTATGCACCTAAGAGTGGCTAAAAGCTTTTATTACTTATTACATTCTTGGAAAATGTTTTGATCTATTGAAAGCCAGTCACATTAGTTGACATTATCGAAATTTTCTGTTGCACAGCCATAATCCATAAAATAGTATGTAAATTTGTTACATTCTTAAAAATATTCTATGATTGTATATTTGTTTGCATTTGTTTGTTTTTAATGTGTTTTGATTGATTTATAGTAGTAATTATTAAAGGAAATTGAATTCTAAAAAGGCAGTATCCTAAGAGATATTACTAATAATAACACTGGGTTAATTTAAAGTCCTTATTTGCATATCATATCAAAATTTACTGTGCAGTGAAATACTTCTTTAAACCCAAATGCTAATGACGTCTATTGCTGTATATATGTTTCGTTATAGCACTATTAGATCTAATATGCAGTATGCTACGCTTAATACAATTTTATCAATAGGAAGGATCTTTAAAAAATTTAGCAAAATGTTCGCCATAACCAGACGACAGAACACAAGTTTTGGTTATGTAAAGGAGAAAAGCCTCAGACTGTCCATTATGTTGAAGAATGGCCAAAGCGAGGCACAACGCGCCGAGATTGTCCATTCTTTCACATAATGGGCAAGAAATAACATCGTTGTTGTAACAAAATGGTATCATTAACGTTTTCTCGTAATACCGAAATGTGTAATACAAAAAATATTAAATTTATCCTCTTTTTACATTTAAGTAGAAATATGAAATTAAGATACGTTTGCAGCATTTAAAAGATAAAAGAAACTTATCGATGTGAACTTTGCGACAGCAGTAGCAAAAACGTAAAACTGGCAGAGGCAGTAGCAGCGGTAGCAGGAGCAAACATGTGAAATTGTCAGTAGCAGTAGCAAAAAAAGTAAAAATGACAGTAGCAATAGCAGTAGCAAAATGTGAAATTGTCAGTTACAGTAACAACAGTGGCAGCAGCAAAAACGCAAAATTGTCAGTAGCAGTAGCACTTGAAGAATACGCAGTAGAAGTAGAATAGGCGTGAAACTGGCAGTAGCAGTAGCAAAATTGTAAAATTGTCAGTAGCAGTAGCAACAGTAGCAAAATGTGAAACTGTCAGTGGCAGCAGAAAACACGTAAATTGTCAGTAGCAGCAGAAAACATGTGAAATTGTCAATAGCAGTAACAACAGTAGCAGTAGAAAAAAAACTGAAATTGACATGTCAGTAGCAGTAGCACTAGAAGAATACGCAGTAAAAAATCGTTAAACTGGTAATAGCAGTAGCAGCAGCAGTAAACATGTGAACTTTGCATAAGCAGTAACGCCAATAGTAGTAGAAAAATAAGCAGTTGCTGTTGATAAATCGTAAAAATGGCAGTAGCAAAAGCTGTTGAAGATTAAGCAGAAGCAGTAGAAGTAGAAAAATACATAATTGGCAATGACAGTAACAGCTGACAGTAGCAACAGTAGAAGTAGCGGCAAACAGTAGCAGGGAACAGAAGACGCAGTAGCACAAGAAAGGGTAGCAGTAGCAACAAAAACAAAAAACCGTAAAATTTGCAGTTGTGACTCACTGTAATAACAGAAGCAGTAGCAGTAGTAGCAGTGGCACTGAGCAGTAGCACCAGTAGCTGTTTCAACAGTAGCAGCAATGAGCAGTAGTAATAGCAGCAGTAGATAACAAACTTAACATTTTTGCTTCTGCTTCGGTTGCAACTGCTTCTATAAATTTCAGATTTTTGTTACTGCTACTGCTACTGCCAGATTTTACGATTTTTGTACTGTTGCTGCTTATTCTTCTACTGCTGCTACTGACAATTTCACATTTTTCTACTGCTATTGTCAGTTTCACAGTTGCTGCAGCTGTTGCTGCTGCCAATACAATTTGGCTAATCCTACTGCTACTGCTACTACTGCAAATTTCACGTTTTTGTTAATGCTACTGCCGTTACAGCTGTCCATTCTTAAAGTATCTAGGTTAATAATGGATACTTACAATAGTAAAATATTCGTGGGTATAGAACGGTATCGGTACAGTGACCTATATAACAGACAAAACTAACAAAGGATTACGTCACAAATCAGCCGTGTTTTAAATCCAGATAAAGTATTGCCTTACGGTAGTATGACGGGCCACATAGGCAATACCTCAAGGCAATGTCTGATTATTATCTTTTTCACCCTGTTTTGAACTCATGGTATATCAAAGTGGTAATTGCAACATTAACCTTGAAACATTTTTCTCTGTCTCTGGTTATAACTACTGTAGTTGTTTACAAATGGAGTGAAGCAATTTTTAACGCTTTTATCACTGAACAACGTATGGAATCTCTCTCTCTCTCTCTCTCTCTCTCTCTCTCTTTCTTTCTTTTTAAATGTTTATACCATTATGGCACGATGCGTACCAAAGAACAACATTTACATTCAGTATTGTAACAATAACTAAATTTCGTTGAGAAGCTGTATCGCTTAGTTTGTGTTCGATTACTACTGGGACAATTGTACTTTTAATATTAGAATCAGGAACGAACTTATCTTTGCCTCTTACTATCTATAATAAAATGTTAGTAAGTGAAATTGAAACCCTCGCGTAATCAGAGCTTCTTAAATCACGCTTAATGAACGAATTGCTGCAAGAGGCGGGGCGGGGTAAAGTTTATGATGACTGTCTGCAATTTAACAGCCTAAAAACGTTTCCTTGATATTAGATAATTTCCGTATGTTAACGTGTGTCAAAACGTCAAAAAAAAAACATACCCGCATATGCATTTTTTCAAATGAATTACCTTTTTTGATAGGAAAGTTTGAATTTCTTGTGTATTATGTTTAGATCCACTGACCTTGAATACTTTAAGACATGTGACTTTTAAATATTGTATACCCGTTTATCATTTTAGGTGTTATGCATTAAGTATATACATTAAGAACAATAACTGTCATCTTATCAGAATTATGGTCTTTCTTAATTCATAATACCAATTTTTTATTTTGTGTCAAATTCTCTTGAATACTACAGCTTTGAATCTTTATAACTTGCCCTATCATCAGTGTCGGAGCAAGAAACTATTTTCTTACATATTGCCTATTGTCAAGCACATAAATATTAGCGTTGTCAACCGCAGGCGCTGCTCTTGATGCATGTTACTTTCAAAAATTTAGCAATCAAATTTTCGTTGAATAATTTAAAAAATTTTATTAACAGTGGTTTGTTGAATGAACATCGCTATCACAACAATTGACTTTATATACCTGAATTTATGATGGGTAGCAAAGGAGTTTTCACCGCCGCGATCGTCTGAAGAAACCTGTCTTAGATTCGAATACTCAAACCTACCATTCCTTTTAAAAGATCTTATGCCTTCAAGAGCGGTATCTAGATGAAGACAATATTCATAGGGGTATGCATCTACAATGTAGACCGTTTCATTCAAACGAGTCGACTTTAATGCAAGATCACTCGGGTCTGTTGACAGTCTGTGTTACTGGCTTTTTTACACTCTTTGACATCGTTGACCAGAATATACATATTTCCGCCTTAAGCACACTTTGCATTTGATATCGTCATATCTTGTGTTGTCACAACTGTTGATGGTGTGTTATATGTGCTCAGCTGTTGTGTACATGTATAAATTTACACATACCTATATTTCAATGTAAGTATTGCGTTCTTTTAATGTGGCTTTTTCTGTTAGACTGTTGGCGCTTTTTACAGAGGCATTTGAAAGTAAATAATTTAAAGACAGTTTTCAAAATAGATCATTTCTATGTCATAGGACTTATAGAAAATAAAAGTAACCCGTCACAGACTTATACGTTATTTCTACACCGATGCCTTCCAGTTGTACTGTCCTTCAAGCCAGTTATAGGACATCGACCATTTATTTTAACAAAGTAACCTGATATGCTAGGTTTAACCAGTACTACTATTACTGACATAGCACATACATTCATTTAGCCCGGTTCATTACCAAGAATATGAGCTTTTCTCATTTGTTATTTGGTATAGGTCTCCTAATATTGCATTTTGAATTAATTATCGTGACACTTCACACATTCAAAGGGCTATATACTTATCAAGCTAAAACATATATATTTTCATAAAAAATCACTAAAGGATTTGTCAAAAGCCTATAGCATTTGCAGTTACAAGTTAACTTCTTAAATCACAAAAACCTTTACCTCTTAATTCCTCTGTATTTTGCGTTCAGTGTAAAATGGAATACCTACGTTAAAATGTTATAATGCAAAGACTGCAATAAATATGAGCATAAAGAATTTGTTGACCCCTGTGTTTCACTTGAATTGCACTTTCAGTAGAAGATATGTCAGAATTTTCCAGAAGCTGATACTTAATATTATTACATATATTGATTTCAGTCGGTGCAAATAGTTAATGAATATATTTTATAATGAATATAACTTATGTTTTTCTTTATACCTTTCAGCTTGGCGTTTCAGCTTTACATTTTAAGATTATCGTGTGTTTGGTCCTCAGAAAGTAGAAACAGAAAAAGTCTTAAATGCAATTTAATCAGGATGGGGGTACATGTACGTCTTCATGTTTTTTGTCTTTATAACTTTATAATACTGTGTCTAGCTGATTTGTCTCCATACCGGTGTGCATTAAATAGTTTGGTTAGTCGAACATTGAATCTCTTCATATTCCAAAAGCGTACCCAAATTAAAAACATTTAGACGGAAAAGTCTCACAGTTTCCGTAATGCAAAGGTGTTCGAAAATGCCATTTAAATGGGAATAAATGCACCCGTCGTCTACAACTTCTGAACAGTTTATACGCTTCTTAATGTTAATTTTAACACGGTAAAGGTTTGAAAACGACATTTTCGATATCGACATTATGGATAAAATCCCGTTTTCCGGTATTAACCACCAATAAACGCCCGTTCCCGGTTTTACGGTGAGGCGGGTATCGGCCATTACGCTACATGGCGGTAGTGTTTAGATTATCCTTTTTTCAAGTTTTAAACAAAGAAAATGAATAAAAATGTATTGCAGATTATCATTAAACATTGTTGAAATTAAGATGTAGCAAAAAATATCCTCAAAGTTTACTTTATTTTTGAAATTTTATCTTTTATTCTACACTGCCGCTTCCGTGGCTCGACACCGAAGGTGTGAAATTATTCGCATTTTTCAAGGTAAACAGATTATTATTGCAAAAAAATGTTGCCGAGGTCGTAGAATAGTATTTCCATTGTGAGAAAGTAAGACCTTTCCTAAATCCTTATCTTGTGGCAAAAATAATCGCTAATATTGTACACGGTCTTTATTTCGGTTAATCTCGCCAGCCGCCTCCCCCCCCCCCCCCCCCCGACCCTATTTACGGAAATACCGGAAAAAGGGATTTATCCTTAATGTCGATATGGTCAATAGTTGCTGTACCAGATAGTTTACCAGTGACTAACAAGATTTAATCATCTTCATGTGTTAGTATTGTAAGGTAGTGTATGGTAAAATCTGTTTTCGTTTAGACAATAATGCCATTGAGTTTTGTTTGGTAAAGTCTTGCCGTACTCTGTAACGTTTGGTAGAAAGAAGTCAAGAAAGTAATATCTTATTTACAATACGACTCCCTTATATATTTTCCCTAATCTTGACAATTATGATTTCTAAAAATAAACGGATTTGTGAAATAGAAGTGGGAAAATGACAACTTTTTTTCATGATTAACATGAAAACGAAAACGTAATCACAGGGTTGAATTACTACATCTGCAGAAACCAGATATTGAATAATGCTCAAGCCTGACATTTAAATAGCATATTTGAAAGAGTTTGTATTTTCTGGTTATTATTTTTTGCCGGAATAAAAAATCTAGAAATTTATTTTCGCGTACTTGATAGGTAAAATTTCCTAAATTTCATTGTGGAAATGCTTCCAGAATGTACCACAGAAATTCTAAAAACAAACTTTTTGCGGAGACGCATGCCCCTGGACCTCTCAAGTTGATTTTGCGTACATAGTTTCGAAGCCCTAGCTGTGCTCCTTATGTGCACACGTAAACAAAACAATTGTTTCGCATAAAATGAAAATTTATTTTATTCAATCATATTTTGAAGAAAGCATTTTCTAGCACTATCATTACAAAAAGTTACATATTAACCTTTTGATAAGGTAATAGATTTTCAAAACACGTCCACTGTTTTTGGAAAGGATGATCATACCTCCAAATACTATTTAACTAAATATGTGTTTTTTGTTTTATCTGATAATCAGTTATTTCACACATGACTAATAATCTTTCTAGATTTATACTCAGCCAGGGACCAATATTCGCCATGGCATCTAAACATTTGCTATTCATCCGCCAGTGACATATATTACGACCGCTATATAAAAGAGTGGTCTGCATAATCTATTTTTACCTGATAATGATCCCCGTTGAACGTGCAAAAAATGACTCATATAATCTTTTTGAAAAAAAAAACATTAATTTTTTAAAACCACTCAGCGCGTGGAAGTTGAATATATAACAAACGGTCATTATCACCGCTGATATAAAATATTTTACAACTGAATTTGAATACACAGCATGTATTGTAAATGAGTACTTAAAACATAACATCAAAGCTGGCTCTTTTATTTAAAGAGCTTTATAATGTGCTTAATATGTTTCTCCTGAAAAATATACATGCATAACATACACAGGCATTGAAAAAAAAAATTCAAACTATTCTATTTATTAATTTTTGATATGATCAGAAAATCAAGAATAACATATTTTGCAAGAACTGGATCGTGTCATGTTTGAAACCAGTGCCGAGTATAACTGACAAAATCAGAAATCAGAATTGCAAAAGAGAGAGGATTTCACTCTTACACGGATGTTTAGCAAATCCATATTAATGATAATATATTGCAAATTTATACATGGACCACTCAGTGCTGTTATACTTTCGGATCCTATGAAACCATGGATTCCGTTCAATGTATCTACATGACAGAATCTGCCCATTCCAGAGGATTAAATAAGTACACATGATAAAATTCATAATAAAATGTCAACTTTAATACTATTTATTGATGACCTTGTACCTATATCTGCATTGGTACAAAGACGGATAGAAGTACATTACCCTCTTTACATGCACCTGAAATATATTTCATTTTAAGAAGTACATGTCAGTGTAGTAAATGAACATCACTTTATTTTATGCTAACTGGTGAAATACTGAAAAATATCAGTGAGATATTTCTCTATATCACTCACAGTGCCGAACTTCTTTTTCTTTGATAAAATTATCTCCCTTGAAATAATATTCTTTAATTAACTCCCTTTGTTGCCTTTATTGACCATATCGACATTAAGGATAAATCCCGTTTTCCGGTATTTCCGTAAATAGGGTCAGGGGGGCTGGCGAGATTAACCGATATAAAGACCGTGTACAATATTAGCGATTATTTTTGCCATAAGATAAGGATTTAGGAAAGTTCTTACTTTCTCACAATGGAAATACTATTCTACGACCTCGGCAACATTTTTTTGCAATAATAATCTGTTTACCTTGAAAAATGCGAATAATTTCACACCTTCGGTATCGAGCCACGGAAGCGGCAGTGTAGAATAAAAGATAAAATTTCAAAAATAAAGTAAACTTTGAGGATATTTTTGCTAAATCTTCATTAAAACAATGTTTAATGATAATCTGCAATACTTTTTTTATTCATTTTCTTTGTTCAAAACTTGAAAAAAGGATAATCTAAACACTACCGCCATGTAGAGTAATGGCCGATACCCCACTAAAACCGGGAACGGGCGTTTATTAGTGTTTAATACCGGAAAACGGGATTTTATCCATAATGTCGATATCGAGAATAATTGCTGGTATCCTGTTATTATCCTAACATTCAAGCCATACAGGAGACATGTACAGCTAGACAATCCTATATAGGACAAGCTAGCTATAATAAAATTTTCAGAAGTAATAATATTATAGATCTAATGCTCTAGAAATGTTACCTTCAAAAGTGGTTGCTTGGCCTTGCCGTTAGTGTAGCTATAGATACGTCTTTCCTCCACTTTTCACCGGTTCCTCACTATCGTATGGTAGATTTTACTGGCGACAGCACATTTAGTTGGTTGTTGTCTTAGTTTATTATCACAAGACATCAACTCAACCTTACGTAATATGCCAGCATTTTCGTCGAAATTCTTCCCCACCCAGCCAGTTGTGTTCCAAATTCCATCCCTGTTCGTTATGCTATACAGCTCCTAGACCAATATTTCCATTAAATCCATGATGATATTTAATTCTGCAGCTTGATTTTCCAAGAACTTTCGGATGTTCCCCAGCTGTTTGCGTTTTTTTAATCTGACCTTCAGCCTTTGTAAACTAAGCAAGCTTCCGGTTATTTAACGAACTGCCGGCAATGACCGAAAAGTTTTAAATATGCTTACTTAACTACTGTCTGTTGGCCGCGGATTGTGCAATTTTAAAAAATTAAAACATTTAACAAATATGGTAGTATAGAAGTTTTCAAAAACAAAATGGCGTCGTGTTGATTTCACGGACCTTAACACCAATATTCGAAATCAATGTGCCTTAGTGTCCATGGTAATTTAGCGGATGCATCATATGTAACACAGTAGCCTAAATAAATTCTAATATCATCATGAAGTATTGGTTTTATTTGAACATGTTAGCATGTAATAAACAGAAAAATCGTTGATCTTCACCAATTAGCATAAAATAAAGAGACAATTCTGATATTTTCACTCAGGCTCCGCCTTCGTGAAAATATTCAATTGTCTCCCTTATCGGTGAAGATATATTTCGATATCACACTGCAAACAAACAAATATCCTCTATGTATCACTGTATAAAAGTCATAAACACTGTAGATTCGCTGTAGCTCGGCATCGTTCATGCTAGACTTTGTAGTGTGAGCATGGCTGTTGGGCTCTTCAAGATATCGTAAAAATGTGTTTCAAGTATTTTTGCACAAATATTGACAACATTATTTCAGTATAAACTTTACAACTATCGATCATTTAAATAAATGCCGAATATAATGTTGAAAATAAGATTTAAAACAACAACAACAACAAGTGGCATAAATTTATTTCCAAATCTTGCCTCATCCTTCAAAGTCCCATTATTTCTCAAAATCAGAGATGTTAATGTCCGGCCGTGTGTACATGATGGGTTTAGAAGTCCTGTTAAACTGCACAACCATAGGTTGACTACCTACTACCTAAAAATTCTGGTAGTTTCATACAGACTTGTGTTTATTCTTATATGCAAGCCAATTTCCGTCAAGTACCGATTGTCTCCGTGACGCGAACGTTAATTTATGCAAGATGAAAACTGCTTACCCAATATTTTACCATTTTACCATTTTACCACGTCTTCAAGGTTGATGAAAACCAGCTGGTACTGGCTATTGATAACAGTTTTCTGAACCAGCGCTTTAGGTCTCTCGGCCACCGCGGCAGTTGACTTTTAGAGTTTTTTTATCATAACCACTGCTATAATCACCTCTGTGTCCCGGCTCTGTTGGTAATTTGTTCTGCGAATGACGTGATTTAATTATGTGTCCTTCCCAGTTATCATATAAGATACTAAAGGGCGTTTTGTGGAGATTATTTTTCGAAGGATAAAGTGTCAATATAGACCAAATACATGCTGTTTCTGTACCATTTACGGAGCTCTACAATCTGACAATGTTACGCGGTCTTCTTTTTAAGGAAAATAATGCTATTTCGGAGAAATAATAGGATTTTAACGACACGTTGTGAAATGTTTGATAAAATACCACTAGTATGGAATGGGCAGGTTGGCTACGATTGTAGACCGTATTTTCATTCTCTATTCTAATGCCTCGAAAGTGTTGTATTTCAGTAAAAAAATAATATATTGTATTTTTATCGACTGTGAGAAATATTTCGATAAAATTGATAGATATTATTTGTGGTAAAACCTTCTGTCAGTTGCAGACTTATAAAAACAATAAAATCCATGTACCAAACGCTATCAATTCGAATATCAGATTAAAGCGGATACATCTAAGTTCGACATTACTTTTTATGCTGTTCGTAAAGACCGTATGGCTGATATAAAAAGCGATCAGAATAATATATAAACCATCGATAAATTGAAACGATGCGACGCTACCGAATTTTAAAGTACATACCAAGTTCCTGCGTCAAGTTTTCGCTGCTAAATTCCTAAAAATCCCTCGGCACTCTACGACGAGCTAGGACGTGTACGTCTCGATGCTTGTAGCAAAATGTCAGATTAAAATTCTATTGTTAATGAATTATCCATTACAAAGAAACTTACTTACTCCAACAGACAGATACAGATTAATAGTAAACATATAATCTAAAAACCTGAGCTTTCCAAATAAAGACAATATTGTCCGACTTAGGGCTGATATATCTTGTGAACGAACATCCCTATTAATACAATTAAACAGCGGTTAATTGATGAATATCTGAAATCACGTTACTCAAATACAAATGGCTCAACCCGTTTGAAATCATACTGCATTTTAAGCATAATTTCGAATCATTCTGAAAAATATCTAGATGCTATTTATGAAAACAAGTATAGAACTGCCTTGTCAAGATTTAGAGTATCTTCACAAACCTGTTTATTGAAACCGGAAGCTATCATAACATCCCTCGGGAGAAAGAATCTGTAACTCCTGTAAAATACAAAAATATGAAACAGAATTTCAAACCTTATTATCTCTACTGGCCAATCTTTCACAGATTTGAAACTCTCATGTCAGCGACTTCAGTCATTTGTATACTTTGCAAACAAAAGAAACGTACCATAAAATAAATACATTTTATAAGATAACAAAAATATTATTCTCTTCATTCACAACATATGTTTGCATCTTTTTCTTCGGAAAATATATAAATAATTGCTCTCACTGCATTTTATGTTATTTCATAGCTATATACAATGTATATTATGTTTAATGCTGAATATTGTATTGAACCGCCTCGGTAGCCTAGTATTAGAGCGCCCGTTTCGAGTGCGGGAGGTCGTGTGTTCGATCCCTTGCCGTGTCATACCAAAGACATAAAAATGGTTCTAAAAGCTTCATCGCTTGGCGTTCGGCATTAAGAGGATAGTGCTAGGACTGGTAAACCATGTCACGTGCCTACGGCGTGATATTAGGATAGTGCTAGGACTGGTCAGCCATGTCATGTTTCACGTGTCTACGGCGTGATATTTCAGCAGTGAGGCAGCTCTGTATAGTTGTATTGCTTATTCTTCGACACTGCATTCAAACTTTACTAATACTCTAATTTATTTTTGCCCCAAAGCTCATAGTATAGTGGAATATGACTAATTATTACAAACAGACTTATTTTATAGTTGTAAGTACAGGCAAGTATCATGTATCACGGACTGTCATGAAATGCGTTATTTAGTGAGTCAAATCTATTATCACATTTATCTGCCATTTTGCTACTTTCCTGATGTTTGTATCAGAGATCTTAAATCGGTTACATTTATAAATTATGGACTTTATCATTTTTGTCATCCCAGCATAGTGAGAATCCGTGTGATAAATCTGTCTCAAACTGACTAGTATTTTAACAAAATGGTTACTTAAAATAAATCAAGCTCTTGATAAATCCTGTTTGTTGTTGCATAACAGCTCCGATCAGCTGCATAACAGAAGTGGTTACTAATACAGTATAAATTGTATTTTCCATCACTGTCCTAGAAGAACCATGGTGAGATCAACAATAACAATAAAAGTCAAGGGAAATATTTAGCTGTCTACAAAAATACCTAACGCGTATCAACCTTAATAAATAGCTTTAATAATGGACTAGAAGATGGATAATTCTGTAATGCGCTCTGACGTAACACTTCTGAACAGCACATTTGTCTATTATTCTTTTCAAAAATTCAAATAGGTTTGCTTCAAATTGCTAATATGCAAAATAAAAATGTTTTAACGTGTGATAAAAAAAACAACATCATTGCAATAAAATATGGTGCAAAAGTTTTTTGTTCTTTATTCAGACTGTATTTACTGTGACCGCTGGTGCAAGATAGTGTGACCTCATTCGTTTGACTCGAACAGCTTATCCTGAATAGCTGGAAATTATTTATCTAAATTTGGCTATATACGTTACTTGTAGCGTTTCAGTAATATTACAGAATTTACTTTGATTCTCTTCGGGGATTGCATTAACAGTCGGTCGGCTTTATCTGCTGAAGTACCTGAATCGATCTGTACAAGAATATGGAAAATGAAACACAATAACATTACTTAATATTTCTATCCTTGTACAAAGGTATTATTATTTTCTCATTTGTATCTTTTTCTTTTCCATTGATAGTTTTTTATTTTAAAACTTTAACACAACGAATATCAAATATTAGACTGCACTTAGACAAACCATTAAATGGTGTTAGAAATCCATGAAAAGGTTGCATTTGAGATTGTGAAAAATATTGAATGAACTTTGAATTTCCCTTCCAGTGTGTGATCATTGTTCCGAGGTTTTACTGCTTTGATTGATGCAGGAATTATATGAATTATTGAGCTATTGTGTGATTATCCTTCATGAAACAGAGTCGGTCAAATTTAGTCTGCTATCACTGTGTTTGGTACAGATATTTATCAGTTTGAAACATGTTAGAAACGCCTACAAGAACAGAAGGGGTTTCAATGAGTGTTATGATTCAATATATAACAGCATATACTTTCTACTACATACTTGCCGACGTTTCAAATTTTGTAACTGGTTTGCATACATGTGTAAGAATAATGTTGTTTTGAAAGTAATGAACAATGTATCCAGTCTATTTAAGAAATAATATATCTCGTTGTAATGTTTTAATGTGCTCTGTACAAGCTCATAGCCAATGTCTTAATATGTCATTTATTTATTAAAACTCATAGAGCAACACTAAATTGTTTTTAAAGTTTTATTACTACGAGAGCTAGGCAACTACTGAAAGGTATCAAAGAGGCTAAACAGCATGCAGGCAGTGTAACATGATATAGCACATACGTCACAAGTATATGTAAACACTACACTCATTTAGTGATTTGTCGCTGAATAAATCATTGTTTGGAATTCAGATGCGCGGAAATTATATCACGAGATATAATAATACGCATCTGAATGACAATGACTTTTTTCAAGAGCAAATCACTAAATGAGATATATTATTTCGATTCTAACACGTTACCAAGGACTTTAAAGTACATCCTTGACGGCATTCATTAAATATTTCCCCGTTTTTAATCGGTTTCTTTTCCAGCGCGTCATTATGCAGTTTGACGCTGTGACGTAATAATTGTGACACCAGAACGTGAATTGTTGTATAATAATTCACTGTTCTCAGCCTTCTTTGTTTAATAGGAAAATGAATCGGATTATGTTGGAATCATATTTTTATTGCAACACTATTAAAGTTAGATGCCTTTAGTTTAGTATATTCTAATTTATTTTAGCTCGATTGTGATGAAAGCTTTAACCACTCTCGAGTCCGCTTCGTGGTAAAACCAGTACTGGTGACATATGAGCAGTCATGGTCGTGACCCCGATGGGTCTCAAACCCACCTAGGTTCAGCGGCCGACACCTTAACCACAAGACCATCGTTTGCTTTTCTCGTTAGTGACTCATAAGGGACAAACGCAGTAAACAATCCATGGCAATGTTTACTTGCAAGATTGGGTTACCATGTCACGACTACACCATTTGTACTAGGGGTCACGGCTACTCCATTTCTACTAGGTGTCACGACGACATCATTTCTACTAGGGGTCATGACTACACCATTTCTACTAGGAGTCACGACTACACCATTTCTGCTAGGGGTCACGACTACAACATTTCTACTAGGGGTCACGAATACACCATTTCATATGACACAAGTACAGGGTTTTCAGGAAGCGGATTCGAGTGGTTCAAATAAGATTGAAACTCTCATAACACTCAAGTTAAAACAAATAAGTATGGTCTGATCAAAGTTACAAGACGATAGCGGTGGTATCAACAACCAGATGTGACTTTCTGTAATTTTAACATTATGTACATATCATTTCCATTTTGCATTTAATTTGTGTGCTGATAGTGTAACATGTTTTTCTAAATTACAAATGATTACAGCGACATCGTTTTATCTTAATGCAGGTGCCAAACAACTATTTCATCATTGAATATTGTGTCTAGCTGCGCAAACTTTTAGCATTAACAAAAATACAGATAATCAGATTGCTTTGACTCAGGACACATGTTCTCTTTCTGCCGAGGATAACATTGTTTTTCCAAGAATATCTCCCCGCAGCAGAATTTTTCCTCGACACTAAAGCAGTTTCCAATATTAATCACTCAGAGATGTCTGCTGCCCTACATTTTGAGGTTAAATGACATTTTATATTAGCATCTAGAAGAACCAAGATCAGGTCAACCCTATTTACAGGGACAAATGATATGTTTGTAAATTGCTTTCTGATCTGATGCTTTTGTTTAGAACAGTAGCCAGACATGAGTCGGTTCAGGCGAAGTGATAAAATTCACAAATTGCATTCAAAACAGATTATTTTGAAAATTCAGACGGAAATAAATTTTATGTCTTTTATTGATTATGAAACATACAGACGAGGTAATATAAGCCAATTCTTGCACAATTAATT
The DNA here is from genome assembly GCF_021730395.1 of Mercenaria mercenaria. Taxonomy (NCBI): domain Eukaryota; kingdom Metazoa; phylum Mollusca; class Bivalvia; order Venerida; family Veneridae; genus Mercenaria; species Mercenaria mercenaria. The sequence goes on from NC_069378.1 coordinate 6,269,333, forward strand.
GCAAATATGCTTTGAATTTCTGCTATAAAATCAAAGAGCTAAATGGAAGATTCACGTTTATCACTGTTATCGTCTCTGGAAATAATATTTTACGCAGTAACAGACTTCTATTTGAATGTTCAATATATTCGTTGTAATAAAAGCTACTTTGGTTTCTGTAAATACTGAATAATTACACTTTAATTCGGTTGTCCTAGAAACGCATTAAACTCATGTCAATAGCGGAGAAGCTTTAAATGACTATTCTACTAGATTTCTGAAGTCAGTTCAACCAAGTTTGGCTCGATGTACCTTTAAATGGCAGAATTATTTTGAAAAACAAATTTTTAGTGCCCACTCCCTGGGCTTGAAACAAGTGAAGATCGATCCCTAGATAAAGCAAACAAGGCCGGAGACATTTCAAGTGAGTGGCAGTCACGAGTGTTTCCGTCATTACTACACTTTCTGTATTAATGGAATGGGAACGTTGGTATTATTATTAATATAGCGAGACTTCCTGTGGCGGCCGTAAAATAGTCGCCCCGACTTCTATTCATTTGTTTATAATATCTTGGTCTTGGGTAAATACATTATTTCAAATCGGTTTTAGAGAAGCATTGAATCATGCTAATAGTGTTTATAGGATTTCTGAAGGTCAGTTACAGTTTCTCATTACTTTAATGACAGATAATAAAACAAATTCAAATTTTCCCACTCCCTGGTTGCTTGTTTGCGGCACATTTCAGAGGGATCTACATTTCGTCATTTATTTACTTATTAAAAGGGAGTTGGTATATTATTTGTCCTGTAGCGGCCGTAAAAAGTCGCCCCGACTTCATCTCAGTGTTGTTATATTTTCTGGTCCTTCGGGATCATTGATTTCAACTCATTTAGATTTGAAGATTGAATACTGCTTAAGCTGGTGCTAGCGGGCGTGGGCAGTGTTGCATTTTCCATTACTGCTCATGAACAGACTCAATCAAACCGAGTCTGTAATTTTCACTGTTTGCCTTGTTTTTGGATAGGAAAAATGAGCAATTATGCTTTAAGAACGTCTAGTGTTTCATTTCGCAAAGTTTGACATGAAGAAACCTCTTATGTTATTGATTATGTCACGGGGGACTTTTTATGCATTTCTTACATATGAGTTATGTATGAGAAAGACTGTAAATATATGTATACTATATTTATTACAATAAAATGTCTATCAATCTATCTATTAGATAATGGCGGACAACAATGACAAAAGGGTTCACGTAAAACATAACAAACGAGTTCTCATTAAAAGCGTATTACAAATACATTATAAAACAATGTATGACTTAACTAAAACATTACATAATATATTGTGTGTATTGAATAATAGACCGAACGTACCTGTAAATATATGTATAATATATTTATTACAATACAATGTCTATCAATCTATCTATTAGGTAATGGCGGACAACAATAACAAAGGGGTTCACGGGAATGGTAATGAGACGTTATCGGAATAGTATGGTACGGCATCCGTCAGTGGAGTGCATAGGCCGTAGAGGCGAATGTATAATAAAATATTGGAATATAACATACAAATTACACTGATACTATAGACCTTAGACAATTCTTATATTATGACCTATGGCATTATTCCCTCCTTTGTGAAAATGTCGTCGCCGACATTGTATTTCAAAATTCAAAATGGTACGCCCTGCAGAAGAACATAAAATAATTACAATACCATTTCACGTTAATGGAATCTTATCAGCACATGATATCAGTCCTAAACATAAACATTAGGACAATATTTTGCTGTCTATAGTAAAATCAAATCAATGATATGAAGGTTAAACATTTATTTGAAACAACAGAATACATACTTGATGAAGTATGAATTGATGAAATTGTATAAATAGTATGGAATGTAATGAAATGGAATGGAATGAAGAAATAAATGAGTAGGTGCAGATGAAATGATGTTTTTGATTGCGTGATTAACATGAACTAAAAACTAACTCAGTTACTGCGACAGAAGTATCTTATATGAAGTTACTCTTATACTGGTATAATAGCATGTTATTTCCAATAACATTTGTAACAGTAAAGTTCAAGCTCAGCTAACTCAATGTCGCGTCGCATCCCAACGATAAACATACATAATATTTGTGTAGGTATATCAAATTATATCAGATTGTTAAATACTGAACAAAACGTCTTTTTGTTAAAAACATGATAGATAGCTATATATTTACAATTGTCCTTACATACTATTTAAACGTCAGAATACATGCCGTTCTATCTGTTTGGTCTCCTCCAGTCGTCTACTGAACATCGTTCCGGTTTTTAACAAGTACGTCTCGCCTACGAAAAGTAAGTACTTTCATCACGGCTGCTATCATGGTCCCGCTGAACGGTTGAAGATCCATAGCTTTCTTCTCCATGATTAGAGTTGTGAGATAGATCAACATCGCTGTCTAAATGTTCCGGATCCTCATTTTATGGTGGCTCAGACACTGAGGAATTAGATAAGTATTCTGATAGTTCAAATGGAACTGGTAAAGACATGATGAGAAGTAACATGTCTTGATGAAGAAGCTTCACCTTTGCTCCAGGTACACCTTCTGCTTCCACTTCAAAAACAGGGATGTCAGAATTTGGTTGAGATTACCTTGTAAGTATTTTCTTCCCATATATCTGAATGCTTCTCCTGAAAACCAACTTTCTTAACTAACACTCTGTCGCCGGGGAGAATTTTATTGTGACGAACGTTTTTGTCGTTGTTTGTAACGGTCGCTATTTTTCTTTATTTCTTGTTCGGCTTTTTGATAAGCAAACTTGAGGCGTACTCTTAGTTTGTCTACGTAATCGTCATGACTTTTAGATCCGTCGTACATAGAAAGACCAAGGAAGGTATCGCTGGCTGGATGGAAGAGAATCAGTAGTCGACTAACCAAACTATTTTATAACTATTTTATAAATTAATGCTCACCGATAAGAAGCCAAATTAGCTAAACGCAATACAAAAAAAAAGTATTAAGACCGTACGTGTACTCCCATTCTGGTTAAACTGCATTTAAGACTTTTTTCTGTTTCTAGTTCATGAGGACCATAAACACGATAATCTTAAAATGTAAAGCTGAAACGCCAAAGTTAAACCGAAATTCATAAATGATATCTTATATTCATTGAAAAATATATTCATTAACTATTTGCACCGACTGAAATCAATATATGATAATATAAAGTCTCAGCTTCTTGAAATTCTGACAAATTTTCTACTGAAAATGCAAAGTTGGTAATAAAATATTTATGCGCTTATTTATATATCATTTTAAACTACGTATTACATTTTGCACTGGAAGCAAAATACAGAAGAATTAAGAGATAAAGGAGTTCGTGATTTAAGAAGTTAACTTAAACTGCAAACGCTTTCGGCTTTTGACAGATGTTTTAGTGATTTTTTTTATGAAAATATATATGTTTTATCTTGAATGTGTGAAGTGTCACAATAATCAACTCAAAATACATAATTATGAGACTTATATCAAATAAAAACAAGAAAAGCTCATATCCTTGGTAATAAATCGGGCTAAATGAATATATGTGCTTTGTCAATAGTATGTACATATACTGGTTAAGCCTAACATCTTGAGTTACTGTGTTAAATAAATGGTCAATGTCCCATATTTTTAGCTTGAGGGACAGTACATTTTACCACTGGAAGGTGTAGGTGTAGGAATAATGTAGTAGTTCGTGACTGTGTGTTGTTTGTTGTTGTTTTTTTATGACTCTTGTAGAATTCGATTTAATTTGATTAAACTCCGACTTTTCATAACTTCAGAATATACCAAGAAAATTCAGCAAATAATAAAAAGGATAGGGTCGTGTGCTTGATTTTTTGCTAGACTGATTTGAAAAATTTGGACCTCATGCAATTTTTCATAATGGGGGTCTTTGGGAAATACAACTTTCATAATATTTCGTAAATAGAAATTTTTCTACTACGTAGAATTTGATGAAACTTCTCACAGTTGTAAATAAAAAATATGACCTATAATGTAGTGAAATAAAATGTATAGGTTCATGTGCTTATTTTTCAGATACTTGACCATGATTGAATTAAACAGAAGAGTTCACGCTAATTTGGAGACATTATTTTGAATTGTTTAACGTGTCATATTTTTACTATCATATTTTGACTTTAGAAATAAAGTAACCGTGGCATTTGATAAATTTACTCACTGGTTGACATTAAGTCATAAAATGATTTTCATTTCCGCACGCCGAATCCAGGCTTTATTTGACGTTTTTCGGATAAAGGACGTTACGCCATCACTTCCGGTTTATCAAACGAGCAGAACTACCTTAAGTCATTAAATTTCAACAGTCTAACAGAAAAGCCATATTCGAAGAACGCAATACTTCGCATCAAATTATTTGTATGTAAAACTTTATACATGTATACAGAGACTGAGCACATTAAAGTCGACATTTTTGAGTGAACCTGTCCACACTATACATGCATACCCCTATGAATATTGTCTTCATCTAGATACCACTCTAGACGGCATAATCTGCCTCATAAAAGATCTTTTTAAAATGAATGGTAGGTTTGAATATTCGAATCTAAGACAGGTTTTTTCACACGAACACATCGGTGACAACTAAACTCCGTTGCTTCCCATCATAAACTCAAGTATATTAAGTCAATTGTTTGTTCTGATAGCTATGTTTATTCAACAAACCGCTGTTACTAAATATTCATAAATGATTAATGACAATTTGAGTGCTAAAATGCAACCGAAAACATAAATACAAGTAACATGCATCAATAGTAGCGCCTACGGATGACAACTGTAATCTTATTGTGATTTGATTGACATAAGGAAAATTGTTATGGTTTTCGGCCTTGTTGCTCAGATACTAATAAGAAGCACAGAGATTAAAAACTATAGTATTAAAAACTTTTCAAAAATTGCCTCCCCTTACAGCAATTCGGTCATTAAGATTTATTTAAGAAGCTCTTGTAACGCGACAGTTCAATTTCACTAACTAACATTTTATTATATATGTAGTAAGAGGCAACGATAAGTTTGTTCCTGATTCTAATATTAGAAGAACAATTATCCCAGTAGTAATCGAACGCAGACTAAGCGATACAGCTTCTCTACGAGATTGAATTATTGTTACAATACTGAATGTAATTGTATTTCGTTGGTACGCATCGTGCCATAATGGTATAAATAATTAAAATGAAAGAGAGTAGAGAGATTCTATATGTAGTTCAGTGATTTGATGAAGCGTTATGAATTGCTTGACTCCATTTGTAACCAATTACAGTTATATAACTAGAGAAGGAGAAATCTGATTCAAGGGCAGTAATGTTGTAATAGCCGCTTTGATATACCAAGAGTTCAAAATAGAATACATTTCGTGATATCGTGAACAATCTTACAACACCTTAAAATAATAAAAATCAGACATGACGCATTACCTATATGGCCCGCCATATCACATATATTACATATATGGCAAGGCTTTATCTAGATTTAAAACACGGGTGACAATTTGTGACGTAATCCTTTGTTAATTTTTCCAGTATATAGGTTATTTACCAATACTGCTCTATACACACGATGATATTACTATAACTATCCATTATTAACCTGTAACTGTCCATTCTTAAAATAGTGGATACTTCAAGAATGGACAGTAGCAGTAGAATTAGCAAAAATTTTGCATTCGAGGCAGCAGCAAAACTGAGAAACTGGCAAATAGCAGTAGTAGCAGTAGCAAAATGTGAAATCGTCTGTACCAACAGTAGCAGAAGCAGTAGAAGAATAAGCGGTAACAGTAGAAAATTCGTGAAAACTGTCAGTAACAGTAGCAGTAACAAAAATCTGAAAATTACAGAAACAAATGCAGCAGTAGCAGAAGCAAAAATGTTTGCAGCAGCAGTAGTTGCGGTAGCTACTGCTCACTGCTGCTGCTACTGTTGATACAACTACTGATGCTACTATCTAGTGCCACAGCTACTACTGCTACTGTTTTGTTTTTACTGATACAGTGAGTCACAAATGCACTTCACGGTTTTACTTTTGTTGTTACTGCTACCGCTTCTTATGCTACTGCATCTGCTGCTCCCTGCTACTGTTTCTACCGCTACTGCTACTGTGCTACTGTCAGCTGTTTCTGTCATTGCAAATTTCATATTTTTCTACCGCTACTGCTTCTGTTTACTCTTCAACAGCTATTGCTACTGTCAGATTCACGATTTCTCTACTGCGACAGCAATCGTTTATTTTTCTACTACAACTGGTGTTACTGCTTATGCCAAATTCACATGTTTGCTGCTGCTGCTGCTGCTGCTGCTGCTACTGCTACAGTACTGCCAGTTACATGATTTTTCTACTACTGCTGCGTATTCTTCTAATGTTTCTGCTACTGGCAAATTCACGTGTTTTCTAGTTCTGCTGTTACTAATGCTAGTAACAATTTTACAATTTGCTACTACTACTGCCAATTTCACAGTTTTGCTACTGCTACCGCTGCTACTACTACTGCCAGTTTTACGATTTTCTACTGCTACTGTGTATTCTTCTAGTGCTACTACTGCTGCTGCCAATTTCACAGTTTTGCTACTGTCACCGGTGCTACTGCTACTGCTACTGAAAATTTCACATTTTTGCTACAGCTACCAGTGCTACTGCTACTGCCAGTTTCCTGACATTTCTACTGATACTGCGTTTTCTTCTGGTACCACTACTGATAATATACGATTTTGCTACTGCTACTTTTGCTACTGCTACTGACAATTTAACATGTTTTCTACTGCTACTGACAATTTGACATTTTGCTACTGTTGCTACTGCTACTGACAATTTCACAGTTTTGCAACTGCTACTGCGTAATGCCAGTTTTACGATTTTTCTGCTGCTACTGCGTATTCTTCTAGTGCTACTGCTACTGACAATTTCACGTTTCTGCTCCTTCTACTGTTGCTACAATGTACTGCTGTTGACAAGTTCACAGTTTTGGTACTGCTTCTGCTACTGTTGATACTGCTACTGACCATTTTACTTTTATCTACTGCTACTGATAATTTCACATTTTTGCAACCGCTACTGCAACTGCCAGTTTCACATTTGTACTACTGCTGCTTTTGTAAAAAAAAACAAAACATTTTGCAATTTTCATAGGATTAAATTTTCTTCCTCTCTTTTACAAACAAGACAGAAAAAAAGGCTTAACCCTGTTACAGAATTTTTAAATCAAGCTGTAAGATTTCTCTCCCCAAAAACAGAAACAGATTTAATAAAATTTTCATAACTTAAACTTTATAGTAAAAAACAATTTTGTAGTTAAAATAGCATTTTCTAAGCAAGTCTGTTCCATTGTTTGATGAAAATGCAGTTGTTTCAAATATAATGCTGTGAAATTTACCATATTGAATGTCAATTTCTAGAAGCTTATAGAGAAGCCAATAGTGTTAGAAAATGTCAATTTCCAAGAGCTTTCTAGTATATAAATGTCCATCGTGTAAGAAAATGTCAAATTTATTAGGCTTACATAAAAGTCAATCTTGTCAGAAAATGTCAAATTTAAGAAGCTTATATAAAGCTCCATCGTGTCAGAAAAAGTCAAATGCAAGAAGCTTATATAAAGCTCCATCGTGTGAGAGAAAAAGTCAAATTCAAGAAGCTTATATAAATGTCAATCGTGTCAGAAAAAGTCAAATTCAAGAGGGTTATATAAAGGTCCATCAATTACAATATTGCTAAAATCTATCAACAGTAGCATCATAAACTTGTCAGAGACATATATAACTGTGTGCTGATGATGTTTATCACTATCTAACTAAAGAAAAGGAAAGGGAAAAAGAGGCATTGAATATAATAGAGTTATTATAAAAATAACGTGTTTTGGGATGCTGTATTCGGCACGAGTGTATTTTGCCAGGTCTGTACACACGAGCTGCACAGGTACCCTTACTTGTTAAATACTGGCAGTTCTTTTGACAGAATTTACATACGTACATAATAAAATGAAGATGTTGTTACTGTCGATTCTTAAGAAAAATATAATATAGATAAGCTTCTTTCTTTTTCTGTTTGTTTTTGTTGGATTTAATGTCACACTATCGCAATTAGTCATATCTCCACTTTTCAGATTTTCATGGTGGAGGAAGAATCAAATAGCCCTTCTGTGCATTATTTCATCATGACCTGGCACCTGGATAGAACTATCGACCTTCCGTAACTCTACTGGATGGCTTCCTATTCCTCGCATGAAGAATTCAACGCCCGGAGCGATCAGTAAGGGGCAAGTGATTCGAACCTTGGCCACTTGGCCTCGGAGATTACTTATATTTGTTGCAGTAAAAACATATGGCATACATAATAGAATTCTATACACTTAAGCCAAAAATAAAATATACATTTATGGGTTCTTGGCACTGAAGGCATCGCATATTTGTATGATAAAAAGCTTGTAAATAATTTCTAATAAGCTAGAAGAAAACGGATCGGGTTTTTCTTTGGTTGAAATATACATGGTTTGGTGTTGTACATGATAATCTGAAACAAATAATTTGAACTGATTTCATCTGGCTCTTATAGTCCTGCAGTCTTAAGGTAGAATGAAAACCAATTGTAAAACAGTGCAAATGTGTGCATATAATCAGCCTAGAGGTAGAGCGCCCGCCTTGGGTGCTGGAAGTCGTGGGTCCGATCCCCAGCCGCGTCATACTAAAGGCGTAAAAATGGTACTAGCATCTTCCTCGCTTGGCGTTCAGCATGGAAGGATAGTGCTTGGACTGGTAAGTCCGGGGTCAGTATATTATGACTGGGTGGGCAATGTGACTGGGTGTGGTGTGATGTCATGTCATGTGAGTAAGTAAGTAAATATTTTATTATAGTTACGTGTGCACTATGTTCGGGGCAAATGTCTCTACTGCTTTATATTCCAATGAGGTAGCACTATGAAGTTGGACATTGTGCCCGATGCTACAAGTAGACACCGCCGTTGTTATGACATGCATGTTGTCAAAGACGTTAAACCCGAATACACACACACAGCTCTTAATTAAATGCATAACTGAACGAAGTCATATGGTTTTGAGGGAATATGACGGGAAGTTTTTATATATTAGTAATACAGTAACTTATAATAGTATCAGCTTATTAAATTATGCATCGGAGCGCAATGTTATTCCGCGGAAGAACTAGTTCACATGTCTTGACGCAAAACTAACAATTGTTCCGGTACTGACGCGTATTTACCTTTGAGATTGAGTCCTTTACTTTTGAGATTGAGTTAAATCTAAAGCATTGCTATTACCAAACGTCATGGTACCCATGAAAATGACGTCAACATTGACGTCACGCACGTAGTTCTAAAAAAGACCCTTTTGAAACATACACATTACAGCAAACTTGATTTAAATGAGTCTGTTCATTAAATGTAGTGAAATGTGCAACACATTTGGAATCTTGATCAATAAATTCATCTAACTGATTTACTTAAATGTCTATTCATAAACCGATACCTATAATGTTTAAGACGCATATTTAGTGAAAAAAAAATGTAGTTAAGAAATAATAATAATAATTTAGTGGTTTGTCGCTGAAAAAAATCATTGTTTGGAGCGACAAACCCTGATCCAATTCAAGAGCAAATCACTAAATGAGATATATTATTTCGATACTAACACGTTATCGAGGACTTTTAAGTTCTTCCTTGACGACATTCATTAAGAATTTGCCTGCTTTCGCCCCATGTGGTTCTGGAGCCATCTGTGTATAAAAAGAATTGGAACCACTGCCTTACCCTTACATGATCGTAAGAGGCGACTAATAGGGTCTTAACACTTGGGTTTTGCTGTAACTTTGTGATTCCAGCAGGTATACAAATTTTGATTCCATACCTCATGTTTTTATTTCGATGTAGATGAGATGTGAAACCAAAGTTTGTAGTCCTGTTTGGCGCCATATAACCTATACTGTGTTGGTGCGCCGTAAAACCAAAACAAAATTGCCTGTTTTCCGTTGGTTTCTTTTACAGCGCGCTGCTACGCCGTTTGACTCTATGGCGTAATAATTGTGACGCCAAAATAAAATTGTTGTTTAATAACACGCAGTTTTCAGCCTTCTTTGTATGATTGATAATAAAATGAATTGGATTATGTTAGATTATAATTGTTAGCTTAGGCTACATATTTTTGCCCTAGCTATCTCAATACATGTATACAATTTTAGTATATCTTCTAGCAAGAATTACACGTTGCTATGAATCTACAAAAATATGGACTATTTTTGACAATATACAATGAACGTGCAAACTACTAGTTAGATATTTAAAGGAGATCGTCTGAAATATGAGTATCTGGAATCAAGGCTATTAAAAATATCATTACCAATGACGGTAATTTTTCAATTCTTGCTAACTATTCTTTCAATCACATAATTAAACGATTTTTAAATTGTAATCAAGCCGTCAAGTACACATACAAATACCATAGGTTCCTACCTTTTTCTCACATATCTTATTACTCATAATTATCCATAGTCGTCCTGTATTTGTCTTATCATTGTATAACTCACTGTTAGCAAATGCTTGTATTTCTAACAATATCATGCATACTCGTCCAAAAACTGCTATGCTCAACAAGGACAGACCCTACGATAACCTAATGTTTACGGAGTATAACTCTTTATCCTACCACTATGCATTTATCAGGCCCATATCTGCCTGCCGTGTAAACTTTAGGTTTATTCAGTCAATGCAGGTTTATACCGTCAATGTAACTGACGGACTACTTTTTCAAGTATATGTGCTATAGGTAATGTAAACTGGGCTGAGAGTTCTAAGCTCAAACATTTCATCATTATATGAGGACAGCCACGGTAAAAAAAGAATAAAAATTGGTTCACTCTGTCCTAGTAAACCTTCATACGGAATGGTACGGTGACGGTTTTTAAAGTCTGAGTGAATCGTCCTTGACTTTGTTTATTTGGCGTTCACTCATTTTTAGTTAAGAATACACAAATAACCAGATTTAAGCAGTCGTTTATTGTAATTATTGGATCTAAACCATTCATGGTGGAAGGAATTTCATTATCTCACATTGTCTTGTACGAAAATGAAGTAAATTTAAGACTGCGGGCATTTGAATTCATCTCAAGCGTGGTTTTCGGCTGTATTTTATCCGAATCAAAACCAATCTGCTTGTTTTGTACGCGAATGCCCTGTTAGCACCGATGATTTATAATACACAGAACTTGAGAAGGCAAAGTATGAGGCATGAAATAATGTTTTATTGTAAGGAATCGTCTGTAACTGGATCAAGCAGACATGGGGTTTGAAGGGCGTAGGAATTCACAAGTGAGTAGATTCTGGATTATTTGTGTATAGCAAAAAAAGCATTTTGAAAGTAAATATATGTTATACACAGATTTTATTGACTGCAGGATAAATAGAATATTAGGTTACTGTCTTTCTTAACTTAAGTTTATCCACCTCGTCTCCGAAAGGTTTATCCCCCTCGGCAAGCCTCGGGTGGATAAACCTTTCTCCAACTCGGTGGATAAAGTTAAGTTAAGAAAGACAGTAACCTAATATTCTCTATTTATTTGTCGTTATTTTTGCAGCATGGCTTTTATGCCTCCTGCTGGCTGCTGGGAACATACAAAAATACAGGTGCATATTCAGACACTGCTCTTACAAACACGCTACCACATGCGAAATTTATATCAAATCATCTTTCTTTCGTTCATTTTAATGTTCATAACATGCAGCCCAAATTCGATATTCTATACGCCTAACTGTCCGACTTTGATATTCTTGCCCCCTCTGAAACCTGGTTAAATAACAAAACATAACAAATTGACTAAACTGATATGGAAAGGATGCTATAATATTAGTAGAGCAGAATGTGCATTATATTTTAGTTGGAAAGTTTAAATGAAGACCATGAGTTTGGTTATTTCAAATTAATCCAGACTGAAATAAAACCCGCCATAGTCTATCAAGTGTATAAAAATAATTCGCACAGACTTAAAAGAGACATAATAGCTAACATATGGACAACATCTGTAGACTTAACAGGGGACCAATGCATCAATAGTCATATACCATTCGTTGATTATTTGACTCACGTTTACAATTAGTGTTGTACGACGAGAAATTTTTTTCACTGAATTAGATACAATCCTTACAGATAATTATATTAAAAGTATGAAATTGCTTAAGGAAAAAAACGTTTACTGTAGAAATGTTGGGAGGCATGTCTGAAAACGAGGTAAAGTACTCTCATTACGGAAATATCGAATTCGTACGGCACTCATATACTTACATTATAGACTGTTTGATTTTGATATCAGAGAATTAGAATATTGAGCGAGAGTTAAAAAGAAAAGAAAAAACAATTGATATGGAAGAGCAGCAGAACACAGAACAGACATTTGCCGATTAGCTTCGTGATATTTATTTTTAATGATATAGTTGTATACATAAAGGCATTTCTTTTGATATGTCATCAAAATTGGATATATAACCTTTGTACTTTGATATGCATGTATTTTTGACACTAACTATGATTGCAATATGCACCTGGCATGGCAATCTCCCGAGTAAATGAAATAAAGAATTAGAATTAGAGTACTTTCAGAAGCAGACATATATTGATGATGGAAACCGAGACGTCCCAGACCTCAGTCTCTCAAGCCAAGTCTTAATTACCATCTGTCTTTATCCAATATAAACAGAAGATGTGTTCAAGTCCTTAAACGGTAACAGGACCGCAATAGAATTCTTCTTGAAGCCTTTGACGATCTTTTGGTCTTTGTGATCTTTTCAATGTCTCATTACAACTCTCTATTGTGCCGATATTGTGGAAAGAAGCTCATGTTAGCTCAATCCACAAGAAAGTTGACGCCACTCTTCCTAGTAATTACCGTCCCATCTCCCTCTTAAATACAACTGAAAAGGTTTTTGATCGTCTTACCTTCAAGCATGTTTCCAATCACCTTCATGTTTCCCGTTTTTTTAATCCAGGCGACTCAACAGTCAACCACCTTGTCTTCATAAATACATGTACATACCGAAGTAACTGAACACAAACACAAACATCTCGGTGTATTTTTGACAAGTGATTGCTCCTGGCATCCGCAGATCAACTACATTTTAGAAAAGGCTAAACTTATCTCATTAGGAAACCTACAAAGAGAAATACAATTGCAGAAAGACATTTTATACTCGTCTTGTTCTTCAAAACGAAGTCAAGTTTTACCCCAACATATCTGTTTTCTCTTGTTCTTTACGTAGGTGACGCACGTTACAATTTAAGAAATCAGACGACTTCCACGGTATACCCGCTAGAACAACACTTTATTTCATTTCAGTAGTTGTCCATGTAATTCCGTACTGTTCCATTGAAAGGCCAATGTATGAACCAAAGAATTGCACACCCATCGATAATCATCACTTCGGGTTGTGCGGTAACCCGAGCGGAGTGAGTGATTTGAAGTGTTTTTTTTTTTTTTCAGAATCGATTTCGATGCGGCTATCCTCATGTCACCATTGTCATGAAACATTGATGTCGGAAGAGGGGCTAGTTCATGACTGAAAACATCTTTTAAGCCTATCGACCTAGTGGGCGCTAGTCCCATGACCCTTGCATAGATCAACTGTGTGACACTGTCATAAACAGTGCCAGAACCATACCACGTTTTTTCACTGACGGCCATAGTGACAACTTTGTTGGATAAAGGTCCGTTGAAACTTTCAGGCCAGGACTTTTCATATGTAGACATTTAAGTCCTGCCATGTGTCACAGCCTCATCAACATTGGCAGAATATGGGCCTATTCGACCAGTCACGATGTTCAAGATACCATTTTTGTGTTCTTCAGGGTTAAGCGGGTCAATGCAAGTATCCAACTTCTCACGGATCTTTAACCTGTCACCTGCGTCAGTAGCAATACGTGCAGCTGCCTCCTTTTTATGTGTGGTGACGTTATGAGGCTCCTCTATTTGATCTCTCATGATATTTAAGTCTTGCAGAAGACGGCTGCAGGTATGTAGACTTAGTGCCCACCGCTTTAGAGCTGACTCACAGAAAGTAATTCTGATGGTTACACCAGGACCATGGCCATAACGCATGAACGTCGTCTCGATAAACATGTCCGACCATATTGCATTCCAGAGGCCTGCATTATATCGTATCCCATGCTCGCCGTTTCTGAATCTTGACTGCACATCATCCGGAAGGTTCTCCATAGACCGCAAATAATACAGGCCATACCTCGCATAATTCTCATGCCCAGCAGCAAAAAAGTATGGCATCATGGAGGTCACTGCATACAGATTTAATAACCATTCTCCTTCTCTTTCTGCTCTAACAAATAACATCATTATCAAGACTGGTTTGATAAGACACTCGAGCCAACATTTTGTTGGTTGTCCTACTACGTGCAGCTTTTGCTTTCATGGTTGCTATAAGTTCATCATAGCTGTCGACATCTGAAATGACACCTCAGATGACTTCCTCACATACAATTCACAATGCTCTGACATTTTGTGGAAAGTTCTTTCCTGTTAGCATGCGTGCTACCCCACCAAACGCAGCTTGCATGATTTCTTCCAAGCCACTATTAGCCATCAACACACCAACACAACCGACGAAGCTCATTAAAATGTGCATACCACCAAGTCGTGGATATAGGTTTGGACATAATTCTGGATCAACCCACATGACATTGACCATGACACGATATAATTGCTGATCGGCAGTAAAAATAGTGTATGTCTGACCACATTTAGTAGTAAGCCTCTGTGCTTCATACATAGCTGTCATCATTGTATTTGGGTCTGACGGAACCATATCTATCAAAGGAGTAAACATATCTGTAGTTCCAGGTTTCAAGCTTTGACCTTGTACTCTTGCCAGTGATGTGTTGTAACCCACAAATTCTGGTGTATTTGGGACACACGTTACATTCTTCAAAAATTCAAAATCTATGTCATTTGCTCGTGTTCGCATAACAACTTGCTCTGCCAACATTTTCAAAAGGCAATACAGAACGCAGTATTTTATTTGCTGGCATATCAGGCTTCTTTGGACCATGGTAATGCTGAACTTGTATATTAGGAATCACCAAAAGGCTCATTTCTTCCTTCTTCACCCGCCTTATTGTCTCTCTTCGGCTCTGACTGGTGTTCAATGTCTTTTGGTCTTGTGTAATAATGCTAATGCATGGGTAGACCGAAGACAATTCTGAGAAGAGGTGTTAGCATCGAAGTTGTCAGCAACAGCCTGAATTTATCCAACATTAAAATCATTAATTGCACGTGACTTGTTGTTCATTTCTTGAGCAGCGCAGCAGCAGCAGACGCTTTAAATCTCTTCACTTCATCAGATGAACAGGTCACTCCAAAATCGTGCATACTATCTACTTTTGCTCTCTCCCTTGTCTGCACGCCTAATGCAATCTGCAATGCTGTAGGTCTGTGTGTGAGAATCCCAGTCACTATATTCCCTATTAGCAATGAAGGGAGCCAAGAACTCCAGCTTATCAGACAAACAGGACAATAAGGAGAATATTGTTGAACTTGACTCTTCTACGGCAATCTCTTTGTCAATTTGTACAGAATATGTATTTTGTCTGTTTGTAAGTTGCTTACACTCTTTCACAATCTGCTTTGCAACACTCTCAATTTCTATATTGTCTTCATCTAATTCTTCTAACCTAAGCAAATTAGAGGCGGTACTTCGGAATACAACAATGTTTGCAAGTTCGGGAGATGAAAACACCAACAGATCTTCACCAATAACTTCATTTAATTGCTTGATTAGAGTTGATGGTGACAATGTAGTACCACCATTTGCAGCATACCTATCATGAATCCCAAGTGATGTCCATACTTGAAACTTATTTGATTTCAGTTCACCAACAGTAGCCTCAAATGCATTATCAGTTTGGTGCGCTCTCTCTCTTGATGCATATTCTACATTACGGTAATTCATAAAAAAATTTGCGACAGTCATCATGGTACCTTGCATCAGCAGCATGTAAGTCATTTACGGCTCCATGTATTCGCACTTAAACTTGTTTTGCCCAATTATCTTTGCGCAACTCACGTATTTGTATAATTGTGTTTTAAATGTCTGTCTCCCTGGTCGGTCTGCTGTTCTACACAATAATGCTTTCCTCCAGCGTTTAGGATTTTTAGGATTGGGTTTTATTACACATCTTTCACCACAGTACAAGCAGTTTTCACGAACATCAAACTTCTCCATTACAGAACGATGAGTTCGCTTCACTGGTAATTGGCTAGATGTTGGTGAAACGCTCCGTTTAAGATGCTGGCTTATAAACCAAGATGAAGTATAAGTAGATAAACAATCTCTATGGCACAATGGTTTCAAGTTTCATCATGTTGGGGAGGGGAGCTCTCCAGATCTACATGTAAACTGTCATTTTTACGTTTGCTACAGTTGATAATACTTTCAATTCGTTTAGCTTCAGCACTAGTGGGTCCTTTCTCTGATTTTTCGCAGCCGTTTACTTCTGCGAAAAACCAGTCACTCATCTTCACAGGACAGATCTGTAAGATATAAAAATTGATATAAACAATTGCTAACTAGTGATTCAGCCATACAGTCACTCTATCAATCGATTTTCTGTTTTGTCCGGATACTAGTACATATTCGAATACTATTATACTTTAAAAAATAACCTGCAACATGACCCTCCTTATAGCATACCTTTTTGAACAAGTATAGAAACTGTCAAAATAACAATTTATGTACTACTTGTGAACAGCATTATACTTTCTTATCGATTAATCATTACTACAATTCATTTCGTGTTTAATTTTTGGCCATTCTTGGAACTTAGCAGTTTACACATATTTACCCTCTATTATTATAACCACACATACTTCTAGGTGCAAACAGTATAAAATTCAACACTTACCACCCCTTGCCCCCCCCCCCCCCCCCCCCCCCCCCCCCCCTCCCCAACACACACACATTCCAAAAAAGAGCTGGAAATTGTCCTGTTTATGATTGAAAATAGGCAAAATACATTCACTGGAATGCAGACGCCTCAGAAAAATCAATGGTGTTTTTATTACAAAGGGAAGTAACCAAATTATTAAAGTACTAATATCTATCATTTAGTTATAAACAATCTTAAGCCTGGTATCACCTGTAGTTATTGTCATATCAGTAATCACTGTATGTTTTATCATTATTGATACAATAAGTTTATAAAGACATGGTCTTCAAGGATAAAACAGGATTATAAGAGAATGTCTAGCACTGGGCAATTTTAACTATTGAATTTTTCACATAACTTTTTTCGTTAAATTTTAATGTGAGTGTTTTATCTCTAGCAACAAATACAACACACATTTTATATTTTCTATTCTCATCGTTTTAACAAACAAATTTGAATTATTAGAAGTACCCATATATGGCAGAACATTCTGCAAACTTAAGTGTTTAATGCAATATATGGGAATTTTCAGTTTTAGCTGCCATTTTGGCATCCATTTTGGACTTTTCATATATTGTTTTTCTTTAGAGTATGCATTTAATGTTTAAAATCTTATCTTTTACAACAAAAACAGTATATACATTAAAAATCCTGCCATAATTTCCTGTTATGTAGGAGATATGTCAACTTTGCATTTGGGCGGCCATCTTGGTGGCCACCTTGAATATCTCAAAATGCTCAATGATGACAAAGTTGCATCATTCAGTTTCAAGGCACATGTTGTAGAACATTTTTAAGCAAAAATATTTTGTGCATACTCTAAGTTGAGGTAAGGTAGCAAATTGGCATTTGGAATACTAACAATGCTTGTCGGAACGATTTTCTAAATAATCTGCGGAATTAATATATTGACTTGGATACTGTTCTTTTTGGTAACCCATACCTTTCTGATCAGGATAACATGACAATGATCTTCTACACACAGTCCTTAATATCGGACAGTAAGAGATTCTTGTAAGTCAAATGACCCCTTCCTTTGAGACAAACGTCAACACTTCTACCTTTACAGTAAAGACCGACCCACAATAGATATTACTATCTAATGTTTGCTATACTCTTCTGCACCTCTAACATCGTGTATTATCCCTTTTTCGTCTTTGTTTTTCTTAGACAATAAATATTTAATTGCACATTTTTTTCAGATAACAATGTGAGACTTGTCTACTGTTACTTGGTTGCTTTTTTCCTACTTGTGTGGGTGCGTTTGTATGCTTGTGAGTCTATAATGGTGCCCTACTGTTTTCTTATGTGTTGCTTGTTCGTTTTTCTGTGTTATTCAGTTGATTGTAGTTGTATTTTATCTTTTTTACAAGAGTGTCTGCGCTATTTAGGTTTACGTTGTAGTGCGACTGTTTCTAAAGAACATGGCATGCCCATGTATATTCGTCCTTGTTCAACTTTCCTCAAACCCCTCGACCCCATTTCGCCCTTTACTATTTCCTTCCCCTCCATCAGTATTTGGCATGAATTAATATGTACTTGTTGGATGTTTGAAGCAACCCGTCTGAAATATTTTTCCATTACAGCTTCTTTTTGTTGTTGGCAAATGCGTGGCTCTGGGGCTGTGTTTTAAGTGCTCTGTGCTTTCGAGAAATCTACCCTTACCTACTATCTTTTGTCTTCCATTGTTGTCTTTTCCTGAGTTGTTATATTCAATGTATGACTATGTATCAATGCATGTGTCTACTATTTGGGAAAAAATATGTTTAAACTAAGGTTGACAATCTTGTACATATACTTACATTCATAAAAGTTCAGTAAACATATTTCAGCTATGTCTGATTCAAGCCATTCAAGTACTCTACTGACTTATAAAATGAATATATTTCTAGGCAATTATAGGCTACTTTAATGTTGGCTTTATGTACCTTATGTCTGGTACTGCAAAACATATAACTTCGAAAATGCCAAAGACGATGATAAAAGTGATCATTTAACTATAACCCATTGTATTTGAAAACATTTAACATATACAAAATTTATAAGATTGAGCAAATATAAGCATATAATGCAATCTTCGTAAAATGATAAATACTGGAAGGAGGCCATACTATGTAATTTTAATATTTCCTATTTTCTCAAATTTGACAATTTACCACCAGTTCAAAATTCAGACATCTTCAATTTCAGTTACTATAATATCTGATTTTTCAAAGCCTGAATAGACAGTAATGAAGTGGTAGGTTTGAAACATACTTTGGACATGGTAAAAATATCATAAGCAATACCAAGATATGAATATTTTATCAAGAGTCCATTAGGACTTTTTTCAGCCTTTGTTTTTATGCGTTAAGTCAATAGTGTAAGCTTATAATGTATGCAGATTATACAGCGGTACGGTACTAAATTAACTAATTAAAGAGTTTTCTGATGAAGTCTCGTTCATTGTGGCTTAACTTATTACTAAATCTAGGCAAAACAAAATAGAAATTATTTGAATATTCACGAACATCACATAAAACATCATAATATAGCAACCATGTAATTTATTATATGTGTTATTATATAACTTGATTTTAACGTTTGAATCATTTATCAATAATGATTTAAAGGCTTACGGCCGTGTAATTTTCTGAAACAAATCGTCAGTATTAAAAACAAAATATTCAAATGTCTGATCTGCTTTCACGCCACTTGCGATAATCAAGTTCATTTTAATATGCAGTCAAAACAACAAGCTACTCAAAACAGATTTAATCCATTTGACAATACCGGCTTGAAGTGGTTTTAGAAAATATTTCCGAATTATGTTTTAATATGTTTCATCGTACAAATATTTAAACCAGGACA
Source organism: Mercenaria mercenaria (assembly GCF_021730395.1). Taxonomy (NCBI): domain Eukaryota; kingdom Metazoa; phylum Mollusca; class Bivalvia; order Venerida; family Veneridae; genus Mercenaria; species Mercenaria mercenaria. The sequence continues at coordinate 6,289,143 of NC_069378.1, forward strand.
TTTCAGATTCGAATGCTCTACAGCTTAAAATTCAAGAAGGACAATCACAGCAGCAAGCGAAAACACCCGCTCTTTTAACATGTTACTGCTGGAATTACTATACAATACTATACGCAATTTTTATTAGCAATTTGTTTAGACATTAGTTCCTTTCAATAGTCTTTAATACAAAAAACAAGGTCACACTCAAGACGGTGCCTAGGAGCGGGAGAGATGACATAGATAGACTCAATAAACTAAACTCTGTAGTGATGCAAAAAAAGCAATTTGCTACCAATTTGTTAAACTGCCATTTACTTTCTTCTCTATTTATTTTGATAGAATTTATCTGTGTGTACATATCATTGCTGCAGGATTTGGTATCATAAGTATATGCTTTCTATAAAAGTGAAGTTTGTTTTTTTGTTCTATGAAGCAAGCATAATTCCAAGGAGCGATACAATCTATTGTTTAGTTTCTACCTTTAATTCAGACGTAGGTACCTACAAATATTACATTTATTTAGTTAAATCTCACAGATGTGTACTTTTTTGTTTTGGAAACATTTCACAATAGCTAAGTTTGGTCTACTACTACTATTATGTAGTATAGTAAGAAACAGGAAGTATTCCTGCGCATGGGCGTGATCGAACGTACTTTAGTTTCTACTACAGAGGAGCATACTACTCTCTGTTGCCGGAGGTAAAGATGTAGTTATATAATTATGGTGGCGCCCGTAGAAATTCCTCTTACACATTCTTTTTTGCATACTTTTGACAACTGAACAGTTCGCATTACAATCAAGACATTCCTCCGCCGTCAGTGTGTTTCAGATATCTTTGACATCAATAAATAGCAATAAGTTCAAATTTGTAATTGCACAGCTTCGTAAACGTCTTCTAACCTTTATCCGCCATTTCAAAACTAAAGGAGCTAGTTTAATTGTAGTAACAAAAAACCCGTCATATCCGTTAACAAGGGGTAATTCAGCACTAACCTATATATAAAAGCAGGTGATCAAGCTAGGCCGATATTTTTGTTTGCACACTGGCCTTCCAATCCTGAGGTCGGTGGTTCGATCCCCGGCAGCTACTCGGGAATTTTCAGAGACGCTTTTCAGTGTTTCCCATCCAACTAGAGGTGTACTGGTCAGGAACCCAGGCAATCCTCGCGTGTATCAGTGCTATACACTGGGCACGTTAAAGAACCAGGTTGTCTATTCGCAACGAACCAGGCTAAGTTAGCCGGACAAGCCTGTATCTGATTTCTGATCTCTCTGTCGTGGGGGCTTTGTCTCACTCTGTCCCTCTGGTCAGATCGCTCTGTATCTGTATTAGTAGAGGATGAATTATGCGCCCTGTGTGGCTGCATTTGAACTATGTAAAGCGCCTTTGAACATGAAATTGATCATGAAAAGGGCGCTATATAAATCTGGTATAATAATAACAATAATAACATTTATGACCTTAAATCAATATACAAAGTCAACGCACATGCCCAAAGTAAATGTCATTGATTGCATTACTGAAGTCATATTCCTTTATTACTTGTAGTTGTTACATCGTCAACATGCTTATTTTCAGTCTCCCGTTTCTTTTTCTTTACGGAATATTTTGTGGGGTTGTTGCCATCCGTCAATTTTCTGAGTTTACCAAGTTTGAGGATCTGGGAGGGTTTACCTGTCATGCTGATAATATAATTTTTAATCATTACAAGATGGTAAAAGTAACGGTAGACGAAAGTGTGCATTGGATTCGGGTAAACGTTGGCTGCCACTAAAATTGACTGGATTTAAGAAGGACTGTAGATGAATTCAGTGGATGGCGTTTTGATTAATTGGGCTTTCGTTTGTTTGAGTCAAAAATCCCACATAGCTACAACTTTCTGTGGACGAGTGCCCTGTTGCAACTCTACGTTGGTTGAGATTTCAGCGATGTGTCACATAGATGATAAGTGTCATTACATAGTACCAAGGCAGCCACTCAGGGTGTCAAATCATCCTCTACTTTTAATACTAATACAGACACAGAGCAAACTGACCAGAGAGACAGAGCGAGAGAATGTCCGCCCCCATCCCCAAGAACAGGGAAAAAGAAGTTCTTTAGATACGTGCGTGTCTAGTTATAGCCTAGACAGTCAGGTTCCTTAACCTTTCCAGTGCATAGCACTGATACACACAAAGCTGTCTTTCCTTGGAAGGATCAGTATTATCCTCTTAGTTAGGTGGGAGACGCTAAATGGTATCAAAGAAAGTTCCAGTGTCTAGACCGGAATTGGAACTCTGAACCTCTAGGTTTACAGTCAGATGTGTTGCCTCTAAACCACCGAGCCATGAATACAGTGAGAATTCTAGACTGACATGCAGAGATACATACTGTTACAATAAATTATTTTCTGATTTTATTGAGGAAAGATACATGATAAAACAATACTGAAGTATGATCACACAGTACTAGATATAATAATGATCATGACATATCTTAATCATATTGAAATATATAAATGCAGGGCTAATGCATGTATTTTCGTGAAATAACATCTGAAGAATGTCGAGGGACTTGTTGGTGCCCGAGCCCGTTAGGACAAGTGTACCAACGACTACCGAAGGATTCTGAAGCTGTTATTACACGAAAAGAAAACTGCGCTAACGCTATTCTAGCATAAAACGCGTAAAAACCAAGTAAATGAATATATTGTCCCTCAACGCCATTCAATATCCATGAAATGCGCAGGAATATCTACGTTGTTGTTATTACGTTGATGTCATTTTGTTTTGAATAATCCGTTTTGGGGCCGTAATATGTATAAGCTTTGCCACGGAACGCGCATATATAAAAAGGTGTTTTAACAGCACGTGAGCGCGAGAATCTGTCTGTTAACACGTTTTCTCTCCTGTTTAAACACCCCCAAATGTGTCACGAGTAGCAGTTTTATGCTAGAATTACCCTTATTCACATCAATTACGGCTATATACTGCAAGAAAAAATGCATATCATAAAGACACAGATAAAAATAGTATACAGTCACAATAATCTATTGTTAAACAGATAGAGACATATTGACCACATTTTTTATCATTTTTGTCCATTGGGGAAAAGTCATACTATTTTACTGTACAGACGTTATAACAACGGTATGAGATCTGCTTTCATTATTGTATTTATTTATATCCATCTTTTTATTTTCTGTCCTGCTTAAAAATTTGTACAGTGACTGATTCAAAACGTGCAGTATAATGCCTTTGTTTTTTATTGACAGCATCAATTTAATTTTAATTTAGTATTTATAAATATGATACTGATCAGTTTTGGTTCGCAAAATAATATGACACTTGGGTCCGTAAGCAATTTGTGGACAGGTCGGGGAGACAAATAAAGCGATATTACGATCCGAAACTTTTACCGACTGTTAAACTAACCGCCGGTAAAATTTTGATTCAAAATACTAGTCTTGGTGGAAAGCATTGGTATATTTCGATTTTATTGTAAATGTCACGGTATATGACTTGAATATTGAAACGGGGAGAAAGTGTGTAGGCAGCCGGGTAGCTCAGTCGGTAGAGCATCGGAACGGTATTCTGAGGCCTCGGGTTCGAGTACCGGTCTGGCTGCACATTTTTCTCAGCCTGTGACATAAAGATATTTCAGTGTTTATAATTCTTAACTCATACATTTATTTTTCTAAGTCGAAAAGAAACCTAAAATTTAATCAACCGTTTTCTTAATCGCCTGTTAAAGTTTCGAACAACTTGGCCCTTTTCTGCTTCAAACAGTATGGCATATTCGATAGAACTGCCCACTCGGTACATTAAAGTTGTACATCAAAGAACTTCACATTTTCATGAGATACATAACTTACCATGAGATCAGTAAAAGTTTGTTCAGTATGAAGGGTACTTCGGACAATACACGTATGGCACAATTCAAACATTATAACACATATTCACTCAGAACAAAAACTGGTATTGATTAAATCTTTATAAAGATCCTTTGGAAGCATAGGTTGCAACCAAGCAAAATAATAACAGAGTCGGTTTGATTGAGTCCGTTCATGAGAGACAATGAAATGTGCAACATCCCTCACGCCCCCTAACACCGGCTTAAGCGGAATTCTATTACAAATGGACCAGAAAATATAACAACACGAGTCTAAATACCGGGGGGAGGGGTGCGGGATTTTTACAGCCGCCACATATTTCTTTAAGCTATCAAAGATAAAAGGTAAGGGTAGATTTCCCGGAAGCACAGAGCACATCAAACGCAGTCATAGAGCCATGCATCGCAAAGTATGCCCACAACAAAAATATGCTGTAACGGAAAAATATTGAAGACGGGTTGCTTCAAAAATCCAACAAGTACATTTTATTATTATATGCAAGGGGCGGGAAGGGGAAAGGGGTAGATAAAAGTACGAACGTTGGGGGAAAGTGGAGCGATGATGAAAACACACTATGTGCTATATGCTGTAAAACTATACATGATAGATAGTCAGGTACCATCATTGATCTTTACTTATTTGGTTAGCATTTAAATACTTAAAAAGAAATTTTAGTTTGAAAAAAAGCTGAAAGTACAGTTTTGTATATTAAACGGACTTCTATCCGACGATGGACAGAGTGGGACCATGACCAACGGACGATTGTACGAAAATGTATCTTCGTTCGCTGCGGCATCGTATGAATTTAGGAACGGAAACGCATTTAATGCAAACTACTTGGCTATATATCAATATTATAAATAAATAAATATAATTTCTCGTTATATATCCTTGAAGCATTCATGATTATAAATGATAATGCAAGATTTGAATACATATTGATAAAGTCTAACAGATGTTTAAACAAAAAAAAACAACAGACCGGCTTGTGTGTCGTCTGCTGAGAAACTCATACATGTAGCACTAGAAAACATTAGCATACCTACATTATTGAAATATACGTGTTCATAGTACCCAATGTAAATTGTGATAAATGAAAAGCAAGCAATAAATTACATTATTATACCTCAGGTTCATTGAAAAGTAAGCTCTTATGTAATTAATGTTTTATAATTTTACTATTTCTATTAAATAAATACTATTTTTAAATCTGCCCGTCTATTTGTATAACTTAACAAATACTGAAAAAGCTTTGAATGTTTTCTTGCTATCGGAGATACCGAACTTTTTGCACGATATGCAGACTATTTTGCTCAGTACTGAGGTACGTGTTTTAATAGACTGAAACAAGTTGAATTGTTATAAAATTGTTTCTCGATTTAATTTATGAAAGGAGCGCATTTAGATTTTTTGTATAATAAAACAAATTCCTTATAGCATTTCGCGAGACAATAATATTGTCAAGATAAGGAGAAACACTGTTAGCCACGGCTCCGGCTCCATTAACAGTACTCTACTGATGTTGACAGTATCTATGACCACATGACTCCTTATATAAGTAACCTGTCCATAGTTTGTGTTACTGACCGGTATCTAGTTCAACACTTAATTTGCTGTCAATTTATGAAAACAAAAGTATGAATATTTACATTAAGATTCTTAATGTTAGTTATGTATTTTCATCAAAGAAATATGCGTACATTTGAATATACATATTAGCTTTTCCATTAGAAAATGTTAATGTTAGCCATGTAACATCATTTAACATTTTCATGCCGATGAACATATTATGACTATAAATGAATTATCGAATATTGATTGATTGAAATTATTCCCTGACTATACAAATCGCTAGTCCACAATGTTGTATGTCCGGTCTATTATCAGCACATGTTTATTTATTTAATGGATTAACTAAGAAAATTAATTTCTGAGGTCATATAATAAAACACTTATTGATTTGCTTTCTGATCAATATTGGAACGCATTGCCCATGGTCCAGACAACAGAGGATTAATAGGTTTGACTACTGACCCTCAATGCAAGTCATTCATTTAGTATTTAATGTACTAAATTGTCTACCCTTTGTAAACATCATATTTTTGATCACTGTGCTTAAACCTGTCAGAAATAGAACAAATTTCAATGGAACCTCTATAAATACACGTTATCTACTGAAACTATTTTTACACAAACAACCATCATACGACAGCAATATAATTTAAAACTCCTAGTGAAGCTTTGCTTGCAGGCTGTGAGTTAAACAGCAACGAGGAACCATAGAATGTAACATCTAAATGATCTACAATCACACCATTGTATTAGCCTAAGGGTAATATCCAGTTACTATCGTTATATCATGGATTATTTGAAGAAAGTGTATAATCTGTGTTAGGATTCAAGTGAAACTGTTGACAACCTGTAGCCAGTTTCCTTTTTAAAAGAGCACGTCCATCGATTCTTGAGCTACCGCGTAATGGTCCTCTTCAGGCCACTCGTCATTTTCTACTTTTGGAATAACAAGTTCTGGCTTCACTTCTATTTCTGGTTCACTATCAGTTGATAGCCTTCGCCTTTCTATGGGAGAAGCTGGTTTATCTACAACCTCGTCAGATTTGTCATTAACTTCCTGTATGTTTGTATAGTCAGGTTCGTCATTCTCTGACTGATGTACTTGAATTTCGTGCCTCTGTGGAACCGGTGTTGCTTCGTCAATATCTTCAAGAGCCTGAAAATCATCTTGCTCTTTTTTCTTAGCCAGGATTACAATGTCAGACATCTTTCTATTAGGATTCAAAAGTTTGATTTTGTCTACAACATCTTTAAATCTTTTATTTGGGACGATGTGCTTTTTAGATAGACTCTCCTTCATCTGCTTGTCTTTTGACATCATAGCTAATGTATGCAAGGATTTATTTCGCATTCTGTTGAAGTGACCGTTGTTTTTGAAATATTCGATCTCTCTCTCATTTGTGTCCTGTAATAAATAAAATGTATCATTTAATTTGTTTCATGTTTACACTATAAAGCCATACATTAAAGCCATATATTCCTATACTTTTCACAGCTTACCTTTGATCATTTCCCTTTTGCTGTCAGAAAAATAAATTGTGATTTTGTTTAATTGAGTAAACTTCGAATGGAAAGACGTTCAAAATAAAACATCAAATCTTTGTTAATACTGCAACAATGCATTCTTGTTTACACTCCTTGACAGAAGATAAACAGAATAAAACAGGGAGCTCACCTTACATAGCAACGTTACCGTTATTTTTACGTAAAATAAGTTTTAAATTTCTATCACAATCGAGCTTGAATGATAAGTAAAAAGTAAACTTAAAACACTTATTCAAAGCTTACAGGTCAACAGAAAAAAAAATAATGTCAACTGCCCTTTCAGACCTATGGCAACAGTTTTTAGTATTGACCGGTAAGCCTTCAGTAAGTAAATACACTGTTCGTAGTCCAAGGACCGAGGGAAATAATTTTGTCTGTAGCCCAAAGATTTCAATTACATATCAGAAATAAATTTTCATAACAAGCTCCTTCGAGTTTTGACCTCAGACTCCAAAAGTGTTGAAAGTAATACACTGGCCATAAGCACAAACTACGATAGGGCGAATTATATAATGCAAGTCCTTTATTATATTTCAGTATATACCTAACTATCTACGCCTCTCAAATATCAATGATCTGGAATATTTATATACATACAGGTAATATAAAAAAGTGACAATCTGGTTATAATACATACCTCATCAGGTTGATCAGCATCAATGTCTCGAAATCTGTCTTCTTCTTTTATCAAAGACTGTATCCTGTCTAGGTTTGTTTTAAAGTTTGCACCAAGTGTATTATCATGAATTGTACGCCTTTTCTTGGCCAGTTTTTTCCATCTTTCTCGTGTTTCTCTTCTCCTTATTGCTATAAAGATATAAACTTGTCAATTTATTCAAACCCACTTTTCGAATTACGACCAACACGTATTGGAACCAAAGACAGGTAATAATTTCTATTCTAAACATATCCACACAATTGAAAGAAATGAAAAATAGCGAAATCAATAAGCGGGTAATTTGAAAATAAGTACTATGATGATAAACAAAATATACGTTCTTGACGTCAAAACACATTTGAGCCGCACCATGAGAAAACCAACATAGTGCATTTGCCAACAGCATGGATCAAGGCAAGCCTTCGCATCCGGGCATTCTGGTAAGGATCCATGCTGTTCGCTTTCAAAGCCTATTGCAATTAGATTAACTATTAGCGTACAACATGGATCCTGACATGGTCTGGATCCATGCTGGTCACAAATACAGTATGTTTGTTTTCTCATGGTGCGGCTCATTTAGAAGAAGCTTTTACAACAGTAACGTTTCGGCTGCAGGGTAACGAATTAAAGGTTATAAAATTGCGACCTAAATTGGAATCGGATGAGTAAGTATAAAATACCGTAGTAACCTAAACAGCTGATTTTGGGTGCTTGGTATAAAATTCAAGGTTATAAAACAGCGACCTAAAATATTAATTTAGGTTAATAGTTTTAAATTAAAGACAATAAACAGTTATATAAAATACTGGAATATTGCCTCGAGTGGATAGTGTAAAATTAAAGATTGTAAAATAATAACCTGAATCCTCGTCATCGTCAATCTCACTTTGGCCTCCATAACTAGATACAGAGGTGAGAGAAGCTGAATCGGCATCTTGATCTTTCTGCAAATCTCGTACAAGCTCATACACCTGTTCAATAACGACAGAATATTTTACTTTTACTCGTACAAGTTCATACACCTGTTCAATAACGACAAAATGTTTTACTATATCCCGTACAAGCTCATACACCTGTTCAATAACGACACAATATTCTACTATATCTCCTACCAGCTCATACAAGTTTTCAATAACGACAAAGTGTTTTACTATTTCCCGTACAAGCTCTTACACCTTTCAAATAACGACAAAATATTTTACTATATCTCTTACAAGCTCATACACCTTTTCAATAATGACAAAATATTTTACTTTATCTCCTACAAGCTCATACACCTTTTCAATGACGACAAAATGTTTTACTTTATCCCGTACAAGCTCTTACACCTTTTCAATAACGACACAATATTTTACTATATCTCCTACAAGCTCATACACCTTTTCAATAACGACAAAATATTTTACTATATCTCCTACAAGCTCATACACCTTTTCAATAACGACAAAATATTTAACTATATCTCCTACAAGCTCATACACCTTTTCAATAACGACAAAATAGTTTACTATATCTCCTACAAGCTCATACACTTGTTCAATAACGACACAATATTCTACTATATCTCCTACCAGCTCATACAAGTTTTCAATAACGACAAAGTGTTTTACTATTTCCCGTACAAGCTCTTACACCTTTCAAATAACGACAAAATATTTTACTATATCTCCTACAAGCTCATACACCTTTTCAATAATGACAAAATATTTTACTTTATCTCCTACAAGCTCATACACCTTTTCAATAACGACAAAATATTTTACTATATCTCCTACAAGCTCATACACCTTTTCAATAACGACAAAATATTTAACTATATCTCCTACAAGCTCATACACCTTTTCAATAACGACAAAATAGTTTACTATATCTCCTACAAGCTCATACACCTTTTCAATAACGACAAAATATTTTACTATATCTCGTATCAGTTCATACACCTGTTCAATAACGACGAACTGTTTTACTATATCCCGTACGTGCTCATACACGTTTTCAAAAACGACAATATTTACTTTATCTCATACAAGTTCATTTACCTGTTTAATAACGACAAAATATTTTTCTATATCACATACCAGTTCATACACCTGTTCAGTAACAACAAAAAAAATATTTTACTATATCTCGTACCAGTTCATACACCTGTTCAATAACAACAAACAATTTTACTATATTTCGTACCAGTCCATACACCTGTTCATTAACAACAAAATATTTTATTTATATTCCGTTGACATAATATAGATACATTCTAAAGACCAACCAAATACCTGATGACCGGCCTATTCTATATAAAACAGCATTACTGCAAGATGACATGTGGACAATTAGAGGCTCTTTAAGTTCATATTTTCGACATAAAGTACATCGAGTATTGTTCACACTGCTACATTGATTTAGTAAAAGTTTGAGACATTGAATACATTGTCTTGGTCTGATATATGCCAAAGTCAAATTTGTAACTTGATACAATGTACCAGTATTTCTCTTTTTCCATGCAAGATATATATAACTAAAATTATGGAAACACAAAAAAACAGTAAATCTGTGATGGGTCTTTGAATTGTTATGTTGTCTTTAAGTTTTATGTTAAAGCAAAATTAAAACGATTTAGAAAATATCTTCATCCTTACAATTGGCATACACTTACAATTGCAGCTTTGAAAAAGGTCACTTGATGCTGTTGTGTATCATATTTTAGGTAATAGTCACGAATGCTATTAACGGTCACACTACTTTGAATATTTTACAACGCTATGCCATGGCTTATTCTTACTGTTAACGATTAGCCGCATATATTAAGAAAAGAATCACACAACACCAAATCATAAAATGGGTTTATTTAGATGAAAAAAAAAATAACAGCATATTAAACATGTATATTACTCTATAAAACAATTGCCATATAACTGATATATACGTTGAAGTCTGGAAAAGGACAGTATGAAGGGGCAACAGTTTAGAACGTATTTTTCAGCAGTTGTTTATTTTTATTTTCTTACAAATAGCATTCATATTTTAAGGGAGCTAACTTATTTTAGAATATTCTAAGTATCCTGTCGTATGTGATAATACGGCAGAACATGTAATAGACATGTAGAATATTGGTAAAGATGTTGTTTGTTTACCAAATATTTCTGTGTTGATATACTCTTTAACCTTTTTAAAAAAAACTCTTTGGCAATGTGTTTCAATCTAAAACAGTATTGCAAACTCGGAAAATATTGTATTAGTTTAAATTGGGTGTATAAACCTACATTGTAATTAACAAGATGTTTTTAGTGTCATATGGTTGGCAAAAAGTATGTTTACACTCAAATCTATTAAGTAAATGACTCGTTTTATACAGCAGATTCTCTCTATTAAGGGCACCCAGCGGTCTGACCAAAAGTGGCCTTAATAGTGGTATGGCCTTAATAGTGAATTTGAGATTTTGCGTGTTACTGAACGATCAACAATCATTGTACTATGAGGTCATAATGATGTTTCTAGATATAACCATGTTGTGTCATACTTAAAATCCCTCATTTATTTCTTTGATTTAGATGTGGAGTTTGATCTTAATCCGTGTTTTGGGTCAATTATGTACATGTAGGGTGTCATAATTTTCTATGTTCAATAAAGTCAATTAGGCCTACAAACCAAATTAACCGTTAGCCTGCTGCAGGCGAATTAAACAGCCTTTGCAAACAGTCAGGTTCCAAGCTGCTTGCTACTCTGACAATATTTCTTCCTAGTTTGGAGCAAAGTGGATGAGCTTTACAAACTTAGCAAACGACATTTCCAGCAGACGACATTTTACCCAGCATGCTAAGGGTTAAAGAACGAAAATCCCCTGAATAACTGACACAATTATCGTACCATTCAATATAATTCATTTCTTTTTTGAGATCAAAAAGGTTAAAATGATAATAACATGAAGAAAACTGCTGCCAATTGCTTAACAATTAAGGTTTTTACAACAAAATTGACAAAATAATTTCATAATTTATTCATCGATCTGTAAACGCTTGATTTTGCTCTTACATTTGTATAGCAAGCGTCCATGCGATACCGATTAAGTGTACCTGGTTGAAATACACATGTATTCACAAATTTATCATGACATTACAGTACATTAGGGGTTCTAACTGACCAATCAAGCTGCATTTTCGAGTACCTGCCAGTTTCCACTTGGGTATAACGAAGTATATTTACAATGAACATATAGTGACTTAAGAAATAAATATCACATTTTTTTGGAAATCTAATATAGATTTTTCACTGTACATGCCCCTGATGATGCTACAAACAACTAAATTTTGAAGTTCCATTGAAATATTATATCAATTTAATACCTTTATTTTAGTTAAAAGTTTGAGATGTTACACAGTGAGTCTATGATAAAGTCTGAGTAAAATGTAATCATTACCCAAGTGAAATTAGTATCATTCCGCAATGTTTTGGACATATTAAAATTATGAATTGATCGATGTAAATTGCCTGTGGCAGGGGATCATTTACACTCTGTTAAATAAACAAGGTCAATGTGTTAAACAAACAAAGGCTGTCTGGTGCCATCTTTTTTGTCTTCCCGTAATTATTATCAGTTAGCACATAGTAAATACATTGTAACCAATTTGATCTACAAAAAGTGGCCACAGTGCTGCATTAGCGACGTGCCCACTGTACTGATCAATATTTATAATGAATAAAGACCAAATTTAGTTTGTACTTTGAAAATGTGCCTGTTGTTTTGGCGTGCCCGTTAGTTGGAAATCTACTGTATTTGTAAAGATTTTGTCATTTCATTTTTGCCTTGCAACTTAGTTTGTTTATCCCGGGAAATTGGGTGCATCTGCGTTTCACTTGCAATAAGTTACAATTTGAACACGTATTCTAAAGAAACAGCTAGGGTATCGACGAAATATTTCCACTACAACTGAAAGCTAATATTCACTTTCTGATAGTTTCCTCAGAATAATCACGTCACGTGTTGTGTACAGAAAATGTTACAAAATGTTGTCATCGTACAGAATATGTTGAAATTTCAACTTGTATGGATGAACACTGCAATACGTGTACAATATAATATATCGTGTACCTGATCATACGACATGGCCGTACCTGGACTTGTGTCGGAGGCCTCCCCTGCTTCTTCCGCGCCCGCCCCAGGCATCTTGAACTACAACAGACATATCATAAAACTAGTATAACTATACATCAAAGTTCTATGTAAGATTTTAGTATAAATCAAGAATAAATCAGTCGATACGAAAAATATCCTTTTATGCAAAGCCAGCGGGCAAATTGTATGGGGTTTTCTATATCTGCTATACATTCAAATTTAACGTGTGCGTAACATATTTCATATGTAATGTAGCACAACATATATCTTTATGGCTTTGCTCCAGGACTATAATTGTTTTACATAAAATGATAAAAAGACGAGAAACATAATATTATCGTTCTGTGTTATTGTATTATTCCAGTACAATTTTGCTTTTATCCTGTTCTTAACTCTACTATTAACATCTTCCTGTCTGCCACACAGTGTATGTATTCATATTTATACATGTATTGCAGATAAGGGTTTTAACTATAAAGTGTTAGGTTTGGACTTTTCTATCAAATCTGTTTAGAAACACTGAGTGGACCAAGAAGCCTATGAAATATGACTTTCTTTAACATTTTCCAACCTCAGCGCATGGGATAAAGTGGGGGGAGTGTAGTGGTCGTTGACATTTTAGGAGAATATACGGTACCGTACCGTGTAACGGGTTTTAACGCCGAACATTGGGGGATTCTGGGAGACCGCCATCTTGGAGAATTGTACATTTCATGCTTTGCAGCTGCGCAGCAGTATTTAAGGGTTTTTAGGGGATTCTAAGGGTTATAGTCACGCGTGTGTGGTTAATAACAAACGGGGCGCTTTAGTAATCTAAATCCTAATCATCAAACTTATATTGGCAATCTACATTTACCTTTCACTTTTAATTTAAAAATGAATTAACTAAGGAAATTTAATGTGTAGTCTGAAATTGCGTACACTGAAAATGCATATACATGCAATTCTTCATGTCTTACCTGACGTTTCTTCTTGAAGATTTCTGTTGCTGCACATATATGCAGAAGTGTAGCTAACCTGTGCATCAACATGCATATAAACTGGACAAACAGTAGGACACCAAACACTAATGTAAAAGCAACGCTGATTGGCTCAATTTTTTGTCCCTTTTCAACCGTGTCTCCTTCCACCCAGGGTAATTTAATAGACAGACTGTCGCCTGAAAATAAACAACAGCGCAAAAGCCAAAGCTCACAAGGTACCTACAAACAAGGAATCATTGATCCTAGTCCCAATTTGCAATCACAATCTGTGTCAAACTTCCTATAAACCAAGTTTAATTGCAGTTCGTCCTTTTAACACAAATTACTGAGTGGAAACTGTTTATTTTCAGTAACAGTGTTTTTAAGCTTGACCCTAGTGACCCCATAAGCTTCTTTTTAATTAAGTCACCTACAAACCCAATGTCACTAATTTATTGAGATATTGCGTAGAACCGGTTTTGTTTTTTAGTAACATTGACCCTGACCTTAAAACTAGCGATCCCAGTTAACCTATTAACCAAGTGTCATTGCCACGTGATATTTCTGACCAAAGTTATAGAGCGGAGACTATTTTCCTTTTATTTTTAGTAATGGCGGCCTTGACTTTTGCACCACATGCAATCCAAAACTTTGTCCGACCGCCAACAGGCAAACTAGCCCGCCCTGTGACATTCACCAATCTCTTATAACTAACTTTTTAAAAACAAAGTCTGTATAAATAAAGTATAGTTCCTTTTGAAATACGGAATAAGGATGGATTACATGATATGAGCACTTTGGCCTTTATATTTTTAGACTCCATTTTACCACTACTAACATATATGACAAAACCTCTTAAGAATGAATATTGTACTTTTTAAAATATGGAGACGAATAGCGTAAGTTTTTATAGTAGAACTTCGTAAAAAGTTTTAAATATACATAATATATATCTAGACATATATTGTTGAAATTCTAAATGAGCATGGTACATTAAAGCTGACTTACTTTCAGCAACGACCTGCTGCAAACTGAAGACGATGATGATAAAAAGTGAATTAATTAGGATGAATATCAAGCAGACTTTGTTCCTCAGCTCAATCAATTGCGCTTGAATCTCTTTTTCTTTGTTTTTATCTGCATCGATAGGTTTTAAGTACTCTCCGATTAATTCCTGCCAAAACTGTGTCTCATCTGCACTTATATAGTCCGTCTTCAAGTTACGCACTTCTGTATCCTCTTTCATCCAATAAGGGTCGCGCATTCGGTCACGTGGTCTTTGTTTCTCCTCTTGAAACATCGGATTGGCTAAAATAAATAATTCGTGTTGAAATACTGGAGATATTCGCTCCGGTACGGCAACAAATATCATTAAAGACGTTTTCTAGAGCTACATCTACTGTCAACAGATTAGAGATGGAATTGTTTATAATGGTCATTAATTACTGGTTCTGAAAGACGAAGAAACTGACGTGAAAGTTTTATAATTTTTTAAAGACAGTTCCTGATATCTGAAAGCAAATATTGTAAGAATATATAGGCTGAAATCAATATACGAGCTCGTAAAAAGCAATAGAAAATGAATTGATTATGGAAAGTCCTTTCAAAGTGTGAACCCGAACACAATAACCACTGAAGTTAGGTAATTCTCATTTGCACAAGTCGTGTACTCTTCTTTTTTCTTATTTTTTATTTTGTGCAGTTAAGTTCATAAAAAAAATAGAATTACTTCTATTCCCTTGACCAGAAAATATCGGATCCAGCGAGAATGGCACCTTTGGTTCGTCGTAACCCATCATAATTGGGGTACCTGCTCTTACACTAAGAGAATCGGTGTCGGTTCGGTGGCTGCCGATGGTGCTCATCCCTCTAATACCAGCTTCTACACCTTCCAGTCGGTCCAGAATGATGCGTAATTTCTCGTCTTCTCTTTGCGTGAAAATCTCTCCCCAAGGACAACACCCAGCGAACGCCGAGAAAACACCCGACAACCTGCCTTCCTTTTTCTTTTCTACCTGCTGCTCGGCTGAAAGTAAAGGTATTTTTATTTATGTACTGGCGATTACTACAGATACATTTGTGTTCGTGGTGAAATTTATAGTCTAAGTTGTATAAGTAATGTCAATATATCAAACGACTTGTGACACTACGCATGATAAAATGTCTTATAATGTGAAAGTCCTTGTATGGAATTTCTTTTTTCGCACAAAAATTGAATATTCTTACTGACTAGAATACTAGTAGGTTGCTGATTTCGAATCACTCAACCGCCCCCCCCCCCCCCCCCCCACACTCCCCCACCCCCACCCACCAACCCACACCCCTGTCTAAGAGACCTCGTTATGGATGTAAACTTAGCATGCATTTTCACTACCGTCCATGAACAGGCCCAATCAAACCGAGCCTGCAACATTTTCGTTTTTGTTGTGTTGAGCCACCTGTGGAGTTTCCACTTTTTCTATTTTCTTTATGTGAGGAAGCCATCCAGCTAGCTTATAAATGGCCGGTGGTTCTATCCAGGCGCCCTCACTTGCCTGGGGTCTTCCTCTACCAAAAAAAGTTGAAACAGTTGCCATATGATCTTAATTTTGTCTGTTTGTGACTGTATAAAGACTCTAATCTAGGACAACTATTAGGAGTGTTGTTAAATAAAACTGAAAAAAAAATCTTGTTCTACAATCAATTTAAAAAGATATGTTATAACTTAACCAAAAGTAGCTGTATATTATAGTTTTTGCTATCTATACCTGCTGATTTATTTTCTCTTGTCCCCCAGGATACGACATGAAGATTTCCTAGAGCGTACAACATCAATATCATTGACATGGATGGGATTGCCAAAAAGTACAAGAAACCGTGAATTATGCACCAAAACTCCTACAAAATGGAAATAATAACTATAAATAATGCAGCCTAATTACAGAGAACCTTTGAATAATGCCTAAATTTTCTTGAAATAAGCAGTAAAACAAACAGCTCTTTCTGTTATTATTTTTTGAAAGTTTACAAGATATAAACTACTTGCTAGTGAGATTATTAAATTCTATAAATTAGTGAAATTTAGCCAGCTATGTAGAAAATTTAAATTTTGCAATTTATGCGCCACTCAAAATGTTATCAGAGAAATGCAAAAATACATTGATATTCACAAACTTGATCAACTGATGCTATTTCCCCACTAGAGATTAAATGAATCATTATTATTCGCCTCATTCTAATTTTCTTCTGTGCTCGCCATTTCTTAAAACACATTGACATTACTATTATTTTGTAAAAACACAACAAAATATATACACATTTTCATTTAAAGTTATACCTGTGGGTGTATTAATGCAGATATAACAAAAACGCCCGCTACAAACATGAGGAAAACGGTGGTGATGGATTCTAGTCCAAACTCTGCCGCCTGTTTGAGGAGTCCCACTATAACTATCATCATGACCAAACTGTACGCTGTAGACAATATCGCCGCGTATAACAACTGAAAGAGGAATTGATAGTTTGTTACACCACTGTGTATAGCAGTTGAGGATGATACTAACATTGAAAATATCATTGCATGATACAGCTAGGGCCTCCGTGGCCTGGTTTAGGTCGCGGACTTCAAATCACTTGCCCCTTACTGATATGGGTCCGCGCTTTAATCGGGGCGTTGTAGTCTTGATGTGAGGAAACCATCCAGCTGGCTTACGGAAGGTCGGTGGCTTTACCCAGGTGCTCGCTCGTAATGAAATAATACATGGAGGGGCACCTGCGGGTCTTCCTCCTCCACCAAAGCTTGAATGTCGCTATAAAACATACAACTGAGTTAGTGCGACGTTGGCCACATCAAAAACAAAGTATGTTCCAGCTTGAAAAAGAGAAACTGGTTGGTTATTTCACTAGACAGCGACAGAATGACAATAACTTCACCATGGGTTACAGCTGGAAATTAAAAATGCTTTGGTTATATCACTGTATACATAGCAGCTGCAAACTGTGAAAGACATAGAAATATTACCGCGTATAACAGTAGAAATGCAAATTCAAGGGCGGATCCGGCGCGCACACTCACCCCCCCCCCCCCCCCCCAAAAAAAAATATATCGCCGGAGCATAGGTAACTTGTTCTGGGGGAAAAAAGTCAAAATATGCATTTTTCTCGCTCGCTACGCTCGCATACGTAATTTATTTCTTGTTCTGAACAAAAAAAATAAATAAAACATGCATATTTTTCTCGCTCGCTACGCTCACATAGGTAATTTGTCTTTTGTTTTAGGGGAAAAAATGAAATATGCATTTCTTCTCGCTGGCTCGCACAACGAAAATCCAACAAAGTCTGCATGAGCTCTTATAATGAACGCTCTTTACCATTTCTATGTTAATAGCCCTTGATTATGTCACAAAACCTGTCCTTTTTCAATACCAAATAAAGTACCTCAAAACGCACAGAATGCACCAGATAGATCCATTGTTTTCAAAATTTTCCGGTGGGCATGCCCCCGGACCCCTCTAGTTGCGACCCCCTCCCCTACTTCCCTAACACCAATCCTATATCCGCCCTTGAAATGGACTGGTTATTTAAAAATATAACACATGTATGGCAGCTAGACACCACAATTACTCTCGAAATAGCATTACATTTAGCTGCTGCAACTGAAAGCTGATTTGTTATATACCTGCCTGTATCGGCTGAAAAATTGACCCTAAAATAATAATCGCAAATAAAATGGAAAAACTTAACTTATAACAATAGCAGTAGCTTTCTCAGTCACTATGTATTTGTCTGCGTTAGTGTCATTAGCATTGCACTGATCAGATAAAGAGCACCTCATGTTATAACAATCATAAAACAGTGTTATTAGTATTGCTCTGATTAGACGAAGAGCAGCTTATGTTATGATAATTATAAAATAGTTTACTTGTGTATCCGTCTTCGCTTTGAAGCAGAGCAAAATCATCACTGCTACAGGTATAACGTTGACAATGAGGGCCACCCACAGTTCAATTGCTGGATAAGCTAAATTGATAGCGCCCAGTACCATCAGAAATATTGTTCCAGGTGTGAGGATAGAGGAAACCATCAAAAGTCCCTGAAGAAAGAAACAAGAAATAATGGCAATATACAGCATGGTGCCTTAGACGACATTTTGTCTCAAGTGAAACCACGCCGTAATTAGATTTGTAAAATCTTTGTACTGCTTGTGGATAGACTTTGATTTGTGGATCTTGAGTAACGAGCTTGAAATATTAATTTCCGAAGAAAAGACATTTTACACAGTAAAGCATTCATAAAAATTGTCTTTTGGGCAGCCGAAGTATAGTCCATAAATGAAGATTTGAATAATCATCTGAACCTGGAAGTGAAACGTCTGGTTTTTAATATATGCTTAACAGTCATGAAAAGAACAAAGTGTTTACAGCATACACGACATCATTGAGTTTCTTTGAAGAGATGTACTTTGTCAACTCTTTGATATGCGAGAAATTCTAAATGAACCAGTATTAAAAATATGTGATAGTTTTTCCTTACTTGCCTGTTTGAAAATTCTCTGCAGAATTCATCGTCATAAACAGAGAAGTTCCCGTGCAATGACATTTAATATTGTCATAAACATTTTATTTGCAACGTAAAGATTGACATGTGTAATATTGTGCATCAACTCTGTGCAGCTGTATAATTAGATAGGTGCGTTCAGTACAACAGACGACTGTATACCCTGCATTAAGTATGGATGAGTATTTGCTTTAAAGATTAGGTGATTGAAAGTAAATGTCAACATTTACAGGTAATTGTAACGTTTTCCATAAACAGATTTATGCTCCCCGTGGTGTTTTGCCACAGACCTTTCCAAGGCGGTGACATACTGTGGTCAAGGCCTTTATTTGTTCGTTTTGTCCTTGTGTGTTTGTATTGTGTGTATGTGTTGATGTCTTGTTTTTTCTTTCCGTTACCATGAAAACAGAATTTTGCATGGTTTGATTTTTTTAACAAACGTGATAGAGGACCATCGAAGGAATATTGAAGCAAATTTTCATAAACTTCCACAAAACAGTTTCAGGGGAGATGTCATCTGAAGAAAAGTGTTGACGGACAAACGGATGACGGACACCGGACAGACGGACCAGGATAACATTACTTACTGACTTTCTGTTTCAAGGGTAACATTATTGTGTGACTTTTGGTGGTTACGGGGGTAGCAATGTGCTATATTTTTCACGAGGGTAACACTATGTAAGCTATTGTGACGACTTATCTTCTCATTTAGGACTATTTGGTATATTATTAACATTTCTAGTTTGAAGGATTTGTAAAATTTACCTGATAAAATATGTAGGCCAGGGTTATTTCAGGGTTCTTTTTGGTGACGCTCTTCCAGTCAGTCAAAAGGTCCATGATGTTAGCCATGGTAGATGGTGTCCAGCGTCGCCTTTGATTGAAAAATTCGTAAAAACCTTCAGGGGCGTAGGTAAGGGCATCTGATGCAGCGCAATACTCAACTCTATGACCTTGTTGTAACATGAGCGTGCACAGCCACCTGTCTTCACCTGTATAACAACAAACTCATTAGAACAGAACAGAATAGAACAGAACAGTAATGCTACTGAGTCATTTTAACAATGAATTTATCATTTGGTCAAGTTTTTCGAGAAGCCCAGAATATGATTTAGGAAGCTAGGTACATAGAGTTTTAGTTTATATAAAAGTAAATTAATTGAGAATATAAAAATATTGTACTGCATTTTTAGCATAAAACCTTAGAGCCCAATACTGTGATCTACTCGGCCAATCTTCGATAACAGTTCCCATTTCGGTTATTATTAACATACAGCATAAGGAACCGCGTGTAGGGAAAATAACCTTGCAATATACGTTGCATTCTGACTATGCTATGCAATTCTTCACTCAATATGGAAGATTACCACATAATACATTAAGGAAAGGTGAGCTATTTCCTTTACTTTGGTGATTTTTGTGGTCTTTACTCCTCGTATAATACGTATAATAAGTTTTTAGCCAAAGATGATTTCTGCCGATGCAATAAGATGTTATTTTTTTACTTTTTTGGTCACAATGACACAATTAAATTTCATATAATGACTTTCTAACATTTGATAGTGGAGGAATATCCCAGGTACCCCTCTAGATATTATTTTCATCACGGGTAGGCACATGGATAGAACCACCGACCTTCCACAGAGCTATTTGATGGCTTCCTCTCATTAAGAATGTAACGCCCCGAGGAATGTTTGGAATGTGAGTGGCAAATGCAATATAACAAGGCAGTCTGAAAGACAGCTAAATCCGCCGCCACTACTATGGATAGTGAAGGGTAAAACTTAGATTTTAGATGTGACCTTGACCTTGAACTGACATGGCTGACTCATGAATTCTGCACAACGTCTTGATGAGGTGATCATTTGATCCAAGTTTCATGAAAATCCTTCAAAGGTTTAGGAGATACAGAGCTGAAACCTTTGACCTTCAGCTGTGACCTTGACCTTGAGTTGACATTGCTGAATCATGAGTTCTTGATGAGGTGATCAGTTGACCCAAGTTTGATGAAAATCCTTCAAGGGGTTTAGGAGATCTACAGAGTGGACACCAAATGGAAGGCTCAAACCTTCGACACTTAGTTGTGACCTTGACCTTGAGCTGGCATGGTTAACTCATCGATCTGATGAGGTAATCATTTGACCCAAGTTTTATAAAATTCCTTCAAGGGGTTTAGGAGATATAGAGCCGACACGAAATAGAAGACTCAAACCTTTGACCTTCAGTTGTGACCTTGACCTTGAGCCGACATGGCTGACTCATAAGTTCTGCACGTAACCTTGATGAGGTGATTGTTTGACCCAAGTTTGATGAAAATCCTTCAAGGGGTTTAGGAGATATAGAGCGGACACAAAATGGAAGGCTCAAACATTTGACCCTAAGTTGTGACCTTTACCTTGAGCCAGCATGACTGACTCATGAGATCTGCACACCGTCTTAATGAGGTGATCATTTGACCCAAGTTTTATAAAATTCCTTTAAGGGGTTTAAGAGATATAGAGCGGACATAAAATGGAAGGCTCAAACCTTTGACTTCGAGTTGTGACCTTGACCTTGAACCGACAAGGCTGACTCATAAGCTCTGCACATCGTCTTGATGAGGTGATCATTTGACCCAAGTTTCATGAAAATCCTTCAAGGGGTTTAGGAGATATGGACTGGACACGATTTTGTTACGGACGGAAGGATGGAGGCAGACCATTCCTATAATCCCTCCGCCACGGCGGGGGATTAATAAAGAAATTATAATCGTCGTTACATATTAATGATATCATCGTAGTTTAGACTAAATGGTTAAAATCAGACAAGTTAGACAATTACAATGGCTACACAAATATGTTTACTTGAGTGCCGCTAAACGGAATCCAACAAAAGGGCTTTGTGACCAGCACGGACCCTGATCAGTGAACATTCGCATTGTTCGTTTATCCCCGCATCCGAACTGTTCGTTTTTAAGTTCAGCTCTAGTTTGCGACTGAAAAACGAACACTGTTGATCCTGATCTAACTTCACGGATTTCCATGCTGATCTGGGTCCGTACTGGTTGCAAAGCCCTAACACAGAGGTTATAAGCAATACATGAAATTCTTTGTAGAAATAACCGAATATACCTTGATCGTACTGTACATAATGTCTTGGTTCGGTGGGTGGGGTAGTATATCTTGCCATGACGTTTTCGTCCATCAATGAAGAACCTCTGAATAGACTGAAACACCCAGGACTACACAACACACAGCCGAATTTGTCTTCTGCAGCTTTCTGGAGCCAATGGCTGACTGCATACTCGAACTTTTGATACCATACCATCGCCCCTAAAATTTACTTAAATATATATCAAATCCTATACGGTTATAACATAATGTCTAGTAATTTTATTACATCATATAGTAGCTTACTGCATAATACACTACTTTTAATTGTTTTCCCTTTTAGTAGTCAAAGGGTCACCGCTCGACAGCAACTCGGACAAATTTTGCTCTTAAGTTTTGTTACCAAGTCTGATGAAGATTGGGTAAGGAGTGCTCAAGTAATAGAGCGGGCAATGTCAATTTTCGGATATTAGGTAATTAAAGAGCCATAACTCCAATGAGACTGTTAAGAGTTAGAGGATTAAGCTGGGTATCAAACTTGAGATTATTATGCCAATAAATAGTGTGATAAAGATGGGTAAGAACTACTAAAGTTACAATGAGGACAATTTTTATGGAGGCCGCTACTGCCTCGCCCCCGGCCCTCACCCATCCCATCGTCGGCCCAAACCCCGGCCTGTACACCACCGCAGGAGTATTCATAATATGATCCATGCATGTACGGTTAAAAAGACAACATCTAAGCGTCTAGACTTGATGTTCAACCAATCATACATCATCTTGTTTTACGTGCGTGTTGAATTACAAATGATCATTGCTCTCTCAAAATAAATTCTTTGCGTTTCAGTACCTTCAAGAGTTGCCTTAATCGTTGATTTATCGTTATTGTGATGTAGTTTTTGTTTCGGAAAACTATACAATAAAATGCCCCTAAATAGCACTGGTGGTTTGGTAACTTACCCTGTTTACACATAATCTACAAGTGAAACGTGTTGGAAGTCACTTCGGTTAAGCAGTCAATATGCGCAGCATTATGGACTTTTTCAGCTAGACCCTTTGTAAATTTAGTATTTAGTAAATAAGTTATTAGATGATGTTTCGAATTTCTATTACAACACACCGTCTGCGTAGTATAATTGCATCTCATACACTCATACACAGACCTGCATTCTTCGTGCAAAATTGATTATTTCATATGTGATCTCGAAGCTTATGGTATCATTACCCAAAGATACATTTATTTTATAGTGAAAAAGAAAACAAAACAAACTAAAAAAGAATAAAATGTTTCATATTTCAGGTTGCTGGTTGGAACATTTGCTAAGTGTAAACACTGAAAACTACATTTCTGGTCTGTCTAAAACGTAACAGGCAAAGTATGTATCGATTTTGCCACAAATATATGTTTTTGTATGCTCACGTTAAACAGACGCTAATGCAGTTTATACACGTGCATACGGTGGTACAGATAAGTCATGTAAAAAACTGAATCAGTACGGCATCCAGTTCTGAAAGTGTCCATTCAAGAGCGTGCAAGCGCAGTTGGAATTGTTGCTTCACGTTGTTGTAGAAAATGCTTGTTACTGGATGGTGAGAGATCAAGGCATTTGGAAAAGGCAGATGATTGAAAAATGATTAATATAAAAAAATGACCTTATTTGTAGTATTATTAATTTTCTTCAAACAAAGTTCCAATTCGATTATAGCATTGGTGTCTTCATAAAATGTTATTGATCTAGTAGAAAAAGTCCACAAGTGTAAAAACAAAAAGAATGTATCTTTTAATGCAACATTACCGTTTCCTATTGGATGAATTCTTCCACAAGCCGCGCCTACATCGGGGTTCTTCCGCATACGGTCAACCAATAAGAGAACAGCTTGTGGATGAAAGTCGACATCTCCGTCAAGTGCGAGTAGGAATGTATTTTCCGCTCTTTTCTGTAACTGTTTTCGTTTTAAACCCTTGTTGAAAAGTTCATATCCAAGGAAGTAATACATATACATTACCTGAAAATAACAGTGCAAAAAGTTAATCGATAGATCGATAGAAAAATCGTTAAAATTATGTAAACCAGCAGAGTAGAAACGAATTACGGCAAAAAGAAAATAATTTTAGAATTTCCCATGGGAAACCGTTTCCATATTTTTGCCATGGGAAATATTAAGCTTTAAGATGATGTATCACAATACAAGTAACGATCTTCCTTTTCATGTAACCAATGCTGCGTTTGCAAAATCCGTAAGTATACGTAACTGTGACAATGATTTCTTAATATCTTATCTCTTTTACTTTAGACGTATGGAATTGTATCCGTAACAACATACCTCTTTTATTAAAGACAAAATGATTTGTATCCTTGCCAACATATCTCTTTTATTAAATGCAAAATGATTTGTATCCTTGCCAACATATCTCTTTTATCAAGGGCAAAATGATTTGTATCCTTAGCAACATATTTCTTTTATTAAAGGCAAACTGATTTGTATCCTTGCTAACGTATCTCTTTTATTAAATACAAAATGATTTGTATCCTTGCCAACATATCTCTTTTATTAAAGGCAAAATGATTTGTATCCTTAGCAACATATCAGTTTTATTAAAGGTAAAATGGTTTGTATCCTTAACAACATATCTCTTTTATTAAATGCAAAATGATTTGTATCCTTGCCAACATATCTCTTTTATTAAAGGCAATATTATTTGCATTCTAAGCAACATATCTCTTATATTAAAGGCAAAAAGATTTGTATCCTTAACAACATATCTCTTTTATTAAATGCAAAATGATTTGTATCCTTGCCAACATATCTCTTTTATTAAAGGCAAAATGATTTGCATTCTAAGCAACATATCTCTTATATTAAAGGCAAAATGATTTGTATCCTTAACAACATATCTCTTTTATTAAATGCAAAATGATTTGTATCCTTAGCAACATATCTCTGTTACTAAAGTCCCTTAAGATCATATCTCTTTTATTAATGGCGAAATGTTTTGTTTTACTTAAGAACATATCTCTTTTAAATACGTTATCTCGTTTATGTAATATTAAATGATTTGTATCCTTAATAGAGCTAACTTGATTTAAAGCCTGACCTGGCTCCAACGTTTTCGATGCCGTATAAATGTTTTGTCTTTCAGATGTGCTATAAGTTTGTTCCCACCAGGTAATGTCCAAACAAGTCGTCCACCATAGGGTGTGGCTACAGAAACTGGGGGCTTCTGTTTGAAGCTTATACCATGAATGGAACTGAAAGTGGAATAAATTACATACATATAACATAAATAGCACAAAGTAAAAGGGGTGTGCTTGGAGTGGCTAGTGCTTCCTAATTATAGATAAGACTCAAAATGAGTAGTCTACTGCTTTGTATCAGTGCAATGTATACTTCCAAATGATCTGTTAATAAGTATTATGTTTTATTAACTAAATACGAAAACAGACTTAAAGCGCTGTTCACATACGCAAGAGTTGTACTTATGCAAAAGCAAAGATTTCATCATGTGAACCATAAGACACCCCGCGCAAATATTGCATAGGAAATGTACAAATTTATTTTAAGTCCATAGTGAGGCCAGTTCTACTTATATTCAGCACTCTTTACACATCATTCTTGATTAATCCTTCGCCTCGAGGGTATGACAGAAGAGAAGCCAGTGTCCGTTTAATTCTAAGCACCATGCAAGGGAGCTACTAGTACCATTCTTTTAAGTCTTTGGTATGACAAGGGCCGGGAATCGGACCAGTGACCTCCCGCACTCGAAACAGCCGTTTTACAAGCAGGCTATCCAGGCAATTCATTTGCATAAGGTATTTACTGTTGCGTCTAGTATGACCAGGTGCAAACATAACATTGCACGGGTGCATCTTTTCGTAATGTGAACAAAGAAAACAATTTAAACATCTGCTTCTCAGAAACTACTGACCCGATTTAGAAATAACTGCATATACATATTTCTGGATTACCCTCTACAACATCTTTCAAATCTTTCTGTTTCGTTAAAAATAGCGGGCCTAGTCTTCCCTATATAACTATGTAAAAACTTTGAAAATCTTCTTTTTTGAAATCGATGTTTTCAATTTTACAGTAACCTCAACCCAATTCCTACAAATTATTACGTCTCCCATCACACACTGGTCTGGGAGATATATTGATTTACTCCTGTCTGTGTGTCTGTCTGTCACAAAGCTTGTCCGCACTCTAAGACGAAGATTTCTCACCGGATCTTCACCAAACTTGAATAAAATGTGTCTGACCATAAGACCTCGGCCAAGTTCGATAACTAACCAAATCGGCCTAACCAACTAACCAAACCAAGCGCATGCGAAATTTGTAGTATAGGGAACGTTTTGCCTGCACGAAAGCGCATACGCAAGTAGTATAGGGTCCGTTTTGGGTATTTCGGAATGGTATCTTTCAAAATAACATGAGCATCTCAATTCAAACTGATAACAAAAGGTATGATAGTCTTTTTGTTACCATCAAATGGCCAGTAACTACCGGAAATTAGTGTGTCACCTCCTGTAAATTTTGTTGCTCACAGTTTGTTTTCGGTTAAAGATAAAATACTCCATCTTTAATAAGTATCATAATATTTGTGATTATAAAATATTTCTTTCATCAAAATACGTTAAAATTTATAAGAAATTGATTTTGTTTGAAAGAAAAATAAACCACTCGATCTTTTACGGAACGTAACGGCTATCTTAGATTTTAGCGGTGACAGTTAGCACGGAGAGTAGTTTCCCTTTACAAAAATGGCGAAAATTGGAAACAAAACTTGTTTTGAAGTTGGAAAATGGTCTAAACCTGTGTATAATGCGCATCCACGATTCGGGGGTGGTCCCGGTGGGTAAAAAAACTGCGCAATATACATGGATATCTACGGTCCTTTTGGTGTCAAAAAAGCACATGCGCGTGTGCTCTAAGTAAACAGTATATATAGACTGACTTACTATAATTTAGATGATTTGGCAGTTGTGGGAGATATGCGCTTTTCTCAAAAGCATCTCTAGTTCTGTTTTGTTTAAAAAGAAAACAGCCTTCGTTGGCGGGGCTAATTTATTATCCCACAACTGTTTACTATTTCTTTTTAATGTGTTTTATTTACCCACTCACCCCTCTTCCACCCAACATCTACCATCACCACCGCCGCCCATCACAACAAACACGCAATGTCATTACCAACCCCTGTATTTATTTAGGAGAAACGTTTTTAAAAACCTTTTTGTCAGAAAATACTGGCCCTATTTGAAAACATTTTCACAGATACTTCCTTGTTTGGCAAGCTGTTAAACTCAGGCGAGCAATATAGGGTTATTAGGAGCCTCTTATTTGATAAGGTATTATATTACAAATGTTGACGTAATCAAAATGCACATAAGTTTTATTTTGCATCCCCTCCCCTTTACTTTGACTAAGTTTTCGTGGCTACCATTTGTTTTGGCAGCCGGAGTCCTAAGACGGTACACGATTGTTTTTTCCTACTTGTGTGGGTGCGTTTGTATGCTTGTGAGTCTATAACGGTGCCCTACAGGTTTCTTATGTGTTGCTTGTTCGTTTTTCTATGTTATTCAGTTGATTATGGTTGTGTGTTTACCTTTGGTACATGAGTGTGACTGTTATTAAAGAACATGTCATTCCCTTGTATACTTTACCTTTCGGGTTCCTCTTCTCCGCACCCCCCTCCCGCCCCCCCCCCCCCCCCCCCATTTTGCCCCTTACCATTTCCTTCCCCTCCATCTATATTTAGCATAAATTAATATGTACTTGTTGCATGTTTGAAGCATTCCGTCTGAAATATTTTTCCATTACAGCTTCTTTTTTTGTTGTGGGCCTACAATAAATGCGTGGCTCTGGGCTGTGTTTTTAGTGCTCTGTGCTTCCGAGAAATCTACCATGACCTATTATCTTTTATATGCAATAAAACGTTGGCTATTTCTTCTATTACAAAGGAAGTGCAGAAGTTCTTTTACAGACAACCATGCTAATAACAAATGATTTTCAAAAAAAAAATGTACCTGCAAGTTCAACTACAAGCAGAAAATAAATCATTAAATTATTTTGTTAATACAAAAGATATTATTACTGAATCGTATTTGAATTACCTTGCGGAAACAGGAATGGTTTTCATCAACAGTTTGACATACTCATTGACTGTAAATTCAAACTCGTCGTCTTTGTGAGGTTCAAAAGCGTCATCGAAAAATATATGAGCTGAAAAAAAAGTTAAGAAAACCATGAGTCAATGAATACGAGCTGATACAATTGTGCGGAAGTAAATAGGTCAAAGAATAACTAGACCAATAATAAATTGGTCAAAAAATATATGAGCTGAATCAAACATTGAGCTGAAGCAATAGAAATAAATGGGTCAAAAATATATGGGATGAAACAATAGTGCAGAAATGAATGAGTCAAAGAAAATATAAGCTTAAATAATGATCCAGAAAAAAATGAGTCTAAGAATATATAAGCTGAAATACAATATGAGTCAAAGAATATATGAGCTGAAATAATGGTCCAGAAATAAATGAGCAGAAATACAACAAGAGTCAAAAATATATGAGCTAAAACAATAGTGCAGAAATAAATAAGTCAAAGAATATATGAGCTGAAATACAATACCAGTCGAAGAGTGGTCCCAAATACAACAGCGGTCATCTATTTCGTACGCCTTTTCACTTTATAAGCTTAAAGGTTCTAGGTCAAATGGTTCTCCAGTTATTGATCGGAAACGAAGTGTGACTGACGGACGGACAGGGCTAAAACAATATGTCTCATAATGAGTCCAAGAATATTTGAGCATGGGTCAAAGAATATATGACCTGAAACAAAAATGCTGAAATAAATGGGTCAATTAAAATATGAGTTGAAACAACTGTTCAGGCCAAAGAATATATTCGCTGAAACAATAGTACATAAATAAATGAGACAAAGAATAAATTATAAATGTGAAACAATAGTACCGAAATAATTAGGTCAAAGAATACATAAGCTGAAACAAAAGTGCAGAAATAAATTGGTCAAAGAAA
This sequence comes from Mercenaria mercenaria, assembly GCF_021730395.1. Classification (NCBI taxonomy): domain Eukaryota; kingdom Metazoa; phylum Mollusca; class Bivalvia; order Venerida; family Veneridae; genus Mercenaria; species Mercenaria mercenaria. The sequence goes on from NC_069378.1 coordinate 6,318,506, forward strand.
ATATGAGCTGAAACAATAGTGCAGAAATAAATGGGTCAAAGAAAGTATTAGTTACAGCCATAAATCAGAAATAAAAGAGTCAAAAAATGTATGAGCTGAATCAATTGTGCAGAAAAGGAGTCAAAGAGTTTGTGAGATAAAACCATAGTGCAGAAATAAAAGGGTTAAAGAATATGTGACATGAAACAATATGCAGAAATAAATGTGTCAAAGAATAGAAGAGCTGAAACAACAGTGCAGAAATAAATGGGTCAAAACTAATTTAGCTAAAGTCATGATTCAGAAATAAAAGGGTCAAAGACTGCATGAGCTGAAAAAAAATAGTACAGAAATGAATGAGTCAAACAATATATTAGTTGAAACAATAATGCAGAAATAAATAATGCAAAGAATATATGAACTGAAACAATTTTGCAGAAATAAATAATGCAAAGAATATATGAACTGAAACAATTTTGCAGATATAAATAATGCAAAGAATATATGAACTGAAACAATTTTGCAGAAATAAATAATGCTGAACTGAAACAATTTTGCAGAAATAAATAATGCAAAGAATATATGAACTGAAACAATTTTGCAGAAATAAATAATGCAATGAACAGATTTGTAGAAACATATTTGTGCAGAAATAAATTAGTCGAAGAAGATATGAGCTGAAACAAATGTGCAGAAATAAATGGGTGAAAGAAAATATTAGCTACAGCAATAATTCAGAAATAACAGGGTAAAAATGTATGAGCTGAATCAATTGTGCAGAAATGAAGGAGTCAAAGGATATATGAGATGAAACCATAGTGCAGAAATAAAAGGTTAGAGAATATGTGACATTATATAAATATCATATGGCAGCGTGTATGACATTGATATTGTCAACCCGAGGAAAGAATGTCACCCGAAGCGAAAGCCGAGTGGTGACATTCTGTTTCGAGGGTTGACAATAACAATGTCACACACGCTGCCATATGATATTTATTTTATTATACCGGCAAAATTCAGTACATGAAAATGTTTAAAAATGTTGTTTATTCATTTAATTTAACAGTTTCATCTTTTAAGCGCGGTACACATTGAACAGTGATGTCACTACTATATGTGTACAAGGGGGCAGCCGTATGGCTAACTGTTAAAGCAGGCAATTGCCCTTATATGACATTCAAAATATTAGCGTGGTCATATGACCTGACAGTCACTTTCGCTTGGTCACGTGTCAAAAATGTTAAACATGTTTTTGATAGTCAAAATATCTCTTTCTCGGGTAATGGGATTTTATCATTGTAAGCAAAAGAGAGGTATAATAAGAAACAATAGTGCAGAAATAAAAGGGTCAAAAATATAAATGAGCTGAAATAATAGTAAAGAAATAAATGGCTAAAGATATTTGACCTGAAGCAATACTACAGACATCAAAACCAGGTGTAACAACTATACAGAAATGAATGAGTCAAAAAATATATGAGCTGAAACAATAGTGCAGAAATAAATGAATCAAAGAAGATATGAGCTGAAACAGCAGTCCAGAAAAATAAATTGTCGAAGAATATATAACCTGAAACAAATAGTGCCGAACAAAGTCTGTACAAGAATATATGATCTGAAACAAAGGTGCAGAAATAAATAGGTCATCGGCTATGTGAGCTGAAACAGGGTGCAGAAATAAATGAGTAAATTTAAATAGAATACGAGCTGAAACAACAGTCCAGGTAAAAAAAATATATATGAGCTTAAAAATACTGCAGAAATAAATGTGTCAAAGAATACATTAGTTGAAACAATAGTGCAGAAATAAATATGTATGAGCTGAAACAATAATTCAGATAAATAAAAGTCAAAGAAGTATCAAATGAACCCGAAGTTCTAGATATACATTAATCGGAACTTTGAAAACCCCTCTTGATAGTTTAGGCAGTATCTTTAATAGTGCATATGGTACATTTATGAAATTTCTTTGACATTTGGACAACTGAATTTAGATAATAAATAATGAAAAATTCAATTGTTTGTTTTAAAATCGCTAGTATCATGTTTAAACTTCATATTTGAAAAACACTAGATTGCTTTATCACTGTTTTAAGGCTTTCTAAAAGAAATATGATACACATTATTGTGACCTAAACCAACAATATGTCGTCTAAGATTTTAGATGTGTTTACTTCCTCATCATCGTATTTCTTTTTTTCTTTTATTACAGTTATCATGTACAGTAACTTCCATTTTTGCAAAGGATGTAATTGTTTTTTTTTTGTAGAGCAAATTACATGTCAAATAAAATAATCAGGGACATTAATCACGGAATTAATGTAACAAAAATTCCATTTTCTGCATTTATAAACATAATCCATTGAATGAAGTTCATATGTTGTTCACTTTATGCCTTAAGTCACACTAGTGCATTCAATTTAATAAACAAAGCGACAGCAATGTGGTTTATTTTGGTCAATTTACTGGGTCACGACACATTTTTCTTTATGCCTGTCGCAAAAACTATTATTTTACAGACTAATGTGTTTAAGAAATAGGAAATAAATCGTATTAACACAAACAGTCTGATTTATTATAATTACTTACTAAAATGGAAGGACGCATTTAACCGCAAATGGCCACATAAAACTCAATTAATGAAAGGTAACTCATTTACGTGTATCTGTAGGGACTAAACCCTAACGAAAAGACATGATTAAGCTCTGGTGAACGTTTTTGTTTTGCAATTAGTATTGCTTTTGTCATCCTCTTTAATCCATCTAAAATAATCTAATAAAACAGGACTGCATTGGATCAAAACACGTATTTTTCATAGAAACTTTTGACATGGTTTTCACACCCTCTATGGGGCAATAAATTTTACACACAGGATAACGGTCAAATATCATGCACTTTAAGTGCCACAATATCTTTGTATAGTATGTGGCTGTCACCTTTTTGTTATGAACATAAAATATATAAATTCCTGTTAAATCCTATTTTCGATACTTTTATTCTCTTACGGGGTTTAGCCGTAGTATTTTATGACGAAGAATCCCAACTGCCTGTGGCGCAATTCGCACCCTGGTCGCTCGGGTACTAGTCCAATGCTCTAAGCACCGTGCCAAATGGTCGACTCTGACGCAGTTGTCAGAGATTGGCTTCAAACGTGCAGGCTATGCGTAAGCGACCGCAGATTCTCATATATTGTCAAAAGCTTGTCTATTAATTAACATAAATTTACATAAACCTCCATGGGAGGTAATCGCTACCTTATGTACACCTAAAGGGGATGTTGCCGCTTAAATTATGTAAATCTTCAGGAAGGATAATCGCTACCTCAGGTAAACGTTAACCTTCAGGGGAGGCAAGTGCTACCTTACGCAAACCTAAAGGGGATGTTGCCACTACATTATGTAAACCTTTAGGGGATGTTGCTGCCACGTTACGTAAACTTTCAGGAGACGTTATCACTGCCTTAGAAAAACCTAAAGGAGGTAACCGTTACTTTACGTACTTGAAACATTACGTCACCTAAAGTGATATTACGAACGATTTAAATGAAGCATCGTTTATTATTAGTTACTTTACCTTCAAATTCGTAATAGTCAGGGTCCCTTCTTCCAAGTAAAAACTGTGCATGCCTTCTTATGCACTGATCCTCATCTGTTCTAAAAATAGAAAGATATGTATACATGTACAAGTTTCTCTTCTTCTGCTCTCTTATTTACAAGAAATTCATGAGGAATATAGATCTATGTATAAATCACGCACGATAACTCAAACAATATACGATTTTTCTTCATTAAATCGTTTCAATACAGAAAATATTTTTCTATAACATTACAGTATTCAGTTAACGTAACTTTTTTTAGTTCAACGATGTATGAGAACCATATCAATCAAACCATAATATGAGCCGCACCATGAGAAAACCTAGGCTTTCAAAGCCTATTGCAATTTGAGAAACCGTTAGCGAACAGTATGGCTCCTGACCAGACTGCGCGGATGCGCAGGCTGGTCTGGATCCATGCTGGTCGCAAACGCACTATGTTGGTTTTCTCGTGGTGCGACTCATATAAACATGCTGTCGTTTAAATTACCGTGCGGGAGTTGTAGCATAATTATAAGTGGGTGCAAACTCAGTAAGTCCTCGGTGTAAATATTTTACCTCTAAATTAAAGACACGCCACAATATACTAGTAACTGTATTCTTTTGTATTTTCATGATGGTAATTATACATGACTTACATTAATAAAATGAGAAATTACAAGTATCTAGTTACAAATTAACAGTGGCATATATAAGGCACAATGTGTTTCATGTCTAAATATGTTGTCAAATTAATGTAGTACTATAATATGTATTAAGGTGAGTTTAGACCACACTTTGTTTCTACATTGTTAGATAGTTATCATTGTATTTTTATAAATTTATACTGAAAACAGAATGACTGAATAAGTTTGCATATGATATTGTGAAAACACATTTATTCAAGGAAGGTGTAAATTGTCCACCTCTCATCTTGTAGAATAGCTGTATTATACCGGTATTATCAGAATGGTTTGCAGGAAGTTCATGTGGGAGGGAAAAGTAGGTCACTATGTCTTTAAATCTTTCTGACCCGATGGCCTAAAAATAACTGGAGCTGTGACATAACGGAGTATGTACATCTGGCTTAGTTATTCAATTGTAGCTTGACCAGTCTAAACATCCAATTACCAACCAGAGATTTTGTTTTAATCCAAATATAACGGTTGCATATGGTTACCTACAGAACTAGAAAGAGGTTTAAGATCATTCCCTATTTGCTAACCAAATGATTTTTTTCTGCACTGCAAAACCTAATTTTATGAGGTCAGTTAATGATCTATAACATACATATACAAGTTATTTTAGCTCATTCGGATGTTTTAATAACAGTCTCGCAAAAGGTGACCATATCAGGTTAAATTTAGGACAAATGTGAGATCGACTAGCCAGAAACTAATTTGGTGTCATTTATTCGGAGTTTTGCTTTGGCCAGTATGTTTGGTGTCCTCTTTCATATTGTATTCTAATCCTGTCTTCTTGATAAATATATGGATTAGTATTTCGGTTTTATCTCTGGTAAGTAATAATTTATGGACTGATCTTATTGTACGAACGTTTTTCATTTTGGTTTTGTTCATTTTTTAACCGGTGTTTTACTTTCCGTTTTAGATATACATTAATCACTTAATATAAACATTATTCGAGAATACCGTTCCAGCTTATGTTGGCTGCATAAACAAATTACTCGCAAATAATGTAAAAATCTAGATCTTCAGCTCTGTTTACCTTCTTTTACAATAACGTCTAAACAAGTTAAGTTAAATCAATAAGTCTATTTATTACATCGCACAAAAAGAATTATTTCCATTGTTCAGATTGTTCCATTTCAGTTTTAACAAGGTTTTGTTTGACGAGTGGACAATACAGACAAGCATAGCGAAAATATAATACGGGAAAACCGAAGGCATTAGATAATGTGTACGTGTATATATGTCAAAGTAAACCTATATACCGTTCAACTTGGGAAGATGTTCTATACCTTCACCGGTTTTGTTGTTGTTGTTCTATCCCATAATTCTAGCGGACCTGCTGCCGTGTTTGCGCAATAAATAATTTTCAGGACAACATTTGATAAAATAAAATTGCTTATGAACGATCCGGCGCCGCATTATCAAAACAAATTATTCTATCGAGTTGAAAATTCGCGGTATCAACAGAAATCGGTGTTATTCGGGTTTCTTCATGTAACGAGTTTATGGATGATTCAAGCGGCCCGCTTTTTGTTTCCAATATTGAATTGTGATGTAAGCTACATTACAGCACTGTTTGAATAACAAAATCATCGTTTATTTATTTTTTTAATGTAGAAAGGCAATATTTTCAAAAATGTCAAAGTAAAACGAATTTAGACACGCTGCCCTAACAAAATTTATTTATATACATAATATTATCACGCAATTGTGTCACAATTCACCGTGGTCCAGTGGTTTGAGCACATATTTTCCATGCGCGAGGTCCGAGTTCGAATTTCGTATGTTGCTTGAAATTTTTTTTATTTATTATTTTTGCATAGGCCCATTTTTTTTTATTGATTTTTATTGATATTTATCACATTATTTTGCAATTATTGGGACAGAAATGAATAATGAGTATAGTTAGCCAATGTTCTGTCTGTAAATTTTGAACACAAATTTCAAAGGCATGGAAAAGCATATGTCGATATTGCTTATCTCCCCTCCCTTCCACAGTCTTTCACATACATTGGCATTTGCAAGTACTTTCTCAAAAAATCAATTCATTTTTACACTTGGAAAAATATTGGCTATAAACTTGACAGGCCCCAACTACGATCCCTATAAGCTAAGAAATTAATCTTAATCATATTCAAAAAATGGCCCCAGACTGTAAGGAGTTAGGTAAATTAAATTGGATTTCTTGAATTTCGACCAGGAGTGTTTGTGTTATAGATAAAATTCTGGTCAAGACTTTTTGGAATGAATTTGAAATAAGCATTTTACATGTAAATGGTTGTTTGTCATTACCACATACAAGAGTTTTACCATAGCTGTACCACAATTAGTCCTGAAAGAGTGTCATTTGACAATAATGGCATTTAAAAGAATCGAAATAGTCAGTGTTTAAGATAATAGGATTATATTAAGTTCCGGCATCTATACTAAAAAAGAATATCAGAAAACATGAAGTTGAATGTGATGTTACGCAGGCATAATGTGTAAATTGTTGTGTTTTATTTTTTGGATTTTTTTTTTGTCGTGTTTAGAAAATATTTGTAACAAATGAACTGAAAAGAATGTGCATTCCCGGATTCAGAAATTTGTATTAGAGAAACAAATTGATAGCAAAGGCATGATCGTTGAGGCGCATAGCGCCAAGTGTAGGTAATTACCGAAGAGGGTAATACTGAACAGTTTTAAAACTAAGTACGTATGTAATTGGTGGCCTACTGGTACTGACGATAAACCCGGACAGATGATAAAGTCGACCACCTTGGAATTATTTGATTGCAATCGGTTATTTATACAATGGAACACACAATCTAATAGCAACCACTTACAACACCAACGGGTTTAAACAAAAACAAAATTGGTAATATTCTGTATAAATAAATGACTTGCATTTATCTGTATAATAAAATATTTATCCAAAACTACTGGGGAAGAGGGTGTTTTTACGCATGCTCACTGTCAACACATAAAGGCCTGACATTGGGTCAGTTTTGAATGATTGTTGCACCATATATAATACTATGAGGAAAATTTTGTAAATGACCGAGTGGTCGAATTTATCAATGTTCGTACAGTCCCCATTTTACATACCCCTTTCCGGCCCTCACTTCGTGTGAGTTAAAATTTGCTTACTAAATATAAATTTGAATTATGTAAAGTTTTCAGCAAATGTTAAGCATTATTTTGATACCAATAAATGATAACAATTTGCAGAAATAAAAAAAAGTGACAGGTAAAAAATCCCTCGTTATCTGTCCGGGTTTATGCAACAGTTTCGTTTTTGTCGTGTAGAGCGACATGTGAAGTTTCCACTTTTCTCTATTTTATCATCAGTACCAGTATGGGTGCATTTTTGGACTAGATTCTGTGCACCCAAATATCACTATTATCTTTAACTCATGAACACTATTTTCCATTGTCTGTCTAGTCTTGACACATTTGAAGAAATGATTAGATCTATGTTCATTTAAACAAAACTTTTTAAAACATTTTCCTTTGTTATTTTTTATAACAATAGCAAAACCATTAGGCTTACAGTACTGTCAAAACTGAAAGCCAAACAGAAAATATCAGAAAGAACAATTTATGCAGAAAAAAGAAAGAATCCGTATCACTATGACTAGGTTTTCCCGTCAGATAGGCAGCGCCTAATTTCATATTAGTAAGAAACCAGATTCCGTGTAGAAAATTGCTACTGTATATTATAGGGGATGAAAATCCCCGAGACGGTAACGTCCGTATATAGATATTCGTTGATATTCGCTGTAAGAGGTATGATGACACTAAATGTAAACTACAGTTTAGAGCAAAGTTTCACTTTCTTGAGCGTTGAATATTTCTTTCTAAGCGGATATATAAAAGATAAATCCTCAATGCTAGGCGGTGCCTTAATTCATATTATTATTACATACTCGTTTCTTTTTCCCGTTACGTTACACTGGTACCGGAAACGTCAATATTTATCCATACACTGACGCCTGAATTTCATATCGTGTGTGCATTTGTGCCGTGGGTGTTTGTTTGCGTGCTGTGGTTTGCAGTTTAGGAGACTGCCTAATAGAAAACGTTGTTTTTCAAGTTCAATATTCATCATTGTTTTTCCACTTTCCACAAACATCCTCACCCCTTTATCTTTTCTGTATTTTGCATGTAATTAAATGTACTTGTTGGATTTTTGAAGCAAGCCGTCTACTACATTTTTCCGTTATAGTTTCTTTTGTATTGCGGGCCTACATTACGACGTCTGTCTCTATGACTGTGTTTGGGGTGAGCTGTGTTCTGGGAAATCTTTTACTTATAGTGCCCGACATTTGTAAAGTATATAAGAACTTATTTTGTCCATTTTTGTCCAACGTATTCCACTGGAAACACAAATTACAGTATTTATACAGTGAAGTTCACTTACTATACTGACAAAAAGGATTACACACTTTTATCTATCTATGTACCAGTGCAGATATAGGCACAAGCTCATCAAACATTTTTATTCCCGTTGATATTCTAAGGTAACTTTTATAATGCATACTAATCTAATCCATATTCAGACTTTTTTTTACAATCGTTAATTATTACAGGAGTATTGGTATGAATTAAGACATACTGAAGCACAGATAGACAGGAACTGCGACAATCAGCTCACTTGAACACACAGAAGCTCACAGAAGCGCTATAGAAGCAAATGCCTTGGTGTAATATATGCCACTGTCTTTTTTTTAAGTAAAATATTTCTGTTTAAACAATGTAAAATGTATCAATAGCCGCAAATCCGTTTATTATGTCATTTATAAACGTGTAGTCACCTACATAACGTGTTATATCTGTGAAAAGATCCTTTGGCAGCATAAAACACAACCAGGCAACAAAACAGCAGACTAGGTTTGGTTAAGCCTTTTCACGAGTGGAAATGAAATATGCAACACTCTTCACGCACCCTTGCATCGGCTTAAACAGAACTGAGTCTCTGTTATCCGTTAACATGAAATGGACTCAATGATCCCAAAGGACCAGGAAATGTAACAGCACACAACACTAAAAGACTTTTGTTGTGACATTTAATTAAATGTATAAGAAGATCCTGAGATAGCTGATCCTCGAATAATTACTTTACATGTATTTAACACTGATAGAAGTGACACTTATTGGCACATAACGTATCGCATAGCACTATAAGGTTAAAAGTTATTTCAAAGTTCTTGAAATGGCATGTATTTAATTACGTGTCACAGGGTCATCAGTCTGAATATTTATATGATATTAGGCGGCGACAAAAACAGATCCGAAGTAAAGGACTTATTAGAATTACAACTGATGATTAGGTTAATAAATATTTGACTACTTTACCTATTTGTTTAATGTTTTTCCTGGAAAATTATTGTAGTATAGTTTTGAGAAGTTGTGCTTGTTAGAAAAAAATATGTCAACATTTTTAACATCGTGAAATTTCATCAAAATCGGAAATGCAATTCTGTCATTTTATTCATTTCACCCATTTTAGTAAGTCACAAAATATACCCGATTATCTTGATTTTTATCAACGTCAAATACATTCAATAAGATATTGAATAGTAAATATTGTATTGTTTCTGATTGTCAAAAATATCAATTTATTTGTATAAAACAAACACAATTTGCCGCCATTTTGTGTATGCTATTTTTGTTCGCATGACGTCACAATGGCGTCTCTCTATCCGGTTCGCGCGTTTTGTATTTATACTTGAAATGGAATAGAAATAAAAAACAAGAGAGAAAAAAATAAGGTTTAGAAAAAAACCTCCAGTATTGTCACTAACGAAACTTAAGAGTTTCAGTTAGAGGAGTACGTCTCCAAAGCGCAGCAAGTCCCGGTTGCGCAGCAAGTCCAATTCGGAAGAGTAAGTCTTCCAAGTGCAGCAAGTCCAGGTTGCGCAGCAGTCCAGTAAAAGGTGTAAGTCCAATTCGGATGAGTAAGTCTTCCAAGTGCAGCAAGTCCAGGTTGCGCAGCAAGTCCAGTAAGAGGAGCAAGTCCAATTCGGAAGAGTAAGTCTTCCAAGTGCAGCAAGTCCAGGTTGCGCAGCAAGTCCAGTAAGAGGAGCAAGTCCAATTCGGAAGAGTAAGTCTTCCATGTGCAGCAAGTCCAGGTTGCGCAGCAAGTCCAGTAAGAGGAGCAAGTCCAATTCGGAAGAGTAAGTCTTCCAAGTGCAGCAAGTCCAGGTTGCGCAGCAAGTCCAGTAAAAGGAGCAAGTTCAATTTGGAAAGAGTAAGTCTTCCAAGTGCAGCAAGTCCAGGTTGCGCAGCAAGTCCAGTAAAAGGAGCAAGTCCAATTTGGAAGAGTAAGTCTTCCAAGTGCAGCAAGTCCAGGTTGCGCAGCAAGTCCAGTAAAAGGAGCAAGTCCAATTCGGAAGAGTAAGTCTTCCAATGTGCAGCAGTCCAGGTTGCGCAGCAAGTCCAGTAAAAGGAGCAAGTCCAATTTGGAAGAGTAAGTCTTCCAAGTGCAGCAAGTCCAGGTTGCGCAGCAAGTCCAGTAACAGGAGCAAGTCCAGTTCGGAGGAGTAAGTCTTCCAAGTGCAGCAAGTCCAGGTTGCGCAGCAAATTCAGTGAGAGGAGCAATTTAAATTAGAGGAGCAAGTCTAAGAAGCGAAGCAAGTCTAAGAAACGAAGCAAGTCTAAGAAGCGAAGCAAATCTAAGACGTGAAGCAAGTCCAGGAAGTGAAGCACGTCTAAGAAGTGAAGCACGTCTAAGACGTGAAGCAAGTCTAAGACGTGAAGCAAGTCTAGGGGTACAGCAAGTCAAGTATATCTAGGAAACCTTCATCGTTTATACTGCTTGGAAGATACCTCAGATATTGTCACCATTATAGTTAACCCAAAACTTGACAAATTGGGGGCTCGTCCGGGATTTACTATAATAATATTGCAGCTATCATAACAAGCATGATGTATTACGATGAATGGTTGAGACTTGGCGAGAGACTTGGATTGTCCGGTGGAGACCTGATCCTTTTCATCAAAGATAAGGAAGAGGAATGTATTGCAAGGGAAGAGAGAGCTCAACGACGTGATGAAGTAAGGAGACAGATGGAGATGAACTTTGAACTGCAAATGAAGGAGAGAGACTAAGAGATTGAGCGTTTGAGGGTCAACAGAGTAGACAGTACTGATACTTGTAAGGCGTACAGACCTAAAGTTCCAAAGTTTGATGAAGAGCACGATAACATTGACGCATATCTGGAAAGGGTTGAGAGATATGCTCAAATTCAAAATTGGGAAGAGAAGAGCTGGGCCATAAGTCTTAGCTCACTTTTAACAGGAATGGGACTGGAGGTGTACACAAGCATGCCACAAGAAGAGGCCTGTAATTACGATTCTCTCAAGAAAGCGATCCTAAGGAGGTATCAGTTGACTGAAGAGGGATTCAGACCTAAATTTCGACAAAGTAAACCAGACCAAGGAGAGTCGGTCTTCCAGTTTGTGTCAAGAATAAAGAGATACTTCAGTCGTTGGACTGAACTGGCTGGAATAGAAAAGACGTATGAATCCTTATGTGATTTAATGATAAGAGAGCAGTTTATTGAAGGTTGTTCGGCCGAATTAGCGGTGTTTCTGAAAGAGAGAACACCAAAGTCGATGGACGAGATAACACGTCTTGCAGAGCAGTACATCGAAGCACATAAGGGGACACCTTCAATATTGTTGAAGAGTGTTGCGCCACAAAGGAAGCACAACTCCACCAGTCATGAGCAGTCCAGTCGAAAGACAGAAGAGAGAGAAGAATGGGTTGCGGAAAACCTGCTTTATATGTAATAAAGCAGGTCATTTAGCGCGTGACTGTAGACAAAACAGCAGGAGTAACACTCCAAAGAGTTGCTTTATCTGTAATAAAGCAGGACACTTAGCCAGAGATTGTAAGCAGATGAGATCAGCTCCAGCAAAGAATGACAAAGAATGAGTTAGCAGCAGTTTGTGTTCAAACGGAAGTAGAAAACAGTCCATTGAAAAACAATACTGAAGACGGAAAATTGAAGTTGGCAAGTGGGGAGTCAGTCCCAATACTTACAGGAGTTTGTACCATTGACAGCTTAAAAGGGGAGAGGAACTTGGAGGTACAGAGAGGATTCGTAGGAACAGAAGAAGTGAAAGTGTTAAGGGACACTGGATGCGAATCCGCTGCTGTAAGAAGAGACTTAGTCAAAGAAGAGCAATTTCTAGGCAAAGAAATAGTGATGATCACAATAGATGGGGACGCCAAAGTTGTACCTATGGCGAAGATATGGGTTGATACTCCGTATTACATTGGAGAAATTGAGGCAATGGTACCAAAGTCGTTGATTTGTGACTTAGTCATTGGGAATGTTCCTGGTGTACTTGATAGACCTGATCCTGAATGGAAAAAGAAGATTGCTTATACATCAGTAGCTGCGGTTATGACAAGATCACAGAGTAGAAAAGCAGAGCTACCAACGAAAGCACTGAATGTGCCGAGACCCTCCTGTGAAACAGAAGTTAATGTGGAGACATTAAAGGAATCACAGAAGGAAGATAAAGCATTGCAAAAGCTGTGGGATTTAGCAAAGACAGAAGACATGCTCGAAACCAAGGGTGGTGCAAATACAAATTTGCAATAAGAAATGGAGTGCTGTATAGAGTTTATCTTCAGACGAAAGGGGCATATGACTACGAGACCAAACAGATTGTCGTACCAGCGAGCAAACGCAAAAGAGTGATGGAACTTGCTCACGAATCGATCGTTGGAGGACACCTTTCAGCAAAGAAAACAGAGACAGGATCACGTCAAGTTTTCTATTGGCCTGGATTTCAAGTGAAGTTGGACGATTTTGCCGATCTTGTGACAAATGCCAAAAGACCATTCCGAAAGGCCGAATTAAGAAGGTTCCTTTGGGAGACATGCCAGTGATTGAAGAACCCTTCCACAGAATAGCCATAGATTTAATAGGACCTATTGCACCAGTGTCAGACAGTGGAAACAGATATATATTAACAGTGGTTGATTATGCCACGCGATACCCAGAAGCGGTAGCATTACCACGAATTGACACAGAAAGAGTAGCAGAAGCACTTCTTGACATCTTTTCGAGAGTAGGTCTTCGAGGTGAAGTTTTAAGTGACAGAGGCAGCCAATTTACTTCTGACCTGATGAAAGAAGTAAGTCGTCTTATATCAGTGAAGCAACTCTTCACCACACCATACAACCCGAAGTGCAATGGATTTTGTGAGCGTATGAATGGAGTCCTGAAGAGCATGTTACAGAAGATATGCCAAAAAAGACCCAAAGATTGGGATAGATACCTTTCGGCAGTATTATTTGTCTATAGAGAAGTACCACAATCAAGTACAGGATTCTCACCCTTTGAACTTTTATATGAAAGAACAGTGCGGGGACCAATGCAAGTGTTGAAAGAAATATGGACAGCGACAGATAAGAATAAGATGATGTTACAATGGAAAGGACCATATGAAGTTGTTGAGGCTATCAACGGAGTTGACTATAGAATAAATGTTGGTGATAGAACGAGAACATATCACATTAATTTGCTAAAGAAGTATGAAGAACGCAAAGACACGATTGCAGCAAGTGTGGCAATCATAGAAGATGACAACCATATTCAAGGTGGAGCGGTAGATGATGAAAGTCTATTAGAGTTTCCAGGATACACAAGTGGTGAAACATTTTGTGATGTCAATATCTGTGAAAGACTTACTCAGGAACAGAGAAAGCAAGTCTTAGATCTTCTTCAAGAATTTAGTGAGGTGTTCTCCGAACAACCAGGAACAACTCCTCTCATACAGCACCACGTCGAACTGATTGACTAGAAACCTATCCGAGTGAAGCAGTACCCAATACCATACGCTAAGCGTCAAGATGTGGAAGATGAAATTAAGAAGATGCTGGAAGCTGATGTTATAGAACAATCTGTATCCGAGTACAATGCACCTATCGTAATTGTAAAAAAAGACGGAAGCAATAGATTCTGCATTGACTTTCGACGCCTTAATTCTGTGACCAAGTTTGATACCGAACCTATGGCTAGTGTGGATGATATTCTGGCAAGACTGAAAGATGATAAGTTTTTTACAAAGATCGACTTATGTAAAGGTTACTGGCAGATTCCAGTTGCTGAAAGTTGCCGAAGAATGACAGCATTTTCTACAGACAGAGGGAGTTACCAGTTTAAGAAAATGCCATTTGGAATGGTCAACTCTGGGGCGACCTTCAATCGTATGATGATGAAGCTGCTAGCAGGATGTAACAACGTTGATAATTATATCGACGATATGATAGGACATACTCCAACTTGGAATGATCATCTTGTTATGCTATGAGACCTCCTCCAAAGACTTAAAGAAGCATGTCTTACAGTTAAACCATCAAAATGTTTTATCGGGTTTGGCAATATTGGATTTACAGGACATATGGTTGGAAATGGAATACTTCAGATGAAGAGGAGAAACTTAATCGCATAAGGCAAGCACAGTTCCAAAAACCAAAAGACAAGTTAGGGCATTTTTAGGATTAGCGGCTATTACAGAAAATTCATACCTTCATTGCCGAAATAGCAGCACCTCTAACAGACTTGACGAAAAAGGGACAGCCGAATTATGTCAATGGGAAGCAAGTCAAGATAGTGCTTTTAATACCTAGAAGGATCAACTCACCAGATCGCCTATTCTTCGACTACCAGATTTTTCTAAACAATTCATTTTACAGTGTGATGGTTCAAGTACCGGGATCGAGCAGCGTTACTGCAGCAGTATGAAGAGGGTTTATTTCCAGTTGCCTTTGCCAGCAAGAAGCTGCTCGATCGTGAGAAGAACTACTCAGTTGGAGAAAGAGAGTGCCTTGCCATAGTATTCGAATAAAAAAAATCCAGAAGTATCTTTATGGGAAGGATTCGTCATACAAACAGACCACAATTCTTTAGCATATATCCAGAAATCCACACCAGATAATGGAAGATTAGTGAGATGGCATTATTTTTGCAGTCATATAAATTCCGGATTGAGGCAATAAAAGGATCAGACAACATCTTTGAAGATTATCTGAGCAGACAAGATGAAGATGATGAAGACAGTCCCCACATTACAATATGAACAGAGGATATGCAGACAGAATAAATCAGATATTTTTGCCATGATTTTGAAATATGGAATATTTCTTTAGAAGGGGGCTGTTGTCAAAAATATCAATTTATTTGTATAAAACAAACACAATTTGCCGCTATTTTGTGTATGCTATTTTTGTTCGCGTGACGTCACAATGGCGTCTCTCTATTCGGTTCGCGCGTTTTGTATTTATACTTGAAATGGAATAGAAATAAAAAAAAAAGAGAGAAAAAAATAAGGTTTAGAAAGAAACCTCCAGTATTGTCACTAACGAAACTTAAGAGTTTCAGTTAGAGGTGTACGTCTCCAAAGCGCAGCAAGTCCCGGTTGCGCAGCAAGTCCAATTCGGAAGAGTAAGTCTTCCAAGTGCAGCAAGTCCAGGTTGCGCAGCAAGTCCAGTAAAAGGTGTAAGTCCAATTCGGAAGAGTAAGTCTTCCAAGTGCAGCAAGTCCAGGTTGCGCAGCAAGTCCAGTAAGAGGAGCAAGTCCAATTCGGAAGAGTAAGTCTTCCATGTGCAGCAAGTCCAGGTTGCGCAGCAAGTCCAGTAAGAGGAGCAAGTCCAATTCGGAAGAGTAAGTCTTCCAAGTGCAGCAAGTCCAGGTTGCGCAGTAAGTCCAGTAAAAGGAGCAAGTCCAATTTGGAAAGAGTAAGTCTTCTAAGTGCAGCAAGTCCAGGTTGCGCAGCAAGTCCAGTAAAAGGAGCAAGTCCAATTTGGAAGAGTAAGTCTTCCAAGTGCAGCAAGTCCAGGTTGCGCAGCAAGTCCAGTAAAAGGAGCAAGTCCAATTCGGAAGAGTAAGTCTTCCAAGTGCAGCAAGTCCAGGTTGCGCAGCAAGTCCAGTAAAAGGAGCAAGTCCAATTCGGAGGAGTAAGTCTTCCAAGTGCAGCAAGTCCAGGTTGCGCAGCAAATTCAGTGAGAGGAGCAATTTAAATTAGAGGAGCAAGTCTAAGAACCGAAGCAAGTCTAAGAAGTGAAGCAAGTCTAAGAAGCGAAGCAAATCTAAGACGTGAAGCAAGTCCAGGAAGTGAAGCACGTCTAAGAAGTGAAGCACGTCTAAGACGTGAAGCAAGTCTAAGACGTGAAGCAAGTCTAGGGGTACAGCAAGTCAAGTATATCTAGGAAACCTTCATCGTGTATACTGCTTGGAAGATACCTCAGATATTGTCACCATTATAGTTAACCCAAAACTTGACACTGATACAATATCAAATATCAATCTACTTTTAAATTTTGAATAATTTATAAATTATGTCGACGTAAAGAAGTCAATTTGATTTTGTTTTGGTTTTCCTGAATTACGAAATTATTTCATTTGTTAATGTAGGGATAATACACATTTATTTCTGTATTAACGTCTGCAGAAGCCCGCGGGAATGAGCATGACACGAAGACTTAATGTATTGTTTTTTTAATGTAATGACTTTACGATTCCGGTACAAATTTTATTAACAATTCTGGTGTTCATGGAAACGGTGAACCTAGAAGGTTACACTATACCAATTAAGTTCCTTTATTTCACATAAACAATGAAATCTTGAGACCTCATTTTTAGCACTTTAGAGCATTTCAGTGATATGAAAAACATATTTACTGATTATATATAACATGACTTTTTGTTTTGAGAACGAACACATTTCATATACGCATGGGTACGAATATAGTGAATAGCCTTCAAGATTTATATATGAATTCTGCTAGAAATGAGATGAATGAAAGCATACAGACTGATACTTTCTAAAATGATTTATATGATTCCTAAAAACAATCAAACAATTTACATGCCATTCAGTACATTCACAATTTACCGACGCCGAGTTTAAAAGAGAGAGAGAGAGAAGAGAGTACCTAAGTACATTATAGAAGGCAGTGCGTTTGGAGTTGGTAACTGAAAAAGCAAAATATACTATGGAAAATATCGCATCTTTTCTGCTACGAGTGAAAAGAGGTTATAGATATATTGGAAGAAATAAGACGCAGATGCCAGATGTCAGTCTGCGCAGAAATACTGAATACATCCCTTGCACACAATTTTTCTCCGGTTAATACATTGGCGGATCCAGTGAGAGTAGTGTTTTTATGCAAAAAAAAATAAAAGATATTAACCGGACCTGTATTTTATGACTTCTTAAAATAGGGCTAAATGAATGAAAAATTATCAAAGCCTCCCAATTTTCACTTGATTTAATATGTACTTTTCTGAAATGAGAACAAAATCATGGAATATACAGTTTGTGTCAAAAATAATTTACCGACAGACTCGAGAGGAGTCTAATAAGTTTCGTTAAGTTTATAAACAAGCAAATTTCGATAGTATTACACGGCATTGAAATGATACTACTGGTGTTTGATGTTTCACGATGTTTTTGCGCAAACTGCGGACAGGCGATTTACACAAGGGGTCGTTTAATAGAATTAGCTAGATTTTACTATAATACAGAAATGGAGTAATATTCTGAGATGGATTATGGAGTTGATGTTGTAAATCCGAGTTTCTAAGATTAAGTTCGGCTTTTGTTAGTAGCAAACTTATAATATTATATTAAAATAATCATAAATTTTAAAAAATATCTTAAATATTGTCCAGTATTAAAATACATTCAATAAATAAACTAGCACAATATCTCCATTATAACTTGTAGTATAACAAGAGCTGTCCGTAAGACAGCGCGCTCCACTATTCGGGGATTTGACAGTAAAATGCATGTATGTCTCAATAAGAGACCTGTACTTTAAAAGGAAGATACACCAAGGGACATAATTCTATCAAGAACACAAATTAGAGTTATTGGGATTGGTACCACATATGCAGATGATGATGGTAAAGATATATTTTGAGTTTCAAGTCTTTATCTCATATTGCATTAAAGTTATATCCAGTAAAGCGAAGATTGCAAAAAAACTAAGTACAAAAGGGCATAATTCTGTCAAAATACAATCAGAGTTATGGGGTTTGTAACCCCACATGCAGATGATAATTATAAAGAATATTTTTAATTTCAAGTCATTATCTTTTAAAGTACCAAAGATATGTCTATAAATGAAGATTTCGAAAAAAAATTAACATGAAAACAATTCCAAGTATAATAACTTTATGACATTGACCTTGAGTATAATGGGCCCGTCACCTGCACATACTATGTTTGTATGCCGGACAATGTTTATGTGAACTTACAGTAAGATATAAGAAATAGTAACAAAGTCATGACCGAAAAACAAAGGTTGCCGAAAAACTTTAATCTTACAAATAAAGTAAATAAAGTATACACCTTGGTGACCTTGACCTTAAGTTAATTGGACCCTGTCCATACACATATTTTGTTTGTATATGTGACAATGTTTATGTGAAGTTACAGTAAGATATAAGCAATAGTAACAACGATATGACAGAAAAACAAAGGTTGCCGAAAAATTTTAACCACGAAAGATCACGCCGACGCCGACGTCGGGGCGAGTAGAAAAGCCCCCCCCCCCCCCCCCCCAACCCCTATTCTCCGAATAGTGGACCTAAACAGTGACACTTGTAAGAAGTGCGGAACGGTTCAGTTTATGTTTCCGCACCCTCGGTGCGTGACATTTAATGTGAATTACTCTATGTAATTTGATAGTGGGAATGAATATTAACATTCATTTATAAAAGAAATAATTGAAATTAACTTTTTAAATTGCAAAAATATATCGCTAAAGACTACATGTGCAATTTGAAAGTTCGAATTTCACTAAAGACTTCCAGAAAAAGCTCATATCCTTTGTAATGAATCGGGCTAAATGAACGTATATTCTCTGTAAGTACATGTAATAGTATGTATTGATTAAGGCAAACGTACTGAGTTACGAAATAAATGGTAGCTATTCTATTACTGGCTTGAAGAACAATATTACTGGAAGGCGTAAGTGTATAAATAATTTAGCAGTCCGTGACGGGTTCTATTTATTTTATATAACTCATACGACCTAAAGCCAATCTGATTTGAAAACTATATTCAATTCTTAAATGCCTCTATGAAAGGCGACAAAGGTTAAACAGAAAAAGCCACAATGAAAGAACGCAACATTTCACATGAAACTATAGGTATGTCTAGATGTATACATGTACACAGAGACTGAGCACATGTAACCCACCATCAACAAAGGCAATTTTAGTTGTGGCCGCAAACATGAGATATGACGACATCAAAGAGTCAAAGTTATACAGGAAAGGTTGACTTTAACAAAAGAAACAGGGGATCATATTGCGTTTTTTTTTGTTTGACATTTTGATACACGTTAACAAACGGAATCAATCGGAAATACTCTGATTTCAAGGAAACACGTTTAATCTGTAAGTTTGTAGTTACCCAAAGCCTTTTTTTTTTAAAAAAAACATTGCCTCCTACGTGTAGCGATTCGTTCATTAAGCGTGATTTAAGAACCTTGATAAGACAAGAGTTTCAATTTCACTTACTAAAATCTTCTTACATATTATTTTTTAAACAATAAGAGGCAACGATAAGTTCATTCCTGATACTATCTAATATTAGAAAAACGATTGTCTTAAAACTTTAATCGAACGCAAATAAAGCGAAAACACCTCTCTAGGAAATTGTATTATTGTTACAATACTAAATATAATTGTGGTGTTTTGTTACGCCCTAAGCCGTAATGATAATGATATAAATATTTCAAGTGAAATGGAGAGAGAATGAGAGATTCCAAACGTAGTTAAGTGGTTTAATGAAATGTTTTGAACTGCTTGACTATTTGTAACCAATTACAGTTCTGTAACTAGAGAGGGAGAAAACTGTTTCAAGGTTTATGTTGTAATTACCACTTTGATATATCAAGAGTTCAAGGCAGCGAGAGTACATTTCCTGATATCATGAACACCTGAAAAATGAACTACTTTAAAGATAAAAATCAGACCTGACGTTCTGCCCATGTCGCCCTTGATATAACTTTATGGCAAGACTATGGCGTTCTACAACTCGGTTCGTTATATCAAATATTAGTGTCAAGTTATCTATTAAAGGCGTTAAAAGGATATACAACATACACGACTTTGCGATAGACGGGCAGACATATAGATTGGCATCAGGACCATTAACACATAACTAAAATCAGACTATAAGTATAAACTAAACTTTGAGGAAGCGTATATTAAATTTAAAGAAAAACGACATTTGATGCTGGAGGTGCACAATATTAATAGTTCTACCTTAAATTAATTGTCTGGATATACATTAGTAACTAACTACAATTATTATGTCCCTGATGTTTAGCCAAGTGAGTACAACGCTCACATACTGGAGAATAAATGCGGCTAGAAAAATATATTATTTCATTTATGAAAAATGAGAGTCTGAAAGATTTGAAAAGTGCATTAGTGAGAAAATTTGCATGAGCATGACTGAACATATATTTGCAGGCTTAAATATATAGACTGATGTTCATGCGACATCCATCAAGTATCATAATTTGAATTGGCTTTTCATTTCTCATTTTGCAAGAGCACTGAATTCCAAAACTCTTATCAGTGTCTTCAAATCAACATGTAATTCTGCTATAACGAAACACAAACATAACAATGGACATCATTAGCATTTGAGTATAAAGAAGTATTTCACTGCAGAATAACTTTTGAGATGATATGCAAATGGGGACTTTAATTTGCATATTTAAATTTACATATCATTTTATGGATTATGGCTGTGCAGCATAAAATCTCGATAATGTCAACTGTGACTGGCTATCAATAAATCAAATCATTTTCTTATTTTCCAAGGATGTAATAAGTAACAAAAGTTTTCAGTCACTCTTATGTGCACCACGCCCAGCTTTGTAAGAGAACAATCGTTTGGAGGCCACAATGACTTGGTATTTTAAAACAACCCTAGAATTGAGCAAATATCTTTTGCTTTATACCCGTCTTGCAGAAATTTAATCAGAAATATTGTGCATCAAACACCGCATTAGCAATATTAAATTATGTGATCGTTTTCATTATTATTTTGCATAACAACTGCAACTGGACGAGACTGTTTGAATTATTAAACAATTTTATAGAAGTTTCTTTCAAGGTTTGATCACACTCTACAAAATTTTTAGTACACTCCGTTTGATAGAGTGTAGACTAAGTGTAATGTGCAACGCCATTCGCACCCACCAGCATTTCAATTACAGGTTTTACAGCCAGAATGATGGTTTTTATTCTAAACAAATGTTTTATGTCTGATCGCATTACATCATTATCCATCATTCCTTAGAAGTTTCTATTTTTGAATGATATTTTACTTTTAAATAACTACGGACGTGCACGCTAAACAAATGATTATGTCCCTCTGTGCATTTAAATACCATTGCTTTTATAACATTGACCCTCGTTAAAAATGTTGGAGATACAGTGAAACCTGCATCAGCAGTTCAGTCATTTCTATAATGCATCTAACTACCTAAAAGGATCAGTTTTGAAACCAACAGACATTTCACTTAGTTATGAATGTGGCATTCTTCAAAGCAACACTGCATTTATACGATTTGTTATGTTATTGTTATTCACTGAGTCATGGACGTAAATTGCTAAATGTTAAAAACAGATGTTTGAAGTGTAGACTTAAAAGATTCGATGCAAGGTTAAGCTTCTTTCTTTAAAAATAAATCGCTCAGGCCTGCGTATGCTAAGCACCCAAAGAAAATTCCCATGTACTATCAGGACTCGGACCGGCGATTACAAACACTCGTTCTTTCTAACTTCGTTTGTATAGGCAAACAAATCAGATTTCGTATTTGCGTCCGATGAGCAAACCAGTTTCAAAATTTCTCTCAGATGAACAAACCAGTTTTTGACTCCTGCCAGATAAACAGATTGCAACTGTAGTAATTAAATCAAACTGGCCGTTAAAATTCAAGATGACCGGCACATGGCTAACAAGTTTACAGAAAATACAATATTTTTGTAAAGAGTTTGTTAGAATGTGAAACTTGAAGTTATTTCTTGCTATTACATTGAGTAATATTTTAAACATGTTCGTTTACATAATCAACTTTCTTTAGTTATATAATATGAGTTAACTAAATACATATTAAACAAAGGAACATCGACCTGTAGTTAATTTTCCTGTTCAGAATACACTTTTTCGCGAACGAAATATCTTAATGTATAAGTCAAGAGTCTCATTTGACAAGATATTGTTCAAGTCGGCGATATTAAGAACATAGCGAAAGTTATTGTAAATGCCCAGGCTTAAATGTTGCGTATGATTGCCTACTACTGCACGGAGGTTCCTGCGCACAACTCGCCCTTTACATGTACGGATTATGTAATACGTCATTTAAAGCACGAGAGTGTAAGATGACTCTCGTGCTTTAAATGACGTATTACGAACTACATATATGTAGAAGATTTATGTAGTTATTTGTATTTTATTTTGAAAAACGGAATAAAAATCCAATACCTTGACAGTTCCTCTTTGTTCCTGATAGTATATTTCTCGATTCAAAATACGTTATTTTGTCAAAAATTCATAACGTTACGCTGGAACTGATAAAACAAAATCGGAACTAAACATTGTTATTTGTCTTTGAAACGTCATGACGTCTTTCCTGTTTACGGACGTTGATTTCCCGCGCTTTGTTTAAATACGCTGCTATAAGAAATAGTTCTAAAAAGAAAGCCGTTCAGCTGATTTTATTTTTATTATTATATCTTTATATCGGTATGCAAGAAAAAGATTCTGTCGCTGGTTATAGGTGCAGATGGGAATATCCGGCTCTCGGGTAACTGTTTAGGCGGTAACGAGGTTCCTAGGCCGGAAAGTCCCATCTGCACCTACAACCAGTGAAAGAATCTTATAATATTCTTTCTAAATGTACTAAGCCAAAGTTAGCTTTAAAACTGTGAGCAGCGTCGTTTAGGATAAACTCTTTGTCTACATTTCACTCAGCGTAGCACAATCAACAGAGTGAAAGAAATTGACACTCTCGTCCAGTCAGGCAGAGTGTTGCATAAATCTTCCATATTGATAAATTATCTATAATGCGTTATCTAGTAGTTTGATTTGCAAACTGAAGTCACGTGGCATAGGTAAACGAAAACGAATTTAGACGGCGTCGCCGAAAAAAAGTTTTAAAAAAAGTCTGGACCGTATTGTTGGTCTATATGTCACCGTCACTCGTGCAATAATTCCATGAATATTCAGGTTACTATCCATGTGCTATTCAAATTATTCACAGACACATAATTTTAAAATACTCGTGTTCGGTATTTAAGCGTTAACGGTTTTAAACGGCTATCAGACCAACAAAATTGCTAATGGACACATAAATGGCACAGCAATCTTTGACAGTTTGTGAGATAAGCTATATTTGCATCAGTTTCTAAGAAATAAAAACAAATAGTGTCTATATTATGTGGACTCCGTTAGCGCAAATCATTATGTGGAAACAACAGTTAGTGACATAAGAAAAAAGGGGAATGTATAAAATTTTAGATTAACTTTGATGAGTTGTGCTTAATGAGTAATAATTAACATGTTATGCTGTTCAGCATATCGTCTGAGATATCCTTAAATACTTTTTTACATCATAATATCAGTAATTCTCCTTAAATAACGATAAAACGGTACTAACTTTTCAGTTAAATACTTCACCAACAGTATTCAAGGAATACTGCGATAATGGTGTCCAAAAAGTGTTATATTAACTTCCGGCAAGTTCATCAAAATGAAGCGAATGCAACATGTACACAATATATAAAATGTTGCAAGTTGAAGCCGTGGTTTCTAGAAGGGATAATTTAAAAAACGTCGTTTTTCTCCTTTCTTCGGAAAATTGACACAAGTATTGTCGTGATATAAGATTAATATAGTCGGGGAAAACATAAATCCACAAGGTAACCTGAAAAATTTTTTCCATTAAAAGAGTAATATGTATATGCTCTGGCAATGTCTTTAAACACATCAGTGCTTAAAATGTCTAGGGCGAAATTAATCCATACATCATCCTAATAGTAATAACGGAGAGAAAAGGGTTGAAATTTAACATAGAAATATTTCGAGGTCATAAACAGAATATTACCAATATCAATTTTCTCTGTACTAAAATGGATCATTAAATTTAACGATATCATATGACATGATTAAACACATTAATTGTAGTCATCACATAACTTTTTGATCTGACATAATGTAAAATAGAAAAAGTGGCAACTCCACAAGTCGCTCAACACGACAAAAACGAAAATGTTGCAGGCTCGGTTTGATTGAGCCTGTTCATGGACGGTAGTGGAAATGCATGCTACCGTCCACGCCCTCTAGCCTCGGGTTGAGCAGAAATTAACATTTACACATGCTAAAAGTACCAAAAAAATTCTTTTAGAGACATTCGCAGACTTTCTTTACTTAAGTCTCAGTCACACTACACCGTATAGCGTTAACGTATGTCCAACGTATAACAAAATTTTCAATCCGTTCGTGTCCGTTCGCATGGGTTTCTTTTCCGTTTCTCATGCGGCAACTACGCTCCTTGTCCGGTGGAAGATTTTGAGCATGTTCAAAATTTAGAACGTATACCACCGGACAAATTTGTTCGTTAGATGTACGGTAGCAATGCACTGATATGCGTTTTGTTCGTTACTCGTGCGTTCCCTATTCTGTACTTGTCCGGTTCGCATCCGTTCTTGTCTGGTAGACCTGATTCACGGCCGGACTACTACAGAACATGCAACGGATGTAACGTATGTTCAACGTACGATAACTGACAAGTACGTTTTGTCAGTTTCTCATGCGTTGCGCTTACATTTTACGCGGCACAAGTCCGTTAATAGTACGGTGATATCCGTTAATTGAACGTTGTTCGTCCTATATATGTGCGTTAATCTTGCGGTCAATGTGCGTTTTATGCGCTCCATACGCCGAACACGAGAGCACCGAGCAGCAGCGGGGGATGCCTTTCGTCACCGGTTAACTGCCGCAGTTTTTCTATACGTTTGGCGTCCGTTAACGCTATACGGTGTAGTGTGACTGACACATTAATACTGATAGATTTTATTGAGCGGACACCCGATGCCGAGTGGTTAAGGTCACCGAATTTGATTCATTTCCAGCTCATCACTGTAGGTTCGAAACCTCTATAGGGGTGTATTTCTTTCCAAATGAGGAAACCGTTCAGATGGTTTACAGAAGGCCGGTGATTCTGCACTAACGCTCATCCCAGCCTGCAAAAATGAGGAATGGGCATCTAGCACACATTTATAGCTTGACAGCTAGAACGAGTTGCCTACTGACCTGTTATTGTGTCGGTATGACGTTAAACCCAATAAAAACCATTACATGATTTCATATATTTACTCATCTACTTTCTACAACAAACACTTACCTTCCCTTGGCTAAGGAATAACTAAGTAAATTTAATGATCAAGTTTCAAAGTGACAAGGAGCACATTGAAATGTGAAATGAAATATACATCTTTGATCAAATATATACGCACATGTTGTTTACTGAACATTACATGTGTCTCTAATTATGACTTACCAAGTAATGGATATTTATGTCCCGCTAACTTTACGCTGCTAAAACTATATTGTCTGCAGTAAGTGATAGGAGGTGTTGATTAAATAAGCATAAACAATTTCCACTAAGTTCACCCCAGAAAGACACATGTAATCTAAATTGTTTACTTTAGCTCCTCTTGAAAAACAATCGATAAAATGTTTTATTTTCAGAGGAATAAGCAATCACACTACACAAATCAATACAATAGCGAACGAACTACACGACCTGGTACGAACAAGAATTAATTAGGAGAAAGAATCAAAGTATATCAAATAATGCAATAGCGAACACACTACACAGTCTGGTTCAACTACGAATAACTGGAGAGAAAGAATCAAAGTGTATCAAATAATACAATAGCAAACACACTACACGGCCAGGTAAGAACACGAAAAAATGAAAAGAAAGCATCAAAGAGAATCAAATATTACTATAACAAACACACTGAATAGAAAGAATCAAAGTGTATCAGATAAAACAATAGCAAATACACTACACAGCCTGGTACGAACAAGAATAACTGAAGAGAATGAATCAAATGTATCAAATAATACAATAACAAACACACTATACGGCCGGGTACGGACAAGAATTAATGAGGAGAAAGAATCAAATTGTTACAAATAATACAATAGCGAACACACTACAAAGTATAGTACAACCAAGAATAAATGAAGAGAAAGAATCAAAGTTTATCAAATAATACAATAGCGAACACATTACACAACCTGGTACTAAAGGAAGAGAATGAATCAAAGTCTACCAACTAATACAATAGAAAACACATTACACAACCTGGTACGAAAAAAGAATAACTGAAGAGAATGAATCAAATTCTACCAAATAATACAATAGCGAACACACTATACGGCCGGGTACGAAAAATGAATAACGGAAGAGAATGATTCAATATGTATTAAATAATACAATAGCGATCAACACATCATACATGATGGTACAAACTGGAATGATTGAAGAGAATGAATCAAAGTGTACTTAATATACAATACAATGTCACTGCAATAAATGGTAAAATCAATAATACAGTAGAAACACACTACACAAGATGGTACCAACGAGAATGAATGAATAGAATCTGAATTTATTTAATAATGTAATAACAAACACACTACACAACATAGTGCAAAAGAGAATGACTGAAGAAAGTTAAAGTGTATTTGCATAAGCAAAAGCAATACACAACATGGTACAAATAAGAACGATTGAAGAGAATCGTTAAAAGTGTATCTAATAATACAATAAAAACACTAGAAAAATGGTACAAACAAGGAGCATGGAAATCAGCCGTTTTATACAATAGTAGCATTAAATGGTTGAAGAAGACCAAATACTTTTCAAAAATTAAGTCAATCACAGTAATTTTAAATTACAATATTTGACAGAATTGTCGTATTCACAGCAATAGCGATCAACACGATGTCTGGCTTTATGTAGTGATTTTTGATTAGGGACCCAGACAGACGAAATCGTAGTATCTGACAAACAGTAACAGATGCATTAAAACTAGTCGCCAAGTATCATTTAAAGTTCTTCGTTTGCATTTTTGTCCGTCTGTAATGCACATCAAAATATGTTTACAGCGTTTAAATGCCAGGGAGTGTGCGTATATGTCATTAAAATATATTTTCCTTCTTATGATTACCACATCTATATTTTATCACATAGATTTTGTTACAGTAATGAGAAGACACCCATTTTGATCCTGTCACTCCTCTACAAACATTCGAGGGGAAATTGTAAAGTTTTACTAAAAGTATTTTCATCAGTGTTTTCTGCAGTAATATTGAAACATATTTCGTTTTATATTTGGAGAAACGGTACAACCTTTCGAGAAAAGAAGTCGTGCTCTCGAGAACAGATGACGAGCGCTTGAGGTAAGTTGTTATAATAGTCTTGTGTTGATCCCCTAGGTTTCATAGATAAAACACACATCAAACAAGCGGCCATGTTTTTCATAAATTAGAGATAGACCCTAACATTTTCATTGATAGAAATGCATTAAATAAAGTCTAGAAATTGATTTCCAAGTCCTTGAAATTAACAAAAATGATTTCACAAATGTGCAATGTATAATAGTTTTGCTAATATCAATAACAGAAATTTTAATATTTTATTCAAAGTTGTGATCCGCAAAGAATGTCAACTCTTGCCCTGGGCTAGTACTTTAAAGCAGATTTGTTAGTTTACTTCCCTTGCAATTACACAATAGAGTAGAAAACGAAAACGGTTTAAAACACAATATTATACATTTTTGCACAACAAAATCGTTTAGGATTTATTAATATGTGTTTGATTTACCCCTGAAACACTGGTTCCTATGATTTTGTCAACTTACTTATGGTAAAAATTAACTTTTAACAAGCCGATAATAAAATGAAATACCAGTAAGTATTTTATAGTGTAGATAATACAGTTTTGCTTGTATCAAAATGTCACAATAGAAGCACTTTTGTAATACAAAACACCTGGTAGGATTAGTAAAGGTGCAATTATATTGATCTCTTTTTCCTATGCGTACATAAATCAAAGGAAGTTAGCAACTTTAGTACAAACGTTCATAAAAGAATCAGGAGAGCCATATTGGTTTGGTCTTACTGCTCGCTCAAAATTCAAAAAGATTTCACAAAAACTCAAGTTTCTTGCACAACCGTAAAATCAGATTAAACATGCGCGAGTCACATTTACAGTTGTGGGCATATGTTCACAGTATGTTTCAAATTGACATTTGTTTGTCCGGTGTATACAAAATACCCCAGTCACACATACGGCGCGGATAACTACGTTTTGCCACGGATAGAAACGCAGCAATCCGTATCGATCCGTACCTAAGCAGTACGGATTGCTACGGATTGCTACTTTAAGGTACGGCTCAGGTACGGATCGATACGGATTACTACGTTTCTATCCGTGGCAAAACGTAGCTATCAGCGCCGTATGTGTGACTGGGGTATAATATATTGATTATTTATGTATACATTTATGCCCTTCTGTAGGATTACGTTGATATGGGTTTACGTTAGGAAATGTCTTTTGCTTTAGGACATGTGTGACCTTCTTTCATTTGCTTCGATAAGCTATACTCTAGTGCACAATAAAGATGAAATGCATTTGAACAAAACGCCATTTTTACTTGTCACGGAAGTAGCATTTCTCTCCTAATTCACAACGGACAAGGTTTGCAGAATTACATTTCCCTGAAATCCCATTAATTTATAAAATAATCACATAGGAAATGTCTTTTGCTTTAGGATACGTGTGACATTCTTAGTTTTGCTTCGATAACCTATACTCTAGCGCACAATAAAGGTGAAATACATTTGAACTGACTTTTTTTGCTTGTCAAAGAAGTATCATTTCTCTCCTAATTCACATGGGACAAATTTTGCGGAATTACTTTTCCTTAAAAACGAATATCGTTATACCCATTCATTTATAAAATAATCACATTTTTGTCTCGATCAGTGGCAGACAGCTGACAATGAATTCAATGCCAATATACAGTAACGCATAGATACTTATAAAGGTCATGTGAGAATTCACTATACATAGAATTATTGCTTAAACCTGTGTCATATTGTACCTGGCTGAATCCTGTTTTGTATCAGTCTGACATAAGTTGTCTTCGAAAGACTTGGCTTACATTTGCGCTATATAATTTCAAAATATGCTAAGAACCAAAGACATATAAATCAAAGCCCTAAAAGGACTGATAGTCAGTGCTTATTGATTGTATTTCAACCA
This sequence comes from Mercenaria mercenaria, assembly GCF_021730395.1. Lineage (NCBI taxonomy): Eukaryota > Metazoa > Mollusca > Bivalvia > Venerida > Veneridae > Mercenaria > Mercenaria mercenaria. The sequence goes on from NC_069378.1 coordinate 6,348,129, forward strand.
ATACGCATGACGAGTCCACATTTCATTCATGATTTGAATAGTGTTGGTTAGCCCTCTGCATTGTAGTTCAAGACAAGAAGACTTCTAAAGGTTGTCCCTGTACAACTCGATGTAAAACTAAGTTTGCCTCAGTGTGGTACCATTTTCAAACCATACCCTAAACCCTAATCCTAACAGTAGACGGAGTGATACCGAAATATTTTGAATGTTAATATATAGTTCATAATTATTCTATAATCTGTTGCTGCTGTTTGTTGTTAAAAACAGTAGTCCTCAGTTGCTTACACACTCACACAATACCAAGATTATATAAAAATAATATGGGACTATCTTTTACACGAAGTGGTAACTGATACGTTGTATCATGATAAATGTTTTGTCAATTTTTTTATATCTATATGTTATGGACCGAACAGGAAAAAAACTATTGACGTGTGACTTCTCACTGTGACATTGATACCTTGATCTTATCTTAGAGCTAGGGGTCTGGGTGTTGTGCATAAAAGGTTAAGTTGTCTTATTCTGGAAAACATTTGTGCCAAAAGATATGAAAATTCCTTGTTAGATGGAAGAGTTATTGTCATTTGTGTCAAGTAATATTAAAATCGTTTCAACGATGAGTTATGGGTCGGACAGGAAAGAATCTCAAAGTATATACCCAACAGGAAAAGCCACGTATCAAGAATACAGCCTCCTCAAACCACACACACATAACAGTGTATGTATGATGTGCCTATGATTAACATATATATGTAATAAACTTTGATAAAGTACTATATTAAAACAACAAGAATGAAGCAACATGGTGGGGGACAACCTAGGAATAGTCAACATGAAAAAGAAACACTTAGGATTCTAAACCAGTTGAAGATGGGCACGAAACCCATCATTTTCCAAGTCACAAGACAGGGTAAATAAATGTAATCCCAACCAGGTGTATCACTGACACGCAATTGCAATGGTAACAGAAGACATGGGATGTACAACCCAAAAGTGATCTTGTAAATTTATATAAAACTAGAAATGTGTCACAGACATGGATGCCCCCGCAACATGAGAAAGGTCACAGGCAGAAGTTATTTATAGTAACAACTAAGGGAAGTTTATCTTAAAAAAATCCTAAGTCGACACAAAAATCCTTACCAGGTAGAGATAGGTTAAAATACTTTTCAAATTTGGATGTAACATGCACGTTGTACTACAGGAAAATGGTCTTGTTTTCTCCCTACGACCAGTAAAAAAAAGTTACAATATAAGCTATTTAAAGTAACTACAAAGGGAATTTATTTATTTATAACTAGGGGCCTGGTTCTTGCGCATGACATTCTGTCTCATGGGGGTATACAACTGAGGCAACCTACATCAAAATCAATCCATGCATGAAGAAGAAATGCTTAAGAAAAAGTCATTTTTGTATGTGACATTTTGCCTCTAAGTGTGACCTTGACCTTAGACCTAGGGACCTGATTTTGCGCATGACACATTGTTTATCCGTGCTTATTATTTGTGTCAAATTATTTTGAATTCGGACCATGCATGTCACAGTTATGGACCGGACACGAAGACCACATTATCAGTATATATGTAGTGAAAATGGGCTCAACCAAGGACTGTGTCCCTGACCTTTAAGCTAGGGACCTGGTTTTGCGCAAGAAACATCGTCTATCCATGCTTATTATTTGTTTCAAATTGTTTTGAAATCAGACCAAACATGTCAAAGGTATGGACCGGATACGAACATCACCCTTTCCTGAACACACAAACGGACAAACGGACAAACACACAACGGACAGGGGTAATACTAATTGCCCCCCCCCCCCCACCCACCCGGGCCAGGGCATAAAAACAAGCCTAACAGCATAAACGTACATTCACCAAGTCTTCGCGGAATACAGGACATCAGATATCACGTAACAGGTCAGAAGACTTACCAGAACAGCAAGGACTTTACAAACTGCCTATCATGGAGTCTGCCACTGGTTCCTGCAAATACTAACTCAGCAACGCTCTGAATATTTTAAACACTGGCATGTACCATTAGATTAGGACGGTATGAGGACTGTAAAATGTATAATTGGTATATGATTACAAAATACTACAAAACTACACTTCTATCTAGCGAATACTAGTATTGGAATATATAAAAAAAACTGTGCTTTGTTTTTTACACCAGTGACGCAACTTCAACACCGTTTATTTAGAAAGCGGAAGACGATTTAGAATATCCTGTCTAAAACGCAAATTAATTTCTGTATTCCTTCATAATACATTGCAAATGCATGACTTTCCACTACGTGGACGGAAGCATGCATTTCCATTACCGTCCATAAACAGGCTCAATCAAACAGAGCATGCAACATTTTCATCTTTGTCATGTTTAGCGACCTGTGGAGTTTCCACTTTTTTTAATTTTATATAAATTACTCATTTAAAGGTTTAACTATTTTTCATTATTTAGTTTCACAATTTGTATGAATGCATGTGTTTCAAAGTTGAAAAAACTGCAGTTGTTTATGAAGAAAAAGAAAGCGTAATTTATAGAAAAAAGAAAACTGATACATTTTTTGTTCGGATTAATCCTTTCTATAAGAATTATAGCATTGTCACGTGTCTCATCCCCAATATTTATACTGCTTTAAAATATCTCTTATCAATAGGCAAGAGGGATGTTTAAATGCTATAACTCTGCTGAAAAACAATCAACTTGATCATGCCGATGATATACACAATTAGGCTTGGCACTGTAAGCACATGTAAGGTATAGCTTCTTTTTTGTTGTGGACCTATTTTGCAAATGCGTGGCTCTGAGGCTGTGTTAGTGGTGCTTTGTGCTTCCGAGAAATCTAACATTTTGATAATCCTATTTTTAAGCTACATTTACTTACTTCTGTTGCATATCAACGCGAAATGCTAGCGTTACGCCAATCATCATTAGCATGTTTGGCAGGCATATTGTGTCGGTCATCACTTGAAAATCAGGGTTTAACGGAGACATTAGATAACGTTATGTCCTGCTATGCGAGAGGTTTGAAAGTGGTCAGGATAATATTGCCGACGACTCGCGGTTCAGACGAAAGATTTGGATTTTTCTGCGATAATTCCGAATAAAATTGTTTTTTTGTTATATGAACATATCTGACACCGTTTACAGTGGTACTTTATGTACATTGATAATGAGTAGTATTGCTCATGTACTTGATAAAATAGAGCTGCAATAAGTGCATGTTTATGTTGAAGATATAATTTCATAATGCCAGGTATCTGAGAGTGGTTGCCAGTTCTCGAAGACTGATTGCAGTAAAGTAATAATTTCGTTCAGATATACATCACAGAAGAAACTTGCTTTTCCCAGCAAAATGTTAATGAGCAAGTTTAAGTAGTAAAGTAATTGTTTGTGCGAAAACAGTATAACCTCATTTGACCTTTTGACCCTTGGTCAGGACTGGTCAATGCCGGACAATTTAAAAACCACAGGTTTTAAACCCAGTAAAAACCGACTAAAAAGTTTTAAAGTTAAATTTAAACATATATAATATAAGATGAGTTTACAAAATAAAACATATTGTTTGAAAGAAAGAAAATTTACAGATAATGTAAATCCTCACTTTGTTACAGCAAAAAACGGGAGGCTAATGATAAAAGTAAAATGTAAATCTTGCGGAAAAACGAAAGCAAAATTTGTTAAAAGTACTATCAAAGCAGGTAATTTAGATATTCATAAAGCAATGTTACCTTTATTACCTAAAAAAGGTTTAACACTTCAAGGATATAACTATTGTGGACCAGGAAATCCTTTAGATAACAGACCTCCTGTCAACGAACTGGATGCAGTATGTATGGACCATGACTTTTGCTATGACAGTGGTGTTAAAAAAGAGTACATGTGATAAGCAAATGCTCTCAATTTAAATAACACTAAATCAAAACATTTGGAGAAAGATTGCAAAACATTTAGTTGTAAAACCAGCTTCAAAACGAAATACAAACTTGGGTTGGGACAAAAATCAAAAAACGGGAAAAGGGGGTAGAGTATACCCCGGAATCACATGGAGCGATGAATTAGCAGAAGAATTCAAAACCAATTAAAAGAAAATTTAGGAAACGAAAAGTGATAGTTAATGACATTGATGATACTTGGTCAGCTGATTTAGTTGACATGCAAGCTTTTTCAAAATACAATAAAGGAGTAAAGTACTTGTTAACCGTTATTGATATATTTAGTAAATATGCTTGGGTTATTCATTAAAAAATTTAAACTGGAGAATCTGTTACTGAGCATTTGAAAAAATAATTTTAAAAGGGCGATTACCAATAAAATTTATGGGTGGATGAAGGAAAAGAATTTTATAATAAAAAGTTTGAATCATTTTTGAATAAAAATAAGATTATATGCATCATACTTTTTAATGAAGGTAAAGCTGTAGTAATTGAAAGATTCAATAGAACTTTAAAAGAATAATGTGGAAATATTTTACAACAATAATACTATATTATTTAGATAATTTGCAGGATATGGTTGATAAATATAACAAAAACAAAACATTCTAGTATAAAAATGACACCAACCGAAGCCAGTAAAAACTTAAATAAAGGTACTGTTTACTTTAATTTATATGGTGATTTAAAGATACCAAAGAGCAAAGCAAAATTTAAAATTGGTGATCGAGTTCGCTTAAGCAAACTTAAAAGACATTTCGAAAAGGATATACACCAAACTGGACAGAGGAAATATTTATAATTTTAAAAATTAATAATACAAACCCCAGAACATACTCTATTAAAGATTTAAATAATGAAATAGTTCAAGGTTCATTTTACGGACAAGAACTTTTACTACTACACAAGAAGTTTTTTAGAACTGAAAAAGTTATTAGACGAGACTTAAGAAAAAACAAGCTTTAGTAAAATGGAAGGGTTATAGTGAAAATTTAATAGTTGGGTTCCGTTTAGCGAATCTTGAACAAATTTAATTTAGAAAATAAAAATGTTTAATTATATAAATGAGCAATAAAAATCTAATTTCTAATAATGGAATAGAAACAATAGATCAATTAATTATTCACTTAACTAAACTAGCTGCTGCTTACAGAAAAAGTTATAAGTTTTGCGGAAGAGTAAGTACTGGATTATATATACAGCAGGTATTTTTGGTTTGCTCAGCTGCATTAGCACTTGTTCCAGCTATTCCTGTATTTGTAGCAGTTGCTGGTGCTGTTCCATCAGTAATTACCATATTTACAAAACAGACTAAACTTGACGACAAGAAATTTATTTTAAAAACACATCATCACAAAATAAAACAACTTATAACAAAAGCACGGATTGGAAAAGTAAATAAAGAAGATCCAAATAAAGTTATTCAGGATATTTTTACAATACTATTAGAAATGCAGAAAGAAAAAATTATTCAACACCTCTTGAAATGCTTTATGAAGGAATTTAAACTTAACGGATATAAAAGTAAAAAAGAAGAAGAGCTGTATTAACTTTAACTTTAATTAAAGATTTTTTCTATAAGTATTTTATATAAATGAGAAAAATTATATCAGTTGAAGGTAATATTGCATCAGGAAAAAGTACGTTTTTAGATATTATTAAAGAATATAATCCTAATTTTAATATAATTCCAGAACCAATTCACGAATGGCAAAATGTTATGGACTCTGATTATAATTCATATAACCTTTTTGAACTTGCTGCTCAAGAACCTTCAAATATTTATTTCCTTTTCAGCTAACACTTTAAACAATCATATAAAAATGCTATCTTCTGCTAAACAGTTTGATGGTGTTTCTGTCCTTGAACGTTGTTATTTAACTAACAGTAACGTTTTTACAAAACAACATCACGACAACGATGTTTAAATGACCCTGAGTGGGCAGTATACAATCTTTTCTTAACTGATCATATTATAAACACATATGGAAAAACCCAATTGATGGATTTGTTTATGTTAAAACCGATCCAGAATATGTTTAAAAGACTTCAAAAAGAAGAACCAGAACGGAAGAAAACAAAGTTGGTTTAAATTATTTAGAAAAACTACACAAATTACACGAAGAATGGTTAAACAGAATGTTTCAAGAAGGTATTAAAATTTTAACAGTTGATAACAATTTAGAAAAAATGACTTTAAAATTTATTCAAAAGATATAGATAATATAAAACAAATTTCTCAAATAAATATAATTTCATTAGGTGCGTTTTTAAAGATTTTTTTCTATAAGTATATTATATATAGAGGGTTTAAATTTAGAAAGGTAGATAGAATGATTATGCCAAAATTATCTAGCACTTTAGGAGAAATAATGAATCCAGACAAATATTCATATAAGAAAGTTCTTAAAAGAAGAAATGTTATTAAATCAAAACTTGATCAAATAGTTAGCGATGAATATAAAATCATGTCATGATAAATTACAAAATGTTTATAGATCGTTATCTTTTAAAAAATAATTTATTTGAATGGAACTGCGGTTGTCTATTAACTGAAGAAGAAAATGTTTGAAAGATTATGTGATTGTCCCAGACCAAATAATATTCGAAACAATCCTAAAAATGTTATTGTAACCGACTGTGATACTAATGAAAAAAAAACATATAAAAGCAATTATGCAGCGTCTAAAGACCTTGGTATTAATTCTGGGTTAATAACAATGTGCTGCAAAGGAGAAAACCGAGTAAAATGTGGAATATCAAAAACTAATGGAAAAAGATATAAATTTAAATATTTTAATTCTTCTTAAAGATAATTTAAAACTTTATTTATTTTATTATTTTTTTAATTATTTTTTTAATTATTTTTTTAATCCTTTTTTGCTTAACGAATTTTATTTTCTAAATATAAATATAGATGGAAATCGAGAGTCTACAAACGATATTATAAGAAATTAAATAAATTACATATAGACAAGATCCAAAGAATCAAGTATATTTAACTATAAACGACTCTTATGAAATACTTAAATCTGAACTTAAAACTTTAAAAGGTATAAAATAAACGTTGTTTTAAAAATAACTTTTGCAAAAATGGATAAAACTGATACAATATATAAATCAGCTTATTTTCAATCAAAGGCTTTAGAAATTATTAACACAAATGAAATAATAAAAACTTTACATTAAGCTTTTGATGAAATAATAAATAGAATTGGTAATTGGATTTCTGAAGGAAGTGGCTGGAGAATAGAGTCAGTTGATGCTCATTATAATAAATAGATATAAGTATAGTCCATTGGCTGCTTCAGTTATTTAGAATTACCAAATAAACTACAAAATTCAATGAAAGGATTAATAAATATAAAGAACGATGATAATGAATGTTTTAGATGGTGTCATTTAGCTTATAAATTCCTGTTAAAGAAAACCCTCATAGAGTTTCAAAATATAAAAATATAAAAACGATCTTGATTTTTACTGGAATTAAATTTCCTGTTACATTAAATCAAATACCTAAAATAGAAGTTTTAAATGAAATATCATTTAATATATTTGGATATGAAGAACCTACGGGAATTTATCCATTGTACATATCAAAATATCAATACGAAGAACACTGTGACATGTTGCTAATTACTAATGATAAAATAACTGATGATGACTGTAAGAGGATTAAAACCACTGTAGTCCAACATTATGTTTGGATAAAAGACTTTAATAGATTAATGAATAACAAAACAAAAAATACAAACAAGAAACATTTTTGTAGATCTTGCCTGCAACATTTTACTCAAGAAAGAATATTAAATGAACACACACCAAACTGTTTAGCTATTAATGGTATCCAAGGTGTAAAAATGCCAAAAGAGGGAAGCAAAGTACAATTTAAAAATTATCATAAAGGTTTAACAGTACCTTTTGTAATTTATGCTGATTTTGAATCAATAACTAAAAAAGTTTTAACTGCTTTACCATCAACTGAATCTTCATTTACTGAACCATATCAAAATCATATAGATTGTGGTTACGGCTATAAATTTGTTTATTATTATGATAACAGTTATACTAAACCAACCCAGATTTATAGAGGCCCTAATGCAGTTTATAAGTTTATTGAAAAAATGCTTGAGGAAGAGGAATATTGTAAAGAAATATTTAGAGATAATTTTAACAAAGAACTAAGAATGTCTAAAAAAGATGAAAGTGAATTTAAAAACAAAAGTTTTGTCATATCTGTGAAAAAGAATATATAGAAGGTGAAGTGCCAGACCGTGATGAAAAACAAAGTTTTCCAAACGGACCAAAGGTCCGGGATCATTGTCATATAACAGGAAAATTCAGAGGAAGTGCTCACTCAGAATGTAATATTAATTTTAGACTAACACACAAAATTCCTGTTATTTTTTACAATTTAAGAGGTTATGACGGTCATTTTATTATGCAACAAATAGGGAAATTCAAAAAAGAAATTAATGTTATTCCTAACAATATGGAAAGATATATGGCATTTATGATTTCTGACTTGGTCTTTATTGATTCATTCCAGTTTATGTCTCAATCATTGGATAACTTAGTAAAAAATATTCCAGAATTTAAATATTTATCTCAAGAATTTGATTGTGAAAGCATTAATTTATTAAAAACAAAAGGTGTTTATCCATATGATTACATGGATTCATTTAAAAAATTCAAAGAAACAAAAATTACCTTCTAAAGAAGATTTTTATTCAATTTTAAATGAAAACACACATATCAGACAACGAGTATGAGCATGCTAAAAATATCTGGAAAAAATTTAAAATAAAAACAATGGGAGAATATCACGATATATATTTAAAAAACTGACGTATTACTTTTAGCTGATGTATTCGAAATTTTAGAAAATTATGTTTAGAGTACTACAAACTAGATCCTTGTCATTATTTTAGTTAGTCCTGGCTAGCTTGGGATGCAATGTTAAAAATGACTGGAATTAAGTTAGATTTAATAACTGATATTGATATGTATCTTTTTATTGAAAAGGGACTGAGAGGAGGAATAAGTTATTATTTCAAACAGATACAGTAAAGCAAACAATAAATATATGAAAGATTATGATCCCAAACTTGACAGCAAATACATTATGTACCTCGACGCCAATAACCTTTACGGTTGGGCTATGTGTCAACCTTTGCCTCTGGAAACTTTAAATTTATATCCGAAAAAAAAAATTCAAGAAATTAATTGCAAAAGGTAAAAGTAACTTTATAGTTGAATGTGATCTTGAATATCCAAAAGAATTACATAAAACCCACAACGATTATCCGTTTGCTCCTGAAAAAATTAAAAATACCAGACGAATGGCTTTCCAATTATAGTAAAAATATTAAAACAAAATTTGAAATAGGAAAAAGTAATGTAAAAAAATTAGTTCCAACTTTAATGAAAAAACAAAAATTATGTAGTTCATTATAAAAATCTTGAACTATATACACAATTAGGGTTAAAAGTAACAAAAATACATAAAAATATTAACTTTTGACGAAAGTCCTTGGTTAAAAACTATATTTGATTTTAATACTCAAAAAAGATCTAAAGCAAAAAATTCTTTGAAAAGGACTTTTTTAAGTTAATGAACAACTCTGTATTCGGTAAGACGATGGAGAATTTACGGAAGAGGGGTTAATATTAAATTAACTCATGATGAAAACATTTTATTAAAATATATAGCCAAGCCTTCATTTGTTAGTTCAACGATGTTTAACTCTAACCTTTTTGGAATTCATAGAATAAAAGAAAGTTTGTTATTAAACAGACCTTGTTATGTTGGAATGTGCATTTTAGATTTATCAAAAATATTTTAAAGTATGATTTTCTTATAATTACATTAAGGAAAAGTACGAGGGTAATTGTAAATTATTATTCACTGACACTGATTCATTATGTTATGAAATTAAAACCAAAGATGCATATGAGGATTTTTATAAGGACAAAGATTTATTTGATAATAGTGATTACGATAACACTCAAAATTTTTTTTCGACAATAATAAAAAAATAATTGGAAAATTTAAAGATGAAGCTGCCGGCATTCCCATTGTTGAATTTGTCGGATTAAGAAGTAAAATGTATTCATATTTATTAGAAAACGAAGTTAACGTTAAAAAATGTAAAGGAATTAAAAAACTTGTTGTTAAGAAAACAATAGTTCATAAAAATTACAAAGATACTTTGTTTAATTCAACCCAAACTAATCACACCTTTAAAGTTATTCGTTCTGATAAGCATAATCTTTCCAGTTATGTTATAAATAAAACATCTTTATCATGTTATGATAAAAGGTATATTCTTGATAATGGTATTGATACATTAGCTTATTCTTAAATTAATTCTTAAATTAACTCTTAAATTATAGAACCATAAATTGTTAACTGAATATTTTTAACGTTTAAAGAATTAATATAAATAACATCATTTATTTTAAATTTATTAGCATAATTAATAGAAATAGATTCATTTTTTCTGTTATTTTTTACATCGTAACTTTGAAGAATTACATTTTCTTTATTTTTTAGTTGTAATTTAGCTTCTCCTTTATCTAATTTAATTGCATCAACAAGAATAATTAAAATGCAATTAAAACTAATTCTTACATTATTGCCATTTTGAACTAAACCAGGACTAGCATTTACAGTTTTCCATTGAAATAATCCACTACCGGTATCTTGGGTATAACATGTTAAAAACAATAGAGGTTTTCTTATTAATTGTGTGAGCTTCCAGCTCTCAGGGACTGACGTCCATCTTTCTATTTTATTTACTTTTTCATTTATATTATTGAATATTCCCATTATATTAATTATTCCAGTTAAATAAAAACATAGTTTTAATAAGTTTTAATTAAAACTATTGTTTTAACCTTTTTTATTAAAATAATTTATAAAGTTTGTTCATTTACTCTTTGATTGTTAAACTTTTAGTATTTTATACAATAAATCATACAACGGTACTTTATCCTGTAACATTTTAATGAAAAATAAACAATAATCACCCCAAAGTGTACTTGTTTTGTCTTGATATTGAACATTGTTGTATTTTACATTTGGTATATACTTAATTACTTCTTTCGGCGGAGGAAGTCCAAATGGATCGAAATACATATTATTTAAGTAACAGACCCAATGTGTTCCCGGACCAATAGAGTCGTCCAAATTTATAATTCCACACTCGTCCTTTACTTTTAATTTTAATAAATTATTTCTACTAAACACTCCCTAAAGTTTTTAATTTTTAATTGGTTTACCCATTGTTCAATTTCAAGTTAGATATTGGTTTGTTTATAATTTTTTTTTTTTTTTTACTATAGGAATTCGTCTGTAAGGTCTCCGTTGAGAATCAATCTGTATGCCCTGGCCATGCCCCTTACCACTTAACAAAGATGTAATCAAAGGTATCCCTAGACTAGCAGCCAACATACCTAAAAAGCCGCCATTTTGTTTTGTTTTTGTGTTAATTTAATCACTCCAGATCCTACTAGTTGCTTTCTTTGATTAGGTGTAAGATATGGTGATATCATATTTCTCTTATCATTAGTTACTGAAATTCTTCCCCCTGGGAGAAGAGAGGACCCATTGGGTCCGATCATACCATTCCCAAGTAACTTACTGACACCAGTACTAGCCAGTCCAGAAAGGGCTCCAATGCCTAGAGGGGCTAGCATTTTTGGAGCTATTTTCGCTGCCATTGGAAGAAATGTTTTTCCTAACAAACCAGCCAAAGCTCCTAAAAATCCGCCATTTTGACCTTGACTGGACATCTGTTTTTTTGAAATTTTAATTTCTAATCCCTTCTTATTTGCAACAGCTTTTCTAATTTGATTAATTTGTGTTTTTGTTAAAAGTAAAGGAAAGTTTCCATGTAATTGTTCATGTTTTAATCTAAAAGTATGTGGAATTTTATTATTATAAGCTTGTGCTAAATTTTTCTTTTGTCCATCTGTAAGGTTAACTTTATATTCAATATAATTTGATTACCATTATATATAATTTATATTTATTTTATTTAAACAATAACAAGTTCATTTCCCAAAAGTTGTTATTTCAACTGTTTCCTCATATAATACAATTGCGTAAAAAACAAATATTAGCTGCTGGTGGAATATTTAATTTAGCTGTTAATGTAATATGCTTAGGATCTTCTGTTATTACTTCCCTTTTTATTTCCAAGTTAAAATGAACAAATCCAAATAAACTATTAAAGTTTGATCTATTTAGCAGACTCCCGGTAGTCTTATTATTTTGTTTATAATAATAATTAATTACATCATCATATATTCTTGATATACTTGTGTATTCTGTTTCTGGATAAAAAACACCATTACCAACTTCAAGACGACAGGAGCTCAAAGTGCAATTAATTTTCATTTGCTGCATTAATTTTAAATGTATCTAATAAATGTGGATTATGTTCTTGTGAATTACTTTTATCAGGTCGTTGTAAATAAACAAATACATGTTGTGGTTTTGTTACACCAGCCGTTATTCTAAAGGTTATATTAGTTTGTTGTGTGTCACTTGATTGCGTCACCATTTCCCGTAGGTATGACCATCTTGCTTTTGTAAATCTTTCAGAAATTAAATTAAGTCCAAATTCATTGAAAATTAAACGTGGAACCCATAGAATTAATTTTGTTACAATTACTCTACCAGCATCAGCAGCATGTCACAAATTGACATACGGGCCTTAATTTATCTGTAGTGTAAATGCAGGTATTGCATCATCTTTTTGTAAATTTTTGAGTTATTGAGGTAAATGTCAGATTTCACGCATGAAATACTCTCATGTTTTTCTGTATTCATAACTTAAATTTCCATGTAAATTTCATTAAATTCTGTTCAGTAATAAGAAAGTTGATATTTTATAAACTTCAGTTAATTTATGTTTTATCCCCAAAACCACTATAATGGGCCTCAATTGTCAATTTAAATCCGCGCCAAAGTAGTTAGATTCCCCGGCTATATCGTGAATCCCGTGGAAAAAACAAATAGTCGGAGTCCACGGCTTAGCCGTGAATCCCATGAAATTTAGTATTTGGCGGGACATTATCCTTTAAATAGACTGGATAGATATGCCTTGCGCACACACCTTCCGACTTTATAGACGAATCTATGTCTGAATTATTTTCTTGCTAGAAATTTATGCTCGATCGAGGTAAGAAATTTATTTGTTAGATTTTTGTATGATTTTTGCATTACGATTTTTATTTGGTAAATTTTTGTGCATTCTACAGAATTCAGTAACATTTACTTTTCGGCATATGATTTTAGCTAGTTTCGGTATGTCAGGATGATTTATTAAATTTTTCAGACTTTTGTAAATTATTTCGAAAGAGGAATCTAAAATGTTTCATTTTATATAAGATGTTAGATTTATACTGAAATTGTATCGTGATAATTTAAAGCACTGTTTCAAAAATTTATGTCAAACATTTTGTTAATTATGGAAACGCCATTATGCATTGTATTGTTATTATAAATCTATATGGCAAGTCTAGTACTGTGTATGTAATATATTATTGTAATTTGTAATTGTGTGCCAGTCTATAGCACATCTAATTAATGTCCGTTGTAGTGTATGGCATTAGATATTATATGGATGCCAACTATCATATAACGTTTGATTTACATTGAATTTTGTTAATTTGTAGTTGTAAATAATAGCTGCAGTTTATCATTTCCATTACTATAATGTTTCATCATATACTTTTCATATCTGTTTCATACTTTAATTTTAGTCTTTTAAGTAAGTAATTTTGTAATAATGGAAGTAATAAGTGACGTATTTTTAATCATGTGACGTTTGAACTTAGTAGCACATATGTTTTGTATAAGTAGCACGTATTATTTATGGGAGCCTACGGAGGTATGGTGTACCCAAAGGAGCAGTTTTATGCCCTGACTTATTTGTTTTGCTATGGTGCTTACCATATGTTATATATTTTAGCTTCTTCCGCCAGACGATTTTACCTGGTGATGTCATAACCCGGAAGTACAATGCCCGAGGTTCACTTGTCTTCACTCGCCTGGATGTGATATTCCCAGCGCAGGGCTTACGTCCCATGGTTGTGCCGTAAACCGCAAAGACGATGATTTTTGTTATCCTCTGAAGTCAGCTCAGGGATGCAATCACCTACCACCATAGGGAGCCAATACGGAATCAACGTATTCACGGTTTAAAGGGACTGAATTTAGAGATCTGTTTTGTCTGTGCTACTTAAAGTTCGCAATTAAATTAAAGAACTGTGTCACGTCAGATTAGAATGGAATTATAAGAACTTTTGTATCTAGAGATACTGAACTTTTTTTTTCTTTCTTATAATCAGTTATTTTTTCTTTTCATATCTATTCATTGTTAATAATCATCTTATGTAAATAAATTTGTAAATATTGTAAAGGGTGTTGATTTGTTCTGATGGTTACTGTCGCCGGTACGGCCTTTCCTGTCACACAGCATTAGCTCTAAAAATTAATTCATCATCATCTGTCAGCTGCAGTGTTATTTGAATTTGACTTGGAGGTATAATGTTAGTTTCTAAACCCTGAAAAAATGAATAATTATTTAATGGAATTTTAGCATTTACCTCTTTACCACCCTGGATTGATAACTTCCTAGAAGCAAAACCACTATTATATCCAGCTTGATCATTCCTGCTCTCAACAGTAGCAGTAGTATCTAAATAAATAAACTCATTTGTTCCAGTTGATTTTGCATAATCCTCAGACAATTCAACCGAACTTTTTACATTTACTACCTTATATAAATTATTACAATCATATACAATTTTTCCATTTTGTTTAACAACTAACTGATCAATTAATGAAGCAGCATTATTAATTAGGGCAATTTGATTATCATCATAATTATTACCATCAACAAGCTTATTTACTTTAAAACTTACTTCAAAATAAGCATTAAACCAATCAAAATATGAGCTTCTATCATTAATTGTAAAATGATATCCGTTTTTTTGTTGCTTAACATTATTTCCCAAGACAGATATTAAGGCTGTATCTAATTGAATAGGAGTTAATTCATATCTTTCACAATATTGTTTTGTTCTAAACATGTATATATTATATATTATTTTATTTTTTTATTAAAGTTAAAACTTTAGTTTTTATTAAAGTTAAAACTTTAGTTTTTATAAATTAATCTGTTAATACGTTTACGTGTCCCAGATCCTGACAATATTCTATTTATTCTCATATGAATATCCTCCTCTTTATCATTATTATTTTTATTATTTTTACTGCTATTCTTTTCTTGTAATTCATCAGCAATTAAATTACCAACTGCCGGAGCAGGTTTCTTTTTAAATTTTTCAACAATTTTATTAGCAGCTAAATTTCCAACTTCTGTTCCAACCTTTTTTGTTCCACTTTCTAGTGCTGCTTTTCCTGCTGTTTCCAAAGCTTTTTTTCCAGCTGTGCTAATTGAAGATGCAACTCCGCTTGAAAACAATTTCGTTAAAGTGTCAAAGATACCTGTTCCGTGTATGATTTCTTTTCCTGTGTGAGCATCAACATAAATAAATATTCCTTTATTTTTGTCATAAACCTTTTTGTACATTATATAAAACTAAAATTTATAATTTCATATTTCTTTTAATATTAGTGTAAAACTTGTTTCAACCTCATTAAAATTAATTATTCTACCAAATACATCTGAAAATATATATTCTAATTGAATTTATAATATATTTATTATTTCAGAATATCCAACTCTTTGTGGTTCTTTTGTAAATGGATAAGCTCTTGTTAATCTGCAGTACTTAAAGCATAGATAATATCACTGAAATTACCATCAACAAGTGAATTATCAATAAGATCGCAATGAATGTAAATTGTATCCACAGAGTTAGTTATTTTTTGGTGTTGTAGTTCCCCATTCAGTATTTTCCAATTTTTTTCTCAAATCCAAGCAATGTATGAAAATTTGATTTTTTCTAAATCCAACATAAAATTATCTTTAATTGAAATCAAAATCTTAAAACTACTTAAATCAAATTCCAAACTATTGGTGCAATGTCTGATTTATCAAATTCATAATCACCATTACTTATTAATGTTTCCCTAATATAATTATTAATATCTGTGTAACTGTAAGAACCATTTGTAAATATGATATCTTTCCAATCTTTACCATTATTATAACGAATTCTTTTATTATCATATTCATCACTAATATTATGCCAAGAGTAGGTCATAGTGTTAATACTATCCAAACCAACAACATAAGTTTTATTTTTATCTAAAATTAAAGAACGACTAAATCTGATTGTAAAATCACTCGGAGTATATTTATTATCGTTTTTAACTGTTTCAGAACTTAATACTATTTTTTGTTCCATTTATATATTCAAGAAAAATATTTTTTATATAACATTTCATGTTGTTCTGGTAAGAGTGAATTCATTTTTAATAATTGATCTACTACCCTAATACCTTCATTTTTTAGTTCTTCATTATTATTTCCAGCATCAATCGAACCACAAATTAACTCCAACTCATTAACCAGTTCTTTTGGATTACATGGACAAACGTCATAACCTTGTCCTCTAATTACTTTTTTAAATTTCATAGATCTTTTATTGATAGGTAATCCTGACTTTTCTGTTAATTCTTTGAATATTTTTCTTGAATGAATTGAATGTTTTTTATTATTGTTATATCTTTTATTAATCAAATCAATCAAATCATTATCTACTTCAGTATTAATTACTTCTTTTCCAGTTCTTTGATCCTTAGCAATTAATCTGTTGTGACCATAAAGTTTATTTAAGTTAATAATTAAATTACCATATTGTCCATTTGGTGAAACTTTATATGGGTTATGATATCTTATTTCTTTTCCCATATACTTTTTTCCTTGTTTTAAAATATCAATGATTACGTCTCTATATTTTTTATAATTTTTTCCGACTTAGCTATAATGCTTCCTTTGCTTCAGATCGAAATTTGTTTTGTTTTCTTTCTAGTTATTGCACCAGATTCATTACCCAATTTTTTTATATCCTTTGATACTTTTCTATGATATTTTCTACTTCTTTTTCTAGTCATTTTTCATCTGGATCTTTAGATTTGCTGTGAAAAAAATCAAACACTTCTTGCGGCGTATAATATTGTTTTTCATCTAAAAGATCTAAATCAATATCTTTATTAAAATTAACTGTAAATTCTTTTGGTCTTGCTCCCAATTCTTCTTCTAAATTCTTCTGATTCTTCAGGAAATTCTCTAGTGTCTTCAAACTCATCATCTTCATCATCCAAACCCATATGATCTTTCGGCGGTAATAATCGTATTGGTTCTTGGAATAGCTCTTCCAACCCTTTTAGATTTTCTGCTTCTTGTATCTTATCAGCAAACTGTTCTGGAATTAATGCCAGTTTGTTCTTTAATTCCGGGTTTAATGCTTTTAACTGACTTGACAATTCTTCTTTTTGACTTTTTATTCCTTCAGTAATTGGCTTATAAAGTTCAGTGTACATATCCCGATTTGTAGCTTTTTAATTTTTTCTCTCATTATTTCTTCTCTAAGAGCTCTCATCTTTTGCCCGACTAATTTTTTTCTTATTCTTATTTCATTAAGTTTTGATTGCATTTATATAATAACGTAAGATAATGTAAAATAATGCAAGATAATGTAAGATAATGTATTATTATTATATATAAATGGAAATTCCAAATTATGATACAGAAAGTGATAAATCCAATAACTTTACACAATTTTATCCTTTTATGCCAGATTCATGTTTTAGAATGTTAATATGTGGATCGTCTGGATCTGGAAAAACAAATACACTAATGCATATACTTCGAAAACCTCTTATATATTATGATAAATTATACTTATATGCTAAAAACCTAGAACAATCTAAATATCAGGATTTAATTAAACTTTTAAATGGAATTGCAGAAAAAAAATAAAATAAATCCAAATGAAATACTTGAATATTCAGCTGATCCTAACCAAATTGAACCATGCGATAGCCTTGAATCAGAAAAACAAAAAGTAGTAATATTTGATGATTTTTGTATGTGAAGATAAAAAAGTTCAAAATGAAATAACAAAATACTTAATTCAAGGACGTCACAAAAACTGTTGTGTTATTTATTTAAGTCAGTCTTACTAATAAAACACCAAAAGATATCCGTATTAAAATGTTCACATTATATTTTATTTGAAAGTCCAGGTAAACGAGAAAATGATATGATTTGTAATGAACAAAATATTAACCCTAACTCTTTTGCTAATGCAACAAATCAAAAATATGATTTCTTATATATTGACAAACCAAGGAAGTTTTTTAGAAAAAACTTTACTGGTAATATATAATAATTATATAATGGGAGTTTTTAATGATGTAAAACAAATAAGTGAACCTGACAGTATAAGTAAAGTTAAATTTGATATTGATTTAAGTAATTATGCTACTAAAAAACAATTCAAAAAACTTAAAAAGGAAACGGAATCATATCTTCACAAAAATAAGGAACTTGATAACACAATGAACAGAGCATTAGATATGGGAGGTAATAACCTTATAAACCTAGGAGATCCAGATAAACCCAACGATGCAGTTTCAAGACGATTTATGTTTAAAAAAGTTCAAAGTGTAATAGATAACTATAATCTTGAAGACATCAAATCTATAAAACAAACACTAGAAGCAGAAGTAAAGAACATTGAAGAATTAACAAAAGACTTAAAAAACAATTCATTATTAATAGTTGAATTACAAGATAAAATTGAAAAAGAAATGAAAGCTATGGTTGATTCTATTAAAGAACTTGAAGAGAAATCTGATTTGACAGATGACAACATAAAAAAAGTATTTAGAACCAATTTTGAAAAGTTATACAATCAAGTTCAAGAATTAAAAGATAGTATGATTAAACATGAAGAACTAAAAGACAAGATTATTGAGGCTGAGAAAAAGTTACAAAATATGTATCAGTTAGAAATCAAAACAGAAATAAATAAACTAAATTCTGAAACTGAAAATAAGCATAAAGATTTATTAGAATTAATTTCAAATAAACTTGCAGAATATAAATCTGAACTGGAAAAGGCAGCTTCACAAAGAGGTGATGATCATGACACAGCATTAGATAACCTTAAAAAAGAGCTCAATTCTAAAATAGATGACTTTAAAAAACAAATTCGAGTTTGGATTAGTACTGTTGACAACCGTCATAATTTAAAGTATGCAGACTTAAGTAATAATACAAAAAAATTACAAGATGATATTAATGAATTTAATGCTAAAGTTGAAAAACATAAAAATGAACTGGACTTTGTAGTTGGAAAATCAGTTAAACAAGGAGAATCAATTATTGCTAATGCTAAAGCAATTAACACAATTAATGATCAGCTAGAAAATTTTAAGAAACAACTTCGGAACTTGATTAGTACTGTTGACACACGTCACAATTTAAAGTACGCGGAATTAAGTACACTTACAGGTTTATTACAAAAAGATATTAATGAATTTAAAGATACATTTAATGATAAAATTAAAAAAATAATAAATGATCTGGACTCTGTAGTTGAAATATCAACTAAACAAGGAGAATCAATTACTGCTAATACTCAAGAAATTTCTACTGATACCCAAGAAATTACAAAAGTAAAAAATGTTTTTCTAAAACAAGAAACACAATTAGCTAGAACAAAAGGCGTTGTTGACAATTTATCTGCTTCTGAAGTTGCTACAACAAAACGACTTGATGATTTAGCTGAAATAATTTTTCAACTTAAAAAGAATGATAAAAAAAATAAAAGAAGAATTGGAAAAGAAATAGAAAAAGTAAAAACATGAAGTGTTTCTTTTTGAATTAATAGTTTTTTATGAAACAAATCCAATGTTTGGATACAATTTTTATGAATACATAAAATGAAAAAGTATTTTTTAAACCCTCAGGGTATCTGGATATATCAACATATGAAGATATGGCCGGTCTGAGCTATTTGAATGCACTTCAATTAAGATCTGGAATTACCGTAGATTTTAAAGATTTTATACACATAAACCAACAATATAAAATAGCTGTACCAGATGTACTTTTGAGGGGTGTGTTTATAGTCGAAAAAACCGGAATTTATATAATAGATATTATGATTTTATTAACGGGGGCCAAGCCCATAGGTGAACCGGATAAACCGATTAAAAGCCCAATATCACATTTTATATTTAGGTGGTGGAATGATAATGATGATCCATTTCTTAGTATATTTGATAATGTAAATAAAGCAGCTGAGGACTTTGACACTGATCTGTTAGTATCTATTTATAAGAAAAAAATTAAAATTTATTTAACACAAGGGACAATGTTTGACATTCATCCTTATGACGATTCAACATCTACAGAAGTAACATTTACGCTTTTGACGGATAGTTACATCAGATTCTACATATCGGATGAACCTATATCTTATGATAGAAACAGACTTTTGAGTTAATCTTTAGTTTTTATTAATTACTGTGTTTTTTATTTAACTGGAAATAATTTAATATAATGGGAATATTTAATAATATAAATGAAAGCGTTTGTTCAATCATGCATATGCCTATGGCATACTCAAACGATTGAGTGATTTTCATAACATAAAAGTATTATGATATTCAATCATGTGTATACCTATAGCATACTCAAACGGTTGAGTGATTTCAGTTGTTTGTACTTAAATCTTGTAATACTTGTTTAATAGTTGTTAAAAAATGCAAAAGCCGTGTTATGTACATTTATTTTAACCCCGACGCCAGGTAGAATTTATTACGTGCACACCCGACGCCGGGGTGAACCATTAGTCTTTCCTAAGAGACCTCAACTGTAGGCTCACCATACAGCTGGTTTTTCCTAAATCATCAAACCTACCCGGTTTTTGCAGCCAGAATCACCTTCAAACCCCATTGTTCGTTGCCTCCCGAAACCTTCGAAACTAGAGACAAGAACGAAGTAAGGCAATTCAGTGCTATTACAACATTGACGGAAGAATTCTTTATGTGCACAACCAGTCAATGTCATAACAGCAGGCTGTAACCGTTAACAGACAAGGCGACCCAGTACACAAACCATACTGCAAGCTACCTTTAAACAGACAAGGAAGCGTCAGATCGACTTCCGGAACTAAGCGTAACATAACACAACTCAATGATATAAAAGTTGAAACCGGTTATATATAGTGTATATTCTTTATTATATAGTGTTATGGTTTTGAAATTATCATAATTTTATTTTCATGTGTTATAATTTATTCAATTACTTTTTGTTTTTAAATAATAACCAACTCCTAAAGTAATTTTATTCTTCCAATATTAATTAAAAAATTTGAGAATTTCAAAAAATAAAAAGGGAAATTTATTGTTTTTTTTTTAATTTCAATTAAAAAAAAAGGGGGGAAGATTTTAAAAACTGACCTGTTAATTTTTATATTTACCATTTGGTTTCCCGGTCTGGTTATTTTTAGTTTGAAATTTTCTGTTTCAGGGGAATTATTAATGAATTTAGGTTTTGGTACATTTTGTCATTTCTAAATGCTTTAACAGTTGTTTTATCTTGTAGAGGTTTTAAAAAAAAGGAAAGTAAAAAGGAAATTTAAACAGAAAATAAAGTGGTCTAATTAAAACCACATTATTTTTTTTTCCCCTGAGTTTTGGGCCCAAACTTACTCATTTTGTCTCCGGGGTGTAGTTTTTAAAAATTTTTTAAGTGGAAACTTTTTTTTAAATAAAGCATATGTTTTTTCATTTAAAAATCATCTTTAATTAAATCTTTTTATTTTAAAACAGAGGTTTTTACGGGGTTTAAAACTGTGGTTTTTTAAAAATTGCCCGGGCATTGCCCAGTCCTACCAAGGGTAAAAAAGGTCAAATGAGGTTATATGTTTTCGCACAAACAATTACTTTTACTATTTTATAATTACCAAGTGATTTCAATATAGATAATACGTTCGGGAAAAAACGCCCATAGCAAGTAATATAAGAATTTCAAATTATTACCCCGAAGGGTCATCTTTCTTTTGGGAAAAGGCCCCTTTATTTTTAGAAAGGGGGAAATGAGGTAAACCTAACTTAAATATTTTTTAAAACTGTATTAAATTTCAGTATTTTTTTTTTTTTTCTTTTTACGAATTTTGGTCACCAGAACCTTGCATAGTCAAAAAGAGATTGAAATAGTTTTTCCTGCGTATTAAAACGTTAAAATCAAACCCTTGGGGGTTACCAAATCTATGTTTCTGAAAATTAAATTTTTTCTTATTTAAAACCAAAAAGCGGTACAAAAAAAGAAACTAAGTACAAATTTATAAAAACCCTTTTCCCAAAATTTCCAAATTAATTCGTTTTTTAAACATTTAGAAAAAAATGGGCATAGAAAAATTTCGAATTATCAAGAACTTTTTTTATCTGGTTCCGGTAAAAAAGGCAGTGCCTTTAAGTGCAAATAGTCACGTATCGGCTTTATGATGAGAATCTCGTGAAAATTATTAAATTTTTTTCGAAAATTTAATTTGTTTAAATAAATAATGAAAATTATTTAGTAATAAATTCTCTCAAACACGCTTAGTGGCGTTTTCAGAAGAAAAAGGGAAAAAATTAAAAACATTTTAAAAATACAGAAAAAATATCCGACGAGTTTTTCGTCTTTCTGTACTAGAATGAATCTTAAAAGTCATTTTGTGAATTGACAATTTCGCTTTTGTTTTTTTTTATTAAAAATATTACCCTTTATTCATAACTTTGATACTTTAAAAATCTTTTTTATAGAAAAAATTTTTTATTTCAAATATTAATTAAACATTAATTAATTTCATGCGAAAATTAATACCCTGAAAGAATTTTTAAAAAGCACGACTTTTTAACCTATTTTGGCACGAAGGTAGTGGGTGCTGAAGCATGTTTAGAATCGGGTTCCCAAAATTAACTTCAAAAAACCCGGGCAGAAGCAAAGTAAAAAGTGAAAACTGAGTCCCCAAGAAAAAGTTAAAAAGTTTAAACATGGTGCCGCTCTGTCAAAAATAAAAACCAAATAATAACTTCAAATGGAACAATACTACCTAAATGGGGAAAATATATTATACAAAAGTGATTAATTTCACTGAACGAAAAAAAACCTTTAAAAATAAAAAAGTTAAAGTTTGCCCTTTTTAAGCTTCAAATAGTTTTTTTTCCCATTTTTTAAAAATTGATCCCCTTTACAATAAATCGTGTTTTTAGTTTTTTATTCTGTTTTGAAATGTTTTTAAAAAGTGTAAAGTAATGATTCAAAAAAATTTACCCCGTTCTTCCTTATATGGCCAGTGTGTTTTTATTTTTATGGCTGTGCGTTTTCAGGGGTCGGGGGGGGTGGTGTTTTAAGGGGGGGGGAAAAGAACGCCAAAAACAAAAGAAAACTACCAACACAAATTACGGGACAGACAAAACACAAGTTAAAAATAGGGGCCCCGCTTGATTGACCCTTGGTTTAGGCCCAATCTTCCCGGTTTACGGTTTTACTACGTCCGTCGTATAAACTACAAATAGTTTGTATTCGGAATCTTGAATAAAAAAGCGACGTTGTGACAAGCACTGGTGGTTTGCTTTTTCTGTCCCCTTCGTTGGTTGTCGTTTTATCGATTCAGAAAACCGAACGATGGAACGTTTAGTCGATCAAAACAACTGAAAAAAAACCCAAAACAATATTGTAAATAAAAAAAATCATAACGCGATTTAGTAAAACGATTGAAATCATGTTATTATTAAACAACTGATATATTTTTCTCTTTAGACTTCCACGGAACTTAATTTTTAGCTTGAAATTTCGGTTAGGGGGGTTCCAAACTCCCATTTTTTTTAGCTTTTGATATTGTTAATCAGCCCTTTGATCTTGCCTGCTTTTTTATTTTTGTCTTTTGGATTTTTTGTGATATGATCTTAAAATCAGGTCCCCCTTAAATTCTAATTCGTTCTTTTTTTTCAGTTTTTTCGTTTTTTACACCAATTAAATTTAAAAAGGGAACCCAAAGCCGCTGTTCAGAAAGGAATTTCACTTCGAATCATTGAAGGTTCCATGACACCGCTAGAATACATCGCGGTGTCTCTAAATTAAAATTTTTTTCTTTGTCACATGAAAAATTTAGTTTTCATTTTTGTTTGTTTTGGGGGACTTGTGGGTTTCCACTTTTTTATCTTATATAAAGAAGGGAATGGAGTGGATCTACTACTTACGCATTCCCATAACTTCATACCCAAAAATTTAAAAAATTTAAAACCCCGTTTTAATTCTTTTACACTATGAATGGCAACTAAAAAGAAATGTTTCAAAATGAACATTCAAAAATACTTGATAACTTGGTGATTCAATCTAATTAATTTTTAACGGTAAATGCTAAAATCAAAAACCCCGACAGTAAACTTTGTACTAGTGCAATGGAAAAATGATTAAAAATAACTTTAATTTGACCGTAAAAACAACCATTTTTGTTTGTCTGGGTTTGAATTAGAATTTTCTGACATTTTGTTAGAAGAGCTATTTTTGTCGCGTTTTAATTGCAGGAAAATTGCTATTGAATTAGCACGAATTTTCTACGAAAAAAGTTTAAAAACTTAAAACCCAAATTTGTTGCACACAAAACTAGACTCTCAAACCCTCGGCAATACAATTCCAGAAATAAAAAAAAGGGCAACGGGGAAATTATAGATGTTTTTGTCTTTCTTGTTGCTTATACAGTAAACGATTTGATACTTTTGTCGGGGGAAAAATTCCCCCATTTCGGGTTTCCGAAAGAAGTGGGTTTCTATATTTTTAAAACCAGACAAAATAAAGCAAACGAGCGGGTTAGGGACAATGTGAACAGGAAAGACCAAATTTAAATTTTAGGTCTTGTTTTAAAAAATTTGTATTTTCAAAAAATAGCATTGAAAAAGCTCCTTCAGAACGTAATCGTTTAAAAAAAAAACAGTCGTCACAAATTTTTTGCCTTTAAAGGGTTTTTTGACTACCTATAATGTTTTTTTTTTTTTAAATTTTTTTTTTTTTTTTCAAAGATATTTTTTAGCGGGGGTCATTTTTAAAAAATAATTTGAAGTCAAAGTTTATTTGTAAGCTTTTGAATTTGCAAAAAAAGGCAAAAAAGGTTTTATAAATGTGGGATTGGATAAGATTATGTAGTTTTAACTACGATTTTCAGCTTTACTTGATTAATTTAATATATTTAACTTTAAAATGAAAAAAATTAATTTTTTCATAATTAGTGGCATCAATTTAATTATTTCCCAAAAAAATTGGGGACCATTTTCCTAAGATAGGTTGCATCTTTCACTAAAGTAAATTTTTTTTTTAGCTCAGCTCAGGTGGGTATTTGCGCTCGTCGTCTGTCAACATTTTGCTTTGTTTCGATTTGAGGGGTATTTTCAAAAAATCTTCATGAAATTTGGCAAAAATGATTGCCCTTTATAAAATCTAGGTGAATTTTGTAAAAGGATTTTTTGGAGTCAAAAAAATAGGTTCCATCAAATCAAAGAAAAATCTTGTTATCAATAGGGACGCAATTTAACCGGTTTTCTGAAAATTTTATCACAAGTTTGTCTGGATAAAAATTTGGCAAATTGAATATGTGTTTTGGGGTTTAAAAAAGGGCACCCCTCAAATCAAAGAAAAACATTGTGTATGCAAAAGGGGGCCGAAATTTTACACTAGATACCCCAAAATTTTTTATCAAAAATTTTTTTTTAAAAAATGCTCGAACTTTTGTATTTTCGTCATACATTCTTGTTTTTCAGTTTAACTTATTGCTGTCAGTTAAGGCTTCTGTCAACGTTTACTTCGAATAAAATGCCAATTTTACTTACAATACAGACTCGTCAAATTAATTCACTCACAAGCCGCTCCTAAAGTTTTTCTAGCTCCTTTATGTAGATGTCATATGGACGAAATGTTTAAGTTACTCGATTTTTTTTAGAAAAACAAAGTAACAAGGATTCCGCTACCAAATGAAATGCAGGAAGAGGACGATGGAGGCAAATCTATTTTTAGAACATCTGAAACGCCAATGATATACATGTGCGCCACCATGTGGCACGAATCTGAAAATGAGATGACGCAGCTTTTGAAATCTATTTATAGGTTAGACCTTATATGTTATTGACTTACAATATAACATACTGTAGCAATTTTATAGACGGAATCTATATTTTCGCCATGCATGTCTGTATTATCCGCTCGTCAAACAAAGCCCTGTTTAAACTGACTGGAACAGTCTGAACAATGGAAATAGTTCTTTTTGTACGATGTAATAAATAGACATTGATTTAACTTAACTTGTTTAGATGTAAAAGAAGGTAGACAGAGCTGAAGATCTGGGTTTTACTAAACAACATACTTCCATTATTTGCGAGTAATTTGTTTATGCAGCCAACATAAGCTGAAAACGCCATATTTTGATTAAACCAAGCTCTGGTTGGTGATTGGATGTTAAGGCTAGTCAAACTATAATGGTTTGTCTAAGCTAGATGTACATACTCCATTAGAACAGAAAAAATTACACCGAGGACTTGATGAATTTGTACCCATTAACATGTTATATATATATACCCCAAGAATTTCATGTAAATAAGAGAGCAAACATACCTTTCTATTTTAGAACAGATGAGGATCAGTGTATAAGAAAGCATGCACAGTTTTTAGTAGGAAGGAGGGATCCTGACTATTATGAGTTTGAAGGTAATATTACTTATAATACACGAAGGTTCATCTAAAATAGTTCGTTATCTCACTGTACGAGTCTGTTTATGCGTGTCTCAGATATTCAGACAATATGCTTACGTAAAGTAGCGTTTACCTCCCCTATAGGTTTGTTGGATATTTATCTTTGTTTTTTTTAGGCTTACGTACTGTAGCGGCATTAAATCTCCAGTACTGAGCGTATACACGCATCTAATGTACTCTATTAAACCTATGTTAAACCTAACCCAAAACTTTTAATGAGTATATTGTACACTCGATACGTGCGTACATCCAATAGGGGCGATTTAAAAATGTTGGCGCAACATCCCCTTAAGGTTTACGTAAGGTAGGGATAACCTACCCTGAAGGATAACGTAATGCGTCATATAACAATAACTGTAAAATTATATACCATTAAATTCATAATACCGGAAACACTGTAGAAAGTCGTTACGCCTTGTCCGGCTATACCAGAAGATCACGTGACCATACATAACTGACCACTGGAGAACTGCTTACACCAAACAGGTAATGACTACTCAGTGTTACATGTGAAGTCAATCTGACTTAAGTACTTGATCTTCTAAACGAAGATCTGAGAACGACCCATTCACATACGTCTTCTGTATATTTTGGATTTCCAGTATTGCTATTTTTATTTTAACCAATCAGACGGCTTGATCGAATGTCAAAGAGTAAGAAAAATGTGCAATCATTCCAGGGCTCGAACCCGGGACCCCTCGCTTACAAAGCAAGTGGCCTACCAACTGAGCTAACCGGCTATCTGACACATTACGACATAAGAATTGTAAATATCAAAAGTCAAGGATACAGGTAGATTTGCAAAATGTTGTAAATTAAGCTCTGATTGGCTAGCGAAAGGGTCGTCAGAACGAGGCTATGAATAGGTCGTTCTCAGATCCTACGCGTAGCGTAATAGGAGATGTACTTTAGTCAGATTGATGTGAAGTTGTCCAAAATGTAGTTCCATGCTGTTGATGAAATTTTGTATAATAAGTCTTATGAGGATGTTGCAGTTATATGTTTGGCTTATTTTATTGCTTATTGTATTGAGAAAAGATCTAGACATTTTCAATTGTGAATTTCCAAATATTAGTTTTATTCTTCGAGAAAATGTCTACATACGCGTAATTGCTAAACGGCTTTTCCTTGGGAGCATTTTCAGAGGGTGCTGTTTCTTTCAGAACAGACTGAAAAAGATTATTTTTCTTATATTTGGTAACATGATATGTCAATATCTTTCTATTTTTGATAAGAAGACATGTCATATCAACTGACCATGTATGGTTTTCATATCATTGAAATGCTCTAAATACTGAAAATGAGGTCTGAAGATTTCATTGTTTATATGAAATAAAGAAGTAATTGAATTGTTAGAGTGTAATCTGGGCATGAATTTAACTAGTTAATATTAGATGGATATTTGTAAATATTGACAGTTCCTTAATGCTTTTAATTTATATTAAATGTAAATAAAGTAGCTGTGTTCAAAAAGAGAATTATTAGGTTAGAAAAGTACTACTGTGAATATTGTACGTGAACATGCACACTTGTAATCATAAAGGGAGGTAGTCGAAAACAGTGGATTCAGTAATGCTTTCTATTAAGTTAGTTAATAGACAAACCGTTGATAAATATATAAGAATTGCTACGATCGTTTACGTATACATGTAATCTGCACGTTTAAAGCCAATCTCTGACAACTGCCTCAGGTGGTCGGCTCTTTGACTCGGTGATTAGAGCATTGTACTAGCACCCGAGCGACCGGATTCGAATCGCGCCAAATGCAATTGGGATTCTTCGTCGTAAAATGTTGTGCTCTTTGATTTGTTACGGCTAAAAGTTTTAAGAGAATATCAGCATCGAAAATAAGATTGAACAAGAATTCATATATTGTATGTTCATAGCATAAAAGATTGCAGCCACATTCTATAAGGGCATTGTATTTATTGCCTCAGACAGGGTGTGAAAACCATGTCAGAATTTTATATAAAATTACGTGTTTCAATTTGATGCAGTCTTGTTCTGTTGAATTGTTTTAGATGGATTAAAGGGGATGACAAAAAGTAATGTCACGGTACGGACTTGGTCACGTTAAAGGAGAAGATGTGTCAGGCAGTCATTTAGCTCAGTCGGAAGAGCACTCGCCCTGTAAGCAAGGGGTCCCGGCTTCGAGCCTCGGACTGACTGCACTTTTCTCATCCTGTGGCATTTGGCGCCCAATCGCGGCATGCTTGCTTGGTCAGTCTTACGACACAAGTAATATATATGTACCTCCGGAACTCGAGGACGAGTTTCCAACTTGTGGGTGTGTATGCCACAGTACGGACTTGGGTCACGTAAGGTGAGAACATGTGTCAGGCAGCCGGTTAGCTCGGTGGGTAGAGCACTAGCCCTGTAAGCAAGGGGTCCCGGGTTCGAGCCCCGGACTGACTGCACATTTTTCTCACCTTTAGATAATAATACAAGTGTCGTAAGACTGACCAAGCAAGCATGCCACGGTCTTATGTTTGGCGCCAAATGTCACAGGGTGAGAAAAATTTGCAGCCAGACCAGGGCTCGAATCCGGGGCTTCAGAATACCATTCCGATGCTCTACCTGGCCACCGACACGCTTTCTCCCCGTTTTAATATTCAAGTTCTATACCGTTACATAATTTAGCATAAACAACAATAGTCATTGATATCAGGCTGCGAAACAAAACTCGTTCACCAGAGTACGTTAGGGATTATTCAATAATTTATTGCCTACAGATGCAAGTAAAATTACCTTTCATTCGTTCAGTTTTATCTGGAACATTTGCGGTTATATGCGTTTGTTTTATTTTAGTTAGTAATTATGATAAATCAGACTTTGTGTAATAATACGATTTCTCTCCTATTTCTGAAACACATTAGTCTGTGAAATAATAGCTTTTGTGGCAGGCTTATAAAAATATATCTTCACCCAGTAAATTGACCTAAATAAGCCACATTTTTTTCACTTTGTTTGTTTAACTGAATGCACTACTGTGACCTAAGACATGAACTGAACAGCATATGAGCCGCATCATGAGAAACCCAACATAGTGCCTTTGCGACCAGCATGGATCCAGACGAGGCTGCGCATCCGCGCAGTCTGGTCAGGATCCATGCTGTTCGCTAACGGGTTCTTTAATCGCAATAGGCTTTGAAAGCGAACAGCATGGATCATGACCAAGCTAGCCTGGATCCATGCTGGTTGCAAACGCACTATGTTGGCTTTCTCATGATGCGGCACATATGAACTTCCTTCAATGACTTGAAAATGGAAATTGATTTTTGTTACATTACATTCCGGGAATAATATCCCTGGTTATTTTATTTGACATGTAATTTGCTCTAAAAAGCATTTACATCCTTTGCAAAAAAGCAACTTCTGGTTCATGAAAACTGTTATAAAATAAATAAGATGAGGAGAAAGTGAACATATCTAAATTTTAGACGACAGATTGTTGGTTAAGGTCACACTAAGTTATGTTATATTATAGAAAGCTTTAAAAAGAGAATAAAAGAATAAAAACAATCGATTGTTTTTCAATCGTTAAGTTTAAGGTATAGGTCCATGTTTAAGAGAAAAAAGTTCGAACGTTATCAAATCATAGAAAGAAAGCATTGTTTTACATAAAAATTTAACAGCGTATAAAAAATTTATATTATTTTACAAAGCCATTGTCAATTTACGCATATATTTATTGAATTCCGGAAAGGGACTGCTTGAAGGGGCCACACTTCTGGACAGTTCAGCGCCTTTAAAAACTCACCATTTTTTTATTTGATGCATTTGCAACATCGTGCGAGAGTTTAAACTTTACATAAGTAGGTAATACATCGTTTTTGACAATTGTTTACATTTATTTCTTTACAAATGGCATTTTTATTTACAGGGGACAACTCATTTTGAATAATTGTAGTATCCAACTCCGTGGGACAGAACAGTAAAACATGTATTGGACAGATAAGTTGTGTGTCAAGATGCTGTTCATTTACTTAAAAATCAGTTGTTTTGTGATATACTGCTAAACCTTAAGAGGCGAATATAAACATGATATTAGCGATTTTAAAACAAATAATTGAAATTTTCCAAATGTCAAAGACATTTCATAAATGTACCATATTCACCATTAAAATATTGCCTATACTATGAAGAGGGTTTTTTTCGACGTTTTTTAATTACTATTTTTATTTTTCAATTACATAGATCACAAACATTAGCACATATTATATAGTATAACAAAATAAAATACTTTTAACAAATAAAACAGATTAGATAGACATTTAAATAAAATAACAGCATTTCTATTGCACGGATTAAATTTGATAAATTGCAAGTTCAGCATTCTTAAAAACAAGAGTAATAAATAAGAGAATAACTACTTAAATGCAATAAATAGGCTAAGAGCATGTTTTCGTATTGTGTTTGAAAAGCTTAGGTAATATAAAAATGATCTCTGGTTGCATGGATAACCCATTAAGCCCGAAAGCTTACTTCTAATGGGGTCCAGTTTACCATAAAAAGAATAAGATGGAATCAGATGGAATCAGAGAAGTAACGAAATCTAATTTAGTAATTCATAAATCATATACCTATGACAA
Organism: Mercenaria mercenaria; assembly: GCF_021730395.1. Lineage (NCBI taxonomy): Eukaryota > Metazoa > Mollusca > Bivalvia > Venerida > Veneridae > Mercenaria > Mercenaria mercenaria. Next base: position 6,379,444 of record NC_069378.1, read on the forward strand.
TAAAAGTCATATGAAACTAAAATCTTAATATATAAAACATATGCTCTCTAGGTATGAGATGTTTAAATACTACAGACTGGTAACACTGTCACAAAATGTTTATATTATATCACAGTCAAGTTAAGAAGCTAGTGTCAAACAGCCATAAAATTAGAAATATCAAAAGCAATCTTCAGTTTGTGATTTCCATTTGGTTGCAAGGTGGCTTTTGACGGAAGATTTAAACAAGTACGGATTTCTAATACACTTTACACTACACTAAATTATTCCAGTCTTTTGTGCCATTGACAAAGAAAGTACCATTACAAGAACTATTGTAGTGTGGAAAGGAAAAATTAAACTTATTTGATCTAGTGCCATAATTATGAACATCAGATAGACGAACAAAATTATGTTTCATATACATAGGACACTTCTTGTAAAAATTGTTAGCTTGTGATTTAGTCTTAATTGTTTAATTCTGTTTTCCATGTTTAGCATATTAACATCTAAAAATCTGAAGGAGTTAAACTAGTTCTTGGATGATATTTATGTCTTCCGCCACACAGTGGTGTGGGAGACATATTGATTTACTCCAGTCTGTGTGTGTGTGTGTCTGTCTGTCACAAAGATTGTTCGCACTCTAAGTCGAATATTTCTCATCTGATCTTCACCAAACTTAAACAAAATGTGTTTGACCATGAGACATCGGCCAACTTCGATAACTAGCCAAATCCGCCCAGGCACTTTTGAATTATGGCCCTTGAATTACTGATTGGATCCACTCATCACAGCCATCGAGAGAAGGTAGACATTTTTCAAGCTTGTCCGCACTCTAAGTCGAACATTTCTCATCTGATCTTCACCAAACATGAACAAAGTGTGTTTGACCATGAGACCTCGGTCAAGTTTGATAACTAGCCAAATCCGCCCAGGCACTTTTGAATTATGGCCCTTGAATTACTGACTGGATCCACTCATCACAGCCATCAAGAGAAACTAGACATGTTTCAAGCTTGTCCGCACTCTAAGTCGAACATTTCTCATCTGATCTTCACCGAACTTGAACAAAATGTGTTTGACCATGAGACCTCGGCCAAGTTCGATAACTAGCCAAATCCTCCTTATGACCCTTGAATTACTGACTGGATCCATTCATTACAGCCATCGAGAAAAACTAGACATTTTTCAATGGGGTCCATTCATCAAAGCCATCGAGAGAAACTAGACATTTTTCAATGTTGCAGTTATGGGAGACATGCGCTTTTCTCAAAAGCATCTCTATTCTTTAATAAATCTCACAACTTTGTTCTGAGTTACTTGCAGTTTTTTTTTCAGGCTTTGTTTAAACTTTCATACCAAGAAGAGCAAGAATAGTCAAAGTGACATTGGATTAAAGCAGAACACAATAATTTTCTACAATCTATAGGAAGACTTTTACATTGTCTGTATAAAAATTTGAGTCTTGAGTTTACTTTAGAAATAATATTATTAACAGTTGCTTCATCTGATAGCGTATTTTCAATATTCAAACCGAATTATTTGACTTGCTTTGTAGTTTCTAAGGTATGACCGTTACAAACAATGTTAAAATGTTTAATTTTTCTTAGTTTTTTCTTGAGTCCGAAAAGAATACATTCTGTTTTTCCAAGATGAGGCTATAACTTATTATTAACAAGCCAATCTGAACAGGATTCTAGAACTTTGCCTAACTTAATATCTGGATCTTGATGAGAAAATAGTATAGTACTGTCATCAGCATACAAAATAAGCTTACACTCTGGATCGATACTAGTGATCATATCATTCACATAGCACAAGAAGAGTAAAGGGCATAAGATACTGCCCTGAGGAACTCCACAGGTGACTGTTGCTGGAGATGAAATTTTTTTGTCAATATTTACAACTTATTTTCTGTTTATAAGGTATAATTTAAACCAGTCTGTGTTAGATTTAATTTTCCACATAATATAGTATGATCAACAGTATCTAAAGCTTTCTGTAAATCAATCATCACCATCCTAGTAAATAAACCTCTGGAATTGTTCATTCTAATATAGTCTAAAAGATGAATAAGACAGGTGTCGGTAGAGTGTGAACCCCTAAAACCCGACTGATGTTCGTACAATAAATTATTTCAAACTAAATACATTTCTAACTGCATGTATACAGCTCTTTCTAAAATCTTCGAAATAATACTTAAAATGCTAAGTAGTTACCTACATCAAGAGTACTGTTCTTTTTGTACAAATATTTGACCTTGGTAAATTTCATTTCATCAGGAACAGAAGTTTCAACAACTGACATATTGATAATAAAAGTAACAGGTAACTTTAAAAAATCAGCACCACCTTTCAAAAATCTAGCAGGTATTCCGTCAAGACCTGTACTTTCACATACATTTAATTCAAAAGTTTTTTATATATAAAATTCTCAGACACAGTTTTCAAGTAAAACGTTTCCCTATTCGTGCAAGAATTAGAATAAAAATCTTTAACAGTACTAGAATCCAGAGTATATTTGGTTTTTCCAAGTGGAAGCTTAGTTACCAGTTTCGAGCCTACCGTTGTGAAAAATTCATTAAAATGGTTAGCAGCAGATGTTGAGTCATGCCAGTGTTCACCATTAATACTAAGTACAGTGTTTGGACTTGAATTCTGCTTGTTTTTATAAACAAGAGATTCTAAATTTTGCCATAACTTCTTGGGACAAAATGTATTCTCTTCAACTTTATTACAGGAATAGTCAGACTTTACTTTTCTGATTTCCCTTGGTAAATTGTTTCTTAGTTTACAAAACATTTTATTATCCTCTTTACGGCCATACTTTTTAAATTTGTATAAGTAGAGGTCCCCTTGCTTAATTTGGTCAATAATATCTGAGGTCATCCATGGTTCTGTACTATTGCTTCATGCTTCAAGGCATATATGTTTTAGCCATTTATTTCAACATTGTTTTTTCAACTCATTTATTTTTTTACCCTTTTATTTATGCACTTTTGTTTCAGCTCTTCTATTCTTGACCCTTATTATTTCTTCACTATTGTTTCATGTCACGTATTCTTTAACCCTTTTGTTTCTGCACTATGATTTAATCTCGTATATTATTTGACTTATTCATTTCTACAAAATTGATTCAGCTAATATATATTTTTTGACCCATTTATTTCTGCACTAATGTGTTTTTGCAAATCTGTTCCTTGTATTATTTATCTATGCAAAATTGTTTCAGGTCATATATTCTTTGTCTCATTTATTTCTACAGTATTGTTTCAACTTATATATTGATTGACTCATTTCTGTACTATTTCATTTTCAGCTCGTACATTCTTTGACCCTTTTATTTCTGAATTATGGCTTTAGCCTATATAGTTTTGACCCATTTATTTCTGCACTTACATTTCAGCTGATATTTTCTTTGACTAATTTATTTCTGCATCTATGTGTTTCTGCACATTTGTTCTTTGCATTATTTATTTCTGCACTCTTGTTTCAGCTAATGTATTCTTTGACCTATTTATTTCGGTACTATTGTTTCATATAATTTATTTCTTTTGTCTCATTTATTCATGTACGATTGTTTCAGCGAATACATTTTGTATATTCTTTGATCCGGACTGTTGTTTGAACTCATATTTTAATTGACCCATTTATTTCAGCACTTTTGTTTCAGCTCATATATTCTTTGACCCATTTAATCCACACTAATGACTCAGCTCAAATATTCTTGGACTCATTATGAAACCTATTGAATTTGCCCTGTCCGTCAGTCACATTTCCTTTCCAATCAATACCTGGAGAACCATTTGACCTAGAACTTTCAAGCTTAATAAAGTGATAAGGCGTACAAAATAGATTACCGCTATTATATTTGGGACCACTCGATCAAATGTCAAGGTCACAAGGGCCCGAACACTGAAAATTGTTTCTGATCAATAACTTGAGAAAAATTGACCTAGAATTATGAAACCACAGGATGATTGGACATACAGAGTAGACGACCTCTATAATTTTGGGGTTACTTGATCAAAAGTCAAGGCCACAGTGGTCCGAACATGAAAAACTATTTCCTATCAATAACTTGAGAACCACTTGACCCAGAATGTTGAAACTTTATAGGATGATTGGACATGCAGAGTAGATGACCCTATTGACTTTGGAGTCACTTCATCAAAGGTCAATGTCACAGTTGTCAGAGCATGGAAAACAATTTTTAATCACAACTGGAGAACCATTTGATTAAGAACCTTTAAAATTTATAGGGTAATAGGGCTTATGGTGAAGATGACCTCTATGGTCACTCAGTCAAATGTCAAGGATACAGAGGTCTGAAGATGGAAAACAGTTTCCGATCAATAACCTGAGAACCACTTCATTAAGAATGTTTAAACTTTATACTTTAGGATGATTTGATATGCCGAGTAGATGATCCCTATTGCATGCCTGTCACTAAGCTAGTCATTAGTGTCTCTTTGACTCTCACCCCTGTCCCCTATTGCCATCTTGTCTGTTTCTACTTTACTTTGCGGGGGGGAGCGAGGGGGGGGGGGGGGGGGGGGGCGTGCTTCATGTGCTTTTCTACAAAAGCATCGTCTTGTTTATCTCCTAGCTTTTGTTGTAGCTCATATATTTTGGAATCATTTATTTTTGCACTATTGTTTAAGGTCGTGCATTCCTTGGCCCATCTTTTTCTGACTTATAGCTGTTTTTTTTGACTTATTGATTTCTGCAATGTTGTGTTTCACCAAATCTGTCCTTTGCATTATTTATTTCTGAACTATTGTTTCAGTTAATATATTCTTCGACTGGTATTATATTTCAGCTCATATAGTCTTTGACTTATTTATTTCTGCACTATCGTTTTAGCTCATATACATTTTGACACTTGTTGTATTTCAGCTCATGTATTCTTTGAATTACTTATTTCTGGACCATTATTTCAGGTCAAATGTTCTTTGACTCATATTGTATTCCAGCTTATATATTCTTATACTCATTTATTTCTGCACCATTACTTCAGGTCATATATTCTTTGACTCATATTATACTCAATTATTTCTGCACCATTACTTCAGGTCATATATTCTTTGACTCATATTGTTTTCCAGCTTATATATTCTTATACTCATTTATTTCTGCACCATTACTTCAGGTCATATATTCTTTGACTCATATTGTTTTCCAGCTTATATATTCTTATACTCAATTATTTCTGCACCATTACTTCAGGTCATATATTCTTTGACTCATATTGTTTTCCAGCTTATATATTCTTATACTCAATTATTTCTGCACCATTACTTCAGGTCATATATTCTTTGACTCATATTGTTTTCCAGCTTATATATTCTTATACTCAATTATTTCTGCACCATTACTTCAGGTCATATATTCTTTGACTCATTTATTTCTCACTACTGTTTCAGCTCTTTTATTCTTTGACTCATTCATTTCTGCACTACTGTTTCATCCCATATATTTTTGACCCATTTATTTCTATTGTTTCAGCTTAATGTTTTATTCAGCTCATATATTTTTTTACCCATTTATTATTTCTCTATTAATTTACCTAACACATTCTTTGACCCATTAATTTCCGCACAATAGTATCAGCTTATATATTCATTGACTCATTTTTTTCTTAACTTTTGTTTCAGCTCATATATTCTTTGATGACGCATTTGAACCTCACAAAGACGACGAGTTTGAATTTACAGTCAATGAGTACGTCAAACTGTTGATGAAAACCATTCCTGTTTCCGCAAGGTAATTCAAATACGATTAAGCAACAATATCTTTTGCATTAACAAATACTTTAATGATTTATTTTCTGCTGGTAGTTGTAATTGCAGATACATGTTTTGGAAAATCATTTGTGATTAGCATGGTTGCCTGTAAATGAACTTCTGCACTTCATTTGTAATAGAAGAAATAGCCAATGTTTTGTTGCATATAAAACTTATTTGCATTTTGATTACGTCAACATTTGTAATGCTATATAATGCTTAATCAAACAAGAAGGCCCTATTAGCCCTATATTGCTCGCCTGAGTTTAACAGCTTGCCACACAAGGAAGTATCTGTGATCCGTGAAAATGTTTTCAAATAGGGCCAGTGTTTTCTGACCAAAAGGATTTTAAGAAAAGTTTCTTCTAAATAAATACGGGGATTGGTAATGACATTGGGTGCTTGTTATGATGGGCAGGTGGTGGTGATGTTGGAGGTTTGGGGATGAGGGTTGAGTGGGTAAATAAAAACATTAAAAAGGAATAGTAAAACAGTTGCGGGGTAATGCGTGGATAAGGGGTTGGGTGTGAAATGGGGATAACGTGAGCATGGAGAATGAAGATGTGATACTAGAAGACACTATCAAGAAATGCAAGATATTAAAAGTAAAACAAAATGTTAGATTTTGGTTGGTGGTAATGTGGGAGTTTGAAAGGAATTTAGTAGAGTGACATCTAATAAAATTCTATGTAAATTTGTTTTACGATCGTGCCAGCGGTTTCAGAGGAGAACATTTTTATTTTTTTTGATAAAGCCATATAGGGAAAATTAGCTCCGCCCACGCAAGTTACTGCAAAATTATCTTGAAAACATCGATTTCAAAAAAGAAGATTTTCAAAATGTTTACATAGCTATATAGGGAAGACTAGCCCCACCCCTTGCAGCATTTTTTTAATGAAACAGAAATATTTGAAAGGTGTTGTAGAGGGTCATCCAAGAAGTATGTCCATGCAATTATTTCTAAATCGGGTCAGTAGTTTCTGAAAAGCAGATTTTTAATTTGTTTTCTTTGTTCACATTACGAAAAGATAAACCCCGCGCAAAGTTATGTAGGCACAAAGATTTGCACCTGGTCTTACTAGACGCAAGAAAATATATTTTATGCAAATGAACTGCCTGTATACCCTGCTGGTAAAGCGTCTGTTCCAAGTGCGGGTCATGGGTCCGATTCCCGGCCCTGTCATACCAAGGACATAAAAATGTACCAGTAGCTCCCTTTCTTGTTTCTTAGAATAAAAAGGGACACTGGTTTCTCTTCTGTCATACCATCGAGGCGAAGGATTCAATCAGGAATGATGTGTCAAGAGCGATGAATATAAGTAGAGGTTGCCTCACAATCGGCCTAAATTAATTTATAAATGCCTTATGCAATTTTTGCGCGGGGTCTATTGTGGTTCACATGATGAAATCTTTGCTTTGCGTAAGTGCAACTCTTGCGTATGTAAACAGCGCTTTAAGTCTGTTTTCGTGATAAGTTGATAAAATGTAATAATTATTAAAAGATCATTTTGAAGCATACAATGCACTGAAACAAAGCAATAGAATACTCAGTTTGAGTAAGTCTTATAAATAATCAAGAAGCAGTAGCCTCTCCAAGCACACTCCTTTTACCTTGAGCTATGTATGATACTATGTGTGTAATTTATTCCACTTTCAGTTCCATTCATGGTGTAAGTTTCAAACAGAAGCCCCCAGTTTCTGTGGCCACGCCCTATGGTGGACGACTTGTTTGGACATTACCTGGTGGGAACAAGCTTATAGCACATCTGAAAGATAAAACATTTATACGGCATCGAAAACGTTGGAGCCAGGTCAGATTTTTAGTCAAGTTAGCTCTATTAAGGATACAAATCATATAACATTACTTAAACGAGATAAATTATTAATTAAGTATACTTATAATTGCGTCTTAATAAAAGAGAGATATGTTACTATTTAAGTATACAAATCATTGCGCCTTAGATAACAGAGATATGTTATTGATTAAGGATACAAATAATTGCACCTTAAATACAAGAGATATTTTACTACTAGTATTTAAAGACGCAGATCTTTGCGCCGTAAATAATAGTGATATGCTTGTATTTAAGGATGCGAATAATTGCGCCTTGAATAAATTAGTTATGAAAAATGTCGCCTTAAGTAAAAGACATATGATATTGATTAAGGATACAAATCATTGCATCTTAAATAAAAGAGATATGTTATTAGTTATGGTTACAAATCAATGCGCTGTTACTATTTAAGGATACAAATCATTGTGCCTTAAATAAAAGAGATATGTTGTTAAGGATACCAATAATCGTGCCCTAAATAAAAGAGACATGTTGTTATTTAAGGATACCAATCATTACATCTTAGACGAAAGAGATATGTTGTTAAGAATACAAATCAGTGTGCCTTTAATAAAAGAGATATGTTATTGATGATACAAATCATTGGGCCTTAAGTAAAAGAGATATGTTATTATTTAAAGATATAAAGCATGCGCTGTTACTATTTATTATACAAATCATTGGGCCTTTAAACACCCAACATCCGATTGGACTATCGGATGTAAATGAGCTATGTTTCTGTACAGAGAGAAGCTGGTTTTATCAGTGATAGACAGCAAGCAAATGCTGACTAACTGTACAGGATCTATAAATAGCTAAAGCAGACGATGGGTTTTTTCAAAAATGTCCTACCTTTATTTTTGCATGTCTACAGGTCAGTAACTAATAAAAATCACTAATTACTGCACTTCTCTCAGAGAGTCAACAAAGTTAAGCCAAATTTCAGTCCACCAGTTGTATGTTTTCCGTTTCAGAACTTTTGTTTTAATTTGTCTCCTTGAAGCAAAAGGGCTACTTATGTCTTTCTCTGATGTCACTTTTCTATTTACATGTTCATTCCAGTCAAGTGTTGCAATGTTAGTTCTGAACCTGTATGCTTTTTCAGAAAAGTTTATTCGCTTATCCTGATATTGCAATAATGCATTAATTTATTAAAACTTTCTAGTAAAATGTATCCATGCAATGTACATAATCACTTGCTGTTTTATAGATCTGAATGCTTGTAAGAACATGTGTCAATAACTTTTCAGCTTTTTGGTCTGTGATAATAATTTTGCTTCTTTCATAATTTACATCTGTCTCGCACCTTGAAGTTTCATGACACTTCTCATGGTTGCCTTTATAATGCTCAACAATGTTAAGTATGCTAGATCGTAGCTTGTCTTCTTTACCATCACAGTTTTTCATGGCTCAATAGACATGCGTTTTAAGCTGGCTGCTTTGTCTGATAACTGGTGGTGCCAAGTGGACCCTTCTTTATACTTCGGCCCTGAACAGACATTTTTTACTTCTTTTGTGAGATTTTTTGTTCCATGCCAAGTGTCGTTCGTTGATGTTGTTCCAATGCGTTCTGTTTTGATAAATTTGTTAACACCTGGATTTTTGCCATGGCAATGTAGTCTTACTTGAATATTTTTATCTTCGTACATATAGTTATCAAAATGTTCGTACAGTTTTTTGGTTCCGATCAGTTCATGTTTTTGAGAAGATGGTGAGTCCTTTTTGGTTACATGTACAGTTTTAAGTACTTTATGTGTATTTGCTCCTATACACACAACATCTGTGTGGTATGAATTCTTCCGGGTGCCATGCCTGGCATCAGTCAAAATGTCAATATATCCTTCTCCGGGATTTGATTGTATTTCTGCCTGTATTGCAAAATCACATGATTCTTCAGTCATTTCATTGACTACATTGCTGTATTTAGAAAACACTTCTTGAATGTAGTTATCTCCAAGACAACCTATACCTGCAGCAGTGGATAATCTATTGAATTGATTAGGTAATATTCCTGACACATAGTACCCATGCAGCATCCTAAGATTAGCCAAATACTTTTGTCCCAAATACTGACTACTACTCCATGTCAAAATGTGTTTGTTTTAGCAAATAAATTTTAGCACACCCACATGACCAAAGTATTTAGTTACTGATAATGTGAATTGTTCTTTACAAAATTTTGAGTGATCAAGTACACGTTTAGTTAGGTTTTCTATATTGCTTGATGATGTAAGAAAGAACTGTTCGTCTCCATAATTCATCATGTCTTCACTAATGCTTGGAAATGAATCGTCATAATAACTATGACCCTGTTGTTCCTCTTGATTCTCTGGTTCAATTTGGCTTGTCTCAATATATCGAGCTTTGTATGAACTCATAACTTTCATTAATAACTGCTTTGATGTCACATTGTTAGGATTTCCCTCACCTAAATGTGGTTTAATGGCCCTAACAAGATCTAAAATGTCCTGCTTTTCTTCTTCATTTTCACATATAAATCCAATTTTTCCTTCAACATATTTTTTTCTTCTTTCTTGATTACGTTTTTTTACAGCACTTGGATTGTCCTTATAATATTTTCTCTTTTCACCTTGTTCCTCCATAATTATTTTTTTTTAGAAAAAGCTGACCTATAATCATATATACCACATGTAGCTCAATTAGAAAGTGTATCGCCATGATGCTGCTATCGAATCATTGATAAAACAAAATATCACATTTCTGTTTTAATTGGCACACTACAATACAATACAGAGGTGTGACAGGACTAGCAAGTTTGGTATTATCTTGTTTCTAATAATTCATATATTAAATTAGTGCATATTTTCTGAAACAATTAATGAAAGAAATTCAGTATTTCATTAAATTTAATTCCATTAAGTCAGTTTAAAATATTATCAAGTATAACAATAGGTGGCTGCATATGTTACTTACCCTTACATATTTGCTTGGACTATATTTAGATGACCTTAGTCTGAAATAATTTTAGGAGGGAATTGCATAATTTTAGGAAAGTTGTTTTCTTTGTATATTGTGTTAATCAAATCTAGATGGATAAGTTTGTTTTGCCATTACTGGTCACAGAAGAGCAAAAACTTACAATTGAAGCTCTTTTCAACCACAATAATTGGGATTTTATCATAGTGCCACCAACACAAGAGGGGAAAAATGAGGTCAGTGATACTGTTCACAATGTGTCACAGGAAACTGGCAACAGAAATGTTGTAGCTGATGGATCAGCTGCTACTGGAAATTTAATATCTAATGACAGTAGTGATTCTGATTCAACAGATGATAGTGCATGTGAATACTGCCTTTGTTCTCCATGTGTAACTGCAAATGAGCAGTCCTGGATGGGAAAGGGGTCAAGGCCAAAACCTACTAATCATGTTTTAAGAAAAATCAGATATAAAAAATTTTGGTCAATGCTTGAAAGAAGAAACGCCTGGCGTAAAAGAAAGTATCTTAGGAAAAAAGCGAGAATGCTCAGGAAAAATGAAGAAAGCACTGTTCAGGTACAACGAGAAATAATGCCAGATTGTGTATTGAATTTAGTACGTGAACGGTATCCTAATCCACCTAGACAACCATATACTGGACACTGTTGGTAACCCCAACCCATTAAATTAATATTCACACACTGTATATATTATAAATAAAAAATCAAAACTTGCATTTACTTAATTTGAGGATATTATCATTATATAGCGTTACTGACACTGTAACCACTAATGGATTTTTTCAATGTGTATTTCTGGATATACGCACATTTAAACATATAACCAGCTCTGTGTTATTCAATTAACTGGATGTTATTTGGATAATTCTGACAATACAACACTTTTCTCAAGTAAGTCATATAGCATGATTTTTATATAGCATGAAGAATATTTACATTGCATGGACTGCCATGTGACCACACTGCTAATGTTTACAAACAATGTGGTCACATGGTTATTTGTATAATAAGCTCCTCCCCTAAATTCAAATTTGAATTGCTGTCATAAATTCTTTTGAAAATATAACAACTTTTTTCTTCACAGAACCTGATGTTTTTCATCTAGACTGATAAAAAAGTCATCTGGCTTCATGCAGGATACTTTTCACTGATTAAAAACACCATTTTACATCATATATTTTAAAAATCTTTCCCTGAACTGAAAAGTGTTAAAAAATCAAGGAAAACCACCCATCAGCCATTACCTCCCTTTTATACCTATGTTGGGTCTTTAAGAAAATGATATGTTGTTATGGATACAAGTCATTGCGCCTAAAGTTAAAGGCAAAGAAAATCTCCTGTATAAGTGACCCCCACCCAAATACCAGACTTTTTAATCCCCAGTATACAAGATCATGTCTGGTCCGCTCTGATAAGGGTTCATAAAACCCCGTAGACTTGACATGTAGCCTAATTATTGTCAGAGAATCATAAATTTTATTGCCTACAGATAAATTGGTTATTTCCTGTGTTTTGCATTTTATTGATTGAAGTGCTGTTTTTTTCTTTTTTTTTCAGAATGTACACAAAATCATTTTAATTGATAATATATTAATTTTGATTGTTCAGTCATGTTGAATAATTTCCTGGACAATTAAATTATAACTCTTACAGCAAAGCAATTCTCACTCCTCAACAATAAAATAATTATTTAAAACTTAATATTTATTTAAAGAGAAATTACAAGTTTGTTTATTCAATGATTATGATCTTTTTATCAAAAGTAACAAAATAAAACAAGAAAAAAGATAATTGCTGGATTTTATTAGAAATTATTCAAAGAAATGTTCAGTTGCATTTTTAATAGATAAAAAAGGAATTTGGACAGAAGGATTTTATATTTTAAGATGCATAACTCTCCTTGTGTTGTCTAAATAATGTTTCTTTTATGTATAATAAATCCAGCAATAAAGATATATCATTGTTCAAAATACACATAATTTATTATTTCTAAAAGTTATGTGCCTGAATGCATTTTTTATATTTTTGATAAAAAACAGCAATGATGAGATGTAATTGTTAGAAAACTTGATTTATTAAAAATATGATAAAAACACTGTTGTATCTATTATCACTTTGTTTATTTAGCCCTAATTCAATCAAGCTTCCTAAACTCGTTATAAAGGTGAGAACTGATTTGCTATAAAGGTGAGAAAGATCACCTGCAATTTATTTACTGCATAGTAGCTATACAGTAGCTTATTATGATAAACAGAAGCAAGTCTATCAATTGTCCAGTCTTGTATATTGGCTCTTACTGCCAATATGCAGACCATAGGCCACATACCTTGCATACCAGAATCAGTGTCTTTAAAAGAGATAAGATATTAAGAAAACGATTTTAGTAAATTCCATACCTTTTTGTTTCAAGTGCTTGTAACAGTTATGTATAATTACGGATTTTGAAAATGCAGTATTCGTTACCAGGAAAAGAAAATAACTACTAGTACTTGTATTGTAATATTTCATCTTAAAGCTCATCGTAATGGTGTTACAATACCAAAACATTCAAAATCTGATGATAATTATATAAACGATAACAGCATCGCTTCTGAAGACGAAAGTCAAACTTTCGGCAGATTGGTAAAAGAAAGTGTAATTAAATATCTTCTACAACTTGTGTTTAATGCAAAGTAATTCATGGGGTCATCAGGCAACGTTGCATGCTAGTAAGGAACGATCAAAGCATATATGGTCATTTCTAAAGGAAAACAAAACAAACGAATATACCTAAGAATCTGTTTCATTTTAAGAATACTGTCCTGTCATAATTGTCAGATTTAGTCATGGGAATTATGATTGATAAATAAATGTTTATGATTTCCTTCAAACTACCGATCCATCTCTTTGATTTTTGTATCCTGAAAGATCATTGAACACATCATCAACAGCAACATCGTGTACCATTTCAACATACACCATATCCTCGCAGATATCTAACATGGATTCAGTGGCGTTCCTTCGACACCAAGACACCAAACTTATCACCACCAGCAATGATCTCGCCAAAAGCATAAATAACAACCATCAGATTGAGATTGATGCCGTCCTCTTTGATTTCTCAACAGTGTGCCGGAAAACATCCGCCCCTGGATTAAATTCTTTTTCTCAAAACCCATCAGGTTGTACTTAAGGACTTAATTGCAGGCATACCCTAGGGCAGTATTCTTGGCCCTCTTCTCTTTCTGGTTTACATCAATGATATCTCGTCCAATGTCTAATCAACAACTCATTTGTTTGCTAATGACTTCTTCTATATAGGATGTTCATCAGCACCAAGGAAGGATCTCGCAAGTTGAAAGAAGACCTTTACAACCTTGCATGATGAGAGCATGATTTACAGATGGCATTTAATCCCGACAAATGTGAAATTACATCCATCACCACAAAGAAACAATCACCACCTACAGCATTCATGGCGCACACAACTGAAACACTACAAACAATGCAAAATATCTTTGTGTTACTATATCTAACGGTCTATCTTAAAAAAAGCACATTGAAAATTCATTAAAGGCTAGTTCCACCATAGCCTTCGTCATCGCCGTTCTAGTCCCCGAGAGCCAATGCCAATACCAGTGAGTTCATTACCTACGTCCGGTCGATAGTGGAGTATGCCTAATCAGTCTTGTACCATTACTCCAGAAATCACATCAACCAACTTCAAATGATCCAGTGGAGAGCTGTTAGATTCGTGAAGACACTCCTACAAGACTGTGATGTTTTATTAGCTTTTAAATAACTGTATATAAAGGACTTTTATTTGGAGACAAGTTAGTCCTGCCTGCTGCGCATGTGTTTTCATAAAATTGCGAATATGCACCATATGGACAGAGGCAATCACTGAAGATGATCATAATGTGATATTTTCATTCGTAAAGTGTGTTGATAATGATGTACTAACTAGTTGGGAAAGAGGTCAATTTTCCCTTTCTGGAACAAGGTCTTTATCATGCGACATACGTTGAGTACAAGACAAATCTGAAATATTTTGATATTTCAACCGTATTGAACTAATATTTAAAATGATATATAACGCTACAAATATTTTGTTTTCGCTTTCCTAGCAAAACATCTGGCCTGCTCGCTGGCTGATCATATGTAACGTTTAAATTTATCCAGTGAACGTGTTACATTTTTCTCGAGCATGGTTTTTAGTGTGCAATAATTTCTTCAAAATTAAAGTGGCGACATTAAGCCGAACCTCAAAATGGTATTGTAAAATGCAAGTTATAATTTTGCTTTCCTTGTAAAAACCAACTTACCCTGTTGTTAGCTTTTCAGAGCCCGTAAGTATATAAATGTTAATGTATTTGACACGCTCGTTTTTTCATGCAATATCTGCCACTGTAATACTGTATTCATAATTCAACATGACATCAGGAATTCTAACTGACCAATCAGGATGCTGTATTTCAAGAACCTGTGGGTAAAACAAAGCATTTTACAATGAACATGTAATGACTTTAGAAATCAATACATAACACTGTTTCAGAAATCAAATTCAGTTTTAATATTCACATGCCCTAAAGGATGCTACAAACTACAGAACTGCACAATTTCATTTAGATATCTTGTTGATTTTATACTTTGGTTTTAGTTTTTAAGTTTGAGTATTTAACCACTATCCAAGTGAAAATAGTATCATTTCACACATTTTTTCTTTCATGTGTTTGCATGACAAAAATATTATTTTTGCTGTAATTCGTTTCTATTCAGCTCGTTTACTACATCATTTTAACGGAATGTTTTCTATCGATTAAACGTTTTTACTTCATCATTTTCAGGTAATGTATATGTACTACTTCCTCGGGTATGAACTTTTCAACAAGGGTTTAAAACGAAAACAGTTACAGAAAAGAGCGGAAAATACATTCCTACTCGCACTTGACGGAGATGTCGACTTTCATCCACAGGCTGTTCTCTTACTGGTTGACCGTATGCGGAAGAATCCCGATGTAGGCGCGGCTTGTGGAAGAATTCATCCAATAGGAAACGGTAATGTTGCATTAAAAGATACATCCTTTTTGTTTTTACACTTGTGGACTTTTTCTACTAGATCAATAACATTTTTATGAAGAAACCAATGCTATAATCGAATTGGAACTTTGTTTGAAGAAAATTAATAATGATACTACATATAAGGTTATTTTTTTATATTAATCATTTTTCAATCATCTGCGTTTTCCAAATGTCTTGATCTCTGACCACCCAGTAACAAGCATTTTCTACAACAACGTGAAGCAACAATTCCAACTGCGCTTGCACGCTCTTGAATGGGCGCTTTCAGAACTGGATGCCGTACTGATTCAGTTTTTTACATGACTTACCTGTACCACCATATGCACATGTATAAACTGCATTAACGTCTGTTTAACGTGAACATACAAAAACATACATTTGTGGCAAAATCGATACATACTTTGCCTGTTACGTTTTAGACAGATCAGAAATGTAGTTTTCAGTGTTTACACTTAGCAAATGTTCCAACCAGTAACCTGAAATATGAAATATTTTATTTTTTATAGTTTGTTTTGTTTTCTTTTTCACTATAAAATGAATGTATTTTTGGGTAATGATACCATAAGCTTCGAAATCACATCTGAAATAATCAGTTTTGCACGAAGAATGCATGTCTGTGTATGAGTGTATGAGATGTAATTATATTACGCAGACGATGTGTTGTAATAGAAATTCGAAACATCATCATGATCTAATAATTTATTTACTAAATACTAAATTTACAAAGGGGTCTAGCTGAAAAAGTCCATAATGCTGCGCATATTGACTGCTTAACCGAAGTGACTTCCAACACGTTTCACTTGTAGATTATGTGTAAACAGGTTAAGTTACCAAACCACCAGTGCTGTTTAGGGGCATTTTATTGTATAGTTTTCCGAAACAAAAACTACATCACACTAACGATAAATCGACGAGTAAGGCAAATCTTGAAGGTACTGAAACGCAATGAATTTATTTTGAGAGAGCAATGATCATTTGTAATTCAACACGCACGTAAAACAAGATGATGTAGGATTGGTTGAACATCAAGTCTAGACGCTTAGATGTTGTCTTTTTAACCACACATGCATGGGTCATATTATGAATACTCCTGAGGTGGTGTACAGGCCGGGGTTTGGGCCGAGGGTGGGCTGGGTGCGGGCCGGGGGCGAGGCAGTAGCGGCCTCCATAAAAATTGTCCTCATTGTATAGAGATGGTACCTACCAAAGAAAATCTAAGGGGAGCAACTCTGAATTGACCAATGAACTTAAGCCAACATAAAACACTGGTCAAAAGTGAAAGAAAATCAGATATGTCCTTTTTCCAACAACTGATCAGGCAGACAAAATATGACCTACATTTGTTTAAATCCCTTTGTATTCAATATACAATATGCACACTTTTCTCATGGCTTATACTGACAGTTATTTTGTAAGTTGTAGTGAGGCCCTGATAGAAAATTTAGTAGTGCATGAAGAATATGTAAAATAAATTTTAAATAATGCATAAATTCCTTTGATGTACGACATTAAGAAATTATTAAGTTTTGATCTTCAAGCCAAAGTTTCTTATTGGTCTCAATGGCGATACATGGTTTACACAAAATTTGTATATTAAAATGTAAAATTTATATATCCAACAATAAGAATTAACAAAAATGTTACTTATAAATTGGTATACCGTTTGTGTAACAAAGTAGCTAGATTGCGTAAATTTATCACTTCAATGAACATTTTGAAAGTGTTTTGTATGCTTTAGTCATTTTGAAGAATTTCTCTTACTGTTCAGGAGTACTTTGCTTCAAATAATGTAACATAAAAATTCATTGTCATCAAATATAATTACAATGTTTTAAGGTAGTGGTTGTAATTACAACATTTTGAGGTAGCTGATAGGTAATGACTCTATGTAATATATTTATTTTAATTCAGCATTCTCTGGGAGGAACTATCACGAGCATTGCTTTCCTTGAAAAATGAATAGATGCTAAAAAAGCATATGGAAATTACTTTATTTGATGATTTTCGTTACAAGTCAACTACCTTAAACAAACTATAAGGTATTTTTTTTATTGTTGTAAACAAAATAAGCGGGTAACTTCAGATATCAACATTAGATTACAGCTGAAACTGTTTACACATCTTGAAAAAAGGTTTTTGTTGGGGCCTCTCATTTACAATTATATCAACAATTATCACCTGAATTGCGTGCATTCATGAATGGAAAATATTGATGGTAAAATGGTGTAGGGGTTTGTTTACATTATAAAATCTTTAATAACTTCTTTCAGGTACATTTTGGTATGGTTTTGGTAAGCTTATGATAAAGAGCATGTCATTCTCTTTCACTCAGAATTTTTACAAGCGTTTTAGACTCTTGGCTAGTCTTGGAATTTGAGTTTATTAAAAGACAAAAGGAAGTTCAGTATAGGCTCTTTCAAAGTTTTGAAAGTAGACTAAACTTACACTATCCTCTATTGAATTTATTTAGCTGTGGAAACTTTTGATATAGACTATAATTGGGGAAATCCTGAAATCATTGAAAAACGATCAATACAAGAGTTGTCCATTTCGCTTCAGATATTTTGAGAAAGTAATTTTTTAAATATCAAATATTTCTTTTTTAACATGGAGAAGAGGAAAACCATGAATATGTTTAGTAAATTGGTGCACTTAGCTATCATTTCACTCTGAAAAAGTCTGTAAAGATGAAATTGAATTTTTTAGGTACCATCTCTACAATCATTGTAACTTTAGTAGTTCTTAACCATCTTAATCACACTATTTATTGGCATAATACTCTCAAGTTTGATACCCAACTTGATCCTCTAACTCTTAACAATCTCATTGGAGTTATGGCTCTTTAATTACCTAATCTCCGAAAATTGACAGCGCCCGCTCTATTACTTGAGCACTTCTTACCCAATCTTCATCAGACTTGGTAACAAAACTTATGGGCAAAGTTTGTCTGAATTGCTGTCGAGCGGTGACCCTTTGACTACTAAAAGGGAAAAAAAATTAAAAGTAGGATATTATGCAGTAAGCTACGATATGATGTAATAAAATTACTAGATATTATGTTATAACCGTATAAGATTTGATATATATTTAAGTAAATTTTAGGGGCGATGGTATGGTATCAAAAGTTCGAGTATGCAGTCAGCCATTGGCTCCAGAAAGCTGCAGAAGACAAATTCGGCTGTGTGTTGTGTAGTCCTGGGTGTTTCAGTCTATTCAGAGGTTCTTCATTGATGGACGAAAACGTCATGGCAAGATATACTACCCCACCCACCGAACCAAGACATTATGTACAGTACGACCAAGGTATATTCGGTTATTTCTACAATGTACTTCATGTATTGTTTATAACCGCTGTGTTAGTTCTTTGCGACCGGTACGGACCCAGATCAGCATGGAAATCCGTGAAGTCAGATCTGGATCAACACTGTTCGTTTTTCAGTCGCAAACTAGAGCTGAACTTAAAAACGAACAGTACGGATGCGGGGATAATAACAGTACGGATGCGGGGATAATAACAGTACGGATGCGGGGATAAACGAACAATGCGAACCGTGCTGGTCACAAAGCCCTTTTGTTGGATTCCGTTTAGCGGCACTCAAGTAAACATATTTGTGTAGCCATTGTAATTGTCTAACTTGTCTGATTTTAACCATTTAGTCTAAACTACGATGATATCATAAATATGTAACGACGATTATAATTTCTTTATTATATTGCATTAGCCCCTCACATTCCAAACATTCCTCGGGGCGTTACATTCTTAATGCGAGGAAGCCATCAAATAGCTCTGTGGAAGGTCGGTGGTTCTATCCATGTGCCTACCCGTGATGAAAATAATATCTAGAGGGGTACCTGGGATATTCCTCCACTATCAAATGTTAGAAAGTCATTATATGAAATTTAATTGTGTCATTGTGACCAAAAAAAGTAAAATAATAACATCTTATTGCATCGGCAGAAATCATCTTTGGCTAAAAACTTGTATGATACGAGGAGTTAAATCACCAAAGTAAAGGAAATAGCTCACCTTTCCTTAATGTATTATGTGGTAACCTTCCATATTGATTGAAGAATTGCATAGCATAGTCAGAATGCAATGTATATTGCAAGGTTATTTTCCCTACATGCGGTTCCTTATGCTGTATGTTAATAATACCCGAAATGGGAACTGTTATCGAAGATTGGCCGAGTAGATCACAGTATTGGGCTCTAAGGCTTTATGCTAAAAATGCAGTACAATATTTTTATGTTCTCAATTAATTTACTTTTATATAAACTGAAACTCTATGTAGCTAGCTTCTTAAATCATATTCTGGGCTTCTCGAAAAACTTGACCAAATGATAAATTCATTGTTAAAATGACTCAGTAGCATTACTGTTTTGTTCTGTTCTGTTCTGATGTGTTTGTTGTTATACAGGTGAAGACAGGTGGCTGTGCACGCTCATGTTACAACAAGGTCATAGAGTTGAGTATTGCGCTGCATCAGATGCCCTTACCTACGCCCCTGAAGGTTTCTACGAATTTTTCAATCAAAGGCGACGCTGGACACCATCTACCATGGCTAACATCATGGACCTTTTGACTGACTGGAAGAGCGTCACAAAGAAGAACCCTGAAATAACACTGGCCTACATATTTTATCAGGTAAATTTTACAAATCCTTCAAACTAGAAATGTTAATAATATACCAAATAGTCCTAAATGAGAAGATAAGTCGTCACAATAGCTTACATAGTGTTACCCTCGTGAAAAAATATAGCACATTGCTACCCTCGTAACCACCAAAAGTCACACAATAATATTACCCTTGTAACAGAAAGTCACTCAGTAATGTTATCCTAGTCCGTCTGTCGGGTGTCCGTCATCCGTTTGTCCGTCAACACTTTTCTTCAGATGACATCTCCCCTGAAACTATTTTGTGGAAGTTTATGAAAATTTGCTTCAATATTCCTTCGATGGTCCTCTATCACGTTTGTAAAACAAATCAAATCATGCAAAATTCTGTTGTCATGGTAACGGAAAGAAAAAAGACATCAACACATACACACTCACACAACACAAACACACAAGGACAAAACGAACAAATAAAGGAATACAGTAGGGCACCACCTTGGAAAGTTCTGTGGCAAAACACCACCGGGGAGCATAAATCTGTTTATGGAAAACGTTACAATTACATGTAAATGTTGACATTTACTTTAATGTTGACATTTACTTTCAATCACCTATCCTTTAAAGCAAAGTCTCATCCATACTTAATGCAGGGTATACAGTCGTCTGTTGTACTGAACGCACCTATCTAATTATACAACTGCACAGAGTTGATGCACAATATTACACATGTCAATCTTTACGTTGCAAATAAAATGTTTATGACAATATTAAATGTCATTGCACGGGAACTTCTCCGTTTATGACGATCAATTCTGAAGAGAATTTTCAAACAGGGAAGTAAGGAAAAACTATCACATTTTTATACTGGTTCATTTAGAATTTCTCGCATATCAAAGAGTTGACAAAGTACATCTCCTCAAAGAATCTCAATGATGTCGTGTATACTGTAAACTCTTTGTTCTTTTCATGACTGTTTAGCATATACTAAAAACCAGACGTTTCACATCTAGTTTCAGATGATTATTCCAATCTTCATTTATGGACTATACTTTGGCTGCCCAAAAGACAGTTTTTATGAATGTTTTACTGTATAAAATGTCTTTTCTTCGGAAATTAATATATCAAGCTCCTTACACAAGATCCACAAATCAAAGTCTATCCAATAGCAGTGCAAAGATTTTACAAATGTAATTACGGCGTGGTTTCACTTGAGACAAAATGTCGTCTAAGGCACGAAGCTGTATATTGCCATTATTTCTTGTTTCTTTCTTCAGGGACTTTTGATGGTTTCCTCAATCCTCACACCTGGAACAATATTTCTGATGGTACTGGGCGCTATCAATTTAGCTTATCCAGAAATTGAACTGTGGGTGGCCCTCATTGTCAACGTTATACCTGTAGCAGTGATGATTTTGCTCTGCTTCAAAGCGAAGACGGATACACAAGTAAACTATTTTATAATTATTATAACATAAGCTGCTCTTCGTCTAATCAGAGCAATACTAATAACACTGTTTTATGATTGTTATAACATGAGCTGCTCTTCATCTGATCAGTGCAATGCTAATGGCACTAACGCAGACAAATACATAGTGACTGAGAAAGCTACTGCTATTGTTATAACTTAAGTTTTTCCATTTTATTTGCGATTATAATTTTAGGGTCAATTTTTCAGCCGATACAGGCAGGTATATAACAAATCAGCTTTTAGATGCAGCAGCTAAATGTAATGCTATTTCGAGAGTAATTGAAAGGGTGCGCGCCGGATTCGCCCTTGAATTTGCATTTCTAGCTTTCACAGTTTGCAGCTGCTATGTATACAGTGATATAACCAAAGCATTTTTAATTTCCAGCTGTAACCCATGGTAAAGTTATTGTCATTCTGTCGCTGTCTAGTGAAATAACCAACCAGTTTCTCTTTTTCTCTGGAACATACTTTGTTTTTGATGTGGCCAACGTCGCACTAAGTCATTTGTATGTTTTATAGCGACATTCAAGCTTTGGTGGAGGAGGAAGACCTGCAGGTGCCCCTCCATGTATTATTTCATTACGAGCGGGCACCTGGGTAAAACCACAGACCTTCCGTAAGCCAGCTGGATGGTTTCCTCACATGAAGACTACAACGCCCCGATTAAAGCGCGGACCCGTATCAGTAAGGGGCAAGTGATTTGAAGTCAGCGACCTAAACCAGGCCACGGAGGCCCTAGCTGTATCATGCAATGATATTTTCAATGTTAGTATCATCCTCAACTGCTATACATAATGGTGTAACAAACTGTCAATTCCTCTTTCAGTTGTTATACGCGGCGATATTGTCTACAGCGTACAGTTTGGTCATGATGATAGTTATAGTGGGACTCCTCAAACAGGCGGCAGAGTTTGGACTAGAATCCATCACCACCGTTTTCCTCATGTTTGTAGCGGGCGTTTTTGTTATATCTGCATTGATACACCCACAGGTATAACTTTAAATGAAAATGTGTATATATTTTGTTGTGATTTTACAAAATAATAGTATTGTCAATGTGTTTTAAGAAATGGCGAGCACAGAAGAAAATTAGAATGAGGCGGGTAGTAATGATTCATTTAATCTCTAGGGGGGAAATAGCATCGTTCGATCAAGTTTGTGAATATCAATGTATTTTTGCATTTCTCTGATAACGTTTTGAGTGGCGCATAAATTCCAAAATTTAAATTTTCTACATAGCTGGCTAAATTTCACTAATTTATAGAGTTTAATAATCTCACTAGCAAGTAGTTTATATCTTGTAAACTTTCAAAAAATAATAACAGAAAGAGCTGTTTGTTTTACTTCTTATTTCAAGAAAATTTAGGCATTATTCAAAATTTCTCTGTAATTAGGCTGCATTATTTATAGTTATTATTTCCATTTTGTAGGAGTTTTGGTGCATAATTCACGGTTTCTTGTACTTTTTGGCAATCCCATCCATGTCAATGATATTGATGTTGTACGCTCTAGGAAATCTTCATGTCGTATCCTGGGGGACAAGAGAAAATAAATCAGCAGGTATAGATAGCAAAAACTATAATATACAACTACTTTTGGTTAAGTTATAACATATCTTTTAAGAACAAGATTTTTTTTTCAATTTTATTTACCAACACTCCTAATAGTTGTCCTAGATTAGAGTCATTATACAGTCACAAACAGGCAAAATTAAGATCATATGGCAACTGTTTCAACTTTTTGTTGGTAGAGGAGTACTCCAGGCAAGGGAGGGTGCCTGGATAGAACCAACGGCCATGTATAAGCTAACTGGATGGTTCCTCACATAAAGAAAATAGAAAAAGTGGAAACTCCACAGGTCGCTCAACACAACAAAAACGAAAATGTTGCAGGCTCGGTTTGATATTGAGCCTGTTCATGGACGGTAGTGGAAATGTATGCTAAGTTTACATCCATAACGAGGTTTCTTAGACATTGGTGGGGGTTGGAGTGTGTGTGGGGGCGGGGTGGGGGGGGGGGGGGGGCTGTTGAGTAATTCGAAATCAGCAATCTACTAGTATTCTAGTCAGTAAGAATATTCAATTTTTGTGCGAAAAAAGAAATTCCATACAAGGACTTTCACATTATAAGACATTTTATCATGCGTAGTGTCACAAGTCGTTTGATATATTGACATTACTTATACAACTTAGACTATAAATTTCACCACGAACACGTATGTATCTGTAGTAATCGCCAGTACATAAATAAAAATACCTTTACTTTCAGCCGAACAGCAGGTAGAAAAGAAAAAGGAAGGCAGGTTGTCGGGGGTTTTCTCGGCGTTCGCTGGGTGTTGTCCTTGGGGAGAGATTTTCACGCAAAGAGAAGACGAGAAATTACGCATCATTCTGGACCGACTGGAAGGTGTAGAAGCTGGTATTAGAGAGATGAGCACCATCGGCAGCAACCGATCCAACACAGCCTTCAACGACTCCCTTAGCGTAAGAGCAGGCACCCCAATTATGATGGGTAACGACGAACCAAAGGTGCCATTCTCGCTGGATCCGATATTTTCTGGTCAAGGGAATAGAAGTAATTCTATTTTTTGATGAACTAAACTGCAAAAAATAGGAAATAAGAAAACTGAAGAGTACACGACTTGTGCAAATGAGAATTACCTAACTTTAGGGGTTATTGTGTTCGGGTTCACACTTTGAAAGGACATCCATCATCGATTCATTTTCTGTTGCTTTTTATGAGCTCGTATATTGATTTCAGCCTATATATACTTACAATATTTGCTTTCAGAACCAGTAATTAAGGACCATTATAAACAATTCCATCTCAAATCTGTTGACAGTAGAAGTAGCTCTAGAAATCGTCTTTAATGACATGTTTGTTGCCGTACCGGAGCGAATATCTCCAGTATTTTAACACAATTTATATATTTTAGCCAATCCGATGTTTCAAGAGGAGAAACAAAGACCACGTGACCGAATGCGCGACCCTTATTGGATGACAGAGGATACAGAGGTGCGTAATTTGAAGACGGACCATATAAGTGCAGATGAGACACAGTTTTGGCAGGAATTAATCGAAGAGTACTTAAAACCTATCGATGCAGATAAAAACAAAGAAAAAGAGATTCAGGCGCAATTGATTGAGCTGAGGAACAAAGTCTGCTTGATTTTCATCCTAATTAATTCACTTTTTATCATCATCGTCTTCAGTTTGCAGCAGGTCGTTGCTGAAAGTAAGTCAGCTTTAATGTACCATGCTCATTTGATATAGAATTTCAAAAATATATGTCTAGATATATATTATGTATATTTAACACTTTCTACGAAGTTCTACTATAAAAAAGTACGCTATTCGTCTACATATTTTTAGAAGTACAATATTCATTCTTAAGATGTTTTGTCATATATGTTAGTAGTGGTAAAATGGAGTCTAACAATATAAAGGCCAAAGTGCTCATATCATGTAATCAATCTTTATTCCGTCTTTCAAAAGGAACTATACTTTATTACTTTGTTTTTAAAAAGTTAGTTATTAGAGATTGGTGAATGTCACAGGGCGGGCTAGTGTGCCTGTTGGCGGTCGGATAAAGTTTTGGATTACATGTGGTGCAAAAGTCAAGGCCGCCATTACTAAAAATAAAAGGAAAACAGTCTCCGCTCTATAACTTGAATCAGAAATGTCACGTGGCAATGACACTTGGTTTATAGGTTGACTGGGATCGCTAGTTTTAAGGTCAGGGTCAATGTTACTAAAAAAACAAAACCGTTTCCACTCAGTATCTCAATGAATTAGTGACATTGGGTTTATAGGTGACTTACATAAAAAAGGAGCTTATGGGGTCACTAGGATCAAGCTCAAAAACACTGTTACTGAAAATAAACAGTTTCCACTCAGTAATTTTTGTTAAAAGGACGAACTGCAATGAAACTTTGACAAAGTTTGAGATTGCAAATTGGGACTAGGATCAATGATTCCTTGTTTGTAGTTACCTTGTGAGCTTTGGCTTTTGCACTGTTGTTTATTTTCAGGCGACAGTCTGTCTATTAAATTACCCTGGGTGGAAGGAGACACGGTTGAAAAGGGACAAAAAATTGAGCCAATCAGCGTTGCTTTTACATTAGTGTTTGGTGTACTACTGTTTGTCCAGTTTATATGCATGTTGATGCACAGGTTAGCTACACTTCTGCATATATGTGCAGCAACAGAAATCTTCAAGAAGAAACGTCAGGTAAGACATGAAAAACTACATGTATATGCATTTTCAGTGTACGCAATTTCAGACTACACATTTTTAAATTAAAAGTGAAAGGTAAATGTAGATTGCCAAAATAAGTTTAATGATGAGGATTAAGATTACTATGTAATGCAATAAGGCAAATACTTAGAAATAATTACAGATATCATCATTTACAATAATGGCAATTGTTCAATACTGATACATTATGGCCATGCGTTGGGGTTGGAAAATGTTAAAGAATGTCAAATTTCATACTTAGTGTTTCTAAACAGATTTGATAGAAAGGTCCAAACCTAACACTTTAAAGTTAAAACCCGTATCTGCAATACATGTATAAATATGAATACATAAACTGTTGGGCAGACAGGAAGATGTTAGTAGTAGAGTTAAAAACAGGATAAAAGAAAAAATGAATTGTACTGGAATAATACGATAATACAGAACGATAACATTATGTTTCTCGTTAAGTCTTTTTATCATTTTATGTAAAACAATTATAGTCCTGGAGCAAAGCCATAAAGAGATATGTTGTGCTACATTACATATGAAATATGTTACATACACGTTAAATTTGAATGTATAGCAGATATAGAAAATCCCATACAATTTGCCCGCTGGCTTTGCATAAAAAGGATATTTTTCGTATCGACTGACTTATTCTTGATTTATACTAAAATCTTACATATAAGTTTGATGTATAGTTATACCAGTTTTATGATATGTCTGTTGTAGTTCAAGATGCCTGGGGCGGGCGCAGAAGAAGCAGGGGAGGCCTCCGACACAAGTCCAGATACGGCTATGTCGTATGATCAGGTACACGATATATTATATTGTACATATTTTCTTTACACAACACGCCGTCGTAACTGTTGAGATTTGTTACATGCAAGGTTCGCCGGAAATGTACAATAAATAGTTAATGATTGCAGGACAAAAAGTGAAATAATTTAAAAGCCGTATATGGGATTATTCTGAGGAAAAGATCAGAAAGAGAATATTAGGTTTCAGTTGTAATGGAATTATTTCGTCGATTACCTAGCTGTTTCCTTTAGAATGCGTGTTCAAATTGTAACTTGTTGCACATGAAACGTAAATGCACCCATTTTCCCGGGTTAAACAAATTAAATTGCAAGGCAAAAATGAAATAACAAAGTCTTAACAAATATAAAACGAGTCTGTTTTCCCCTAATTTACTTTATAGATTTGAGTGTAAACATACTTTTTGCCACCCATATGACACTAAAAACATATTGATCATTAAGTTTATATACCCAATTTAACCTAATGCAATATTTTCCGAGTTTTCAATACTGTTTAAGATTGAAACACTTTGCCAAAGAGTTTTTAAGGTTAAGAAGTATATAATTGAAACACAAATATTTGGTAAAAATAAACATCTTTACTAATATTCTACCTGTCTATTACATATTCTACCGTATTATCACATACGACAGGATACTTAAAATATTATCAAAAAGTTCTCAATAAAATAAAAGAAATAATTGCTGTTGTCCCTTTATACGGTTCCTTTCAAGAATTCAATGCATATATCAGATATTTGACAATTGCTTTATAGAGTAATATACATGTTTTAAATGCTGTAAAAAACTTTTTCAGGTGAGTTATTGTGATCGCTCTGTGTCCGGCGTCTGTCGTCTGTCTGTCTGTTGTCCGTCAACATTCAGGTTGTGTATCAGATAGAGGCTGTAATTTTCAGTTGATCATCATGGAATTGGTCAGAATGATTGCCTTGATAAAATCTAGGTCGAGTTTGAATATGTGTTATCTGGGATCAAAAACTGGATCACTAAGTTAAATCAAAGAAAAACCTTGTGTATGCGATAGAGGCTGTATTTTACAATTGATTTTCATAAAATTTGGTCAGAATAATTGCCTTGATGAAATCTAGGTCGGGTTTGAATATGGGTTATCTAAGGTCAAAATCTAAGTCAAATCAAAGGAAAACCTTGTGTATGCAATTGAGGCTGCATTTTTCAATTGATCTTCATAAAATTTGGTCAGAATAATTGCCTTGATAAAATCTAGGTCGAGTTTGAATATAGATTATCTGAAGGCAAAAAGTAGGTCACTAGAAGTAAAACCTTGTGTATGCAATAGAGGCTGTATTTTTGTAATTGATCTTCATAACATTTGGTTAGAATGATTGCCTTGGTGAAGTTTAGTTCGAGTTTGAATTTGGGTCCTCTAAGGTCAAAAACTAGGTCACTAGGTCAAATCAAAGAAAACCATTGTGTATGCGATAGAAAATTTGCATAATTACCTGTTTTATTAATAATGCAAGAACTTTTGACTCTGGAAATATGAATGCTAAAAGGCAGTTGAAAGCAAAAGTATTCTACGAAGATGATCATCTACACATAGTCAGATATTACAAAATCACAGATGATTGTTCCCATTGCTATGTCATAAAGAAGTGGATATTTTTATTTTATTTTAGCAGCTTCTTCATCTTAAAATAGAACTTACCTACATACTGATCAAGAAGAGCTATTCCGTCTCTTAAATGGTTAAAACATTTCGCCGAACAAAATATAAGATATTATTTTCCGTATATTTTTTTACAAGTAGCTGATTTTTTTCGTGAATTTGATAGAATTCTTGAAATAAATTTTAACTTTTTAAAACAAAAACCCAACAATTATCAGATGAGGGTAACTTCAATATCATTGAGATGGCATAATGACTGGAAGATTAGCTCATGATAGTATATAAGCTGTCAAGCTTCAACTGTCTAAAAATGGCCTGAAAAGGACTATAAATTCATCGATTTTTTGTCACTTTGGGAAAAGGTCCGGTACCGACTGAATTAGGAACAATCGCGGCATATAAAGAAGGAAAAAAACCCGCTGAAATTAATGTTTCACTAGGGTTGTAACGCTAGGCTCACAATTATATGGTACATATCGCGATACGAATTAAATACCACAAGTAAGCTTTCATGTGACAAAATAAAAAGATCAATGTTCCTACACTTGGTAAGTACTTGCACTTTTGCGTTGAAGTTAAAGAAACTGTTGTAAATGATCCATCTGTTTCGTTGCTATCTTTAGCACGGATTCTATGAAAGTTTTTATTCAATGTGTCTTCTTTTCACTGTATCGTTTCTGTTTCTGTATCGTGAAACATGCCTACATGTATGATACAATATAATTATGTGTATTGCCAGACTAATGTATCTTGATACGGTGAATTTTGATATATATATATATAACTACATTCGGATAAGTAACTTAAGGACAGTACATCTTTATGTCAAAGTAATAAATGTGGCTGTTTAGATGAGGTTCAAACTGTCATGAAATTGTACAATGGTAACTAACTGCTTTAATCGGGCTCATTTTAGGGAACAAAGATCATCCTGCATATTAGTAATTTTAAATCCTGGTCAACAATTGCATCAATGAAATAAAAACAATATTTTTACTGTCACAAAGCACTGAAAATATTTCAATTTTGGAATGGTACACTAAAGAATACGAATTATAAGCGATAGAAAATTCTATGTAAAAAATACTTCAGTATATAAATACCAACATGAAAGTAAAGATATATACACTCCCTCATAATCAAATGTAACAAAAACATGGAAATTTCATATCATCGTTTGACGAAGTAATCGTGATGTCACAACATTGTGATGTCGTGAGCCAATGCACTTGACATTGTACGGGTAAAAAGATATATTATTTAATAAAGACCACTGACATTATATACAATAAAAAATTGTTTGTTTCAGTATAAGATATGTATATATTTCACTTATTTCACTTGTGGACACACACCCGCCCGCTTAGCTCAGTAGGTAAGAGCGTGTGTCTACGGATCGCGGGGTCGTGAGTTCGATCCTCGGGCGGGGCGTATGTTCTCCGTGACTATTTAATAAACGACATTGTGTCTGAAATCATTAGTCCTCCACCTCTGATTCATATGAGGAAGTTGGCAGTTACTTGCGGAGAACAGGTTTGTACTGGTACAGAATCCAGGAACACTGGTAGGTTAACTGTCCGCCGTTACATGACTGAAATACTATTGAAAAACGGCGTTAAACCCAAGACAAAACAAAAAAACACTTGTGGTCACCATAATGTACATGCTCTCTTGTGGTTGTCCATTCGTAGAAATGTTACATATATTTCAATCTTAAACTGAAACAATGAAGTATCCCCTCTGTAAGTCTGTAATACTTTTAAAACATTTAAGAGGAAATCAACACTCGCTTCACTTTTTAACAATGTTTGGCCGAAATCGCATACCAAGAATACTTAAGTGAACGGAAATTTCCTATTGTCACGTGATCTTGTGAAGACTTTATCTGTTTGTGATAATACAGTGCCGCCTTTACTGGCCAACATCTTACGGGAGAGCAAATATTGCGGTGAATACATCGTTCAGGATATTGTGTATGAATTGATCTCCGACTACATTTAAAGTACAAAAAATACAATGGAAACAAAGTATCCCAGAAAACATTAAACAATTGGTTAATGTTACACATAATTAGAATTATAAATTAAAATACACATGTTTAACTTACAGGCATGTACATGTAGCAAAATAGTCAAACCTGGTCAATGATATATACTGTAAGAGTAAGCATGTTTCATCCCGTGCAGTTCAACCAAAAGAGGAAATAAATAAATCGTTTGATTGTGCAAGAAAAATATGTTTGTGCGAGATTGGTGAAATACCCAACTGGTTTTAGCAAATACCAATACCTTTTGAAAAGCTTTGGTAATAATATTATTTGTACCAAATTCAGATTTCTAATACCCAGTTCAGACAAAAAATGATGGGTAAATACCCAATTGCACCAAAAGCTTATCTGGAGCTCTGCAGTAAAACATTGTGTTGTTATTGAACAGGTGTATGAACAAGTACGAGATATAGTAAACCATTTTGTCGTTATTGAACAGGTGTATGAGCTGGTACGAGATATAGTAAAATATTTTGTCGTTATTGAACAGGTGTATGAGCTTGTACGAGATATAGTAAAATATTTTGTCGTTATTGAACAGGTGTATGAACTTGTACGAGATATAGTAAAATATTTTGTTGTTATTGAAAAGGTGTATGAACTTGTACGAGATATAGTAAAATATTTTATCGTTATTGAAAAGGTGTATGAGTTTGTACGAGATATAGTTAAATATTTTGTCGTTATTGAACAGTTGTATGAACTTGTACGAGATAAAGTATAATATTTTGTTGTTATTGAAAAGGTGTATGAACTTGTACGAGATAAAGTAAATATTTTGTTGTTATTGAAAAAGTGTATGAGCACGTACGGGATATAGTAAAACATTTCGTCGTTATTGAACAGGTGTATGAACTGATACGAGATATAGTAAAATATTTTGTCGTTATTGAACAGGTGTATGAGCTTGTACGAGATATAGTAAAATATTTTGTCGTTATTGAACAGGTGTATGAGCTTGTACGAGATATAGTAAAACATTTTGTCGTTATTGAACAGGTGTATGAGCTTGTACGAGATATAGTAAAATATTTTGTCGTTATTGAACAGGTGTATGAACTTGTACGAGATTTGCAGAAAGATCAAGATGCCGATTCAGCTTCTCTCACCTCTGAATCTAGTTATGGAGGTCAAAGTGAGATTGACGATGACGAGGATTCAGGTTATTATTTTACAACCTTTAATTTTACACTATGCACAGAGGCAATATTCCAGTATTTTAGATAGCTGTTTATTGCCTTTAATTTAAAACTATTAACCTGAATCAATATTTTAGGTCGCTGTTTTATAACCATAAATTTTATACCAAGCACCCAAATCAGCTGTTTAGGTTACTAAAGTACTTTATACTTACGCATCCGAATCCAGTTTAGGTTGCAATTTTATAACCTTTAATTCATTACCCTGCAGCCGAAACGTTACTATTGTAAAAGCTACTTCTAAATGAGCCGCACCATGCGAAAACAAACATAGTGTATTTGCGACCAGTATGGATCCAGACCATGTCAGGATCCATGCTGTTCGCTAACAGTTAATCTAATTGCAATAGGTTTTGAAAGTGAACAGCATGGATCCTTATCAGACTGCGCGGATGCGAAGCCTTGTCTTGATCCATGCTGTTCGCAAAATTACCCGCTTATTGATTTCGCTATTTTTCATTTCTTTCAATTGTGCGGATATGTTTAGAATAGAAATTATTACCGGTACCTGTCTTTGGTTCCAATACTTGTTGCTCGTAATTCGAAAAGTGGGTTTGAAGAAATTGACAAGTTTATATCTTTATAGCAATAAGGAGAAGAGAAACACGAGAAAGATGGAAAAAACTGGCCAAGAAAAGGCGTACAATTCATGATAATACACTTGGTGCAAACTTTAAAACAAACCTAGACAAGATACAGTCTTTGATAAAACAAGACAAATTTCCAGAAATTGATGCTGATCAACCTGATGAGGTATGTATCATAGCAAAATTGTCACATTTTAGGTTACCTGTATGTTTATAAATATTTCAGATCATGTTGATATTTGAGAGGCGTAGATAGTTTAGTATATATTGAAATATAATAAAGGACTTACATCATATAATTCGCCCGATCGTAGTTTGTACTTAAGACCAATGTATAACTTCAACACTTTTGGAGCTGAGGTCAAAACCCGAAGGAGCTTGTTATGAAAATTTACTACAGACAAAATTATTTCCCTCGGTCCTTGGACTACGAACAGTGTATTTACTTACAGAATGGCTTACCGGTCAATACTAAAAACTGTTGCCATAGGTCTGAAAGGGCAATTGACATTTTTTTTTCTGTTGACCGGTAAGCTTTAAATAAGTGTTTTAAGTTTACTCTTTTACTTATCATTCAAGCTGGATTGTGATAGAAATTTTAAGCTTATTTTACGTAAAAATAAAGGTAACGTTCTATGTAAGGTGAGCTCCCTGTTTTATCCTGTTTATCTTCTGTCAAGGAATGTAAACAAGAATGTATTGTAGCAGTATTAACAAAGATTTGATAAGTTTTATTTTGAACGTCTTTTCATTCTAAGTTTACTCAATTAAACAAAATCACAATTTATTTCTCTGACAGCAAAAGGGAAATGATCAAAGGTAAGCTATGAAAAGTTTAGGAATATATGGCTTTAATGTATGGCTTTATAGTGTAAACATGAAACAAATTAAATGATACATTTTATTTGTTACAGGACATAAATGAAGAGATCGAACATGTCAAAAAGGAAACTCACTTCAACAGAATGCGAAATAAATCCTTGCATACATTAGCTATGATGTCAAAAGACAAGAAGATGAAGGAGAGTCTATCTAAAAAGCACATCGTCCCAATTAAAAGATTTAGAGATGCTGCGGACAAAGTCAGAATTATGAAATCTGGTAGAAAGATATCTGACATTGTAACATTCCTGGCTAAGAAAAAAGAGCAAGATGATTTTCAGGCTCTTGAAGGTATTGACGAAGCAACACCAGTTCCACAGAGGCACGAAATTCAAGTACACCAGTCAGAAAATGACGAACCTGACTATACAAACATTCTGGAAGTTAATGACAAATCTGACGATGTTGTAGATAAACCAGCTTCTCCCATAGAACGGCGAAGGCTATCAACTGATAGTGAACCAGACATAGAAGTGAAGCCAGAACTTGTTATTCCAAAAGTACAAAATGACGAGTGGCCCGAAGAGGACCATTACGCGGTAGCTCAGGAATCGATGGACGTGCTCTTTTAAAAAGAAAGGAAACTGGCTACAGGTTGTCAACAGTTTCACTTGAATCCTAACACAGATTATACACTATCTTCAAAAAAACCATGGTATAACGATAGTAACAGGATATTACCCTTAGGCTAATACAATGGTGTGATTGTAGATCATTTAGATGTTACATTCTATGGTTCCTCGTTGCTGTTTAACTCACAGCCTGCAAGCAAAGCTTCACTAGGAGTTTTAAATTATATTGCTGTCGTATGACGGCTGTTTGTGTAAAAGTAGTTTCAGTAGACAACGTGTATTTATAGAGGTTCCATTGAAATTTGTTCTATTTCTGACAAATTTAAGCACAGTGATCAAAAATATAATGTTTACGAAGGGCAGACAATTTAGTACATTAAATACTTAATGAATGGCTTGCATTGAGGGTCAGTAGTCAAACCTATTAATCCTCCGTTCTCTGGATCATGGGCAATGCGTTCCAATATTGATCAGAAAGCAAATCAATAAGTGTTTTATTATATGACCTCAGAAATTAATTTTCTTAGTTAACCCATTAAATAAATAAACATGTGCTGATAATAGACCGGACATACAACATTGTGGACTAGCGATTTGTATAGAGAGTCAGGAAATAATTTCAATCAATCAATATTCGATAATTCATTTATAGTCATAATATGTACATTGGCATGTAAATGTTAAATGATGTTACATGGCTAACATTAACATTTTCTAATGGAAAAGCTAATATGTATATTCAAATCTACGCGAAATACATGACTAACATTAAGAATCTTAATATAAATATTTGTCTTCTTAAATTGACTTTAGAAAAGCAAATTAAGTGTTGAACTAGATACCGGTCAATAGCACAACTTATGGACCGGTGACTTATATAAGGAGTCATGTATTCATAGATACTGTCAACATTAGTAGAGTACTGTTGATGGAGCCGGAGCCGTTGCTAACAGTGTTTCTCCTTATCTTGACAATATTACTGTCTCGCGAAATGCTATAAGGAATTTGTTTTATTATACAAAAAATCTAAATGCGCTCTTTTCATAAATTAAATCGAGAAACAATTTTATAACAATTCAACTTGTTTCAGTCTATTAAAACACGTACCTTAGTTCTGAGCAAAATAGTCTGCAAATCGTGCAAAAAGTTCGGTATCTCCGACAGCAAGAAAACATTCAACTCGTTTTCAGTATTTGTTAAGCTATACAAATAGACAGGCAGATTTAAAAATGGTATTTATTTAATAGAAATAGTAAAATTATAAAACATTAATTATATAAGAGCTTACTTTTCAATGAACCTGAGGTATAATAATGTAATTTATTGCCTGCTTTTCATTTATCACAATTTACATTGGGTACTATGAACGCGTGTATTTCAATAATGTAGGTATGCTAATGTTTTCTAGTGCTACATGTATGAGTTTCTCAGCAGACGACACACAAGCCGGTCTGTTGTTTTTTTTGTTTAAACATCTGTTAGACTTTATCAATATGTATTCAAATCTTGCATTATCATTTATAATCATGAATGCTTCAAGGATATATAACGAGAAATTATATATTTATTTATTTATAATATTGATATATAACCAAGTAGTTTGCATTAAATGCCTTTCCGTTCCTAAATTTATACGATGCCGCAGCGAACGAAGATACATTTTCGTACAATCGTCCGTTGGTCATGGTCCCACTCTGTCCATCGTCGGATAGAAGTCCTTTTAATATACAAAACTGTACTTTCAGCTTTTTTTTCAAACTAAAATTTCTTTTTAAGTATTTAAATGCTAACCAAATAAGTAAAGATCAATGATGGTACCTGACTATCTGTCATGTATAGTTTTACAGCATATAGCACATAGTGTGTTTTCATCCTCGCTCCACTTACCCCCAACGTCCGTACCTTTTATCTACCACTTACCCCTTCCCGCCCCTTGCATATAATAATAAAATGTTCTTGTTGGATTTTTGAAGCAACCCGTCTTCAATATTTTTCCGTTACAGCATATTTTTGTGGCCCTACTTTGCGATGCATAGCTCTAAGGCTGCGTTTGGTGTGCTCTGTGCTTTCGGGAGATCTACCCTTACCTTTTATCTTTGATAGCTTAAAGAAATATGTGGCGGCTGTAAAAATTAGGATCTTTATAAAGATTTAATCAATACCAGTTTTTGTTTTGAGTGAATATGTGTTATAATGTTTGAATTGTGCCATACGTGTATTGTCCGAAGTACCCTTCATACTGAACAAAATTTTACTGATTTCATAGTAAGTTGTGTATCTCATGAAAATGTGAAGTTCTTTGATGTATAACTTAGATGTACAGAGTGGGCAATTCTACCGAATATACCATACTGTTTGAAGCAGAGCAGGGCCAAGTTGTTCGGAACTTTAATAGGCGATTAAGAAAACGGTTGATTAAATTTTAGGTTTCTTTTCGACTTAGAAAAATAAATGTATGAGTTAAGAATTATAAACACTGAAATATCTTTATGTCACAGGCTGAAAAAAATGTGCAGCCAGACCGGTACTCGAACCCGAGGTCTCAGAATACCGTTCCGGTGCTCTACCGACTGAGCTACCCGGCTGCCTACACATTTTCTCCCCGTTTCAATATTCAAGTCATATACCGGGACATTTACAATAAAATCGAAATATATCAATGCTTTCCACCAAGACTAGTATTTTGAATCAAAATTTTACCGGCGGTTAGTTTAACAGTCGGTTTAAGTTTCGGATCGTAATATTGCTTTATTTGTCTCCCGACCTGTCCACAAACTGCTTACGGACCCAAGTGTCATACTGAACCAAAACTGATCAGTATCATATTTATAATGCTAAATTAAAATTAAATTGATGCTGTCAATAAAAAACAAAGGCATTATACGGCACGTTTTGAATCAGTCACTGTACAAATTTTTAAGCAGGACAAAAAAATAAAAAGATGGATATAAATAAATACAATATGAAACCAGATCTCATACCGTTGTTATAACGTCTGTACAGTAAAATAGTATGACTTTTCCCCAATGGACAAAAAATGATAAAAAATGTGGTCAATATGTCTCTACCTGTTTAACAAACGATTATTGTGACTGTATATTATTTTTATCTGTGTCTTTATGATATGCATTTTTTCTTGCAGTATATAGCCGTAATTGATGTGAATAAGGGTAATTCTAGCATAAAACTGCTACTCGTGACACATTTGGGGGTGCTTAAACAGGAGAGAAAACGTGTTAACAGAAAGATTCTCCTGCTCATGTGCTGTTAAAACACCCTTTTATATATGCGCGTTCAGTGGCAAAGCTTATAAATATTATGGCCCCAAAATGGATTATTCAAAACAAAATGACATCAACGTAATAACAACAACGTAGATATATCTGCGCATTTCATGGATATTAAATGGCGTTGAGGGACAATGTATTCATTTACTTGGTTTTTACGCGTTTTATGCTAGAATAGCGTTAGCGCAGTTTTCTTTTCGTGTAATAACAGCTTCAGAATCCTTCGGTAGTCGTTCGTACACTTGCCCTTACGGGCTCGGGCACCAGCAAGTCCCTCGACATACTTCAGATGTTATTTCACGAAAATACATGCATTAGCCCTGCATTTATATATTCAATATAATTAAGATATGTCATGATCATTATTATATCTAGTACTGTTTGATCATACTTCAGTTTTGTTTTATCATGTATTTTTCCTCAATAAAATCAGAAAATAATTTATTGTAACAGTATGTATCTCTGCATGTCAGTCTAGAATTCTCACTGTATTCATGGCTCGGTGGTTTAGAGGCAAACATCTGACTGTAAACTTAGAGGTTCAGAGTTCCAATTCCGGCCTAGACACTGGAACTTTCTTTGATGCCATTTAGTGTCTCCCTACTAACTAAGAGGATAATACTGATCCTTCCAAGGAAAGACAGCTTTGTGTGTATCGGTGCTATGCACTGGAAAGGTTAAGGAACCAGACTGTCTAGGCTATAACTAGACACGTATGTTTCTAAAGAACTTCTTTTTCCCTGTTCTGGGGGAAGGGATGGTAGGTGGGGGCGGGCATTCTCTCGCTCTGTCTCTCTGCTCTCTGTCTGTATTAGTATTAAAAGTAGAGGATGATTTGACACCCTGAGTGGCTGCCTTGGTACTATGTAATGACACTTATCATCTATGAGACACATCGCTGAAATCTCAACCAACGTAGAGTTGCAATAGGACACTCATCCACAGAAAGTTGTAGCTATGTGTGATTCTTGACTCAAACAAACGAAAGCCCAATTAATCAAAACGCCATCCACTGTGAATTCATCTACAGTCCTTCTTAAATCCAGTCAATTTTGGTGGCAGCCAACGTTTACCCGAATCCAATGCACACTTTCGTCTACCGTTACTTTTACCATCTTGTAATGATTAAAAATTATTGTAGAGTATGCGCACTTCATAGTTCAGCGTCTGCATTTGTAATGAAAATAATGTTAGTAAGATATTAAGGTGCTGATGAATTTTAAAATACAAGAGCTGTCAGAGAAGAAAGCGCGCTTGACTGTTTCGGTGCTAGATAGTGAAAATAGAGCATAGCCTTGCAGAA
Source organism: Mercenaria mercenaria (assembly GCF_021730395.1). Classification (NCBI taxonomy): domain Eukaryota; kingdom Metazoa; phylum Mollusca; class Bivalvia; order Venerida; family Veneridae; genus Mercenaria; species Mercenaria mercenaria. The sequence continues at coordinate 6,417,711 of NC_069378.1, forward strand.
GAAGCAAAAACGAGCAGGTGTGTTGCCCCGTTGATCAAAAACAAAATTAATTAAAGAAATACTAAAACATCACTAACACTTAGCACGACATGACATAAAAGCAACAGATTCAATAAAAAATACTAAAGTTATTTAGCTGTTTAGAAATTTAACAATAACAATTATGATAATCCTGCTAATGCAGACATTCATGTAACGTCTTGCACAAACATAGAAATGATAGTTGGTCTTAGGGAATACAATCTGTAAAAAGGTACTTTAGAAACATGGAACGCAACCAAACAACATAATAAAAGACTCCGTTTGATCGTGTCTGGTCATAAAAGGTAATAAAATATGCAGCAACCCTCACGCCCCTCCCATACATGTAGCACCGGCTAATTACCATTGAAACAATTGAGGCAGAGTAAGCCAAGACACAGACGTTGGGTTTGTGGACACTGTAAGATTTCATCAAAGTAACACTTGCAAAGTTCATAACACATTTTTTATAGTTTAGGGGATATATAGGAGTCAATTTACGATTCGTCCGTCCATTGCCAAAACTTTTACCACTCTTATAAAGGGATTTAAGTAAAATTTCATACATATAATTACCACGATGTATAGGTATGCATGCCATATTTATTACGGTCAATCTAAGCACTGTAAACTAATGTGCCCTGAAATTAGAAAAAGTGCACACTGGCCTTTTGGTTACATAGAGTTTATGATGCGAACTACTTGCACAGTTTTGATTCTTCATGACCATGATGTGACAGTTTTGATTCTTCATGGCCATGATGTGAAGATGTGTGGATAACGTATTTTTTGTGTCAGTTAAGACATTGTATCTTGTTATGCGACTTTGGAAATGTACAAACTTTTTATTTCCCCTGAAAAAAGGTATTAATCTCATTAAATGATAGCTCTTGCATTTATTTAACATGTTCCATATATAACAATCAAGAATGTTATACTAACTAATATCTGGCATAGCTCCTGAGTTCGTCAAATGTCTGTTAACGTGTGCTTTAGATACTAATTCTAGATCACTTAGGTCATCCTATTATCTCAAATTTCATATACCAGTCCCAGCTAGGGAGCCTTTAAGAAAACTTATCTGTACTCAATTTAGCTATTTAGAATGATCCTCTCAGTATATACAAAAAGCAACTTAAGTATAAAAAGAATTAAATCACTACATGTATAATGGTTCAAATTTCCTTGTAGCTAAATTGTAGAATAAATTCTTTTCTTATTGATCGTTATATATTTTGTGTTAATGCATGCATTTATTGAGTCTCATAAAGATTGGCTTGATCAAATGTGGTCCTTCATTTAACAGTTATAATAATAATTATAATTATTATTATTATTATTATTAGGATTATCATAAACCATGATTGTTTACGTGATCCTCAAACAGAGTTTAAACAGAAGTGTTTTAGATCTTTCGCCTTATCTCCCAATCTATCATCAGCAAGAGCCCTTACAGTAGAATATCAAAGTGGAGATGTTTTCCTGTCATTGGGATAAAAGACATTTAGGTTGACTGATGTGCCAAACTATGAGACAACAAACTGAATACGTTCTTTGACGGATGAAAGCAACTGTGATCTGTAAATTATTTATTGGCAGTAATCAGCGTTATTGTAAAGGATATTTGAACGTCGGATGCAATAAAATGTATTATAAACGTCGGATGCAATAAAATGTATTATCTGTAGTAATAATGTGTAATAAAGGTTTTCATCGTACTCGGTAAGCATAACAAACGTTGAAATAGAACATTTATGACACTCTCGTGTTTCATTCACATCGTTAAAATAGCAAACATAAAATCTAAATCAGTTGTAAACTTTATTATGTTAAGTAACACTATGTATTGGTACAAAACCGCTCTAACGTAGGTTCTGATCAGCACATTTCCTTTTAACAATAACATATATCCATCCAATCCATGTTCACCAATAATACACAGCATAAGTCAGTTAGTAGAAGTAATACATGTGTAATTCTTAATTTAGAGGACCTCGTTTAAATTTGATTTAAATTCAAAATTTCTGTATAGACTAAAGAATGACAAAAAAAATCAACAAGGACAGTGATCCAACAGGATAAAAATTATTTTATAAAAACGCAGCCGTTCCTTTTTAAGAGGTTCTGTCTGTTTCTTGTTTTTATTTTGGACCCAAACTTGTTTCTAAACAATAATCTTGTTTTCAGTGTCATTGTCTTTTTTATCCTGTGACTGCTAAAGACAAGCCCAACTTTAAGTTGATTCTCAATATGATGAGGCAGACAAACGGAAAAAAATGTTCATGTTTGAATTGTGGACATAAATTGAATATATCAGTAATAACTCCTTACCCTGAAGGAGAGATAAATCAGCTTTTTATTTCTGCTATACTGCAAAAAAATGCAGGACAGGAAATGCAAATCGACGTTCTCAAACTTGTATCACATTCTGAATTTTCAACGGGATGAACACGATAGCAGATGTTACACGCTACGTTTGGTAAAAATGAACAACACGTTTCTTCAGCTACTTTCTCATTAATAACCATACAATAGGGTTATTATAATAGTAGCTCGATCTGCAATGCGGTATTCGGCTCGAGTGGATTTCTGCTAGATCGGATCTCACGAGGCGCGTAAGCGCCGAGTATGATCCAACCCGGCAAAAACCTGGCAAAATCCACGGGATTTATTAAATAGCGCCTACTGTCTTACTTGGCGAATGCATAGAACATGTTGATCGTATATGTTTTAATTTTAAACTTATCCCATCTTTTCAGTTACGTTAAAATTCAAAGTGGTGGTGCTAATGTGATCCATAATAGATACTGTTTATCTTCTGGAGAATTTTAATTTCAGAATGCCGAACAAATATTTAAAACACGAGAGAAAAGAACCCACAAGCTGTTTAAGTATAAAAGTTTCAAATACTTAATACGAAGGGGTAATATTCCGTCAGCTTATGCGAACTTCTCAATTCGTTCTTGATGGTGGAGCTTGTCAGCAAATTCTTTCTTCACTATGACAACGCCACACCCCATACGTCTGTCGTTACCGAGACAACTTTAGCACGACTAGATATCAAAACTATACTACAGCCCCGTACTCTCCAGACATAGCACCATGTGCTTTTTGGCTTTTTCCCACCATTAAGAACAAAGTGAGAGGCTTACGTTTCGACGACGTCGAAGACCTGCCAATGGTTGTTGGGAGTTTTTCAGGAAAATACCAACAGAAAACTTCAACAGCTGCTTTAAATTTTGGATTTACAGACACGAGAAGTGTGTGAAGTGTTCTGGGGAATATTTTGAAAAAAATGACATGTGTATTGTGGCCGACATTGCAACATAGACTTTCTGCAATTATTTATACATTTAGTTGCCCCACGCTCACGTTTAACTAACGTTGCTATGGTAATAATAATAAGAGTGTTATTTTTAATTTTGTAAATTTGCTTCTTAAAATGAGTAAAATGTACAAATGTATATGGAGCTATGTATGTATAAAGAATTGTGTAAAACGATTAGAAAGTAAGAATATTACTACACATGTATCGAAACTTTCGGAACACCCCTTGTATTATGCCAATACAAGTTCCGTGCAAGTTTGAATTAAATTGATTGCAAAATGTGGTCTCTATCGTGTTCACAAGAAATTGTAAACGGACGGCGGACGACGGACGGACAAAATGCGATCACAAAAAATTACCTTGTCACATGAGCTAATAAATAAGCAACAGGGAAAGCCAAGTTTTTAAGAAAAGCAGCCTCCCCAAACGTTAACCAAGCACATAGACATGCACAGGATTCTCCCCCACACACCCATCCACCGCATCCCCCCCCACCCCAACACACCGTAACAAATACACCAACACACACACTCACACAAAGCAAACACACTAGGTCAAAACGAGCAAATAAAGGAACACAGTGGGGCTCTGCCTTGGAACGGTCAGTTGAAAACAATCACTTGGGAGCTTAAACCGGTTTATGGTGCATCTAATCTCACTCTTACACCCACCATGTTGCAAAGTCACAGTACAGTGTAAATAAAAGTTATACCCGCCGGAAAATACCTTAACATACGTAATGGCAACAAAAGACATGTATTGTAAATCACAAAAATACTCTGGTATATTCATATAACAAGCAATTCTTATTAACCTGAAATGCATGTACCCAATGCTTTTGCAGAAGACAAAGCAACAAGGGAAACACCCTTAAGGGCCCGACAGGCTAGAAGACAGAAATCAAAATAGCTGAGTCTCGACCGGGTTTAAGAACTAACTATCAGAGAGTCCTTCACCGGTTCCGTCAGACTAATCAAAGAGGAAAGCGTAGCTTCCAACTGTAGAAGGGCTGAACACCAAACATGCGGTGTGTCTCAAAACAGTTGGGTCATAACCTCTTTTAATAAAACGTTTAATAACTTTACTAAATACAAATGGAAAGTTACCATGCCCCAAAATCTTACGAAGTTTGTAAACCACATCCAGATAGAAATCGGGTTTTGATATACCTTCTGGCAGAAGTGTCTTTATTTTATCTGAAGACCATACACCGCTTTCATGGAATTGCACTCTGTGCATCATTGAAGATTACATGTGCACCGTCGTATGAATACATCTGCGGATGCCTTTAAATTGTATTTTGGTGCTTATAACATGTGTAAACGTTGAGTCTGCTCAAGTCGACGGTAGCTTGCATTTCCACTACCGATCATGAACAGGCTCAATCAAACCGAGCCTGCAACATTTTCGTTTATGTCTTGTTTGGCGACCTGTGGTTTTCCACATTTTTTTAAAATTATATATTACTTTTATATTTCAAAACCAAATCTGAATCACAGCAGTAGAATTTAGAAATAGTTTACGTATTCATAATAACAGTAACCTTGTTAAAGAAGCTTATTTGTAATATATTGATTACGTTAATAGAAGTCCTCAACATGACTAAAAACCGAATCAACTGAGACATATATATCCCATAAGATGTTGTTAGGGGTATATCCCCTTCCAAATGGGGGAGATTTACAATACTTAAATTAAAATCATCCCTCTTGTCATAAATTTTGGTATGCCTAAAACATAAATAATAATAAATCATAAATAAAGAGATGTAAATCTAAAAATAAAGCAGTAGTATCCGAATTGTTGGTTTTATTTAACTGGAGCTCCCGGGGATAAATAGTATCCACCAAATGAGCCAAAACGGATTATCCATGTTAAGAATATTATCAAGATAGCGTGATGTTTTATCTGATTGCATACGTTTTGTGCGGAGGAAATCACATATTTCCCTGTCTTTGACGCATTTTATCTTATGAAATCCGTCAAGTAATAAGGAAAGTATAGGCAAAATGTCATCTTAATTTTCTCCGTGTGTACGGTAACCAAACGTCACATTGTGTCTTTGCATTTCCACTACCGTCCATGAATAGGTTCAATTAAACGGAGCCTGCAACATTTTCATTTATGTCGTGATGGGCGACATGTGATTTTACATTGAAGATTTTGTATGAAACATATATATTTTTCCTACAGGGAAGCAATTCCAAATGACTGTTTGCATTCAGGAATCGGAAGAGTTCCCCCATACAATACGCAAATCTGACATTTTGGACCTCTAGTCTCATGCAAAAATAATATGGCGTATTTAGACCGTAGTTTTCGGATATTGCATTATATACTTAATAGACCATGAATGCATTTAAATCACCCAGTGCAATTCTGGTGTCTATTGTATCGTCATGTGAGGTAAAGAAAAGCAGTCGATTGATTAAATCTATATTGGTGTGAAATAAATATGTAACTACATTTTCATTTATTCGGATATTTTTCTATAAGCAAACTTGACTTTCTGGTAATGATTTCCTCCTCACGTATAGTATCATACTGATGGGATATTGTAAAAACTAACGTTATGTTTTCAAAACAGTTTTGAATCAAGTATAAACATTTTTATTTTTCGGAATAGTCAGTATACATCTTTGTCAAAAATGTAAAACATGCATTGGAACAGGAATACACAGAGATCAAACATATTGCAAAAGGCTTCAAACACGCCTATTGGTGTACATTTTTGATGAACTGTAATTCGACGTTTGTTAGACTGTTTTTGTAAACTGTTCTGTCTAGTCAGTGCGCATCGAGTTGCTTGTGGCTTACCAAATTGCTTGTGGCTTACCATATTTCCATATAATGGTGTACAATTTGGGGAGACAACTTAACATATAAGTCGATGTTTACGTTAAAATGACGCCAAAGCAACACTGTGACGTTTAATTTGATTCAATTAATATAGTTTTATGTAAAATCCAAACGAGAGAATTTGAATAAAACCAACATGATAATGAAAATTTTATTTTCTTTCGATTGAATAAAGTTTAGGGTTATCTAATTGTTTTTCTCATAATACTACATTCCATTACCCTTATACCCCCAACCCAATTCTAACCCTAAACAAAGGACATCATTTTCCTTTATATCTTAGCATTTATATTCTCATTCATCAGAGGTTCGACATAATCCCAAAACGAGCCACGGTATGTGAAAAATATATTTCTTCAATAGATTTCTGAAGAAATATATAAATCGCAAATGCAAGGCGAAATGATTTCAATGCAAAACGTTTAACATATGATGATGTTGCAGCTTTGCTCAGAATATACTACTAATAATGCAGTTTTATAAAACCGATTTGATTACATTTTTCTTTATAATATTTTAATGAATTATATCTTTATTAAAGAAATTGGATAATTGTATCCACAAAAGGCAATCCACAGGATAATGGAAGTAGCAAAATGTTATTATCCTACCATCATGCAAAATAAAAGCAAAAATCAAGGAGAATGATAAATTTTGCTTTATCAGGTCAGTGACTTGATAAAGCTTGGCGGACTACTTATTTTAATTCTTTTTAAACGACGCCATCTTGTTTTTGAAAATAAGTGCTAAAAGACATATTTATGCAATTATTTTTATAAACTCGCTTTTATTAGGTACGTGAGACCATGTCACTAATATATAGCGTATGCATACCGTATTTGCAATTACAAAAAAGTTTTTATAACGGAAACGTTTGGAGAAAAGGAAAATTGACTCGCGTAAGGCGTTTGTTCAGGAATTCAGCTTTCTGCACAAAAATCAAGGAATATGTTGCATCTGGAATGGAATGTCGTTGCATAAAATAATCGAGGAATCGGTTTGCCTATTTTTTCAGTCAAGCGGCGTAATGGCGTGTGTGTATAAGTCGCGTCAAACGTTTGCTTTGTGAGAATGGGTATCGGACTTGCAACTGGACTTGGCAGCAAATTAAAATTATTCATTCATGTTCAGCGGAACAGGGAGGTTGGGTACAGAACAAAACAAGGCCTTTGTTTTTCAGCTTTTATTTTATGATATTTGGGATATAAAAGACCTATTTGTGTAATTTGGGGGGCGTATTGATGTTAAAATTTCTATGCGAGGCAGACTCAGATCTAGTTGGTGGTAAATTTTTAATTTTAACTAAAGAATGATTTTAGGCCAGAAGGTAGGATAAATAGAACATTAGGTTACTGTCTAATAAATTTCAATTTATTAAGTTCGTCTACGAAAAAATAAAAGTCTCGACAGGGTCTCGACTTTTATATTTTCTTCGACACACTGAATAAATTTAGAAGACAGTAACCTAGTATTCTCTATTGATCACAATAAAGCATATAGTATAGTATAATCAAAATAAATTTCTGGCTAAAATGAGACTTTTGATCCAGGACCGCGGTAACTACTGATATAGTAAAACAGGGATACGTATATGTATGCTTGATAAGGTATTTACATTGAACCAAAGTAAGGCATAAAAATAGTTGTGCAAACTTCATAACATCGTTAAAAGAAATCAAAATAGTCTCATAAATGCAACTGTGATAATTTGCTCTTTGTTAGATTTTAAACATTGCCATATCTTATCGTTTGGGAGTTAGTCGAATTCACATAAACTGAACAGTTTTCTTTGACATTTCCCATCACGCCATTTCCACTCGTCGTCTGTTTTCACAGTCTTCAAACAGTGTTCTATTCCATTAGCATTATTCGGTTGTGAAGGCCCCCAGTTGACGTAAAAATCAGAAACATTAGTTCCATCCCTCCAGACAAATGTTCCCTCACTTTCAACGTCTGTTGCACCTAGCCAGAAGCCTTCATTGTATCCTGGAAACAACATACTAAATACAAATACCCGAACACAGTTGTTTGAATCTTTATCTAAGTGATAAGCTTTACACTCAAAGTCCTTGTACTGTTTTCTTCAAATACAACGTAGTCACTTCACCATTACATTATAATTAAACTTGCTTTGAAGCACAAAGTATTTAAATTGTGACCAATGCATGAAGTATAAAACAATGACCAAAATCCACATACACACTTCTACAGGAAATCGTTTTATACAACCTGGCCCAGGGAAAGGTTTTCGGCAAAATTCCACGTCAAACACTTCATTTCATTTAGAAATATTACTGCAACCATTTACTGCAACTATGCCATCAATTACTGCAATCATTTTGATATCAATTGAAGCTGTAGTTGCAGACTTTTAGTAGAATACATAAGCTAGGGCAAGTGATTCGAATGTACTTTATATGGGGATCTTTAAAAGGAAACAATCGAAGATTATCAGTGAAACTTCACGCTGTCTTTCTGAAGTATAAATAATTTGTATCCTTTTTGCTTCGAAATATTTTTGCTTTGGTAAAAAATAAATATGGATGTCTTCGAAATTCTGTGTCTGTTTAATGTCATAGCCTTTTTGTATTTCCAAAAGTTACAGGAAAGATCATAAACATGGCAAGCAGAATTACTACTGTTTGAAATGTCCATGAAGTTGATAAAACAACAAACCGTGAAAATCTCTCTAGAAATGTTTCCTCCGCCTCTGACTTTATGTCTGCTAAATGTTCACCAAGATCTTCGCAATATCTCTGAAACAAAGGACAATGAAATAATTGATCTTTATAGACCTTTTACATGTCTTTTAAAGCAGCATGACTATAGGAGGACAAATAAGTTGTTATCGTTAGTACTTTTCGTCTCCTTATGCATTACAACACAATAATTCTAATACATTCTAATTTCAAAAAATATTAAAATCAATACTAAAAACATGACTCTTTGTACCTGCTCATACAATCTAACAAACCCCTAGTCATATTATCTAACAGATATCTGTTCATATTATCGAACATACAACTTATCATATTATCTATCAGAAACCTATCAGTATTATCTAACAAACACGTGTTCATATTATCTAACAGAAACCCGTAGACACTTCTTAATATTATCTAACAGAAACCTATCCATAAAATCTAAAATACACGTGTTCATTATATCTAATAGAAACTACTTTCTATGCCAGATGACAACTTTCGTTTGACATCAGAAATATTATTTGATCCAAACGCATTTCTTCCTTAAGCCAGTACACATGAATTAATTGCGTTTCTGTTGTGTGTCTTGTGTTAATGTGTTCTTAAACTGACAAGAAAAACATAAACGACAAACATACCTGTGCCATTGCTTTTTCTCCTCAACTACTCGGTACTCTAAAATAATTTATAAACAACAAATATTATTTATTATTATAAAATGGCGTATGTTTTTGCGATTCAAGTCAAAGATACATGAGGGAACTTTTTCAGTAAGTATCGCATTTCCCCCTATGTCCCAATTGCTGTTTTCTAAACATGAAATGCATTGATTTTATGGTCCTGGTGAAATTCATATCTTCATTTTTCCCCAGTCAGTTTCTAAAGACATGTTCAATGTGAAATACTAAATATTGCGAATTTATTTAATATCCGTGTGCGACTAAGTTTTTAGGATAGAGCCAATCAACGAGATTAAATCGCACAGAAAAAGTAAAATCCCCACTCATTCAATAGTCCCCGAATTAATATCCCCGTGAGATAGCCATTTTGACCCAAAGTACCGAATTTAGTGCCCAAAAAAGCATATTATTTCAAATTAACATAATTATTCAAATCCATTATTTTGTATTAGGAGAACACCAGGTACACACAAGACGGTAATATTTGTTAATAGAGAGTTTGAGATTTCAACATTCGCCTTCCACCTCAACGTCTCTCATATATATTTGGGGTAAAACGTCACCGATATGCGTGTATTTTATTTATATCAGACGTTGCTACTAAAGTTTTCCATGTAATATCAAGTAAGCCTAAGACTTCGCTTTATTACTATGTGAAATAAAAAAGCTTAGTTTCAGGATTTCTGCTTATTAAGTTATTCGATTATCCATTTGTATAACTGGACTAAATTTGATGCGAAACACTATCAATAAGTATAAGAACAATGAAGTTTTGTTTGGCTAATGGTTTTAACTAAATACATTGAATTGAACCTGGAAGTATGAAGTTATCAACTGATTTTGGGAAACTTTGAGATTTTGTTCATACTTCAACTTCTACGGCATATTTGTGTCCTCAGGCGGTATTTATTATACTAGATGGGCCTTTTTGTCGTAAGAAGTCAAGTTTTGAACGTCCGAAGATGTGATATCACGAAAGTCAAAACTTCAGTCTTTGTACATCTACTCTGTCCACATACTCGGTATCAAAGACTGAAATCTGGATGGAGGCACATGGCATGACAGTCATTTTACTTGGAAAATCAATGATAATACGCGATTATCATTTGGTTGAACATTTTATTTTAACTTCCAAATAAAATCAATCCGTTTCTGTCGGACACTTAATAAGACAATTGCGTTTTAATTATCAAGGAAAAGTGGTACTAGTAAGACGGAAAATAATTCTGAAGTTTCAGACAATTTCAGATCTATGATAGCATGATGCGAGAAGTTTCCTGTTAGCCGTATGGGATAACTCCATTCTTTACATGCACGGACCCAGAGCCTGGCAGAGGGGCATTGTGCGTCAATTCCCCTTTGATTCTTACATTTTACAAAGAAAATCGGTCTTGAAACTCGGTGTGACTACCCCTGCCCCCCTCCACCCACATGAATGGGTGACCCCTCTTTGGTGTTGGTGTTGGTGTCCCTCTAATCACAATTCCTTGATCTGCTGCACATGCTTTACTTATGAAATAGTGTATTCAAACAAATACGTGTATATGCCCACATGTTATTTTGTGCGACAATTTTCGTCTCTACCTAGCAGTTCTTGACTGTTTCGCTAGACACATGGTGACTTGGCACGATTATATTGAGCTGTCTGAGAGTTTGGCATTATACAGAGTCAAACTGAGTGTCATGATGCCAAAACGTATGATATCACGAGAGTATCTTACATTTGTTTCAAATCGCTTGTTAAATGTATTAATAAATTGTATATATTGGCTCATATTATCAAAATATCTTAAGGAATTCGATGTATAAAGTACCAATTCAAAGTGAAAAATTTTTTTTTAAGAAAATCTATGAAATACTAGTCAACAGCCTTTTGTGTTTGCTTTATCTCATATATTTAACTTAACTTCAAAGTATATCGAGAAATGCATTTGTAGTAGTTGGTGTCTCATGTTCTTGTTTAAAAAATATTAACTGTAATATCTTTCAAGAACATCATCAACAATAGAATAAACAATAGAATACGTTGATAGGATTATCATTTTTATTTCCTCTCATGTATAACATTCTTGCATTGTATACTGACATCATTTTATATTAAATGATTTGTTTTGTAATCGCACTAATATCAATGCGATGATTATGTTAATTGAAATGTTTTTATTTAATTTTCATTTTTAAAACCTCTTGTAAAAGTCCTGCACTTTCGGACAATTGATATCAAATTGCACGAGAAAAACGATCATAATTACAGATAAATTGAATGGTCGGATTAAGAAAAGTAAGGTTCATTCTAAAGTTTGAACTCTCAAGGAATTTTAATCGAACTTCAACTTCATACGTTAACTTCGCAAGAGACGTTGAAGGGGAAGGCGAAGGTTGAAATCTCAAACTCTCTTACCGGAAAACGGGATTTATCCTATAATGTCGATATCGAGAATCGGCAATTAGCGTGTCACCTCGTGTCAATTTTGTTGTTCACAGTTTGATCTCGTTAAAGATAATAATCGATAACTAATAAGTAGCATAATATTTGTGATTTGTTTTTATACTTCTGTCATCAAAATAGTATTAAATATATACGAAATTAATTGTGTTTAAAAAAAATATAAACCACTCTATCTTTTACGGAACGTAACGACAGTCTTAGATTTTAGCGTGGACAATAAGCGCGGAGAGTAGCTTCCCTTACCAAAATGGCGAAAATTGTAAACAAAGTTGTTGGAAAATTGACTGTAACAAAAACACGCCGAAGTTTTAGATTGCTAAGAAGACCATTCGTATTGCGAAGGCAAATGCACGTCATTATATCTTGGTAACCGAAAATGAAATGGGCCTAAAGGCTAAACTGGTCAGAAGTCTGAAAAAATACATATACTGGCTGCACCTCCGACCAGCGGTCACCTGGCTTAAGCGGCCAAATTTTCTGCTTTCCCTGGCTTTCCCTGGCTGGCTGCTTAAGACAGGTTAGACTGTAATTAGGAAGGGATGTAGTAATTCTAAAGTTTGCTTCAATAATAGCTAGGAAGGAAAGTAGTAATTCTGGGAGTTGTGTATTTCAATAATAATTAGGAAGGGAAGTACTAATTCTGGGGTTTGTGTATTTCAATGATAATTAGGAAGGGAGGTAGTAATCGTCAGCTGACCAACAACACTTGCTTTTGATATCATATTTGAAATCAAAAACAGATTGCTCTTAATATGTAATAGTAGTTTTAAAAAGAAAAGATGAAAGGAAAACTACACGGACTATTGATTATTCCAAAAGACTATTTGCTCACTGTGCTGACTTAGGATCCATTCTGTTGAACGCGGGTAGACTACAGAAAACTGCCATTTCTCGTTCAGCTGTGTCGACTACTACCATATTATTTGGCAAAAGACTTGTTCATTTCTTCAATAATAAAATACAACTTTATGGATTTCTTCCAGATGCCAACTGATTTCTTCATAAGTACGGATGGAATAATGTTTTAATGGCATACAAAAAGCAATAAAATTTCCGTTAAATGACCAATGGAACATTCTGAGAGTAAACAGTTACCAAAAGGAACGTCATGCCAGAACGGAATGTCATGTACCTGAAATAAATCTCCTGCACGAAAACGTGCCTCTGAGGGAATCACTCGAATGTCTTGTCTATTCCTGGAATAGAAAATAATATTAAAATGATGCTTAAAGATCCCCAGTAGAATATCTTTGATCTTTTGCCTGCCAGAATACCAAGTTAATGCAGCCACTCATGGACATATTGCTACATATTCTTTGTACATGATAGTTTATAGACATTATAGATCTATACAATATCATTTAAATGTGCTAAACAACACCTTATCTAATAAATGTATTGTGTTGCATCATATTAACAGAAATAATAAAACTATTAGAATAATTCTGTTTTGATTAAGCATTACATAAAGTTAATCGTTTCTAATAGTTGGTACAGATGATATTATGTTGTTTAGAGATTTCCCGACAAGCATTCATTCTGAAACTAAACGAAGAATACAGAACGGCTGGCAAGCCTAGTAACAGTCCGTTATATAACATAGCTTTGCATGTAGATTCCCAATGCTGAACCTGAGCAGGATTCAAAACAGTAAACAAATGACTGAAATTCTTAATGGTAAGATTTGAAAACAATCCGAGGGAAGCTATATTATAAATGGCTGTAAGAGAGTGTTATAATTTACTGTATTCTATAATTTGTAAAAAAGGTATGCAAAAATAAACAAATCTACCACTAGTTCGTGTGAGATGGGAATATGCGACAGAGCCCAATTACGTCCCAAACAATTGCCCTAGAACGGGACAATATCATACACATCTACAGCCAGTATTATAATCTCACTTATCAAACTTAACATATTGAATATCAATGAGTGCCAGGTCAATACTTAAGGACATTTTTTGTAATATGCGTTTTACTTGTAATATTGTTCAAAGGAGATAATTGCTGAGGCTACTCAAATTTTGTATAATTATGTCCCTTTTTCTAAAAACATTGGATAATAAGAGCCAGAAAATATCAATAAAATCTTATAAAAGAAAATACAAAATTGAAATAAGACTATCTTGTCGGTAGCCAGACTACAAATGTATATGTGCCTAAAATTTCCTGCCTGCAGTATTTATTACGTTTATTTTCTTGGAGCAATATCATGTGAGAGGTGGCCATAAGCCTGTGCTGTTTTTAGTCAAAAATATATGACGTAAATTTGATAGTAATTTGACTAAACAGCGCATACTGAAATAAATAAATCAGGAAAGGAAATCCATATTCAATATTCAAAATTTTAAAGCAGAACCTTTCTTAACAGAACTTTCTGAGAAAAACAGCTATGACTGTTTTTGTTTAACGTTTTTTTAGCTCTCGAATGCATGGCTATAATTACAAGGTATCTTCAGTAAGAACATACGATTTTTCTACTGTGTATATCACTTTGCCATATGGTTTTATAAATGATAAACTAACTGTCCTAATTCAAAACATTTTGCCAGAGAGAATGCTACATTTTTAGCTTGCAAGTTTGAGACGCTTTTTGTACTAGTTGCATTTTAAAAAAATTATACTATGTTGACCTTTGACAAAGTTAACAACAGGTTAGGAAATGCAGTTTCCAGACAAGTGATTGGTATTTCCATGGTAACAAATTATGCACCCATTTTTGCAGAATTGTATCTATATTGTTATGAGAGAGATTTTATGTTTGGTCTTTCTCCAAATAAAACATCAATTTGGATACTAATGCTTCATACATACCGAAATTTATGATAATTGGATTGATTTAATATTTAGTATTTTAAATTTCCCCAATTTAAATGGGGATGTACCCACGGCTACATCTTATGAGATATATATTTCCAAGTTAATTCGGCTTGCCAGAGCATGTAGTCATGTTGGCGATTTCAATTAACGTAATCAATATATTACAAATAAAATTCTTCAGCAAGGCTACCGTTATTCAGATTTGGTTTTAAAAATCAGTAGTAATTTAAAGACACATCTGCGAGAAAATATTTCAAAACCCGATTTCTTTTTGGATATGGTTTACAAACGTTTTTTGGTCAAAGTAATTTTCCAAATTATAGAACGTTTATAAAAGAGGTTATGATCCAACTGTTTTGCGAGACACAACACGTTTTCAGTGTCCAACCCTTTTACAATTGGTCAGTTCGCTTTCTCCTTTGATTCTGTCTGAGGGAAGAGGCGGAGGACTCTGTGATAGGCATGTTTCAAATTCTATCGGTACTGACTTGTTTTTATGTTTGTCTTCTAATCTGTTTCGTCGGGTCCTTAAGGCTGTTTCTCTTGATTCTCTGTCTCCTGCATAGGCATCGAGTACGTGCGTTTTTGATTCTTAAGGTTTGCTTTTTATATGAATTTACAAGTTTACATGCCATGCCTTCTGTCGCCATTGCGTGTATTAGGGATTCACCTGATGGAAAATACTTTTTACACTGTCCTGTGACTTTAGAACATGACAGGAGTATGAGAGAGGTTAGGTACGCAACATAAAACGGTTTAAGCTACAAGCGGTATTTTTCCTATGACCGTTTCCAAGGTGATGCCCAACTGTATTCCTTTGTAGGGATAATAAACGCTTTTTTGTGTATTTTGTGTCTGCAGAAGCCCACGGGAATGTTCGTGACCGAGACCGAAAGTCGAGGCCACAAACATATCACAAGGGCTTCTGCAGACGTTAATACACAGAACAAACGTGTATTGTCGCCATTCTTGCATTAAAACTTAACACGACGACTACATGTATTGTTTTCGTATGTGATGACTTTTTACATTTTTTAAATTACCATTCTGTTGTTCTTGAAAACGGTAAACATATTTTAAATATCCATAACCAGGGCCCAGAAATCAATTACACGACAAACAGCACGTTATGAAGGTTTTTAAACGATTTATTAAATATCTTGTTATTACAAACATGACATTACCAATAATTTTTCGTATTACTTAAACATTTGGTAAACAGTTTTATGAAGGTCAAATTATTAAAGACGCGACACAAAATAACTTTATTCTTTTGTATTTCCTTGATGGCAATTAGTATACATGCTTTGCACGAAGAAAATTAGAAATAACATATATATAAGGCCAAGACGATGTGTTTAATGTCTAAATATATTATTAAAATGATGTAGTATTGTGCAGAGTATTTGATGTATTAAAGTGAGTTTAGACCACACTTTGTTTCTGCAGTGTAAGATATTTAATATTGATGAAGTTGTCCACCTGTCATCTTGTAGAATAGCTGTATTATACCAGTATTATCAGAATGATTTGCACGAAGTTTATGCTGTAGGAAAAAATAGGTCACCAGGTCGTGGTGGGTCTTTAAATACATTGGTGGGTCCAGGTGAAGGCATTCTAATACGTATGTGTTTTTACTCTGCATTTTCATCAAACAATGGAACAAACTTGCTTAGAAAAAGCTACTTTAACTACAAAATTGATTTTACTATAAAGTTTAAGTTATGAAAATTTTATTCAATCTGTTTCTGCTTTGGGGGAGACAAATCTTACAGCTTGATTTAACAATTCTGTAACAGGGTTAAGCATTTTTTCTGTCTTGTTCGTAAAAGAGAGGAAGAAAATTTAATCCTATGAAAATTGCAAAATGTTTTTTTTACAAAAGCAGCAGTAGTACAAAATTAATGTGAAACTGGCAGTTGCAGTAGCAGTAGATAAAAGTGAAATGGTCAGTAGCAGTATCAATAGTAGCAGAAGCAGTACCAAAATGTGAACTTGTCAACAGCAGTTCATTGTAGCAACAGTAGAAGGAGCAGAAACGTGAAATTGTCAGTAGCAGTAGCACTAGAAGAATACGCAGTAGCAGCAGAAAAATCGTAAAACTGGCATTACGCAGTAGCAATAGCAAAACTTTGAAATTGTCAGTAACAGTAGCAACAGTAGCAAAATGTTAAATTGTCAGTAGCAGTAGAAAACATGTGAAATTGTCAGTAGCAGTAGCAAAAGTAGCAGTAGCAAAATCGTATATTATCAGTAGTGGCACCAGAAGAAAACGCAGTATCAGTAGAAATGTCATGAAACTGGCAGTAGCAGTAGCACTGGTAGCTGTAGCAAAAATATGAAATTGGTAATAGTAGTAGCAATAAAAGCACTAGCAACAACGTGAACTTGTCAATAGTAGTAGCACTAGAAGAATACGCAGTAACAGTAGAAAATCGTAAAACTGGCAGTAGTAGTAGCAGTGGTAGCAGTAGCAAAACTGTGAAATTGGCAGTAGCAGTAGCAAATTGTAAAATTGTCAGTAGCATTAGTAACAGCAAAACTAGAAAACACGTGAATTTGCCAGTAGCGGTAGCATTAGAAGAATAAGCAGCAGCAGTAGAAAAATCATGTAACTGGCAGTAGGAGTAACAGCAGCAGCAGCAGCAGCAGTAAACATGTGAATTTGGCATAAGCAGTAACACCAGTTGTAGTAGAAAAATAAACAGTTGCTGTCGCAGTAGAGAAATTTTGAATCTAAGAGTAGCAATAGCTGTTGAAGAGTAAACAGAAGCAGTAGCGGTAGAAAAATATAAAATTTGCAACGACAGAAACAGCTGACAGTAGCACAGTAGCAGTAGCGGTAGAAACAGTAGCAGGGAGCAGCAGATGCAGTAGCATAAGAAGAGGTAGCAGTAACAACAAAAGTAAAACCGTGAAGTGCATTTGTGACTCACTGTGTCAGTAAAAACAGAAGCAGTAGCAGTAGTAGCAGTGGCACTGAGTAGTAGCATCAGTAGCTGTATCAACAGTAGCAGCAGCAATGAGCAGTAGCAACGGCAGCAGTAGCTACCGCAACTACTGCTGCTGCAAACTTAACATTTTTGCTTCTGCTACTGCTGCATTTGTTTCTGTAATTTTCAGACTTTTGTTACTGCTACTGTTACTGACAGTTTTCACGAATTTTCTATCGTTATTGCTTATTCTTCTACTGCTTCTGCTACTGTTGCTACAGACGATTTCACATTTTGCTACTGCTACTGCTGCTACTGCTATTTGCTAGTTTCACAGTTTTGCTGCTGCCTCGAATGCAAAAGTTTTACTAATTCTACTGCTACTGTCCATTCTTAAAGTATCCACTATTTTAAGAATGGACAGTTACAGGTTAATAATGGATAGTTATAGTAATTTCATCGGGTGTATAGAGCAGTATCGGTAAATAACCTATATACTGGAAAAATTAACAAATTGCCACCCGTGTTTTAAATCTAGATATTTTTTTTTTGGGGTTGGATTTAACGTCGCACCGACACATGATAGGTCATATGGCAACTTTCCAGCTTTCCTGGTGGAGGAAGACCCCAGGTGCCCCTCCGTGCATTATTTCATCACGAGCGGGCACCTGGGTAGAACCACCGACCTTCCGTAAGCCAGCTGGATGGCTTCCTCACATGAAGAATACAACGCCCTGAGTGAGATTGAACCCACATCGATGAGGGGCAAGTGATTTGAAGTCAGCGACCTTAACCACTCGGCCACGGAGGCCCCTTAAATCTAGATAAAGCCTTGCCATATATGTAATATATGTGATATAACGGGCCATATAGGCAATGCGTCATGTCTGATTTTTATCATTTTTAAGGTGTTGTAAGATTGTTCTCGATATCACGAAATGTATTCTATTATGAACTTTTGGTATATCAAAGAGGTTATTACAACATTACTGCCCTTGAATCAGTTTTCTCCTTCTCTAGTTATATAACTTTAATTGGTTACAAATGGAGTCAAGCAATTCATAACGCTTTATTAAATCACTGAACTACATATAGATTCTCTCTACTCTCTTTCATTTTAATTATTTATACCATTATGGCCCGATGCGTACCAACGAAATACAATTACATTCAGTATTGTAACAATAATTCAATCTCGTAGAGAAGCTGTATCGCTTAGTTTGCGTTCGATTATCTAGTTTAATCAGGATGGGGGTACACGTACGGTCTTAATTATTTTTGTATTGCGTTTAGCTAATGTGGCTTCGTATCGGTGAGCATTAATTTACAAAATAGTTATAAAATAGTTTGGTTAGTCGACTACTGATTCTCTTCCATCCAGCCAGCGATACCTTCCTTGGTCTTTCTATGGACGAAGGATCTAAAAGTCATGGCAATTACGTAGATAAACTAAGAGCACGCCTCAAGTTTGCTTATCAAAAAGCCGAACAAGAAATAAAGAAAAATAGCGACCGTTACAAACAACGACAAAAATGTTCGTCACAATAAAATTCTTCCCGGCGAGTGTTAGTTAAGAAAGTTGGTTTTCAGAAGCATCAGCATTCAGATATATGGGAAGAAAATACTTACCTGGTAATCTCAACCAAATTCTGACATCCCTGTTTTTGAAGTGGAAGCAGAAGGTGTACCTGGAGCAAAGGTGAAGCTTCTTCATCGAAACATGTGCTTCCCTTTATGTCTTTACCAGTTCCATTTGAACCATCAGACTACTTATCTGATTCCTCAGTGTCTGAGCCATCATAAGATGAGGATCCGGAACATTTAGACAGATCAGCTGTCCGCGATGTTGATCTATCTCACAACTCTAATCATGGAGAAGAAAGCCATGGATCTTCAACCGTCCAGCGGGACCATGACAGCAGCCGTGATGAAAGTACTTACTTTTCGTAGGTCGAGACGTACTCGTTGAAAACCGGAACGATGTTCAGTAGGCGACTGGAGGAGACCAAACAGATAGAACGGCATGTATTCTGACGTTTAAATAGTATGTAAGGACAATTGTAAATGTAGGGCTATCTATCATGTTTTTAACAAAAAGACATTTTGTTCAGTGTTTAACAATCTGATATAATTTGATATACCTACACAAATATTATGTATGTTTATCGTTGGGATGCGACGCGACATAGAGTTAGCTGAGCTTGAACTTTACTGTTATAAATGTTATTGGAAATAACATGCTATTATACAAGTATAAGAGTAACTTCATATAAGATACTTCTGTCGCAGTAACTGAATTAGTTTTTAGTTCATGTTAATCACGCAGTCAAAAACATCATTTCATCTGCACCTACTCATTCATTCCTTCACTCCATTCCATTTCATTACATTTCATACTATTTATACAATTTCATCAATTCATACTTCATCAAGTATGTATTCTGTTGTTTCAAATAAATGTTTAACGTGAAATGGTATTGTAATTATTTTATGTTCTTTTGCAGGGCGTACCGTTTTGAATTTTGAAATACAATGTCGAGGACGACATGAATAATGTCATAGATCATAATGTAAGAATTGTCTAAGGTCTATAGTATCAGTGTAATTTGTATGTTATATTTCAATATTTTATTATACATTCGCCTCTGCGACCTATGCACTCCACTGACGGATGCCGTACCATACTAATCCGATAACGTCTCGTTATCATTCCCGTGAACCCCTTTGTTATTGTTGTCCGCCATTACCTAATAGATAGATTGATAGACACTGTAGTGTAATAAATATATTATACATATATTTACAGGTACGTTCCATCTATTATTCAATACACACAATATATTATGTAATGTTTTAGTTAAGTCATACTTTGTTTTATAATGTATTTGTAATATGCTTTTAATGAGAAGTCGTATGTTATGTTTTACGTGAACCCCTTAGTCATTGTTATCCGTCATTATCTAATAGATAGATTGATATACATTGTATTGTAATAAATATATTATACATATATTTACAGACTTTCTCATACATAACTCATATGTAAGAAATGCATAAAAAATTCCCCTGTGACATAATCAATAACATAAGAGGTTTCTTCATGTCAAACTTTGCGAAATGAAACACTAGACGTTCTTAAAGCAAGATTGCTCATTTTTCCTATCCAAATCAGACCAATTATTTGTAGAATTCAAATGCTTACTGGATAAATATAATTGACAAAGAGTAATTCAAAAGGAATAAAATTTGAAAAGTAGATCCCTCGGAAGCAACAAGAATTGCAGACTCAGTTTGATTGAGTCTGTTCATGAGCAGTAATGGAAAATGCAACACTGCCCACGCCCCCTAGCACCGGCTTAAGCAGTATTCAATCTTCAAATCTAAATGAGTTGAAATCAATGATCCCGAAGGACCAGAAAATATAACAACACTGAGATGAAGTCGGGGCGACTTTTTACGGCCGCCACACAGCACTTAACACCCGCTGTTGTGAAGTAAATAAAATCTGAAAAGTAGATCCCTCGGAAGCACCGAAAACAAGGCAAACAGTGAAAATTGCAGACGATTTGATTGAGTCTGTTCATGAGCAGTAATGGAAAATGCAACACTGCCCACGCCCCCTAACACCGGCTTAAGCAGTATTCAATCTTCGAATCTAAATGAGTTGAAATCAATGATCCCGAAGGACCAGAAAATATAACAACACTGAGATGAAGTCGGGGCGACTTTTTACGGCCGCCACAGGAAGTCTCGCTATATTAATAATAATACCAACGTTCCCATTCCATTAATACAGAAAGTGTAGTAATGACGGAAACACTCGTGACTGCCACTCACTTGAAATGTCTCCGGCCTTGTTTGCTTTATCTAGGGGTCGACCTTCACTTGTTTCAAGCCCAGGGAGTGGGCAATAAAAATTGAAATTTGTTTTTCAAAATAATTCTGCCATTTAAAGGCACATCGAGCCAAACTTGGTTGAACTGACTTCAGAAATCTAGTAGAATAGTCATTTAAAGCTTCTCAGCTATTGACATGAGTTTAATGCGTTTCTAGGACAACCGAATTAAAGTGTAATTATTCAGTATTTACAGAAACCAAAGTAGCTTTTATTAGAACGAATATATTGAACATTCAAATAGACGTCTGTTACTGCGTAAAATATCATTTCCACAGACGATAACAGTGATAAACGTGAATCTCCCATTTCGCTCTTTGTTTTTATAGCAGAAATTCAAAGCATATTTGCGATAAATTGTGCAAGAATTGGCTTTTATTACCTCGTCTGTATGTTTCATAATCAATAAAAGACATAAAATTTATTTTCGTCTGAATTTTCAAAATAATCTGTTTTGAATGCAATTTGTGAATTTTATCACTTCGCCTTAACAGACTCATGTCTGGCTACTGTTCTAAACAAAAGCATCAGATCAGAAAGCAATTTACAAACATATCATTTGTCCCTGTAAATAGGGTTGACCTGACCTTGGTTCTAGATGCTAATATAAAATGTCATTTAAGGAGGTAGGTTACCTTGTTACCAGGGTAAATTCAAATTAGTTGAACCGCAGTGATTTTTTGTATTTCGTGTAATTTAATGTTTTAACTGCTACAATCTCAGTTCCGTTTATCTCTGTCCCTTCAAGTACAATTTCTATCCAGGTTTGAAGTACATGGCCCTCTTAAGGTATTTTATATAGAAAGAAGAAGGAAAATACGGATATTTAACACTTTTCAGTGTATTTTGGTTTCATTGTTATCCGTAGAAGTCTGCATAATTAATAGTTTTACTAGTATGCGCATTAGCTTTCTAATAAAAGCTTCAAATGTATATGTCGCGGGGCTCGTGTTTTCCATGGTAACGCATTTTCTCTCATTTTTCAACAATTATGTATGAAAACGGGTTTTTCGACGGCTTCAGTGATATTCTGTTATTGACCAACATGGAATATTTGGGTAATATGATTAGCAAAATGCCAAGAACTTTACATGGTTCTATGTTTTTCTTAAAGTTTAGAGTAACCATGGCAACAGAGATGTTTAAAATAGCTTATATGTTGCTTTTTATCGTAATTTCTTATAAATAAAAATTATATAAAATTATCTTTCTTGTTAATGTAGTTTTAAAACATCTTATTTCTACTGTTAGTAATATTTTCGTATGAATTGCAGTTAATTTAGCAAATTTCGCAGCTTACAATATTTACAGCAGTGCCCGTCGTCTGACATTTTTATTGAAAAATCGTTCTGCATGCTGCTATTATTCTCATGGATAGTGTTGAAATGAAAATAAAAAGCCGAAGCTGTGTTCCTTAAATAGACCAGTGTCAACGCTTTTGAATTTTACAATTAGACATATAGGTCACGGGCTTCGTTTCCATGGCAACATCAATTTAATTCAAGACACCACAATTTTATACTGAAATTTGAACAATTTTAGAGCTTAGTTTTAGTACGTAAGTAATAAATTATCAACAGAAACTGGGAAATAGGTATAACAAATCAAACTGCCCAATTTTTATTTGTAAATGACCGTAATAAGTTACCTTTCAGCCAGCTATATTTCCAATCACATCAGTTACCATCATCCATTTTCTTACATTCCGCATAACATTTCAATATAATTACATAAAAGAAGCAAAATATTGATCATTTTTCAGAGCAAAAGACTAATAAAAAGTATTTCAGCAAATAATGGCTGTTTAAAAATAGTTCAAATAAAGAAAAAGCACAGAATAACGTACTTTCAAAATAAAAGCTATTAATTTTGCGTGGTAACTGACACGTAACGTCATGACGTCAATGACGTCATTTTAAGGCAACAATGTTTTGAAGCGTTTCTGCGGCAATTAATTCATTATTTCTGCATTATTAAATCATTAAACATAAGATCGGAAGCGGGTTCAAGATTTATTTCCAGAAGAATGGATATACAAACACATTTAGTTTGTCGTAAACATCATCGTAAATCGTCACGTTAGCTTCCGGTTGGACATGCGCGCTTATAAATATCAAGGTAACCTACCTCCTTAACCTCAAAATGTAGGGCAGCAGACATCTTAGAGTGATTAATATTGGAAACTGCTTTAGTGTCGAGGAAAAATTCTGCTGCGGGGAGATATTCTTGGAAAAACAATGTTATCATCAGCAGAAAGAGAACATATGTCCGGAGTCAAAGCAAATAATCTGATTATCTTTATTTCAGTGAATGCCAAAATTTTGCGCAGCTAGACACAATTTTCAACGATGAAATAGTTGTTTAGGACCTGCATTAAGATAAAACGATGTTGCTATAATCATTTGTAATTTAGAAAAAACATGTTACACTATCAGCACACAATTTAAATGCAAAATGGAAATGATATGTATATACTGTTAAAATTACAGAAAATCACATCTGGTTGTTGATACCACCGCTATCGTCTTGTAACTTTGATCAGACCATACTTATTTGTTTTAGCTTGAGTGTGATGAGAGTTCCGATCTTATTTGAACCACTCGAATCAATTCCTGAAACCCTGTACTTGTGTCATATGAAATGGTTTAGTCGTGACCCCTAGTAGAAATGGTTTAGTCGTGACCCCTAGTAGAAATGGTGTAGTCATGACTCCTCATAGAAATGGTGTCGTCATGACCCCTAGTAGAAATGGTGTAGTCGTTACCCCTACTACAAATGGTGTAGTCGTGACATGATAACACAACCTTGCAAGTAAACATTGCCATGGATTGTACACTGTATTTGTCCCTTATGAGTCACTTTTCCCAGTTTTATCACGAGAAAGGCAAGCGGTGGTCTAGTGGTTAAGGTGTCGGCCGCTGAACCTAGGGGTCGTGGGTTCGAGCCCCAATGGGGTCATGACCTTTACTGCTCATATGACACCAGTACTGGTTTTTCCAGGAAGGTGCAGTCTAATATTTGATATTTGATGTGTTAAAGTTTTAAAATCTAAAAATATTGACGGAATTTATGAATAAGCGCAAAAAAGAAAAATAAATCAAATGACAATATAACATTGTACAACGAAAAGAATATAAAGTAATGTTAATGTGTTCCATTTTCCATATTCTTGTATTCAGATAATGCAGCAAATAAAGTCAACTTACCGCTTTTCGTTCGCTGTTAATGCACTCACGATCCCCGAAGAGAATCAAAGTAAATTCTGTAATATTATTTAAACCTTACAAGTAACGCATATAGCCAAATTTAGATAAATATCTTCATGCTATTCAGGAGAAGCTGTTGGAGCCAAATAACACATTTAACATTTATGATGTCACACCATCTTGCACAAGCGGTCACAGTAAATACAGTGTGAATAAAGAACAAATATCTTTTCAAATAATTTAAGTATTACAGCGTTGTTTTTTATCACACATTAAAGACATTTTATTTTGAATATTGGTAATTTGAAGCAAGACTGTTTGAATTATTTAAAAGAATAATAGACAACTGTCCTGTTCAGAAGTGTTATGTCAGACCGCATTACAAAATTATCCATTTTCTCGTCCATAATTAAAGCTATTTACTAAGGTCGATACACGTGAGGAGTTTTGTAGACAGCTAAATATTTCCCTTGACTATTATTGTTATTTTTGATCTGACCATGGTTCTTCTAGGACATTTATTGAAAATACAGTTTACCCTGTCAAGAGCTTGATTTATTTTAAGTAACTGTTTTGTTAAAATACTAGTCAGTTTAAGACAGATTTATCACACGGATTCTCACTATGTTGGGATGATAAAAATGATAAAGTCCATAAATTATAAATGTTACCGATGTTGCCGATTTAAGATCTCTGATACAAACATCAGGAAAGTAGCAAAAAGGCAGATAAATGTGACAACGGATTTGACTATTCACTAAATTGTAAAAAATCATAACGCATTTCATGACACTCCGTAAACATGATACCTAGCTGTACTTACAGCTATAAAAATAAGTGTTTGTGATTATTAGTCATATCCCACTATACCATGTGCTTCGAGGCAAAAATAGATTAGAGTATCAGTAACGTTTGAATGCAGTGTCGAAGAATAAGCAATACAGTACAATATAATGTGTGTATGTGTGTGTGTTCGGGATTAACGTCTTTTCAACACTTTTTCGGTCATATAACGACGATGTGGTGTCAACTTGTAGCAGTTGGCACAATGCCCAACTATATAGAGCTGCCTCAATGAAATATCACGTCGTAGACACGTGAAACGTGACATGGCTGACAGTCCTAGCACTATCCTAATATCACGCCGTAGACACGTGACATGGTTGACCAGTCCTAGCACTATCCTCTTAATGCTGAGCGCCAAGCGATGAAGCTTGAAGTACCAATTTTATGTCTTTGGTATGACACGGCAAGGGATCGAACACACGACCCCCGCACTCGAAACGGGCGCTCTACTACTAGGCTACAGAGGCGGTTCAATACAATATTCAGCATTAAACATAATATGCATTGTATATAGCTATGAAATAACATAATATGCAGTGAGAGCAATTATTAATATATTTTCCGAAGAAAAAGATGCAAACATATGTTGTGAATGAACAGAATAATATTTTTGTTATCTTACATTAATTATTTCTTTTGTGATACGTTTCTTTTGTTTGCAAAATATACAAACGATCATTTTGAAGTCGCTGACACGAGAGTTTCAAATTTATGAAGGGTTGGCCAATAGAGATTATATTATAAGGTTTGAAATTCCGTTTCAGGCTTTTGTATTTTAAATGCTTTACAGATTCTTCCTCGCGCGTGATATTATGATACCTTCCGGTTTCCTTGAACAGTTTTTGTGAAGATACTCTGGATATTTTTCCGAAATTATGCTTAAAAATGCAGTATGATTTCAAACGACTTGAGCCATTTATATCTGAGCAACATGATTTCAGGTATTTATCAATTAACCGCTGTTTAATTGTATAAATAGGGAGTTCGTTCAAAAGATACGTCAGCCCTAAGTCGGACAATATTATCTTTATTTGGAAAGCTCAGTTTTTTTAGATTATATGTTTGCCATTAATCTGTATCTGTCTGTAGGAGTAAATAAGTTTTCTTTGTAATGGATAATTCATTAATATTAGAATTTTAATCTGATATATTGCTAAAAGCATTAAGACGTACGCGTCCTAGCTTGTCGTAGAGTGCCGAGAGATTTGTAGATATTTAGCAGCGAGAACCTGACGCAGGAACTTTGTATACTGTGAAATCATTTAATTTCATGGGCATAAAATTTCGTGTTTTGGTCAAATGGCAATTTCGTGGGGATATGAATTCGTGGATTTCAACTTTTGAACATAAAATGAATGGGAATTTTACTTGTTCGTTGGGATTAAATTTCGTGGATTGGCTCAACCACGAAATGCACGAAAATTAGTCCCCCACGAATATTAATGATTTCACAGTAATTTAATTCCTTGTCGGTAGCATTCCACATAATTCTGAGTTAAAGTTGATGATTGGGCCAAAAATGAATCAAATAAATTGCATTTCATGTTGATCAGTAACACTGTAATTTCAAATATCAGAGAAATGTTATGGAGTGCAAAAGACTGGGAAATATACTCTTCATTGACTAGGATAACAATTTTTGTTTTTGAAGAGCGTCATTCCAAGATAATTACACAATTTATCGGCCTTTTTCGCGCCATCATAAACATAAAATGTGTTGAATGTATGCCCACCCTTTGAGTTTTCCTGTGAAGTTTCCACTTTTCTCTATTTTATTATCACAGCAGCGTTGTTTGTGCCGTGTGTTTGTTGAGTCTCCCCGTACATTCAGTCAGGGCTGTTATATTTCGATCTTCTCAGATCGTTCAGCACGACTTTCATGTCGTGTTATTGGTACTTAGTTTCTCAACATGACCATTTCGGCCTGGGTGGTTCCAATACTCCCGCTTTCATAGACTTGGGTATTGTATAATCACCCCTTGGATATGGTGCCTGCTTTTTAATTTTGTCTTTTGACAGTTCCTGTGATATGCAGGCTCCATAACCTCAGATCCCCTGCCTAAATTCCAGTTTGTTTAGTTCTGCCCATTGTTTTCTCGTTTGGGGCAAACCCTTTACTTTATCTGGGGACCAAACGCCGCTCTTCATGGAATTATACGCCTCAACACGTGTATCATTGAAGGTTCCATGTTCACCGCCGTTTGAATACATCTGCGGATGTCTCTAAATTGCTTTTTGTACTTTAAGCATGTGTAAATCAAACCGAGCCTGCAACATTTTCGTTTTTGTCGTGTTTAGCGACCTGTGAAGTTTCCACTTTTCTCTATTTACATAAGTTTTCAACAACACATAGCATTGACTGGTAATGTTACAGTCGACTTTGGAAAAAGAAAATGATCATCTGCGAATGAAATGAGCTATGCATTGTTTCAATTCATCGATGAATTATATATTATACTGATTGCTTTTTATATCATCCATGAGGTCATTTACTAATAGCATAAACAGCAATGGCGAACTTGGGTGTTTGGTACATGGATTTAATTGCTTTTATAAGTCTGCAACTCACATTTTCTGATAAAAGGTTTTACCACAAATAATATCTATTAATTTTGTCGAAATATTTCTCAAAATCGATGAAAATACAATATAGTTTTTACTGGAATACAACACTTTCGAGACATTAGAATGGAGAATAAAAATGCGATCTACAATCGTAGCATTTATCAAACATTTCACATCGTGTTGTTAAAGTCCAATTATTTCTCTGAAACAGCATTATTTTCTTTAGAAAGAAGACCACGAAACATTGTCAGATTGTAGAGCCCCCTAAATGGTACAAAATCAGCATGTATTTGGTCTATGTTGACACTTTATCCTTCGAAAAATAATCGCCCCAAAACGCCGTTTAGTATTTTGTATGATAAATCGGGAGGACGCATAATTGAATGACGTCATTCGCACAACAGAGCCGGGACACAGTGGTTATAATATCAGTGGTTGTAATGAAAATAGTCACTCTAAAAGTCAACTGCCGCAGTGCCCGAAAGAACTAAGGTGCTGGTTCTGTTTTTCTCAGGTAAGCGGGTTCGCTCCCTGCTGAGGACACTCTTTTTTCCTGTTTTTCTTTTTTTTGATTGATTTTTTTATTCTTGTTTGTATGTATGTTTTTTTTTGTTTAACGCCGTTTTTGAACAGTATTTCAGTCATGTAACGGCGGGCAGTTAACATAACCAGTGTTCCTAGTTCTGTACCAGTGCAAACCTGTTTTCCGCAAGTAACTGCCAACTTCCCCACATGAATTATCAGAGGTGGAGGACGAATGATTTCAGACACAATGTCTTTTATCAAATCGTCACGGAGAACATACGCCCCGCCCGGGGATCGAACTCGCGACCCCGCGATCCGTAGACCAACGCTCTCCCTACTGAGCTTAGCGGGCTGGCGTTTTTTTTTTTATTCTTGAGATTATATCGTTAAAAGAAATATGAATAATAATTAAAAAAAAAAAGATTGTCTACAGCTGGGAGCGAAACCACAGCCCTGACAAAACAGAGTTCTCTGAACCAGCGCATTAACTCCCTCGGCCAACGCGGCAGTTGACTTTTCGAGTGAGTATTTCTATTATAACCACTGATGAGACCGTATTTTTATTTGTTTACAAGATTGGATTGAGCACAGAATGTTTGCTCTGTCCGATAAGTCAAACCCTTATGCGGCATGTTGTTAACTATTATAATGCAAGAATGGTAAATAGCCATTGAACAGTGATTATATCTAAAATACCATTAGATTTTCGTAAAAACACAACAAATTCGCAATAAACTTACTGAAAACATTTTCTTCTCTTTACGGGTGCTTACTACGTCATAAATATTGGGTATGCACTTTTCATTTTCATAAATTAACGTTCGCGCCACGGAGGCAATCGGTACTTGACGGAAACTGGCTCGGTGGAAATAGAAATAAATACAAGTCTGTATGAAACTACCAGATAGTAGGTAGTCAACCTATTGTTGCGCAGTTGAACAGGACTTCTAAAACCATCATGTACACACGACCGGACATTAATTTTATGCACTAAACATCTCTGATTTTGAGGAATAATGAGACTTTAAAAGATGAGGGAAGATTTGGGAATAAATTTTTGCCACTTGTTTTGTTTGTTTTTTTTTAAACAAAAAATCTTATTTTCAACATTTAAATTCGGTAATTATTTAGTGACCGACATCTGTAAAGTTTATAATGAAATAATGTAGTCAATATTGGTCTAGTGGATAAGGTGTCGTCCGCTCAATCCAGGGGTCGTGGGTTCGAGCCCAACTGGGGGCCATGACTTCTCATATGTCACCAGTACTGGTTTTGCCAGGAAGCGGACTAGAGAGTGGTTCAAATAAGCTTGAAGCTTTCATCACAATCGAGCTAAAACAAATTAGTATAAACTAATATTTGTCCAAAAAATACCGGAAAACACATTTTTCGATATCATGAAGAGCCCAAAAGCCATGCTCACACTACAAAGTCAAGCACGAACGATACCGAACTACACCGAATCTACAGTGTTTATGACCTTTATACAGTGATACAGTGATGTTCATTTACTACTCTGACATGTACTTCTTAAAATGAAATATACTTCAGGTGCATGTAAAGAGGGTAACGTACTTCTGTACGTTTTTGTACCAGTGCAGATATAGATACAAGGTCATCAATAAATGAGCCGTGCCATGAGAAAACCAACATAGTGGGTTTGCGACCAGCATAGGTCCAGACCAGCCTGCGCATCCGCTCAGTCTGGTCAGGATCCATGCTGTTCGCTAATGGTTTCTCTAATTGTAGTAGGCTTTAAAAGCGAACAGCATGAATTCTGACCAGACTGCGCGGATGCGCAGGCTGGTCTGGATCCATGCTGGTCGCACACCCACTATGTTGGTTTTCTCATGGCACGGCTCAAATATTATTCACGTTGACATTTTATCATGAATTTTATCACGCGTACTTATTTAATCCTCTGGAATGGGCAGATTCTGTCATGTAGATACATTGAACGGAATCCATGGTTTCATAGGACGCGAAAGTATAACAGCACTGAGTGGTCCATGTATAAATTTGCAATATATTATCATTAATATGGATTTGCTAAACATCCGTGTAAGAGTTAAATCCTCTCTCTTTTGCTATTCTGATTTCTGATTTTGTCACTTATACTCAGCACTGGTTTCAAACATGATACGATCCAGTTCTTGCAAAATATGTTATACTTGATTTTAGAATAGTTTGATTTTTTTTTCAATGCCTGTGTATGTTATGCATGTACATCTTTCAGGAGAAACATATTAAGCACATTATTAAGCTCTTTAAATAAGAGAGCCAGCTTTGATGTTATGTTTAAAGTACTCATTTACAATACATGCTGTGTATTCAAATTCAGTTGTAAAATATTTTATATCAGCAGTGATAATGATCGTTTGTTATATATTCAACTTCTACGCGCTTTAAAAAATTAATGTTTTGTTGTTGTTGTTGTTGTTTTTAAATTATAATAGTCATTTTTGCACTTTCAACGAGGATCATTATCAGGTAAAAATAGATTATGCAGACCACTCTTTTATACAGCGGTCGTAATATGTCACTGGCGGATGTATAGCAAATATTTAGATGCCATGGCGAATATTGGTCCCTGGCGGATGTATAAATCTAGAAAGATTACTAGTCATGTGTAAAATAACTGATTATCAGATAAAACAAAAAGCCACATATTTACTTAAATAGTATTTGGCGGTATGATCATCCATTCTAAAAACAGTGGATGTGTTTTGAAAATCTACCACCTTATTAAAAGGTTAATATGTAACTTTTTGTAATAATAAAATGCTTTCTTCAAAATGTGATTGAATAAAATAGTTTTTCATTTTATGCGAAACAATTCTTTTGTTTACGTGTGCACATAAGGAGCGCAGCTATGGCTTCGAAACTGTGTACGCAAAATCAACTTGAGAGGCCCCGGGGCATGCTTCTCCGCAAAAAGTTTGTTTTTAGAATTTCTGTGGTACATTCTGGAAGTATTTCCACAATGAAATTTAGGAAATGTGACCTATCAAATACGCGAAAATAAATTTCTAGAATTTTTATTCCGACAAATAATAATAAACAGAAAATACAAACTCTTTCAAATATGCTATTTAAATGTCAGGCTTGAGCATTATTCAATATCTGGTTTCTGCAGATGTAGTAATTCAACCTTCGATTTCATGTTAATCATGAAAAAAAGTTGTCATTTTCCCACTTCTATTTCACAAATCCGTTTATTTTTAGAAATCATAATTGTCAAGATTAGAGAAAATATATAAGAGGGTCGTATTGTAAATAAGATATTACTTTCTTGACTTCTTTCTACCAAACGTTACAGAGCACGGCAAGACTTTAGAAAACAAAACTCAATGGCATTATTGTCTAAACGAAAATAGATTTTACCATACACTACCTTACAATACTAACACATGAATTGATTAAATCTTGTTAGTCACTGGTTGACCTATCTAGCTGGTACTAGCGGCTATGTCGTTTTCAAACCTATACCGTGTTAAATTAATATTAGGAAGAGTATAAACTGTTCAAAAGTTGTAGACGACAAGGGCACATTTATTCCTATTGAAACGGCTTTTTCGAACACCTCTGCATTACGGTAACTGGGAGACTTTACCGTCTAAATGTTTTTAATTAGGGTACGCTTTTGGAATACGAAGAGAGTCAATGTTCGACTAACCAAACTATTTAAAGCACACCGGTATGGAGACAAATCAGCTAGACACAGTCTTATAAAGACAAAAAATAGACCGTACATGTACCCCCATCCTCATTAAATTGCATTTAAGACTTTCTTTTTCTGTTTCTACTTTTTGAGGACCACCAAACACACGCTAATCGTAAAATGTAAAGCTGAAACGCCAAGCTGAAATCTATAAAAAACATAAGTTATATTCATTATAAAATATATTCATTAACTATTTGCACCGACTGAAATCAATATATGATAACATAAAGTCTCAGCTTCTGGAAAATTCTGACATATCTGCTACTAAAAGTGCAATTCAAGTGAAACCCAGTGGGCAACAAAATCTTTATGCGGATATTTATTGCAGTCTTTGCATTAAAACATTTTAAAGTAGGTATTACATTTTACACTGAAAGCAAAATACAGAGGAATTAAGAGCTAAAAGTTTTTGTGATTTAAGAAGTTAACTTGTAACTGCAAATGCTTTAGGCTTTTGACAAATCTTTTAGTGATTTTTTATGAACATATATATGAGCCGCACCATGAGAAAACCAACATAGTGGCTTTGCGACCAGCATAGATCCAGACCAGCCTGTGCATCCGCGCAGTCTGGTCAGGATCCATGCTGTTCGCTAACGGTTTCTCTAATTGCAATAGGCTTTAAAAGCGAACAGCATGGATCCTGACTAGACTGCGCGTATGCGCAGGCTTGTCTGGATCCATGCTGGTCGCAAACCCACTATGTTGGTTTTGTCATGGCACGGCTCATATGTGCTATCTTGATAAGCATATAGCCCTTTGTATATGTGAAGTGTCACGATAATTAACTCAAAATGCAATATTAGGGGACTTATACCAAATAACAAACGAGAAAAGCTCATATTCTTGGTAATGTGCTATGTCAGTAATAGTATGTACTGGTTAAACCTAGCATATTAGGTTACTTTGTTAAATAAATGGTTGATGTCCTATAACTGGCTTGAAGGACAGTACAACTGGAAGGGATCGGTGTAGAAATAACGTATAAGTCTTTGACGGGTTTCTTTTATCTTCTTTAAGTCATATGACCTAGAAATGATCTATTTTGAAAACTGTCTTTAAATTATTTAATTTCAAATGCCTCTGTAAAAAGCGCAAACAGTCTAACAGAAAAAGCCACATTCAAAGAACGCAATAATTACATAGAAATATAGTATGTGTAAATTTATATATGTACACAGCAGCTGAGCACATATAACACACCATCAACAGTTGTGACAACACACATGATATGACGATATCAAATGCAAAGTGTGCTTAAGGCGGAAATACGTATATTCTGGTCAACAATGTCAAAGGGTGTAAAAAAAGCCAGTAACACAGACTGTCAACAGACCCGAGTGATCTTGCATTAAAGTCGATTGGTTTGAACGAAACGGTCTACATTGTACATGCATACCCCTATGCATATTGTCTTTATCTAGGTACCGCTCTTGAAGGCATAAGATCTTTTAAAATGAATGGTAGGTTTGAGTATTCGAATCTAAGACAGGTTTCTTCAGACGATCGCGGCGGTGAAAACTCCTTTGCTACCCATCATAAATTCAGGTATATAAAGTCAATTGTTGTGATAGAGATGTTCATTCAACAAACCACTGTTAATAAAAAGTCATAAATTATTCAACGAAAATTTGATTGCTAAATTTTTTATGTGCTTGACAATAGGCAATATGTATGAAAATAGTTTCTTGCTCAGACACTGATGATAGGGCAAGTTATAAAGATTCAAAACTGTAGTATTCAAGACAATTTGACACAAAATAAAAAATGGCATTATGAATTAAGAAAGACCATAATTCTGATAAAATGACAGTTATTGTTCTTAATGTATATACTAAATGCATAACACCTAAAATGATAAACAGGTATATAATATTTAAAAGTTACATGTCTTAAAGTATTCAAGATCATTGGATCTAAACATAGTACACACAAGAAATTCAAACTGTCCTATCAAAAAAGGTAATTCATATGATATGCATGTGTATAAAGTATCAAAGTTATAGCTTTAAAGTATAAATGAAAAGTTGACCTAAACAAAAAATAAACGAGGGATCATATTGTAAAATACACGCGTTTTTGTTTGACGGTTTGACACACGTAAACAAACGGAGCCAATCGGAAATTATCTAATATCAAGGAAACGCGTTTAGTCTGTTAAATTGTAGACATCAAAAACTTTACCAATCCCCCTACCCCCACCCCCTCATCCTCCCCTTGCAGGAATTCGTTCATTAAGCGTGATTTAAGAAGCTCTGATTACGCGAGAGTTTCACTTACTAACATTTTATTATAGATAGTAAGAGGCAACGATAAGTTCTTTCCTGATTCTAATATTAGAAGAACAATTGTCCCAGTAGTAATCGAACGCAAACTAAGCGATACAGCTTCTCTACGAGATTGAATTCTTGTTACAATTATACTGAATGTAATTGTATTTCGTTGGTACGCATCGTGCCATAATGGTTTAAATATTTAAAGAGAGAGAGAGAGAGAGAGAGAGAGAGAGAGAGACTCCATTTGTAACAAATTGCAATTATATAACTAGAGACAGAGAAAAATGTTTCAAGGATAATGTTGTAATTACCACTTTGATATACCAAGAGTTCAAAACAAGGTATATTTCGTGATATCGTGAACAATCTTACAACACCTTGAAAAGGATAAAAATCAGACACTGCATTGAGGTATTGGCACCGTATTGCCTATGTGGCCCGTCATACTACCATAAGTCAAGATTTTACGTGTGTTAAGTGCTGTGTGGCGGCCATAAAAAGTTGCCCTGACTTCATCTCGGTGTTGTTATATTTTTTGGTCCTTCGGGATCATTGATTTCAACTCATTTAGATTTGAAGATTGAATACTGCTTAAGCCGGTGATAGGGGGCGTAGGCAGTGTTGCACTATCCATTACTGCTCATGAACAGTCTCAATCGAACCGAGTCTGCAATTTTCACTGTTTGCCTTGTTCTCGGCGCTTCCGAGGGATCTACTTTTCAGATGTTATTTACTTCACAACAGCGGGTGTTAAGTGCTGTGTGGCGGCCGTAAAAAGTCGCCCCGACTTCATCTCAGTGTTATTATATTTTCTGGTCCGGGATTAAATGATTTCAACTCATTTAGATCTGAGGATTGAATACTGCTTAAGCCGGTGCAAAGGGGCGTGGGCAGTGTTGCACTATCCATTACTGCTCATGAACAGACTCAATCAAACCGAGTCTGCAATTTTCACTGTTTGCCTTGTTCTCGGTGCCTTCGAGGGATCTACTTTCCTGATTTTATTTATATGGATTTAAAACACATTAGTTTTGTCTGTTATGTAGGTTTTTGTACCGATACCGTTCTATACCCAGCAGTAGAAGAATAAGCAGTAACAGTAGCAAAATCGTACAAACCTGCAGTAGCAGTAGCAGTAACAAAAATCTGAAATTTACGGAAGCAACAGTAGCAGAAGCAAAAATGTTAAGTTTGCATCAACAATAGTTGCAATATCTTCTGCTGCTATTGCTACTGCTCACTGCTGCTGCTACTGTTGAAACAGCTACTGTTGCTACTGCTCAGTGCCACTGCTACTACTGCTACTGCTTCTGTTGTTATTGCTACAGTGAGTCGCAACTGCACATTTTCACGTTGCTTTTTTATGCTACTGCTACCTTTTCTTGTGCTACTGCTTCTGCGGCTCCCTGCTACTGTTTGCCGCTACTTCTACTGTTGCTACTGTCAGCTGTTACTGTCACTGTCAATTATATACTTTTCTACTGCTTCTGTATTCAACAGCTTTTGCTACTGCCATTTTTACGATTTATGAACAGCAACTGCTTATTTTCCCTCTACTATTGGTTTACTGCTTATGCAAAGTTTACATGTTCGCTGCTGCTGCTACTGCTACTGCCAGTTTTACGATTTTGTATTCTTCTAGTGCTACTGCTACTGACATGTCAGATTCAGTTTTTTGTACTGCTACTGTTGCTACTGCTACTGACAATTTCACATGTTTTCTTTTGCCGCTGACAATTTCACATTTTGCTACTGTTGCTACTGCTACTGACAATTTCACATGTTTTCTATTGCCACTGACAATTTCACATTTTGCTACTGTTCTGTCGTCTGGTTATGGCGAACATTTTGCTAAATTAATTGAAAATCCTTCCTATTGATAAAATTGTATTAAGCATAGCATACTGCATATAGGATCTAATAGTGCTATAACGAAACATAAATATAGCAATAGACGTCATTAGCATTTGGGTTTAAAGAAGTATTTCACTGCACAGTAAATTTTGATATGATATGCAAAAAAGGACTTTAAATTAACCCAATGTTATGATTTGTAATATCTCCTAGGACACTGCCTTTTTAGAATTCAATTTCCTTCTATAATTACTACTATAACCAGAAATCAATCATAACACAGTAAAAACAAACAAAATGCAAACAAATATACCCTCATAAAATATTTTTAAAAATGTAACAAAATTACGAAATAAAGTTTGCATATTTAAATTTACATATAATTTTATGGTTTATGGCTGTGCAACAGAAAATTTCGATAATGTCAACTAATGTGACTGACTTTCAATAGATCAAATCATTTTCCAAGAATGTAATAAGTAATAAAAGCTTTCAGCAACGCTTAGGTGCATAAAGCCCAGCTTTTTAAGAGAACAAACTTTTGGAGGCCACACTGACTTGGTATCACGAGGGGTAAGCGTTTACGTAAACTGAAAATGGAGTAAATACCTTTTGCTTTATATCTAATTACAGAAATTTAATCAGACACACTGTGCAACAGATACCTCATCAACAATAGTTAATTATGTGATCATTTTCATCATTATTTTGCAATACAACAACTGGACGAGACTCTGTTTGAATCAATAAACAATTTTATAAAATGTAGAAAAATAATAGCAGACTTTGTTACACCCAGCACTGAAATTACATGTTTTCAACAGATAGATTCGAAGCAAGGCTGGACCACCGTTGTTTCCTTTGGTGTTTTTAAAAGGCCCACACGCTTAGCTAAATATGGAGAGAGTATATCTACGGATCGCGGGGTCATGAGATCGTCCCCCAGGCGAGGTTTATGCTCTCCTTATGCTCTCCTTGGCGATTTGATAAAACAAATTGTCTATGAAATCAATCATCCTCCACCACTGATTCATGTGGGGAAGTTAGCTGTTACTTTCAGAGAACAGGTTTGTACAGGAAAAGAATTCAGGGACACTGTTTAGGTTAAATGCCACCATTACATAACTGAAATATGTTGAAAAAACGACGAGAAACCCCAAACAAACAAGCAAACAAATGTTCTTTAAAAATCCATCATCCACAGTTTTGTTGCTTTATCCATGAGACTGCAAACCAATTTGAAATGGTGATTTTTTTTCCAATTCCTATATTTATTGCGAACGAATATCACAAAACGGTCACGAAAGCAGTAAATTTATCTGCAAGGATGCATTTGGCTCCCTGAATTTTGTCAGGCCGGAAACTCTGCGCAAACGCCTCCTGGCCGAACGAGAGCCGAACGAAGATACTCTTATAATAACACTGTTATCTCTTTAGACGTCGGTGCCCATGTACTCGGTGATCGGAAGTCAGAGCCTTCAAATCAATAACATAAGGGGTTTCTTTTCAAGCTAAATCTTGAAATGAAACTAGAGGCTGACGTAAAGCAATATTGATCTTTGTGCTTATTCAGATCAGAAGAATTATTTGTGGAAATGGATATTATTATAGTAGTATAAGAAATGGGGCTTTTGGCTTAATATATCTAGTAACATTAAATACGATTGATTTTTGAAGTGCATATAGATAAAAAGTAGTGAACGATGGTTACTGAATATCTTGAAGTAAATATTTAACTATCATTTTGACGGAAACAACTCTCACTGAAACTAAGGTAGAATTTTAAACAAAATTAAAGACATCCATCTAATATAATATTATAACATGACAACAGCCACATTTTTGAAAATGACGTTCTCTCCTTATAACGAAATTCGCACATTTGTGAATTAAAGTCCGCTTTATCTGTACATTCAGTTAGTTGAGGTTGCGAAAGGAATACAAAGGGGGGTCCCAGTTAGGTGTCTGCGCAAAATGTTTTTTCATTTTATTTATACTTTGTGGTAATATACCTACATGTATTAAGTTTCATTAACAAGTGTTACTGTTACCAGTTTTGACTTACTTTTATAGATATTCACATTTAAAGTGGGTGGGGTAATCTGACGTGTGACCAGCCAGAAACACAATTTCTGTTATTTTTTTAAAAATGGTTCTAACTTTTTGACTGAAATTTTCATGATGAAATAACTATGCAATGGACATTCACACAACATGTTGCATTTTAAATTGTACTGAATACTTTTTTCATCACAGAGCCACAAAGTGGTCTAATCAAATTTACTGATTTTCAATGGACGAACTTCACCCAAAAGCTAAAACATTTTTTATTAGTTGAGATATTAAGGTGTTATTTTCAGAAGATATTGTAAACTAAATAAACATAAAAATGACAGTATATCAGTATACTCTGATTAATATTAGAAGAGTGGTACACTCTCAAACTGGGTAAAAGTGGGTGGGGTAAATAAATATTCGAAGCAACACTACAAAAATTGTGCAGTTGTTACGAAAAGGCCTCAGATTGTCTATTACTATCTTAATTGTGCCCCCCATGAGTCGTGGGGGCATATAGTTTGCTCTTGTCCGTGCGTCCGTCCGTTCATCCGTCTGTCCGTCCGTGCGTCCGTCCGAAGTTCGTGACGCGCCTAGCTCAAAAAGTATTTGATATAAATTGATGAAACCTTGCAAGAGTCTTTATCATGATATGAACTGCGCACCTTCTATTTTTCGTCTGGCTTCGCCCCCTATTTTTAGAGTTACTGCCCCTGAAATAGTAGAAAATGCACATTTTCACCTTGTGACACGCCTAGCTCAAAAAGTATTTGATATAAATTGATGAAACCTTGCAAGAGTCTTTATCATGATATGAACTTGCGCACCTTCTATTTTTCGTCTGGCTTC
Source organism: Mercenaria mercenaria (assembly GCF_021730395.1). NCBI lineage: Eukaryota > Metazoa > Mollusca > Bivalvia > Venerida > Veneridae > Mercenaria > Mercenaria mercenaria. The sequence continues at coordinate 6,457,301 of NC_069378.1, forward strand.
GCCCCCTAATTTTAGAGTTACTGCCCCTGAAATAGTAAAAAATGCACATTTTCACCTTGTGACACGCCTAGCTCAAAAAGTATTTGATATAAATTGATGAAATCTTGCATGAGTCTTTATAATGATATGAACTTGCACACCTTCTTTTTTTCGTCTGGCTCCCCCCTCTACTTCTAGAGTTATAGCCCCTGAAATAGTAAAAAATGCACATTTTCACCTTGTGACACGCCTAGCTCAAGAAGTACTTAATATAGATTCATGAAACCTTGCATTAGTCTTAATCCTGATATGAACTTGCGCATCTCCTATTTTTAATCTGGGTCCGCGCCCTATTTCTAGAGTTATGGCCCCTGAAATAGTCAAAAATGCACATTTTCACCTTGTGACACGCCTAGCTCAAAAAATATTTGATATAAATTGATGAAGGTTTATCATGATATGAACTTGCGCACCTACTATTTTTTATCTGGGTCTGCACCTATTTCTAGAGTTATGGCCCCTGAAATAGTAAAAAAATTGCACATTTTTACCTAATTATGTGTCTTACTCAGAAGTATTCTCGGTGCCTTACTCAGAAGTATTTAAATGTAAATTCATGAAATCTTGCTTGAGTCTTTATCATAATGTGGCCTTTGCACACATGGCATTCTTCTTGAGAATTTTAGCATTCATTACAGAGTTATGGCCCTTGAAATAGCCAAAATAGTGGATTTTTTGTTTGTGATGCTCATAGCTCAAAAAATATATGGTATAGAATAATGAATCCTTTTCATATTTGTTTAGGCTATACCCCATTAAGACTGCAAACATTTGAATTATTTCCCCTTATTTGTGACAAATGTACCAGTCGTGGGGGTGGGGGGTGGGGGGAGAGGGGTGCACACTCTGTGTCCTACAGACACATTCTAGTTTTATTAAATACAGACTTGGTTGATAAATTTACACACAAAAAAGAATCTCTTTAATAAGACTTTATACATGTGTGCCATGGAAAAATCAATGCAGAAAATTTAATGTTAATTTGAACAATAGCTTTCCTCAAAATATACTGCCTCAGGCAAAACCTTTTGTTAAATACTTTGAGCTTTGGTTTGTCTACATTTCATGTTCAAGGTCCATGCTTTTTCCATGACACACATGTATAAAGTGGGAAATTTTGTTAAAATTGATCAATCAATGCTGCATTTAATAAAATTAAGATAGTAATAGACAATCTGAGGCCTTTTCTTAACAACTGCACAATTTTTGTAGTGTTGCTTCGAATATTTATTTACCCCACCCACTTTTTCCCAGTTTGAGAGTGTACCACTCTTCCAATATTAATCAGAGTTTACTGATATACTGTCATTTTAATGTTTATTTAGTTTACAATATCTGCTGAAAATAACACCTTAATATCTCAACTAATGAAAAATGTTTTAGCTTTTTGGTAAAGTTCGTCCATTGAAAATCAGTAAATTTGATTAGACCACTTTCTGGCTCTGTGATGAAAAAAGTATTCAGTACAATTTAAAATGCAACATGTTGTGTGAATGTCCATTGCTTAGTTATTTTATCATGAAAGTTTCAGGTAAAAAGTTTGAACCATTTTAAAAAAAAATAACAGAAATTGTGTTCCTGGCTGGGACCTAACTGGGACCCCCCCCCCCCCCCCCCCCCCCCTTTATGATAAATACATGTAGTTTGAGTTTTGTTAATCTTTTTGATAGAGAATGAATAAGACACAATCAGGACCAAATAATCCATTCGGTTTAGAGAGAATTTTTGATTAAAGGGGTTCGGATAAGTGAGGTTCTACTTCAGTTTTTTTTGTTGTTTTTTTTAACTTTTGAATTAAAGCATATTTTTAAAGGTGCCCGAAATTTCAAATAATTCCTTCATGTAGCGATAAAATTTGGTTTTATATAAAAATGATAAGTGCTGTTTCTTTAGGTAGCAGACATTACAGAGGTATCCGACAAGGTGTACGGACAAAATCTCCCCGGACAAATATTCTCCTGCTCAATTTAACCCCACCCGCTCATACACACACACACACACATATATTAATTTTGTCAATTAAATTCTAATTTTCACTTCACTCCGTTAAAAACTGATAAGTCTTAACTTAAAAATTTTTAAATTTATTTTGATCTAAGTTCAACTTTAGAGTTTAACTCAGCAATTCCGAAGGGAGGCGGGGGTCTTGTCCTTCTTGGTTAAATTGAAGAGGGAGTAGCGTTTCCGTAGGGGATTTTATCTTACATTCGTCCGACAACGGTGCCGAGTGACTAACCAAACATCTACAGTACCAGATGGGTATTACAAATAATTATAATATGTATTAGATATTTCCTATGATTTATAAATATTATTAAGAGTGTGGCAAACACAGGAGAAAAACTGCAAAGTTATCAAAAATACTTTCATCTTCTTTAGTTTCCACGCACTCATGCTGACTGATTTTAAATCCTGAGAACTACGCCTTTCTTAGTAATGTTTACCCTGGGTGGGAAAAAATGCTGGTGAAATAGAAAAAAAAGATCCGGATATTTAGCTTTTTTGTTTCTCACCCAGAATTCCTTAACTATGAGTCGTCAAAAATCGTGATATTTTCTGAAAGAAATGTAAGCCTTCTGGGAAAGCATGCAGTAAGCATGCACGTAAAACATTAATCCGCAAAAAAATATCTTTGCAGGATATCACATAAATTGATTACATAAGGGTATAAGCATGACATAAGTAAGCCTTAAACGCCCACGCCACATCCACATTATTAATATGAAATATCTTCTACTAGAAGAAGAACTCTATAAGACTTGTCTTTCGTTCTAATTCTTTCCATCAACTGTACTTGTAAAATTATTATATTATAATGTATATTTTTGGGAATAATTATGTTTAAACCAAATATCTCCTATTCTGAATAACAACATGTATTAACTTGCTTTTTTCACAACTAACATCTCATCATGTCATAATCAGCGCAACCACCATCATCATAATAATCATTATCATCATCTTCTTCATCCTCTTTTTCCTCCTCATCATCACCAATATCATCCGACTGATAGAATGGCTATCGTTGGAATATGTTCCTTCAAAATAGGTCTCCCATGCATACAAAGAACAAGTGAAATGCATTATATCAAATGCCAACTTTATCAAACTAAGCATCATATGGCCTTGCCTCTGTTTTCTTATTTCCAATATTTAATTACGAGTATTCAAAAAGTCATTATTCTATCCTTCGTACCTGAAATGATATCCCAACCAAACAAGCTGTCTGAAACAGCATTAAAAATCAGAAATTAGCCTACTTTCCTGGAAGACCACTGTACAAATGCTGGTAGCTGCTTTTCGCCATCCCGTTCTGTCGTGTTGATGCGTTAGAAGATCACCAACACGTTAACACAGCCTAGTTGTTCGAAACTTTAACAGGCGATTGAGCTAACAGCTGAATAATTTTTAGAGTTATATTATGACCTTTTAAAAGACTCGGAGATACAAATGTTTGAGTTTAGGATAATGAACACTAAAAGTCTTTGCAGTAAAAGCGAAACTTCATGCAAATTGTTCCCACCAAGACTATTTCTTTTTAATAAAAATTTACCAGGCGGTTAGTTTAACAGCCGGTGAAATTTTCGAACAACTGGACCTACTGTAGTTGTCGTATCAGCACTCTTATTTTGTCGTTTTGGTGTGTCCGGCCCCGCCGGTGGGTGAACACGCCAAAGCGACACATTCAAGGTTGTCGTTTGGGAGCTCCAATCAAAACGAAAAATTTCTTAGTTGTAGTTTAGGCGTGCTTACTTATCTTTGTGAGGTCAGGGTTAACTCTAACATTATTTGCGTGATTCCAACACGCAAGAACGACAGATAAGCGTTCCGATACGATGAATAAGGTATTAGTCGTTTTGGCGGGTTCACCGTCATGACACCTCTAAATTCGGCGTGTTCGCCTAATGGCATCACTGCGGGACCTGGCTAATTTCATCCACCTTGTTTTGATATAAAAAAAAATGTCCTTCGGACGGGGTGCAAAGCAAACAACTGAATGTGGCGTGTTGGCATTTTTAGAGTATCGACGGGGTGCTAACATGTCAACACTACAAAACTCTAGACTTGGCCTGTAAGCACCCTGGACAGATTAAAAATATCTCCTTTTCGGTACTGGCGCGTTAATTTGTCGCTCTGGCGTGTTGATGCTTGGCGCTCTACAAACGCACCAACACGACAGAACGAGATGGCAGAAATCAGCCACTATTAAACTCTGTAAGTGGTTTGTTTTAAAATGTATTTTATTATGACCAAAAATGTTCAATGTCTTACCTAAATTGCGACAATTTTCACGAAGTGCGAATTTTATGTAGAACAAAAACTAGGACCGGGAAGCCTCCAGAAAGGACAGAAGTAGCTTTTTATTGCAAACAAGAACATCAAATAAAATCTATTTCGAATTTAACGTTGAAATTTATTGCCTTTGTCTTCAGTAACACCAAAAGGGTCATGCCTCAAGATGAACATTTTATAAGCAGATATCAATATTCTATGAAAATAATCCTAAATGCGGAATAATTTACCAGAACAGAAAGTAATTATCTCCCTGAAAGCATACGTCAATGTTATTTATGAGAATAACATAAAAAAAAATATTCTATTCATTTTATAACTTGGCTTCGAATTCCGAAATATTTAACATAAATCTAGAAAACATATCCCTTTAACAGCGACAATAAAATCTATTTCTGAATGCAAGATCTTAAATTACAGTTTTCGGAATGTCTAAATGTATTTTCAAAAGGCGTGATATTTGAAGTTAATAGGCTTGATGAATGTGTCTGGCTTCCCCTATACAGACAGACACGAATCGTAAAATAGTTTTATGTTCGGTATGAATTACAAACGAAAATTGGATATTGCATAAAGAAGGAGAATTTCTGGTGCAAGTCATGCAGCATTTTATTTTGATCATTTCTTGAAAACGTTTATAAAAGTTATATGTAGCTGAATGATACAAACAGTTGTCCAAGCTTTGATATTTTTGTTGTGTTCTCTTCCAACATAGATTTTGTTGAAGGTAATTTGTTTTGTTAAGAACATGGCTAAACATGGGGTAAAAGCAGAAATAAACTTTTCACACACAGACTCTTTAAATATAACTATGGTGGCTGATTCAGGACATTTCGTTATGTCGTATTCTTTGTTTCGTCATGTTGCGTTGTAAGGTTAGTTTCATAACGTTGGTGCACGCGCCAAAACGACACATTAAACAAATGCATGCCACATGTACGTCTGACTACTTTTTAACTGCCAACCGTTTGTTTTTTTTTTTGTTTTGTTTTTTGTGTGTTTTTTTTTGGTTTTTGTTGTTTTTTAGGATGAAATAAATTATACAATAGCCGCTCTATCGCTCTATACTGGCAAAGAATGAGAACTTTAAATGACGTTTTTATTAATGGGTATTTTCGATAAAACATCGGAGTCCCTTTTAAAACTAATATTAAGAATAGTAATTTATTTATGTATTTATTTATTTATTTATTTATGCTTATTATTATTTGTTTTAGTATAGAATTGTTGTAGTTAATATTGTGGTGGGTTTAGGAATGTCAATAATTTTAGGATTAATAAGGGATCAATGTTACTATATTGTAATAGAAGGAAATCATTTAAATGTAATTTTAGATAACATATAGGCTATCTTGTAATTTTGATTTTTTTAAATGGTTTTATATGAATCATCTTAATATCGTAAACTTGTGGTTTTACCATTGTTTACAAAGATGAGAATGTTAAAAACTTTAAGTCGTTGAGTTGAGATAAGCTGATGTCCTTGTTCAATATGACAGATTCTATTTCTGAGGCGACAATTTATGCTCCTATGACTTGTCATACGCCTATGTACGCCTACACGTGAGGTTCGATAAGCAACTAAAAAGCTGCAAGTCCGTCATACAAATGCCACTATGCGACAAGCAACTTAAATTTGTTAGAAACTACATACCATGCCGCTATACACAGTGTAACTACATACCATGCCACTATACACAGTGTAACTACATACCATGCCACTATACACAGTGTAACTACATACCATGCCGCTATACACAGTGTAACTACATACCATGCCGCTATACACAGTGTAACTACATACCATGCCACTATACACAGTGTAACTACAGTGTAACTACATACCATGCCACTATACACAGTGTAACTACATACCATGCCACTATACACAGTGTAACTACATACCATGCCGCTATACACAGTGTAACTACATACCATGTCGCTATACACAGTGTAACTACATACCATGCCGCTATATACAGTGTAACTACATACCATGCCACTATACACAGTGTAACTACAGTGTAACTACATACCATGCCACTATACACAGTGTAACTACATACCATGCCACTTTACACAGTGTAACTACATACCATGCCGCTATACACAGTGTAACTACAGTGTAACTACATACCATGCCACTATACACAGTGTAACTACATACCATGCCGCTATACACAGTGTAACTACAGTGTAATTACATACCATGCCACTATACACAGTGTAACTACATACCATGCCACTATACACAGTGTAACTACATACCATGCCGCTATACACAGTGTAACTACATACCATGCCGCTATACACAGTGTAACTACATACCATGCCGCTATACACTGTGTAACTACATACCATGCCGCTATACACAGTGTAACTACATACCATGCCGCTATACACAGTGTAACTACATACCATGCCACTATACACAGTGTAACTACATACCATGCCACTATACACAGTGGAGAGCCTCTTCGTTTCACTCTCTGTGGCGTTCTGGTTTTTAATCTCATACCGCTTTCCCATCTTGCGGAATAATTCTTAAATTAGCGGCGCCCTGAAAAAAAGAATCCAATAATAATAGAATTGTCAAACCCCTGTCATGTAAAAATTTCAAAATATAGGGACTTTCACTTACTTCTGGTAGTATATTGAAGGTAATTTTGATTATTCAAAAAAGTGGTCTTACTTTCCTGAAGCTGCATGAATCTAGGAAGAAATTTCAATGATTACATTAATGGAATTTTAACAATTGTTCGATCTTACAACTGCGTGTCGTCATTATTAATGAAAACATGCAATTAAAGTAACGAAAGCTTTTTACTGCATAAAAATCCGTTTTGCTACTGTATTTAAAAATGTTGCATAATACAGTCTAACAGTATGTTGTAAGTCATTTCTTAAGACCATCAGCTCATCTTATCCTGCTGCTCTCCATGCACATGAAGTTTGCCTAGACGTGTCAAATTCGAGACTGTTTTATATTTCTAATTTTTCATATGTATATATTTACATTCACTGTACATTTTATATGGATAAAATCTAACGTCATTCACAAATAGATCAACAAAATGGCGTCGTTCGAATTATTTTCAAAATTGGACGTTAGAAATTTCAAAAGGAACATTTAATTATAGTTTAAACTATTTTTTCTGACGGAAAAGATCAAAACTGAATCGACACAATTGTATGAATTTTCACTGGATTTAACGATATTTCGATTAAAAAAAAACAGGGACGGTATTTCTAAAACGAAAAACTATTGAACGTAAGGGTGACTTTTTTGGTTGTTCTATTTAGATGTTGAAGGACCGTTATCCTGACATTTATTCTTATTTTATGAAACTCATGGAAATCAAAACCAATTCTTTTTGTAGCAAGCTCCCGTAGAAATGTAAATATAAGAACTGAATGCTATTTGTGTGCGTTTATACGGGTATAAGCCACATTGGGACTTCTCGCAAATCATCCAAAGGATTTGTTATTTGTTTTATACGCGTATTAGTCTGCCAATATCTCAGGAAAATATGACTTCTGATGGCATTTTTGTTAATGCTCGGATATAAGTATAAAAGTGATCAAAACGGTGCATATGTTAATAATACTCAACAACTTTTCTAACTCCACACCTGTTTTTTTCCTTTTATCTCTGTCAAATGTCGACAGATTTGATTGAAATTTTGAAAAAATGTTAAATGATCGTTTTTTTAACAATAAAACATAACAACGATCATAGCCTGAATTAAATTTATTTATCCGTAAAGGTAACAATAAGGTAACACGTAAATTAAAAGTCACATAATTAGTAAATTCCAAGTCACAGTGGTACACTTTGATCCGATGAATTTGATGAAATTCAAATTATTATATACTGAATGTTCAACTATGTTTAGTTGAAATGGAACATCCGTCAATTTTTTTCAATGTGAATATGTTAATTTTATATCAGGTTTGTAACGTCTTAATGACACCACATTAATGGTTGACGCGGAATCAAGAAGTACATTTACCTCAATAATTCAAAAATATTCTCAGCCCAACAAATGAATATGCAACAAAATAATGATAAGCATTGCATCGAGAAATATGCACTCGTGTTTTCACGGAATAATATATCACAGCATGTGTAGCGCAAAATCTCAACTGCTGAACTTGCGCATATATCTCAATTAAAATCTGATATTCTGTTAATACACACTTGCGGAATATTATCCTATGTCAGGACAAGATCATATTAATAATCCCTTAAAGATTGAAATATGGGCCGCTTAATTGTTTAACTCCGCAGATGGCAGTTCTTGCCGCATAGAGACCAGCACCAAGTTGCATTCATTTCGTGACTTTAGTTTTGGGTTACCTTGCCATGGCTCAACAAACGTACTTACAACTGATATCACTGTTGCATTTATTTAACTGACCTATTCATTAAACAATATGTCTAATTTTCAAAACAAAAGCCAGATGTGGAGTTAGGAAAGTAAGTTGTTGAGTATATGATTGTAAAATGACACTGCAAATGCATTTCTTGCACTTCAGGCAGCAATAAAATTTGAGTTTAATTAAGCTTTGCACTGACTACAAAAGGAATGTTAACATATTTTACACTTTTTGAGAAATGTGTGCGAGAGAAATTATGGAATGTTTTGAGGAAGAAGACTACTACGGAAAATGAATTACATATGAATATATAAAAATTCTCATATCAACAGTTAAAATCATCTTACGGTCATATATTCAACCAAGTATTTTTAGCTTAATAAGAAGAGGGCAGATCTAAGGATCGCGGGGTCATGAGTTCGATCTCCGGGAGAGATGTATGTTCTCCATGACGATTTGATGGAGTAATTTCGTCCTCCACTTCTGAATGATATGGAAAAGTTGGCAGTTACTTGCTGGAAAAAGGCTAGAACTTTTAGAGAATCCAAAAACACTGATAGGTTAATTTACCGCCGTTACATGATTGAAATGTTGTTGAAAGTAACATTTACATATATGAAATGCTTCTCCAGCACCTAAAGAAATGATTTCAATACTGGTGATGATTCATTATATGACATATATTTATGTTAATTTATCCGCGCGGTGATGGTTAAATTGTTGAAACAGGACCATTTTAGAGGAATAACTGAAAGATTGGTCATACTATACATGTACACAGTACATGTACTAAACAAAACAGAACAGATTTGCAGGATTTCATCTAGTTTAAATCTGTACACTATTTCTTTGATTTGCTATATTTTTTTCTGTTTTTACTATTGGTCGGACATTTATCATCATATTTTATGTATCTGTAGAACATTTCAAGCACTCTCATCGAAGCTATTAATGCAATATTTGTTTCTACACTTTCTCTTCCTATTCAAAACAAAAGTTAAAAACGAATCGGATCGTAACAATTTACACATTTAACACATGGTGTCAGACAGGATGTCTTTGGCAGTTTTGTGAAAACAAAGTTAGTATATTTGCACGGGAACACTAGTCGTGAAGATGCTTTACAAATAAAAAAGAGAAAGGTAACTTCAGACTTTTTTTATTATAGTAATACTTAGGCACATTCAGTGAAATATTGAAGTCATACCGTCCGATATTTTCATGATTACTGACATGATATTTCAACTAATCAAAGTGATGAAATATTGTGGTAAAGATACAATATGTAAAATAACTTCCTATAAGATAAAAAGAGCATGAAGAAAAAAATTCAAATTCAAAACGATGTATTTATACAAGGGTAAGAAGTCATTTTAGCTCATTCTGGCAATCCGAACTGAATCTAATGACTGGACAATATATTTATTTTTACACATTTTAGGCTACAATAGCGTTAGCGCACATTTGTTTCGTTTTATAACATCAGTAGTTTCCTTCGTGATACATTGATACGTTCACTCTACCCAGTTCTGTCACCAACCAATCACTCGAAAGTGTTTAACAGGAAAACAAACATGTGTTACCCCATGTTCACAGTCATCATGCTAATAAAATTCGATGTACTATAAAATTCACAGCTATTAAGCCTTAAAGTTTTTGAAGTTATGGCATCCATAGAACCACCATAAACAAATAGTTACAAAATTGTAGATGTTAAAAACACTTGAAGAGCGGTTACCAGTTCTGATAATAGCCTAATTTTAATGTGCAAAGAAAAAAATCAGCTGGTTAAAAATATGAAGATTATTATTTTCATGCTAATGGAATGAAAAAAAATCTTAACATTTGCAATTGTCTAATATATATATTTAAACTTTGATATCGCTTGATTTTTTGTGCATAGATAGTGTTTCTAAACACCCAAACGTTCCTAACATTACTACAGCACATATGTAAACCACTGGAATAGAGATTTAATTGACAGCATAGGCCATTTTAGATAAAACTTGAAAGAATATACACATTTCATACTATTTCACGAACAGACTTAATCAAACCGAGTTTGCTGTTTTTACGTCATTGCATTCTAAGCTTCCGAAGGATATCTTTAGATCTGTCAACATTTTGTACAGTCTAACTATGTTCACTAAAACTCGACGGGACAAGCCAAATTCGTTCGAGATATCATTAGAACGAGCCAACTATAAAATATACATTATATATAGGTATTGTGCCGGGACCTGACGATGAGTTCGAGCCAAGAGTAGTGAGCGAATAATCCGAGTTCCAGCAAACGAAGTTTGACTGTACTAGTCTATATATAATACGCGTTATATATTTTTCACCCAGTACTTTTCATATAAACAACAAACCAGCCTTTTTTAAACTGTAAGCCTAAAAACGGAAGTTTTAGAAACATGAGAAAGATAGCTTTCGTAAATGTACAAAATATCAGAGCGTGCGAAAAGTTTAGCTCATTCTATAGAAATAACTTTTGTCTTTTTGATTTTTGTCAGTCTCAAGTTTAATAAATCTACATGACGTCATTTCTTTATAATTATCACCAAAAAATTACAAGTTCATAAAAAATGGTGAAAATCTAACGTTTATAACAAAAATTCACTTACTGACCTTTGACCTTGTGCTGTGACCTAACTGTGACCTTTAGAAGGCGACAGTCCCCCTGAAACATTTCCAATTTTTATGAAGTTAACAATGAACATGGCTGTCGGGCATTAACAAAAAATGCCATCAAAGGCAATTTCTAGGCCTCTATTTCGGATATATTGGCACACTAAAAAGGACTGCATAAAAAGGCCACACTTTCGAACAGTCCAGCCCCTTAAAAAAATCACCATTTTCAAAGAAGTGTTACTGTTTCCTTTTTTATGCATTTGCAATAATGCCCCAGTGTTTAAATTTCACATGACTAGGTTGAACGTAGTTTTAGCAACTGTTTATTTCTAATGGGGGACAATTTTTTGAGAATATTTTATGTATCCATCGTAAGGGACTGTACGGCAGAACATGTAATGGTAAGATAGATTGTTAGTAAAGATGTTGTTCATTTATCAAATATTTCTGTGGTTTGAAGATAACTCTTAAACTTTAATATTTACAAGCTATGATTTCTCTACAAGCACGAACCAATAAACAATAAACAAAGATAAAGTAGACGAACCTTCACATTTGGCAAAATTGATTTGAGTCAGTGCTTTAATTAAGCAAAAGCCTAGCAGAATGTGATAGAATTACAGAATGATACAGAAATTATTGTTAATCAGATATTGCACATAAAAACACTGTCTGAATACATAGCCTTAAAAGGAACTGATCTCCAGATCGTTCGGCAAAAACAAAAAAAAAATTTTTAGATATCTGGAAATGAGTGCTATATTTTTTACTTAACTACTGAACGGAAACACATGAGAATTTGCTGTTTTTACTACTTTTTACGATGAAAATCGAAAAGCGTTTGAAACGCTTTACTCCAGGTAAACTGTTTCGATTATAGATATCTATATTTTGAAGTCATAATTCACTAATTCGGCCATAGCGCTATTGGTTACGACGACGGGAAAATGTCTTTATTGCCGCGGCGGTTCGGGGTTCGTTTCCAGACGCGGTAATCTTTATTTCATGATTTGGAATTTTTAAAATAATTTAGAGACAAAAACTGATATTCTAATTGTCATAATATGACCAAACTTTAATTTGAAAGAAAAATTATTTTTAGCCAAATCCGGAGGTCAGTGCCTTTAAGGACAAAAGAAACGAAAAAGTGTTATTGTTGTTTGTCTGTTTGTTTGTTGGGTTTCATAATTATTGGCGTTATATGGCAACATTCAGCTTTTGGTGGTAGAGGAAGACCCAAGGTTCCCCCAGGTGTTCCCTTGGTACAACCAACGACAAGCAGGATGGCTTCCTCACTTAAAAGTTTTCAATACCCTGGGTGAGGTTGTTCTGGGCCAAATGATGAATGACAAATGATTCAAAGTCAGCTACATTAATCACCAGACCTACGAGACCCCAAACCTTATCCTTAAAGCACTTGTTTTAAAACAGAACTGGTTTATGAACCATAAGACAGTATTTTTATGAAACAATCTTATCATACTGTTATCTACTGTGGATTTTATATACATTGCTATGCATCAAAGACATCTAAATGAGCAATCATTAGACAGAAACATGACAATCTTGCCTTACACAAGAAATTCAATTTTAAGGTGAAGTTGGAGGCTTTTCACTTTCTTGTTTTGACTTTTGATTCTAGGACACAAAATGTACAAACGTGTGACAGTGGTATATGAAACAGTGGTACTGCTTTTACATATTACCTTAAAAGTTAGTTACAAACTAAGCTAAAATGATAAAGTTGCAATATGTGCATGTCTGCGCTGACAATATCATTTCATTCCCGGAGATCGAAAAATCGTTAACTTTTCACATGTATCACTTTAAAATCTTAATGCGCTCTGATCTTTCCCATAAACATACTTAAGGACTTAAAAAACGCCCCCATCTATTTATTTGGATTTTTTTCCATGAACATATTCAAAGTGCATACATTTATGAAACATGCATAATAAATAAGAGTACTATGTTGGTATTGTTTCTGTGCTATATGAAGCGTGACTTCCTCTTACGGTACTGATATTTGGACTACTTTATTCGAATTGAAGAGATTCGGTTGTCGCCATGGAAACAGAATATTGAGTATCCTGTTCAGGTGATGGTGTCAAACGTGGAACCCTACAGTTACAGTCTGTCCTATATAATTTCAGTGACATCTCAGATATAAATAACTTCTTTTTAACAAGAATAAGTCAATACTAATCTTAATAAATGCACCTTTAATTTTGTTCAAGTCGGGAAATGTTGAAAACAGCAGTTGTTTATGATTATGTAAACGACTCCAACAGGTAATGACATTTAATTAATGCAACTGCGCGCAGTCCAAAGGACCTATATAGCCATGGCGTTTATTTATGAAAGGAAATTATGAACTAACATTTCTAATTACAGAATCGTTTGCACCATGTTTCAGACTTAATTATTATTTCTGCAATGTTATTGGGTGCGTGTTTACTACATTTGATCGAATACCAGTTCTTAGAATAGAACTCGGTTCATAAAATGTATTGTTTATATTAACTGCTAACTTTTTATTTTAATTTAGTTTTATAGCCTCGATTTATTTTTCTGCAAGATTGTTCTGACAGCTAATGATTTTCCATTATTTACAACTAGAAAACAGAACATAAAAGAAACTTATATAACCTAATTAAACAATAACCTCTGAATATTCTGAAATATTCCGTTTTATAAACTCACTAACCCACAAATATGTATTGCAAAAGTGTGCATGGAGGAAACTATGACCAGTGTGTTGGATAAGCGATTTGAAATTTATGTAAATTAGTAAGTATATTTCAGTCAGATTTCTATTTCCTACAAAAGCTTAAATATTATAACGCAATATTATCTTTCATTCATAGATTAATTTCATAAAGTTTTGTAAACTACGGGTATCAAATTACCATTACAATATTACATAAACGCGTATAACAATCACTTGCAGAGTATATGTACGTTATTGAATGAGAAATCGTTGGCTTATATCGTTTCAGTTTGTTAATGTATAGTTCCTACGATAATTAGTTGACATAACCAATGAGATTTACCTGAAGCACAAAGGCTTTCAACACACATTCAAAAGCTGCTATGTACCCTTTTGTAAATTCGTATTTCATTCCGATGGAACTGGTATCAAATGAAGTTGAATAGGTCAGTACCGACGGTTAACACAACCATTTTTTTTTTAATTTTCTTAATACAAATCTCAACGTGCCGAAATTCTTTTGTAAAAGTCAGCCATTTGCTGTTCCTTGTCCCATCAGTAATTCTTCAGAAGAAATAGCACTGCTAGAGCGTAAGTTCTATTACTTTGATCTCCAAAGATCGGCCATAGATATAAAGAAACATCAAACGTGTCTAATAACGTTCTTTTCCTAATCATACAGTGAAATAAGGTTTGATTGAAACGTATTTGAATAATGCAATCATTTACAGGCGGCTCAATGAAGGGTTTAGGTGTTCTTAATCCTTATTCCATTTCCATAATGCAGCTGATTGAAACTGTAGCGTACACGGTCCAGCTCAGTTTATTTATCTTATCTATGGGTTTTCTTGCCGACTGATTGGAACAAAATATATTTTTAAGTAAATTGGCAATAAACAAAATACTCAAGATAAAACAATTCACCTCAGTTTGATCGATGTCCAACACTCAGAAATCGTGGATGCGATTCTGTTCAATTGTGATTCTCAACAAACGGTGATTGTGGTGAACAGCTTATATATGATCCACCAAAGAACTGTAAGATGTCAAGTTCCTATCATCGTGGCCCTTTAACAAATTTTAATGTTTTGGATAAAGACGACGCAAAGAACCCAGTCGTACTTAGAATTATTTTTCCATATCACATATTCCCCAGAATGTAGACTCCTCAAAAGCCAGACAGAATATTATTTCTATAAGGTCTTATCAACTATGTTTAATGCGTGGCTAATAATTGTGACAAAACCAAACATCTTATTACATGTTTTGATAAAACGCGTTATTTGTTCTTATTTTTCGCTTATTTCGTAATAAAAACCGTAAGCTAGAATGCGCCATCATTTTTTTCTATAGAGCGCAAAATGACGTATTTTACAGGACTTTTAAGCAGCGTTTTTAAAACTTAAACATGGCAAAGAAACTCTGTTCAAATCTATGTCGCAATTATGTCTCCACTGTTTTATAAATTATTAAGTTTATTTAGAAGCGAAATATTTATGAACGTTAAACAGGTAAAACTGGAGGATATTTTCAACTGAAATTTCGCGTAAAGACTAACGCTTATGTTTAAGAAAATGCCAAACAGCTTTTTTAATGAATTTGAACAAACGTACAAATTGTCAATCGCTATCGTTTCTCTAAAAAAAATGGGGGTCATCGTTATAGTTTTCTCTATTTACCGTGGCGCTTTCCCTATCCCAGTATAAAATAACAACGTTTTTATTCTTATTTCGTAAATTTGCATTTATCTGAATTTAGGTTTTGTTTCTTTTTGTGAATTATTGAAACACATGTATCATTTTGTTCAAAATACGTCACTGAATATTGCTGAAGTCTGTTGTTTTTTTAGAAAATGGGAATTTTGCAATATTTCAGTAAAATAGGAATGTTTTGGTAGAGCTACAAAAATATTTTGACCATAGGTCAAGCTTCTTTCACAGAAAATATGGTCATCTTTCTGGATTTGGTCAACAGCTTTGTTCATATTGAAGTTCTCAGATTTGTTAAATAAATTGGTTCAAAACTGAAGGCTCATGAACTGCTCATGAACAGACTCAATCAAACCGAGTCTGCAATTTTCACTGTTTGCCTTGTTCTCGGTGCTTCTGAGGGATCTACTTTTCAGATTTTATTCCCATACCCGGTATATGAAATGTATTTTTTTACGTCAGATGTTTTCGTCATTCTTCCACAATGGATAGATTATAAAATATTGAATGCAGTTTTATAAAGTAATTCTTTTTTGGAGGGGGTAAGGGGTGCGAGGGGAAGAAAACTTTACTTCAATCAGAAACATTCAGAGTTTAGGTCATTTTAGGCAAAAGTGAACCCTTTCCTTTATTTTTGAATGATTGAAAAAAAAAATAAAAGGTGCATAATTTACACATTGCTATGTCTGAAGGTCACTCACATCTTATTCTTTTCTGTGCCATACCTTTTTTTTATAAATCGTTAAGGGAAATTGAAGGTTTCGTTAAAACATTTCCTGAGTCGACGCTAAAAATAGTAACAAGCATGACATTGTGTCTGTACCAGTGTCGACGCTAGAAATAGTAACAAGCATGTGCCTGTACCAGAGTCGACACTAAGAATAGTAACAAGCGTGTGCCTGTACCAGAGTCGACACTAAGAATAGTAACAAGCATGTGCCTGTACCAGAGTCGACACTAAGAATAGTAACAAGCATGTGCCTGTACCAGAGTCGACACTAAGAATAGTAACAAGCGTGTGCCTGTACCAGAGTCGACACTAAGAATAGTAACAAGCATGTGCCTGTACCAGAGTCGACACTAAGAATAGTAACAAGCGTGTGCCTGTACCAGAAAAAACCCCAGAATATATAACACAGGATTGCACTAGAACAAGTGTGCACACCAATAACACCGAAGGACGAGAAAATATAATAATGAGTCCAAGTACTGGGAGACTTACACCACACAAATATTCGAACCATTTCAATGCGAATGGTTCAGACTTGTTTCGTTGCATAAATGAGACAGTAATGATTTTGTTTCATCAAATTATAAACCTGCTTAAATAGTTTGAGTAATTTTGTTGCGTTTTTCCTTCTCTTTCAATTTAAAAACTTGACAGTAGAAAAATGAAAATATCCTCATACAGTTTCGGAAAGCTCAAAGCAGCTTTACTATGTTGAATTCTTTGTATTATATTAAGATATTCATTGGAATAAGTTTTATGTGATTTATAAGCTGTCAATGTCTGAGAACGACAGAAAGACAGCTATTCACAGTTAAAATAAAACTTTCAACACATAATTACAATTCGGCATTAATTCACTGCATTTGGCAGACGAAAGTCAAAACAAATGTTAAACAAATGTTTTCAGTAAGATGATTGTGTAGGAAACTGCTTGATTTCCGTTTAAGTCCACAGACACTTGGGGTCAGGACTCCCACCCACCCCACTCACCATCGCCCCTGCCTACGTTTAGCGAATATTTTGTTAGCATTTTTACATGTATTGTGCAAACGTGACGATCATAAAAACGCATTTTGTAACAATTTCAGCGTGTTTTAAAAATGCATTTGTTTTACCATCAAAGCTCTTATAATATGAAGATTTGCAATTGTGAAACTGACACTGGGAACACATGCTTGCCGCTTGAATTCAAGTTTTGTATTGTGCATATCATAAACCGATATTAAATGATACTGGTATAGTATTATATTCAATAAGAATCACTCTATCTCCTGAAACCATTTACTGACATTTTATACTTTAAACTGCACACGACAACTTTTATTTCTCATACTTCAGAACTTTTTGCTGAAGTAGCAGTATATCTCTTTGCCAATTTAAAGGTAACTCCAAAATTTGTTCATTGTTATTACTCAGTTGCCTAGAACCAGAACATAATGAATGAATAGAGTCCTTTCAAATTAAAATCTGCAACACCTGAGCTTCGCAGAATACTTCACCTACTTCGAAAGGAACTACTTACAAGACATTTAATATCAATTGTATTTATCTTATAGTTTGCAGAATAGCCATTGTTTAGAAATGATTTCCTCAGACAAGACAACTATTGTGTACTTTTGATGAAAATGTATTAATAATCGCATAATCTACTTCTTATGCCTGTAATGTATATATTCGTTTTCTGCCTACTTGTACTGATCCCACTGTTTCTACCTTGACCTTTTTCATAAATATTCAATACTCCTTTCTCAAAAAATGGACATGATGTTTGCTATATCATATCGAGTTTACGGAGGTAGTACTAGTATACCTTGTCGAAAGGGTAGATTCAAATTAACTGAACCGTAGCAAGTTATTGTATTTCGTGTAATTCAATATTTTAGCTGATTCAGTCTTAAGTCCGTTTATCTCTTACCCTTCAAAAACAGTTTTTGTCAAGGTTTGAAGATGACCACCCTCCAAAGTTATATTATATTGAAAGACGAAGGAAAGTACGATTATTTCAAACTTTTAGTGTATTTTGTTTTCACTGTTATCTGTAGAAATCTGTGTAATTGTTAATTTTATTAGAATGCTCGTAAGCTTTCAATGAAAAAGCTTAAAATGTATATGTCGCGGGGCTCGTATTTCCATGGTAACGCATTTTTTCTCATTTTTAAACATTTATGTATGATAACGGGTATTTCGGCGCCTTCAGTGCCCATTCCTTTTATGGTTAGAATGGAAAATTAGCAGAATAGTAAACACTTTACATGGTAGCCTGTGTATCTTAACTTTAAGTTAACCACGGCGACAGGGATATTTAAATTTCGGTGTATATTGCTTTTTATCGTAATTTCTTTAAAAAAGATAAGATAAAATTACCATTATCTTTTAATGTAGCTTCCATACATTTTACTTTCAAAGTAATATGTTAGTTTCATTTGCATTTATTCAAACTAATATCAAAACTTAAAAGACTTACTGCAATACTCCTCATCTGACGGTTTTATGGAAAAGTCATTGTGCTTGCTATTATCATTTTTATGAAAAGTGTTGAAATACAGATAAAAAAGCTGAAACTTTGTTCCTTTCATAGACTTGTGTCAGCGCCTTTAAATTTTATATTTAGACATACAGGTAACGGGATTTGTTTCCATGGTAACATTAATTTTGTTCAAAATGTCACTGTTGTCTACTGAAATACATGTATGAACAATATTATAATATATAAGAACCAAATTATCAATGGAAACAGAGAAATAGAATTACAAATCAATCTGTCAAATTATTATTTGAAAATGGCCGGAATAAGTAATGTTGCTTCCAGTGATCTTCCAAATAAGATCAGTGACCATCATCCATTTTCTTACATTCTGCATAACATTTCAATTTAGGTACATAAAAGCCCCAAAATATTGATCATTATTCAAAGCGAAAGACTCATAAAAATATTTTGCCAAACAATGGCTGTTTAAAAATAGCTCAAATAATGTAAAATGCTTCAAATTACGTTTTTTCAAGATGAAAGCTATTAATTTTACGCGATAACTGACACGTAACGTTATGACGTCGATGACGTCATATTATCGCAACAATGTTTTTAGCGTTTCTGTGGTAATTAATTCATTATTTCAGAATTATTTTACCATTAAGCATCAGATCAGACACGGGTTAACAATATTGTTTTAGAGAAGAATGAATATACAAACACATTTAGTTTGTCGTAAATGTTGTCGTTAATCCTCACGTAAGCTTCCGGTTGCGCATGCGCACAAACGAATATTAAGGTTTACTATTATTATTGTTGACCTATATTACATCCGACTTTTAGAACCTACAATCGAAACGATATTCGGCAAAACAGCGATAATTTTCCCAACCGTTTCTGTACTCACTGCCGTCACAAATACCACGTGACTATGAAAATCATATGACCTTTGATAATAAATTCAATTATCATTTCATTATTCTCTATTTTATTTGTTCATTGTATGACTCGTGTTGGCATTAAATATATCAAAATGATATAATAGATCTATCAGTCTACAAAGTTTCTGTACGACAACTCTTGGAAAATTTTAATCGGTCTAGAAAATTTCAGGACAACAACTCCTGTGAAATTCAAACAGGTCTGCACAGCACCTGAGGAATAACTCCTATAAGACTAAAACCAGTATACAAATCTCTTGAGCGACATCTGTCACTAACAAGACTAAAACCAGTATACAATCTCCTGGGCGGCAACCCTAGTAAATAAAATCTGTAAAAAGATGCTTTGGAAGCATAGAATGCAACCAAGCAGAATTATAGCAGACTCGGTTTGATTGAGTCTGTTCTTGAGGGGTAATGAAATGTGCAACACCTCTCACTCCCCTAGCACCGGCTTAAGCTTAACCGTCTAGAAATCTCCTGGGCGACGGTTCTTGTAAGACCTAAACTATTCTACAAACCTCAAGTGCGAGAACTATTTAAAAGATTTTGATTAGCCTACAGACCTCCTTGACAACAACTCCTGTAAAATTTTAACCAGTCTTCAAACCTCCTGAGCGACAACGTTGTTAATTACAAGACACAGGCCGATCTACAAAACTCCTAGGCGACAACTTTTCGAAAACTTACAAAAGATAATAGGTAAGGGTAGATTTCTCGGAAGCACAGAGGACCAAAAACACAGCCCCAAACCTACTTTGTGACTTCTCGTGAAAGACACACACACCGTAGGTGGAAACAACACCAACCGTTTAGCTCTAAAGGGAAAGCGGATATATGCGGATCAAAGAAACCAGAGCAAGGCGTATTTTTTACTTAGGATATAGTAGAAGACAACGTGTCTGTACAGAAATTGGCTGTTACTCACTAATGAGAATAAGTACTGGTACAGAAACCAGGAGCAACGTTTACTTTCTGGAACAAAGTTTTCCCACGATTTTTCTTTAAATATGAAACAATATTATTTATGTTATATATCTTTCCAACGAACTCGGAGAGTGGTTATAATATATCTTTATTTATTTTGAATTTACCGTCTAAAACCGATTTTTGTATGGTATTTTCATTTTGTATTTTTTGTTTGTTATTTAGACACTGTCTTTGAAGTTCAAAGTTGCATTTATTTTTAAACAGACTACCATAAATCTTTCGGGACATTTTACCAAGCATAAAAACAATATTTCCATGAAAGCATCTATTTAATTTCTAAAACGTCATTATTCCAAATTGTGATTTATTCCGATTACTTTTAAGTTTTAGCCATAAAATTTACATTATGAAAAATATTTTGAAAGTTAAAAAAAGCACATGACTGTCATGGAAAATTGACTGTGTATATAAATTGCCACAATAAATATATTCACGATAAAAACCTATTACGGATAAAGTGGACCAAATTCTGTATTTACTGACCGCCAATGCTTAACTGAAAAACCGCTACTCTTCAAAAATGCATAACATACGTTGTACGCCAAAAAACAACCAAATAAATATGGTTGCTGTGGTTACAAAACAAAATCATTCGCAAAGCTTTTATGAACTTTAATGCAAAGATAAAATGAATCATCGATATTAGTTTGTCTACATGTACGTATATCCGCTTTTTAGTCTCAAAAGGTGTATCATTCTATATCTTTATACTTACATGCGATCTGTTCATGAAACCTGGTTTATGGATGACGGGAAATTTGGAAAAACACGTGTCCTTTTATAAAAAAAATAATTGAAATTATAAACGTTTTATATAAACCTACAACATGGAAAATATGCAGTTCATCACTCAATGATATTATAATACAACTGATCAGTTTTAAAAGATGCCCATCCGGTGGTAGGGGGTATATTAGTAATTATTTTAGTGATGGTGATTTTAGTACTTATACATTATTTTTTATGCCAAAAAGTCCGTATTTGCGCAAATAACATATGATATCATTGAAGTTTTGTAAATAAATTCAAGATTTTGGAATTCAAAAGCTTTGATACTGACCTAATCATGGAGATTGAATTTTACCGCTATTTAAAGGTATATTAGATCCAGAGTCATATTTGAAAATATATGAACAATTAATTATATAGTATATATATCTATTAATTCTATAGTATCTATATCTATTAATTATATAGTATCTATATCTATTAATTCTATAGTATATATATCTATTAATTCTACAGTATCTATATCTATTAATTCTACAGTATCTATATCTATTAATTCTATAGTATCCATATCTATTAATTCTACAGTATTTATATCTATTAATTCTACAGTATCTATATCTATTAATTCTACAGTATTTATATCTATTAATTCTATAGTACCTATATCTATTAATTCTACAGTATTTATATCTATTAATTCTACAGTATCTATATCTATTTATTCTACAGTATCTATATCTATTAATTCTACAGTATCTATGTAAAAACAAAATTAACATCTTTGCGTGTATAAGCAACACTGTACGTTAAGAGTATAGCGAAGCACAGTATCAGTGTGTGCTACAAATGAAAAACATTATACATGGAATTTAACTACAAACACAGTTAATGTAGCTAGAAAGTTTAGTTGGGTTAAATTCCTTCGAAGAGGAGTTTCGACAGTTAAAGTTAGTATGTAACAAGAAGGCCAAATGGTCCTAGGTCGCTCACCTGAAAACAGCTAGAACGTAGAATGTACTTCTTTGATTTGACCGGTTGACCTGTTTTTTTTTTTGACACATATTTGAACCTGACATAGACTTCATCAAAACAATCGGCAGGATTAAATTTCATGAATATCCAGTCAAAAATGCAGCCCCTAAGGCTTACACAAGGTATTTCTAGTTCTTGAGCCCCAGATGACCCTATTTGAGCTCGACCTAGATTTTTTATCAAGACAAACATACTGATAAAATTTCATGAAGATCCACTGAAAAATGTAGCCCCTATTGCATACACAAGGTTATTCTTTAATTTGACCGGGTGACCTAGTTTTTGACTTAACATAACCCATATTTGAACTTGACCTCGATTTCATCAAAGCAAACATTTTGATTAAATTATATGAACATCTTGCCTAAAATTAGCCCCTATTGCGTTCACAAAGTTTACTTTGATTTTACTGGGTGACCTAGTTTTTTACCCAAGATGACCCCTATTTGAACTCGACCTAGCTTTCATCAAGACAAACATTTTGATCAAATATTATGGATATCTAGTGTAAAATTCAGCCCCTATTGCATACACAATGTTTTTCTTTGATTTGACCGGGTGGCCTAGTTTTTAACCCCAGAAACACATATTCGAACTTGACCTAGATTTTATCCAGACAAAAATTGTGATCAAATTTCATGAAAAACCGGTGTAAAATGCAGTCCCTATTGCATACACAAGGTTTTTCTTTGATTTGACGGGGAGACCTAGTTTTTGACTCCAGATAATCCATATACGAATTCGACCTAGATTTCATCAAGGCAATCATTCTTGCCAAATTTCATGAAGATCATTTGAAAAATACAGCCTCTATCGCATACACAAGCTACATGTTGACAGACGACGAACGATCACAATACTAAAAATAAATTACTTTAGTGAAAGATGCAACCTAGTCTTAGGAAAATGGTCCCCAATTTTCGGAAATAATCTAAATTCATGACCACATAATTATGAAATAAATTACATTTTATCATATTAATGTTAAATATAATTAAACTAATCAAGTAAAGCATGAAAATCGTAGTTAAAACTATATGAATCTTATCCAAATCACCACAGTTATAGAACCTTTTTGCCATTTTGCTATTCAAAAGCATTAAAAATTGAACTTTGATCTTCAGAATTAGTTTAGAAATGACCTCTCCGCTATAAAATATCTTTTGCATTTCAAACATTATAGGTAGTCAGCAAGCGGCTTATGGCAAAATAATTTGTGACGACTGTGTTTTTAAAACGATGTACGTTCTGAAGTGAGTTTTGCAATGCTATAATAATTAGAAATACAAATACTTGATAAACACAGACCTGAAATTCAGAATGTGTCTTTCCTGTACACATTGTGTCCCTAACCCGCTCGTTTGCTTTACTTTGTCTGGATTAAAAATATAGAAACACTTCTTTCAGGAACCTGTAAGTAGGGGAATTATTCCCAGACGATGTAATCAAATCGTTTCACTGTATAAAGCAACAAGAAAGACGTTAAACATCTATAATTTGCTGTTGTTTTTATTTCTGTGTAATTGTATTGCCGATGGTTTGAGAGTCGGTAGTTGTCTGTGTGCAACAAAATTAGGATTTAAGTTTGTTAACATTTTCGTACTGTAATCAGTGCTAATTCAAGTAGCACATTTATTCCTGCAATATATAAGGAAGCGACAAAAATAGCTGCTTTCTAACAAAATATCAGTACAATCTATATATCGAACCAGACAAACGAAACTGGTTGTATTTACAGTCAAATTAAAGTAGTACTTTAATCAGTTCCATTCCACTAGTACAAAGTTGTACTGTCGAGATGTTATGCATTTTAGCATTTACCAATTAAAATTTTATTAGATTGATCACCAAAGTTATCAAGTAGTTTTGAATGTTCATCTTGAAACATCCTGTGACCTTTCTCATGTTGCGGGGGCATCCATGTCTGTGGCACATTTCTAGTTTTATATAAATTTACAAGATCACTTTTGGGTTGTACACCCCATGTCTTCTGTTACCATTGCAATTGCGTGTCAGTGATACACCTGGTTGGGATTACATTTATTTACCCTGTCTTGTGACTTGGAAAATGATGGGTTTCGTGCCCATCTTCAACTGGTTTAGAATCCTAAGTGTTTCTTTTTCATGTTGACTATTCCTAGGTTGTCCCCCACCATGTTGCTTCATTCTTGTTGTTTTTATATAGTACTTTATCAAAGTTTATTACATATATGTTAATCATAGGCACATCATACATACACTGTTATGTGTGTGTGGTTTGAGGAGGCTGTATTCTTGATACGTGGCTTTTCCTGTTGGGTATATACTTTGAGATTCTTTCCTGTCCGACCCATAACTCATCGTTGAAACGATTTTAATATTACTTGACACAAACGACAATAACTCTTCCATCTAACAAGGAATTTTCATATCTTTTGGCACAAATGTTTTCCAGAATAAGACAACTTAACCTTTTATGCACAACACCCAGACCCCTAGCTCTAAGATAAGATCAAGGTATCAATGTCACAGTGAGAAGTCAAACGTCAATAGTTTTTTCCTGTTCGGTCCATAACATATAGATATAAAAATTTGACAAAACATTTATCATGATACAACGTATCATATTATTTTTTATATAATCTTGGTATTGTGTGAGTGTGTAAGCAACTGAGGACTACTGTTTTTAACAACAAACAGCAGCAACAGATTATAGAATAATTATGAACTATATATTAACATTCAAAATATTTCGGTATCACTCCGTCTACGGTAAGGATTAGGGTTTAGGGTTAGGTTTGAAAATGGAACCACACTGGGGCAAACTTAGTTTTACATCGAGTTGTACAGGGAAAACCTTTAGAAATCTTCTTGTCTTGAACTACAATGCAGAGGGCTAACATATTAGACATGTAGCTTTGTCTAGTGGACCTCTACCAACACTATTCAAATCATGAATGAAATGTGGACTCGTCATGTGTATTGGTTGAATCAGTCCTTTTAGGGCTTTGATTTATATGTCTTAGATTCTTAGCATATTTTGAAATTATATAGCGCATATGTAAGCCAAGTCTTTCGAGGACAACTTATGTCAGACTGATAAAAAACAGGATTCAGCCAGGTACAATATGACACAGGTTTAAAGCAATAATTCTATGTATAGTGAATTCTCACATGACCTTTTTAAGTATCTATGCGTTACTGTATATTGGCATTAAATTCACTGTCAGCTGTCTGCCACTGATCAAGACAAAATGTGATTATTTTATAAATGAATGGGTATAACGATATTCGTTTTTAAGGAAAAGTAATTCCGCAGAATTTGTCCCGTGTGAATTAGGAGAGAAATGCTACTTCTTTGACAAGCAAAAAAGTCAGTTCAAATGTATTTCACCTTTATTGTGCGCTGGAGTATAGGTTATCGAAGCGAAACTAAGAATATCACACGTATCCTAAAGCAAAAGACATTTCCTATGTGATAATTTTATAAATTAATGGGATTTCAGGGAAATGTAATTCTGCAAACCTTGTCCGCTGTGAATTAGGAGAGAAATGCTACTTCCGTGACAAGCAAAAATGGCGTTTTGTTCAAATGCATTTCATCTTTATTGTGCACTAGAGTATAGCTTATCGAAGCAAATGAAAGAAGGTCAAACATGTCCTAAAGCAAAAGACATTTCCTAACGTAATCCCATATCAACGTAATCCTACAGAAGGGCATAAATGTATACATAAATACTTAATATATTATACCCCAGCCACACATACGGCGCGGATAGCTACGTTTTGCCACGGATAGAAACGTAGTAATCCGTATCGATCCGTACCTGAGCCGTACCTTAAAGTAGTAATCCGTAGCAATCCGTACTGCTTAGGTACGGATCGATACAGATTGCTACGTTTCTATCCGTGGCAAAACGTAGTTATCCGCGCCGTATGTGTGACTGGGGTATTATGTATACACCGGACAAACAAGTGTCAATTTGAAACATACTGTGAACATATGCCCACAACTGTAAATGTGACTAGCGCATGTTTAATCTGATTTTACGGTTGTGCAAGAAACTTGAGTTTTTGTGAGATCTTTTTGAACTTTGAGCAGTAAGACCAAACCAATATGGCTCTCCTGATTCTTTTATGAACGTTTGTACAAAAGTTGCTAACTTCCTTTGATTTATGAAAAACATGGCCGCTTGTTTGATGTGTGTTTTATCTATGAAACCTAGGGGATCAACACAAGACTATTATAACAACTTACCTCAAGCGCTCGTAATCTGTTCTCGAGAGCACGACTTCTTTTCTCGAAAGGTTGTACCGTTTCTCCAAATATAAAACAAAATATGTTTCAATATTACTGCAGAAAACACTGATGAAAATACTTTTAGTAAAAATTTACAATTTCCCCTCGAATGTTTGTAAAGGAGTGACAGGATCAAAATGGGTGTCTTCTCATTACTGTAACAAAATCTATGTGATAAAATATAGATGTGGTAATCATAAGAAGGAAAATATATTTTAATGACATATACGCACACTCCCTGGCATTTAAACGCTGTAAACATATTTTGATGTACATTACAGACGGACAAAAATGCAAATGAAGAACTTTAAATGATACTTGGCGACTAATTTTAATGCATCTATTACTGTTTGTCAGATACTACGATTTCGTCTGTCTGGGTCCCTAATCAAAAATCACTACATAAAGCCAGACATCGTGTTGATCGCTATTGCTGTGAATACGACAATTCTGTCAAATATTGTAATTTAAAATTACTGTGATTGACTTAATTTTTGAAAAGTATTTGGTCTTCTTCAAGCATTTAATGCTATTATTGTATAAAACGGCTGATTTCCATGCTCCTTGTTTGTACCATTTTTCTAGTGTTTTTTATTGTATTAGTAGATACACTTTTAACGATTCTCTTAAATCGTTCTTATTTGTACCATGTTATGTATTGCTTTTGCTAATGCAAATACACTTTAACTTTCTTCAGTCATTCTCTTTTGCACTATGTTGTGTAGTGTGTTTGTTATTACATTATTAAATAAATTCAGATTCTATTCATTCATTCTCGTTGGTACCATCTTGTGTAGTGTGTTTCTACTGTATTATTGATTTTACCATTTATTGCAGTGACATTGTATTGTATATTAAATACACTTTGATTCATTCTCTTCAATCATTCCAGTTTGTACCATCATGTATGATGTGTTGATCGCTATTGTATTATTTAATACATATTGAATCATTCTCTTCCGTTATTCTTTTTTCGTACCCGGCCGTATAGTGTGTTCGCTATTGTATTATTTGGTAGACTTTGATTCATTCTCTTCAGTTATTCTTTTTTCGTACCAGGTTGTGTAATGTGTTTGCTATTGTATTATTTGGTAGACTTTGATTCATTCTCTTCCTTCCGTACCAGGTTGTGTAATGTGTTCGCTATTGTATTATTTGATACACTTTGATTCTTTCTCTTCAGTCATGGTTATTCTTGTTTGTACCAGGCTGTGTAAGGTGTTTGCTATAGTATTATGTGATACACTTTGATTCTTTCTCTTCATTTATTCTTGGTTGTACTATACTTTGTAGTGTGTTCGCTATTGTATTATTTGTAACAATTTGATTCTTTCTCCTCATTAATTCTTGTCCGTACCCGGCCGTATAGTGTGTTTGTTATTGTATTATTTGATACATTTGATTCATTCTCTTCAGTTATTCTTGTTCGTACCAGGCTGTGTAGTGTGTTTGCTATTGTTTTATCTGATACACTTTGATTCTTTCTATTCAGCATGTTCATGATGTTCAGTGTGTTTGTTATAGTATTATTTGATTCTCTTTGATGCTTTCTTTTCATTTTTTCGTGTTCTTACCTGGCCGTGTAGTGTGTTTGCTATTGTATTTTTTGATACACTTTGATTCTTTCTCTCCAGTTATTCGTAGTTGAACCAGACTGTGTAGCGTGTTCGCTATTGCATTATTTGATATACTTTAATTCTTTCTCCTAATTAATTCTTGTTCGTACCAGGTCGTGTAGTTCGTTCGTTATTGTATTGATTTGTGTAGTGTGATTGCTTATTCCTCTGAAAATAAAACATCTTGTCGATTGTTTTGCAAGAGGAGCGAAAGTAAACAATTTAGATTAAATGTGTTTTTCTGGGGTGAACTTAGTGGAAATTGTTTATGCTTATTTAATCAACACCTCCTATCACTTACTGCAGACAATATAGTTTTAGCAGCGTAAAGTTAGTGGGACATAAATATCCATTACTTGGTACGTCATAATTAGAGACACATATAATGTTCAGTAAACAACATGTGCGTATATATTTGATCAAAGATGTATTTCATTTCACATTTCAATGTGCTCCTTGTCACTTTGAAACTTGATCATTAAATTTATTTAGTTATTCCTTAGCCACGGGAAGGTAAGCGTTTGTTGTAGAAAGTAGATGAGTAAATATATGAAATCATGTAATGGTTTTTATTGGGTTTAACGTCATACCGACACAATATATTATACCAGATTTATATAGCCCCCTTTTCATGATCAATTTCACGTTAAAAAGGCGCTTTACATAGTTCAAATGCAACCACACAGGGCGCATAATTCATCCTCTACTAGTACAGATACAGAGCGATCTGACCAGAGGGACAGAGTGAGACAAAGCCCCCACGGCAGAGATATCAGAAATCAGATACAGGCTTGTCCGGCTAACTTAGCCTAGCTCGTTGCGAATAGACAGCCTGGTTCTTTAACGTGCCCAGTGTATAGCACTGATACACGCAAGGATTGCCTGGGTTCCTGACCAGTTCACCTCTGGTTGGGTGGGAAACACTGGAAAGCGTTTCTGAAAATTCCCGAGTAGCTGCCGGGGAGCGAACCCCCGACCTCAGGATTGGAAGGCCAGTGTGCAAACCACTGAGCTATCCGTCCACCCATAGGATAGATATAATTGAAAGCGAGTAATTAAGAAGGAAATATCGTTATATCAAAATAATACCTGCGTGCCCACGGTGCTTGTCTAGAAAGTGTATGGATCGATCCTTTAAAAGTTTTTATGACACTTAAAAAGTCACCGGTCTTGTTTGCTTTATCTAGGGGGCAGTGTCTACTTGCCAAAGCTAAAATTCGTTATTAAAAAAACTATGTCACTTAAGCTCAGCATCCGAGCCAATCTCGGTTGGACTGACTTCAGAAAAGTTATTTATATTCTTCTTTGTCATTGTCATGACCTTGATACGTTTCTGGGACAACAGTTTTAAGTGTTATTATTCAATTATTACTAAAAACCGAAATAGTTTTATTAAGACGAATATATCAAGTTTTCACAGATTGGTTGTTTCAAGAGATCACATTATCTCACATTCCCACATGGACCTCAAAGCAGTTTTCGGAAATGGCTATTATCACTATGTCCTAGTGTTTCATCAATTAAAGAATCAAATTATAAAATAAAACTTCTTTTTGACTGAATTGTCAAAATAAACTGTTTCGCATGCAATTTGTGAATTATATTACCTCGCCTTAAAGTCGTATGTACTGGAAAAGTTATGGCAATCGTTCTATTAAAACATCAGGACAGAAACCAATTTTGCCCATTTAAACACATAGTTGCTCCCTACAGATCTAGTTAATCGGACCTTGGTTCTTCTAGATCATAAACAAAAAATGTCATTTAATCTAACGATTAGTATTGGAAGTTGCATTAGTTTTATTAGTTTGTTGTAGAGAGATATTCTTGTAATACAATATTACTCCTCAACAGAAAGAGAGCCTAAGTTAAGAATCGTATTATCTTTATGCTATTACTGGGAATGTTTACCCAATACACTGCTAGACACAATGACAGGTGACAACTAAATAATTGTTTGAGGCCCGCATTAAGATACATTTTATTTCGTTATAATCAATTGTAAATAAGAAAAAACACGTTTTATCATCAGCACATCATGTATTAAGCAAAAAAATGGAAATCGAATGTATACTCTGATAAAAAAATCCCGGTACGTGTGGCACATAAAATGATGTAGTCGTGACCCCTTTGGGATTTTGACATTACAGTCCCGTAGCACCGACCACGTTATACGGGTGTATTAGTCCGCGCAAAATATTCCAAGAGTTTAAATTATATTTAAAAGTAACCGAATTAAACAAAAGAAAAGGAACATGCTTTCAGGTGATCATAAAAATATAAAAACAACTTCATTAAAATGATTACTTTAACAATAGATGTTCGAAAATTCATTTATTAATAATTTCTGCATCAGCCCAATCAACGGACTTACAAAAGAATGACCGCAAATTGGTAGGGAAAGCTAAAGTACATTAAATATTTTTTTCTGAATCTTCAATGGATAGTTTTCATGGATTTCTAAAACCATTTAATAATGTGTCCAGATGAAGTCTAATATGCAATACATTAAAGTTTTGAAATACAAAATATCTTTGAAAGATAACAACCAGAGCATTACCTGAAAAGAGCAAAAATAACAAAAAAAAAATGAATATCAATAATAAAACAAACACCGTAAGATATATACAATTGTTGCATGGTACAAAGAAAAGAATATGAAATGATGCGGGTGTGTTTCATTTAGATATTCTTGTATTGATTCCCGAAATCCAGCTAAAAGGCAATAAATGACTGATTATCCTCAAGTAAGTGAGTCAAATCTGATATCACATTTATAATCTGGATTACTCTGAGAGACCTGAAATCATTAACATTTATTTTGCTTTATATCATCCCCCACCCCGGTAGTGAAGTGAAGAGTAAAAAATGTTTAAATTAACGTCCATTATTGTATTTTGAACTTCGACGTTTTTATTTACCCCAACATAGTGAGAATCAGTTTGTCACACAGTTGAGTCTGCTTAAGTTGTCTAGTATTTCAACAACATTTCTGTAAACAAATCATGTTCTTAATTAACCCTAATTGTTGTTACGTAACTGTTTCACACAGCTGCGTAGCTTTGATTCTTTATTATAGTCTCATCTGTGTACAAACAACATAGATACATAAAACATAATTAACACATTAAAAACATCAGTACCCAGTCATTCAATACATTAGAATCATAAGAGACTTTTGTTATTGTATACTACACTATGTATATCATTTACATATAATTACAGTGATAAAACAAAAATGTTGTTGCTAATCGCTAATTAAAAAAAAAAGCTAATAAAAGTACGACATAAAATTACGTTGAAGCACAATAAAACTGTCCACGTTGTTCGTGTTTAACGTCTTTTTTTAAACATTTTTTTCAGTCATATAAACGACGGTCTTCACGGAGCTGTATAATACAAGTGATTGCTTATACAGGATAATTGTGTTTTCAATAAGTGTTCTAGAATAACCAAGATCAGATCAACAATAATAAGTCACGTATAGAGGGAAATATCTAGATGTCTGCAAAAGATCTTACACGTATCAACCTAACTAGTAGCTGTAAGTATGCACAAGAAGATGGATAATTCTTTAATGCACTCTGACATTACACTTCTAAACAGAATAAGAAAAGTGGAAAACCACATGTCGCCGAACATAAATGAAAATGTTGCAGGCTCGGTTTTATTGAGCCTGTTCATGGACGGTAGTGGATATGTAAGCTACCTTCCACGCCCTCTAGCCACGGGTTGAGCAGAGCTCAACATTTACACATGTTATAATGTACCAGAATATAATTAAGAGATATCCAAAGATAAGAACCCTTATCTATTATTCTTTTCCCAAGACGTAGTTAATAACGCAAGCAGGTTCAATGCAAAAAATGCTTTTATGCAAAACAGAAATGTCTTTAATTAGGGATAACGCATGTTTTTTCGTGTTATAACGTCTGCAGAATCCCGAGGGATTCTGAAGATGTTATAACACGAAAATAACATGCGCTAACGCTATTCTAGCATAAAACGCGAAAAAACGAATAATTGAATACATTATCCCTCAACGTCATTAAATTTCCATGAAATGCGCGGGAATATCCTAGTTGTTTTTTCACGTTGACGTCATTTCCATTTGAATTATCCGTTTTGGGGCCGTAATACGTTTACGCTCTGCCACGGAACGCGCATATACAAAAAGGTGTTATAACAGCACGTGAGCGCGAGAATCTCTCTGTTAACACACGTTTTCTCTCCTGTTAAAACACCCCCAAAAAGTGACAAGAACAGCAGTTTTATGCTAGAATGTGTGATACAACCGCATTGCTGTGATAAAGTATGGTGCACAGTGATTTTCTCAATATCAAGGCTATATTTACTCTGATAGTTTGCGCCAGGAAGTATTACAGAATACGCGTTTTTTTTATTAGTGATATTGCTTTTCACAGCTTCTCCTGAATTACAGGAGGCATTAACACAAATAATTTGTATTGTGTATGCCCATTCTTTTTAACGAACATAGCTTCAGTTGTTTAAACGTATATATTTAAACCCCGGCTGTAACTGAAGTTTTCAACACCACATTGCCTCGACTGCAATGTTACAGGCGAGTTTGAGGAAAGTGTCCAGTGAGTTTGGTTTAACGGAAAGAAAATGGTCAAAAGCGAATAAAATTGTTTGAATTCATTGATGGAAAATATATTATTGAGAACGCTGTTTATGTTATCAATGAGGTCACTTAGAAACAGCAAAAAAGTAACAGCGAGTTTGGATCTCTGCTTGAATCCAATATTCCAACTGAAATAATTTTGCATAGGCTTTGTTCTTACATTGATATTCATGGATTTAATTGCTTTTACAATTCTGCAACTGATATTTTCGGATAAAAGGTTTTGCCAGAAATAAAATCTATCAATACTGTCGAAACATGTCTCATAATCGATAAAAATATAAAACTTTTTCACCGGAATTTAAAACTTTCGAGACAACAGAATGGAAAATGAAAATACAGTCTACAATCGATTTCCCATTATGGAAGCTAATATGGTTTGGTGTTATTTTTTATCGAACTTATCACACCACTTCATTAAAAGGTTGAGCCAGAATCGCAACTATTTTGTTTTTTAAGTCTTTTTTTTCTTTCCTTCCAACATTTGAATTCTGTGATGCCCATATTTTCAACTTGTTTTTGTCTGTTTCGTAATTAGTGTTGCGTATGCTGTCTTGTTTGTTGTTGGTATTTCGTTCCTCTCTACGCCCCCATCGCCCCCTTGCATTTGCGCCCCGTCTACATTACTATGAATGAGTTATAGTACCCACCATATTTGTAGCCGCCGGCAGTTCCTGGACGTTGCCCCAACTGTGCTGTGTTTGCCCTTCTTGTTTGGTCTGCTTGTCTTTGTGTGTGTCTTGGGCGGTTCCCAAATGTGTTGCGTTTTCCTGCTTGTCTTTTTGTTTGCCCTTTGTGTGTGTGCGTGCGTGTGTGCATGTGTGCCATGTGTTCCTGTTTGTTTGCGCTACTGTGGTTTGCAGTTTAGGGAGACTGCCTTATAGGAACGTGACTTTTCAAGTTTAATATTCCTCATTGTTTTTCCACTTTCCACAAACATCCTCACCCCTTTATCTTTTCTGTATTTTGCATGT
Source organism: Mercenaria mercenaria (assembly GCF_021730395.1). NCBI lineage: Eukaryota > Metazoa > Mollusca > Bivalvia > Venerida > Veneridae > Mercenaria > Mercenaria mercenaria. The sequence goes on from NC_069378.1 coordinate 6,491,475, forward strand.
ACAAATGTAATTAAAATGTACTTGTTGGATATTTGAAGCAAGCCATCTACTACATTTTCCGTTCTGTCTCTATGACTGTGTTTGTGGTGAGCTGTGCTTCTGGGAAATCTTTTACTTAGTGCCCGACATTTGGAAAATATATAAGAAATTATTTTGTCCATTTTTGTCCAAAGTATTCCACTGGAAACACAAATTACAGTATTTATACAGTGAAGTTCACTTACTACACTGACAAAGAGGTACACACTTTTATCTATCTATGTACCAATGCAGATATAGACACAAGCTCATCAAACATTTTTATTCCCGCTGACATTATAAGGTAACTTTTATAATGCATACTAATCTAATCCATATTCAGACTTTTTTTACAATCGTTAATTATTACAGGAGTATTGGTATGAATTAAGACATACTGAAGCACAAATAGGCAGGAACTGCGAAACTGAGCTCACTTGAACACCCAGAAGCTCACAGAAGCGCTACAGAAGCAAATGCCTTGGTGTAATATATGCCACTGTCTTTTTTAAGTAAAATATTCCTGTTTAAACAATGTAAAATATACCAATAGCCGCAAATCCTTTCATTATGTCATTTATAAACGTGTAGTCACCTTCATAACTTGTTATATCTGTGAAAAGATCCCTTGGAAGCATAAAACGCAACCAGGTAACAAAGCTGCAGACTAGGTTCGGTTAAGCCTTTTCATGAGTGGAAATGAAATATGCAACACTCTTCACGCACCCTTGCATCGGCTTAAACAGAACTGAGCCTCTGTTATCCGTTAACATGAAATGGACTCAATGATTCCAAAGGACCAGGAAGTGTAACAACACTGGACACTTTTTACAGCCGCCACACAACACTAAAAGACTTTTGTTGTGACAATTAATTAAATGTATAAGGAGATCCTGAGATAGCTGCTCCTCGAATAATTACTTTACATGTATTTAACACTGATAGAAGTGACATTTATTGGCACATAACGTATAGAATAGCACTATAATGTTAAAAGTTATTTCAAAGTTCTTGAAATGGCATGTATTTAATTACGTGTCACAGGGTCATTAGTCTGAATATATTCCATAAATATATATATATATTATGCGGCGACAAAAACAGATCCAAAGTAAAGGACTTATTAGAATTACAACTGATGATTAGGTTATTAAATATTTCACTACTTTACCCATTTGTTTTATGATTTTCCTGGAAAATTGTTGTAGTATAGTTTTGAGAAGTTGTGCTTCTTAGGAAAAAATATGTCACAATTATTAACATAGTGAAATTTTATCAAAATCGGAAATGCAATTCTGTCATTTTATTCATTTCACCCATTTTAGTAAGCCACAAAATATACCCGATTATCTTAATTTTTATCAACGTCAAATACCATTTAATAGGATATTGAGTGGTAAATATTGTATTATTTCTGATACATTATCACATATCAATCTACTTTTAAATTTTGAATAAGTTATAAGTTATGTCCACGTAAAGAAGTCAATTTGATTTTGTTTTGGTTTTCCTGCAATATGAAATTCTTTCATTTGTTAATGTAGGGATAATACACGTTTTTTTCTGTATTAACGTCTGTAGAAGCCCGCGGGAATGAGCATGACACGAAGACTAAATGTATTGCTTTTTTTATGTGATGACTTTACGATTCCGTTACAAATTTTATTAACAATTCTGGTGTTCATGGAAACGGTGAACCCAGAAGGTTACACTATACCAGTTTAGTTCCTTCTTTATTTCACATAAATAATGAAATCTTGAGACCTCATTTTTAGCACTTTAGAGCATTTCAGTGATATGAAAAAAATATTTAGTGATTATATATAATATGGCTTTTTACCAAATTTTTTAAAAAAATATTGAGATGTTATGCTAAGATATAAGAAATATAATCTGTCCTGAAAAACATCACTCTCTGAAAATGCTCCCATGAAAATAACCGTTTAGCACTTACGCATGTAACAAATTTCGGTGGGTGCTATTATTTATCCGAGCGGTCTAGATGAAAATACACTAAAATCATAAAAAAAAAAGAAAAAAAAAGTATCAGAATGCAATAACACTAAAATGAATGTACTTAAAATGCCGTATATATAATTTTCCTAATGACTGCTTGTCGAATTGATTTATGCAGCGAAATGCCTATAAATTCTCAATAACTATTATATAATTTTTCCTCAAGCTATCTGTTTAGTGATTTGAAAGAAATGATTCGAAAACGATAGGCTAATAAAAGAATCAGAAGAATAATTAAAGATACTTAAAATGCCAAGAACTACAATACAAATATATATAAAAAGATAACCCTTAGCTTACAGCAAAATGCCTAATTAAAATAATCACCAGAATGCCACAACCCAGGCTTCTATGACCAATAAGACACAGAATGCCCTTATCTGTTCTTTGTAGGAATATCAGCCTAAAGTCCTGGTACAACTAGTATATTAAGCCACAAAAGACTATTAAAATGCCACTAGAGTACTACGACCCGGGCCTCCAATGCCTTTCTTTTGCTTTAAAATTGTCTACTTGGCACTGTCGTCCCAAAGTCCAAGCTTGTCTTGTGCAACAAATAACAAGTCAAACGGTTTATCGCGGCCAGAAATTTGTACAAACCGGACAGAAGTTGCAAAATTGTCATTTGTGCAGGAAAGAAGCATTTACCGTAATGTCCAGTACTGGACAGGTATAGTGACCATGCACGGACACAGCCAATTTTCCCAGAGGGGGGCCGATCCCCTGCCCCGCCCCCCCCCCCCCACCCTGGACATTTTGAAATTTAGCACTTCATTTTTTGCATTCTGGGACAGTTTTATGGACTAACTTGTTAAATTTGGGAAAATGATAAAATCAAGCTTTCTTGAAGGTAAAATTCTTAGTTTCTTTTACATAAATAATATGAATTATGTCGGGGTCGTGGCATGGCCGCGCATGGCGACATATCATGCTTTCTGTTTATGCAGGTAAACTTGTGTTTGGTTAAATTTCAACAGAGCACAGTTGTCTGAACAGTGTACAAACCCATTACTGTTTTTTCGGGCAAGGGTGGAAAAAAAAGTGGTAAACAATGAAAGCAGTAACAGTTTTATTAAAAAGAATAAACAATGAGACAAACATTTCCAACATCTTTGGACGGCTCAAAAATCCCATGTTAAACATACGATAAAGCCCGAAACGCGTGAAAATGTTCCGAATGTAAATCGGGTGAAATAGACGCTTGTATAGTTAGATTATGCGTCTAGATTGATTAAACTGGGCGAGTCTACTTACTTATTACTTGAGGATGAAAAAAACGTGTTTTTTAAATGTTGCTCTTAAACAAGGGTGGCGGTTGAACTACTAAAAGTACAACAACAGTTAATTCACAACAAATCGTACGGTATGTTTTTATAATCAGTAGAAGCTAGTCGTATTTACGCTTATGAGACCTGTTTCACCCATAAGTAAAGAATTGACAGGTCCATCATGAAATATTTTCCCCAGCGTGCAAATACTTGTCCTATTCAATATGATCGCGGCCTCATCGGCCGCGATCAATTAACTAAATAATTGATTATTATCGATGTGTCTCCTTCGAACTCCGACTGCGAACTGAGAGTCATCTAAAGAGAAGCCAAGTGACTTGCTTCTTGATCTGCGCATGCACTGACAAACTTATCCAATAAAAAATCTTCTAAGAAATGCGTAGGGCTACTGAACATAACTATGTAAAACGTCTAATGACTGGATAAAAATACTTACATTTATTTCTAATGAACGCCGTCCTGCGTTTGACTGATTATACATGTACGTATATATGTAAACAATAAGCGTTTATTGATACCTTTTAAAATAAAGCTTTCAACAACAAAAGTGTACCATAAACAGAAGAATTAGAAATGATCAAACAAAATATGAATGCAATCAATGTTTTAATTTACCCCAAATACTTACGGTAAGTGATTGAACAGCATAATAAAGAAGAAAGCACTGTGTAGCTCCTATTGAAAACAGTTTTGTTAAAAGGCAGTAATTTTAGGGAACAATCTAATAAGAGTATCAGAGGCATTTTGTCACACGCATATGAAGATATCTTTTTAATGATTAAAACTGAAACCTGGAAATATACAATGAAAATGATCTAGGTCTTTTCCCAATACAATAAGCAATAACACTAGGCCAGAACTATTAACTACCATATTCTCATATGATTCATTATATCAGATCTCACCAATAGCACGGAACTACATTTCGGACCACTTAACACTAAGTAGTTACCTTCTGCTTGATGTAATCAGTCCTTTGAAATATCCATAACGGGGTCAACAAATCAGCAACACTTCCAAACGCATTACTGAAGATTCAAAGCATTTTGTTTTATTTCTCGTTATAATAAAGTATGTTTGTATATTACTTCGGTAAACAGGAGCATAATATCAAGAATAATATCTCTACATTCGAGTTGTTTTGAGAACGAACACATTTAATATACAAATGGGTACGAATGTAGTGAATAGCCTTCAAGATTTATATATGAATTCTGCTAGAAATGAGATGAATGAAAGCATACAGACTGATACTTTCTAAAATGATTTATATGATTCCTAAAAACAATCAAACAATTTACATGCCATTCAGTACATTCACAATTTACCGACGCCGAGTTTAAAAAAAAAGAAGGAAGAGAGCACCTAAGTACATTATTGGAGGCAGTGCGCTTGGAGTTGGTAACTGAAAAAGCAAAATATACTATGGAAAAGATCGCATCTTTTTTGCTACGAGTGAAAAGAGGTTATATATATATTGGAAGAAATAACACGTAGATGCCAGATGTCAGTCTGCGCAGAAATACTGAATACATCCCTAGCACACAATTTTTCTGCGGTTAATACATTGGCGGATCCAGTGAGAATAGTGTTTTTATGCAAAAAAATAAAAGATATTAACCGTACCTGTATTTTATGACTTCTGAAAATAGGGATAAGTTTGCAAAATGAATGAAAAATTATCGAAGCCTCCCAATTTTGACTTGATTTAATATGTACTTTTCTGAAATGAGAACAGAATCATGGAATATACAATTTGTGTCAAAAACAATTTACCGACAGACTCGAGAGGAGTCTAATAAGTTAACAAGCAAATTTCGATAGCATTACACGGCATTGAAATGATACTGCTGGTGTTTGATGTTTCACGATGTTTTTGCGCAAACTGCGGACAGGCGATTTACACAAGGGATCGTTTAATAGAATTAGCTAGATTTTACTATAATACAGAAATGGAGTAATATTCTGAGATGGATTATAGAGTTGATGTTGCAAATCCGAGTTTCTAAGATTAAGCTCGGCTTTTGTTAGTAGCAAACTTATAATATTATATCTAAATAATCATAAATTTTCAAAAATATCTTAAATATTGTCTAGTATTTAAATACATTCAATAAATAAACTATCACAATATCTCTATTATAATTTGTAGTATAACAAGAGCTGTCCGTAAGACAGCGCGCTCCACTAATCGGGGATTTGACAGTAAAATGCATGTATGTCTCAATAAGAGACCTCTACTTTAAATGGAAGATACACCAAGGGACATAATTCTGTCAAGAACACAAATTAGAGTTATTGGGATTGTTACCACATATGCAGCTGATGATGGTAAAGATATATTTTGAGTTTCAAGTCATTATCTTATCATGCTTATATAGTACCAAAGTTATGTCCAAAATTTGTTAAAATAAGTATGAAAGGGGCATAATTTGGTCAAAATACAAATCAGAGTTATGGGGATTGTTACCACACATGCAGATGATGATGATAAAGATACATTTTAAATTTCAAGTCCTTATCTTATATTGCATTAAAGTTATATCCAGAAAGCAAAGATGGCAAAAAAACACAACTAAGTACAAAAGGGGCATAATTCTGTCAAAAAGACAGAGTTATGGGGTTTGTAACCACACATGCAGATGATGATTATAAAGACATATTTTTAATTTCAAGTCATTATGTTTTAAAGTACCAAAGATATGTCTATAAATGAAGCTGTGAACTTACAGTAAGATATAAGCAATAGTACAATAGTAACAAAGATATGACAGAAAAACAAAGGTTGCAGAAAAACTTTAACCTTAAAAATAACCTAAGTATTACACATTGGTGACCTTGACCTTGGGTAAAATAGGCCCAGCCCCTGTACATACTTTATTTGTATGCTGGACAATGTTTATGTAAAGTTACAGTAAGATATAAGCAATAGTAACAAAGATATGACAGAAAAACAAAGGTTGCCGAAAAACTTCAACCTTGAAAATAACCTAAGTATAACACCTTGGTGACCTTGACCTTGGGTTAACTAGACTCAGCCCCTATACATACTTTGTTTGTATACTTGACAATGTTTATGTGAAATTACAGTAAGATATAAGCAATAGTAACAAAGATATGACAGAAAAACAAAGGTTGCCGAAAAACTTTAACCAAGAAAGATCACGCCGACGCCGACGCCGACGCCGGGGCGAGTAAAAAAGCATTGCCTCCTACGATGTAGCGATTCGTTCATTAATGTTCATTAAGCGTGATTTAAAAACCTTGATAAGACGAGAGTTTCAATTTCACTTACTAAAATCTTCTTACATATTATTTTTTAAACAATAAGAGGCAACGATAAGTTCATTCCTGATACTATTCAATATTAGAAAAACGATTGTCTTAAAAGTTTAATCGAACGCAAATAAAGCGAAAAAACGTCTCTAGGAAATTGTTTTATTGTTACAATACTGAATATAATTGTGGTGTTTTGTTACGCTCCATGCCGGAATGATAAAGATATAAATACTTCAAGTGAAAGAGAGAGAGAATGAGAGATTCCAAACGTAGTTAAGTGGTTTAATAAAATGTTTTGAATTGTTTGACTATTTGTAACCAATTAGAGTTCTATAACTAGAGAGGGAGAAAACTGTTTCAAGGTTTATGTTGTAATTACCACTTTGTTGTATCAAGAGTTCAAGGCAGCGAGAGTGCCCATGTGGCCCTTGATATTAATGGCAAGACTCAGTGTTGTTATATTTTCTGGCCATTTTGGGATCATAGTGTACATTCATTTTTTACAATTACAGAATTCCGCTTAAGCCGGTGCTAGGGGGCATAAGATGTGTTGCATTTTCCATTACTTCTCATGAACAGACTCAATCAAACCGAATCTTCTATTATGTTGTTTGATTGCATTCCATGCTTCCAAAGGATCTTTTCACAGATCTTATGTTTTAACTAGATATAGCCAAAACTTGTGTTCTGTCGTCTGGTTTTGGCGAACATTTCGCTAAATCAATTGGAAATCCTTCCTAAGATTAAACTGCATTAGGCATAGAGTACTGCTATAACTGTATAACTGTGACCTTGCCCTTGCTTCGTCTTGTCGGAATTTGCGTTCTACGACTCAGTTCATTATATTCAATATTAGTGTCAAGTTATTTATTAAAGGCGTCGATAAAGGATGTACAACATACACGACTTTGCGATAGACGGACAGACAGACTGGAGACAAAATATTGGCCTTTCTGTTGCAGAAATTGCTGCAGAAATAGGCGCATCTACTCAAAATATGGTCAAAATTCAAAAGTTTTCAAATTTAATGATTATTTTGCATTGAACACATCATTTTATAACATATACAATCGATTTATGACTATTAAGACTAACTGTGCTGTGCTTAGAGAAAAGTCTTATTTCAGCTCTTATAGGCTATATACCAATAAAAGAAATTTTTCTTTGTTTCATATAAAATTCAGCTACTTCAGAACAATTTTGTTACAGTTTCTAGATTTTCACTCCGTCGTATACCTATTTTCCACAAGATATCCATACATTTGCTTCAAGAAAACGAAAAGAAAAAGGGGTGTTGAATAGTATGCAGTGAAATGCAAGTCAACTGAAGTCAGGTACCCTTATATTGCCGCATTTCAGAAAGCAGTCAGCAGAATAAACACCCTTATTTCGTTTTCAAGTAAACAACTCGAAAACATGCGAATATTAGCATGAAAGTGTCCTATTTTATGTAAAAATCATTCCACGAGTGAAATAATGCCCATTTGGCTCCCGATGTACGCGCAAATGCGCGAAAAATGGAATAATTAGGATCTATTTATTAGGGACTTCTTTCGCACATTTTTGACCGAATTACTGCATTATAACCTATACATTAGTAACTAGCTACAATTATTATGTCCCTGATGTTTAACCAAGGGAGTACAACGCTCACATACTAGAGGATAAATGCGGCTAGAAAAATATATTATTTCATTTATAAACAATCAGAGTCTGAAAGATTTGAAAAGTGCATTAGTGAGAAAATTTGCATGAGCATGACTGAACATATCTTTGCAGGCTTAAATATATAGACTGATTTTCAAGCGACATCCATCAAGTATCATAATTTGAATTGGCTTTTCATTCCTCATTTTGCAAGAGCACTGAATTCCAAAACTGTTATTAGTGTTATCAACATGTAATCGTGCTATAACGAAACACAAACATGACAATGGACATCATTAGCATTTGAGTATAAAGAAGTATTTCCCTTCAGAATACCTTTTGAGATGATATGCAAATAGGGACTTTAATTTGCATATTTAAATTTACATATCATTTTATAGATTATGGCTGTGCAGCATAAAATCTCGATAATGTCAACTGTGACTGGCTATCAATAAATCAAATCATTTTCTTATTTTCCAAGGATGTAATAAGTAACAAAAGTTTTCAGTCACTCTTCTGTGCACCACGCCCAGCTTTGTAAGAGAACAATCTTTTGGAGGCCACAATGACTTGGTACTTTAAAACAACCCTAGAATTGAGCAGATATCTTTTGCTTTATACCTGTCTTGCAGAAATTTAATCAGAAACATTGTGCAACAAACACCGCATTAGCAGTAGTAAATTATGTGATCGTTTTCATTATAATTTTGCATAACAACTGCAAAAGGAGGCGACTGTTTGAATTATCAAACCATTTTATAGAAGTTTCTTTCAAGGTTTGATCATGATCACACTCTACAAAAATTTTAGTACACTCCGCTTGATAGAGTGTAGACTAAGTGTAATGTGCAACGCCATTCGCACCCACCAGCATTTCAATTACAGGTTTTACAGCCAGAATGATGGTTTTTATTCTAAACAAATGTTTTATGTCTGATCGCATTACATTATTATCCATCATTCCTTAGAAGTTTCTATTTCTGAATGATATTTTACTTTTAAATAACTACCGACGTGCACGCTAAACAAATGATTATGTCCCTCTGTGCATTAAAATACCATTGCTTATATAACCTTGACCCTCGTTAAAAACGTTGAAGATACAGTGAGACCTGTATCAGCAGTTAAGTCATTTCTGTAATGCATCTAACTACCCAACAGGATCAGTTTTAAAACCAACACACATTTCACTTAGTTATGAATGTGGCATTCTTCAAAGCAACACTGCATTTATACGATTTGTTATGTTATTGTTATTCACTGAGTTATGGACGTAAACTGCTAAATGTTCAAAACAGATGTTTGAAGTGTAGACTTAAAAGATTCGATGCAAGGTTAAGCTTCTTTCTTTTTATTTAAAAAAAATCACTCAGCCCTGCATATGCTAAGCACCAAAGAAAATTCCCATGTACTCTCAGGACTCGGACCGGCGATTACAAACACTCGTTCTTTCCAACTACGATTGTATAGGCAAACAAACCAGATTTCGTATTTGCGTCCGATGAACAAACCAGTTTTAGAATTTCTCTCAGATGAACAAACCAGTTTTTGCACTCCTGCCAGATAAACAGATTGCAACTGTAGTAATTAAATCAAACTGGCGGTTAAAATTCAAGATGACCGGCACATGGCTAACAAGTTTACAGAAAATACAATATTTTTGTAAAGAGTTTGTTAGACTGTGAAACTTGAAGTTATTTCTTGCTATTACATTGAGTAATATTTTAAACATGTTCGTTTACGTAATCGACTTTCTTTAGTTATATAATATTAGTTAACTAAATACATATTAAACAAAAGAACATCGACCTGTACTTACTTTCCTGTTCAGAATAAACTTTTTCGCGAATGAAATATCTTAATGTATAAGTCAAGAGTCTCATTTGACAAGATATTGTTCAAGTCGGCGATATTAAGAATATAGCGAAAGTTATTTTAAATGCCCAGGCTTAAATGTTGCGTATTATTACCTCCTTCTGCACGAAGGTTCCTGCGCACAACTCGCCCTTTACATGTACGGATTTCTCGCACTGTTAAGACCGGTTTTAACTATTAAAGTAAACGGGTATGAACTTAACCTGCATCAACCATCAACCAAAAATGCATATAGAATGTAAGAATATATTCCTTTAAAAATCCTTTTAATCTGCCGTAATGTTGCCCCCTGTCATACAAAAAATAGTCAAGTCAACTGATTCGTTCTCAATTCATTCTAATAAAACAAAGATCATTTGTTTAAATTTGACGCTACAGTAGCGACACAGCTTACATCAGGAAATTTCTGTGTAATGAACACTGAAGGTAACAGTAGCTGTTTGTTTGCTCGGTCCGTGTCAAAGAAGCACTACGATATACATTTGTAGAGAAATAAATTGCTTGACATTCAACTAGGCGTTTAAAATTATATAACTTGAGAAGGACTCAATAGCTTCTGTGTTGACTTTGGTAATGAACCACTCAAATCCAATCAGTTCAATCATGTCTTACACCACTTTACTAACTGACAATGTGAAGAATCCATTTTCGAAATTCAAATACTCATATATTTTGTTTTACAGAAATTCAGTTCAGAAGACAGAATTAAAAGGTAACCACAGACATACATGTATACATCAACTTGCTATTTTATTGTCGACCTAACTGGGCCAAAGTTATATCGTGAACAATAATAATAATAATATGGAATTATTTAAGTTTATGATAAACGAGACTGTAAAATACTAAGAAGAACGTACTTTGCTGCTATATGCATATGCTTCTAACAGTATTACCTTAAACATGTTTATGACTGTCAGGATATGTATTAATAATATACCGAGTTTAAAAGCTGCAATTAGCCGTCTGTCATGTCGTTTGGCAAAAGGTTACAACACACTAAATAGCTGTTCTTCTTTATTCTATATAAAATTGACATATTTCCAATAGCCGCAGCACACACCAGGACCCATTTTAAAATTCTGCAACTTACATTTTCTTGAAGAATATTGTCAGTCAAATGAAAAGTGGGGGTCATGTTTGATGCAAAAAAGTAGTATCAGTCAAACACACAAACTGCAAAGTCAGCTAAAAAATGAGACCCCAACTTGTAGTGGTGGTGTATGATCTAAGTTTCCATGAAAAAATGGAAAATTTGTTCTCAAATTGTAGTTTTATGAATAAATAATACTTACCTGATATTACAGTGTGGATTTCCTTTTACTGGCCCGCATATTACTTTGCTTAATCCGGAAAGATAACTTGACGATATGACGTCACGTTGATCCGGAATAAGCCACATGTTTCAGTATTCCTTCTGGCGAAACAGTTCGCCGGAATAGCTAAATGACATGTGGGGTAGGTGGGTGGGTAACCTGTAATGTCAGATAAGTATTATTTATTCATAAAACTACAATTTGAGAACAAATTTTCCATTTTTATTTCATAAATAAACTTACCTGACATTACAGTGTGGATTATATTTAGATTCCACAGCAGTACCTTAGGTGGAGGGAGTCATTTAGTACTTCTCATACCACAACCATATATATATATATTTAAAGCCTTCACAAGGCAAATGAATTCTAAATCAAGAAGAAGATATCCACTCACCTTAAAACTATTTGGATATCCATCTCCTGAAGATCTTCAAACAATATATGAAGATACATCTAACAGAATAATCATTATTCTAATATGTAAAACTATGTATGTAACACCAACTGTACATGTCCCAGCAGTATGTACACCATAATACAGGTACTTCCCAAAGTACAAACACAGAATTTCCATAATGGCGGCCCGCCGGAAAAGATATTTATCAGCTCTTTACTGATCAAACATGTTCATATTAACATTTCTCAAATAATGACGTGTAAAAGTGGTCTCCTTTGACCAATCTGCAGCCTCCATAACCTGTTGTAAGTACGCACCCTTAAAAAGAGCCCATGAAGGACCTATACTCCTAGTTGAATGTCCTTTCACTGACTGTATTGTTTTCCCCTTTTTTCTGTAACATAACTTTATCAGACTAACCAACTATCTTGAAATAGTTTGCGAACTTACAGGTTGATGTGGTTTATTTATAGCTAAGAACAGCTGTACAATATCTTCTGAAGAAGACCTTCTGAAAGATTCAGTTCTTTTCAAATACAAGACTAGAGCACGTTTAGGATCCAACTTCTCACTGTTTGGAAAATATGGTACAAATATATTTCTTGTTTGATGATTTGGTCGTTCTGTTTTTGACATACCCGTTCTTAAAAATGTAACACCATGGCGCTGAACATTTACCATGCCTTCTCCTAACTGCAACGACTGCAAATCACTACATCTTCTAAATGTTGTAATTGCAAGTAAAAAACAAGTTTTCCAAGTCAGCATTTTCAAAGGTGCATACTTCAGTGGTTCAAAAGGCGCCTCTTTCAAACAATCTAAAACAAAAATAAGATTCCATTCAGGAACAAGTTTTCTTACTGGAGGGCGTTCATTAAAAACTCCCCTCAACAGACGTATTATGTATGGATGCTGACCCACAGGTATATATTATCTACAGGTTTCAACACCTTGGGATACCAATGTTGCCTCGGCCATAGAGGTGCAATCAAATAGAGAAAAGTGGAAACTTCACAGGTCGCTCAACACGACAAAAACGAAAATGTTGCAGGCTCGGTTTGATTGAGCCTGTTCATGGATGGTAGTGGAAATGCATGCTACCGTCCACGCCCTCTAGCCCCGGGTTGAGCAGAACTCAACATTTACACATGCTAAAATTACAAAAAGCAATTTAGAGACATCCGAAGATGTATTCAAACGGCGGTGAACATGGAACCTTCAATGATATACGTGTTGAGGCGTGTAATTCCATGAAGAGCGGCGTTTGGTCCCCAGATAAAATAATGGGTTTGCCTCAAACGAGAAAACAATGGGCAGAACTTAACAACCTGGAATTTAGGAAGGGGATCTAGGGTTATGGCGCCTGCATATCACAGGAACTGTCAAAAGACAAAATTAAAAAGCAGGCACCATATCCAAGGGGTGATTATACAATACCCAAGGCTATGAAAGCGGGAGTATTGGAACCACCCAGGCCGAAATGGTCATGTTGAGAAACTAAACAGTACCAATAACACGACATAAAAGTCGTGCTGAACGACCTGAGAAGATCGAAACACAACAGCCCTGATTGAATGCACGGGGAGAATATCATTGTACACTAAAAATGTATTAAGTGGTTCAATACTCTGGGAATCATTTGTATTGGCGGAAACGCATAAACAAACATGTTCTGCCAAGCAACTGATAGGGCATCCACTGCATATGCTTGAGGATGTGGAATCCACGAGCAAAACAATGGCGTTTTTTTGTTCTCCATCGTTGCAAAGAGATCTATCGATGGTTGACCCCAAAGATTGAAAATTATCCCAACTACTCTGTTGTCGAGAGGCCATTCGTTTGGCTTCAGAGCTTGGCGACTCAAAGCATCCGCCAATACATTCTTGACTCCCATTATATGAACTGCTTTCAATTTCATATTGTTCTTCAAAGCAAAATTCCAGAGATTCAGTGTTAATTGACATAACTGAACTGATTTGGTCCCGCCCTGGTGATTGATATATTGATAAACCGTCGTATTGTCGGACCTTATCAGTACATTCTGACCTGCTAAATGAGACTGGAACTGCTGTAAACTCAAAATCACAGCTTTCATTTCCAGACAGTTGATATGGAGTAATTTATCCATTGCTGTCCATTGACCTTGACAATTCAGATTGTTCATGTGACCTCCTCAACCCCATGTTCCACTTGCATCTGTGGTCACGGTAATTGGATAAATGGGCTTGATTAAAGATCTGCCAATGAGAATGTTCTGATCCAATTTAAATGAGGAATCAGCTGTGGTGTAACTGTTATTTTGAAAGTCATAGGCAGACGTACATGATTCCAATTTTGAAGTAAATGGAGTTGGATAGGTCTCATGAACAACCTTGCATTGGGAATTATCTCTAGACAGGACGCTATCATTCCCAATAAAATCATGTACTGTCTTGCACTGATATTGCCCTTCAAAATTTGTGAGACAGCATTTTTTAGATTTTTTACTCTGTCTGCTGTAGGGAAAACTTGTCCTAACCGAAGACTGAACAACCCCCTATATATGTTACAATCTGGCAAGGTATCAATTGTGATTTTGTTTTGTTTACAATCCAACGTAGTCGATAAAGTAGACTGAGCATCACATCTCTGTTTTGAAGCAGACCCAATTTTTCTTTGTTTAGCGTAAGCCAATCGTCCAAATAACTGGCCATTCTCAGGCCCATCTTTCTTAAATGTCCCACAACTACTGAGATTACTTTTATAAACACTCTTGGTGCACTTGTTGGGCCGAAACAAAGGGCTCGAAACTGATACACAATGCCTTGAAATTGAAAACGGAGATATTTTTGATGCCCTTTGAAAATTAGCAGATGATGATACGCATCTTTCAGATCTAAAGTGAACGCCCAATCTCCTTTCTCGACTAGGTTTAGAACTTTTGCAGTAGTGTCCATTTTGAAACTGTGTTTCCGAAGATACTTGTTGAGGGGTTTCAAATTGATTACTGGACGCAGTTCTCCGTTCTTTTTTTGGAACCAGAAACAACGTACTGTAAAAACCTGTTTGAGCAAATTTTGGATCTACTATCTCTATAACATTTTTCTCTAAAAGAGCACTTACTTCCTTTTTTTTTTTTATAAGATTTGGTCTTTTAAAGGTACATTTGTCTGTCTTATTCCATTGAAAGGAGGTTTTTTGAGAAATTCCATTTTGTGACCTTCCTTTATCAGATCAAAAACCCATTTGTCTGAGGTTATTTTTTCCCATTCTGGTAAAAAATGTTTCAACCTTCCCCCAACAGGTATCTCCGGAAATTTTGCAATTATACTGACCTTGTCACTTTTCAGCTGGTTTTCCCAACCGGCCTCTACCAACACTGCCTCGTCGTTGTTGGAATGATCCCCTGGATTTATTTGTATAACCCTTGGTGTCTTGTCTAGAATCTCGTGTGATTCTTGGTATGCGAAAATTATTCCAGTTACTACTCGAACTCGAAGTAGCAGGCCTAGAATCATTCTGCCTGGAATCAAACGCTGGACGTTTGTTTTATTCAGTCTGTCTGTTTACCACTGAACTTGCGTTTAAGATCCTTCTTCTGAACATCAGGGATCAAATCATCAACTTGCTTTTTCTTCTCCTGAGATACTTCAACAAGGATTCAAGTTCAACACCAAAAACACCATCACCAGTTAACGGTAGGTTGGAAAACTCTAGACTATCATGTTGTTCGTAGAGTCCTGTATCTGTCATAGCTACAGCCCTACGACTAATGTGATGAAAGGCCCTGCTCTTCCCACCTGGTCGAGAAGCCTAGAGGACATGGCATAAATATCCTTGACCTGTTGTACAGCTTGGGATTTTTCAAAGTCCTCAGACTCGATGTATTGTAACAAAATTCCTAAGCTTAGTTGTACATACATATTAATGACCATTCCCATTCTAGCGGCCTGTTGGCCTTTATAGCCTATTTTATCTACCATTTTGCACGGCTGATTAAAAAGATTTTTTTCTTTCTTCTTAGCAAAAGACGCTTTATTACCATAACGTTTGGTTAGACAACACTCAACTAAAGGGTCTAAAGACGGTACTTTTAAGAGTGACTCACAATTTTCATCAAGGGGAAACTGTTCAAACATTTCTTCAGAAAAAGCTGTAAGAAAGTTTGGTTCTTTTTTGCGGAAACTGTTTTGTACAATTTCAATTTGTGATTCGTCCAACACTAAGCCCTCTTTGTGAGGTTTCTTACCTACTACTGCATCTTAACCAAATAATTCAGCAAGACACTTTTTCGTGTTACTTGACAATTCTTCATTATCACTGTCTGAAAATCCAACACGTGAATGTGCACGAATTGACAAAACATCTTCCTTTCCGGTAATGGCGCCGGTATCATTTTTTTCTCCTGTGCTCCAGAATTTATTTCTTCGGCTTCGGAATTCCGAAGAATTAGATGCCATCCTGAAAAAACAACGTTCCAGGCACGTAAATAAATCCAAAATGTAACACAAAATCCAAAAACTTTAACTTTAACTAGGAAAGAAAGTAATACGATGCGAACTGTTTCGCCGAAAAAGGAAAACTGAAACATGTGGCTTATTCCGGAAGTAACGTGACGTCATATCGTCAAGTTTACTTTCCGGATTAAGGAAAGTAATATGCGGGCCAATAAAAGGAAATCCACACTGAAATGTCAGGTAAGTTTATTTATGAAATAAAATTATGTCATGTTGTTATTTCAGTATGAAAGTGCTACCTACATGTCAAGCGTAGATCTGTTATGTGATTTCAGCACAAAAACTGCAAAGAAAATAAGGAAAATAGCTCTACAGAGCAAAAAAAAAAAACTGAGGACTATTTGAATCCGCCATTATGCGACAACCATTTTTTTCGCGTCATTTTCCTATTTATTGCCTGTATTCCAAAAAGACTATAGAAAGCATCGATACCAATAATATATGAGTAAGTCTCTCTGTCTTTCGGCCTTTATCTTATCAAATACAATGCATGAGAAGCTCTAGAATATATTTATGACTAATATATGAAGCCATATGAGTAGATACCATTTTCTGTGAAGTGATTAGGCAGGTATTTAAATATGTATTTAGAAAAATAAATATGCTTTACAAATATGTAATACTGCATAATAATTGCTAAAATTCATATTCTCAGATAAAAAAAATGGTTGCTTGTATAATACTGGTATTCAATAACTTTAACAGGAATCTTATATATAACGCAGCTTGATTGTTCATGATTTCTTCGTTCAAGAGATGGTGTTTAATGCTAAATATTATACTAACCAAATTTTGAGACTGGTAAAGAATAATAATATTATTATAATACAACATTTATATAACACTCTTTTATGCACATGCACACGGTTAAAATTGTGCTCTACAGAATATATTCTTAAAGAGCAGAATGATCACGAATTCAAAAGAAACAAACATAACTGACTTTTAGATTACTAAAACAGTAATATAAAATATAAATACATTACAAGATAAGACTAACATCTACACATATCGGAATTTACATTTCTTTTAGGGTAAAATACTGTTCGTATGAAGATATGTAGCGGTCAGTTTGCGAAATTCTGTTTAAAAGCAGACAGCCCCTTATCTTGACTCGAATTAGAAATTTAAAGCTTAGGTTCAGTAATCGAAAAGTTCCGACTGCAATATAATACAGCTTTTGCCTTAAAAATAAAAGATAATAGGTTAGGGTAGATTTCTCGGAAGCGCAGAACACTAAAACACAGCCACAGAGCCAAGCATTTGCAAAGTAGACCCACAACAAAAAGAAGCTGTAACGTAAAAATATTACAGACATAGATCAACAGAAAAGTGAGATACAACAGCACCGCTTTAGACCCACCAGCACACAAACGTACACATATAAGTAGCAAAAAGCAATCGTGTACCGTCTTAGGATTCCGGCAATGACAACGTAAAATAGAATGTAAACCTTTCTATACTATTAGCGAATGACTCATCATGTAGAACATCATAAGTTTGGGTCAAATACATTGTATTGCAGCCTGTATTTTACTAATGACTTATGAAGCTCCTTTGGTACAACTGTTATAACTGGCGGGAAGTCCTAGTGATAACGCGAACGTGTTCTGAACTTGTTCCGGACAAGTTGCAATCTGTGCACTCAACAAGGCGTAACCAGAAAATTCACAAGGGACTTTCTTGCATCAGTTTTAATATAGAGTCACATCTGACCTATTTTGTAGTTTTACATATCCAGTTAGGTACACAGATTTGAGTTGTTGTCCGCACTAGACCCTTAACAGTGCACCAAGTTTTACATATTCAGTCCGGTACACAGATTTGAGTTGTTGTCCGCACTAGACCCTTAACAGTGCACCAAAAAAAAAAACAAAGACAAATATCAAACAGGGAATGCCACGTACCAAAAATGCAGCCTCCCCAAAACGAAACCCACAGCACGCAGACGCGCACACCACAAACACACACATACACGCGCACACACACAAAGCCAAGACATTAGGACAAAACGAACAAACAAAGGAACACAGTGGGGCACCGCCTTGGAACGGTCAGTGGCAAAAACACCACTGGGGAGCTTAAACCGGTTTATGGTGCGCGCCCAACCTCACTCTTACCCCCACCATATTCCAAAGACGGGACAGTGTAAATAAAAGTAATCCCCTCCAGGTGAATCTCTAACACACGTAATGGAAACAAAAAGGCATGGCATGTAAAAAAACAAAGACAAATATCAAACAGGGAATGCCACGTACCAAAAACGCACACTCCACACCACAAACACACACACACATACACGCGCACACACACAAAGCCAACACATTAGGACAAAACGAACAAACAAAGGAACACAGTGGGGCACCGCCTTGGAACGGTCAGTGGCAAAACCACTAGGGAGCTTAAACCGGTTTATGGTGCGCACCCAACCTCACTCTTACCCCCTCCATGTTCCAAAGACACGGGACAGTGTAAATAAAAGTAATCCCCTCCAGGTGAATCTCTAACACACGTAATGGAAACAAAAAGGCATGGCATGTAAAACACAAAAATGCTCGTGTGTAAATATATAAAAAGCAAACCTTTAGAACCAAAAACGTATGTACTCAATGCCTTTTCAGAAGACAGAGCAACAAGAGAAACACCCTTAAGGGCCCGACGAAACAGTTCAGTCCTGGTAGGATTTAAGCACTGCTTATCATAGAGTCCTCCCCCTCTTCCGTCAGACACAATCAAAGAGGGAAGCGTAGTGTCCAATTGTAAACGGGTTGAATACTAAACATGCGGTATGTCTCAAAACAGTTGGGTCGTAGACTCAACGCATTTTGTTGATTTTCAGTGACATTCACCAAAACATCGGCAATGCGCAATGAGCAATTTCAGCATGTTGCAATGCGTCCTATAGACGACCTTAGCGAGACAACCTTCGCTAGGGCGTAATACCTTACTTCAAACCACAGCTATAATTGGCTAAAAGGGCAGGTATAACATGTATATCTAATCTACATATAGTACTTATAGTACTTAAGGGTTTATTATTCAGTTTGTGCCATTCTTCCCTGAGGTGCACTGTCTTTCATCAACATGGGCGTCGACAACTCACCATCAACATGGGCGTCGACAACTCACCATCAACATGGGCGTCGACAACTCAGGTGCAGAATTTTGGTGGTGAGGCCGGAGGATGTCATTCTGTATTTTATCAAAGCCGTTTGACTCAGTGTGAAACTCTCAGTGCACACTGCAGCCCGTCATGAAATTTTCATTCAAATTCTGCTCTAGAAGACCCTCATTTACTAAATATTTTGCAAGTATTTTTCACAAAGACCGGGATCGATGTCCTCGATATATGATATACAGCTGCGTTAACTTTATAGGTTACCCTCGTATTATTTCAAAATAATGTGCATCCTGTTTATCTTTTTTAGGAGAAAGAAACACTTTCTTAATGAGAAAAAGTAAATGGGAAAGTTTCATATTGTTTCGTTTTCCACAAAAGTTGAAATGTAAATACATATATCAGCGTATTAAGAAAAAGTTTGGAAGTTCAAGTTTGATATGGTATTGAAGGTAGACGAAAAATGTGGTTCTGATAATCTTAAATAAATCAAATATTTAACTTTACTCTTCCTTTGTAAGGTGAATCAGGTCGTAAATGCATGTAAAACGATGAAAGGTTACGTTCTATAATGGCTGCACTACTAAAATCACCAATGGTGTAACGATCATACAAAAATGTACTTTCTGATAAACAAAACTTGACTGTATCTGTTTCTTGGATTCTGCTTTAGAATATGGGACGCTGGGATGGCTTAAAACTTCAATTAGAATCGTTAATTAAATTTATTTGGATTTGAAATCCATCTACCGGCTCTGTGAAACGATGTTAGTTTGAAATTGTAAAGTAATGCACCTACCTCAGAGAGACCGTCTAAAGATATATTTCCCAAGCTGCCTATTTGATTGATTAGAATACCGGTTAAACTGTATCTGTAAAGTCTGTATTTAAATTTAGACAAACATAATTTATAATTTATGCAAATGAAGAAATCACCGACAGTTCACGGTACTTTTTCAATTATTATATTTCTAACTGGTTTAACGTGCGTAAACAGATAACAGGTTCTCTTCTAAATTCTTAAAATATTTTAGGTACTACAAATCTGTCTTTAAATTACTAGGTTAATCTATAAATCATTTTTGCACAACACATTGTATACCACACTTATGGGCGTTTCATGTAAGAACATAGATAACATTTAAAATATTTCAAGTAATATGCGAATGAATATTTATATCATAACATTTGTTTTTTATGAGCGGGTGTATTGCTGAGTTCAGTAAAACTGTGGACAGCACATATACCATATAGGAACTGAATTAAATTTAACGTGTTCACAAAAATTTTTATCTTGTATTTTCTCAGAATCAGCAATTTGATGGGGAAAATCAATACTTTTAAATCTAATAAAATGGCCATGGAAACGGGTAGGTCTATTTATATGTTGATGCATACAAAAATACCAGAAAAGTAGGTCATTCTTAAAAAAAGTTTAAAAAAAAATTGCACAGCAATCTTTGACAGTTTGTGAGATAAGCTATATTTGCATCAGTTACTAAGAAATAAAAACAAATAGTGTCTATATTCTGTGGACTCCGTTACCACAAATCATTATGTGGAAAGAGACATAAGAAAAAAATGGGAATGTATAAAATTTTAGATTAACTTTGATGAGTTGTGCTTAATCAGAATGAATAATAATTAACATGTTATGCTGTTCAGCATATCGTCTGAGATATCCTTAAATACTTTTTTTACATCATAATATCAGTAATTCTCCTTAAATAACGATAAAACAGTACTACCTTTTCAGTTAAACACTTCACCAACAGTCTTCCTGGAATACTGCGATAATGGTGTCCAAAAATGTGTTATATTAACTTCCGGCAGGTTCATCAAAATGAAGCGAATGCAACATGTACACGATATATAAAATGTTGCAAGCTGAAGCCGTGGTTTCTAGAAGGGATAATTTAAAAAAAAAAACGTCGTTTTTCTCCTTTCTTCGGAAAATTGACGCAAGTATTGTCGTGATATAGGACTATTATAGTCAATGAAAACATATATCCAAAAGGTAACCTGAGAATAGTTTTTCATTTAAAAGAGTAATAGGTGAATGCTCTGGCAACGTCTTTAAACACACCAGCGCTTGGACATGTCAAGGGCGAAATTAATCCATACATCATCCTAATAGTAATAACGGAGAAAAGTTGGTCGAAATTTAACATAGAAATATTTCGAAGTCATTAAGAGAATATTACCAATATCAAATTTTCTCTGTACTAAATCTGGATGATTAAATATAACGATATCATATTACATGATTAAACACAGTAGTTGTAGTTATAACTTTTTCATCTGACATAATGTAAGACTTAATATTTGATACTGAGCGGAGATCCGTGGCTGAGTGGTTAAAGTCACCGAATTAGATTCGTTTGCAACTCATCATTGTAGGTTCGAAACCTCCTTAGGGGTGTAATGTTTACCATATGAGGAAACCGTTCAGATGGTTTACAGAATGCCGGTGGTTCTGCACTGATGCCCATCCCAGTCTGCAATAATCAGAAATGGGCATCTAGGGTGTTCCTTCACATTTATGGCTTGACAGCTAGAATGAGTTGCCAAATGTCCTATTATTGTGTCGGTGTGACGTTAAACCCAATAAAAACCATTACATGGTTTCATATATTTACTCATCTTCTTTCTATAACATACACTTACCTTCCCGTTGCAAAAGAATAACTAAATACATTTAATGATCAAGTTTCAATTTGACAATGAGCACATTGAAATTTGAAACGAAATACATCTGTGATCAAATATATAAACACATGTTGTTTACTGAACATTAAATGTGTCTCTAATTATGACTTACCAAGTAATGGTGATTTATGTCGCGCTAACTTTACGCTGCTAAACTATATTGTCTGCAGTAAGCGATAGGAAGTATTGATTAAATATTACAAACAATTTCCACTAAGTGCACCCCAGAAAGACACATTTAATCTAAATTGCTTAGTTTTGCTCTTCTTGTGAAACAGTCGTCAAGATGTTTTATTTTCAGAGGAACAAGCAAGCACACTACACAAATCAATACAATAACAAACGCACTACACGACCTGGTACGAACAAGAATAACTGAGGAGAAAGAATCAAAGTGTAGCAAATAATACTATCGCGATCACACTACACAACCTGGTACGAACAAGAATAACTGAAGAGAATGAATCAAAGTGTATCAAATGATACAATACATGGCCTGGTACGAGCAAGAATTAGTGAGGAGAAATAAGCAAAGTATATCAAATAATAAATAGCGGACACACTACACAGTCTGGTTCAACTAAGAATAACTGAAGAGAAATAATCAAAGTGTATCAAATAATACAATACATGGCCTGGTACGAGCAAGAATTAGTGAGGAGAAATAAGCAAAGTATATCAAATAATAAATAGCGGACACACTACACAGTCTGGTTCAGATAAGAATAACTGAAGAGAAAGAATCACAGTGTATCACATATTATTTATACAATAGCAAACACACTACACGGCCTTGTCCGAACAAGAATAAATGACGAGAATGTATCAAAATGTATCAAATAATACAACAGCGAACACACTACACAGTCTGGTATAACCAAGAATAAATGAAGAGAAAGAATCAAAGTGTATCACATAATACTATAGTAAACACACTACATGGCCTTGTACGAACACGAATAAATGAAGAAAAAGAAACAAAGTGCATCAAGTAATACAACTGCAAACACACTACATGGCCAGTTAAGAACAAGAAAAATGAGAGAAAGAATCAAAGTGTATCAAATAATACTATAGCAAACACACTACACAGCCTTGTACGAACAAGAAGAACTGAAGAGAATGAATCAAAGGGTTTCAAATAATATAATAACAAACACACTGCACATCCTGGTACGAACATGTATGGCCGAAGAGAAAGAATCAAAGTGTATCAAATAATACAATAGAAAACACACTAAACTGCCTGGTAGAAACAAGAATAAATGAAGAAAAAAAACTCAAGTGTATCAAATGATACAATAGCAAAGACACTACACGGCCTATTACGAACAACAATTAATGAAGAAAAAGAAAAAAAGTGTATCAAATAATACAATAACAAACAAATTGAATAGAAATAATCAAAATGTATCAGATAAATTAAATACAATAGCGAACACACTACACATCCTGGTATGAACAATAATAACTAAAGAGAAAGAATCAAAGTGTATCAGATAAATTTAAATACAATTATTGCGAACACACTACACAGCCATGTTCGAACAAGAATAACTGAAGAGAAAGATTCAAAGTGTATTAAATAATACAATAGCGGACACACTACACAATATGGTACGAAAAAAGAATTACTGAAGAGAATGAATCAATTTGTATCAAATAACACAATAGAGAACAACACACAATACATGATTGTACAAATTGTAAATGATTGAAGAGAATGAATCAAAGTGTATTTAATATAACAATAAAAAGTGACTGCAATAAATGGTAAAATTAATAATACAGTAGAACCACACTACACAAGATGGTACCAACGAGAATGAAAGAATATAATCTGAATTTATTTGCTAAGGTAATAAGAAATACACTACACAACATAGCGCAAAAGAGAATGACTGAAGAAAGTCAAAGAGTATTTGCGTCAGCAAAAGCAATACACAACATGGTGCAAATAAGAACGATTGAAGAGAATCGTTAAAAGCTAATAATACAATAGAAAATACTACAAAAATGGTACAAACAATAACATCTGTAAGAGGATCTATTTTGGAGCATGGAAATCAACCACTTTATACAATAGCAGCATTAAATGCTTGAAGATCAATGTGTTTAAAATTATACTTTCCACAAATTAAGTAAAACACAGTAATTTTAAATTACAACATTTGGCAGGATTGTCATATTCACAGCAATAGCGATCAACAATATACCTTGTCTGGCTTCATGTTGTGCTTTTTGTTCAGGGACACATCAGATGAAATCGTAGTATCTCACAAGCAGTGACAGATGCATTAAAATTAGTCGCCAAGTATCATTTAAAGTTCTTCTTTTACATTTCTGTCCGTCTGTAATGTACATCAAAATATGTTTACAGCGTTTAAATGTCAAGGAGTGTGCGTATATGTCATTAAAATATATTTTCCTTCTTATGATTACCTCATCTATATTTTAACAGATAGACTTTGTTACAGTTGAGAAGATACCCACTTTGATCCTGTCACTTCTTTACAAACATTCGGGAGAAAATTGTAAAATTTTACTAAAAGTATTTTCATCAGTGTTTTTCTGTACAGCAACACTGAACCATATTTTGTTTTATATTTGGAGAAACGGTATGACCTTTCGAGATAAGAAGTCGTGCTCTCGAGAACAGATGACTAGCGCTTGAGGTAAGTTGTTATAATAGTCTTGTATTGATCTCTTTCAATACACAGATAAAACACACATATAACAAGCGGCCATGTTTTTCATAAATTAAAGGAAGTTAGGAACTCTAGTACAAACGTTCATAAAAGAATCATGAGAGCCATATTTGTTTAGCAAAACAGTCTTTCTGCTCAAAATTCAAACATTCAGAAAAACTCAAGTTTCTTGCATAACCGTAAAATCAGATTACACATCTGCTAGTCACATTAACAATTGTGGGAATATGTTCACGGTATGTTTCAAATTGACATTTGGATTTTTTATTTTTGTCTTAAATCGCTTGTTCGATATAAGAAATATTTAATAGCAAAAAAAAAAAGTGGTTTAATACTATTTAGACAGAATGAAAGGTGGAAACCCCGCGTAATAATTTCACGAGAGCGTTTTATGTGGAGCGCACGAGTTCACATTTTGATTGAACGACATCATTTACTGATCGCTCAACATCTTTACCGCAGCTCTTACGTTTTTATTGGAGCGCACGACATCATCCCTCGAGCACATGGCATCTAATCTCGATCGACCGATATATTGACCAGAACATCTTACCTTGAGAACTCGGAATTATACATGATACAAGCTGTGCTTGAAATAGGTGTATGTACATAATAATACACACAAGCGATGTAACGCTATATGCCAACATCCTATTTTCATCGCATGGCATTTTATGATGGACGCTCTACCTACCATCTTGAGCACAAGACATCGTTTCTGAAGCACACGACTTTTTAAATCGATCACACAACGTCATATCTTACAACATCTTTTCTAATTATTTGGCTCTACCTCTGATCCAGTTGGCACGAAATACTTTATAGATCGCTCCAGAGAACTTAATCCAAAAGAGTCCTTATCATAAACATACAACCGCTAGATATGTTTCTTTTTCATATATTATATTTGAGATTTATTTTATTTAAGAATAAAACAGACTCATGCCATTGAGTTACATCCCTGTCAGAAATGTATGTTTTATTTTTTATGATATTTTGTTATTACCATATGTTAATATGAAAATCCGTGTATATTGATATCAACGTAATTTCTAGCTTTATATTAACATTGAGACATACTGGGATGTTTGAACGAAAGACAACATTTACACTTGCCTATAGGTTGCTAATTTACATTTACAATATTCAACTGAATTCCATACCAATTCATTTCTATATATGACATTTATGTTCATCTATAACCTGAATATATCAGGTTTTAATTCAAACTTATAAATTCAAAAATGCACGTAACAGAGGCACTCTCCTTTACAAACACTTGCCCCCACCTTGTTATTTAATAAATGTATAATTTCAAGGTCACGATTATTCACATTAAACCTACTTATTTAATGCAAATTTATAAACATACTGCCATGTCATATCGTGGTACTGCAAGTAAATTTAAATGTACTTGTTTCCACCAATAAGAAATAATCACATTTAGTTATTCATAGTTCCTCAAAAATAAGGAAGTATTAGCAAGCTACGTTTAGATAATAACGTATAAACAGGAAAAAGATTAGTTGTAGAATGATGATCAAACACATAACTTACATAGAACAGAAAGTTTGACCTTTAACAAAGTCTGTTAAGAGTTTTAAGATGGGTTTAATGCCAGATAATGACCTGATCTGATATCATATGAGTCACAACTCTTTCGGAACCTTAATGGGATACTTGAGTATTTTTTGAATAAATATATCCATGATTTATTCATTTTATTTTACTCAGTCAGTTAAAGAAAAATGAATATGGCTAATCTTTACCTTGAAAACTAGCACTTAATTGTTTCCCTATATATTTTCGTGTGTTTATTATTTTGTCGTTTTTGTGCATATTTTTGCAGATTAATTGTTTGGTTTTGAATGGTTGTTGATTGAAGCTTGTGCTGGCCGGGCATAAGTATTTAATTACTTGCGATGTTTTGTACATCATATATACCTGCGTACATGTGATAAAGTTTGACGAAAAGCGGTACAAATTTAGTTATACATGTAGACAGAATGTTTG
Organism: Mercenaria mercenaria; assembly: GCF_021730395.1. Taxonomy (NCBI): domain Eukaryota; kingdom Metazoa; phylum Mollusca; class Bivalvia; order Venerida; family Veneridae; genus Mercenaria; species Mercenaria mercenaria. Next base: position 6,518,362 of record NC_069378.1, read on the forward strand.
TGGTGTGTGTTTGATCTAGGTGTAAATAGTACGTCACCATGCTTAAGTATATAATGTATATACAGTGAAAAATATACAAAAAAACTACAAAATAATACACACACGAAAATATATAGGGAAACAATTAAGTGCTAGTTTCCAAGGTAAAGATTAGCCATAGTCAGGCGGTGCACACTTCCTCCTTAACCGTTAGTAACGCCTCGCACCGGCCACCATCAAATCCTGACAGCATTTCTCTCCTAATTCACCCCAGACAAGCATTGCAGAATTACTTTTCCCTAAAAACGAATATCGTTATACCCATTAATTTATAAGATAATCACATTTTTGTCTCGATCAATGGCAGACAGCTGACAGTGAATGCAATGCCGATATGCAGTAACGCACAAATTAGATACTTAAAAGGTAATGTGAGAATTCACTATAAATAGAATTATTTCTTTAAACCTGTGTCATATTGTACCTGATTGAATCCTGTTTTGCATCAGTCTGTCATAAGTTGTCCTCAAAAGACTTTGCTTATATTTGCGCTATATAAAATTCAAAATAAGACATATAAATCAAAGCCCTGAAAGGACTGATAGTCAGTGCTTATTGAGTGATATTTCAACAATACACATGATTTGAATAGTGTTGGTAGTTGTCCACTAGACAATGCTACATGCCAAATATCTAAACCCTGTGCATTGTAGTTCATGACAAGAAGATTTTTAGGTTTTCCTTCCCTACATGTATACAACTCTATGTAAAACTAAGTTTGCATCAGGGTGGTTCCATTTTCAACCTTAACCCTAAACACTAACCCTAACCGTGGACGGAGTGATACCGAAATATTTTGAATGTGGATAATTATAAAGTTCATAATTATTCTATTATCTGTTGCTGCTTGTTTTTGTTGTAAAAACAGTAGTCTTCAGTTGCTTACACACTCACACAATACCAAAATTATAAAAAATTAACTATAGGACTCTTTTTTATACACGAAGTGGTATCTGATACGTAGTATCATGATAAATGTTTTGTCAAATTTTCATAACTATATGTTATGGACTGAACAGGAAAAAAACTATTGACTTTTGACTTCTGACTGTGACATTGATACCTTGATCTGAGAGCTAGAGCTAGGGGTCTGGGTGTTGTGCATAAAAGGTTATGTTTTCTTATTCTGGAAAACATTTGTGCCAAAAATATGAAAATCTCTTGTCAGATGGAAGAGTTATGGACAACATATCTTTGATCTCAAAAGTGTGACTTTGACCTTTGGGTTAAGGATATGGGTGTTACGCATGACACATTGCCCCAATTTTTGGAACATTTATGTCAAGTAATATTAGAATCGCTTCAACGGAGAGTTATGGGTGGGACAGGAAATAATCTCAAAAGTATATACCCAACAGGAAAAGCCGCGTACCAAGAAAAGAGCCTCCTCAAACCACACACAGATAACAGTGTATGAATGATGTACCTATGATTAACATATAATAAACGTTGATCAAGTACTATATAAAAACAACAAGAATGAAGTAACATGGTGGGGGACCACCTAGGAATGGTCAACAAGAAAGACACTTAGGAGTTTAAACCAGTTGAAGATGGACACGAAATCCATCATTTTCCAAGTCACTAGACAGGGTAAATAAATGTAATCCCAACCAGGTGAATCACTGACACGAAACGGCGATGGCAACAGAAGACATGGGATGTACAACACAAAAGTGATCTTGTAAATTCATATGAAAAAAAAAACAAGCCTAACAACATAAACGTACATTCACCATGTCTTCGCAGAATAAGGACATCAGATATCACGTAACAGGCCAGAAGACTTACCAGAACAGCAAGGACTTTACAAACTGCCTATCATGGAGGCTGCCATTAGTTCCTGCAAACACTAACTCAGCAACGCTCTGAACGTATAAAACACTGGCATGTACCGTTAAATTAGGACGGTATGAGGATTGTAAAATGTATAATTGGTATATGTTGACAAAATACTACAAAACTACACTGCTGTCTATCGAATATTGGGATATATAGAAAAAAAAAACAACAAGTCTGCTTTGTTTTTCACACCAGTGACGCAACTTCACCACCGTGTATTCAGATAGCGAAAACCGATTTAGAATATCTTATCTAAAAAGCAAATTAATTTCAGTACTCCTTTATAAGTACATATAATACATGCATTGTAAATGTGTGGACGGTCGCATGCATTTCCATTACCGTCCATGAACAGGCTCGATCAAACCGAACATGCAACATTTTGATCTTTGTCGTGTTAAGTGACCTGTGGAGTTTTGAATTTTATATAAATTACTCATTTAAAGGTTTAACTTTTTTTCATTATTAAGTTTTCACGATTTGTATGAATGCGCGTGTTCAAAAGTTTAAAAACTGCAGTTGTTTATGAAGAACAAGAAAACTTTATTTATAGAAAAAAGAAAACCAAAACATTTTTGTTTGGATTTATCGTTTCTATAAGAACTATAGCATTGTCACGTGTCGTATCCCCACTTTTTATACTGCTTTAAAACATCTCTTATTGATAGGCAAGAGGGATGTTCAAATGCTGTAATTCTGTTGAAAAAAATATGAACTGGATCTTAATTAGGCTTGGCACTATAATCACATGTAAGGTATAGCTTCTTTTTGTTATGGGCCTACTTTGCAAATGCGTGGCTCTGAGGCTGTGTTTGCTCTTACTTTTTATATTTAGTATAAATCTCCCCAATATGATGATTGGCCAAAAGATAATAACATTTGATAATCCTATTTTTAAGCTACATTTACTTACTTCTGTTGAATATCAACGCGAAATATGAGCGTTACGCCAATCATCATTAGCGTGTTTGGCATATTGTGTCGGTCTTCTCTTGAAGATCAAGGTTTATTGGAGACATTAGAAGAGGCATGAAAGTGTGTTAGATTTTTATTCGCACTTTGAAATGCATTTAAAGTGTATAAGTAATGATTCTAAAAACCTAACATTGCTTCTTTACCTGCAACAATAAGCTTATATGGCCAGTGTATCTGAGTGTTTATTATGGCTGTGACGTATATCTAGCGATCGGGTGGTGGGGTCAGGAAAACAAGAGGGCCATGATGGCCCTATATATCGCAGTTGATCTGGCCTACCGACCTAGTTTTTTACCCCACATGAGCCAGTTTCAAATTAACCTAGAGATCATCAAGACAAACATTCTGACTAAGTTTCATAAAGATTTGGTCACACCTGTAGCCTTTAAAGTGTTCACAAACTTTGCCTTTGATTTGACCATGTGACCTTGTTTTCGATTCTAAATGACCCAGATATCATCAAGACAAACATTCTGGCCAATTTTCATTAAGATTGGGTCACAAATGCGGCCACTAGAGTGTTCACAATTTTTTTCTTTGATCTGGCCTACTGACCTAGTTTTTGACCCCACATATCTCAGTTTCGAACTTAACCTAGAAATCATCAAGACAAACATTCTGACCAAGTTTCTTACAGACTGGGTCACAAATGTGGCCTCTAGAGTGTTTGACCTCACATGTTCCCGTTTCGAACTTGACCTAGAAATCATCAAGACAAACATTCTGACCAAGTTTCATACAGACTGGGTCACAAATGTGGCTTCTAGAGTGTTCACAATCTTTTCATTTGATCTGGCCTGCTGACCTAGTTTTTGACTCAACATGACCGAGTATAAAACTTGACCTAGAAAGCATCATGACAAACATTCTGACCAAGATTCATAAAGATTGGGTCAAAAATGTGACCTCTAGAGTGTTCACAAGCTTTTCCTTTGATCTGGCCTACTGACCTAGTTTTTGACCCAACATAACCTAGTTTCGAACTTGACCTAGAGATCAAGACAAACATTCTGACCAAGTTTCATAAAGATTGGGGCACAAATGTGTCCTCTAGAGTGTTCACAAATTTTTTCTTTGATCTGGCCTACTGACCTAGTTTTAAATTCCACATGACCCAGTTTCAAACATGACCTACAGATCGTCGAGGCAAACATTCTGACCAAGGTTCATTAAGATTAAGTCACAAATGTGGCCTCTAGTGTGTTCACAAGCTTTTTCTTTGATCTGACCTACTGACCTAGTTTTTGATCTCACATAATCCAGTTTCGAACTTGACCTAAAAATTATCAAGGCAAACATTCTGACTAAGTTTCATTAAGATTAAGTCACAAATATGGCCTCTAGAGTGTTCACAAGCTTTTCCTTTGATCTGGCCTACTGACCTACGTTCTGACCGAACATGACCCAGTTTCGAACTTGACCTAGAGATCATCAAGACTAACATCCTGACCAAGTTTCATAAAGATTAGTCCACAAATGTGGCCTCTAGAGAGTTCATAAGGCAAATTTTGACGCACGACGGACGACGCACACCGACGGACGCTGGACAATGACCGGTCACAACAGCTCACCTTGAGCACTTTGTGCTCTGGTGAGCTAAAAACGCCAACAACAAACAAGAAAACATACGCAACACAAATTACGAGACAGACAAAAAACAAGTTGAAAATAGGGGCACCGCCTTGATTGGCTCTTGCCTGGTTACGGCTGTTTGCATACGTCACGTTATCATAAGATACAAATAGATTTTACGTATCGGTACGTCTGAGAATGAAAAGTGTACGTTATAACAAGACACTGGTGTGTTTGCTTTTCCGTACCATTCGTTGGTTGTCAATTTTATCGATTCAGAAATCAGACTTATAGAACGTTTAGTCGATCAAAACAATGTGAAAGAAAGACAAAACAATATTGTAAATATAAAAAAACATAACGCGATTTAGCAATACTGATATGAAATGCATGTTATCATTAATCAAAGCTGAAATATTGCGACATCTTTAGATAGTTCAGCACGACATTTAATATGTACTTTATTTTTTCAGCTTGAACATTTTGATTTGGGTCGTTCCAATACTCCCGCTTTAATAGCTTTTGGTATTGTTTAATCAGCCCTTAGATATCTTGCCTGCTCTTTAATTTTGTCTTTTGGCATTTTCTGTGATATGCTCCATAACCTCAGGTTCCTCTCTAAATTCTGATTTGTTCAGTTCTGTTCAGTTTTGTCCATTGTTTACACCCATTAAAGGCCTAGATTCACTATTATATAAGTGTCCCCGCCCCAAATCCAATATACAACTCCCATCTTATCTGCTGCTTATCAGTGATTATGTAACAGTGACTGATTAGAGGGCAACTAGCACAGCAGGGACCCCAACTATGCCATGAAGATGTGTGCAGTGGAGTTGAAAGAAATTAATTTTTCTTCAATGAATGTGGAATGATAATAATAATAATGATTACTATTTTGGTATTATATAGATGATAATAACTATTACTTTAATGTTATAATAATGATAATAGTAATAATATAAATCATCATACTTATTATTATTATCATTATTATTATTACATACAGGATGATAAAAGGTACAGTAATAATATTGAAAATAATAATGATGATAATAAAACACAAGTATAGTGAAAACTTCATGAGTTCTTTGTGCTGACAATATTTTTCGAATTGGAAATCGATTTTCTTGTATTTATGTAATCAACATTATTTGAATATAAAATTATTGTCTTCCATTTGTACTCAATTTTCATTTTCAGTATGTTGCAAAAACTGACTTTTTTCATGCTTTGCTTTGTAAGTTTGAAATGTGCATTCTGTTTTCAATTTTTGAAAAAAATGTTATTTACCGTATTCTGCAAGCTTTAGCTGAATAAAAATCACATTTTTCTGAAATATCACAATTCTCCAGTCAGAATTTGAAAAAATAAAAACTTGCATATTTCTTTAAGTAAGTTTCTCATTATTTCATTATTGTAAAAATAAGTTTCTGATTATTTTATTATTGTGTTTGATCAACAAATGTTTTTCATTTCTTAGAAATGCAAAAAGAAAAAAAAAAAAAAAAAAAAAAACTAGTATAACTTTAAAAGTTATCAATTATTCAATTTAAAATAAATTACACTGTTTCCCCTTCTCACTAATTGATCCACTTGTAAGGTAGACTGACCCTTGTTTATTAGGACCATACTGCGATGGACATTAGCCCCCAACTGTGCTGGTGAAGACAGAAATCCCTTGGTCCGCTGCTAAAATCTAGGCCTTTAATGTAACTGAGAACCATACGTCACGGATGGAATTTCACTCTGGGTATCATTTAAGGTTCCATGTATACCACCGTATGAATACATATGTGGATGTCTCTAAATTGTATTTTTGTCTTTGTCAAATGAACAAATTTGAGTTTTCATTTATGTTCTGTCCGACGACTTGTAGAGTTTCCACATTTTCTATTTTATTTAAAAGAAGGGATTGAGTGGCATATAAAAACGTTACGCACTCCCATACTTCATACCCAAATGTAAACTTTGAAACCGCGTTGATTTTTTACGCTATACGTAAATGGCAACAAAACGAAAACTAAATGTTTCAAGATGACTTATTTACTGGAAATCAGAATTACTACAATAAGATTAAAAGAAACCATTCAAAGCTTCTTGATAAATTTGGTGATCATTCTAATCTAATTTTAATTGGTAAATGCTAAAGTGCATAAAATCTCGGCATTTCAACTTTGTACTAGTGGAATTGAATTGATTAAAGTACTACTTTAATTTGACTGTAAATACAATCAGTTTCGTTTGTCTGTTACGATATATAGATTGTACTGACATTTTGTTAGAAATCAGCTATTTTTGTCGCTTCCTTGATATATCGCAGGAATAAATGTGCTACTTGAATTAGCACTGATTACAGTACGAAAATGTTAACAAACTTATACCCTAATTTTGTTACACACAGACAACTACCGACTCTCAAAAGCATCAGCAATAAAACTACACGGAAAAAACACCAAATTATAGATGTTTAACGTCTTTCTTGTCGTTTTATACAGTGAAACCAGATTTGATTACATCGTGTGGGAATAATTCCCCTACTAACAGGTTCCTAAAAGAAGTGTTTCTACATTTTTAATCCAGACAAACTAAAGCAAACGAGCGGGTTAGGGAAACAATGTGTACAGGAAAGACACATTCTGAATTTCAGGTCTGTGTTTATCAAGTCTTTGTATTTCTAATGATTATAGCATTGCAAAACTAACTTCAGAACGTACATCGTTTTAAAAAAAACAGTCGTCACAAATTATTTTGCCATAAGCCGCTTGTTGACTACCTATAATGTTTGAAATGCAAAAGATATTTTATAGCGGAGAGGTCATTTCTAAACTAATTCTGAAGATCAAAGTTCAATTTTTAATGCTTTTGAATAGCAAAATGGCAAAAAAAGTTCTATTTTTATGGTGATTTGGATAAGATTCATGTAGTTTTAACTAAGAGTTTCATGCTTTACTTGATTAGTTTAATTATGTTTATCATTAATATGACAAAATGCATTTATTTCATAATTATAAAGTAATTTATTTTTAGCCCACCTGCTCAGGTGAGGTATTGTGATCGCTTGTCTTCTGTCACGTTTAGCTTATGTATGCGATAGAGGCTGTATTTTTCAAATGATCTTCATGAAATTTGGCAAAAATGATTGCCTTGATAAAATCTAGGTCGAATTCGTACATGGATCATCTGGAGTCAAAAACTAGGTCTCCCCGTCAAATCTAAGAAAAACCTTGTGTATGCAATAGGGACTGCATTTTACACTGGGTTTTTCATAAAATTTGATTACAATGTTTGTCTGGATAAAATCTAGGTCAAGTTCGAAACTGTGTTTCTGGGGTTAAAAACTAGGTCACCCGGTCAAATCAAAGAAAAACCTTGTGTATGTAATAGGGGCTGAATTTTACACTAGATATCCATAATATTTGATCAGAATGTTTGTCTTGATGAAAGCTAGGTCGAGTTCAAATAGGGGTCATCTGGGGTAAAATCTAAGTCACCCAGTAAAATCAAAGAAAACTTTGTGAACGCAATAGGGGATAATTTTAGGCAAGATGTTCAAATAATTTAATCAAAATGTTTGCTTTGATGAAATCGAGGTCAAGTTCAAATATGGGTTATGTTAAGTCAAAAACTAGGTCACCCGGTCAAATTAAAGAATAACCTTGTGTATGCAATAGGGGCTACATTTTTTAGTGGATCTTCATGAAATTTTATTAGTATGTTTGTCTTGATGAAGTCTAGGTCGAGCTCAAATAGGGTCATCTGGGGGTCAAGAACTAGAAATACCTTGTGTAAGCCTTAGGGGCTGCATTTTTGACTGGATATTCATAACATTTAATCCTGCCGATTGTTTTGATGAAGTCTATGTCAGGTTCAAATCTGGGTCATCTTGGGTAAAAAAACAGGCCAACCGGTCAAATCAAAGAAGTACATTCTACGTTCTAGCTGTTCTCAGGTGAGCGACCTAGGACCATTTGGTCCTCTTGTTACATACTAACTTTAACTGTCGAAACTCCTCTTCAAAGGAATTTATCTTAACTAAACGTTTTAGCTACATTAACTGTGTTTGTAGCTAAATTCCATATATAATGTTTTTCAGTTGTAGCACACACTGATACCTGTGCTTCGCTATACTCTTAACGTACAGTGTTGCTTATACACGCAAAGATGTTAATTTTGTTTTTACATAGATACTATAGAATTAATTGTTCATATTTTCAAATATGACTCTGGATCTAATATACCTTTAAACAGAGGTAAAATTCATACACCATGATTAGGTCAGTATCAAAGCTTTTGAATTCCAAAATCTTGAATTTATTTACACAAATTCAATAATACGGACTTTTTGGCATAAAAATTAATGTATAAGTACTAAAATCACCATCACAAAAATAAGTACTAAAATAACCCCTACAGCCGGATGGGCATCTTTTAAAACTGATCAGTTGTATTATAATATCATTGAGTGATGAACTGCATATTTTCCATGTTGGAAGTTTATATAAAACGTTTATAATTTCAATTATTTTTTACAAAAGGACACGCGTTTTTCCAAATTTCCCGTCATCCATAAACCAGGTTTCATGAACAGATAGCATGTAAGTATAAAGATATAGCATGATACACCTTTTGAGACTAAAAAACGGATATACGTACATCCAGACAAACTAATGCCGATGATTCATTTTATCTTTGCATTAAAGTTCAAGAATGCTTTGCCAATGATTTTGTTTCGTAACCATAGCAACCATATTTATTTGGTTGTTTTTTGACGCACAACGTATGTTATGCATTTTTGTAGAGTACCGGTTTTTCAGTTAAGCACTGGCGGTCTGTAAATACAGAATTTGGTCCACTTTATCCGTAATAGGGTTTTATCGTGAATTCATTTATTGTGCAATTATATATCACAGTTAATTTTCCATGAAAGTCATGTGCTTTTTTTAACTTTTAAAATATTTTTCATAATGTAAATTTTATGGCTAAAACTTAAAAGTAATCGGAATAAATCACAATTTGGAATAATGACGTTTTAGAAATTGAATAGGTACTTTCATGGAAATATTGTTTTCATGCTTGGTAAAATGTCCCGAAAGATTTATGGTAGTCTATTTAAAAACAAATGCAACTTTGAACTTAAAAGATAGTGTCTAAATAACAAACAAAAAAATACAATGAAAAATACCACAGAAAAATCGGTTTTAGACGGTAAATTCAAAATAAATAAAGATATATGATAACCACTCTCCGAGTTCGTTGGAAAGATATATAACATAAATAATATTGTTTCATATTTAAAGAAAATCATGGGAAAACTTTTTTCCAGAAAGTAAACATTGCTCCTGGTTTCTGTACCAGTGCTTATTCTCATTAGTGAGTAACAGCCAATTTCTGTACATACACGTTGTCTTCTACTATACCCTAAGGGAAAAATACGCCTTGCTCCGGTTTCTTTGTTCCACATATATCCGCTTTCCCTTTAGAGCTAAAAGGTTGGTGTTGCTTCCAGTTATTCCTCAGGTGCTATGCAGACCTGTTTGAATTTCACAGTTGCTGTCCAGAAATTTTCTAGACCGATTAAAATTTTCCAAGAGTTGTCGTATAGAAACTTTGTAGACTCACTCTCTCTGATAGATCTATTATATCATAAAAGGAATGGGCACTGAAGGCGCCGAAATACCCGTTATCATACATAAATGTTTAAAAATGAGAAAAAAATGCGTTACCATGGAAATACGAGCCCCACGACATATACATTTTAAGCTTTTTTATTGAAAGCTTACGAGCATTCTAATAAAATTAACAATTACACAGATTTCTACAGGTAACAGTGAAAACAAAATACACTAAAAGTGTGAAATAATCGTACTTTCCTTCGTCTTTCAATATAATATAACTTTGGAGGGTCATGTTCTTCAAACCTTGATAAACACAGTTTTTGAAGGGTGAGAGATAAACGACTTAAGACTGTAACAGCTAAAATATTGAATTACACGAAATACAATAACTTGCTACGGTTCAGTTAATTTGAATCTACCCTTTTGACAAGGTATACTAGTACTACCTCCGTAAACTCGAAATGATATAGCAAACATCATGTCCATTTTTGGAGAAAGGAGTATTGAATATTTATGAAAAAGGTCAAGGTAGAAACAGTGGGATCAGTACAAGTAGGCAGAAAACGAATATATACATTACAGGCATAAGAAGTAGATTATGCGATTAATAATACATTTTCATCAAAAGTACACAATAGTTGTCTTGTCTGAGGAAATCATTTCTAAACAATGGCTATTCTGCAAACTATAAGATAAATACAATTGATATTAAATGTATTGTAAGTAGTTCCTTTCGAAGTAGGTGAAGTATTCTGCGAAGCTCAGGTGTTGCAGATTTTTAAAGGACTCCATTCATTATGTTCTGGTTTTAGGCAACTGAGTAATAACAAAGAACAAATTTTGGAGTTGCCTTTAAATTGGCAAAGAGGTATACTGCTACTTCAGCAAAACGTTCTGAAGTATGAGAAATAAAATTTGTCGTGTGCAGTTTAAAGTATGAAATGTCAGTAAATGGTTTCAGGGGATAGAATGATTCTTATTTAATATTATACTATACCAGTATCATTTAATATCGGTTTATGATACGCACAATACAAAGCGGGAATTCAGGCGGCAAGCATGTGTTCCCAGTGTCAGTTTCACAATTGCAAATCTTCATATCTTAAGAGCTTTGATGGTAAAAAATGCATTTTTAAAACACGCTGTAATTGTTACAAAATGCGTTTTTATTATCGTCACGTTTGCACAATACATGTAAACATGCTAACAAAATATTTGCTTAACGTAGGAAAGGGCGATGGTGAGTGGGGTGGGTGGGAGTCCTGACCCCAAGTGTCTGTGGACTTAAACGGAAATCAAGAAGTTTCCTACATAATCATCTTACTGAAAACATTTGTTTAATATTTGTTTTGACTTTGGTCTGCCAAATGCAGTGAATTAATGCCGAATTGTAATTATGTGTTGAAAGTCTTATTTTAACTATGAATAGCTGTCTTTCTGTCGTTCTCAGACATTGACAGCTTATAAATCACATACAACTTATTTCAATGAATATCTTAATATAATACAAAGAATTCAACATAGTAAAGCTGCTTTGAGCTTTCCGAAACTGTATGAGGATATTTTCATTTTTCTACTGTCAAGTTTTTAAATTGAAAGAGAAGTAAAATCGCAACAAAATTACTCAAACTATTTAAGCAGGTTTATATTTTGATGAAACAAAACCATTACTGTCTCATTTATGCAAGAAAACAAGTCTGAACCATTCGCATTGAAATGGTTCGAATATTTGTGTGGTGTAAGTCTCCCAGTACTTGGACTCATTATTATATTTTCTCGTCCTTCGGTGTTATTGGTGTGCACACTTGTTCTAGTGCAATCGTGTGTTATATATTCTGTTTTTTTTTCTGGTACAGGCACACGCTTGTTACGATTCTTAGCGTCGACTCTGGTACAGGCACATGTTTGTTACTATTTCTAGCGTCAACACTGGTACAGACACATGCTTGTTACTATTCTTAGCGTCGACACTGGTACAGGCACATGCTTGTTACTATTTCTAGCGTCGACACTGGTACAGACACATGCTTGTTACTATTCTTAGCGTCGACTCTGGTACAGGCACATGCTTGTTACTATTTCTAGCGTCGACACTGGTACAGGCACATGCTTGTTACTATTTCTAGCGTCGACACTGGTACATACACAATGTCATGCTTGTTACTATTCTTAGCGTCGACTAAGGAAATGTTTTAACGAAACCTTCAATTTCCCTTAACGATTTATAAAAAAAAGGTATGGCATAGAAAAGAATAAGATGTGAGTGACCTTCAGACATAGCAATATGTAAATTATGCACCTTTTATTTTTTTTTCAAACATTCAAAAATAAAGGAAAGGGTTCACTTTTGCCTAAAATGACCTAAACTCTGAATGTTTCTGATTGAAGTAAAGTTTTCTTCCATTCGCACCCCTTACCCCCTCTAAAAAAGAATTACTTTATAAAACTGCATTCAATATTTTATAATTTATCCATTGTGGAAGAATGACGAAAACATCTGACGTAAAAAAATACTTTTCATATACTGGGTATGGGAATAAAATCTGAAAAGTAGATCCCTCAGAAGCACCGAGAACAAGGCAAACAGTGAAAATTGCAGACTCGGTTTGATTGAGTCTGTTCATGAGCAGTTCATGAGCCTTCAGTTTTGAACCAATTTATTTAACAAATCTGAGAACTTCAATATGAACAAAGCTGTTGACCAAATCCAGAAAGATGACCATATTTTCTGTGAAAGAAGCTTGACCTATGGTCAAAATATTTTTGTAGCTCTACCAAAACATTCCTATTTTACTGAAATATTGCAAAATTCCCATTTTCTAAAAAAAAAATACTGACTTCAGCAATATTCAGTGACGTATTTTGAACAAAATGATACATGTGTTTCAAAAAATCACAAACAGAAACAAAACCTAAGTTCAAATAAATGCACATTTACGAAATAAGAATAAAAACGTGTTATTTTTACTGGGGATAGGGAAAGCGCCACGGTAAATAGAGAGAAACTATAACGATGACCCCCATTTTTTATTTAGAGAAACGATAGCGATTCACAATTTGTACGTTTGTTCAAATTCATTACAAAAGCTGTTTGGCATTTTCTTAAACATAAGCGTTAGTCCTTACGCGAAATTTCAGTTGAAAATACCCTCAAGTTTTACCTGTTTAACGTTCATAAATATTTCGCTTCTAATGGGACGTCGAAATAAACTTGATAATTTATAGAACAATGGAGACATAATTGCGACATAGATTTGAACAGAGTTTCTTTGCCATGTTTAAGTTTTAAAAACGCTGCTTAAAAATTCTGTAAAATACGTCATTTTGCGCTCTATAGAAAAAAATGATGGCGCATTCTAGCTTACGGTTTTGATTACGAAATAAGCAAAACATAAGAACAAATAAGTTTTAAACGCGTTTTATTAAAACATGTAATAAGATGTTTGGTTTTGTCATAATCATTAGCCACGCATTAAACATAGTTTTGATAAAACCTTATAGAAATAATATTCTGTCTGGCTTTTGAGGAGTCTACATTCTGGGGAATATGTGATATGGAAAAATAATTCTAAGTACTACTGGGTTCTTTGCGTCGTCTTTATCCAAAAAAATGAAATTTGTTAAAGGGCCACGATGATAGGAACTTGACATCTTACAGTTCTTTGGTGGATCATATATAAGCTGTTCACCACAATCACCGTTTGTTGAGAATCACAATTGAACAGAATCGCATCCACGATTTCTGAGTGTTGGACATCGATCAAACTGAGATGAATTGTTTTATCTTGATTATTTTGTTTATTGCCAATTTACTTAAAATTATATTTTGTTCCAATCAGTCGGCAAGAAAACCCATAGATAAGATAAATAAACTGAGCTAGACCGTGTACGCTACAGTTTCAATCAGCTGCATTATGGAAATGGAATATGGATTAAGAACACCTAAACCCTTCATTGAGCCGCCTGTAAATGATTGCATTATTCAAATACGTTTCAATCAAACCTTATTTCACTGCATGATTAGAAAAAGAACGTTATTAGACACGTTTGACATGTCTTTTATTGTTTGTTTGTTTGTTTGTTTGTTTTGGGTTTAACGCCGTTTTTTAACAGTATTTCAGTCATGTAACGGCGGGCAGTTAACCTAACCAGTGTTCCTGGATTCTGTACCAGTACAAACCTGTTCTCCGCAAGTAACTGCCAACTTCCCCACATGAATTATCAAAGGTGGAGGACGAATGATTTCAGACACAATGTCTTTTATCAAATCGTCACGGAGAACATACGCCCCGCCCGAGGATCGAACTCGCGACCCCGTGATCCGTAGACCAACGCTCTCCCTACTGAGCTAAGCGGGAGGGCTAACATTGTTTTTATATCTATGGCCGATCTTTGGAGATCAAAGTAATAGAACTTACGCTCTACCAGTGCTATTTCTTCTGAAGAATTACTGATGGGACAAGGAACAGCAAATGGCTGACTTTTACAAAAGAATTTCGGCACGTTGAGATTTGTATTGAGAAAATTAAAACAAAATGGTTGTGTTAACCGTCGGTACTGACCTATTTAACTTCATCTGATACCAGTTCCATCGGAATGAAATACGAATTTACAAAAGGGTACATAACAGCTTTTGAATGTATGTTGAAAGCCTTTGTGCTTTAGGTAAATATCATTGGTTATGTCAACTAATTATCGTAGGAACTAGACATTAACAAACTGAAACGATGTAAGCCAACGATTTCTCATTCAATAACGTACATATACTGCAAGTGATTGTTATACGTGTTTATGTAATATTGTAATGGTAATTTGATACCCGTAGTTTACAAAACTTTATGAAATTAATCTATGAATGAAAGATAATATTGCGTTATAATGTTTACGCTTTTGTAGGAAATAGGAATCTGACTGAAATGTGTGTCGCGCCATGAGATTTTTGGCCCAAATGCGGCGTTACGTCATTCGAGAAAAACCCGATTAAAGTTACGTCACAAAAATGTGTTCAGTTCAACACGTTTTCGCGTCAATTAATGCATTTTATCAATTAACACTATATTATTGGGACAATAAACGAAGGAAGAGACAAACGTCATTTATCAAGCATGTATTATAACATTTCCGTGTTTTGTCATTTCGTTTCATTATGAAATAACTGAGAATTTATCGCCCTTTGTATCAACACGCCATTTGTAGACATGAAATTTCAAATCGCTTATCCAACACATTGGTCATAGTTGATAGTTTCCTCCATGCACATTTTTGCAATACATATTTGTGGGTTAGTGAGTTTAGATGTCATAAAACGGAATATTTTATAATATTCAGAGGTTATTGTTTAATTAGGTTATAAAATTTTCTTTTATGTTCTGTTTTCTAGTTGTAAATAATGGAAAATCATTAGCTGACAGAACAATATTTGCAGAAAAATAAATCGAGGCTATAAAACTAAATTAAAATAAAAAGCAGCAGTTAATATAAACAATACATTATATGAACCGAGTTCTATTCTAAGAACTGATATCCGATCAAATGTAGTAAACAGGCACCCAATAACAATGCAGAAATAATAATTACAGTAAGTCTGAAACATGGTGCAAACGATTCTGTAATTAGAAATGTTTGTTCATAATTTCCTTTCTAAAATAAACGCCATGGCTATATAGATTCTTTGGACTGCGCGCAGTTGCATTAATTAAATGTCATTACCTGTTGGAGTCGATTACATAATCATAAACAACTGCTGTTTTCAACATTTCCCGACTTAAACAAAATTAAAGGTGCATTTACTAAGATTAGTATTGACTTATTCTTGTTAAAAAGAAGTTATTTATGTATGAGATGTCACTGAAATTATATAGGACATACTGTAACTGTAGGGTTCCATGTTTGACACCATCACCTGAACGGGATACTCAATATTCTGTTTCCATGGCGACAACCGAATCTCTTCAATTCGAAAACAAGTAGTCCAAATGTCAGTACCGTAAGAGGAAGTCACGCTTCGTATAGCACAGAAACAATACCAACATAGTACTCTTATTTATTATGCATGTTTCATAAATATATGCACTATGAATATTTTCATGGAACAAATTTTCCAAATAAATAGGTGGGGCGTTCTTTAAGTCCTTAAGTATGTTTATGGGAACGATCAGAGAGCATTAGGATTTTAAAGTGATATATGTGAAAAGTTAACGATTTTTTTATCTCCGGGAATGAAATATTGTCAGCGCAGACATGCACATATTGCAACTTTATCATTTTAGCTTAGTTTGTAACTAACTTTTAAGGTAATATGTAAAAGCAGTACCACTGTTTCATATACCACTGTCACACGTTTGTACATTTTGTGTCGTAGTATCAGAAGTCAAACCAAGAAAATGAAAAGCCTTCAACTTCACCTTAAAATTGAATTTCTTGAGTAAGGCAAGATTGTAATATTTCTGTCTAACAATTGCTCATTAAGATTTCTTTGATGCATAGCAATATATATAAAACTCACAGTAGATAACATTATGATAAGATTTTTTCATAAAAATGCTGGTTCTTTTTTTAAAACACGTCCTTTAAGGACAATGTTTGGGGTCTCATTGGTCGGGTGATTAATATAGCTGACTTTGAATCATTTGTCATTCATCATTTGGCCCAAAACAATCTCGCCCGGGGTATTGAAAACTCTTAAGTGAGGAAACCATCCTGATTGTCGTTGGCTGTATCAAGGGAGCTGGGTCTTTCTCTACCACCAAAAGCTGAATGTTGACATATAGTGCCAATAATTATGAAACCCAACAAACAGACAAACAACAATAAGACTTGTTCGTTTCTTTTGTCCTTAAGGGCACTGACCTCCAGATCTGGCTAAAATAATCTTTCTTTCAAATTAAGGTTTGGTCATATTATGAACATTAGAATATCAGTTTTCGTTTCTAAATTATTTTAAAAAGTCCAAATCATGAAATAGAGATGACCTCGCCGGGAATCGAACCCCGGACCGTTACCGCAATAAAGACATTTTCCCGTCGTAGTAACCAATAGCGCTATAGCGGAATAAGTGAATTATGACTTCAAAATATAGATATCTATAATCGAAACAGTTTACCTGGAGTAAAGCGTTTCAAACACTTTTCGATTTTCATCGTAAAAAGTAGTAAAATCAGCAAAGTCTCATGTGTTTCCGTTCAGTAATTAAGTAAGAAATATAGCACTCACTTCCAGATATCTAAAAAATAACTCTTGTTGTTGTCGAACGATCTGGAGGCCAGTCCCTTTAAGGCTAGGTATTATTCAGACAGTGTTTTTTTTGTGCAATATCTGATTAACAATAATTCCTGTATCATTCTGTAATTCTATCACATTTTGATAGGCTTTTGCTTAATTAAAGCACTGACTCAAATTAATTTTGCCAAATGTGAAGGTTTGTCTGCTTTATCTTTGTTTATTGTTTATTGGTTCGTGCTTGTAGAGAAATCATAGGTTGTAAATATTAAGGTTTAGGAGTTATCTTCAAACCACAGAAATATTTGATAAATGAACAACATCTTTACTTACAATCTACCTGACCATTACATGTTCTGCCGTACTGTCTCTTAAGATGGATACATTAAATATTCTCAAAAAGTTGTCCCCCATTAAAAATAAACAGTTGCTAAAACTACGTTCAACCTAGTCATGTGAAATTTAAACACCGGGACATTATTGCAAATGCATCAAAACGAAGATAGGAACACTTCTTTGAAAATGGTGATTTTTTAAGGGGCTGGACTGTCGGAAAGTGTGGCCCCTTTATGCAACCCTTTTCCGGAATCCAATGTATATATCAGTAAACTGACGGTTGTTGTGAAAAGTAATGTACATGTTGTGTATGCTGTCCAACTTTCATGTGAAACAACCTTTTCTTTCTATGACTTGGTGTTGATTTTATTCTCAAAATGTAAGGCTAAGTCTTAACATAATTTGATTTATTTAGTAAAACAGCTTTAGTGAAACAGTCTATACCTTTTCACTACCGTTTCTGTTGCGGGCCTACTTTGCGATGCATGACTCTCTGGCTGGGTTTGGGGTGCTCTGTGCTTCCAGGAAGTCTTTTTCTTACCTTTTTTTGTAGGATCTCCATTATGTCCAATCTAAAATCATTAAAGAGTAATAATGGTGCGTAAGCCTTAAATATATGATATTACAAACAAAAATAAATTGAATATTCAACTCGTGAAACGAAAACTATTTTCGTTATTTTACAATTACGGTGAAAGCGAAATGTAAAAACGATCAGGTCATGGATTAAGTTGAGATAGAGAATGTATTTCTAGGAGACTATAAAACTAATGGTTAACGATTTTTATTTTGCACGCACAGAGCAGATAATTTTTAACTAATTTTATGTTTTTTTTGGTTTTATTTAGTATGTAACTGAGAAATTTGTGCTTATTGTAATTGCAACGTATCAGGCAACTGCCTTCGTCCTTCCGTTACGCACTAGACTTTGGTCTGTTCGTAACGTATTCGTCCCTGAATAGAAGTTTATAGTAATGTTCAATGAAATATGATATTGATATAACTTCTTTCTCTTTCTTTTGCATTATGTAAATTAAAAATATTCTTTGAAATATATAATATAATAAATAATCTTGTTACCTTACAATGGATAAAGAATAGACAACTATTCTCTTGTGAAGCAATCCAATTTCGGAACACTTAACTAATTTATGTGACATATAATGTTATATTATGAAAATATTAATTAAGATTATTTGCTCGTTGCCTTTAGAGTGTTTTTATTTACGTTTTTGCAAACCAAAAGGTATACGTCACTGTTAAATGTTTAATTGGAACGCGGGTGATTGATTTTCATTAGTTCTTGTATATTCTTCCAAATGTTTTAAACATTGACAGGTAAACTAAGATACTCGCACTAACAATGGATACATATGTGTCATTTATTCTATATGAACCGATATTAAAACCCATTATAGATGGAATAATGCCTTTTTGCGTATTCCGAAAATACATATTCCTTCGAATGTCCCTATAAACAATTTCGTATAATATGAGGAACCCGGCCTTTTTTAAACTGTCCGACTACGAAACCAGGGTCGTGAGTTCGAGCCCCCCCCCCCCCCACCCCTCCTCCAACTAAAAATTACTAATACTGGGATAAGAGTCCCGTGTATGGGTGCTTTACACCTTGCACGCTAAAGAACCAGGGAAGCTTCTTAAATTGTAGCGTCTTCTGTATATTGCGCTATCCTCCGATTAACATTACCAACAGTCTTCTAAAGGAAGTCCATATGGGATACCGTTGGCGACTTTAATTTGGGAAACATTGGCCAAAGATAATAGAGGTTACATTACTTTTTACGACAATTCACCAAACAAAACAAAGAAAACGTTAACGCTTCCATTAAATATATAGAGGATATTTGTTTGTTTTGAGTGAATATGGAATATATCTCACTGAGAAGTGAGAAAATTTCAAATATTTTCACGAGCGCGTAGCGCGAGTGAAAATGTGAAAATTTTCTCACTTCGAGGTGAGATATATTCTATATTCACGAAAAACAAACAAATTTTCTTTTTATTTTATGCTCAATTACGTTGAGATGTGCATTTTACAACTATTTTAATCTCAGCGCGGGAGACAGACGCACGCAAACAGACATGACGTCAGACATGCTGTGACGTTATAAAGACGCATGCAACATAAAGTTCCATTTTGTTTTATTTTTTGCTGCATAACGGTATGAAATTCTCTTTAAGTAAAATAATTTGAATCGAGAAATATACTATAAAGAACAAAGTGCGGCTACAATTTTCATCCTGAGACAAGCAAATAATTTAAAATTCATACACAATGTAATGAGGGGGCGGAGCTATATCTCTCACAGTGTGAAAATATATAGATTTCATATTTTCACAGTGTGAGTGATGAAATGTGAATATATTTAACTGATAGAATACAGTATTTCATTAGTTAGCATAAAATAAAATATATTATTTTTTTTGTTTGTCTTACCTCTGTTGAGTAAATGTTTATTTTTGAAATGAAAATTACTATCAGTATGTGAATCTATAGTTTTCCTCGGCTCTGACATGACATACTTCACACGATTGTGTATATATTTATTACCAATAATCAAGTTACAAAATTGTAAACGGGACTTCTGCAGGTTGTCTGTGAATTTACATAAGACATTCATTCACAATTTGCTAGGAATAAAATAGTGTCTCATGTAAAGGAGGTTGTAATCTTATGCCTAAACATGAAAAGATCTGAACTGTGATTAATAAGGGGTGCGATGGTTAAATGGTTAAAGCATCAGTCTCTCAACCCGGGGGTTGTGGGTCCGAGCCTCACTGGGGTCACGACTACACCACGATTGCCATTTAAACAAAGAAGACGTTCAAGCTCTGTATATTCTGCGACAAACAACGGTTGACGTTCGGACCGGTAAGTCAAATTGCTACATGATGTCAGGTTCATAACTACTAGAATAAATAAAGCCCAGCTTTCTTTTTATCCAAATGTTTCAATTAACATGCAAGAATAAAAACAATCAAGGCCTTCTTCTTGTTGGCCGTCTAATTTACCATGGTTCATCGGTCAAATGCCTAGGTGTTAAAAAACAAAGACAAATATCAAACAGGGAATGCCACGTGCCAAAAACGCAGCCTCCCCGAAACATAACGCACTCATGGTTCAATTCCTGCGCATCTGAACCTCGATTAATCAGACAAGGTAAATATTTTGCCGATTACCCTTGTTAAATAAAGTACAATTCATCCTTGAACAGTTATATAAATGTCAATGTGGCATTAATTACGTACGTGCAAAAAAGGAATATATTGAAAAAAACCCAATTCTTTTCTTTATTTGTCGGCTATCAGACACATTAGATTAATATCGAATGTCATGTAACAAAAGGTTGAAAAGAGAACCAGTCTAAAACAGATGTTACTTTTGGTTTCTGTTTTTGGTTACATTCTCCAAAGACCTTTACAGATTTTACTAGATCTGTGTCATTATTGTAAGCCAAGTGTAACTTGAAACACAATCCAGCAACAACGCTAAAACAATAATAAATTTTGAGTTAATTACAAAGCCTAACTTAATATTAAACCCCTGAATAAAATCTTAACTAATCCTGGTATGACGCTTTAATAACGTTTCACAAAGTTTAATGAACTAAAACAGTTTTTAATGATTACTAACATCCTAGAACACCGTTGAAATAGTCCTAACAAATTTGTTGAAATAGAAACAGTTTATCCTTAAAATTAGTCGGTATCAGTTTGTCTAAATAAACTTGTAATACACTCATTATGAATTTAAAATATACCAAAGCTATAACAAACAGTTAAAGGAGAAGAGTTCTATAAGACTGGTCTTTCATTCTTATCCTATCCTCATTTGTTTCGTAACAGTATAACATTTGTACCAATATATGTACTCTATTCTGGGAATAAATATGTTTAAACTAAACCTAAACAGTTAAAGCAACAACATTATCAAATAAAGTAACTAATATACTGAGGGCATCAAACAAATATAAGTATTTACGAAAATGAACAAGATATTTGATAATATTGAAAGACTGTCGTTTACAATAGACAAAGTGGACAACGGTTTGATTGAGCCTGTTAATGCGAGTTAAGTGGAAATGCAAGCTACCATCTACGCCCGGTAGCCCTGGGTTGAGCAGAAATCAACATTTGCACATGCAAAGTTATCAACAATATAGATTACTTTATGTAATTAATTGTCTGGTGAACTGTTAGTGAATGAAAGTCAACATGCATAACAGGTCTGCCGATAGGTCCGAAAACCAGTAAGTTCTTAGGCTACCTAGTCGGGAAGTCATTTGCCTAGTTATTATAATCAGTAGAAATGTCAGTTTAAAAACCTATTTATTTTTCAGGTAGTTTTTGTACTGAATAATTGTTCTACAACTTCACATGGTCAAATGTGGAGGACTGACAAACATTATACAAACCACACTCTTAATTTGTTTGGTTTAACGTCACACCGACATCTTAACTGGTCTTTTAGCGGCATTCCTGGAACTCGCAGATAGAACTGTTGTGGTAATTTAGAAAGAAGTCTGAAATCATGTTTAAGTTGTAAAGAATTCACCGGTAACTTCAGCTTAGACGATATATTGCTTTTGGAAGAAAATGTTAGCTTTGTTGGGTAATAAAGCCTTATTGAGGAAACAATAACTTAAGAATGATAAATAATTTTCTATAAACAGTAAAATCATTGCAACCAAATGCACACTTTTAGACACATTTACATGTAAATTGGTTCTCCTATAATAGCGATACTGCAAAGAAAATGAAATTACTGTCACTCAATCAGATTTGTGTATTAATTCATTCGTAACAAAGGATATAACTACATCTTTTCTAAGCCAAGTAGTATAGTAATTGTTTGTGCGAGCTCAATTCTGACCCCCCTGACCCCTTGACCCTATTCTATAAGTGGACTTTAATCTTACCCTAAACTTAAAATACTAACTTGGTACCCTTGATACCCTGAAAATCTTTTAAATCTTTAGTTAAACCGAATGAAAACCTCTGGTTTAACCCAAAAAAGATTTAGTCTTTTGGTCCGGACGACCCCCCTGACCTTTTGAACCCCGGTCCGAACTGACCAATCCCGGGAAAATTTTTAAATTTTCACAGGTTTTAAACCCAAAAATTAACCCAACCCTAAACTTATAATACTAACTCGCAAAGCTGAAACCTTCGAGGGTCTTGACCCAGTCAGACCTACAGTCTTGGGTTGCCACGGGGTACATTGTACCCTCAAAATCTAACGACACCAGTCATTTTCTTTAATAAGTTTATCAATCAATATCGTTTGTAAGCTCAATGTAAAGCGACACCGGTGTCGTTCTTTTGAATATTTACTTTCATTCATAAAGTTAACCGCGATATGTTTACATTTGTAGTACAATTCGTTTAAACTTCCTTGTGATCGATTTTACGTTTTACAGGTGATTTAATATAAATGCATAGTAAATCAAGTGCATTTTTTAAAATATAATGCGGGAAACCAAAAATTTCAACCAATCAAAAGCCTGCCATTTTTCTGCCAAGTTGGCAGCAAACGTCATTTGCTTTTACTTTGGCCGAATCTTTGCCGAATCATTGGCAGAAATTTGGCAGATTATTTTTATTAATAAAATTGTAAGGTGGGTCATGGTCTTTGATCTTATTTCAATTAGTAAGTATATTATCAGGTACACATAGTAATTAAAATTTTTAAATTTTAAACTTTTAATTAAGCTTTTAATTAAGCTTTTAACCCAAAAAGTCTGTTTCTATCAGAGGATACAGGTTGGGCCGATATGTAGAATCTGATGTAACTACCCATCAAAAGCATAAATGTTAATTCTGTAGATGCCGAATCGCCCATAAGGGTGAATATCAAACTTTGTTCCTTGTTTTAGTTTAAATTTTTAAATTTTTTTTTCTTATACATAGATATTAATTTTATCAGAAACAAAGTCCTCAGCTGCCTCACTGTTATATTTCTTAACAATATACCGAAAAGTAAAACTCATCCTGAGGCCTATTATTTCGCCACCTAAATATAAATTAATATTGGGCTTTAGTCGGTTTTTTACGGTTCACCCGGGGAGCTTGCACCCTTTAATAAAATCTTAATATCTATTATATAATTTCCCGGGTTTTTCCGACTAAACACACCACTCAAAAGCATATCTAGTACATCTATTTTATATTTTTTGGGTTTGTGTTTATAAAATCTTATAATCTACGAAAAATCCAGGTCTTATTTTCAAATATATTTAAATATTCAGTCGGTCATATTTTTATATGTTGAATGTATCCAGCACCACGACGGCAAAATACTTTTCATTTGTATGTAATCAAAAGTATGATTATAATAGTATTCAAAGAGAAACCTTCAGTTTTACTTCCTCTACCCTTTTTTCTATTTCCTGTCTTTCTTTTAAGTTTAAGAATTTTTTTCAGCTAAATCATCAACTCGTTTTGTTTGGCAATTTCAGAAGCAATAACATCAAAAGTATTTTTGTTCTAAGCTAATTGTGTTTCTTGTTTTAAGAAAACATTTTTTACTTTTGTAATTTCTTCAGCATTAGGGGTAATTTCTTCAACATTAGCGGTTATTGCTTTAGATTAGCAGTAATTACTTGGGTATTAGCAGTGATTGATTCTCCCTTGTTTATCTGATATTTTAACTAACAGAGTCCAAATCATTTGTTATTTTTTTAATTTTATCATTAATTTATCATTAATTATCTTAATTGCTTCTTTTGTTTAGCTGATATTTCAACTACAGAGTCCAGATCTTTATTATTTTTTTAATTTTATCATTAAATTCATATATCTTTTTGTTATTTTTTGTAATATTACTTAATTCTGCATATTTTTAAATTATGAGGTGTCAACAATACTAATCCAATTTCGAATTTGTTTTTTAAAGTCATCATTTTAGAATTAATTTCTTTTTTAAAGTCATCTAATGCTGTGTCATGATCACACCTCTTTGTGAAGCGGGCCTTTTCCCAAATTTCAGATTTATATTCTGCAAATTTATTGAAAAGGGTATCGAGTAAATTTTGATTCCCTTTTGCCATTTCAGAAATTTAGTTTATTTATTTCTGTTTTGATTTCTAACTGATACATATTTTGTAATTTTTTCTCAGCTTCAATAATCTTATCTTTTAGCTCTTCATGTTTAATCATACTATCTTTTAATTCTTGAACTTGAGTGTATATAAATGTTTAAATTGACTCGAAATACTTCTTTTATGTTGTCATCGTCAAATCAGTTTTCTCTTCAAGTTCTTTAATAAATCATCATAGCTTTCATTTCTTTTTCAATTTTTTACCTTGTAATTGTTTAATTAATAATGAATTCTTTTTAAAATCTTTTGTTAATTCTTCAATATTCTTTACTTCTACTTCTAGTGTTTTTTTTAAATACTTTTGACATCTTCAAGTTTATAGTCATCTATTACACTTTGAATTCTTTTATACACAAACCGTCTTGAAACGGCATCGTTGGGTTTATCGGGTTTTCCTAGGTTGTTTAAATTTCATTACCTCCCATATCTAATGCTCTATTCATTGTGTTATCAAGTTCCTTATTTCTATGAAGATACGATTCCGTTTCCTTTTAAAGCTTTTGAATTGTTTTTTAGTAGCATAATCAATTAATCAATATCAAATTTAACTTTACTTATACTGTCAGGTTCACTTATTTGTTTTACATCTTTAAAAACTCCCATTATATAATTATTATATATTACCATAAAGTTTTTTCTTAAAAATTTCCCTTTGGGTTTTTGTCAACATATAAGAAATCATACTTCTGTTTTGGTTGCATTAGCAAAAGAATCACGATCTATTTTTTGTTCAGTACAAATCCTATCATTTTCCATTTACCTGGCTTTCAAATAAAATATAATGTGAACAGTTAATTCGATATCCTTTGGTGTTTTATAGAAAGACGGACTTAAATAAATAACACAACAGTTTTTGTGGCGTCCTTGATAAAGTATTTTGTTATTTCATTTTGAATTTTTTTATCTTCACATACAAATCATCAAATTTTACTACTTTTGTTTTTCTGATTCAAAGATTCTCACAAGGTTCAATTTGGTCGGGATCACCTGAATATCAAGTTTTTCATTTGGATCTACTTTAATTTTTTTGCAATTTCATTTAAGTGATTTATTAAATCTTGATATTTAGATTGTTCTAGGTTTTTAGCATACAAGTATAATTTATCATAATATATAAGAGGTTTTCGAAGTATATGCTTTAATGTATTTTTTTTTTTTCCAATCCAGAAGATCCACATTTTAACATTCTAAAACATGAATCGGCATAAAAGGATAAAATTGTTTAAAGTTATTGGATTTATCATTTTTTGTATCATAATTGGAAATTTTCCCATTTATATAATATTCATTATTTTACAATATCTTACATTATCTTACATTTTTTTTACATTATTACATTATTATATAAATGCAACCCAAAACTTAATGAAATATAAAAAGAAAAAAATTAGTCGGGCAAAAGATGAGAGATCTTAGAGAAAAAAAATGAGAGAAAAAATAAAAAAGCTAAAAATCGGGAAATGTATACTGAAATTTATAAACCAATTACGAAAAATAGAAAGTCAAAAAGAACAATTATCAAGTCATTAAAAGCATTACCTGGAATAAAACACAATTAGCGTTATTAGTGATGAAATGAAAGACATACAAACATACCAGGGTGTCCCACAGCTTTTCCCAAAAAACCAATACGTTTATTACCACCAAAAAGATCATAGGGGTCCGGATGATAAGATGATAAGTTTGAAGACACTAGAGAATTTCCCGGAGAATTAGAAGAAATAGGTGAAACAAACTGATGAATCAAAGAAGAATTTGTGATAAATTAGATGTAAATATTGTAAAGATGTATTATCAATTGAATTTACCTGTATTATCAGATTTAGAAAATAAACAAAGCAAAGATGATTGGATAAAAACAAGAAAAAAGGTTACCGAAAAATTAAAGAAATGTACTCGTGATATAAATAAATTAGTAAAGAAAAACCAGATGAAATAATTGAATTTACAGATGCAGAACCTATGACTGTAATTGAGTATGTTTCGGAGTTAAATTCAGACAAAAAAAATCTTAAAATTATGGTGAACGCTTATCAAAAAGGGATTGATGATCAGAGGTAATTAAAAAAGGAAAAGGAATAAAATATCATAACCATATAAAGTTTCACCCAAATGGACAATATGGTAATTTAATTATTAACTAAAAAAACTTTATGGTCAAAACAAATTAAATTTGCTAAGGATAGAATACTGGAAAGGAAGTAATTTAACACTAAAGTAGATAATGATTTGATTAAATTTGATTAATAAAAGATATAAACAATAAGAAAAGCATTCAAATCATTCAATAAAAATATATTTAAAGAATTAACAGAAAAGTCAGGATACCTATCAATAAAAATCTATGAAATTTAAAAAAGTAATTAGAGGAAAAGGGTTATGACGTTTGTCCATGTAATCCAAAAATTGGTTAATGACTTGGATTAAATTTTGGGGTTTCAATTAATGCTGGAAATAATAATGAAGAACTAAAAAATGAAGGTATTAGAAATTGATGAACTATTAAAAATGAAACATTGTTTACCAGAACAACATGAAATTTTTTATAAAAATTATTTTTCTTGAATATACACTTTTAGTTAAATTTTTAAAAATTTAGTTTTTAATTATATATAAATGGAACAAAAAATAGTTTTAAGTTCTGAAACAGTTAAAGATAATAACAAAAATACTCCGAGTGATTTTACAATCAGATTAGTCGTTCTTTAATTTTAGATAAAAATAAAACTTATGTTTGGTTTGGATAGTATTAACCTATGACCTATTTTTGGGCATAATATTAGTGATGAATATGACAATAAAAGAATTCTTTAAATCATAATGGTAAGGATTGGAAAGAATTATATTTACAAATGGTTCTTACAGTTACACAGATATTAATAATTATATTAGAGAAACATTAATAAGTAATGATGATTATGAATTTGATAAATCAAAAATTGCTCCAATAAGTTTGGATTTGTTTTTAAGTAGTTTTAAGAATTTTGATTTCAATTACAGATAATTTTAAGTTGGATTTGGAAATATCAATTTTCATACATTGCTTGGATTTGAGAAAAAAAAATTAGACAAAACGGAATGGGAACTAAAACACCAAATATAACAAACTCTGTGGATACAATTTACATTCATTGTGATCTTATTGATAATTCACTTGTTGATGGTAATTTCAGTGATATTATTTATGCTTTAAGTACTGCAGATTAACAAGAGCTTATCCTTTTACAAAAGAACCACAAAGATTTGGGATATTCTGAAATTAATAAATATATTATAAATTCAATTAGGAATAATATACAGATGTATTTGGTAAATAATTAATTTTAATATTTTGAAACAATTTTTACACAATTTTAAAAGAAATTTGAAATTATAAATTTTAGTTTTATATAATGTACAAAAAAGTTTAGACAAAAAAAAAGGAATATTTATTTATGTTGATGCTCACACGGGAGAAGAAATCATACATGGAACAGGTATCTTTGACACTTTAACGAAATTAATTCAATCCTCAATTAGCACAGCTGGAAAAAAAGCTTTGGAAACAGCAGGAAAAGCAGCACTTGAAAGGGGAACAAAAAAGGTTGGAACAGAAGTTGGAAATTTAGCTGCTAATAAATTATTGAAAAACTTAAAAAGAAACCGCTCCACATTGGTAATTTAATTGCAAGGAATTACAAGAAAAGAATAACAGTAAAAATAGAAAGGGAGGAGATATTCATATGAGAATAAATAGAATATTGTCAGATCTGGGACTTTACTCGTGCTGGAACTTCAGCTCACAAAAACGTATTAACGATTAATTTAAAAAAAATAAAAACTAAATAAAAACTAAAATAAAAAATAAAATAATATAATATATACATGTTTAAACAAAAGAATATTGTGAAAGATATGAATTACTCCTATTCAATTAGATACAGCTTTAATATCTGTCCGGGGAAATAATGTTAACCAACAAAAAACGGATATCACTTTACAATTAATGATAGAATTCATATTTTGATTGGTTTAATGCTTATTTTGAAGTAAGTTTTAAAGTAATAAGCTTGCTGATGGTAATATTATGCTAATGGAGATCAAATTGCTTTAATTAATAATGCAGCTTCATTAATTGATCAGTTAGTGGTTAAACAAAAGGGAAAAATTGTTTATGTTTGTAATATTATACAAAGTAATAAATGTAAAAATTTAGTTGAACTATCTATGATTATGCAAAATCAACGGGAAAAATGAATTTATCTCTTTAGATACTATGCTACTGCGAAAGTAGGAAGGATCAAGCTGGATATAATAGTGGTTTCGCTATTAGAAAGGCATTAATCCAAGGTGGTAATGAGGAATGCTAAAATTCCATTAAAAAATTATTCATTTTTTCAGGGTTTAGAAACTAATATTTTACCTCCAAGTCAATTCAAATAACACTGCAGCTAACGGATGAGATGAATTAATTTTAAGCTGGCGGAGACCCGGTAGAGTAATTGTAACAAAATTAATTCTATGGGTTCCACTTTGGTTTTTAATGAATTTGGGTTTGATCTAATTGTACTAAAAGATTTAAAAAAGCAAGAGGGTCACCTTAGGGAAATGAGGCGCCAATCAACTGATACACAACAAAATAATATAACCTTTAGAATAACACTGGGTAAACAAAACCACAACATGTATTTGTTTATTTACAACGACCTGATAAAAGTAATTCACAAGAACATAATCCACATTTATAAGAACATTTAAAATTAATGCGCCAAAGAAAATTGCATTTGAGCTCTTGTCGTCTTGAAGTTGGTAATGGTGTTTTTTATCCAGAAACAGAATACACAAGTTTTATCAAGAATATAGATGATGTAATTAATTTATTATTATAAACAAAATAATAAGACTACTGGAAGTCTCTTAAATAGATTTAATTTTAAAAGTTTGTTTGGATTTATTCATTTTAACTTGGAATAAAAAAAAGGAAATAATAACAGAAATCCTAAGCATATTACTTTAAAACAGCTAAATTAAATATTCCACCAGCAGCTAATATTCGTGTTTACGCAATTGTATTGTATGAAGAAACAGTTGAAATAAATACTATTGGAATGAACTTTTTTATTGTTTAAATAAAATAAATATAAATTAAAATAAATATAAAGTTATTAATGTCATCAAATTATATTGAATATAAAATAACCTTACAGATGGAAAAAAGAAAAATTTAGCCCACCCTTTACAACCAAAATTCCACATACTTTTAGATTAAAACATGAACAATTACATGGAAACTTTCCTTACTTTTAACAAAAACACAAATTAATAAAATTTTAAAAAAGCTGTTCAAATAAAAAGGGGTTTAGAAATTACAATTCAAAAAAACAAATGCCCAGTCAAGGTCAAAATGGTGGATTTTTAGGGCTTAGCTGGTTTGTTAGGAAAAACAATTCTTCCAATGGCAGCAAAAATAGCTCCAAAAATATTAGCCCCTTAGGCATTGTGCTTTGTCTGGGCTAGCCAGTACTGGTTTTATAAAATACTTGGAAATGGTATGATTTCAGTAGCTAATGATAAGAGAAATATGATATCACCATATTTTAAACACCTAATCAAAGAAAGCAATTAGTAGGATCTGGAGTGATTAAATTAACACAAAAACAAAAAAAAGACGGTGGTTTTTGGGGATGCTGGCTGCTAGTCTAGGAATACCTTTGATTACTCTTTGTTAAGTGGAAAAGGACTACAGATTGATTCTCAACGGAGACCTTACAGACAATTCCTATAGTAAAAAAAAAATAAATTTATAAACAAACCAATATCTAACTTTTAAATTGAACCCAAAGGGTAAAACAATTAAAAATTAAAAACTTTAGGGTGTATTTAGTAGAAATAATTTACTAAAATTAAAAGAAAAGGCGAGTGTGGGAAATTTTAAATTTGGACGACTCTGTTGGTCCTGGAACACATTGGGTTTGTTAGTAAATAACATGTATTTTCGACCCATTGGACTTTCCCCCACCAAAAGAAGTAATTAAGTATATACCAAATGAAAATACAACAATGTTCAATATCAAGACAAAACAAGTAGCTTTGTGGATATTATTGTTTATTTTTCATTAAAATGTTACAAGATAAAGTACCATTGTATGATTTATTGTATAAAATACTAAAAATTAATAATCAAAGAGGAAATGAACAAACTATTATAAATTATTTTAACTAAAAAGGACATTTATTTAACTGAAATTTAACTGGAATAATTAATATAATGGGAATATTCAATAATATAAATGGGAAAAATAAATAAAATAGAAAAACAAATAGAAAGCAATTAATAAAAAAAACCCCCATTGTTTTTTTAACAATTATTACCCAAGATACTGATAGGGATTATTTCAAAGGAAAACTGTAAATGCTAGTCCTGGTTTAGTTCAAAAAGGTAATAATGTAACAATTAAACAAAATTGCATCTTAATTATTCTTGTTGATGCAATTAAATTAGATAAGGGAGAAGCTAAATTACAATTAAAAAATAAAGAAAATGTAATTCTTCAAAGTTTAATGTAAAAAATAACAAAAAAATGAATCTATTTCTAAATTTAAATTTTGCAAATGAATTTAAAATAAATGATGTTATTTATATTAATCTTTAAACGTTATGAATATTCAGTTTTAAAAATTTATGGTTCTATAATTTAATAAAAACTTTAATAAAAACTTTAATAATATCTTTAATAAAAAACTTTAATTAATTTAAGAATAAGCTAATGTATCAATACCATTATCAAGAATATATCTTTTTTCCCTCATAACAGGGTAAAGATGTTTTATTTATAACATAACTGGAAGATTGTTTTTTATCAAACGTATAACTTTAAAGGTGTGATTACTTTGGGTTGAATTAAACAAAGTATCTTTTAAATTTTTTTGAACTATTTTTTTCTTAACAACAAATTTTTAATTTCTTACATTTTTAATGTTAACTTTGTTTTCTAATAAAAAATGAATACATTTTACTTCTTTAAACCTACAAATTCAAAAATTACTACACCAGCAGCCTTCCCTCTTTAAATTTTCCAATTACTTTTTTATTATTATCGAAATAAAATTTTGAGTTGTTATCGTAATCACTATTATCAAATAAATCTTTGTCCTTATAAAATCTTTATATGCATCTTTAGTTTTTATTTCATAACATAATGAATCATGTCAGTAAACAATAATTTACAATACCCTCATACTTTTCCTTAATGTAATATAAAAGAAAATCATACATTAAATATTTTGATAAATCTAGAATGCACATTCCAACATAACAAGGTCTGTTTAATAACAAACTTTCTTTTATTCTAAAGAATACCAAAAAGGTTAGAGTTAAACATCGTTGAACTAACAATAGAAGGTTTGGCTATGTATTTTAATAAAATATTTTCATCATGATTAATTTAATAATTAACCCTCTTACGTAAATTCTCCATCGTCTTACCGAATACAGAGTTGTTCATTAACTTAAAAAAGTCCTTTTCAAATGAATTTTTTGCTTTAGATCTTTTTGAGTATTAAAATCAATATACTTTTTTAACCAATGACTTTCCAAAAGTTAATATTTTATGTATTTTGTTACTTTTAACCCTAATTGTGTATATAGTTCAAGATTTTTATAATGAACTACATAATTTGTTTTTTTTCATTAAAGTTGGAACCAACTTCTTTACATTACTTTTTCCTATTTCAAATTCCGTTTTTAAAAAATTTTTACTATAAACAGAAAGCCATTGATCTGGTATTTTTATTTTTTCAGGAGCTAAAGGATAATCATTGGGGTTTTATTAATTCTTTTGGATATTCAAGATCACATTCACTATAAAGTTGTTTTACCTTTTGCAATTAATTTCTTAAATTGTTTTCGGATATAAATTTAAAGTTTCCAGGGTAAAGGTTGACACATAGCCCAACCGTAAAGATTTTTGGCGCAAGGTACATAATGTATTTGCTTTCTTCTTTTGAATTATTTAAACTTTTATATAATTTATTGTTTGCTTTACTGTAATCTGTTTGAAATATAACTTTTTCCTCCTCTCAGTCCCTTTTCAATAAAAAGATACATATCAATATCAGTTATTAAATTTTAACTTAATTCCAGTCATTTTTAACATGCATCCCAACTAACCCAGGACTACTAAAATAATGACAAGGTGGTTTGTATTTGAAAAGTTTTCTCCCTTTGAGAGGAGGGGTCAAAAAGACATTTCAAAGGTTCGAAGTCTTGGTTTGGGGCTAAGAAATCATGGTCGCTGTACGCATCAGACAGGGGGTCGTTAGAAACAAGCCAATTTTTATGTGAAATGGATCGGGAGGAAATAAAAAGGTCGTTGTAGACAGAATGTCGCTGATAGCAAGGGGTCGCTAAGTCAGTCTTTACTGTATCTCATGAACAAACCGAGTCTAGCATTGTTTTGCTTCCAGTGGTAATATCATTTCAACAACGTTTATATATTATAAAATTATGTTCATATATTTCTCCAAAACTTCGAAATGATGCATGTCATACAGCTTATTGACAATCAATGTCTAAGAAGTGTTTTTGTCACTTTGATGTCAGTACTGAAACTTATTATATTTGACGGCAGCTTAGATAATGATGGAATATGGGTGGGATTCAATTTAACGTATATATTTAATCTCATGCATGTTCAATACCAAAAATATGCAAAGTCATTTATCCAGAGGAAATCCGTGGCCAAAATAATTAAGAAGTTGTTACATGTCAGACAGTTCAAATGAACACACAAAAAGGTATCATTCTGATTACATAAAATCAAAGGCTACCTACATAAAATAATGACATTAAGTAGAAGTTGTGTTAGAAGATTTACAAAGGAATTTATAGCAGAAACAAACTATAGATCTATATTCATCATACATGTCAACAATATAGCATGCCGAACCACATCCTACATTAGTCGGAGAAGACAAGCTCAGTTTATTTTCTCGACACTGGAGTTAAAATGTTAATATGGTGGGTGCGCAGGAAAAATATTATTAGTTGTGATAATCAAAGATGAAAATAACCAACTGTGTGCATAAGTTGTGTGTTGCTTGTTTCCTGTTCAAAGACATTTTATGAAAAGCAACTATTAGCATTCCTATAGAATATACTTGTTCGGCCTGTCAAATATGACGTGTATAAATTCTAAAACCTTCTATATTACGTCACAAGTACAAAAAGAATTACTATATTTCATAACGGTATAAGCTTGAATTTCAGTTAAATGTTCTGTAGTTTACCAAAAGGTTCCGTCATGACATTTTAAAGTCTGTGACAGTATAATTGACAATACTACTGGACATATTATTGTTCATAAGCATATTTAGAACATATTAGTCGATCACCTTTTGTTCGTTGGATGACAAGGGATTATAAAGGTATCGGTTTCGGCATGAATATCTATTCATTTTGAATTTATTAAACGAGTTGAAAAAAAAAAAATTGCGAGGCTGTCGTTCCGAGCGGGTTTCGCCATTTAATTTACCATTATTTAGTGCTGCTTGTCTAGCACACTAGGCGCTATTACGATTAATCTAGATACAGGTAAAGCTATCAGGACAGAAGAAAACAGAACAGAACAAAAGATATACATTTATTCTATTTTTACGTAGCGCATTAACAAATTATATTACTACTATTATTTTTGGACAAAAGTGCTGTTCTTGACACTTTTCGGCGGTGTTTTTACAAAAGAGTAAACGTGTGTTCTCGTACTCACGTATTGTTAAGGGTAACATGGTGTAATAGGCCTCAATTTCACCAAAGGCGTACATACAAATTGATAATGTAAGCTTTAAAAATGTCAAACGATAGAAATAAGGTGCATATTGACAAGTTATATAATGACAGAAGTTCTCAAAAATTTCTTTTAAATTACCTCCCCTGATAATTTTAGTTTTTTATGAGTTATCTCCCCTGAAAATGAGAAAATAATGATTTTCTCCTTTTCCCTACGGGGAATTTTTAATTTCTTTTTGATATTTCTATCAGAATCATATAATGCAGCTTCCTACCGCAAAAATTTCTGGAAACTCAAGTTCAGATTCTCATAATCAAAGAAATTATATATTTCCCATAGGCATCAATGTTAACTTCAATACCAGTTATCTCCCCAAAAAATTACAAAATTTGAAAAATCTCTCGGTGAAAAGTTTAAATTTTGAATGTCTTTAAAGTGACCAAATTTCATTTAAATATTACCGTCCAGTTACAAGATATGAAATATGGCTATTACACCATGTTATCCTTAAAACACCTTTCTATATATGCGCATTCCGTGGCAAAGCATGAACGTATTTTGGCCCTAAAACAGAAAATGACATTAAACGTGAACAAATAACGCTGACATTCCTGCGCATTTCATGAAAATTATATGACACTGAAGGGTTATATACAGTCAAACTTTATTAACTCCTGCTCGGATTATTCGTACACCGCTTTTCGGTCGAACTAGTCGTCAGGTCCCGACAAAATCCCTGTATAAAGTATCTTGTTCGATGGCTCGAACTACTGATATCTCGGGTCAGTTTTAATGTTTCTGACGAGTTCGGGCGGACTGATTATTCAATTTAGTGTTTTTCATGTTTTACGTTAGTATATATACTCTTTATTTACACCTTTTAGCGATTAAAACATATATTACAAGAAACATATAACGTATGCTACATAATAATAAGAAATATACATACATCATTTTTTTAACAAATATCATGGACAGTTGACTGTATATTAAAGAATTTATATACATGCACAATGAATTGTTAAAGTATCGTTTTAAGAACAAATGAAGGATTTTAGCTACATAAAGTATAAATATTATCAGTTGAGTAAGTAACCCAAGAACAACTTACTAGCCTATAAATACAAATTGAAAGGCAAAAAAAAAATAAATAAAAGAAGTATTGTTTTCCACAATATTAATACGTTAATATTATCAGAATATCTTTCCACGTGATGTATTTAGTTTTGAACCTAGAATCTTAAAGCTTAATCGAAACGAAATACATGTACAGGCTTTATTATGCAGGTAAGACTGATAATGTTTTGATACGTTTACTTTCTATAGCTTGACAAACTACTTGTTTATTAGACAAATTGTTTAGTCATCGTCGGCTATGCAATCATGTATAAATTTACAAACACATTGTATGAGTTTTTTGTGGAGCAATTTGTCTATGCTATATATATATATATCAAACAATTGAAATTAAAACATTATAAGGATCTTACATGCCTGCCTGTGTAAGACGGGGTTTTCCCTACCCGAGGGACAGTGTGGAATGGAAAACCGAGCGTTAGCGAGGTTTTTTATCCATGCTGTCCCGAGGGTTGGGAAACAGCTGTCTTACACAGGCAGACATGTTAGATCATTTTTCTTGCCTATCACGTTTAAAATAGATCGTGGAGACAAATAGATTTGGGTATTTCCTGACATTATTTATAAAGTTTATGACGTCACAACAGTGCCAGTATTATGTGACGACACCTTAGTGCACGCTATTTTAGACAAGGTTTCTCCCTAGGGAAAGACAGGAATATTCTATCCCCGGCGCGTGCTCGGACAAATGTATACTTTTCCCGCTAGGTAGGCAAGAATAATGTATATTTTCCCCGCTAGGTAGTATTCTTGCCTACCTATATGGGAAAGTATACATTTGTCCGAGCACGCGCCGGGGATAGATATTCCTTCTTTCATTAGGGAAAGACCTTGTCTAAAATAGCGTGCATTAAGGTGACGTCACGTCATAAACTATAAAGATAATGTCAGGAAATACCCAAATCTATTTGTCTCCACGATCTATTTTGAACGTGATAGGCAAGAAAAATGATCTAACATGTCTGCCTGTGTAAGACAGCTGTTTTCCCAACCCTCGGGACAGTTTGGATAAAAAAACTCGCTGACGCTCGGTTTTCCATTCCACACTGTCTCTCGGGTAGGGAAAACCCCGTCTTACACAGGCAGGCATGTAAGATCCTTATATACTCCTTTAAGAAAGTTGCTCAGTTCAATATTGTATTGACCGTCCCGATACAAAACAGAAAGGTGGAACGATGTACATTCTGATATTAAATGCAAATTTAAGTCAGTGGTTTGTGTATTTTAAAAAATGTTTACAAGCTTTTAAATCACTGTGCCTTGCTTGAACAACAGTTCTAGTAATACGTAATGCATGTTTCACTGAGGTTAGAGAGTCTGAGTGTCTCCACAATATTGATGGGCTGATATCCGTGTGCAAAGCTTTAAAACGAACAAAATCGTCATCGTTATCTAATAGTGTATGGTACATGCGTATAGCGTTTAAGACTGTTCGTTTCCATTCGAATTTGCTTGGAAATTTTGCAGTTTTTAATTAAGCAAGGTTCGATAACATGAAAAAGATTAAATTTGCTCAAAATTCTGCAAACATCAGGAATATATCCAGTGTGTCCCGTAAAACATCTATTCGTATATAAGTGCAATCTAAAGTTAAAGATTTTACTTATAAGTAAAACTGGATGCATCGTGCAGAATTTTTGAAGGAAATTCAATTTTCGTTTATCGATTTCTGAAATAGCTAGCAGGTAGCCATCGAACCGTGTCAGTTCGAGGTCTCCGCAGAAAATGTCGAATGCACTTGGCAGCTAGCCGAAATAATCTTTCTATTTTTAGATCATCATTTTTAGCCACGTTATTCAATAGCTCAGAGCCGTAAAGAGCAGTTGGAAATGTAGGCCTATTTTTTCACTAAGGAAGCCAAGACTAAGGGATTTGCATCTCCAAGTGTCTCGTTGATAGAAGTGAAAATAACGATGAACGGCCTTTCCGGATGCGTGTTCTACCGCCATTGTGGATTTTCGCGATTTGTGTAATTCAATCCCAGCGTGAACAACCGAGTCAACCGGCCGTAGAGATCCACTTCTAAGTTAAAAATTGATATTAATATGCTTTAAGTTTTGATTGCTTGAATAAAAGTACATTAATTTACATTTATTGTCATTGAATTCATATCCCCATAATCGTTCGCTAACCGTTTACGCATTTCGTTTCGTTTTATAACAGTTGCAGAATCCATTGGAATATTTTGGTTCCTTCACCCAACGGGCATTAAGCAGTCCCTCGCTAGCCTTCAGATCTTATAAAACGAAAAAAGAAAAGAAAAGAAAAAATTGCATAGTAATTGCATAGTAAGTACATTTCAACACTGGCAATGGATTTAGGTTCAATTCCATGTACATTATAACTAGTAAAAATATAAAGTATAAAAGTATAATAATACAAATTCCATGTTCATTATAACTAGTAAAAATATAAAGTATAAAAGTATAAAAATACAAATTCCATGTTCATTATAACTAGTAAAAATATAAAACATAAAAGTATAAAATTACAAATAGTGGATGCGCAAGCAAGATAAATTTAGATAAATATATTATTATTGATATAAAGATATTTTGCGAATCATCATTTACATGCATGTTGTCCGTTTTCATGAAGTTCACGTATTATATATATTTTACGGTTATACAAGGACTTTAGAAAAAATGATGAAAGCATAGACAGTTCTCCCTTCGTACTTTAAAATGACATTTGATACATAAAATTTGTAAGTGTATACAGTAATAAATACTTACATATTTATGGAAGGTTGATACATGATTGCTAGCTCTGTTAACATTACATTACATTTAATTACATTACATTACATTACATTACATTTAATACCTAGTTTATACAGTTCAATGCGTGATTGCTATATCAAGATGAACTGAGAAAAAATGCGCTTTAAACGTGCATGCTTGTGTAGGTAAAACAAAGGCAAACTATGATTCATAACAAAATGATATTGTCTTTTAACACTAATATATTACAGCACAAACAATATTGTTTATCTCTGGTGAGTCTGTTTCTTGAATATTAACCCTTACCCTGCTAAATTTCTATAATGAAATTGTCCATTTTTAATATGGACAGTACCATTAACTGTTGTTGAAAGGGGTGCTTACCAAAAAGATTGAATGGCGAACAGTGCAGATCACGATCAGACTGCACGGATGTGCAGGCTGATCATGATCTACAGTGGTCGCAAAGGCAGAATCAGTCGTGCCCGGCATGATAAGGGTTAATGATGAGCCAATTTCTGAATTAAGTCAAAATTAATCTTAAAATATAAGAAATGCTACTTAGGCACATCTTATAGTCTAATTTTAATAAAATTACACTGTTCTAACATTTTTTCTACTTTCAATACCAGCATTCCACTATTGTATAAATGTATTGATTCATACCTTTTTTTACTAATTTCCTCATATTAATGGCGCGTATATTAGAACAGATAGAAATGCATCAAATAATTCATACAATATTTAAGGCTTCAGTCTATATTATAACAAAATTTCAAACAAATGCTCGACTTGCATATATCACGTCGTTACACGAGAAACGTCGCTCATTGTGAAGTGACGTCAGAACGTTTATTATTCAACATGCGCCGTTTATTTACAATTTTGATGTTCTTTATATTTATATATATTATATCTTCAGAAAAATGCAACATTTAACTAAATGAAATATAGTCAATAAAAGAGAAAATATCGGTAAATATAATATAAGATATGAAGTGTCTATGTTTAAAGAATAAAACGTTCTCACTGAATATCAAACGTTATGACGTAAATCTTGAAACATTCTTGAAACGTTCTACTTGTCACTTTGGGAATAACTTAAACGTTTATTACAGTTTTACTGTGGAATTATTTTACATTTCTTCTCTCGCAAACATACGCCATAGGATATGAGCAATTGTAAGTTGTCCACATCCATAAAGATAGAAAGTTGGTCATTATAACGCAGTCATATGTTGTGTCCAGCTCATCGGATGCGAAGCCGGTATAAACAGGCGTTGTTTTGTCGTCCCAAACAAAATCTACTGTTTCAATCTTATTTAAGCCCTACCAAAAAGGAGCGATCCAAACCCCGTAGCTGGGAAAGATGTTGTTTAGTTTATGGCTTAATTCCTGCATTTCCGTCTCGTCGGCGACTTTGACTAGATTTGCCTGTCCTTTCACACACGCATCTTTGCTTGCAATCCATGGTAAGCCAACCGAACCATAGTCATCAGTCAAAAGCTGTGGAAACATCGAACAATGCAGTTGAATGCTCTTTTTCTATATGTTTACAAGGGTATAATCTTGAAGGAGTGTACATGATACAGAAGATATTTACTCCAATTTCAGAATTTTCCACTAGTTATTTAACATTCAGTGTGTGAAGTAAACTATACAAGACCTCAATTTGAAGTCATATCCGAACAACTACTGCTAATTTCATATGAAGAATCCAGACCTCGGTCCGGTTCAAACCCACGACTTTTTGTTAGTGTAATAACCACCGATTAACAGACATGTATGAAAACACGCGTATAACGGGTGTTAAGAGCAAATAAAACACACGTACGTCTGTAAATGAGACATTTTTATCGATTTAAATTGTGTGTGTAACCCTAGTCTACAACTTTGGAACGAAGGCACGAGAATTCAGGATCAAAACATAAACAAACGGTCGTCTAGGAACACAAATAAGATATAATCAGGTTTATTTCAATGGATGAATGAATGGACGGATGAATATGAATGAAGTTACTAATAGATTAATTAATTACAGAGCGAACAGATTAAATGCATGTATCTCTAGATGACATGTTAAGACCACGAGCAGGTGGTTGTGATGTCAAAGCCACATGTCCCGACAAACACGCTGCAAAACCCTTTGAGCATTAAACTAGTACGACGACTGTGCCTCACATGTGTAACGTTTTCGTGATGATCCTGTAGTTGTAGATATTTTGGAAAAAGGGCCAGATCTATCTATTGATTGTAACCAATGATCATTAAAACACTATTCTGAGCAGTTTTATGCTGTCCTAACGGAACATGATTGGAGTGAGTATACAAGTGGTAGTCTGTAGTCTATCATCACGGCATTTCAAAAACATTTACCGATAAAAGGTCGGCATGTTGGATTATTGAATGGTCCCCGGTTTATAAAGCTGAAAGATTCCCGAAAATATCACCAGACGAGGTATTGGTTTAGTGGGTAAACAAACAAGCGTTATTGCAGAAGAACAGGAAAATGAGCTTAACGTTAAGGGCCAAAATTTCGATGGGTCTTTCTATTACACATCCCTGGTACATTTATTCTGAACTTATTTTTGATTGGGCGTTCACTACCCTTGCAATGGCGTTTAAAGAACAAAATAAAAATCAGATACGATGGTATATTACCAATCAGTTTTTGATTACCTCCCATAATGATACAAGTTCAGCGAGATTGTTAATTTATTTTAGGGTATATAGGATGCTTTGATAACTCATTCCCAAGAATACATCATGTTGTAAAAACGCACACACGAAAATCTAAAATCTTTACATTTACTTAGTATTGAAAATACGGTGAAAATCATTAAGGTACTTAAGACACCTGCACTTTAGTGTTTATCCTACTTTTTCAACCAGTCATAAATCAAACGTTTACAAAATGTTCCAGTATGTATTCCTGTACATTGCACAGCAAGTATCTATCAGCCTCTTCCTCAAAAGGGCGTTGTAACGACGCGATGTGCCGGTTGGATTGTAGCCGTATGTCATAACTTAATAAACAAAAATACATCGGATATGCCATATGATTTTTTGACATGGCATATTGCAGCAGTTCGTAATTACATTTATAGGGTATTAGAGCTGCATCGAGAAATACGCACAAGTTCTGCTGTGGAGATATTGCGCGACTTCAGGAGCGCCCAAGAACGAGTGCATATTTCTCGCTGTTAAGCTAATAATCGTTTGACTACATACGCATCTACACTTATCATTATTACACAGCTGATTTGAATTTGTAGTTTAGCCTTAGTTGAGTTAAATTGAAAATTACACCTTGACACGACGACAAACCTTGAAATGACACGCTCGCATTTTAAAATATGCGTCTGTAACTGTATTCTTTTGTGTTTCCATGATGGTAAATTATACATGACTTGCGTAAAAAATGGAGACATACCAGTAACTAGTTACAAGTTGGCAGTGACATATATTAGGCTTGGACAATGTGTTTAATGTCTAAACATTCTATTGAATGAATATAGCAGTATGCA
The DNA here is from genome assembly GCF_021730395.1 of Mercenaria mercenaria. Lineage (NCBI taxonomy): Eukaryota > Metazoa > Mollusca > Bivalvia > Venerida > Veneridae > Mercenaria > Mercenaria mercenaria. The sequence goes on from NC_069378.1 coordinate 6,560,234, forward strand.
CAGTATGTGATGTAATAAGTTGAGTTTTGACCACCCTTCGTTTCTACAATGCAAGATAATTATTCATTGATGTTCTTTATGACGTCATACAGACACAAATGAGGTGATATGACGACTTTCAAGCTTTGATAATGCTTTGGAAAAATCCAGTAGGTGTCCCTCTGGACCTTGCTTTGATATGAGATAGTAACCGTCTATTTAATATTGATGTTATATCTATCAAATTATCCTAAATTGCTTTTCCGTCACTTAGCTGCTTTAAATTATTAATTTACAACAATTTGTTCGAGAAAGATCTACAAAGCAAGCTTTTACAATGATACAGATTAAATCATATAGTATGTAAAATTGCAGTACGCCATGTGAAGAAAATCACTGGAGAAAAGTAAAATGTCAAAGTTATGTATTAATATGTTACTACAAAAACGTTTGATTAATACGAAAAACAAAGAACACATGACAGAATATTAAGCTGTGACCGAAACTATCCTTTACCTAATTGTGCTGTTTACGTCCTTTGCATTTCTAAAATACTTAAATCAAGCTTGTTGTTTTGTTTTGGTTCAACAGTATTTCAGTTATGCAACGGCAGCCAGTTAACCTAACCAGTGTTCCTGGATTCTGTACCATTACAAACCTGTTCTCCAAAAGTAACTAACAACTTCCCCACATGAATCAAAGGTGGAGGACAAATGATTTCAGACACGATGTCTTTTATCAAATCGTCACGGAGAACAAATGGCACGCCCGGGGATCGAACTCGCGCCGCCGCGATCCGTAGATATGCGCTCTCCCTATTGGGCTTAGCGGGCGGATCAAGCTTTTTATATATCTACAATGACGTGTATGCTAATACAATAACAAAATACAAATTTCAATTAAGAAGCCAAGTATTGACAGAAAGGAAAACACGATATTAAAAATTAAAAAGAAAATGAAACACAGAAAACAAAAATGCAAAAAGACTCTCTGCGTAATGAACAAAACATAGTTTATTCAACTTGTACACGTATACAGGTACCTCGTTGTTCAAAACATTAACAGTAAGGATTAAGTATTTATAAAATTTCCAGATATGAAATTTTGGTCTAGTATACCTTATGATAGTTAAAAGGATTTGATATCCAACGCAAAAAAAAGTTTGAAAATAGTAGCCATACATGATATTTAATATATCTTTATTTACGTGTCATTTTAGCATACAATTCATACTTTTACAATATAATGAAACATAAAAATATAAAATTATATGCAAAACCATTCTATTAAAGAATTACAGGAGACTGAAACGGCCACTATACATATCACAGTATTCTATTTAAATTACTATTACTATTATATTAAGATATATATTAAAAACGGAGTGTAAAAACTGAGAAGCTGGCATTAATCTGGGCTTTTTAATGCTAAAACTGCCATAAAGAGAAACAATTTCTTTAAAAATTAAAACAACTGAAAAGCCAAAACAACACTGATGTGTACCAGGTAAAAAGTGGTTTAAAAATTAAGCATTATAAAAGATCAGATCTGTTATAAACTGATGAATACCAGCCTCTTGTTTAAACATAAATATAATATATAACATTTTTATTACAGTCTCTTCAATGTTTTACATATACTGGCAAAAAACCTCATAACAACTCTCATGACTACAAATACATGTAATATAATACATAAGCAATTTCAACACGTAATTACAACATGCTGCAACATTCTGTATCAAATTACATTTGCTGTAACCGTAAAGTCCTTCAAACTAAAAATAATCTGAACGGATTGTTCTTTAAACACGGGATGATTTTTTTCCTTCAAAAAAAGCATAAATGTTGTTCCCGCCTAAACGTTACGTCTCTTGAAATGAACTAATTGTTTATATACATGTACACATATACAATTGTAGAAAAAATAATCCCACTGTTACTGAAAATCATCAACTAAGAACAAGGTCGGTGCGTTTTTAACGACTTCGACATAAACGCATTAGAATGAAGACGTTAGATTTTACAATTTTGTAATATTCATTCTCGGATTCAATAGACATAATAAGAAGTGTGTACTTGAGTTCTAAAACACTCGACATCTGCTGAGAATTGGCCAAATAATCATAAGTATATTACACGATGACAATTTCAGATTTATGTTCTGCATTTTGGTGACAGACAATAGAACAAGCAGACTAATTAACACCGTGTCTGTCTGTGTGTTATGAAATAAATCATTTTTTAATATCATGCATTAAATAATGGGTTTTCAAAGGGAAGCAATTTAAACAGAAAATCCAATAATTTGTCCGACTTGGTCAGATGAGGAAAAAAGTGTCTTTGTACACTTCATACTTATAACTAGTGTAGAAACTCTATACCTCAAACTCGCTTATCTCAAATTTTTGTCTCTCTCGAATACATTTTCAAGTCCCGACCCGCAAACCCGTGCGCAAAATATCATTTTAAGTTAATTTTAGTTACCTCGACCTAAAACGCTCGGATCTTTTAGAATTCGAGATACTGCGTTTCAAGTAACTTTTCGAAACACTTTTTGTTTTCATTTACCAATGCCAAATCTGAACTGAACGGTCTTAAACCCACAAAGATTTCTTGTTTTTAAAAATTCTACTAATTCGCTGAGAGCTGGATTCTTTGCGTTACAAATCATATAACCTCGCTTATGCACGGTATAAAGCATGCCAATGTCACTGTATTTATCTGCATTTCCATTGACAGAAGCAGGCGATAAATCTCTAGGCTGGTCTAAAACAGTTTTAGAAGGCCATGGATAAACTCGATCATTATTTTGTCTTGTTTCAGAACCCGGATGATCAAAACGAGCGTTCTCATGCCAACGCTCTCCAGTTATTGCGAAATCTAGCCACTTGTCCGGTAAACCATGATCGTATCGCTTTGTTGCTGCAAATCTTCCGGCGTAGTTTTGTCTTTTATTTTGACCTGTAAGTAACAAATTGACATACACTAATGTTTCAATGTCAATAAATATTGAAAGCTTTATTGTGGCAACTAGCATTTATACCATCCCAGAAAAACAATGTGAAAATGCGAGTGCTTTTCAGCAAACCATTAAGTGTTGAGGGTTATCTAACCTTGAAATCATTGCTAAAGTCAGATATTGATGCTGATGTTTCAGTTAAATATGAAAAAGTATATTTATGATTTTGGATCCAACTAAAACTTCTAACATTGGGAGTCCCGTGTGTGGATGCTTTACACCTTGCACGCTAAAGAACCGGGGAAGCTTCCTCCCACTAAGATTACTAACAGTCTTCTGGAGGAGTCACGTGTAACGGTTACCGACGGCGACTTTAAATAAACTTATATACAAACAAAATCAATACCAGTAACAAAAACTGTTCCACAGAATTCTAAGGTCAAGGACCCGTAATGACACTCGGCAATGTCCGGGAGATTACGTATTCGGCATTGCTTGAACGTAAATGAAGTTCAACACGGACATGGCTTTCCATAAAAATCCGATAATGAGGAAATCACGCACGGATAATTTGAGCTTTGCAGAGGGTCATTATTGGCGAGTATTATAATATTATTAAGTTACCATTTGCACTTTCAGATGTGTCGACCACCGCAGACAAAGTGAAAGGTACGACAACAAGGAGCACAATCACATGTGATTTTCCATAGTAAGTCATCGTAACTACAAAATAAATGGAAAAATATAGCTAGTGTTACATGCATATGAAGTTATATAAAAGGTGGAACGGGCCGTTTGCTGATGTTGATATAACTCGTGGCCCAATCCATTTGTATATGTTACTTTTGTGTTCATTCTATTGTACATATGCCAAATAACAAATACAATAAAATATTATTAAACTAAACTAAACTACCATTTTAGTCGAAAGTCTGCTTTGAGTGTGCGCACATTTCAAAATATTCGTGCACATACAAAAAATTGCGTTCATAGATACATAGACATTCATTCATGTTAAATTCTTAGTTATTGTTCGTAAGTATTGACCACTGGCACCAGACCAGAAAGAAAATGCCTCGATCTGTACATGTCATACCCTACCCCTAGGTATTCTATAAGAACCATGGTCATGAACGGGAAAATATACTTACCCATTTCAATCGCGCATTACGTATCTAAAACGCGCAGTTCGGTAAATGTGTACTGTAGATATTGAACAAGCGGTAATTTGTCTTCCATTGTGAACCGGTCACTTTTCTTCAATATTTCTTATATGAGAGAAACAACGCGTTGTTTATAGTTTTGTTCAATATACACAAAAAACTTCGTTGAACTTCCCTAGTGAAGTTCCGGTCTAGATTACAGACACACCCTGATTGGCTGGTGTGAAAATGTATGTCAGCCGTGGTTTAACTACACGTGTTCGCTAATATGTGTATGTGCAGCATAAATGTGCAATATGAATTTATTCAACAGTACAGATGTGTACCAATGTAAGACTTCAAACTCAAAATCATATATAAGATGAATTTCATTCATCATTTCGAGTTTTATTCAATTTGTTAAACTGTGAATATTTTGCATTCTGTTTTTGTTTGTTTACATTTCGCCTAACATGTGCACACTGCTGTGACCTCTAGACCGGATGTTCATTAGGGGAGTTCACGCAAGTTTTTCTGTAACGTTAACGAAAGCATAAAATATGTGGAGTATCTCTGCAATATAAAATACTGAGACAATGTTACTGGTGCACGATGGAAGATAAATTATCCCTTGTTCAATATGCTGGGTACCCATTCACCGAACTGCACGTTTTAGGTGAGAAATTTACCGTTGAAATGGATAAGTGCACTTTCCCGTTTACGACCATGGTTCTTATAGAATACCTAGGGGTAGGGTATAACATGTACAGATGCATTTTCTTTCTGGTCTGGTGCCAGTGGTATTGACATGTCACTCATTAATCTTCGCCAATATTTCCGGGCGTTTTCGTTAGTTTACGTAATACTGGGTATTTATATCCTAAAATATCTATATAAGTAACCGGTGAAACGGTTGCGTAGTGGTAAGGTGTCTGACTTCCACGCATATTACCCTTCACTTTAAATACTTTTTGTAAAAATGGATATAATGTAATATTATCGATATTACTTGTATTTTTACTTTAATTTATGTAACATATTTCACAAATTTTAACTGTTTTCTCCTGTAGTATTTATTTCCTGAACACGCTGGTGATAAATAATTTATATCTAAGACACTTTCAAGGATTTTTATTCGTCATTATCTACAACGGTTAACTTGAATACAAGTGTATTTCTTTCAATAAATGACCAGTAAAACATGATAAATTTGATCAGGAGTTGGCAGTTTTCATACCTATTCATTTTACAAATAAAATTTGAAGAAAAGAAAAGATATGGTTAGACGTAGGACTCGAATCCATAATCCCGGCAGGTAAACGTTTTGTCCAAACAGCTACCTGCACATGCAACATTATGTATATACGCAAAAGTCTTATTTAGGTTCGGACACCGAAAAATAATTTACGGAAATGTACGGAATATTCATGAGTGCCAGGTCAATACATTAAAAACACATAGCAATAATAAAATGCTACGAACATTTTGTCCAGAAAAAACTCTGATAGTGGTATCAAACATTATTACAATTATTTTAATAGTACAGGTGTCTGGTTAAGAGAGTAATAACTAATCATATACTCTATATCTGTTACATCATATGATTAAGAATACACCGTTAACTCCAACAGACTTCTGGAAAACACTCAAACAGTTCATTCCACAATCGCCAAAAAAAAAAAAAAAAAAAAAAAAACAACAACAAAAAACACAGACATACAACTTTTTTCATTCGCAGACAGAACTTAATGGTAACAACAAAACTCTTCCAAACGCAACCGCAGTTTAACAACATCGAAATACACCACAAGAAGTAACATCAGTACTAAATCATTATCAACAAGTAAGGCATCGGGCTAATACTCAATAAACAACAGAATACTAAAAGAACTTTCGCAAGAACTAGCACATCCTCTTAGGCATCTCTTCAACAAATCTTTACAAACTGGAAAAGTACCTTCCCAGTGGAAACTAGCACACGTCTGTGCAGTCTTCAAGAAAAAATGGTCCTACCATAGTTTCGATTACAGACTAATTTCTCTTCTAAGCACTATCAGTACAGCTCTTGATCGAATTATATACAAGCATGTTTTCAACATCTTTATTGCAAACAGCATTATTACATCTCTTCAATCCGGCTTTGTTCCCAATGATTCCACTACAGATCAGCTCATCTCTATATACAATACATTCTGCCAGGCTCTAGATGAAGAAAAGGAGGTATATGCTGTCTTCTGTGACATTTCCAAGGCGTTTGACCGCGATGCCATTCATAAATTGCAAGAAACAGATATAGCTGGTCAACTACATAGCTGGTTCTGTGACTATCTCTCTGGGAGAAAGCAAAGAGTGGTCCTTTTTTGGGTCTTTTCTGATATTTTACCTGTAAACTCTGACGTCTCACTAGGCTCGATTCTTGGTCCTCTACTCTTCCTTGTATATATTAATGGCATTGTCCATGACATCATCTCTACTATCCGCCATTTTGCAAACTATACCAGTCTTTACATCATCGTTGACAATCCATATAACTCTGCAATCACACAACTCTGATTTTGATAAAATTTCCAACTGCGCGAGTAACTGGCTTATGGATTTCAACCCATCTAAAAAAAATCTCTATTACTATCTCGTATAAAGTTCACAAACCTTTTCACCCACCAATTACTATGAATGGCGTTCCAATTCAAGAGGTAGAATCTCATAAATACCTTGGTGTCACTTGCCAACGATGGATCCTGGCTTGGGCTTATCGAAAATATCAAGATAAAGGCAGAATTGACTGCAAGCATGCATTAATTTTACAATTAATCTGTTACTACTCGATCCCTTGCTTTGTAATATATATTGTAATTACATGCTATTTGTTGAATAAAATATTGTATAAACTAAGAATACAACGTGAAAACAAATTATACTGTTATTTCAAGACTAGATATGTAGAAAGACTATTTATGAAAAAGTGTGTGTAATAAGTATGACATTAGGTGCAATTACGGCGAGAAGGCATTACCAAGCCGTATATTAACCTCTTGCTACATCAAGATACGTCGTATATTATATAAGCAAGGAAAGGCAGTTCAAGCGTTAAGACCTTAGCATTTTACGTTAATGTTTTTTTTTTAAAGAATTGAAATACGACCGGTGTCTAAAGTTTCATAAAATAATATACAAATGAGCAATGAATATTACTGGAACAACTGTTTCCATATTCTTGATATAAGTATCTGAAAAGGAAATATCTCGCTGCAGTTTAAATTTGAAAACGTTTCCCTTTTACTGAGTCTATGCTATTCCTTTTTTTTCTCGTTAAATAAAATGACAACGAAATAAGCTATGCTCTGAAAACAAAAAATAAGGTTAATAACATTAAGCATTAAACAAAAATTTTCGGCTGGGAACTAAACAAAAAATATTTTACTCTTACCTGTTGTTATGCACCTGTGTCAATGATTGTAGAACGCAGTTCTTTATATACAGGTTTATTAGCACCCTGATAAGAACTGTCTGGCCAGTCAGATGCAGTTTTTTTCCAGTTATATCTGTATGCTGGACAATCCTTTTGTTTAAATAAAGTATGCAGTAATATTATGTTGCATTATGCCTCACTCGGTGCGTTGAATTCTTCATGTGAGGAAACATTCTAACTGACCTACGGAAGGTTGGTGGTTCTTCCCAGGTGCCTGACCCTAATGAAATAATGCACGGAGGGACACCTGGGGTCTTTCTCCACATTCAAAGCTGGAAAGTCGTCATATGACATATAATATTTTCTTCCTTGGCGTGGGGAAATATACACCAAATGCAGCAGTTGTTGGTGAAATGGGATGGGATCCTCCAATAGTCCGACAATGGAAGACTATATGTAACTTGTGGTGCCGTATGTCTTCTCTTTCATTCCGTAGAATAAATAGACGTGTTGCACTTTGGGCTCAGTCTAAAGCTAGTTCTAGATGTAGAAATTGGTTCTATACTGTAATGAATAGGCTTACTAGTTTGGATTGTCACGTATACAGTACTATCAACCAACATATAGGTAAAAACATGTTATTTGATATAGTAAAGCCCAAGTTAATGGACGAATTCATTAACGAGTGGAAAGTATCTATTAACAGAGTAAATGGTATACGTAATGTAGGCCGTAATAAATTACGCACATATTCTCTGTTTAAATCAAATTTTGATGTTGAACAATATTGTAAAATGATATTACCCCACCAACATCGGTCAGCTTTCAGTAAATTTCGGTGTGGAGTGGCACCGTTAAGAATTGAAACTGGTCGATATGAAAATCTTAATGTTATAGACAGAAAGTGCACTTTTTGCAATGCTATAGAAGATGAATGTCATGTCTTGTTTAATTGTCATATATACGGAGAATATAGACAAGAACTTTACATGAAAGCAGAGCATGTATGTCCTGCTTTCTCAAACATGACCGATATTGACAAACTGGTTTATTTATTTTCAAACCCACAATTGATAAGGATTACTGCCAAAACCTGTTTTAATATTTTACGTAAGCGATCTCTTATAATGTGTAAATAATGTCCCTATATTTCTTAGTTAAATAATTGTGTATTTATATAATACATATAGATGTTGTTAATCAGGCCCTCTTTAATCTGATTAAAGAGGATATCGATTTCTTAAAAACATTTTTGAATCCGTACGCGTTAGCGTCTTTTTTGTATCTCAGTGTTTTAAATAACAACTACATTTTAAGTGATTTTAATGTCGATTAGCAGCATCTATGTGGTTTTTAACATATGTATATTTGTTTGAATAGCAGATCTTAAGTGTATTAAATAGTAGTCTCTTATAATTCTATTTTAGAATGGTCATATACATGTATTTGTACAATTAATATGTAAATGTGATATATGTACAATGTATATGAATGAGACTTGAATAAACAAATAAAACTAAAACTATAATCGTGTTGGTGCGACGTTAAACTCAACACAAACAAAACAGAATTATGCAAATTCTTTCGTTTAAGCTAATTTTTGTGAACGCACGTTAAAATCACGCAAATGGTTTAAATGAAAAAGTGTCTGCAATGCATTCAAATTAAAATTAAATCCCGGTTCACATTTGAGCAACATTTTATGAAACGTTTATTTTTTTATATATTCTGCAAGAGATTTATTCAAGGAACAAAAAGATCCATTACAAAGAGTTAGATCCCTTCCCGAAATATATATGTTATTACTTTGCATATAATTTTGCACTTACCTCCCTTTAATATAAAAATATTTTAAAAATGAACTTTTTCTTCAGATTTCAATATAATTTCTAGTTTTGTAGCGGCATTCAATAAATTTTGGGATACTTCAACTACCTGAAACAAAAGGGAAGTTTTAAAGCTTTGGAATTCATCAGTTTTCAATCTACCTTCGTTGCACAAAGACAGTTAATACTAATTTTCTAAACTTGCATTTCTTATGAATTTTGGCAAAATATGTATTTATCAATGCAAATATTTGACAAATTTAATACAAAAGTGCTTGTACGAATCGCTATTATTCCTTGGGCATAATATGTTTATTGAATTTGTACTTATGCTAGAATAATACCATCTTGTTTGGACAAACAGGATAGAAAAATCCAATTTTAAAAATATTTCGAGTGAAAATCTAATACTATTTAAAACTCAGTGTAAATGATTAGTTGCTTAAGTTTTGAACAAATCCATTTGTTGAACAAGATCTGATTAACCACCTTTGAAAAACAGGAAAACGTTGTCGGAAGAAAAGAACCAAACGATTTTAAACATAAGCATGCATTATGACAAAACAAATCTAGGTCTGCTATTTTATCGTCATTTTTCTTCACTCATGTAACTCTAAAATTAATTTTGTTAAAATCAAGTTAATATGGAAGCCCTGTAGGGACAATTGACGTCCGTATTGTTCACTTTTGACGTCTAACTTTTGCACTTCTAACTTCCAACTTCTTCACTTCCTACTTCTAACTTCCAAACTTCACTACTGGATGCACATGCCATTAAAAGGCTCGTGAAAGTGGCCTTATTTTTTCAAACATTTTAATAGAGTTTTAACAGGTCATCATTAAAATAAACCTCTTACTTTTTACTATTTAATGGCATTTTCATGACCATAGCTTTAATGCCATATATTAAAAAGCCATGGAATAAGTACATTAAAACCCTGGTTGAATATACCTTGTTAAAATGACTTTGAGAGCCATGAAAAGCTGCTAAAAATAAACCATTAAAATAATTTAATTGGCACCCTAAAACCCCATGAAAAATTCTTAATTGGCATTAAATTAATGTGCCATTAAACAAGTACCCGTTAATTTCACATTAGTTAGTAAAATACTAAGAGGGCAATTAATTTTTATACTCTGTTTATGACTGTTAATTATTAAGAATTAATTAATGGTATCATTAAATATGTCAGATTTAATTTTAATGAGTTTGTAATATTTTAATAGTATATCAAATTAAGGGCCATGACAATTTACCACCAGAATAAGACTTCATTAAGATCAACTTCATATTGAGATTTGCCTTATTGATTTAAACTACGTATTACTACACATGTAATAGTATCTATACATATGTACTGTTTTGTAAAATGCTAGAAGAATATTTGATTCTTTTTTTCTCATTATTTTGTAATGTAAACACATGTAACAGCCTTGTACAAACATTTTTCATATCTTATCCTCATTCTGTCATATGTTCATATGAAATGAGAAAATAAATGGATATTGTATTGTATTGTGTTGTACTGAGAAGGGTTTACAGGTACCGGTTTTTTTATTAAGATCAAGTGATAACTAATCAACATTTTTGTATTGACCACACACTTTGATTCATTGAAACGAAGAAGCCATCGGTCTGCTCATGCCCTAAGTGAATTTAAATCAGACTTTAAATCTTCACAATCATGTGTACTGTTCACTTCTCTATAAACCTTAGTTTCTACTCGAGGATTGGAAAATTTGAAAATCTAATCTGGTCTGAACACAACTCATTATGTAAATTCCTTACCCCACCCACTTCCGTATACAAATGCTGATTATTTGGAAATAGCTAGGCAGATAACTGAAACAATACTGCATTTGGTGATGCAAGCATGAAATTTGGCATGTGTACTCGTCTGAGCCTACTATTTACAAAAAGCCCGTTAACCACTTGAAAATTCAAAATGGCGGCCATTTTTCAAGATGGCCGCCACAGGAAGTTGATTTTGGACTTGAACACACCTATGCAGAGTTTATTTTTGTCAATTTTGAGAAAAATATCTCTTAAGATGCTTTGCATGTGCAAAACCTATTTTTGATACACAAAAGACTGGTTTCAAAATTCAACATGGCGTCTTTTTTTCAAGATGGCCGCCGTTTCATGTAAAAAGCACTAATTTGCCATTAACACTGACTTTCCTAGTCAAATCAATTTCAATGTTATGGACAAATAACATATTTAGAGTGTTGAAGGGCAGTTTTGTCTCGCCTGCGACTTTTAAAACTGATGGCGGACAGGGGCGTAGCTTTTCCGACGGCGACGGCAATGACGACGGCGGTGGTGACGTCAACGTTAAGGTTTATGTCAAGTTTTTTTTCTCAGAAACTACTCTGTTTATCGAATTGAAACTTCACACACGCCTATGTAATCATTAGGCGCTGTACAAAGACAAGTCCAATAACTCTGACATACTTATCCCCCTTTTAAACATTAGAATTTTCAACGTTAAGTCTTCGTATAAAGTTGTTTTTTTCTCGGAAACTACTGTTCAAATTGCATTGAAACTTCACACATGCCTTCATGGTCATTAGGCACTGCACAAAGCCAAGTTCCATATTCTGACATGAATTGTAACAAAATTACACCCTTTTAAAATTGGAAATTGTAACGACAAGTTTTTGTGTCTCTAAATGGAATATATTTTAATTATGTCCCTTTATGACCGTCACTGCTTGATTGGAACTTGTAGTCAAACTTCATATAAGGCAGACATTTTTAGAATTAAAGTGTATGTCGCAATCCAGGTAGACAATCAATTTTGATAAACAAAAGACCTGCTTTGTTTAATAGCTGAAACAATGCAGATCTACCGTACTTGTTTCCTCTGGTAGGCATGTCTAAAGACTTTATATTTTGGCCAAATAATTGTCATATTTGCAGCTGTATAGATCTGTACACGGGAGTCCAATTGCATTAAGACACCTACCACAACATTCTGTTTTACATGCACATTTGGTCAGTTCTTCATAGGTATTTGCAACTGGCGGGTTGTTGTCCAGTGTATCTGCCAAAGGAAACCTGACAATACAGATTGACATGGCCGAATGATTGAATGACATCATGTATGGGAATCCAGTTCAAATTTGTTCCCTGTTTGAAGGCTACCCACAGCTGTACAAGGCCAAACCCTTCCAATACAGAAAATACATGAAAAGCGATGACAATAAAAACGACATGAGGTTATGACGCTAGACGAAGGGTTACTAGCAACAAGAAAAACCCACCTAATTGGTGCAGTTTCTTGGAGGATAATAATAAGAAACTGATGATTTTATAAGAAGGGATTTGACAAAATAATCCCTGTTTGGGGGTAGTATACGCCATTTTGGGTGTCCTTATTTTGACTAAATAACGGAGGACTATTTAGGAAAAGGTCGAATTTGTAAATAAATGCTAAGGTTATGACATGGATTAATCCATGCATTGACAAACAAACGAATAAAATACGTAAGCTATTATTTCAATTTTATTCCAGGAGCATTATATAAACATGGATTAATCCATCTGCAAATATAACATCAACTGCTGATAATGCCTTTACAATAAAACTCAAATATTTATCGTAGATCTTCAGGTAACAGTGCATGGGTTAATCCATCATTCAATCCCAGTCATTTTCAAATAATTTCTACAAAATATAGAAACCAATACAATCTTAAACATGGATTAATCCATCATACAATCAGCAAAACTCTAATAAGCAACGCAATCGACTGAAATCAAGAATTGTTCCAACTTCATCTCATTTTAGTTTGATCAAATACATGATCAGTCCACTTCAAGTGTAATATAAAAGATGGATTAATCCATCCTTTCATCTTGGATTGTTATTACAATGCCATTACTGACTGTGAAATGCACAATGTAGGTTTATCTAAAATGTAAAACCAAAAACATGGATTAATCCATGCATTGAATTTATAAGAAAAACAATACTTCTACCGAACAGTGCCAGCATTAATTATAGAAAAAGATGGATTAATCCATCCTTTCATCTTAGATTGTTATTACAATGCCATTACTGACTGTGAAATGCACACTGTAGGTTTATCTAAAATGTAAAACCAAAAAACATGGATTAATCCATGCATTGACTTTATAAGAAAATCATTACTTCTACCGAACAGTGCCAGCATTAATTATAGAAAAAGATGGATTAATCCATCCATATTTTATTTTTGTGGAAAAATATTGTTCCAACTCTATCTCATTTTAGTTTGAACAAATACATGATCAACCCACTTCATGTGTAATATAAAACATGGATTAATCCATCCTTTCATCTTGGACTGTTATTACAATGTCATTGTGAAATACACACTGTCGGTTAATCTAAAATGTAAAATAATAACATGGATTAATCCATACATTCAGTCTTTAACGAAACCAATATTTCTACTTAACAGGGCTAACATTAATTATAAAAAGATGGATTAATTCATCCCCATTTTATTTGGTGAAAAAAATATTGTTCCGACTCTATCTCATTTTAGTTTGAACAAATATATTATCAGTCCACTTCATGTTTAATATAATACATGGATTAATCCATCCTTTCATTTGGACTGTTTACTGACTGTGAAATACGCAATGTCGGTTTATCTAAAATGTTAAACCAAAAACATGGATTAATCCATGCGTTCATTTTATTATGTGAAAATCAATACTTCTATTAAGCAGTGCTAACATTGATTATAGAAAAGGATGGATTAATCCATCTCTATTTTGTGTAGTGGAAAGATATTGTTAAAACAAAGGCATATATCAATCTGTCTATTTCAACTTGTAAAAACAAATGCTAATATTGTCAGAAAAAGATGGATTAATCCATTCCAATTTTATGTTTGTGAAACGTCTCACAAGTAAAATCAAACACAAAGATTAATTCATCTTTTTTCTATCATGTTTCCATAATTGCTACACACATTGTTGATATCGATAGAAAAAGATGGATTAATCCATCCCAGTTGCATGTATTGAAAAACACATAAGCAAACCGTATGAAACGTTTCGAATTTATGTAAAATCATAAAAGACCTGGATTAATCCATCTTTTCTACTTCCAAGTTACCAAACCTTTTTTTAAATTCAGTGTATTAATATAGAAATTATGAATTAATCCATCCCTTATTTTTATATTGAATTCTAATGTACTTTTCTTGTTGAAACACTCTTACGCTACAATGACGTCATGGTTAGTGCGGTAACTTCAATGTTTAGGTTGCGACCAAGAAAAAGCGCTACTATATTGTATCTACTGTTTTAGATTAAGGGCATATTAGAATCAAAATAATTTATAACAAAACCTAGTTTTAACACTGTTTATACATTCGGGCGATAATACGTCGTAAAAAAATCATTACCCCTGACGTATAAACGCCCATCCTGCATGAATAGTGTTAAACACTATTTTGCTATAAGTTATTTCTTTTAATGAGCACATTCGCGGATCACATTAACTATATAAAATCAAAGACACGGATTAATCCATGTTTTCCCAAGTTTTTACACTCAATGTTGATATTAATTGAAAAACAAAGAAAAAAGATTTATCAGTCTGCATTTATGATTTACTTATAGTATAAAAACATTGGCTTACCATATCAAAATAAAAAAGAAAAAAATCAAAGACATTGATTAATCAAAGATGGATTAATCTATCTGCAGTTCTTTTAGTGCAAAAAACAACATTTGCTGATCTTACCAAATAAAAAAAGACATGGATTTAATGCGATTCTTTCACTGGTTGTTGGTGCAGATGGAATTTCCGGCTGAGGCTCTGCCGAGTTACCGCGTAAATATATACCCGAGGGCCGGATATCTGCACCTAAAACCAGTGATATAATCTCTTTCTTGCAGATATCATATTTAGAAATAATAAGAATAATAATAAAAGCTATCGAACGGCTTTCTTTTTAGAACTATTTCTTTTAGCAGCGTATTTAAATAAAATACGGGAAACCAACGTCCATAAATATAATATAAATTACTACATAAATCTTCTACATATAAAAAGGTAAAGGTAAAGTTCTTGTTTATTAAAAGGGCCAGCCAATTGCCTCCAAAATCCTACTACTATGCCAGGCGCCAGGCGGAAAATGTCGGTAACCATTTAACTAGCTTGCGGCTCACGAAACGGCCTTTTCGGAACGAGTCCCACACTGGCGCCAGATCAGAAAGAAAATGCCTCTGTACATATTATACCCTACCCCTAGGTATTCTATAAGAACCATGGTCGTGAACGGGAAAATATACTAACCAGTTTCAATCGCGCATTTCATACCTAAAACACGCAGTGGGGTAAATGTGTACTATGGATATCAAACAAGTGGTAATTTATCTTCCATTGTGTACCGGTCACATTTTTCAATACACCATATCTTAGAAAAACAACGCGTAGTTTATAGTAATTTCAACATTACACAAAAAACTTGCTTGAACTTCCCTGGTGAAGTTCCGTTCTAGATTACAAAACCATTCTGATTGGCTGTTGTAAAAATGTATGTCAATCGTCATTTTACTACACGTGTTCGCTAAAATGTGAAAATGCAGCAAAATGTGCAAAATGAATAAAATATACAGAACAGACGCAGACCAACGTACGATTTCAAATTAAAGATCATATACAAGATGAATTTCATTCATCATTTCGATTTTTAGTGTAAAATTTTGATTTTTTTAAAATCTGTTTTTGTTTGTTTACGTTTCGCCAAACATGTGCGCACTGCCGTGACCTCTAGACCGGATGTTCATTAGGGAAGTTCAAGCAAGTTTTTTCTGTAACGTTGACGAAAGCATAAAATATGTTGATAATCTCAGCAATATGGAATATTGAGACAATGTGACTGGTGCACGATGGAAGA
Organism: Mercenaria mercenaria; assembly: GCF_021730395.1. Lineage (NCBI taxonomy): Eukaryota > Metazoa > Mollusca > Bivalvia > Venerida > Veneridae > Mercenaria > Mercenaria mercenaria. The sequence goes on from NC_069378.1 coordinate 6,576,457, forward strand.
TAAATTATCGCTTGTTCAATATACTAGGTACCCATTCACCGAACTGCGCGTTTAAGTTGAGAAATGTACGATTGAAACGGGTTAGTGCACTTTCCCGTTCATGACCATGGTTCTTATAGAATACCTAGGGGTAGGGTATAACATGTACAGAGGCATTTTCTTTCTGATCTGGCGCCAGTGGAGTCCCATTACAAACATTCTACCGACGAACGCTCCCCATGGGGCTCGAACCTTCGGCCTCCCTATCCCGATGCGGACGCCTTAACCACTGGGCCACGGTAACCGATATATATATATATATATAATAGAAAATATTAAAAGTTACTCCTGGACAAGTATATAATAAATAAAAAAGAAAAAAGAAAAACATCCAATGGGTTTCCTCTATCTGTATTTCTGTAGACAGAAATACAGATAGAGGAAACCCATTGGATGTTTTTCTTTTTTATTTATTTTTTATATATATACATATATATATAGTTCGTAGAACGTCATTTACAGCACGAGAGTCACCCAGGGTGTAAGATGGATTTTTCCAGCAGCGGTAAAGAATACCGAAATTCCCCGTCTGGTAAATAATCTCCAAACTTTCTTCTTTGTACATTCAGTTCAAATGATTTCCAAATAATTTCAACAAATATTAAAACCAAAAGAATCTTAAGCATGCATTTCAAAATTTGCCTTAATTACGTGTGTATAAATATTTATTTCAACGGTCCGGCGTTAAAGACCTAGTGGGCCAAGTGATTTCTGTCTTCATTGGTACAGTTGAGGGCTGATGACTGTTCTAATAAACTAGGGTCAAGTCAGTCTACCTTAATGTACTGTATCAATTAGTAAGAAGGGGAAACAGTGAATTTTATTTTAAAAACACGTAATACATATTTGTGCATTTTTGTGAAAAGAAAAATATTTGTTGATTAAACATCATAATAAAATAATAAGAAACCTATTTAGGAATACGTTACAAATTTCATTAATGGTTTTTAGGGAAAAAATCAAGTTTTTATTTTTTCGAGTTCTGTTTGGAGATGTGCACTAATTCAAAATCTTATAAAAATGTAACATTTACTCATCTAAAAATTTTGTTTTAATGCTTGCAGAATATTGTGAGTAACATTTGTCTCAGATTGAAAACCGTAGATTTTCAACAACAACAACAACAACAATAATAATAATAATAATAAAAATCAACATTGATCAAAGGAAAATCAATTTCTTTCAACTCTACTACACACATCTTCACGGTCTAGCTGGGACCCCTTCCGTGCTAATTGCCCTTTAATCAACTACTGTTACATAATCGCTGATAAGCAACAGATAAGATTGGAGTTGTTAATTAGATTGCGGGGACACATATATAGTAGTGGATCTAGGCCTCTACAATGCAGTAGCTGGATTAATGCTTAAAAATGCGCATAATACCACTTTTATGAATTTTGTACATGTATATAAATGTAATGGATGAAATAAGTACCCGCACGGTTATAAAATTCATCCTCATTAATCGCTGATGAAACGACTACTGTTTCAGTTAGACTGGTTTTTTTCTGACTATTTATGTAATGGTGGTAACTTTGATTGATATTTGTTTATTTATCAACTAGAAGTAGTACCACATATATTTTACGTGACTATTAAAATGTTATATGTGTGTATACTATGTATACGTTACAACGATGTACGTATGTACAAGTTGAAATAAATTATATGTTCTGTTCTGTTCTGTTCCTCTACAAATTCCCCCATGCTGTATTGGTCAAGATGGTAGAAGTTATTTTTTTTTTTTTTTTGCCGAGGCAATCCGGATTCGACTCCCGGCTAAAACTGCATGTTCTAATGTTGATTAAATGGCCAGGTTTCATTTAAAAAGAAGAAGAAAAAACCGATCATTTTAGCCAAAATCTGGAGCCCAGACCCTCAAATATTGATAGAAAAAGATGGATTTGCTGTAGTAAAACATTCGTGGACTATCTCAAATGGAAGCCAAAGACATGGAATAATTCAGTCTTTCTTTTTGCGCATTTCCAAAATTAAAATAAAAAAATCCACATTCACGGACAATCACAAATTCAAAATCAATGATTTCGTGTCACCCATCCTTTCTTGCACTTTTCAAAAAATTCTGCATTCAATTTTGATATTCATTGATAGATTTTTCATTACAAGCAATTAAGAAGGATTTATAATTTATCATTTTCTTTACATTCACAGATCCTTACATACGAGAGAGCGCTATACAGATGGAAAATAATTTTTAATCAATCCCAATCGCAGACATGTTGTAAAAATATTAGACTGGCTCCCGTCCCTATGTTTGTTCTTATTTATATACATATCAGTTTTCTTCATTAAGAGGGAAGTAACTCCAGAAGGTTGTTTCTACATTGATATTTTTTATTGCCCCTGGCTCCGAACATAGTGTATGGTTCAGCCATCAGATAAAATTGTGCTATTTTAGAGGCGTAAAATTTTCTTACAAAATGTTTCCAGTATTTATATAAAAATAACCATGCAGCCAGGGAGCCAGGATATAAAAATATATCCCTCGGTCATTTCAAAGGCCAAACGTTTTACATTCTTTCAGACTTGTATAAGTTAAATGAACGCTGATATTGACGGAAATAGATGTATAATACAAATATTTCAAAGCCATGAATAAATCCATCATTTCCTCTTGCGCGTGTCCGAACTTTTTTGCCACTTAATGTTAATATCCAATTTAATCCATCCCTATTGTTAAAATCAAATGCATATATTAATCCATTCTGTTGTGTGCACTTTTACAACACTCTTGCATACAATGCAAAATAATTATGATAATATGTCAACATCCAAAGATTCGAACAAACACGCTGTCCTTCATTCAGTTGATAAAATATCGTCTGCTACCATCTTGATGATATAGTATTTTGATTATTAGGTAACAGCAGTCATTCAGCATTTACTTATAAAATCATTAAGTGAAATTTGTGTTCATATCCTTTGATGTTTTTTGTTTCCAAGTAATTCCGCAGATGTTTTATGTTGTTCCAAGATTATTTTGTTTCCGTGGTACTGATATTGTTCATGATCATTAACATGTTAACATACTTTTAATCAAATGTTACATAGGCATTAAACTGATTAATCCGTCTCAACAGTTTCAACATTAATTTACATTAAAATCATACACATTAATTATAAAAGGCAAAGTACCCTGCGCCGCTAATTGAATCGTCCAATCAGCGGGAACACGCATTGTGTGTTTATCTAGCCCGTGGCGATAACATCCTGTTGAAGTGACAGCACTCGAGAATATACTCTGTCATTAATTCTTCAGTGGAAGACTTGGACAATAGGGTAAGTACATATTTGATTTATAATTATCTTTTAATTTTAATTAACTGAATTAGAAAAAATATGAATAGTGCGTTTAATTCTTTTTTTAAGAACACATCATTAAACATATTTTTGTGCATCCGAAACACGAGTTTCTTCGTATTTCAGTGAAAATGTAGATCTTACGAATTGCTGTATAACGAAATAAAAGTGAATGAAGAACATTTCAACTGACTAAATTTTGAAATATCGATATGAAAAATTCAGAATATAGCCGGAAACAATTCATTCATTCATTCATTCATTCATTCATTCATTCATTCCATCAATCAATCAAAATTCATTTAAATATCATTTCATTAGTAATCGACATCAAACATTGATGTTACAAGGGTTTGAAATAAAGTCGAAGAAAAAAATTTATCATGTAAAAATTTTTCATGAATGCCATTGGAATTAAACGAGAAAAAAAGTTGCAAGGAAGAAAAAAGCAACTACAGTACCGATAAAAAGTTTCATTTCGTATAAGCAAATTTCTTTACGAATGAATTGGGCGACACAGACATTAATTAATTCATTCGTTCAAAACTGTAATCTCAAAAAATGCATTAATGAAGTTTAATATATTTATGATATTTCATCTTAAGAAATTGGGTAATCTAAGCGTCATATTATACTGTCAAAATAACGCTATTTCAAGACTTAAGTGTAAGCAGTTTTGATGTATACGTAATATTGTTTCGAAGTATTATATCAAAAATTATATCTGTCACTACGAAATAAATTAACACACCCACTCCTTTGTTTACCTAGGGTCTATATATTTCGGAAAGACTTGCATGAACAATATATATCTCGCGGGAAGGCCTATATGTGCACGTAAACCGCTATTCTATTACACTAGCCAGACCTGTTCACGTGCACTTAGAGACATGCGCACGTGCATCACAAATTATTCTGAAAACAGAGGTCATCTGTTAGTAAATTATTCGAGTAGGTCTGTAATTCAGATCTTGTAAAGAACAACAACAACAAAAAACTCAAACTAGAATCATTCCTTTCATTTTAACTACCACTGATTAGGCATGTATACAATATTACATAATTATTTCGAATGATTGGCAACTCCAGTACAGAATAATGTATATTAAATTGGTTCCAGGATGAAATACTGAAGCTGAATGTTACACTGCATAATATCTTAAATTTCATTTAGGTTAATCTATGAGATTTGGATACTTTTAGATTTTATTAAGTACTAGTGCGCCTTCCAATTTGCAGCTTTATCTTCTTTACAACATTTATTCATCAGTTGGCTGTTACTGCAGTGTATTTTTCTTTCAAAATTACATAATTCCGAAAGAGCGCACTTGTGATACACAGTAAAACGTGCATTATATACAGGGACGAATCCAAGATAAGCGCGGGTTTTCTAGGGGACCCGTGATCCATGAATATGCTCCCTCGGACAATTGTTTTTGATGTGTAATTGAAATAGTGCAATCTAATTTTAATCTGGGCGTGACTATTTGAGGCATAAAAGCAATATGAGCTGCGCCATGAGAAAACCAACATTTTTACTTTGCGACCAGCATGGATCCAGACCAGTCTGTGCATCCTCGCAGTCTGGTCAGGATCCATGCTGTTCGCTAACGGTTTCTCTAATTGCAATATGCTTTGAAAGCGAACAAAGTGGATCCGGACCAGAATGCGTGGATGCGCAAGCTGGTCTGGATCCATGCTGGTCGCAAAGCCACCATGTTGGTTTTCTCATGTTGCGGCTCATAAGATGAAGTTGAGACTGTCGTCCGGTCCCTACATTTCAACGATTATAAATTTGCGAGCGAAGCAAACCAGATATATCAATTTTAGGACATGAAATGTATGCTTGCCGCCCCGCCCCCTCCCAACACACACATACAAACACAAACACAAACATGCACAAGGTAATAATTTTTCAATACGGACGAAAGAAATTTTTATTAAGGAATAGCTTATAGCAAAACCGTGTTTTAACGTTATTTATACAAGACAGACGGTTGTACGTCTGGCGTAACAGTTTCACAGTCCGACCGCTTAGCTCAGTAAGGGGAGCTCAGATCTACGGATCGTGGGTCGTGAGTTGGATCCCTGGACGGTGCGTATGTTCTCCGTGACGATTCGATAGAATACATTGTGTCTGAAATCATTCGTACTCCCGCTCAGATTAATCTGTGGAAGTTGACAGTTAATGCTGAGAACAGGTTTTTACTGGTACACTGATAAGGCTAACTGCCCTCTGTTACATAACTGAAATACTGTTGAAAAATGACGTTAAACCCAAAACTAACTAAAAGTAATAATTTCACGAGGGCGCAGAGTTAACCGGACATCGACGGCCTTTAAGTGTAAGAAAGACCTGCCGACAAGCTTCATTAAACACCTCAGGCGCTCCGCGCTCATGGTGTCACATGCAGAAAGATCTCGTACTCGGCTGATAATCTATACTTTAACATGTTTTTAAAAACATAAAAAATAAATACGTGTTTTCATAATGATCTGAAATAAATCAAACATAAATATGTGTTTTCACAATGGCCTGAAATAAACATGTGTTTTCATAGTACCATGTAATAGATCCAAAGATTGTCGTTTTAGCGAAGGCCAGAAGGCCACAGGGACATGTCGTTCATTGCGATCATTTTAAAATGTTTTAAAAATCGAAATAATAGAAAAGTTTGAATGTATGTACATTTTGCTCGTTATCAAACAATATCATAAGTGTTGCCACAGTGAACGTATACCTCCAGGCAAGGAGGTGGAGATACTACCTCCGTGCTCGTGCTCTCAGGTTGTAAATCCAAGGGAGACTAATAATACACTTGATCATGTCGTATAGCTTAAGTTTTTAGCTATGAAATGTTAGCAGCTTCAGTTAAATATTTCACAAGTAGTTTCTAAAAAATTAAGTAAAGCTTTTTAATTGATGCGAAAAGTTAACGGACTTGAATACTGGATGCCTGTAAAAAAATTTAACACAAAAAGATTAGACGTTTATGACGATTATTTTAGTTGTCTATAAAACACGAAGAAAGAAACATCAAATAAAAATCGTTTTAGATTAAAAAAAAAGTCCTTGCAAAAATATTATACTGACCGCGAGACTGAAAATCAAAATCTTTATTTTAGCAAACACATCATTTTCACACATTTGGACAAAATTAAAACATTAAGTTAGAAAAATATCCATCGGAACTTGTACAGTCACAAAGAAAAAAATAAACCTGTCATGTCACTGTCACATATTTCATCAAAATGTACATGAGAGAATTATTTTGCATTTTAAAGTACAGTAATCCTAAATATAGGTGATCAAGCAGCCAGATAATGGCGGAAAGAAATAATCCTCCATTTTTCCCCAGTAAAAGTGGCATTTTCATGTTTTATATAAGACAGGTCCTTTTTTTTTTATTTCATTATTGACTTATACCCGACATTTTGGTAGCATTTCAAGGAGTTTTTTTTTTGCTTTTAGCTTTTAAAGAAATGTAAATAAACATATTTACACATGTATTCTTACCCACAATTTAGAACTTTGTCAGTTTGGAAGATATTCCATGGTGTAGACATGTCAGACATTAAATCTCTGACATTAGAAGATACACAATATCTACTTTTCTTGTTGTTCTTTTGTGGTTTATAGGTCATTTAGGAACATAAGGCTAGTGATCCTTTTCTAAAATGGGTCTGGGTATATTTTACAGCTCGCAGAAGATTGCTAATTTTATATAGAAGATACAACTTTTTTACTATTTTATACCCTTAAATAAGTCCTAACATTGCAGACAGGTTATGGAACCCTAATTAAGGGCTATAACGGCAGACAGGTTATGGGACACTAATTTTGACAAGGTATCGCTACGGAGCTGGGCTAGGTTTGGTTAAGATTACATTGTGGATGTATTTGTGACATTTTGATAGAAGCAGAATGAGAAGTGTAATTAATTAATTAATTTGTTTGTTTAGTTATTTTGGTGAAGTAAAACTACATTTTAGTAGCAGTAGTAACAGCAGACCACATCACTGCATTTTTATGTACTTTAAAGTAAACAATTATGATGGTAAAATCTTTCTTGAAAAATCTCTACCCTTTTTGTCTCGGTTTGAAGACAGTTTTTAAATTGAGGAAAGGACTGGCCCGGCTATGTGTGACAGGAGTATGAACACATTGCATTTAATATGGAATGTTATTTACAGTTTAATGAATTATAACCATAAAACGCAAATGAAGTTACTAACACTATCTAGAAACATTTTAGATAATTTGTATCACACTACAGTAGGAAAATTTAATATCTATTTTCTTTTTTCGCGATGGAATGGGTATGGTGCGTAATGATACTAAAACTATGTCGTCCCTCCCCATACCAGATTTTATTCATAATAAATTATTAATTTTCACACCGGATCATTTTATAGCCTTTGTCAATCTCGGTATCTGTGAACTGTAAGATCACGGAGTCCGTTATTACAGATTTTAATGCGTGTACATTATTTCAGGTTGACACACGATGGAAATATGCTTATGGGGTATTCAGCAGATACTGACAGACAGCCTTTTTTATCATTCAGAAGTTCGTCAAAAGTCAGAGATGAACTACCGGGGAACCATGGTATGCGAGAATGGCAGACTGATATTCGTATCTCAACAGATTAAATTACACCTATGGAGATCATGAAACTGAATATTTCCATGGGTTTTATCGTTCATAACTCTACTCTTCATAGCAGACGGCAAATAGAGAAGTCTATAGATCTTATAAAGACATTTTTGCATGTCTGTGAATAACGAAAATCTGAAAGAAGTGATGCTAAATTAATTTGATGCGTAAACGGCGCAGGATTTAATGTGTGAAATGTTGTGTATTACTATTAATTAGAAACAAACATCAAGAAATGCATGACGTAGTATATTACTGATCATTTTCTGCTGATTTCATTTAGGCTAAAAATGAAAATAATATATTATCGTATGAAAAGCTGTATAAACTGAACAATCCGAGCTGAAACAAAGCAGAAAGTTTTACAGTTTGATATTATATCAAACAGGAAGGAATGCTTTGTGTATGAGAACCATCGTCAAACAATTTTAACGTTTAAAAGAATTTTGAAAATCGGACGATAGGATATTGGTCACACGGCAGTGTAAAATCTAAAACCAAAATAGCCAGCCATGGTGGCAGCAATTAGAAGGGTGTATAACCTCAATCACTGATGAAATATTTATTTACCAGCCTTTAACCTAGATTAATTTCTAAAGCCCATAGAGTTTATGACACAAAGAATGCGAATTTCCTTCGTTCTAACTGGGAAAAAATGAGAAAATATTTTCGGACTATTATGATTATTTTCCATTTAAACCAACCAAACATGTATGAGTTGATAGAATAATCTATCCTTTTTTCTTGAAAACCTATTTTACTGTTTTCAGATTTTTTATAGAGGGATGGATTAATCTCTGCTGTAGCACAGAAATCATGTAAGGTACGCGCAACGTTAGAAAGGGTGGTTTGATTTAACATTTGAGATTGTCAGCAAATGTTGTTTGTTTTTTTTTCTCACTACATGAAATATTACTTTATCTTTTATCAAGTTTTGTAAACTTGCACACCAAAATACATGGATTAATCCATGTTTTGCATATATATTTTAGACGGTCTTACAATTTGTTTTCATTATATATAATAGGGGTGGATTAATTCATCTTTTTATTAATATGTGCATCGCATGTAGAAGTTTGTGAAATGTGCAAGAAAAAATGATGGATTAATCCATGTCCGCGAACTGGTTTTCACTGCATGAAATTGTTACGGATTACTTTATCTTTTATCAAGTTTTGTAAATTTGCACACCAAAATACATGGATTAATCCATGTTTTGCATATATATTTTAGACGGTCTTACAATTTGTTCTCATTATATATAATAGGGATGGATTAATCCATCTTTTTATCAATACTTGCATCGCGTGTAGAAGTTTTGGAAAAGTGCATGAAGAAAAGATGGATTAATCCATGCCGAAGAACAGGTTTTCATTACATGAAAGAAAAAATAATTTATCAAGTTTTGAAAACATGCACTAAGAATGCATGGATTAATCCATGTCTTTGATTATATAATTTAGACGGTCTTACAATGTTTTCTCATTGCATATGATAGGGATGGATTAATCCATCTTTTCATCAATATCTGCATCGTATGTAGAAGTTTTGGAAAAGTGTAACAGGTTTTCACTACTTGAAGAAAATAATTTATCTTTATCAAGGAAGAAAGGATGGATTAATCCATGCTTTTGACTCTACATATGAGATAGTCTGCTAATGTGTTTTCCACTACAAATATTGGGATGGATTAATCCGTCTATTTCTATATTAACATTGCTTGTAGTAAACATGCGCGAAGGAAGGAGGAACATATCTATGTCACTCTTTCATTTTCAATTTTAGCATTGACTTTACTACATGAAATGGAGATGGATTAATCCATTCTTTATATTTTTTATCAATATTTGCATTTATATGTGCTAGTTTTCAAACATGTACACAATATAGATGGATTAATCCATGTCTTACATTCCCTGCATTAGATAGGGATCCATTAATTCGTCATTTTCTACTATCAATATCAGCAATGATTTGTAGATGATTCGAAAGCATGCAAAATAAATGCAAGGATTAATCCATGTTTTTTTATATATATATCATACCAGGTTTATATTACCATGATTATGACATATATCAACAGTCCAAATGAAAGGATGGATTAATCCATGTTTTATAATGAACATAAAGTGTAAAATTTCTTCAAAGTATGGAATTCATTTGGACTGAATAATGGATTAATCCATTCATTATCAGTAATGAATTCTGAATTCGCAGATGAAATAAACCATGATAAAATGGAAATTATAGCTTCTTTTATTCGGGGTTTTGCCAATGCATGGATTAATCCATGTCACAAATTCCGCGTTTTTTTGCAAAGCTGACAATTTCCAAAATAGTCCTCCGATATTGGGTCAAAATAAAGACACTCTAAACGGCGTATACTACCCCCAAACAGGGATTTTTTTGTCAAATCCCTTTTTATAAAATCATCAGTTAAGACTGATTCTTTTATTTTTCGGCCGACAGGCATGTTGAAATGCACACACAAATAACTGTAATTTTGACCAGAGAGGAAAAGACTGTATGCAATCAGGAGAATAAGTCTTGAAGGTCTGACGCCATGCAGTCATGAGGAATTCGATATACGGATGGTTATGCATGCATGCTGTTGTGGAGGGTCATAAGCAGCTTGCCAGTAAAGCTACAGACAAGGATTTAGTTGCCACCGCTATTCATGTATTTTCTGAGCTGAAAGATCGTGTGTGGCCTTGAACAACTGTGGGTAGCCTTCGGACAGGGAACAAATTTGAGATGGATTCCGATAAATAATGTCATTCAAACAATTGGCCATAAGAAAGCAAAAGGTATTGCTTTCTTTCATGCGTTTACAGGTTTTGATGTAGTGTCAGGTTTCCGGGGGAAAAGTAAAAAGACTGTTTGACAAACTTGGAATGCTTGTTCGGAAGTGACAGGTGTCTTTAAGATTTTAAGTTTATATCAGCCAGTGATATCTAATGAGGACAAGGATGTTCATGAAAAGCTTGTCATTTTTATGTAAGACAGGTCAAGTTCTATAGCAGATAATTATGGCTTCAGACTGAACATGTTTGCCCGAAAACAGATGCCATATGATGCTCTAGGCCCAACACAAGCAGCCATTGCCAAACACACAAAGCGTGCTGCATACCAAGCTGGTTGGATATAGGGACAGGCATTGTTTACCAAATGGAAGCCGAGAATCCTGCTGAATGGGGATGGGAGAAACAATGTGACCTTTGGAAGATGCACTGGACAACAACCCACCAGTTGCATATAGCTGTAAAGAACTGACAAAATGTGCATGTAAAACAATGTTGTTCTAGGTGTAAATGCAATCGTTTTGGACTCCCGTTTATGGATTTATACAGCTGCAAATGTGACAACTATTTGGCAAAAATATAAGGTCTTGAGAATGCCTTCCAGGGGAAATAAGTACAGTAGATCTGCATTGTTTTACCTAAGACACAAAACAGGTTTTCTTTTTATCAAAATTAATGTGTCTGCGTGGCATGTTATATACACTTTAATTTTAAAAATGACTGCGTTATTAAAGGCTGGACCACAAGTTCTAATTAGCAGTGACGGCCATAAAGGGACATAATTGAATAACATTCCATGTAGAGACATAAAAACTTAACGTTACAATTTCTACTTTTGAAAGGGGGATAATTTTTTTAACATTCATGTCAGAGTTTTGGAACTTGGCTTTGTACAGTGTCTAATGACCATGAAGGCGCATGTGAAGTTTAAACTCTATTAACCTAACAGTTTCCGACAAAAATACTTAATACGAAGACCTAACATTGAAAATGGTATGTTAAAAAGGGGGATAATTCTGTTAAAATCTATGTCAGAGTAATGGAACATGGCCTGGTACAGCGCCTTATGGCCACATAAGCATGAGTGAAGTTTCAACCCAATAAACAGAGTAGTTTCTGAGATAAGGACTTGACATACAAACTTAACGTTGACGCGACCGCCGCCGTCGTCAGTACCGTCCCGCCGGAAAAGCTACGCCTTTGTTCGCCGTCAGTTCCTAAAGTCACAGGCAAGACAAAAACTGTCCTTCAACACTCTAAATATGTTATCCAACAATAACATTAAAATTGATTCAACTAGGAACGTCAGTATTATTGGCAAATTAGTTCTTTCACATAAAACGGCGGCCATCTTGAAAAAAAGATGCCATATTGGATTTTGAAACCAGTCTTATAGTGTTTTAAAAGTAGGTTTTGTACACTCAAAACATCTTAAAAGATATCTTTTCCTCAAAATTAACAAATAAGAACTCGGTTTAGGTCTGTTCAAGTCCAAAATCAACTTCCTGTGGCGGCCATCTTGAAAAATGGCCGCCATATTGAATTTTCAAGTGGCTAACGGGTTTTTTGAAAGAAGAAAGCTCAGACGAGTACACATGCAAAATTTTATGCTTGCATCACCAAATGCAGTATTTTCCCGAAAAATTGACTTAATCTGCCCCTCTAAAGGAAAAACAGAAAACAGAAAATTGGCATGCATCAATAACTATCTACCCTTACCAAATGTTATCAAATAAATTAGTATGTTTTCATCTGACTTTCATTGAAATAAATCCGATTTTTTTGTAGGAACACAATTTGGTAAACATTTGACGAAAATGGCGTAATTGCATCAAGGGGAAATATAACTTTAATGCAACTAAATATAACCTCATGATATATTATAGACGATATGTGCGTAGTTTGTATTTATTGTGATTTAAGTCCATTTTAGAACAATATTGGACTGGAATAAAGCATTTGTACACTTTAACGTCCGAAAAACGTAGCGCACCAAAACATTTGGCTTGATTTTTTTTCAATGGGGCGAGCGCAAGCCAAAAACAAACAAAAAATGTTTGTGTGTGTTTCTGAAATATACGAGCGGCAAGTCCGATGAACAACTTTTTAATTTGGTGAGGCCTATACTGAACTGTTAACTGCTGAACTAAAGATCCAAAGACACAAAAATTTAACAAGATGTCATGGAGAGAAAATGTCACATGTGTTTCTTTCAAAACACACCCTATTCAGTTTGGCATATAAAAAGGCATATTGTACAAAATGTTCTCTGCAAGTCATCAGTGAATCTTGTAACATTATTAATGGTAACTAAATTCTACATTCTACTGAAGTTTTTGCAAAAACATACTTTGGTGATAGTTTAGGTCTTGTAGGTTTAACTTTTATTGCTTTCAAGATGTACAGTGCAACCTTTACAAATTATTCTAATATAACCAGGCAATGCTTAAATCTGACGTTACGTCAACGTGATATTCAGCGCCATGTACTCATCGAGAAATAGCGCTTTCGATCAAAATTTTCATAAAAAAACGATATGTTGCATACCACAACTGTTTTGATTGATTTACACACACACAGTTGGCAGTACGTTGTGCAGAACACTTTGCCATCATTTGAAATTTAATTGAATTATTCCTCAAAACGTAATACCATTTCCGGTCCAAAGGAGCGTGACGACCTACCATTTGTTGCCATAAATCCAAAACGAAACAGTTATATCACATTTAAACTATTTCTTTACAATAGTAATAAAAGACTTATTAGAATCGAAGTAATTTAAAGCAAAGCCGTGTTTTAACGCTATACATTCAGGCGGTTATACATTGTACAAAATAATTCACTCGGGCTACGCTCTTGTGAAATTATTACACTTGATCGTTTATAAATAGTGTTAAAAGGCTCTATTGCTCTAAATTATTTCTTAATTATAATATTATTTATGTAAACTTAGCAGCTATCATAGTTATTTTAATGGCCATTAGTTTTATGTTGGAAACAAATTGTACATGTACGCAATGTAAGATTTAATGGGCATCAAATGGCATTTAAGGACCATAAATGATTTTGTAGTTGTTTGCCTAACAGATATCATAGTAAAAATTGCCATTATTTTTTCTCTTTGAATCACATTTTACAGAATGTAGGATTTAATGGGCATCACGTTGCTGTTAAGGGCCATTAATTTTACCCTTAAATGAAATCGTACAGAACCTAAACCATAATGTGCATTAAATCAAAGTTAAGGGCCATGAATAATCCTGTTAGATTCAAAATATACAGAATTTCATTGGTTTTTTCCAAGCCATTAATGTTTTTAGCTACCAAACCAAATTTTAATGGCATGATTCATGGTAAAAAATGGTGGATGTTTTAATTGTATTGTAACATGTAACCAATTAATATTGTGAAACCTGTTAAATAAGGTGATTCAAGAATTAATGGTGTTAATTAACGGTTTTGCCTATTTTAATGGATATTTTACAGGGTTTTAAACCGTGTTTAATGGTTTGTGCATCCAGTAGTGCTTCTGACTTCTAACTTCCGCACTTTTGACTTCCAACTTGCTGACTTTCGGTTTCTGATTTCCAACTTCCACACTTCTTACATCCGACTTCTTACTTCCCTCTTTTAACTTCCGCACTTCTGACTTCTAACTTCCTGACTCCAAACTTCCAACTTCCAATTTTCTGACTTAAAACATGCCCTCTTTGGAAGTCGGAAGTAAGAAGTGTGGAAATTTGAAATCAGAAGTCAAAAGTCAGGAAGTTGGAAGTCAGAAGTGCGGAAGTTAGAAGTCAAAAGTGCGAAAGTTAGAAGAAGGAAGTAAGAAGTCAAGAAGTCGGAAGTAAGAAGTGTGGAAGTTGGAAATCAGAAGTAGAAAGTCAGGAAGTTTGAAGTCAGAAGTGCGGAAGTTAGAAATAGGAAGTAGAAAGTCAGAAGTTGGAAGTGAGAAGTTTTGAAGTTGGAAGTCGGAAGTTTACTCAGGAAGTTAGAAGTGTGGAAGTTAGAAGAGGGAAGTAAGAAGTCAAGAAGTCGGAAGTAAGAAGTGTGGAAGTTGGAAATCAGAAGTCGAATGTCAGGAAGTTGGAAGTCTGAAGTGCGGAAGTTAGAGGAAGGAAGTAAGAAGTCAAGAAGTCGGAAGTGTAGAAGTTGGAAATCAGAGGCCGAAAGTCAGAAGTTTTGAAGTTGGAAGACAGGAAGTTAGAAGTGCGGAAGTTAGAAGTCAGAGGTGCGGAAGTTAGAAGAGGGAAATAAGAAGTCAAGAAGTCGGAAGTAAGAAGTGTGGAAGTTGGAAATCAAAAGTCGAAAGTCAGGAAGTTGGAAGTCAGAAGTGTGGAAGGTAGAAGTCAGAAGTGCGGAAGTCAGAAGTAGAAAGTCAAGAAGTTCGAAGTGAGAAGTACAACAATAAGGAGTCAAAGTACTGAAATCAATTGTCCCTCCAGGGCTTCCATAAGTTAAGAAGTTCAGCTTTAGTGTGATTATTGAAGTTTGTACTGATTTTTAAGAGTGCCTTACATAGTCACTTGCAAAACGTACCAGATCACCTCTGAGTAATAAATATCATAGAGGACACATTATGGATTTTTACCAGTTGTTAATTGTTAAACGTTTCGAAACATATTATACAAGCGCAGTGAACTTAATTCGAAGAGACTTCAGCATACAAAACTCACAAGGTTACTTTTAAACATGCAGAATATTAATCGAGTTCCAGCGATGAATTTGTCTTTTTTTCTCTTCTTTTTCCTTGGTGAAACGCCGCAGCGACACAATTATAGCTTTCCAGCTTTTGATGATGGAAGCGAATCCCAGATAACCCTCTGTGCAATATCTTATCACGAGCCGGCACCTGAGTAGAATCAACGACTTTCCGTAAGCCAGCTTGATAGCATCTTCACATGAAGAATTCAGTTCGTTCTCCGAGCATGGCTTGAACCCACATCGGTTAGGGGCAAGTGTTTTAAAGTCAGCGACCTTTAACACTCAGCCATGGAGGCCCCTGGTGAATTTGAAGTAGAATTTACAGAGCAATGCAATTATAATATATAAAATAAACATGTCTCTTTCTTCACAGAATTGTTAAAACTGCCTGAAAACAAAAACATCAAAGACAACAGTACGAATATGCACAAGTGTAGCACAGTAATACATCCGCCACAAGTATGTATTGAAGCAAATACAGCCAGAACCAAGCATCGTACAACTACAAAGCGGTACTGTAGCGGAACGATTTAGCAGATGAATTGCTTCAAATGCCCATGAACAAGTATATGTTGATGAGATGGAAATATATAAGAAAAAAAAACGTGAAGAAATATGGGAGGCGAAGAGGGGATGGGATAAAATTGTTGGGGGGAGGGGGCATAAAAATGTTGATGGGGAGCGGGTCATAAAAGGGATGGTGGAGGGAAGTTCTCTAAACGTAGCAGACAATATACGTAACAAAAACGATACGGAAGTTGAAAATATGGGAATCACCCTGGAATGGTCGGTAACCTATATGAAGGTAATTGTGTGCGTAGGTGTGCGTGCGTAGGGGGTGGGGGTTGAATGAATCTCATATATATATACATATATTTCACATTTTCAAAGGATCAACATTTTGTGGAAGGGCGAACTTACGGACAGACAAACAAATGGATAGACTACAATTCTATAGTGTCCCAGGCAGAGCCAATAAGGTTAGATTTTTGTAATACTTTATATATATATGCTGGTATACAATCGACTAGTAACAACTTTCATATAGAATGAGTCTCTTTTAGTTTATATATTGAAATAATTAGTCTGCAGCTTGACAATTAATGGGATTTTTCGTTGTTTTATGCAAACTTCCTATCATAACAAGTGAATGAAGTATTGCCATGCAATACAAAGTCCCCTACTGGAAGGCACATAATTTTCTCTACTGCAGTAAAACATAATGAACTGATATCTCTCAATGATGTATGAACAATATTGTACTATATATACAATATGTTATAACAAAGCACTTGGATTAAAATTTGCATATATAAAAACCTACAGTTGTTTTCATATGGATTTTTTTTTTTTTTTGGCTAAGTATAAAAAAGATATCATATAAGTTATTTATATTAACAACAAGTGGAAATTAATCCTTAAAAAAAAAAAAGATGTAATATAATGTAAGTCGACAAGGAACTCTTTACCATTTAGAGAAAGGTCAAAATACACATAAAAATTGAATGTAACATGCATGTTGTACCACAGAAAAGTGGTCTCGATTTTTCCCTATGGCCAGTAATAAAAAAGTTACAGTATAATCTATTTATAGTAACAACAAAGGGACGTAATTCTAAAAACAAGGGTGGTGCCTCATGGTGGTGAACATTTGTGCCAAGTTACATCAAAATCCCTCCATGCATGAAGAAGAAATGCTCCGGACAAAGTCATTCTTGAATTTGACCTTTGACCTCTATGTATGACCTTGACCTTAGACCTAGGGCCCTGGTTTTGCGCACGACATGTTGTCTCATCCAGGGGAATATTTGTGCCAACTGATATTCAAATCCTGTTTTGCATGACAAAGTTATAGACTGAACAGGAAAATAATCCTATTGACCTTTGATCTCGAATTGTGACCTTGACCTTTAAGCTAGGGTTCTAGGTGTTATGCATGACATGTCGTCTTATCAATGGGAACATTTATGCCAAGTAATATTGTAATCCCTTGATGGATGACAGAGATCTGGACCGAACAGGAAAAAAACCCAATTGACCTTTGACCTCCAATTTTGACCATGACCTTTGAGCTAGGGGTCCGGGTTTTGTGCCTGACATGTTGTCTCATCATGGGAAACATTTGTGCCAAATAATATCAAAATCCCTTCATGGATGGCAGAGTTATGGACCGGACAGTAAAAAAGCCCTGTTGACATTTGACCCCCAATTATAACCTTGACCTTTGAGCTAGGGGTCCGGGATTTGCGCATGACACGTCGTCTCATCATGGGGAACATTTGTGCCAAGTGACTAATACCAACACGTCGAGACGGACCGAAATTAGTCAGAAAGTACTTTTTATTGATTTCACCTTTGTGACTGAGATCATGTTCACAACCTATGCTGGGGGCATTTTATATAACTAAATGAGTTGTGAAAGAGCAATTAGCAAACGAAACAAACTCTATAAGAATAAAGTCAATGTTGTATGACTCATGCCTCCTGAAACTAATTCAAGGAAACAATTCGGACAAGAAACTCACATATGATATATGCATGTCAATTTGATGTTGAAGGTGCACTCAAAGTTTCTTTAAACTGGATGAAGATTGTACGAGTACTGTGTACACATCAAGAGTGGCGGTCTGAGGGACTGACAGACGAAGAGTTCAAACCTTATATTCTTTTCGGGTAGATAAACGTAGCTATATATTTTCAATTGAAGGTCTAAAGGCTGATACTGTAGGAGTTAAGTACACAAGGTCCAAATGAAGATGTCATATTGATGAGTCTATATAAAAATACCCGATATGAATGTCATATCGGAGATAAAGTACCGACACTATGCACATGTTCTCTACATGTTTTGGATGCATAACAAGTTTCATTTGAATTGGATTGAAACTTCAGGATGAATTGAGTATACAAGCTTTAAATGAAGTTGTAACAATTCAAAGCTTCAAATATTTCGAAGTCCAAAAAAGTGAAAGTCCTGAAACCGCATGCATATTCATTTCAGATTGATGGTATTTTCAAATTTAGCAACAATGAAACATATTGTTGCCATTAGTGGTATGATAGAAGATGGTCGATATACTATTTCCCAGCTTACACTATAGGCATCTCAGAAGGTACCGTCCATCATATTCTGACTGACCGTTTGAAAGTAAATGTTTGTGCTAGATCCCCCACCCCCCATTTATTGACACAAGACCAAAAGTCCACGCGTTTGGCTTGTTCTGAAAAAGTAAACATATAAATTAAAAGTAATCCCAAGAAAATTTCTGACGTATTCACTGGGGATGAAACTTAGATTTATTATTTTGAACAATAGTGATGAATAAAAAACAATGGGTGACTAAAGGTCAGGCAAGGCCAGTCATTGCAAAATGGACAGAACGTGCCGAGGTGTTATATGCCACTGTCTTCGGTTCTAGTGGTCCCGTTGTACAAATTCCTTGTAGAGGATAAGATCTTCGCAGACAAAAATAAAGTACTTAAATTTGCCAAAAAATGTTATCAAAATAAACGCCCAAGGAAAGTTGAAAAGCATACGGCTTATTCATGACAATGCGTCTGCCCACAAAGTCAAAGTGTACAGTCTTTCTTAGAACAAGCAGCCATCTTATTTGCCTGAACCAAAGGCCCCCGACTTTTTCCTATTTCTCTTACTAAAGAAAGTGATCGCAGGTAAAAATTATGCCGCTAGAAGTGTCCTTGGTTCTACATTTTCAGTGTCTCGACAGTATACTAAAGGGTGTCTACATCTAATCATTTAGGTCATGGATAGTAAGACTCCAAACGTGGATTTCTGTGCAGGGTGAATACTTTGTCAAAAACACTCAACTCATTTCTCTACTCCAATTTTTTGCATATAGAATATAATAAAAATGTACTTGTTGCTGGAATGTTGAAGCAACCCGTCTGCTTTATATATCTTCAACTGCAGCTTCTATTTGTCGTAATATGACCTTTGAGCTTTGATTGTCCGATCAGGTTCATGCTCTCTGTACATGTCTGATTGCCTCCTACCTGTATGCCAAGTGTAAAGTCAATACCTTGAATAATTATTATGTTCCGGACATGAAACATATTTGACTTTCGAGCTCCATTTGTGACCTTGACGTTTGACCTACCGACTCTGCACATCATATCATTGCGACCTTGCTTAATGCCAAGTTTAAATCGTCATGGAGAACATACGCCGCGCCCGGGGATCGAACTCGAGACCCTGCGCTCTCCCTACTGATATATTGCAACGCGAGTAAGAGTAGAGAAAAGAATCTTAACTTTATCTGGAATGATCTTAAATGTAAATAATTATCACAGTTTTAAAATGTTTGCCTGCGAAGGAACTAGGAATGTAAATTGATACAGTGCTAAATGGTAATAAGAGGGCGAGTGTAGTAATACAAAAACTATAACCCCATCTTATATTATTTAATAATAATTTCCCATTTTGTTCTTATTTTTCATTTAATACAGTAATGCTAATTGAAAAAAATAACCAGACATATATACACATGACCACCCGATATATAATTTGGTGAAGCTATTCGTGTTGTGTGAAAAAAAAATTGAATCGATTCTCCGCTTCGATCGATGACAGAATGAATGGAAGGTAAGTTTTGTCTTCTTTTTATATAAAATGAGCCGCGCCGTGAGAAAACCAACATAGTGGCTTTGCGAACAGCATGGATCCAGACCAGACTGCGCGGATGCTGTTCGCAAACGGTTTCTCTAATTACATAAGACTTTAAAAGCGAACAACATGGATCCTGACCAGACTGCGCGGATGCGCAGGCTTGTCTGGATCCATGCTAGTCGCAAAGCCACTATGTTGGTTTTGTCATGGTGCAGCTCAAATGTAACTGGTTGTATACAATATATTGTAACCTAAATGAATTTTGGAGAATAAAGACTTGAAATAAGATATATGCACAAAGAGTATATGAAACTTCCTCAAGTGGCTCTGGAAGATCTGTGCTAAAGTTTAATCAATGAGAAGTACAAACATACAATGTCGACTGTTACATATCATAACTAACAAATCCTAAAGATTACCTTGCTTTGGGTTTAAGAGTCAAGCCGACACAATGTAGGTCCAAAGGGGTCCGACACGTGTGGGTCACCTTAATATGGCATAATAAATAGTCCTAAGGCACTGGGGGCAAAAACATTGGTCAATAGATATATAACTGTGACCAGGGAAATTGCTCTCTATGGGCCCTTTAACTACCTCACTCTACAAAACCCCCAAAATTTTTAACACGCTTCGTTGAATCCATTGTTTCTCTCAGTGAATTACAGGGCTATGCATTGCCACTCATGAAAACACACAACTTTAATCCATGCCTTAAATAATGTTCATTTTGTCAAGCTTTGTATGTCACAATAACGAATAAATTTCGATCCATTTACACGCGTTCGTACACACGGAATGCATCAGTAAAATGACTCTTGAACGCAAGTTGTCGGTAAAAAATTGCTACAGTCCGATAAACAAACATATTTACTAACACTCACCACTAATGTTATATTTATATTTCACTTAACACAGACGAAAATCAGTTCCAAGTAAATTTTAAAAATATTTCCCCCACCATCCTCCATCTTTACTGGCGCGTGCTATTTGACAGAACGGGTGATGTAACAAGTGATTTTAAAGCGCTTAGCCAATCAAATCATTTTTTACATCATCGGTACTGTCAATAGCACGCGACATGGAAAATGGAGTATGTTGGCGAAAATGTTTTGAAATTTACTTGGAACTGATTTTTGTCTATGTTAAGTGAAACAGAAATATTTCAACAGTGGTGAGTGTTAGTAAAATATGTTTGTTTATCGATCTGTAGCAATTACTCGCCGATAATTTGAATTTAAGATTCATTTTACTGATGAATTCCGTGTGTACGAACCCGTGTAAATGGATCGGAATTTATTCGTTATTGTGACATACAAAGCTCGACAAAATGAACATGATTTAAGGCATGGATTAAAGTTGTGTGTTTTCATGAGTGGCAATGCATAGCCCTGTAATTCACTGAGAGAAACAATGGATGCAACGAAGCGTGTTAAAAATTTTGGGGGTTTTGTAGAGTGAGGTAGTTAAAGGGCCCATAGAGAGCAATTTCCCTGGTCACAGTTATATATCTATTGACCAATGTTTTTGCCCCCAGTGGCTTAGGACTATTTATTATGCCATACTAAGGTGACCCACACGTGTCGGACCCCTTTGTGTAGGTCATATGACGACTTTCCCGGAATCCAGGAGGAAGACTCAAACAAAGGGGTCCGACACGTGTGGGTCACCTTAATATGGCATAATAAATAGTCCTAAGGCACTGGGGGCAAAAACATTGGTCAATAGATATATAACTGTGACCAGGGAAATTGCTCTCTATGGGCCCTTTAACTACCTCACTCTACAAAACCCCCAAAATTTTTAACACGCTTCGTTGAATCCATTGTTTCTCTCAGTGAATTACAGGGCTATGCATTGCCACTCATGAAAACACACAACTTTAATCCATGCCTTAAATAATGTTCATTTTGTCAAGCTTTGTATGTCACAATAACGAATAAATTTCGATCCATTTACACGCGTTCGTACACACGGAATGCATCAGTAAAATGACTCTTGAACGCAAGTTGTCGGTAAAAAATTGCTACAGTCCGATAAACAAACATATTTACTAACACTCACCACTAATGTTATATTTATATTTCACTTAACACAGACGAAAATCAGTTCCAAGTAAATTTTAAAAATATTTCCCCCACCATCCTCCATCTTTACTGGCGCGTGCTATTTGACAGAACGGGTGATGTAACAAGTGATTTTAAAGCGCTTAGCCAATCAAATCATTTTTTACATCATCGGTACTGTCAATAGCACGCGACATGGAAAATGGAGTATGTTGGCGAAAATGTTTTGAAATTTACTTGGAACTGATTTTTGTCTATGTTAAGTGAAACAGAAATATTTCAACAGTGGTGAGTGTTAGTAAAATATGTTTGTTTATCGATCTGTAGCAATTACTCGCCGATAATTTGAATTTAAGATTCATTTTACTGATGAATTCCGTGTGTACGAACCCGTGTAAATGGATCGGAATTTATTCGTTATTGTGACATACAAAGCTCGACAAAATGAACATGATTTAAGGCATGGATTAAAGTTGTGTGTTTTCATGAGTGGCAATGCATAGCCCTGTAATTCACTGAGAGAAACAATGGATGCAACGAAGCGTGTTAAAAATTTTGGGGGTTTTGTAGAGTGAGGTAGTTAAAGGGCCCATAGAGAGCAATTTCCCTGGTCACAGTTATATATCTATTGACCAATGTTTTTGCCCCCAGTGGCTTAGGACTATTTATTATGCCATACTAAGGTGACCCACACGTGTCGGACCCCTTTGGACTCAAAGTGCCGCTCCAAACATTGTTTCAGACATGGACGGGCAACTGAGTAGAACCACCGACCTCCCGTATGCCAGCATGATGACTTCTTCTTCCCATGAAGAATTCCACACCCCAAGTTACGTAAAATTTGATATAACATAATATGGTTATTGTAACTGTTATAGTACATTGATCTGCAGTGAGTGTTGTACTTGCCTCGAGGGGATTATTTAACAGGTCTGGATTCCACGAGGAGCTTGTGCCGAGTGTTATCTGGTCTGGCAAAATCCACGGAAGCCGAATGCACCATTGCAGATCAAGGAAATGTTTTAATGGCTCTTTTGTAATATACTATATATACCTGTTTCTATTGTTATATCACCCAAAATTTGCAGCAGTGAGTTTTAGAAGTGAATTGTTTGACTTATGAAACGTCGATACCACCATTGCGTAATTCCTATTCGAATATTTTTTCCGTATCCGATTAGAGTTGTATACAGGATTTTCTATTCCTAAAATACATGCTGTAAATGAGACAGAAAATTCGTGTGCAATAAGGATATAATTATATTGTTTCCCTTTAATGAATATGTATTGTAAGTAGGTTCATGTGTTAATCGGTTACATAGATAGTCAAAAATCCCTATTTTTCACTAGAGCAGGGGGAAAACTTTGCATTCAATGCGTCATGTCGGATAATACTGTATGTGGGAAAATATCTTGTACTCATATGTCATGTGCTAATTAAAAGATCTAATTATGTTAGGCCAAAAGTTACTTTTTTAATCATCGGGATTTTCAGTTTCGGACGGACGGATGCACATACGCACGGCTCGAAGCCGGGCGGACAAAGCTATATCAAAAGGAAAAATTTTGTCACTAACAGGAGCAATCTGTTTAAAGCACCGATAGAGGGTAACGTTCAGACGACCTTCCCGCTAGCAAATGAGAGCTTTGAAAATGAAAGCAGTTGAAACAAGAGCTGTCTGATGACAGCGCGCTCGACTATTCGAAGAATTGATTGAAGAATGGGGTCAAAATATTTCCACGGATATTCAGACAAAAGGAATAAATAGATTAGACAAACAATGTTCCTGTATTACTTTGATTTCGATAAGTCTTGCACTAAATGGCAATATATGAGCCAATTTCAAAGTCCAAAAAGGGCCATAATTCAGTCAAAATAGTTATGTACTCTTGCCTACAGATGGAAATCATAATGATAAACAAGTGTTCAAAGTTTAAAAGCCATATGTCAAATAGTTTTGACAAAACATGGACTTGTATGAAAACAGAACCAATTTCAAAATCCAAAAAGGACCATAATTCAGCCAAAATAGATGACAGAGTTATGTTCTCTTTCCTACAGATAGAGACTATTATACTAAACAAGTGATAAAAGTTTCAAAGCCATATGTCAAACACTTAACAAAAAATATGAACTGGTACGAAAAACTTAACAAAGATTTCTAAGTCAAAATGGGCCATAATTCAGCCAAAATCCTTGATGGAGTTATGTACTCTTGCCTATAACTGGACATGGTGATGGTAAACAGGTGTTGAAAGTTTCAAAGCTTTATCTCAAAAGACTTTGTCAAAATATGAACTGGTACGAAATATTAACCCAGATTTCTAAGTCAAAAAGAGCCATAATTCAGCCAAAATCCTTGATGGAGTTATGTACTCTTGCCTATAACTGGACATGGTGATGGTAAACAAGTATTGAAAGTTTCAAAGCTTTATCTCAAAAGACTTTGTCAAAATATGAACTGGTACGAAAAACTTAACCATGATTTCTAAGACAAAAGGGGCCATAATTCAGCCAAAATCCTTGATGGAGTTATGTACTCTTGCCTATAACTGGACATGGTGATGGTAAACAGGTGTTGAAAGTTTCAAAGCTTTATCTCAAAAGACTGTCAAAATATGAACTGGTACGAAATATTAACCCAGATTTCTAAGTCAAAAAGGGCCATAATTCAGCCAAAATCCTTGATGGAGTTATGTGCTCTTGCCTATAACTGGACATGGTGATGGTAAACAAATATTGAAAGTTTCAAAGCTTTATCTCAAAAGACTTTGTCAAAATATGAACTGGTACGAAAAACTTAACCATGATTTCTAAGTCAAAAGGGGCCATAATTCAGCCAAAATCCTTGACTGAGTTATGTGCTCTTGCCTATAACTGGCCATGATGATGGTAAACAAGTGTTGAAAGTTTCAAAGCTTTATCTCAAAAGACTTTGTCAAAATGTGGACTGGTACGAAAAACTTAACCCAAGGTGTGACGCCGACGCCGACGCCGACACCGACGCCGACACCGACGCCGACGCCGTGGTGAGTAGGATAGCTCTACTTATTCTTCGAATAGTCGAGCTAAAAATATATATTGAACTTGGGATTCAGTTTTCGATACGGGTCTATCATTTTTATGTCTTCGACCTCGTACTTTTTTTGCAAAGAAATAAAGCAAAAATATTTTATGTTATGGAAGCATAATTATATGAATTAGTTTTTTCCTATTCAAAATTTGTAACGCTGTACCGGAGGTGAACTGTCTTAATTACAAAGCTTTATAATACCCATTGTGAAGTACATATGTATACATACATATGGTTTAGGACATAATTGCCGCGGTGGCCCAGGTTCTATTCCCGACTCGGGCACGATTTTTTCTTGATGTCGCATTTATCAAGATAGTTTAGCAATAAAAGCTCATAATAAGACACAATTCTAAATAAAAATCATTTTAGCCAAAATCTGGAGTCCAGGGCCCAGTTGTTCGAAACTTTAACAGACTGTTAAACTAATCGCCGGTTAAATTTTGATTCAAAATACTAGTCTTGGTGGGAAACACTAGTACGATGTTTTAATTTTACTGTAAAGACGTTTTAGTGTTCATAATCCTGAAGTCATACATTTGTTTTTCTAAGTTTTCTAAAATGTTGAAATATTACTTTAAAAGTTAATCGACTGTTAGCTTAATCAACTGTTAAAGTTTCGAACAACTGGGCCTTGGCCCCAATTTCACGAAAAAACTTAAGTAATTGCTTAGCTTAGTCTGTTATTTTAAAGCTTTTTTACGTCTTCAATGTTGACTTTTTCATCTATATCATACCCATACATGACTCCTTCATAGACCAAAACACAACAATTCTGAATTTTACAGAAAATGAAGTATAAAAATAAAATAAGAAGTATACTTAAGCAAATACTTAAGTTCGTTATATCGTGCTTTAATTTGCGTGACTGAAACAAGTACTGCAGACAAATACTACTAACCATAGTTTAATTTAGCTTTATATACATAGGTATAGAAAAAATCAGCATTAAATATCAATACCTTAAACAATAGCATGATTTTAAAATAACAGACTTAACTAAGTAATAACTTAAGGTGGTTTTTTTCGTGAAATTGGGGCCAGTCCCTTTATGCTAAACGTTTGTTGAAACAAATCGTTCGGATTGTTCAAATGAAAATAACAATACTGGAATTCAGAGTATATAGAACTGAAATGAAACTGAATTGGTCGTCATCAGATCTAACATTTAGGAAGATCGAGTACTTTAGTCAGATTACTAGGAAGAGATGAGCCCTTAATGTCTGTTACAGTAACTGTTTACAGTCTTTACTGTGAAGGTCTACTGACCTATATTAGGGTGGCAAATGGTCATCTGCGTTTCCAGTAATAATGTCCCCTTAGATTTAAGTGTGGGAATCTTTTGTGAAATGTAGACAAAAAGATGGATAACTTCTGTGAATATTCGTTTAATTGGGGGAACTATATTGGATATATCTATATGTTTTAACATCATTGTCATCTTTTAATGTAATTGACGAAGTGCAGTAATACTGTTGTCTGTGTTGCGCTAGTCTAGTGTGCATTTCATTCAGACCGAATGCACATTTTTCACTCATCAATTAGGTTCGAGTCTGTGCACAGCATTAAACCTGACCTTTGGCAAAGATTCATTCAGAGACGACTGATCTGTGAACAATTCAAGAGGTTATACTTTAAGAGTTCCCTGAAGCTGCGTGTTTTCTAAACACTTAAAGTATTATTATTTTACCAGATTTGTGTATCTCTTTTTTCATGTAAAGCACGTTCAAAGACAGCTACTCAGGGCGCCAAATTCATCCTCTACTAGTACAGAGTGTCACAGAGCGAGAAAAATCCCCCAGAACAGAGAGAGAAATACTCCAGGTAAAGGCATACCCGGCTAACTGGACAGTCTGGTTCTTTAACGTAATCGTGTATAGCACCTATACACGCGAAGCCGTCTTTCCAGGGAAGAACCAGAACTGGCTTTAGTTATGCAATTATAAACAATACAAAACTAATAAAAGAATAATGGTTTTCACAATATATTTATTTTCAAAAAAGTCAATAAATAAAACATTGGACGGATATTTGCATCACATTATACTGTATTTGATAGACACATTACGCGATATATTACAACCTATAATTTCTGCAAGTAAAGTTGACAAAATTAAAACTGAAACGAATATCACATCTAAGATAAATTCAAACCAAATATTTTCTTTCTGCTTTGTAAGTAGTTCCAGGTTATCTGCTGAATACTATATGTACTATATAATCCACAAAGCCAGTCGCTTATACAACACAATAAGTCATTAGGTCTATTGTACACTATATAATACATAACACTTCCACAGAATTTGAATTTTGTCTCAAGAATTGTCTCCCTTGGTATGTTATGGAAATATGCACCTTTAGTTCTTACGTTGTCGGTAAAACTGAAAAGAAAATAGCACATTTTTAAATCTAAACGTTCGCAAATGTATCTACAGATTCTTAAATTATGTTGGTGTTTAAGACTTCATATGGACAAAAATTAGGTCAAATGGCGACAGGTTGGCACAATCTATGGAATCAAGTTATCGGTAGGTCACATGGCGGTGGGCTTGCATGATCTATGGAAACAAGTTAGGTCACATGGCAACGGGCCGGCACTATCCATGGAAAGAAGTAAGGTGACATGGCGGCGGGTGGGCACAATCCATGGAAACAAGTAAGGTAACATGGCAACTTGTGTGAAACGATCTATAGAAATAAGTCACATGGCGGCGGGCGGGCATGGTCAATGGAAAGAATTTGGGTCACATGGCAACGGGTGGTCACGATTCATGAAAACAAGTTAGGTCATTCGGCAATGGTCGGACACAATCCACGGAAAGAAGTTAGGTCACACGACGACGGGTAGGCACGATCTATGGAAACAAGTTACGTAACATGGCAACGGGCATGGCAACAAGCGGGCACGATCCATGAAAAGGAGGTCACATTGCGACGGGCGTAGAATTACTTGAAATATATTTCAAAAATTAAATCATTCTTTAAACACCGATATTTGAATATGTATTTCAAGTCAGCAAGTGACAGTAGTAGTTAGAAGACCTGTACTTAGAATCGGAGTACAAACTTACATGCAAATGATGGCAGTTTCATTTCCTAAGCACTCGCTACTGTCCACCTCCTGAAAAATGAACGTGTAAAACAATATAAACATTTTATAGCTTTAACTTTACAGCCCTTGTAGCAAATTTAGTGTAACAATTATGAAACAGGTGCAGTAAGTAAAATTAATTGTTTAAGGTCAGCTGTTGACACTATAATCACCAAAATAATTACACTACATTTCATACTTTTTTTTCAGACATACGCATATAAGAAAAACAAAACCAAACATATAAGATTCTCGTTCTTGCTAAGAAGGTACGTAGTCAGAAATAATAAATGACTGGATTTTAATGAACAGCTGGAAAAGTTAACAAAATATAATTAGAAAATGACTTGAAAAAAAAAACAAGATAATTTCTAATTTAGTTCTAAGAAAATGTGCGAATAAAAGAACGTTAACCAAATGATGTCATCACTGCCTTGACAAAATATATTACAAGCTCCAAAACTGAAATAATGTGATGCATAAACCTAAACCAATACACAGCAAGCATGCATCGTTTTAATAAATCACTTGACTGCAATCAATTGAGGTTCAAATTGAAACATAAGCTATCTTTCTCTTCATATGTAAGTTGTTTGAAGGAAATGACAGTTTTGACAAATATTTCGCCCAACCATGGCTCCCAAAAAGTTTATGACTAACATTGTTAACACAGATAAAATGCTTTCAAGCAAATACATAAAATTAATACTTGTGTCTTTGGGCCCTGATTCTGGTTCCCATGAGGCGCAGGTCCATTATGTATTTATTTTATTTTTTTGAAAAACTTCTACTAGAAGATGTTAACAACCAAGTTGAATTCCATTAGTTAGATCTTGAGAAAAAGTTGTTTGAAGGTATCCTTTAACAGCATTGATCAGCAATATTGGTTTCCTTAAGGAGCAATTTGACCAGCAATATTTGGTTTGATGTACTGTATGGTCACATGAAGGACCAAGGTGAGCTGACACTAAATTAGTCCAAGTGATTTATCAAATACAATTTTCCCAACTGCAAATATTACCTAATGCCAATAAAAATTTGCTATGATGCAAAAATATTTGCAGATAATTAATTTATCGAGGCTGTTTTACCAAACATGTTTAACTAAGTGTACCACCTTCAGCTGGTGTTTCTTCTTTCTTTTCAGCTTCTTGAGTCTCTTCAGCTTTCTGTTCCGTGGTCTCTTCCTTTTTTGGTTCCTCTTCGGCTTTAGGCTCTTCTGTTTTAGCTGGTTCCTCCTCTGTTTTAGCTGGTTCCTCTTCTGTTTTAGCTGGTTCCTCTTCTGTTTTAGCTGGTTCCTCTTCCGTTTTAGCTGGTTCCTCCATTGCCTCTGTCTTTTGTTCAGTTTGTGCTGGTTCCTCTGCAGGCTGACTTTCTGCTGGTTTGGATTCTTCTATCCATGCAAAACGAAATGGTTTCAAGCAAAGTGATAATCAAACCAGCAGAGATGTGTAACTTTGACTAAATATTCTCAATATTTCTTGTAATAACAGGCACCTTTTATTCAAGAATATCTACAATACAACCTTTTAACCAATGACAATATTTTGTTTCTGTAATAAATAGTTCAATCTGGCATGATGTTTCTTTCAAATCTTCATGTCCATAAAGAGTTTTTGATAATTCATATGAATTTTACAAAGTTACACATCTCTTTACTAAACCAGTACCTCAGTTCAAGAGCAAAAGTGCAAAGCAATTTTTGCAAGAACAAGAGGGCCAAGATGGCCCTAGGTCGCTCACCTGAGTAACATACCATAACAGTGTAAACATGTTTGACCTAGTGATTTCATGGAGACAAATATTCTGACCAATTTTCATTAAGATTGGACCAAAAATATGGCCTCTTGAGTGTATACAAGCATTTTCTTTGATTTGACCTAGTGTCCTAGTTTTTAACTCCACATGACTCAGACCCCTACTTGTCCAAGATTTCATGAAAATAAACATTCTGACAAAGTTTCAGGAAGAATGGAGCAAAAAAGTGGCCTCTAGTGTATACACGCTTTTCCTTTGATTTGACCTAGTGACCTAGTTTTTTGACCCTGCGTGACCCAAATTCGAAATCATCTAAGACTTTATGATAACAAACATTCTGACCAAGTTTGACAGAATAAAAAATATGGCCCCTAGAGTGTAAACAAGCCTATTCTTTGATTTGACCTGGTGACCTAGTTTTTGACCCCATGTGACCCAGATAAAAATTCATCTGAGATTTTATGCAGACCAACATTCTGACCAAGTTTCAAGCACATCAAATGAAAAATGCCACCTCTAGATTGATATCAAGCTTTTCCTTTGATTTGACTGACTGACCTAGTTTTTGACCCAACATGACCAAGATACAAACTTGACCTAGAGGTCAACAAGACTAATACACTGACTAATTCTCATGAGTTTTAAACTTAAACTGCAGACTCTAGAGTGTTAACAAGATTTTTCTTTGATCTGGCCTAGTGATCTAGTTTCTGATCCAACATGATCCAGTTTTAAAATGACCTAGAAATCATCAAGACAAACATTACGACCAAGTTTCATAAAAATTGAGTCACAACTGTGGCCTCGAGAATGTTCGAGAAAGCCTTTCCTTTGATTTGACTGTGTGACCTAGTTTTTCATCCCACATGACCCAGATGTCATCAAGACAAATATTCTGACTAATTCTCATGACTTTCAAACTTAAATTGTGGTCTCTAGAGTGTTAACAAGATTTTCCTTTGATCTAGCCTATGACCTAGTTTTTGACCCCACATGACCCAGTTTCAAACCTGACCTAGAGATCATAAAGACAAACATTCTGACCAAGTTTCATAAAGATTGAGTCTTAACTGTGGTCTCTAGAGTGTTCACAAGCTATTCCTTTGATTTGACCAGGTGACCTAGTTTTTTACCCACATGACCCGGATTCAAACTTGACCTAGAGATCATCAAGACAAGCATTCTGACCAAGTTTCATAAAGATTGAGTCTTAACTGTGGCCTCTAGAGTGTTCACAAGCTTTTCCTTTGATCTGGCCTACTTACCTATCATTTAACCCAAAATGACCTTGACCTAGAGATCATCAAGACACATTCTTAAGGGGGGCGGTGGTCTAGTGCTTAAGGTGTCAGCTGCTCAACCCTGAGGTAGTGGGTTCCAGCCCTACTGGGATCACAACCATGACTTCTCATATGACACCAGTAGTGGTTTTTCCAGGAAGCGACTCGAGAGTGGTTCAAATAAGCTTGAAGCTTTTATCACAATCAAGCTGAGATAAGTTAGTATAAACTAAACATTCTGACCAAGTTTAATAAATACTGGGTCACAACTGTGGCTTCTAGAGTGTTCACAAGGCAAATCTTGAAGGACGACTTATGACAGACACCGCCTGACGCCGGACAATGACCAGTCACAATAGCTCACCCTGAGCACTTTGTGCTCAGGTGAGCTAAAAATAAGCTGAAAATGCCAACACAACTGCTGATTTAAGAGTTTTTCAGGTGTTTACAAAGATACCAAACACAAAAATACTATCAAAATGTGCAACCGAAACCTAACAACTATCTGAATGTAAAAAAACAAAATACAATTACCATACTTTGTAGAATGACATACAAAATCAAATTAAGACATTCATTACCTGTGGGTTTCTGCTCTGTTTGTTCTGGAAGATGAAAAGGAAAAAGTACTTCCATCATTCTTACATATGAAAAGTAAACATTAAACAAAAGTCTTTGTCACTTTTCAAACTGTTGTGTGCTGTTACATGTTACTTAGGTATGTGATTCTAAAGCATTCGAGTGAAATGGATGTTAAATATAATACAAATTATATCATTTGAATTAACAACAGTGAAAAAGTGCCTGTAAGTTATACTGGCTACATACAGAACATCACTAAGATGCTGAAATATGAAGTAGCTAGGCAAAATCTCTGATGAAACTATGACACTGATAGTGGTATCACATTTCATAAATTTACCTAGCTTGCAATAATCTTTCCAAACAAAAAAAAAAGATATTTTTTAATAACTCATTACTGCAAAAGAAAGTTCAAGTCTGATAATTACAATGGTATCACAATCAAATGTACCTAATAAACATGGCACGTTTTTCTTTTCAGCAGAAACAGAAATACTTCTACTGAATATAAAAAATAGGCAAAAAATATAAAACAGCTTAACAAAATGTAAAAGTATTAAGATTCTCTGAAATTGATTTGTTATTAATGGTAATGCCCTTGTTCAGGATGACTACTTGTGAACTCTTCATTAAATGCACTTTTTAGTTCCCCATTTTCTTTTGTTTGCCCAGTCATCATTGTACTGATTCATTTATGAAATACCACCTTCTGTGGTTTGTTCAGCTGGTTTCTCTTCCTGAGCTTGTGGTTCTGGACTTTTTGCTTTTTCTTCAGTAGTTTCTGCTTGCTGTTCAGCTTGCTGTTCAGCCGGCTGTTCCGTTTGTTGTTCAGGTGCTGCTTCACCTTCCGTTTGTTTTTCTTGTTGAGCTTCACCTGTTTTGTTAGCAGTTCAAAACTTTTGTGCATGTGAGTTATAAGTGAACAATTGTCAAATAATTTTCATAATGCTCTTCAGTAATCTATGTTCTATTTTTATGTTAAATTAAAAGTTAAAAAGAAACAAAGTGCTGTAAAGTTAAAGGTAATGTTAAAAGGTGAACATGTGCCATTCAAGGGAGTGAACTTTGTGAACCAATCAGCAGTATTTTTCCATGAACTTGTATGTGCACATATAATTTTTGCTAAGTTACTGTTAATTATATATGAACACATAATTTATGTATAATTAATTTCTAAGAAATATGAAACTTAAAATACAGTTTAAATCCAGTATATCAAATTCCAAGGGATTGAACGGTTTAACTTTGAGATAACCAAAATTCGACTCAAAATCATATCTTGTGTATGTGTATAACTGGATTGAAAAGGTCTTTGAGAAGGCCTGAATTTTGAAATAAGTGAGATCAAGATGTGGAGTTTCAACTGTTTATCACAACCTTACCTTGTATGTGTGGCAAAATGAAATAGCCAATAAATTTCTGGCTTTTATTTGATACTTTCGACCTTGATTTGAACAAATTGCAACCTCACAACAAAGAAATGGTTAACAACTTCTTAACCTTTACCCTGCTCCCAGTCATGATCATGGTCTGCACTGTTCGCTATTCAGTCAGTAAATTTTCAGTGAATACCCTTTCAAATAATAGATGGCATTGCTCAAATTGCATGATGCACCAGTCCATTTTGGAAATTTATCATGGTCAAGGTTAATTTCAATGCAATTAACCTCCTTTTTACGGTGAGGTGATGAAATGTAAAGAAGCACTTACTCTCACTTGGCTGCTGTGGAGTTTGATCTAAAAATAAATTAACACAGATTTACAGAATATATACAAAACAGAAATAAAGGACATCAAAGTTTTCATGAAAGTTTCAATACAATCACCTAAAACAAATAAGTTCCTAATTTACAACAACACTGCACGCTACATTTTTTGTGGTCGCTCCTTTATACATTTTTTCCATTTTCATGTAATCCTACAATCATGTAGTGTAGAGGATTTTTTCCTTCAAGAATCTCTAGCTACTTGTGAAAGTGATAGTGATAGTAAATCAGATGAACAACTCACTCTGTACTGTAAAGGAAAGCTTCATAATTTTGACTTGTATCATAAAAGCTGATGTTCTCATTGTTAGTCAATAACTTTTAAGTCCCGTCTTTCATCAATCTTTTACCATAAAATTTTCCTTAAGGTAGCAGACTGGTAACGGCATTCAGAATTAAATGCAATTTCACATTCTCGTCATTATTGCAACATTTTTGGACCGTAAGTGTAGCTCATAAGTGCAATGGTTTCCGTAATAACTGGAGAATGCGAAAAGCACATATGAAAAAATTACAGTCAAACAGAAATTGCTGACAACCCTTACAGATCCTTTACCTTAAAACATAATGTATAGTTTATTACCTTCAGCTGGTTTCTGCTCCTGTTGATCTGAAAATGGAACACATTTTTTATTAGATGACCATTGAAATATATTTAAGAAATAATAAATCTGTTCCTATATTTTATCAGTTAATAAAATATGGGCAGGAGTTTGGATGCGTAATAATTAAATCACGAGTGCGTAGCACGAGTGATTTAATTATTCGCATCCAAGCGACTGCCCATGTTTTATTAATTGATAAAATTACTGGAACATATTTATTATTTCGATTCTAACAACGCAAATAATTCACATTTTACAGTACTACATTTTCAGCGCAATACGTCATTCGGGTCATATGCTATTACAAATTACCCCCTATGGTTAGAAAGTGTTGCATAGCCAATGGAACGTATAGATATTTGTTTCTTTTTTATCAGAATTTTGAGAAGTATTTATAAATTAGTAATCTAACAACTCGCAAAATAATTATGAACAAAATCATCAAATTAGGCGAGTTGACCTTGTGTTTATATGACGTCACATCATTATGACGTCATACTTTATGTCATACATTTATGACGTCACCGCTGAATCATAATTGAGCTAATTGAATGGCTCGTAGAGATCAAAATGTGTTTTACGGTCCTAAAATAAGTCAGTATGACTTTTTATCATATTTATGTCTTTGAAATGCTGTTTTCAACCGTTTGGCCCTGAAATAATTCGTATGTAATGGAAATGAAGTTGATTCTCTTATGTCACAATCATAGGGGAGTGAAATGTAACAGCCATCCATATTTTATCGTAGATTCATGTATAGGCGATTTCGCTATGTGTTTATATAGCAATTGCTGCGGATCGTGTTAGAATTATAAATAAGTTCCAGGTGTCTACATTCTACCTTTTAACTTTTAGCAGAAAAATTATTTTCAAATTGCATTATTTCAAGTAAGTTCTGTTTTTATTTTTTTTTGTTGGGTTTAACATATATCATTGATATGATAGTTATTATATGTCATTATGGCAATCTAACTTTTCATCATGGAGAAAAACCACAATTTACTTCCTGAAAATCCTAGTAATAAGATGTATTCAGCTTCACCACATTAATTGTGTATGAAGAGTTACATGCATAATTAAATGTCATTCAATTATTACACTTCCCCAGTTTTTTAGTGGTAGTACCCATTTATGCTGTATTTAGCAACATATGTATTTTGAACAAGAGCTGTCTCCATAGGATGACACATCCCCCGATGGCACTTTGAATGAATAGTTATGGCCGATGTCAGAGTTTAGGACCTTTGACCTACGGACCTGGGACTTGCGCGTGACACGTCGTCTTACTGTGGTACACATTCATGCCCAATAATTTTAAAATCCATGCATGAATGACAAAGATATGGACCGGACACGCCCATCAATGCACTATCATGAAATATGACCTTTAACGTCTAAGTTTGACCTTGACCTTTGAGCTACAGACCTGGGTCTTGCACGCGACACGTCGTCTTACTGTGGTACACATTCATGCCAAGTTATTTGAAAATCCATCCATGGATGACAAAGATATGGACCGGACACGAATGCACTATCATGAAAAATGACCTTTAACGTCTAAGTGTGACCTTGACCTTTGAGCTACGGACCTGGGTCTTGCGCGCGACACGTCGTCTTACTGTGGTACACATTCACGCCAAGTTATTTGAAAATCCATCCATGGACGACAAAGATATGGACCGGACACGAATGCACTATCATGAAAAATAACCTTTAACGTCTAAGTGTGACCTTGACCTTTGAGCTACGGACCTGGGTCTTGCGCGCGACATGTCGTCTTACTGTGGTACACATTCATGCCAAGTTATTTGAAAATCCATCCATCGATGACAAAGATATGGACCGGACACGAAAATTGCGGACAGACTGACAGACTGACAGACCGACAGATGGTTCAAAAACTATATGCCTCCCTTCGGGGGCATAAAAATAATGTACAGTTAATACAAATAATCACCTTTATGTTATAGAAAATTATTACTATCTATAGAAATTGTACAAATTCTGGATCTAGTATATTTTTAACTGTTGCAGAAACAAACTAGAGCTGTCACTAAAGGTGATGAATGTACCCCCTGCATGCACTGACGCAGTACATTGCAATTTGACGCACACAAGATTGCATAATTATGTGGACTGTATGTATACAGTATAGTAACAAAAAACAAAGTCCCATAACTATGCAGAATATTTATCTAAAAGAATGTAACATGCACCATGCACAACTAGAGTTGGTACTGATGACTTGTGTGAAGTTTCATTTAATTGTGTGTAAGGGTTTGGTAGATTAGGCAAGCACAAGATTGCATATGCAGACTGTATGTACATAGTATGTTAACAAGAAACAAAGTCCCATACCTCTGCAATTTTTGTCGCTGAAAGAACCTAATATGCCCCATGCACAACTACTGTTGTTACTGATCACTTGTGTGAAGTTTCATTAAATTGTGTCAAGGGGATGAAGAGAGATGATGCGCACAAGATTGTGTCTATGTATATAGTATAGTAACAAAAAAACAAAGTCCCATAACTGTGCAAATTTTTTTTCTGAAAGAACCTAACATGCCCCATGCACAACTACTGTTGGTACTGATCACTTGTGTGAAGTTTCATTAAATTGTGTCAAGGGGATGAGGAGAGATGGTGCGCACAAGATTGTGTCTATGTATATAGTATAGTAACAAAAAAACAAAGTCCCATAACTCTGCAAAATTTTTTTCTAAAAGAACCTAACATGCCCCATGCACAACTACTGTTGGTACTGATCACTTGTGTGAAGTTTCATTAAATTCTGTCAAGGGGATAAGGAGAGATGATGCGCACAAGATTGCGTCTACGGACAGTCGGCCAGACAGACAGACGGACAGACAGACAGACAGACAGACAACCTGAAACCAGTATACCCCCCCTTACAACTTTGTTGTCGGGGGGTACAATAAGAAATATCTCACAACAATATTTCAGTTAATAAGGAAATAAGTTGTAAATTGTCTTTTTCGTATAATCAATTTATATAGAAATAAATAGCTAATGAAAGTACTAAGAGTGGCTGCAGGAAACTCATATATATAACGGATGCTGAACTAAATCTGTTAACCCTTATCATGCTGGACACGACTGATTCTGCCTTTGCGACCAGTGTAGACCAAGATCAGTCTGCACATCCGTGCAGTCTGATCATGGTCTACACTGTTCGCTATTCAGTCAGTACGTTTTCAGTAAACACCCCTTCACCTGATAAACAGTACTGCCAAAATTGGAAGATTGACCAGTCCCTTATAGAAATTTAGCATGGTAAGGGTTAAGCTAAGAAAATACAAGCAGAGGAGATAATGGCCACACCCTTCTTTTAAAGATGCTTGCAACAAGTTCGTTTAATAACCCGTTTCAGGTCAGTGTTTCCTATTTACTTGTAATTAACGTTTTTATTTTTGTAATATTCATAGTTTATTTAAGTTTTTTCCCATTTAATTCAAATAATGATTATTGTATTACTCTTAGTTTACTTATGTTTTTCTTCATTTACTTATAATTAACGATTTGTTTTTATTATTATTCTTAGTGAATAATAAGACAGCCAGACTAAAGGAGCAAAAGGTTTGAATGACTGAGTCTACAAAACTAAATACTACAACAACACTAGTAACCAGGAACCTATCGACTACCTCTATACCCTTTGGGACTAAGATGAAATATCAATATAATGCACAAAGTTCCACACACAAGACAAATGCGACAATAATCAAATTATAACAAAAGCTTCATGAGTTAGTATACTGACTGGTTAAAAGAACAGGCAATTATAGGCAGAGGATCAGTCCGTTTTTCTTTGAAACTTATATGTTAAAGAAATAGAAAGAAAACCTCTCGGACTGAGCACAAAACTATTTCATCTCGTTCTTTATTTGTTTCCGCTCAGCCCTATATATTGAAGTACAGTCAATGAAAGACTGATATATCAGCGTTTGAATGTAAATAAGTGGTAAAAGAATAAAAGTTACAAAATTTAAGCATACATTGATTACATATTTATACTGGAATATCTAACCTACAGTGATTACGAGTATATGGGAGTTTGATTATTACTATCACTACCTTCCTCTTGTGATTCACTCTGTTCCTGCTTATCTCCCTTATCATCACCTTCCTTTTCTATAATTTGAATGAAAATTTAAAATAAGTAAGTTGTGACTGCTTCTCAGATTCTTTTATGCTTTAATGATTTTAAATGTTAAAACGACAGTAACATGCCACTTGGAACCAGTCTAATATTGAGTACAGACGGTAGGGGGTAAATCTTTCGCTCAGATAAAAGTGAGTATTGAACGGGTTCTGAATATCGTAGTTCATATGAATGACTAAAACGAAGAAAACTGAATTCAAATGCTGAAGTAAGAATGTAGTAAATATTTTTAGACATCATGGTTATAAAAATACTAGTATTTCATTAATGCTTTTTGACTAGCTCTCCTTTTCCTTTATAAAATAGAATTTCCATTTTCTATTGTCATATCAGTCTTCAGATTAAAGAACGTTTAATACAGTTTCGCTATAAACTACTTTATTATGAGTTATGTTCACACAACACACACAAGCTCTCAACTCCACAACAAACTCCTAGACCCCTGCACATTATGTTCCACAGCACTATTATGACACCGAGCAAACCCCTAAACCATACGTAGATGTACCTTTTTTGGCTGATGCTGGTTTTGATTTCCCTTCTTTTTTAACGTCACTCTTTGCTAATAAAACAGGTATTACAAGTTGTAAGCTCTGTTGCAAGTTAGTGTTATGAATAATACACTAGTATAATGAAGTTAATTGCTCTAAAATTATTATAATTCTAGCAACAACCAAAAGTGAAAATTATTTAACAAACTTCATCTGCTCTACAAGATGAAAAGTTGTTGATAAATATTGACAAGGGTCCCATTTCACAAAAGTTCATCAGTTTCACCCTAAGTTCTCTCCTTAAAGAATGGACTTTTAAAACCCCTTTGTTTCATAGGATATAATTCGTATATTTTTAAGAAGGTGTTGTTTATTTATTTTAAGCCAAATCTATCTTATCTTTCTTTAGCTCGATCAGATTCTTAGAATAGTCAAATAGTTAGACGAATCTACATAAAACGATGTATGTCCTATGTTCTAACTTTGTCCTAAGTAGGCTTCCTGAAATGGACACATGTAAGATATCAATATGCAGTTTTAATAAAAAGCTCAACATTAAACTGGATATTGCCAAAAAAAAATACTGATGGAAACATATGGCAACACTGGAATTCCTTTGAAATTAATACAATACATTCTAAAGACAGAACAATATTAGAACTTATGTGTAAAAAAACTGAAAATGTAATCTGAAACAAAACAAATAATTCGAGCGCTCATGTGTTTTATAAGAAAGGCGAAAGCATAAACATGAATATATAGGACACCTGATGTGAATGCGTGACAAGATGTCAAAAATATAACTGAAAAAAAAAATTTGAATTCACCAAGTCAAAATACAAGTTATGCAAGGAAAAAGAGTTAAGAAATGTTAAAGTTCCTGGAACATAGATGAACCAAATGTACTCCTAGACAGGAATAGAATTACTGCAGAAAACTTGAGAAAGGAAAGAGGTGAACAGCTGATACAGCAAAAACTGCAAACAACAAAAAATTGAAAAAGATAAAAATAGCAAAAAAACCCAAAAAAAAAAAAAAAAAAAAAAAAAAAAAGAAAACACAACCAACGTGACTTCTGGTATCGTACACATTGAAAAATTCACACTGAAAAATTCGTTTGATTTATGTAACTTTTTTGTTTGTATAATTTCCTTGTTACCTGATGGATTTTAATAAAATAAAAAGTGTCTAAGACAGAAGAACTCATGCTATCAGACTAATGCACAAAATGTCTGCCACACTTAATCAGTACTTTATTTGCCTACATTCCATTTATGAAACTAATGTCTGGGCGAAGTGTTTGAGGAAAAGTATCAATAATTTCTGGCAGATGCTTTCCTGTCTTTTACGATTTTTATTTTATAAAAATCTGTCATTTTATTTTATAAAAATCTGTCAAGTTATAAGTAAATTATAAGCAAAAATGATACCAGAATTGAGTGTACGATACCGAAAAGCCACGTGGGTCGGCCACCCTGATCTAAATACATCTAAGAAGAAAAAGAGTGGTGATATATTGGTACACTTATACATCAGATGGAAGCAACATCTGCAGCTTACACAATGTATGTAATGAAATCCTTTAGTCTAAAACTGGTAAGTAAATAATAATAGAAATAAATTAGAAGTGCAGAAGGATAGATCCAGTGAATATAACACAGGATTATAAATGCTTGGGATACCATCAATTTATCAATGAGTAATCTGACATGTTGACTGAAAATTTAAACTGTAAGCAGTTATTTGAAAACAATCTATACTTGGAGTAACGAAACATGTTTTGAATAAGTTTTAAAACTAGAGCCATCACTGAAAGTTTATACATACAAACCAGCTTTTGTGTAAAAGAGAAAATGAGACGAATTGTCTAGGTCCAAGGGTGCACAACTCTGTAACACATCAACCTTCCACTGAAATATGCTTATCTAGATGTCATGCTGATGGAACTGGGATCCCATTATAAAGTGGTTGGTTGGATATACTCCTATGTACCAATTCTGGCAATATGCAGTTTCGGTCTAAGTAAAAGGGCCCATAACTCTGCAATGATTGGGCTGACCCCAAACAAAATTATGTCACCAATATCTTTCTGTCATGTTAACATGGTGATAATATGTATGAAGTTTGATTGGAATCTCTTAAAAAGAGTTTAAGAAGATAAAGTCATATTTGTTTCTCATTTTTCTTGCAATGGACTGATTGACCAAAAGGTAGCTTTAATATATCCCTACTGACTTTACTTGTCACGCAGCATAATAGTGCACCACTCTCATCCATCTGAGGTCCGTCAAAATCCCATGACAAATCTCTGATTCATTTCTTCTGTTCATGTGGTGAGCGTTCACTCTCATAATTACTACCAGTGTAACGGTCAGTTTTTTCCCCAGTCAGTCACTGGGAACAGATTCAGTATTTCAATGGCCGCCATTATTCGGCACGCCATATTGAAAATTTAAACAGTATCTTAGTAAAATACTTGCTCACAATGACTTAATACGAAACTGCATGACTGCAATTAATACAGTGTCAATACTGAAAAGGAGATAGTCACGCCTTTCATGGCCAATTCTGATTGGTTCGCGAAGATTTGTCGCGAAATGTTGCTGATTAGCTTTAACCTTTTACTTGTAATGTTAAACTAACAATATTGGCGAAATTTGCTACAGATTCAACTAGGGACCCATGGCAAAACTCTGGTATGCGAAAAGGAATAGCACAGAATTTGAACAGTCAGATTACTCAGTAACTGTAAATATCAGGTAAATTTATCATGTAACAACCTTCTCTCTCAAATTCTGGTGCTGGTTCATATGAAACTTCTTGTTGCTCTGCAATGGCTTCTGTTGAAAACAAAATAACTAACAGAATTAGTTTTTTATAAAAGCAGATCATAAGCATGAGTATGATATTTAGTTAAATGTATAGCAGTTAGTTCAATATGTTAGTAACAGTAGAAAACTACAACTTTTATTCATTTCCTTTGCTTGTATAGATTATCAGCTCTTCTTTTCATTTCGTTAAAAAATGCAACTCAGCATAAAATCTGCTTCTTAATTTCAATGCAGTTAAACAGATTTCAAACTGGAGTGACATTTTCTTCTTCAATTCATCATTAAATGTTCAAATGAAGTAGACCACTGAAGCAAAATTTTCTGCAACATCTAAGAATATTTTTGCAAATGCAGAAGCAATGAAAGAGAGATAAACTGTATACTCAACAACTCTCCTAACTTCACACTTTGTTTTTGTTGATATTGAAATTGGATACACTTATAATTTAAGGGTAAGTTAAATTAAACACAACAATATATAAACAACTGGGTATCAATTCACTGAGCTGCAACAGTTGCAATATGGTCATCTAAAAATAAGTCATAAATTTAGTGCAACTTCAAGGTGGTCATGGCTATACAATGAGTACAGCGTGTGCAGGGTAAAACAACTTTGCTGCCAACCTTACTCTTTTCTACTCTTATCCTGACAATATTCAGATGCTATTCTGCAAGCGTGCATTAGCAGATTATCAGATCTATATAGGATATGTGCAGGATTTCTTGCATCAAAATAGCGGTGCAAAATGAATCAAGAAACAAGAGCTGTCAATAATGGTGACAAATGCCCCCGCAGCGCCTTGACCTTTGACCTGGTGACCCCAAAGTCAGTAGGGGTCGTGTACTCAATAAGTACTATCAGCATGTGAAGTTTGAAGGTCCTGGGTGCAGTGGTTCGCGAGTAAAATGCCTTCATGCAAAAAGTTAACGTTGTGACGAACTAACAAACGAACGGACGAACAGTTGAAAACTAATATGCCTCCCTTCGGGGGCATAAAAAAAGGTGCATATTTCTGCATATTCATTTTTACAAATTTTGTTGGTCTGGCAAAGTAAATTTGAAAACTATCAATACTTTTGACATTAAGTCATCTTTTCGTTATTAACTTA
Source organism: Mercenaria mercenaria (assembly GCF_021730395.1). Classification (NCBI taxonomy): domain Eukaryota; kingdom Metazoa; phylum Mollusca; class Bivalvia; order Venerida; family Veneridae; genus Mercenaria; species Mercenaria mercenaria. The sequence continues at coordinate 6,619,444 of NC_069378.1, forward strand.
ATGTGTTGTCATTAGCAACAGTACCTGCTTGATATGAAACTTACAAGCTGATATTCAAATTATAGACTGAATTTTGATTTTCATCAATTCAAAATGTTCAAAGTGTACTACTGCAGTACAGGATTTGCTATTGCGTTACCTTTGATTTACGAATTACCCTAGTATGTATCTGTTACAGGTAAATGAGTATATTTCTTGCTGTCATTGTTTTCTGTTTCATTAATATAAAATAACCATTAAACGTTTTATATAAGTCCAAATTTCATACATATCTGTCAAATTCGGCAGATTTAAAAACAAAAAAAACAAGAGCCATGTCAGACATGGCTAATCCCCCCACCGGGCAGCTGTATTTGCAAATGGAATGTTAATTTTGTGGTTGTTTAGTAATCATTGTAAGTCTTTTGTTTTTTAAAGTCCACAAAAAAACTCCTTACTAGGTAGAGATACCTTATATATATAAAATTAATAAAATACACGTAAAACTGGATGCAAAAAGTTAACGTTGTGACAAACTAACGAACGAACGAACGGACAGTTGAAAACTAATATGCCTCCCTTCGGTGGCATAAAAAAAGGTGCATATTTCTGCATATTCATTTTTACAAATTTTGTTCATCTGGCAAAGTAAATTTGAAAACTATCAATACTTTTGACATTAAGTCATCTTTTCGTTAATGTGTTGTCATTAGCAACAGTACCTGCTTGATATGAAACTTACAAGCTGATATTGAAAATATAGACTGAACTTTGATTTTCATCAATTCAAAAATGTTCAGTGTACTGCTGCTGTACAGGATTTGCTATTGCGTTACCTTTGATTTACGAATTAACCCACGTATCTGTTACAGGTAAATGAGTATATTTCTTGCTGTCATTGTTTTCTGTTTCATTAATATAAAATAACCATTAAATGTTTTATATAAGTCCAAATTTCATTCATATCTGTCAAATTCGGCAGATCTAAAAACAAAAAAACAGGTGTGGAGTTAGAAAAATTGTTGAGTATATTTCAAGGGGTGAATGCGAAAGCGATCTAAGTGCATATAAATACAGAAACTCTTTCGCATTCACCCCTCGATTTATTGCCATCAGTCTAAAATTATACAATAAACAGCCTGCATTTTTGCCAGTTATCATAGATACATATAGGGATGTATATCTGTGATTAGGAATGAACAAAAGTAATCAGAAATATTTAAAAGAACCTTCTAATTGATCGGGATCAACAGAGGGCACCTCTGTTACTTGGAGAGCTGGAACACCTAGCAAGAAAACACAACAAAAGCACAATATTAAACCCCAACAACACTTATCAGTATAAATCCCGCACGATAACTCAAACGATAACATGTTTTGATAATTATAATTTTTCTTCATTAAAATGTTTCAATACAGAAAATATTTTTGTATAACATTACAGTATGCTCTTAACTATTATCACTGACAACCTTTTTAAGTTCAACGATGCATGAGAACCATAACAATCAAATGATAATATAAACATGCTGTCGTTTAAATTATCGTGCGGGAGTAGTACCCTCTAACTGACATCACATAAACAGTAGCTAACTGCAATAGGTATTACGTCATTCTTGATTACAAAAAAAAAATCTTTACTCATAAGACAGCCTCCTGCTAATGAAAATGTAAAAACTGTACCCAGTGTAGTCAACACTTTATTGAAGTCTGTTTTAAATTGTGTTGCAAAGGAGAATTCTCTCCCTTTATAAACAGAACAATTAAATAAATATACCCCCTAGTACTTTTTATGTGATGCAGTTCATGTTTAGTAAATTAAATACTTTTTAAAATCGCTAATTAAGAGATCAAATGATACATGCACCAAGTTAGAAAGGGATTTTCAATGACTCTGATTTCCGATCATACATGTAGTGCACAAATTGTTGTTACTTTTTTATACTCTTATGATTCTGACAACTGCAAATTATATGAAATATTTGCATCCAATTAAGAAACGTGTCAGGTTCCAAAAGATATCAATATTTGGATAATATCCTTTCAGACAAGTTAATCCAAATATCCAAATATGTAAATTTCAATGAAAGGGATTTTATCCTGGAGTTGTTCCATATATACTTAACACCAATGACTGATATTGAGTTACTGACCCCAAAAACAATGGGTTTTTATTTTCCTTAAAGTTGAACTTAGTCTTTGTCTAATGTTTCAAAGCTATAGCTATTATACTTTCTGATTTAGAATCCCGAAATGCTGCAGATGAAAATGTGAAAGGCCATATAGTATAATACATCACATTTTTTCATCTAGCATTTCACAACATGTGTACCTATACCAGAAATGAGAGTCAGAGAAATCTGTTCAAAATGATTAAAAAATGTCCGTGCAAACATATAATAAGTTAAATGAAAATAACATATAAAATATATCGCTAAACTATATGATGAATGTATTGAGAATTTGAATGACTTGATGGTGTAGTGTTACTTTGTAATTAAAAACTAGTGCTGTGCATGTAAGGAAAACTTTACAAGGCAAAAATCTTCTAGATTTATAATACTGAATACAAGGTAGTGTTGAATCCAAATGGCAACCTTAAAATCTGTGAAACAATAGTTTTATATGACCACTTACCAATACAAGATTCAAATATTTTGTCTGATTTAGATGTAAGTAAGAAATAAATAGAACTATATACATGCTGGATAAGTCATTTAATAATTATGCTTTAGACACACAATGTCTGTATATTTAAAATTGAAGACAACAAAATGCCATCAACGTATTTCAGAAACCACTGCTCAGAAAATATATAACATGTAAAATCTTTATGCAACTCAAACATAGCTAATAGCTTTTCAAGTCGAAAATAATGAAAACAAAATCTGTCAACAAAACCAACTGAACAGTAACTGTTCCAAAAGTTTTACTTATTGACTGCGTTGGATGTGTGGTTTCATTTGGAATGATTGTATAAATTGTATTAAACTTCTGAGCTGGCTCTGGCGGCCATTGTTCTATAATTATTTGAGCTACAAACAGAAAGAAATATTCATGAATTCCACTAACTGTTCAAACCAGAATCCATTCTGTAAGAAGAGTACGTATACTATAATGAAAGATGAGCCAAATAACGATTTGAAAAAAAATGTACATGGAAACTAGTATATATGCATTGAGGATAAAGCAGAGATTATTCTCATAGAAATGTTGGACTGCTCGAGAACATATATAAGCCGCGCCATGAGAAAACCAACATAGTGGCTTTGCGACCAGCATGGATCCAGACTTGCCTGTGCATCCGCATAGTATGGTCAGGATCCATGCTGTTCACTAACGGTTTCTCTAATTGCAATAGGCTTTAAAAGCAAACAGCATGGATCCTGACCAGACTGCGCGGATGCGCATGCTGGTCAGGATCCATGCTTGTCGCAAAGCCACTATGTTGGTTTTCTCATGGCGTGGCTCATACAAAGATAATGATAAGAATCATTATTCAGAAGAGGAGGTAACTAGATGTGTGTCCATAGAACACCTGGTGCCCCGACTCCTGTCACTGAAGAATGCACTACAGAGCTTGTTTTTCACCCAAAAAAAAGTAAAATATGTCTTCCTGGTGACCACTTACCATGCAAAAATTGCAAAATGCCACAAATTAAGGACCATAACTCCAGGGAAAATCATTGAACCATAACATTCCAACAATATACACAACTCATCTTGGTAATGGTAAACTGTGTGAAGTATGCTGGAATTCTAACCAGTGATACAGGAGAAGTAGTACAGACCAAAGAATCTGACAAATCAAAGGTCATAACTCCACTGAGAATCACTGTAGCAGAACAGGCCGATAATATGCATAGTAAGACTTGACACTGATCACTCCTGTATAATTTGGTGAAAATCGGCCCTGTCATAAATTATAAGAGAAGTGGCTAAAGCTTTACAATATCTGACAAACCAAGGGCAATAACCATGTTGAAAAACAACAAACTAGACCATGCTGACAATATGTACTACTAGGTTTGCCAATTATCACTTCTGTGAAGTCTGGTGTAATTCCTCCAGGTGGTATCAGAGCAGTTGCATGGACAAGGTAAAATACAAAAAATCAAGGGCCATAACTCCACTGAAAACTGAAACATGCCAACAATATGCACAATGAGGCTTGGTATTGATAACTCCTGTAAAGTTTGTTCAAATTCAACCCGATAATAATAGAGAAGATGCCGAAACATGATTAAATTTTATCAATCAATGGCCATAACTACACTGAAAATCATCTAACCAGAAAATGCTGACAATATACACAATTAAGCTTGGCACTAATCACTCCTGTGAGGTTTGGTAGAAATCTGCCCAGTAATATAACAGAAGTGGCGAAAACATCACAAAATTTGATAAATCAAGGGCCATAACTCAGTTGAAAATCATAGAACCAGAAAATGCTGATGACATGCACAACTTGGCTTGGCAATGAACACTCTGTGAAGTTTGGTGTATATCCACCTGATGGTGTCGGAGGAGTTGTTGGACAAACTTGTGACAGATAAGCAGGTAGACATCTAATGGATGGAAAGACAGACAGAACTAAATCAATATGTCTTCCCCACCACATGTTGGAGACATAATAACTCAAGCACAATTTATTAAAACAAAAGGAAAAGAGCAGATACATGCAGTGGGCTGGGAATCTGTATGACATTAGAGACAGGGTATGTTGAAGAAGCAATTTGTAAGGAAGAATTATTGGAAAATAATGATATATATAATAAGATACTTATATGTAGTGTATTACATATAACAAATAAACAAGACAAAATATAATGTAAACAGTGATTTTATGTTAATGTCAAAATACCCCTAAATTACACATTTATTAATATCTTCAATCGAAGTGCTTTTTTTCAATGCTGATCATGTTCTTAATCATGCTGTTTTCAAATGTTTCCTTATAAAGGATAGGTTGCCATCACTTGTGTCATTTGCCTCTGTTTTATAATCAGTTTTATATTTCCATATACACATCTGCAAGAATTTTCTATGTAGTTACAGGTTTTAAACAATTCTGATCAGAAAGAAATATTCCCACAAAAATCACCCTACAAAAGGGAAATTAAAATGGTATTAACATGTTTTGTTATAACAATGGAATTGTTATGTGTAGCAAACAGCACAAGTGAAATGGGTCAGGCAAACAAGACACTAGGATGTACACAATTAAAATGAAATAAAATTACAAACCTTCTTTTTCATCTGTGTCATCCAAACATGAAAAGCAAAACAAAACCATGTAAATAAAAGAAACATTAAAATGTAAAATTAAAAACAACATAATGCTTAAATCAGGTAAACAGTACCGTAATTTAAACTAGTAATATAATTCAATGACAAATTTTGCTTAGAATTGTATGAGTTTTATCAATACTTGTTTGTTACTATGTGCCGTTAATTATATCATCACCTAAGTCAAATATTTAACAAGAAAAAGTCTGAAGATACGACAAGGTACAATTACGTTTTACGACAAAAGCACCAAAATATGAACGTGGTTAATCTGTTTCTTGTAATCAAAAAAAAAAAAGAAAACTGCCAAAAAAGAACCCGAATATCCTCTGAAGTTATACATACTTGTTAGTGTTACTTATATAAGACTTAATTTGCTACAACAGAGATGAAACATTCACAGTCATATTTCAAATCTGATGAGACAGATGAAGAAAAATATTAGACATTCCATGTATTATATGAAAATTATAATAAATATAAATATGGATAACTACAGCACTCAAGTGCCACTAATGTGTCAGCTGATTATATATCTAAGAGGAGCTGTCAGGGGACAGCAACGCTTGACTATTCATCAGCCTTATCACTTGAATTGCCTTGTTAACTAAAAGAATACAGAAGTCAAAAAGGGGCATAATTTTGTAAAAATGCAAAACACATTTATGGAACCTGTACAATTCTTGTTTGGTCATCACAATGGACAGGTGTGTGGAGTTTCAATCCATTCACATAACTAGTATTGAGATACTTACTTAATAACAAAAACTTAACCAACTTGAGATGGTGAAGCAGATGCACATGCTGAAGACAGTGTGAGTGCAACAGCTCTACCTATTCTCTGAATAGTCCAGCAAAAAGTCCTTATGTGTTAAAATCCCAAAACTATATACTGTATAGATAGTATGTTATAAAACATCTGGTGTCAGAAAAGATATTTTTTAAGTTAAGTAAAACAAAACAAATTGAAACAAAGTGTAAGGCATGAACGTAACTTGAAAAAAATTAATCAAGGACATTAATAAGAAGTCTCTAAAAATCTATTAATTCTACAATATATATTTTTTTAAAATAAAAAAAAGAGAAAAAAACAAAAACAAATAAGCAACTACATTATACAGTATTTTATCCCTACAACCAAACTACTTGGGTAATAAAAATTAATTTTGTAAAAAAATAAGAGAGATTTATAAGAGACATTATATAATTATAAAGATTATTCAACCAAAAATTATTAGTTTTAAATATCTGAGAAGGAAATAAGGGTCAATACTTTCACCTTTTAAAAACTTCTTAAAATGAAATTCACAGATACTATTATAGATGTCCCATCTCATAATTCAGAAAAAAAAAAAGACTTTATGCAGCACATTCCAACCAATCTTTTATGCAAACAATATACTTTTTCATTGGTTAACTTTGGCAGAATTTAACAGAATTCAGGTAGGTAAACAAATATATAATAGAAAAGGTGCAAATAAATTCAAGTTTTATTGCAAATAAGTATTTGAAGTAGCCGTTAAGCCCAGATATATTTCTGAACACAAAGATAAAGAGTAATCAAAGCTATATGAACTAAATGAATATAAAATCAAAACACAACAGGATGTGATATATATATAATATAAATCTATATATTATAATCCGTTGCCCATATAAGGAACACACACATTCTACAATTATATCTTGCATATTAAACTAACAGAAACTGCAGAATTTAGCAATTTCTTTCGTTAATTTCAGTGTGGTGCAAGTAACTTACCTATGGGAATCATTTATTAATGAGCTCTGTAAAAACTATGGAAACAGCTACCCAGAAACCATATGCAGCTTTGATTTGAGTACATTTATATTTAGAATATAGCATCGCCTGGCATTATCCAAGAGATTAAACATAGAAACATGCAAGTAAAGTTGACACAGGTAACTGACGCTTGATCAACTGCAATTCTTAAGAAAATCACATTGATAGAAGATCTAAAGGTAATAAACAATGAGTAAAAGTTATTCCAATTCCATAAAATTATAAAAGGACAAATCACAACAGTGGATAGGTCATGCAGTATCAAATTTCAATATGGCTACTAGTACAATAAAGGTTTGATAATACTGCAGCACTCTGGAAGTTACTGACAACTTCTCTACATGTATCTAAGGTTGAGGATGAGACAACTTCTGACATGATGTCTTGTATCAAATTGTCATAGAGAAATGATGGGGATCAAAACCACAATACTTAGAGCTATAACAACCCTTTTGACATAGCAGGCTTGCCCCTCTTATTGTTGGATTGTTTGGAAAAATCAGACTGCTTCGGACGAAAACCTCTTACTGGATATCTTCCATGGGCTTTCATTTGACACCTCAAAATACACTGAATGAAAAAATGGTAAATGCTAAAAAGTGTGTATATCAGACAGCTAAACAAATCTATTTTCATATGCATACTCTGTGTAACACAAAAATCAGTGAAAATTGAAATCATGCCATGCAGTTAGCAGATTGGAATTATTTCTTAAATAATTATTGAACTTTTAGCCCCAAACACGACCAATTGAGAGTGAAATGGCAGTAAGCCAAGATTCCTCGTAAAAGAATTTCACAATAATGAAACAATTCTTTAATTTTTGTCGTTATTAAAAAAAGACATTAATAATTTGTTATGTTAGTTACATGTCCAACAGTACTTACATTTAAGGTATTAGATTTTTTTGTGACACTGGTAAATATCATACATCAAACAGCAAATCTCTTGAGTTTCTTTGTGTCAAAATAGGTAAAAGCTTGGAACCATTACAAACTTGCATCAAAATAGGTAAAAGCTTGAAATAATTACAAATTTGTGTCAGAATCAGTAAGAGCTTGAAATCAATACAAACTTGTGTCAAAATTGGTTAAAGTTTGAAACCATTACAAACTCATGTCAGAATTGGTATAAGCTTGGAACCATTATAAACTCAAAGGTTTGGCTGGTAGGATGATGACATTACCAATGTTTATTACTGATCTATACCTTAAACAGAATGTGTATATAACCCGAACCATAAACAGAAACACGCAGGCTACAAAAACAAAACACTAGTAGTTCCTTAGTTTCTTACATGTAAAACACTGCATATGCTTGTCAAATTCCTGTTTTAACACCTGCTTTGAACTCAGAAAACTGTTAGAAAGATTTGTTATTATTGCAACTTTGTTTAATGTCCTCCAAAAACCTTTGCAGTTATTGCTGAGAACTGTCAACTTAATTTATTTCATTTTGTTGGGTTTAATGTCGCACCAACACAATTATAGGTCATTTGGCGACTTTCCAGCTTTGATGGTGGAGGAAGACCTAATAGGTCACCCTCTGTGCATTATTTCATCACAAGCAGGCTACTGGTTAGAACCACCAACCTCCTGTAAGCCAGCTGGATGGCTTCCTCACATGAAGAATTCAACGCCCCCATGTGAGGTTCAAACCACATCGATGAGGGGCAAGTGATTTGAAGTCAGCGACCTTAACCATTTGGCCATGGAGGCCCTCTGTCCACTTAAGACCTTAATACAGATGTTACTCTAATAACAAGTGATTATGGGAAAAACATAACATGGGCTGATGATTATTTCCTGTCTCACACCTGATCCTTCTGAACTGTGTCCACTAACCTCGTACAAGATATTGAGGATAAATATTAGAAAGTACATTCTTCAGTTCAGCAGCTAACTAACAACAACCATCACCTCAGTGCAGAAAAACTGGTTAACTGGTTAACTATGTCTATTTAGAAGTTGCAGTTAACCTCTTTTGCACTGAGGTGACAGTATATGATGAAGAAATATATATATATATATATTTAGAAGTGTGACATAACATGCTTATATATTAAAAAAACCTATCTACTTATATTTACGTGCATAAGACTGAAAAAGCTAGCTAGCTATCAGAAAATTTACACAGACATTAAATAGATATCTTTAAAGCTTTCTATGAAGAAACAAATATATTTAGGGCATAGATCATAAAAAAGTAAACAAAACTGAAAAAGGTAAAAAAAATGCAACTACACTCTTTAAATATTTCATAACAGAAATGAAATTATCAAAAAATGATAAAGAATGAAATTTTTATAAAATTGAGGTAACAAAAAAAATCCTTCAGGAAGACACTTTGCATATGGCTTTTGATAAACATATGTGTTTCTAATTTGATGAATTATTACTATAACTAAGGTCTTTGTTTAGAAAAAAATGAAATTTATCTGCAGATACACTCCATGTAACATACAAACAAGAGCACCGCCTTGCGGGTGCTGACGCTCATCTGATTTTTTTTGTGTAATAGAAATATTGTCCTACCCATGATTTTCTAAGTCTAAAAAGGGCCATCATTCTTGCAAAAAGCAGGATAGAGTTATGTTTCTTGATGTACAGTGTCCACTTATGATGGTGAAAAACTGTTGCAAGTTTTAAAGCAATAGCTTTAATAGTTTATGAGAAAAGTTGACTTAAACATAATACTCAACCAAGAAAATGATTTTCTAAGTCCAAAAGGGGCAATAATTATTGCAAAAAGCAGGATGGAGTTATGTTGCTTGCTGTACAGGGTCAGCTTATGATGGTGAACAAGTGTTGCAAGTTTCAAAGCAATAGCTTTGATAGTTTAAGAGAAAAAGTTGACCTAAACATAAAACTTAACCAAGAAATCTGATATTTTCTAAGTCAAAAAGGGGCCATAAATCTTGCAAAAAGCAGGACGGAGTTATGTTTCTTGCTATACAGGGTTTAACTTATGATGGTAAAAAGTGTTGCAAGTTTTAAAGCAATAGCTTTGATAGTTTAGGATAAAAGCTGACCTAAACATAAAACTTAACAAGAAAACTGATTTTCTAAGTCCAAAAGGGCAATAATCTTGCAAAAAGCAAGATGGAGTTATGATTCTTGACGTACAGGGTCTGCTTATGATGGTGAACAAGTATTCCAAGTTTCAAAGCAATAGCTTGATAGTTTAGGAGAAAAGTTGACCCTAAACATAAAAATTAACCAAGAAATCTGATATTTTCTAAGTACAAAAGGGGCCATAAATCTTGCAAAAAGCAAGATGGAGTTATGTTTCTTGCTATACAGGGTCAGCTTATGATGGTGAACAAGTATTCCAAGTTTCAAAGCAATAGCTTTGATAGTTTAGGAGAAAAGCTGACCTAAACATAAAACTTAACCAGGCAACGCCGACGCAGACGCCAACGCCGACGCCGACAACCGCTCAAGTGATGACAATAACTCATCATTTTTTTTCAAAAAATCAGATGAGCTAAAAATGCTTTAACTGACATAAATTAACTGGGTTTTGTCTCAAAAATAAATTCCAATTCTGATAATTAAAAATCAAAAGGACATTCTAAGATAAACCCTAAGTGGTAAAAATCATCTTACTTTCCAACTATGAGCATAACTGCTAAGAGATTTTGTGAAAAAAAAAAAAACAACAAAAACTCTTCTTGTTTTACTGATCATTTCTGTAACAATTTCTTTAACAGCAAGACAGTTTTGTATCCTAAACAGCAGAGATGTTTTCAAATTTGGTTTATTTCACTCGAGATTAGTTAACATAACATTTAACAATCTCAAAGCCACATAAAGCATTTTATCTTATTTTGATATTAGTTCAACAGTGGTATATAATTAATGTTATTTAGCTTTTTATGCAGTGTGCATTTTGTGACATTTTTAACCAATGCTTGTGCTTGTTATTATGATGTCATATCATGTAAAAATATGCGTGAACATTCTTTAGTTCAATGCTGAGTATTGGCCACAAGCATATGGATTTAGCACTTATAACATTATCTTACTCCACTGTTTTCATAATCCTATTAATCTAAATTGTGTATATATCTATATTTTAGTCTTCAGTATTTCCCCATTTCTATCTGATGGTTTAAAGGGAAGTTTGAGAGACAGATCATCAAAAATATATACCTCATTATACACCACATAAAAAATTAATTTTATTCTCTTTATAAATGCTTCATTGCTAGATTTTTTTATGTTTGCATCTGTTCAACTTTCTTCACAGCTTTAATTGTTGACACCCTATTTACTTATTCCTATGGAACAACATGTGTTTTTCAATCAAGCCTAAAACAGCAGGGAAACCCAATAACACCTTATTCTTTTAAAGAACAAGAAGCAATGACCATTTCACCATGTTTAGCAATTGCCTAGGTAGTTAAATGTTACAACAAACCCTTCCACCACATTCACAGCTGTTAGCAGGCACATGCTCTCCATTAACATACAAGAGGTGGCAAGAATTTATTCACTTACAGGTTTAAACACTGATACAATTCAGACTAGCTTTGCCTTTTATTTATTTTAACCTTTACTCTGGTCCATCATTCAATTTTGGTAGTACCACTTATTTTTCAAAGGTGTTCACTGAAAATTTACTGACTGAATAACAAACAGTGCATACAATGATCAGCCTGCACGGACGTGCAGGCTGATCTTGGTCTGCACTGGTCGCAAAGGCAAAACCAGGTTAACAAACTGAATATGGAAGTTGAAGGTGCTGCATATTTTGAGGCCCACATGGTAGATGGGGAACCTCAATGTCTAACCTGGTTGAGTTTTGTTACTTATTACTTATGAACCAGAATATCTTTGGGAGAACACAAATGATAATAAATATTTAAAAGGGAAAAAAAAACAAAAACATTTTGGATTAAAGCAATAAGGAATGTTGGGAAATACTAAAAAAAAAATGTGAGTGATTTAAGTAAAAAAAAATGGATAGATGAACAATAGATAAAATTGCAATGAATTGTTCACTAGATGATTCATTGTCAGGTAAAATGAATTTTATTGTTACTTAAAAGTCACCTATCTTTTCTGAATGTATTATAACAATATGTGTATGCAATGGTAGATTATAAGGGGAAAACCTAGACTACCTGGCTCAATGGCATGCCAGTAATGTAATCTTTAGTTTACAACTATTATACACTTAAAAAAACAACAGAAAAAAAACACAAATATGTTTACTATGTTTTAAGTAAAACTGATGTAAGATTATCCATCCTAGTCTATTGATTATGTAAAAACTTTGCCAAATTATGGTTAAATACAAGAACAAGCAGTGCTGTACATTGGAAACACAGGATCTACCTTTCACGGAACCATCTTTATTGAAGTATAATTCACCAAAAATCTTTTGTATCTGTGACATGGCGTGGTCTGGATTAGAAGACCCGTGAACAGCATTTCTAAGGGTGTCTTGTCCATATAAAGCTCTGAGCCTGCAATACAAAAGTCAAAATTAGATCAGGTGAAGACTGCATGACAATAATCATAATATATCAGTATTAGTGGAAATTATAAGCAAAATACAAAATTATTCCAAGCTGCATTAGGAACACAATGATTTGCATGCATGCATGCATGTACAAAGTTAGGGTATAAAGCTGATTGGTTGTGAAGATCATAATGAATGTTTAAAATAGCTGCTTACATAAATAATGACTGGTCAGGCCTATTTTCTAAGACAAGTGTAAATAAGAATGTTATAAGGGGTCAAATCTATGAAATAGGATATTCCTATACTATCACTGGCCAAGTAAGAGACATTGGTGAAATATGACATACTAACATCTACAGCCAAAGAAATCTATGATATGAGACATTCTCATAGATTATTATCAAATATGTAAAAAGCATATCTTCTTTAGCAAATTCTCTAGAGGTCAAGTCATTATGACAAATTCACTGACCTAATACTACAAGGGTTTACTAAAGTTTCAATAATTTTGAAACAGAAATGAAAAGACAGAGAGACAGACAGACAGACAGACAGATGAATATACAATATATATATATATCTTTAAAATTAAAGTCTGTATACACATACATGCAAAATATCTAATATTTAAAGAACACTTTTACAAACAAGATGCAGAATATATATATACATATATCTTTCATACTATATGCGCTAAGTTGGACACAAACATCAGAGTTTAAATAAAGTGGATTAAACTGTAGGGTGCTAAATCTAAGAAAGAAAATAATATTTAATGGTGTCACTTCAACAAAACATGTTATGATCAACTGTCTAGGGAGCAGACATTTAAAAACATTTTCTAAGTTTACTGGTTTTCACTCCCCCCCCCCCCCCCCCCCCCCCCCCCCACCCACTGTTCTTTTTTTATAACTTGAAAGAAAAGTAATTATGTGTCATGTTAACAAAAAGCTTATAGATGACATTCCACTGCAATAACAGAATTTTACAAGTAAGTAATGGAAAATACAGGCTGACATACCAGCATTGAACGGACTGAAATTTATTGAATAAATACTTTACAGGTGTTAATTCAATAAGACAGCATCAGTATTAAAGAACATTTTCTATTTCCAAGTATGTGTTTGACAATCAAAATTTGAAGCAAAGGCAGTTAATAACAAGAGCTGTCTCCATAGGATGACACATGCCCCCGATGGCACTTTGAATGAATAGTTATGGCCGATATTAGAGTTTAGGACCTTTGACCTACGGACCTAGGTCTTGCGCGCGACACGTCGTCTTACTGTGGTACACATTCATGCCTAATAATTTTAAAATCCATGCATGAATGACAAAGATATGAACCGGACACGTCCATCAATGTACTATCATGAAATATGACCTTTAACGTCTAAGTGTGACCTTGACCTTTGAGCTACGGACCTGGGTCTTGCGCGCGACACGCCGTCTTACAGTGGTACACATTCATGCCAAGTTATTTGAAAATTCATCCATGGATGACAAAGATATGGACCCGACACGAATGCACTATCATGAAAAATGACCTTTAACGTCTAAGTGTGACCTTGACCTTTGAGCTACGGACCTGGGTCTTGCGCACGACATGTCGTCTTACTGTGGTACACATTCAGTCCAAGTTATTTGAAAATCCGTCCATCGATGACAAAGATATGGACCGGACACGAAAATTGCAGACAGACTGACAGAATGACAGACGGTTCAAAAACTTTATGCCTCCCTTCGGGGGCATAAAAATACACTATGAGCCATGCAATTTACCACAACTTAAAACCAGCATCTTGCGACTATATATGCCACTAAAGTAACAATTTAATTATTGTAACATATCTCACAACCAGCTCCTCTGTAATATTCAGCCGAGATCAAATCTGTGTCACCAAACCATTCTATTAAATAGACCTAGGTATAGGTACCACCACTAGACTGGTACTCTACCATTCCACAGACTTTTTATTGACAACCAGTCTGCAGATAAACATTAGACAAATTAGTCTACAATTAAACAACCCCTCTTCATGACTGTCTATATCCAGTATAAAAATACTAGGCTGTGACCATTCCACTCAATGCCAGATAATTGTGAAGGAATATCCACTACAACTTACAACTAAGTCCATGATGACAGACATCAGAGCTGTTCCTGTGAACATTTTCATTCACTGACAGCATTTTATTTAGAGCAGACACATGGTCCGGTGGTAACACTGTCTGACTTGGAAAGCAGGGGTCATGAGTTCTAGCATCAGCTTTTCATATCAATAATTACTAATATTGGGAGAAGAGTCCTGTGTATTGGTGCTTTACACCTGGCATGCTGGAGAACCAGGGCAGTTTCTGGAACTGGAGTGTCTTCTGTATCTTGTACTATCTTCCAATTTATGTTACTACACATTTGCTAATATATGTTAACCGTGGTGACTATAAATAAGCTCACAAACAAACTCAACACCTCATTTATTGAGACTAACACTGACCACCAGACTAAGCTTTACTGTTTGAATTCCCATGTTTGGCAAACAGTACACATTTAAAACAACCGATCAGAAAACATTAAAACATCTGACTTCCTTTCTGCAGCATAAACCATTTGACTGTCTTACTTTTCAACACCATGTTCCTACAAAGAGGCATCTGGCAATCAAGCTTGTCACACTGTGCAATTACATTTCAAACACCTATCGACTGATTTCTACCGGTAACACTGATAACAGGAAAATCAAAAAAACGTGAAATACCAATTCCCTAAAGGCATGTGCTCAAAAAAAATGTAGGAGTTAGATAAAGGATAAAAGGAAATTCAAATAAAACGTTTGATAAATGTTAACAAAATAGTATCATGTGGGTATTCCAGCCATACTCACGGAAGGTCAGTTCTGAAATTGGAAGAGACAGTCTAGTCTACAATCCTGTGAAAACTGATTCTTATAACTACATTGACACGGTACTACAGAATATAACATCGGGTCTGATTTAAATCTGAGCAATCACAGACCTTGTATAAATCTAAACAGTCCTCCAAAGAATATAATATGATTAATGAGCCGTGCCATGAGAAAACCAACATAGTGGGTTTGCGACCAGCATGGATCCAGACCAGCCTGCGCATCCGCGCAGTCTGGTCAGGCTCCATGCTGTTCGCTTTTAAAGCCTATTGGAATTGGAGAAACTGTTAGCGAACAGCATGGATCCTGACCAGACTGCGCGGATGCGCAGGCTGGTCTGGATCCATGCTGGTCGCACACCCACTATGTTGGTTTTCCCATGGCACGGCTCATTTGTAGTATCCTATGTGAAAGTATTTGAAGTCTTATATTGAGCTCGCATACACTCCTTTATTACATACGTATTTTCAATCTGTATTTACTTACAATGGAACACGAGACATCAATATTTTTTCATACTGATGTGTAAATTTCATATTAGGTGCATGATGTCATTTGTGACATTATTTAAATATATGTTGTTAAAATACCCATTAGCTCATGCTAAAGAAAAATATAATAATATCACGGGTTGATGCGTATGTAATAAAAAGATTACTGGTTTTGCACAGAGAAATATGCGCTTGTTATTTGGCAGAATAATATTGTGCTCCCAGAGTTATGCAATATATCTGCAACAGAACTTGTGTATATTTCTCCATACAAGTCTAGTAACCTATAGATATTTGTTGCTCTAGCTATACTCACGTATCGTCACTACTGAAACCATGAAAAGAACAATACTAAAATATCTATAAAATTTGGTTTGCATATGTACAATTATTATCATGCATTTTAAGAACTTCTATAAAAAGGCTTCATGCTGAAAGTGCACTAATTTACTATACCCAAGTAACTATAATCATGCGTTTTTCCAACAGAAATTTTGAAATGCTTTCATACATAGTACAGAGGTTTATTGTCAAATTTTTAGAGAAAGAAAACATCAACAAAATTGTTTACTTTCCTAAATGAATTACGAAGGTAACATGCATCCATTTTCTAGTTTTCAGTCCTTATAGATCTCTTATCCTGCATACAATCAATTAAAACATAGTTGTTATAAGCGGTTTTATGACTGAGCAATTTCTTTTAGTAACGCATGTTGATCAAAACAGTATATCAAGAATTTCAAATCTTTCCTGGAAGTCTATTTCAGGCATTAAAATTGGGCTTGGCATTGTCTAGATGTCTGTTAAAATTTAAATATATTTGTTACCATGACAATAAACATACACATCCATATTAAGTTTAGTCTAATGGGGTTTTAAACAGTCTACAGGTTTCAGTAAGGAAGTTTCAGATAACAATCTTGAATTGTGCAAATAACAAGACCTGGGAGCTCTTATGATTTCTGGCAGCTGTCTTACCCTATCTTTAATCTATTTTGGATGACTTACTCTGTTCAGAAAATAAAGTAATTCTAAGAACTGCCATAAATAGGTCATAGTTTTCATCTGCTTTCTTACTGATTTCCCAAACTTGATAACCACTGTGACAGCTACAACTGATCTTGAAAAAGTGTAAAAAATGCCTGGGTTTTGTACATGACATTCCATCTCAATAAGTTAAACATTCATGCCAAATATAAACAAGATTCCTCAATGCCTCTCAAAGTTATGGGCTGGACAAAATTTGACATGACATTTGACCTCCAACTGTGACCTTGACATTTGAGATAGGAACCTGGGGTTTGTGCATGACACTCCGTCTCACCGACGTTAACATACATGCCATATATAAACAAGATTGCTCTATACATGTCAAAGTTATGGTCCAGACAAACAAATTCGGACGGATGAATGCAAACACGCACATACACTGAACAGCTATTTGTCCAACTATGTCTTCGCTTCCTCCTGCACGCTCAACAAAAACTCTTTTATTTATCTTGTTAACAAATCAAGTATTAAAGTCTCTATACTCTTGAGTTAAATCTACTTTACGACATTGCCATTGTTAGGTGTCAACTAATTTAATTGGTGCACTGACTAGATTATTATAGAACATTGCTGTAAGCTTTTTATACTCAAACATATAATAATGTACATTTAAAAGCACACAAATCGTAACAAAAGGACTTTGTCGGCCTATGCAAAGCTGGAACTTGTCCTATACTCATTCTTACAATAAACAAGTGAATGAAGTATTGCCATGCAATACAAAGTCCCCTACTGGAAGGCACCTAATTTTTTCTACTGCAGTATAACATGATGAACTGATATCTGTCAATGATGTATAAACAATTTTGTACTACATATACAATATGTTATAACATTATAACAACACACTTGGATTAAAATGTGCATATATAAAAACCCACAGTTGTTTTCATATTGAATTTTTTGGGCTGATTATAAAAATGTTATCATGTAAGTTATTTATAGTAACAACAAAGGGAAATTAATCTTTTTTAAAAAAAAAAAAAAAAAAAAAAAAAAAAAAAAAAAAAAAAAAAAAAAAAAATAATAATAATAATAATAACATAAGTCCACAAGAAACTCTTTACCAGGTAAAGATAGGTCAAAATACACCTAAAAATTGGATGTAACATGCATGCTGTACCACAGAAAAGTGGTCTCGATTTTTCTCTACCGCCAGTAATAAAAAAGTTACAATAAAATCTATTTATAGTAACAACACAGGGATGCAATTCTAAAAACAAGGGTGCCTCATGGTGTTGAACATTTGGTCCAAGTTACATCAAAATCCCTCCATGCATGAAGAAGAAATGTCCGTACAAAGTCATTCTTGAATTTGACCTTTGACCTCTAAATATGACCTTGACCTTAGAGCTAGGGACCTGGTTCTTGTGCATGACATGTTGTCTCATCCAGGGGAATATTTGTGCCAACTGATATCTAAATCCTGCTTTGCATGACAAAGTTATAGACCGGACAGGAAAAAAATCCTCTTGACCTTTGATCTCAGTGTGACCTTGACCTTTAAGCTAGGGTACTGGGTTTGCGCATGACACATCGTCTCATCATGGGAAACATTTGTGCCAAGTAATATTAAAATCCCTTCATGGATGGCAGAGTTATGGACGGGACAGGAAAAAAACTCTGTTGACCTTTGACATCCAATTGTGACCTTGACCTTTGAGCTAGGGTCCGGGATTTGCGTATGACACGTCGTCTCATCATGGGGAACACTTGTGCTAAGTGATATTAAAATCCCTTAATGAATGTCAGAGTTATGGACCGGACACGAAACAGACCCTGTTCATGCTATGTTAACATTTGACTGCTAAGTGTGACCTTGAGCTTTGAGCTAGGGGTCTGAAAGTTGTGCATGACACATCGTCTTATTATGAGGTACATTTGTGCCAAGTAATATTAAAATCCCTTCATAGATGGGAGAGTTATGGACCGGACAGGAAAAAAGCCTTGTTGACCTTTGACCTCCAATTGTGACCTTGACCTTTAAGTTAGGGGTCCAGGTTTTGCGCATGACACGTCGTCTCCTCATGGGGAACATTTGTGCCAAGTAATATTAAAATCTCTTCATGGATGGGAGAGTTATCGACCGGACAGGAAAAAAGCCCTGTTGACCTTTGACCTCCAATTGTGACCTTGACCTTTGAGCTAGGGGTCCGGGATTTGTGCATGACACATCATCTCATCATGGGGAACATTTGTGCCAAGTAATACTAAAGTTCCTTCAAAGATGGGAGAGTTGTGGACCGGACAGGAAAAAAGCCCTGTTGACCTTTGACCTCCTATTGTGACCTTGACCTTTGAGCTACGAGTCCGGGTTTTGCGCATGACACGTCGTCTCATCATGGGGAACATTTGTGCCAAGTAATATTAAAATCCCTTCATGGATGACAGAGTTATGGACCGGACACGAAATTGCGGACGGACGGAATGACGGAATGACGGAATGACAGAATGACGGAATGACGGAAAGACGGAATGACGGAATGACGGAAAAGAGCATTCCTATAGTCCCCAAAACTGGTTTTCAACCAGTAGGGGACTAATAATATGTAACGACCAGTAATAAGTGATAAAACAAACTATTCTTCTGCAAGAAGTTAAGCTCTTTAACTGGAAAGCAAATCAATTATCTTGAAAATATGATGCTCAGAATGACAGCTAGAAATACAATGCTCAAAATGACAGCCTGTTGCAAAACACTTTCTGTTATACAGTATTTATTTAGCACAACCTGGTTTGAGCAATATATTTACCTCTTTCCTGTTATAGGATTGTTATTGTATTTCTAAAATTTGATTTATCTCCCCAAACCCTCAATATTGAAATTTCATTTAAATGAACTCTAATAAAAACATACTTTTTGTCTGATTCCAGGAACTAAATTTCTAATTGCATCCATACAGTATAAAAGGTGTATCATAAGAGTTTTATACTGCCCGTCACTTTACTTATTAATTCATTACAGTTGTTTTGGGAACACTTAAAGAAAGGTAAAATGCTATAACACTGTCTCAAGTAACGCAGCAAGTTCCTTACTCTAGACAATTTTCTATAGATTTCTGAATACTTACGTATCTGCTTCCACCTCCTTAGCCTTGGTTGGGTCAGTAGGTCCAATAAGAGATCTCCATCCATCAACAGCCCCTTCTCTTGATAGCACCATGAAACATGTTGGACCACTGAAAAAGTCAAACACCTTCTGTATTTTTGTAAATGATTAGTATTTAGACAAAAATAGACAGAGTAAAACAATCAGACAACAAGGAAACAACAACAAGGAAATAAAGGACCACATTGGAACACTGCTTTTGAACCATTAGGGGCAAAATGCCACTGAGGTGTTTAAACCAATCAAACCTCGCTCTTAACCTCTACCATATTCCAAACTCCAACACTTGACCAAAGTGACTACTATGCTGCTGTAAATGTATATATGTTTTCTTTTGTGCCTAACAAAATCTGGGATTTTATCAATTCAAAATCTACTCCCAAGTGTGATCTGAAGACATAGTTCTCAATGAAATGTAAAACAGATAGCTATATATTTCTGTTAAATCATTTTTTCAATGGGGATTTTTGTTTGTTAATTTCATGGTTGTGTCAACCAAACAAAAAAAAGAAAAGTCCTGTTTATATTGTCTATTTTTAAACTTTTAAACCCATAAAATTAAACAAGACAAGATAAACATTTGGGCCAAAAACACACATTCTTATACCAACAAGTTATAACATATTATAGTATTTTTAAAGTACTGGTAATAAGTTAACACTTATCATGCTGGATAAAATTGATTCTGCCTTTGCAACCAGTGTAGATCATGAAAAGTCTGCACATCCATGCAGTCTGATCAAGATCTACACTGGTCGCCATTCAGTCAATATCTTTTTGGTAAGCATCCCTTAAAACAGTTAATGGTACTGTCAAAACTGAAAGGTGGACAAGTTCATTATAGAAATTTAGCAGGGTAAGGGTTAATCATTTTCATTACACTGACCTTGTCATATGTTCCACAAGCTCGTTATAGTATTCTTTGTCTTTATGGTCAGCATAGAATTCTTCTGCAATCTCCTTTGATAGTGTGGTTTCTTTTCTTGCTGCTATTCTAAATCCTGCTTCGTGAATCTTGGATATAATCTCATCTAAAATTCATCATCACTTTCCATTAAAATTTTCTATAATTTCATATTAATACAATATTCATAAAAACAACAGATTTAAAAAAAAAAAATCGTATCTTATGACAATATCATACTTTGAACCAGAGAAGTTATCACACTACAGTCCATCATCACATTCTGCTTTTGTTTCTTTTTTGTTGGGTTTCACATTGCATTGACACAATTAAAGGTCATGACAACATATTACGGCACCTTTCCAGCTTTGATGTAAGCCATCTGGATGGCTCCTCACATGAAGAATTTAACGCCCCAAGTGAGGCTTGAACCCACATAGGTGAGGGGTAAGTTATTCAAAGTCAGTGACCTTAACCACTCGGCCAAAGAGGACCCTTTATTGTATTTTGAAGAAAACAACAGAAAAACATAAAACACGTGTATCTCATTGAACTTTCTGCATTAATCTAACACTGCCATGTACAAAAACCTTACACATGATTTTTAAGAATTAGTTATAAGAAAGAAATTTTACAATTCAGTGTCAACCTATCAATATCTGAAACATCTCACCTTTGGTACCATATGCATCTGGTTTTATAACTGCTACAGTTTGTTCCATGGGGAAGAAGTATTCTATTTCTTTCTTTGCAGACTCCTCAGAATCTGAACCATGTAACATATTTATCTGTACACCCTCTTCTGAAAACTGTGCCCTCAAACTAAATAAAAACGAAACAATAAAATATATGATATTAAATACATTCTTCCATAGTACAGAGTGCTTTATTAGGCAAATGTACAATCAGGAATTTTTGCCGAGTTTTAAAAATAAAACAGCAGCTAATCACACCGATCTTTTTTTTTTCAGTAGTGAGTCAACATCATCCAACTTACATCAGTCCAATGGCTTCCTATATCAATGCTTTTATGAGCACATTAAGGCTAGATCCAACACTGGTAATGGTCAAAAGACTGCAAGATTTCATCCTTCGATGGTAATAACTACCTTCTAACAGCTCCCGACCCCCTCCTCGCATTGCTACTCAATCTCTTACCCTTCCCCATCCAACTATCATAAGCTCACAAAGAAAATTGTAACTACAACTCCCAAATTACAACTCTCACCTTTCTGGGGCCTGCTCCTTTGCTTCATCTACCTTGGTAGGTCCTAACATTTCCCTCCATCCTGTCACAGCCTCTTCTCTTGCCAAACCAAGGGCTAACAGTGTACCACTGCAAGTCAAGAGCATTACAAAGTATGTGTAAGAATTCTGGTAATATCACCTGCGTACAAGGCTTCAAGTTTGTTTATATAACGCAATGGCACAAGTACAGAGTTAGCTTTCCTCTAAGATATATTACTCAACAAACATCAAGGCTCTAGCTATTATGGATTCAGAGAAAAAGATTTTCAAAGTTCCTTATATATATGCTTATAAGTAAGTACATGTCACACACTGGGGCATGGCCATTTTTGACCTTAGGGCAATAATTTTGACAATTAGGGTAGTGTCAAACCCTTGTATCACATCCAAAATATCAATGCTCTAGAGAAGAAGTCTGAAACTAGAAAACGTATTTTTAACCAAAAATGCCCATATGATGTCCAATGAACCGGAACCATTTGAACAACTTTGAAAGCTACCCAGAGTGTTTCATCAAATTCCATTTAGTCATTTTGGGGATTAAAGCAACTGTGTTGATGGAAAATGAGTTATACTGCTTTAATGAACAATTTATATCAAGTCTTTTAAATCTAACTTGAAATCAGTATTTACAGGGAATTACACTGCTTCAATGGTTGGTACATTACTATAAGTCTTGTAAATCTGACTTGAAGGAATTGATCTACTTCAATGAACAAATATCAACAAAAAGTAACAACACTTACCTTGACATTCTTGTAGTAAGTTCTTCAAAGTACTCTTGACCCCTGTGTTCTTTATAGAAATCTTCTGCCTGTTCTTTTGTAAGATGAATCTCCTTTGACATGGCAACCTTGAAACCTGACTCACGAATCTTTGCCAAAATTGCATCTAGATGAAAGGGAAAAAAAGTTTAAATCACAATGACTTATTAACCCTTACCCTGCTAAATTCCTAAAATGGACTGGTCCATCATTCAATTTGGGCAATACCATTAATTAACTGAAGGGGTGTTCACGGAAAATTTATTGACTGAATAGCAAACAGTGCAGACCATGATTAGCCTGCACGGATGTGCAGGCTAATCTTGGTCTGCACTGGTCGCAAAGGCAAAACAACTCGCCACCAGCAGGCTTAAGGTTAAAACTTAAGCCATTAAAATTCTTTATTCTAACCTGGCTTCAACAGCTACTAGTCTTAAGTTAACTTTTCAGAAAGGACCAATTGTCTCTCATTTCATCATTTCTGACATGTTCTAAAGGTTATAAAATTCAGAGGACCAGTCTCAGAACAAAACAAAATTGGTTAATTTCAAAATTGTGCTTAGAAATTGACCAGTCAGATGCTTGAGGTTGAAACTGGTCTCCAAACTTAATGTTACTGCCTAGGACCCTAGACTCTGCTTATATCAAGATGGATATTATTATCATATGGATGGTTAAGCTAAACTTGGGCTTCAAACAACTACAGCAATGGTTTTTGTACTTCTTTTATATTCAATATAAGTAATTTGCCTTAATGTTTTACCACACAAAATACTTAGCCGCCAACTTATTGGAAATACCACACATTTCAGTTGTCATAGCAAAACACAATATCTGAGATTTAATACAACTCACATGGGATGATACTGCAAAATGTTTAGTTTTGTCAGCAGAAAATTGTGCAGGCTGATCATGATCTGCACTGGTCGCAACATGTCCAGCATGCTAAGGGTTAAAGGAGAATGTTTTCTTTCAGACTTGAAGTAAGAAAGAGTTATACCTTTATTATTTTTATAAGCATCTGGTCTGATAAGCGCAAGTGTTCTCTGTAATTTTGGCTTGCCTTCCACCTTTGGCGCAGCAAAGTCTGGGAAGAAAAATGCAAGTTCTCGTGCAGCTGTGTCTTGTGAGTCACTCCCGTGAACAGCATTCATGAATTTTCCTTGACCAAACTTGGCACGTAAGCTGGAAACAAATTAAAGCATAACTAAATAAGTTTTAGAAATTTTAGAAATTCACAATGGAAAATTGCACCATAAAAATGGATTTGTGATGATAAATCAAAAATATTTTGCTACCTAAAAAATTAGAAGAGCTCCTATTATAACACACTGAATTCTTTAGAAAGAATGATATCAATATCATACAAAAACAAGAGGGTCATGATGACCCTGAATGGCTCACCTGAGTAATATGAGCCACATGTTTCAAACGGAAAACTGATGCTAAAATATTAGAAAGTAGGTCAGCAGGTCACATTCATGGTCACTGAAAGACAGTTTTAAGATTGGTGTGCAAAACTGTCCATGTCATCCAAATTTCAAGGCTGTATCTTAAAAAACAAGAAAGTAGGTCAGTAGGTCAAGGTCACAGTCAAGTGATCCCTAATCACTTGGGTCATCAGGTAATTATAATTAAACAGTCTAGGAAATATGACCTGATAATTTTTTGAGTATTTTTTTCCTATATAACTCATAATCATAACAAGTGACCCCCAGAGCGGGGCCTTTTTTCACCCCAAGGGCATAATTTGAACAAACTTGTTAGAGATCCACCAGGCAATGTTAAATACCAAATATCAAATGCCTAGGCCTTGAACTTTCAGACAAGAAGATCTTTAATTTTTTTCCTATATAAGTCTATGTTAAACTAGGTACCCCCAGGGCAGGACCTCTTTTCACTCTAGGGACATAATTTGAACAATTTTGGTAGAGAAACACTAGGAAAGGCAACATACTTAATATCAAAAGCCTAGGCCTTGCAGTTTCAGGCAAGAAGATTTTTAAAGATTTTTTCCCTATATAAACATGAGACCACCCGGGGCAGGGCCTCTTTTCACCCTAGGGGCATAATTTGAACAATTTTGATAGAGGACCACAAGGCAATGCTACATACCAAATATCAAAGGCCTAGGTCATGTGGTTTTAGACAAGAAGATTTTTAAAGTTTTTTTACTATATAAGCCTATGTAAAACTTGTGACCCCCGGGGCAGGGCCTCTTTTCATCCCAGGGGCACAATTTGAACAATCTTGATAGAAGACCATTAGATGATGTCACATGCCAAATATCAGGGCTCTATGCCTTGTGGTTTTGGAAAGAAGATTTTTAAAGTTTTTCCTTTCGGTTGCCATGGCAACCAGAGTACTGCATGGTGTAATTCTGCCCAGTGGTTTTCAAGAAGATTTTTTTAGAAAATGTTGACGGACACACGACTGACGACAGGCGACGGACACTGAGTGGTCACAAAAGCTCACCATGAGCCTTTGGCTCAGATGAGCTAAAAAACATGAAAAAATGTATTACAGGGTATGTGGATTAAACATCAGATCATAAAACAGCTATACCTTTCAGGGGCTGCCTCCTTAGCTTCTTCAACTTCAGGTGGGCCAATCAGATCTCGGAACTCCTTGATAACATTTTCACCCGTCTTTCCTTTAGTAATAGCCAGCACTATAGATGGACTACTGGTCATAAAAGCAACCAGTTCTTCAAAGAATGGCTGTAAAGAGAAGTTGGTAAATTCTATTCAAAAGTAATGTTTATCAGATGTAGGGAATTTCTCACTGTCATTATACTTTCTTTTATTTCTACTACTGTGAAAAGTAGTTAGAACTGACAAGTGAATCTGCAGGTCTTATTGCAGTAAATATGGAATAAATGTGTTGGAAAGGCTAAGACATGATTTCAAATTGTTTACCTGAATCAGACAAGGGCCTGCTCTTGCTAACATCTAAAGATTAGATAATGTATACTGAACAAAACAGCTAACCGGCCATTTGATGTTTATCAATATCCATAAATCACCTGAAGCACATTCTTGAAATTTAGTGTACAATTAGAACATTATGTTAGAGATAATATTTCAAAATTTTAACACACTCTCGACAGTAAAATTTACTCATTTGATAACCTCAAACTATTTTGAACTGTCACAAAAATACACTAAAATGTCTACAATCAAGTTTAAAAAGGACAATAATACAAGATAATGCCATTGGAAAATAATTCATTTGATATAATATGATGTATTGCCATTTTCTAGTAAAAGATCAAATTTCACACATTCTTATATTAAATGGTATTCACTGATTTTCTAAAAAGACAGCTTTTATTTATATTTCTGTGACTTAAAAACTGGGGTGTGGTAGTAAAATGAATGCATTTCTATCTTTACATGATCGAAATGTTTGAAATTTTAATATGTTGTTAATAGCATGTTTCTCTAAATGTATTTTTAATTTCAAAAATGTACAATCAGCCATTATTAACCCTCACCATGCTGGACACGATTGGTTCTGCCTTTGCAACCAGTGTAGATCGTGATCAGCCTGCACATATGTGCAGTCTGATCATGATCTGCACTGTTCCCTATTCAGTCCTTTTAACAGTTAACGGTACTGTCTAAATTGGAACATGGACAAGTTCATTATAGACATTAGCAGGGTAAGAGATAAGATAACTGGCAAAAGAGCAAATGGAGATTTAGCTGATTTGTTTGGTACAAACTGTTTTATTTCTACTAATATTCGCTGTTGAGAATCAGTCAAAATTTAGGCTTCATTTAATCAGTACAAAGAATGACAAATGAAAGTCAGACTAAAGTCAGATGAAAATGCAGAATTATTTTTGAGTTTTCAGTAATAACATTATTGCAGTAATTTTGAAAACTAAACCTAGGAATTGTCTTATGTCACTATTTTGTCTAATTAGAAATCATTTTACATGTGTATTATAATTCACTTCAGAGAGGACCTTACAAGTATGCTTCAGACCGAATGTCCCTCACAGAGGCCAAGCTCAACCATTGAATAAATACGGAAGACCATGTTACAAGGATAATATAAAACACATTTAATAGAGATCAATTATGTGACTCATAATAAGAGTTTGTGAAACTTTTTTTTCTATTTTTAGCTCCAAGTGACAAAGCATAACCATGTCAACAAACCTGAGACAAGACCTTATAAGAATGCTGTAAATCAAGCTTGGTGAAGTTCCTTTTTGTGGTTCATGAGAAGAAGTTGTTTAAAGATTTCTGAATTTTAACTCTGGTGGTCCATGAAAGGAGTAAAATGGTACAATTTGAACATGGATACTACAGAACATATCTGGCAAAGATCTATCATGTGGTTCATAAGAACAAGTTGTGTTTAAAGGTATTTCTATTTTTATCTCTGATGACCCCTAAAAAAACTAAAAGGGGCAAAGTAGAATTGTTTAAACAAACTTGAGAGAATACTTTACAAGAATGCCACAGACCAAGTTTAGTACAATTTTGACAAGTAGTTTCAGAGAAGTTTATGTTAACTGTGGACGATGAATGTCAGTTCATCCGCCTATACCGCCATATGGTTCATAAAATGAAGTCTTTTGAAGGTATTTCTTTTTTTAGCTCCCCAACTAAAAGGTGTCAAGAAGAAGCATGTAACTGACAGTACTAGAGGCTGGGGTTTATGCTTGAAACAAACAACATTACCTCATCTTGAAGATGTGTGTATACATTCTTAACTTCATCCTCTGTAAGCTGCCTCTCCTCCTGTCTCAGTACCTCTATACCTCTGTTCTTCATCTGTAAAATACACATACCCTCATACAATATGTGTCAAAGCACTCTCACAGTTTAATACTAAACATTGTATCACAATGTAATTTCATTATGTACATACCCACTTTGCCACTGTATACAACAAAACATTGTGCCTAAATGTATACAAGTGTGTCCAAATACAGCGTCTTGAAGACTGATTTTATGACCAAACAATGCAGCTTTCTGTGTGTGTACACTGCACCAGAATATCTCTTGTAAGATAATGATGTGTCCATAAACAGTAAGAACATGTTCCCCAAAACAAAGAGCTATAAAAATAAATAGATTGGCATCTTGAAAGGCATATAGAGCAAATCTCGCCGTGACAAAAAAACGAGATCTCGTTAACCGGAAGTGGCGCTTTCTCCACGCACCATTTTGTATGCAAAAGCAATTATTCATCGGTAAAATAATTATCACCGTATGGCCACGCTTCTTTCGATGGCAAAAAAAACCTGTACTTTGTGTCTTAAGACCATTTCACATTAAACTAATTTTGTTTTAGAAACTAACATGTATTTTAAATGTAGTTTTAAAGGTATAAATTGTAACTCCATGCTCGCCGATGTTTGTTTTTAGTAAGATAATGCCGAATCACGCTCTGACACGAGCTCACGCGAGATTACAGCCAGTTGCCATTCTGTGTATTTTATACTTCTTTGCCCAAAACTATTCACAACAGGCATGTGTAACAATTGGCTAAGGTATGAGTCATATGACTGTAATGCATGCCAAACATTAATTACATATGACCCTTTTCATTTTAGAAAGTGGGAACAGCATGGCATTTTCAAACCTATAATCAGCTGTGTTTAAATGAATTAAAACATGCTTTTAAGCATAATCTGAAATACTTTCAGTTTCTATAAAATTTGCACATATACATAGACAACAATTTTATCACCTTACAGCTATGCTTAAGTTTACAAAAATGTATTTCTAGAAAAACTAATTTGAAAAAAAAATGTGGTTTGTAACAAAAAATGCACCTTTACAGATGATGCATTCCATTAAATTAAGGCATATAAAACAGCATACCTCAGTGAGAATCTCTTCTGCCTTGCCTGACTGAACAGCATCTGGTTTGATTATGACCACTGACACCTCCTTCACTGGCTCTGTAAACATGCGAGATAATTAACGTATAAGTCACATATGTGTAAACACAACAAATTTTACATAAAATTCACAACTATGTTAGATGTAGACTGGAAACAATTTGGCACAGCATTTATTTTATGATTTTATATTGACAGTCATGTTAACATTGATTTTAATGATACAAGCTGTCTATATACTGGAAAATCATTTAATATCTTGGAGACAAAATTTCGTGGTTTTGTTCAAAACTAATATTTTGCTGAGATTTGAATTTGTGGACTTTAAAATTCTGAAGAAAGAATTAACATGAATTTTGTTTGTTGTTACTTAATTTTTTGGATTGACATAACCAAGAAATAAAAGAACATTAATTATTCTCCACCCCCTCCCCCACCACTCCCACCAGCCCATCCAATGAATATTACTGATTTCATAGCACTTTCCAACATGTCAGACTTTAAGGTCCCAAGAACAAATTACCTTAAACAGACACAGTTGAAACTCTGTATCTCAAATTCCAAGGGATTGAGCGTTTAACTTCGAAAGTACCGAAATTCAACTAAAAGTAATATTTATGCATGTGATTTTGGGACAGGACTTGAAAATGATTTCGAGATAGCCAAAATTTTGTGAAAAGCGAGTATGAGACATTGAGTTTCAACTGTATTTGAAAGAACAGTGAATTTGTTTAGGTGATATAGGGATGAATATTTCCATTTCTTCTATTAGTAAATGACCTTAAAATTACGTTCAATGCTGGCAAAATTGTATGGCATCAAAACAAAGTATGGAATAAGATTTTGTTTTCTTTAATTAAATATACTACATCTAAGACTGCATAAAACGAGGAAATCCACTAAATATATACTCCAAATTTAAGAGGAGATCAAGTTATACTCCGGACAAAAGTGTGACGGAAGGACGGACGGACGGATGGATGGAAGGACAGACAAAGCGGCAACTGTATGCTCGCCCTTCGGGGAGCATAAAAGTCATTAGAGGAATTTAGTTATGTATATAAATTAAACAATTTTACAAACATGCTACAACATTAATTAAAAGCAACAGTGCACATCCTGTATTAATATGATACGCAAAAAATCACATATAAGCAGTTTACATCAGACATGCATAACTGGTGTCAATCAAAAATAGTTACATTGTATTTAATAAATTCAATAAATGACGGAATACAAGACAACAAAATATGAGTTACTATATATATATTCAACCAACTGTCTCTACTCACTTAGTCTAGAAATTTTAGAATTTGGACTATATGTACAATCGTGGCACCAATTTAATTTTAAATTCTTTAGATTCAAATCAGTGCAAGACAAATGGCTGAA
This sequence comes from Mercenaria mercenaria, assembly GCF_021730395.1. Lineage (NCBI taxonomy): Eukaryota > Metazoa > Mollusca > Bivalvia > Venerida > Veneridae > Mercenaria > Mercenaria mercenaria. The sequence continues at coordinate 6,649,718 of NC_069378.1, forward strand.
TATACGCGTTTTATATTTTCCTGTGTCAGCAAGATAATTCTATGTGTAATTAACTCAACAGAAATTGTAGAGCATATGTGTGCAGTGTGCAAATGACCAAAGCTCCTGAGTTTGAAAACAACTAGAACAAGAGCACCCCCTATGGGTGCCATCGCTAGTCTGCAAGTGCTGGTCTGTATGCAAGAAAAGTGTTACAGTTCAGAATTTCTAAGTACAAAAAGGGCCATAATTCTGACAAAATGCTGGTTAGAGTTATGGTTCTTGGCCTACATAGTCACCTAATGATAGTAAACAAGTATGTAAAGTTTCAAAGCTGTAGCACTTAAGTTTTTGAGAAAAGGGGGACCTAAACAAAAAATTTAAACAAGAAACTCAAATTTTCTAAGTACAAAAAGGGCCATAATTCTGACAAAATGCATATCAGAGTTTTGGTTGTTGGCCTACTAAGTCACCTATGATGACAAAGAAGTGTGCAAAGTTTCAAAGCTGTAGCTCGTATGGTTTTTGAGAAAAGGTGGACCTAAACAAAAAGTTTAACAAACGCCGACGCCGACAATTTAAGTAATGATAATACCTTGTAGATTATTTTCAAAAATCAGACGCGCTATAGATTAAAAGTTTTTTAAAGATACCATTTTGTCCCTTTATTCTGAGACGCTGATCTACAAAAGTCAAACTTGAACCTTCTGAGTGCAAACTACTGTGAAGATAAAGATATATTCTACGCACAGACTATTTAAGATAGCATTAGTTTTATTTATATGCATTTTCATGATGTATCTCCCTTTAAACTTAATTGAAAAAAAAAATCAGGGAATAGAATATAAATATTTATGGTAATAACTATTCTACCAGGGATCAGTGCTTAAATCACTGTACAACATTATAACCTGTTCCATCACTGTCTAGCTCATCCCCAAACTCAATAATTTCTCCCTGAAATTTGAATCTCAAAGCTGCAAAAAAGCAGATGAAAAACAGAAAATTAATATCGTCTTTGATGTAAGATAGAATTGTTTTCCTTATTTTCTTACAAAGTAAGAATTTATTATTTCTCAATCTTTCTTTCCATCCATTTCATTATTCAAGATTTTGTTCTCTAATCTAATTTCTTTTGATTCCTTTCAGCCATTCCATTGTGTTTCTAATTTTGTCGGAGCCATTTGTCTGGATTTCAGGTTTTGAAAACTTTCAACAAAAAAAATGGAAAGAGATTAGATTTTAAACTGGCACATATTTTGTTTGAAATTAAAGCTATTTTGAATTAAATTTAGGTGAAACAGTGTTCACTGAAAATAATATTCAGGAGGGTAAATTTAGAATTTTATCAAGGAAGAGTAATATTAACTATTGGAAAGTCTTATATGATTTGTCACATTTATAAATGAATCTATCGTAAACTGCCATCCTACAATGGTGAGTAAAAATTGAAATAATAAAAAACATTGTTAATGTTAATGGCATTATAAGCCTTGTGTTATACAAAGCTTTCTTTCAAAATAAACAACTACTGAATTTAAAACGAGATAATACCAAACAACATATATTTATAAAACACAAAAAAGTTAGTATTCAGGTAATGCAATATCAGCCATTTTGAAAACTTTGTTGTTGTTGTTGTTGTCTCAGTCATTACACAAGGGAGATAATATGAAATCTCACATATTACACTGTTCGTCAAACTCATTTTAATTCACTAGAAAAACTAGAGCTATCACTGAAAGATGCTGCATTGATACAAAGAGGGCAAAATTTTGTGTGAAGCTGACCTTTGACCTAGTAACTTAGATGGCATGCCCTGCACCTGTTCTTGTGAGCTAAAACAATCAATGCTAATTTTAAGAAAAACTTTCCAATGGTTTAGAAGGTATGTTTTTAACCTTTGATCTCAACGTGTGACCTAATTTTAAGATCTCATGATCTGAATCATGTATCTGTAAGTTTTGTTGTGGTGTACATTTTTGTGTAGGCATCTGAAATTCAATAGAAAGGCTTTGGGAAAATTGCCTCTGAAAAAGAATGACCGATGGACTGACTGCCGATGACCAACAGACAGACATCCATGCATTTGCCTACAATATGGCCCACATATATTTTGTATCCGGGAGTAAAATTAAAATGTTTGACTTCAAACTAGATGAAAACCATGTAAATCGTGAGATTTTACCTTCTTAGCTTGTCTTATGTTATCATATTATTTTGCCTACCAGCAAAGTTTCACCATATTAGTTAACACATTCAACCATATCTACTGTTATACCTTGACCTGGTGGATATGCTTTAGCTTTACAAAGAATAATCATAAATTAAACCTGATGGACAATGTAAAAAGATATTAAAAGCGTATTTTTATCCAGACAATTTGTAAATTTTAATACCACGCTCTTGCTCTATCCCCTATTGTAAAATATTCAATTTTTTTTTTCCCTCAGAAATTATACTTAAAATTGCATATTTTTCCTTCATAATTTCAATGGCAAAGAGATTCTAGATTGGATCTGCCTATTTTTTTTATTATTTTTTTTTCAAAAAAGATGTTCCACACAGAAAAATATATTTTTCCTTTAAAATTTCATCTATGTCTTCAGTATGTAATTAAAATGACACCACTTTTCTTTATAAACGTCTATGTCATTTTGAAGTTAATCAAAAATTGTGCTTTTTGAAAGTGGCCTATTATGAACTTATTTCCATATGCATTTATGCTATATATATATATATATATATGTATCTGTGTAAATGGCAAAAATATGCCTAGAAATGAGCAAAGCAGCTGAGATTCTTTCGAAATGATGAACAAATTGTCTACAAGGGCCTACATTTCCTTTTTTGATGTAGCACCGACACAAATTTAAATCATATGGTAATTTTCCAGCTTTCAATGATGAAGGAAGACCCAAGTGCACCTCCAGGCCTCATTTCATCATAGGCAAGCACCTTGGTAGAACCTTCGACCTTCTGTATGCCAGCTGGATGGCTTCCTTACATGAAAATGTTCCACAAACCAAGCAACGTTCCGAGCCCACAACATTTAAGGGCAATGTTTCAAAATCAGCGGCCTTAAATACTGAGCTACAGTGGGCGACGCAAGGTTCTACATTTTTTGTTACTTGATGCTGGTCTTCAGTTGGTCTTTTTATTAGTACTCCATGTTGGGTATACATTTTGTATGAAATTCTGTGTAAATGAAGATAATAACTTTGGATTTTATATAAACAAGTAACTGTCTAGCAACTATAAGATGTTTAACATAGGAAAAGACAGAGCATATATCTACTATCTGTTCTAGTTCTTGCTGGGCAATTTCATTCAAACACTCCTGGGTAGAGTAGGCTGTCACACAGATATCAACACTCCCACTTTTGAAGAAACTGACCAATCACAGGCTAGACACTGGCAATTAGTAAAACTGCTTTTGCCCAGCTCATTCTGCATACTCAGCTTGGAACCAGTCAACCCTGCCTTGGAACAGGTTGTAATGTTCAGCTCTTCAGTGATGGAGGTATGTTAAGTTACAGCCTATCCTACACTAGAGTTTCCATCTGAAAGTGACCATAATGGACTGTTAGCAGAAGTCCCCATATAAAATCCTATTCAAAAGAAAAGTGAAGAGTGCCTATGTCAAAGTGACATTTCTAGTCATTCAGGCATAGTGAAAATTTTCACAGACACTTGGGGTGCAGACAAGCCAAATGAGCAACTCTGGACCCTATTAAACATTTTGCCCAACTTTCTTTATCTTTACACTATTTCTAGGAAAATAGCTCATAGCAATTTTTCACTTCAGTCTGTATTGGACAATATTTGAATAATGTTGAAATATACAGACAAACCAATATTTAACACAAGCTAAAAAATTCTTCAAATGTATCAGCTTCTGACTTGCCAAGTGTCTGTAAAAATACTGACAGAAGAAATATTCACTGCTGCTTGGTAGATCTGTTTCTAGAGAATGAAAAAGAAAGTATGAACAGATAGAATTTACCTTCAACTTCCTCTTCTTCTTCCTCCATCTGTTTGTCCCTCTCTTCTAACTGAGCTATAACTGTGTCCTTGATCTGAAAATGTTACAGAAAGAAATCTATGGACTACTCAAGTTTTTATCTGTACAGGTTGGTATATATAATGTGTGTAATAATCAAATAGTTTCACTTGTTGCATCAACAAATGTCAGACAGTGATTTTCAAACCTCACTCATAAAGCAAACTGTTGTCAGAAGTACTAGTTTTGGACCATAAACATTGGGCTTGAACCATAACCACTGGGCTCCAATAAAAAATGCTGCCACTGAATCACAAACATTGGGTTTGAACCACTAACACTGGGCTTGAACCATAAACACTGGGCCTGATCCATAAACATTAGACCTGCATGAATCATAAACACTGGGCTTGAATCATAAACATCAGCCCTGAATCATAAAATTTTGGTTTGAATCATAAACATTAATCTTGAATTATAAACACTGGGCTTGAATCAAGAACACTGGGCTTGAACAATAGACTGGGTCTGAATCAGAAGCATTGGGCTTGAATTATGAACACTGGGCTTGAACCATAAACACTAGGCTTGAATCATAAACACTGGATTTGGATCATGAACATTTGGCTTGACCCACAGACTGGGTCTGAATCATAAACATTGGGCTTGGATCATAAACACTTGGCTTGAAACATAAACTCTGAGCTTGAACCATAAACATCAGGCCTGAATCAAAAAACATTGGGACTGAATCATAAACATTGGGCTTGAACTATAGACTGGGTCTGAACCATAAACATTTGGCCTGAATCATGAATACTGGGCTTGAATCATAAACATTGGGCTTGAACCATAGACTGGGTCTGAAACATAAACACTGGGCTTGAATCATAAACATTGGGCTTGAACCATGGACTGGGTCTGAATCATAAAAACTGGGCTTGAATCATAAACATTAGGCTTGAACCATAGATTGGGTCTGAAACATAACCACTGGGCTTGAATCATAAAAACTGGGCTTGAACCATAGACTGGGTCTGAATCATAAACACTGGGCTTGAATGATATACCATAATATTCCCTAATTACTGGTAACACCTAGGGCGTATTTCCATTTTTTGTACATGTATTCAGTAAATGTAACAAATATAATCCGATTTCTAATGAATAAATCGTAACAATTACAGAGCTACTATTGTGTTGGTACAAACTAAATGTCTTCAATCAACTTACTTTTTTTTACTAATAACTACAATGTTCAACCGAAGTATACAATACCTCCTTTCTTTCTGCCTGTCCATCCAGGACCTTGTGCTCCTGTGCTAACTGCTCTGTTATGGTTCGCAGAATTAACGGAGCATTGGCCCCTCTCACAACAGCAACCAATACACCTCCCTTTAAAGCATACATGAATACATGTCAGTAGGTTGCACAGATAAAGTATTTAACAGTTAGGTCCATGTTTTGGAAAGAAAAATTTGTTTTACACAAAAAGTGAACAGCATATAAAACATGTATATTACTCTACAAAACTATTGTAGATTTACTGATATATGTATTGAATTCCAGAAAAGGACTGCACAAAGGGGCCAACTTACTCCTTTGAAAACTCACTATTTTCAAAGAACTGTTACATATCTTTCATTTTTGATGCATTTGCATTATCCCAGCAATGAAATTTCACATAAATAGGTTTTACATGGCTTTCATCAATTGTTTATTTTCATTTCTTTACAAACGGCATTCTTATTTAAAGGGGGACAACTTTTGGAGAGTATTTTAAGTATCTATACTGTACAACATGTATTGGACAGGTAGATTGTTTGTAAAGATGTTGTTCAATGGCCAAATATTTCTGCAGTTTGATGATACATTGCTAAACCTTAAAATTGTCAGCTTGACTTCTGAATTTAAAGCTGAATGTTCACAAAAAGCCATTTTTCTTTACTATTTGAACTCCAGGCTTTTAAACCTGATCCCGGATGCTCCTGAGCGGGCCAGTACCTGAGTAGAACCAAAAAGCAGATTATTGTTTTTAACAATGAAAACAAAATACTTTGCCTCATAAGATCATTTTGGACTCACAAATCACCTGTCTTAGTTTAGATATAGATGCCTATATTGACTCTTGTGAGGTTTCAAACACATGTACTTTTACTTACAGCATAAAACAAGAAGCAAGGTTCACAGCGCCCTCTATATTTCTCCAAGGCATCAATGGTGTCTGCCTTAGCCTGCCAGAAAATATCAACATATTCCAAATGTTTGCATCAGAAGTCAGAAAACAAACAATAAAGTTAATACTTTTTTAACTTTAAAAAGACTGCTATATTTACATAATCAGACTTCTTTTAATATATTTTGTTCATTCATATACATTGAAAAAATATACTATCAATAATACACTTTACAATCTTAAATTAAGAATACGACTGAAAAAGAACCATGGATTTCTGATCCCAAGTCAGATCCAAATAAATAAATGATATTCCTACTCATTTTTTCTTTAAGGTAGTTCTGCATGTTTGATAAACTCGAAGTAAAGGTGTAACATCATTTATCCGGAAAAACATAGAATAAAGCCTGGACTTTGTAACTCTACGGAATTGAAAATCACTTCATCAATTAATGGCAACTCATGAGTAAATTTATTAAATTGGCAATGTTACTATCTTTTTAAAGATAAAATATAATATTAAAATGTTTGTCATGTTAAAAATGTCTTAAAAATAAGCATGCAATGTGTGGAACTCTTAAAATCAAATTCTAAACTTGGTTCAAATGTGCAGAACTACCTTAAAATTTGAAACCCATGAACTTGTCTCCCTATCAAACATGTGTTTTTTTAGGTAAAACCACAAGTTTTATGCAAACAAAAACAATTTCACATCATTTGAAATTTAAAATATAGTATTAAATATATAATAGAGGAATTAAAGATGAAAACATTTTAATGTAAAAAACATATTAAGCAATAATTGGTAGCAGAGGATGTAAATTTCTTTTAAAAAATAAATTTGAAATTAAAAATGCAACACTTAAGTAAATGAACAGAGATAATTTCTTAAAACAACATAAAAGGAATAAATAAGGTTATAAGACAGCTAGCAAGACAGAGAAATGATTTATAGTATGCATAGGAAATAAAGAAAAAAGAAAGCAAATAAATGCAAGCTAAGAGCTTTGGATGATAACTTTGGATGATAACTGGAAATCCTTGTAGAAACAGCATCTCTCATAGTGTATATTTGCCATGTAAAGTATGTTGGATGTGTTTGAAAACTGTTTAAAAACCTTATTTCATAAACTAAACCTCTACTTCATGTTTACTGGCTAAAATCATATAGAATTGTGCATTTTGTATGAGAAATATGCATGTTTTACCAACAGAGCATTTTCATAAAAAAAAATTACTGCCGGACTATGGGTAACCGAGTTCAAAGAGAATTTTCTGAAAAAAGTGCCCAAATGTGATGGTCCACATGTACATTTCCTGCAGTTTTTGGATAGTTCTTTCATCCTGAGTAGGGGGCATTGAAAGTTTAAACCTAAGGCCCATGACCAGAAACATTACAATGTGGGCCTATGGAAACTGACTTAGTTCCCCTTGACCTTAAAAAATTCAAATGTTATTCGTTTCTTTGACAAGTTCAATGCTGTTCCGTATTTGCAACATCGGTCAGTCAGCCAAACCAGTCTTCCAGGATTTTGTGCCAGTACTGGATCGATCTTTGCAAGTAACTGAAAACTTTTCTACATGGTTCAGAGGTGAAATGCTGATGAAAGGCTTTAGCTGAAATGTCTTTTGTCAAATCGCCGCGACTGTTATACATGCAATGCTCAAGTCAAATGTTTCTCCTTCATAACTATGCTAACTATATGCTCCAATTTGTTGGGGCCTAAAAATTGTCTGTAAAGTTCTTCTTAATCTGTGTTAACATAGAAAGTTGCCTACTTAACTGCTGTGAAAATATTCTATTCTAGCTATAGTAACTTCAGAAATTCACAGGAACTCAGCCACTTAAAAGATATAGAGATAAAGGGACAGGAATTCTAGCCACTTAAAAGATATAGAGATGAGAGGGTACAGGTATTCTAGCCACTTAAAAGATATAGAGATGAGAGGGGACACAAATTCTAGCCACTTTTAAGGTCTAGAAGAAACTGGGGACAGAATCTCTAGAGGAAAAGGGACAGGAATTCTACCCACTTAAAAAGATATAGAGGAAAGAAAGTAGCTACATTGATTGGGAAATAACATGAATTAATGTAGGATGTATTATGAAACTATGCTATAAACTAAACAAGTTAAATTACTTGGAAATTGCTACACAACTCTGTATTTTTCATGAACATTTTATTTTTGTTTATATGCACAGTTTTATTCACACAGATAAAAACACAATTACAGGAGTATTGGTAATTAAAACAAGAGGCCCAAATGGGCCTAAGATGCTCACTTAAAGAACCTTGACCATCTGACCATCCGACTTTGCTTCTGACCAAGATTTATGAAAATCCTGTAAGCAGTTCATTGAATTAAAAGTTATTGAAAGTTTTTTTTTTCCTATGTTCTGCTGTCATGTGCTGCGACAGTGCCCAAAATGTGTAAACACTACAACAAACTTTAACATTAAGAAGTTGTTCATAATAATAAGATATTTCAAAACAGTTTTTATCTCTGGTGTCATAATACCATTATAATGATTGATGCCATAGACAAGGGTTGATGGAGACCCATCAACCAGTAAATGAGAAGTCATTTAAAAGAATTTCTACCTTTAGCTCTAGTAGACCCCTAAAAGAGGTCAAGTGCCCCTATTTGAACAAATTTGGAAAAGGAACTTATAAATGTTGCTCAGACCATGTTTTATGAAGATCCATCAAGCTATGCATGCGAGCCATACAAACAAATTTGTTAGAGGTCTATGCCAAGATGCTACTGGTATAATTCTGACCAGTAGTTTCAGAAGAGGTGTTTAAGTAAAAATCTTGATGCAGGATGCCAGATGTCAGACCATCCACCTATGCTAATACTAAAAATGTTCAGCTGAGCTTAAAAGCTGTGATAACTTTCTTTAAAAAAAAAATAAAAATCTGGTGTAGATAACACACTTTCTTAAAAATTTAATTGTTAATTAATTATTTTGAAACAAGTATTATATTAAACTAAATTTACAATTAAATTAAAAATGGAAAACTTGAAAAAAGTGATGCTATTTTAAAACAGTCAGTGTATAAAATGCATATACAAATTCTGAAAACGCAGACATGCAAAATGTTAACATGATTCCTTCACCAGGATTTTTTGCTACAAGAGAGATCTACGTCCTGAATAATTGGGTGCAATCTAATTTTCTCTACTCTTAACTTACGACAAAGAATTTTAATAAATCATCGCCAAGTTCATTTTTAAGTCTGCGTAAATTTGGAATTAGAGGTGTTACTGGACCTGCCCACTCTTGATAAGCATCCACCACTGAAAAATACAGCACTGCAAAGGTCAAGGTCACTGCAAAAAGGTCAAATGTGAAAGAAAACATTCACATAATGTGACTTTGTGATTTTGTGAAATAAAGTGAAATAGCCTCCAGAAATTCTGAAAAAAAAAGCTGAAAATAAGCAATTTTAAAACTTTGTTATGTAATCACGGAACTGAGGCATATTAGTTAAAAATATGTTAGATAGCAAAGGAGTCATCAGTATAACACTTTTAACCCTACAATTTCAACATGGATTCTTCTATCTACATTTTGCAGGGTTAAAAAGATTAGCTTCACCCATTCCATTATGTGAAAAAAGGAGCAAAAAAAAGCTTGTGGTGTGGAAATAAATTTGTTAGAACCAGTAGACTCCTCCCACTGGTGGAAGAATTAACCAATCAGTGCATGACTTACAATCACAAATTTTAGAAGATCATCCCCTATTTCATTTTTAATTCTCCTGAATGTTCCTAACATAGCACCTACAGGTCCACACCACTCTTGGAAAACATCAATCACTGAAAAAGTTGGTCTATTTAATAAGCTTCCATCAAACACTGTTTAAATGTTTGTTAGAAATAACATTGGTTAGCTGTCAATCAAAACATTACACCACATCCACTCAAAGCACAAATGCCAATCACAATTTCTGCATAGAAGGTATATTGATTTTTTTTTCATTTACATAAAAGATAACTGTAGCTGCAACTGAGGAAGAATGTAATTTATGGAAATAAAAAAATGTTCCTTAACTTTCAGAAACAATGAGCTTAACAGATGAAAAGAAAACATTGGCTAAACCACTTCAAAATGGTATAATAATTTTAGTATAGAATAACAATTTACAAAAGTTCTAAAAACAAAATAAATTACATTTTGGCTTACTGGTATTGCTTTGTATAAATTCTCAATCATCTACTTGTTCTAACTTAAAACTATAGAACAATTTAACTGAAACTACAAAAAAGCATAAATTGACCTTAAATTTTTCCAATTTGTATTAGTTAAAATTTGCAAAATACAGATGTTAATATATTTTGAACCCCACTCATATTTAATATAAACCAATCAGCAAGCTTCTGACTTACAATGATAAACTTAAGCAGAGCGTCTCCTATTTCATTTTTTACTTTTCTAAATACTCCTACCATTGATAAACATTGACCACACCACTCAGAATAGCAATCGACAACTGAAAAAAGGAATTCTTTTTTTAAACTATTTTTTTAACAAGGCCTGTACTGCCAATAATAAAAGGATATTTTTGGCAGAATGAAAAAATTTGCTTCATCTTTCCCTAGGCTCCTCATTTGTTGTGAAAGTGTTTTTACAAAGCGAGCTTGATAGCACAGTTATCAATGGTGTTAAAAGTATATGAGCTGAAATATCTAGAAGAGAAAGAATCTGTTAGTAATAATATGACTTGATTATCCAGTCCTCATGAATAAAGTCTTTAGTTATTGCTATATCAAAATAACTGTATGATACAGTAAAACAGTGATTGCTCAAGTCTGGGGTTGAGCAAATTGCTCACGTTATCAAAGGTTTGGAGCAATCCAAACAGAAAATATAAGGAAAATGCCTGGGAATCACACCAACTGCAGCCACTTAAGCAAAATGATGTTTCATTGAACATATCAATATGTTTTTGAACTGCAAGTCAATCAAAGCACAGTTCCAAATTAGGCTCCACCTACAGCTGATCAAACAAACAAAAGATAAACATTCTACTTTGCAATGCTTCACCAAATCTTAAATTATTAGCCAATCAACATGCAGGCTAGTTCCTAGACTCCACCCACAGATGAGCAATCAGCCAATCGACATGCAGTCTATCTTAATAGACTCCACCCACGGATGAGCAATCAGCCAATCAGCATGGGACTTACTGTGACAAATGACAATAAGCTATCGCCAAGTTCATTATTAATTTTCTTGAACTGCCCAGTCATACTAGTTGTAGGACCACACCAGTCCGAATAAGCATCAACAACTGAAACAAAGGGATGTAACTATAGAGTAAAAAGGAAATTCTTTTGGATACTTAATATCAATTGTAGAAATTTTGGTGGCATGTATATTTTGTAGTTCAAAGTAACAGTATGAAGTCTTCAAGCAAATTAATAAAATCCTTTACAATAATTACAAACCATTTCTGACTGAAATGCCTGTTAAAAGAATAATTAACCCATACACTAAAAATCACAAGTCTGAAAGAAAACAACAAAATCATTAAATCAACATACCGAAATTCTTAAATCAAAATAATGATCAAATTTAAAAACATTCAGATATGGAGTATACTATATGAGAAAATGAACAAATTTCAAACATACATTCACACATCAAACGAGTGAAAGTAAAGTGCATATTGCGTGAAATGTGTACATGTATACATGCACATAACTGACAATATAAGAAAGATACCACATGTATAAAATGTGATATCTTTATATCATTTAAATTTCTTACTGAAAGTAACAAATGCTCTTTTGTCAGGCTTTTTTGTAAAACCAAAATGCACTCTTCGTACATTGTATATTATGAAACATGCTAAAATACTAGTGTCAATTTTTTTTTTATTGTGTAAGAATTGTTTTTACTGTTTTAACATAATTATATATCTTGAGATGTGACCCCAAGCTGCAATTTCTGAATAAGATATGACATTATCTGGTAATATTAAAAGTTCCCTCTACGGAATGAAGTGTGTTAAACTCGATCCCCGGCCACTGCCCCTCAGTGTCTTAAAATTATAGATATTTAATTATAACAATCTGAAGGGTTACTAAATCAATATGATCACATTCTTTATCTCCCATATTATTATTGTTCATTCAGCATATAGAGGGGACTAAAACCAGTTATTGCCAAGGATGTTTTTATAATAACACTGAACTAAATTCATAGAATAAAAATAATGATTAATTACACCCACTAATCAAAAACATCCTTGTGCATGCAATTATGAATACACATTGAATATAGCATAATAATTCATATAATAACATGAACTTTTGTTATACCAAAGAATTATAGTAGAATCCCAAAAACTCAATTATTTAAAAGAAAATGTTTCAAACATTTAAGAAATAAAAATCACACAAGAATATGTTTCAAAAAGTAAAATATCTTTTCTGAAAGTCTTTGGTACAACAACAGCCTCATGTGGCATGTAAATCAAAGAGAACAATATATATATTTTGCAAAAACTTTTCAAATAACAACGAGAACGCAAACATTCAAACACGAGCAGGATAGGCGACCATGTTTTACTTACTGCAAACAGCAAAAGTAGGTCATCATTTATATCATTGCGATATTTTCTAAAAGTGCTGAGCATTCCGGAACATAAGCCGCACCAGGCCTGGTATACATCTACAACTTTATTGGAGGAAGGAAAATATATACAGATTATCACGACAGATACCTACGCACAAAAAACTAATCATAGTTACATGGCAACCCAACCATTGCATTGTTCTCATTACGAGTAGGGAAACTTCCTGTTTGGGAAAGCAGTATCTGTTTTTTTCCTTCTTCCCGTATGGGAAACTTTGGAAAGCAAAATCGCCTTTATTTTACATGCTTCCTTCAAAGGGCCCGGTGCATAAGAATATATATGGTTCATTAAATAAAATATCATATCATGTCCCAACAAATACCTTGATTTTCTTAAGGTTAGTGGCTGATCTAGGAATGTTTACAATGCGAATATAATCATAGAAATATGCACATGTTCTGCAGTGGAAATATTATTGTGTGACTTTAGGAGCACAATATTATTCTGCAAAAGAACGAGTCCATGCAAATCTAATAATCTTTTTATTACATATACATACTACACTTGTAATTATATAAATGATATAAATTTGTTCTTTAGCCTAGTAAAAGTTTAAACTGAAAAGATCATCATTAAAAAACCTTTGAACGTGATGACATGCATGAAACTGACATCACAAATGACGTCATGCACCCAATATGAAACTGGAACATCAATATGGAAAAATACTGATGTTTCGGGTTCTGCTGTAACTTAATGGAATGTATAAATGAGAATGTAATAAGTATGCATACAGTAGTACAGTAATCATTACAAATTTTACAAATGGCCACTACTTACAAAAATGCAGAAACTCTTTGAAACAGGAACTGAAAAGTCTACATGTGATAATATGCTCCCTCATTCTCTCTATTGTACTGTTATATTCTTAATTGAAATAGGCTATTACAAATATATAAATACATTCCACGTGAGAGTAATGCTCTTTACTCCAACTCTTAAAATAAACTTCCAGGGAGGGAGAGTTGATAATTATTTAAGGCTCTAGATAGCCAATGGGTATAAAACAAAGTACAAATGGCTCTTACCACAAAGTCCCTCTTTGGAGAGCATGTCCTCCCATTCTTCCTGGGTCTCTATCTCCCGCTGTAACTGGATTTCCTTTCCTTTTCGTGCCATTCCTCCGCCTTTCTTCTTTTCAGCCTAAAATATTAATAGTAACTGTTACAATCAAGGAGATATGGCACTTAAGCTACAGATTAAGGAACTTTAAAAGCTCATTGGCTCATTCTCACAGTCTAAATTCCTGTGAAATATACACAAGGAGGATCATGGACATAAAAATCAGGTTCAGAAATGGATCAATGAATGTTATGATGCCAATGGGCAATTTCAAGAAAGAGCCTGGGTTCTAAGTCAGTTTTATAACCTTAGACACTGGTGTCCTTAGTGGAAGCATGGTACCAACTTCAAACAGTTTGTGAAGGTTCAAGAATGCAATAAAAGATTTACACTAAAAAACAACTAATTTTTGACATAAAACATTTAACTCAGATTAAAATACTTCTGTGTTACAGGTTTTAATGAAATATCACTTGATAGATTATTACAACTGTATAGTGACATATTTCCAGGTAACTTTTGTGAAAATTTTAGGGAAAAATTGATATTTTTTTTCTTTCACGATTTCATTGAAATTTTTTTGCAAAAAGTATTTTTATCATAATAGTTATCAAGAAAAAATTGTCAAAGCAGTGCCCACTAGTGCTTCAAGATAATCTGATAACTTAAAACTTTTCACGAAAATAAAAGATTTTGTGAAAATCAAAACATTTTGTGAAAAAAGGATTGTCTACTTTAAATTAATCCTAGAACAGTCTCAAATAGGAAATTCAGATTTATTTTTTAAAATATTTTAATTTTTGTGAAAACTTAATATTAGTTCTGTGAAAACAAAACAGATCAGTTGTGAAAAAATTCTGTCTACTTATATATATAAATTTTAAAAAAGAAACATTTTCATGAAAATATCTGTGTTGTATCGTAAACAGAACTAGGCACTGGCAAGAATTTTCCACCTGAAGTGTGACTGTAACTTAAGTGAATAAAAATTATCTAAGTTTTGGCTCAAATTTTTTTTATTTAATAATGAAATTTATCTGGATATCATATTCAACAAGAGTGCCAGAATGTCACAATATACGCCCGTCACAGCAAATTTCTTTACTCTAGCACCTGTATTTGCAAATGGAATTTTAATTTTGTGGTTGTTTAGTAATCATTGTAAGTCTTTTGTTTTTCTAAGTCCACTAAAAAACTCCTTACCAGGTAGAGATACCTTACAATACACCTAAAATTTGAAAGTAACATCTATGTTGTACCACAGAAAAGTGGTCTTGTTTTTTCCCTACGGTCAATTATAAAAAAGTTACAATATAAGTTATTTATAGTAACAACTAAGGGAAGGTAATCTTTAAAGAAAAAAAAAAAAAAAAAAAAATCCAAAAAAAAATTGTAAGTCCACACAAAAATCTTTACCAGGTAGAGATTGGTCAAAATACACCTCATAATTGGATGTAGCATGCATGTTGTACTACAAAAAAGTGGTCTCAATTTTTCCCTACGACTAGTAATGAAAAAGTTACAATATAAGCTATTTATAGTAACAACAAAGGGAAGTAATTCTAAAAAGGGAACTGCGCATGACACTTCGTCTCATGATGGTGTATAATTGTGCCAAGTTACATCAAAATCCCTCCATGCATGAAGAAGAAATGCTTCGGACAAAGTCATTCTTGTATCTGACCTTTGGCCTCTAAGTGTGACCTTGACCTTAGACCTAGGGACCTGGTGCTTGTGCATGACACTCCGTCTCGTGGTGGTGAACATTTGTGCCAAGTTATATCAAAATCCCTCTATGCATGAAGAAGAAATGCTCCGGACAAGGTTTTCATTCTTGTATCCTTTGACCTCTAAGTGTGACCTTGACCTTAGACCTAGGGACCTGGTTCTTGCGCATGACACTCTGCCTCGTGGTGGTGAACATTTGTGCCAAGTTATATCAAAATCCCTCTATGCATGAAGAAGATATGCTCCGGACAAAGTTTTCTTTCTTGTGTCCTTTGACCTCTAAGTGTGACCTTGACCTTAGACCTAGGGACCTGGTTCTTGCGCATGACACTCCGTCTCATGATGATGAACAACTGTGCCAACTTTCATCAAAATCCCTCCATGCATGAAGAATATATGCTCCGGACAAAGTCATTCTTGAATTTAACCTTTGACCTCTAAGTGTGACCTTGACCTTAGACCTAGGGACCTGGTTCTTGCGCATGACACTCTGTCTCATGATGGTGAACAACTGTGCCAAGTTTCATCAAAATCCCTCCATGCATGTAGAAGATATGCTCCGGACAAAGTCTGTGGACGCCGCCCGCCCGCCATCCCGCCCGCCCGCCCGCCAGGGGCGTTCCCATAATACGTCCCGTTTTTCAAACGGGCGTATAAAAATATGTTACTATACAACTGTTTTATTCGATCTGCACTTAATAAATTATCATCATAGTCATGCAGCGCTTATTCTGACAAATATATTGACCATTAAAGAATAAATTTATAATAAAAAAGTTTGTGAAATAAGGGGATGTATATTACATGGGAGTCATAATATAATAATACTCAATAAAGAGTTAATGTGAAAGAATATTTACAATACAAACTATACTAATAGTGTATACTTAAAGATAACAGAAATATAAATTTAAGAAACATTTAAGGTCAAACTCGATCACAACAAAGTTTTTGACAAAAAGGACAGTTTATATAAAGTAACAAATCCTACAATATCTTTTCATCTTTTTATCACAAAATGCATCAGAATGCACCACTTTTATCTAAGTCCCTAAAATTTCCCCGGGGGAGGTTCCCAACCCCCACCTTCATGTCTTGTTGTGCATACAATTTTTGAAGCTCTGGCTATGCCTTATAATGCAGACTGAAATAATATTTATCAGTAATTATAGAATTATAAAACAAATTACAGTAGCAATAATCTTAAGAACATACATTACATTTTTTTAACTGTATGTTCTGTTCTTAAGAGTTCAAACAATATTATTTGAAAAATCTCATGACTGATTTATAACTATATAAGGCTGTAAAAAAAAATGAAGTGTGGTGAAAAAATTTAAGAAGCGTGCTATAAATTGAATTATGAAGTGTAAAAACTGAAAATTCCTATCTGCTAATAGGAAAGGAAAACAACAAGATCTGACAATACAATTAGCCATGATAATGCATTTTTATTTCTAACAAATTTACGTCAAGATTTTGGTGCAAAGTAAAATATAAAACAAGAGGACCATGATGGTCCTGAATCGCTCACCTATTCCCACATGACCCAGTGTTGAACTGAGTATGACCTAGTTATTTCTATTATTTGACATAGTGACCTAGTTTTTGAGCACATGTGACCTAGATATCATCAAGATAAAAAATTCTGACCAATTTTCATGAAGATCCATTGAAAAATATGACCTCTAGAGAGGTCACAAGGTTTTTCTATTATTTGACCTAATGACCCAGTTTTTGAAGGCACGTGACCCACCTTTAAACTTGACCTAGATATCATCAAGGTGAACATTCTCACCAATTTTCATGAAGATCTCGTAAAAAAAAATGGCCTCTAGAGAGGTCACAAGGTTTTTCTATTTTTCGACCTACTGACCTAGTTTTTGACCGCACATGACCCAGTTACGAACTTGACCTACATATCATCAAGCTGAACATTCTCACCAATTTTCATGAAGATCCATTGATAAATATGGCCTCTAGAGACATCACAAGGTTTTTCTATTTTTAGACCTACTGACCTAGTTTTTGACCGCACGTAACCCAGTTTCGAACTTGACCTAGATATCATCAAGGTCAACATTCTGACCAATTTTCATGAAGATCTCTTTAAAAAAAAAAAATATGGCCTCTAAAGAGGTCACAAGGTTTTTCTATTTTTAGATCTACTGACCTAGTTATTGACTGCACGTGACCCAGTTTCAAACTTGACCTAGATATCATCAAGATAAACATTCTGACAAATTTTCATAAAGATCCCATGAAAAATATGGCCTCTAGAGAGGTCACAAAGTTTTTCTATTTTCAGACCTACTGACCTAGTTTTTGACCGTACGTGACCCAGTTTCAAATTTGACCTAGATATCATCAAGGTGAACATTCTGACCATTTTTCATGAAGATCCATTGAGAAATATGGCCTCCAGAGAGGTCACAAGGTTTTTCTATTTTTAGACCTACTGACCTAGTTTTTGACCCCACATGAGCCAGTTTCGAACTTGACCTAGGTATCATCAAGATGAACATTCTGACCAATATTCATGAAGATCTCATTAAAAAATATGACCTCTAGAGAGGTCACAAGGTTTTTCTATTTTTAGACCTACTGACCTAGTTTTTGACCGCACGTGACCCAGTTTCAAACTTGACCTAGATATCATCAAGGTGAACATTCTGACCAATTTTCATGAAGATCTCATGAAAAATATGGCCTCTAGAGAGGTCACAAGGTTTTTCTATTTTTAGATCTACAGACCTAGTTTTTGACCGCACCTGACCCAGTTTCGAACTTGACCTAGATATCATCAAGATGAACATTCTGACCAACTTTCATAAAGATCCCATGAAAAATGTGACCTCTAGAGTGGTCACAAGCAAAAGTTTATGGACGGACGGACGCACGGACGCCACGCGATCACAAAAGCTCACCTTGTCACTTCGTGACAGGTGAGCTAATGATACACTGATGATAAAGTCTAAATGAACAAAAATATTTTTGGGCAATATAAGACAAAGAGGTGTCAACTTGATAGATGCTGCATGAAAGCTTGATAATAACTGTAACATCTGACAAAATGAAAAGCATGCATAAGAAGAATTCATGACATACCACACACTCAATCATGGTTCATGACTAATCAAAATATGGATATACTATTCTTTTAACTTAGAATGTAGGAAGAAACATGTTAAGTTTTGTTTTCATACTTTATGAAAATTGATATTTTGTATTTATCAGAATATGATGCTAATCCCTATAGATCCAAAGTAAGAACAAGGTTAGTTTTAACATAAAAAGTTGCTTTTTCAGGTAATACAGTCTATCTACCAAAATCTTCACAAATTTCAGCAATATATCAGATGATTTTATCATTTCTTATATATACCTTGTAAGACTTGATATAAATTGTTTAGATTCCTTGTCAGTTCATGTGAGGTATGTCCTAAATTACATAATAACATGAACAAAACTTTAACAAAATTACCATTGTTTGCAAGATCTAAATAATGCTGAAATTCAAAAATACCTGTGCATTATTTATATAAATTCTTTCAATATCCTGATTAACATAAATATTATGACATTGTGTAGACAACAGAAAAACTGGCAGTCATTGAAAATAATTAAAACAGTGCTCCTTTTGTGCACCTGCACTTTACTGTACACATCAATACATACTCACTCAGTCTTTATTCTTATATTAAGAGCTACGACCCCACTAAATCCCGTTTTCATTTTTTTGATACTGAATGGGTAACTAATATAATCTATTTTGATAATTGTAACAAACACAAACCCTGCCTTTCAAAATCCTAGAAAAAGTGCATACTCTGATAAAGTGCATTCTAGTCCCTCTGGTTTAAGCCTAGAACCCATAGCAGCAGACATAATTATATTATCAGATTGTCAATTGATTCCGACTGCATATTGGTGCATGATTTTTGTTGGGGCTATACCACCACAAGTATGCTACACATCTGTAACTGTGCCAAGTAAACCATAGTCTCAAAATGTGATGTGAATTATGGAGGCTAAACTGGTATACAACCACTTAATAATCTGCACATTTATGTCATGCACCATGTCAAACAACGGACCCCTAACAACAGCCGTTTTTCATCGCTCCTTCATTACTTATGAAAAACAACTTTGATGCATAACTATTGAAGTGTACTTTGGTTTGGTTTAGAAACAACCTAGATCCTATCCGAAATTGTTCTCGGGCCAATGATTCAATTTGTTTAGCAGGCGGTATGCCAACATATATGCAGTAATTTGCAGCAAAATGTGTTAAAAGAGCTACAATGGGGAACACTCGAATCAAACCGCCAGAAACACCAACTGACAATGCTCTACCGCACAGTAAACCACCTCGTTGACATAGATGATAACAAATATCTGACTCCGAGTCTGAGAAAGGTCATGCCATGACACAAGCATGGAAATGGTTTCTTGCCACACCCTACATCTACAGACAGTCTCAAGTTTAGCTTTTTCCCACGTACTATACCCCTATGGCATGATCTACCAGCAGCTGTTGCTGAGGCCCCTTCTTAGGCATCTTTTAAGAGCAGGCTCTCCCACCTGACCTTCTAAAGGGACACCCTTCCCAGTTACAAATTAGGTGTTCATATGATGGACTCGAGCTATGTCGGCGGGGCCTTGTGCCCTGGTACCGCCACGGAAGCCGAATTGGTCGTGTCCTGGTGGACCTGAAAAGTGACTGGGTATAATTCTTCACAGTTCTAACTTTTGTCTATCTGCACCCAATCTTGACCGGGACTCAAACTTCTACCTTTCACTATTTACAGTTTTCTCACACTTTCTCTTTTCTTGCGCACCGTCAAAGAAATGTCAAGTCTGACAGTTTGGCGTAATGATGTAGATGTAGATGTGTTTTTAACCTGCTTTACTGCTCTTGTCTCCAATTAACATATTTATCGTACAGTTACCTGAATCAGTGGGGCACCAGAATCGGTATATTTTGTTTAAGCATGCTCCTTGTTTGAACAGGGAGTCGTATGACATAATAAGTTTTTGCAGTGGTTGTGTAAACTTATTAACTACATCACAGCTGTCAAACTTTGCAAAATGTGATTTTAAATAAAAAGTAATGATGATTTAAAATACCCATGTGTAAATTTTCATGAATTTCTTATTACTTTTTTCCACTGTTACAAAATCTCCTCTACTTCCCACACTTTTTAACCATTTGAAACAATATTTTGTATGATTTAGTTTCAAGATCTGCCGAAATTATAAATATATGGTAAAATAATATGCATTACCCAGAATTAGCATACTGGGTATTCCCAAAATTTCATCTTCTTATATATTTTTGTTGTAAAAAGTACTGTTTTACCTCCATTTGTTTCACATGTGAATGTAAATAAATCTTGTTTTTTTCTGCCAGAAATGGAAAGATTGCAGTTAAATAGTTGCATCTCATTTGTATTCACTCAATTTGGAGAATGTAACCATAAAGGATGTCACCATCATCCACCTCTTATACTGCTGCTTGCAAATGGAGCCTAGACTGCATGGTGGTTTTCACTGCCATTGCTATGGTTAACCTTACTTGATACAAATATTACAAATCCCAGTAAATATATTCATTTTCATGACAAGAAAGTATTGCTTTTATGATAACTTTAATGTTTTGGACATACTTTTCCATTTTAATATCACTTAATCATATGACATACGAGTACACTGATTCAGGTGTCGGCATTTAGACATACCACTTATAGGGGTCATGTTATTAAAATGGCTCTGATTTTAAATTAAAAGCTTGTTTTAAAAAATTTGGATCTCTTTAGGATGCACAAGTAAATAATGTATTAAAATAAGTTCATTTTGATATATTTAACCCAAGTTTAGACAAATGCAAAGGAGATGAATCCTTATCCCCACCAATACTGGTAACTCCAGGTTAACTGTTTTCAAACTCACTTTCTCACTTTGACATCTCTCTCTGTCAAATTCAATACTTTTGTAAATATCATTCTCTAGCACTGACAGCTCCTCTGTTAGTAATACCCGAAAAGGAGGTTAAAAACTAATCGTAGATAGATATAAAATGGCCCAGGCAGGTCTTTAGTAACCCGGACTATAACAAATGATACCTGTAACTGTATGCTGCTTTCTCCTTAATTCGAGCCTCTTAAATCTTTTAGAGGTGTGCAAATTTTTGTAAACCTGTTCAATTAAATAATTTTTGTTTTTTGTTACAAAAATATTTGCATTTAACAATGGCAATAAGAATTACAATGTTATCATCTTTTATATGTATTTTTTTTTGCACGAGACTGAAGGAGGTGAAACTCTACATCATTTTAAAATTTTCTCATCAATTCGAGCCCTCTGTTTGGAAGGTCATTCCCAGTAGGCATTTGACGTCGGTTAGACGTCGTATAGACGTCGGACCCCGACGTCGGATTAACGTTGGATTTTGGTTGGATTTGCAAACCGTTTAGACGTCGGATCCCGACGTTGGCTAGACGTCGCAATCCGACCATTTTCCAACCAAACTCTAACCACTTACCAACCAAAATCTGACAAAATTTTCAACGGAATTTGCAATCAAACAAGTAATCAACACATGTATTTTATCATCTTTATTTCACATGATAGCGACATAAGTCTAATATCATAAATTCAAAAAAGGTAATCCAGTAATTGAAACTTTCAAGTTTAGTCATGTCTGCATGATTCTTCAACTCCGCTAAAATTCCCAGCTGAAATGTATAACATTTGACAGTTTCATCATTTCATAAAATTTGAAAACTTATACAAGTATGTAATGCTAGAGCTATTACTAAAGAACATAATTGCTACGTGCAAAACAAACATGTTTTATTTTAAATTCTAAAAGAAATCTCTATAACCTCATAAAATGTAATGAAGTTTTATGTTAAACGCAATTGATTTTTAAAGTACATGTAATAAACATAATGCATCACACTAAAAAGAATAACTATTAAACTAAGTACAATTTTCAAAATTCTGCTACTCACGTTGTGGATCCCTTTGTGTAAAGTATTTATAAACTTGCTCTATCTTATCCCACAAAATATCAAATTACCGGAAGACTTGTGTAAACCGATGCAAGCTTATCTCGCAAACGCATGACTAATAAACAACATGTGTAGAAGAAGATCCTTAGGTGAATATAGAATAATTTATACATGTGTATAGAATGCAATTTTTTCCTGAACAGTTTTAAATTGGTAAAAAAGAAATTCGTTTCCGAAAATAGACAATCTCATGCGATTTTGTAACATAATTAATGATAATGTTTGATGTGCAAATGAACTATTATTTATAAGCGCATGTTCAGGCATAACTATCTTTAAACTATTATAGCAAAATTACACCAGTTAATTTCATAAATGAAAACATTTAAACAGACTTTCTAACCAACCTAATTCCAACGTCTCCTAGACGTCTAAGTCTGACGTCTATTAGACGTCGTGGTTATGACGTTGGTTAGACGTTGGATTCAGGCCCCGATTTCACGAAAAAACTTAAGTATTTGCTTAACTAAGTCTGTTATTTCAAATGCTTCTTTTTGCCCTTTATGTGTTTTCAATTTTGACTTTTTCATCTATAACAGGACCGTATATGACTATTTCATAGATCAAAACACAACAATTCTGAATTTTACTTAAAACTAAGTATAGAAATAAGAAATATACTTAAGCAAATACTTAAGTTCAATATATCGTGCTTAAATAGAAATATCATATTTGCATGACCGAAATAAGTTTTGCAGACAAATACTACTAACCATAGTATAATTTATCTCTAAATACATTGTTATTGAAAAAAAATCAACATTAAATAACAATAACTTAAGCAATAGCGCAGTTTTTAAATAACAGACTTAACTAAGTTATTACTTAAGTTTTTTCGTGAAACTGGGGCCAGGTCGCCGACGTTGAAACCAAAATCCAACGTCTAACCAACGTCGGTACGACGTCAGGTGTTTACTGGGTTAAATGTTTATGTTTGCATATTCTATTTCCATAAAGCAAATTTCTATCAAGATTGACTTCTTGTTCACTCGTTACAACAGTCGAAATATGCTCAGGGTGCTTTTAATTTGAAATTTTGGCTCACAGTATTACCCACTATGTAATTTCCTTTTGAAATAAGCAGTTTTAGATGCAAAAATTTAAAATAGGTATTTAATCAATTTTTCAGTGGTTTCATTACTAATATTTTCCAAGGCATTTTAAAATGTAAATGACACAAGTTTCTGATGGAAGAACATGCTACATGAGCATGAATTTTACTATAACACAAGGGCTCGAATCGATGAGAAAGCTCGAATCGACGAGAAACAGGCATAATTATATTGCAATATATAAAAGAGTCGCAGATCGGTCAGATAAAATTTCATTTCATAACTTAATTTTATGGTCAAATTGAGATAAAGTATATGATTTACTGTCCTAGTCTATGTAATGGAAGAGTGATAGTCCCCCACCCACCTTTGCTCTGGCACTTGGAATCTGGATACAAATAAGAAACACTTGACAAATTTGTCACAATGCAAACAAAAAATATGTCAGATAAGAGTAAGCTGTTTAGGTCTCAAATTTTTATTAATTTCTAAGCAAAAAAAAAAACAAACAACAAAATATGCTTTACCTACAAATCCTTTGAAATTCTACTTTGTGCTGGAAACACCAAACAAACGCGCACCTGCCGAATGTTTACGGTTGCTGCTGACAGCAATAACTTCCGGTTAGAATTTTATCGCGTTATTGTTAAACGAAATTATAAATGTTTTTCTAAAAAGTGTTGGTACTGATTTATTACAAAATTTTATAGACATATTTATTAAAATCTAAGAACACGAAAAATCATTATCCTTCAACTCTTTTATTTCTTCAAATTTCGTTTGAAATCAATTTTATTTTTTAAATTTAAGATGGCTTCCGAAGCTGTCGCAGAATCGCCGAAGCAGGAAATAAACTTTGATATCGAGGTAATCAGAAGATGTTTTGAGATGCATACAAAGACTGTTCAAGTTTTACTTATACAAAATTGTGTAGAAGAAGTTTCAAGCTGTTATAACTTTCTTTAATGCTTAAACATCCTTTAAATTTGAGTGGGTGTAGTTTTTCCTAACATAAAAAAGTGGGTGGGGAGAGTAAAAGGATTGCAAAAATGAAGTCATGTTAACACATTTAAGCAAGTGATATATTTTTGCCACTTCAGTAGTTCAAAAGTAGAATGTCTGCTTTGAGTGCATAAGTTCTGAAGTTTGATCCTAGCGGTGATACCAAGAATTCAGGTCTTTACCTGATGTTACACCATGGCGGCATGGGTCTTTACTCATCCCAAAAAGTCTAAGGTTTTATCTTTTTTTTTTAACAACATTTTTTCATATCTTAAAATCATTTTATTCAGAATTGTGTGTCTATAAGCCTTGTTGTTTGCATTAATATGAATTAAGGCACTGCCTAGCATGGGGATTTATCTTTTATATATACGTACTTACGAAGAAATAATCATCACTCAAAAGAAAGTGAAACTTCGCTCTAAACAGTGAAGTTTACATTTAGTGCCATCATACCTTTTACAGCGAATATCATACTTTGCAAAATTTATGGGAAACGGTGACGTCATTCACCGCGTTCTCGCACTGGCATTAGGATTTTTTGTTTGTTTGTTTGCACTCCACCAGGAAGGTCTAATACGGGGAGTAGAAACTCCGTATAAATCAATACATTTATCTGTATTATGCTGTCGTCCATACCTGTAAATATCGACCAGTCGTTAGCGATCGATATTTTTTTTTCGCCACTATCGATTAGCATGTAATTAGCATATTACCTCATGTTAATCATGGAGCTATAACACTTATTGTTCAAAGGGTTTACCAGTCACATGTTAAGTGGCGATAATTAGATGATCAGAGATTGATCTAAAGGGATTCTGAAGCAAAAACAGGATGCGACTTAATTATTATGAATTAACTCGAGCTCACTTCCCTGAAGAAATATTTTACCACGTAACTTCAAACCTTTATCAAAGTGCCGATTTTTGTTGGATCTGAATAAAAAAAAAATGGAAAATAACAGAAAGCTGACACTTTTCTTAATCTTGTAGAGCCATAATTATAATTATTGTTTATAATGTCAGATTTCTACATACAGAAACAAACATTCATCTTGAACGTAGGGAATGTTTCAAAAGAAATTGTTGTTTAAACTCCAAAAATTAGTTTAATAAATTTAATCTTAAAACTGATGTGTGAAAAATACAATGTATTTAAATTAAAATAACAATTTTTTTTTTTAAAAGGCCGACAACGGAGTTACATTTAGTATTCCGAACTTCTAGATAAAACTGCAGAAAACTATCTAGGTTTAACACGCATTTAAATGGTGAAGAACAGAGCAATATCATAAACAAATATTTTCAGGCAACAGTTTACAGTTTTGACATGCTATTTTCATTAAAATATGTCCTAATTTTTTTGTTCTAAATACTCTGAATCAACAAGGCAAATATCATGTAAAAAACGACATCTTTCTCTCTGGGTAAGACAAGTCTAGATTTAGCCATTTTCACAGGGCGAAAAGTAACATTAATGTAGATATTTTCCACTTAAAAACAGATGCAGGCAATAATTTCATGGCAGAACTTTTGTTTTCAACAAAAAATTCAACAAATGCTTTCCCAGATTTTCACTGAAAGGACGAGTTAAACTGTAAGGCGTAAGTGTTTGAGTAATAGCAGAATAACCTACGGCATACGCTTCGATTGGACGACAGCATAAGATAAGATAAATGCCGGTTTCCAGTCCCCGTATCAGTTGTTCCAGACTCCACGTAGAAACTTGACGGCCTTTACACTTCCTTACTGTTTTAGAAGTGTTTTTCAGTTGCATGTACAGAATCATGTTGGCGCGGTTTACGAATTTCTGTGACTTATTCGGGGTGCTCAGATGTTCTTGCAGACAACCAGTCTGCGTTGTGTACATAAACCGGAACCGGAAAACATCGAAAAAATTGCCTCAGTATGTGCAGACAAGAAAGACGAATAACTAAATACGGACGTTACCGTCTTGGGGATTTTCATCAGCAGACTGTTATTAGTGTTAACCAAATCCCAGCCAAACTGGTTCGCCCGCATGGGCTTCAAGGATGAACATCTCCATGGAACCTCCTAAGTAACCGTCTCAGGAAAGATGTGCAGCCTCGACCGGGACTCGAACCTTGGACCTTTGTCTCACCGTGCCAACACTGTACCAATTGAGATACCGAGGCCACCCGATATGAGAACCGCTACAATACATTTAAATGATAAAGATTCTTGTCACACTTTTCTGAATTCAAGATTTAAGAAATTGATATATTTGTTATGATAATTAATTGATAATGATAAAAGAAGTATCATAACACCTGCTTAAAAGTAATCTTTGATGTTTCATTTGTTTGAATGACGTTTGATAATGATTAAAGAAACTTTGGAATCTTCTTAATATTAATCTTAAAGACACCAGAAAAGATGAAGTTTGATTTTCACACTCAAATGAAAATTAAATGAAACTCAAAGGTTAATTGATTCTTTGATTTTGAATGCAAATAAAAATATTAAAAGAATAAAATGTCTTTGTGTTGCGAAAAATAACAGCACATCAAATGCGGAAACACTGGTTTACAAGTGCTTTACATTAGTTTAAATGGCATAAAAAAATTTATATTGAAAAAAAAGAAAATTGATAATATATTTTTCTTAATCAAAATATGACTTTTATATCATTTAAAAATTTTATGATTATTATAACCATTACTAGTTTATTTATTTAGTTATTAATTTATTCATTTAATAACAATCAGCCGACAGTCATTGATGAGTCCAGGTGTTACATAAGATGTTTATACTTTGCTAACAATTACAATGTGCTAATCTACTCACATCTCCATTTATAATACGATTAGCAACAGGTGCTAAAATGATTGTTTGAATAAACATATTAAGCCATATCTGTTGACCTTTTGGTCACTAGTATAGTTTGACCGCGTGTTTTAAGCCGTGAAGGAATGATACACTTTTTCCATTGGGTTATATCTGAATTTGGTTCATACCTGGCTGAAAAAATCTCTATAGATTAAGTTTATATGTATGTTTTAATGTTTACAATGAACTGGATTATATCGCTGGCGCAGTTGGTAGTGTTACAATTGCAAACCCCGAGGTGCGAGTTCAAGCCCAGATTTAGGCCATATTTATTCTTGTATACATTATTTTTATTTTATTTTAATAAAGGATCTTTGAAGACCCTTTTAGAAAAAACAATTAATGTATTTTAATAATAATGTTTGACTTATTTTTTTTTCATTCTTCTATATTTTTAATATTTGTTGCTAGTTTTATTTCAATTTAATTCATGTCACATAATTTCAACTTCACTTACACATCATTAACAAATCGAATCAATGAACTATACAATTTTCTCGTGCAGTGTTTATTGAAACAAACGATTATAAAAAAAAATGTGAACTTACCAAGGCTCGAACCTCAAAAAGCAAGTTTCGTAAGCCAACGCCATATCGTTTGGGCCATGCATTTGCTTTCATTCAACGATAACTTACACCGGTTTAGTATGTATTACATATACGTTCCTACCCTTTTTTGGCGAATCAGCTGTCCTGCATAAATTAGTCATGGCTCAAAAAACGTGGTCGAACTATAGTGGTCATTTACATACCACCTTAGTACAATTTCCCCACAAAACCGACAAAGACTATTTGGAGCTGCCGAACCGACGGTCACAAATCTCTGGAATGAGTGAAATGATTTGAAGGAATATACAAATTGATTAATGACACTTAGGTATGCCATTACTTTCTAACAGTGGCATTTACTTAGATTGGAATTTCACAGGAATGTGAAAGATATAATATATACATTATATTACATTTAACTATTTAAGACAATTGCTTTTCATGGTTTTGTTTATAAATGGATGTCATTGCTTCATGATTCATTTTTTCCAAGGTTGAAGAATCAATAATGAATAATTAAGAAGTATGATTGTAAATTCATTATATCTTCTATAATGATATTGACAAAAAATTATTTTAAGATATCATGTTTCCTCCCTTGACAATATTTGACATTTAATTTTAAGATGATTAATTACAATTCACAATATGTTTAAAAATGAGTTATTAATTAGAATACTGTAATGATAATTAAATTAAATATGAAAAAAAAAACTAAAGTTGACAACATTTTGAACCTGGACCCCAGTATTTATTCTAAAAACAATTACAAAAGAACTAAAATCTATTAGGGAAATATTTATGATTGTGTTGTTGGTTTCCATGTTAACAATATCTTATGTTGAGACTCTACAAAAAAATCAATCCATCTACACAACTTTATTTCTGTAACAGTATTTCAATGTATTCAATTCACCATTAACCCTTACCATGTTAAATTTCTAAAATGTACTTGTCCATCTTTCAGTTTGGACAGTACCATTAACTGTTAAAAGGGGTGCTTACCAAAAAGATACTGACTGAATGGCAAACAGTGCAGATCTTGATCAGACTGCACAGATGTGCAGGCTTATCATGATCTATACTTGTCACAAAGGCAGAATCAAACATGTCCAGCATGGTAAGGATTAACAGCAGTTTGGACATAAGCAGTGAGTTACAGTGTGGTCATGCTCTGCTAACCTCATGTTAATTATCAATTATCAAATTATTGTTTGTTAATCAAATTAATTATAACTTGAACAGTCCATAAATATATGGCCTACACAATAGATATTTATAGTATATACAAATGTAAATAAGGGAGGAGTAAAGACACAGGGTGTAAAGACCTGGAGGAGTAAAGTCCTAGGGTGTACCGTCCCGGAGGTGTAATGTCTTGATACCGATACGAATGAAAGCTGGTTGCAATCCCCATGGAAGATTATCTCATCCCCCAAACTAGGCAATCACGCCATTATCATCCACTGTCTTAAAGGTTAATCTCTGCAACCACTGATTACTACAAATACATTTGTACTCATTTTTCCCCAGGACTATAGTTCTGTGGAATAATCTTTCACCTGACATTTCCTTTCTTCCAACCCTTGAGCAGTTCAATGCTGCTGTTTGCAACATTGAACACACTTCACCATAACCTTGCTCTTCACCCCTGTTTTTATATTTTAAATCACTAACAAACTTTCATTACCCTTTTATTTTGACCTGGTTTTCTTTCATCTTCTGCTAACAATCTTTGTTGCTTGACGCACACCAAAGTGTCTACATCCCTGTAGGTCAGAGACCACCAATTCGAAAAAGTACAGGGAACTTACTGGGAATGAGGTAAGTGTATACCTGGGAATAAGGTAACGTCTGTGCGTTCTGATTGGTCAGTCATGTAAACAAACCCAGGAAGTGATTATTTTTTCAAAATTGATATTTTTTCACTGCATTTACAGTATTTTATTATATATTTTGACAAAATTTGCTACATTTTCTGTGTATTGAAAAAAAGTTTTATCAAACGAATTTCTCCCGCCATGTCAATGATGTAAACAGGGGGTCATCTCATTCACACGAAAATTACTTAAATAAAGTATCACTATTCATATGTTTTTCGTCCGATATTTTGGTAGAACTAAGATAGTTCTTGAAAAACTTGTAATTAGATATGCATGTTTCGATGTATGGAAGGCCGTACACGCCATAATGTTACAATGTAAGTCTATGGGAAAACAATTGGTGGTCTCTAACCTATGTAAAGGGTTAGATAGTAACAGAAGATAGATAGATCTATAGACATTTAGATCATTCCTTTTAAAAGTATAACAAACAATACGCAAATATACTTGGAATTAGCCCAAGATGGTGTGCTCTCCAATAACTCTTATCCAGCCAGTACCCTTATATGATGGCGGATGAAATATACTAACAGTGACATAATAAAGCTATGATTTCACCAATGGAGGAAAACAAACTGATAATATAGGACAGTAGGTTACTTTCTTCACATACTGCGAAATGCTCATGACATGACATATAGCATATTACACAAAAACAAGTATAAGAATAAATTTGCTATTCAGAAATATTTTACTTTTCACAATTACATCAATATTGTGCTAGCAATCATATATGAAAGACTAAAGTACCTCAGTTACACCGATTTTAAATAGCCGTTGCTTGTGACTTTGTGGACGGACCGTTAGGGGAGGTAACTAGAGTCAAGGATTGGGACTACATAATGTACATGCTGCATTACTTCAAAAGTCATTTGGTGGAATTGTTACTAAGTCTTGTGTAATACTACACAAATAAATGGTTGGGCTGTAATTGTATAATACCATAACAAGTTGATGTTAAGAGCTCTAATTTAACTGTCTTGCGAACAAGATCTGGCACAAAAAGCAGAAGTTATGACTTGAAAAGTTCGTCTTTTCACCTTACAAGTTAAGTTGACAAGTTAATGTTTGCAAGGCAATTGCTGCATCATAAACTAACTTTTCCAGGAATCATTATCTTAGAGCAAGAAGCTGAAATTAGCTCTTTAAATTTCTTACTTTTTGTGCTTAATTGGTTTGTCAAAAGGTTGAAGGTTGCAACAGTTACTGTTATGTCAAAATCTTCAAGTTTTCAAGAAAATTCCGGCTTTTCATGGTAAATTAACAGCACAGTAAGTTGAAATATAATGCTTAATTTCAAGTTGTTGCGTGTCTATCCAGTGGGGAAGAACTGATTGAGTAATATTCTGATTATTCAGAAAGCATGTCATACAATGTTGACATGTCTTTTTTGTTGAAGATAAAGTCATTTAAATACAACAGAATTTTTTTTGTTTTTTTTTGGGGATTTAATTTCACAGATTGTTGTAACCATGAAATCCATGAAGATAAAACCTGCATAAATATTAATGATTTCACTGTTAGTAAATTTAACTTTTGGTTCTGGGTGTTG
This sequence comes from Mercenaria mercenaria, assembly GCF_021730395.1. Lineage (NCBI taxonomy): Eukaryota > Metazoa > Mollusca > Bivalvia > Venerida > Veneridae > Mercenaria > Mercenaria mercenaria. Next base: position 6,681,278 of record NC_069378.1, read on the forward strand.
GAATTATTTAGGTTTGAGTGCAGTTAGTGATTGGCCAGAACTTTATTTTCAGTCCTACAAAAATATTACTTGAAATCCTCAGATTTGCAAATTGAGTCCTGCAGGATGTCAATTCATCCAATTTTTGTCTAGTCAATAAATTTATCATGCATATGGTAGATGCCAGGATAGATTTTCAAATATTACTTAGTACAAGCATTCACCATAACAAGAGACATTTTGTCTTACATGCAAGATGCATAGTTTGAAAGATGACCCTAGGCAAGTGATTCAAACTAATTTTGTTGCAGTTTGATGATTCGGAGTTCCAGTCCGACCTTCCTATAATAGATGCACCTCCTACACTGGAGAGTATTCTCAATGAAGATGAGACAACTTCAGTTCTGGAGGAGGATGACATCTCCATACCATCTTCTATTCAAATGTTCAAGGACTCGCAGTCACAAGACACATCATCATTGTCTAGTCAAGACAGCTCCGCCCTGGCAGAGAAACCTAGCAGAAAAGATAGGTAAATGGCAGATTTTCATGCTGGAGTATGTTATAAATTTTTCAATTAAAATCTGTATTCATGAGTTAAATTTTGGAACATCCACTACGCTTACTGATGTTAAAAGTAGTTACACCTAGTACCCGTTGTCTTTTTTTAAAATCATTTGCAGCTTTTCATATCAGTTGCACTGGATCCTTTGGCTTTGTTTATACCAGTTTGGAGCTGGACCAATTATCTCAGTTCAAACCATTTTGCAGCTGTACCCATTGTCTCTACACAAACCAGTTGCAGCTGTACCCATTGTCTCTACACAAACCAGTTGCAGCTGTACCCATTGGTTGTTCTCCTGTGAGTTAGGCATTGGACAACATAACAGTGAAGTAGAAAAAAATCAAATTCATATTTATGTAGATTTTTTTTTAAGTTTGAATCCAGATCAATTTTTTTTTTGTAGGCATAGGATAAAGAAACAGAAAGCAATCCATGGGTCTGTACTGAAGCCAAGTCGACTTAAAAGTATAGCTGCCCAGCTGCATTCAGCTGCTGTAAGTAGTGAAATCCCTTTCACAAATTGTATTGTAACTTACTGTCATTTAAACAGAGTACATGGTTGTAGGTCATGTGGTTAAAAGTGTTTGCTGATCATCCTGCAGGTTTGCATTCCACTGGGGTCATGACCATACCTCATAATTATGACACTAGCACTGGTGTTTCTAGGGAGCTTACTAAATATTGATAAAAATACATTTTGTATATACCTGGTAAATATTAAGCTTTCATCACAATTGAGCTACAATAAATAAGTTTGAACAAATTGTTCACAGATGTAAGAATATTTTAATAAGACATACCCGGTATTTTGAACACTCTTAAAATAGTGACATATTTTGTATGGGCAGTGGTGAGAAAAGATCAATTAAGAATTCAAGTAGTTATATGCACTTTCTTTTCCTACTAACATGAGCTGCTTTAATGACATCATAATCTTGTTTTATTAATGAAACTAATTTCAGGACAAGGTTGATGCAGGAATGCCTACAGCAATGGTATGTTATTTCTTACCTATCTATTGTTTGACCCACCAGGTCTATAACAGGTTTTTGTCGAGCCTGCTTGTGGTGAGCTCGATATAGTCGTCACTTTTGGCTGGTCTGTGTATGTGCATCCGTGAGTCTGTCGGATTTTGTCCGGACCATAACATTGACATGAATAGACCAATCTTTTTTTTTGGCATGAATGTTTACCTCAATGAGAAGGAGTATTATGCGCAAACCCCATGTTCGTATCTCAAAGGTCAAGGTCACAGTTGGAGGTCAAAGGTCAAATTGAGCATTTCTTCTTCATGCATTGTGGGATTTTGATGTAACTTTACATGAATGTTCACCATTATGAAACAGAATGTCATATGCAAGAACCAGGCCCCTAGGTCTAAGGTCAAGGTCACACTTGACAGCTGGAGGGCTCGACATTCTGCCTGTGGGCATACTTGTTGTTTTTTTTTTGTACCCCCCGACAACAAAGTTGTAAGGGGGGGTATACTGGTTTCAGGTTGTCTGTCTGTCTGTCTGTCCGTCTGTCCGTAGACGCAATCTTGTGCGCTCCATCTCTCCTTATCCCCTTGACAGAATTTAATGAAACTTCACGCAAGTGATCAGTACCAACAGTAGTTGTGCATGGGGCATGTTAGGTTCTTTTAGAAAAAAAATTTGCAGAGTTATGGGACTTTGTTTTTTTGTTACTATACTATATACATAGACACAATCTTGTGCGCACCATCTCTCCTCATCCCCTGGACACAATTTAATGAAACTTCACACAAGTGATCAGTACCAACAGTAGTTGTGCATGGGGCATGTTAGGTTCTTTTAGAAAAAAAATTTGCAGAGTTATGGGACTTTGTTTTTTTGTTACTATACTATATACATAGACACAATCTTGTGCGCACCATCTCTCCTCATCCCCTTGACACAATTTAATGAAACTTCACACAAGTGATCAGTAACAACAGTAGTTGTGCATGGGGCATGTTAGGTTCTTTCAGAAAAAAAATTTGCAGAGTTATGGGACTTTGTTTTTTTGTTACTGTACTATATACATAGACACAATCTTGTGGCACCATCTCTCCTCATCCCCTTGAGACAATTTAATGAAACTTCACACAAGTGATCAGTATCAACAGTAGTTGTGCATGGGGCATGTTAGGTTCTTTCAGCGACAAAAATTGCAGAGTTATGGGACTTTGTTTCTTGTTAACATACTATGTACATACAGTCTGCATATGCAATCTTGTGCATGCCTAATCTACCAAACCCTTACACACAATTTAATGAAACTTCACACAAGTGATCAGTACTAACCCTAGTTGTGCATTGTGCATGTTACATTCTTTTAGATAAATATTCTGCATAGTAATGGGACTTTGTTTTTTGTTACTTTACTGTATACATACAGTCTATATACATACAGTCCACGTAATTATGCAATCTTGTGTGCGTCAAATTGCTATGTACTGTGTCAGTGCATGCGGGGGGTACATTCATCACCTTTAGTGATTGCTCTAGTTTAATTTGCTTGATCAAGATACAGTTGTAATTCCATGTCTTGAATTCTACAGGATCAAGTGTTTTACTTCGAGATTAAACCAAAATTTGACTTAAAATGATATTTTGTACAATGTGTTTCTCTCTGATTGTAGGCTGTGTCTAACTTGATAGCCATAGGAACATCACATGGTTTAGTGCTTGTGTTTGGTAGGTTTGATCTTCTCTTTAATTGATTTGAAGTTTTCAGAGTGTGTAGTTATTTTATCATTAAAACATTTCACTGACGGCAGTTGAGTGTTCAAAGTCTTCAGTATTTTTAGCAGTTGTTGTTAGTTTTTTTCAATTCCTTATATATGTTGAGTTTCAAATACACAGAATTTTTTTTGCTGATTTACATGTATTTATCTTATCTTAGACCAAATATAGAATAGGAAGACAGTGTCTTAAGAGTTTTTGTCTAGATTGAGTTATTAATGTATATTGTTGTGGTACAAACTTGGTCACATTAAAGGAGAACTTTTATCAGGCAGCAGGTTCGCTTGGCCGGCATAGCATTCACAATGTAAGAGATGGGTGAAAGATTCGAGCCCAAGACTGACTGCACATTTTTCTCACCCTGTAACATTTGGCACCTAACATGGGAATGGGCATGCTTGCTTGGTCTGTCTTGCGACACTTACAATGTTACATTTGTCTGGAATTTGAGGATGAATTTCCAGTTCCTGGGAGTGTTAGTTGCATTATGAACTTTGTCACGTTAGTGGAAAACTTGTCACAGACTGCAGGTCAGCTCATCCAGTAGACCCATAAGCGAGGGTCCAAGGTTTAAACCTCAGACTGACTGCACATTTTTCTCACCCTTTGACATTATAATTAAGATTTCTTTGGTTAGTATTAAAATACTTCATAGGTTTACTTTCAAGTTGACAGTGTGAAACAGCTGTCAGTTTTGTATGTGCATACATGCTTACTTTATTATTGATTTTTCTACTTGTATGTGACTTACAGATCCAAAGCAAGTTTTGAAATGGTGTCTAGGAAGTACAGCTGTTGGTGCCCAGTATGGTGCTGTTTCCTCCCTCAGCTTTAATAAGGATTGTACCCGGCTTCTCAGTGGATTTGCTAGAGGACAGGTTGGATATATTTAATAGACTCTTATTACTGTCAAATCATTAATAGTTGTTTGGGACGGATTTTCATAGATTTTGTGGCTTCATTATTCTGTGATATTAAGTCACAACAAATAAATAAAGTTCCCATTCATTGTGTAGGCTCATATAAATTGATATTATTAATTTAAGCATTTTAAGTATTAGTTTTGAACAGACATGAAAAGATAACTGTTTTTAGCTCGACTTTTCGAAGAATAGGGGAGCTATCCTACTCGCCCCGGCGTCGGTGTGAGCGTCACACAAATGTTAAAGTTTGCGTACCACCCCAAATATTTTCAAAGTCCATTGAGATACTGCTTTCATATTTTGCATACTTGTGTACCATCATGACCCCAGTCTGTAAAAAGGATGAGGCAACTCTATCAAGCATTTTGACTGAATTATGGCCCCTTTTCGACTTAGAATAAATGTTAAAGTTTGTGTACCACCCCAAATATTTTCAAAGTCCATTGAGATATTGCTTTCATATTTTGCATACTTGTTTACCATCATGTCCCCAGTCTGTAAAAAGGAGGAGGCAACTCTATCAAGCATTTTGATTGAATTATGGCCCCTTTTCGACTTAGAATATGCTTATTGTAATGTTAAAGTTTTACTCATTGCTTATATTATACTATCAAGCACTGAGAATAGTCGAGCGCGCTGTCCACTGACAGCTCTTGTTGTATATCAGATAACAATGTGGGATCTTACAAATGGCAAGCTGATCAGGACTATAACAGATGCTCACCCCCCTGGTACGGCTGTTCTACATATAAAGGTATGTATGATTTTCACTTTACAGAAGAAAAGTAGATCCAGTGGTTTAGCAGTAGCACTGACTGACTTAAAAAACCAGAGTCATTAGTTAAAGTCCTTGCTAAACATTACTTACATTGGGATAAAAGTCCTGTTTATGGGTGCTTTAAACCTGACATGCTAATGAACCAGGAAAGCTTCTGGAATTGAAGCACCTTCAGTATCTTGCTCTATCCTCAAACTTAAAATTAATTACCTTAGGATAAAAGTCTGTATTTGGTTTCTTTACACTTGGCATGCTAAAAAAACCAGAAAAGCTTCTAAAATTTGAACATCTTCTTTATCATGCTGAACTTGATTTTTATTCTGCCTTTGCAGAAAGTGTAGGTTCAGCATGATAAAGCATTAAAGGATACTCTTAAATCTTTAAACTTGCCCAGACATAATTCACAAATGAATCCATTATGGATGTAGTATCTAACTTCTAAATGCTTTAAACAATCACTTGAAACTGCCTCATTCCTGTATGCAAAATCTGTCTAGATAGCTGAAGGTATATTGATGGGTTTTAATTTATTTTATTTATACAGGATTATTTGGAATCTAATTCAGAATTTATCTGCTTGATTAAGGAAATTTAAATTTAATGTTATCTATATTTTGTTGTATTTCATGACTAACAGTTTACAGACAGTCTCGTGTTTGCTGTATGCAGTGATAGTGGAGGATCCGTCTTTGAACTGGAGTTTAAGTAAGTTCTGCTACAGTCCTGCCATGGTGTGACATTATACACAAATTCACAGTTAACACTTGGTATTTCGAATTGCAAGGGATCCAGCATTTAATTTCAAGAACAAAATTAGACTTAAAATATTTTGTTTTCTGTGTTTTCTGGACGGAACTTAAAAATGTCATTGAGATAGCCAGAACTTTGAGATGATAAGTGCGTTTGAGCTATCGAGTTTTAACTGTACTCGGAGATGTTTGGTTGCTGATTTCTTTGGAATTTTCCTCTTCTGTGCACAGTGAAATTCATACTAAATGCTACAGAGATGCATTATGTTTTCAAATTATATTGTAACTTAATTGAAAGTTCAGAAAGTTTTTGTATGGTGCAAAAATGGTATATGACATAAAGCCATTGTGTGAAGTTCTTACTTTAATTGCCCATAGAATTTTAGGAAATTTTTAACATATTCACATTTTTAGCTGGACTATTCAAAAGAATAGATGAGAGTTATTGAACCCACCCATTTGTTGGCATCAGCATCAAATTTTAGCTCACCTGAGCACAAAGTTTTGTATATTTGCAAAATAATACCTCTTTAATATTTGTATTCATTTGATTACCTTTATTTAGTGAAAAGGCTGTTGAACTGTGGAGTTTTGATGTCCTCAGACAGCTCTTGTATCAACTTACAGCTTTTACGTAAATACATGTAGATATATTTTGTTTATATTATTTTTATCTTTACAGGAGACTGATAGGCATGAGAACCTGTGAGTCAAAATGTCTCTTTTCTGGAAGGTAAACTTACAGTTGAATTTCATCCACTTGAACTTCGATATATCAGACACCATCTTTTGCCCATACGCATCATCAGGTGCCAAAAAAAAAGCCATTTAATGTATATTGTTTGATGGCTTGAACTCCTGACAACAAATTTTGCTGGTTCATTTGAGTTTGAGTGAACAAAGTTCAACTGTATCTTATTTTCATGTAGTCAGAAATATTTTACTTCAAAAGCACATATTATTCTGGAATGGACCTCTCTCAATTTGTTATTAGCTCATCTGATTTTTTGAAAAAAAATGATGAGTTATTGTCATCACTTGAGCGGTTGTCGGCGTCGGCGTCGGCGTCTGCGTCGGCGTTGCCTGGTTAAGTTTTATGTTTAGGTCAGCTTTTCTCCTAAACTATCAAAGCTCCTGCTTTGAAACTTGGAATACTTGTTCACCATCATAAGCTGACCCTGTATAGCAAGAAACATAACTCCATCTTGCTTTTTGCAAGATTTATGGCCCCTTTTGTACTTAGAAAATACCAGATTTCTTGGTTAAGTTTTATGTTTAGGTCAACTTTTCTCCTAAACTATCAAAGCTATTGCTTTGAAACTTGGAATACTTGTTCACCATCATAAGCAGACCCTGTACATCAAGAAACATAACTCCATCTTGCTTTTTGCAAGATTTATGGCCCCTTTTGTACTTAGAAAATATCAGATTTCTTGGTTAAGTTTTATGTTTAGGTCAACTTTTCTCCTAAACTATCAAAGCTAATGCTTTGAAACTTGGAATACTTGTTCACCATCATAAGCAGACCCTGTACATCAAGAAACATAACTCCATCTTGCTTTTTGCAAGATTTATTGCCCCTTTTGGACTTAGAAACTTTTTTTTTTATGGTTAAGTTTTATGTTTAGGTCAGCTTTTATCCTAAACTATCAAAGCTATTGCTTTAAAACTTGCAACACTTGTTCACCATCATAAGTTGACCCTGTACAGCAAGAAACATAACTCCATCCTGCTTTTTGCAAGATTTATGGCCCCTTTTGGACTTAGAAAATATCAGATTTCTTGGTTAAGTTTTATGTTTAGGTCAACTTTTTCTCTTAAACTATCAAAGCTATTGCTTTGAAACTTGCAACACTTGTTGACCATCATAAGCTGACCCTGTACAGCAAGCAACATAACTCCATCCGGCTTTTTCCAATAATTATTGCCCCTTTTGGACTTAGAAAATCATTTTCTTGGTTGAGTATTATGTTTAAGTCAACTTTCCTCATAAACTATCAAAGCTATTGCTTTAAAACTTGCAACAGTTTTTCACCATCATAAGTGGACACTGAACATTAAGAAACATAACTCTATCCTGCTTTTTGCAAGAATGATGGCCCTTTTTAGACTTAGAAAATCATGGGTAGGACAATATTTCTATTACACAAAAAAAAATCAGATGAGCGTCAGCACCCGCAAGGCGGTGCTCTTGTTTTTAGCTCACCTGTCACAAAGTGACAAGGTGAGCTTTTGTGATCGCGCGGCGTCCGTCGTCTGTCCGTCCGTGCGTCCGTCCGTTCGTAAACTTTTGCATGTGACCACTCTAGAGGTCACATTTTTCATGGGATCTTTATGAAAGTTGGTCAGAATGTTCATCTTGATGATATCTAGGTCAAGTTCGAAACTGGGTCATGTGCCATCAAAAACTAGGTCAGTAGGTCTAAAAATAAAAAAACCTTGTGACCTCTCTAGAGGCCATATATTTCACAAGATCTTCATGAAAATTGGTCAGAATGTTCACCTTGATGATATCTAGGTCAAGTTCGAAACTGGGTCACGTGCCGTCAAAAACTAGGTCAGTAGGTCTAAAAATAGAAAAACCTTGTGACCTCTCTAGAGGCCATATATTTCACTGGGTCTTCATGAAAATTGGTCAGAACGTTCACCTTGATGATATCTAGGTCAAGTTCGAAACTGGGTCACGTGCCATCAAAAACTAGGTCAGTAGGTCAAATAATATTATAGAAAAACCTTGTGACCTCTCTAGAGGCCGTATTTTTCATAGGATCTGTATGAAAGTTGGTCTGAATGTTCATCTTGATGATATCTAGGTCAGTTTCGAAACTGGGTCATGTGCGGTCAAAAACTAGGTCAGTAGGTCTAAAAATAGAAAAACCTTGTGACCTCTCTAGAGGTCATATATTTCATGAGATCTTCATGAAAATTGGTCAGAATGTTCACCTTGATGATATCTAGGTCAAGTTCGAAAGTGGGTCACGTGCCTTCAAAAACTAGGTCAGTAGGTCAAATAATAGAAAAACCTTGTGACCTCTCTAGAGGCCATATTTTTCATGGGATCTGTATGAAAGTTGCTCTGAATGTTCATCTTGATGATATCTAGGTCAAGTTCGAAAGTGGATCACATGCCATCAAAAACTAGGTCAGTAGGTCAAATAATATAAAAACCTTGTGACCTCTCTAAAGGCCATATTTTTCATGGGATCTGTATGAAAGTTGGTCTGAATGTTCATCTTGATGATATCTAGGTCAAGTTCGAAACAGGGTCATGTGCAGTCAAAAACTAGGTCAGTAGGTCTAAAAATAGAAAAACCTTGTGACCTCTCTAGAGGCCATACTTGTGAATGGATCTCCATAAAAATTGGTCAGAATGTTCATCTTGATGATATCTAGGTCAGGTTCGACAGTGGGTCATGTGCCATCAAAAAGTAGGTCAATAGGTCAAATAATGAAAAAACGTTGTGACCTCTCTAGAGGCCATACCCTTGAATGGATCTTCATGAAAATTGGTCAGAATGTTTACCTTGATGATATCTAGGTCAAGTTTGAAAATTGGTCAGAATGTTCACCTTGATGATATCTAGGTCAAGTTTGAAACTGGGTCATGTGCCATAAAAAACTAGGTCAGTAGGTCAAATAATAAAAAAACCTTGTGACCTCTCTAGAGGCCATACTTTTCATGGGATCTGTATGAAAGTTGGTCTGAATGTTCATCTTAATGATATCTAGATCAAGTTTGAAACTGGGTCAACTGCGGTCAAAAACTAGGTCAACAGGTCTAAAATTATTAAAATCTTTTGACCTCTCTAGAGGCCATATTTTTCAATGGATCTTCATGAAAATTGATCTGAATGTTCACCTTGATGATATCTAGGTCAGTTTCGAAACTGGGTCACGTGCGGTCAAAAACTAGGCCAGTAGGTATAAAAATAGAAAAACCTTGTGACCTCTCTAGAGGCCATATTTTTCATGAGATCTTCATGAAAATTAGTGAGAATGTTCACCTTGATGATATCTAGGTAAAGTTCAAAACAGGGTCACGTACCTTCGAAAACTAGGTCAATAGGTCAAATAATAGAAAAACCTTGTGACCTCTCTAGAGACCATATTTTTCAATGGATCTTCATGAAAATTGGTCAGAATTTTTATCTTGATAATATCTAGGTCAAGTTCAAAACTGGGTCACATGAGCTCAAAAACTAGGTCACTATGTCAAATAATAGAAAAATCGACGTCATACTCAAAACTGGGTCATGTGGGAAGAGGTGAGCGATTCAGGACCATCATGGTCCTCTTGTTTAGGTCCCTTTAAGGGACACCTGAACTAAAAATAGAAAAAATTCTTAAAAGTGATTTCTTCTCATGCAACACTTTATTGACCTTCCCTAATCGTGGTCTGCAGCATTCTTGCTTGGACATCTCTCCCATGTTTGTTCTGTTTTGCTTGACTCCTCCTAGTGGCAGCCTGAGATAAAATAGAGAAAAAAAACCTTGATAGATGCTTGATGGATCTTCACCAAATTTGATCTTAAAATCCTTTGATAGACATTTAACTAGTTGTTTCAAGTAGCAGCTCAGCTTCGGCACACTTAGAGAACATTAGAAAAAACACTATGAACAACTTCTTCTAGCTTGATGGATATTTTCTCTGAACATGGTTTAAAAAATCCCCAGTTGTAAGTTAATGGACAGATGATTCTGCTTCTCTTTCTCTGTCTTGCCATGGTCTTATCCATCATATTTCAGAAAAAATGCTTTTCAGACATAACACAATTATTGTATTAAATGGCACAGTGTGTCAGGACATATATTTAAGGTCAAGGTCAGTTGAGCTTTTGTAGAGCCATTATAGTCCTCTTGTGTCATTAACTTCGGATGGCAGTATGATAATACAGAAAACTATTGTTTTATTTCAGCCGAGGAGAGGTATGTGTTATAGAACCACTTCATATGAGCCTTGCCACTAAAGATCATCCCATGCAAGATGTTTCTATCCTGGCTATGGCCTCTCTCTCAAAGGTAAGACAACTATTTGGGCAGATAATGCCAGATATTATGGCATAACAGTGTTATACCTTTTCAGCTCCAGCTGTGAGTATTCCTTGATACCACTGGCACAGTTGATGAAAACTTTGTCTTAATGCACCTTTCTACTCTTCATAAAAGGGGTCAGTGGTTAAGATTGCTGACTTCAAATAACTTGCTCCTCTCCATTGTGGTTTTGAGCAGCCATATCTTTTTCATTTTTAGTGATATTTTTAGTGATACGAATTTCTGGACAGTAGGTTTTATATCAAATCGAATACAGGCACACATTCTGTCCCCTTTCAAGCAATACATGTAGTTTATCTTGAGATTATCTTAAAAAGGTCTGTGTAAATTGATGTGAAATGCAGTCTTTTTGTGCTTGTGATAATTTTTCATGTGAAGGTAGGAGTGTCTATAGTCAAGTATTTTTCTTACTTGTATATTAAAAGAAAAGTAGAGATTAAATCAATAAACTTTATTTTCAGGTTCTGCTTGTTACACTAACACCACAATTGAAGGTTGTTTTTACCCATCCCCTGAAAGGCAATCCCTCTACACTCCCTCTGTTGGCTTGGCAGTTTGTTGTTATACAAGTGTCAGAGAGTGACAGAGTTATTGACCCTGTTCTAGCTTTTGCTAGGGAGTCGACAATATTCTTCCACCAGGTTTGTGTCTTAAACTTTTCATGTCACAACTACTATTCTTTCACGTTTTGAAATCATTGAGAACTATTAATATCTTATAATACATGTAGTTTTAGGTAATGAGCGACAGCTGATGGTCTAGTGGTAACAAGCTTGACTGTCAGTCCAGGGGTCTAGGGTTAAAACCGTAGTCCAGTCACTTGAAATTTTTTAGATGCACTTGTCTTCCACCTTACTAAGAGGCCAGTACTGGTAGCTCCCAGGAAAGACATCTTGGCACATATAGGTGTTTTACATCGGGCGCAGTAAAGATAAGACTATCTATTGGGAAAAAGCTAGAATAAGTTAGCCAGACATGTCTATGTCTAATGAATTTCTCTCTCTATGTTCTGGAGGCTTTCCCTTGCTCTTTTCCTCAGGTTAGATACGTGTTTGTTCTGATAGAGGATGACTTTGGTGTCCAGAATGGCTGCCTTTGTATGTAAAGCACCTTTGAATGTGAATGTCTTGAAAATGGCACTGGTATTGGCACTGTATAAATCTGGTATTATAATAAAATGATAATGATAATATTACACCCTAAATTCTTCTTCACATGTCTCTTGTTACCTTAAGGTTGTGATACTAGGTACTATTAATTTTAAAATGTTTATATCAGAACAAGGTCCTATATAAAGATGTGTATGAAGAACAAATAACCTGTCTAAAATTTGTGTTTTGTGTCTGTTTTCATATGGAAAAATACCAATCAGTTTATATGTCTTCTGTTCAATTTCATTATGTTTGCATGTGAGGCAAAAACTATAGTGATGTTGGTTTTTATGTTGCAGGTTGTATGCACCAGTGCCCAGGATATCAGATGTACAGGACTACAGAAGATTTCCTTGTCTTATAAGCTACTCAACATTACGGTATGATATTCCTATTAAGGAAGAGAAACACATACATGTTTGACCTAATTCTGTTTGGATCAAGTACTTCTTGCATAAGCAGGGGTTTCATTAGTTACTGAAGTAGAAAATGAAAGTTACAAAGTAGGAGGGTGGTATGGGATTTCTCCCATTTGGGACTTTTGACTTGTTACAGAAAAAGTAGTCTGTGGTTTCAGACCACTATAGTGGGGTGGGGGAATCTCTGCCTCTCGGTCCTTAATGAAACTACTGATAAGGATATTTTCATTTAAATTTTATTGAGTGAATACTGAATGAAGTTTTTCTGTAAGTTTACTCATAGTTGTTGTGGTTTTATGAAATAATGTATGTTAGACATGTACCTTTCCTCCTTTGAAATTTTGGTCAGTGTAAGATCTGGTTTGGTTCAGGTGTCTTTCTTAATAGAGTCACAATTATAGTAACGTAGATAAACTTAAATTATTAGAGCCAGCCCTCTAACCATTGCAGGGGTGTGGAATTCCTATGTCCGACTTGTCCGACTCGGGACTTTTTGACGGCGGACAAGTAAGTTTTCGCATTCCGTTTGTCCCCGAACAAGCACAAATTTTCTGGTTTGAAATAAAAAAAGAAAAGAATAACTTAGAAACACTGAACAGTGCTTCAAGTTTATGGAGTTTATAAAAGAATTTGACGTATGATTCGGATGTTTCACCTGCCGAGGGCCTCTTGATTTCTCCAGTTTGGGGAAAATCATACTGCATCTAAATTTAGCATCTCTTTCACAGCAGTCTGATTGGTTCCCTCTCACGATCTCGCATGATTTTTGCACACAATAAGTAGGCGAATAGAAACCGGAAACGTAAACAATTATTATAAAGTTTTGGACAAATTCGTTGTAACAACTTCATCTGCTAACAAAAATCGAAGCCAACAGTCAAAGCACAAAGGGCTCGCTCGTACGAGTCAGGAAGTTTCATGTTTTCTAACAATCAGAAAGTTTCATGTTTTCTCACATGGCTTCGCATGGCATGATGGGCAGTCTTTTAGGTATTTCTGTTACTTCTGTTAAACGTTCGACAGCCTCGCGGACAAATACATTGCTAAAGTGTCAAAAGCTTATTTTTTGAAACAGCTACAGCTTTTGTTATCCCCCGACGAAAGTCGGAGGGATATAGTTTTGGCGTTGTCCGTCCGTCCGTCCGACCTAGAACTATGAAACTTAAACAGAATTTAGATCACCATAATGTGGTTGTGTACACACAATTTCATTTGGATTTATTTGTAAATTAAGAGTTATTGCCCTTTAATTGTATAAAAATCCACATATTTGTACATAACAAACTTACCATTTGGTAGAATTTCATTGAATTTCTTTCATTCTTTACCATGAACATTTATTGTAAACATGTGAAGTTGTGTATCCACACCTGGTCACCCCCTTACCTTGATCACACACCTCCCCCCCATCCCCCGACACCCCCCCCCCCAAAAAAAAAAATTCATTCCTTTCTTTAGATTTTTTTCAAACAAACTTCATATACATGTTCACCATTATGAGGTTACGGGGCCCATCAAGTTTCAGACAGATTGCCCAAGTAACACCAGAGTTATGGCCCTTAGAAGTTTAGGGTACTATAGATCTATAGATATGCCAATTTCTGCATCACAACTTTTGATATATTTGACCTAGAACTATGAAACTTTAACAGAATTTAGAGCACTATAATGTGGTTGTGCACAGACAATTTTGGACGGATTTCTTTTTGTAACTTCAGAGTTATTGCCCTTTAATTGTCTAAAAATCCACATATTTGTACATAACAAACTTACCATTTGGCAGAATTTCATTAAATTTCTTTCATTCTTTTCTGTGAACATTTATTATAAACATGTGAAGTTGCGCACCCACACCTGGTCACCCACTTGCCTTGGTCACACCCCCCCCCCCCCCCCCCCCCCCCCAATTTTTTTTTTTTCATTTCTTATTTTAGATTTTTTTTCAAACCTTCCAAGTTGTACCATTCCCCCACCTCACTTCTCCACCCAGTCATGCCCACCACTGATCATGCATCCTCTGCCCCCCCCCCCCCACCTCCAACTTCACCCTTTTACCTTTTTTTTTTTTCATTTTTAATTTTCAATCAATATTTATAATCAACATGTGAAATTTTGTTTCCTCTCCCGTTCCCCTGCACCCCCACCCCCTAAAAAAATATATATTTCCATTCCTTTTTTTTTTTTAAATGTTCAAACCTTAAACATGTTAAGTTGTGACTGCACAAACCTTGCCCTCAGCCTATTTTCAAGATATCTTACCTGTGTTCTCTTAAGGACATCTGATCTTTTAAGTTCAAATGTACATGTAAAACAGCAACACCTGGTGCCAAACCACTCAAAGACAATATTTCATTCCAGTTAAACTTCAAGCTCACATTTCAATTAACTGCATTTAATTTTAAAAGCTAACCTTATTACAGTAAGCATATCCCATTCAAAATAAATTCTTTAGTCAGGATCAAAGTATCATACATTTATTATGTACTCTTTAATTAAACATTTGTTTTCTGTTAAATTGATTTTGACTAATGAAATTATTTGCTTCTTATTAACATCATTAACTTTTTGCCGGATATATCTTTTTGCCATTCCTCACCTCAAACCCTTTCGGCGGGGGATACCAATTCATCGAATTTGCTTGTTACTACTTGTAGTTTATTATCCAAAATAATTATTTGCATGCTAAAACGTTGAAAATCCGGGCATGTAAGTTTTGACTGCGGACAAGTAGATTTTTAAGTCTCATTTGTCTGTGGACAAGTGAAAAATATTGGGATTTCCACACCCCTGCATTGTGTCCACGTCTGCTTCTGAATCCAGATTCCTGGTTGAAGTTCAGGTGGATTTACACTTTGTAATTTCTGAATAGATTTGCTTCAACCATAAAACTTTTAAGAGTTTCCTCATTATCACTCACATCATGTGCACAATGGCGATAAATATTTCTTAAATTATATTCTCATCATGTGTAACAAGGCTCTGTTTTACAATCCAACACCAGAAAATCTAGTGCACTGTCCCATTTGACATCTCCTGTATAATTACATGTTACATTCATAGAGGTCGTGAGTTTGACCCCCTGACCGATGTTTGATAGAAGACAATGCATCCAGTCTTTAATCCTCTCCATCTGAATTATATAGGGGGTGTTAGCTGCTTTCGTGAACCAGATGAAGTATTCCCTGATGAGTGGTTAGTTTAATCATAAGTAATGTTGAAAAATGGCAGTAAACCCAGAACAGATAAATATTTCTGCTCCTTTATTTTCAGTGGATGAATACAAGAACTCTGGTTACCATAGATACCAAAGAGAAGATGCATGTTATTGATGTGAGATCAGAGGAAGAATTAGAGGTAAAATGGCTTTGAAAAGATTTATTCGTTACATGACTTTTTATAGAAATTGCTGGTCCATAGTTTGTGCTATTGTCCAGTTTATAATTCAACACTACATTTAGCTGGGGTACAGTCTAAACTTGAACAATTTGAAGGAAAAAAATATAAAAATTTAATTTCTCTTGTCATACAATAAAACATTTATTTAATGGCCTGCCTTCCAAACCAGTGTGTGTGCTTTTCAGAAATGAAGGAATATGTTTTTACCTTCAATCCTTGATACTCTTCCATTCATCATCAGATACCAACAGGCATGTTACTCTGCTACTCTATACACCATCTCTATTGTTGTTTTATTCTGAAACTGTCATAACAATGATAAGAAATATAAAGAAATACTTCCGTAATCTGGGTTTAAACAAGATTTAACATAATTGTATGTGTAGTTTTCACTACTTCTATTTGAGCCGCACCATGAGAAAACCAACATAGTGGCTTTGCGACCAGTATGGATCCAGACCAGACTGCGTATGCGCATTCACGCAGTCTGGTCAGGATCCATGCTGTTTGCCAACGATTTCTCTAATTGCAATAGGCTTTGAAAGCGAACAGCATGCATCCTGACCAGACTGTGGGGATGCACAGGCTGGTCTGCATCCATGCTGGTCGCAAAGCCATTATGTTGGTTTTCTCATGGTTGGGCTCATTTCTATTTTGTTATTGTAATGTTTGTAGGTTATAGATATGAGTGAGGTGCAGCTGATATACAACACAAGCTTCTTCAAATCTCTAGCTACTGGGGGAAATGTCAGCCAAGCTTTGGTATGTATACATTTTGCTATAGAAATACATTTTAGCTCACATGAGCTAAAGGCTCATGGTGAGCTTTTGTGACCGCTCAGTGTCTGCCGTGCATCATGTGTACTGCATCCATCAACATTTTCTAAAATAATCTTCTTGAAAACCACCAGGCACAATTACACAAAACTTCACAGGAATGATCCTTGGGTGGCCCCCTTTCAAAATTTTTCATAGAATTGAATTCCATGCAGAACTCTGGTTTGCTATGGCAACCGAAAGGAAAAACTTTAAAAAGCCTTGATATTTGGCATGTGACATCATCTAACGGTCCTCTATGTGGTTGTTCAAATTGTGCCCCTGGTGTAATAGAGGCCCCACCTCTACCCTTGTATAGAAAAGAAAAAAAAGTCTTATTGTCTGAAACCACAAAACCTAGGACTTTAATATTTGGTATGAAGCATTGCCTTGTGGTCCTCTACCAAGATTGTTCAAATTATTACCCAGGGGTGAAAAGAGCCCTGCCCGGTGGTTCTGGGGGGGGGGGGGGGGGGGGGGGGGGGGTCTCTAGATTTATGTATACTTATTTAAGAAAAAACTTCAAAAATTTCCTTTCCTGAAACTGCAAGGCATATGCCTTTGATATTTAGTATGTTGCATTGCCTAGTGTTCCTTTACCAAAATTATTCAAATTATGTCACTGGGGTGAAAAAGACGCCCTATCCTGGGGGTCCCAAATTTAACTTACATAGGAAAAGAAAGCCTTCTTGTCTGAAAGTCTAAGGCCTAGGCCTTAGATATTTGATATGTAGCATTGCTTAGTGGATCTCTAACAAAATTGTTCAAGTTATGCACAATGGGTGAAAAGAGGCCCCGCCTTAGGGGTCCTTTGCTGTATCAGTTATATAGGAAAAATACTTAAAAAATTATCAGATTGTTCTTAGCTCGACTATACGAAGTATGGAGAGCTATCCTACTCGATCAGGCGTCGGCATTCTTCCGCGTCCGCACTTTGGTTAAAGTTTTGATGCACTTTCTCTTTATCTTTGTGATTACTTGATAGATTTACTTCAGACTTAAAATAGTTGTTCCTCATCATCACCCACATCATAACTCTGGCACCAATATTTCATGATTTCATGATTTATCCCCCTTTTTACTTAGAATTTCAGGTTAAAGTTTTGGTGCACTTTCACTTTATCTCTGTTATTACTAAATGGATTTGATTCAAACTTAAAATAATTGTTCAACATCATCACTCGCATCATATGACACAAGGGATATAACTCTTGCACCAGTATTTCATGAATTATCCCTCCTTTTTACTTAGAATTTCAGGCACTTCCACTTTATGTCAGGTATAACTTAATGGATTTCAAACTGAAAGTAGTTGTTCCACATCATCTCCCACATCATATGACACAAGGTCCATAACCCTTGTACCAATATTTAATGAATTATCCCCCTTTTTACTTAGAATTTCAGGTTAAAGTTTTGATGTACTTTCTCTGTGTCTCAGTTATTACTAAATTGATTTGATTCAAACTTAAAATATTTGTTCAGCAACATCACTCACATCATATGACACAAGGGCCATAACTCTTGCACCAGTATTTCATGAATTATTCCCCCTTTTACTTAGAATTTCTGGTTAAAGTTTTTATGCACTTTCACTATATCTCAGTTGTTAATGAATGGATTTGATTCAAACTTAAAATAGTTGTTCCATCTTATCAACCACATCATATGACACAAGGTCCATAACTCTGGTACCAATTTTTCATGAATTATGCCCCCTTAGAATTTAAGGTTAATTTTGATGCATTTTCACTATGTCTCAGTTATTACAAAATTAATTTGATTCAACATGACACAAGGAGCATCAATCTTGCACCTGTATTTAATGAATTATGCCCCCATTTTGCTTAGAATTATTCTTATTTAATGTTTTGATACACTTGATCCTTATCTCTCTTATTACTTAATACTTTTGACACAGACTCATGCTATTATCCAATATCTTCTTCCACAATGGAGTCAATAAACACTCCAGTGACACCTCAAGCTTCAACAAATATGCCAAGTTTCACTATCCAGCATCGAAATAGTCAAGCACGCTGACTCCTGTGACAGCTCTTGTTTCCTAGACTGTTTAATTATAATTACCTGATGACCTCAAGCGATTAGGGGATCACCTACTGTGACCTTGACCTTCTGACCGACTTTCTTATTTTTTTAGATCAGCCTTGAAATTTGTATGACCTGTACAGTTTTGCACACACATCTTAAAACTGACTTTCAGTGACCATGAATGTGACCTACTGACCTAATTTCTTAATAGTTCAGTATCTGTTTGATATTTGAAACATTCAGCTCATATTACTGAGGTGAGCTATCCAGGGTCTTCATGACCCTCTTATTTCAATTTAGTCAGCACTTGTGATTTTCAAATTGGTGCACCACTAGCCTTTGTTTCCAAAAATTAACCAAGTGAGTTATCAGTGGAAAGTAATTTTTTTTTTTGCTTGCACCAGCTTAAAATACTGAAGCTAGATGTCTTGAGAAGCTGAATGTAATTTCATTTTTATCTCTTTTCATTGAGCCAAAGAAGTTTTTATTTTCTGTAAGTTTAAATGACAATAAAAGATTATTTATGTTTCCTTATCAGGTGTGACTGTTTCATGGCACACTTTCACAGCTTATTTATTGTTATTCCACATATACATGCAGATAGTATTTCATGGCAATAATCTTCTTATTGGTAATAAAATCATTTTTAGGCCTATGCCGGAGACCATGCCTGTTATCAGACTATAGTAAGTCATGGTGGACAGTTGTTCATGCTGGGAACCAAAACTGTACATGTTTACTCACTACGGACTTGGAAAGAGGTTAGAGTTTTTAACATGATCTTTTTCAAACATTTGTTTTTGAACATTTGAGAAACATTCTCATGGTAATATCTCTGTTCAGAAAATATTATTGTGTATATCATAAAAATATTGAAAGATATAGAAAGGTTGAAACATATAGACAAAAAAACAAACAAACAGAGATAGATGACAAAGAAAAGTGTATGTCCATAAATGTTATTGTTTAAGTGTATATATTAGAGTGTCAAAATTTTTGCATATTTTATGTGCAGAAATACTCCAGAATTGCTGAAAACTTTAGTGCCAAAGCTAAGTTTGTTTATCTCTATATTGACGTGTCTTGCTGAACATGAAAATTGACATTGGCTGATGTTTTCACTTTTGTTTTAAATTCACGAAATTAATGAAAATTTCCACATTGCAAACTTTTCTACTTGTACAATACTTACTGCAGAATTTATTTCCCATGTCATGCCTACATTAAAGAAACATGTTGCAGGTGATATGAGCTGTGAAGTTTGTGTTTTGATATACATAGTACTTGTAGTATTGAAAAGAAGGATTAACATGAGAAATAATGTTTTTTTTTATTGAAAATGACTTGTTCACAGTGAATTATTAGGTTTTGTAGTGTTTCTGAAACTAGGGCTGACTTTTTGAAATATGTTGGTTTATCCAATTTCTGGATTATGCCGAGGATCAAAAATGGTGGGAACACATGTCCCCTTGGTATGAAAAATGTGGGGACATTTTCAAAATCTTGGGGACAACAACTTTTGACCATATGTCAATAAATTAAGACAGTAACATCACTAAAACTGAAATTTTTATTTTAGTCCAACCATTGATACTCTTTAAATCAACTCTCCTGAAATTTGGAGTCACTTTCCTTTATTAGCTTCATTCAATTTTTCTGCACCCTTGGTGGTTTGATTTTGTGATGCATTTTCAATTTTACTATCGAATGGTTGACAGATTTTAAGCAGCCAACAGATTCACTTTCAATTTCACCTGCCGAGACAATGGGTGGGGAACGGTTAACAACACCGGGTTTGTATGGGGTTCTATGAAGCTACATGTAGAAGTACTACAAGTACTAGACCTTGAAACATTAGACCGAATGCTTTTCTTGTCTGCATATACTAAAATGTAGCTTAAAACTGTTAATTGTTGATCAAAATGACATTTTTTGCGGAAAACTCTTCTATTCCGATATGGTACGATTTGTACTCAGTTCCAGTCGTCCCTTAAGAACATTCGTCCCCAAATTTTTGTAACGCGACAATGATGCTTCTAGACCAATTTTAGTGCCACATTCTTATTTTAAACGCAAGATTCTCACGATATCATGGCCTTGGCAGAACCCTGCCATTTTCAAGCAATTGCCTAACGAGATACATTGAGGAATTAATGACATCTTCTTCAGTAGTGAAAACTATAACATTACTGTGATATCAGTGATTTTCTTGGAGAACTAGCTTTTGTAGATTCCTCGGTTGTATCAGTCCACAAAGTCAAATCCAAACAGGCAAAAATTCTGCTTTCTATTTTAGATTTTGAATTCAGATCCCTACAAAATACACATTTTTGGCAAAACCATAAATTTTATTCACACAAAATGAAAAAAATGATTTTTAGCTCGACTATACGAAGTATAAGGAGAGCTATCCTACTCGCCCCGGCGTCGGCGTCTTTCCGCGTCCCCACCTTGGTTAAAGTTTTTTTACACTTTCCCTTTTTTCAACTTATCTCTGTAATTACTTGATGGATTTGATTCAAACTTGAAATACTTATTCCTCATCATCATCCACATCATCTGACATAAGGGCCATAACTCTGGCACCAATATTTCATGAATTATCCCCCCTTTTCAATTAGATTTTCAGGTTAAAGTTTTGATGCACTTTCACTCTATCTCTGTTATTACTGAATGGATTTGATTCAAACTTAAAACAGTTGTTCAACATCATCACCCACATCATATGACACAAGGTGCATAACTCTGGCACCAATATTTCATGAATTATCCCCCCTTTTCAATTAGATTTTCAGGTTAAAGTTTTGATGCACTTTCACTCTATCTCTGTTATTACTGAATGGATTTGATTCAAACTTAAAATAGTTGTTCAACATCATCACCCACATCATATGACACAAGGTGCATAACTCTGGCACCAATATTTCATGAATTATCCCCCCTTTTCAATTAGATTTTCAGGTTAAAGTTTTGATGCACTTTCACTCTGTCTTTGTTATTACTGAATGGATTTGACTCAAACTTAAAATAGTTGTTCAGCATCATCACCCACACTATATGACACAAGCTGCATAACTCTGGCACCAATATTTAATGAATTATGCCCCTTTTTGCTTAGGATATACTTATATAGTGTTTTGATACATTTTATCTTTACCTCTCTTAATACTGTAAGTTGATATTTTTGACATAGACTCAGGCTATTGTGCAATATCTTCATTGAACCCTCCAGTGACAGCTCTAGTTTCCTCAGATGTGCCCAGTTTCACTATCCAGCATCGAAATAGTCGAGCGTGCTGTCTCCTGTGACAGCTCTTGTACAGTATACCAAGGGCTGTCTACACTGTTGCTCTGACAGTTCTAAGCAAGCCAAACATGTACATGTATATGATATATTTTCAGAGGATAGATGTACTGGTGAAGGACAACCGGTACCAAGATGCTCTGGCCCTGGCTCTGTCATTCTATGAAGGCAAGGCTAAAGCTGTGGTGAGCTTGCAAGGAACCAGTGCTAAGAAGAAAGAAATGGTTGCTGATTTGGTAAGGCTTTGAAATGTTATGTACTTTAATCATTAAAACTTTGAACTCTCCATGCATCTTACTGCAAATGTAACATTGCAGAGCTAATTTCAAACTTGGTACAATGGTACTACAAGAGATCTTGCATGTCAAACATGATTTTCCCTTGCTTTTTCCATGCGTTTTTACACCAATGGGTGTTAGATGACTTAGGAATGTATGGGTAAAAACATGCACTGCTCAAGAAAAATAGTTGTTTAAAAGAAAAGCAGTTGTTATAGTTTATTTCTTCTTAACAATTGAAGAAACGAGTGAATGAGAATCTGTCACTGGTTATAGGTGTGGATGGAAAAAATTGCTTTAGGGAAACTGTTTTGCAGTAACTGGGCAGAACTTTACTGCCAGATTTTCAATTAGCACCTTCAAACAGTGAGAGATTCTTTTAGTTTGAATGGAATAGATATTAAACAGAAGGAGAACACTTATTAAATGATCAAGTCCATAAAGGTTTGTTGCATTCTTTTTCTGTGAAAAATTATTCAGTATGAAAACAAAATTTCTAGGTTGACATTATTTAAAAGATAATATATCTGAAACAGTGATTAGTTGTTAAATAACATCATTGTTTGGAGTTAAGATGCAAAAGAATTACATAATTATATCGAAAGAACACAGCTTAATGATATTACGATATTCATCTTAACTCCATACTGATTTTGTTCAAGAGCAAATCACTGTTTGAGATCTATTATTTTGATTCTAACACATTATCAAGGATTTATATATACATCCTAGATGACATTCACCAAATATTTGCTGTCATGTGATGTTCGAACAGTGAATTGTTGCATAATAACACACATTTTGCGTTTTCTTAGATTAATAGGAAAACGGATTGGATCATGTTTAAATAAACAACATATACATGTACAACTGTAGTAAGAGAGTTAAGGGACAAGGTGACATCATTATGCCTATAGTCTGGCTGGTGGCTTGAGTTATGGTTAATTCAAATTCAGCCCTCTGATATTGCTATGTTCTTACATTTCAGATGTTGGATCTGTTGTTCCAGTATGTAGATCTATCTATGACCCAGTTTTGTCCCGAGAAAGGAAAGATTGAAGAACTGGAAGACTATTACCAGGTAATGAATATCAGAAATCAGAGTTGCTTAATCGGTGAAACATCTGTCTTTGATGTCAAACAAGTCTCTGTTAAGTGGTTCAGAGACATAAATAGATTGCACTACTTTTGTAATGGCTTTAAAATTATGATATATATATTTTGATATAGATTGTCATATTAATATATAGTTAATAGAATTATCTTATACATTTACTGTATGACTTGCCAGTCAATAGTAAAAACTGTTGCCCAAGGTCTGAAGGATCAGGAGTCAATAGTTTCGACTATTGATTAGCAAGCCATTCAATGAAAGTTAGACTTTGTACTATATTACTGGTACATGACATCAGAAGTTGATTTTCACAGTTTTATTTTCAGATTGTTGACTTTAGCTCAGTAAACATTTGTTAAGTATAGCCAGTCATTTAGCACAAACTGTATATGATTTATATTAGGAGTTACAAAATAATTTAACAAATATAATTGAGGAAATTCCCACAGCTTTAAGTAAAGAAGTTGGCCAGTTCCTCTAAAGTTACCCCTGTTACAGTACCTGCAAACATGATACATAGTCCCTGTATATTATTCTATTCTTTGTTGCTACTGGCAAACTCCGTTACAGGTTGCAAGTACTTTTGCTCCTTTGGTAGTAAACATCAAAAGTTTTGCATGCCTTGAGAATTGCATGATATATTCTCTGATTATCCAATTAGCATGTTGGTATATCTGTACTGATAATAAGATTGTTTATTGATAAAAGGATAGAAATAGGTTCTTTCGTCAGTATTTGATAGATAATTGTCATCAGATTTAGAAACCATACAGTTACAAATACTGAAAATTTAGTGCATTTTTCACAAAAAGTGGAAGAATTGGATTCAATTAATAAAAATTGGAAGTTTTAAGTCTTGGTTGTTTTTTAAACATTGTTTGCAAGTAGCATATTGAGACATCTGTCATCGATAACATTTGTTACAAATTTTTTGAAAATCTTGCAAGTGTATCATAATAACAAATCACCAGTTCTGCCTTCAAAAATGGGTAAACCAGGTTGAATTTTCTAATTTGGTCAATGTTTTAGTAGCTCAAAACTAGGCATAATTTGAACAATTTACTCTTTCCCATGCATCTATGAGCAGTTAGTGCCTTACAGTACCAACTTATAAAACATTTTATCTCGTACTACCAGTAAAAGTCTTTATCATAGGTACCTAAAGAAAGATCGTACTAAATAAATATCATGTGTATTTCAGACTATAGTGCCGGTGTGCGTGGACTATTGCTTACATTTAAACAGAATGTAAGTTTATTATTTCTCCAAATTTGATTTGATAAGAGTTCCA
Organism: Mercenaria mercenaria; assembly: GCF_021730395.1. Taxonomy (NCBI): domain Eukaryota; kingdom Metazoa; phylum Mollusca; class Bivalvia; order Venerida; family Veneridae; genus Mercenaria; species Mercenaria mercenaria. Next base: position 6,705,892 of record NC_069378.1, read on the forward strand.
TGGGTGGTTGCTTTACATCATGGACCGCTTGATGGATCTTTACCAGATTTGGTCTGTGGCATCAGTATTTTTAGTTCCTCTCCCAATTTTGTTAAAATGGGGGTATTTGGTCCCTTTTAGGGGCAGTTACAGCTAAAAGTTGTTTGTCTTTTTCTACTCAATCTTAAAGACCTGAGAAGTATAATGATACTGTGTTTAAACTGTTTGTCATCTGTCACACTAATTTATGTAATCAATATTTCTACAGCCTTAAGAACTTTTGACACCTGGAGCATAATAATTATGGTTCTCTTCCAAAGTTGCACACTCTAGCCTGTTTAAACTTTGAAATTCAGATGAGCAGTCTAGGGCCATCATGGCCCTCTTGTTAAACTTTTTTTTCCCATGTCTGTGTTATTTCAGTACTGGTAACCCTTGCAAAATTTCAAGACTGTAAGTATCAATTCTTCTGTTATGATTCAGTTTCTTTATTTCAGGGATATATTATTTGGTCGTATTTATGAAAGATTCAGTATGGATGTGATCGCCATGGGAACATTTTTGGAATGTTTAGAACCATATATTATCAATGATAAACTGAGAACAATGCCTCCAGTAGTGATGAAGGATTTTGTTACACACTATGAACAGAAGAGTATGCTGGAGAGTGTAGAAGCGTGTATTGTACATATGGATGTAACCAGTCTGGATATACACCATGTAAGTTCTTTTGTATTCATGCATGCTTCTAGATTCATGTTAAGATTTTAAATATAATGAAAGGACTGTAGTTTTGTTGTTGAGCGGTTGTAAATAAAATATTAACAGAGAAATGATTCAGGGAGTTATATGCAGTATTTATGAAAAAGTTAAGAAGTACATAAAATTGTAGTGATTTAGAGAGTTACATGTATTTGCAGTTACCACAAAATTGATTCAGAGAGTTATATGCAGTTTTTAGCTCACCTGTCACATAGTGACAAGGTGAGCTTTTGTGATCGCCCTTCGTCCGTCGTCTGTCGTCAGTCCGTCCGTGCATGCGTCATCAATTTCTTGTCTGCACAATAGTGGTTTCATTTATGATTTTATTTTAACCAAACTTGCACACAACTTGTATCACCATAAGGTCTTGGTTCCTTTCTTGAACTGGCCAGATTCCCTTATGGGTTCCAGAGTTATGGCCCCTTAAAGGTCCAAAATTGGCTATTCTGACCTTGTCTGAACAATAGCAGCTTCATTTATGATTTGATTTTAACCAAACTTGCACACAACTTGTATAACCATAAGATCTTGGTTCCTTTCTTGAACTGGCCAGATTCCTTTATGGGTTCCAGAGTTATGGTCCTGAAAGGGCCAGAATTAGCTATTTTGACCTTATCTGCACAATAGCAGCTTCATTTATGATTTGAATTCAATCAAACTTGCACAAAACTTGTGTCACCATAAGATCTTGATTCCTTAGTTGAACCGGCCAGATCCCATAATGGGTTCCAGAGTTATGGCCCCTGAAAGGGCCAAAATTAGCTATTTTGACCTTGTCTGCACAATAGCAGCTTCATTTATGATTCGATTTTAACCAAACTTGCACACAACTTGTATCACCACAAGATCTTGGTTTGTTTCTTGAACTGGCCAGATTTCTTTATGGGTTCCAGAGTTATGGCCCCTTAAAGGTCCAAAATTTGCTATTCTGGCTTTTGCAGCCATATAGAGACTTCATTTAAGCCTGCCCGCTTAGCTCAGTAGGTAAGAGCGTTGGTCTACGGATTGCGGGGTCGCGAGTTCGATCCTCGGGCGGGGCGTATGTTCTCCGTGACTATTTGATAAAAGACATTGTGTCTGAAATCATTAGTCCTCCACCTCTGATAATTCATGTGGGGAAGTTGGCAGTTACTTGCAGAGAACAGGTTTGTACTGGTACAGAACCCAGGAACACTGGTTAGGTTAACTGCCCGCCGTTACATGACTGAAATACTGTTGAAAAACGGCGTTAAACCCGAAACAAACAAACAAAGAGACTTCATTTATGGTTTTTTTGATACAAACTTCCAAAATAACTTCAACAACAATAGTTCTTGGTTTTTCATGACAAATCAGATCCAAGCGTAGGTTCAGAGTTATTTTATATCTGATTACCTCCCCTGATTGTAATCAAAATGGATTTATATCAGTAAGTACTTATAGGACTTATTTGAAATTTTATTATTGTCATTAGTTGGACTGAGCCAATCAGGGTAGATAACTATGGACTGATTTTATTTCAAATTACCTCCCTTTATTTCAAATTAAAATGGGTATATCTCCGTAACTAATGAAGATACTGATCTGAAATTTCATTTATGTCAACAGATTTATTTTGCAGATCCTTCTTTTGTTCACTTGCAATAATTTTTTTTAAATTACTTCCCTTTTACGTTACTATAAATAGCTTATTTTTAGTAACTTTTTTATTATTGGCCGTAGGGAAAACCTGAGACCACTTTTCTGTGGTACAACATGGATGGTACCTCCAATTTTTAGGTGTATTTTGACATATCTGTACCTTGTAAGAATTTTTTTTTTCTTTTTGGTTAAATTTCTTCCCCTTGTTGTTACTGTCCTTTGGACTTAGATATTTTTTCTGAGGACCTCCTTGTCCTCAAGTGCAATGATAACAGGTGAGCGATATAGGGCCATCATGGCCCTCTTGTTATTATAATGTTAACACAAAGATGTTTCACAGATTTATATGAAGTACTTATTATAAAGTTATCACAAAGATGATTCACAGAGTTATATGCAGTACTTAGGTATTATAAAGTTAACACAAAGATGATTCAGAGATTTATATGCAGTATTTATCAAAAGGTAAACACTAATTTAAGATGATTCACGGAGTTATATGCAGTATTTATGTACAAAAACACACACATAAATGGGCAATAAAATATGTGCAGAACATAAAAAACCAATATCCATGTGAAATCATTAATATTCATGGGGGACTAATTTTCGTGGTTGAGTCAATCCTTTAAATATAATCCCAATGAACAAGTAAAATTCCCATTCATTTTATGTTCAAAAGTTGAAATCCACGAATTCGTATCCCCATGAAATTGCCGTTTTGACCAAAACCACGAAATTTCATGCTCACGAAATTAAATGATTTTACAGTACTGGATATTGGTGTGACATACTAGATATTGATGTCATATACTACATACTAGTGTCACATACTAGATACTAGTGTCACATATTTGATAATGATGTAATGTAGTAGATATTTATGTCACATACTAGATATTGATGTGATAGATAATTTTTTACAATTTTAAGAGTTTATAACTTCAGGCATATGTTAGCAAACAAGAATGCTGTCCATTTAAAAATTTTGATTAATAATATGTTTAAAATTCCATAGAGAAGACAATCTCCCATTCATAACACATCTCAACCTTCTATAGATTTTCATCGGGTGAAAATCATATATTAAAAAAGCAGATGGCAATTTTAATATAGAAATACTAAAAAGTGAGCTTGAACACTGTTGAAAAGAACTTAAAAAATTTAAACACATAATTTTTATTAATGAATTAAGTGGTTTTTGCAGGTGGTTCACCTGTGTTGGAGCCATGGACTGTATGATGCTATTATTTACGTATATAATAAAGGAATGTTTGATTACACTACACCTCTAGAGGAACTACTTTCTACATTGAAGGCAGCAGTAGACACAGGAAAACAATTATCTGGTATTTCAGTTTCTTTTTCTTCTATTATTGCCCCTTTTGAGTTTGAGAATAGAACTCTATTCTTTTGTTAAAAGTAACACTTAGTGTAGAAATGTTCTTTAAGAGCACATTTGAATATAAACTAAAAGTTAATAAAATCTAGCAGGTACTGGTATAAAAAAGAAATCCACTTTAAAGAAATATTTGATATTTGTTATCCATTTATTAACTTCACATTTTTTATCAGACATATAAATTTTATATTTACTTTCGATTTTCATACTAAACGTCCTGTGTAATGGCAATAAAACTCTCTCAATACTAGGACTTAGTGTTATTATATTTTATGGTCCAATGGTATCATTGAGTCGTAGCCAGTGCTATGGAACCTAAGGGCTGTTGTATATTGCATCTTTCATTAACTATCACAAACAGAGGCAGTCAGACTGAGTCTGCTATATTTATGCTTGGCTGCATTCTTTTCTCCCATAGAATCTTACGTAGATTTAATTAAAAGTGAAAAAATAGAAAGAGGGTAAAAATGTTCAGTGTGTATGTTAACAAGAAGTTTTATAACGGTACAGTCAGTAATACAGAAAAAGATTACTCTAGTAACAAATCAAAAACTTTGATAATGTCACTGTCCTGCATTCCTACATACAGTCTGTTATTATTTTGACAGTATCCCACACCCACTGGTTGATTTATTCCATGACTTTCATTCAGCAGGATCTTCACTTTGGTGAGGTCAGATGATAATTGATGAACCCTGTGTGACCAATTCCCACACACATATACTGTCCCTGACTCATCCACTGTCAGTTGGCATGGCCGTTTCAGCTGATCATCCTTGTAGATGGCCTTGACCTTACCATCAAAGGTCAGACTTGTCACAGTGTGTCTGGCTATGTCAGACACATATATGGTTGTATGGTCTGGACTGAGAGCCAGGTACCAAGGTCTGGTAAACAGAGGCTTATCATTAGAATCTTTGTCAAAACATTTCAATATACTGCCACACTTGTCTAACATCTGAATTTTTCCTGGCTCTGTGTCATAAGACACTATGAAATGGTTATTACTGTAAGCAATACCATGGCAGCCGGCTCCTACTTTTATAATGTCAGTTTTAACCACTTTCATAGAATCTGAAAATGTAATCAACCTAACAATTCCTTCTTTATAGAATGTAACAGCAGCTTTGTTATCCTCAACTTTTGTAATGTCCCATGGACTTGAAGGCATTTTTATGGAGTCATATGATGTAGTTGTTTTCCATATATTTCTTTGTATAAGGATGGTGTTATCATCAAATACAGCCACCAGAAGTGTGCTTTTGTTTAATAAGCAAAAGCTTTGAAATGGAGCTGTTTTGGTTGGCAGATCAAAATAATGAGAAGCCATTTTCTTTGTTGAGGAAGACGGTTCTTCATATCTGATGTATGTGTTAGCTTTCTCAAGACTGTTGATATCCACTGTTGTAACTTCACAGGCAGTAGTGTAATAATGAATGCCATTTTTTCCCTTCAGGTTGCTCATGTGTGTGCCCATCTTCTCAATACTGTCTTTTGTCCTTTTCATTGTAACAAACAGCTGACACCTTTGACCAGTATTCTTTTTTTGTATAAGGTCTGATTTTGATGCTCTAATGTTGCTTTTTAGTGTTGTGTATTCAGCCTTGATAGATTGTAGCTCTTTCAGATCGGCATTCTTTGTTTTTACAATTTTATCTATAACATCACTTTCATTGTCGTCAAGCTTTTTTTCAATCTTCCTTTGTTTCTCTGCGACATCTGCAACAAGCGCTTTTCTTTCTTCTTTTAACCTAGCTATTGTTTCTTCCATTTTCTGATCAAAACTATCAATAATTTCTTTTTTATGTTTCTGGTAAGTTGCCAACAGTCTTTCTTTGATGCTTTTTGTTTTTGTTATTGCCATAGTTTCCTGCTCTGCAATTTTCTGAATGTTATCATTTACTTGCTTCTCTGTTTTTTCTATTTCTTCAGACAACTTGTCCATATTTTTTATCAAATCCTTAAGTTCTTTGCTTTGTTCAGTTCCTTTAACAAGAGTTGGCAAGTGACTAACATTCCAGCAGTGTTGGTGGTCATTAGCTTTGCATTCAGAACAAGCAATCTTTTTGCAATTATTACAGTAAAATTTGATCAACTGATCAGAATGGACAGAGCACTTTTCAAAACAGAAATCTTGTGGCATGCTATCCTTGTCCTTTATGGTGTGACCTGTCACATATCTTTTATGATATTTTAGACATGTATCACACATATATTCCACACAGTCCACACAAAATCCTTCAGCAGGTGTATACTTATTATCATGTTTATCACAATGTTCACAAAACATTTCTTGTATTTCATCAGAGTCTCCTGCCTGTAAATTATCTAACTTTTCAGGGTTATCATGTGCCATTTTATAGTGATCTGTTTTATAGTTTATGAATTTACATTAATGAAAAACTTAAGAAAATCCTTTTGAAGTTAAAAGAATAAATCCTCTTAATTAGAAATTCATTATATGAGCCGTGCCATGGGAAAACCAACATAGTGGGTTTGCGACCAGCATGGATCCAGACCAGCCTGTGCATCCGCGCAGTCTGGTCAGGATCCATGCTGTTCGCTAACAGTTTCTCCAAGTCCAATAGGCTTTAAAAGCGAACAGCATGGAGCCTGACCAGACTGCACGGATGCGCAGGCTGGTCTGGATCCATGCTGGTCGCAAACCCACTATGTTGGTTTTCCCATGGCACGGCTCATATAAGGAATTCTTTTACTTGGACTCAAAATGTACAAATCTGATAGGTACTAACTGACTTGAAGTACAAAAGAAATTTTATATAAATTACATTTAATGTATATGGTCCATTAAATGTATTTTGACCATAGAAAAGAAAGCAGTTATTTTATCTATTAGCTAGCTTTGGCAAACAATGAATGTTCAGTTAAGCAAACACTTCAGATTGTGATCAAGTGAAAGAAAATAGTATTGAATGTTTTTCTTTACAGTGTAAGATGATAGGTGTATGGATTGGTATTTGTTCTGTAAGAACAATAGTTTTGAGTTTTAACAGTTACTGTGGTTTTCCAGATTGTTGGTTGATTTTGCTTCATTTCATTGGCACTTGTAATTTTAAAATGTTAAAACACATCATTTTACTGAAATGTGAGCAATTGGAATCAGTGGTCAAGAGAAAATGAGTAATTGTTATTATCAGATTTCACAAATTTCTAAACAGTTTAGTGATTGAGTGATGTCTCCGCTGCCCAGTGTAACATATTAGTGTATCTAAAACTAGAACTTTTGTAAATTTATGATTAATCACAAAAATATAATTTCTGAGGAAAATGTGTTAAGCCCATGAACCAGTTTGGTTTGCAATCAAACAATTATCTGTTTGAGGCCTTTTCCCTGATTGTCAGGTAAAGGTTGCAGCTTTAAAGCTTTCTGTTCAAGGTAGTTACCATGAGTGTCAGGTGTAGACAGCAACTTAACAGCTTTCTGTTCAAGGCCTTTTCACTGATTGTCAGGTATAGACAGCAACTTAAAAGCTTTCTGTTCAAGGCCTTTTCCCTGATTGTCAGGTAAAGTTAGCAGCTTAAAAGCTTTCTGTTCAAGGTCTTTTCTCTGATTGTCAGGTAAAGGTTGCAGCTTAAAAGCTTTCTGTTCAAGGCCTTTTCTCTGATTGTCAGGTAAATGTTGCAGCTTAAAAGCTTTCTGTTCAAGGCCTTTTCTCTGATTGTCAGGTAAAGGTTGCAGCTTAAAAGCTTTCTGCTCAAGGCCTTTTCCCTGATTGTCAGGTAAAGGTTGCAGCTTAAAAGCTTTCTGTTCAAGGCCTTTTCTCTGATTGTCAGGTAAAGATTGTAACTTAAAAGCTTTCTGTTTAAGGCCTTTTCCCTGATTGTCAGGTAAAGGTTGCAGCTTAAAAGCTTTCTGTTCAAGGCCTTTTCTCTGATTGTCAGGTAAAGGTTGCAGCTTAAAAGCTTTCTGTTCAAGGCCTTTTCTCTGATTGTCAGATAAAGGTTGCAGCTTAAAAGCTTTCTGTTCAAGGCCTTTTCCCTGATTGTCAGGTAAAGGTTACAGCGTAAAAGCTTTCTGTTCAAGGCCTTTTCCCTGATTGTCAGATACAGACAGCACCTTAAAAGCTTTCTGTTCAAGGCCTTTTCCCTGATTGTCAGGTATAGACAGCAACTTAAAAGCTTTCTGTTCAAAGCCATTTCCCTGATTGTCAGGTATAGATTGCAACTTAAAAGCTTTCTGGTCAAGGCCATTTCCCTGATTGTCAGGTATAGATTGCAACTTAAAAGCTTTCTGGTTAAAGTCATTCTGTAAATTAAAGTACAATGTAGTTTTAAGCCCCCACCACAAGTGGTGGGGGGTTATAGGAATAGTCTCTGTCCATCATTCCTTTTGTCAGTACGTCCTTCAGTCTGTCTGTCGGTAACAATTGTGTCCGCTCCATATAACTTAAACCCATTGAAGGGTTTTTGTGAAACTTGGGTCAAATGATCACCTCATCAAAACAATGTGCAGAACTCATAGGTCAGCCATGTTGGCTGAAGGTCAAGGTCACAACTCAAGTTTGACAAGATTTGTGCCTTCCATTTTGCTCCTAAACCCCTTGAAGGATTTTTTTCATGAAACTTTGGTCAAATAATCACCTCATCAAGACAATGTGCAAAACTCATGATTCAGTCATGTTGTCAAGGTCACAAATCTAGGTCAAAGGTTTGAGCCTTCCATTTTATGTCTGCTCTGTATCTCTTAAACCCCTTGAAGGATTTTAATATGACTTGGCTGTAATATTTCCCTTCTAAAAACGATATGCAGAACTCCCAAGTTCACCCATGCCAACTCAAGGTCAGGGTCACATTTCAAATGTTTAATCCTTCCACCCAATACCATCAACCCTTGATTTGTCATAACAGCAGCAGGGGTTATAGCTGTCTTTCAGACTGCTTTTTCATATTTGAATATATATTATAGATATCTTGTTTAAAACTTGTTTGGATTCTGGAGTCAATGTCTGGGTTACATTTTGAATAAATGAAGAGAGAAAACAGGACAAGTATGAATTGTTAAGTATTATTTAGGTGTTGCCAATCTTCAGGGTCCAGATTAGAGGGGTTCTGGTCTGTATCTACATAGTTATGTCCCCCCCCCACCCCCCTCTTTGGGGGAGACATATTGTTTTTGCCCCGTCCGTCCGTCGTACATCACACTTCATTTCCGATCAATAGCTGGTTAACCATTTGATGTAGAACCTTCAAACTTCATAGGGTTGTAGGGCTGCTGGAGTAGACGACCCCTATTGTTTTTGGGGTCACTCCATCAAAGGTCAAGATCACAGAAGCTTGAACATTGAAAACCATTTCCGATCAATGACTTGAGTACCACTGACCCAGAATGTTGAAACTTCTTAGGATGATTGGTCATGAAGAGTAGATGACCCTTATCGATTTTGGGGTCACTCTATAAAAGGTCAAGGTCACAGAAGCCTGAACATAGAAAACTGTTTCCGATCAATAACTTGAGAACCTCTTGACCCAGAATGTTAAAATTTCATAGGATAATTGGACATGCAGAGTAATTGACCCAATTAATTTTGGGGTCACATTATTAAAGGTCAAGGTCACAAGGGCCTGAACATGGAAAACCGTTTCCGGTCAGTAACTTGAGAACCACTCGACCCAGAATGTTGAAACTTCATAGGATGATTGATCATGCAGAGTAAATGACCCCTATTGTTTTTGGGGTCACTCTGTTAAAGGTCAAGGTCACAGGAGCCTGAACATTGATAACCATTTCCGATTAATAACTTGAGAACCTCTTGATCCAGAATGTTGAAACTTCATAGGATGATTGAACATGCAGAGTAGATGACCCCTATCAATTTTGGGGTCACTCTGTTAAAGGTCAAGGTCACAGGAGCCTGAACATGGAAAACAATTTCTGATCAATAACTTGAGAACCACCTGACCCAGAATGTTGAAATTCATAGGATGATTGAACATGCAGAGTAGATGACCCCTATTAATTTTTGGGTCAGTCTAGTAAAGGTCATGGTCACAAGGGCCTGGTCATGTAAAATCATTTCCGGAAAATAACTTAAGAACCACTTGACCTAGAATGTTGAAACTTAATAGGATGATTGGACATGCAGAGTAGATGACCCCTATTTATTTTAGGGTCACTTGATCAAAGGTCAAGGTCACAGGAGCCTGAACAGTGACTTGAGAACCACTAGGCCAAAAGTGTTGAAACATAGCTAGATGACTGGACATGCCAAGTAGATGATCCCTATTGCAGCCAACCATCAGTGTCTCTTTGACTTTCACTCCTGACCCCTATTGACTTCTTGCCTATATGACTTTGCATTGGGGGAGACATGCGCTTTTTTACAAAAGCATCTTCTAGTTTACATAGTTTGAAATAAATTTATATATTAATCCTTACGACTGATTCTGCCTTTGTGACCAGTGTAGATCGTAGATCATGATCTGCACTGTTAGCCATTCAGTCAATATCTTTTGGTAAGCACCCCTTTTAACAGTAAATGGTACTGTCCAAATTGAAAGATGGACAAGTTCATCACAGAAATTTAGCAGGGTAAGGGTGAATTTTTTTGGCATAAAATTTCATGGTTTTGGCCAAGATAATTATCTTTTTCAAGGGGACAAAAACTGGTGGATTTGTTTGAAGACAAAGTGGATATGACTTCTCATTGTTCTATGGGATTAAATTTCATAAATTAACATTTATCCACTAAGTCCTTACATGTTAGTCCCCTGTAGATATTGAGTTTGCAGTGTTGCAAAATTTGTTTTTTAGCCCACCATCATCAGATGGTGGGCTATTCAAATCACTCTGCGTCCGTGGTCCGTCGTCCTTCCGTCCATCCGTCCGTCCGTCCATCCTTCCGTCCGTTAACAATTTCTCGTTATCGCATCTCCTCAGAAACTATTGGGGGGATTTTGACCAAACTTTGTCAGAATGGTGTATTGGTACCCTAGTTGTGTCCCCCTGAAAATCAGACTGGTTCAACAATTTTTTAGTAAGTTATGGCCCTTTGTTTATTTCTATAATTTACATGATTTATATAGGGAAAAACTTTGGGGTCTAATATGGCCCCGCCCCGGGGGTCACATGGTTTATATAGACTTATATAGGGAAAAACTTTGAAAAACCTCTTGTTCAAAACCACAGGGCCTAGGGCTTTGATATTTTGTATATGACATCATGTAGTGGTCTTCTACTAACATTGTTCAAATTATCGCCCTAGGGTCAAATATGGCGCCGCCCCGGGGGTCACATGGTTTACATAGACTTATATAGGGAAAAACGTTGAAAATCTTCTTGTCCAAACCACAAAGCCTAGGGTTTTGGCAATTGTAATGTAGCATCATCTAGTGGTTCTCTACCAAGTTTGTTCAAATTATCCCCCTAGGGTCAGATATGGCCCCGCCCTGGGGGGGGTCACATGGTTCATATAGACTTATATAGGGAACAGATTTTAAAATCTTCTTGTCAGTAACCTACAACATTCAAATTTGGACCACATGTATGGTTTTGAGTGGCAAGATGAACCTTGACAGGAGTTGACCTTGATTTTGACCTAGTGACCTACTTTCACATTTCTGTAGCTACAGCCTTCAAATTTGGACCACATGCATAGTTTTGTGCACTGAAAAAAACTTTGACCTTGACATTGACCTAGTGACCTACTTTCACATTTTTGAAGGTACAGGCTTCAAATTTGGACCACATGCATAGTTTTGTGTTCCAAAATGGAATTTGACCTTGATTTTGACCTACTGACCTACTTTCACATTTCTCAAGCTACAGCCTTCAAATTTGGATCACATGCATAGTTTTGTGTACCGAAACAAACTTTGACCTTTACATTGACCTAGTGACCTACTTTCACATTTTTGAAGGTACAGGCTTCAAATTTGGAACACATGCATAGTTCTGTGTTACGAAATAAGATTTGACATTGATTTTGACCTAGTGACCTACTTTCACATTTCTCGAGCTACAGCCTTCAGATTTGAACCACTTGCATAGTTTTATGTACCGAAATGAACTTTGACCTTAAGATTGACCTAGTGACCTACTTTCACATTTCTGTAGCTACAGGCTTCAAATTTAGACCACATGCATAGGATTGTGTACCGAAACAAACTTTGACCTTGACATTGACCTAGTGACCTACTTTCACATTTTTGAAGGTACAGGCTTTAAATTTGGACCACATGCATAAATTTGTGTTCTGAAGTGTAATTTGACCTTGATTTTGACCTAGTGACCTTCTTTCACATTTCATCCTTGAAATTGATCTAGTGACCTACTTTCACATTTCTCAAGCTACAGCTTTCGAATTTGGACCACATGCACAGTGTTGTGTACGGAAATGAAATTTGACCTTGAGCTAGTCAGTAAGTCTTGACATTTGGAACACTCAAAAATGGCACATTGGTGGGCGCCAAGATCACTCTGTGATCTCTTGTCTTACAGATAGCCAGATCAGGTTGGGAAACAAATTGCTTGTATACATCAGTTGTTGCCTGGCTGGGAGAGCTTATCCACTGGGAGATATACCTGAGGACCATGTTCATAAAGTTAAACATGAGGTAAGTACCGATATAAGAGGGTTGTCCCAGAAAATTGCAAACTTTTTTTATTATTTCAAAAATAAACGACGCATGAAATAATTGTTTTAACTGGTGTTATTTCAATGTATACTTGACAGGACTATATCATTAGTTTAAAATTGAATACCTATCATATTATTTGAGTATTATTTAAATAATGGATGGCAGTCAGTGCTAGTCGGTGCACGCTCAGTTTTCCTCGTACAAAAAGAAGTGGCTTCCATTCAAACTTGTGTAACTTACCCGATATACATCTCATAGGATTAGAATTTATATCGTCTTTAATGGCAACGTGTGACACATAATTATGTTGCCTTTCAAGTCCTTGACATCACTTGCTTTAAAATGGTGATGTAGCTTTGAAAGTAACGGTTGCACGCACTTTCAGAAATTGCGACGTCAGATAAGTTCGCGGCGCAAAAAGTATTAATAAAATATTGTGTAGGTCGCACTATGACTCCTTCACAAACAAAACGGGACATGGAAAATTCTGGAAGTCAGGCAATTGTTAGTAGGACACTTGTCTTTACCTTGCACAAACGTTTTAAGGAATGTTGGGCGAGTGATTCAAAGAGAAGGCGACAAAATACGTTTAATACTTTCTGCGCCGCAAACTTATCTGATGTTGTCATTTCTGAAAATACGTGTGACCGTTACTTTCAAAATTACATCACCATTTTAATACATTCAAGTGATGTCAAAGACTTGAAGTGCAAAATAATTACACGCCACATGTTGCCATTAACGACGATATAAACTTTAATCGTGTGAGATGTATATCGGGAAAGTTACATGAATTTAAAAGGAAGCCGCTTCTTTTTGTAGGGGGAAAACTAATTGTGCGCCAACTAGCACTGATTGCCGTCCATTTTTTTTTAAATAAAAAATACTGAAATAATATGACAGATATTTAATTTTAAACTCTATAGTCCTGTTGAGTATACATTAAAAAACACCAGTTGAAATAATTATTTGATGTGTTGCTTACTTTCGAAATAACAAAAAAAGTTTGCAATTTTCTGGGAAAACCCTCGTACATTACATTAGTCTGGCTATCGACTAGATAATCTTTTTTAGAAAAAATAATTCTGTTATATAATCTGACTTCATCAGTCTTGGCTCTTATCCTGTGTTTTTGAGAAGGCAAGGGACATAATTGTACAAAATTTGAATAGCCTCAGAAGTTATCTCCTGTGAACAAAACACGGGGTCTGAACTCAGACTAAAACTACATGTCCGCTTCGAGTGCGGGAGGTCGTGGGTTTGATCCCCGGCCACGTCATACCAAAGACGTGAAAAATGGTACCAGTGGCTCCCTTGCTTGGCGCTCAGCATTAAAAGAGCAGCAACTGGCCTCTTCTGTCATATCCTTGTCGCGATGGATTCCATCAGAAATGATTTGTTGAGAGTGATTAATATAATTTTTAGAACTTCCTTCACAATCCACCTAAAATAAATTATGTATAAACTAAAACTACATGTGTTGTAGTTTGGCTTGGAGTGCCTACTACACTGGTAGATATACCTGTGGACTGTGTTCTTAAAGTGAAAATCTGTTAAAATGCACATCAAGTGAAATCTCTCTAATCTGAAGTTTTCAGAGTAGGAAAAAAAGGGAATTTTCTGAATAAAAGGGGTTTCAGTATTTCACAGAAGAACTAAGCTGTTTGATATACATGACATGGATTGTACATTATGACTGTAGGAGGTCATGTCAGCAAGAACTATCATGTGCCGCTTCTCACTTATTTCTTCAACAATAGAATAATGGCTGAATGTAGTTATTTCAAAGGAAATATATCTACACTATAAACATTAATCTGTTTGATGCTATTTTCATGGGAATGCATGAATAAGGGAAAGAAAAACAAGAGACATTTTAGCTTATTTCTTTCTATAAACTTGGTAAACCTAATCCGATTCGTTGCAGATAGAGAATAACAGGTTACTGTCTTTTGATATCAGTGTCATCAGGTCGAGGTTGATATGGGCTGGAAGAGGTGAGGGAACCGAACCCCTTCCACCCAAATCTGACGAGCCTGATAACATTGATATCAAAAGACACTTGTCTTTTATTCTGTTTAGCATGAAACTCATACAACCTGCCTTGAACAACATACGTCCTCAGCTCTTATTTTGTAAAATATGACTTCTGAAACAAAAATAAATAAATTCATATTTTACGGATTTAAAAATTCATCCGCCCCTAAAACATCCGAACAAAACAATACAGTAGCCATATTGAATTCAACTTCAACAATGTTTATTGACTTAAGGATATACATTGAGATTACAGAATCTGTGTTGAAAAAAGTGGTGCAACAGTAAACTGGATTCTATAATAAAATTCGTTGTGGCAGGAAACTGATGTAAAAACTAGTCCGTCAATGTAGAAGAAGCTTAATTTTGATATCCGATCTAAACCTGATATCAAAATAAAATATCAGGCAAGTGATATCAGGCACTTTGCATAGAAGTTGCATGATAAATACTTATTTCTATTCCTTGTTATCCCCCGACGAAAGTCGGAGGGATATAGTTTTGGCGTTGTCCGTCCGTCCGTTCGTCTTTCCGTCCGTCCGTCCGTCCGTCCGTCCGTCCGGAGCCATATCTTGGAAATGGTTGGGAATATTTATTTAAAACTTCATATACATGTTCACCACAATGAGTTCTTGCGGCCCGTCAAGTTTCAGTCAGATTGCCCAAGTAACACCAGAGTTATGGCCCTTAGAAGTTTCTAGTGTTAACTATATAGGGTACTATAAATATGGCAATTTCTGCATCATAACTTTTGATATATTTGACCTAGAACTATGAAACTTAAACAGAATTTAGATCACCATAATGTGGTTGTGTACACACAATTTCATTTGGATTTATTTGTAAATTAAGAGTTATTGCCCTTTAATTGTATAAAAATCCACATATTTGTACATAACAAACTTACCATTTGGTAGAATTTCATTAAATTTCTTTCATTCTTTTCCATGAACATTTATTGTAAACATGTGAAGTTGTGTACCCACACCTGGTCCCCCCCTTACCTTGATCACACCCCCCCCCCCCTATCCCCCGACACCCCCCCCCATCCCCCCCCCGCCCCCCCAAAAAAAAAAAAAATTCATTCCTTACTTTAGATTTTTTTTCAAACAAACTTCATATACATGTTCACCACTATGAGGTTATGGGGCCCATCAAGTTTCAGACAGATTGCCCAAGTAACACCAGAGTTATGGCCCTTAGAAGTTTAGGGTACTATAGATCTATAGATATGCCAGTTTCTGCATCATAACTTTTGATATATTTGACCTAGAACTATGAAACTTTAACAGAATTTAGAGCACTATAATGTGGTTGTGCACAGACAATTTTGGACGGATTTCTTTTTGTAACTTCAGAGTTATTGCCCTTTAATTGTCTAAAAATCAACATATTTGTACATAACAAACTTACCATTTGGCAGAATTTCATTGAATTTCTTTCATTTTTTTCTGTGAACATTTATTATAAACATGTGAAGTTGCGCACCCACACCTGGTCACCCACTTGCCTTGGTCACACCCCCTCCCCTTCCCAATTTTTTTTTTTTTTTTTTCATTTCTTATTTTAGATTTTTTTTCAAACCTTCCAAGTTGTACCATTCCACCACCTCACTTCTCCACCCAGTCATGCCCACCACTGATCATGCATCCTCTGCCTCCCCCCCCCCCAACTCCAACTTCACCCTTTTACCTTTTTTTTTTTTTCATTTTTAATTTTCAATCAATATTTATAATCAACATGTGAAATTTTGTTTCCTCTCCCGTTCCCCTGCACCCCCACCCCCTAAAAAAATATATATTTCCATTCCTTTTTTTTTTTTTAAATGTTCAAACCTTCAACATGTTAAGTTGTGACTGCACAAACCTTGCCCTCAGCCATGTTCAAGATATCTTACCTGTGTTCTCTTAAGGACATCTGATCTTTTAAGTTCAAATGTACATGTAAAACAGCAACACCTGGTGCCAAACCACTCAAAGACAATATTTCATTCCAGTTAAACTTCAAGCTCACATTTCAATTAACTGCATTTAATTTTAAAAGCTAACCTTATTACAGTAAGCATATCCCATTCAAAATAAATTCTTTAGTCAGGATCAAAGTATCATACATTTATTATGTACTCTTTAATTAAACATTTGTTTTCTGTTAAATTGATTTTGACTAATGAAATTATTTGCTTCTTATTAACATCCTTAACTTTTTGCCGGATATATCTTTTTGCCATTCCTCACCACAAACCCTTTCGGCGGGGGATACCAATTCATCGAATTTGCTTGTTTACTCTAAAATCCATCATGTTTCTGGTACATGTGCCCTTCACTTTTTCCAAGGGAGTTAATTCTAATTTCTCAGTACGGCATTCAACATCATGGAACGCTTCCTTTGAATGTGTAAAATTTATCGAACCCCCATATTTTTTTAGAATAATTTCATAAGTAAGACATTAACAATTATTGCAATTTAAATTTTGGTCAGTGGCCGGGTAATTTCATTAAATATTTGAGCAACACACAATTTATTTCCAATTTTACCTTGTCTAACGATTGATGTGGGCATTAAAAAAAGATAATTAGCCTACTTTTTCCCGATTTAGCTGTGAAACATTATCATCTGTCAAAGTAGTTCAAGGTTTTGTCATGTCGGTAGTACTGCACATTGTTGTTCTAGCAAAAATCGAATATGTTGTGCCAAGTATGAGATACAGTAGCAGGGCTTAAGCTAGGCTTAGATTTTAGGGAGAAGTCACTTCTCCCTCGGGTAAGATTAGGGAGAAGTGGAGAGATTTTAGGGAGAAGTGGCGAGATTTTAGGGAAAACGTGGAAAGATTTTAGCACCATGACATGGACATGCAAGCTGAAAAAGGAACTAAATATGCCTTATATAACGTTACTATTTTTATTATTCCCTGTCTTTGTTTACAAAGTCTATTGATTTAAAGTAAATAACAAATTCACTGAAAATGTCAGTGATTCTGTTTTCTTATCATTTTTAACCTTGTGAATCTAATGTGATTAAACTGCAAATTCAAGTTTTTTTTCACTCTTGCAATGATTGTCCAAACCAAGAAAACCCTTTAAATATGAATACAATTAAAAAAGGTTAATTCCATAACAGCAAAAAAAAAATAAAATAAATCAAGCTCCCAGTGCTAATGCACTCAAAGTCAGTCACTTTAAATAACAAGTATGTGAATTAAATACATGTCAATATAGCAGTGACATCACTATGACATCACACGGAATACACATTTTCTTTGATCTGCTGGTGTCTCTTTGATACGCTGGTGTCGGCACACATTAAAAGAAACAGTTGTCAAACAGGTTTTACCCAGTTTCTGATGGCAGGTGTCAAAAATGTGCGTAAATTTCAGTTACGTTATTTTAGTCACAGAAAGTGTCAGTGATAATATTATCAACGATATGTTTTTAAAGTTTGGGTTTTGAAAAATACCAGTAAAATTAAGTGGATTTAAGGAAATTACTGGAGCCAAACACGGTAAGATACTTTCTAATGGTCAAAAAAGAATGTGTAAGCTTATGTAATATAAATCCCTACTGCTTTGTTTATCATCGGTCAGTTTACAAAACAAGTGTCACCTTTGCACTTCTCCATAATCTGAAGTAGGCGGAGCTTAAATTATGCCATCGTGTATTCCAGTCAAGTGTCAACAGGCCGATAGTGTGGATAAAAAAATCGGGCGACTTGAATTTCGCTTTGATGTTAGATTAGAGCGAAGTGGGGAGCTACAAAGCGACTATTTCGCTCAAGTCGCTCCCTAGCTTAAGCCCTGCAGTAGTCTTCTTTTGCACAAAAGAAATGTCGATGGTTATTGCTTTCCAAACTGTTTGATTGTTTAGTTACAAAATGTGTTATTTGTTTTACAGGTGTTCGAAAGTTTAACATGTCGGCAGTCAAAAGGTAGTCCTCAAGATGAGCTTCCATACCCATATCTTCGTACACTCCTTTCCTTTGATACAAGAGAATTTCTGAACGTCTTAGCTCTGGTATAAATTCTTACTTTATTTTAGTTGTACCCCCCGACAACAAAGTTGTAAGGGTGGGTATACTGGTTTCAGGTTGTCTGTCTGTCCGTCCGTCTGTCTGTCCGTAGACACAATCTTGTGCGCACCATCTCTTCTCATCCCCTTGACACAATTTAATGAAACTTCACACAAGTGATCAGTAACAACAGTAGTTGTGCATGGGGCATGTAAGGTTCTTTCAGAAAAAAAATTTGCAGTTACGGGACTTTGTTTTTTGTTACTATACTATATACATAGACACAATCTTGTGCGCACCATCTCTCCTCATCCTCTTGACACAATTTAATGAAACTTCACACAAGTGATCAGTAACAACAGTAGTTGTGCATGGGGCATGTTAGGTCCTTTCAGATAAAAAAATTGCAGAGTTACGGGACTTTGTTTTTTGTTACTATACTATATAGATAGACACAATCTTGTGCGCACCATTTCTCCTCATCCCCTTGACACAATTTAATGAAACTTCAAACAAGTGATAAGTAACAACAGTAGTTGTGCATGGGGCATGTAAGGTTCTTTCAGAAAAAAAAATTGCAGAGTTACAGGACTTTGTTTTTTAGCTCACCTGTCACAAAGTGACAAGGTGAGCTTTTGTGATCGCGCAGCGTCCGTCGTCCGTGCGTGCGTCCGTGCGTAAACTTTTGCTTGTGACCACTCTAGAGGACACAGTTTTCATGGGATCTTTATGAAAATTGGTCAGAATGTTCAACTTGATGATATCTAGGTCAAGTTCGAAACTGGGTCACGTGCGATCAAAAACTAGGTCAGTAGGTCTAAAAATAGAAAAACCTTGTGACCTCTCTAGAGGCCATATTTTTCACAAGATCTTCATGAAAATTGGTCAGAATGTTCATCTTGATGTTATCTAGGTCAAGTTCGAAACTGGGTCACGTCCGTTCCAAAACTAGGTCAGTAGGTCAAATAAAAGAAAAACCTTGTGACCTCTGTAGAGGCCGTATTTTTCATGGGATCTGCATGAAAATTAGTCAGAATGTTCATCTTGATGATATCTAGGTCAAGTTCGAAACTGGGTCAACTGTGGTCAAAAACTAGGTCAGTAGGTCAAATAATAGAAAAACCTTGTGACCTCTCTAGAGGCCATATTTTTCACAAGATCTTCATGAAAATTGGTCAGAATATTCACCTTGATGATATCTAAGTCAAGTTCGAAACTGGTTCACCTGTGGTCTAAAAGTAGGTCATTAGGTCAGATAATACAAAAACCTTGTGACCTCTCTAGAGGTCATATTTTTCATGGGATCTGCATGAAAATTGGTCAGAATGTTCATCTTGATGATATCTAGGTCAAGTTCGAAACTAGGTCATGTGCAGTCAAAAACTAGGTCAGTAGGTCAAATAATAGAAAAATGATAGAAAAACCTTGTGACCTCTGTAGAGGCCATATTTTTCATGGGATCTGCATGAAAATTGGTCAGAATGTTTATCTTGATGATATCTAGGCCAAGTTTGAAACTGGGTTACATGCGGTCAAAAGCTAGGTCAGTAGGTCAAATAATAGAAAAACCTTGTGACCACTCTAGAGGCCATATTTTTCATGGGATCTGTATGAAAGTTGGTCTGAATGTTCATCTTGATGATATCTAGGTCAAGCTTGAAACCGGGTCAACTGCGGTCAAAAAATAGGTCACTAGGTCTTGAAATAGAAAAACCTTGTGACCTTTCTAAAGGCCATATTTTTCAATGGATCTTCATGAAAATTGGTAAGAATGTTCACCTTGATGATGTCTAAGTCAGGTTCGAAACTGGGTCACATACGGTCAAAAACTAGGTCAGTAGGTCTAAAAATAGAAAAACCTTATGACCTCTCTGAAGGCCATTATTTTCATGAGATCTTCATGAAAATTGGTGAGAATGTTCACCTTGATGATATCTAGGTCAAGTACAAAACTGGGTCACATGCCTTCAAAAACTAGGTCATTATGTCAAATAATAGAAAAACCTTGTGACCTCTCTAGAGGCCATATTTTTCAATGGATCTTCATGAAATTTGGTCAGAATTTTTATCTTGATGATATCTAGGTCAAGTTCAGAATTAGGTCACATGAGCTCAAAAACTAGGTCACTATGTCAAATAAAAGAAAAAACGACGTCATACTCAGTTAATGTGGGGACAGGTGAGCGATTCAGGACCATCATGGTCCTCTTGTTGTTACTATACTATATACATAGACACAGTCTTGTGCGCACCATCTCTCCTCATCCCCTTGACACAATATAATGAAACTTCACCCAAGTGATCAGTAACAACAGTACTTGTGCATGGGGCATGTTAGGTTGTTTTAACGACAAAAATTGCAGAGTTACGGGACTTTGTTTCTTGTTCACATACTATGTACATACAGTCTGCATATGCAATCTTGTGCGCACCTAATCTTCCTAACCCTTGCACACAATTTAATGAAACTTCAAAAGTGATCAGTAACAACCCTAGTGTTTATGGGCATGTTACGTCTTTTAGAAAATATTCTGCATAGTTATGGGACTTTGTTAGCTCACCTGTCACAGAGTGACAAGGTGAGCTTTTGTGATCATGCAGTGTCCGTCGTCCGTCCGTCCGTCCGTCAGTAAACTTTTGCTTGTGACCACTCTAGAGGTCACATTTTTCAAGGGATCTTTATGAAAGTTGGTCAGAATGTTCATCTTGATGATATCTAGGTCAAGTTCGAAACTGGGTCACGTGCCATCAAAAACTAGGTCAGTAGGTCTAAAAATAGAAAAACCTTGTGACCTCTCTAGAGGCCATATATTTCACAAGATCTTCATGAAAGTTGGTCAGAACGTTCATCTTGATGATATCTAGGTCAAGTTCGAAAGTGGGTCACGTGCCTTCAAAAACTAGGTCAGTAGGTCAAATAATAGAAAAACCTTGTGACCTCTCTAAAGGTCATATTTTTCATGGGATCTGTATGAAAATTGGTCTGAATGCTCATCTTGATGATATCTAGGTCAGGTTCGAAACAGGGTCATGTGCGGTCAAAAACTAGGTCAGTAGGTCTAAAAAAAGAAAAATCTTGTGACCTCTCTGGAGGCCATATTTTTCAATGGATCTTCATAAAAATTGGTCAGAATGTTCACCTTGATGATATCTAGGTCAAGTTTGAAACTGGGTCACGTACCTTAAAAAGCTAGGTCAGTAGGTCAAATAATAAAAAAACCTTGTGACCTCTCTGGAGGCCATACTTTTCATGGGATCTGTATGAAAGTTGGTCTGGATGTTTATCTTGATGATATCTAGGTCAAGTTTGAAATTGGGTCAACTGCGATCAAAAACTAGGTCAGTAGGTCTAAAATTATTAAAATCTTTTGACCTCTCTAGAGGCCATATTTTTCAATGGATCTTCATAAAAATTGATTTGAATGTTCAACTTGATGATATCTAGGTCAGTTTCGAAACTGGGTCACGTGCGGTAAAAACTAGGCCAGTTGGTATAAAAATAGAAAAACCTTGTGACCTCTCTAGAGGCCATATTTTTCATGAGATCTTCATGAAAATTAGTGAGAGTGTTCACCTTGATGATATCCAGGTAAAGTTCAAAACAGGGTCACGTACCTTCGAAAACTAGGTCAATAGGTCAAATAATAGAAAAACCTTGTGACCTCTCTAGAGACTATATTTTTCGATGGATCTTCATGAAAATTGGTCAGAATTTTTATCTTGATAATATCTAGGTCAAGTTCAAAACTGGGTCACATGAGCGCAAAAACTAGGTCACTATGTCAAATAATAAAAAAACGACGTCATACCCAAAACTGGGTCATGTGGGAAGAGGTGAGCGATTCAGGACCATCATGGTCCTCTTGTTTTTTGTTACTATACTGTATACATACAGTCTATATACATACAGTCCACATAATTATGCAATCTTGTGTGCGTCAAATTGCAATGTACTGTGTCAGTGCATGTGGGGGGTACATTCATCATCTTTAGTGATAGCTCTAGTTTGTAATGGTTTATTTTAGCTTCATTTTGAAGAATATGTAGAGTTTATTGAAATCAAATATGTTTCTGGTTTCATGAAAACTATTACTGGTGTCTGATTAGGAGATACAACTGTGACAGTCACTGCAGAAGGTTCAAATCTTCAGCCTGTGACCCATAAGCAAATATTTATTTACTCAATATTTGGGGAGAATGATTTTTTAACCAGGTTTTCAACGAAAACCTGAGTTATTAGATTGGGGTATGTTGTTGGTCGGGCGGGCGGGCGGATGGGCGGCGTCAAACTGGTGTTTCCGGTCAATAACTTTTGTTTCGGTAAAGATATTTGAATAAAACTTGGTATGTATGTAGCTTATATCAAGACAAAGGCTGGGATTGATTTTGGGGTTTCTGGGGTCAAGGTCAAGGTCACTGTTACTTAAAATAGAAAAAGGGTTTCCGGTCAATATCTTAACTTAGGAATGAGCTATCATGATGAAACTTGGTGTATAGAAAACTTATATAAAGTTGTAGCTTGGGATTGATTTTGGGGTTTCTGGGATCAAGGTCAAGGTCATTGTTACTAAAAATAGGGTTAGGTTAGAGTTAGGGTTAGGGTTAGGTTAGGGTTAGGTTAGGGTTAGGGTTAGGGTTGTGCTTTAAAGTGGTGCACTGTGATTCAGTATACTTTTTTATTCTTATGAAAAGTGTTGAAAACCTGGTTTCGTGGCATTGCCGCGTTTCTTGTTCCAGCCTATGATAGCATATGAAATTTGAGTTTTATTCTTTTCAGGCATTTGAGGAGGAAGAGTTTAACACCAGTGAAGGGTAAATACATTTTGCACTTATAAAGAGTGCCACTGTGTGTAGACCAAAGTTAGGGCTTTGTCACCAGCAAGGATCCAAATCAGTGCACATCCGTACTGTTTGTATAACCTCACACCCATACTGCTTGTCAATTTTAGGACTTGTTGGCAAATGGTAAGTAAACAGTATAGATCAACAACATACTGCATGGATGTGCAAGCTGATCTGGATTCATACTGGTCTGTAAACCCTAACATTGGTTTTGCACAGCGGCAGTCAAATATTTACACAAATTTTCCTAGTTTTATTCAGGGGTTCTCAGTCTGAAAGTTTATGATCACTGCTGTTTCTAAGAGTCCAAATATGATCACAATAAGTCACAATACGAGGCTTGCAGGGGCCAGAGTCATCAAAGTTCAGACTTTGACCTAAAGCTTCTAGCTAAAAAATAAAATGCATCTATAAAAGTAAGAGAAAATTTTGTAACAAAAGGAGCCATCTTTAAACAAAGTTTAATGAAAATCTGTAGGCATTCAGTGAAATTTAAACAAGTTTTAAATTTATCCTAGTCTGACTGCTTGATCTACCCTTTCGTAACAATGTTTTTCTCTAATTTATCTTATACTTTAAAGGTAATACCATTCATATTATACATAACTTTGAGGATAGTAATGGGAAATCTTTTAATTTTAATTTGAAATATCTTGAATAGGTTTGAATTTATTGTCAAGAAACAGTTTTGATAGATTGTTTTTGTTTTTTTTATTGTAAATATCAGTAATATTTTGGCAACCAAATTTCTTAAATCAGTTTGGACTTTGTGAATGGATTGTTTTGAATTTGTATTAAAGTCTAAAGTTTAGACTTACAGTGGTGGTGAATTTAGACCATGATTCTACAACAAAGATGCTTGCCAGTGTTCTTGCTGTCTTCTTCTGCCATTGAACCTAGAAGATAGACCTACATTTAAGTTTTAATTTTTATGTAAAGATGTGATTATCCTTTTAAGTGTTTTGTTAATGTTGCTATTTATAGAATTGCTAAACGTCAGCATATAGTGGATATACTGCTGCAGATCATGGTGGAAAGTGTCGGTTTTACAGTAAGTAATGATAGTGTAATAATGTTACAGTTCATAGAATATGTAAACTACAGACTAAAAGGATTTTGTATGCAACCATGCTCCTTATTAAGGTAGTTCTGCACGTTTAGGTCGATCTTTTTTCTACAATGTAGAATTTGATTAAACTCTGATTTTTCAAAACTTCAGAATATACCTAGAAAATTCAGCAAATAAAAAGGATAGGGTTGTGTGCTTGATTTTTTGTTAGACTGACTTGAAAAATTTGGACCTCACGCAATTTTTCATAATGCGAGTCTATGGGAAAATAGCAACTTTCGTATCATTTTTGCGAATAGAAGATTTTCCACAGTGTAGATCTTAATGAAACTTCTCACAGTCGTAAATAAACATATGGCCTATGATATAGTGAAATAAAATGTATAGGTCCTTGTGCTTATTTCTGAGATATTTGGCCATGATTAAAGTGAACCGCCTATTTAGTTTATACTAATTTATTTATTCTCGATTGCCAAACAAGTTCTTACAGCTTACATTAATGGCTCTTGAGACTCATTCCAGATGGAACCAACCTCTAAGAGCAGAGAGAGAGAGGCAATGTGGAATTAAAGTGTCTTGCCTAAGGACACACTACCACCAAGGCAGTGGCCAGGATCGAACCCGGGACCCTTCGATCTCTAGGCGGACGCGCTACCACTGCACTACGGCGGCTCCACGAACCGCCTATTTGAAGCTAATTTTAAGAATCTGATATTATTTTGAATTATTTAACATGTCAGATGTTTTAATATCAATCATATTTTAACTTTAGAAAGATAGTAACTGTTACAATTTAATACATTCATTCAAAGATTGCCATTAAATAAGAAACTGATATTCATTTCCGTATACCGAATCCAGGTTTTATTCTATGTTTTCCGGATAAATGACGTTACGCCATCACTTCCGGTTTATCAAACATACCGAACTACCTTAAATCACTGACACTGTCAAGTATAATATTTCAGATATTATTAGTTTAGATGTATTTCATTTCAAACTTTTGTAGGTTTGTACAACATTATTATTATTATTATTATTATTATTAAACAGTATGTAAATAAGTGTGTGAAAAGGGATTAGATCTGGAAGTTTAGGTTATAAAAATATTACTGTTTACATAAACGCATTCACTAGTTAACCTTCAGCCTGCTGGCGACATGTGATTCTGCCTTTGCGACCAGTGCAGACATATGTGCAGGCTCATCTTCATCTGTGCTGTTTGCTGTTCAATCAGTACCATTTATTATTAAAAAATTACAGATAAGTTACTGATTGAATAGCGAATTGTGCAGACCAATATCAGCCTGCACTAGTCATAAAGGCAGACTCACTTGCCACGAGCAGTCTAAATGTCAAGTTCTTTTTAAGGGGATGATGAAATATGTTCATTTGATATGATGGTTAATTAAAGCTTGAATAATTTCAGCCAACACAAGTGGGAATCCTGTTCACCTTCTTGGCTCGGCAGATGGCTAGACATGAAAACACAATAACTGTAAACAAGATACTATTTGAACAGGTATGTTCATTTTGATCCTTGAGTAATGAGAATAACTAGGCTTTTCATCAGTTGAGCTGCACCATCAGAAAACCAGCATAGTACATTTGGTCTGACATCTCCAAGCAACCTTCATAAGCAGAGAGTGCCCTGTATCCATATATGAGCCGCACCATGAGAAAACCAACTTAGTGCATTTGCAACCAGCATGGATCCAGACCAGCCTACGCATCCGCGCAGTCTGGTCAGGATCTGACCTGTTTGCTTTCAAAGCCTATTGTAATTAGAGAAACCAGGAGCGAACAGCATGGATCCTGACCAGACAGCACTGGTCGCAAATGCATTATGTTGGTTTTCTCATGGTGAGGCTTAATTAGCAAAATGGTGAGGCTTAATTAGCAAAACAAACAGAATTGGGTTATTAATAATATTAGCTTAATTGGGGAGTCGTTTTCTGCTTGAGTGGATTTTGTAAAGTCGGATCACACCAGGCAGGTAAGCACCTAGGTGATCCAACCTTGCAAAATCCATCAGAGGTGAATACTGTATCCTGGATCTAGTATGACTAAGTTAAACCTAGCATTGATAAAAGTTCCTTGCTTAATTCCAATTTCTATGAATTTCTGTTTTAAGAATCCTGTATATATGAAACAAGGTTTCTGACTGTAGCTTAATTTGCCCCTTTTGAGGGGCTTAATTTTCATGTGGAGGAAGTTTCCTTTAAGTTGTGAAGAACAAGATGGTACTAGTGTAAAGTGCTTGAACAGTTCGGTTAAACAACCAATATTCCAGTACTGTAATCCTTTTCAAATATTGTGTTTAACCCAAAAAGAAAGAAAAACAATATACTAATGTCAACCAAGTCTGTTTTATAAGTGGAATTTGTCTATGATACAATAAGAAATGAGTTAAGTAAAGAAATTTAGGAGCATTTTAAGATTTACTTACTGTGAATGTAAACAAACCCTGACTCCATTTACTGGAGTCACTTTTTCTTGCATATCAGACTAGCATTTCCGATGGTTTTACCCATGGCAGCAAAATCCATTTGGCACCAACCATGCCAGATGACTCTTTCATGCACTGATTATATATTGTTTATGTAAAATACGAAAAAAAATCGGGTACCTTGATAGTTTCTTTCTATTCCTGTATAAAATTTCTTGATTCAAAATACATTATTTTATGGTAGAAACATAGAGTTACACTGCAAACAATAAAACTAAAGTGGAACTTGGTTATTGTGTGTCACTGAAGTGTCATGACATCACTTCTGCTTACCGACATTAATTTCCTGCGCTTTTTGTACATACTCTACTTTAAAAAAATTTTTAGAGTGCTAAAAAGAAAGTATTTCTATTTGCTTTACTTATTCTATTATTTGTAAAATATGATATGCAAGAAAAATAATCTGTGAGAATAAAAAGCTTATAATTATGTATACAATATGCAAGAAAAAATATCAGTCATGTGTTTATGAATCCGATAAAAATATCTGTCCCTCGGCGACCTGTGCCTGGGCGGTAACTCAGCAGCACGGATATTTCTATCCGATTCGTAAGTCAAATAATTTCTGAGAAAATATTGAAGAAAAAGCACTGAATTTTGTCTGGCTACTGGTTATAGCGGAAGGGATAGTTTTGAATGCATTCTTGCAAGCTTTATGAATGAAAGAAATGTGATTGTTTCTAGGTTCTGGAGTTTCTATGTAACCCTGATGATGACTCTAGACATGAAGAGAGACAGCAAGCCTTACTGGAGCTGTCACATGCTGGAGGCTTACAGCAGGTGGATGAGGAAAGATTTCTCTACCTGGCAGAGAGAGCTAAATTGTAAGTTAATTGATATATTATAGGCCTTTCACTACTTACATGTTTTGCTTTTATGTTGGGACAGACCTTGTTAAGTTGGTACATAGATACAAGACTACCATTTAACCTATTGTGAGTTTGAATCTGTGTTGTTCTTTATGATGATCTGACTACAAACGCCTTTGGTAATTAGTCCTCTATATCTGTTTCATGTTGGAAAGTACTCGGATACTTGCGAAGAAAAAGTTAGTACAGAACACTTGTTAGGCTAACTGCCTGCCATTACAAAACTGAAATCATGTTGAAAACAGCATTTATCTGAAATCAAAGAAAGAAATCAACCCCGTGGTAGGTTTCAAGTTTCAACCCAGAGCACTGTTCTCCATGATAATCTGACATAACCTAACATTTGTGAAGTCATTAGTACTCCACCTTTAATTTGTGTTATGTGGGGAAGTTTCAATTTCTTGCGAAGAATAAGTTGTATCAAAGAGGTGAAAAATGGTATTAGTAGCTCCCTTGCTTGGTGCTTAGCATTAAAAGGGAAACTGGCCTCTTCTCTCATACCCTCATGGCAATGGATTCCATCAGGAATGAGTTGTTGAAAGTGATTAATATAAGTTGTAGAACTTGTTTCACAATTGGCCTAAAATAAATTAGTGTAAAGCAGAATAAGTAAGCACAGCTGTGAAAAGCAAGAATGCTGGTCAGGTTAAATGAATAAAAAATCCCCAAAATTGACACGTCTTTTAATATTTCTGAAACATTTTCATGCATTTTATTCAAATTTCACATAAACATTTAAGATTATGATGTAAGTTTACCCATTCAGAAGTTCTTTAACTCTGTCCATTATTTTACAGAATTATTCCCCTTTTGACTTAGAAAATCTCTGAAACTAATGAAATACTGTACAGTTTTTTTTATTAGAACATGAAAAAAATTGAATAAATCATAAGTCAAGTTCACATACCAGGTCCCGTAACTCTGATTTTTTGTTTTAACAGAATTATTTACCCATTTTACCTTGCAGATGGGCAAATATCAACTTCTGATATTTTTTGTAGCCTGTCTATAAATTTAATAGAAACCTTAAACAAACATAGTTTACTTGTCAACTTCCTTCACTCTGTCTTTTATTTTGACAAAATTATTCCCCCTTTTTACTTTGAAAATCTAGTAAAATTGTTTATTTTTTTAAATTTCTCTGAAACAATGAACATACTGCATTGAACTTCAAAACAGGTTGTAAGGATCATTAGGAAAATTCAAGTCCAAGGTCCTATAATTTCGACTTTAATTTTGACAAAATTATTTCCCTTTTTTGCACTTAGAAAATGTTACTTAATTGCTGTTAAATATCAAAACCTATGCATCTTCACACAATATTGGATCATTTTCATTATTGAAGAAAATGACATTACTTCCACTGAATGGCTTTGATAGAACTTGATACAGTGATAACTGCCTCAGTAGCCTAGTGGTAGAGCATCCGCTTCGAGAGCAGGAGGTCGTGGGTTCGATCTCTGGCTGCCTCATACCAAAGACGTAAAAAATTGGTACTAGCAGCTTCCTCGCTTGGCACTCAGCATTAAGAGGATAGTGCTAGGACTGGTCAGCCCGGTGTCAGTATGATGTGACTGGGTTATTATCATGCCACATGTCTATGGTGTGATATTCCAGTGAGGTAGCACTATAAAGTTGGGCATTGTGCTCACTGCTACAAGTAGACACCGTCATTTATATGACTGAAAAATTGTTGAAAAAGACGTTAAACCCGAAAACATACTGATACAGTGATACATGTCATTAAGACACATTTATCATAAATCTGCCCAGGATTATGATAAAGTTATCTGCCCTTTTGTACTTCTTTTCAATACTCTAAAGACAATACACTGAAAAGCACAAGACTGTAACTCTTTCTTCATTATAGATGAAATCATTTCCCAGATTGCACATAAAAGGTGCAGTGTGAAGTAGTGTGCATTATTTAAGGTGGAATGTGCCCCAAAATGTTTTGCCGAATTTTGTTATGTCATTAATATGACATCCAGAATGCAGGAAAGGAAAAATGTTGAGAGCATTAGGAACTGGGTGTTGCATGAAAAGTGACATCAGGGGCTGTGTTTATGACACAATAACAAAAAACTCAAACAGTATGGTCACAAAATAAAATCGAAACTCAATCGCATATATCCTAAATTTTGTACTTTATAAAGTTTAGGATGAAATTCGGCAAAAAAATTTGGGGCGCATTCCACCTTAATACCAGTGTCTTTTCTAGCAAGGCTTTTAGTGGGGGTATGAATCATATATAGTGATAGCTCTAGTTTCTTCAGTTACTGTGTATGAAAAAGAGATATATATTTTCTTCAGCTACCGTGTCTGTGAGTTGCTCTATGAGAAGAGAAGACAGTTTGACAAGATTTTGTCATGTTATTTGAGGGATTATGCAAGAAAGGTAAATATCTGATTGTTCTTTTTAACTGGTTTTAAATAAAAAAAAGTGATAATGAATAATCATCTTAAATTCTGATATGAAAAATTCATGCACTTGACGTCATGTCGATGTATTATGTGGCACCATATAGGCGCTGAGAAAGAGAGCTACTACATTTGATCTACTATTCTATATAAAAGATGTTTTAGAATTAATATGGTATAACAGATTGGTGTTACATATAATTCACACATGCTGTATATGCCATTAGACATCTACGTACTCTGAAGTTATTCCATGTGATACTTCCTGTATTATAACACTCTTAAATCACAGTTATGTGTTGACATGACGTCTGTCTACTATATTTGGCGCCATACATATATCATGAAATAGTCCTTTCCTATTTCATCTACTTGTGTACATAAAAGACACAGAAGAATCGAAATAAAATATAGCAGAACCATGTTTAACATATCTGAACAATACAGATTTTTTTACAATCGTATTAGAATTGAGTTGTGCTCAAATAATAATGATGGTTTGTTTTCCAGTATCACGCATTCAACTTTATCATTACCATACTGGACAGTGAAAGGTTCACACCTGAGGAGAAAGCAAGTGTCCAGGCTGAAGCTTTAAAAAATCTAGAGGTATGTTACCTGTGTTCTCAGGCAGTGAAATTACACTGAAAAATCTAGAGGTATATAACCTTTGTTCTCAGGCAGTGAAATTACACAGAAAAATCTGAAGATATGTATCAAATATCTAGAGGTGTTTAACCTGTGTTCTCAGGCAGTGAAATTACACTGAAAAATCTAGAGGTATATAACCTGTGTTCTCAGGCAGTGAAATTACACTGAAAAGTCTAGACATGTGTAACCTGTGTTCTCAGGCAGTGAAATTACACTGAAAAATCTCGAGTTATATAAACTGTGTTCTCAGACAGTGAAATTACACAGAAAACTCTAGAGGTAAGTAATTATTATTTATATTCACAGGGACTTATTTTGTTGTGGTTTTGTCAGTGGATGAAATCAAATCTCAACAAATCAAGTGAAATCCCAGTATATCTTCAAAAAGATTAAATCCATGAAATAGCTGTTGAGGGCATAACGCAGGAAATATCATGTCCTTGAACTGAAATGATCGAGTGAAAATTTAAATTATGGTGTTCACGAGTGAAATATATTGTGATCTTACACTGAAACAAACAAATTTTCTATTTATTTTATGCATTTTTAATGGTTTTATCTATGGTTTTATATTCAGTTTGCCCGCCCAACGTCATGTGCATCGCATCATAACGTGATAATGTCACTTTATTTTATGCTAACTAATGAAATACTGTATTCTATCAGTTAAATATATATTTTCACACTGTGAGAGATATAGCTTCGCCCCCTCATACATTGTGTATGAATTTTAAATTATTTGCTTAAAACAGGATGAAAATTGAATATATCTCACCTCGAAGTGAGAAAATGTTCACATTTTTACTCGCGCTACGCGCTGGTGAAAATATTTGAAATTTTCTCACTTCGAAGTGAGATATATTCCATATTCACTCAAAACAAACAAATATCCTCTATATAGATAGTTTACTATTACGTTTTCTGATTTCTTTGACATTTTATTATGATAAAATGTAAATATTTATGATCCTTTTATTATTTTTATACATCTTTACTTTTACTATTTTGCAAGGAATTTCTTATCATTTATAATTCATATAATTTCGCATTCAAATGTAGTTCCATATACGGTCCAGTGAAAAACAAAAATTATATTTTCACTGTTTCAAACAGTGAAAATATCAATTTTATTTCACTGATAAATTTCAGTATTTCACAGAAGAGTATAAAATAAAAGTTATCTTTCAACAGGAATTGGTGTCTATAGACAGTAAGCAGGCAGCACAGATGGTGGTGTCTAACCTGTCAGTCAGCCTGGCTGATGTTGTTAAACAGCTGAAAACAGAGAAACCAGTGCTGTTTGAGTTCCTTCATGGTGTCATGGCATTTAGGTAAGTTTTTTAAATTATTGCTATGTATTCACATTTTGAGGGTTGGGGCCTCTGTGATTGAGCGGCTAAAGTTGTTTGGTTGGAAATAATTACCCCTGACCAATATGGGTTTAAACCTCACTTGGGGCATACAGTTCTCTTATTTGTGGGGACCATCTAGCTTGACAGGGGAAGGTTTGTGGTTTTACCCAGTCAGTAATAAAGTAATGCCCATAGAGGGATCTAATGTCTTCCTCCAACGTCAAAAGCTCAAAAGTCACCAATGAGCTTTAATCGTGTTTATGATGTTAAACCCAATGAAATCAAGGACAGAAAGATTCACCTCATGTTTCCACAGTTTCTACAAAGATTAGAGATTTGTGCTTGAGAGATTTATATTGATACTGTGCTCCATCATATCTGCTTTGGTTACCTATTTATTGATGTTAACCTGTGCCAAAACTAGTTCTGGAGAGGCTGCCAGGGTCTCCTTCCACCATAAATCCTGGAAAGTTAAGGATTTAAGATGCTTCCATGTTAATTTAAACTCAATAACTTATATTATTTAACTCAGTACTACTCTTGCAGAAAAGCATTTTTATGCCCCCAGCATCTACTGATGCGGGAGGCATATAGTGATTGTCCTATTCGTCCGTCCGTCCATATGAGGTTAACCAAATGGGACTGTTTCGTCTAGCATCAATACCCCTTACTAGAATGACTTGATACTATTGCAGATGTAACCTGTGACCATTCCTCATCTTAGGACATCACCTGACCTCAGTTTGACCTTGAACTTGACCTCGTTTTGGACTTAGGTTGCTTTATATCGACAAGGATGCCACCTGGGGCATCAAGCGTTTATTGAACGCAGCTCCTTGTTTTCTGTAAATCTGAAATGGAAATATGCTCATCCATTTACCTGTTTACATAAACTTTAATGTTTCCTATACTTTTCCTGTTTACATATACTTTACATGTTTACATATACTTTTCCTGTTCCATATTATTTACATGTTGTCATATACTTTATATGCTGTCATATATTTTACCTGTGTCACATTTTTACATGCCCATCTCTGAAAGAGCAGGGCATATTATGTGAACACCTGTGGTGGGTGATCGGTTGGCATCCAAAAGCATGTCTGCTTTGTAAATTGAACAGTTTTCATCAGATTTTTCAACAATGTTTGCCGGCATAATATCTCAGCCAAGTTTGATAACAACCCAAATCGCCCAGGCCCTCTTGGATTATGGCCATTGAATTACTTGAATAACTGCAAATTTAGCCTTGTACGCTCTCTAAGTCGAACAGTTTTCATCCGATCCTCACCAAACTGGCTGACAATGTTTGTGGGCAAAATATCTTGGCCAAGTTTGCTGACCACCCAAATCCCACCAGGCACTCTTGAATTATGGCCCTTGAATTACTAAAAAAACCTACGAATTTAGCCTTGTCCACCCTTTAAGTGGAACAGTTTTCATAAAATCTTCTCCAAATTTGTTGACAATGTTTGTGGGCATAATATCTTGGCCAGGTTTGATAACCACCCATATCCCCCCAGATACTCCTGGATTATGGCCCTTGAATTACTTGAAATCTGCGAGATTAGCTGTGTCCATTCAAACAGCTTTGATATGATTGTCAGTTTCATCCCATATGGAACTGCACAAATACTTTGATTCCTTGATTCCTTCTTACTCTTTTTTGGGGTTAACAAGCCATACAACATCAACATTATTACCTTTATGATATGTAACTAAATATTTAAATGGGCGTATTTTGTGACTGTCTGGCATGTTTACCTCTGTCGTATATTTTACCTGTGTTTTGTATTTCACCTGGTCGTATACTCTGGAAATATATTTATCAGGGACACATCTGGGAGTGCAATCCACACAGAGAAACAGGTTCATGTAGAAGCCAGTATATTTGAGCTGTACATTGACCTCATGTGTCAGTATAAACCAAACCATGTGGAAAATTTCATCAAAACCAATGAAGGCTACAGACTGGAAGAAACTTTAGCTGTAAGTGGGTTAAGTACTTTCCATGTATGTAAGGGCCCTCTGTTGCCAAGTGGTTAAGGTCACTGACTTGAATCACTTGCTCCTCATTGATGTAAGTTCGAGCCTCACTTGGGGCATTGAATTCATCATGTGAGGAAGCCATCCAGCAGGCTATTTGGAAGGTTATTGGTTCCACCCAGGTGCCTACCTGTGATGAAATAATGCACGAAAGGACACTTTGGGTGTTCCTCCACCATCAAAGCTGGAAAGTTGCCATATGACCTATAATTATGTTGATGTGACGCTAAACCGAATAAAAACATTATACAGATCTTGGCCCTTGTTCATATTTAATTTACTGTCTCATTTACTACATTACTACATTTATTGCTGTCAGTTTTTTAACAAAATGTCTATTTGAATTGTAGATCTGTAGAAAACATCATTTGTCAGAAGCCACAGCCTACTTGTTGGAAAAAGCTGGGGATATACAAGGTGCATTTGGAATCCACCTAGAGGTATGCTAGAGTTACTGTGACATTTAAAATCTATCTAGGGGTTTGTTAGAATCACTGTGACATTTGGAGTCCATCTAGAGAGGTATGTTAGAATCCTTGTGATGCTAGGAGTCCATCTTGAGGTATGTTAGAATTGCTGTGTGCATCTAGGGCTATGTTGGAATCATTGTGACATTTATAGGCCACCTAGAGGTATGTTAGAGTCATTGTGATATTTAGAGTCAATCTAGACAAATGTTAGAATCATTTTGACATTTAGAGTTCATCTAGAGGTATGTTAGAATCAATGTGACATTTCAAGGTCATATAGAGCTATGTTAGGATCCTTGTGACATTTGGAATTGCTAAAGTATTCTGAAAAGTTCTGTTAATTTAATCATTTCCAGTGTTGCAGACTTTAAGTGTTGGCAGCCCTGTCCTAAGACAAATATAATCTTGATAATGCGGTTGATTTATTAAATATAAAAATGCTAAAAATGGTATGTAAATTTCCTTTTTACTCTTTTGATATTGTACATTCAATTTTATGACATGCATTTATCTTACAGAGTTTGAAAGGAAAATTGAAGAAGTTGACAGAATGTTTGCTTAGCAAATCTGATGAAGGAAAAGGTAAATTTTTCAGAACGAGGACAAGATTATATAACCTCTCAACAACAATTTTATTGATAAGCAACCATGCCCATTTTTATATGAACTACGAGGGGTGTTCAGTAGGAATGTAGACTGGCTGTTCCTATCACAGCCTAGTTTAAATGGTACTGTTGTCATAAAACCAGTTAATATATGTCTGGTATACCAGGTATATTATGAATGACTGCAAATAAAATTACACAAATTTCTGCAGTAGAAAATCACCTCAACTCTATTGATGTATTTTATAGCATTTTAAGTAATGACTCCATGAAATTAAACGTCAATCTGTAATTTGAGTTTGAAATGAAAAATGTTTGGTCTAGGGCATTATTACAGGGTCTTTAACAACAATGACACAACAAGAACATCTAGAAATGTTAACAAAACATTGAATAGTACAAGAACTTGGGGAAAACCCCTGATCGAAACATCTGAATTAATGTATGAAACAAGAGTTTAGTTGATCTATCTCGAAAGAGAGTTCAGTCATAAATAAGTAATGTCGTTCAGATGCATATTATTACATCATTCGGGCTGTGCCCTTGTTATATAGGCAAATTGTTTCGCATCTGAACTCAAAACATTGATTTTACTCAATGACAAATCACCAAATAAGATATATCATTTCTTAAATAAAGAAGCATCCCAACAATGTATAAATATACGCTACACTTTTTAGATACATTGAGATATTGTAGATCGCTTATATATGTAGTTTGTATGTAGTTCTCATCATAGATTTTTCACAGGCAATATAAATGAAATTAAACCAGTATTTAATAAGTTTATGTAAAGAAATGTGTTACAGAAAATTATTGAACAAAAATTTACATATCAGTTACTACTTCCATTCAGATGAAACAGTATGGGGGACATGCACTTTTTCAAAAGTTGTCTCTTGTTCATTACGTAACAGGCAGTGTATCTTTGCTTTAAGATGTACAGACACAGTTTGGTGAAGTGCAGACAGTATTGTTAATGATAGTACAGTTATGTCAGAGAAACTCCGGGAAAATGGATGAGGCATCAAGGGAGGTAAGAACCTATAGCATGTTTGTTCTATCATATGAATACTCTTTTTAAGATTTAAAGTCATATAACTGTTTCAATATGGCTGAGAATGACCTTTACTTAATTATATTCCAGACATAGGTAGACACCAGAGTAAAATTACTAACTTTGCACAAGCAAGCCAGAGGTCTGCTTAATGGAAGAATTTGACCCTTTTGAGGATTGAACCATTAAAAGGAGTGAGCAACAGCTCATCATGGCACACATTTAATGAATGGCTTACTGATCAATAATCCTTGACTATTGACCAGCAAGCCATTCAATAAGTGTGTACTATGTGATATCGGAAATAGATTTTCAGTTTTGTTTTCAAGTTTTCACATATATAGAAGGCAAGGATGGTAACCAGACTACAGACTGGTCATATTGCTAAAACTATAGACTGACGATTTATATAAGGAGTCATGTAATTATTGTCAGTTTCTAGGCTAGGGTTTATTTCATGACTATTTTACTTACTAGTACTATTTTTAATTAGCGTATGATTTTGGAGACCACATATTTTCATGCTCCAAGATAAGTCATATGACACTGTTAATATGTTAAAATTTCAGGCATTGTGGTTCCCATTATTAGATGCCCTCATGTTTCCACAAAGAAGAATAAAAGATATAGACAACAAGGATATTCTATCAGGTACATGCATTTAAGCAAATTTGAACAAAATGATATAGACATCAGGTTCATGGATTCTAGCAGGTTTTAAGTCTGTGATATAGTCAACAAGGTATTCTGTCAGATTGTATTTAAGCAGGTTTGAAGCCTGAGATACAAGCAACAAGGATATTCTATTAGGTTCTCAGATTTTAGCAGGTTGTAGCCTGTTCTGTCAAGTCAAATGGTTCTTAGTAGGTTTTAAGCCTGTGATTTACAATATGATTTTTTTTTCTGGCTGTTCAAATTTACCTGTTAAATACAAAGCTGTATTTTTGACAGAATTTATATAGGCATATAATAAAACAAGGATATTCTATCAGGTGCATTGATTCTAGAAGGTTTTGTTGTATGAGCTTATTGACTTGTGCAGTGGACACTAAATTAAGCATGTTGCATTGTGAAAGAAAAAGAAATGCCAGTTTTTCAGAAGTGTACAATAATGTCTAAAATATCTGGGGTTCTTTTTCAGATTTCAAACAGCTGACACATCATGTATTAAACAATATGATGGGATACATAGCCCTACCTGCTATACTATAGAAAATAATGCAGGACCCAGCATACAATACTGGAAAATTTGGAGAAATTAGAGAACTCATTCTCGGAATGCTCGAAACTTATAATTATGAACAGGTGTAGTATAATTTCAGCCTTTTTTGCTCTTTATAAGTGGGGTAAATTTCATAATACACTTACCAATGGCTTCACAAGGTTGCATTCAGTGTTGTTATATTTCCTCGTCCTTTGGGATCATGGATTCCATTCATTTGATGTGTAATAGAGTTCCACTTTAACTAGGGGGTGTGAGAGGTGTTGTATATTTTATTACCTCTAATGAACAGACTCGTTCAAACCATGTCTGCTATTTTTCTGCTCTGTTGCATTCTTTGCTTCCAAAGGATCTTTTTACAGATTATATTATTTAGTCTTCATGTGTATGCAAAAAATAGGTATTTGTAAGTCCAAGGTCATAACATGAAAGTATTGTGTCAAGAGTGATTCAGTTCTGTTGTTCATTTGCCTGTATTCCAGATATTTAATTTAATGAAGTTGGTTAATGTACATTATTTTAGAATTTTTTGAGCATTTGTGTTACTAAAAATATCAACAAGAAATGCATTTTATATACATTTTAAGATCTTTTGTTTTAGAAATATTGTCTTGTATCCATGTTTAATTTCAGACTTTGATGATAACCTGTAAAAACCTACTCAACCATGATATCCATCTACATTTGAGAAGTTTGACAAATGCTGCAATGAAGGGATATATCCCACGTGGAGATCAGTGTAAAATATGTGTGAAGAAATTCATGAATCAGTCAGACATAGACCCTGTCATGGTGTTCAGGTAAAGGATACTCTGTCATTAAAGTTTCATAAGGCTTTAAATTTTATGTTAGAAACAGGTAAAGAAACTGCCCTATAGGAAAATATGCATAATTTTTATTAAGTAATGAAAGCATTTTCTAAAAAAATTTAGAAATTTGACTAAAATCTGTAGGCATGCAGCTTTAAGATAATATGGGCGTGTTAAAGTTCTGTTGCATTTAACACTAGTAATTTAGTTTTATAAAAACATCATTTAACGAGTATTCTTTGGTGGCATAGAATTGCTTGCTTGTTTTCTGAGATACAGAATCTAATACAGAAGACTAGCAATTTTAGGTGTACAGTATTGTCTTGGAGAACATTTGCCTAGCCCAGACTTCAACTTTAAAACCTCTGAATTGATCAGATGTTTGCTGTGTTTACCAGGATAACCTACTGGTCTCTTGATAGACATGTTCAGAGGTGCTTTTCTTACATATACTGAAGACAAATATTTACTGTCTGGATCTGGTATATTTTGCAGAACTGTTCAGTTGATACATTATTACAAAATAATGTATTTTATTCTATGATTCCAGATGTGGCCATAGCTATCATAGTTCCTGCCTGCAAGCTGTAGGATCAGTCCATGTTATAGATGGGGAGGATACCTATGTCTGTTACCTGTGTAGCCATACCAAACGTGGTCAGACACAGAGCTCACGGTTCCATAGATCTCTGTCAAACCCTCAGACAGCGCAGATGTTGGGTCTCAAACCAGAAAAAGCTAAAGAGGTAAGATGATTTAAAAGTAGGATTTAAGGCTAAGCTTGGACTAAAATGTTGAAGCTCAAATGGCAGCAATGTCGGGCCCATTATTTGTTGACACACCACCTCAGTGACTCAGACATTTCAGCCAATCAAACACCAGTGCCATACAATTCAGAGTTACAGCACATTCAGGATCTAATATATGACCTTTGACCCCTTACTTTGATCTTGACCATTGAGATAGGGACTTCCCTTCTGTGGCAGTGCTCTGTTTTATTGAGGGAAATATTTCTGCCAAATAAAAAGAGATTGCCCCATGCTTGTCAAAGTTACGCCCAGACAAGCTGTAAAATGACCTTTGACCTCTAAGTGTTATCTTGACCTTTGATTGATATAGGGATCTGGAGTTTGTGCATGACTTTCCGACTCATTGAGGTAAACATTAATACCAAATAAAAAAAAGAATTCCTCCATGCATTTCAAAGTATCGTCCTGCACAAGCTCTAACATGACCACTGACCCTTAAGTGTGACCATGACCTTTGAGATAGGGACCTGGAGTTTGTGCATGACACTACATCTTATTGATGTGAACAGTTTTGCCAAATAAAGAAAAAATGCCCCATGAATATTGGAGTTATTGCTTGGACAAGATCAGACCTTGACCTTTAAGACAGGAATGCAACACACCTCCTAATTTAGGTAAACCTTCATGCCAAATACAAACAAGATTGCTCTATACAATGTCATGTCAAAGTTACAGTCCCGACAAAATTGGATAAACACACTATTTTGACAACTATATCAAGCTCAATGCTTGAAGCGACTCGACAATAAATTGCAATAGAACTTTTTGAAACTATTATGGTTTACTGTGCAGAAAGGTGTTCATTTCTTTTGAAAGAATATATAATTTTATGAAGTGCAAAGAATTCATGTTGTCTTGTTTTATCTTTATGCCTATTTCAGATGTCAGAGGATCCTCAGCATATACAGAATGTAGATTTGGTAAGAAGAGCCATGAGGACACCATCCAGGGTATGAAACTTCTGCTTCCTCTCTATAACTCATGTGATCTTATTTAATATCACACTTACTCTATGGGCAACTTTTAAGCTTCATTCATGAATGGGGTCCTCCGTTGCCAAGTGGTTAAGGTCACGGATTTCAAATTACTTACCTCACAGATGTCGGTTCGAGCCTTACTCAGGGCATTGAAGTCTTCATGTGAGGAAGCCATCCAGCTTGCTTACAAAATGTCTGTGGTTCTAACCAGGTACCCACTTATGATGAAATAATGCACGGAAGGACACCTGGGGTCTTCCTCCACCATCAAAGCTCAAAGCTGGAAAGTTGCCATATGACCTATAATTGTGTCGGTGCAACGTTAAACCCAACAAAAACAAAATCATTCATAAATGGGGACCAGGGGTGCCCTTCCAAATATTTTTTTTTCAGGCATTGACAGACTGATGGAAATAACTTCAAAACTTAAACTGACTAGCATCCATGATTGGAATAATTTACCGTATTAAGACTTGAACTAATGGTGATTGGGAAAGTAATTTTATAAGTCACTTTTACAGGGAAGCACTAATTTGTTTTCTGAGAGGGAGGGAGGGGGGGGCGGTGCTCCATGGTATAGTGGTTAAGGTTGCCAACTTCAAATCACTTGCCCCACATCTCTGTGGGATTGAAACCTCTCTTTAGGTATAGAATTCTTCTATGTAAGCAATTTATCCAGCTGACTTATGATATATAATAATGAAAGGCCAATGGTTCAACCCAGAAATATTGCCTGGAGAGGCAAAGGGGTCTTCCTCAACCTTAAAAAGTTGGAAAGTCAACAGATTACCTCCAAATTTATTGGTGCACCATTGAAACCCAACAAATCAAATTATTGATACTTGTAAATGACAGTAAAATCATATGTCAATAATTTTGTGAAGGCTTGCCTATTGTATTTAATGATTTTGGTTTTAGATAAAGTTTGTTTTTTGTAAGAACTATTTGTGCTGTTTTATTTTTGCTAGCACCAAATGTGTAACAATATCAAGTAAACTAATTGGGTTGTAAATTATGTAAAATCTGTGTAATATTTACGTCCTTTCTTTTGTTTACTTTTAGCTGGGAATACTGACAGAACTTGCAAAGTCAGAATCATCAGCAAGAACGAGCCGCACAACCTCGTGTATTTTCCAACAAGAACAATTTCAACTTAACGTGGCATCACCAAGAATATTTGACTAGAACCATTAATGACAAGGATAGAGGATAAAACTGTTGTAACTACTTCTGTATTACTGAAAAGTTGCCGAAGAGTTGTGATGAAAAAAAAGTTTTGTTTAAACTACAATTTTTTTTACTGAAGTTGTACAGTCGAACTTTGTTCACTCGATCTTGGATAACTCGAGCACCACCCTTCGCCAAACTCATCATCAGGTCCCTGCAAAATTCCTATATAATGTATATTGTTCCAATGCTCAAACTGCCGATACCTCCAACTAATTCTGCCTGTCCCGTTGAGTTCGAGCAAACAAAGTTTAACTATACTTGGAGAGAATAAGAATGGGGCACGGTAATTGTTTTGTCAGTGTTGAGTTGTTAAGCGGCATTTAACTTCACTGGAAGAACACGACTACTTGGTAAAGAAGTCCTCTTTTTCAGAGAGGTGTTTGAGGTGTGTAGACTGCTTTATAACGGAAGCTGCTATGGTGACAAGATACTGTCAGGATAGTAACATCTGTTAAGACGTGATGTAGAGGTGGGAAAAGCTGGACTAAAGTAATACAATAACTGCAAGTTTTGAAAATTGGTAGTAACTGTGAATATTTTATATATATGGGCTAGTGCAATTCAAAGTTATATGCTATATACATGTATATAAGAACGGTTTAGCTCTACAATTGAAAGGAATTGTCTGTCATCACAGAATAGTATACAAGGTGACATAAACCTATAAATATCTGAAAGAAGTACTTAATCTTGTTCAATATTAACATTGTAACACCATGATATTGTATAAAATTTAAATCATTGAAAAAAATAAAAAGTGTCTGTAAAGAACAAATATATTTTTCTCTTGTGAAAGCCAGATTTTAAATTTTTACTTTGCCATTGCTACGCCATTTACCCATGTAGTGTTCATTCAAAAGATATTTCAGTCTTGCACTGCACTGAAACAAACAAATGTCCTCCATATACAGGGCTTTTTTTACCTATAAAGCTACCTCCGGTAAAATGAGGCAGTCCCAAAGTCAAGAAGTTTGTTTTTCCCAATTCTGAACTGAAAATTCCCAAATGATTGTTAAAATATA
The DNA here is from genome assembly GCF_021730395.1 of Mercenaria mercenaria. NCBI lineage: Eukaryota > Metazoa > Mollusca > Bivalvia > Venerida > Veneridae > Mercenaria > Mercenaria mercenaria. Next base: position 6,748,252 of record NC_069378.1, read on the forward strand.
GGGTTCTGCTGTTTTATTATAGTTTTGCTACTGTGATATGTGTATGGAGTAAACAACATATATAGCAATACTATTGAACTATTTGAATACCATCCATATAATCCTAAAATGATATCATGATATATATATATATATATATATATATATATATATATATATATATATATAGGCCGTTCCATGAGAAAACCTGTATTAGTGACATGATATAATTATTGCATAATTAGTAGCTTGAAATACTGGAAAATCACTCTTTTTATCATTTTGCTCCAGAAACTAGAAACTAAAATATTGTTATTTTATTCTGTCACCTAAGACAAATCAAATTCTTCCATATTTTTCATATAAATGTTGTTTCTGTTGTCATGGCAACGGAAATTCCAAAGCACCCATGCGCCATGAAAATACAGAGGTGTATACTAAAAGGCCTGTGATGAAACCAAAAGATACGGTTAAGTTATTTTCAGTAAAATCGCTTTAAACTGTTCCTAAATATTCAAATGTATGATGTTAAGTAAGTGTTACGCATAATTTGTTCCATTAATTACTTAAAAAATACACGCAATGCACAACGACGTCATACTGCTTTCACGACGTTCTTAACGTCATGTCTCAAAATGCCCTTGGTGACTAACTTAAAAACATTGTAGCTCTTAAGATAGTGAAGATAATCACTTCAAAATTTTAGATTTGAAAGATAAAAGAATGATCTTCATGAATATTTTGTTATCGCAATTTTGTAATTTTTTTTCACTAATACAGGTTTTCTCATGGAACGCCCCATATATATATATCATGTTACATTTCTTTTTTTTTCAATTTAGACAAGTTCTGAGGACATTTTCCCAATTCCACCAGTGTTGCAAGCGTTCACAAAATGATTAAAGAAAGTCTGAGTCCTTACGTTTTTGATACATTTTTAAAGTTTTCTGAAATAGTGTTTTTATTACACATTCAATGGATGCTCCAAAACAATTGAAGATGAGCTTATTCACAATATGATGTTTATTTATGAATTAATGTTCCAGAAAATGTGTTCCATCTGATACCATCCTGAGCAATAACTACACCAGAGCTACTACCAGATGATGCCTGTACCCATATTATCTGCCCAGCTGTCAAAACCGCCACTGTGTCAGCAGTTGAGCACCCATGGTTTCCATCTCCGTAGAATGATGCAACAGTATACTTGTTGCCATCCACCATAATACCGATGGTCAAACCTTTGCTGCTAAACACACAAAACACCACAGTGAACAAGTATGTTCCACTGGTGGTTGCTGTAAATTTGCCAGTCCTGGAGCTGTATGCATCTCCTTCATTGAAGAGTACTGTAGAAAACACGAAAGTGTGTCCTGCAGGAGCAGCACTATTAGTGTTCAACCTTGCCTTGAAAGCTACTGTTGGAGTTACAGCTTCATCTGAAACCAAAAGAAAGGCCTATATATTTAAAAGTACAAAGTAAAAGCGCATGTATTCAAGTTTATTCATGTACAGCCCTTCGTGATCCTCGCTGGAACAACAACAGGAAGATCGTCATTTCGTTTAAAATTATTTAATATATTGAGATCTTGAAACATCTGCTTGTAAAATATTTTTATTTCCAACCAGAGATCTGATTATCTCCAGTGGTTGATCAAGGATTGTGAGTTTAAAGGATTGGTTGAAACTTTTACAGATGGTCTGGGGATATGCTCTCCAACAAAAACATATAAGTTTGTTATCCAAGCTTTTCCTTGAAATACAGCTGAACCTGTCTTAGTGGCCACCTGTATTAAGCAGGCACTTGCTTTAAGTAGCCAGTTGCCTTACTTCTCAAAATTACTTTTTGCACTAATTTCAACTTGTCTAAAGCAGCAAACCGCCTTTGGAATAAAGATTGTGCAGCTTCTTTTGCTGACTGCTTAATACAGGTTTTGCCTAATACAATTTACAAGCAGTGCGAGTTGCAAAATGAGGTAGATTTTAATTTTACATCATGTGCCAGATGTGTTTTAGTTTCAGTGTGGACTCTGCATCAGCGTATGAACTCGGGGAGTGTAAACCCTTATTTGGCTGCCACAGAGTACAGTAGTGTATCAAAATGGCATTCCTTCTTTTTCAAACAATTCTGAGCATATTACTTTACCCTGAATCTGGTTGAAAATGAGTTGTAACAGAATTTAATAAGGTATCGTGCCCCATGTCTAAATAAGCACCGCTATGCGAAAATTAGTCTGGCTACCAATTAGATAATCTTCCTTTTTATTTCTTGAATCATTTCGCGTATATATATTCTGAACGATCTCTCTTGGCCCTGATTATCATTTGTTTTGAGTAGAAAAGGGGCATAAATAGACAAAGTTTGAAAAGCCTCAAGAGTTATCTCCTGTGAACAAAACACAGGGTCTGAACACAGTCTAATTCGAAAATCAAGACAAGAGCTATATGACCAGCAAGGATACAGATCGGTCCACATCCATCTGTTTGTTTATCACTTTCAGTACTTGTATGCTTCTGATAAGAGATCAGTATGGATCCAGACCACACTACGAATGTGCAGTGTGGTCACAAAGCCGTAACATTGGTTTTCACACAGCTGAGCTTAAAAATTTCTATTATAACCACAGGGTTTCAGAAATCTGCAAATTTATTGGTAGCCAATTGGGCTACCAATATTTTTGTCTGGTAGCCCGAATATTTAAATTTATTTGGCAATGACCATTTCGGTTTATTAACAATGTGATTTTATAATACAGTTGCATGGAATGATCAAATTAATATACTGGTAGGGTTTCATAATTTTAGCCATACACACATTGTTATAAATTTTGTTCTCTTAAATAGCAATTATCATTACTCATTTTTCTCCTTTTCTGTCATTTTTAAAGAAAAAACTACCTGTATTTAAACTGAGAAATCTTCTCCTGATAATTATTGCAACATGGCAATATAAAAGGAATGCTTTGTTTTTTTGTTTGATTGTTTTGAGTTTAACGCCGTTTTTCAACAGGATTTCAGTCATGTAACGGCGGGCAGTTTACCTAACCAGTGTTCCTGGATTCTGACCAGTACAAACCAGTTCTCCGCAAGTAGCTGCCAACTTCCCCACATGAATCAGAGGTGGAGGACAAATGATTTCAGACACAATGTCGTTTATCAGATAGTCACGGAGATCATACACCCCGCCCAAGGATCGAACTCGTGACCCTGCTATCCGTAGACCAATTAACGCTCTACCTACTGAGCTAAGCGGGCGGGCCTAAAAGGAATACCTATTAAATAATAACCTAGAAATAAGTACCGTTACAAATATACTGAACAAAACAGCTACCCCGCCTTTTAAGATTTTGCTATATCGTGATTTTGCCAATATCTTAACAAGACAGCCATGATGGTCCTATATCACTCATGAAAGAATCTGCCGATTTTTGTGGCTTTTTTTTTTCAATGACTTCATTTAGGCTCAAGATCACTGAAACTGGTTTTTCAACGATATGTATTTGAAATTCTGTGTGTTGTTTTTAAAGGATTTCCCACAAACAGTTCAACTTTTCAACAAAGGCAGTAATTGTACATGCCCATTTACTTAAAACTACAATCAATGTCACTGACAATCTGTGTTGGAAATTATGACATTTTTTCAAGGAAAAAAATTGAGAAAATATGCATAACTTTAATAAACGAGCAAATTCAGTTGATTTATATCACCTGCCAAATAGGTTGTTTTTGTGAATGAGGGAACCATACTTTGAAGATATTTAATTCCCAAATGAACACAAGTGATGTATAATGAGACATGGATTTTTTGGTTTCTATTTTTTATCAGCTCTATGCTCTATAGTGATCTATATTTATATTACGTTTCATGAAGATCCATCAACTGGTTACTTTGTTGTTTGGTAATTTATCTATTTTGAAGTAATTCTGCAGTAACTGAAGTGATCCTGATGAAAGATGTGCATGCACCACCACCCTATTGTGATCTACATTTGTGTGAAATTTCATTAAGATCAATCAATAGGTATTTAGCCTTATTTTTTTTATTCAAAATCGAGGGGGGAAAAACTATGCTTGTACTGGGTCAAGGGGGATAATATAAAAAGTGAGCAAAGATCATGTGCTAATTAATAAATGTATGCAGTTTAGTGATTCTAGCTAAAATACTTCTTGCATTATAACCGTTTTGATTTTTTACCAAACAAGAGGAAAAACTGCTTTTGAGTTACAAGCAATTTCAAATCTTTTAAAGAAATGAAGGGGAAAAACTCCGGTTTTACTGTGCCAAGGGAGTAGTGAATATTAGGATGGTTTTGAGACATCTGACCCCATTTGACCTATTAACCCTTGGTCAGGACTGGTCAATGCCGGACAATTCAAAAACCACAGGTTTTAAACCCAATTAAAAGTTTTTAAAGTTAAATTTAAATACATATGATATAGATGAGTTTACAGAATAAAATATATTGTTTGAAAGAAAGAAAATTTACTGATAATATAAATCCTCACTATGTTACAGCAAAAAATGGGAGGCTAATGATAAAAGCAAAATGTAAATCTTGCGGAAAAACGAAATCAAAATTCGTTAAAAACAAAACTGGAGGTAAATTAGATATCCATAAAGCAATGTTACCTTTATTACCTAAGAAAGGTTTAACACTTCCAGGATATAACTATTGTGGACCAGGAAATCCTTTAGATAACGGACCTCCTGTCAACGAACTGGATGCAGTATGTATGGACCATGACTTTTGCTATGACTCAAGACTAAGTAAAAGTGAATGTGACAAAAAAATGCTTTCCAACTTAAATAAAACTAAATCAAAAACATTTGGAGAAAAGATTGCAAAACATTTAGTTGTAAAACCAGCTATCAAAACGAAATACAAACTTGGTCTCGGACAAAAATCAAAAAACGGGAAAAGGGGGTAGAGTATACCCCCGGAATCACATGGAGCGATGAATTAGCAGAAAAATTACACAAACCAATTAAAAGAAATTTAGGAAACGAAGAGTGATAGTTAATGATATTGATGATACTTGGTCAGCTGATTTAGTTGACATGCAGCTTTTTCAAATAAAACTAAAGGAGTAAAGTACTTGTTAACCGTTTTTGATAAAATTTAGTAAATATGCTTGGGTTATCCATTAAAGAATAAAACTGGAGAATCTGTTACTGAAGCATTTGAAAAAATAATTTCTGAAGGACGATTACCAGTAATTTATGGGTAGATGAAGGAAAAGAATTTTATAATAAAAAGTTTGAATCATTTTTGAATAAAATAAGATTAATATGTACCATACATTTAATGAAGGAAAGGCTGTAGTAATAGAAGATTTAATAGAAGTTTAAAAAGAATAATGTGGAAATATTTTACAGCAAATAATACTTATACTTATTTAGATAATTTGCAGGATATGGTTCATAAATATAACAAAACAAAACATTCTAGTATAAAAATGACACCAACCGAAGCTAGTAAAAACTTAAATAAAGGTACTGTTTACTTTAATTTATATGGTGATTTAAAGATACCAAAGAGCAAAGCAAAATTTAAAATTGGTGATCGAGTTCGTTTAAAGCAAACTTAAAAGACATTTTGAAAAAGGATATACACCAAACTGGACAGAGGAAATATTTATAATTTATAAAATTAATAATACAAATCCCAGAACATACACTATTAAAGATTTAAATGATGAAATAGTTCAAGGTTCATTTTACGGACAAGAACTTTTACCTACTAAAAACAAGAAGTTTTAGAATAGAAAAAGTTATTAGACGAGACTATAAGAAAAACAAGCTTTAGTAAATGGAAGGGTTATAGCGAAAAATTTAATATTGGGTTCCGTTTAGTGAATTGGAAGAAATTTAATTTTAGAAATAAAAAGTTTAATTATATAAATGAGCAATAAAAATCTAATTTCTAATAATAATGGAATAGAAAAAATAGATCAATTAATTTTTCACTTAACTAAACTAGCTGCTGCTTATAGAAAAAGTTATAAATTTTGTGGAGAGTAAGTACCGGATTATATATTACAGCAGGTGTCTTTGGTTGTTCAGCTGCATTAGCACTTGTTCCAAAACATATCCTATATTTGTAGCAGTTGCTGGCGCTGTTCCATCAGTAATTACCATATTTACAAACAGACTAAAACTTGACGACAAGAATTTATTTTAAAATCACATCATCATAAAATAAAACAACTTATAACAAAAGCACGGATTGGAAAAGTAAATAAAGAAGATCCAAATAAAGTTATTCAGGATATTTTTACAATACTATTAGAAATGCAGAAAGAAAAAAATTATTCAACACCTCTTGAAATGCACATGAAGAATTTAAACTTAACGGATATAAAATAAAAAAGAAGAAGAGCTGTATAAATTTTACATGCGTTTTTAGAGATTTTTTTTCTATAAGTATATTATATAGATGGTTAATAGAAAGGTAGATAGAATGATTATACCAAAATTATCTAGCACTTTAGGAGAAATAATGAATCCAGACAAAAATTCATATAAAAAAGTTCTTAAAAGAAGAAATGTTATTAAATCAAAACTTAATCAAATAGTTAGCGATGAATATAAAAATCATGTCATTGATAAATTACAAAATGTTATAGATCCTTATCTTTTAAAAAATAATTTATTTGAATGGAACTGCGGTTGTCTATTAACTGAAGAAGAAAATGCTGAAAGATTATGTGATTGTCCCAGACCAAATAATATTCGAAACAATCCTAAAAAAGTTATTGCAACCGATTGTGACACTAATGAAGAAAAACATATAAAAGCACTTATGCAGCATCCAAAGACCTTATATTAATTCAGGGTTAATAACAATGTGCTGCAAAGGAAAAACCAAGTTAAATGGAATATCAAAAACCAGCGGAAAAAGATATAAATTTAAATATTTTAATTCATCTTAAAGATAATTTAAAACTTTATTTATTTTATTATTTATTTTATTATTTTTTTTAATTATTTCTTTAATCCTTTTTTCCTTAGTGATTTTTTTTCTAAATATAATATATAGATGGAAATCGAGAGATCTACAAAACAATATTATAAGAAATTTAAAATTAAAATTACATATAGACAAGATCCAAAGAATCAATTATATTTAACTATAAACAACTCTTATGAAATACTTAAATCTGAACTTAAAACTTTAAAAGGTATAAAAATAAACGTTGTTTTAAAAATAACTTTTGCAAAAATGGATAAAACTGATACAATATATAAATCAGCTTATTTTCAATCAAAGGCTTTAGAAATTATTAACACAAACGAAATAAAAAAAATTTTACATCAAGCTTTTGATGAAATAATAAATAGAATTGGTAATTGGATTTCTGAAGGAAGTGGCTGGAGAATAGAGTCAGTTGATGCTCATTATATAAATAGATATAAGTATAGTCCGTTGGCTGCTTCAAGTTATTTAGAATTACCAAAACCATTACAACATCCAATGAAAGGATTAATAAATATAAAGAATGATGATAACGAATGTTTTAGATGGTGCCATTTAGCTTACAAATTTCCTGTAACAAAACATTCTGAAAGAGTTTCAAATTATAAAAAACATATAAACGATCTTGATTATACTGGAATTAAATTTCCTGTTACATTAAATCAAATACCTAAAATAGAAGTTTTAAATGAAATATCATTTAATATATTTGGATATGAAGAAAATAGTATTTATCCATTGTACATATCAAAATATCAATACGAAGAACACTGTGACATGTTGCTAATTACTAATGATAAAATAAATGATAAAATAAATGATAAAATAACTGATGATGACTGTAAACCCTCAAGAACTGTAGTCCAACATTATGTTTGGATAAAAGACTTTAATAGATTAATGTTTAACAAAACAAAACATGCAAATAAAAAAACACTTCTGTAAAAGCTGTCTGCAACATTTTTCTCAAGAAAGAATATTAAATGAACACATACCAAATTGTTTAGCTATTAATGGTATCCAAGGCGTAAAAATGCCAAAAGAGGGAAGTAAAGTACAATTTAAAAATTATCATAAAGGTTTAGCAGTACCTTTTGTAATTTATGCTGATTTTGAATCAATAACTAAAAAAGTTTTAACTGCTTTACCATCAACTGAATCTTCATTTACTGAACCATATCAAAATCATATAGATTGTGGTTACGGCTATAAAGTTGTTTGTTGTTATGACGATAAATATACTAACCAACCCAGATTTATAGAGGCCCTAATGCAGTTTTATAAGTTTATTGAAAAAATGCTTGAGGAAGAGGAATATTGTAAAGAAATATTTAAAGAACATTTTAACAAAGATTTGAGAATGTCTAAAAAAGATGAAAGTGAATTTAAAAAACAAAAGTTTTGTCATATCTGTGAAAAAGAATATATAGAAGGTGAAGTGCCAGTACGTGATCATTGTCATATAACAGGAAAATTCAGAGGAAGTGCTCACTCAGAATGTAATATTAATTTTAAACTAACACATAAAATTCCTGTTATTTTTCATAATTTAAGAGGTTATGACGGTCATTTTATTATGCAACAAATAGGGAAATTTAAAAAAGAAATTAATGTTATTCCTAACAATATGGAAAGATATATGGCATTTATGATTTCTGACTTGGTCTTTATTGATTCATTCCAATTTATGTCTCAATCATTGGATAACTTAGTAAAAAATATTCCAGAATTTAAATATTTATCTCAAGAATTTGATTACATTGAATTATTAAAAACAAAAGGTGTTTATCCATATGATTACATGGATTCATTCAAAAAATTCAAAGAAACAGAATTACCTTCTAAAGAAGAGTTTTATTCAATTTTAAATGAAACACATATATCTGACAACGAATATGAACATGCTAAAAATGTTTGGAAAAAATTTAAAATTAAAACAATGGGAGAATATCATGATCTATATTTAAAAACTGACGTATTACTTTTAGCTGATGTATTCGAAAATTTTAGAAAACTATGTTTGGAGTACTACAAATTAGATCCTTGTCATTATTTTAGTAGTCCTGGTTTAGCTTGGGATGCAATGTTAAAAATGACTGGAATTAAGTTAGATTTAATAACTGATATTGATATGTATCTTTTTATTGAAAAGGGACTGAGAGGAGGAATAAGTTATATTTCAAACAGATACAGTAAAGCAAACAATAAATATATGAAAGATTATAATTCAAAAGAAGAAAGCAAATACATTATGTACCTCGACGCCAATAACCTTTACGGTTGGGCTATGTGTCAACCTTTACCCTCTGGAAACTTTAAATTTATATCCGAAAAAAAATTTAAGAAATTAATTGCAAAAGGTAAACTAACTTTATAGTTGAATGTGATCTTGAATATCCAAAAGAATTACATAAAACCCACAATGATTACCCTTTTTAGCTCCTGAAAAATTAAAAATACCAGATCAATGGCTTTCTGATTATAGTAAAACTATTAAAACAGAATTTGAAATAGATAAAAGTAATGTAAAAAAATTAGTTCCAACTTTAATGAAAAAACAAAATTTATGTAGTTCATTATAAAAATCTTGAACTATATACACAATTAGGGTTAAAAGTAACAAAATACATAAAGTATTAACTTTTGACGAAAGTCCTTGGTTAAAAAAGTATATTGATTTTAATACTCAAAAAGATCTAAAGCAAAAAATTCATTTGAAAAGGATTTTTTTAAGTTAATGACAATTCTGTATTCGGTAAGACGATGGAGAATTTACGCAAGAGGGTTAATTTTAAAATTTAAAACACATGATAAAATATTTTATAAAAATACATAGCCAAACCTCATTTGTTAGTTCAACGATGTTTAACTCTAACCTTTTTGGTATTCATAGAATAAAAGAAAGTTTGTTATTAAACAGACCTTGTTATGTTGGAATGTGCATTCTAGATTTATCAAAATATTTAATGTATGATTTTCATTATAATTACATTAAAGAAAAGTACAAGGGTAATTGTAAATTATTGTTTACTGACACTGATTCATTATGTTATGAAATAAAAACTAAAGATGCATATGAGGATTTTTATAAGGACAAAGATTTATTTGATAATAGTGATTATGATAGTAATTCAAAATTTTATTTCGATAATAATAAAAAAGTAATTGGAAAATTTAAAGATGAAGCTGCCGGCATTCCCATTGTTGAATTTGTCTGATTAAGAAGTAAATGTATTCATATTTATTAAAAACGAATTTTAACATTAAAAAATGTAAAGGAATTAAAAAACTTGTTGTTAAGAAAACATAGTTCATAAAAATTATAAAGATACTTTGTTTAATTCAACCCAAAGTTATCACACCTTTAAAGATATTCGTTCTAATAAACACAATCTTTCCAGTTATGTTATAAATAAAACATCTTTATCATTTTAAATGACGATAAAAGATATATTCTTGATAATGGTATTGATACATTAGCTTATTCTTAAATTAATTAAAGTTTTTATTAAAGTTTTTATTAAAGTTTTTATTAAATTATAGAACCATAAATTGTTAACTGAATATTCATAACGTTTAAAGAATTAATATAAAAAACATCATCCATTTTAAATTCATTTGCATAATTAATAGAAATAGATTCATTTTTTCTGTTATTTTTTACATGATAACTTTGAAGAATTACATTTTCTTTATTTTTTAGTTGTAATTTAGATTCTCCTTTATCTAATTTAATTGCATCAACAAGAATAATTAAGATGCAATTAAAATTAATTCTTACATTATTACCATTTTGAACTAAACCAGGACTAGCATTTACAGTTTGCCATTGAAATAATCCACCATCGGTATCTTGAGTATAACATGTTAAAAACAATGGAGGTTTTCTTATTAATTACCTTTCTATTTGTTTTTTCTATTTTTTTACTTTTTCATTTATATTATTGAATTATTCCCATTATATTAATTATTCCAGTTAAATAAATGTCCTTTTTTATTAAAATAATTTATAATAGTTTTTCATTTACTCTTTGATTATGAATTTTTAGTATTTTATACAATAATCATACAACGGTACTTTATCTTGTAACATTTTAATGAAAATAAACAATAATATCCACAAAGCATACTTGTTTTGTCTTGATATTGAACATTGTTTTTATTTACATTTGGTATATACTTAATTACTTCTTTTGGTGGAGGAAGTCCAAATGGATCGAAGTATATATTATTAAAGTAACAAACCCAATGTGTTCCAGGACCAACAGAGTCATCCAAATTTATAATTCCACACTCGTCATTTATTTTTAATTTTAGTAAATTATTTCTACTAAATACACCCCTAAAGTTTTTAATTTTTAATTGTTTTACCCATTGTTCAATTTCAAAGTTAGAAATAGGTTTGTTTATAAATTTTATTTTTTTTTACTATAGGAATTGGTCTGTAAGGTCTCCGTTGTGAATCAATCTGTAGTCCTTTTCCACTTAACAAAGATGTAATCAAAGGTATTCCTAGACTAGCAGCCAACATACCTAAAAGCCACCGTCTTGTTTTTGTTTTTTGTGTTAATTTAATCACTCCAGATCCTACTAGTTGCTTTCTTTGATTAGGTGTAAGATATAGTGATATCATATTCTCTTATCATTAGCTACTGAAATCATACCATTTCCAAGTATTTTACTAACACCAGTACTGGCTAGCCCAGACAAAGCGCCAATGCCTAGAGGGGCTAATATTTTTGGAGCTATTTTTGCTGCCATTGGAAGAATTGTTTTTCCTAACAAACCAGCTAAAGCTCCTAAAAATCCACCATTTTGACCTTGACTGGACATTTGTTTCTTTGAAATTGTAATTTCTAATCCCTTTTTATTTGCAAGAGCTTTTTTAATTTGATTAATTGTGTTTTTGTTAAAAGTAAAGAAGTTTCCACGTAATTGTTCATGTTTTAATCTAAAAGTATGTGGAATTTTATTATTATAAGCTTGTTTCTAAATTTTTCTTTTTTCCATCTGTAAGGTTAATTTCATATTCAATATAATTTGATGCCATTATATACTTTATATTTATTTTAATTTATATTTATTTTATTTAAACAATAACAAGTTCATTTCCAATAGTATTTATTTCAACTGTTTCCTTATACAATACAATTGCGTAAACACGGACATGTGCTGCCGGCCGAACATTTAATTTAGCTGTTAATGTAATATGCTTAGGGTCATCTGTAGTTACTTCCTTTTTATATTCCAAGTTAAAATGAATAAATCCAAACAATTTTTGAAAATTTGATCTATTTAAAAGACTTCCAGTAGTTTTGTTATTTTGTTTATAATAATAATTAATTACATCATCATATATTCTTGATATACTTGTGTATTCTGTTTCCCGGATAAAAACACCATTACCAACTTCAAGACGACAAGATTCCAATGTACAATCATCATCTGCTGCATTAGCTTTAAATGTATCTAATAAATGTGGATTCTGTCTTTGTGCATTACTTTTATCAGGTCGTTGTAAATAAACAAATACATGTTGTGGTTTTGTTACACCAGCTGTTATTCTAAAAGTTATGTTCGTCTGTCGTGTATCAGTTGATTGTGTTATCATTTCCCGAAGGTATGACCATCTTGCTTTTTTAAATCTTTCAGTAGTAATTAGATCAAACCCAAATTCATTAAAAACCAAACGTGGAACCCATAGAATTAATTTTGTTACAATTACTCTACCAGGATCAGCAGCATTAGCTCTAAAAATTAATTCATCATCATCTGTCAGCTGTAGTGTTTATTGAATTTGACTTGGAGGTAAAATATTAGTTTCAAACCCTGAAAAATGAATAATTATTTAATGGAATTTTAGTATTTACCTCAGCACCATCTTGGATTAATAACTTCCCAGAAGCAAAAACCCGAATTATCATCAACAACAACAGTAGCAGTAGTATCTAAATAAATAATTCATTTGTTCCAGTTGATTTTGCATAATCTTCAGATAGTTCAACCAAACCTTTACATTTATTACTTTGTAAAATTATTACAGTCATAAACAATTTTTCCATTTTGTTTAACCACTAACTGATCAATTAATGAAGCTGCATTATTAATTAAAGCAATTTGATCTCCACTACCATAATCATTACCATTAGCAAGCTTATTTACTTTAAAACTTACTTCAAAATAACCATTAAACCAATCAAAATATGAGCTTCTATCATTAATTGTAAAGTGATATCCGTTTTTTTTGTTGCTTAACATTATTTCCCAGGACAATATTAAAGCTGTATCTATTGAATAGGAGTTAGTTCGTATCTTTCGCAATATTCTTTTGTTCTAAACTGTATATATTATATATTATTTTATTTTTTATTTTAGTTTTTATTTTAGTTTTATTTTAGTTTTTATTTTATTTTTTTTTTTTTATAAATTAATCTGTTAATGACGTTTTTGTTGAGCTGAAGTTCCAGCACGAGCTAAAGTCCCAGATCCTGACAATATTCTATTTATTCTCATATGAATATCCTCCTCCTCCTTACTATTTTTACTATTATTTTTTTCTTGTAATTCCTTAGCAATTAAATTACCAACTGCTGGAGCAGGTTTCTTTTTAAATTTTTCAACAATTTTAGCTGCAGCTAAATTTCCAACTTCTGTTCCAACCTTTTTTGTTCCACTTTCAAGTGCTGCTTTTCCTGCTGTTTCCAAAGCTTTTTTTCCAGCTGTGCTAATTGAAGATGCAACTCCGCTTGAAAGCAATTTCGTTAAAGTGTCAAAGATACCTGTTCCAAGGACTGCGTCCTCGGAGACCTCAGGTCTCCCGTGTATGATTTCTTCTCCTGTGTGAGCATCAACATAAATAAATATTCCTTTATTTTTATCATAAACTTTTTTGTACATTATATAAAACTAAAATTTAATTAAATTTCTTTTAAAATTAGTGTAAAACTTGTTTCAACCTCATTAAAATTAATTATTCTACCAAATACATCTGTAATATATATTCTAATTGAATTTATAATATATTTATTAATTTCAGAATATCCAACTCTTTGTGGTTCTTTTGTAAATGGATAAGCTCTTGTTAAAACTGCAGTACTTAAAGCATAGATAATATCACTGAAATTACCATCAACAAGTGAATTATCAATAAGATCACAATGAATGTAAATTGTATCCACAGAGTTAGTTATATTTGGTGTTTTAGTTCCCCATTCAGTTTTGTCTAATTTTTTTCTCAAATCCAAGCAATGTATGAAAATTTGATATTTCCAAATCCAACTTAAAATTATCTGTAATTGAAATCAAAATCTTAAAACTACTTAAATCAAATTCCAAACTTATTGGAGCAATGTCTGATTTATTAAATTCAAAATCATCATTACTTATTAATGTTTCCCTAATATAATTATTAATATCTGTGTAACTGTAAGAACCATTTGTAAATATAATATCTTTCCAATCCTTACCATTATGATAACGAATTCTTTTATTGTCATATTCATCACTAATATTATGCCAAGAATAGGTCATAGTGTTTAATACTATCCAAACCAACAACATAAGTTTATTTTTATCTAAAATTAAAGAACGACTAAATCTGATTGTAAAATCACTCGGTTTATTTTTATTATCTTTAACTGTTTCAGAACTTAATACTATTTTTTGTTCCATTTATATATAATTAAAAACTAAAGTTTTAAAACTTTAACTAAAAGTTTAAATTCAAGAAAAATATTTTTTATAAAACATTTCATGTTGTTCTGGTAAGAGTGAATTCATTTTTAATAGTTCATCAATTATTCTAATACCTTCATTTTTTAGTTCTTCATTATTATTTCCAGCATTAATTGAACCACAAATTAACTCCAACTCATTAACCAATTCTTCTGGATTACATGGACAAACGTCATAACCTTGTCCCCTAATTACTTTTTTAAATTTCATAGATCTTTTATTGATAGGTAATCCTGATTTTTCTGTTAATTCTTTGAATATTTTTCTTGAATGAATTGAATGTTTTTTATTATTGTTATATCTTTTATTAATTAAATCAATTAAATCATCATCTACTTTAGTGTTAATTACTTCTTTTCCAGTTATTCTATCCTTAGCAATTAATTTGTTTTGACCATAAAGTTTTTTAAGTTAATAATTAAATTACCATATTTTCCATTTGGTGAAACTTTATATGGGTATGATATTTTATTCCCCTTCCAAATACCTTTGAGTTTTAACAATTTTTTAAAAAGCGTTCATTGTATCTTTTAAGATTTCTCTATGTAATTCTAACTCCGAAACATACTCACCTGCAGCCGTAGGTTCTGCATTTGTAAATTCAATTATTTCATCTGGTTTTTCTTTACTATATTTATTTATATCACGAGTAAAGGCCTTTAATTTTTCGGTAACCTCTTTTCTTGTTTTTATCCAATCATCTTTATTTTTGTTTATTACTAACTCTGTTAATGTAGGCAATCCATATTCTGATATTATATCTTTATCGATATTTATATCTAAATTTGCTATAAATTCTTCTGTTAATTCTTCGGGAGGTTTTTTGGTGTCTTCAAGCTCACCATCTTCATCATCCAAAACCATATGATCTTTCGGTTGTAATAATCGTGTTGGTTCTCGGAATAGCTCTTCCAAACCCATATCATCTTCCGGCGGTAATAATCGTGTTGGTTTTTCCGATGGCCCTTCCACCATTTCTAGATTTTCTATTTCATGTATCTTATCAGCAAACTGTTTTGGAAGTAATGCTAATTGTTGTTTTATTCCAGGTAATGCTTTTAACTGACTTGATAATTGTTCTTTTTGACTTTCTATTTTTTCAGTAATTGGCTTATAAATTTCAGTATACATATCCCGATTTGTAGCTTTTCTTATTTTTTCTCTCATTATTTCTTCTCTAAGATCTCTCATCTTTTGCCCAACTAATTTTTTTCTTATTATCATTTCTTAAGTTTTGATTGCAATTTATATAATAATGTAAGATAATGTAAAATAATGTAAGATAATGTAAGATATTGTAAAAAAAATGTAAAATAATGTAATATATATATAAATGGAAAATTCCAAATTATGACAAAAAGTGATAAATCCAATAACTTTAAACAATTTTATCCTTTTATGCCAGATTCATGTTTTAGAATTTAATATGTGGATCTTCTGGATCTGGAAAAACCCAATACATTAATGCATATACTTCGAAAACTCTTTATATATTATGATAAATTATACTTGTATGCTAAAACTTAGAACAATCTAAATATCAAGATTTAATTAACAACTTAAGTCAAATTGCAAAAAAATTAAAGTAGATCCAAATGAAATACTTGAATATTCAGCTGATCCCAACCAAAATTTAACCTTGTGAAAATCTTGAATCAGAAAAACAAAAAGTAGTAATATTTGATGATTTTGTATGTGAAAATAAAAAAGTTCAAAATGAAATAACAAAATACTTTATTCAAGGACGTCAAAAAAAACTGTTGTGTTATTTATTTAAGTCAGTCTTACTATAAAACACCAAAGATATTCGAATTAACTGTTCACATTATATTTTATTTAAATATCCAGATAAAATGGAAAATAATAGGATTTGTAATGAACAAAATATAGATCGTGATACTTTTGCTAAAAGTAACAATCAAAAACATGATTTCTTATATATTGACAAACCAAGGAAGTTTTTAAGAAAAAACTTTACTGGTAATATATAATAATTATATAATGGGAGTTTTTTAATGATGTAAAACAAATAAGTGAACCTGACAGTATAAGTAAAGTTAAATTTGATATTGATTAAGTGATTATGCTACTAAAAAACAATACAAAAAGCTTAGAAAGGACATGGAATCATATCTTCACAGAAATAAGGAACTTGATAACACAATGAACAGAGCATTAGATATGGGAGGTAATAAAATAATCAACCTAGGAAATCCAGATAAATCCACCGATGTAGTTTCAAGACGATTAATGTTTAAAAAAGTTCAAAGTGTAATAGATGACTATAATCTTGAAGACATCAAATCTATAAAACAGACATTAGAAGAAGAAGTAAAGAATATTGAAGAATTAACAAAAGATTTTAAAAGAATTCATTATTTAAATTTAAACAATTACAAGGTAAATTGAAGAAGAAATTAAAGCTATGGTTGATTCTATTAAAGAACTTGAAGAGAAATCTGATTTGACAGATGACAACATAAAAGAAGTATTTCGAGTTAATTTAAACATTTTATTCACCCAAATTCAAGAATTAAAAGATAGCATGATTAAACATGAAGAACTAAAAGACAAGATTATCGAAGCTGAGAAAAAGTTACAAAATATGTATCAGTTAGAAATCAGAACAGAAATAAATAAACTAAATACTGAAACTGAAAATAAGCATAAAGATTTATTAGAATTATTTTTAAATAAACTTGCAGAATATAAATCTGAATTGGAAAAGGCAGCTTCACAAAGAGGTGATGATCATGACACAGCATTAGATGACTTTAAAAAGAAATTAATTCTAAAATAGATGACTTTAAAAAACAAATTCGAAAATTGGATTAGTATTGTTGACAACCGTCAAATTTAAAGTATGCAGACTTAAGTAATATTACAAAAAATTACAAGATGATATTAATGAATTTAATGCTAAAGTTGAAGAACATAAAAATGAACTGGACTTTGTAGTTGAAAAATCAGTTAAACAAGGAGAGTTAATTACTGCTAAATACTGAAGCAATTAACATAATTAATAATCAGCTAGAAATTTGAGAGAACAACTTGTAAACATGATTAATAATGTCGATGCACATCACAATATAAAGTACGAAGAGTTAAGTAAACTTAAAGGTTTTTTACAAAAAGATATTAATGAATTTAATGATGAATTTAATGATAAAATTAAAAAAATAATAAATGATTTAGACTCTGTAGTTAAAATATCGGATAAACAAGGAGAATCTATCACTGCTAATACCCAAGTAATTACTGCTAATACTAAAGCAATAACCGCTAATGTCGAATAAATTACCACTAATACCCAAGAAATTACAAAAGTAAAAAATGTGTTCTTAAAACAAGAAACACAATTAGCTAGAACAAAGAATACTGTTGACAATCTATCTACTTCTGAAGTTGCTAACAACAAAACGACTGATGATTTAGCTGAAATAATTCTTAAACTTAAAAAGAAAGACAGGAAATAGAAAAAAGGTAGAGGAAGTGAGACATGAAGTGTTTCTCTTTGAATACTATTATAATCATCCTTTTGATTACATACAAATGAAAAAGTATTTTGACCGTCGTGGTGCTTGGATACATTCAACATATAAAAAATGGCCGATCTGAACTTTTAAATATATTTGAAATAAGACCTGGAATTTTCGTAGATTATGAAGATTTTATAAACACAAACCAAGAATATAAAATAGATGTACTAGATATGCTTTGAGTGGTGTGTTTATAGTCAGAAAAACCGGAACTTATATAATAGATATTAAGATTTTATTAAAGGGTGTGAGCTCTTTAAGTGAACCGTATAAACCGACTAAAAGCCCAATATCACATTTTATATTTAGGTGGCGGAATGATAGGCCTCAGGATGATGTTTTATTTGATATATTTGATAATGTAAATATAACAGCTGAGGCAGCTGAGGACTTTGACACTGATAAGTTTATATCTATGTATAAAGAAAAAAATTACAATTTAATCTAAAACAAGGAACAAAGTTTGATATTCACCCGTATGACGATTCAGCATCTACAGAATTAACATTTATGCTTTTGATAGGTAGTTACATTAGATTCTACATATCGGATGAACCTGTATCCTCTGATAGAAGCAGACTTTTGGATTAAAGGTTTAATTAAAAGCTTAATAACATACAATATCAAGACAAAACAAACACATTTTGTGGTTATTATTGTTTATTTTTCATTAAAATGTTACAAAATGGTATAAACATTTATGATTTATTGTATAAAACACTGAGAGTAAACAATGTAAAACATAATGAACAAACAATTATAAATTATTTTAATAAAATGAGTTAAAATGTATCAAGAACGTAATATTCTTTACTACTAACAAAAATGTACCATAAACGTATATTCAATCATGCGTGTGATTGTAGAACAATCATACGGTTGAGTGATTTCAATAACATAAACGTTAAGTAATGTTCAGTCATGCGTGTGATTGTAGAACAATCCTACGGTTGAGTGATTCTTACAACGTGAAAGTATTATAATGTTCAGTCATGTGTGTGATTGTTTTACAATCCTACGGTTGAATGACTACTGTGAAATAAAGTTTCATTCCTTCAATTCTACCGTTGTATGGATTTTATACTAGCAAAGAAAGTCCTAGTGTGTCGTCTGATACAATATTACACCGCCGGTGAATGTTCTAGCTGTGTACGGTACTAAATCGTTTCTTTTCGTTTCTCAATAATATTCACATATTCCTTGTTATTAGAGTCTAAAATCATATCCTTTTTATTCGATTTTATTAATTGATCAATTGTTTTTTTCAATAAGTCCGTTCTTATCCAAATTCCAGAATATTTGTCACAGTATAGCAAATTCTATTCTTACATCGTGCTGTTGTATCCATCCTCTGATATATAGTATCTTTACAGTTATCTTTGTAAAAGTCTCAAATAATCATATATCTGTATAAGTCCTTTCTTTAATTATTTAATTTTATAAGACATATCCTTTGTTATAACTGTTCAAAATGGCGTACCTAAGTTCATAAATCTGATGCAATAACACAGTCACGATTATGATAGAACGTTCTAGCAATGCGGAAGTTCTCTCGAGTGGATAAATATGTGTCTCTACTTCCTGATTTAAACGTAGTAGCTGATGTGTTTACATTGTATTAAGAGGTTATGAAAAAGGCTATTTGTGTTTTCAGTATGGGTTTTAAAGTTTCTTATGACTTTTTAATGAAATATATTTTGTATAAAATTTATATAAAATATATGGGTTTTTTGGTTTGTTAATACCTTTGCAAGTTAAATCAGAGGTATTTACAAAGTTTAGTAAAACCTGTGGTTTTTGAATTGTCCGGCATTGGTCAGTTCGGACCAAGGGTCAAAAGGTCAAATGGGGTCAGATGTCTCAAAACCATCCTAATATTCACTACTCAAGGGAGATAGTACTATATATGGGAGCAAAGTTCATGTGGTAACTGATAATTATCACAGGTCGCAGTAACGTACCCAGGACACAGCATTGAAAATTGTTTGCCCCTGTGACAATGAGCCATAAGAAAGGTCTTTATGAGCATTTTGACATGTGCATTGCTTTCATGTCCGTATTTCTTTTTCAAAAACAAACTTCTTTAGAAATGCTAGGCCGTCTTTTAGGCAAGTAATTTATACTCTTAGAAATTTTTTATTTCAAAGTCCAGTTGCAAACAGTTTACGCACAATGAGCGAGCAACAGCGTAAAAGCGGTAGTTTTTTCTCTATCCAAATAAATCTCACACATTTTTATCACCAAAGACCCTATTGAAACCTGTTTGGGACCATGTCCGTCGCGCTTTGAGGTCGACGGATGACAATGCAACATGACATCGCAACAATGCCACAAGACACACGACAATGCGATGTGACATCGCGACAATACGACATGACACACAACAATAATATTGTAGTTTCCTGTCACATTGTCGCCTTTAAAAAGGGTGATATTTCGCATTGTCGCGTTGCATTTTCATGTGTCGTGTCTCATTATCGCGATGTCTGGTCGCATTGTCGTGCGTCGGGGTCTGACTTTTGCTGTTCGCGACAATGTGACACGACACGCGATAGCGCATGGGATGCTCGACAATGCGAAGCGATATTTCGCATTGTCGTCTTAAAATTTCATGCGTCGTGACTGTGCCAGAATCATGACATATGACATTTCCAAACGACACACGACAACGTGAAGTGACACGCGACAGCGCGGAGCGACATTCGACAATGCGAAGCGACATTTTAATAATGTAGCGTCGCATTGTCGCGACGTCTTGACGCATTGTCGTACGTCGACCTCAAAGCGTCACGGGCAGCATACGACATTTTAAACAGGAGGAAGAACTTTTCTAAAATATATTTTACATCAACTAAGGCTCTAAAGTAACACAATTTGGAGTATATCAATTATTTCTATGGAAATAAAAGTTTTGTCCGTCTTTACGATCTGTAGACTTGCGTCGCATTTTTCGCATTTTGTTTTAAATTCGTCAATTTCATTTTATCATAAAAACCGTTAGGAGTAAGATACCAAACTGATATTTGTTTTAATAAGTAGTTAAAAATTGTCTAAACCAATGTGAAAAAAAAACAATTTTCTTCCCCGACGGACACGTTGTCAGGAACATTGGTTAATCTTTGCCATTTTTGGCTTAAAATATTAGCCGTAAAATAAAGAAAAAATCACTTAAGTGCTTAATATAAAATATTTATTTTGGGTAAATAACTACAAATGAAAACTTGTTTTAATAAAAAAATGACATAATCTGAAACTTGTGACAAAAAAAAACAAACCAACAACATCTATTCGTCCGTATGTACGTAATTTAGGATTAAAGCTGTATTTCCAAAAATGTCCATGTTTTTCATTAACTTCAAATAATTGTAGAATGTTCCAGACACAAAATATTTTTATGAAATAGCCTTTTTGAATTGAATCTTAATATTGTCTAAATAGATAAGTAATTTGTATATTTTTACTGCCGTCGGGGGGCCGTCTCAAAATGTACCATTTTTCGTGAAAATATGCGTACGTCTCCATATATAAGATAGAGGGATGGGCCTTGTCAGAGAAGTCATATCTTCATAACCTGATGTCGATGTTTTTAAATGATACCTTGTTGCAAAGCACAAGCCAGTAGCTAGAGAAAACAGGTCAAGTTGGCTTCGAACCCGGTCGGCTAGGGGTCAAGGTTATGTTCATGTTTCACGTTGTAGGAGTGAAATAAAGCCATTACATAAAATTGATAATACACTAGTGTAATAAAGTTTTGACATTGATATTGATATTTTATAGGAGACGTTGGTCAAATTGACCTATTTATAATAGTTAAAGAAAGTAGAATTGTTGATGTTTCAGCAGGAAAAACTAACAGGGGATAAAAATAATATTACATTTGCGACATTCCACATAGATCTAGTATTTATTAAACTTGTTGAATATAACTGATAATTTAAAAAATATTCAGTAGAGCCTCGCATTTTATTATTTTATTCTACTCATTTAATAACTTCAGTCCGAAATGACACTTATGAAATATCCTCTTTTTATGTGCATTTTTTTCACTAAGTCAACGACTATAATTCTGATCTGGCTGAGTATAATTGCAAACAGATCACCAAATTCACAGATTCACAACTTAACATGCTATATAACAATCTGACTCTCAGTCAAATAGTCTTTGAGATAACTGCAATAAAAACTTGTATGTTCTATGCTAATGCATATTTTTACTAAATCAAGGGACATAACTCTAGCCTGACCAACAGAAATCCCAAACAAAACCCCAAGTGCATAACTTCACATGCTGAATAATATCCCTATTATGCTTCATGCCCTTGACTCAGATACGTTTTTACTGGTCTGGCCGAGTGATATCTAAAAATAAATATCTGGTAGACAACTTCACATGCCAAAAAGTATTCCTATAATTTTGAATAAACTTAGGTCAAGTACTTTCCAAGAAACCTGCAACACAAACTTTTAGGCCATTTTATACATATTTTTGACCAAGTAAAAGGCCATAACTCTGGACTAGCTGTATGAATTCACAGTTAAACACCAGGTGCACAACTTCACATGTTAAATGACAATCCTGTGATGTTTGATGAATCTGTGTCGAATACTTTTTGAGATATGCATGACACAAATTCTGACGGACATACATATTTTTGACTTAACAGACAAATCCCTGTTAAAAGACTGGGTGCACAATTTGATGACTCTGGGTCAAATACTTTTTGAGATATGCACGACACAAATTTGGATGGACAGACCCAGTTCTCCCAAAAACTTTTGGGTGCACAAAATGTACTTTCAGTAATTATAGGATATTAGCAAGAGCAAATTGAGGGCTAGCTGTTTTGTTCAATATATATTTATGCTCAGAAGGGAATGAATAAATAAAACACCAAACTGTATTTATCAAGTTAAAAGACAAGTTATTCTTGCTATGATATTGTTTTGATAGTTATTAGTTTACATATTTATACGGAATATAACTTTACTAACAGTTGAAATGTCTACTAGCAGAAATTTGTATTACCTTTGAGAGCTTGCAGTTCTTGAATCTTTGCTTGGAGCGTCTCTAATGTTTTGTTTTCAAGCTTTGCAATTTTTTCATCAATGTCCTTCTCAAGCTCATGCTGCTTTGCAGTTAGTGTATCCGATATTTTCGTTCCAAGAGCTTCCAACTTCTCAATATTGTTACTATAGTCTTCCAACTGCTGGTCAACATTCTTCAGTGTAGCATCAACCTCTGTCTTCTTATTTTCAACAACCTTGACAGATTGTTCTATCTCCGATTTCATCCTCTCCATCTGAAATTCTATGCGAACCATCTTCTCCAACACTTTCTCTTCAAAATCATACTTTGAACAGTGTGGTTCTTCCGAATTTACACGAAGGAAGAGAAAGAAAAGAAACAAAATTTTACAATACAGCATGTTTGTGCTTTCCTTAAATACACCGTTACGTCCTTTCCGTGCCAGAATTATTGAAATGTGTGAAAATACACCATCTGGCTTTATTTCCTGCTACAGCATGTGTGTGAGGGATGTTTAACAAGTCTTAAAAGTTCCATAAGGCTTTAGATTTTATGTTAGAAACAGATAAAGAAACTGCCCAATCGGAAAATATGCATAATTTAATGGTTAGAAAAGTACTACTTTCAATATTACACATGACCTTATACAATTTGAACCATAAAGGGAGGTAATCAAAATAATGGATTTAGTAATAATTTCTGCAATGTTGATAATGTATTCATTTATTTATTTATTTGGGTTTTACGGCGCACCAACACAGTATAGGTTATATGGCGCCAAACAGGATTACAAATTTTGGTTTCAGATGATGTATTCAAACTTAAGACAAATATATGGGACAAAGTTTATTGAAAGTAGGATTTACCAAGAACATAAACGATTTTATGTTGAAAACAAAGGAATGGCAACTACATTTTAAACAAAGGCATTATGAGGCTTTAACCTATAAACTGTAAAGAACATTTAGATTTTTCTGACGCAAATTTATATAAGTTGGAAGCCTTTCATCTGGGTTACAGAATGTGTGCAATTGTACCAAGCTGACAACCAGTGCCTGATATAATACCTGGAGGCGCTAATTGGGGTTTTCCTACACCACTGAAAGCTGGAACAGTCGTCAAATGATATAAATATGTATCAGTGCTACTTAACACCAAGCAAAAACAAAAACATGCTTAAGAATTTATAAACTTATAGAAAAGCATTTGCTCATAAGTAACAATACATAAAATAACAAGCTGGAAATTTTCTATGCAACTTTGTACGTATTAGACCTGCATTGTAATTGCTAGACGAGGCAAAACTGGAACTAGGCTAAACTAATGTGCAAATGTAGCACAGTTTATGACAGGGTAGATAGGAATCAAACTCCAAAACAGTGTTTCTGCTAGTTACCTCCCCTGACATTTGGAACACAACAAACATAACAAGTTGCTCCTTTGTATACATTTTACAAGCAACAAATGCAATTTTTTTACAAATGAACTGTGAACCTGATGTCATACACATTAAATAAAGCAGAATTCTAGTAGTCTTAGATACTTTCAAACTAGTTTATGGGTCCCAAAAGTAGATTTTCAAATTTTTACAAACACTCAGTTATATGACAAGTATAATCACACATGAATTTTTTTATCATGGCAAAGGACCATGTATGATAAGGGGTGTTTTGGGCCCCCGATCCAATTTTGTTTTTGAATGCATCATTAGATTATAAAATATGTCTATTTTCTTGATTTAGTTGACAAATATCTGAATAAAGTCAGTATTTTTAAAAAATACTGATTTATATATGCATGCGTCCAAGTGTGTGAATATTTAGTTTATGAGTGGGTATGCTTAAAAAGTGCCATACTGAAGTAATTATTTACTTAAATTAGAACTTGACCTGATCATTCATTGCTAATACAGCGTACAATTCATTTTGGCATTTAATACCCATTATAATACTTGAATAAGAAAAACAATATAAAGGGAGATAACTCTTCTTTACTCAAAACAGCTGAAAAGTAAGGTAAAAATTGTATTTTCTCAATTTTCCAAAATAAAGACACATCAAGAAATATTTATTGTTTTATATCTATTTTATCTAATTTTGTAAGTTTAGAACTTGTCATGGTTACAAATCTAATTACTTGTTACCATGGTAACAGATTGATTTTTTATGCATTGTTTTTTAAAAGCATCCATTATTTCTCCTCGAATGTTTGTGAATGACCTTGTCAAATCAGTGTAAAACAAACAGCAGGTTGACCTGATACTATAAGATTTTCAGTAAAGCATTTGATAAAGTGAGCCATGAGAAAAGTGTCAGCTGGACTTGGATATGGAATTCAATTCTTCCAAGTGTCAAGTTATCCGCGTCAAAAGAAGGAAATATCCTATTCCCTAATAATACCACCTGCATAATACATTACTAGAATATGTCGCCTCAACAGAATACCTTGTCGTGGATATCTCAAACGATCTGTCGTGGGACGCCAATATAAATAGGTCAACCAAAAGGACAAATCAAACTCCATGGCATATCAGACCCTCGTCAGACCACAGCTGGAATATAGTTCCGAAGTATTGTCTCCGTACACACAAACCAAAATAGAAGCGGTCCGAAGACGGGCAACACGTTGGGCTATGTCTGACTTTGGCCGCAACTCCACTGTCACTGACATGCTATACAGTCTAAAAATTCCGCAGGCTAGATCTCCGGCTCTCTCTAATGTATAAAATCTCAAATCAACTGGTTGCATTCCCCATGTAAGATTATCTCATCCCCTTAACAAGGCAATAACGCCATTATCATTAGCTGTCTTACAGGGTAATCTCTGTCACCACTGACAACCTCGAATATTCCTTTTTCCCCAGGACTATAGTCCTGTGGAATAATCTTCCACCTGACATTCCCTACCTTCCAACCCTTGAGCAGTTTAATGCCGCTGTTTGCAACATTGAACACACTTCACCATAACCTTGCTCTTCATCCCTGTTTTTATTTTTAGCTCACGAAGTGACAAGGTGAGCTTTTGTGATCGCGTGGCGTCCATGCGTCCGTAAACTTTTGCTTGTGACCACTCTAGAGGTCACATTTTTCATGGGATCTTTATGAAAGTTGGTCAGAATGTTTATCTTGATGATATCTAGGTCAAGTTCGAAACTGGGTCACGTGCCGTCCAAAACTAGTTCAGTACGTCTAAAAATAGGAAAACCTTGTGACCTCTCTAGAGGCCATATTTTTCAATGGATCTTCATGAAAATTAGTCAGAATGTTTACCTTGATGATATCTAGGTCAAGTTTGTGAAACTGGGTCACGTGCCGACAAAAACTAGGTCAGTAGGTAAAATAATAGAAAAAACTTGTGACCTCTCTAGAGGCCATATTTTTCATGGGATCTGTATGAAGGTTGGTCTGAATGTTCATCTTGATGATATCTAGGTTAAGTTTGAAACTGGGTCAACTGCGATCAAAAACTAGGTCAGTAGGTCTAAAAATAGAAAAACCTTGTGACCTCTCTAGAGGCCATACTTTTCAATGGATCTTCATGAAAATTAGTCAGAATGTTAACCTTGAAGATATCTAGGTCAGGTTCGAAACTGGGTAACATGCGGACAAAAACTAGGTCAGTAGGTCAAATAATAAAAAACCTTGTGACCTCTATAGAGGCCATATTTTTCATGGGATCTGTATGAAAGCTGGTCTGAATGTTCATCTTGATGATATCTAGGTCAAGTTCGAAACTGGGTCAACTGCGGTCAAAAACTAGGTCAGTATACTAGGTCAAAAACGGGTACAACAAGATGTTACATAACACTTTTAACTTTTCAAAACAGACATAATTAAACAATCCAAGCCCTTTGCGCTGTGTAGTTTTATAAAATGAAAAATAAGACAGGAAAGGTTTACAATATTAGTAACAAAGTACGAAATATATTTTTTTTTCTGTCTATTATACATTGTAACTCAATAATTTACTATGAACTATCTTACAAACATACATAAACAATATGAGATTGAAACACATCACTGACCCATCTTGTGGTGTAAAAGAGCAAAATTATATACGTTACCATTTACTTCCTGTTGCAATTCACGTTTAAAATAAGTGGTTGAAAGTAAATACATACTGCATTGTCTTCATTTTATTCAAGTGCGCAAGAAGTCACTCTGTAATTGTACTCAGGAACTGACTCATGAAAATTAGGGAAAATATTCATATAGTTATCTATTTATATAGCAGTTTCATTCATTTGATGATCATCAATTAAGATCAGATTAAGTTTCATATATACATGATTTTTGAAACTTTGTTTTATGTTAAAAGGCTTTCCTAACTGGATACCTGGCCTTGTTGTTACTGACATACATTGAATCCCACCAGGATTGTATTAATTCTTTAATCTATTATTTAGGATTTCAATAATTAATATGATTTGTAAAAGATAAAACGAAAATGTTTATTCCCATCCCAACGCGTAAGTATTTCAATTTATTTTTAAGTATATTTAATTGTTCAAATTTCTTCTTCTTAGAATACCATACTTGTCTTCCTTGTACTATTTGTCATTCTTACAGACAATTAGTCCATACGGACATTTGATATAGGGATAGGACACCAGCACTTGAGATGGATTGTGTTTAAAAGCCGTCTTCTTAGAATACCACACTTGTCTTCCTTGTTGTACTATTTTGTCATTGGTAAAGACAATTAGTCCATACGAACATTTGAAATAGGGACAGGACACCAGCACTTGAGATGCATTGTGTTTAAACGCCGTTACTTCCAGTTAATGATCACGAATTTTTCGAAAGAAGAAATCCAAATTTAGTGGATTGTTCTCGATCATTTAAAGTCAATTGAGATGATTGTTTTCCCTTGAACGGAACAAGGAACTTCTAAATCACGTATTGGCTCTTGAGGCATCGCATGTTGTAAAATATTTTAATATCTTTTTCCTGATATAAAGATGCAGAAGAATTTTCGGAAGTAAACTAGCTAAATACTTATTAAAAGTCTAATTTGTAATTGTTGCTGACACCACTTGATTATTTATAATATTATTTACTTTTGTTTAAACTGTTACGCCCCGAAATACATTTTTATAACACCGATCATTTCGTTTTTCAATCATTTGAAACTATCTTAGCGATGTCTGTATCTTGATGGCCAATGGAATGCCTAATAGCCAAACATTTGGAATGTGAAATGTTTTCTACAGGCAACAAGTTATCTACATGTACAATGTATATATGAAGAGATTTTACATACTTTGTTATTTTACTCTGACATCATTCTGTGATAGCATATTGCATCAATAATAAATCACACTTCATACTATCGTGGCTGAAACCGACTTCTTACCAATCAACCAAGCTTTCAAGGACATCTGCCAAAGTACTGTGTTAAGAGGCGGTAGGGTATGGCTTATAAAAAGCGCTGCCTTTCTAATTTAGTACAGTTTTCCAGATTTATTGCATACAAAATATAAATAGGCTAAGGACTTTCTTTTGTTTGTTAATTAATTATGAAGCAACAAAGAAAGAAAACAAGAGGGTCACGATGACCCTGTATCGCTCACCTGAGTATATTGAACCCCATGTTTCAAACTGATGCTAAAATATTAGAAAGTAGATCAGTAGGTCACATTTATGGTCACTGAAAGACAGTTTAAAGATTGGTATGCAAAACTGTACATGTCATCCAAATTTCAAGGCTGGATCTTAAACTTGAGTGGTCACAAGCAAAAGTTTACGCATGGACACACTGACGACGTAGACCTACTGACCTAATTTTTGACCACAGTTGACCCAGTTTCGAACTTGACCTAGACATCATCAAGATGAATACTCAGACCAACTTTCTTACAGATCACATGAAAAATATCGCCTCTAGAGAGGTCACAAGATTTTTCTATTATTTGATCCACTGACCTAGTTTTTGATGGCACGTGACCTCGTTTTGAACTTGAACTAGATATCATCAAAGTGAACATTCTGACCAATTTTCATGAAGATCCATTGAAACGTATGGACTCTAGAGAGATCACAAGGTTTTTCTATTTTTAGACATACTGACCTAGTTTTTGATCGCACGCGACCCAGTTTCAAACGAAATCACTTCCGCATGACGTCACAAGATGTTTTACTTACCTTTACGCCAAGCTCTCCAGTTTCGTCCCTTTATATGGCTATTTTTAGAGTAAAAATGTTCGGAAAAAATACCGTATTTGTTCAAAATTTACTACGAGCGCACCTTAAACCAATTTTCTTTCATGTATCATTCTCCGTGTTTTTGTAATCCTCAACACATATCCAAAAACTAAAATTGTTCTCCCCTGCGCTCGTATCGTAATTTGTTTATAAAGTGCATGAAAACGTCTAAAAATGTACAAACTCTGTGTTGATGACATGAAACTAGACCATGGATCATGACTTTTAACGCAAAACTGATACATTTTTTCTTCAAAAAATGTAAGATTAAGCCTTTATCTTTCAAATATTCCATATCGTTTAGATGTATTTTTACTTTCATTTTCTTCGAAATTTGGGGGCTAAAACTGTGCCTTATCATACATGGTCCTTTCTGGATTTCTTAGCAATGCAATTCAGAAGATTTCTTATTATTCTTCAAAGCAAATAACAATCATTAATATAAAGTAAGACATAAGCCACATTAAACACAACTTACAGCCCTGGAAGCAATATGGTGAAAGATAATTAAAAACTGCTACGGTATCTATGACAACACAATTTTATTTTCTTAATCTGTTTTCTTTATCACAGAAAGTATTTGCCAAAGATATGTCTGTTTTATCAAGAGCTTACTTCATGCCAGTTAGGCAACTTGGAGCCTGGCTGTACCTTTATCATGCAAAAATACCAGAACAGTTCACATAACTGGCTCAAGATATTTTGTTTTATCAGTAACTTACCACATGGATAAATATCTAGAAATTCTAGAAACAAGAGCGAGCTCGACTTTTCCAAGAATTGATGTAAATATGGGGTCAAAATATTACCAGAGATTTTCAGACAAAAGAAGGAAAATAGATGAGACAAACAATGTACCTGTATTTGTGGAACTGGATAGGTCTATGGCAATGTGTAATGATATTGTAGTGATCTTGCAGAAGAAACTGAATCAATTTCCAAGTCAAAATGACCATAGTTCAGCCAAAATGCTTGACAGAGTTATGTACTCTTGCCTACAGAGAGTATCATAATATACAAGTAATAAAAGTTTCAAAGCCATATGTCAAACAGTTTACACAAAATATGAACTGGTACGAAAAACTTAACCAAGATTTGTAAGTTAAAAGGGGCCATAATTCAGTCAAATCCTTAATGCAGTGATGTACACTTGCCTAAAACTGGACATGGTGATGGTACACAAATGTTGAAAGTAAGTTGTATATCAAAATATTTCGTCAAAATGTGGACTTGTACAAAAAACTTTACCAAGGTATGACGCCGACGCCAATGTGTGTAGCAAACAGTCGCGCTAAAAATATCACTCTCTATACTTCTTCATTTATATGAACATTATAAAGATTAGGACTGGAAATATATAACAAGTTTATAGTGATTTGAATCTTACCTTATTATTTACATTTTGGGAGAGAATTGGAAAGCTGTATACCAAAATAAAGAGTTTTTGATACCTTACACAAAACTTTTCTGCCATTACAAAACTTGACAAGAAATGTTAGCATGTCACAGTCATGTGCAACAGTTCACTAGTGTTGTTGGACTCAAATTTTATGAATAATCATGATTTAGCCAAGTTTAATCAGGACTGCATCAAACAAAGTATTCTTCAGTCTGACCTAGTGACCTATTTTCTGAAAAGACTTTATAACAAATGTTATGGTAGGAACAGATAGTTAAACAGAAACTATTTTTGTATTTGTTTATACATGTATTATATTAACAGATCTTTTAATAAAATCAGTATATATCAATCAATATTTAAGCCTAGGGCTTAAAAATATGATGTTCATAAGATGTTTCAGCTCACTGGCATCATACTGTACTGAATTCATACAATTCTTTTTAAACAGTTTAAACATTGTTTGCACTCTACTTTCCACTACAGTTCCATGGTTTTACAACAAGCTTCTCTTTTTCCTCTTCCTTGCACAGTCATTTTATTCCCAGTGAAAACATGACTTGGCAATATAATTTCAAACTCATTAAATCTTCCTCTGATATACATGAAGTATACATGTACATTACAAATGCTTAAAAAATGTTTGATTATGAGTGTCTTCCTTGAGAAATCTTTTCAATGCATATGTAACAGTTTATATCACAAATAGTTCAAACTTCAATATTTTGGCTATCTTCCAGCAATTTCAGAAATTTTATCTCCGTAACTGTATTTTCAGTACTTAGTCAAAATTCAAGATTTTGTAGCAAAATACATGTATATAAAATCAATGCCACTTCCAAATACCACAATAACTAACTTATCAACACTGCTGTTTCTGTCTTCTTCCAATTTCCCTGAATGAATCTGTAGCTTTCTACAGATGATGTTAAAGACATCTCTCATCTTCAGGTTTATATCCATAGAATCTACTTAGTTTGTGTTCATCTATATATTCATAGCTTAGAGCAGATGCTATTTTTTATAAAATCCTTTGTGTTCATGTTTATATCAATACTACTTTGTGTATAACTTACAGCAGATTCTATCTTTTATAAAATCTTTCGTGTTCATGTTTATACTGAATGTTCATCTATATATCCATAGCTTTGCTCAGCGCAGATTCTATTGATGACATTTCTCGTGTTCATATTTATACCAATACTAGTGTGTGTTCATCTATAAATCCATAGCTGCCTGCGGAAGAACATAACTGTATCGCTCATAATTAACACCTTATTCATTTCTGTAATTTCTTGACACTTTCATTGGTCCAGCTGCCAGGAGTAGATTCTTCCTGGTAAAGTGTATAGAGAGTACTGGTGTTGCCTTGGTAGCAAAGCTTCCTATCAAAAGGTTAGGATTTTCATTCCTGAAAAAAAGAAGAAAAGAAACAATCACTGTCAGCAGTTATACCCATGTGCTTACTTACACAGTTCTTTAAATATATCAGTTCTTGCTATCTGTAAACAATACAATGCATCTTCGTTACATATTGTTCACTTTGAACAACCTTTCAATTACTAAGACAAAGAGAGAACACAGTTTGTGAACTGGTTTTCTTATTTTGTCTTACACACATTATTATCTGATCAACCTCTAGAAACAGCACTATGTATTCATGTCCATGTAGGACAGAGTGAATGCCCATGTCTTCCGATATAAAACATTTTGATCTATTTCTCTTACTTTTTCTAATTTCTTTTAAACAAGAGGGTCATAGTGGCTTTAAGTCGCTCACCTAACCTTGGCTACTTGACCTTGAATATATGTATGACACACACTGAACGTGAAAATTATGATATGGTATTTTATGGTAGAATAGAACTTGAAAATAAAAACTCTTCTCTAGACTTACATGAAAACAGTAGCACCATGTAATAAGTATTGCATGTGTGGCTAAAATATTCTGAAAAATTCTGTTCATTGAATCATTTACAATGTTACAGACTTTAAGTGTTGGCAGCCGTGTCCTAACACAAATATAATCTTAATAATGCGGTTTATTTCCTTGCTATAAAAAAGCTAAAAAGTGTATGTAAATTTCTTTTTTACTCTTTTGATATTGTACATACAATTTTATGACATGTATTTATCTTACAGAGTTTGAAAGTAAAATTAAAGAAGCTGACAGAATGTTTGCTGAGCAAATCTGATGATGGAAAAGGTAAATCATTCAGAAAGAGGACAAGATTTCACAACGTCTAAACAACAGTGTTATTAACCCTGATCATGCTGGACACAACTGATTCTGCCTTTGCGACCATTCAGTCAGTATCTTTTTGGTATGTACCCCATTTTACAACTTTACAGCTAATGGTACTGTCCAAATTCAAAGATGGACAAGTTCATTATAGAAGTTTAGAGGGGCAAGGGTTAATTAAATAGCCATGTTTTCTTTTATGGACTACTAGGGATGTTCAATAGTAATGTAGACTGGCTGTTCAACTTTGTTCATATTGCAATATACATGAAGTTTAATTGATACCGTTATAACCAATCACATGTCTGCTAGCGAAATAAATGTCAAAAAACGTCAAATATCTATATGCTTCAGTTGCATGTACGTTTTACGTCAACAAAGATTGATATCGTGTTAAAAATGAATATTTTTATTCTTCAAATAATACACTGATTTAATGGAAGAAATTTTTAAGTATATCTTTATGATATATATGAATAATAAAAATGATTATGAACAATACTGGAAACTAAGTTGATGTAACAGAGACGTTGCTAACATGGGCCGGTATGTGTACTCCTTAAACAAACTTCCACAAAACATATATAATGCAAGGAAACATATTCCAATTAGGTACATTTTAGCACATGCATTATTGTTCCAAAATGATACACATTTAACACTTCTTTGTTTGCTAGTTTTTAGGTTATGGCATCAGTCTATGTGTTTTATGAACGACCCTTGTACATGTGTCAAGTAGGTCACACCTGGGCCCATATTCATCAACGTTTAAGGTAGTGGACCTGTAATGACACTTGGCAATGTCCATGTGATTATGCATTTTTTGTTAGGCAATCCTTCATTCTTCGGACATCAATGAAGCTAAATGTGCAGAAGGCTTTCCGCTTTTTTCGTTTAAACCGGATAATGCTGAAATCACGTACGGTGAATACCTTATTTGGTGATTGTCAATACGGGATCTGCTACCTTAATGTCTGAAACTAAGACTGAAGGACGGAAAATATTCAGCTTGCCTTTACTCTGTTTATGACAAATTTATATTGATGAAGTTTTGCTTAGCTGTCTGTAGATGCAGGAAGCACGTTCAAGCAAAAAATTCATTGCAGTTTTTATAATCTAACAATGACAGATCATAATGAAAATTAAGCCTTTTCAGTTTCAGACTTAAGGTTGTTCTGCACGCTTAAGAACAGGAAGTAATGGCGTAACATTAGTGATCCGGATAACTTAGAACGAAGCTCAGATTCTGTATGCCGAAAATTATTTTATGAACTAACGGCAACCCGTCAGTATCTTTCTAAAGACAAAATACGATATTAAAAGATTCGACATGATAGATAATTCCAGATTGTGTCTTAAAATCAGCTTGAAATATGCTGATCTCTTTAATCATGGGCAAATATCTCAGAAACAAGCAAACAGACCAATAAATTTTATTTCACGATATTATAGTCTATATGAGCCGCGCCATGAGAAAACCAACATAGTGGGTTTGCGACCTGTTCGCTTTTAAAGCCTACTGCAATTAGAGAAACCGTTAGCGAACAGCATGGATCCTGACCAGACTGCGCGAGTGCGCAGGCTGGTCTGGATCCATGCTGGTCGCAAACCCACTATGTTGGTTTTCTCATGGCGCGGCTCATATGTTTATTTACGACTGTGAGAAATTTCATTAAAATCCACGCATGATAATATCTTTTTTTATTTGCCAAATTTTTATGTAGTGATTGCAGTGTCTGTCCATCTGTTCATTCGTCCTGGTTTCGTATCTGGACTGTTGTCTTTGTCATTTATGTATGTATTTCTAAGAGACTTGACACAAATGATCAGTATGACATGATGATGTGTTGCATACAAGAACTTTAAATCAGTCCCTCTTACGTTTTTAGCTCACCTGAACTTTGTTCAGGGTGAGCTATTAGTATAGGTGGATACTCTGATGTCTGGCGTCCGTCGTCTATCGTCCTGCGTCAACAGATTTTTCTTAAACATCTTCTCCTCTAAAATTACTGGTCAGAAATTCACCAAACCTGGTCAATAGCTTCCTGGCATGGACCTCTATCAAGTTTGTTAAAATTGTTCACCTTGGCCCCTTTTAGGGGCCTTCTGAGCTAAAAATAGAAAAAACTTGGTCTGTAGTATCAATGTAATGGTTCTGTTTGGTCCCTTTTAGGGGACACCAGAGCTAAAATTTAA
Organism: Mercenaria mercenaria; assembly: GCF_021730395.1. NCBI lineage: Eukaryota > Metazoa > Mollusca > Bivalvia > Venerida > Veneridae > Mercenaria > Mercenaria mercenaria. Next base: position 6,783,547 of record NC_069378.1, read on the forward strand.
AAACAAACTTTTTTATCATGAATTTTGTTGTATTTCCGGTCCGGTCTGTAACCAATAGATTGATTTCAAAAAAATTGGCACCAATGATCAGCACAACATGATGATATGGTGTGTGCACGAACCATAACTGTATCCTTCCTTTTGGAGTTATCTGCCTTTATTGAATGTTCTTGTCCAGGACATAACTCTAAAATCACTGTAGGGAATGTATGCAAATTGCACACAATGATAGAAGACATTTAAAGAAAGCAATATACATGAACCATAACTCCACCAGAGTTATTTTCTCAGTTATCTCCCTTTATTCAGTTTTATATTATTCGTATTTGAACTGATTATTGTTACAATAGATAAAGAACATTTTTTATGAATACTGTCTCAGACCTAAACATTGATGTGACAATGGGACAATAAACGTCAGTTACCTCTTTGATTCAAATGAAACAGTATGGGGGCATGCACGTTTTCAAATGTAGTCGTTTGTTAAAGTATAATTCTGAAAATTTGAAAAATCAGGGTTTTATGAAATTGTACATTGTGGTAATTTTTTATCTGAATGTGAAGACCTACCTTAAAACTGTTGAATATGTGTCCAGCAGTTTATTTCTTTGCTCAGTGGCTATAAATTTGTAAGAGAAAGTTTCTTGGAAATCAGTCATTGACATGACACGACCTAGCTGTAAGTTTTCTATCTTCAATGTGCCTAAATGTAATCAAGTTAACTTAAATCTTTCTTACAAGATTAAAAATCATGAGACATTAGTATGTACAGAACTAAATGAATTAGAAAAAATGACTTTTTATTATTCGCCCGAAGGGACATATTATGTTATGACGCCGGTGTCCGTCTGTCCATCCGTCTGTCCGTCCGGCCGTCCATTAGCAATTTCGTGTCTGCTCTGTAACTCTTGAACCCCTTGAAGGATTTCGAGAGAACTTGACACAAATGTTTACCACAACGAAATGACGTGCAAAGCGCATGTTTTAGATGGCTCACTTCAAGATCAAGGTCAAGGTCACACTTAGGGGTCAAAGGTCATATGACTTTGTTTCGTGTCCGCTGTGTAACTCTTGAACTGCTTGAAGGATTTTAAAGAATCTTGGCACAAATGTTCAACACATCTAGACGATTTGCAGAGAGTATGTTTTGGATGGCTCACTTCAAGGTCAAGGTCACACTTAGGGGTCAAATGTTCTATGACTTTGTTTCGTGTCCGCTCTGTAACTATTGAACTGCTTGAAGGATTTTAAAGAAACTTGGCACAAATGTTAACCACATCGAGACGACATGCAGAGCGCATGTTTCGGATGACTCGCTTCAAGGTCAAGGTCACACTAATGGGTCAGATGTCATACCTTCGGGCGTATATTGCTCCGCATTGCCGTGCTCTTGTTCATTATGTAACAGACAATGTATGCTTGCTTTCACATGTACAGACACAGTTTGGTTAAGTTCAGACAGTGTTATTAATGATAGTACAGTTATATCAGAGGAACTCTGAGAAAATGGATGAGGCATCAAGGGAGGTAAGAACTGTTTGTGATCGGGTTTAATGTCTTTTCCAACAATTTTTCAGTCATATAAACGACGGGGGTAAGAACTTACAGCATGTTTATTTTATCATATTAATACTCTGCTAAGATTTAAAGTAATAACTTTTTCAATATGACTGAGAATGACCTTTACTTCATTTTATTCCAGACAAAGGTAGACACCAGAGTAAAATTACCAACTGTCCACAAGCAAGCCGGAGGTCTTCTCAATGGAAGAATTTGACACTTCTGAAGGTTGAACCATTAAAAAAAGTGAGAGAAAGCTCATCATAGCACACATTTATTGAATGGCTTACTGATCAATAATCCTTGACTATTGACCAGAAAGCCATTCAGTAAGTGTACTATATGATATCAGAAATAGATTTTCAGTTTTGTTTTCAAGTTTTCACATAAATAGGCATTGATGACTACAGACTGGTCATATTGCAAAAACTTTAGACTGACGATTGATATAAGGGATCATGTAACTATTGTCAGTTTCTATGCTAGGGATTATTTCATGACTAGTTTACTTAATACAAGTATTATTTTTAATAAGCGTATGATTTTGGATACCACATATTTTCATGCTCCAAGATAAGTCACATGACACTGTCAATGTGTTTAAATTTCAAGGATTGTGGTTCCCATTATTAGATGCCCTCATGTTTCCACAGAGAAGAATTAAAGATATAGACAACAAGGATATTCTATCAGGTACATGGATTTTAGCAGGTTTGAATCCTATGATATAGCCCTCAGGTACATGGATTTTAGTAGGTTTGAACCCTATGATTTAGCCGTCAGGTACATGGATTTTAGTAGGTTTGAACCTGTAATATAGTTGACAAGGTATTCTGTCAGATTGTTTTGCAGCAAGTTTGATGCCAGAGATATCAGCTACAAGGGTATTCTAATAGGTTCTCAGATTTTAGCAGGTTGTAGCTTGTTATGTAGGCATCAAGTATTTTCTGTCAATCACATGGTTCTTAGTAGGTTTTAAGCCTGTGATATACAGTATGGAATTTTTTTCTGCCTGTTCAAATTTACTTGTTAAATACAAGCAGTGTTTTTGATAGAATTTATATAGGTATATAATAAAACAAGGATATTCTAGTAGGTACATTAATTTTAGAAGGTTTTGTTGTATTAGCTTATTGACTTATGCAGTGGACACTAAATTAAGCTTCTTGCATTGTGAAAGAAAAAGAAATGCCAGTTTTTCAGAGGTGTACAATAATGTCTAAAATATCTGGGGTTCTTTTTCAGATTTCAAACAGCTGATACATCATGTATTAAAAAATATGATGGGATACATAGCCCCACCTGCTATACTTCAAAAAATAATGCAGGATCCAGCATACAATACTGGAAAATTTGGAGAAATTAGAGAACTCATTCTCGGAATGCTCGAAACATATAATTATGAAAAGGTGTAGTATAAGTTCAGCCTTTTTAGCCCACCTGAGCCAAAGGCTCATGGTGAGCTTTTGTGACAGGTCAATGTCCGTTGTCCGTCGTGTGTCGTGTGTCCGTCAACATTTTCTAAAAAAATCTTCTTCTTGAAAACATCTAGGCAGAATTTCACTAAACTTCACAGAAATGATCCTTATGTGGTCCCCTTTCAAAAGTGTTCAAAGAATTGAATTCCATGCAGAACTCTGGTTGGCATGGCAACCGAAAGGAAAAACTTTAAAAGACTTTTTGACCAAAACCACAGGGCCTATGGCTTTGATATCTGATGTGTAGCATCATCTAGTGGTTCTCTACCAAGATTGTTCAAATTATCCCTCTAGGGTCAAATATGGCCCCGCCCCGGGGGTCACATAGTTTGTATAGACTTATATAGGGAAAACTTTGAAAATCTTCTTGTACAAAATCTCACGGCCTAGGGCTTTGATATTTGGTATGTAGCATCATGTAGTGGTCTTCTAATTAGATTGTTCAAATTATTTCCCTAGGGTCAAATATGGCTCCGCCCCGGGGGTCCATAGACTTACATAGACTTACATTATAAGAAAAAAAGTTTAAAAATCTTCTTGTCTGAAACCACAAGACTTAAGCCTTTGATATTTTGTTTGTGGCATAGCCTTTTGGTCCTCAACCAAAATTATTAAAAATTTACCCCTGGGGTGAAAAGAGACCCTGCCATGGGGGTTCCATGTTTTATATAGACTTATATAGGAAAAAACTTTAAAAATCTTCTTGTCTGAAACCACACAACCTAGGGTTTTGATATTTGGCATGATGCATTGCCTAGCAGTCCTCTACCAAAATTGTTCAAATTATGCTCCTGGGGTTAAAAGAGGCTCCGCTCCGGTGTCACTTAATTATTATATGAGTTATATAGGAAAAATACTTAAAAAATCATCTGATCCTTTTTCCAAGACTGTTTAATTATAGTTACCTGATGACCCAAAGTAAGATGAGGTCACTTGACTGTGATCTTGACCTACTGACCTACTTTCTTGTATTTTAAGATACAGCCTTGAAATTTTTATGACATACACAGTTTTGCACACAAATCGTAAAACTGAATTTCATTGACCATGAATGTGACCTACTGACTTTCTTAATATTTTATTATCATTTTGACATTTGAAACATGTAGCTCATATTACTCAGGTGAGAGATCCAGGGTCATCATGACCCTCTTATTTGTTATAAGTGGGCTAAATTCATAATACACTTACCAATAGCTTCACAAGGTTGCATTCAGTGTTGTTATATTTCCTGGTCTTTTGGGATCATGGAGTACATTTAGTTGATATGTAATAGTTCCACTTAAACCGGTGCTAGGGGGCGTGAGAGGTGTTGCATATTTTATTACCTCTCATGAACAGACTCAATCAAACCATGTTTGCTATTTTTTTGCTCTGTTGCATTCTTTGCTTCCAAAGGATCTTTTTACAGATTTTATTTAGTTTTCATGTTTATACAAAAAAATAGGTATTTGTAAGTCCAAGGTCACAACATCAAAGCATTGTGTCAGGAGGGATTCTGTTCTGTTGTTCATTTTCCTGTATTCCAGATGTTTAATTTGATGAAGTTGGTTAATGTGCATTATTTTAGAATTTTGTGAGCATTTGTGTTACTAAAATATCAATAAGAAATGCATTTTATATACATTTTAAGATCTTTTGTTTTAGAAATATTGTCTTGTATCCATGTTTAATTTCAGACCTTGATGATAACCTGTAAAAACCTACTCAACCATGACATCCATGATATCCGTCTACAGCTGAGAAGTTTGACAAATGCTGCAATGAAGGGATATATCCTACGTGGAGATCAGTGTAAAATATGTGAAGAAATCATGAATCAGCCAGATATAGAACTTGTCATGGTCTTCAGGTAAATGATACACTGTCATTAAAGTTCCATAAGGCTTTAAATTTTATGTTAGATAAAGAAACTGCTCTATAGGAAAATATGCATTATTTTTACAAAATAATGAAAGCATTTTCTAAACTTTTTTAGAAATTTAAATAAAATCTGTAGGCATGCAGCTTTAAGATTATATGGGCGTGTTAAATTTCTCTTTCATTTAACACTAGTAATTTAGTTTTATAAAAATGGCATTTCAAAAATATAACTAGTATTCTTTGGTTTCATAGAATTGCTTGCTTGTTTTCTGAGAGTACTGAATCTAATACAATCAAATACAGAAGACTAACAACTTCAGATGTATAGTATTGTCTTGGAGAACATTTGCCTAACCCAGGCGTCAGCTTTACAACCTTTGAATTGATCAGATGTTTGCTGTGTTTACCAGGATAACCTACTGGTCTCTTGATAAACATGTTCAAAGATGCTTTACATACATATACACAAGACAAATATTTGCTGTCTGGATCTGGTATATTTTGCAAAACTGTTTAGTTGATACATTATTACAAAATAATGTATTTTATTCTATGATTCCAGATGTAGCCATATCTATCATAGTTCCTGCCTGCAAGCTATAGGATCTGTCCATTGTATAGTTGGGGAGGATACCTATGTCTGTTACCTGTGTAGCCATACCAAACGTGGTCAGACACAGTGCTCACGATTTCATAGATATCTTTCAAACCCACAGACAGCGCAGATGTTGGGTCTCAAAACAGAAAAAGCTAAGGAGGTAAGATGGTTTAAAAGTAGGCTTTAAGGCCAAGCTTGGACTAAAATGTTGAAGCCCAAATGGCAGCAATGTCGGGCCCATTATTTGTTGTCACATAACCTCAGTGACTCAGACATTTCAGCCAATTAAAAACCAGTGCCCTACAATTCAGAGTTACAGCACATTCAGGATCTAATATATCACGTTTGACCCTTTACTGTGCTCTTGACCATTGAGATAGGGACTTCCCTTCTGTGGCAATACTCTGTTTAATTGAGGGAAATATTTCTGCCAAATAAAAAGAGGTTGCGCCATGCTTGACACTCATGGTCCGCTTTGCATTGCATGGTCTTTTGCCAGACTTTGTTGCCCACATTTTGTTCTGAAGCTTTCGTTTGGGCTCAAAAAAGTGAACCAATGTCTCGTCACCAGTGACGACATTTGCGAAAGACCGTGCATTGTAATTTGGAAACTGTTTAAGCAACAATTTTGCGCATTGCACGCGTGCCTCTTTCTGCTAATCTGTCAACAGATGGAGAATCCATCTAGCACAGATCTTTCTCATTTTCAAATTACGTTTCAGAATTGTATGAGCTGCTCCTAATGAGATGCCAACCATACAAGCTATTTGCCTAGCGGTGTATCTTGTATCAGTAGCAACTATTTCTTTTGCTCTAGCAACCATCTGACGTTGCTGTTTTCGACCGACAGACATGTGGTGCATCTTCTGTTGAAACTAACCCACATTTGAATTTCTTAAACCAACGAATAACTGTCGAATAAGACATTTCGTTATGCCCATAAACAGAACATATTTCATCAAAAATGTCTTTACACCCTATGCCAAGAATACAACGATTCTTAACATAGGACCGTATTTCAACGGCGTACGCTGACCTTCTTCCAACCATTTTTGTATTAGTATACACGAGTAGGCAATGTTTAGCGAGCGATAGACACAGCTAAAGTGAACGGATTTTAATGGGTGTGGTATCAATGTAAAGCTAACATGTTTATCTACCAAATAATCTTAATTTCTTCGTGATTGTCGCATTACTGAGCGAGATAACATTCTAGATGCATTCATATTTGAACAATCCTCGTATAATGTGGCTGGGTGGGATATCATGTCACGTGTCTACGGCATGATATTCCGGTGAGGCAGCACTATGAAGTTGGGCATTGTGCTCACTGCTACAAGTAGACACCATCGTCTATATGACTGAAAAATTGTTGAAAAAGACGTTAACCCCCCCCCCCCCCCCCCCCCCCCCCCCCCCCCGGCCTCCCCCCCCCCCCTACACACACACAGAGAGAAATAAATGCTCCATGAATATTGAAGTTATTGCTTAGACAAGAATTGACTTTGACCTTTAAGATAGGAATGCAACACGTCTCCTAACTGAGGTAAACCTTCATGCCAAATATAAACAAGATTGCTCCATACATGTCAAAGGTACAGTTCAGACAAAATTGGATAAACACACTATTTTGACAACTATATCAAGCTCACTGCTTGAAGCGACCCGACAATAAATTGTGTGTGTGTGTGTGTGTGCGTGCGTGTGTGCGTGCGTGCGTGCGTGTGTGTGTGTGTGTGCGGGTTTAACGTCTTTTTCAACAATTTTTCAGTCATATAAACGACGGTGTCTACTTGTAACAGTGAGCACAATGCCCAACTTTATAGTGCTGCCTCACTGGAATATCACGCCATAGACACGTGACATGATACCCCACCCAGTCACATTATACTGACACCGGGCTGACCAGTCCTAGCACTATCCCCTTAATGCTGAGCGCCAAGCGAGGAAGCTGCTAGTACCATATTTACGGTTTGGTATGACGCGGCCGGGGATCAAACCCACGACATCCCACTCTCGAAGCGGACGCTCTACCTCTAGGCTACCGAGGCGACTATTATGGTATACTGTGAAGAAAGGTGTTAATTTTTTTATGATAACCTCTTTTGAAAGAATAATAATTTAATGAAGTGCAAAGAATTCATGTTGTCATGCCTTATCGTTACGCCTTTTTCACCGATTTTGTTCGAGCCTCAATCAGGGCATTGAATTCTTCATGTGAGGAAGCCATCCAGCTGGCTTATGGAATGTCGGTGGTTCTACCAAGGTGCCCGCTTGTGATGAAATAATGCACGGAAGGACACCTGGGGACTTCCTCCACCATCAAAGCTCAAAGCTGGAAAGTCGCCATATGACCTATAATTGTGTCGGTGCAATGTTAAACCGAACAAAAACATAAACAAAATCATTCATATATGGGGACCACGGGTGCCCTTCCAAAGATTTTTTTCAGGCATTGACAGGCAGATGGAAAGAACTTCAAAACTTTAGCTTACTAGCATCCATGAATGGAATAATTTACCATATTAAGACTTGAACTAACGGTGACTGGGAAAGTAATTTTATAACTAGTGACCATAGTCACTTTTACATGGAAGCACTAATATTTTTTTTTTTTTTTTGTTTTGGGTGGGGGGTGTCCGCGGTATAGTGGTTAAGGTTGCCAACTTAAAATCACTTGCCCACCATCTCTGTGGGATTGAAACCTCTCTTTAGCTATAGAATTCTTTTACGTAAGCAATTTATCCAGCTGACTTATGATATATAATAATGGAAGGCCAATGGGTTATTATTGCCTGGAGGAGCAAAGGGTTCTTCCTCAACCTTAAAAAGTTGGAAGTCATCAGATTACCTACAAATTTATTGGTGCACCATTGAAGCCAAACAAATCAAATTATTGATACTTTAAAATGACAGTAAAATCATATGTCGATAATTTCGTGAAGGCTTCCCATTGTATTTAATGATTTTGGTTTTAGATAAAGTTTGTTTTTTGTAAGAATTATTTGTGCGGTTTTATTTTTGCCAGCACCAAATGTACATCTGTGTTATATTTACATCCTTTCTTTTGTTCACTTTTAGCTGGGAATACTGACAGAAAATGCAAAATCAGAATCATCAGCAAGAACGAGCCGCACAACCTCGTGTATTTTCCAACAGGAACAATTTCAACTTAACGTGGCAGCACCAAGAATATTTGACTAGAATCATTAATGACAAGGATAGAGGATGCAACTATTGCAACTGCTTCTGTATTATTGAAAAGTTGCCGAAGAGTTGTGATGAAAAAAAAAGTTTTGTTGAAACTACAAACTTTTTACTGAAGTTGTACAGTCGAACTTTGTTCGCTCGAGCTTGGATAACTTGAGCGCCACCCTTCGCCCAACTCATCCCTACAAAATTTCTGTATAATGTATATTGTCCCAATGCTCAAAGTGCGGAGAACTCCAACTAAATTTGCCTGTTCCGTTGAGTTCGAACAAACAAAGTTTAAGAGAGAATGAGAATTTGGCACGGCAACTATTTTGTCAGTGTTTAGCGGTTAAGTGGCATGGTAACTTCTCTGGAAGAACACGGCTACTTGGTAAAGAAGTCCTCATTTTCAGAGAGGTGTTTGAGGTGTGTAGACTGCTTTATAAAGGAAGCTGCTATGGTGACAAGATACTGTCAGGATAGTAACATCTGTTAAGACGTGAAGTAGAGGTAGATGTGGGGAAAGCTAGACTAAAGTAATACGATAACAACAAGTTTTGAAAATTGGTTGTAATTGTGAATATTTTATATAAATAGGCTAGTGCAATACAAAGTAATATGCTATATACATGTATATAAGAACAGTTTAGCTCTAAAATTAAAAGGATCTGTATGTCGTCACAGAATAGTATACAAGATAACATAAACCTATAAACATCTGAAAGAAGTACTTCATCTTGTTCAATATTAACATTGTTACACCATGATATTGTATAAAATTTACCGCAGTAATCCGATGAAAATACAGAAAATAAAAAGGTTTTGTAAAGATCAAAATCATTTTCTCTAGTGAAAATGAAGTTTTTAAGTTTTTATTATGCCATTGCAATGCCATTTCCTCATGTAGTGTTCATTCAAAAGATACTCCAGTCCTTCACTGAAACAAACAAATGTCCTCCATATACCATGCTTGAGTGAATATGAGCATCTTATATATATATAGTCATTATATGATTAATACATTTCTTAAAGCTTTCTGAAATTTATTACACATTCAGTGGATGCTCTAGAACAACTGAAGATGAGTGTATCCACAATATGATGTTTATTTATGAATTAATGTTCCAGAAAATGTGTTCCATCTGTAACTTGTATCTTGATCTATTATTGTACCAGAGCTACTACCAGATAATGCCTCTACCCATACCATCTGCCCAGCTGTCAAAACAGCCACTGTATCAGCAGTTGAGCACCCGTAGTTTGCATCTCCATAGAATGCTGCCACAGTATACTTGCTACCATCCACCATAAGACCGATGGTCAAAGCTTTGTTGATTATCACACAAAATACCACAGTAAACAAGTATGTTCCACTGGTGGTTGCTGTAAATTTGCCGGTCCTGGAGCTGTATGCATCTCCTTCATTGAAGAGTACAGTAGGAAACACAAAAGTCTGTCCTGCAGGAGCAGCACTGTCAGAGTTCAACCTTGCCTTGAAAGTTATTGTTGGTGTTACAGCTTCATCTAAAACCAAAGAAGGGCCTATTTAAAAGTACAAAATAAAAACACCTGACTTTTTACTGTTTATTCATGCACAGCTCTTCATGATCCTCTTCATGAATATTGTCAAAACTATCTACTGTACCTTCCAGGGGGAGTAACTTGAGTCAAGAGTTTCTAGTGATTCTCTTGAAAATTACAGAATAAAGCAACACTTTTGAAAGTTACATTTTTCAAATTACTTTAATAAAGTCACTCATATCAGAAATCTATTTTAACTGTGTATGCATTGCACAAGATTATCTCCCTGGGACTCGATAATATAAAACTTATAAAACTATCATTTAGTATAAAATTATATAATATATCTAGATCTTGAAACATCTGCTAGTATAATATTTCTATTTCCGAACAGAAATCTGATTATCTTCAGGGGTGGATCAAGGATTATGAGTTGAAAGGATGGGTTGAAAATTTTACAGATGGTCTGAGGATATGCTCCCCATCAAAAACATCATGTTTGCCATCCAAGCGTTTACTGTAAAATATCAGTTGTACTTGAAATACAGCTGAACCTGTCTTAGTGGCCACCTGTATTAAGCAGGCACTTGCTTTAAGTAGCCAGTCACCTTATTTCTCAAAATGATTTTTTGTACTTCATTCAACTTGTTTAAAACAGCAAACTGCCTTTAGCACCAAGATTGTACAGCTCCTTTTGCAGGCTGCTTAATACAGGTTTGTCTAATACAATTTACAAGCAGTGTGAGTTGCAAATTGAGGTACTTAAAAATTTTGAATCGCGTGCCAGATATGTTTTAATGGCAGTGTGGACTCAGCATAAGCGTATGAACTCGGGAAGTGTAAAACTTTATTTGGCTGACACAGAGTGAAGCAGGGTATCAAAATGACATTCCTTCTTTTTCAAACAATTCTGAGCATATTACTTTACCCTGAAGCTGACTGAAAATGAGCTGTAACAGAATTTAATAAAGTCTCATGCCCATGTCTAAATGAGCACTGCTAAATTAGTCCGGCTACCGATTAGATAATCTTTTTTTTCTATACCTTTTATCATTTCACTTAAATATTCTGAATGATCTCTCCCGGCTCTGATTATCCTATGTTTTAGAAGAAAAAGGACATAAATACATGTATACAAAATTTGAATAGCCTCAGGAGTTATCTCCTGTGAACAAAACACAGGATCTGAACACAGTCTAATTCGATAATCAACATAAGAGCTATATGACCAGCAAGGATCCAGATCTGTCCACATCCATCTGTTCGTTTATCAATTTCAGCACTTGTATGCTTCTGATAAGAGATCAGTATGGAGCCAGACCACACTACGAATGTGCAGTGTGGTCTGGATCCATACTGGTCACAAAGCCGTAACATTGGTTTTCACACAGCTGTGCTCAAATATTTCTATAATAACCTCGTAAATTCACAGAAATTAAAACATGTCATGAAAACAATTAACAGATAAGTACTATTACAAATATACTGAACAAAACAGCTACTCCCCATTTAAGATTTTGCTAATATCGTGATTTTGCCAATATCTTAACAAGAAAGCCATGGTGGTCCTATATCACTCATTAAAGAATCTGCCATTTTTGTGGGTTTTTTCAATGACTTCATTTAGACTCAAGGTCACTGACACTGGTCATTCAACGATATGCATTAGAAATTCTGTGTGTTGTTTTTAAAGAATTTCCCACAAACAGTTCAACTTTTTGAATATGGGCAGTAATTGTTCCCATTTACTAACAACTACAGTCAATGCCACTGACCATCTGTGTCGGAAATAATGACATTTTTTTTCAATGAAATTATTGAGAAAATGTGCAAAACTTTAATAAACAAGCAAAATTCAGTTAATTTATGTCTGCCACCAAATAGTTTGTTTTTTTGTGAATGTGGAAACAGTTTCTATACTTTAAAGATATTTAATTTCCAAATGAGCACAAATGATATATAATGAGACATGGTTTTTGGTTTCTATTTTTTACCAAATATCTGCTCTATAGTGGACTATATTTATATTAAGTTTAATGAAGATCCATCAATTGGTCACTTTATTGTTTGGAAATTTATGTATAGCATTAACTGAAGTCATCCTGAGGAAAGATGTGCATGCACCATTACCCTGTTGTGATCTACATTTGTGTGAAATTTCATTAAGATCAATCAATAGGTTACTTAGATAAAAAAAATTACAAAATCGAGGGGAAAAGCTATGATTGTACTGGGTCAAGGGGGATACTACTAAAAGTGAGTAAAGGTCATGTGCTAATTAATAAGTGTATGCAGTTTATAAGCATTTTAATTTTTTTACCAAAACAAGAGGAAAAACTGCCTTTGAATTATAAGCATTTTCAAACTTTTTAAACAAATGTAGGGAAAAAGACTCTGGTTTTACTGGGTCAAGGGAGATAATACTATATGAGCACAAAGGTCATGTAGTAATTAATAATTATGTGAGGTTTGCTGGTTCTAGCTAAAATATGTTTTGAATTATAAGCATTCAAATCAAGGGGTAGAACTCTGGTTTTACTGGGTCAAGGGGGATAATACCATGTGCTAGCAAAGGTCATGTGATAATTAATAATTATGCAAGGTTTGCTGATTTCTAGCTAAAATACATCTTTAAATTATAGCCATTAAAATCAAGGGGAAAAACTCTGGTTTTACTGGGACAAGGGGGATAATACTATGTACTAGCCAAGGTAATGTGTTAATTAATAATTTTGTAATAATAAGATATGATGCCAAAGATAGTGATGCTGACACCTTGGTGAGTAGAATAGTTCTCACTATTCTTCAGTCGAGCAAAAATGTGCTGAATTTTTTAAAAATTGGACAACTTTGAAGAAATGGTACTTCATGAGTTTGTAAACGACTTTCATGTTCATTAACATTTGAAGTTTGTTACATACTAAATGAGTCTGTATTTACATGAATTACAACACGATTTTCATGTGTACATGTGGCAAAGGTCATGCTGTGACACAAAAGAACCATAATATTTGATCAGATTTAAAAATAATGTTTAAATATCATACAAATATCATGATCAAACATTGGTTGTGCTAAATCCTGTAGATTTCTTATTAAACATTTTTTTGAGTGATCATTCAAATCTACACCTCTGTATTAAATTGTATTCAACCATTTTCTAAAACTACTTCATGTGTACTTTAGTAACTTTTTATAAAATGGGGTGTGGTAGTAAAATGAAAAGAAAAATCGTATCATTGCACGACTCAATACTTTTAATATTTTTATGTTATTAACTACTTGTTGATATGAATGTATGTATACTTTAAAAAAACTAGATGTGTGTCCATAGCACACTGGTGCCCCCACTTCCTGTCACTGTACATTGTTTCAGGACTCTAGGTGAAATATTTTCAAGATGTATGCAACACAAACGTTTAAGCATTTTATGTGTATTTTTCATGGACCATAACTCTGGCATGGCTGAGTAAAATCCCAAACAGAACACCAGGTACACAACTTCACACAATACATAACAATCCTCTGTTTTATGACTCTAGATCAAATTTTGAGATATATAGGACAAAATCGTTTATGCCTTTAATGCACATTTTTGACTAAGTAAAGGGCCATAACTCTGGTCTTGTATAGTGAAATCCAAAACAAAACTTATGTGCACAAATTCACATGCTAAGTAATATTCTTACCTAGTTTCATGACTATAGGCCAAACTTTTTAAAGACATATGCACACAAACTTTAAAGCACTGTAACGCACACACTTTAAAGCACTTTTAGACTTTATCACGTTTCACGTCGTGGTAGTGAAATAAAGACATTACATAAAATTTATAATGCACAAATGTTATAAAGCTTTGACTAAGACATTGTTTATATTATAGGAGACGTTGGTCAAATTGACTTGTTTATAATAGTGATTTAGATTTTGATTTAAAATTTTGATGTTTCAGGAAAAGCTAACAGGTGATAAAAATAATATTACATTTATGACTTTCCACATTGGATTTATTAAACTCCCCCAAAAATGCCATTTTCAAATGCAGATAACTCTTTTCACTACTGGTGATCTATGACTTTTATTGCAGATCTTTTGTTTCTTAGATGATTGTCCTTCAATATCCAAAGTTTGAAGAAATTCTGTTATTGGGAAAAATCTCGCCCATTTCATATACAGAGACTCTGGCGTGCGCCTTTAAATAATCCTAGGTCTAATACGTTCCGAGATATCTGTGACACAAACTTTTAGGCCCTTTTTATACATATTTTTTACCAAGTAAAAGGCCATAACTCTGGTCTAGCTTTATGAATTCACAGTAAAACACCAGGTGCACAACTTCACATGTTAAAAGACAATCCTGTGAGGTTTAATGAATCTGTGTCGGATACATTTTGGGATATACACGACACAAATTCTGACGGACATATTTTTAATAAGAGCAATCACTCTGGTCTGTGTTAAATACTTGTTAAAACACTGGGTGCACAATTTGATGACTCTGGGTCAAATACTTTTTGAGATAAGCACGACACAAATTTGGATGGACAGACTCAGAAGTGCTCCCAAAAACTTTAGGGTGCTCAAAATGTACTGATAGGATATTGGCAAGAGCAAATGGAGGGCTAGCTGTTTTGTTCAATATATATTTATGCTCAGAAGTGTGTGAATAAATAAAACACCAAACTCTGTATTTATCAAGTTATAAGACAAATTATTCTTGCGTTGGTATTGTTTTGATAGTTATTAGTTTACTTATTTATAGGGAATATAGCTTTACTAACAGTTGAAATGTCTACTAGCAGAAATTTGTATTACCTTTGAGAGTTTGCAGTTCTTGAATCTTTGCTTGGAGCGTCTCTAATGTCTTATTTTCAATCTTTGCCATTTTTTCATCAATGTTCTTCTCAAGCTCCTGCTGCTTTGCAGTCAGTGTATCCGATATTTTCGTTCCAAGGGCTTCCAACTTCTCAATATTGTTACTATAGTCTTCCAACTGCTGGTCAATATTCTTCAGTGTAGCATCAACCTCTGTCTTCTTATTTTCAACAAACTTGACAGATTGTTCTATCTCCGATTTCATCCTCTCCATCTGAAATTCTATGCGAACCATCTTCTCCAACACTTTCTCTTCAAAATCATACTTTGAACAGTGTGGTTCTTCCGAATTTACACGAAGGAAGAGAAAGAAAAGAAACAAAAATTTACAATACAGCATGTTTTTGCTTTCCTTTTGTACGCCGTTACGTCCTTTCCGTGACAGAATCAGTATAGAAATGTGTGAAAATACACCATCTGGCTTTATTTCCTGCTACAGCATGTGTGTGAGGGATGTTTAACAAGTCTTAAAAGTTCCATAAGGCTTTAAATTTTATGTTAGAAACAGACAAAGAAACTGCCCATTTGTAAAATATATGCGTAATTTAATGGTTAGAAAAGTGCTACTTTCAATTTTACACATGAACTTATACAGTTTGAACCAAAAAGGGAGGTAATCAAAATAATGGATTCAGTAATTATTTCTGCAATGTTGATAAAGTATTCAAACTTACGACAAATATATGAGAAAAAAGCTATTGAAAGTAGGATTTACCAAGAACATAAACGATTTTATGTTCAAAACAAAGGAATGACAGCCACATTTTAAACAAAGGCATTATGAGGCTTTAACCTATAAACTGTTAAAAAACATTTAGATTTTTCTGACACAAACTTATTTATTAAGATGGAAGCCTTTCTTCTGGCTTATAAAATGTGTGCAGTTGTACCAAGATGACAACCAATGCCTGATATAATACCTGGAGGTGCTAACGAGGGTCTTCCAACACCACTGAAAGCTGGAACAGTCATCAAATGATATAAACATGTATCAGTGCAACTTAAAACCAACCTGAATATTCATAAACTTATAGAAAAGCATTTGTTCATAAGTAACTTCACATAACAGAACAAATGCACCTTTGTATGTATTGACATCAACTGATTAGACCTGCATTGTAATTGCTAGATGAGGCCAAACTAAAACTTGGCTAAACGTATGAAGTTTAGTTTATGACAGGGCAGATCAGAATCAAAATCCAACACAGTGTTACCTCCCCTTACTGGTACGACTGTTTGACAATTTTCCTGTGCCAAGGTTGGACTGGAATCAGTATGATTACTGGTAAACAAGGAAAACAACTGGCACCTTTTTTATATACAATATGAGGTATTGTTGTGAACTGTGTTAAATGTATTCTACAAAATGTATAATTTATAAACAACATGGAGGATTACTGATTTTACAAAATACAATGTTAATGTAAATATACCAACATCAATGGCATAAATTGTCAAGTCTTTTCTATTTCTGCTAGTTACCTCCCCTGACATTTGGAACACAACAGACATAACAAGTTGCTCATTTGTATACATTTTACAAGCAACAAATGCAAATTTTGGACTGAAATTAAATCTATTTTGAACTGTGAACCAGATGTCATACACATTAAATAAACCAAAGTTCTAGTAGTCTTAGATTTTGGGATTGATTGTCACTTTCAAGCTAGTTAATGGTCCCCAAAAGCATTTCAAATATTTTTACAAATGTTCAGTTATATGACAAGTATAATCATACATTAAACTAGAGCTGCTTTTGAAAAAAGCGCATGCCTCCTACAACTGCCTAATCATCTCAAAAGTAAAAAAGTACACTTCAGGAGTAAGTTTTGGTTAAGAAAAGTACACTTCAGGAGTAAGTTTTGGTTCAGAAATTCACGGGGCAACTTGGTTCAGTAAGTTTTGTTTAGTGATTCAACGTGGACTTGGATGAGTGGTTCAGTAATTTTTGGTTTAGTGACTCAAAGTCCACTTGGATCAGTAATTCAAGGGCCATATATCCGAAGTGCCTGGGCAGATATGGCCGAAGACTTATTGGCAAACACATTTTGTTCAAGTTTGGTGAAGATCAGATGAGAAATCTTTGGCTTAGAGAGCGGACAAGATTTGTGACAGACAGATGGACACACTGACAGACAGGAGTAAATCAATATGTCTCCCACCACTCAGTGGTGTGGGAGACATAATAATTTATCATGGCATTTCTGGATTTTTTAGCAATGTGATTCAAAATATTTCTACTAATTCTTCAAAACAAGTTACAAGTTAATATAAAGTAAGCCATTGGCAACATAAAACCTTCATAACTTACACTACAGCCCTGGAAGCAATTTGTTGAAAGATAACTAAAAACTGAATCGGTATCTATGACAACACAATTTTATTTCTTTTCCAGCTGGAATAACATAATTCAAATCTGTTTTCTTTATCACAGGAAAGTTTCTAAATGAAAATTATTTTGACAAAGAACTGTCTGTTATATCAAGATCTTACATCATGCCAGTTAGGAAACCTGGAGGCTCGCTATACCCTAATCATACAAAAACATGTTTTCACCAGAGCAGTTTATACTAATAGCTCAAGATTACCCTCTATACTTCTTTTATACGAACAGTAATAAAGATAAGGACTGAAAACTTAACAAACTTATACTGATTTGAATCTTACCTTACTCTCTAAATTTTGAGAGAATTGCAAAATTGTAATAAAGAGCACATTTTTTTCTGTTTTCAATATGTTACACAGAACATTTCTGCCATTACAAATGTTGATAAGAAATGTTTGCATGTCACAGTCATGTGTAACAAACAGTACATCAACATATTTTTAACAAGAGGGCCAAGATTGCCCTAGGTCGCTCACCTGAGTAACATACCATAACAGAGTCATTTTACTCCCAGTGAAAACATGACTTGGCAATATAATTTCAAACGCATTATCTTCCTCTTATTCAAATATAGTATACATGTAGTATAAATAAAACCATACAAATGCTCAAACAAGGAGCTGCATTCAATAATCGCTTGATGCCCCCGGTGGCATCCTTGTCGATACAAAGTAACCTTAGTCCAAAACGAGGTCAAGTTCAAGGTCAAGATCAAACTGAGGTCTGAAGATGAGGAATGGTCACAGGTTACATCTGCATTAGTATCAAGTCATTCTAGTTAGAGGTATTGATGCTAGACGAAACGGTCCCATTTGGTTAAACTCGTACGGATGGACGAACGGACGGACGGACAGGGCAATCACTATATGCCACCCGCATCAGTAGATGCCGGGGCATAAAAATTTTTATTACGAGTTTATTCCTTAAGAAATATTTTCAATGCAGATGTAAAACTTTATATCACAAACGCTTCAAACTTAAATATTTTGGCTATCTTCCAGAAATTTCAGAAGTTTTATCTCTGTAACTGTATTTTCAGAACTTAGTCAAAATTCAAGATTTTGGTAGCAAAATATATAGCAAGTTTCAATTGACTCTCTCAATGCCACTTCCAAATACCGCAATAACTAACTTATCAACACTGCTGTGTCTATCTTTTTCAAATTTCCCTGAATCTGTAGCTTTCTACAGATGATGTTAAAGACATCCCTCATCTTCATGTTTATATCCACAGAATCTACTTAGTGTGTGTTAAAATTTGAAATTTAAAATATTTAAGACTCATAATCCTTTGTTTAAGATTTGGCTGCAACAGTTCCTATTTTCCATAATTGCTTTCTCTAATATATGTCAAAGGTTTGAATATTGATGAAAATAGCAGAAAGTTTCATTGAATCTATTGTTTTTATTACCTCCCTTTTTGGATGTAACTGTAACAGTTCATGTGCAGTATTAACAGGAGCGCTTTTCTAAGCATGTAATTATGCATAACATCTGTTTGGACAGCTTTTTTAACAGTTAACATAAAATTTAAAGCCTTATGGAACTTTTAATACTAAGATTGAAAGTCATATTCCTGTTTCAATATGGTTAGGGATGACCTTCACTTCATTTTATTCCAGATAATATGTTTAAATTTCAGGCATTGTGATTCCCATTATTAGATGCCCTCATTAAAAGAATTAAAGATATAGACAATAAGGATACTCTATCAGGTACATGGACTTTATAAGGTTTGTTGGCGATTTCAAAAGTCGTATATCAGCAAACAAGATTTACAAGTACGTTACTAGCCGTGGTCCAGAAGTCACCATGGTGCGTATATTTTCTTCGAAATGCAACAGGAATGACGTTGTTGCGCGCGTTAACGTCAGGGATAATGAATACACGCCTTTGCTCGAGTCTACTGGTTTCTGGCCCGAGGGATACACGTGTTACCCGTGGTTATCGTGTGCGGATCGTATGGCCAGACGCCAGCAGTGGAATGGTCCAGTGAACGGCTCGTCATCCGGGCCACTTAGAAGAGACAGCAGTTCTCATCCGGGCATCAGATTGGAACCAAACTTTTCCAGTTACAACCTCTTTTCTGTACTAGACCGGGATATTGATGTTGATTAAACATCCCAATATGTATTGAAACAATGTTACAGTGTAATGTACGGTTTATCCGTTGTTTTATTTCAAAAATCTTTTCGAATATTATTCTTTATGGATACACAACTCAAACATTTGAAATTATTTTCTTGGAACGCAACGGGCTTAATGAGTAGTTGTGCATATTTGTGTGATATTTTACAACCTAATGATATTGATTTCATTGGTTTATCGTAGCATTGGTTGTATGAGCGAGATTTGAACTTTATAAATAGTTTAGATAGTAACTATAAAGGTTATGCAGTATCTGACAAAGGTTGTTTGCTTTCAAGTAGAAATATACTTGGTAAAGGGGGCGTGACCCTCATGTAGCATAAAAACATGACAATTATATTATGTAACACCCTTATCAATTGATGATGATCGCATTATTGGGATATAATTTTTCAGTTGTATCTTCCATGTAGCAACCATTCCTTGCAGAAATACCGAGATTATGTTGATATGTTTTTTAACTTATGGAGTTTGTATTCTGATAAAGGCACTGTATTGTTTATGGGAGACTTTAATGCAAAAGTGTGTGACAATGGCAATAGTCAAGATTTGTACTTGTATAAATTTTTGAATGACATCAATTATGTTGCTATCGATACTTTACCTTTATGTTCTGGTGTTCAGTCTTCATTTGTATCATATGACGGTAATTTTGAAACACTTATAGATCATATTTGTTTACCTACTGAATTATGTGACTGTAAATATGCATGCAAAATATTAGATGATAATTGTTATAAACGTAAAAACAATTTTTCTAAGTGTGGATCTGAAAATAAATTCGAAGGCATAACTTATCGGGATGCTCGTGCAATTACAGATCGGTGGAAGAACTACTTTCAGGATCTCTATGCTGAATCCGGTTCTGCAGATTTTGATATGCAGTGGAAAAACGAAATTGAATCACGGGTTAGCGATCTTATAGCTGAACTGAACTCAAATACAGTTAACTTTAGTCAAGTACGTATTCTTCCTGATACTTTGATTCTGTTACTTAAATCATGTAAAAGAGGAAAAATGAATGTGTTTTATGAGCATCTTCTGTTTGGTGAAGACAACCTTATGTGGGCATTATGTCGCCTTTTCAGTGCTATGATTAAGTTTTCGTATGTGTCATTGTTACATTACACAAAGGCGGTAGGAAGCGAAAGGACGCACCTCAAAACTATAGAGCTATAACTCTGACCTCAGTCATCCAAAGTGTCCTTTTATTGCGTTGAAAAAGCCAAATACAAAGTAAGCTGAGTGACTAACAGGGTGGTTTCCAGGCACAGCTTGGGTGCACGATCACCTCATTTGCCGTTAAAGAGACTATATTTTTTGCCAGAGAGAACAATAGTAAGGCGTACGTTTGTTACTTGGACTGTCGTCAAGCTTTCGACAGGGTGTGGCAAACTGGGCTTATTTACAAATTAAGCAAGTGTGATTTAGATTCATTGTCACTTAAAACGCTTATTAACCTCTACAGCAGTATGACAAGTTGTGTACGCAATAAGAGCTTCACATCTGATTGGTAAAAGCACAATGCACATAATAACATTTATGCTCTATTTTGCATATATAATTGTACTGCATTGCAATTAACATGTATACTGTCATGTTTATAAGTTTCACAGTTGAATAAATTCGAGTAATCGAATGTAATCATTTTGTAATCATGATTACTTATCTCAAAGTTATCGAAAGTAATCGATTACAGACCCAAATTTAAGTAATTGATTAATAATCGATTACACCAAATACGTCCATGTAATCAATTAATAATCGATTAAACATGTCAGTTATCGACCACCATGTCTGCCCAAGGGATGAGGCAAGTGGGGGTGGGGGTGAGCTCACCTCTCCTATATCTTCTCTTCATAGACGGTCTAATTAAAGAGCTAGAAGCGTCCAAACAAGGTTTCTGCGTATATATTATTTGGACATTTGTAGCCGTACTGTCTCGGACAATATGGTCTTGCTCTCACTATCCAGACATGGACTTGAAAGAATGCTAGACATCTGCTACACATATTCTCGAAAATGGCGTTTCTTATACAATTCAGCAAAATGTTCGGTACTGGTATTCAACGAATCCAAGAATGACTATGCAAATCATACTAGAATCTGGAAACTTGGTGAAGAGACAATCAGTGAAAATGTTAAAAATACACATTAGGGATAATAACTGACAAATTCTTATCTGTAGATGGATCTGTTCATGAAGCTAGTATAAGGCTGCGTGGTACATTGTTAAGTGTTTTGAACAGTGATATTTCTTCTGGAACACTAAACCCTCTGACGTCTGCGAAGATTTCCAAATGTATAGTGCTACCAAAGGCTCTATATGGGTGTCCCACATGGATTATATGACACGATCGAACGTTTTAGAACTGGAACGTGCGCATAGATTCTGCGTAAAGATTGTTCAAAAACTCCCACTTAATCCCAATAATGACTTCGCATTGCAATCTCTTGGATTTACATCAATAATGACTTAACTTCCTAGGGCAATTGTGTAGACTTCCCTGTAATTACCTGGCAAAGAAGATTTTCGTACATAGACTCTTCAAATTTGAGCAATGGTGCGAAAGACAGAGCTTAGGCTTTATTCCTGATATTTTCAATTTGTTAGGGAAGTATAACCTTGTTGAAGTTTTACAAACATTTTTGAAAACTGCTTGCTTTCCATCTAAATTTGTGTGGGAAAATATGCTAAAGAAAAGTGTTTTCGTTGTTCAAATTGATACAGTGAAGATCAGACTATTTAATGGAATGTTTGAAGGGTTCTATCCAGGTATATTTATGGAGAATGGGTTGTGCTACCTATGGAACCTATGTCGTAAATTTCCAGCTTCAAAAAGGATCTGTTTCCGTGCCGTATTTATACTGACAAAGCTCCGGTCCTATTCTTGTCGTTCAATATGTGACAAATGTGATTCATTGGTTGAATATGTAATTCTTCACAAGATTCAGTATTGTACATTAAATGAAACTCTGCGGAAACAACTTTTGGTGGAGTTGCTTACGTCGACGATGTTGAGTATTTTAAAAGTTTCATGTCACACAATCATATAGATCAAATATTTGAATTACTGGCTGGTTGTGTTTCATTTGAAGTAATACTCTGGACAAGAATGATATAGTCCTGTACTGTGCAAAAGTGTTTCACTGCGTGATCAAGGCTTAACATGTGGAATGTTAGGAAGATACTTTTATTAAAATGCATGTACGATGTATTTTTGCTTTACTAGTAAGTTAAAAATAGTCTGTTCAAGTAAAGGTATCTGTTGTTTACTTGTTTACATTGAACACCATACTCATTTTATGTGCTGCTGAAATATTAACCGTAGAAGATCTTTCTTACGTTTCCATGTTTACAATTCCACATGTACATGTAATACTCGTCTTCATGCCTTATTTATATCTTGAATTTCGTTTCGTCAAGGTTTTGTGTTGGCAATACAAGCGACATGTTGTCTATAAATGTGAAATTTTGTCTATGATTCATAGAGATTTCTTCATTACAGTGAAATTTCCATATACTTCTCGAATGTTTAAATGCATGTTTCGTATTGTAAATACTGTTTTATTGTTAAACTGTTGTGTATTGTTCATTTCCTATTTGTACTTTGTCTGCAATGTTCATATTTTATATGTTTGTATGCTCATCATTATATGGTGGTAAATAAAGATATCTATCTGTCTATATATCTATCTATCTATGATATAGACACAAGGATATTCTTTTATGTAAGTGGAGTTTAGCAGGTTTTGATATATGAAATTTGACTTCTGGATGTAGGTCATAGGTCAAAATCACTATTGGAGGTAAAAGTAAAAATTGTTTCCGCTCCATAAAATTTTATTAGTTTTTCTGGGAAGGGCTTAATGTAATGTTGTTAGAACTTGTTGCCAAAAACATTTGCTTTTGTATTGTTGTAGTTCTATGTATCTACTTGCATGTATATATAAGCAATAAAATATGGTTAAATCAAGTTTTATATGCATTGATAGATTAACTTTGTGCTACACACACAAATGTTCCTCATGATAAGACAATGTGTAAACACATGATCTATGCTTGTCGATTAAAAGTCAAGGTCAGTGTTTAAAGTCAAATAAAAATTTGTTTCCACTCCATTACT
Source organism: Mercenaria mercenaria (assembly GCF_021730395.1). Classification (NCBI taxonomy): domain Eukaryota; kingdom Metazoa; phylum Mollusca; class Bivalvia; order Venerida; family Veneridae; genus Mercenaria; species Mercenaria mercenaria. The sequence goes on from NC_069378.1 coordinate 6,807,295, forward strand.
TTTATATGTATTGAAGGATTTTCTTATCACTACAAGCAAATGTTCATCGTAACTAGATATTATGTTGAATACATGACCCATGCTTGGTGGTCAAAATTCATGGTTACTATTGAAATTAATGTAAAAATAGTCTTTGTTCTTTGTATTAAGCTTTCTGCTCCATAACTTTTAATTGCATTGAAGGATATTTTTATTACTACACAGAAATGTTCCTCATGATTAGACTAGGTGTCTTACACATGACACAAGGTTGTCTGTCAAAGATCAAGTTCTCTATTGAAGGTCAAGTAAATCTGTTTCCTCTCCTTAACTTTTATGTGCATCAATGAATTATCTAAGTACTGCACACAAATGTTCCTAAAGATGGGACAATGTGTTGCGTACATGATCTATGCTTGTAGGTCAACGGTACAATATAAATTTAAGTAAAATTAGTTCTTGTTTCTTACCTCCTTAATGCCTTGAAGCTTTTCAGTCCGAACACTGTTGCCAAAAACCACAAGGGAAGAACACTAACAAAGTTTTCACTGGTAGGGGACTTCTGTATTGCCACTGTAATACTCGGTCACTTGTTGACTCATATGCAGCGGTCACTAAATTAAGCTTCTTACATTGTGAAAGTAAAAGAAATGCCATTTTTCAGAAGTGTACAATTAAGTCTAAAATATCTGTTTTTGCAGATTTCAAACAGCTGACACATCATGTATTAAACTATATGATGGGATGCGTAACACTACCTGCAATACTACAGAAAAGTATGCAGGACCCAGCTTACAATACTGGAAAATTTGGAGAAATTAGAGAACTCATTCTCGGAATGCTAAAAACTTATAATTATGAACAGGTGTAGAATAATTTCAACCTTTTCGTTTTATATCAATGAGGTAAATGTCATACTACACTTACCCATAGCTTCACAAAGTTTTATTCTCCATGTGTATGCAAAACATAGGTATTTGAACATTAGTCCGTGGTCACAACATCAAAGTTTTGTCTAAAGAGGAACCCAATTCTATTCTTCATTTTCTGTATTCAAGAACATCAACTAAATAAAGTTGGTTAATCTGACTTCAGACAAGTACAATATTTGAATTTCTCGAGCATTTGTGTTACAAAAGATATCAACAAGAAATGCATTTAAACTTTGAGTTGGTATAACTGATAGCCAAACCGAATTGTAAATGGAAATGAAATGAATGTTTTGACTTTAGAATTTTAGGAATATTGCAAAGACTTTATTCCTTTTTACACTATCTTGAAAAAGAAAACATTTTTCACATAGAAGCTTTAAAACATTTTGTTATCTCCCTTTTACCATGTTGGATGCCCCAACAAATAAATTGAATGAAATGTATTCTGAAAATAAGAACTGATACAAAGGGAATATGTACCTGGAAATCATTGCAGCAGCTGAATCCTTATCAGACGGAACAATGAATTGGAAGATTATATTGAAAACAAAAGAAATTTTCCAGACATTCTAAATGGGATGTAAACGAGATACATGTCTGATAAACAAGAATCAGTTTTTATGCAATACGGCCAACTGTTTGTAAAATAACAGAGCATGCAAGTCCAGTACTATTGATTGAAATCATTGTATAAACATTTTAAAATCCTCTGTTTTAGAAATATTGTCATGTATCCATGTTTAATTTCAGACATTGATGGTAACCTGTAAATTGAGAAGTTTGACAAATGCTGCAATGAAGGGACATATCCCACGTGGAAATCAGTGTAAAATATGTGTGAAGAAACTCATGAATCAGCCGGATATAGACCCTGTCATGGTGTTCAGGTAAACGATACACTGTCATTAAAGTTCAATAAGGCTTTAAATTTTATGTTAGGAACAGATAAAGAAACTGCCCATTTCGAAAATATACATAATTTAATGGTTAGAAAAGCACTTCTTTAAGTATTACGCATGAACTTATACAGTTTGAACCATAAAGGGAGGAAATCAAAATAATGGATTAATTAATTATTTCTGCAATGTTGGTCAAGTATTCAAACTAATGACAAATATATGAGAAATAGTTTATTGAAATAGGATTTACCAAGAACATGATCTATTTTATGTTCAAAAGTTCAAAACAAAGGAATTGCAGTCACATTTTAAACAAAGGCTTTATTAGGCTTAAATATTCATGGCGGGACTAATTTATGAGGTTTTCGTGGTTGCTCCACAAAATATAATCCCAACAAACAAATAGAACTTACAGTTATTACAGTTTTTTCTCAGTGAATTATCGAAATATTAGAGTGAAATATATATCATACTTTCAGAGTGAAAATACCAAATATATTTTTCACTGGTAAGAAATTATGAAATGGGTAAATTCACTCAAGACATGAAATAGAAAGAAAATGTGTTTGTTTTACATGTAAGAGCAAAATATCTTTCACTCATGAACATTTCAATTTTACATTATCACTTGTGGCTATGCCACTCTTTGCATGTTCACTCATGAAAGATATTTCAATCTTACACTGAAACAAACAAATATCCTCTATATCTTACATCTTCAGAAGTTGAAATCCTCTTATGCCAAAACACAACGAAATTTAATACAACAAAATTAAATGATTAAAAGCTGTGTTGATTTTACCAGGCATCAATGTATGGCTTATCTGTTCTATTGCATCCGATAAAATTTCAGTTTTAAAATAGTGGTATTTTTACCTGATAGTCCACCAATGCTTGATGAGGAACTTTTGTAAATTAGTTTATGTACCAAAGACTTACTACGAGCAAACAGTGATGCAGGTGAAAGACATTTCATTTAGGAAAAAAAGAGTAAAACAAATTTTATGTACATGTACTTTTTCATTTTTTTTTAAGAAAAAGATTGCAGTTGATATTAGATATTGAAAATGATGAAAAAGTATTGTTAGTAGAAATTTTAATGTGTGTCATATAAAAAGCAGGTAAATTTCTTTTGTTTTGCATTCAGGTGTGACTTAACACTATCGAGGGTTTTCTACATATTTTATTGACTAAAACAGTATTTTTGTGGACAAAATGTTCCTAAAATGCACAGAATCACTTTATATTGATAATCATGTTCAAAGATGCTTTACATACATATACACCAGACAGACATTTACCTTGATGCTCGCTGGATCTGGTATATTTATGTCTCCCGCCCCAAAAGGGGTAGACATATTGTTTTTGCCCTGTTCGTTCGTCCGACCGTCACACTTCAATTCCGATCAATAACTGGAGAACCATTTGACCTAGAACCTTCAAACTTCATAGTAGGGATTATGGAGTAGACGACCCGCATTGTTTTTTTTGGGTCACTCCGTCAAAGCTCAAGATCACAGGGGCCTTAACATGGAAAACAATTTCCGATCAATAACTTGAGAACCACTTTACCCAGAATGTTGAAACTTCACAGGATAATTGGGCATGCAGAGTGGATGATCTTTATTGATTTTGGGGTCACTCCATTTAAGTTCAAGGTCACAGCGGCCTGAAGATGGAAAACAATTTCCGATCAATAACTTGAGAACCAGTTAACCCAGGATGTTGAAACTTCATAGGACGACTGGACATGCAGAGTAGATGACCCCTATTGATTTTAGGGTCACACTATTAAAGGTCAAGGTCACAGGGGCCAAAACATTGAAATCCATTTCCGATTAGTAACTTGAAAATCATTTGACCTAGAACCTTCATACTTTATAGGGTGACAGGACTTACAGAATATCGTTTTTGGGGTCACTCGATTTAAGGTCAATGTCACAGGGGTGATCTGTCTGTCACACTTGATGTTTCATCAATAACTGGAGAACCATTTGACCTAGAACCTTCAAGCTTCATAGGGTGATAGAACTTACAGAGTAGATGACCCCTATCGTTTTTTGGGTTACTCCATCAAAGGTCAAGGTCACAGGGGTGATCCGTCTGTCACACTTGATTTTCGATCAATAACTGGAGAACCATTTGACCTAGAACATTCAAACTTCATAGGTTGATAGGGCTTACAGAGTAGATGAACCCTATTATTTTTGAGATTACTAGATCAAAGATCAAGGTCACAGGGGCCTGACACTTCATAGGATGATTGGACATGTAGAGCAGATGACCGCTATTGATTTTTGGATCACTTGATTAAAGGTCAAAGGGAACAGAACATGGAAAACGGTATCTGATCAATAAATTGAGAACCATTTGACCCAGAACCTTCAAACTTCATAGGATGATAGGACTTACTGAGTAAATGACCCTTATTGTTTTGGGGTCACTTGAGCAAAGGGGGCTAAACATGGAAAACTCTTTCCCATCAATAACTTGAGAACTACTTTACCCATATTGTTTAAACTTCATAGGATGATTTGACATGCAGAGTAGAAAAAGGTGGAAAACATTTCCAATCCATAACTTGAGAACCACTTAGCCCAGAACGTTGAAACTTCATGGAATAATTGGACATGCCGAGTAGAAGATCTCTATTACAGCCAACCATCAGTGTCTCTTTGACTTTCGCTCCTATCCCCTATTGACTTCTTGCCTATTACAACTATGCATTGGGGGAGACATGCGCTTTTCTACAAAAGCATCTTCTAGTTTGCAGCACTATATAATTGATACATTATTCCAAATTAATGTATTTAATTAATTATATAATTCCAGATATGGCCATAGCTATCATAGTTCCTGCCTACAAGCTGTAGGATCAGTCCATGTTATAGATGGGGAGGATACCTATGTCTGTTACTTGTGTAGTCATACCAAACGTGGCCAGACACGGTTCCATAGATCTGTGTCAAACCCTCAGACAGCGCAGATGTTGGGTCTCAACCAAGAAAAAGTTAAAGAGGTAAGATGATCTAAAAACCTTTTCAAGCAAGTAGGATTTAAGGCTAGGCTTGGACTAGAATGTTGAAGCTCAAATGGCAGCAATGTCAAGCCCATTATCTGTTGACACACCACCTCAGTAACTAAGACATTTAAGCCAATTAAATAACAGTGCTTAATAATTCAGAGTTACAGCACATACAGGATCTAACATGACCTTTGACCCCTTAGTGTGACCTTGACCTTTGAGATAGGAAGCTGGCATGACACTATGTCTCATTGACGTGAACATTTTTACCATATAAAGAAAAATTGCTCCATGAATATCGAAGTTTGGCTTTGACAAGATCTGATCTTTACCTTTAATATAGGAACCTATTATTTATGTACAACACTCCGTCTTACTGAGGTAAATATTCATGCCAAATATAAACAAGATTGTTCCATGCATGTCAAAGTTACTGTCCCAACAAAATTTGATATATTCAGCATGAGATGACCTCACAGGACAAACAACATAACTCTAGCTTTTATTTTGTTAAAACTATGTTCCTTATAAACGTTGAAATTTGATTAAAAAATTTGCATGTAATCAGGTTTCTCAAAAATTATTGGGTGAAATGCTTTTCAGATTCTCCATACATCATGAGATGACCTGACATGGCATTCTTGCAAAAAATATGCCCCTTTTTTAACTTTGAAAATGTTGCTAAAGCTTTTATATGTGCGCTAGTATAAGGTGGAAGGGCTTCAAATAGATGAGCGCACTGTCATTAGACAGCTCTTGTAAGATTGAAAAATTAGAACTAAGAACTGCTTGGATAAATCCGGATCTGCCTTGACCAACAGGGGGATTTTATGTGTGTTCTATTGAACCTGTGCCGCAGTTGCAATATAAACTTTCCTACCTCCTTGACCAATAAATACACCACAGACGAATTCGTACTTAACACACATTGAATATTTGTAAACCTGGAGGTCAGTGCCTGAATCTCCTGTCTAATTAAAAAAATAATGCTTTCACTCCTTTTTCATTGAACAATAACAGGCAATGCGATTCTCCCTCTTTTCAGCTGATTTCCTCTTTTTGAACAGAAAAATTTGAAAAAAGAAGTTGTCAGATTTGGCAAGATAAGTGCAAAAATTGTTATAGTGCTGAAAAGTGTAAAGGGCATCCTTTTACTTCCTCGTTTTTGGTCAGTGGGCAATCACATCCCTGAAATTTAATTCAAAAAAAGATATCTGTATGCCTGTTTCAGATGTCAGAGGATCCTCAGCATATACAGAATGTAGATTTAGTAAGGAGAGCCATGAGAACACCATCCAGGGTATGAAACTTCTGTTTACTCATAGTCATTCTTTTGAATGTATTTAATATCACACTTACCCCTCACCTCCTTTTGTTCATTTTTAGCTGGGAATACTAACAGAACTGTGTAAAGGCAGAGTCATCAGCCAGAACAAGCCGCATAGCCTCATGTATATTTCAACAGGATCAATTTCAACTAAACGTGCCAGCACCAAGAATATTTCACTAAAGTAATACAATAACAGCAAGTTTTGAAAATTGGTAGTCATTGTGAATATCTTATATAAATGGGCTAGTGCAATACAATGTTATATGCTATATACATGTATAAAAACAATTTAGCTCTACAATTGGAAGGATTTGTCTGTCGTCACATAATAGTATACAAGATAACATAAATCTATAAATATCTGAAAGAAGTACTTAATCTTGTTCAATATTAACATTGTTACACCATGATATTGTATAAAAATTAAACCTTTGAAAATACGGAAAATAGAAAGTGTCTGTAAAGATCAAATATATTTTTAACTCGTGAAACCAGATTTTGAATTTTTACTATGCCATTTATCCATGTAGTGTTCACTCAAAACATATTTCAGCCTTTCACTGAAACAAACAAATGTCCTCCATATACCATGTTTGAGTGAATATGAGCAATTGGGAAATATAGTCATTTATGATTTATACATTCATTAAAGCTTTCTGAAATTGTTTTTTATAACACTTTCAGTGGATGCTCAGGAACAACTGAAGATGAGTTTATCCACATTATGATGCTTATTTATAAATTAATGTTCCAGAAAATGTGTTCCAATATAAATTTGTATTTTGATCTATTATTGTACCATAGCTACTACCAGATAATGCCGCCACCCATACCATCTGCCCAGCTGTCAAAACAGCCACTGTGTCAGCAGTTGAGCACCCGTGGTTTGCATCTCCATAGAATGCTGCCACAGTATACTTGCTACCATCCACCATAATACTGATGAACAAACTTTTCTGGTACTTCACACAAAACGCCACACTGAACAAGTATGTTCCACTGGTGGTTGCTGTAAATTTGCCGGTCCTGGAGCTGTAAGCATCTCCTTCATTGAAGAGTACAGTAGGAAACACAAAAGTCTGTCCGGAAGGAGCAGCACTATTAGAGTTCAACCTTGCCTTGAAAGCTACTGTGAGAGTTGCAGTTTCATCTGAAACCAAAAGAAAGGCCTTTTTCTGAAACCACTAAATAAAAACGCATGTACTAGACTAAGTGTACATATTCAAGTTTATTCATGTGTACAGCTCTTCGTGATCCTCGCTGGAACAACAACAAGAATATTGTCAAAACTATCTACTGTACCAACCATGGGTAGTAACTCGAGTCAAGAGTTTCTAGTGATTCTCAGTATCTCTTGAAAATTACAGAATGAAAAAAACTTTTAAAAGTGACATTTTTCAAATTACTTTAAAACTAATAATTTGAAGTCACTTATATCAGAAATCTATTTTAACTGTGCGTGCATTGTACAAGACTATCTTCCTGGGACCCGATAATATTAAACTTATAAAACTATCATTTAGTATAAAATTATATAATATATTGAGATCTTGAAACATCTGCTTGTATAATATTTTTATTTCCAACCAGAAATCTGATTATCTTCAGGGGTTAATCAAGGATTATGAGTTTAAAGGGTGGGTTGAAAATTTTACAGATGGTCTGGGGATATGCTCTCCATCAAAAACACATATCAAATATATGTTTGCCATCCAAGCTTTTACTGTAAAATATCAGTTGTACTTGAAATACAGCTGAACCTGTCTTAGTGGCCTCCTGTATTGAGCAGGCACTTGCTTTAAGTAGCCAGTCCCCTTATTTCTCAAAATGACTTTTTGTACTTATTTCAACTTTTCTAAAAGCAAACTGCCTTTAGCACCAAGATTGTGCAGCTCCTTTTGCTGTCTGCTTAATACAGGTTTTGCCTAATACAATTTACAAGCAGTGTGAGTTGCAAATTGAGGTACTTAAAAATTTTGAATCGCGTGCCAGATATGTTTTAATGGCAGTGTGGACTCTGCATAAGCGTATGAACTCGGAGAGTGTAAAACTTTATTTGGCTGACACAGAGTATAGCAGGGTATCAAAATGAGATTCCTTCTTTTTCAAACAATTCTGAGCATATTACTTTACCCTGAAGCTGACTGAAAATGAGATGTAACAGAATTTAATAAAGTCTCATGCCCATGTCTAGATGAGCACCGCTGTGCGAAAGTTAGTCCGGCTACCGACTAGATAATTATTTTTCTTATATATATATCTTTAATCATTTTACTTACATATACTGAACAATCTCTCTTGGCTCTGATTATCCAGTCTGGTAAAATCTAGTCTGCACTTGTGACCGATATCTCATGATAAACCGTTAGATGACCTATCGCAAGCATGACAGTCTCAGTTTCCGGTTTAAATCTACTCAGGCTAGTTCTAATCATACATGAAAAAAAACTGTTCTATTTTTGTCAGTCAATATGAATGGTTCTTAAACAAAGGCATGTGTTTATATTTGCTGCCTGGCAATATAAATGTATCGAAAGTCAAGAATTATTTGTAAGAAATTGCAAAAAAGAAAGAGTAACAATATCAAGTAAACTAACTGGGTTGTAAAAAGTGTAAAATTCAAAGACAGATGTGACATTTCACAATATAACAAATCTGAACCAGGCATATGTAGGCGGTCAGCTGAGAAAAATTAAGAAAAATTATAAAAGAATGTACACACTAGAAGGGTCACTTGTCTGGACTATGTTTTTAAATACATGTAATTATACCTGTAAGCAATATATGAATAAAAATAGTGTCCGATAATTAGCATATGCAGGATCAAACATCCGTATAACATTTTTTTCTTTTAAATCTAATTTAACGGAATAAAGATTTATAAAAGGCATTTTGCATTTTATTTAAATAACATTATTCATCCACTACACATCAATTATCCATTATATGTTTTAACCAAAGTGCTCCCTTTAATCTACAGATCGAGGTTCAGCATGGGCTATTTTCACCCATGTGTGAATGGCAATAAATCCTGCAATCCTGGAATCACCAGTCCACACATAACAAGATCAGCTGTATTAGCTTGACCTGATGAAAGGTTGATCTCCAGGAGTCAGATGCTGAAACCTCTTTTTTTTATACAGAACCAATGTTTTCAGAAGAAACGGGACATAATTAGACAAAGTCTGAATAGCCTCAGGAGTTATCTTCTGTGAAGAAAACATAATGGGGGGCAAGGGATAGTTAATTTGAAAATTCCACAAATCTGCACTGATACCAGTGCTAAAAAATCATGAAAAAATCCAATTTTGATAAATTCAAGGCAAGTGTTGAGCGAATGTATTGCATAGACTTAGCACTTCATTGTGTGACATTTTCAGTCTGCCGATTCTGTTGCTTCTGTGATAAAAATGAGTAAAACGTAGGTTTCAGGACACTAAATTTTGAGGCAAAAATGGCTACAAATGCACACCTTGCGCGACCTGTACCGTATTATCTGCAAATGACTGACCTAAAACACATGCATATTTTTAAAGCATGTGGCCAGACGAAAATAATGGTGGGAAGAAAAGTGTCTCATAACCGTTTACTTTTTCCGCTATTTTGAGCTGAATCTGGATGGATGAATGACCGTTTCCATTTCATCTGAATTCCGTTACCTAAGGTAAGACTTTAGACCCGGCTGTCTACACGGAGCTAGGAAAATCGATTCAAGTACATATTTACTTTACACAATAACTACTCGTACGGAGGAATCCTCAGTTCTATAAACATTATAAATAACCAGTTGAATATAAATGCCTTTAAAGTGCATCTGTCTATTTTATTTAAAAAACGTACCCGGGCCAAATGCGAAACTGGCCCCTGTCACTATAGGGCCTGAACACAGTCTAATTCGAAAATCAAGATAAGAGCTATATGACCAGCAAGGATCCAGATCGGTCCACATCCATCTGTTTGTTTATCAATTTCAGCATTTGTATGCTTCTGATAAGAGATCAGTATGGATCCAGATCAGACTTCACACAGCAGTGCTCAAATATTTCTAAAATAACCTCGTAAATTCACAGAAATTACAAAATGCCATGAAAACAACTAACAGGTAAGTACTGTTACAAATATACTGAACAAAACAGCTACCTCGCCCTTTAAGTTTTGCTAATATCGTGATTTTGTCAATAATTTAACAAAAGAGCCATGATGGTCCTATATCGCTCATGAAAGAATCTGCCAATTTTTGTGGCTTTTTTTTTCAGTGACTTCATTTAGACCTGGTCATTCAACGATATGTTTTTGAAATTTTTTGTGTTGTTTTAAAGGATTTCCCACAAACAGTTCTTTTTTTTAACAAGGGTAGTAATTGTTCTGTAGACGCCCATTTATTAAAAACTAAATCAATGACATTGACCATCTGTGTCGGAAATTATGATATTTTTTTCAAGGAAAATATTGAGAAAATGTGCAAAACTTAAATAAACAAGCAAATCGAGTGAATTTATATCTGCCACCAAATAGTTTGTTTTTGTGAATGAGGGAACTATTCTTTGAAGATATTTAATTTCCAGATGAACACAAGTGATATATAACGAGACATGGTTTATCTTTTCTATTTTTTAACAACTCTCTGCTCTATAGTGATAACAAAACATCTGGTAGACATCTTCACTTGCCAGTTAATATTCCTATAATTTTAAATAATCCTAGATCAAATACTTTCCGAGAAACCTGCGACACAAACTTTTAGGCCCTTTGAATACATATTGTTGACCAAGTAAAGAGCCATAACTCTAGCTGTATGAATTCACAGTAAAGCACCAGGTGCACAACTTCACATGTTAAATGACAATCATGTGAGGTTTGATGAATATGTGTCAAATACTTTTTGGGATATGCAAGACACAAATTCTGACGGACATATTTTTGACTAACAGTTAAATCCCTGTTAAAACATTGGGTGCACAATTTGATGACTCTAGGTCAAATACTTTTTGAGATATGAACGACACAAATTTGGATGGACAGACTCAGAAGTGCTCTCAAAAACTTTTGGGTGCACAAAATGTACTTTCAGTAATTATAGGATATTGGCAAGAGCAAATGGAGGGCTAGCTGTTTTGTTCAATATATATTTATGCTCAGAAGGGAATGAACTAATAAAACACCAAACTCTGTATTTATCAAGTTATAAGACAAATTATTCTTGCTATGATATTGTTTTGATAGTTATTAGTTTACATATTTATACGGAATATAGATTTACTACCAGTTGAAATGTATACTAGCAGAAATTTGTATTACCTTTGAGAGCTTGCAGATCTTGAATCTTTGCTTGGAGCGTCTCTAATGTTTTGTTTTCAAGCTTTGCAATTTTTTCATCAATGTCCTTCTCAAGCTCATGCTGCTTTGCAGTTAGTGTGTCCGATATTTTCGTTCCAAGAGCTTCCAACTTCTCAATATTGTTACTAAAGTCTTCCAACTGCTGGTCAACATTCTTCAGTGCAGCATCAACCTCTCCATCTGAAATTCTATGCGAACCATCTTCTCCAACACTTTCTCTTCAAAATCATACTTTAAACAGTGTGATTCTTCCGAATTTACACGAAGGAAGAGAAAGAAAAGAAACAAAATTTTACAATACAGCATGTTTGTGCTTTCCTTAAATACACTGTTACGTCCTTTCCGTGCCAGAATTATTGAAATGTGTGGAAATACACCATCTGGCTTTATTTCCTGCTACAGCATGTGTGTGTGGGATGTTTAACAAGTCTTTAAAGTTCAATAAGGCTTTAAATTTTATGTAAGAAATAGATAAAGTATCTGCCCAATTGGAAAATATGCATAATTTAATGGTTAGAAAAGCACTAATTTCAATATTACACATGACCTTATACAGTTTGAACCATAAAGGGAGGTAATCAAAATAATGGATTTAGTAATAATTTCTGCAATGTTGATAATGTATTCAAACTTATGACAAATATATGAGAAAAAGTTTATTGAAAGTAGGATTTACCAAGAACATAAACGATTTTATGTTCAAAACAAAGGAATGGCAGCCATATTTTAAACAAAGGCATTATGAGGCTTTAACCTATAAAGAACATTTAGACTTTTCTGACACAAACTTATATAAGATAGAAACCTTTCGTCTGGCTTACAAAATGTGTGCAATTGTACCAAGCTGACAGCCAGTGCCTGATATAATACCTGGAGGCGCTATCGGGGGTCTTCTGCACCAATGAAAGCTGGAACAGTCGTCAGATGATATTAATATGTATCAGTGTAACTTAAAACCAAGCAAAAATAAAGCATGCTTGAGAATTTAAAAACTTATAGAAAAGCATTTGTTCATAAGTAACAATACATAAAATAACAAGCTGGAAATTTTCTATGCAACTTAGTACGTATTAGACCTGCATTGCAAGACGAGGCCAAACTGGAGCTAGGCTAAATGAATGTGCAAATGCATCACAGTTTATGACAGGGTAGATAGGAATCAAACTCCAACACAGTGTTTCTGTTAGTTACCTCCCCTGACATTTGGAACACAACAAACGTAACAAGTTGCTCATTTGTATACATTTTACAAGCAACAAATGCATATTTTTGACAAATGAACTGTGAACCTGATGTCATAAACATTAAATAAAGCAAAATTCTAGTAGTCTTATATGTTGGGATTGTGTCACTTTCAAGCTAGTTAATGGTCCCAAAAGCATATTTCCAAATTTTTACAAATATTCAGTTTTATGACAAGTATAATCATAAATGAAATTATTCATCATGGCAAATTTCTGGATTTTTTTTTGCAATGCAGTTCAGAATATTTCTTATTATTCTTCAAAGCAAATAACAATCATACAATATAAAGTAAGACATAAGCCACATTAAACACTCAATATAGTGAAAGATGATTAAAAACTGATACGGTATCTATGACAACAGAATTTTATTTTTTCCAACTAGAATTACATCATCATTTAAATCTGTTCTCTTTATCACAGAAAGTATTTGCCAAAGATATGTCTGTTTTATCAAGAGCTTACTTCATGCCAATTAGGCAACTTGGAGCCTCGCTATACCTTTATCATACAAAATACCAGAGCAGTTCATATTGCTGGTTTAAGATATTTTGTTTTATCGTAACTTACCACTTGCATACATATCTAGAAATTCTAGAAACAAGAGCGAGCTCGACTTTTCCAAGGATTGATGTATTTATGGGGTCAAAATATATCCAGAGATTTTCAGACAAAAGAAGGAAAATAGATGAGACAAACAATGAACCTGTATTTGTGGAACTGGATAGGTCTATGGCAATGTGTAATGATATTGTAGTGATCTTGCAGAAGAAACTGAACCAATTTCCAAGTCGAAAAAGGATAAAAATTCAGCCAAAATACTTGACAGAGTTATGTACTCTTGCCCACAGATAGAGAGTATTATAACACACAAGTAATAAAACTTTCAAAGCCATATGTCAAACAGTTTACACAAATATGAACTGGCACGAAAAACCAAATCAAGATTTGTAAGTTAAAAGGGGCCATAATTCAGTCAAAATCCTTAATGCAGTGATGTACGCTTGCCTAAAACTGGACATAATGGTACATAAATGTTAAAAGTATCAAAGCTGTATATCAAATTTCTTTTGTCAAAATGTGTAGAAAAAACTTTACTAAGGTATGACGCCGACGCCAGTGTGTGTAGCGGACAGTCGAGCTAAAAATTATTACTCTCTGTACTTCTTCTTTTATGTGAACATTATAAAGATTAGGACTGGAAATATTGAAACTTTATAGTGATTTGAATCTTACCTTATTATTTACATTTTGAGAGAGAATTGGAAAGCTGTATACCAAAATAAAGAGCACTTGTTTCTGTTTTTGATACCTTATACAAAACATTTCTGCCATTACAAAACTTAACCAGAAATGTTTGCATGTCACAGTCATGTGTAACAGTTCGCTAGTGTTTTGGACTCAAATTTTGTGTACAATCACCATTCAGCCAAGTTTATCAGGACTGCATCAAACAAAGTATTCTTCAGTCTGATCTTGTGACCTATTTTTTGACAAGACTTTATAAAAAATGATGGGAGAAACAGATAATTAAACAGGAACTATTTTTTCTGTTTGTTTATATACATCTTTACTGAATGTGATAAACAATATTGCATGTATTACATTAACAGATCTTTTATAAAATCTGTATGTATCAATCAATATTAGCCTAGTGCTTAAAACAAATCTGCTATGGCTGAGATGTTTACAAAATATTTAAGCTCATTGACCAATCATAATTCATAACAGGCATTATACCTTACTGAATTCTTACAATATTTTTAAACAGTTTAAACATTGTTGGCACTCTATTTTATTGAATTCATATAATTCTTTTTAAACAATTTACTCTATTTTCCACTGCAGTTCCATGGTTTTACAACTAGCTTCCCTTTTTTCTCTTGCTTGCACAGTCATTTTACTCTAAGTGAAAACATGACTTGGCAATATAATTTCAAACTCATTATATCTTCTTCTTATACTTATGTAGTATACATGTAGTGTAACTAAAACAATACAAATGCTTAAAAATGCATGATTATGAGTGTCTTCCTTTAGTAAGAAATCTCTTCAATTCAGATGTAAAAATTTACATCACAAATGTGTCAAACTTCAATACTTTGGTTAAATTGGAGCAATTTCAGAAGTTTTATCTCCATAACATTGAATCAGTTATTTTCAGAATTAAGTCAAAATTCGAGCTTTTTTTTTATGTTATCAAAGTACATGGAATTTGTTCATGCCACTTCCAAATACTCCGGTAACTGACTTATCAACATTACTGTGTCTATCCATTTCAAGATTCCATGCATCCATAGCTTTCTACAAATGACATCTCTAATGTTCATGTTTATATCAATACCAGTTTATGTTCATCTATATATCCATAGCTTACAGCAGATGCTATTTTTTATAACATCTTTTCGTGTTCATATTTATATCAATACCAGTTTATGTTCATCTATATATCCATAGCTTGCAGAAGATGCTATTTCTATAACATCTTTTCGTATTCATGTTTATATCATTACCAGTTTGTGTTCATCTATAAATCCATAGCTTACAGCAGATGATTTTTATAACATCTTTTCGTGTTTATACTTATATCAATACCAGTTTATGTTCATCTATATATTCATAGCTTACAGCAGATGCTATTTTTTATAACATCTTTTCATGTTCATTGTTATATCAATACCAGATTGTGTTCATCTATAGCTGCCTGCGGTAGAACATAACTGTATCGCTCATAATTAACACCTTATTCATTTCTGTAATTTCATGACAATTTCATCGGTCAGCTCCCAGAGTTTCTGTAGAGAGTACTGGTTTTTCCCTTTGGGGTAGAAAAGCTTTTCAGAAGGTTAGGTTTTCATTTTTAAAAAGAGAAAAATAATTTTTGGGAAAGGGGTTCCCAAAAAGCAAGTTTTATGAAACCCAGTGCCTTTAAAAATATCAAATATTGAGGGCCTGGAAAGGTATATTTTGAAACATTTTTTAGTGTATTGCTACCGAAAAAGAAAAATAAAATTACATGAAAAAAATTTTATGTTACAGAATTTTCTTTTTTTTTCTCAAAGGTCTTCAATTATACTGAAAAGAAACCCGTTTTACGGTTTAAGATTGATTATTTTGATTTCAAAAACAGGGAATTTTGTGATTCTTGCATTTTTATTTTTGGTAAACCTGTTTTACAAATTTTTTTTTTTGAGGGGATCAACTCTTTCAAATGAAAACAAAAAACAAAAAAAACATGGGGTAACAGGAGCAAAATTTTCCTATTTGTGGATCAGCTCCCAAAAACACAACTTTAAAATTACATTTGGGAACATTTATGTAAAATTTCCATTAGAAAAACGAAAAAAAATGAAAGAAAACATGTTTGATGGAGAAAATTATTTTGTTCCATTGAATTACATCCTTTTAAAGTCAGAGAGTTTCTAAAAAGTTTAAATAGTTTTTCCTACTCAATCCTCTTTGTTTGTATATTTTTTTAAACTTTTAACAATTTTAACAAATTTCAAAAATATTTCAAAAACTAAATGAAAAACATAATTTGACAAAAATTTTATAGGTATATTTTTAAAAACTATTTTTATTCTTTTGGGACAGGTTTTTTGGGGGGGTGAAGTTTATGTTATGAAAACACGGTTTTCCCATCAGGTAATTTGATTTTAGGTGTTGTTGTTTTTAAAAGCTTTTGATTATACATTTGAAAAAATTTTTAAAGCTTGTTGTATTGTGAAATTTAAAAAAAATTTGCATTTTTTTTTCAAAAGTATAAAACTTGTCAAAATATCTTTTTTTTTCAGTTTTAAAACAGTGAAACTCTTGGTTTAAAAACAATTGTTGAGTTACATGCCCTGTTATTTTTAAAAGGAAAGTTTTTAATGCGGGCCCCCCAGCATACAATATAAAAAATTTTAGGGGAAATTACAAAACTTTTTGGGAAAATGCCAAAATTTTATTATTATGAACAGGTTTTGTTTTTTTTTCCCAGCCTTTTTGTTTTATGTTATGGGGGAAAATTTCTTATTCACTTCCCAATCCCTTACAAGGTTGGATTCGGTGTTGTTATATCTTTTTGGGTCGGGTTTCTTTGGGTTCATGGAGCCCAAATTCATTTGGATGTGTAATAGATTTCCCATTTAACCCTTTGTTTGGGGTGTGGAGGTGTTGCTTATTTTTTTACCTTTCATAAAACGGGTTTCAGTAAAGGGAGTTTGCTTTTTATTCTGCTTGGTTGCTTTTTTTGTTCCCAAAGGATTTTTTAAATTTTTTTTATTATTAATTTCCCCATGTGTATGAAAAAAAAAATAGGAAATTTTTTAAGCCCGAGGTAAAACATAAAAAGTTTTGTTTAAAGGGAAGAATCCAATTCTGTTTTTATTCCAGATCATGAATTTAACGAATTTGGGTTAATTGTTTTGAATAAGTATTATTTTTGAATTTTTAAAAATTGGTTTTGGGCAAAACTTATCACAAGAAATGTTTTAAAAAATTTGATTGATAAAATAAAGGCCCCAATTAACTTGTAAAGGGAAAAATGTAATAAAATTTTTTTTCATTTTAAGAATTTTTGAAATATTGCAAAAAACTTTTTTTTCCAATTTTTACTTATCTGGAAAAAAAAAGGGGGAAAAAACAGTTTTAAACCAAAATTAGGGAAAGAAAAAAGAAGTTTTAAAAATATTTTTTCCCCCTTTTTGGGCCTTTTTGGGTTCCCTCAAACATAAAGGGAAATAAGATTTATTTTTTGAGAATAAGAACTGATACAAAAGGAATATTACGTGGAAATCATTACAGTAGCTGAATCAATATCAGACGGAACAATGAATTGAAAGATTATATTGAAATCAAAGAAATTTTCCAAACATTCTTAAAGTAGGGGTGGGCGCTAATGAATAATACATGTCTGATAAACAAGAATTAATTTCTATGCAGCTAGGCCAACTGTCTGTTAAAATAACAGAACATTAGACAACTGAAAGCTGTGCCCCAATGTCGGGAAGGGTATGGATTTTTTAAGGGAATTGGCAGCTTCCATTTTGATTACTTACCCTTTGCGTTTTTTAAAAACCCTTTTCCCCCAAAACAAAAAATTTTTTTTAATCCCAAGAAAAAAAAAATTTGGAAAGGAGAATATGTAAGCAAATGAAAATTGCTGATTAACATTACAGGTCCGCTACTTTAATTAAGAAATAATTATATGAAAAACGTACTTTAACTTTAAATTTAATCAGGGAAAGGGTTAAAAGTCTGCGGAATACTATTAATTTCACGGGGGCTTTACCCCGGGTTTGAATTTTCTGGTGCCCGTTTTCCCTTTTTTTGAGTGAAAATTTTAAAAGTAAAACATGATTTTGAAAATTTTAAATTTTATTTAAATTTCAAATTTATCCCCTTAATCAAAAAAAAAGATAAAATATAGTAACGCTTTTTCTTTTTTGGGTCGCTAGAAAAACATTGACGTCGGGAAAACCGTTAAGTGACGTCATTTTGCGTAAGTGCTTTTTAAAACAGAAACAAGTATCAAAATTTAAAAATTAATAAAATTTGTCCCCCCAAATCTGAGGGAAAGTCCCTTTTTAAAAAATTTTTTGTTGACCTTTAATATTTTTAAAATTTATTCTAAAAATTGTACCACTGCCATTTCCAGCCCGTTGTTTAAAATTCATTTTTGGGAATTTTTAAAAAACCCGTTGTCATTTTTCCCGTTTTTAATTTAGGACGTTGATGATAATTTGGGAAAAACCCTTTTAAACCACGTTACCCATCTACATTTGAAAAGTTTGAAAAATGCTGCAAGGGAAGGGGTTTTTCCCTACGTGGAGATTAGTTTTAAAATTTGGGGTGAAGAAAAATGAATAAAGCCAGATATAGACCCTTATCTTTTTTCTTAGGTAAATGATACCCTGTCATTAAAGTTCCTTATGTTTTAAATTTTTTGTTAGATAAAGAAACGGGTTTATAGGAAAATATGCATTATTTCTGTTTAGAAAAGGGCTACATAAATTTTTCCATTTGAACCAAAAAGGGGGATTTTTAAAATCCAGAAAATGGATTCAGTAAATAATTTCTGCAATGTTGATAAAAGTATTAAAAATTTTATGACAAAAAATATGAGAACTAGTTTTTTGAAAATAGGTTTTTCCAAAAACTTTAATTTATATGATTTTATGTTCAAAACAAAGGGGAAAATTGGAAGAAATTTTGTTTTTTAAAAAAATGAAATTATAATGGGTTTAAAAATATTCATAGGGCCGGGGGGGGGGGGGGGACAAAATTTTGAGGTTTTTTCCCCAAAAAATCAAATTTCCAACAAAAAAATGGGAAATTCCGTTTTTACATTTTTTTTTCAGTAAATTTATCAAAAATTATTAGTGTTTTTTCACGGTAAAACTTAAAAAAATGGGTAAATTCCGCCCCCAAAAAAAAAAAAAAGAAATTTTGTTTTTTTTTACTTTGTAAGATTAAATATCCTTCCTCATGAACACCATATTTTCTTTTTCCCTTTATGACTATGCCACTCATGAAAATTTTTCTTAGGGTGTTATTGAAAGATTTTAAAATTTACATTTAAAAAAAACCCAGATATTTTCTATATATTCCTTTTTCCAAAAATTTAAAAATCCATTTTTTTCATTTTCTTTACAAAACTACTTACAAAATTTTTTAAGGCCAAAAAAATTAAATGATTAAAAAATTTCTGAAATTCATTATAAAAAAAAACCTGCTTGTTAAATTTTTAAAAAGCATCAGTTCTCTCTTTTGAGGGGAAATCGACAATAAATTGTAAAGAATTTTTTGAAAAAATATTAGGGGTTTACTGGGGCCAGAAAGGTGTACAATTTTTTATGAGGCCCTTTTTGAAATTTGTTTTTAATGAAGTGCAAAAATCATATTGTCATGCCTTATCTTTACACCGTTTTCAGGGTGTCAGGGGGATCCTCAGCATTTTTCCGAATGTAGATTTGGTAAAAAAGGCCCCGAAAGGGCACCCCCAGGTTTTGAAAATTCTGCTTCCCCTTTATAAATATGTGTTCTTATTTTAAAATCGAAATTACTCTAGGAAAAATTTTGGCTTAAATTATGAATGGGGGTCTCGTTGCCCAGTGGTTAAGGTACTGAAATTCAAATTACTTGCCCCCAACCGATGTCGGTTTTGGGCCTCACTAGGGGGATTGGGGTTTTTTGATGTGAGGAAGCCATCCAGCTGGGGTTACGGAATGTCGGGGTTTTATCAGGTTCCCCCTTGGGATGAAAAAATGCACGGAAGGACGATAGGGTTTTTCCCACCCCTAAAGCTCAAAATGGAAAGTCGCCCTATGACCCATAAAATTTTGTGGTTTCAATGTTAAAACCCAAAAAAAAACAAAAAAAAAAATCATTATAAAAACGGGTGATGGGGGAAAATAAAATTTTTAAATAGTTGCCCTACTCACCCTTTTATTTAAAACGTAATTTTAGTTTTTTGGTGGTGGGGGGGAGGGGGGGGGGAAAAAGATTTTCCATGGTTTTATATATATGGTTAAGGTTGCCAAATTCAAAACACTTGCCCCCATTTTGTGGGATTGAAACCTCTCTTTAGGTATAGGGAAATTTTTCTATGTAAACAATTTTTCCCGTGAAATTTGGAAAATATAATAAAGAAAAGGGCCCAAAGGTTCAAAACCCGAATAAAGAGGTCTTCCCAAAAATTAAAAAAGGGTTTTGGGGGCCATAGATTAATACAAAATTTTTTGGGGCCCTTTTAAAAACCCAAAAATCAAATTATTGATTTTCTTTTAATTTTAATAAACGACAGTAAAAAATATGTTGATTTTTTTTGTGAATTTTTTATTAATGATTTCGGTTTTAGATTTAAAATTTGTTTTATTTTAAGAATTATTTTTGTTGGGTTTTTTTTTTGCCCCGCACAAAAATTTAATTTTAAAATTTTGTAATATTTTTGTCCTTTCACTTTTAGTTGGGATACTGACGAATGGCAAAAAAGAATCAAACGGCAAGAACAAGTCGAAAAACCCCATGTATTTTTAAAGGAAAAAAATTTAACTTAACGTGGCAGCCCCCGAAAAAATTTGGGTAGAAACATTTATTTAAGGATAGAGGAAAAAAAAAATATTGTTTTACGAAAATTTTCCCAAGAGTTGTGATGGGAAAAAAAAAAATTTTTTTTTGAAAAAAGCAAATTTTTTTTTTACTGAAGTTGTACAGGGCGAATTCTTTCGTCGAACTTGGAAAAAAATTTTAATTTTGGTAGTGGCATAGTGCTTCACTGGAAAAACACGTTCTTGGGTTAAAAAAAGTCCCCCTTTTCAGGGGGTTTTTGGGTTTGTTTGAATGTTTTATAAAGGGAAACTGCTATGGTGGGCAAAAATATTGTCAGGATAGGGAAAATTTTGTTAAAACGCGAAGTACGGTAGTTTTGGGGAAAGTGGCCTAAAAATAATTCGATAAAAACAAAATTTTGAAAAAATTTGGGGTAAATTTTGAATATGTTTTTTATAAATGGGCTAGTGAATACAAAGTTATATGGGTTTATACATGTTATAAGAACGTTCAGTTTTTAAATTGAAAGGGAAATGTCTGTTTTTAAAAGGGGGATATAAATCAATAAATATTGGAAAAAAAGTACTTAAACTTTTTTTAAATTAATTGTTACACCAAAGATATTTTTTTAAAAAATTTTAAAAATTGAAAATACAGAAAAAATAAAAAAGTGTGTTTTTTCGAGTAAAGATCTGAAAATTTTAATTCCCCTTTTGAAAATTGTATTTTAAATTTTTTCTATGCCCTAGCTACACTATTTTGGGATTTAATTTTTATTTCGAAAGATTAAACAAAACTTGCACTGTGGCCCAAAAAAAACATTTCCTGCTTTTACCTGTTGAGTTAAAATTTTTATAGTTTATATTTATAGTCATTTTTTATGATTAAAAAAAATTATTAAAGATTTCTGAAAAGGTGTTTTTTTTTTACCATTCCCTGGATGCTCCAGAACGTAACCCCCGGGAAGATGTTTATTTATGAATTAAAGTTCCGGGAAAAAGGTTCCCTCTGTGACTTTTACTTTGAAATTTTTATTGTACCCCTAGGCCCCCAGATAAGGCCCTTTCCCCTTCCATTGCCCAGCTGTTTAAAACAGCCATTGTGGCAGCAGTTTTAGCACCCCCGGGGGTTTTCATCTCCATAGTTTCTGCCCCAGTTACTTGCTTCATCCACCTTTAAAACCCAAAGTTTAAAAAATCTTCTTGTTATTTTGACACAAAAAACAAAAGTGGGAAAAAGTTGGGTTTCCCCTGGTGGTTGCTGTAAAAAATGCCGGTCCCGGAAAATTTATGCTTCCTTTTATTGAAGAGTACAGTAGGGAAAAAACAAAAGGGCTGGCTTTCCCGGGGGGCAGCACTGTCCCGAGTTAAAAATTTTCTTTTAAAGCTACTGTTGGGTTTTTCAGGTTCATTGAAACCCCAATTTGAAAGGGCCCAGTATAAAATTTTTAAAAATACAAAGTTTAAAGGGGCATGTATGGACTAAGTTTTATAATATATATTCAAGTTTATTATGGGGCTCTTTTGTGATCCCCGCTGGAATAACAACAGGAAAATTGTTTTAAAATATCTTTTCTGTACCGGGGGGAGTTAAATCGGTCAAGGGGTTTCTAGTAATTTTCAGTATTTTTGAAAAAATTTCAGAAAGAAAAAAACTTTTTTAAAAAGGGGAAATTTTTTAAATTTTCTTTAAATAAAAATTTGAAGTCCCTATTTTATTTTTTGGGTTTTTTGGGGCCACGTGTAAAGGTACATTTTTCTGAGTCCTAAATTTTTTAATGTTTTAAGTTTTTTGCCTTTTTTGTAGAATTTTTTAAATTTTTCAGTTGTTTTTGCAAAAATTTGTAGGTTTTTTGGTTTGTGTTTTTTTTGGATTCATTGTTGCTTTTTGAGAAAATTGGGGTTTTAAAAGCAAAACTTGGGATAAAAATTGAGACAATTTTTAATGTATATTTTACCTACAGCAATGAAGTGAACACGTATTTTAAAGGGGGTTAAATATGAAGGGTCCTTTATACAATATTGGAAAAAAAGTACTACCCAAAGGGTTTGTCGACCCATTCCCAAATTTTCTAGAAAAAAAACCCAAAGGGAATTACGGGGTTCAGAAATCAAAAGAAGAAAGAGGGTGGTAAAACTCGTGTGAGAAGGACATGGGTATAAACAAGGAGGAATGAAAAAAAATTTGCAAACTTTACCACAAGAAAATTCCCCCTGTGATTCAAACAAAAAGTTTTTAAATAGGAAAATAAATAAAAAATTAATATGGAAAAAATATAACAAAGTAAGATTTTGAAACCTATACTAACAAAAGGTCAGAGGAAAAAACTAAAAAAATTCTCCCATAAACCCCCAAAATCTGTAAAAAAAAACAAAACCTACCCCCTTTTTTGATTTTTCCTTTTAAAGATTTTGGCGTTGTTGCCAAACACAGGACATGGTTGACATTACCGTGGAAAAAAATGCGTTGTGAGCTTGTCCCCGACGGTTATCGTTGGGAAACAAAGGGGCCTCGTCCCGGGAAAAGGCAGGGGCGGACCGCTATTTATTTATTAAATCATATTTTTGAATTTAAAATGCTGACATTTCCCGGGAAGGGGGCACTTTTCAAAAATTTTAGTACATTTTTAAATTTTAAAATTTTTCAAATGAGAAATTTTAAATTTTGCGACTGTCAGGGCCCCCTAAGGGCCACCCATCACAAAAAAACGGTTTAAATACAATGAAAATTTTTCCGGGACGAATGGGGCCCCTGTTTCTTTCAAAAAAACGTACAGTTTAAAGCCAAAAGTTATTGGGGCTACTTAAACTTTTTATTAAGGGCTTCCTACGAATCGTGACGCTTCCAAATTCAACAGCTGTTGGGAAAAATTTGGGATGGGAAAAACATGTCGGGACCAACAAATGTTGCAGGCATATTTGGATGTTCTTATCACAAGGACAAGGAAAAAAATTGTATCCAAAATATAAAATTACTGACCCCGGACTTCTGATTTGATGGGGGCGAAAAATCACGCGGGCCCTTCCCCTGTGGTTTTTTATATTTTAAGAGAAAAAAAAGCTCCCAAAAAAAAAAACTGTGATCTTCCCAAAAATTTTAAATTTCCCTTGACATTGAATTTTTAAAAAACGAAATAAAATCTTTGGAGATTTTTAAACACAAACACTTTAAATTTTGATGTTGACGAGAAAGTGGAATTATTAAACAACAGTTTGTTTTTAAACCTTTGACCACACCCCCCTTTGGGCTTCAAAAAAAATATTGCTTAAAACCAAATTTGGGTCCAGGGTAAAAAGGGAAGAACTACACGAAGCCAAACTTTTGAAACAAAAATTAAAAACGCAAATGGAGAAAAAACAAATCTAAACAGTTACGGGGGTTAAAAAAAAAATCACGTGTTTTTGGAAAAATTGCTAAAACAAAACGTGTAAATTTTCTATTTAAAAAATTTTTCCTGCGGACAAAAAAAAGATCAAAAACTTTAAGGAAAGGGAAGGGGGGGCCGGGTTGCTAAAAACCCTCTTCTTTTTTCCAAAACTAGCGCAAACTTTCACGTTTTCCCTTCTCGATAAAATTGTGGAATTAGAAATAAAATTGGTCGGAAAACGGATTTAAAAAAAACCGGTTTTAAACCACCGGGGAAATTTGGGAACACGCAAATAGATACCCCTGTTAAATTTCCACTCCATCTCACAGGATGAAGTAAAAAAATTTTTAAATTCAAAATCTGCAAGTAAATGGGGGAGTCTAGATCCATTTCCCAACATGGCTTTTGAAAAATTTTTTTGAAAAAACCCGAAAACCCTTTTTCACTAAAATAATAATTTTATTTTTTGGTAAAAAGCATATTTCGAAACCCCTTCAAAAGTTCGTTGATCAAACCACTCATAAAAAAGTCAGATCTTTTGAAAATTTGTTCCAAAAAACTACAGATCTTATCAAATTTTAACCGTACGTGTCAAAAATATTTGAAAAGGAAAGTCGATGCTCTTTGGAAACCCATTTGTCTTTGAACAGTTCCACGAAAAAACACCAGCCCGCCTACAAAAAATTTTCCCCACCCCCACTGGGGACTGCTTTTAACTGAAAGTTCAAAATGACATTCCAACTCCCTTGACCAAAAAGGAGTAATAATGTTGGTGATGCTTGACCTTCGGCTGTTTTCGATCCCATCGCCAAAAGACACTATTGCACCCCGCCTCCACGACCACTTTGGAAACCGAAAAGGAAACCCACTTGAAGGGAAAAAAACTTTTTTTCTGGCGACCGCTCCCAAAACAGTGACCATATAAAGTTTAGTAAAATTTTTCAAAACCCAGTGAAAAAGGGACAAAACAGTTTCCCCACGGGGTCCTTTTCTCGGCCCAAAAAATTTTTAAACAATGTACACTAAACCAGTTGGAAAAATTTGCAAAAAAACCATGGACTAAATCATCTTTTTTTTTTCCCGGGCCGACGAGGGGCGCTTTATTTACTTTCAAAAAAACAAATCGGTCTTCCAAAGGAGGGCTTTACGCTGTTTTAAATACTGCCCTCGTAGAAATCGTTTTTGGGATGACAACAACATTTTTAAAATAAATTTGCCGAAAAACTGAAGTAATTGTTTTTTAACCTCTCAAAGAAAAAAAAAAAATATTGAATCGATAAACTGTAAAAAAGGGGGGAAGAGAATTTTAAAACCCCATCTAAATGTGTAAGGAACTTGGTGCCTTTTTTATACCCAAAAAGTCATGGAAAAAAAAATATTAAATCAGTTTGAGACAGGGTACGGAGCTACGTCCAAAAAGGCCACATCAGGGAAAAATCTAAATACAATGCTAAAAAAATCTCTAGTAAACTCCCCTCCTTTTAAATTCAAGCCTTGATTATTGGGAAATTTCGTCTTGTATGGTGTTCCGAAGGTCTTGCTGAAAAGACTTCAAAATCTTCAAAACCCCGGGACCGAATTATAAAGAGGGAAAACCGCGTTATGAATTCAAATTTAAAGGCCCTTTTTAAAAAAACTACATTGGGGTACCAGTTCCTCAAAAAAGTGGGCTTTTTAAAATTCTTGTTACACATACCCCCGCATTGCATGAGCAATCAACCGGGTCTATGGGTTTAAAAAATTGTTGGGAAATCTATCAGCCAGGGAAAAAAATTTTGAATTTCCCAAGGGAAAAACTCAAAACAACTGTTGTTCCAAAAAAAAAAACGTGAGGAAAGGTGGTCGAGTTTTTTCATCAGCTGCACTGAAATTATGGGAAAGCCTCCCGGCCCAAACCCTTAAGGGCGCTAAAACTTGGTCTTTCAAAAATCATTGAAACAAAAAGTTTTCTTTAAGGTCTATTGAAACTCCTTTTCCCCTTTAAAAAAAAGCTTTGAAATGGGAAAAAATTTCCCTTGTTTTCTGTTCTTTACAAATCTAGTACAAATTTAAAATTTTGAGTATTTTGCTAAATACCCTTTTAAATTTTGAATATTTTTTTTGTTGTATTGTAGGCCATATCATTTTTGTGTATGTAGTTTGGGACAAACCCTTTTGAACGTTTATTGTATAGATGAAAAGAGCGCTATAAAAAATTTTTAAATAATAATAATAATAATCAGAAAAAATTTTTTTTAAATGTGCGTGCTTGTACAAGGGCTATTTTCCTGGGACCCCCAAAATTTAAAAAATTATAAAAAATCTTTAGTATAAAATTATTTAAAATATTGAGTCTTGAAACCCTGCTTGTATATACTTTTATTTTCCAACCCCGAATCTGTTATCTTCAGGGGGGAATCAAGGATTAGGGGTTTTTTAAAAAAAAAAGGGGGGGTTGAAAATTTTACAGATGTTTGGGGATAAGTCTCCCTCCCAAAAAAAAATATCAAATATTTTTTGGGCCCTCCAAGCTTTTACTGTAAAATATCAATTTTTACTTTAAAAAACAGCAGAACCGGGCTTATGGCCCCCTGTATTGAGCGGCACTTGCTTTAAAATATCAGGGCCCCCTTTTTTCTCAAAAAAATTTTTGTACTTATTTCCCCTTTTTAAAGCAAACTACCTTTTGCCCAAAATTGTGCAGCTCCTTTTGCGTCTGCTTTTAAAACCGGGTTTTTCCCAAAAATAATGTACCAAACAGTGCAGTTGCAAAAAAGAGGTAGATTTTTAATTTTAACATGTTCCAGATGTCTTTTAGTTTTTAGTTTTGGACTCTCAATCGCGTAAACTCGGGGATGTAAACCCTTTTTGGCTGAGGGCAGAGTCAAGTATTTTAAACCCAAAAAGGGCATTCCTTTTGTTTCAAACAAATTTTGGCGTTCCTTTAAACCCGAAAACTGACCCGAAAATGAGCTTAACAGAATTTTTAAAAAGGTCTCATCCCCCTGTCTAAATGAGCCAAAACCCCCCCCCCTTTTTCGAAAATTTGTCCCGGCTACTGATGGGCATTTTTTTTTACCCCTTTTTCTCATTTTTCTCAATACATTCTGAACATTTTTCTCTTGGGTTTTGTTTTGCCTTTGTTTTTAGAAAAAAAGGGACATAAACTACCCAAAAAATTTTAATGCCTCAGGAGTTACTCCTGTTTTAACAAAAAACAGGGTTTTGAAAACTACTAAGCATTTAACAAAATAAGGACTATAAAGACCAAACAAGGATTCCCGGGTCGGTTCCCCCCTTCATCTTTTCGTTTATCAATTACAGCACTTGTATGCTTTTTGAAAGATTTAGTATGGATCCAGATCAGATTCAAGGATTTGGGAGGAAATGGTCTGGATCCCTTAAAGGGCAAAAAACCGTGATTTTGGTTTTTTCCCCCGCAGTGCTCAAATTTTTCTTTAATCTCGTATTCCCCAAAAATCAAAAAAAAACCCTGAAAACAACTTCAACAATAAACCTTACAAATTACTGAACCCAAAAAAAACAACCCCAAACGTTTGGGGGATTTCCCGTAAACTTAAGGAGGCCATGGGCCCCCGGTTTCCCCCCCCCCATCACTATGGGAAAAATCTTTCCCATTTTTGTGAATTTGATTTAAAAGGGTACTTTAAAAATTGCGGGCTAGCTTTTTTCTTCTTTTATATTTAATGATTTGAAGGGAAAGAACCAATAAAAATTTTTCAATTTATGGGGAAAAATAGATTTTCCACCAGTTGAATTCTATGGGAGAAATTTTTTAAACCCTTTTAGGGGCTTGCCCTTTTTTGAATCTTTGCTTTTGGGCGTCTTAATTTTTCTGTTTTTTAAACTTGTAATTTTTCCATCAATTTTTCCCTTTTCAATTTCTGCTGCTTTGGGGTTTGTGTATCCGATATTTTTGGTTTTCCCAAAAGCTTTCCAAAATTCTCAATTTGTTACTATAGTCTTCCAAAATGGGTGGTTTTTCATTTTTCATTTTGGGCACAACCTCTGTCTTCTTTTTTTCAACACCTTGACTTGGGCTTTCTCATTTCAAACCTCTCCTTTTGAAATTCTATGCGGACCCCATCTTTTTCCCCACTTTTCTTAAAAAAACTTTTTTTGGCAGTGGGGGTTCTCCGAATTTAACGAAGGGAGAAAAAAAAACAATTTTTTTTCAATTTTTCGCAGGGGTTTTGTGGTTTTTCCTTTAAAAAACGGGACGTCCTTTTTCCCTTTTTGCCGGAAATTTTTTCAATGTTTAAAAAACATATTGGGGTTTTTCCTGCTCAAACGGGGGGAGGGATTTTAAAAAAGTCTCTTTAAATTTCCCAAAAGGGTTTAGATTTTTTTTGTTTAGAAAAAATAAAAACTGCCCCCCAAATTTGGAAAAATGCATTTTTTAATAGTTTTGAACGTAGCACTTTCAATATTACAGAACTTTTACCGTTTTAAAAACCCTAAAAGGGGGGTAAAAAAATAATGGATTCGGGAATAATTTTTTTGCAATGTTGAAAAATTTTCAAACTTACCCACAAAAATTTCAGAAAAAAACTATTGAAAGAGGTTTACTAAGAACTTAAAAGATTTTATGTTTAAAACAAAGGAATGACAGCCACATTTTAAAAAAAAGGCATTATGAGGTTTTAAAACCCATAAACTGTTAAAAAAAAATTTAGATTTTTTGACACAAAATTTTTTTAAGTTGGAAAACCCTTTTTTCTGGCTTTTAAATGTGTGCAGTTGTACCAAGGGACAACCAATGCCTGATATAATACCTGGGGGGGTGCTAACGTGGGGGATTCCCAAAACCCCTGAAAGCTTGGGGAAAATTCAAACAAAAGATATAAACATGTATCAATAAAAACCCCCTGGGGAATTCATAAACTTATAGAAAAAACTTTTTTTCTAGTAACCCTTAAAATAACAGAACAAAAGCAACTTTGTATGTTTTTTCATCAAAATGAAATTTGGCCCGCCCTTGTAAATTTCTAGATGAGGGAAAAAAAAAACGGGCCCAAACTAATGTGCAAATGTTGCAGTTTATACCGGGCTTTAGAATCCCAAAACCAAACCAATGTTACTTCCCCTTACTGGTACGCGTTTGACCTTTTTCCCTTTCCAAAGGGTTTGGGCTGGGGAAACAGTATGATTACGGTAAACAAAGGAAAAAAACTGGCAAACCCTTTTTTTTTTAAATTTTGAAGTTTGTTGTGAAATGTGGGTTTTAAAAGGGTTTTTTCAAAAAAGTATAATTTGTAAAAAACTTGGGGATTACTGATTTTACAAAAAACAAAGTTAATGTAAATTCCCAAAATCAAAGGATAAAATTTTCAAGTCTTTTCTTTTCTGCTAGTTACCTCCTCTGACTATGGAACACCAACAGGGATAACAATTGGCCTTTATTTTATCATTTTACAAGCCAAATGGGAAATTTTTGGGCTGAAAATTAAATTTTTATTTTGAACTGTGAACCCGATTTCTTTCCATTTAAAAAAACCAAAGGGTTTTGTAGTCTTAATTTTGGGTTGTTCGTCACTTTCAAGCTAGTTAAGGTCCCCAAAAGCATTTCAATTCTTTTTTTTACAAATGTTCAGTTATATGACAAGTATAACCATACATTAAACTAGAGCTGCTTTTGAAAAAGGCGCAAGTCTCCTACAACTGCCTAATCATCTCAAAAAAAAAAAGTTACTTCAGGGAAATAAATTTTTTGGGTTTAGAAAAATACACTTCAGGGGTAAGTTTTTGGGTTTATAATTTAAAACGCCCCTCGGTTCATTGTTTTTTTTTTAGTGATTCCCAAATTTTACTTGGGGGCGAGTGGTTCGTAAATTTTTTGGGTTTTGTGACTCCCAAAATTTCCCTTCGGTTTAGTAATTTAAAAGGGGCATAAATCCAAGTGCCTGGGCCATTGGCCGAGGCCTTTTGGCAAACACATTTTGTTCAAGTTTGGTGAAGATTGTACGAGAAATCTTCGGCTTAGAGTGCGGACAAGATGTTTGACAGACGGACGGACACACTGACAGACAGGAGTAAATCTATATGTCTGCCACCACTCAGTGGTGTGGGAGACGCAATAATTTATCATGGCATTGATAGCAATGCGATTCAAAAGATTTCTAATAATTCTTCAAAACAAGTTACAATCGTTAATATAAAGTAAGACATGGGCCACATTAAACACTCCTTCATAACTTACACTACAGCCCTTGAAGCGATGTGGTGAAAGATAACTAAAAACTGATACGGTATCTATGACAACACAATTTTATTACTTTTCCAGCTGGAATAACAATTCAAATCTGTTTTATCACAGGAAAGTTTTTGCCAGTTAGGCAATCTGGAGCCTCGCTATACCGTTATCATACAAAAACATCTTTTCACCAGAGCAGTTCATACTAATAGCTCAAGATATTTTTTTTTCTATTGTAACTTACCACTTGCATAAATATCTAAAAATTCTAGAAAAAAATATTACCCTCTATACTTCTTTTATACAAACAGTAAAAAAGATACGGACTGGAAACGTAACAAACTTATAGTGATTTGAATCTTACCTTACATTGTAAATTTTGAGAGAGGATTGCAAAACTGTATACCAAAATAAAAAGCACTATTTTCTGTTTTCAATATGTTACACAGAACATTTCTGCAATTACAAAAGTTTGCATGTCACAGTCATGTGTAACACACAGTGCATAAACAGATTTATAACAAGAGGGCCAAGATGGCCCTATGTCGCTCACCTGAGTAACATACAATAACAGTGTAAACATGTTTGACCTGGTGATTTCATGGAGACAATTATTCTGACCAATTTTCATTAAAATTGGACCAAAAATGTGGCCTCTTGAGTGTAGACAAGCATTTTCTTTGATTTGGCCTAGTAACCTAGTTTTTGACCCCACATGACCCAGATTCGTACTTGTCCAAGATTTCATAACATTCTGACAAAGTTTTAGGAAGATTAGAGCAAAATGTGGCCTCTGGAGTGTATACAAGCTTTTCCTTTGATCTGACCTAGTGACCTAGTGACCTAAATCGTCTGAAACTTTATGATTACAAACATTCTTACCAAGTTTTATGAAGATAGAATAAAAATGTGGCCAGCAGAGTGTAAACAAGCTCATTCTTTGATTTGGCCTGGTGACCTAGTTTTTGACCCCATGTTGTATTCACATTTCATGAAGACAAACATTCTGACAAAGTTTCATGCACATCAAATGAAAAATGCAGCCCCTATTGCATGCACAAGGTTTTTCTTTGATTTTAACAGGCGACCTAGTTTTTGACCCCAGATGACCCAGTTTCAAAACTGACCTAGAAATCATCAAGACAAACATTCTGACTAAGTTTCATAAAAATTGGGTCACAACTGTGGCCTCTAGAGTGTTCACAAGACAAATGTTGACGGACGACTGATGACGTCTTACGCACATCGACCGATAACGGGTCACAATATCTCACCTTGAGCAAATAAAACCAGTATGTATAAATCAATACTAGCCTAGGCCTAAAAACAAATCTGCTTAAGCTGAGATGATGTTCACAAGATGTTTAAGCTCACTGACTGAATCATAATTCATGACAGGCATTATATAGTCAAACTTTGTTCGCTTGAACTTGGATAATTCTGTCACTACCCTTCAATCATCATCAGGTCCTGGTAAAATCCCTGTAACATGTATATTATTCGATTGCTCAAACTGCTGATTACTTGAACAAATTTTGGCGGTCCCATCGCGTACGAGTGAATGAAGTCTGACTTTACCATCTTGAAATATCATTTTGTTTTAACCGTAGTTTAAACATACATTTTGTAGTTCACACTAGGACTGGGACGATTACTCGGTTATTTGGATCCGATACGATTACTAGGTGAAACCGGTTTCAATTTTGCAAAATAGCTAATCGCTTTTAAACAATAAATATCACGAATTGTACTTTATCTTTATACATTTCTTTGACTAGCACAAAGACCCGCAGTATATTCCCGCTATAACACATAGAACAAAGTCAGTAGTCTCGGATTTACCTGTTGTGATATGTGTAAAATAAAATACACCAAAATATGACTTATTAATTATCACACTGTTTGCAAACGATAAAGTCCGTAAGTTCCTATAATGTAATCAGCTGCTGGAAGTACCTGGATACAGTCGTCAGAAAAGAAAACAGCATTTTCAATATGGCAGCCAATTAACCGGTTTGGTTCGGTTTCTTACAAAAGATTTACCGGTTTCAAAATTTTGAAATCGTCCCAGCCCTAGTGGGCACTACACTTCCCTAAAATACAGTTCCATGCTTTTACAGCTAGCTTCCCTTTTCTCTTCCTTGCACAGTCATTTTACTCCCAGTGAAAACATGACTTGGCAATATAATTTCAAACGCATTATCTTCCTCTTATTCATATGTAGTATACATGTAGTATAAATAAAACCACACAAATGCACAAAAAAATGTTTGATTACGAGTGTGTGTCTTCCTTAAGAAATACGAGGATTGTTCAAATATGAATGCATGTAGAATGTTATCTCGCTCAATAATGCGAAAACCACGAGGAAATTAAGATTATTGGGTAGATAAACATGTTAGCTTTACATCGATACCACACCCATTAAAATCCGTTCACTTTAGCTGTGTTTATCGCTCGCTAAACATTGCCTACTCGTGTATACTAATACAAAAATGGTTGGAAGAAGGTCAGCTGACACCGTTGAAATACGGTCCTATATTAAGAATCATTTTTATTCTTGGCATAGAGTGTAAAGACATTTTTGATGATATATGTTCTGTTTATGGGCATAATGAAATGTCTTTTTCGACAGTTATTCATTGGTTTAAGAAATTCAAATGTGGGTTAGTTTCAACAGAAGATGCACCACATGGCCGTCGGCCGAAAACAGCAACGTCTGCCAAGATGGTTGCTAGAGTGAAAGAAATAGTTGCTACTGATGCAAGATACACCGCTAGGCAAATAGCTAGTATGGTTGGCATCTCATTAGGAGCAGCTCATACAATTCTGAAACGGAATTTGAAAATGAGAAAGATCAGTGCTAGATGGATTCTCCATCTGCTGACAGATGAGCAGAAAAAGGCACGCGTGCAATGCGCACAACTGTTGCTTAAACAGTTTCAAAATTACAATGCAATGTCTTTCGCAAATGCTGTCACTGGTGACGAGACATTGGTTCACTTTTTTGAGCCCAAACGAAAGATTCAGAACAAAATATGGGCAAAAAGTCTGGCAAAAGACCATGCATTGCAAAGAGGACCATGAGTGTCAAGAAGGTAATGTATGCCATATTCTTCACAACTCAGGGTCCTGCCATTCAGGTTGC
This sequence comes from Mercenaria mercenaria, assembly GCF_021730395.1. Classification (NCBI taxonomy): domain Eukaryota; kingdom Metazoa; phylum Mollusca; class Bivalvia; order Venerida; family Veneridae; genus Mercenaria; species Mercenaria mercenaria. Next base: position 6,840,783 of record NC_069378.1, read on the forward strand.
TGTACCTAAAGGCAAATCCGTAAATGCGAATATTTTGGCTATCTTCCAGAAATTTCAGAAGTTTTATCTCTGTTACTGTATTTTCAGAACTTAGTCAAAATTCAAGATTTTGGTAGCAAAATATATAGCAAGTTTCAATTGACTCTCTCAATGCCACTTCCAAATACCGCAATAACTAACTTATCAACACTGCTTGTCTATCTTTTTCAAATTTCCCTGAATCTGTAGCTTTCTACAGATGATGTTAAAGACATCCCTCATCTTCATGTTTATATCCACAGAATCTACTTAGTTTGTGTTCATCTATATATTCATAGCTTAGAGCAGATGCTATCTTTTATAAAATCTTTTGTTTTCATGTTTATATCAATACCACTTTGTTATAGCTTACAGCAGATGCCATCCTTTCGTGTTCATGTGTATATCAATACCACTGAGTGTTCATCTATATATCCATAGCTTACTGCAGATTCTATTTATGACATTTCTCGTGTTCATATTTATATCAATACTAGATTGTGATCATCTATAAATCCATAGCTGCCTGCAGAAGAACATAACTGTATCAATCATAATTAACACTATAATAATTTCTGTCATTTCATGACACTTTCATTGGTCCTGCTGCCAGGAGTAGATTCTTCCTGGTAAAGTGTATAGAGAGTACTGGTGTTGCCTTGGTAGCAAAGCTTCCTATCAGAAGGTTAGGATTCTCATTCCTGAAAAAAAAAAGAAACAATCACTGTCAGTTATACCCATGTGCTTACAGAAGCCTTACTCATTCTTACACAGTTCTTTAAGTATATCAGTTCTGGCTATCTGTAAACAATACAGTGTATCTTCTTTACATATAATTCACTTTGAACAAACGTTTTACAAAATTTTCAATTACTAAGAAAAAGCGAGAACACAGTTTGTGAACTGGTTTTCTTATTTTGCACACATTTATCTGATCTACCTCTAGAAACAGCACTATGTATTTATGTACATGTATGGCAGAGTTAATTCCCATGTCTCCAAAAATAAAACATCTTGATCTATTTCTCTTATCTTTTCTAATTTCTTTTAAACAGAGGGTCATAGTGGCTTTAAGTCGCTCACCTAACATTGACTATTTGACCTTGAATATATGTATGACACACTGAATCAAGAATCGTAGCAACTGTGTTTTGTATAATGAGGGTCACTGACCCTGAAGCACTCGCCTGTGTAGAAGTCTTTAAGTGTGTTTGTATAGCGTAATGGTACAAGTACAGAGTTAGGTTTATATAAATATCAAGGCTCTAGGTATTATGCCTTCAGAGAAGAAGGTTTTCAAAGTTTCTTATATCCTTTGCACACCGGTAACGTAGTGAAACGGGTAAAATTGTTTAGTCCTCAAAAACGGGCCAATCTTTACAGTGAATGCCTGTAACGCTTTTAAAACCTGACCCCATTTCAGTGTTGGAACCCTGAAACTTTTTTTTTTTTTTTACTTGTTAATGCCTGAAATTGAAACGTCTATTACTTATGGTTCTCAAAAGCGGACTTAAAATAATTGTCTTTCACTATTTTAATATTTTACCTGTAAAATTCATAATGAATAAATTTTGTTAAGAATGTCTTTATTTAAAATATCTATTTTTATCGATATAAATCAATAAACTGACAAATTTGCATAATTTAAGCATTCTTGAGAAAACCCTGATCTATTTAAATTCAAATCATGCATGATAAAGCCTTATAAGACAAACATAAGACTTATGTAGATTTGGAGACCATATATGGGTAACCTTGATAAAGTGATCAATAAAAGCGATCATACTGGTAATATCGATCATTACTGATTATTTCTAAAATATGTATTTGAACGTTGTGGGCATTTTGGCAAAAGTTAGGATTCTTTTTGCAATACCCGAAAGAGCACTGTATCGTTGAAGAACGTATATTTCGTTCTTACCCGAAAGAGCACTGTATCGTTGAAAAACATATATAGTTATTTTATATGCTTTTAAACGGTAAATGAAGTCATTATAATGAAAATCTACTCTTGAGCTGAAGAAACAGCTACAACCAAAGAAAAGGTATTCGGGTTCATTTTCACGTTGTTAAACGTTTTTATTTCAAAATACGTCAAATCAACGGTCCAGTTTTAAAACCTCAAAAAATGTACCCCTCTCATAACATAACAGGCAATCGCTGTAAAGATTGGCTCATTTTTTAAGCAACAAATTTTTTACCCGTTTCAATATGTTACAGGCAATCGCTGTAAAGATTGGCCAGGTGCGCAAAGGATATATAATTATATAGCATAAACATCTCACACTCAGAGGTGTCCTAGGGCAATAATTTGAACAATTGTGGTAAGAGAGTCAAACCCTGATATCACAAGCCAAATATCAAGGCTCTAGTTAATATTACTTCAGAGAAGAAGACTTTTAAAGTTTGAACTGTTTGAAAAACTTTGGTAGAGGACCAGTAACATCAAGGCCAATTTTTCATCAAAATTTATTTCGTGGTTTTGGAGATGTCATTTAACAAAATTGTTGATGACAGACAAATGCTCAACAGACACAGTGTGATCACAATAGCTCACCATGAGCACTTTGTGCTCAGATGAGCTAAAGAAGTACATACACAGAGAGAGAACTTGGTATGCTGGCATCCATGTCTTTATCCATCTCCTTGATTACCTTGGTAACATCCCACAGTTTGACACAATTATCTAAACCACCTGCAAATACCACAAAATTCAATTAGAAATGAGCAATGCTTTCCCTTTTTTACCCTGAAAGGGAAGTTAAGCATTTATTTGTTCATTTGTTTAACAAAAAAAATATATGAAGATTCAAAGCTATATTAAGTATTCAACAAGAGTGAACTTAAACAAAAAACAATCAATAAATACTGATTTTCTATGAAAAAAAAAAGGCCCATAATTCTGACAAAATGCAATAGAGTTGTGGTTCTTGACCTATTTACTAATCTAATGATAATAAACAATAACTGCTGGACAATATGCAAGAAAAAGAGTAAAGGTTCTTGGCCTTCTTACTCATCTTAATTGATGACCAAAAAAAATGTAATACGTTTCAAAGCTATAGAAAGTATTCAAGAAAAGTGACCTTAAACAAAAAACAACCAATTAATACTAATTTTCTAAATTAAAACGGCCAATAATTCTGACAAAATGCAAGAGAGAGTTATGGCTCTTCACCTATTCAGTAAGTAATGATAATAAACAAGTGTACGAAGTTTCAAAGCTCTTACAGAATTCAAGAAAAATGGACCTAGATACGAAGAAAAGCAAATTTTCTAAGTATACAAAGGACCATAATTCAAACAAAAAGTGTATCAGACTTACGGCCCTTTGCCTACTTACTAACCTTATGATTGTAAAGCCTGCAGAGATTTAAAGGTAATGTTCTTACAGTATCGAAGTAAAATGGACGTAATCAAAAATTTTAACCAAGAAATTAAAGTTTTCTAAATACAAAAAGGGCTGTAATTCTAATAAAATGCATGTTAGAGTTACGGTTCTTGGTCTATTTACTCTTAAAATGATCCTAAACAAGTGTGCAAAGTTTCAAAGCTTTAGCTCTTATACTTTTTGGAAGAAAGTGGACCTAAACAAAAAATTTAACCAATGCCGACGATCAAGTGACAACAATGCCTTGCAGATTTTTTCCCAACTTCTAACACTTACTTGTAAATATGATACCAAAATTTCAACAAAATTTAATAATTCTTTATATCATTGTATTTATTTTACTCTCTCAACTAAATGTTAGAAATTAGCAAAAATGTGCTTCACTGTCTCGAATTTACAAGCAAGCTAATATTACAAGGCAAAAAATCACAAACAAAAACATTATGTGCTGTTTCTACTGCCATATTTTAGAAATAAATCTTACTCTGACTTGATATTTGACCACAAAACAGTGAAAATACACTTCTATATTTTACTATGATATTAACAAATTTCAAAGGCTTATGGTTACAAAATCTAACTGGCAGATTCTGAAATAAAGTTAGAAATTAACCACTGGTAAGACAGCATTCTAAAACAAGTCTCTAAACTAGTTGATTTTGAGCTTAGTCCAGAAATAAACCAAAGGCAAGACTTCCATGAACCTTGAAGCCTGAAAATTTGGGACTGGTCTCCTAGTTTAGCTTCATAAACTTGGAACCTGGCTTATATGATTAGGAACCAGCTCAAATGATTATAAAGCATATACCTGAAGCCAGCACAGCTCCACATCTACTGAAGCACAGTGAATACACAGTACTACTATGATCTCTCATCTGTGCTAACATGTTTCCATTGGAGATGTCCCACAGACATATATTACCATCTAAACCTGCAAAAGAGCACTGAAACTGTATAATTAGTTTATAATAATTCATTTTAGGTCAACTGTGAAGGAAGTTCTACAACTTATATTAATCACTCTCGACACCTCATTCCTGATGGAATCCATCTCCACGAGGGTATGAGAGAAGAGGCCAGTTTCCCTTTTAATGCTGAGCGCCAAGCAAGGGAGCTACTGGTACCATTTTTCAAGTCTTTGGTATGACGTGACTGGGGGTCTAACCCACGACCTCCTGCACTCAAAACGGACGCTCTACCACTAGGCTATCGAGGAGGTTAAAACTGTATACTTGTATGTTTTCTTCAGTCTAATAACTTACTTCTTTACCTGAATATAGAATAATTCCCTCCATGATAAAATATCCCCGTTCATTTGACACTTTTTGGTAAAAATATCACCTATCTTCGATTCTTTTTTTAATAAAATCTTAAAAGAAAATATTCTATTTTCACTCTTTTTTTTTTAAATATTTTCAAAATATTTAAAAAATTTCATATCTGAGGTTAGCAAACTGTTTATAGCTCCGCAGACAAAAATACATTCTGATAGTAAATACAATGTACAGTAAAACACAAATCATGTGAGGTTGCAAAGGTATGAGCAAAGTGCTCAGGTTGTCCGCAGGTCCGTGGTTTTGAGTGATCAAAACATAGGAAAATGTAAGGAAAACAGATGGGAATGACATAAATTCCTTGTGTAAGCCTTGGTACTTGAGTGAGACAGAGTGCTTGGGTGAGAGAATTTTCCTTTTATAGTCTTTCATTCCCCACTTGCACTCAATATCATGAATATGGGTTAAATATCACATGTGGAGAACAAGAATAAATTTGATATTAAGGATCACAACAAAGTTACACAGTCTGACCTACTAGTAGAATATGTAACTTTTAAAACATACAATGTGGCCTGTACAGCTGCTCAAAGCAAGTGGCTGCTTAACAAAAGTTGAAATTACAACAAAAAGTCAATTTGGGAAGATAGCTTACTGGCTGCTTGATACAGGTGACTCCTGAGGCAGGTTCAACTGTAGTTCTGCATTCAGACAGGAAAATGAAAATCCTTCATTGGGTTTGATATTTAATATAATATGCAGCTGTTTTATTGTAAAAATAACTAGAGCTGTCACTGGAGTGACGAATCATACCCCCACAATATGGAACTTGACCTTTGACTTACTGGCCTTATAGTCAATAGGGGTCATTTACTGGAAATGACCAGTCCCTATCAACTTTCATGATCCTAGGCCCAAGCGTTCTCAAAATTTAATTATCATTCAGAAACCGTTTAACTGTTCAGAGTCCTTGTGAACTTGATACTTGACCTACTGACCTCAAAGTCAAACCTGACCTATATTTTATGATGTAACATCTGTGTACAAAACCAAAGATTATGTAAATCTATCAAGCCATTCTTGAGTAATTGTCTGGAAACCATGAAAACCACTGGACTGACAAACAGACTGACAAGCTCACTCCTATATACTCATCCAAACTTCGTTTTGTTGGGGTTTAAATTTTGAAAATTGTAACAGCGTACCTGAAGATGCCAAATATCTGCCATCAGGTGAAAAACACAGACTATGTATAGCACCCTGAAAGAAAACAAAATCAGGTGTCACATCATATTTGTCAATAACAGCAACAGTATTAATATATATTATCAACACATGTTCAGTGCAGTTGTAAAGAAACACAATTCTGAAACAGACTCATTTTCACTTAAGATAAAATTTGGTAATTTTGAATCAGATTTACAAAGATACACCTCTATTCACACATGAAACACAACCAGTGTACATTTACATTTTATTTCATATTTAAATGAACCGTGATAAGAATCTTTCACTGGTTGAAGGTGCCAATGGAAATATCTGGCTCTCTTGTAACTGTTTTAGATGGTAACAAGGCTCTGCTGCGTTACCGCAAAACAGTTACTAGAGAGCCAGAAATTTCCATTCGCACATTCAACTAGTTATAGATTCTTTTTTAAGCCATTTTCTTAAATCAATATAAAGAAATTAAGTAAAACAAACGCTTTTCTTTTACGCACTATGTTACTATAGTAGCGTATGAATTTACGTATTCATTCATAGATTAAACCCTTACCCTCTTTCAATTTGGACATTACCATTAACTGTTACGAGGGGTGCATACCAAAAAGATACTGACTGAATGGCAAACAGTGCAGATCTTGATCAGACTGCATGAATGTGCAAGCTGATCATGATTTACACTGGTCACAAAGGCAGAATCAATTGTGTCCAGCATAATAAGGGTTAAATGTCAACCTTTCCATTGGCAAGCTCTGGTAAAATATGTATGTCTAGTATGACAATGTGATATAATTATGTAAACAAGTGCTACCAAAGAAATAAGAAATTAAGACCTCGAAAATGCTCTGCTCTGAAGTTATAATGATTCATCTTAATGCAACAGCTGTAGATAGTTTCACGACAGGGAATGAATTTGGAGAAAATTCCATGTAACTATCCCAATTGGAGAGAGAATTGTGTAAAATGCTGCTTTTTGCATCAAAATATTTCTGTTTATAACAGATTTAATACCATTAACCTATGTCCAGTGAGTTTCAATATTGTACATCAAATATCCTCACAGCTCTGTTACTGGATACAGAACTCAAAGTTACCATAGCAACATGTATCAATAATTACCTTATGTCCTGTGAGTGTTCTAACACATCCGCCATTTAGTACATCAAATATCCTCACAGCTGTGTTTCTGGACACAGATCTTTAGTTACCACAGCAACATGTATCAATAATTACCTTATGTCCTGTGAGTGTTCTAACACATCCGCCATTTAGTACATCAAATATCCTCACAGCTCTGTTACTGGACACAGATCTCTAGTTACCATAGCAACATGTATCAATAATTACCTTATGTCCTGTGAGTGTTCTAACACATCCGCCATTTAGTACATCAAATATCCTCACAGCTGTGTTTCTGGACACAGATCTTTAGTTACCACAGCAACATGTATCAATAATTACCTTATGTCCTGTGAGTGTTCTAACACATCCGCCATTTAGTACATCAAATATCCTCACAGCTGTGTTTCTGGACACAGATCTCTAGTTACCATAGCAACATGTATCAATAATTACCTTATGTCCTGTGAGTGTTCTAACACATCCGCCATTTAGTACATCAAATATCCTCACAGCTGTGTTTCTGGACACAGATCTCTAGTTACCATAGCAACATGTATCAATAATTACCTTATGTCCTGTGAGAGTTCTAACACATCCGCCATTTAGTACATCAAATATCCTCACAGCTCTATCACTGGATCCCGTGGCCACATAGTTACCATTGGGATGAAACTGTACACTCTGTAATTTGTATGAGGAAAACTTTAACAACTGCAGTCAAACTTTTTTCACTCGAACTCGGATAATTAGAACACAACCCTTTGCTCCAACTCATCGTCAGGTTCCAGCGAAATACCAACATAATGTATATTTTTTGAACTTGAACTTGAATAAATTTTGCTTGTCCCCTCAAGCGAACAAAGTACAATGGTAAATTAAAGTATACAAGACATCTGGCAACACATGGTCATCCAGTCAGGAAAACAACACCATGTTATAACCCTCTGTCATTACAGAATTAATGGGATAATTCCTTAGAGTGACGAAATATGTGCAATCAGTAACAGTTACCAATTTGAATGTTATATGAAATATCTCAAAGTTGCAGGCTCTAATACAGGTGATGTTCAAAAAAACAGATATTAACATAGATAACAGTTCAGCTCCTAATGGCCTGCTATCTATCATCTGTATACACAATGCCTGATTATCATACACAGACTTTAAAGTGGAAAACTGGCAAATGGTACTGCTGTAAGGTCATTTTTAGAAATGAATTTGAGTAAAATGATCAAGGAATCAACTGTTGAACTCAGAGCAATGAGGCCTATTTGGCTGAGTAGTTAAGGTTGCTGTCTTTGAGCCACTTGCCCTTCACAGGTATGATGTCAAATGTCTCTAAATTGTTTTTTGTACTTTTAGCATGTGTAAATGTTGAGTTCTGCTCAACCCGGGGCTAGAGGGCGTGGACGGTAGCATGCATTTCCACTACCGTCCATGAACAGGCTCAATCAAACTGAGCCTGCAACATTTTCGTTTTTGTCGTGTTGAGCGACCTGTGAAGTTTCTACTTTTTCTATCTTCAAAACCAAGTGCATAGAAAGATGTCCTGCTGGCTTGTCAGTGGTTCTGCAAAAGCCCATATTCATCCACATTTAGAGTCTGAAACTTTGACTTAAGACTGGTAAAAACTTCAATTTGCCGTAAATTTGTCTATAACAATTTCCTACTGCTGAAATTAGTTGCAAATTGAAGATTTCTGCAAAGTTTCCTTGAAATCTGTGCCTCTTTTAATTAACGATGCCAGAGCGAAATGAAAAATTAGAATTTTATACTTTACACACTGATGAATATGGACCTAGGGCCCAGAAATAATGACCAGAGTGCATCTGGGGGCTTTTTCACTACTATAGTTGGAAAATTACTATAGTATCTAAACTGTGTCAATGAAAAATAGTAACAACAATAAACTCACATCAACATCTGAGAAGTGTCCTCCAAATATTCTAACAGGCTGGTAGTGATCTGTGGTCCACAACCTGGCTACTCTATCATTGCCACCGGACACAAAATAATGGCCGTGTGGACTGAAAAATCAGAAAAGAAATGCATTAAAAGTCTGAAAATATTGTAAAATGGCATAGTTTCTGTTAGAAATAAAAACCTTCTTTTACTTATTAAGGACTGGTGGAATGACAGAGGGAAGGACAAAATGTTACTTTGTGTGCATGAATACCTTTATTTCTTTAGCCAAGCATTCACTTCTAACCAACTCTAGCAACCTAACAAGTTTTAGCTTCAAAGCGATAAATAGGGCACTCACCAGAATTTTAGCTTCAAAGCCAAAAATTGGGAACTCACCTGAATTTTAACTTTAAAGTCATAAATAGGGCACTCACCTGAATTTTACCTTTAAAGCCATAAATAGAGCACTCGTTTGAATTTTGACTTTCAAGCCATAAATAGAGCACTTGTCTGAATTTTAACTTTAAAGCCATAAATAGAGAGCACTTGTCTGAATTTTAGCTTCACTGCCATAAATAGGGTACTCACCTGAAATTTAGCTTCTAAGCCATAAATAGTGCACTCACCTGAATTTTAGCTTCAAAGCCATAAATAGGGTACTCACATGAATTTTAGCTTCAAAGCCATAAAAAGGGCATTCACCTGAATTTAAGCTTCTAAGCCATAAATAGTGCACTCACCTGAATTTTAGCTTCAAAGCCATAAATAGGGTACTCACATGAATTTTAGCTTCAAAGCCATAAAAAGGGCATTCACCTGAATTTTAGCTTCAATGCCATAAATAGCACTCATTTGAATTTTAGCTTCAAAGCCATAAATAGAGCACTTGTCTGAAACTTAGCTTCAAAGCCATAAATACAACACTCACCTGAAATTTAGTTTCAAAGCCATAAATAGGGCACTCACCTGAATTTAACATCCCAAACTGGTGCATTATGCCCTTTGTATGACACCAAATTTGTCCACGTGTGAAGACTCCATAAACGAACTGAAATATGTACAAAAATAATTTAAAACCTGTCTAGTAAGTAAAGAGACAAGGAAGTTAGTAATTAGAACTTCTGAATATGTTGACTTAAAAATCTAAAACATACTTATATACAATATCCTAAATACAAACTTAAGAAAAGGCAAAGAGAGAATGTTAAGGTACAAGTACACTTAGTTGTCAATTTGAAAGAAAATACAAGTGCTCAGTGAAACACAATCATTATGGTTTTTTTGTGTAACAACCTGCAACTATGCATATATTGTAAAATTTATTCAATGGATGTGAATAGATTTTACATAAAAATAGGTCTGAAATTACAAATATGAGAATTTTTGTGTGTAGGAACTTCTTATCATTTTTTTAAGCTGCTGCTAAAATTATAAAATACCAAAGAGAGACTTCTGTAATATTCCGAATTTGCAACACAAAAACACATACTGCAATTTGAAATTAAAAACTTTTGCAATAGTATTACTAGTATTCATGTATCTAAATTTTAGTATTTACCACAAATTAGGAAAGAGAGGATATTTGTTTGTTTCAGTATAAAACTGAAATATCAAATGCAATATTTTCAAGAGTAGCATAGCCATGAGTCAAAATGTAAGATTATGGGTTCGTAAGTGAAAGATATTTTGATCTTGCACATAAAAAAAAAAAAAAATTCTTTCTATTTATGTTCTTACTAATTTTACCCATTTTATAGTTTTTTAGAAAAATATATTTGATATTTTTCACAGTGAAAATATCTGAAATATTTCACTCTAATATTTTGATAATTCACCGGAAAGTATGTAATTAAACATGTTACATATGCCCAAAAGTTCTATTCTAAAATCAGTAATAAAACACTCACCAGTACCGTCTTCAGAACTCGATGTGAGGTAGCTTCTGTCTGGAGAGAAACTACCACTGTATACAGGTCCGCTATGTCCAACCAGAAGTTTGGTATCATCAGATGTACGCTCATCCATCATCCTCTCCAACACATCATCTACAGGAAAAATTTATTCTGTCCAGTCCACGTTCAACAGCAAGAACAGTGTTGGCTTTTCATAGTTAGTTTCAATGTATTATGCTGATAAAAACATCTGACTTCAAGGTTATAAAACTGAGATTGAAGGTCAAACTCAGACTGCAGCCTTGTGACTGTTTGATTTTCAAATATAAAGTGTGACCTTGAACTTTAAGCTGTGGATCTGAAGTTAACCATGACAAACTGTATCAGTATGAGGATCATTTGTGCCATGTAATAAAAAAAAAGTCCCTTGATGGATGGTAGAGTTACTGACAGCACCTTAGGAAAACTCCTTTTGAACTTTGAAACCTCCAAGTGTGACCCTGACCTTTGAGCTAGGAGTCTGGTTGTTAAGTATGATATATCTCATTATGGGGTACATTTGTGCTAAGTACTGTGAAATCATTTTTATTCGCGTAGGTCGAATTTTCACGTATTTCGCGCTAGGACTGATGCGCGAATTTAAGACCGCGCTATTATATATTTTAATTTTATTTTTTCATTTCTAAAACTGAAAATGCGCCAATTCAAGCCCGCACAAAATGGACCTTTTTCACATTTGCGCGAAATTTCATGCCAGCGAATTTAAATGATTTCACAGTATTATTTAAATCCCTTGATGGCTGACAGAGTAATGAACTGGACAGGTAATCTGACCTAATAATGGATGCAAAAGCACAATACTATAGACCCTGAGACTAGTTTACATGCCTGGGATTCAGTCAAAAACCTAGAGCCTGAAATATCCTTTTTCATCGGATTTATCATGGGAAATTCTGGAACTCAGAAGCTTGAATCAGAACCAGTCCTGAAAAAATCCCAGGCCTGTGTTTTTCAAGCAGTAGTGCACTAAGTAGCTCCTAACAGAGTTCACAAGTCAATGTTTCTTAAGACGCACTTTCAGAAAGGTTATATACCGACTGTTTGGAAAAGACACAATTGTGCTAGTCATCATTGCATTACATTACTTGTAAGAACCACACATCTTCTGCATGCCAGCTTGATGGCTTTCTCAACTGTAAGAACATGTTCTACCAAAATGACAGCAGTAAAGAGCATGTAATCTGAAGTAAGCAACCATAATCTCCCAGTCAAAGAGAACTAAATTCTTCATAACCTACCCACAAAAATAATATAAACAATTCAACATTTACCTGCTTCTTTATCAATGATTTCGAGCTCCTCCACCTGTTTCATACATCTCAGTTTATTTGGGGTCAGAGACCACACCTTAATGTTTGAATCTCCAAACCCTGTACACATCAAACTAGAATCCTCAGATATTTCCACTGATGTCAAACTGGAAAAAAAACCATCAGTAAGTAACTACAGTATCTGTTTAAGGCAGTGGAACCGTAATCATAATCGCCAATTTCTGCTTGATTAAATATACGCTGTATGCCATATCGGTACACTTCCCGGCTTGTACGGAAAGCCGCTACAGTAACAGCCAAAGATTACAAAATTCCAATTCGGAAATAATGCAATTACTCCAAAATTGCTGAGCGTCAGTACATGTTTATTACCTTAAAAATGGAAACATCACCTAAGCAAAATGTAGTATTTTGTGCAGCCTACAATATACTTTATACAGAAATATTCCAATTCAACCTTCAGACAGTTGGTGGCAAGTAATTCTGCCTCTGCGACCAGTGCAGACCATGATCAGCCTGCACATCCGTGCAGCCTGATCATGGTCTGCACTGTTCACTATTCAGTCTGTAATTTTTCAGTGAACACCCCTTTGAATAAGAAGTGGTACTGCCCAAACTGAATGACGGGCCAGTCCATTTTAGAAATTTAGCAGGCTAAAGGTTAATAAATACAGACAACTGGAACTACTGTAATATCATTTAGTTTCCTACAAATAGATTTCATCGTATTTGCTAAAAACAGCTTTTTTGAAGGGATATCAATTCATGAATTCAGATTTTGAAGAAAAAATAATCAGAAATTTCATTATTTTGTTCTTTGGGATCAGCCTAACCACAAAATTGATCCCCTATCAATACTAATTACTTTACAATCAATCTGATTAAAATCTGGATCTTCTCGTACACGAAGATCTGACAGTGGCCAGTTCTACACTGCTTTCGCACCGTATTGGATTTCCGAAAATGGTATTTATAGTTCAATCAATGAAATCTCTTGTAAATATTAATGTAGGCTTGACAGTCAAAATGGCGCTGCCCATTTGTGCTTTGAGTGCTAACAGAACTGTTTTGGAAAATAAAAGAACTAAAACCTAAACAAGTGGACATTTTTCATGAAATAATGAACAGGAAAGATTGTGTCATTTAACATTCAATGCGGTTGGCATAAGAATTATAAATGCGTGTTAAAGGCACTGACCTCCAGATTTTGGATAAAAAATGATCTTTCTTTCAAACTGAAGTTATTTCATATTATGAACATTTGAATATGAATGTTTGTTTCTAAACTATTTAAGAATGCCATATCAAGAAAAAAATATGTCCGCGTCGGGAATCAAACCTGGAATGAAGAAGTTTTCCGCTTTTGTTACAAGTAACGCTATGGAGGATTTGGTGTTCAATGCGTAGCGTTATTGAGGAAATGATTTTAATCAGATTGCTTCAGTGTTTGAAATAGAAACTTTGTTTAATCAATGATCTTAAATGTTTGTAAAATATTAAAATGCAAAACAAGATTTCTTTCTTTCTTGTTAATATAAAGTACGTACAATCCAAGATATTGTTTAAATTTAATGACAAAAGCCTACTAAGTAAAGAAAATGACTTTCACAAAAAGTCTAGTACATACCCCTGCACAGCATTATGAAATGTATAGAAGCAGATTGATGGTAAGGAATTTGGCCCCATTTTCACCCTCTTCAGGGCCTCCCTGAATGCACTGATTTTCTCCATCTTGTCATTGTCCTTCCTGGAAAATGCCACAGAAACACAAAATAATTTATTAGACAAAAACAACATCTCCAAATCTCAAAGATGAAAAGAAATTACTTTGAAGTCATTAATATAAATTTAATTCAAACAATCTACCTTCCTGACCTTAGACCTAACCCTAAAAACAGACTGTGACTTGCAGAAGTATAGTTACTATCATTAATGTACTCACAGTTCTGGCATGGGTATTCTGGTAATTAATATACTCACAGTTCTGGCATGGGTATTCTGGTAATTGCAGGAGCATTTGGGTCATTCCTGGCTTTCTTCATCATCAATGGATCCTTCTTCTGTTTCTTTTTCTGCAAAGGAGGGTTTCACAATTCAGACTTGTACATATGTCTAAAGCAACTAAAGTAGAACAGAACAACTGAAGTGTCTATATGCGCGTGTGTGTTTGGGTTTAGTGTTTGTTTCAACAATTTTTCAGTCGTATAAACAACAGTGTCTACTTGAAGCAGTGATATGAGGGCAATGTCCAACTTTATAATGTTGTCTCAATGGATTATTACTCTGTAGACCGATAAAACCCAACCCAGACATATTATACGGACACCAGGCTGACCAGTCCTAGTACCATCCTCTTACTTCTGAGTGCCATTTTTCAACTCTTTGGTACAATGGGGCGAGGGAGCGAACCCACGACCTCCTTCACTGGAAGCAGGCACTCCACCACTAAGCTACCAAGGGGGTTTAAAGTACAGTCCAACCTGTGCTTACGGTCACTTTTGAAAAAGAGACCACCTAAGGCCACAGTCATGCCTTTTGCTTGCTCTAGTTTAATGTCAGTTTTAAACTATAGATACAATAGAATACCTGTACATCTGTAATCAATAACACTTGACACCTAATACAGTCCCTGTCTAAACATTCTAACTTTTTAGTTTTGTTCAGTATCATGATTTTTCACACATCAGAAAAAGAAAACTTTACTGCAATATTAGGGAATATCATGGATCTTTGCAAATGTATTAAGTTTCCAAATAACAGCTTTGTGTAGCTGTAAACTAAACCTGAAAGTACATTTTATGCAATATTACAAATTATTACTTTAACTAAGGTCTAGTCTTGCCCTTGGAAGTAAACTAAATACGAAATGCTACACTAAGCCATTGTTTTTATTGGGTTTAGCACAGTTTTTCAACAGTATTTCAATTATGTAATGGTGGACAGTTAACCTAACCAGTGATCCTGGATTCTGTACCAGTTCTTTTGTTCTCCACAAGTAACTGCCAACTTCCATGAACCAGAGGACATGTACCTTTTCAGACACAATGTCTTCACACTGAACATGTGCCTAACCAAGGGATCGTACTCAAGACTCCATGGGTCCATAGATCAGCACCCTCTCTACCAAGCCCGCTAGTGATCACTAACTAATAATACCATTTTTTCCATATGCTTTGTTGCACAATGTAAATACTTTTTAATTTTTTCTCTTTTTTTTTTTTTACTGTAAATACTGTGATGCATCAGTAGAGACTGTCTACAGTGACCAACCTTTGGAGAACTATAAAAAAGACTGTTGTATACAGGGAGTCTCCTTACACAATCTGACTAGGAGAGGTCTTCGTCTAAGGCAAATAACACATGTTCTAGTTAGCATAAGATCTTTAAACACACTGACAAAACATGGAATATTTTAAATGACCTTTCAGTCTGCTTCAATTTATTTTCATCGTTAAGACGGTGATGCAGTTATTAAGATCAAGAATCAAACTCTCTGATTTGTACTGGAAAAGTTTTCTCCCTCTGAGAGGGTAGGTCAACAAGAGCTGTCACAGGAGACAGCGTGCTCGGCTATTTCGATGCTGGATAGTGGAAATGGGCACATCTGAGGAAGATGAAGCTGTCACTGGAGTGTTTAATGACTCCATGTAGATGAAGATATTGGATTTAATATTGTTAATATTGGCTTATGTCTGTGTCAACAGAATTAGGTAATATAACAGAAAGAAATATAAAGTGGACGACGGACATCGAGCAGTCACAAAAGCTCACCATGAGCCTTTGGCTCAGGTGAGCTAAAACAAGAGCACCGCCTTGCGGGTGCTGACGCTCATCTAATTTTTTTTGTATAACAGAAATATTGCCTTAACCATGATTTTCTAAGTCTAAAAAGGGCCATCATTCTTGCAAAAAGCATGATGGAGTTATGTTTCTTGATGTACAGGGTCAGCTTATGATGGTGAACAAGTGTTGCAAGTTTCAAAGCAATAGCTGTGATAGTTTAAGAGAAAAAGTTGACCTAAACATAAAACTTAACCAAGAAATCTGATATTTTCTAAGTACAAAAGGGGCCATAAATCTTGCAAAAAGCAGGATGGAGTTATATTTCTTGCTGTACAGGGTCAGCTTATGATGGTGAACAAGTGCTGCAAGTTTCAAAGCAACAGCTTTGATAGTTTAGGAGAAAAGTTGACCTAAACATAAAACTTAACCAAGAAATCTGATATTTTCTAAGTACAAAAGGGGCCATAAATCTTGCAAAAAGCAGGATGGAGTTATGTTTCTTGCTGTACAGGGTCAGCTTATGATGATGAACAGGTGTTGCAAGTTGCAAGCCGACGCCGATCAAGTGATGACAATAACTCATCTTTTTTTTCCAAAAAATCAGATGAGCTAAAAATGGATGTGCTCTTTGGGTTGCTGGTTGACGCAACTACAAAATCCATGAAAATTAGTACTCCCATGAAAATTAATGATTTCACAGAAAGAAAATAAAAACAACCTTTGTCATCTTCTATTTCTATTCATTTCAACAAGTAGCATTGGACACCTCAACAATATAGGTATGACAAAAAGAGACAGTATAACAAACAATGCAAATGACGAAAGGTATCCAACTATGTCTGTAAATTGACCAATCACGACAGAGAATGATAGTTTTCCCAAGACTTCTACTGTTGCCATGGTAGTGTAATGACTGGCCTGAACTGAACTTGGTGACCTCTGTGAGCAGTACATCATTAAGGTGAAGGTTGTTGTTGTGACAACCCCGCTGCCTAGTAACAGTACCAGAAAACAAAAAACCACACATGCTGAAAAAAAAACAAAAAAAAAAACATTTAACATAAATTCAATAACATATATGTACAACACTTTTGCCCACCACAAATTTCAAATACACTGTACATAACACTATAAAGTTAATTTTTGTAGCTGAATACAAATGTATATCAAGCTCCCAGAAGGGGTTCCCCCTAACATCGTTACATTAACCACTGCCACCACAAATACAACCCGACCATAAAAATCACATGAATGTTTAAAAGAAATTCAAATGCTGTTTTCTTATTTTGACTTTATTTTTCCATTTTATAAGCCATATGCCTTAAATCTTTATAATATACTCAAAATTATTACAATAATTAAAATCTAATATCAAATGATGGGAAAACAAGAGCTGTCACTAATGGTGACAAATGCCCCTGCAGCACCTTGACCTTTGACCTGGTGACCCCAAAGTCAGTAGGCGTGGTGTACTCATAAAGTACTATCAGCATGTAAAGTTTGAAGGTCCTGGGTTAAGTGGTTCGCGAGTAATGTGCCTTCATGCAAAAAGTTGATGTTGGCCCCTGTGACCTTGACCTTTAACCTGGTGACCCCAAAGTCAGTAGGAATGGTGTACTCAATAAGTACTATCAGCACGTGAAGTTTGAAGGTCCTGGGTGCAGTGGTTCGCGAGTAAAGTGCCTTCATGCAAAAAGTTAACGTTGGCCCCTGTGACCTTGACCTTTGACCTGGTGACCCCAAAGTCAGTAGGGGTAGTGTACTCAGTAAGTACTATCAGCATGTGAAGTTTGAAGGTCCTGGGTGCAGTGGTTCGCGAGTAAAGTGCCTTCATGCAAAAAGTTAACGTGACTAACGAACGAACGAACGGACGGACAGTTGAAAACTAATATGCCTCCCTTCGGGGGCATAAAAACAACAATTAAACATTAATTTTATTTTTTGTGATAGCAAAGGTCTCTTTATTGTAAGGGGACAGTGTGTAAATACAAATATATAACATAATAGTTGGCACAATGAGAATTTGTACCAGTAGTTTTAGATAGAGTATTTTGCATTTTTTCTGGCATCAACTGAACTGTAGACCTGATACCATACGAAAATCAGTTTCAGTAAAAAACTAGAGCTGCTTTTGAGAAAAGCGAATGTCTCCCACAACTGCCTAATCATCTAAACAGCAAGTCAGTCTTTATATACTGTTTACTCACTACAATTCAAGGGCCAGAACTCCAAAATGCCCAGACCGATTTGGCTCATTATCGAACTTGTCTGAGGTCTTATGGTCAAATACATTTTGTTCAAGTTTGGTGAAGATCGGATGAGAAATGTTGGACTTAGAGTGCGGACAAGAGTAAAAAGCCCGATTTTTGGTAATTCAAGGGCCATAACTCCAATATACCTTGACCAATTTGATTAGTTATCGAACTTGGCTGAGGTCTTATAGTCAAACACATTTTGTTCAAGTTTGGTGAAAATCAGATGAGAAATGTTCGACTAGAGTGCAGACAAGCTTTGTGACTGACAGACACACGGACACACAGACTGGAGTAAATCGTCTCCCACACCACTGTGTGGTGGGAGACATAATAAAACCATTTTTTTTTAATAATACCAGTGTTTGTCTACTATCTATAATATAAACTATCAAACTTGAAATGAATAAATACAGGAACATACAGATTGAAACTAGATATCTCAAACACACTTCTCAAAATTCTGGCTATCTCGAAGATGATTTCAAGTCTCCTCCCACTTAACCTCACTTAACCAGTGCATGAAATATCATTTTAAATCGAACAGTTTTTTTGGTTATCATGAAGTAAAATGCTCAATTCGTTGGAATTCGAGATACTGTGTGTCAACTGTATAGACAGTGCAAGTGTGTTATATTCAATCTTACCATAATAATTGTGTTGAGAGAACTGACCACCATCTGGCCAGAAGGCAACCAGTATCACGAAGAATGTAAGAATAACAGGTCTTATCACAGAACAGAACAGTAGCACTCTGTGTGGTGTATACCTGGAAAATGTAATTTGGGATAATCTAATGGCATACTATAACAAAATTCTAATTAAATCCATAACACCTCCTAGCCTCCTTTTTTCATTCCGATGCTTAAGTAACTTATTTGTGTTACAGACAAAAACCACAAGAACAGTTCCACAGTCATGATCCCCATGAATAATCATGAAAATCAACGATTTTCCAGAGCATCTATTTAATGTTAATTTAACCTTGAGCATGCTGGCTGCAAGTCAAAGTGAATCTGCCTTTGCGACCAGTACAGACCATGATCAGCCAGCTCGTCAGTGCAGGCTGATCATTGTCTGCACTGTTCGGTATTCAGTCAGTAAATTTTCAGTGAATACTTCTTTGAATGACAGGAGGTACTGCCGAAATTGAATGACGGACCTGTCCATTTTAGAAATTTAGCAGGGTACAAGTTTAACACAATGTCTTCTAAGTGAAATTACAAACACACAGGTTATATAATATCAAAACTGACACTGGTAACATCCTTCAAATTTACTGTAATTTTGTACACATCAGAAGCAGTCTATCTCAAAACAATCATCGAAAAACATGTCATTGAATATTTAAAGAATTGACAGTGTTTTAACCTCACAGTCCAAGCACGCACAATTCACATTAAATATGTGTACTAACACTGAACACAAATGCATTTTTCAAGTGGCATATTTCTTTGTAATATGCATGATTGTA
Source organism: Mercenaria mercenaria (assembly GCF_021730395.1). NCBI lineage: Eukaryota > Metazoa > Mollusca > Bivalvia > Venerida > Veneridae > Mercenaria > Mercenaria mercenaria. The sequence goes on from NC_069378.1 coordinate 6,860,446, forward strand.
CTTTTGTTCAACATTTATATTATCCCAACCATGTAACCTTCACCTCAGAGTAATTTGCACTAGTCTATGATATATTTTCCTATAGCTTACCAGTATAAGACCATCTCAGCATGTTGCGAAAGTCAATCCATGGGCGGTTGAAGTGTTCATGTACGGGCTGGGATAACTCACAATAAGAAAACCAATTTGCTGTGTTGAACATTTTTACTGATGCGAACAAAATTTCATTAAATTTGAAGGATATTAACACTATCAAATTTAGCATTATATAACCTGTACATTTAAAAAGTCCCTGAATGTATTATATATACCACAAAATTAATGGTCTTTTAACCCTTACCCTGCTAAATTTCTATAATGAACTTGTCCATCTTTCAATTTGGACAATTCCAATTCAAAAGTAGTTCAACAAAACATTTAAAAACAAAAATAAAGTTATACTGACCAGAATATAGATACAAGCCATCCACCAAGAAATGAACCAAATATTGAAACTCCTTGGCCAACCAGTCCTGTCCAAAAGCCTACAGAAGATGAGGTAATTCCTCGATCAACCAGGAACAGTGGCATCATTGTCAGAGCTCCTTGTTCACCTGCGATGTTTATAAATAAATTGTGTCAAAATACAGTTACTGAAAGCTTTAAATAATTTCAAAATTCTTATTCACATTACTGTTTTACAAAATAATTTTCAATATCAGTTAATCAAATAAATACAGGTGCACACATAAAGTCACTGAAATGAATTTACTTATATATAAATTTTACAACTGCAACTTAACCTTTAGCCTGCTGGCGGCAAGTGATTCTGCCTTTGCAACCATTGCAGACCAAGATCAGCCTGCACATTTGTGCAGTCTGATCATTGTCTGCACTGTTCGCTATTCAATCGTTAAATTTTCAGTGAACACCCCTTTTGATAATAAATGGTACTGCCCAAATTGAATGATGGGCCAGTCCATTTTAGAAATTTAGCAGGCTAATGGTTAATGAAGATAACTGCTTATGTTAGCCACCCACTGCTGAAAATGATTTAGCATCATACCTCATACTTCAGTTCAGGGCCCATTATATTTTTTTAAATATGAAATTTAGACGACTTAAACTACAAAGTATAATAATGTCCCTTAGCTGTGTCATTGTACAAGTAGCACAGAATAATTGTGACAGATTTTTTGCACATGTGTTCAATTTGTGTCCACAGACAAGATTTTAGCATTACAAATTTGCTTAGGAACAAATTTATTGCAAACTGAATATATCTGCCATTCTTAAGTTTCAGATTAATGAATAATGGTGCATGATACATTTAGTATTGCATTCTTTGGATGCAAAAAAAAACAGTAGAATTTGCAGTATATTATATTATACCGGATATAGTGCCCTTTTCATGATAAACATATTCAAAGGCGCTTTACATAGCGCAAAGGCAGCCACTCAAGGCACCAAATTCATCCTCTACTGGTACAGACACAAGCGATCTGACCAGAGGGACAGAGTGAGATAAAGACCCCAGAACAAAGAGACAGAGATCCTTTTAGATGCAGACCTGTCTGGCTAACTTAGCCTAGCTCTTTGAGAAAAGACAGTCTGGTTCTTTAACATGCCCGGTGTATAGCACCAATACATGCAAAGCCATCTTTCCTAGTAAAAAATCATTACTGGCGCCTTAGTAAGAAAAGGCTGAATAATTGTACAATATGTATATATAGATTACTTGTATTAATTTATATGAAACAGCTGTAGACTAATCCCTTTTAGACATAAAATACTCACCAAGTTTATAAATGAACACATAAAGCAAAGTCCATCTAGTTTCTTCTTCAGCTAGCACCATTTTTATGTGTTCCACAATCCAGTGATCTTTTTTATTCTTCCAATCCTTATCTTCTATAGAATTTGATTTTTCTTTTGTCTTTGCTGATGAATTATCATCACTTGACATCCTATCATTTTTATCAGGAGTTGAATGATCTGGCACTACTTTCAACACAACAAAATATGCTAACAGATAGACCATTGCAAGTCCAATGAATAATATTCCCCAACTGAGGTCACTCAACCATGCAAGAAAACCTCCACTGAATACAGCTCCAAATTTATACCCAACAACTTGCGCAATATTTCCTGATGCTAGTTCCGATGTAGCTAAAATCTGTATAGCTAACCCATCAACTGCTATATCTTGTGTGGCGGTCAGAAAATTGAACAACAGTAAAACGAATGCAATCTGTGCAATGAATTCCGGGCTTGTAAATGAACCAAGAACACATGTCCCACAAAGTCCAACCATACTGTAACTCAGCCAGATTTTCTTTGTTCCGTAATGATCCACCAGTGGTGCCCATAATGCTTTAGACACCCATGGTATAAGTAAAAGTTTAAAATACCCAATATTTGATAGCGACATGCCGTGACTTCTAAAATAAAGTGGTAAAAACCTCGACTGCAGTCCATATGGTATACCTTGCAGGAAATACAGAAACGCGAGGAAACTTACATTCTGTGATATCATTTTGTTCTTCAGTTGTTTTTTACTGTTTTAATTAGTAAATAATAACAAGATAATGTTAACTTGTTTCCGTTTCTTCTATGCACTATCAGGAATCCTTGCTCTATTAGGGTTTATAGACCCACATTTTTAATTTATTTTGAAGTCCACACTCAAATGAAACAATTAAAACAGATCCATTAAATTAAAAGAATTTTTAATGTTGACATCTGTATATTCTAAGGAAAGATCACTCTAAATGACTATATTCACTTCCAGTTATTTTTAGATAAGGTTGTAAGAGTTGTTTCCCTTAAAATCTTTCAAGCTTGTAGGAGTTGCTTCCCTTAAAATAAGTACAGAAGCTTCATTACTGATCTCTAATATGAACTAAGGCAGAGCCTAGAAGCCAGCTGAAGGAAATCAGATTTTATATTTTCAAATTTTGTCACAGTAAAACTAATCTCTTCTTAAAATAACTTAAACAAGAGCTGTCCGTAAGACAGCCAAGCTCGACTATTCAAAATATTGACCCATAAACAGGAAAATATTACCCAAAAAAGTTAAAGGTCCATTACTAAGGGAAAGTGAGTTGGCAATTTTTTTCATAGCAAGTGCATAGACTTCTGCAAGACACTAAATAATGAAGATTGGCAGGTCAAAATTTACAGAAGGTCTTTGGAACTCAAAGAAATGTATGTGTATTATGTTGAAATTTCAGTGAATCGACAGAATGACCCCCCAGGTCTTTTTAACTTTCTTCATACTTCATAGAAAAATAATTGTACATATACTGCGATTTATTTCGAATTTCTACATACCACCTTTCATTTACCAATAAAATGAAATAGTTTCTGTGCTTTTTAAAAGAAATTAAAATGTTCACTTTCCTTAGTATTGGACCTTTAAATATCAAAAGAGTTTTAAGTTCAAAAGGGGGAATAATTTGACCAAAATGCATATTAGTTATGGGACTTGCTGCTATCAACTAGTTTTATAACCCCGAAGGCACATGAGAAGTTTCAATTCAATATCTGCATTAGTTTTGGAGATAGAAACTTGCATGTAAAACTTTAACCAGAATTTACAAAGTCCAAAAGGGGGCATAATTTGCCCAAAATACATGCCAGAGTGACTTGATCCAGTGAGGTAAGTAATTGATCTAGAAAAAGAAAAAATAAGTTTCAAATCTATATGCCTTTTAGTAATAGCTGTATGTACTTGCACGCAAAACTTTAACCAGAATTTGCTAAGTCCAAAAGGGGGCATAATTTGGCCAAAATGAAGGTCAGAGTTATGGGACTTGATCCTATCAACTAGTTTTATAACCCCGAAGACACATGTGAAGTTTCAAATCAATATCTGCATTAGTTTTGGAGATAATAACTTGCATGTTAAACTTTAACCAAAATTTTCTAAGTCTAAAAGGGGGCATAATTTGCTCAAAAAACATGTCAGAGTTATGGGTCTTGACCCAGTGAGGTTGGTAAATGATCTAGAAAAAGAAAAAATAAGTTTTAAATCTATATGCCTTTTAGAAATAGTTGTATGTACTTGCACGCAAAACTTTAACCAGAATTTTCTAAGTCCAAAAGGGGGCATAATTTGGCCAAAATGAAAGTCAGAGTTATGGGACTTGCTGCTATCAACTAGTTTTATAACCCCAAAGACACATGTGAAGTTTCAAACCAATATCTGCATTAGTTTTGGAGATAGTAACTTGCATGTAAAACTTTAACCAAAATTATCTAAGTCCAAAAGGGGGCATAATTTGCTCAAAATACATGTCAGAGTTATGGGACTTGACCCAGAGAGGTTGGTAATTGACCTAGAAAAAGAAGAAATAAGTTTCAAATCTATATGCCTTTCACTGATGGCTGTATGTACTTGCATGCAAAAACTTAACCAAGGTGTAACGCCGACGCCGACGCCGACGCCAGGGTGAGTAGAATAGCTAGACTATTCTTTGAATAGTCGAGCTAAAAATCACGAGACACTTTTCATATAAAAAATAAAAGCCTAGAGTTATCATAATACCCTGTTAATACTTTGCAAGAATACCGGCTAGTGTCACAGTGATGTCATTTACTGATGCCGTGTTCTTCCTTAAAGGTGGACAATCATACCTGAGTAACAGTTTATGACATTTTTAAGTTTTCACATATTCTGTTAGAGATTTATTTATAAGGAACAGAAAGAGCCAGTACATAAAGTTATCCCTATTGGAAATGTTTATTACTTTTTATGATTTTTTACAATAGCCTCCCTTTCATGTGAAATTACTTAAAACGTTGACTGATTCTTTTAATTTCAATATCCAGTTTTACATTTGCATTTGATAAATATTTGGATATTTCAATTACCTGAAACAATTAAGGCAAGTTTTAAAACGGCATGCAGCTTCAGAACTTGTCCATTTTCAATCTATCTTGGTTGCTCAACTGAGATAGACAAAGGGAAGTAATAGAATTTTATAAACTTGCATGGCAAAATATGTACTTGTCAATGCAAATCTTTGACTACTTTAATACAGTATTGCTTTATATTCATATCATTCCTTAGGCAAAATGTGTTTATTAAATAGGGGTGACTATTGAGGCCAATTTTGACTATTGCAATACTATTGACATTGCTGAAAAACTTTTGCGATACTATTCTATTGCAGGTTATTATTGCAACACTATTGCAATAGTTATTGGCCACCATGTTTTATACGGTAAAACTACCAACTGGCATTATTACACAGTGTAAGACACAGCACTATAATTGCTGTTAACACACATTGAGATGTTTGTATAACTGAAATGGACAGAAATAAATCTAACATTAAATATTTTCAACATTTTTTTCTATTTCTTGCCTTCTTTAGCTTTGAAACAATAAGTAAAACAATAAAACTATGCAAGGTATACTCAAATGAAACGGCCATTTTGTTGTGAATGTCAACGTGTTTAATAACCCAACACGTCGAAAAAGACGAAAATAGACGGATCGTACTGAGGTGTACCAGCACTAAATGAAGGGCCCTACCGAACAGTTTGCTATATCATACAAGTAGCCTACTTTCTCCATGTCCATAGTACTTTTTCTCATTTAAGATAAACAGGTTATTCAAATATATTTAATCAAAGTTTCTAAGAAACTAACTTTATTAATTATCTCCAAGATTTCTCAGTCCTTTATGGTAGTTTAATTCCGTGGTTTATTATTGTAATGGAGACGTAACATTTTCCGAAGCGCAAATGAAAGCTGGCTCTGTTTCTTGGTTTATAAATTAATTATTTCTGTATTTACCAAAATTTCGAAACTATCAAAACTATCGATTGTAGAAGGAACTATCAGCGATTGTTATTGGATCGTGACTTTTCTATCGATGCATACTATCGGGACACCCAGGATTGCAATGCATTGATAGTTCGATGTATCGTTACACCCCTATTATTAAATGTATACTTATGCTAAAATAAGGCTATCTTGGTTGGGCAACCAGGATAGGAAAATCAAATTTTAAAAATACCTTTAAATGAAAAGCTGATGTGTACTGGTATTAAAAACTCAGTGTACATAAATAAGTGTAACTGACCAGTTCGTTAAGTTTTGAACTAATCCATACTTTGACCCAAATCTGATTAAGGACCTTTAAGGAATTTATCTTTAAAAGAGAATGTAATCATTTTTGCAACTATCTGGAAACCTCTCGTGTAGGATTATCATTAAATAATTTTGAGCAATCAAATGACATTCATTTAAATTTTCCAGGTAATTACTGGGAAAAGTGACCACACACCCCTGGCGGCCATGTTTTCTGACAAATCAGAATAATTTGAACATTCTTTATAGAGGGTCACAAAAGGACCATTTGCATGGAATTATTTTAGAGTTAGGCCGACAGTTTCATACAAGAACATTTTCCACTACTGGTTGAGAACCATTTCCAGACAGGACCAGTTTCTGGACACGTAATATCCGCTTTATTTCGTTGGTATTCACTTAATTGTTTCATCTAGATCATTTAGATATTTGTTCTTCATGTCTGCAACAAACCACCATATTACAAGGCTGTGTAATGTTAGGTTTTATGATGATAACTCACCTGTGTTTACAAAACAACTTTCTGTCTTAACGGGGTAAGAAGATAGCATTGCGCATGCACAGTAGTTTACACTTGCCGCGGTATCAAGTGGGGAAGAAATATTTAAACTACATATTGATCGTCTGCTGATAACATGTGCTACTTTTAAATTCACGGTAACAGTTACATAAAATGCAGCTAGGGATGTCAATTTTTTGCACTAATTTTATACTATATCTATTGGAACTATCAAGAATTCGTGTTAGTCAAAATTCGAGTTTTTTATAGTCAACCTCGGTTTGCTTTCGTAGCTGGTATTGAATGTTGGGTAATGTTTCATGTGCATTTTTGAAGAGATTAATGATAAAGAAATGTGTAAAAATAGTTTAATTACTTATTTCGATATCAAAATAACAGTAAAACATCGTCAAAATATTTGTCCGGCTACTGGTTTACTTCATAGGAAAATAACTTCTTTTAGTGACCCCATCTGAAGCTCCGTGGAACCCACATTTTGCGTCACAACGCGATGCTAATTAGAACATCGGACGCGGAAGAGGCTGAAGTTTGTACAGTGTGGGCTTCATTTATGCCAAATATCATTTTAGGGAATAATGGTGCCAAAATATGAAAAGGTGTCCAGAAACTCGTTCCAAACCAGTATGCATATAGGGGAAAGTGACCACGCTCCCTGGCGGCCATTCTTCTGACAAATAAGTGGCAGCCATTTTTTTTTTGACTGATCAGAAAAATTGAACAATCTTTGAAGAGAGTTACAAAAGGACCAAATGTGTGAAATTATTTCAAAATCTGGTGTTTGGAGATATTTCTTTTTTAGCTCTGGTTGCCCCTATCTGCAAACAAGCAGAAATGTTCAAACAACTTTAGCAGAAGACCACCCAAGGAACATACAGGTCAAGTTTCATCAACTTCCACCAATGGTTTCAGAAATGTCATTTAAAGAACAAGAGCTGTGTGTAAAGCCTATGCTCAACTATTTGAATTACTGTCCCAGAAGCAGGGAAATATTACCATAAATGTTAAAATATCTATAGAGTTTCAATCCAGTATTAGTTTTGGAGATAGTAACTTGCATGCAAAACTTAACCAGAAGTTTTAAGTTTGAAAGGGGACATAATTTGACAAAAATGCTCCGAAGGCACATGTGAAGTTTCAATCTAATATCTGCATTTGTTCTGCAGAAAGTTACTTGCGCGCAAAACTTTAACCAAAATTTTCTAAGTCTAAAAGGGGGCCTAATTTGCCCAAAATACATGTCAGAGTTATGGGTCTTGACCCAGTGAGGTTGGTAATTGATCTAGAAAAATATAAAGTAAGTTTCAAATGTATATGCCTTTAAGTAATAGCTGTATGTACTTGCACCCAAAACTTTAACCAGAATTTGCTAAGTCCAAATGGGGGCATAATTTGGCCAAACTGCAGGTCAGAGTTCTGGGACTTGATGCTATCAACTAGTTTTATAACCCCGAGGAGACACATATGAAGCTTCAATTCAATATCTGCATTAGTTTTGGAGATAGTAACTTGCATGTAAAACTTTAATCAGGGGGCATTATTTGCTCAAAATACATGTCCGAGTTATGGGACTTGACCCAATGAGGTTGGTAATTGATGTAGAAAAAGAAAAAATAAGTTTCAAAGCTATATGCCTTTAAATGATAGCCATTATGTACTTGCATTCTTTGAAAAGTCGAGCTAAAAATGGATGGGCAGACGCTGGACAGCAAGTGATTACAATAGCTCACCCTGAGCATGTTTTGCTCAGGTGAGCTAAAAATGTTGACTAAAGACACCAGACCATCAGCCTATAATAGCAGCTGATCCTGAACAAAGTTCAGATTAGCTAAAAAGTCTAGAAAAAAAAACACAAAAAAACTTGCAGTCAGAATAAAGCATGCTTACTTTAGGTTTATCCTCTCCATCCCCTCCACCATCATCATCATCTTCCGCAGGGATATTTATATCCGGTTCCTTCAGAAGCCCGTAGAACATCTTAGTTTTGTTTGCTGAAATCAAAACAAGAGATACAAGATGATAGTGAATAAATTTGTCTTAATCCATAATTACAATGAGTATCTACAACAGGGTTATAAGGCAACTTGTCAAGCTAATTACAGGGCACCTACATTAATGGAGAGGCACTTCACAGTAAGTCAGGAATCACATTGGGTACCGGTATTTTTTTTTCTCTGAGCCACTGCTTTTTCCAAAACGATTAAATTATGAGGCCAACAACTGTGAAGCGCATATTTAAACATTGACGTTCTTGTAGGACTACCTAAGTACTCATACCACTCAAGAAATTAAGGTATACCCTTTAAAAAGCTATTTAGAAATATCAATTTTTGTTAACTTCTTAAATTAGGATATCATTTTTATAAACATCTGCCATTTAATAAAAAGATTTAAAATGACTGTAAGTGGTACCATCAACTTTAAACAATAATCCTGAACAGTTTTCTCAAAAAAAAATTCTCAAAAATGTCAGGTGTATCACAGAATTTGAACCAACAGTAGTTAGTGGAGGAGATCACACACACTGGAAATAACACTCAGCCAATGAAGGGCCGAACAAAATTTAATGTTCGATGTTTAGTTTTGTCAGGACAGTAAAGCAATGATAGCACAAAATCACAGGGTCAGATATTTTGTTTGCGTTTTTGTTGGGTTTACCTTACATTTACATAATCATAAGTTGTTAAACCACTTTTCAGCTTTTTCATGGTGGAGGAAAACCCCAAGTGCCCCTCCGTGCATTATTTTACTGTGACGGGCACCTGGGTAGAACCAGCAACCTTCCATAAGCCAGTAGAATGACGTTCTCACATGAACAATTCTATGCCTCAAGTGAGTGAGTTGGGTTTCACGGCAAATCGACACATGCCTCAAGTGAGGCCACATCATTAAAGGGCAAGTGGTTTAAGTCAGCGACCTTAACCACTTGGCCACAGAGGCCCTCTAGAAACCCATGTTTTCAATTTATCAAACCATACAAAAGATAAGGAAAATGGCAGGGGACTATATTAACTGTTCGAGTGAGACTGGGTGTTGGAGTCATTGATGCCTGGCCACTGAGTGTTTCACAGTATTTTTCATTTTGTCTACTTTGTTTTAGCACAAAAGTGTTAACAAATTCACTCTCATGTTAAATTCCTGAAACACCACCATATTGAGTAATTTGGTAGCTTTTCTGACAGAAATTTGATCAAATCAGCTATGGTCTACCTAGGGATCAAACCAATGGCATATACATTTATCAGCTGACATATGGCTTATACCACTGTGCCCCTCTATAAAAGTTTCAGAAATAAAATATCTCAGTTAGTGGTTTGTTGTTGGATAAAAACTGCAACCATCCTGCATAATGACCAAAAAGAAAATTTGACTCGCCCAGAGTCTGTTTCTACTCTTCAATATGAGTGGACAAGTGCAATTTTTGTCCCCTGCTTAGTCATGAAAGTTTAAGAAATAACATATCTCATTTAGTGATTTGTCACTAGAAGAAAATTACTGGAGTTCAGATGATATGGAGTTATATGTTGAGGGTGCAGCAAGAGTGATATAAAAATAAACATCTTAATGACAATGATTTTATTCAAGAGCAAATCACTGTAAGAGATTTAGTATTTTGATTCTAGCACATTATCAAGGATTATTTTCTACGTCTTTGAAGATATTCCCAAAATACTTGTCAGTTTTGTGTGGTTTTCTTTTCCAGTACACCATTATGTTGTAATGATTGTGATTCAAAAACAGTGTGTTTATTGCATAATAACACACAGTGTCAGTATTCTTTGTTTAATAGGGAAATATCGGGTTGTGATATAATAACAATGTTAGTACCTTCTCTTGCGGCCTCACCCAGCAGTCCACCACTAGTCATGTCTATCTGGTGTTTTGTTCTTGGAATGCCATCAAATACTGTAACACAATAGTAACACAATAAAATATAGCAACACACAAAAATATATGAGTTATTGGAAATGCCAAAATTGATACTCCAGCAGAGCATCTGCTTTAATAAAGCTCCCACAACTCAACTATTAAGCTTAAAAAAAAACACAAAACATATTTTCAAAGTCATTTTGCTAAAAAAAATCAGTGAAAATTTTCAATACTATTTTTAACACTATAATAATCTTGGCTTATGCATTATTTTTAGTACATGTATTTATTTCTAAAATCATTCCTGCATGAAATAAGTGTTTATATAATGTTTTGGTTTTTTCTTTGTTCAAATTTCCAATAAATTGGTGCTACATATGAGGTTAATAATTATGACAATCTCTAAGGACTGTTGGACTTGAAAAAACACACACTAATCTTTGAAAAGGTGCATGTACAGCAAAGAGGAATTTCAACATTTTTTCCATAGCAAGGTGCATTAAGGGCTGAATTTACAAAACTAACAATTCTATATACAAAGTTACAGAGGCTTGATTTGAACACATTTTCTGCTGTTAATCACAAATCAACATGATAGTCGTGCTGGTAAAATATTTTAAACAACCTGTAGCTTCAGACTCATTCCAAAAACTGAAAACAAAATCGCTTTTTCGTAAACACCGGATATTCAAATTGAAGCCGGATATTCAAAATGAAGCCGGATCCTGTCTAAACACAGCAGTCAAAATTTACTCCAACTAAAAGTTGTAGAAAATAAAACATTACCATCAATAAACAAATGCTCCTGTATAATGTTAAGCAATAAAATCAGCTGTTTTTCCTGAAGATATCTCTTCAAATGTGTGTATGAATCTCTGGACATTTTCAGCACAAATTTGCTTGACCTGAAATTTGAATAACCTGATTATTTTGTTTCAATTCCTGCCATATATGTGCTTTCTTCAGCAAGATGAAAAGATGAAAAAACAGCATGTGTAGGAAGAGCATTTTTATTAAAAATCACAGCAAATGAAAATTATAAACAAAAAAATATAGCTTAAATGCTCACATTCCACATATAACATGTTAATATTCTTTTTTATCTTTTTATTTTGTCCGGTTTAGAGTCCCATCAACACAATTTAAGTCAAATTGTGACTTTTCCAGCTTGTGATAGTGGAAGATCCCAAGTGCCCCTGAAGGCAATGTTTCAGGCACAAGGCACCTGAGTACAACCACTCAACCACTGACCTGTAAGCTGGCTGGATGGCTTCCTCACATGAATAATTCTACCCCATAAAGAGGTTTCAAACATTCACTAGTGAGGGACAAGTGACTGGAAGTCAATGACCACTAGACCACAGAGGCCCCGACTTGTTAATAACTTTTTACAAGTAATTTCCTTGTTTATTTTCTGATATCTATGTTAGTTTATAACAATTTCAAATTTTTAGAAATGAATATTCTACCAAACTGTCCACAAGACTTTAATTTAGATTAAAAAAAGCCTTCTGATAAGTTTTTGAAGTCTTTGGCAAACAAATTTTACTTTCGTCAACTTACTTAAAGTTCTCCATCAGCTGACTACCTTTCATATGTTCTGCTTTTGTAACTGTTGACAATTTTTTCAAATCCTCGGTATAATATTCCTCCTGGTCCCGGGAAAAATTGTTGAAGAATTTCATAGCTGTAACAAGAGAATGTACATTGTTTTATCTATGTCAAATGTGTTAAACACTGTGTTAGTGGTGCACATAAAACACAATTTAACAAGTATCTGTCTAGTATTGTCCAATAATTGGATCAGATGTCCCACAACAAGTATAGGGTTTCTTTAAGGACTAGGACCAGGAGAATGGGGGCCCAGACCTCCAAACTTTTGACACCAAAAACAGGTTTTTCTCATAAATAATAATATTAAGGCAAAAAATCAATTCGAGAGAGAATTTAAATGTTCTAAAGAAAATTTAGATGTACCGATAAGTGTTTAAAGCAATGTCTATAGCTAAGGGAAAGTACATTTTCCTTTTTTCTTATTTTTTTATGCTGTCCAAAAATCTTCAGAGAAAATATTGGTAGTTGTAGCTGGTCAGCCCCTCATACTTCAAGATTGCTTCTATGCCTATGTGGTAAATGTACTTGCAAAGCATGACAATCAAACTACATGCAGTATCAAGGGTGTAAACCTGCCATTTTTATTTTAACAACAGCACTGCCTCCAGGTGCTTGACATAGGTATAACACAAGAAAAGAACCTAGAAATATCAATTTTCTAAGTTAAAAGGCACCATAGTTCAATCAAAATAAACTAGAACTGTCACAGGAGTGACTCATACCCCCACCATACGGTCTTGTCACAGAAGAATGGCAACCATAAGGAATCTTAAAAATACTTTGGAGTACTTCATCCTGGGCTTCCACATATAAGTAATACTAGTATAATACTAGTATAGTAATACTAGTAAATATATTAAATCTCTAATATTAGAGATACACTGAAAGTGAATACAAAAAAGTGTCTTACCGACCCATGTTACCACGGAAAAATGTTTTTACTTTTTACATAGGACTTATAATAAAAAAGTTAGAAAAATACCTAAAATATTGAAAATCTAAAAATAGGATTTCTAAAAATAGACTAATTCCTGGAATTTAAGGGGAAGAAACTCAGTACAAAGGTTAAAAAAAAGGTTACTTCCCTTTGGCTCTAAGCCAATCAAAATGAGATATAGTGAAAATACATCAAAATTAACCTTAAATTCTAGGTAAAAGGGGACACAATTCAAGAAAAATAGTGTCAGAGTTATGCACCTTGTGTCACATGATGTGGGTGATGAGGTGGAACATCTATTTTAAGTCTGAATCAAAGCCATTCAGTAGTAATTGAGATATAGTGAAAATACATCAAAATTAACCTTAAATTCTAAGTAAAAAGGGGCATAATTCATGAAAAATTGGTGTCAGAGTTATGCACCTTGTGTCACATGATGTGGGTGATGAGGTGGAACATCTATTTTAAGTTTGAATCAAATCCATTTTGTAATAATTGAGATATAGTGAAAATACATCAAAATCAACCTTAAATTTAAAGTAAAAGGGACATAATTCATAAAAAATTTATGTCAGAGTTAAGCACCTTATGTCACATCATCTGGATGATGAGGTGGAACAACTATTTTAAGTTTGAATCAAATCCATTTAGTAATAACTGAGATATAGTGAAAATACAACAAAATTAACCTTAAATTCTAAGTAAGAGGGGACATAATTCATGAAAACTTGGTGTCAGAGTTATGCACCTTGTGTCACATGATGTGGGCACATGATGTGGGTGATGAGGTGGAACATCTATTTTAAGTTTGAATCAAATCCATTCAGTAGTAACTGAGATAAAGTGAAAATACATCAAAATCAACCTTAAATTCTAAGTAAAAAGGGGCATAATTCATAAAAAAAATGGTGTCAGAGTTATGCACCTTATGTCACATGATGTGGGTGATGAGGTGGAACATCTATTTTAAGTTTGAATCAAATCCATTTAGTAATAACTGAGATATAGTGAAAATACAACAAAATTAACCTTAAATTTTAAGTAAAAGGGGACATAATTCATGAAAACTTGGTGTCAAGAGTTATGCACCTTGTGTCACATGATGTGGGTGATAAGGTGGAACATGTATTTTAAGTTTGAATCAAATCCATTTGGTAATAACTGAGATAATAGATTTTGGGATGCGACGGGACGGGACGCGACAAAACTGACTCCTATATACCCCCCTCAAACATGTTTGGTGGGGGTATAAAAAGAGAGTACTGGTTCTTTGCATATTTGTTAACCTAATGATAATAAATATGTATACAATGTTTAAAATCTTTAGCTCTAATGGTATTCCAGAAAAGCTGACCTAATCAGGAAGTTAATCCAAAAAATACAAATTTTATAATAAAGTGAGCCATAAAAAAAAAATTCTTGTATTTTTAAAAATGCAAAACACAATTATGGATCTTGGTCTAATTACTCATCTCATAATAATAAAAAAAATGTGGTACTGAAGAGAAAAGGCCCTAAACAAAAAAAATAACCAAGAAATTCTAATTTTCTAAGTACAAAATGGGGTATAAATCTTATAAAATGCTTTACTTGGCCAAATTCCGCATCTAATGATATACAAGAGTATATAATACTAAATTTGTGACATATGAACCACAAATATACGCCTACAAATCTTGAAATATCACACTATTGCCTCCCAACTTCAGATTTTCAAGGTAACTACATTTAAAGGCACTCGCTACAGTTTTTCCGGACGGGTCGATATTTACCCCAACACCGTGCCAATTTGGTTTCGATGTAGCTCACTGCAGTGTTGGTGCGGTCTTCTGCGCATGCCCGGAAGTGATTATCTAATGTCGCGTACGGCAAAAAATTCGCAAATTATTGTATGTTCGCATGCATTTAATGTACAAAATGTATAATATACTGACTAAAGTATAGGATAAGTATCACCATGATTACAAAATATACACATTTAAAGTACTTTTAATTCAAATTGCTTCAATCCGACATATACTGGAGTCTGTTATTTATACCAGTGCTCAAACTCTGCATTGAGTCACAGCTGTTTCTAATCCCGTACCGTACCCGTACCGTACATTCGTAAACTATAGGTTTTGTTAAAAAAAAAGGGAAATTTTGAAAAATGTTAAAAATAGCACCATATCTAGGGGCAAATTAAATTGAAACAAAGCTGGTGACCTAGTATTTTTATTTCATTTTTTAATACATCATAACATGATCTTTTCATACAAAACATTTCATCAAAATCTATTATTGAGAAAAAAATTACGAAACTGTAGCGAGCGTCCTTAAAACTGTTATGTAAAAATCGTTAAATTCTTCTTCTTTTATTTAAATACAATCTGAGAGAATGACTTTGTGCATAGCTAATAGCTTCTTATCTACAGATACTGAGAAATTATCTGTTTTAATGGGTATGAAATTTCATGACTTGGCCAAATAATGGCTACTGTATTTCATAGGGATAGTAATTCTTACCTTTTATCTTTTGTACATAAAATGAATTGTGTTTTTCTTTTTCATTGGGATTTAATTTGATGGATCAACTCAACCACAAAATCCAAGAAAAGTAGTCCCCATAAATATTAATGACTTTACAGTAAAGTCTAGAAAAAGGTAATTAAAATGAATACTTAATTTCTTATTAAAAACGTAGGAAATTGTCAAATCCTACCATGCTGTTCGTGTCCATTGTAAACCAGTTCTAAATACATATGTACAAATACTGGATACAGGATAGTGGCTAGCTCTACCTGAAAAAGATACAGACATTTGATTTGTACATGTATATGTTATCTCAATTTGATACTACTAAGGTTTTTTAATAAATAAATTTGAAATCTGGAACAAAAATTATGCTTAAATAGTCCTAATTAAGAATTTAAAGTCTTTTGAATACAAAACTGCTTCACAAGAAGAAAGCAAACCTGTCACATTAGATGCCAGTTAACCAATCAATTTTCATTTTAAAATACTCTACTTACAATGTCAATTTTCTCCATTTTGATGAATTCATGAGCAATTACACTGGAAATAATATTCTGAACTTACTGGTTACAAAACTTGACATAGACTTTACAGTAATATATCTTCTGTACAAGTATGGTTGACAGAGAATCAAACTATGACACTGTCGGTTTTTGCAATTCTGATGAGTTCAAGGGCCATAACTCTACAGCTACTAATCTGACCCTTGGCCTATACGCCTAATTATCCTAAAGGAATCAGCATGGGAGTCAGAGTCAGTCATCTGGTCTAGTCATGTAAAGGCGGACAGACTTTTCAACATTTGTTTTTTCACCAGGCATGGCCACAGAGGTCTAAAATAAGGCTGGTTTTTGTTTAAACTTCATTGTGGATGTATATTTGACAATCTGGTAGAAAAACTGGGAGAGGAGTTTGTATTTGGTGAAGTGAAAGCCAATTTTAGAATAGAATGAGTAACACTACTAGGTCACAGGAGTTGACATAGATTTTAATTTAAAGTTTGATAACCATATAAAAAATATTTGTGCTAAGGCAGAAAAACAACTTAATGTATTAAAAAGGATTGGGAAAAACTTAGGTAAATTAAACAGACTTACAATTTTTCATACTTTCATATTATCAAATTTTAATTTTTGTCCTTTGTCTTGGCATTTTTGTTCTGTAAATAATACCAGAAAGATAGAAAAGATCCAGGAAAGAGCTCTCAGATATGTTTATAATGACTACAGTAGTTCCTATGATGAATTGTTAAACTTTGCCAAATTACCATTATTACATGTAAGACGTTTAAGAACAATGGCAGTTGAAACATGTAAGATATTAAATAATTTGGCACCTCCAGTATTGTCCAACCTTGTTAATAAAAAAGATTCTAACTATAACTTTAGGTATTCAAATATTCTTCAGGTACCACAAGTCAGAACTTCAAATTTTGGTAAGAACTCCTTCAGGTATGCTGCACCTGTTCTGTGGAATTCCCTTCCTGAAAGCTACAGAAATGCTGTAAACTTCAGTCAGTTTAAAAATCAGATCTCTTTTTGGAATGGAAATGATTGTACATGTTCATTGTGCAAAACTTGAATCTCTCTAATAGTCGCATCTTTTTTATATACCCATAGAACAGGTTAGCAGCATACTTGATGATGTATATGTTTTCCTGTGTGACATTATGTATTTAATTTTTGCCCTGTATTTTTGGTTTTGCTTGCATGTAGTTGTATATTATTTATTTTTCCTGCAGTTGTGCTTTCTTGATTTTCATCATGCAGTAGTATTATTTTCTTATTTTGCCTTGTCTTTCAGTTATGTCTTGCATGCAGTTGTATTTGCTTGGCTTTTCCTACAGTTATGCTTTCTTTAATTTTCTTGTTATCATGTAGTAGTTGCTGTTCAGTTCACCTCATGTCTGATCCTGAGATGATAACTTCCTTTGGCTTTCTTTTAAATTATGCATTTTTGTGCTTGTTTTGATGGTTTCACTTTTTTTACATTTATTTTCTTATGGCAGTTTTTAGGTCACTGACCTAGAACAGCAGCTGTTACATGGTTTTTAAATCAATTACATGGTCTTAAATGTACTGCTTTACATGGCTGTTAAATATAAAATCTATCAGTATCACATTCAAAATGCTGCCCAGGGATCAGCCTAGGTCAAAATTTTAGGGAGAAATGACTTCTCCCTCCACAGAATTTAGGGAGAAGCTGAGAAATTTAAGGAGAAGAATCGGCATAGCATTCAGTTTCTTGCCTATATATATCCACTTTCTGTGGGTCTAGCTGTAACTTATAAACAGTAATTATTTAAGGAAATTGATTCTTGCATTATCATTTTCATGAATTTCTAAATAAAGTATAAACTTAGCTATGAAAAAGTCGCCTTTAAATTTTTATCCGAAATTTACATGTCCGAAATTCGTAAATTTAACAGGTGCACGATCAAAATGGCGTGAAAATTTTCATTAATGTTTCGATTGTCGTACTTTTATAATGCCCGATTTTTGCACCAACTTGTTCAGATTTATACATTTAATTTATTTATTATTTTTTTCAAAAATAATACCAAACTCGTAGTTAATGGCGATCTTTTTACAATATTTTGTACGGCAGTTCTGACGTCTGCGAAATAATTTTTTATCCACAGTACCCGTGCCGTTCATTTACAGAAATTGACCGTAATTATGGTATTAAATTGAAATAATTTTTGAAGTAATCTTTAATAAAATGAAAGAATAATATACAATTGTTGCATAAAATCATGCTCTCGTTAAGTTTATCGGCTTTTTAGGTACACGCCGATTGAAAATTTTCAAAATGGCGGCGGATTACAATATTATTGATTGACACTGTTAGATATTAACGCTACGATTGGCTGAAGTTTGACAGGCGAGTAGGCGGGGTTGACTATGGATTTATCGAAAATTTAATCTAGAATATGCATCAAGTTTTGCAACTTTAAGTAAACAGATAATAACTCGCTGAAAAACTCGGGGATTTGGATTTCGCCCGGAGGCGATAATTAGGCGAAGTGGCCGACTTTAAAGCGACGATATCGCTCAAATCGCCTTGTAGGATGATCCCTGCTGCCATGTCATTTTTATGTTTCTTTCCATGTGCTAATATGTATGGTGTGTTTTATATACCAGATCTCCCTGATTGTGCAATGCTATTACAATGTTCTGTCTTTGTGCTAGATGTAATTTTTAGGTTAATTTGCAACAATAATTATTTTAATGTTCGTATGTTTTTTAACCATGTCCTTCTTTTACAGCTTGTTTTACTTTTGTTCCTTATAAATTTGTTAACATATAGTCGGTTCAAAAGCACCTAGAGTGCTTATGTTTGTATTGTTACTTGTCTTGCCGACTCAAAATAAAATTTATCTTATCTCATCTTATCTTATGATTGTAATGGGATTTTTACAGGAAGCAAATGTAACAGCTCTTTAAACAAGAGGACCAAGATGGTCCTGAATCGCTCACCTTCTCCACATGACCCAATTTTCATGAAGATCCATTGAAAAATATGGCTTCTAGAGAGGTCACAAGGTTTTTCTTTTATTTGACCTAATGACCTAGTTTTTGAAGGCACATGACCCAGTTTTGAACTTGACATAGATATTATCAAGGTGAACATTCTCACCAATTTTCATGAAGATCTCATGAAGAGTATGGCCTCTAGAGAGGTCACAAGGTTTTTCTATTTTTATACCTACTGACCTAGTTTTGACCACACGTGACCCAGTTTCAAATTTTATGTAGATATCATCAAGGTGAACATTCAGAAAAATTTTCATGAAGATCCATTGAAAAATATGGCCTCTAAAGTGGTCAAAAGATTTTTCTATTTTTAGACCTACTGACCTAGTTTTTGACTGCAGTTGACCCAGTTTCGAACTTGACCTAGATATCATCAAGATGAATACTAAGACCAACTTTCATACAGATCCCATGAGAAATATGGCCTCTAGAGAGGTCACAAGGTTTTTTTATTATTTGACCTACTGACCTAGTTTATGATTACACGTGACCCAGTTTCGAACTTGACCTAGATATCATCAAGATAAACATTCTGACCAATTTTCATGAAGATTCATTGAAAAATATGGCCTCTAGAGAGGTCACAAGGTTTTTCTATTTTTAGACCTACTGACCTAGTTTTTGACTGCAGTTCACCCAGTTTCGAACTTGACCTAGATATCATCAAGATGAACATTCAGACCAACTTTCATACAGATCCCATCAAAAATATGGCCTCTAGAGAGGTCACACGGTTTTTCTATTATTTGATCTACTGACCTAGTTTTTGAAGCATGTGACCCAGTTTCGAACCTGACCTAGATATCATCAAGGTGAACATTCTGATCAATTTTCATGAAGATCCATTGAAAAGTACGGCGCCTAGAGAGGTCACAAGGTTTTTCTATTTTTAGACCTACTGACCTAGTTTTAGACCGCAGTTGACCCAGTTTCGAACTTGACCTAGATATCATCAAGATGAACATTCAAACCAACTTTCATACAGATCCCATGAAAAATATGGCCTCTAGAGAGGTCACAAGGTTTTTCTATTATTTGACCTACTGACCTAGTTTTTGACCGCAGTTGACCCAGTTTCGAACTTGACCTAGATATCATCAAGATGAACATTCAGACCAACTTTCATACAGATCCCATGAAAAATATGGCCTCTAGAGAGGTCACAAGGTTTTTCTATTATTTGACCTACTGACCTTGTTTTTGAAGGCACATGACCCAGTATCGAACTTGACCTAGATATCATCAAGGTGAACATTCTGACCAATTTTTATGAAGATCCATTGAAAAGTACGGCCTCTAGAGAGGTCACAAGGTTTTTCTATTTTTAGACCTACTGACCTAGTTTTTAATGGCACGTGACCCACTTTCGAACTTGACCTAGATATCATCAAGTTGAACGTTCTGACCAATTTTCATGAAGATCTTGTGTAATATATGGCCTCTAGAGAGGTCACAAGGTTTTTCTATTTTTAGACCTACTGACCTAGTTTTTGATGGCACGTGACCCAGTTTCGAACTTGACCTAGATATCATCAAGGTGAACATTCTGACCAATTTTCATGAAGATCTTGTGAAATATATGGCCTATAGAGAGGTCACAAGGTTTTTCTATTTTTAGACCTACTGACCTAGTTTTTGAAGGCACGTGACCCAGTTTCGAACTTGACCTAGATATCATCAAGGTGAACATTCTGACCAACTTTCATAAAGATCCCAAGAAAATTGTGACCTCTAGAGTGGTCACAAGCAAAAGTTTACGCACGGACGACGGACGACGGACGCCGCGCGATCACAAAAGCTCACCTTGTCACTTTGTGACAGGTGAGCTAAAAATGTCAGTTTTATAAAGAAGATATAGGGAATACTATTTAGGTGTATGTGACCTTATTTTATATAAATATATCTGTTTTATAAAGAATATATAGGGAATACTATTTAGGTGTATGTGACCTTATTTTAAATAAAACATGTCAATTTTATAAAGAATATATAGGGAATACTATTTAGGTGTATGTGACCTTATTTTATATAGATATAAACTTTGTATAAGTTTAGTTAAATATTAAAAAAATGTACTGTAACAGTAGCTATTGGCCAGATATCTGTAATTTAAACTACTTCAAGAACAATAATTCAGGAGATAATATTCTGAAACTGACTGGTTATCAAACTTGACCTACACTTTATAGTAATACATCTTCTGTGTAAGTTTGGTTGACAAAAAAGAAAGAATAACTCTATAGTTTTCAAGCAGACGCTTTCAATTTTGGCAGATTCAAGAGCAATAAATAAATCTGATGGTAAGTCCAAACTGGCTAGTTATTGGAGAACATCTAGTTCTTTTAAAGTAATACATCTAATTCTTCTGTATAAATATGGTTGACAACAAAGTAAAATTACTGAAGTTTTCAGGCAGACTGTCAAATATGGCAATTTTGCCAAGATTCAAGGGCCATAACTCTAGAAAGAGATTGGTCCAAAGTGGCTGGTTATCAATCTTATCTCAGACTCTATAGAGATACACACATTGTACAAGTTTAGTTTGACTAAAGACTTTGTTGGGAAAAGCAAACTCTTTTGAAAATGGAAGATGTCTTTTCATCTAAATTTATTTAAGGCAGATAGACACCGTTTACACAAACTTTATATTATAAATTACCTTATGTACATCGAGGCATGATTCTATGAAGGCTTTGAAGTTGGTATAATGATCATCATACAAGCTGGGGTCATCATCACTGAAATATGGTAATATTGAAATTAATCTAATGACGGTCCCCATTCAAATGCCGAAACAACATATATTTTTTTTGTATTTGGTCATTCAGATTTTTTTACGTCATCAAACATTGGCACCCATTTCACTTGTCTTCGGAAGATGACTTTTCACCAATCCAATCAAAAGGGAGCTGTGGTCTAGTGATAAAGGTGTTGGCCGCTCAATCCGAGGCTCGTGAGTTCAAGTGGGATCACGACCACACCTTCTCATATGACACCAGTACTGGTTTTTCCAAGAGGCAGACATAAGAGTTATTCAAATACGCTTGAAACTTTCATTGAGATAAAATATGTAAGGATAAACTAACGTAAACCAATCTAATCAGAAAAACATAACTCAATTATCTTTTACTTATTATTACATGTTGCAGCAAAATTAGTGGAACAAACAAATTCTGTGAATTTATATTCCCTGCTGATTAGGCTGTTTTGTGAATGAGGGGACTATATTCTGAAAGATATTTATTTTCCAGATATTCCATCTATTTTCCATCTATCAATAGGTCAAACTTCATCACATTTTCTTCAGCAGATTAAAAGTTATTGCCTGCATAAAGTGTGACAGACAAACAGGCAGACAGACTGTTTACTATAATTTCCCTCCTTCTTTCCAGTGGGAGATGGAAAGCAAACCTACTCTTAACCCATATCATGCTGCATTCTGCCATTGCGACCAGTGCATATTAAGATCAGCCTGCACATCCGTGCAGTCTGATCATGATCTGCACTGTTTGCAATTCTGTCGTCTTTTTTGTATGCACCCCTTTTAAAAGTTAATGGTACTGTCCAAATTGAAAGATGGACAAGTTCATTATAGAAATTGAGCAGGGTAAGGGCTAAAGATGCATCTTATGTATATCAAGATAAGCAAAGCTGGAGATTATATTGTAATTTCTACCTTTTTTCCACTATTATAGACTTTGGATCGTTCAATGAAGGGTTACTTTTTTTGCACTTATGAAGATTATTTCTCTGTAAATTTGACAAGTAACATGTCCCTCCACCTGAAATTCGTATTGGTGAGTTGTAAGTAGCTGAAGTAAAACTGAAAGAAGAAGCAGAAGGTGGAAGGCAGAAGATGCAAAGAAGAAGGGTTTCTGGGGTCCATCCATTTAGAACATTACTTGCTACAGGAAGAGTTGCTGGGGCTACAGACCACCACAGCAGGGGAGAAATACCTGCCCACCTTTCCCTGCCTTTAATGAAACTACAACGGTACCTTTTGTAAGCAGCAAGTGCATGTGAAACTTCTGATGCTGATTGGGCAGTGGTATCTGGTTTAACATCGGCATCATCAAGGCCTGTTTCCTTCTTTAGCAACTCTTCAGTGCCCTGAAAAAAATTAAGATTAGTGAATTGATAACCCTTAATTAGCAATTACCTCTTGTGAAATTTAGGGGTTTCTCTCAGATTTTTTTTACCTTATGGTTCAAGGATGACTCTTACATTTTTAATAGCCAGGGAGCCAAAAGTGCGAAAAGTGCCTAGAAACAGGATTTACCTGTCCGGTCATGCTATAGTCAGTTTCTATATATATTATGAAAGTGCAAAGTCTCGCGGATCAGAAAAATCGGGCCTGCAAAACAAAAGCTCTTGCAAAATTTGAGAATATTAAGGGGAGATAACTCTGCATATTTGCAGTTTTTTAAGATTCAAAACGCTTTTTTACTAACAAAACATGGCATCATGTTTCTAAAATCAGTTCAAATATATATATTATTTCAACAGTGCTTTTACGCATAAGGTTTATGCTTGAAAAATACGCAAAATGTACTCATTTTATGTACATTTTGTTATAACATCTGGCACCTAAAATACCAGAGAATAAAATAAAAATATTTAACCTAAAATTTACAGTAAGAAGAAGTAACCTTTAAAATGGTCTTATTTCTCAAAGTCATTTATCAATACCGCTGCGAATCAGTCTGTTAGAATAGAAAATCATCTAGATACTCTAGTTCAGGTTTGGCTAAGAAATACGCAAATCCGGGGTATTTTATGTACCCCACCCACTTTATATAATGCAAAAAATGTATAATAAAAATATTCGACCAACAACCAAGAAGATATATTCTTTTTATCATGTATACAATATAATCTATATTTTTGACCATATAAAGCTGGATGAGGGGTATTTAAAAGATTTTAAACAGAAAAAGGGGGTAGGAAAGCCTATGTATTTTACAACCGATAATTAGAATAAACAACCCGTTATTAAATAAGAGCAACACTAATGGAAGTCGAAAAAACCTTTACTTGCAAACTATTCATTTGGAAAGTAATTTATTTAGATACACTATAATGCAATCTAGTTCAGGTTTGGCTAAAAAATACGCAAATCCTGGGTATTTTATGTACCCCACCCACTATATATAATGCAAAAAATATATAATAGAAATATTTGACATAAAATCAATGAGATATATTCTTTTTATCACGTTTACAATATAATCTATGTTTTTGACCATATAAAGCTGGATGATGGGTATTTAAAAGATTTTAAGTAGAAAAAGAAGGTATCCCACCCACTTTATATAATTGTATAATGCAAAAAAATCATAATAAAAATATTCAACCAAAATAAAGGAGATAGATACGTTTTATCACGCATACAATGAAATGCATATTCTTGACAATTTAAAGATGGATGAGGGGTATATAAAAGATTTTAATAGAAAATAGGGATATGAAAATGATGTCTTTTACAACCGATAATTAGTTAACAACCTGTTATTTACCATTTGATAAATACGAGCATGACTAATGAAAGGGATGAAACCTTTACCTGCAAACTATTCATCTGAAAAGAAATTCATTTTAATACTCTTTCGTGCAATCTAGTTTAGGGTTGGCGATAAAAAGCGCAAATCCGTGGTATTTTATGTACCCCACCCACTTTTTATAATGCAAAAAAAATGTATAACAAGAGGGCCAAGATGGCCCTAGGTCGCTCACCTAAGAAACACTCCATAACAGTGTAAAACATGTTTGACCTAGTGATTTCATGGAAACAAATATTCTGACCAATTTTCATTAAGATTGGACCAAAAAATTGGTCTCTTGCGATAAAACAAGCATTTTCTTAGATATGACCTAGTTTTTGACCCTAGATGACCCATGTTCAAACTCGACCTAGATTTTATCAAGGCAATCATTCTGACCAAAATTCATGAAGATCAACTGAAAAATACAGTCTCTATCACATACAGAAGTTTTTTCTTTGATTTGACCAAGTGACCTAGTTTTTGACCTCAGATAACCCATATTCAAATTCGACCTAGATTTCATTAAGGCAATCAACCTGACCAAATTTCATAAATATCAACTGAAAAAAACAGTCTCTATCGCATACACAAGATTTTTCTTTGATTTGACCTAGTGACCTAGTTTTTGACCTCAGATAACCCATATTCAATACCGACCTAGTTTTCATCAAGGCAATCACTCTGACCAAATTTCATGAAGATCAATTGAAAAATACATCCTCTATTGCATACACAATGTTTTTCTTCGATTTGACCTAGTGACCTTGTTTTTGACCCCAGATGACCCATTTTCGAAATCAGCCTAGATTTTATCAAGGTAATCATTCTGGCTAAATTTCATGAAGATCAGTTGAAAAATACAGCCTCTATTGCATACACAAGGTTTTTCTTTGATTTGACCTAGTGACCTAGTTTTTGACCCCAGATGACCCATTTTCGAACTTGGTCTAAATTTCATCAAGGCAATCATTCTGACCAAAATTCATGAAGATCAATTGAAAAATACAGCCTCTATCGCATACACAAGGTTTTTACGCGATATGACCTAGTGACCTAGTTTTTAACCCCAGATGACCCATTTTCGAACTCGGCCTAGATTTCATCAAGGTAATCATTCTGACCAAAATTCATGAAGATCAATTGAAAAATACTGCCTCTATTGCATACACAAGGTTTTTCTTTGATTTGACCTAGTGACCTAGTTTTTGACCCGAGATGACCCATTTTCGAACTCGGCCTAGATTTCATCAAGGCAATCATTCTGACCAAAATTCATGAAGATAAATTGAAAAATACAGCCTCTATCGCAAACACAAGGTTTTTCTTTGATTTGACCTAGTGACCTAGTTTTTGACCCGAGATGACCCATTTTCGAACTCGGCCAAGATTTCATCAAGGTTATCATTCTGACCAATATTCATGAAGAAGAATTGAAAAATACAGCCTCTATCGCATACACAAGGTTTTTCTTTGATTTGACCTAGTGACCTAGTTTTTGACCCGAGATGACTTATTTTCGAACTCGACTTAGATTTCATCAAGGTTATCATTCTGACCAATATTCATGAAGATTAATTGAAAAATACCACCTCTATCGCATACACAAGGTTTTTCTTTGATTTGACCTAGTGACCTAGTTTTTGACCCGAGATGACCCATTTTCGAACTCGGCCTAGATTTCATCAAAGTTATCATTCTGACCAATATTCATGAAGATTAAATGAAAAATACAGCCTCTATCGCATACACAAGGTTTTTCTTTGATTTGACCTAGTGACCTAGTTTTTGACCCGAGATGACCCATTTTCGAACTCGGCCTAGATTTCATCAAGGTTATCATTCTGACCAATATTCATGAAGATTAATTGAAAAATACAGCCTCTATCGCATACACAAGCTAAATGTTGACAGACGACGGACGACAGACGACAGACGCCAGACGACAGACGACGGACGACGGACATCGAGCGATCAGAAAAACTCACCTGAGCATTGCTCAGGTGAGCTAATAAAAATATTCGACCATCAATCAAAGAGAGATATTCTTTTTGTCACATATACAATATAATCTATATTTTGACAACTTAAAGATAGATTCGGAGTATTTAAGAGATTTTAGATTAAGAACAGTTATAGCCAATAATTAGAATTAACAACCTGTTCATTGTGATGTGATAAAATGCAAGCAACACTACCGAAATGTACTGAAACCTTTACATTCAAAATTTTAATTTTTTACTATCTCATTTGAATTATTAGTAACTTTCATTTGCAAGTTTGTCAA
The DNA here is from genome assembly GCF_021730395.1 of Mercenaria mercenaria. Classification (NCBI taxonomy): domain Eukaryota; kingdom Metazoa; phylum Mollusca; class Bivalvia; order Venerida; family Veneridae; genus Mercenaria; species Mercenaria mercenaria. The sequence goes on from NC_069378.1 coordinate 6,887,343, forward strand.
ATCCAAAAAAAACAGAAGTAATTTATTCACCAACCCACCTTGAATAAGGCAAATGATTATACCATAGGGGCAAAAATAGCGAAAATGCACGGAAAACGATATTGCTAGTCCGTTGTTCTCTTCAAATGATTATACTTAAATGCTGATTTATTTGGAAAGTTCGTGACTGCAAAACTTATCCAACTGATAAATGAAAAGTCAAGGGCAGTTACTCTTCACTAATTTTAAAACGTATCTTAGAATTATTATTAAGGTGATTTGCACTAAATATGAGCCACGCCATGAGAAAACCAACATAGTGCATTTGCGACCAGCATCGATCTAGACCAGACTGCGCATCCGCACAGTCTGGTCAGGACCCATGCTGTTCGCTAACAGTTTCTCCAATTGCAATAGGCTTTGAAAGCGAACAGCATGGGTCCTGACCAGACTGTGCGGATGCGCAGGCTGGTCTGGATCGATGTTGGTCGCAAATGCACTATGTTAGTTTTCTGGATCTATACTGGTCACAAATACACTACGTTTGTTTTCTCATGGTGCGGCTCATATAACTTATCTTAAGTTATATAAAATATGATATAAAGAAGGGGTGTTTGTAAAAAACATATGCCCCCATGATGGTTTGTTGAAGGCAAAGGGGAGTGTAAGTTCTAATTTTATAACATTGATCTTATTAACATCAGGTGTCTTCTACAGACTACAAACATTACATTTTAAAGGAATCGACGGACAAAACGTTCCTTATTTACTGAGCGGTAATCATATTAGACTTGAACTAGGTAATTGTGACCTTTTTCCTTGATATATTCACGGGTGGTAAACGCGCAATCCAATTCCCACTGGGAATACGCTAAAAATGGGTTGCGCGACTTCCGGTGCTGGTGTTGCGCATCAATACATACAAAATCAAGGTAGGTGGGTTTTTGTTTTTGTAAATAATTACACATTTACGAGTGCTTTCGAAAAAAAGCAAAATGCTATTCGACACAAAAATGAATAAGGATCATATGTGTGAAATACCACTTATTAATTTAAGAATCAGCTCTGTTATCACGAAAACTCTAATGGCTCGAGCTGTCAAAAAAGCATGGAAACATGAAAAATGCAAATTTTCTAACTCTTGTGCCTTCTTTCTGGAAATGTGACGCTTCGAATAATCAAACACGTGTAAAACAGTCATGAATATTACATACACTTGAATGAAATGTTGCTTTTGGGGAAAGACTGGCAAAAAAATAACCGGGAATGGGATTGCGCCCCGGGAATGGAGTTGCGCGTAAACATTATACACATTATGATGTATATGAGCAACTCCATTCCCGGTGCGCAACCCCATTCCCGATGATTATTTTGTCAATTATGTCCCCGTAAGCAGGATTTGAAACAAATAATTTGGATATTCGTTACTTTATAACAGTTGAGTTATCATAAAAAGCATCAATGTCCTCAGATTAGGCATATGAGGTCAGAAACTGCCATTTTTGTTGATTTCATACTTTTTTCACGTTTCGTGTCGCCAGAGTTTTTGTGATAATAGAGCCGAATCATAAATTACAAACCAGATATTTTACACATATGATGTATTATCATATCTGTGTCGAATAGCATTTTGCTTTTTTCGAGAAAATTTATTCTTGTCTCATACTAAGCAAAATCATAACTTCACATACCTCAATTTCGTCTTTTTTACGCGCAACACCAGCACCGGACGTTGCGCAACCCATTTTAAGCGTATTCCCGGCGGGAATTGGATTGCGCGTTTACCACCCGTGATATTGTCGCAAAACAATATTGCTCATTTACTGACTGCAGAAAATAATTCTTTTAAATTCAATGATAGCTGATTTTTAACGTCATTGAGCGGAAACCAGACTTTATTCTGTAAAGGCACGAATGGAAAATGCTTACGATATTGTATCTGCGCCAAATCTAATATAAAATACACTGTATCCTGCTGGTGTAATGCAATGCCTCAAAAGTGTCGTAGAATAAAACACAGTCTGTTTGACACAGAATTAGATGAATTTGATTAATACTTAAGTGTATAAGTTGCGAAAAAGACATACTGAACTGTTGCAGTCTAAAATCACATATTTAAAGTTAAAACAATATAACGTATTACCATTTACACTGCCATTGCAAGTTATAGTTCGAGAAAAAATCATTTCTGTGGTGTAGCCGTTAAGTTTAAATTGATACAAGTATTTCTATACATTGTTTGTATACAGATCGGAAAAAATGATATTATGAAGTAATGTGTTAATGTCTACTTAAATTGCACATACAGATGTAACTATTTGTCGTTAGTACTGCAGGAATGTGTAACTAAAATTGTGCTCCAGATGGACCGCAAATAAATAAAATTCTAATTACTATTATAGCCTTTAGTGCCAAACCAGTAAATGTTATCTAAAATGATATGACTCTGTATAAATACTTAGTTCACGGCACGTTGTTGTTCAATTCTTGAAAAAATACAACAAATGTTTAATTCTAATGTCATGTATAAAAACACTAATTGAAGGGCTTGCCTATCAATAGTCAAAACTATTTGTTGTTTGTCATCCAGACATAGAGCAATATACTAGGTAATTTATAAGTAATGACAAACAAGCCATTCAATAAGTTTATAATTTAGATTATCTAACACTTATACTAGCATTTTCTGAGAAAAAAGGGTCATGTATATCGTTCACCTGTTACATTTGGCCTAGGGATCATCAAGATAAATATTTTGACCAAGTTTTATGAAGATAGGGTAATTAATACGACCTCAAGAATGTTAACAGACTTTTCATTTGATTTTAGCGGGTGACCTAGTTTTTAATCACATATGACCCAGTTCCGACAAACATTCTGACCAAATTTCATGAAGATAGCGTCATTAATGTGGCCTCTACGGTGCTATCAAGCTTTTCCTTTTATTTGACCTGGTAACCTAGTTTTTGACCCCACATAATCCAGTTTCAAACTTGGTCTAAATATTATCAAGTTTGCAAGTTTGTGTCAGATCAAAGCACAAATGAAACTTCTTTATGGCTAAAAGGTCAATCAACTCAGTTTTCGAACTGAACCGAGATCGTATCATGACTTAAGTCGTAAGTGTGGTTAAAGTCAAACGTAAAATGTAATTTCTAGCGTGTTCATAATGTAACAATTAACAAATTTTGGGACTTTCGGGGTTCAAATAGGGGTCGTTATTCTGGAACCTATGATTTGATCTGATGAAGTCATCACGGAATGCAAGATTTATTGCTGTTAAAGATATTTCGCAAGTTTGTTTCAAATCAAACTATAAGTGAAGTGCCTGTGTGGCTACAAAAGCCAACATGGCAAATTTTGGCCCTTTAAGGGGCCACCACTCTAGAACACATTAAGGGATCTCGCCAGTTTTTGACAGGAATCGAGATATTATGTCAATAGAATATATGTGCGAGTTTGATTAAAATCAATTGCAAAATGTGGTCTCTACACTGTTCACAAGCCAAAACAGAAACTTTTGGCTCTTTAAGGGGCCCTAACTCTGGAACCCATTATGGGATTTGGCCAGTTTTTAAAGCGAGATTTTATACCAGTACAAGTTGCTATGTTGTTTCTCATCAGTGTTAGGATTCCTCCCTTGCTCCTACCCAACCTGTCACAACGGAAGCACTGGTAGCCTCTTAACATTGGAGGATTTATCCTCGCTAAGGTGAATCTCTTCGATGCAGCAGACCTGAATGGCCTTATCAAACAATATGTTCTCTAATTCATTTTCTTATTGAGGAGTCCTTCTGCATTCCAATGGAAAACCTTGAAAGGTTGCATTGACTTCTTTTTTTTTTGTTCCTGGTGGCCAGTAGATTTCCTCCCTCGTCTCCTAGCTCTTATACAAGTTGCGCGCAAGTTTGATTAAAATCAATAGTAAAATGTGGTTTCTATCGTGATCACAAACGTATGGACGGACGAAGCTTCCCTTGTGTCACTACGTGACAGGTGAGCTAAAACTCTGACAGAATCTATTTGAATTATATATGTTTGGAGGATATAATTACGACTTTTTTGTACGATTTGTAAAATTTCTTGAATAGTGATATAATGAATTAGCATTACATTAATTAGTTTTATTTAAAATCTTCTGAATAGTAAAGATTATTCAAAATGTCTCATTTTATAAACATTAAAGTTACACATTATGTCAAATTTCTACAATACATTCAACACATCAGAACTACATTCCATCAATCTGTTCATCATGAGAAAGGTAAAAACAGATGTGTACAACCCCGAAGCAAGCATTTATACTTTGTTAATTTGTAAAAACTGTATTGATCGATCAATCACATTTTATACATAGTTTTAGATGGGTGGGGTAATGTTCATACCCCTACAATTTCACAATTTTGACAAAATTGCTCAAAAGAGTATTTAAATTATTTACTTTCAAACGAACAGTTAGCAAGTAAAGATTTCGTCTCCTTTTATTATTGATGTTTGTATTTATTAAATGGTAAATGACGGGTTGTTTGTTCTAATTATCGGTTGTAAAATACATAGGTTTTTCTACCCCCTTTTTCTATTCAAAATCTTTTAAATACCCCTCATCCATCTTTAAATTGTCATGAATATAAATTATATTGTATATGTGATAAAAAGAATATATCTCATTGATTTTTCGTCGAATATTTTTATTATACATTTTTTTGCATTATATAAAGTGGGTGGGGTACATAAAATACCCCGGTTTTGCGTATTTCTTAGCCACGCCTGGAATAGATTGCACGAAAGAGTATTTAATTAATTTACTTTCCAACTGAACAGTTTGTAAGTAAAGGTTTCATCGCCTTCCATTAGTGTTGCTCTTATTTAATAACGGGTTGTTTATTCTAATTATCGGTTGTAAAATACATAGGTTTTCCTACCCCCTTTTTCTGTTTAAAATCTTTTAAATACCCCTCATCCAGCTTTATATGGTCAAAAATATAGATTATATTGTATACGTGATAAAAAGAATATATCTTCTTGGTTGTTGGTCGAATATTTTTATTATACATTTTTTGCCTTATATAAAGTGGGTGGGGTACATAAAATACCCCGTATTAGCGTATTTCTTAGCCAAAACCTGAACTAGAGTATCTAGATGATTTTCTGTTCTAACAGACTGTTTCGCAGCGGTATTAATAAATGACTTTGAGAAATAAGACCATTTTAAAGGTTACTTCTTCTTACTGTAAATTTTAGGTTAAATATTTTTATTTTATTCTCTGGTATTTTAGGTGCCAAATCTTATAATAAAATGTACATAAAATGAGTACATTTTGCGTATTTTTCAAGCATAAGCCTTATGCGTAAAAGCAATGTTAAAAGATATATATTTGAACTGATTTTAGAAACACGGTGCCATGTTTTGTTAGTAAAAACACGATTTGAATCTTAAAAAACTGCAAATATGCAGAGTTATCTCCCCTTGATATTCTCAAATTTTGCAAGAGCTTTTGTTTTGCAGGCCCGATTTTTCTGATCCGCGAGACTTTGTACTTTCATAATATGTATAGAAACTGACTGTAGCATGACCGGACAGGTAAATCCATTTTTTCATGCCTAATTGGCTCCCCGGCTATAAGGGCCATTATCAGTTTTTTTCTGGGGTCATAGAATATTTATAGAACTTCTACATTCATTTTATGTACATAAACATATGGCATAGTGGATAAAATAATCAAATTCAGTGCTGACCTGCGACATAATATATCAGAGCACCCCTTTGCCGCACTGACAGCATCACATTACAGTTTGAAAAGTGGAAAAGGAAAAAGATTATTCTTACTCTATCATATACTGATGAACTGAAAGTGTCTGTGTTATCTGATGAAATCATTGATGTTCGAGTTTTTTCACAGAAAACTGTGCACAACACTTAACAGTGTCAGTAAATGTATGCAGCTTACAGATGATTAAAGCATTAACTTTTGAATAACAATGTCTATCAATGTCCGATAAAAAATAAGTGCTCCATATGTTTCTTTTGTAGAAAAAAACAGTAAAAATACAAGTCTCATCACGTTCTTTGGCTGTAAGTGAATTTATTTATATGATTGTTTTGGACCAATAGTACAGAAACTTCTATCATAAATGTTTTGCACTTGTATGGAACAACATAACAACATTCAGAATTTTTTTACCATCTCAAACCTTGTCTACTCGGAACATATTCTGTAAGCAATTCTGTTAAATACATAGCGCGGGCTGAGCGCGAAACTATTGTATCTTGTTCTTTATTCATATACAGTTACAATAGTTTCGCGCTCAGCCCTCGAATTAGGTGCTCTGCCAATGTGAAAGTATCTTAAACTCAATCCTTGCTTTCACCGGCAACCAATGTAAGTTACACAATGCCTGCTTGTAAATGACAAATTTCCTCCTGTTAAGTTTTGCACATGTTTTGAATACCTTGCATCTTACGCACCGGTTTATTACCGGTGTCGATGTAAACTCTACTTTTGTTTTCCATCCACCTCAAAATTGACCAAAACTTTTCCCCCAGGATTTTGGGCTAAAATCGGGGGTGTGCATCATACACGGGTATCTACGGTATGTACATGTATAAGGAGAGAGAATTCCTCAACAAACTATTCATGATTATTAATGCCTTGGGAGGGGAAGTTTTCCCCAGGAAAAGGGTTTTCTTTCTGGGATAGATATAATTATATAGAAAATAGGGCTTGGAATACTTTTGAGGGTAGGTATGTTTTTGAAAATGACAAAATTTGAATGAAAAATTACGATTTTAATAAGCGGTACAAAAGACCGGAGTATAATAAATGACGACGAAGTTTGGACGAATTTCATTGTACCGGCACAAAAGACTAGACTTTTTAATATATAAGGAGAGAGAAATTATGAAACCAACAAACTACCATGCCTTGCAAGGGGGAAGGTTTCCTGCGGAAAAGAGTTTTCTTTGGGGGATAGATATATATATAGAAAATGGAGCTTGGAATACTTTTGGGGGTAGGTATGATTTTGAAAATGACAAAATTTGATTGAAAAGTACAATTTTACTATGTGGTACAAAAGACTGGAGTTGCTTCAACTTCAACTTCTAAAGGCAATAAATTCAACAACCGCTAGATTATGTAAACATATTAAGCATGGACCTAACATGTCTGGATTCACAGTACTTGCACAAACAGAATAAAGCTAAACAATTGTTACTGCATGCCACAATTATGCTGTACATTTACTATATATGCGTCTATATAATACTGAAAGGACATCACCTCTGTGATACTGGATATTTGACCTTAGGAGTCCTTTTACATCAGGTGGGTAACGTTACTGATTCATGTGTTCATCGGGATTGAGAGACATTCTCTTGATCTAAACACTGTCTCTCGTTTGAAAGTCTTTCGATCAAAAGACTGTATTTAGCTCAGGTGTTGAAAAAACATGAAATCATTATTTAACAATCATTTCATTACAGTCGCATTATTTATTCATTTAAAGCATTATAATACTTAAACAAAACTTCCAAATATTTTTGATTTTGAAAGTCTGATAAATGAAAGATAATTTTCTATATTTTAAATAAATTTGCTCATATGATTCTAAAATGCGAGTTTTAATTATTCTTTCATTGGTTTTCATTGCTTAAGCTAATTTGTCTTTCGATCGAAAGGCATTTTGTATTTAGAATGAGAGACAGGGTTTAGATCAAGAGAATGTCTCTCAATGCAGGGGAAGTCTCCGACCTGTTTGTAACACAGTCCTGGTTTAATGTAGCTAAAAAATTTCAGCTCAGAGATGTTTATATGCTGTTACAGATCTCTGAGACCATCAGAAAATAAAGACAGCGTCAGTTAAGTTATGGTAGCCAGAACTAGGTTTAATGGTAGTCCTAAATTTAAGACCTGACATAACTCCTATCACTTTACAAATAAAAGTTTATTTATAAGTTCATTTTAATTGATATTTTACATTTATTTTCCATTATGTTATGTCAGAACATCAAACTGCAATAACGTATAGCACAAAAATCGCTTCAGATTTGAATTTTGATCCAAAGGTTTTTGTACAACTTTCTGGCAAATGACTGAAACTGTTACACATGGAGTGTGAAGAAAAATCATATATGTGCTTTATGGCAGCAATGAGTGCGTTGCTACGAAAGGACGTCATAAGCAAGCATCAAGATGACGCCGTTAAAAGACATCATAAGCAGGCGTCAAAATGATGCCATTTATGCTTGTTCTGTAACTTTTTTTATCCGTAGTGAACTTCTGTTCTGTAAATAATTGTTCCATTATTTACTGTTCCGTAACAGTTACTAAAAATAGAAGTGTTCCTTGTTCCGTATTTTTAAATTCCTGTTCCGTCAAAAATGTACAGTTCCGTGTGCAAAATATGTTCTATATTTAGATTTTTCTTTTGGAAAATCCGAAAAAATAATCTAAAACTAGCAGTGTTCCGTATTTTTAACTACTGTTCCGCTGTTTCCTATTCTAAAAATAGAAGTGTTTCGTATTTTCATCTATGTTCCATTTTAATTTATGTTAAATATGACCATTTTTTTTCTTATTTTGAACTTACTCCATTATATTACAGATCTATATGTTCTGTCTATTCTAAAATAGTGGTAATGTTCCATATCTTGATACACTGTTCCGTATTTTTATTCTGTTCCATTTAAAATTATTCCGTAATCATATTATATGTTCCGTCTTTTTAATTTCTGTTCCGTATTTTTTACTGTTCCATTCCGTTCCATGTTTAAGTTTTAGACTTCATCTCAGTGTTGTTATATTTTCTGGTCCTTTGGGATCATTGATTTCAACTCATTTAGATCTGAAGATTGAATTCTGCTTAAGCCGATGCTAGGGGGCGTGGGCAGTGTTGCATCAGGGATCGACTGAAGCGGTTGCTAACTCGTGAAATTCGAGTAAGAATAAAACAAGAGCTGTCAGTTGACAGCGCGCTCGACTATTCTCAGTGCTTGATAGTATAATATAAGCTATGAGTAAAACTTTAACATTACAATAAGCATATTCTAAGTCGAAAAGGGGCCATAATTCAGTCAAAATGCTTGATAGAGATGTCTACTCCTGTTTACAGACTGGGGTCATGATGGTAAAACAAGTATGCAAAATATGAAAGCAATATCTCAATGGACTTTGAAAATATTTGGGGTGGTAAGCAAACTTTAACATTTATTCTAAGTCGAAAAGAGGCTATAATCCAGTCAAAATGCTTGAAAGAGTTGCCTCTTCCTTTTTACAGACTGGGGTCATGATGGTAAACAAGTATGTAAAATATGAAAGCAATATCTCAATGGACTTTGAAAATATTTGGGGTGGTAAGCAAACTTTAACATTTATTCCAAGTCTAAAAGGGGCCATAATTCAGTCAAAATGCTTGATAGAGTTGCCTCCTCCTTTTTACAAACTGGGGTCATGATGGTAAACAAGTATGCAAAATATGAAAGCAATACCTTAATGGACTTTGAAAATATTTGGGGTGGTACGCAAACTTTAACATTTATTCTAAGTCGAAAAGGGGCCATAATTCAGTCAAAATGAGTTGCCTCCTCCTTTTTACAGACTGGGGTCACGATGGTAAATAAGTACGCAAAATATGAAAGCAATATCTCAATGGACTTTGAAAATATTTGGGGTGGTAAGCAAACTTTAACATTTATTCCAAGTCTAAAAGGGGCCATAATTCAGTCAAAATGCTTGATAGAGTTGCCTCCTCCTTTTTACAAACTGGGGTCATGATGGTAAACAAGTATGCAAAATATGAAAGCAATACCTCAATGGACTTTGAAAATATTGGGGGTGGTACGCAAACTTTAACATTTATTCTAAGTCGAAAAGGGGCCATAATTCAATCAAGATGCTTGATAGAGTTGCCTCCTCCTTTTTACAGACTGGGGTCATGATGGTAAACAAGTATGCAAAATATGAAAGCAATATCTCAATGGACTTTGAAAATATTTGGGGTGGTACGCAAACTTTAACATTTGTGTGACGCTCACGCTAACGCCGATGCCGGGGCGAGTAGGATAGCTCCCCTATTCTTCAAATAGTCAAGCTAAAAATGTGAGTAGAAAATCATGGCACACGAATATTTTCGCGATCACGTTCGCAAATTGGAGAATTTGCTCAAACTGTCCTTTTCTCTTTAAAAACTCCTTTGGGGCAGTTAATTTCCCGATAATCACGTGACTGCTTGTAGACGCTTGTCGCTTTATACAAAAGTAATTATCAGATATCTAAGTAAGTGTCTAGGCAATATATGTTTTAATTTTGGTCTGTAACTTGCAAAGTTCTGCAGAAATGGAGAGGAAAATTACATGTTCCTTGGTGCAAAAAGGCCCGCGTAGACCAAAAATGGTAGCAACACTAGGGGCAGTGACCTGAGAAAAACTTACAACTTCAACATCCAGCCAAAAGCCCAAAGAATCATTCAGTACTTTGGTTCGTATCGTACTTTCAAAACCAGAAAGTTCCAAGCCTGTCCGGACCGTGAACTTTTATATGAAACCAGACAACAAAACAACTTAATAAATTTAGCACGTAAACAGCTTTTAAATAATTGCTAGTGGAACCCATCATTTTGCTAGTGGAAAAAAAGGTGCGTAGTAGTTTGTGCTGGAGGGGTTGGGGGTTCCAGACCCCAAGTGTCTGTGGGTGACACTGCTTGTTTGACCATGTAGTAGTTACATATGTATCGAGCTGCTGAAACAAAATATACTTATCCCGTGGTACAAACAACAGGACAATGCCTAACTGACTGACCTTCTACCTTTAACTGAAGCCTAATGAAATCAATAGCAGTACCTGACCTGTTAAAAATTATCATAATAGTGTCGCGAAAATATATAACGCATAAACATTTAATGCATTACCAATTAACATTTCAACTTACCGTAAGATTGTTCTTCTTTAAAAATTGGAGAACTGCAAGCAGTGTCTGTTTGTCAGATACGTCTGTTTTACTTTCCGTTTTAATCGCATTATCGGTAGAAAAACTATTACCGGAAGCCATTGGATTGAAATTTGACGCCATTTTCGGCCTTCTGGTTCCTCTGTTCTAAAGAGCGCTGAACCTTTAGGCCAAAAACCAGTACCTAAACTAGTCCAAATGCCAAAACAAATGCAAATGTAAATGAGAAAATCAAAACGTTATTGCATGACTTATACAGTTTACTTCGCCAAAATATATTCGTTTGTATTCGACTATGTACTTTAGCAAAAACATGCATGTTTCACTATGATTTTCTTATAGGATTTGACACCGGAAACGGAAGCCTTAGAGATTTTCTCTTAACCCCTCCATCTGCACAGGTAAGACGTGTTTTAAAATTTCTGAAAATATCTGAGATGATTTATGCTTATACTTATCCATCCATTTAAGTCACAGTTATCTAACAGATATATTTTATATTTCAGACACTCTGTAACAAGATGAGAGCCAAGGTAAGCCTTATTTTCCACTGATTTACAACTGTAAAGTTAGGCCTACATGGATATTAGATCTATAGTCATTTTTACTCTGGTACATTTCTTTAAATGTCCATTCGGACAAACCAGTTTTAAACAAGTTTTATGTAAAGGATGTTCTGATATAACTTTCATATAAAAAGATACTTTATTTGAATTAACATGTTATTTAGGAGCATGTGCTTTTCCAAAAGATACCACGTCTAGGCTCTTGAAGTAAAACTCCCATAGGTTCATTGTTAGAAGTTCTTGTTACCTTATTTCAGTGGAGGAAGAAGCGTATGCGCAGGTTGAAGCGAAAAAGGAGGAAGATGAGGGCAAGGTAATTCAATTTTAAGCTTGACTACTCCGCATATCTAAGAAATTGGTATTTACAGATTTGTTACAAGTTTATAATTTGATAGGTTGAATGTATGTAAACCTGAAATTTCATTTACTTTCAAAACCGCAGCTTGAAATAAGTTAGTTCTATTAATAGGATGTTTTGGGACAGCATGAAAACTTCTGTCGCTTGGGGTTCGAATTTAAGCTTGCATACTCTATCAGGTCTAGGAAAGTGGACTATTTACAGATTATCTGTAAATTTACAGATAATCTATAAATTTGCAGATTTTTCAGTCTGTAAATTTACAGATTGTGTGTATGAAAACTGATGAAATTACATTTATCCTCAAAACCGCAGCTTGGAATTAATTGGTTTATTTTTACAGCATGCATAAATTAAGGTCATTTGTGGGTTTCAGCCATTTTTGTTGACTTTGATTTTTTGGCATTTTCAGAAAAATCAAAGTCAACAGAAATGACTGAAATTTACAATTGACCTTTATTTATACATACCGTAAGTAAATCAATTAATTTCAAGCTGCGATTTTGTGTCTAAATATAATTTTAGCAGTTTTCAAACACTTGATCTGTAAATTTACAGATTGAAAAATCTGTAAATTTATAGATTATCTGTAAATTTACAGATAATCTGTAAATACTCCACTTGCCTAGACCTGTCTATGCGAGTGACTTTTGCCCAAACTCGCACAATTTTGCAAGTGCAAAATTTGAAGTAGAAGTTGCGACTGTGTTAGCAGTGATTTTTTTCAGTTTTTGGGGAAGGGGGTCGGTGCCCTTTGGAGGGGGAAAAATTCGACGTAAAACTAAGAAAAGGGGAATTTTCATTTGTGTTGAAATAAACTATAGTTTCAAGTTTATTGATAAATTTAGGGCACATAAGAGCATCTGACATGACATATAACACAATGTAGCATATCAATACCAGATAACCAAATAAATTTTTCAAATGTGGAGGATAAGACATCCATTAGACTACCAAAATTTACAACAGACATTAGGTCCATTCTTAAACAAATCGGTGAGTGGCTGTTTTTAGCTCACCTGAGCACGAAGTGCTCAAAGGTGAGCTTTAGTGATCACCCTGTGTCCGGCGTCCGTCGTCGTCCGTCGTCCGTCCGTCGTCAACAATTTGACTGTTAACACTCTAGAGGTCACATTTTTGGCCCAATCTTAATGAAACTTGGTCAGAATGTTACCCTCCATAAAATCTTGGACGAGTTCGATATTGGGTCATCTGGGTTCAAAAACTAGGTCACCAGGTCAAATCAAAGGAAAAGCTTGTTAACACTCTAGAGGTCACAATTTTGACCCAATCTTAATGAAACTTGGCCAGAATGTTACCCTCCATAAAGTCTTGGACGAGTTCGATATTCGGTCATCTGGGGTCAAAAACTAGGTCACCAGGTCAAATCAAAGGAAAAACTTGTTAACACTCTAGAGGTCACATTTTTGGCCCATTCTTAATGAAACTTGGTCAGAATGTTACCCTCCATAAAATCTTGGATGAGTTCGATATTGGGTCATCTGGGGTCAAAAACTAGGTCACCAGGTCAAATCAAAGGAAAAGCTTGTTAACACTGTAGAGGCCGCATTTATGACTATATCTTCATGAAACTTGGTCAGAATGTTAATATTGATGATCTTAAGGTCCAGTTTGAATCTGGGTCATGTAGGATTAAAAACTAGGTCACCTGGTCAAATCAAAGGAAAAGCTAGTTAACACTGTAGAGGCCACATTTATGACCATATCTTAAAGAAACTTGGTCAGAATGTTTATCTTGATGCTCTTTAGGTCAAATTTAAACCTGGGTCAGCTTCGGTCAAAAACTAGGTCACTAGGTTAAATCAAAGGAAAAGCTTGTTAACACTGTAGAGGCCACATTTATGACTATATCTTCATGAAACTTAGTCAGAATATTAAACTTGATGATCTTTAGGTCAGGTTTGAATCTGGGTCATGTTGGGTCAAGAATTAGGTCATGGGGGCAAATCAAAGGAAAAGCTTGTTAACACTCTAGAGGCCACATTTATGACTGTAACTTCATGAAACTTAGAATGTTAAACTTGATGATCTTTAGGTCAAGTTCAAATCTGGGTCATGTTGGGTCAAAAACTAGGTCACGGGGTCAAATCAAAAGAAAAGCTAGTTAACACTGTAGAGGCCACATTTATGAACATATCTTGATGAAACTTGGTCAGAATGTTAATCTTGATGATCTTTAGGTCAATAGGTCAGGTGAGCGATACAGGGCCTTCATGGCCCTCTTGTTTTATTTCTGGCAAAGTCTGACATTTGCAGTCACTGTTACATTTGACCTGTCACAACAAAAACAAACTGTAAAAAACAATGTATGCGTTGGACAAGTCCCTTCCCAAAGCATAAAATCAAACCCTGACTGACTAGAAGATGGAAAACTCAACATTACCCGGCCAAACAAATAGAATGCAAATCATTTACAGACTAACATTCACAACTTTAACAGCGTTGTTGTGCAGAATAATCCTAAAGCGCTTCGATGATTCTGATTTATCAAGGGAAGTTACTCCAACCGGTGTCGATGTAAACAAAACGCGAGATACCGCGATGAACTGTTTTCTATATGAAAATAAATAAAATAAACTAGTGAATTACGATTTAATTGATTGGATTTTTTTTTTATTTTCAGAGGGGAATTTTAGGCATCGGAAAGGGGAAAAAAATATACTATTTTGAGGGGGGAATGGGGCCGAATTTCGCCAAATATTTTGGTGAAAAAAAAACGCTGGTTAGTGTGGACTGTTCGCAGATTCTGATTATCAGGTCTAGGAAAGTGGTATATTTACAGATTATCTGTAAATTTACATTATGATTATGCAACAAGGTAACTACAACTATATGCGTGCACAAAATACGATAAAAAACTGTTTTTAGCTCATCTGTAATATAGTGACAGGGTGAGCTTTTGTGATCACCGTCCGTCCACAATTTCCTTGTGAACAGGATAGAGACCACATTGTATTTGATTTTAATCAAACTTGCACTCAACTTGTATGGGTATAATATCTCAGTTCCTTTCCAGAATTGGCTAGATCCCATCATGGGTTGCAGTTATGACCCCTTAAAAGGTCAAAATTTGCTATATTTTGCTTGTGAACATGATAGAGACCACATTTTGCAATCAACTTTGATCAAACTTGCACACAACTTGTACTGGCATATCTTGGTTCCTTTCGAAAAATGGCTAGATCCAGTCATTGGTTGCAGAGTTATGGCCCCTTAAAGAGCCAAAATTTGCCATTTTTGGCTTGTTAACACGATAGAGACCACATTTTGCAATCAGCTTTGATCAAATTTGCACATAACTTGTATTGGCATATTATCTTGGTTCCTTTTGGAAACTGTCCAGATCCCATCATGGGTTCGATAGTTATGGCCCCTTAAAGGTCCAAAATTTGCTATTTTGGCTTTAGCAGCCATATAGAGACTTCATTTATGGTTCGATTTGATACAAACTTGCAAAATATGTTCAACAACAATAAGTCTTTGATTCAATGATGAATCTGTCAGAACCAACAAAGGTTCCAGAGTTACTTTATATCTAATTACCTCCCCTGATTTTAATCAAAATGGATTTATATCAGTAAGTGAGCACTTATTTGAAATTTTATTGTTGTCATTAGTTGGACTGAGAAAATCTGGGTATATAACTACGGACTGATTTATGTCAAATTACCTCCCTTTATTTCAAAATAAAATTGGTAAATCTCCATAATTAATGAAGATACTGATCTGTTATTTCATTTATGCCATCAGATTGATTTGGACAATTAGTGAAGATACATTCTGACTGAAATTATGACAAATTACCTCCCTTTTTATGTAAATGAATATACCTAGCAGCTTCTAATGAGATTGGTTTGAAACATAAAGGTGTTCCATGGTAAGATAGTCATGTTAGATACCTCTTGATTGAACGTATATAGATACGAAATACTTTTCTAATATATTGTTATGCATATGCCAATGCATGATTACCTCCCCTGATTTTATTAAAAATAGATTTATCTCAGTATTTATAGGACTCATTTGAAATTTCATTATTGTCGTTAGTTGGACTGAGACAATCCGGGTAGATAACTATGGACTGATTATAATGTCAAATACCTCCCTTTGTTTCAAATTAAAATGGGTATATCTCGGTAACCAATGAAGATACTGATTTGAAATTGTCATCTATGCCATCAGATTGGTTCTGACATTCGGGGTAAATAACTTTTGACTGAATTTGTGACAAATTACCTCCCTTTATTTTATGTAAATGAATACACCTCAGCAGCATCTAATGAGATTGGTTTTAAATATATTTAAGTCTTCCTGGGTAAGGAATAGTCATGCAGCATTTGAGCCTAGGACCTTCAAACTTGGTATGGAGATTGGCCCCGACCAGTATGTGACCTGTAGGTCAAAAGGGACTGTTAAAAGAAAATATTTATCCTGATGATATTTAATGTGTATGCCTGTGTGATCTTTGTCAAACCTTGATCTTATCATTAAGAGCAATGGTACTCAGGTGAGCGATATAGGGCCATCATGGCCCTCTTGTTTACTACATACGCTTACCGGTAGTTTAATGGAGGACAGAACCTTGTTTCTCTCCAAAACTGTTGGAACAAAATTGCGACTAAAGTTGATAAATTGTGAGATAAAATTTTTTGTACTGTCCCGTCATGTCCAAACTTGTTCTGTTAGGAAGAGCATTGGTCTACGGATCCTGGGGTCGCGAGTTCAGTCCTCTGGCTGGGCGTATGTTCTCCTTGACTATTTGATAAAAGACATTGTGTCTGAAATCATTAGTCCTCCACCTCTTGATTCATGTGGGGAAGTTAGCAGTTACTTGTGGAGAACAGGTTTGTACTGGTACAGAATCCAGGAACACTGGTTAGGTTAACTGCCCGCCATTACATATCTGAAATACTGTTGAAAAACGGCGTTAAACCCAAAACAAACAAAAGAAAATTACCAGTGAAATCTGTTGGAACATAATCCGGAATGTTTATGAAATATTTATGATTACATTTCTTATAACAAATTTAAGTCTACATTAAAGCATGAGATAAACACCTCTTTTGAATGTATATTTTGTGTTTTGTAATTTGTTTCTTCAAGCAGGTGTCTTAATGACAGTTGCTGTATATTGAAACCAGTGTGGGGTTAGATATTCTCTTGCACCTGTTTACAATATATTTCTGGATTCAATCCAATGTCTCTCTATTTAAAATTTAATATGAGTTATATGTTTAATTTATTTGAGCAAGTTTACAAGTCAGACCTGTTTTGTAAGGCCTTTTTGGGATTTTTGAATGTCTTCTTTGAACAGTAAAATGCAGATATATGTTTATTTTTATGGCATGGATGGCAACTATCAATCGGGTCATATGCCAGTCCCGATAATCTGAAAATATACCACTTTCTTAGACCTGCTCAAGAATAGCCCATTGGTTTGTCCCAAGCTTTTATGCTCGCCTTCGAAGGAGGGGTATATTGTTTTGCAGGTGTCGGTCAGTGGGTATGTTGACCAGTCGGTTTCCGGATGATAACTCGAGAACATTTGAGCTTAGGATCATGAATGTTGATAGAGGGGTTGGTCATGACCAGCAGATGACCTCTGTTGATTTTTAGGTCAAGGTCAGTGACCTGGAACAGTGAAACAGTTTCCAGATGATAACTCCAAAGCACATGGGTCTAGGATCTGACATGAATATTGATAGGAAGGTAGGTCATGATCAGCAGATGAACCCTACTGATTTTGAGGTCGGAGGTCAAGGTCACAGTGACCCGGAACAGTTGAATGGCTTCCGGATGATAACTTAGAACGCTTGGGCCTAGGATCATGAAAGTTGAGTAGGTTGGTCATCACCAGCAGATGACCCCTATTGATTTTGAGGTCAGTAAGTTAAAGTTACACAGAACAGTTAAATAGTTTCTGTATGATAACTAGAGAACGCTTGGGCCTAGGATCATGAAAGTTGAGAGGGGGATTAATCATGACCAACAGATGACCCCTATTGATTTTGAGATCAGTAGGTCAAAGTCAGTGACTAAAGTTTCTTGTTTTAGCTTTGTGTATTGAAGTTTTGGTCTCAGATGTTTGTATTTTATGAGCAATGGTACTCTGGTAAGTGATAAATGGCCATGGTGGACCTCTTGCTCGAGATTTTGCTATGGAAAATTTCCATAGCAAAATCTTGAGCAAGAGGCAAATTAAAAGTTCAAAAATTTGTGTACTTTGGTATCACAGTGTGTTCCATTCTATTTTCAGGTCAAAGTAGATTGCCTTCCACATTCACCAGGATACACTTGACACCACACATAATGGCTTTTGACAGTTCAAAGTTTGGAACCCTCCTTTTCCTATTTCTATTACTGCGACTCTAGCTTCTGCTAGCAACAGCAACAGAAAGGAAACCCTTGGATGATGATGATGATAAAAAGATGATGATGATGAATTGTACGAGTGCGTGTGCAGTTTAGCTGTACAGGTACCGTGCACCAAACTTTGTGACTTGTCAATAGATTTTCTGTATAAACATTGCAAAATATATACATCATCAACTATAACAACAGCAGCAGCAGTAGTAGCATTACAGCAGCAGCAACAACAACAACAACACTTGATCATCTTTTCCAGATCGGAAAAGGTGACAGGAACATTCGTATCTTTCTGCTTGGAACTAGGTTTGAAAGAACGAAGTAAACACGGCTATTTGGCACTCGTCATATGAATGGGCACTAGTTTTGATAAAGGAATACATTTTGTGTTCGCGTCTCTGAAGAAATGGGACTTGTTACTAGGCAGCACATTCTCCATGGATGTTTGGCATTAACCGTAACTTTATCCACCAGCAATGTTTTATATTGAATTTATTATGTGTGATGTGCTACTGTGGATAGACAATGTCTTTTCTTTAGGAACTTAGTTCTTTCTTGATAAGAATTATCCATTGTTGCTTTCAATTTATTGAAATAAAAGTGTATCTTGGTAGTTACTTCTTGTCAAGTGTCTGTAGAATGGTAGCTGGGTACAAGAAAGCACTTTCCCAATGTCACAAATAACTAACTAGAATTTGTTGAATTGAAAAGTACTATAATCCGAAAACAAATATTGCTGTCATACTGATAAATTTCAGCTAAATCTGTGTTAAGTCCACAAACATTTGTTGCCATAAATTGGTTGAACCTTGTTCAAAAATTGCCTTAAATGTGTCCTTAGATGGCCTGTATTTTGCTATGATCAATATAAAATGGTGCATTGTTTGATTGTGCCCCCAAATTTTTAGCTCACCTGTCACGAAGTGACAAGGTGAGCTTTTGTGATCGCGCGGTGTCCGTCGTCCATCGTGCGTCCGTAAACTTTTGCTTGTGACCACTCTAGAGGTCACATTTTTCATGGGATCTTTATGAAAGTTGGTCAGAATGTTCATCTTGATGATATCTAGGTCAAGTTCGAAACTGGGTCACCTGCGGTCAAAAACTAGGTCAGTAGGTCTAAAAATAGAAAAACCTTGTGACCTCTTTAGAGGCCATATATTTCACAAGATCTTCATGAAAATTGGTCAGAATGTTCACCTTGATGATATCTAGGTCAAGTTCGAAACTGGGTCGCGTGCCATCAAAAACTAGGTCAGTAGGTCTAAAAATAGAAAAACCTTGTGACCTCTCTAGAGGCCATATATTTCATAAGATCTTCATGAAAATTGGTCAAAATGTTCACCTTAATGATATCTAGGTCAAGTTCGAAACTGGGTCACATGCCTTCAAAAACTAGGTCAGTAGGTCAAATAATAGAAAAACCTTGTGACCTCTCTAGAGGCCATATTTTCATGGGATCTGTATGAAAGTTGGTTTGAATGTTCATCTTGATGATATCTAGGTCAAGTTCGAAACTGGGTCACGTGCGGTCAAAAACTAGGTCAGTAGGTCTAAAAATAGAAAAACCTTGTGACCTCTCTAGAGGCCATATGTTTCATGAAATCTTCATGAAAGTTGGTCAGAATGTTCATCTTGATGATATCTAAGTCAAGTTCAAAAGTGGGTCACGTGCCTTCAAAAACTAGGTCAGTAGGTCAAATAATAGAAAAACCTTGTGACCTCTCTAGAGGCCATATTTTCCATGGGATCTGTATGAAAGTTGGTCTGAATGTTCATCTTGATGAAATCTAGATCAAGTTCGAAAGTGGGTCACGTGCCTTCAAAAACTAGGTCAGTAGGTCAAATAATAGAAAAACCTTGTGACCTCTCTAGAGGCCATATTTTCCATGGGATCTGTATGAAAGTTGGTCTGAATGTTCATCTTGATGATATCTAGGTCAAGTTCGAAAGTTGGTCACATGCCTTCAAAAACTAGGTCAGTAGGTCAAATAATAGAAAAACCTTGTGACCTCTCTAAAGGCCATATTTTTCAATGGATCTTCATGAAAGTTGGTCTGAATGTTCATCATGATGATATCTAGGTCAAATTCGAAACAGGGTCATGTGCGGTCAAAAACTAGGTCAGTAGGTCTAAAAATAGAAAAACTTTGTGACCTCTCTAGAGGCCATACTTGTGAATAGATCTCCATAAAAATTGGTCAGAATGTTCATCTTGATGATATCTAGGTCAAGTTCGAAAGTGGGTCACATGCCATCAAAAAGTAGGTCAGTAGGCCAAATAATGAAAAAACGTTGTGACCTCTCTAGAGGCCATATTTTTCATGGGATCTGTATGAAAGTTGGTCTGAATGTTTATCTTGATGATATCTAGGTCAAGTTTGAAACTGGGTCAACTGCGATCAAAAACTAGGTCAGTAGGTCTTGAAATAGAAAAACTTTGTGACCTCTCTAGAGGCCATACCCTTAAATGGATCTTCGTGAAAATTGGTCAGAATGTTCACCTTGATGATATCTAGGTCAGTTTGAAACTGGGTCACGTGCCTTAAAAAACTAGGTCAATAGGTCAAATAATAGAAAAACCTTGTGACCTCTCTAGAGACCATATTTTTCAATGGATCTTCATGAAAATTGGTCAGAATTTTTATCTTGATAATATCTAGGTCAAGTTCAAAACTGGGTCACATGATCTCAAAAAGTAGGTCACTGTCTCAAATAATAGAAAAAACGACGTCATACTCAGAACTGGATCATGTGGGAAGAGGTGAGTGATTCAGGACCATCATGGTCCTCTTGTTTCTGGAAGGGTTGGTGGGTGCACTTATGGTCCTGTCTGTCTGAATTTGTATTCATAAAAGTATTTTACACAGTCTCGCAGGATTGTTATTCAGAACTGGAAGCAGTGCACCAGGGGGTTTGATTTGGAGCTCAAACAGTGACCAGAGTTATGGCCCTTGACTTAGTCTAAAAAGGCAGTTTGTGTCTCGTGCATCTCAAAAAGAATTTGACCCAGTATTATGAAACATTACAGGATATTTTAGCATGTTAAGTTGTCCATCTGGGGTTTGTCAGAGATATCACTCAGACCAGAGTTACGGCCCTTTACTTAGTAAAAAAGGCTTAAAAGTTGTTGCACTTATCTAAGAAAAAGTATCTTACATAGGGTCAGGAATATTGTAGAGCTTGCTTGCAGAGAGCTCTGTATAGTTGTCACTTTTGGCAGGTTGGTGTATGTCCGGACCATAACTTGGACGTGCATGGACCACTCTTGCTTATAATTGGCATGAATGTTTACCTAAACGAGGAGGAGTGTTGTGTGCAAACTCCATGTTCATATCTCAAAGGTCAAGGTCATGGAGGTCAAAGGTCAAATTGAAGTTTGTCTGGAGCACTTCTTCATGCATGGTGGGATTTTGATGTAACTTTGAGATGGGAGTATCTAGCGCAAGAACCAAGCCTAAGGTCAAGATCACACTTGGAGGCAAAAGGTGCTGGTGGGTTTGACATTCTGCCCGTGGGTATGCAGAATGTATTTCTAGTTCAGCAAAACGAGGTTGTGCACATGGGATTTTGTTCCGATTTTTATCTGTCTGACCAGAGTTATTATGTCTCCCCCACCCCTCTGGGGGAGACATACTGTTTTTGCCCTGCCCGTACGTCCGTACGTCACACATTTCCGAGCAATAACTAGGGAACCATTTGACCTAGAACCTTCAAACTTCATAGGGTTGTAGGGCTGCTGGAGTAGACGACCCCTATTGTTTTTGGGATCACTCCGTCAAAGGTCAAGGTCACAGGGGCCTGAAAATTGAAAACCATTTCCGATCAATAACTAGAGAACCACTTGACCCAGAATGTTGAAACTTCATAGGATGATTGATCATGAAGAGTAATTGACCCCTATGGATTTTGGGGTCACCCCGTCAAAGGGCAAGGTCACAGGGGCTTGAACATTGAAAACCATTTCCGATCAATAACTAGAGAACCACTTGACCCAGAATGTTGAAACTTCATAGGATGATTGGTCATGCAAAGTAGATGACCCCTATCGATTTTGGGGTCACTTCGTTAAAGGTCAAGGTCACAGGGGCCTGAACATTAAAAACCATTTCCGGTCAGTAACTTGAGAACCACTTGACCCAGAATGTTGAAACTTAATAGGATGATTGGTCATGCAGAGTAGATGACCCCTAACAACTTTGGGGTCACTCTGTTAAAGGTCAAGGTCACAGGGGCCCGAACATTGAAAACCATTTCCGGTCAGTAACTTGAGAACCACTTGACCCAGAATGATGAAACTTCATAGGATGATTGGTCATGCAGAGTAGATGAACCCTATTGATTTTGGGGTCACTCTGTCAAAGGTCAAGGTCACAGGGGCTTGAACATTGAAAACCATTTCCGATCAATAACTAGAGAACCACTTGACCCAGATTGTTGAAACTTCATAGGATGATTGTACATGCAAAGTAGATGACCCCTGTCGATTTTGGGGTCACTCTGTTAAAGGTCAAGGTCACAGGGGCCTGAACATTGAAAACCATTTCCGGTCAGTAACTTGAGAACCACTTGACGCAGAATGTTGAAACTTAATAGGATGATTGGTCATGCAGAGTAGATGACCCCTAACGATTTTGGGGTCACTGTTAAAGGTCAAGGTCACAGGGGCCCGAACATTGAAAACCATTTCCGGTCAGTAACTTGAGAACCACTTGACCCAGAATGATGAAACTTCATAGGATGATTGGTCATGCAGAATAGATGACCCCTAACGATTTTAGGGTCACTCTGTTAAAGGTCAAGGTAACAGGGGCCTTAACATGGAAAACCATTTCCAACTGAGAACCATTTGACCCAGAATGTTGAAACTTAATAGGATGATTGGTCATGCAGAGTAGATGACCCCTAACGATTTTGGGGTCACTCCGTTAAAGTTCAAGGACACAGAGGCCAGAACATTGATAACCAGTTCCGATCAATAACTTGAGAACCACTTGACCCAGAATGTTGAAACTTCATAGGATGATTGAAAATGCAGAGTAGATGACCCCTATTGATGTTGGGGTCAGTCTATTAAAGGTCAAGGTCACAGTGGCCTGTTCATGTAAAATAATTTTTTGGAAATAACTTGAGAATCACTTGACCTACAATGTTGAAACTTAATAGGATGATTGGACGGGCAGAGTAGATGACCCTTATTTATTTTGAGGTCACTTGATCAAAGGTCAAGGTCACAGGAGCCTGAACAGTGACTTAAGAACCACTAGGCCAAGAGTGTTGAAATTTAGTGGGATGACTGGACATGCCAAGTAGATGATCCCTATTGCAGTCAATCAACAGTGTCTTTTTGACTTTCGCTCCTGACCCCTATTGACTTCTTGCCTATAGGACTTTGCATTGGGGGAGACATGCGCTTTTTTACAAAAGCATTTTCTAGTTGCCCTTGATTGTCAAAAATTTGTATGGGATACAAGTTTGCGACTGTGTCACTTGTATCTCAAAAAGTATTCGGACTTGGTCATAAAACATAAGTGAATTGTTAAATTGCATGTGAAATTGTGTACCTGGTGTTCTGTTTGGGATTTCACTCTGGCCATATTGAATTTATTGTCTTTAGTGAAAAATACACAGTGCTTCAAGCCTTGGCATATAAGAGTCGTGTAGGAACATTATCCAGCATATGAATTTGTGCTCGAGTTTTTGGGTTTTTAGCCATACTATTCAAAGAATAGTCTAGCTATTCTACTCACCCTGGCATTTCAACGGTTTGCCTCTGCGTCCCACCTTGGTTAAAGTTTTGCATGCAAGTACATACAGCTATCATTTAAAGGAATATAGGTTTGAAACTTATTTTTTCTTTTTCTAGGTCAATCACCAACCTCACTGGGTCAAGTTCCATAACTTTGACATGCATTTTGAGCAAATTATGTCCCCTTTTGGACTTAGAAAATTCTGGTTAGTTAGAACAAATGCAGATATTAAATTGAAACTTCACATGTGCCTTCGGGGTTATAAAACTAGTTGATTGCATCAAGTCCATAACTCTGACACGCATTTTGGTCACATTATGTCCCCTTTTGAACATAAAACTTCTGGTTAAAGTTTTGCATCCAAGTTACTACCTCCAAAACTAATGCAGATACTGGATTGAAACTCTATAGATATTTTAACATTTAGGGTAACATTTTCCTGCTTCTGGGACAATGATTCATGTAGTCGAGGATTGGCTGTTTTACGGACAGCTCTTGTTATACCCCCACAAAACGGAAGTTTGGGTGGGGGGTATATAGGAGTGAGCTTTGCGGCCTGTTGGTTTTCATGGTTTCCGTATGATAACTCTTGAAAGGCTTGACCGATTTAAATAATTTTTGGTGTACAAGTGCAACATCAGAAAATACAGGTCAAGTTCTATAGATATTTTAACATTTTCCTGCTTCTGGGACAATGATTCGTGTAGTCGAGGATTGGCTGTTTTACGGACAGCTCTTGTTATACCCCCACAAAACGGAAGTTTGGGTGGGGGGTATATAGGAGTGAGCTTGGCGGTCTGTTGGTTTCCGTATGATAACTCTTGAAAGGCTTGACAGATTTAAAGGTCCATTACTAAGGGAAAGTGAGTTGGCAATTTTTTTCATAGCCAGTGCATAGACTTCTGCAGGACACTAAATAATGAAGATTGGCAGGTCAAAATTTACAGAAGGTCTTTGGAACTCAAAGAAATGTATGTGTATTATGTTGAAATTTCAATGAATCGACAGAATGACCCCCCAGGTCTTTTTAACTTTCTTCATACTTCATAGAAAAATAATTGTACATATACTGCGATTTATTTCGAATTTCTACATACCAACTTTCATTTTCCAATAAAATGAAATAGTTTCTGTGCTTTTTAAAAGAAATTAAAATGTTCACTTTCCTTAGTATTGGACCTTTAAATAATTTTTGGTACACAGGTGCAACATCAGAAAATACAGGTCAAGTTCGAATTTGGGGTCAGTAGGTCAAAGGTAAACAGTTTCCAGATGATAACTCATGAAAGGCTTGACCGATTTAAATAATTTTTGGTACACAGGTGTAACATCATAAAACACAGGTCAAGGTCACAGTGACTCGGAACAGTTAAATTGTTTCCAGATGATAACTGGAGAACACTTGGGCCTAGGATCATAAATTTTAGTACACAGGTGTAACATTATGAAATACAGGAAACGTTAGTCTTACCTCAAAGGTCAAGGTCCCAGTGACTTTGAACAGTTAAACGGTTTCCGGATGATAACTTTAGAACGCTTGGGTATAGGGTCATAAATTTTTGTACACGGGTGTAACATGATTGAATACAGGTCACATTCGACTTTGAGGCTAGTAGGTCAAAGGTCAAGGTCACAATAATACTAAACAGTTTCTGGAAGATAACTTGAGAATGCTTGGGCCTAGGATCATGAAAATTGATAGGGAGGTTGGTTAGCACCAGCAGATGACCCCTATTGATTTTTAGGTCAAAGGTCAAGGTCACAGCGACTCGGAACATTTAAACGGTTTCCGGACAATAACTTCAGAATGCTTGGAACTAGGATCACAAAACTTAATAAGGAGGTTGGTCATGACCAGCAGATGACCTTTATTGATTTTGAGTTCCAAATGTCAGTGACCTGGAACATTTAAACCTTTTTTCGGACAATAACTTGAGAACGCTCGGGCCGAGGATCTTGAAACTTCATAGGGAGGTTGATCATGACCAGCAGATGACCTGTTGATTTTGAGGTCAGTAGGTCAAAGATCAAGTAAGTTCAGCTTTGACATTGGCTTAGTTCTGTGACAAGGCCATATTGTGGGGGTATAATTCATCACTCCTGTGACAACTCTAGTTTTAGCTCACCTGAGCACAAAGTGCTCAGGGTGAGCTATTGTGATCCACACTTTAAACAACATCTGCTCCTAAACCACCAGGCCAATTTGGATGAAACTTCATGTATATGTTCCTTGGATGGTCCTTAAAAATTTGTCAAAGAATTAAATTTCTATACAGAACTCTGGTTGCCATGGCAACCGAAAGGAAAAACGTCAAAAACCACAGGTCATCGGGCTTTTATATTTGGCATGTAGCATCATCTAGTGGTCCTCAACCAAGATTGTTCAAGATATCCCCCTGGTTCCAAGTTTTACATAGACTTGTATAGGAAAAAACTTTAAAAATCTTCTTGTCTGAAAGTTCAAGGCTTAGGCCTTTGATACTTGGTATGTAGCATTGCCAAGCGGTTCTCTAACAAAATTATTCAAATTATGCCCCTGAGTTGAAGAAGCCCTGCCCTGGGGGTCACTTGCTATGAGTTGTATAGGAAAAAATACTTCAAAAATTTTGTGATCTTACTTCCTGGACTGTTTAATCATAATTACATGATGACCCGAAGTAATTAGGGGTCACTTGACCTACTTTGTATACGCCTGTTTGAAAAACGGGATGTATTATGGGAACGCCCCAGACGGACAGCGTCAACAGACCTAGTGAC
This sequence comes from Mercenaria mercenaria, assembly GCF_021730395.1. NCBI lineage: Eukaryota > Metazoa > Mollusca > Bivalvia > Venerida > Veneridae > Mercenaria > Mercenaria mercenaria. Next base: position 6,914,081 of record NC_069378.1, read on the forward strand.
CTACTTCCACATTTCTATAGCTACAGTCTTCAAATTTGGACCAGGTGCATAGGTTTGTGTACCAAAATAAACTGACATTGACCTAGTGACCTACTTTCACATTTTTGAGGGTACAGTCTTCATATTTGGACCATATGCATAGTTTTATGTTCCAAAATGAAATTTGACTTTGGGGACCTACTTTCACATTTCTCAAGCTACAGCCTTCAAATTTGGACCTCATGCATAGTTGTGTACCGATATGAACATTGACCTTTATCTTGACCTAGTGACCTACTTTCAAATTTCTGTAGCTACAGCCTTCAGATTTGGACCACTTGCATAGGTTTGTTTACTGAAATAAACTTTGATCTTGACATTGACTTGGTGACCTACTTTCATATTTTTGAAGGTACAGGCTTCAAATTCGGACCACATGCATAGTTTTGTGTTCCGAAATGAAATTTGACATAGTGACCTACTTTCAAATGTCTCAAGCTACAGTCTTCAAATTTGGACCACATGCATAATTTTGTGTTTTGTTTGAAATACATGAGAATTATTCAGAACATTTGTTTTGATAATCTATAGGTCAAGTTCGAATCTGGATCATGTGGGGTCAAAAACTAGGTCACCGGTCAAATCAAAGGAAAAGCTTATGAAATTTAGTTAGAATGTTTGTCTTGATGATCTTTAGGTCAAGTTCAACTCTTGGTCATGTGGGGTCAAAAACTAGGTCAGTAGGCCAGATCAACTCTGATGAGCATATATAGGGCCATCATGGCCCTCTTCTTTTTAGCTCAACTGTCACATAGTGACAAGGTGAGCTTTTGTGATCACGCAGTGTCCGTGCGTGCGTGCGTCCGTAAACTTTTGCTTGTGACCACTCTAGAGGTCACATTTTTATGGGATCTTTATGAAAGTTGGTCAGAATGTTCATCTTGATGATATCTAGATCAGTTTCGAAACTGGTTTACGTGCCATCAAAAACTAGGTCAGTAGGTCTAAAAATAGAAAAACCTTGTGACCTCTCTAGAGGCCATATATTTCACAAGATCTTCATGAAAATTGGTCAGAATGTTCACCTTGATGATATCTAGGTCAAGTTCGAAACTGGGTCAGTAGGTCTAAAAATAGAAAAACCTTGTGACCTCTCTAGAGGCCATATATTTCAAAGATCTTCATGAAAATTGGTCAAAACGTTCACCTTGATGATATGTAGGTCAAGTTCGAAACTGGGTCACGTGCCATCAAAAACTAGGTCAGTAGGTCAAATAATAGAAAAACCTTGTGACCTCTCTAAAGGCCATATTTTTCATGGGATCTGTATGAAAGTTGGTCTGAATGTTCATCTTCATGATATCAGTCAGTTTCGAAACTGGGTCACGTGCGGTCAAAAACTAGGTCAGTAGGTCTAAAAATAGAAAAACCTTGTGACCTCTCTAGAGGCCATATATTTCATGAGATCTTCATGAAAATTGGTCAGAATGTTCACCTTGATGATATCTAGGTCAAGTTCGAAAGTTGGTCACGTGCCTTCTAAAACTAGGTCAGTAGGTCAAATAATAGAAAAACTTTTTGACCTCTCTAAAGGCCATATTTTTCATTGGATCTGTATGAAAGTTGGTCTGAATGTTCATCTTGATGATACCTAGGTCAAGTTCGAAAGTGGGTCATGTGCCTTCAAAAACTAGGTCAGTAGGTCAAATAATAGAAAAACCTTGTGACCTCTCTAAAGGCCATGTTTTTCATGGGATCTGTATGAAAGTTGGTCTGAATGTTCATCTTGATGATATCTAGGTCAAGTTCGAAACTGGGTCAAGTGCGGTCAAAAACTAGGTCAGTAGGTCTAAAAATAGAAAAACCTTGTGACCTCTCTAGAGGCCATACTTGTGAATGGATCTCTATAAAAATTGGTCAGAATGTTCGTCTTGGTGATATCTAGGTCAAGTTCGGAAGTTGGTCACATGCCATCAAAAAGTAGGTCAGTAGGTCAAATAGTGAAAAAAACGTGACCTCTCTAGAGGCCATATTTTTCATGGGATCTGTATGAAAGTTGGTCTGAATGTTTATCTTGATGATATATAGGTCAAGTTTGAAACTGGGTCAGTAGGTCTTGAAATAGAAAAACCTTGTGACCTCTTTAGAGGCCATACCCTTGAATGGATCTTCATGAAAATTGGTCAGAATGTTAACCTTGATGATATCTAGGTCTAGTTTGAAACTGGGTCACCTGCCGTAAAAAACTAGGTCAGTAAGTCAAATATCATAAAAACTTTGTGACCTCTCTAGAGGCCATACTTTTCATGGGATATGTATGAAAGTTGGTCTGAATGTTCATCTTGATGATATCTAGGTCAAATTTGAAACTGCGGTCAAAAACTAGGACAGTAGGTCTAAAATTAGAAAAATCTTTTGACCTCTCTAGAGGCCATATTTTTCAATGGATCTTCATGAAAATTGATCTGAATGGTGACCTTGATGATATCTAGGTCAGTTTCGAAACTGGGTCACGTGCGGTCAAAAACTAGGCCAGTAGGTATAAAAATAGAAAAACCTTGTGACCTCTAGAGGCCATATTTTTCATGAGATCTTCATGAAAATTAGTGAGAATGTTCACCTTGATGATATCTAGGTAAAGTTCGAAACAGGGTCACGTACCTTCGAAAACTAGGTCAAGTAATAGAAAAAGCTTGTGACCTATCTAGAGACCATATTTTTCAATGGATCTTCATGAAAATTGGTCAGAATTTTTATCTTGATAATATCTAGGTCAAGTTCGAAACTGGGTCACATGAGCTCAAAAACTAGGTCACTATGTCAAATAATAGAAAAAAACGACGTCATATTCAAAACTGGGTCATGTGGGAAGAGGTGAGCGATTCAGGACCATCATGGTCCTCTTGTTTTTTTTATGCCCCCGAAGGGAGGCATATAGTTTTTGAACAGTCTGTCCGCAATTTTCGTGTCCGGTCCATATCTTTGTCATCCATGGATGGATTTTCAAATAACTTGGCATGAATGTGTACCACAGTAAGACGACGTGTCGCGTGCAAGACCCAGGTCCGTAGCTCAAAGGTCAAGGTCACACTTGGACGTTAACGGTCATATTTCATGATAGTGCATTGATGGGCGTGTCTGGTCCATATCTTTGTCATTCATGCATGGATTTTAAAATTATGGGGCATGAATGTGTACCACAGTAAGACGACGTGTCGCGCGCAAGACCCAGGTCCGTAGGTCAAAGGTCCTAAACTCTAACATCGGCCATAACTATTCATTCAAAGTGACATTGGGGTCATGTGTCATCCTATCGAGACGGCTGTTGTTTTATTCTTTTTTTGAATTTTTTTTAAAGATTTAACTTCCCTTAGTTGTTACTATAAATATATATAACTTGTAACTTTTCTATAACTGACGGTAGGGAAAAACCAAGACCACTTTTCTGTGGTACAACATAGTTGTTACTTTCAAATTTTAGGTGTTTTTTTTAAGGTATCTCTACCTGGTAAGGAGTTTTTTGTGGACTTGGTGTAAAGAAAACAAAAGAATTACAATAATTACTAAACAACCACAAAATTAAAATTCCATTTGCAAATATAAGTGCTAGTGTAAAGAAATTTGCTGTGACGGGCGTATATTGTGACATTCTGGCACTCTTGTTGCTTTTTAAGATACAGCCTTGAAATTTGGAGGACATAAAGTTTTGCACACCGATCTTAAAACTGACTTTCAGTGACCTACTGACCTACTTTCTTAATATTTTAGCATCAGTTTGACTTTTGAAACATGAAGCTGATATTACTCAGTAGGGGTGCGTACGGGTTCTCGATATGTATCGAATATCGGTATTCAGGGTTCGATCGATACATCGGATCGAAAGTTCCTGTATCGATCAAAAACTAACTACATGGTAAATTGCATCAGTAATTGTTCTCCTCCACTGGGCGTAATTTGTTTACTCCGGAAATGCTTTTTACGTTTTGGGTTTAACGCCATTTTTTCAACAGTATTTCAGTCATGTAACGGCAGGCAGTTAACCTATCCAGTGTTCCTGGATTCTGTTCTCTGCAAGTAACTGCCAACTTCCCCACATGAATTACCAGAGGTGGAGGACTGGTCATTTGGGGTCAAAACCTAGGTCACCTAGTCAAATAGAAGGAAAAGCTTGTTAACACCATCGAGTCCACATTTATGACCATATCTTTATGAAACTTTGACAGAATGTTTTATCTTGATTCCTAGGCCAGGCTAAAAACTGGGTCATTTGGCGTCAAAAACTAGGTCACCACTCTAATCAAGTGAGAAGCTTGTTTACACTGTGCCACATTTACGACCCTACATGAAACTTGGTCAGAATGTTTATCTTGATAATTCCTAAGCCAAGTTTAACATATGAGCGGTATAGGATCATCATGACCCTATCTTTATGAAACTTGGTCAAAATGTTTATCTTGATTACTAGGCCAGGCTCTAAACTGGGTCATTTGGCGTCAAAAACTAGGTCACTGCGCTAATCAATTGAAAAGCTTGTTGACACTGTAGAGGCCACATTATCGACCCTGTCTTCATGAAACTTGGTCAGAATGTTTATCTTGATAATACAAAAGCCAAGTTTAATATGTGAGCGATACAGGGCCATCATGATCCTCTTGTTACAAAATTATGCCCCATTTTGACTTGGCAATTTTTATGCTTTCCCTAGAGATTGTACTTACTCAAGAAAATCTAAGGGGAACAACTCCAAATTGACCAATGTATTGATGATCAAAACTGAAAGAAAAGCTAAAGGCCATTTTCCTCACAATTGATCAGGCAGATAAAATATGACCTACATTTGTTTAAAACTTGGAATTCCATATAAAACCTGCTCACTAGACTGGCTCCCGTCCCTATGTTTGTTCTTATTTACATATATCAGTTTTCTTCATTAAGAGGGAAGTAACTCTAGAAGGTTGTTTCTACATTGACATTTTTATTGCCCCTGGCTTAGAAGATTGGTATGGTTCAGCCATCAGATAAAATTTTGCTATTTTAGAGGCTTAAATTATTTATATATAAAAAATAACCATGATAAGTAGGAAGTAGTGCATGAAAATAAAACAATGATGCGTAAATTCCTTTCAAGAAATTTTACCACATTGAGAAACGTTACATAAACTATTTTAAGTTTCTGCTTTTTAGCTGAAGCTGTTTTTTGTTCTCAACGATGACGGCTTGGTTTACACGAAATTTGAGGAGAACTTTGCTGCAAATAGTGTAACACTAAAAGTCGCTGTCAAACGTAATTACAACATTTTAAGGTAGTGGATAGGTAATGACGCTCTGCAATTTCTGTGTATTTGTTGGCAAAATCAACATTCTCTGGACATAACTCAAAACGAAGTTTGTCTGTCGGCCCGATTGTATTTATGATTTCCGGACAAAAAATCGTGACAGGCTTGATAGATTTTAAATAATGTTTGGTACACCGGTGTAACATTATAAAATACAGGTCAAGTTTGACTTTGAGGTCAGTAGGTCAAGGTCACAATGGCCCGAAACAGTTTCCGGGTGATAACTTGAGAACGCTTGGGCCAAGGATCATAAATTTTGGTACACAGGTGTAACGTCGTAAAATACTGGTCAAGTTCGACTGAGGTTAAAGGTCAATGTCACAATGACCCGGAACAGTTAAACGGTTTCCAGATGATAACTTGAGAAGGCTTGGGCCTAGGATCGTGAATTTTGGTACGCAAGTGTAACATACAATACAGGTCAGCTTTGACTGAGGTCAAGGATCAATGACCTGGACCAGTTAAACGGTTTCCGGATACAGATGATAACTTGAGAAAGCTTTGGTCTAGGATCATGGAAGTTGATAGGGAGGTTGGTCGTGAGCAGCAGATGACCCCTATTGGTTTTGAGGTCAGTAGGTCAAGGTCACAGTGACCTGGAACATTTAAACCATTTCCGGACGATAACTTGAGAACGCTTGGACCTTGGATCATGAACGTTGATAGGAAGGTTGGTCATGACCAGCAGATTACACCTCAGTAGATCTAAGGTCAAGGTCACAGTGACTAGGAACAGTAAAATCGTTTCCGGACGATAACTTGAGAAAGCTTGGGCCTAGGATCACGAAACTTAATAGGGAGGTTGATCATGACCAGCAGATAACTCCTATTGATTTTGAGGATCGACTTTTACTGCGCTCTGGAGAAGTAAGTGACTGGGCTAAATGATTTACTGAAGAACTTCGCGGTTGGGGTATGACTGTTTCAAAGAGGACCAGACCCATGACCTGTGAAAACGTGAATAGAGCATTTAAATGAGTGCACTAAACAATCAACCCTGAATGCTGCAGAGACACAGCCAATATAATGGTTTTGCAAATGTATGATGTTTTTAGCTCTGTTTGTAGCGGATAACAACTGTAACTGTGCTCTGACGTTAAGATTAAAAAATATTAACTTTGCTTTATTTCATTTCCCTTGTTTGTAGTACGCCTGGTAGTATCAAGTTCTGAAAGATGGAAACGTCTTTTTTTTTTTCTCTCCCCGTTTTATGATTCTGCACTCCCATTAAGTTAATTCCACGGCGCATCTAATTAAGGGAGTTACTTTGCATTTTATTGTTGTAGTCAGGCCAAGCTGTAGCGGAGGCTATTTTTTTTTAAAATTAATTTTAGTTCAATTCTAGTAAAATAAATGTGAAATATATGAAGTATTTTTAAATCAGACTTGAATGTGTCTGTAGGACACGGGGTGTGCCCCCACTGGTACATTTGTCACAAATAAGGGGCAGTAATTCAAATGTTTACAGTCTAAAGGTGGTATAGCCTCGACAAACATTTTATATAAAGGATTCATTATTCTAGGACCATATATATTTTTGAGCTATGAGCATCACAAACAAAAAGTCCATTATTTTGGCTATTCCAAGAGCCTTAACTCTGTAATTAGTGCTAAAATCTCACGAAAAAAGCCAAGTGTGCAAGGATACATCATGATAAAGACTCGTGCAAGGTTTCATCAATTTATATGAAATGTTTTAGCTAGGCGCGTCGCAACGTGAAAATGTGCATTTTGGACTATTTCAGGGGTCATAAGTCTGGAAACAGGGGGCGGAGCCAGGCGAAGACTAGGAGGTGTGCAAGTTCATATCATGATTGACTCGTGCAAGGTTTCGTTAATTTAAATCAAATACTTTTTAGCTGGGCGCGTCACAAGGTGAAAATGGGCATTTAAGGCTATTTCAGGGACCATAACTCTAGAAATAGGGGACAGAGCCAGACGAAAAATAGAAGGGGCACACGTTCATATCACGATAAAGACTCGTGCAAGGTTTCATCAATTTAAATGCAATACTTTTTGAGCTAGGCGTGTAACAAACTTTTTTTCGGACGCACGGACGATACCAAATCTACATATGCTCCCTCCACTCAGTGGTGGGGACACAAAAATGCAAAAGTTGCAAGGATACCTTACTGTGTCAACACGTCACGTATTGCCATTTTGATACTGTGATTATTTACAAAAAATTAATATGACATCATAGACACAAGAATACCATGACACCGTTATCCATGGTACTATGGTGAATCTCTTAAAAAGAGGCGATGACTATTGTTTGTGGGTTTCTGATCCTGTCACGGCCCACAAGGAACACGGTGCGAAGATCGCTTGGTATCAAACTTTTCAACTGGATGAGGCGACCTCCATGCTCCGACCGTCTTGCTTCATACTCTGTAGATCTAAAGGTCTCATCGATAATATTGGCGAAATGGAAAAAAAGTCTGCAGTTGTTTAAGTTTATATAGCCAAATAAAAAGAAATAAATATTACTTTATTAATGTCATACCATACATTCCCAAGGAACTGTCTATTTGCGTTTGAAAGACAAGACCCAAGGACAAACAATGCTTCTGTCAAATGAAGGGATACAAAGACGACATTGAAGCACAGACCCTGTTAACCTTTGACATCTTAGTGTGACATTGACCTTGGTGTCTGGGTCTTGTGCAAGACACGTCGACTCGTGGGGAACATTTTATGTTAAATCATTTCAAAATCCCTTCACGGATGGCAGAGTTATGGAACGGACACGAAGTGTGACGGACGGACGAACGAACAGAAGGACTCCGCCTTTTTCTATTTCCCCATTTTTTCTTCGAAAGAAGGCAGGGACAATTAAGCCGATTATTTGTATCTTAGTTTAAAATCGTTTCTCCTTTTCTTCCAAATGATATAAGATATAAGTTCTTTCTCCATTTGTTTTTCAAACAAAAAAAAATAATTGTCCAGCGAAAATGTATTTTTTTTATCATTGACGTTCAAAACAGGTCGAAATGTGAATATCTATAATTTTATTGCTATTTTTTTTCAGTTTTGCTGTTATTGAATTTTATTTTGTAAAAAAAATAATAATATTTTTTTTATTGCCAGTAAAAGAAACATTTTTGCGGGGAATTACTTCCTCAATTTTTCCATAATTCACATGTCTGCCAGTGGAGTGATCAATCCTACTGTGAGGTTTGGTGAGTTAAGAAGATATAGTGAAATTGATACGCTCACAAAAAGCTTTACCTGCGAATCTTGCGCTGCCCCGACGCCGACACCGGCAACAAGGCGAGTACAACAACCCTCATTCTTTTGATAGTCGAGCAAGAACAAACGCTTGAATTAAACCAAAGAAAAATGACGCCTGAAATAGTATAGCAAGAGTGCCAGACTGTCACATAATACGCCCGTCATCGAACTTGTCCTAATTCAAGGGCCATAATCCAAGATTGCCTGCGGCGATTTGGGTGGTTATCGAGCTATGCTGGCAGAGATATTATGCCCACAAACATTGTCAGCAAGTTTTGTGAAGATCAGATGAAAACTGTTCGACTTAAAGAGCGGACAAGACTAAATTCGCAGTTTTTCGAGTAATTCAAGGGCCATAATCCAAGAGTGCCTAGGACGATTTGGGTGGTTATCGAACCTGGCCGAGATATTATGCCCACAAACATTGTCAGTAAGTTTGGTGAAGATCGGATGAAAACTGTTCGACTTAGAGAGCGGACAAGGCTAAATTCGCAGTTTTTCGAGTAATTCAAGGACCATGATCAAAGAGTGCCTGGGACGATTTTGGTGGTTATCGAACTTGGCCGAGATATTATGCCCACAAACTTTGTCAACAAGTTTGGTGAAGATCGGTTGGAAACTGTTCAACTTAAGAGCGGACAAGGTTAAATTCGCAGTTTTTCGCGTATTTCAAGGGCCATAATCCAAGAGTGCCTGGAACGATTTGGGTGGTTATCGAACTTGGCCGAGGTATTATACCCACAAACATTGTCAGCAAGTTTGGTGAAGATCGGATGAAAACTGTTTGACTTAGAGAGCGCACATGCTTTGGACGCCGCCCGCCCGCCCGCTACAGGTGTTCACATAATACGTCCCGCTCTTTCAGAGAGACGGGCGTATAAAAAGTAATTGGAAAGTGAAACGTTGACGCTGAAATTGTGACATTTTATAACGCTACATCTGACGGTGGTCACGGCTGGCGGATATTTTGATCTTACATGTAAAAAGACCTTTTTTTCTTTTCATTTCATTATTAATCTAAACTTCACCCACTTTTAAATGAAAAATGCATTTGATACTTCTCACTTAACATTGAACATAATCCCTGCACGGTTTACGAAGTTTTGGTTGGGGGGAAATTGTGTCCCACAATTTTGTGGCCAGTTGTTAAGGACCCAACCTTTGATATTACAACAGTATGACTAAGACCGTATATAATTTATATACTGTCATTTTTATTTCTTGTTTTATGTTGTCAAACAAATTTTGATATTTTGTCATACATTGTTATATGATATCATGTTTATATGTTTCGTCATTTATTATTAAATGACCTTTTCAATTCAGATTTTTTTTTGTCTTTTTCTCTCTTGTATATCAAACAAAGAAAACTTCGTACATTCTGTTATATATATATAAGACAAGTTATGTTTCATTTTGATATCTTAATAATCATCAGAAGAATGCTTTAAAAGCATTAATTGTGAAGAACAAAAAAAACCCATATATATTAGAATCTAGATTAGGACATCATTTCAGAAATACATGTATGCTCCATCCATTCACAAGAAAATGCATAAATAATGACCACGTATTGCAGTATAGATGACGTGTCATATAAATAGTGGCGGGGGACAATTTATTTGAACACCATCTAACGAAGTAAACATAGGACAATAGATTTGACAAACTTTACATCATTTAATCTAATTATCGTATGATAGATTTCGTATTAATTTATGAACTTTACAAATGCATAGAACCGAAATCTTATCTGTACAATATGAGTTGTTTAGATGATGGAAATCAACTTCCTTAATTTTGTTAGAATTTAGAGAGATAGGGCTAAATAGTTTGATCTTCTGTTAAATAGTTTCATTTTTGCTTTTAAACTTGGAAATATTGCACCCATAACGTTTTCCCGCACTCAGTCAAGCATCAAAGCAAGGGTAATTTGCGCTACCTACATGATACCAGATGGCATTAATATAATCTAGCATTTGAACCCAAGCCATACTCTCCCAACTCTTGGTAGCTAATGTTGGAGGTATGTCACTCAGGTCTTCTGAGGAACTCTAATCGTATCTGGACCTGCTGAGATCGGTGACCCCTACCACCTTGAACCCGACCTCCTCGTGCTCTGACACGGACTGGTGCTGCCTTTTTATTGAATGGGACTCGCCCCGTTGAACGACACAAAGAGCTCTTCTGAATGTCTGGATCAAACTGCAACCTCCTGATGGTTTGATTGATACACCGACCAACCACGACATGTATGTGTTTATAACAAAGAACGTAAGCCGAGTTTTCTTTATTTATGGTAAGAAACATTTTTAACAAACTTTGTCAATTTTGCAAGCGTGATATGAGGTCGGGGCGTAAGTCTTGAAAACAACAACAAAAAAACAAACAATTCGTCAAAAAACTTCCAAAGATTGATATCATCTCTGAGCGAAAGAATCTCTTCGTCTCTTCGTCACCACTTCACTGTAAAAGAATATTCATCATTTTAATAGATAAATCTTCTGCAATCTAGATAATTGACACATGTTATACTAGCAGTAATTGCTCACTAACAAAATTGTCAAGGATTCGAATTTCTCTTATTAATGTATTTCCAGCCTAAGTTAGTCTTCAGTTGAATTCCTCCCCGCATCGAGTGCGCACAAACGCGATGAACGTCCGCATGAAGGAACACCTCGCCGCATACGAACTAGTACAAAACCGATACGGTCCGAATGATTTTGCCCACCCGCGCTCCCCATCCCCTTGCTGGCCGGCTGAGAAGTGACCTGTACTCATCAAAGTTGCACCTGACCATTTTGGCAAAGGAATAATATTTTCTCACAATTTTATACCCAAAATTGCATGAGAGGCCACCATTTCTTACCTATACATGTACTTCAAAAATGTCCGTTGGGATACCCTCTGTAACCCATTCCCCCCCCCCCCCCCCCCCCCCCCCCCCCCCCCCCCCCCCCCCCCCCCCCCCCCCCCCCCCCCCCCCCCCCCCCCCCCACACACACACAGAAAGGAGGGAATAACCCTCTCCCGTACCTCAAATTTTGGACTAAACAAATGCAGCAGGGAGCTCCATTTCATACCTTTATCTAAAACATTACCAGAGACCCTGTCACCCCACTGTCAGGAGGGGGTAATAGCCTCCCGGACCTCAAAATTTGGACTAAAAAAATGCAGCAGGGGCCACTTTTGTAAACCTATATTTCAAACATGTCCAGGCGGACACGCCCTGACCTACCTAACAGGAGAGGTTAACTATCCCACTCGGCCCTCCTACATAACTGGTGCCCCCCACCCCGACCCCTATCACCACCCCAATGAAATATTTCTGGATTCGGGTTTGTTATACATACACTTCGTATTCTTAAAACGACAAATGAACATCTGACATATCATTGTATTGATTTATAATCTCATCTCTACAAATGCAGCTTAAGTGAATATAAATAATTTCTGAATTGACGGTTCGTTCAAATAGAAAAAAATGCTTCTCAAACCCTCTGTTACTGCCATGGTTTCGGAATAACTCTGTCTCTTGTAAGAGAAGGCTGTCACAAGTTCGTGCCGGTGGGGCGAAAACACGAAAACGCAAAAACTCGACAAACGAAGGGCGCCACAACGACATATTCTTACCCGCCAAACACACGACAAATAAATTTTTGTCGTGTCGGTGCCCTCTAAACTTCGAGTTTTCGCATGGAATGTGTCGTGTTTTCGCCCCGCCATCACAAAAGGTATTTGTAGAGTTTTCGTGTTGTCGTGTTTTCGCCCCGCCAACACGACAACACGAAATGGCAGAAATCAGCCGCTATACACAACAGCAACAACAGCAGCAGAAACAACAACAAACAATAACAAGTTGAAGCAATAATAACGTGATAGTTTATATATAGTCAGTTAGTGATCGATTAGATGAGGATCAATATTTTATAGATATCACCGAGGGGGTCATTATTTTTTAACGGGAGTCAGTATTTTATAGGAAATGGGTCACTTTTTTCTGTAAAATAATGACCGGGGATCGTTATTCTATGGGGGGGTCACTTTACTTCGTTACACCAGCAACGACGAAGAACATATATTATTAAACTATACATGTAGACACAACATCTCGCTCAAAATTTACATTTGCAAACCCCACTCGTAGGCGGTTAGGCAAAATGGTTAGGAAAAGTGTCAAAAATGCGAACGAAATCAGGGCTTACATTAAGACTCGCGCTTCACTCGGCAGAGGTTCAAAGGATATTTATGTCGACACATGTGCTGTTTATGGTAGGTAGTAATCAAATGTCCCTTCCCACAGTTTGCAGATGGGTTAGGAAATTTAGTGCAGGCGTGGAGTCTGTTAAAATGCACCTAAATCTGGTCGACCTAAGTCTGCAAGTAGTCCAAGGATTGTTGAAAAAAATCAAACAATAGAAGATATACTTCTCAGCAGATTGCAGACATGGTTGGAATTTCAAAAGCATCTGTATTGTGCATTCTGCGAAATATTTTGAAATTAAAGAAGATAAGTGCTAGATGGGTCCCGCATTTGCTCACCGAGGAGCAAAACGCTCGCGTGTTAAGATGTCGCGCAAACTTTTAAAAAGGTTTCCAAGACACGATCAGAAAAAATATGAATGTAGAGACAGGTGATGAGTCTTGGATACATTTCTTCGAACCGCACAGAAAAATTAGTAACCGAGTATGGCTCACCAAAGATGCCAGATGACGTTGAAATGCACTGCACTGACAATCGTGTTAATGCATAGATTTTGTATGTGGTAACTGCCGCCCAATATGAAAGGAGATTAACTCAATATTGTACAAAAGACCTCACATGAATATATGTATTATTTTGTATTATTCTCGACATTCCACATTACATATTTATTACCAGTGTTATTTAATTACACAAGTGTTTATATTCTCTGCATAATTTACTAGGCCGCTTTGATGTGCAATTATAAAAGTACGATAAAGTCAATAAATATAACAAATACGTCTCAAGATTGATATTTGTTGCAAATCCTGTTTTCTTGAAAATAATTTCATTGCCAGAAAAAGGAGCATACAATTGTTTTTAATTTTAGAATATATGAAATAGTGGACATTTTGTAATTCTGGTGCTTTACGAAACGTTCCGCGAAAGATCTGAAAACCGCGCGACCGTGACAAGAAACAAGAAATTTTGAACATCTGCCTAAATTTCTGTTATCAGATTGTTTATATGAACTCCGAGCGACAATTTTTGGAAAACAGAATGATGCTTTAGTTTTTCGACTTTCTTGTTTAAAGAATAAATAAAAACAATATACCTGAAAGGATGTATAAGTGTTTTGTAGTGTTTGTATTAAAGTTGTCAAGTATTATAGAAATGAGATTCATTACCGAGGGTTTGTATATCTTTTCAGATTCATTTTCTATGTCTTTTAGTCAAAACATTTTTTTTTCAAATATATTACTCTATGATATATACTGATCAATAAAGCTTACCGGCGATATTTTTTTGTTTTGTTTTTGTTGGGTTTAACGTCGCACCGAAACATTTATATGTCATAAGGCGACTTTCCAGCTTTGGTGGTGCAGGAAGACTCCAGGTGCCCCTCCGTGCATTATTTCATCACGAGCGGGCATCTTGGTAGAACCACCGACCATCCGTAAGCCGGCTGGATGGCTTCCTCACATGAAAAATTCAACGAATGAGGCTCGAACCCACCTCGATGTGGTGCAAGTGATTTGAAGTCAGCGACCTTAACCACTCGGCAACGGAGCCCCACTTACCGGCGATATATTTAAGCGGTTAGAACAATATGTTGTTAATTACATTTCAAAATTTCTATAAAATTAAATCATGTCATTGTATAAATTAGATCATTTTACGGCTTCAGCCCAAAATTAGATCTACGCCGTTTTGTAGCCGATCCGAATGCTTATAAATGATATTCAGTCATTGCATAAAAGGCAACTTTTATATGTATTTTTATGACTTTTAGAAAAATGGAGTGTGTTGTTATATTTTCTGGTCCTTTGGGATCATGGAGTCCATTCAACATATGTGAAATAGAGTTCTAGGGGGCGTGAGAGGTATTACACATTTGATGAACAGACTCAATCAAACCGAGTCTGCTATTATTCTTCTTGGTTGCATTTTTTGCTTCCAAAGGATCTTTTTACAGATTTAATTACTTAAAAAAATTACATTGCGTAATTTGATATTCGATAACTTTTGGTACGTTACTATCAGCATATTGTTCTAAAAGGACGCGAAATTTTGAAAGAATACTCATTTATTAATTCAAATAGCAAATGGCGGGTCAGCGGTTTTTGATCAGTATATGTGCATAATCAGTTAATACTTAGCTAATTGATATATCAATAAACATTTTCATAGGTTATTAAATAATGATATAAATAAGAAAAAATAACGCTATTTAACATACTAGTATTTTAAATGACGTCACTCACCTGATATGAAATTCAAACGCCACTATGAAAAAAAAGTATTTTTTCAACACGTATATTACATTTTCACATAAACAGCTCGGATCAAAGCCTCAAGAACAAGCAGAGCAGACACAGAAGGTAACATAATTATTCCGAAGCATGTAACTTTGGACATAGTAAGCGATTTGGAAACCTTTACATTTGATTTAAAAGTGAACAGAAGAAATTATCAAAGAATACCGGTGGTTACTATTGTAGGAAACACCTGGCAACAACGTAATATTGAAATGGAAAAGGTGAGTACATCTGCAAATCATTTTGGATAACTTTTATTTACACCTGTCTGGATTTTGATATTTTTCAAACTGATGGTCAGCTCAGGGTCTTTGTGCATATGCGAACTCGACTGAATATGACATTCGAGGAACGGACTGTGAACTAATCTTTAATGATAGCAAAATTAAATTAATATCATTTACTCGCGGACAAGATTAGATTAACAGAGAGATGCAGTTTAACCTGCAACTGACAAAATCTTTAGCAGTAACATTTGGTTCAGTTCTTATTGAGTACAAACTAACCACTAGGCCACGAAGGTATCTACTTTTTTCTGACATGAATTACCTTTAAAATTGAGTAAATCACCATAAAACGCATTACTCTTGATGTGTTTCAGAATCGTGTAGGGGTTTATGGAACAACAAATGCATCATTTGTACTAAAATTTACTGATGACAAAGTTATCTCATGTGTAAGTATTGAGCGATACAGTAGATAATTGAGCCGGTGGGCGGACAAAAGTTAAATCATGACAATGACGTCAAACTGTCTGGAAACGACTAGCAATGATATCGGTAACAATACTATACAATTCAGCGTTTATATTAACTTTGAAAGTTTAGTTATTTGTATATTATCATGTGTCGTATCACATTTTTTCTTCTCTTAAAGCCCTGCTCCGCGGCTATTCAAATTCTGTTGAGTGTATGCAGCCCATGATTACAATAGGTAACAGTTAACGGCCACGCGCTACACTTTAGCACGCAAAACCACATGTATTTTATATAGAATTTTATATAAAATAGACTCTATTTTGACAGGCGTCACTGTTCATAGTATTTTATTATATCATAGGATTTACATGGTTTTTCAGTGACAATTTAAGGTTAAAAAGTAGGACTGGAGCAGGTCTTTAACAACCTTTCTTATTTTTGCATAAACAACTAGTAACCAGTTCCGGGCGGCTGATTTAATAATACTAGCTCATACTGTACAGAGTTAAAATTTAGATTTTTACGATACACAAAGTACGCGGTCGGTAATGTTTCTTCATTTTTCCATTAAGTAACTTCAAAAGAAATGCCGAATATATCTGATTCAGAAATACGAGTAACACACATAGTTGACCGTACAGGTCATTTTCGTAAACATCATGTTTGTAAACATTAAAGATTGCGTTTTGTAACCATATTTTGTATGTCTTGTATAAGAAAAACGTGAGCTCAAGCTAAAACAAGACATGATTTAAAAAAAGTAGAAAGGTCATTTTGTAAGTAGAGAAATTTTGGATTGAAAACCCTAGTACTAGTAATCGAACTGTATATAATATTCTTGTTTATTTGCAGAAAGGGTTCTTTATCAGTAACAACTACATATACAACGTTCATCCAAATGACGTCAATTTTACAGCGCACGTGATATACAGGCAACCTCATCCGACTTTTGATTTTTCTGCGGGAGAGGGTCGTATACTTACTAAGAATGGTATGTTTTCACGTGGCATTAATTTTCTAACTGCCATAGTTGGGGAATAAGTACTTAGTTTTGCTAATAAGCGTTTATTAACCAGTGAAATATTCCTCGTCCATGAACGGTCAGAATTACATGTAGATACCATAACTTAAACACTTAACCCCACCCACCCTGGAGTAGTTGGAACAAAGCCTGTTTCCAGATGAGCAAATAGCATGTGTTTTATTTGTCTCCCATGTATCTAATATTGTCAAATACCTGAACTGGTAGCACCGTAGCCACTGTACCATTATTAGTCTCATCAACTCTAACGAAAGAATCTCCATTTCAGATTCTTATTTAACTGTTAATATATACATAATAAAACGTATTTTGACAGTTTCAGAAATGGAAGTTTTACAGCATAAGAGAAATGTACCTTTTAGAGAAAAGCGTCAAGCACAGCTGTATGAAATAGAACTGCTGATTGTTGTGGATTTTGCTCTCTTTACACAGTAAGTAAATAAAACTGCGAATTACATCTCCTGTTACACAGCTCAAATCAAATTAGATTTTGCACTGCAACACTGTTTTATTCAAAGTCAAAGAAAGCTTTTAATTTTACGTTAAAACAGATAAAGCAGTTGTCCAAATAGCGTGTGTTGGAAAAAACACTACATTAACACATAAAGGAAGGTATTCAAAACAATGGACTCAATGAAACTTTCTTCTGTGTTAATCAAATATTCATACCTATGACAAATAAATTAGAAAACAATTACCGTTAATGTAATTTAACATGAACAATAATATTATATATCATATATTCAAAACAAAACAGAAAGTGTGGCAGCCACGTTTTGAACAAATGCATTGTGACTAAGAATACTTTGCCTGTTTAAAACAAAAACAATGAAACCTTCAGTCTTTGTACATTTACGTTTAAAGAATATTGCATATCAGAACGAAAAATGATTTACCATATGAGCCTAGCCATGAGAAAACCAACATAGTGCATTTGCGACCAGCATGGATCCAGACCAGCCTGTTCGCTAATGGTTTCTCTAATTGCATTACACAGGCTCTGAACGCGAACAGCATGGCTCCTGGCCAGACTGCGCAGCTGGTCTGGATCTATGCTGGTCGCAAACGCACTATGTTGTTTTTCTCATGGCGCGGCTCATATGTTCTGTAGGTTATCTGCATCCTTCGCCAGTGTTGGAAGTGAAGATGTGCTAGAGGACATTGTTCATCACTTTGCAATAATTGTCAACGGCATTGACGCACGTTTTAAAGGGATCAAAGATTCTGGTTACGTATTAGACGTGGTGTTTATTGGAATATATATTGCACAGGTAAGTACCTAATAAAATTTTAATTATTTTGAATTTCATTTTTTTGTCATGAATGACCCAAACAAATGATTTAAAAGTCCAGATCCGCGACTCCATACATCAATCTTTTTTGTGAGTTTATATATAGGTACTTTTAAGACGACCCGATTTATTGCCCTAAACAAAGAAGTCTGAAACTGTGTGTTGTTATGCATCACACTCGCTGTTTGTACTTCGCATCATCACGTCATGACGTCAAAGCAGCGCGCTGGAAAAGAAAACCATACAAAACTGGCAAATATTGGTGGATATCTTCAAAGATAATTATATGAAATAATCCTTGATAACGTATTATCTCAACCAGTAATTTGCTCTTGAATGAAATCATTGTTTGTCGTTCAGATACGTATAATATCATATCACTCGGGCTGCACCCTCGGGATGTAACTCCTTCCAATTTGAACCCCAAACGAGGATTTTAATCAACGACAAATCACCGTTTGGGATCTAATATTTCTTAATATTACATTCATCTTTTTATTGACGTTCCTACATTATTTATAGCAATCCCAGTGCGCGTACATCTGTATTTGCTTTCTTACTATTACTATAGACTTATGGCATTTAAACATACATGTATAATGGACAGTACGTGATATCAGATTATAAAATGTAAGAGTATGTGTAATGTAATGAAACTATCAAACTGTAACGGAGACTAATGAAAATTTCTAAACACATTTTACAGATTCCTGCGAAATTTTTAAAAATGAAGATCATTGTGTTGAGTATACCTATTACTTTTCGGCAAAATTTATATTTAAGATTATATGACAGGCAGTTTCCGTGCACTTGCGTATTCTCTCGTTACGATACCGGCATCCTTCGGCCGTAAGAGAAACGTTTTTTTTAACAACCGGAGAATGCCGAAATCGCATACGGGGAATATATAAAACAAACGGAAATTGCCGATTGTTATTCCGGGTCCGATACCTTAACACTTAACTGATTATAAACAATTATTGCCTTTTAAGGAGGTCGATAAATCCACATATCGACCTAACTTAAAAGGCAACAATTGTTTTATTATTAAATCCAGCCTACTCGTAAGTATAAACATTAAATACAAATAATTGCAGCCTTTGGTCTTTTTTCGTGGTAAATTGTGTAGGACGTGGCATTGTTTTGACGTCAAACCGTGATGACTTCACAGCTGGAGGTCAGTACGTGTATTTTTGCCCCGCCTTCGAGTCAATACGACTTTTTTATCATTGATCATGTGACTACATCTAGACCAATGGAAAGGACTATAAATATAGATTTAATAATAACAACATTTATCACATGTTTGACGTCGCGGGAGTGTAATAAAGCCATTACATAAAAATGATTATACACTAGAAATAATTATAGTGTAATAAAGCTTTTACGTCGACGTCGTTTATATAGTACAGGAGACGTTGGTCAAGTTGACTTTTTATGTAGTAAAGGAAAGTAAAATTTTTTATGTTTCGACAGGAAAAGCTACCATGTGATAAAAAGAATATTACATTTGTGACTTTCCACATTGAATTTATTAAACTCGTTGAATAAAATTGATAAAATGCTCGACAGAGCCTCGCAATTTATCATTTTATTCAACTCGTTTAATAAATTCAATATGAAAAGACACTCCTGTAATATCCTCTATTTACTGTATTTAACTAGAACATAACAGTGAGGAAAATCAGTAGGTATATAAAAATAACTTGAAAAGTTTCAAATGTTATTATACAAAATTTGCAGGATCAGCATTCGTCACCCTGGTCAGAATCAGTGACGGAAACATCCTCAACACGTCCGGTAGTTAGTGAGAAATCAATTAAACTGTTAACAGAATGGATAAAAGTTCATCAGCATAATTTGCCAGAATTTGACCATGCGATGGCATTCACCGCTTATAACCTTCGAAAACAAGGTAAGGAAATAAATTATGGGAAATCCTAGCCAATTTCTGAGTTGATTTGGAATGTGTGCATGTTTAATATTAACTTGTGATAATAAGTCTGCTGGATATAAAATTATCCTGGAAAACTAAATATCCTGTCAGTTAGGCTGGTTTTTCCTTGATTTCGTTATTGAATTATCATTTCATTCGTGTTTACCTGATCATGTGTTTGTCTGTACAAAAAATACGAAGTTTGAGGTCATAATATACATTATAAAATGGTCGTTTTATAGCGTAAAAGCTCGTCCCGTTGAATTACGTGACTCTGGTTAATTGTGTTAAAACTCGTCCTGAATAGTCGTCATTATCACACGCAGTGGTCTCCCCTTACTGTGAAGAGACGATCTTTGATAAAAAAGTTTTTTTGTTTTTTTTTCAGTTAATGAAATTGTCAGTGGTATAAAACTTGTCCAGTATATGACTCTTGCATTATTTCTTGTACTTTGACTATTTCAGACAACCACAAGACGTTAGGGTTAGGATACATACAGAGTATGTGTACTGGAAGGAGATTCTCTATCGTAGAGCACCACGGAGACATCGCTTACGTTAGCTATGTTGCCACACACGAACTAGCTCATAGGTATCAACTTACGACAGAGTAAACGTAGAAATAAATATATCCCTTTGTTATAATTTTGAAATGATTAAACTAAATTAACGACAATTTACATAAAAAACCGTGTAGTATTTCGAGTAGTCAGCCATGATTATAAAAAGGGTAATTCCCCTGTGAGATGTAGTAAGTCATTAATACACACCTCAATAATATCGCTGACCTGAATAAATTTAAGTGGTCGAATAGCTTAAGGAGTTCTGAAATAAACATATTTTTGGTATAGTTTAGGGGCCAAACATGACGGATATCCTGCCAGAGTGATGTATGGTCACCGTGTGGAGATATGTGAAGCCGTGGACGGTTATATAATGTGTCCCAAGGCGTCAAGAGATCCAGGTGACATTAATGCAAAATGTATATTTCTTATTTGAAGTCTATTCCACCAACATATTTGTGCACACAGTTTAGGAAATTTTTATTCAAAAGCAAAAAATATCTCTGATATTTTACCTGCGTTCTACACCCTGTGTTTAAATACTTTAAAATAAAAACTGTAGAAGAATAAAAAAAATAAGTATTACATAATAACCACTTAAGCTTCTTAATTAAAGAACTGCTGCACAACATGAATACATAATCAAATGCTTTATTTGTAGACACGTTTTTGTTTATTTGCAAAATGGATTGCTGAATCAACGTATACGAAAATGAAATAGCCAAGTGGCTGCAAGAATCACAGTTTCGCGCTGCAGAGCATTTTCTATTTCATTGCAATATCATGTTGAAATTACATGGCAGGTCTCATTGAAGCACAATGGAATAATTTAGTACAAAATTTATCATGGAATTTTTTAAGGTCTTATTCTACCACGGGTGTCTTAACATAGACTTTTTTCATTTTTTTTTGGTCTGAAAATAATTTTCATCGAACATGACACCCACTTTTCTTTCGATTTATATTTAGAATAATCTTCCTAAAAATGTACAAATGCAGGTTGCAGTCATTTCAAAAGGATTCTGATGTGCATTGTAGCCACTTGAAGTTTGACAAATTAATACAGAACAAACAAGACCAGTTTTTAGTGTGTGCATACCTATTAAAAAATTTTTTTCAGATGCGCATCACAGGAAGTGGCAATTTTCGGCTTGCAGTATTTTGTACTTTAATTTCTTCCTTGACTATTTAAATGATAATAAAACTAACTGCCTGACAAAGCGATCGTCCTGGCACAGAGGGAGTGATTCTACAATGTATACAGACGATTATCTACGTGTCTATAGTCCAGATGAGCAGTGTGGACTAAAACATGGAACCGGCTTCGTTTTAGACAGAGTACGTTGTTTCCTTTATTTCAAAATAATTCACATATTAATAGATTACTGGGATTTATTCTTTAGATATACAAAGCTACTTCCTGGTGTCTTTTAATATAAACTTCGATTTCAAGTAACTACAAACAGTTATTACCTCCTGACTATGAAATAATATTTGTATTACATGATACCATTTAATTCACAAAATAATATGTCATAATACATTAAAATCTGTAAGAAGACCCTTTGGAAGCATAGAATGCAACCAAGCAAAATAATGATTTGAGGCTGTTCATAAGAGGTAATGAAAAGTTCAACACCCATCACGCCCCCTAGCACCGGGCTAAGCGCTTATATCGAGTGGACTCCATGATACCAAAGGACCAGAAGACTCCAGGTACGGGGATACCTTTTACAGCCGCCACATAAAACAAATTTCAGCATTAGTTCAATTAATGACTAATCAAGTATTCAGCATTTTCAAATGAATTGAATCGTGTATGAAGTCACCCTTAAAAAATTATACTTTGGCTGGTCGGTAGGTGTATTATTTTGTACCAAAATATGCTTAGGATTTGCTTGAGTTTTAAGCTTTGACATGCGTCCAGAGGAACATAATGTTTCCCCAATGACGTCTTTAAAATATTTGCTGAATATTTGTCACTAGGCAGCATATTTTTTGCTTAATTTAGAAAGCATCAAGCGCAAACATGAGCAATATTTGTCACAGTATCCCGTGCCTCAACCCTGGCGACAGACACTCTGTCATACCTACCCTTCCTCTTGAGGGCACACTTTGTGGTCGTCGAAAGGTTTGTCATTATGGCCGATGTATTGATGCCGACGGCAACACTCTCAGAGATAAAGAAATTTCTGACAGTAAGTAAGTTATATACATTTGACATTTTCCAAACTAGTATTTGTTTAATTAATCAAATTCCAGCGCACACGTGTTTTTAATTATTTGATATTCATGGACAAAATGCGAGTAATTTTCAAATAGGAGGAATATAACATAATGAGTAGATGTCACTGGACATGCGTCGCTTGCTCTTTAAGAAATATGTCACTTCCAGTCTCCATTTGAATTACAAACAGCCTCAATTTATAACATTTTCCTTTTTATAGACAGCATTCTACAGCGTATGAATGAAAATAGTTACTCACCGACTTTGTAACTATGATGGTTGAGATTATATGGCCGAGTTTTGTTTGTTTGTTTGTTGTTGGTTTTTTTCTTCCAGAAAAAACGCGGCTATCTACTTCTACCCAGGCCGTTCTTAAATAATTTCGTTTACTTGACCAAAAATAATTAGTTCGTTAAATAGTATCTGTTTTCTCGTCAGATAAATGCGTGTTTAGAGACCAACCGGGTATAATATCAGGAACTGGACGGACTTGTAAGGAATTGTTAGGACCTACTAACTTTGCCTTCAGGTGCTATACTTACGAGAAGCAATGTTGCCACACATGTGCCTGGCATCGTAGAGAGTTTACCGCAATAGATGCCTGTCCATATGGTGACAGAAAGGACGGTTGTTCTGCTTCCGACTGTACCGCTGGAATCACGGAATTATGTTGTGAAACTTGTGCTATATCAGCTGGATTACTGAAAAGTAATGTTTATATTATCTACTTCCTGTGATCATACATAATGCTATATAAATCTTTCCAAGGATAGGGAGATATGAATACGCTAAACTGATTATATTCCAATATGAAGAAACTGTATTGAGATTTATAAGAGCGCTTTTTATTCAAGTTTTCTATCTGTATGAAGCTATACAAGCATTAGTCGATATCGCTAAATCATTATCACTGAATGATTAAATGAATATAGAAATAAATATCAGGCAATGTTTTTTTGTTTCATATCTATATTTCAATCAGTAAGAGCAGAATTATTCCTCTAACATTATACAAGGTACAAAATCAGTGAGACTTGTGAGTTGGGCATTCCTCTTGTCTTTGACAAAACCTGTAAATTTATTAAATGAAATACTAAATGAAAAAGAATAAAAGTAAACAAAAATTTGCTGAAACTTACTAAGTTTTATTTATGTAGATCTATACCAAAAGAAACTCAATTTCATCTACAAATTTAAGGACAAACATGATTTTAACAGGATCCATACACACAGCCTCTTAATTTATACATTTATCAGGCCTCCTAGCAGGCCTGAACAAAAATAAAGGTTTTTATAAAGGCTCCAATCTATGGAAATAAAGGCCTTTTAGTGTAAAATATTAAACAAGAGGGCCATGATGGCCCTATATCGCTCACCTGTTATCATTGCACTTGAGGACAAGAAGGTCCTCAGAAAAAATATCTAAGTCCAAAGGACAGGAACAACAAAGGGAAGAAATTTAACCAAAAAGAAAAAAAAATTCTTACAAGGTACAGATATGTCAAAATACACCTAAAAATTGGAGGTACCATCCATGTTGTACCACAGAAAAGTGGTCTCGGTTTTTCCCTACGGCCAATAATAAAAAAGTTACTAAAAATAAGCTATTTATAGTAACGTAAAAGGGAAGTAATTATAAAAAAAATATTGTAAGTGAACAAAAGAAGGATCTGCCAAATAAATCTGTTGACATAAATGAAATTTCAGATCAGTATCTTCATTAGTTATGGAGATATTCCCATTTTAATTTGAAATAAAGGGAGGTAATTTGACATAAAATCAGTCCATAGTTATCTACCCTGATTGGCTCAGTCCAACTAATGACAATAATGAAATTTCAAATAAGTCCTATAAGTACTTACTGATATAAATCCATTTTGATTACAATCAGGGGAGGTAATCAAGATATAAAATAACTCTGGAATCTACGATTGGATCTGATTTGTCATGGAATCCAAGATTTATTGTTGTTGAAGATATTTTGGAAGTTTGTATCAAATAAAACCATAAATGAAGTCTCTATATGGCTGCAAAAGCCAAAATAGCCAATTTTGGACCTTTAAGGGGCCATAACTCTGGAACCCATGAGGGAATCTGGCCAGTTCAAGAAAGGATCCAAGATCTTGTGGTAATACAAGTTATGTGCAAGTTTGGTAAAAATCAAATCATAAATGAAGTTGCTATTGTGCAGACAAGGTCAAAATAGCTAATTTTGGCCCTTTCAGGGGCCATAACTCTGAAACCCATTACAGGATCTGGCCGGTTCAAGAAAGGAACCGAGATCTTATTGTGACACAAGTTCTGTGCAAGTTTTATTAAATTCAAATCATAAATGAAGCTGCTATTGTGCAGACAAGGTCAAAATAGCTAATTTTGGCCCTTTCAGGGGCCATAACTCTGGAACGCATAATGGAATCTGGCCAGTTCAAGAAAGGAACCAAGATCTTATGGTGATACAAGTTGTGTGCCAGTTTGGTAAAAATCAAATCATAAATAAAGCTGCTATTGTGCAGACAAGGTCAAAATAGCTAATTTTGGCCCTTTCAGGGGCCATAACTCTGGAACCCATAATGGGATCTGGCCAGTTCAAGAAAGGAACCGAGATCTTATGGTGATACAAGTTGTGTGCAAGTTTGGTTAAAATAAGATCATAAATGAAACCACTATCGTGCAGACAAGAAATTGTTGACGGACGCACGGACGGACAGACGCACGGACGACGGACGAAGGGCGATCACAAAAGCTCACCCTGTCACTATGTGACAGGTGAGCTAAAAATAAAGAGTAAATAAAGGCTATTTTTGTCGGAATTCTCGTTGAAAACACATAATACATATAGGTATTTACTAAAAACATCTACATGTATGTGATCTGGTGAACACAACAGCATTCTGAAAAACTCAAGATGAAAGATACACAAGCAGTATCCTAATAACAACACTTAAAAGGGGGGAAGAAATACAGTAGTATAACCATTACTTGCTTTAAACTGGCACGGCAAGCAGTCTGAACAAAAATATAGGTTTTGAGTGAAAATTACAGGCTATTTGGCCGTTTTAAAGGCTTTTTCAGAAGATTTAAAGGTTTTAAAGGTTTGCTCTGAAATTAAAGGTTTTTAAAGGTTTTAAAGGTTTCACTAGGAGGCCTGCATTTATGAATGTGACACTTAGGCCTAAAAAAAAAATTCTTTGTTTCCGGTAACATGCTCAAAAAAATAAGGGTAGGTAGGTCGGAAAAAAATTTTTTTTTTTGGAACTTTTTTTTATTAAGGGAGACTTTTCGGAAATTATTTTTGTGTTAAAAAATGAATACAAGTAAGGGGGTTATGCCTTTAGAGCATCAGTAAGTTGATTTCTAACATCACTGGCCATGTTTAAAGCATAAAAAGTGCAGTTTTGCAACTTTTTGTTAAAAAGTTGAAAAAAAAATTATCAAAGGCCATAAAAACATTTAGGGTCGGGCCAAAAATTTAGGGTAGGTCGGGATACCGGAAACAAACAATTTTTTTACGCCTTATGACAACAAAGTTAATAAATCAATGAGACTATTACGGATCCAATGAACATTTTTATGAGCATTTTTAGAAATCATTTACATTCATGACACAACCATTCTACTCCTTCTTTGTTGTATTTTTTCCATTGTCTAACATTTTTCAAACCAGCACATTTACGGTGGAACCAGCCATTGCACGAATCACACTGAATCCATTCATCATCTTTGTCTAAAAAGCATTTTTTACACATTTCATCATCAAGCACAGGTTGGGGAGAGCTAGAGGCCTGTAGCTCAGGTTGAAAAGAGGTGGAGGCCTGTGTCTCGGGTTGAGAAGTAGAGGCCTGTGGTTCTGACTGAGATGAGGTAGAGGCCTGTTGTTCAGGCTGAGAAGAGGTAGAAGCCTGTGGTTCTGTGGTTCCAGACTGTATTACAGAGGCAGTGTCTGTCCTTGATTTTGATTTGCGTTTTTTAGGCATACTAACATGACTGGCCTCCTCAGACTTTAGATCAGCTGACTTTTTTTTTGAAGAGATTTTTATTTGCTTTCTGTGAGCCATTTTCTTTTCAATCTTACATGCAGATTTTACATCTTTTCGAAACTGCGCCAACAGTACACTGACATATTTTTCAGTTAATTCTCTAAAGATACTGTTAATTTGTATTTCTTGAAAGCCTATGTCTGTATTTTCTTCAATTTC
Organism: Mercenaria mercenaria; assembly: GCF_021730395.1. Classification (NCBI taxonomy): domain Eukaryota; kingdom Metazoa; phylum Mollusca; class Bivalvia; order Venerida; family Veneridae; genus Mercenaria; species Mercenaria mercenaria. The sequence goes on from NC_069378.1 coordinate 6,941,088, forward strand.
ATCAAATTCTTCAAATTGCTCTGATGAAAGTTTGCTCTTAATAATATTTGAAAAGTTTTCTGTTAGCTTCTTATCTTTATAGATATTTTCTATACATTTGGTGAACATCTCTTTTCCATAGACTAATAGGTTTTCATGTATTAAGAAATTTAATGCAATTTCAGTCAGGCTTAAAAAAAAAGAATACATGCTGTCTGTAACATTTGTCAGTCCACGTGTGATACCCTGTCTGTTTTCAATGTCAAGTAATGATTCAGGTTCACATGTTGTTTCTTTCAGGAAGTGTTCCTCCTCCCTCAATAAATTCAGAATACTAACTTTACATTTGGCTTCAGCATAAGAATTTTGGCTCTCTTTTGATTTTGAAAAAAGATTTGACTTCTGCTTTTTGACATATTTCTGTCTTAGTTTTGACACACAATAACCAGCCACATAGCGAATTCTTGCTTTTGATGAACTTGTAACAAATCTTCTTTGAATTCTGGAGGTCTCTTTTTGAATCAGTTCTACTTTTTTCTCTATGCAGAATAACCTGATTGACTCAAGAACTTTGTAACATGTAATCAGGTGCTCGTCTGACAAATCATCTTCTGTTTCAAATAATATAATACAGTTGAGTTTGTACTCTGGTCCAGTGTTATACTCATGTACAAGTTGGTAAAATTTATTCAATTTACTTTCTGGGATTCCTTTGGTAATTGGATCATCTGTATCACAAATAGACTTTGTAAATTCATTCATTTTTAATAAGATCTTTTTCACAAACAACTGTAACCTTGTGTCATCAAGCTTGGAGGCAATTTCTTTCATTTTATTGTGAGAAGAAGTTAGTTCTTTTTCAATGATGAGATTTTTTTCAATGGTTTCCATTAATCCCTCCGGAATTGTAAAGTCACAAGTTCTGCCTTCATCAGTTACTATGGATTCTAAAACTTTATCAAATTCATCGTCCATTTCCAGGTTTTCACTTCCTTCATCATCTTCCTCTTGATATGACTCTTCAATAAGGACACTGTAAAGATTTAACAATAAGGTACTGTAACAACATGTTATCACTGAAATGTCTTTGTTGGCTACACTAATTATAAACTGGTCTTTGACAGGTGGTATCTCAATACAGGTGAAAATATACTACAAAATTGGAACGCAAAAAAGAATGATGTTTATATATAACATAATTCAAATGGTTTCAGCACAGGATTCTACGGTGGCTGATTTCTGCCATTTCGCGTTTTCGCCCCGCGACCCCGCCGAGTGAAAACACGAGAATTTACAAGTTAAAATGGTGGGGCGCGGGGCGAAAACTCGCTATTTAGCGAGGGCGCGGAGCGAAAACACGATAATTAGCGGGGGCGCGGGGCGAGATTTAGTAACTGGATGTCGGGGCGCGGTGCGAAAACTCGACATTTAAGCAGCACTAATTATCGTGTTTTCGTCTCGCGCCCCCGACATACCAGTTACTAAATCTCGCCCCGCTAAACAGCGAGTTTTCGCTCCGCGCCCACGCTAAATAGCGAGTTTTCGCCCCGCGCTCCCGCCATTTTAACTTGTTAATTCTCGTGTTTTCGCTCGGCGAGGTCGCGGGGCGAAAACGCGAAATGGCAGAAATCAGCCACCATCGGATTCACTGGTTTACACATGAACAGCTCATGAATGCAATTTTTTCATAACTGTGTTTTAATGAATTTGTATTTTAGGCCAAACTGAAAGTTACTTTGTCTAGTTTCCATCTGCAATTTTTTTCCATAAAACTCAAATGGAAGTAATTGAATTTTTTAAATGTCCCAATGTAAAACAAACAAAAAAAAATTTAAAGGAATTTTTACTTTTTGACATTGTTCTTTATCAGAAATTTACAGTAATTGTTGTATATTTAGCTGAAAATCATTAGCAATGCAACTTCATAAAATTGTTATTACCTCCCTTTTGTCTATCTGAAATATATAAATTCCTGATAACTTTTTTAAAACTTACTTTTTGGTTCAAATATAAAATTTAAATAAAAAAAAACAATGATGACAATGTAAGAAATAAAGACTTTTAAGAGCTTTCAAATATGAAAGGGAGGTAATCATAAAACTTCAGAAATAATAAATGTCTAACTAGGATGTAACACTATATCTTAATTCTATTTTGATTTTAGGATTCTTTCCAGACTGGCAGTTGAAGAGAATGGTGAAGTTGAAATTAACCATTTGTATGATTTCTACAAATTTTACTGCTTGGAGTCTGGATCATGTGGAACTGTTTTAAGTAAAAATGCCTTCATTGATCATGTAAAGTGTTTGTTTCCCCAGATGAAAAAGGGTCGTAAAAGATTTGGAGGCTCTCATCAAACTATCTACAGGGGTATAGTAATGAAAGAACTGTGTTCTATGAGAGGAAATGAAATCTCTTTCAGTGAGATAATTGAGCTATTACCATATGGTTTAAGTGTAAAATCTACCTCTGATACTTGTATTGTTATTGAGCAAGATAGTAACAGTTTATGTAATGGTAACAACGTGTTTAAAGTGTTAACATTTAACAAAGATGGAACATTTGATGTTTCCATTTCTGGAAAACAAATAGATCTGCAAAGGCTAAATATAAGCACATCGTTCGAACTGAACAAAACTAGTATTTCCGTTGTATTTGCAGTTTTTGATTCAATAAAACTGTGCACAGGGCTTAAATTCAATAAAACACTAGTTGTTACAAGATTCCATACTTTAGATACTTGGACCAGTAATGGAGAGACACATAGATCTTTAAGATCTTTATCTTGTTTTGGAGCTATTCAAATAACCAGCAAAACATCTACATGTAGAGTATGTCAGCAGCAATTTCATCAAAAGGACAAAGAGAATGTATTAATTGAAAATCCAGACTGTGCTAAGTCAGACAACTCAAAAGAAAATGCTTTAAAAAAAATGTTCCCTAATGCACCCCAGGAAATGATAAGCATGCTTCAAGAACAAGCTAAAAATGTGGACAGGCATCCTAATGGACGACGGTGGTCAAAGGAATTCATTGCCACCTGTTTACAGTTGTACAACAGGAGCCCAAAATCATATGAATTACTTGTGACCAGTAAAATGCTTGTACTTCCATCAAAATCTATATTAATTCTTTATAAAAATGCACTGAAGCAAGAACCTGGTTTTGATTCATCAGTTTTTGAATGGATGCATGAAGAAGCTAATAGGTTAGGAATAGCAGCAGATGAAAGAATTGGGGGAGTAATATTTGATGAAATGAGCATACAGCAGGATATTCAAATAGAAAAAAATGGAAGTGTTCTTGAAATATCAGGATTTACAGAGTTGGGAGAGGAGGGAAACTTGTGTCAAAGTTTAAGACGGGGCAGTAAAAATAAAATAATGGGAACACATGTACTTCAATTCTTATTTTTGGGAATAAATGGTTTTAGATTTCCGTTTGCCCATTTTATAACAGACAATGTGTTAGCCTCCCAGATATATGCTATGTTTTGGAAATCTGTTTACTTGTTATTTAACTATGGTTTTAAAGTTCTGTACACTTGTATGGATGGAGCACAATGTAATAGGAGCTTCATGCACACATGTCTTGGACAGAATCCAACACAGTTTAGTACACCAAGTATTTGTACATCGAACCAAATAATTTTCATGATGGACATTTCACACGTTTTAAAAAAAATTAGAAACAATGTTATGAAAAGTGGTTTAAACAAACAGTGTACTAGATTATTAACTTTACCAAACTCATTAGAAATTCACTGGCAGATGTTTGTAGACTTTTTCCAATGGGACCAGCAAAACGCTCTTCAGCTTCATAGAAAACTTACAAATGAGCATATCTACCCTAATAATCAGACAAAAATGAGAAACTATCTAGCAGAGGAGGTGTTAAATTCTTCTATGTTAAGTGGTTTTAAAACATACCAGAACAGTCTTGGAGAAAAGGGCCAAATTTTGAATGGAATAATTGAGTTTCTGGAGCAGACATCGCAATTAGTTGACATATTTCGTGATAGCAGACCCATTAAAGAAATCACAGATTCGCGCTTAAGACAACTGAAGGATGTCAATACATGGTTTACAAATTGGGAACAAAGTACGCCACAAAAACATAAAATGAAACGTCTGATGTCAATGCAGTGTCATGAGGACATTCACTCCTGCCTCTTAGGATTTATTGAGTTGTGTGAAACAGTGTTAAAAATGAAAACTGCCTTATTTGTGGTACCAAGACTGGTCAATTCAGATGTGATAGAAAACATCTTTAATCAACAAAGGTCAACCTACAATGGGGCAAATACAAACCCAAATACATTGCAATATAAAAAGACTATAAATAGTATTATTATTGGACAAAACTCAATCTCTAAAAAAGCAAATGCCGGAAGATCAAACACAGCCATGCCCTTCACAGTTGCAGTAAGAAAACCATGCCTTAAGAGGAAAAGAGAACAATCCACTGTATCAACAAACAACATTAAAGTAATACGGATGTAATCAGGTAAAAAAAAGTTTCATATTTTTACCTTTGTAATTCAGGGACACTTTCAGTGGAAGTAGTCTCTGTCTCTGTAACATCACTATGACCAGTACACACACCTTCAGTATCAGCTATCCTGAAAGGTTTCGCACAGAACACATGTCATGTCATCAATCATGGGGGCAAAATAATTGAGCCGCACCATAAGAAAACCAACACAGTGCGTTTGCAAGCCAACCAGCATGGATCCAGACCAACCTGCACATCTGTGCAGTCTGGTCAGGATCCATGCTGTTCGCTTTTAAAGCCTATCGCATTTAGAGATACTATTAGCAAACAGCATGGATCCTGACCAGACTGCGTGGAAGCCATTTTGTTGGTTTTCACATGGCACGGCTCAATTGTATTAAGAATTATCCTCAAAATTACAGTCAAACTAGTCTAGTATGTCACAGACATATAGGTACTATAAGACCACTAGTCTTGTTTCCGTTTCATTAATTGGATTAATAATTGTACTTTAACCTATAAATAAATACCACTTGAAAATAAAGGCCACTTCTAACTATCTGAAGCATTATGTTTTATATGGAATTTACTTAAAGATTAGTATTAACTATACTATAATTGACAAAAATAAATGTATGGGTCAATATTACAATTCACTGTTCATAACTTTGGATATGTTGAAAATCATTGTTCTGCTGTAAAAAAAAAGATAATTCATTTGTACCCTTTCTTGTCTCTGCAGCAAGTTAAATCATCTAAAATATCTCCTGAATCAAGACTCATGAAATCTGTCACTGTCTTTGCAGGTTTCATTATGTAGCGAGGATGAAAGTTGATCACTCTCAACCCTGATGATGTGGATGCTCTAGACAAAGCTACCCCCAACTGTCCCTGGCGAAATATGTCCCTGCAGTCAATCTCCACCCTGAAAATGTAAGTTTTTATGAATAAAATGGCATTTCATTGGTTTAAAATCTAAATTGTAATTTTTTAAGTTATTCATTCATGTAAAAATGTGACAAAGCAGAGAACATCATAGAAGAAAGCTGTAAAGTGTGTCTGTGATTCTACCTATGACTCCCTGTGCAGAAAAAAAGCCAGACCTGCAACTTGGGTCTTCCTTGAAGTCTGATTTTGTATATACATGGTATATGCATATAAAACACGCAACACAGTACATGTATATGAACTGTGATTAAACATGTTGGCAGACATTGTGGGCTTTTAATTACCGGTATAGCAAACACAAAATTTTTTAAATAAAATTATTTTTGAGGCCTTAATGTATTAACCTTTAGCCTGCTAAATTTCTAAAATGGAATGGTCCATCATTCAATTTGGATAGTACCATTTATTATTTGAAGGGGTTTTCAATGAAAATTTACTGACCGAATAGCGAACAGTGCAGACCATGATCAGACTCCACAGGTATGCAGGGTGATCTTGGTCTGCACTTGTCGCAAAGGCAATCACTCGCCTCTAGCTTGCTAAAGGTTAAGAATTGATATATTTGTTATATATATATATCTATATACCTGTCTAATGTCATGCCTTGAGCTTTATGAATGGTCAATCCAAATGCAAGTTTAAGTGGATACTGTTCACGTATGGCAATATCAGAACCCATAGAAGGACTGAAAACTGTAAAAGGAAACGACAATATTATCTTCATATCCAAAAACATATAGTGTTGCTTAAGAGAAACAAAGGTAGCATTAGTAAGATGGGGAAGATGGTAACTGCTAGCTGTATACATTCTGAATATTTAATACAAGTGACCATTAACACCGGTTTTACTGTACTAGTTTCCAGTAAAATTTATTAACAAGTTCATCTATCATGTCTGTCTATGCATGTATATAGTCAGTGGTGAAATTGAATGGATATTGTAAAAATCAGAAAGATCATTTTTATAGTTTTTGTATTGATACAGCTTAAGCACAGATTTAAAATATTTGTTCATAATTCTGAACTTCATATTTATCTTAAAAGTAAATAATATATTCATAAACACTTTCAGCTCATAAAAAAGCAGTTATTTATCATAGTATATAAAAAATGACACATTTAGATGTTGTCTTACTGATTATTTTCATAGCTCTTTTTTACTGTTTTATGTATAGCTGCAAAATATATTTAATAAGCATCCCCATAGGGCAAAATTTTACTTGCAGTGAAAGCAGTTTCACATAATTACCTGAAAACTTTACCAAAGGTATTTTAGTAACAAGGTTCAGTGTCTCAAACTTTATTACAGGTCCACCATCAAAAGCATGCACATGGCCTCTTAATCCGTTTACCAACTTGTCTGAGAGATTCTGTAGTAAAATTACTGGACATCCTACTTTTAACCACAAAGAATGTGGTGCTTGTATGTGGTCAAGTTGTGAAATATCTCCACTGTCTGTTGATATGTATTCATACACATCACCAGGGAATTTTAGTAAACATTTTCTGTTATAATCATCGACATGACTGTTTAAAGAAAACAACTTGACTGTATTTTGGCCAGGTGGCAATGGTCTGTTCAGGCTTGAAATAAACGTTGAAGTTTCTGGATTAATATTACCACTGAATACCTCTGAAATGGTCTTAATTAATGGCTCTTCTTTGGTCCGAACATTTTGTGTAAGTACTATTTGGTGTGGAAAGACCTTAAGAAATTTAATAGACTGGAAGCAATAATTGCCATAATCACTGTAACGTGCATTTGCCACTGGGGGTAACTGTAAGAAATCGCCGCAAAAAATCAGTTGTAGCTGTTCCTTTTTTCTTGAGCATACACTAAGGATAGTTTCAAAAGCCTTTTCACTTACCATGGAACATTCATCCACAATGAGGCAGTCTGTATTCTTAAGATTATCATCAACATAGTTAAACTTTGAATTTTCTGCATGTATCTTATTTATTTCATCTGCAGAATAACGTCCATCGTGAAGCCCTAAAAAACGATTAACTGTACAAGCATCGTTGTATACACAACATGCTATCCCTGTGGAGCATGTAATTTTTACTGTTTTCGAGTTTTTAGTTAACATTTCTTGTATTTTCCTCACAACAAAGGACTTTCCTGTACCTGCCTGGCCTAATATCAATAAGTTATGACCAGCAGAGGCGATATCGACGGCTGATTGCTGTTGAAAATACATTTTTCTTGTTCTTATGAGCAAAACATGTGTTTTTGTTTACATAACGTGTGGTTTCCGTTTCAGAATAATGATTACCATTTGCACGATGGGAACCAGTGATCAGGGGAAGTAACTTTTGTCCTTATTCGTGAACTTTATCATCGACCAATCAAATTTGTGGTTATATTGGCGATCACGTGACAAGAAAGATGGAAGAAGTCGGCGAAAATGTTTTGAAATATAATAGGAACTGATTTACGTCTGTGTTAAGTGAAACAGAAATATAACATTAGTGGTGAGTGTTAGTAAAAATGTTAATTTATCGGACTGTAGCAATTTTTTACCGGCAATTTGCGTTAAATCATAATTTTACTGATGCATTCCGTGTGTACGAACGCGTGTAAATGGATCGAAATTGACTGGTAATTGTGACAAACAAAGCTTGACAAAATAAACATCGTATAAGGCACGGATTAAAGTGGTGTGTTTTCATGGGTGGCAATGTATAGCCCTGTAATTCATAGAGAGAAACAGTGGATGTTATGAAGTGTGTTAAAAATGTTGGGCGTTTTTTAGAGTGAGGGTAGTTAAAGGGCCTATAAAAGAGCAAATTTTTCCCCGTCACATATTATATGTATGACCCATGTTTTTTTTCCCCAGTGGCTTGGGACTATCTATTATGCCATATTAAGGTCACCCACACGTGTCGGACCCCTTTGGATGTAACATTCTTCTAAACATAGATGACAACTTCGTCTGCGGCGCTTCCTGCTCGGCTTTACGGAATCAGTTATGGTATCGCATAGATCTATCATGATTGCCCTTGATTCAGTCAGTGCGTAGCCTTTAAGCTGACCTGCCATTTGTCTTTCTTGTCAGTAACTTGTCAGTGCGCTGCTTGAATTGTTGTGGATGTAATTTCGTGTGTATGTCATCCATTTGTAAACAAACGCTCAATTCGGAACATCTCGGTTTCCATCGGTTATTAATAAAACCCGGCCCGGCCCGGCCCGGACCAAACCACGGAAATAGCCGATTCCGATTGTACGGAAACCACCGGAAACTTTCGGACGGTAAAGGGTAATATAATACGAATGAATGGTGATACCATCATCTTTAAACAAGGCAAATTTATGAGTAATTTTATTTCATTATTACAGAAACTTACGGACGGAAGGGTAATATAATTACGAATGATATCGTGTCGATTCAACTACACATTTAGAATTTTAGTAAAAAGCACTGAACTTTATCATGCCCGCGAGGAACTTCTTTGATGAATGGGTTAAAACTGCGTGTTCTTTCTGGGTTTCAAATCGTCCCTTTAAAATAATTTGTAAAAATTGTGCACAGGAAGTCGTTATACAAAAATATATATAGCGTTGTTTTGACGAGCCTTCAATTATTTCCCGAAAATTTTTATCGTTAAATTATAAAATATTTTTAATAAGGCAGACATTGTCACATGCTGCCACTTGCAGAAAAATGGCAGGCTTTTGATTGGTTGAATTTGTGTTTGCCAACGTTCTGCCAAAAGTTTGTCAAGTTGGCAGCGTCTGCCACATTGCTGCCACTTGGCAGGATTTTGGCAAATATTTGGTGGAAGTGTTTAAAATTATCTTTAATCATATTCTACTATAGGTTTTAACAATAATTTGTTAAAATTTGTTTTAAATTTGTTGAAATTGGTCAGCATTGGTCGGTTTAGGTCAAAGACTAAATGTTAAATTAGGTTAAACTGCGCCAAAAGCGCTATATCTAATACTACTCCTTATTCGTGGAATTTACATTTACCATCCATTTAATCGTTACGATGTTTGTCATTTTCATTCAGAAACATGCTAATTTCAATATTATTTAGACAAATGAAGTCCTAAAATGCGAGAAAAGACGTTTGCTAGGTCCTAAAACGGACCAAAATAGTGCCACCTGGTCGAAAATTCAATCTTAATTCCAAAAACACAAGAAATTTAAGCGTTTTCAGCCATTTGTTACCGTTTTACATCATAAAGAATAGATTAATGGCATTTCCATTCATTTTCGAGGGCTTTCAGAAAATAACATGTATTGCCCCTTATAAGAGAAAATTTTTGTCTGATTTTTCCATGAATTTGCATTCATTCTCAAGGTACACCTATTTCACAATGATTCTGCTTTGTTTTGGTGCAAAATATTGAGAAAATGTAGAGAAATGACAATTCATTACAGGTCACCCCCATCCCCAAAAATATGCAAAATTTAGCCCTGTGCAAGCAATCTTTCAATTAATTTTACCTTATTCGTGGAATTTACATTTACCATCCATTTAATCGTTACGATGTTTGTCATTTTCATTCAGAAACATGCTAATTTCAATATTATTTAGACAAATGAAGTCCTAAAATGCGAGAAAAGACGTTTGCTAGGTCCTAAAACGGACCAAAATAGTGCCACCTGGTCGAAAATTCGATCTAAATTCCAAAAACACAAAAAAAATTAAGCGTTTTCAGCCATTTGTTACCGTTTTACATCATAAAGAATAGATTAATGGCATTTCCATTCATTTTCGAGGGCTTTCAGAAAATAACATGTATTGCCCCTTATAAGAGAAAATTTTTGTCTGATTTTTCCATGAATTTGCATTCATTCTCAAGGTACACCTATTTCACAATGATTCTGCTTTGTTTTGGTGCAAAATATTGAGAAAATGTAGAGAAATGACAATTCATTACAGGTCACCCCCATCCCCAAAAATATGCAAAATTTAGCCCTGTGCAAGCAGTCTTTCAATTAATTTTACCTTATTCGTGGAATTTACATTTACCATCCATTTAATCGTTACGATGTTTGTCATTTTCATTCAGAAACATGCTAATTTCAATATTATTTAGACAAATGAAGTCCTAAAATGCGAGAAAAGACGTTTGCTAGGTCCTAAAACGGACCAAAATAGTGCCACCTGGTCGAAAATTCGATCTAAATTCCAAAAACACAAGAAATTTAAGCGTTTTCAGCCATTTGTTACCGTTTTACATCATAAAGAATAGATTAATGGCATTTCCATTCATTTTCGAGGGGTTTCAGAAAATAACATGTATTGCCCCTTATAAGAGAAATATTTTGTTTGATTTTTCCATGAATTTGCATTCATTCTCAAGGTACACCTATTTCACAATGATTCTGCTTTGTTTTGGTGCAAAATATTGAGAAAATGTAGAGAAATGACAATTCATTACAGGTCACCCCCATCCCCAAAAATATGCAAAATTTAGCCCTGTGCAAGCAATCTTTCAATTAATTTTACCTTATTCGTGGAATTTACATTTACCATCCATTTAATCGTTACGATGTTTGTCATTTTCATTCAGAAACATGCTAATTTCAATATTATTTAGACAAATGAAGTCCTAAAATGCGAGAAAAGACGTTTGCTAGGTCCTAAAACGGACCAAAATAGTGCCACCTGGTCGAAAATTCGATCTAAATTCCAAAAAACACAAGAAATTTAAGCGTTTTCAGCCATTTGTTACCGTTTTACATCATAAAGAATAGATTAATGGCATTTCCATTCATTTTCGAGGGCTTTCAGAAAATAACATATTTTGCCCCTTATAAGAGAAAATTTTTGTCTGATTTTTCCATGAATTTGCATTCATTCTCAAGGTACACCTATTTCACAATGATTCTGCTTTGTTTTGGTGCAAAATATTGAGAAAATGTAGAGAAATGACAATTCATTACAGGTCACCCCCATCCCCAAAAATATGCAAAATTTAGCCCTGTGCAAGCAATCTTTCAATTAATTTTACCTTATTCGTGGAATTTACATTTGCCGTCCATTTAATCGTTACGATGTTTGTCATTTTCATTCAGAAACATGCGAATTTCAATATTATTTAGACAAATGAAGTCCTAAAATGCGAGAAAAGACGTTTGCTAGGTCCTAAAACGGACCAAAATAGTGCCGCCTGGTCGAAAATTCGATCTAAATTCCAAAAACACAAGAAATTTAAGCGTTTTCAGCCATTTGTTACCGTTTTACATCATAAAGAATAGATTAATGGCATTTCCATTCATTTTCGAGGGCTTTCAGAAAATAACATGTATTGCCCCTTATAAGAGAAAATTTTTGTCTGATTTTTCCATGAATTTGCATTCATTCTCAAGGTACACCTATTTCACAATGATTCTGCTTTGTTTTGGTGCAAAATATTGAGAAAATGAAAGAGAAATGACAATTCATTACAGGTCACCCCCATCCCCAAAATATGCAAAATTTAGCCCTGGGGCAAGCAATCTTTAAATTATTTTACCTTATTCGTGGAATTTACATTTACCATCCATTTAATCGTTACGATGTTTGTCATTTTCATTCAGAAACATGCTAATTTCAATATTATTTAGACAAATGAAGTCCTAAAATGCGAGAAAAGACGTTTGCTAGGTCCTAAAACGGACCAAAATAGTGCCACCTGGTCGAAAATTCTATCTAAATTCCAAAAACACAAGAAGTTTAAGCGTTTTCAGCCATTTGTTACCGTTTTACATCATAAAGAATAGATTAATGGCATTTCCATTCATTTTCGAGGGCTTTCAGAAAATAACATGTATTGCCCCTTATAAGAGAAAATTTTTTGTCTGATTTTTCCATGAATTTGCATTCATTCTCAAGGTACACCTATTTCACAATGATTCTGCTTTGTTTTGGTGCAAAATATTGAGAAAATGTAGAGAACAGGTCACCCCCATCCCCAAAAATATGCAAAATTTAGCCCTGTGCAAGCAATCTTTCAATTAATTTTACCTTATTCGTGGAATTTACATTTACCATCCATTTAATCGTTACGATGTTTGTCATTTTCATTCAGAAACATGCTAATTTCAAGATTATTTAGACAAATGAAGTCCTAAAATGCGAGAAAAGACGTTTGCTAGGTCCTAAAACGGACCAAAATAGTGCCACCTGGTCGAAAATTCGATCTAAATTCCAAAAACACAAGAAATTTAAGCGTTTTCAGCCATTTGTTACCGTTTTACATCATAAAGAATAGATTAATGGCATTTCCATTCATTTTCGAGGGCTTTCAGAAAATAACATGTATTGCCCCTTATAAGAGAAAATTTTTGTCTGATTTTTCCATGAATTTTGCATTCATTCTCAAGGTACACCTATTTCACAATGATTCTGCTTTGTTTTGGTGCAAAATATTGAAAATGTAGAGAATGACAATTCATTACAGGTCACCCCAATCCCCAAAAATATGCAAAATTTAGCCCTGTGCAAGCAATCTTTCAATTAATTTTACCTTATTCGTGGAATTTACATTTACCATCCATTTAATCGTTACGATGTTTGTCATTTTCATTCAGAAACATGCTAATTTCAATATTATTTAGACAAATGAAGTCCTAAAATGCGAGAAAAGACGTTTGCTAGGTCCTAAAACGGACCAAAATAGTGCCACCTGGTCGAAAATTCGATCTAAATTCCAAAACACAAGAAATTTAAGCGTTTTTCAGCCATTTGTTACCGTTTTACATCATAAAGAATAGATTAATGGCATTTCCATTCATTTTCGAGGGCTTTCAGAAAATAACATGTATTGCCTCTTATAGGCTGAACACCACTTAATCCAGCTGTTCTTTATTTCATATAAAATCCACTCACTTCATAACTGTGTTTCGACATTTTCTAGCATATCAGATTTTCAGAGACTTATATTCCCATAAAGAACTAGATCGCTACTTTAGAAAAACACAAAGAAAAGGGGGTGTTAACTTTTATATAAGAAAACTACAGTTCGTTAAATACCACCCGCTGAATTTACTACTTTTCGCTTCTTTCAATTTCTCTTTTCGTGACATTAAATTCTTACGCCGCCATTTTTATCTAGCATGCGATAGGAACATGCCGATTTAATTACAATGCAAAGTGATACATACTGAAACGCGGTAGGGTAAAAGTAAGCACGTTGCTGTCGAGAAAATGCAATAGCAAAGGAAAAAAGATTAGTACTATTTATATTTGGACTACTTATATTTGGACTACTTGTGACTAGACCTGCGGAGGCTTACATTCTATTTGGTAGTGATCAGCCTTTATCAGTGAAAAAAGTACTCTACTTTCGCTTTCGCCATGTTGCACGTTTCAAGGGGAAATATAGCCTGGCTCCCTGGCTGCATGGTTATTTTTTTATATTAATACTGGAAACATTTTATAAGAAACGTTTAAGCCTCTAAAATAGCACAGTTTTATCTGACAGCTGAACCATACTTTCACCAGTTCCTATGTTTGGAGTCAGGGGCAATAAAACATGTCAATGTAGAAACAACCTTCAGGAGTTACTTCCCTCTTAATGAAGAAACTGACTGATATATGTAAATAAGAACAAACATAGGGACGGGAGCCAGTCTAGGGGAAATATAATCTAGCCAGCCTATACCATAATTTGTTTAATGAATAGAACATTAGTGATCATGCACACTCGTGGACACGCGTAGAAATTCTAATATTCGTTTAATGTTACTTATTAAAGTGTATTTTGGTAATCTGGACCATTTTTATCATATAAATGTGACTAATTATTTGCTTTGTTTTGATATATAAATCTGATTTATGATGTTATTTGATTTATGAAATATCAGTTACACCGCATAATAATTATTTTTTCACGACCCCCAGGAACGCGGCAGATCGGATTTCCAGGTATTCGGACATGGACACTTGTAATTTGGAAAACATGCCTCCCACCCCAGCAACAACGACTACGCACCTGTATATCAGTAACCATCAGATAAGTTTTTACCTCTGCTGTGCGTCGGGATATGATAAAAAGGTTATACAGGTGCGATGCGGCTTGGGAGTGGGTAGGGGACAAGTGTTCCACACCCCTAGTGTCTGTGATTCGGAGACCCTGATTCAAATGTAACACAAAGTGCATGTAAAACAGTCCAAACTAACTAGATTCTATTGATTCATGCGTTAAAGAATGAATAAACAACTTTTGAATAGATTAGAAAAATTATGCTCAATATTTAATGATTTTTGTTTGATATACATGTAAATAACATTTTATTAGAAATATATCAAAATGTATGATAAGTATATGATGTCCGAGTATAATTTATTTGCGTATATGATCGGACAAAAAGTAGACATTTCCTGGACTCATTCTTATTGTTGGTTGTTTTTCTTTCGTTGGAAAGTAGATACGGTTGTTGTTGTTTTTTTTTTGTCATTCGGAGTATTTATTGCAAACAGCTGTAAAACATGACTTACATTTAAGACTGACTTAATTAATACTCGAGTAGGTTATATGCCTCGTAGGCACCTATGAGACCAAAATGGGAGATCCAGATTGGATTACCGGATTACCAGATTGTTACTTACTGACTCTGATCTACCGTATCGGTCGAGGATTGCTTTATGTTTCAAAATCTAGATATAATCTATGCATCATGTTATTTTTTTGTCAATGCTCACATTTTGCCATAGTTTTGTTCTTCTTTAACATACATTCGTAAAATCCCTTACGTTAATATTATAGTTTGCCGCGAACTCTTGCTGCGATCATGTCGCGAATATCCGGCGAATATGCCGCGAATACTTTTGATACAATTGGTATAATTGTTCGCGAGATGCTCGTTTGGTGTTCACTTTTCACATGCAAATTAGTTTTGCCGCGAACAAGTTGCCGCGAACTTCCCGCGAACAAGTAGCTGTGAACTTCCCGTGAACAAGTTGCTGCGATCATCCCGCGAACTAGTTGCTGCGATCATCCCGCGAACTAGTTGCTGCGAACATCCCGCGAACTAGCTGAAAACCATCACTACAGAAATTGTGTACAAAAAAAGCGTGTACAGAAAAAGTGCAAAAACAAAAGGAATATAAATTTATTGAATAAACTTGAACACTGAGGTTGTAACAAATTCAAATTGTCAATGTCTGAACTTTTTCATATCATATTTGGAGCATTTTAAACAAAGTTTTAATGATAAAATATGTTTGAATTGTTACTTGTCATTTCAATAACAGTGTCTGAGTGCATGTATTCATTTCATCCAAATGTTTTTTCTTCACACTGCTTATAAGTTATATGTATCACTACAAATCTGTCGTAGTTTTACATGTTAATTATCAGACTTATGAAGCTTAGAAATTGTCAAAATAAGGTAGTTTTTTATTTCTTTTTAGATAATCTGATACAGCTCTGCAAAAGGTTAAGCATATCTATTTCATTTTCAAAATTCCTTATGTTTATTGAGATATATGAGTATAGATGTTAAACATAAATTTTCTGACTTACCACAACAACGTATATATTCCGATCAGCCTCTAAGAATCACTTATGAAAACTGTCTGTAATGCACACAGATTTCCTTCTAAACATGTCCAGAATATCTGGTTGTAATTAACTTATCAGACTTATATTGTGACCTTATAGATAATGTTACAAATTAATTGATCTACAATTACCTGCTCTTATAAAAGCTCTTCAGTAACAGTTTACCAAAAAATATAATCTTCTAAGTTCTTCTCGCGAACATGCCGCGATCATTGGTCTTCCTGTGAATATCCCGCGAACTAGTATCAAACCAATCGCGGCATGATTGCGGTTGCAGCGAATATCCTGCGAATACTTCCTGCGAATAGGTATGTTCGCGGCATGTTCGCAGCATGTTCGCTGCTTTTTGACCATTTTGTAAGGGATCTTTCGCACTGGAAATATCAATAGTACATTAAACAGGTTTTTTTTTCAATAAGTGTTTAATAAAGCACTTTAACATAGATTTGATCGAAAAAAAGAGTATTGTTTTACATGTATTTTTTGCGGTACCTACATCAGCTGTAATTGCAAATTTACTTGTTATTCCAAAATGTAGTCTTCTAGAAGTGAAATATCCAAGTAATTTTACGAACATTTTAGCTTGTCTGATTTTTTAAAAAAAGCAACGAGATATTGTTGTCACTTGATCGTCGGCGCCGATGTCGGCGTGCTCGTCGGCGCCGGTGTCGGCGTTGATTAAAATTTTTGTTTAGGTCCGCATTTTCTCAAAACATATAAGAGCTACAGCTTTGAAATTTTGTACACTTGATTATCATCATTAGGGAACACTGTAGGCCAAGAACTATAACTTTGATATGCTATTTGTCAGAATTATGACCCGTTTTGTACTTAGAAAATTTGAGTTTCTTGGTTAATTTTTAGCTGCACTATTCGGAGAATAGGGGTGCTATTCTATTCGCCCCGGTGTCGGCGTCGGCGTGTCACATTCTTGGTTAAAGTTTTTTGGCATCCTTTGTTTTTCAGTCATATCTTTGTTACTATTGCTTATATCTTACCGTAACTTCACATAAACATTGTCCAGCATACAAACAAAGTATATGCATGGGCTGGGCTCATTATAGTCAAGGCCAAGGTCACCAAGGTGTTATACTTAGGTTATTTTTTAAGGTTAAAGGTTTTCGGCAACCTTTGTTTTCCTGTCATATCTTTGTTACTATTGCTTATATCTTACTGTAACTTCACATAAACATTGTTCAGCATACAAAGTATGTGCAGGGGCTGGGTCCATTATACCCAAGGTCAAGGTCACCAAGATGTTATACTTGGAATTATTTTCATGTTATTTTTTTTCGAAAGCTTCGTTTGTATACATATCTTTGGTACTTAAAAAATAATGACTTGAAATTAAAACTATTTCTTTATAATCATTGTCTGCATGTGTGGTTACAATCCCCATAAGTCTAATTGTATTTTTGACAGAATTATGCGCCTTTCATACTTAAAGTTTTTTGGCAATCTTCGCTTTCTGGATATAACTTAGTACAATATAAGATAATGACTTGAAACTTAAAATGTATCTTTATCATCATCATCTGCATGTGTGGTAACAATCCTCATAACTCCGATTTGTATTTTTGACCAAATTATACCCCTTTCATACTTTTTTTTAAATTGAGACATAAATTCATTTTACTGTCAACTCGCCGAAAAGCGGAGCGCGCTGTTTTACGGACAGCTCTTGTTTAAGTCCGCCTTTTCTCAAAAACTATCAGAGCTACACTTGGCGTACTTGTTTATCATCATTAGGGAACTATGTAAGCCAAGAGCCATCACTCTGATATGCATTTTATTTGAATTATGGTCCTTTTTGTACTTAAAAAATTTGAGTTTCTTGGTTATATTGTTTGTTTAGGTCACCTTTTCAAAAAAACCATAAGAGCTACAGCTTTGAAACTTTGCACACTTGTTTATAATTATTAGGGGGCTTTGTAGACCAAGAACCGTAACTCTGACATACATTTTGCAGAATTATGGCCCTTTTTGTACTTAGAAAATCTGAACTATAACTCTTTTGTTAACCGCCTCGGTAGCCTAGTGGTAGAGCGTCCGCTTCGTGTGCGGGAGGTCGTGGGTTCGATCCCTGGCCGCGTCATACCAAAGACGTAAAAAATGGTACTAGTAGCTTCCTCGCTTGGCGCTCAGCATTAAGAGGATAGTACTAGGACTGGTCAGCCCGGTGTCAGTATAATGTGACTGGGTGGGGTATCATGTCATGTGTCTACGGCGTGATATTCCAGTGAGGCAGCACTATAAAGTTGGGCATTGTGCTCACTGCTACAAGTAGACCGTCGTTCATATGACTGAAAAATTGTTGAGAAAGACGCTAAAGCCGAACGCACACACAAAACTCTTTTGTTACATATTGCCCAGTACTTGCAGACGAGCGTTGGCACCCGAAGGCGGCGCTCTTGTTAAAATTGTTATGTCTTTCAAATTTGATAATTGATTCCCTTTACATTACAATGAAAACATTCATGAATGTCCGCCGGTCGTGCAATTGTACGAACTATTTGTACTTTTAATGTAATAAACTTTATACTTTGCTAGATAAATGTTTTCAACCTGCAAATGATAAAACATAAGCACCAACGTTATATTACATATGAAAAATTTAACATCTGAAATTAATATTTGAAACTCTGATTAAAAGATATAAGTAAGATAGAAGGGTAGTCGAGCTGTCTGTCATCGGACAGCTCTTGATGTTAAATACAATATGAGCCGTGCCATGAGAAAATCAACATAGTGGGTTTGCGACCAGCATGGATCCAGACCAGCCTGCGCATCCGCGCAGTCTGGTCATGATCCATGCTGTTCGCTAATGGTTTCTCTAATTGCAGTAGGCTTTAAAAGCGAACAGCATGGATCCTGACCAGACTGCGCGGATGCGCAGGCTGGTCTGGATCCATGCTGGTCGCACACCCACTATGTTGGTTTTCTCATGGCACGGCTCATATATGGTCAGTTTCGTAACAGACGTTCCGTTCCTAAGCGAATTGCTTTAATCCTTACCATGCTGGACACGATTGATTCTGCCTTTGCGTCCAGTGTAGATCATGATCAGCCAAGATCTACGCTGTTCGCCATTCAGTCAGTATCGTTTTGGTAAGCACTCCTTTTAACAGTTAATGGTACTGTTCAAGTTGAAAGACGGACAAGTTCATTATAGAAATTTAGCAGGGTAAGGGTTGATAATACAGTTTTGACCGAAGCTAGCTTGAAAATATCTTAGTGACTAAGACTTCCATTTTACAATTTGAAGCAAGTTTTATTGGGAAGAATTTTTGATCCGTACATATTTTACTCTCCTTTGTCCATACAAATTATATAGAATCAGAGTGAAAGGTGAACCAAATCTCAATCATGAAATGTTACTAAATCGACTTCTTCCTATTTTACTTTCCTTAAATGCCAGTAGTTCAACATAATTTTTAATGGCTCGTGATATGTCACTGGAGAATATGCACGTCTCTTTTTCTTATTAATTCTAAGAGGGGTAATTGTATTTGCAACTTTTTGACGAGCGCTACATGACTTTTACCTTTCATTTTGACTAAATACTGGTATTGAATCATGATTATCAATGATCTTATTTGTCCTTTTAGGATGGCTTCGAATGACGATAGTGTAGACGGTACACAGTGTCCAATTTGCTTCGAAAAGTTTCGAGATCCCAAGGGACTTGAATGTTTGCACACATTTTGCGAATCTTGTATTCATGAATACATCATTAAACTAAAAGAAGAGCGAACAATTCTTGATGGTATACCATGTCCTCTTTGCAGGCACATTACATTTATTAAGGATTCAGATCAGCCACCGGAAACCTGGGCTAAATCATTACGTCCGAATTATGCGTTGGTATCCATTTTAGAAACAATGAAATCGGCACCGGAGAGGCAGCTAACAAAAGGAGAGAGTAAATGCTTTCCTTGTTCAGCTCAAGATCTTGATATCCCTGCGTCTGTTTACTGCAACACATGTAAAGAACACCAGTGCGATGACTGTCAGAAATGCCACGAGCGATTTTCATACATGAAAGGCCATGAAATTATTAAGTTAGAGCCTGGAATCAAACAAACAGGTCTGAAAAAGTTGAGAAAAATTTGCCAGTGCGATATACATTCAAAAGACCTAGAATTCCTGTGTAAAGATGAAAATGTCCTTTGTTGCGGAACGTGTGCTATTGTCAAACATCGAAAATGCGGCAGTGTAATTGAAATAAGCGAGATGGTCTCTTCAGAGGAATTACGACATTTAGATGTACAGAGAGAGGTTTCCGATGTAAGAAATCAAGTCTTATCAGTTTCAAAGTTCCTTACAAAGTCAGAGGATCTCATGATATCTCAGATAAAAGCATTGCCGGATTTGCTGAAGGAAACCAAGGACAAGTTCGTCAAGAAATTTGATGAATTTTCAGTCAAAATACTGAATGATGCAGAAAAGATCAAACAACAGAAATCTGCCACGATATCTGCAGAGAATCGAAAGTGTAAAGAGATCGAAGACAAACTTGAAGAGGTTCTGGAAACCGTTGTTATTTCACAGTACGCAACACAATTTCAGGCATACATCTTGCACCATCGGCTAAACAGCGTCTTAAAGGAAATAGATGATAAAAGGTCAGATGTGTTTAAAAATCTCAAAGAGGAAAGTGTAAAGTTGGAGTTTGACCGAAAACTCGTGTCACTGGTAAATTTCAAATCTCACTTCGGGTCAGTTCATGTAAATTCAAAGTATAAACATCCCGATACCGTTCCCGATCATAGAGTTGTTTCCCTGTCTGCAGAGAATAAACTAGGCGAAGACGGAAGTGTTACACTTATAACGGGAATAGATTTCATCGGAAATGGTAAATTCCTTGTTGTTAATAACAAGATAAAATCGGTCGATTTAAGAAATGACAAATTAGAAGTTGAAGCTACATACCAATTTGAATTTAATCCGCGAGGTGTCCTTGCCCTGAGTGAAGACGAATTTGCAATCACCCGGTCATTTGGCATTGAAATTTTAAGCATATGTTCTAATTGTTCCATAACGCACAAAAGCACGATTTCTACAACAACAGAAAATTACTCTCTATCACTCCTTGATGATAAACATTTTCTGGTTGGTGCTTTTAACAATACAAAGCCAGCATTCATTATTTCTCGAAGTGGGACAGAAGAACATTTTAACATTGATTTTCCATTAAAACAATACGACATAATAACGTCTCAGAGTCTAGTTTTAAACACACAAAACGGGTCAACTCTTTTCCTTGCAATGAACGACGAAAATGTTATATATGTCTATGATTTGACCAAAAATAGTTATACTAAGGTGGCCCATCCGTCTGTAATCCAGCCTTCGCACATGTGCCTCGGTCCGCTAGACACAATATTTGTGAGTTGTTGTGGGTCTCATAAAATTGCACAAATATCACAGCAAGGGAAGGTATTGAGTGTATTAGATGCCCCTCGGTATCCTATAGCGATTTCATACTCTCGGGTGTCCAAGAAGCTGATTGTTTCAACGAATGGTACGCCACACTATTTGTATAGTTTTTACGTGTGTTAGGTGTTATATGTGATCTTACTTGTAAAAGTCTGTTGTATTTTTATGTTGTATTTTTTATTTGTTTCAGGATCAGTTTCTTTAAAATGTTATTGGTGCTTTCATGAGCTATTGGTTTTCGCCGTTCTGTTTTTCAGTATTTGTATTACAATACAATATAAACCAATAGCTAATGAAAGCGTCTGTTTGATCAAAGTAATAATAAGTTAAAGACCTGATCCATAAAAAGATAAAAATCTGTCCATGTAAATCATATGCCTGTTTTGTTGTGGACATTTAAAAATAAGTTGCTAGAAGCTTCAAGAAAAATATTTTATATACATATTCAGGTATAAGACACACTTTTTCATAGGCGTCTTAGTAGTAAAATCTTTTCGTTTTTTGTTAAATTACGTTTGATACCGTTAAAGTTTCAACAAAAGACTTTGTACCAAAAATAATAAATTTGATTAAGAGTCATCTCTGACAACAACTTGTGAGAATTGTTTTGAGAGTGTACGGCCCATGACATGTTTTAGAAATTAATGAACTATATGTTTAAACAAAATATTTGTTATTCTGATGCTTTAGAAGAATTGTATTAATTTATTACTGTGTGCAATAATTGAAATATATTTTGCTAGTAAATTTATACAGGTTACCCTCCTAATGCATTTAAATGAAAATATCTATTTAATGTTTGCAACGAAATAAAATAAAATGTTTGAAAACTAACAAACTTACAAACATTACCTTGTTACTTCCCTTGAAAAGCTGTATGATAAAGCGCAAGGATAACCAAATGTAACATTGGTCCCTTTCAGGCATACAGACACTAAATAGAAAAATGGCGCCAAAAAAAATGGTAGTCGCATAATTGCGGATACAAATAGTCCTCAGTCCTTTTGCTCTGTAGAGCTATTTTCCTTATTTTCTTTGCAATTTTTTTTGCTAAAATCACATGACAGATCTATGCTTGACATGTTGGTAGCATTTTCATAATGAAATAACAATGACAAAATTTTTCATGAAAACTTAGATCATACACCACCAGTATAATTTGGGGTCTCATATTTTAGCTGATTTTGCAGTTTGTGTGTTTGACTGAAATTATTTTTCTTGCATCAAACATGACCCCCACTTTCCTTTTGATTTTTAGTTAGCACTGGCAATATTCTTCAAGAAAATGTAAGTTACAGAAATTTAAAATGGGTCCTGATTTGTGCTGCGGTCATTGGAAATAGGTCAATTTTATATAGAATAAAGAACAACAACTATTTAGTGTGTTATAACCTATAAGATGACATTGGTAAAAAGTGAAATCTGGCCAGATGATGGTGGAAATGGGCTACTATGATCAGAATTTGATAGAAAATGACAAATTAATTGCAATTTTGTTGAAAATAAGGATAAAACCCAAAAATATCACATTTTCACTGTTTTGGGTGAATTTTTTTCAGAAACTGCATATTTATAGGCTACTGATTGCTATTTTCTGGCCATCAGAGGTAAAAGTGAACATATTTAACAGTTTAAATGTGTAATTTGCATGCAGATCAGAGTAGAAAATGTCAAAACAGGGCTTTTAGGGTAACTGCTTCAAAATTATGTTGCAACAGCTATTTTTGACAAAATCTGATGCTTTGTCTTACGGTACTGAAAATGCCGTAAAAACTTGGAAACTGTTGATATCAAGCTAAAATCTTATTTTTTTCATGCATTTGGGTTTCTTGTACATTTCAAATGAAACTGGCACAGTGTCAGAGAAAAATAGAAAAATGGCGCAAAAAAAATGGTAGTCGCATAATGGCGGATACAAATAGTCCTCAGTCTTTTTGCTCTGTAGAGCTATTTTCCTTATTTTCTTTGCAATTTTTTTGCTAAAATCACATGACAGATCTATGCTTGACATGTAGGTAGCATTTTCATAATGAAATAACAACATGACAAAAATTTTCATGGAAACTTAGATCATACACCACCAGTATAACCTTCAGTTGGATTCCTCTGACTTTTTTGTTATTACCTTAGTCCAAGATGTTGTGAATGGTAAAAATAAATATGCTATTTATGAGTAGGTTTCTTAATAAAAATGATTAATCAAACCTAAATTTAGCACACAGCCACGAAAAGAAAACATTTCCTTAATCATTTTCCAATCCAATGAAATTTAGTACAGATATTGCTTATGAAAATTACAAAGAAGTCAACGATAAAAACAGAGGAAGGACCAAACTACTTCCTAGACATAATCAGGGGAAGTAACTGACTAATGTTCCCCATTCCGATGATTCAGAGAAAAAATAGTTTGCTGTTTTTACGTAGACCAGGTCGAAAATGTGGCCACTGGTATGTTGAAATTTTTTTTATGATTTGACATTGTGGCAGAATTCTTGGCATCAGTTTACCAACTTTCGAACTTTATCTAGATTTCACATAAACAAACATACTGATCAGGATTAATGACATGTGTTCTCTTGAGTGTAAAGTGTAAAATGCTTTTTCATAGAATTGACATAGTGACCTAGTTTTTTATCCAACGGACCTACTTTCAAACTAGATGAGTCTGAGGAGAATGAATATTTCTGTCAAAATTATCAAATCTCCTCGTCCGGATATCGAACTTGGGACCTCTCCATACATATTCTTGTGCTAGCCAGACAGGCTCTGTTTGTTTGAACATAATGATTTCTGCAATGCGGTTTCTTCGTTCTAGTAGGTTTTGTGAGATAAACATCAGACATGGAAGAAGGCAACTTCTAGCCGTTATTCCTACCTCGTTTATTACATCCTGCAGATTGATATCATAGACAGAGGTCATTGTAATATGTCATGATTTCTTTTATAATGTTCTTATCTTTCTATATTCATCATTACCTCAACAGAAACGCGTTAGCATACTTCAACCGTATTCATTTTTTATATCTAATAAATGATTTCATCGCAATATTTCATAAAGAAAAATAAAGAATGATAATATCATATTTCCTATACGGCGGATTCAATGTACCATCAGTTTGAATAAGCTATTCAATGTTTTATAATCTTAAATATTCGATCACCAAGTGTGTAGTGGTTTCTATTACAATTATGCCAACTTAATATTTTCCAAGGTGTACGTCTTACCTTGACAACTATGAACCTATGCGATGTTTGGCCAACAAGAAGTTGTCTTTCATACAATTGTAAGTGCAATATATTGTACATCTAGTATTATTCCACTGCATAACAATTTTTTAAATGTTACTTCTGTTTGTTCTGCATATGACATTTTCCACGAACTGGTCAATTTACGCCAATCTTACTGTACGTTGAAGTCAAATATTTCTATTTAAGAAATTTGTTTAAATTTCAGCGAAATGAACGTTGTCCATGACAACACGCGGACCTCGTCAAAACAGAGGCGCGCTACGCTAAGACTCAGGGGCGTTATTGTAACTGGTGAATATTTTGGAGGCTGATTTAAAAAGAACGTCATGATTTTAATGGAAGGGATAACGAGAATGTAAATACAAGAGATTTTCCCCCCATTCTTATCCTTTCCTGATATTTATTTTATTACTCAAACGAGTTTATTTTAATGTCCTAGTTATTAAGGCTACTTTTTAAAAGGTCACGCACTTGAAATTTTTTCTGAAATTAATTGTTTATTGTCAAAATAATTCATCAGAATGGTTTAAAATATCTGGAATGTTCTCTAGAATACTCGAGTATGTATCTTTACAATATTAGCATTGCAAGTCACTGGCACCAGATCAGAAAAATGCCTCCGTACGCATTATACCCTACCCCTAGGTATTCTATAAGAACCATGATCATGAACGGGAAAATATACTTACTCGTTTGAATCGCGCGAATCTGTGCTTACGGGAAACCTACCCTTACTTTTTAGACTTTTATAGGTATAGTTATTTCTTCTCGAAATTCTACATTGAAGAAAAAAAGAAAGTTTCGCATAATTTACAGTATCACAACGGATCAGAGGAGGAGGGCGAATGATTTAATTCATATTGTCTTTTATCAGGTCAATGAAATATTCCGTGACTTGTATGTCTAAATTTATCATTTAAGTTACCTCAACAGAAACGCAATAAAATAGAAAACGTGGAAGCTCCACAGGTCGCTCAACACAACAAAAACGAAAATGTTGCAGGTTAGGTTTGATTGAGCCTGTTCACGGACGGTAGTGGAAATGCATGCCACCGTCCACGCCCTCTAGCCCCGGGGTTGAGCAGAACTCAACATTTACACATGCTACAAGTACAAAAATCAATCTAGAAGCATCCGCAAATGTCATACGACGGTGCACATGGAACCTTCAATGATACACTAGCGTGTAATTCCATGAAAAGCGGCATATGGAAAACAATGGGCAGAACTAAACAAACTGGAATTTAGAAAGGGGATCTGAGGTTATGGAACCTGCGGATCACAGGAACTGCCAAAAGACAAAAAGCAGGCACCATATCCAAGGGGTGTTTATACAATACCCAAAGCTTTGAAAGCGGGAGATAGGAACCACCCAGGCCGAAACGATCATGCTGATAAACTAACGAGTACGAATAACACGACATAAAAGTTTAGTTTAATCATATTTTATTGTATATATAATTATATACATATTCAATACACACACACACACACGCACACACACACACGCACACACACAACAAGCATACATAAATACATCAATGTAAATATACAAAAGGGTTGGGCCAGAAGTTATAACAACATTATCGGGTCGTGCTGAACGATCTGAGAAGATCGAAATATTACAGCCCTGATTGAAGTCTTGAACACGTTAGTAAGAATTTTCTCGCATTTTTACAAAAAATGAAATCTTAATTATCAAGCTAAACAATTATTAGATCCGTTATAAGAGATTTTTTTATATAAAGACAAATATAATATATGATATATCCCAGTTTATGTACGTTTTGTAAATTTTATTGAAGCAGAAACGAATTACTAAATGTTTTGCGGCCACGTAGAACAGTCACATTGCATAAATAAAATCAATATGATATATTTTAGCTGTTACCCCAGTGCGTCTATTGCATACATGTTATATCTATGGAAACATGTGATGGTTGGCCAACAAAAGGTTGATCAAAGGGCTTTGGCTTGAGATATATACCATTCAAAGACATTTTGTAAATACTTTTACACACATTGTATAAACATAATATTAACGTGATAACTATGTTATTTAACATTGTTTCGCTGTATAAGAATTCTTGAACTTTTTTATTGATAAATACCTGATTTCTGTTTATATTGCATATATTTTTTTTATCTATTCCTTACCTATTTTGGTATTTTGCATAGAATTAAAATGTCCTTTTTTGATTATTTTGAAGCAACCCGTCTGCTATATTTTTTCCGCTACGGTTTCTTTTTGTTGTTGGCCTACTTTGCGATGCATGGCTCTATGGCTGTTTTGGTCGCTGTGTGCTTCTTGGAAATCTACCCTTATATTTTATTTTAATAAGATTATATAATGTGAGAACACAGAACACTACAAATTTATAATATGTACTTGTTTGATAACAGCATATGTTCATTGTTTTGCCGGAAGGGAAAATATTCTGTATTTAGGTTAAAGGTCAGTAATTCAAATCCTTCTTTGTTTCATATAAAAAACGACAACTTCAGGTCGTCTTCACGTACCTTTAGAGAACATCACTTTTTCCTACACCTATTTTTCATAAAAGTTCTATCACAAATTAACGAAAAAATGAAAAGAAAATAGGGGGTTATGTAGTTCCTAGTGAAATGCCAGTCAGTTGTGGTCTGCTACCCTAAAAATGGCGCATATTTGCTCTCGTCCGCGCAATAAACACCTACTTCCGGTTTCGATCTGCAACACTTGCCATGTGGGGTGTATGAACAAGAAAACCGTCTCATTTCATGCACAATGTATTCTAGTAGTGAAAAATGGTGATTAAAGCACTCGTTCTACACGAATTTGCGCAAAAAATGGGAAAATTAGGATCTATTTATTATGGACTTCTTTCGACTACACCACGGAAGCACATTTTCGACCGAATTACTGACCTTATCCCTTTACCTAAAAGCGGAAACCCTGTACTAAACTGATAATGACGGTGTTAAAGCCATTGAATTTATTGCGAACTTCGGCGTATAATGTTAGCATTCTGTTTTTGCCACTGGCCGTTAAAGACGGTGCCCCACTGTGTTCCTTTGTTTGTCATGGTGCGTTTGCTTTGTGTGAGTGAGCACGTCTGCGTGCTGTGAGTGCTTTTTGTGACATGGATTTCCCCTTTTAAGAGAGTTTTATTAATGTTCTGAAACAAGACTATGTATCTTTGATTTAAGATCCTGCATCATACGATTATTCATTTGTTTGAAAAAGTGCAGATTATTGGTCTTGAATTACGTAAATACATTGAAAGTGATCACTCTAGCAATAAAATACCCATATTTATAATTCATGTTTTTGCCTCAGGAAAGTAATACAAGACAGGAATTGAAAATACTTTGTCATGGGCTACAGAAAGCAAACTACTTTAATTATAAAGCTTTATATAAACGGTATTTTAGTACGAATTCCTCCGTGTTTTAATGGTTAAGAAGGGAGGAAAGTTTCTATGGCCGAAGCAACCCGGTTTCGATCCAGACACAGACATGTTTAAAGTTCTTTAAACTGGTTTAGAAACAGAAACTAATATTCTAATTCTCATTATAGAACCATTTTAAAAGAAAGATTATTGTAGCAAATATCTGACCAGTCCCGTTAAAAAGAAGTTAATTCAAATTAGTTTATCTAAATAATCAATTTTAAATAGATTATACGATTTCTAAAAGATTCAAAATGAAATTTTCAAATAGGCTAAATGTCGCTATACGAAGTACGCAGCACATAAAACAAAATATAAAAAGAACATCAACAAAAACATTAACCATGAGTTGCTACCTTAACCCTTACCATGCTAAATTTCTATTATGGACTGGTCCATCTTCCAATTTGGGCAGTACCATTTATCATTTGAAGGGGTGTTTACTAAAAATTTACTGACTGAATAGCGAACAGTGCAGACCATGATCAGACTGCACGGATGTGCAGGCTGATCTTGGTCTGCACTGGTCGCAAAGCCAGAATAACTTGCCGCCAGCAGGCTAAGGGTTAAGGGCTGGCTTAGATAGTTAAATAGCAATATGATTTCATTAAATGGATGGAAATGACAAATTGTATGAATTTTATGCACCTTCATCACCGTACATTCATATGTGGTCAGATAAACGTAATTAACTCCCAGATTAGCATTGTTACATGTTTCCGTCGTCTTTATATTGTGATCAGATATAGAATTGCAAGTGTAATGCTGATGCTGCTTTTGCACAGAGCGAGAGAGAGATAGATAGATAGAGAGAGAGAGCATTATCAATATTTAAAATGTTAAATACAGTGCTTAGCATTGTACTTACCTAGTTCAATGGTCTTTATTTAATCCATTGCATTTTAATCCAATTAGTGCTGAAGAACGAAAACTTCACATTATATCTGTATAATACATACATGTACACTACAATTCCAAAACATTTTAATTGATACGTAATTGAACATAAATCAGGATTTTGCTTATTTATATATTGATATTCCGCCCTTTACTTGAATTTTTAAAATGTTTTTCTAAAACGTCAATTTATGGTTATCAAAACGATTCGTGAATGTTCTGTTTTTGTTGCAAGACTAACGTATGTTACTGGCCTATACCTTGAAAAAAATCTGTAACATTTATAACGCCACTGGAAGCCTAAATATTGGTAAGACTTGAAAATGTTACTTTGGGAAACCCATAAACAGTGAAGAAATGCATGTAGGTGTATGAGGCATAATATAACTTCTTTAAACAAGTCTTTAAAGTTTGTAAACTAGTTGAATATTAAAATAATGCTGGAATAATTCACCCATCATAATTTAACAGATGTTGATATATACTTTTATCATCTAATCGGCCAAATTACAGATATAATGATAATAATAATAATGATAATAGTAATAATTAAAAATGACAATCGTGTTAAATATGCTTAGAGCAAATTTAAATAAGTGCCATCGCTTTTATATCAAGAATCAGAATGAAGGGAGTATTTTCCATATTTTTCTATATGAAAATACCTATCACTGAAAATCCATACACCTGCCGATGAAATAATGAGATAATACACGAATTATAGAAATGATTGAAGAAATCCTTCAGTGCCTAAAAATATGCATTTTGTCTCAGACAGCATGAAAGATTTTGAGGTGATAGGGATTGATTATCTTATCATTTTAGTAAAACTGATTTTTACCTTACACTGATATACTTAAATGTTCAGGTATACTTGTTGCAGTTTCTGCCTGTATCTTGTACTGATTTGGAATGTTGATATAAAAAAATGCAGCAGGTAATAAGCTACATTGAAAGCATGATATATTTCGTGGCGATGATACAAGAATAAACCAGCTTCCTCTGTCCATTGTTTAGATGGAGTTTATTGGAATCCTATACACATCGGATATTTTATAATTCCCCTTGTAGATACGTTGTAAGACGGATGTTTGGAGAAGGTAACACATAAAATGTAATTTTTACAATAGCCCAATTTATTTTATCATACTGATAAGCAGACATTTTATATAGCGATTAAGGTAATATTCAATGACGTTTTACAACTTTCTTATCTTTCTAAAATTGCCATTACATCAACCCTAATTTGTCCGGTACAACAGAAATGCAATAAAATCTTTCAAAATAGCAGTATCATCATGTTAACAGGTCTGATGGACGATTTAGTCGCAATGGTTCAATTACTCAAGGAATTATCAGTTGATTTTAGGAGACTGCTTTATGTCAAGGCAAGGACAAAATGTTATATGAACATTTTTGAAATTAAAAAATGCATATCCTTGGAAACATTTTTTTGCATATATCCAATACACAACCAAGGTAGCTCTAAGTTGTTTTAAAAATTGCATATTTGTTCAAATTACTTAAATATAATGGAAATGTGAAAAGAAAACACTACCTTTCAGATATTGTCACAATTTGTTATTACCAACGACATGAATGCAAAAAAAATGTACAGGGAAATTTAGGATATTGTATAGTTTAGATATGTATGTCGCAAAATACCGTCGAAGTTTACCGAAAATCCCTGTTACGGATGAAGTAGATCAAACAGTAGATCCATTTGAAAGACAAAATAAATTCATTTATTATAAAATTACCATATATATTAAGTCGTTTAACTGTTTTTTAATACTGGAAAAGGTCTGATCAAAATGTTCTTAAACTTGATAACTCTACACAAATTTGTATTCAGTTTCAAGACAGGAAATTATACAATTGTTTTTATGTATTTTGGTACATTTTTTTAATTATATCATTTACGGTCATATATTCCCTGTTAAAAAGATTGTGGTCTGTTGGAGATGCACCGGTAAGAACGTTAAGTGGAGTTTTTTACGTGACTGTATAATGTATTTCTGTGCCGTGATGTGCTTACTGTCGCTAGAGTGGCAATTTATCTTACTGTACGCCAGCTAACTATCCGCTCTCTTGATAAGCGGTATTACACGGAACACATGGAATATGAATAGTTGTAAAGTTAATTAGTATGTAAGTACATTTTTGTTACATTACATTAAAGGTATACAGTACTGTATGACACATACTGATCACTGATAAACTTATTTATCAGAAATAAATACTCTACTTTCGCTTCCGTCGTGTTTCGATCTTCAGCAAGGTCGGTACATGTTTCGGTTGGGATGAACTAGCTCGAAGACTTTCCTTTGTCAGTCTATACTCTGTTGCTTAACTACATAGCTGTTAAAGGGGGAACTAGAGTATATAAGCCACAGGATGGAGCTGGGACAGACTCTATAATTTTATGCAAGCTTCACATCAGGGACCCTTTTTAAAACAAAACATATCTGAAAAACAGTAGAGCTAGTTTGTTTTTTTCTTCTGAAAATTGGCAAATTTGTACATTGTGAGTTTTAACAGCTATTCCAAATATCTGATTCTGTAGTATTTTGCAAAGGCCTGTCGGGAGAAAATTTGAATTTGAATTTCTCAGGGAGGTGTGGCCAACGGACGAAACACTGTTTGTAAACAAAGCTTATAAATATACTTATAGCAGTATACATGTACTGTCCTCGTTTGTTGAATACAGTATTAAATTCTTATTCAATAAAATGTAATATGCAAGTTTAACTCAGTGTGGTCACAATAATCTAGCAGTTAAATTTAAGCAACAATAACATTTAAAAAGCAATAGGACAAAGTAATGACATCTGTCGTCTGCTTACTGCATATTGATTATTTTTAGCACAGGAGTGTTACACTTCAGAGCGGTCTCCCACGGTCTAAAAACATATTTCATGATAGTGGAACAGTAATACGAATCTATAACCATCGAATAGGATATGATATCACTAATTCCCTGCTCAGACTGAACATGTGTATTATTATTGGGCGGGCTGTAATTGGCGGCTGAGATAAAAAAAAGCCACTAAATATAATCTAGTTTGCATTCACATTAGGCAGTAGAATGTGGATTAAGGTATATGCATGCAAGAGTCATGAATATCTATAGCATTGTTGCATTATGGGAAGAAAACATGGATGTAGAAACATAGTTGTTTTAGGTAGCAGGGTACACTTCGAATTTTGGCCCCCGTCAATATTTGTTATAAATAGAACTTCGTGATTTTGGATGTCTGTAAATTAAGGTGAGAGATAATGATTATCAATTCTTTAGAAAATTTATACAGCCGATACATGTAAAATTCTGATGTCAGTTGGAAAACTAACTGCTGGTAGCTTTGTATTATCAATGAGACACCTTTTCGCGGAAAAATTCAAATCACGGAAGGGTTCTGTGCTTGATGATTGATACTCAGAAACATTTTCACTATTTTATGAAAAAACGAGCTGGATGGGCCCCCATTCCGTTTATATCCTGACGTTCAGTAAGGACTTTTAAATTGAGAAATGCAATAAAATTGGGCATTGTTCTTGCAGCGGGATCATTGCAGGCTTTTCAAACAGTGCAAAATTGATGATTTTGGCATGCTATTTTTCATGGATGGTGTAAACCTTTCGTTTTGATAACTTTCTTTAATCTTGTATGAGAATCCTGATCTTGTCATTAATTAAAAGCACAAAACATGCACACAATTTATAAAATGGCCACCCAGATTCTGCTCATAAGGGAAGTGCAATATTGCGACTCGCTACATGTAAGACCGTCCTTGCCCAAAATTTTCGCATCTAAGTGTACCCTGCTACCTTAAAGGAAAGAACTGTAATAAACAAAAAAGATAACAATCAAGGAGGCCTGCAGATATATAAAGGAGATGTAAAATTCACAGTAATTGAATCCATTGTTTATAAGCACTAAAGATAGACATGCAGTATTCTCCCGCCAAAATGTCAGATTTTGTGGGAAAGCCAAATAAATTTTAAAACCATAAGCGAATATATCTCAGTGCAACGTCATTAAAATCGGCTCCTTACTACTTTAAATTTTCAGTTCCATTTAACGCCAGTGGTTTACAAAAAAAAAAATACCTGCAGTTAAACATAATTCGGAATGGCCCATGCTCTGTCATATATTACTTCCTTGGAGAATGTACAAATCTCTTTACTTAAAATCTGTTAATGTGTTTTGCAGACTCTTGACGAGCACTAAATGCCTTTTGCCTTTCATTTTAAGTGAAGCCGTATGACAACAGGACACTTCCATTCTGTTACATATTGTTGTATGCTATTTCGGCAAGTTTAGGCTATAACAAAATATTGCTTTTCATAACCACCGGATAATGCCGAAATCGCATACGGAGAATGCCGAAATCGCATACGGAGAAACACGTAATCAAACGGAAATTGCCGATTGCCATTACGGGTCAAGTACTTTAAATACACATTAGTATCGAAAAAATTAATGTTCTTGTCCTGTTCTTTTAGGATGGCTTCGAATTATCAGCATGATGGTGCAGATGGTACACAGTGTCCAATTTGCTTCGAACAGTTTCGAGATCCAAAGGGACTTGAATGCTTGCACACATTTTGCGAATCTTGTATTCATGAATACATCATTAAACTAAAAGAAAAGCGAAATATTCTCAACGGCATAGAATGTCCTCTTTGCAGACATGTCACAGCTGTAAAAGATTCAAGTCAGTCTCCTGAAAACTGGGCTAAATCATTACGACCAAATTATGCATTGGTATCGCTTTTAGAAACAATGCAATCGTTACAGGAGGGACATCACACAAAAGAAGAGCATAAATGCTTTCCTTGTTCAGCTCAAGATCTTGATATACCTGCTTCTGTTTTCTGTAGAACATGTAAAGAACACCAGTGTGATGACTGTCAAAAGAGCCACGAGCGATTTACATATATGAAAGGCCATAAAATAATCATATTGGAGTCTGGACTCAAACAAACAGGTCGTAAGAAGTTGCGAAAAATTTGCCAATGTGATATACATTCAAAACACCTAGAATTCTTGTGCACAGATGAAAATGTTCTTTGTTGCAGTACGTGTGCTGTTGTCAAACATCGAAAATGCGATAATGTGATTGAAGTAAGCGAGATGGCTTCTACAGAGAAATTACGGCAATTAGATGTACAGAATGAGGTTTCGGGTGTGAGAAATCAAGTCTTATCAGTTTCAAAGTTCCTTTCAAAATCAGAGGATCTCCTGACATCTCAGATAAAAGCATTACCGGATTTGCTGGAGGAAAACAAGCACAAGTTCGTCAAGAATTTTGATGAATTTTCAGCCAAAATTCTGAATGATGTAGAAAAGATTAAGCAGCAGAAGTTCGCCGCGATATCTGAAAAGAAGCGAAAATGTAAAGAGATTGAAGACAAACTCGGTGCGGTTCTGAAAACCGTTGATATTTCACAGTACGCAACACCGCTTCAGTCATACATCTTACACCATCGACTAAACAACTTAATGAGAGAAATATCTGATAAAAAGTCAGATGTTTTCCCAAATCTCAAAGAGGAAAGTATAAAGCTAGAGTTTGACCGAAACCTCGTGTCTCTAGTAAATTCCAAATCTCACTTCGGATCAGTTCGTGTAGATTCCAAATTGAAACAACACGATACCGTTCCCGATTACAGGGTTGTATCCTTGTCCGCAGAGAAAAAATTAGGCAAAGATGGAACTGTTGCATTTATAACAGGAATAGATTTCATTGGAAATGGAAAATTCCTAGTTGTTAA
Source organism: Mercenaria mercenaria (assembly GCF_021730395.1). Taxonomy (NCBI): domain Eukaryota; kingdom Metazoa; phylum Mollusca; class Bivalvia; order Venerida; family Veneridae; genus Mercenaria; species Mercenaria mercenaria. Next base: position 6,975,807 of record NC_069378.1, read on the forward strand.
TAACATATCAAAATCAGTTGATTTAAGAAATGAAAAATTAGAAGTGGAATATACATATCGATTGGAATTTAATCCGCGAGATATTCTTGCCCTGAGTGAGAACGAATTTGCAATAACTAGGTCATTTGGAATTGAGGTTTATAACATATGTTCTAAAAGCTCCATAATGCACAAAGACACGATTACTACAACAACCGAAAATTACTCTCTGTCACTCCTAGATGATGATCATTTTGTGGTTGGTGTTTTTAACAATACAAAGCCAGCAATAATTGTTTCTCGAAGTGGGACAGAAGAACACTTTAACCTTGATTTTCCACTAAGAAAGTACGATATTAAAACATCGCAGTGTTTAGTTTTAAACACAGGAGATGGGTCAACTCTTTTCCTAACAATTATCAATGACAATTATATACATGTTTTTGATCTGACTAACAAAACCTGTACTAGAGTGACCCACCCATCTGTGATACAGCCGAGGTACATATGTGTCGGTCCAATGGACACAATTTTTGTGAGTTGTTATGGATCTCATAAAATTGCACAAATATCACAGCAAGGAAAGGTAATAAGTGTTCTAGATGCTCCCCGGTATCTTAAAGCGCTTTCATACTCTCGGTTGTGCAAGAAGCTGATTGTTTCAACTGGCGATATGCCATACTCCTTGCATAGTTTTCACGTTTGTTAGTTGTTATACATGAGTAAACTATGAGTTTACTTTAAAATGCTATGTTGTATTTTATTTGTTTATGGATCAGTTTTTAAAGTGTTGTTGATTTGATGATTCAGATGCTTTCGAAGGAGGGGTCTGTTGGTCGGTACCAATGCGTTTCTGGATGATAACTCAAGAACGCTTAAGCCTAGGATCATGAAAGTTGACAGGGCGGTTGGTCATAACCAGTAGATAATCCCTATTGATTTTGAGATCAGTAGGTCAATGGTCAATTCAATTCAATTTATTTGCATTATATGGCCTCCGGCCCAAATACAATATATACAACATGAGATAAACATAATGCATGAGGTTATGACATAAACAGCTGGACGGCATAGTCAATGTTAAACCATGATGACGTATTATAGTTAACAATGCATATCAGAATTCATATTTAACTGAACATTTCTAAATATTTGTCCCTCTCTTTAAAAGAGTAGTAAAGATACATGGCAACTTTTCTAATTAAATTCACATTTTCGTCTGACATCAAAGAATAAAACTTTTCTAGGGTTGGATATTGACAATAATACATAGGTAGATATTTTTTACGAATATCAGCATATAAAGGGCATGATAACATGAAATGATATTCATCTTCCAGTACAGTTTCACAGTACAGACATACTCGATATTCTCTAGATATGTTATAATGTCTACCTTTTTCTATCATTAAACAATGCGAAGAGCTACGGAATCTTGCCATACAATTTCTAAATTTCTCAACATCTATTGCAATAATATATTTTTCAACTCCAAAACAGTATTTATAGTTACAATAGTATTGCAGTTTAATATTGTCTCTACACCTTGACTGCCAGTTTTGTATGAACTGGTCTTTTAAAGTTTGAACGTACTGAATTAGAAATATCCTTGGGTTTGCAACATTTTGTGTTTCCCATACATATCCAAACCCATTGCTGTATAAATTACGCTTAACATCAGTAACCCAATTTTCAAACCCTATATTGTCATAATACATAAGCATTTCATAACACAATCTTGTATATCTATCTTTAGGAAGATTAAGTAATCTTAACCAATATTTAATACATCGTTTTGAAGCATATATGTGCATAGGATATCTTCCTGTATCCCCAAGTACAGCATCATTACATGCAGAGTTATATACATTCAAAAATCGTTTGCAAGCATATACCTGTACTGTTTCTATGCATTGTGGGTGTTTTAAACCCCAAAGTTCAGAACCATACAACATAATAGATGCAATTTTCGAATCAAACACTTTAAAAAACGTTTTATATGGCAGACAAGATAAATGTTGAAGAGAACTAAAAATGTACATAAGTACCTTCTTCGCTTTCACAGACATGACCTCTGCCATTTTATACATTGATAATCTGTTTGTAAAGAATATACCGACATAAGTAAAACCATTGACAATTTCAAGCTGTTTGCCATTATATAACCATTTTTCTCTTCTCGCCAACCTTCCACCTCGTTTAAATACAAGTACTTTCGATTTCGTGATGTTTACAATTAATTTACTCCTTAAACAAAACTGATATAAAACATTTAATTGTTTTTGTAAGCCAACAACAGTATCAGAAATCAAAGCAATATCATCAGCAAACATAAGCAAAAAAATTTCAACAATATCTGGAAATAACTGAATCCCTCTGATGTTATCTTCACATAACATTGAATAAAGTTCATTTATGAACATTGCAAATAAAATGGGGCTCAGACTAAAGCCCTGGCGTAAACCAACCGGACACGTAAATATGTCTGACACACCCTCGTTGGTTCTTACACATGCTTTGACTGATGAATAAATGCCCTGTATTGACTTATATTCTTGCATAAAAACTACTTTTTTCACTGGATCCGCCCATGTATTAACGGGAGAAAAATCGTGTGCAAACAAGGCAATTCACGTGCTGTTAATACCCGATTTTTATTTTTGAAATGCTTTGCCAGGGATATATGTATGTATTTTTACGCACACTGATATTTGGCATCTGCGTCTTGTTTCTTCCTTAACAACCTCATCTTGTAGCATTATAAATACAATGTAATCCATAGTATGTTTAGCTGTATCTGTTTCCAACCCCAAACGTACTGCCCCCACCAATGTACGCCCTAGCTTCTCTTAGAGTTCACTCCCTTTACAAAGCGTCTGTTCAGTTATTGTAAATAACTGTGAATAAATAAGTATCGCGTGTAACTTGTGCTATTGTTCGTTTTTAGGTATTATATTTATGATTTTGGTAAGTATCAGTCGGTATGTTTTTATCTAATTTCTCGAAGAATTTATATAAACAGCTTGGAAACTTGACACTACGTTCGTACTTATCCGTACTCCAACTGCGTGTCCGTACTCAATATAACTCGAATGCAAAGTTATTATTCTTGAAATTGTGATCGAGTCCACCAAATTGTAAAATGATATGAACAATTATTGGTAATTTTATGTTTGTAATAATGAGAGATAAAAAATCGCTTAAAACCCTTTAGGAGGTGCTTTTGATAGCGTTGTTTATTTCCGGGCCCTGGATATGGATATTTAAAACATGTTTACCGTTTCCAAGAACAACTGGAATGGTAAATAAAAAATGTACCGGAATCGTCAAGTCATCACGTATGAAAACAATGCATAAATCGTCGTGAAATATATTTTTATGCAAGAATAGCGACAATACACGTTTGTTTTGTGTATTAACATCTGCAGAAGCCCTTGGGATATGTTTGTGACCTCGACCTTCGGTCTCGGTCACAAACAATCCCGCGGGCTTCTGCAGACGTTAATACACAAAAAAACGTGTATTATCCCTACATAAGTGACCCTTTACACAATTTCGTTTTAATATATCATACAAAATCGACCGATCGACTGAATCAAAGGCTTTTTGAAAGTCTATGAAAGCTACATATACAGGTTTCCCTTTCATACATAAGTATTTATTAACAATGGAATATAAAATAAAAGCATTGTCAACTGTAGTATAACCCGCTCTAAAACCTGCTTGGGATTCCGAAAGTTTGTTATAAGCCTCAACATAAAAGGTAAGTCTTTTAGTAATTATTGATATATACACTTTACTAAAAACATCTAGTAATGCTATACCCCTGTAATTATCAGGGTTGCTATAACTGCCCTTTTTGTGTAGTGGTATAATGACTGATTTTGCCCAGTTATCTGGAAATTCACCTCTAGAAAACAATCTATTAAAAAGTTTACATATAAATGGCAACAATACATGTACGCCATACACTAACTGATGGGGTACAAGACTACCTCCAGACGCTTTATTTATATTCAGCGCTTTAACACTATGTAATATCTCTTCATTAGTAATCTCAGAGTTAAAAATTAACTGTTCTATATCATCAAAATTTGTATCTATATCAAAAGTGACACATACATTGTCACATACATGGTTATTTTCTACAGTATTCGAAAATAAATTACTGAAATGATCATACCATTTGTCCAATGATATAATATTCTCTGATTTAGGCTTATTTAATACCCGTTTGATTTCATTCCAGAATTTTCTGGAGTTATTAACAGAGGACTCGACTTTATTTAAATATTTTCTGTTAAACAACATTCGTTTATGTCTACACAAATTTTTATATCTACATTTACTTTCTACATAAGCATTCAAATTCTCATCACACCTGTGTTTCCTGAATCGTTTCAAAAGCTTTTTAGTAGAACGTTTTACCTGCTTACATTCTATATCAAACCATTCATTGTATTTAACTGGTTTGCCTTTTCTTCTTACCTTTTGAAAACTAGTACTACTGTTGCAAATCACAGTTTCAAATTCCTGAATTACTGAATTTATATGTGTTTCATCATCTGACAACATAGTTTCTAGATTTGTAAAAACCCATTTAGGATGTTTTCGGATAAACAATTTAAGTACTCCTCACAATTATCCTGATTTAGGTCATAAACATGTCAGTACGTTTACAATTATTAACAGGTATATCACCTTGCTCTATCTTCAAACCCAACGATAAAGGAACATGACTACTTTCAGTGCAAGAATTGATCTCAAACAATGTAATTATATCAAACAAATGTTTCGTCACAATATAATAATCTATGACACTACATCCGTTATTGTTAATAAAAGTGAAGCCATCACCTCCATCATATCTACTAAAGCGGCCATTCACAATATAACATGAGAACACTTTACAAAACTCTAACAGCTCGTGTCCAAATTTATTAGTTTTGGTGTCACATGATACCCTTTCAATGTCAATATCACTGTCAATTATATCGCTAAACTCTTCTAACTCCGGTATATTGTCCGGACATACTGTGTAATCAGGAAGATTAGCAGTTCTGGCATTAAAATCGCCACATAAAAGTAAAGCAGTGTCTAGAAAATTATTACTTATAATATGGTCTTCTAGTTGTTGCAACGCAGACATGACAACATTATTATAAACTGGCGAATTTTCTGGTGGTATATATAACGATACATAAAGTATATCTCGATCTAAAGACAGTAACTTGCTATCTATTATTAACATCACTCCAAAACTAAAATTGTCACAAACACGTTTAAAATAACTAGCAATGTTGCTTTTTACCAAAACTGTTACACCACCCATAGCTCTACCTCCTGCAAAAGACTGTTTAGCATTACAAGAGAAAATTGTATATTCATTGAAATATTTGTTACAATAGTCAGAGTCACAATCCCAAGTTTCTTGTATTCCGATTACATCATATTTTTTAATAAATTCAATTATATCAGTAGCAAACAATTTCGATTTGAAACCTTCAATATTCCAAGATAAAAAATGTATGTCCGTCTGTACAGGGCTTTGGCCTTCATCCTATCTGGAATTTACCTTGACTCGAGCTGGCCTATCATCATCCGAGGTCACAGTATCCATATCCGGGGCAGGATTTAAATCCGGACTCCCATCCCGGTGTCTAACGGCTCGTTTAAATGTTCTGGATTGTCCATCAAAGTCGCCAGTCAACGGTGCTGCCTTTGGTCTAAAGGCTACAAGTTTACCGTTTTTAAAGTAGCCAGTTAGTCCTTCCTTCTTGAGCTCCTTTAGCTTTTGTCGCTGTAGGAATGATAAATCATTCGATACCCGGATTCCTCTATCTCTTAAAGTTTCTCTGTACTTGAATAACTCAAATTTATGATCACTATTCTTAAATTTTACAATCACCATTCTTGGTTCATCATCTTTCAATTCACCGACCCTTTTAGCACTATCAATCGAATTTATGTTAAGCTCATCCGGTTTTCCAACTACATTTAAAACATTTTCAGACACCACATGCTCCAAGGATACCAATTCTGACTCCGTTTCTTTTAGACCGAAAATTCGTAGCGACGGTTTCAACCTTTCAGACTCCATAATATTTAACTGTATTTCAATATTTGTCAAGCGTTCTTCCTTCGTTTCATCTGCAAGAGACAGTGTCGCTACATCACTATTCAGTACTTCCTGTCCGTATTCAAGTATATCAACTTTTGCTTTAACCGATCTGATTTCATCCTTCAGACTTCCGATCTCTTTTTGTAAACAAACAACTTGCTCTTTAACTCCTTTAACTTCCTCTTTAGTGTCAGCTATAGCATACAGAATCAACCTCGTGTTAAGGTCAATGGTGGGGTCATCAGGGTTAATACTCATACCCGGACTCTGTATGGGTCCAGGGTTAGTCTCCACATCGGACGATAATATCAACAAACGTCTGTAATAATAGCTATACTGTCCTCCGAACGAAACACAAGATGACATATATCCTTGCATCGTCCCATGTGTTGACAAAGATGTCCATGTGCATATTTCTGTATGCGACTCTGAAAGTTTCTCCTTTAACCATTCATGTGAAATCATAACTCCAGATAGCGCTAGTGTAATGAACAAAGAATATGTACAACATATGAAACTTCTCAGGTGAATGTCAGATCCTTTCGTGAATTTATTATATTTCCCGTATTTATAGCACCTTTTATTCACTTTAGTTGACAACGCAAACGCACCAATTCGAGCACGATAGGTATCAATATCAATGCCCATTATTACTGTGACCACAACGCGCTTCCGTAGAAAATGTTCAATGATAGTCCATCAGTACACCTTGTACTAATCCTCAATTATCGCCGATAAATTTATGTCAGTGAGCCAGTACAATAGCCACTATATATTCAAAGGTATACAAAATCAATCATGCGTTATACACAGTAGTTTATATCGAGAAAAGTTTGACAAAATATTTCAAAACTCACAGTTTTATATCCAAAAATTACTCCAAAATAATCCAGTTTTCCAACACTATAAACACACTATCACAAAGTGCACTTTCTCAGTTATCGATCAATGTCAATCTCAAGTCACAAAGTTCAGTATTTCTATCAAAATTTACAATTTGAGCAGAGCATAAAAATTACGTCTTGTCATAACCTCACACTTTTTCACTCTTCAAGGTCAAAGTGACCCAGAAATGTAAAACAGTTTTCGGATGATAACTCAAGAACGCTTGGGCCTATGATCATGAAAGCTGACATGGAGGTTGGTCATGGCCAGCAAATGACCCCTATTGATTTTGAGATTGGGCCTAGGATCATGAATATTAATAGCGAGGTTAATCATGACTAGTAGATGACCCCTATTGATTTTGAGGCCAGTAGGTCAAAGATCAAGGTCACAGTGATCCGAAACAGATAAACAGTTTCCGGGTGATAACTCCAGAACGCTTGGGCCTAGGATCACGAAAGTTGATAGGGAGGTTGGTTATGACCAGCAAATGAATCCGACTGATTTTGGGGTTAGTAGGTCAAAGGTCAAGGTCACAGTGACCAGGAGCAATCAAACGGTTTCTAGATGATAACTCAAGAACGCTTGGGCCTAGGATCATGAACGTTCATAGGGAAGTTGATAATACCAGCAGATGAACCCTAATGACTTTAAGGTCAGTAGGTCAAAGGTCAAGGTCACAGTGACCTGGAACAGTTAAACGGTTTCCAGATGATAACTCAAGAATGCTTGGGCCTAAGATAATGAAAGTTGATAGGGAGGTTGGTCATGACCAACAGATGAATCCTACTAAATTTAAGGTCAGTAGGCCAAAGGTCAAGGTCACATTGACCCTGAACAATTAAACCGTTTCCGGACGATAACTTGAGAACGCTTGGGCCCAGGATCACGAAACTTTATAAAGAGGTTGATCATGACCAGCGGATGACCCCTATTGCTTGTTAGGTCAGTAGATCAAAGGTCATGGTTACATTAACCCGGAACAGTAGAACTTTTATGTACAGGGACCAAATAATTTCAGTTCCTTGTGCAATTACTGAATGCATCAAGGGGGCATGACGTGTTCTACGAGCTCTTGTTAGTTATTGGTTTTCCCCGTTCTGTTTTTAGTATTTCGTTTGTATAATATAAATACTTTGATAAATACTAAAAACCAAAGCTAATGAAAACACCTGTATCTGCGCAGTCTGGTCAGGATCCATGGTGTTCGCTAAAGGTTTCTCTAATTGCAATAGGGTTTGAAAGCGAATGCGCAGGCTGGTCTGGATCCATGCTGGTCGCAAATGCACCGTGTTGGTTTTCTCATGGCGCGGCTCATATATAGTTTTAAACTTTGTTAATTGTAGAGTCACTTTTAATACTGAAAGTCAACAGTTGGGTCACGAAGTGGAATAGTGGGTCTTTGGCACCCAACTATTTTTTTACTACTTCCCCAATGGTCTAGCGGGTTACCCCTTTGAAACAAGCCTAGCGTGTTAGGAACTGATAAGTGGGTCTCTTTGACTTTAACCGATTGGTGGGTCAAAATTTTATATATAAATTTTATAGGGACCCTTCAATTCGCCAATTATAAGTATATCACATATTTTTGTTGTAAATATGTAAAACAAGTTTCTAGAAACTTTTAGAAAGATATTTATATATACATGTACAGGTATAAGAAAGGTATTTTTCTGGACTAGTTGTCTTTGGTTTTAGATAGATTACGTTTGATACTGTTAAAATTTCTACAAAAGACCTGTTACCAGAAGAGTTATCTTTGTCAGCAATTTAGGGAATTATTTCGACAGTGTTTTGCAAGGACCATATATTTAAACAAAAGATAAGTTAATAATGTTAATGTTTTGTACTATTACTATGTGCAGTAATAAACATGTGTATAAGTAATTTTGTACATGTGCATTTATTGCAAAACTCTTGTCACCCTCCTAATGAAAATTAAAATGGTTGAAAACACTGTTTTAAAGTCTGTAAAAGACATGAATTTACAAATACATTATTTATGTAGTATGATATGTAATGTTTGCGTCAATTAAGAACATAGGTATAGATAATATCAGTAGTTGACAGATAATATAAAATGTACAGCTTTGAACTGCTTTATAATGTAACATATCCATGCGAATAAAGAAATTATACTAATATATTGTTATAGTCCGTATAGTAGTCCGCTACAGGTCCTAAGACCGGTTTCGGGGACTATATGATTGCGCTTTTCCGTCATACCATCAGCCAGTCCGTCCACACTTTCGTGCCCGGTCCATAATTCTTCCATCCGTCAACAGCTTTTAATATAGCTTGTAAAAATGTTCACAATAATCAGATGACATATCTTGCGCAAAGTCCGGATCACTAGCTCAATGGACAATGGCTTACATGGAGGCCAATGATCAACAAGTTTTTTCTTGCCCGTTGTATAACTCAACCAAGAGAGTGAAATATGAATTGGCAGAGATACTTCCCTTTACAACACAATATTTCATGCATAAGTGGGATTTTAATCGTATCTGACACCGATGTCCCCTCAAAGGTCAAGATCACAGTTGGAGGTCTTATGTCATCTCCATAACCCTTGTGTCCACCAAGGGATTTTAGAAACACTTAGCACAAATGCTTAGTTTGTATATGATTTGACTTAGTGACCTCATTTTTTCTATTGAAGACTGAATTCTGGCCAGCATTCATGTAAATCAAGTACAAATTTTAGACCTTTGTGAATAAAATCATGAACAAAAATATGCAAGATACAAAGTCCGTAGACGATGCTGTTTTCTTTGGCCTAGATTTGATGACAGCATCCAAACACGTTTTTTAATTATGTACATTTTCACACGAGATTATCAAATTTTGAACTTGATCGATATTTCATATAGAGAAACATTCCCATTAGGTTTCATTTTAGTCAGGTAGAGGATGCCACCAGTAGAGTATTTTTGACAAGGTTTCGTTTGAATTTACCAAGTGGCCAATATTTGACAACAGATGACATAATTTCGAGCTTAACCTAAAATACATGGCTAAAAGTCAGGAAAAGCCACATGCAAAGAACGCATCCGCCAACAGTTTTCATGAAGATATGCATTTTGATCAGGTTTCAAGCAGATCAGCTGCAAACGCGGAATCAATACATTTTTTCTATGATTTGACCCAGTGGCCTATTTTTTTTTAAACACGACCTAGTATCGCAATATCTATTTTACTTTGATTTCATAATATAATGCATGCTGATCATTGTATGTAGATCATGCAGAGAATCATAGCTCTGTAGTGTTAATGAGGATTTCTATTGTTTAAAGTAGAAGGCCAGATGACACTGTACCAAATTCTTTCGAGATTACGGAGGAAAACATGCCTACCATGTTTATTTAAGACTGGGTCAAAGTGTGGCATCTAGAGTGGTAAAAGGCCAGTTGATGATGATGATGAAAAAAGAAAGGATGGTTTATTTGCGGTTTGTCAGTATTTGAATTTTTAGGGAATTGCCCTAATCCGTTTTTTGTTTGTTTTGTTTTTATTGTAACAGAGTTTATAACAATATAAAAATGTGTTTATCAGTTTACATACATCAGTTAGACTCCATTACATTTCAACTTCTTTTATAACATACAAACTATCTAAGTCATTGTTCAGTTGGATGTTTCGGCTAAAAGACATCTAACTCAGAAAAAGAAAGTTGAATCTTAAGCTCTACAAATATTATCTTAACTTGCTTCTTAAGATATTCAAATATAACATTTGATTTGGAGGGAAGCCTCAAATAATTTGCACAAAATTTACTTCTGTTGCAAGGAAAAGTGCAAACATTACAATGTACAGCATGTATTATATTTCAATCACTTTGCAAGTTTATATCAGATAATAATTTGTAAATTGAAGTAATATCATCATTGTTTAAATTGTTGTTGTGTTTGAAGGTCAAAATAAGGATAACCCAATGCATTTTGAAGTCATGCGGTGTTTCTCTAGAGTCCGAGTTTATAGGCTTAGAAACTAGAATGTTAAATTTTCTAATACTTATAAGTAAATAAGGAAAGCTAACGCAAAGAGCACAACTCGGTAGCTTGGGGCTTCCGGCCAGAACAGCAAAGATATCATCTCTGATCGTCTCTATTAATGGAAGTAGCTAGCCTATTCCTTACACGAGTCTGAGGTAGAGAACGAATAATTTCTGTCAAATCGTCATCTCCTCGTCCGGAGATTGAACTCGAGTCAACCAAACAAGATCTGTTTGTTTTGAAATGGTTTACTTATTTGTTAGATATGATTTCTTTATTACGGTTTTTTCGTTTTTGAAGGTCTTTTTAGATAAACATCAGGAATAGAAGAAGGCAACTTCTAACTCGCTTATTATTACATCCTGCAGATTGATATCATAGACAGATATCGTAATAATATTTCATGATTTCTTTTCATAATGTTCTTATCTTTCTACATTTATCATTACCTCAACAGAAACGCGTTAGCATACTTTAACCGTATTCATTATTATCTATCTATGAAATGATTTTTAGCGTATTTTTCCAAGAAGAAATAAAAATCCGAAGCATCATATTGTATTTCCTGAAAGAAATTTTGTTTTGTAATTAGCGTGTAGCTCATTTATATGACTGGGCATTTTCTTTCAAGTTTTATTCAATAATTCAATCCTAATCGCATTGCATTATGAAATATATTCGGTCAAAGTACTTTAATTATAGTTGTTTCTATTACAATTATCCCAGTATGTCCATCGCAAACTCAATGTTTTCCATTCCAATGTTCTTTTTACCTCGATACCTATGAACCCATGTGATGTTTAGCCAACAAGAGGTTGTCTTTTACGCACACTGAATGCAATGTATTGTGAGTCTCACATTATTTCACTGTATAATTTTTTTTAAGCGAACTCCATTTTTTGAAAAAATGACTTATTTCTGTTTATTTATTATTTTGCATATGACTTTTTCGAGTTAATAGGAGAATTTAACACCTGGTCATTTTTATGACTGTCCTCTGAAGCCAAATCTTTCTTTTTAAAAATTGATTTTTTGTTCGGATTTCTTGCAAAATGAACGTTCTCCATGTCAGCACGCGGATGTCGTCATAACAACGTCACGTTAATACTAAGGAGAGTTAGCGTAACCTTGGCGCATTTTTTTCGGGTTGATACAAAATGAGCGTCATAATTTTCAATAGAACCAATAGAGGGGATGTAAATACATGTATAAGATCTTGTCCTTCATTTTTATTATTTCCTGGTATTTTTAATTATTCGAATGAGTTTGTTTTTAATGTCTTGGTTATAAAAACTACTTTAAAAAGCTACGGACTTGAACTGTTCCTAAAATTAATTGTTTATTGCCAAAATAATCCGCCAGAATGATAATAAAATACTTGAGTATGTACAATATAAACATTTGCAAGTTTATGAAATGTAGTTGTTTGATAACAACGTATGTTTATTGTTTTGCCGGAAGAGAACTGCCCTCTTATCTAAAAATAGCTTTCAGGCTGTACATAATCCAGATAGTTAGCATGCAAGGAAACAATACAACACATTGTGTGTTACAGGAGAAAAAACAACAGAAGCAATTGTTCCTAGTAAGAACTGATGTAATATTAAAATCAAAAATAATTATGCGTTTGGCCAAACGTTTGCATTAATTTTCAGTTTCAGTTTAGTTATAAAAATAATATCAAGATACTGTAGAAACAGTTTTCCAGAGAGGTTTTTTTAATCCATATTCATATTTGAAAATGGATTTTATATACTTGCATTTTAATCTAACTCAATGAAATTGCAAAGGTCATGCCTCATTCGCCATTTTGATCCAACCAAAGTTCACTTTGAAACTGCTATTAACTGAGAAGTTGAAAGGTGTGTAATTAGGACATTTTACTTGCTCTTTCCTTTTGAACTATTAACGCCCGAAAACCTATGTGAATCTCCAGCTTTACACCTCTTCCTTTTCGGCTGAAACTCTAAACAGACCTTCTTCGTTTGGCATTTATACTGTTCTACATGATTTCTTATTTGTTTATGTTACAATCTATTGCAATCAATAGAATATTTTCCATTGTTATGAATAATAAGAATCTCTATTAATAGACATAAGGTATTGAGACAAATGAATAATCTGAAAACTGAATGTTTTGCCTTTCTTTCGGATATGCAGCGTTTCTATCTTCTTTTTTTTTTTTTGGACATATTTCATTCTTCTTGAATTTTTATGTTTAACAGAAAAAAGAAAGATTAAAATAACTTACAATTTCACAACGGACCAGAGGCGGAGGAGAAATGACTCCAGTTGTAAATGTCTTGTTTCAGGTCTGTACTTGTATGTGTATTTTTTTTAAATTTTCATTACCTCAATCAAAACGAATGAACAGTGTAAGTGTCATCGTGTTTGAGAAAGGCAATCTAACCTCCAAGAATTATCATAATCGTTATAAGAGACTATATTACACTACATCAAATACAACATTCCATGTAAGTTTTTTGAACTTTGTCAATGTTGAAACGAATAACTTAACATTTAACGGCAAAACGAATTTGAATTACAGCACAATCACATTGCATAAATTCAGTATTATATGTTTTGGCTCAATGTTTTCCAGTTACCCCAGTCTTTTCATTGCAATTTACTGTTCCCATTTCACAGCAATTTTACAACCTTTATAAATGTTATATCTATGGAATCATGCGATGGTTTGATCAAAGGGTTTTGGCGTTCAAAGACATTTTGTAAATACTTTTATATGTAAGTATCATCCTTACACATCGTGTTGCAATACATTATTTCACTGCATTAAAAATTCTTGAACTTTTTCATTGAAAAATATCTGATTTCTGTTTATACTGGTACATTAGATTAAAGTTACCGCGTGTTCTGGCATTAGGATTGTAACAGAAGTATTTTTATCGATAGTAATTAAGCGTATCTATATACCTCATTAACGTTCTGATATTTGGAACATGACTGCTATTACAAATATACAATGTGAATGCAATTCTTTTCTATGAATCAACAGATGTCAAATGTTGCCCAATTACCCAGTACGCTGAATGCATATAGTTCAGTTGGATATAGGCTAAAAAAACAAGGAGATAATTTCTTATGAAATGTGGCATTCAGGAGAATACATTGACAAGAAAATAATTTTTCACATGCTTTTACATTCAAAGTTACATTATTTTCGAACTGAACTGAATTTCCGACTGACTTGATATCCATACTTTTAACGCTTTTTATTAGCTTTTTTTTATTATTGTTTCAGTTATAATAGGACGTAAATATAAATAAATCTAATTAGTTGTCCGTTACCTCTAACATGCCAGCCGAAACATAGATAAACTAGTACTCAGGTGTCTAGCATGGAACACATCCTCTACCGACATGAACAATATAGCGCCGGCTATTGGATAGACTGGCTCCCGTCCCTATGTTTGTTCTTATTTACATATTATATCAGTTTTATTCATCAAAGAGGGAAGTAACTACAGCAGGCTGTTTCTGCATGGACATTTTTTATCATTGGTTCAGCCATCAGATAAAATTGTGCTATTTTAGAGGCTTCAGATTTTCTTATAAAATGTTTCCAGTATTTTTATAAAAATAACCATGCAGCCAGGGAGCCAGGCTAGCTAGTGGATAATACCTGGAGAAAATGTCCCTTTATTAAGAGAACAATTCTTTTGAACTGTACTAATGAGTTGGAGAAAATATGTTGGCAAAAAAGGCATCAGTTACTCATACTGCGTTTGGTCTGAGATTGTTTTGAACATTTCCAACAGAAATGATGAACTATCATGTTTTTATGTTACAATATTTATATTGGTTCAATCTAGAAAACACTGTCAGTTTGTACAATTTCGAACATTCGATAAAAGCAAATGGATTTGATGTTCCATACTTTTGTGCATTTATAAAGTTAACAGCATTGGACAAATATCCTGAATTAAAATGTGCGTTTCAATTAATGGATTTTTTTTTATATAATAGAACAGTTTCGTAAAAGGTCAATAGGAAAACATTCAATTAAAAGGACTTTCTGTTATTCTCTTATTTTTATATATTTCAGACAATTAATATAATACAGAAGTATACGATTTTTCTATGAGAAACAATTTCCATAATCTATACTCTCCTTGAATTATATAAATACATGTACATCTATATGCGTCACTGCAGTCTACTACTGTTCAAAACGGTAAAAAATATATTGCTAATTAATGTTAACATCTGTCGTCAAAAATGTATGATGGTAAAGATTTCTTTTTTCAAGAGACTGATTTGGTGCATTGTAATTCTGATAAATTTTATGACTCGTTTGAAGATTTTTTGGTAGTAGTTCACATATTTGATATTGACAAAGTGTGAGAAGCATTCGTATTAGAGAAAAAACGCATTAAAATATGTTTCTTTTGCATTATTAGACCAACTATTAAAGACTTTGGGTTGTTAAGTAATGTAAGTTTTCGTTATGAATTGTCTTACAGTTTGGTTGAAGTGGTCACAGTCTCATCATGACTAAAGGGGGATTTTCAGACAGTTATTTTTGTTATATTACTCAAAGAAAGATTGATAAATAGAAAGACATTAAATCTTTCTTACAAATCGCAAGCTTAACGACACTTCAAGACCCGTTAAAAAATTTCTGCAATAACAGGAATAGTTGATCACTTATTCATTATGAAATCAAGCCGTTTAGTCGTTTGATGATACACTGCTTTTATGTTTTAGTAGAAATGCGTTGCCCTCTTATCCAACAAACGCTGTCTTCAAGCATTTGCACTTCAGAAAATTTGTAAAAACTGGAATATGATAATCTATAACTGATTGCAATTGCATTACTTGCTGTCACGACGCTTTGTCGAATAATTTCATAAACAACATAAAAGGAAAACACTCTTTTTGTTTTCTGATGAATGAAAAGCGTTTGAAATTTTAAATGTCTGTAAAGAAAAGGACGTCATGCCGTTCTAAAGACGCACAACAATGTCGAGTTCCTGTTTAATTTTTATTATTTGCAGCTGTACGTAAAATAAGTTATTCTGAATTGAGAAACACTCTGTATAGGATCACAGAGTAACTGTAAAGATACTTGAAATTAGTTTTAGAAGATAATTATTGTATTGTATCTGCTAATAAAAATGTAGTTTTTAAACGTCATTTACAACACGAGAGTCAACTAGGAATTGGTGCTAGATCGGGTTTGTTGGTAAAGGTACAATCAACAAAAACACCAGTTCGTTGTGCAAGAAATAATAAGATCTAATATGTCTCGCTCATAAAGAACAGACAATTGTTCTATATCAGGATAATATATCCAGGTTCTTGGGAACATTTCAATGAAAACAATCAGACATGTTCTTAGTTAACTTGTAAGAGCTCTAAAGGGCGTGACGTTTGGCTATTTCTGGATAAATAGCCTTTGATATACACCTTTATATTATACATCCGAAATTTCTGACATCATCTAGTCTAGGAAAGAATGTTGTAAACCAAGCTGTGCCTGTTTGCCTTGACATGTTTAACAATCTTTAAATTAGTTTAGAAACTGAAACTAACGTTCTAATGATGATAATATGACAACATTTTAATTTAAAAGAAAGGTAATTATAGCAAATATCCGGAGTCCAATGTAATTCCAAACTAGTTTAACTAAATAAGCAAAATAAACGAGATGACATGATTTACCTGAAACTTTCATATAGTTAAAATGTCGAGATACGAAATACGCAGCACATAAAACAAAAAAGGAAGAACAAAACAAAACAAAACAACAACAACAACAACAACAAAAAACATGAACCATGACATACAACCTTTAAAGCTGGCATAGACCGTTAAACAACATTTATTTAGGCATTTGATTGAATGGACTGAAATGACAAATTGTATGAATTTTATGTATCTTTATCACCGTACATTCATATGTGGTCAGATAAACATAATTTACTACCAGATAAGCATTGATACATGTTTCTGTTGTCTTTATATTGTGATTCATAAAGCCAAAACAGATATAGAATTGCAACAGAGAGAGAGAGAGAGAGAGAGAGAGAGAGAGAGAGAGGTGGGGGGAGAGGGAGGGAGAGAGAGAGAGAGAGAGAGATCATACATTATCCATATTATGTTTTAGAATCCTAGATACAGTGTTAAATCCTAATTAGCAATGTACTTACCTAGTTCAATGGCTTTGATTTAATCCATTGCATTTTAATCCAATCAGTACTAAGAACGAATAACTCTTATCATATCTGTACAATATATACATGTACACCACAATGCCAAAACTTTTTTATTTACACGTTATTTAATATAAAATCAGTATTCTGCTTAATTGTATGTTAATTTGCCTTCGTTAGATAATTTTTTAAATGCTATTCTAAAAAGTCAATACGGATCGTGAACGTTCTATTTTTATTACAAGACTTACGTATGTTTCTGGCCTATACCTTGAAAAAAATCTATAACATTTATAACGCCACTGGAAGCCTAAATATTGATAAGATTTGAAAAGGTTACCTTGGGAAATCCATAAACAGTGAAGAAATGAATGTAGGTGTTTGAGACTGTGTTTAACATGATTTCTAGAAAGAAGTGCTTAAAGTTTGTTTTCAAACTTGTTGTTTTATGTTGATAAAAATAGAGCAAATTTAAACATTTAACAGAGTTATTTTTATTTTAACGAATCGCATGCATGTATGGAGTATTAAAAATCCATACACCTGCCGATGAAATAATAAGATAATACATGAATTATAGAAATGATCTAAGAAATCCTTCAGTGTCTAAATATGCATTTTATCTCAGACAGCATGAAAGATTTTGAGGTGATAGGGATTGAAAACATGATTATGAGATGATATAATCATTTTAGTAAAATTGATCTTTACCTCACACTGATATACTTAGATGTTCAGGTATACTTGTCACAGTTTCTGCCTGTACTTTGTACTGATTTGGAATCTTGATATAAAATACAGCAGGCAATATTAGAAGATATATTTCATGGTGGTGATACAAGAATAAACAAAGTAACTTGATTGATTTTTTTTTCAATACAGAATAATTCAAATCCTTAACACTTCGGACATTTAATACGTCTCCCTATAAATAGATTGGGAGACGATAGAAGGTAACACCTAAACATTTCATTTTGACAAAACGCCCACTTTAAAAGCAGACATTTTAGGTTATAACACACTAAATAGTTGTTGTTCTTTATTCTATATAAAATTGACCTATTTCCAATGGCCGCAGAACACATCTGGACCCATTTTAAATGTCTGTAAACTACATTTTCTTGAAGAATATTGTCAGTGCTAAATAAAAACCAAAAGAAAAGTGGGGGTCATGTTTGATGCAAGAAAAATAATTTCAGTCAAACATACAAACTGCAAAATCAGCTAAAAAATGAGTCCCCAAATTATACTTGTGGTGTATGATCTAAGTTTCCATGAAAAATTTTGTCATGTTGTTATTTCATGATCAAAATGCTATCTTGATGTCAAGCATAGATCTGACATGTGATTTTACCAAAAAAATTGCAAAGAAAATAAGGAAAATAGCTCTACATAGCGAAAGAACTGAGGACTATTTGTATCCGCCATTATGCGACTACCATTTTTTTCGCGCCATTTTTCTATTTAGTGTCTGTACGCCTTTAGGTAGCGATTAATGTAATATTCCATGACGTTTTACAACGTTCATATCTTTCTAAAATTTCCAGTACGTAAAATCTGATTTTTCCAGTATAACAGCAATGCAATAAAATCTTTCAAAATAGCAGTATCATCATGTTAACAGGTCTGATAGACGATTTAGTCGCAATGGTTCAATTACTTAAGGAATTATCAGTTCTTCCTAGGAGACTGCTTTATGTCAGCGTAAACACAAAAAGATATATGAACGTTTTTGAAATTTAAAATGCATTGCCTTGGAAACAAAATTATTTCACAATACCAATGCATAAATTCAATGCGCACCAAAGATAGCTTTAACTGCTTCAGATTGCTTAAAAATCGCATTAGGTATCAACTGAAAATGTGAAATTGAAAACATTATTGAAAATGAAAGAAAGACACATATTGTCACATTTTGTAATTGCAATAGACATGAATACAGTAAAATATACCTTTAATTGCCTCCCTTTAAATCTTACAAAATATATATACAAAGCGTCCGGGTAAAGTTACAAACAAACATTCTTGTTCTTGGCACAAGTCGTTTCTATGTGTTAATTAGTCGCCGGATAACAACCAGTCTGGAGCACGTTTGTATTCATTTCATTTTTTTAGAATATAAAAGGTAATGCTATATCCTAATTAGAAATCTACTTACCTGGTTCAATGGTTTTGATTCAATCCATTAAATTTCTTTTTTTAAATCCAGTTAGTGTTGAAGAACGAGTAGTTCACATAACATTAGTATATCTCTGTAATGTATACATGTACACTAAAATGCCAAAACGTTTTATTTTATACGAAAATAAATTCAATACTTTTCTTAACTATATATCAATATGCCTCCCTTTAGATCATTTTAAATGTTGTTCTAAAAAGTCAGTTAATAAGTATTAAAGCGGACCGTGAACGTTCTATTTTTGTTGCAAACCTTACGTATGTTACTGGCCTATATAAAAAATCTATAACAACTATAACGCCACTGGAAGCCTAAATATTGGTAAGACTTGAAAAGGTTACCTTGGGAAATCCATAAACAGTGAAGCATTGAAAGTAGGTGTATGAGGCTGTGTATAATAAGACTTCGTGAAACAAGTGCTTAAATTTTGCATTCAAACTTGTTGTTTTATGACAATAAAAATAGAGCAAATTAAGATAATTGCCATAGTTTTTAATATTAACCAATCACACGCAGTATTTTCTTTATTTTGTATGAAAATACCTATCACTGAAAATCCCTACACCTGCCGATAAAATAATAAGATAATACATCATTACATGAATTATAAAAATGGTTGAAGAAATCCTTCAGTGTCTAAATATGCATTTTATCACCGACAGCATGAAAGATTTTGAGGTGAAAGGGATTGAACACATGATTATGAGACTATCTTATCATTTTAGTAAAATTGATCTTTACCTCACACTAATATACTTAAATGTTCAGACATATTGTTACAGTTTCTGTCTTTATCTTGTACTGATTTCGAAACTTGATGTAAAATACAACAGGTAATAAGCAATATTAAAAGGTATATTTCATGGCGATGACACAAGAATAAACCATGTAACTTTGTCCAGTTTTCAGATTGGGTATTTTTCAATACAGAATATTTGGAATCCCGAACATTTCGGACATTTTACACTTCTCTATGGAAGCGAATACGTATATTCTGCTGACGATATAATGTTTGCAGAAGGTAACACCTAAAATTTCACTTTATTTCAGCATGTTGATAAAAATGTAACATTCCATGACGTTTTACAACATTCTTATCTTTCTAAAATTGCCATTACATCAAGCCCGATTTATTCATGTAATAGAATTGTTATAAAATCTTTCAAAATAGCAGTATTTGTCATATTAACAGGCCTGATAGACAATTTAGTCGCAATGGCTCAATCATTCAAGGAATTATCAGTTTTTCCTAGAAGACTACTTTATTGCAGGGTAAAGACAAAATGTTATATGAACGTTTAATGCATTGCCTTGGAAACCAAATAAATTAATTCACAACTCATCCAAGATAGCTTTAAGCTGTTTTAAATCTTGCCTGACATTTATTATGATATTCTGATGATAATGAAAAGAAAGCATATACTTTATTGTAAAGTACTGTATAGATTCAAAGTTATTTCAAGTGTTTTAGACGGTTATAAACCACATTGGTACAGATTTACCAGAAGTCCCAGTCTAAGCGCACGGGAAATATCACCCAATCCTTAAAAAGAATCCGAAAACTAAGTTAGTTTCGTCGGTGACGCAATAGCGTTCATAACTGAGGTCTAGCGCAAAATCTATTGTAGAGTAAATGATAAAACCATTTAAAACATACTGTTTTACTTCAGAAAAGAAAGTTGTTAAGGAGTGTATTAATTAGTCTTGTATTACGTTAATTACTTGAAAACGGTTCCTCACTGTGTTGCTTTTCAGTACTATTTCTCCTAGTTTTCAACAATGTAATGGCCTTTCGACGTTTTTAATTGACTTTAAAACAACACATTGTTCATAGATTGTAAACTAAACGTATCTTTATGCTTCATTTGCATGCTGGTACCTGGAACATGCTTGCCATAACAAATAATGAATCATGCAATTTGATTCGTTAATGTTATACATTTCCATTTCTTGTAAATTCAAAGAGTCCATTATCGCCTATGAGGATATAAACAATATTGCATATATCTCTATTAGCAGATCATTTCTTTTAGATTCAGTGGATGAGGGAGAATACAGACTGAAAAAAAAATATGTATGAAGGTACATGCTTTTTTTTTTGGTTGTACAAACTGCATTTTGTTTTAACTGTACAGAAGCGTTCTGGTGCCAAATCATAACAGTGTATCAAAAATACTATTAACTCCTAATCTAAAGATTATGTATTTTTACAGAATATTATGGTTCCGTGCCAGGGCGCTTCCGTATTACCAAACATGTATACGCCTACGTTCTCACTATGTTTGGCAATATATTTCATATTCTAAAAAAGTACAGTTTTGAATTTTTTTACACATCTAGATCTATCTTTGAAAATTACAAATTGAAATTTCAATAAAATCGAGTGACGCCGTGTTATCATTTATTTATTCTACATCCTTTACAGAATTCTGCTAAGGGGCGTTAGGGGTGTTGCACATTCCATTACCTCTCGTGAACAGACTCAATCAAACCGAGTCTGTTGTTATTTTGCTTAGCTGAATTATAAGCTTCTACAGGATCTTCTACAGATATTGTCGATTGTATTTACGTTACCGACTAGATCTATATTAAACTCCAAAAACATAAACATGTAATACATGATTTTAATTCCTACTTGCTGTTAGGCTCTACGCTATAAAGAATAGTGGCAAACACAAACGGAGGATTAATTATTGTAAATGATTATAAAAGTACATAATCAATTTTGTGTAAAATAAATGTTTCAGTATAAAATAAGCATTTTTTTGCTGTGTGAATGATATTCACGTCATATAGTTATTCACTTAATCTTATTCAATAACGTCAAATGTTTAACGAAATCACTTTCATTTTCTGGATGTCTGCCTTGATTCATTGCATTATAAAAAGTGACTCATTTGCGAGTAATTTGTTTTGTGGAGTAATTAAAATTGGCGAGAATAGTTTGCCAAAATACCATAAATGTCGGCATTTAGCACATTGTTTTGCGCTAAAATATTTGAAAATGTTTCATTTGTATAATGTGTCTCTTTGCATGATGGACATTTTTGGTTTTACATTGGACAGTTTCAGATATTCACATCTTGTTATATTGTATATTACTCAAAGAAAAACTGAGTAAACCTTTCTCAGCGGCAACAAGCTGAAAGATACCATAAGATATACAAAAAACTATCTCTGCAACAATAGAAACAGCTGACTACTAATTTATTATAAAAACAGACCTCTTAACTTCTTGAATATAACTGTTTGAGGATATACTACTTTTATTGCTTTCGTTGAAGAGTGTTGCCTTGATATTTTGCAAGATTTGCATATCATAAAGCTTGTAAGCATTGATATCAATAGGACCTACTGTTTCTTTGTTGCTAAAGAACAGACACATTTGTTCGAAGTAAGGATCACGTGTCTAGCTACTTGAATACAGTTCAATAAGAACAAAATTTAACTTTCAAAATGTGTATTTTAAATATTTCTGGATAAATGTCAAATATTTTGTACACATACATTTATATATAATTATGCTTTAACTCGGACAGCTTTGATCGCTTGATGTTTTGTTCTGCCTGAAGAAATTTTCCAAACGTTTTAATGGAAAGAAAAATAGGTAATATGCAACTGAAAGTATCGTTTGTTTACTGTGAGGGTTAAGGTCAAGTTGACTTACTCAATTTTAAGCACCAAATTAAGGTAATCGATACATAAAGTCAATGTGATTACATATGTTCCATATTCGATTTCGGCATACTTTGGCCATAACGCCCCATGTGGTTCTGGGACGATCTGTGTATGAAAAGAATTTGAACCACTGCCTTACCCTTGCATGATCGTAAGAGGCGACTAATAGCGTCTTAACACTTGGTTTTGCAGTAACTCTGTGATTCCAGCAGGTATGCAAATTTTGATTCCATACCTCATGTTTTTATTTCGATGTAAATGAGATGTGGAACCAAAATTTGTAGTCCTGTTTGGCGCCATATAACCTATACTGTGTTGGTGCGCCATAAAACCCAAACAAATAAATAAATAAATAAATAAATTTGACCATAACATATTTTTTTCCTCACAACCGGAGAATGCCGAAATCGTATACGGAAAGTCGTAAACGTACTGAAATTGCCGATTGGCATTATGGGAGAAAATTTTACAAATGCCGCCAAAACATTTGTATTTCCTTCTGCGTTGTAGAGGTAGTGCTTAATCCTAGTTAGCAATAAACTTACAGGAGTTTCATTTAAATCATCAAAGTATGAAAACATATTGAGCATTTAAGAACGAATATATAATTATGTTAACTAAATTCGAACAGTTTATATCATAACAAAAATGTGCTTAAGATACAAATTTGTTTCTGGAAATGCAACTAAATTCCTACACTTAAAAAAGCATACTAAACATCTAACTAACTGACTATATAATCAAAAGAGACTATCCAAACTGATTAGAATAATTCATTCAAAACCAGACCGCTTATGACATGAAATGTAGTTGTTTGATGTACTACTTTTAAAGTTTTGGTAGAAGAGTGTTAGATCTACCTGCTTATCAAACAGCAGCTACCAGACAGAATGCAAACTTCTGCATATCAGAGAGAAATTGTAAGATTTGGAAACAATAAGATCTATTGTGTCTTAATAATGAGGAACAGACACTATTGTTCTACGTAAGTATCATGTTTCCAGGTATTTGAACACATTTCATTAAGAACAATCAGGCACGTGTTAAGCTTAACTTACAAAGGGCGTAACTTTCTGCTATTTCTGGATACATGCAAAAATTCTTTTTATACAGCTTTTTGCAAACTTTTACACCTAACAACTTTGAAACATTTTAAAATCACACAAAGTATGAAAATTTACATATAAGACTGACAGCTTTCTCAAGAAAGATGTCCGCATCAAACCCTTGACATTCAACAATAGACAGCTTCCGAAAAGAAACTAACCGAACCAAGTATAGCTTAGACAGCGCTTAATTAGAAGGTACTATTTGTAAACATGCACGATATATACGTGATCAAATCCTTTCCCAATCATTAAAGGAAAAAAATTCCATACAGGAAAAAATCTAGCGTTACATTTCGAAACTAGCCTTTAAATGTGAACTTAAAATAGAAACAGTAACAATGTGTTTGTAAGATTTACTATATTTCATTCAATGGTTAAAATGACAAAATTTAAGCATTTTATGCGGTTTTTTTTACCCGTACATTCATAGGTGGTTGTACACCAAAATTTACTCTCATGTGAACCTTGTTCCTCTCTTTTTTTATTTATAAGAAAGGGAAAGAAGTATGTTGTATATTAAAGTCGTCTTACGCCGACGCAGATATTATGCAGATTTCTTTAACAAAGATTTAGAGTTGACAAACCTTTGTAAATAAAAAATAATACGGAACTCATTTTAGACGTTTTCTTTAAAAGATATTGAAGTTCAAAATCATAATTAAGACTTCACTTACCTTTTAATCCAATATATTTTAAATAAATTCAAACAAATTTTAAGAATGAATAATTCACATTATGTCTGTCTAATATACATACGTAAACCAAAATTCCAAAACTTTATTTTTTTACGGTAATTTTAAAAGGTCTTACAAAATCTGATAACACATGATATCATTTAGCAACGTTATTGTGTATAAAATATATACAATGTATATATCAAAATACCACTGCTGATTTTTAAAATGATATCTGAAAAAAGAAACAACAGTATATAATCACAAAAAGATGTTGTCAAAACTGATCATGAATGTTCTATATGTGTTACAAGACCTACATATGTTACTGGCCTCAACCTTGAAAAAAAATCTATAACATTTATAGAGCTGCTTGAAGCTTATATATTGATAAGACTTGAAAAATTCATAAACAGTGGTCAGGAATAAAGGGTGACTTTTTGTAACATGTGCTTGCGTTTGGCTGGGTTTAACCCTTATCATGCTGGACACGACTGATTCTGCCTTTGCGATCAGTGCAGATCATGATCAGCCTCACATCCGTGCAGTCTGATCATTATCTGCACTGTTCGTATCCAGTCAGTATCACTTTGGTATGCACCTCTCTTTTATCAGTTAATGGTTCTGTCCAAATTGAAGTTCATTATAGAAGTATAGCAAGGTAAGGGTTATACAGCTTACGTATTTTAAATGACGTTTAAATAATTACAGTTGTTATAGCTTAAAAGGGAATTGGTACGACACTGATCGAGTATAAATAGTCACGTTCGTAAAACACGGCCTGTGTATATATCTAATTAGGTAATATGTGTATAAAATTCTGGAATATTTTTTACTAGGTTATCCAATGATGAGACATAAATTGGAATGAATCAATAAAGACCAAGTCGGAAATCATAAATGCCATATATCTTTCCATATTGTTAGGAATAACATTAATTTCTTTTTTAAATTTTCCTATTTGTTGCATAATAAAATGACAGTCATAACCTCTTAAATTATGAAAAATAACAGAAATTTTATGTGTTAGTTTAAAATTAATATTACATTCTGAGTGAGCACTTCCTCTGAATTTTCTTGTTATATGACAGTGGTCTCTTACTTTGATTGAATCTTCTATATATTCTTTTTCACAGATATGACAAAACTTTTGTTTTTTAAATTCACTTTCATCTTTTTTAGACATTCTTAGTTCTTTGTTAAAGTGCTCTTTAAATATTTCTTTACAATATTCCTCTTCCTCAAGCATTTTTTCAATAAACTTATAAACTGCATTAGGACCTCTATAAATCTGGGTTGGTTTAGTATATTTATCGTCATAACAACAAACAACTTTATAGCCGTAACCACAATCTATATGATTTTGATATGGTTCAGTAAATGAAGATTTAGTTGATGGTAAAGCAGTTAAAACTTTTTTAGTTATTGATTCAAAATCAGCATAAATTACAAAAGGTACTGCTAAACCTTTATGGTAATTTTTAAATTGTACTTTACTTCCCTCTTTTGGCATTTTTACGCCTTGGGTACCATTAATAGCTAAACAATTTGGAATATGTTCATTTAATATTCTTTCTTGAGTAAAATGTTGTAAGCAACTTTTACAAAAATATTTTCTATGTTGGTCTTTGGTTTTGTTAGTCATTAATCTATTAAAGTCTTTTATCCAAACATAATGTTGGACTACAGTTCTTGGGGGCTTACAGTCATCATCAGTTATTTTATCATTTATTTTATCATTAGTAATTAACAACATGTCACAGTGTTCTTCGTATTGATATTTTGATATGTACAATGGATAAATACTATTTTCTTCATAACCAAATATATTAAATGATATTTCATTTAAAACTTCTATTTTAGGTATTTGATTTAATGTAACAGGAAATTTAATTCCAGTATAATCAAGATCGTTTATATGTTTTTTGTATTTTGAAACTCTATGAGGGTTTTCTTTAATAGGAAATTTGTAAGCTAAATGACACCATCTAAAACATTCGTTATCATCATTCTTCATATTTATTAATCCTTTCATTGGATGTTGTAATGGTTTTGGTAATTCTAAATAACTTGAAGCAGCCAACGGACTATACTTATATCTATTTATATAATGAGCATCAACTGACTCTATTCTCCAGCCACTTCCTTCAGAAATCCAATTACCAATTCTATTTATTATTTCATCAAAAGCTTGATGTAAAGTTTTTTTTCTTTCCGTTGTGTTAATAATTTCTAAAGCCTTTGATTGAAAATAAGCTGATTTATATATTGTATCAGTTTTATCCATTTTTGCAAAAGTTAATTTTAAAACAACGTTTATTTTTATACCTTTTAAAGTTTTAAGTTCAGATTTAAGTATTTCATAAGAGTCGTTTATAGTTAAATATAATTGATTTTTTGGATCTTGTCTATATGTAATTTTAATTTCAAATTTCTTATAATATTGTTTTGTAGATCTCTCGATTTCCATCTATATATTATATTTAGAAAATAAAATTCGTTAAGCAAAAAAGGATTAAAAAAATAATTAAAAAAATAATAAAATAAATAAAGTTTTAAATTATCTTTAAGAAGAAATAAAATATTTAAACTTATATCTTTTTCCATTAGTTTTTGATATTCCACATTTTACTCGGTTTTCTCCTTCGCAGCACATTGTTATTAACCCAGAATTAATACCAAGGCCTTTAGACGCTGCATAATTGCTTTTATATGTTTTTTTCTTCATTAGTATCACAGTCGGTTACAATAACTTTTTTAGGATTGTTTCGAATATTATTTGGTCTGGGACAATCACATAATCTTTCAGCATTTTCTTCTTCAGTTAATAGACAACCACAGTTCCATTCAAATAAATTATTTTTTAAAAGATAAGGATCTATAACATTTTGTAATTTATCAATGACATGATTTTTATATTCATCGCTAACTATTTGATCAAGTTTTGATTTAATAACATTTCTTCTTTTAAGAACTTTCTTATATGAATTTTTGTCTGGATTCATTATTTCTCCTAAAGTGCTAGATAATTTTGGCATAATCATTCTATCTACCTTTCTATTAACCATCTATATATAATATACTTATAGAAAAAAAATCTCTAAAACGCACCTAAAGAACATTTAAAAAATAGGTAATATTATATATATCTTTTGAATAAGATTTTAAAGTCATTTTTTCTAAATTGTTATCAACTGTTAAAATTTTAATACCTTCTTGAGACATTCTGTTTAACCATTCTTCGTGTAATTTGTGTAGTTTTTCTAAATAATCTAAACCAACTTTGTTTTCTTCCGTTCTGTTTCTTTTTTGGAGTCTTTTAAAACATATTTCTGGGTTGGTTTTAACATAAACAAATCCATCAATAGGGTTTTTTCCGTATGGTTTTATAATATAATCAGTTAAGAAAAGATTGTATACTGCCCACTCGGGGTTATTTATAACACCATTGTCGTGATGTTGTTTTGTAAAAACGTTACTTTTAGTTAAATAACAACGTTCAAGGACAGAAACACCATCAAACTGTTTAGCAGAAGATAACATTTTTATATGGCTGTTTAAAGTTGTTAGCTGAAAAGGAAATAAATATTTGGAAGGTTCTTGAGCAGCAAGTTCAAAAAGGTTATATGAATTATAATCAAAGTCCATAACATTCTGCCATTCGTGAATTGGTTCTGGAATTATATTAAAATTAGGATTATATTCTTTAATAATATCTAAAAACGTACTTTTTCCTGATGCAATATTACCTTCAACTGATATAATTTTTCTCATTTATGTAAAATACTTATAGAAAAAAATCTTTAATAATTTTTAATAATCTTTAATAACCTTTAATACAACTCTTCTTCTTTTTTACTTTTATATCCGTTAAGTTTAAATTCCTTCATATACGTTTCAAAAGGCATTGAATATTTTTTTTCTTCCTGCATTTCTAATAGTATTGTAAAAATATCCTGAATAACTTGTTTCTCTTCTTCTTTATTTACTTTTCCAATCCGTGTTTTTGTTATTAGTTGTTTTATTTTGTGATGATGTGCTTTTAAAATAAATTTCTTGTCGTCAAGTTTTAGTCTGTTAGTAAATATGGTAATTACTGATGGAACAGCGCCAGCAACTGCTACAAATATAGGAATAGCTGGAACAAGTGCTAATGCAGCTGAGCAACCAAAGACACCTGCTGTAATATAAAAATCCGGTACTTACTCTCCCACAAAATTTATAACTTTTTCTGTAAGCAGCAGCTAGTTTGGTTAAGTGAATGATTTAAATGATCTATTGTTTCTATTCCATTATTAGAAATTAAATTTTTATGGACCATTTATATAATATATATTTCAAATCAAATTTCTTTCAATTCACTAAATGGTACCCAACTATTAAATTTTTCATTGTAACCTTTCCATTTTACTAAAGCTTGTTTTTTCTTATAGTCTCGTCTAATAACTTTTTCTATTCTAAAAACTTCTTGTGTAGTAGGTAAAAGTTCTTGTTCATAAAATGAACCTTGAATTATTTCATCATTTAAATCTTTAATAGTGTATGTTCTGGGATTTGTATTATTAATTTTATAAATTATAAATATTTCCTCTGTCCAGTTTGGTGTATATCCTTTTTCAAACTGTCTTTTAAGTTTGCTTAAGCGAACTCGATCACCAATTTTAAATTTTGTTTTACTCTTTGGTATCTTTAAATCACCATAATAAATTAAAGTAAACAGTACCTTTATTTAAGTTTTTACTAGCTTCGGTTGGTGTCCCTTTTTATACTAGAATGTTTTGTTTTGTTATATTTATCAACCATATCCTGCAAATTATCTAAATAAGTATAAGTATTATTTGCTGTAAAATATTCCACATTATTCTTTTTAAACTTCTATTAAATCTTTCTATTACTACAGCCTTTCCTTCATTAAATGTATGGTACATATTAATCTTATTTTTATTCAAAAATGATTCAAACTTTTTATTATAAAATTCTTTTCCTTCATCTACCCATAAATTTACTGGTAATCGTCCTTCTAAAATTATTTTTTCAAATGCTTCAGTAACAGATTCTCCAGTTTTATTCTTTAATGGAATAACCCAAGCATATTTACTAAATATATCAATAACGGTTAACAAGTACTTTACTCCTTTATTATATTTTGAAAAAGCTTGCATGTCAACTAAATCAGCTGACCAAGTATCATCAATATCATTAACAATCACTCTTCGTTTCCTAAATTTTCTTTTAATTGGTTTGTGTAATTCTTCTGCTAATTCATCGCTCCATGTGATTCCGGGGGTATACTCTACCCCCTTTTCCCGTTTTTTGACTTTTGTTTTTGTCTGGGCGTTAAGCCCATAGGGAACTGTTGTTCCTGTTCCAACCCAAGTGTGTATTTCGTTTTGATAGCTGGTTTTACAACTAAATGTTTTGCAATCTTTTCTCCAAATGTTTTTGATTTAGTTTTATTTAAATTGGAAAGCATTTTTTATCGCATGTACCCTTTTTTACACCACTGTCATAACAAAAGTCATGGTCCATACATACTGCATCTAGTTCATTGACAGGGGGTCCATTATCTAGGGGATTTCCTGGCCCACAATAATTATATCCTGGAAGTGTTAAACCTTTCTTAGGTAATAAAGGTAACATTGCTTTGTGAATATCTAAATTACCCCCTGTACTTTTAACAAACTTTGATTTCATTTTTCCACAAGATGAACAAGTAGCCTTTATCATTTTTCTCCCGTTTTTTGTTGTAACATAATGAGGATTTATATTATCAGTAAATCTTCTTTCTTTCAAACAATATA
Source organism: Mercenaria mercenaria (assembly GCF_021730395.1). Classification (NCBI taxonomy): domain Eukaryota; kingdom Metazoa; phylum Mollusca; class Bivalvia; order Venerida; family Veneridae; genus Mercenaria; species Mercenaria mercenaria. The sequence continues at coordinate 7,006,404 of NC_069378.1, forward strand.
TTTTATTCTGTAAACTCATCTATTTCATATGTATTTAAAACTTTTTAGTTGGTTTTTACTGGGTTTAAAACCTGTGGATTTTAAATTGTCCGGCATTGGTCAGTCCGGACCAAAGACTAAATCTTTTTTTTGGTTAAACCAAAGGTTTTCATTCGGTTTAACTAAAGATCTAAAAGATTTTCAGGGTATTAAGGGTACCAAATTAGTATTTTAATTTTAGGGCAAGGTTAAAGTCCACTTATAGAATAGGGACAAGGGGTCAGGGGGGGGGGGGGGGGTCATATTGTTTTAAAATCGGTATTAATAATACTACTGGTTTGGGTTCAGACATCTTCCTTGAAGAAGCTGTCCATTTGACATATGTTATGTCGCTGTTTCGGTAAGATTTCATCACTGGGGAATATGTTTATTTGACTTATGTAATGTCAATGTTGCGGTGCGATAAGATATTATTTCTCAACCTGTAAAGCTGGAAAATCACTGCATGACTTTTAGATGCAATACGTATTATGGTCAACAGTTCCACAATACATTAAACTTTCAGCCAGCTGGCCGTAAGTGATCCTGCCTTTGCGACCAGTGCAGACCAAGATAAGCCAGGTCTGAACTGTTCGCTATTCAGTCAGTAAATTTTAGGGAACACCCCTTTGAATGATTAGTAGTTTTGCCTAGACTGAATGATGGACAAGTCCATTTTAGAAATTCAGCAGGGTAAAAATTAAAGCAAACTTACTAGTATTATGTTTGTTTTCGTAACATTAACAGAAAAGGTGTAAATGTTCATACTTTGCGTGATTATGTTTCAAAGTTGTTAGGTGTAAAAGTTTGTATAAAGCTGTATAAAAAGAATTCAGTTTGCATGTATCCAAAAATAGCAGAATGTTACGCCCTTTGTAAGTGCCTGATTGTTCTTTATGAAATGTGTTCAAATACCTGGAAACGCGATACTTACGTAGAACAATAGTGTCTGTTCCTCATTATTAAGACACAATAGATCTTGTTTCCAAATCTTACAATTTCTCTCTGATATGCAGAAGTTTGCACTCTGTCTGGTAGCTGTTGTTTGATAAGCAGGTAACATTCTTCTACCGAAACTTTAAAAGTAGTGCATCAAACAACTATATTTCATAACATAAGCGGTCTTGTTTTGAATGAATTATTCTTATCAGTTTGGATAGTCTCTTTTGATTATCATAGTTAGTTAGATTTTCAGTATGATAAATTTTTAAGTGTAGGAATTCAGCTGCATTTCCAGAAACAAATTTGTATCTGAAGCACATTTTTGTTATGATATTAACTGTTCCAAGTTAGTTAACATATAAAAAAAATTATATTCGTTCTTAAATCAATAAGTATAGGTAAGAGGTTCTGATAACCGGGCGAAGCCAGCCCGGTTATCAGAACGTCTTACCTACTTATTGGCAAATATGTGGGGGTGAAGAAATCTGACCTTCCTAATTAACTATGAAATTGCTGTTGTCAAACAAATTTGTGTCTTCAGAGGTAAGCTGAGTGTGAATTCCGTCATTTATTTTGTCTGTAATTTGGAGCCAAAACAGATGTGAATGTCTAGCAAAATGACGGACTGTTTTCAGTTTGTTTCAAAGGATTATGTTGAGCAAAGAATTAAAAGAGTCATTTGTTCCCTAGCTAGCTCTTATAGGGAAATGTTTAATTAAATATTTTCACACTTCATAATATCAGTATGTCACTGCATTCCTGTAAAGTACACCACAAATAAATGAGTCTGATAAATAAATTGCCTTTATCACTTGATTTTGGTCTTATCATGACCTTCCCAATTAAACCTGTCAGTTAAAAATTATGAAATAAGAACCGGGTTCTTACTGAATTTTTGGGGAAACATGAAAAACGCACCATTAAGAAGCAGTTTGCCAATAAGTTTTCATACAGATGAGTGATGATATAAATGAAATTCCTGTAAGTAGGTAAGTTTATTGCTAACTAGGATTAAGCACTACCTCTACAACGCAGAAGGAAATACAAAATGTTTTGACGGCATTTGTCAAATTTTCTCCCATAATGCGGGAATTTCCGTTCGTTAGGACGGATTACACCAAACCGGAAGTGACTACTCAGTGTTACATGTGAAGTAGTCCAAAATGTAGTTCCATGTTATGGATGAAATCTGGTATAATGAGTGACATGAGGAGGTGACAGTTAAATTTTTGGCTTATGTTTATTGCTTATAGTATTGAGAATAGATCTAGACCATTTTCATTGTAAATTTCTTGGAATAAGTTTTATTCTTTGCGAAAAATGTCTACCTACGCGTAACTGCTAAACGGCTGTTTTCATAGGGGCATTTTTAGAGGGTGATGTTTCTCAGAACAGATTATTTTTCTTATATTCAACATAACATGTCAATGTTTTTCTATTTTTGATAAGAAGACATGTTATACTAAATGACCATATATGGTTTTCATATCATTGAAATGCTCTAAAGTGCTGAAAATGAGGTCTGAATGTTTTGTTATTAATATGAAATAAATAAGGAATTGAATTGGTAGAATGTAACCTTTACGACTTTCCGTATACAATTTCGACATTCTCCGGTTGTGGGAAAAATGTTATGGTCAAAGTATGCCGAAATCGAATATGGAATATATGTAATCACATTGTCTTTATGTATCGATTACCTTAATTTGGTGCTAAAAGTTGAGTAAGTCAACTTGACCTTAACCCTCACAGTAAACAAACGATACTTTCAGTTGCATATTACCTATTTTTCTTTCCATGAAAACGTTATATTTGGAAAATTTCTTCAGGCAGAACAAAACATCAAGCGATCAAAGCTGTCCGAGTTAAAGCATAATTATATATAAATGTATGTGTACAAAATATTTGACATTTATCCAGAAATATTGAAAGTACACATTTTGCAAGTTAAATTTTGTTCTTATTGAACTGTATTCAAGTAGCTAGACACGTGATCCTTACTTCGAACAAATGTGTCTGTTCTTTAGCAACAAAGAAACAGTAGGTCCTATTGATATCAATGCTTACAAGTTTTATGATATGCAAATCTTGCAAAATATCAAGGCAACACTCTTCCACGAAAGCAATAAAAGTAGTATATCGTCAAACAGCTATATTCAAGAAGTTAAGAGGTCTGTTTTTATACTAGATTAGTAGTCAGCTATTTCTGTTGTTGCAGTATTTATTCATGTTTTCATATTTATTCATGTTTTCAATCCCTTTCGCCTCAAAAAGTATTTATTCATGTTTTCATACTGTTGTTGCAGTATTTATTCATGTTTTCATATTTATTCATGTTTTCAATCCCTTTCGCCTCAAAAAGTATTTATTCATGTTTTCATACTGTTGTTGCAGTATTTATTCATGTTTTCATATTTATTCATGTTTTCAATCCCTTTCGCCTCAAAATCGTCAAACAGCTATATTCAAGAAGTTAAGAGGTCTGTTTTTATACTAAATTAGTAGTCAGCTATTTCTGTTGTTGCAGAGATAGTTTTTTTGTATATCTTATGGTATCTTTCAGCTTGTTGCCGCTGAGAAAGGTTTACTCAGTTTCTCTTTGAGTAATATACAATATAACAAGATGTGAATATCTGAAACTGTGAATGTAAAACCAAAAATGCCCATCATGCAAAGAGACATATTATACAAATGAAACATTTTCAAATATTTTAGCGCAAAGCAATGTGCAAAACGTTCTTTAAATGCCGACATTTATGGTAAATTGGCAAACTATTCTCGCCCATTTTAATTACTCCACAAAATTTGCAAATGAGTCACTTTTTATAATGCAATGAATCAAGGCAGACATCCAGAAAATGAAAGTGATTTCGTTAAACATTTGACGTTATTGAATAAGATTAAGTGAATAACTATATGAGATGAATATCATTCACACAATAAAAATGCTTATTTTATACTGAAACATTTATTTTACTCAAAATTGATTATGCACTTTTATAATCATTTACAATAATTAATCCTTCGTTTGTGTTTGCCAATTTTTCTTTATAGCGTAGAGCCTAGCAGCAGATAGGAATTAAAATCATGTATTACATGTATATGCCTTTAGGAGTTTAATATAGATCTAGCCGGTAACGTAAATACAATCGACAATATCTGTAGATGACCCTTTGGAAGCTTTTAATTCAACGAAGCAAAATAACAACAGACTCGGTTTGTCTGAGTCTGTTTACGAGAGGTAATGGAATGTGCAACACCCCTAACGGCCCTTAGCAGAATTCTGTTAAGGATGTAGAATAAATAAAATGATAACACGGCGTCACTCGATTTTATTGAAATTTCAATTTGTAATTTTCAAAGATAGATCTAGATGTGTAAAAAAATTCAAAACTGTACTTTTTTAGAATATGAAATACATTGCCAAACATAGTGAGAACGTAGGCGTATACATGTTTGGTATATATATATATATATATATATATATATATATATATATATATATATATATATATTACATACATGTAATACGGAAGCGCCCTGGCGCGGAACCATAATATTCTGTAAAAATAAAGATATATATATATATATATATATATATATATATATATATATATATTACATACATGTAATACGGAAGCGCCCTGGCGCGGAACCATAATATTCTGTAAAAATAAAGATATATGCAATATTGTTTATATCCTCATAGGCGATAATGGACTCCTTTGAATTTACAAGAAATGGAAATGTATAACATTAACGAATCAAATTGCATGATTCATTATTTGTTATGGCAAGCATGTTCCAGGTACCAGCATGCCAATGAAGCATAAAGATACGCTTAGTTTACAATCTATGAACAATGTCTTGTTTTAAAGTCAATTAAAAACGTCGAAAGGCCATTACATTGTTGAAAACTAGGAGAAATAGTACTGAAAAGCAACACAGTGAGGAACCGTTTTCAAGTAATTAACGTAATACAAGACTAATTAATACACTCCTTAACAACTTTCTTTTCTGAAGTAAAACAGTATGTTTTAAATGGTTTTATCATTTACTCTACTTTAGAATATTTGCAATAGATTTTGCGCTAGACCTCAGTTATGAACGCTATTGCGTCACCGACGAAACTAACTTAGTTTTCGGATTCTTTTTAAGGATTGGGTGATATTTCCCGTGCGCTTAGACTGGGACTTCTGGTAAATCTGTACCAATGTGGTTTATAACCGTCTAAAACACTTGAAATAACTTTGAATCTATACAGTACTTTACAATAAAGTATATGCTTTCTTTTCATTATCATCAGAATATCATAATAAATGTCAGGCAAGATTTAAAACAGCTTAAAGCTATCTTGGATGAGTTGTGAAATAATTTATTTGAGTATGCCCCCAAAGTGGCCCCAATACTACTTATTTGGTTTCCAAGGCAATGCATTAAACGTTCATATAACATTTTGTCTTTACCCTGCAATAAAGTAGTCTTCTAGGAAAAACTGATAATTCCTTGAATGATTGAGCCATTGCGACTAAATCGTCTATCAGGCCTGTTAATATGATAAATACTGCTATTTTGATAGATTTTATAACAATTCTATTACATGAATAAATCGGGCTTGATGTAATGGCAATTTTAGAAAGATAAGAATGTTGTAAAACGTCATGGAATGTTACATTTTTATCAACATGCTGAAATAAAGTGAAATTTTAGGTGTTACCTTCTGCAAACATTATATCGTCAGCAGAATGTACGTATTCGCTTCCATAGAGAAGTGTAAAATGTCCGAAATGTTCGGGATTCCAAATATTCTGTATTGAAAAATACCCAATCTGAAAACTGGACAAAGTTACATGGTTTATTCTTGTGTCATCGCCATGAAATATACCTTTTAATATTGCTTATTACCTGTTGTATTTTACATCAAGTTTCGAAGTCAGTACAAGATAAAGACAGAAACTGTAACAATATGTCTGAACATTTAAGTATATCAGTGTGAGGTAAAGATCAATTTTACTAAAATGATAAGATAGTCTCATAATCATGTTTTCAATCCCTTTCACCTCAAAATCTTTCATGCTGTCGGTGATAAAATGCATATTTAGACACTGAAGGATTTCTTCAACCATTTTTATAATTCATGTAATGATGTATTATCTTATTATTTTATCGGCAGGTGTAGGGATTTTCAGTGATAGGTATTTTCATACAAAATAAAGAAAATACTGCGTGTGATTGGTTAATATTAAAAACTATGGCAATTATCTTAATTTGCTCTATTTTTATTGTCATAAAACAACAAGTTTGAATGCAAAATTTAAGCACTTGTTTCACGAAGTCTTATTATACACAGCCTCATACACCTACTTTCAATGCTTCACTGTTTATGGATTTCCCAAGGTAACCTTTTCAAGTCTTACCAATATTTAGGCTTCCAGTGGCGTTATAGTTGTTATAGATTTTTTATATAGGCCAGTAACATACGTAAGGTTTGCAACAAAAATAGAACGTTCACGGTCCGCTTTAATACTTATTAACTGACTTTTTAGAACAACATTTAAAATGATCTAAAGGGAGGCATATTGATATATAGTTAAGAAAAGTATTGAATTTATTTTCGTATAAAATAAAACGTTTTGGCATTTTAGTGTACATGTATACATTACAGAGATATACTAATGTTATGTGAACTACTCGTTCTTCAACACTAACTGGATTTAAAAAAAGAAATTTAATGGATTGAATCAAAACCATTGAACCAGGTAAGTAGATTTCTAATTAGGATATAGCATTACCTTTTATATTCTAAAAAAATGAAATGAATACAAACGTGCTCCAGACTGGTTGTTATCCGGCGACTAATTAACACATAGAAACGACTTGTGCCAAGAACAAGAATGTTTGTTTGTAACTTTACCCGGACGCTTTGTATATATATTTTGTAAGATTTAAAGGGAGGCAATTAAAGGTATATTTTACTGTATTCATGTCTATTGCAATTACAAAATGTGACAATATGTGTCTTTCTTTCATTTTCAATAATGTTTTCAATTTCACATTTTCAGTTGATACCTAATGCGATTTTTAAGCAATCTGAAGCAGTATGCAAGATTTAAAACAGCTTAAAGCTATCTTTGGTGCGTATTGAATTTATGCATTGGTATTGTGAAATAATTAATTTTGTTTCCAAGGCAATGCATTTTTTAATTTCAAAAACGTTCATATAACATTTTGTCCTTGCCTTGACATAAAGCAGTCTCCTAGGAAGAACTGATAATTCCTTGAGTAATTGAACCATTGCGTCTAAATCGTCCATCAGACCTGTTAACATGATGCTACTGCTATTTTGAAAGATTTTATTGCATTTCTGTTGTACCGGACAAATCAGATTTGACGTACTGGCAATTTTAGAAAGATATGAACGTTGTAAAACGTCATGGAATATTACATTAATCGCTACCTAAAATGTCTGCTTTTAAAGTGGGCTTTTTGTCAAAATGAAAGGTTTAGGTGTTACCTTCTATCGTCTCCCAATATATCTATAGGGAGAAGTATTAAATATCCGAAGTGTTAAGGATTTCAGTTATTCTGTATTGAAAAATAATCAATCAAGTTACTTTGTTTATTCTTGTATCACCACCATGAAATATATCTTCTAATATTGTCTGCTCTATTTTATATCAAGATTCCAAATCAGTAGAAACTGTAACAAGTATACCTGAACATCTAAGTATATCAGTGTGAGATAAAGATCAATTTTACTGAAATAATTATAATTATAATCTCATAATCATGTTTTCAATCCGTATCACCTTAAAATCTTTCATGATATCTGAGATAAAATGCCTATTTTAGGCACTGAAGGATTTCTTAGATCATTTCTATAATTCATGTATTATCTTATTATTTCATCGGCAGGTGTATGGATTTTCAGTGATAATACTCCATACATACATGTGATTCGTTAAAATAAAAATAACTCTGTTAATTGTTTAAATTTGCTCTATTTTTATCAACATAAAACAACAAGTTTGAAAACAAACTTTAACCACTTTTTTCTAGAAATCATGTTAAACACAGCCTCACACACCTACATTCATTTCTTCACTGTTTATGGGTTTCCCAAGGTAACCTTTCCAAATCTTATCAATATTTAGGCTTCCAGTGGCGTTATAAATGTTATAGATTTTTTTCAAGGTATAGGCCAGTAACATACGTAGGTCTTGTAATAAAAATAGAACGTTCACGATCCGTATTGACTTTTTAGAATAGCATTTAAAAAATTATCTAACGAAGGCAAATTAACATACAATTAAGCAGAATACTGATTTTATATTAAATAACGTGTAAATAAAAACGTTTTGGCGTTATAGTGTACATGTATATATTGTACAGATATGATAAGAGTTATACGTTCTTCAGCACTGATTGGATTAAAAAATGTAATGGATTAAATCAAAGCCATTGAACTAGGTAAGTACATTGCTAATTAGGATTTAACATCTAACATCTAGCATTCTAAACATAATATGGATAATGTATGCTCTCTCTCTCTCTCTCTCTCTCTCTCTCTCTCTGTTGCAATTCTATATCTGTTTTGGCTTTATGAATCACAATATAAAGACAACGGTAACATATATCAATGCTAATCTGGGAGTAAATTATGTTTATCTGACCACATATGAATGTACGGTGATAAAGGTGTATAAAATTCATACAATTTGTCATTTCAGTCCATTCAATGAAATACCTAAATAAATCATAGTGTTGATTAACGTCTATGCCAGCTTTAAAGGTTGTATCCCATGGTTCATGTTTTTTTTTTTTATGTGTGCCTCTTTTTAGCTCACCTGAGCACGAAGTGCTCAAAGGTGAGCTTTAGTGATCACCCTGTGTCCGGCGTCCGTCGTCGTCCGTCGTCCGTCCGTCCGTCCGTCCGTCGTCAACAATTTGACTGTTAACACTCTAGAGGTCACATTTTTGACCCAATCTTAATGAAACTTGGTCAGAATGTTACCCTCAATAAAATCTTGGACGAGTTCGATATTGGGTCATCTGGGATCAAAAACTAGGTCATCAGGTCAAATCAAAGGAAAAGCTTGTTAACACTCTAGAGGTCACATTTTTGGCCCAATCTTAATGAAACTTGGTCAGAATGTTACCCTCAATAAAATCTTGGACGAGTTCGATATTGGGTCATCTGGGGTCAAAAACTAGGTCATCAGGTCAAATCAAAGGAAAAGCTTGTTAACACTCTAGAGGTCACAATTTTGGCCCAATCTTAATGAAACTTGGTCAGGATGTTACCCTCAATAAAATCTTGGACGAGTTTGATATTGGGTCATCTGGGGTCAAAAACTATGTCACCAGGTCAAATCAAAGAAAAAGCTTGTTAACACTCTAGAGGTCACATTTTTGGCCCAATCTTAATGAAACTTGGTCAGAATGTTACCCTTAATAAAATCTTGGATGAGTTCGATATTTGGTTATCTGGGTTCATAAACTAGGTCACCATGTCAAATCAAAGGAAAAGCTTGTTAACACTGTAGAAGCCGCATTTATGACTGTATCTTCATGAAACTTGGTCAGGTTGTTAATATTGATGATCTTAAGGTCCAGTTTGAATCTGGGTCATGTAGGATAAAAAACTAGGTCACCGAACCAAATCAAATGAAAAGCTAGTTTACACTGTAGAGGCCACATTTATGACCATACCTTAATGAAACTTGGTCAAAATGTTAATCTTGATGATCTATAGCTCAAGTTCAAATCAGGGTTAGGTGGGGTCAAAAACTAGGTCACTAGGTCATATCAAAGGAAAAGCTTGTTAACACTCTAGAGGCCACATTTATGACTATATCTGCATGAAACTTAGTCAGAATGTTAAACTTGATGATCTTTAGGGCAATTTTGAATCTGGGTCATGTCGGGTCAAAAACTAGGTCACCAGGTCAAATCAAAGGAAAAGCTAATTAACACTGTAGAGGCCACATTTATGACCATATCTTAATGAAACTTGGTCCAAATGTTAATCTTGATGATCTTTAGGTCAAGTTTAAATCTGGGTCAGATGGAGTCAAAAACTAGGTCACTAGGTCATATCAAGGAAAAGCTTGTTAACACTCTAGAGGCCACATTTATGACTATATCTTCATGAAACTTAGTCAGAATGTTAAACTTGATGGTCTTTAGGTCAAGTTCGAATCTGGGTCATGTCGGGTCAAAAACTAGGTCACGGGGGTCAAATAGAAGGAATAGCTAGTTAACACTTTAGAGGCCACATTTATGACCATATCTTAATGAAACTTGGTCAGAATGTTAATCTTGATGATCTATAGGTCAAGTTTAAATCTGGGTCAGGTGTGTTAAAAACTAGGTCACTAGGTCAAATCAAAGGAAAAGCTTGTTAAGACTCTAGAGGCCAGATTTATGACTGTATCTTCATGAAACTTAATCAGAATGTTAATCTTGATGATCTTTAGGTCAAGTTTAAATCTGGGTCATGTGGGGGCAAAAACTTGGTCACCGGGTCAAATCAAAGGAAAAGCTAGTTAACACTTTAGAGGCTACATTTATGACCATATCTTAATGAAACTTGGTCAGAATGTTGATCTTGATGATCTTTAGGTCAATAGGTCAGGTGAGCGATACAGGGCCTTCATGGCCCTCTTGTTTGTTTTATGGGCTGCGTACTTTCGACATTTTAGCTATATGAAAGTTTCAGGTAAATCATGTCATCTCCTTTACTTTGCTTATTTAGTTGGAATTACTTCCTTTTAAAGTGATTGGACTCCGGATATTTGCTATAATTACCTTTCTTTTAAATTAAAGTTTTGTCATATTATGAACATTAGAACATTAGTTTCTGTTTCTAAACTAATTTTAAGATTGTTAAACATGTCAAGGCAAACAAGCAAAGCAAGCTTGGTTTACTACATTCTTTCCTAGACCAGATGATGTCAGAAATTTCAGGTGTATAATATAAAAGTGTATATAAAAGGCTATTTATCCAGAAATGGCCAAAAGTCACGCCCTTTAGAGCTCTTACAAGTTAACTAAGAATATGTCTGATTGTTTTAATTGAAAGGTTTCCAAGAACCTGAAAATTTTATCCTGATATGAAACAATTGTCTGTTCTTTATGAGCGGGACACATTAGATCTTATTGTTTCTTGCACAACGAACTGGTAATTTTGTTGATTGTACCTATACCAACAAACCCGATCTGGCACCAATTGCTAGTTGACTCTCGTGTTGTAAATGACGTTTAAAAACTACATTTTTATTAGCAGATGCGTCTCTAAAACTGATTTCAAGTACCTTTACAGTTACTCTGTGATCCTATACAGAGTGTTTCTCAATTCAGAATAACTTATTTTACGTACAGCTGCAAATAATAAAAAATAAACAGGAACTCGACATTGTTGTGCGTCTTTAGAACGGCACGACGTCCTTTTCTTTACAGACATTTAAAATTTCAAACGCTTTTTCATTCATCAGAAAAGAGTGTTTTCCTTTTATTTTGTTTATGAAATTATTCGACAAAGCGTCGTGACAGCAAGTAATGCAATTGCAATCAGTTATAGATTATCATATTCCAGTTTTTACAAATTTTCTGAAGTGCAAGTGCTTGAAGACAGCGTTTGTTGGATAAGAGGGCAACGCATTTCTACTAAAACATAAAAGCAGTGTATCATCAAACGGCTAAACGGCTTGATTTCATAATAAAGTGATCAACTATTCCTGTTATTGCAGAATTTTTAACGGGTCTTGAAGTGTCGTTAAGCTTGCGATTTGTAAGAAAAATTTAATGACTTTCTATTTATCAATCTTTCTTTGAGTAATATAACATATCTGAGTGTCTGAAAATTCACCTCTGAGATGAGAACGACTTCAACTAAATTTTAAGATAATTCATAACGAAAACTTACATTACATAACAACCCAAAGTCTTTAATAGTTGTTCTAATAATGCAAAAGAAACATATTTTAATGCGTTTGTTTTCTAATACGAATGCTTCTCACACTTTGTCAATATCAAATATGTGAACTACTACCAAAAAATCTTCAAATGAGTCATAAAATTTATTATCAGAATTACAATGCACCAAATCAGTCTCTTGAAAAAAGAAAATCTTTGCCATCATACATTTTTGACGACAGATGTTAACATTAATTAGCAATATATTTTTTATCGTTTTGAACAGTAGTAGACTGCATTGACGCATGTACCTGTATTTATATAATTCAAGGAGAGTATAGATTATGGAAGTTGTTTCTCATAGAAAAATCGTATACTTCTGTATTATATTAATTGTCTGAAATATATAAAAATAAGACAATAACAGAAAGTCTCTTTTAATTGAATGTTTTCCTGTTGACCTTTTACGAAACTGTTCTATTATATAAAAAAAATCCATTAATTGAAAAGCACATTTTAATTCGGGATATTTGTCCAATGCTGTTAACTTTACAAATGCACAAAAGTATGGAACATCAAATCCATTTGCTTTTGTTGAATGTTCGAAATTGTCCAAATAGTGTTTTCTAGATTGAACCAATATAAATATTGTAACATGAAAACATGATAGTTCATCATTTCTGTTGGAAATGTTCAAAACAATCCCAGACTAAACACAATATGTGGAACTGATGCCTTATTTGCCAACATAATTTTCTCCAACTCATTAGTACAGTTCTCTTAATAAAGGGACATTTTCTCCAGGTATTATATCCACTAGCTAGCCTAGCTCCCTGGCTGCATGGTTATTTTTATAAAAATACTTGAAACATTTTATTAAAAAAATCTTAAGCCTCTAAAATAGCACAATTTTATCTGATGGCTGAACCAGTGATAAAAAATGTCCATGTAGAAACGGCCTGCTGGAGTTACTTCCCTCTTAATCGATAAAACTGATATAATATGTAAATACGAACAAACATAGGGACGGGAGCCAGTCTATCCAATAGCCGGCGCTATATTGTTTATGTCGGTAGAGGATGTGTTCCATGCTAGACACCTGAGTACTAGTTTATCTATATTTCGGCTGTCATGTTAGAGGTTACGGACAACTAATTAGATTTATTTATATTTACGTCCTATTATAACTGAAACAATAATAATAAAAAAAGCTAATAAAAAGCGTTAAAAGTATTGATATCAAGTCAGTCGGAAATTCAGTTCAGTTCGAAAATAATTTAACTTTGAATGTAAAAGCATGTGAAAAATTATTTTCTTGTCAATGTATTCTCCTGAATTCCACATTTCATAAGAAATTATCTCCTTGTTTTTTTTAGCCTATATCCAACTGAACTATATGCATTCAGCGTACTGGGTAATTGGGCAACATTTGACATCTGTTGATTCATAGAAAAGAATTGCATTCACATTGTATATTTGTAATAGCAGTCATGTTCCAAATATCAGAACGTTAATGAGGTATATAGATACGCTTAATTACTATCGATAAAAATACTTATATTACAATCCTAATGCCGGAACACGCGGAAACTTTAATCTAATGTACCAGTATAAACAGAAATCAGATATTTTTCAATGAAAAAGTTCAAGAATTTTTATATTAATGCAGTGAAATAATGTATTGCAACACGATGTGTAAGGATGATACTTACATTTAAAAGTATTTACAAAATGTCTTCGAACGCCAAAACCCGTTGATCAAACCATCGCATGATTCCATAGATATAACATTTATAAAGGTTATAAAATTGCTTTGAAATGGGAACAGTAAATTGCAATAAAAAGACTGGGGTAACTTGAAAAATTGAGCCAAAACATATGAGCCGCGCCATGAGAAACCAACATAGTGACTTTGCGACCAGCATGGATCCAGACCAGCCTGCGCATCCGCGCAGTCTGGTCAGGATCCATGCTGGTCGCTTTCAAAGCCTATTGCAATTAGAGAAGCTGTTAAGCGAACAGCATGGATCCTGACCAGACTGCACGGATGCGCAGGCTGGTCTGGATCCATGCTGGTCGCAAAGCCACTATGTTGGTTTTCTCATGACACGGCTCATATCATACTGAATTTATGCAACGTGACTGTGCTGTAATTGAAATGCGTTTTGCCGTTAAATGTTAAGTTATTCGTTTCAACTTTGATAAAGTTCAAAAAACTTACATGGAATGTTGTATTTGATGTAGTGTAATATAGTCTCTTATAACGATTATGATAATTCTTGGAGGTTAGATTTCCTTTCTCAAACACGATGACACTTACACTGTTAATTCGTTTTGATTGAGGTAATGAAAATTTAAAAAAAATACACATACAAGTATAGACCTGAAACAAGACATTTACAACTGGAGTCTTTTCTACTCCGCCTCTGGTCCGTTGTGAAATTGTAATTATTTTAATCTTTCTTTTTTCTGTTAAACATAAAAATTCAAGAAGAATGAAATATGTCCAAAAAAAAAGAAGAAGATAGAAACGCTGCATATCCGAAAGAAAGGCAAAACATTCAGTTTTCAGATTATTCATTTGTCTCAATACCTTATATCTATTAATGGAGATTCTTATTATTCATAACAATGGAAAATATTCTATTGATTGCAATAGATTGTAACATAAACAAATAAGAAATCATGTAGAACAGTATAAATGCCAAACGAAGAAGGTCTGTTTAGAGTTTCAGCCGAAAAGGAAGAGGTATAAAGCTGGAGATTCACATAGGTTTTCGGGCGTTAATAGTTCAAAAGGAAAGAGCAAGTAAAATGTCCTAATTACACACCTTTCAACTTCTCAGTTAATAGCAGTTTCAAAGTGAACTTTGGTTGGATCAAAATGGCGAATGAGGCATGCCCTTTGCAATTTCATTGAGTTAAATTAAAATGCAAGTATATAAAATCCATTTTCAAATATGAATATGGATTTAAAAAAAACTCTCTGGAAAACTGTTTCTACATTATCTTGGTATTATTTTTATAACTAAACTGAAACTGAAAATTAATGCAAACGTTTGGCCAAACGCATAATTATTTTTTATTTTAATATTACACCAGTTCTTACTAGGAACAATTGCTTCTGTTGTTTTTTCTCCTGTAACACACAATGTGTTGTATTGTTTCCTTGCATGCTAACTATCTGGATTATGTACAGCCTGAAAGCTATTTTCAGATAAGAGGGCAGTTCTCTTCCGGCAAAACAATAAACATACGATGTTATCAAACAACTACATTTCATAAACTTGCAAATGTTTATATTGTACATACTCAAGTATTTTATGATCATTCTGGCGAGTTATTTTGGCAATAAACAATTAATTTTAGGAAAAGTTCAAGTCCGTAGCTTTTTTAAAATAGTTCTTATAACCAAGACATTAAAAGCAAATGAATAATTAAAAATACCAGTAAATACTAAAAACGAAGGACAAGATCTTATATTTACATTCCCTCTATTGGTTCTATTGAAAATTATGACGCTCATTTTGTATCAACCGGAAAAAAATGCGCCAAAGTTACTAACGGTCTTTAGTATTAACGTGACGTTGTTATGACGACATCCGCGTGCTGACATGGAGAACGTTCATTTTGCAAGAAATCCGAACAAAAAATCAATTTTTAAAAAGAAAGAATTGACTTCAGAGGAGAGTCATAAAATCGACCAGGCGTTAAATTCTCCTATTAACTCGAAAAAAAGTCATATGCAAAATAATAAATAAACAGAAATAAGTCATTTTTTTAATAGCGTTCACTTAAAACATTTATACAGTGAAATAATGTGAGACTCACAATACATTGCATTCAGTGTATGTAAAAGACAACCTCTTGTTGGCTAAACATCACATGGGTTCATAGGTATCGGGGTAAAAAGAACATTGGAATGGAAAACATTGAGTTTGCGATGGACATACTCAGATAATTGTAATAGAAACAACTAATTAAAGTACTTTGACCGAATGTATTTCATAATGCAATGCGATTAGGATTGAATTATTGAATAAAACTTGAAAGAAAATGCTCAGTCATATAAATGAGTTATACACTAATTACATAACAATATTTCTTTCAGGAAATACAATATGATGCTTCGGTTTTTTATTTCTTCTTGGAAAAATACGCTAAAAATTATTTCATAGATAGATAATAATGAATACGGTTAAAGTATGCTAACGCGTTTCTGTGGAGGTAATGATAAATGTAGAAAGATAAGAACATTATGAAAAGAAATCATGAAATATTATTATGATATCTGTCTATGATATCAATCTGCAGGATGTAACAATAAGCGAGTTAGAAGTTGCCTTCTTCTATTCCTGATGTTTATCTGAAAAGACCTTCAGAAACGAAAAAACCGTAATAAAGAAATCATACCTAACAAATAAGTAAACCATTTCAAAACAAACAGATCTTGTTTGGCTGGCACAAAAATATGTATGGAGAGGACTCGAGTTCAATCTCCGAACGAGGAGATGACGATTTGACAGAAGAGTGTCGGAAGTTATTCGTTCTCTACCTCAGACTCGTGAAAGGAATAGGCTAGCTACTTCCATTAATAGAGACGATCAGAGATGATATCTTTGCAGTTCTAGCCGGAAGTCTCAAGCTACCGAGTTGTGCTCTTTGCTTTACCTTTCCTTATTTACTTATAAGTATTAGAAAATCTAACATTCTAGTTTCTTAGTCTATAAACTCGGACTCTAGAGAAACATCGCGTGAAACATACATTGGGATATATGTATCCTTATTTTGACCTTCAAACACAAGAACAATTAAAACAACAATGGAATTACTTCAATTTACAAATTATTATCTGACATAAACTTGCAAAGTGATTGAAATATAATACATGCTGTACATTGTAATGTTTGCACTTTTCCTTGCAACAGAAATAAATTTTGTGCAAATTTGTTGAGGCTTCCCTCCAAATGAAATGTTATATTTGAATATCTTAAGAAGCAAGTTAAGATAATATTTGTAGAGCTTAAGATTCAACTTTTCTTTTTTTAGTTAAATGCATTTTAGCCGAAACATCCAACTGAACAATAACTTAGATATTTTGTATGTTATAAAAGAAGCTGAAATGTAATGGAGTCTAACTGATATATGTAAACTGATAAACACATTTTAATCTTGTTATAAACTCTGTTCAAATACGTATTAGTCTTAACATCCACTGACGACCGTCATCATCAACTGGCCTTTTAACACTCTAGATGTCACACTTTGACCCAGTCTTAAATAAACATGGTAGGCATGTTTTCCTCCATAATCTCGAAAGAATTTGGTACAGTGTCATCTGGCCTTCTAGTTCAAACAATAGAAATCCTCATTAACACTACAGAGCTATGATTTTCTGCATGATCTACATAAAATGATCAGCATGCATTATATTATGAAATCAAAGTAAAATAGATATTGCGATACTAGATCGTGTTTAAAAAAAATAGGCCACTGTGTCAAATCATAGAAAAATGTATTGATTCCGCGTTTGCAGCTGATCTGCTTGAAACCTGATCAGAATGCATATCTTCATGAAAACTGTTGGCGGATGCGTTCTTTGCATGTGGCTTTTTCTGTTGGACTTTTAGCCATGTATTTTAGGTTAACCTCGAAATTATGTCATCTGTTGTCAAATATTGGCCACTTGGTAAATTCAAACGAAACCTTGTCAAAAATACTCTACTGGTGTCATCCTCTACTTGACTAAAATGAAACCTAATGGGAATGTTTCTCTATATGAAATATCGATCAAGTTCAAAATGTGATAATTTCGTGTGAAAATGTACATAACTGAAAAAACTTGTTTGGATGTTGTCATCACATCTAGGTCAATTTCGCAAAGAAAACAGCGTCGTCTACGGTAAGGAGGACTTTGTATCTTGCATATTTCTGTTCATGATTTTGTTCACAAAGGTCTAAAATTTCTACTTGATTTACATGAAAGCTGGTCAGAATTCAGTCTTCAATAGAAAAAAATGAGGTTATTAAGTCAAATCATATAAAAACTAACTATTTTCTATCATAACATATAAAAAGTAATGAAGTACTTCGGAAAGTAATTCTAGACAATACACAAAAACAATTTAACTGACTGTATATGACATATCAGCTTGTTAAGTATTTAAATGCTCATGAATGCATGACAAAGTTACAGACTGGACAAGAAATAAACTTTGACGCCAAATGTGGCCGTGACCTGTGAGCTAGGGGTTCGAGTCTTGTACGTGACACATCGTCTTATAATGGTAAGCATTTGTGCTAAGTATTTTTTAAAATCCCTTGATGGACACAAGGGCTATGGAGAAGACATAAGACCTCCAACTGTGATCTTTACCTTTGAGGGGACATCAGTGTCAGATACCCACTTATAGACCGAACAAGAATTAAACCCAGGAAAAACCATGTTAAACTTTATCCCAAGTATATGATTTTGATATTTGAGCGCCAGTTAAGTCCCTTGATAAATGGTTAAGTTGTGAAGCGGTCATAAAAAGTCCTGTTTCCTAATTGACCTCAGTGTGACCTTGACCTTTGCGCTTTGTGTTTGGGAACTGCGCATGAAATATTGTGTTGTAATGGAAAATATCACTGCCAAAAAATTCATATTTCAATCTCTTGGTTGAGTTATACTGTGGGCAAGAAAAAAATATTGATCACTGGCCTCCATGTGTGCCATTGAGCTAGCCTAAGGGGTCCGGACTTTGCGCAAGAAATGCCATCTGATTATTGTGAACATTTGTGACAAGCTATATCAAAAGTTGTTGATGGATGGAAGAATTATGGACCGGGCACGAAAGTGTGGACGGCCTGGCTGATGGTATGACGGAAAAGCGCACTCTTATAGTCCCCGAAACCGGTCTTAGGACCTGTACCGAACTACTACACTGACTATAACGATATATTAGTATAATTTTTTTATTCGCATGCATATGTTACATTATAAAGCAGTTAAAAGCTGTACATTTTATATTAGCTGTCAACTACTTGTATTATCAATACCAATGTTCTTAATTGGCGCAAATATTACATATCATACTACACAAATAATGTATGTGTAAATTTATGTCTTTTCAGACAGCGTTTTCAACCATTTTAATTTTCATAAGAAGGGTGACAGGAGTTTTGCAATAAATGCACAAGTACAAAAAATGACTTATACACATGTTTAAAATTACTTATACACATGTTTATTACTGCACATAGTAATAGTCCAAAACATTAGCATAATTAACTTATCTTTTGTTTAGATATGGCACTGGCCAAACACTGTCGAAATAATTCCCACAATTGCTGACAAAGATAACTCTTAATTAAATTCATTATTCTGGTAGCAAGTCTTTTGTAGAAACTTTAACAGTATCAAACGTAATCTAACTAAAACCAAAGACGACTAGTGCAGAAAAATACCTTTCTTATACCTGTACATGTATATATAAATATCTTTATAAAAGTTTCTAGAAACTTGTTTTACATATCTACAACAAAAGATAGATGTGATATACTCATAATTGGCGAATTAAAGGGTCCCTATAAAATTTTGACCCACCAATCAGTTAAAATCAAAGAGACCAATTTATTAGTTCCTAACACGTTAGGCTTGTTTCATAGGGTTAACGCCCTAGACCATTTGGGAAGTGGTGAAAAAAAAAAAGTTGGGTGCCAAAGAACCACTATTCCACTTCGTGACCCAACAATCGACTTCGGACACAACTGTTGACTTTCAGTATTAAATGTGACTCTACAATTAACCAAGTTTAAAACTATATATGAGCCGCGCCATGAGAAAACCAACATAGTGCATTTGCGACCAGCATGGATCCAGACAAGCCTGCGCATCCGTGCAGTCTGGTCAGGATCCATGCTGTTGGCTTTCAAACTTTATTGCAATTAGAGAAACCGTTAGAGAACAGCATGGATCCTGACCAGACTGCGCAGATACAGGTGCTTTCTTTAGTTTTGGTTTTTAGTATTTATCATTGTATTTATATTATACAAACGAAATACTAAAAACAGAACGGGGAAAACCAATAACTTACTAGAGCTGCTTTTGAGAAAAGCTCATGTCTCCCACAACTGCCTAATCCTTTAGTGATTCAAAGTGGAGTGGATGGTTTGGATGAATGGTTCTGATCAGTAATGTATTGGAGGTCTGGATTGTTTGGATGAGTGGTTTCTATCATTAATGTCTAGTTTGTCTGGATGGTTCAGACTAGTGGTTCCTATCATTAATGTCTAGTTTGTCTGGATGGTTCAGACTAGTGGTTCCCATCTGTAATTCAAGGGCCATAATTAAAAAGTGCCTGGGCGGATTTGGCTAGTTATCAAACTTGGCCGAGGTCTTATGGTCAACACATTTTGTTCAAAGTTGGTGAAGATCAGATGAGAAATGTTCGACTTGAAGTGCGGACAAGATTTCTGACACACACACACACACACACACACACACACACACACACACACACACACACACACACACACAGACTGGAGTAAATCAATATGTCTCCAACACCACTGTGTGGCGGGAGACATAACAAGAGCTCATAGAACACGAACTGCCCCCTTGATGCATTCAGTAATTGCACAAGGAACTGAAATTATTTGGTCCCTGTACACAAAACTTCTACTGTTCCGAGTCAATGTATTTATATTTATATTTGGGTTTTACGGCGCACCAACACAGTATAGGTTATATGGCGCCAAACAGGACTACAAATTTTGGTTCCATATCTCATTTACATCGAAATAAAAACATGAGGTATGGAATCAAAATTTGCATACCTGCTGGATTTACGGAGTTATAGCAAAACCAAGTGTTAAGACCCTATTAGTCGCCTCTTACGATCATGCAAGGGTAAGGCAGTGGTTCCAATTCTTTTCATACACAGATCGTCTCAGAACCATTTGGGGCTCCGAGTCAATGTAACCATGACCTTTGATCTACTGATCTAAAAAGCAATAGGGATCATCTGCTGGTCGTGATCAACCTCTTTATAAAGTTCCGTGATCCTGGGCCCAAGCGTTCTCAAGTTATCGTCCGGAAACGGTTTAACTGTTCAGGGTCAATGTGACCTTGACCTTTGGCCTACTGACCTTAAAGTCAATAGGGGTCATCTGCTGGTCATGACCAACTTCCCTATCAACTTACATGATCCTAGGCCCAAGCATTCTTGAGTTATCATCTGGAAACCGTTTAAGTGTTCCAGGTCACTTTGACATTGACCTTTGACCTACTGACCTCAAAATCATTAGGGTTCATCTGCTGGTCATTATCAACTTCCCTATAAACTTTCATGATACTAGGCCCAAGCGTTTTTGAGTTATCACCTGGAAACCGTTTAACTGTTCCTGGTCATTGTGACCTTGACCTAATGACCTCAAAATCAATAAAATTCATCTGCTGGTCATGATCAACCTCCCTATCAACTTTCATGATCATAGGCCTAGGCGTTCTGGAGTTATCATCCGGAAACTGTTTAACTGTTTCGGATCACTGTGACCTTGACCTTTGGCTTACTGACTTTAAAATCAATAGGGGTCATTTGCAGATCATGACCAACCTCCCTATCAAGATTTGTTATCCTAGACCAAAGCGTTCTCAAGTTATCGTCCGGAAACGGTTTAACTTTTCCGGGTCACTGTCACATTGACCTTTGACCTACTGGCCCCAAAATCAATAGGGGTCATCTGCTAGTCATGATTGAACTCGCTATCAATATTCATGATCCTAGGCCCAAGCGTTCTTGAGTTATTTTCCGAAAACTGTTTTACATTTCCGGGTCACTGTCACCTTGACCTTTGACCTACTGATCTCAAAATCAATAAGGATCATCTGCTTACCATTTAACTGTTCCGGGTTACTGTGACCTTAACTTTCGACCAACTGACGTCAAAATAGGGGCCATTTGCTGGTCATGACCAACCTCCATGTCAACTTTCATGATCATAGGCCCAAGCATTCTTGACTTATCATCCGGAAACGGTTTAACTGTTCCGGGTCACTGTGACCTTGACCTTTGACCTACTGATCTCAAAACCAATAGGGGTCATCTGCTGGTTATGACCAACCTCCCTATCAACTTTCATGATCCTAGGCTTAAGCGTTCTTGAGTTATCATCCGGAAACGCATTGGTACCGACCAACAGACGCCTCCTTCGAAAGCATCTGAATCATCAAATCAACAATTTAAAAACTGATCCATAAACAAATAAAATACAACATAGAATTTTAGAGTAAACTCATAGTTTACTCATATATAACAACTAACAAACGTCAAAACTATGCAAGGAGTATGGCATATCGGCAGCTGAAACAATCAGCTTCTTGCACAACCGAGAGTATGAAAGCGCTTTAAGATACCGAGGAGCATCTAGAACACTTATTACCTTTCCTTGCTGTGATATTTGTGCAATTTTATTAGATCCATAACAACTCACAAAAATTGTGTCCATTGGACCAACACACATGTACCTCGGCTGTATCACAGATGGGTGGGTCACTCTAGTACAAGTTTTGTTAGTCAGATCAAAAACATGTATATAATTGTCATTGATAATTGTTAGGAAAAGAGTTGACCCATCTCCTGTGTTTAAAACTAAACACTGCGATGTTTCAATATCGTACTTTCTTAATGGAAAATCAAGGTTAAAGTGTTCTTCTGTCCCATTTCGAGAAACAATTATTGCTGGCTTTGTATTGTTAAAAACACCAACCACAAAATGATCATCATCTAGGAGTGACAGAGAGTAATTTCCGGTTGTTGTAGTAATCGTGTTTTTGTGCATTATGGAGCTTTTAGAACATATGTTATAAACCTCAATTCCAAATGACCTAGTTATTGCAAACTCGTTCTCACTCAGGGCAAGAACATCTCGCGGATTAAATTCCAGTCGATATGTATATTCCACTTCTAATTTTTTATTTCTTAAATCAACTGATTTTGATATGTTATTAACAACTAGAAATTTTCCATTTCCAATGAAATCTATTCCTGTTATAAATGCAACAGTTCCATCTTTGTCTAACGTTTTCTCTGCGGACAAGGATACAACCCTGTAATCGGGATCGGTATCGTGTGGTTTCAATTTGGAATCTACACGAACTGATCCGAAGTGAGATTTGGAATTTACTAGAGACACGAGGTTTCGGTCAAACTCTAGCTTTATACTTTCCTCTTTGAGATTTGGGAAAACATCTGACTTTTTATCAGATATTTCTCTCATTAAGTTGTTTAGTCGATGATGCAAGATGTATGACTGAAGTGGTGTTGCGTACTGTGAAATATCAACGGTTTCCAGAACCTCATCGAGTTTGTCTTCGATTTCTTTACATTTTCGCTTCTGTGCAGATATCGCAGCGAACTTCTGATGCTGAATCTTTTCTGCATCATTCAGAATTTTGGCTGAAAATTCATCAAATTTCTTGATGAGCTTGTCCTTGGTTTCCTCCAGCAAATCCGGTAATGCTTCTTTCTGAGATGTCATGAGATCCTCTGACTTTGTAAGGAACTTTGAAACAGATAATACTTGATTTCTTACATCGGAAACCTCTCTCTGTACATCTAAATGTCGTAATTCCTCTGAAGAGGCCATCTCGCTTATTTCAATTACACTGTCGCATTTTCGATGTTTGACAATAGCACACGTTCCACAACAAAGAACATTTTCATCTTTACATAAGAATTCTAGGTGTTTTGAATGAATATCGCACTGACAAAATTTTCTCAACTTCTTCAGACCTGCTTGTTTGATTCCAGGCTCTAATTTAATAATTTCGTGGCCTTTCATGTATGAAAATCGATCGTGGCATTTCTGACAGTCATCGCACTGGTGTTCTTTACATGTGTTGCAGTAAACAGACGCAGGAATATCAAGATCTTGAGCTAAACAAGGAAAGCATTTACACTCTCCTTTTATTTGCTGCCTCTCCGGAGCCGATTTCATTGTTTCTAAAATGGATACCAACGCATAATTCGGACGTAATGATTTAGCCCAGGTTTCCGGTGGCTGGTCTGAATCCTTTACAATTGTAATGTGCCGGCAAAGAGGACATTCTATACCATCAAGAATATTTCGCTCTTCTTCTAGTTTAATGATGTATTCATGAATACAAGATTCGCAAAATGTGTGCAAACATTCAAGTCCCTTTGGATCTCGAAACTTTTCAAAGCAAATCGGACACTGTATACCGTCTACACTATTCTGATCATCGTTCGAAGCCATCCTAAAAGGACAAATAAGATCATTGATAATCATGGTTCAATACCAGTACTAGTATTTATTCAAAAGAAAGGGGCCTCCGCGGCCGAGTGGTTAAGGTCGCTGACTTCAAATCATTTGCCCTTCATCGATGTGGGTTCGAGTCTCATTCGGGGCGTTGAATTCTTCATGTGAGGAAGCCATCTAGCTGGCTTACGGAAGGTCGGTGGTTCTACCCAGGTGCCCGCTCGTGATGAAATAATGCACGGAGGGGCACCTGGGGTCTTCCTCCACCATTAAAGCTGGAAAGTCGCCACATGGCCTATTATGTGTCGGTGCGACGTTAAATCCAAAATAAAAAAAATAAAAAAATATTCAAAAGAAAACGCAACTGCCCCTCTTAGAATTTTTAAGAAAAGAGATGTGCATATTCTCCAGTGACATATCACAAGCCGTTCAAAATTTTGTTGATTTTTAGGTGATTTTCAAACTACTGACATTTAAAGGAAAGTAAAATAGGGAGAAGTCGATTTAGTAACATTTCATTGAAATTTGGTTCGCCTTTCACTCTGATTCTATATAATTTGTACGGACACAGTAGAGTAAACATATGTATTAATTCTATAAAAAAAATTGGCTTGTATTTCACAAGAAAATATGAACAGGCAGATAAAATTCCGTATTGTACCTTTTGTATTGAATGTTGCAGGCCTATTTTCATTAAATGCATGACCTGACACAGTTCTATAAATAGCGCATATAAAAACTTCACTACATCAATAAACATTAAAGATTTCCTTCAGTAGCAAAACAACAAACTAGATCTGGGATTTTGTATTCGGCTTTCGTGGATTTTGCAATGTCGGATCATACTCGGCGCTTGCGCGCCTCGTGAGATCGATCTGGCAAAAAAAACCTCTTGAACTGAAAACACCACCCAAGATCGAGCTACTAACTACTATTATAACAACGCTACTGTATGGATAAAAAATTCTTCGCAATAAAACTTGCTTGAAATTTTAAAATGGAAGTCTTAATCAATTTTATAGGATTTTTTTCAGGCTAGCTTCGTGTATTATTAAAGCAATTTGCTTAGGACGGAACGACTGTTGCTGGTTGAAATCATTTATCTAGCAAAAGTTAAAGTTTGTTAAATCAAAACAGCAAATGAGCCGTACCATGAGAAAACCAACATAGTGCATTTGCGACCAGCATGAATCCAGAACAGCCTGCGCGGATGCGCCGTCTGGTCAGGATCCATGCTGTTCGCTAATGGTTTCTTTAATTGCAATAGGGTTTGAAAGCGAACAGCATGGATCCTGACCAGACTGCGCGGATGTGCAGACTGGTCTGAATCCATGTTGGTCGCAAATGCACTATGTTTGTTTTTTCATGGTGCGGCTGAAATAGTTCTTAAAATTCCACGGCTGGCGGGCATTCATGAATGTTTTCATTGTAAAATAAAGGGAATCAATTATCAAATTTGAAAGTCAGAACAATTTTAACAATGTTCGTAAAATTACTTGGACATTTCACTTCTCGAACATTTTAAAAGACTAAATTTTGGAATTATAAGTAATTTTGAAATTGCAGTTGATTACCGCAAAAACATACATGTAAAACAATATTTTTTCGATCAAATCTAAATCTATGCTAAAGTGCTTTACTAAATACACAATGTACTTATTGAAAAATACTGTTTAATGTAATGTTGATATTTCCACTGCGAAAGAAAGGCACGGAAGAGGAACAGAACTTAAAGCCTTTATTGACAAAAAGTGGTAACGGTATTTTTCATTGTAAATTTTGGTTATCTTGGACACCAAACAAAAAAAAATATAAATTTTGACTTTTGTTTGTTGATAGGTTGTTGTAAAACTGTCAAAATATTTAAGCATAAAAAAGCATCTCAGTGCGAAAATACTGCAAAATTTCTAAAAAAAATTTACATATTTTGGATATGTGAATTTGCTCGACTTTTACTATGGGGGAAAGTACATTTTGGTAATAAAAACTGACATTCTTAACCTTTAACCTGCTGGTGGCAAATTATTTTGCCTTTGTGACCAATGCAGACCATGGTCTGCACTGTTCGCTATTCAGTCAGTACATTTCCAGTGAACACCCCTTCGAATAATAAATGATATTTCTCAAATAGAATGATGGACCAGTCCATTTTAGAAATTTAGCAGGCTAAGGGTTAAAGATATTTTTAGAAATTTAGCAGGCTAAGGGTTAAAGATATTTTAAACCTGCTGCTATAGTATAATTAGACCTTTAGAATGATGCATAATTATATCTGGATCTTGCAATCCT
Source organism: Mercenaria mercenaria (assembly GCF_021730395.1). NCBI lineage: Eukaryota > Metazoa > Mollusca > Bivalvia > Venerida > Veneridae > Mercenaria > Mercenaria mercenaria. The sequence goes on from NC_069378.1 coordinate 7,032,834, forward strand.
CGACGGATAAGGCAGATAAGACAGTAAGTAACAATTTGGTAATCTGTAGAAGTATTCAAACTGGATCTCCCATTTTGGTCTCATGGGTGCCTACGAGACATACAGCCTACTCGAGTATTAAGTCAGTCTGAAATGCAGGTCATGTTTCACAGCTGTTTACAATAAATACTCCGAATGACAAAAAGCATCCGTGTTTATTTTCCAACGCAAATAAATTATACCTGGACATCATACACTTATCACACTATGAGTAAATACATTTTGAAATATTTGTGATAAATAATTAAATATTGGGCATAACTTTTCTAATCTATTCATAATCAAATACAATACAGGCCTAGTTGTTAATTTAGAACAGGTGGTTTGTCTGGACTGTTTTAAATGCGCTTTGTGTTACATTTGAATAAGAGTCTCCGAATCAAAGGCACTTGGGTTGTGGAACACTTATCCTATACCGCTCCCTTGCCCAAACTACTTCGCACCTGTATAACCTTTTTATCACCCGACGCAGACACTATGCTTAGATCACTTTTACCTCTGCTGTATGAATAGTGTTGGGATTTACAATGATATACAAGTGCTTAGTAGTTCAGGCGGGGGGAGGGGCTGGGGGCGAGGCATGTGTTCCAAACATCAAGTGTCTGTGTTCGAATACCTGGAAATCAGCCGCGAAAAAAATAATTATTAAGCAACGTAGCCAATAATTCATAAATCAAATAACATTTTTGTATTGGTAAATAATATAATGTCCTATTACCATATTTATATATCAAAACAAAGCAAGTATTTAGTACTTTTAGACTGCTAGGGTATCCCGACGTCATGTGTTCTCGACATACATGTATTCTCGAGCTATTATGGAAATGGCCTGTATATTTTTGCATGCAACATAATCATCACAAGTAAATACACACGAGTGTAAACATTGTGTCTGCTATTTTAAAAATGAAAAAATAAACAGTTTATCTAGAGTCAAACCAAGGCATTTTCGGTCTGATTGTTCTTTCCTTCTCGGAACACTTAGGGCCGGTAAGTCACACTTGACTGAGCAATTGACCTCGAAAGCTGTTGTCATTACAAGCTGGCCAATCAAACTCCGTGACCTTAGAAATAACCTCTAACGTTAAACTTATTATTTCCTAATTGAGGCGACTCTCTGACTGAACGCGCTCCGCGGATAACATAGGATGATTGGCTGATTCTTTATTTCCTCCATTCTTGAAGAGCATAACATATGTACAAACAGAGGCATATATCAGCAAATTTACATGTAAACAACAAAATAAAGATTATCGCTACCTACTTCGAATGCATGGTCAATATGTGAAAACAAACCCCACTGCGACCCTTTAATTACGCGCAACAAATTCACACAACATGTGGAAATGGATTGACCGGGTCAAAAATGTATAGCCAGAGTATTCTTATTGCCGTATTTACTCCACTGAAAGTGGTAACGTATTTACTTTGTTGTTGGATTCACAATTTATGTAAGCGTAAATACTTACTTGACATTTTTAGGCAGTACAAAACAACATAGTTCTGTTTCAAAATTTTAGTTGTTTTTTGTTTTGTTTTTGTATTTTGGTACAGAAATAAACGCACTCTTGGTGCAAAAGTAACGCCCCCAGGGGCGCTTAAAAATAAGTAAAGTTTCTTGTCGACGAAAGTCCCCACCTGGAATGGATGGAACAACTTATTTCCAGCCGAGCTCACGGCAGGCGTCATTTACCTCCCCAGCATCCAGTCTAGACTGATACTGTTGGAAACAGTACCAAATTAAAGTAAATCACCCAGCACTGAACACTAGTCGGGATATCAGCCGCAACCGTGAATCGATCCGGGTCCGGTAATCGAACGCGGATCGCTGGCGTTATAGTCCAAACTGCTAACCACTGCGCCACTGACTCCCTGATTAAACGGGAGGATACGGAATGTCAATAAGGTAGAATGGTCTTGTCCTTTGTGTCCGATCCTGGGGTTCCGCACACTGATGACCAATATTTTAAACAGACATTGCAACCAAAATTTTACAAGATGATCATTATATATTTACATAGATGTGCCCTAGAAGGAACTTTTGCTATGTTTTAACTCGTTTCGAACTGTGTAATTAAGTTAGAAAATCTTAATGAAACTTTTAACATGGTTTAAAAGTTGGTATATATCCATAAATCTTCCGTCAAGCATCATTACTGCTATCAAAATTTCTGCACCGGAAGTCAATCAAAATAAGACATCAATCTGCCTGATTTTCACTGTAAGAGATGTGGACTGCGTAAAGTAACAATAGGTGTCACGTGAAAGAACTGAAACACATATCTATTTTCTCAGATATAAATCAGGGCTATCTGTAAAGGAAATATTTTAGAGGAAATGTGTTAATTTTTAAAAGAAGTTCAGCCTATAGCCTTTTGATATTGATATGGGTAGGTTTTGAAAAATATGTAGCAATTTGGGGTTTTCAGATTATTTCAATTATCAGATAGGTTGCTGAGCAACCATATCATTTGTGCATACCCACTGTTTTAATTTAGAAATATTAAGAAAATAATGAAAAATTCTATTTTTATAAAACAGGTGCTATTTCAAAATTATATAGTTCTTGCAGTGACACAGTTTCACAACAGTGATTTTAACAGAAATGGTAAAAATATCAGTTTCTAACTAGAAATTGCTTTTGTAAAAAAGCGTATGTCTCCCCCAACGCAAAGTCCTATAGGCAAGAAGTCAATAAGGGTCAGGAGCGAAAGTCAAAGAGACACTGATGGTTGGCTGCAAAAGGGATCATCTACTTGGCATGTCCAGTCATCCCGCTAAATTTCAACACTCTTGGCCTAGTGGTTCTCAAGTCACTGTTCAGGCTCCTGTGACCTTGACCTTTGATCAAGTGACCTCAAAATAAATAGGGATCATCTACTCTGCATGTCCAATCATCCTATTAAGTTTCAACATTCTAGGTCAAGTGGTTTTCAAGTTATTTTCCAGAAATGATTTTACATGACCAGGCCCCTGTGACCTTGACCTTTAATAGACTGACCCCAAAATCAATAGGGGTCATTTACTCTGCATGTTCAATCATCCTATGAAGTTTCAACATTCTGGGTCAAGTGGTTCTCAAGTTATTGATCGGAAATTGTTTTCCATGTTCAGGCTCCTGAGACCTTGACCTTTAACAGAGTGACCCCAAAATCGATAGGGGTCATCTGCTCTGCATGTTCAATCATCCTATGAAGTTTCAACATTCTGGATCAAGACGTTCTCAAGTTATTGATCGGAAATGGTTATCAATGTTCAGGCACCTGTGACCTTGACCTTTAACGGAGTGACCCCAAAACAATAGGGGTCATTTACTCTGCATGAACAATCATCCTATGAAGTTTCAACATTCTGGGTCGAGAGGTTCTCAAGTTATTGACTGGAAACAGTAATCCATGTTCAGGCCCCTGTGACCGTGACCTTTAACAGAGTGACTCTAAAATCGTTAGGGGTCATCTACTCTGCATGACCAATCATCCTATTAAGTTTCAACATTCTGGGTCAAGTGGTTCTCAAGTTACTGACTGGAAATGGTTTTCAATGTTCATGCCAGTGACCTTGACATTTAATAGAGTGACCCCAAAATCGATATGGGTCATCTACTTTGCATGTACAATCATCCTATGAAGTTTCAACATTCTGGGTCAAGTGGTTCTCTAGTTATTGATCGGAAATGGTTTTCAGTGTTCAGGCCCCTGTGACCTTGACCTTTGACGGAGTGACCCCAAAATCAATAGGGGTCATCTACTCTGCATGACCAATCATCCTATGAAGTTTCAACATTCTGGGTCAAGTGGTTCACTAGTTATTGATTGGAAATGGTTTTCAATGTTCAGGCCCCTGTGACCTTGACCTTTGATGGAGTGACCCCAAAATCAATAGGGGTCATCTACTCTTCATGACAATCATCCTATGAAGTTTCAACATTCTGGGTCAAGTGGTTCACAAGTTATTGATCGGAAATGGTTTTCAATGTTCAGGCCCCTGTGACCTTGACCTTTGATGGAGTGACCCCAAAAACAATAGGGGTCGTCTACTCCAGCAGCCCTACAACCCTATGAAGTTTGAAGGTTCTAGGTCAAATGGTTCTCCAGTTATTGCTCGGAAATCAGGTGTGAAGTACGGACGGACGGACAGGGCAAAAACAGTATGTCTCCCCCAGAGGCGGGGGGGGGGGGAGAGACATAAATATAGCCCGGGAATAAATATGACAGGTGCTTCCTGGAACTAGAAAGTAGGTCAATAATAAAATTAGTCCAAATAATTGTACTCGTGAGTTGAATATCGTTATATTTTTTTGACTTGTCCGAGTACAAACTAGAAAAGGTAAAGAATGTGATAACACTGTCCTCTTCTTTGCGTAAGTAACACCCAATGGAATCCGTTGGGCGGGAATTATGTTATAATAATGCAACGGATAAAAAAAAGAAATACATACATAGAAAGCCTGTAATTTTTCCTTTTCAATGATGTATATATTACCGAGATTTCTTGAGAAAAATTCAAACTATGGCAGTTAAAAAAAATGCCAAGGTTTAACACGAGTGTACTACATATTGGAAAATGGCCGATCACCGGTAAACACGTTAGGTTACTACACGAAGCGTTTTCATTGGTCACGCCTCCGACCGCCATTACATGAAGACGATTGAAACGTTAGAGGTTTAAATTTTTTACAACAGAAATTCTTGATAAATATGTCCTGTTCTTATGTTTTTTATTTACTATTTATGATTAAAACAACAGGTAAGCAGTTAGGGCTAAAGAAAAATCGTGACTACTGATAATTCGTAATTTCAATCGACCACAGTTTCCACCACAGTTTTGATTGTTTCTGGTTGAGACCTCTAGGTAGACAACGTAAAATATCAAAATGTAAAATCGGTCTACCCGAGTTCTCATTATTTAGACTATGATAAAATGTGCTACTATGAACTCAACGAAAATAAAAACGTGTTTTTTTAAAGCAGGATGATCAGGAAGGGGTAAAATTTTGAGGAAATGGTAATTTGAAGATGAGTTTATCTTATTTATTTTTTAAATATGCCTGTTTTTGTTAGACTGTCGAGAACACATAATGCCAGGATAGATCCTGAAACGTGCAACATGGCGAAAGCGAAATTAGTGTAGGCCTACTTTTTACCGATAAATAGGTTAATCAGTGATCATTATGTGTGAGACCGTTCTTTACCTTTACTACAAAATAAAAAAAAATGTACTTACATGTTCTAGTTGGCTCTTGATGTTAACAACCACACGTTTTCCCTTAACTGTTATATTGCTAATTAGATAGCGCACAGTTCGCTGCCACATTGTAAGAACATGGCCGCTCTCAGTAGCATTCGACGGTACAGAAATGCAGTATACGGCCCCATCAGTAAAAACTGCACATTAACGCTTACCGCTGCATTTTGAACCGACCACAATCTCTTGCACTGGAAATTTTGCACCGTAAATGATATATTTAAAAAAAAAACAAGAGCTGTCCGTAAGGCAGCCAAGCTCGACTATTCGAAATATTGTCACAGAAGCAGGAAATTATTACCCAAAATGTTAAATATCAAAAGAATTTTAAGTTCGAAAGGGGACATAATTTGACCAAAATGCATATCAGAGTTATGGGACTTGATGCTATCAACTAGTTTTATAACCCCGAAGAAACCTGTGAAGTTTCAATTCAATATCTGCATTAGTTTTCGAGATAGTAACTTGCATGTAAAACTTTAATTTTCTAAGTCCAAAAGGGGGCATAATTTGCTCAAAATACATGTTAGAGTTATGGAACTTGACCCAGTGAAGTTGGTAATTGACCTTGAAAAAGAATAAATAAGTTTCGAAGCTATATGCCTTTTGATAATAGCTGTATGTACTTGCACGCAAAACTTTAACCAGGATTTTCTAAGTCCAAAAGGGGGCATTATTTGCCCAAAATACATGTCAGAGTTATGGGACTTGATTCTATCAACTAGTTTTATAACCCCAAAGACACATGTGAAGTTTCAATTCAATATCTGCATTAGTTTTGGAGATATTAACTTGCATGTAAAACTTTAACCAGAATTTTCTAAGTCCAAAAGGGGGCATAATTTGCTCAAAATACATGTTAGAGTTATGGAACTTGACCCAGTGAGGTTGGTAATTGACCTAGAAAAACTTCGGAATAAATAAGTTTCAAAGCTATATGCCTTTAAATGATAGCTGTATGTACTAGCATGCAAAAACTTAACCAAGGTGTGACGCCGACGCCGACGCCAGGGTGAGTAGAATAGCTAGACTATTCTTCGAAAAGTCGAGCTAAAAATGTACTAAAATACATAAAATCAATAATAATTTCCTGTCTTGAAACTGAATACAAATAAATATACTGTAGTAATCAAGTTTAAGGACATCTGAACGCAGACCTTTTCTACTAATCGAAATAAATGTTAAACGAATTAAAATACGCGTGAATTTCGTGGAATATTTAAATTTGATCAACCTAATCCGTAACAGGTATTTCGCGAATTGCGACTTAACCTCAGATCCCCTTTCTAAATTTCAGTTAGCTTAGTTCTGCTCATCGTTTACTCGTTTAGGTCAAACCCATTACTTTAACTGGGGACCATACGCCGCATTTCTTGGAATTACACACTAGTGTATCATTGAAGGTTCCATGTGCACCACCGTATGAACATATCTGTGGATGTCTCTAAATTGTTTTTATACTTGTAGTTGTAGCATCATTGTGTAAATGTTGAGTTCTGCTCAACCCGAAGGCGTGGACGGTAGCATCCATTTCAGCTACCGTCCATGAACAGGCTCAGTTAAACCGAGCCTGCAACATTTTCGTTTTTGTCATGCTGAGCGACCTGTGGAGTTTTCATTTTTCTATTTTAATTTTGCAACATTCAAGTTAGCAGAAAAGCAATATTTACATGCTAAAGTTTGGTAAAAATTTCAAAACATTTTTTTTCTTTCGAAATTATATATTTTTTCCCCATTTTTACAACGGGAAAAGTACATCTGTTGATTTTTTTTGCCATAAAACCGACATTATCAAAGGTATTTTAAAACTTGAAGGCATCCTATTACAACCCTCAAAGAAATTAAGAATAATGAATACACTCATAGACATTTATAATCGGTCACCTATAATTTTCAAATATTTCTTTATGTTTGCCCTGAAAATAAAACAATTATGTATACAGTCAACTTCTTTAATATCTTAATAACAATATGGGCGGTTTCATTTCATTAGAACATTTGAGATTTGGTAACAACAATGGTTTGAATAAAAGGTAAAGGTAAAGGTCTTGTTTATTATAGTGTCACCCCTACTGAAAGGGCCAGCCAATTTGACTTATGAGACACCTTTTATTGTGCGTACCAATTACCTCCCAACTTCTACCACTATGCCAGGCGCCAGGCGGATAGAAATCGGTAACCATTCATTTAACTAGCTCGTGGCTCACGAACCGGCCATTTCGGAATGAGTCCCATGACAAACATCCCCCGGACGAACGCTCCCCATGGGGCTCGAACCTTCGACCTCCCGATCCCGAGGCGGACGCCTTAACCACTGGGCCACGGTGACACGGTGAATAACAACATCCACACTTTCCAAAGTCAAACTTTCAATCAATATCTCGTATGTCCGCTGTTCGCATTAATAACTGCATGAAAATTGCTATGCATCGAAATGATATATCTCTAAATCAATTGAAATGGCGCCTTGTGCGATATTCCGCCACTTGTTCACGGCGTCATTTTCAAGATCATATAGACTCAATTGCTGTGGAAAACGTCGAATTCTGCCCTTGAGCAACTCCTAAATGATCTTAAGTTAACAAAGAGTTAGTGTGACTTTGAAAAGTGTGGGGGTTGTTATTCAAACCATTGTTGTTACCAAATCTCAAATGTTCTAATGAAATGAAACTGCTCATATTGTTATTAAGATATTGAATAAAGTGACTATATTGTTTTATTTTCAACCTATTCTTAAAGAAGTATATGAAAATCAAGTTGACCGATCATAAATGTGTATGAGTGTAGTTAAGACTGCGATATCCTGAGAGTTTTATAACAATCCACCAACACATACAGTCAACATTTAGCTAATTAATATTGGTGTCAAGTATGACCGAAGTACTCCACCGAAAGTCGTTTATTTCTTTCTTTGATAAATTTAAAATTAATCGAAGTATTTTGAAAAATTAAAAAAAAATTATAAAGTTCGTATTACCACACTCTTGCGTTCTTTTAAAAGATGCAAAATATCAATGGCATTGTCTTTAAGGTAAAGAAAAATCAAAACCTTGATACAGAAAGGACGAATGGAACAGACTCTCGGCTTTCAAACTTTGAGCTGGATTGGGCTTAACGAACATATTTTTAATTTAAGATATCATGAGAGAAACGCCACGCAAAACATTTTGTTGTCAATAACTAGCTTTAATGATTGAATGGCTTATAAAATATGCAAGCATATAAATACATTACTCAGACCGCTTCTCCATTATATATAAAGCAGCGAGCTTCATCCTGCCATCATACTCCTGTAAGTGCTACGAGATCCAGTAAAACAAAACAATTAAACTATTTTAATTGTGTAAAGCAGACAATAATATGACAAATAATTCAAAGTGTTTCAAGACATTTCAGTGTATACCAAACACAAATTCTTTGTTTCCAAATTAAATAAATTGGGTTTCTATGTTTGCTCGCCGGGACAATAAGTATACCGTCAAGACAAGACGATGTAATACGTCTTTTTCCCGTTGCGTTTATGCCAGTTTCTGGCCTTTCCACAAACAACAATATTTTACAGTAGGAAACATTCATACACGATATTTAAGTCAAAGCATTATATTAAATTCATTTACATGTTCAAACTTTACGATTGCTTCAACATGTTTTATGCACAATAAAAACATTTACACTATGAATGAATAAAGATAACATCACATAAATAAATTAATACAGTCTACCGTAAGTAAAAAAACACTTTTGTCTTTACTGTTTTTTAATACTACAGTAAGTACGACAAAGCCTAACAGAAGTGAGTTTATTGCTCTATATAAACGATTCTAGTAGTTTGTAACTTCTCTTTTAGGTAAATTTCATAAACATTTAGTTATTTTGTAATAAATGTTGTTTCTACGGAAGCGTGAAAGGGCCATCAGACGCTAATACGACTTAGTACGTTAATGCTGCGGAAAGGATATGGAATTAATGTTAGAAAAACGCACAATTATTGTTATGTTTTAATGCATGCACGTTTCGGATATTTCAAATTATTACTTGAAACAATCACTTCTGTTTCCCTTGTAAAACACAATGCAACGTATTGTTTCCTGCAGGTTGCAATTATCTGGATTATATATAGTCTGAAAGCTATTTTTAGATCTTCGGGCAAAACATACTCTTATTAAACAACTAGATTTCATAAACTTCACAGAGCTTATATTTTATAATACATAATCAAATGTATTTATTCTTATTACTCGGGTGGCGTTCACAAACGCCGTCTCCCTAACTTAAGCAGTCTCTCTGGAGTTATGGCTCTTGATTTACGCAGAACTGCAAAACGTCACAGTATCTGCTCTTTAACTTGAGAAGTTCTTATCAAATGTTCACCAGACTTGGTCACACTGTGTATGGACATAATATGACGGCGAAGTTTGATTACAAACTGGATCCTTTAAGTATTACTGGAGTAATGACTCTTGAATTTCTCAAAATTGCGAAAAAGTACAGTGTCCGCTGTCTGAAATATGTAGTTCTTAAACTGGGGAACACTTTTTACGGGCAAAATATGTCGACTGAGTTCAATATAACCATCGGATTGTCCCAATGGCTATAGAGAAGATACTTTTGTACTGAAGAAAAATTCATATTGTTCTCTTTCTAACTTTATCTTACAAGTTTTAATCCCTTGGGTACGCAAGGAAAAGTGTTACCACCTAAACAGTTAACTTCGAGCCAGATATTTATATTCGCACTTTTAACCTGCGAAAAATTCTTATGACATTGTATGTTAAATTAAATGATAAATATAGAAAAATACAGACGACACACCTTTTTAGTTTCGGTTACTCTGACGTGCTAATAGACTCATTGAGTGTATGTTACGCAACATACTACGCTTGGTAGACACTTTTATTTCGTTTTATTGTTTCAGTTTAAAATTCAATGAATGAATTGATTAAATATTTACATGGTAAAAATAAAGCGTTCTATGCATCTAATGTACTTATTTGTCAGATGCTCGTGTATTGGCGGCACATAAATATATAAAAAAAATCCAGATGCCTTCGCTTTCGAACAAGATGTGACTCGATCTGGAATTTTCGAAGCTTAAGAGATGACAGAAATTAACATTTTACTCGAAAATATCCGTTTTGTACATGTGATATACTACAGTACAGAGTCTAAAAATTCAAATTGCGTGAGCACTGGTATGTGCATATATACTTATAATGTCTTACTGGATAGAGTGTTGTTGGCAGATATATCTGTAAAATAATAATATTATTATGAGAAATTTACAAATGTCATTAGAATATATACTTCTTATACATGTCACCACATTTATATGTATTGTTGCATTGCCACATGGGTCTCAGACCTTCTGGATGGAAATAAATAAACTCGAAGTGATAAGGATTGAATTATTGAATAAAGCTTGAAAAGTATTGCTTAAACATATACTAGTAAATGAGTTACGCGCTACTGTGAAATCATTAATATTCTTGGGGGACTAATTTTCGTGGATTTCGTGGTTGAGGCAATCCACGAAATTTAATTCCAATGAACAAGTAAAATTCTCATTCATTTTATCTTCAAAAGTTGAAATCCACGAATTCATATCCCCACGAAAATTCCGTTTTGACCAAAACCACGAAATTTCATGCCCACGAAATTGAATGATTTTACAGTAATTATATTGTATATGCTGTAACATATTTCAGGTAATAAGATATGATGCTTCTGGGTATTTTATACCTTTTTTGAAAAAAAAATGCGATAAAATCATTTAATAGATACGAAAAAAATGAATACGGTTAATGTATGCTAACGCACTTCTGTTGGTGTAATGATGATGTAGAAAAATAAGAACATTATAAAATGAAATCATGAAATATTACTATGATCTCAGTCTATGTTATCAATCTGCAGTGTGTTACCTTCAAGAAGGAAGAAACCGTAATAAAGAAACCATAGCTAACAAATTAGTAAACTATTTTAAAAACATTTTCAACACGCTCAACCTGGTCTACGTAAAAACGGCAAATTTCTTTTTCTTTGAATTGGACTGATCTTACTTTATAGACTTGCCTCATATTTCATATCAACAATTATTCTGACCATTTTACATTTAGATGTTTTCTGTAGAATGTTAACAACGAATTTCCTATGATTTCACTTGGGTACGGGTTTTTGAACCCAGATAACGCGACTAACATAGATTTTATAGAGACAAACATTCTTACCCGATCACATGTAGTTCAAATAGAAAATATGGCCTTTAGAATTTGAACAATGTGTTTCTATAATTTGACCTCCTGACCTATTTTCATCATCCAAGATAATCCGGTATCAGACCCGTCCGATATTTTGTTTGGACACATATTCTTACCAAGTTTCATCAAGACTGGGCCAATTTGTTGACACAAGACGGTCATAATATCCAAGTGAGTAAAAAGGAAAAAACTGCTTATATTTAGTTCACTCGTATGTATACGTATACGAACAACATTACTGTTTAAACCAAGAATGTGACAATTTGTTGTTTTCCCCCTAATTTATATCGCCTATCCAACGACCTAAAATCTTTGATATCTTAATGTGATCATGACCGCAGTGTCAAGATCTAACAAAATCCCAACTATGGACCGAACAGGAATTAGAGCCTGGCAATGTGATGTTAAAATTTGACCTTAATATGTGATATTGACTTCGAGTCTGACGATTGACTGAAACATAATCTTAATAATGCCAAGTAAATCTCTAAATGGACAACTGAGTTATGAACCGGACAGGAAAAGCTATGCTTACCTTTGACCTTCAAGTGTGTCTTTGATCTTTGAGTTAGGGGTGTGGATACTGCGCATCACGCGTCGCCTTATATGACAAGTAATAGTAAAATCGCACGACGGGAGGCAGAGCGGACACTGAACACATACCTTTAAAACTATGTAAACTTTTGACCTCGAAGTTTGACCTTGACTTTTGTACCAGGGATCTGATTATGACACATTGCTTTGATACGAGAATTCTGCCAACTAATACTCAAATCTCTTGGTAGAGTTATGGGGAGCGGAAAACACAGTTGATTGTTGGCCTCAGAATGTATCCTTGCCCTCCGGACATTGCGCAAGACTCGTCATCTAAGTATAGCGAACGGTTGTGACAAGTAATATGAAATTCTGTTGATGGATGTCAAAGTAATGGACCGGGCATTGTGGACGGACTGGCTTATGGTAAGACAGAAATGCGCCAAAACCGGTCTTAGGACATGTAATGGGCTTTAACAATAACAAGGTCAAATTATAAGTACAGATTCTATTTGTTTTATTTGCAAGCATGTATTACATAATAAAGCAATTCAAAGCTGGTGTCAAGCAAATACTGATATTGTCAATATCAATAATCTTTAAAAATGCCTTAACTGGAGCAATAACCATTCTATTTGTTTTATTTGCAAGCATGTATTACATAATAAAGCAATTCAAAGCTGGTATCAAGCAAATACTGATATTGTCAATATCAATAATTTTTAAAAATGCCTTAACTGGAGCAATAACCATACGTCCTAACAAAATCACTTTGAATTTTAAATATGTATTCCTAGTTTACGGGAAAAACACTTTAAATGTATATCATTTATAACTGTTTCCAAAACCACACAGTTTGCACTGTTTTTGCGAATCAGTTTCAGCAATCATAAATATTAACGAAGGGTTACAAGTTTGTGTAAAAGCGTCCGGAACCTTCTGAAAACATCTAATACTGGCTTATTAATTTTACTCATAAAAATACCACATAATTCTCACCTAAGATGAAATATTAACGAAGGAAAGAATGCATATCTGTTTTCTTTGAAATATTTATGAGTTGTTTACAACAGATGAAAGGTAAAATTTGACATAACAGTTCTTTATAATTGTATGGAAATAATCAGATGAGCATATAAGATGCAATTTTGAAACACATGATTCATTCATTTCTAAAATACGGCATGGGCAGAACACTGTCAAAAATAATCCTCACAAGTTGTTAACAAAGATATCTCTTCATTAAATTTATTATTCTGGTACTAAGTGTTTTGTAGAAATTTTAATTGTATCAAATGTAGTTTTACTAGAACCAAAGACTTTAGTACCGAAGACAACTACCTAGTCCAGAAAAATGTCTTTCTTACACCTGTACATGTATATAAAATAACATATTCAAGCCGCTTCGAGAATTGTTTTTACATATCCACAACAACTATGTGCTACAATATCTATGCATAAAACAAACGGAAACCGGAATATATATTATAACACGGGAAAACCAATACTTCGTAGTAGCATCTGTATCCTCAAATCAATAGCATTTTAAAGAAACTGATCCACAAAACACAGAATTTTACAAGTTAACTCAGATATATAATCTCTAACACACGTTAAAACTATGCAAGGAGCGTGGCTTATCACTGGCTGAAAGAATCATCTTCATGGACAGCCGAGAGTATGAAAGCGCTTTAGGACACCGAGGCGCATCCAACACACTCAATACTTTTCCCTGTTGTGATATTTGAGCAATTTTATGAGACCCATAACAGCTCACAAAAATTGTGTCCGTCAAACCGACACACATGTGGCACGGCTTGATCACAGATGGATGGGTCACTTTAGTACAAGTATTTTTGGCCAAGTCATAGACATATATCGCATTTTCGTCATTCATCGCAAGGAAAAGAGTTGACCCGTCTTCTGTGTTTAAAACTAAACACTGCGATGTTTTAATATCGTACTGTTTTAATGGAAAATCAAGGTTAATATGTTCTTCTGTCCCACTTCGAGAAACAATTATTGCTGGCTTTGTATTGTTAAAAACACCAACCACAAAATGATCATCATCTAGGCGTGATAGAGAGTAATTTTCGGTTGTTGTTGAAATCGTACTTTTGTGCATTATGGAGCTATTTGAACATATTATGCTAAAAATCTCAATGCCAAATGAGCGGGTGATTGCAAATTCGTCTTCACTCAGTGCAAGTACATCTCGCGGATTAAAATCGAATTGGTATTTAGCTACCACTTCTAATTTGTCATTCCTTAAATCGACTGACTTTAACTTGTTATTAACAACAAGGAATTTACCATTTCCAATGAAATCTATTCCTGATATAAGTGAAACACTTCCGTCTCCGCCATGATTATTCTCTGCAGACAGGGAAACAACCCTATAATCAGGAACGGTATCGGGATGTTTAAACTTTGAATCTACATGAACTGACCCGAAGTGAGATTTGAAATCCACCAGCGACACGAGTTTTCGGACAAACTCCAACTTGACACTTTCCTCTTTGAGATTTTTAAAAACATCTGATTTTTTATCATCTATTTCCTTTAAGACGCTGTTTAGCCGATGGTGCAAGATGTATGCCTGAAATGGTGTTGCGTATTGTGAAATAACAACGGTTTCCAGAACCTCATTAAGTTTGGCTCCGATCTCTTTACATTTTTGCTTCTCTGCAGATATCGCGGCGGATTTCTGTTGTTTGATCTTTTCTGCATCATTCAGTATTTTAGCTGAAAATTCATCAAATTTCATGACGAACTTGTCCTTGGTTTCCTTCAGCAAATCCGGCAATGCTTTTATCTGAGATGTCATGAGATCCTCTGAATTTGTGAGGAACTTTGAAACTGATAAGACTTGATTTCTTACATCGGAAACCTCTTTCTGTACATCTAAATGCCGCAATTCATCTGAAGAGGCCATCTCGCTTATTTCAATTACACTGTCGCATTTTCGATGTTTGACAATAGCACACGTTCCGCAACATAGAACATTTTCATCTTTACACAAGAATTCTAGGTCTTTTGCATGTATATCGCACTGGCAAATTTTTCTCAACTTCTTCAGACCTGTTTGTTTGATTCCAGGCTCTACATTGATTATTTCGTGGCCTTTCATGTATGAAAATCGATCGTGGCATTTCTGACAGTCATCGCACTGGTGTTCTTTACATGTGTTGCAGTAAACAGACGCAGGGATATCAAGATCTTGAGCTGAACAAGGAAAGCATTTATACACTTCTTTTGTTTGCTGCCTCTCCGGTGCCGATTTCATTGTTTCTAAAATGGATACCAACGCATAATTCGGACGTAATGATTTAGCCCAGGTTTCCGGTGGCTGGCCTGAATCCTTTACAATTGTAATGTGCCTACAAAGAGGACATTCTATACCATCAAGAATGTTTCGCTCTTCTTTTAGTTTAATGATGTATTCATGAATACATGATTCGCAAAATGTGTGCAAACATTCAAGTCCTTTTGGATCTCGAAAAGATTCGAAGCAAATTGGACACTGCGTACCGTCTAGACTTTCCTGATCATCGTTCGAAGCCATCCTATAAGGACAAATAAGATCATTGATAATCATGATTCAATACCAGTATTTCGTCAAAATGAAAGGCAAAAGTCATGCCGCGCTCGTTAAAATATTGCAAACACAATTACGCCTCTTAGAATTAATAAGAAAAAGAGACGTGCATATTCTCCAGTGACATATCACAAGCCGTTCAAAATTATGTTGAATTTCAAATGATTTTCAACCTACTGGCAGGAAATTAGAATAGGAAAAAGTCAATTTAGTAACATTTCATTGAGATTTGGTTCGCTTTTCACTCTGATTCTATATGATTTGTACGGACAAAGGAGAGTAAGCGTATGTATGGATCAAAAATTCTTCCAAAAAAAAACTTACTTGAAATTTTAAAATGGAAGTCTTGGTCACTTCTATAAGATTTTGTTTTAGGGTAGCTTCGGTCACAACTGTATTATTAAAGGAATTCGCTTAGGAACGGAGTGTCTGTTACGAAACTGGCCATATATTGTATTTAACATCGAGAGCTGTCCGATGACAGACAGCTCGACTATTTTCTTACTTCTGTCTTTTAATCAAAGTTTCAAATATTAATTTCAGATGTTGCATTTTTTCATATGTAATATAACGTTAGTGCTTTTTATCATTTGCAGGTTGAAATAATTTATCTAGCAAAATTTAAAGTTTATTTGATTAAAACTGCAAATAGTTCGTAAAAGTCCATGGCCGGCGGACATTCATGAATTCATTGTAATATAAAGGGAATCAATTATCTAATTTGAAAGACATAAAACAATTTTTAAAATGTTCCCAAAATTACTTAATTACTTGGACATTTCACTTCTTGAAGACTAAATTTCGGAATAACAAGTAAATTTGAAATTGCAGTTAATGTACCGCAAAAAAATACATGTAAAACAATATTTTTTTTCGATCAAATCTAAATCTATGCTATAGCGCTTTATTAAATACTTCTAATGTACTATTGACATTTCCAGTGCGAAAGAAAGGCATGAAATCATAAACTTTTAACCAAAGTTTCTACGAATGTATGTTAAAGAGGAAAAAAATACCAAGTTAAAGAGGAACAAAACTTAACAAAATATGAGCATTGACAAACAAGAAATATCTTTTAAAAAGATGGTCGGCGAATTAAATGACAAGAAGTTTATGAGTTCATATCATTTGTGTTATTCTATCATCTATCTAACATTTTTCAAGCAGCATAACTAAACACCACGCTTTAACAATTTAAAGGTTCTCTTTTAATTTTTCACAAAGGTTTCGTAGTGTTGCAATTTTGTTTCGTTTATCCCAAGACGAATAATTACAGCTGTGGTCTGGAAGACACTTCTCTACCTAGAAGACTTTAATCGATCGGCTAATCACACACTTATTAATGTGATTCGCAGACCGTATTCAGCTTTTTCTGTAAATTGATATATATTGGTATTTGAACAGGTTTTTACTATATTTATTAATATTATTATTATTATACCAGATTTGTTGAGCGCCCTTTTCATATGTAATATACGTTCAAAGGCGCTTTACAATTAAACATGTGACACATCGCAGATATGTAGGAAAATAACAAAACATGACATATGCAATCACAAAACTGAAACTGAACAATTTGATTAAACGCCTTTTTTATAAATGATATTTTCAATGGCGTTGTACATAATAATAAAAAATAATAGTTATTACAACAATATCATAAATGGCCGGCGGACATTCATGAATTCATTGTAATATAAAGGGAATCAATTATCTAATTTGAAAGACATAAAACAATTTTAAACTTACTTATCATGTTTATATATATCAATATCCTTCTAAATATACTGAGCGAAACGTAGCTTCAAAACTACAGACAGCTTCATTAAGGACAAACGCTTCGTCCGTCATTTCACTCAGCGTTGCACAATCAGCAGAGTGAAATAAATAGACGCCCCGTCCAATCAGACAGAGTGAGTGTTGTATAAATCTTTCATTTTGATAAATTATCTATAACGCGTCATCAAGTAGTCCGATTCAAATGGCATGGGTCAGTCCAGGTCACGAATTCGTTCTTAGACGGCATTTGCCGAAAAAAATGATACTGACGGTATTTTTCATTGTAAATTTTGGTTATCTTGGACTCCAAAAAAAAAAAATTTGATTTTTGTTTGTTGATGGACTGTTGTAAAACTTTTAGAATATCTTAGCATCAGTGCGAAAATACTGCAAAATTAAAAAAATGACCGACTTTTACTATAAGAAAAATACATTTGGGTAATAAAATTGACAATTTTAAAGAAATTTTAAACATTTGAAAAGATCCTACTACCATATTTGAGTCCTCTATACAATAGTTAAAGGGAACCAGATACTAGTATATGTTAAAGCAAGTACCCGTTGTAAAATACTTTGTACAACTTTAGACCAATCAGAAACAAGTTCTATAAAAAAAGCACCAATCAAAGCTCACTTATGCTAAGTTATGAATAGGTTGATGGAGGACAAGAGAGAGATCATTCAATATCCAGCGATCGAAGAAGACACATCGAGGATTCAACTAATAATTTATCCCAGTACCTTGATTAGGTAACTACCTTGTCAGGGCGGATAAATTATTAAAAAGAGAACGTTTGAAGTTCATAGACTAAAAAGAGTTGTAGAATTTCAACAAGGTTTCGAGCTATAGGGCCAGCGCATAGGAGTTTTACCTTAAGGATAGTTTAATGCTATATACGATAGCAAATATAGGCTGATCATCGGAAAGCTGAGACAGAGACCCAGAGTTTGGAAATCTACTGAGATAGCAGGCGAGTTACAGCTAATACCACAGTCACACATACGGCGCGGATAGCTACGTTTAGCTACGGATAGAAACGTAGTAATCCGTATCGATCCGTACCTGAGCCGTACGGACTGGTACGGACTGATACGGGTTACTACTTTAAGGTACGGCTCAGGTACGGATCGATACGGATTACTACGTTTCTATCCGTGGCTAGACGTAGCTATCCGCTACCTATGTGTGACTGGGGTATTAGAGACGAGGTTCAGCGTTGTTGGCGAAGTACAGCCAATATACCTATATGGTAGTTGAATGCTACATGAGATATAGGCATATAAGCGCTGAGCATCCAGGAGTCAGGGCAATCTTATCGAGTTACAGCTTTAATTAAGAGGACGTAGGCTGAGCATCTATGCAATAGGACTGGTACGTTGTTGTTCAAAGACATTGTCTGACGGGAACTCCGACAAAATGACCAGTCAAGTATTGTATCTCCAGGAAATTTTTTTATATGAGATATATGATCTAACCGGCTCTACGTTTTAACAAAGGACATTCTACATCATTTGTCAGCTAGACTAAGACATAGTCACCTTAGCAATTGGACCAAATTCATTGTTCAAGATATAAAGGCGCAGGCACTTCCCTGGGTCATATCACTCGTATCCTGACATCCATCACTCTTTAAGATAGTTCTGCATGTTTGATAAACCGGAAGTAATGGCGAAACGTCATTTATCCGGAAAACGTAGAATAAAGCATGCATTCGGCGTACAGAAATGAAATTCATTTTATGAATTAATCGAAACCTGTGAATAAATTTATTACAACTACACTGTTGCTACATTTCTAAAGTCAAAACATACGACACGTTCAAAAAAATCAGAATAATGTCTTAAAATTCACGTGAAATGTCAGGTTCACTTTAATCATGATCAGATATCTCAAAAATAAGAACACGGACCTATACATTTAATTTCAAAAAATTATAGGCCATGTGATGATTTAAAACATTGAGGAGTTTAATCAAAATCTACATTGTAGAAACATTTTCATTCGCTAAAATGTTATGAAAGTTATGATTTTCCCATAGACTCCCATTATGAAATATTGCTTGATGTCCTTTTTTTTCAAATCAGTCTAGCAAAACATAAAGCACACGACCCTATCTTTTTTATTTGCTGGATTTTCTAGGTCTATTCTGAAGTTTAGAAGAAGTCAGAGTTTAATCAAATTCTACATTGTAGAAAAAAAATCGATCCAAACGTGCAGAACTACCTTAACTCATGACATATTTACGTTACGGTAGTTAGTTTGGACTGTTTTTCATACACTTGGGATGTGGAACACTTGTCCTCTAACCACTCCCTAGCCAAAACTATTTGCACCTGTGTAACCTTTTTATAACTTTTCTATTAGGCAGTGTAACCGATATGTCATAAATCAAATGACATATTTGTATTGGTATATAAATAATACAATGTCCTATTATCAGATTTATATATCAAAACAAAGCAAGTAATTAGTCGCATTTATTGTAGGGGATATAAAAATGGTCCGGATTATCCAAGTACACCTTGACTGGCTAGCAACATGGCGAAAGCGAAAGTAGAGCACCTTTTTTTTACCGATAAATAGGTTAATCAGTGATCAATATATGTGAGACCGTTCTGAACCTTTACTACAAATAAAAAGAAATGTACTTACATGTTTTAGTTAGCTAATGGTGTTTACAACCACTAGTATTTCATGTGTTCCGCTATTCCCCTTTGACACATAGTAACAACATGTCCGGTACAGAACGGTACACTTGACGGCACAGAAATGCATTATACGGCCCCGTCAGTAAAACTGCGCTTTAGGTTATAACACACTAAATAGCCACCACTATATATTCTATATAAAATGACAAGTTTTCACAATGCTGCAATACACACCTAGACCCATTTTAAATTTCTTTAGCTTACATTTTCTTGTAGATCAACATTAATACTGTAAAAATATCCAAAGAAAAGTAGGGGTCATGTTTGATGCAAGAAAAATATTTCTGGTCAAACGGACACACCGTAATTTTTACACTGAAATGACAATCACAATTTAGGGTAGGGGTGTATGAATAAATTTCACATGTTAAATCAGTTTGGAGTCTTTTTTCAACATGCAAATGCTACCAGTATGTCAAGTATAGGCATGCAATATGATTTCAACCAATATATAGCAATGATTTCAAGGAAAATCCTTCTTACAGCCAAAAAAACTGAGAACTATTTGAATCCGCCATTATGCGACTACCATTTTTTCATAGGTGCTCAGGCTATTTAGTGTCTGTATGCCTATAAGGAAATATGATTTTTTTTCAGCTTTTTGCTCTCTATGTGAAGTTTCATCTATATTCAGCTTATAAAACAAGTTTCAGCCCAAACAAACCAGTAGTTTTCTCAAAATCACTATTTTTGTACAGCCATCATTTTGTCCAAAGACTGCGGTTTAAGCCGTTAAATTTGGCTGAATCACATATAGTCATTAAACGCTGTTTTTTTCAAAAAACCCGTAAGATATTACATCAAATATACCACCAGCAAGTGCGGAATAGACAATCACACTGAAAAAAACTTATAATTATGCAACTGTGATAAAATATAGAACAAAATTAGTGTTTAGTGAATTTTTTTTTTTGTTAAAATAAAGCTTATTTTTCAGTAAAAAATGGGAAAATTGTCTTTTTTTTTCATCTCAAATGCAACAATACTGCATATTTTTGCATTCTATAGCTAAAGTCATATCTCATGGCCATGGTATTCAAGTTCTCTCCAACTATTCATGTCAAAATGTAACAAAAAAGGTGTTGATACTGCACACCTGGTCTCTGCTCAAATGGAATGAAATGGTATCTAAGGATATTACTAAAGATCTTCAGATTTCACACCACACAGGTGATGGAGATTCTAAAGGTCATTCTGATGTAGACAAAGGTCAAGGAACTAAAACTGTGCACTTGAAAAATGTGAGGCACCTAGCAAATTCTCTAAAAAGGCAAATTAACCGGGCACCATTTAGTGACAAAATGTTCCGTGGTAAACAGAAGTCTAATCTAAAAACAGATTTGCTCTATCTATTAAATCTAGGTGTGTTTCAGAGCTATCAAGTGCACATAAGAAGTACAAAAGCAATTTGAAAGTAATAAAACACAAAATGCCTAATATAATTTCAGAAATAGTACTATGTTTCAAAGGTTACTGTGGTACCTCATGTTCTAAATACAGCTTGGTTTGTTCTGGCAACTACAGAAAAGCAAAAAACTATATGCTAGACAATGTCAGGCTTAAAATGACTGATGATGATGAGACTTTACTCAAAAAATGTATTGAAATTCTCCTTGGTCCAGAAAGCATACAAAAAACTAAATTTTTAACATCTACACAGAAATGTGAAGCAGTGAACAGATCCTACAATGCATGCTTGCCCAAAAATGTTACATTTCTCCGCAACTGCCATGGCCGTATCCATGGCCAGATTCTAAGACTAAATCATGGGCTTGCTGACACTGTTATCCTTAAAGCTAGGGTAAATGGTGTAAAAACTGTCACATGGCTCTTCTGTTATCAGACACCTTTTAAGAACAGAGTACTACGACAAGTTGCGTAAAACTACTAGGTACATATCGCGAGCAAGACGCAGTCGTTTTGCATCACGCCAGTATAGGTACAAATTACATACAGATTTACACTATTCAAAGGGTCTCACTGACCCCAAGCCTGACTTTTCTAGCACCCCACACCTAAAAGATCATGCTTATGCATAGAGTGTGATATTAGGATGAAATAAAGATGGTTATAAGTAAAATTATTGTGCTGCCTTGTGGCCAGCTGAGCCGGCACTGCACACATATAACAAGTTATATTAACCGCACAAATGTAAATAAGCCTTGTATAAGTTGTGTATATAATAGTGCTATATTTATCAAAAATATTATACAAAAATAGTAAACTACTGTATACCATAGAATACAGTCCTTGAAAGAAAACTCCCTAAACTTATGGCCTGAGCATTGGTCCCCACATTTCTGCTCAAATGTTCCGGGTTCACACAAAGAGAAAAATGGCATATATGCGACACGTGTAGGCCTTCGGGTATTTTTTAAATATTTCTAGTGGCCTGACACATAAGTCTGTGCACATAATATTGTTTTCTGACAGTTTCTCCAGGCAGTTTTGTGGTTATTTTTCCATAGCTAGGATTTTTATTTACTGTCGTACAACCAAGCCATTTCCGACACCCTTTTTCCCCCACCGGTATAGAATTATCATTTATTTTTTGCTTAATTCTTTCAAAAATCAATTGTCTGGGTTGATGTGCAATGTTTACATTTTTTTTTTATTTGCAGACGACAGAAAATTTTAGTAATTCTACCGGGTGACAATTCTTATAGGTTATAACACACTAAATAGCCACCACTATATATTCTATATAAAATGACAAGTTTTCACAATGCTGCAATACACACCTAGACCCATTTTAAATTTCTTTAGCTTACATTTTCTTGTAGATCAACATTAATACTGTAAAAATATCCAAAGAAAAGTAGGGGTCATGTTTGATGCAAGAAAAATATTTCTGGTCAAACGGACACACCGTAATTTTTACACTGAAATGACAATCACAATTTAGGGTAGGGGTGTATGAATAAATTTCACATGTTAAATCAGTTTGGAGTCTTTTTTCAACATGCAAATGCTACCAGTATGTCAAGTATAGGCATGCAATATGATTTCAACCAATATATAGCAATGATTTCAAGGAAAATCCTTCTTACAGCCAAAAAAACTGAGAACTACTTGAATCCGCCATTATGCGACTACCATTTTTTCATAGGTGCTCAGGCTATTTAGTGTCTGTATGCCTTTAGGAACGCTTACCGGTGCAGTGTGATCTTGAACAGGGAATATGTCACCGTAAATGATATACTTTTAAAATAATGTACCAAAATACATTAAAAACAATTGAATAATTTCCTGTATTGAAACTGAATACAAATAGTTATCAAGATTATGTACATTTTGACCCCGACCTTTTCTACTATTGGAAATAAGTGTTAAACGAATTATAATACACGTGAATTTCATAATAAATGCATTTATTTTGTCTTTCAAATTCATCAACTGTTTGATCTACCTAATCCGTAACAGGTATCTCGCGAATTGCGGCTTAATTTTGCAACATTCAAATCTAAACTATACATTATTCTTAATTTCTTTGAAGGTTGTAGTAGGATGTTCTCAAGTTTTTAAATACCTTTGATAATGTCGGTTTCATGGCAAAAAAGATGTAGCCTACTTTTTCCATTGTAAAATTCTGGAAAACAATATTTCAATAAAATGTTGTTTTAAAAATTTTACAAAGCTTTAGCATGTAAATGTTAAGATATCCTGAAAGTTTCATAACAATCCACCCAAACCATATTGAACTTTCAAGTTTTCCAATAATCGGTATTATCGATTTTTTGACACATTAAATAAAGAAGGATAAATTCGATTTATTCGTTATATCTTTTAAATGGTTTAAAATAACGAATTTGCTTCGGCGGCAATCGTTGATTTAATCTTTCCTACAAATGATGATATAATTTTAAAAATTGTAAGTTTATTATTTCACTTACCTTTTGAACCATTTATGTTACCACGCTTATTTTCCATTGAAGTCAATTGTAAAATTCTAATTTTGGACAAAATTTAAGGTCATTTTCATTGATATATCGCTCAAAATAAGGAAAACGGAAAAAAATAATCGTTTTTGCTTCGGTGATGTTGCAAAGAAAAATTAGTGCTCGACTCAACTGTGTATAAATAAAATTAATATTTTCATTATTTCGCTTACCTTTTTGCTTTTTATACAATCACTATTACTTTTAAAATTGAGACTCGGACCGGCTCGGAAATTTCCGAAGTTTCCCGAATGCGAGAGGTAGTATCTAAGGCCTAACTAAACTAAAGGAACCAGCGCGGGAGCCATCTGGTCTAGTCGCGTAATGGCTGCCAGGTATTTGAACACTAATTTTTCACTTGGCGTGGCAACAGAGGTCTAAATTGAGGCTAGTTTCTGTTTAAATTTCATTGTGGATGTATTGTTGACATTTTGGTAGGAAAAATGGGAGAGCAGGTTGTATTTGATGAAGTCAAGCTCAATTTTAGTATGAGTAGTACTTCCAGGTCACAGCAGTGTGATTTTGATGTCAGTTTACAGTAAGTAAATGTGACCAGAGAAATCTCTCTTAGAAGATACATGACCCCTGCTTTTCTCTTCATTTTATATCAAGTTTAAAATAACTCTTTAAAATGAGGTAAGGATTTGTTCTCTGAAATGGGTCTAGCTATGTTTGGTAGCTCTTTGAAAAAGGTCAGTTTTATATAGAATATATAGGGAAAACTATTTAGGCTATTGTGACCTATAAGAAAATGTGGGCAAAAATTGAGATTTGTCCAGATATTGATATAAATGAGCTAGTTTGGTCAGATTTTGGTAAAAAAAATGAGCATTTCATTGAAATTTTGCTGCAAAAATTGATAAAAACCCAAAAAATCACATTTTCACTGTGTTGGGTGTATTTTTTTTTAAAAAAAATGCACATTTGCACTCTAAATTTTGCCCATCTATACCTTTCAGAGGGGACATTTGGTATATTTCAAAGTGTAAGTGTGTAATTTGCTTGCAAATTGTGGTAAAAATGTATGAAATAGGGCAAAAACCAGCTCTGGCTAGAAGAACTGGTTAAAAATTATGTCGCGACATCAGTTTTGAAGGAAAATTGGCGCAGGGACCCGCATTACTGAAAATGCCATAAAACCTGGAAAACTGATTTAATCAAGCTGAAACTTGGTATTTTTCATGCAGATGTGTTACTGGTACTATACAAATGAAATTGAGACTATTACAGAAAACAGTTTTTCTTACAGGCCTAACTAAACTAAAGGAACCAGCGCGGGAGCCATCTGGTCTAGTCACGTAATGGCTGCCAGGTATTTGAACACTAATTTTTCACTTGGCATGGCAACAGAGGTCTAAATTGAGGCTAGTTTCTGTTTAAATTTCATTGTGGATGTATTGTTGACATTTTGGTAGGAAAAATGGGAGAGCAGGTTGTATTTGGTGAAGTTAAGCTCAATTTTAGTATGAGTAGTACTTCCAGGTCACAGCAGTGTGATTTTGATGTCAGTTTACAGTAAGTAAATGTGACCAGAGAAATCTCTCTTAGAAGATACATGACCCCTACTTTTCTCTTCATTTTATATCAGTTTTATCATAACTCTTTAAAATGAGGTAAGGATTTGTTCTCTGAAATGGGTCTAGCTATGTTTAGTAGCTCTTTGAAAAAGGTCAGTTTTATATAGAATATATAGAGAAAACTATTTAGGCTATTGTGACCTCTAAGCAGACGACACGTTTAATTTAAACCTGTACACTTTGTGATCTAAAGATAAATGTCTATGTCCGAGTCATTTAATGTTTTAGATCATCATTATTTATCAGTTTTTAGCTCTTTTTTCATAGACTGATTTAAACTTGTTAAAAACAAAACGTCTTATCATCACATATTTCGGCTGAAAGAAGGAACAATAGATATACACAGGATTTTTAGAGAAAAAAATACACCCACAAGGATGAAGTTGTGTGTTCTTAAAAGAAAGTGTCACCTTGATTATTTTATTTGTTTTCTTTAGACCGTCAAAATATCATCCATGGATTATATAATTATATTTGAACTGTTTCATTAGCATGTTCACATGTGCATTAGAATCTCCGCAACTAGAGAGATCAAAAAATGAAAATGTGTATAGCAGACATCTATTTAAAGTATCAATTTTAAACCAAAGAGCAATAAAATGATATAATATAACAATGTAATATAATACTGTATTTTATAGTTCTTTGTTTAAACAAACTATTCTTGCTTTCCGAATCGGGCGTATAATTATGTATCTGATGAATTTTAAGATGTTGTGTAAATTATCCACTTTTCAAACAACATAGTTGACAAATAAATAATTTTTCATTTTCAATTTATTGTTTTGTCAAAATTGTTGAAATATTTAGATATTCCAAACAGGTACAATAAATCAAACACAATTTTGCGTACGCACTGTTACTTAATTAGTGATCCATTGCTTGTTACTTTTATTACCTTTTGCGGAAATAATCTAGAAACCATATTAGGGGGTAATAAATTGTAATGATGGGGACTGATAGCGGGTATTTTGCACCTTTATGACACTGTACACAATAAACATGTTTCGTTGAAAGAAAGGAAACATTTAATTGCAGCAATAAAATAAAAATCCATAAAATAGTAATAGTAATGTTTTATTCTTTACTTAAACAAATTATGCTTTTCGCCGGCTACTTCAATTTTAGAGTTATACCTCGCAACGAATAAAGATTCTTAAATAATATGCTCATGTTAAATTATATAATGCGAAGTAACATAATCCTACTGCAAAGGAGTAAATGACATAATTATGTCAAATCTAAAGTCACTGGCTTCCAGATTTAGGCTAAAAATGATCTTTCTTTAAAAGTGAATATATGATGAACATATAAACACGAGTTTTTGTTTCTTGACTATCTTAAAAATGTCAAAAAAGTATTATGATTATAAAGCGGTTTACCTCCGGTATCCGGTTACAAACGCCTTTCAATTCTAATTGCAACTTATTCTTATATGTTTCCATAACTTATGAAAAAAAGAATAGTAATTTTCTGATATATATGAAAAGATTCTCTTTTTTAATTTCGCACGATCTGGATTTAATCATCTCATAATCATACCTACGCTTATTGTTATAGAAATAAATGTGGAAGGAACGAATAAATCTATCGGCATATAAATATTGCTTTATATATATACATGTATAGTTTTTTAATAAGGGTTAGGACACTTTAATTAAAACAGGAAAAAGAAAGCGTTTAAACCAACGGTATTATCAATAAATGATGAAACTGATTTTATTGTATGCAAAAGCTAGAACCTGATAAATCTTCATTTTTCAACGCAGACAGTTTATGCATGTGCTTTTATCAATTACTTAAAAAGAGAAAAAGAAGAATTATTCAAGTTAAGTTTTCATAGAATATAATGCGTTTTATACAATAACGAAAAAGAAGGAGGTAGATAACGTGTTTTTAACAATTTAATATCTATAGTTATTTTAGTTATAGCATAGCGAGAGAGAGGGAGAAAAAAACGTGGCTTCAGTAAGATCTTTTTGCCTACATACTTACTGACGTTTTTCTACCACCAGTAAAAACAAGTGTCCATTGAGCCATTAATTAGATATAACTTAAAGACACTGATTCTGGTATGCCTGGTATGTGGCCTATGGGGATGATAAGGTCTGCGTATTGGCGGTAAGGGCCAATACACAAGTCTGGACCATTGAGAGACTTGCTTCTGTTTATCATAATAAGCTACTGTATAGCTACTGTGCTGTAACTAAATTGCAGGTGATATTTCTCACCTTTATAGCAAATCAGTTCTCACCTTTATAATGAGTTTAGAAAGCTTGATTGAATTAGGGCTAAATAAACAAAGTTATAAGATACAACAGTGTTTTTATCATATTTTTAATAAATCAAGTTTTTTAACAATTACATCTCATCATTGCTGTTTTTTTTATCGAAAATATAAAAAATGCATTCAGGCACATAGCTTTTAGAAATAATAAATTATGTGTATTTTGAACATTGATATATCTTTATTGCTGGATTTTATTATACATAAAAGAAACGTTATTTAGACAACACAAGGGGAATTATGCATTTTTAATAAATAAAATCCTTCTGTCCATATTCCTTTTTTATCTATTAAAAATGCAACTGAACGCTTCTTTAATTTCTAAAGAAATCCAGCAATTATCTTTTTTTCTGGTTTTATTTTGTTACTTTTGATAACAAAATCATAATCATTGAATAAACAAACTTGTGATTTCTCTTATTAAGTTTTAAATAATTATTTTATTGTTAAGGAGTGAGAATTGCTTTAATTGCTATAAGAGTTATAATTTAATTGGCCAGGACATTACTCAACATGACTGAGCAATCAAAATTAGTATATTATCAATTCAAATAATTTTGTGTACATTCTGAAAAAAAAAACAAAAAAAAAAACAGCATTTCAATCAATAAAATGCAAAACACAGAAAA
The DNA here is from genome assembly GCF_021730395.1 of Mercenaria mercenaria. Classification (NCBI taxonomy): domain Eukaryota; kingdom Metazoa; phylum Mollusca; class Bivalvia; order Venerida; family Veneridae; genus Mercenaria; species Mercenaria mercenaria. Next base: position 7,061,425 of record NC_069378.1, read on the forward strand.
TAACCAATTTATCTGTAGGCAATAAAATTTATGATTCTCTGACAATAATTAGGCTACATGTCAAGTCTACAGGGGTTTTATGGACCCTTATCAGACTGGACCAGACAGGATCTTGTATATTGGGGATTAAAAAGTCTGGTATTTAGGGGTGGGGGGGGGGGGGGGGGGGGGGGGTCACTTATATTGGAGATTTTCTTTGCAATAAATATCGATTTTATTGAAAACATGGTTTATGGACCCCCGCTAAATTTCGGAGATGGACGTAAATGTACGGAAGATAACGATCAAAGTTACAAGATTATCGATTTTTTCAGCAAGTCTTACCAGCAGTCGCGTTTAGTACAGAAAGTTCGATATGATACAGTCAACATTTAGCTAATTAATATTGGTGTCAAGTATAACCGAAGTACGCCACCTAAAATCGTTTATTTTCTTTTTATGATCAATTCAAAATTAATCGAAGTATTTTGAAAATTTATAAAGTTCGTATTACCACAGTGTAAGTTCTCTTATATTATGCAAAATATCAATGGCATTGTCTTTTAAGTGAAGAAAAATCAAATCTGATACACAAAAGACGAATGGAACAGAATCTCGGCTTTCAAACTTTGAGCTGGACTGGGAATAACGAATATTTTAAACGTTAGATATCATGAGAGAAACGCCACGCGAAGCATTTTGTTGCCAATCACTAGCATTGGACTCGCAGTTTTAATGTTTGAATGGCTTATAAAATAAGCAAGCATATAAATACATTAATCAGACCGATTCTCCATCATTATATAAAGCAGCAGAAGGACAGATGCCAGCTTTATCCTGCCATCATTCTCCTTTAAGTGCTACGAAATCCAGTAAAACAAAACAATCAAACTATTTTAATTGTATAAAGCAATCAATCATGTGACAAATAACTCAAAATTCTTATGACATTGTATGTTAAGGTAGTTCTGCACGTTTGATAAACCGGAAGTAATGGCGTAACGTCATTTATCCGGAAAACGTAGAATAATGCCTGGATTCGGCGTACGGAAACGAAAATCATTTTATAAATTAATGGCAACCAGTGAGTAAATTTATTAAAATGGCACTGTTACTATCTTTATAAAGTTAAAATATGATATTAAAACATCTGACACTTAAATAACTCAAAATAATGTCTTAAAATTAGCTTAAAATAGGCGGTTCACTTTAATCATAGCCAAATATCTCAAAAATAAGCACACGGACCTATATATTTTATTTCATCATATTATAGGCCATATATTTATTTACAACTGTGAGAAGTTTCATTAAAATCTACATTGTAGAAAAATTTCTATTCGCGAAAATGTTATGAAAGTTGCGATTTCCCCATAGACTTCCATTACGAAAACTTGCATGAGGTCGAAATTTTTCAAATCAGTCTAGCAAAAATCAAGCACACGACCCTATCTTTTTTATTTGCTGAATTTTCTTAGTATATTCTGAAGTTTTGAAAAATCAGAGTTTAATCAAATTCTACATTGTAGAAAAAATTTCGATCGTAACGTGCAGAACTACCTTAAAATCTCTGAACAATTGTACCTATTGTACCTTGGTATAACTTATATGAAAATTAGGATAGTACTGTCGTAACTATATATGAAATTAATGTTAGAAAAACGCACAATTATTGTTATGTTTTAAGGCATGCACGTTTCTGATATTTCTAATTGTTGCTTGAAACAATCACTTCTGTTTCTCTTGTAAAACACAATGCAACGTATTGTTTCCTGCAGGTGGCAATTATCTGGATTATATAAAGTCTGAAATCTATTTACAGATAAGAGTGCAGGTCTCTTCAGGCAAAACATACTCTGGTATTAAACAACTAAATTTCATATACTTCACAAGAGCTTATATTATTTAATACAATGCCTTAATCAAATATTCTTATAACCCTGGTGGCGTTCACAAACACTGACCCCCTAACTTGAGCAGACTCTCTGGAGTTATGGCCCTTGGTTTACACCGAACTTCAAAACGTGTCACAGTGTCTGTTCTTTAACTTGAGCAGTTCTTATAAAATGTTCACCAAACTTGGTCACAATGTATATGTACATAATATGTAGTCTTTGATAACAAACTGTAGCCTCTAAGTCTCTCTGGAGTTATGGCTTTTGAATCGCTCAAACTGGTGAAAATTAATACAATGTTTATGGGCTTTATATGTAACCTTATTCAATAACCGTCAGATTGTGGCTATGGAGTTACGGAACTTGAATTACTGAAGATTGCAAAAATTAACACAGTCCGCTTTCTAACTTTGACTATGTATTTTGAGTGTTTAAAAGGGCAAAACTTTTAATTTGCGGATAACATATTTATCTGGATGCATAAAACTTTTGAATTAAAATACCATTTAAATTTTCAATTTGTAATAACGACAAATAGTGTTCTAATTTTGTAACTGATATTTCTTCAACATGCTAGAATGTTAATAGTGCATGCAAACAATCATTATCAAAAGATCGTGTAATTAAGAAATCATGTAGTGTAGTGCAAAAGCCAAACTAATTAGATCGTTTTAGCTTGATTCCTCTGACTTTAATGGTGCCTATATCGATCAGTGTCATTTCCTTATCTTTCCTCTGGTAAAAAGTTTGTAAGGTCTGCGGCTTTTTCCATATAAAACATATTGTAAAGTAGTTACTATTCTACAGTGCTTTTTTAATAAATAATATGTGGCAGTTAAATCTACTGTGCTTCAGAAAAAGTGTCATGATAATTTAGGTCTTCACTATCCTGCTTTGAACACAACAACTAGATCAGTTTTCAGTTTAAGCCAGACGTATGTTTTGGATGATTTTCAATTATGTGGCCTTCCGCTTGGAAGAATGCAAAACAAATAATGCTAATTATAACTGGTCAAAACATATATGTCTGAAGGTAAACAGCAAGCAAAGTTTTGCAAATGACATATATATCCGTTAGTAGTATGCATGCAAATTGCAAATTGTAAATAATTCTTGTCACGTTTTAGCCCTCTAATTAAGACTCGGATGCACTGAATTTGTGCAGTGATCAACTTCCTAATAATGAATCACACAAACAAATTGATCGTTCATTTTATTAATAGTTTTTTTAATATCATATACGCTTTCAACATTCGAAAACAGGTCAGCATCACCCTCAATATCTAATTACATTAGTTCTTATATGAATTCATATCTTTACTTAAAAAAGCAATTACCAAGTGCATGTTGAAACTGGTGACACCAGAACAGAACAGAACAGAACAGAACAGAAAAGAAAAGATTTATTTGACTTAAACATACAACTCATTGTCATATCTATGCATAACATTTCATGACAGTTGCAATTGTACGAAACATACTGTGTCATATCATATATACACATAATATTCACTTACATTTGATAATTTAGAGATTTCAGAGTGATATCACCTTTTAACATCGTTATATATTTAAAAAAGAAAAACCGCAAAATATTTTGAAACATTTTAGGGGGGAAAAATGCAAATTTATGTAGAACAGACATTTTATCTGAATTAAGGACGGCACTGAATTTATACATACTTGGACGAGTTCTAAAATATCTTTGAATATACATATTTTTAAGTTGATTGTAATATGGACACACTAAAACAAAATGAAATTTGTCTTCTATATCATGTGTGTTAAATTAGGTGCAAAAACGACGATTCCTATCAATATTTCTGTTAGACCAGTTTCAAAGTTTAAGTTGTGCGAGTTTAACCTTAATTTAGCAATAACATTTTTAGGTAGCAAGGTACACTTAGATGCGAAAATTTTGGGCACGGACGGTCTTACATGTAGCGAGTCGCAATATTGCACTTCCCCTATGAGCAAAATTGGGTGGCTATTTTACAAATTGCGTGCATGTTTTGTGCTTTTAAATAATGGCAAGATCAGGATTCTCATACAAGAATAAAGAAAGTTATCAAAGCGAAAGGTTTACATCATCCATGAAAAATAGCGTGCCAAAATCATCAATTTTGCACCTTTTGAACAGTCTACAATGATCCCGCTGCAAGAACACTGTCCAATTTTATTGCATTTCTTAATTTAATAGTCCTTACTGAACGTCAGGACATAAACGGAATGGGGCCCATCCAGCTCGTTTTTTCGGAAAATAACGAAAATGTTCCCGAGTATCAATCAACAAGCACAGAACCCTTCCGTGAATTGAATTTTTCCGCGAAATGGTGTCTCATTGATCATACAAAGCTACCAGCAATTAGTTTTCCAACTGACATCAGAATTTTACATGTATCGGCTGTATAAATTTTCTTAAGAATTAATAATCATTATCTCTCACTTTAATTTACAGACATCCAAAATCACGATGTTCTCTTTATAACAAATATTGACGGGGGCCAAAATTCGAAAGTGTACCCTGCTACCTTAATACTTCGGAATATCAACAATGGTAAGGTATTCTGCACAGTTAAAGCACGTTTTGAAATATGTGACACTTTACATTTCAGGTTTGCATTTAACCAAATTGACAAAATTAACTTGTTTGGCGGGAGCAAAAATTAACCGTTCTGACAGCTTTCAGTCTACGAAACAGATAAGATCATGTACCTACATCTCTTTTTCTTCTGGAGGTGTTAATCCTCTCATTAGCAGAATCTAGTAGAGATGATCTCTGCTATTTTAACCGGTAACCCTGGTTATATCTTTGATATCAGTGTTTACATTTCCCGCGGAAGTGTAGAACTTTTCACATCGGTGAATGTACAAAGTTTTTTTCTCACCTATAATTATAGTAATAGCAAGTCAAATTACGCGGACTAAATATGATAAATGCTTGACAGGTCCTCGCATTCGATTACATTGTTGTATTTTATTTAACTCGTTTACTAATTCAATAGAAAAAACAGGCAATCATATGAACTCTTCTATTAATTATGAGCACACTCTTATTTTCTAATCAGTTTCGGTCGTTCGAGTATGTATTAAGAAATCTGAGTTTAAAAATAGTATCGATGATGTATTCCAGAGTACCTGTGTACGCGTTCAGTTACTACGAATTAAAGAGCTTTTTTCTGGAATAAGTATTACATCCATCATGGTAGTCGCATTTGACCTTTTATCATTTATCTTTGCTTCTGATTACATTAAATTGATATATCACATGTATTAGACCGATGGAGTTTTCTCCTACTCGTTCTAAGACATGAATGTAGGGATAATACACGTTTTTTGTGTATTAACGTCTGCAGAAGCCCGCGGGACTGTTTGTAACCGAGACCGAAGGTCGCTATTCTTGCATAAAAAACATTACACGATGACTTAATGCATTGTTTTTATATATGATGGCTTTACGATTCCGATACATTTTTAGTTACCATTCGGTTCTTCTTGGAAACGGTAAACATGTTTTAAATATCCATAACCAGGGCACACATATCAACAACACTACCAAAAGCGTCATTTTAAGGTTTTTGAGCATCTTATTTTTATTTCTAGTTATTACAAACGTTATATTAGCCATAATTTTGCATATAACTTAAAAATTTGATTAACAGGAACACAATTTTAAGAATAATAAATTTACATTCGAATTATTTTGAGTACGATCACATTTAGAGTACGGATGAGTACGAGGGTAGTGACTAGTTTTCAAGGTTTATTATATGAATTCTGCGAAAAATCAGGTAAAAACATACCGACTGATACTAACAAAAATCATAAATATAATACCTAATAACGAGCAATAGCACAAGTTACACGCGATACTTATTTATTCACAGTTATTGACGCTTTGTAAAGGGAGTGAACTCTAAGAGAAGCTAGTGCGTACATTGATGGGGGCAGTCGTTTGGGGTTGGAAACTGATACAGCTAAACATACTATGGATTACATTGTATCTATAATGCTACAAGAAGAGGTTGTTATGGAAGAAACAAGACGCAGATGCCAAATATTAGTGTGCGCAAAAATACATACATATGTCCCTGGCGAAGCATTTCAAAAATAAAAATCATGTATTAACAACACATGAATTGCCTTGTTTGCACACGATTTTTCTCCCGTTTATACATGAGCGGATCCAGTGAAAAAAGTAGTTTTTATGCAAGAATGAGACAAAATTGATATTAACTTGCAATAGAAGTTTTCACAAAACCTTGAAAGGAGTATAATTCTGCTGTTCGCCCTGATCACCCAGTCCCCACCCCGGGTTATATACCTGGTATGACTGTGCACAAGGCCATGTTCAAATTTCAAGCAACTTGTTTATATAGTTTTCTTTGTCTGCATGCACCGCTGTGTTGTTGTGGATAAGAGAAGATGCATTCGCGGATCGTGGCTTTCCTGTTCTATCTCTGTCAATGTGTTTTTATTGTAGCTTTTATAGCTACCCCTTCCCGTTCTTGCCCTCAGCCAGCTTCCACCCTGCCTATATAATTTTTTGAGTGGAGCACTAGAGTAATCAAAGTGATAACATTTCTTCAAAACAATGAAAAAAAATTTTATTCTTTTGTTCTAGAAATCATTAACTTTTGCAAGAACACCACAAAGAACATTTGTGATTTCGAGGACGTCACTGCATAATTCTGTTGTCCAATATCTTTAGATGCTTCCATAGAACCAAAGACGTAAAAAATGAGTACTAGTAGCTTCCTCGCTTGACGCTCAGCATTAAGAGGGTAGTGCTAGGACTGGTCAGCCCGGTGTCAGTAGTGTAATGTGACTGGGTGGAGTATCATGTCACGTGTCTATGGTGTGATATTCCAGTGAGGCAGCACTATAAAGTTAGGCATTGTGCTCACTGCTACAAGTAGACACCGTCGTTTATATGACTAAAAAAAATGTTGAAAAAGACGTTAAACCCGAACACACACGCTTCCATAGACAAATGTTTCATATAATTTAATACAACTATGACACATTTAGTTTAAAGCTGTCATGGAGATTGTTTTAAACTAGAACTAGTCTATCAGACAAGTTAACATGTTTTGAAAGCTTTGAGTTCGAAAATCTATGTGATGTACCGCTGAATTAAAAAATATAACTGATAAGCGCGTCGATACAATTACAGCGATTTTAAAATCCTAATGGAGGAATCCAATTAAATCTTCGATTTGTAAAGTTGTTTTTGTTTAAGAAATAATATATCTCATTTAGTGTTTTACTAATGAATGTATAAATATAAGGAATGTAAATACAATTTCAGTGAATATCCATTGAACCATTTATAATGTTTTGTTAATGTTGACTTTAATTGTTTCGTAACTATTTTCATTTCACGAAAAACAATGGCGAAATGTTGCTAGTCGGTCTGCATATCTGAAATTATAGATTTAAAATATCAATAAAAATATACTTGACGCTTCAATTTTTCAGGCTATATTAAGAAGAAATGGCTCCGGTTCAAGAAATGGAAGACAACACCAGTTGTCCCGCGGGCGGGTCAAAACGATTCGAATGTCAAGTTATTGGTCTTCCCCGTCCGTCCGTACGCTGGTACAAAGATGGTGTTAATATCACTACAAATACAAGATATAAATTTGAATATACACCTGATGGCTGCGTGGTATTGGTTTTAGAGAATGTAACAGCTAAAGACCAAGGAGTGTACTCATGTAGAGCTCAGAATTCGGAAGGTAGCGCGGAAACTGTGGCGCAACTCTATATCAAAGGTAAATATTATATTGACGTAATAACCTGTGTGTTTCTTTTCCCATTTCCTTAGTTTGATTATAAAACTTTACCTGTGCCCAATTGAAATCTACGAAAAAAATAATTGCAGGTTTTATTTTGGGATTGGCGGAGATTTGTATTATACAGGATAGTTTGTCATTATATATTGTTTTATTCAATTTTGAAATTTTTGGTGTGCTTGAAAATGAAACTGAAATGCAATTGCTTTAACTCTTTACACGTAACAAAAATGAACATTGAAGCGATATAAAATGAGAAAGATTTTTGACGACAATTTTTGTTGTAATAATCGTTTTATTCAGGAAAAAGATAGAGGGTATTAAATGTCACCCCCCCCCCCCCTCCCCCACTCCCCCACCCCACTAAATCGCTAGACATACAGTCAAAATTCTTTGTAAAGACCACACTTGGAAGATAAAATATGGTTTCTCTATACAGCTAAGTTTACACTGTTAATAGATAACATGTAAGACAAAATAGCGGCCTTTATAAGCAGGGTCCGTAGTTGTGGCCTTTATTCGGAGGTGGTCTTTAAAACAGGTTTGAGTGTTTTGTTAAAATGGGATGCTAAATGTTTCATTATGCACTGTGCATGTCTCCATTTCTTTTTATAATATTTCTGCTTAATTATTAAAGCAAAATGACGCCAAGTTCGTGCTTCAATCATTCTGCGGTAATATGCTTTGCAGTGGAATCAAAAACTTCATCCTTAAGTTTTTCATTACACAAAACAAACAAGGACTTGGAACACAACTCAAACAGACGTTTTTCAACATATCTACAAATCTATTTTCGCATTTCCCGAAATCCACACTAATTATCGAAGAGGTCTAATATTAGATAATAATCTAGCCAAGGCGTTATCTGACTTTGGTATGTTACCAAAAAATAACTTCATAAGCGTTCTGGGAGTTCGTGTAAATTTGGCGTTTTCTGCGATAATTGATTTAGTTCTTTACATTCACACCATATATGTTTTGTAAAATATCTGTTAAAATCCCTTCATTAAAACAAATTACTATAAAACTGAATACTCTCTATATAGTCAGTTACAAATCAAAACAGATAATAGAAAATTGTAGTAAAATGTATTTTTGTTTGATAACTAAATACTTAAAGGTCATGTGTAAATAATACTATATGAGACCCATATGCACATACCCACCTTCCCCGTTTATATCCATTTTCCTTGATAGATATAATTTAAAAGCATTGCTAGCCTTTTTAGCCAGTTTACACGGTGTAAAGTCTGAAGAGGCATTTTACCACTTTTCGTTCCAATGCGGCGGCTCCCCACTATATTGCTTTATGTGTTTGGTTTGTCAGTCCCTAACCGTTTGTTTTATGTTCCCTTGGAGATCCTTAAGACAGTTGTTTTCTTACAAAGTGACCATTCCATTTAGAGCTGTGTCCTTGTTTAGAAAATGTGTCTTAAACAATTCTTTCTTTTTTTGATTTCTTAAGCTATCATGAACTGATACCGCGTCTAAAATAATCAAAACCCGTCGTTCTAGTGTTTTCTATAAACGGTTTTTGTGATAACCAGTTTTACAATTTATTAAAGATCTATTATTACTACATAACAATCCATGATGGTGCTACTAAGATACCATACTATTAAGCAATAATTATTACTTTATGTCGTATTTTTTCAACCTGAGGGCAAATGTTTCCGATTTACTTTTTCGCAAGCTTACCTCTTTTTCATCAACTGCTCTAAGAGGCTATGTGAATGGTGGTATAAATTAATCGAACTAGATTTTTATACAACGCATCTCCAGGAACTGAACTGTTTTATTTAATAGAATACCTACATCTGTAATTAATTAACCTGAAATAATACCCTCATGGCAAACTCATATAAACACAGTGATAAAAAGTTTGATAAATATCATAAAAAAATCTTTGATAAGCTTATAATATTTTGATTAGTGATACCTGTTGAATATTCTCATTATTAAGTTATATCATATCAATTAGGTATGACCTAAAATTCCCTGTAACTCTTGATTTGTTAATTAAGCATTTGAAGCTGTTTCATAAGTGAAATACTGGTACATGTGTTATTTGTTCCATTTGTTTCAAGAAAAAAAATATTTCCAAAAAAAATCTGGTGCCTCCTTATTTATTGATTAAACTTCATATAAGTCCTAACTGAAATACTAATACATTTGTTATCTATTCCATTTGTTTCTGGAAAATATACCTTTTTTAATTTTGATGGAAATTTCTAAATACGATAGCATTAATATCCCGTATTTTATACGTTTATATGAAAACAGGATTACGTGAAGAGAAACACCGTTTTGCTAATTATCATAATACATGTAGAAAAGCAGCTGCACATTGTATTGATACAAACATCGTCTGGTTGCAATCAAAATATTGCACACAGTAATATAAAGGCAATTTACGTCATATATTTTTTCAATTCCGTTATTTTATTCTTTCCTGTATATAAAATCTATCAGAAGATCCTGTTGAAGCATGGAGCACAACCAGCAGACTCGGTTTGAATGAATTTATTCATCAGAATTAATGAAATGTGCAACACAAAAATTACGCCCAACTCCTAATCCCGACCCACACACCGAAAACCACTAGCAATGTCTTAAGCGACACTTTAATATTAAAATACTGAATGGACTCCGTGATTACAAAGGGCTAGAAGAGAGTCCAAGTGCGTGGAGATTTTACGGCCGGAGTAATCTTGTAAACGTATAAGATGCAGCATAAACTTAATCTAATAATAATTATTTAGTCCCCTACTGGTTGAAAACCAGTTTTGGGGACTATAGGAATGCACTTTTCCGTCATTCCGTCATTCTGTCATTCCGTCATTCCGTCCGTCCGCAATTTCGTGTCCGGTCCATAACTCTTTTATCTATGAAGGGATTTTATTATTACTTGGCACAAATGTTCCCCATGATGAGACGACGTGTCATGTGCAAAACCCGGACCCCTAGCTTAAAGGTCAAGGTCGCAATTGGAGGTCAAAGGTCAACAGGGCTTTCTTCCTGTCCGGTCCATAACTCTCCCATCCATGAAGGGATTTTAATATCACTTGGCACAATTGTACCTCATAATAAGACGATGTGTCATGCACAACTTTCAGACCCCTAGCTCAAAGGTCAAGGTCACACTTTGTAGTCAGATGTTAACATGGCATGAACAGGGTCTGTTTCGTGTCCGGTCCATAACTCTTTCATCCATGAAGGGATTTTATTATTACTTGACACAAATATTCCCCATGATGTGACGACGTGTCATGCGCAAAACCCGCACCCCTAACTCAAAGGTCAAGGTCACAATTGGAGGTCAAATGTCAACAGGGCTTTTTTCCTGTCCGGTCCATAACTCTCTCATCCATGAAGGGATTTTAATATCAATTGGCAAAATTGTACGTCATAATAAGACGATGTGTCATGCACAACTTTCAGACCCCTAGCTCAAAGGCCATCAAGGTCACACTTAGTAGTCAGATGTTAACATGGCATGAACAGGGTCTGTTTCGTGTCCGGTCCATAACTCTGTCATTCATTACGGGATTTCAATATTACTTGGCACAGATGTTCTCCATGATGAGACAACGTGTCATGCGCAAATCCCGGAGCCCTTGCTCAAAGGTCAAGGTCATACTTAGAGGTCAAAGTTTTAATTCAAGAATGACTTTGTCTGGAGCATTTCTTCTTTATGCATGGAGGGATTTTAATATAACTTGGCACAAATGTTCACCACCATGAGACAAATTGTCTTGCACCATAATCAGGTCGCTAGGTCTAAGGTCAAGGTCATACTTAGATGTCAAAGGTCAAATTCAAGAATGACTTTGTCCAGAGAATTTCTTCTTCATGCATGGAGAGATTTTGATTTAACTTGGCACAAATGTTGACCACCATGAGGCACACTTTTTTAGAATTACGTCCCTTTGTTGTTACTATAAATAGATTACATTGTAACTTTTTAATTACTGGCCGTAGGGAAAAATCGAGACCGTTTTCTGTGGTACAACATGCATGTTACATCCAATATTTAGGTGTATTTTGATCTATCTCTACCTGGTAAAGATTTTCTTGTGGACTTACATTTTATAGATTTTTTTTTTAGGATTAATTTCACTTTGTTGTTACTATAAATAACTTTTATGATAACTTTTTGTATAATAGGCCAAAAACATTCCAAATGAAAACAACTGTACGTTTTTATATATGCAAATTTTAATCCAAGACTTTAGTGCTTTGTTATATTATATTGTATATATAGTACAATATTGTTTATACATCATTGACAGATACAGTTCATTATGTTATACTGCAGTAGAGAAAATTAGGTGCCTTCCAGTAGGGGACTTTGTATTGCATGGCAATACTTCATTCACTTGTTATTACTCAGAACTCTCAATCTTACAATTGATCCAAGTCTTATTCTAACTGCATTTCGAAGGGTTGGAAGTTTTGTAATATAAACATTTTTGCAATATCTTATGTTTTAAGAATTGGTATCGAACTTTGTATATTTCTGATATGAGAATTAATTTAATTAAAGATCGGTTCAATATTCGAACATGTTTTGCCATGGACCACATTACTCACTCAAGGGGCAATATTTCAAATGAATGAAACAAATGTGAAGAGTATATCGATGGGATATTTATATATTGATTTTATTGACATTAAAAAACTTTCGTTTTCGAATGGCCACATGTAATGTCTTTGGCATTCATTATTTTAATTATGCTTACATTCCTCCCACATCCCTTTCATTTCCGGACGACTTTTATATGACAAGGTAGATGATCTCGGTTCTCATTATTTTTATGGTAAGGTAAACAACATCAGTGATTTTTATGATAATTTAAACATATTTGGGTTCGTCTTCATTTTTTTATGATTAGGTTCACAAAATCAGTGATGTCCTTATTATTTTATGATAACGTACACAAAATCCTCCATCATTTTGTATAAGGTAGAAGAAATCACCTACTAGTTTAAGATGGCATTAGCGGTGTCCCCATTATATGTGATTCAATATCTAATTGTTTAATCAATGTGCATACGATTTATCAATAAACTTATGTTCTGTTCTGTTCTGTTCATTATTTTTATGGTAAGCCTATCAAAAATATTACAACACAATAAGTCCAAGTGCATTAGTCTGCACAACACTCATGAACTTGAAGACGTTTTCACTAATTCTACAGAGCTATTTTGACATTTCTCGAAATCCCCAGAGAATATAAAGCACGTTTTATATCTATAAAGCTTTTTCCACACCTCCAGAAATTCACGCTAATTATTAAAGAGGTTCCAATTATTAGAAAATGTTATCTGACTTTTGTAGGTTATAAGATATAAGTTCATAAGCGTTCTGGTAATTGATGTGTCAGAAGCAGCAACATACATGTAATATATTTATTATTACAAAACACAAAAAAAAAATCATTAGTATGCAAATTACGTATGTTACTTTTTAATTTTGGTCATGTAGTTTTTGGTTTTGTACAAATTAATGGTAATCAAATATATATTATAATCATGTGTCGTAAAACTATTACATACATATTTAGACCAAATTTCCTAAATCTTAAAACAAGGTCGACCAAATTTGGTTTGCACTATATTTCAAGGAGTCGAAATATCTGCAAAATATTTTAGTATGCTGTGAACCGGAAACACTTTCGCCAGGCGCAAATGGTGTGTTACTTGTCATAAGGTCATAAGGAACATTTAATATATGTGGTCTTGGAAAAGAGATAAGTGGGGGAGGGGGACACCATTTACTTTAAAGTATTGTTTCGGCTAGCTACAGTTCTCATACATATATTTGGCAAAATGGCGAAAAATTAGCGTTTTACCCCTATTACATTTTTTTCCTTTTAATTTCAAGACGACTTTGACAGAATTCGTAGGCGATATGAAACAGTTTCCAAGCTTTCTTAGTACAACCCTGTCTAATTATTGTAACATATTGGATCTTAGTGCATAATTCTGCACAACGGCATTAACATGTGGTAATTTCCGTTGCAAAGGAACCATAAACGCATATCCTAAGTACTGTTCTTAACAGTTTTATACATAAAACAGACATGACATGGAATATAAAAGAGCCATTTGCTACATTACAAAATCCACGATAATTGTTGAAGAGGTTCAATATAAAACACAAACCTAGACAAGACATTATCTGACTTTGATAGGAAATCAGAGAACATTTCATAAAAGTTTTGGCATGTTAATGTCTTGTTACACTTGATGTTTTATAAAGTTATATTGATTCAGTGGAGGAAATAACGCAATTTCTACGTTGTCTGGTATATTTTTAAATCACCCCATCTACAGCGATGATGGGACGGAATGATATGAAAAACGGCGATTCGTTTAAACATAAAGTCAAACCTGCCCTGCAGTTGTTTTGCATGGCTTCATTCTGTGCTTCCAAAAGAGGGTCTCCTTACAGATTTTCAGATTTAGCAGCAGCCTTTGAAAGGTGAACGTTGGCCGTGATATTTCTCTGTGTTGTTTTATTTTCTGGTCCTGTGGGATCATAGATTCCATTCAAGGTTCTTATGTAATAGAATTCAAAAAAGAAACGTGGCTGGTGGCGTTAATGGTGTTGCACATATAATAGTTTATTATGAAAAAAAACTGATTCAAATAGAGTCTGTTATTATTTTGCCTGGCTACGACGTGTTTCTAAAGAATAGTCTCAGATTTTATCGATATGGTTCAGTTTAGTCGAGTACTCAAAAGGGCGCTTTACTCAACATAGCCTAATTTAATCTTTTAATGCACCTACCCAATTGTCTTATTTTCATATTAGAAGTAAAATGTTCGTATTTATTTGCACAGAGCATTAACAAAAGCAATGTGAGACTGAAAATGTTACAAGGTCTTGTAGTTCTCTGAAGTTGTCTAAAGTAAATTGTTGTTTATCTTGACAAAATCCATCGTTACAGAGTAGCTTCTGAAAGATTTTATTATGCCTTTTTACGGCTACTAAACCAGGACCAATTTTCCTTTGTAGGATATTTTCCAAAATGTAGCAGGCTAGTAGGTTTCATTATTTCACGTAAAATAGTACAAAAATTAAATAATCTCCATAGCTTCGCTGTGTTGCTTATAGAATATTTCTCGATTAAAAAAAACATTAGGAGCAATACATAACGTTACGCTACATATAATGGAACTAAATTGGAACTCTTTATAAGCGTCCTGCGGCAGCATTTCTGTTTACGGACGTAAATTTCTCCAGTATTGTTTACATTTGATTTACATTGGCTGGAAAAGTTTGAAATGCATAATTAGAGTATCGTATGTACACTAGTCGCAAATGTTTAGAGGGCTCGCTGAAGCTTGCATTTTTTTCTCACACACATTTTCTATAGCAAACTGCTAGTTGTTGCATATGTGATTCTGATCAGTTACACCATATTCTACATGATACATAATTCCTAGATGATATTTCGTGGTGGTGCTGCTAAGATATCATACTTTTCAGTATTAAAAATATCTGTCTATCTTAAAAATACTTGTTTTACTGCGTAAGGTCTGAAAAAGAACCACAAATAGTAGTTTTTAATTTCTAATAAGTTTTATAGCTTTCTTCATTCTGGGATGTGTTGCGGGTCAATATTTTTAACAAAAAGTATTATATGGCACCGCTTTTTGTTGATCAGTCAAGTACTCGTTTTTCGGGTCATTGCAGATACTTGTATATGAACACATTTGAAATTAAAATGGTCTTTTAGTACGGAAATATCATAAAACAAAATAAATAAGGGTAAAAACTAAACTTATATCAAAGAAAATATTGATGTTTATCAAGCTTGAGTCCACAACTTAACTATGGGGTTATTATTTCAGGTTAATTGAATACATATGTCGGTATTCCAGTAAATAAAACAGCTGTAAATTCCTAATGGTGCTGTGTATAAAGAATCTAGTTTGATTAATACCACCAATGCTGCAGGCTCTTAGCAGATAATAAAACTAAGCGAAGTTAATCTGAGTTAGGCTTGCATGGTTACTGGAAACAGAAAAAATAGAAATGGTTACCTCAAATATTTTATTTTTCAAAGGAAGTGTATGTATACCAGTTTTTTCGTTTTTCTTTCTTTTTTGTTAATTACTCTACATTGTAACTTACCTATTAATAGATTTGGTCCAGAACATTGTATGAACTATTCTAATATGACCAAGCATATAAATTTTTGGTTGCGGTTTATCCCGCTATCAAAGTTAAGTGTATTTCTGACAATCATGTCATCTTTATTTGATTCCAAATCACATCCAAAGGATGTTCATGTGCTACACAAAGTAGTCCCATTCATGAACAATGAGGATAAATTATCAATGACCAAGCAGTTCCTATTCATCCCCTATCCATTCACACTGACCATTTAGATTATATAAGATCTGTCAATGACAAGGTATTCCAGCCCATGGTCACATCACTGACTTCCAGCTGTCAATTAAGATAAGTTCATGTAAGGTCAGGTAGAGTTACTCAACCCGGGGCTAGAGGGCGTGGACGGTAGCATGCATTTCCACTACCGTCCATGAACAGGCTCAATCAAACCGAGCCTGCAACATTTTCGTTTTTGTCGTGTTGAGCGACCTGTGAAGTTTCCACTGTTTGCTATTTTATCTTAGATATGAGGTACATTAGTATTTGTTTCTTATACATGTATATTTATAGATTGGCATTTAAAATGAAAATAAATCTAGCAAAACCCGCAACCACCAGACATCTCAAGGCTTTGATTGTTAAAGCACTCGCGTGCGGTAAATGACGTCACGCTGAGCTACTTTCTGCTGTTGAATTTAACACGACGGTAACTAAATAGCGTGTCTACGACGCCTAGCCCTGTTTAAGAAAATGATGGAAAGAAGATGATGATGTTGTTTCATCTAACATATCTATTTAACAAATAATCACAGTTAAATATGTAGTAGAAAATGCAAATGTTGCTGTTTATCGCTTCCATTTGTCTTTTAGTCTTTTGAGTTTTTAATATCCATTTTTGGGTCCTCAACTGTGTAATACAGGATACTGTGTAAACAGATCGTAGTAAAAAAAAAATCTAAATGGAAATTCCTGTAGGGGCGGAGGTCGAACTGCGCGGAGATCGATATGGGAAATGGAAACTAGTTAACACCAACTTTGATCGACTTGTTCCTAAATTTATAATTCAGTTCAAAAAACAGGAAAAATAAGAAATGTTTTTAAAAACCAAACTACAGACAAGAAATTTTACTTTATCTTTAAATATTGGTCTGCATGTATATCTTTTAACTTCTAATAGAAAAAAGTGCTCGCATTTGAATATAATACTAGTATGGATTCAGCAGAGCAATGATATCCATTTCAATTTAAGGAGGAATTTCAGTGGGTCATTCATGTTTTAGTTTTTTTGATAATTTTTTAAAAAGTTGTGTTAAATACCATACAAACACTATACTATTCTCCAATCACGGCAGCCCGAACAGAAAACATTTTATTACTTATTTATTAATATGAAAGGTAGTCGATAGAATAAAGCCGTTATACAGTGTGTATAGTTTGCCTGATATTAAATAATACTGCATTTATTACAGTTACACTTTATAAACAATTATTGAATCCTATGATGCAATTTTCCTTCTAGGCAAAAATCAAATACTATCTTATCTGTTGTATTATCATTCTTTTTTAAATCGACAGCAAAGATCAGCAACTCTTTTTAACTGTTTTACGAATGGAGTGTCTTGGTCTGTTCTAAGCCATGTTAAAAATGTTTTCATGTTTATACTAAAAAGTATGCCTCTCTCGTCGAATGGGGATTCGATCTGTGGTGAATATCACCGGCAACAGCAGTGTTTATGGTGTATTTACCTGTAACAAAAAGCCTCCTTGCTATGAACACAGAAGTACGAGTATTCTAAATCAAATCCCCGTAAGGCTTCTTGGTCATACAGACTGTCATACATTTTAGTATAAACATGAAAAGACATTCCGCCAATATTTTTGAACTTGGCTGTACAAAGGCCCAGAGCTCTGCTGGCAGCCTGAGACACAAGTTTGATAGTTACACTATTATAATGAATTTTGTTCAATGTAAAACTCTAATTGCTAAGTAAACATATCTATCTTGAATGCTTAAAATGTGTCCACCAAACGTTAAATATATATTAAGTTCTAGTTCTAATTTTGATATGAGCTTTGGCATCGAACTTTATATAAAACATTGCATTTATTTATACAACATATTGGGCATACCGTCTCAACTTTTGTTTTTGCAAGAACAGATGGCACTGTTGCGTCAAAGTTTCGCTAAATAGGAATACAGACTTGTTCCAGAAAGATACTGGCATGTTATTTTTCATGAGCAACATTTATAATGTTTAATGATGATATAAAGCTTGAAAAGGGATTACGGACACATCTTACTTAAAGGTATTGTTTTTGGTTTGGTTTTTAACTCTATATACTTCTTATAGAGTGTGTGACTATCATTAGAATGTGTTCATTGTTGTTGTTATTATTATTATTCTTTGGAATCATGGAGTTTATTCGATGTTCGTGTACAAGAGAGTTTCGCTTAAACCATTGCCCGTGGGCGTGAGAGGTGTTGCACTATTCGTTACCTCTAATGAACACAAAAAGATAGAACCGAGTCTGTTGTATTTTTGTTATCTTGTTTTCAACGACAGCGAAGGTCTTCAAATGTCCTTAGATATTTTAGCAAAATACTGCAACAGATGAAAACTTACAGTAAATAATAAAGACTAAAGTGCAGATTTCAATTATTCACTCTTGAAAATAGTTGACTACTTTGAATAGCTAGGTGTATGTTTATGTCTGCTGGGGCATTCAACAAAACTAACACAATTTCATGTGGATATGCTTTTGAAGGCAATTTTCCAGATGTATAAATAGCTGTATAAATTCACAGTCATCTCTCCACAACATTGTCTTGAGCTCTTTGACAGGTTGATACTGCCAATAATTAACTACTCGTCTGACGTTTGGGGTTTTATCAGGGATATATATGTTGAAAGAATATCTTTAAGCTTTCATAAAAGATTATTATGTGTTGAAGTTTGTACACGGACCAATGTCGTATTTGGAGAGCTGGTTAAATCCTAGTTGTAAAGACTTTGTTTTATGATTTACAGCTGAGTATACAGGTTTTCATAACATTGTATATGTTATTGTGGTAAACAATAATATTAACTAAAAAGATAGCTTTTCAAAATGCTACAATATAAATAAATCTATTTTATTAATCTATTCATATATTCGATAGTTTGACAGTTGCTTCTGTCACTTATTCGGTATTATGGCGTATTTTTCTTGTTTTACTTTATTTTCAGAAAACCGTAGACAAAAGCAACAATGTCCCTAATTATTTGTATAATAATTCTGCCTAATTGGTACAAAATAATGGATATTAGTGCATAATTCTGCACAGCGGTAGTAATTCTGTTCTTGTAACTAGAACCATAACACATTTCCTAAGTACTTCACTTAACACAACATAAAACATAACATTAGAACTGAAACAAACCTTAGGCAACTATATCTAAAGAGCATTTTTTTCGCATTTCCCGAAATCCACACTAATTATTGAAAAGGTTCAATATTAGATAATAAGCTAGGCAAGATGTGATCTGACTTTGGTAAGAAATTAGAGGTAATTTCATGTTGATGTGTACTGTGCTAAATGCAAGGTCGTCTGTATACAAAAAGCCGAGACAAAATTATCTCTTAGCAGGATATGGGTTATCGGCTTAAAGGGAAAGCCTCTAAAATTTGTAAGATATTTTTATGACAAGTCGCAACGAAATGTCTCTTGCAAAACAATACATGTATGAAGTTGAAGGTATAATCAAAAGCAAGCGTCAACGTTTTTTACCTATCTCTGAACCATATTCTTGAAAAACATTATTTTTACATAAGTCTGTATATTTAATGTTTTGAAAGATTTAACAATTTGATCTTACCCTTCGGTTTAAAACCTTCTGTTAATATCAGGCACATATTTATTCACAAGATACTAGTACACAGTTCGTAGCCATGTGTCCATTTTGTTTTATCCTTTTTCTGATCTGTACAGAATATATTGATAAAAAATATTGTGGGTCTTGAAGACATTAATTTGCCATAACAAATTCAGAATATATTAAGATTCTTGCTCTAGTGGAAAAACATGTTTTAAAGATATTTGCCGTTTACACTCTATATTCTTTTATGTTTTCTTGAAGATTTGTAAGTAAAATATATTATTGGGTTTAGAAACTTTCTTATAAATAACACACCAAAATGTATGAAAATCGAATCATATAGGCTAATTGTAAAAGTTTATTTATGTGATACATTATGCCATTCTTGAAACATCACAATAATGCAATTATTTTTTACATCTATAAAATGATCACGAAAGACTGTCATTGATAAGAATTAGAAAACAGAAGTATACATGTATATATTAACTTTTCACTACATATGGCGGCTGTAAAAGTCTCCACGTACTTGGACTCAAGTTGTTATATTTTCTGGTCATTGTGATCATGGATTCATTCAGTTAATTTAGATAGAATTCTGCTTACTAGTAAGATGATGCTAGGGAGCGTGAGGAGTGATGTACATCTCATTACCTCTTCTCATGAACAGGTTCCATCAAACCAAGTCTGCACGTTTTTCTCGGTCGCGTTATATGCTTCCAACGGATCTGCTTATATTTCATTTTACTAGTATAGCAGACAATATTTTATCTGAGGACATCCTCCGCTTTTCATGGAATTACACGCTAGTGTATCATTGAAGGTTCCATGTGCACCGCCGTATGAACACATCTGCAGATGTCTCTAAATTGTTTTTGTACTTTTAGCATGTGTTAATGTTGAGTTCTTCTCAACCCGGGGCTAGAGGGCGTGGACGGTAGCATGCATTTCCACTACCGTCCATGAACAGGCACAATCAAACCGAGCCTGCAACATTTTCGTTTTTGTCGTGTTGAGCGACCTGTGGAGTTTCCACTTTTTTCTATTATATATAGCACAGTAATGACGTCCTTTGTTTCTTTCATTAAAAAAGTACATATTATACCGTTCCGCGTACCAAACTACATTTGAATAAACAAATGATATACCCAGAGGACCATTTTTTTTCAAAACAAAGTAATTTTCATGGTTAAGATGCCACTTGTTTCCAATAAATTAATTAAGTCTATTCCAAGAACGATGGAACATCTATATGCTCTTTTGTATATTTGTATCTCCCAAAGGGTGTTGCTCTACAATGGTTGCACTGTACCTGTATTTTATCATAATAACTGTTTCCCTTCATCATATTACCTCCTGTATAAAGTGTAACAGCTGCGTCATAACATTATCCAACACAAATAACCTTTTATATGAATGTATTACAACGTAACAGAGATTTATACTGCTATTTAGGTTCATAATTGTATGACTGTCTCATGAATGTAATTTAGGTGGCTGAGATTTCAGTCCTATTCATGTACAATATTAAGACTCAATTAACATAGTTTCCTTTTCGTTTTCGAAGAAATTGAGTTTAAAGTCTTAGGCAGTACCTGTTATTATGTGTTTTGTTACAATCGTACATTCTTATTTTGTAACTGTGCATATTGTCTGTTTGTCTATCACATGTAAATTGACGTGTATTATTTTGCTATTTGCTTCACATGTATTTTGCTATATACATCTTCAGAAAATGGAGGCAATAAAGATATATATATTAAGTTTTAAAATATGTTTGGCAATTTGCACGGTAAATTTGTCAGACAAATTTGCAAAAACCTTAAGAATCAGCATTTGTTTTGTCTTGTAAGAACAGATGGACGTGTTATTCAAAGGTTTGTGATATACGATCCAGAAGGCATTTCGTAAAACATACAATTCTATTTAAAGACCTGAATGATCAGGCATTAAATCTCTGTAACAATATTTCCTGTAATTAAAGGAACTGGCACATGTCAACTTGATGACGTTAGTACGATAGAGCATTACAGGAACTGACACATGCCGAGTTAATGACATTAGTTTGCTGCTAGCAACTGTATACATTTAAGCAAAAAATGTTACAACGATTATTATTTTACTTGATAAATATTACAGAGAAATAGCGGTTTGATATTTTCTACGTTAATACTAGTAACTTCATTATGGCAAATTTTAATAATTTTACTAAATGTAGAAAACCAGTCAGAATGAATGGCCACAGGAAAGGTTATATTTACATTTATTTTACAGGTAAAATATCTGAAGCTGACGGAGACACCCCATCTATCCATACTATGTCTTCATTTAAAAAGGTCGAAAATGATGATGAAATGACACAGAGTCAAAGGCGCCCTCTTGTGATTGGAATGTCCATTGACTCAGACAATGTGCCACCATCAGGAGACGAAACAGCTTTAGACAAAACTGACGGCACTGGAGACAATGAAAATGTCCATGAAAGCGAAGAGAAGGGAACGATAGAGACCAAACAGCAAAAATATGGAAAGAAATTTGATACTGGTGATGAAGTGGAAAATGAATGCTCAGAATCAGATGAAGAAACACAAAAGGATGGAGAACTTGCAAATGTGGTAGTGGATCTACTTGAACTAACAAAATTCGGAAATTCTGGACGGCGGCTCACGACAGATAGTGGTATTACATCACGAGGGAGTTCTTTCTCAAGTGAGCCTGACATAAATATCACAGAGGAATCTATACAAGAAATGAAGGAGTATCTTCATGGGAAAGCTGATGCTCTGTATCAACCGTTTGAACACGACAAAGTAAAAGACATCAATGAGTCTGACATTAAAACTGTTATGGCTCGAAGTGAAAAGCTCGCCACGAATGAAAAAGCAGAACATTTAAAAAGTCAAATTGTGAGTATGGCAAATCTTAGACAGGAGAAATATAATACAGATCGTGTAAATGAACTAGACGCAAGTGTTTTAGCTGGCATGTATCTGTTCGATACAGGTCCTTCTAAGTTAGATGAGCACAGGCATGGAATTCCTTCACTTGAGCTCCTTGTCCGGAAAGAAGCGTTAGAAGCCATACCAGATGATGAAAGGGGTAATGGTAAATTTGAAAAGTTTGTCTTAGATTCCAATATATCTAATACGGAAAAAGAAATGTCTCATACACTTGTGGAATACCAAACAGCTGAAATAATACACGAGTCTGAAACTGGTGAAAACAATAAAGTTGAAATCCTGAATGCAATTAACATCGAAAAAAATAGTGAAGCTGTTCGAATACATGAAGCAGAAAAACATATGAAAATAAAAACTGTCAGATACGTTGAGGACGATGAGGAAGGAAAGGACGAAATAATTGGAGGACAGGAAACTCTTAATAACTTAGCTGAAGATAAGAGTAGTGATAAGATGACCATGAAACACGATATAGACCTTCTAAATAAGGAAGATGAAAGCAGGATTAACAAAATTAAACGTGGTATGAAAACTGATGATGAAATAAAAGATGAAACTACTAGAACCCTTATTCATACCGATGCCGATATTGAAACAGGTAGTTCAAAAGAAGCAGTGGACAAATCCATTGGCTTATCGTCTTCTTCGGATGTAAACACTAGCGGTATGAATGACTTATCTCAAGATTTGAATGTTGAAATTGAAACACCAGAAGTTAAGACTAAAGAAGACAGTCAAAATATAGTTCCGTGTGAAATTGGCGAATATGTAGATATAATTCCAATAAGCACCATTGATAGATCAGTTGACCTTGAACAATCAAGTAGAGTAAATGCATTTGAAGATCAAGAAAAATTTAGAGAAAAAAATAATGCTGACACAAATGAAAACAAAGAAGATGGTTTGCTTTCAGTCAGCAACATAGTTGAGGATGAGGAACCCGATACAACTACTGCATTTAAAGACAACGACATTGCAACCGATGAACAGAGTCAAGTCAGCTTGTCTGAATCAAATAACGTGAAAGACCTCGACGACATTAAATCAGAAACACATCCGTCACAAGAGTCTCCAGACTTAAAAGTTGAAAGTGAAGATGTACTGGAACACCAAAATGAAACTACTGAAAACGACGAAAACTTTGCAGAAGACGACTCAATAGAAAACAATGAAGATAAAAATCAGTTGAACTGTAAGGTAATGAAAACTGATATCTCCGGATTACTCGACCATGAACAGATCGATGACAGTGAAGGAAGAATTAAGGCTGGAAAATATTTATTTGTGAATGAAGACTCAAGTGATATAAATAATAAGCATAGCCGTGAACACGAATACCATGTGAGACATGAACCAAAGACTATGGAGGAAAGCGAAGGACTTAATCCAGAAGATCCAACTTTAACACATGTTGACAGCAAAACCAGCGAAAACAATAATAACGATTTTAGCTTCGAAGCTGGTGTAGCGGAAAAAAATCTTGAGAATGACACTGAAATACGAGCTGACAGCTCTACTGTTTATTCCGAAAGGAAAAGCGAAAATGTAAATGATCCTTCAGTCGAAGCGGATTCATGTGTGTATACGAAAATTGAGGAATCCAAGACAGCAGATAATAAAAGCAAACGCCGCTCTTCCGGTGAAGAAAATGCAAGTGACCGTATTATCAATGACAGTTCTGAAACAGAACTTGTATTTTCATCAACAGATATAAAGAAAAAGGATATCACAAATGGTACAAGTCTTGACGATATTAATGTTGTGGAAGAAATTGCGACAAATGAGGCAGAGTTAAAATCTATTGAAGAAACATCTGAAATGAAATCCGGTTCAGTGCAAGAAATTGCTCAAAATGGTATAAATAAAATAAAGAACGAACGCACAGAAACGCATGTAAAAGAATATAGTGGAAATTTGGATGATTCTACTGTGACAATAGATAACAAGTTTAGGCCACACAATGCAGAAATAAGCCAGCTTCAAAAGGTTTATGAACATATTGAGGTACCCAGAAAATCAAAGGAGGTCATACTGTATTCAGCCGATGAGAATTCAGATAGCGGCAGAAAATTCTCGGAGCCGTTGAAAGATATTGATTTGGTACATTTAGATGAAACAAAACCGGAGGTACCAAATATCATCAATATTCAAAATAACTTTAAGCAAAATGAAATAAAAATAAAAGATGCCAGTTTAACAGAAGAAATCGAAAACAAGAGTTTGTCTTTGAAAGACTTGTCGGAAGATCAATACGTTATTAGAGCAAAAGAAACAGAAGCTACAAATAGTCTTGTAGTTGCATCAGCTGATGAGATCAACATGGCGTCATCGGAAAATGAATCATTTCTTATTGAAAATAGTCAAATGGTTCAACACGATGGAACTGGACTAATAGGAAACAAAAATATTACTGGGGAAATAAATGATATTTCTGATAGTAAAATGAAAGAAGGTGTTAAAGAATTAATTGACAAAGAAAGTGTTAAAGAATTACAAACGAACAAAGTCGTAGAAAAGGAGGATGAAGTATCTGAACAAGAAATATCACCACAAACAGCAAAGACGGAATCTGCAGTTATAGATCTTGACAAATTAGATAATGTTACTTTTAAAGAAAGCGAACAAGAAGTGTCTGAACAACAAGTAATTCCAGAGTATTTGAAGAAAGGAAGTGAAGTCCCTGGCATTGAAAAACTTTGTACTGTTGAAAAAGCTATGGATGAGTCGATAAAGACAATGCAAAGCAATGCATATTCAAATGAAGTGAATGAAGAATACATAATTCCGGAGAGCGCAAATAAAGATAAGGCTACACCTGATATACTTGAGGATAAACAATTGGTGGAAGAGATACGTGCACCAAAGGAAGGCAATTCTGAGCCTACAGTAGAAGTTTTATCAGATGACACAAATGTACAGGTGACAGAGGGCATTCCAGTAAAACTCCGTTGGAAAATCAGAGGTGAGAATTTAATTTAATAATAATGTAATAACTTCTAATGACGTGACTGATTCAGAGTATATGTATGCAATTTTAAGCGGGTCCACAGACAAGTGAATTCTGTTTGTCGTTGCCCTGGTGTATCAGCTTGTTCTCCCCAACATTTAAAAAAAATTGACATTGGTCTCGCGTTTTCGTCCGTGCCTTGGTCATTGCAACGTAAAGTTAATGGCGGATAGTCAGTTGTCAGGGGATCCCGAATGATCTATTACCGGGATTTTAAGAAGAAGAAAGTCACACCTGAGAAACGCATTTACTTAAAGTAAACGGTACAAAACCCAGACATGTGTCGAGAGGACTACAGTCTACTCGGGTATTCCAAATCAGATTAAAATGCAAGTCACCTTAAACCAGCCGATGACAACAAATGCTTTACAAAAAAAAGAAAGAAAAAAGAAAACAGTTGTGAAAAAATTATCTATTTGTAGATATGTAACAAACATAGGTTATCACATTTATTCATGAATAACTTGTGCCGCGAAGATTTCAGTTTCTTCTCCAACGCTCTTAAATATTCACCAATGCTATCCCATTCGTTTTAAAATGTCTAATAATAATAATAATAATAATTTCTTTATTTTACGAAGGTAAACTCATTATGCAATCACATAAGCAGATACAAATGAAATCACATATTTACAATGAGGCCTTCAACAAGGTACAAAGTATTTAAAAAAAATGCATATTAAAACAATACAATATAAAAACAACAAAAGGTAAAAACACATTTGATCTGAGCACCTGTAGCATTATGATTATGCTGTCTTGAACTCGTGTGGTTAGTTAGTCTAGTCCAGATAGTAGGGCGTTTAAGACAGCGGTCGCTGTCATTCATTGGTGGGATGGCAGCTATGAAATATGATGAGTAAGGCTATATATAGTTAGCCTGGACCTTTTAATACTACTAAGTGTTACATTGAATAATGGTTTGACAATGTTTCTTTATTGAAATTATAACAATACAGTAAATGTTAAAGCAGTCTCGTCATTTATTGTCTTACTTTGTTTAATTTAAACAAACCATTTGATGCTATTTGAACGATCACAATGTATATCTAAGGCGATATTTCACCAGTCAGATAATGTTTTTATTGGCAATTTAAATGTTGGCTGAGAAAACAGCCCCTGACAGATAGATTTTTCTTCAACCATTGGCGTAGGAGCGATCTCAATGCTCTGTGTGTGTGTGTGTGTGTGTGGTGGTGGTAGTGGGGGGAGGGGGAGGGGGAGATGGGGGGGGGGGGGAACTGGTCAGCTATACCTATCCATATTCCCTTACAAGTTTTTGACAACAAAAAAAGCCCACTCTCCCCCTTATTGACAGTACACTCCATTGATCACACGAAATCCTTATCAGAACTCAAATTGGCTTTTTTCCCTTTATCTACAGTTTTGGGGGTTAAAAGTTGGGGAGGAGGGGGGCAAAGCATATGCTGGCCCCCAGCAGTCAAAATTGGAGAGCCGGTCCCCTCACCCAAGCCCCCTGCGCCTTCACCTATGTCATTGGGAATCTGCACTCATGCGCCTGATTGTATGTCATTTTACAGTTACGTCCCTTAGATTAATATCCCCCATTTACCATGCAACGCTGGAACATAAGAAAACACTGTTTCTGGGACATAGCTTTTTCTTAGAACTCTTTTGATATTGCTACAACAGTAATTTAAGTAATGTCTGATAAATTAGTTCTAGCTGCCATAACGTAACTGACATGCATATTGTCGCCACTTTGTCCGTCCGTCTGTTCGTCCGAGCTCACATTTGCATACTTAGGTGGTAGTCTAAATAATGAGACCTCGGGCAGACCGATTTTACATTTTGATATTTTACGTTGTCTACCTAGAGGTCTCAACCAGAAACAATCAAAACTGTGGTGGAAACTGTGGTCAATTGAAATTACGATTTATCAGTAGTCACGATTTTTCTTTAGCCCTAACTGCTTACCTGTTGTTTTAAATCATAAATAGTAAATAAAAAACATAAGAACAGGACGTATTTATCAAGAATTTCTGTTGTAAAAAATTTAAACCTCTAACGTTTCAATCGTCTTCATGTAATGGCGGTCGGAGGCGTGACCAATGAAAACGCTTCGTGTAGTAATGTTTACCGGTGATCGGCCATTTTCCAGTATGTAGTGCACTCGTGTTAAACCTTGGCAATTTTTTAACTGCCATAGTTTGAATTTTTCTCAAGAAATCTCGGTAATATATACATCATTGAAAAGGAAAAATTACAGGCTTTCTATGTATGTATTTCTTTTTTTTATCCGTTGCATTATTATAACATAATTCCCGCCCAACGGATTCAATTGGGTGTTACTTACGCAAAGAAGAGGACAGTGCTACCACATTCTTTACCTTTTCTGGTTTGTACTCGGAGGCGGATATCGACAAGTCAAAATAATATAACGATATTCAACTCTCGAGTACAATTATTTGGACTAACTTCTAGAGGTGGCTATACAGTAGGAACTATAGGTAACTGTACTTTTTCTTTGATGTCATTCATTCCGTAAGGCTTTTATGTGGCTATTTTTCTCTTACGTGGCTAAAAGAACAATAGAGGGAACAAAAGAGTAGCCACGTAAGTATCCATATGTAGGAATGTCCGTCACAGTTCGAATCTAGATCTAGTCGAACTAAGGCCAAAAAAAAATATGTATGTTTCCTGTGACATGCCAGAAAAAAATAGGATATAGGATAGGTTGGTCGATTTTTTTTTTTTTTTTTTTTTTTTTTTTTTTTTTTTTTTTTTTTTTTAACGATGGATCAGGATACGCATCTTCACAGTAGAGTAACTTCGGGTATATTCGACACCTTAAGCATAAAAACGGTGAAGCAATTTTCGTTGCAGAATGACCGGTGCGAACATTTCAGGAAAACGAAAGTAGACCTTTTCTGCGTCTTCAGTATAAAACGCTGCCCAGTGTTTGCATCTACATCGTCAATATGATGGATTTTATTCTGATTGTTGTCGTCGTGTAAGTTCGACATCTTTCGGGCAAATTCGGCACCCTGATGAATTTTAAAAATTTACAAGTTGAACATTAATCATTTTTGTAGAACTACATTAAAAACACGTAGAACTACATTAAAAACAGCTAATTTCGCAACAGACATAACACATGGTTTTATGCTGACGAGTAGGCTCTAATTTTTCAGATTTCATAACTCGAGCTATAAAAAGTTAAACAAACAATAATCTTTATTGTTCAGTAGATTATACAAACGCTGGCTAATTGTTTCGGGAAACAATATAAGATATAGCCTCATTATTGAATAATGATGTTTATTTATTCATTCGCTGCTGCCTTCTTTTTTGACATGGTACCATTTTCTACCATCTGAACGGCGGAAGCAAGTTTTGACTGAGAGTAGCTGCAACATTTCGCATGAATTTGTCTCGACATCTTAATCTGATAGAAGGGTTTTTGTTACCGAAATATGTGGAGTACTCGGCTATAATTGTTTTAAATAACGATCGATGATATATTCTTATTGTATGCTGTTCAATATATACCACTTTGCATGAATTTTTATTGTCTATTGATAATTAATTGTCATATATTCATATTGGTCCCAGGTGTAATTATGTGCACGCTAATTAAATGAACAGGTGCTTTTTAATGACGTAATTAGCGACGTCAGCTCAGGTTACATACTCTAAGAATCTGTGTGGACAAAATTAGAAAAGCTTGGATTTGTAAAAAACCGCTTAAACCACTTGTATACCGTAAATATCCTTTAAAGGAGATATAAGTGAATAATTTTGAATAGTATGACGAATTTGCACGACAATGTTATATCTTGTCTTGCATATTCGTCACCCCCCTAGCCAAGGTCATGCTTGGAAACATGGGATACTATTTGTTTCTAAACATCAACATCAAATATAGTTCTGTTTATATTTCAGTTAAATAAAGTCAAAATGCAGTTGTAAGAATAGTTTTACATACCTTAGCTTGGCTGACCATTCTTACAGAAAACTGTAACTGCGGTTTTCGTTCAAAATAAATTTGACTGTCGAAGTTACCTGATGAGCGTATCGGAAAAGGAAAGAGCACCTGTGTGATCAAAATGTTCTCATGATGTCATACATAAATATGACGTCATATAAATTACCTAAGAAGAATTATTCTAGGACATTATGGGTTTTTCCACACGGATATTAATTCAAGGTGTCGAATATACACGACTGTCGAATTTATCGGAAGTTACTCTAGTAGAATTTCCTTATCTTTGCTTTTGCCTATTGTCTTATCAATACATATATGTCTGTACTAGAAATTGGTAGATGCTATACACTTTAAATACACAGCTTTTTAAGAACCTTTTGGCTTTTAGTCAGATTATTAAATACATACGGTCAGAATATATCGACAGATGCACCTTTGGTTTTCCGTTGGTTCAAGCCTAGCTTAGAATCATGATTTTTTATGTCAAGTTTAAGGCAGGGGTGTAAATATACTAAGATATTTACTTATTTTCATTTTCTCAAGACTTATTTCCCAAAAAATTTAATTATTTTGAAAAGTGTCCCAAAAATATGGACACAATAATCATCATCCACACACTCGTTGTGAAAGCGAAAAAAACCCAAACAGTTATCGGGAAATTATTCTGTTTATAAGCTAAGTAATTGGCCTTGTTTTCATCATTAATTAACACCCTCTAAAGAGCTAAAAGAAGTGTGTCGGTATCATGGCATCTGAAGTGGAGATCAAAGCGGTATAGTTGCCCGAGATTGTCATGGCATTACGTCATGTTTTCGCGCTATGTGAAACATCACTGTTTGATCGCACCGCCTCGCTTCTTTAATTGTTGAGAAAAAATCAATAAAAAAGTTTCTTCTTTAATTTTTTAACAGCAAATGTGCAATATCAAGAATGAACTGACAGGTAATTGTGTCAAACGATTATACTGGATATCCTACCTCAGTGACCTATTTGCCCTCAAGGAATTTACATTATTGTTAGAGAAGAATATCTTACAAAGTGTCGTGTCAAAAAATACATGTACAAAGATTCATTTAAAACTTAATTAAAAACCGCAACAACATCATACTGCTTTATTCTAAAGCCACATTTATAATTACATTCACGAGGTCACGTAACCTATTCTGCCGCGCTAACAGAAATCTGTTTGCCAAAAATCGTTTTACTCCATGTATTAAATTGCTGCCGCTTCTTCATTATTTAAGATTTTTTAATTCTGTTTTTCATACTTTCTGGTCAAAAGTCTGAATTTTATGACCATATTATGTATCATTTATTTACTTTTAGAAAGAAATAAGTAATTAAGATAGCGCTGTTTGAAATTTTACAAGTGATTATATGAAAATTCGACCGTTTTTATAGAATTTTGCCTACATTTCTGACGCTATCTTATTAAAATTATTATAGAATTCAAACTGTATTACTTCTCAAGCGGTGTTGAAAATTTGAAGCGATTATATCAAAAAATGAATGCACTACGTGCGTTTTTTGTGTACGTGTTGATAAACAAAAGTAACGGCGATGTAAATTAGATGTTACGATAGCTTTACGCTTCGCGGGTAAATTCCAGTCAATCCAGGTATTTTTTCGTGATATAATTTCTGAATTTGGTAAAGTTACGACGTAAAAACCACTCGCCCGATCGGTCGAGTATACAGCAAAGTCCATTCGTCCTATCCAGACTTTAACTCGCCAATGTACGATAAATGTGAATATAGAACTGTCAGATCCTTCCCAAGAAACTGCCTATCGGCGGGTGGCCTTGTTCAAAGAGCTCGGTGAATGTCCATCGATCCGGGAATGCGCCCATTTTTTTACAGAAAAAAAGTTTAGGGTTGAGGGTTAAAATTAGGGTCGGTCGGGTCACTGGAAACATACATATTTTTTTTTTTTGCCTAATCCGACGTATACAGTTTGTTTTATATTGTGTCGGTGGCTGCAAAAGTCGGAAATCAAAAAGCAGCCACTCAGCGACAGTAAGCTTGTCTAAGTTCGAATCTTGTGCGGAGGATAATTAAGGATTCGATGAAACTTCGATGTTTTGAAATTTGAGCATCACCAAATCACAGAAAGAAGGTGTTGTTTTACATAAAAAAGCACAGCTTATAAAATAAGTAGATTATACAATACAGTATTCTAAAAAACAATTGTCAACTTATTGTAAGATTCTTGAATTAGTAAAAAAGGACCACGTTTAGCATTTAAAATATTCTCTAAAAGCTGTCCCTCTTTGAAAAACAATTCCATTTGTAAAGAAATGAAAATAAACATTCTCAAAATTCCTGAGAACAATGTTTAACCTAGTTATTCGACATTTCAGCACTCTTACATTGTTGCAAATGCATCAAAAGGAAGACTTGCAACATCTCTTTGAAAATGGTGTGATTTTAAACGCCCTACACTGTCCATAAAGGTGGACCCTTATTGTGGTCACTTGCATCAATCAGTTAATTTACAATCAGTTTCTTGAATAATATATATATCTATTCTGTAAGGTGTTCAATTTTCATGTAAAACAATTCTTTCTTTCTATGATTTTGGTGATGTTCAAATTTTAATACATCAAATGTCCATCTAATACTTAAAGTAAACCTTGGGAGAAAAAATGCCAAGGTCCCCACTGGTCCATAACTCTGCCATCCTTGAAGGGATTTTGATATTACTTGGCTCAAATGTACCCCATAATAAGACAATGTGTCATGCACAACTTTCAGACCCCTAGCTTTAAGTTCAAGGTCACAATTGGCAGTCAGATGTTAACATGACATGGACATGGTCTGTTTCATGTCCCATCCATAACTCCGTCATTCATCAATGGATTTTAATATTACTTGGCACAAATGTTTTCCATGATGAGATGACATGCCATGTGCATCACCCAGAACCCTAGCTCAAAGGTTAAGGTCACAATCGGAGGTCAAAGGTATACATGTCTTTTTTCCTGTCCAGTCCAGAACTGTGCCTTCTATGAAGGGATTACAATATTACTTGGCATAAATATTTCTCATGAGATGACGTGTCATGCACAACACCTAGAACCCTAGCTTAAAGTTGAAGGTCACACTTGGAGATCAAAGGTCAGTAGGAGTTTTTTCCTGTTTGGTCTATAACTTTGTCATGCAAAACAGGATTTAAATATCAGTTTGCACAAATTCCCCCGGAGTGGGACAAAGTCTCATGCGCAAAACCTGGGCCCTTAGCTGCAAGGTCAAGGTCACACTTGGATGTCAAAGGTCAAAAGGGCTTTTTTCCTGTCCAGTCTTTAACTCAACAATCCTTAAAGAGATTTTAATATTACTTGGCACAAATCTTCAACACCATGAGACGGAGTGTCATGCGCAAGAACCAAGTCCCTAGGTCTAAGGTCAAAGTCTCGCTTAGAGGCCAAAGGTCAGATACAAGAATGACTTTGTCTTGAGCATTTCTTCTTCATGCATGGAGGGATTTTGATGTAACTTGGCGCAAATGTTCACCACCATGTTTGGGACAGATTGTCATGAGCAAGAACCAGGTTCCTGGTCTAAGGTCAAGGTCACACTTAGAGGTCAAAGGTCAAGTTCAAGAATGATTTTGTCCGGAGCATTTCTTCTTCATGCATTGAGGGATTTTGATGTAACTTGCCACAAACGTTCACCACCATGAGGCAGCCTTGTTTTAAAATTACCTTCCTTTGTTGTTACTATAAACAGATTATATTGTAACATTTTTATGCCCCCCTTCGAAGAAGGAGGGGTATATTGTTTTGCAGATGTCGGTCGGTCGGTCAGAATATAGACCAATCCGTTTCCGGATGATAACTCAAGAACGCTTGGACCTAGGATCATGAAAGTTGATAGGGAGGTTGGTCATCACCAGCAGATGACCCGTATTGATTTTGAGGTCTGTATATCAAAGGTCAAGGTCACAGTGACCCTGAATAGTAAAACGGTTTCCGGATGATAACTCAAGAACACTTGGGCCTAGGATCATGAAAGTTGATAGGGAGGTTGGTAATGACCAGCAGATGACCCCTATTGATTTTGAGGTCAGTATGTTAAAGGTCAAGGTCACAGTGACCCTGAACAGGAAAACGGTTTCCGGATGATAACTCAAGAACGCTTAGGCCTAGGGTCACGAAAGTTGATAGGGAGGTTGGTCATGACCAGCAGATGACCCCTATTGATTTTGAGATCAGTATGTCAAAGGTCAAGGTCACAGTGACCAGGAACAGTAAAATGGTTTCCAGGCAATAACTCTAGAACGCTTGGGCCTAGTGTCAGGAAAATTGATAGTTAGGTTGGCCATGACCAGCAGATGACCCCTATTGATTTTGAGGTCAGTATGTTAAAGGTCAAGGTCACAGTGACCCTGAACAGGAAAACGGTTTCCGGATGATAACTCAAGAACGCTTAGGCCTAGGGTCACGAAAGTTGATAGGGAGGTTGGTCATGACCAGCAGATGACCCCTATTGATTTTGAGGTCATTAGGTCAGAGGTCAAGGTCACATTGGCCAGGAACAGTTAAAACGGTTTCTGATCTTCTTGTCCAAAACCATAGGGCCTAGGGCTTTGATATTTGGTGTGTAGCAAAATCTAGTGGTCCTCTACCAAGATTGTTCAGATTATTTCCCTGGGGTCAATTATGGCCCCACCCCGGGGGTCACATGGTTTATATAGACTTATATAGAAAAAACTTTGAAAAACCTCTTGTCCAAAACCACAGGGCCTAGGGCTTTGATATTTTGTATATGACATCATCTAGGGTCAAATATGGCTCCGCCCTGGGGGTCACATGGTTTACATAGACTTATGTAGGGAAAAACTTTGAAAATCTTCTTGTCCAAACCACAAAAACTATGTCTTTGATATTTTGTAATGTAGCATCATTTAGTGGTTCTCTACCAAGTTCGTTCAAATTATCCCTCTAGGGTCAAATATGGCCCCGCCCCAGGGGTTATATCGTTCATATAGACTTATATAGGGAAAAACTTAGAACCTTCATGTCCATAACTTACATCATTCAAATTTGGACCACATGTATAGTTTTGAGTGCAAGATGAACCTTGACATGATTTGACCTTGATCTTGACCTAGTGACCTACTTTCACATTTCTGTAGCTACAGCCTTCAAATTTGGACCACATGCATAGGTTTGTGTACCGAAAAAAACTTTGACCTTGTTATTGACCTAGTGACCTACTTTCACATTTTTGAAGGTACAGGCTTCAAATTTGGACCACAGGCATAATTTTTTGTTCCAAAATAAAATTAGACCTTGATTTTGACCTAGTGACCTACTTTCACATTTCTCAAGCTACAGCCTTCAAATTTGAACCACAAGCATAGTTTTTGTACTGAAATGAATTTTGATCTTGAGATTGACCTAGTGACCTACTTTCACATTTCTGAAGGTACAGGCTTCAAATTTGGACCACTTGCATAGTTTTGTGTTCCGAAATAAAATTTGACCTTGATTTTGACCTAGTGACCTACTTTCACATTTCTCAAGCTACAGCCTTCAAATTTGAACCACATGCATAGTTTTGTGTACCGAAATGAACTTTGATCTTGAGATTGACATAGTGACCTACTTTCACATTTCTGAAGCTACAGGCTTCAAATTTGGACCGCATGCATATTTTTGTACCCCCCGACAACAAAGTTGTAAGGGGGTGTATACTGGTTTCAGGTTGTCTGTCTGTCTGTCCGTCTGTCCGTCTGTCCGTAGACGCAATCTTGTGCGCACCATCTCTCCTTATCCCCTTGACAGAATTTAATGAAACTTCACACAAGTGATCAGTACCAACAGTAGTTGTGCATGGGACATGTTAGATTCTTTTAGAAATTTTTTTTTCAGAGTTATGGGACTTTGTTTTTTTGTTACTATACTATATACATAGACACAATCTTGTGCGCACCATCTCTCCTCATCCCCTTGACACAATTTAATGAAACTTCACACAAGTGATCAGTACCAACAGTAGTTGTGCATGGGGCATGTTAGGTTCTTTTAGAAAAAAAAATTGCAGAGTTATGGGACTTTGTTTTTTTGTTACTATACTACATACATAGACACAATCTTGTGCGCACCATCTCTCCTCATCCCCTTGACACAATTTAATGAAACTTCACACAAGTGATCAGTAACAACAGTAGTTGTGCATGGGGCATGTTAGGTTCTTTCAGAAATTTTTTTTTCAGAGTTATGGGACTTTGTTTTTTTGTTACTATACTACATACATAGACACAATCTTGTGCGCACCATCTCTCCTCATCCCCTTGACACAATTTAATGAAACTTCACACAAGTGATCAGTAACAACAGTAGTTGTGCATGGGGCATGTTAGGTTCTTTCAGAATTTTTTTTTCAGAGTTATGGGACTTTGTTTTTTTGTTACTATACTATATACATAGACACAATCTTGTGCGCACCATCTCTCCTCATCCCCTTGACACAATTTAATGAAACTTCACACAAGTGATCAGTAACAACAGTAGTTGTGCATGGGTCATGTTAGGTTCTTTCAGCGACAAAAATTGCAGAGTTATGGGACTTTGTTTCTTGTTAACATACTATGTACATACAGTCTGCATATGCAATCTTGTGCGTGCCTAATCTACCAAACCCTTACACACAATTTAATGAAACTTCACACAAGTGATCAGTACCAACCCTAGTTGTGCATGGTGCATGTTACATTCTTTTAGATAAATATTCTGCATAGTTATGGGACTTTGTTTTTTGTTACTATACTGTATACATACAGTCTATATACATACAGTCCACATAATTATGCAATCTTGTGTGCGTCAAATTGCAATGTACTGTGTCAGTGCATGCGGGGGTACATTCATCACCTTTAGTGATAGCTCTAGTTGTGTTCTGAATTGAAATTTGACATTGATTTTTACCTATTACCTACTTTCACATTTCTCAAGCTACAGCCTTCAAATTTGAAGCACATTGATAGTTCTGTCTACCGAAATGAACTTTGACCTTGAAATTGATCTAGTGACCTGCTTTCACATTTCTCAAGCCACAGCTTTCAAATTTGGACCACATACACATTGTTTTGTACCGAAATGAAATTTGACATTGATTTTGACCTTGAGCTAGTCTTGAAATTTGGAACATTCAAAAATGGCTCAGTGGATGGCGCCAAGATCACTCTGTAATCTCTTGTTAGGTTAATAGGTTAAAGGTCAAGGTCAGATTAAACCAGAATGATAGAACTTCTGTTTACAGTGAGCATATAATTTCTGTTCCTTGTGCAATTACTGAATGCATCAAGGGGGGCATTTCGTGTTCGACGAGCTCTTGTTATGACTGGCTGTAGGGAAAAATCGAGACCACTTTTCTTCTGTGGTGCAACATGCATGTTACATTCAATATTTAGCTGTATTTTGACCTATCTTTATCAGGTAAAGAGTTTCTTGTGGACTTATGTCATATAGATTTTTTTTTTTTTTTTTTATGCCCCCGAAGGGAGGCATATTAGTTTTCAACTGTCCGTCCGTTAGTTCGTTCGTCACAACGTTAACTTTTTGCATGAAGGCACTTTACTCGCGAACCACTGCACCCAGGATCTTCAAACTTCACATGCTGATAGTACTTATTGAGTACACGACCCCTATTGACTTTGGGGTCACCAGGTCAAAGGTCAAGGTGTTTCGGGGGCATTTGTCACCATTAGTGACGGCTCTTGTTTTAGGATTAATTTCCCTTTGTTGTTACTGTAAAACTGTAGGTTTTTAAATATGAATATTTAAATCTGAGTGTTTTGTTATAACATATTGTATATAGTACAATATTGTTTATACATCATTGGCAGATATCAGTTCATTATGTTAAACTGCAGTAGAGAAAACTAGGTACTTTGTACTGCATGGCAATACTTCATTCACTTGTTTTATTCAACTTTACTTTAAATTACTGTAAAATTATGATTAAACATTCATTACAAGTCAAAACTTTTGCATAAATTTTGTATTTCAGAAAACGTTATAGAGGTCAAAAAAGTCCTAATCATTTTGTGTATAATAAATACATAATAAGTCTTGTAAACAGGCTGTCAGTCATAATGAAAAATCATGTTTGGAGAAATTATTCAAAACATCAAAGCAAATTAACCAACCACAAAGTACATTTATTGAATGAATGTATACAAATTCTCAACTCTATAAGAAATTTTTGTTTGAAGGTGTTTGTTTTTGAGAACAAGTGCAACTGATCACAAGTCTTGGTTCAGCAAGAAAATTCATATATGAGCGCACCATAAAGCCGACATAGTGCGTTTGCGACCAGCATGGATCAAGACCAGCCTGCGCATCCGCATAGTCTGGCCAGCATTCATGTTGTTCGCTTTCAAAGCCTGTTGTAATTAGAGGAACTATTAGCGAACAGCATGGATCCTGACCAGACTGCGCGCTAACGCACTATGTTTTCTCATGGCGCGGCTCAGTTGTCTTTTGATATTTTTATCTAATTGTAGGGGTAATGTTATGTAGTAAGAACTTTTGCAAGTAGCATGTATAGTTAACATAAACTGAATTACCAGTTAAAAGAGACTTGGGGTAATAAAAACAAGAGCTGTCGGAGGACAGCAACGCTCGACTATTCAACAGCCTTGTCGATTGAATGAATACGAAAGTCGAAAAAGGGGCATAATTTAAAAAAAGCAAAATAGGGTTATGGAACCTGCATAGTGCTTATCAGCTCATGACAGTGGACAAGTGTGTGAAGTTTCAATCCATTCCCATTAGAGGGTACTGAGATACCAGCTTACATATAAGAATTTAACCCAAAACTCCTAAGTTTAAAAAGGTGCATAATTTTGTAAAATGCAAAGTTGAGTTATTGACCCTTTGCACTGCATGTCATATCATGACAGTGAACAAGTGTGTGAAGTTTCAATCCTTTCCCATTAGTGGATACTGAGATACCAGCTTACATACAAAACCTTAACCAAAAAATTCTAAGTAGAAAAAGGGGCATAATTTTGTAAAAAAGCAAAATAGAGTTATGGAACCTGCTTTGTGCATGTCAGATCATGACAGTGAACAAGTGTGTGAAGTTTCAATCCATTCCAATTAGTGAGTACTGAGATACCAGCTTACATACAAAACCTTAACCAAAAAATTCTAAGTTGAAAAAGGGGCATAATTTTGTAAAAAAGCAAAATAGAGTTATGGACCTGTGCAATGTAAGTCAGTTTATCACAGTGAATAAGTGTGTGAAGTTTCAATCCATTCCCACAAGTGGTTACTGAGATACCAGCTTACATACAAAACCTTAACCAAAAATTTCTAAGTCAAAAAAGGGGCATAATTTTGTAAAAAAGCAAAATAGAGTTATGGGACCTGTGCAATGTAAGTCAGTTTATCACAGTGAATAAGTGTGTGAAGTTTCAATCCATTCCCACATGTGGTTGCTGAGATACCAGCTTACATACAAAACTTAACCAAATCGGGACGCGGACGCCGACGCATGAGCGAGTCCAATAGCTCTACTATTCTATGAATAGTCGAGCTAAAAAGGCATACAGGTATGCTGATTTGAGAATCTGTTTTTAAATTAATACAGGACTGCCTTTGATAACTTCTGCTTCAATTTTCTAGGTATAGCACTTTCGAACGTGAACATTTATAAAGATGGGCAGAAAGTTGAGACGAGTGGCAGCATCCATGTAGATATTTCGGACGACATAATTTCGCTGAGTATTGACAACGTCACTATTACTGATGAAGCAGTCTACTGTGTAAGAATACAAGAATCAGGGAGAGACTACGGTGAAGTTAGATTGAAAGTCGACACTTCTGTCAGTACTGAAGGAAAGGAGAGGTAACATCATATTTAACTTGACCCTTACCATGCTAATTTTCAAAAATGGACAGGTGCATCATTCAATATGGGCAGTACCACTTATTATTTGAAGGGGTGTTTACTGAAAAATTACACTTCACTTATGTGCAGGCTGATCTTGGTCTGCACTGGTCGCAAAGGCAAAATCACTGGGCGCCAGCAGGCTAAAGGTTAAAAACTAATTCCTTCTAAATTGTTCCTGTCTGACACCATTATTTTACTGTTAAAACTTTTCTTATACAACATTTCAGAGTTATTGACCTTTGAAATTCCTAATCAGTAAATTTTCTGTTGTTTGCTAAGAGATGCTAGTAGTTTGGTTCTTGAACTTTTCTGAATCCATTTTTAATGGTTACTGCCCAATTCTAAAAAAAAAATAAGGTGCCTTTATCTTAATATTCTACAAAATATGATCTGTCAATTTTTGTCTGAAATATTTAAATCCCTGACATGATCATTAGTATTTGTAATTTTATGTAAAACTGAAGAATGTAATTAAGTGATCTTCAGGCAGTAATTAATATAATTAAATTATTAAAAAGTTTACTAGGGTAGTGTCTTGTTTTAGAACAAATTGACATTTTGACGTATATGTACATACAGAGGTTTGTTGCTTTTTAGATGCATTACTAAGAAGGTGTTACGTTATAAGCTGATGTCTACTCTTTTCATCACGTTATGTTAATTATCCTATTTTAGCCAGTTGATTAAAATGTTACAGTGCTGCGCCGGAGGAGCCACAGTTTGTTGTAGAGCCGGTTGTGGATGTGGAAGATGGGAGGAGGTTGTCTATCAAGTGTTCTGTTACTGGTAAATGATTTAAGCTTTCCTTTTAAGTTAGCAGAACCTTGAAGACAGATGGCAAATAACGTATTCTTCATATGCGATTCTTCATATGCGATTTCAGTATTTTCTTTTTAGCTCACCTGTCACATAGTGACAAGGTGAGCTTTTGTGATCACGCAGCGTCCGTCGTCCGTCCGTCCGTCCGTGCGTTCGTGCGTGCGTAAACTTTTGCTTGTGACCACTCTAGAGGTCACATTTTTCACGGGATCTTTATGAAAGTTGGTCAGAATGTTCACCTTGATGATATCTAGGTCAAGTTTGAAACTGGGTCACATGCGGTCAAAAACTAGGTCAGTAGGTCTAAAAATAGAAAAACCTTGTGACCTCTCTAGAGGCCATATATTTCACAAGATCTTCATGA
This sequence comes from Mercenaria mercenaria, assembly GCF_021730395.1. Lineage (NCBI taxonomy): Eukaryota > Metazoa > Mollusca > Bivalvia > Venerida > Veneridae > Mercenaria > Mercenaria mercenaria. Next base: position 7,102,086 of record NC_069378.1, read on the forward strand.
AAATTGGTCAGAATGTTCACCTTGATGATATCTAGGTCAAGTTTGAAACTGGGTCACGTGCCATCAAAAACTAGGTCAGTAGGTCTAAAAATAGAAAAACCTTGTGACCTCTCTAGAGGCCATATATTTCATAAGGTCTTCATGAAAATTGGTCAGAATGTTCACCTTGATGATATCTAGGTCAAGTTCGAAACTGGGTCATGTGCCATCAAAAACTAGGTCAGTAGGTCAGATAATAGAAAAACCTTGTGGCCTCTCTAAAGGCCATATTTTTCATGGGATCTGTATGAAAATTGGCCTGAATGTTCATCTTGATGATATCTAGGTCAAGTTCGAAACTGGGTCACGTGCGGTCAAAAACTAGGTCAGTAGGTCTAAAAATAGAAAAACCTTGTGACCTCTCTAGAGGCCATATATTTCATGAGATCTTCATGAAAATTGGTCAGAATGTTCATCTTGATGATTTCTAGGTCAAGTTCGAAAGTGGGTCATGTGACATCAAAAACTAGGTCAGTAGGTCAAATAATAGAAAAACCTTGTGACCTCTCTAAAGGCCATATTTTTCATGGGATCTGTATGAAAATTGGTCTGAATGTTCATCTTGATGATATCTAGGTCAAGTTCGAAAGTGGGTCACGTGCCTTAAAAAACTAGGTCAGTAGGTCAAATAATAGAAAAACCTTGTGACCTCTCTAAAGGCCATATTTTTCAATGGATCTTCATGAAAGTTGGTCTGAATGTTCATCTTGATGATATCTAGGTCAAGTTCGAAACAGGGTCATGTGCGGTCAAAAACTAGGTCAGTAGGTCTAAAAATAGAAAAACGTTGTGACCTCTCTAGAGGCCATACTTGTGAATGGATCTCCATAAAAATTGGTCAGAGTGTTCATTTTGGCGATATCTAGGTCAAGTTCGAAAGTGGGTCACCTGCCATCAAAAAGTAGGTCAGTAGGTCAAATAATGAAAAAACGTTGTGACCTCTCTAGAGGCCATATTTTTCATGGGATCTGTATGAAAGTTGGTCTGAATGTTTATCTTGATGATATCTAGGTCAAGTTTGCAACTGGGTCAACTGCGATCAAAAACTAGGTCAGTAGGTCTTGAAATAGAAAAACCTTGTGACCTCTCTAGAGGCCATACCCTTGAATGGATCTTCATGAAAATTGGTCAGAATGTTCATCTTGATGATATCTAGGTCAAGTTTGAAACTGGGTCACGTGCCTTAAAAAACTAGGTCAATAGGTCAAATAATAGAAAAACCTTGTGACCTCTCTAGAGACCATATTTTTCAATGGATCTTCATGAAAATTGATCAGAATTTTTATCTTGATAATATCTAGGTCAAGTTCAAAACTGGGTCACATGAGCTCAAAAACTAGGTCACTATGTCAAATAATAGAAAAAACGACGTCATACTCAAAACTGGATCATGTGGGAAGAGGTGAGCGATTCAGGACCATCATGGTCCTCTTGTTTTAATTTATGGAAAGTTATTTGCACGTTCACCTAATTTTTGTCTGCAGAATGCTGACTTGCCTAAGGAGAATATGTAATTGCCAAATATCATTACAGATCTGCTACCTTAATTATCTGCAAAATGAACTGAAGAAAGTTAAACAAGCTGAAAGTTGAAAAGTTTATCTCTTCGGGGTTATTAGCAGATATAGGTTTTCAGTCTGATTTGTAAATTCAGCGCTACTATAATATAATAAGAGAAAAGTATTAATTTTATTTCATTTCCTCTATTAATTTGAGAAAATGATATGTAAGAAAAAGAATCTTATCACTGGTAAAAGAAGGTGCTTATAGAAATATCTGAATCTCGTGTAACTGTTTAGGCAGTAATTTGTTACCGTCTGAATAGTTACCGTCGAGCCAGATATTTCAGTCTGAACCCTTAGCCAGTGAAAGAGTCTTATACATTTGCATTAGTATATGAAGGCATGTTTTTCAATGGAAAGAAAATGATATAATGTTATACAGTGCTAGTGTTGTCTGAAATACCTTCAGGATTTCCTGCACCAGAAGTTACTTGGTATCACCAGGGGAAAGAACTGGATCAAGATGCATTATGGGAGATCTACAGCAAAGATGGCTACCACTACCTTGGTGTGGGTGACCAGTCTGTACTGGACTGTGAAGAGATTGTATGCCGGGTAGAAAATGATCTTGGTTATGTACAGAGAGTAGTATGTGTGAGAAGAGATGGTACATAATTACATATTTTTGTTTACTTCATAAGTTTGTCTATAATACCATATTATGTTTTATTATCCCAAAGACCACATCCTGGAATATTTACCAGATAAAAAAAAATAATATCAAAAATACATCTTCAGTAGCAACTTAGTTTGTTTTATTTGATAAAAGGCATAAAATCTATTAAAAAATCCTTTGGAATCATAAAAACTAAACTGCTGCAGACTCTGTTTAATTGAGTCTGTTCATAATATTTTTATAAGAAGGACTTATGAGTGCATTGTTTTGTAAAATGTTTGAATGTTATGGCTGTTATGGGAACAAATTATCGATGATCACGCTTGATATAGTTTGAAATCTGTATAATCTTTGTTGGATATATTTATCGTTACTAGGAAGTCAAACTTCATCCAGAAGTTGATCATTATCGGATTGTGTTTTTGTTAGGTTTGATGTCACAATGACACAGTTATAGGTCATATGGTGACTTTTCAGCTTTTCTTGGTGGAGGAAGTGCTCGGGTGCTTCTCCAAGCATTAGTTCAAGCACAGGGCAGAACCAGCCAACTTCCGCAAACCAGTTAGATGGCTTCCTCTCATAAAAGAATTCTATGCTTCAAGCAAGGTTTTCTGGTCCTTAGAGATCATGGAGTCATTCAGTTGATGTGTAATAGTCTATTAGAGTTCCACTTAAGCTGGTGCTAGGGGGGCATGAAGGGTGTTACACTTTCCATTACCTCTCATGGACCTCTCATAGACAGACTCAATCAAACCGAGTCTGCTATTATTTTGCTTGGTTACAGTCTGTGCTTCCAAAGGATCTTCATATAGATTTTGTTATTTATCAAATTATGTATATTAATTAATGTATATGATGGCTTGTGTTTCTGTGTTCCAGGAGAGGAAGTATACTGTGAACCAGTTTTGCCACCTGTAAGTCCAGAGCCGTCTGAGGTTACAGAGTTATCTCCAAGCATAGAAATAGAGATCTCGGAAATAGTTGTAAGTTTATCATTCAAAATCTTCTTCTAAAATTAAATCAGTATCACATAAACATGCTTTATATAGAATTATCAGAGAACTTTGAAAGAATTTTCATTAAGTCTTGTCCTGCTATTTACAATGCCTGACGTGCATCCTGGAAATCTGAGAGCTGTTCATAATGTAATCTTATGTCTAGCCATTGTATGCCAAGGAAGGGAAGTAAGCACTTCCTTACTAATGGAACGGAAAGCTCACAGATTACCTCCCTTTGCTATTATACTTTTACAATAGCTAGTACTAATAATTATATTTCAGACTGCCAACTTAAGAAAACTTCCACTGGCCAGTGATTATACAGACAGGCTAAATTTCGTTACATTAAATGCTGGTGATGTTATTGAAGTTCTTGCCTATGAGACAGAAGGAAAAGTCCTTGCCAGGAACATGCCTCACAAAGATAAGGTAACTTGTTCTATTATGGAATACAGTCGAACATGTGCTAACAACCACTGGTGAACCAGTCTATAAAGGTCATTAGGTCCATTTCCAGTTTAGACATGCAGTGTATTTTAAACTCTGAATCAAGACTACTGTGAAAGCATTAACATTATTTGTTGGGGACTAATTTTCTTTGATTTCATATTGGTGTCAAACCATGAAATTAAATCCCAACAAACAGGTTAAATTCATATTCATTAAAAACTGAAATCCACAAAACCATAACCACATGAAACGGCTGTTTTGGCACAGTCTCGAAATTCTGTCGGCCATTCGTTTTCATGGTTTCCGGACAATAACTCATAAAAGGCTTGACAGATTTAAATAAATTTTGGTACATATGTGTAACATCATAACATACATATCAATTTTGACTTTGCCTACAAACCACCATTTTTAGCTCAAAAACTTGACTTCTTGTCAAAAACCGCAAGGCGTAGAGCATCGATATTTGGCATGTGACATCATCTAATGGTCTTCTATGAAGATTGTTCAAATTGTGCCCCTCGGGTGAAAAGACGCCCTGCCCCGGGGGTCCCAAGTTTTACATAGACTTGTATAGGAAAAAACTTTAAAAATCTTCTTGTCTGAAATCACAATACCTAGGCCTTTGATATTTGGTATGAAGCATTGCCTTGTGTTCCTGTACCAATGTGTTCAAATTATGCCCCTGGGGTGAAAAGAGTCCCTGCCCTGGGGGTCCCAAGTTTAACATAGACTTATATAGGAATTTTAAAAAAAAATCTTTTTGTCTGAAAGTCTAAGGCCTAGGCCTTTGATATTTGATATGTAGCATTGCCTAGTGGGTCTCTAACAAGATTGTTCAAATTATACCCTTGGGGTTAAAAGAGGCCCCATCCTGGGGGTCACTTATTATATCAGTTATTTAGGAAAAATACTTCAAATATTATCAGATCATATTTCCTAGACTGTTAAGTTATTAATCTCCCGCCACAAGTGGTGGGGGGGTTATAGGAATGGTCTCCATCCGTCCTTCCGTCCTTCTGTCCTTCCGTAACATTTTGTGTCCGCTTTGTATCTCCTAAACCCCTTGAAGGATTTTCATGAAACTTGGGTCAAATGATCATCTCATCAAGACGATGTGCAGAACCCATGAGTCAGCCATGTCGGTTCAAGGTCAAGTTCACAACTCAAAGTCAAAGGTTTGAGCCTTCCATTTCGTGTCTGCTCTGTATCTCCTAAACCCCTTGAAGGATAATCATGAAACTTGAATCAAATGATCACCTCATCAGGACCATGTGTACAATTCATGAGTCAGCCGTGTCGGCTCAAGGTCAAGGTCACAACTCAAGGTCAAAGGTTTGAGCCTACATTTCGTGTCCGCTCTATGTCTCTTAAACCTCTTGAAGGATAATTATGAAACTTGGATTAAATGATCACCTCATCAAGATGATGTGCTGAACTCATGAGTCAGCCATGTTGGCTCAAGGTCAAGGTCACAACTCAAGGTCAAAGGTTTGAGCCAAATTTTCACCATATCAAGACCATATTATTTGTAGTACTGAAAACATTATGACTTTATTACACAAAAAAGACTTTAAAATTCATAGCTGTATTTGTCAGAAGTTATCAAACTAGACGTGGTTTTCAACTGGTTGTGCAAGTTATAGATGAAATGAGATGATGGATTTTCATTATTTTACAAATTATTCTATTTGTTTGATTAATCCAACTTGCAGAATCATCATGCTGCTGAATAAATATCTGAATCAAATATATATAATCTCTAAATTGTTTTTCTACAGGTGTGTTATATCCCTGTACAAGCTTTGGTAAGTTTCATTTTGTTTTGTAATACAGCTGGTGGTATTTGATGTTTGTGTAGATGTGCAAAAAAAAATCCAGTATACATTTCAATAAGTGTCTGCCATTTGAATATTCAGAGCACTTCAGTTTTAACCAAGTGTAGTCATATAATTATATTCATGTTACACTTGTACAATCCAAATCTTCAGTTGAAACAGTGCATGTTTACAAGCAGTGATAAGATCCAGCAATTTTTAGCAGACACTTAAAGCAAAATATATATTGGAATTTCCTAAATCTGCATATTACTAACTTAACCTCTCTCATGACAAAAACCTCAACTAACCTGTGTCATAGAAAATTTAGCACCTTTGTTAAATGAAGGCTGCCTACTATCTACTTATTATTTGCTTATTATTTAGTTACTATACTTTGAAATGGCATTTTATAAGTTCTGTACAGAATCAGGCTTATCAGGAACAGAAAGACAGTTTTCTCAGAATACACAGGTAAAATTTTATATGACCACAAAAAATGTAATTGATATACCTTAATCTAAGGCCTTTGTGAAATCTCACATATACTTGCTCCATAATGAGGATATTCTGTATTTTGAAAATGCAGTCACAGTTCGATATATGGTGACAGACAGAGTGCATTAAAACATTAAGCTGAAGTTTCACATGTAAAAGGGAATAATTTATGGAATATTAGTGCCAGAGTTGTAGGACTTTGTGTGTTATGATGTGGTTGATGATGTGGAACAACTATATATTAAGTTTGAATAAAATCCATAAGTAGTAACTGTACGAAAATGTGTCAAAACTTTAAACTGAAATTCTAAGTAAAAAGAGAACATAATTCACGACATTGGTGCGAGAGGTTTCAACTTTTGAACCAGTTCTATTTAGTAAGAGCTAGAGTGAAAGTGTATCAAACTTGTATCAGATATCCTACGTAAAAAGCATAAAGGAATTAATTGAAAAGGGCATAATTTATTAAATATTGATGGCAAAGTGTCATATTGATGAGGAATAAGTATTTTAAGTTTGAAACAAATCCATTAAGTAATATAGATAAAGTGAAAGTGCATCAAAACTTTAACCAGGAATCTTGCTTTAGCTCCATCCAAAGACTTATACGATACCTTTCCATATATTTTGTACAGTTCAGCCAATGATTGGAAAAAGATGCTCAGATAATAATTCTGAAACTTTTGAAGAGAATTCAGTGACATTTGACAATTCTTCTGTACCAAATTCTTCATAGGAATGTTCTGTCCCTAGCACATCCTACTACACATTTTTGACTGGTTTTATGGCTGAATGATTTTCAGCATATTTGTAGATGTTTGAAATCTCGAGTCATATCAGATTACAGTTGATTTTAAGAATAAATAAAAAAAAAAAGATTACTTTTTATAGTCATCAGAGCACAAGGTTGTGATAATTGGATGCCCATTGTCCGAACGTCTGTCAACATTGTCTTCAGACTGAAACTGTTATGTGGAAATTGATGAAACTTGGCTGGATGTTTTTTTGGTAGTCCTATTCCAAAGTTGTTCAGAGCCTTAAGCTTGGTTGAACATAGATGGCCAGAGCTAAAAATACACAAATCTGCAAGTGATATTAACTATATGGCTGGCACGATAACTTAAAGACACCCATTGCCCATATTTCACTGTAGTGTCTAATCTTTAAAGCTGCTCACCTGCTGAAAGGTTTACAGATTCACAGCACTATATGTTTATGTAGGTAAAAGTACAGCATTGCAAACGGTTTATTATTTTTCCAATATAGCCATATAGAACGGTGAATCCGTAAACCTGTTTTCATAAGCCATTTTTAGCCCACCATCATCAGATGGTGGGCTATTCAAATCACTCTGCGTCCGTGGTCCGACATCAGTCCTTCCGTCTTTCCGTCCTTCCGTCCGTTAACAATTTCTCGTTATCGCATCTCCTCAGAAACTACCAGGGGGAGTTTGACCAAACTTTGTCAGAATGATGTATTGGTACCCTAGTTGTGTCCCCCTAAAAATCAGACTGGTTCAACAATTCTTTAGTGAGTTATGGCCCTTTGTTTATTTCTATAATTTACATAGATTTATATAGGGAAAAACTTGAAAATCTTCTTGTCCAAAACCACAGAGCCTAGGGCTTTGATTTTTGGTATGAAGCATCATCTAGTGGTCCTCTACCAAAATGATTCAAATTATTTCCCTGGGGTCTAATATGGCCCCGCCCAGGGGGTCACATGGTTTATATAGACTTATATAGGGAAAAACTTTGAAAAACCTCTTATTCAAAAACACAGTGCCTAGGGCTTTGATATTTTGTATGCGACATTATCTAGTGGGCTTCTACTAAGATTGTTCAAATTATTCCCCTAGGGTCAAATATGGCCCCGCTCCGGGGGTCACATTGTTTACATAGACTTATATAGGGAAAAACTTTGAAAATCTTCTTGTCCAAACCACAAAGCCTAGGGCTTTGGCATTTGTAATGTAGCATCATCTAGTGGTTCTCTACCAAGTTTGTTCAAATCATCCCCTAGGGTCAATTATGGCCCCGCCCTGGGGGTCACATGGGTCATATAGACTTATATAGGGAAAAGCTTTTAAAATCTTCTTGTCAATAACCTACAACATTCAAGTTTGGACCACATGTATGGTTTTGAGTGGCAAGATGAACCTTGACATGAGTTGACCTTGATTTTGACCTAGTGACCAACTTCCATATTTCTGTAGGTACAGCCTTCAAATTTCGACCACATGCATAGTTTTGTGCACTGAAAAAAAACTTTGACCTTGATATTGACCTAGTGACCTACTTTCACATTTTTGAAGTTACAGGCTTTAAATTTGGACCACATGCTTAGTTCTGTGTTCCGAAATAAAATTTGACCTTGATTTTGACCTAGTGACCTACTTTCACATTTCTCAAGCTACAGCCTTCAAATTTGGACCACATGCATAGTTTTGTGTTCCAAATGAAATTTGACCTTCATTTTGACCTAGTGACCTACTTTCACATTTCTCAAGCTACAGCCTTCAAATTTGGACCACATGCATAATTTTGTGTACCGAACCAAACTTTGACCTTTACATTGACCTATTGACCTACTTTCACATTTTTGAAGGTACAGGCCTCAAATTTGGACCACATGCATAGTTCTGTGTTCCAAAATAAAGTTTGACCTTGATTTTGACCTAGTTACCTACTTTCACATTTCTCGAGCTACAGCCATCAAATTTGGACCTCTTGCATAGTTTTGTGTACCGAAATGAACTTTGACCTTAAGATTGACCTAGTGACCTACTTTCACATTTCTGTAGCTACAGGCTTCAAATTTAGACGTACATGCATAGGATTGTGTACCGAAGCAAACTTTGACCTTGACATTGACCTAGTGAGCTACTTTCACATTTTTGAATGTACAGGCTTTAAATTTGGGCCACATGCATAGATTTGTATTCTGAAGTGTAATTATGTCTCCCCCAGGAGACATATTGTTTTTGCCCTGTCCGTCCGTCCGTACGTCACACTCCATTTCCGAGCAATAACTGGAGAACCATTTGACCTAGAACCTTCAAACTTCATAGGGTTGTAGGGTTGCTGGAGTAGACGACCCCTATTGTTTTTGGGGTCACTCCGTCAAAGGTCAAGGTCACAGGGGCCTGAACATTGAAAACCATTTCCGATCAATAACTAGAGAACCACTTGACCCAGAATGTTGAAACTTTATAGGATGATTGGCCATGAAGAGTAAATGACCCGTATTGATTTTGGGGTCACTCCGTCAAAGGTCAAGGTCACAGGGGCCAGAACATTGAAAACCATTTACGATCAATAACTAGAGAACCACTTGACCCAGAATGTTGAAACTTCATAGGATTGTAGGGCTGCTGGAGTAGATGACCCCTATTGATTTTGGGGTCACTCCGTCAAAGGTCAAGGTCACAGGGGCCTGAACATTGAAAACCATTTCCGATCAATAACTAGAGAACCACTTGACCCAGAATGTTGAAACTTTATAGGATGATTGTTCATGAAGATTAGATGACCCCTATTGATTTTGGGGTCACTCCGTCAAAGGTCAAGGTCACAGGGGCCTGAACATTGAAAACCAGTTCCGATCAATAACTAGAGAACCACTTGACCCAGAATGTTGAAACTTCATAGGATGATTGCGCATGCAAAGTAGATGACCCCTATCAATTTTGGGGTCACTCTGTCAAAGGTCAAGGTCACAGGGGCCTGAACATCGAAAACCATTTCCGGTCAGTAACTTGAGAACCACTTGACCCAGAATGTTGAAACTTAATAGGATGATTGGTCATGCAGAGTAGATGACCCGTAACGATTTTGGGGTCACTCTATGAAAGGTCAAGGTCACAGGGGCCTAAACATTGAAAACCATTTCCGGTCAGTAACTTGAGAAGCACTTGACCCAGAATGTGGAAACTTCATAGGATGATTGGTCATGCAGAGTAGATGACCCCTAACGATTTTAGGGTCACTCTGTTAAAGGTCAAGGCCACAGGGGCCTGAACATGGAAAACCATTTCCAATCAATAACTTGAGAACCTCTCGACCCAGAATGTTGAAACTTCATAGGATGATTGTTCATGCAGAGTAAATGACCCCTATTGTTTTTGGGATCCCTCCGTTAAAGGTCAAGGTCACAGAGGCCTGAACATTGATAACCAGTTCCGATCAATAACTTGAGAACCACTTGACCCAGAATGTTGAAATTTCATAGGATGATTGAACATGCAGAGTAGATGACCCCTATTGATTTTGGGGTCAGTCTATTAAAGGTCAAGGTCACAGTGGCCTGTTCATGTAAAATCATTTTTTGAAAATAACTTTAGAACCACTTGACCTACAATGTTGAAACTTAATAGGATAATTGGACATGCAGAGTAGATGACCCCTATTTATTTTGAGGTCACTTGATCAAAGGTCAAGGTCACAGGAGCCTGAACAGTGACTTGAGAACCACTAGGCCAAGAGTGTTGAAATTTAGCGGGATGACTGGACATGCCAAGTAGATGATCCCTATTGCAGCCAACCATCAGTGTCTCTTCGACTTTCGCTCCTGACCCCTATTGACTTCTTGCCTATAGGACTTTGCATTGGGGGAGACATGCGCTTTTTTACAAAAGCATTTTCTAGTTTGACATTGATTTTGACCTAGTGACCTACTTTCACATTTCTCAAGCTACAGCCTTCAAATTTGGACCACTTGCATAGTTTTGTGTACCAAAATAAACTTGACCTTAAGATTGACCTAGTGAACTACTTTCAAATTTATCAAACTACAGCCTTCAAACTTGGTGCACATGCATAGTTTTGTGTACAAAGAACTTTGTCCTTGAAATTGATATAGTGACCTACTTTCACATTTCTCAAGCTACAGCTTTCGAATTTTGACCACATGCACAGTGTTTTGTACGGAAATGAAATTTGACCTTGAGCTAGTCAATAAATCTTAAAATTTGGAACTCTCAAAAATGGCACATTGGTGGGCGCCAAGATCACTCTGTGATCTCTTGTTTCAGAATGTTATGTAGATTTTCCCTTATTTTGTTGATCATGCCTTTTCATTTTACATTCTTGTTATAAAAATGTTGCTTTTGTGAAATTGAATATTTTCGACCAAAATGGGGCGAGCAGCTTTAAATATTTACTTCAAAATTTTATACAGAAAATTCTCACCAAATTTATGTAACTTTACTACATCATGCTTGTCCAAAATATTTGTAACTTTTCTTTATAATAATATATGTATACAGTGGGAAACTGCTAGCCTGATTTCAGAATTATTTCACACAAGTTAATGTTCTTTGCATGATTGTTCAAATTTATCATATTTCGAAGTAATTCAAATAGTTGTTTTTAATTGTTAACTGTTTTGAGCTGCGGAACTCTTGTTGAGTGATAAAGGGGCATCATGACCTTCTTGTTGTTTTTCTCTCTCATAGAAATGCATGGAAATCCTTAGTAGGTTGATTGGTAAACATCAAGAATTCCAGGAACAGTAAATGCTACTCTATTGTTTGTTTGTTGATGTAAGAGTTACTTCCCTTTGAAAGCATAAAGATAGGAATTCAAATAATTATATATAATATACCAAAATGTGGCATATGTTCTCATGACAGGCTGATAACTATTCTCATATATATGCCAAACGGTATTCTGTTTTTATTAGCTCACCTGTCACATAGTGACAGGGTGAGCTTTTGTGATCGCCCTTCGTCCGTCGTCCGTCTGTCCGTCCGTCGTCCGTCCACAATTTCTTGTGAACAAGATAGAGACAACATTTTGCAAGCAATTTTGATCAAACTTGTACAAAACTTGTATTGGCATGATATCTCAGTTCCTTTCAAAAACTGGCCAAAACCCATCATGGGCTCTAGAGTAATTGCCCCTTAAAGGGCCAGAATTTGCTATTTTTGTGCGTCAACAATTTCTTGTCTGCACGATAGTGGTTTCATTTATGATTTTATTTTAACCAAACTTGCACACAACTTGTATTACCATAAGATCTTGGTTCCTTTCTTCAACTGGCCAGATCCCATTATGGGTTCAAAAGCAATGGCCCCTGAAGGGCTAAAATTAGCTATTTTGACCTTGTCTGCACAACAGCAGCTTCATTTTTGATTTGATTTTTACCAAACTTGCACACCACTTGTATCACCATGAGATCTTGGTTCCTTTCTTGAACTGGCCAGATTCCTTCATGGGTTCCAGAGTTATGGCCCCTGAAAGGGCCAGAATTAGCTATTTTGACCTTGTCTGCACAATAGCAGCTTCATTTTTGATTTGAATTTAACCAAACTTGCACACAACTTGTGTCACCATAAGATCTTGGTTCCTTTCTTGAACTGGCCAGATTCCATTATGTGTTCCAGAGTTATGGCCCATAAAAGGGCCAAAATTAGCTTTTTTGACCTTGTCTGCACCATAGCAGCTTCATTTATGATTTGATTTTAATCAAACTTGCACAAAACTTGTGTCACCATAAGATCTTGGTTCCTTTCTGGAACTGACCAGATCCCACAACAGGTTCCAGAGTTATGGCCCCTGAAATGGCCAAAATTAGCTTTTTTGACCTTGTCTGCACAATAGCAGCTTCGTTTATGATTTGATTTTAACCAAACTTGCACACAACTTGTGTCACCATAAGATCTTGGTTCCTTTCTTGAACTGGCCAGATTCCATTATGTGTTCCAGAGTTATGGCCCCTGAAATGGCCAAAATTAGCTATTTTGACCTTGTCTGCACAATAGCAGCGTCATTTATGATTTGAATTTAATTAAACTTGCAGAAAACTTGTGTCACCATAAGATCTCAGTTCCTTTCTTCAACCGACCAGATCCCATTATGTGTTCCAGAGTTATGGCCCATAAAAGGGCCAAAATTAGCTTTTTTGACCTTGTCTGCACCATAGCAGCTTCATTTATGATTTGATTTTAATCAAACTTGCACAAAACTTGTGTCACCATAAGATCTTGGTTCCTTTCTGGAACTGACCAGATCCCACAACAGGTTCCAGAGTTATGGCCCCTGAAATGGCCAAAATTAGCTTTTTTGACCTTGTCTGCACAATAGCAGCTTCGTTTATGATTTGATTTTAACCAAACTTGCACACAACTTGTATCGAACCAAGATGTTGTTTCCTTTTCTTGAAATGGTAGATTCCTTTATGGGTTCCGGAGTTATGGCCCCTGATAGGGCCAGAATTAGCTATTTTGACCTCGTCTGCACAATAGCAGCTTCATTTTTGATTTGAATTTAATCAAACTTGCACAGAACTTGTGTCACCATAAGATCTTGGTTCCTTTCTTGAATCGGCCAGATCCCCTAATGGGTTCCAGAGTTACGGCCCCTGAAAGGGCCAAAATTAGCTATTTTGACCTTTTCGGCTTAATAGCAGCTTTGTTGTTCCTGTACTTGGGGCTTCATCAGTCAAAATTTTGCTCGATGTAATCCTTTGGGCATAAAACTACTGGCCTGATTTGAAAATAATTTTATTTGAAGTAACTTTAAGAAAATTTTAACTATATTTTCTCATAATTCTTTTGATTGATCTGGATTATGATTCTTTGATCTTCTTGTCCTTAAGTGCAATGATATAAATATGGTATAATAATATAATAATAACAGGTGAGCGATATAGGGCCATTTTGGCCCTCTTGTAAGGACTTACTGCCAAAAATTTCAAGAACCATACCCTAATCGTATAAGCAGTTAATTACCTCGGAATGTTAGGGGATTTAGTTTAAATTAATAACTTATTCTATATTTATTTTAGCTTGAATGTGATGAAAGCTTCAGGCTTATCTAAACCACAATTGAGTCTGCTTCTTGCAAAAAACCAGTACTGGCGTCTTATGAGAAGGCCTGATCGTGACCCCAGTAGGGCTTGAACCCATTACTCCCGTCTGAGCGGCTAACGCCTTAACCATTAGACCACTGTTGCCCTTAATTACATGAGTTAAAAAAATGTAAACATAAATAAAGCTAGTTTTGTTTCATTTCATTAAAAAAATGTGCAATACATTGGAAAGCCTCTTTAAAATGTTTTGGAAGATGTTGCCAAAGTATTTCTTCTCTCCAGTAGTTTATATACACCCACAGTATTATCTCACACAGAAGTTATTTCTGGCAGGGCTTATCAGCAAGCTTCACACTCTACAGGTAATGTACCTATACTGTTCCCATGGCAACAATTCAGATTTTTATCATGGAGGCAAAATATGTTTCAGGCTAGGTATATGAAGGCAAAATTCCAAGATAATTTTAAAACATTTTAACATTTATACTGGTGTGTTGTGCTCTTTGCTTTATACGCTTCCCTGTGTGTCATTTTGTAATTTGTTTTTTTGTGGAATTTTAGAAACAAAAGCCATTTTGTATATATTTGATGTCTTGAAAATTTTGTTTTACCTGGATACCATATTACACTGTTTTACTAGGTATGTTCATTTATATTTCTTAACTAGTGTTTAAAATTTATTTTTTGGTTGTTTATGATTGAATTCATGAACGTTAGTGTGATTTGAAGTCATTTTTTTTGTTTAGTTGATGCGGTTATTCTGAACCATTGTTTTTGTGATAACTTGACTTGAGGCCAGGGAGAAAGACTTTCGGAATTTAGAATTTTTCACAGGGTTACTGATTCAGTTGTGTATGTTTTGTATAGTCTACCTAATTTCCAGTAAATCCCCATTATCCGACCCTTCTCATTTTTGGGAATATGGATTTGTGGGTTTCAGTTTAAAAAAAGAAAGGACTTTTGTATTTCGGTTTGGATTTTATTATGTGGCTAGAAGCAGTTAATAATTGACCCACCATATCATAACAAACTGTAGACATTCCAAAATTCCTTCATCAGTTTCTAACAAGTTTATGTTTGATACAGTCAGTGAAATTCATCAGTGGAGTATTATAAATATAATTCATTCAAATTATAGTTGATAATTAAAAAAAAAATATAAAAAAATAGCTTCTATGAAATAGCTTACCAGGTAGGTAAACAGAAGCAGAAGGTGGAGATGTAACTGACCTTTTAGTACTAACAGGTGTCCTGATTACAGGACATCAGATACTAAGGATTTTCAGGACAACAGGAATCAACTTGCTGTCTTTCTAGTCACATGACTAGCATGATGGTCTAGCTGGACAAACATGTGATATAGACTATGTTTTCTTACCTGGTCATTTACCTTTTACTACTATGTGGACTGGGAAAAATGCTTTTTCTGGCTCACATTTATTGCAACTACATGTTTAGACGGGAATTGTAGATAGGTCATTCATTGACCACTAAATGTAATGTACATTTTAATTTTAGGGCAAAAACTAAATTTTATTAAAAAGATGAAGATATTCAATACATGTTTACAGCTGGTATATATTTATTATTTTCAATTACACTGTTGTGTTTTGATCCCTTTAATATTTTTCTTGCATATCATTTATGGAAGTATGAAATTATACAGAGTTATTTAAACACTGAAAGTAATGGCGCTAAAACATTTTAGTTAAAGCTTTTAACTTTCTTTATCTAACAGTTGAAGGAATAATTATTTTATGTAAATCCAGAGTTTGATAATCCCCTCTATTAAAAATACTTTACAAATATATTACATCAAAATTTGTTTGTCCTTTACCTAATTTTGCATTCATGTGATGAAATATATAATGTGTGTCCCTTGCATTTTTTGCGTATGTGCAAATATATTCTAACAAGGTTTGGTTCACATGCATCAGTTTCAGCTGGAGCTGGATTTTTCCTTTTAAAAAATGCGTATAATTCCACTTTAACCTTAGGCATCACAAAACAAATTTCCAGTCAGTTTGTTTGGGGTGTATTTTTGTTTACGTGGCAAACAAAAGGCGCAAGTTTGTTTTTAAGCACAAAAAATGCACCCTAGGAAAATCGCGCATTGGGTGTGTTTTTGTTCACAGTGACATAACATTTGTTTTTGCTCTGGCTTTACTGTACCATGTGGCGAAGTTGTCTCTCTAGTAATTATAAGTAAAATCTATCAAACAGTTGTTGTACAGTTTACCAGACATCTAGGAACATTTTTATAAGTTTCCTCATGAAAGATAAAAAAACATTTGGAGCTTTTTAATATTAATCATTGCATGAATCATTACAAGATTTATTGGAATAGCTGAAATGCACATGATGGTTTAGACAATAGCCGGAGTATTAGACTTGTAACAGCATTAGAATAAAGTAAATTTTTTTCTTAACTGAAGTTAATCATTTCCATCCCCTCACATCATAAGAAAGTTGACAGATATGTGGCTATGTGTTTATTTTTGTATGTTGTGGTTTTCAGACTGTCAGTGGTGACGTAAGCAGCCAGGTATGTGAGAACGCAGCAATCAAAAATAACACCGAGCTTACAGAACAACAATTATACCAGAACAAAGGTAATGTGTAAATTCTTACCATATTATTAATTGGTGTTTATTATAAGTTGCATATATTAGAAACAGGCATAGGCAGGTCGCAGGAGAAGGTATGTGTTGTTTTTGTTGCTATTTTTGTTGCCATAATTATCATAATAGCATAAGTCGCAGTAATTTCAAGTTTTTATATGTAAAAAATAAGTTTTTCAACTTAAGTGAGAACTGATATTGTTTTTGTACAACTGTTTTGTTAATTGATGAATAACCTATTTAGTTTGTATGTTGTTCAGAATTATCTGGTAACAGATTTTCCGGAAAATATTTATCCCAACTCGAGTTCCAAAATCATGTTAATGTCATTCTTGTGCCAGTCTGTCAAAGAAAACAGGACTGTTTTGTAACTTGTTAGTCTTTATATACCAGTATATAAACCTTAGGGCTTACTTATACCATCTAAAGTAAAACAGTAGCAATATTTCGACAGAGGAAGTTCTTGCCATGCAGAAGCCATCTGTCTACTTTTATACTTATATTTACATAACATTTATTAAGTTATAAAAACATCCGTGCATTTATTACAATTACACCTTTTGTTCTAAGATTTGTCAAGGGATCTCGTTATATAGTTTTAAAGGGAGTTTGAAGCATACAGTGTTAACAAAATTGTAAAAGATATTAACCAAGGAGTGTCACTACTTCTGATCTATTACTACAGAAAGCTGAAGATTATCTAAAGTAACAATAAACAACATTAAAGAGATTCTTGGTAAAATCTTAGATTAACACTTCTTTTCAAAGGACCAGTCTCATCAAAATATGAAAATGTATCTAAATATAGACCGCGGCTTCCATACTTTTCTTCCATGATTTCCATACAAAACTGATGGTACTCAAACATGAATCAAAGGTATGGGAATTAGGAACAACCCAATTAAATAAAGGGAAGTTAATATTATGATATAAATAAGATAATCTAATACAGGAAGATAATGATCTTAACAGAAAAGAAAAGTAAAGGAAAGTAAGGGACTGTATATATGATTTACAGATGTAAGCTGATAACTTCGCAGGCAAAAGTATAATTCTCTAATTGATGCAGTACAAGAATAATCAATCTAGTTTAAACCATCTAAACATAACATTTAGAGGTTTTTGTGTGCCCTACATTTTTCTCTTCACACTAGTCAAAATATCATGGTAGATCTATACAGGGTGTGGCAGACTATTGTATTTGATATGTTGTTACCATTAACACTGGTATAACTTACCTACATTGATCAGGTATGCAGATTTACTAATGGGCTTATCCTGATCATACAGATAATTGATAGCTAATTGTTTCCTTTTCCCCAAAGGAAAGGTTGTCTGTAATATTTAAATTATCTTTTTTTGCACAGACTTTCAAGTACAGTAACTTCCTTAAAAGGCTCATAATGCCTTTGATTATAATGTGGCTGCCACATTTTTTTTTATGAACATAAAATATATAAATTTCTTATTAAATCTAATTTCTGATTTTTGTTTTTTCATATATTTGACAGAGGTTAGAATATTAATTGAATCCATTGTTTTTATTACCTCCCTTTATGGCTGTTACTATAAAAGTTCATGAGCAGTATTAAAAGTAGTTCTTTTCTAAACATGTCATTATGCATACTTTCTGTTTTGACAGCTGATTTGTGTGTTTTTAGCATAAAATTAAAAGCCATATGGGACTTACAATCATCGCTTAGCTCAGTATGGAGAGTGCATATTTACTGATCGTGGGGGTTAGCCAGGCATATATTCTCCTTGACGATTTTAAAAAAGACATTGTGTCTCCACCTCTGTTTTTCTGTGGGGAAGTTGGTAGTTACTTGTGGAGAACAGGTTTGAACTGGTACAGAATCCAGGAACTCTTTTTGGGTTAACTTCCTGTCGTTACGTAACTGAAATACTGTGTGCAGGATCATGTTAAATAAAGTTGTATGAAGATTCTCCAAATATAAAACTCAACATTTTTGTGTTGAGTGTTTTGTCTGTCCATATTTCAAGGGCAAACAAATATAAATGACATCATGCCCGGTTTTGAAGGTGAAATAATGTAAGACGTAGTAAGATAACTATCTCATGATGGAATCTGTTAAAGCAGTATGGAATGCCTGCAATATGTTTTAGACATGATTCTGAATGTTACTTGAAATGAGTCCAGTATCTGCCAGCTATTTATCTAGATTATCTATCAGTATTGAACTGCAGAATCTATCAGCATATCTTGGCAAGGAAGCTGCAGTATTTATTGTAATAAATTGGTGATGGCAGCAATTTCGTTTTCTTCTTAATTTTCAGCCACAATGCAGTTATTGAGCTATATCCAATCCATTTCCATTTTTGTTTTCTGTAAGTAACAGACAGCTACCAAATATTGAACAGGTGTGTTATATAAAAAGAATATGTATTTAAATGTTTTAAAAAGACCCACAGATGATACTTCTCAGAAGGTCATCTGTATATGAATTCACATGACAACCTTTTTCTCTAGACCGACATGTATTTCCCATACTTTGTGAGTATTATTGAAATTTTAACATTACTGCAGTGTAATCACATGAATGGATAACAAAGAAAAATATAAGTTTGAAATTTATGATGTCCTTTTGACATTGGCCACTTTGGACACTGAAAAATGTAAATAAAATTTAAATTTCATCTTTATTTTTTGATGTATTGTTATGAAACTTTCAAGGTGTCTTAGTTAGCATAGAAGCAAGTTGAACATTGCCATGCAAAAATTTAAAAAATATAGAAATTCCAATTTTGCATGATGTTTACAATGGGAAAATACATTTTTGGCCATCTAAAAATTGACATTCTTAAAGATATTTAAAACATTTTGAAAGCTCCTGATTCCTCCCTCAGAGACTTTTACAACAATGTGTAATAGTTTAATTTATGGATCTTGCAGCAATAAAGCTGCTTTATTGCTGCGATTTGTGAAAAGCCTGATCACGAATTAGGTGGATCAAACTGTATATAATTCTGAGAAAAACATTTTACAGTACTCTTAGATGTTACTGTTCAGAAAGGATGGAAATTCATGTAAATTTTGAAAAATTATTGTCAGCACTTTACTTTGGCTGGAAACTGTAGTTGATTAATAAACACCTTTTGGAAACAAAATCTCTGAGTGTGTCTATGGCCATGTAGGTAAGGTCACTGACATTGAATCACTTGACCTTAACCTCTCTGGGTTCATCCCCGTGTTCTAGACATTATGGAAGGAAAAAATTCATCAGATTTGAAATGAAAGTTATTATTAGGATGAAAACAAAACGTATGTCTCTGAAAAGTCTTGGGGAAAGTAATTATTATAAAACATGTTTTATAAGAAAAATATGGTATATCAGAATGATATTTATCAAAATACCATCCTCCAGGTGATTTTTGGCACAAGATGTAAATTTTCTAAACATTATCTTAGACTTAGTCAGTGGAAACAGCAATCAGATCTCTGATACTGGAGGTAAATAAAGTTTGTTGTGAGCATTTTTGAGAAGATCAAGATTTATAGAGAAAACAGTTTCTTTGTGCAGATACTGTTCTTACAGTCTACATTTTTAAACACTTGTAGCACTTCAAGTTTAATTTCAAAATGTTTTTTGATTTTAACAAAGAGTTACTGGGCAGATACTAAACATTTTCAAATTATGAATATGAATCAAAACAATCTTAATTAAGATTAAGCTATCAAAATGCTGCTTTTTAATGAAACAAATCAAGCTTTTGACACCAAAAGATACAAAATATAAAGAAATGATAATACAATATGGACAATAAACTAGGTGTGTTTGCGGAATTTTAGGCAAACAATCTGCTGTGTAGAGTTCTGTTTTCCAGGGTACATTACATTGGCAGGTGAGTCTGTGTTTGGAAAAAATGACCTAGTCTGGCTACCAACTACTTAGATAATATTTAAAAAAACAAACATTTTTTCTAAAAAGCTGCATTCTAATACTATCTCAGTAAAATTTGAGAAGAAAAGGGGCATACTTTTACAAAATTTGCATAACTTCAGGAGTTATCTCCTGTGAGCAAATTGTAGGGTCTGAATACAAACAAAAAAATATCCAGCAGTGATACGCATTAAGATGCTGATAATAAGGAGTTTTTGGATTCCAACACATACCAAAACCTTCTTGTATTATAATTTAATATTGTTTTTTGCCTACAGGGCTTTTATCAGTACAGGTGTAGAAATGTTGCTACAATTTTTGAATGCGTAACTATTGAAAAATTTAAATTTTGAAATGTGAGATATGTGATTAATTTAAATATTTTCTATTCAGAAGAGGCAACCATGCCTGAGAGACGTAAAATGAAGTCGCCCAGTCCGAAGATGACGAGTACGCCCAAGATGAAGCGTAAAGAAATGGACACAGAATCATCCGAGGAACTACAGAAAAGACTGGGCTTCAGTGATAACTTAGCACAAAAGAAAGGTAATATGTTTAAAAAAAGTTCTTTAGTGGATAATAACAGATTTATATATTTTTCCTTCATCCCTTACAGGAAGGATCTCCTAAAAAAACCTTTTAAACTTCATCCAGGTGATGACTATGTGCAAAATGCAGGCTGAAGGATTTTTAGCTCACCAGAGCACGAAGTGCTCAAGGTGAGCTATTGTGACCGGTCATTGTCCGGCATGCGGTGTGCGTCGTGCTCTTTAGGTCAAGTTTGAAACCGGGTCATGTGTGGTCAAAAATTAGGTCACTAGGGCAAATCAAAGGAAATTCTTGTTAACACTCTAGAGTCCACAATTAAAGTTTGAAACTGATGAGAATTGGTCAGAATGTTTGTCTTGATGACCTCTAGGTCAAGTTCGAATCTGGGTTATTTGGGTCAAAAACTAGGCCAGATCAACTCTGATGAGCGATAAAGGGCCATCATGGTTCTCTTGTTATGATAGATAACTGGAAGACAGTGGGTCACCAGTAGCCTATCTTTATAGCATGATTGCCTGTTGACACTGGAAGACCCCTATAAATTTGGTGGTCTGTAGGTTAAATGTCAAGGTTGAGCTCTAGGCTGAGAAACAGTTCACAATCATTAGCTGTAGAATGCTTTAGCTGGTGATTGCAAAACTTTGCAAGATGATTGACTGTGGTCAGAAGCTATAATTGTCCACTGGTTGATAAGTCCACAGTGTAAGGTCACAGTATCTTTCAGTCTTAAAATGTTTTTGGTAATAGCTTTAGAATTTGCCTTACAATCATCAAACTTTATAGTGTTACTGTCTACAATCACTAAATCATCCTAATTGTTTTGGGGGTCAGAAGGTCAAAGGACCATGAGACTGAAAAATGATATCAGATCAATGACTGGACAATGCTGTCAGACTTCATTTGGTGATTATCAGTGTACAGTAGAGAATACCTTGTTGTTTTATAGGTCAGTTGGTCAAAGGTCAAGGTCAAAGTCTTCTTGAGACTTGAAACAGTTTCTTATTAATGGCTAGAGAACATTTCTGTCTCCTGTCTTATAATTTCATACCATGAGTCTTTTGTCAGTAGATGATCGAAATTGCCTTTGGGTGTCAGGAGTGCAAAGGTCAATGTTTCGGTGACCTCAAGACAAAATATGGTTTAGGATTTATGGCTAATGAAGGTTTGGCCCGATAGTCATCAGACTTGGTAGCATTATTGTTTCTGGCCAGTAGATGACCCCTTTTAGCTTGACTGTTAGAAGAATAAGGCAGGCTATTGGACATCCCCTGATGTCGGCATCAGCATCTGCTTTGGTTAAAGTTTTTTTTTCATGAAGTGTTCCATATTTACAGAATTATGCTTTTTTAACTTAGAAATTTTGGTTAAAGTTTTTGTAATGTCCAGTATCTTCTTAACTTCCTAAGATAATTGATTGAAACTCTGAAACACTGACTCATGGTGACAGTGTATTTACTGAGACAAGATGCATAACTGTACATGCAGTCTTTCCAGAGTTATACCACTTTTAAGCTTGGAAATTTGGTTAAAGGTTTTATAATGTCCAATATATTTTTTATTACTTCAGAAATTCAATACTGAAACTAGCTGTACTTTCTCAGAGTGTTAGTGTTAGTGTACATTGGTTTGACAAGATGTGTAATTTTACCTGAAGTATTTGCAGAGTTATGTCCCTTTTCAGCCTAGAGATTTTGGTTAAGATTTTTCAAGTAGTATAATACTATGTTTTCAACCATTAAATCTTAAAACTTCACTCCTGTTTCATGTAATAACAGAATGTTATGGCATTATGTCCCATAATTCTTACATGAGTTTTGACAAAATTATTCCCTTCTTTGATTGAAGTTTTGCATGCAAATTCCTCTCTCCAAAGTTGATGCAAATATTGAATTGAAACATTATACAAGTTGTTCAGATGGATAAAACATGATGAAAGGTGCATGTTCCATAACTCTGTGTTGTATCTGTGCACAATTATGTCTCTTTTTAGACTTGGAAAATGCCGTTTAAAGTTTTGCATGTAAATCACTGTCTCTAAAACTGATGTATGTACATGGTTGAAACTTCACACAAATGTTGGGTGCAATTGAACAAGATCACAGCATCAAGTCCAGTAACTCTTGCATGAATTTGGACAATATACATATTCTTAGATAGAAAATCTGTTTTCCTGACAAGCCTTCGAATAGCCGAGCATACTGTCATGGGACAGCTCTTGTCACAATCCCGTCATTAAGTATGGGGATGGGGTCATATTGTGTATGTATATGTGTCTGTATTTGTGTATTTAATTGGAAAATTTTGTCCATCTGAGAATGACCGTAATGACCATACATTGGCTCTGGAATTGTACAATATCTAAAAAAGCCTCATTCTTGGTCTGAATGCATGATTTTTGATTTCTTAAATGGTGAAAAAATTCTTATTACACTCTTTTTGATATTTACAGAATTTTCGACGAAAGATTCGGTTGAGTTCACAGAATACAATGATGGCACAACAAGACCAATGTTCAAAAAGAGACTTAAAAGTGTTACAGCTAAATGTAAGTGTAAGATCTACACACTGTCACAGTTCTTCATAGTGCTCATATTGATTAAAGATAATTGTTCCAAATTCCCCCATTCTTTTGTTGTTGTAGGAATCATAATTTCTCTGTCTTAGGCAGCCTGACTGTGGAAGGAGTGGAAGCGGCCTTTTAAGACAGGCTGTTGATAAATACAGGTTAATTTTCTCTGAAAGTATTGAGATTTGAGATAGCAAATGTGACTGCTTGATAGAGGTGACAATTTATACAGGTTTAACTGTATTTAAATGTCCATGAATTCAGGCCTGGGATTTTTCAGGACTGGTCCTGTTTTCGGGCTTTTGAGTGCCAAAATTTTCTTATAAAACTCTATTGGAAGAAAATATTTCAGGCTTTGGAAATAAAATTTTCAGGCATCTTAGTTTTAACTAAACCACAGGCCTGTGTAATCAAGAATATTTCGTTCCTTACCACAGAACAAGCATCTGTCATACTGCAATATGTCATAATTGAAAGCTTGTATGAGGACAAAACTGTTATGATGTGAATGATTTACTGCTGCAATGGTTGATGCAGAAAAAAAACGAAATGAAAGATTGTTCTGTGAATACACAGTAGGGTTATTTGTGTTTTATATGTTGACTTGTGTTTCTGCCAGAGAAGTACAACTGAGCAGGGAGACATTAGTGTTAGGCAATAAAGTAGGTTAATGGATATATCAAGTTTGTTATGAATGAAAGAAATGATGCATGGTATTATTTGCAGATTTTGCTGTCCGGCATTAAAGTGGGATATACTTTCCTCTACTGTTTACTATACCCAATTTTCCTTTTTTGGAAAAAAAAGTCCATATTATAGACATAAAATGCATTAACCCTCTTGTCAAGATAAAAGCTAAAATAGTCTACTAAGGATCTTTGATCTCCTAGTTTTACAGGTGTACTATTCTTATCCTCTTATCCACCCACCACAATACAGATGAGACAGAAGTGCTCTGTATGTCCTTTCACCAGTCTGTGCAAGCAAACAAGAGGACATTTATTTGGTACCAAGGACAGTAGTTAACGGCCATACTGCTTATTTAGTACTTTTTGTTGCTCTTTAGTACTTTGTAACAAAAGAAATATCCAGTAGATGTTCGCTTAAAAGAATGGACATCCACCTGTCTGTGCTAATAAATAAGTATTTTATGTGGCTTGGATGACAAAACATAACTGTTACAGTAAATCTATTAGTTCTGTTGCTGTTATATGGCTGAAATTTCTCTTCCATGCTAAAGGGAGAATAGAGAGAACAAAAAAGTAGGTATTGTCTGTCCATCCATCCATCCTTTCAGTTATTGTATTTCCTGTATGCTCCCTATCATCTAAACTATGCTAAATTGATTTTGAATGTTTATCAGTTTTATATGTAATGCATATCCTTAATTCTGAGTGTGTCTAACGTGTATTCTGCCATATATATTTTATTTAAATCATTTTCTAATGTTAATAAGTTCTTTTCATATGCAAACAGCTGGAGAAATGGCTCAGCTTGAATGCACAGTTTCGGGTTCTCCACTTCCCAAAATCCTTTGGCTGAAAAACAACCGGCCATTGAAAGCTTGCGATGGTTGTAAAGTGATTGTTGATGAAGGCACAAATATTCTGGTGTTCCCACAAGCAAGAGAAGAGGATGTTGGGATATATACAGCCAGAGCAATGAACGTGAACGGATCAATTATGTGCTCAGCTGAGTTCACATTGTCTGATGGTAGGTGAAAGATAGGAATATTGGACAAATCCCCCCCTGGACAAAATCCCCACTCCCCCATGCTCAATTTAACCAAGGTGGACAAAATCTCCACTGATTTTGTTGAATAAAAAAATCTAAAATTATGAAACAGATATTAAAAGCTTAAATTTTTAAGTTCAATATGAATTTAAAAAAAAAACAAAAGGAAGTGAAAATTTGGATGTAATTGAACAAATTTAAGGGGTGATTTTGTTTACCTCAGTCAAATTGAGCTGGGGGGACTTTGTCCGAGGGGTATTCTGTGGTTATCTTGAAACATAGAAATTATAAGGTCCCTTAAAAAAACCTGCATCCTGAAGTCCACAGGAGTCTGAAATTGTCATAATGAATTGACTTGATTAAAATTGCAAAAATTATTGACTTGGTATGCAGAATTGTGTCCGTGGGAGTAAAAAGTCAATGTCTGTCTGTCTCTTAGTTGTTACATTATTTTCAGTTGCTGCTGATGACAATAGCAATAGCTTTAGATGCAGGAAAATACTTCTTTTTGTATGACAGATAAACAGGAAAAAAGATTGATTTGGTCATTTTAATGTTCTGATGTAAGCTGGCACCAAGATACTTGTTATGCTTGAGTTATTTGTCAGAAATGATATAGTGTACTTGCCATGGCATACAGATTAGTATGTTATAGAACATGATCTACTGTTTCTGTTCATATAAATGTCCAGTTCCTGTATTCTGTTAACAGGTAGGGGACTACCAGCCCAGCCAGTTACAGACAGCCCAATGGACATGGATTTTACAACACCCGCATACTTCTTCCAGATGTCAAGCTGTGAGGTGGCAGAGGGGAGACTGGCTAGATTTGACTGCAGGGTTGTTGCTTACCCTAAACCAGAAATTGTCTGGTATGTTAGAAATTTGCTAAGACATATCTTGACCTGAAAGCTGAAGCTGTTTGTCAATGAAACAAAGAAAAGACAATTTATAAACAAAGAAAGCCAGAAAAGAAACTTGAAAAATGTGAAAATGTTAAACAAAGATAATAACAAAACTCCCAAGAAGAAATCTAGATATCATGGAAAGTTAACAAATATTTCTGATTAAAATCATACTGGTGTAGCTCTCTTTTCTCTGTCCTTTGATTCATCTATTTTAAAGTCAAAGTTTCTTTGCAATTATGTCAAATTTTATGCAAATTAGGGAATAAGTCCATTTGTGTAAATATTACAGGATGAGAGATGGAAAAGTGGTAGAAACCGAGCAACGCTTTAAGCTGCTAAACTTTAACAATGAGATTTATTCCCTGCTTATACAAGATGTACGTATTGAAGATACTGGACGCTACACATGCTGGGCCAGGAACAAATTTGGCGAGGCTATGACAGAAGCTTATTTAAATGTCATAGGTAAATAGCATCATGAAACTTATGTATTAGACACAGTTATTGAGTGCAATGGATCTGCTGGACATACACTTACTTGTCCCAATTATTAGTCCTCTACCAGTGGAACTCCGGATGGGACTATAGGAATGTCATCCATCTGTCCATAAATCTGGATCCTGCAATTACTCAAAAAGTGTACAAGCTAGGTTCATTAAACTTAGTATGTGAATAGAGGGCAATATGTATATTATGCATGAACATGACATATTCTTAAAGGTGAAAGGTCAAGGTCACTATTAAAGGTAAAGTAAAAATTGTTTCCACACCGTAACTTTAAATTTATATGCATTGATGTGTTATCTTAGTGCTACAAAGAGATGTTCCATATGGTGAGACAGTGTGTCAACACATGACCTTTGTGTGTCTGTCAAAAGTCAAGGTCACCATTATCACTGGTAGGGGGCTTCTGTATTGCCACTACAATACGCATCTCAAGTTGTAATATGAAAATCAGTACAAAACTTCTTAGCATCTCTCAAGTGTTTAGCAATTTTAAATAACAGATTCTGATTGTGAGTTGACATCATTGATGAGAATTTGTTTAATAAAGGCCATGATATTGTCCCAAAATGTCTGTTATATTTATAGATTTTTAGCCATGTATCAAGAAATGTACATGAGTTCTGCAGCTGAAATATTGTGCGACATCAGAACACGATCTTATTTCATCAAAGAACCAGTGCATATGCCACAACCCATATTAATGACATCACTCACCCAATATGCAGTTCAGATGGCAATATTTATAGGTTCTTAGCTTTGTATTTGGAAATATGCACGGGTTCTGCATTGTAAATATTGCGCTTCTAAAGTTGTGCAATATTCTTCCACTGAAGAACAAGTGCATATTTCAAATGCAAAGATAATAACCTTTTTATTACATAGGTATCAACACTAAATATAATGTTAAGATTATTTTTCTCATTTCAGCATTAACTGAGCAAGAACCAGAAGGTGACATAGCACCAAAATTTCTCACCAGGTTCTATGACCAACAAACCACAGAGGGTACTGCTACAGACTTCAAATGTTTGATAGCAGGACGTCCTGAACCGAGTGTAACATGGCTGTTAGATGATCTTGAGATACGTGAGGAACAGGGGGTGAAAATGAGACGTAAAGATGGGGTGGTCAGTCTGGAAATAAAATCACCAAAAGTGGACCAGTCTGGAACATATACATGTCAACTTAAGTATGTCTGTTCTTTATGTTTTTACATATACTGTCACAAGTACTTTACAATAATGGAGATGATAGTTGTTTCAGAGTCAAATTGATGTAAATGAATGCAGTTACACTTAATTCACACACTCTGAATTAGTTTTTAGGCACGTTGTGATAAATTGCAGCATGTCTGTGCCATTCTTTGTTATTCAGGGATGTGTTAACTGTGCTATTTTAATACTATTTTAATACTCTGGAACACAGTTACACATTGATGACCTGCTATGTTTGGCATCATACATGTGCCATGAACTGGTACCTCCGTATTTCATTCATTTGTTTACATAAAAAGCATATTAGAATCGAAATAAAATATAATTGAACCATGTTTTAATGTATTTTAACAATTTGAATTGTAAAATAACACCTTATGCATATAACCCCTGTATTGTTCAGATATTTTAAAATTTGGTTCTGCAGTATATTATTTCTTAAATTAAAAGCACATCCATACTATGCAAAAATGCATACTGCATGTTTTAGATTTTTCTATGTGATTGTGTACTTTATTTCAGTAATCCACTCGGGGAGGCAACATGCAGTGCCCGATTGACAGTGGTTGAAGACAAGCTGCACGGGAAAATGCTGCCAAAATTCTTGAAGAAGTTTGATCATGTGACAGTGAAGGAGGGAGAAGAGGCGAGGTTTACAAGTGTGATTGTTGGTGAACCGAGACCTGATGTGACATGGCTGTTTGATCATAAACCAATCTCTGTAAGTACATGTATTGTATGGGATAGGTTTTAGAAAATGCAATCATAACTGACAGTTGTTTTGTGAACCATGTACCATCCTGATAATTTATCAGATACCTAGATGCTTATAAAGAAAAGAACAATTAAAGTGTTGTTTTCAGTAAACAAGATCTCATGTCTTTATAATGAGATTAAATGAGACTTCTTTCCATGTTTTTGTGATCTTCAGATTTTGTTTTATTTTACAGATCTTTGGTTAGGATTATTAATGTAACAGTGTTAGTCATTTATATCTGTCTGAAGGAAGAAAATATTTGCAAGACTTGATTCTGATTGCAGAAATTAAATAAATTTTTGGGGAATTTTTCACAAAAAACTTAACACGCACAAGTTAATGCTTTTCATGACTTAACCTTTACAAGTAGTTTGTTATGTCAGTTTTTATCAAACATGTTGCATCTTCATTGATTTTGCAAAATTCTAATAATGAAAATGTTTCCCATTACTTTAATCTCTTCCTATAAAACTGCATTTATAACAAAGGAAACTGTATTGATTCAGAAATAGTTCTTGTCCTTTTCTTTGAGTTGCTTCCCTTTAAATTGTTACGCAATATATAATGGTATATAACCTTTAAGTTTAATCAAAAGATAAAATAGGTTATGTTTATGGTTATTTAAATGGAATTTGTTCCTTGAGTTAATACTGCCTTAAATTCACATTTATTTTTCTGAACAAACCTCTAAACAAAGAGAAAAACTGCCAGGAAGTAAGAACTTTTTATGCTGAATTTTTCACTTTCATATAAAATGCTTTCCATGGTTCTGAGAAAAATACCTGATCATGTCTAGTAATTATAAAAGTCATAACCCCAAAATTTGAGAAAAATCTTGGAACTCGTTAAAGACAGGAAATTGGTTTCGGATATTAAACACTTAAGTTCAGAAGATTATATGCCCTTGTGTAATAATGGATGTGCTACCCCTTTTACATCTGATTAAAAAAAAACAATACAATGCATAAATGTAGACAGTATATATTTTCTATAATTCAGGACACAAACAGAAGGTTTCAGGTGAAGCAGGAAGGAGATGCCTATACTCTCATTATCAAAAACGTCAGATTTGACGATGGCGGTAAAATCACATGCAAGGCTTCCAACGAGGAAGGCGAAGTATACTGCAGTGCTAACTTACATGTGCGTGAGAGTAAATACATGAGAGATATGCCAGAACAGACTGGGTATGTATTATAGTTACTAAAAACATGAATATGTTTGAGGGATAAAAATTATTGTGGTTTCGAAAATTCATACATCATTTACTTAACAGTGTAGACAGTGATTCATTGAAGATACCTTATTTGTGATGAATAAAAAGTATTGAAACTCTTTCTAAACGTTTAAACAATCCACGTAGATATTATGCTTTCATTCTTATTTCCGTATTTCCCAGTGTTGAATATTGCTGAAAGAGTATACTTATTTCTTTATTCCTAGAAAGTAACCAAATGGCAGAAACCTATTCTGGTGGTAATAGCATGTGCACATGTCCACTAGATGGATGAAATATATTTAATTTAGAAGTTATAGTGCTGAACTTCTGATGGATGAAAATTTTCTACCTTTATGATTCCTTAGGAAAATACTGTGAAATCAGTTCATTTAATGGGCATGAAATTGTGAGCTTTTGGTCAAAATGGCTTTTTGTTGGTAATATGAATTAATAGATTTCAACTTAGAAAGATAAAATGAATGGGAATTATTTGTTGGTATTTTAATTTCATGCATTGATGCAACAGTGAACTTTACAAAAAAGTAGTTCCCCAGGAATATAAACAGTTCACTGCAGTTCTGTGTGCATACTTTATACTTTATATGATAATGAATTACTGAAAGAACCAGTATATTGTATTACAGTGTAAAGGGCCAGGATGAAACAGATTCTAAATTTGGCTACATACCAACATTTACCAAGCGTCTGCAGGATCTGGAGGTCAAAGAAGGAGCAAAGGCAACATTTGAATGCAAGGTCATGGGCATCCCAGATCCCGAGATTTCATGGTAGGTGTTATTAACTTGTCAAGGCATACTTATGACTGTGACACTTCAGAGTTATAGCACTTTGTAAAAGTTCTGCATTTGAATATGTATAGCACCTGAATATGTGTATCATCATGTAGATCCTGGATAGCATTTAATATTGTTGTTATGAAAACTTGGTTAAAAGCTACTGCAAAAAATTCCCTGTCTGTAAAACTGCAGTCATAATGTTTACACAATTTAGTGTCTGTTTCTGCCAGTGATATTACGATGTTGTTAAGGATTTATTATGCTGCCCGAAGTGAAACATATAGCCGCCACTTCGTCCATGAGTCAATCATTCCTGCAATTCTTGTCCAGAATATTTCCTTGAGTTATTGCCCTTTGATTATTCAACATTAGTATACTTTAGCACTATATAATGCCCTGTGTGTTCCCTAGCAAGCACTTGTCCAAATTCAATGAAACTTCATTGGAAACTTTGTTCCTAAGAGGATATATGCATATTATCTTCTTGTTCTTGTTCTTGGATTTTTCACTGAGTTATTGCCCTTTGATTATTTTAACATTAGTAAGCTATAGCACCATCCTTGTCTGAGGTATTTACTTGAATATATTGTTTATGTTTTTTTAAAGTATACTGATATTTCAGGATGAAAGATGGCAGAGTGATTTCCCCTGGTGGGCGGTACCACATGACTTTGCAAGGTGGGACAGGTCAGCTTGTGATTGACAATGTGACAGCTGCAGATACGGGAGTTTACACATGTATTGTATCTAACTCACAAGGAAAATCCTCCTCCACAGCTGCCTTAAAACTTGAAGGTATATAGTAGTTAAGGTGTAGTTATGTATAATTAAGGCAGGGTTCCCAATAATTGTATTTGGCTACCATAAGGAGAACAATTATTTTCTTAACCCGGTGGAGGATTTTTTTTTATGAAGCCATGAAACAGTTTGCCGATCCAAGGTTAGCGTTACGACTGGGACAATTACTCGGTTAACCGGATCCGATTCGATTACTAGGTGAAACCAGTTTCAATTTTACAAAACCTCTAATCGCTCTCAAACAATAAACATCACAAATAATACCTTATCTTGTGTCTCATGTCTTTGACCAGTACAAAGACCCGTAGTATATTTCCGTAGTTTATGAACCACATCGAACTTGAACATAATCAATACAGAAGTCTCTGATTTGCCTGTCATGATATATCTTAAGTGAAATTCACCAAAATACTAACTGCTTGCAAACGATAAAGTCCGCAAGTTCCTACTGTAATCAGCTGCTGGATGTACCCTTATTCTGTCGTCAGGAAAGAAAATAGCATTTTAAATATGGCGGCCAATTAACCGGTTTGATTCGATTTCATACAAAAGATTAACCGGTTTCAAAATTTTGAAATCATCCCAGCCCTAGTTAGCGTCATAACTCGTGCAAAGGACTTGAGCCTTAAATTTTTTGTGTGGTCAATAATATCCTAAACCTTTGGGTAGATTTTCATCAAACTATGGTCAAATGCAGAAATAGTGTTCCAGCTGTTTCAGCACAGGATCAAGGTTGCAAGTTAATTTATGGTTAAACGTTAGAGCCTTTGATTCTTAGTTCAGTTTATATCCTCTGTAAGACTTTTTTATGTAATTTTAGTTGAATGTCCTCATCACTGGCAATATGCATAGCCTTTATTAGGTCACAGTTCTAGGTCATGGTAAAGTCAGTTGGAGGGTGCCAATATTTCTTCTGGGTTTCATATCACCTAAGGGTTTGAAAAATTTCAAATACTGGACTACTGGTTTTGAACAACACTTATTATTTTATAATTTCTCGAAGAGTATAATTATTCGTACCACATAATTAAGCTACTTTGACAAGTATATATGCAACAAGTTGGAGGGCAGGGGGATACTAGTTCATCAACTTTGCTTATAGAAGGATTATCTGAGGAAAAAAGCTCAGCATTTTATAATTTATTTACAAAATTTTTACATATAAAACTTAAAGTAGTAATATATTTACTTGCACTGACAAATCCTGAATGATACACAACCATTGTAGAAAACTAGCTTTAATACTACCTATTCCAGCTCATTATTTGCTTTTTTCATGCACTTTTACTTTTTACAAGCATTTAACAGAAAAACAAAAAGAATTACTGAAAAATTATCAAATTCCGGTGGCACATTGATCTTGTTTGAACAATTAGGAAATAATTGAACAGAAAATTTAGTTAACTATCTTAATCATGAAAAACTCAACCATATTACACTGTATAGAGTTTATAGGTTTCAAGTATAGTAAAAATGAGTCTACATTAATTTTGTTGTATCAACTGATTGGTTTTGTTTAACTTTTTAATTTGATTTGAAATGTCATGAACAGTACAAAAAAGATCAGACTAGAATCCAGTTTTATTGTATTCTTTAAATTATAAGAAAAGACATCTCTGAAATAAAAGTGTCATGATTGACATCTGTTTTTATATACACATATTTTTGTAAGAGAAATCCATTTGAAGTATTTAAAAACAGACATTTCAGAAATGAACAAAACTGATTTGTCACTTTCCATCTAATTGAAACTATCATTCATTGTGGATGCATAAGAAGTGTTTTATTTTACTCTTATATTAAACACTTTAATTTTCCCAGGAGACATTCCTACATACAGTCTGTTGTTATTCTGGCAGTAAGCAACACTCACTGGATAGTTCATTCCATGGCTTTCATTCAGCAATATCTTAACTTTGTTAAGGTCAGATGATAACTGATGAACATTGTTTGACCCACTCCCACACACATATACTGTCCCTGACTCATCTACTGTCAGTTGGCATGGTCCATTCAGCTGACCATCCTTGTAGATGGCCTTGACCTTACCATCAAAGGTCATACTTGGCACAGTGTTTCTGCTGCTGTCTGACACATATATGGTTGTATGGTCTGGACTGATAGCCAGGTACCAAGGTTGGGTAAACAGAGGCTTACCCATAGAATCTTTGTCAATAGTTCTTACTATACGACCAGACATGTCTAGCACCTGAACAGTAACAGGCCCCATAGTACTGACTATTAAATTGTTATTACTGTAAGCAATACCATAATACCCTTTTCTGACTGTTATATCATCAGCATTGACCACAGACATTGATTCAGAAAATGTTATCAATCTGATCATTCTTTCACATGGAAATGTAACAGCAACTTTATTGTCTGCAACTTTTGTGATGGCCCAAGGTCCTGAGAGCATTTCAAAATTTACTGTATCATAGCTTTGTATATTTATCTTTGTTATTTTAAATATGACAAGAGAGCGACTACAATTATCAGCTGCTAGAAGTGTGTTTTCATTTAAACTTAAGAAAGAATTAGATTCAGAGTTTATGTCTGAATGAAAAGTAGCAGTTTTCTCTATAGCTGATTCATGTATTTCTTTGTAGGAGAAGAAAGTTGTTCTGCTCTCTAGAGATTGGATGGATGGCTTCAAATCAATATTTGGTTCAACTTTGTAACAACGTATATAGTTGTTTTGTAGCTCTTGCATATTCTGGGAAAGTTGTTCATGATTTCTTTTTGTAAGTTTCATTGTGAGAAATAGTTTACAATTCTGACCCAATACCTGAGCCTGTTCAAGATCAGCTGATAGTTTCTTTAAATCATCTACCAATGTCAGTTGTTTCTTTTTTAATGTTTTGAATTCAGCATTTAAGTTTTCAACTGTTTTTACAATGTTCTGCTCTGCATCACTGATCTTAGCCTTAAACATGGATTTCTTTTCTGCTAACTCCTCCACCAGATTTTTCCTTTCTTTCTTCAGCTTAGCAATGGTTTCTTCCATTTTCTTATCGAAATTATCAATAATTTCTTTCTGCTGCTGTTCGTAATTTTCAATCAGTTGGTCATTGTGCTGCTTTACTGTTGATTTTGCCCGACCTTCTAGTGAATCAATTATTACACATTTGTCACCCATCTCCTTTTCTGTATTTTTTACATCGTTCGAGAGTTTGTCAAGATTTTCTTTAAGATCTTTAAGTTCTGTACCAGTACTTGGTTTGATGTCTTTAACAAGTGTTGGCAAATGAGTTACATTATTACAATTTTGATGATCTTTATCCTTACACTCTTGACATGCACTTTTTTCACACTCAGAACAGAAAAACTTTATAAGCTCTTTAGGATGAGCTGAACACTTCTCAAAATAGAAATCTTGTGGCATGTTGTCCTTATCTTTAACTGTGTGGTTTTTAAAATGTCTCCTGTGATATCTACAGCAGTCCGCACATTTATACTCCACACAGTCCTCACAGAATCCGTCTGCAGGTGCATAACTGTCTTCATGTTTTTCACATTCCTCACAATACATTTCTTTCACTTCATCATTGCCTTGTGTCTGTGAGGCACTAAAATTGGTAGCCATTTTGTTATTGTTCAGTGCTTGCTAACTCACATTTGTAAACATTATCTCTATATACAAAATTTGTTGTCCATGAAAAGTAGCTTATGACTTAAGAGGTTTAAACAGAAGTAATTAATTTATTGATGCATGGTTATTAATAGCACAGTAGTTTGTCATGTGATTTATATACATGTATGTAATATTATGTGGTAAGTCCTGGTGTATGTATGAACTTTATCAGTATTTCAGTGCGAAATTTTAATAACCCCTTTAGATTTTGGCTTTTGAATACTAAAGAAACAAAAATTGGCCTAAAATGCCATAGAAAATTAACAAGTTTATAGCACCATAGCAAAAGCAAAAGTGTCGCATATTGGTTATGATGTTAAAGTTGCAAAATATATTTTACCTTCTCTTAAGCCAAACTAAAAATGTGTATATTTCCTGTGACATGCCAGAAAAAATAGGGTAGGTAGGTTGATTTTTTCCCCTAGGGCAAGTAGAATAGCCTTCTTCATAGTAGTAGAATTCAGTTCATTCGGGTTTTAAATAAAAACTAAAATATCTGTGTCGAAAAAACCTCGTATGGATCCTCCACACCCGCTTTCAGTGAAACGAGTGTTTTGACTGTATCAAATTATGTTCATGGGAAAATTTGTTCAAAAAGTTGATGGACGGTCCGGCAATGTGGAAAAGTGCCAATTTTTTGCAAAGGGGCAGACATGTGTGAACACTTTTCCAGCAAAACTGCCAGCAAACATGTGGAGTTGACATGCTTCCTGTTTATACAGCATATCAGCGACAAAAACAGAGGATATCCAAATCGCTTTGATTCGCCCTAATTTAAATTATAACCGGTGAATGATTCGTACCCAAATTTATTATCAAAAAACTTTTTTTGGGGTCAATAAAAGGTTTAGGGTCTGGGGTTAAAATTAGGGTTGGTCAGGTCACTGTAAACATGTTGTTGTTTTTTTTTGCCTTATCAGAGTTTCACCTAAGCTGGATCCATCCACAGCATTATGGGGAATATATGAATTAATGACTTTGTTAAGGTGAATGGTTCAAATATCAGGCTTAATATCACAGTAAAATTCTACTTCAGCAAGGTTCAAATATGGCTGTACATGAATGCTCTATAAGTTGTTCTGAAATTTTAACTTTGATTAATAAAGAGCCGATAAACTTTGATAACACTATGATAATACAGATACATGTTTCACTACCAGTCTGTGTGATCTGACTTTCCATATATTGCAACAAAGTGACATAAAATTTTATATTTTTCTGCTTTCTTTTCAGAACCAAAGAAGGAGAGGTACACACCTGACAGGCTTCTTGAAGAAAGTAAGTATTATTACCATAGCAATGTAACCATAACAAAATTCTCGTCCAAAATGTAAGGGCTTTGCGACCATTATGGATTCAGATCAGCCTGCAAATTTGTGCAGCCTGATTTTGCTTATCAGTTGCAAGTGCTGAAATTGATTAACTAGCAGTATGGATGCAGGGATAAACAAACAGTATGGATGTGCACTGGTCTGGTTTTTTGCACAGAGATGCTCATTTGGGTAAGGCTATTTAACCTTTAGCCTGCTGGTGGCAAGTGATTCTGCCTTTGCGACCAGTGCAGACTAAGATCAGCCTGCACATCCGTGCAGTCTGATCATGGTCTGCACTGTTTGCTATTCAGTCAGTAAATTTTCAGTAAATACCCCTTCAGATGATAAATGGTTCTGCCCAAATTGAATAATGGACCAGTCCATTATAGAAATTTAGCAGGGTAAAGGCTAAACTGGGTTAGCTTGAGCACAAAGCTACCAATCTACAGGTTTTAAGGTTGTGCCCTATCCAGGCCTTCATGAATATGCATATAGTTATTTGTCCTCTTCTTATTGATGTGGGGAAGTTGTCTGGCTGTATTGAACAAGGTGGTACTGGTATCAAATCAAGAAAAGGTTGATTAACTAACAGTCCTATACAATAGAACTAGTTTTAAAAAAAAATTGTTAAACCAAACTAAAGTGAACTATATGAAATTACATGTGTTGCACAAAGTCCGTCCGTATCTGATGACAATTTGTACTAAATTATCAAGATTATGAAGATAAAAGTCCAATCATATTTACTTCAGCACTGATAACATAAGTTATCAACTGATAAACTAGTTTTTGTGAAAAATCAAGCTAAGGTAACTGTTACCGACTGTTACTGAAATGCATGCAGATCATATGTTACAAAGGTTAATGTCCTAAATCAACTTGACATTCTGCATGAATCAAATCAGAAACAAAAAATACCAAGCAGTTGGAAAGGTAAGGGTCAAGAAAATATGAGTTGGATGTCTGTGAAACATCCATCTGCCTAAAATGTGTCCATTTTGTTGCTTTGAAAATGCTGAGGCAGATTTTCCAGTTTGCCAAAGTGTTATTTGTCATTGCTGCATATGCTTCTATAGCAACAGTTCAGTTCAGTAACACACAAGACATGTCTATCTATAACTCATTTTAATTTTTGGTCTTCATTTAGGTTCGTATGCTCCATGGTAATTGAAAATAATCCAATTTGAAACAACTTTTTGCAGAACTTGCATTAAAATTGTTTGAAGATCTGAGAAAAAAATGCTTTAGTCGGGCCCAGTTGACACTACAGTTGTATTTAAAATGGAAAATATAAACTTATAAAACCCAGGAAGGGCTTATAAGTAAATGTTTAACACTGCTTTAGGCAATTCCAATTTAAAATTGGTACTACAAAGACTTTTTTTGAATGACATTAAAATCAATTGTTGTCTCTTTTTCCGCTTTATAGGGACTTCAAGAAAAGAGAGATATACTCCAGATAAATATTTGCTTGATGATTCGACCTCTGCAAAACGTCTGTACCTAGATACCGATAGATACGACAAGTACGACAAATATGATGGTATGTAATAACCAGGCCGACAGCGGTTAAGTTAACAGGCTTCTGAGTAATTCACTGGGAAAAAAAGCATGACTTTTTGCTGTTTCTACAGAAACATTTCTTGTTTTGTTTAATAATATTAACAACAGCTAAAAAGAGTTCTATTACTTAAGCTAGGAAAAGTGAACTTGTGTTTAACGTGGCATATTTCAGAAACTTTTCACAGGTGTTGAAATGTTACACGAATTCAAAATTGTCCACCCCTATTGCATGGTTTTGTCAGAGTTACTGAAACCACCTAATATGCATAAAAAATAATTTTCCGTGGTAGTAATTGTAAGAAAATCTATGTTTTGGTCTTAAATGATTATTTTTGTAAGCTTGATAAAAAGGATTGTTCTAGGTAGTTTTCTGTATGTTGGTGACTTAGGTCTACTTTATGTTACAATTGCAATTTGAGCCGCACCATGAGAAAACCAACATAGTGGGTTTGCGACCAGCATGGATGCAGACCAGCCTGCGCATCCGCGCAGTCTGGTCAGGATCCATGCTGTTCGCTTTCAAAGCCTATTGCAATTAGAGAAACCATTAGCGAACAGCATGGATCCTGACCAAGCTGCGCAGATGCGCAGGCTGGTCTGGATCCATGCTGGTCGCAAACCCACTATGTTGGTTTTCTCATGGCACGGCTCATTTATATTTTAGAGGAGTTCTGGTATTTGTTAAAATTTGTACTAACTACTCTAGTATTGAGTAAGATTTGGCTCAGTTCAGTTCAAGATTAATTATATTTTATGCTAAAACATAAAATGGAAACTAACGGCATTTTTGTAGGAAATTTTTCAGCTTGAAACAGGAAACGGTTAGCTTTTCCGACACATGCATTACAGAAGTCACTTTAAACACAAGTTCTGAAGTTACTAAATTTACTGTGTGTATTATTTACTGCTTAAGTTAAATTTTAAAACTATTTGCAGTGACAGTGAAGCTTTTTTTGAACTACTCTAATGAAACAAAACTTATATAAATATTGTTCCAGTTTCATAAAACTTACCTTTTTTTCAGATTTTTAAAGAGCTTTTCATTTATTTCAGTAGCTTTATTTTACTGTTTTCTTGACATGGTTGAAAATCATGCATGTCTTTTTCATGTTTATGTTCTGTAGCTGTTGATAGCGTAATAATTATGCAATTTACAGATTTCATGGTGACAGGATACTTGAACTGTATAAAGTCTTTTCTCAGTTCTTTGTATACTGTTCAAAATGACCCTGCTATTTTTCAATTTCACAGTTCTGGACAGGTTTTAACATACTTCATCTATAGCTAATAGGAGATATTAACTGTGAATAGGTTTTTTTAAGCATTTTATATAAATCAAGATTACATTAACCTTTAGCCTGCTGACTGCAAGTGATTTTGCCTTTGCAACCAGTGCAGACCAAGATCAGCCTGCATGTCCATGCAGGCTGATCATGGTCTGCACTGTTTGCTATTCAGTATGTAAATTTTCAGTGAACACCTGTTTGAATGAAGTGGCACTGCCCAAATTGAATGATAGTCCAGTCCATTTGAGAAATTAAGCAGGTTAAAGTTTAATAGATAGTGGCCATAGTCTCACAGTGCTTCATAATTCATTAAGTAATATGAATATTCATAATAGCCCAGTTTTCCCCCCCAAGTCAGTTTTTTCCCAAGTCAGTCTGTTTTCCCAACTGAAAAAAAAAAGCCAACCAGTTGTTCCCCCACCTCATAGTTACTTTTTCCCCCTTAGGTACATAAAAAGGGAGAAAAAATAACAAGGGGGTCAGGAAAAGACCAGCCCTTCAGTTTCTGTATAAAAGAATAAGGGGGAAGACTAACTAGGATGAAAACAAAAAATCATTGGAAAGAATCAACCAGTTAGAATTTTCTCAAGGAAAAAAAATAACTAGAGAAAAATTGACTTACACTGGTATTTATACAGTTTTTTCCTGTAACCATGGTTTTAAAAGTCTCTTAATTTTCTTTTGCAGTATATACAGGGTGGACTACTTGCAGCATATAAATGGGAAATAAAATACTGAGTCTCACTTTTCTATGCTTATTTCAAAATGTCCTTGCCATTTATGCAAATGAAGTAAGAATCATGGGAGTGTTACTTCAGAAATGATTATTTTGTAAGATTTTGTTGGACTATTACATATTTCTTGAAGGGTATACATATTTGGTGTTGGGTGGGTTGAGAGTCGGGGGGGGGGGGGGGGGGGGGGGGGGGTTACTTCCCATTTATAAACTCATGAAATTTTATTGATGTGTGTTTGTTGTTTGCACTGTGTTTACTTTATTACCAGCAAAAGTCAAGAAAAGCTATGAAAGCCCGCTGGCTTCTACAAAACTTGAAGAGAGTTACGTGCCTCGCTCAAAGAAGAAGTATGACAGCCCAAAGAGTTCATACGATAGCTTTAAGCCTAAGTTTGACACCTCTTACGAAAGCCCAAAACTGTTGTATGATAGCCCACTGAAACAGTATGACAGTGCTTACACCAGGCTTGAAAGTCCAGTTAGACAATATGATACGTATAAAAGGTACGAAAGTCCAATTCGTCAGTATGAGGGGGTGTCTACAAGGTACGAAAGTCCAATTCGCCAGTATGAGGGAATATCTACCAAGTATGAAAGTCCTGTTCGACCATATGAAAGTATTTCGACAAGGTACGAAAGTCCAGTTCGACAGTATGAAGGAATATCCACAAAATATGAAAGTCCTGTTCGACCTTACGAAGGTATTTCAACAAGGTACGAAAGTCCAGTTCGTATGTATGACACACCAAGGAGTTTGTACGAGAGTCCTAGAAGACGATCTTCAGTAGGTAGAGAAGAAAAAATTAAAGCTATACCAAAAATACCTTTTGATAGGCCAGCATTGTTGAACAAGCGTGAAGACTCAGTGCAACTTTCCTGGCTCCCAGCACCAACTTATGACCTTCCTGATGATGCTAGACACATTTCGTACGTTGTCGAATCTCGAGAAGTGCCCAGCCGAGACTGGACAAAGGTGGCATCTTCTGTGCCCGGCACTTCATACACAGTCAGGCATCTGAGACCAGACAAAGAATATGAATTCCGTGTGCGAGCCCAGAATCAACATGGCGCTAGCGAACCTACTTGGAATGCCACGCTTGATAAAAGAGTTGGTTAGTTGTTGCTAGATTTTGTTTGTACTTTATTTGCTTATCCTGAACTGAGTGATGCTTCAACGTAAAATAGTATTTGAAATATGAGAACATACATTCTTTAAAGATAAACAAGAATAAATTGAAGGATATAAATCAGATCTTTATAAATGATTTTAAAATACTTTTACAACCAAAGCATTAATAAGAAATTAATATTTTAATACAGAACTCATTTTTATATAAAAATTTTCTGATCCTGACTTTTACGAAATTCTGTTCCATTCTTCAAGGCATGGAATACAC
This sequence comes from Mercenaria mercenaria, assembly GCF_021730395.1. Lineage (NCBI taxonomy): Eukaryota > Metazoa > Mollusca > Bivalvia > Venerida > Veneridae > Mercenaria > Mercenaria mercenaria. The sequence continues at coordinate 7,143,379 of NC_069378.1, forward strand.
TTTGATTTACCAGTTGTTTCCTCCTATGCCACAACACAAGTCAGTTATAGCATGACTCTCACATGTCTGGACACAATTATGTCACTTTCTCTTAAGATAAAATGTCAGATTGCACTTTTTCAAGCTCTTCTAATTCACTCAGCATTTGAATTGATAAACTGTTAAGAACCTAATTGAAGGCTTTTAACCTTTTCTATGTTAAAACATGCATCAAAATACAGGTTATGGAGTTACCTCACTTTTTCAGCCATTTTATAGTGAGACACTGCATGCTGTGTTTTGTGCCAGTTTTAAAAAGCTTTTTTATCCCCACTTCCATGTTCTGAATATACCAGCTTTTTACTGGGAAATGATACCCTCTTGCACAGGTTGTATATGCATTTTCACCATCTTTCTTACCACACAAGTTCATACCTGTCACATGTGTTCACCCGAGTTGTGTTAATGACAATCCTGTTTGTTGATCTACAGATTTTCTTTGCTTGCTTTGTATTACCCAAAGGTATGCATAAAACTCCTGGAAACATGAAAAATTTGAAGAATTTTTGGCTGAAATGCGTCAAAAAGAATTGATATACAACTTTTGGAGTTTTATGTTTACTTTAATTTAATGACAAACATTTTATTTCACATTTAATTTAGCTTGTTTCTATTCTCTATTTCTGTTTAGATGAAACTAGCAAACAGTTGGATTTGCCCGAAATGCGGGGTTAGTATAAATATTTTTATATTAAAAATGTTTTGATTTAACTTTTTTCAGTATTTTTATTTTTGCTAATTAAATTTATGAATATTGTTGTGTATCAAGCACTAATGTTATTTATTGTCTAAGTTAATGCTTAGTTATCAGGAAGTTAGATTAACATTTTAATGGTGTGTACTTTTGTTACAACTTGATAACGAAAATATTAATTTTGATGATAATAATAATAACAATAATAAAAGTGATCATTTTAATGACTCATTACTAATGCCTCATTCTAAACATTATAGACTTCTAGATATTGGCCCATCCAGTTAGCTAAGTAATAGGAACACAATATAAATTGAGAGGCCATGAGTTAACTCCCCTGGCAAAGGTAATTGTCTCCCTTTGAAAGAAGACCATACTGTCTGAAGTAAATCAACCACTTCTGATTGATACAGTGAAGTTTTCAGTTACTGCTGTAGATGTCTGTACTGGTACAGAATCCAGGAATACTAAATTAAATGTGATTACCTGGCAGCCATTACATAACTGGAATACTGTTGAAAAACAGTTAACCAAAATTCAAAAGAAGTCAAATTCTGTGTTTGGAGAAGATTTAAACATCAGTGAGGTAATATCTTTATTTTCAATTCTGTTTTCATCTCTTCTGTTCATATTTAGCTCCGCCCAGATTGCCTACACATCGACCAATCATTACTGATTTAGGGGAGGAGACTTTGAGGTTGGCATGGCGACCAGTGGAGACATACCAGTCAAAGAGAACACCCCCAGTATCATACAGACTGGAAGCTAAAGAGCTTCCTGGTATAATGCCATCTTAACATTTTCATAATTAACACAATTAACAGTCATTTTTCATTTTATCTACTTTCGAGGCGAATCTTTAAATAATTAGCGCATTATAGAGATGGACAAATTACCAGATGTTGTGATATTTTCTGAATTTGTTTTTAGGAATTTTAAGAAATTTATTTCATTTCAATTTTATTGGTGTGTGATGAAGGCTAACATAGTATGTATATGTCTTGGATGCATATTTACCTGAAAGGTACAGTATGTGAAGTATTTTTTTTTTAAACAATCCTTGTTAGATTGGAGGATTGAAATTTTGTGTAAATTAAAAGAAAATAAGGGAATTATTTGATGCATTAATCCATTAAAGAAATAGGATTAGAAGGAACTTTTTTATGTAAATAAGGTGAAAACAACATCTGACATTGGTATACTGTCACTGACTCTCAAATTTACAGATTTCTTTTCACTTTTTTAGCACAAATGAACAGGGACCTTGTCTAACATAAGATATATTTAGGCAAAGAAGTAATTTTATGAAATTGCCAATATAAAATTTCAATATATCTTTTATATTTTATATGAACCAGTCAAAACATACAAAGGGTTATTGTCTTGACATTATTTTGTCCTGCAGGAAAAGACTGGATGCCTCTGTCAAGTCGCCTCCGAGACACAACCCACTATTTGTCTGAGCTTCCACATGACAGAGATTACATGATCAGGGTGAGAGCAGAGAATGATTTTGGTATCAGTGAACCAACAGAACCTTTGTGGCTTCCCAGGGCTACAGGTACGTTAAATAATAGATTTCAAATTTCTAATCAACACTAGATAAGAACATATTTTACGGGCATTACTAGGAAGAAGTAGTACCCTGCTGCTGACCACATCCCATAATTCACCAGTACAAGCATTTCTTATGCTCAGCAGGAGCCTGTTCAGCTCCATAGATAGAATTCTATGAGACTATTACATTCAACATTATTCGAGGTGAATGCTGTCAAAGGTGACTGTACATAAAACATGATACAGTAAAACACCAATCAAACAAGGTTGCTGGGAGGGGAGTGGGTAGGAAAGAAGAGCAAAATGCTTGAGGTATCCAGAGTTGCAAGGGATCCAACATCAGATGATACAAAGAAAAAGAAAGTACCTGGCATCATGATTGCTCGAGCAAGCCCGGATGATCAAGCCATTGATGCTCGAGCGAGCAGTGTTTCACAATATGTCAGAAGTCCTCGAGCTCAGATTTCTGTTGGGAAGTTGTCTGTTACTTTTGAAAAACAAGTTAGACTGGTTATTTTAACTGACTGTCATTACATAAATAAATTACTGTTCAAAAAATGTTGTTTAACCCATAGTAAACAAACATTCATATTTTCATTTGAATGCTCCAGTAAAGAAGCTAATCAATAAATAAAGAAGCACTTGGATGGCAGTTTTATATGAAATATATCAATATTAAACTTTATTGCAATATTTTGTTATGGTATATTTCAGCATTCCCCGGTGTTCCTGTTACCCGGCCAGAGATCATTGACTATGAGGATACTAGAGCCAAGTTGTCCTGGTCACGTGTTGATATACCTGCATTTGGAATGGATGATGCTCCACTTCTCTACATGCTAGAGGTAATGCTATGTACATGTGCCGAGAACATAAAACATTGAAGAGTTAATAAAGTTGAATAACTTTATATCTATGCTTTTGTAATTCTATTACATTGATATAATTTTATTCAGACCGTTGAGGTACTTTGCACATTTTCAAGTGAAAGCATGTAAAATGAAAGAAAAATTCAATTTTAAAGTTAAAAGCTAATTTTACAGCTTTAATTTGATTTTATACAAATTTTATTTTTGAAAGATTCTGACTTTATATATTATAAGTTTAATTGTTTAGATCATATTGTAATTGACATCTTAAGAATCATGAAAATTGAGTGAAAATAATGTTTCAGGTTGAAGAGCCACCACACAAAGATTGGAGAACCATCGCCAGAGATTTAGACGACACTGAGTACATTGTTGAGGGTTTGAGACCAGGTCATGACTACAGGTTTAGGATCCGAGCCAAGACACCAACCGGTATAGTCAGTGAGCCATCACCTGCAGTGTCACTCTACACAAAACTTGGTAGGCTGATTAATTAGGTCTCTCGTATTATAAGTGTTGGTGGTTTGTATATGTTTTGTCTGTCTTTTTATAAGATCTTCACGTGGTTCCTTCCAAAATTTCTTGTTTGATTTCAGTAAAATTTGGTATTAAAGACGGATAAATATTGAATCCTTTCTTTGCTGTGTCAGTTAGGATGTATATAGATCGGGGTAACTTTGTGAAAGTGTAGGTCTGTCTGACAACTAATTATATAAAGATAGAAAGACTAGTGAATTTGTAAATAGAAAACATGAATCTTTTTATGTGGTTGTCATGTTTACATGAAGCGTCTTGCATTCTGTTATTTTCTAAATTTTACCTTGATCATTTGACATTCTTTACCTGTCAACAATAAAACATTTATATCCAAGTCTTTCAGGTTGATAATCTCCCTTTAATTGCAGCCCAGACCAGGGCACCAGTTGACAGACTGGAAGTGTTAGAGTATGAGCCAGATACCAGAAGTGTGAATTTGTCATGGGACCGTGTAGATATTCCCCCATACAATATAGATGAAGAACCATTGATGTACATGTTGGAATACCAGGAACCACCACTGCCTGAGTGGAGAACACTTATTACAGGTAGGTATATGTACATCTTCAAGGTGACGGTGTCCCTCTTGCAAATAAATATAAACAGACAGTGTGCTTACTCCCTATCTGAAACTTAGTATCTAACTGGCTCAGCTGTTTTACAGAAATAAGGGCCAAACATATTTGCTCCACTGTGAGATGAAATATTCTTTTTTTTTAAAAGATTGCAACAACGCTTCAGTTTTCACACAACATTCATCTGCCAATCTTCATATATAATATGCTTGTTTCTGACTTAAAAGCTACCTGTATATTGTGGGATAGGCTATTGCTTTATAAAATTCATAGATACCTGATTGATATATTTTGTCCTGTGACAGGAATACCCACTACCAGATACAGAGTGATGCACCTTGACAGAGAAAGGGACTACAATTTCAGGGTTCGAGCTCTGACACCTTACGGAGTCAGCCCACCCTCCCCAGCTTTGCCTGTAACCATGAGGCAGACACCAGGTCAGTGTTTACTTTCATTTGCTATGTGCTTAAAGGTTTGGATGTCAGATTGGCCACAACAGCGGTGACATGAATAACTAAAAGGGTTTGGAGAGCGGTCATAAAATCAAAGAGCTATAGATATAAATACTATATACTTATACTTTTTTATAAGAATGCAGTATTACCATGTGTCAGTTTCAAAATGTAATGTTTCTATTGGTCAGTTTCACAATCAACGCAGTATTACCATCGGTCAATTTCAAAAAGAAGTAATTCTATTGGTCAGTTTCATGAAGTAGTGTTTCCATTGGTCAGTTTCAAAATTATGCTCAAAAACAAGATATTAGCTGTTACAGCTTTTAGACTGATATCCAAATCATCTGTATAACATTGGCCTTAGTAGTATTAGCTTGGTGAAAAAAGGCACTGTGTCAGACATTAATCATTATCCACATAAGTATGAAATTTTCTGGTTACTCAAGAAAAAAGTAGCCCCTGTAAAATCATACGTTTTGTGTGGCTGAAATTGGACTTTAAGAGTTCAATTTTTAGTACTTGTTTGGGCTTTGAACTAAACACAACTGAGCCGTGCCATGAGAAAACCAACATAATGGGTGTGCGACCAGCATGGATCCAGACCAGCCTGCGCATCCGCGCAGTCTGGTCCGGATCCATGCTGTTCGCTAACAGTTTCTCCAATTCCAATAGGCTTTAAAAGCGAACAGCATGGATCCTGACCAGACTGCGCGGATGCGCAGGCTGGTCTGGATCCATGCTGGTCGCAAAGCCACTATGTTGGTTTTCTCATGGCGCGGCTCATTACTAATGAAAAGAGTCCTATAGCATAATGTATGACAGCATGATTGGTACAGTACCAGTTAGGATTTATGTTTGATAATTTGGTAAAGTAGTTAATACTGTATAGAAAAACACTATTGGACAATTGGACAAGGAGGAATGCCACAGAAGTTTAAGGCAACAAGCAAATTATTTTGTCAGAAAAACTTTTAAATGGCAGTGACTGCTTATGATTTAGTCGTCTGCCAATTCGTTTTTAAGTTTAATTTAAAATTAAAAAGTGAAATCGCAAAGTAAATTGCCCTCATTTAGGTAATTGCTAGTTTTTAACATATGACTTGTGTTATTTTCCTTAACATGTTTTATAACATGTTTTGTTTCTATTGCAGTAACGAGAGGTTTGCCAGAGAAAGTTATAATCTCAGAAGTGGAGCCTCACTCTCTGAGGTTGACATGGCGACGACCAATGTATGACCTTGATAAACCAATCAATTACCAGGTAGAAATGTTGGAATCTCCCTTTTCTGAATGGCGACCAATAGCAACAAGAGTCTTGGAAACCACATATAAAGTCACAGGTATACTTGAAATACTTCACAAACTTCTTTTTGCCTAAGTAAGGTTTGAAAGATTAACTTGAAAAGAATTTGAAAAGCACAGATTTTAAGAGAAAAAAAAAATATATAGAAAAATAAGTGAGCTGTTTCTGTGACCTTGTGGTTAACCTTTAGCCTGCTGGTGGCAAGTGATTCTGCCTTTGCGACCAGTGCAGACAAAGGTCGGCCTCCACATTCTGCAGGCTGATTTTTGTCTGCACTGTTAGCTATTCAGTCAGTAAATTTTCAGTGAACACCCCTTTGAATAATAAATGGTACTGCCCAAATTGAATGATAGACCAGTCCATTTTAGAAATTTAGCAGGCTAAAGGTTACAGTTGCTGACTTCGAATAGTTTGCCTCCAACCATTGTTTGCCTTGCCTCTAGCCATTGTAGATTATGCTATATCTTGACATATTACAGGTCTGAAGCCGACGAGGGACTACCAGTTCCGTGTGATACCTCAGGTAGACACTGGGTACCTCGCTCCTAGTCCATCAGCATCCCTGACCACCATGCCTGGTAAAATTAATTTTGTATTTAGTAATAAAATCCTTTCCATACCAAATATAGAACATAGGGTCTAACTCTAAGGCCACACCAAACTGATTACCTGTTCGTCGGATTAGCACCAATTTGACGGGAAATGAAAAAAAAATATTTTGATTTTTTTTACCACCCGCACCTAGCGTATTTTTGGCGCTGGGTCGAAATCAGTAGGAACGAAGAAAAAAGGTGGAAAAATCCGAAGTTTAAACACACCTTACTGGTAATTTATCATAGCAACGGAAGAACATGTTCTCTAATACAGTCACCGATCCGACTACGTAGTCTCCCTACCGCACAGAAGGGATACCTACCCCGGTAGTATGAGTTTATTCGATTAAATTTTGTAATATTCGATAGCTTTAAAAATTGGGCATAACAAAATGGCAGCCCCCTATGTCTTTTTTTATCTCATGCTGAGATGACGAACTGCAGGTATTTTCAGCAACAGCTGTTGAGATTTTCCCGAGCTGCAGTTTTACAGAGATATTAGGGCTGCTGCGCTATACAATAAGATGAATATTTCCGCAGATACAGTCGTGTAAAACCCGCCGGGGTTATGTGTGTTTCTCAAATGCAGGTTGTTTTTTATACGCCTGAAGGGATGTATTATGTTATGACGCTTGTGTCCGTCTGTCCGTCCGTCTGTCCGTTAGCAATTTCGTGTCCGCTCTGTAACTCTTGAACCCCTGGAAGGATTTCAAGGAAACTTTACACAAATGTTCACCACACCGAGACGATGTGCAGAGCACATGTTTTGGATGTCTTGCTTCAAGGTCAAGGTCACAATTAGGAGTTAAAGGTCATATCAGTCTGTTTCGTGTCCGCTCTGTAACTCTTGAACCCCTTGAAGGATTTCAAAGAAACTTGACATAAATGTTCACCACACCAAGACGATGTGCAGAGCGCATGTTCGGGATGACTTGCTTCAAGGTCAAGGTCACACTTAGGGGTCAAAAGTCATATCAGTTTGTTTCGTGTCCGCTCTGTAACTCTTGAACTGCTGGAAGGATTTCAAAGTAACTTGGAAGAAATGTTCACCACATTGTAACGATGTGCAGAGCGCATGTTCCGGATGACTCTCTTCAAGGTCAAGGTCACACTTAAGGGTCAAAGGTCATATATGACTTTGCTTTTTGTATATTGCTCTGCATTGCAGTGCTCTTGTTTTTATTTGGCAGATCTCTTTTTTGTACTTACAAAATATTTTTTTTTTTAATTACTTCCCTTTTATGTTACTATAAATAGCTTATATTGAAACTTTTTTATTATTGGCCGTAGGGAAAACCGAGACCACTTTTCTGTGGTACAACATAGATGGTACCTTTAATTTTAAGGTGTATATTTTTTACATACCTGTACCTGATAAGGATTTTTTTGTAGACTTTGAATATATTTTTTGTGGACTTAGATTTGTTTTTTGAAGTTTTCCTTTTGTTGTTCCAGTCCTTTTGGGCTACAACAGTCAAGTTCTTAAAATTTTGCTCCCATCCTATGATGTAAGCCTTCGGGCGTATATTGCCCCGCTTGGCGGCGCTCTTGTTTTTTATTGTTCTACAATTCTTTATTTGGTTTGAGTGATATTAAAGATGGTACATGACAATACATCAGGAATTCTAGACATTTGCTTATATGTCACTCAAAAGTGTCAACATTTGTTTTTGTTTACTTTGTATAGTCAAACTCTCAAAGTGCTGGATTTTCATTTGATTTCTGACAGTAAAACCCAGCCTGCAGACTTCGCACTGAATAGTACCACCTCAGATTAACAGGTTCTATAGAGTTCTGTGTGATCTACATTTGTAATAGATACATGTTGTCCAGCACTTCAAAGGTTAAAAGGTCTAATGTCACTAGCAGAGAAAATTGTTAAGTGATATGGGATAAATAAGACATTTCAGAATAATAAAAGCGCTGATATATTTCTTACTTTTTATTGTATGCATCACACATTAAACATTCAATACTCCAAAGACAATGCTGTCTGAATGTTACTTCACACACATTTGTTTTTCCGGCTTATGAATAGAAATACACTTGATTTGGTGATAAACATGACACAAGCGATTATTTAAAAAAAATTATTTCATCGCTCTTCGCTCGCTTCAATAAATGATGATATTTTAATTTTTTTTTCGCTCGCTCGCCCCAAATATTTTTGAAAACAATCCGCAGAACAAGACATCAATTTGGTGTGGCCTAATGTGAAGTTATCTGTATATGCCTTGTATTTAAACATTTATCCAGTTTGTAGATTTGACGATTTATACAGAAATATGATTATCATGTTATTCCATTGAAGCTCTGGCCAACAGTTTTATCTATTGACAGACAAACCATTGAGTAACCGATATTGTATTAATTCTAAACAGTACAGTATGTAGTGTTTGACCAATGGTGATAATAAAGACTTTAATTAAAGAGAAAACACAATGGACACAGGACAAATCTTTCCTGTTGGCCTGTTGGTAATAATAGTGTCATGGTTTTAATTTGGATTTTACGAGCATGAAAGATGCTGTTATACTTGGCCGTCCAGATACTTACACATAACTATAGATAAATATAAATACAGGCATTAATGGTTGTTTCAGAATGCAGTTCTTACCAGTTAGTATGGCTTGCTTTACATACCATACCAAAGTGCACCTTAGCTTTCACGAACAAGCATCATTTTTAGTTTTATGTTGTTGTTTGAATTTAGGTTAAGATGAAGGTATGATAAATATGGTAGCAAGTAAAGCTCTTATTTACTCTATAATTGTTTCAGTCAAACCAAGGTTACCATACAAAGAACCAAAATTGAAAGAGTTGACCCCAGAATCTGTCCAGCTGTCATGGGGATCAGCAGAGACACCTGCATACCAGAGGAAACACTCGCCGATACACTACAAGGTTGAGATGGCAGAGTTGCCATCCAGTAACTGGGTACCAGTAGCAAGAAAGGTACCAGAGACAACATTTAATGTGACAGGACTGAGACCGAACCAGGAGTATAAGTTCCGAGTGTTTGCAGAATCAGACAGTGGTTTGAGTGAACCTAGTATGCCAGTGACACTCTACAGGAAGCCAGGTAAGTTGTTCTTGATATGATTAACTATACATGTATTGGCCTATTGGTCTTCTGTGTTCTGGAAATTTTGATTTGCCTTTAAATATTGAGGCTTTCTTTGATGAAATAACTTATCACTTCTTTTGGTAATTCTGAGTTCTGCAGTTCATTTCTTAGTAGCCTCAAAAGAAGATTGTTTGCAATGCAATTCTGAATTGACTTACTGGAACAGGTGCTTGTTCTTGAGCAAAGGAAGAAAAATCTTTATAATTTCCTCTTTAAGTTAAGGTAATGGACCTGTAATAACAGTCAGCAATTTCCTTGCAACTATGTGTCCTTTGTATGTAAGTTTGAATACAGACACGAAAAATACAAAAACAAATGAAAATTGCCGATTGTCATTACGGGTCCACTACTTTAAGAAATACAATGTTTTGTTCATTTGCATGCAAGAAATATTTTCTAACATTTGTACAGTTATGTACTTGATAAGGATGTGTCAGCAATTGCTTATGTAGCATATTACGCAGCATTGCATGTAATAGATTATTAATCAATATCAAATATTTCTTTCTTCACTGTTGTGAAAGAAGTTTGACATTGTTGTCAGATACTGCAAATATTATATTTATTCATTATGTTATTCTCCATATTTTCAGCACCAAAGTTTGCTTTGAAGGAGCCTTCAATCCGTGATATATCACAGAATATTGTACACCTGACGTGGACACCAGCAGAGATCCCAGACAGTGCCGAGAGTATATCATACATGGTAGAGATGCAGACGCCACCAGGAATCTCTACTTGGAGTGTACTTCACAGAAAGCACCCGTCACCCAGTGTACGTCTTGCTGACCTCAGACCTGATTTAGACTATCTGGTACGAGTGAGAGCACAGTGTGGTTCCTACCGCAGTGAACCTACACATCCTGTCTATATACCAAGACGTGCAGGTAATGATTGAATAAGGTTATTGTTTATTCTGAAGCTTCAACAAGTGAGAAATTGTTTTTACATATACACTCAAATTCTATTCATTCAGCTTTCAGCTTAACTTTGTTTCAATACTTAGGCTTATATATCGAGGGCTCAGAGCGAAACTAGTCTATCTGCTTCTATTTCTGTATACACTTAGACTAGTTTTGCTCTGAGCCCTCGATATGTTAAATAGCAAAGCATCACAGTAAAGAAAAACGTTTCAAATTATGTCAAGCTTTAACGTTTGGTAGATAAAAGACAGATTATAGTGTGTTAATTGGGTGTCAGAAATACAAGATCCTGGAAAACCAAGGAACTGGACAAAAGTAGGTAAATAAAGGGAAATAACTTCCCTGAAATTTAAAGTATTGTAAAGGAGTCCAGAATATTCTAGGATTGACGGAACGCAATGGAAAGTTATTCAAGGACCTTAATGTTGAGTTTAAAACTTTGCTATAACTTGGCGTCAAACAATCTGTTTAGTTGCACAGATATTGCATAAATCTGGAACTATCAGAAAGTATATTGATCAGTACCTAAAAGTGCTGATATCACAGTTGTCTTGTTTCTTCTTTTGTGATATGCTTGTTTGAAGAATACTAATATGTATGAGTTACCTCCCTTCAATGCAAACTTTTAACAGCTCCACCAAGACTGCCAGTAGAGGAGCCGTATGCTGTGGACATTAACTCAGACTATGTGAAACTACAATGGAGATCAGCTGACCTACCAACACATATACAAGATTACGCACCAGTTACATACAGGTATTTAATGGGAGAATAAGAGGGTTGGATAAGTGGATAATGTATCGGCAGCTCATCCACCCCTGTCAAATACAGTAGTAGTATTACTGGAGAGCAAAATTGTGAGTTATTGAAAAGCTTCTAGCTTTCCCAGCAGTCAAGCTATTATATATATGAATGTTGGGAAAAGAGTGTACTGTTTACAAAAAGCTTTAGTTAAAGATTTCTTTTTGCTTTTCTGTTCAGAAGTGTGATATTTACTTGAAAAGCCATGATCATACATTTGCTTACATGAATGTGGAGTTTACCTGTAAGATTAATGCTTATTTTAAGATCTTTATGAATAGTTGACAAGTAATATACTGGATGAAACTTTTTAGTATAAAAGTTTGAAAACTGTGTTTAATATTGTTCAAGATTTGTTTTAAGATATCAGACACATCTTGCAGTCCATGGACTGTGGCAGCAATGGTTTGTTTGCTTAACTGATGAAAAACTAATTGTATACATTTGCAGTTAGACTGTTGCATACACAGTCATTTAATAGACACTTTCACAGGTAAGGTTGGTTTTATGTGGTTGCTGGTTGCATTATGAAAATTTCATTTAATGGAATATATTAATATAGTAGAACTATTTAAGCAGGATTTAAAGTGGTTGCTTTATAAAATAGTTGCTTTATACAGATAGTTGTATGTACATTGATATCTATGTTTATGTTTAGACATTTTAATAGCAGATTAATGATTACCTGGTATTTGAAGAAGAGACTAAAAGGAACATGTATTACATCAAGTAGAAAATAATATCTGTTTACATTTCAGACTGGAAGCACAAGAATTCCCTGATACTAACTGGGTCACTATCGCACGTGGCATCCCACACACTGACTTCAAGGTGACAGGTTTGAACCCACAGAGGGACTATAATTTCAGAATAAGAGCAGAAAATGAGTACGGGTTGAGTGACCCAACACACCCAATGTTGATAAGGAAAAGATCAGGTAAGGGAACTATTTCTTGTTTTTAATCTGATGATGTTGCTAATTAAAAAATGCCAGGAAAAAAATCAGTTTGAGCCCTGACCTTGTCTTGATGTAGCCAGCAGTTTAATTGAAACTTTATTTTTATTATCTTTGAGAGACTAATTTTCGGGGATGTATCAGTCCACAAAAGTATAAAACTCCTACTCTATAATGTAAAATGTAGAATCCACGAATTTTAAAGGGTTTATGAACATATTGAGGTACCCAGAAAATCAAAGGAGGTCATACTGTATTCAGCATGAGAATTCAGATAGCGGCAGAAAATTCTCGGAGCCGTGAAAGATATATTGATTTGGTACATTAGATGAACAAAACCGGAGGTACCAAATATCATCAATATTCAAAATAACTTTAAGCAAAATGAAATAAAAATAAAAGATGCCAGTTTAACAGAAGAAATCGAAAACAAGAGTTTGTCTTTGAAAGACTTGTCGGAAGATCAATACCTTATTAGAGCAAAAGAAACAGAAGCTACAAATAGTCTTGTAGTTGCATCAGCTGATGAGATCAACATGGCGTCATCGGAAAATGAATCATTTCTTATTGAAAATTGTCAAATGGTTCAACACGATGGAACTGGACTAATAGGAAACAAAAATATTACTGGGGAAATAAATGATATTTCTGATAGTAAAATGAAAGAAGGTGTTAAAGAATTAATTGACAAAGAAAATGTTAAAGAATTACAAACGAACAAAGTCGTAGAAAAGGAGGATGAAGTATCTGAACAAGAAATATCACCACAAACAGCAAAGACGGAATCTGCAGTTATAGATCTTGACAAATTAGATAATGTTACTTTTAAAGAAAGCGAACAAGAAGTGTCTGAACAACAAGTAATTCCAGAGTATTTGAAGAAAGAAAGTGAAGTCCCTGGCATTGAAAAACTTTGTACTGTTGAAAAAGCTATGGATGTGTCGATAAAGACAATGCAAAACAATGCATATTCAAATGAAGTGAATGAAGAATACATAATTCCGGAGAGCGCAAATAAAGATAAGGCTACACCTGATATAATTGAGGATAAACAATTGGTGGAAGAGATACGTGCACCAAAGGAAGGCAAATCTGAGCCTACAGTAGAAGTTTTATCAGATGACACAAATGTACAGGTGACAGAGGGCATTCCAGTAAAACTCCGTTGGAAAATCAGAGGTGAGAATTTAATTTAATAATAATGTAATAACTTCTAATGACGTGACTGATTCAGAGTATATGTATGCAATTTTAAGCGGGTCCACAGACAAGTGAATTCTGTTTGTCGTTGCCCTGGTGTATCAGCTTGTTCTCCCCAACATTTAAAACAATTAAATAATTTTCAGTATTAAACATGTGACAGGCCCTTTCCGATTGAAGCCCTTTCCGATCAGCGCGGTTTATGCAATGACCCGTATTTTGTCTATAATTCATTTAAAAATCGAAAATTGATAATATTTTTTCTTAATTTATTTTCTTTTTGATTTGTTAAATGAAATATGAAGAAATATTTCAATAATTTCAAATAATAAACATGTGACAGGCCCTTTCCGATCATGTTATGTCCTTTCCGATCAGCGCGGTTTATGCCATGACTCGTATTTTGTCTATAATTCATTTAAAAATAAAATGATAACTTTTTTTTCATAATTTATTTTCTTTTATTATGTCTTAATGACATATGAAGAAATAATTAAATAAATTCCAATAATAAACATATGGCAGGCCCTTTCCGATCATGTTAAGTCCTTTTTGCAAATATGCAAATATTTATATATTTCTATACTATGATGTAAATTATTTGATAGCTGCTTTTAGCAATGTATTTTTTTTATGTCACAACACTGTTAATTGATAGCAAACTTTCAAACCTTGAACAACAACAAGTGTACTTTTATTTTTTTCAATCACTGAACATCAAACAAAGGGATTAAAATATTTTTTAGTTTTGTAACTATTATCAAAAGTACCTTTAATCATCAAAGTCACATTTTTAATCATTGAACAAACAAATGGATTAAAAGATAACCTTGTAAATAACTGATGTTTAAAGTTTATGGTCAACTCTACTAACAAACATCATAAAATATTTTTTTTATGTATTAACCTAATTATAATACATATGAAATTATTCATAACTATACAACTTCCCCCCCCCCCCCCCCCCCCCCCCGCAAAAAAAAACAACAACAACATTATAATCATATTTAATAATAAAAACAAATAAGGGGTGAAAAGTCTTCATATGCTTTAAAACACCAGACTTTTCACCCCAAAATTGGGAGTGAAAAGTCTTTGGAGGAACAGTCTTGGGGGTGAAACGTCTGACACCCCGCCTGATTGTATGTCATTTTACAGTTACGTCCCTTAGATTAATATCCTCCATTTACTATGCAACGCTGGAACATACGAAAACACTGTTTCTGGGACATAGCTTTTTCTTAGAACTCTTTTGATATTGCTACAACAGTAATTTAAGTAATGTCTGATATATTAGTTCTAGCTGCCAAAACGTAAACTCTGACATGCATATTGTCCGTCCGTCTGTTTGTCCGTCACAGTTCTTCTTCTTAACAGGCTGGTAATTAACATTGCCCGATCGGGCTTATGACACAAAAAGTAATATTTCTTGACAAATAATGAAGATATTTCTTTCAAACTTGGTCCATTTATTAAGCATTACATATAATGCTTATCAAGATAGAAATAACTTTGTTGCCTTCAGTTTAGTTAGAATTACTTCCCTTTTTCAGATTTTTATGATGCATAATTTTTGAAGTCCAAAAATATTATGTTTTAATGCAATGTTTAAAACAGAAGAGGGTTCAATGGCTTTCTAGTGCTCCAAACTTGTGCGCCAATACCTTTATTCTATATATTTAGGGTAAATACTTTCTTTGTAGTGCAGATGTATGAGCAATTTTTTTAGCACTAACATTTCTCTATAATGTTGTAAGTGAAAGCAGAGTAAAATGCTTACATTCATGTACTAGCGCAATAATTTAGAGCATTAGAAAGCCATTTAACCCTTTTTTGTTTTAAACTTAGCATTAGAACATTGTTTTTTTGGACTTCAAAGATTATGCGTCATAAAAATCTGAAAAGGGGAAATAATTCTACCAAAACTGAAGGCAACCAAAAATTATTTTTATTCTAATTTGTATCATTTGTTATGCTTAACAAATGGACCAAGTTTGAAAGAAATATGTTCATTATTTTTCAAGAAATATTACTTTTTGTGTCATAAGCCCGATCGGGCAATGTTACCAGCCTGCTTAATACTACACTCCCTCATAATAATGAAGATTATGTGTAGTTCGAATCTAGTCGAACTAATCCGACGTATACAGTTTGTTTTATATTGTGTTGGTGGCTGCAAAAGTCGGAAATCAAAAAGCAGCCACTCAGCCACAGTAAGCTTGTCTAAGTTCGAATCTTGTTCGGAGGATAATTAAGGATTTGATGAATATTCGACGTTTTGAAATTGGCAGTGGCTAGGATTACGGTACCGTAATCCTAGCTTCTGGTTCTAGGATTACGGAAGTTCCGTATTTCCAGAAAATCCTATGAGGGTAGGCTAGGATTACGGAAGAATGTAAGAGGCATCAAGTATATGTAAGAACATGCATAAATGATGTTGTAAACTTACTTATTTCACTGAAATAGCGATTTTTTCATGCCTACCGTATTACATGTATTTCGTGTTATCGATCTGCCATTTTGGGTTAGTCGAGTTTTCCGTGAAGAAACAGGGGAAGTCAACACCTGTATACATACGTTTTCTTTCCAAAAGCATACTAAATATAAACTTTTTTTTGAAAATGACAGACAAATGTAAAATTATATTCTTAATGATAGCTCAAAAGGATTTTAAAAAATATTTTATACTTTAAATTTTATGATTTGATTTTGCCTGTGACTTTAGATCAAGTTCCGCGCATATAGAATCGGGCGAAATCAACACCCGTATGTACGACAGGAATACAAATCGCTATTTTAAGTGAAATAAGTAAGTTTACAACATTATTTATTCATGTCCTAACATATATTTGATGCCTCTTACATACTTCCGTAATAAATCCTAGCCTATCCTCATAGGATTATCTAGGAAATTACGGAACTTCCGTAATCCTAGAATTGAAGGCTAGGATTACGGTACCGTAATCGTAGCCACTGCCTTTGAAATTTGAGCATCACCAAATCACAGAAAGAAGGTGTTGTTTTACATAAAAAATGCACAGCATATAAAATAAGTAGATTATACAATACAGAATTCTAAAAAAAACAATTATTGTCAACTTATTGTTGGATTCTTGAATTAGTAAAAATGGACCACATTTAGCATGTTAAGCAGTTTAGGGGTCACCCTTCTGGACAGTGAAGTGCCTTTAAAATCTTACCATTTGCAAAGAAATGTTGCAAATCTTCGTTTTGATGCATTTGCAACAATGTATGAGTTCTGAAATTTCGAATAACTAGGTTAAACATCATTTTCAGACATTTTGATTTATTTCTTTACAAATGGAATTCGTTTTAAAAGGTGGACAACTTCTTGAGAATATTTGATGTTCAGGACAGAGGTCAGCATTAAATCTCCCGCATTGAATGTACGCACGCATAAACCTACGTTAAACCTAACCCTAACCTATAGTCAGTATTTAGCACACTCAATATGTGCGTATATCTAATAGGGGCGATTTAATGTTGGTGTCAGTACAGAACGTGACAATACATTTAAACATTTATTGGACAGGGATTTCTGGTAAACATATTGTCCGTTTACCAATAATTGTTAGATGTTGAAGTATACGGTTCATTATATCTTTTTTTATGGAATAATCGTGTCTGTTTCACAAAAGTCATTATGTTCGTTTGTTAATGACAAACTGTGAAATATTGCATATTATAGACAAATAGAAAAGTGACAATCCTCAAATTAAAAAATATGCAATTGTATCTAAGGGAAACAACTATTGTAAGCAGATGTACATAATGACTTGCCACAGGGCCCTCGTTTGCCGATTTTTGGGGCCGAAATTCCCCCCTCGAAATAGTATGTTTTTTTCCCCCCAAGTATAGAAAAATTCCCCCTCGAAAGAAAAAAAAATTCAAGAAAAAAATCGATACCCGATAGTCTTAGGAGCGTCTCGTAAC
The DNA here is from genome assembly GCF_021730395.1 of Mercenaria mercenaria. Classification (NCBI taxonomy): domain Eukaryota; kingdom Metazoa; phylum Mollusca; class Bivalvia; order Venerida; family Veneridae; genus Mercenaria; species Mercenaria mercenaria. The sequence goes on from NC_069378.1 coordinate 7,160,964, forward strand.
TTAATGGGCCTGATAAAGTTTTACTGATCCGTATAATACGCGCGTTTTTCAGTTCCCCGGATGCGTGTATGCAAAGTTACTTCCCTTTGGAAAAAAATGTCGCATAATGCAAAATCATACCTTAAAAAGATCACGGATGCAACAGGGGCGAAATGCGCAAAGATAGATTTGCTTTTTAAGCAGCATGCCCTCAAAAAACAAACTACTGTCACGGACACCGCTGTTTCACCAGGGCCAGACATGCACGATCAGGTAGATATGATGAAGGGAAGCCCTGCTCCGGCTGCTGCTGAGACAATGTCCGTGGATACTGCTAGTGCTACCGATAATGACGATGATGTTAGTGTGAATAATTTTATATTAAACTCTGAATAATTTTTGCTAAGAAATATTTGACCTCAATTTAAATTTTTTGTTGTGTTGTGCATAAAGTAAACCTCAGAGAAAATATCAACTTCAAGGGCAAAACCAAGCCAAGGATCGAACCAGTCAGTGTCGGTGTCAGTAAGGGGTTATGATCAGATGTCATATCTCCAGAATGAATTCCCCCTTCCCTTGAAAACGACGCGAAATTCCCCCCTCCAAGGGCCCCGGCCCCAATCCCCCAAAATGTAGAGAGGGCCCTGCTGAGTTGCATGAAACGAACATGATTAATCTATAAAAGGAGAATTACAAACTGTAAAACTAAGTTCTAACAATTGTTTGTAAGCGCTCAGCATATTTACTGACAATGTAGTTATTCAATATATGTTTTCCCATTGTGTCCCATACATTCTCGTATTTAAAATATTCTCAAAAAGTTGTCCCCCTTTGAAAAACAATTCCATTTGTAAAGAAATGAAAATAAACATTCTCAAAATTCCTGAGAACAATGTTTTACCTAGTTATTCGACATGTCAGCACTCGTACATTGTTGCAAATGCATCAAAAGGAAGACTTGCAACATCTCTTTGAAAATGGTGAGATTTAAATGCCCTACACTGTCCATAAAGGTGAACTCTTCATGTGGTCCCTTTTAGGAAATTCTCCACCATTAAAGCTGGAAAGTCGCCATATGACCTAAAATTGTGTCGGTGCGACGTTAAACCCAACAAAATAAATAAATACTTTTAGGAAATTCAATCAGTTAATTTACATTCAGTTTCTAGAATAATATATCTGTTCTATAAGCTGTTTAATTTTCATGTAAAACAATTCTTTCTTTCTATGATTTGGTGATGTTTAAATTTTAATATGTCGAGTATCCATCTAATTCTTAAAGTAAACCTTGGGAGAGAAAATGCAAAGGTCCCCACTGGTCCAAAACTCTGCCATCCTTGAAGGGATTTTGATATTATTTGGCACAAATGTACCCCATAATAAGACAATGTGTCGTGCACAACTTTCAGACCCCTAGCTTAAAGTTCAAGGTCACAGTTAGCAGTCAAATGTTAACATGACATGAACATGGTCTGTTTCGTGTCCCATTCATAACTCTGTCGATCATCAATGGATTTTAATATTACTTGGCACAAATATTTTCCATGATGAGATGACATGCCATGTGCAACACCCAGAACACTAGCTCAAAGGTTAAGGTCACAATTGGAGGTCAAAGGTATACATGTCTTTTTTCCTGTCCTGTCCAGAACTGTGCCTTCTATAAAGGGATTACAATATTACTTGGCATAAATGTTTCTCATGATGAGGTGATGTGTCATGCACAACACCTAGAACCCTAGCTTAAAGTTCTAGGTCACACTTGGAGATCAAAGGTCAGTAGGATTTTTTTCCTGTTTGGTCTATAACTTGGTCATGCAAAACAGGATTTAAATATCAGTTTGCACAAATATTCCCCTGGAGTGGGACAAAGTCTCATGCGCAAAACCTGGGCCCTTAGCTGCAAGGTCAAGGACACACTTGGATGTCAAAGGTCAAAAGGGCTTTTTTCCTGTCCAGTCTGTAACTCAACAATCCTTAAAGGGATTTTAATATTACTTGGCACAAATCTTCAACACCATGAGACGGAGTGTCATGTGCAAGAACCAAGTCCCTAGGTCTAAGGTCACTCTTCCTCTGTGGTACAACATGCATGTTACATCCAAACATCCAATATTTAGGTGTATTTTGACCTTTCTTTATCAGGTAAAGAGTTTCTTGTGGACTTATATCATATAGATTTTTTTTTTTTTTTTTTTTTTTAAGGATTAATTTTCCTTTGTTGTTACTGTAAAAACTGTAGATTTTTAAATATGAATATTTTAATCCGAGTGTTTTGTTATAACATATTGTATTGTCCGTAAGTATTGACCTGGCACTCGTGAATATTCCGTATATTTCCGTAAATTAATTTTCGGTGTCCGAACATAAATAGCGATATAACTAAAAATTACATATATCGATCTTAATTGATATACTTTAGCATGTGCAGGTTGCTGTGCGGACAAAGCGTTTACCTGCCAATATCAGGATTGTAGGTTCGAGTCCTACGTCTGACCATATCTTTTTTCCCCCAAATTTTTTTATGCAGACATACCACTCATTTGATCAAAGGTATCGTGATATTTATGGTTCATTTATTAAGAGTAATCATATAAATAAAGATATTTACCCGTTGTAAAAAGTGGAATAGAAGTATTTTAAATGTATCTTAGATAAAAAGACAAATTATCTGTCACCAGCATTCCAGAAAATAAATACTACAAGAGAAAACAATTAAAATTCATGACATATGACACATAAAATAATGTAAACAATAAAATTACAATACAATAAATTGAAAAAAAAGATCTATTCATTAAGTGATTTCAAACCCGTGTGAACGTGCGTGGAAGTCAGTCACCTTACCTCTATGCCACCATGTCATCGATTAACTTTACATGTTACTTTAGTAATGTAGATACTTTCAGGATACTAATATTGCGTAAATTAACGAAAAAGCCCGAAAATATTGGCGTAGACTAATGAGTGCCAGGTCAGTACGGACAATATATATAGTACAATATTGTTTATACATCATTGGCAGATATCAGTTCATTATGTTCAACTGCAGTAGAGAAAATTAGGTACTTTGTATTGCATGGCAATACTTCATTCACTTGTTTTCTTCAACTTTACTTTAAATTACTGTAAAATTATGATTAAACATTCATTACAAGTCAGAACTTTTGCATAAATTTTGTATTTCAGAAAACTATATGAGTCCTAATCGTTTTGTGTATGATAAATACATACTAAGTCTTGTAAACAGGCTGTCAGTCATAATGAAGGATCATGTTTGGAGAAATTATTCAAAACATCAAAGCAAATTAACCAACCTCAAAGTACAGTTATTGAACGAATGTATACAAATTCTCAATTCTATAAGAAATTTTTGTTTGAAGGTCTTTGTTTTTGAGAACTAGTGCAACTGATCACAGAAACCAGAAAATTATATATGAGACACATTAAGAGGATTACGGCCATCATTGTTCAATGATGAAGTTTAAGGTATTTCCGCAAATTGAAATTAGAAATCCATGTGAAAAATCAGAACCCTCGAAACAGCTTTCGAAATGCAAGGACACAAAAAATATATGATAAAAATTGAAAAGATATATCTGTTGGTAAACTTGTGAGCATGAAAGCTACGCTGAACCCTACCTCCACAGTGCTTTGGAAGAAAATGAGTGAACATTTTTGGTGCAAAATTTCGGTATCGTATGCAACCTAAATTGTTATAAAACATTTATTTTCAAATCAAAGAAATGCCAAAATAGTGCATACGAGCGTTACTTTTTCAAGAAAATGTCGTTAAACATTCTAATGCGCAAAACACGAGCACAGTTTTTCTAAAATATTTCGCCGCCATGTTTATTTCAAGGAATAAAATATATGATTGTTCTTTTACCTGAGATTCCTTACTGAAATATGTATGTCTCCTTATTCATGGTTAGAGATATCCATTTAGTATAGTTTTTCACTGTCCGATCTCCAAAATGTGTTACCGATCCTTCACATTTAAAGAATAAACGCAATGTGTAATGATAGTTTTTCGCTTTAACACATCTCCCTTGGACAAGAAAGCCGTTTCACTTAAAATTTGTAAGCATCCGCTGACAAAATATTACTAAAGATCGAAACTTTTTCTAAAATAAAGTTGAATTTCAATCATTTTCAAAAACTGTAAATATTACACACTGTGTTGAATTTATAAATAAAACAAAAATCCCAAAAATAAACCATTTTAGATCTTTCCGGGAACTATACGTTTCAGCCGAACAACGCATTTCAAGATGACACAAAAACTGATTTCTCTTCGTAAACAGTGTCAAAGTTCACCTGAGGAACATTGCTGAAAAAGTAAAAGTGCTTAATTGTTTCAGTTTTACGTCCTGTAGAAAACAATCAACTTTCAACTTTAAATGCATAGATGTTCTATAATTAGTCCAATATAAGAAACCCTCCGATCTTTTCCGTGAGAAATAAAACGAAGCAAATTTAACTATTTGTTTACACTTCAACCATGTGAAATTAAAGGCATGTATTATCACGAGACTCCCGTGCATTTTGAACCTCGTGGTGAATAAACTGAATTTACTTTAAAGTATGGTGTCTCAGTTGAGCCAGTTATTTGTTATTTCAGAGAACATACATTAAAGGAGTGTTTATGAGATTATGCATGTGTACGAATATTTACAAGTCTACTTTATATTAACGACGATAACAAGTGTGCACTCGGCAAATAGCAAGTCTATCATTTTCAGGTGTATACTGAACACTGATCCCAATGTTCGTAATTTTCAATATTAAAGAACTCGTTATCCTCGGTTTCGTAGACAGTCTTAGTACTGGACCGCTGTTTCTGCTGTCAACACAGCAGTAATGTAAAGTCAATGTCCATTTATATGCCGGAATTTCAATGCACATTTATTATCAGTTTAAATCTATGAAAATGTGAAAAAATATCATTGTTTAACGAAGAACCAAGATGCAGAAAAGTTACTTTTGATATATTGCTGATTTTAATCATCAGGTTTTCGCGTGAGAAGTTCAACTGACTGCATTTTGTAAAATGTTTCGTAGTTATCTACAACTGTATACAAATTGTATTACCTCCTTACATATTTGGCTGTACATTTTTTCTGCGATTTATTCTCACTGTGTTTTCAAAAACATGCTGCATTATTCTCATATTGTTTAAAAAGTCGATAGATCAAAATTGGTTAGTTTACGAGGCATGAAACATCTAATAAGGAATCACTATACACATCGAACTTGTCCTGGACCAGTATGCGGAAATACTGTGGCCTAATGTTTCAAGATTGTCTAAAAATATTTCGATTGTTTTTATAATTTATAAATATACAATCACGTATGAGTGAGAAAGTTACGTTCAGTATATAATTTCGGTAGTTACCGCAGGAAGTGCCGAAAATTCCATTTCCACCAAATTTTCCGTGAGATAAGCAGCGCGTAAGTACATAAATTCCACTATAATAAATTAAACCTTTCTGATACTTGACAATCCTTGAAAAGAATTTCGGATCGTTGTCAAATCTTGTTCACATTAAGTCTGAGACTTGTCTTACAATTTTAGGCAGTTTGGTACACCATACGTATAAAAATCATTGTCCGCACATTGCACTACTTTTATGTATGCTGAAAATAGCAATATGTACAGATTTATTTTAGTTTTAATACATGAGGTGGTAAGGTTTGAAAACAGATTTTGTAATAAGTTTAGTTCTATTCAGAAAGACAATTCTCCTATGCACTAATTGATACTTTGAACTAACTTTTGCCATTCATGAATTTTTAATAAAGTATTTTGAAAGGATTTATAAATCTAACCAAAAATTTGGAAAAATACAGGTAAAATATCTTCTTTGTTTATTTCCAAATTTTAGTTTTACTTTTTATACAGCTACTTTTAGTTCAGGTCTTGAAAACTGGGCTGTTTTTGTATTCTGGAACAGCTGCATTTGAAAGCTTTTGTTCACTATATTTTCACACTTCAAATGAAGGTCACTCTAAATTCAAGATGGCGGAAGTACCTTAAAAAATAAAACATGTCTTTTGATATTTTTAGTTTAATTGTAGGGGTAAAGAACTTTTGCAAGTAACATGTTGCCCTTGATAATTTATGCCTCAATTTTCTAGGTATAGCACTTTCGAACGTGAACATTTATAAAGGTGGGCAGAAAGTTGAGACGAGTGGCAGCATCCATGTAGATATTTCGGACGACGTAATTTCGCTGATTATTGACAACGTCACTATTACTGATGAAGCAGTCTACTCTGTAAGAATACAAGAATCAGAGAGAGACTATGGTGAAGTTAGATTGAAAGTCGACACTTCTGTCAGTACTGAAGGAAAGGAGAGGTAACATCATGTTTAACCTGCTAAATTTCAAAAATGGACTGGTCCATCATTCAATATGGGCAATAGCATTTATTATTTGAAGGAGTGTTCAATGAAAAATTACTGACTGAATAACGCAGTGCAAACCATGATCAGTCTGCACGGATGTGCAGGCTGATCTTGGTCTGCACTGATCGCAAAGGCAAAATCACTGGCCGCCAGCAGGCTAAAGGTTAAAAAAAACTAATTCCTTCTAAATTGTTCCTGTCTGACACCATTATTTTACTGTTAGAATTTTTCTTATACAACATTTTAGAGTTATTGACCTTCGAAATTCCTAATCAGTAACTTTTCTGTTGTTTTCCAAGAGATGCTAGTAATTAGTTTTTGAACTTTTCTGAATCCATTTTTAGCTCACCTGTCACATAGTGACAAGGTGAGCTTTTGTGATCACCCTTCGTCCGTCGTCTGTCGTCAGTCCGTCCGTCTGTCTCGTGCGTCCGTGCATAAACAATTTCTTGTCTGCACGATAGTGGTTTCATTTATGATTTTATTTTAACCAAACTTGCACACAACTTGTATCACCATAAGGTCTCGATTCCTTTCTTGAACTGGCCAGATCCCATTACAGGTTCCAGAGTTATGGCCCCTGAAAGGGCCAAAATTAGCTATTTTGACCTTGTCTGCACAATAGCAGCTTTATTTATAACTTGATTTTTACCAAACTGGCACACAACTTGTATCACCATAAGATCTTGGTTCCTTTCTTGAAGTGGTCAGATTTCCTTATGGGTTCCAGAGTTATGGCCCCTGAAAGGGCCAGCATTAGCTATTTTGACCTTGTCTGCACAATAGCAGCTTCATTTATGATTTATTTTAACCAAACTTGCACACAACTTGTATCACCATATGATCTTGGTTCCTTTCTTGAACTGGCCAGATTCCGTTATGGGTTCCAGAGTGATGGCCCCTGAAAGGGCCAAAATTAGCTATTTTGACCTTGTCTGCACAATAGCAGCTTCATTTATGATTTGAATTTAATCAAACTTGCACAAAACTTGTGTCACCATAAGATCTCGGTTCCTTTCTTGAACCGGCCAGATCCCATAATGGATTCCAGAGTTATGGCCCCTGAAAGGGCCAAAATTAGCTTTTTTGACCTTGTCTGCACAATAGCAGCTTCATTTATGATTTGATTTTAACCAAACTTGCACAAAACATGTATCACCACAAGATCTTGGTTCCTTTCTTGAACTGGCCAGATTCCTTCATGGGTTCCAGAGTTATGGCCCCCTAAAGGTCCAAAATTTGCTATTTTGGCTTTTGCAGCCATATAGAGACTTCATTTATGGTTTTATTTGATACAAACTTCCAAAATATCTTCAACAACAATAAATCTTGGATTCCATGACAAATCAGATCCATTCGTAGGTTCCAGAGTTATTTTATATCTGATTAACTCCCCTGAGTGTAATCAAAATGGATTTATATCAGTAAGTACTTATAGGACTTATTTGAAATTTCATTATTGTTGGACTGAGCCAATAAGGGTAGATAACTATGGACTGATTTTATGTCAAATTACCTCCCTTTATTTCAAATTAAAATGGGTATATCTCCGTAACTAATGAAGATACTGATCTGAAATTGCATTTATGTCAACAGATTTATTTGGCAGATCCTTCTTTTGTTAACTTACAATCATTTTTATGCCCCCGGCATCTACTGATGCGGGAGGCATATATTAATCGTCCTGTCCATCCGTCCGTCCGTCCGAGCTCACATTTGCATACTAAGGTGGCTATAGGAACAATAGGTAACTGTACTTTTTCTTTGATGTCATTCATTCCGTAAGGCTTTTATGTGGCTATTTTTCTCTTACGTGGCTAAAAGAACAATAGAGAGAACAAAAAAAGAGTAGCCACATAAGTATCCATATGTAGGAACGTGCGTTTGTTCGTCCGTCCATCTGAGGTTAACCAAATGGGACCGTTTCGTCTAGCATCAATACCCCTTACTAGAATGACTTGATACAAATGCAGATGTAACCTGTGACCATTCCTCATCTTCAGACATCACCTGACCTCAGTTTGACCATGACCTTGACCTCATTTTGGACTTAGATTGCTTTATATGGGCCATCTCTTGGTTAACCAAATGGAACCGTTTCGTCTAGCATCAATACCGCTTACAAGAATAAATTGATACTAATACAGATGTAACCTGTGACCATTCCTTATCTTCAAACATCACCTGACCTCAGTTTGACCTTGACCTTGACCTCATATTGGACTTAGGTTGCTTTATATGGGCCATCTGTTGGTTAACCAAACAGGACCGTTTTGTCTAACATTAATACCGCTTACAAGAATGAATTGATACTAATACAGATGTAACCTGTGACCATTCCTCATCTTCAAACATCACCTGACCTCAGTTTGACCTTGACCTCGTTTTGGACTTAGGTTGCTTTGTATCGACAAGGATGCCACCGGGGGCAACAAGCGTTTATTGAACGCAGCTCCTTGTTTTTTAATTACTTCCCTTTTACGTTACTATAAATAGCTTGTTTTTAGTAACTTTTTTATTATTGGCCGTAGGGAAAAACCGAGACCACTTTTCTGTGGTACAACATGGATGGTACCTCCAATTTTTAGGTATATTTTGACATATCTGTACCTTGTAAGAATTTTTTTTTCTTTTTGGTTTAATTTCTTCCCTTTGTTGTTCCTGTCTTTTGGACTTAGATATTTTTTCTGAGGACCTTCTTGTCTTCAAGTGCAATGATAACAGGTGAGCGATAAAGGGCCATCATGGCCCTCTTGTTAATGGTTACTGCCCAATTCTAAAAAAAAAAAACATGCTTTTATCTTAATACTGTACAAAAATTATTCTGTCAATTTTTGTTTGAAATAGTTAAATCCCTGACATGATCATTAGTATTAGTAATTTTATGTAAAACTGGAAAGAAAGTAATTAAGTGATCTTTAGGCAGTAATCATTAAAAAATTTACAAGGGTTGTACCTTGTTTTAGAATAAATTGAAATTTTGACGTATATGTGCAAATGGAGGTTTGTTACTTTGGAGATGCATTACTAAGAACCTCCAAGAGGTGTTAGATTATAAGCTGATGTCTACTCTTTTCATCACATGTTAATTATCCTTTTTTTAGCTAATTTATCAAAATGTTACAGTGCTGCGCCAGAGGAGCCACAGTTTGTTGTAGAGCCAGTTGTGGATGTGGAGGATGGGAGGAGGTTGTCTATCAAGTGTTCTGTTACTGGTAAATAATTTAAGCCGTGCCATGAGAAAACCAACATAGTGTGTTTGCGACCAGCATGAATCCAGACCAGCCTGCGCATCTGCGCAGTCTGGTCAGGATCCATGCTGTTCGCTTTCAATTAGAGAAACCGACAGTGAACGGCATGGATCCAGACCAGACTGCGCGGATGCGCAGGCTGGTCTGGATCCATGCTGGTCGCAAAACCACTATGTTGTTTTCTCATGGTGCGGCTCAATTTTAAGCTTTCCTTACATTTAAGGTAGTGGAACCTTGAAGACAGATGGCAAATTACGTTTTCTCCATACGCTATTTTAGTATTTTCTGTTTTGTACGGAAAGTTATTTGCACGTTGAGCTAATTTTTGTCCTGTAATATGCCGACTTGCCTAATGAGAATACGTAATTGCCAAGTGTCATGACAGGTCCGCTACATTTTCTGCAAAATGGACTGAAGAAAGTGAAACAAGCTGAAAATTGTAATGTTTATCTCTGTGGAGTGATTAGAAGATATATGTTTTTCAGTCTGATATTTCTTGACAAGGAAAGTCATTGTCTAAATGATGCTTGCAATCCTTAGATCTGTGCTACGTAAATACTCTCGAAATTGATATAATGACTTGACAGAAGACAATTTTTTTTACAAAAGTCATACAAGGTTCACACGTTGACTGATGTAGAAAAGATGTCAGTTACTTCCGAAAAACAAGATAGTTCCGGTTGGAAATTTAAGAACATTAAGTAAGTTAACCGATTCTTGCATGACTGAAGGGACTTTCCTGTGCTTTGCCGGTGTTGGAAAAACTCACCTTACATGTGCACCCCTGTGTGTAAGATGACTCTTGTGCTGTAAATTATAAATTAATTGGTACCGGTAAATTCAACGTTACTATAATAATAATAGAATAATGCTTTAAAGAAAAGCATTCATTTTATTTCATTTCTGCTATTATTTTGAGAATATGGTATGTAAGAAAAAGAATCTTATCACTGATAAAAAAAAGAAGGTGTTGATGGAAATATCAGAATCTCATTTAACTGTTTAGGCAGTAACTTGTTACCACCTGAACAGATACCGTCGAGCCATCTATTTCAGTCCGCACCTTTCACCAGTGAAAGTGTCTTGTATAATTGCATTATTGCATCAGTATGTAAAGGCATGTTTTTCAATGGAAAGAAAATGATATAATTTTATACAATGCTACTGTCTGAAATACATTTAGGATTTCCTGCACCAGAAGTCACTTGGTATCACCATGGGAAACAACTGGATCAAGATGCATTATGGGACATTTACAGCAAAGATGGCTACAACTACCTTGGTGTGGGTGACCCATCTGTACTGAACTGTGAAGAGATTGTATGCCGGGTAGAAAATGACCTTGGATATGTACAGAGAGTAGTTCGTGTGAAAAGTGATGGTACATAATTATATATTTTTGTTTACGTCATAAGTTTGTCCATAATACCATATTATGTTTTATTATCCCAAAGACCACATCCTGAAATATTTATTAGCATTGAAAATACATCTTCAGCAGCAACTAAGTTTGTTTTATTTGATTTAAGGCATAAAATCTGTAAAAACATCCTTTGAAACATAGAAACTAACCAAGGGAAACAACAGCAGACTGAATGTTTTGATTGAGTCTGTCATGATACTTTTATACAAAGGACTCAATAGTGCATTGTTGTGTAAAATTATTATAAAAATCATTTCAATGCTTGTAGGTTATTGAAATGAATGATATGATAAATGACCATGCTCAATATTGTTTCAGATCTGTGTAATCCTGATTGGATACATATTGTGACTAGGGATTCAAACCTCGGCCAGAAAGTGATAACTATAGATAATTATTATGTTTTTGTTATTTTTTTGTTCGATGTAGCTTCACACCAACATAATAGGTCATATGGAGACTTTGTATCTTTTCATGATGAAGACCCTCACATGCCCCTCAGAGCTTTATTTCAGGCATGGACAGGCACCAGCTGAGACTTCCACAAGCCAGCTGAATTGCTTTAAATTCTCACATGAAAGAATTCTACACCCCAAGCAACATGTTTTTGAAGTTACGTATATTAATTGATTTATATAGTGGCTTTGTGTTCCAGGAGAGGAAGTATACTGTGAACCAGTTTTGCCACCAGTAAGTCCAGAGCCATCAGAGGTTACAGAATCATCTCCTAGCATAAAAATAGAGATTTCGGAAATAGTCGTAAGTTTATCATACAAAAATCTACTTCTAAAATTAAATAGGTATCTAGAGCCCGCCCGCTTAGCCCAATAGGTAAGAGCGTTGGTCTACAGATCTCGGGGTCGCGAGTTCGATCCTCGGGCGGGGCGTATGTTCTCCGTGACTATTTGATAAACAACATTGTGTCTGATATCATTAGTCCTCCACCTCTGATTCATGTGGGGAAGTTGGCAGTTACTTGTGGAGAACAGGTTTGTATTGGTACAGAATCCAGGAACACTGGTTAGGTTAACTGCCCGCCGTTACATGACTGAAATACTGTTGAAAAACGGCGTTAAACCGAAAAAAAAAACAAAACAAACAAATAAATAGGTATCTCATAGGCATACTTTACACAGAGCTATCAGAGAAGTTTGAAAGAATGTCCTGTCATTACAAATTGCCTGCCATGCATTATGGAAATTTGAGAGCTATTCAATATGTAATCTTACGTCTAGCCATAAAGGATAAGAAAGGGAAGTAAGCGCTTCTTTACTATTGGAACTGAAAGCTCCCAGATTACCTCCCTTTGCTAGAAAAAACGTCAACCTTGTATAGTTTTATGGTATTTACAATACAATAGCCAGTACTCTATAGTTGGAAAACAATTATATTTCAGACTGCCAACTTAAGAAAACTTCCACTGGCCAATGATTATACAGACAGGTTAAATTTCGTTACCTTAAATGCTGGTGATGTTGTGGAAGTTCTTGCCTATGAGACAGAAGGAACAGTCCTTGCCAGGAACATGCCTCACAAGGATAAGGTACGTAACTTGTTCTATTATGGAATACAGTCAGACATAATTTATGCTAAGTGAACTAGTCTATAAAGTCATTAGTTTCATTTTCAATTTAGACATGCAGTGTATTGTAATTTCTTAATCAAGACCACTGTATAAGCATTAACAATATTTGTTGGGGACTAATATTCATGGTTTCATGTTTGTGTCAAACCACAAAATTAAATCCCACAAACAAGTTAAATTCATATTCATTAAAAGTTGAAATCCACAAAGCCATAACCACGTGAAATGGCTATTTTGGTCCAATCTCAAAATTGTTTGTCCATGAAATTAAATGATTTCACAATAGCTTTAGATAAAGACCATTTTCTTGCTGTTCAGAATATGGTCTTTGTATATGGGTTTGCTTGGCAGGTAGATGACCCCTATCAGTTATGAGTTTGGTTGCTCAAAGGTAAAGGTCACAGTGACCTTTTGCTGAAAATTGGTTTCTTATCAATAACTCAAGGATGCTTCAATTCAGGAATCTCAAACTTCCTAGACAGGTTGGTTGTGACCAGCAAATGTAACCTATTGATTTTGAGGTTCTTACAACAAACGTCAAGGTCATGGTGATCTTGAGCTACAAATTGGTTTTTGGTTGACACTTGAAGAATGCTTCATGTCAGGAACTTCAAACTTGGTAGGCAGGTTGGACAGAACAGATGACTCCTATCAATTTCTATGTCAGTAGGTCAGAGGTCAAAGTCTTGCTAACCTTGAGCTAACAACCTGTTATTGCAATTCAGTATAATTCATACTATTCATGTTTAGATTTTTATTGTTCTCATTTGATGTGTCTTTTGTGTGAAAGCCAGCTTTTGGGGTATATGTCGCTAACAATAAGAGCTCATGTTTTAGAGAAATATTGCTTATATGCTAAGTAAGATATCCTTAAGTTTCATAACAATTCATCAGTAAATAAAACTGAAAATTTCTGGTGGCCAATTCACAATTTAAATTACTCCATCAGAAATACCCATTGGTGTGTGCGTGCATAATGTTTATATGTGCACATGTTTTGGCCAATCACTTTGATGTATACTTTCATATCTTGAAATAACTTGGTACAAGTAAACATCATAACAAGATGCTGTGTCATTTGCAAAATTCAGACCCCTACCTTAAAGGTCAAGGTCACACATAGAGTTAAAAAATTAAGGTAATTTTTCTTGTCTGCTCTATAACATTCTTACTGGTTCATGGATATTCTGATAATTTTGCACAAACATTCGCCATAACTACCTAGCTAAAAGGATAAGGTCACCTTTAGATGTAGAAGATTTTACGTCTTCATACCTTTTGTATGAATGGATGGATTGTTACCTAACTTGGCACAATATTTACCATTACTAGATGATGTGTTGCATGCAGGACCTATACCCCTAGTACAAAGGTCAAGGTCACAGAGGTCAAAGATTTTACTTCATTTTTCTAGTAAGGGCTATGACTTTTATATTTAAATAACTTGGCACAAACATTCACTGTAATTAAACGATACTTCAAGTGCAAGACTTAGATCCCTAAATCAAAGGTCAAGATAATAAAGGTCTGGTCTATAGCTTTTATATCCAAAAACATTGTTACAAACTTTCACCATAACAGACCATGTGATTTGTTGTACTGAAAACATTGTGACTTTGATACTTGAAAACAAAATCTTATGTGACTGTATTTGTCAGAAGTTATCAAACTAGAAGTGGTTTTCAACTGGTATAAAAGTTGTGCAAGTTATAGATGAGATGAGATGCTTGGTTTTCATTATTACAAGAGGTACACTATTTGTTTGTGCTTGACTGATCTAACTTGCAGAATTATTCTACTTGTTTGATTAATCTAACTTGCAGAATCATTCTACTTGCTTGACTGATCTAACTTGCAGAATCATTCTGCTTGTTTGATTAATCTAACTTGCAGAATCATTCTACTTGTTTGATTGATCTAATTTTCAGAATCATTCTACTTGTTTGATTGATCTAACTTGCAGAATCATTTGATTAATCTAACTTGCAGAATCATTCTACTTGTTTGATTGATCTAATTTGCAGAATCATTCTACTTGTTTGGTTCATCTAACTTGCAGAATCATTCTGCTTGTTTGATTGATCTAACTTGCAGAATCATTCTACTTGTTTGATTGATCTAACTTGCAGAATCATTTGATTAATCTAACTTGCAGAATCATTCTACTTGTTTGATTGATCTAACTTGCAGAATCATTTGATTAATCTAACTTGCAGAATCATTCTACTTGTTTGATTGATCAGACTTGCAGAATAATCATGCTGCTGAATAAATATCTGAATCAAAAATATATAGTCTCTGAATTGTTTTTCTACAGGTGTGTTACATCCCTGTGGAAGTGTTGGTAAGTTTGATTTTATTTTATTACAGAGCAGATGACATTTTGATATTTGTATTGATGCACATACACATTTCAGTATACATTTCAATAAGTGTCTGCCATTCAAAAATTCAGAGCACTTCAATTTTAACCAGGTGTAGCCTTATATATTATATAACGGCTTCAGTTGAAACAGTGCAAGTTGATAAGATGCAGTAATTTTTAGCAGACACTTAATGCAAAATATATTCTGGAATTTCCTAAATCTGCATACTAAAAAACTTAATCTCTCATGACATAACTTTAACCTGTGTCTTAGAAAATTTAGCACCTTGGTTAAATGAATACTGCCTACTATCTGCTTATTATATCCCCACAAAACTAAGTTTGGGGGGGGGTATATAGGAGTGAACTTGTCGGTTGGACAGTCGGTCCGTTGGTTTTCATGGCTTCAGGACAATAACTCATAGAAGGCTTGATAGATTTAAAAAGAATTTGGTACACAGGTGTAACATTATAAAATACAGGTCAAGTTTGACTTTGAGGTCAGTAGGTCAAAGGTCAAGGTCACAATAACCCGGAACAGTTCAATGGTTTCAGGAGGATAAATTGAGAATTTCTTGGGCCAAGGATCATAAATTTTGGTACACAGGTGTAACATCATGAAATACAGGTCAGGTTTGACTTTGAGGTCAGTAGGTCAAAAGTCAAGGTCACAATGACCCGGAACTGTTAAATGGTTTTTGGACGATAACTTGAGAATGCTTGGGCCTAGGGTCATACATTTTGGTATATAGGTGTAACATCATAAAATACAGGTCAAGTTTGACTTTGAGGTCTGTAGGTCAAGGGTCAAGGTCACAATGACTCAGAGCAGTTAAACGGTTTCCGGATGATAACTTGAGAACGCTTGGGCCTAGGATCATGAAAGTTGATAGGGAGGTTGGTCATGACCAGCAGATGACCCCTATTTTTATTTTGAGATCAAAGGTCAAGGTCACAGTGACCCAGAACAGTTAAACCATTTCCGGATGATAACTTGAGAACGCTTGGCCCTAGGATCACGAAAGTTGATAGGAAGGTTGGTTATGACCAGCAGATGACACATATAGATTTTGAGATCAGTAGGTGAAAGGTCAAGGTCACAGTGACCTGGAACAGTTAAATCGTTTCTGGACAACAACTTGAGAACCCTTAGGCCCAGGATCATGAAACTTAATAGGGAGGTTGATCATGACCAGCAGATGACTCCCTATTGATTTTGAGGTTTGACTTTGACATTGGCATACTTCTGTGCCAAGGCCGTATCATAGGGGTATAATTCGTCACTCCTGTGACAGCTCTAGTTATTTGCTTATTTAGTTACTATACTGCAAAATGGCATTCTATAAGTTATGTACCTTATCAGAAACAGAAAGACACTTTGCTCAAAATATGTTGGTAAGATTTTATACGACCACAAAAAATGTAATTGATATACCTTAATCTAAGATCTTTGTGAAGTCGTACATTTACGGATATTCTGTATTTTAATATGCAGTCACAGCTCTATATACAGTGACAAATTTTAACACAAGACAGAGTGCATCAAAACATTAACCTGAAATTTGTGTCTTATATTGTGGTTGATGATGTAGAACAACTATATTAAGTTTGAATAAAATCCATAAATTAATAACTGTACGAAAGTGTGTCAAAACCTTAAACTGAAATTCGAAGTAAAAAGGGAGCATAATTCATGACATTGGTGTCAGAGGTATGGGCCTTCTGCTACATGGTGCAGGGACTTTGTAAGGCCAATTTTGGGGCTGAATTTCGGCCCCATCCCAATTGCAGAAATTTGCTTATTTTCCCAATTCTGAGGTTTAAATTTCCCAAATATCTGCCAAAAAATACCAATTTTGCAGTAATCTCAATTTTCAGGTTTCCAATTTTTCGTTTTGGTTCTAAAGATGTTCCTTAGATTTATTCGAGTTAGCGCTGTTCCTGTGTTAATCGAATAACCGCTCCGATACCGATTTGATTAAATCTTGCAAACTGTTCTATTTTCCGTATACATGACCGCGATCACATTTAATCAAGCTTGCCAATTTTTACCGGAAATGAAAATATGCTGAGCAATAAATAGTAAATATAATACAAAGAAGGTCACAAAAAAAGTACGGTATGCTGCTGACAACAAAAAGCTGTCTAGCTTCGGCTTTGATAATAAAACAAGTGCTGAGAAACAGGCCATCGTGATAAAGTCCAAGGATTCAGTAAGATCGGCGAATGCCGATGACAAATTAAACACATCCTCAGATCAATCCCGTGATAACACTACACAAGTGACGCTGGTACTGACCCACCGAAATCTGAAGTTTTTACTGACCCTTCACTGTCGGAGAGTTTTTTGTGACTTTCTTTGTGTAATTTCAAGTAGACACTTTCAAAAGTAAACAAAAAAACAACAGAAAAATTGACTTGTATTTGTAATGTGACATAACAACAATAATAATGCTGAAATAAAGGTTGTATGATAAACTTATTTTTGAAATTTCCCAATCTTCAGGTTTTACTCGCCATTTTTCCCAATTGAATGGGCCCCAGGTTTGAAACGGTAAAAAAATCCCTGTGGTGTGTGTGATGTGGAACAACTATTTCAACTTTTGAACCAGTTCTATTTAGTAAGAGCTAGAGTGAAAGTGCATCACACTTTAATCAGAAATCCTAAGTGAAAAGGGACATAATTTATGAAATATTGATGGCAAAGTAATGGCCCTTGTGTCATACATTAATGATTAGGAATAAGTATTTAAACTTTTGAAACAAATCCATTAAGTAATACTAGAGATAAAGTGAATATGTATCAAACCTTTAACCAGGAATTTTGATGTAGACTCCATCCAAAGAATAAGTATGATAGCTTTCCATTTAGTTTGTATAGTTGAGCAATTACTTGAAAAAAAGATGCTCAGATAATAACTTTGAAACTTTTGAAGAGAATTCAGTGACACTTGACAATTCTTCTATACCATTGATTGGATATCAATGAAACTTCATAGGAATGTTCTGTCCCTAACACATTCTACTGCACATGTTTGACTGTTTTATGGTTGAATGATTTTCAGCATATTTATAGACATTTGAAATCTCAAGTTATATCAGGGGCCGTATTCATAAAGCATCTTAAGTATAAGTATAATAAATTGATTATTTACTTAAGTATTACTTAAGTAAGAAATTTATTTTACTTAAGTATATTTGTTATTTATAAAACAACTTAATAAGTAATTCTTGGCTTTTATTGTGAACGAAAACATTAAAAAAAACACATTAATTTCAGACAGATACAATATTCACAATTATGTTTAAAGTGCTTTTATCTGAAAAACAACACTTTAATCGTACTCGCGACTCTATTTTGTTTTCTGACTTAAGTCATTTCTTACGTATCTTAAGGTTAAGCTGTTTTATGAATAGGACTGAAGTTTTTATGCCCCCGAAGGGAGGCATATAGTTTTTGAACCGTCTGTCCGTCTGTCAGTCTGTCGGTCTGTCAATCTGTCGGTCTGTCGGTCTGTCAGTCTGTCCGCAATTTTCGTGTCCGGTCCATATCTTTGTCATCGATGGATGGATTTTCAAATAACTTGGCATGAATGTGTACCACATTAAGACGACGTGTCGCGCGCAAGACCCAGGTCCGTAGCTCAAAGGTCAAGGTCACACTTAGACGTTAAAGGATAGTGCATTGATGGGCGTGTCCGGTCCATATCTTTGTCATCGATGGATGGATTTTCAAATAACTTGGCATGAATGTGTACCACAGTAAGATGACGTGTCGCGCGCAAGACCCAGGTCCGTAGCTCAAAGGTCAAGGTCACACTTAGACGTTAAAGGATAGTGCATTGATGGGCATGTCCGGTCCATATCTTTGTCATCCATGGATGGATTTTCAAATAACTTGGCATGAATGTGTACCACAGTAAGACGACGTGTTGCGCGCAAGACCCAGGTCCGTAGCTCAAAGGTCAAGGTCACACTTAGACGTTAAAGGATAGTGCATTGATGGGCGTGTCCGGTCCATATCTTTGTCATCGATGGATGGATTTTCAAATAACTTGGCATGAATGTGTACCACAGTAAGACAATGTGTCGTGCGCAAGACCCAGGTCCGTAGGTCAAAGGTCCTAAACTCTAACATCGGCCATAACTATTCATTCAAAGACTTAAGTGCCATCGGGGGCATGTGTCAACCTATGGAGACAGCTCTTGTTTACTTAGACTTAAGCTGAAATCACCACAAACTTAAGTAAAATCTTCAACTTAAGTCAAAACTTATACTTAAGATGCTTTATGAATACGGCCCCAGATTACAGTTGATTTTAAGAATTAAAAAAGAAAAGCACAAAAAAAAAAAAATTCAAGTCATCATCAGAGCACAAAATTGTGATAATTAGATGCCCATTGTCCGAACGTCTGTCAATGTTGTCTTCAAACTGAAACTGTTAAGTGGAAATTGATGAAACTTGGCCTGGATGTTTTTTTTTTGGTAGTCCTTTTCCAAAGTTGTTCAAACCTTTAAGCTTAGTTGAACATAGATGGCCAGAGCTAAAAATACACAAATCTGCAAATGATACACGGCTGGCACGATAACTTAAAGACACCCAGTGCCCATGTTTCACTGAAGTATCTAATCTTTAGATATTTACTTCAAAATTCATATAGAAAATTCTCATCAAATTTATGTAACTTTACTAGATCATACTTATTCAAAATAATTGTAACTTTTCTTTATAATAATGTATGTATATGGTGGGAAATTTAAAATTCTTCTTGTCAGAAACTGCTAGCCTGATTTCAGAATTATTTCACACATTAATGTTCTTTGGTAACTCTTTACAAAGATTGTTTAAATTGATCATACCACAAATAATCCAAAAAGACATGTTTTTAATTGTTAACCGTTTTGAGCTGTGTGAACTGTTCAGTGAAAAAAAGGGCATCATGACCTTTTTGTTGTTTTTCTCTCTCATAGAAAATACATAGAAATGCAAAGTAGACTGATCATGCTGTTTTCTGTGTTAGCTACCAGAATTGGTATAACATCAAGAATTCCAGGAACAGTAAATGCTACTCTATTGTTTGTTTGTTGATGTAACAGTTACTTCCCTTTGAAAGCATAAATATATACCAAAATGTGGCTAATTTTCACTTCCATGCAAGTGATTATAGACGCATTCAATCACATGACAGGCTGATGACTATTCTCATATATATGGCCATTCTGTTTTTATAAGGATTTATTGCCAAAAATTTTAAGAACCACACCCTGATGGTATAAGCAGTTAATTACCCCGGAATGTGGGGGGATTTAGTTGAAATTTATAACTTATACTAATTTATTTTAGCTTGATTGTGATGAAAGCTTCAAGCTTGTCTGAACCACTGTCAAGTCTGCTTCCTGCAAAAACCAGTACTGGCCATTAATTACATGAGAAAAAAAAAGAGTAAACATAATTAAAGCTAGTTTTGATTTATTTCGTTGTAACAGTCTCAGGAAAAATGTGCAGCCTCAACCGGGATTCGAACCTCGGACCTTCGGCTTACCGTGCCAACGCTCTACCAATTGAGCTACCGAGGCCACCCGATACGAGAACCGCTACACACCTTCCCTCTTATTGCGAGACATTGGCACTCCTGGCCAATGTCTGCCGCAGACCGTTAACCGAATTCAGATGCACACCCCAGCCAAACTGCTTCACCCTGCATGGGCTCCAAGGGTGAGCATCCCGGACGAGCCCCCAAATGTAACAGTCTCAGGAAAAATGTGCAGCCTCGACTGGGATTTGAACCTCGGACCTTCGGCTTACCGTGCCAATGCTCTACCAATTGAGCTACCGAGGCCACCTGATACGAGAACCGCTACATCATTAAAAAAAAAAAGAGTGCAATATACAGGAAAGCCTCTTTAAAATGTTTTGGAAGATGTTGCCAAAGTATTTCTTCTCTCCAGTAGTTTATATACACCCACAGTATTATCTCACACAGAAGTTATTTCTGGCAGGGCTTATCAGCAAGCTTCACACTTTACAGGTAATGTACCTATACTGTTTCCATGGCAACAATTCAGATTTTTATCATGGAGGCAAAATATGTTTCAGGCTAGGTATATGAAGGCAAAATTCCAAGATAATTTTAAAACATTTTAACATTTATACTGGTGTGTTGTGCTCTTTGCTTTATACGCTTCCCTGTGTGTCATTTTGTAATTTGTTTTTTCTGGAATTTTAGAAACAAAAGCCATTTTGTATATATTTGATGTCTTGAAAATTTTGTTTTACCTGGATACCATATTACACTGTTTTCCTAGGTATGTTTATTTATATTTCTTAACTAGTGTTTAAAATTTATTTTTTGGTTGTTTATGATTGAATTCATGAACGTTAGTGTGATTTGAAGTCATTTTTTTTGTTTAGTTGATGCGGTTATTCTGAACCATTGTTTTTGTGATAACTTGACTTGAGGCCAGGGAGAAAGACTTTCGGAATTTAGAATTTTTCACAGGGTTACTGATTCAGTTGTGTATGTTTTGTATAGTCTACCTAATTTCCAGTAAATCCCCATTATCCGACCCTTCTCATTTTTGGGAATATGGATTTGTGGGTTTCAGTTTAAAAAAAGAAAGGACTTTTGTATTTCGGTTTGGATTTTATTATGTGGCTAGAAGCAGTTAATAATTGACCCACCATATCATAACAAACTGTAGACATTCCAAAATTCCTTCATCAGTTTCTAACAAGTTTATGTTTGATACAGTCAGTGAAATTCATCAGTGGAGTATTATAAATATAATTCATTCAAATTGTAGTTGATAATTAAAAAAAAAATATAAAAAAATAGCTTCTATGAAATAGCTTACCAGGTAGGTAAACAGAAGCAGAAGGTGGAGATGTAACTGACCTTTTAGTACTAACAGGTGTCCTGATTACAGGACATCAGATACTAAGGATTTTCAGGACAACAGGAATCAACTTGCTGTCTTTCTAGTCACATGACTAGCATGATGGTCTAGCTGGACAAACATGTGATATAGACTATGTTGTCTTACCTGGTCATTTACCTTTTACTACTATGTGGACTGGGAAAAATGCTTTTTCTGGCTCACATTTATTGCAACTACATGTTTAGACGGGAATTGTAGATAGGTCATTCATTGACCACTAAATGTAATGTACATTTTAATTTTAGGGCAAAAACTAAATTTTATTAAAAAGATGAAGATATTCAATACATGTTTACAGCTGGTATATATTTATTATTTTCAATTACACTGTTGTGTTTTGATCCCTTTAATATTTTTCTTGCATATCATTTATGGAAGTATGAAATTATACAGAGTTATTTAAACACTGAAAGTAATGGCGCTAAAACATTTTAGTTAAAGCTTTTAACTTTCTTTATCTAACAGTTGAAGGAATAATTATTTTATGTAAATCCAGAGTTTGAAAATCCCCTCTATTAAAAATACTTTACAAATATATTACATCAAAATTTGTTTGTCCTTTACCTAATTTTGCATTCATGTGATGAAATATATAATGTGTGTCCCTTGCATTTTTTGCGTATGTGCAAATATATTCTAACAGGGTTTGGTTCACATGCATCAGTTTCAGCTGGAGCTGGATTTTTCCTTTTAAAAAATGCGTATAATTCCACTTTAACCTTAGGCATCACAAAACAAATTTCCAGTCAGTTTGTTTGGGGTGTATTTTTGTTTACGTGGCAAAAAAAAGGCGCAAGTTTGTTTTTAAGCACAAAAGATGCACCCTAGGAAAATCGCGCATTGGGTGTGTTTTTGTTCACAGTGACATAACATTTGTTTTTGCTCTGGTGTTGAATAGGGCTTTACTGTACCATGTGGGGAAGTTGTCTCTCTAGTAATTATAAGTAAAATCTATCAAACAGTTGTTGTACAGTTTACCAGACATCTAGGAACATTTTTATAAGTTTCCTCATGAAAGATAAAAAAACATTTGGAGCTTTTTAATATTAATCATTGCATGAATCATTACAAGATTTATTGGAATAGCTGAAATGCAGATGATGGTTTAGACAATAGCCGGAGTAATAGACTTGTAACAGCATTAGAATGAAGTAAAAAAATTTCTTTACTGAAGTTAATCATTTCCATCCCCTCATATCATAAGAAAGTTGACAGATATGTGGCTATGTGTTTATTTTTGTATGTTGTGGTTTTCAGACTGTCAGTGGTGACGTAAGCAGCCAGGTATGTGAGAACGCAGCAATCAAAAATAACACCCAGCTTACAGAACAACAATTATACCAGAATAAAGGTAATGTGTAAATTCTTACCATATTATTAATTGGTGTTTATTATAAGTTGCATATATTAGAAACAGGCATAGGCTGGTCGCAGGAGAAGGTATGTGTTTGTTTTTGTTGCTATTTTTGTTGCCATAATTATCATAATAGCATAAGTCGCAGTAATTTCAAGTTTTTTTATGTAGAAAATAAGTTTTTCAACTTGAGTAAGAAGTCATACTTTAACTGATGCTGTTTTTGTACAACTGTTTTGTTAATTAATACCAGAATTTGATGAATAACCTGTTTAGTTTGTATGTTATGCAGAATTATTTTGTAACAGATTTTCTGGGAACTATCTACAACTCAAGTTCCAAATCATGTTAATGTCATTCTTGTGCCAGTTTGTTGAAGAAGACAATTATTGTTTTGGAGCTTATTATTCTTTATATGAGCCGTGCCATGGGAAAACCAACATAGTGGCTTTGCGACCAGCATGGATCCAGACCAGCCTGCGCATCCGCACAGTCTGGTCAGGATCCATGCTGTTCGCTAACGGTTTTTCTAATTGCTATAGGCTTTGAAAGCGAACAGCATGGATCCTGACCAGACTGCGCGGATGCGCAGGCTGGTCTGGATCCATGCTGGTCGCAAAGCCACTATGTTGGGTTTCCCATGACGCGGCTCATATATACATATACGAGTATATAAACCTTAGGGCTTACTTATACCATCTAAAATAAAACAATAGCAATATTTAGACAGAGGAAGTTCTTGCCATGCAGAAGCCATCTGTCTACATTTATACTTATATTTACATAACATTTATTAAGTTATAAAAACATCGGTGAATTTATTACAGTTACACCTTCTGTTCTAAGATTTGTCAAGGGATATCTTTATATTAGTTTTAAAGGGAGTTTGAAGCATACAGTTGTAAACAAAATCTTGACTGCATGCCTTGTTAAACAGCAATAAAATTGTGTAACTGTTTCAATTTTAGTAAAGAATGTGACAACACTCCCTGTTATACTTCTCCACCAGAAATTATTTAATCATTAAGGATTAAAAAAAGTCAAAATTGTAAAAGATATTAACCAAGGAGTGTCACTACTTCTGATCTTTTGCTACAGAACACTGAAGATTATCTGAAGTAACAATAAACAACATTAAAGAGATTCTTGGTAAAATCTTAGATTAACACTTCATTTCAAAGGATCAGTCGCATCAAAATATGAAAATGTATCTAAATATAGACTGCGGCTTCCATACTTTTCTTCCATATTCCATACAAAACTGATGGTACTCAAACATGAATCAAAGCTTAGCTATGGGAATTAGGAACAACCCAGTTAAATAAAGGGAAGTTAATATTATGATATAAATAAGATAATCTGATACAGGAAGATAATGATCTTAACAGAAAAGTAAAGTAAAGTAAAGGAAAGTAAGAGACTGTGTATATATGATTTACAGATATAAGCTGATAACTTTGCAGGCAAAAGTATTATTCTCTAATTGATGCAGTACAAGAATAATTAGTCAATGTATGAACCATCTAAACATAACATTTGGAGGTTTTTGTGTGCCCTACATTTTTCTCTTCACAATAGTCAAAATATCATGGTAGATCTATACAGGGTGTGCCAGACTATTGTATTTGATATGTTGTTACCATTAACACTGGTATAACTTACCTACATTGATCAGGTATGCAGATTTACTAATGGACTTATCCTGATCATACAGATAATTGATAGCTAATTGTTTCTTTTTCCCATAGGTAAGGTTGTCTGTAATATTTAAATTATCTTTTTTGCACAGACTTTCAAGTACAGTGACTTCCTTAAAAGGCTCATAATGCCTTTGATTATAATGTGGCTGCCACTTTTTTTGTTATGAACATAAAATATATCAATTTCTTATTAAATCTTATTTCTGATTATTGTTTTGTCATACAATTGACAGAGGTTAGAATATTAATTGAATCCATTGTTTTTATTACCTCCCTTTATGGCTGTAAAAGTGCATGTGCAATATTAAAAGTAGTGCTTTTCTAAACATGTCATTATACATACTTGTTGTTTTGACAGCTGATTTGTCTGTTTTTAGCATAAAATTAAAAGCCATATGGGACTTATAATCATCGCTTAGCTCAGTAGGGAGAGCGCATATTTACGGATCGCGGGGGTTTATCGAGGCATATATTCTCCTTGACAATTTTAAAAAAGATATTGTGTCTGAAATCATTTCTCCTCCACCTCTGATAATTCATGTGGGGAAGTTGGCAGTTACTTGTGGAGAACAGATTTGAACTGTTACAGAATCCAGGAACTGTGGTTGGGTTAACTTCCTGTCGTTGCGTAACTGAAATACTGTGTCGAGGATCATGTTAACCCTTAGCCTGCTGGCGGCAGATGATTCTGCCTTTGCGACCAGTGCAGACCAAGATCAGCCTGCACATCCGTGCAGTCTAATCATGGTCTGCACTGTTCGCTATTCAGTCAGTAAATTTTCAGTGAAAACCCCTTTGAGTAATAAGTGGTACTGTCCAAATTGAAAGATGGACCAGTCCATTATAGAAATATAGCAGGGTAAGGGTTAAATAAAGTTGTATGAAGATTCTCAAAATATAAAACTAAACATTTTTGTGTTGAGTGTTTTTGTCTGTCCATATTTCAAGGGCAAACAAAATATAAATGACATCATGCCCGGTTTTGAAGGTGAAATAATGTAAGACGTAGTAAGATAACTATCACAGTATGGAATCTGTTAAAGCAGTATGGAATGTCTGCAATATGTTTTAGACATGATTCTGAATGTTACTTGAAATGAGTCCAGTATCTGCCAGCGTATTTATCTAGATTATCTATCAGTATTGAACTGCAGAATCTATCAGCATATCTTGGCAAGGAAGCTGCAGTATTTATTGTAATAAATTGGTGATGGCAGCAATTTCGTTTTGTTCTTAATTTTCAGCCACAATGCAGTTGTTGAGCTATCCAATCCATTTCGATTTTTGTTTTCTACTACCTCATATTGAACTGGTTTGCTATATAAAAAGAATATATGTTTGTTTAAAAAAAAAACACACACACAGAAGGTCATCTTGTCATGTTTAGTGTATATGAATTCATATTACATCCTCTTTTCATACTAGATTAACATGTTTTTCCCTTACTTTGTGAGTATTATTGAAATTTTAACATTTCTGTAGTGTAAATAAAAATCACATGAATGGATAATGAAAGAAAAAAATAAGTTTGAAATTTATCATGTCCTTTTGACATTGGCCACTTTGGACTCTGAATATTTTTTTTCTAAATTCTGTCTTTATTTTTTGATGGATTGTTATGATACTTCCAAGTTCCATATCTTAGTATATGCATACAAGCAAGTTGAACATTGCCATGCAAAAAAATTATTTAAAAAAAATAGAAATTCCAATTTTGCCTGATTTTTACCATGGGAAAATACATTTATTGACATTCTTAAAGATATTTAAAACATTTCCACCCTCAGAGTCCTTTAAGATAATGTATATTTGTTTAAAAATAAAGCTGCGTTGATGAAAAGCCTGATCATGAACAAACAGAATATAATTCTAAGAAAAACATTTTACAGTACTCTTAGATGTTACTGTTTAAAAAAGATGAAAATTCATGTAAGTTTTGAAAAATTGTGTGCACTTTATTTAACTGTAGTTGATCAATAAACAGTTAGGAGGATCTTTGGGAGAGGATAACAGAAACTATGTTGCAGACACCTTATAACAACTAACACATCTTTTGTATTTTTCGTACTTATCAGGGACATAGCTGACAATTTAATGCTCCTAAATATTTTGGAAACAAAATCTATGGCCATGTAGGTAAGGTCACTGACACTGAATCACTTGCCCTTAACCTCTCTGGGTTCAATTCCAGTTCTAGTCATTATGGAAGAAAACCGTTAAGCCAACTTGCAGAACATGTGTGCTTGTATCCAGGTGTTCCCCACTCCCCCCCCCTTGCCCCAATCTTGCTTGAAATTATACTCAGCAGGGAACCTCCTCACCCCAACCACTCCCCTCATAAAAGTGTAAAGTTGCTTTATAATTTAAATTCTGTCAGTAACATTAACAGAGAGTCTAAGTATATCTTTGATCAAAACAAATTTGTACCAATGAAAAAGTGTTCAAGTTCATATATTTCAACTAACTACAGCTGTAAAAAGTACCAACCACAATATTTGCTTTGAAAAATACATCTGATTTGAAATGAAAGTTACTATTATGATGAAAACAAAATGTGTGTCTCTAACAAAGCATAATAATGAAAAGTGTTTTATAAGAAAAATATGGTAAATCAGAATGATATTTATCAAAGTACCATCCTCCAGGTGATATTTGGCACAAGATGTAAATTTTCTAAACATTATCTTAGACTTAGTCAGTGGAAACAGCAATCAGATCTCTGATACTGGAGGTAAATAAAGTTTGTTATGAGCATTTTTGAGATGATCAAGATTTATAGAGAAAACAGTTCCTTTGTGCAGATACTCTTCTTACAGTCTACATTTTTTAACACTTGTAGCACTTTAAGTTGAATTTCAGAATGTTTTTTGATTTTGAACAAAGAGTTACTGGGCAGATACTAAACATTTTCAAATTATGAATATGATCAATCAAAACAATCTTAAATAAGATTAAGCTATCAAAATGCTGCTTTTTAATGAAACAAATCAAGCTTTTGACACCAAAAGTTACAAAATATAAAGAAATAATAATACAATAGGGACAATAAACTAGGTGTGTTAGCGGAATTTTAGGCAATCATAATCTGCTGTGTATAGTTCTGTTTTGGGTACATTACATTGGCAGGTGAGTCTGTGTTTGGAAAAAAAAGACCTAGTCTGGCTACCAACTACTTAGATAATATTTAAAAAAAAACAACATTTTTTCTAAAAAGCTGCATTCTAATACTATCTCAGCAAAATTTGAGAAGAAAAGGGGCATAATTATACAAAATTTGCATAACTTCAAGAGTTATCTCCTGTGAGCAAATTGTAGGGTCTGAATACAAACAAAAAATATCCAGCAGGGATACGCATTATGATGCTGATAATAAGGAGTTTTTGGATTCCGACACAAACCAAAACCTAATTGTATTATAACTTAATATTGTTTTTTTCCTAAAGGGCTTCTATCTGTACAGGTGTAGAAATGTTGCTACAATTTTTGAATGCGTAACCATTGAAAAATTGAAATTTTGAAATGTGAGATATGTGATTAATTTAAATATTTGCTATTCAGAAGAGGCAACCATGCCTGAGAGACGTAAAATGAAGTCGCCCAGTCCGAAGATGACGAGTACGCCCAAGATGAAGCGTAAAGAAATGGACACAGAATCAACCGAGGAACTACAGAAAAGACTGGGCTTCAGTGATAACTTGGCACAAAAGAAAGGTAATATGTTTAAAAAAAGTTCTTTAGTGGGTAATAACAGATTTATATATTTTGCCTTCATCTCTTACAGGAAGGATCTCTTAAAAAAGCCTTTTAAACTTCATCCAGTTGATGACTATGTGCAAAATGCAGGCTGAAGGATTTTTAGCTCACCAGAGCACGAAGTGCTCATGGTGAGCTATTGTGACCGGTCATTGTCCGGCGTCCGTCGGCATGCGGTGTGCGTCATGCATCAACATTTGCCTTGTTAACACACTAGAAGCCACATTTGTGACCAAATCTTTATGAAACTTGGTCAGAATGTTTGTCTTGATGAATTCTAGGTCAAGTTCTAAACTGGGTCATGTGGGGTCAAAAATTAGGTCACTAGGCCAGATCAAAGGAAAATCTTGTTAACTATCTAGAGTCCACAATTTAAGTTTGAAACTGATGAGAATTGGTCAGAATGTTTGTCTTGATGATCACTAGGTCAAGTTCGAATCTGGGTCATGTAGGGTCAAAAACTCTGTCACCCGGTCAAATCAAAGGAAAAGCTTGTTAACACTCTAGAGGCAACATTTGTGACCCAATCTTTATGGAACTTGGTCAGAATAATTTTTTTTTTGATGATCTCTAGGTCAAATTCGAAACAGGGTCATGTAGGGTCAAAAGCTAGGTCACCCAGTCAAATCAAAGGAAAAGCTTGTTAACACTCTAGAGGCCACATTTATGACCCAATCTTTATGAAACTTGGTCAGAATGTTTGTCTTGATGTTCACTAGATCAAGTTCGAATCTTGGTCATTGGGGATCAAGAACTAGGTCACTAGGTCAAGTCAGAGGGAAAGCTTGTTAACACTCTAGAGGCCACATTTATGACCCAATCTTCATGAAACTTGGTCAGAATGTTTGTCTTGATGATCACTAGGTCAAGTTTGAATCTTGGTCATGTGGGGTCAAAAACTAGGTCAGCAGGTCAAATCAAAGGAAAAGCTTGTTAACTCTCTAGAAGCCACATTTGTGACCCAATCTTTATGAAACTTGGTCAGAATGTTTGTCTTGATGATCATCTAGGTCAGTTTGAATCTGTCATGTGGGATCAAAATCTAGGTCACTAGGCAAATCAAAGGAAAATCTTGTAAACACTCTAGAGTCCGCAATTAAAATATTTTGACCAAGTTTGTTATGAGACTTGGTCAGATGTATGTCTTGTGATATGCTGGGGCAAAAACTGGGTCATTGGGGCGTAAACATAGGTCCCTTAGCCTATGAAATAAGGAAACTTGGTCACTCTATAGAGGCTCACAGTTAAATTTGAATGATGAGAATGTCAGAGTTTGCTGAGACTTCAAGTCAAGTTGAATCTGGGTCTTGGGTCAAAAATTAGGATACGTGGTCAAATCAGAAGCTTGTTACACTGTGAGGCACATTGTACCCAATCTTTTCGTCAAATGTTTGTGTTGATGATCTCTAGTCAAGTTCGAAACTGGGTCATGTGGGGTCAAAATTAGGTCACTAGGCCAGATCAAAGGAAAATCTTGTTAACAACCTAGAGTCCACAGTTTAAGTTTGAAACTGATGAGAATTGGTCAGAATGTCTGTCTTGATGATCACTAGGCCAAGTTCTTATCTGGGTCATGTAGGGTCAAAAACTGTGTCACCCGGTCAAATCAAAGGAAAAGCTTGTTAACACTCTAGAGGCCACATTTGTGACCCAATCTTTATGAAACTTGGTCAGAATGTTTGTGTTGATGATCTCTAGGTCAAATTCGAAACTGGGTCATGTGGAGTCAAAAGCTAGGTCACCCAGTCAAATCAAAGGAAAAGCTTGTTAACACTCTAGAGGCCACATTTATGATCCAATCTTTATGAAACTTGGTCAGAATGTTTGTCTTGATGATCACTAGGTCAAGTTTGAATCTTGGTCATGTGGGGTCAAAAACTAGGTCAGCTGGTCAAATCAAAGGAAAAGCTTGTTAACACTCTAGGAGCCACATTAAAATTTTATGACCCAATCTTTATGAAACTTGGTCAGAATGTTTGTCTTGATGATCGCTAGGTCAAGTTTGAAACTGGGTCTTGTGGGGTTAAAAATTAGATCACTCGGTCAAATCAAAGGAAAAGCTTGTTAACACTCTAGAGGCCACATTTGTGACCCAATCTTTATGAAACTTGGTCATAATGTTTGTCTTGATGATATCTAGGTCAAGTTTGAAACTGGGTCATGTGTGGTCAAAAATTAGGTCATTAGGGCAAATCAAAGGAAAATCTTGTAAACACTCTAGAGTCCACAAAGTTTGAAACTGATGAGAATTGGTCAGAATGTTTGTTTTGATGACCTCTAGGCCAAGTTCAAATCTGGGTTATTTGGGTCAAAAACTAGGCCAGATCAACTCTGGAGAGCGATAAAGGGCCATCATGGCCCTCTTGTTATGATAGATAACTGGAAGACAGTGGGTCACCAGTAGCCAATCTTTATAGCATGATTGCCTGTTGACACTGGAAGACCCCTATAAATTTGGTGGTGTGTAGGTTAAATGTCAAGGTTGAGCTCTAGGCTGAGAAACAGTTCACAATCATTAGCTGTAGAATGCTTTAGCTGGTGATTGCAAAACTTTGCAAGATGATTGACTGTGGTCAGAAGCTATTGTTCACTGGTTGATAGGTGTACATTGTAAGGTCACAGTATCTTTCAGTCTTAAAATGTTTTTGGTAATAGCTTGAGAATTTGCCTTAAAATCATCAAACTTTATAGTGTTACTGTCTATAATCACTAAATCATACCAATTCTTTTGGGGGTCAGAAGGTCAGAGGACCATGAGACTGAAAAATGATATCAGATCAATAACTGGACAATGCTGTCAGACTGCCAGACTTCATTTAGTGATTATCAGTGTACAGTAGAGAATACCTTGTTGTTTTATAGGTCACTTGGTCAGAGGTCAAGGTCGAAATCTTCTTGAGACTTGAAACGGTTTCTTATCAATGGCTAGAGAACATTTCTGTCTTCTGTCATAAAATCTCATACCATGAGTCTTTTGTCAGTAGATGATTGAAATTGCCTTTGGGTGTCAGGAGTGCAAAGGTCAATGTTTCGGTGACCTCAAGACAAAAAATAGTTTAGGATTTATGGCTAATGAAGGTTTGGCCAGATAGTCATCATACTTGGTAGCATTATTGTTTCTGGCCAGTAGATGACCCCTTTTAGCTTGACTGTTAGAAGAATAAGGAGGGCTATTGGACATCCCCTGATGTCGGCGTCAGCATCTGCTTTGGTTAAAGATTTTTTTTTCATGAAGTGTTCAATATTTACAGAATTATGCTTTTTTAACTTAGAAATTTTAGTTAAAGTTTTTGTAATGTCCAATATCTTCTTAACTACCTAAGATAATTGATTGAAACTCTGAAACACTGGCTCATGGTGACAGTGTATTTACTGAGACAAGATGCATAACTGTCCAATATTTTTTTTATTACTTCAGAAATTCAGTACTGAAACTAGCCATACTTTCTCAGAGTGTTAGTGTACATTGGTTTGACAAGATGCGTAACTTTACCTGAAGTATTTCCAGAGTTATGTCCCTTTTTAGCCTAGAGATTTTGGTTAAGAGTTTTCAAGTAGTATAATACTATGTTTTCAACCATTAAATATTAAAACTTCACTCCTGTTTCATGTAATAACAGAATGTTATGGCATTAAGTCCCATAATTCTTACATGAGTTTTGACAAAATTATTCCTTTCTTTGATTGAAGTTTTGCATGCAAATTCCTCACTCCAAAGTTGATGCAAATATTGAATTGAAACATTATACAAGTTGTTCAGATGGATAACACATGATGAAAGGTGCATGTTCTATAACTGGGAGTTGTATTTGTGCACAATTATGTCTCTTCTTAGACTTGGAAAATGCCGTTTAAAGTTTTGCATGTAAATCACTGTCTCTAAAACTGATGTACGTACATGGTTGAAACTTCACACAAATGTTGGGTGCAATTTAACAAGATCACAGCATCAAGTCCAGTAACTCTTGCATGAATTTGGACAATATACATATTCTTAGATAGAAAATCTGTTTTCCTTACAAGCCTTTGGATAGCTGAGCTTATCATGGGACAGCTCTTGTCACAATCCTTTCATTAAGTATGGGGATAGGGTCATATTGTGTATGTATGTATATGTGTCTGTATTTGTGTATTTAATTGGAAAATTTTGTCCATCTGTGAATGACCATAACGACCATACATTGGCTCTGGAATTGTACAATATCTAACAAAAGCCTCAGTCTTGGTCTGAATGCATGATTTTTGATTTCTTAAATGGTGAAAACATTCTTATTTCACTCTTTTTGATATTTGCAGAATTTTCGACGAAAGATTTGGTTGAGTTCACAGAATACAATGATGGCACAACAAGACCAGTGTTCAAAAAGAGACTTAAAAGTGTTACAGCTAAATGTAAGTGTAAGATCCACACACTGTCACAGTTCTTCATAGTGCTCATATTGATTAAAAATAATTGTTCCAAATTTCCCCATTCTTTTGTTGATGTAATAATCATAATTTCTCTGTCTTAGGCAGCATGACTGTGGAAGGAGCAGAAGTGGCCTTTTAAGACAGGCTGTTGATAAATACAGGTTAATTTGCTCTGAAAGTATTGAGATTTGTAACAAATGTGGCTGCTTGATAGAGGTGACAATTTAAACAGGTTTGACTGTATTTAAATGTCCATGAATTCAGGCCTGGGATTTTTCAGGACTGGTCCTGTTTTCAGGCTTTTGAGTGCCAAACTTTTCTTATAAAACTCTATTGGAAGAAAATATTTCAGGCTTTGGAAATTAAATTTTTAGGCATCTTAGCTTTAACTAAACCACAGGCCTGTGTAATCAAGAATATTTCGTTCCTTACCACAGAACAAGCATCTGTCAAACTGCAATATGTCATAATTGAAAGCTTAATTGTATGACAATAAAAAAAACTGTTATGATGTTAATGATTTACTTCTGCAATAGTTGATGCAACAAAAAAGTAGAAATGAAAGATTGATGAGTGAATACACAGTAGGGTTATTTGTGTTTTATATGTTGACTTGTGTTTCTGCCAAAGAAGTACAACTGAGCAGGGAGACATTAGTGTTAGGCAATAAAGTAGGTTAATGAATATATCAAGTTTGTTATGAATGAAAGAAATGATGCATGGTATTATTTGCAGATTTTGCTGTCTGGCATTAAAGTGGGATATACTTTCCTCTACTCTTTACTATACCTAATTTTTCTTTTTTGAAAAACAGTCCATATTTTAGACATAAAATGCATTAATGCTCTTGTCAAGACGAAAGCTAAAATAGTCTACTAAGGATCTTTGATCTCCTACTTTTACAAGTATACTATTCTTATCCTCTTATCCCCCACCACAATACAGAAGAGACAGGAATGCTCTGTATATCCTTCCATCAGTCTGTGCAAGCAAACAAGAGGACATTTGTTTGGTACCAAGGACAGTAGTTAACGTCCATACAGCTTATTTAGTACTTTCTGTTGCTCTTTAGTACTTTGTAACAAAAGAAATATCCAATAGATGTTCGCTCAAAAGAATGGACATCCACCTGTCTGTGCTAATAAATAAGTATTTTATGTGGCTTGGATGACAAAACATAACTGTTACAGTAAATCTATTAGTTCTGTTGCTGTTATATAGCTGAAATTTCTCTTCCATGCAAAAGGGAAAATAGAGAGAACAAAAGAGTAGCTATTGTCTGTCCACCCATCCATCCATCCTTCCAATTATTGTATTTCCTGTATGCTCCCTATCATCTAAACTATGCTAAATTGATTTTGAATGTTTATCAGTTTTATATGTAATGCATATCCTTAATTCTGAGTGTGTATAACTTGTATTCTGCCATATATATTTTGAATCATTTTCTAATGTTAATAAGTTCTTTTCATATCCAAACAGCTGGAGAAATGGCTCAGCTTGAATGCACAGTTTCGGGTTCCCCACTTCCCAAGATCCTCTGGCTGAAAAACAACCGGCCATTGAAAGCTTGCGATGGTTGTAAAGTGATTGTTGATGAAGGCACAAATATTCTGGTGTTCCCACAAGCAAGAGAAGAGGATGTTGGGATATATACAGCCAGAGCAATGAACGTGAACGGATCAATTATGTGCTCAGCTGAGTTCACATTGTCTGATGGTAGGTGAAAGATAGGAATATTGGACAAATCCCCCCCTGGACAAAATCCCCACTCCCCCATGCTCAATTTAACCAAGGTGGACAAAATCCCCACTGATTTTGTTGAATAAAAAAATCTAAAATTATGAAACAGATATTAAAAGCTTAAATTTTTAAGTTCAATATGAATTTTAAAAAAGACAAAAAAACAAAAGGAAGTGAAAATTTGGATGTAATTGAACAAATTTAAGGGGTGATTTTGTTTACCTCAGTCAAATTGAGCTGGGGGGACTTTGTCCGAGGGGTATTCTGTGGTTATCTTGAAACATAGAAATTATAAGGTCCCTTAAAAAAACCTGCATCCTGAAGTCCACAGGAGTCTGAAATTGTCATAATGAATTGACTTGATTAAAATTGCAAAAATTATTGACTTGGTATGCAGAATTGTGTCCGTGGGAGTAAAAAGTCAATGTCTGTCTGTCTCTTAGTTGTTACATTATTTTCAGTTGCTGCTGATGACAATAGCAATAGCTTTAGATGCAGGAAAATACTTCTTTTTGTATGACAGATAAACAGGAAAAAAGATTGATTTGGTCATTTTAATGTTCTGATGTAAGCTGGCACCAAGATACTTGTTATGCTTGAGTTATTTGTCAGAAATGATATAGTGTACTTGCCATGGCATACAGATTAGTATGTTATAGAACATGATCTACTGTTTCTGTTCATATAAATGTCCAGTTCCTGTATTCTGTTAACAGGTAGGGGACTACCAGCCCAGCCAGTTACAGACAGCCCAATGGACATGGATTTTACAACACCCGCATACTTCTTCCAGATGTCAAGCTGTGAGGTGGCAGAGGGGAGACTGGCTAGATTTGACTGCAGGGTTGTTGCTTACCCTAAACCAGAAATTGTCTGGTATGTTAGAAATTTGCTAAGACATATCTTGACCTGAAAGCTGAAGCTGTTTGTCAATGAAACAAAGAAAAGACAATTTATAAACAAAGAAAGCCAGAAAAGAAACTTGAAAAATGTGAAAATGTTAAACAAAGATAATAACAAAACTCCCAAGAAGAAATCTAGATATCATGGAAAGTTAACAAATATTTCTGATTAAAATCATACTGGTGTAGCTCTCTTTTCTCTGTCCTTTGATTCATCTATTTTAAAGTCAAAGTTTCTTTGCAGTTATGTCAAATTTTTATGCAAATTAGGGAATAAGTCCATTTGTGTAAATATTACAGGATGAGAGATGGAAAAGTGGTAGAAGCCGAGCAACGCTTTAAGCTGCTAAACTTTAACAATGAGATTTATTCCCTGCTTATACAAGATGTACGTATTGAAGATACTGGACGCTACACATGCTGGGCCAGGAACAAATTTGGCGAGGCTATGACAGAAGCTTATTTAAATGTCATAGGTAAATAGCATCATGAAACTTATGTATTAGACACAGTGATTGAGTGCAATGGATCTGCTGGACATACACTTACTTGTCCCAATTATTAGTCCTCTACCAGTGGAACTCCGGATGGGACTATAGGAATGTCTTCCATCTGTCCATAAATCTGGATCCTGCAATTACTCAAAAAGTGTACAAGCTAGGTTCATTAAACTTAGTATGTGAATAGAGGGCAATATGTATATTATGCATGAACATGACATATTCTTAAAGGTGAAAGGTCAAGGTCACTATTAAAGGTAAAGTAAAAATTGTTTCCACACCGTAACTTTTATATGCATTGATGTGTTATCTTAGTGCTACAAAGAGATGTTCCACATGGTGAGACAGTGTGTCAACACATGACCTTTGTGTGTCTGTCAAAGGTCAAGGTCACCATTGAAAGTTTATATCACTGGTAGGGGGCTTCTGTATTGCCACTACAATACGCATCTCAAGTTGTAATATGGAAATCAGTACAAAACTCCTTAGCATCTCTCAAGTGTTTAGCAATTTTAAATAACAGATTCTGATTGTGAGTTGACATCATTGATGAGAATTTGTTTAATAAAGGCCATGATATTGTCCCAAAATGTCTGTTATATTTATAGATTTTTAGCCATGTATCAAGAAATATACATGAGTTCTGCAGCTGAAATATCGTGCAACATTAGAACACGATCTTATTACATCAAAGAACCAGTGCATATGCCACAACCCATATTAAAATGACGTCACTCACCCAATATGCAATTCAGATGGCAATATTTATAGGTTCTTAGCTTTGTATTTGGAAATATGCAAGGGTCCTGCAGCGTAAGTATTGCGCAACTTTAGGAGCGCAATATTCTTCTGCTAAAGAACAAGTGCATATTTCTAGTGCAAAGACAATTATTACATAGGTTTCAACACTAAATGTTATGGTAAGATTATTTTTCACATTTCAGCATTAACAGAGCAAGAACCAGAAGGTGACATAGCACCAAAATTTCTCACCAGATTCTATGACCAACAAACCACAGAGGGCACTGCTACAGACTTCAAATGTTTGATAGCGGGACGTCCTGAACCGAGTGTAACATGGCTGTTAGATGATCTTGAGATTCGTGAGGAAAAGGGGGTGAAAATGAGACGTAAAGATGGGGTGGTCAGTCTGGAAATAAAATCACCAAAAGTGGACCAGTCTGGAACATATACATGTCAACTTAAGTATGTCTGCTCCTTATTCTTATTTTACATATACTGTCCATAGTACACTATAGTGTATCTATCATATGTAGAGTAATTCTGATGTGATAATAGACATTAAGTAGTTAAAGTGATGATATAGGAAAGGGGTTACAATTATCTCAGACACTCTGAATTAGTTATTAGGCACATCGTATAATAAATCGCAAGATGTCTATACCATCCTAAATCATTCAGGGATGTGTTGACTTATGTGCTATCTTAATTCTATTTAAATATGGTTAAAACATTGTTACATGTGGATGTTATATCGGCCTGCTATATTTCTCACCATACATGAGCCATAAAATGCTGCCTTCCTATTTCATCCATTTGTTTACATAAATGAAATAAAATGAAAAAGAACCATGTTTTAATGTATCTTAACACTTCAATTCGGTTATACACTTCATGAAATATTTCTCTAGAACTACACCCTCGTGAAACTATTCCTAATGCATATAACCTCTTCATATAGTTTAGATATTTTAAAACTTTGTTCTGCTATATAGGATAATGGATTTCTTAAATCAAAAACGCATCTATACTAAGCATTTTCTGCACGCTTAAAATTTGATGTGATGAAACTTTGTTACATAATCATGTGCTTCATTCCAGTAATCCACTTGGGGAGGCAACGTGCAGTGCACGATTAACAGTGGTTGAGGACAAGCTGCACGGGAAAATGCTGCCAAAATTCTTGAAGAAATTTGATCATGTGACAGTGAAGGAAGGAGAAGAGGCGAGGTTTACTAGTGTGATTGTTGGTGAACCAAGACCTGATGTGACATGGCTGTTTGATCATAAACCAATCTCTGTAAGTACATGTATTGTATGGGATAGGTTTTAGAAAATGCAATCATTACTGATGGTTTTTTTGTGAACCACATACCATCCTGTTAATATTATTTTATCAGTTACCTAGACACTGAAAAGTGCAGTTAAAGTGTCTTTGTCAATAAACAAGATCTCATGTCTTTAAAAGGAGATTAAATGAGACTTTGTTCAATGTTCTTGTGAGTTTCAGATCTGTTTTATTTTGCAGATGTTTGTTTGGGATTATTAATATAACAGTGTTAGGCATTTATATGTGTCTGAAGAAAATATTTTTGCAAGACTTTGCAAGGAATTAATTAATTTTTGGGGATTTTTTAATAAAAACTTAACATGCACAAGTTAATTCTTTTTATGACTTAACCTTTAAAAAGCAATTTGAGCCGCGCCATGAGAAAACCATCATAGTGGCTTTGCGACCAGCATGGATCCAGACCAGCCTGCGCATCCGCGCAGTCTGGTCAGGATCCATGCTGTTCGCTTTTAAAGCCTATTAGAATTGGAGAAACTGTTAGCGAACAGCTTGGATCCTGACCAGACTGCGCGGATGCGCAGGCTGGTCTGGATCCATGCTGGTCGCATACCCACTATCAGGGCTCCGGAAATTTTTATAACTCAATCGGTCCAAAACGAAAATCCTGATATCGGCACTACCCCACCCACCGCATTCTCAATATTACACATTTTGTAAAACGTGATAGAGTAAAGAAATAAGCATGTCATTCATTAAATGAGTTACCGGTCACCGCGAGTTACCATACAATGAAGACAGTTATTCAGTGTTATGAGTGATCGTTACTTTGTTTAAATTTCGATGTTTTTCCGAGAAAATACTTGCCAGGATAAAATTGCCGAGGCACGTAACTAGTCTAAAAGCCAACGCACGTGACTTCGGTACCGTATACACGGCAGATACTTTGTGATGTTTCCTCATTCTTTGACGGAATTCTGTAAAATACAATGCGTCAAAGTGAATTACACGACATATATTCTCTGCTAAACAGCCTCAGTATTTTAAGAATACTCTGCCGCGAACCGAATGTGTCCGTTATGTGAACGCTGAGATCGAATTTCCCGCATGTACCAAAAGATCACGCGGGTTGGCCACGGATATTTCATTTCACTTGCATTGTACTTCAGTAAGCAACAACATTTTATAAAGTTATATGTTCTCTTCTGATGTAAACAAAATTTCATTTTGAAACGTTTTTTAAAAGACCGATCTGATAAACAGCGCCACCCCGGTTTTCTTTATCATTTTTCGTGTTTGCCAGTCCATTTTTTTCTTTTTCTTTTTTGTACGGTCGGGTTGCAAAGACGATTTTCTGCACTTGTTTCAACTGGAGCCCCAAAAAATGAATCATGTAATTTTTTCTGATCAAGTAATTATAGAAATTATTTTTATCGGTTTTCCGTGTGATGTCTCATTAAATCAAAGACCTATAATGTACAATTATAGCTCGTTGATTAAATGCAGTGACCATTTGTTTTTTACCCATGATCAAACATAGCCTTTTGAAATAAGCCATCCATCGGATTCTAAATAAATGAAGTGGATTCCCGTCAAAATGATTTGGATCCAGTCAGAAACAATTGGAAACCAGTCAGAAATGTTTAATACATTGCAGTCGGCTGTCTGCAAACATTAAAGGATGTGCCGCGCGAGCACTGATTGCGTCACATGCTAATTACGGACCGATTATCAAGGTGACAATCAGACCGATTGACACGTTTATTGATTATCTGAAGGTGCGACCAACAATTTCCTGCTTGACTGGTGGTCGTGTATTGAGATATCAGACCAAAATTTATACTTTTCTCCATTTTTACGGGACCGATTTTTTTCGTTTTTTCACTTCACGAATCGGTCTGAAAAGTCAAAAATCGGTCCAAAACCGACAAACCGGCAAATTTCCGAAGCCCTGCCCACTATGTTGGTTTTCTCATGGCAGGGCTCATTTGTCATTTCGGTTTTTATCAAGTATGTTGGATCTTCATTGATTTTGCAAAAGTTTAGTACTGAAAATGTTTCCCATTACTTTATTGAATTACAAAGAACCTTTCTTTGATGATTCTTCCTATAAAACATTTATCACCATTTATAGCAAAGGAAACTGTACTTATTCAAAAATAGTTCTTGACTTTTCTTTGAGTGGCTTCCCTTTAAATTACCAGTATTACTGATATAAGTTTTATCACATAAAATAAAAAAAGAGTCAGTGTAAGGTTGAAATATCTTTGCGGAGTGAACACCATGGTGAGATACAATATTTTCACGAGTGGCATAGCCACAAGTGAAAATGTAAGAAATGGTGTTCACGAGTGTAAGATATTTTAATCTTGTAAAACAGACAAGTTCACTGTGAAAATACCAGGTATATTTCACTCTATTATTTCAATAATTCACTGAAAAACATGTAATAAAGTAGGATGTGCTTATGGTTATATAAATGGGAATTTGTTCCTTCTTAAATTCACATTTCTTTTTTCTGAACAAATCTCTTCAGGAAAAAAAAAATGCCAGGAATTATTAAAAAAGATTGCTGAATTTTTCACTTTAATATAAAACCCTCCAACTGTCTGTGTGTTTCTAATAATTAAAAAAAGGTCATAACCCCAATGGGGAAAAATCATGGAACTTGTTAAAGACAGGAAATTGGTTTTGTATATTAAACACAAAGTTCAGAAGATTATATGCCCTTGTGTAATAATGGATGTGCTACCCCTTTTAACATCTCTTTAAAAAAAAAACAATACCAAGGCATAAATGTAGACAGTATATATTTTCTATAATTCAGGACACAAACAGAAGGTTTCAGGTTAAGAAGGAAGGAGATGCCTATACTCTCATTATCAAGAACGTCAGATTTGACGATGGTGGTAAAATCACGTGCAAAGCTTCAAACGAGGAAGGCGAGGTGTACTGCAGTGCTAACTTGCATGTGCGTGAGAGTAAATACATGAGAGATATGCCAGAACAGACTGGGTATGTATTATAGTTACTAAAAACATGAATATGTTTGAGGGATAAAAATTATTGTGGTTTCAAAAATTCATACATCAGTGATTCAGTGAAGATCCTTATTTGTGGTAGGATGTTTCGATGAAATTAGATGATAAAAAGTATTGAGACTCTTAAAAGTTTGAACAGTAGAGGAGATCTATGAAGTTATTATGTCTCCCACCACACAGTGGTGTGGGAGACATATTGATTTACTCCAGTCTGTCTGTCTGTCTGTCACAAAGCTTGTCTGCACTCTGTCAAACATTTCTCATCCGATTTTCACCAAACTTAAAGAAAATGTGTTTGACCATAAGACCTCAGCCAAGTTCTATAACTAGCCAAATTGGTTCAGGCGTCTTGGAGTTATGGCCCTTGAATTACCAAAAATCGGCCATTTTACTCTTGTCCGCACTCTAATTCGAACATTTCTCATCCGATCTTCACCAAACTTGAACGAAATGTGTTTGACCATGAGACCTCGGCCAAGTTCGATAACTAGCCAAATCGGTCCAGGCATTTTGGAGTTACGGCCCTTGAATTACTGAAAAATCGGCCTTTTTACTCTTCTCTGCACTCTAGATCTAAGTCGAACATTTCTCATCCGATCTTCACCAAACTTGAACAAAATGTGTTTGACCATGAGACCTCAGCCAAGTTTGATAACTAGCCAAATCGGTCAAGGTATTTTGGAGTTACGGCTATTGAATTACCAAAAAATCCCCCTTTTTACTCTTGTCCGCTCTCTAAGTTGAACATTTCTCATCCAATCTTCACCAAACTTGTACAAAATGTGTTTGGCCATAAAACCTTAGCCAAGTTCGATAACTAGCCAAATCTGCCCAGGCACTTTGGATTTATGGCCCTTGCATTACTGATTGGATCCACTCATCCATCTTATTGGATCAACTTGTCTAAACCATCTAGAGAAACTAGACATTTTTCATAGGGGCAGTTGTGGGAGACATGCGCTTTTCTCAAAAGCATCTCTAGTTATGCTGTCATTTTTCTTCCCATATTTCCCAGTGTTGAATATTTCTGTAAGGGTTTACTTTATTTCTTTAATTCCAGAAAGTTACTAAATGTCAGAAACCTATTCTGGTGGCAGTAGCATGAGTGCACATGTCCACTAAATAGATGAAATATATAAGAGATTATAATGGTTACTATGTTGAACATCAGATGGATGAAATTTTTCTACCTTTATGATTCCTTAGGAAAATACTGTGAAATCTATTAATTTAATGGGCATGAAATTGTGAGTTTTTGGTCAAAATGGCTGTTTTGTTAGTAATATATTAAATAGATTTCAACTTTTAAAGATAATGAATAGGAAATTTGTTCGTTTGTTAGTTTGGATTTTAGTTTCTTGCATTGATTCAACAGTGAACTTTACAAAAAGTAGTGCCTCAGGAGATCCCCAGGAACATAGACAGTTCACGACAGTTCCTTGAGCATATTTTATACAATAATGAATTACTGTAAAAACCAGTATAATGTATTACAGTGTAAAGGGCCAGGATGAAACAGATTCTAAATTTGGCTACATACCAACCTTTACA
Organism: Mercenaria mercenaria; assembly: GCF_021730395.1. Classification (NCBI taxonomy): domain Eukaryota; kingdom Metazoa; phylum Mollusca; class Bivalvia; order Venerida; family Veneridae; genus Mercenaria; species Mercenaria mercenaria. The sequence goes on from NC_069378.1 coordinate 7,203,902, forward strand.
AAGCGTCTGCAGGATCTGGAGGTCAAAGAAGGAGCAAAGGCAACATTTGAATGCAAGGTCATGGGCATCCCAGATCCCGAGATTTCATGGTAGGTGTTATTAACTTGTCAAGGCATACCTATGACTGTGACACTTCAGAGTTATAGCACTTTATAATAAGTATTGCATTTGATTAAGTATAGCACCTGAATATGTATATCATCGTGTAGAGCCTGGATAGCCTTTCATATTGTTGTTATAAAAACTTGGTTAAAAACTACTGCAAAAAAATCCCTGTCTGTAAAAATGCAAAATGCAGTCATAATATTAACACAATTTAGTGTCTGTTTCTGCCAGTGATATTACGATGTTGTTAAGGTTTATTATGCTGCCGGAAGGTGAAGCAAGTATCTGCCCCTACGTCCATGAGTCCATCATTCCTGCAGTTCTTGTCCAGAATATTTCTTTGAGTTATTGCCCTTTGATTATTCAGTATTACTATACTTTAGCACCATATAATGCCCCGAGTGTTCCCTAGCAAGCACTTGCCCAAATTCAATGAAAACTGGAATATATTGTTTATTATTATTATTATACCAGATTTATACAGCGCCCTTTTCATGATCAATTTCACGTTCAAAGGTGCTTTACATAGTTCAAATGCAGCCACACAGGGCGCACAATATATCCTACTAGTACAGACATGGAGCGATCTGACCAGAGGGACAGAGTGAGACAAAGCCCCCACGACAGAGAGATCAGAAATCAGATACAGGCTTGTCCGGCTAATTTAGCCTAGCTCGTTGCGAATAGACAGCCTGGTTCTTTGATGTGCCCAGCGTATAGCACTGATATATGCAAGGATTGCCTGGGTTCCTGACCAGTACAGCTCTAGTTGGGTGGGAAACACTGAAAAGCGTTTCTGAAAATTCCCGAGTAGCTGCCGGGGATCGAACCCCCGACCTCAGGATTGGAAGGCCAGTGTGCAAACCACTGAGCTATCCGTTTATGTATGTATAAAGTATACTGATATTTCAGGATGAAAGATGGCAGAGTGATTTCCCCTAGTGGGAGGTACCACATGACTTTGCAAGGCGGGACAGGTCAGCTTGTGATTGACAATGTGACAGCTGCAGATACGGGAGTTTACACGTGTATTGTATCTAACTCACAAGGAAAATCCTCCTCCACAGCTGCCTTGAAACTTGAAGGTATATAGTAGTTAAGGTGTAGTTATATATAATTGAAGCAGGGTTCCCACTAATTGGATTTGGCTACCATAAAAGGAGAACTAGTACTTGCTTACTGCCACTGTATGATGTTTATATACAGTTGAAACTTGGTATCGTGAATTCCAAGGAATAGATTGTTTTACTTCGAGATTTAACTTACAATTATATTTTCGGCACATGTTTTTGGGACAGGTCTTGAAAATGTCTTCGAGCTGTAATTTTGAGATAAGCGAGTTCGAAATATTGTGAGTTTTATCTTTATATGGAAGAAATAAAATGGCATTGTTGTTTTTTTTTCAACTTTCTTAAACCCAAATGTGTATGCAAAGTCTGCTCTGATCACAGTGGCCAAAGGTTAGGTAAGCAGCTTAAGGTCAAAAGTTTGAGATTTGGAGGTTGCTTGCCCTTATTTTCTGAACCCAGTGGAGGATTTTTGTCAAGCCCGCTTGCGGAAGCGAAGACATAGTTGTCCAAATGGCAATTCGGTGTATATGCATGCGTGCGTCCTTGAGTGCGTGCATCCTAATTTGTTTGTCCGGACCATAACTTTGACATGCAAGGAGCAATCTCGTTTATATTTGGCATCATGAATGTTAACCTCAGTGAGATGGAGTGTCATGCCCAAACCGCAGGTTCCTATCTCAAAGGTCAAGGTCAAACTTGGAGGTCAAAGGTTAAATTCAATAATGACTTTGTCGGGAGCATTTCTTCTTCATGCATGGAGGGATTTTGATGTAACTTGGCACAAATGTTCACAACCATGTGACAGAGTGTCATGCGCAAGAACCAGGACCCTAGGTCTAAGGTCAAGGTCACACTTAGAGGTCAAAGGCCAGATACAAGAATTACTTTGTCCAGAGCATTTCTTTTTCATGCATGGAGGGATTTTGATGTAACTTCGCACAGTTGTTCACCATCATGCGCAAGAACCTAGAATTACTTCCCTTTGTTGTTACTATAAATAGCTTATACTGTAACTTTTTTGTTACTGGTCTTAGGGAAAAATCAAGACCACTTTTCTGTAGTAAAATATGCATGTTACATCCAATTTGGAGGTGTATTTTGACCTATCTCTACTGGTAAGGATTTTTGTTTTTTAAAGATTTACTTCCCTTTATTGTTACTTTAAATAACTTATATTGTAACTTTTTGCAATCATTTTTTTTTTGGCATAAATGTTTGCCTCAGTGAGACAGGGTGTCATGTGCAACTCCTAGTCCTTTTGACAGCTGGCGAGCTCGACATGTTGCCCGTGGGCATCTAGTTTTATGAAGCCATGAAACAGTTTGCCGATCCAAGGTTAGCGTCAGAACTTAGTGAAAAGGACTTGGGCCTTAAATTTTTTGTGTGGTCCATAATATCCTAAACCTTTGGATAGATTTTCATCAAACTATGGTCAAATGCGGAAATAGTGTTCCAGCTGTTTCAGCACAGGATCAAAGTTGCAAGTTAATTTGTGGTTAGACGTTAGAGCCTTTGATTCTTAGTTCAGTTTATATCCTCTGTAAGACTTTTTTATGTAATTTTAGTTGAATGTCCTCATCACTGGCAATATGCATAGCCTTCAATAGGTCACAGTTCTAGGTAACGGTAAAATCAGTCGGCAGGTGCCAATATTTCTTGTGGGTTTCATATCATCTAAGGGTTTGAAAAATTTCAAATACTTGAACAACACTTACTATTTTATAATTTCTTGAAGAGTATAATTATTCATACCACATAATAAAGCTGCTTTGAGAAGTATATATGCAACAAGTTGGAGGGCAGGGGGAATACTAGTTCATCAACTTTGCTTGTAGAAGAAGGATTATCTGAGGAAAAAAGCTCATCAGCATTTTATAATTTATTTACAAAATTTTACATATAAAACTTAAAGTAGTAATATATTTACTTGCACTGACAAATCCTGAATGATACACAACCATTGTAGAAAACTAGCTTTAATACTACCTATTCCAGCTCATTATTTGCTTTTTACATGCACTTTTACTTTTTACAAGCATTTAACAGAAAAACAAAAAGAATTACTGAAAAATTATCAAATTCCGGTGGCACATTGATCTTGTTTGAACAATTAGGAAATAATTGAACAGAAAATTTAGTTAACTATCTTAATCATGAAAAACTCAACCATATTTCACTGTATAGAGTTTATAGGATTCAAGTATAGTAAAAATGAGTCTACATTAATTTTGTTGTATCAACTGATTGGTTTTGTTTAACTTCTTAATTTGATTTGAAATGTCATAAACAGTACAAAAAAGATCAAACCAGAATCCAGTTTTATTGTATTCTTTAAATTATAAGAAAAGACATCTCTGAAATAAAAGTGTCATGATTGACATCTGTTTTTATATACACATATTTTTGTAAGAGAAATCCATTTGAAGTATTTAAAAACAGACATTTCAGAAATGAACAAAACTGATTTGTCACTTTCCATCTAATTGAAACTATCATTCATTGTGGATGCATAAGAAGTGTTTTATTTTACTCTTATATTAAACACTTTAATTATCCCAGGAGACATTCCTACATACAGTCTGTTGTTATTCTGGCAGTAAGCAACACTCACTGGATAGTGCATTCCATGGCTTTCATTCAGCAATATCTTAACTTTGTTAAGGTCAGATGATAACTGATGAACATTGTATGACCCACACCCACACACATATACTGTCCCTGACTCATCCACTGTCAGTTGGCATGGTCCTTTCAGCTGATCATCCTTGTAGATGGCCTTGACCTTACCATCAAAGGTCAGACTTGTCACAGTCTGTCTCTGCAAGTCTGACACATATATGATTGTATGGTCTGGACTGATAGCCAGGTGCAAAGGTTTGGTAAACAGAGGCTTATCATTAGTACCATTGTAAATAGTTCTTACTATACGACCAGACATGTCTAGCACCTGAACAGTAACAGTAGCACTGACTATTAAATTGTTATTACTGTAAGCAATACCATAATACCCTTTTCTGACTGTTATATCATCAGAATTGACTACAGACATTGATTCAGAAAATGTTATCAATCTGATTATTTCTCCATCTGGAAATGTTACAGCAACTTTATTGTCTGCAACTTTTGTGATGGCCCTAGGTTGTGAGAGCATTTTTATTGTATCATAGCACTGTGTATTTATCTTTGTTATTTTAAATATGACAAGAGAACAACTGTTACAATCAGTTGCTAGAAGTGTGTTTTCATTTAGAAGACATAAACTTGAGAAAGAATTAGATTCAGAGTTTATGTCTGAATGAAAAGTAGCAGTTTTCTCTATAGCTGATTCATGTATTTCTTTGTAGGAGAAGAAAGTTGTTCTGCTCTCTAGAGATTGGATGGATGGCTTCAAATCAATCTTTGGTTCAACTTTGTAACAACGTATATAGTTGTTTTGTAGCTCTTGCATATTCTGGGAAAGTTGTTCACGATTTCTTTTTGTAAGTTTCATTGTGAGAAATAGTTTACAATTCTGACCCAATACCTGAGCCTGTTCAAGATCAGCTGATAGTTTCTTTAAATCATCTACCAATGTCAGTTGTTTCTTTTTTAATGTTTTGAATTCAGCATTTAAGTTTTCAACTGTTTTTACAATATTCTGCTCTGCGTCACTGATCTTAGCCTTAAACATGGATTTCTTTTCTGCTAACTCCTCAACCAGATTTTTCCTTTCTTTCTTCATCTTAGCAATGGTTTCTTCCATTTTCTTATCAAAATTATCAATAATTTCTTTCTGCTGCTGTTCGTAAGTTTCAATCAGTAGGTCATTGTGCTGTTTTATTGTTGATTTTGCCCCACCTTCTAGTGAATCAATTACTACACATTTGTCACCCATCTCCTTTTCTGTATTTTTTACATCGTTTGATAGTTTGTCAAGATTTTCTTTAAGATCTTTAAGGTCTGTACTTGGTTTGATGTCTTTAACAAGTGTTGGCAAATGAGTTACATTATTACAGTTTTGATGATCTTTATCCTTACACTCTTGACATGCACTTTTTTCACACTCAGAACAGAAAAACTTTATAAGCTCTTTAGGATGAGCTGAACATTTCTCAAAATAGAAATCTTGTGGCATGTTGTCCTTATCTTTAACTGTGTGGTTTTTAAAATGTCTCCTGTGATATCTACGGCAGTCCGCACATTTATACTCCACACAGTCCTCACAGAATCCGTCTGCAGGTGCATACCTGTCTTCATGTTTTTCACATTCCTCACAATACATTTCTTTCACTTCATCATTGCCTTGTGTCTGTGAGGCACTAAAATTGGTAGCCATTTTGTTATTGTTCAGTGCTTGCTAACTCACATTTGTTAACATTATCTCTATATACAAAATTTGTTGTCCATGAAAAGTAGCTTATGACTTAAGAGGTTTAAACAGAAGTAATTCATTTATTGATGCATGGTTATTAAATAGCACAGTAGTTTGTCATGTGATTTATATACATGTATGTAATACTATGTGATAAGTCCTGGTGTATGTATGAAGTTTATCAGTATTTCAGTGTGAAATGTTTAATAACCCCTTTAGATTTTGGCTTTTGAATACTAAAGAAACAAAAATTGGCCTAAAATGCCATAGAAAATTAACAAGTTTATAGCACCATAGCAAAAGCAAAAGTGTCGCATATTGGTTATGATGTTAAAGTTGCAAAATATATTTCACCTTCTCTTAGGCCAAACTAAAAATGTGTATGTTTCCTGTGACATGCCAGAAAAAATAGGGTAGGTAGGTTGAGTTTTTCCCCTAGGGCAAGTAGAATAGCCTTCTTCATAGTAGTAGAATTCAGTTCATTCGGGTTTTAAATAAAAACTAAAATATCTGTGTCGAAAAAACCTCGTATGGATCCTCCACACCCACTTTCAGTGAAACGAGTGTTTTGACTGTATCAAATGATGTTCATGGGTAAATTTTAGGGATGGGAACGAATACTGAAATCAGTATTCGAATATTCGGTTTGCCATATTCGAATATATTCGAATATTCGGTTTGTTTTAATGGAAGCTTTAAATTCTTATTAAGTGATTGGTATATACACAATGTATTCATTTGTTTTAAGCGTGGATCATCGTACGTAACAATGTCAAAAACTGTTTGTTTCGGGTAACCTGATCCTAACTAGCAAAACCTGCCGATCCTAGCGTTTTATTTCACGATTCTGTCAGTATAATCATGAACATATTTAACTAGTTCAGTGTTTTAGCTTCAAAATGATATAAAAACTCAAAATGATTATAATTTAGACCGTCGCAATTTTATCTAGGTCGTCCAATTCAAACACGTGACGCGCTGTTGTATTACCGCCGCCATTTTGAAAATTTTCAATCGGCGTGTAAAAATCGTCGTGTAAAAAGCAAGTAAACCTCCTTCAACATGAACTTATACATCAATCATATGTTATTTCTTGATTTTATTATAAAGTACTTCGAATTTAATTCGAATACGACCGATTGCCGATGAAAACCGATTCTGTGGATGGTCTGAAACGTCGTACAAAATATTGTGAAAAGATCGACAATGTCTACAAGTTTGGTATATTGTTTTCGAAAAAAAAAATCTACAACTTGTTGCATAAAACAGGCGCCAATAAAAATGAACAAAAGATAAAAAGATATCACATTTACGCCTGATACAAACTGTTAATCCGTAGCGATGACCCCAGGTAATTATGCATTGCAATTTTCTTGTTAATTGGACATCTTTTGACATGCATCTGACACATTGACGCCTGTTGCAAACTGTTAAACCTTAACGATGGCCCCTGCCAAATATGCATTGCTATTTTCTTGTTAATTGGACATCTTTTGATACACGATAAACCAACATGAAATGGTTTTATTCTGTAGAATTAGCATGCTCATATTGCCCAAAACCAATGATACTTATTTTGAAATTTTTTTACGAATATTCGAATTTGATTTTCATATTCGAATATTCGACCGATTTTCGAATATTCGAATATTCGTTCCCATCCCTAGTAAATTTGTTCAAAAAGTTGATGGAAGGTCCGGCAATGTGGAAAACAGCCAATTTTTTGCAAAGGGGCAGACATGTGTGAACACTTTTCCAGCAAAACTGCCAGCAAACATGTGGAGTTGACATGCTTCCTGTTTATACAGCATAATTATCAGCGACAAAAACAGAGGATATCCAAATCGCTTTGATTCGCCCTAATTTAAATTATAACCGGTGAATGATTCGTACCCAAATTTATTATCAAAAAACTTTTTTTGGGGTCAATAAAAGGTTTAGGGTCTGGGGTTAAAATTAGGGTTGGTCAGGTCACTGTAAACATCTTGGTTTTTTTTTTTTTTGCCTTATCAGAGTTTCACCTAAGCTGGATCCATCCACAGCATTATGGGGAATATATGAATTAATGACTTTGTTAAGGTGAATGGTTCAAATATCAGGCTTAATATCACAGTAAAATTCTACTTCAGCAAGGTTCAGATATGGCTGTATATGAATACTCTATAAGTTGTTCTGAAATTTTAACTTTGATGAATAGAGACAATAACCTTTGATAACACTTTGATAATACAGATGCATGTTTCACTTCCAGTCTGTGTGATTGTCACTGTCAGCAGTTCTTTTCATGTCAACTGACTTACCATATATTGCAACAAAGTGACATAAAATTATATATTTTTCTGCTTTCTTTTCAGAACCAAAGAAGGAGAGATACACGCCTGACAGGCTTCTTGAAGAAAGTAAGTTTTATTACCATAGCAATGTAACCATAACAAAACTCTTGGCCACAGTGTAAGGGCTTTGCAACCATTATGGATCCAGATCAGCCTGCAGATTTGTGCAGCCTGATTTTGCTTAACAGTTGCAAGTGCTGAAATAGATAAACTAGCAGTATGGATGCAGGGATAAACAAACAGTATGGATGTGCACTGGTCTGGTTTTTTGCACAGAGATGCTCATTTGGGTAAGGCTATTTAAACTAGGTTTAAGTGGCAGTAAATCCCCAATTTCATCATCAGATACTGTAAAAGCACATAAATTATGCTGGGTAAAAATTTTGCGAATTTTGAATTTTTGAGTATGTTCGCGAGGTTTGATATTTGCAAAATTGTAAAACTGGTATCCTACTTGAATTTGAATTATACTAATGGTGAATATTTACAGAGGATTAATTTTCATCAGATGTAGGGCCTTGTGAATATAGCGAAAACTAAACCCTCGCAAAATTTCTGCTTTTACATTGAGCATAGGTATAGATAGTGTGTTAGCCACACCTACAGTTTATAGGCTGAAGTCAAGATCTACTTATACCAGGAATTGTCAGCAAGCTTTCATTGCAGTGGCAAGAAATGTGTCTGAACTAATACATCTTGATTGTAGGAAAATCATAACACTGTCAAACCTGCCTTAAACAGCCAGCCAATGGAGTGGTACAGTTGGCTGGTTAAGGCAGGTGACTGCTTAAGACAGGTTAAAATTGAATAGAAAGTTAGATGATTGGCTGCTTAAGGCAGGTGACTGCTTAAGACAAGTTAAAATTGAATAGAAAGTTAGCTGGTTGGCTGCTTAAGGCAGGTGACTGCCTAAGACAGGTTAAAATTGAATAGAAAGTTAGCTGGTTGGCTGCTTAAGGCAGGTGACTGCCTAAGACAGGTTAAAATTGAATGGAAAGTTAGCTGCATCCGCTTAAGGCAGGTGACTGCTTAAGACAGGTTAAAATTGAATAGAAAGTTAGCTGATTGGCTGCTTAAGGCAGGTGACTGCCTAAGACAGGTTAAAATTGAATGGAAAGTTAGCTGCATCCGCTTAAGGCAGGTGACTGCTTAAGACAGGTTAAAATTGAATAGAAAGTTAGCTGATTGGCTGCTTAAGGCAGGTGACTGCCTAAGACAGGTTAAAATTGAATGGAAAGTTAGCTGCATCCGCTTAAGGCAGGTGACTGCTTAAGACAGGTTAAAATTGAATAGAAAGTTAGCTGATTGGCTGCTTAAGGCAGGTGACTGCCTAAGACAGGTTAAAATTGAATGGAAAGTTAGCTGCATCCGCTTAAGGCAGGTGACTGCTTAAGACAGGTTAAAATTGAATAGAAAGTTAGCTGATTGGCTGCTTAAGGTTAGCTGATTGGCTGCTTAAGGCAGGTGACTGCTTAAGACAGGTTGAAATAGAATGGAAAGTTAGCAGATTTGCTGCTTAAGGCAGGTGACTGCCTAAGACAGGTTAAAATTGAACGGAAAGTTAGCTGACTGGCTAAAATTGAATGAAAAGTTAGCTGATTTGCTGCTTAAGGCAGGTGACTGCTTAAGACAGGTTGAAATAGAATGGAAAGTTAGCAGATTTGCTGCTTAAGGCAGGTGACTGTCTAAGACAGGTTAAAATTGAACGGAAAGTTAGCTGACTGGCTAAAATTGAATGGAAAGTTAGCTGATTTGCTGCTTAAGGCAGGTGATTGCTTAAGACAGGTTAAAATTGAATAGAAAGTTAGCTGATTGGCTGCTTAAGGTTAGCTGATTGGCTGCTTAAGGCAGGTGACTGCTTAAGACAGGTTGAAATAGAATGGAAAGTTAGCAGATTTGCTGCTTAAGGCAGGTGACTGCCTAAGACAGGTTAAAATTGAATGGAAAGTTAGCTGCATCTGCTTAAGGCAGGTGACTGCCTAAGACCTAAGACAGGTTAAAATTGAATGGAAAGTTAGCTGATTGGTTAAAATTGAATGGAAGGTTAGCTGATTGGCAGCTTAAGGCAGGTGACTGCCTAAGACAGGTTAAAAGTGAATGGAAGGTTAGCTGGATGGCTGCTTAAGGCAGGTGACTGCTTAAGACAGGTTAAAATTGAATGGAAAGTTAGTTGCAGCCACTTAAGGCAGGTGACTGCTTAAGACAGGTTAAAATTGAATAGAAAGTTAGCTGATTGGCTGCTTAAGGTTAGCTGATAGGCTGCTTAAGGCAGGTGACTGCTTAAGACAGGTTGAAATAGAATGGAAAGTTAGCAGATTTGCTGCTTAAGGCAGGTGACTGCCTAAGACAGGTTAAAATTGAATGGAAGGTTAGCTGATTGGCAGCTTAAGGCAGGTGACTGCCTAAGACAGGTTAAAAGTGAATGGAAGGTTAGCTGGATGGCAGCTTAAGGCAGGTGACTGCTTAAGACAGGTTAAAATTGAATGGAAAGTTAGTTGCAGCCACTTAAGGCAGGTGACTGCTTAAGACAGGTTAAAATTGAATGGAAAGTTAGCTGATTGGCTGCTTAAGGTTAGCTGATAGGCCACTTAAGGCAGGTGACTGCTTAAGACAGGTTGAAATAGAATGGACAGTTAGCAGATTTGCTGCTTAAGGCAGGTGACTGCCTAAGACAGGTTAAAATTGAACGAAAAGTTAGCTGATTGGCTAAAATTGAATGGAAAGTTAGCTGATTTGCTGCTTAAGGCAGGTGACTGCTTAAGACAGGTTAAAATTGAATAGAAAGTTAGCTGATTGGCTGCTTAAGGTTAGCTGATTGGCTGTTTAAGGCAGGTGACTGCTTAAGACAGGTTGAAATAGAATGGAAAGTTAGCAGATTTGCTGCTTAAGGCAGGTGACTGCCTAAGACAGGTTAAAATTGAATGGAAAGTTAGCAGATTGGCTGCTTAAGGCAGGTGACTGCTTAAGACAGGCTAAAATTAAAATGAAAAGTTAGTTTTGGAAGGTAGCTAATTGGTAGCTGATGAAATGTGGTTGCTTAATAAAGATGGCAGTTAAGTCAGGTTCAACTGTATGCATGTTAAGCATAATATAGAACATAAATACCCTGGTTTAGCTTGAGCACAAAGCTACCAATCTACAGGTTTTAAGTTTGTGCCCCATCAAGCCATTCTTCATGAAGACTTTGATTCGAGTATGTGTATAGTTATTTGTTATCTTCTGATTCTTGTGGGGAAGTTGTCTGGTTCTATAGAACAAGGTGGTACTGGTATGAAATCAAGAATAGGTTGATTAACCAATAGTCATATATAATAGAACAAGTTTTAAAAAACACTATTAAACCAAACTAAAATGAATTATATGAAATTATACACGTTGCACAAAGTCGGTCAGTATCTGATGACAATTTGTACTAAATTATCAAGGTTATGAAGATAAAAATCCAATGATAGTTACTTCAGCACTGATAACATGGTGGGGAAACGTGGGAAGTAGTTGTAGTTATCAACTGATAAACTAGTTTTTGTGAAAAATCAAGCTAAGGTTGACTGTTACCGACTGTTACTGAAATGTATGTGATCATGTATGCAGATTATATGTTACAAAGGTAATGTCCTAAATTAATTTGACATTCTGCATGAATCAAATCAGAAACAAAAAATACCAAGCAGTTGGAAAGGTAAGGGTCAAGAAAATATGAGTTGGATGTCTGTGAAACATCCATCTGCCTAAAATGTGTCCGTTTTGTTGCTTTGAAAAATGCTAAGGCAGATTTTCCAGTTTGCCAAAGTGTTATTTGTCATTGCTGCATATGCTTCTGTAGCAACAGTTCAGTTCATTAGCACACCAGACATGCCATTAACTCATTTTCTGGTCTTCATTTAGGTTCTTATGCCCCATTGTAAATGAAAATAATCCAATTTGAAACAACGTTTTGCAGAACTTGCGTTAAAATTGCTTGAAGATCTGAGAAAAAATTACTTTAAATTGCTACAGTTGTATTTAAAATGGAAAATTTGGAAGGGCTTACAAAGTTTAACACTGCTTTAGGCAACTCCAACTTTAAATCGGTACTGCAAAGATTTTTTTTAATGACATTAAAATCAATTGTTGTCTCTTTTTCCGCTTTATAGGGACTTCAAGAAAAGAGAGATATACTCCAGATAAATATTTGCTGGATGATTCAACCTCTGCAAAACGTCCGTACCTGGATACCGATAGATACGACAAGTACGACAAATATGATGGTATGTAATAACCAGGCTGACAGCGGTTAAGTTAACAAGCTTTTGAGTAATTCACGGGAAAAAAACCATGACTTTTTTGCTGTTTCTACAGAAACATTTCTTGTTTTATTTAATAATATTAACAGCAGCTATAAAGAGTTCTAGTACTTGAGCTAGGAAAACTAAACTTGTGTTTAATGTGGCATATTTTCAGAAACTTTTCACAGGTGTTGAAATGTTATACGAAGACAAAATTGTCCACCCCTATTGCTGGGTTTTGTCAGAGTTACTGAAATCACCTAATACGCATAAAAAATAATTTGCCATGAAGGTAATTGTAGTAAAATCCATGTTCTTGTCTAACACATAAAACGGAAAATATATTATAAAAGCAATGTTTTAGGAAATTTTTCAGCTTGAAACAGGAAACAGTTGGCTTTTCCGACACATGCATCGCATATGTCACTATAAACACAAGTTCTGCAAAAGTTACTAAAATTACTGTTTGTATTATTTACTACTTAAGTTAAATTTTGAAACTATTTGCAGTGACAGTGAAGCTATTTTTGAACTACTGTAATGAAACAAAACTTATATAAATATTGTTCCAGTTTCATAAAACTTACCTGTTTTCAGATTTTTAAAGAGCTTTTCATTTATTTCAGTAGCTTTATTTTACTGTTTTTTTGACATGGTTGAAAATCATGCATGTCTTTTTCATGTTTATGTTCTGTAGCTGTTGATAGCATAATAATTATGCATTTTACAGATTCCATGGTGACAGGATACTTGAACTGTATAAAGTCTTCTCTCAGTTCTTTGTATACCCTTCAAAATGACCCTGCTATTTTTCAATTGCACAGTTCTGAACAGGTTTTAACATACTTCATCTATAGCTAATAGGAGATATTAACTGTGAATAGGTCTTTTTTAAGCATTTTATATAAATCAAGATTACATTAACCTTTAGCCTGCTGACTGCAAGTGATTTTGCCTTTGCAACCAGTGCAGACCAAGATCAGCCTGCATGTCCATGCAGGCTGATCATGGTCTGCACTGTTTGCTATTCAGTATGTAAATTTTCAGTGAACACCTGTTTGAATAAAGTGGCACTGCCCAAATTGAATGATAGTCCAGTCCATTAGAGAAATTAAGCAGGTTAAAGTTTAATAGATAGTGACCATAGTCTCACAGTGCTTCATAATTCATTAAGTAATATGAATATTCATAATAGCCCAGTTTTCACCCCCAAGTCAGTTTTTTCCCAAGTCAGTCTGTTTTCCCAACTGAAAAAAAATCCAACCAGTTGTTCCCCCACCTCATAGTTACTTTTTCCCCCTTAGGTACATAAAAAGGGAGAAAAAATAACAAGGGGGTCAGGAAAAGACCAGCCCTTCAGTTTCTGTATAAAAGAATAAGGGGGAAGACTAACTAGGATGAAAACAAAAAATCATTGGAAAAAATCAACCAGTTAGAATTTTCTCAAGGAAAAAAAATGACTAGAGAAAAATTGACTTACACTGGTATTTATACAGTTTTTTCCTGTAACCATGGTTTTAAAAGGCTCTTAATTTTCTTTTGCAGTATATACAGGGTGGACTACTTGCAGCATATAAATGGGAAATAAAATACTGAGTCTCACTTTTCTATGCTTATTAGTCCCCTACTGGTTGAAAACCAGTTTCGGGGACTATAGGAATGCACTTTTCCGTCAGTCCGTCCGTCCGTCCGCAATTTCGTGTCCGGTCCATAACTCTGTCATCCATGAAGGGATTTTAATATTACATGGCACAAATGTTCCCCATGATGAGACGACGTGTCATGCGCAAAACCCGGACCCCTAGCTCAAAGGTCAAGGTCACAATTGGAGGTCAAAGGTCAACAGGGCTTTTTTCCTGTCCGGTCCACAACTCTCCCATCCTTGAAGGGATTTTAGTATTACTTGGCACAAATGTTCCCCATGATGAGATGATGTGTCATGCGCAAATCCCGGACCCCTAGCTCAAAGGTCAAGGTCACAATTGGAGATCAAAGGTCAACGGGGCTTTTTTCCTGTCCGGTCCATAACTCTCCCATCCATGAAGAGATTTTAATATTACTTGGCACAAATGTTCCCCATGAGGAGACGACATGTCATGCGCAAAACCTGGACCCCTAGCTTAAAGGTCAAGGTCACAATTGGAGGTCAAAGGTCAACAAGGCTTTTTTCCTGTCCGGTCCATAACTCTCCCATCTATGAAGGGATTTTAATATTACTTGGCACAAATGTACCTCATAATAAGATGATGTGTCATGCACACTTTCAAACCCCTAGCTCAAAGGTCAAGGTCACACTTAGCAGTCAAATGTTAACATAGCATGAACAGGGTCTGTTTCGTGTCCGGTCCATAACTCTGACATTCATTAAGGAATTTTAATATCACTTAGCACAAGTGTTCCCCATGATGAGACGACGTGTCATGCGCAAATCCCAGACCCCTAGCTCAAAGGTCAAGGTCACAATTGGGGGTCAAAGGTCAACAGAGTTTTTTTCCTGTCCCATCCATAACTCTGCCATCCATGAAGGGATTTTAATATTACTTGGCACAAATGTTCCCCATGATGAGACAACATGTCATGCGTAAAGCCCAGACCCTTAGCTCAAAGGTCAAGGTCACAATTGGAGGTCAAAGGTCAATAAGGTTTTTTCCCTGTCCGATCCAGAACTCTGTCATCCATCAAGGGATTACAGTATTACTTGACATAAATGTTTCCATGATGAGACGACGTGTTCATGCGCAACAACCAGTACCCTAGCTTAAAGGTCAAGGTCACACTTTGAGATCAAAGGTCAAGAGGATTTTTTTCCTGTCCGGTCTATAACTTTGTCATGCAAAGCAGGATTTAGATATCAGTTGGCACAAATATTCCCCTGGATGAGACAACATGTCATGCGCAAGAACCAGGTCCCTAAGTCTAAGGTCAAGGTCATATTTAGAGGTCAAAGGTCAAATTCAAGAATGACTTTGTACGGAACATTTCTTCTTCATGCATGGAGGGATTTTGATGTAACTTGGACCAAATGTTCACCACCATGAGGCACCCTTGTTTTTAGAATTACGTCCCTTTGTTTTACTATAAATAGATTTTATTGTAACTTTTTTATTACTGCCGGTAGAGAAAAATCGAGACCACTTTTCTGTGGTACAGCATGCATGTTACATCCAATTTTTAGGTGTATTTTGACCTATCTCTACCTGGTAAAGAGTTTCTTGTGGACTTATATTATATAGATTTTTTTTTTTTTTAAAGATTAATTTCCCTTTGTTGTTACTATAAATAACTTACATGATAACATTTTTATAATCAGCCAAAAAAATTCAATACGGAAACAACTGTAGGTTTTTATATATATAAATTTTAATCCAAGTGTTTTGTTATAACATATTGTATATATAGTACAATATTGTTTATACATCATTGACAGATATCAGTTCATTATGTTATACTGCAGTAGAGAAAATTAGGTGCCTTCCAGTAGGGGACTTTGTATTGCATGGCAATACTTCATTCACTTGTTTCAAAATGTCCTTGCCATTTATGCAAATGAAGTAAGAATCATGGGAGTGTTACTTCAAAAATGATTATTTTGTTAGATTTTGTTGGACTATTACATATTTCTTGAAGGGTATACATATTTGGTGTTGGGTGGGTTGAGAGGGGAGTAGGGGTGGTTACTTCCCATTTATAAGCTCATGAAATTTTATTGATGTGTGTTTGTTGTTTGCACTGTCTTTACTTTATTACCAGCAAAAGTCAAGAAAAGCTATGAAAGCCCGCTGGCTTCTACAAAACTTGAAGAGAGTTACGTGCCTCGCTCAAAGAAGAAGTATGACAGCCCAAAGAGTTCATACGATAGCTTTAAGCCTAAGTTTGACACCTCGTACGAAAGCCCAAAACTGTCGTATGAAAGCCCACTGAAACAGTATGACAGTGCTTACACCAGGCTTGAAAGTCCAGTTAGACAATATGATATGTATAAAAGGTACGAAAGTCCAATTCGTCAGTATGAGGGGGTGTCTACAAGGTACGAAAGTCCAATTCGCCAGTATGAGGGAATATCTACCAAGTATGAAAGTCCTGTTCGACCATATGAAAGTATTTCGACAAGGTACGAAAGTCCAGTTCGACAGTATGAAGGAATATCCACAAAATATGAAAGTCCTGTTCGACCTTACGAAGGTATTTCAACAAGGTACGAAAGTCCAGTTCGTATGTATGACACACCAAGGAGTTTGTACGAGAGTCCTAGAAGACGATCTTCAGTAGGTAGAGAAGAAAAAATTAAAGCTATACCAAAAATACCTTTTGATAGGCCAGCATTGTTGAACAAGCGTGAAGACTCAGTGCAACTTTCCTGGCTCCCGGCACCAACTTATGACCTTCCTGATGATGCTAGACACATTTCGTACGTTGTCGAATCTCGAGAAGTGCCCAGCCGAGACTGGACAAAGGTGGCATCTTCTGTGCCCGGCACTTCATACACAGTCAGGCATCTGAGACCAGACAAAGAATATGAATTCCGTGTGCGAGCCCAGAATCAACATGGCGCTAGCGAACCTACTTGGAATGCCACGCTTGATAAAAGAGTTGGTTAGTTGTTGCTAGATTTTGTTTGTACTTTATTGCTTATCCTGAACTGAGTGATGCTTCAACGTAAAATAGTATTTGAAATATGAGAACATACATTCTTTAAAGATAAACAAGAATAAATTGAAGGATATAAATCAGATCTTTATAAATAATTTTAAAATACTTTTACAACCAAAGCATTAATAAGAAATTAATATTTTAATACAGAACTCATTTTTATATAAAAATTTTCTGATCCTGACTTTTACGAAATTCTGTTCCATTCTTCAAGGCATGGAATACACTTTGATTCACCAGTTGTTTCCTCCTATGCCACAACACAAGTCAGTTAGAGCATGACTCTCACATGTCTGGACACAATTATGTCACTTTCTCTTAACATAAAATGTCAGATTGCACTTTTTCAAGCTCTTCTAATTCACTCAGCATTTGAATTGATAAACTGTTAAGAACCTAATTGAAGCCTTTTAACCTTTCCTATGTTAAAACATGCATCAAAATACAGGTTATGGAGTTACCTCACTTTTTCAGCCATTTTATAGCGAGACACTGCATGCTGTGTTTTGTGCCAGTTTTAAAAAGCTTTTTTATCCCCACTTCCATGTTCTGAATATACCAGCTTTTTACTGGGAAATGATACCCTCTTGCACAAGTTTTATATGCACTTTCACCATCTTTCTTACCACACAAGTTCATACCTGTCACATGTGTTCACCCGAGTTGTGTTTATGAAAATCCTGTCTACAGATTTTCTTTGCTTGCTTTATATTACCCAAAAGTATGCATAAAACTCCTGGAAACATGAAAAATTTGAGAAAAAAAAATTGGCAGAAATACTGCCAAAAGAGTTGATACACAAGTTTTGGAGTTTTATGTTTACTTTAATTTGATGACAAACATTTTATTTCACATTTAATTTAGCTTGCTTCTATTCTCTATTTCTGTTTAGATGAAACTAGCAAACAGTTGGATTTGCCCGAAATGCGGGGTTAGTATAAATATTTTTATATTAAAAATTTTTTCATTAATTCTTTTTTTTCAGTATTTTTATTTTTGCTAATTGAATTTATAAATATTGTTGTGTATCAAGCACTAATGTTATTTATTGTCTAAGTTAATGCTTAGTTATCAGGAAGTTAGATTAACATTTTAATGGTGTGTACTTTTGTTACAACTTGATAATGAAAATATTAATTTTGATGATAATAATAATAACAATAATAAAAGTGATCATTTTAATGACTCATTACTAATGCCTCATTCTAAACATTATAGACTTCTAGATATTGGCCCATCCAGTTAGCTAAGTAATAGGAACACAAGAATATAAATTGGGAGGCCATGAGTTAACTCCCCTGGCAAAGGTAATTGTCTCCCTTTGAAAGAAGACCATACTGTCTGAAGTAAGTCAATCACCTCTGATTGATACAGTGAAGTTTTCAGTTACTGCTGTAGATGTCTGTACTGGTACAGAATCCAGGAATACTAAATTAAATGTGATTATTTGGCAGCCATTACATAACTGGAATACTGTTGAAAAACAGTTAACCAAAATTCAAAAGAAGTCAAATTCTGTGAGGTAATATCTTTATTTTCATTTCTGTTTTCATCTCTTCTGTTCATATTTAGCTCCGCCCAGATTGCCTACACATCGACCAATCATTACTGATTTAGGGGAGGAGACTTTGAGGTTGGCATGGCGACCAGTGGAGACATACCAGTCAAAGAGAACACCCCCAGTATCATACAGACTGGAAGCTAAAGAGCTTCCTGGTATAATGCCATCTTAACATTTTCATAATTAACACAATTAACAGTCATTTTTCATTTTATCTACTTTCGAGGCCAATCTTTAAATAATTAGCACATTATAGAGATGGACAAATTACCAGATGTTGTGATATTTTCTGAATTTGTTTTTAGGAATTTTAAGAAATTTATTTCATTTCAATTTTATTGGTGTTTGACGAAGGCTAACATAATATGTATGTGTCTTGGATGCATATTTACCTGAAAGGTACAGTATGTGAAGTTTTTTTTGTTTTTTTAAACAATCCTTGTTAGATTGGGGGATTGAAATTATGTGTAATTAAAAGAAAATAAGAGAATTATTTGATGCCTTAATCCATTAAAGAAATAGGAATAGAAGGAACTTTTTTATGTAAATAAGGTGGAAACAACATCTGACATTGGTATACTGTCACTGACTTTCTCAAATTTACAGATTTCTTTTGACTTTTTTAGCACAAATGAACAGGGACCTTGTCTAACATAAGATATATTTAGGTAAAGAAGTAATTTTATGAAATTGCCAATATAAAATTTCAATATATCTTTTATATTTTATATGAACCAGTCAAAAGATACAAAGGGTTATCAATTGTCTTGACATTATTTTGTCCTGCAGGAAAAGACTGGATGCCTCTGTCAAGTCGCCTCCGAGACACAACCCACTATTTGTCTGAGCTTCCACATGACAGAGATTACATGATCAGGGTGAGAGCAGAGAATGATTTTGGTATCAGTGAACCAACAGAACCGCTGTGGCTTCCCAGGGCTACAGGTACGTTAAATAATAGATTTCAAATTTCTAATCAACACTAGATAAGAACATATTTTATGGGCATTACTAGGAAGAAGTAGTACCCTGCTGCTGACCACATCCCATAATTCACCAGTACAAGCATTTCTTATGCTCAGCAGGAGCCTGTTCAGCACCATAGATAGAATTCTATGAGACTATGACATTCAACATTATTCGAGGTAAATGCTGTCAAAGGTGACTGTACATAAAACATGATACAGTAAAACACCAATCACACAAGGTTGCTGGGAGGGGAGTGGGTAGGAAAGAATAGCAAAATACTTGAGGTATCCAGAGTTGCAAGGGATCCAACATCAGTTAATACAAAGAAAAAGAAAGTACCTGGCATCATGATTGCTCGAGCAAGCACGGATGATCAAGCCATTGATGCTCGAGCGAGCAGTGTTTCACAATATGTCAGAAGTCCTTGAGCTCAGATTTCTGTTGGGAAGTTGTCTGTTACTTTGAAAAACAAGTTAGACTGGTTATTTTAACTGACTGTCATTACATAAATAAATTACTGTTCAAAAAATGTTGTTTAACCCATTGTAAACAAACATTCATAATATCCTCATTGGAATGCTTCAGTAAAGAAGCTAATAAATGGTTTAGCACTTGGATGGCAGTTTTATATGAAATATATCAAGATTAAAGTTTATTGCAATATTTTGTTATGGTATATTTCAGCATTCCCCGGTGTTCCTGTTACCCGGCCAGAGATCATTGACTATGAGGATACTAGAGCCAAGTTGTCCTGGTCACGTGTTGATATACCTGCATTTGGAATGGATGATGCTCCACTTCTCTACATGCTAGAGGTAATGCTATGTACATGGGCTGAGAACATAAAACATTGAAGAGATAATAAAGTTGAATATCTATGCTTTTGTAATTCTATTACATTGATATAATTTTATTCAGACCGTTTAGGTACTTAAAGCATATAAAATAAAAGAATTCAATTTTAAAGTTAAAAGGCTAATTTTACAGCTTTAATTTGATTTTATACAAATTTTATTTTAGGAAGATTCTGACTTTATATATAAGTTTAATTCTTTAGATCATATTGTAATTGACATCTTAAGAATCATGAAAATTGAGTGAAAATAATGTTTCAGGTTGAAGAACCACCACACAAAGATTGGAGAACCATTGCCAGAGATTTAGATGACACTGAGTACATTGTCGAGGGTTTGAGACCAGGTCATGACTATAGGTTTAGGGTCCGAGCCAAGACACCAACCGGTATAGTCAGTGAGCCATCACCTGCAGTGTCACTCTACACAAAACTTGGTAGGCTGATTAATTACGTCTCTCGTATTATAAGTGTTGGTGGTTTGTATATGTTTTGTCTATCTGTTTAAGTGATCTTCACATGGTTCCTTCCAAAATTCCTTGTTTGATTTCAGTAAAATTTGGTATTAAAGATGGATAAGTATTGAATCCTTTCTTTGCTGTGTCAGTTAGGATGTATATAGATGACATTAGTGTAGGTCTATCTGACAACTAATTATATAAAGATAGAAAGAGTAGTGAATTTGTAAATAGAAAACAGGAATCTTTTTATGTGGTTGTCATGTTTATATAAAGCATCTTGCATTCTGATATTTTCTAAATTTTGCCTTGATCATCCGACATTCTTTACCTGTCAACAATAAAACATTTATGTCCAAGTCTTTCAGGCTGATAATCTCCCTTCAATTGCAGCCCAGACCAGGGCACCAGTTGACAGACTGGAAGTGTTAGAGTATGAGCCAGATACCAGAAGTGTGAATTTGTCATGGGACCGTGTAGATATTCCCCCATACAATATAGATGAAGAACCATTGATGTACATGTTGGAATACCAGGAACCACCGCTGCCTGAGTGGAGAACACTTATTACAGGTAGGTACATGTACATCTCCAACGTGACGGTGTCCCTCTTGCAAATAAATATAAACAGACAGTGTGCTTACTCCCTATCTGAAACTTTGTATCTAACTGGCTCAGCTGTTTTATAGAAATAAGGGTCAAACATATTTGCTCCACTGTGAGATGAAATATTCTTTTTGTTTAAAAGATTGCCACAATGCTTCAGTTTTCACACAATATTCATCTGCCAATCTTCATATATAATATGCTTGTTTCTGACTTAAAAGCTACCTGTATATTGTGGGATAGGCTATTGCTTTATAAAATTCATAGATACCTTATTGATATATTTTGTCCTGTGGCAGGAATACCCACTACCAGATACAGAGTGATGCACCTTGACAGAGAAAGGGACTACAATTTCAGGGTTCGAGCTCTGACACCTTACGGAGTCAGCCCACCCTCCCCAGCTTTGCCTGTAACCATGAGGCAGACACCAGGTCAGTGTTGACTTTCATTTGCTATGTGCTTAAAGGTTTGGATGTCAGATTGGCCACAACAGCAGTGACATGAATAACTAAAAGGGTTTGGAGAGCAGTCTTAAAATCAAAGAGCTATAAATATAAATACTATATACTTATACTTTTTTATAAGAATGCAGTATTACCATGTGTCAATTTCAAAATGTAATGTTTCTATTGGTCAGTTTCACAATCAATGCAGTATTACCATCAGTCAATTTCAAAAAGAAGTGATTCTATTGGTCAGTTTCATAAAGTAGTGTTTCCATTGGTCAGTTTCAAAATTATGCTCAAAAACAAGATATTAGCTGTTACAGCTTTTAGACCGATATCCGAATCATCTGTATAACATTGGCCTTAGTAGTATTAGCTTGGTGAAAAAAGGCACTGTGTCAGACATTAATCATTATCCACATAAGTATGAAATTTTCTAGTTACTCAAGAAAAAAGTAGCTCCTGTAAAATCATACGTTTTGTGTGGCTGAAATTGGTCTTTAAGAGTTCAATTTTTAGTACTTGTTCGGGCTTTGAACTAAACACAACTGAGCCGTGCCATGAGAAAACCAACATAATGGGTGTGCGACCAGCATGGATCCAGACCAGCCTGCGCATCCGCGCAGTCTGGTCAGGATCCATGCTGTTCGCTAACAGTTTCGCCAATTCAAATAGGCTTTAAAAGCGAACAGCATGGAGCCTGACCAGACTGTGCGGATGCGCAGGCTGGTCTGGATCCATGCTGGTCGCAAAGCCACTATGTTGGTTTTCTCATGGCGCGGCTCATATAATGAAAAGAGTCCTATAGCATAATGTATGACAGCATGATTGGTACAGTACCAGTTAGGATTTATGTTTGATAATTTGGTAAAGTAGTTAATACTGTATAGAAAAACGCTACTGGACAATTGCACAAGGAGGAATGCCACAGAAATTTAAGGCAACAAGCAAATTATTTTTGCAGAAAAACTTTTAAATCGGGAAAAATTGTTAATTTTAATTTTCCGACCTGCCAGTTCTTTTAATTTTTAATTTAAAAATTAAAAAAAGGTAAATCGGGTTTTTGTAAATTTGCCCTTATTTTGGTTTTTTTTGGCAGTTTTTTTTAACTTACAAAAAAATTTTTTTTTTTTTCCCCCCTTTTAAATGTTTTTTTAAATGTTTTTGTTTTTTTTTGGGGCCAAAAAAACCGAAAATTTTTGGGCCAGAAAAAGGGTTATTTGAATTTTGGGTTATTTTTTAAAATCCGACCGGAAAATTTTTTGTAGCCCTTTGATAAAATTTTTTCCCTTAAAAATTTTTTTTTAATTTCCCCTTTTTTGAATCCGGGCCAAAACAAGAAGTTTTTAAACCCCAATTTTAAAACCCCCACCAGGTAATTTGGGGTAATTCCCCCTTCCCTTTTTTTTTGCCTAAATTTTTAAGGTTTAAAAGGTTTAATTAAAGAATTTTGAAAACACAAAATTTTTAAGAAGTTTAGAAAAAAAAGGTAACTTTTTTTTGTTTAAATTTTTTAAAGCCTCTGGTGCGTGATTTTTTTGTTTCGCCCGTAAAAATGGCCTCCAATTCTCACTAATTTTGTCCCCTTTGTTAAAACATTCTTCAAAAATTTTTTCGGGGAAACCCCCCATTTTAATGGAACGGGCCCAATTAAAGAAAAAAGGGCCCTTTAAAATTTTAGCAGGGAAAAGTTAAGTTTTGGGATTAAAAAAGTTTGTTAAAAAAGGGGTTTTAAAAATTTCACTTTTTCCCCCCGGGTTATGCATACTTTTAAACATTTAAAATCTAAAGCCGAAAAGGATTTCCCCAAAATTTTTTTTTCCCAGGTGGGAAATTAAACCTTTGTTGGTGTCAGAAAAAGCGTTTAAAAAAATTACCATGCCCCCCCAAATAAAGTAAATTTTTTTTTGGTTAAAATTTTAAAAACGCAAAACAAGACTTTTTGGGGGCCTAAATGTGAAGTTATCTGTAAATCCCTTGAAATTTAAACATTTACCAGTTTGTAATTTACGATTTTACGGGAAAATATGATTTTATGTTTTTTCCTTTGAACCTTGGCCAAAAATTTTTAATCATTTGACAGCAAACCTTTTGAGAAAACCGTTTTTGTAAAATTCTAAACAGATTCAGGGGTGGGGAAAAATTGGGGGATAATAAAACTTTAATTAAAGAAAAAAAACACAATGGCCACGGGAAAAATTTTTTCCCTTTTGGGCCCCTTTTGGTAAAATATTCAGGGTTAAAAATTTTTGGTTTTTAAACGACATGAAAGGCTGTTATATTTGGGCCGCCCCAGAACTTACAAAAACTATGGGATAAATATAAAACAGGCTTTAAAATTTTTTGTTTCAAAATGCCTCTTACCGGTTTAGTATGGCTTCCCTTAAACATACCATACCAAAGTGAAACCTTTAAACTTTCACGAACAAGCATCTTTTTTAGTTTTATGTTGTTTTGTTTGAATTTAGTTAAGATAAAGGGGAGGATAAATAGGTAGCAAGAAAAAGCTCTTATTTACTCTATAATTTTTTTCAGTAAAACCCAAGGGTTTCCAAACAAAGCCCAAAAATTTGAAAGAGTTACCCAGAATCGGGCCAGGTCATGGGGTTTGGCAGGGGACCCTGCATCCCAGAAAAAAACACTCGCCGATACACAAAAGGGTTTGGAGAGGGCAGAGTTGCCACCCCATAACGGGGTACCATACCCAAGAAAGGTCCCAGACAAATTTTTTAAATGTGACGGGACGGGAGACCGAACCAGGGTAAAAGTTTCCCGAGTGTTTGCAGAACAGACAGTGGTTTAAAGTAAACCTAGTATGCCAGTGACCCTTACAGGAACCCAGGTAAGTTGTTCTTGTTTTGATTAACTTAAAAGTTTTGGGCCAAATTGGTCTTCTGTTTTTGGGGGAAATTTTGATTTCCCTTTTTAATATTGGGCTTTTTTTAAATGAAAAAACTTAAATTCCATTTTTCTTTTGGTAATTTGATTTTTCTGCAGTTCATTTTTTAGAAACCTAAAAAAGAAGATTGTTTGAAAAGGGCCAAATTTGGAATTGTTTAAACTAAAACAGGTGCTGTTCTTGGGAAAAAGGAAAAAAATCTTTTTTAATTTCCCCCCTTTAAGTTAAGGTAATGGCCCCTTAATAACACCCAGCAATTTTTTTTTCAATTTTGTTTCCTTTGTATGTAATTTAAATACAACAGGGAAAAAAACCCAAAACAAAGGGAAAATTCCCAAATTGCCCTTAGGGGCCCACTATTTTAAAAATACAATGTTTTGTTTTTGCATGCAAGAAATATTTTCTAACATTTGTACAGTTATGTATTTTATAAGGATTGCCCAGAAATTTGGGCTTAGGTACCCCAAAAAAAAAAATTTTTCGAAAGGCATTCATTAATAGATTTTTAAACCCAATATCAAAAAATTTTTTTTCTTCACTGTTGTGAAAAAATTTTTGGGACATTGTTGTCAAAACCTGCAAATATTTATTTATTCTTTATGTTTTTCCCCAAATTTTTCAGAAACCAAAGTTTGCTTTGAAGGAGCCTTCTTCCGGATATTCACAGAATTTTGTCCCACCTGCCCGGGGACACCACCGGACCCCAAAGACAGTGCCGGAGAAATATCATACAGGTTAAGATGCGGGCCCGGCCCCCGGGAATCTCCCTTGGAGTGAAATTCCAAAAAGCCACCCTTTAAACCCAGTGTACGCCTTGTGACCTCAGCCCTGATTTAGCCCATCGGTAAAGGGGGAGGGGGGAAAGGCACAGTGTGGTTCCAAACCGCAGTAAAACCACACTTTCCTGCTAAAACCAAAGACGTAAAAAGGAAATATTAAAAAGGGTTTTATTGTTTATTCTAAAGAAAAGTTTGTTTTTGTTTTTTTTATTTCGTTTATTCTTTTTTTCTTTTAGGTTAATTTCCCCAAAAAAACTTTTATTTTCAATTTTTTCCCTTAAAAATTTTTCATCCCCTAATGAAAACAAACCCTCACAGAAAGAAAAACTTTAAAAATTTATGTAAATTTTTAAGTTTTTTAAAAAAAAAAGTTTTTAAGTGTTTTTGGGGCCAAAAATTTCAAGACCCTTTGGAAAAAACCAAAGGGAAACTGGAAAAAAAGGGGAAAAAAGGGGGAAAAAAAACTTCCTAAAATTTTTAAAATTTTGAAAAGGGAAGCCCAAAAATATTCTAGGTTTGACAAAAAAAAATTTTTTTAAATTTTTAAAAAGGCCTTTTAATTTTGATTTAAAAATTTTGGGTTAAAAATTCCTCAAACTTTGTTTAGTTGCAAGGATTTTCATAAATCTGGAAATATCAGAAAAATTTATTTGATCATTACCTAAAAAACCGGGTTTTTTTCCCTTTTTTGTGAAATGGTTTAAAAATTACTAAAGAAATGGTTCCCTTTCCCTTTAAATGAAATTTTTTAAACAGCTCCCCAAGGGACTGCCAGTAGGGAGCCGTATGCTGTGGACATTAATAAAAACATGTAAAAAACTAAAATGGAGATCGCTGACCTACCAACACATATACAAATTACGCACCATTTTACTTACGGGTTTTTTGGGGGTTAAATTTAGGCCGCCTCCCCCGAAAAAGTGATTCGGGGCCTTTGGGAAAGTTTTTAAAAACCTTTTTAAAAGGGGTGTTTATTTAAAAAGATTTGGGAAAAGAGTAAGGCCCAAAAAATTTAAAAAATCAATTTTTGCCTGTTCAGGGGGAATATTTACGGGGAAAAGGGCCAGATAAATCTTTCCAGAGGGGTTTTTAAAGGAAAAAATTTTTTTAAGGTTTTTATGAATATTTGGGGAAAAAAGGAAATTACTGGATAAAACTTTTTGAAATAAATTTTTTAAAATTTGTTTAATTTTGGGTTTCAAGATTTGTTTTAAGATATCAGACACCATTTTCGTCCCTGGGCTTTCACTGGTTTTTTTGGGTTAAGTTAAAAAACAAGTAAATTTTTATAAACCCCTTAAAAATTAAAATTTTACTTTCCAAAGTTAAGGGTTTGGAATTTTTTTTTTAGAAAAATTTTTTAAAGGGGAAATTTTAAAATTTGTAGAATTTTGAGGAAAAATGGGGGATTAGTTTTGGGGTTTTCCGTTAGTTGAGTCTTTGGAACCTTGTTTTTTCCTTTTTCCCCCTTGTTTTGGGAGAGAAAATAAAAAAATGGTTGGGAAAAAATTTTTTTTAAAATTTTAATAAACAAGTTTCCAAAAACCTGGGTTTTTGCGGGCCCCCCGTCCAAGCGTCAGGTTTTCCCAAGGGAAAACCCCAATTTGGCCCCCAAAAAGTTTCTTAGTGGAAAAAAATTATAAAGGAAAAATATGGGAACTATTTTTAATTTTAAAATATTTGGCCCAATATGAAAAAAACCGAAAAAAATTTTTTTAACCCTAATTGGTTTTTGTACCACAAATTTTAATTTTAAATTTTTTTTTTAAATTTTTAAAAAAGGGTTTATTGCCCTTTAAATTTTATTAAAAAAAACCAAATTTTAGTCTAAAAACATTAAAAACAAAATTTTTAAAAAAAATTTTAATTTAAATTTTCCTTTAATTTTTTTTTTCCCCTGGGAAAAATTTTATAAAACCCTTTAAGTTGTGTACCCAAAATTTTTTAAACCCCCTTTTTTGATAAAACTCCCCCGGAAAATCCCCCCGAAACCCCAACCCCCCCCCCCCAAAAAAAAAAACATTTTTTTTTATTTTAATTTTTTTTCAAACAAATTCATAAAAAGATCAAAAACCAAAAATTTGAGGTTTAAAACCCATAAGTTTCCCAACCCAAAAACCCGTAAAAAGGGGTTTTTGGCCCCCAGAATTTTTTTGTTAAAAATAAAAGGGGTTTTTAGATTTTAGGGTAAAGAATTTTTTTCCAACTTTTAAAAAATTTACCCGAATATTTTCTTTTAAAAAATAACAATTAATGGGGGGAAAATTTTTGGATTTTTTTTTTTTAATTTTTTACAAATTTTTCCACCTTTTCAGTTTTTTTTTTCCTCCTTTTTTTTAAAAAATTTTCCCCCCCAATTAATTCCTTGGAACCCCCCCCCTGTTTTAACGATTTTTTTGGAAAAACCCGGCCCCCCAAGCCCCGCCCCCCCCCCCCCCTTCCCCTTTTTTTTTGGCCAATTTTTAAACAAAAAAAATTTTTGGCCCTCCTTTGCCCCCCCTTTCAAAAAATTCCTTTTTTTTTCCCCCTTTTTTTTTTTTCAAAAACCTTTTTTGTACCCAAAGACCCCCCCATTTTTAGAACATTTTGGCCGGTCCGTTTGGTAAAAAAAAGGGAATTCCCCCCCAAATTTTTTCCTTCTTAACTACTTTTTTTGGGAAATTTAAAACCAAAATTTTAAAGAAAAATTACAAAAAATTTTTTTGAGGGTGCAACAAGAAAAAAATTTTTTTAAAGTTTTTTTGGAAAGTTTTTTAAAACCTAACCCCAAATAGTTTCCTTTTGCCCCAAAAGGGGTTTAAAGGTTTTTAAAAATTTTTTAAAATTTTTTTTTTAAAATTATTAAAAAAAATTAAAATTATTTTAAATTTTTTTTAAAAAGTATGGATATTTTTTAAAAGATAAAAAAAACAATTATTTTTTATGATTTTTTCAAAAAATAAAAATAGCCAAATTTTTAATTTTTCATTTTGATAGTTTTTTAAAAAAATTTTTTCCCCAACCCCCTGACTGTTCTGGGGGTTTTTGGTTTGGGGGGCCCCCCCCCCTGGTTCCCCCGTTTTTTTTGTTTACAAATCCCTTTTGGTCCCCAAAAAGGGGTCCTTTAAAGGTTCCCCCCCCTTTTCCCCCACCCGAAAATCTTTTCACAAAAAATTTTGAAAACAAAAAGTTTTGCCAAATTTAAGGGGGTTTTGGGGAAAAAGTTTCGAAAAAATTAAAAAATAGCCAAAATTTTTGGGCCCCCCCCCGGGGCCCCCCTTTGGAAAAATTTGGCCCCTCTTAAAACATTTTTAACTGTTTAAACTTCAAAAGGCCAAAAGGGGAGCCCAAAACCCCCAAATTTGGTTTGGCCCCGTTTGAAAGGGCTTGAAAAAAATTAAAAAAAGAGGGTCAAAGGGATTAACCAAGGGGAAAAGGGGGCAAAAGGGGTTTTGGAAAAAAAAGGAATTGGGAAAAATTAAGGGGCAATGGGAACTGCTTTATAAAAGGTGACCCCTTTACGGTTTTAACTGGAAAGACAGACTTACTTTTTCAGATGGTTTGGCAGTTGTGGGAGACCTGGGGCTTTTTCCCAAAACAGCTCTAGTTTTTTTCCCCCCCCAAATTTTTAGTTTTAAGATACTGACAAAGGTTTTTTTTGAATTTAAATTTTCATCAGGTTTTTCTGGAAAAAATAACCCGAAAATGGTTTTTTTTTTATAGTCAAAAAATTTTTAAACTTTCTGGTGGGCCCCCTTTAGAATTTTGTAGTGTTTTTTTATAAGTTTGGGAGATTTCCTTCCCTAAAAAATTTTAAATTGATGCAAAAAGGACTATTGAAGACCAAGTATAAATTTACTTTAAGGGAAAATTCTTTCTCTTTTTTAAAAAGGAATGGCCCTTTTTAAAAAAATCAGTGGTTTTAAAAAAAAAACAAATTTGGTTTTTCCCAGGTTCTTTATTCAACTGGCAGCAAAGATAGTTAAAAAACTGGGGGTAAAATAAAAGTTGCACATTACTGTTTAAAACACTTAATTTTTTTTTCCAAAGGGAATTTTCAATTCAAGCTTACACAACTTTGATTGTTCTCAAATATTTTGGTTTAAAATTTTTTACTTACCAAATCACTTTCTTATGATGGAAAAAAATGTTTTTTTTGGTTTAACTTTGGGATAAAAAATAGTTGGGATTTTGGTGAATTTATAGGGTTTCAAAAGTCCAGTTTCGGTTCCCCGAAGTCTTGATTTTTTGACCCCGGGGCTTGACATCTTGAAGCTTTGTGGTTTCCCCACCGGGGTCAGTCCCCCCTTTTTGACAAAACACCCAGAAAGTACAACCCTAAAAAGACCGGGGAAAAGTTTCGGGCCCGGGGGAAAGGAAAAACCGTTTTCTCGAGGGGTACCTGACACAAAAATACCAAATTCCCCGGGAAAATAACCCAAAAATTCCCGGGCCCTTTATTCAGAGTAAGAAAAGGACACGAAGACCAACTCTGATGAACCCTTTACTGCCAAATTTTCCCGAGTAAAAAACATAATTTTTTAAAAAAGGGAAACTTTGAATTTTAAATTTTTAAAAAAAAAAAAAAAAAAAATTTTTTTCATGCTGTTTCTAAAATTTGAAAGTTAAAAATTCCAAAAATTGCGGGTTTTTAGACTTACTTTTAAAAGTTTTTCAAATTAAATATGCAACAATTTTTTTTGAAAAATATGCCCTGGGACATTTTGCATAAACTATGAAATAGACACTATAGGGTTAACCGGGGTTATTTGAAACTGTAAAAAATTTTACTACTGGGGGTTTATGGGGACTAACTTTTTGGTTTTTATGTTCTCAGCAAAAAAAATTTTTAAAAAAAATTTAAATTTTTAAAACTTTCAAATTTTTGTCTTGATGAAAAATATCTTTTGGGCCCAAACCAAGAAATTTTAAAGGGTGGGAAAAAAGCCCCTTTTTTTTTAAAAAAAGCTTGCCCTGAAAGTTGTTCTTTTCTTATGCATTTTTAAACAAATTTTTTGATAGTGTCCCTATTAAAGGATAAATTAAATAAAAAATGGGATTTTTTACTTAATGATGATATGTAAGGTTTTAGAGTTGTGATAAAAAATTTACCCCCCAAAATGGGTTTTAGAGGGAAAAGGAAAAACCTTGGAGGCTGGGTTTGCCCAGACCTTAAAAAAATCAGTTTATTTGGGGAAAAAGCTTAAACCCCTTTCATGCAGGACCCCAATTGGGTTTGTGCCCGTGTGACCTGGTTTTAGATCTGAAACAGCCTGCCAAAAATTTTGCAGTTGATCAATATCTGCACTGTTTTGCATTTTGGGTTTTTTTTCTTTTTTATAAACCCCCCTTTTTTTCAGTTAATGATACTTGCCCAAATTGAAAGATGGACAAGTTTATTATAGAAATTCCCCAAGGGGAGGGGGTTTAATTTTTTGTTTGAAATTTTTTTTAGCCCCGACCGGGCTTGATTATATGGATGTTAAAATTTTTTTCTTGAAGTTAAATTTATGTATCAACTTTTTTTCCCTTTTGCACACAGGGGTACCAAAAAGGCCCCCATGTACAGACCAAAAGTTAATGAAGTTGATGAGGGCTCAGTCAGGGGTTTTATGGCAACCCGTAAATGAAACCCGAGGGAGTTTTCCCCGGGGCCCCGGGAGGTGAGCATAAAAATTAAGCTTGTTTTGTTATTGGGCCTCAAAAAAAACAGCTTTTTATCTCTTTTTAATTTCAGAAATTTTGGACCCTTTTTAAAAAGCAATTAGGCCCTTTAAAAAAAAAGAACAAAAATTTGATTTCACATCTTTATTTTCCCTTTTTTTGATTTTTTCCTCAATATTTAGTTAAAGTAATTTTAGGCATTTAAAAATTTTTTTCGGTTTTTTACCAGTACCGTAATTGATGCATTCCCGGATTCTGTACTGATTATTTTAAAGGGGGCCAAATAAACATATTTCTGGTATTGCCCCCAGTACTGTAACTTTGGCCAGGTAAACCCGTGGGTCCCCCAGAATTTTTTACCTGTACTGTTAAAGAGACTAGTTAAAAAGGGATTTTTTGGATTTCCCATACCATTTTGTAAAAAAGGGCTAAAAATTTTTTCTGGTTTTTTCAAAAAGTTTTTGTAACAGGGCCCGTTCAACAGTGTTTTTTGGGTTCTATAAAGCCCCGGGGAAACCAAAAAAGAACATTCTTTGTGGTTTATTTAAGGGACAACACAATTTTTAAACAGGGAATTAGATTTTAAACCTGACATTTGGGGTTTATTTCCGTTTTTTTTTAAAAACCCCCAAAGTTTTGGGAGCCTTAATTTTACAAAAATTAAAATTCCCGGAAAAAAATTTTTTTTTCCCCAATTTTTTGGTGGCATTTTTTAATTTTTTTTCCCGCAAAAAATTTTGTCCCTTTAAGTTTTGGGGCAAAGGGTTACTGAATTTTCCAAAAGAAAATTTTAAAATAAAATTTTTTTTAATTTTTACCTTTTTATTTTATTTTTGGGGAAAAAAACCCCTCAAAAAAGGGCAAATAAAATAAGAACCAAAGAAAATTCTTTTTTTTTAACAAATTTTTGCTGGTTTTACTTGTTTTTTTGGACCAAAAAAAACAAAAAAAAAGGTTTTTTTTACCAAAAAACCAAAATTAAAGTGGTTTTTTTTTTTTAAAAATGCAAAAAACCAAAGGACTCCCGTTTTTTTTCCGGGTTAAAATAAGTTTTAATTTTTTTTACCAGGACCAAAATTTAAAACCCGCGTGTTTTTTAGGTAAAACAAAACCGGCCAAAATTCCGGTTTTTTTTCCATTCCAAAGAAAAGGCCGCCTTTGGTTTTTTTTCCTAAAAATTTAAAAGGTTCTTTTGTTTTTTTTGGACAAAATAAACAAAAAACCGCTGGACATTCCCCCTTTTTATTTTTAAAAAAACTTCCAAGCCTTTTTTTCCCAAACGAAATTGAGAATAAATTAATTTGAATTTTTATAACATTGAAAAAAGGTACCGAAAAAAATTGGAAAAACCTAAAAAAAAAGGTCGTTTTCCTAAAAAATTTCTTTGAAAATTTTCCCAAAGAAAACGCGATCCTAAATACATTTTTTTTTCCAAAAAAAAAATAAGGAAACAATAGGAAAAAATTCAACCCTTTTTACCCAAAAAACAAAAAACAGAACCGAAAAGCTCAAAAATTTTTTAAAAACCGGCACCCAAATTTTTAAAAATTTTAAATCAACCCTTTTTTTTGGCCAAAAAAAGATTTCTTGTACGTGATTTTGGGAACGGAAAAATAGAAAACGGGGGGCCCGGTTTTTTAAAAAAAACAAAAACAATGAAATTTTTTGGTTTTTTTTAATAAATTTTTAATGAAAATTCCCTTTTTGCCCTTCTTTATTTTTTTGAAAAGGAACACCCCTTTTTAAAAAAGAACCTTTTCCTAAAACCTTTTTTAAATTTCCCCAGGGCAAATAGAACAGGGTAAAATACCCTAAATTTTTTATTTGGACACCTTTTCCTGTAGTTTTAACCCCGGGGGATTTCCCCATTCAAATTTAACCCAAATTAAAAAAATTTTTTTTATTATTTTAAACCCCCCCCAAATAGAAAATTTTCCTCTTCACCCTTTATTTAGGAACAACGGTTTGATCCAAAAATTGTACAACCCTTTCCCGGAAAAAAATGAAAAGTAATCCTTAAAAATCTTGGGGGAAACAAAAAACCGCTTTGAAACCCACTTTGATTTCCATATAAGGGAAAATGTTTTGCCCCCTTTAAGGGGGTTAATTTGGAAAAAATGAAAACAAACCAAAAATTTCCCCTTTTTTTATTTTAACCAAAAAAAAGGGGAAAAACCTAAACGTTTAAAAACCGTTTATTTTTCGGTTTTCAAAAGGGGGTGGGGGAAAAATTTTCCCATTCCCAGAATTTTTCCATACTGGGGGACTTTAAAATAATTAATTTTTGTGTTTTTTTTTGGGAAAAAATGAAAAAAACCCTTTTTATTTTACTTCCCAAATTTGGGGGGGAACCGGTTTTCCTTTAAAATTTTATACCCCCTTTTTTTTTTTTTGGGTTAAAACAATTGAACGCGGAGATTCCAGAGCCACACTGGTCCCCCGTACACTGAGATTATGGGGAGAGTTAAAAAGGCAGAGGTCTCCCGCCAAATGTTTACCTCGAGTTTCCCCTTTTGAAGGCAATGTAAAGAAGGTACTTACAGAACCTTCCTTTTCCCCGTTTCTTTTCAGGAGAGCAGGGGAAAAATACTTCCCCAAATTTTTTTATTGTGTGGGTTTTTTTTTTTATGCCCGGTTTTTGGGGAAATTTTTTTTGGGGGGGAAAAAAACTGCCTGCGGCCTTTGGGGCTTTTAAAAAAATAAGAAAAGGCAGGGGGCAAATTTAAAGGGTTTTTAAGGGGAAAAACTTTTTTAGTAAAATAAGTTAAAGCCTTTTCTTTCTTCAGTCTTTAAAAAGGCCATAGAATGAAAAAAAAACAGAAATGGGGCTGGTAACCCTAGATAAGGGAAAAAATTTTTTTTTCAAAATAATGAAAGAAAGGAAATTTTAAAACAATTTTGGGGGATTTTTTCAGGTTTTTTTGGTTAGATTCCCGCTTGAGAACACCCCTAACTTTTTTTAGGGTGATAAAGTACCTTAAAAATTTTTATTTCAGTGATAACCCAAGGTGAAATTTGAAGCCCAGAGGTGAAAGATGTGGGCGCACATCATTGTCTCTGCGCTGGAAACAAAAGTTTAAGTTCCGGGATTTACGTTTAGGAAGAACCTTGTTTTCATAATTGGAAAAAGTCAAAAATCTTCCAAGGGTTTCGAGTGGAACCCGTGGCCAAAAAAATTTCAGACAAAATTTCAAATGTTTTGAACTTGCAACCTATTTTGGTTACAACTCCGGTACTTTGGGGTTTTTTCCTTTAGGCTCACAGAAACCACCCTTAGTTTCGTTCCAGTTTTAAAACCCACGCCCAAGTGAGTTTTAAAATAGGGTTGTTTTTTTAGAGAGTAGTACTTTAAATTTAAGACTTATGGTAGTTTAAAAAATATTTTCCCCCAAATCCCAAACCCGTTTTAAACACTTCCAACTGAAAAAATGCATTTCAACTCTTCCCCCAACAAATTTCCCCCATTACAAAGAAAGAAATTTAAAAAAGTTACGTTTTATAAGTAAGTGCAAAACCCCAGAGGCGTTAAATTTAGTTTCAAATATTTATGACACTAGAGAATTTTTTTAAAAAAGCAGGTATAAACCCCAAAACGGGCCCTGGCCTGAGTAGATTTTTAAAATTTGGGAAAAAGCTTTTGTTTTTAAAAAAAGGGCAAAGGGCAAACCGTGAAGGTAGGGAAAATTCCCACGTGTTGATTTCTTCAAACCCGGGGAATAAAAAAGGTAAAACCAAAGAAAAGAGAATACCTTTTAAGATGGGGACCGCCAAATTTCAAATCGGGGAAATTTTCCCCGTGATGTTGGAAAAAGAAGAGTTGACAAGGGGAAAAAACCAGGGGAAAAATCGTTCATCCAGGGGAAACTTCTTGAAGAGAGAAGGGCTGAAAATTTTTCCCGGAGGGACAAAAAAAATGAGACTTGGGAAAGGAGGGGAAATTTTGCCCAAATTTTGAAAACCCAAAGGTTTTTTTAAAGCTGTTCATCCCCAACCGAACCATCTGTTTGGGTATCCGTCTTTTAGCAATAGATTTTTAAAATATAAAAAAGCCCCTTTATTGTCTCCCCCGTCACTGGAGGTTTGCAAGGGGGACACTCCCGTGGCGCTGGAAATTGGGGGATTTTCAGAGACTTCAAAGGCACTTTAAAACGGGTCCAAGAAATTAAGACCAAAAAAAGGGAAAAACTAATCCCAAAAAAACCCAAAAAAATATAAACCAAAAAAAGGGCTTCATCTCACAGTCACAAGCTGAATACTTTGGGGGGGACATATTTTTCCCTTTTAAGAAAACAGTTTAACTTAATGACATGAGGAAGAATTCCACGGTAATCTACAACCCCCGTAGTTAAAGGGCCTTTTTTCTCAAAACGGGACCCTGGCTATTTCATGATTTCTAAATTTACGCTGTCTGTTGCTGGAGTAAGGAGGGGAAAACCAGCTAGCAAGCAAAACAAGCCTATGTTAGACCAGTTTTTTGGAACCCCAAACCCCGTTGCCAGGGGTTTCCCAAAAAAAAATATAGGGCATACACACCTGAAAAATTTGGTCATACACACCTGACAGTATTTTCACTCAGAAAAAGAATAAGGTCATAAAACCCTGACTTAAAATAAAACACACCAGAGTATAGATCAAAATTTCCCCGAACATAGATACTGCCCAAAAAAAGGCACTGACCCCTGGGCCTTTATTATGATTTCAGGTCAGGTCAGAAACCCCCACTATCAGGGTCTTGAAAAATAAAGGGAAAAGGGCAAAACCCCCGGAAAGATCCCTTTCAAAGCTAAACTTTATGGCTCTGGATAAGATCCGAGTCCCGGTCCCCTCCCCCCCGGAAAAAGGGCCCGAAAGACATTGTTTCCCCCGTTAAGGCCCCCACGGAACCCCCTTTACCCCTCCGGACAAAAGGAACATTTTTAAAAACCAAGGGGCCCTATTCCCCTATCTGTCCCCAGAGCAGAGGTGAAGAAATTTAACGAGTGATTTAGGATTCAAAGTCAAATTATTGGAAATTTTTGAAAGGGTTTATCCCAAAAGGGCCCGGGGAAACTAGTGTTGCCAAGGTTCCCGAAAAAAACGGGTTTTTTTTGCAGAAAAATTAGTCTATCCACTTTTTTTTCCCCTACCCAAGAAAGGGGGTATGTCTTGGGCAAAAACCCGATGTTTCACTTTTGAAACCCCCGATCACATCAACGCCTAAGGGGAAATAATTTTCCCCTCAATAGTGAAGTTTTGCGCTGATCCAAGATAACTTCAACACCAAGAGGAAGGTCCCCCCAAAATGGTTTAAGTACGATCGGGCCCAAGATAAAAGTAGAAAAAAGAAGATCAAGGGTAACAATGAGTCAAGCGGGAAAAAGAAAAAATTGGCTTAATTTTAGCCAAACAGTCCCGCGCAGGGTTTTTCCCCACAGAAGAGCAACCATTGCCCCAAATGAGGGTTTGGAAAACTAAACTAGACCAAAAACATCAAGTCTTTTTCCCTCCCAAAACCCAAAAAGGAAAAAATCAAACCCGGGCCAGTGATCAAATTCAAAACCTTTTCCCGGGGGGGGGTGCCCCCATAAATGAAAAAGGAAAAATAACCTCATCTCAATATAATTTCTAAAAATTGATAAGATGATGTTAAAAAAAAAAAAAATTCTTTGGAAAAAATAAATAAACAAATTGAAAATTTCTATAAGATTTAATTCCCATTAGATTTTTTTTCGGGGAAAATTCCCCAAACGGCTTGAGGAAATTCAGTTGGGGGGCTAAAAATTTTACAAAGGGGGAGGGTCATAACTTTAAAAAGGGGAAAAAATGTGAAAAAAAAAGTAAAAAACTTTTGGGAAAAATTTGATAAACAGGGGTTTAATTTTACATAAAAATTTTATTTGTGGGCTTAAAAGGGTTTTTTTGGGGAAAAGTTTTTTTTTTTCTTTTTTTTCATAGTAGTGTTATTCTATTGATGGAATTCCCTTTAAAAAAAGGGAAACCCCTCAGAAAATTTTTATTTTTTGTAAGAAATAGATCTTTGTCCAAGCCTAAAGGTGTGCTCCCCTAATGATAGAGTTTGGGTTTTGGGGATTTTACCCCTGGAAACCTTTGTCTGGAATTTTAGGTTGAATTTTTGAAAAGAGTTTATGCTACATGTTGTGAATTTTAATGGAACTTTTTTTTTAGGTTTATTAAGGGAGAAACAAAAAACTTTTATAATTATTTTTCATCGTTTTTTTATTTTAACTACAAAAAATGAAAAAAAAGGTTTTAAAACAGATCAACCCGGGTAAGGATTTTTTAGATTTAAATTTTCATGAAATAATGCAAAAATTTTTAAAAGAAAACTGGGGAAATTGTTTTGGAAAAAAAAAGAAATTAAGATGATAACGCACAATTGAAGAACTGTTTTGAAGGGTGTAGCACATGAACAATGCAAAAGTGTAATAAGAAGATTAACAATTGAATTGTTATGAAAGGTACAGCATATGTATGCTGCCAGAGTGAAATAAGATGTTAAACAAACAAATGAAGAATTGTTAGAAGAGTACGGCATACATTGTATGTGATGCAAGAGTGGTATTTTTCCTGGATTTCTGGACCTTGAGGTTTCATGGGTATGTTATTGTTGGACGTTGAAAGTTTTTCCAAAAGAAATACTTCATAAGCTTCTCCTGTGTGCTTTATATCTCTTGTGTGATGACTTCCAGAACTGAACTTGTGCCTTCTGTGGTGTTTCATATTATACCAGATTTCTGCCAATTAGGATATTTAATAGTGCAGTCCTGTATTTCAGTCATGTTTTTGTGATATACACTGGGACCCCGTTATAACGCTGTCCTCGGGGTCCAAGGTTCGAGACCCGCGTATCTAGCGGGGTTAAATTTATAACGCGGGTTGATCGTATCAGCGGTATACGCAATACCCCACCCACCGGTAACGTATTTTGGATGCTGTATTATGTTAATAAGAAATAAGAATCGTATAAACGGGACATTTATTTACCTTAAATGCTACTGAAAAATACATTAAAAGAATTATAACGCTGTGTCATTTTCTCATTTTGTCGTGATTATAAAAGAAAATTGGATTTGTGTATCCCGGAAGTAAACATATATAACGCTGTGAGGAGTGCGCGGTCGTGAGAATTACATATGCAATGCAATTGCACTGGGGTTTATGTAACTAAAAGAGAAAAAACGCGGACAGTCTTAAAAAAATTAATTTTGAATAGATCTACCTGAAGGAAATCGATAAATAAGATAGAAAATTTTTAAATCACCGTCATTGATATACGATATTAAAAAGGGAGCACATTCTCAGTAAGGCTTTCATTGCGTCAAATCTTCGTTATTTCCGATGAATTGAGTGTGATGATTACAAAAAACGGCTGCAGTTTATTACAAAATTCGATTTTTTATTCACTCAAGTGATCATGTCATCTGCTTAACTGGTGCAAATTAAACGGTTTGATAGTTGACTGACCAATGTTACACGCTTGGTATGCAAACAGTCTAATTTTGACACGGTACCAATTGCCTAATTGTCACATGTCTACATGTATTGAAACTTTAACAAAGGCGATACGCAAACAAGTAAGCTAGCAGACAATTATTGATTTTTGTGACAGTTGTCATGGAAAGGTGTTAAAGTACCAAGGTGCTTGTAGTTTTATTGCTGGTTATGATCAAATTAAGTAACATCCGCGGATTTTTTTTTTTTTTTTTTTTTTTTTTTTTTTTTTGATTTTTTTACCCTCTAAAATTTGGGCGCCAAGGCCACACAGCGTTATACCGAGGACCGCGGTATATCAAGTAGCGTTATAACGGGTTTCGAGTGTATAATAGCACTTCAGCGTGTATAGTATATTTTCAGACTGGGCGTAACACAAGGATCAGTACCTTATCCTACTTTTTTTTCCCAGAAGTTATCTATTCTCCTTAGGTGTAAGTCAAGGTTCAGTTTTTGCCCTGGTATTATTTTTGCTGTAGAAAGGTGTCAAGTTGTCCTCTTTTTATATCATCTTATCATGGTGTAAGACAAGGTGAAGCCCTCTTGCCTGTGTCGTCTTTTATTCAAGAGGATATTTCTGACTACCACTGTTCTATATTTATCATGTTTTGTTTTTAAACTTTAAGATGGCAATTATATTTTTGTCATAACTTGTTAAACTAACAGTTCTGTTAAAACTTGTTTCTGTTTAAAATTTGTTTTACATAGTTACATTTGTTTCCTATTTACAAATTGTTAATTGTTTTGTTTCCTCTT
Source organism: Mercenaria mercenaria (assembly GCF_021730395.1). Taxonomy (NCBI): domain Eukaryota; kingdom Metazoa; phylum Mollusca; class Bivalvia; order Venerida; family Veneridae; genus Mercenaria; species Mercenaria mercenaria. Next base: position 7,243,140 of record NC_069378.1, read on the forward strand.
TTAAAAGATCAGCTATACCTAGATATATCTTTATGTAACCCCTTCTGTGATACCTGCTATATTACATGCAAAGTGTAACATATTTCTCTAGATTCAGTTAATAGCAGTTGACTGATGCATTATGTTATATAAAGCTATACTTGATTAAAGCAATTCTGCTTTAAATCAACTTGCTTTTGTCAGTAAAATTATAAAAGTTTTTTTCCTGGCAAGTGCAGTATTGCATTAGTGCCACCCTTTTAAAGTTATTGCGATACAATTATTTACTTAGCTATTACATTTTATACCAAAAAGCAGTATTATATTACCTCCCTTTATTGAATATGTTCTGTGCAATGTTTAGCTATAACCTCCCTTTATCAAGTTTGTGCTGTGCAATAATTCAAGTGCCAAATCATGTAAATTATAGAATTTCATACTTGTTTTTTCTCTCTCTTTATTTTCCACTAGAAGTGCTTTCTTAAGAAACAGTCCTGTTGACTATGTCTTATTAGACTGTAAAGGTTTTGTCAGTTTTTACAGTACTGTTTTTAGGAACATTCCCATGTTATTTATCTTTATCATCATTGTGTATTCACTGTATAATAGTACTATGCAGTATATTTTACCAGTTATACTATATATAGTCTGATAACAGTAGACTCAGCTTGTTGTATTGTAGATTTTCACAGGCACTGTATAAGATTTCATTTCTGCATAACATTTGTTTAAAGCTATGCTTCTTTCAAATGTTCAACAAAGTAACCTATATTTGTGGGTGGAGTTCAGAGATTATTGTTGAGCTGTGTTTTAGCTCCAATTTTAACATTTTCTACTACTATTATAAACTAGAATTCTTTATTCATTTATAGTTAGTTTACTGGAATATTAACATTTCTTAAGACTTTTCTAATGTATTTAAATCTAACCATAACAGTTAATTATATCCAAGTTTATACTGATTTACTGACAAAACAATACTAGTATTAGAAAATTTGATGAATTTTGTACAATTACCATAAATGTTTATTTTTGATATGCATCTAGATTTTAACAGGTCAATGAAAATGAAATGACTGGAATGCTATTTCTACATAATTTCTGTTACAGACTTGATATTTCTCAAACTGTGGTTTTGTTGTTGTATAAAATCATTGTTTTGGTATTCAGATGCACAGGAATTACTAGTATATCACAAGGTGCAGCCCAGCACATCTGAATTCTAAACAATGATATTATTCCGGAGGTAATTGCTGTGAGAGATACATTATTTTGATTCTAACACAGAATCAAGAATTGTGGTCAACATCCCTGACACATCCACCAAATATTTGTCTGTTTTGTATGGATTTATTTTCCAGCATGCCACTATGACATTTATTGCTTTGACTTGCAAAGACACATGAACAATAGAGGACAACTGTTATTCAAAAATAAATACAATAGCACATTACATATTATATCAAATTTAGTATCTAAGCTCTGGTATTTGAGTCTGTTTATAGTGCATCTGTTAGAAATTATAATTATCTCACTCACACTGTTCTGTCATCATTATTTGTCTTAACAAAATTGTCATAGTGGCTTTGTTAAACATTTAGAATAGTATCTGATAGATTTATTGTTAAGGAGATTGTCCAAAAAAGAACTAAGAGAAATGTTTCGGCTAAAAAGCTTTTACGCCATCAGACAGACAAAATTCTTTGAACAAACTGAAAAACGAGAAATGAGTTTTGATCAAGGCGTAGGCAAAGAAAATCAACTGCTTGACAATCACTTTGTGAATATAGTATATGTCATTCATATGTAACATGTATTTGCACACACACATATATGCATATATTTATTCTGTAGAGAACACTTTACTCACTGTTAACAGAAAATAGCATGTACACACAAAGCGGTTTCTAATGTGCTGATATGGAATGGAAATATTATAGAAGCTAACTTTGAGAAGCTGCCTTTATATGCTAAGAAAACAAAATGATTAGTCTGTTTCATCAAATAGAATATGGTGTTTATTAAGTGCCTAGAAACTGTTTCAGGTGATATTGTCAATATTAAAAAAATTAAATTGAACACATTGGATTTTGCTACTTTTCCATTATAGATGTAAAAGATATATGAAAAAAAAAACACTGAGTGTAGTTGTTGTATAACATATATAGATAATGAGAATAAAATATCCTGGATAACTTTGGTATATGTAGATATATATATGCATCATCTGTTAGATAAGTGTATGTCAAAACCAACAATCTATATAGCATGGATAGAAAGAGCAACTCACTACATATTATAACTAATATAAATTATTTATGTAATTGCTAAAATTCTTATAGAATGTATATTATCAGAATGGAGTGTATGATAGATCGTAGACAAGAAGCATGCTTTGTATATTATTACACGTAATAAAGTAGAACACCTGTTATATACTATTGTGTTGTTTTCTTTTCACGCTTCTAGAAGATTATGTAATACATAGTGCAAAACCCCTTTAAATGTATGGTAACAAAATATTGATATTTATTAGCTGTATAGATTCGCCTTCTAATTGGGCACATGTGTTGGAAGAGCAGTATATTACGGTATGATAGTGGCTGTACATGAGTTTTCCTCTAACCGTTTATGGATGGTTTGTCTAACTAGTCCTAGACAATGGAAGGCCATATAAAACTATCCCTTCTATCATCTGTTTGTCCTAATGATCAGCACAGGGGTGATTGCAGCTAAGTATTCACTCTAGTCTGGCATTTCAGTCACATTTTAAGTGAATGTTAAGTAGCAAGCCTTTCAATACATTTTGTGTCCATGATAAACTTGAATGATTCTTGACAACTTTGATAAATGTAGGAGTTTGTATTATGCAAATTTAGCTGGATGTCAACATACAGTTCAACAAGTCTGAATGATCAGTATTTCTATGCGAAGCGAAGGGGGGAGCATGCAGTCACCATCTTGTCCGTCTGTTAGTCTGTCACACTTCTAGTCCAGAGGATAACTCCAAAAGTCAAAGGCCAAACACACACACTGGCCTTTATCATTATATAGTTACCAATCAATTACTGGAAAATGTTCAAGCCTACAAATATGAAACTTCATAGGATTTTTACCTGTGGTAACAAGATACCTGTATTTTACCTGTAGTGACAAGATACCTGTATTTTACCTGTAGTGACAAGATACCTGTAATTTACCTGTGATGACAAGATCACCTGTATTTACATCTGGATTGCCATGTCACATTTCCCTTCAAACTGAATAGGGTGATTATTAACTACAGTCTGTTCATAACTGCAGACAGTTGGTCAAAGGTTGAGGACAAATATACTTCTATCTGAATAACGGTTACTATTGAATTATCCACAAACTTGCTGGTAAATTTGTTACCGTGTGAAAGTGTTACAGGAATACAGCAAACTTTACTTGCTATCAGTTGCATAGTTCTGGCTTAATGGTACCTTGTCTTGGATTTCTTTAAAACCAGGTTCTTTCTTCAGCGATGTCATTGGATGGGCAGTTGAACTGTCAATGTCACTATTAATAAGATATACAGATGGGCTGCTCAATAACTTTAGTTTGGAGTGATTGAAATTTCTAGAGAAACATAATTTATATCCATACAGTAATTTTCTAGAGCTTCATTCATGAAGTTGTACTATAAAATGACTTAAGATACAGTTATGTCTTCACAAGGTTTGACCCTAAAATTAAGTATCAAAATCAGAAACAGAAATTGCTTCTGTCCAGTAAAGTTATTCTCTGAACTGACCAAATAAATCAGGAGGTACAAATAACTTATATTTCTTACAGAGACTGCTCCTCATTTTTATCTCATTTTTGTGGCAATCTTGTCGATACTTTTTCCCAGCAGTCTCGATCTAGATCCTTTTCCAGTTTTATGAAAAATCACTGCATTTTGATCATTGCAAGTGGTGAAAAGTGGTCTTCATTTTAAAAAACAAAGAGTCTTAAAACATTATCACATTACTTTTACCCCGCTAAATTTCTAATATGTCTGGTCCATCATTCAGTTTGGGCAGTACCTTTTATTATTCAAAGAGGTAATCACTGAAAATTTACTGTCCATGCAGGCTGATCCTGGTCTGCACTGGTTGCAAAAGCAGAATCACTTGCCACCAGGAGGCTGAAGTTAGAAGCACAAGATCATTAAGAAAATAACATCAAACATTAGATGGTTTTGCCATACCTGTTGTCAGATATATAATTATCTATTGGACATGCTAGTAGGTATCTATTGACTCACCCAAGCAATGATACTTGGCACAATTTCCAGTATAGTGTTAAGGCAGATTTTTTTTTTTTGCAAAAGCGTATTTTGCAACCTATATTTCTTGATATGTGTATGTGTTATTCCATGTACCATTATTTCATAGATGTTTTGAAAATAATAGGAAGTACTTTCCCTGAGATCCCAAGATTGTCTGAGATTATCAGCTTCTAGAAACATTTATATACCATGGGACAGTGGTTTTGACTGCTTCCAAAACACCAGAACAAAAACTGTTTTATTACCTTACTGATTTCTAAAAAATACCCAGGTAACTAGGGTTTGGTTATAAAAAATACAACTGTGCTAGCCTAATACCCCAGTCACACATATGGCGTGGATAGCTACGTTCAATCCGTAACAACACAATCCGTCCGAGCTCACCCGCTTAGCTCAATAGGGGGAGCGTTGGTCTACGGATCACGGGGTCGCGAGTTCAATCCCCGGGCGGGGCATATAAAAGACATTGTGTCTGAAATCATTAGTCCTCCACCACTGATAATTCATGTGGGGAAGTTGGCAGTTACTTGCGGAGAACAGGTTTGTACTGGTACAGAATCCAGGAACACTGGTTAGATTAACTGCCCGCCATTACATGTGAAATACTGTTGAAAAACGGCATTAAACCCAAAACAAACAAACAAAAACAATCCGAACGGCTCAGGTACGGATCAAAAGGGATTACTACGTTTCTATCCGTAGCTAGACGTAGTTATCCGCGCCATATGTGTGACTGGGGTGTTAGAAGTGCTTTACACTATCACTACATGTATTTGTTAAGTGCCAGATACAAGAATTTTACACATTCATGGCCTTTAAAATGCTTTTCCACATTCATGGTCTGTTAAAATTTAATGCTTTTACATATTCCTGGTTTGTTAAATGCTTGATCTGACTTTTTGGGTATTGACCTTTAGCATGCTGACGGCAAATGGTTCTGCCTTTGCGACCAGTGCAGCCCAAGATCAGTATCACATTCGTGCAGGCTGATCATGGTCTGGACTGTACTATTCAGTCAGTTAGTTATGTCTCCTCCCACTGGGGGAGACATATAATTATTGTTTTTGCCCTGTACGTCCTTCCGTCTGTCCATCACACTTTATTTCCGATCAATAACTGGAGAACCATAGAACCATTTGACATAGAACCTTCAAACTTCATAGGGTGGCAGGGCTTGTGGAAGAGACGACCCCTATTGTTTCTGAGGTCACTCCATCAGAGTAGATGACCCCTATTGATTTTGGGGTCACTCTAATAAAAGTCAAGGTCACAGGGGCCTGAACATGGAAAACCATTTCCGTTTAATAACTTGAGAATCACTTGACCAAGAATGTTGAATCTTCATAGGATGATTGGACTTGCAGAGTAAATGACCCCTGTTGATTTTTGGGTCAGTCTATTAAAGGTCAAGGTCACAGGGGGCTTAACATCGAAATCCATTTCCAGTCAGTAACTTGAGAACCATTTGACCTAGAATGTTGAAACTTCATAGGATGATTGAATATGCAGAGTAGATGACCCCTGTTGATTTTGGGGTCACTCTATTAAAGGTCAAGGTCACATAGAAACATAGAAAACGCTTTTCAATCAGTAACTTGAGAACCACTGGACCCAGAATGTTGAAACTTAATAGGATGATTGGACACGCAGAGTAGATGACCCCTACTGATTTTAGGGTCACTCAATTAAAGGTCAAAGTCACAGGGGCCTGAACATGGAAAACCGTTTCCAGTTCATAACTTGAGAACCACTAGGCCCAGAATGTTGAAACTTAGTGGGATGATTGGACATGCCAAGTAGATGATCCCTATTGCAGCCAACTATCAGTGTCTTTTTGACTTTTGCTCCTGTCCTTTGGTGACTTCTTGCCTATACAACTATGCATTGGGGGAGATATGCGCTTTTCTACAAAAGCATCTTCTAGTTTTCAGTGAAAACCCCTTTGATAGACAAATCAGTATTGCCCAAATTGAATGATGGACCAATCCATTTTAGAAATCAAGCAGGGTAAAGGTTAATTTGATTTGTTGGTTTCAACCTTTTAAAGGTAAAATGAATGAGGATTTCATTCGTCCGTAGGGATTTAATTTCGTAGATTTTTACAACCAAGAAATCCATGAACATTCGTCCCCCCCCCACAAATATTAATGATTTCAAAGTATGTTACAGCAGAATGTAACAACTCACAGAAATATCAGTGTTTACAGTTATATGTAATTACAAAGAGGTGAAAAAGCCATCAGAGCACACAATATAACAAGCCATAGTTATGTGTAATAGAAGATCATAGAATGTGGAAATATGTAGATCATAGAATGTAGAAATATGTATTGACATTTTAGCCATGACTTGATCAGATAAAAATCTCTTCAACATTGGAGGCTAGAATGTGGAACCAAGGTTGATGTTGTGTGTTATTAAATGTTTGTTTTAAGCTCACCTGAGCCCAAAGTGCTCAGAGGGAGCTGTTGTAATCACTCACGTCCATCTGTCAATCCGCACTTTTGTTCAGATGCTTAGCAACTACAAGTTAGAATTGCACCAAACTTGGTCAGTATGATCTTGGCATGGTCCTCTATCATTTTTGAACAAATATAACAAATTGCCCTCTTTTAGGGGCCGCCAGAGCTAAAATAGAATAACCTTTAAATTTCTTCTGCTCATGAAACTCTTGATGAATCTTCATCAAACTTGGTCAGTAGCATCATTATATGGTTCTCTGATTCTCTCCCAGTGTTATTCAAATTTGAGTGTTTGGCCTCTTTTAGGGGCAGCTAGAGCTTAAAATAAAAAAAACTTTGAATTACTTATTTTCATGAACCACTTGATAATGTCTTCATCAAATTTTAACTGCAGCATCATTATAAGGTCCTCTCAGAATTTTTTCAAATGGGGGCACTTGGCAGCTTTTAGGGGCTGCAAGGGCTAAAAATAGAAATATTAAATGACCACTTTTTGTGAAACGCTTGATGTATCTTAACAAGCTTGGTCGATCAGTAGTCCTCTACCAATTTTATTCAAATGGAAGCACTTGGGCCCCTTTAGGGGCCCAAAAAACTAAAAACAATAATAATAATAAATAGAAATACCTTTAAACAACTTGCTTGATGGATCTTCATTAAACTCAATCTGTAACATCAATGTAAAGTCTGCTCATAAATTTGTCCAACTGAGGACACTTGGCCCCTTTTAGGGGCCGCTAAAGCCGCTATAAATAGAAATACCTTTGAAGAAATTTTTCTCATGAATGGCATGATGGATCTTCCTCAAACTCAGTCTGCTGCGTCAGTATAAGTGCTTCTCCCAATTTTGTTCAAATGTGGTTACTTATAGCCCCTTTGAACAATTCTTCTCATGAACTGCTTCATTGATCTTCATTTTAAGGTCTGCTCCACATTTGTCCGAATGGGTCCCTAGAGCTTTAAATGGAAAAAACCTTTAAACAACTTCTTCTCACGACTGGCTTGATGGATCTTCACCAAACTTGGTCTATAGCATCATTGTGAGGTCCTCTTCCAAATTTGTTCAAATAAGGGGCCTCCGTGGCTGAGTGATTAAGGTCGCTGACTTCAAATCACTTGCCCCTCATCGATGTGGGTTCGAGCCTCACTGGGGGCATTGAATGCTTCATGTGAGGAAGCCATCCAGCTGGCTTACGGAAGGCCAGTGGTTCTACCCAGGTGCCCGCTCGTGATGAAATAGTGCACGGAGGGGCACCTGGGGTCTTTCTCCACCATCAAAGCTGGAAAGTCGCCATATGACCTATAATTGTGTCGGAGCGATGTTAAACCTAACAAAATAAATAAATGTTCAAATGAGGACACCTGCACCCCTTTTAGGGGCCATTAGAGCTAAATATAGAAATAGCTTTAAACAACTTTTTCTTATGAACCTGTTGGTACAGATAACCATTCTTATACCCTCAATCTGTCCAATATTTAAAGACCTAAGAAGCATATTGTGTTTGAACTGCTTTTCATCTATTGCACTAATTTACGTTATCAACTTCTACTGAAATGCAGGTGAGTGATCAAGGGTCATTATGGCCCTCTCATTATTCTTCAAGTAACTGACAACTTCTACTGGTGGTCTGGATGAATCAGTGTACTCTGCATTTATTGTTCTGACAAAGAGATTCACCATAACAAAATATTGAATCTGTACCTTATGGAAGTTCCAGATTACACTGTTGTTAGACACAAGTATGCAGGTATAATGTATCATTTCAGTATATGTTTTGTTGGCGTTGTTTGATACGACTGTTGTAGGCCCTGTCAATGGAGAAAATCTCCAAATAACCAATTGTCATACATTTTTCAATCCCTGTTTTATTCTATACCTATTTTCTCTGCCAATCAGCAATTCATTTGTGTACCATGTGACTGTCCATTAGATTTCCATATTGGATTTTATTCGAATTTCCATGTTAACTACCTGGTAAATGATAAAATCTGTTAGTCGCTAGAAGTATCCCAGTCAGTAATGCTTGGTGTGATATTTCTGTACTGTAAACTTACATCTAGCCGTTTATCCAGATTCTACTGAGATAAATAAGCATAGAATAGAAAGACTATTTAACATCATCTTGTACAATACAGCTAAATATTTGGACTGGTACCCATCTGAAAAAACATATTAGACTCACCTATTGGCTTCTCCTATATGTTTCTTTGAATGGTTACTCGTCCAAATATATTATACTATGGTACAGAACAATTTTAACTAACCTAGTATTAATGTTGAACAAACACAGATGAAATAGTATGTCAGTCTGATGAAGAAAATCACAGATATTGCTGTTACTGATTCCTTGCTACCTGCAGGATTTTGTATCACAGATCGACTGTAAAAACTAAGGTAGTCCTGCATGTTTGTTACACCTGAAATTGGCTAAAGTGGATAATCTAGAATAAATGCAGGTTCATTTTTTAGCTCACCTGTCACATAGTGACAAGGTGAGCTTTTGTGATCACCCTTCATCCGTCGTCAGTCCGTGCGTGCATCCGTCCGTCCGTCAACAATTTCTTGTCTGCATGATAGTGGTTTCATTTATGATTTTATTTTAACCAAACTTGCACACAACTTGTATCACCATAAGATCACGGTTCCTTTCTTAAACTGGCCAGATCCCACTATGGGTTCCAGAGTTATGGCCCCTGAAAGGGCCAAAATTAGCTATTTTGACCTTGTCTGCACAATAGCAGCTTCATTTATGATTTGATTTTAACCAAACTTGCACACAATTTGTATCACCATAAGATCTCGGTTTCTTTCTTGAACTGGCTAGATTCCATTATGGGTTCCAGAGTGATGGCCCCTGAAAGGGCCAGAATTAGCTATTTTGACCTTGTCTGCACAATAGCAGCTTCATTTATGATTTTATTTTAACCACTCTTGCACACAACTTGTATCACCATAAGATCTCGGTTCCTTTCTTAAACTGGCCAGATCCCATTATGGGTTCCAGAGTTATGGCCCCTGAAAGGGCCAAAATTAGCTATTTTGACTTTTTCTGCATAATAGCAGCTTTATTTATGATTTGAATTCTACCAAACTGGCATACAACTTGTATCACCATAAGATCTTGGTTCCTTTCTTGAACTAGCCAGATTCCATTATGGGTTCCAGAGTTATGGCCCCTGAAAGGGCCAGAATTAGCTATTTTGACCTTGTCTGCACAATAGCAGCTTCATTTATGATTTGATTTTAACCAAACTTGCACACAATTTGTATCACCATAAGATCTCGGTTCCTTTCTTGAACTGGCGAGATTCCTTTATGGGTTCCAGAGTGATGGCCCCTGAAAGGGCCAGAATTAGCTATTTTGATCTTGTCTGCACAATAGCAGCTTCATTTATGATTTTATTTTAACCAAACTTGCACACAACTTGTATCACCACAAGATCACGGTTCCTTTCTTAAAGTGGTCAGATCCCATTATGGGTTTTAGAGTTATGGCCCCTGAAAGGGCCAAAATTAGCTATTTTGACTTTTTCTGCACAATAGCAGCTTTATTTATGATTTGAATTTTACCAAACTGGCATACAACTTGTATCACCATAAGATCTTGGTTCCTTTCTTGAACTGGCCAGATTCCATTATGGGTTCCAGAGTAATGGCCCCTGAAAGGGCCAGAATTAGCAATTTTGACCTTGTCTGCACAATAGCAGCTTCATTTATGATTTGATTTTGACCAAACTTGCACACAATTTGTATCACCATAAGATCTCAGTTTCTTTCTTGAACTGGCGAGATTCCTTTATGGGTTCCAGAGTGATGGCCCCTGAAAGGGCCAGAATTAGCTATTTTGACCTTGTCTGCACAATAGCAGCTTCATTTATGATTTTATTTTAACCAAACTTGCACACAACTTGTATCACCATAAGATCACGGTTCCTTTCTTAAAGTGGTCAGATCCCATTATGGGTTCCAGAGTTATGGCCCCTGAAAGGGCCAAAATTAGCTATTTTGACTTTTTCTGCACAATAGCAGCTTTATTTATGATTTGAATTTTACCAAACTGGCATACAACTTGTATCACCATAAGATCTTGGTTCCTTTCTTGAACTGGCCAGATTCCATTATGGGTTCCAGAGTGATGGCCCCTGAAAGGGCCAGAATTAGTTATTTTGATCTTGTCTGCACAATAGCAGCTTCATTTATGATTTGATTTTAACCAAACTTGCACACAATTTGTATCACCATAAGATCTCAGTTCCTTTCTTGAACTGGCGAGATTCCATTATGGGTTCCAGAGTGATGGCCCCTGAAAGGGCCAGAATTAGCTATTTTGACCTTGTGCACAATAGCAGCTTCATTTATGATTTGAATTTAATCAAACTTGCACAAAACTTGTGTCACCATAAGATCTCGGTTCCTTTCTTGAACCGGCCAGATCCCTTAATGGGTTCCAGAGTTATGGCCCCTGAAAGGGCCAAAATTAGCTATTTTGACCTTGTCTGCACAATAGCAGCTTCATTTATGATTTGATTTTAACCAAACTTGCACACAACTTGTATCACCACAAGATCTTGCTTCTTTTCTTCAACTGGCCATATTCCATCTTGGGTTCCAGAGTTATGGCCCCTTAAAGGTCCAAAATTGGCTATTTTGGCTTTTGCAGCCATATAAAGACTTCCTTTATGGTTTTATTTGATACAAACTTCCAAAATATCTTCAACAACAATAAATCTTTGATTCCATGACAAATCAGATCCAATCATATGTTCCAGAGTTATTTTATATCTGATTACCTCCCCTGATTGTAATCAAAATGGATTTATATCAGTAAGTACTTACAGGACTTATTTAAAATTTCATTATTGTTATTAGTTGGACTGAGATAATCAGGGAAGATAACTATGGACTGATTTTATGTCAAATTACCTCCAATTATTTCAAATTAAAATTAAAATCTCCATAACTAATGAAGATACTGATCTGAAATTTCATTTATGTCAACAGATTTATTTGGCAGATCCTTCTTTTGTCCACTTACAATATTTTTTTTTAATTACTTCCCTTTAATGTTACTATAAATAGCTTATTTTAGTAACTTTTTTATTATTGGCCGTAGGGAAAACATGAGACCAGTTTTCTGTGGTACAACATGGATGGTACCTCCAATTTTTAGGTGTATTTTAACATATATATACCTTGTAAGTTTGTTTTTTTCTTTTTGGTTAAATTCCTTCCCTTTGTTGTTCCTGTCCTTTGGAGGACCTTCTTGTCCTCAAGTGCAATGATAACAGGTGAGCGATATAGGGCCATCATGGCCCTCTTGTCTTTGATCTTAGCCTAAATTATACTTGAAACTTAAAATACTTGTTAACTGTGACAGTCTACACCAGGAGAAAAAATCCCTATAACTCAGATTTGAATTTTGACACAGTTATGCCCCTTTTTATCTTAGAATTGTTTTTAAAGTAAAATGTCTCTGTAACTATCAAAGTTTTAGACTTGAAACTTAAAATAGTTATTTTATTTTATTATAAAAGTCTACACCAGGAGAAACAATCCCCATAACTCTGATTTTTATTTTGACAGAGTTATGCCCCTTTATAACTTAGAATTTTTGGGTTTAAGTTTTTGATAAAGTCAAATATCTCTGTTACTATCAAAGCTTTTGACTTGAAACTTAAAATACTTATTTACTATCAAAGTCTGCACCAGGAGAAACAATCCCCATAACTCTGGTTTGAATTTTGACAGAGTTATGCCCCTTTTTAACTAAGAATTTTTGGGTTAAAGTTTTTATAAAGTTTTCACTGGCAAAGCTCTAATTTAGAGTCATTTTAATTAAGCACTGAGAAAAGTCGAGGGACTGTCTTAGGGACAGCTCTTGTTGTTTTTTTCTTGAAACGAAATAAAATTTACAAAGAATGTGTTTTGCTATAAAATCTACATCATATTTGTTAACTAAACTAGCCAGTTAAGATAACTTTTTTTCTAGAGTTAAGGGACTTGAATGAGTCAAAAGTGAAAAAGGCTCCATTAAATAAAAAGTACAGTATCAATCTAACTTATACAGAAGGTCTAGGAAAGGTTTAAAAAACAAATAATATAGGACATATCACTCCCAACTTGTAGTCCTAGATTTTGTAAAAATTGCTAACATGTTATCACTCCTAAAAATTTTCAGTTTCTAAAAAACTTGTAAAAAATAATATTCTTTATTTAAAATTTAATTTTTGCAATTCTACGGGGTAAAATTAATAGCACTCTCCCATATGTAAGGATCTGTGATGTCAACGACAAGGTCTTACTATCTAAAAATAGATGGAGCCGGACTGCCGCTGACGTCTCAACCACATCGTATTTTTAGCTTTAGGTTGTGGACTTGTAATCAAAATGGACATTTGTGGTTTAACTGATTTCTCCCTTCACTATTTCTGTTTACTTCAATTGTTATAAAAAAATATTATTTGGTATGGCTAATGGATGCCAAAACTGCATACGAAGATTACATAATCACAGGAATATAGCAAGGTGTCATTATAGAGCCACTGCCACAACCTTAATTATACTTGTTTAAAAACAATAAAGGCAGGTAACTCTGCTTAGTTGTGATGTGTATGAAACCTTAATTATACTTGTTTAAAAACAATAAAGGCAGGTAACTCTGCTTAGTTGTGATGTGTATGAAACCTTAATTATACTTGTTTAAAAACAATAAAGGCAGGTAACTCTGCTTAGTTGTGATGTGTATGAAACCTTAATTTACTTGTTTAAAAACAATAAAGGGAGGTAACTCTGCTTAGTTGTGATGTGTATGAAACTGCTAAAATTTGTATGATTTTAACTGCATTGCTTGCTGTATAGAAATCTACAGGTTTGGTTTAACAAGAGCATGTACAGAAAAATTAAATCTCAAAAAAAACAAAGATCAAAACATGGATTCATTTGTTAAAATGTTTGTGGTGGCAGAGTTAGCTTTATATTGAGGGGAGAGAACTGTATAAGAAATAGAATAAAATATAGATATATAAACTAAAATTATCTACTTCATCATAATCTGATAGAGGTTTCCCTGAACACTGACATACCTACATACATATATATGTCTTCACCTATCAATGTAATCATTATCTGTTACACTAATCACTACCACATGTGACCAGTTAATGAACACTTCTACAAACAATACATGTACATCATAGCTTCTGCTGCAGAGAGGTAGAAAAACATGGACAATCAAAGACAAGAAGATCTACTCAGAATCATTAATTTCATTCAAGTGGTACAATAATGCCTCTTAAATTATAATATGATCATAACAAAACCGATATTCTACTGAACCAATTGATATACTGATTGTAAATATTTCTCAATATCATTTCATGTTTTTCAAACTCATAATAACATTATGCCGAAAAAAGTGTAAAAATATATGTGGCAAATTTAGTTCCACGAAAACTGTATTGTTCTAAAATCTTATATCTGAAGTGCTTATATTAGTCATACATCATCATTATCAAGCATCTGTTCACATAATTATGAAATCTCAATTTCTTGGTTCTTAATTATAATATTATGTTTTAGGTTAGTGTAAAACCCCAATCCCCACAATTTTTACATAAAAAATAACAAACCTCTAAGTACATTAAATATGTAAAACTTTAAACTTGAAACACGAAGCAGTATGCTTTTTGGGCCATTATTTTCTAAAATGTAACATATTAATCAAAAATACCATTTTTTTCCATATTTTAACCGCACTATAATATGATTTTCCCTGCCATTTTCTAAAACCAATAAAAAAAACCACTGATTTTATGTAGGCCTAATTGAATAATACGTAGTTCCTATGTTAAGTTATGAAAACATAACATGTCCAGATTTTCCATCAAGGTGAGACAATCTGACTCCCAACAGATGCCTTCTGTTATTACACAAATAATCACAGCCAACCTAAGGCTTATCAGCACTGTCAAATACAGTTATCCCTGGAGGCACCTCTCACAGACCAGGAGAAGTGACTGATGGTAGATTATGATCTGTGCATAGTGTGACTTGATGCACTGGCTTCAATTCTTTTTTCTGTCCATCTTCCCTGTGTGCTTATTCAGCAGTTTGGATTAACTGTTTAGATTAGGAAAGTGCATTATACAAAAAAAATAAAATATAAAAAAAACAGTATTTTCTGGATATTAGTTCTGCAGCGGTAGTGAGTCAAGGAGTTAAGCTAATTCTGCAGGTATGTTTTGATTAACGGTAGCTTGCTGTAGTGGCATAATGAATCCTGAATTGCACGTGTTTTACAAGCCTTTTAGCTTAAGTTCTGTCTCTTGAAGTTACTTAAGAGAATGATATAACATGTGAAGGTAACAGTAAAATTCTTAGGTTCCATATTCTAATGCAATTCATTTATTGTTTGTTTTGCATTAAGTGAATTGTACTGATCAGTACCCAAGGCCAAGGTCATTCAAATAGCAAATCCTTTAATTTTAGCTGTTTGTTACTTCCTTTTCAATTGCTACAACCCATTTTCCTGTTAATGTCCCTGTAACTGCTCGCCCACTCCATCCCCAACCCCTGCATAATGTTATTACTCCAGGTTTCTTCCTTCAACTTCGCTTAATATTAAAAGCCCTTTAGCTTTTAAGCCACTTTCATCAACATTGTTGCTTTATTCATCTTTAAGGCTTTGTTATTGTCCCTCAATTTTAAGGCCCTTGTTTCTTTCCTCAGTTTAGAATCAAGAGTTGACTTTCAAAATGTTTTATAAACATTGCACCTCAGAAAGTTCTGATCTAAATTATTTTTAGAGGTGAATCTTTATGTACAGGACTAGAGAAACTTGCATATTGACAGAATTCCTGCAGGTATTAACAATGTAGATTGTTTTGATTATTTATGATAATGTAATCATTATGTTCATCTTCGTATGCTTGATCTCTCCAACAAGTTACTGCACAACATATGTGAGGGCTGTGTAACAAGTTATCTTGATGTGTTTCTGTTCTCAAGCTACCTTAACATGTTTCCATTTCATTCTCAAGTTACCTTAACATGTTTCTGTTCTCAAGTTACCTGAATGTGTTTCTGTTCTCAAGCTACCTTAACATGTTTCTGTTCTCAAGTTACCTGAATGTGTTTCTGTTCTCAAGCTACCTTAACATGTTTCCATTCCATTTCAAGTTACCTGAATGTGTTTCTGTTCTCAAGTTACCTGAATGTGTTTCTGTTCTCAAGCTACCTTAACATGTTTCCATTCTCAAGTTACCTTAACATGTTTCAGACTGTTCTCAAGTTACCTTAACATGTTTCTTTTCTCAAGTTACCTTAATGTGTTTCTGTTCTCAAGTTACCTGAATGTGTTTCTGTTCTCAAGTTATCTTAACATGTTTCTGTTCTCAAGTTACCTTAATATGTTTCTGTTCTCAAGTTACCTGAATGTGTTTCTGTTCTCAAGCTACCTTAACATGTTTCCATTCTCAAGTTACCTTAGTATGTTCCTGTTCTCAAGTTACCTTAACATGTTTCAGACTGTTCTCAAGTTACCTTAACATGTTTCTCTTCTCAGGTTACCTTAACATGTTTCTATTCTCAAGTTACCTTAACGTGTTTCTGTTCTCAGGTTACCTTAACGTGTTTCTGTTCTCAAGTTACCTGAACATGTCTCTATTCTCAAGTTACATTAACGTGTTTCTGTTCTCAGGTTACCTTAATTTGTTTCTGTTCTCAAGTTACCTTAACGTGTTTCTATTCTCAAGTTACCTTAATGTGTTTCTGTTCTAAAGGTTACCTTAATGTGTTTCTATTCTCAAGTTACCTTAACATGTTTCTTTTCTCAAGTTACCTTAATGTGTTTCTGTTCTCAAGTTACCTTAATATGTTCTTGTTCTCAAGTTATCTTAATATGTTTCAGACTGTTCTTGAGTTACCTTAACATGTTTCTCCTCTCAGGTTACCTTAACATGTTTCTATTCTCAAGTTAACTTAACGTATTTCTGGACTCAGGTTACCTTAACGCGTTTCTGTTCTCAAGTTATCTTAACATTTTTCTATTCTCAAGTTACCTTAACGTGTTTCTCTTCTCAAGTAACCTTAACATGTTTCTGTTCTCAGGTTACCTTAATTTGTTTCTGTTCTCAGGTTACCTTAATGTGTTTCTGTTCTCAAGTTACCTTAACATGTTTCTATTCTCAAGTTACCTTAATGTATTTCTGTTCTCAAGTTACCTTAACATGTTTCTATTCTCAAGTTACCTTAATGTGTTTCTGTTGTCAAGTTACCTTAACATGTTTCTGTTCTCAAGTTACCTTAACATGTTTCTATTCTCAAGTTACCTTAATGTGTTTCTATTCTCAAGTTACCTTAATGTGTTTCTGTTCTCAAGTTACCTGAATGTGTTTCTGTTCTCAAGTTACCTGTTTTCAAGTTACCTTAACATGTTTCTGTTCTCAAGTTACCTTAACATGTTTCTGTTTTCAAGTTACCTTAACATGTTTCTGTTCTCAAGTTACCTGAATATGTTTCTCTTCTGAAGTTACCTTAACATGTTTCTATTCTCAAGTTACCTTAACGTGTTTCTGTTCTCAAGTTACCTTAACATGTTTCTGTTCTCAAGTTACCTTAACATGTTCCTGTTCTCAAGTTACCTTAACATGTTCCTGTTCTCAAGTTACCTTAACATGTTTCTGTTGTCAAGTTACCTTAACATGTTTCTGTTCTCAAGTTACCTGAATGTGTTTCTCTTCTGAAGTTACCTTAACATGTTTCTGTTCTCAAGTTACCTTAACATGTTTCTATTCTCAAGTTACCTTAACATGTTTCTGTTCTCAAGTTACCTTAACATGTTTCTGTTGTCAAGTTACCATAACATGTTTCTTTTCTCAAGTTACTTAATATGTTTCTATTCTCAAGTTACCTTAGCATGTTTCTTTTCTCAAGTTACTTTGATAATATTATGTTCCTATTCTTAAGTTATCTTATCTTGTTTCTATTCTCAAGATACCTTTTAATGTTTCTATTCTAAAGTTACCTGAACACGATTCTGTTCTCAAGTTACCTTAACGTGTTTCTGTTCTAAAGTTACCTTACATGTTTCTATTCTCAAGTTAACATGTTTCTATTCTCAAGAAGTTACCTTGACATCTTTCTTTTTCATAATACTTGCCATTTCACATGTACAGGGATAGTAAGGTCAAAGTGTCAAAGTTATTCTATGATTTTATCAGGCATGAAAATGCATATGTGTTTTCTTTTCATGGAAGCTTAGATGCTCAAGACTTGAATAATTGTCTATATTGTTAAGGTTAAAGGTATCTATCCATCATATCCCACTAATTAAGTATGCTTTTCTCATGGTGCCAGCAGAATTACTTATTGACATGGACAGTGAGTGCACAATTTTGAGTCACCTGCATGACAGTTTTTGCATGAAAAATATTTTTGTTATAATTAATTGTTAATTTATTATTTCTAACAGAATCAATGATGATAACAATACTAGACTATATAGATATAACTAGATATTAATTTATATTATAATTTCTGCTATTGTGTTACAGTCAATCACTTACAGGTTGTATATTTATCATAACTTGTTTGTGAAACAAATTTTTCCAAGTTACAAATGTTTATAGTGGTCTATGCGGGGCCTAAAAATTGATTTGTCAAGTTAGAGTCTCACCATACCATGTTTTACTAGTCACATAACATGATTAATGAGGAATGATGGGTATGAAGGGAAATATTGCCAATGTGTGCATTGTACTCAACCTATTAATAGCAGTTAAAGTAGAAAAAACCTTCAAACAACTTCTTCTCATGAATTTGTTGATAGATGGTCATCAAACTTGTTCATTTCATTCTTGCATAGTCCTCTCTTAAGTTTGTTCATATGCTCTTGTTTGATCCCTTTTACAGGCCATTAGAGCTAGAAACAGAAAAAACTTCAAATAATTTCTTCTAATAATAAACTTCACTGACTTGTTACGTAGCACCCTTGCTCGGACCTCCTGTGTTTTGTTGACATGATTCAGCTTATTAGGGGCCATCAGAGCTAAAAATAGAAAAAACCTTAACAACGTCTCCTCATGAACTATTTGACAGAAAGATATGTGCACTAAACTTGGTCTGTAGTATCCTTGGATGAACCTTTCTTAATTTCTTTTAAGTAGTTCATATGGATTGAAGGTATGAGCTGCCAGAGATGAATTATTAGAAAATCTTGAAACAACTTCTTCTTATGAACTATATAATAATGATAATAACAACTTTATTTTATGAGGCTTACACATTTGGATTATCCAATCTTCCATGTGGGCCTCCAGATACTTGATATGTAACAATATTTACAAAGAATGTATATACAATCACA
Organism: Mercenaria mercenaria; assembly: GCF_021730395.1. Taxonomy (NCBI): domain Eukaryota; kingdom Metazoa; phylum Mollusca; class Bivalvia; order Venerida; family Veneridae; genus Mercenaria; species Mercenaria mercenaria. The sequence goes on from NC_069378.1 coordinate 7,262,240, forward strand.
AAAACATTAACACAGAACAATACTGAAAGATATTAAGAAAGATATAACATAGAATAGAACTATTTCAAAGACAACTCTACAGTAAAGCACTATCATTCAATTCCACCAGAGAACTTCCAGGTTAAATAGTTACATCTTCTTAAATGAAGTTATGTTTTTTGCTGTTCGCACCTGAATGGGAATATTGTTCCAAATCTTTGGCCCAGCATATGCCAGGGACTTCCTAAAGAGTTCAAGTTTGGGCTTAGGTAAATAAAGTAGTTGGTTTGTTGTTCATCTAAGAACCTGATAGACAAAACTTCTATCAGTAGCACCTTTAGTAAATTCTGTCTCATTTTAGTTTGCTCTAATGGTTACACAATTTGGGTCCATAACTGAAAAAAACACAGAATGGTATTTATGATATTTAATGAGCAGTTTAATGCACATTCACCAAACTTGGTCAGAATTAAGGTCAAAAGCCACCTGAGGTGAGCACAATAGGCCCAATTGGACCTTTTGTTTTTATATATCAGTTTAACAGTTAGATTCATATTTGTTTTGAAAATTGAACTTCACCAAATCATAGAAAGAAAGGGTTGTTTCACATGAAAATCGAACAGCTTAAAGACATGTATATTATTCTGCAAAACAATTGCCAGCCTTGAAGTCATGAAAAAAAACTGTTTGAAGAGGCCACACTTTCGTACAGTTGAAAGCCTTCACATGTCTTCATTTTCATATTTTTTTCAATATTGACCAAGGGCTGAATTCCAACATAAATAGGTTGAACATCATTTTCCCTAATTTTGAAAATTGTTTACTTTTATTTCTTTACAAATGGCATAATTTCTTAAAGGGAGACAACTTGTTTAGAATATTTTAGGTAGCCAGTAAAACTAAACAGCATGATACAGTATGTTTAAACACTTGTTGCCAATTTTGTTCAGTGGAAAATATAATGGCTACCTGGTAGACCTCCTACATGAATCCAATAGCTATTTATCAGACCAACATTTCATATTTGAAAATATAAATAACTACTACATATAGTTCATGTAAATACAGAATGAACATATATTTATGTGTATTCACAGTACTATGCATAAGATTTAAAATAATACACATTTAGTACATGTAAAGATACACAAATTATAAATAATTATGTTCTAACAATAAAAGAAATTTTATTTTAAGGTTAAGGAGTTTATCACAAAAACACAGAAATATTTGATAAGCAAACAACATCTTTGCCTTCAATCTACATGACCATTACATGTTCTGCTGTACTGTCCCGTAAGATGGATACTATTCTCAAAAAGTTGTCCCCCTTTAAAAATGAATGTCATTTGTAAAGAAATGAAAAAAGACGTTTACGGAAAACTACATTCCACTGTGTTCAAAGACAGATATTATTGCAAATTGCATCAAATGAAAATATATAACAGTTCTTTGAAAATGGTGAGTTTTTAAAGGTGGTGTTTGAAATTTTTTTCTCAAAATGTTAAGCTAAACATTAACAAACTTCCCTTTTATTATGAATGTAGCTGTACATAGTACACAATTAATATTTATAAATTCAGTATAGTCAGTTGCATTTTAATCATCCGATTATCTGCATTTGAGACACAATATTTTTAGTCAAAAATAGGCATTTGATATCTTTAATCAAGTTTCCAAGCGTTCTGTGTATACACTTTATAACATTTTGACAGAGCTGATTTTGTAACATCCCCCGCAGTTATGATGTAGCAAGATAATGGAGCAATTAGTCAGGTAGCTACAACCTTGATGATGGCATAATTAATAGCAGGCAGTACTTACATGAATCAGAGGAGAAATTTCTTACATCTTTGACATCATTCCTGCTTGCTTGAATAAACTTATCTTGTTATTTGTAATTTTCTCAATTGACTCTAGACCCCCACCCACCTCCATCCACACCATGATGATAGGCCAGGACATACTCAGATGATACTGTGTTACCATTCTTGCCCTGTGTTTGTTATCATGTCCTGCAAAATAGTTTGTCATTCATGGTGGGATTTTTTAAGAACTTGGCACAACAGAACACCAAAATAAAATAATTTGGCATGTACAAGACCCAAACCCATTGTTCAAAGGTCAAGGTCACACTAAGAGATTACTTTCTCATGCTCTTACTTTTGTATGCATGGATGAGTATATAAATAATTTGATGCAATTATTCACCACAGTGTGATAAAATATTTCTTGCATGACCCAGATTCCAAGCTTAAAGGTCAAGGTAACACTTAATACTGTCATTCATGTTTCTTATGCAAGATTCAGACCTATAGTACAAAGGTATTTTTCCCTGTGAAGTCTGTAACTTCAGTATGCATGGATGTACATTCATATAACTTGACAAAACATTTCCAATAAAAAGAAGAGGTATCACCTGCAAGAGCAGAACCCATAAGCTTAAAAGTCATTAACCCTTGAAGGTCAAATTATGTGAAGTTTATTTTTCTTGTTTAGTCTGTAACTTTTTATGTTTTTAGATTGGAGTGGCATTTAAATAACTTCAAAGCAGCATTCAGTATAATAAGACTCAAGCCCATTAATTGATCTCTAATCAGCTGAGTGCTCAAAGGTCAAGGTCATACTGAGGGTTCAAAGACTTTTTATCATTTTCCATGCCTCTATAACTTGGCACACATGACTAAGCTACTAAAATATTCAACATTACATACAGGGACAATAGTGTCCTGTGGACACATTATTATTACTTTTAAACAATAAATAGACAACATGGATGTCTGTAGTTTATTTGACTCCATTCAAGCATGTCAGATACAGATTGCTTTACTTTGTGACATACATTATTTTAGATTCTTAAAACTAATTTTCTTAAAAGTAATATGACTAAGACATTAAAATCTCAAATCTATTAAAGGGAGGTAATAAAAATTCTAGATTTTGATAAACTGATTTTAATAAATAATCTTTATTAATTAAGTGCATATTCCATTGTTATTAAAAAGCTATTTAGCTTCTTGTTGTGGAGGATTAACTCCTGGCCACCCAGTGTTAAATAGCCAAACAGAAATGATCATTTGTGCTAGTTTTGGTGTAATGTTATTCCACAGACTTTGTCTGGAAGCAAAAGTAAATAATATTACTGACAGTATTGCTTGTCTGACAGACTTTTGTAAGACACTGATTTCTCCTGACATGGCATCTATATTTTGTAATTTGTCTAGAATAATGCCAGCATTCTAGTCTAAATGGTGCAATTTCTGCATAGTGCATAAATTGGTTTATCAACAGCAGGTTATATATTGTAAGCCATGCCTATTTGTAGAATTGCTTATCAGCAAACCACTTTGAAAAATAAAGATTGTTTAACTTCCTAGACCTCTTTTTATCACAATTGCTTGTTATTTTATGTTTCAAGTTTTAATCAAATTTGCTAACACCCCCAGATTTGTTTTCTTATAAATCCTTATCATGGTGGACACAAATGATTCTGCCTTTGCAACCAGTGCAGATCATGATCAGCTTGCACATCCATGCAGTCTGATCATGATCTGCACTGTTTGCCATTCAGTCAGTACCTTTTTGGTAAGCACCCCTTTTTAACAATTAATGGTACTGTCCAAACTGAAAGATGGACAAGTTCATTATAGAAATTTAGCAGGGTAAGGGTTAGTAGACTGAAGAGTGTGACATTATTGTGCAACAATGTCACTGTTTGTATGCCACAGTTGTAACATCATAGCATAAATATGTGGTGGCTGTCATATAAAAAGGATGTAGATATTAATCGTCGATATTGTGTCAGAATCAAAATAAATAATGTATCTTTAACAGAAAAACTGTTAGCCCAAACAAATCCAAATCATAGAAAGAAAGGGTTGTTTTACATAAAAATTGAACATCATATCATCATTTATACTTTTATACTAATAAATATAACTTTTATTCTTATTACAAGAATTCAATAGCATATTTAGTAAAAATTGCAAAATTGATTTTATCAATCAATTTAAAACTTATAAATGTGATGAAAAATCTTTTGTCTTTGTATCAAAATTAATTTTATTTACAATTGTGAATATTTTCAGTTCAGCACTCGGTACCTGTTGCAAGGACAGAGGTCTGGGAGGAGGAGCCAAGTTCTGTGAGACTTCGATGGCACCGAGCCTACATCCCACGTTATTATAGTTCTACACCACTTAGTTACAGGTGAGACAGAAGTTTTGTTCAGTATAAAACCACAGGAATGACATTTGATAACTTTAGTTATTACTTACTACTTATTGTAATAATCCTGTGGCTGTTCATAGATTTTATTACAGGTGTTTTTTTTAGAGTTTTTTGTCAGAAATTGAGAGAACTGAGAGTCTGGCCTGCCTGCCTTCCGAAACGCCATCGCACTTACCTGCCTATAAAATTGTCTGTTTCTTACTCTGTAACAGGTCTGTTACCTTTGACTAAATTATACTTTGGTTGTATGTTTTAACCTTGTTATTCAATTATAGATTTTTATTTATCTGGCGCTGTTGCTGCGAAGAACTGATAGTGAAATAAGTATATGATCTACTGTTGGCATTCAGCCATATCTTTTGGTAGCGCCCTTTTAACAGTTTAATGTACTATCCAAACTAGAAGATGACAGTTCATTATAAAACTTTAGCATGAGGTTTAATGCTGTTTTGGACTTGACCATTTTCTTTTTTGACATAACCTGAACTAACCTACAGTGTAACGTCAGATTTACCCAGTCATTCCCCCCCCCCCCCCCCCCCAAAAAATACAACCGTTTGATTTCTACCTCGGGAAAAAACCAACCGGTTGATTCTTTCGCCGGGGAAAGAATCAACTGGTTTTTCCCCCGCCCCCCCCTGCTTGTTTCCCCCCCCACTAGTTTTTGTGCATAAACACAGAAGTTTCACCAAACTGCAGGGAGAATGATGTAAATGAGAAAACCCTTGTAAACACTTTCTCATTGTTAATTGTTTGATTTATTTTCACCTCGAATGTGCATTAAGTATTTTCTTATACACCCTGTTTCAGTATTGTTCAAAGATATTTACAGGTTATTATCTGACAAAGGTCCTTATTGGAGAGAAACTGGTATATATTAAATTTAGTTTAACTTTTCCTGGTGTTTGAGTTGTTGTCCCTCATATTTTTTCCTTTTAGTAAAGATATTTTCAGCCAAAATGTGATTCCTTCCAGAGCTGTATACATCTGTTGCATTCTAATTCGGCTGCTGACTTCAAGTCATTTGCTCCTCACACCTTGCTTGGAACGTAGAATTCTTCATGTGAGGAAGCCATCCTTATGGCTTATGGAAGGTCAGTGGTTCAACACAGGTGCTGGCCATTGATGAAATAATGCACGGAGGGGCATTAGGGGTCTTCCTTTATCATAAAAAGCTGGAAAGTCACATATAACTGTGTCTGTGTGATACTATGCCAACATATTTTATAATCCAAATTCATAATTACTAAATCACAATTTATTTCTTAATTAAACTAACTGTCGCTAACTTTGTCTATTTTTAGAGTTGAGATGCAGGAAGCAGGTGACACAGACACAGAATGGAAGCCAGTTGCCAGGGATATCAGGACGCCAGACTACACAGTGAGGAATATCAGTCCCAGAAAGGATTACAGGTTTAGGATCCGTGCCCAAACAGAAAATGGCGACGTCAGTGAACCAACTCCACCAATACAATTCTACAGAGCTCATGGTAAGGTTTCCATAAAAGATTTCTTTATCCAGAACTCTGGTTCACGTTTTCTATTTTTCTCCTGTTATAAGTAAGTAAGAGGTTTTCACTACTAATAATATATATCAGAATCTCAACTTCCTAAGAACATTTTGTATTATAGATATCGTAAATTATCTTTTTTTTTTTGTATTTAATGACATTGTTCTATTGACAACTTTATCACATGAATACTTGGATTCACATTTTTATCAAAAGAAAAAAGAAAATACATTGTTTTATCTTTGTTCCAGTTCCGCTGCTTAAAGACAGTGAAAATGCACTTGCCGAGTTCAAGCCTGTAGAGTACAAGGCAATTTTCCTCAAACATCCATACTATGAACAGCTCACCAAATATGGTAAGTTCTACAGTTATACCCCATTAAAAGAAGTTTAGGATGGTTTATACTGGAGTCACCAAATATGGTAAGTTCTACTGTTATACTTCATTAAAAGAAGTTTAGGATGGGGTCACCATGTAGGTGTGTGCTTGCATGCATCTGTGAAAACTCTTGAAAGGATGGGTGGATTGAGTTCATTTTTGGTACATAGGTATATCATCATAAGATACAGTTCAAGGATGGTTTTTATTAATTGGATACTTTTTGCCAGAGTTATGGTCCCTTTTCAACTTAAATTTCAACAAAATTTTGATACCTAATAGATAACTTTTGAAAGGATGAATGGATTGCATTCATTGGATTTGGAAACAGGCACATGTTTATAAAATGTATTTTTACTTTGAAAAATGAAGCTAAAAGTAGTTCAGGTGATGCAACAGAACCAAACAGTTAACAGTCAACTCACAGTCCTCTTTTTGACAAAGATACTTAAATAAAGACTTTAATAGGGATCATGGTGTAGTGTCTTTACAACAACCCATGTTGCTCTCACAAATTTATCTGTAGACTATTCTAATGTCAGTATACCGTGATAGGAACTGTACAAAATATTGTACCTGACAGTGTATTTTTTTGTTTCTCCAGGTAGGGCAATAGAAGCTACTAGCTGGAAACCAAAAATCGAAAATCTTCATTGACATATAATTTATAGTAGCAAGTACATGTATTCTGATATTAAAATAGTAACATAATAAATTAATAACAGTATTTAAATGCTAAATGAAAATATGAGATTTTGCCTTGTATATTTTAGTGCCACCAACCCTGCCGATCCACAAGCCTGACATGATTATCATAGACCAAGAGACGGTAGAGTTGAGCTGGAGACCAGCTATTGTTGCTGAGGCCATCAGAGGGACGTGTAATCTCTCTTATACAATAGAGGTATTTTTTTATTGACTTATATTCTAGCTACCGTACTATTTTCCATCGAATAATCATAGGTTATTCTAATATGACTAACAATGCTTTAATCATCACAACGATATTATGCTGACGTCACGTCAAAGTGATATTTAGCGCCATGTACGCATCAAGAAATAGCGCTTTCAAATTTCATGAAATATTTTACTTAATAACATGTTTTAAACGAAATGTCACATTGAACAGCTGTCTTGATTAATTTACACATATATTAAGTTGGTTATTCGCTTTGCAGAATAATTCACCATCTTTTGCGCCCAAACTGAACTCTTCCACAAGTCGTATTACCATTTACGGTCCTGGCGTGCATAAACAAAGAGCATGACGACCTAACAGTTGGTGCCATGCATGCGTGAAGAAACAGCTTTCTCATATTTGATCTAAATTTTACAATAAAATTCATATTAGAATCGAAATAAATTACAGCAAAACGGTGCTTTAGCACTTATTTATACACTCGGGCAGTTATACGTCGTTTGAAATAATTCACTCGGGCTGCGCCCTCGTGATTTTATTATGCTCGGCGTATAACCGCCCATCGTATATAAATAAGTGTTAAAGCACCGTTTTTCTGAAATTTATTTCTTAATTAGCTTTGCATCAGGAAATATGCATGTGTCCTGCAGTAGAAATATTGCCAGACTGTAGGAGCGCAATATTCTTCCGCTAAAGAACGAGTGCATACTTCCCGATGCAAAGATAATAACCTTTTTATTACATACGTATCTACATGTATAATTGTAATGTAAATATTATGACCTTGTTTGATAGCCTGAATAAAATTGACAGTACTGAACTAAATAAAATAATAAATGCAACAACACACATTAAATTACATCACATACCCGATATGAAATTCGACGTCAGTATTTGGAAAAATATTGATGTTTCCGGTACCTTTGTATAGAAACGATTATGTAATAACATATGAAACATTTCTAGTATTTGATTCTGTAAACTAAAGTCATAAATATTCATTAAATCTATCATGGATTTCATGGTTGAGTAAATCAATGAAATTAAATCCCAACAAACAAGTAAAATTCAGATTCATATGAGCTACGCCATGAGAAAATCAACATAGTGGCTTTGCGACCAGCATGGATCCAGACCAGCCTGCGCATTCCCGCAGTCTGGTCAGGATCCATGCTGTTCGCTAACAGTTTCTCTAATTGCAATAGGCTTTGAAAGTGAACAGCATGGATCCTGACCAGACTGCGTGGATGCGCAGGCTGGTCTGGATCCATGCTGGTCGCAAAGCCATTATGTTGGTTTTCTCATGGCGCGGCTCATATTCTTTTCAAAATTTGAAATCCATAAATACATATCCCCAGGATGTAGCCATTTTGGCCAAAAGCATGAAAATTCCCATTTATTTAATTACATGATTTCACATTATGTTTTGTTTTGTTTATTTGACAATGTAATAGTTCAGCGGTGCAACAGCACCTGTATCTTGATTGACTTTGAGCCACTTGTTAGAATTGATTTTGACTGGGATCTCCATAATTGGTTACCAAGGTGGAAGGAATTACTGAGGTCCAGGAAGTAGTGATTCAGCTTACAGTTTGAAGAATAAGACTGGGAAGTGCATTAGTTTATAGTTTGAAAAAAAAAAATGTAGCGGAAAACATGGAAAAACAAAGAGTTAGTAATTATAGACCCATTGTTTTTGATGATTAATTTTTATGGTATCCATAGTTTATTTAGATTTGCACTTCATTACTGTTTATACTGTTATTGATTACTGTAAAATCATTTAATTTTGTTGGCATGAAATTTCGTGGTTTTGGTCAAAATGGCAGTTTCGTGGAATTTCAACTTTTGAACATACAATGAATGGGAATATTACTTGATGTTGGGATTAAATTTCATGGATGGACTCAACCACAAAATCCACTAAAATTAGCCCAAATATTAATGATTCCACAGTATGCCTTTTATTATTCACAATAGATTTGAACAAGTTAGTCAGTCTGATGGTGAAAATTTGCAAAAATAAACCCTCGCCAAAATTACACAGCCGGCAGTGTTAAATATTTTCTTACGCGTCTGCATATTATTTCAGGTACGGTGTCCCCCGAGTTTTGAATGGCGACAATTAGTGACAGGATTAAAAGTTTGCAGTCACACAGTACAGAAGTTACACCCACGTATAGACTATATTTTCCGAGTTCGAGCCTGGAATGAGTATGGTTGCTCGGACGCTGGCCTCCCTGTGTCCCTCTACAGACCTGCTGGTATGTACGCTGCAGTATTGAGTATAAGATAAAAATTAACTATAAAAAAAGTAAAACTTGCTAAATCTTAACATAATTTCTTTTTTTTTCTTGTAAATTGCAAAGCATTTCTTTGAGAATCTTTCTCCAAGCTTTTTTAATAGGAGTAATTCTATGGGTTGTTTTCGTCATATTTAAGCTTAAAAACCACGACACACTGCTGTTAAAGTGTTTTAGACTCTTTTCATTTGGTAAGCAAAGAAATTTCAGGCATAGATTGTGACCTATTCAATCCCTTACAAAGGTGGGAGTGTTGGTCGGAAGCATAGGAAAAAATTCAGAAAACAGAAAGAAAATGGCATAAACTCGAAATATTAATAGAATGAAAATTTCAGACCTTGCTGAAAAAGCGGATTGGTGTTACAACCAAACTTGTTATATCCAAGTATTACCCCTTTAATACAAAGATGAAACAGTGTTAGAATGTTAAATGTTATGCATATTAATATAAAATAGAGTCATTACATCGATCTGCAAGATATTGATAAAGGGATGAAGGTTTATTTTCTTATCCACTCACCATTTGTTGTATTTTATATTAAGCTAGTTACTATGCCACATACTGCCAATAGCTCTTGATTAATGAAATCTATCTTGAAAAATCTTGAAGACAGTATGTTTAGTTCTTGGTATATGTTATAGCAAGAGTCTCAGGCTTATCTTATTTTTCATCATTGTTAATTTTCTCTGTGGATTGTTTCTGCAGACAGTACCTCATGAATAATTATACATGCCTATGCAAGAAGAAATGCATGCATGCAGTGTGCACTCAGCAGTGTAAATACCAATTGAGAAAAAAACTATGTCTGAAGAATTCTCTCAAAAGAGTAACTACTCAAGAGACGTAATTTGTCTGTAGAATCCATCTGTCATTTCTGTGGAGCAATTTGCTGTTGTTTAATTTATGTTTTATACTTTTGCTTACTCTTATCAGATAGATCTGCAGGTACAGTAACACCCTGTTAAAACATACACCTTTCTGTAATACCTTGTTACAACAGACATCTTACAGAAAACCTTGTTTCAACAGACACCTTTCTGTAAAGCCTTGTTACAACAGACACCTTTCTGTAACACCTTGTTAAACAGACACCTTACAGTACAACCTTATAAAAACAGGCACAATACAGTTAAACCATATAAAAAAGACACCTTACAGTACAACCGTGTAACAATATGCACCTTTAAGTTTAACCTTGTTAAAACAGACACCATTTTTAGCTCGACTATTCAAAAAATAGTGAGCTATTGGACTCACCCATGCGTCGGCGTCGCGTCCCCGTCCCAATTTGGTTAAGGTTTTGTATGTAAGCTGGTATCTCAGTAACCACTTGTGGGAATGGATTGAAACTTCACACACTTATTCACAGTGATAAACTGACCTACACTGCACAGGTTCCATAACTCTATTTTGCTTTTTTACAAAATTATGCCCCTTTTTCGACTTAGAAATTCTTGGTTAAGTTTTTGTATGTAAGCTGGTATCTCAGTAACCACTTGTGGGAATGGATTGAAACTTCATACACTTATTCACTGTGATAAACTGACCTACATTGCACAGGTTCCATAACTCTGTTTTTTCTTTTTACAAAATTATGCCCCTTTTTCGACTTAGAAATTCTTGGTTAAGGTTTTGTATGTAAGCTGGTATCTCAGTACCCACAAATGGGAATGGATTGAAACTTCACACACTTGTTCACTGTCATAATTTGACATGCAATGTGCAGGTCCCATAACTCTACTTTGCATTTTTTCAAAATTATGCCCCTTTTTCTGACTTTTTTGTATGTAAGCTGGTATCCCAGTATCCACTAATGGGAATGGATTGAAACTTTTCACACTTGTTAACTGTCATGAGCTGATAAGCACTGTGAAGGTTCCTTAACTCTTTTTCCCATTTTTACAAAATTATGCCCCTTTTTCGACTTTTATATTCATTCAATTGACAAGGCTGTTGAATAGTCGAGCGTTGCTGTCCTCCGACAGCTCTTGTTTAAAACCTTGTTTAAACAAAAACCTGTCAGTTAAACCTTGTTAAAACAGGCTTTTTGCAGTAATTTTTGTTAATACAGACAACTTACAGCAAAAACATGTTTTGAACAGACACCTTTAACCTTGTTAAAAATAGACACCTTTACATTCAAACTTTGTTTAAACAGACACCTTATCATATAACATCTTCAAAACAGGTGCCTTACAGTAAAACCTTTATAAAACAGACACCTTACAGTAAAACCTTTATAAAACAGACGCCTTACATTCAAACCTTGTTAAAATAGACACCTTACATTCAAACCTTTATAAAACAGACACCTTACATTCAAACCTTGTTAAACAGACACCTTACAGTAAAACCTTTATCAAACAGACACCTTACAGTAAAACCTTTATAAAACAGACACCTTACAGTAAAACCTTTATAAAACAGACACCTTACATTCAAACCTTGTTAAAACAGACACCTTACAGTAAAACCTTTTTAAAACAGACACCTTACAGTAAAACCTTGTTAAAACAGACACCTTACATTCAAACCTTTATAAAACAGACACCTTACAGTAAAACCTTTATAAAACAGACACCTTACATTCAAACCTTGTTAAAACAGACACCTTACAGTAAAACCTTTTTAAAACAGACACCTTACAGTAAAACCTTTATAAAACAGACACCTTACATTCTAACCTTGTTAAAACAGACACCTTACAGTAAAACCTTTTTAAAACAGACACCTTACAGTAAAACCTTTATAAAAAAGACACCTTACAGTAAAACCTTTATAAAACAGACACCTTACATTCAAACCTTTATAAAACAGACACCTTACAGTAAAACCTTTATAAAACAGACACCTTACATTCAAACCTTGTTAAAACAGACACCTTACAGTAAAACCTTTATAAAACAGACACCTTACATTCAAACCTTGTTAAAACAGACACCTTACAGTAAAACCTTTATAAAACAGACACCTTACAGTAAAACCTTTATAAAACAGACACCTTACATTCAAACCTTTATAAAACAGACACCTTACAGTAAAACCTTTATAAAACAGACACCTTACATTCAAACCTTTATAAAACAGACACCTTACAGTAAAACCTTTATAAAACAGACACCTTACATTCAAACCTTGTTAAAACAGACACCTTACAGTAAAACCTTTATAAAACAGACACCTTACAGTAAAACCTTTATAAAACAGACACCTTACATTCAAACCTTGTTAAAACAGACACCTTACAGTAAAACCTTTATAAAACAGACACCTTACAGTAAAACCTTTATAAAACAGACACCTTACATTCAAACCTTGTTAAAACAGACACCTTACAGTAAAACCTTTTTAAAACAGACACCTTACAGTAAAACCTTTATAAAACAGACACCTTACATTCAAACCTTGTAAAAACAGACACCTTACAGTAAAACCTTTTTAAAACAGACACCTTACAGTAAAACCTTTATAAAACAGACACCTTACAGTAAAACCTTTATAAAACAGACACCTTACATTCAAACCTTGTTTAAACAGACATCTTACAGTAAAACCTTGTTAAAACAGACACCTTACAATAAAACCTTTATAAAACAGACACCTTACATTCAAACCTTGTTAAAACAGACACCTTACAGTAAAACCTTTTTAAAACAGATACCTTACAGTAAGATCTTGTTAGAACAGACATCAAGCATAAAAAACATTTTTATACAGACATTGAACAATAAAACCTTGTTTAACAAGCCACTTTCTGATCTGATACCTTGTGAACAAAGTTTTCCCTCCTTTGCCAGTTATACTTGGTCAGGATTTATGTCATAGTCCTTTATGTCGTCTGTTTGTTAGACTTGGACTTTTAGTCATGTTTATGTAATAACAGTACATGTAAAATGAGCCCTTGGGCCAATTTGTTTTATATTTGCGGTGTACGCTGTGCCGCCACTGGCACCTGACAAGGCATTTCTTTGGCTTCCTAGCACTGGTCGAGTTAATCTGGTATCTGCGGATATGCAAGCCTTGCGTGATAGACTAAGTAGCAAGTAATGTGTTTTCGCAATATATATTCGGATAAACATTTGGAAATTTGTGGTAAATTCTGGTAAAGGAAGATAAAACCCACAAGAAAAAATCCCTGACTTATTTGGAACAGTTCACAGTAGAAAATCATTACAAATTAGAAGTGTGTTAATTTTACTTGCAGTACAGGTTGCTGGCATATGCCGGATTGTTTGTTTATTCTTAAACTGGAGAAAATTATTTTCTTGCTGCTCATGTGACTGGCTGTCCTGGGTTAGGTGAAATGAATTGGGCCTATGTTATGTTACATGTATCTTTTTTCTGTCCAATATTGTTGGACGCCTCACCTATGTTGTTTCGAAATATAACCATTTCATGTGAGGAAGCTATCTATCTGGTTTTTGTGAGGAAGGTGGTTCAATCCAGGTGGCTGTGCACAAAATAATGTATGGAAGGGCACACCTTTTTTGCCTGGAAAGACACCATATCACCTTAATCGTATTAATTGTGTTTTTAATGTGCTTTGTCTATTAAAAATAATTAGCATAATATGTATTTAATTATCCCTATGAAGTTATTTAAAACTCAGAAAGAAATGTTATTGTAAACTTTTCTTCTTTTTGTTTTTAGCTCACCTGAGCACAGACTGCTCAGGATGAGGTATTGTGATCGCTCACCGTCCGGCGTCCGTCCGTCCGTCCGTCGTCCGTCCACACTTTCCTTTAAACAACATCTCCTCCTAAACCAACAGGCCAATTTTGATGAAACTTCACAGGGATGTTCCTTGGATGGCCCCCTTTCAAAATTGTTCAAAGAATTAAATTCCATGCAGAACACTGGTTGCCATGGCAACCGAAAGGAAAAACTTTAAAAATCTTCTTCTCAAAAACCAGAAGCCCTAGAGCTTAGATATTTGGTGTGAAGCATTGCCTAGTGGACCTCTACCAAATTTGTTCAAATCATGACCCCGGGGTCAAAATTGACCCCGCCCCCAGGGGTCACTTGATTTTACATAAGGAAGTCTTAAAAAATCTTCTTCTCAAAAACCAGAAGCCTTAGAGCTTAAATATTTGACATGTAGCATTGCCTACTGGACCTCTACTAAAATTGTTCAAATCATGACCCCCGGGGTCAAAATTGACCCCGCCCCAGGGGTCACTTGATTTTACATAGGAAAATCTTCAAAAAATTTCTAAAAATAAACCAGAAGGCCTAGAGCTTAGATATTTCACATGTAGCATTGCCTAGTGGACCTCTACAAAATTTGTTCAAACATGGCCCCCGTGGTCAAAATTGACCCCGCCCCAGGGGTCACTTGATTTTACATAGGAAAATATTAAAAAAATCTTCTTCTGAAAAACCAGAAGCCCTAGAGCTTAGATATTTGAAATGTAGCATTGCCTAGTGGACCTCTACTAAAGTTGTTCAAATTATGACCCGGGGGTCAAAATTGACCCGGCCCTAGGGGTCACTTGACTTTACATAGGAAAATCTTCAAAAGTTTTCTAAAAATAAACCAGAAGGCCTAGAGCTTAGATATTTCACATGTAGCATTACCTAGTGGACCTCTACAAAATTTGTTCATATCATGACCCCCTGGGTCAAAATTGACCCTGCCCCAGGGGTCACTTGATTTTACATAGGAAAATCTTCAAAAATTTTCTAAAAATAAACTAGAAGGCCTAGAGACTAGATATTTGACATGTAGCATTGCCTAGTGGACCTCTACAAAATTTGTTCAAACCTTGTCCCCCGGGATCAAAATTGACTCCGCCCTAGGGGTCACTTGATTTTACATAGGAAAATCTTTAAAAAAAATTCTAAAAATAAACCAGAAGGCCTAGATCTTAGATATTTGACATGTAGCATTGCCTAGTAGACTTTTACAAAGTTTATTCAAATCATGACCCCTGGGGTCAAATTGACCCTGCCCCATGGGGTTACTTGATTGTACATAGAAAAATCTTCAAAATTTTCTAAAAATAAACCAGAAGAGCTTAGATATTTGACATGTAGCATTGCCTAGTGGACCTCTACAAAAAATTTTCAAATCTTGTTTTTAAAGTTACTTAAAGAAAATTTCAACTATATTTTCTCATAATTCTTTTGATTGATTTCTGTTATGATCTTTTGACCTTGAAGACTTGTCCTTAAGTGCAATGATAACAGGTGAGCGATATAGGGCCATCATGGCCCTCTTGTTTTGTTATATTTACACAGTTTTTGTTACTTCCAAACATTTTTAAAAGAATACATCTCTGCAGATTGTTTTCATATTTTGATTTTTACATCAATTTTCACTTTAATATATTTCACTATTTTCCTATATTTTATTTCAGTTTCAAATGTTTTTACTTTAAAACATTTTCTAAATACATTTATATATATCATATTTTGTTTTCATATTTTATTTTCACTCCTTTTCACTTAACTAACACATTTGCATTATATTTTGTTTCACTTTCAGTGTATAAGATTGAAGGTGAGGACTTAGACGATGAAGAGTTTGAGAGAGAATGGGAACGTAAATATGGAACTAAAGGTTTGTTCACTGCATAACTTATTCCATCATATGATCTGAATACAGTAAAACTTGTTTTACCATTTTTGGGAAAATGAGAACAATTTTAAATTAACAGAATAAAACTGAAGTGTGTAGACAGTTGAAAGTAACACACACACACACACACAAAATGAGACCTGCAAACAATTCAAGCTTTGAAACCTTTGGCACAGAAAGCAGGATCTAAACTTGGTGCAAAAGATTTTCTAGACAGGGGACAACCTAAACATATTTTACTGTATCTTTGACCAGTACCCAGATTTTTAAATAAAATTTTCCTTTTAATACACCTGATTGCTCTACGAAATGTTTTAAACACCAGTTTAGTTTTCACCATTTATAACGATGTTTCCTATACTCAGAATGTGGAAGTTCTTTTTTCACCCTATAAATCAACTTTTCCAAGTTTTGAAAGATCTGATGTTTATTGACCCCAAAACTTTTTTTTTACTTCTATATTTTTTCAAGTTTTTCCATTTTCAACATTAAATTTAATTTGTTTTTCGTTTTTCAGTTACATAACACAGCATTCTCAAGTACCCATGAGTAATTCATTCAAAATTCGGAAATATTTTTTAAAGCTGCTCGCCCGCAGAAAGGTTTACGGATTCACAGCACTATATGGTTATGTAGGAAAAAGTAAAGCGTTGCAAACGGTATATAGCCATATAGAGCGGTGAATCCGTAAACCTGTTTTCATAAGCCATTTTCTCAGAACGTTACGTAGATTTTCGCTTATTTTGTTGATCATGCCTTTTCATTTTACATTCTTGTTATAAAAATGTTGCTTTTGTGAAATTGAATATTTTGGACCAAACTGAGGGCGAGCAGCTTTAAAATGTTAAAAAATATTGATGTCACGGTTTATGACATGAATTTAAAAATTTAAAGTATAGTGCAGTAGAAAGTTTGATTATGAAATGTATATAAATAACAATTAATTAAAGAACTAAATTTCTGGACTATTTTGTATGTGGTAGCATCCAGATATGCTGTGTTATGTCTCTGTTTGTTCACATTGTACCCTGTTCTTGTTTTCTAAGTCTGTATATTTGTTTGATAATACGTTCCACCATATAATTGTTTGACCATGTGTTTGTGCTCTCACTGTATTGTTTAGCATAAATGATTTTAGAATTTGAGCAGCACCTGCAAAAAGGTAAATTCACCATAGATGTGTGCAGTTTTATATTTCATAAATAAAAAATAAAACAGTAATGTCCACACAAGACTTTTTTATATAAATTGGCATAATATTTGCTTTATCAATGGGGCCCTGGTAATACGTTAAGCATAATGAAAACACTGTTGCCTGTCCAATTGTTATTTAGGACATAAATATACAATTAATGTTACCCATATCAACAATATTGTATGAAAACTATAATAAATAATATTTTTTATGGACATTACTGTCTTGCTAAAGCTGTTGTTTTAATTTGTTGTAAATTACATTTTTTTTACTAGCAAACATTGTATTTTCACCATCAGAATAAAATCTCATTCTAAATGCTAATTAATTACTTAATTGATTCATTTCTTCATGAAACTAATTTTGATTATTACTAAATCATATTACTAGAACATGTAGTCGGAATTAGTTAATCAGTACTGTAATAATGTTTTATATTACTGTAGTTTTGAAACTTGAAATGGATTTTTTTCTTTGAATTGTAACCTATAGGTGATAAGTTTGAAGTTAATTGTAAGTTATAGGTTGTAAGTTTGAAATGAATGTAGCTTTAAGTAATTTTATCACATGTTTGACAACATGGGAGTGAAGTGAAGCCATTACATAAGTTTGGTATTACACTTTATGTAATAAAGCTGTGACGTTGACTTTGTTTTAAGAATAGGAGACGAGACATTGGTCGAACTGACTCTGTCTTTAACACGTAAAAAAGGAGGAAATTTTGATGTTTCAGCTAACATGTGATAAAAAGAATATTATATTTGTGCCTTTTGACATTGAATTTATTAAACTTGATGAAGAAAAGAGAAAAAATGCTTGGCAGAGCCTCGCTTTTATTTATTTTTATTCAACTCAATTAATAAATGCAATATGAAAAGATGCTTATGTAATATCCACTGTATACTAACTATTCATCTAATATTTGAAACAAGCTTGACTCTTGAGTATTTTTTCATGCTTGGCAGATGTGATTTTATAACAGCAGTTCAGTATGTCTTAAGCAAATCACCATGACCTTTTGCTTGCATTTGTCAGTATGTCTTAAGCAAATCACCATGACCTTTTGCTTACATTTGTCAGTATGTCTTAAGCAATCACCATGAGTTGTTGTTTACCTTTGTCAGTATGTCTTAAGCAAATCACCATGAGTTGTTGCTTACGTTTGTCAGTATGTCTTAAGCAAATCACCATGAGTTGTTGCTTATGTTTGTCAGTACGTCTTAAGCAAATCACCATGAGTTGTTGTTTACCTTTGTCAGTACATCTTAAGCAAATCACCATGAGTTGTTATTTACCTTTGTCAGTACATCTTAAGCAAATCACCATGAGTTGTTGTTTACCTTTGTCAGTATGTCTTAAGCAAATCACCATGAGTTGTTGCTTAGGTTTGTCAGTATGTCTTAAGCAAATCACCATGAGTTGTTGCTTACGTTTGTCAGTATGTCTTAAGCAAATCTCCACGAGTTGTTGCTTACGTTTGTCAGTATGTCTTAAG
Organism: Mercenaria mercenaria; assembly: GCF_021730395.1. Lineage (NCBI taxonomy): Eukaryota > Metazoa > Mollusca > Bivalvia > Venerida > Veneridae > Mercenaria > Mercenaria mercenaria. The sequence continues at coordinate 7,280,834 of NC_069378.1, forward strand.
CAAATCACCATGAGTTGTTACTTACGTTTGTCAGTATGTCTTAAGCAAATCACCATGAGTTGTTGCTTACGTTTGTCAGTATGTCTTAAGCAAATCACCATGAGTTGTTGCTTACGTTTGTCAGTATGTCTTAAGCAAATCACCATGAGTTGTTGCTTACGTGTTGTTGCTTACATTTGTCAGTATGTCTTAAGTAAATCACCATGAGTTCTTGCTTGCACTTGTCAGTATGTCTTAAGCAAATCACCATGAGTTGTTGCTTACATTTGTCAGTATGTCTTAAGCAAATCACTATGAGTTTTTGCTTACATTTGTCAGTATGTCTTAAGCAAGTCACTATAACTTTTTGCTTACATTTGTCAGTATGTCTTAAGCAAATCACCATGAGTTTTTGCTTACATTTGTCAGTACTTCTTCAGCATTAAATCACTATAACTTTTTGCTTACATTTGACATTATGTCTTAGGCAAGTCAGTATGACTTTTTGCAGCTCATAATTTTTTTAAAGGTGAAAATGTAAGAATTATAATATGCTTTATATAAAAATTGTTGCTGAAGTGAATAGGATTTATCAAAACTTATGTCTACATAGCATTTTGCTAAGATTTGCAGTGTTGTGTCATTTGTTGTACCAAATGCGTGTAAAGTATTTTTTTTTTCTAATTAAGTTTGCAGTTCAAAGAAGCATTTAAAGAAGTTAATTTTTACAATATTCTATGTTCTGTTTTGGTCAGTTGTTCACTTTAATGTTGTTCCTTTTGTCTACAAATTTATAAACCCTTGAGAATATACATTTCTGTTGTACATTTGTCTCCTACTGTGTCTTTGTTGGAAGTTAAAGTTTTCATGAGAATTCGTGAGAAATATTCCACATGTAATTATGTTGTTTCATTATTGTAGTGCCACCAAAATTGCCTATTGACACACCAAGGATCGTCACCCAGACCACGGACTCTATTTGGTTCACCTGGCTCCCGGCTAGAATTCCAGCTTATGCAACACAAACCAACATCAGCTATGTCGTGGAAATTAGGGTACCAGCTTATTTTATATCATTAGTGAAACAATATCACTAATTTTGACAACTCTTTTTGAAATTATATTACTGGTATATCATTCAACTTATGGTAGCAGTACAAATAAATATAAATAAGAAAGTGTTGAATTCTTCATGTGAGGAAGCCATCCAGCTGGCTTACGGAAGATTGGTGGTTCTACCCAAGTTCCCGTCCATGATGAAATATACATTGAGGCAGAGGGGCACCTGGGGTCTTCCTCCACCATCAAGAAAGTTGCAGTATTACCTTTGTGTCAGTATGACGATAAACCTAACAACAACAACAACAAAAAAGTAAATAAGAAAGTTGCAATAAGTAGTAATATTGCTAAAAGCTATTGATGTCATATTAATCTGGTATCTGTTATGGTTTTAAACTTCATGATGTTTTGTAAACATATACCTTTAAAATGATTCTGTTTTTGCGACCAGGGCAGACCAAGATGAGCAGGCGGGATCATGGTCTGCACTGTTTGCTATTCAGTCAGTAAATTTTTAGTGAACACCCCTTTGAATGATAAATGGTACTGCCCAAATGGAATGATAGACCTGTCCATTTTAGAAATTTAGCAGGTTAAAGGTTAAATATAATTATATGGTGCTTTTTAAGGAGCCGCCATCAACAGCTTGGCAGCGGGATGCAACAGACTTGGTAGACTGCCAGTATGTGAAGGAAGGTTTGAATCCCAACCAGGAGTACCACATCAGAGTCCGGGCAGAGACAGAATTTGGCCCAAGTGACGCAACAATGCCCATCATCATAAGAGGCAAAGGTAAGAGCTTCTCTTTGAAATTTTTCTCACATTGATTACACAAAAGTGTTTTTGTTAATTTTTAAAGACTGCTTCTGCCATTAAAAAAAAAATATCAACTGGCATTAAATTTTGTTTGAACATAAAACATCCAGCTTTTCTATTGACAATTAGTTCTAGGTGGGATACATATATACTGTCAGTTTATTTTGATATCATATTAAGGTTTTTTAAAAAATTTATAACTTATAGATAAAACATTTAATTACTGGAACTCAAAATAGGACCTCAAATATATATTTTGCTTCTAGAATGCAAAGTTCAAGCTTTTAAAATTAATTTATTAAGCAATATATTTGTTACATTTAGGTTCAAGACCTGGTTCAAGGAGATCCAGTGTAGAGAGAGATGAGAGAAGTCTAGAAGACAAAATTGATCTGTCTTACCTTGACAATGTTATGGCAGGAGGTATGTGTTGTTTATTAGCTCACCTGAGCAGGAAGCTTTAAGAAATTGTCCGTCCATTGTCCACAGTTTCTTTGACCCTTACCCTGCTAAATTTCTAAAATGGACTGGTCCGTCATTCAGTTTGGGCAGCATCACTTATTATTTAAAGGGGTGTTCACTGAAAATTTACTGACTGAATAGCAAACTGCAGACCATGATTGATCAGCCTGCACGGACGGACATGCAGTCTGATCTTGGTCTGCACTGGTCGCAAAGGCAAAATTGCTTGCTAAAGGTTAAAGAACATGTCATTCTAAACAACTATGCCAGTTTCAACCAAACTTAACAGGAATGTTCCTTGGGTGGTCCCTTTCCAGATTCCTTCAGTTTTAGCTCATTTGTACAGAATTCTGGTTGCATTACAGGGGAATCTTATGTTTGAAGTGAGTGGTCTCAGAAATTACATAATAGTGGAAATTTGCAGAGGTGCATGTATTAAGAAGGTGTCCGATTTAGGCAATGTCATTCTATAAAATACAGAACATGCATTTAAGGAGGTAGGTTACCTTCATATTTGTATGTGCGCATGTCCAACCGGAAGCGAACGTGACGATTTACGACGACGTTTACGACAAACTAAATGTGTTTGTGTATCCATTCTTCTGAAAACAAATCATGAACATGTCTCCGATCTAATGCTTTACGGTTTAATAATGCAGAAATAATGAATAAATTGCCGCAGAAACGCCTCAAAACAATGTTGTCTTAAAATGACGTCATGACGTTACGTGTCAGTTACCACGCAAAATTAATAGCTTTTATTTTGAAAGTACGTAATTCTGTACATTTTCTTTATTTTAACTATTTTCAAATAACCATTATTTGCTGAAATATTTTTTATGAGTCTTTTGCTCTGAATAATAATCAGTATTTTGCTTCTTTTATGTAGTTATATTGAAATGTTATGCGGAATGTAAGAAAATGGATGATGGCAACCAATGTTATTTGGAATATAGTTGGGTGAAAGGTTACTTGTTACGGCCATTTCAAATAAAAAGTCTAGCAGTTTGATTTGTAATACCTATTTTTCAGGTTTCATTGATAATTTGTTACTTATATACTAAAACTAAGATCTAAAATTGGTCGAATTTCAGTAGAAAATTGTGGTTTCTTGAATTGAATTGACGTTACCATGGAAACGAAGCCCGTGACCTATGTATCTAAATGTAAACTTCAAAAGCGTTGACACTGGTCTATTTAAGAATCACAGCTTCAGCTTTTTATTTTCATTTCAACAATATCCATGAGAATAATAGCAGCACGCTGAACGATTTTTCCATGAAAAATGGAAGACGAGAGGTACTGCTGTACGTATTCTAAGCTGTGAAATTTGTTTGAATAATTGCAAATAACACGAAAATGTAACTTACGTTAGAAATAATATGTTTTAAAGCTACATAAACTAGAAAGATAATCTTATTCAATATTTTTTTAAAGAAATTACGACAAACAGCAAGATATAAGCTATTTTAAACATCTCTGTTGCCATGGTTACTTTAAAATTTAAGAAAAATAGGGTACCATGTAAACTGCTTGGTATTTTGCTAATAATATTACCCAAATATTTTATGTTGGTCATTAACAGAATGGCACTGAAGCCGTCGAAAACCCCTATTTTTATACATAGTTGTTTAAAAATGAGAGAAAATGTGTAACCATGGAAACACGAGCCCCACGACATATACATTTTAAGCTTATATTAGAAAGATAACGTGCATACCAGTAAAATTATCAATTATGCAGACTTCTACGGGTATCAATGAAACTAAAATACACTGAAAAGTGTTGAATATCCGTATTTTCCTTCTTCTTTCAATATGAAATACCTTTGGAGGGTCATGTTCTTCAAACCTGGATAAAAATCGAACTTGAAGGGACATAGACAAAGGAAATTGAGGTTGTAGCAGGTAAAACTTCATATTACACGAAATACAAAAACATGCTGCGGTTCAACTAATTTGAATTTTCCCTTGTAACAAGGTAACCTACCTCCTTAAGTAATAATATATATATATATATACTCGCAAAAATACCAAAAATTTGATCTGTTACTATTTATTAGCCTAATCCATTGTCTATTTGATTTTCAGTTCCTCCAAGAATGGCCTCATCCAGACCACTGAGCTCCAGTGTTGGTCCAGACCGGCTCACCCTCACCTGGAGTCCATGCAGAACTCCTTCCTATGTCAAAGGTATGCTTCTACAAAGAGCTATCTATTGTAAAAGTTCCAATCATTAAAAGGATCTTTAAAATATGTAAGTTTATTCCTATACAGCATGAAATGTGAAACTAAGACTTATTGTAAGGTCTCATATGCATACTGTGCTACAAGGGTTGGATAATCATTCACAGGCTGATATGTTAGATCATTTTTCCTTCTTTTCATGTTCAAAAGAAGATCACCATGACAAATAGATGTGGATATTTTCCAGAATAATGTAGAGTTTATGTGTCATTATATATAACTAGTACCATAGTATCCTCACTAAAAGTGAACACTATTATAGACAAGGTTTTCCCTTGGGAAAAACAGGAATTAGCCCTGATGTGTAATTTGACAAATGTATATTTTCCCCAATAGGTAGCCAAAAATTTTTGATATATTGTATGGACTACTGTAAAAGCAGAAATTTTTGCAAGGGTTTAATTAAATTTTCGCTATATTCGCAAGGTCCTACGTCTCGCAAAAACTAATTATTGGGTAAATATTAACCATTAGTATAATTCTAATTCAAGTAGGATACCTTTTTAACAATTTTGTGAATATTAAACCTCACGAACATACTTAAAATTTCAAATTTGACAAATTTTTACCCAGCATAAATATGTGCTTTTACAGTAAATTTGGTTCCCACTCAGATAGATCAATTTTTTGTCTTTAAGATGCCCAGCATGAAGAGTTCTGGTCAGGCTTTTATTGTACCTCTATATGCTCTAATTTTAAGGATGATATATCTCCCAGCTCGAGTGACAGCTTTTGAAGTTGGGCTTTTTAATACAGTTATTCTCAAAATGTTTTTACTTTAAAGTTACACAAACCATACTGTGTATTTAGTAACTATATTATTAGTGAAAGCTTGAATTTTGGACCCAGACTAAAATAAAAATTACAGTATCTGATTGGTTGTTTTAGAGGACAGTTTTGATATTGACCAATGGCAGATAAGCTTTGTGAGACTGGTTTCTCAGCTCAGTTTTAAACTGTACCTGGAATTTTACTTCATTTCAGTATCAAATGTAACATATATAATTGAGAAGCGTGAGCCTCCAGGACATGTCTGGACTGTACTGGCGAAGGACATTACAGGACACAAGTTTGAGGTTACAGGTCTGAATCCTGAACAGGATTACATGTTCAGAATACGGGCCAGAAATGAGTTTGGGCTTAGTGATCCCACTCTTCCAATGACACTCTTCAGGGATAGAGGTAAGAAATGACTTTTTCACTTGTTTATACAGTTGAAACTTGATATCTCGAACTCCCTTAACTCAAAATTCTTGCTATCTTGAAGACATTTTCAAGTCTGTCCCGAAAAAGGTGCACAAAATATCATTTTAAGTCAAAATTTGGATTGTCTTGAAGTAAAATGCTTGAACCCTCGAAATTGAGATACTGAGTATCAACTGTATTTTGTTAAACTTTACTGTTTGATATGAGCTTTTGGTAATAATATTCACTTATTGAATGAATCCGAGGGACAGAGGGCAAGACTATTGACCGGCAAGCCATTCATTAAGGGTTTTATAACATGACATCAGAAATTAATATTCACATTATTGTTTTTTAATTTTTAACTTATATGCCCAGTAAACTTGTTAAATATTATAAATATAGACCAGTCAGATAGCACAAACTATGTACTGGAAATTTATATAAAAGACATATGTAATTCTATTTTTAGTAGATTTCTCTTTCAGATTCAGGTACATGCCATTGCTATCATATATTATGTCATTCTAAAGAATTCAAAAGGTTGCAAAGATTAAGTACCTTCATAAACAAAATCTCTATTTTTATCAGGATATATGCATTAGCATTGTTCAATGCTATTAGACCACATTATTTCAACTTTTCTTCTTGTAACTGCATATCTCTGCTAAATGTTAAGAAATTTATTGACCAAGAAGATAGCATAATTATGTTCTAATGTAAAATATTGAATGTATAATCTCTGATAAAACTCGCCATCACTATGTATTTTTGTTGAAAAAAATGTATCTTTCTTAGATGACTATGTCCCACCAAGAGTAAGGAGTCGCTCAAGTTCTCGAGACAGTATCTCTATGCTTGTATCCAAGGTGATGAGGCGGAGCTCTTCCATTGACTATAACATCCAACCAATGGAAGATGACAGGAGCTCACAGGAAAGAATACGTAAGACTTATAGTGTCTGAAACAAACAACATGAAATAAATTTATGAATATCAATTCAGTTGGTATGAAAATCTATCTATAATTTCATATTGATAACTGGATTATGCAGAACACATGACCCAGTTACTAGATCCAATGTCCAGGTAACACTTGGAGGTCAAAGGGCAAAAATCTTTATTTTAAAGTCTATTCCATATCTTTTAAATAGCTGGAAGGATTTTCATAAAATCAGCATCAATCATTCACTGAATAAGAGGACATAATTATGTATTGCGAGACTCAGGCCACTAGATCTAACCCCATTCCATGTATCAAAGTGGGATCTGGCATTATTAATCATCTTTAGTGATAGCTCTAGTTTGTATTTTCATATTTAAAATTCTGAGATTAAACTTCAAAATTTACTGGTATAACTCTGTAACTATGTAAAAACTTTTATTCACAAAAGTCACACAAGGGGAGCAGTAGACTAGTGGTAAAGGTGTTTGCTGCTTAACCTAGGGGCCATAGGTTCAAGCCCAATTGGGGTCATAACCACGCTTTTTCATATTACACCAGTACCATTTTTTCCAGGAAGCAAACATGAGAGTGGTTCAAAAAGCTTCAAGCTTTCATTACAAATAGAGTTCAAATAAATAAGTATTAACTAAGTCAAACCAGGAAGGAAAATATTAAAGTGTTACAACTATTGTTACTTTGATTGTTTTTCTACAGCATGTCAACCTCAATATATAACTACTACCTATGACACACAATATGGGGTGCTGGGTAAGAAGGGAAAGATACAGCTTGAGGTACGTGGCTATCCCCTTCCCACAGTACACTGGTACCAGGGCGAGGAGAAAATTGAATATGGTGGTCGGTTCAATGCTTTCGTCACCCCTAGTGGTAAGTTGAAACTTTTGATATTCACAGAAGAACAGATTAAGGATTTCACTCTGTGAGCTTTAAAATCAATGCAGACATATCTCACATGCATTACTTTACGTTTTTTGAGGACCTCCATGGTGGAATTGGTAAAGCTGCTGACTTCAAATCACTTGACACTGACTGCGCTAGGTTTGAAACCCCCCTTACAGAAGAAAAAGGCCTGCTGCGTACTCTTGCTGTGTACATACAGTGTATATGATGCGTACATGATGTGTTCTGAAATCAAGGGCTTTAAATAGTACGCAGGATATACACCGCACATACACCGATAGTACGTTTGTAGTACACTTTTGACATGCAAATGAGCTCTGCCGCGTACTACTTGCTGCGTACATGCTGTGGACTACATAGTACACAGGATGTACGCTGGAGGAATTTAGTATGCGGGAAATAGTACGCAGCATGTACGCGGCACATACACTTTTCACATGCAAATGAGCCTGCGGTGTACTACCCCTGTGGCGTACATGCTGTGTACTCCTGCGGCGTACATGCTGTGTACTCCTGCGGCGTACATGCTGTGTACTCCTGACCCGAGTGCTGCGGCGTACATGCTGTGTACTCCTGCTGCATACATGCTGTGTACTCTTGTGGCGAAACTGCTGTGATAATGTAAATTCCTTACCCCACCAACTTTTGTATGCAAATGCTGATCATTTGGACAGAAAAAAACAGAAAAAAGATAAGTGACATGCATCAATAAGTATTTACCCTTACCAAAATAATGTAGATTGATGTTATCAAATAAATTAGTATGCTTTTCTTCATCCACTTTTCAATGAAATAAATCAATTTTTGTAGCATGTGATTTGGTAAACATTTGAAGAAAATGGCGTAACTGCATCAAGGGGAAACAACTTTAATGCAACTAAATATAAGTGTTATGATTTATTATAGACGATGTGTGCGTAGTATGTATTTATTTTGATTAAAATCCATCTGAGAACAATCTAGGACTGGAATTATATAAGCATTTATACACTTTTACGTCCGTAAAAAGTAGCGCAACAAAAAATTTTGGATTGATTTTTTCCAATGGGGCGAGCGCAATTAGCCAAATACGTTCTGAAAATATACGAGCGGCAAATCCGATGAGCATTAAAGCCTTTATAAAACATGATAGAATGGTGTTTTGCTTAAGAGTATTCAAATAACAGTGAGAGCTATTAATTCTTCTCATTCGGACGCTGTTGAGGCATTAGCTTGGTAATTATTTCATGTATTACAAAATGTAATGCAACGAACTTCAAATAAGGCTTTTCAATTATCCAAGTTAGAAAGCTCCAGGATTAATTCAAAATGAAAAAGAATATATTTTTACACTGCATGCAAGGTGCAGCTCAGAAATCACTAAGATGTAAGCTTCACAAATGAACATTGAAAATAGTAAATGGCAAATTTTCATTGTTCAGAATATCGGTAATCTGAACTATTCTATGCTATTAAGATAAAAGTTACTTGGAAATCAAGTTCTTGCTTCCAAAAAAAAACCAAAATGTACAAATCCTTCCTGCATGAAGTGTACTTCAGACTTTTACCTAAAAAAATTCGAAGTATAAACACCAAAAGAAAATGAACAAGTCCCTCCCGCGTATATGAAGTTTACTTCAGACTTTAACTTATAAAAAAAAAACTGAGTATAAATGCCAAAAGAAATTGTACAAGTCTTTCCCGCGTATATGAAGTGTACTGCACAAATTTCAAAGTATCTGCGGTGTACATGCAGTGTACTATTTTCTTGTACAAGTCCCTCCTGCGTACATGCAGTGTACTCCTTAAATTTTCAGAGTCTGTGCTGCGTACTTGAAGTGTACTAGTGACCTCCTGTGTACATGCTGTGTACTCGTCAAAATAGTGCGTGGCATGTACGCGGCATGCGGTGTATGTAAAATGTACTCCTCTGGCGTACTACTGTGTTCGCGGCATATACACAGCAAATACGCAGCATGTACGCCACAGAGGCTTGCTTCTGTAAGGGCCTGCCTTCAGTATATAGCTCCTTCTTGTGAGAAATCTAACCAGCTAGCTTATGGAAGGTCAAGATTGTAAACAGGTGACTGCTTGTGTTTGAACTATTGTTCTTAAAGGCTTGCAAGTTTCTATGATTAGATTGTGTCAGTGTCACTTAAAACGTATATGTAATGACTAAAAAATGAAAATGAATAACTCTTTATTGTAATGTTATTCTGATTCTCACTAGTGATAACTTCTTACTCTGTATGACCTTTACATTTGAATGGGAATAACATGTTGTGTACTTACAGTTCATACTTCTTGTTTCAAGGGAAATTGCTGCTTTTAACTGTTACTTCTTATTTCAGGGGGAATAACTCTTGAGATCAAGAATGTTGGATTGGACACTATAGGACAATTTAAATGTTATGCAGAAAACGCCAGTGGTGCTGCAGTTAAAATGGTCAATTTCGAATTAGCAGGTATATACCACATCTAGTGATAGTATATTTATAAAGGAATGATATTTTTAAAAAATCCTCAATCATTTAATATGAAAAATCTTTTTCATGTCTCACAAGGTAGCAAGTGAAGTAATTTTAAAACTTTTGAAGAATGTTGCATTAAGGTAGCGTACCCAGAATGAAAATCTATAAATTGCTTATTCTGTAGATCTATGCAATTTGATATTCTCCAGTTTTTATGGAAAGCCATGCTGCAGTTGAGCTATATTTCCTTGTGAAGAATGCTGACTTGCCTAATGGGAATGCATAATATAATTAAAATAGTTGAGTGTCATTAGGGGTCCACTTCCTTAAAATATAAGTCCTTGCCAGTCAAACAGTAAATCATTTTATTTATAAACAGAGCCACCGACTGTCCTTGAAACCATCAAGGATGTTAGTATATTGAAAGGAGACTCAGCAACATTGTCATGTAGAGTCGATGGATTCCCAAGTCCGACTGTCAAATGGATGAAAGATTGGCGTCCGCTGGCTGACTGTACCCGCACTAAAATGGTTAACGTACCACCGGAGGCGTTCAACCTAGAGATAGTGCAGCTTATTGAGGAAGATGATGGACTGTATGCCTGTACTGTAGAGAACATCGCTGGTAAAGTGACAGTTACTGGACGTCTAAAGGTGGAAATAGGTAAGTTCATCTAATATTGTTAGGACCAGAAGTTCAATGGTTATTTGCATACAATATTTCAAGGTGAAAGAATTAAAAGAAAAATGTTCTGATTTCCTACTGTTGGTAAATTATTAATACTGACAGTTTCAATAGTATTTGGAGGAAGCCATCATACTGGCTTGTAGAATATTGTTTGTTCTACCCAGGTAGCACGCCTGTGCCTGTAGTAATGCTATAAGCGGTACCTTGGGATTTCCTCCACTGATAAAGCTGCAAGTGAAATAACTTGCAATTTCAGACCATGAATACGGAAAACATCTCTAGAAATATAAACAAAATGAAGCATGAAATTTTGACAATGCAAATATGGCTGTTATTTATAAAGAAAAATATTACAAAAATACTAAAGCTGAACTGCATGTAGTATTGCCTATTAGTATCACATTATCCATGCAGTTTTGAACATTTATTATTGCTCAAGTACTCTGACAGAAAGATCCATATTGTATTGTTGTTTATTTTCCTATTTATAGATACTTTCCCAGAATCTGAGATCAGCATCAAATCTACACCAATAGAAGAACACTACCACGTTCTGGAAGAGATTGGAAGGTATGTGGTATTTTGTTTAAAAAAAAATGTCATATTTTATCTAAAATAGTAATACTTTAAATTTGAAAACACTAGAGGTTTAACAGAGGGCCTCAGCCTGAGGTAGAGATTGAAGGGAAGAACCTCAGCTTCAACTTGAGCTTTAAGGTAGTTCTGCACGTTTGGATCGAAAAATGTTCTACAATGTAGAATTTGATTAAACTCTAATTTTTCAAAAATTCAGAATATACATAGAAAATTCAGCAAATAAAAAAGACAGGGTCGTGTGCTTGATTTTTTGCTAGACTGATTTGAAAATGTGGACCTCGCGCAATATTTCACAATGGGAGTCTATGGGAAAATCATATCTTTCATAACATTTTATCGAATAGATTTTTTTCTACAATGTAGATTTTGATGAAACTTCTCACAGTTGTATGTAATTACATGGCCTATAATTTGGTGTAATAAAATGTATAGGTCCGTGTGCTTATTTTTGAGATATTTGACCATGATTAAAAGGAACCGGACATTTCACGTTAATTTTAAGACATTATTTTGAATTTTTTTAACATCCCATATGTTTTAATATCATATTTTGACTTTAGAAATATAGAAACAGTGCCCTTGTAATAAATTTACTCACAGGTTTCGATTAATTCATGAAGTGATTTTCATTTCCGTACGCCGAATCCTGGCTTTATTCTACGTTTTCCTGATAAATGACGTTACGCCATCACTTCCGGTTTTTCAAACGTGCAGAACTACCTTAAGAGAGGACATCAGCCTCAATTGAATATTAAAGGGAAGGGCCTCAGCCTTAGCTTAGGGTTTAACAACTGGTTTCAGTCTCAGCTAGAGGTTAAATGCATCCAAAGAGCAAGTGGTTTGACAGAGGGAAGGGTTCGCTTTCTTTAGAGAAAGTTTTTTGGGATGTTCACAGACAGTAGGATATACCCTGATGTTTAGGGGAAGTGCTGAGTTGGAGTGAAAACTATTGGTTAGCAGTTTTAGTGAAATTTTGAAAACCTTTATTTACACAGAGTTATGATAATAAAAAGCATAGAAAATAGTTAAGGAGTAACAACTGGCATTTAATGTTAAGCTTATCTACATATGGAATGATTAGGTTAATACCAAGTCAGTTTTGATAAATTTAACTTTTAACAGATCTGGAGAGAAATTTTCGTTAAGAAATCATGTGAACAAAATGCTTTAAGGGTTACAGGTGTGATGATGTTAATCAGTTTATTGTTTTGTTTTATTATCACAGGGGCAGGTATGGAGTTGTACGCAGGGTGGTTGAGATATCAACTGGTAGAACGTTTGCCGCTAACTTCATGTCAATGAGGAACAAGGCACAGAAAAACTTTTTCATGAATGAATATGAGGTGCTTCGCTCTGTCAGCAAGATGGGTGGGGTACTGAAATTGTATGATGCTTTCGAAACCGAGAGGAGCTTGATCTTTGTCACTGAAATGTATCCTCTTTTATGTAGAATTATTTTGATATTTGTACAAAATTACTGAAGTAAAATAAACTGTGCAATAGAGACTATGGAATAACTGACATTTTCTCACATGTTTAATGCAGATACATCAAACAAACTGTGGTATTAATTTTTCAGTAACGTTAATCTTATATTTTTTAGGCTGTTACTTCATACCACTACAATGTGGAAAACAAACTGAATTATTTTCAGCAGATATTTACTAAATGTTTTCCTCAGATTTTTAAAAATAGTTTGTTTTAAGAATGCTGTTTTTAATGAAACCAAAACCAGTTTTTTTTCTTGTATAATTGTGGCCATTAGAGTTTGTTTAATGCATATTATTCATTGTTAAGTTGTAACTAGACTGCACATACGTCATAGCAGGCTTCTTTTCTCACATACCCTTATTGCGATGAATTCCATCAGAAATGACGTTATAGAACTTGCATCACAATCGATATAAAATAAATAAGTATAAACTAAACTTCAAAGCAAAACAAAATATTTCAGTCTAAACATGTATTTTATCCATAACCATAAAAAGTCTTTCTGAGCCCGAGTTACTGGAGAAAATTATCAGTGATGGGACCTGGACAGAAGCTAAAGTAGCGGCTACCATCAGAAGACTGTTGGCTATACTTCAAGAACTTGCTCAGCTCAGTACTCTACATCTAGATATCAAGGTACAGTGATTTACCTTCCTTTAACCATTATCCTGCTAAATTTCTAAAATGAACTGTTCCATCATTCAATTTGGGCAAAACCATTTTTTATTTCACAGGGATGTTCACTGAAAAATTACTGACTGAATAGCAAACAGTGCAGACCATGATCAGACTGCATGGATGTGCAGGCTGATCTTGGTCTGTACTGGTCGCAAAGGCAGAAACACTTGCTGCCAACAGGCCAAGGGTTAAGTTTTGAATTTCAGATTAATTTTCAATATTTATAACACAAATGCATTTCCTTTGATGAATGCAATAATGTGTTTGATGTTTCCCATTCTTCAATGAATTACTGTGACCTTGTCTGTATTGTATATATTAAGGACAGTGTGCATGTTTTCTTGAGCTTTTCTACCTTCATCATGAAGTCATGTCATAATTGTGCTATTTTCAGCCATGGGTTGTGAGGAAATGCTGCTGTCAAAGGAAATATTTAATTACATTTACTTTCATCTACAATTTATCAGTTCTAGTGATGATACATAATTCAGCAATTTTCATTTGAAACAAAATAAGGCATTTTGTCAGTATTCTCGTTTAACCCAAGCTATGTTATCAAGACAGAAATTAAGCAAGTATTTTGTAAAAATATGAATTCTGGAGTTGTTTCTTTTTTGTTTTGCTGAAGACTTCATTGTTTTCTGTTACAGCCTAGCAACATAAGAATGAGTGGTACCGACATGGATGACATTAAGCTGATTGGTTTTGGACTGTCTCGCACACTTCAAGCAGAGGAAGACATCACACACAACTATGGTAGTGTAGGGTATGCCTCACCTGAACAAGTCACCAATGAAATATTAACACGCAACACTGACATGTGGTCTGTCGGAGTTCTTGCCTACCTACTGTAAGTTTTTAGCCCACCATCATCAGATGGTGGGCTATTCAAATCACTCTGCGTCCGTGGTCCGTCGTCCTTCCGTCCGTCATTCCGTCCGTCCGTCCTTCCGTTAACAATTTCTCGTTATCGCATCTTCTCAGGAACTACCAGGGGGATTTTGACCAAACTTTGTCAGAATGATGTATTGGTACCCTAGTTGTGTCCCGCTGAAAATCAGACTGGTTCAACAATTTTTGAATGAGTTATAGCCCTTTGTTTATTTCTATAATTTACATAGATTTACATAGGGAAAAACTTTGAAAATCTTCTTGTCCAAAACCACAGAGCCTAGGGCTTTGATATTTGGTATGAAGCATCATCTAGTGGTCCTCTACCAAGATGATTCAAAGTATTTCCCTTGGGTCTAATATGGCCCGGGGGTCACATGGTTTATATGGACTTATATAGGGAAAAACTTTGAAAAACCTCTTGTTCAAAACCACAGGACCTAGGGCTTTGATATTTTGTATGTGACATCATTTAGTGGTTTTCTACTAAGATTTTTCAAATTATCCCCCTAGGGTCAAATATGGCCCCGCCCCGGGGGTCACATGGTTTACATAGACTTATATAGGGAAAACTTTGAAAATCTTCTTGTCCAAACCACAAAGACTAGGGCTTTGGCATTTGTAATGTAGCATCATCTAGTGGTTCTCTACCAAGTTTGTTCAAATTATCCCCCTAGGGTCAAATATGGCCCCGCCCTGGGGGTCACATGGTTCATATAGACTTGTAAAGGGAAAAGCTTTTAAAATCTTCTTGTCAATAACCTACAACATTCAGATTTGGACCACATGTATGGTTTTGAGTGGCAAGATGAACCTTGACATGAGTTGACCTTGATTTTGACCTAGTGACCTACTTTCACATTTCTGTAGCTACAGCCTTCAAATTTGGACCACATGCATAGTTTTGTGCACTGAAAAAACCTTTGACCTTGACATTGACCTAGTGACATACTTTCACATTTTTGAAGGTACAGGCTTCAAATTTGGACCACATGCATAGTTTCGTGTTCTGAAATGAAATTTGACCTTGATTTTGACCTAGTGACCTACTTTCACATTTCTCAAGCTACAGCCGTCAAATTTGGACCTTAGGCATAGTTTTGTGTACCGAAACAAACCTTGACCTTTACACTGACCTAGTGACCTACTTTCACATTTTTGAAGGTACAGGCTTCAAAATTGGACCACATGCATAGTTCTGTGTTCCGAAATAAAATTTGACCTTGATTTTGACCTAGTGACCTACTTTCACATTCCTCGAGCTACAGCCTTCAAATTTGGACAACTTGCTTAGTTTTGTGTACCGAAATGAACTTTGCCCTTAAGATTGACCTTGTGACCTACTTTCACATTTCTGTAGCTACAGGCTTCAAATTTAGATCGCATGCATAGGATTGTGTACCGAAACAAACTTTGACCTTGACATTGACCTAGTGACCTACTTTCACATTTTTGAAGGTACAGGCTTTAAATTTGGACCACATGCATAGATTTGTGTTCTGAAGTGTAATTTGACCTTGATTATGGCCTAGTGACCAACTTTCACATTTCTCAAGCTACAGCCTTCAAATTTGGACCACTTGCATAGTTTTGTGTACCGAAATAAACTTTGACCTTAAGATTGACCTAGTGACCTACTTTCAAATTTCTCAAACTACAGCCTGCAGACTTGATGCACATGCATAGTTTTGTGTACAAAGAACTTTG
Organism: Mercenaria mercenaria; assembly: GCF_021730395.1. Classification (NCBI taxonomy): domain Eukaryota; kingdom Metazoa; phylum Mollusca; class Bivalvia; order Venerida; family Veneridae; genus Mercenaria; species Mercenaria mercenaria. The sequence continues at coordinate 7,296,949 of NC_069378.1, forward strand.
TCCTTGAAATTGATCTAGTGACCTACTTTCACATTTCTCAAGCTACAGCTTTCGAATTTGGACCACATGCACAGTGATGTGTACGGAAATGAAATTTGACCTTGAGCTATTCATTAAGACTTGAAATTTGGAACACTCAAAAATGGCACATTGGTGGGCGCCAAGATCACTCTGTGATCTCTTGTTGAAAGAAGGGATCTAGAATACAGTACTTTCCCATTCCCTTTAAAAGTTACCTCCCTCCTTCTTATATCAGCAGTGACTATGGTCTTGCATCTGTTTTTCCAATTCTTTTTTGCTATAATCCAATACAGTAATCATAGAAAAATATAACAGACCGAGTCCTGTCCGTCAGTTGTTATAAGGAGCTTTCCATAGTTTGCCGTATATGATCGTTTTTCTGAAAATAGCTAGCGTCACAGGGTTTAGTAGCCCGTCACGGAAAATTCAATTTGTCACGGATATTCGGTGTATGTCATGGATGTATGTCGTCACGGACATAACGGAATTCAAGATTGTCACGGCTTTTAGGTGATCCCGACCATTTAGACCATTTAAAACTGTATGAGAAGGACTTATTTAATAATGTGTGGTACATCTTTGTTGAAAAAATATTTTAATAATAAGAAATTTGGTAATTTTGCAATCAATCAGTTGAACCTGTAATAAGCAGCTGTCATGGTATAGGACTTGATTTTTCAAATGGGTAAGAAGTGTGAGGTGGCAGGGTAGCTCAGTTGGTAGAGCATTGGAACAGTGTTCCGAGGCCCCGGGTTTGAGTCCTTGTCTGGTTGCACATTTATCTTACCCTGTGACATTTGGTGCCCAACGTCAGACCATGACGGTATTACACTGGTTAGTTCCCTAAACCTGTAATTGATTGATTTAAAAAGTACCCTCTGAAATTTGAGGACGATTTTTAATAAGGATGGTGTAACATGTCATGGTATAGGACTTGAATATTAAAACAGGATGGAAATGTGTATGCAGCTGGTTAGCTCAGTCGGTAGAGCATAGGAATGGTATTCGAGTCCTGGTCTGGCTGCACATTTTTTCTCACCCTGTGTCACAGCCTCACATGTAACAGACAGAAAAAAATGAGCTTTTAAAATGAGTTGCTCATGTCCAATTTATAACAAAAAGATTTTTTTATGTTTGAAAAATGTGGCTGCTTATGACAGGTAGTTACTGGTAATTGTCAGTGATAGTCAGATCTAACTGTTTAACTGTTTGCATTTGACAGACTGTCAGGAAATGGACCATTTACAGGGAGCAGTGAGATAGAGATCCTGAAATACATGTCTGAATGCAGCTGGACTTTCGAGGGACGTGGTTTCGAAAAATTCTCCAAGGAAGGATTAGACTTCATCAGCAAACTACTCGTTAAAGATCCAAGGTTTGTATCGATAATAAGCTGTTTCATTTGTAACAACATGTGTTAACTGGTAGTTACAAAATATAACATTTATACATTGAGGGGTGACAGCTTACATTTAGACCTCTTACACTCTTGCCCCCAGACATATTATTAAATAATTGACAATTTGTTCTTGTACCTACTGATTTTACTTCTGACTACATTTTATATCTTTCTCTAAGTACTTGATGACTGACACTGGTTGTAGCTACATATTGTTCTATTTGTACTTGTAACTATGGTGTTACATGATGTGCCAGTTTTATTTTGTAACTATGTGACGTTGTCATTATCTATATTGTAACTACATTACGTGATATTTCACTATGGTGTTGCAGCAAGCGAATGACAGTTGAGGAATGTCTCAGTCATCCTTGGATGTCAACCCAGAGTGAGACTAAAATCAACACAGAACAACTTAAACAGTTCTACAATGCCGAGAAACTTCAGGTAGCAAATGTCACATTGAACTTTTCGATGCTTTGGGTTTCCTTTTATTGAGTTTGATGCCAGTTTCAATAAATAACTTAAGATGTGTTGTCTGGAGACAATGATCATAGAGAAAATATTTCTTTCCTGAGATTTGACCTACAGCCTGCTGATTGGGAGACATGTGTTTCACATATTTTCGTGTGTATTGTGTGCACAACTTAGAACACATTGTTTTCTTGACTTGGTGTCAATGGTATAAAATACAAAACTGTTCTAATCCAGACCCCACATGACTTAAGTAAGTTCTTGTTTCACTGCAATGGTTTTACATGTAAGTATTCTGTCAGCATTAACAGGGTCCCCAGTAATCATACAACATGTATACAGTCAAACTTGTTTCACTTGAACTTGGATAATTCAAACACCACTCTTCACTCGAACTCATCGTCAGGTCCTGGCAAAATCCCTGTATAATGTATATTGTTCAATGTCTCGAACTACAGATATCTGGAACAAATTTTGCCAGTCCCGTTGAGTTCAAGAGAATAAAGTTCAACAGTACTCATAAAAATTTGATATAGTTTTAAAATATTGATTCATACGTGCCCTTAATTCATAATTTCAGAGACAGACAGAGAAGGTATTTACAACAGTGCAGCTCCAGAGTTTCGCCAAAATCATACATGGAGCAAAGGCCTTGTACCAACCAGCAGTGGATGTAGAGTCAGGGGAGATAATCTTCCCCGACTGTGATGAGTATGGAGATTACCTTGATGAAGATGCTTGGTATGAATGGCAGCTTCAGGTGAGTTCTCTCCCTTTGTAGCTATCTTATGAAGAAACCCCAACTTAAGTCTGATTTCATTGCTGGTAATATTTTTATTCTCATGACTGCAACAAAAAGATGTACGGAAATTTCTTTTACACCTTCTTATAGAATTAAGATATATTATACTCACCAGCAATCTTCAGATTTTATCTTCATAAGGCAATTTTGCAGCCCATGCACTTTAAAACCCTTTAACAACACATGGAAACAGGTAAAACTTGGAGTAATGATTAGTTTATAAAATGTTAGTGGCTCAACCCATGTTTTGTTTTGAGTTCACTTAGGAGGTCAGAACTACTGTTAACAATTAAAAATCATTACTTGTCTGGAATCAGACCTTACATTTTTCTCTAGCTATTTGTCAACAAAACTAAAGTAAGGTCACAAACATAAAACAAAAACCCATATTTTTTACAGTACCTTGATGACCCTGACAGTCAGATTTTCCCTATACAAGACAAGAAATTCACTGTGAGAGAATGTCGCCATGCTGGAGCACCAAAATACTCTACACCAAAACAGAAAGAAAGATCAGACAAAGACATATTGGATACTGGTAAGTTTGAATTTTCAAAAGGGTGATGCTTCAATCCCTGACAGTGTTTACAGCTGCATAATCGCCTCATCTGACACCAGTTTGTGATATGACATTAGTACTGGATTTTCTCTTAACAGCAGTACCAGATTTCCTCACATAGTGCTTGTTATGACACCTGTACTGGATTTCCACTTATGACAACAGCACCAGATTTCCTCATAATGGTACATGTTCTGACACCATTTATGTCATTAGTACCAGATTTCCTCTCATGGTACTGCTTATGACATCAGTACAAGTTATGTCATGAGTACCAGACTTCCTCTCATTGTATTTGTTATGACACAAGTACTAGTAATGTCAATATTCACCAGATTTCCTCTCATGGTACTGCTTATGACACCTGTACCAGTAATATCATTAAAACCAGATTTTGTCTCATGGTAGTGGTTATGACACCAGTACCTGTTATGACATTAGTACTAGATTTCTTCCTATGACACTAATACCAGTTTTGACACCAGTACCAAATTTCCTCATATGTTACTGATTTTTAGACTAGAGCCATTATGACACTAGTTACAGATTTCCTCTTATGGTGCTGAGTATGAGACCAGTGTGAGTTATGACATTAGTACTGGATTTCGTCTTATGACACCAGTAACAGATTTCCTCTGTATTATACAAGTTGTGGATTTTCTTTAGAATCAACTTGTGAATAACTAAGATAAGCTTCAGTTTTATTTTGCAACTGAGCACATTCGACACATTATTATTACATAACTAAACCTCCCAATACATTTTCTACATGTATATTACTTAAAAAAAGGCTTCTATTAGACTTTCAGTCATCATCATAAACTCACAGAAATATACTGTAAAATCATTTAATTTCGTGGGCATGAAATTTCATGGTTTTGTTCAAAATGGCAATTTAGTGGGGATATGAATTCGTAGATTTCAACTTCTGAACATAAAATGAATGGGAATTTTACTTGTTTGTTGGGATTATATTTCTTGGATTGACTCAACCACGAAATCCAAGAAAATTAGTCTCCCACAAATATTAATGATTTCACAGTATTGCAGCTAACAGAAGAAATATCATGATACTGTAAAGTGACACGCATTTTCTAGAGCTTCATGAATATCAAACAGTATCTCCAAAAAAGAATGTGTGAATTCTTAACAACAGGAAGTATGGGTGTTGTCTATCAAATTGTCAAATTGTAAAATAAAGTGACACAAAAGATACCCAGTCTCGGGTAATATAACTGAAACTGACATTGTGACCCGAGTTACTCTGTATTATACATTTAGGTACTGGAGTTCTTTTCCGAGACAAAATCCAGCCAACAACATTCCTGGTTGGAGAAGACGTTACTTTTACGGCCAAGGTGGTGTCAGAGACTGGGGAAATACCTGTGGTCACATGGTACAGAGATGAACAGCTTCTTTCAGATGATTACAGGTAAAATATTGAGGTTAAATGTCATGTTGTTTAACTTATTCTTCAAATTCAGTAACATATGAAAGTTTTCAATTTATCCATGAATATTCAAAGACAACAGTTTTAATTTGTATTATTAATATTCTTCTTAATACCACATATCAGCTATACTTATTCAAGTTATCAGAGGTTGAAAAAAATCACATAGGTATTTTGCTGGGATCAGATGTGAAGTTTAAGCAATAGGAGTTATTTGTATGATCAGTGTTTGAGGAAATGAAGTTAAACTGAGCCATGCCATGAGAAAACCAACATAGTGCATTTGCGACCAGCATGGATCCAGACCAGCCTGCGCATCTGTGCAGTCTAGTCAGGATCCATGCTGTTCACTTTCAAAGCCTATGGCAACTAGAGAAACCAGGGATACGCAGGCTGGTCTGGATCCATGCTGGTAGCAAATGCACTATGTTGGTTTTCTCATGGTGCGGCTCAACTGTATTTGGAGAAATAGGATCTGTCTTTGCTCATCACAGGTTTTATTCGTAGAGTTTTAACTTTCAAAGTACTTTGATATTTTATTTTTTACATTTCAGAGCTGATGCATCCTTTAACCCAGAGACAGGGCTTGCCAAACTGAAGATTGTGAAGAGCAAAGATTATGATGCAGCAGTCTACAAGTGTGTGGCGAGAATTAAAGAAGGACGTGTTTCTTGTGAAGCAAGGTTGCTCCTTGGAGGTATGATAGTGTGTCAAACTGCAGGGATATATACATGAACTTTTAAATTGACAAATCTACAGCTTTATCATATAAAATGCTATTTCAAAGGAAAACTATGGGACTGTTAGAAAGTTTTTCTCATATACAAACATATGAGCCGCGCCATGAGAAAACCAACATAGTGGCTTTGCGACCAGCATGGATCCAGACCAGCCTGCGCATCTGCGCAGTCTGGTCAGGCTCCATGCTGTTCGCTTTTAAAGCCTATTGGAATTGAAGAAACTGTTAGCGAACAGCATGGATCCTGACCAGACTGCGCTGCGCAGGCTGGTCTGGATCCATGCTGGTCACACACCCACTATGTTGGTTTTCTCATGGCACGGCTCATATAGTTACAATCGTTTTTGCTTATTTGAAATGTCTAGTAATTTTATGTGCTTTATTTGCAAATTCACACACAAAATACATTGTGCGTGATTTGGAGCTAAACGTTTTAAAGTCTCTGTCAAGTATGGTAACCTTTTCTATCAGAGCAGAGAGCTTGCAAAGTAGTCATTCAAATGCATGAAATTCCTCCTTTTTCTGTAAAACCTTACTTTCTTATTTCTGCCAGTTCTGCCTAGTTTGTCTGAACCTAGTTTGTCTGAACCTAGTAATTAATGATTTACCATAAAAATAAGTTAGAAGTGATTATTAATTAACCCATATTTTGTAATGTGAAATGTTGTTAGAATATATTTCATGTACTGTAAAATCTTTGTTTGTGGGGTGTGGGGGGGTGCAAACTTTGTGGATATTATGGTTGAGATGTCCCAGCAAACAGGAAACAAGTAGAGATCCCACTAATCATCAGTAATTGTATGTTCGAAAGGTGATCAGGAAATTTCGTGCCAACAAAATTAAATGATTACACAGTATTAATGATTGCAGATGTAGCAAGCAAGCCTGGACGCCCACTGGTGACCCAGACATCTGGTACAGAGGCTTTCTTGACATGGGCTGGACCTGTATCTGATGGCAATGCGTATCTCCTTGGTTACAGAGTGGACTATAGGAAAGAAGGTAAGTAGTTTAAAGTCATTTCTTCTAGACTAATTAAAGACTTTTCATTGAGTGTTAATGACACAAAACGGTGTGAAATTGCGCAAGACTTGGACATTCATTATTCATTATTTTTTGTCATTCAGGTGATGTTTTAACAGGATAGCAAATGTGTGTTAACAGAGATATTTCCATGCTTACATGCTCTTAACACACCTGTTTTACATATCATCATTCCATGGCAAAGCTTAAATATTATTTGAACTTTTATGGATAATTCAAAAGGAAGTGACATCAGCATGATTAAACAATGCTGACATTCCCGCATGTTTCATGTGCATTTAATGATGTTAATGGACAGTATATTCATTAATTAGCTTTTTTACATGTTTTATGATAGATAAATGTTAACGCATGTTTATTTCATGTTATAACATCTGCAGAATCCCTAGTGGTACATTGGTACCCTTGTCTTACTAGGCTCAGGCACCAACCATTCCTCAGAATTTTGTAGACAATATAAGATGAAAATGCATATGTTATTCCTTTTTATGCTTAATGGTACATATCAATCCTTATTGAATTATGAGTATCAGAGCCTAAGGAAAAAAAAGATTTTCTCTTTTCATTCATCCTGAGTGTACTGTTAAATTCTACACATGACAGATATTCTAAGAAATTAGTAATTATGCACTTATAACTGTGATTTTATACATTGCTTGCAGGTGAAAAGAAATGGGTACAGGGTCCATATGTAACAGAGGAATATGCCTTACTGACTGGACTGGAACCTGATTCTAAATATGTGTTTAGAGTGTCTGTTCACAACAAATATGGAGCCAGTCCATTTAGTTGGTCGTCATTGGAAACAAAGACACTTGGCAAAGGTAATACATAATTACAACAATTTCCCTTTTCTGTTTTATTTGCGGTTTGATTATGTAAGAAATCAGATGTTTTGTCATATAATTCTGCAGACACATTTGAGCCATGACTTGCTGTGGATAATTTTATAAAAACTTGTTTGTTCCAAGTTTATACAGCTAATCAGAGCTCGACCTTAAATTTGAAGAACGCTTGCCTATAGGAAAAAATCAACTTTAACTTAAACAGATGCCCAGATATATATTTTACACCTTGTTGTATGAGGTTTAACAGTAATGACATCAAAAGAAAGATAAAAAAATTGAACAAGATGTTTAAAATATATTAAGGTAGTTCTGCAGGTTTGGATCGAATTTTTTTCTACAATGTAGAATTTGATTAAACTCTGATTTTTCAAAACTTCAGAATATACATAGAAAATTCAGCAAATAAAAATTATAGGGTCGTGTGCTTAATTTTTTGCTAGACTGATTTGAAAAATTTGGACCACATGCAATATTTCACAATGGAAGTCTATGGGAAAGCCGTAACTTTCATAACATTTTCGCGAATAGAATTTTTTCTACAATGTAGATTTTGATGAAACCTCTCACAGTTGTAAATAAACACGTGGCCTATAATTTGGTGAAATAAAATGTATAGGTCCGTGTGCTTATTTTTGAGATATTTGACCATGGTTAAAGTGAACCGGATATTTCATGCTAATTTTAAGACATTATTTTGAACTTTTAACGTGTCATATCTTTTAATATCATATTTTGACTTTAGAAATATAGAAACAGTGCCATTGTTATAAATTTACTCACAGTTTTTGAATAATTCATAAAATTATTTTCATTCCCGTACACCGAATCCAGGCTTTATTCTGCGTTTTCCGGATAAATGACGTAACGCCATCACTTCCGGTTTATCAAACGTGCAGAACTACCTTAAATAGAATAAAATATTGTTTTAAACAAATGGAACATTTAACAGCCAGAAATAAAAGGATTAGAGACATAAATAAGGAACAAACATAAATTTTGGCATGCTTGACTAGTAATTATGTCTCCCACCACACAGTGGTGTGGGAGACATATTGACTCCTCTGTGTGTGTGTGTGTGTGTGTGTGTGCGTGCGTGCGTGTGTGTCTGTCAGTCTGTCTGTCACAAATCTTGTCCGCACTCTAAGTCAAATATTTCTCATCCAATCTTCACCAAACTTGAACAAAATGTGTTTGACCATAAGACCTCGGCCAGGTTTGATAACTAGCCAAATCGGTTCAGGCACTTTTGAGTTATGGCCCTTGAATTGCCGAAAATCGGCCTTTTTACTCTTGTCCGTGCTCTAAGTTGAACATTTCTGATCCGATCTTCACAAAACTTGAACAAAATGTGTTTGACCATAAGTCGTTGGCCAAGAACGATAACTAGCCAAATCGGTTTAGGCACTTTAGAATTATGGCCCTTGAATTACCGAAAATCGGCCTTTTTACTCTTGTCCACGCTCTAAGTCAAACATTTCTCATCCGATCTTCACCAAACTTGAACCAAATGTTTTTGACCATAACCCCTCGGCCAAGTTCATTAACTAGCCATATTGCCCGAGGCACTTCAGATTTATGGCCCTTGAATTACCCAAAATCAGCCTTTTTACTCTTCAAAGGTGTATTTGTAGTGAGTAAACAGTATACAAAGACTGACTTGCTATTCAGATGATTAGGCAGTTGTGGGAGACATGTGTTTTTCTCAAAAGCAGCTCTAGTTTTGTGTGATTTTTGCCTTCCCAGATGAGACATTTATCCTGTTTTCTCATATTCTCAGGGGCCTAAGGGGTTGTTTTTATTCCCAGTAACAGAATAACCGTTTCATAAACAGCACTTGGGTGTTATTTTGTAGGAAATTCACTTGTCTTTCAGATGGAGTCATAAAATGTTACAGAAATTATCCCATTTAATTATTTTGTTACTGTATTTGATACCACCCTCACCCGCAGAAATGGACCAAGAGTTTCTCGTATTCCCGTGGATTTAGATTTGACTTTTCATCACAAATAAGTTGTAGAATTTAAAACATTAAAATTACCATTGTGTAATATAAAGATATATTCTGTAGTACATACATCAAGAAATATGACAATTAATTGCATAATCAATAATTTATGGCAAATTTGCTAACACCACCAGAAAAAAATAAGGATTTTTTTTTAAAAAATGAGTAAAATGTTGATAGTTTCGTCAATATGCGTTCAAATCACTTGAAATGTTCAGTGTGTCAGTTTTGTACCATTCCTGTCTAGAAAATAACAAACTTTAAATTATTTGACAACTTTAAGGCTAAAAACGAGAATATGAGAAACCCTGAGAATACGAGAAACAGGGATACCTGTCCTTGGCAGTCTGACAGTCTTTAATGTTTAGCCCTGAGTTAAAAACAAGCTCGTTAGTTTCTTTATAATTGCTCTTTATCAGCCAGAAAGATAGCTTTTTATGGAAACTTGTTTTAACTATATTTGACAGATGCACCAAAAGTGTCAGTGGCTGCAGACCTTCAACCATTGATGCAGTTTTCAACATTTGACAAGCAGCAGTTGATTCTGCCAGCGGAAAGCAGACGTCCCTCACTCACTGTAGCTGAAGAGCCAAAAATAAATGAAAGTGATCCAAACGAGAACTTCACATTTGCTGATACCATTTCTAAGTATGCTGAAATATTTAAAGAATTTTATAATAGAATAAATAATATGCTATAAGAAAATATGTATATATTTCAATACCTTTCATAGAAATGTAGTAAACAATCAAAGAAGATTTTATTTCTACATGAAATAAGTGCTAGTAAGACTCCAGTAAACAGATGAATCAAGCTGGGTGATTTTTCAACACTTGTCCTTGTTTTATGCTTTTCAGTTGCAAGAATTCTATCCAGTAAGCTCAATATATTTCTCTGTCTGAAAAGAATGTTTCAGGCTTTTTAAATTACTGGTAGACTTTCAGGCTTCTCGATTTTGACGGAATCTTCACTTGTCAATTCTAAGCTTATGAATATGGTCATTTAAACAGTTATTAGAACATATGAAAATTTATTCCCAATAAATCAGATGTTGTTATACTAATATTTTATATAATTGTAATAAAACTTGGATGTAGTTTTTAAACCAGTGCCTCACCTGCATTTATATAAATTTACGTTTTACAAAACATCTATTTACAGGGGCAGTTTTGGAGAATACAAACTCTGCACTAACAAATCAACCAACCAGCAATGTGTTACAAAGATTGTGGCTTATAATAAAGACAAACATGCAGACATTACTGCCGAGTTTGAGCTGCTTCACACGTTACGCCAGTCCAACCTAGTTACAGTACTTGACAGTTACATAAGTGGTGAACAATTCTATGTGATTTATGAATTCCTCTCGGGAATTAACATCGTGCAATACCTCTGTCTACATAAGACGTACAAGGAAGAAACAGTGACAAGACTGGTGCGGCAGGTGCTTGACGCTCTTCAATACCTAGAACATTTCGGAATCGTACACCTAAATCTTCAACCAAGCAGCATGGTCATGGCAACAAGGAGAAGACCTCACGTGAAGTTACGTGATTTCACGCTCGCACAAAAGGTCGAAAATGATAAAGGAATTAAAGTTCCGCTAGCTGGCTATCCTGATTATACACGTATGTCATAAAATTTTACAAGAGATTTTAACATGTTCTAGAGTAGGATTATCTTGTAATTGTTAGATGTCAGAAACATCAGTATTTGGAATGCTGTCTTATAAATAGTGTTTAAATGGATTAACAGTGTTTAAATGGACATGATAAAGTATGAAATATACTGTGAATTTAGTTAGTTTTGTGGGCTTCTTATTTTGTAATTTTGGTCAAAACAGCTATTGTGTTATAAGAAAAAATCATGGATTTTAACCTTTGAAGATAAAGGGATAATTTATTTGTTTGCTTGGAATTAATTTTGTGGATGCACAACAACGAATTCCACAAACATAAGTACCCCACGAAAAGTTCTGATTTCACAGAATGACAGTACTGAGATATTGAGTAAAAAAGTCTTATCTTATACTTTATTTATGTTAGGGAGTTTCTGATGACACATAATTTAGAACACAAACAAAATATTTTGCATTGAAGTCAGTATTTATGAAAAATGTTTTACCAGTTAGTTACACATTGTTAATTTACAAAGATAAAAGGCCTTGTTATCTGAGTTATGTTATTTCTAAAGTATGTCTGTGATGTCTTTCTTTTAGCCCCAGAAATACTCAAGGGAGACAATGTGACATTTACTGCTGATCTGTGGACTTTAGGAGCTTTAACCTTCACATTGTAAGTTAGGCATAATATTGACATTCAGTTTAAAATTAGGAATATTTATACCTTCACCTTGTATGGTTTTGAACTTCACCTCGTAAGTTTTGCATATATTTTTGACTTTCACCTTATAATTTGGGCCTGTAATTGAATGTTCCATATCAGCCAACTTTATTAAGCAACCATTTGCCTTGAGCAGCCAGATTGTGTGACTACCTTGACTGACTGCTTAATTTACGGTCAAACTTTGTTCACTTGAACTCAACGGGACTAGCAAAAATTGTTCAAGTTACGAGTAGTTTGAGCCATCAAGCAATATACATTATAAAGGGGTTTTGCTGGAACCTTCATGAGTCTGAAGGGTGGTGTACCAATTATGCCAGTTCAAACAAACCAAGTTTGACTGTGTACAGATTCGAATGTATCTCAGCTTTGATCTTCACCTTGTAATTTATGTATATTTGTAATAGTTGTAATTAAGGCATAATTGCTTTGACCTTCACCTTGTAGGTTTAGCATGGTTTTTGACAATCATTTTGTAATCTTGTGACCTTCATCTTATAAGTAAGGCATATATTAAGAAGATTTGACATTCGCCTTTTATATTAGGCAATTTGACCTTCACCTTGTTTGTTAAGCATTTTGTAAGAGCTTTGATATTCACTTTATTAGTTTTGTATATTTGTGACAATGGTAAAACCATGCCATTTTGTATTAAAATTTTTGTACCTTTCACTTACAACTTCATAGAAAATTTGTACTTTTATCTGCATGCTAACATTTTATAAACAATTCAGTTAGAGAAAAACCTTTAAGTGCTTTGTTGATTTTATTTATTGAAAGCCACAAACTATAAGCAATTTTATGTTTTGAAATCAAAAATGGTAATAATTACTGTATTGCATTATTTTCACAGATTGAGTGGTATTATTCCATTCAGTGGTAAGAACCTGGAAGAGACGCTGAGCCATATTCTGTTTGACAGATACAGCACAAAAGAAATGTATGACAATGTCACTACAGAAAGTGTGAAATTTGTTGGGAAATTATTAAGCAGGCTCCCAAGGTAAGTAAAATCACAGATTTTTGTGTCAGAATTTGTTGTTGTCATAATGAACTTGTTTTATAATGAAAAACTGTTGTAAAGGGTTATTTAGCTCCTACCCAGTCAGCTTAGTATTTTATTTTTATTCCAGCCGGGCTTTACACTTTCTTAACCATGTGCATAAGAGGAACAATATATAGAAAAAGTCTTACAGGTTTTCTGTTAAAGAAATTTGAAAGTGGTCAGTTGATAGACAAATAGTTACCAATAAAAATCCAGATGCAATGTCTGGTTAATATGCATATGTCTAGAATTATGACAGTGTTGTATGAAGCATGTCAGCAGCTGAAATTCATTACTTTATATCATAGTTTTCAAAATTATCTTATATTTACAGCTAGTTTATGAGGATAGTGTTTAGGTACTTTCTCCCTGATGTTTTAATTGATGAATTTTTTTTTTAGATAAACATTTACCATTTTGTAACTGCTGTTGTTACTAAAAGTATCTTTTTTATTAAAAAAAAAAAGTTTAATTTATTTAGGAATCGACCTACTGTCACAAAATGTCTCAATTCTTCCTGGCTCAATCTGAGTGAAAGCATGGTCAGTGCAAGAAATTCCAAAATGTTCAAATCAGAGAAACTGAGGGCATTTTCTGTGGACTATCTCACCAAGAGATCAGACATCAACTACAGTCTCGCTTTGGTCGATATTGAAAAGCTGCCAAAGGTAACTTTGACATTTATCTTAATAGTGACATATGTATCTTTTCATACATTTTAAAATTGTGGTTATTTTTTTCAGATTTCAGATGCTAAATGAAATCAAAGTCTGTTTTTCTAATTTTTTTTTCAGATGAATACATTTAATCAAATTTTAACACTGAAGAAGTATATGCTCTTCTGTATCATTCAAGACCTTATTTATATATGAGCCGCGCCATGAGAAAACCAACATAGTGGCTTTGCGACCAGCATGGATCCAGACCAGGACAGGATCCATGCTGTTCGCTAACAGTTTCTTTAATTGCAATAGTCTTTGAAAGCGAACAGCATGGATACTGACCAGACTGCGCGGATGCGCAGGCTGGTCTGGATCCATGCTGGTCGCAAACCCACTATGTTGGTTTTGTCGTAGCATGGCTCATATGTTTGCAAGTAACTAAATGCAATCAAAATCTTTGCCTTTGATTTTTTTTGGATTTTGTCACACTGTTTCTTATAAAAATGTGCATTAGAAACTGATATTTCCTGAGCCTGTAGTCATAGTATTGTAAAATATTAGTAGTAGATCAATAACACTTGTAATGAAAAAATATCTATAAATAATATGTTAAAACAGTCATTTTAAATTACATATCTGTTTGTAGTCTAGTAGACAGTCAAAAGCATGGGAAGAAAATTAATATTGACCAAAACATGCATGTACAACACTTAAACAATAAAATACATTTGATTTTTATTAGTGCTTTTTATTTTTTTAAATTTTAAATATAAATTCAGTAATACTGAAATTGAACTAATTATTATTTTGAAAGCTTCTATGTTGTTTTTTTTCCAAATATTTTGCTTGTATATGATTTCTAAAAAAAAAATTTGCTTACAGTTTAATACAGAATATTTTAAAGCATACTAATTTATTTAGTTCTTTCAGAATGCACACTCAATGCTATATACTTACATCAAATTGACTTGAGAAAAGTGCAGGTTAAGCTTACATGTTATACAGACAAATTAAGTTATTAATTATTCCATTAAGAGAAATTAAGGCCATGGTCAACAAGTTGTGTGCAGAGTTTTTAGTCTAAATCAGATCCATTTTTGTTCATGTCAGTTGTTGATACATGTATCAAAAGTTTAAATATGAAACAGTTGGCATAATTATGTTGCCATGGTCATTCAAAATTTTATGTTTCCTCATTCTGTGCATAAGTTATATTTCTGAAATCCAAGATTTTTTTCACAACATCTGGCATTATATCATGTTAAAGTACTTCTTGGCATTCTGATAGAGCATTGTCTCAGAAAAAAAACCTTGTCAAAAAGGTAAGCATATTGAAGTTTGGTTTCTTGAGAATGTGGCCATATTCAACAAAGTCTGTACTATTGTTAATATAGAAAGATTGCATTTGCAGATTACATCAGGACCCTTGGTTCAACCAATACTTAGCAACAAAATTACAAACAGGCTTGAAAATTTAACTAAAACGAAGAAACAGCCAGAAGACCTGGCTGAATCTCTAAAACTTGAAGTTTCCAATTTACCTGAACAACCTCTTCTAGAGAAAATTGTAAGTAAAATTGAAAAAGATACTGAAGTGAAGGAAAATGCTGAAAAAGCAGCAGCTGAATATCAGAAAGTGGAGACAAAAGAAAATGCATCAAAAACTAAAGAAGCACAAACAGTTACTGAAGTGGAAGAAGCAAAGATGACGGTAACAGAAACTGATGGTGAACAAATAGAAACAAAGGGTTTAGACAGTGGAAAAATAGAAGAAGTTGTTGAATACCAAAAGGTGAAGATAGAAGAAACGCCAGTAAATAATTCTTTTGCTGTTGAAGAGAAAGTAGAGGGAACTGAAGCTGCTACGAAGATTGAGAAGACAAAGATAATAGACGCGGAGGGTAAGGGAATAGAGAAGGAACATACAGAAGCAAAGCCAGTTGACACTGGAGTTGAAGAGGAGACGAAGATTGAAGAAACAAAACTTGTCAATGAAGAGTTAAAAACAGAAGGTACTGAAATTAAGAAGGAAAGTGTAGAAACGGCAGTAATTGAAAAGGAAATGGTGAAATCGATTGATACTGAAATGAAAAAAGCAGGTGAAGTTACTGACCCTGAAGTGAAAGAAAGTATGAACTTAGCAGAAGCAACTGAGGCAAAACAAAAGGCAGATATTTCCATTGTAAAAGAAACTGAAAATAAAAAGGAAACAAAGGATATTGACAAGAAAGCAGGTGAAGTTGCTGACTCTGATGTGAAAGAAAGTATAAACTTAGCAGAAGCAACTGAGGCAAAACAAAAGGCAGATATTTCCATTGTAAAAGAAACTGAAAATAAAAAGGAAATAAAGGATATTGACAAGAAAGCAGGTGAAGTTACTGACTCTGAAGTGAAAGAAAGTATAAACTTAGCAGAAGCAACTGAGGCAAAACAAAAGGCAGATATTTCCATTGTAAAAGAAACTGAAAATAAAAAGGAAATAAAGGATATTGACAAGAAAGCAGGTGAAGTTACTGACTCTGAAGTGAAAGAAAGTATAAACTTAGCAGAAGCCACTGAGGCAAAACAAAAGGCAGATATTTCCATTGTAAAAGAAACTGAAAATAAAAAGGAAACAAAGGATATTGACAAGAAAGCAGGTGAAGTTACTGACTCTGAATTTAAAGAAAGTATAGACTTAGCAGAAGCAACTGAGGCAAAACAAAAGGCAGATATTTCCATTGTAAAAGAAACTGAAAATAAAAAGGAAACAAAGGATATTGACATAAATATTTTGCAAAATGAACAAGACAAAGAATTGATAAGAACAGATAAGATTAAAGACAAGAACATTGAAAATAAGGACAATTTTGTGGATGCAAAGGTATCACAGGAAGAAGGTGTTGTTCAAAACACTGAAACTGAAGAGAAAGTGTTAAAAGCTGATGAAGATAAAATTGGGAACGAAACAGATGAAACTGTTGGAAACGACAAGGAAATTGAGAGTAAGGTTGAGAGGACGGAAGCTGAAGGTGAGGAAAAATGGCATGATGCAGTTGCAGAAATAGTAGTAGATAGCAAAAATGAAAAAATAACAGATTCGAAAGAGAAAGAAGAAGAAATGAAATTCGAAGACATCAAGGTTGAAAAAGAAGAAGGGTTGTCTATTTCTGCAGACAACGAAATTAAGGATAAAACACGAGAAGAGGAATTAATGGAAACGCTTGAACAGACCAAACCACAAGAACCAGATGTGAAAGAGAAGTTACCTGAATCTTTGAAACAAGCCGTAGAAACTGAAATAATTAAACAAAATGTTGAAACACCTGACCAGAACGAGAAATCAGAGGAAGGCACTGAAGATAGTGGAAAGGAAAAAATAATGGAAACATATGAAGTATCTCATGCAGCTGAACAAACAGTAACTCATGAGGAACATGAAGAGCATGAAACAAAGTCGTCAATGTCAGACAAACAAGAAGATTCCACTGATGGAAAAGAAACAGCAGAACAGTTGCAAAACACAGAGGGCTCTGACCAAAAGAAAGAGATTGAAAGCGTTGAGAAAGCTGAAGTGCAAGTTAAAGAGATATTGAATGAAGCATCTCAGGAGGCTAGTAACAATGAAACTTTAAACCAAATATCAGATGCCGAAGTTTCCAAAGGAGAGCATAAGGAGCTTGAAGAGATCAGTGAAAAGTTAGAAAGTGTAGAATCTAATGTTGTTCAGCAAAAAGAAATAAAAGAAGTTGTTGAAGAGAAACTTGAAAGTGTAAAAATAGACAAGAAAGAAATTACTCTTTTAAAAAATGAAAACACAGAGTCTGAAACTATAAAAGAGATTGCTGTAAGTGAAAAAACTGAATCCACTAAAATGATAAGTGAATTGGCTGAAACTACCGCTGAAGAAATAAAAAATGCTGCCTTAGAGGAAGTAGCAACTATTTTAAAAGCTTCTGAAGAATCTGAGCAAACAGGTATACAACTGCAGAAAGAAGAAGAAACAGACCAGGCTGCAGTTGATGAGGAGGCAATTACTGCTGAACTGAAGGAGTCAAGTAAAGAGGCAGCCTTAAACAAAACTGAAGTTGATGTTGAGATAGAAAAAGTAGCAGTAGTGGCTGATAAAATGGAAAAATCCAGTGCAGAGATGAAATCAGGAACTGCAGAAACTGTTAAAGATGAGATTAAAACAGAAAATATATTAGATGGAAATGCATCTATTGAAAAGACTAAACAAGATAAAAAGGAGCATTCTGATAAAACAGAAGCATTAGTGATTGAGCAGAAAGAAATTTCAGACGAGCAAAGAAAAGAAACTGTTAACAAAGATAGTGAATCAGTAGTTGACACTACAGACTCTGTGGTAGAGACCAAGACAGAAAAATCTGACATTAAAAGTTGTGATAATGTAAATGTTGAAAATGAAATGAAAACAGAAAGTGTAGAAAAAATGAATGATTCTTTACAAGATAAAATAAAATCTGATACGGATGTAAAGTTAGAGGAAGAATATAAAATAAAGGAAGGAAAGACTGGAATTGAAGATGCAGTATCTGATGTAAAAAATGACAAAGAAAAGGAAAGTACAAAAATAGCCATTTCAGAGAAAGAATCACTGATTGAAGCAGCTTCAGAGAAACTGTCCGAAGTTGTGGAGTCAGCCTCTACAGATATCAAAGAAAAGTCTGTTTCCTCAGTGACGGAAGAGGGCACTGAAGCGGTTTCAGCTAAAAGTGAAATAAATGAATCTGTTGTTGCTGAGTCCATAATTGCAGAACAAGAATCATCTATTGAAAACATTTCAACGTCCGTGGATAAGGAATCAATATCTGAGTCAAAATTGAAACTGGCGGATGCTGAAGTGAAAGAGTCAGTAGAAAACCAGGTAACTGAATCCACCAGCCTAACGGCAACAGATGAAACTGCAACTGTTACAAGTACGTCAGTGAAAGAGGAGACTCTTTCAGCTTCTGTTTCAGAGCAGGTTGATGGTGTTACCACTGAAACAGTTTCAGTAATACAAAAACATGAAACACTTACTGGAGGAGAAACTCTAGAAGGCATTGAAAATGTAACCACTACGACGTCTTCAACGGAGGAACATGTCCAGAAATCGTCGAGTGTTGTCGAACGTTCTGAGTCAGGTACAGTAACTGTTACTCAGAAGCGTGAAACTCTTACAACAGGTGGAGAAACTTCAGAAAGCGTTGAAAGTATAAGCACTGTAACTACCGCAAAAGAAGAGTCTATTCAAGAGTCTACTAGTGTTTTGGAAAGTGCTGAATCAAAAGAAGTATCAAAGGAGCAGAGACAAGAGACTTTAATATCTGGAAGTATGGAGTCCAACATAAAGGAGAATATAGAAATGGTTTCGACTTCCTTGATAGAAGAATCTCTTGTTGAATCTGCTATTTCTAGCAGCCTTGAGACAGCAAAGGTTACTGAATCGAGAGAAACGATTAGGGAATTTATGACAAATGATCTAGAAATTGAAGAAATGAAAAAAGAACTCTTGGAGGATTTGGAAATTTCCTCTGCTGATTGTGGAAAATATCTGATGGGTTCACATGAAGATATATCATCTATTAAAGAGAAAATTGAAAAGAAAGTAAGTTCGTTCGATTTGCTGCTGGTGTATGCTGGTTTTCTCCTGTTCGCCATTGCTACTGTACATGTGGCCTTTATATCCTTAGATGTAAACACAGTCTTTCCCAAAGGTGATTTCTCCAGATCCTTCATATACAGTTGACCTTACCACTATACCCACTCCAGTCCTTTTGTATCACACGTTACCATCGTTGTATTCACATTTTTCACATTACAGTTGTATTGATGCCTTGTAAACGCATTCGGTTTCCTTGTATCAACTAGACATTTTACCAACGGTGTACTCCCTCTTGCTGTACAAAGTCCACATTACCCAACAAATGCACAATGTCACACGTACTTGTTACCTTTGTTTTTATAAATATTGACCTGCATTTTCAGTATTCATTGAAAGTAATACCGAAACACTTTACTGCTTCATGAAGCCCTCACTATGCACCTTGTCAATAAACCTTCTATTACAGCAACTTGTTTTGCAGGTGTTTGACCTTTGGCATGATGTTATTTCCTACCTCAGTAATCATGAAACCGCCACACCCCTTGTACACATACATTAATTATTAGGATGGCCTGTATTTTCAGTTTTTCGAAACATTATACTGCTTTATGAAGCCCTCTGTGTTCACTTACTCTTAAGAATAGTTTATTACAGCAACTGTTTTGCAGTTGTAATCATATGGCATGGTGTTATTATCTACCTTAGCAATTACTCCTCAACTCCCCGGATTACCCCACCCAAAGACACGTGTTGCCTACTTGATTAACTGAGTTACCGTTCTTGAAGTACTTACTTATTGAAACAGCACCTGGTTTTCACAAATACTTCTTGGTCTCCGGTGGATATCAGCCTTGGTTTGAATTATACTCTCTTTCAGCCTTATCCATACTCCCTTCGTTCGTTTTCTTTACTAGTAACTGTGTCTGTCTGCACTGTTGTGATGTTTGTTGAGTCATTTCAAGATGGCACTGTTTCTAACAGAACATTTATCTCCTTAATGTTTTCGCCCATACAGTTAAAGCTATTTTTGATTCCCAGTTATTATTTATGTGCCGTTGTCTGGAGGTTGTATTAGACTGTGACTACTTTTCACCCAGCTTTTGCAGCTTTTGTCCAGTATTTGTGTTTCTGCAGCAGCAAAACTTCTTCATGAAAGTACATGCTTTTTCTCCCTCCCAGTGTAACAAATGAGTGTCATTGCAGTTCCAAGTAAAATGTTCGCCTTGTTTCCTGCTGTCAATTTCCGATGTCTGCCATCCTCTGAAAGCCGCTTGTTTGATGTGGCTCTCTTCTTAACCATTATTTTTCAGACTTTATAACTACTGCTATTTATCCGCCTATTAATCAGTTTAATAAATACATCAATATTTCAGGTCAATGGTAGCTGCTAGCACTAACCGTTTTGCACTAAGACTAACCAACACCTAGCATGGTATTTGAGCATGTATTGCATAAAATTGATAGGTATTTTATCAAGGTATTTTATTCACTCCTTGGATACACACAGTTTATCCAAACTGATTTTAGCTCACCTGACCGAAGGTTAGGGATGTGTTATTAGTATAGACTTATGGTCCGGCGTCCATTATCCTTCTTAGTCGTCCACAGTTTACTTAAACATCGTCTTCTCTGAAACTACTGGTCAAAGTTACACCAGACTTGGTCTAAGTATCCTGGGCGTCTCTCTGTCTTTGTAAGTGGGTTTGCCTGGTCCCTTTAGAGGCCGCTAGAGCTAAATTAAAAGAAGCACATTTAAACAACTTCTCATGGACCACTTGATGGATATTTATCGGGCATATCCTGTAGCATCATTGATAAAGGTCCCTCCCAGATTGATTGGGCACTAGGTCCCGTTATAGGCTACTTCAGCTCAAAATAGAAATATATTTTAGCACATTTTAAGGTTTTCTCCCGAATTTGGTCAAATAGTGGCTCGTGGTCACAAAAGGCGCTGCAAATAATTAAATAGAAATAACTTTCAACGACATCTTGTCATGAACTACTTATTAGATCACCAATCTTGGTCTGTAGCATCGTGTGGGGGTCACTAGAGCTAGAAATACCTTTAAACAACTTCTTCTCGTGAAGCACTTGATAGATCCTTATCAAAGTTCCCTTGGAAAGTTGGATCTTCGTTCAAACTGGTCTGTATCATCATTGAAAAATCCTCTCTTAAATTTGTTTAAATGGGGACACTTGACATGTTTCATGTTTTTTATTCTAAACACAGTTGTTACCAGTCCTGATTTCATTTGTCATACATAAAATCAAAGTCAGGTGAGCAACTTAGGGCCGCCATGACCCTCTTGTTAAAAAGTCTTCCACAACTCGATAGTTTTAGTCTTTCTTTTTATAAACAAAAAATGGTAAGTATTTTACACCTAAAAATCGGTTATTTTTCAGGTTTGAAATAGATACAAAATTATTAAGCATGATGCACGAGCATTATATCTAGATTTGAACTGTAGTTTTTATTTCATGCTTCTGATTATAATAAATAACATAATACTTATTTGTTTTTGGAATTACTTTACGGAACGCATTACATAAAGTTTATGTTTATTAGTAATTGTTTGTTAGTATGCATATTATTTTTACACTTCCTTACAGCTTTTATATTGCATATGCAAATGCAAAATGTATATGGACAATGAAATACGAAACACACGAGAGACTTCTGCAAATTGTAAGTAATGTCGAAAATATCCATGATGGTAGTTTTACAGATTTGTTTTTGATGACAATAAACATAAAAAGTCGATTTGGGCCATAATATTGCAAATTTTTGTCAAAATGTTAAGACATAAAGGACTTTACTCCTTTGTTTTGTTGTTAAATATTTTGCATCTGTTTTTATTGAATAGCCTGATGAAGAGGAGATTGAGAAAGAAACAACCAACAGATATATAGATGATGCCTTGATGTTCTGTTAACGTTTTTGGAGCATTTTAAAATGTAAGACAATTTTGTTAATTTTTCTGTCGTGTAGCTTTAGAGCTGTAAAATGTGTATTTTAGGTAGAATTTTTGTTTTAAGTTTTAGACTCGAATGCTACAATCTTGTTGGCTACCATGAATGTTCAAAACGGTAGTTGCATATGCGGTAGTTACTGTATGTTATTACTACATTTTGGTTAAGAGTTGAAACTACTGGTAGCTGAGAGAAGTGGTCACTCTGAAATACCTTGCTCCGTAAAGTCTTGTAGATATGTATCACTGTTTGTCTTTGCAGTATTTATAATGAGATTGTTTACCATATAGTCATTACCTAAGTTATATATGTTTAAAGTTAAAAGGGTGGCAGGGACTTCTGCAATAGTTCCCTGGGTACAAAATTTATAAAAACCAACTTGGATATTCATCGTTTCCATTGAGTATCATATAGAGTATTGCAAATAAATGTACTTTACTTTTAACCAAATATGTGGTGAAAGTAAATGGAGTAACATTACATTCTGTTTTTTTTTTTTTCAGAATTAACTGTAACGGCGTCATTTGTGTGTAACTGAATGTGGATGCTACGGGAATACATGATGATGTCAGAAATGTGTTTTTCTGTCGGAAGTTTATACATTTTTTTCTTAGTATGTACCATGTGATGATTTTTAGAACTGTGAATGGATTATTTATCATTCAAGACATGGTATATCCATGTGACAGTGAGGAGACAATGGGTGAGCTTCACTAATATAGTCTGTTTCTCGATTTTGTTTCACATTTCTCTTTGGACGAGACTCCTACCATAGCGGGTTTGTAGTCATTGGGAAAAGTCTACAAATATCTTATTTGTTCACGCAGTATATTTGTCAATCAGAAATATGACAGGATATAAAATGATATGTAAGTGAAATGGACAGATGGACAGACTGGATCCAAGCTTGCAACAGAATCGGGAACCAGACAAACAGTGGACTGGTTTTGCAGTTTTCAGCGAAGTTCACCAAGTGGTACAATAGAAGTGCAATACACATGAAATGTGCAATAACATGTTCCTATTTTCTTAAAAAATGTGAACAGTGGCCTCGAAGACCTTATTAGAATATGATCTGGTGTTTTGTTATGCAAGCAAAAAGAAATTGACATACACATCTTTCTATCTCTAAAATTGTTTATAATCAAGTTTTAATCAATGTTTTGGCGTACAGGCTTGACTGGAATATATTGAACGTCAAAGCACACAAAATCTTTCTTTCATGATAATATGAGTTTTAAAGCTCTAAAGATCTGCTTCAGTATTGTAAACAACCTTTTTATCTTTCCTATAATTGAAAGTGGTGGTGGGCCAGTGTAAAAATATCATTTGGTTTTTAAATGTTAACAACAATTTTTGAGGCCAGATCAGATTGTTTCTTATGTAAATATGCCCTTTTTGTATTTAACACTATACCTATATTTATCAACATACTATTATTATTTATAAAACTAGAACATATTTTATGCCTACATAAATGTAGTTTAAGTGATATTTATACACATGCACCAATATGTAACCTAAATGTTATATAAGGCAAGAAAAAGAGTCCTTTTACTTGATAGTGGTTTGAACATTTTTGAAGAGTTTTTGAGACTGATCTTAATCAGTGAGGTGTAATTTTATTAATGGTATGTATATATGTGTTTCTTTTCTTTTGATTGTTTAGAAAGAACGTTTTATTTAGAGTGTGTTTTGACTACATCCGCAATATACCCCTAGGTGTGTGTAAATGTACTTTTGTATTCCATATTTAAACGCACTCAGTTACACAATTTGTTGTTCTCTGGCACCGTTTTTATGCAATAGTAGTGCGGAATTGTTTTTTCCCCTGCACCGTTTTATTATATGGAACTGTAGGTGAAAGCAATACCTTGTTAAATATTGCTTGAAGTTTTATATTATGTTATTTATTGTTTTCAAAAAAAGGAACAAAAATGAATTAGAGACAATTCTTTTTCATCCGAAGTCCGAAAGAACCCACTGAGGTGCTACCAATGAACGACGGCTGACTTCAGCTATGCGAGATATAATGCTTAAATAAAATGAATCTGTTTATTTTCAAACAAGTATATTATATAGCTGTGGACATCGCTTCTATGCCGCTACAAACGTATTTGCTGAAAATTGAAAGTATTTTGGTCTAAAACAACAAAATATATAATTATCTTTCAAGGTATGCATTTATATACCTATGTTTGTTTTATTTAGAGTCTTCGTCCTGTTAACAATAAAAATCACATCTTACAATAATAAACCTATTATTTTTAGAAATTCACTGGTTCTGTTTTTGCTTTGTTTTGGTGTTTCGACGATATCTTAGTAATGTTAGGGCATTCACTCATATGACTCCATTATATAGGTCTAGAATGATCCCAGGGTCAGTATGTAAGGTATACACACGGAAGGGAAAATATAGACCCGAAATGGAAGAAAACATAGGGCATACACTCCCTTTATAAATCAGATAATTGAAGATATAAGAAAGATAATATAGTAAGAATAACCATTTTTACTGCCATTTTTACTAGACTGGGTAATTACCATAATTATGTGCCACACAGTTTCTGCTATCACCTCAAACTGATGATGTGACGACCAGCCCATTGCAAAGAATACAAATGCATTGTTAAACTCGTTCTTGCAATATATATATAATACACTCGTCAAACAAGATAGGTCTAACAGCACGAGATCATCGTTGTCTGCCCCAGCAAATGTGTCAATAAATTGGACGCTATGTGTCACACTTGGCATGTGTCTGTAAATGTCATCATAAAACTTGGTACAAGATATTCACTACCATTAACTACAGAATGCCTTAGAAGGCCTCTACTAAATTTTCCTACAGGTTGACTGAACTTTCAAATAATGTAGACCTTAAATATTACTTAAAATAAGAATATAAGTAGCAGACTCGTTTGAAATTGATAGAATCGTCCAAATAGGTGTTTTACAATGAATGCGTGCATCCTGACAAATAAAGTGAAATGCAGATCGTTCCAAGAGTTATTTTACTGGATGGAATAAATATGGATCACAAAAACTATTTGAAATTGATAGAATTGTCCACATTGGTATTTTACAAAGAATGCCTTCCTGCATGTGCTGTACTTTGTTTTCAATAGTAGACCAGCCACTGTTACGTAGAACATTCTAAAAGACCTTCAAACAGCTGTATACAGGAGCACTCTCGGATAGTTTGATTTTAAGTCGGCATATAGCAGCATTTTCCTTATATAAGAATAGTGAACCATGTACAACAATAGGCAGGACTTCCACCGAGATTGGGGACATGTAAAGATAAAAAAAATGAAAGAAGTTTTCATAAAATATCGAATACTTTATTTAAAAGCAGAAGATTGTGTCTGATTTTTAATACAATACATTACATTTCATACAGAAAATGCAATTTTCGAACAGTTTGTAAGATGTAAGGGCAAAGACAATGAATTCATCTGTTAATTTCACTCCATGCTGTGTCTTGGAATATATTTACATGTTGGTTTTCCAATATTTCAATATTTACGAAAACATTCTTCGTGTAAGATGTTTGTGCTTTTACCACATTTGACATATGCCAATTAATCACTAGAACAGAAATCATTTAATAGGTGAATAAATATAAAGTTTAAAATGCTTTTGTAAGATTTTTTAACACTTTTTTTACACAGATTATTATCTTAGCCTGTTACTTATCATTTACCTTTTCCGAATAACCGTCTTAAAGCAAATGAAAACGAAAAAAAGAATAATTGAAAAAGAGTGAAGAAACTGCCCTGAATAATAATCTATACAGAAACTTAAGAAACTAAAACATTTACGGAATGCTAAACTCCCGTAGCCAGTCACTTCATCTGATTGTTTCAAGTAATATAATACATAATTAATAATAAATGGTCGTAGATTAATATATAAATTTTTACATGTCGATAAGCTATAAGTGCGTGTATACAATGTGGCTAAAAAGTTGGATAACGTTTTCTTTTCTAAAAATCGTGTGGTGTAGACAAAAAACATTTTTGTCACAAATGTACTATTTTTTATCAATTTTCTTTGCTTTCTAAAAGTCTGTTTTGCTGTCGTATTTGCAGATAATAGTTGGATTTCAATATTTTACATATCATTTACTAACACAAAATAATATGAAATAAACAAAATGATATATACAACAATAATTTGGATTATGATGTCATAAGGTTATATCTAATTATGGATAATTTATGTCACGCTAGTGGATATGCGCCAATGTACTCGAACATTGTCTAATTTATCAATGTACTGACTTCGAAAACATTACAATTTTACCAGAGTATAATGTCCGTTCTTTTTAATACATACGATATCGCAAGTATTAAACAAAAAAATAGAGAAAAAAATTGCAAATGGATAATTAGATATCATAAGAATTAAACAAAAACAAAGAAAAGTTTACAATTTTTGTTTGATCAATTTTATCTTTGACGTCACTATCTTGAGGTGTTTAGATATAACCTTATCAGTACGAACATAATGTCGATGAAAATATGGAAGTACCAGAGGTTATATGAGCAAATGAATATAAAACATTAGAAATAAGCAGTCTAAGTAGATCTATTCTATATTTAAACAAATGTTTGTCATACATGTGGTGCTCCTATCTCCCAAATAAATGTAGATTCTGTAATGGAGCTAAGTACGTCACAGATGTATACCTAATTTAGGCATAGAACATAACATGTTCAACACAGTTTGTGTAAAAGTTCACGCTTGCATCTATTTTAAGGCACTTTCATACAACTAAAATCGTATCGATAAGCATATAGATCTAAAAGACAGACACAAAGAAAACATGATACTGCATATAAATGTATATATAAATGAAACATACTATTCGTATTATATTTCATAGAATAACTAACTTTTATGTATGAAAACATCACTTGTCATCATATTTTTGTCGCACATTAAGGAACAGTCGCAATACATTTGTTTTACGGAACAACCAGATCATTACGTCATTATGACGTAACCCTGGCTGAACCTGGTGCTTTGGTGGCTGCGGGGAAATAACTATAAATCTAGGATGATAACTTGACAGTTCATGCTTAAGAAGCTATACGATTAGGGACATAGTTGATTTGTTCTTGGTGGTTTTAAGACATTTTTACACATTTTACGTCGTGGCGATCATTTGCAGCTTTAATGACTGGGCTAGATCCTACGTGCCTATTGGGACATACGATATTTCAGGAACGGGTGGGCATATAGATGGAACCACAGCTAAGTGGTTGACTCTATATATGACATAATTCTACATTCAAACCGGAGTTTTGAACTTTGAAGTGATTCAAGTGAGCGATAATACCATACAGGCTGAGCAGACCACACCTCTAACTTGAAGTATATTAAGATATTCTAATTAATCAATATTTAACCTCTGACTTCCCCGCAAACCGTAGAAATATCCTGGTGCTCTTTACCGTCAAATTACCACCCCACATCTGTACAAATCTACTGTGTTAGGGTACAACAAGCAAGCATTGGTACACAATACAAATTACTGTCTTTCATATTTCTTCATAAAACAACATACAATTGATAACTATGGTTAACCTTCAGTGGTAATTTCATTACCGTTCTTACAAGTCGTTATAATTAAATCTTCTAATATAGATTCTAAACTACTGAAATTGGTAACTTTGAAAATGTCCTTCTTATTGCTTGCTATTTGTTCTATCTCCGAATAGTCATTCATATTAACAGCGATCGGTATTATCCTGGCGCCATTGTCCTTCAGATGTTGTGCTTGATTCACCGTAGTTTCTTCATTAACATTGCCATTTCCGTCTGTGATGAGGAAGATAATGTTCTCTGCGTCATGTCGATCACCCAGGGCGTCCACCGCTATCTCGCTGACAGTTGCAAGGGCATCCGCTGTATTTGTGCTTCCTGGTCTATAGCGGGCAAATTTGATGGCATTCATTAGTACAGGGAGTTGGGTGTATCGACCGAGAGAGAAGACGATCTGGACATCATCGCTGAATGTAAGCAGGGAGAATCTGTTGTAACTGCCTTCACCGCTAAACTCTTCTGCTATAGAGGCTATAAAGTTGAGGGCGGTTTGGTAGTTCTTGGCGCCAATGCTATCTGAACTGTCCATTAGGAAGTAGATGTCCTTCACAGTGACACAAGCTGCAAAACATTGAAAATTGATCTTCAAGGTATGTTTTTTCTTTTAATTTGCAAGCATGCGCGAACTATACAATAAGAATCTTAAAACTCGATAAATGCATATTCTATTGCATTTAAATTTATACTTTATGGCAACAAATACTGTTTCAGAGCAGCAAGACACAGCCAAGCTATGATATAGTACTACATAAATATCAGACATTTAGGAATTAGTATAAAGCTGAAGCATGTATTGATATATCGAAAAATTATGAACACGTCTTACACTAGCGGAATATTTTTTCAAGGGCTGGTAGCTCAACAGAATATGGGGCCTATGCACACGGTGTATAACCGATTCGTATTGTTAATATATATATCGAACTATGTTCTACACTGTTTATGGTATTTTTATATAAGAATTTTTTTATAAAAATGCCAGGTTAAAGTAGACAAAAAGTTGCACTCGGGATGTGGAAACTTAGTCAGATATTCATAATGTAGGTGTTGCGTTTTCGTGTTTTTGTTTTCGCTAACTCTTCGCAAATCCAGTGAATGTATTTGATACTCACAGTCTTGGCAATATTCTCCCCTATATCCTGCACGACATTCACAGAATGGTCCGTTAATTCCCGGCACACATAGACCACCGTTTCTACATGGGTTCTCATCACATACAGTCGGATCTGAAAGAAAACCAACATATAATACATATTTAAGGCACAAGAGTTGACCCAGTATCTCAAAAACCGGCATTTTTATATCTGGCAAAAATGCTTCCCTTTCATCATTTAAAATACGTAACAGATGATCAAACATGAAAACATGATGACCATGACGGTCGTTTAGTGAAATACTTAACTAATTACTTTCTACAAATGCATGGTTAAGTTACGTTTACTTGTAGTTTTAACATATTTTATTACCAATATATGAATAAGGTAATTGCATCATTTGTAGGTATATTAGACAAAGGGCTGACCCACATGTTCTCTCTACACCAGCAACGGGTCTTCCCAATTGCAATTATTTACGTATTTAATTTACAACAATGACAATTAATTAAACATACATATAGTAATTAATCAGTTTACAATACTTAAGCTACAAAAATATAGTAAATATATAATATACTCGTTTACTCAATATAGAAGTTATAAATGAGTCAGTACCTCTGCAAGTTTTCTTCACGATACTGCTGGAAATGTTACCAAGAGCCGTGTAGTCGCTAAGGATGAAGGCATTTTGTGAAGCTGGCTCACTGGCAATGTTGTTTATCTCATACGGATCAAATTTACCAATGCCGACGGCATAAACATGTACACCTGAAAAAAGGATTTAACAGACACATTTACAACACATCAAAGGAAAATATGAATATAAAATATACTTCACTTTCACCAGAGTAGCATACAGGGGTCTGTTTCTCAAAGTTTACTTAGAAGAGAGGTTATCGACAATTCATAGAACATGTAACACAAGGTGAGATAATGGTGCTATTTTAAAACTGCTTTCAAGTAAAATATTTCAGATTTCAATATTATAACCTGTCGAAAAGGTGCTATTAGAACCTGTTTTGAGACATAACTTAAAATTAGTAAGGAATGCCCCAGTTTGGTGCAAAATACAGGTGAAACAAAATTTTGCAAGGAAAAGTCGTGCAATCGAGAAATTGGTAAACATCAATCATTATCTTGAAGAATATGTTACACATCTAAATCAACACAAGGGTATATTGACAGAATGTGCTTGTAAATAAACTTGATTGAAGATTTAAATTATATTTTTCTGTCTCATGAGTTTGCAATACATTTACATTGAAATTTATTCTGGGATTATAATATTGTGAAAAGTATACCTTCGTCTTTAAGCAGACCGGCCTCCACAATAGTTTCGTCTGGGTTAATGTTGGAAACGCCATCAGTGACAACAACAACTACAAGATGAATTAAGAAAATATACGATGGTCAATATGCAAATTAACTACTCTACTGATATAACAGTTCATTATCTATATAATAAATCTATATAATGCAGATGGGCCTCCGTGGCCAAATGGTTAAGGTCACTTGCCCCTCATCAAGGTGGGTTCCAGCCTCACTCGGCACGTTGAATTCTTCACGTGAGGAAACCATACCTCTTGCTTACGGAAGGTTGGTGGTTCTACCCAGGTGCCCGCACATGACGAAATAATCCACAGAGGGGCACCTGACGTCTTCCTCCACCATCAAAACTGGAAAGTCGCCATATGACCTACAATTGTGTCGGTGCGACGTTAAACCCAACAAAACAAAAAAACTATTTAATGAAGGTGATAAAAGATCTGAAAAATTAATCTTATCTGTTTTGACCAGTTAGCACACTGAAAAGGATTTGTTTTGTTATCGTAACACTGTGCTAATGTCTCAGAAAACTTACGGAAGTTCTGAATATTCTGTCTGTCTCCATTTGCTCCGCCGAAGTATCGTTCCCGGACGAGCCTGAGACCAGCAGCTGTGTTCGTGTCACCATACTCGTAGCTTATACCGGCGATTGCATTTTGTAATTCATACAAGCTATAATACTCGCTCATGAAGAAACCATGTCTGCAAACATGAAGATTCAAACATTTTTTGACTGATAAATCAGACCTGTGGAAAGATCCTTTGATAGAAAGCATAGAACACAACCGAGCAAAATGAAAGCAGACTCGGTGTGATTGAGTCTGGTTATAATAGGTAATGAAATGAAAAGTCATGATGTGTGTCATAAAGAAAACACTTTTGACCTACCAACCCCGCTACAAATCCAACGCGACTATTCTGTTTCCTTTTTTCATTGTCCTAACATATTTTATAAATTTTCTACTGCTTTTCTGTCTCTAGGGCTTCCTCATAATTTTATCAAAATCGAAACATGCAAATATCATATTTCTGTTGAAGGACCCTTATTAAAGTAAAAAATGTACCTACATTTAACACTAAGAGTTAATTACAAGCACAATGCAATTTGTTGAGAGGCAATTTCAGTGTTATCACATTTTGTTTCAGGAGAGTGTTTTTTTTTCCATATAAGCTTGAAGCTTTCTACAACCCGACCATGTATGTTATTTCTTTAATGTTACAAGTCGAAATCTAGGAAAAAACAGTTTGTAAAAAAAAACAGAACTGTTTACAAAACATGGACTCAAAAGAAATGTGTTTTCAAACAATTTGATTGAAATATTCTTTAACCTACCTGCTCTGTGAGCTGTATGTCACCAATCCAATTCTTGTTTTGTCTTGACCGATCTGTAGCTCACTAACCATGTTATGTACGAACTGTTTTACTCGACGGAAGTCTACATGTCCAACGCTGCCGCTCGAGTCAAGCAAGAACACTACATCAGCACGTGCTTGACATCCTAAAATAGATATGCAAAAAGTAGTAGTGATTTTTAGGTTTGTGCGTTTCATCTGCAGGAAAATAAAATACCACAGAAAGTTCAATGTTTAGAAAAACCGTTGACATCGTCACTCAACTTATACACAGGATCAGTGACATGAATAGTTCAAAATAGGTATATCAAATCTTCATCAAATTCATCTGCAAACTCACTTGTATAAATGAGATTTACTATTTGATCTTTAGTTTACTCTATTAACATAGTTCTTCAATGTGTAAATATTTTAATGTTTCTATATTCAATAATGCCAAAAACGAGGTTATCTTCTGTAGCAGGAATAGAATTTTCTGTTAACTGAGTCACAAAAGGGGCAACAACTTGTATATAAATTGGCAACAAAATTGACAACATACTGTTTTCACAGAATTTTCCAGCAAATCCGACACCACATTCACAGTAGAAATCACCTCCCAGTCTCTGACAAACACCTCCATTACGACATGGATTCTCAGCACACAAGTCTTCATCTGCAATGATAAAAACAAAATAGTTAAATAAGTCACAGGTCTGGAACACCCACAGGAAACGCGTATTCAGACTGAAATTCTCAAATCATCGAAATGAACACCGTGACCCAGAAAAGTATCATCATTGTGCAGACTTTTCTCTGAAAGGAAACTTAGTGATATTGTAAAAGCAAAAGTAACGGATACAAAACGGCAGATACAAATGGGTCAAACTTCTTTCGACGTTAGTGGTCGACCCTCCCAAAAAGAAAATGTTTAACAATATTATATCATTTTAGCATTAATGGCATTATGAAATATGTCTGTTACTATAATGATTACAGCCGTACCGTCACACATGTATTCCACCACTCTATCAGCGATGTCAGCAAGCTCCTTGGCGTCACTGGCGAACATAGCTGTCTCTTGGTAAGGCATAGACACAGTGGATTCCATAAACTCACGCTCGTCGTCCGTCAAACCAAGACCTACAGGACAGAAACAAGACACATATCACCCCTTTGAAAATGAGTATATTATTGGGATATAATCCAGCGTTATATTACAATAGATCACAGGAAATACTGAAATATAGTTTATCTGGATATAATCAACCGTTGTATCACAATAAACCATTGTAAAGAAATATATTGAAAAGAGAGAAAAAGCTGATAACTGGATGTTAATCATCAACTGAATGATATTAAATATTGGGCGCTTTTAATTTGTATAAACACGAGTCAATACCCTTAAGTAATAAATCCAAGTATACTTCAGAAATAATATAAAATCAAATACAAAGGCTCACTGTAATATTTCAAACATGGCTACTTACTCTACATAACATAGATAGAAAAAATATTTATACATAAGGCACTAGCTTACCAACTCCTAGGACTCTGGTTCCTCGGAGCTTAAGTTTATTGGATTCCTTTAAGATATCCAGTTCATTGCGCATGCTCTTCGTTACAAGGATGAGGTAGTCTGGTTTATCACGGCTGGCGCCAGCGCTATCAAATATTCTGTAATTGGCTTTAGCCAGAGCAGTTGCCGGTTCTGGGTCACCTCCGTGTACTCTGAAATGACAATACATATTACCGTATATTCGTTTATCTCATTAAACAAGTTAAACTCTCGACTTTTAAAACAAACACCTGTAAGGAATACTTTAATGCCGACATCACTTGCTACTACATTTAAGAAGTGAACCCGCCTTAACATCCTCAAATTACATAATTATTGTCCGTGTAAAATTTCGTTATTTTCCACTTTTCACGGAAAGTTATTTGCACATTGAGATAATCACAATAATTTGAGTAAGTATGCTATGAATCTTTCGAGACTTTCACATTTACGTACATGTAATGTATTATTGGGGAAGAAATTAGAAAAAAAATCTTTAGTCTTTTTTTGTGTTAAGAAATAAAATGTTACAGTGCATGTAATTCATAAGGAAATTCATTTCCCATAAAAACCGTTTCTGTTAAAACCATTCGACATACACACAGTTATTATTGATTTAAAAAATATAACTAAATGAAAACTAGAAAGCCCTTTTTACTTGCCTATAGTAGACAGTTACTTATCCTATCCGAACTATTCGCAAATATCAATGCTCTTAAAGATATTCAAAACCAGTAAAGATAAATACCTGAGTCCAGCAATGCTAGAGCGCACAGCTTTCTTCGATTTTCCATCATTGAAGTCCAGACTGACCTTCGCCCAGTCTGTGAACTGTACCATACCAACACTAAATTCGTTACGCTTGAACCTCATTCTCTTCACTATAGATCTTAAGAATCGGCGCACCTTCTTCAGTTCACTTCTTGTGACGTAACGTGACGTATCTACAGCAAATACGACGTCACCTCTTGCTGTACAACCTAAAATGTGGGGAAAATGTAAAAGATATTTTATCAATGCTTGGAAGACATTGTGTAAAAATTCGAGTTATTTCATTTTTTTTTACTTTACAGACAACAAAATGTGACTAATGGCGCTGTGAAGCACTATACCCAAGTTACTATGATTTTGTATTCGGGTTACAACTCTCTAAAAATAAAGGAAGGTATGTTTCATTTGTCCCGACGCTATGACAAAATTATTCTAGTAAGAATGTTGTAATTAATGAAGGGCTATTGAATGCACATTTCTAGATACAGCTTAAGCATATCAAGTTAAAACATGGAAGCAAACAGAACCATACAGGAAGCAGGTTGTTTATATATAGAAACATCGGTGCACGATTTGCGCGTGTTCATCTGCTTCACATTTTAAGGCATTGATTCCTTACGGTATTTACATTCATCGTCTGGAGACATACTCTCAGTCAATATAAGCTTGCTCGACTTAAACAAAGCGTAATAAAGTACTTCCAAACAAAACAAACACACGGACACAATGTATAAATCATGGCTGTTATTATTTCACATAAATTCAGAGATGACGAGATTTCAATCCAATTAATTTGTGTGATAAGCCCAGCCTAGTAGCCACAGAAAAAGCAGTATAAAATATTTAAGTGACGGGCCATATATCTAAAAAGAACAACAAAACGTTTTGTTCTTGGATAACCATTAAATATCTCTTTTATTCCTAGTTTTCTTTGCTCCATAAACAATGGTTCAAGGTGTTATTAGTAAGTCTTAAACTGTATTACAGGACCACTTCTCCGAGCTCAAAACATTGTTGGTTTATACAAAAGTTCGACGAATTTTAACAGTTATGCTAAGGAACTTCGCTATTACAGTATAACTCATGTCTCATTCATGTATATCTAGTATTTCTGTGCTACGGCTAAATGTTTTGAAGTTCCAAAACATTTCTAAAAAGCAGAACGAGTGTGAAGAAATGTTTGTGTTGCTGCTAAATGAAACGGTTTGCTGAGACAGACAGACAGACAGACAAACATAAACACGGGAGACTTCACAGACCATTACGTGTATCTAACATAGCTTTTAAAACATAAAAGGCGTTAGAATTTCTACATAAATAGCGTCCATATTTTGTTTTACGTTTTGTAAAAATTAGACTGCATTTTTTTTATATGTTTGGTGCTTATTTAAGGACCTACCTTCTATGTCTGACTGTTCTTCTGTAAGTTTTTTAATTACAAAAAAATGAATAAAATATAAGAGCCGGGACTAATCTCACGAACAAATATTTCTACAGATGTGACCATGATTATTTAAGAAATGAAATGATTTTTATCGGCAAATCCATGGATTCATGTTTAATTTGCCGATCCTATTCTGTCGTTCATTTCGCATGAAGACCAAAAAATAGTTTCATTTCTTATATTTACATTATATTTCCTCTCCATTTGTAAACTATATAATATTATGAATTGCATATAATTCGAAGCATTTAACATTAAAATTAGCTTCCCGGCCATTCTGTTCACCAGACGGAACAACTGCAACGTCATCTAAGGAACGTTCTCCCTGACTATGCGCGGAAGTCGTCAAAACAGTGGTCGGTTATCTCTAAGCAGCGATGACGTAACTTTCGCGCCTTTCCTTTTGCTGTCCATATGATATGAACGTCAAAAGTTTCAATGGAAAAGAATAGGGCGAATGTAAATATTACAATATAAAAAGTTTCAATATAACATACGTTTCTGACATGTTTCCCCTGTATAGCCAACTGGACAGTCACATGTAAATCCAAATGGTTCGTTCTCACAAGTTCCGCCATTGGCGCATGGATCTTCAGCACAGAAGTCATTGCCTAAAATAAACAATCAGCCGACTTAGAATTAATGGAAGTATCCTCACTTTTAACACAATTAAGCAGTTTGTACGTATTGTACATATTCTTACTCTACACCAAAATTCAGATATCTATAAAGTGTTTATATCACGAAAATGAAATATATTTTAACGCAGACCGGTAGCATATTTTTCTATTGCTGTTACCACAACTTTTAGATAATTTAATTTCAAACTTAATTGTAAAGACATCATATACCAAATGTTTGCTGATAAAATAAGGAATGCTACTTTGAAAATATTTAATCACAGGTGTCACTATCTTTTTTTTCTCAATAAAATATCTAGATAAGATGAAATATTTACTCGCTCTTTTCTAGCAGAAAAAGCAGGCAAACTCTACTAAAAACTTAGTAAATTTTAACGCTTGAAATGTATCTACCTTCGTATAAGGGTTGAAGAATGGTGTCAGTATTTTCTAGAAGGTTAGGTTCATCACTGATTTCGATAACGTTGATACCCTGGTTGCTTGCAATATTGTCTAATTCAAACCTCTCCCTGAGATTTATGCCGATTGGAATGATTCTTACACCGGAAGATATCGTAAGTTCCGCTTCTGGTTCCGCCATCTCAGCGTTCACGTCATTAGTTCCGTCTGTCAGGAAGTAAGCGATATTTCTCGCACTTGGCCGGTCTCCATTCCGTCCATTAAACATTTCGGTCCTCAATGCTCGGAAAGCTGCGGCCATGTTTGCTCGGCCACGGCTGTATGAAATCTGATCAAGAGCACGAACGTTTGTCTCTGTGTCTGTGTGCATTCCTTTAATAGGTCATCAAAGCATGTTTATATTTTGATCATAATTTATAGCAGCTGTTTATATTCTAACGGAATAACAAAAAGTCCCTATCAAAGAAGACCAATGATATTCCAAACATAGTTTTCTTCAGACGTAACATACCATAGACAAAATAACATAAAATGTAATGTTTTGCCAAGTACTGCTGAAAGCATATTGTTTAAAATTTAGTATCGTTTCTACAGGTAATTATTAGGATTAAGCATTCATATTTCAAACTTCTATCTTAAAAAGCAACATAGTACAATCATCTGGTGATAATATTCCAATAATAAACATGCACAATCAGTAAAGTAAGTAAAACACTCTTTCATTAGTTAAATCACATCCCTAAAATGGCGGATACAAACAGTGTCCAATTTCTTTGTTTGAATGTCTTAGCGAATTGATACGACAGATCAGTGCAGTCCGGTAGAATTGTCATTATCAAATTATTGCACATTTGAATCTTTCATGAATGTACCAAAATGATTTTATTTTAATGCTATGTTTAGGTGACTGAAATAGTTATCTTAGCTTTAAGCATGGCCTCTTTTTTTATTTAGCAAAGGTACCGTTATTCATTAACACGTGTTGTAAAGTTATCTTAAACGGTCAAACTGAAAAAGTGAATAAGTTCATTTTATGTAGAATAACGAATGAAACTATTTATGAGACTGTAAATGAGGGGACATAACTCACCGAGACTGACTTGTACCATTGCAGCGGAACTGTATTTAAGGAAACCAATATTGATATCACAAGAATCCTTGTTCATTTCTCGTACCAAATGTTCAGCGTACTCTTTAAGCCTTCCAAAGTTGTATTCTCCAACGGTGTTCGATGAGTCAAGGACAACAACAACATCGGCAGGCTCGCCACAGCCTAATAATGAAAAACCCATGAATATGTACCAAAACATATAAAATTTATATTCGCAAAATTTTATATTTCGCAACACTTAAGCATCATAAATGGAATCATACTATGAAAATTCAGAAATCAGGGGTGTTCTCTCTATCTTAGTTATCTGCAGAAGAGTTGTATTTGGTTCATATTACTTGCTTAGCTCAGTAGGTAAGAGCGTTGGTCTAAGGATCGCGGGGTCGCGAGTTCGATCCTCGGGCGGGGCGTATGTTCTCCATGACTATTTGATAAAAGACATTATGCCTGAAATCATTAGTCCTCCACCTCTGATTCACGTAGGGAAGTTGACAGTTACTTGCGGAGAACAGGTTTGTACTGGTACAGAATCCAGGAACACTGGTTAGGTTAACTTCCTGCCGTTACATGACTGAAATGCTGTTGAAAAACGGCGTTAAACCCAAACCAATCAAACAAACTTTTTCTGGGAGATAACACGTGTACCATTATGAAGATAAAAACAAATTTTTATTTGTTTAACTCGCTTGTAAGGAGTATGAAACTCATTTCATCATAAAGTTTCCAATCGTAGCATTACTGATGATAATATCCGACAAGTCTGTGAGCAATACAGAAAAATCAACATTTCATCATCTTTTTCAGTACTCACGTTTGTTGCAAGTGTCTCCAAAGAAGTCGTCCTGACACAAGCACACAAAGCTTCGGATACCATCCATGCACGACCCTCCATTCTGACAAGGTTTCCTCCTACACATGTTTGAATCTGTAACAGATAGGCAAGAATATAAGAATTTGTACAATGAGATAAGACGCTGATTTTGAACTAAACGGCCAAGATTGACAGATTCTTTCTTACTTCTATCTGGTTACAAGTAATTTAAACTAAATTGATAAATACTAATGTCTTTTTTTTGTGACGTAGATAACGCAACAATAAAATCATTCTTGAGCATTGCTATGACATCAGAATGAGTGAACGCTGAAAAGTTTTGTCTCGAGCGCGTCATGAACCATTCATTCATGATTTGTCAACGTCAGAAAATCAATAGTTTTTACTTCTTATTTATCCCATTTATCCCCTGAAGTGAAATGCGATCCAAATTCTGCAAAACAATTCCCACTTTAGTACATTTTACGCAAGTAGGTATTTGCTATGTATTGAGAAATATTCACGAGTTCTGCAGCGGAATTACTGCACGACTTTAGGAGTAGATCTACCGTATTATTCCGCTAAAAAATGAGTGCATATTTCTCGGAGCAAAGCTGCCAATCATTTTATTGCATATTAATCTACATCTATCAAGATTATGTAATGTCATGACATAGTTCAACAGCCTAAATAAAAGTGACAATACTGAAGTAAATTAAAAATGGCACAAGAACACACATTAAAATGACGTCATGCGCTCAACTTGAAAATCAGACGTCAATATTGAAAAATGTTGACGTTTCTTCTGATGGAGAGTAGAAAACAGTATGTAATGCGTAGACTTTTTACGATTGTACTTTGCAATATTGAACAGTATCTCATAAACATATATATTTACCTGTACAAAGTGGGTTGATCAGCTGCTGTTTCAGTTTGTCAAGTGATTCGTAGTTCTGTACATAGATAAGGTTCTCACTGACGGGTGGTGACGTCAAACCAATAAGTTCACTTGTTTCTGATGTAAACCCAACAGCCACAGTTATAATTGTAACACCAGCTGATTTAAGTGCCCTAGCTTCGGGAATGGTCAGTTCATGATTCACATTCGACTGCCCGTCCGTGATGATAACCACCACATTTGGAACATCTGTAATATATAGAGACAGCAATCACTTTATAAGAATACATTTTCCTGCGAATGCGTTTTTCCAATATTGTCGTCTATCTGACGTAAGATTAATGAAACAGTTGTAATATATTAACTTCTGATTTTTTTTGTAAATAAGATCTGTGAGATCTTTTGGAAGCGTAAAACGCAAGGAAGCAAAGTTATAATGGACTATGTTTTACCGAGTCTGTTAACGAGACGTGACGAAATGTGTGTAACACCTCTCACGCCGTCCCCAACCTCCGCAGCATCGGTTGAAGCAAATTTTATTACTTTACAGCAAAATAAAATGTTCTCCATGGTCACAAAGAACCAGAAAATATAACAACATTGAGTCCATGTACGGGGTGACTCCTACAAAAATTGTAAGCAGGGTAATCATTAACCAGTGAAGAGTACTTTAGAACCTAGATCTACTTGACAGAGGAAAAATGTAAAACACATCTAAATCTCGTCACCTTGTCGATCTCCGGCGGCTGTTGTGAACATTTCCAATCTGACTCTCCTCAGCGCATGCGCAGTGTGAGTATTTCCATACATATACACAACCTAAATCAATAACACAAATATCACATTTTTACATGATAGATTATAGATGATGGAACTATTTGTTATAAGAAGTTAAAATTATTAGTAAATATGTCATATTCTTTTAAATGTAACGTTAACTGTAACGGAAATGACAGTTTCCGCAATTTGTTACACTGATTTTCTTTCGGTGTCGTCAAAACTTCACCGATGAAAACGAAAGCTCATATTTAATCGACATTATTGATATCAACATTTGACGACACCCATTTTAAGACAATGACGAAAATCAAAATTTTAAATCATTTTTGGACGAAACTGTAAAACAGATTGCCAAATACCACTATGTACAGTCAAACCTGTATACAATGGCCATGCTTGGGTGAGCACAAACGTGAATGTTTTTTTTGCAGGTGATCTTTAATCGCAGGTTAATGTACGCTTGAAAGTGAAACTACAGGACCAAAGAACAATGCCGTCTCTGGTCACAGGTGATTTTTATTTGCAGGTTAATATACTCGCAAATGAGAGTAGAGGACCAAAAAGCCGCACGGTTTCTGGTCACAGGCGATCTTTATTCGCAGGTGACACTTGCAAATGAAACTAGAGAACCAAGGAGCCAGGTCTCTAGTAGTAACAATATAGTGAAGTTTGTTTGATATAGAAAACATGCACGGTGCAGCAGCATTAAATACATGTTTGTGAACCCAAGAATGTGAACATATAAGCTCATGTATGAATACAGATGGTAGGTAATCAAATCTTGAATACAAATGCAGTAACATAAGCTTCACCACATCTCATACGTGTATGTATGTAAGAACTGGACTGATGGACATAGTACTGTTTGGCCTTGCAAGGTACTTCTTGCTAACCCGACCCACTGATCATAGCGCAAGTTTCTGCCACCACGGTACATACATCTAGAACTTTTAGGTTAACTGAACTTAATTTACTGCATCTTCTGCTTAGTGCTGATTGAATTTTATCGTAATACTAAAGAAAAATAATAATTTATACAAAAATCTGTTCAGAATAATATAAGGATGGGCAAACAGCGACCATATGTTGAGAATCGGTTAATCGTCACCTTTTCAAATTGGATTTGGTTTCTTAAAGCCTTTTCCTAATAAACTGAATTTTAGATCAAATGTCGAGTCATCCATTTGCATTGCAGTCTATAACTGTAAGTCCTAGAACGTTACACCGATGTGATAAAAGAAATATTATTTTTTTCTGAAGTGTTTCTTTAACTTAAAGCATGACAGCTGAAATATGTAAAATATCACATAGTTCATATAACCTAAATTTCAAGCCAGTAAAAACAAAAGCCCGATAACAGCCGTAAATATGCACCCCCCCCCCTCCAGCAAGAATGCAGCAGAACCATGGAACATTGTCATAGAAAGAGTAACTGGCTATACGCATGCACAGAAGTAAGTATGATAAAAGAACATGCAAGAAATACTTAGAGAAAATCCATTTACAATAGACAGAAACCTCTTGTACATATAATACCTGTGAAAGCTACATTTATATGAAGAACAGCATTACAATTACATGATATTTTTAATAATTTTCCGATTAAATCAAAAGCATACATGTATATATTAACACTTAATTGGTAGCACTCCATCTTCGGTTAAGATATAAATAAGTGTATACAGTTCCAAATAATGTGATAACAGTTGAGGTAACAGAGAGGCTATATTTGATACAATGTAGTTTTCACAGATTTGACCAAGACCAATAAGTCCCACTTTCTCTAACTTTCTCAAGGATGAACATAGATGTAGCTTAATTTCGAGAAAAAAATGTAGCTTTAATGTCGTGGTAGGTTTAATTTCGAGAAATAACTGTTTTTAAGACAACTGATTAAAAAAGTTTTTGGTTTGAATTGCCAGGTATCGCTTTAAATTAAGAAATTCAAGGATTACATAATTTTTATTTCAGAAGCCTAGTCCAGAAAAAGTTTGGTTTGACGAAGTTAGTGAAAGGGGTCTTGCAGACGTGTACAGCACCAGACATATATGCTCAGTTACAACTCAAACCTACCCGCTGCAACACAAAATAAGAAATAGTAATTAAAACATATCAGAAAATTCAACAAAACTTGCATCAAATATAATGAAATATCTATATCATTGTATCAAAGGCTCGGATGACTTAAAATACTACATATGAATACAGCTGATTACTAATGAATGAAAACTTCAATTTCTGAACGAAGATTATGAACTGGAACACTTAAATGAGCCGCGCCATGAGAAAACCTACATAGTGACTTTGCGACCAGCATGGATCCAGACCAGCTGCTTTCGCGCAGTCTGGTCAGGATCCATGCTGTTCGCTAACGGTTTCTCTAATTGCAATAGGCTTTGAAAGCGAACAGCATGGATCCTGACCAGACTGCGCGGATGCGCAGGCTGGTCTGGATCCATGCTGGTCGCAAAGCCACTATGTTGGTTTTCACATGGCGCGGCTCAAATTGTATTATTTCATTTGAAAGGAGAGAAGGCTGTCGACCATATGCCGACACCGAAAAACGTCAAAAACAAGAGATACATTTTCTAACTTTACCATTTGTTCTATATTAAACTCTGCTGCAGGGAGAATTTCAATTTAAACACCGAGCAGATGATACAATTGTGTTACAACTGAACAGAATTTCTTAAAATTAGGAAGAAAATGAACAAGGAACTCTGCCAGTTTTTGTTATAAAATTTGTTTAATTTCAGGAAGAACAAGTGTGTCAGTATATACCAAACAGGCTAGATTGTTGAAAACTGAATTCTTTATTAAAACATATAGCTTAATAATACAGATACTAGTTTTACTTTTTTGTGCAAATTATAACCCCCAAAAAAGTGATTCACAACATAGTTATTAATATTTTAGAAACTATTTCAGAGTGAAAATATTCAGGCTAGCAAATCTATTGCACTTCCAACGTGTTAACGTTTTTTTGTGGGAAATTTAAGGCGAAGTTAACAAAAAGTGCCAGAGTTCCTTAAGTCTAATAGTACACTAAATTTGGTAGAACTCTATTATAACTGAAAAGTAGGGATGAAACTGAATATTAACTTAAAAGAATTATCTAACAGATATATCTATGTTTATTTCAATGATTATAATTGAATATAAATAACACAACAATTCATGCAGAATACATGTAAAACGACATTGATGAAATGTTTGCCAAAATACATATATTGTTGACTTTCAAGTGATATATATTTAAAGCTCTGTAAATTAATTAAACTACAATCGAGGAAAACGTAAATCTTTAATATGAATAAAAATTATATTTCCCATGTGCAA
The DNA here is from genome assembly GCF_021730395.1 of Mercenaria mercenaria. Classification (NCBI taxonomy): domain Eukaryota; kingdom Metazoa; phylum Mollusca; class Bivalvia; order Venerida; family Veneridae; genus Mercenaria; species Mercenaria mercenaria. The sequence continues at coordinate 7,340,016 of NC_069378.1, forward strand.
CATAAAGGAAATGATGTACTGTAGCAGAATTATTAATATTCTGAGTGGTCTATTTTATACTCAGTATAATGTATTTCTAATTCGTGTATGTGATGTTTTATGTTTCAGAGTGGTAATGTTAATTTGGTAGAAAATTGTAGTTTAATGTTGTTTCATTTTTTCGAGTTGGCTTTTAATATCAAAACACCGAAGTCTGTATCCCAATTTCAAAAATTGAAACTCCATATAAGCATAGTGTATTGTTTGTGAATTGTTTGACACTCCACTACTACTGCTTTGAAATATCATAATCAAATCAAGTAAGCAAATGAACAAAATATGCGGGGATTACTATTAACGATAGGAAAGTTAAACAATCTTTATATATGTATTAATTAAGACAACTGGTCACTGCATGTATTATTTAAATTACCTGTTTTAAAGCATTCTCCATATCATATTTCTTTGAGAACTCATTGAGGTTGAAGTCGAGTCTGGAAGTATCGCTGAAAGTTGTGACACCGACTCTGAACCGCCCGTTATCAATGTCAAGGCCATCAATCGTGGAGTAGGTGAAGTTCAAAACTCTGTAGAAATTGTCTTGTCCAACAGAACCACTGGAGTCCAGTACAAAAATAATATCGCCACTTGATGAACAAACTGGAATAGTTATATCAGAATTAGTTGCTCATAGTATGTCTTGTATTGTAAGTTGATTCATTAAACCTACAGAATACATGTAATTAACAATACGTTTTGGCCTTATGTGTTAAGGCTTTGGTTATAGTTTTATTATCAAAATTGCAGAAAAAGGGAATGCCCAAGTATATCGAATATCTAGCAATTTCCTGGGCATAACAATAAGTCATGTGTTAGAAGAAATACAAATATAAAAGTTAAGCTCTAAAATTTTGGTGACTCAAGTTTTTTGAATTCTTGAGGAAAATAGATATGTGAAACGATTTTTTCCCAGTTTAGGGATATATATATTTTTGAAGACATTTTCCAGAATAGTATGGGTTGATAAACTGTACAGGGTAAGGGCTAATCTTACCTCCAGGTTCGCCAGTGGTTGTTGGTGGCAGAGTTGGGCAAGGAGAAGGTCTTGGAGATCCTGTAAATACAACCGTTATTATGATTAAGAGATTAAAGACTAATTTCGGACTTCCGAAAAATTTACCAAAGCTGATTTTGTATAAAAACATCTGTACTGAACAGGACCACACCAATACAAAATATTTTCAATGGATAATTGTTGCCTAATAGACTATGGAAGTTGACGACATGGTGTAAAAGTTATGACCCATACAAGAAACGTTTTCGTCATCAAGAGCAAAGTCACCCAAATAACATAAAGGAATAATTCTGCAAAATAAAATCGCCATGGTTCCTGTAGATTACATTTCTTCTCAATTTGTGAAATGTAAACTTCATCCATAGAACAATTTTTCAGTTATAATTCAGACAAGCAGAACAAAATATATCACTGAAGTTACACAATAAAAATGGGTCAATTTAGAAGTAGTACGGGGCGGACAATGTACTTCCTCAAACTGTCTTTTATCATTATATAATGTATGAACCTAGCCCCTAGTATAGGCCTTTTGCCAAAAGGTGGGGCCCTAGAAATTGAAACAGACCAAATTGACACATTTTATAAGGAATGTTAACAAAAAGTCAACGTTTTAACAGCGACTTGAAATGAGTAAAATTCATTTAATTGACACAAACCATTTTTGAGCTGGTATAACATAAGTCCTGGCATTTCTCCCATTTCGCTCTCTGCTCTGATTAGCATTTCGTAATCATCTGTGGGCAAGGAAGAGTGAGCGTCGAGTTCGGAAAAGTCTGGTACTTCCCCAAAGCCCACTGCAAACATTCCTACTCTCTCGTTCTAAAATAGTTCATAAACATAGTCAAAGGCATATTTTCTGCGCATGTTCTTCACATAGTAAAAAGTACATTTACTGCGCATGCTCTTCACATAGTCAAAAGTACATTTATTGCGCACGCTCTTGTCATAGTCAAAAGTACATTTACTGCGCACGCTCTTCACATAGTCAAAAGTACATTTAGTGCGCACGCTCTTCACATAGTCAAAAGTACATTTACTGCGCACGCTCTTCACATAGTCAAAAGTACATTTACTGCGCACGCTCTTCACATAGTCAAAAGTACATTTACTGCGCACACTCTTGACATAGTCAAAAGTACATTTACTGCGCATGTTCTTCACATAGTCAAAAGTACATTTACTGCGCACGCTCTTGACATAGTCAAAAGTACATTTACTGCGCATGTTCTTCACATAGTCAAAAGTACATTTACTGCGCACGCTCTTCACATAGTCAAAAGTACATTTACTGCGCATGTTCTTCACATTAGTCAAAAGAAAGTACATTTCTATATCATTAATTTCAATTTACAAGTTCCAGCACTGTACTGTAGTCTTTACAATTGATTTTTAGATAACTCGGTGTTCTGTTTCAATGTTCAATCAGAAGTATAACATATAATGTTAACATTTTATAAAACAAACCTGGAGTCCACAGGCTTCTGTTGCTGAATCGTAGGGGTCATTACTTGGGGCACCGCCCGTAAGATGCACGATGTAATTCTTAGCAAAGTCACGGTCGCCATTTTCTGGGGTAAACATCCGGTACCGTGCAAATTTGAAAGCGGCTGCAGTGTTTTTACTTCCGGGTCTATAGCCGACCTAAATATAAAAAGGGAGCTTGCTAACCATTCGTTTTTGTATACCTTTATACGAATTATTATTATTATTATTATTATACCCGATTTATATAGCACCCTTTTCATGATTAACACGTTCAAAGGTGCTTTAAATATAGCAAACACAGCCACACAGGGCGCAAAATTCATCCTCTACTAGTACAGACACAGAGCCATCTGACCAGATGGACAGTGTGAGATATAGCCCCCAGAACAGATAGAGAGAAATCCTTTTTAGATACAGGCCTGTCCAGCTAACTTAGCCTAGCTCTTTGCGAATAGACAGTCTGGTTCTTTAACGTCCAATTACCGATACACGCTAAGCAGTCTTTCCTGTACAGGCCTCTTAGTTATGTGGGAGACACTCAATAGCATTTCTATAACAGAAATTTTAATCGAGTAATCATTTAATTAACGTATTGAAAGTTTTGTTAAAAATCACCTTTTTATCTCAGCAAATACGTCTGTTGGCTCTTTAAATGTATCAGCGTATACTGTCTTAGCATTTGCTTTCTATTAATACGTAAAGTCAGTAAGCACACATTCTGTAATCTTATCAGCATACAGTGAATGTATAAATACCCTATTAACTGCTGCCAGGACATCTGCCTTGTTATCATTCGAGTCCAGATCAAACTGTCGGTATGCTCCGTTACTGTAGATAAGGTATCCAACTCTGCAAAAATTATATTTAGCCCCTTTAGTCGGCTGGCGGGAAGTGATTCTGCCTTTACGACCAGTGCAGACTATGATCAGCCTGCAGGCTGATCTTGGTCTGCACTGTTCGCTATTCAGTCAGTAAATTTTCAGTGAACACCCCTTCGAATAATAAATGGAACTGCCCAAATTGAATGATGGACCAGTCCATTTTAGAAATGTTAAATATGTGTAAAATGAGTGTTCTTGGCAGCATTTGCCCCTCGGAACAAAAATACATTGTAAAGTTTGATTATCAAATTAAATTCGTGAACTGTTTTACTTCATATTTTCAGTTATATATTGTTATGTTGTGAAAAAAAAATCCATTGCCTGTGCAAGTCTCACATACAACTGTCGTTAGACATTATAACAATTATAACTTCTTGTCCAACATACCGCATATATTTTATCTTATGAGCTCTTTGCCCTGTTTATCTGGCGAGTTAGTTAGGGATATCTGTAAACTTTGATATGACTTTATTCAATGAGAAATTGGGTGTTTATTAAATGAGAAATTGGTACAAGAAATGTATGACTGTATTTCACCAATAAACACCAGTATCTCCCTGATAATGAACTAAATCTGACTGTTCTACCTGAATTCGCCATCGTCGATGCTCATTTCCCGTATGACGTTTCTAGCATAATCATTCATCCATCTGAACTGACTTGGGCTAACAGATGAGTCAAGGATGAATATAACGTCATATCCGTCAGTTCTTCTAGGAGCTGAAAACAATCATTTCCGCATTATTAACTTCCTCAAATAATGTAATCAATTTTATATTTCTTGTCGAATTCTATTTGTTCATTCGACAAACTGCTTATTTTGTCTTACGTATAAGCCATTCCCAAATTTTCTATATTTCATTGATTTAAAATTAATTGTATTTCTACTGCGACTGTATGGAACAAGTCTTTCCATTTAAACAGGGTCTAATTCGAGTGTCCCTGACCCTGATTTAAAACAGGAAATAATTACTCAGTATGCTACAATGTTTCTCCAGCTATTTTAATATTTCCTTTTACTTTAATCTATACACCTATGTCATTTACTTTAATCTATACACATATGTCATTTACTTTAATCTATACACCTATGGCATTTACTATATTCTATATACCTATGGCATTTACTATAATCTATACACCTACGCCATTTACTATAATCTATATATACCTATGGCATTTACTATAATCTATACCCCTATGGCATGCAACAAAGTATATTTAATCACCTAAAGTCACTACTTCGTTTGAAATACCTGTTGTAATACTCAGTAACAAGTTTCATCCATTTCAATAAAGTCGATGCATGTCTCTACTAATATCTTTCTCAAAGTGTTACACCGTTAAAAGTTTATAGCAAATGATCTAACCTGGTTTGACAACGATGCGAGCTTCATCAGAAGACGTTTGACGAGATTTGTCACTGACAACAAGTCTCACTACATACTCTCCTTCCTTCAGGTTGTCCAGGTTCAATGTATCTGTTCTGTCACCGGACATTCTAACACCGCGAGAGTTACCGGAAATGATCGACCACCGGTATGACGTAACGCCGATATCGTCTGTACTTCTGCTTCCATCAAGAGTCACAGAATCTTTTGGAAGCTGAATTTCGTAGTCACGCCCAGCGTTGGCGATTGGAGGTTCGTCCCGAGCTATAAAACAAAGGCGTCATCAGACATTGAGCAGATTATAAGATTATTTTACATTGGAAATGGACTGTTTTTTCTTGTTTACAACTTTTGAGTCAAAGTCAAAACTGCCTATGACTGAAAATAAAATAGAAAAAAAATACAACAGACATTTACAAAAAACAAAAAAAAAATCAAACAATCGCCTGAAAAACCATATCATCTGACCATCATATATCTTGACAACATAGTTATTTAGATACGGGAAAATGTATTAATAATATGTTCCTTACGTGGAAGTACTGTTATTCTTGCGCTGTCGGAATCACTTTGTCCTTTCTTGTCCTTTACTGTTAAGGTAAACACATATGATCCTTCTTTCAGGTTATCTGCCGTCAGTTGACGAGAGTCATCACCCCTGAGGATGACAGACCTGTCCCTTGGTGAAGAAAGCTCCCATTCGTATTGTACGATACCTTTGTCGTCGCTACTGCCACTGCCGTCGAGTACAACTCTGTCCTTTGGTAGTTGAATTGTTTGGTCGATCCCGGCGTCAGCGCGGGGTGGCAAATCGATTTCTAAAGAGTAATATCGATTTTTATATGAAAAGATCTGACTATACATGTTAAAGCAGTAAAAAAACATTAGTAAAATTTTACTACCCTTATATAAGGGTTAAAAATGACTGTTCTCAATACAATTAATCTACATGTCAGTTGACAGCAATTTGAAATAACATCTAAATAACGATTATTTTTGTCTATCATTTATCATTTCGCCTTAGAAACTGTGAAAGTAAAATTTCACTAAAACTGACAGCCAGTTTAATAATCTAACAGCGACGAAAAGATCAAAAAGAAATAGCTACACAACAAATGCACCCCTCTCCAACAGAACGACACCCTTCATCAGTGTCTGTACAGTTGTGTGTTCCAAAGTTACAGGATAGTGTATATAAACTTGTCAGCGATTATGTTTCCAATAGGCACAAATATACTGCTGTTATGGTCATTGCCCCTTGTTATAAATTTTCTCATTTACTAACCAGGCCATAAGAGAAAGCTGGCAAAATTGTATCAATTCACCACGTTTCCTTTTGTAAAATTAGTTTGTTGAAGATTGTCATCCTGCCATTTGAAGTATAAAACGGTTATGTTTGGCGCACCCGTTAGTGTGCCTGATATCGCCGGAAGTGTGCCAAATATCAAACTCATGCTGCTTATATACATTTATTGAGTGCAACATTTTTGTTACTATATTTAAAAGCTTATGCAATTTTTGTGTTACTATATTTAGAAGCTTATGCTTTAAGCAGTATAAACTTACCAGGGAGGACGTCTATAGTGACAGTATCTGTGTCTTCATGTCCCGCGGCATCAATTACCTTCAACTCAATCTCATAGGTGCCTTCCTTCAGATCAGTGAGCTCTAAATAAGGATTATCGGACGGTGCCACAGTGACCGGTGGTCCGCTAATTTGAGTCCAAACGTATCGCTCAATTCCTTTATCGTCAGTACTCCTTTCGCCAGAGAGCATCACGACGTCATCAGGAAGCTGAATGAGAACGTCTCGACCCGCATTAGCGACAGGTGGTTCATCTAAATCAATTATCAGAATAAAGTAAAATACAAGGGTTTCACTTTTGGGCCAGAAATATATTTATGGGCGAATCTATAGAAAAGTGCATAAGGCACAAGTATAACATGATAATTTGACAACTTAGAGCGCATAGAAAATGTTTAAGATAAGGCGAATTAAATGCTATAGCTGAAACCAACATTGCTTTCCTTATTTTGATAGCTTATCTGCACCATCCTACTTGTTCTACTTTGTTCTTTTACACCACTTGTTTCTTTTCTTCTTTTCTTTTGCATGGAATTGTCAAATTGTCACCTTGGAACTATAATAGTTGCCCCTCTAAAAACTTGTGAATGTATACGGATAAAGCGTGTAAACTAATCTAGTGAACTGGAAGCTTGAAGCAATATAAAAGTTTGAATACGATAAAAACTATAGTTGCAATAATATAATTTATCTAGGGATTTAAAACTTACAACGAAAATATTAATTTTGAAAAAAATGTAGAATATTATTTCTTATTCTGCTGTAGATATCACACTCAATAATGACATATACAAGTAAAGTTAAAGCATGCTACATGCAGTCTTCATCTAAGGATGAAAACATTTCCTCTACCAAACACTGAAGTTAACAAAGGTTATAAACCCCATTTCCCTAATAAAAGACCGATACTTGAAGCAGAAATCAACCTATTCATTCTAAATTTAAATATATTTCCCCTACAACAAAATCACGGTGTATTTTCTGGCAATCGAACGTTTCGAAAAGTTATCTTCATAAATTACATGTTGTTGTTTATGCTTGTTGAATACTTTATATGAGCCGCGCCATGAGAACATCAATATAGTGGCTTTGCGACCAGCATGGATCCAGACCAGCCTGCGCATCCGCGCAGTCTGGTCAGGATCCATGCTGTTCGCTAACAGTCTCTCCAATTCCAATAGGCTTTGAAAGCGAACAGCATGGATCCTGACCAGACTGCGCGGATGGTCTGGATCCATGCTGGTCGCAAACCCACTATGTTGGTTTTCTCATGGCGCGGCTCAATTATATATTCGGCAATAAATGGAGTCTCAAGAATAGCTGGAATTTACAATGGACATTATTTCTTTTTGAAGATTTTTGTGACTAATAAACTATTTTACAAAGATAAAAATGTTTCCTACTTCAGCCCACCACAATCATTCGAGTTCTGTATAATGATGCAGAATACAGTAGTAATTTTATCTTAAGATATTTTTAAAGAAAATGAAAAGAGACCCTTTTACTGACTAAATCAGTAAGGTAGTTCTGCACGTTTGATAAACATGAAGTCATAAAAGAACATCATTCACCCTTATAACATAGAATTAGGCCTGGAACGGCGTACGGAAAGAAAACCATTCAACATATATATTTCATCCCGTGTGTACATTTGTTAAAAATCGGGTAATGACATTCTTTCTAAATATAAAATTGATAAATAAAAATGTTGACACGTGAAGTAATTCCAAAGTAGGCCTAGAGTAAATTTCCCATATACTCCTATTATCAAAACTTGTACGAGGTCAAAATTTTTCAAATTAGTGTAGCAAAACCTCAAGCACACGACCCTATCTTTTAATGCCATATTTTCTTAAGACATTCGAAGTATGAAAAATCAGGGTTTGAACGAATTCTAAATTGCAGAACAAACATTGATCCGAACGTGCAGAACTGCCTAAATTAGACATTACAGCTGATACGTAGATACTTAAGTACAAACACTGTTAAAGGTATAGTGATGCCAATTACCAATACGTTAGTAAATTTGTGTTCTGTTTACAAAAATTCTCTGTGGAAGTGCGTTACGAGTTTATAGTGAGTAGCTCTTCAGAAAACCATACCAATTCTATTTGTTACCATTAATAGTTAAAAAACCGGCATTTACTTTATGAATTTAAAGATATTTTTGAATCTGAGTCATGTAACAATTCACTGATTTGAATACAATTCAATTATCTAAAAATAATGATAGCAATAAAATACTTAGATTATTTTTTCCTTGCCAAGTTTCTGTCGTTGGTTCGACTATTTTCTAAATTGATACAAGAAGGTAGATAAAGAAATTTGAATCTCACTGTGCATGATGTGCTTAACCCTTTAATTGATATTACAGTCAGGTTTTTTATTAGTCATATCTTCACCAGAAAGTTTACATTTTCATATACAACGCCTAATTATTTCTTGAAGATAAATTGAGCTGATGTCTAAAAACACTTTTCATTCTAGCTAAAATGAATGTGATTTATCCCCATGAACATGCTAGAATACACCTTGTATGTCAATTTCTCGCACTATTTTCCGAAAGAAAAACATTAAGTAAATGCCAATTTTTGACATATAAATAAATAACGCCGAACCAGTCCGTTATTTTTTTTTTTTACCTCTTTTACATGTTCCTTTGAACATTTGTTTAGGGATATCATCGAGTAAATCAAAGTTACGAACAGCAAAGCTGTTTTCAGAAGCTGGTGGTGTCGCAATATTCTTGATCTCGGTGGTATCAGGTATACCAATTCCAATCGTATACACGTGAATATTATTAGCCCAAGCCCGTCTGGCTTCCCGTAAAACCTTCCTTTGGTTTAAATTGCTTACACCATCGGTTATCAGAATTGCGTAATTTTGTACACCACTTCTATCCCCCATTCGTCTACGAAACATTTTTGTTCGCATTGTTTTAAGAGCATCATATATGTTTGAAGAGCCGTACTCATATACAATGTTGCCAATTGCTCTAAGAATATCAGCTTTAATAGTGAAAGTGTCTAAATGAAATTGTACGCTAACTGATGTACTAAAAATAGCAACGCCAATTCTAACGCTACCGCTGTCAATATCAGCTTCCCTAACAAATTTTTTCGTTAATTCTAATATTTTTTGAAAGTTTTTGTTCGTAACGCTTGTTGATGTGTCCAATAAAAACACTACATCAGCATCCGTAAATCCGCAAGGTGGTGCTGAAAATCCAAGCATGCAAATAAGAATTGAAGAAATCCAGAAAGACAGAAAAAGCAAATATCTATCAGCAATAAAAATATAATTAATTAATTAAAATATATAACTAAAAAGTAAAACCGACACAAAACTAGGAAATAAAAAAATACACATAACATTTCAGACTGATAAATAAAGCAAAATGTCAGTCATGCTTTTCGAAGAGGGAAATTGTATTTGATGTAGTAGACATCGAGGCGTGTTTTGCCTTGTGTTTCCAACAGCATTTCATGAAGGCACTGGCGATAATATGAAATGTGTTATAAACGGCACTGTCCCTAGTAGTAAAGGCTTCCCCGATGGCACATTATGGACCTCACAGTTACTCTCATGACTGGATAGTCTGATCAGTTATGGAGAAGTATCAATCATAATGATTAAATAACTTCGTTCATCAATATTAAATTTGGATGTCCTATCGATAAATCCTTAAGATATCCAGTCCACAAATAAGAAAGTTCTATATAACAGTGCTATCAAAATATATAAAATATTGAAGTCTGGTAAGCTCATATAATTTTTGTTTTATTTGAAAGTGTATTGTCTACTGTAAAATAAAATATAAATTACATGACAAAATACAGAATTTATATTTTTTACTTTATAGTTTTCAATTAAACTTCGTCAGAAATCAAGTTATTACAGTGGGAGATTCATCATTTTGCAGTAAAAAAAAAACGACTGTAGTGGTTCGTGCATCTTATTTACTAAATTATATATGCTTGTTCGGCCGACACAACACATTGAAATGTTATTCATTTGTGGATCGGATACCTTAAGCTATCAACAAAAAATTTAAATAAGGATGCTTTACAGGTAACAAGAAAGAAATTAGATGCGGATGTCCTATCGGTAAAAAAGGGTAAAATAAATGTGTATGTCTTTTATGTTACAAGAAAAAAATATGAAATGTTGGTGACGTTAACGTATCAATTATTACGAATATATGACTTTGTCAATATTGAAATACAAGGATCTTTACAGGATTTATAAATATGTAATTTTATATTGACGCAACCTAGTGACGATAATGTGCATAATAAAAAGAAACTTTATATAAAGTGTTTCGAGACGATCGTTCAAGTAAATCTTTAAATCTTTTTTTAATTTACATCTCAAAGACTGTTACTACATTATGAATTGTTCAGAATAAGAATGAAACACTTTATACAAAGGTCACCTTTTTTTTAAACATATATCTTCTCGTATATAACATTTAGCCTACTTCGACTGTCCACGTTCTATTTTGTAGAAAATGTCAAACGTCTTTTACAAACACACTTTGTCTTTTACTTTGTTTATCTAACATAATATTCTAGGTACTCCCAACAATGAAAACTGATTGACTTATCTTTCTGTTGAAACATAGGAAATTTTTGTCATTTTAGTAGATCAAAGTTTAGATATGATTTTGAAAAAGAAACTCGACATTTTCCAAAACATACAACGTGAAAAGTTAAAAAAGTTAAAGTACATGTTTAAAAAAAAATTGTTTTGTTCCAAACAAAACTACATCTCTTGAAGCTTTTTCTACATGTTTTGAATAGTTAGGAATACTTTTTATAATACAAAAATGCCTATGAGGCGTTTAAATCTAAAACAAATTCACCTTGATGGAAGATTTCAAAATAGTTTACTTGAAACTTAAAGCGGGGCTAATTTAGCTCTAATATACGTCGTATAGGTTACACATGTTTGTTATAAGGTAATGTCCAAATAATGAATTGTGCAGTGGTTACAAAATAATGCTTCTGAACCTCATTACTATAAATATCTATCTACGGACAGCTAAATATGCTTGCGAAGGCATGTGTCATATGAAGGGCTCTATTAAACATAATGAACAAGTGGCGAGTATGCAGTGGTATACAGAAGTCCCTACCTGAAAATTGAATGTTCGTTTTACAAAAGTTAGGATAAAGCTCTGGGCATTCAGACTAAGATTAGATATCTTTAGTAAACTTCAATGTGACTTGAAGTACAAGCAGATAGCAACGCACATTGTCTGTTCAGATTGTCTGCAGTACTAAGATAGTTTAAATATATTAATAACGATATATAAAAAAAAGATTATCTAGTCGGTAGCCAGATTATTTTTATATATACGCTATTTATTCACCATGTGATCTGAACAATTTATGCTTCAGCTACTGTAGAAAACAATACATACCTTCTTCCTCTGTGATTTTTGAAAAATAGAAAAATAAGATATTATAATAAAACACGTAATCGGGTAACGCTTACTGTCTTATAATAATGTTAAAGCATGAAATCCGATTATTCACGTAAATATGCCCTCATGTTTTCAAGGAGCGGGTTCGATGGTTATCACCATTTACAAATAATAATACGAGCCGTGCCATGAGAAAACCAACATAGTGGGTTTGCGACCAGCATGGATCCAGACCAGCCTGCGCATCCGCGCAGTCTGGCCAGGATCCATGCTGTTCGCTTTTAAATCTATTGAAATTGGAGAAACTGTTAGCGAACAGCATGGATCCTGACCAGACTGCGCGGATGCGCAGGCTGGTCTGGTCGCAAACCCACTATGTTGGTTTTCCCATGGCACGGCTCAATAATATTTGTATGAAAATGTTGTAAAAAGTAAAGCTATGGACTTTTCTGAATTATACTTAAGTGTATTAAGGAAACTGCCGGTAAAACTTAGAGTAAGAACTGCTGCATTTACAAAATAGAGGGATTTACCCCATTACTATTACCTTTAAGTTGTTTACCTATAAATCAAATAAGATTGCTGAATTCTTACCTTCACATTGAGCACCACTAAACATTCGTTGCTTAAGTCCTACCAATTCATCAAAGTCATTGACGGCAAAAAGATTTTGGTTCACTGGAGGCGACGCTATCCCTTCTACCTCTCTGGTATCCGACAAACCAATACCAATTACATAGATGTGAATATTCTAATCATAAAAAGGAAGGAATTAAATGTGGATGTTCTATATGTTAAAAGGAAGAAATTAAATGTGGGTGTCTTAAATGTAAAAAGGAAGAAATTAAACGTGGGCGATCTTTATGTAAAAAGGAAGAAATTAAATGTGGATATCTTATATGTAAAAAAAGAAGAAATTAATTGTGTATGTTTTATTTGTAAAAAAAAGGAGGCAATTCATTGTGGTTGTTCCATAGGTTATAAGAAAAAAAAATGAAATGTGTACGCCCTAACAGTAACAAGGAAGCATTTAAATGTAGAGATCTTAAGGTAAAAGAAAGAAATTAGATGTGGAAACCCTATCGGTATAAAAGGAAGGAAATGAATATGGATGTCTTATATGTAACTAGAAAAAAACTTAAAGTAAGAAGGAAAATGTTAAATCAATGTGAAACGTAAGTTCGCAGTACTAATCGATATAATATAACAGGCGCTTCAAGTGAAAGAATTTCTGATGTTCCTGTGATGTTAAAAATAATTGATCTAAATTTACATCGTTTCTTGTGTCTTCAGCTTCAGGTATTGTTCTCCTCGAATTAATGTTGGAAATACCGTCCGTGAGCAGTACACACACGTTAGGTACACCAGGCCGATCACCCCTGGATGTCACAAACATTTCGTCTCTCATTACTTTCAGGGCATCTGCAGTGTTTGTTGAGCCGTAAATATACGGTATGTTGTCAATCGCAGCCATGACATCCTTCTCCTTCGTGTATCTTTAAATGTGAATAATAAACTTATTTTTTTCAGGTATTTCGTGGAAACATCAAAGTTGAACTTTAATTGCAATGACTGTCTTTTATTCTTTATATACTGATGTCATTTAATGATTTTACTTGGCAGGACACTTTTTATGTAGATATATTTGAGATTGTTTATCTGAAGAAAACATGGAATTCAATATTTTTTTCTGTTGGGTTTAATGTCACACCGACATAATTATAAGTCATATTGATACTTGCCAGCTTTTGATGGCAGAAGAAACCCCAGGTGCCCCGCATTATTGTCGGATCGAGAGGGCACCTATAGGTAGAACAACCGACCTTCCGTAAGCCAGTTGTACAGCTTCGTCGTATAAAATAATTCTATACCCAAAGGGAGTTTAGATCCCACAGCGGTAAGGTAAAAGTGACTCACAGTCAGCGACCCTAACCGATAGGCCGCGGAGGGTCCCAAAGAAAACCAATATCAACAAGTAAAATTTTGATGCAGAGCATCAGGTCGTCGGAGAGCTGTCGGCTAATATTTTGAACTTTGGATTGGAAAAAAGGCTAGTAAAGCTATAACCGATATTGCGGTGCATTGCATGCCGTTGAAAGGCTGAAAGACGTCGCATCCTTTATATGATGAAAGTTACTCTTAAACCGTTACCCTCTTAAACTTTTTTCTTTGTTAACAAAAGCCACGCTAAGCCTCGTTCTGAAACCCACGCGCTAGCATCCTAAAGAATAAGAACGAAAATCTACGACGGCAAATATTTTTCGCATTTTCAAACAATGAATGTAAAAGATTTCTTGTAACCGAAACATTTCAACAAATTATATCATATATCTTCTAATGAAAGGCCCATAGTTTGACAATAAAGAAAAAAAGAATCACGAACATGTTGAACAATTCTCCTCTTTGGCGATCTTATCAGTACATCTACGGCACATATTCTGATAAGCCATCAGACAGCGCAACTGATAAATCCTATTCCTAAACTTACATTGATTTATATAGGGAAATGATACATTTACCAGAGAAAATGTCAAAAATTACACATTTCTATTTATTCTATTATACCATCCCGGATATTTCCTTAAAAAACAATTCAATACCTTTACGATGGTATATTTTCCTTCAAAATAAGTAAATATTTGGTTGCTTCAAAATTCGTTTGAAAAACGTCTCTCAAATTCATTATACTCTCTATACATATTTGGCAGAATTACACGATAACCCTGTTTTTACTAAGTATTTTTGAAGGAAAAGTTAAAGTTAAAATACCATCCCGGATATATTTGGAAAGTCCTCGTCATGCACATTCTAGATATATATTTTATTATAAAATAAGTTATTTCTTTCTTGCTTCAAAATTCCTTTAAAAACAGAGTTTCAACGCTTTCTGTATATTGACAAAAGCGTGCCAAGTTTTACGATACGATAGAGCTGTATCGGAATAGGAATACTTGTATAATTATATAACACAGTTTAGCATGATTTTTGGGTGTGTTCCGTCTGACAAATGTTCTTTTAAAAGTTTTTTTTCGTGGCATTTTCCTTTGAAAATACTGAGATATGTTTGTAAAATTCGAAAATAAAAGTGTAAGCAGTTCTGTTGTTGCATTGTAGTAATAACCAAAATAATAAACAAAATATTTATTATGACTTATTTTGACATAACGATTGGGTGTTTCAGTAAAGTAGTTGAATTTGAATTTAAATTTTTTAAAAGTGTCATTTTGGTTAAGTAGCATCCTGTTTCTTGTATACACGTATATCTTCGTGGCACGGGACAGCGTATTGTATTGACAAGATACACTGAGATATTAGCATTATAAATTTTATGGTCATGTGCCTTAAATCAGTGTACGCAAAATTTAAATTTTAATGTGTTAATAAAATTTTAAAGTGACACTATGTTGCCATCCTAATCACAGCAAGTATGAATGAAAGGTATAACATAGTAACACGTGCCGATGTTTTAATATAAGCTTTTGAATTTAAACGCGTGATTTACGTCAAAGTAGCGGATTGTATCAGTGAATTAGAATTAAAATGACATTAAGAAAATTTACAAGATATTGGCTATAATTTTGATGCTCTGTGAAATCAGCAGCAAAATCGTTATTTCGAAATTGCCTGAAATGTTCTTAAATTTTCCGAAATCTAAATTGCTTTAATCATATTATTATGTAGTACTTAACTTAAATGCCGTTTAAAGAATTAATTTGATAACAGTTTTCTAGTGCGTGCCGTTTAACGCCAAAAAGATATTTATCTCTTAATTAGATTATTAATTAACAGTGACCAGATGCACATGTGTTTTCATAATCAAGGAGGAATCGACACCTTATAATTACCACCTGTGTTCATTTGGGCCAACATTTTAGGTTGTTTTTTTTTCATGTTTTACCCTTTTACTAAAAATAACAAGTAACAAGGAAAGAAAATAATTCTCAAATATGTTAAACTGCAAATATTATGTTAAACTGCAAATATAATTACGTATATAGGTTTTATTGTTTATTAAAGTCTCATTAAAGTACACAAATAAATATTAAAGACATGATAAAATTCTATATATAGCGAAGTAGATCATCAAGCAAAAAACGAAGAATTCAGTTTTACATTCAGAGTGCACATAAGAAATTTGAAAAAGAAAATGAAAACCCGCCAGTGAAATGAACACGGAAGAACTAAAAACAAACTGAATTCGCTAGGAATCGTCCCAAAAATTAGAAAACACGATATAAGCTGATACAGTTATTACGCAAAGCTACATTGATGCATATTGATAAGGATGTGTTAAGATGAAGCAGAGATAAAAAAAAAGGGGGGCATGGTGTTGGAGATGATATAATTATAAACAGGTGTGTTGATATTGTATATAATGTACCTGATTTAATATTATCAAGTTTCATAAGAACTCTATGTTTTATCATATCTGCATACATTTACAACAGAGAATAGCCATTCATGCATACATCATATACATGTATGCTTTGATTTGTTTGAATAGCAATACTTGATATTATTGAAAGATGTGCAATGAAATTATTGAATAAATTTGGTAATCTTGATAGATCTATCCTTGTTATACATTCAGTCTGAAGAATACATCAATTATTCAAGTTAATCTGATTTCTCATAATAAATTATATCACAAAACATAAAATATAACACTATATCGTATTGAAATGTTTTCCTCTGGTACAGTTTAGATACTTTCGTTGAATTAAAATTTCAGATCAGAAATCAATACAATGTATAACGAATAAATTTCTAATGAAACACTTGTGTTTTAGGTGCCAAAAAGTATCCATTGTCCCGTGCAAAGAACAGAAAATTGCTATTTTTTTTTTTGTTTAAAAAAAAACGTCAGTCACAACATTCACATTCTGAATAAAAAATGCTATTTATTTATATTCATTGATTGTATAGACAATCAAGCCTGTAAGAGATGATGGCTGGTTACTTGGTCGCTGTTCGAGATAAGAGATATCAAAACGCTATTGCTTTTGCTCACAAGGGGAGAAAACGCTTATAGCGAAATTGACTTAATCGTAGTATTTGCACACTTCCTTCCCCTGATAAGTGAGGAAAATTTCTCAGTATGATTTATAGACTGTTCTTACAGGTTGAAGGTCAGTAATTTTGTCTCATACGAAAAATGACAACATCAGGTCGTCTTTGCGTATCTTTATAGAACATCACTTTTTCCCACAGGTGCCCGTCCAGTCTTGGTGCCCATATGGGTGCCGCCCCCTCAAACAAAAAAAAAAAAAAAAATAAAAAATAATTAAAAACACTGTTTTAAGCCAAAAACGAAAAAAAAAATTTTTTTTGAAATTTTTTTTTCCCCTATATATACTCATATGGAAAAGGTGCATGTGTTGCCGTAACGCTATGGAGGTTTACTAGGACACGCTGTGGAACAACCAAAATGTCCAGTTCAGTACCAGTGCAAGCTACCCTGCTGCAATTTACACATCATGCATTTATAAAATAGTAAACAATCCTATTCTACCTAGTAAACAGTCTTAAATAACTCACATTTAAATTCAAACAAGCCAAATTGTCTAGACACTTGCAAAATAACAGTGACGATAGGCCATTTTGTTTCAAAACGAAAGTAGAAAACCTTTTCCGTTGTTTGCGTCTTAGAATTTAAATGTAAGTTATTTAAGGCTGTTTACTAGGTAGAATAGGATTGTTTACTATGTTATAAATGCATGATATGTAAATTGCAGCAGGGTAGCTTGCATTGGTACTGAACTGGACATTTTGGTTGTTCCACAGCGTGTCCTAGTAAACCTCCATAGCGTTGCGGCAACACATGCACCTTTTCCATATGAGTATATATAGGGGAAAAAAATTTCAAATTTTTTTTTTTCGTTTTAGGCTTAAAACAGTGTTTTTAATTTTTTTTTTTTTGATGGGGCGGCACCCATATGGGCACCAAGACTGGACGGGCACCTGTGCTTTTTCCTACACCTATTTTTCATGAAAGTTCTATCATAAATTAACGACAAAAATGAAAAGAAAATATGGGTTTGAATAGTTCCTAGTGAAATGCCAGTCAGTTGTGGTCTGCCGCCCTCAAAATGGCACATATTTGCTCTTGCCCGCACAATTAAACCCCTACTTTCGGTTTCGATCTGCAAAACTTGCCTAACTTGCCTTGAGGGGTGTATAAACATGAACACAATCTCATTTCATGCAGAATGTATTCTAGCAGTGAAAACGTGCAGTTTAAGCACTCGTTCTACACGAATTCGCGCTAGAAAATGGAAAAATTAGGATCTGTTTACTATGGAATTCTTTCGACTACACCACGGATGCTCACTTTCGACTGAATTACTGACCTTATTCCTAAAGACAATTATGCCCTCAGACTGTATTACTTCCCTTGTCTTACATGCGCTCATGTAGACTGTTTTTCGTCTTTTAATTTTTTTTCCGGCCAAACTAATCAATTGTAGGCCCAGCGAAATTCGAATTTGGAGACCTGATCTCAAATACAGGTTGATGCCTGGATATGTTCCAAAATATGACAGATCTATGTATTATTATAAAAGGGGGTCTTAATTCAAGGCCCAGATGTTATTTTAGAACATGTCTGGGTACTGGCAGATGTGTTTTTATTTGTTTTTGCAATGTTTTTACTGTTATTTTCCTATGATTTTTGTCTCAATTGCCAAAAGTTAAATAAATTATTGAATATTTAGTTAATATTGTTAAGCAACATCATCTAAGAGGAGACCCGCGGTTACCTTCCTGACTTAACACAAAACACGCAAGGGGAAAACTGCCACTGTCCATGGACTACATCTATACTCTACTACTTTATTTCAATAACATTTAAATACTATAGTATGTTGACTAGAGCGTTTAACTCCATGTTTTTAAATTGATGCCATTATTTCATTTTTCAATATTTTTCTATTCTTTTTTTTTTCATTTATCAGGCCGAAAGTTTGAATTTAATGGTCGCAGCGGTTTAATATATTTACTTATAAAACAAAATAGCTATTTACGATCGCGCTGTATGAATTTTACTAATAATTTTGTTGAAAATCGGCTGTTTTTTTTTATATAATTTTGCATACTATTGCGTTGATATCTTATCAAAAATGCACTATCATTCGAGCTATATCTATTCTTTATCGATACTGAAAGTCTGAAGCGTTGTTTTTGGTCTGCAGTAGGATACTCTAAATATAAGCAGCGGGACGTAGACACAGGTCAAGACTCAGCCGATCATTGTTCGCTGGAAATCTCTAGCAGTTCGGGATAAGTTCTTTACACATTTTTCCTATTTTCCTAAAAATGCCATCTTTTGAAATAATAAAAAGCGTATGCAGTTTTCAGCTCCTAATTCCTTTATGTAAGCATTTCAATAACTGCCTTAAATTTCTTTTATTTACAATATCTTTTTTCATTGTCACATTTTGATAACTTCTCTATACCAGTGGCAAAATCCTAAAGCGTATCAAATATAGTCGCCGGACTAGTAACAGATATACGATACTTACTCGTTCAAATGAAACATGATCCGCACATCTGTACTGTAGATATTGATTCCCACTCTGACGGAGCCGGAATTGATGTCCGCATTTTTCAAGAAGTCTTTCAAGAAATCTCTCATCTTCTGGAAATTTACCTCCGTTACGCTTGTGCTGGCGTCGAGGATAAAGATTAGGTCAGTCTTTGATAAACCGCAGCCTGTCGAATAGTGGCACCATTTAAATCATTATATATATATATTGACTGACATGTCTATATTTAGATATTTCACGTTTATGTTTGTCCTTTGTATTGATGTTCAATTGTGTTTCATTTTCAATTTTGTGAAATGTACAGATATTTTAAAAAGAGACATTTTCATGGTGTACTTTTTAAAGTAATAGTTCTTTTTCTTCTGTCGATAAAAGATCGTAATGCGGGTATCAAACTATTTAGAGTGAGTATCTATGTTAAATAGTTACATGAATTATATTAACTAATTTAAATTACAATAAACACGCTAAGTAAACGAAAAGGAAATTAATTAAATCAAGCGTGTCATACTTACTCAGTTTTTATACACATACGCTGTAATAACCTCATTAACTAATTTATATAATATCTATGTTATTGATATACTATACATTTAAACAGCTAAGTTACTTCATTGAGATATGAAATAGTCTCTAATATATGTAATGATACAACATAAAAATAATTAATATAAGTCATTAATGTTAAGCTCTCTCACTGGAGAAAAGAATTATACACAAAGAGAAAATGCAAGTGAAGAATTTGAAAAAAAAAAACACCACAAAAAACACTCTCGCAGTTCACACATACACACGCAATCACATAACAGGTAGTATTCCAAAATATTCACACAATAATTACTTTACGACAGAAAAGTATATTTTGCTAGCATTTCTTCAGAGATTTATTCCACCATAAAGAAGTTTTCGTCATGAAATGATCTGAGTAATCACTTCAGTGTTTCAAATGAACATTGGCTATAAACCCGTCAAGCAGCAGATATATGTGGTAGCGAGGACAATTTACAACACAATGTCATAACAAATTCATGACAGAATAACAAATTTACAATACGCACAATAGATGGGAAAACTGAAATTTGAAATTTTAAACTTAGAATACTTGTTTAGCGAGATAAATAAAAACCTTACTGAAAATGAGAAACTTTTCACATATTTTATATACAAACACGTCACATCCATTTGCCATAAGAATGGCAACATGAGACATCGATCATAATGAAATCAACGTATACAAGATTATAACATTTTTATACCGCTAATGTGAACAATATTCATCTCTGACAGTTTAATAATTCGAAAAAAGGTATTACTGATAATTTATATTATATATATCACTCTTTCTCTTGTTATACTCTCAACGTTAGAGCCACAGAAAATGAAGAAAGTGAACAATTCTAAGGTAAATTAACTTGCTGATAAAATGTCTACGTTCTAAATGATCAATGTACATTTTAAATTTCCATTGCTATAAGCTTGACACAGTTATGATAGGCTATTCTAATCTCCTCTAGCCATGCCCTCAAGCTTGATATTGACCCACCACCACAGATAATCGCAAGCATGAAGCGGCGATTCCATTTAACGAGAAGTAACATACGTTACAATGTAACAACAGGGGGCGAAGATAACTAAAGTAGGAAAGTGATGAGAATTAAACAAATATTAATAAACAGGAGTTAATATATTAATGTCTAGATCGGCTGGAAGTAGTTTTATTGACCAACGTAAAAGAAAAAAGGAAAAGTTGTTGTTATGTAGGACATGAGGACACCTGTTATTACTTGAATCAGTTGTGTTACTATATTATATAAAAGATCGGAGTATTAGGTCAGATTCATAGAGAAAAGTAGACGTATACACAACATGAAAAGCAGTTATCAGAAATGTCAAATCACATCAAATACACATAAGATAAAATGAGTGGACTTCAAAGAACATTAGATGTTTTAAAATACAACATGAAAAGCGGTTTAAAAAGTTGAAAAACGTTGAGGAGAAAAATTCCGACGAAAAAACGGTAAAGAGAAAGCGCACGACAAGTATGTGTTAGTGATAGTCTTACGCGGTACAGTGTGTTAGTCGTTAAATTTGTACACGAGTACATTCACTGAAGTCTGGGTGCGCATGCGCACCATACTCACTCGGGGAAGTCGTTGGCGGAGCTACAAAAGAAAAAAGTATGTAATAAGAACTAACACAAAACTATATGAATGCTAATTTATCATAGACATGAAAGGGTACTTAATTACTTATGGAAAAATTAAAAGAAATGTTAAATAATATATAATAAACATATGACGAAATACATGTTTTCATCTTTGAATTATGACAAATAAATTTGGTAAAATAATAGTAACAAAAACTTATACCTACCTGTGCCCACTGTATCAGCAGAACAAGCAAAATATGCTAAACAATGAATCATATGAAAAAGTTAGAATATAGACAAATGCTTTATGGAAATGTGTGCCATGGACTAAGAATAGTCAATGACTATTTGCAACAGATAGTAACAAGAATAATTTGTAAGATTTAATATTAATTTAACTTCAGGTGGTAGATTAAAATAGTTTACCTGTCGTAGTAGTAGTAGTTGTTGTTGTAGTCGTGGTAGTAGTGGTTGTTGTTGTTGTAACTGAAATAAGGAAATTACCACGTTTGTTTATGGGAAACTACTGGAATAATAAATGGGTATGCTTGTTTATGGCAAGTTCCTGACATAAGTCATTATTAATGATTCTTACGTATTGATTTCTGAAAGAAACTGTTACGTTTTAGGCGTGTAACTTAATTAATAAGAGGGGACTCTCTGTGTAAGGTATTGTAGCAAGTTTGTACGTTTACAAGAACTCTTTATTATAAATATTGCATTTCAAGTTTAAAATGAATGGCGATTGAATTTCGGGTCGTGTACGTATAAGAAACAACCAACCAGCACACGAAGCAGTGAATATTTTGGTCCCTAGTCCTGATAACTCATCAAAATCGGCCACAGCAAATGCATTTTCTCTTGCTGGTACTGACGCAATGCCCTCTAATTCTCTAGTGTCTGTTAAACCGATACCGACAGCATATATATGTATCCCGACATCCCTTGATTCCTCAGCTTCCGGTATAGTTCGTCTGCTGTTGATGTTTGATACACCGTCTGTGATCACTATGGCAACATTTGGTGCGTCATCTCTGTCACCTCGTCTACAAAACAAAAGTTAATAATAATGCGCGTCATTTCTGTCAACTTGTTTAGCAAATGTTATGTGCGTCATTTCTGTTAACTCGTCTGCAAAATAAGATACGTACATCATTTCTGTCACCATATCTACAAGATTAAAGCTATGTGCATCATTTCTGTCATCTGTTCTATAAGATAAAAGTCAAGTGCGTCATTTCAGCCATCTCGTCTACAAAGTAAAGGTATGTGCGCCAGTTCTTTCACGTCGCTTGCAAAATAAATGTTTTGTGCGCCATTTCTATATACTGATCAATATCAAGATCAGAGTTACGTGCATCATACCATTCATCAATTATTTATAATAAGAGTTTAGAAATGGGCCGTTCCAAGTCAAAACCTGTATAAGTGACAAAAAAAATCCAAATTGAAATAACACGGTATTCATGAAGAACATCCTTTTACCTTTGAAATCTGAAAATGTGAACATTTCTAGACTTACAATGCTTCGAAGTAAATCATCGAAGGCATTTAGATACGTGACGTTAAGAAAATCATGGAATCAGTATTATGTCGTCGGGCTTGGCGTGTAATTTCCATGTGATTTATGAGACAAATTATGCGTATCACCAACATGTGAATATTATGAAAAAGTTTGAAGTGAATTTACCGAAAAATAACTTTACTGAGCCGCACCGTGAGAAAACTAACATAGTGCGTTTGCGACCAGCATGGATCCAGACCAGCCTTCTAATTACAACAGGCTTTGAAAGCGAACAGCATGGATCCAGACCAGCAAACGCACTATGCTAGCTTTCTCCTGGCGCGGCTCAAATTTGTATGTTTCGTATTATTACGAGCTTTTCATGTACACACCTCTATATTCTCATGGTGCATGGGTGCTTTGGGACTTTTTACTGCCATGACAACACAAATAACATTTATTTGTAAATTATGGTTGAATTTCATTTACACAAAATACAAGTAACTGATTTACAATAAACTAGTTTCTAGTTTCTGCAAGAACATTAGAAAAACAATCACATTCGTGAATATGAAACTATTTATTATGTCACGAAAACATATTTTTTTTGGAACGGCCTAAATATCTTCTAGCGTGTATATATTCTTTAAACAGCACGTTGAGCAATGTTTAAAGAAACCTTTGTGACACCTTTCTCCGTTTTGTAGCACGGAATCTGAGTCAGCCAAAAGTTTAAAAGGGACATTCAGATGAAAATAACGATTTGTCTAAAAATTCTTTCAACTGCTTTTGAAACAATGTTTTGACCTTTATCGACATACTTAATTTAAAACTCGCCGATTTCTGACTAAAATAATAACAATATGTGAAAGATGTTTTCATGACATTACTACCCTTACATACCGTACCAAAACTATATAAAGATGACATTACTACCCTTACATACCGTACCAAGCCTATATAAAGATGACATTACTACCCTTACATACCGTACCAAGCCTATATAAAGATGACATTACTACCCTTACATACCGTACCAAGCCTATATTAAGATGACATTACTACCCTTACATACCGTACCAAGCCTATATAAAGATGACATTACTACCCTTACATACCGTACCAAGCCTATATAAAGATGTTTTCATGACATTACTACCCTTACATACCGTACCAAGCCTATATAAAGATGACATTACTACCCTTACATACCGTACCAAGCCTATATAAAGATGACATTACTACCCTTACATACCGTACCAAGCCTATATAAAGATGTTTTCATGACATTACTACCCTTACATACCGTACCAAGCCTATATAAAGATGTTTTCATGACATTACCACCCTTACATACCGTACCAAGCCTATATAAAGATGTTTTTTGGAGCTTCTTAAAAATGAATATGTATAGTTCTCAGCTCCTGGTTTTTGTGAAACTGGGTACAAGGTTGAATAAATAAGGTTACAGACCAGTCGAAAAGCTCGTGCATAGGGTTTGATGTATGCGAGTACGACCGGGAAATGAAATATGTATTCTCAAAAGGTCTCCATACTCTCTAGGAGAAGAAATTCTAAAAATCGCATGTCTAAAACTTAGACTAAGACTTGAAAATGTTAAAGATTCAACTTATTACCATATGTTGAAAGTTTTTGAGTTTTTCAGGGAATGAAATTAATTTTGATATATCTGCTGAAGTGACTAAAATGTCAGTATAATTTCAGGTATATAGATGTATTATTAAAAAGTTACAGCTAGATTTTAGATTTAGAACAATGGTAATCTGGGGTCTATGATGATGATCATAATCATCACTGCTTGAAGTCTGAAATTTAGACTGAAGCATGGTTAGATAATATTCAGTTGGCCATTTAGTTCAGTTATTGCTCATGGCAAAGTTCTAGTGCTGAAATTTTATGAACTGTCAGTAGCTGCAGAATGGTCACTTTTGCAAAATTCCATTAGAATAACTGACAATTTACAATGACAGAGCAATAAGAACATTTAGCACAATGAAGCCTAACTATTAATGTGAGATTTATAATGTTGTTGACTTTGTTATTTGAAAAACAAAATACACATTTGTTGGTGAATGTCAAAACTATACCTAAAACTGAACAGGTCATTTCTCATTGTCATCAAGCCATCAGCAGTATTTGTGCTGCCGTAAATGTAAGGTATATTATCAACGGCTGCCAGAACTTCCTTTTTGGTTCTAAATTCATTCAGGTCGAACTGTTTTTCTACTTCGGTACTATAAATCAATGCGCCAAATCGTACACTACCTAAAAGAGAAAGACGGTTTGTAGATACTAAATGAATAAGAAATTTAACCTTTAGCATGCTAGATAAATTGTCGTCTGCTGGAAATGTCGTCTGCTAAAATTGTAAAGTTCATTCAATTTGCTCCAAAATTGGAAGAAATATTGTCAGAGTAGCAAACAGCTTGGAACCTGATCAGACGCCGATTTGTTTGCAAAGGCTGTTAAATTCGCCTGCAGCAGGCTAAGGGTTAACAAACTATATACCAACCATACAATCACCACCGAAATGAAAATATATCTATTTAATAACGGCTAGAATTACTTCTTATAATATTTTAATTTGTGTGAGTGTATGGCTAACACACCTACTTGATGACTAGTTTATAGAATTGTTGTATCTTTGGGAAATAGAATTGTTTTGCGTGATTTGTTGGCATATAAAACACGGTTTATATAAAAGAAAATCTTAGATGTGTCAGTATTCACTCTTATGTCACAATGCATGGCATGTGTTATTTCATGATATAACCCTACCTGAGTCCACATCAGCAAACTCTATGATCGATTTCATAAATTCAAGCTGTTTCTTAAAGTTATCCTCGGTGACACTTGTGGAAGCATCCACTACAAAAACAACATCGGTTTTGTCCAGACCACATGGTTCTTCTGTTGTTGTAGGTTCTGAAAGAAGCACAGCTCAGACGTGAGAAATGCGTTATTTAAACTTGATGATTAAACCCTCCACGCTCCTCAACACAGTCGCAAAGTATGGAGGTATTTTCAGTAATAATATACATGTACAGTAAACTGCATCAAATTTTAAAATCTGAAAACATGTATGTGATCATTAATTAAATAAAGTAATTGGACATTATTTTGGGGAAAACGGACGCAACTCTCCTTGCATCTCTGTTTAAAAGCATACACAAGGCGGTATTTTATTGAGAACTTCTCGTTGAACGAGATGTGGCGGAGCAAATGCGCAATAAAAGTTTCACTGATTCATTGCTTATAAAGACAACTGCTATGAATTAGTTTAAACCTCATCGATAATTTTTATTATCATACGTCAGAAACATTGAATAAATTAAACAATTTTGCATATATAGGAAGTTCCAGACATATTCGGGCGTCACTCAGTGCAATACGCTTTAATACTACAGTCAAGTTCAAATGTATTATCATAAGAATTTTCCTTATATTTATTAAAACAGTAACCGTGCATATACAGATTTTCTTTAAAGAAGGCGCTTTGAGACTATAATTGAGGTAGACGAAATTAAAAAATTGGAATTGTTCTCAACATAAATAACTGCAATGAAAATGTTGTCAACGACGGCGCTATATCTAAACGAAAGGCACAGTCGAAAGGCACCAAGTCGGCTGTTTACGTAAACGGACAGTCTGCTGATCTGCCGATGTCCGTTTCTTATTTCTGTTGTTTAGCATAGGTATGGCGTGAGTAAACGTTGTCTTTATGCAAGCAGTAACGACAAACAGCAGAACATTTAAAACAAGAGTGCCAGAATGTCACAATATACGCCCGTCACAGCAAATTTCTTTACTCTAGCACCTGTATTTCCAAATGGAATTTTAATTTTGTGGTTGTTTAGTAATCATTGTAAGTCTTTTGTTTTTCTAAGTCCACAAAAAAACTCTTACCAGGTAGAGATACCTTAAAATACACCTAAAATTTGAAAGTAACATCTATGTTGTACCACAGAAAAGTGGTCTTGTTTTTTCCCTATGGTCAATTATAAAAAAAGTTACTATATAAGTTATTTATAGTAACAACTAAGGGAAGGTAATCTAAAAAAAAAAAAGAAAAAAAAAAAAAAAAAAAAAAAAAAAAAAAAAAAAAAATTGTAAGTCCACATAAAAATCTTTACCAGGTAGAGATTGGTCAAAATACACCTCATAATTGGATGTAGCATGCATGTTGTACTACAGAAAAGTGGTCTCGATTTTTCCCTACGACTAGTAATGAAAAAGTTACAATATAAGCTATTTATAGTAACAACAAAGGGAAGTAATTCTAAAGAAGGGAATTGCGCATGACACTTCGTCTCATGATAGTGTATAATTGTGCCAAGTTACATCAAAATCGCTCTATGCATGAAGAAGAAATGCTTCAGACAGTCATTCTTGTATCTGACCTTTGGCCTCTAAGTGTGACCTTGACCTTAGACCTAGGGACCTGGTTCTTGCGCATGACACTCCGTCTTGTGGTGGTGAACATTTGTGCCAAGTTATATCAAAATCCCTCCATGCATGAAGAAGAAATGCTCCGGACAAAGTTTTCATTCTTGCATCCTTTGACCTCTAAGTGTGACCTTGACCTTAGACCTAGGGACCTGGTTCTTGCGCATGACACTCCGTCTCATGATGATGAACAATTGTGCCAACTTTCATCAAAATCCCTCTATGCATGAAGAAGATATGCTCCGGACAAAGTTTTCATTCTTGTATCCTTTGACCTCTAAGTGTGACCTTGACCTTAGACCTAGGGACCTGGTTCTTGCGCATGACACTCCGTCTCATGATGATAAACAATTGTGCCAACTTTCATCAAAATCCCTATATGCATGAAGAAGATATGCTCCGGACAAAGTCATACTTGAATTTGACCTTTGACCTCTAAGTGTGACCTTGACCTTAGACCTAGGGACCTGGTTCTCGCGCATGACACTCCGTCTCATGATGGTGAACAACTGTGCCAAGTTTCATCAAAATCCCTTCATGCATGTAGAAGATATGCTCCGGACAAGGTCTGTGGACGCCGCCCGCCCGCCCATCCGCCCATCCGCCCGCCAGGGGCGTTCCCATAATACGTCCCGTTTTTCAAACGGGCGTATAATAATACGAGAGAAATAGAAACATCTGTCCAAATGAAGGACAAGTCCCCGTCATTCCAGACAAAATGTTACAGAAGCGAACAAAAGAACCCTTCGACTTTGTTAAAAGAAAACCCCAACATTAAACTTTTTTTACGAATTACAATTCTTTAGATGAAACATTTAAAATCTAAATGAATATTTTGTCTGCCTTGATAAAATTGAGCAGGGGAGATTTTGTCCGGGAAGAGGTGTTTGCCCGAACCCCTGTCTGTCCATATATATATTTGTTTGAATTTTCTTAACAGAAAGTAATCGAAACAATGTTTTTGTACATTTTTTATGCAACGTACACTTCTTGCGTTCAACTGGAACTCACCTGGTAAAACCACTAACGTCATTTCATCTGTATCTTGATTTCCAGATTCATCTGTAACCGCCAGTTCAAACGTATACGTTCCTTCTTTAAGACCATATACATCCATATTTGGTCTGTCGCTTCCGTCCATTACAACCGATCTATCCCCTGACACCTGTTTCCAGTCATACTGTACTATATTGATGTCATCAGTACTCTGGTCCCCATACAGTGTAACCTGATCCTGGGGCAGCTGTACAGTAATATCCTCCCCAGCATCGGCGACTGGTGGATCGTCTACAAAAATTGTGTATGAAGAAAACTGAAATTAATATCTTAAGCAAAGTATAGTTTACAAAAAATCAATGCCTTATTGTATTACACGAAAACAGGTTTGGATAAAGTTAGCATGACGGAAAAATACCACGTATGCAATTTACATATGTTAGAAACATGTAAAAGGAAATAGTCAACCAATGTATTAATTGTAGAAATACATTAAAAAGTATTAATCACAGGACCAAATGTTATCTACATAAAAGGTTGCGACAACATCTAAGCACAGTGTACATACACCATAAGAAAGGAACAAGTCGGAACGTCGCATACATTGGACATGGCAAAATATTAGCATATTGCTAAATGGCCATGAGATTTCAGCGATTGGTGTCTCAAAACATTGAATCAAAATTGAATATTGTTCGACCAGTAAGCTGTTTGAAATAACATTCATAAATTTTCTTATTTTCTTTGAGCAAAAACAAAAAAAAAGTTATGTGAACCTATGGCTTCGAATTGTGATTTAAAGCCCTAGACGAGACAGACGTGTAATAGAAAGTACTGACGGAATGGATAATTAGCTTGAACAGTCGTTGACAACATATATATATGTACAAAAGATGCTTCTGAAGTAGAATTGATGGCTTTCGACCTAGCTCGCGTCTTTGTAGACTAGCATAAAACACCACAAACGTAAACAATTACTAGTGAAAGAATGATAGGACCAACAGAAATCTACAACTATCGTGTAATTTCGATACTTTTGAGATACTATGAATGATGAAAGAATTCACAAAACAATCAAGTGTATATAACGAAATTACACGATAACTGTGGGTCTTACACAGCAATATAACTTCTCACGTATACATAAACGCTATATCACAAAAAAGATTTGTTTCTATAGCTTTTACAATTTCTCATCTAACTTTTAAAGATGATTTATATGCCAAAATTGTTCAAGAACATGTGGACAGGGTTATTATAATATATAGTCTACTAAATTAAACAACGCAACATTTATAAAATCATATTTCTTGGTTAGTTTTACTAAAAGCAAAATATAAGGACATATATACAAGTATAAAACAAATCTTTCAAGTATTCTTCCACTAGATCTATATTTCTACCTGGCAATACGGTAACTTCAACATAATCAGTATCCTTCAGTTTCTGACCATCGATAACAGTGAGACTGAATCTATAATTGCCAGGTTTCAATTCACTTAATCTCAAAACCGGAGACCTGTCCCCATCCATTTCCAGGGCAGATCTATCCCCAGATCTCAATCGCCACCTATATCGTACTATGCCAACGTCATCGGAGCTTCTGCGTCCGTCAAGTGTGACGTAATTTACAGGAAGTTTTATTGTGACGTCATCACCAGCACGTGCTACAGGCGGAATGTCAGCAGCTGTAGGTTAACAAGCAAATGTACGTAAGTATTGCATACTTTATTTTTGCCATAACAGAATCTTGTTTTACCCAGATAAAGGACTGTAATGATTTATTACTGGATTAAATAAAAGAGAACAAAATTATGGGCGGCGGTAACCGCCAAAATTAGTAAATATACAATCCATTCATAAACAAGTCAGTCAGTGCAGTGCATTTCAACGCCGTTTAGTCTAAAACTCCATCCCGTCCAATAAACGTCTTCACACTGGACTGCATGGCATCAAGTTTTTATACACCGCTCTTAATTATACAAAGCGGTTTCAGTATGCATTAGACGGCGTCAAGTTGTAATAAATCATTTCATTTTACACTGCACGTATTCATGTTGTGATAAACGGCTTCACATTGAGCTGCATGATATCATATTTTGTTGGATGATTTCATATTACGGTTCATCGCAACAAGTTTTTCAATGCATCGTTCCATGTTTAGATAGATGGAATGAAGTTTTGTATTTAATGGTTTCAAATTACAATGCGTTGAATGCAAATTTATTGGACGGGATGGAGTTTTAGAATAGGCGGCGTTGAAATGCACTGCACTGACTGACTTGTTTATGAATGGATTGTATATTTACTAATTTTGGCGGTAACCGCCGCCCATACAAATGACTGAAAGAAAATAAATCGTGGTGGGATAAACAAGTTTTTGTTAAATGGCAAAAACACAGTTTTTTCGTAAAGGTGCGCTGAGCTTGAAAGCTATTCAAAAACAAAGGAAAATCAAAGCAACACAGTGAAGCGTAAAAGGAATTATACGTACTGAGGAACCAAAGGATTTGAAAACCAAATGACTGAATAATTCCTAAACTATATCTCGGACTTTCTTTCAAATACATAACACGTAATATAAATGTTAAATCAATGTAAGCACAAGAGATCACAGAGTGATCTTGGCGCCCACCATTGAGCCATTTTTGAATATTCCAAATTTCAAGGCTAGCTCAAGATCAAAATCAAGGTCAAATTTCATTTCGGTACACAACACTGTGCATGTGGTCCATGCATGCGGTCCAAATTTGAAAGCTGTAGCTTGAGAAATGTGAAAGTAGGTCACTAGATTAATTCCAAGGTCAAAGTTCATTCCCGTTTACAAAACTATGCATGTGCTTTATATTTGGAGGCTGTACCTTGAGAAATGTGAAAGTGGGTACTAGGTAAAAATCAATGTCAAATTTCAATTCAGAACACAAAAATATGCAAGTGGTCCAAATTTGAAGCCTGTAGCTTCAGAAATATGAAAGTAGGTCACTAGGTCAATCTCAAGATCAAAGTTCATTTCGGTACACAAAACTATGCATGTGGTCCAATTTGAAGGCTGTAGCTTGAGAAATATGAAAGTAGGTCACTAGGTCAAAATCAAGGCCAAATTTCATTTCGGAACACAATACTATACACGTGGTCCAAATTTGAAGCCTGTACCTTCAAGAATGTGAAAAATGGTCACTAGGTCAATGTCAAGGTCAAAGTTTTTTTCGGTGCACAAAACTATGCATGTGGTCCAATTTGAAGGCTGTAGCTTGAGAAATGTGAAAGTAGGTCACTAGGTCAAAATCAAGATCAAACTTCATTTCTGAACACAAAACTATGTATGTGGTCAAAAGTTGAAGCCTGTACCTTCAAAAATGTGAAAGTAGGTCACTAGGCCAATGTCAAGGTCAAAGTTTTTTTCGGTGCACAAAACTATGCATGTGGTCCAAATTTGAAGGCTGAGCTACAGTAATGTGAAAGTAGGTCACTAGGTCAAAATCAAGGTCAACTCATGTCAAGGTTCATCTTGCCACTCAAAACTATACATGTGGTCCAAATTTGAATGTTGTAGGTTATTGGCAAGAATATTTTAAAAGCTTTTCCCTATATAAGTCTATATGAACCATGTGACTCCCGGGGCGGGGCCATATTTGACCCTAGGGGGATATTTGAACAAACTTGGTAGAGAACCACTAGATGATGCTACATTACAAATATCAAGCCCTAGGCTTTGTAATTTGGACAAGAAGATTTTCAAAGTTTTTCCCTATATAAGTCTATGTAAACCATGTGACCCCCAGGGCGGAGCCATATTTGACCCTAGTGGAATAATTTGAACAATCTTAGTAGAAGACCACTAGATGATATCACATACAAAATGTCAAAGCACTAAGCCCTGTGGTTTTGGACAAGAGGTTTTTCAAAGTTTTTCCCTATATAAGTCTATATAAACCATGTGACCCCCGGGGCGGGGCCATATTTGACCCCAGGGAAATAATTTGACTCATCTTGGTAAAGGACCACTAGATGATGCTACATACCAAATATCAAAGCCCTAGGCTCTGTGGTTTGGAAAAGAAGATTTTTAAAGTTTTCCCCTATATAAATCTAAGTAAATTATAAAAATAAACAAAGGGTCATAACTCACTCAAAAATTGTTGAACCAGTCTGATTTTCAGGGGGACACAACTAGGGTACCAAAACATCATTCTGACAAAGTTTGGTCAAAAACCCCCCAGTAGTTTCTGAGGAGATGCGATAACGAGAAATTGTTAACGGACGGACGGACGGACGGAGGACGGACCACGGACGCAGAGTGATTTGAATAGTCCACCATCTGATGATGGTGGGCTAAAAATATGATATGTAATTAGCAAATTTAGTAAAAAAAAGAAAAGAGTAAAATATATTGTTATAAAATCAGGTAACATAAACAAATCAGCGGTTAAATTTTAGATAGATTATATTTATACTAAATTCTAAAACATATATCTGTTTTAATAAAAGATAAATTTTCATCAGAATTTTGTATTATTCCGTTAGAAAACATGCACACATTTTTCAATATTTGATTTATCAAGAAAAAGGAAAAAAACCCAAATAGTTTTGGTGTTTGATGAAAATATTTGGTTAGTACACTGTTAAGGTAAATAAAAGTGCAATGGATTTTAAAGCCTTGCGTCTTTAATATTAAAACCATACAGTACCTTTTTATCATTATGATTGTATAAAACATTTAAGTTCGGATTTCCTGCATAAATTATTAAATCATAATGTAACTAAAGACTGCTATATGACTACAGGCATGTGTTCGACAGTAAAAATTAAAGATAGTGAATGTATTCTACATACATTTGTGTACTGAAAATGAATTTATGCTTTAAGCAATAGGTTTTAAATACTGAATAAAATATTTTAAATAAATATGATCTATAAGCAGAATGTATATTTGTGCTTCTTCTAAGTAAGGCTTTATTCATCGGTTTCCAATTTTCTAGGAAAATTGAAATAAGTTGAAATATTACACTCGTGACATAAAAGCAGTAGCTAGTGTATGCAAATATGTGGAAAGGTATCAAGATCGAAAATCTTAAACGGAAACACAAGTGGTATATAAACGAAATATATCTAGTAAAATTATTATCAGAACCTGTTACTGTAATATCAACGGTGTCTACATCTGTCTGGCCAAGAGCATCAACAACGGTTAATTCAAATGTGTAGGAGCCAGCTTTCAGTCCTCGCACGTTTAGTTCCGGGGTATCAGTGCGGCCAATGACTAGTGTACTGTCGTCTCCAGACTTTAATGCCCATGAATATCCAACAACTTCTACGTCATCAGTTGAACGCCTTCCATCTAAAGTTACCTCGTCATTAGGTAGTTTTACGGTGACGTCACGCCCAGCGTCAGCCTTCGGTGGAAAATCTCTCTCTGTAAGAAGAATGTCACTCCAGCTATACCACTGTCTGAGTAAAGAATAATGATGTTTTACTTCCGATTACTCATATTCAATGTAAATATAAACCGAGTGCACGTGAAAGTGAACATATTTCAACTAGTTTTGTAAAAAGATAAAATGTAATGAATTTTAAATAAAAAGAAATATGTTCACTTTCAAGCTGCATGTATTCAGTACAGATACAGTTATGTTATTAACATCTGACTAAATATTATTTACTTGTGATGCACGTAAGTTTAAATATTCCGTTTATATATTTGTTATTTGTTAAATAGATATAGTGTTTTATACATTAATTGTTAGATCTAATTTATTTTGCTGATTTTAAAATTTATTAACTGGTATGCTTAAACAGATACAAATACACAAAACATCTTTACAAAAGGAGCAAAAAATAAGATATTGAACCAGTCATAAAATTCTAGACCTTTTACATTAATAACCATGTCGTCTTTATCAGTTTGGCCTAGTTCGTCATACACGGTAAGAGTTAACGTGTATTGACCAACTTGGAGTCCAGATGCCGTGACATCCATCGAATCTGCTCCATTAAGTTTGACTGAATCATCATCAATAGACCATTCATAGCGCACTATTCCTATATCATCGCTTGATTTAAAACCGCTTGCGGTCGCCGTGTCAACAGGCAACTGGATGTCAACGTCAGGACCAGCATTTGCAACAGGTGGAAAATCTTGAGCTGTGAAAATGCACATTATATAACAAGCATATAAACTTGCGCGTAACAAACGTGCAAAGTAATGGGAATAGAAAGTGCTGACATGTACAAAAGGCATAAAGCAAAACAAGTTTGATGTAGGTCAAAATAATAATGGATTTTCCATGCAGTTCATAACTTTATGTAAATGAAGCTGCCTTTGTTCAAGTTTTGGAAATAATTAAATTTTACAAAAAAAGCAGCCTCCTTATGATGTTTCATACTAGTATACATTTTAAATGCTCAAACAGATATATACTATTTTGACCCACAACAAATACGACATATGATAGACAAGTACCAACCACCGTTTATCTTAACATATGTATCAGTTTAATTAATATCTGAACTGATTTAGACAGAATAAGTTAACATTTTATAGAACAGAAATAAGCCTGCACCATCAAGAAGATGAAAACTGATGCCACCCATAACCAAAAGCAGTTCAGAATAAGTGGTTAAAGCTTAGCCATTTTATAGTGACTGAATAAGGAGAATGACGCTCTACCACAGGACTGCTGCACCTCAGTTATGTATCCTAAATCAAATAATGACCTTTTACGTTGATATTAACTTCATCCTCATCAAATTGACCTAGTTCATCAAAGACAGTGAGTTTAAGTTTGTATGTTCCAGCTTCAAGGCCCATTGCTGTAGGAGTGGCAGATCCTTCATCGTCGAGCTGTATGGAATCTCCTGACACAACTTCCCATTGATAAGCAACAATTTGTATGTCATCAGTGGACTTTTCACCACTTAATGTAACCTTATCTATCGGCAGCTGGATCTCTACATCATCGCCAGCATTTGCAACCGGTGGAAAATCTTGGGCTGTGAAAAAGTGCACATAGCGTACAAACAACAGGTATTTATTGTGCTTGTGTATAACAAACATGCTACAAAAGTGACGGCCGCAATAAGCATTGATAAATGTACGATACATTCAAAAAGGTTAAAAGAATTTGGGCTTGTAAACTGTGCATGCTTCGATAACCTTAAAGATTATAATTTCTTCTTTACAAATGTTATTTCATCATTATTTTCCGAAAGAGCTTTATGAATAAAACATTCGTCAAGACTACCAAACTGTTTCTTTTTTATACGTTTATCCCCCTAATAGATGAATATAGCGGAAATGTCATTTGAATGTTGCAAAGACGGCCTTTATCATCAAAACCTTGTAAAGTACTGCTAAGCTATAGCTACATTTCGCACCAAACAAATTGTATTTTGTGTGCAGACAAATGCTGACGGTGTGCAAACAGTGTATCGTGCAAAGTGCAATAATTGATGTTACGGTGCAATACAGTATGATGTAATCACGTACTAACATGAAGACTAGACATTAAGGAAACAGATGGAAAGACGCGATAAAACAATGCTATTTGACTTATGGAAATGTTATTAGTATTGACCTTTAACAAGAACATCTACTTCATCAATATCCATTTGACCAAGTTGATCAAAGACAGTAAGCTGAAATGTATATGATCCTTCTTTAAGTCCGGTGACGGTTGGAGTGGCTGTATCGACTCCTTCAATAACTGTTCCGTCATCTCCCGCGATTACTTCCCAGTCATATCTAACTACTTCTATATCATCGGTTGATTCAATCCCATTTAATGTGACTTTGTCAACTGGTAACTGGATCTTTATGTCATCTCCAGCATCGGCCGTAGGTGGGAAATCTTGAGCTACAGTTATGCACAAATATTGTAACACAAACATCACAATTTTACATCAGGTGCAATACAAAAAACATGAACACTTCAGTTAAGCATATTCACTTACACCACACAAGCGTCTTACAAAATTTTCAAAATGCGAAGGTTAAATATGTAAAGCCAGAGTAATTGAATAGATATTTTAATTGATAAAAATAGTTTTGGAAGATAACTTTTGATAATAGCTAGTATGCTTAAGCATCGAAGATAGTAAAAATAGAAAAAAAATCGGAACAATCTCGATTTTAGTGATAAACATCAAATTATGAAAGTATTACGCCAATATTCCTTTTCTAAATTTTGGACTTAATGCTATGTGCAAAGAAGTGTATGAATGCAAGATCCCCATCACCAAATGTAAGCAGTGCAAGACAAATGTCAGACATGTCATGGTAACATTGAACAATTTGCACACTAAATGCAATAAAAAAAAGACCTTTAACGTTGATATCCACTGTATCCTCGTCCATTTGGCCAAGCTCGTCATAAACTGTTAGTCTCAATGAATACTGTCCTCCTTTCAGTCCACTAAGTGTTGGACTGACTGTATTCATTCCTTTGGCATCCACAGAACCCTCATCTCCGGCAATAATTTCCCATTGATAACTAACAACTTTAATATCATCAGTCGATCTATCTCCACTCAACGTGACTGTGTCATCTGGTAATTGGATTTCGACATCATCTCCAGCGTCAGCCATCGGAGGGAAATCTTGAGCTACAGGTTTACACAAATATTGTAACACACACGTCACAAGATTTTGCTATATGATGCATACAACACGAATGAAATGTATTTACCGAACTTCAACAAATATATATATATATACCTTTACCAGTGTTTAGTGAAAAGTTATTGTCGAGAACAAATATAACTAGATGATGCTTTTGTAGAAAAGCACATGTCTCCTCAAAAGGATAGTAGTAATAAGCAAGAAGTTCTATAGGGGACAGGAGCGAAAGTCAAAGTGACACTGATGGCTGGCTTAGTGACTAAAATGCAATAGGGATCATCTACTCGGCATGTCCAATCATCGCGTAAAGTGTCAACGTTCTGGGTAAAGTGGTTCTCGAGTAATGGATCGGAAACGGTTTTCCATGTTCTGGCCCCTCGGAAACGCCTTTTCATGTTCTAGTCCTGTAACCCTGACCTTTGATTGACCCCAAAAAATCCTTTGAAGTTTGAAGGTTGAAGGTCACACAGTTCTCCAGTTATTGAATGGAAATGATTTTCCATGTTCTGACCCCTGTGACCTTGACCTTTGATCATCAACAGATGTTATTTAGTCTGCATGTCCAATCATTATATGGAGTTTCAACATTCTGGGTCAAATGGTTCTTTAAGTGTTTGATCGGAAACGGTTTTCCATGTCCGGGCCCCTGTGACCTTGATCTTATATGGAGTGACCATAGGAGTCATCTACTTTGTACTTTGGGGGTTTGGGGAGACATAATTTTCCATATGACATGTCTTAGCAAACTGTACAAATCTTGTTTGAACTTTCTGATGTATAAATTTTGAAATATCTTCATTTCTATTTATCAGTAAACTTTTGAACTCAATGTCTTGGCTTTGATTAAATGCTAGTTTTATCAATTATCATTTGTTGATAAACCATGAAACGGACAAATTTTTATGGTTATGGGATTATGCTTCACGAATGTTTTAATTTCGTTATCTTCTAAACTTATACTTCAAACACATACTTCAAAAGACAAACAAGTGAGTTCAGCAAGAGACAAAATACTAATGCCACAAAATTCAATGTGAAAAACTTGACACTGACATTTTGAAAACATTCCTTAGCATGAATACAATAACTATGTGCAAAGGAGTGTACGAATGCAAGAACCATCACCAAATTTATGCAGTGCAAGACAGATATCAGACAAAACATTATAATACAAAACAATTTGCACTGATTTAACTAGAATTAGCATATATAACTTTACCAGTATCTTATGAAATGGCATGGTCATGTGCAAAATATAATTTTCTTGTGACATGTATTAGCAAAATATGAAAATTAGTTTGTACCGTCTGGTATATTTGAAATATCATTATTTCTGTTTATCAGTATGAGACAAACAAAATGTCTTTGACTAAAAGCTGGTTTTATAAAATATCAAATGTTGATAAAACATGAAACAGACACATGGTTAAGGAATAAAGATCTATGAAAGTTTTAGTTATGCATTCATTTATATTTGATCTAAACTTTTAAGAAATGCTGCAAAAGACAAAGACGTGACTTGCATATTAGACTAAATATGATTTTTTTTTCATTTCAAACTAAATGTGAACATGACCTTGGCGTTATGACAAAATTCCTTAGCATGGACGCAGCAACCAAGTGCAAAGAGGTAAAAGAATGCCAGAACCATCACCAAATTTAAGCAGTGCAAGACAAATATCAGACAAAACATGACAGTATAAAACAATTCGCATACTAAAGTCAGTAAATAAAGACCTTTAACGTTGATATCTACTGTATCCTCGTCCATTTGGCCAAGCTCGTCATAAACTGTTAGTTTCAATGTATACTGTCCTTCTTCCAGGCCAGTTATTTTGGGATGGCTAGTATCCATTCCTTTCATGGCCAAAGTATCCTCATCCCCGGCAATAACTTCCCATTGATAACTAACTATTTTAATATCATCAGTTGATCTACGTCCATTCAACGTTACCGTGTTATCTGGTAACTGGATTTCGACATCATCTCCAGCGTCAGCCACGGGAGGGAAATCTTGTTCTACGTGAAGTATACATATATTACATAAACATTAAGTAACATACATTTTGTTAAAAGCAGACACTTTGCCGACAATAAAAAAATTGAGTACATACGATAAAATCTGAAAACTGTTACTGAGTTAATAAATATATATATACATGTGGGTGTGCAAGTATTGAAAAGATCGGAGAAGAAAGTCGTAAGTTAATCTCGTAACTGTTGAATTTTATTGTTGTCAAAAAATCATATATTCATGGTAGCAGTTTTGTTTTTTCTGAAACATTTTAATAACTTTGTACGAACGTACAAGAAAATGTCTAAGTATCCATATACTGCGATAAAAATACCGGAATAAGTGGTCAACACTAAATTTGAAGGATCAACTGACTTTCTAGCTCCAATATAAACAATGTGAATGATAGCGACCATCACCAATAGATGCATATGTGAATTTATAAAAAGTTGTAATA
The DNA here is from genome assembly GCF_021730395.1 of Mercenaria mercenaria. Taxonomy (NCBI): domain Eukaryota; kingdom Metazoa; phylum Mollusca; class Bivalvia; order Venerida; family Veneridae; genus Mercenaria; species Mercenaria mercenaria. The sequence continues at coordinate 7,379,591 of NC_069378.1, forward strand.
AAGTAGTGTGATAGGGTTATTATAGCGGTACATGTAATTTGATCCGAGATGCTGTATTCGGATCGGATCGGATCGGATCACACGATGCGTCCAAGTGCCGAGTGTAATTCGGCCTTGCAAAATCCTAATAGGCGAATACAACATCACAGATCTAACTACTTTTATAATGACACTTTTATTATATACCTCCTACTTTCTGCTTGTTTTGTTATGGATAAAAGCTTCCAATTTTCTCGATGTTAAAACAGAACTGAGTGGACTATTTTTGTGTGTGCTATTTATAGCGCTGTGTCAGGATATGAATATTATATATTGATAAATGAAAGTAGTCCTCGAAAATACACAATACAAAACGGAAATTGTTTTCTGCCAGATCGTATTTACGAATTTATACAGGCATATAATAAATTTTACTGAAAGTTAGGAGTGACAACACTTATGTAAAGTAAACGCTCCGTACTGAAATGAATAGCATTTTCACATTAATTACTAGCTGTATCATTCTTCATTTCGACCATATACGACGAAACTGATCTAAATATTTCAAACTTACGAAAACACTATTCAATTCCTTTCAAATGATCTGATTATATAGGTATATGTTACGAGTATATATTTCATTATTAATAGTATATACTATTGGCAATACCTTCTACAACAACTGTTACATCGTCGTCATCACTTTGACCATCAACATCGAATACGGTGAGTGTGAATACATATTCACCGGCTTCGAGATTGTCAAGGTTAAGAATGGCGCTTTCCTCTCCTCGCATAGAGACCCGCCCACCAGACTTTTTAATCCACTGATATTCAACGACATCAACGTCATCAGTAGATTTTGATCCATCAAGCGTTACATAATCGACCGGAAGCTGTATATTAACATCACTACCGGCGTCAGCAACAGGTGGCTCGTTTACTAAAATCAGTAACGTAAATGGTGCACTTTATCAGTAAACTAGAATAAATTGTCACAAATAAGGGGCAATACTTTAAATGTTTGCATTCTTAATGGGGTATAGCCTCAACAAACATTTTATGAAAAGGATTCATATTTCTAGGCCCTATACTTTTTGAGCTATGAGCATCACAAACAAAAAATCCACTATTTTGGCTATTTCAAGGGCTACAATTCTGTAATAAGAGCTAAGATGCTCAAGAAGAATGCCAAGTTAGCAAGGTCACATCACGTTAAAGACTTCAGTAAGGTTTCCTGAATTTACATCTAATACTTTTTGAGCTATGCACATAATTATGTGAAAAAGTGCACTTTTTACTATTTCAGGGGCCATAACTTTAAAAATAGGGGGTGGAGCCAGCCAAAAAATTAGAGGTGTGCAAGTTTATATCATGATAAAGACTTATGCAAGTTTTCAACCATTTATATTAAATACTTTTTTAGCTAGGTGCGTCACAAGGTGAAAATGTAAATTTTTGACTATTTCAGGGGCCATAACTCTGAAAATAGGGGGCGGACCCAAATGAAAAATAGGAGGTGCGCAAGTCCATATCATGATTAAGACTCATGCAAGGTTTCATGAATCTATATCAAAAATTTTTTGAGCTAGGCATGTCACAAGGTGAAAATGTGCAATTTTGACTATTTCAGGGGCCATAACTCTGGAAAATAGGGGGCGGAGCCAAATGAAAAATTAGAGGTGTGCAAGTTCATATCATGATTAAGACTCATGCAAGGTTTCATGAATCTATATCAAATACTTTTTGAGCTAGGCGTGTCACAAGGTGAAAATGTGCAATTTTGACTATTTCAGGGGCCATTACTCTAAAAATTGGGGCGGACCCAAATGAAAAATAGGAGGTGCGCAAGTTCATATCATGATTAAGACTGTTGCAAGGTTTCATGAATCTATATCAAATACTTTTTGAGCTAGGCATGTCACAAGGTGAAAATGTGCATTTTTGACTATTTCAGGGGCCATAACTCTGAAAATAGGGGGCGGAGCCAGATGAAAAATAGGAAATGCGTAAGTTCATATCATGATTAAGACTTATGCAAGGTTTCATGAATCTATATCAAATACTTTTCGAGCTAGGCGTGTCACAAGGTGAAAATGTGCATTTTTGACTATTTCAGGGACCATAACTCTGAAAATAGGGGGCGGAGCCAGACCAAAAATAGGAGGTGCACAATTTCATATCATGATAAAGACTCATGCAAGGTTTCATCAATTTATATCAAATACTTTTCGAGCTAGGCGCGTCACGAGCTTCGGACGGACGGACGGATGCACGGACGCACGGACGGACGCACGGATGCACGGACAAGACCAAATCTATATGCCCCCACCACTCATGGGTGGGGGGGGGGCGGTGGCACAAAAAACATTTAACAACGTTAAGTGTCTTATTTGGAAACATAAACATATGAAAGTATTTAACCTCCCCCCTTTGCTACCTACGCTTTAGACCTTGCACGTGCTACCTTGCATCACTATGCCAGAACACTTTAAAATATTCTATAACTTCGAAATTTCTAATCATAGAAGATTTATATTAAATAAAGTAAAGTAAAGGTTAGACTTGTCTAAATCTTCAATGATGTATGATAAGCTGTCTTTTTTGTACTGAAATATTATAAAAATTGACATAATTCGACCAAGTCATTCTGGTAAAATACCTAAACATATCCTGTCTATTGTCCAGATATAACATTAGGAATGCGACTTTAGCTTCATAGCATATCATCGAAAGCCACTGCTTGGATTTAATTTCAACATTTATTGTTAAACAACATTCTATAGCAAATCATATTTCTCCTCTTTGACAAAGGTAGACATTAAACATTACGCAGTTAGTTCAACAGCTTTTCAACAATCATCTACTGTCACCTGAACAACTACAATAAGCCATGTCGCCTTCTTTCCTCTTATTTTATCCTACTGAAACTGCTAAGTACCGAAAGCCACTGCTTGGATTTAATTTCAACATTTATTGATAAAACTATCTATTTCAAAGGTAGACATTAAACATTACGCAGTTAGTTCAACAGCTTTTCAACAGTCATCCCCTGTAACACACCTGAACAACTACAATAAACTATGTCGCCTTGGTCTTTACTCTTGTTCTATCCTATTGAAATTGCTAAGTACTTTAATTACATATACTTAAATATAAATGTATTTACCACACTCTTCGCCGCCACCAAATATAGTTTCAACCAAACCAGTCAACTCATCAAATTTCTGAACATTAAATGTATATTCTGTTTTAGGTTCGGATGCCATTCCTTCCAACTCTCTAGTATCCGTCAAACCGATACCTTTATAAATAAAGTAAAAATAATATTGCAAAATGGAACACATATACAATACACTTTCATACAATTATAAAGTATTTTATTATCGATGAAAACAACAGCATATCTGCGAACATAAATCGAAGTTGCTCGAATATTATTTGCTTCATGCGACAACTATCCGTAAACAACGAAAAGGCAAATGTTTTAAAGCAATTCTTTAAATCATAAGTTACATTTGATTATAACAAAGGCACAATTTTCTGTCCTAATAAAATTATTTGTCTGAATTAGGGTTCGACTATCTGATATTCTTGGGGATGAGGGCTAGGATTTTTATGAACAAACATTTGACTCTGGATTTGCTATAAAATATATCATTTTTCTTATTGTGTACGAAAATGGACAAAATTAAAAACTGTAATTTGGGTAAAATTATTTCTTACTTGATCACAGAGATATAAAATAGGAATTTTGTACAGCTATTCATTTACTAAAGCAAACTATACAGTACAGGAAAAATATTGGTATCTTGCTGATTACTTTTTTGACAAACAAAAACATAACAAATAAATATTTTTCAAAAAGATGTAAATGTCATTGGTTTACTCTATACAATACCTAGCTTTAGGTCATGAAAGTTTTCATATAAAGCATACAAAAAATATTGGCTCCTGCAAAATCCCTGCCTCCGACAAGAATTTCAAATGGTCGGACACAAACTGGTAAAAACAGTTATCTGTCATACCGATTGCATAAACCTTTATTCCTTTTGCCCTCGCCCTCTCGGCTTCGGGAATGGTTCTCCTGCTGTTAATGTTTGATATACCATCTGTTATCATAAAGGCTACATCCTCTACGTCCCTCCTGTCACCTCGTCGCTGATCAAACAGTTTTTCGTGCATCACTTTAAGGGCATCAGCAGAGTTTGTACTTCCATAGATGTATGGAATTTGATCAATTGCTGCTTTAATGTCGTCGTTTGTTTTATACTGGTCCAGATAGAACTGGATCTCTACCTCCGTACTATAAATCAAAGCTCCTATTCGTACGCTTCCGCTGTCTACATTCGCTTTATCGACGATATCCTTAGCAAACTGGAGCATTTTGTCAAAGTTTACTTGAGTTACACTAGTGGAGGCGTCAAGAATGATTACCACGTCGACTTTTGTCAAGCCACAAGCTGTTTTCAAAATAAAATGTAATATGAAACAGTATATTCCTATTACAACTACTATTTGTAGTGATTTGGAAAATATAGATTTTTAATTTACAGTTGTAAATAAGTGCAATGAGAAATAAGTAGAGACCTGCGAATATCATCGCTTGTCAGTAAGCGTTTAAAATAAAGCAATATGCAAGGAAAGAGTTATGGTTCATGATCTTCTTACTCATCTATTGGTGGTGAGAAGAATGAATAGTTTCAAGGCTACAGTATATCAGAAAACATAACTTAAACAGCAACAACAAACAAGAATCGCCAAGTCAAAAATGATCATAATTATAACAGAATGCAAGCGAGAGGGTTACGGTTCTTGGCATTCTAATTTATTTAATGATGATAAACAGTGTGCAATGTTTCAAAACTTTAGCAATTATAGTTTCTAGAAAAGAGAACCTAGTAGAAAATCTTAACAAAATCCGACGCCGACGATCAAGTGGCGACAATTCTTTCTTCTTTCTTTTTTGGATTTAACGTCGCACCGACACATGATAGGTCATATGGCGACATTCCAGCTTTAATGGTGGAGGAAGACCCCAGGTGCCCCGCCGTGCAAGTGGCGACAATATCTCGCAGATATTTTGGTCAAAATTAAAACAGACTAATAATAACAATTTATGCTATCAAATGTTTTTGATGTCTTGTTAAGATGAATAATGATATTTAAGACAAGAAATTGAAAATGATCTACTCACTTGGCTCTGGAGCTATAGTGGCTGAAATTACAAAGAGAAAAATAATGTTCTATTACTTAAGCTTACTTACAAATGATGATATCAACATATTATAAAGAAGCTAAGTAAAGACAAAAATTAAGTTTTAATTAATTTAACAAATATAGTGAAATAAATATAAGTAGCGATTAGCTATAAGGAATGGATAATTAAATGCAATAAACTGACATCTTTTAAATGCTTCACAAGTTAATGACACTATTTCATGATCACAAGCAATCTTTATGCTACTATTTGAGAATACTCAGTGTGTTACTCGAGGACGACTTACTTTTCACCTAAATTTACTTTAGTTATTCTGCTTACTCAATATATGCAACTACGCTTCAATTACACCATGAATAGGTAGAAATATTATTATCATTCCTTAATTATTGTTTCTACACATTTGGTATTAATAAATAGCAAACAGAGTGAATAAAATTATAGGAGTATAGTTTTAATTCTTTTTGTATTGTTCTCAAAGGAAAACCAAATATATCGACACACAACGTTTATTTTAGTACAAACACGTATGCTAATGATGTACAAAAGAAGCTATGAAAGCTGTTGCTTTATCACTGTATCGTTTCTCAGTGAACTGTATCTCAAACATGGGAAACTGTAGGGTATTAACAATTTCATCTAGGTTTTTATATTGTAAATTGGGTATGTATTGTCTCGCTATCCATGCAACTATACAACTGAAAACATGGCTTACACACCAAAGGACAAAAAAAGAACAAGCACGTATTCATATAAAGCAAAAGCAAAAGAATGACAACGTAAGCTTTTCACAATGAGCTATGATAGAGGTAAAACCTATCAAAAACTAAACAGCCCCATACCGTGTGAAAAGATAAAACATTACGTTTGATAAAACCAGAATGTTTGTATCCATGCATTTCTTTTAACTCTATGAATGGTGGCTAATAGTTCATATCAGGATCTGACATCTTTTCTAACTCCGAGAATTATGCCTTACAGACTATATCAGGATCTGACATCTTTTCTAACTCCGAGAATTATGCCTTACAGAATATATCAGGATCTGACATCTTTTCTAACTCCGAGAATTATGCCTTACAGATTATATCAGGATCTGACATCTTTTCTAACTCCGAGAATTATGCCTTATATAGAATATATCAGGATCTGACATCTTTTCTAACTCCGAGAATTATGCCTTACAGAATATATCAGGATCTGACATCTTTTCTAACTCCGAGAATTATGCCTTACAGATTATATCAGGATCTGATATTACTTCTAACACTGAGAACGTTGGCTTAGGATTTTTCTAAGAATGGTGAAATTGTCATTTTCTCATAAACTGCTGATATGGAAACATGCTCCTATCTATTTACTACATGTATGTTCTACAGTTCTGAAAATGCAAGGCTTAATCAATTCCTACATTGTAGAAAACATCTGATCCAACGAGCAGAACAAACGTATGTGTAAGGCACTCGTGATGATAATATGCAGGAAAGGTTTCTAGTAACAATATAACTTAATTTTAAAGCTATATTGCATGAACACTAACCACAACATTTACCTAAGTCAGTATAAACTACTTTGATTAAGATTTAGCTTCCATGATGGAGGTCCACGTTATTTGAGGGAAGCTATTTCTATCTGCTCTGCACAATTTTTTTTCAAAAACATGCAAGCAAATACAAATATAACGCATCGAGTATATGCATCTAGTATCAGTTAGTCTAACTGCTGAATTTTGGAAATACCTAAAAGAAAATTTGTATTTATAAGAAAATGTTAAAGTTAAAGGAAAGATCTCAAATAAACGCACGGGATAGACGTATACATATTTGACTACACGTTAAGAAGGACCCATGTTAATCTTACATTATGTTTACCTTGACATTCAGACATGTATAAACTTTCAGATAAATCGGAAAGTTCCTCAAAATTCCTGATGGAAAAACTATTCTCCTGCCATGGTTCCGAGGCTATGCCTTCTATTTCACGTGTGTCAGAAAGACCAATACCAATAGCATAAATGTGTATTCCTTGTAAGTGTGCAAATTTTGCTTCTGGTATGGTAAGTTGCGAATTTATATTTGAAAGTCCATCCGTCAATAACATAATAACGTTTTCAGCGTCTGGTCTATCGCCATTCTCAAGCGTGAACATTCGTTTTCGTGCGGCTCTAATAGCATCAGCGACATTAGAATTCCCGGAAACGCGTGTCATTTCATCAATTGCGTCGAAAAGATAATGTTTTTTTGAAAACGAATTCAGATTAAACTGCACTTCCGTTACAGAGCCAAAAGTCATTGCGCCTACACGGACACTTCCGCCATCTGTATCAGCACTATTTATAATGTCTTTACAAAACTGAAGCATTCGAACAAAGTTTTCTTCTGTGACACTTGTTGAACTGTCCAATATGAAGACAAGGTCAGTTTTTGCCAATCCACAAGGCATTGAATCTGAGAAAATGCGATGTTAAGCGTGCTTGAAAATTGATTATCCAAGTTCTAAATAAAAGTAGTTGATGTGACATGAAATTAAATCACTTGTTCTTTGTTATAGATTAAGCAGGTTATTAAAACATCAACATATTTTTTAATATTTTGATTCTGTGCATATTTTTAGAATCGATTTAAGGTGTTTATCCTGTATAATACAGCATAAATCGATAGCATTTATTGAATATGATGCTAATTTTATATTCGATGTGCTTCCAGTTGAATTCTTTTTATACAATGTTTCTTGTATTGCAAAATTATTGAAATTAGTTTAAATCATACTTATCCAAATCGAATGATTTCATTCTAAATTTTAAGCAGATAGCATTTTTGTTCATCTGTTGACTCCATATTTGTCTTAACAACATGGACAAATGCGTTATCATTGGATAATCAATTATCAAACGCCATGGGTGATGAATGGATTAATATCAGCATGTTGCAAAAACCCTTTAGAATATGTGTATATATACGAGAATATGCACTAATATAAGCATCACTTCAATGGTTTCTGGCAGCACTCATTCAAGAATCAGCACCAAGAATATATAAGGGCACTCATTCAAGCATTACAGTTCATAATGGTTGCCACGGGTAACGGACTTTACCACAACATGCAGTTCGACTCAGTGGCTGTCAGTGATATGAGCCGCACCACGAGAAACCAACACAGTGCATTTGCGACCAGCATAGATCCAGACCAGCCTGCGCTTCCGCGCAGTCTGGTCAGGATCCATACTGTTCGCTTTCAAACCCTATTGCAATTAGAGAAACTGTTAGCGAACAGTATGGATCCTGACCAGACTCCATGCTGGTCGCAAATGCACTATGTTGGTTTTTTCATGCTGCGGCTAAATTATGGTTTCGTCTCATGTTCAAAATCAATAGGAAAAACAACGTATAGCGCATCTAATTACATAATCATTAGTTTCAAAATTAATTTGAAACTTAATCAGATGTCATCGGTTTCAATTTACTCCTCTTACAGCAAGAATATAGTGACACTCATCTAGCATAGCTTTTATAATAAATAGCAAAGCGAGACATCTAAATTCAAAATGTTCTCTACATAAGCAACTCTGAAGTGTACAAGACCTGTCAGCGTAAAACATACATAAGCTTAATTCAAAGTACACAACGGAAAAATGCAACTTACTTGTTACTGGTTTGCCTGGAAATAGATATTACAATAATAAAAAAATGAGTGAAATACGTGCTACTTTGAGAGGTGGTGTCCCTATTATCAGCTTATAATTTTTACGTGTTCTGTTTTGTTCATGCTGTGTAGTGTTCTGTTCTGTTCATGCTGTGTAGTGTTCTGCTCGTGATGTGCTTCTTTGTTTGTTCGTGCCATGTTGTGTTCTGTTCATACTGCGTTTTCTTCTGTCCGCACTGTGTTGTGTTCAATTAATGATGTGATGTGTTCGTGCTGTGTTGTGTTCTGTTCATACTGTATTTTGTTCTGTTCATTCTGTTTTGTGTTCAATTCGTGTTGTGCTGTGTTGTGTTCTGTTCATTCTGTTTTGTGTTCAATTCGTGATGTGTTGTGTTGTGTTCTGTTCATACTGTGTTTTGTTCTGTTGATTCTGTTTTGTGTTCAATTCGTGATGTGCTGTATGGTGTTCTGTTCATACTGTGTTTTTCTGTTCGTACTGTGTTGTGTTCTATTCGTGATGTGCTGTGTTGTGTTCGTGTTGTGTTGTCTTCTGAATTGTTGTATTTTTGCAGCGTTATAATTTATTGGCTTTTTAATACCATGATGATTCGTTATCTGAGCTCCGTCTGATAATACTTAAACGAAGCGACGCTCGTGTCGATAAGGTACTGGCAGCTCTGTCCCGTGGTTGTGGGTTCGAGCCCCATTAGGGTCAAGAACACGCATCCTCACATGACACCAGTCTTCTTTCAGAATAACCAATCGACATTGTAAGACAATATATTTTAAAAATGGTCGCATTATATGATTAATACTAAAGGCTTATTTGGTTAATTAACTGTTAAATTACATGTAACACAGTTCTGACATTATTTTGCTTTTGAAAGTATTAAAACAGGTATATTACCTAGATAAGACCATGAACAATTTTTCTAGCAGAAGGTATTTGAAGGAAGGTAAAAATTAATATTATGTTAAACAGGATATTTATTTCCTTACCGCATCCGGTGCCGTCTCCTTCTCCGCCAAAGATGGTCTCTGCCAATCCCTCTAGTTCTTCGAATTTCTGCACATTGAAACTGTACTCATTTGTTGGTTTATTTGCTATTGCATCAACCTCTCTAGTGTCAGTCAAACCAATACCTTAAAACGTAGAGAAATACAACTTCATTAATATCCTTGCAAAACAAAACTCCTTTTTTCACAAGATCCACCTATACAGGAGAAAAATTGTGTATTCATAAAGCAAATCACTGCATGTTTGCTTAAGCACTGGCATGCATATAACATTTTAATAACCTTACCGATTGCGTATATATCAATCCTTTTAGCTCTTGCATTGTCAGCTTCTGGAATAGTCCTTCTGGAGTTGATGTTTGAAATACCATCAGTTAAAACAATGGCGACATTGGGAACACCTGCTCGATCACCAGCAGATCTCGTGAACATCCTGCTATGCATAGTCTGGATAGCATCGGCAGTATTCGTACTGCCGTATATATACGGAATTTTATCAATAGCAGATTTAACAGCTGTGGTTGTCTTGTACTGATTCAAGTTAAACTGGACTTCAACTTCTGTACTGTATATAAGTACACCAATGCGTACACTCCCTGAGTCAACATCTGCATAGTCTACAAGGTCTTTACAGAAATCACGCATTTTCTGAAAGTTTGGCTCAGTGACACTTGTAGACGCATCAATAATGATAACAAGATCGACTTCTGCCAGCCCGCAACCTGGAGAAAAAATACAAATACAATTTCCAACTATTGAACACAATGATTTAGAAGGTCCAGACTTTTATACATGTCTTGAGAATTTAACCCGGCAAGGTAAGTAGAACATGTATGTAGTTTAAAATGCACAATGTGTAAGCAAACAAGTTACACGTGGTACCAGTAATCGAAGTATTATTGCGTTATGTGTTTTGCAGCAAATATAAAAGTGCATATTATTGTTAAGTAAGAGAATCATATAATTTTCTTGAAGATGAAAGTTAATGAATTGAAATCCAGTCTTAAAATATTTTAAATCTTTTAATAGTTACTTTTGACAAAACTGAAGTCATTACTGAATATAATTCATATTCATGTTAAATTCTATGTTAATTCTAATGTTATTTAATAGCCTTAAACAATAAGTATACAAAACCGTAAAACAAAAAACAAAAAAACATTTGTAAATTTGTCATTATGTTTTAAGGTAATGGGCACGTAATCATAATCGGTAAATTACGTATTCTTCGCGTGATTTTTCGGCATTTTCCGTGTTTTTTCCCCGGAAACCCAAGTTGCGTGTTATGCTACATATACATCCGAAGAATCCCGAAGTGCCTTTGCAGAATACGTAATCACACGAACATTGCCGAGAGTCTTTACAGGTCCATTACCTTAGAGCTCAGGGACGTCCTTTAACTGACATGCGTACGGTCGTCTTTTTGATTAAGACGTCGTCCTTTAATTGACACGGTCATGTTTTAATTGACACGCTCATATCTTACCTGGTTGCTTAGTAGGTGCTAGTGTTGTTATTTCTGGTTCAGCTAAAATATATTTGAAACATAAAATATGAAAATAATGAGGTTGTGAAAATAATTATTTCGTTAAATTTTTTTTTAATGGTCACGGATAAACCAGTCAATTTCGGAATGACTCTATATAAGAAAACAGCACTAATATAAACGTGGTTCGAACAGTTAGTTATAAAACCAAATCGAAAAATGAATATGTACGTAGTACCTGACGATATAATAATCAACTTCTTAAGTAGCGGAATGTAACCTTCAAAGGACTTAAATCAACATATTATTAAGTGTATGTAAATGAAATATTTAGATGTATCTTATAGTATCAGAATAATGTACATTTTCTAGAATGACAAAGTTATGTTCAAAAGAATAAAGTCTATTATTCAGTTTTCGCCTACTTGGACACAATGCAGAGAAAATCTTTCTGTCAAGGCCTTCGAGCTCCTCGAAGTTTTGCACATTGAAACTGTTCTCGCTAGCTGGTACAGAAGCAATGCCATCCAATTCTCTAGTATCCCGTAGACCAATGCCAACAGCATAAATATGAATATTTTTTGCTCTGGCAGCCTGTAAAATTCGCGAATGCATGTGATGATTTAAGAATCAACTTTGACTAGAAATAACTGAATGCGTATGTATTGTTACTGTAGCAAGTCGGTTCTTCCTTTTGCTCTATGAAGTTATATTTATTTATGACGATTTATGTCATCAATCTTTGATTAATATAACGGAATGTCGTTCTACTAAATGACAAGTATACAAAACTGTGTTAATTTTCCGTGACTTGGTATTATGATTTTACATGTTCGATCCTTGCATCTGACTAACCATGATGTCAATGATACTGAGAAATAATACAATTTGTAAAATCACAAAAACCGAGGAATTCTGAAAAAAAAATCAGCTTGATAAACATAAAAACTCATGAATAAATAATATTATTCCCATCTTGATAAGCAATGGGAAATAACACAGATTTTAATTAAAAAACCAATGGACAGCTATTGTAAAATGATTTCTAACGTGATACACAGCGGGAAATTTACTAAGTAGTAAGAAAAGAGTGGGAGCACGTTTACTGGAAATTATATACAAATTTGTCATATATAATGAGTAGTTATTAACATTTTCTCAGTTAGTTCAAAGCCGTATTTATATTAGCAACTAACATATCATATCATTCCACAATACATACTGCAGAACAAACATAAAAAATAGTTAAAAAGACGTGGTCTGTTGCACCAAGACAAATCTAACTCTTACGGCACATTAACATGGACCCAGTGGAATTTGACATTTATCTCAGTTAATGCATCTTCCGAGTATTTTTCCTCACTTAAACCTCTAACAAGTGAAATTTCATTTTTACCTCAGCATTTGGTATAGTTTTTCTTGAATTGATGTTCGATATACCGTCAGTAACTACTATACAAGTATTAGGGACGTCAGGACGGTCTCCATTCCTCGACGTGAACATGACGTTTTGCATTGTTGCCAGAGCGTCAGCGGTGTTAGTACTTCCATAGATGTAAGGGATATTGTCTATGGCGTTAAAGACTTCAGCCTTGGTAGAATACCGGTTCAGATGGAACTGTATCTCGACCTCTGTGCTGTAGATGAGTATACCGACACGGACAGCTCCTGATGAATATACGAACTTGTTACAGAAATTATACATTTAGATTAGTAACCATATATATAAATTTGTTGTAAAACAATTGTAAGGTTAACAAGAGTACAAGAATGTCACAATATACGCCCGTCACAGCAAATTTCTTTACTCTAGCACCTGTATTTGCAAATGAAATTTTAACTTTGTGGTTGTTATGTAATAACTAAGTGTTTTGTTTTTCTAAGTCCACAAAAAAACTCCTTACCAGGTAGAGATACCTTAAAATACAACTAAAATTGGAAAGTAACATCTATGTTGTACCACAGAAAAGTGGTCTTGGTTTTTCCCTACGGTCAATTATAAAAAAGTTACAATATAAGTTATTTATAGTAACAACTAAGGGAAGTTAATCTTAAAAAAAAAAAAAAAAAAAAAAAAAAAAAAATCAAAAAAAAAATTGTAACTCCTCACAAAAATCTTTACCAGGTAGAGACTGGTCAAAATACATCTCAAAATTGGATGTAGCATGCATATTGTACTACAGAAAAGTGGTCTCGATTTTTCCCTATGACTAGTAATGAAAAAGTTACAATATAAGCTATTTATAGTAACAACAAAGGGAAGTAATTCGAAAGAAGGGAACTGCGCATGACACTTCGTCTCATGATGGTGTATAATTGTGTCAAGTTACATCAAAATCCCTCCATGCATGAAGAAGAAATGCTTCGGACAAAGTCATTCTTGTATCTGACCTTTGGCCTCTAAGTGTGACCTTGACCTTAGACCTAGGGACCTGGTTCTTGCGCATGACACTACGTCTCGTGGTGGTGAACATTTGTGCCAAGTTATATCAAAATCCCTCTATTCATGAAGAAGACATGCTCCGGACAAGGTTTTCATTCTTGTATCCTTTGACCTCTAAGTGTGACCTTGACCTTAGACCTAGAGACCTGGTTCTTGCGCATGGCACTCCGCCTCATGGTGGTGAACATTTGTGCCAAGTTATATCAAAATCCCTCTATGCATGAAGAAGAAATGCTCCGGACAAAGTTTTCATTCTTGTATCCTTTGACCTCTAAGTGTGACCTTGACCTTAGACCTAGGGACCTGGTTCTTGCGCATGACACTCCTTCTCATGATGATGAACAATTGTGCCAACTTTCATCAAAATCCCTCTATGCATGAAGAAGATATGCTCCGGACAAAGTCATTCTTGAATTTGACCTTTGACCTCTAAGTGTGACCTTGACCTTAGACCTAGAGACCTGGTTCTTGCGCATGACACTCCGTCTCATGTTTGTGAACAACTGTGCCAAGTTTCATCAAAATCCCTTCATGCATGTAGAAGATATGCTCCGGACAAGGTCTGTGGACGCCGCCCGCCCGCCAGGGGCGTTCCCATAATACGTCCCGTTTTTCAAACGGGCGTATAAAAAGCATACCAGTTTTGTAAAAGAACATCAACTGCGATTCCATGTAAGATTTTTAAAAGTAATTTGGATGATTTCAGGTAGGTTAAAAGCATGATGTTCACGTGATAAAATTGAATTGTGAATACTGCGCCGGTTCTAACCTATGCAACTTTGAACCCATTCCTTCAAAGAGTATGATGAATTGAACATACCAAATTGCTATGGTCTATTATGTTAAATTAAGAAAGGGCTGTAATTATAGAACAAAAACCGATGGAAAATGTCTATTATTTACGGTCGTCTTCATGTCAAGAACCTTCATCTGTGAAACTTCCAAGCATATCCTTTCAATAGTGTTTGAGGAGTTGAAAACAATAGACTTTTCTCTATATTCTATAAAAAAAATAATCAATGCAAAAGTTCCTTCCTTTTTTCGTCATCTGCACATCACGCTTCTTCATTGTTGAAAGCTTGACGCAAACCAGACCGATGTGACGCAAACCTGGCCAATGTGACGCGAACCAGGCCAATGTGACGCAAACCAGGCCAATGGCGTGAGAAGAATTAGACACATATGATTTTACTCCATATTCTATCTAATGAAACTATCAAAAGGCCATAACTGCGGTAAATATAGTAGGGAGGGGTTTGACACATAAGATTTCGGAAAGTATGTACAGACAGACGGACTTACGGACAACAGCAACGCTATAGCCCCCCCCCCCCCCCACACACACACACATAAATGCGGGGGCATAAAAGGAAAATGTTTCTTTTTTTCTTTTATGTCATTTGTTGAATGTTCGTAAGCATACAGTGTTCAGTGTATGACAAAAGATATAATCGGTAATATTGGTAAAGTTTGTTAGAAGTTCTTATAAAAACAGCTGCACAAACCTGAATCAATGTCTGATTTTCGGAGAAGATCTTTCGTGAATTTCAACTGTTTCTTGTAATTAGCCTCCGTCACACTTGTTGATGCATCAATTATAATCACAAGATCTGAATTGCCAAGTTTGCATTCTGGCTGTGCTGCAAAATGAATCAACAATATTTTGCTTTTAATTCAGTTGTATTGATACTGACTGCACTATGTCATTTTGCTACGAAACTTATAGAATTAGTTGGAGGTTATCAAGGATCAAGCTATTATAAATGTTTCATTTATACATAGTTTTAGAAAATTCAAAATGCGTTGCACATCCATCCATTTCTGTATTTATTTGCGAACGTTGGCGAGTAGCTTAAATGCACAAAGTTTCTTTACAAATTCCTGGATAGTATTTTGAAAGTTTTCCAAGAATCTTTCTCCGCAGTATTTTTGTTCTACCAGATTTCATTCTTTAAAGAGCTTATTGTGTACTAAGTTATATATTGAGGTTACAAAGAATATTTATTTTCATTTGAATACATGTAATTCACTTTCTCAAATTAACAGTGTTGTGTTTCTAGTTGAAACAGCTGCATGTGCAAATATAATAATTCGAAATAGAAGGATTAATTTAATATGATTCTACTAGGCTAAAGTAATTTAAAACTAAACCCATAATAAAATGAAAGAATGCAAATTAAAATGTTATACAAATTAACTAAATAAAATAAAGAAAGAAAAAGTTAAGGACTTAACCTTTAAGAAAGGTTAGATAACAGAAATTAGAAATAAAACTATTAAATATGTTAATAATCACAATAACCAAGTTACACATTTACATTAAACAACCAAAACAAGCAATAAGACATGCTTATATGTTAATATCTTACCATCTTTCGATCTTCCGAAAATGGCAACAAGACACATAAAGAAACACGTGTATACAACGAATAAAGCAACAACAGACATATACTTGATCCTTAAACCGCGCAATTGTGCGTTAATTAGGAAACGCTATCAAAAAGGAGCGCAAATTCATGATAAAAGACAAGAAACTGCGCAGCTTAAACGAGCTGTGCGCTTACAAAATGTATCATTCAAAATATGTACAACATAGTGAACAGTTTTGCGCATGTACATCTGAAAAACAACAAAACTCTCAATACAAGCACCATTCGTTTACCAAGTACCTTAAGCATCTAGGCAGACATCTTAGCTGAAAGTAACAATATATATCTATGTGCTAATAACTTGCATAGCAACACCGTGAAAACCATGAAATACTTGTGCAGCTTTGAGCATGGTAATACAAATTCTGATATGCATGTAATAAACAATGATATATGAAGTCATGGGTAACACAGTTATCATTTGTTTCTGTGTAGAAAAGGTACGCTTGCATTGCATAAAGTGCCGAATCCAGAACTGCGTGTAAAATTTGTGTATGGTGCCAATATGACGTCACTGCTGACGTCATATACTGCTTCGCGCGCTGTGTGTATTAAACCAATATATCGATATGTTATTTTTTGTATTTATCCCATTTCCTTAATCTTAAATACATGTATTTTTCCATATACCCATATACTGCTACATAATAAACACAGTTTACAATAAAAAAATTATTACTATCTTGGTATATGCTCTGGACATTATACCACCATTACCCAGCATTCCATAATCAACAATACAATACGTGATACATTTATTACAAATACATATGTATAGAAAGCGGTCTTCATTTCCATATGTGGTAAAGCATATTAGAGCGTACATTTACCCGCATACACCATTTGTAAAATACATGTACACACCAATTCCGTGAAACTACCAATTCAAATATTTTCCTATATCGTAATTTACCATAACGACCCATGCAAACGAATGTGAATATGTCATCAATACGTAATTCCATTTCGTCAAACTTTGGAAGAAGCAGCGCAGATTCTGTTGCAATATAGTCAGCTACATTATTAAACTCAGCCGATGACTCTATTTTAATTCCTATAAGAAGTAAACGTATTCCTTCCATTGTCAATGCCTTTAAATTCTCCCGAGATCTTCTTGACGCCAAATCTGACTTTCCATCAGTAATTATAACTGCAATATTTGGCACATCTTCTCTGTCACCATGTACCTTCGTGAACATGAAATTTTTCAAAAAATCTATTCCATCCGAAAATGGCCACTGGCTACTGGGCCGTCTAGTATTTAGGATAGCTTTCATTAAGTCTTTATTTGTTCTGTAGTTATTCAAATGAAACAAAAAAGAATCGTACACTAACATCCCAACCTGAACACGACCTTCATCAACGTTAACTGCAGAGGCGAAATCGTGAATAGTTTTCAACACCTTTTCAAACTCTGGTTCTCTCACGTTTTCAGACAAGTCAAGAACAAATATTATGTCAAAATCTTGCTGTCCGCATGCTACAATAGTAACGCCGTATTTGTTAGCAATAGGTAGTATGAATTTGAGCAACAAGCTGAGATTTATGTTCTTAAACAGTCCTGGTGGGAGGAATTCTTTTGTAAACTTAAACTTGTTCAGAATGTAAACTTACTTATAAACTCTTAAACATGTCGCCTGTAATAATTACTAAGTGATGTTTAGAAGTACAGTTGAAACTAGATATTTCGAACTCTCTTCTCTAAAAAAGTCCGGCTATCTCAAGTCCCATCCCGAAAACACGTGCAGAAAATATCAATTGAGCCGTGCCATGAGAAAACCGACATAGTGGGTTTGCGACCAGCATGGATCCAGACCAGCCTGCGTGTCCGCACAGTCTGGTCAGGCTCCATGCTGTTCGCTTTTAAGCCTATTGGAATTGGAGAAACTGTTAGCGAACAGCATGGATCCTGACCAGACTGCGCGGATGCGCAGGCTGGTCTGGATCCATGCTGGTCGCAAACCCACTATGTTGGTTTTCTCATGGCACGGCTCAATTTAAGTCGAATATGGCTTATCTCGAAGTAAAACGCCCGATTATTTGGAGCTGGAGACACCGAGTTTTAATTTGATTTCAATTTTTAACAGAGAGTAGGAAGAATATCAAATATATAGCTGTAATTTATCACTTACATAGTCTCGGGAGGTCAGAGTTAACTATCACATCTAAAAAGAAATTAGAATGAATTATACTTAAATATATAAAAACCTGAAAAAATACATGAAAACTTCATATATTTTAACACAAAATTAATAGCTATTGCATTTTCTGTTTTTAAATCGTCGTTATTTAGTACTATTCACATCATACGCGCAAGATTACATGTTTCGGGTGGATCTACACTAAGTATTCGAATGACCACCTACACTTTCACTTTTGTTGTGCAAAAATCAGAAATTATGGGGAGAAGATCATCAATAGATGTAGTTCTTACCATTGCAGGTAGATCGAAATAGTGTGTCAAGTTTAAATTCTAATTCGTCAAATCTATCAACATTAAGCCTATTTTCAGGTCGACCAGCTATTCCATCTAACTCAAGCGTATTACTCAATCCAACTCCTATTGCTAACAAAATAATTCCTTTCTCTCTAGCTTGGTCCGCCTCAGGAATAACTTTGTGATAGTCAATATTAGAAACACCATCAGTTATTATTATTCCAATTTTATCTGCTTCTGTTCTGGCCCCATGTTTGTTTGTGAACATTTCATTTCTCATTACATTGATCGCCCCTGCAGTATTAGTGCTTCCTGCCATGTATTCAATACTATCCAAAGCGTCAAACAGCTCCTTTTCTGTCTTAAACTCGTTCAAATGGAACTGTACTGAAGTATGTGTGCTGTAAATAAGCATTCCAATCCTTGTTTTTCCCAAGTCTACGTCTGCACTGGCAATGAATGATTTCGTTGCATCAAGCATAGTTCGAAAGTTCTTCTTTCCCAAACTCGTCGATGAATCCAGTGCAAAAACAACATCTAATGCTGTACTTGAACAAACTGTAACAAAAGTAACAGGTGTTACCTTTTTGAGTTACCGTATCAAATCATATTGGCACCCCTTTACCATCATTTAGCTAACTATCACAGATAATTGTTGTTCTTGCATTTACTTGCTTGCTTGCTGCTTCGCTGGCTTGCCGTTTAACTTTGCCAATTGCAGGGTCTCAATGCATGTTGTTTTGCAGAAACTCGTTTCTGTGGCTGTGTTGTACATTCTAGCGATGCTTTGCTATGTTGAAAACTATGGTCAAACTAAGTAAGACCTGTGCAATTAACAATGTGGAATCATGCGCATGCTATTACATATTTTGATATAGGTAACAATGTGTGTGAAGGTAGTTTATCAATAATTTGGGACAGAATAAAGCCAATTTTCGTTAGGCTAGCTGATTTTATAAATGCTGAGGATTCGATATTGATTATTTGCAGAAGGCGACGGCGCAACAGTATTTTAAACGTCGCTTGCAAACCAAGTTGGCTTGAACATCATGTTAGAACACAGTGTGAGTGTTAAAAAAATCGATGACGACACATAAAAAGAAATAGTGAATTGAAAAAACTAATTATTTAGATCGAAAAGCAAGTGAACAGAGTGGAACCAGGCACCTCACAAAAGACGCTGCAGAACTGTGACTGTAATATAAGAGGCAGATTGAGAGTTGCCAATTACATGTGACAAGACAGCATATGATACTTCAGCCAAACCAACCAAACCCCATGTGAACACCAAGAAACAAATATAATGTTTAAATCACAGACTTACATATATCGGGAATATGAGTTGTTTCCCATGCTGTAAAGTATCAAAGTATTTATTGTATATCAAAACGTATATATTATCTTAAAATTGTGTGTCGCAAAGATAAAACCAATCGATTATTCTAATTATATTCTACTTTTGATATTAAAATTTACCAATAATACAATTTAAGTCACTCTTAGTTTATCAGAAAAGTAAACATTTTCATTTGTTTTGAAATAGATAATCAAAAACGTTTAAATAAAAATATGTGAACAAAATTTAAAGAACTCTGAACTAAGATTTAAATTAATCGTAAAGGGGGAGAGAGAGCGCCAAGAATATACTGAAGATGCCACTATCGTTTCAATTATAAGTCACAATTAGATTTTTCTATTGAACAAATATGTTTACAACCATTACCAACACAAAGCGATTTGTACACAGCATCAAGATTAATTTCTAACTCTTCAAATTTTTCAATGTCAAATCTTTTTGCTGAGTTTCCAGCTATTGCATCGAGTTCTTCAGTTTTGGAAACACCAACACCAATAGCATATATTTCAATCCCAGACTGCCTTGCTAATTTCGCTTCTGGAATGGTTTCATAATGGTTTATATTCGAGACACCGTCAGTCACAATTACTGCAACATTTGGAATATCTTCTCTATCACCGTAAAATGATGAAAAACTCCGTGTCCGCATAGTCTTTATTGCATCAGCTGTATTGGTATCGCCGTACCTATAGTCTATTTCATCTATTGCGTTCAGGAGTTGTTCTTTCGTTTTATAAGTTTTAAGGTCGAATTCAACATGGACTCTTGTACTGTATGTGATAATCGCTATTTGGGTATTTCCAGAATCTATGTCGGCGTCGCTAACAAAACCTTTCACTGCCGATATCATCACCCGGAAGTTGTCCTCATTAACACTTGTGGAAGTGTCCAAGACGAAAACTAGGTCAATATTGGTACGAGTGCAAGCTGTATCGAATAAACAGAGGATAAGTGGTTTTATTTTCATACATAACGATGTTTTTTCTTAGATACTTGCGAAAAATGGCGTCTAAGCTGATCTGTTTTGTCTAATTATTTGAATAACAGAAAAGGAGGAAACCTCGCCATCTATTGTGTCACAAAAAGCCGTAAGCGGCGTGTTGCTATTTCGATAAGAAATAGAGTGTTGACAATATTTCAGAAAAAAACTTGGTAAACAGGGTAACATAAATACTTTTTTTCTTAAACGCACCGTAAATATTTTTTTAAAGAAACTTTGTACCATGAAGTTATGTCCGTTGACATTTGAAATGCTGTAATAAGTTATTGTGTAACCTTTATTTAGTTAAGGTAAGTTTAATGACCATTGTTTTAATTTATATAACGGGTCATTTATCAGTACTTTAGCAATTAGAAATGTTTCAAGATGTACAGAAGTGGAACATATAATCTGAAAGAACTTGGTGGTTTGCCATCAATAAATCACCTTGAGGCTTGAGGACGGCAGTAAGACAATGTGAAGTCCAACAATACTGTTTTATTGTATAAGGATTTCCACGGATATATTTCTTTAAATGTCGAAAGAAGCGATTATATATAAAGGACAATTTCCAGGAAATGTATGATAAATTCAAAAACATCAACGTGAAAAAGATCCATTAATACCTTATTATTTGTAATACATGTAAAGAAATGGTTTGTTTTATAGATTAGCAAAATAATCTATCAACAAAACTTACGGCCTTTAGGTGATGTAGCTATCAGAATTGGTGTTGTTGTTGTAGGCCTTTGCGTTGTTGTTTCTGTAAAAGTATCTTACTAAAATGGTTTTATATCACATGTGAATACAATTACCAGCCAATTATGAACGTCTAGTACTGCACATTTAGGAATTGAAAATCAACACCTGTATTTCTGTTAAAACGCCAGAAATGGAAGTCGACGTAAATTTAATTAGAATTTCGTTGAATAAAAAATCCTTTAAGGAAAATACTATAAAATGTTTATAAAGAACACCCTGATTCTATAGCAAGTAACTGCCAGTTACAATAATTTAATGTCTTATAAAGCATTAATTATATATTTGATTATTGCTGCAATTTTAACTTAACAAAAATTGTTCTATAATAAGCTTTGATGTGTATGTATTCATAACTTATTAGTAAGCGTGTTTAGCGTTTTGATTCACAGTTATTTTACAAGCGTGATAAAAGCATGATATGTTTGTGTTTATAAGCATTTGCAACCTAGTTGTCCGTGAAACAATGATGAACCGCTTGATATTATCTATTATTTCTGCCTATACATCGATAGTGCGATGTCGTGAACAGCGAACAGCCTCATACACGACAGTAATGATCATAGAGTCAGTAGTTAATGTTATTGAAGTGGTATTTATAGAATAATATATACTGCTTTCCACATTATCTTGGATACGCAAGGCCGCCAAACTATATACTGAAATGTGAGACTATTAGTTAAGCTTGTAATGTGCTTCACCTTAGAATGAACTCCATGCTGTTACTCAAGTGTGTATACTGTAGAAAGCGAAGATCATAACACTTTTCAGTTTCATGCATGCATCCCTTTCAAGCGTGAACATCTTTCTAGATGTTGGAAAAGTGAAGCAAACAGTTTATTTGTGATGAATAAAATCGAAGCACGACTGATAAGCTATAGCCATAGATGCATACATTACTGTAATGTTTACCAGGACAAAGATTTCTATATATTCTTTCCATTTTTTCGTCCAATTCATCAAAGTTGTCAATAAAATACCGATTCTCTGTTCTCCCAGCTATTCCATCGAGTTCTGCCGTTGCTGACAATCCTATGCCTATGGCATATATTTGAATTCCTTGTGCACGTGCCCTGTTTGCTTCCGGTATGGTACTGTTTTGGTTTATTGTTGATTCCCCGTCCGTTATCACTATAGCAACATTTGCAATTTCTGGTCTATCGCCATATTCAGGGCTAAACATTTCTGTCCTCATTAATTTCAAAGCAGCTGCAGTATTTGTACGTCCATACGTATACCGGATTTTAGATATAGCCTCTATAATAGCTGCCTTATTGTTATATGTATTTAAGTGAAACTTAACCTCTGCTTCACTACTGAAGACTAGAACACCAATTCTAACATTGTCACCATCAGTATCAATGTCTCGAACAAGTCTTTGTGAAGATAATAGCATTTTGTTCCAGTTGTCTGGCTGAACACTAGTTGATGCGTCAAGAATTATCACCAAGTCAAATTGTGTACTACCACAAGAATATTTGTCGTCTGCAAATACGAAATGTTAGCAATCTATATTTAGCAACTATGTTAATTCTAATTAAGCCTTTAGTTTTAATACTGACAGTAATTTGATATTTTCTACTCATTCTCTTCAGTAGTTCCCTGTTTCCTCGAACCGACTTTAAACAACATTTATTTATCAATTTCAATAGACAAAACTTACATATATACAAAACTTCACAAGCTTTACTACAAGACATAATTGGTACAATACATAAATAATAACGTTACTCAATAAACTCCCCTGGGCGATAACCTCCCCTAGCACTACATTAATCACTGTGGTCACAAAAACCACATGACCATGAAAATTACACAACCGTTTGAAAGAAATTCAAGTATTATTTTCTTGTTGAATTTTGTTTCATTTTGTCACTCACACTGGTCATAAATGTCTTAAAAATATTCAAAAGGCTTTCAATAATCAAAATGTAAAAACACATGATGAAAATAAAAAAAATTATAAAAATCCTGATAAAAATATCTTTAACGAAAGATGTCTGTTTTCTGTAAGAGGAGATTACTGCGTAGGAGATTGAATACTCACGTTAGACCTGTTTTTTTTTCATAAATATTGAGCTAAAACCGTTACTTAATGACTTACTTATTCAATCGTCCATATAAAAGACCATAACGTATGTTACAAATAGACGACAATCAAAAACCACAAACATACCCTCCACCAACATACATTTATAACAATATTAACAATAACGGATATTGCACTGGTGAAATCGCACGAGATAAACGTGACAGAACACTCAACTTACATGCATGCTTAAGAGGTTTGTTGAACACTGAAAAGAAGAAACAAGAGCTTTGTATAATATGTTTGTATTTATGATACACTTACTTTGATACTTGTAACGTAATCTAAGACTTAAAATACTCTTACCCTATCTGTACATATACACTGGTGTAAATGTAGACGATATTATAACTTATAAAGAAGCTATCATTTAAAGGGCATTCTTGCTTGACAGAACAACTGTTTCTTTACTTTCCATGAAGTTTTAAGGGACTGAGAGACTATCAACAAACTATAAACAAAATATATTTTCAAGTTATCATTACCAACTCTGGGGTAAATACTAAATATGTAAAAATTGTAGAACATTGTAATCGTTGCCCTTGAGTTCCAAGAGACAACTGACTTAAGATGGATTATAGGAACCCTTATGTTAGTCAAATATCTTAAATACTCTACCTACTGCAAGAGCACAATTACCTCTCGACCTTATCTACGGTGCATTCCTACACTACATAATACAAGCATAGAACATACTGCATGAAAAATGACTTATTTTATTTTGAGTGATGAACAATGACAAATGTACAACCTTAGAGTTGATCATATCACTCATACGAAATTTTCGTTAATGCAGTATTCCCCACCCATTTATTTAAATGCGTCGTAATGGATTCTTTCTTGAGGTTACCGACCAGTAATTACAAATGGCAATTTCCGTGATATTACGTATTCTCGTATGCCATTTCGGCATCCTTCGACAATAACAGACATTTCGGCATCTTTCGACAATGGCAGAAAATTGCTATTTCATAACAAACAGATAATGTTGAAAATGGCATACGGTGAATAACGTAATGCCAATAGTTGAAGTATAACATCTAAACCAAACCTTATAATGTTTCATTTGTAAGATGTTAGCGTTGATAAGCATAACCAACATCGATGTACACTACTTATACATGATCATATCCCGTTGAAATTTGTTTCATGTGAAATAAACAGTAATTTAAACATTCACAAGTGTTAGGCTTACCTCCATTTCTATTTGCAAAACGCCTTCCACCTAGCAAGAATAGAACCAAAATTCACAAAAATAATTTTAGTTTTCTAAAAGATATGGCCATATTATCCATAATAGATATCTATTTGAGAGTTACTTTAATGCAGAGTAGATATTTTAACACATTTTAATTGTTACATTTTCATAAGAAGTAATTTCTGATCTGCTCAAAAAATGTACTGGTAGATTGAACTGTGAACTGAATCAGTAAAGTGGAAACATTCTATAAAAGAAGAAACAAGTTGTGTTTATCGTAATATTCCATAACTGAGAACTTACATAAAGATACAATTATTACTCTAACTATGTAATATGGTGCCACTGCTGACGGGAAACATCCTAATAAGCTTTCACAGAAATGTGACACGTTAGAATATAAGACGTGTATTAACTTCAGACATAGACACTGTTCAGAAATGAATACATTGTGGTAAAGTACGTGATAATGGACAAAGTCTGTGTGTTTAACAAAATTTAAGGTGTAATAAGCCAAAGAATTTACTACATTGGTTTGGTGAACACATACTACCGGTATTCAAGAAGAAACGTATGAGTACATTTAAACTCAAGACATACCTTTCACAGTCAACATGAAACAACTTTAGACAAACGATTCGTGTTCATAAAGAAGCAAATGTGAATAAGTATACGTGGCACTAGATGTGAAATTGATACATCATCTTACACAAGATTTAAAATGTGAAATACAATACATTTTCTCGGACATCGACGATTAACACTGTCTTATGTGTGCAACATGAAACATGAATTCGCACTTTAATACACTGTACTTCAAGGCTTCTACAAAAGAAGTTATGTTTGTAACTAACGACAAACTTTTGCAAAGATAAAACAAACGGTCTTAAATTATATTTAGTTAAAACATCAATGCAATCCCACCCGCATTTGATACATAGTACAAACATGTTTGCCTAGAAGGCACTTGAATTTTTTACAGCAATTTAATCACTATGAAAAGCGAGGCCATACTGAGACGCCACGAATACATGCATCGATGTGTTTATTTTACAATGAGGACATATACAATATGTGATATGTATGACGTTAAAACAACTATGCGTGTGGAACAGACCAACGCATAGAACACAAATTGATAAGCGAACTATTTCTTTAACATCTATGCTAATTATAATGTTACATAATGTGTAACGACAGATAACAGTTTATTGCGAAACACATACAGCTAGTTTTAGAAAAAAGCGTTTATCTTTCTGCGTGCGCGGTGACTTGATACCTAGACATGTTTTCGGGAATAAGTCCATTTTGATTTCTGCCAGTCTATCAAAGTCATCAACAACAAACCTATTGTATTGTAGCGGTTTACTTGCAATGCCGTCTAATTCATTTAGACTGTTCAAGTTGATTCCAATTGCAATTACTTGTATCCCATCATCACGGGCAAGTTGAGCTTCAGCACCTACAAGCTGATTATTCACATTCGATATTCCATCGGTTATAATCACTGCAACATTTTTGATGCCGTCACGATCTCCTTGTGCTCTTTGAAACATCTGCGTGCGCATTGTTCGGATTGCATCGGCTGTATTCGTGTTACCGTACTTATATGGTACTTTTTCGATTTTTCGAAGAAGGGCTTCTTTGTCTAATACTTCATTTAGTTGAATGATGATGTCTGATTTAGTGCTAAACGTCATGAGACCTACTCTTACACCGTTAGAATGGAAATTAATGTCAATTACCATCTGCTTGACGGAATTTAGCATTTTCATGAAGTTTGTTGCACCAACACTTGTTGATGAATCAAGTACAAAAACGATGTCGATAAAAGATGGAGGACAATCTGATAAAAAAGATAAATAAAACGACTTTTATTTTTGTCGAGAAGTTGTATTATTATCAAGGTCGGCAGAAAAACATGTTTCTGAATACAAAAGCAAACCATTATGAATTGACATTATTACTTGTAGAAAAGAAACATATTTTCTAGCAAGAGTACTATGGTGGCACTAGGTCGCTCACCTGAGTGTCACAGCTAAACAGGTAATAACTTTGATACGGGTTTATCCAATGTCTGCCAAAGTATTTTCAAAACTGCAGGCTCAGAGAGGTTTGCACAATTTATACTAGAGCAATGAAGGGAAAACTAGACCCACCACCAGCAGTTATCTTTATATGTAAATATATAAAACTGGCTTAAGTTGAGGGTCATCCAAGGAAAAAAGGAAAAAAAAATTAAAATTATTTCAAAATCAGATCAGTGCTTCGGGGGAAGATGGCGTTTGAAAATTTTAAACAATTATTTCAAAGTTAGACGACTGGTTGAGGAGATATGTGGAAATATTTCTTTATTTAGCTCAGCTGTCGTGGCCATTTTGTTGCCGATTTCAAAATAACTTGAACGACGTTATGAGAAGGTCATCCAAGAACATTTTTAAGGATCATCTGGCGGTCATGTTTTTCCCCGAATCGACATAATTTAAACAGTCTTGGTAGAAGGCCACCCAAGAAATATTTGTTTGAAATTATTTTCAAATCAATTCTTCCAGAGGTCTCTGACAAGAAGAATTTTAAATTTTCCATGATATACATATTGGGAAAGGTAACCACGTACCCTGCTGGTCATGTTTTTTTATGAATCAGAATGATTTAAATAATCTTGATAGAGCATCAACTTAGAATGTTTTCTATAAAACTGTTTCAAAATCTGGTTAGCAGTTTCTTTCGAGAAGAGTTTTAGATTTTCATATATTCATTATAAGAATATATATTATTTCCTTATAAGGCGAATGGATCACAATGTTAGAGTCATAAGAGGACCACTTTTCTGAATATACCTTGAAATAGGACAAGCAAATATTTAAAGCTTTTCATTCCCGTCACCAAGTGAACAAGAGTTCTGCATGGAGTGGATTTTCTTGGGTATTAGTAAAAGATGACCACACTACGAAGTTTGGTTGAGTAATTTAGGATGAGATGTCGTTTAAAGAAAAGAATGTGTAAAAGACGGACATCGGACGGATGGACAACGGACGGTGTGCGGTCATGATACCTCACGTAAGCTAAAATCAAATTCAAAATGCCAAATTAATCTTCTTACTTGTGGTAATTTGGTAATATATTTCTTTGATATACTAAATTTAGTATGTGTAACTTGATTATTTTGATTTTCTAATATTTCCTACAAGCTAATTATTAACTATAAAATCATTGAAATATTTCACTTCTGAATATTCAGCCAATTCACACAAAGACTTATTACTTACAAGACAATTTTATGATTCGAAGTAAAGTTAGTTACGTATGGACTTTTACCTTCACATAGCGTCTGCACGAATGAAGGTCCATATGAAACTAAAGCTTCAAAGCTAGAAAGGAATACTCCTGTTCTGTTAGTCGGTGCAGATGATATTTTCTGAAACGCATCATAGTTTCTAAGCTTAACGGCGAAAGTATATAGGTATATTCCTGTGTCTTTTACAAGCTGAGCCTCAGGCAAAGTTTGATCTGTTTCCATGTTTGCCTGTCCGTCCGTTATCAATACAGCAACATTTGGAATATTTTCTCTGTCTCCACCAGCTTTGGTAAAACCACCTTTCGTAAGCACACGAAGTGCAGCAGCAGTGTTTGTGTTACCAAATTCCTGCAGAATATTATCGATTGCCCTTAAAACATCTTCGTTCGTGCTGTAAGTGTTTAAATAAAACTCGAGTTTTGGCTGGCTGTTGAAAGTATAAATTCCAACACGCGTGGTTCCATTGCTAATATCAATTTCAGAAACTATATACTTAAGGAAGTTCTTCATATTTTGAAAATCACGACTGCCCATACTTGACGATGAATCCAGAAGAAATATCATATCCACCTGGATAAGACTACAAACTGGAAAAAGATATAATTTAAGGAGCACATCATCTACATATCGGTACGTATTATAGAATAGAATATAAAGCTCTGCATAAGCAAAACATTTTCAATATTTAACTGTTGCATAAGTGTCTATAGCTGTCCAATCACAGTTACATCGATGGCAAGAGAAATTTGTTTGTTTTGGACAAAGGAGTACATTTGAACGATTCATTTGAGCATTAGAGAATGAATTATGTGTTTCTCACACTTGTTATCGTAAGTACTTCTGCCAAGTTTAAATAAAATTGAACTGAAAGAAATAAAGTTATGGCCCAAACAATAATATGCATTTTCAAGGTAGTTTCTGAGTCATCATCACCTGCTCCTTGAACATGATGATATTAAAGAGGCAATACTAAGTGCAATTGTAATGTTTTAAGGAATATTCTTGGAAACCTTTATTAAAGTCAGAATATTGGTGACAACTGTATGGTTTAGATCAGAAGATCTTTATCTTAGATCCTTATGACCCAGTGCCCTAAAAGATAGGAGGTGAGAGAAACTTAAAAATATTGTACGCATATTTTAGCTTAGCAAAAATAATATGGCCCATACAAGAAGTAGCAACTACATTTCCCAAAAATGAACAAAATGCCTAAAATACATAATAAAACAAAGAACCGAACTTGAAAGTACAATAACTGAAGCACTTCAGAACTTGTATGACCTTGACTTTGAAGAAAGACATATGGTTACTAATCATCACACAACAAAGAAAAATCCCGACAAGAGTAACAAACTATTTAATTTCTGTAAATTCCTGAATAAATCTAACCACTTACTGTGAAAGTAAGTTTTTGACTAGACCTTATTTGGTGTCAGAAAATTATTTTAATAAAATATTAGCGGCTGTGAAAATACTTGTACAACTATAACATGTAACTTTATTTCTTTATTAATCATATAAATATAAGCTATATTCTTTACGTTGCCGTTTCGGCACATACTAAAATGCGGCTTTCATTTGCGTATTTGTCGTGTTGAGCGACCTATACAGTTTCCACTTTTTCTATTTCACCAAAGTAAGACACAAATTGTATACATCAACTCTGTACATGTAGCAATATAATGCATTTCTTTATTCAGATGATAAGCTGTCGACTTGTATTTGGGGATTCAAAAGTCTAATAATGATAAGAAGCTTGAGCCAACAATAAATATGCCATCAAGGTTGTAGCAGAATATCTTAGGCAAAACTTCAATTACATAATCTATAGAAACTGGTTTAAACACATAGATTTCTAAATTTGACCTCAATTTTGAATTCTTTGTTACCAACATCAAGAATCAGTGTCGTAACTACATAAACAAGAGATGTCTCCATAGGATGACACATGCCCCCGAAGGCACTTTGAATGAATAGTTATGGCCGATGTTAGAGTTTAGGACCTTTGACCTACGGAGCTGGGTCTTGCGAACGACACGTCGTCTTTCTGTGTCACACATTCATGCGTAGTTATTTTAAAATCCATGCATGAATGACAATGATATGGACCGGACACGTCCATCAATGCACTATCATGAAAAATGACCTTTATGGTCAAAGTGTGACCTTGACCTTTGAGCTACGGACCTGGGTCTTGCGTGTGACACGTCGTCCTACTGTGGTACACATTCATGCCAAGTTATTTGAAAATCCATCCATCGATTACAAAGATATGGACCGGACACGCCCATCAATGCACTATCCTTTATTGTCTAAGTGTGACCTTGACCTTTGAGCTACGGACCTGGGTCTTGCGCGCGATACGTCGTCTTACTGTGGTACACATTTATGCCAAGTTATTTGAAAATCCATCCATCGATGACAAAGATATGGTCCGGACACGCCCATCAATGCACTAATCTTTAACGTCTAAGTGTGACCTTGACCTTTGAGCTACGGACCTGGGTCTTGCGCGCGACACGTCGTCTTACTGTGGTACACATTCATGCCAAGTTATTTGAAAATCCATCCATCGATGACAAAGATATGGACCGGACACGCCCATCAATGCACTATCCTTTAATGTCTAAGTGTGACCTTGACCTTTGAGCTACGGACCTGGGTCTTGCGCGCGACATGTCGTCTTACTGTAGTACACATTCACGCCAAGTTATTTGAAAATCCATCCATCGATGACAAAGATATGGACCGGACACGAAAATTGCGGACAGACTGACAGACCGACAGACTGACAGACTGACAGACCGACAGACCGACAGACGGTTCAAAAAACTATATGCCTCCCTTCGGGGGCATAAAAAATAAAACTAGAAGATGTTTTTTTTTAAGAAAAGCACAGGTGATCTGCCCCCAACCCTGTGAATGGAGAGTTCCAATTTCAGGATATGACGCAAAAGCAAAGATTCCGTTTCGACACAAACACAAGATTCTATGCATGTGTCCAAACCCTTGAAGTGTACTTCATGGGAAAGTGGTCATAGGCAATGGTCAAGGTCATACAGTTTTATTGGGTAACCAAAAACTAATCATTGACTCCTAAATTATAAGCCTGTAGTAGAAAGGTTGTAGGTCTGGTCAATCTTAAGATCAAAGTTTCATTTTAGTTACTACCCATGACCTTGCAGTGTACCCAAAATTAAGCTTAGTGTCGATGTTTAAATTAGAGTTCAACTTAGGTCAAATCCAGGTCAAACTTTTCTTTCGGCATTACACGACTTTATGAGGTCCAAATTATAGGTATCTCCTTAAAACTTGAAATACGGTGATTAAAGTTTGAAATAGTCATAGTCAATTGATAAATGTAAGTTTGTGTACGGCGACTGTGGCTGACGAAACAAAAACATATGCATGTGTGGCGAACATTTGAGACATGTAGCAATAGAAATTATTTGGTCTCAGCTCAAAATCAAAATGAAATTTTAACGTTGGAATTCAGAACTACAATGTGGTCAAAAATTTTGATAGCTTCCTTAAAATTAAGTATGTCCCCTTGGGTTTAATTTGTAAAAGAACAGTGTACATTTCTCAGACAGCACAACCTATACACTGGCCAAATTAAACAGGGCCTTACTGATGGAATGTAAGGTATCACTAGGTAAATCCCGTTCAATTTTATTTCTGAATCATTTGCATAGTCAAATTAACGTACCTTAGAATTAAAGAGGTCATGATCAAAGTTCAATTAAATTCTTTCGTTACAAAAATCTTATCAGAGTAACCAAAAATTTAATGGCGTAAGGTGGGGAAATAGTGAAAGTAGTAACTTACTCAAAATGCAATGTAGAATCTACAATATGAAATAATCAAATACATGTTTCAAACGTAATGCCTTTTAAAAAAGAAAGTAGTTCTACTGGTCAAAAAATGTCAAATACGTGCACAATCATTATATTCGTGGGGACTAATTTGTGGACGTGCGTCTGAAGTCAATCCACTAAAAGTATCCAACAATCAAGTAAATCCCATGTCAGTTTATTTGAAATCCAGAATTCATTTTGTCCTCAATTGCGTTTGTACCAAAACACGAAATTTTCCCACGAATGAATATACAGTTCTATTAAAGTCAATGTGAATCGGACCTTTTAATAGACCACTGAGTAAAACTTTAATAAATGATAAGAGAACACAAATGCTATTAACAAGTATCAACAGAAGGCTTTGTTTATCTTGACAAGAATTTTGTAAAATTTATCACACAGATATACGTATTTAAAAGATACCATGGAGCAAATTGTACCATTGTAAGTTTTAGAAAGAGCATCTTGTCTGGAAAGACCAACAAGTTAGAATTCAAACAACACAAAACAGATACCTGAACCCTTGAATTTCCCCCCGAGTTTTAACATCCTTTATTGCTCACCATCTATCTTTCATAAGTATATATCAATAATTACGTTGCATGAATATTACCAAACAATATTTATATATCCTCTCAAAATAAAATATAAAATTCAACAAATATAAAGCTAGTCTGTTTTGGACAAGAAATTGTTTAGATGTTTTTTATATAAACTCTTATAAAATTATAGAATAAACAATAGGGCCATAATTCATCTAAATTGTTGAACAAGTCTGATTTTCAGGGGGACACAACTAGGGTACCAATACATCATTCTGACAAAGTTTGGTCAAAATCCCCCCAGTAGTTTCTGAGGAGATGCGATAACGAGAAATTGTTAACGGACGGACGGACGGACGGACTGACGGACGGACGGACGGACGGAATGACGGACGGACGGACCACGGACGCAGAGTGATTTTAATAGCCCACCATCTGATGATGGTGGGCTAAAAAGCACATGTCTCCCCCAAAGCATAGTAGTAATAGGCAAGAAGTCAATAGGGGATATGAGCGAAAAGCAAAGAGACACTGATGGTTGACTTAGCGATTGAAATGCAATAGGGATCATCTACTCGACATGTCCAATCACCCCGTGAAGTTTAAACGTTCTGGGTAAAGTGGTTCTCAAGTTATGTATCGGAAACGGTTTTCCAAGTTCCATGTGACATTGACCTTTAATCAAGTAATTCCAAAAACAATAAGGATCATCTACTCCGTAAGTCCTATCATCCTATGAAGTTTGAAGGTTCTGGATCAGGCGGTTGTCACGTTATTGATCGGAAACGGTTTTCCATATTTAGGCTCCTTTGTCCTTGACCTTTGATCGAGTAACCCCAAAATAAATAACAGTTAGTGTCTGTGCCTTTCCAATCATCCTATGAAGTTTCAACTTTCTGAGTCAAGTTGTTCTCAAGTTATTGATCGGAAACGGTTTTCCATGTTCAGGCTAGTCTGACCTTGACGTTTATAGAGTGACCCTAAAAATAATAGGGGTCATCTTCCCTATAAACTCTATCACCTTACGGTGATTAAAGGTTCTAAGTAAATAGTTCTCAAGTTATTGATTGGAAATGAAGTTTGTCGTACGGACAGACTGATGGACTGACGAACATGGCAAAAACAATATGTCTCCCCAGTGATGGTGGAGGTGGGACATTATGAGACACCAAGATTATTTAGTCAATATGAATTATTTTTCGATTCATCTCGCCCTCGACGGAAGTATTTTTACAAAACTGACTTTTAACGTATGGAATTTGCGAATAACAATAGCGAGTCAGGTAATAAAACAATTTTATCAGCTTGTTAACACTACTATTTCCGTCTTGTTAATCTTATAAACAGAAAACGTGTATATACGTTTTCTCCAGACGTTATGCTACAACCTTATAAACACCTGCACACCAATTAAGCAGTGAGCCTTACCTGATGGTATTCTAGGTTGATCACGGAGCGGTATTTCCTTTCTTATTTGTATTTCTGAAATCATTTGGCTAGTCAATAATCGTACTTAGATACAGTCATTATCATTATCATTCCCAATTAAATTCGTTCTGTTTAAAACAATGGCTTATCAGAAACACACAACACACAAATTGAAATTGTGACGTATAGGGTGGAGAAAAGGAAATAGGTGACAATAGATAAGTCTTACTCAACATGCATGTAGAAATCATACAATATGAGACATATATTCATTTAATAACATGTTTCAAAACGTAATACCAGCCTTTTAAAGACAAGAATTACATGTACCTAACTGGCAAAAATTTGTACAAATACTGTGAAATCATTTATATTCGTGGGGGCCTAATTTTCGTGGATTTCGTGGTTGATTCAATCCACGAAATGTAATCCCAACGAACAAGTAAAATTCCCATTCATTTTATGTTGAAATCCACGAATTCATTTTCCCTCGAAATTGCCGTTTTGACCAAAACCACGAAATTTCATGCCCACGAAATGAAATGATTTTTCAGTATTCTATTAAAGTTCAATGATATGATATAAGACTCTTTTGTAAATATGACCATCTGAGTAAAACCTGTCATATAAGTAAATGATAAGAGACACACAAACTGTTTTAACAGTATCGGAACAGAATGGAATTATGACATTTATCCTGTACCAAGAATTTGTGTAAATATTTCATCACCAACCAGATATACCTGATATTTTAAAAGATACGTCATGAAGCAAATGGTACATTTGTCAAGTTTTAGACAAAGTTGAATGCATGCATTGTCTGGGGAAAGACCGAGGACAAGGTTAGAATTCAAACAACAGCGACAAACAGATTTACATGAACACCTGAATTTCCCACCCGCCAGTTTAAACCATCCCCTCTCACATTCCTCGCTCACCATTCTATCTTTCAATAAGTAATATATGCAATAATTATACGTTTGCAATAAAGTCATAAAACAATATTTATATTATCCCTCCCTCCAAAATAAAAATATAAAATTAACAAATATAATAATTGTTTTTTGGATCAAAGTAAAATTGTTTATGACTGTTTTATAACTAGTAAACTGCTGTACAAAATATAACTCATAAAATAGACGGGTAAATGTATTGTTTCAAGTGTATGCATTTTTACGAATGATACCCTATACGTATAGCTGTAAATTATAAATCACTTACTACGTATTTGAGTTCAGGCTAATTAAAAGTATTTAATGTAATTAACTGTAATGTATTTTATCTTGGAAAATATGTTGCTGCTTATAAGAAACTCATTTTTCATAACTTAAATTATGAAAATAAACAATTGAAGAAAAAGGGTCTAATGGAGAAATGTACATGGCGCTATACAAAACACATCAAACCTGAAAACGGCGGTGGTGCTAGGGTGATAAATCTCTCGGAAGTGGTCATTACTTTTTGGGCTGAAAAAAAAACAAGGTTGAAAAGTAAATATATTGTTTGATGATTATGTGTTTAAAGAATTTTTTAGTAAGATATCAGTTAAATTGCATTTATTATACAGATGTATAGAATTTATCAATAACAAATTTTCATTTTCTGAGTAATGTTTATAATTTTTTATGAAACAATTTTCAAACGAATGTAAGGGATTTCAACATCGAAACAAGAATATTATCCCCGTGTACAACTTTTAACATTAAGTCAAACCAATTCTTAATCATGTCGTCTTTCATTGTTATGCTGCCGGCCAACCTTGTATACAAGCTAGCAAAATCTTATTCATATAAGAAATATAATGATAGAGAATGTTACATATCAAGTTGTTAGATCCCACCAGTAAAGCGGCCATCCAGCTGGCTTATAGAAGGTCGGTGGTTCTACCAAAGTACCTGCCCATGATGAAGTAATGCATGGAGGGACACCTGGGATATTCCTCCACCATCAAAGCTGGAAAGTCGTCATATGTCGGTGCGACGTTAAACCCAAACAAAACAAAACAAAACCAGTAAAGCGCAATTTTATTACATAACCTTGTTTATTGCATCGTGGAGATAAATGTTGTTTTATGTTGGATTTAGAGTCACGCCGGCACAAATTAAGTTTTACTTTAATATAACAGGTTTAACTCTCGTACAAATCGGCCAGCAGCGTCAATTAAATTATTATGCCCATATCTTTCTAACGTATTGCGGAGGCAACCTTTTATGAAATGCCTAACACTGCTATGTTATTTGAATTAGTATAAAGTGAACTAAAATTGGACAAATAACGTCTGTTGAAGATTACGAATATATACTTTGCAAAGCACACGGAGTAAAATGATAATGGACAATATTAGAGAAGTGGTAGGAACGCACAATGTCTGTGACATGTTTGTTCTCTTTTTTGTGCCCTAGAAAATGGTAGCATGGATACTGTGTTGCGTATACAATTTTGCCATAAATATCAATGCCGAGTTCAATTAGAAATGAATGTATGTAACAAAGATGTAGCTTGGACAAGGAAGTGCGGAATGTACAGTTCGACTTCCAACTTGTATAAAAGAAGATTTGGAAAGTTTAAATAAAATTAAAACATGAATAATAAAGTTATGGTGAAATATCTAAAACCAAATGAAAGCCTAAGAGTCGATCAGATTGAGCTTTAAATGGCATATTTTCAATGTCTGTTGTGACTCTATTTTCAGATTTTTCTTTCGTGCTTGCGCCGAGCGGTAGTTGCTTTCCTTTAAAGTTAATAAAAAGGATGCAAAGAACCTTACTTGTTGTAGTTGTTGTTGTCGTCGTTGCTTTTCTTGTTGTAGTATCTTCTTTTTTCTTAGAAACTGCAAATGTAAATTGTTTCGGTTCTTGAAATTCTAACTCCCGAATTATGTTGTTAGAGTACTATTACAAAATATTCAGCACGATGAAAGAGTTTTCAAGAGAGTCATGATGACCCTGAATCGCACACCTGAGTAATATGAGCCACATGTTCCAAATGGCAAACTGATGCTAAAATATTAAGAAGTAGGTCAGTAGGTCACATTCATAGTCACTGAAAGTCAGTTGTAAGATCAGTGTGCAAAACTGTATATGTCATCCAAATTTAAAGGATGTATCTTAAAAAACAAGAAAGTAGGTCTGTAGGTCAAGGTAACGGTCAAGTGACCCCTAATCACTTGGGGTCATCAGGAAATTATAATTAAACAGTCTAGGAAATATGATCTGATAAGTTTTGAAGTATTTTTTCCTATATAACTCATATAACAAGTGACTTTCAGGGCGGGGCCTCTTTTTCACCCAAGGAGCATAATTTGAACAATCTTGTTAGAGATCAACTAGGCAATGCGACATAGCAAATATCAAAGACCTAGATCTTGTGGTTTCAGACAAGAAGATTTTGTTTCCCATATAAGTCTATGTTAAACCTGGGACCCCCAGGCTCTTTTCATCCATGGGGCATAATTTGAAAAGTTTGGTAGAGGAAAACTTGGCAAGGCAACCTACCAAATATCAAAAGCCTATGCCTGGCAGGTTCAGGCAAGAAGATTTTAAAGTGATTCCTATAAAAGTCTATGTAAAACATGAGACCCCCGGGACAGGGCCTCTTTTCACCCCTGGATTATAATTTGAACTCTTTTGGAAGAGAACCATAAGGCAATGCAACATACACAATATCAAAGGTCTAGGTCTTGTGGTTTTAGACAAGAAGATTTTTATAGTTTTTTTCCTTTATAAGTTAATGTAAAACTGCACTCCACGGGCATAATTTGAACAATCTTCATAGAGGACAATTAGATGATGTCCCATGCCAAATATCAAGGTTCTAAGCCTTACGGATTTGGATAGGAAGATTTTTAAATTTTTCCTTTCGGTTGCCATGGCAACCACAGTTCTGCATGGAATTTAATTATTGAACAACTTTGAAAGGGGGCAACTAAAGAATCATTCCTATGAAGTTTAGTGTAATTCTGCCCAGTGGTTTTAAAGAAGGATTTTTAGAAAATGTTGACGGACGGAAGACGGACGACGCACAACGGATGACGGACATTGAGCGGCCACAAAAGCTCACCATGAGCCTTTGGCTCAGGTGAGCTAAAAATAACTTGTATTAAAATAACCAGAATAAAAATACAGACATCGATTAACTTTCATTTCCATGGTGAAGATGACGAGAATCCAACATTTTGATGAATTAAACAAAGTAAGAAAGTATAATTACGTGCTAAAATCTTGTCCTGTAGGTCTGCAGCGGCGTCTTTGAGTTGCCCATATCTTTTCACCATCATTACATTTTCAGGCGATGTCGCTAATGTTTCCAATTCTTTTTTATCATTCATCCCTACACCTATTGCAAATATCTTAATCCCTTCTGCAACTACTCTTTCTTTTGTCTCTTCCTGCGATAAAATTAAACTCGAAGTTATTGTTCAAGGAAGGATCAATCCAAGCTTTGAGAAATTCAGAGACTACGAATCCAATCGAATACCAGTCAAATACATGTACTATTTTCCCGGGGACATTACGTGAAGGCCATTCTTCCT
Organism: Mercenaria mercenaria; assembly: GCF_021730395.1. Classification (NCBI taxonomy): domain Eukaryota; kingdom Metazoa; phylum Mollusca; class Bivalvia; order Venerida; family Veneridae; genus Mercenaria; species Mercenaria mercenaria. The sequence goes on from NC_069378.1 coordinate 7,418,283, forward strand.
GAACCGTTGTTACTTAAGAAAACTGTCCATACAGTGTTGTAAGACTGCATGGACGCTTTGACTAACTGCCGCCTCGTAAATATATTCAAATAGATTTTAATAAACTAAATGTTTGCACTGTTACTGTGATTTTGAATACAAGATATCATTTAACCCTTTTCATGCTGGACACGACTGAGTCTGCCTTTGCGACCTATGTAGATCATGATCAGCCTGAATATCTGTTCGCCATTCAGTCAGTATCTTTTGGTAAGAACCCCTTTTAACAGTAAATGGTACTGTCCAAATTGAAAGATGGACAAATCCATTTAAGAAATTTAGCAGGGTAAGGGTTAAGGACGAAATGCTACTTTTTGCGTAAAGACAGGTATATACTACAAAATAATTGGTTTGCTTTCCAGGAGTATCAGAAAATCAAAAACGATGCCAGGATACGGATCTTTTTAACGTCAACACATATTCAAAAACACTCACACAGGTTAAAGTGGTATTAGCCTACCGTTAAAAACAAAGTTTTAGTGATATTATGGAACAGTTTGCCTCAATCAGGTCCCGCATCTGGACATAGGTTCTTGTTCCAAATATTAAGCGTCAAACTCGTCACCTTGTCTTACCTTTAGACCATCAATAATAGATAGATAGATAAATAAATAAATAATTACATAAATAAATAAAAAGAGGAAAACTAACCAACAGGTCAACATTCTCGTTTGAAGGTTCATCAGTGACAAATATCAATGCAGAAGGAACATCTTCACGCCCGTTGAAATAATAGCTCAACATTTGCCGGCCTAAAGCAAGGGCGCCAGAAGCATCCGTTCTGTAAGACCTCATTCGCCGAGGGTCTAAGCCGTCAATCTCTTTCTTCATATCATCGACACTTTGATATCTATTTTATTAAAATTGAATTTAACGGTCTTTATATATGTGTACATTTAACAGATTTTCAAAAATAGACGCAAACTAAAACGTTGGGAACATGTACAGTGCAACCTCTGTAGGATTGCATCGGTTAACGGTAACAATGCAACCACCAAAAAATGTATATTTATTACCAAATTACACTGGGAAAACGCATAACACTTCAACAACATTATGTATTTTAATATTGTTTTATTTCAAATTAAGAAATGACCTCAACCTACAAAACAACAAAATCAGGAAAGAACGATTTGTATATTTATTATCATTAATTGATATTCTATCTGTACTTACTGATTTATGTGAAAGATGACTTCAGGGTCTGCAGCGTAAAACATTAAGCCAATTTGAACATCTTCGTTCTCTACATTAGCATTATCTATTAGTGATTTCAGGAACTGTTGCACTGCTCCAAAATCAAATGGTGATGCTCCAGGTGTGATATGTACCGCTATAACTATGTCGGCCTTACTTGCTTCTGAAAAGGTGTGAAATTAAAATGGTTATTAACCAATGCAATATAGTGTATTGAACTAAACAATATTGAACAAAACCTTCGTTAAACTGTAAACTATACATTTCACATGAAAAAGACCAAGCCAAAAATCAAACTCAGCCGAACCGGCACAAGAACATCAGTGCCAATATGAAAAAAAGTCAAGTTCAATACCAGAAAACAGTGTCAATATTGTATTCAAGTATGTTGATTGGTTAAACTGAGATACGGAATTAAAATCAATACTGGTATTTCATACTGGCCATATTAGTTGACCGCTTGCATTCTTATTGACACTTTCACTTCAGCCATGAGCCAGTGCAGCCACTCTCGGTAAAAATACAGGAAAATAAAGGAAATGATGACTTGCGTTGGCAGTTTTTGAATTTCATGTTTATAAATAATATAATTTTATTAATTTGCTTGGATGTGTTTTCTTACAGAATGAAATACCTACGTGTCTTCATTTACATGTATTAAACAAATTTTGAATTGCTCAAGAGTGTGAAGTAACCTGAAATGACAAGGACCTTTGGGGCAGTTTGGCTATGTCTACTATCGGTCAGATATCAATTCAATCGTGATTATCACCACACTAGTAACAAATATAACATACGGTAAGATGCCACCATTTATGAACGTTTGTCAAATGTTTAGCGGATAAGTCAAATTATGGTTTACTATTGTTAATAATGAAAAATAACAAACATTTACCTGATAGCGGAATCGAGTATGGAGTAGCTGCAACACAAATAAAATGTATGGTTTACTTGCAATCATTTCAATTACATATTATTAAGAATAGCGGCGTGTATTAATAGAACGATTACATCTAAGAAATGTTATTTATAATGAAGACGAGTAACATTGAATTGCTTTCGGTTTTTTTCTTTTTCACAACCAAAAATCCATGTAACAAGAGCTCGTAGAACAAGAAATGCCCCCTTGATACATTCAGTAACTGCACAAGAAACAGAAATTATTTGCTCACTGTAAACAAAAGTTCTATTGTTCTGGTTCAATGTGACCTTCACCTTTGACGTAGTGACCTCAAATTCAAACGGGGTCATCTGCTGGTCATAATCAACCTCTCTATTAAGTTTCGTGATCCTAAGCCCAAGCGTTCTCAAGTTATCGTCCGGAAAGGGTTTAACAGTTCCGGGTCAATGTGACCTTGATATCTGGCCTACTAATCTCAAAATCTATAGGGGTCATCTACTAGTCATGACAAACCTCCCTATCAAGTTTCATGATCCTAGGCCCAAGCGATCTCAAGTAATCGTCCGGAAATGGTTTAACTGTTCCGGGTCACTGTAACCTTGACCTTTGACCTACTGATATCAAAATCAATAGAGGTCATCTGCTGGTCATGATTAACCTCTCTATCAACTTTCATGAACCTTGGCCCAAACATTCTTCAGTTATCGTCTGGAAACCATTTAATTGTTCCTGGCCAATGTGACCTTGAACTTTGACTTAATGACCTCAAAGTCTAAAGGGGTCATCCGCTGGTCATGACTAACCTCCGCATCAATTGTTCTGATCCTAGGCCTAAGCGTTCTTGAGTTATCATCGAGAAACCGTTTTACTGTTCCTGGTCACTGTGACCTTGACCTTTGACCTACTGGCCTCAAAATCTATAGGGACCATCTGCTGGTAATGACCAACGCCCTTATCAACTCTCACGATGCTAGGCCCAAGCATTGTTGAGTTATCATCCGGAAACCGTTTAACTGTTCCGGATCATTGTGGCCTTGAACTTTGACCTACTGACCTCAAAATCAATACGGGTCAGCTGCTGGTCATGACCAACCTCCCTTTCATCTTTGATGATCCTAGGCCCAAGCGTTCTTGAGTTATCATCCGAAAACCGTTTAACTGTTCAGGGTCACTATAACCTTGACCTTTGACATACTGATCTCACAATCAATAGGGGTCATCTGCTGGTGGGGACCAACCTTCCTATCAACTTTCATGACCCTAGGCCCAAGCGTTCTTGAGTTATCATCCGGAAACGGATTGGTCTAAATTCCGACCGACAGATCGCTCGACATCTGCAAAACAATATACCACTCCTTCTTCGAAGGGGGGCATAATACAAATATTCCATGTGGTTAAATAAAGTTACATTATGTCACATTAACAATATGCCGGGTAACTTACTCGCAGTTTCTATTTCTACGTATCTTCATACTTATTTTGCGCATGGTACACGCATACAATTAAATAGTTATCAGAATAATTTACATAATAACAGAAATATTGCAACACGAGTATTCTATCACAAGCCGTTTACATCTTCTGCTTTCAAATAAGAAAACATGATGTTTACTTTTGAAGAAGAAAGTTTTAGATGAATATATCTGATAGTTGTAATTATCATGTTGTACGTAAATGCATAGCCTCAAATCGTTCCCCTTACCTAAAGTAGTGAAAAGGTAAAATTGAAAATTTTACAGGCACAACAATAATAAACACACATGCAAAGAAGAACATATTAAGTACTCTAAATTAGAATGGAACTTATGCAAACGAAATAAAGAGAATACAACCTTTTAACTACCTGTCTGAAGAAAGTATCAGTCTACAAAGATCATGCGTGTTATAGGACAAAAGCTAAAAATAAAAAGACAGCTACACAAGGTGTTATACAGATTTGACAGCTCAAGGGAAAAGATAACAAATGTTAAACATGCACAATGCTTTATTGACAAAAGATTCATCTACAAAACGACACATCTATTTATGCATGCACTGAACAATATACATATATACAAACAGCAACGGAACTATTCTGGACAAAGCAATATGACTTTAACTGACGCAACCCATGCAAACGGCATGTATGAGCTATAAAGCTGGGATTGATAGGACAGGTGGATACCATAACAATGTCTATTTTGCATTTTATTTTTCAATATAACACGGCAAGACATTATACTCAATGCACTGCATATTCTGAAGATATTCTAATGTTCAAATATATGCGGATTCTCAATTTTTATCTACTTTACGGATGCATAATTAATGACTGAACGGTCATGATTCCATGTGCCAAACACTTACAAAAAACCAGAGGAAATTCTGTTATTGTTGATATTGTAGTCTCTGGTGTAGTGACTTTCTTGGTTGTCGGCCTTTCTGTTGGAAGAGGTGTTGTAATTTTTTGAGGTTCCGTATACGGCTCTGTGACTGGTCTCGTCGATTTTCGAGTTGTTGGGTCGGGCTTAGCTGTAGTCTTTAGTGGAGGTTTTGTGGTACGTTTTGGTTTTGGAGTTTTAGGTTTCTTATCGTCAGACGTATCTGTATCAGGCACTTTCAGGTTTTCAACTAAGAAAGTAATTTTTATTTCAACATGGGATTTTGGTTTTTAAGCAATATTCAATAAGTATCATTATCAGTTGTAACAGAAATTCTGTTGTACGCAAAGATCATTGACGGTTAACTATGAACTTCAGTAATTGTAAATATTGAAAATGTTTCTGATGAAAGTGGGTATTTTATTCAATACTTTTTAAATATGGTGTACTTTAATGGGTATTAATAGATCTAACAGCCAGTTGTGATAAGAGAGGTCAGCCAAATATACATTTAAACGTAACGGATACAGAAGTCCAGATGATATACAAAAGAATATTTATATATTAGTTTACGATAAAACTGGAAAACAAAAGATTTTTGTTTCCTAGTAAACGATTTGAATAACAAACATTCAGGCATTTTTGTGAAATACGAACTTACATAGTTTAATCTTAGATAGCTTTTCTCTAAGTACAGCAGAAGTTGCAAAGTCGTCGTATTTCTTTCCGATGAAAGAAAAATCTTTTGCTGGATCACTTGCTAGAGTTTCAATTTCCTTTGTTTCGGCATCTTTAACTCCGATTGCAAAAATGGTAGTTCCACCACGTTTCATTGCTGCAGATTCTTGAATTATATCTGACATATCGGAACTCGACGCACTATCAGTAAAGATCATGAGGAGGTTAGGAACGTCCGGTCTGTCACCTTTCTTTTCAAGTAAGACTTCAGTTTGAACCAGGTTTAGTAATTTCACAATATCGGAACCTTTTGATCTCACAAGTTTTGGTTTAAGTGCCCTCTTTACAGCTTTAAGAAGTTTTTTGGATTTTTTCATTTTCTTCAAATCAAATTCAACTTTAGCATCAGGCCCAAATACGACAAAAGAGACACGAACAGCTCCTGACTCAATGTCCATGTTTGAAACAACATCGTTCATGAATGGTAGTAGCTTTTTCTTGATGTCGGGAATTTTAACATTGTGTGATACATGCACGGCTATTACAACATCTAATTCTTCGAGGTCTGCAATAGAGGTCAGTCAATATCTGTTATGTAACTTGAATAGTATAAGTTTATATTTAAGCTTTATTTAATTGTCGCAAAACTACCGCGCGCGGCGTGCTCGTGATCGAGGAGAAAGACTTTAGAAAAGATAGTACTGAAGTAGAAGTATAGTGAAGGTATGATTCAGTTATATTTGATGACAAAATATATTTAAGACATGTATTTGTTGATCATTAATATGGCGAATATTCAAAGTAATGAATACAAAAGTAATGAATACGATTCCCTTTTTTTGAACCCTTATTCAGTTTACATAGATACAAACTTAAAGAACTGATTATGTTAATGTATTTAATTTTTTGAACATTTCTATGTTGTCTTAAAATGTTTAAACTCAGGCAAGTTTAAAGCCAGGACATTAACTATTTAATTTCTTTTGATGTTTGCATTGTACTTTTCGGTATAAGCTACGCAACAAAAGGAAACTGCACTTATCTCAACTTAAATATTACATTATTTTCGATTTTGCACATGATTACATCATATTTTAGAGGTAACAATTTTAATCTGTCTAGTACTTATCATGCATACACTTGCACAACACAATTCACTCACAAAATGGCCTGAATGCCGCCGCAAATGTTCTAGTTAATTGTCTGTCTTTTGCGAGTTCCATGTGATCACTGACCATGTAACTATTCGTATCCTTATTATCACCAGTCAATATTTCAATTTCGTTTTGCAAATTCGGATCGTTTCCAATTCCGATAGCAAATACTTCAATCCCATCGCTTTTTAATGATTTCGCTACTTCTTTCAGACGATCCTCGTTAAGTTTCTTTGACGCTTGGTCGGAGACAATTATAATTCCATTAGGACTGTTTGGATTATCTCCCTTTTCCTGTGTAAAAACCGAGTCTTCAACATACTGCAACGCGCCAGTTAAGTCAGCAATTTTGTAACGTTTGGTCTTTGGAACTTTCTTAAAAGTTTTCTTTATAGTCTTCTTTTTTTGAAAGTGCTGAAGATCAAAAATCGTTTCAGCGTCTTTCCCGTAAGTAACAATAGCGAATTTTACTTTTTTGTTGTCTGTCCGCATAGCAAGTGTACTTAGATATTTAAGCAGGTATTTCTTAAACAGCTTTGTCTTGGTTTTCTTTGAGACGTGAATCAGGAACACAATGTCTGCCGCATCGCTATCTGAAAAGGCTTCTCTTATCATTTTTTGCCATATACGTAACAAACCTTCCAAACTCGTTCATGCGGAAACATTCTTACATAGCATATGTTTTCAGTTATTGCAATGCTGATATTTGTCTTAGAGTTAACGAATTAATACGTTCTGTAATTATGATTTCAGTATATGCATTTTTATTTTAACCAATCAGAACATGTTCGAATGAATAGAGTAAGAAAAATATGCAGTTATTTCAGGGTTCGAACCCGGGACCTCTCGCTTACAAAGCAAGTGGCCTACCGACTGAGCTAACCGGTCATCTGACACAATACGACATAAGAATTGTAAATATTAAAAGTCAAGGCTACAGGTAGATTTGCAAAATGTTGTAAGCTAGGCTCTGATTGGCTAGCGAAAGGGTCGTCAGAACGAGGCCATGAATAGGTCGTTCTCAGATCCTATGCGTAGCGTAATAGGATATGTACTTTAGTCAGATTGAGTTACTTGGGTAAAGTAAATACATTTCATATACATGTCAAGGTTATATATAAATTTTAATCCAGTTATGGATATACATGTTTCTACTGTACATAGATATGGTAAACTTTAGATAAAGACTTCTTCATTTATGCATTCAAATGAACGGTTGTCTACGGTGGTTATAAATATTTGCATATTATGCTTACGTTGCAATAGGTGAAGAATGGATAAAATTGTTCATATCTGTAATAGTTTCGATTATATCAGAAACTTTTTTTTTCATTTTTTTTTCTTTTTGGTTAAATAAGAATTAATTAAAATGGGTAGGGCCAATGCAAACTTTCATTTTAAAGAGAAAAGTGTTAGGGGTGGGACTTGTATGTGATGGGACACATAATTATAGCATGCGTACTGTAAAATAATGATACAACACTCTTTCAACAACACGGATGTGAAAAGCATGGTAAAGTTTGCATTCTGCAAAATAAAATACATTTAATGTTATTAAGTGTACAAACAAAGATAATAGTTAAATAAAAGACACGTTTTCTTAATATACACAGGAAATATTTCAAAGGCACATCTTTAACACATACATTATTCGGCAGTGTCCGTATGGGCAGATTAGAAGTTATAAAACCAATATTTAATTGTGTTATTTAAAGGTAAGATGAAGCAATTAAAGATATGCCTTTAGAAATGTTCAGTATTCTGCATAAAGATATTAAATATTTTAACATTGTCAATAATGCATATTAATCAGAATATATGACTTTTTTAGTAAACATGAAAAAGATAGGAGTAGAAACGTAGAAAACATTTAAGCGCATTAGTCATAAACTACGAATATTGTGTTTCTTAACATAAGATCTTTAACTGATGCCACTACTAGCCTCATCAAAGTTTTAAGTCGTGAAATCATCTTCACATACAGTTAAGTTTAACTTTTCTGATTAAAAGATGCATAAATATAAATTTACAATCCTTTCAGCTGGTAAAATATATTTATCTTGAATGTGCTTTTTAAGGTGAAATTAGTTTCCCGAAACATTATGTCCAGTTTTTTATATTTTCTGGTCCTTTTAGATCATGAGTCCATTAAAGAGATGTGTAATAGAGTTCCGCTTAAGCCGGTGATAGGGGGCGTGAGAGGTGTTGCACATTTTATTACCTCTCACGAACAGACTCATCAAACCGAGTCTGCTTTTATTCTTTTTTGTTGCATTCTATGCTTCAAAAAGATTGTTTAAAGATTTTATTTCTATCTAATACCAAACTTATACAATAAAGCGGATATTTTTCTTGTGTTTTAAAAACATTAACAACCATGCCTAAACCTTTTCAAACGCAAAGGTCGGATACAGTTTGGAAAGTCATTAAACTGTGTCTTAAGTCATTATCATAAATCGTCAGTGCTATCAATCAGCTGCCGAATACTATTTGATGATTCAACATACATCTCACTCGGCTGAAGGGCCGTAAAAGAATATATATGCCAGTCCAGTACGGATATAAATTTAGATATATTTCCAGTGCATATGGCTACATGAGTATTTTGAAATATAATTGCTTATTTCTCTCGAAAACTTTTTAAAAAAGTGGAAAAAAACTGAAACGTCACACCTAATTTTTTTTCTAATATTCTAGTTTACTTTACTGACCATCTAGTCAAGCATACACATGCCAATCAGTGAGCCAATCGTTTATATCTTATATCTTACTCCGGCCAATAACTTTTTCAGTTCATATCAACGTTAAGTTAGTCTAGGAATTCATACCTAGTTGAATCATCGAACAATTTAATACCGACAAGTGTAACGAATACATATCATTGACAGGAAGGGAAAAATAAGACTTACCATGTGATATCTATTAATAGTATTCGTTATATACGGCTTAAACATATTACAATATAATAATTTTGAGGTAACGCATAAAACGAAATATAGAGACAATTCTATAGCAAGTCATGCATCAGTTACTTACTCATGACAGTGGTGGCGGTGGTGGTTGTGGATGGAGCTGAAATTTATATAGTCATAATATACTCATAGCAGACAATATCTGTAGGGACAAGAAAAACGAGATTGCAATAACGTTAGGAAAGGGAATACAATATTTCATGTACAACTTATGTTCAGTTTATTTAGTGAAATTGAAACAAATACAATATCTGATTCAATAAACTGTTTTCACTTTTTTAGAACTAAAATATAAAAGTGAGTTTCCCTCTTCCAAGCATTAGTTTATATGTAGGTTAAATATATTCAATTTTATAATCATAAGTCACTAAACACGTACCGAGACGGACCTTGTTTTCTTGATATGTTTCCAGTTCCATAAGAATTAAAGAGTTCATATGAATAAGAGTTCAGTGAATAAAGGTTCCTAATGATCTACAGTATTCTAGATTAGATTTTTTTCCTTAATTGGATTTGCAAATAAGGCTTTGATATAAACATTTTTCGTCATATATAAAACAAAAGATAAGACCTAATGTCAGTTTGATTAGCAGATTAAACAATACTGAAAATATAGGCTTTCTGACTGATGGTAATAAGTCTGTAAAGGAAACAGAAAACATAGAGAAGTTTGCCTTTCAAACGACGTAGTTTTCTTAATACTTATTTCGATAACAGTTTAATCTTTACGAAACGTTTAAGTAAGCCCAAGGTAAACTTACTTGTAGTTGATGACGTTGTTGTTGTTGTTTCAAACGCCGGAATAACTAATGGAAAACCTTCTGTTCTTACTGAAATAATTGAGAAACCGGAAGCGGAAATAATTCATTTTGGAACTGTATAAGAACATAACTATAAACAAAACTCGGGCAACAGTACAGCCTTTAAGAGTCTAGGACAATCTAAAAAATCCATTTGAAATAAATGAAGCAATGAGGATACTTCACGTGATTGATTGAACTATGCATTAAATATGATAAACACAACTTCCAGATAACAGGTCATTGACATGAATATCTAACTCGATCATCAAATGCAAAATGAGGCTGAAACGATGCTTTTTTATTCTAGAAACCTATAATAATTGAGCCGCACCATGAGAAAACCAACATAGTGCATTTGCGACCTCTTCGCTTTCAAAGCTTATTGCAATTGGAGAAACCGTTAGCGAACAGTATGGATCCTGACCAGACTGCGCGGATGCGCAAATGCTCTATGTTGGTTTTTCATAGTTCGCCTCATATCAATATTATCAAAAGTTATTCTTACATCCAACAAAGGCTTCCTGTAGTCTGTATTCTTGACCACTTAAACCAGTTGTACTGTTGACCATAAGTGCATAATCAGGCGAAGATGCAAGTCCATACAGCTCATCGGGGTATGTTACATTTATACCGACCGTGTATATAGCTGTTCCTGCAGCTGAAAATATAAAATTGTAGTCTGTCAATATAAGATGGCAGCAGAATATAAGATTATAAGATGTAAGTCTATATAGCTCATCTGTGTATGTTACATTTATACAAACCATGTATATAGCTATTCCTGCAGCTGAAAATATAAAATTGTAGTCTATATAGCTCATTGGGGTATGTTACATTTATACCAGCCATGTATATAGCTATTCCTGCAACTGAAAATATAAAATTGCAGTCTATATAGTTCAACGAGGTATGTTTAATGTGTACCCACCTTGTTTATACCTGTTTCTGCAGCGGCTGTACATATAACATGTCCGTATAATTTATTGGGGTATACTTAGTATTTCATTTATACCCTTCGTGTATTTTGCCGTTCCTGCAGCTGCATATATAAGATATCGTCGGGGAATGTTACTTTTATACCAATCTTGCATGTAGCAGTTTCTGCAGCAGTAATTATTAAACATTACTCCATAAAGAACACCAGGAATATTGTCCTTTTTCTGACTCTTTGGGATCATAAAGAGCATTCAGTTTCATTAAAATAGAACATCTTAAGCCGGTGCTACGGTGAGGGGTGGGGTGACGGATATTGCCGCTTTCATTACTTTCACGAAAAAAACAAAGCAAAATATCAAACAGGGAGCGCCACGCACCAAAAGCGCAGCCTCCCCAAAACGTACTCCCCAGCACGCAAACGCGTGCACCACACACACACACACAAAGCTTACACATCAGGACAAAACGAACAACACACACACACACACACACCCAAAGCCAACACACAAGGACAAGACGAACAATAAGCATATACACACGCGCGCACACAAAGTCAACACACAAGGACAAAACGAACAAACAAAGGAACACAGTGCGGCACCGCCCTGGAACGGTCAGTGGCAAAAACACCACTGGGGAGCTTAAACCGGCTTATGGTGCGCACCCAACCTCACTCTTACCCCCACCATGTTCCAAAGACATGGGACAGTGTAAATAAAAGTAATCCCCTCCAGGTGAATCTCTAACACACGTAATGGAAACAAAAAGGCATGGCATGTAAAACACAAAAATGCTCGTGTATAAATATATAAAAAGCAAACCTTAAGAACCAAAAACGTATGTACTCAATGCCTTTTCAAAAGACAGAGCAACAAGAGAAACACCCTTAAGGGCCCGACGAAACAGGCCAGAAGACAAATATCAAAACAGTTCAGTCCTGGTAGGATTTAAACACTGCTCATCATAGAGTCCTCCCCCTCTTCCGTCAGGAAGACCTAGTCAAACCGAGTGTGCTATTGATTTGCCTTGTTGCATTCTATGCTTGCAATGGATCGTCGTATATATTTCATTAACCATTAACTAACCCAACAACATTCTTTAAGTGTCATGTGGTGGCTATATAATGTCTCCAAGTACTTGGACACTGTATTGTTATATTTTCTGGTCTGCTATTATTTCTCTTGGTTGCATCATAAGCGTGCAAAGAATCTTCCTATATATTTCATTTATATCCATCATGTATGTAGCTGCTTCTGCAGCTGTCAATATAAGACATAAATCCACATAGCTCATCGGAATATATAACCACCGTTTACATAGCTGTTTATATTTGGTTGTTTAAAGTGTGCTGGAACATGAATCAAAGTAGGTCCAGTCACATAAACTGTGTTACACTATGCTCCACATTTACTAGACATACTAGATGCATATTTCTCTATCAAGACATATTGACACAGAGCAAAATCTGATTGCTTTTTAAACATCTAATTCTAACCTTTCAGTTGTTCTGAAGCTTTGATGGTCCCAGAAACATCCGTATCGGCATTTGAATCAGTTATCAGAATGACCAGATTGGGAACATTACGTCTTACCCCTGCCGAGTCTACAAGCAACGAGGTCCTGACTGTATCCAGCCCAGCTGTTATACTTGCAGACTTTGCCCTACACAGACAAAAATCAGTGGTAATGTGTAGGTATTAGTCACTTTAAAATTTTATATATAAAATTTATTGGTTTTATGGTTCATCTGTCTTTCAAAGATATTTTTACATTTCACAGAATGTCTTAACTAAGACAAATATTTGCTTCAGACATGCATACATGTATAAAGCTTAAAATGTGGGTTGGTCTAAAACGTATTCGCTACTCTGAATATTTATTTGGAAAGAATGGTATACCCCTAGTTGAAATAAATGCGGGAAAATATTAAAATATTGATATCTTCAACACTTCAGTAATTCAATTTCAAAAGAAAAATGCACTGTGTGCAAAAGATATCATTTTACCTGTAATTGTAATTAATTTTGTCGATTCCCGATTTAACTTCGTCTTTGGAGTAATAACTATTGAAGTCAAATAAGACAATTCCACGTTTTCGGAACATAGCAGCACCTACTCGTACTTTGTCATCATCAATGGCAGAATACTCAATTGTTGCTTTCATGAAATCTATGACTCTTTGAAAATCTGGTCTCTTCATAGTATGAGAAAAGTGGATGAGAAAAGCAACATCCAGCATTTCACTGCCTGCAAAGAGTTATATAAATTTACGCCTTTACATGAAATGTGTCCAATATTCTCCGTGTGGAAAAATAGTTAAAATGTTATGTGTTTTCACTGAATCCATCTCATACGGTATATTTATTATACATCTGCAATGGCATTTAAGTATGATTAAATAAGATCATTTTAAGGTATGATTTCATTTTTAGAAATTTAGCAGGGTAAGGGTTAAACATGTTAATTGGTGTCAGTTTCCTATGGTTTCCTCCGTAATTAAGGTAATAATATTATGAAAGATAATCAGCCGTATGTATAATATCATTTCTTATAGACCACCTTACACAGTGTATCGCACAGAGATAGGCTTGATTAATTTTATTTTGTTACATTAATTTTTCAAAATCACTGACTGAAGTGTGACAAACTATTTACCTGCGGCAGGTGAATTGTACGCTTGTTCGGCCCCTGTGAACAGAAAATTTTGCAACAATAAACGTAAACGATTTCTTAATTAATCTTATATAATGGCAACAAATCCATTTCAAACGCTTAAAATACTCTTTAAGTCATAATACGTAAATTGATAAAACAACAAAAGGATTTATTACTTTCTAATTTTCTCAAAGAGGACAAAACTAGCATACTTACTTGTAAATATTTGTGCAAACACTATTTCTTTCACTATATCAAGTTCATACACTGAACTCATGATGAATGTGTTTTCTTGTGTAGGTTTACTTGCAATTTCATTTATTTCCTCTTCTGCCTTATCGTCCAAACCATATCCTACAACAAACATATTTGCGCGGGCGTACTTGAGCGCCTCAGCTTCTTGCAGTGTGCGGTACTCATTGCGGTTCGATTTACCAGACGTAAGCAACAAAACAACATTTGGAACCTCTGGTCTGTCGCGGACTAGTACCTGGGAACGGACGCGTCCCAATGCGTCTGCGGTATTCCTTTCACCCGGAATGAAATCAGCAGTGAACATAGCGTCGACCATGTCTGTTCCTTTAGAATATTTATTTAAATCGAACACTACTTCTGGATGTGTGCTGTATGTAACCAGAGCAACTTTTACAGCCCCGGAATCTACGTCAGCGGATTCGAGAAATGATGTTAAAAATGTTTTGACTGTAATTTCTTCATCGAGAGATTCAGTAGTGTTTGAAAACTTGGATGTATCAACAACAAAAACTAGATCCACAGGACTTGAACCTATTCCTGTAAAGAAAGAAATTTTAACGTCACATTCAACATGAATAATGGTAAGATTTTGATAATGTGACTAATTTTGTGTAATTAAAAAAAACAATGACGTTATAATAATTATATCTAAAAATGTTAAATAATATTGGAATGAAAACAAACTTAAGGAAAAGATATGTTAAATACAAGTCTTTTAATATGGCCAAAAGGCTACATAAAGTGTTCGACAATTCTAAATTATTAAATATATGAAAATCGACAATAAAATCATTCGGAATAAATTGACGAGAAGACGAATGGAGTATATTTGAGAGATAGTCATTATGATGATTGCTTAACATTGGAGGAATAAAAAGGGGGTGTTACACCGTTACAATTTCTGAGCTAATATTATGTTATGATACTATCTGGGAACACAATTAACACACATATGTTTGTGGAGATGTGAGTGAAATCATACTTCAAATAACACAGTCATGCACACTAATCAAAACGAAAATGATGGCAATGTATTAATGCTTCCTATGTGGCATCTGGTCAAAAAGAATGAACTGTTGGTTAGCATAATTATTCTAAAGTTATCTGTACCTAAGTTAACACAGAAAGTTCCATTACATAACCAGATGCCTAAAACTATAGATTGTAAAGAATAATACATGCAACTTTGATGTCAGGTTTAAAACTTAAGGCAGTCAACAAAGGATGATTTGAAAGTCTGTAGCATTCAAAAAGATTTCATATGAACGTTGTCTTGATGGTGTTTGGATTAATTTGAAATACTATTCCGACAGAGCTTTACAAATCAAGTTATATCCAAAAGCATTTTGTTAAAACATGTTATCCCTTCTGTTTGTCTTCCACGTTTACACGAAAATGTAGTTGACATCGCGTACCAAGTATCTATTATTCTCCTTTGTTCTCTTAAAGCACTTAAAATTACAATTTGTTGGCAAATTTTGTTCTAGCAGCTATTTTAATATAACAAAAAACAGCTTTAATAATTTCAAAATAATCTGACTGTTGCATGTTTACAGAATAGTGTAACATAAAGTAAACAGAGCTCATGTCATGCATCGTGTACACACAGGGATAGCTCTATGACGAAATTTCTTACCCAAGTCTGGTAGATCACCAAAGTCGCCAAAGTCTGTAAAATGACGTCATAAGTTTGAAAAAAACCGATTAGAGAACTCCAAATAAAGTCAAAAGCACCCGATAAGCATAGGATCCAACATAAGGTGTAGTACACAGTCAATAGTACAAGAAAAGGAGCAAAAATCACGAAAATCGCGAAATAAAAATACCAGTTAACTGTGAGGAAAATGTTGACACATGGTTAAGAATTTAAAACGCAAGAAGCAGCACAGAATAAAAGAAAAGACAATGAGTAAAGGGTGTGGATGAGCGCGCATTAAAAATAATCTGCAAAAATTGAATAGTGAAAATGAACAATAATTTTTGTACAGATGATAGGAAACGAAAATATGTTACACATGTAAGGCAACAATTTACTAAGAATCCGTTAATTAATCTACCTAGATCTACAAATATCTACATTGAGAAATAACTACAACTAAATTTACTAAGTTAAGTAGTAAATATTTAGTTTTTTGTTATATATATTTGGCTTTTTTACGAGCTGCAATTAAAAAACATAATAATTAATACATTTAAATATCTCAAATTAATGTAAGAGTTTACAACATTGATTAAAAGACGTAAAACGTTATATTGAACACGTATCACACAATTAGTTTTTAATTACATATATAAATATAAGAGGGTTACAACATTTACATGACAAAAAGTCAGTTGTAATTTCAGGATCAACGACAAGTAGTAGTAAGATATAATATATACAAAGCACGCCAAAATATATTTGCAAGAACGTCAAAATTGGTTATGACAAAATGCTTTACTACAAATCTTTGAAATTCAATTTTAAATTTCATTGTAATACTGATTTGTTTTATTTTGAAATAATGCTAATAGAAGTATATTGTACTTTATCTATAACTATCTATTACCTTTTATGGTTACAAATCTCCTGATGCGTATATTTTTGTTGTTTATATATATGCGTGTCGTCATATCAAAATGTTTTCTTAAAATATGACGTCATACTGGTATTTGATTTCATCATGGAGAGTTCAATGTTCCATGATCTTAAATGATACACAAAGTTTCACATGCTGGTACTTACTGTATCCAACAAATTAATAACAATTTAAAATTTAACAGAATGTCCACCAGATCTATGGTCCATTTTGAGTATGACGACACAAATGTTTATTAAAGTACAACATATAACTCACCACCCTGGGCGTGTAAGTGACCAATAAAAAACGTCAGCAACACCACGAGGGACAACATTCCTCCCCGAAATCTCCCCTCCATGTTTAACACTTCTGAAAGCAATGATTCAAAGATGAATTATTATAGAATCATCTTGTCTCCGTACTATGGATACCAAAGTAGAAACTAAAAAGCAAAGTAGACTAACACGTTATGACTAGACTTATGTAAGGAACTTAGTTCATTTCAATCTGATTTCAGATTTTATCAGTCAATACGAATATTATTTCATAAAAACTGCCAGAGGAAAAGCACATTTTTTATATAAAATCAAGTGTTGACAAGCGTCAAAATAATGACGGCAACGTAAGATTTCTCTTGTTATTTGAAATTCTAATGTCTTCCATTTATGTTTTTCATTTTGTAATATAATTAAAGCCTCACTTGTTATACCTGTTCGAAACAGTATATAAATATTGCATTCCTGAGACGGTGATATGAAAAATTTTCACCGCGAAATATGTGAATATCGACCGAGGCGCCACCCTCTCTGGAATGCAATATTCATTTTATTATACCGAAATCTTATAAAGGTCAAAACATTTACTGGAAAATGTGCTTCAAATCTGGAGGCTGTAGCTTGAGAAATATGAAAGTAGGTACTAGGTAAAAATCAATGTCAAATTTCAATTCAGAACAAAAAAATATGCACGTGGTCCAAATTTGAAGTCTGTAGCTTCAGAAATGTGAAAGTAGGTCACTAGGTCAATCACAAGATCAAAGTTCATTCCGGTACACAAAACTATGCATGTGGTCCAAATTTGAAGGCTGTAGCATGAGAAATGTGAAAGTAGGTCAATAGGTCAAAATCAATGTCAACTTTCATTTCGGAACACAAAACTATGCATGTGGTCCAAATTTGAAGCCTGTACCTTCAAAAATGTGAAAGTAGGTCACTAGGTCAATGTCAAGGTCAAAGTTATTTTCGGTGCACAAAACTATGCATGTGGTCCAAATTTGAAGGCTGTAGCTTGAGAAATGTGAATGTAGGTCACTAGGTCAAAATCAAGGCCAAATTTCATTTTGGAACACAAAACTATGCATGTGGTCCAAATTTGAAGCCTGTACCTTCAAAAGTGTGAAAGTAGGTCACTAGTCAATGTCATGGTCAAAGTTATTTTCAGTGCACAAAACTATGCATGTGGTCCAAATTTGAAGGTTGTAGCTACAGAAATGTGAAAGTAGGTCACTAGGTCAAAATCAAGGTCAATTCATGTCAAGGTTCATCTTGCCACTCAAAACTATACATGTGGTCCAAATTTGAATGGTGTAGGTTAATGACAAGAAGATTTTAAAAGCATTTCCCTATATAAGTCTATATGAACCATGTGACCCCCGGGGCGGGGCCATATTTAACCCCGGGGGGATAACTTGAACAATCTTGGGAGAGAACCACTAGATGATGTTACATTACAAATATCAAAGCCCTAGGCTTTGTGGTTTGGACAAGAAGATTTTCAAAGTTTTTCCCTATATAAGTCTATGTAAACCATGTGACCCCAGGGCGGGGCCATATTTGACCCTAGGGGTATAATTTAAACAATCCTAGTAGAAGACCACTAGATGATGTCACATACAAAATATCAAAGCCCTAGGCCCTGTGGTTTTGGACAAGCGGTTTTTCAAAGTTTTTCCCTATATAAGTCTATATAAACCATATGACCCAAGGGGCGGGGCCATATTTGACCCCAGGGAAATAATTTGAATCATCTTGGTAGAGGACCACTAGATGATGCTACATACCAAATATCAAAGCCTTAGGCTCTGTGGTTTTGGACAAGAAGATTTTCAAAGTTTTTCCTTATATAAATCTATGTAAATTATAAAAAAATGGCCATAACTCACTCAAATATTGTTTAACCAGTCTGATTTTCAGGGGTACACAACTTGGGTACCAATACATCATTCTGACAAAGTTTGGTCAAAATCCCCCCCCCCCCCCCCCCCCAGTAGTTTCTGAGGAGATACGTTAACGAGAAATTGTTAACGGACGGACGGAAGGACGACGGTCCACGGACACAGAGTGATTTGAATAGCCCACCATCTAATGATGGTGGGATAAAAAAGTAAGAGCCAGGTTCAATAAAATGCTGTTAGACAAAAGCGAAAATGAAAGTACTAAATCTACAACAGCTGGTGCGTGCACTGTTTTTGTGTGCGAAAAAATGACATAAACATATATAAGTTACATTACACGTACTATAATACTAAAGGGAGGTTATCCTAACATTACAGAAAAGATCACTGACAATAATATTAGTTCCCTTATATTTTGCTATCAACGCTTTCATTTTGACGCCATTTTTATCGGTATTAATTTTATAGATTTTATGTAAACTTTATAAGCAAGCATCTAAACGGGATTAACGTATTTCAAGACGTCTTGGAAAACATTTGCCTCTCCCAAGGATTAGGGTAGGCGTTCTTAAGGCACCTGACGAACTTTAAGCATTGCTAGCTAAACAGATAAAACATGAGAATGTTTGACGTTTTGGGAATGTGTCGGATAGATGATTTTGTACTCGCATTCATCATCTGTATTAAATATTACTTCACACAATTTTCTGTATTTTTTGCTTCCTTACAAACGACAATTGCTTTTATATGTGCCTGTTCCCCCTTACAATGAATGTATTATGTACCCAAAAATGTTTAAATTTATCATTATAAAATTGATATGAAAGTGAAACATTGTGTGTGGCAATTCACCTTGATTTATATTGTGCAACACACAATAAATTCACCCTTTAACATTTTAGATTCGATCAAAGGCAATTATGTTCATTTTCATCAGACCGTGATACATTTTTATACAATTAAGTGATTACAGAAATTAAACCAAAATATATATTTTACGCTTATTTACGCTTAACATATCACTATCCATTTAACCATTTTGAGAAAACATAAAAAATATATTTAAGTTCGCCCATAGATTGTTAATATATATTCTTAATGTTATGTCTTCACGTAGTGATTATTTGAGCCGTGCCATGAGAAAACCAACATAGTGGCTTTGCGACCAGCATGGATCCAGACCAGCCTGCGCATCCGCACAGTCTGGTCAGGATCCATGTTGTTCGCTAACAGTTTCTCCAATTCCAATAGGCTTTAAAAGCGAACAGCATGGATCCTGACCAGACTGCGCGGATGTGCAAGCTGGTCTGGATCCATGCTGGTCGCAAAGCCACTATGTTAGTTTTCTCCTGGCGCGGCTCATTTGTCCTTTGCTATCACAGAGTCCATTCAATATTACGAAAAGAAGAGTTCTGCTAAAGCCGGTGATGGATGTTGCACGTTAAATACCTATCATAAACAGACCTATCAAACCGAGTCTATTATTATTTTGTTGCGTACATCCCATGCTTTTGAAGGATCTTTCAGTACATTTTTTTCTAATACATGACTCAAGCTTGTTAAAATAAGGTAATATATTAAAATGGAACAGTAAAATAACAAATCAATATTTTATATGGCTAGTTATCATAACACGTAAAACAAAATATGATTACCATAAAGTTTAAAAGTGATAATTCTAGAAGAAATCTCGGCACTTTCCAGAAAGAAGGGTTTGTTAATATTGTTTCATGTTTGTTAAGAAAGTATTTATCAACTTCTATTTTTAAACTTGGTTTCTCTATTTCAATATGTGTGTAACAGGTGCTTGTTAAATACAGTGATACTGATAACAGTTTTTGTTCTTACATTATTCTGTAACTTGGAAACATACAATCAAATTGGTGAGGACGATCATTATTCATTTGAGCCGTGCCATGAGAAAACCAACATAGTGGCTTTGCGACCAGCATGGATCCAGACCAGTCTGCGCATCCGCGCAGTCTGGTCAGAATCCATGCTGTTCGCTAACAATTTCTCCAATTCCAATAGGCTTTAAAAGCAGACAGCATGGATCCTGAATCCATGCTGGTCGCAAACCCACAATGTTGGTTTTCTCATGGCGCGGCTCATTTCCATTTCCATATTGTTTTAAGCAGTGCTGCAAAGTTTGAAGCAAATTGTATTCAGATAACAAACAGTTAGATCTATCGAGAAAGCTAATACTTCTGCCTTTTTGTTAGAAAATTGATTTGCATATTTCAATTCAGACTGGTACAGTTTAAAGGTTTCTGTAATCTTTAACACTCTGTTTTGTGGGTCAGGAATGCATTAATGTCTACTAAAAAGAGAAGACAATTGTGATACCAGTCTGTACTCGAAGCTCAAAGAGCAACTAAGCGAAAACCGGTTGCTATTATTTGTTTTGTTTCGTTTTTTGCAGGCACTGTCAAATATCACAAGTAAAACAAGTCAAACCCATATGGAATTATTTATAATGTTTGAGAAAAACATCTTGAAAAACCCTTCAGATTTTAAAGTTACCACTTTTTTCTGCACATTTGTTTATAGTCAAACACTTGGCCTGTCACTTCAATTAGAAGAAGTAGGAAAGCGCCTGCCTACAACACCAGAAGATAAAAAAATCAGCACAACACTACAAATGTTAGTGCTAAGCTCTATAATTGGTCTCCCTGTTGACATCGACACCTTAATTACGAAATGAAATTGGCGAAAGTGCACGTTTAAATATGTTGTCTAGCAGTATAGACTACAGAGAGAAAATGTGAGACATGCTATGCATATACTGCACTTGTTTCGCGTATATAGAATCAACCATAAGGTAGCGTATAATTAAAACCTGAATATTGATTTATCGCCTGACAAGTGAAAATAATATGCTGTCACTTAAAGTTACCTTTCATGGAATTGCAAGCATATATACCTTTTATTTACGTTTTCAGACAATGCAAATAGCAATTGTTATATTTAATTTTTATTTTGTTACTTTGCAATCACTAATTTTCTTGGAGTACCGAAACTTATTTTTAAAAAGTGAACTTGAAAGTGTGTTTTCGTCGTTTTTTTTTTTTATACTTAAAAAAAATCTCATGATATAAAAAATCAACAAAGCCAACCGCATGCAGTAGTTCCGAATTTCGGTAAAATAATTTGAACTTAACTTGTATCTTTTGCTTTTGCTTTACGAAGTGTTCACAATTTTTCCACATAATCATTCTTGCGGCCCGACACTGACATAGTTTACATCCGGGTATAGATGTCTGCGCATGCGCCGAGGTTAACTGGCCTCCGTGGCCCAGTGGTTAGGGTCGCTGACTTCACATCACTTGCCCCTCATCGATGTGGGTTCGAGCCTCATTCGGGGCGTTGAATTCTTCATGTGAGGAAGACATGCAGCTGGCTTACGGCAGGTCGGTTATTCTACTAAGGTGCCCGCTCGTGATGAAATATTGCACGGTCTTCCTCTACCATTAAAGCTTTAACTGTTTAGTAGTATTTCCCATTTAAATCTTTGAACGTATGACGATTTTCGTTGCTTCAATATTGAAAACAAAATTATTTGACCACGTACAAAACGTAAAACTTTTGCCCTTTGTTATATAAATATTGCTGCAAACTTTCGACTGACATAACCATTAAAAGAATTCAGGTCGAAACAACATTTTTTTTCAATGACATGACTAAAAGAAAACGTGCCATTTTCTCGCCCAATCGACCAGCCATGCTTGTCACCAGTCTAAGATGTTTTCAATTATTTCGCAGTTATGACAACATCATGCTGTTAGCATACTTTTGTGATTATGATAGATGTGTTTGTTCTCAATAACTTGTTGAAAACTGAGAAAAATGTAGTACAAGTCGCACATATGTCTGAGAAACTTGTTCTCGATAAAACGGCCTCGTGCTGCTAAGAAATGAAAGTAAGTGTCGTGACTGAATGTAACATTTATACTGTTATTACATCTAGAAACTTTTTTTTTTCAATCTGAATGTTATGCCTTAAAAAATATAGATACATTGAGAAGTCCTTAATCTGTGACTGATTACCATAATACGGTTTGACCAGAAAACGATAGAACAAAAGGATACTGCGCTCTCAATAAATTTTTTTTTTTCATTCAGTTGTTAAGTCTGTTTCTACAAATACGATATATTTTAGTAACTGTATAAACCATATCTTTTTTATGAAATTATTTGTGTCAAACAGAGGGATTTTCTTTCCTAAATCATGATCGAGTTCAGCTCTAAATGTTTGTAAGACAAGGTTTTCTGCTGATAAAACGCTTTTGTTTCACAGTATATGGCTAATTACATATAAGTGGTGGCTAAAAGATTTATTACCTCGCTGACATGAGTTTCAGTTATACCCATATGTTTCAAATTTTCAGAAAAGTTCCTAGTCATGACTTGTTCTTTTCTCCTGATCTTAAAAACTCAGTTAATATGCCAAAATAATAAAATGTGTTTCATAATACCACTTGTGGATTGTTAAAACGTAATTAAGACACATGTTTAATTAAACAAATGTTCCTAGTTACCTCATCTATACACATTAAAGACACAGCTTGTCTTAATACCAAAATGTAAAGACTTTTTTGTTCAAAATTGCATTGTCTGTAGAGTGTGTGCAAGCACACTTGATGTATTTTCGAATCGTATTCATGTAAATTAATTATTTTTCATGTAAAGAAAGGTATATTATTAATCCTTACACTAGTCTCCGATCCATTATTAATGCTTATTGATGGGCCACTGGGTGTTGATTATGAAAATATATTTTTTAAAACGAGGTGTTTCAACTATTCTAAACAATATTGAACATTTCATTGATTTTTTAGAGAGCAAACAAGATAAATTTTGTATTATTTCATTATTAAAAAGCTATACAGAGTCACCTCATATTTCTTACTATTTTATAACTTAAAATTCATACTTTCGAAGAAAAGGAAATCCAATCACATCAAAAATTCAAACCGTCTTTTATTCTTTTATTATCGTTCTTTTATTATCATCTTTTTGCAACTTCCTTGTAGTAGTGAACGCACTCAAAATTCTATGAACTATAATTTTATATTCCGCATCATATTTGAATAGACAAAACGCCGCCGTCACTACATGCTTATAAAGCTTACAAGTAACCAGCTGAACTAGTTTTTGTATGAAATCTTTTCCTAAATGTTTGTAAACCACATCTAAGCACACTTGATATGTATATTTAATATTAAAATCACTTTAATAGCATTTTTATGAATCACACAAAGATAGTGTTTCACACAAAGAATATAATTATAGAGTAGTTATATATTTAAATGGGATTTAATGTCAAATGCTTAATAAAGGTTGATCTAATTTTAATATTTATGATAAATGAGCCGCGCCATGACAAAACCAACATAGTGGGTTTGCGACCAGCATGGATCCAAACCAGCCTGCGCATCCGCGCAGTCTGGTCAGGATCCATGCTGTTCGCTAACAGTTTCTCCAATTCCAATAGGCTTTAAAAGCGAACAGCATGGAGCCTGACCAGACTGCGCGGATGCGCAGGCTGGTCTGGATCCATGCTGGTCGCAAACCCACTATGTTGGTTTTCTCATGGCACGGCTCATATATCAACATCCCATAATATTAACCAAAGAATTTCCCTTAGAGGATAGAATTTGAAGAAAAACCTATTAACCCTTTGCCTGCTGGCGGCAGTAATTCTGCCTTTGCGACCAGTGCAGACCAAGATCAGCCTGCACATCCGTGCAGTCTGATCATGGTCTGCACTGTTCGCTATTCAGTCAGTAAATTTTCAGTAAACACCCCTTCGAATAATAAATGGTATTGCCCAAATTAAATGATGGACCAGTCCATTATAGAAATTTAGCAGGCTAAGGGTTAAGCTTAAATGCTGCCTCTCGGCGGTTCTTATCCTAGATAGTTTCTGGTTGCTGAGAAATCTGAGAAAACAAGGTTTTGCTTTCCTTATCATTTATTTCGTAAGAGAAAACATAATAGAATTAAAATCAGCTTATGATCATTTCTTTCTTGTCATTTTGAAATAGTTCCCAATGGGAAATGTCTAGATTTTAACAGATAAAGTATAACTTACTTACACTCAAGGTGATATCCTAATTGAATATTTGCTGCGTGCAATTTGCAACATGTGGCAGCATTTTACTCTGACACCTTATCATCAGAATGTACTTCAGCAGGAGCAAACTTCCAGATTCGCGACATATTTGCGAAATGTAGAAACTCAAATGTTCATTTGCAAATATTTTTTTAAACAAAATGAATATAAACTGCGTCAGTTAATTAGGGGCCGTAATTATTCATATAACAAACATGCGTATTGTCTGTGCAATTCTACAAAAGAAATGCTATCTAAAAACGCTACAAACATAATGCAAATCTATGGTGAAATGCTTCTCGTGTTTTTGGAAAATGACGTGCAGAGATGGTTACACCAAAAATTATCGCCGTTGGTTAAGATAATGTATGGTTAGCTTTCCTCGAGTTTCTTTTTGTTTATTAAAAATCAGTTTTACATAAATTGTTTTTTTTTAAAATCAACCTTATCAATACAGGATCCTACTGGCATCAATGCCGGCATCGTACTATCGTTGTTATATGCAGTAATGTTTTTTGAGCTACGAGAGCCAATGTATTAATATTTCAGCTGTAGGAATGGCTTATAGGACTAGACAGCAATCTTATCGGCATTTTCATTTCATAACAAATTGCAAATTCAGCAGTTTGATTACCCGAGAGGAATTAGTAGACAACATGTGTCAAGATTGGAATAATTGTTTTTTCCAGCAGTCTTCAAGTGCTTATATAATGATTAATGGTTACAGAACTTGCAAAACCTGAGAAGAAAACAAAGGCTGGATATTTATGTCATTGTATTCAAGCTGTTATATTTCTTTTTTTTTTTCCAATGTTTCTTATAAGGAGTCCCAACGACGCAATTTAGGTCATATTACTAATTTTCCAGCTTTTGATGATTTCAGAAGGGCCTAGATGTTCCTCCGTGCATAAAATCAGACACAGGCTAGAACTGGCCAGCACCTCCGGTCTTTTTAAATAGGCTATTTTAATACGAAAAGCTTTGCCACGTTACAAACACTATACCAAGGTACATAGTAACATACCCGCATTTATGTTCTTTTTTCTTTAACAAAAACGAAACGATTGTAAAACCACAATTTTTTATTTCTTTCTGATATAGGAGGCAGAGTGTTTTACGTCTATCTATATTTTAAATTTGTCAATTCTCCAATCATTCCAAATTGTTAGTGTTTAAATTGTTAAAGTATACAACCTGCATTAAATGCTTTCATGTGCATGCCTCGTCGAAAGTAACACAATAAAATCTTTATGAGTGTATAGAAAGTATTAAAAGTTAAAAAGAAATAAGCACTTGACCGTTGTAGGTTTGAAACCACCCTTAGGTGTAAAATTCTTCATGCGAGTAAGCCATACAGAAACGGTATATATAACAACACTGAATCCATCCACGGCACTTAAAAGACTGCTGCCTTGGTAGTTAATAAAAATATTCCTTTTTTTTTTCATACCCCACAGCAAAATGCACAGAAACCGCAGTAACTGTGGTTTATCATAACATAATATTTTTTCATTAAATGCTTTTTAACGAAAATCATACATATGTTTATATACAAAATTTATCTAAGTGAAAGAACACTGACATTTAATATACAGTAAAGTCTGTACTCTAAAGGACATCAGCTGACAGAGTAAATATGGTTTAAGATAAAAATCAATTTATCAAAAGTTGTTATACATCAATGCTATCGCTACAACCGCTTTGCTCCATAATGGCGGGACTATCTGATCTTTTAATCTAGGTTGTTTCAACTGTGAAGGTCATAACTTGCTGATATTGCATTTTTATCGGAAATTCTGGTCTTCAGATCTAATAAAAGACTAAAGTTATTTAGATTGATCCTCATGTCAGGTGGAGCAGGTATTTCTTAAGATATATGATTAGAAAATATAAACGAAGATACTCCTGATATCAAAGAAATAATACCTGCCTGCAATCTCCCAGCTTTACATGATATATTTCCAAGTATTTTAGTCAATAAACTTTTTCAGCATTTGATATATAAGACATTTCGGAAACGCAAATTCAATTCTGATTCAACTCAGATCTTAATGTATAGATTAAAATAAGAAACGGATTATTCTAACAAAGAAATTTTTAGATACTAATATTATTTAAAGTGCCATATAAATACTAGAATAGGAAAGAAAATATATGGGTTTTTTTGTTAGGGTTAAAGTAACACCACCAAAATTAAAGATCGTAAGGCGGCTTCCTAACATTTCTATGG
Organism: Mercenaria mercenaria; assembly: GCF_021730395.1. Classification (NCBI taxonomy): domain Eukaryota; kingdom Metazoa; phylum Mollusca; class Bivalvia; order Venerida; family Veneridae; genus Mercenaria; species Mercenaria mercenaria. Next base: position 7,445,312 of record NC_069378.1, read on the forward strand.
TTGATGAAGACCCCAGGTGCTCCTTTCGGCATTATTTCAGACACTGGCAGGCACCTGGATAGAACCACCAATCTACCGTTAGCAAGCTGAATGACTTCCAAACATGAAAGAATTCTTAAGCCCAAGTGAAAAAAAAAACAACAACAAAGGATAAATATCAAACAGGGAATGCCACTCCTCCCCAAAATACACACTTACATACAAAGCAAACACACGAGGACAAAACAAACAAATACAGGAACACTGTGGGGCACCGCCTTTGAACGATCAGTGGCAAAAACACCACTGTGGAGCTTAAACCGGTTTAAGGTGTGCACCCAACCTCACTCTTACCCCCCACCATGTTCCAAAGTCACGGGAAAGTGTAAATAAAAGTAATCCCCATCGGGTGAATCTCTAAATATAATCTGAAAAGTAGATTCCTCGGAAGCACCGAGAACAATGCAAACAGTGAAAATTGCAGACTCGGTTTGGTTGAGTCTGTTCATGAGCAGTAATGGAAAATGCAACACTGCTCACGCCCCCTAGCACCGGCTTAAGCAGTATTCAATCTTCAAATCTATATGAGTTGAAATCAATGATCCCGAAGGACCAGAAAATATAACAACACTGAGATGAAGTCTAACACACTTAATGGAAACAAAAGGCATGGCATGAAGTTTTGCACTACAGCGATATCAGGCAAGTGATTTTAAAAGAATGAATATAACGGAAATAAATCAACAGGGTATATAAGACTTATTATATAATTTCAACTAGGCTTTAGAGGGGAGGCTGCTGTGTGGCAACACTATCATTGATCCGACAGAAATGACATTTAAGTCATAACAATGACTATAATGAAAAGAAAAACAATACTAGAAATGTGTCACAGACACGGATGCCCCCGCAACTTGAGAAAGGTCACAAGCATGGTACTGCTCACAAACTAAAAGAAGGACCCTTGGCCTTATTTATTTACAAAAAAAATATTGTAGGAAAACCAGAAAATTTAGTAATCTGTATATGTAGTGAAAATTGGCTAAGTTAAACGAAGAATGTGACCTTGACCTTTGAGCTAGTGAAATGGTTGTTGCGCGTGACACATCATCTCTCCATGCTTATTATTTGTGTCAAATTATTTTGAAGTCGGATCATGCATGTCAAAGTTATGGACCGTACACGAAGACCACATTATCAGTATATATGTAGTGAAAATTGGCTAAGTTCAATCAAGGACTGTGACCTTGACCTTTAAGCTAGTGAAATGGTTGTTGCACACGGCACATCGTCTATCCATGCTTATCATTTGTAACAAATTATTCTGAAATCGGACCATGCATATCAAAGTTAAGGCCCGGACACGAACACTACCCTTTCCCGAACACACACACAAACACACACACACACACACACACAAGGACAGGGGTAACACTATATGCCCCCACCCCCATTTTATGGCGGGGGCATAAAATATGATAACAAATATATAACCATGAATAACTGCACATTACACGTTACTTCTGGATCAACCCTCATAAATCGGGAAACATAATAAAGCTATTCATAGCGGACCATACCTTTTAAAGGAAGTAAAGGCAATTTACGTCTCTCATACCTTGAATGCTTTTCTTAAGAACCGTTACAACAGTAATAAAATATGCAATTAAGTGGTAGAATTTGCTTGAAAATTGACATAACCTTGTTACACAAGTATCAACACGTTTTAAAGGTATATCAATGCTTATAGTAATAAAACCGTATTCATTACCTTTTACGACTTCTGCAATCAGTTTTACGCCATCTTTAGTTTCACATTATTTGGTTCGTGGGATGTCTTGAAGATATTGTTTCAAATTTATAGAATATTAAAGACCAGTAAATGGTCAAAAGTGACGTCCATCAAGAAGTCATATATTGTTTTAAAAATTTATGCTTTCTGTCCTCGTAAAATCGTTTAGATCCTGTGATACTTTTTGACTTTTTCAACATGGCGCCATGGAACAATATGATAAACTGACACAGGTTAAGAAGTAATGCTATTCTAATATCTATTTAGTAATTTAATGCAAGATGTAGAAGCGCATGACTGAATTAATATGCTAATAAAATTACGACACATTTGTATAAAACTTGTGAATATTTATGACAAAAGCACGCTTTAGACCCATATATACGTAAGACATGCATGCCACTTATAATATTACTTCGACTGATAACACAAATGACTTACATTAATGCTGTCTTACACTGTTTCAAACTGTTTTTTATCAATAAGAAAAGTCATTACTCAGTGTTTCCCCTGAGTAATGTTCTAACCTAGAGGCCAGCATTTTTTTCCATGAAAGAGGGCTTCACATATATTGGTGCTATACACCAGGCATGTTTATGAACCAGGATGTCCACTCAAATTGGGCTCGAACAGGTTTTCAGCTAAATACTTTCCCACTCTCTGTTCCGGAGACTTTATCTCGTTCGGTCCCTCTGGTTAGATTGCTCTATGACAATTAACAGAAGATGCATTTGGCGTCCGATGTGACTCTCTTTGTATGAAAAGGATCTATGTTTATCATGAAAGGGTGTTACATATAAATCTGGCATAATTTGCTATAATGCTTATAACTAGCATTTCGTCAAAAAAGGCATATGATAGGAGAGGCCGAGTCGAGACAACAAACTGACTTTAAAATTGAGTGAAAATGTAGTCATCATTTATAATATGTTCCAATAGTTAAAAATAGGTAGTTCAGTCAAAAACGGAAACGGGGAGGAGGAGTGGTGCGGTTCTCAAAATAACTCCACAAACTACCACTGATAGAACATTTTGAACAGAAGCCATAATTTCTAAATAAAAGGCATAATTTTGGCAGCAAACAGTGAATCATGGAAATAAAAAAACACATGAATTTTGAATTTTAATCACTCATTAATGACTCATTTACATGAAACAGAAAATTGCAATAAAAAAGGGATTTTTTCCCAGCAATATTGGCTACGAACTTTGGCTCATCACTGCTTTTGCACTTGCCTACTGTTCACTTACCTAGATACATTAAAATGTTCCGTTACATTTCCTTTGGATTATGCAACTCATTGTATACTTGTGCCTTCAATTACAGAATAACTGATTAATGCAAGTTGGTGTTTAAAGTTAATCCAACAATTACATGGCAGATGCAGCTGAAATTGGCATGTAATTCAAAAATACATTCTTTCAAGGCAGAAATTTTACGACATTTGATAAAAATGTAACGAATGATTGAGCAAACATCTGCAAAAATCAGATGCAGGTTTGATCGCTGTACATGTCTTAAACTTTCACGTGCAATCCAAAAATTAAATTAATTCTAAATAGGTTGTATGCATTTATAAATGTTATAGTCAATGACCTTATTTCGAATACATCTGTTAGCTTTTGGACAAACAAACAACAAATAATTAGAACTTGGGGGGGGGGGGGGGTGAGTTATATTGATTAGATTGATTAAAGCCCCATCGTCTTCAAAAGTGTCTGGACAGTGTACATGTCCATAAAAGTTATCCCCGCCAGGTTAATCCTTAACACATGCCATGGTAATAACGCAAGGTATGTAAAGCAAAAGAAAATGTATCTCTCGTTAATTTATATTAAAACATGCCTAAAGACCCATAAGTAACTGCTCAAGTCATACAGAGTGCGATCATTTCATTTCATTTCATTTCATTTGCTCAAAATAAAAATTGTAAAATGTTGAGACTTGATGAAATAAATTAAAACATAAGGTGTTGCATTATATTACAGAAATATGTTTTCTGTCTGTGCAAAGTCATTCGTTTTTGTTAATACGTGAAAGGTTAACGCACGTAACTCGTTCTCGCGAATTAACGTCAGTTGGTGATACGACTGTACCGTGATGTTCAAGATTTCTGTTTAAATCTTCATCGAAATATTGTACAACTAAAAATTAAAGATTTACATCAGTAAATCGTATTCCCTTTTGTAATTGTGTAATGTTTTTACATTGATTGAGATCTTCGCAATCTGGAAATGTCATTAATGTATATTAGCTAGAGAGTTAACGCTGATATTCAAAGGCTGACAGTAAATGATATATTCTGACATTAAGGCCGGTTCGTATTATACTATTTAATAGTATATGTTTTTGTAAGATTGATAAATTTGTGGGTATAGTCTATTGATGTTAAAATAAGTAGCCTTTCTAACGTTTCGTTTCGGTAAGATCGGTCGCAAAGCCACAGTTAGTGTTTTTTGTGTGTGCATATGTATATTAATGTGTTTAGGCCTCACCAAATTAAAAAGTTGTTCATCGGATTTGCCGCTCGTATATTTTCAGAAACACAAAAAAAAATTTTTTTTTTTGTTTTTGGCTTGCGCTCGCCCCATTGAAAAAAATCAATCCAAAATTTTTTGGTGCGCTACTTTTTACGGACGTAAAAGTGTATAAATGCTTATAACTCAAGTCCTAGATTGTTCTCAAATGGGTTATAATCAAAATAAATACAGACTACGCACATATCGTCTATAATAAATCATAGCACTTACATTTAGTTACATTAAAGTTGTTTCCCTTTTATGCAGTTACGCCATTTTCTTCAAATGTTTACCAAATTACATGCTAAAAAAATCGATTTATTTCATTGAAAACTGGATGAAGAAAAGCTTACTAATTTATTTGATAACATCAATCTACATTATTTTGGTAAGGGTAAATACTTATTGATGCATGTCACTTATCTGTTTTCTGTTTTTCCTGTCCAAATGATCAGCATTTGCATACGAAAGTTGGTTGGGTAAGGAATTTACATTATGAATTGTTTTCAGAACCGTTTCGATTTTCAAATTTTCCAATCATTTAGTTGACAAATGTTAATGCTAATGCACGTTAATCTCCATTTCAGACTTTAATGGAGACTTTGTTTCAACAAATTTAATATGTTATGAAAGTTTAAAGTTAGAAAAAGAGCTGTACAATAAGACATCATGCGAGACTTTTCTGAGTTAGAGCTTTACCAGTAAAAAAGGCATGATAGTCAGAAGCTTTGAAAGTACAGAGCTATTGGTCATTATATAAAACTTAGTATTTGAAATTTTGATGTATCAAAAACTTTGTAAAGTCAGCTAAGAATGCTACATTTTCATAGCAGTAAATATTCAAGTCACATTATGTATGTGATAAGTATGGTGTAATATTATGCATTGTTGTTTATTACACATTTTCTAACAGCATTTTCAAAAGCATGCATTATTTGATTACAGTGTATTGTATGACACTGTTAATACATCTTTTTTTCACGAATTCGCTTTGTTGTGCGTCTGCAGGTCAGATTTTCTCAATCCCTGGGGACTTATTTTTCAATTTAAAAGGGCTTTGCATTCTATTTTAAGGTTTTTATTAGTCAGCCGAGAGCCAAATGAAGATAAATATATTTCTTCGCTCTTCGCTCGCTCCTGATTTTATCAAAACCTATACAAATATTTAAATTATTTTTTCGCTCGCCGCCTCAATTTTTTCAGAAAAAAATCCGATGAACAATTTATCAATTTGGTGTGGCCTTATCGTTTGAAAATATAAATGTTATGCAACTGCATATAACCGTCATTTTTCACTAAAAATGCAGAATTTATAGATGTATAATTCCTTAAATTTTATCAGAATGAATGTGTCTACTATATCAATATTTTTTATACAAGTGTAGTTGATACATTAAAAGAAATATTGTATTAACATAATCTAAATCATTTATGTTAAATGAAAAGGTTGCAAAACATATTTGTCAGACCTTCTCCACATTGAAGAGTATGTAATTATATATATGTTTTCACTGTTCGTCATATCTGTATGTATGCTTGTTATGCCATGATGGGCTAATAGCCTCATGGAATAAATGAAATAAAACTGAAACTGAAAAACTATGTTATCATTAAGGTCGGTTTTCTATCATTAAATTGTTAATACGATATAAGGTGTCTCAAAATTTCAAAATGTATCATAAGACCATAAACAGGCTCATGTGATAGGAGTATTGAAGAAGTTGTTACGACAAACGCATTCGAAGTTAAAGCAAGAAAAGAAGTTACATGTTTGTACGACAAAACTCGTTTTGTAAGTATTTAGTGTTTATTCGTATAAAGTTAATGTTTCATTCACAAATTTCTTACCAAGATATCTTTGTAGATTTGTTTTGTAATATTTTATGATGGTAATTTTGATATCGTAAAATATGCTGCAAAATTGCAAAATTCGATGGAAGGCGATGGTATAATCCAATAAAAATAAATGCTTGTGTACTTTTGAATAATTATTAAATGTTTATGCTGATAGTGTGTCTTATATTGTAGCCATTGAACCATTCCTGGTCGCAAAATATAGAATCCCATCGTATGCACAAATTGCCTTTTAATTACGTCAGTGCTGCACTTCTAGCTACCTCAAGATATTTTGATGTTTCCATGTTTCTAAGCATAATTATATTATATAAAATTAGATAAGTTAAAAATAATCAAGCATCATTAAGCTTCCGAATTCTTTGTTTATAGATTCTCGTAAACTGTCATCCACTGAAGAATGGTTATAATTTGAGCCGCACCATGAGAAAACCAATATAGTGCACTTGCAACCAGCATGGATCCAGACCAGCCTGCGCATCCGCGCAGTTTGTTCAGGATCCATGCTGTTCGCTTTCAAAGCCTATTGTAATAAGTGAAACTACTGTTAGCGACAGCATGGATCCTGACCAGACTGCGCGGATGCGCAGGCTGGTCTGTATCCATGCTGGTCGCATATGCACTATGTTGGTTTTCTCATGGTGCGGCTCATTTGTATCAGTCATGATTGCAAATGGTATAAGGGGGAAAGCAAAGTAAATTACATGCAATTATTAACTAAGGCTGCTCTTGCAACTGTTATAAATTAGTTTGCTTTTTTTCTGTAATTTTTTCCAATTAATTTTATGATTTTTTTCTACAGACAATTGCAAATTGTTACTTCTGTTAAACCGTTTACATCTGTTGCTATTAAAAATCGGCATTTTTATGTGTTTTTCAGATCTTTTATCCATTGCATATTTGCCGTGCCTGCAATTTTTGTGCAAATCGTTTGGATTAAACTTGCTCCAAACAGAGGGATTATGTTCTTATACCTTCTTTTGTATTCATTCGAAAAAGTAATTGCTGTGCCAAAACAACTAGGTAAATGTTACAGATTGTTAATAATTTATCATTGATTGATTGACTGCACCAAATGACATTTTATTTTTTTAAACAGTTCATGTTTGCTTTCTTATCAGCCAAGAAAGATAATATGAAAGTGACCTAATCATCAGGAATTATGTTTTATATCCTCAGTAATGATATTTTATGAAAAAATGTAGTGCATGATAATTCAATATATTTGAGCCGTATGATAAATCATTCCGATCCTGTGAGGAAAATTGATTAAATACTATTTTAAGGGAATTTGAATGTACATTATCGTCTTGGATGATATTTTATTTATATAATATTGTGACTTGACGATAAACATACTATACTGTGATTATTTAAACGAATTTTAAAATATGTTTCCGACGAAAAATTAAATAATACATGAACGTGTGTGTCAACTGTTTCCAGAAGTGTAGTTATTGTCAAATGGAGGTCCAGAGCAAAGGATATTCACTACAAAAAAGTATTTATTGTAAACAAACTTGACAAAGGAATCATTCTTTTCAGCAAACGCATAGACTTTACATAATTTAGAACTGTAACAGCCCGGACCTCATGAAAAAAATTCTAGATAAGGAGTTCATAGATGTGAATATTTCTTGATTTGAACAATTGACCTGCCTTACTAGTAGTGATAAAATAAGATGCTTATTGTTTGATCATATTTCTTTAGATCTGATCAAACTGTATATTTCTCAATGCCTGTGTTCAAGTCCAACATTACCCTACCATCATGCAGTAACCGTTTATTGTAGTGTTCATATACTTAGCAAAACATACAGAATGTAATAAATTTATCAAAGGTATACTTCAGGAAATGTGCAGGTCATTGAGGAAGACAGAAGTCTGCTCAGTTCACAAGTGTATGAAATGGAGTCATTCTGAGCCAAATATACAAAATTAAAATGACGGTAAGACACGATGTTTCTGTTAAATAAACTCGAAATGGTAAAAAAATCATAAAAAATAATATGTTTTCAATGCCTTTTTGACTCGTCGGGCTATTTGTCAATAGTTTTTTTACTCTACATGTTTATCAGACAATCATTATGCTTGTTTTGCACCTGTCTGAATAGTTATGAAACTACAACAGTAAAACGCTTTTGCACGTGTTCGCGAGATCCTTTATAAATATTGTTTATTAACAATTGTCGAACAACACTTTCAGTAAGTATAAAGAAAACACATCGAGAAAACAAGTGTGAGAATGATGGGGCTTAGAGCATAGGCGCAAGCACAGGCAAAATTTCTATCTCCTATGTATATCATATTAACATGGGTGCAAGGTCTTGGCACAAGGCTTAAACATATTTAATGTATTTGTGCTGAATCACAGAAATCAAAACTTAAATTACTTATGTAAGAACACTCGTATTGCAAAAGTCATTAACTACTGCATAAAGCAATTACAGTTTTGGCAAAACTGAAAAATGTATGTCCATTTTCTATTTTACCTTTTCCGAGCCTAGCAATTGGTTCTAATATTCTATTGAAGATCATTCGTTTCTGTTCCATTTATTATTAATTTTTAAATCTAATAACTACTTGTTACGTCATAATTTTTATTCCAGTTATCATTCTTAATGTTTGGTATACTTCTGCGGTATAAAATCTCTTTGAAAACGTATTCAGTTTAGTTAAATAATTCATTTAGCTTTTCTCAATCGGGCAGCACTACGCACATTGATTCACTATGCGCTTCGCTTCCAAATAAATATTTTCCCTTGTGTGTGTGTGTGTGTGTGTGTGTGTGTGGCAGTGAGCACATGGTCCAACTTTATAGTGCTGCCTCACTGGAATATCACGCTGTAGACACGTGGCATGATACCCCACCCAGTCACATTATACTGACACCGGGCTGACCAGTCCTAGCATTATCCTCTTAATGCTGAGCGCCAAGCGAGGAAGCTACTAGTACCATTTTTGACGTCTTTGGTATGACGCGGCCGGGGATCGAACCCACGACCTCCCTCACTCGAAGCGGACGCTCTATCACTAGGCTACCGAGGTGGTTTTTCCCTTGTGTTTAAGATGTGAACTGATTACAAAGAAGAAGCCAAAACATTCTTAGAGGATTTTAGAAATCTTGGTAATCCGTTGACGAGTAACACGCGCTTACGAGCAACCTCCTCTTGCATCAGTTATTTCAATATATTTTAGCATCTAAACTTCTTTCACAGCATTAAAAATGATAGCGATTGATTTGCTTTTAGATAATCATCGATAGCAAATAGGAAACCGTAAATCTTTCCTTTTTTAAGAAACGTCAGAATGTTTTCTTTCTTTCTAAGCCTCCTACACATTGCAAGTTTTATTTCATGATATCAAGCGATTGAATCTACGAATTCGTTATATCTTAACTTTGAGAAAAAAATGGGGCAATATGTTAACGAGTTTGAAAAGTACTTTAACTACAATTTAATTACTGACATAATTCTTGAAAGCTCGCTGGCTGCCAAGCTGCCTGTCAAACATCAGTTCCAGTGATAGCAAGCGTGGAAGACGTAAAACGTTGAACAGTTGATAAGCCTGTCCTTTCCCAAATTCCCAATAGTGTATTCATGCAATTAAAATCTTAAGTAGGAAGAAACAAACCACTTCATCTCGACACTACAAGTGTTAAGAAGTGTTTTTGTCTGATGCATGAAGCATCTCAGTAGCTCTTGACTCCTTTGTTTACAGGTTCTTGCATACTCTCATGGTATTACTTAAAAAAACTTATCATCATTCTTACAATAGACCTTACGAGCATGTCAAGCGAAGAAAACTATATTGGCGGCTTTATCAATTGCTTCAAAGAAAAGGCGATATTAATTCCAAGTTATATCTAGTGCTCGTTTTTACATTACATTTTTGTCATGCACGCAATTTAAGTTTTCATCCGGCAATTAGACAGTGTTCTTATATGATTTTTTTGTGTGTAAATTTGGCAAGTAAATGGCGATTAATTAATTGCTTCGCCAAGCATACCAAGATAAAGGTAACGGATTATGAATATCTTGCGACTTATTCTGGTAGATAACGTTTTAACAAAGTTTGAGTATCTTTTTTACATTTTCGTCTGCTTTTGCGTCAGCTGGAAGTTGTATGCAACATTCTATTGACTGTAAGACAAAAGTTTGTTTCAAAATGCCGTATAAGTACTTATACGGTAAACACTGCCAAAGCACCAACATTGTTAAAGATATCAATGACCGATGATTACAAGTTTTGCTATAAGCCTGATCACTTATCAAGTAACACATCCAATAGCCCTACCCTACATCCCCTTATATGCATTTAGATCTGTCCAGAAATAGTTCAATAATTTCTTGACCTTTTTCAAATATTTTTAAAATTCTTGAGCATAAGTGTAAACTGGATAACGTTAAATAAATATGCATGAGAATGAGCTCTGCCTGAGAAGTTTGGCAGATGCACAAGTAAAGGATTCAATCTTACGTGTACATATTATCGTTACATGGTTCACAGAAATGTGTTTTAGGATTTGGCACAGAACAAACATAAAAATGTGTTTTATACATATGCACCGAAAGACAATCACTTTTGCTTTCCCAGAAACAAATTGAATTACTTACGAAAGAACTCTCATGTTGCAAACAATTACATAAAAACTATTAACTTTTCTGCCAAAATAGAAATAGCAGGTTAAATGGTTTAGCAAAATTTCTGTTTGTACTATTTTTAATTTTCATAGTAAAAGAAAAACGGCTGGCGTTTCACTTTCAATCAATACAGTTTAACATAACATTTAGTAGTTACGAGAGATTAATACATTATGTATTTTGCGCTTGCGTTAGAAAATCTCTTTACAAACGCACTCTGCTTTATAAAATTTTCTAATTTAGTCGGCTAGCAGCCTGCCTTTTGTTTGCCTTGTCTTCTACTTGCTCAAGCGCTTCGTTTTTCAGCTGTCTCAAGACAATTTGTAAGTGTTTTTTCGTATTTTTCAAGCATTAGAAAATATAGAACAGATTCAATCAATGATAAAAAATATCCCAAAATGGGAAGCATGCAATCTACACCATGTTAAAATACTTCAAAATCTCTTTCTTATTTTCTGGTTTCTAAACTTCATACACATCAGAAAATTAAGGGTACGTTTTAGTTCAAGTAATCAACTACTCAAAAGTATAAATCATTAAACCTCTTGACTGAACGGCAGTAAGATGTTAACGAAATTGAAATGCACTTTTTGCGTACAGTTTAATAATTGACATGTCCTTAGTTTAATGATTGACATGATCTTTAGTTTAATGATTGACATGATCCTTAGTTTAATGATTGACATGATCTTTAGTTTAATGATTGACATGATCTTTAGTTAAATGATTGACATTATCTTTAATTTGATGATTGACATGATCTTTAATTTAATGATTGGCATGATCCTTTGTTTAATAACTGACATGATCCTTAGTTTAATGATTGACATGAGCCTTAGAAATTCGTGTACTGACAAGTTGTCTTTCAAGCACCAGTTCCAGTGATAACAAACAGAAAATACTGAGGCTGTAGTCGCCATTTCCTTATTTTCCTTGCGGTTGTATTTATGCAATTAAAACAATCATCAGAAAATAAACAAACCATCACAGCTCAACACTACAAGTATTCAAGAGTGTTTCTGTCTGGCGTAATGTAAATAGTTATTTAGCAAATCAGCAACTCTTAAATCCCTTAATGCTGCGATGGAATTAAGATATTATCCACCATAATTACAAATCTTACGTCTTTAGTATAATATACAATATTGCATGGGAGCTTTACCATCGGCTATATCTGCAAATATTACAGGTTGCTTTGTTGAATGTAACTATTTTGATAGATAAATGATTGTCCATGGACAATTGCATTGGCACCTTTGCTGTTAAAACGATTAAGAGACGTTTGATCACTATCTGATTTTGCTACCAGGCTGGAAAGAAATTTAAGGATTTTCAGGGCTATTATGAGGTCTAGGGATCGCGGGGTCGCGAGTTCGATTCTCGGGCTAGGCGTATGTTCTCCGTGACGATTTGATAAAAAACATTGTGTCTGAAATCATTCGTCCTCCACATCTAATCATTTATGTGGAGAAGTTGGCAGTTACTTGCGGAGAACAGGTTTGTACTGGTACAGAATCCAGGAACACTGGTTAGGTTAACTGCCCGACGTTGAAATACTTATGAAAAAACGGCGTTAAACCCAAAAGAAAAAAACAAATACTTGTCATATTTTTGTATGTTTCAGTCCATCTATTATTTAACTAGATTTCACGTATACACGCACACACACACACACGCAAGCACACACTCATGCACGTACACTATTATTGTTTAGGGGCCTCCATGGCCGAGTGGTAAAGGTCGCTGACTTCAAATCACTTGCCTCTCATCGATGTGGGTTCGAGCCTTACTCGGGGCGTTGAACTCTCCATGTGAGAAAGCCATCCAGCTGGCTTACGGAACCGACCCAGGTGCCCGCTCATGATAAAATAATGCAAGAAGGGGCACCTGGGGTCTTCCTTCGAAGCTGGAAAGTCGCCATATGACCTATAATTGTGTCGGTGCGACGTTAAACCCAACGAAATAAATAATTAACTAACATCGTTTCGTTATAGTTTGCAATAAAAATAAAGTTTGCTAAACTACACTTGTGTTTATGGGATATTCCCAAACGTTTTTCGAACATTGTTCATACCTGACATTTTATGTTTAATCCTTGCAAATACTCACAGCAGTTGGTAGACGAAATGCTTATTCAGATTCTTGTCTTCGATTCAAAATCAAATACCGTCTAAAGAGAGCTGCAAAGTTGTGCTGTTAGCTGAAGTCTGTGACTAGTGCATGCTTCTATTCATATCAAATTGGCTTTGGATCACTTACAAACGTTCTTTGATGTACTTATACAACTAATCCAACAATCTTGTCAAATTCAAATGGAAAAGATTGTACCAAAGTTTTCATATCACAAAAGGCTTATTTTAACACTAAATATCAAATGATTTAGTTTGAACTCCTACGATTCCAATACTGCATGCTTACTTCGTGGTTGAGGATCGTTATCTGTCTGTACTTTAATTTAATTCACAGTCAGATATTTCAAACATAAATATTCCTGCTTTAGATAGTATCGTTGTATACTCGTATTCATAGTTTTGTAAAATCAGTTTCGCCAGATAATGACGATGCCTTTTGAATGAACTCCAGTCTTAAGCATCGTGGCAGAAACTTATCAGAAATTTATTCGCAAAGAAAACGTTCACATGATTTTGTCAGACTAGTAGGATTAAGACAAGAAGAAAAAGTACAGGTTTCATTGCATCAGATTACATAAACACTCATCTTATCAACACAATTCATAACTAGTCATAACAATTTACGAAGTCGTTGGTTTCTAAATGGACTTGATCTGATTTTAATCAATTGTTATAAAATAAATTTCACTGTACAATAACTTGAAATACTTAAATTTGTCCTTCATTAAACTGTTATGATTTCAGAGTTGATACGTTAAGTTGTGATACAAGAGTTAAAGGCTTGAAAGTGTTGTTTATTTAAATACATATAGTCTGAGTTAAAGTCTTGAAGTGTTTAGCGTTGATTTAAATAGTCTAAGTTAAAGGCTTGAAACTATTTAGCGTTTATGTGAATAGTCTGCCCCATGTGGACGATCTGTGTATGAAAAGAATTCGAACCTCTTCCTTACCCTTGCATGATCGTAAGAGGCGACTAATAGGGTCTTAACACTTGGTTTTGCTGTACCTTTGTGATTCCAGCAGGTATGCAAATTTTGATTCCATACCTCATGTTTTTTTTCGATGTAAATGAGATGTGAAACCAAAATTTGTCTTCCTGTTTGGCGCCATATAACCAATACTGTGTTGGTGCGCCGAAAAACACAAATAAATAAATAGATTATGTGAACAGTCTGTACTAAAGGCCTGAAAATCTTTAGCGATTATTTGAATAGTCCGAGTAAAAGGCTTGAAAGTGTTCAGCGTTACATGAATAGTTTAAGTCAACGGCTTGAAAGTGTTTAGCGTTTATTTATCCCCCCACCAAAGGTGAAGGGGATATTAGAAATGCTCTCCGTCCGTGCGTCCGTCCGTCCGTCCGTCCGTCCGTGCGTCCGCAACGATCTTTGTCCGGACCATAACTCCAAAAGTACTTGAGGGATTTTCTTCAAACTTCATACACTGATAGAACACATTGGGAGGAAGTGCAGTGTGCAAGAACAATAACTCTACCTTGCCTATTTTTTGAGTTATTCCCCTTTATCTTATTTTCTTAAAAAATTTTGTCCGGAGCATAACTCCAAAAGTACTGGAGGGATTTTCTTCAAACTTCATACACTGATAGAACACATTGGGAGGAAGTGCAGTGTGCAAGAACAATAACTCTACCTTGCCTATTTTTTGAGTTATTCCCCTTTATCATATTTTCTTAAAACATTTTGTCCGGACCATAACCCCAAAAGTACTGGAGGGATTTTCTTCAAACTTCATACACTGATAGAACACATTGGGAGGAAGTGCAGTGTGCAAGAACAATAACTCTACCTTGCCTATTTTTTGAGTTATTCCCCTTTATCATATTTTCTTTAAAAAATTTGTCCGGAGCATATCTTCTTCATGCATGGAGGGATTTTGATATATCTTGGCACAAATGTTTACCACCATGAGGCGGAGTGTCATACGCAGGAACCAGGTCACTAGGCCTAAGGTCAAGGTCACACTTAGAGGCCAAAGGTCAGATACAAGAATGACTTTGTCCGAAGCATTTCTTCTTCATGCATAGAGGGATTTTGATGTAACTTGGCACAATTATACACCATCATGAGACGAAGTGTCATGCGCAGTTCCCTTCTTTAGAATTACTTCCCTTTGTTGTTACTTTAAATAGCTTTTATTGTAACTTTTTCATTACTAGTCGTAGGGAAAAATCGAGACCACTTTTCTGTAGTACAACAAACATGCTAAATCCAATTTTGAGGTGTATTTTGACCAGTCTCTTCCTGATAAAGATTTTTGTGTGGACTTGCAATTTTTTTTTTTTTTTTTTTTTTTTTTTTTAAAGATTAACTTCTCTTAGTTGTTACTATAAATAACTTATATTGTAACATTTTTATAATTGACCCTAGGGAAAAAACAAGACCACTTTTCTGTGGTACAGCATAGATGTTACTCTCCAGTTTTAGGTGTATTTTATTAATTTTATTATATATAAGGTATCTCTACCGTAAGGAGTTTTTTTGTGGACTTTAAAAAACAAAAGACTTACAATGATTACTAAACAACCACAAAATTAACATTCCATTTGCAAATACAGCTGCCCGGTGGGGGGATTAGCCATGTCTGACATGGCTCTTGTTTGAATAGTCTTGAAAGCGCATGTAGTTCATTTGAATGTTCTATTCTACAGATTTCTAAACATTTATTTTATTGGTCGTTTAATTCGAATAAAAGTTTGCATTAGGTTTGTTTACGTTATGTATTCTAGCAGACACGCTGAGAACAGGAAGTTGAAGAGGGTGTAACGATTTACCTTTAACAATAAAGAATATGCATTTTTGTGTAATGTATTGATCTTGACCAAATAAACTTATCTGAAAACTGACAACGTGTGTTGTAAATTCTTTAAAATTGTTACATTACACTACACAACAAGTTCGTCGTAGGTCAGTGGAAATCTTAGTAACGCGAAAACATGCTAAAGTACTGCGCTCAAAAAGTACACTTCGACCTTCTTTCGACATGTTATATCAATTGTAACATGAGTTTCTGAACCGTATATATTGCTTCTCTGTGGAAATGTGTATCTATTTCTGAATAAATGTGCAAAACAAATTAGAGGTAAAGTTCAGCTACAACCGTTACGTAAGAATTTCGCTTCTTCAAAAGTTTCTGACGCAAAACTAATTAAATTACCTTCTTTAGTTTATTTTCTCAGGTCACAGATTAAATGATCAGTAAAACGGGTGTAAAACTTCAATAGAAATAATTGAGCCGTGCCATGAGAAAACCAACATAGTGGGTTTGCGATCAGCATGGATCCAGACCAGCCTGCGCATCCGCGCAGTCTGTTCAGGGTCCATGCTGTTCGCTTTCAAAGCCTATAACAATTACAGAAACCGTTAGCGAACAGCATGGATCCTGACCAGACTGCGCGGATGCGCAGGCTGGTCTGGACCCATGCTGGTCGCAAACCCACTATGTTGAATTTCCCATGGCACGGCTCATATAAAGATTCAGACGAATCAGTATTCCAGACTATAACATACAGCTGAGTTAACAAAAAACATATCAAAGTCATTAAAAAGTTCTTTTTCTAATTTAGATTTTATTTTTGAGAAATTTTAGATACTTAATTACTCATAAACATCCGGGAAACATCCCAGATATTATAATATGAAATGAAACATCTTAATACTTCCGTGTACAGCATTTGGAATCCATCATTCTCGGCGTCTGAATTACTACTTTCTGAGAATTAAGAGAGGGAGTTCATCAAACAGACTTTTCTTGAAAAGATATACCAGTTTCATTAAGACATTCTTTTTTCTGGATAACACGTGATCAAGTATCATGGGGAAACGATTACACTGTAATTGTATTTTTCTAAAGTGTACATAACTCAGTTACGTAAGACTGACTGGTAATCAAAACAGATTTTTCTGTTGAAAGACAACCGTCTCGTTTTGACTGGCAGTTTCAATTATCTAGCAAAATAACATTGTAATAGAACAATATGGTTGAATTTGAAATAACTTTTTTCTGTCTTACTTTTCCCCTAAAAAATCCTAAGATAAATTTGTTTTACGATAATGTTAATTCTTTAAAGGCGGCTGACGTGAATTAGCCTTTACCCTACTAGATTTCTAAACGGATTAGTCTATCATTCAATTTCGGCAGTACCACTTCTTATTCAAATGAGTGTTGACTGAAAATTTACTGACTGAATAGCGATGTGTGCAAGCTGATCTGGGTTTGCACAAATAGCAAAGGCAAAACCACTTGCCGCTAGCAGGCTAAAGGTTAACTTCTCGACCTTACATGAAGAAATGGCTGAAACAAAACAATGCAGAGTACTTTAGACAGTTTGTTTGTTTGTTTTGAGTTTAACGCCGTTTTTCAACAGTATTTCAGTCATGTAAAGGCGGGCAGTTAACCTAACCAGTGTTCCTTGATTCTGTTCCAGTACAAACCTGTTCTCCAAAAGTAACTGCCAACTTCCCCACATGAATCAGAGGTGGAGGACTAATGATTTCAGACATAATGTCGTTTATCAAATTGTCACGGAGAACACACGCCCCGCCCGAGGATCGAACTCACGACCCCGCGATCCGTAGACCAACGCTCTTACCTACTGAGCTAAGCGGGCGGGCTACTTTAGACAGAGCCATAAAAAACATTTCTTCACTTGTTTGTTCAGAGCAAAGCCTTTTTGAAGCTTAAAAATTTCATTTTTGTAAGAATCTATTTTTTCGGTTTTAAATAAATACCACTGTTACATTGTCAAACATCTCTTTAACTTTGTATGGCACTATCAGATTCGATATATATAATTTTTTTTTCAAATCTGCTCTTTCGTGCTTTTATTTTATCATTATAAATATGATCTTACACCTGGTCAATCTGCTTACTAAATTGCGATCACCCTGTGTTCCATTCGTATTTTCAGGTGATCCTGGGTTTATGACGGTTTGTTCTTGGTCTTTATTTTATATATAGAGGGTATTTTTAAAGAAAGATTTCTTGAGTCTTATTGGTAGAATTTCATACTCCTGTGCATATACGTTTATGCTAGTGTGCTCCCATTCTGGTTATTAAGAAGATGTATCTTAGCGTGCATGAAGAAGGGCAATGTGACCTTTACGACATAATATATAACATCTGCAATTACACGGAGTATTTACAATACAAATGAAGCAGAAATGCTGCAGTTTTTGCAGGAAATAATGTCAATCTATTTCTGAAAAAAAAAACACGAAGAACATTTGGCAGGTAGATTACAACGAAAACGTAATTGTTTATGCATACACGCTTTTGTGCTTGTGGAAAACCTTATTCTAAGACTTGTTCTGCCTTTGAGACATTTTACCCCGGTCTAAAAGAATAATTATGGGATTTTTTCCCATAATTGATCACAAACAAGACACCAATACTACATTGCGACAGCAGTCATATACACAGTACTTTGTTGCCATTCAAACCGATGCGAAGTTTTACTTCAGTCTGAGTTGCGGTATTTCGTAAGAAGCCATCACAGCTTTTAATTATGGACCAAGATCACATTACAGTAGATATGGACCATTGGACACTCCTTGGTAGGTTAAGGCCAAGACAACACTGCTGGTAGGTAAGATCCACGACGATCTCACTGATGACGAGTAAGGACAACGATCACACCTGTGGTAGAGAAGGAACACGATAACACTGATGGTAGGAAATGACCACGATCACGCGGCTGGTAGGTAAAGACCACGATCACACTGCTGGTAGGTAAGGACCGCGACCACACTGATGGTAGGTAAGGACCACGACCACACTGATGGTAGGTAAGGACCGCGACCACACTGATGGTAGGTAAGGACCGCGATCACACTGCTGGTAGGTAAGGACCGCGACCACACTGATGGTAGGTAAGGACCGCGACCACACTGCTGGTAGGTAAGGACCGCGACCACACTGATGGTTGGTAAGGACCGCGACCACACTGATAGTAGGTAAGGACCACGACCACACTGATGGTAGGTAAGAACCGCGACAACACTGATGGTAGCTAAGAACCACGACCACACTAATGATAGCTAAGGACTACGACCACACTGATGGTAGCTAAGGACCACAACCACACTACTGGTAGGTAAAAACCAAAATCTCACCGTTTAAGTTATGTTTAATTGTACATTCAATGGTCGTTTCTTGTTAATTAGATATTAAAACGCTTTACTACCGGATGCAAAACATGCCTGTGGACCAACGTTTGCATGACCGATTACGAGGATTTGCTACATTGCGCAGATGGTATAAAAACTATTTGTAATGTAACCAGAGTTTTTTTTGCCTTACTTGCCTTCAGCAGTGGTTGCTGAACACTGTATTCAACGGTCCTACTGTCGAGCAAACAGTTTTCTGTTTTGTTAAGAAAAACAACCGCAGTCTAGATTTATCAGTATAACGTTGACCATAACAGATGACTTCAGAAACGTTAATAAACCAGTAAAGAATAAAAACACGAAGAAATCCGGAATTGACAGTATAATGCTGATAATTATTTATTAAATGGGAAAATGACCTTAAGAAAGTTAATAAATCACTAGACTTAAATGTTATTCGGAGAGTAAAAGTACAGGTATATGATTCACCATAACACATGAGAGTAGTAGCTGTTGTCTAGAAATGAAAACTGCTATATGGCTTCCCAATTCATCCGCCGTTCGTGCATAACAATGATTTCTTGCTAAAGACGGTCACCGAATAATCTACATTGCTTATTCTGGTTCACACAAGACTTGAACTCTTTTGTGAGATAAGGAATAATTGAGGCCTTACGGGACCTTCTTCGTGTATAATGTAATATCACTTGTCGCGCTTGGAGGGCGACACAGGTTTTCCTATGACTTAACGAAAGTTATTGCTTTAACAGTGTTGATGAATGTTTCAAAGGCTGAAATCAAAAGACAGCTACGTCGTATTGGGCACTGGGAACAAGGCAAACAAGATGGGAATATTTACCGACTCACAAGAAGGTATACGCACTGCTTAACAATCGTATTTATCATTAAATCGCCACAGTGTTAAAAAAATGTACATTGCAGTGCATTCAGATTAAACCTATTCCATACAAACTGCTATGTAAAACACGGGGCTCAATTTTACCTGCTTTAAAAGATTTGCTTGCTAAGATAAAATCGTAATTGTTTTCCCAAACTGTAGATACCTCAATTACATTAGAATGTATGATTATTAAAACAGATATATTCCCTGTGAGATAACATCTCGACTGACTCTTTAGTCGGCGACTTCATTCATCTGGTTCTTTATCAAGGCTTATTGAACTACTTTGAATACATTTCGCTATACTTTACATCAACTCAAATTTAGAATCACGTTTCTGGCATGGACTAAGATCGAAGAGAAACAGCCTAGTTCATACTTTATACATAATCTATTTTAGGTCGATTGTGAAGCAAGTTCTACAACTTCTATTAATCACTCTCGACACCTCATTCCTGATGGAATCCATCGCCATGAGGGTATGAGAGAAGAGACCAGTTTCCCTTTTAATGCTGAGCGCCAAAGAAGGGAGCTACTGGTACGATTTTTCACGTCTTTGGTATGGCGGGGTCAGGGATAGAACCCACGACCTCCCGCACTCGAAGCGGACGCTCTACCACTAGGCTATCGAGCCTAGTTCATATAACGCAGATTCGCTAACGCAAAACATATTGCATATTCATTAGCATGTATAAAAACTATACTCAGCAGTTACAACGGAATCAAAATGTAATATGAAAGTTATGCAAAGTATACTGATAATTTTTAGCTTGTCATGATTTTTGAAAACAATCTACGAGGTATTGTCGTCACTTGATCGTTAGCGTTGCTTGAAACATTTGTTTATGTCCATCATTTCTCAAAACTTTCTCAATAAGAGCTACAGCTTTGAAACTTTGCAGACTTTTTTGATCATCATTAGATGACTACGTAGGCCAAGAACCATAACTCTGATTGCATTTGTCAGAACTATGGCCCTTTTTATACTTAGAAAATTTTAGTTCTATGTATTGTTATCTAAACGACTGACATTTGCTAAATAAACTAAATAATAATGAATAAACACGCAAATAACGGGACACAGTGGTGATTGCTTTTGAATGTGTTGTGGTAAAAAACACATTTGTAAACAACAAGTAAAGCTATTTATTGGCCGCACTTCCTAGTACCACAACCACATAAATATGTACATGATTAACACATATACAAAACACACAAACAAAGTAAAAATACAGATAACGATACACAACAGGGACGCCATGAACAATTACAAGAACACAGTTGGGTACTACTTTAGAATGATCAGTGGTAAAAACAGTAAAAACAAGCAGCTGAAACCGGATAATGCTGACCAAAGCTCATTCAAAACCACAACAATGGTACAAACCTACATGACAGTTTTATTTGAAAATATGCCCGTCTGGTTAATCCCTTATACATGTAACGGTAATAGAAGGCATGGTATGTGGAACATAAAAGTGATTCCGCATGTAGTCAGTGCCTTTGCAGAAGACAGAGCAGCAAGAAAAACACGATTAAGGGTCCGATGAAACAGACAAATATAAAAGCAGCCCAAGTTAAAGTTAAATGAGTGCATCAAAAACATAGTTTATGCAACGATCTGCAGTAAACTTCTTTCTGAGGAACGGACTGTCATGTGATCGTATATTCGTGAATGCCAGAACGCAACCGAACGTTGGCAGCAGCTTCCACCGTAACTATCTGAAGTAAGTTTTGTTGCTGTCAGTTGTCGGGAAATTTGATTCTAAAAGAATTTAACCAGCCCGATCAAAAGCTTCAGGGATGAAATCCCTTTGAATGCTATAATGTCAGAAAAAAAAATCTCGATCTTTTTCAGATAGAAAGTGCCTTACAAATATTACGCTAATTAAGATAATGGTACTTGGAGCTAGAGGTCTGGGTCTTGCGTCTCATTATGGTGAACATTTATGCCAAGTTATTTTAAAATCCCTCCATGGATAGCAGAGTTATGGACCGGACACGAAACAGACCCTGGTAATTTTGACCTCTAAGTGTGACCTTGACCTTGGAGCTAAGGGTCTGGGTCTTGCACAAGACACGTCGTCTTATTATGGTGAACATTCAGGCAAAGTTATTACAAAGTCCCTTATGGATGTCATAGTTACAGCCCTGACAAGAATTTACACAAAGTTCGCACGCACGGACGGACGCATGGACGGACGGACAGTGCGATTTTAATATGCCCACCTTTGGGGGCATAAAAATATATTTCTTATATCATCTTAAATGTATTATATTTTAATGTTTTATATTAGCGAAAAATTCAGGATGTTTGAACACAAATTTATCACACATTCCAGAAGTTTGATAAACACATACTAATGAATGCAAAGCTGTAAGAGTAACGTTGAATCAACAGATTTTTTAAATATGCTTGTCATACCAACCATTTTTGACTTCTATTTAAACTTAAGGACAAATATCTAGTAGAAATAGTCATGTTCAAAGAACGCAGTTCATTCACACTGGAAAAAGTATATAGACAACAAGACATCACAAGCAAGCGCAGGAACACAATGGAGCACCTCTTTTGAAACATCAATGGCACAAAGCGGCATGTAGCCACATCAAATAAATTCTTGGTCAAATCCTGACTCACTTGAGAAGGCCGTCTGACATTCCGTCGCCATGTTTGAAGCATGAGACCATTTTGCTACCATTTTGAACATTTCACAATGGAAAATGGACCGAAGGGTAAGAAAAGTTTCAGAACCATTCTAAATTATGATTATGGCAAAATGAAAGATTGAGAGTTTTTCCAAGTATTTACACAAATATAGAACTTTTAAATTAATACACCATTCTATAATTCCTCTTACCGCTTGATACGACACGGACGTCATTTACGAAGTATTAGTGCTTGTTAAATACGTTTATGCCGTAACCTCTCTTTCTCTCAGTCTGAGGCTCAAATAAGATTTATGCATTCAAAGGCAGTAGTTTCCTAGTTTTGTGAAATTTAATATATGTTGAAGTATTAAGACGACCAAGTAAAACATCGCAAATTTTAAACTGATTTGTGAAGGTACATCGGTTTCTATACTTTGGGTATCAAAGCGATGTGTCTTCTAATGAAATGTTTGTTTTATATTATTTTATACTAAGTACAATTTTGTCTATAAGTAATGATTCAATTATCTTTTTTTAAATATTATGCCAATTAAGTTTTAAATAGAATGAGATAAAATCTGTATAGATCTCCTCAACGTTCATGATTAGCCACATAGTTTGTTCTTTGATGAATTTCAGATATTTGCTCAGTCTATTAATTTAAAAGATGTTTGATTAAATACAATACACAATATCGACAGCAATCACTGTAACGCTTAACGCTATGACTTGTTCAAAATCTCATCACATCTGCATTGTTAATTGATTCTGAAGAAAAGGAAATGTTTCCATGTGAATTTAGCAAAAATTAACATTTGATAAAATGCGTGATATCTGCAGTCTGTTGTTTGTTTATCTATTGTAAATAACTGCTGGCCCTGCTGATACCAGAAGCGCTCATCTGTTTCTATATAAAAGAGAATATTATGTGTGCATACCGTCTGAATTTTTTCACACTTAAAAGAAATGCATGAGATTGAATCGAAATAAGAATGTGTTAGTTCCTAGTTTTAGGCTTATATCTCGTATAAATATTCAGACTGGAATACTCACACCAAAGCCGATTTGTAATGAAGACCTTCCGGCACCTTTTTTTACATGTTCTACAAATAAATTAAGTGATTTCCTTGTTGCCATTACATTTTTACTGCTTTTACATAAAGAAAATGGTGGAATTGAAATAATTATGATATAAAAGACCAGTCAAACCATACACAATAAAGCTAAGCTGTTTTTGTCAAATGATTTAGGGGTTGTCGGTCAGCATATTCTGCAAAGAAATGCCAACCACCTCAACGTTGACACTGGGGAGACTCCTTTTCACGAGCAAAACTGGAGTAGAAACCTTGACAAATCTTTGAATTAACTATGCATTTGATGTGACATTAATACAATATTTGAATACTTGCTTCCAGTATTTTCGCGGACACTTTATCATACGCTTCGTTGGTGTGAAATAAATATGAGCCGCGCCATGAGAAAACCAACATAGTGGCTTTGCGACCAGCATGGATCCAGACCAGCCTGCGCATCCGCGCAGTCTGGCCAGGATCCATGCTGTTCACTAACAGTTTCTCTAATTGCAATAGGCTTTGAAAGCGAACAGCATGGATCCTGACCAGACGCTGGTCGCAAAGCCGCTATGTTGGTTTTCTCATGGCGCGGCTCATATTATGTATCTGACAATGGAAACAAAATACCTAATCTGTAAATCTCATGTATAATATGTTTTGTCTAGCCTTTCAGGGGATTTGAAACATTGCTTTACCTTAAAGAAGTACATATTCAAACATCTATGTGCCAAAAAGAAT
The DNA here is from genome assembly GCF_021730395.1 of Mercenaria mercenaria. NCBI lineage: Eukaryota > Metazoa > Mollusca > Bivalvia > Venerida > Veneridae > Mercenaria > Mercenaria mercenaria. The sequence continues at coordinate 7,469,718 of NC_069378.1, forward strand.
TGTACCAGATGCCACCTACACAAAACGGTACTTTCGAAAAAAATCTGTTTTTGCTGAGTTAAGGTCACAGCCTTAAACTTGCAGGTCACATAGTGACAATTCAGCTTTTGTTGGTGGAAACCCCATGTGCCTTTCTAGGCACTTCTTGTTGTTTGGTTGGTTTAACGTCATACAAACGCAACTATAAGTCATATGGCGACATGCCAGCTTTGTACAAAGAAGACCAAAGGTGCCCCTCCAGGCACTATTTCTTGTGTTTTATTTATCTATTTATTTTTTATTTTTTGGTTTAAAGTAACATCGACATAACTGAAGGTAATATATGGAGGCATTCCAGCCTTTGATGAGAAACTGCATGCATTACTTCCTGTTTCTTTTCTTTCTTTGTTGGAATTGACGCCAAACCGACACAATTATGATTAATATGGCGGTATTTCAGCTTTAGAGGGTGGAAGAAGACCTCAGATGCACCCTCAAGCATAATTCCATCATAGGCTTAGACCTGGGTAGAACCATCGACCTTTCTTTGAGCCAGCTGGATTGCATCTTCACTTACAAAATTTTACACTGAACCCAAATAGGTTAAATCATTGGAAGCCCGTGACCTTACCCGCCCGGCCACTGAGGCCCCTTTGAAAAATCTGAAGATTTTGTTTTACTGCAGAATTGCTTTCGCGAATGTTTCACATAAAAAAATAAATAGAGTTTCAGCAAAAACTTTTCTGACAATCTGATTGGCAGAAACCTTGTAGAATAGCGCAGATAAAGCATCTTAAATACAATATGCCAAGAAAATACATTAATTCAATATTGAATTTTAAACCTGACGTTGATATATTCATTACAAGTTTTCTGACGATTGTGCGATGGTATCAATAACTACAGAATCATTCTCAAACAATCTCAATTCTGTACAACGAAGTGTTCTTTAATGCAAAACCAATGTTAGAAAAATATCATACCTTGCTATGTTAAAGTTATTCCAATAGAATAATCTGACGTTAGTGAATTGCAAAATATCCTTTAACTAATCCTATCGAGAGATTGTTTGATATATGCAATGCTTAAAGCATCGCCTTTAAATGTGCACGCACTCCTGACCACAGGAATGCAAGTTTGAATGACAAAGGCAGACATGCAATAATGTTGTTTAAAGAAGTTTCGATTAAGGCGCGTGCTCAGTATGTTTATCTATACAGATGTCTACTTAACAGTGACTAGTGTTAATGACGTTTGACTACTCCATCAATTGACTGAACTAAATTCCTCATCCCTAAAGATCCACCACAACCTAGTGACCTACTTTTTCCTCCCACAGGAACTTTGTGAAAGTCATTCTTTTAAAACTGGCAAAGTACAGCTATATACAGTAGGACAGGTAGGCAATTCAGGCCCTCCCTGATATAATGAGTTTTCAAAACTTCATCTGCAAAATTATTTTAAATTAGTCAATCTCTTTTCAGTAAAGTTTTAGAATTATGAATAACTTACACTGTAGAAACAAAGTGAGGTCTAAAACTGAACTTATTAGTACTGTGGAAAATGTTAAAGGCAATGGTAAGACACTAAACATTATCTTGCCCTAAAACAGTTAATTTGTAACTGAATACTTATATATAATTACCGTCATGGAAATACAGAAGAATACAGTTATTCTGTGGTGCGACTTGGTTCCAATACTCCCGCTTTCATAGCTTTGGATATTGCATAATCACCCCTTGGATATGGTGCCTGCTTTTAAATTTTGTCTGTTTGGCAGTTCCTGTGATATGCAGGCTCCATAACCTCAGTTCCCCTTTCTAAATTCCAGTTTGTTTAGTTCTGCCCATTGTTTTCTCGTTTAGGGCAAACCCATTATTTTATTTGGGGACAATACGCCGCTTTTCACGGAGTTACACACTAGTGTAGCATTGAAGGTTCGATGTGCATCGCCGTATGAACACATCTGCGGATGTCTCGAAATTGTTTTTTTGTACTTTTAGCATGTGTAAGTATTGAGTTCTGCTCAACCTGGGGCTAGAGGGCGTGGACGGTAGCATGCATTTCCACTACCGTCCATGAACAGGCTCAATCAAACCGAGCATGCAACATTTTCGTTTTTGTTGTGTTGAGCGACCTGTGGAGTTTCCACTTTTTCTATTTTAAATGTCTTCTGTAGTTGCCTTCCTTTACTATGTCCAGTCTTTAATGAAAGACACGTAACAAATCGATCTTTTAGATTATTTATTGTGCTTATTAATTTTACTGAGAGTTCAACTAAAAATAACTATGACTTTTTCAGTAAGATCAAAGTTATTGGTTTTGAACGATGATGCATTCACATTTTGCTTTGCATTCCGTCAAAAATATAATTAAATTATTTTATAAGTATATCGAATTTCAGTAAATAATCGAAATTATAGAGTGAAATATATCTGGTATTTTCACAGTGAACAAAATCTTTTTCTTTTCTTCACTAGCAAGAAACTATAAAATGGGTAAATTTAGTAAAAAACATGAAATAAAAAAGAATGTTTGTTTTTGATGTAGGTCAAAATATCTTTCACTCTTGTACACCATACCTTACATTTTCACTCGTGAAAAGATATTTCGCTCTTACTGAAACAAACAAATACTCTCTCTGTCAACGTCTCCTTAGTTTCCTTAAGGAGCCCCAACAACTTACTGTCTACAAGGTCAACACCGTCCAGACAAACCAATGTCAAACAAATCGCAGACTGTAACAAAGCCTTACATATGAGCCGCGCCATGAGAAAACCAACATAGTGGCTTTGCGACCAGCATGGATCCAGTCTGGTCAGGATCCATGCTGTTCGCTAACGGTTTCTCGGATTACAAAAAGGCTTTGAAAGCGAACAGCATGGATCCTGACCAGACTGCGCGGATGCGCAGACTGGTCTGGATCCATGCTGGTCGCAAATCCACTATGTTGGTTTTCTCATGGTGCGGCTCATTTGTACAATTACTGTAATTAGATCTCCCCTATATTCATAAACATCGAAAGTACATTTGCATTCCGTGAAAATTCGAGGCTCATTACTATTTAAGTGGACACTTGACACAGTACGTAACAGATGTACTCTTAAATTTGTACTTTAAACATATTTATAGCTGTAAAACCCTTCAGTGCTATATCAGTCTGTGATTACATTTCTTTACTGTATTTGTTTTCTCGGCGACACTGCTGGTAAGGTATATATAGCTGGATTCGTAGGTCACGGGTTCGAACACCAGAGGGACAATTGACTGCGCTGTTAAACAAAACGTCTCTGGCAACGGACGTAACAGCTATGTATATGATATTCAAACGCTGATCAATAATATTCAAACGCTGATCACACAAACGAGAACAGAAAGATAATTTAATCGCTGAAAAAAGTTTTCTTCCTTCTATTTTTTTTTGTAAATCTAATAATTTTTGTTTTACCTTAAGGTCACACCATTTCTGGTTCTATTTTAGGCCTACCACTTATGTATTATATATTTTATTGAAAAATATCTAAACATAAACCGTTATTTTGCAAAAATCACTGTTTTATTGTTCGGCTTTCTTATATTTCACTTTTTTTTTTCACTTTATATGTATAACGCTTTATTAAATTATTCAGTTGATGTCAAAAATATTTATTATCACCCAAACCTCTGTATGATATCCACACGAACGTATTACTGTAAGGTTATAAAAAAAACTATTTTTTTGTTTAGGAGAATAATGGAAAACAAATTGCATCTTTAGTTTTCTAGCCTTGCACTATTTGTTACCATGATAGAGAGAAATAGGTCGTGTCACGTTGCTTGTATACTTGTCAGATCTGATGTCACCAAACGCAAACAAACACCTGTCAGACATCACTGTTGTACAAAAAATCCGATTCATTTCATAACGTTAGGACCACTTTTAGGATGACACGACAGTTACTATAAATCGTGCCTATTACTTTTTTGTATATCTAATGTTAACTTTTGTATTACTGAAAATGTATCACACAACTAAATAGTCAATGGTACACGAAATGCGAAACACACAGTCATATTTTAGCCACTTTGATTGCTAAATTTATTCATTCTTTTCAACTTTTAGGATGTCTAACAGAATACACTATTAAAATTCGGTTGATCATGTTATTTAGACCAGCTACTTGACTAATTACAAATTTGTTTTAAAATATTTTAGATGTACATATTATGATTTTACGTCACCATAATCCCAAACAGAGTAAAGCTACATTGTAACCTGTAGTTTAAAAAAAAAGATTCAATGGTTTTTTTTGCAACATTTCCTAAAACACTTATGTTTAGTATAATGTGTAACACGCATCAATTAACCGATTTCGCTACACTTTCTAGCTGAACTATTCTATATCTAAACTCGATTTTAAGAAGCAGCAACGTGGTCTATATTGCATAAAGAGAGGAGAGAGCTATAATCGTAACATAGCTACAAGTGTACCGTGTATCCAGTTCTAGCAGAGAGATGGCTATATGCGGTGAATATAGCATTCGAATACGCGCTCCGAACAGTGCTCCTAGAAAAGCTCTGTGTGGAGGGATATAGGGTGTGACAATGTACGCCTCTGTCCAAACACTGCTTTAAGATTTTGATTTTAGTGGGATAGTAATCCTTTCCAATCGTAAATAAAGACCAATTACAACAAGAGATCACAGAGTGATCTTGGCGCCCACCAATGTGCCATTTTTGAGTGTTCCAAATTTCAAGACTTATTGACTAGCTCAAGGTCAAAATTCATTTCCGTACACAATACTGTGCATGTGGTCCATGCATGTGGTCTAAATTTGAAAGCTGTAGCTTGAGAAATGTGAAAGTAGGTCACTAGATCAATTTCAAGGACAAAGTTCTTTGTACACAAAACTAAGCATGGGCATCAAGTTTGAAGGCTGTAGTTTAAGAAATTTGAAAGAAGGTCACTAGGTCAATCTTAAGGTCAAAGTTTATTTCGGTACACAAAACTATGCAAGTGGTCCGAATTTGAAGGCTGTAGCTTGAGAAATGTGCAAGTAGGTCACTAGGTCAAAATCAAGGTCAAATTTCATTTCAGAACACAAATCTATGCATGTGGTCCAAATTTGAAGTCTGTACCTTAAAAATGTGAAAGTAGGTCACTAGGTCAATGTCAAGGTCGAAGTTTGTTTCGGTACACAATCCTATGCATGAGGTCTAAATTTGAAGCCTGTAGCTACAGAAATGTGATAGTAGGTCACTAGGTCAAAATCAAGGTCAAATTTCATTTTGGAACACAGAACTATGCATGTGGTCCAAATTTGAAGCCCGTACCTTCAAAAATGTTAAAGTAGGTCACTAGGTCAATGTAAAGGTCAAAGTTTGTTTCGGTACACAAAACTATGCATGTGGTCCAAATTTGAAGGCTATAGCTCGAGAAATGTGAAAGTAGGTCACTAGGTCAAAATCAAGGTCAAATTTCATTTCGGAACACGAAACTATGCATGTGGTCCAAATTTGAAGCCTGTACCTTCAAAAATGTGAAAGTAGGTCACTAGGTCAATGTCAAGGTCAAGTTTTTTTCAGTGCACAAACCTTTGCATGTGGTCCAAATTTGAAGGCTGTAGCTACAGAAATGTGAAAGTAAGTCACTAGGTCAAAATCAAGGTCAACTCATGTCAAGGTTCATCTTGCCACTAAAAACCATACATGTGGTCTAAATTTGAATGTTGTAGGTTATGGACAAAATTTTAAAAGCTTTTCACTATATGTCTATATGAACCATGTGACCCCCAGAGCGGGGCCATATTTGACCCTACGGAAATAATTTGAACAAACTTGGTAGAGAACCACTAGACGATGCTACATTACAAATGCCAAAGCCCTAGGCTTTGTGGTTTGGACAAGAAGATTTTCAAAGTTTTTCCCTATGTAAGTCTATGTAAACCATGTGACCCCCGGGGCGGGGCCATATTTGACTCTAGGGGGATAATTTGAACAATCTTAGTAGAAGACCACTAGATGATGTCACATACAAAATATCAAAGCCCTAGGCCCTGTGGTTTTGAACAAGAGGTTTTTCAAAGTTTTTCCCTATATAAGTCTATATAAACCATGTGACCACTGGGGCGGGGCCATATTAGACCCCAGGGAAATAATTTGAATAATCTTGGTAGAGGACCACTAGATGATGCTTCATACCAAATATCAAAGCCCTAGGCTCTGTGGTTTTGGACAAGAAGGTTTTCAAAGTTTTTCCCTTTATAAATCTATGTAAATTATAGAAATAAACAAAGGGTCATAACTCACTAAAAATTGTTGAACCAGTCTGATTTTCAGGGGGACAAAACTAGGGTACCAATACATCATTCTGACAAAGTTTGGTCAAAATCCCCCTGGTAGTTTCTGAGGAGATGCGATAACGAGAAATTGTTAACGGACGGAAGGACGGACGGACGGACGGAAGGACGACGGGCCACGGACGCAGAGTGATTTGAATGGCCCACCATCTGATGATGCTGGGCTAGAAAAAAGTTATTTACACAAATGAATACTTAATATTGTGAAAACCACAATCTAAACGATAAATAATGATGACATTGCAAAATTTCTTAAGATTTATCTGAAACAGAAACCAATAACAGAAATATTGTATATTGTCTGATATTAAACGCTTACACATTACTGTATAATTTATGCCTACACTGAATATGCGTAAAAATAATTATCTAATTTGAAAGTGTATAGGAAATGCAATATGATTATATCTTTGATTTATATGATAAATATGACATATCAAACTCGTATATTAACTGATTAACATACAAAAGACTGTTGTGCGTTAGTTTTGATATAGCGCACAAGGGTGGTCCGGATCATAACCTGTTTCAGATATTTCTTTTTAATTTGATACGTCACCTTTTTTTGGTTTGAAAATAAGAAAGCAAAATGAAACTTGTCTCGTTTGAAGATCGGTCAATTGATGGAAAAGAACACGTCTGTCAATCTCTCACGCGATGCAGTATCTTTTATGCAACCTTGCAAAAAACGTGTAAGTAATTGAGCATGAAATAAAAGATCTAATACAAGCACGCAACTGAACAATTTAAAACGAATTAAAGTTTGTATCAGGCAAAGAGCATTACAAGTCATGCCTAGCTTATTGTGAAAAGCTAGGGACGTATGAAAGTATCAAAGTATCACTTCGACTGTACAAATAATGACTGTAGTGTGTCGGGAGACGGAAATTGATGAAACCAGATATTAAATTGTCAACAATGTGCGTAATAATTTAACGATATAATGATACAAGGTATATACCGGACTATTTCTAATGCTCAGATACCTACCCGCTTCCACAGCAAACGCATACACTCTCTGATTGGGGTCTTCTAATAGCTTTTCAATATTTATTGATTTAATTAAGCAATTATAATTATTCAGCAAGGATTAACTCCTTGTTATTATTTTTTCATGGATACTCATATTTGTCGTTACATCATGGTCAAACATGTGAAATTCGAAAAAGAAATACTTTTTTCTTTACCAAAATATAAGAGTGATCAATCACTGTTTAGTTTATCAATTTCTTGTCCAATGATCAAAGATCTTTTCTTATCCAATGATCTTTGTTTCGATTCAAATTTCGCTGAAAAATCGTTTCCAAATTTTTGGTGCCGGGTGTTAAATCATGAAAAGATATGGCGGAAATATGTAAATTTGAAATTAAACTTTTTGAATTACATTTTAGTGTATATGCATGTGTAAAATCTGCCGAAAATTGATTTTCATCCAAAATGCACCGAAAGTTTTAGGGTGTTTTCCTTTAAATATTTAGTGTATTTAAATTTCCCTTCTATTTATCCGCATTAAAAGCTCGCAAACGATCTCTACAGTTATGCTTGACAAAAGTAGAAGTGACGCAGCAAAAGGTTTGTTTAAGAAACCACGGGCACTGTGTTGTTTTCGTTGCTTTCTTACTTAAATTTTAGATGATATATACCCAAAGAGAATGGTGTTGATATTTATTACTTTTTCGTGTCACTTTCATTGTTTCTGCATGTCTAATGCATTACATGCTAGCTGCGTATGTTAAAGTATTGCAAGTAAACAATTTAATGTCCCATAAATTTCATGCTAATCCATGTGAAAACGAATCTTAAAACCTAAAAAATCTTTCGTGACTAAAACAGTATATTCTTAATGATGTTTTGTTATTAATATTCGTGTAATGATCCATGTCTGTATTAAGGCTTTACAGTTTTTTTTTTATTAAAGTAGTGTAAAAGTAATATCGGGACTGCTTTTGGCATTATATAGCGAAACAAAAATAGCAGGCTGTTCTGTTCTCAAAGCCTATGGTGTATTCGGTTCGGATTATTCAGGAAAATATAAGACTGTTTCAGACTGTACTTTGTCGCTTTAGATATAAAATAAATATGTAACGCTTGTAAATAAAAACTTTTTGAATCCTACTTTAACCATAATGTTAAGTTATGTCTAAATAAGTAGCCCCTTATTGAAAAGTTTACGTTTAATTTACCGACATTAATTAAGCATGAATTATACTACCATTAGATTCAAATGATGTCATTAGATACCTTTATCGTCTCCCTTTATCATGCTACTAAGTTACAAAATTATATGGTGCAGATGTCACGGTCTCCATACGCGACATTTATCACTTACGATACAATCTACAGATATAGTTTGATTCATGTTTTATGTTGTTTTGTAATCAAATGCGTTACATTTAACTGATACGCTGATGCTTTATTGCATTTTGAAGGGTAAAGTATTCATGAAAATTTTATTTCTCTTTCCGTGTCTCTCTTTTTTCTCTTTCCTTGTCTGTCATAGACACCAAATCAAAAGAAATCAAACTGTTAGGAATACTCCAATTAAAAATGGAAATAGGATATGAGTAACTTAGATTTAAACCTATCTTATGACAGTTTCTGGACAAGCAGAAATATGCAGAAGCACAATCATGATTCATTTTGAGTTTGTATAGTGCTTAGTGTCATTACCACAAAAGGTAGGTCATATGGCATTAATGGTGGAGGGACACTAAATTTGCCCATCAGGGCATTGTTTCATGCACAAGTGGCGGGCAGCTGGCTAAAACTACCGATCGTTCGTAAACTAGCTGGATGGCTTCTTCGCACGAACAGTTATACACCCTAAGGTTTGTTTCAAACCCGCAACGTTGAGGGATAAGTGACACAGATATGATGCTCCCTTCCCTACTGCACTAAATATGACGAAAAGCAAAAACAAACTCTACAAACACTGATATATTGCAGACTCAGTTTCGTTCCTTAAAGCAACTTGCAGACTCAGTTTCGTTCCTTAAAGCAACTTACGATTAACTTTTATAACAAGGATAGAAGGTCTAACGATTAATGATTCAAGAGAAAATATAATTTAAGGGTATACATGTAATGTTTTCATGAAACAACATTACATTGTTAATTGTTTACTATATACATGTAAAATATGAGAAACAGAAATACAGCATTTTGGTACAGACTTACTACAACCAGATAACACTTCATACGATCTTGTAATACCTTCGTTTGTAGCATACCACAAAACGCACAGTAAATCATATACAACACCTCATACAACTATTGAAATGATTTTATACATAGATAACTTACCTAAAGGAACAATGTTGGAAGACATCATATGAAAGTAGAAAGAATTTTATTTTATTAGACGAAGCATTATTATACTGTTCAAATATTAGGAATTCGATAAAAACAATAATTTCATTAACTGGTATGACAGACATCATGTATTTCTATCATTATACTTTAACATTTTGATCTAATTTCAACGGATGAAATACATATTCTTTTAGTAGATGCAAATATTTTCGATATAAACTATATTTTGTTCGTTACATCTTTGTATCTGGTAAGGATATGACTGTCACAATGAATACAACAGTCTTATGCCAATAGCACGGGGTGCACGTGAGTACATACAGAGGAATGTTCAACATTTTTGTCATAATTTTCATTACGAATATCTGCATCACCTTCTCAATGGAGGCTGATTAGTAGAGCAGGAAAAGTAACTTGATAAAAAAGTGCGTGTATAATCTACTCAAGTGGTTAAAGTGTCCAAAATTGTTACCAGACTAACGCCTTATTACTATTCATAATCAGCAGCTAAATAACTAATGTTGGTAATTGCAAAAGGGCGAATGTAATTGAGTGGGCGATATATATTAGAACACATGTGAAGTGTGTTCTTACATCTGTACAAAATATATTTCTCATTTGTCACATAATACACTCGCAAGGTAAAATAATCGCATTTCATTACGTTTCTGCTCACATCGGAATATATCCCTTTTTATTATTTTTATATTATACTAAATTTGTATAGCACCCTCTTCATGACAAACACGTTCAAGGACGCTTTACATACAAAGGCAGCAACTCATGCCGTTACTTAATCTATTACCAATACAGACGTAGAGGGAGAAAAATCGAGAGAAAAACTCAATAGCACAGAAAGAGAAATCGAGAGAATACGAGAGAATTATTTACACCGTGACATGTTTTAACAAGTGAATGAAGTATTGCCATGCAATACAAAGTCCCCTACTGGAAGGCACCTAATTTTCTCTACTGCAGTATAACATAATGAACTATTATCTGTGAATGATGTATAAACAATATTGTACTACATATACAATATGTTATAACAACACACTTGGATTAAAATGTGCATATATAAAAACCCACAGTTGTTTTCATATTGATTTTTTTTGGCTGATTATAAAAATGTTATCATGTAAGTTATTTATAGTAACAACAAAGGGAAATTAATCTTTAAAAAAAAAAAAAAAAAAAAAAAATCTATATATTATAAGTCCACAAGAAACCCTTTACCAGGTAGAGATAGGTCAAAATACACCTAAAAATTGGATGTAACATGCATGCTGTACCACAGAAAAGTGGTCTCGATTTTTCTCTACCGCCAGTAACAAAAAAGTTACAATAAAATCTATTTATAGTAACAACAAAGGGACGTAATTCTAAAAACAAGGGTGCCTCATGGTGGTGAACATTTGTTCCAAGTTACATCAAAATCCCTCCATGCATGAAGAAGAAATGTTCCGTACAAAGTCATTCTTGAATTTGACCTTTGACCTCTAAATATGACCTTGACCTTAGACCTAGGGACCTGGTTCTTGCGCATGACATGTTGTCTCATGCAGGGGAATATTTGTGCCAACTGATATCTAAATCCTGCTTTGCATGACAAAGTTATAGACCGGACAGGAAAAAAATCCTCTTGACCTTTGATCTCAAAGTGTGACCTTGACCTTTAAGCTAGGGTACTGGGTGTTGCGCATGACACGTCGTCTCATCATGGGAAACATTTGTGCCAAGTAATATTAAAATCCCTTCATGGATGGCACAGTTATGGACGGGACAGGAAAAAAACTCTGTTAACCTTTGACCCCCAATTGTGACCTTGACCTTTGAGCTAGGGGTCCGGGATTTGCGCATGACACGTCGTCTCATCATGGGGAACATTTGTGCTAAGTGATATTAAAATCCCTTAATGAATGTCAGAGTTATGGACCGGACACGAAACAGACCCTGTTCATGCTATGTTAACATTTGACTGTTTAGTGTGACCTTGACCTTTGAGTTAGGGGTCTGAAAGTTGTGCATGACACATCGTCTTATTATGAGGTACATTTCTGCCAAGTAATATTAAAATCCCTTCATAGATGGGAGAGATATGGACCGGACAGGAAAAAAGCCTTGTTGACCTTTGACCTCCAATTGTGACCTTGACCTTTAAGCTAGGGGTCCAGGTTTTGCGCATGACACGTCGTCTCCTCATGGGGAACATTTGTGCCAAGTAATATTAAAATCTCTTCATGGATGGGAGAGTTATGGACCGGACAGGAAAAAAGTCCTGTTGACCTTTGACCTCCAATTGTGACCTTGACCTTTGAGCTAGGGGTCCGGGATTTGTGCATGACACATCATCTCATCATGGGGAACATTTGTGCCAAGTAATACTAAAATCCCTTCAAGGATGGGAGAGTTGTGGACCGGACAGGAAAAAAGCCCTGTTGACCTTTGACCTCCAATTGTGACCTTGACCTTTGAGCTAGGGGTCCGGGTTTTGCGCATGACACGTCGTCTCATCATGGGGAACATTTGTGCCAAGTAATATTAAAATCCCTTCATGGATGACAGAGTTATGGACCGGACACGAAATTGCGGACGGACGGACGGACGGACAGACGGACGGACGGAATGACGGAAAAGTGCATTCCTATAGTCCCCGAAACTGGTTTTCAACCAGTAGGGGACTAAAAAAAGATCATTTTTCACACATTCATGCAGCGATGGATGTATAGCATAAATTCAGTGTTTTAGAGGGTGTATGACAAGTGGCGTTTTGTATGTATCACAATTTTGTAAACAATATCTGTTATTGTGGAAAAACTCGTGAAAGTAACTTGTATCATTATGTATCATATTATCCTGATATTTGCAAAAACAAGCCATTTAAAAATGCACCGTGATACGTTTCTTTAACTTTAGAAAGTATAAATTCTGGTAACTATAATATAATATTATGTCTGACTAAAAGTGACGATGTCTAAATATGAGACAATTCGATTTTGATTGTAACCGATTTGGTAAATCTTCATACAATAAGTCATCTATCTTCTGTTTGACCAAATTAATAAAGATTGCTTTTTCATTTCACATTAAAACGAAATGATAAATTTTGTACTTTACCTAATATGAGCCGTGCCATAAGAAAATCAACATAGTGGGTTTGCGACCAGCATGGATCCAGACCAGCCTGCGCATCCGCGCAGTCTGGTCAGGCTCCATGCTGTTCGCTAATGGTTTCTCTAATTGCAGTAGGCTTTAAAAGCGAACAGCATGGTGCCTGACCAGACTGCGCGGATGCGCAGGCTGGTCTGGATCCATGCTGGTCGCACACCCACTATGTTGGTTTTCTCATGGCACGGCTCATATGTTCATGTTTTACTGTTTTCGTAATGTACACAAAAGTCAAAACATTCAGTGTTTGTCCTAACAGTAAATTAAACCCTTATGGACGCATTGATCGAGAGGACTAAGACGCTTTCCTACGGAGGTGAAGGCCCCGGGTTCGATTCCTGGCTACTCCCATTGCGGTGTGCCTCGGACAAGGCACTTTATCACGATTTCCTCAGCCGACCCAGCTGCAAATGGGGGTAAGGTATAATTGTTTTAACTGTTCTTGAAAAAGGGTTACTCAAAAGCTCTACAGGGCTTATGTTCAGTGTTTCACAAAGCGGCGGTAAAAAAATACTGTTACCTTTAACTTTATATCGACATCATTATATATTTAAAGTGTCTATATACTTTCACAAGTGATAATCTTTATTACATTAATATTGCTTGCTTATCAAACATAAGGAGAAAGTAAAATAAAATATCGTATAGATAATAAAGCCAAGTATAAAAATGAGACATTTGTCATTCATATTAATTTAATGAGTCTTAACATAAACATTCCATTGAAAATTGACCCTGTCTACATCTTTTCTAATAAAACTGATGTAAACTTTATTACAAAACCAATGAGTGCCAAGTCCTTGATCCAAATATGTATCGATTATATTTCTATATTTATTACAGCATGATGTACATTGCAGTTGGTATGGGTTGGGAAAGGTTGCATTTGGCACTGTGTTTAAATGTTTTCCGTGTTCGTTTGTGATAAGTCCTGAATTTAGAGCAGTACTATGGATGCTTTTAAAATCCATATAAGTTTTGTACACGTAAATATTTTTAACCTTCCATAAATGTTTTTGATATTATAAACAAGCGAACTGGATCCTATAACACCCGTAAAATTTCGTAGACGTTTGCCGCCTTTCGTTAGTAACCCAATCATTTTATATCACCAGGTGGTGTCGCCATTTGTATGTGAGTTCAATCCTGTCTGCGAATTAATATATGCGTCATAGTACAAGGGTCTTGATGTATTCTGAGGAATTTATTTACAATTTCAGTATTTTTCTTAAATGAAGTATATTTACCATTAATTATACCTGCCTGGTAGACATTAGCCTTAAAGGCGTACGCTAGAATTCCCTGTATATGAGATGGGCGAAAATTTTCCCAATAACAGAATTTCTTTAGACTTTGGATATTGAAGGACAATCATCTAAGAAACCAAAAAATGCAATAAAAATCATAGGTCACCGGATTCCAAAAAGAGTTATCTGCCCTTGAAAACGGCATTTTCCCCAAAAATGACGTTTTCAAGGGCAGATAACTCTTTTTGGAATCCGGTGACCTATGATTTTTATTGCATTGTTTGGTTTCTTAGATGATTGTCCTTCAATATCCAAAGTTTAAAGAAATTCTGTTATTGGGAAAATTTTCGCACCAAATTCTAGCATACGTCCTTAAAAGATGATAAACAACGGATTATTGTGGGACGTCAGGGTTTACTGCAAGCATTACTACTGTATAAATTATATTTTTAAACCATTTAATTTGATATGCAACAATTAAGTCTAATGTTAAAAGTGACTTATATGTCATTTTGGACATAATATAATGCGGAGCTAAATATATTTAAGTAACAACATTATTCATGTGAGAACAGGTCGGTTACTAAGATTAATTAGCACTGTAACTTACAATGCAGGAAGCAGACATTAGTGCATGTCAGCAGAAACATTTTAGCAGATGTATAAATATGCATTATCTTTGGAACAGTCGTTCATATTCGCCATTTTAAAACGAAATTGTTGTCATATTTTTTTTTTTGATTCGTTAGAAGTCAATTCTAAAAGAATCTGCAAGACGATCCTCTGGAAGTAAAGCCAGATACTGGAAATGTATCGAAAATAGTTACGCATTCTCTACAAGAGGAGTCTTGTATTCATGATGCTTAGACTGGAAGAACAAGGGAAGGGGCCATTATTATAAAATTAGCATCTAAACAATGCTTTTAGATGCTTTATCCTAACTAATAACTTGCTTTTACAACACCTTCCGCAAATGCTTATTTAGAATAGCTGTATCTAGATTTAAGGTATAGGCCTGAAGGCCTTATTATGTTTGAGTTGATGTACATTACCTTACACGTTGTTTTGTACAATATTCTAGAATACAGTTGTTGTATTATTACTTTTGGAGGTGATTAAACTGGAGAGTAAACGTGTGTTTACAGAGATATGCTGCAGTTCATATCCTGCTAAACATCTTCCAGGGCAAAACTTTAGCAATTAACACCGACCAATCATTGTGCAATAAATGGATACATTTCGAACATAATGATCCCAACGTCTCCTTACAAGAAACAGGTTTAAAGTATTCAAGAATATACTTAAACCTTCACTATTGTAGAACACGCGTCCACAACAAAAACGTCACAAAAGACGCGTAATTGACATAAATAATGTATGAATAAACCTTTTTATTTGAAATTCCTGCTAAGTAGCTTTAATGCATAGTTGTTTCCAGTTAAAGCATAGTTGTTTCCAGTAAAAGCATCAACATAATCGTTCAGTACATTTTTGTGCACACTTAAAAATCAAGTCATTGTCTCTTCTGAATAGGTAGTTGGTGCATTTATGCATCAATAGATACACCATCAAGTGTAGCCCGGAATGTATTTGATGATTTAAGCTTTATTCATAAAACACACCCTATATCTTTATACACATACTGTCCAATGGTAATATGGCCGGCAAAGGAAATTTAACTGTCTATGTATATAAGACAAAGAATTTTCAAAAATTTAACATGCACTGCATATTCAAGACGGCTGACTTTAAAAACAAGCATCTATACAACTTTTAATTCCTGAACAAGCAAAAGTATCAGAAAGATAAGAAAACAGAGAATGTTTCCATTTTACATTTTACAAAAGTATCTTCTGCGTAATTTCGTTCTATTAGAATGTCTCAAATAGTTTTAAAAGTTCGTATTAAAACATACTTATTTCTTTGGACGACAAAGAGGACCTTTAACGGTAGCAAGTGCTAAAAATTGAACACTTTTTCACCTTACATTTTACGTAAATAATTTTCATTCAGAATGGTTCTAAATAGATTTAACACTTATTATTGTATGTAAGATATTTATTACTTAATTTCGCAACAAACAACCAGGTTTTATGACATCTTACGTAAGATGTAAAGAAGTATGTGATTTCAAATGCAAGGAATGTTAAAGCCCATTAAGTGACATCAATAAAATAGTTATATAACTTTTTTAGGAATTTATGGTTTTTAAGCACTTAAAGTTATATACTTACTATAATGTTTCATTAACTGAATGAAAACTTTCAGAGACTAAATTTATTTCGTATTGTGTATAATTACATGAATCACTGGTCCATAGTTTGAGCTACTAAACGGTTTATCTTTTAGTACTTAAGTTTGTTTGGATAAAGTAAAAAAAAATCTGCGTTTTCAAGTCCCAAAAGCATGCCCGCGGGTGTACGACCAAAGATACGCTTTTTTGAGGTTTTAAGTTTAAAGGCGAAAACCATTTGAAAGTCAAGGTCATCTCTATATATAAGTCATTTTGTAGGCCTTGCCACAAGGTTTGTTGAATGTCAGTATGGACTACATTGGGTCATTTATGTGGGCTGTAGGACCAACAAGAGCACCGCCTTGCGGGTGCTGACGCTCATCTGATTTTTTTTGTATAATAGAAATATTGTCCTACCCATGATTTTCTAAGTCTAAAAAGGGCCATCATTCTTGCAAAAAGCAGGATAGAGTTATGTTTCTTGATGTACAGTGTCCACTTATGATTGTGAAAAACTGTTGCAAGTTTTAAAGCAATAGCTTTGATAGTTTATGAGAAAAGTTGCCTTAAACATAATACTCAACCAAGAAAATGATTTTCTAAGTCCAAAAGGGGCAATAATTATTGCAAAAAGCAGGATGGAGTTATGTTGCTTGCTGTACAGGGTCAGCTTATGATGGTGAACAAGTGTTGCAAGTTTCAAAGCAATAGCTTTGATAGTTTAAGAGAAAAAGTTGACCTAAACATAAAACTTAACCAAGAAATCTGATATTTTCTAAGTCCAAAAGGGGCCATAAATCTTGCAAAAAGCAGGATGGAGTTATGTTTCTTGCTGTACAGGGTCAGCTTATGATGGTGAACAAGTGTTGCAAGTTTTAAAGCAATAGCTTTGATAGTTTAGGATAAAAGCTGACCTAAACATAAAACTTAACCAAGAAAACTGATTTTCTAAGTCCAAAAAGGGCAATAATTCTTGCAAAAAGCAAGATGGAGTTATGTTTCTTGATGTACAGGGTCTGCTTATGATGGTGAACAAGTATTCCAAGTTTCAAAGCAATAGCTTTGATAGTTTAGGAGAAAAGTTGACCTAAACATAAAACTTAACCAAGAAATCTGATATTTTCTAAGTACAAAAGGGGCCATAAATCTTGCAAAAAGCAAGATGGAGTTATGTTTCTTGCTATACAGGGTCAGCTTATGATGGTGAACAAGTCTTCCAAGTTTCAAAGCAATAGCTTTGATAGTTTAGGAGAAAAGCTGACCTAAACATAAAACTTAACCAGGCAACGCCGACGCAGACGCCGACGCCGACGCCGACAACCGCTCAAGTGATGACAATAACTCATCATTTTTTTTCAAAAAATCAGATGAGCTAAAAATGATGTTTATTAAGGTTGAAGGCCATATGAGTTCCAAGGTCATTTATATACAGGTCGGTTTTAGGTCTTGCTACAAGGATTGTTGAGTGTGAGTATGAACTAAAATGGGGTCATTAATGTGGGTTGTAGGCGAAACAGTAAAATCTCGTATGAACGGACAAACGGACGGACAGTTCAGCCGCTATATACCCGGAGACATAAAATATGTACAGTACATTTATTTTTAATACCATTAATCTTGCCGGTCGATTGTCAGAACTATTGCTTGTGTTTATTTAAGAATTGAATGTTTCCTCTTGTGCATTTATACAAAGATAAACCACGTTTGGACTTCTGGCAAACCCACGAATTGCGTCAGAAATCTCAATATATGGTTTATACCCGTATATAAAACACAAGAAGTAGTATTCAATCTTTATATTGATATTTTTACAGGAGCTTACTACAACAATATAGACTAAGTGTTTTTCGTCGTAAATATATAAAAAAAAATCATGTAATAACTCTTTGCAAATAAATAGATATGAAAGATCCGCCTTCGTTAAATTGAAATTTGCCTTCCGATAAAAATATAGTTCGAGATTTTAATTTAAAATATACTTAAAATTCAAGGAAATATCGCATAGTTTTATCAATTTCCATGAAAAAAGGAGTTAAAGCTATCAGTGAAAGTTCTGTTTGAAATTTTGATTGCAATTTTTTATAGATTCTTTAACGACTCCGTTTGTTTTTGCCGAACAACGTCAGTTCGTACGTTCAGTCTCGCGGAACATTATAATCATGTTGAAATACGAAAATAAACGTTATTTTCTTTTTATACAAAATACAGAGTAAATGTAAATAATTACATGTAAGGAGTGTTATATCATTGTGCTGTGAATGATGATGATAATAATAATAATATTTATAATAATAATAATTTTAAAGATCAAAGTTTATATTTATTTACTCAACTACCACTTTACAATTTGTTACCAGATCGGGTAACGACCTAGGTCTATGTGATTTTCCCACACGATTAATGTAATTAAGTTAGAATGGGAACGCAGATATAAAATTCTGATAACTTTATATTAAAACGATTCGTCCTTAAAAAGTATATTCTTATTATTATGGCATTTTGTACAAATAAGTATTCAAAAGATACCAGTACAATATGAATACATATATTTCAAAAGCAAAATAAAGGAGTTACAAAGCATTTTAAGCAACTTCAGCTTTTTTGTATATACTATTATGTACATAGATTTAATTCCTGTTTGTATGTTCCTAACATTGTACAAGTGTTGGTCGATTCATTCCAATTAAATGTAGCGTATGTCGTTTCGACGCTTGCAACCAGTTACGCATTTGTTCGGCATTCTTGCACATAACGTGCCTATATCGCTGGACTATTTGCAAGAGGCTACAATAGCAAATTATTACATATTATGAATAAATGTTTATGCTTGCAGTTCACGTGGCCTGCGCACGCCGGAGCGTTCGCTTATTAAAAAAAATGAAACTTTTTTTGCCGCTCACACGACAGGCGTCTACCGAGTTAGCTCAGCGGAAATCATTTTAATTTAAATTACGAGTTACCGGCAGTGTATCTGACTTTAGGGAAGTTTCTCACTCAGCGGTTAACGACAAGTTTTTTTATGATGTGTGTTGACATTAAGATCGCCTTTCATTTATAAGCGGTTCAAAAGTATCAGTTGTCCTATCAAAGTCATCTTGTTTTTTTTTCTTTGCCTCATATGTCACAAGAGCTCACAATCTTTTTAAATTAATAATTTGTTGAGTAGTAAAAATACTGGATAAGAAGTTGTTACTAAGAGAGTTACCAAAATATCCTTTGTATCTACCGAAAAAATATCAAACTTTAAAGTTTGTAAATATTTTCGATTTTTTTTTCCAAAAAAAAAATATTGTTCAAATTCTTCAGTTAGAATATGTGTTGATAGTATTGGTTGTACATTCTAATGTAAGTGTGATAGAACCTTTCTGAATTAAGAACAGGTTAATAATCATTCAATATATATGATGATAAACCATCTTGTATTGCCAATTTAAGTCAGTTTTGGTACTTCATTTGTTGCTTTTGTCCAAATGTTTTGAAAATCTGACGGCAATTTTCATATTTTGAAATTTACTGATAATAAAAGAATGGTGTATGAATTCCCCTTACTGAAATTACAGTGGAATAGGTGTATACATATACACTTTAGTTATGTTAATGGATGTTTTAGAAGCCCTCTGCTACGAAATAATATATAACATACAAGATGCTTTAAACACGTAAACATGTACTTAATCAGTGTCTGTCCTTATGATGCATTTTCAATAGCAATAAAGTAAACACCATTCTAGGACACAACAAGCCTTTCTTTTGAAGAGGTTTCCTTTCGATGTTATAGGAATAACAATAAAGGATCTAAGCAGCTCTTGAATCCCACTGCTTCTGACAATGCTGTTCAAATTATTTCGTATTATCGCCTTTAAGAAAAATACCAATTCAGCAATTCAACAGTGTCGAATGGGCTTTTCTTCAGATCACGTTTACTTTATTTCAAAGAACATAATGGTATTTCAAACATAAGCAAAATAGAATCGCAGATTACATTGTTTGCACTTCTTCTAAAGAAATGTCTTAATTTCTAAGACAAGTTACATGTAATTATATCTGTATAAAATACCACGAGCATGTGTTTCTGTTATAAAACAAACCGTTATTCCAGCTTTATCACTTGTGTTCTTTTACATATTGCATGTCTGCAATGCCAGCATATTTTTGTATAAAACAATATTAAGCTGTGTAATTTAGAACTACAAAAACAACAAAGACTGAGCTGTTGTTGTGCGTTTCGTTTGATTGATTTCAATTTTTATCACCAGCGGTCTTTTATATACTACATACCAGCAATGCCTGCATCTTTTTGTGCAAAACGATAATAGCATTTAAATGAAGAACAAAGATTACGGTATTACTCATTTCAATATTTATCATTAGCGTTCTATAATGCATCGCATACTTGCATCTGTTTACATCTTATTATACTTAATTGTTTTGGAATAGGATTGCAAAAAGATTTTTAGAACAAAGCTTACACTGTTGGTGTTCTATGTACTAAACGAGCAATCAAGAGTTGATTGCTAGAGATTCTTTGGTGATTTGCAAGAAGTCCCACTGTGGTTTATACCATATAAACGCAGATAAAATAGCATTTAATCCTTATAATGACATTTTTACGAGGGGCGTTCAATATGTAATGTTATTCCGTATGTAGTTCCGTAACCGCTGGTTATTTTTAGATACGGGTTTTTCGGCACATTATGGAGCAATTTATTGGTAATACAATGCTATATAAATTATAAAAATCTGCGTGTTCAAAGTAAAAATATAATCATTTGAGTGAGGTGTACTCAGGTATACTGGACCATAATTATAATTTAGGTTTGTCCTGGGCATCCAGAGTCATAGAAAAATAGAATAACTTGTAAAATCACAAAATTCTATCATTTTTCTACGCGGTACAGCAATTTGTAATGAGTTTGCGTTGTTTTAAACTATTTATTGCATTTTTAATTTTACAACACAATTAAAAAAAATCTAAACTCGAGGTTGATTCCATCTGGAATGGGTGTTGAGAGCGATTAATCAAGGCAGTAAGAACTAGTTTCGCAATCGAGAATTAAGATACTAGTATCAATTTAAGATACAAGAATTCTTTTAATGATGATTATCGCGCCTGACTGCAGAGGTTTATTGTACTGAACTTATCATTTTTCGAATAAAAATATACACAGTCAATTTAATACTGTTATAAACTTTTTTATTTTAGTTTTCAAATGTTTTTTTGTGAAGATCATGATTTGTTTTATCTGTTTAAACTGAAAATTGAACTATAGTTCTAGTTGTTAAATAGTAGAATCAAGGAATTGCATATTACAATCTTAATATTTTGGACATAAAATTGTCCAGTATACCCGAGTACACCTCATTCAAAAGAATATATTTTTACTTTGAATCTACCGATTTTTATCTTTTATACAGCATTGTGTTTCCAATAAATTGCTCTATACTGTACCGAAAACCGCATCTAAAAACAACAAGCGGTTACGGAGCTACATACGGAGTAACATTACATATTGAACGCCCCTCGTACAGTAGCATGCTACAAAAATAAATTGTTTGCTTTACGAGGTTATCAGAAAATAAGAACAAAACGTCAGGATGTCGATCTATTCAACATCAAAATAGAACAGCCGAAAAGACCCTCAAACGTTCAGGCAAAACTGAACGACACTGACGCACATTCAGCAGTGTTTCTTACAAGAACTGTCAGTTAAGACGCGAAATAAGTATGTTTGTTCTGATACTTTTATTAGCGGTAGCGGTTCTATCAGTGATATTGTACTGATACGATTCAACGATACGTAGATGACTTAATGAATTACACCTACCATCATGCTTGAAGACCTGAAGCCAACGGTAGCTAGAACTTTGGACACACTGGGCCTTTGTTGAATAAGAATGATCCCTTATAAAATTTTCATTAAATTATTAAACTGTATGCGTAACTGTTTACATGAATACCACAAGTTCATCTAGATACAACTTTGACATTTAACTGTTACAGTGCAATATTATTATGGAAATGTCATTACGTCAAATCTCAGAATAAGAGATTTGCTTACTCTGGCTATGAAAACTTTGTTTCCTTATATGGCATAATAAGGATTTAGTCACAAATTATATATAGTTGCTGTAAATATTTTGCAATATCATCAATGCGTAGGGGGACTATCGTATACATATTTCAGTGTCAGTATCATCTTGTACGTGCATGTGGTCACGATAATATTATTTGACACTTAATATTATTATCAGTAGTCTACATTTAGGATATGAAATAACCACACCAACCACATTTTTTTGGTGGATAAAACGAATATGTTAAATTGATTTTTAGATGTAAGAAAGGTAATAACAAAATAAGGATAACCATAGCTATGCCTACAATCGCATGTACGTATATGTCTGGCTTCTCTGACAATCATAAAAACATAAAGTGTCTGAAGTGGCTGTGTACAAAATGTTGTCTTGTTTTGAGAGACACATTGGGCAGAATGTAAAGAAATTCATTTTTCATATGTGTGCAAAATGTCTGTTTGAAATAAAGGAATAAGAGCAAACCAGCCTAAACACATGCATAGTGATAAGTGACTGTTTTCAGAATTTTTATTGTTTTCAGAACTTTTATAAGTGAACTAAATGTAAATTGGGTTACTGCAATGATGTATACATGTTATCAGCCTTTACTGAGATTAGCAGCAAACACTCATTTTGAGATAAAACAGTCCAGCAACGCTAAGGTCATTTTTCCAAAACGAATGCCTTATATGTTGACTGGGATGCATATATTTTTATGCCATGAACTTCAAGGTTTTACACTTCACTATTTTAAGTTAAACGACATTTTAGAAATCGTGAATTTTGAATTTAAAACTTCATTTTCACGTTTTGAAAAAATTTAGAAATTGTGAATAAAATCTGTAAGAAGATCCTTTGGAAGCATAGAACGCAACTAAGCATCCAGCTGGCTTGCAGAAAGTCGGTGGTTCTACACAGGTACCCGCCCATGTCTTAAATAATGTTCGATTGGGCACCTCGGGTCTTCATCAAGCTGGAAATTTGCCATATCACCTCACATTTGTCAGTGCGATGTTAAACCCAACAAAAACCGAAGAATAACCGCTCACCGTTACTTTATTTTTGTTATACATCTCCAACTCGTACATGTTCTTACATATTTCCCATCAACATTTGTATACTACTAAAATTGCCTCATATTTTGAAAAATCATTTTTAGATCAGCTACAACTGTTGCCTGACATAACGATATTTTGCAAGACCAACTAATGTATTGCCAGTCCAACAAACAGAATGTTTCACATGCATCAATGTTGTTTTGTCCTGTGTCAAATGGACCTGTAACCATGGTAACAGTCCCATACAAATAGATCAATCATCTACCTGAGACCACATGAAACATTTATAATTTACATTTAGTTAGATTTCCCACTCTTGACGGGATAAAGTGCGCTACTTCCATGCTTTACAATAACAATGTAGTTTCCAAAGTAACGCTAGACAGTCATAATTTATCCGACTGAATTTAAGGTTACCTTGATATTTGTAAGTGCGCATGTACAACCGGAAGCTGACGTGACGATTTACGACGACGTTTACGACAAACTAAATGTGTTTGTATATCCATTCTTTTGGAAATAAATCTTGAACCTGCCTCCGATCTTATGTTTAATGGTTTAATAATGCAGAAATAATAAATGAATTGCCGCAGAAACGCTTCAAAACATTGTTGCCTTAAAATGACGTCACTGACGTCATGACGTTACGTGTCAGTTACCGCGCAAAATTAATAGCTTTTATTTTGAAAGTACGTTATTCTGTGCTTTTTCTTTATTTGAACTATTTTTAAACAGCCATTATTTGCTGAAATACTTTTTAATATGAAAAAGGCAAAGCCTCTGAGCGAGCGTAGCTTAAACGGCAAAGAAACTATTCACTGCTTAATACAATTCCGAGAACCTATTCACTTGAAAAGAAACAAAAATTTAGTGTCATTATACCTGTAACAGCGAATATCATACGTTGCAAAATTTATGGAAAGCCGGTGTCACGGTGACGTCATTACCTGTTTGTGGCGTTCTTATGGCTTTATGCTTATTTATGACATTTTATCCCATTTTCTGGCCAATGCTTTATCTTTTAAAAGAAAATCATATTTCTTTCTACCAACTGGAAATCTTTCTTGCATTATTTTTGAGTGATGGATAATATTCAGCAATCAAATGAAGTTCTGTATTCACTGCCAACAAAGCATTTCCTTTGAGCACCTGTCCTCTAGGGACACGCACTTTGTAAAATAAAAGCAAAATTGAAATTATTTCAGTAACATAACTTTTTTAAAAATAAAGACACCTAATGAACATAGAGATTGTAACTCAAATATAAAATTAAAAAAAAAAAAACAAAAAACAATTTTCCCGACTTTGACGGAAGTAGAACAAAATGGCGGCACCCAAAATGGCGGCGCCCAGACGAGAGGAAAATTTTTCAGCTACATCACTTTGCCCCATTCGGCACACCTTTGTTATATTCGCCTACACATTGCCGTAAGGCGAGCTACGCGCTCGCAATTGCGCTTCGCGCAATTGCTCGCGAGCTACGCTCGCTATTAGTCTTTTGCTCTGAAAAATGATCGATATTTTGCTTCTTTTATGTAATTATATTGAAATGTTATGCGGAATGTAAGAAAATGGATGATGGTAACTGATGTGATTGGGAATATAGTTGGCTGAAAGGTAACTTATTACGGTCATTTACAAATAAAAATTGGGCAGTTTGATTTGTTATACCTATTTCCCAGTTTCCGTTGATAATTTGTTACTTAAATACTAAAACTAAGCTCTAAAATTGTTCAAATTTCAGTATAAAATTGCGGTGTCTTGAATTAAATTGATGTTACCATGGAAACGAAGCCCGTGACCTATATGTCTAATTGTAAAATTCAAAAGCGTTGACACTGGTCTATTTTAGGAACATAGCTTCGGCTTTTTATTTTCATTTCAACAATATCCATGAGAATAATAGCAGCATGCAGAACGATTTTTCAATAAAAATGTCAGACGACGGGCACTGCTGTAAGTATTTTAAGCTGTGAAATTTGTTAAATTAACTGCAATTTATACGAAAATATTACTAACGTTAGAAATAAGATGTTTTAAAGCTACATTAACAAGAAAGATAATTTTATATAATATTTTTTTATAAGAAATTACGATAAAAAGCAACATATAAGCTATTTTAAACATCTCTGTTGCCATGGTTACTCTAAACTTTAAGAAAAACATAGTACCATGTAAAGTTCTTGGTATTTTGCTAATCATATTACCCAAATATTCCATGTTGGTCAATAACAGAATGGCACTGAAGCCGTCGAAAACCCCGTTTTCATACATAATTGTTGAAAAATGAGAGAAAATGCGTTACCGTGGAAACACGAGCCCCGCGACATATACATTTTAAGCTTTTATTAGAAAGCTAATGCGCAAACTAGTAAAACTATTAATTATGCAGACTTCTACGGATAACAATGAAACCAAAATACACTGAAAAGTGTTAAATATCCGTATTTTCCTTCTTCTTTCTATATAAAATACCTTAAGAGGGTCATGTACTTCAAACCTGGATAAAAATTGTACTTGAAGTGACAGAGATAAACGGAACTGAGATTGTAGCAGTTAAAACATTAAATTACATGAAATACAAAAAATCACTGCGGTTCAACTAATTTGATTTTACCCTGGTAACAAGGTAACCTACCTCCTTAATAACTTCCTGTCTACTGATCAAAGTGAAATACGATATGTAAGATATGCAACATTCAGTAAAGTGTACATCTTAAATAAAATCATAACGACTTAACAAAATGGCTTAAGATTCCGTTGAAATAGAAATATTACATTTGAGCCGTGCCATGAGAAAACCAACATAGTGGCTTTGCGACCAGCATGGATCCAGACCAGCCTGCGCATCCGCGCAGTCTGGTCAGGCTCCATGCTGTTCGCTTTTAAAGCCTATTGGAATTGGAGAAACTGTTAGCGAACAGCATGGAGCCTGACCAGACTGCGCGGATGCGCAGGCTGGTCTGGATCCATGCTGGTTGCATACCCACTATGTTAGTTTTCCTATGGCACGGCTCATTTGTTATTCCTCTTCCGAACAAACATTTCATGCAATTTTACATTCGAAATTAAAACATTATCGTAAAAATTCATTTTAAACTTAGTACTAAACGTTATTGTATGATTGTACCTGTAAGTGAACCAGAAAATCACATTACATTGTCGATTTATAGGATAACTATCACATACATTAGCATACAATGGGATGATTGTTGTCTGTTTCATCTAATTTTACCAGGGTGGTCTGTACCTTGACCCATTTTTGGCATAAGTCACCATATTTTAATGAAACTTACCTTGTTTTAAAATCAGGTCTTTTATGGAAATAAAACACATTTTGCCATGATATACTTTACAACTTACACAAACAACACTTCCACATTTTTGTAGTATGCCACCTTGCTAAAATAAAGGGGCAATTTAGCATGAAAAATAAAACAAACTCACGCACTTGCACAATTTAAAACATATTATAGTATGTATCACGCAAGCCCCTCTGTCAGGCACGCTCAGCGTATTGTAAAATGTTAGGAATGTATTCAAGTATCAATTTGAATGAAATGATATGAAGTTAAATCGGTCGACAGGAACTAAATTTGGGTATCAAATTGTGAAGTGTAACTTTTCCTTTGTATATGTAACGATACTTATTCATTTAGTAATAAGTATTTTACAGGTAGAAATGAAATGAGTATAGTGAAGCCACAAGTACGTACCGCTACATACAGATTTGTTAGTCAATACCAAAGTTGATATCATAAAAGGTTATTCCTAATCCTTAATGCCGCTACAAACAAGGACACTTAGGCGTACAGCATTAATTATATGGTAGGGTTTCAAATTTTTAAGACACATCGCTTACGTTCAAACGATCGAATGCTATCGAATATTTATTTCAAACATTCATTTGTTTGTAAACTGTGACAACTCATAAACATACACAGTCGAAAATATGAACAAGAGGGTCATGATGACCCTGGATCGCTCACCTGAGTAATATGAGCTACATGTTTCAAATGTCAAAGATTTTCCGATGTACAATCAAGTAACCCCTGGGGCGGGGCCAATTTTACCCCGGGGGTCATGATTTGAACAAAGTTTGTAGAAGTCTGCTAGGCAATGTTACATATCAAATATCTAAGATCTAGGCCTTCTGGTTTATTTTTAGCAAATTTATGAATATTTCCCTATGTACAATCAAGTAACCCCTGGGGCTGGGTCAATTTGACCTGGGGGGTCAAGATTTGAACAAATTTTGTAGAGGTCCACTAGGCAATGTTACATATCAAATATCTAAGCTCTAGGCCTTCTGGTTTATTTCAGAAAATTTTGAAGATTCTATGTACAATCAAGTAACCCCATGGGGCGGAGCCAATTTGACTCCGGGGGTCATAATTTGAACAAATTGTGTAGAAGTCTACTAGGCAATGCTACATGTCCAATATCTAAGATCTACGCCTTCTGATTTATTTTTAGAAAAATTTTGAAGATTTTCCTATGTAAAATCAAGTGACCCCTGGGGCGGGGTCAATTTTGACCCCGGGGATCATGATTTGAACAAATTTTGTAGAGGTTCACTAGGTTATGCTACATGTGAAATATCTAAGCTCTATGCTTTCTGGTTTATTTTTAGAAAATATTTGAAGATTTTCGTATGTAAAATCAAGTGACCCCTGGGGCGGGGTCAATTTTGATCCCGGGGTCATTATTTGGACAAATTTTGTAGAGGTCCACTAGGCAATGCCTACATGTCAAGTATCTAAGCTCTAGGGCTTCTGGTTTTTGAGAAGAATACTTTTTAAGATTTTCCTATGTAAAATCAAGTGACCCCTGGGGCGGGGTCAATTTTAACCCCGGGGTCATGATTTGAAGAAACTTGGTAGAGGTCCACTAGGCAATGCTTCACACCAAATATCTAAGCTCTAGGGCTTCTGGTTTTCGAGAAGAAGATTTTTAAAGTTTTTCCTTAGTTCTGCATGAAATAAAAATTCTTCGAACAAGTTTTGTAGAGCTTCACCAAAGGAACATTCCTGTGAAGTTTAGATGAAATAAGCCTAGCGGTTTATGAGGAGATGTCGTTTAAAGTAAAAGTTTACGGACGCCGGACGCCGAGTGATCAAAATACAGCTCACCCTGAGCCTGTGGCTCAGGTGACCTAAAAATGAGATCAATTCTGTAAGTATATCGCCTGGTTGCGTTCTAAGCGTCCTAAGGATCTTGTAACAAACATGATTTAATATGGACTAAAAATGTTAATTTTCTGACTTTTTTTACAATAGTTACCAATGGCATCTTTTCTGATCAGGAAAGGCACAGTTTGTCTTATATAGAGATATATTAAATGGCCATATAGAGTATAAATAAAGTTTGCATATAGTGCTACATGCATAATTAAATGTCAAACAGTAACAGCCAGTATTTAGCGATAGCACACAATTATACTGGGTTTATCTATACGTGTAAACAGTGTATGCTATTTTAAACCTAATGCATAGTACTATTTCTACATATAAACTTGTTAAGGTTTCGATGGAGGCCTTGAGAAACAAAAATCAAACAACACCAAATCATAGAAAGAAAGAGTTGTTTGACATAAAAATTGAACAGCATGTAAAACATGTATATTACATTACGAAACAAGTGTCAGTATACTGATATAAACATTGAATTCCGGAAAAGGGCTGCCAAAAGGGGCTCCACTTCCGGACAGTTAAACGCCTTTAAAAACTCACCATTTTCAAAGAACTGTTACACATGTTTGTTTTGATGCATTTGCAATAGCGTGCGAGTGGTGAAATTTCGCATAACAAGGTGGAACACAGTTTTCAGCAATTGTTTATCTTTATTTCTTTACAAATGGCATTCATTTTCAAAGGGAGACAACTGTTCCCGATTATTTTAAGTACAAATGGCATTCATTTTCAAAGGGAAACAACTTTTTCCGATTATTTTAAGTAATCTTTGAGAAAAAGTTGTCTCCCTTTGAAAATGAATGCCATTTGTAAAGAAAAAAAGATAAACAATTGCTGAAAACTATGTTCCACCTTGTTACGTGAAATATCACCACTCGCACGCTATTGCAAATGCATCAAAACAAACATGTGTAACAGTCTTTGAAAATTGGAGTTTATATAAGGCGTTAAACTGTCCGAAGTGGAGCCTTTAGCAGCCTTTTCCAGAATTCAATGTTTATATCAGTATACTGACCTTGTTTCGTAAAGTAATATACATGTTTTACATGCTGTTCAATTTCATGTCAAACAATCTTCTTTTATGATTTGGTGTTGTTGATTTTTGTTTCCAAGCTCCATCGAACTTAATCTGTATACGTAAACTATATGAGTAATTGTTCAGTTTTTAAATATAATATATGAATCTAAATATCTTTGAGATATATATGTGCATGATATTCAGTTGATATCGTCCCCAGATCTGTTTTCATATCTGATTATTATAACAGGTGTTTAATCAATTTGGTTAATTTTCCAAAGGAAACATCTCAGTTATAAATGCATACTTTGCTGAAAACTTTCAACGTGTTACAAAAATACAAAAGATATATTGCTCGCAAGAACGTTCTTGACACAACATGATATAGACAAAACATTCAAATGTACCTCTTTACGTTTTTGCTTGTGGTGATATCTCATTAGCAAATGTGAATCTGGACATACACTTCATTTAAACCTAATAACACCTCTCTAGGAGGTGGCGCTAACTCGAGAGAAGTAGATGTTATCTCATTTTTGTTTTCTTTTTGTACTTGCAGCAATGCCTTTTTGTACTTGCAGCAATGCCCTTTTGTACTTGCAGCAATGCCCTTTTGTACTTGCAGCAATGCCCTTTTGTACTTGCAGCAATGCCTTTTTGTACTTGCAGCAATGCCCTTTTGTACTTGCAGCAATGCCTTTTTGTACTTGCAGCAATGCCTTTTTGTACTTGCAGCAATGCCTTTTACTGCGCAACATGCGCCTTGTACTTGCAGCAAGCTTTGTACTGCACTTGCAGCAATGCCCTTTGTACTTGCACTGACTTTTACTGCCAATGCTTTGTACTTGCACAATCCTTTGTACTGCGAAGCCTTTTTGTAGCTTGCAGCAATGCCTTTGTACTTGCAGCAATGCCTTTGTACTTGCAGCATGCCATGTTGTACTTGCAGCATGCATGGCCATGGTCCCAAGAATTGAAGAGCTTTGTATGGATCTAACTTGATTGTAGGAAAGAAGATATACAGAGGTAGAGCATAGCGATAGGCGGTTTCATAAGTCGGGTGAATTTTACGAGAAATTTAAACATTGCGTCAATAACGTCAAATTATACATGAAACATTAAAAAGTTTAGCAGGCATATACTTTACTGGCATAATTGTTTATTTTATCTAAGTTTGCTAAAGCAAGAAGGTAACTGAGATAGAAAAGAAAAACAATTGACCAATCTTTATTGTTTGATAGCAACCTTGCGAAGCATGTGCTATTTAGGAACAATTTGAATGCTAAGAACTTACTTCGACGCTCATAAATATTTCATTATAAGACTGGAAGTGTGAGAGGCCTTCTTGGCAGACTGGTTATGGTCTTTGACTTGCCCCTTACCGGCCGGTAGGTTTGAAACCTCGATTAGTTTGGACAGTTGTTCTCGCGAGAAATTCAATGCAACTAGCTTTTTTCTCCACATGTGCCGAAGCCTTAAACAATGCAATGTCTGGAGGGACACTTTGGGGTTTCCCCACCGTCTTAAACCTTGTTTGTGTAACACTAAATACAACAAAATCAAAGTTCCGTTGAACAACAAAACAGAACCAAGCAAAATGTTCAGACTCGAAAATGCAAAAGGAATAAATGCATAAGTTTTCAAGTTTTCCTGAACATCTTCCGCTTTAGTTTTAACCTTTAGCCTGCTAAATTTCTATAATGGACTGGTCCATCATTCAATTTGGGCAGTACCACTTATTACTCAAAGGGGTGTTAACTGAAAATTTACTGACTGAATAGCGAACAGTGCAGACCATGATCAGACTGCACGGATGTGCTGGCTGATCTTGGTCTGCACTGGTCGCAAAGGCAGGATCACTTGCCGCCAGCAGGCTAAAGGTTAAAGCACACAAAAGTATCATTGTATACAACATATTTCTCTGCACAGCATGATAGAGGAAGAAATTCAAAGGTACCGCTTTATTTTTGTACCTGTGACGGTAACTCAGTGATACATGTAGATGATAACAGACACTTCTTACAACTCTAATAGCATCTCTCTTGGTGGTGTTTGTTTATTGAATAAAGTACTTACTATCAAGGTTATTCCTTCTTATGTTTATGTGTATATTTTGTATAATCAGCGACAACACTTCTAGCATAAAGATTAACATGATCTGTTTACATTTTATTATCTTACGGAGTCTAAATACATACAATGTAAAACTTTATCTTTTAACTGCTACGTTGTAGTTTATACTTTTCAGTTAAAATAGTTGCATCTTAAAAGTATGAGGGAGAAAACAGTATGAAGCGCTTTTTGTATTTATTCGAACATTCTTAGAACATATTGCTTTTGTTGCTTTGATGTTTATGTATGTGTTTTTTTCTGTTCTGTGATTTATTTTTAAGACAGGAAACACTCTTCTGTTTCCGATGAAAGCTAACGGATAACTATAACTTCTTTCCCAGAGACTTTCCGGGACGAGGGCGAGTAGGGACGAGGGCGAGTATTTACTTTATTCGTAAGTCATAGTCTGATGATCTAATGAGGAAAAGAACAGTTTTGGCAAATACAGTCCATTTCTTGTGTGGTTCAGAAAAAAATTCAGGTTCAGAAAAAAGATTGGTAATCCGCCTACCTGTCAGTTCAAAGTTATATATTCATTATAGCGGTACTGATTAATTTTCTGTTTTTATTTTAGAATCCACGGGACTAATTATAAGAGGAAAAAACAAGCTTACCTATTGTAGACACAAAGTATGACTGATTTACATGAGAGCATTTGAAACTGCAATCAGGTTTTCTGGCAGCGTGTACTATTTGAATAGATTTTTATACTAAAACCCCAAAAATATGAGAAATCGGTAAACATGGAATCTCCACAGGTCGCCCAACACGACAAGAAAAGTAAATGTTACAGGCTCGTTTTAATCCTTATCATGCTGCACATGACTGATTCTGCCTCTGCGACCAGTGTAGATCATGACCAGCCTGCACATGCATGCAGTCTGATCAAGATCTGCACTGTTCGCTATTCAGTCAGTATATTTTAGTAAGCACTCTTTTTAACTGTTAATGGTACTGTCCAAATTGAAAGGTGGACAAGTTCATTATATAAATTTAGCAAGGTAAGGATTAACTGAGCCTGTTCATGGACGGCAAACGGAAATGCATGCTACCGTCCATGCCCTGTAGCCCCGTGCAGATCAGAAGCCAACATTTACACATGTTACAAGTACAAAAAAAACAATTTAAAGACATCCGCAGATGTGTTCAAACGGCGGTGTACATGCAATCTTCAGTAATGCGGAGTGCAAATACAGGAAAAGTGACGTATGGCCCTAATTGAAATAATAGACTTGCCCTTAATGAGGAAATAATGGACAGAACTAAACAAACTGAAATTTCGAGAGAGGATTTGGGGTTATGGAGTAACAGTCTAGATTTGGTGCTGTAATTGCGGAAAAGGGATGAAATATTTCAGAAACTATCATTAAGAGTCCGTGAAAGTCGTTCAGTATGTCATAAATCACATTCAAGTCTGTATTTAGACGCTACTTTATCTTCTTGATTAATAGAGCACAACAGATCTGGATTATAAAGCCGTATTAAATTTTCAAAGCTATATTTTATTTCAAGTTTCACAAAGTATCTTGATATTTCCATTCATAAAAAAAAACACAGTTTGTGATGCATTTTTTCACTTTCTACATGTTAAGTATCTTTTTTATTCTTAAACGTTTGCAATGTAGTATAAATTACAATTGCAAGTTTGACTTTAGATGTTTAGATAAGTAGTCCTTTCTTACAAAATTACCGTTTTATTTTCCGACATTAATTAGGCATGAACGATACAGCCATTACAGTTAAAAGATGTCATCAGATACCTTTATCGTCTGGTTGATCGTGCTACTAAATTACAAAATTGTATGGTGCAAACGACATGATCCCAAAACATAACATTTATCACAGACGATACGATCTTCAGCTTACAACTTGATTCATGTTTAATGCATAGGACGTTGTTACGATTGTGTTATATCAATAGATTTGATGTTTTCGTTTTTCTTCTATTTTACATTAATTTATACTGCAACTGATTACCAACTAATCTCCAAAAGCATGTATCTAAATCTCCCAAAGCATGCATCTCATGAATTTGTATTTTAAATTTTTGCTTTGCAAAAGAAAAGGGTAATAAGACAAGTACATCTTCACGTATTTTGTCAAAGGTGGTCTGTTTAAATTTAATTTCCGTGTACAAACTCATTTCAAAAGTACACAGCAAAATAATGATTTTATTTGCAGTTTCAAAACAAATATTAGACGCCTAAGATAAAAGACACTCGATCATTTCACATCTAATTTTAAATAAACAAATATTATCTGAAACAGTTACGCTGTATAAATACAAAAGTATGATAAATCGCACTTGAAACCGAATTTCTAAATTATGTTTAATGTCTTGTATGATACCTGCTGACAAACATCAATGTTGTGCCTGCTTTCTCAGCATCTTGTTCTCGGTAAATGATTTTTTACACAGTCCTAGCCTATATTTCTCGCGTTTTTAATATTTTCTCTAGCTTGGATTTTTTTTTATTATGAATTTGCAGTCGACAGCGAGAGAAAAACATTTGGTGACTTTCAAACTGTCATGTTAGAGGAAGATTACTGGCGCGCTGTGGACCATCTGTATCTTCCTCATATCAAAACTTTAAACATCCAAAGCGAGGTTTCGAACCAGCATCGTCGATAGACAAGTATTTTAAAGTCTAGTTTTAAAGGATATCAAAAAGTATACCACGTATTGTCTTCTCTTACACATTTTTATGTCACACCTTGTCTGTGGGTGTAAGCAAGTTTCCGAATAAACATATGAGCCGCGCCGTGAGAAAACCAACATAGTGGCTTTGCGACCAGCATGGATCCAGACCAGCCTGCGCATCCACGCAGTCTGGTCAGGATCCATGCTGTTCGCTAACGGTTTCTCTAATTGCAATAGGCTTTGATTATGTTGATTTTCTCATGGCGCAGCTCATATTCATTGCAATTTCCTTTCCTTGTGACTTTATACCTTCTTAAGTTCACCATACCAATCGTTTTACTCGGGACATGCCCAAATTAAACAATTGTATTAAACTTCTTTAACAATCAGACGTTTAACAAGAGGGCCAAGATGGCCCTAGGTCGCTCACCTGAGAAACACACCATAAAACACCATAACAGTGTAAACATGTTTGACCTAGTGATTAAATGGAAAAAATATTCTGACCAATTATCATTAAATTTGATGCAAAAACAAGTATTTTCTTTGATTTGACCTAGTGACCTAGTTTTTGACTCCAGATAACTCATATTCAGTATTGACCTAGATTTTATCAAGGCTATCATTCTGACAAAATTTCATGAAGATCAATTGAAAAATACAGCCTCTATCGCATACACAAGGTTTTTCTTTGATTTGACCTAGTGACCTAGTTTTTGAACCCAAATGATTCACATTCAAACTTGACCTAGATTTTATCAAGGCAATCATTCTGACAAAATTTCATGAAGATCATTTGAAAAATACAGCCTCTATCACATACACGAGGGTTTTCTTTGATTTAACCTAGTGACCTACTTTTTGACTACAGATGACCCACATTCAAATTCTACCTAGATTTCATCAAGGCAATCATTCTGATTTACTTTCAGGAAAATCAATTGAAAAATAAACAGCCTCTATCGCATACACAAGGTTTTCCTTTTATTTGACCTAGTGACCTACTTTTTGACTCCAGATGACCCGTATTCAAACTTGACCTAGATTTTATCAAGGCAATCATTCTGACCAAATTTCATGAAGATCAATTGAAAAATACAGCCTCTATTGCATACACAAGTTGTTTTTTTATTTGACCTAGTGACCTACTTTTTGACCCCAGATGACCAATAATCAAATTCAACCTAGATTTTATCAAGGCAATCATTCTGACCAAATTACATAAAGATCAATTAAAAAATACAGCCTCTATCGCATACACAAGGTTTTTCTTTGATTTGACCTTATTTTAACCCCACATGACCCATATTCAAACTTGACCTAGATTTCATTAAGACAATCATTCTGACTTAATTTCATGAAGATCAACTGAAAAATATAGCCTCTAGCGCATACACAAAGATTTTCTTTGATTTGACCTAATGACCTAGTTTTTGATCCCAGATGACCCACATTCAAACCTGACCTAGATTTTATCAAGGCAATCATTCTGACCAAAATTCATGAAGATTAATTGAAAAATACAGCCTGTATCGCATACACAAGGTTTTTCTTTGATTTGACCTACTGACCTAGATTTTGAACTCAGATGACCCATTTTCGAACTCGGTCTAGATTTCATCAAGGTAATTATTCTAACCTAAATTCATGAAGATTAATTGAAAATTACAGCCTCTATCACATACACGAGGTTTTTCTTTGATTTGACCTACTGACCTAGTTTTTGACTCCGGATGACCCATTTTCGAACTCGGCCTAGATTTCATCAAGGCAATCATTCTGACCAAAATTCATGAAGATTAATTGAAAAATACAGCCTCTATCGCATACACAAGGTTTTTCTTTGATGTGACCTAGTTTTTTAACCCGTATGACCCATTTTCGAACTCGGCCTAGATTTCATCAAGGTTATCATTTTTACCAAATTTCATGAAGATCAGTTGAAAAATACAGCCTCTATCGCATACACAAGTTAAATGTTGACGGACAGACAACAGAAAGACGACGGACGCCGGACATCGAGTGATGAGAAAAGCTAAAAAGACACCAAATGCATTCGTTAGTTCAATAAAATATTATAATAAGTTTATAGATATAACAAGCAAACAATAATACGATAAAAATATGTAAACCGCGTGTTACTATTTTACAGAACTGCTGCCTTTCAATTCCCCTTATATTGTAATGAAAAAATTACATTTTCCAACAAACTATCCGATGTATCGCGGGGTTAGAAATTTTATTATGTTCAATTTTCCATAACACATGAACAGGCTCAATCGAATTATAATTTATATCGTGTTTCGCGACCTGTGGTTTTCCACTTTTTCCATTTCTTTATAAAGACAAATACAAAAGACCTATTTTCAAGTCCATGTGTGAGACCATTAATTCTAAATCGATTGCATGTTATAATAAAATAATGTCTACAGATTTCTTCGGCCTAAAGTTTTGACAACTGTCGGCGTTTGTCATCCATAGACAGACGGGCAATCAAACTGGAGTAAGTTTGAACAACATTAACATACACACACACAATTGAATACATGCGCATCAATCTAAATAATTTAACAATTTACGTTTAGATTGTACTTGCAATTTTATACAACAACATTTAAGTTGTTACTTGCAATTTTATACCACAGCATTTAAGTTGTTACTGGTTCGTCAGCAAAGGAATAGGAAGCTGCACGCATCTTGTTTTCCAAAGAAGCATAATTTACCGCTTACCAAAATTTTAAAGGATGCTGAATGATTGAGCAGCCGACAAAACACTTCAGATGAGCCGTGCCATGAGAAAACCAACATAGTGACTTTGCGACCAGCATGGATCCAGCCCAGCTTGTGCATTCGCGAAGTCTGGTCAGGATCCATGCTGTTCGCTTTCAAAGCCTATTGCAAGTAGAGAAACCATTAGCGAACAGCATGGATCCTGACCAGACTGCGCGGATGCGCAGGCTGGTCTGGATCCATGCTGGTCGCAAAGCCGCTATGTTGGTTTTCTCACGGCACTGCTCAAATGGCCTTTTATATGATACAGACTATGCTTTGGCTATACACACCAAACATTACAGATGTTTTTATACAAAATAACTTACCTAAAGAAGTTGGAAAGACATCATATGAAAATATAAAAAGAACATATATTAAGGTTTGATGTACTGACAACATTTTCTTGTATTACTCAACTTTACGCTTCTAAATCTATGTGCGTTGAAATAAAAAAAAATCTAACTAAGGGTTTCTTCTGAAAACGCATCTTTTTAACCACTGCTATCATTTATGCCAACTTTTATATAAGAAAAGCTATTTTAAATAAACTTACACACAAGTCGGGAATTATACGCCTGCGAAATAATTTCACGAGCCCCAGTGAATTATTCTAATCGACTTGTGACCGATAAACTTTTTCAGTCTAATATATATTTTATGTAAAAGTGGATTAAATAGGAAGGCACTATTTCCTGTGGCAATAATTGTATCGCGCCAAATGGTACGTTGATGTAACGTAACAATTTCTAGTCTTAAATAAAAATAAATAAATCTTAATTACTGAAAGCGCCAGCCATTAAACCCGTGAAGTACTTTGTCCCCAGTACCATTATTACTAGAAGAACTAGAAGATACAGAAGTCTTAAGGGTGTTTCCTTTATTGCTCTGTGTTCTGTAAAGGCATTGAATACAAAGTCATGCGTTTTTTGTTTCTCAATGACTGCTTTTTTTATATAAACTTCCAGGAGCATTTTCGTGTTTAACAAAGCATACCTTCTGTTGCCATTGCGTGCGTTAGGGATTCACCTGGCGGGGATAACTTTTATGTACTGTTTCTGTGACTCTGGAACATGGTGGGGATAAAAGTGAGGTTAGGTGCACCATAAACAGGTTTAAGCTCCCCGGTGGTGGTTTTGCCACTGACTGATCCAAGGAGGTGCCCCACTGTGTTCCTTTATTTGTTCGTTTTGTCCTAGCATGTTTGCTTTGTGTGTAAGTGTGAGTGTTGATCGCGTGCCCGTCCACGTTTTTACGTAGCATGTCATTAAAGGCATGATTTCTACTTAATGCTTTTTTGTAAAGACCGCGATAAGAAGAATGAATACTAAGAATTAGCGTCATGTGTTTTTTTGTTATTAATATATATTAGATATTTTAACTTGAACCTTGTGATAAGTAGAACAGGAATAGAAATCTGATGAAAGAAGTGTGCTTATAATATCCTACGTAAGTGTTTTAAGTGTTAGACGATGCCGACCTACTGAGGCTTAATTATCGCCGATTAGATCATTCAGCCGCAGCATGAGAAAACCAACATAGTGCATTTGCGACCAGCATGGATCCAGACCAGCCTGCGCATCCGCGTAGTCTGGTCAGGATCCATGCTTTTCGCTAACGGTTTCTCTAATTGCAATAGGCTTTGAAAGCGAACAGCATAGATCCTGGCCAGACTGCGCGGATGCGCAGGCTGGTCTGGATCCATGCTGGTCGCAAACACTCTATGTTGGTTTTCTCATGAGCAAAACCGAATAAGGACAATTAAAGCTATTAGTTCATTCTAACATTTAGTCTCCCTGTACTTGGATTCAGTGTTGTTATATTTTCTTGTCCTTTGAAATCACGGAGTCCATTCAATATCTGTATAATAGAAGTTCTAAAGGCGTGAGAGGTGTTGCACTTTCCATTACCTCTCAAGAACAGATTAAATCAAACCGAGTCTGCTTAGTATCATTCTGCTTGATTGCATTCTATGCTTCCAAAGGATCTTCTTACAGATTTTATTTACCTTCAGGCTGCTAAATTTCTTAAATGGATTGGTCCATCATTCAATTTGGGCAACACCATTTATTTTTCAAAGGGATGTTCACTTAAATTATACTGACTGAATGGCGAACAGTGCAGACCATTATTGGACAAATACTGTTCCATTTTGTGAAACCTCCTGATTAGTAATCTTTATGAAAGGCATAAAAAAGATAAATGGGACAAAGGCGAGGTAAATGATAAAATTATCGCTCTTAGCCACCGCATTTTCCTTGCGTTCCGTTTGAATGAATTCCCTCAACACTGTTTATGGCTTTCCCAGACAAGTAATTACACTTAATCAATAAGATAATTAAAAAAAAAAAAAAAAAAAAAAAAAAAAAAGAAGCACGAGTGCTTCTGGTTCTTGTATATTGTTACATTACACTTTCTTTCAGTTTCCTCTATCATTGCATCATGATTCAACAAAATCTTTCAAAGTTTTGGGGGTTATTCTCTGGGCAATAGTGTAACGGACGGAGACTTAAAACTTCAATATTAAGGCAAATGAAAATATGTTAAGTATTATAAGGTTATTGGAAGTTCCAACTTAATATTTCTGAATGTCTCAAATTGATGATGGATGATGTGACTGATTGTTTGAAAAATAAACTTTCTACACAGAAAGCGCCAATTCATTTTTTGTTGTTATTGATATCATTAGTGGCATAGAAGTACTTTATTCGTGTCCGACAATGGTTTGCAAGTGGCAAAATGGGTCAGTTAATTGATTACCATTATTTAACTTTTTTTATAATCGGTGTCTTATTTCCATTCTTTTTAATCTAATTCATTGTTTTGGGGTTGACGAGAAAATAAAACCTCAATATCATAACGCAAATGTAATAAAGAAAAGTACAAAGTGACACAAATGTAATAAAGAAAAGTACAAAGTGACACAAATGACACTCATATAAATGAATATTGAAAACAACATTCCATTGACAATTGATCCCATCTTTATCTTACTTGATAAAATTTATTTAACACTTTTTTATTACAGTATCCATATGTAACTTATCCTCGGTTTGCTAACTTTATTATTATGACCATAGATTTTATAACACTGACTACACTTTAACTTTCGTCAGTATTTCATATGTTAAAGTAAAGTCGATATGGGATCGTAAAACATATAACATTATGTAATAAATCATTGGGGAATAAGTGTTTTCCCTTGTTGAAGTTTGATACATACAAGTAACAGTTTTACATTAGTGTGAAGACGACAAAACATTAATAGAATATCAGCATTTTCATACATATCTTGAAAATTGATCTTTGTTTTGACTTCTATTTTTATCATGTGACGATGTAAAAAGTATCCCCGTATTTGGGGTCAATGCTGTTATATTTTCTGGTCCTTTGGGATCCTGAGTACATTCAATTCTACTGTAAGTTTTTACTTAAAAAAACGTAGAATCTACTTAAGCCTTAGTGGGGCGAGGGGTAGGGGAGGGTGTTGCACAGATCATTGCATCTCATGAACAGACTCGGTCAAATCAAGTCTGCTGTTATTTTGATTGTTTGCGTTCTATGTTCAAAAGAACCTAGAACCTTCTAATACATTTTATTCTAGTACAGGCAGGAATCTCCTGTAAGTACACACTACCCACTGTGTTTTGAGACATTGTTATATCTAACACTAACCGCTTTGTCGTACAATGCATACTTAAAACAAAATATATTTTAAACGAATAGTTGATTTCCTTTGAATACAATGCCAAACTAGAATCTTAATCATTTAATGTTCTGCCAGAATGATTGACCTTACGTTAGTGGGTCAATTAGTAATAATTAAAAGTACGTTAGTGACCCCCTTTAAACTATACAGATGCCTCCAGACATTGTTGATCTTAAGTATGTTCAAAAGAGTTTTAAGTAATGTCGTTTGCTTCTTTCAAAGAACGTTCAATGAAAACAAATTATATTAGACAAAACATAAGACTTCTTGAATATTTAGTTCGCGTTTCAGACAGACAGTATAGCTTTGCGTAAATGAAAAGGTGTTATTTTGCACACAATGACAAAGTTGTTATAAAACATGTGTAGTTTTAAAGTTTTGTTGTCTTAGAAGTTGACTTTAGAATAAATAAAATTGATATATTTCTATGCAATACTACAGTTTTATATCTACATATGAGCGCACCATGAGAAAACCAACATACCTAGTGCATTTGCGACCAGCATGGATCCAGACCATGCTGTTCGCTTACAGTTTCTCTAACTGCAATATGCTTTGAAAGCGGACAGCATGGATGCGCAGGCTGGTCTGGATCCATGCTGGTCGCAAATGCACTATGTTGGTTTTCTCATGGCGCGGCTTATGGATTTCAACGGTTGTTATGAATTTGTATTGTTGTGATAAAAATGTAATTTTGATACTAAATTAGCCATCAGTAAAAAATGATTTTCGGTACAAAGTCATAATGACATCAAACTAACTGGTGTTGTTTTATTTTTGCACTTATTGAAGGGCTGACTGAAATTATTTGATGTGACTCGTCCCGTCTTCTTTATTCAATGCGTGCAGTGACAACACAAGAAAATAACAATGTACAGGTCTGTGATTTTATTTAGTGTTTCCCAAATAAGACAGAAGGGGAGAAACTTCAATAAAAAATCTTAGAATACATGCATCCTCAGTGTAAGTTTTATACTAATATACTAAGGTCAATCAAAATAAGTCCAAAAACATATGTTCATCACTAGGATTTGGAACCACGGCCTTTTGCATGGATGTGCTTCGGTAATTTACTGCAAGAATTAATCGCATAAACTAAGATCTTGTCAATTTATAACACTGGTTGGTCTATTCCTATGACTAGCGAGGAAATATCGTCTCATCTTAATGTCACCCCGTACTTTGTTTTATTGTACACATATGATTTTCTTCTGAAATACAGCCTGTATTTCACTAACGAATACAAAACCATGTCCTGTTTGCAACTCCTATTGGATACGGAAAATATTCAATGGTTTGACCATTTTCTTCAATTATGACGTCAAAATTGACTGACATCATAAATTACGTAATGATGGCATCTCGACGTTCCATGTGTCAAAAAGTTCACCTATCAAACGAGTCATATAAGTCAATTGTAATCGAAATGGCAGTAGAAATAGTAAATTGTATATATGATAAATGGGTTATTAAGGCCGTAGGTCTACCTTGATCTGCAATTGCGAGTTATTTTAGATAGTGTTAATTTGCTCAAGCCGGTACTAAGGGGTTGTAACTATGTCTGGTTACCGACTAGATAATCTTTTTTTTTAAGAAAAAAAGTCTGTAAATAATTCTGACTTCATCAGTCCTGGCTCTGATTATCTAATGTTTTGAGAAGAAAAGGGACATAATTATACAAAATTTGAATAGTCTTAAGAGTTCTCTCCTATGAACAAAACATAAGGTCTGATGAACACAGACTAGATTGTAATCTGCAGTGAACATTTCATGACCTATCATGAAAAGTCTCAATCAAACTGCCGACTCTGCAATTATTATGCTAGGCTGCTTACCTATAGATTTTAATAAGGAATTTGTCTAACGGCAATTGTTATCAGACCTCTAAATTGAAGCATTATCAACAACCGTTGCAGTAATTATGTTACCTTCATTCCTTTCTTCTTGCATCTTTATTTATTTTGCTCCAAAGATAATACCTTTAGGTGAGCCATTAATTACACCTGCTCAAAAACTAATTACATACATTCATAACTTACAACTGCATTCAGTTATATTTAGTTATTAATAGCAGTATGTAATCTAAGTATATCTAGGGCGGAACATATCATTAAAATATATAGTACAAAGATAAGCTATTAGAGATTTGATTAAGATGTTACATCATTGATTATATTCCAATAACTTCCGTGACAGCTGCTCAAAAATGTTGAAAAAAGAAGATTAAATCGTTTAATTGTGTGCAGAAGTAAGCCAGGACTTCCAGGTAGATCATTATTTTTATCTGTAATATCAATTTGTATTTAATTGGATTGTTGAAAATGCTGTAGCTTTTGTCTAAGGTCCTCAGAACGACACTTTGAGAGTATTTAAACTTTGAAATTAAAGATATAACGCATGTCATACCCATTCAGTGGAACATATCTGTCATTTAGGAGGCTAAAAGTTTCACAACCTTTCTCTATAGATCTATGATACTATTTGGTTATACATTTTTGTATATCCTTGTTCAAGACTTAAGTGTATAAACTGAAATACTCAAGAGGTTTTCTTCACATACTAAGCTTTAAATATTTATTGCCTGTTTTCTAGTGTGCGTCCGAAACTGGTAAAACAAGTTTTTCATAATTAAACTTATACAAACACTGTACTTTTAGCCATTTAAGTTACAAAAATTTATAAGCACAAATGATTGTTTAAAATTATTTACTTCTATCCGAATACCCTTCACAAATAAAGTTATTACGCAATCACATGTCACAACACAAGTTAGAGCATACAATAGAGAAGTACTGCAATGTAAATGAGTATATTCTATGTGAAACAAACAGTCTTTTCACTGACAGGCTAAATAGTAAAAAACAAGGGTAAATATCAAACAGGGAATGCCAAGTTCCAAACACTCCAAAGCCTCCCGGTAAACCGTATTAGCTAAGAAAGCGAACAGCGTTCACAAGGTGCAAGTAAAATATATAAGAACACTCTGGCATACGTTTGTTTTGCATAAAAAACGTTCGTAATCATCATTATCTTCAACTATAAAAATGAATAAGAATTATTTTATTATCCTTTTTTAAAGCTAATTAACAACAAGCAGGTGTGTTTCTGAGACGAGCATTCGGTTAATAGCAGGGAAGTATGTCTGCAGAATGTATAACTTAATGCTACTGAAATTCGGTCTTAAATGTTGGAACTTTATGGGTTTTTGAGGAGTTTTATTGGTTTATATTCTCATAATGCTAATATTACCACTGATTTAGTGGCAAAATGCCTCGAGGGTCTCGCAGTTTTTTTGGTTTAAAGATATCCCTAATTTATATAGATTTCGTTTTATTTCCGTCATATTAGCTACATTTTGATACGGAATTTTCTATACGTAATGCACGTGTGATTACAAAATGATGGCCTTTCGCGCCTTTATGTGTGTTCGGTGTGGGCGACGACACGAAGTTTTATGTTGATATATTTTCTGCTCCTTTGAAATCATGGACAAGATTCATGTTTACTGTTACAGAATTTCGCTTTAGCTGATGCTAAGAGGGGTAAGGGTGTTGCACACAACATTACCTCTCATGAACAGCGTCTCATTACCTCTCATGAACAGAGTCTATCAAACCAAGCCTGCTATTAATCTGTTTGGTCGAGATCTATGCTTGCAAATGATGACAGATTTTATTATGCCCATCGACCCGAAAATTTTGTCTGTTCCGTTATTTCGCCCTAAATGTATCATGGCATAGTGTCTCCTCACCAAACAGGCAAAGACACGAAAACAGGACCATGCAGAATGGAGCTGCTGCTACAGCATATGCAATTTAAAATCGAAAATGCTATGTAGCTGAAGATGAAACTTAAGATTCAACACAAGAGAAAAATTCTATACGGAATACTTCTCCCATCTCCATGCAATTTCCTGTCATTTACTTCATATATATATATAATTAGATTTGGTAAAAAACATTTAAAATACGTTCATTATTTGATATCATTGAATATTATATAAAAATTCTATTTGCCAAAATAAAAACAA
This sequence comes from Mercenaria mercenaria, assembly GCF_021730395.1. Lineage (NCBI taxonomy): Eukaryota > Metazoa > Mollusca > Bivalvia > Venerida > Veneridae > Mercenaria > Mercenaria mercenaria. Next base: position 7,514,600 of record NC_069378.1, read on the forward strand.
ATACTAGACTTATTCGTATTGATTAACAAACAAATTTAAATCTCGTTTACAAATATTCGAGATAATAGACATTTAAGAAGATATTCTGAAGTTTCAATACGAAAGAAGCAGTTCAAAAATTTGTGTTTATTCAACAAACCTAGAATACAATTTACAATCACGTATGATTTGTACTAAAAATGTTGACAATTTAGCATTCTGACATTCGAATACTCCTGCTATTTGAATATTTTATCATGACAAATAGGTTATTCAAATAAGCGAAATCCACTGAATCACAGTTTGAACTTTAACAGCATAATCCAGAAATTGTTATCCAAAACTATAAATATACCATATCGCATCACAATTAACAAGAACCTGTTGTATTAATGCAATTATACTGAAACTACAAGTGGAAATTAATTAATACAGCATGAAAAAATCGTTAAACATATTTATTGCTACACTTGCAGCTATTTCACGTGTGAAAATGCATTACCATATTACAGTTGCTTAATGTATTAACCGCAATTAAAATGATTATTCAGCAAATTTTTGTTCTTAAGTATCTCTCTTGCGAAAGAAAGTATTATAATATGTATTTGTATCACTCCGAGTTAATTGTATCGAGTTTTTCCAAACGTAGAATTCTATTTAAAAGGTCAATATATAAAATAAATGACAAAAAAGGTTCTGTGCTTGATTATTCTGCTGGACGTATTGGAAACATTTGGACCTCAATCGAGTTATAGGAGTGTATTTGTCGTACTGGTGCGCTAAAGTGTCGTTCTGTGGTATTGGTGCCCATCAAACGCACCAAGTATTTATCGTACTGGTGCAACGAAAACGGGTATTTTTTTGTTTTTGTACTGGCGAACTAATTTGTTGCTCTGGCGTGTTTGCGCCCTTCAAACGTGCCAAAAGTTTTTCCCCGTTCCGGCGCACTAACTTGTCATTCTTTCGCGTTTGAACCCTTTAAACGCGCCAACAGGTATTTATTGTACCGGCGCACTATTTGTCACTCTGGCCGTATGCGCCTTTTAAAGGCGCCAACAGGCTTCTTTCGTACCGGCGCACTAACTTGCCACTCTGGTGCGTTTGCATCCTTTAAACGCGCCAACAGGTATTTATTGTACCTGCGCACTATTTGTCACTCTGGCCGTATATGCCTTTTAAAGGCGCCAACAGGCTTCTTTCGTACCGGCGCACTAACTTGCCACTCTGGTGCGTTTGCATCCTTTAAACGCGCCAACAGGTATTTATTGTACCTGCGCACTATTTGTCACTCTGGCCGTATATGCCTTTTAAAGGCGCCAACAGGCTTCTTTCGTACCGGCGCACTAACTTGCCACTCTGGCGCGTTTTCACCCTTTAAACGCGACAAGAAGTATTTTTCGCACTGGCGCACTGTTTGTCATTCTGGCGTGTTTGCACCTTTTTAACGTGCATATAGGTATTTTTCGTACTTGCGCACTAATTTGTCGCTCCGGCCGTATGCACCTTTCGAATGCGACATCGAACGAAATGGCAGAAATCAGTCAACATACGAAAATCATAACAAACTGTTTACGCATTTCCCCAATTTTTTACCAGTATACATCTTTCTTATTGATTAACTGAAATAAGTTAATAAAAGTTATATGACCAACTCACCTCGATATTATAAACCTGATAAATGATATGTTTATTCAATATAAAGCTTCATTTTTGACAAAGATATTATCACTTTTGTGTGAAGTAAAACAGTTTTATCACTTTTATAGTAATAAATGCTACAGTGTGAACTTCCCATTCTGAAACTGATATCACCAAATAAATTAATGTTTTCTGTCGTTTTAATTAAAGATTTATGATAGGAGACCAAGCATAACAAAAGCACCCTGATTTCTTTGTAAATACTGAAATCAGAAATATATGAGCCGCGCCATAAGAAAACCAACATAGTGGCTTTGCGACCAGCATGGATCCAGACCAGCCTGCGCATCCGCGCAGTCTGGTCAGGATCCATGCTGTTCGCTAATGGTTTCTGTAATTCCAATAGGCTTTAAAAGCGAACAGCATGGACCCTGACCAGACTGCGCGGATGCGCAGGCTGGTCTGGATCCATGCTGGTCGCAAAGCCACTATGTTGGTTTTCTCATGGCACGGCTCATATATAAAAATGTTCACAAAGACATTTTTCCTCCTTCTTGCACATTAAATTATCTCTTATGAACATAATCAACAAAATCGATTCTGGTTTTTCTTCGTTTTGTTGTGTTCTATGTTTCCAATGATAGACTAATGTGTTTTAATTAAAATATGGCATTCTGCTACCGCACAGGAACCACTGATCACTTAAAACTCGCCCTAAGCAGAACAGTGAACCTGCTGTTGTCGAAATCTTCAAAAACACATAATCTTGTATAATTTTATTCCAATACGTTGTATAACAATGCTTTGAATTCTTATATGATCACTTTATCTGCACGGTGTTACACTTCTTCAATTTTGATATACAGATTTAGACTAAAAAAGGGTAATTCTTTAACAGCCACTTTTGTTTAGGGGCTAAACTGTCTTTAGTTTTCTCAAATTGGCACATTCGTTTTACTGACAACAAATTCATTGTTTCTTGATAGAAATAAACACAGATATGTTACAAATAGTATTAAAGTGAGATTTGGTATGATGCTATTGCCATCGAAAGGTATGCATTCAGAAGAAGCAGAAAACACCTAAGGTCACTTTGAATTGGAAAACATGATGAAGGAATTCATTAAGTAAAAACACATTTGTTGTACAAATGTATCTGTTTTGAGAAATATAACTACGCCATTTGACTTCAGTTATACCACTAATATATTAAAGGCATGTGGTATTATAATACAAAAAGATAAAAATTAACTGAAAGCATTAAGTGTTGTCATGTGAACCAAAGCCAAAGTTACATCCAACTTGTAAATGTCAACATTAAACGCTTTACAGACGACCGTCAACGCTCTTTACAGATGACCGTTAATGCTTATACAGACGACTGTCAACGCTTGTACAGATGACCGTCAACCTTTGTACAAACGACCGTCAACACTTGCACAGATGACCGTCAACATCTGTACAGACAAAGTTAACGCTTGTACAGACGACCGTCAACGCCTTTACGACCGACAATACCTGCACAGACGACCATCAACGCCTGTACAGACGACCGTCAACGCGCGTACAAATAACCGTCAACGCCTGTACAAACGACCGTTAACGCGTGTACGAATAACCGTCAACGCTTGTACAGACGACCGTCAACGCTTACAAGTACAGACGACCGTGTATTGACAAAACAGTTATTAACTTAATCGACAGGTAAGTCAGAAACACCGCGACACTTTATCTTGAACTGAATGATAATTGAGCCGTGCCATGGGAAAACCAACATAGTGGGTGTGCGACCAGCATGGATCAAGACCAGCCTGCGCATCCGCGCAGTCTGGTCACGCTCCATGCTGTTCGCTTTTAAAGCCTATTAGAATTGGAGAAACTGTTAGCGAACAGCATGGATCCTGACCAGACTGCGCGGATGCGCAGGCTGGTCTGGATCCATGCTGGTCGCACACCCACTATGTTGGTTTTCCCATGGCACGGCTCATATGGGCTTACGGAAAGTATATTTTACTAAGTTTGAACTGATGTTACAAGCGAACCATAAAATCTAGCGCGCTTTAGAATGTAAAATGGTGCATTAACAATCAATTGACAATGCTTTCGAATTTGGTTAAAGCAAAAACAATGGGACACATATTGCTGTTTCATTTCCTCGTTCATACGGCATTTGTACTTTCAACTGTCATTTAGAATGCATTTTCAACACGATGTTGACAGCGTGTGTACCGAAATACACACAGAAAAATGTGTGGGAATGATGAAACTGTCATTAAAATGATTTCACCTTCGGCGATGATTATTTAATGTATTTAAGTAAAAAGTTGGTGTTGCAATAGATTTTAAAGTATTCTGAAGTGATTTGAGGGTACAAATTAGCTTTACTTTTTGTATTTGATTGCAAAGCTAATGGAATGTGATAAAGTGTTGAAGATAAATAGTTGTTGTCATCTTTGTATTTTATTACTTTTTAATTGAATTTAAAGATGTTGTATGTGAAACAACATTATGGTATCAGTTAAAGAAATATTCCATGTTCATCTCTTACACTTTCTTAAGCATGGGTGGGTAAGAGTTTAGAACCACGATTTTACGCAAGCCAGACATTTTCCTTACGAGAAAATTTCCAAGCCGGTTTTCAAATACTTCGCGGTAACGCACTGCTGATCTAGAGTTTTGAAGCAAGGGAACACAAACTTTTCTGCCTCGGAGTCACTTGGTAATTTTACTTTACCCATTTTCGGATATAGTATTTGTGTTTGTAATATAGCTTTCTAAAATATGTTTGTTTAGTCTTTTGACACATATAATACATTATATTTAAGCAACAACAAGCAAACAAAATATAATTAGTTCAAAATAGATTTCACACAAAATGTTGATTAGACATGTTAACTTAAGCTTACGGCTAAAACAAGTTTGATCGTCATTTAACTTTAAATGATCAATTTCTAACATAGTAAACATAGTGTATAAAGTGAGTACAAATATTTCTCGTTGTAACTGAAGTTTATACAACTTTATGATCACGGTTTAATTGAAACTGTTTGGCTTTTTTGTATTACCATCGAGTCTAATTCCTTGAAGAGTATAGTCATAGTGTCATATAAAGTTATACAGACACATGACATTAGAGGTACGAGCTAAAAAGCTTCTGTAAAAGTGGCCTATACTACATTTCTCAAACTGCTAAGATGTACAAAAGTGTGATAGTAACACAGAGTAGACATCCAGCTGCTACAGCCTTACAGGCATGCGGTGTTGTTTCTTTTTTTTTTTCTCAACATTTATCTGTTATTGTAAAACATCAGAATTTTGTTTTATCCCCATGCATATATTCTCAATATCGTGTAGGAGATGGTTTAAACAAGATACTCTAGATCGACATTTAAGTTTTCCCTTCTACATTAGAAATGAAACCATTTTCATGAAATTGAAAAAAAAGTACGGACTGATATATTGTATATATGGATACATTATTACTTAATCTTTGAATGAGTAGTGAGAAAATCGATCTGGCAAAATATCGCAGCATAATATCATTTGTAACATTCAATTCAGGTAATTCAATGTCAAATAAGAAATGTGAGTCTATAAAAAATGTGTAAAAACTAATTCATTATTCCAAAAAGCATCGCATAATTGAATTATCACGTAAATCAGTTTTAGATAAAGTGATTAACAGATATTTGCATATAACCATCAATGCTATTACCGGTATCTGTATAATATCAATATTCAAGCTTTAGAAAATTATACTGCTAAATATCCTAAATGTCTTTTTTATGGTCTGATATACCGTCTTCATTTTAAAACGAAAGACAACATTAATACAGTAACTAAACGCCAAAGATTTAGAATGATTTATCACCAAAATATCTACTGAAGTAAAAAATAACTAAACACTGACTTCCTAAATATTTTTATTAAATGTCCATTAGAAAATCATTAGAAAATCATTTAAATGTTTAGATAAAACCCACTATCTAGATAATCAAATCAAAAATACATTGATATAAAACTATCATGAAGAAGTTATATTTTTGCATTGAAAAAAAATGGACTACAAAAAAGCGTTGTTCATTAAAATCAATGTTGCCTCATATGATTAACAGTTAAAGTATTAAAAGTTAGGACAACAAGCTAGATGTTATAGTACCAACCATATAAATAGATAATATAAATACATCATCAATATAACAGGAAAATTTAAAAAGTATTAAACACCACTTAACCTCATATAAAACGTTATGGTTATACACCAGCTATTTTAGATTAAGTCTTCTTTACTTGATTTATAATTTAAAGATAATAAAAATCGTCCCAAACTTTTATCTACATAAAAAGCCATCACCTCTACCTATTTCCAAGATCATGTTGGAATCTCTCTTTTTTAAAAAAGTCATTCCACTAACAAAACGCAATACAGTCTTTAAATTTCAAGCTAAATTAAATGTTGCTAAAATAAATGTTGCAAAATATATTTATAAAACAAAAGTAAATCATTTACCTTATTTCCAAAACTAGTTTAAATATTTATATATCCGTTAAAAATCCATTCAGCGTATTAGATTAAAACTTCTAGCTTATTTGTGATATAACAATAACTCCTGTAAAATACATACACACTTGGATGCAGTCGGTAACTCTCTGGCTGTCTCGAATACAGCTAATACTCACTCTGACGTTATACCACAGTAGTGTACCAAAAGTTAATTCAGCCACTTAAAACTTTTATTACACTACTGCAGTAATCTAAACGATTGTAAACCCAACTTAAATCGTTGACTGAAATAGAACAGATATCGGTTACCTTCAGACTGTCCATCAAATGCAGTATGGGGACAAGAGTAGTAAAGAAAATTTCCCCAGATTGCGTTGATAATGATCAAAAATACAATTTTGAGAAATATCAGGGGATGGTAAAACAGTTATATTACATATACCCAGTACTTAATCGAATGGCATTTTCAGCTTTATTATTATGAAAAAGAAACGAGCAAATATCGGTTTTAGGACACTGAAATTTTGAGGCTAAACATCCCAAATTAGAAACCTAGTGACATCTGTCCCGTATTATTTGCAAGTGAATGACCTCAAACATTTACATGTTTTTATAGCATTGGTCAAGACGTAAATAATTGTGATTAGATGAATAGTAATCCCCTAAGATAATGTGATTCCCATCGAAACGCGAGGACGAGTCCATTACATGATAACTGATAAAATAACAATTCATAATGTTAGTATTTGTTTCATTTTAACTACAGTCAACTCGCCAATAGAGAATCACTGCCAATAGCGGGTCACTTGAAAATAAAATGTGAATCTCTCTTAAACATATTAGAGTATACACTGTTTAAGTTTCCGGTTATATAAACTTATCATTTTGCAATTAATAGACAAAAGATGATGGATCTAATCTAATGAGTTTGAGTTCCATGAGTAGATAACTCTTGCAACCATGCTTCCTGACTTGGATTTTAGCACTCTTGAATTCTTCAAAGTAGAATATTTTTGAGCATACCTCACAATTTCTTAGATAAAACCACACAAATTTGGTACCATTTTGAAGAGTGAAACTCACACTTTCATGGGAATAATATGATTTTGAATTTTAGATTGACTTCGATGAAAAAAGTGCCATCAAACAGAGGCGGCCATTCAGCCAATAGAGAATCACCCATTTCAGGGATAATCAAAAGGTTGTTTATTTTGCTTAAAAATACAAATAAAAGGTTGATTTGATGTTGTACTGGTTTGAACTGGCAAATCTAAATAAATGAATAAGGTTCTCTGAATCAATATTTTGATTTTAGTTTTAGATATAGGTGGTGCTAATTATGCATAGAAATACAACTGTGAAAACTAGTGCTACATTCTTTGACTTAATATCTCCTGTTTGAAATGTAAACATACTGTCTCACATAATATTCTGTATTGAAATGTTTATTTCTAATACCACAGTCATGTTTTGTCAGAAAAAGGCTATTTTAGATGGATAGAAAATATGATAAACTAGGTGACCCCCTATTGGCAAAAGTGACCCACTATTGGTGAATCAGACAGGCATAAATATTTCATCATAACTTCAGACGTAAAAGAATGATTCAAATAAATCAAACATTGATATAAATGTGAGCAATTGTTTCAAGTGTTAGTAGGTTTAAATATCACGAAAGTCTAAACATTCTTCACTATATGCTAAAAGTTTAGATAATGACCCGCTATTGGCGAGTTATCTGTACCCACTAAGCATACGGCACATAGCTCAGTAGGATATAATGCAGGTAACAATTGGATATATTATAAAGCAAATCTTTTTTTTACTTCAAATTTTCAGACTTTATTTGTTGTTTTTTCCTATTCGTTTTCATTTTTGCTCCAATATTTTCGTTTCTTTCTTTGATGGTTCGTTTTTGCATATATCTCTTTATATAACTTAATATTATTCGCTTAAGTGCATGCGTCTTACATATAATATTAAACATTTCTAATCTGCCGTTTCGAACCCACACGGCAAAAGATTTGTTTAATATGGACAGTATGCTTTACATCATTGGTACTAAAACTACAATATGTATTTAGATTTTAACATGTTAGAAAAATGTTTACTTCCCAATGTTCCATTTTAATTTATTTATAGTCATTTTTGTAAATATCATGTTATCGTTGGGGCATAGAATCTCATTTTTCGCAGATATTAGCGGAATCTAGATGGATGACTATTTCCGTTTTGACTAATTGCGATACCTTAAGTAAGGTTTTAGACTCTAAGGCACTAAAAATTAACTGTACGTAATTCGTATGAACCCTTAGTTCTTTAAACATCAGCTAGATGAATATCAAAACACCTTTAGAATACATCTACCCAAACGTACCGAGCAACAAAACGAAACTGCCCCGTACCACTTAAACGGTTTTTCATTTTCCACGACGATATAATGATTATTCTAAATTCTTTAAAGATCTTTAGACTTATTTACAAAACTTTAATACCTTCCTCACCATCTAACCACTAGTAAAACCATTAAAATCAAACAGAATGGTTCTAAGATAAGGATACACACTTAGCTGCCTGATATTCAAACTGCTTTGTCAGCAAAAACCATAAGAAACATTTCAATATCATGTTGTTCTAAATGCACCCAGTGCATTGCATCATGCTCGTTAATGAATATCAGTCTGAGCTCTATCAAAGAGGGCATTCACAAACGAAATATTACGTCTGGTACATGCTGTTCTTTTATCTATATATACACTCTGGGCATTTTTGGCAAATCTAACTACACATTATAAGTTTACTTTTAACATAGGATTTCTGTGGAGCGCCCGGTAAAGGACTCTATGTACCTGGCTTCAGTATTGTCAGATATTCTGATTCTTTCGGATAATGGAATCAATTTAATATTTCTTAATTGGAGAAATCCGCTTCAGTCGGTGGCAAATCTTACTAGACATTAAAAATTTACTTTTAATAAAAGATTTCTTTGTGGTTTAAAGCATGTAGCGCCCAATAAACGTCTTAATGTAGATCTACTTGGCTTCAATATTGTCATATGTTCTGTTTCTTTCTGATCATGAAATAAATTTGATATTTCTGAATTGAAGAATTTTGCATCAGGCGGCGGTAGGGAGCGTAAGGAGTGTTACATTATCAACATACCTAAATTGAGTATGCTTTAGCTTTCTATGATCTCATTTTAGGGTAAATGTTGTCAGCTATCCTGAAATTAGAAATTTATCTATCTCTTTGAGGTTTCGTATTTTAATGTAAACAAAAATGTTGTACTTAACAATTTTTAGAGTAAAACAACAAAGCATTGTGAATCAGAGAGTAAAAATAACAAAAATGTACTGCTTTCATATCAGGCCAAGTTGATAATAATTTGACGTGAAACTTCAACTGATGTACTCAAGGTGATCTTAAAAAAGGAACATTTGAGAATCCTACTTTGACTTGATTACCTTAATTAGTGTTTTACAGTTTCCGTTTGTAGAACTCACGTCACAATGCGCTATAGTGCTTGACTTCTTCTTTCTTAAGATATCTTAGTGCAAAAAATGCTTGACCAAAATTTATTTTGTTTGTATTCTGATGACACAGTACACGTTATAAGATAAAAAAAATCTCCTGGTGTATTAAATTGCAGCTGCTACATTTCGATCTTTTAGATCGTTCAACACGACTATAATGTTGTGTTAATGATATCGTTTTCTTTTTCAGCTTAAATATTTCGTCTTGGATTGTTCCCACATTATGTTGTTTCATAACAGAGACATTTTTATTCATAAATGATTTAGAATATTGTACACATGATTTTGTATTCTAATTCTTAATATGAAGTTGTAAGTTAAATGGTATGTTCTTAATTTGAATATGTATATTGTCTCTTGCAGTCCTAGTTAGAACGGTCATTTACAATACAATTGTTTTACGCTGTATGTAAATTTATATGTTTGTAAATGAATGAGACGTAAATAAACTATAAAACTAAAACTTTTAGGTGTTGTGTAATCCCCCTTTGCTTTTTTAATTTTGGAAAATTTCTCTTATGTGCTCCATTACCTAGGGTCCCCTCTGTAAATTCTAGTTTGTTATTTTCTGCCCATTGTTTTTCTTTTCGTTTAGGACTATTCCATAATGGTTTTACTGGGGACAATACGTCGTTTTTCGTGAAATTGTACTGTAGTGTATCATTGAATATTCCATGTACACCGCCATATGAACACATTTGCGGAACTCTCTAAATTGAAGTTTGTTACTTGCAAAATGTGCAGATGTTAAGTGCTGCTCAACTTTGGGCTAGTGGGCGTGTACGTGTCATTTCCTCTACCACCAACGAACACACTCAGTCATGCTTATCCTGCAACAATTTCATTTTTATCGTGTCAAGAGACCTGTGTAAGTTCATTTATTTCTGTTATGTCACTTCCAGCGTAAAGATTTTTTTTCATGCTGTACAGAAACTATTATACACGTAAAGACGCCTCATTGTGACTACGCATATACGTGTTAACAATTACTTCCGAATTTTATCCCATTTTTTTTTCAAAAAAGCTTTCCATATGGTAATTGTGTGAGTAAATAGTTGGGGTTAACAATAATTTCTATTGTATAGTTCCTTGTAATAGTGCGGACACATCGATCTAATAAAAGACAATAAACTAATTAAACAAAGTTTGTCTTGTCCACTCATGAAACATTCTATGTTTGAAAAAAAAATACACTTTAACTTAGTTTGATAACTGAAGTGAACTGTTACGCAAAAATGACAGTTCTATGTATTTCTGCAGTTTCAATTTTAACATATTTATTCCCAACAAACCGCAATTCCAGGTTAAAATATCATTCTTTAAGTACTTACGTTGAAGTAAATTAAAACATCCGGCTTGAGCGATTTATAATGTTTGTTTTATCATATTTTATGCAAAACTTCAATTTTACAAATTATTTAAAAAGGCACTTAGTACTTGAACCATCAAGTTGGCACATAGAAAACTTCGTCATTAGAATTATGTAAAAGCGAACTTTTTCAAAATAAATATATTTTTTCAGCAACAGAATTTTAACGCCCATGATCTATCAATTATAAAATGGAAAACCTACATAAAATACAAATACTTCAAAGCAGACAACGACAATGTTGCTTTGTATGCAATACAAGCAGAAGTATAATTTAACTGTCTATCGTAGGGAAACATTAAAAAGTGTTCGTATACACACCCGCTATCACACTAGTCAATGAAAAAATGTCGTATATCAATCCATAGTTTGTTACATAACAATGCATCCTATTTATAAGTTGGCAAGCATAAGTGTTTATGCCTGGATAATGAACGATATACATATGAGGCACTGACAGAGGTGTGGCGCGTACTAGTAGTGATTATCTTCATTATTTGTTCTCATTTTCTTCAGTATTACCATCTTTTTATACAGTTGTTCTATATTGTAGCTAGGCACGTGTATGTGTTTTTATATGATTTTTGGTGGCTGCTAGCTGCCACCAGTGTCAAAAAGAATACTCCGTTTGAAAAATCGTGTCAGTTCTTAAGACCATTCTAACAACACAACCAAAAATAGTTCCAAGCTTTCTAGGTAAACAATTATCTACACAACGTGCATAATTTGAAAAGCTACAATATATGCCTTAATACCATTTTTAATGTAAATTCGGCGACTAAAATCAATACAAACTGAGGTAAACGTTTTAATTAAAACAACAACGTGTATGAATACAAATATGCAAATTTATGGTCACGGGAATAAACGATGACCTCATGTCACCTGAACTGGAGCGATGATATTGATTAGCTATTTCATAGTACTGCCCCAGAGGTCGCGTAGCTTATAACGTTGAAAAAGGTAGCTTATGTATATAGAAACATAGCCTGGGAATCCAGACTGACAATTCAAAAATGTTTCCTAACCGCAGTGTCACATGTATAACTTCCGAAATTTAAGGCTTTATTTGATGAAGAACAATACTTCTGATAGCAATAATCCGCGGCTAAAAATAGAAACGGAATTTCAACGGAAAAGTTTCCAAACATTTCCGGTCCATAGACAATACCAGTTTGTACTGCTGATAGCTTTTCCAGCAAGTTGTAATACTTTTCAAATATGTCAAAACAAACTTAAATTTCGTCATAGCTATCAAATTGTAAGATATTATATTAATGCAACCCTAGTGATCTAAGAATGTTACTGAATTTTCGACTGCATTGTCTCGTTTTCGTTTCAAGCACGCAAACATATGACCGCATGTTGATTAGGCTATTTATAGAAAATCGATAATCAGCAGTGATATGGATTTCCTCAGGCGTTGATACTGCCAATTAACACTAATTAGCGCAAATTTAGTGAGATGATTTTGAACAGAACAGTACTTTATTGATATAACTTGAACATGTACAGTTCATCGTTATATCAAGAACAAAATATACTAACACATGCCTACAATACGACAGTGAACAAAAATAAAAGAACATTCAGTTAAAATTCATTCGATACGGTTTGCAATGTGACCTGCCGTGAGAATCAAAGACATGTATGTTTTCTAAATAATATTCCCTCACGGATAATCTTCCTTCACCATATGTACAATATAAGATACTATATGTATGCATAGATACACATGTATTCGGTATAATTTCGTCTGACAAAACACGAATTATCAACGTGGAAACCCACAGGTCGCCCAAGCTGAGAAGTGTCTCAAGCTCGCTTTGACTAAGTGGTGCTACTGTATCACGATTTCATCAACTTGTAAGCCCATGAAAGTGGGCGCAGCGATGATACTAATACTTAGTGATGGGCCGACAATCGGCGACAATCGAATAATCGTCGGCTTTGCATTCATGAGCGCGATCGCCGACTTCACTTTTTCCCTGACCGATTAATTACTTGGCACCCTAAACGAATAATTTAGTTGTTTCTGACCTTTTTCTTTCTGGTATTTACGGTTCTTTGGGGCAGTTACGCCAAGGGAAACTACTCTACGTAAAATGGCTTACTCCAAGTCTCGAAAGAAACTGAAGTCATCTATGATCACCCAGATTTTAGAAGATATATGGCTTTTGCAAAATTAAGTCAGGAAAACCAACAACCTAAACTCTTGACATTAGTATGGCAGTATGCATTGCATGCCGTAAGACTTACGCAAGCATATTAGCAAAGGAATTTTCATTTTTTGCTTTTGTGGGATTGAAATAATTCCAGTCGTTAACTAAGGATTAATAAATAAGTTTAATTTAATAACAATATCACTGGGAAAGTCCCTTGTGAAATTAAGACAAGTACCTGATTTTCACAAATACTTTACATTTATGCTATTAACTTACTCATGTTTATGAAGGGATACAAAAGAAATAGGATATTTGATGTCTGTGTGGTTCATTTTTTTAAGTAATGACATAAAACATACACTGTGAGGTGAATTTATAGATACGCAACTAAAGCAACCGATTATCCGATTATATCCGATTAATCGAACCGGTTGGCTTGTCCGATTATGCCGATTAATCGGTTGGCAAATCTAACCGTTTGCCCATCACTACTAATACTCGCCTTTTTGAAAAGGCAATGTGTCAGACTGTAGCAAGTCGTCGGATAACAGATTTGACCAACTTAAAAATTGAATTGTTTCAAGACAGATTCTGCTCACTTCAGCTAAATTCATTCGAGTCGCACCATGAGAAAAACAACATAGTGCATTTGTGACCAGCATGGGCCCAAATCAAACTGCAGATCCATACACCACTCTGATCATAATCCTTGCTGTTAACTAACGCACTATGCTGGTTTTCTCATGGTGCGTCTCAATATATCTGGATACAAATATATGTATAAAAGTTTCGTTTCGCCAGTTACATATTTTCGACTTTTTTCTCGGTCTGACTAAAGTTGTAAGTTTGTCTGACTAAATGTCCAGCATTTTTGTCAAGGAGTGATAATTAATGCACCTCTAAAATACACTAGCTGCAGAACTGACATTCTGAGGTGCATCTGTGGTGCATGTTTGTGTTGTTTTCTTTCACAAAAGTCTCATGAAAACCACAGCTATCTGATACGGACTAAATTAGTATGTATAATAATTCATGACAGACACTGCCCAAAAGCTTTAAATAGAAATCTTAAAAGCTGAATGATTTGGAGAAAAAGCTTATATTATTTATTCATAGTAAAACATTTTCGATGTAATTTATGTTGTCGTTTTCCTCACAAACAATCAAAACTATTCGTTAAAGACCGAATCAGTGTGTATGTAAACAATGACTGGCAGTGAAAAAGGATTGATTTTGAAACCAAAGCCGAATATTAAAAAAAATGCAAAAAAAGTTCTTATAGTTTATATTAACAATTCCTCAGCTTTCTTTGTAATATTTTAAACATTGATTAGCAGCCACCATCAGCGCTTTGAGCGCTTTGATTCTATATGTGAGCTGGGCATACGTCGGGCCTGTTGCTACATGATTGTTCTAAATTAAAGCAAGCACACGACTGGCTTGTTGTTATATGATTGTTCTATATTTAACTTAGGCATACGTCTGACTAGTTATTGTATGATTGCTCTATATTTGAACTAGGCATACGTCTGGCTTGTTGTTATATGATTATACCATATTTGAACTAGGCATACGTTTTGCTAACTGCCTGGTGTTTATAAATATAGTATTGTTTGCAAACAAATGATACTCAGTGCACGGAAAGGTTTTAATTCATACGTTTCCTCCTCAACTTTTTTGTTGTATTGACCAGGATGTGCATGAGTATTTGTAAAATCTTTTGATTTTAAATAGAATTCATATTCCTTAAATGGAAACATATGTTTAGTAATAGATAAATGGTTCATCAATATGTCAAAGTAAGTGTCTTAGTATCATTTCAAATTCAAGGTACCTTGCCCATGACTAGAACATATAAAACTAAAAGCATTTCAAATGTAAGATGGGACTGAATAAGAATATCCTAATAATATATACTAGTAGTATATGTAATTACTTTAAGTACTAAATTGTAAAGATTTATTATTGTCTAAGAGATGAACCAAGCACTGATATCCTTTTCAAACAGAATCTGTTGATGATCCGTAAAGTATATTCAAAAAGAAAATTACAATATTAATGGCCGGTATTGTCTTCAACATATGTATCATGAATGAAAATAAATGAACCAACTTTCATCTTGGCATATTTATGGGTAAAAAAACAGTGTATCTGTTTCTAAATCCAAATACAACATACTTTGCAACGCTAAACAATTTTCATTGCGGTCTGGACCCAGTTGTTCGAAACTTTCACAGATGATTAAGCTAACAGTTGATTAATTTTTAGGGGTTATTATTGTAGCCACAGACTTTTCCATACGTGCTTACTAGACAATAGTGCATCTGAACACTTAACTAACCTGTAAATTTACTTTGAGATTATTAGCATTTTGACGCTTATATTTATTGAAAAAAGGAACTAATTTTATTGAATGTAAATACTCATGCTGTTTTATAACTTGCTTAAAAATTTACACTTATATCTCATCTCACAAAGCAAAGGAACTAATTTTGTAGGGATAGAAATTCATAGGGCGGTTATATAACTTACCTTGACCACTAATATATGAAGAAAAAAAAACAATTTTTTTAGAAACGTAACGCAGACGGCGGTTATGATACTTGTCTTTGACATTGTTTTTGAAGAAAAGGAACTAATTTTGTAGACGTTTATTTATATATGGCAGTTATATCCGGTGTAACATAGTACTAATTAAATCTGTAAGAAGATCATTTTGGAGCATATTAAACAAAATAATAACAGACTCTGTTTGACTGAATCTATTCATGAGAGGTAATGGAATGTGCAACACCTGTCACGTGCCAAGCACCGACTTAAGCGCAACATTGAATAGACTCCATGTCATGATCACAAAGGACCAGAAAGTATAACAACACAGAATCCAGGTACGGGCATTCATACCACAAGTATAAATAATAAAAAAAGACTTTATATAATATTGCAGGAGATAATTTTTCTTTGGATCACTTATTCTACTGAACAATTCGTCTCACTTAATTCCGAATCTAAATCTGAGATTTTCAGAAATTTTAGACCTGGATTTCAAATATAATGTTTAATGACTCATGAGTTTTTAGAAATTATCATAACTTCCCAAAGCCATGATACAACACAAACCAATTGTTCCTATGCAGAATGCAGGATGATAAGTTTATCAAAGAAACTGCCTTCGAGAAATCTGCATGATTCATAAGTTTTTTTTTTTCCACTGATGGAATAGTTTTTCTGTGGTTTCCTTACCCCCATCCTCACACTGGATAACCAGCTATCCTGACGCCCGCTGGAAATGTAACCCAGCTGGAAATGTAACCCAGCTGTAAATCGGTGGGTAAAGTTTTTCATTTATTTCTATTAAAACGAAACCAGTTCTTGCAAATCAACTTGACAGTTTTGTCAAGGAATGACCAAGGCTTACATTTACAATTTCTGGGCCAAAAACGATCGTTATGTTTTGAGATATTCGCTAACAATTTCTTCAGTTTGAAAAAACGAGCAAAAATCCAAAGTTTTGCGCAAATTGTTTTGTTCATGAACAACCTGTGAAAACTTTTATCCTCTGGTTTAACAAATGTGTCCTTTCGGAACACTTGTGTAAAGTTTCCGGGTTCTACGTTATTTTTGAAAAAGTATATTAGCCGTTAAATAGGCATCGTCGAGAAAATAAGACTGTCGAAAACGGCCGCTGTATTTGAAAAGGGCAGTCGTTGAAGTCAGCTGTCGTCTATCGAGAATACAGCTGTATAAAAGTATAAAAGCTGTCTTGTAGACATATTATATGCCCCGTTGTGTCTATTCTTTATGTATGTTTTGTATCTGTTTAGTCTGTCTGTGCTTTTGCGGTTTCTTTCATCTTTCATTCGTGTAAAATGTGTACACTTGCAGTCAGTAAACAGTTTGTATATATTTATGTATGGTCCTTATTGCCATGTCGAGTAATTTTGGTTGATTTCATTATCATTGTCCTTTTGGTTTAGAGTCTAGAAGTTGCTTTGTTCCTTTCGTCCGTCCGCCCACCCGCAGTGTCTTATCCGGGCTCTGATTCTTCATGCACGGACTAATTTTTAAGTATTTATTTTTAAACTTCAAACATGTGTTACCGATGATACAAGTATTAATGAGGCCCATTCATTAATGACCACCTCCAATGTCAGCATAACAAAAAAACTCTAACACAGAGCTATAAATAAGAATTTTGTATCAGGCTGGCAATTCCTACATGCATAGACAAAATTTCAAATATATTGTGTCGTATACCTTTTTAGTAGAACTTTAATTTTCATGCGGTTTTATTTGTTAGCTGACTGTGTAAGGTCGTAAACAAGCAAAGAAGAGTTCCGATCTACCTTGTTATATGTTAATTAAAGCTACATGAGGCTGTCATGTTAAGAAATAGCTGATTAACAGTCATGTGACATTTTCCAAAGTTCTGCTTATTTATATTTGAAACAGTTTGTTGTAAAGGTATTTATGAAAAAATGGCAGATTTACATTAGGAGCAATTAAATAATTATGTGTGAGCAAATATGATTATACACCTATCAAGCGCCGCACTGAGAACACTTTTCAAAACAAGAACGGACATTTGAGATTCATTAAAGAAACTAAATTCTTCAAACGAAATTCAAAGGACTGACGACTAGAAGCAATCATTTGCACTTGCAAAACCCGAGGTGAAATTACTTTCTGTAGTAGCCCGGAGGCACCTGTAGTGGTTTTTCTCCACCATCGAAAGCTGGCAAAATGGCAATATGTACTATAATGCTTCGGTTTAACTGCAAAAAGTATATGGTTGGCTTTCGCATGGCGAAAAAATGGCAAGAACGCGTGAACTAGGTTAAATTTCAGCCCGCATGTGATGGAATATAGTCCTAAAACCTCTTGAAATGAAAGTGCCATTTTAAAAATAATTATTTTCCGTCAAATGACTGCCAGTAATACTTTTTACATACAAAAGTATTGAAAATCATCGGAGTTAATGGATAGTCTACAAATGTTAACATCCGAGTTCAACGACAGCACTAGCGGCGTTTTCGACAGTCTTTTTTTCTCGACCATGCCTATTTAACGGCTAATATACTTTTTCAGGAATAACGTAGAACCCGGAAACTTTACACAAGTGTTCCGAAAGGACACATCTGTTAAACCAGATGATAAAAGTTTTCACATGTTATTCATAAACAAAACAATTTGCGCTAAACTTTGGAATTTTGCTCGATTTTTCAAACTGAAGAAATTGTTAGCGAATATCTCAAAACATAACGATCGTTTTTGGCCCAAAAATTGTAAATGTAAGCCATGGTCATTCCTTGACAAAACTGTCAAATTGATTTGCAAGAACTGGCTTCGTTTTAATAGAAATAAATGAAAAACTTTACCTACCGATTTACAGCTGGGTTACATTTCCAGCGGGCGTCAGGATAGCCGGTTATCCAGTGTGATCCTACGCGTGAAGATATATCCTGGTGCAATTTAAAAACATAAATCCAAACAAAACAATAAATAAGACAATTTTTCACAAATGCTTTTAAAGACAATACAGACAATCAATTGTCCATGCGGGTTTCTCTAAACATTGATCAGCAAAATAAAAGGATAAAAGATATTATTAAAGTACTCACTTGACAAGGAAAAATAATCACAAACTCACAACACACAGAAAATGTAAATCATTTTCGTTAAAGAATGAAAGCACGGCCATGAAATAAACACATTATGCCTTAAATATACTTTTAAAAGTATATTAGATTTAAAAAAACATAAACAATTTATTCTTACAGTTCATGTTAACATAAGATTAACGATTTTATGTATGCATTAGGTTTAAAATAGTATACACTGTATACATATGTAGATAAACACAGTATAAATGTGTACTACCATTAAAAAACTGGCTGTTACTGCATGACATTTAATTATGAATGTAGTTCAATATGCAACACTTAATTTATATATTTAGTAAAGTTAATTTACATTTAATGGGAGTTTTTTACATTTAAAGTAAATATCTAAAGATAAAATATTTTAGTGAAAGATGACCATTGGATACCTTTAAAGGAAAATATGTTTTAAAAATTTCATTACTGTTGAAAACACACGATAGATAACTTTTGTGAGACAAACTCAATACATAACTAATATTCTTCGCCTCTTAAATACTCAGTATCATAAAAGTTTAAATATCTGTATCAGTTACACCAAAATAAAAAACTGTATATTAAACATCTTATGCACTAATGGTCTTCACGCCTCATCAAAGACAGACAAGTAGGTACAGTACAAAATTAATTTTGTATAAAAAACATTTAACAAAAAAAATCATTTATGAATTCAGATGATATTTTTGTCCATTGAGTCTTCATTGATTTAAGTAAATCAATCTTTACGAAAATCTTTAGGGAACATTTAACACAGTCAAGCAAAATATTTGCGGATTCGGTTTGACTGAGTCTGTTAATGAGAAGCAATATAAAGTGCAACTCGCATCACTCCCGCTAGCACTGTAAAGTGGAGTTTTATCATAACGGACTTCATGATCCCAAATCATATTTACAGTAAACCTTGTGAAAATTGGAGATAGTGTACTTCAAAGTGTTATCTTTTATTCCACTTAATATTGTGCTTTTGAAAGCCTAATGCTATCTCCTTTTAAAAAGGTAAACAATATGTAAATATCACTCCGATGTAAACAGTGTTATGGTATTCCTTACTCAGCATTGTAATGAAATCAGTGTTGACAATGTCTTACAAAATCGTATAATATATTTTCGTCTCGAAACGATCCAAAATATTTGAAGTATTTAATTTATTAATGATGTAGGAGACTTTGCATATAAAATGAAGAAAACAATTGTCATTCTTCAAGGATGGTGTGAATGCTTGATACAGTTACTGCTTTTGTTTTGTTGACTGAACTATTTTTTACGTATCAAGGACGTTATGGTACAATAAGATATATTTCGACGGTGGGCGATATGCTTTAACGAACATTACTACACTAATGACATATATTTATATAAAAAAAACAAGATTGAATGAAATTTCAATCATTGTTTTGTACAATATAAACGCTCTTTTACGTCACACAAAACTATTTGTTGAAAACCTAGGTAGCGCCTTATTTGGAGATGTTGGAGTTGTTGATAAAGTAGAAAGAATTTGTCATCTTTGAACTCACGTAGGAAGGCATAAGCTCCTATCAAAGTTAAAGGACTGTTCGAAATTATACAATGCAGTAGACACATGGACAAATGAATGAAAATTTTCCAATATCTCTTGCAATTTAAATACAACAATTAGTCTATTTCAAACACTTTGTCCTTAAAAAATAATATTCATATCCATATATGAAAACATCTATTTTTTAAAGAAATATATTTTTTCATGTGTCACCATTCTGTGCTTTATCGGGTATATGTGAGGAGGATTTGAAAAGAAATTTATACACGCGCAATTCATTCAAAGAGTCATGGAAGATAATGTACAATTTTATCCTTTGTTTCCAGACTGTTGCAGAAATTCTTATGATACAGAGTGTAAAGTACAGTACTGCTTAATACCATTTAATGTTTATACATAAACAAAAACTTGAAGTTATTGCCGAATATACAATTTATTGTTTACACCTGCAGCTAGCAAGACAGTTCATTAACGTAATGACGTATTGCCTGCAGAGATTGTGCACATAAAGTTCTATCAGATTGACAAGTTACATATTTATATTTGACTAGAATTGGCATTTTTATACGAGTTTGTAAAATACATGCCTTTCAAAGATTTAACTTACACTGATAGACGACCTAATGTTATTGTCATTTTGTTTTTGCACCGAACATTATCTAACTAAAATCATTATCTCGCGATGTTTTTCTACAAATTCTAATTTTCAGATTTGTTATTCAAGTAATTTTAAATGAGTTTAACACGTGTTAAGTGAAGTTCTACAGGACATTCGAATGGTTATAACAGTTGTTTGCAAGTGTCACACCTTCTGATTAAATGCGTTTTGGACATAATAATGTGAAACGCCCAGATACTGTAGGTAATACATGTACAGTAGCGGCAGATTTAATTGCATTAGAATCATTAAACATGCAACTTGACGTTGTTTAACTGGCAATGGCAGAATTTCGATTGTATTCCACCAATAAAAGAAGAAATACTATAATATGGTTATTTGTCAGGTGGCAAGAGTGTGTGAAGACGTTGTCTGTCTTGGCTTTTATTGTGTGCTATACACAATGCTGTACGGTTAATTAGATTTATCATTTATGTTCTGTTGTAGAATAATGGGCATGTAGAAAGTATTCAGTTAGCTAAATAGTTGTTTCTTACCTCAATATTCTGTTGACTTTGAAAAAATTTAAACACACAATTAAACACGATAGATGTCTGGTTAATGACATACTGTATCCAATTAGCCAGGTGTTTCGGTAAGCTGTATTAAGGAACATGGGTAAAATCAAGGATAATAGTCAAAAAGGTCTCACTTAAACATTTCCAATTTACGCTCCTTTTTGAAAATTGAAATAAAAGCAGTTAAATGTATAACACTCAACAAAAAGCACTGCACAAAAATGCAATTACTCAGTTTGCGAATTCCCTTTCAGTGAAAATGTTTTTCTATATGCATGTTCCTTAAACTGTTACAGCTTATGCTTAACATATTATAATTTAAACATGTACTTTACATGACTGTATAAATGTTCAAATAAAAAAAATCTAAATTATATATATTCGATACAGGATATCACTATCACTGATGAGTTTGAATTTAAATGTCATAAAATTTAAAACTTTAAAGTGATTAGAAATTCACTCAGACAGAATGTAATCAGTAACAAAAACATACACATCATGCGAAAAGAGAAATAATTTTAAGTCTTCAAGGTTAGTTAATCAGGTGAGTATTTTAGCCCTTACCCTGCTAAATTTCTATAATGGACTGGTCCATCATTCAATTTGGGCAGTACCACTTTTTATTCAAATAGCGAACAGTGCACACCATGATCTGCTTGCACAGATGTATAAATACAGGTATACTTTGATTTAGACGGTGTTTCTAATCGTTTTCAATGTTACTCTCTGCCAAGTTGAAATATTCTTTAGGTTTATCTTAAGAGATGTATGATTTGAATGTGAATAACAGACAAAAGCGTGGTTTGTATCTAGAACTGCTTACGTCTGCAATATTTTATAGCTTTTTAATCGTATATCTTTCATTAAGGCAATTTTGCAGAAGTTAGTCTATCCCAAGTAAGTTTAAATTAGTCAATTAAATTTGTGGTTTCGATTCGTAAATTACACAACAGAGGTATGTATTTACCTGTTCAATTTTATGTTCGTAAAGTAGAAACTGTAAATGACTGCTTTGTTTCAAAAAGAAGTCATGTGATGAGTTGTATCTGAAAGATAATGAAATGCCATTTTATCAAAAAGTACTAAATTAAGCAATGCGTTACTTTGCTCAATCTTTTGAAATTCTTACACAAGTTTTATGAAAAAAATCGAACAGATGTAAAAAGGTTTAACCCTTATCGTGCTGGACACGATTGAATCTGCCTTTGCGACCAGTGTACATTGTGAACAGACTGCACATCAGTGCAGTCTGGTCTTGATCTGCACTGTTCGCTATTCAGTCAGTATCTTTTTGGTAAGCACCCCTTTTAACAGTGAATGGTACTGTCCAAATTGAAAGAATGTTCGTTATAGGAATTTAGCAGGGTAAGGGTTAGACATAGATTGCATTTCGGTAACATAAGCAGGAAAATTACGCATGGTTGTGTCAGTTTGAGAATCATATTTTTCATCTAAACACAACACAAAAATTCACTTACTATTTGACGGTTTCGACCTCAGCTGAGGCCATCATCAGAATGCCGAACTTCGCGAGATCGGTCATACTCGATCATTTCCGTCACTATCTATTTTCAGTTCTGGGGTAACATTTTCCAGCAAATGTTTGCCACTGCAATGGGTAGTCCCGTTTCTCCTATCGTTGCTAATTTACATATGGAGTGGCTTGAGAAGAAGGCAGTAGCAACAGCTCCCGTCAACTGTAAACCACAACTATGGAAACGTTACGTTGACGATATCCTGGAGAAGATAAATAGGGGAGAAACTCAAAACCTGACTAACCACCTCAACACTGTTGATGCCACAGA
Organism: Mercenaria mercenaria; assembly: GCF_021730395.1. Taxonomy (NCBI): domain Eukaryota; kingdom Metazoa; phylum Mollusca; class Bivalvia; order Venerida; family Veneridae; genus Mercenaria; species Mercenaria mercenaria. The sequence goes on from NC_069378.1 coordinate 7,537,951, forward strand.
CAGCATCAAATTCACACATGAGGAAGAGAACAATGGAACAATACCCTTCTTAGACACACTGATTGTCAGAAGGCCGGATGGAAGTGTGAAATTACTTGTGTACAGATAGAAAACGCACACGGGCCAATATCTCCACTTCTCCTCCGACCATCCGTTGAAACATAAACTTGGCGTAATAAGAACGTTGTTTGACAGGATGAAGATGACAGAAAGAAAGAGGAAGCTCATATAGTGGAGGCTCTGGGGAAATATGGATATCCAAAGTAGTCATTTCAAAAAGTGAAAAAGCAGATAGAAAGAAAGAAAGACCTAAACACAAAGAAAAAAGGAAAACCCAAAGACAAAGACAAGGACAATTCCAAAGGTTTTGTCATCCTACCTTATGTAAAAGGCTTAACAGAGGGAGTCACAAGAGTTCTAAGAAAACATCATATAGCAACTGCGATAAAACCCAAGCAGACAATACGCAACATCTTGGTACATCCGAAGGACAAGCAGGATAAATTAGAAAAAAAAACTGAAATAGTGTACAAGATTCCTTGCAAAAGTTGTAACAAAGTATACATTGGAGAAACAGGAAGGAAATTTGGAACTAGAATTCAAGAACATGCAAAGGATGTGGAACAAAATAGCAAAGGGGCTTACACAAGATCAACAAGAACGCAGTCTTTAACTGAACTAAACAAAAGTGCAATCACAGACCATGCTAATCAAAACAAGAGCTCGTCGAACACGAAATGCCCCTCCCCCCTTGATGCATTCAATAATTGCACAAGGAACATTAACTATTTGCTCACTATTAACAAAAGTTCTACTGTTCTGGTTCAATGTGACCTTGAACTTTGACCTAATGACCTCAAAATCAACAGGGGTCATCTGCTGGTCATAATCAACCTCCCTAGGCCCAAGCGTTCTCAAGGTATCGTCCGGAAAGGGTTCAACTGTTCCGAGTCAATGTGACCTTGACCTTTGGCATACTGACCTCAAAATCTATTGGGGTCATCTTCTGGTCATGACCAACCTCTCTATCAAGTTTCATTATCCTAGGCCTAAGCTTTCTCAAGTAATTGTCTGGAAACGGTTTAAATGTTCCGGGTCACTGTAACCTTGACCTTTAACCTTAAAATCAATAGGGGTCATCTGCTGGTCATGATGAACCTCTATCATCTTTCATGACCCTTGGCCATAGCGTTCTCACGTTATCGTCCAGAAACCGTTAAACTGTTCCTGACCAATGTGACCTTGAACTTTGACCTAATGACCACAAAATCAATAGGGGTCATCTGCTGATCATGACCAATCATCCTATACATTTTCCTGATCCTAGGCCCAAGCGTTCTTGAGTTATTGCCCGGAAACCGTTTTACTATTCCTGGTCACTGTGACCTTGCCTTTTGACCTACTGATCTCAAAATCAATAGGAGTTACCTGCTGGTGATGACCAACCTCCCTATCAACTTTCATGATCATAGGCCCAAGCGTTCTTGAGTTATCATCCGGAAAGCGTTTAACTGTTCAGGGTCACTGTGACCTTGACCTTTGACATACAGATCTCAAAATCAATAAGGGCATCTGCTGGTGATGATCAACCTACCTATCAACTTTCATGATTCTAGGCCCAAGGGTTCTTGAGTTATCATCCGGAAACGGATTGGTCTACATACCGACAGACATCTGCAAAACAATATACCCCTCCTTCTTCGAAGGGGAGTATAATAACCATGAGACAGACTGGGAGGGGGCGGCAGTAATTTATCGGGAGTCGGATTACAAGACCAGGGTGATTAAAGAGGCGATACACATACGTGTCCATAGAGAGGTCATGAACAGGGACGAGGGGGCCAGCCAGCTCTCACGAGTCTACGATTCGGTTTTCGTCATGGAAAGTGAGGGAAATCACCGAGCATGAACGATCTCGCGAAGTTCGGCATTCTGATGATGGCCTCAGCTGAGGTCGAAACTGTCAAATAGTAAGTGAATTTTTGTGTTGTGTTTAAATGAAAAATATGATTCTCAAATTGGATTATTACCAACACGATGAACTCATTCAAGAATGGATCTGTCAGCTTTCAATATTTCCTTCACATGGTCACTTTCACTGAAAATGTCCTGCACACTTCACAGAAATGACCAACGAGCACTAATGAGGCTCTGCCGAGTGTTGTGCATCGATAAAAAATAACACAAATGAGGCTCTGCCTAGTGTAGTGCGTTGATAACGTATTACGCCCTGTCGAGTTTAATGAATTGATAAAAAGGAACACAGATGAGGCCCTGCATAGTTAAGTTCACTGCTAAAAAAGAACACACATGAGACCCTGCAAAGTGTAGAACATTGGTAAAGTGCGTTGATAACAGATTACACCCTGTCGAGTTCAATGCATTGATCAAAAGGAACATGGATGAGGCCCTGCTGAGTTAAGTGATAAAAAAGGAACACACACGAGGCACTACAAAGTGCAGAACATTGATAAAAAGAGCACAGATGAAGCCCTGTATCGATATTTAAAACAATTTTGATGTTCAAAAGACAGTAAGTTATACATTTTAGTTGCATGTTGGTAGCCTGTTGATTTTGACTGTTCACTACATATAGTAGGAATTTATTCCCTCAATTTGCATTTGTCTGCACTTCAAACACCTAACGGATTATTAAAGTTCACTCCGCCGGTTTCAAACATGTTTTTTAAATGTATAAGAATGTAAAAGTTAATTAAATGAATTAGAATACTTTGTTGTGAGTTGTTGTACCAATTTTCCATAAAGTTGTAGGAAATTCTATAGAGATTCGACTTTTACTTGTAAGATTTTCCAGATGTATCATAGTTTTTGAAGTAACAAAAGTAAGATCAGAAGTCACCTGTCGTATCACAACAAGCCATATCAAAGGTTCCATAACAAGCCATATCAAAGGCTCAAATAACACATGAATACAGCGGTCACAGTTAAGAACAAGAATGACACAGTCTTCAAAGCCCGAATAGAACCTAGAAATTTTCTCAAGTAGTTTTAACAATTTTATATCTCCAAGTTATAGTGCGGCAACTAATGGAATAAAGACGTTATCTTAACACAAGCGGTAATAATGGAATAAAGACGTTATCTAAACACAAGCGGCAACTAATGGAATAAAGACGTTATCTAAACACAAGCGGCAACTAATGGAATAAAGACGTTATCTAAACACAAGCGGCAACCTCATGCTAAGCCTTAAATATTTGTGATGGGAATCAGTCCCACATCCTATTCCATTAAGCGGTTTGAAACTGACCTATGCTTGATAACAATAAACAAATTCAGAAGTGTTCTTGAATATCTAAAATCTCATTCTTTCTTTAATGATTTATTTTTATTTTCTGACATATTGGAATGTTACAATTAGTACTGCGTGAAGTAACTACTCATCAATCATCTCACACAATAATTAATGTCTTGGTAAACAAAACTGATTGAAATAAAATATATGAGAAGATCCTTTGGAAGCACAGAATGCAACCAAGCAGAAGAAAGCAGACTCGGTTTGGATCAATGTGTTCGTGAGAAGTAATTGAAAGTACAATACCATTCACGCACCCTAGCACCGGCTTAAGCGGAACTCTTTTACACGGGTAGTGAATGGTATGGAGTACCACAGGACTAGAAAATATAACAACACTGAACCCAATAATGGGGAGACTTTTACAACCGCCATACGTCAAGAAAAGATAGTTAATAAAATCCGTAAGAAGATCCTTTGGAAGCACAGAATGCAACGAAGCAGAATAATAGCAGACTAAGAACTATACCTCCACGTTTCACATAGTAAGTGTTCATGTAATTATATCATGCTGATGGTACTGATAAATAGACTGTTTCTTTAAAATATTTGTCTATCAGACAAAAAAACAGTGATCATTGATATCTTGTTTTTTACACACCTCGGGTATGTTTGCAGTATATGCAATCGGCATTAGCAACCAATATAAAGGAAACCGGAGGTTTAAATGTGTTTAGGGCATGCCAAACTCACACTTGTCCTATTTGCAATAAGATAGATAATGACAATGTAAATAAATAACTTTCCGCTGAGAAAGTCTCTAACATTAGTGATATTATATAAGATTACAGAAAGTAAAACATATAAAAATGGTCAATCTAAAGTATAATTACACCAATATACTCAACAACTTATCTAAAGTCTTAGCATCAAGAGCCTAATTTCTAACGGCACGACTAAGAAAGTTGCAAGACATAATTCCACTCCCTGTGTCCGTTTATTTGCGGGATCTAGGAGAGAAGCATCACGGAGTCTTACACTTTATTAGTCATCGACCCATCAAGCCATATCGAAGACCTGAACAGTACTGATATACAGACATATAATGCAAAAATAATGCATATTATTCAGAAACACACTATTCCTATACACATAGGCTATTGAAACTCAAGTCTAGACATAAACATGTACAGAAGTAATATATTAATCCATGGTTTGTTACATAAAAATGTTTGGCAAGCGTCAGTGTTAAAATACGGATGATAAACTATTTACATACGAGACACTGACGAAAATGTAGCTCGTAATAGCAGTAATTATTTTTATTACTTTTTCTTGGTTTCTTCTGTAATATTCTCTTCGTTAACTAAGCGTACATATGGCTATCTGACTACAACATTGTTTGCAAATAAATAATATCAACAGACATGCACTAATTCATCGTTTCATCATCAATGCTCTACTTGTCTTCGTTTTATATACGAGAGAGTAGATTTTTTATTGAAAATATTACTTTTAATTACATATAGTTATGAAAATTTGTGTTATACAATCCTCTAAATTATTTTAAATTAATTTTACAAACCTATACACTACATTTGCTTACTATTATAGAAATACTTTTTCTATTGAACAAATCTCTCTTGACTGCAAAACTGGATCTAAGATTGCCAGAAATTTTTGACGTAGGTTTCAGAGTATTTATATTTAATGAATCATAGATATTTAGAAATTACCATGAATTCCAAAGACATGATGTAACAAAAAAAAATACCTGTACATAAGACGGGAAGATAAATGGTACAAAAGAAACTGTATTTTGGGAACTTGTATGATTAATAAGGTTTTCATACTGATAAAAAAAAAATTCTTTTGTGGTTGGTTGAACGTTGTTTAATTCATTTAGTTTAATGCCATGAAATGAAATGAAAGTAAATTATAATTGCCAACGGACAGTTCGTCTGCTTTTTCCAAATCGAATTTGTGAATAAAGCGGATAGGTAATTCATTACTGTAACAGTTTAATTAGTAACGATTTATGTAAATAAGCACATTCAACTGCAATTCCTAATTCGAACCAGTGTCAGCTAAAGTCAAAGAAGTAAACGGTTATATGACACTTTTTCAATGCAATCAGGACATGTTAATGTTCAGGACATGAAAAATATACTTTAGAAAATGACTAAATGTTTGGGCTAATCTAACAGTTACTAAGACGAGGACAAATTTGTCTATTCTTGCTTTCAGTTTATTGCCATTTGACAGACTGTTATTTTACCAGTTTAGTTTGCATTCAATAGCGAGTTTTACTTAAGTATTAGACAAACATTTATTTTTGTAAAGGCTAAGCTGACACTAGAACAATTCTGCCCTTAAATTTATTTTATTGTTGATATGCTATTATTAGCTCCAAAAATGAAGAAGATTTATCAATACAAATAGTATATATTAGTAGTCCGTATACTTTCCCTCTTAAATACTCAGAGTTAAAATATCTACAGCGCTCTGTACATTAGTTTCACTAAAATACAAAACTGTATATCAAACATCTTATGCACGCATGTTCTTCACGCTTCATCAAAGGAAGACAAGTAGGTATAGTGCAAATTTAATTTTGTATAAATATATTAACGAAGAAAATTGAAGTATGGATTCAGAAAATATTTTTGTCATTCAGTGTGAACTAATTTGGTTCAATAAAAAAATCTATAGAAGATATTTTGGAAGTGTGTAACGGAATGGGTCTGTTTAGCAGAGGTAATGAAAGTGCGGCACTACAGTAAACATTCACACAACTATTTCCAAACAGTCTTCATTTTATCAATTTACATATCAACTTATGGTCGAGTAACACTTACCTTAAATTCTAGGTCTTCTGTTCAAATATGAATGTATATTATGACGAATATATTCAAAGTTACAACACGTTATACCATACAATTCTTCACGTACAATTGTAGCACACAGTGACATGTATTTTTTGTTGTTGTCCTGCTTAGTTACTGCAATTCTTAAAATCATTTCAATACCATTCAGACATTCATGTAAATGGACGGGTTCATATCAATAACTCTATATCATGTGCCTTTATTTCAGAAGTCTTTACTGGAACTTCATCATAACATTACATGATCACAATAAAGTTTTAAATAAAATCATGAAATGACCTGGCAGTGTAAAGTTATGATTTATTTATTTAACTAATCAGTTAAAATGCACTGTTTCACAAGCTATTTTTTTTTGTCATCGAAGAATAGATTTATCCTTACTTGGAAAAATTACCGCACCCTTGTGGAAACGCTAAATGATACAACTTCGCTAAATGATACAAAACAAACGCTAAATGATGCAACATTTTTAGGCTCGCTAAAAATTACAAAACATTGACGCTAAAAGATACAAATGTCATATAGGGGTATATAGAAAAGTTTTACATTTGTTGACTATTTCGCGAAATTAATATTCAATTTTATGCACAACTCGTCACACGAACATTTAAATTTAGTTTTGCATGTTTTGTTTTAAATAAACATAATTATACATGATCACATATGTATTTTTCTGGAGTGTTCGCCAGTTACAATTATACATTCACAGTATTCATAAAAAGAGTTAAATAAACTAAAAAAAAATGAAAGGAAGTTTATATCATATGAGCGTAATCTGGTTATACAGGTCATATATATCATATATATTTTACCTCCGTTAATTGTCTGTCTTGTCATGACTGGTTATCATAAAATGTTTTTCTAATTATAAGAAAATACACGCGTTATGCCTTTTAAATTCTTAGACCTCTCAGTAGTTTTGCATTATACCTGAAAGTACTATTTCATTTCAAAATTCTTTTTTATCTTGAGGCCTGAAAAATGTATTGAGCGTACTTACGTAGTCATTACATCTTCATAAAATGCATAACAAATATTACTTTTGAATAGCGCTTACAATAACACTGGTTCGGTTTAAATCATTGTTCAGAAATACAGGCTTTTACTTCGTTTATATTTCCTATCGTGTGATCAAAACTCTTTAATCCTATATAGCTTTACCTTCGGATCACACTCGAACATTTCTGATAATATTGATAATAGAGCACAACCTGCTGTGATATGCCTTTCTAAATATATCAAAAGCTGGGATGAATCATTTTCTACAATAAGATCTTGCTTTTACATATAAATAATAACAACATATAACGGTGTTAACCATCACCTCCGCAACTCGTGAGCAATTTCCCCGACCGATAATGCTAGAACTGACGAAAGCCTGCTACCGACTCCTCTCCGTCGGAAAACCTTGTGTCATTTAGAAACAAGATATCCCCAGTCACCTGCATTTATTTTAGTGTCGCGGATCATTTTCAGTATATTTCAATCAAAAATCGTCAGTGCCAGTTACGACATTTTTTCTTTTTATCAATTTGATTTTATAATAAATTTGTGAACGGATTACTTTAAAATTCAAATCAATATTAAGTATGATGCCAGGCTCCCATAGACAACGTCTGATATAGTTACACTAATGAATTGATAATATGTTCAACAATTGTACATGATTATTACGTTTTTAGTAAGCCACTCCGGTGTTGTTTTGTTTAACCTTTGCAGGTAGTACTTTAATACGTTTGAAAATATAAAAAAATAACAGATATTATAGTTTAAGTATTGTAACACCGCATTGCGAAAGTTCCTTTACTTTTTTCTATAGGTTATTAAAGTGCAACACAGGTCCACGTAATTTTTATCCACTCTCATACAGGTGTTGTTTCCTTGTCCAAATAATCAATGCTAACGTTGTCCATAATTGTTCATTCTTCATTAGCTTTTACTGTAAGTCGAGTGACACCAGGCAAAAATCGTAGACTTTTGTCAAAGTACAAAATATTTCAGCGTTAAAGTCTATACTTGAAGAACGCAATTTAGATTTATTGCTTTATTAAGTTTAATATACGCGAATCATATGTATGTGGGGCCGCTTTCTGGCTACTAACATATTCATTACTTTTATAAATCAATTTTGCTAATGTGGAAGTACTTAGAAACATATTTCTTTCCTACAGAAGTAAATGTTGTACATAAATTCACCTGTTTTGATACTATTCATAAAAGTCAATATATGACCACTTAAAATAATCACATTAAATGTTTGTACATTTCTTCCACGATTTTTCATAAATACATATGCTTGCATATATTAAGAGTATATGAGTAGGTCGTGGACGGATGCTGTTTGAAGATATAAATGCATATCCATATTTATACAGGAACTTGCATAATCAACGCGAGGTCCAATGCATTCACACTCGTTATAGCATATTAACGCACAAGTGTTGCCACAAACGCTTCTTAAAAATATTTTACTTCCGTTTTCAATAGTACTTAGATATAAACTGGCATTCAGTTAAAATATATATAATAATTCCCGTTTTCAGCAGTACTTAGTTATGTACTGGCATTCAGTCAAAAATATTTAATTCCCGTTTTTAACAGTGTTTGGATATGCACTGACAGCATGTTATCCTGTCACAAGAAAGACAACTAACGGAGATGAAAGACAAGACGAAATATGACCTGCATAACCAGATTATATTCATATACTCGTATTATTAACTTTCTTTCATTTTTTTTATTAATTTATTTTATTTCAGATTACACAAATCAGCAGACACATGAACAAGTTGAAAGCAAAACAAAATCATTTAATTTAGAGAGCAAGTTCTATATGTGCAACTGACCAGTTCCTATAGTTTGTGACGCTATTCTTTGCAATGGTAACATTTGATCTTTTGTGGCTGGCTCTAGAACTAAAACATTGCTGTTGGGATTCTGGTGACGCAGGGTTTAAAGTACATTCAATCTTAGTGTCATTCAATGTTATGCATATGAAACGCGCAGTTAAAGTCGTGTATTATTGATTGCTTGCACGTGTTACTGGCACTACTGTTTACTTTACCTCATGGTGCATCACCAACAGACGTCTTGCACATAACTTCTGATTTAACGACTTGCATTGTTGCTTGTTACAAGAATGGACGTTTTTATACACATTTGTACTTTACGTGGCATTATAAGTAATCATGAATGTTCTAGTTATTTTATTAGTCAAGTGTTGTGATGAATAAAAACGTCATCTATTGATTCTGTTTGTCATATCTGTTCTTAAGTTCATTTTTATGATATTTAAAACTTTTTATTCTACATTTAAGCATCTGCTATGTGAAGTGCTTGAAGAAACTGTCGGTTACAGGCTATCATTAACACATTTTGTTCAAACGCGTTCAGGACAATAATAATACAAGACTCCCTATGATTGTAAGTGGCTAGTTAAGAGCGTGTGGTTGTGGCTGTTTTAATTGACTAAAAGTGCCTAAAATGCCTGTTCAAACTACTCATTTCGCTACAATAGTATATATTATTTATTATGTAACTTAATTTGGTTTCACTGTCCATGACCGATGAATTGTTTTTATGTAAGTGGAAGAATAGTGTGGGACTTTTTGTCAAGTGGTATTAGTTTGCACAGGCGTTGTGTTGCTTTTTAGCCCGTGCCATATACAATGTGGTACGCTTGATTGGATTAACAATCTTTTGTAGTATAATGGTGACAAAACCACTTTTCAGTTAGTTTTTAGCTCATTATAGCTTTCTATTCATATTGAAAAATACCGAAACAATTTAAAACAATACCGTTTTGTGCATGAAACAACGTGTGTAATTAACATTTCGGAAATCGTAACTTGATCGCATAACAGGAATATATGCCGATTTTACGAACGTCGCATTGATTATTTTGGAATTGACTGTTTCACATATTAACATATCCTATTTTCTAAATTTTGAATTGAACTATTGAGAATATTTTATAAGCTGAGATTAACATTGTTTTAAGAGTATAGCACAGAAATGCATTAAGTTCAGTTTTATAATAATTGTTCTCTTTAAGCTTGAATATTTTCAAGCATGATGCTTAAACGCGGTAAAAATGTTTTCAAAATCGGATCGTTCATGTAATGTACACAAAAACGGATAAACCAAACCACGACACGCCTGAAATGCTGATTATAGATGATTTTCTACTAAAAAGGCTAAAATAAAAACGAAAATGTACTCCATCAAATATTGTTACCATCAACAATAAATAAATTGGGTGAACATGGAAATGAGAAACTATGAATACTCAAAGACTGGATAATTTAAGAAATGTATAAAACAAGTATATATTTAGTTGTACTGTGTTCTTCGTCATCTGTTTAGATTTTATTTTCAAAATAACTCTAAAAAAGTATACTGACACTTAACGCAAAACATCTTTTTGGTTCAAACTGATACAAATATCTAAAATGTATCAAATGAAATATTGTGGCCAAAAGGCAATTTATAAGCAATATTTCACTTAAAAAGTGTTACAATGCCAGAAAACGATTCTATATCATTAACATTATAAGCTTCCGTTAAGCTTGTATCAATAAGGTTATTACAGCACACGTCTAGACACAAATGTATAAAAGTGTCATATATCAGTCCATGGTTTGTTACATAACAATGTTTCCTATTTGTCGATGCGACGTAAACCCCAACAAACAAGAGGGCCATGAAGGCCCTGTATCGCTCACCTGACCTATTGACCTAAAGATCATCAAGATCAACATTCTGACCAAGTTTCATTAAGATATGGTCATAAATGTAGCCTCTAAAGTGTTAACTAGCTTTTCCTTTGATTTGACCAGGTGACCTAGTTTTTGCCCCCACATGACCCAGATTTAAACTTGACCTAAAGATCACCAAGATTAACATTCTGATTAAGTTTCAAGAAGATACAGTCATAAATGTGGCCTCTAGAGTGTTAACAAGCTTTTCCTTTGATTTGACCTAGTGACCTAGTTTTTTAACACACCTGACCCAGATTTAAACTTGACCTATAGATCATCAAGATTAACATTCTGACCAAGTTTCATTAAGATATGGTCATAAATGTGGCCTCTAAAGTGTTTACTAGCTATTCCTTTTATTTGACCCCCGTGACCTAGTTTTTGACCCGACATGACCCAGATTTGAACTTGACCTAAAGACCATCAAGTTTAACATTCTGACTAAGTTTCATGAAGATACAGTCATAAATGTGGCCTCTAGAGTGTTAACAAGCTTTTCCTTTGATATGACCTAGTGACCTAGTTTTTGACTCCATCTGACCCAGATTTAAACTTGACCTAAAGATCATCAAGATTAACATTCTGACCAAGTTTCATTAAGATATGGTCATAAATGTGGCCTCTACAGTGTTAATTAGCTTTTCCTTTGATTTGACCTGGTGACCTAGTTTTTGACCCGACATGACGCAGATTCAAATTTGTCCTAAAGATCATCAAGTTTAACATTCTGACTAAGTTTCATGAAGATATAGTCATAAATGTGGCTTCTAGAGTGTTAACAAGCTTTTCCTTTGATATGACCTAGTGACCTAGTTTTTGACCCCACCTAACCCAGATTTGAAATTGAGCTATAGATCATCAAGATTAACATTTTGACCAAGTTTCATTAAGATATGGTCATAAATGTGGCCTCTACAGTGTAAACTAGCTTTTCATTTGATTTGGCTTGGTGACCTAGTTTTTTATCCTACATGACCCAGATTCAAACTGGACTTTAAGATCATCAATATTAACAATCTGACCAAGTTTCATGAAGATACAGTCATAAATGCGGCTTCTACAGTGTTAACAAGCTTTTCCTTTGATTTGACCTGGTGACCTAGTTTATGAACCCAGATAACCAAATATCGAACTCGTCCAAGATTTTATTAAGGGTAACATTCTGACCAAGTTTCATTAAGACTGGGCCAAAAATGTGACCTCTAGAGTGTTAACAAGCTTTTCCTTTGATTTGACCTGGTGACCTAGTTTTTGACCCCAGATGACCCAATATCCAACTTGTCCAAAATTTTATTGAGGGTAACATCCTGACCAAGTTTCATTAAGATTGGGCCAAAATTGTGACCTCTAGAGTGTTAACAAGCTTTTCCGTTGATTTGACCTTATGACCTAGTTTTTGACCCCAGATGACCCAATATCGAACTCGTCCAAGATTTTATTGAGGGTAACATTCTGACCAAGTTTCATTAAGATTGGGCCAAAAATGTGACCTCTAGAGTGTTAACAAGCTTTTCCTTTGATCTGACCTGATGACCTAGTTTTTGATCCCAGATGATCCAATATCGAACTCGTCCAAGATTTTATTAAGGGTAACATTCTGACCAAGTTTCATTAAGATTGGGCCAAAAATGTGACCTCTAGAGTGTTAACAAGCTTTTCCTTTGATTTGACCTGATGACCTAGTTTTTGATCCCAGATGACCCAATATCGAACTCGTCCAAGATTTTATTGAGGGTAACATTCTGACCAAGTTTCATTAAGATTGGGTCAAAAATGTGACCTCTAGAGTGTTAACAGTCAAATTGTTGACGACGGACGGACGGACGGACGGACGGACGGACGACGACGGACGCCGGACACAGGGTGATCACTAAAGCTCACCTTTGAGCACTTCGTGCTCAGGTGAGCTAAAAAAGCAACAACAAAAAATCCTATCTATCCCCGGGAGCTTCAAATAAATAAAGCTAACAATTTGCAACTATTTAAACTATTACTATTTCAACACAGCTGCTTATCGTTGGCCTTTTGTACGGATATTTGTAAACAATGGGGCACTTGCCATAGGGTTTCTTCTGCTGGTTTTCCTAATTAGATTGTTTGGTATGTGTTTCCTTGAAATGTAATTTTGATGTTGAGTCTAAATGAATTAAATTTGCGCAATCAAGGACAACGTAAAAAGAAACACAGTGACGAAAAATAATAACAGACACAAAACAAAACGAGCAACAAGACTATAGTCCTGAAGCCGTTACTGCTCAGAGTGTAAATCGTGTTGACAAAGTATCGATTGAGGGGATCAGCGACACTTTTATTCTCTTAAATATCAAATTCATAAAAAAGTTAAATCTACGTTTAAATAGTATACCATAAATTGTTCACGCATGGCCTTCACGGGCAACTTAATGTAGACAGGAAAGTATAGTACAAAATTAATTTTGTATAAAACTTCGAACAGATTTATACGTTTGTTTGTTACATGAATTGAAAAGATGTTAATTTCTACAAATTTATTCGGGTTTCACCTATTTAATCAAACTCCAAACTGTTTTGCCGTTAACATGTTAAAAAGTGTTTCCTTTTATAGCATGAAGTTGTTCTTTATTTCAAAAAGTCGTTGTGCAAGGTACGAGAAAGTACCCTATGTAAACAAGTTTATTTCATTTCTGAGTCATACGGCGTATTGAACGCTTACGGTAAAGTACTTTATATGTGGGTGAAACGTTCAAAAGTACTAAAGATGTGACAACAAGCTTGATCATTGTTTTGAAAGATATTATCAACATTTTATGACACAAAAATATAGACAGATAGTAGATAACATATTTTGCGACATATTACGTGATGTTTACAGAAACGGAAAAACATTGTGTCGTATATCTGCTTGAGAATAATATATGTAGCGTCACATTAACTGATGATTATCAAGAAACAACCTATTGTCTTTTTAGATATGTAAATATTCTGTTTATCACAAAAGTCAATAAAAAAGAGCAGATTTCCTTTCATAATGTATGTTTATCTCTTTTCTTGAGAGAAAACATATCGGCATTTTAAATAGTACCAAGTCACTATATAATTACAATGTACCAGCTGTTGTCAATATAGACATACTAGATGATGCTATATTTACTATCATTTTAATTAAGCCATTTCCGCCTTGATAATCGTATGACAACTGATGATTTGAGTCAAATATAAACTTTTTCATCTGTGCTTGGTCGGTATATATGCAAAAATGTTCGTTTATAACAGGCTTTGCAGGTAGTCGTTAAGAGCGACATACTTTTCAGATTGTCATTTTACGTTTTCTCAAGAGAAATAGTATATACATTTCATTATTACAAAATTGAGAATAGCATTTGGAAGGTATATGGATGCTATCATTACAAACCCAGGGCATTTTTGTGAGAACCATACGAAATAATGACAAACATGGTATTTTACATAAAGGGAGGATATAAGATCACCTTATAGGTTTACAAAAACGGACCATTTGATAAGTATTCAGTATACAAACAAACTTCCAAGGGATCTTCGTATGAATTTTATTAACTACTACAGCAGCAAGCTTTTAGTGCCATGTAGCAGTTATAAAGTCTCTCCATACTCACTGTTATATTTTCTGGTCCTTTTGGATCATGATAACCATGAAATTTTATCAAAGTAGAATTCCGATTAAGCCGGTGCTATGAGTGGTGAATGGTGTTGCACATTTCATTAACATTCGTGAACAGAGACTCAGGACTTACGCTATCATTTTTGCTTGGTGGATTTCTATGCTTTCACGGGATCTTCTTTTTATTTTCATGTTTTTTGCTTTTCTTTTACTAAACAGTTACTATGTTGACCTATAAGTGTTTCATAGCTTTGGGTATTGATTAATCACCCCTTGGATATGGTGCCTGCTTTTTAATTTTGTCTTTTGGCAGTTCCTGTGATATGCAGGCTCCATAACCTCAGATCCCCTTTCTAAATTCCAGTTTGTTTAGTTCTGCTCATTGTTTTCTCGTTTAGGGCAAACCCATTATTTTAACTGGGGACCATACGCCGCTTTGCATGGAATTACACGCTAGTGTAGCATTGAAGGTTCCATGTGCACCGCCGTATGAACACATCTGCGGATGTCTTTAAATTGTTTTTTTTTGTACTTTTAGCATGTGTAAATGTTGAGTTCTGCTCAACCCGGGGCTAGAGGGCGTGGACGGTAGCATGCATTATAACTACCGTCCATAAACAGGCTCAACCAAACCGAGCCTGCAACATTTTCGTTTTTGTTGTGTTGAGCGACCTGTGGAGTTTCCACTTTATCTATTTTAGTTTGCCTATGTACAATACAGTTTGTAGCTGCTGCCTCCAAAGTTTATGCCCCTCATCACTGCCAGTTTGAAACCTCCTTGCCTACGGATAAGGAGTCTTTCATGTTAAAAAAAACCCTCCTCTCTCTGACATGCAGTTGGTCGGTGGTTCTACCCAGGTGTCCCTGAAACAATGTAAGAGAAGCACCCATGGCCTTCTTCCACTGTGAAAAAACATCACTATAATTTTTTGTCGATTTTATAGTGATATGCGTAGTTACTGCTTAGGAGTATGTTTGTGTGTAAACAACAAAACATGCAGGATTGTCAGACTATTAACAGGTGCATCTAACACATCAAGTTTATCACCGTCGTAATGCATTATCAACAGACGTTGGCACGTATCTGATAACTGACAAATAACACAATCATAATTGACAAGAATGAGAGATTTCGTACTAATTTGTCCTTTAATGTCACTGAACTTGTTAACTTCCGCTATTTATAGAAAATATCATTTTTGTTTATTTTTTGTTTATTGTGTTTGTTACAGATTATCACTTACATGAATATGACAATTTACAAGTAATAATAATAATTGTTCATAACACACTGAACAGAGCGTAGTTACATGACATTTTATGCCAAGTTATTTTATGAAACATTTGTACTTTGCGCAGTTTAGCCGCATTACGCAACGATGACTGTTTAAATGTTGAACTTCATTTAGCTTTTGGACACTTTTCCTCTGCAGAGGCTTGCTTTCATTCTAGCCATAATTTATATATTTTACAACAGTGTATATGAACGTCGTGTCTAAATGACGCTAAACTTATTTCAACTATTAAAATGTTTTAAATTATTAAGATCCTGTCCAGACTCGTCCAAATAAAGGAATATCAAATTATAGTGATATTTAATTCACTTTTCTCTTCTATGGAACGAACTCATACAAAATGTAGTTTAAAAAATCCGAAATTTTCCACCTATATTGAATATTTTGTTATGGCATAAAGTCGTACACATATATGTTAACTTGACGCGTACCTCTGAATCATTGTCTGACTCGAGTCATTCTAGTTCTTTATAAGATAAGTGAAATATTTGCACACCAGTACGTTTTGTCTTAATGATTCAGAACTGACGGCATTATACACCTTGAACAAACTTCAATTCACTTTGATTTCGTTTCAAAGCATTGTTTAATTCTGTCAGAAAACTTTGACACTAAATTATGTTTCACTTTATCAAGGAAACCAGTATATCATCAATATAAGCAATGCATTATGATTACGTTTTCAGAATTCAATGGAGAATGCTAACCATTTAGTTATGTCTACGTTTGCATTTTCAACAGCAAGTCTTGAAATTGAGAACGGATATATAATATGGAGGGCTGATGTGTTCGGCATAATCTTCAGTTGGCAATGTACACCTTTTTTTGATATTGTTGTGAAACAGGAGACAAAATGAAATTTTACAAGCCCGCACGGTTAGCTCAGTAGGTAAGAGCGTTGATCTACGGATCTCGGAGTCGTGAGTTCGATCCTCGGGCGGGGCGTATGTTCTCCTGGACTATTTGATAAACGACATTGTGTCTGAAATATTAGTCCTCCACCTCTGATTCATGTGGGGAAGTTGGCAGTTACTTACTGCCCGCCGTTATATGACTGAAATACTGTTGAAAAAGGGCGTTAAACCCAAAACAAAACAAAACAAAACAAAAAAAAAACACGAAATTTTACATTACTTTAAGTATGAACAACATATGTTGCATTATGAGGAAAATATGTAGTCAATAAGGATAGACTATCTAGTTCGTGTGAAAAGCAGAGTAAATTCAAGAATGTTGAATTTATACTTCATTATGGTAATTACTTAATGTTTAATAACCAAAACACGTTTTATTAGTGCAAACACTGCTTCTTGTTTAATACATAAAATCGTCGTTTATTAATATTTAAATTTAGAAAGCAACACTTAATTCACACCGGGTACTTTAGAGTTAGCTTCAGGGTGAACGATATGAATTATTTTAACTCGAGTTTATTTTTCTTTGGTATTATTCGAATATCGTGTTCTTATCATATTCGTATAGTTTGTGATAACGAGAAGTATGGACAATTTTGCATCATGCCTTTAAGTCTTACACAGACAAACGATGGAAAATATAAAATGTCTGTTGAATTTATGAGTACAATCTTTTTAAAACTTCTAAAATAGTTATTATAATTATTATATTTTCTAAAGCAGCACATTCATTGTCACACATATTATCTATTTTAATAGTTACTGCGCCTGTTGGCACTCACCTCAGGAGTACATTTCATAAACACGTCTTAGCATTAGACATTATTGGCAGACATTCTGTGAAATGTGTTCTTTACTAAAGCTAATTCATAACGCCTGCAGTCTAATTATACTTTATACAAGCAATTCAGTAGAACTATGAACATAAGCAGTTAATTTTATATAATGATTGTTTTCTGAATAGTGCCCAAATAGCTTGTCAGTAAATTCTATTCTTAGATCTGTTAAAAACGACAAAAATAACCGAATGTTAGGCCACTTAGCTAGTAATGACGCAAAAGCAAAGAACGTTAGTTACACAAGCAATTCCGACATACAATATTTTCATTCCAGTGAAAATGGTTTAATGTGTGTTTCAGTGGTGATTTAGCAGATTATGAACACAGATCTGTCCATGTGAGTGGCTATGACATAAGTTTTTTACGCTTTGTAATAACCTTAAAATGACAAGAACACCCTGCAAACATTATTAAAATATATGTTTCCAAAATGAATATTATTGCTTTGTGTCCACATCATTGGACTTGTAGGTGTCCAGTATGAGGACGTCTTGCTACGTATCAAATATGCCGACAACAGGTTGCTAAGTGTCCACTATGAGGACGTGTTGCTACGTGTCCACTATGAGGACGTGTTGATACGTGTCCAGTATTATGACGTGTTGCTACGTGTCCAACATAAGGACGTGTTGCTATGTGTCCAACATGAGGACGTGTGGATTCGTGTCCACTTTTCGGACGTGTTGCTACATATCCAACGTGAGAACGTGTGGATTCGTGTCCAGTTTTAGGACGTGTGAGGATGTATTATTTCTACATGTCATAAATGACGACAACGAGTTACAAAGTTTCTAACAAGAGGTGTTCTGCTACAAGTCAACTATGAGGACGTGTTGATACGTGTCCATTTGTAGGACGTGTTGCTACGTGTGAAACTTGAGGACGTGTTGCTACGTGTCCACTATGAGGACGTGTTGCTACGTGTGAAACTTGAGGACGTTTTACACGTGTCCAGTATTAGGACGTGTTGCTGCATGACCAACATGATGTGCTGTTACGTGTCCAATATGAGAACGTGCTGCTACGTGTCAAATATGACGTCAACGGGTTGCTTCGTGTCCAACAAGATTCGTGTTACTGTGTTTCCATATGTGAACGTGTTTATTCGTTACAAATATGACGACAATGGGTTGATACATTTCCAATATGAGGCGTGTTGCTACATGTTCACTCTAAGGACGTCTTGCAACGTGTCCAACATGAGGACGAGTTGATACCTGTCCAGTATTAGTACGTGTTGTTACGTGTCAAACATGAAGACGTATTGCTACGTATCAAATATGACGACAAGAAATAGTGTTAGTACTAGTAGTACGTGTTGCTACGTGTCAAACATGAAGACGTATTGCTACGTATCAAATATGACGACAAGAAATAGTGTTAGTACTAGTAGTACGTGTTGCTACGTGTCAAACATGAAGACGTATTGCTACGTATCAAATATGACGACAAGAAATAGTGTTAGTACTAGTAGTACGTGTTGCTACGTGTCAAACATGAAGACGTATTGCTACGTATCAAATATGACGACAAGAAATAGTGTTAGTACTAGTAGTACGTGTTGCTACGTGTCAAACATGAAGACGTATTGCTACGTATCAAATATGACGACAAGAAATAGTGTTAGTAGTAGTAGTACTAGTAGCAGCAGCAGCAGCAGCAGCAACAACAGTAGTAGTATTATTAAAGGAACATTCTTTCTATTCGTGAATTGTGATATAATAATCAACTCCAGTAGTTTGGCCTATAAATAGTTTAGTATGGCAGTTATCGATTTATTAATAAACGCATGGTCTTTTCGCCTGACCATTTGTGGACATGTAAGTAAAGTTCAAACATTGGTAAGAATATTTTTATTCATCTAAATCAACTGGATGTTACAAATTGATATATAATGTAGGTACAACATTTTCCGTAAACGAACTTGATTTATTAACAGTTGAAAAGGAACATGACTTTCCAGATTTTATTTAATGAGCACCGGCACACGTGAACCCCAGTTTCCTGGGAAGAACAATTACTTGCATCCTAGTGGGCATGAGACATTCGAGAGCACCACGGTAATGTCCAGTGACTGGGCCAGAATTCGAATCATGGTCAACTTGAAAGACAGTCAAGCATGTTTCTACTAGACCACGGGCCCACCCATCAGTGATTATTTACATGTAACTGCTGTGTGAATTGCATTAAAATGCCTTACTTTATTGAAATGACATATAACATACTATGAATTTTTGTTTGTTTAACTTTTAAAGACATTTATCTTTTCTTTTATGATTTATAATGTTTATGGACCTATTGATTATCTTAAAGATCCTTAAACTCCCTAAAAAATAAAATAAAACAGCACTGATTTTTAAAAAAAAAATATATTTTATATACTATTTCTTGATAGAATGAACTGTGCAGCAGATGTTTAAAACAATGTTTTCCTAAAGGTATGACCTTTTATAACGGATAGGGTGTTAAAGTCTATTTTTTTGTTACTTTGGTCTAATTTGATATTCATTCAATTGGTGAATACTATCTGGAAACACGATGTTACTGTTCTTCGTTTAACTAATATGACGCACACTTATGCTGGGAACCAAGCAGCTTTCTAAATTTAGGGAACAAAATGTGCTATATTTAGACTTTATACTAGTATGTCACAGACAAAAGCAATATATAATGCATGGTTGAAAGCGTACCATCTATTGGACTGAAAAAGGTAGTTGTCCAGTCGATGGAATCTTAATATTCCCCTCCTTGTTTTGCAGTTTGTTTCCCTGCTTTCCTATTGTACTAGACTACATTCGGGGACGCACAATAACCGAAAACAATATAATGTCTTGAAGCCGTAGCTCCAAGCAAATTACTGAGAGGTTACAAGTCAGATGGAAATAGTAATTGTGTATTGCGTTGCTGTCATACACACTCTAGCTGCAGATATTGTGCATTTGAGGCAAAACAATGTAATGTGGATGCTTTATTTTTTCCTAGTGAATTAATCAATTAGGACAATGCAGAAATCTTTCTTGCTTTAATAACTGTTTCCAATACACACTGGAGTTGGAAATAACTTATTTACTATAATCTATATATATCCACATATGTTTTACGTATTATTAAGTTTTGCCTTTGTTTTAAAACTTATTATAAACCCTGTTAATCAACGTATTGAATGTTGCAGCAAGTCAAAAGTTTGACAAACGTGTAGGGTTTATGTACTACTTTTAAAGTGGTAAAGCACGCGTTTTCTTCATATTATCAAGAAACTGAAGACAAAGTGTAATTTTATTATTTTGAGTAAGAACAAATTTTGTTGCACCAATGTCGAAAATATGTAGTCAATTAGGAATAAACTTGACGGACTGAGTATCTAGTTTTCTTGGGGCAAATCCTGTGATAAGCATAATTAATTCAAGAATATGGAATGTTACAACACATTGTACTAATACTTAATAACTAAACATGTTAAACTGTAAATACGTTGTATATACTCGCTTTATTCTAATAATGTCTTTACTGAGACAATTCACCCACATACATAAAAGGGTACTACACTTAGTTTCATAGTCAATAATTTTCTTTCATTTCTCTAAATCATTTTCTTTGGATACTCAAAGAATACCATGTTATTAGTACAGATACATTTCACATCAAGCTATGCAAAATAATTAATGAAGTAAGCTTCTGAATCAATGCTTCTGAATGGTAAGGGAAGTTATAAATGTCAACCAGCATTTTAATGTTTAAAATTATTTTAACATTTCTGAAAAGATAGAATTAAAATAATGCAATTTATCCAAAGCCCCAAAGTGAAGTGTTGGTAAATGGCGCTGCCTATTTTCTACTTTCCTTTACCTAAAGAATATTTTCTTTTGGGGTGGGGTTTATGTCAAAACGACACAATTTAACATGTTATGGCGACTTTTCAACTTTTGTTGGTGGAAGAAGAAACCAAAGTGCCCCTCCGTGCATTATTTCATCTTTCATCACGGGCGGGCACCTGGGTAGAACCACCAATCTTTCGTAGGCCAGCTGAATGGCCCTAAAATGTAGATTTATTTGAAACGTAACAACACAGAGCACATTGTCAGACATTTTGTGAATAATGGTTGTTGGCAGAGCCATCCTATAATGCCTATGGTTTAATTAGTCTTCAGAAAACAATTCAGGGGCACTTAAGTGATAAGAACAACATACAACCGATAATTGATTTCTGAAGTCTACCCAAATTGCTTATCAATAAATTAATTGTTGCCTAACACCTGTTGAAAATTAAGGAATCCAGAATATTAATCAACAAAGGAACTCGAGTACTGACGCAAACACACAAAAAGATACTGAAAAAAAAAATAAAGAATTTTAGCCGAAAATCTTAAAATATTTACAGTCATTATAATTCAAAGGAAAATTGTTCAATATGTTAGCACTTTAAAATTTAATTATGTGCATTTTACCCACTGTTTGGTGTGCTTCAAATTATAATGTAATATTAGGTTATTTAACATTGTTCTGTACAATACGGAGATATATTTGGACGAGTACCCGGCTGAGAAAACCATATTGGACGAGACGCCAGGCGAGTCCAGTATGGTTTTCCCAGCTAAGTACGAGTCCAAATATATCTCGTATTATACAGTTCAATGTTAAATAACCTTGTTATTCTATATCTTTTTCATTTAAGTTTAAATTACAATGAGTAATTGAATATTGTATTTCTGCCTGCCTCATTTCAAGACGCATAATCTAACTCTGTACATATAGCGCCTACTTCACCCAATTTACATTTGGAACATTTTCACTCTTTTCGGGCTTTATCGTATGTTAAACATTGGAATTTTTGAACCATCCAAATACGGAAAAAATACAGTTTTTTTGTACGCACGTGCGTCCAATAAAATAGGAAAGCAGCTCGATCTGGAATGCTGTATTCGGCTCGAGTGGAGTTTTGCCAGATCGGATCTCACGAGGCGCGCATGTGATCCGCAAAATCCACGAGAGCCGAATCTAAATACTGTTATAATGACCCTTTTATTATATACCTCTACCTTTTTGTTTGTTGTTTTGCTATTGAACGAAATCTTCAACGTTTATCAATATTAAAATGAAACCAAGTGAAGATTGTATGTGCGCTATTTATAGAACTGTATCAGGTCATGCATATTAATGAAAGTAGAAAGTAGAAAATACAATACGGTAAGGTACAATACGGAATTTTTCTGCCTATTCATATATAATTGTGAAATACAAGACAATTGTTTTGCAGAATTTATATAGGTACATAAAAAGGTAATATATTGTACGGTCACGTGTTGCAAATGAACGTTCACGACTGGATAGATAAAACAGATATAGAATAATGGGGAATACCTCACAGCATCTGAGTCACGTTTTTGAACCAGACTTTAAACTTTAACTGAAGTAAAATGCAGGTGCCCAGCAACGTGGTTTTCATAAGAAATACAGTTCAACACCAGCTGGTTGTTACTTGTCAAAGCGTCTATAATATACAGAAATACATACTTAACAATTCCACCCATTATACCTAAATTGTACAACATGATAACCTGATTTATTTACATTTTTCTTTGGTGCAAAAACAAGAGAAATAAATTATATGGAATTTATATTTCGTTTTGTTCCGAAGGAATTTTCGAAAATTGTAATAGCAAAAAGGCTATTCAAATCCTTTAACTCGATATACAAACTGGAACCACGGACCGTGTTACTTAGACGATGAACCGCTTACACCTTTACATGGTCAAATAAATAAATCCATGATACTGAGACGGCGACCGCTAACAACACTACACTACGTAAACTATGAAACAACATTCAAGCGTATTGAGCTGCCAAATAAAAGAAATGCATTTTTTTTCTGACGGCAAGAACAAAGATATTGAACAAATAATGCAGATAACGATCAAAAGACATTCATTTTAAGTATCATACAGATTTGAAATGTAATTGAAGCATGCCAAAAAGTGCTTGAAAATGAAGACTGATGAGAAAAACTCAGCAAAACCTTGAACATTTTCAGAATATGCATGGCTGATAAATCGATGTAAGTTTCCGGTTTTCATTCCTGACACTTTAGACACATTTATATTTTTCAATTAACATGCATCTAATTATGTTCCAAGGTCTGGAAATGTGCCGATTTAATTTTCAGTCTTCTGGTAAAATTGCTTAAAATGAAAGTGCCATTTATATTAAGTAGCATTTGACACTTTCAAACAAAGTACATACAGCACTTTCTAAATTACAAGGTTAAAAAACTAACAGATAAATAATAGGCATACAGTCATGTCTTCAAAATATTGAAAATAATTATAATGTACCAGCTAAGAGTTAACACTTAAATGAATCAAAACAAACGGTCATGATCTTTTTTCTATTCGTTTTTTACTACGTCATACGTGGCGTGCTTATTTTGTTGCTAGGAAAAATACACGTGCATTTAATCAGTATATATTAAACAATAGCAGTGCTCATGTAGAATCTTGCATTGAACTGACCAGTCTTGTTTATTAATGAATATAATGTTTTCCATTGTCATAGTTACTGTAACGGTCAAAATGTATGTCACAACCTGTAATTCAAGGTATCAGGAGTGGAAAATTTATCATAGCTGAATCTAGCGATAAGGATATAACTGTAATAGTTGTACTTTTGCCCTAATACGGCTTATTGTTGATCATATAATCAGTTTCTTCACAGCCTCGTTTTCCAGTAAATGACTGACATGGAAAAGAAGCATTGTATTAAAGTTCAAACCCATGTGTATTAAGATTATAATGAGTTTTATAATGAGTGAGTTGGATTTTATGGCGAATCGACTGAAAAAGGTCATATATCACCCGAGTCAGGTGGCCAGGTGTTTAAAGACGGCTGTACATCTTCCAAATCATGAATCATGGTCTATGTGTTTATAGACGTATGTATATCTTTAAAATCATGAATCATGGATTATGTTAACATTCCACAGACAGGGGAACAACAAAAGATGAGAAAGCAAAATATTTTCAGACAAATGAAATGTTTTGTGACTGTTTGACCGTGGTTATTTATGAAATGAGCAAGGTAACGAAAGGAAGTTGAAATGCACGTGGATATCCTAGATGTTATGTTTGAACAAATGGAGTATATTTCTGCCATGTCGGGCAGCAGATGCCTAGGAACAGAGCCTTGTTACCGCTCGAATAGTCACACTTGAGCCGGATATTCTCACGTACTCTTATAATATGTTAGCATGATTCATTGGATATAGAACAATATTGTAACGCGGACGAAAAGCAGGTATTTAAATTGAACGTTATGAAATCTTTACATACACTTGCCGAATATGAAATTAAAATTATACCAACATCTGTTAAAATTTGCACTTCCTAAAATTTCCTTTAGTATGTAAATATTGACAAACATTTATTGCCCAATATCTTACATCGTTTGACACCTATTTTCTTGTTGTTCTATGTTAGATAAGCATTTCATATAAAAACAAAGATGAATATCCAATGGGGAAAGCCACGTTCTAAAAACGCAGCCTCCCCAAACGTAAACCCAGCACGCGGATGCGCACACGACCAACACACACACACAAAGTAAACACACAAGGACAAAACGAACAAAGAAAGGAACATAGTGGGGCACCACCTTGGAACGGTCAGTGGGGAGCTTAAACCGGTTTATGGTGCACCTAACCTCACTCTTACCCCCACCATGTTTCAAAGTCACAGAACAATGTGTAAATAAAAGTTATCCCCGCCAGGTGAAACCCTAACATACGCAACATGTAATAATTTAATGTAAAACACAAGAATGCTCTTGTATATTTATATAAAAGCAATCCTTAAGAACTTACGCATGTACTCAAAGCCTTTGCAGAAGACAAAGCAACAAGTGAAACACCCTTATGGGCCCGACAAAACAGGCCAGAAGACAGAAAACGTTATGCAAACTATGATAAGAACATTCTTCTAACAATCGTACTGAGATCTCCCTTACAGATATCATACTAAACGTCATCAATCAGGCATTTCTTTCAGTTTCACTGGCTGTACAAATTGTTGAAATATTTTCACAATTATGCCTATTGAAAGTATCGCTTACAGGATGGCGATTACACTGTTAGACTTAATTTTCTTCCTTAAATTCAGTAGAATGTTTTCCAGCCACTTTTCGTCAAGTATATGCTACACATACAAGAATACAACGATACATATAAGAACATTTTTGCAATACTTTAAAACTCATCTGTTACATAGGTAGTATATTTCTACGAATACAAATAAGCTTTGTGTAAATGAAAAGGAAAAGAAATCATGCTCAGACCACTTGACTCGGAATGACGCCATGATTTAAACAGTAATGATGGAAGGTACTTTGTATTGACAAATCTCAGTTAAAATAGAAAAAGTTGAAACTTCACAGGTCGCTCAACACGACAAAAACGAAAATGTTGCAGGCTCTGTTTGATTGAGCTTGTTCATTGCCGGTAGTGGAAATGCATGCTACCGTCCACGCCCTCTAGCCCCGGGTTGAGCAGAACTCAACATTTACACATGCTAAAGGTACAAAAAGCAATTTAGGTACATCCGCAGATGTATTCAAACGGTGGTGCACATCAAACCTTCATTAATACACGTGTTGTGGCGTGTAATTCCATGAAAAGCGGCGTTTGGTCCCCAGATAAAGTAATGGGTTTGCCCCAAACGAGAAAACAATGGGCAGAACTAAACAAACTGGAATTTAGAAAGGAGATCTGAGATTATGGAGCCTGCATATCACAGGAACTGCCAAAAGACAAAATTAAAAAGCAGGCACCATATCCAAGGGGTGATTATACAATACCCAAGGCTATGAAAGCGGGAGTATTGGAACCACTCAGGCCAAAATGGTCATGCTCAGAAACTAAACAGTACCAATAACACGACATAAAAGTCGTGCTGAACGATCGAAATATAACAGCCCTGATTGAATGTACGGGGAGACTGCATTCCCTACCTTTGTTAAGTTAACCTTAGCCCGTTGTCGCCAAGTGATTATGCCTTTGCGACCAGTGCAGACCAAGATCAGCCTGTAAATCCGTGCAGGTTGACGCTATTCAGTCAGTAAATGTTCAGTGAACACCCCCTTGAATAATAAATGGTAGTGCCCAAATTGAATGATGGACAATTCCATTATAAAAATGTAGCAGGCTAAAGGCTAGAAAATTAAAATGTGTGGTCCATTGACATCAATCGGAGCTTCTAACAGTTGCTCAGAGCAGAACTTGCGGTATGTTTTCCCGGTTGTAGACGATAGTATCATTCATTCACTAATGACATCAATTTTGAATAAATTTCAGTTATCGTGTTGTCAGATATCATCAGATTGCAGATACTATATTTGAGCGTCACATACAGTAAAGTTTAATGTAAAAACAAAAAAGTAAGATCAAATTGCCTATATAAATACATAACGGTAGGTAACTCATTTCTCAGAAAGTAAACACTAATTAATTTCACCATTTTTGTCCGTCCCAGTGAAAAGTAAGAAACAGAACATGCTAAATTAACGCCATAATATCAAATTTTTACACATATATTTTAACAAGCCATATCATGAATCAGTTGTATTTAAGTTGGCATAGCATGAGTTTAACTTATCAGATAAAGTTCAGTTAAATGAGATTTCTACCGGTTGACTTAAGCTATCAATAGCTTTTGTTTGTATATATATTATGTTGACCATGTTAAGTTAATTATGTTAAATCTTAGAGCTCAGTGACACACGTTATGACAAATTATCAGAAATATTTTTGCTATCAAATGAAAATGCTTTTTTTCTTTCGAGATATTTGACATAAAATAGAAAAAGTGGAAAACCACAGGCCGCACAACACAACATTAACGAAAATGTTGATTGAGCCTGTTCATGTTGTAAGCTTCCGTCCCTCAACATTTACACATGCTATAAGTACCAGAATATAATTTTTTGAAATTAAATTATATTTTTCAACAGTACATGTATTTCAGTTATGTAACGGCAGGCAGTTAACCTAACCAGTGTTCCTGGATTCTGTACCAGCACTTAGCTGTTCTCCGTAAGTAGCTTCGAACTTCTCCACATGATTCAGAGGTGGATAACGAATTTACTCCTGATACAATGACTGATATCATATCGTCATGGGGATCACGTGCCTCGTCAAAGAATCGAACTCACGACCCAGCGATCCGCAGATAAATCAAATATACATGTATATTCACTATAATAAGTTTTCTGATGTATTAATTTGAAAAGCCAGCAAGTCAGAATCATTATATTTAAAATATACTTTTGTAATGTATTAAGCGTATTCTGTGCATTGTGCAGTCTAATACGTAGATACGGCTTTAGTCAAATTGAACCAAACCTTGCAGTTATTATCATTATATATCTCATATTATGATTGTTTGTACGTGCATATAAAACCGTTAGCTTGTTGACGTCTTGCCTGCAGAAATTTGGCACGCACCTGTTTTACTGGCGACAAACATAACTGTATTTCAATTAATTGCTTTACATCATTGTATCATTACATTAAGTGTTATTTAAATTGTTAATTTTCGCTGCTGGTGAAGATAACATTATTCTACCGAGTGACTCTATAGTAGAATATTTCTTAACAAACATGTCAAATCAAATCCAACAACTGTTATTCTGTAGTTAGAAATGTCATTTTGCTTTCTGTTTTAATATGTACTAATATTTAACTAATCTGCAGACATTGCATTTAAGAATGTTTTCGCCATCTGTAGAACGAACCCAACTGCGACACCAACTGGGACCATACTTATGACCCCCAACATACTCAAACACCACCTGCCACCTCACTTGCGACTCCACCTTCGACATGACTTGCGACACAACTTGTAACGCCACTAAAATTTTTTTCAATTAGTATAATGTTCTGTTCCCGTAGAATTACCACATTGGTGGCGTCATATATATCTACATCTTTTCTTAGATGTTTTAGAAAATATTTGGTCATTGCTAATTATAAAACCGCTATTTTAATTTTCAACGTTTCCTTGAACGGTTCCTTGGTCCACATGTATCTATTTATAAAGCATTTTATCTCTTGTAAATTGTCAAGATGTATTAGGCTGTCCTACGATTACGCGACCCGTCACAAAATAAAAGAAAAAATTACGGGTCAACCATTGCAACCATTGCCCGCTGATATCTCCATTCAGATGCTTCCTATGTTTTCAGTAAATAAGGGCAGTTAATCTAATCAAGCTTTGATTGCGTGAACAATTAAGCGCATTACAACATGCTTAATCAAGACCTACACCTTGATGTGAGGTATTTAGATTCGCTTTGACTCCATCAGACTTGTTTATGTTTTTACATAATTATTTCATTTTGAAATGTGTGAGATATCTATTTAAACTATAATTAAAACATCGTAAATCAGTATCAATCAAGACAGTTTCATCTTTGGTCTCCACACGAAACAGGTGTAACACTTATATCTACCTCTTAACGCATCTCCCAATGTTTAAGTATGATTTATACCTCGGTAGTCCTTGGTATGATATTATGAATGTTAGAGACTAAATCAATCATATAGGTACAGAAATGAAATAACAGTATTTATAATTTTATCGTTAAAAAAATCAGTTAATGAACAAACTTTTCTACTGGTAAAAATAAACAGACACTTGATGACAGAACTTTCTTTCTCTTATATTTCAGTTAAATGTAAGATTTAGCGTTTAAAATACCAAAACTTTGCAGGATGGGGATCCCTCCCGCAATTTCTCCCATCCTGGCCCCCACCAACTCCGAGAATGCTCTTACACCCTGGTATACTGTGTATACACGATTCAGGTGCACCCAGTGAACCAACCTAAAAGGCGACAAGCATATATTTTGGAAAGCCTACAATTCAGACCTTCGAACATTTAAAAAAAAATGCTGCTCTCCACGCCCGAAAACCTAGTGGTTTTATATGAAGCTGAAGTCCAGGAGACCCATTGTCTCATGGTCATACAAAATAATTTGCTTCTTCTCCCTTTCTCTACCCATCAGACTGCTTGTACATTGCATTATGTCTAAACAGTTACGAACTTTACTTAAAAAGCAATCATTTAAAGATATCAGACATTTTTGTTTGATTAACATCAGCCACACAGACGTGTATAGTGTAGCTATTTGCATAATTACCTATTAGATTTAAAGGCTTGGGCCTGAACATATATCACATTAATAATTCCAAAAGGGGAAATTGTATTTCTAAATATACATCAAAATGCACCAGAGCTACATATTTTTTCCAAGGATGCTTCCCACGTACATTCCTGATCTATCCCTCAGCATCCATTTTGGCTTGCTGTGCCTTTTATGGCTTACTTGCATTTCCACCACCGTCCATGAACAGGCTCAATCAAACCGAGCCTGCAACATTTTCGTTTTTGTTGTGTTGAGCGACCTGTGGAGTTTCCACTTTTTCTATTTACAGATTTTATCATTCATTATTTAGGAATAAGTCATACAGTTTATATAATTATATGTACGTAAATAGCAGACTTTGTAACCCTTTTGCTTGTATAAATTCATGACTGCACAAAATAAGGAACTATAATTTGAAACAAACTGCTTCTTAATTAAAAAATATAATGAAAGGAACTTTCATTTAGCTATTTTATGTGTACTTTTTAAAGGAAATTTCTCAATACAGAATGTATTTCATTCGGACGGATGGATGGCTTTTTATCTTGCAGCTTGCTTAGCCGCGCCCTTAAAAGTCGCTCTTGGTGCTCTGACTTCGCACAAGTTTTGTCACTAAGGTTAGAGCCTTTCTCAGCAGATAATTATTATATTTACACTGTTGAAAATATTGTAAGTGCGAATTGGCATGCCCTAAACGCGTTAAACCCCCCAGTTGCCTTTATATAGTTTACTGACCGTTTCGAGACGTTTTTATTCAACATGTTATTTGTCCGTTACGTATATTGTCTTGTTTGTTGTTGGTGTTTCTTTCCTCTTCCCCCATAGCCCCTTGCATTTATGCACCATTTCCTTCTACTATGAGTGAGGTCCTCGCCATATTTGTGGCCATCGGCCGTCCCTGGGCATTGCCGTACTGTGTTGTTTTTTCTTGCTTGTCTGATTTTTGCTCTGTATTTGTCTTGTGTACGTGCGTCTTTGCGCTGCTGTGTTTTGCGGTGTAGGGAGAACTTTTCTACTTTCCCAAACACCCCAATCCTTCCTACTACCCCTTATCCATTTTTTGTATTTTGCATATAATTAAAATGTACCTTTTCGATTTTTCAAGCAACCAGTTTTTTTATAGTATTTTTCTGTTGCGGACCTACTTTGCGATGCATGGCTACCGCCGTTTGAATACATCTGCGGATGTCTCTAAAAAAATTGTTTGTACTTTTAGCATGCGTAAATGTTGAGTTCTGCTCAACCCGGGGCTAAAGGGCGTGGACGGTAGCATGCATTTCCACTCCCGTCCATGAACAGGCTCAATCAAACCGAGCCTGCAACATTTTCGTTTTTGTCGTGTTGAACGACCTGTGAAGTTTCCACTTTTCTCTATTTTATTATCACAGCAGCGTTGTTTGTGCCGTGTGGCGGCCGTAAAAAGTCTCCCCGTACATCCAATCAGGGCTGTTATATTTCGATCTTCTCAGATCGTTCAGCACCACTTTTATGTCGTGTTATTGGTACTGTTTAGATTCTCAACATGACCATTTCGGCCTGGGTGATTCCAATACTCCCGCTTTCATAGCCTGGGGTATTGTTTAATCACCCCTTGGATATGGTGCTTGCTTTTAATTTTGTCTTTTGACAGTTCCTGTGATTCGTTACCTCAGATCCCCTTCCTTAATTCCAGTTTGTTTAGTTCTGCCCATTGTTTTCTCGTTTAGGGCAAACCCTTTGTTTTACCTGGGGACCAAACGCCGCTCTTCATGGAATTACACGCCTCAACACGTGTATCATTGAAGGTTCCATGTTCACCGCCGTTTGAATACATCTGCGGATGTCTCTAAATTGTTTTTTTTTTGTACTTTTAGCATGTGTAAATGTTGAGTTCTTTTCAACCCGGGGCTAGAGGGCGTGGACGGTAGCATGTATTTCCACTACCGTCCATGAACAGGCTCAATCACACCGAGCCTGCAACATTTTCGTTTTTGTCGTGTTGAGCGACCTGTAAAGTTTCCATTTTTCTCTTTTTTATGGTTGTGTGCTTCCGGGAAATCTACACTTACTTTTTATTTTTTGGTCGTGTGTGCGTACATTCATTCACTGCATTTGAGGAGGATGTGTACTTTGAAATGGCCTTTTCTGTTGGATATTTATCATTTTGCAAAATGATAAAAACACTTTTAATAAAGATAAACCTATCTGTTTTTAACCGTAATCACATTAGAGCATGGACGCAAATTGTCGAAATATCTACACTTCAATTAACTCAAAACTGTTTAAGTCTATCAAAATATAATTACGTAGGACGAACTGTCAGTCTTTTGAAATGTTTTCTGAGATATATCTAAAATGCTTATCAATTAATTGTCTGGCAACTGATGAAAACAGCCAAGTGAAAATTACACAACTTGCACACTCGATCATATGAATTACTGTCAATTACAAAGAAAACGAAAACAAAATACATTTAGGATCTGATGTTTCAATGAGTCCAAAATATGTTAATAAACAATGACGTATTGCATTAGTTTCATTCCAACACCAATACTGCATTCCATATGATATTTGCATTCAATTATTGCGCAAATAAATTAATTATTTGATGACGTCATTTAAAGCTGCTTGAAATACTGTAGTTATATTATGTATGACTATATTAAATGGTATGTTCGTTGCCATCGCAGCATATGATACATGCAGTACGCTAATCAAAATCTAGGTCAAGCTTTAAGGTTGTAAGAGATGGTTTAAAGACCAAGTACAAAGAATGTATCAAATTTTGCTGATATTCTTTTACAAGTATAGTTTTATTATGTACTGCTATACAGGGATACAGCAGAACATTCCCTCATTTCAACCAAGCTCATTTTTGTTACTGTGCTGTGAAGAGCTTGACATTAGTATCTATCATTTAAGTTATTATACAAAACTTTAAATTAAATAATTGGTTAAATTCTATCCAGTGTTATGAGACAATAGAGATGTTAAACCATAGGCTACATGTGTCCAATTTACGGTTTTGATAAGTAACATACTCTCCTGAAGCAACATACTTTCCTGAATGTCCTGAAGCAACATACTTTCCTGAAAGTCCTGAAGCAACATACTTTCCTGAAAGTCCCTATGCATGCAAAGCTTACAAAGTATATCAGCCTGACAAGAATGTAGCGTTTTGGCTTTTTTCATGACGCATGAATTATTTTTTATTCTACAAATTCCATAGGTTTGAAATAATAAACAAAATAACAAGACCCTCGTGTGAGATATAAGTAAACAAATCCTATCTAGATACATACACATAGATGCATTCCTATTATATGTTTCATAAGTCGTCAGACAGGCACAGTAAAATGAATTGCCCGCTACTGCATTCCTATTATATGTTTCATAAGTCGTCAGACAGGCACAGTAAAATGAATTGCCCGCCATATGATATTTTGGACGTTGTTGTTTATGCTAAAAGCAAACTAATGAGATGAGACAAAAACAAAGCCTAAACTCGAAGACGTGAATTGAGGAAATAGAAAGCTGTGGTAGACGGAGTAATTTATACTCGTGTTAGTATAATGCATTCTAAACAATATTATAGATATGCAAAGAACTCGCTAAGAACAAGGAATAATCATCGAAAGTCAAAACCATTACACATGATTTGTTGGTAGCTTTTGTTGATGAACATACATATATCTATCAAGGACATTATAGTTGTACTTTTGCTAAGGTAACAATTCTTTTCAAAGTGTCGGGTTAAGTACAAGCCCATGTAAAGGCCCTAAAACTTTGCAGTATTTTGACAACACAATTATGAAATTTGTAGATTATAATGTTGCCCTTCCTTAACCTTTACCCTGCTAAATTTCTAAAATGGACTGGTCTATCATTCAATTTTGGCAGTACCATTTATTATTCAAAGGGGTTTTCTATGAAAATTTACTGACTAAATAGAGAACAGTGCAGACCCTGATCACTTGCCACCAGCAGGCTAAATGTTAACAACCTTACAAGATATATAAATTAGAACAGACTAATAGCTTTTTTAAAAAGAGCACTTACGAAATTTTTCTCCGGAGTCATGTAATACATACCTTTGCTACAAAAGTTTGGTTTGGGTACTGTTCTATCAATTTGTAATAAAAATGAAGTTTGATTTGGCACAGACTCGAGTCTGTTTAGATGGCTATAAACATGTACCTGAGCTCAATAATTTCACAATTAAAATGGAATAACATAAAAGTGTCTCTGTAAATCTAATTATATTTTTTGTATTTGTGGAATTGTATATGTGAGCCGTGCCATGAGAAAACCAACATAGTGGGTTTGCGACCAGCATGGATCCAGACCAGCCTGCGCATCCGCGCAGTCTGGTCAGGATCCATGCTGTTCGCTAACAGTTTCTCTAATTCCAATAGGCTTTGAAAGCGAACAACATGGATCCTGACCAGACTGCGCGGATGGATGCGCAGTCTGGTCTGGATCCATGC
The DNA here is from genome assembly GCF_021730395.1 of Mercenaria mercenaria. Classification (NCBI taxonomy): domain Eukaryota; kingdom Metazoa; phylum Mollusca; class Bivalvia; order Venerida; family Veneridae; genus Mercenaria; species Mercenaria mercenaria. The sequence goes on from NC_069378.1 coordinate 7,572,174, forward strand.
TGGTCGCAAACCCACTATGTTGGATTTCTCATGGCACGGCTGATGTGTTGTTGAACAGAAAGAACACTCCAAATTGACATTAGCTATAAACATAGGTATCTCGTTGTAAAGAAATATACGAAAATCCGAACAGGAGTTTTCGTAAATAAAAAGCTTTGGAATGAAATAATTACATAATTAAAAGAAAACTGCTGATTTATTTCGATTTTTAGAAATTCGGTAAAAAGTGAACTCCGTAAGTAGAGTTAGATGGGTAAGGTTAAAATGGGTGACACTACTTAAATTCAAATTCACGAAGGAATTCGTGTAATAAACACACCTCAACAGAAGAAAGACATTTTAATTTTAATTTGATTTTTAAAAAAAAATACAAAATTATACACGAGAAAGGATAAATATCCAACGGGAAAACCATATTCCGAAAACGAAGCCTCCCTTAACAGTTATAAAGCTAGCGGACGTGCACACGACCAGCACACACACACAATGCAGATTGGGGTAATGCCTTGGAACAGTCAGTGGCAAAACACCGATTGGGAGCCTCATTCGGTTTATGGTGCCATTCCAAAGAAACATATAGTATTTTACTGAATGTCTAGTTATATTTTTATATACCTGAAAATATGGGTCAAATATGCCATCCTATCAGGTAATGAGACGCAAAATCAGTAAGTGAAACTGTCTGGAATTTTCAACAAAATGAGCATAGTTTGCAAAATACAAACCAAGTTGCATTACATTTCGAACATCACTCGCATACTACTTGATTACTGTACACTTTATTGCGTAGTTGCTGCTTAGTAAGATTCGATTTGATTTACATCAACAGAAACTTCCAATTTTTTGTCTAAAATACCGTTGGTTGTCATGATAGATTTGGCAGACAATTGCTAGACTGACTTGTAACATAACGATATTAGACATAAGTGAAACATTTCATACATATTTGTTCATCAAGTGCCATTATGTTGTTAACTGGGTTTTTTTTGTCATAACTTTCTTCTTCTGAATGAGTCTTATGCAGAACATGTGGTCGTATAATGGTTAAATTGTTGGTCTATCGACACGGAGGTCTTGGGTTGGAGTCCCACTGGGGTCACGACCACACTTTGTCATATGACACCAGTACTTTTTTAGACTTCAGTGGTGAGACTACGTTTTAACGTTTCATAGCAATTGAGCTAAAATATATTAGTATAAACTCAACTAAGTTGTTTCTGTTTTTAATTTGAAAAATTATATCTTGAGGGCTGTCAACTAAGCATTTTAAGCACCCATAGTGTTTCTGGCTTGATACATTAACTATATTCGTCTATAAGTATCTCATTGTGAAAATGATTCACAAATTTTCTTTCAATACAAACATCTGTTGTTTACAAGTGTTACATATTATGTTTCAGAGAGCACATATCAATATGCAACACCCACGAATATAAGTAGCTCGTTATGGAACCAGTGGTACAGATATCGTTAAGAGTCCTTCAGTTCATGACCTACTTACATTGTAAATGATCTAGTTATTGGACTGGATACAAGTAGATTAAAGGCAATAAAACAATAAAGTTACTTGTACCTCGTACCACTTGATTGTCACACTGACAGCGCAATTTTTGTCGCTTGACAGCCTTTAAAACACTCGCGTGGCAGCCTTTAAAACACTGAAGTGTGTCTATTTAGGAGAATCAATCTGGTATTATTACTTTATTTGCGAGGAGTTTCTTTAACGTCGGTTATGTAAGCAGTAATGTATTGAACTAACAAATACATTTTGTAGCTGTGTTCTTCACAAGAAATACCATTCGTGTTTGTATACGTTTCAAAACTACGATTTTGCTCTTATTACCCTATTTAACAAATATATTTACTTATATGTGTACTTATAAAATCTATTCATTCATTAGTGAATATCTAATTGAATATCTATTAAAAATCTATGGTTTGCAGGTGATTACATAATCGTAAATCAGGATTAAAGCGTATCTCCACTTTATCTAAGAAAAAAACTACTTCTAAATCAAAATATTCGTCAGAAAGAATGATGTACAGGCAAAACTGTGAACAGAGGTCTCCCCCAAGGGAAATACAAAATTTGGCTTTTGTCTACAGGTGACCTTTATTCAGAGTTGTATTTGCTCTTACTAATAACATGTTTCTCAAAGCACGGCCTTTATTTATTTGTGGTTGCTTACACAGGTTTCACTAACCAAAAAGTGCATGGGCGTTGTCCTTGATATGAGTTTGCTAATGCAAGAGAATATAATACAAAATGTAGGTACAAATTAAACAGAAGATAGAAATAATTTTTGTCTTCTATTCTTAAACGGTATCATTTTTAAGACTGAAACCGTGTGTTATTAAGTAAATTATCATTGTTCGTACTTCACAAATGATACGTCTAAGTGTCAAACGTCATATTTTTATCTCCTATTTTTACATAAAACCATCGAAACTCAGCTAGATCTATATGGCTTCCTCATAAAAATCATTCTACAAGCGTTTTAGAATCACAACGGTGAGGAGCAAGTAATTTGAAGTCAGAGACATTAACCAATCGGCCGTGGGGACCGCCTTCTGTATAAAACTATTTTAGACCAATTACATTGATAAAAATTATTAAATAATGTGACTTAACAAAATTTAATCCATAATTTAATATATTAAACGCATATTTTCAACACTACTCTTCATTGTTTGTTCTATGTCAGATAGAGATGAAGTTGGACGAGTACTATGTGTAATGATAAAACCCATAAGAAGATCCCTTTAAAGCATAGAACACAATTATGCAACATTATAGCAGACACGGGTTTAGCCTGTTCATGAGAGGTAATGGAATGTGCAACACCTGTGAAACACACTAACATCGGCTAGAACGGAATTCCATTTTTGAATGGACTCCCTGATCCCAAAAGAACAATAAAATGCACCCTATGCTTTTTGTATCAAAAGTATAATTAGATTATATTTCCACTTTATATAGCTCAGCTATGATAGAATAAACCATCTGTATTTAAGGAGTGTCTGGAAATCAAACTGAATTTGTTAATGAGAAGTAACAATATCTGCAATACCTTTCCACTCTTCATTTCAAATTTTGTCTAGCACCTGCAGCCATACAAAAATTACAAAACTTGCACACTGTGGTGTACATCAATTACTGATGTATAAACAAAAAATCAAAAGGAATCATTTTCAACAATGAATCCTAAATATGTTAATAAAGATTTACGTACAGCATTATTATCATTGCATGGCCAATTATGCAAAACATATTTACATTCCACATCCAATTATCCTTTGCAGCAGTAATTTACGATTTTCAGAATGTCTGCGAAAATACTGACTATCTATTCATTTTGTTTGCCTCAGTAATTTAACTGTAAAATACAAAAAGTGGAAAATCACTAGGTCGCTCAAAACGACAAAATGAAAATGCTGCAGGCTGAGTTTGGGTAAGCCTGTTTATGGGTGGTAGTGGAAATGCATGCTACCGTCCACACGCCGCAGCCACGGGTTGAGCAAAACTGAACTTTTACACATCCGCAGATATGTTCATACGGCGGTGCACATGGAACCTTCAATGATACACAAGTGTGTTAGCACTAGTGTAAGTGTAATTCCATGAAAAGCAGCGTAATTGGTTTGCGCTAAACGAGACAACAATAGGCAGAACTAAACAAACTGGAATTCAGAAATGGGATATGAGTTGCGGAGCCTGCATATCACAAAAAAACTGCCAAAAGACAAAATTAAAAAGCAAGCTACAGGTATTCAGTGTCTTGACAGTTTAACGCTGTAAGTATCTCAGCTGAAGATAAAAAAAAAGTAGAAAAAACTCAATCACAATACAAGTATAAGACAACTCTGATTTTAGAAGAAAAAAAAAGATCCTTTCACATCCATTTTACGTCTTCTGTTGTGGCTAAACACCTAAACACACAGTTTCTTGTAAAAAAAATAACAACAAATTGTATAAATAGTATTATGTAATTAGATAAAAAAAATAATACACCTGGCACATGCATCAGTAGCCACAAAATAGTTCTGTACAATCACGAAAAGGATTGACTGTTTCTAAATGACATTTATTTGTAGATCCAGTTACACATTTTAATATGTGATTTTAGATTATTATTTTTGTGAATGGTGCGCATAAAACTATGTTAAAGAACATTGATATCGTTATGCTCATTTAAATATTAGATATTGCATTTTTTTCTAAAGTACTACTTCGGTAGAGATATTGCAGTTTATTTAACCCAGTTGTTCAAAACAAGTAACATTTTATTACCTTGTATAACACGAAATTGTCACTAGTAGCAATACTAGACAAGTATTATAGGAGCAAATTAAACTTAAAATGGAAAAGTTCAGTATTATTAAATACTTGTTTTTTTTTAAAGATTAATTTAGTGTGAATTCGAGATTCTAATGACAGATAATATGTAACATATTTGTCTGACAGTGAACTTCACACCCGAGTGGATAAGGTTGCTGACTTCAAATTATTTGTCCCTTACGGATATGGGTTCAAGCCTCACTTGAGAGCGTAGAATTGAATTTTTCTTGTGAGGAAGCCATCCAGCTGGCTTATGGCAGGTATGTGGTTCTACTCAGGTGCCCGGCCGTGATGAAATAATGCCCGTGTGAGCACCTGTGATCTTCCTCCATCATGAAAGCTAGAACGTAACTATATGATCTATGACCTAAACTCAACAAAAAATAGCATATGAACTTTTCTGACGGATCTTCCTCCTCTTGTAATGCCTTTAATTTTTAACGGAATGTCAGGTATTTAACAGGTAATCTTTCCTTCTTTCAATTTAAGAAAATTTATAACAACACCAATTCCACAAACGTGCAATTTGTCACTCGTATTTTACAAACAACTGCTGCTTTAAATACTGCATTACATAAGTATTCGGACATGTGCAGCAAAGCTAAAATTCCCAATAGTATGTTAGCTTTCTTGTATCGAACTATATAAGCAACACAATTACTTTTTATTTGTTACAATATATACTAGACATATTGTTGTACTTTGGTAAGTTATAATATAAACGTCTTAGCGGACAATTCGTCTAAAAGTATCATTTTAAGGGTCAAACCATGTAATGTTTCTGGTCCTAAAGCTTTGAAATACTTTAAAATAAAAGCGCGTTCAATATAGCTGCCATCCTATAATCTCATAACAGAAGTTATTGCACGACGAATGATTTCTTCTTATACTTCGTCAATATTAAAGATTTACAGTACTAACATAATTCTTTTTGATATACATTGTACCCTCGTAATACTTATATACACTACTCAGAAACACTTAATTAAATAGGCATGAATTGAAACTTGTTGTTTTTGCCGAATCGCATTGTTGTCAAAGAGATATTTGGCAAATAACTGCTACACTAACTAGTTTTAATAATACAAGTTAACGCATAGCAAAAGTTCCTTCTAGGGCACATCTATATAAGTATAAAATAATCATCTTGTAAAATTTTGGTTGCAATGTCTGTTTTATACTGCCAAAAAATGTCAAGTAAGTATTTACGCTAGTTATTTAACATCCAACAACAAATTAAATCTGTTACCACTTTCAGTAGAGTAAATACGGCATTAAGACATTGACCCGGTCAATCCATTACGATTCGATGCGTGAATTTGTTGCGCATAATTAGAGGGTCGCAATGGGGTTTGTTTTCACATATTAACCATGCATTTGAAGGTAACGATAATATTTAGTTGTTTAAATTTAAATTTGCTGATACGGAACGCGTTCAGTCAGAGTCGCCTCAATTAGGAAAGAATAGTTTAACGTCAGAGGTTATTTCTAAGGTCACGGAGTTTAATTGGCCAGCTTGTAATGACAACAGCTTTCGATATCAGTAGCTCAGTCAAGGGGGACTTACCGAATTAAAGTGTTCCTTCTGAAGAGAAGGAACAATTGTTATTTTCGTGCGTATTTGTTCATCAAGTGCCATTAAAACTGTAGCCTGTCACTGTTTGTTGACATAATCTTTTCTACGAAGTGAGTCTCTTAAAGAATACTTATAACATAGTTTCTTATCAAATGCCATTTATTCTATATATATAAGCTTGATTTTACGGAAGTTGTCATCTCACTTGATATGCACCTACACGCTGTGAACCTATAAGCTTTATTTTGTAAGCATTTTCACACCTTTTTATTTTACATTCAAGCATCTGTTATGTGTAGTTATGTGAAGTGTCTAAGGAAATAGTCAATTACATAAATTTTATAAATAACAGCTTTTTGCACGTGCTATATAGTATGTTTCATATTACACAAAAAATGTAAACTGTATCAAACGCCTGATGATATAATTAGTTTGTAATGGAACTCCAAGGTAACGAATGCGTTATGTGTCATACATACTTGTACGTTTTGACGACAATCACTATTAACACGTGCAAAATTTAATGTTAAGTCAAGTATATGTGTTCACACGAAATTTCTTTTTCAGATATTTTTTCTGAGGTTGATGATAATTAAATGTTGAATATGCTCAAAGAAATATCGAGAACTTAACGTTTTCTGCCAATGTAAAGATGAGCGATTGAAACTTACAAAAATACACTTTAGATGTCTTCACGGATTTTATTGAAATTAAAATTCTTTTGACGAAACGGTACTGTTTGGAATATTTCCGACTCTGTATTACTGCATGACAATAAACTCATTAACGATATATATGAATGGTCCTAAGACAGCAGCTAATTCACATGAACCCGAAATATACTATGAAAAAAACCTTCGCGAAAATTGTAAATCATTTTTCCTTTCCATATATAGACATGAAAACATCGACATTGTTTTCTTACGTAAGGCAACAGTGCAGATATTGTTAGAATGAAATTCTGATAATAAATATACATTTCAGGATCACGCTATGTAACATATATCTAAAGTATGCCTTTAAAATAGGCACCAACTGAAATGAAAACGTGAAAAGACCGGAAGCGCTTTAATTCCAAAATTGCCAAAATACCGGTATCACGACAAAATATCATCAACAAGAAATATCTTTAAACATGATGGTCGGCGAATTGTAATAAGGAAAGAAGTTTATGAATTTTTCATCTATCATTCATCTTTCATCTAACATTTTTCAAATTGCAAACTAAACACCGCACTTTAACAATTTAAATGGTTCTCTTTTAATTTTTCGCAAAGGTTTCGTAGGGTTGCAATTTTGTTTCGTTTATCCTTAGACGAATAATTACAGCAGTAGTTTGATAAAGATTCATGAAGCGGTTCATGAGAAGAGGTCATTAAACGTGTTTATAGTTTTAGCTAAATTGGTCCCTATCCCGATTTGTAACAAAATAGCAGGAGACCTTACGATATTCATTATTGTTACACATCAAGTTTGATAAAAATCCATTATATTTTAGTGGTTAATGCGAAAAAGGCATATCTACTTTTAGCTATAGTGGTCCCTAATAGGGCCCAAGTTCCTATATAAATAAATTTGGAAGAGGACCTTATAATGATGCTCCAGACCAAGTATGACAAAGATCCACCAAGCTGTTCATGAGACGCTGTATAAAGGCACTTCTAGTTTTAGCTCTAGCAGCCCATAAAAGAGGTCAAATGTCCCAGCTGAACAAAGTTGGCTGCGGGCCTAATAAAGATGCTACAAATCAAGTTTGATTAGAATACATGAGAAAAAATCAATTAAAGGATTTTTTTATTTATTATTTTTATTTATTTCTAAAATAGGCCAGCTGATCCCGCTTTAACAAATGTATATTCGCTATTCATGAAACTTTGGACAATGACGTCACACCTATAAAAAAGTGGAGGTCAAGCAAAACATACAATTGTAATTATTTCAATATTTCTGTTTTATAAGCAAAGTTTGACCGTAGTCATATCACATAGATAAACTGTACGCAGCGTACCTTCCTTTCAGTGTGACGAGATTCAGTCATTATGTAGCATATATATAATGAAACAGATTTCAACTGAGTTCACTATTTGCATACCATACTAAAGAAAAATATTCATATATAATAAATCAGTTAAATAATTTATAACAAATATATCAAAGCAAACAAGTACTCATTTTAAAATGCAATCTGAATAAGTCACAAAAGCAAGAAACCTTTTCATATACAGACGTCAATTGTAACAAGGAAAATCTTTTAAAAAGCACTTCTCTACATAAAAGACTCTTATCACACCCTTATTCATGTGATACGCAGACCGTATTCAGCTCTTTCTTTAATTTGATATATGTTGGTATTTGAACAGGTTTTTATCATATTTATTAAACTTACTTATCATTTTGAGATATATCAATATTCTTGCTAAATATACTGAGCCAAAGTTAGCTTTAAAACTGTGAACAGCGTCGTTTAGGATAAACGCTTTGTCTACATTTCACTCAGCGTAGCATAATCAACAGAGTGAAAGAAATTGACACTCTCGTCCAATCAGGCAGAGTGTTGCATAAATCTTCCATTTTGATAAATTATCTATAATGTGTTATCAAGTAGTTTGATTTGCAAACTGAAGTCACGTGGCATAGGTAACGAAAACGAATTTAGACGGCGTCGTCGAAAAATGAAAATAATTAATACACGTTTCCACAAAGGCGGAAATAAAACAACCAAGACTACAATGTTAATAAAAACTATATCTAGAGTTCAAAAGTCCATAGAATGAATATAGAAATATTCTAAATAAATGTTCTGTTGGATTGGTCCCATATTTTCTGAAAATGTGGCCTTACAGTGATTCGGGATGACGAAAGTACAGGTATTAGGTAATTTTGTAGGGAGAAATTGCCTCAATTCTAATTATGAATTAAGGACAATAAAATGTTTTTGATAGGAAAATGCTGCCCCCTGTAAGTTGTAGACTGAAGTAATTACTATTTTCATTTACATCGTATACCTTTTTAATTGTGAAAAAAAAACAAGGATAAATATCAAACGAGGAATGCCATGTTCAAAAAACGCAGCCTCCCCAAAACGAAACTCACAGCACGCAGATGTGCCAACTACCAACACACACACATTCGCATACAAAGCAAACACGAGGACAAAATAAAGGAGCACAGTGGGGCACCGCCTTGGAACGGTTTGTGGCAAAAACCCTGTATGACATTTTGACATTAGTTAGTTTGCTAACTTGAAGGAATCTTACTATACATTAACCCTTAGCCTGCTAAATTTCTAAAATAGACTGGTCCATCATTCAGTTTGGACAGAAGCAGTTATTATTTGAAGGGGTGTTCAATGAAAATTTACTGACTGAATAGCGAACAGTATTGACCATGATCAGCCTGCATAGGCTGATCTTAGTCTGCACTGGTCGCAAAGGCATAATAACTTGCCGCCAGCAGGCTAAAGGTTAAATATACAATGGCTTACGGAAGGTCGGTGGTTCTACCCAGGTGCCCGTTCGTGATGAAATAATGCACGGAGGGGCACCTGGGGTCTTCCTCCACCATTAAAGCTGGAAAGTCACCATATGACCTATCATGTGTCGGTGCGACGTTAAATCCCCCCCCCCCAAAAAAAAAAAAAACAACAACAACAAAAAACCCACTGTATTCGTTATAAGTAAGCAATATAAATAGTGTACCTAATTAGCATACGACATATACGTATCAGCCAGGAAATACTACATATGATGTAAAAACATATTGAAAATCATGATTAAGATATATTTCATGTACTTTATGAGACATAAACAAGAGTACTGTGAAGACCCTGTATCGGTATAGCTCACATGACCTAGTTCCTAATTCCTAGATATGCCAGTATTTGATCTAGCCTAGACGGTTTCATTGAAATAAACATTCTGACCATTTTTAATATAAATCAGATAGTTACCAAATTTTACAGAGAGCAAGTAGACACCATGGCCTCTACAGTTTTAATAAAGTTTTTCTTTGAGTTGACTTACTGCCCTAGGTTAAGAATTGAAGTAACCGAATTTTTAAATTATCAAGAATTTACGGAGTCAAACATTTTGAAAATGTTCATTGAAGATTGAGTAAAAATGTGACCGTTAGTGTTGACAAGTCAGTACATACGATTTTTGTACTTTGTATACCACTTTACCACATAACTTAATAAATGACAAATTAACTGCCCTAATTCAAAAGACTTTTGCCAGAGAGAATGCTACATTTATTGCTTGCAATTTTGATAAAGCTTTTTTTACTAACAATATTATTAAACATTATACAATGTGGACCTGTGACGAAGTTTGTAAAGCCCTTTCCTTTTTATTGAACAATATTTACATCAGGTTTGGGAATGCAGTTTTTAGACAAGTTGTTGGTATTCCCATGGGAACAAATTGTGCACCCCTTGTCGCAGATTTGTTTTTATATTGTTATGAAAGAGACTTTATGTTGAGCCTCTCTCCAGATACGCAGGCAGATATTATAACGGCATTTAATAATACATCACACTATCTGGATGATATTCTTAATATGGATAATCCGTTTTTTGGTCAATTGGTGGGTACTATTTATCCTAGGGAGCTTCAGTTAATTAAAACTAACAATTCGGATACTGATGCTTCATTTTTAGATTTACATCTCTCTATTTATGACAATTTTATACATACCAAAATTTATGACAAGAGGGATGATTTTAATTTTAGTATTGTAAATTTTCCCCATTTGGATGGGGATGTACCTCAGGCTACATCTTATGGGGTATATATTTCTCAATTAATTCGGTTTGCCAGAGCGTGTAGTCATGTCAAGCATTTCAATGAAAGTAATCAATATATTACAGGTAAACTTCTTCAGCAAGGCTACCGTTATTACAAACTGCGTAAATATTTTGCTAAATTTTATTATCGTAATTCTGATTTAGTTTTAAAATTCAATAGTAATTTAAAGACACTTCTGCGAGAAGGTATTTCTAAACCCGTTTTTTATGGGGATGTGGTTTACAAACTTCGTAAGATCTTGGGTCACGGTAATTTTCCAAATGTATTTGGAAAGATTATCAAACGTTTTATTAAAAGAGGTTACGACCCAACTGTTTTGAGACATACCGCATGTTTAGTGTTTAATCCGTTTACAGTTGGACACTACGCTTCCCTCTTTGATTGCGTCTGACGGAAGAGGGGGAGGACTCTATGATAAGCAGTTTTTAAATCCTACCAGGACTGAACTGTTTTGATATTTGTCTTCTGGCCTGTTTCGTCGGGCCCTTAAGGGTGTTTCTCTTGTTGCTCTGTCTTCTGAAAAGGCACTGAGTACATACGTTTTTGCTGCTTAAGGTTTGTTTTTTTATATATTTATACACGAGCATTTTTGTGTTTTACATGCCATGCCTTTTTGTTTCCATTACGTGTGTAAGAGATTCACCTGGAGGGGATTACTTTTATTTACACTGTCCCATGTCTTTGGAACATGGTGGGGGCAAGAGTGAGGTTAGGTGCACCATAAACCGGTTTAAGCTCCCCAGTGGTGTTTTTGCCACTGACCGTTCCAAGGCGGTGCCCCACTGTGTTCCTTTTGTTTGTTCGTTTCGTCTTATGTGTTGGCTTTGTGTGCGTGTGTGTTGTTCGTTTTGTCCTTATGTGTTGGCTTTGGGTGCGTGTGTGTATGTGTGTGTGGTGCACGCGTCTGCGTGCTGGGGGTTTCGTTTTGAGGAGACTGCGTTTTTGGTGCGTGGCATTCCCTGTTTGATATTTTTCTTTGTTTTTTTTTCCTATTATCTGATGTAGTGTTTAAGATCTCAGATGACCAGGTTTTGATCATATCCTACATTTTATTCAGGTAAATATTTTGAAAAAATTGATAATCAAGTAGATATTGCCTGTAGAGTGTTAACAAGATTTGTGCACGTCCGCGTGCTACGCAACGTTTGGGGAGACTGCGATTTTGGCACGTGGTTTTTCGTGTTGGATAGTTATCCTTTTTTTATGTACGATTCGATCAAGTTGCCTTATTTAAGTTCTGAAGTAACCAAGTTTTGAACTTTACCTAAATTTTATGTGGTCACATATTCACACGCTTAAAAATATCAAATAGAAGATGGGACCTCTAGTATTTTTCTGTGTTTAACCATATGACCAAGTTTTTACAGGTAACCAAGATTCAAACTGACCTTCATCTCATCAATACCCACTTTGTTCCAGTATTTGTTCGTTAAATTCTAATTTTAGCCTGTCTTTGTCTTTGTGTATATGTGTGCATGTGTTTGTTTATATATGATAGTCATCTGAACGTCCGCGTGATATGGAATGCGCTTTGGGAAGGCAGCAGTTTGGGAACATGGCTTTACCAGTTGAATGTTTATCCTTGTTTTTTTTTATTATTATTCAACTATGTGACCTAACTCTTGTCCTCCGGTAAGCCAGATTTAATCTTGACCTGTATTTAATACAGTCAAATATTCTGAGTTTTATGAAGAGCAGGCTGGGCAAGTAGCCTCCATGTGTTTACATTATTTATCTATGACAAGACATTGAAACCAGATGACACATTTCAAACTAAGACTGGGCAAATCATATGGATTCTAAGAGTGTTAACTGTTACAGTAAAATTGTTATTGAAGAATAACGGGCGACGACGACAGTCGACCACTACTGCTCATACTGAGCATTTTGCTAAATACTATGAGAAAACATCCTTTTTATAGGAGGTTTACTTTCCAGAAAAAAAAATGGCTCTGTCTGTAATTTTCGCTAAGCTTTATGAAACATAACAAATATTATTAAAGCTCTCTTACATATATCTTTCATATTGTACTTCTGCAGTGTATTACTTCGGTCATTTACACGGACTTTAAAAAATTACTTTATGTTTAGAAATCAAACTAGAGACTTGTATTTAAACTAATTGCATTAACCTGGGACAAAGAATGTTCTGCGTCCCAAACTCTATTATATCTAATCCTTGTATAACCTTTAAAAGGATTATGAGACAAGAGAATGAGTTCTTGGTAAATAGCGTCGTATTGTACACTGACAAGAGAACAACTTCAAAGATTCAATTCGATATACCGGTAAGGTGCACAAAACGGATGCATAAAAACTGCAGTATTCACAGATGATATTAAATTGATACATACTGATAAAAGGTATTCAAGGTAAAGACACAGACATCAGATTAGATGGAAGCGATGTAAACAATCTACAGCTCCGATATACCTGCCAGAAAATGCACAATGCATGCCAGGTGTTCGCAGTACACTTTTTATATAAATAACAATTCAGACGTTTCGCAATGATAAGCACCGCCTGGAAATGTTATTTTTACACACAATCATTTTCCACATACTGCTTTTACATTTATTTTTACTGCAACAGAATTCCTCTTAAGCTGGTGGTAGGGACATGAAGCTGTAGGGACATGATTTTATAACCTTTCATCAACAGACTCGATCAAACTGAGTCTGCTATTATGTTGCTTGAGTTTTTTTTCTAAGCTTCTTTCAAAGGATCATTTTACAGATTTATTTTAATTAAGCAACAAAGGAGTGAACTTAAGAACATATGAAGTAAACGTGAAGACGGCGCTGAATTAGTAAAATGTTGAATCAATAAATAGTACATTTGTGCAGAAGTGTAAACAAAGATCTTTTGGGAGCATAGAATGCAATCAACTGAGCAATAGCAAAATAAAATTTACATTGCAAGCGTTTTTCCTACTTCATCCTGTTACATTCCAGCATCTGTCAGTTTCATGCAGTTATACATATAATAGTGTTGCGAGTGATTATTTTATCATGCTTTTACGGCGATATGAGATTTTTTTGGTAAATTCTAATTCATTATTATATACACCAGACGTTAAGATTTCGTTTTGCTACTTTAAATCAAACTGAAGCGAGGGAAATTTACATCCTTTAAAAGAAATGAGGTCATGGCATTTTTAAGGCGACTACAGCTGCAGTTTTATTTGAACAAAATCCATTATTCTAACTTTATTTTTGAATGACGCCCAGTTCTTTATTTTCCATCGGGTTTGGATAGCCTTGGTCCTCTAATAACAGCATGCAAGATCCTTGCTATCTATTTACCAAATAGTTATGTTTGTATATGATGTAATAAAGATGAAAGTTTATTTGGATTTGTGTTAAGTTAGGATTCTCTTTGACTTCAATAAATTTAATAAACATTTATTAGATTAAGAGATCGTAAATCAGTATCAAAGGTTATCTCCTCTCCATTAAATAAATCAAACAGGAGCATAAAGCTGAAACTACAGTGCATTGCTGTTTGTAATCCTGCTTGAAAATGAGAAATATAATCATTAACACCAAATAACACTTGCATGTATTTTTCTGGGGTTGGGGTGATTCGAAAATGAAGTAATCAATATGGCGATTATGTTTGTTTAAAGTCACACCGACACAATTATATGTTTTAATATTTGTATATTGCTCCTCTCGTTACATGAAATATGTTTATCTGTTTACCGTATATTAATAACTAAAAACGATTTACTGTTTTCAAACAGCAGTCTCACGAAAAATTAAAATCTAAAAATTCTTGACGACCAAATCTTTAAAGTCGCCTTTGTATTTCTGGCAAAATGCTATCATCTTATTTAGCCCCATAAAGATATATCATATGCTGTAGTATTTTCCCGAGTTCTCTTTAATCTTGGCATACTAGACAAAGATCTAATAAAGTTTCATTTGTTGAATGTGTCACGTCGTTTGAATCTGACATATCATACAATAGCATTATTTAATGACAAGCAAAGCGTGCCCCTTACGTTAAACAAACAAATTAAAAGGAAACAAACTTCACAAGAACCCTACCCCCGTTTAAACAAAAGGGGATAACTGAAGAAAGATAGATTAAAGTAGTCAATAATGCAGACAATGTACCAAGGAATGGTGTCGGTGCAGTAACCTGAATTGTAACAGTCGTACAGAAATAAGGGTACATTGTACATTGATATTCAATTAGACGACGGAAGTGGCTGGAATTAGACGATAGAAGTGAAGCCTATCAAATTAATTCTATCTTAAGTCATCACTGAAGTTAGAATTTACATTGATTGAAATTTCCTGTGTACATTTTGTTAAACGTAAATAGAGATTATTCCTTTTGCTTTTGCCAAAACATCATCGAGTTCTTGGTACAGCGTTAGACTACAGTGTCCAATGTAAAAGTTCGTGTTTCGAACCGAAACCCTTTCCAATTTATTGCGCATACTATTTGGACTACTGAATTACAGATATCGGATAAAATGTGATCTGCAACTTCAATACACCTGCTAAAATGTATTTTCCTTGCCAGTTGTACGTAGTAACAACTATTGATGCATTGTGGGATGATTATGTAAACAAAAAGTAAGATGTTTCGCAATGATAAGACACCATCTGGAAATGATGTATGCTTACATAACAGTATATACAACACACAAGGAAGGTGTGAACGTATGGAATGTACGATGCTTAACGCGGAAATTGCTGACACAATAATTGGTAGCTGGGCGACATTTGTTGTGCGTAAAACTTAAAAAGAGGCTAATTTGTAACCAGACATATAGTTTTGAAATTGTTCTGCATCTTAAATAGCGTTAAGTTTAGTGAAATAAGTTATTTCTATCATTAATGTACTATTAAAGCACTGACTGTTTCATGGCATCTTTCTTTTAAAACTTGATTGGTACAAATATAGCGGTATCATTTTATATTCATTATAAACACAAAAAGGAGAGAGAAAAAGTTCTAGTTTTACAATGATTGCAACATTCTGCAATGCTTCTGGCAAGAAATAATATACAGTCTGCGTTTAGTCTGCGAGGAGGAAACCGTTAAGAACATGTTGAAAACCGTAAACAGTTGTATTTAAAATATTGCATGTACATATCACAAGATACTTACCAGAACGCATCAGAGTAAGTGCATATTTTAACATAATATACACAAATTGATACATAAAAAATATATATTTTTGACACTACTCCGACATAATGTGTTACGTAGAATAGAACTGCAGTGAAAGAATATACTGTCGAAGCACAGAACACAGCAAAACAAAATAATAGAAGACTCGGTCTGATTAATTCTTTTCGTTACAGGTTATAAAATGTACAACACCCTCAAGGCCCCTTTCAAAACATTAAATGGACCTCGTGAGTCCAAAGGACCAGAAAATATAACAATACTGAGTCCAAGTATGCGCGGACTAAACATGTAAAGTAAATGTATGTGCATTTTATGTCGCAATTACGTGGTATGTTATTAATCATACGAAGGAATAGATATCCGCAATTTCCTTTCATTTTTGTTGTTCTTGTTGCTTGATTTTTAAACTTTTTATGCATTGTCTTGTGTAATACGTAATTAATGCTTAGAAACATTACAGAACGATTAAACTCTTACGGTGACCTAACTTTACAATCATTTCATTGCAATTAGCACCTTGTTTATATTATAATTACAAGTAGCAACCTGTTTACGATTGCAGCTAGCAATTTGTTTATAATTGCAACTAACACCTCTAGCACGAAATTTGGCACACAAATGATAGATTCACGTGTAACACATGTGACACGAATAAGTTTATTTCATTTATTTTGTATGGTTTAACGTTGCACCGACACAATTATAGGTAATAAGGGGACTTCCCAGCTTTGATGGTGGAGGAAGACCCCCAGGTGCCCTTTCGTGCATTATTTCATCAAGAGAGGGCACCTGGGTAAAACCACCTACCTTCCGTGAGCCAGCTGGATGGTTTCCTCACACGAAGAACTCAACAACCCGAGTAAGTCTCGCACCCACTTCTATGAGGGGCAAGTGATTTGAATCCAGCGACTTTAACCACTCGGCTACGGAGGCCCTGAATTTATGACTCAAGCTTATTTGTCCTTAAAGTGTCATTAAGTTCTTAATTGTCAGTGACTGTCAGCATTATTTCTTCTACAAAGTAACTCTACTGGAAGCCATTTCGTTATACTGCAATAATGCATTAATTGAGGATGCAAGTAATTTATAAAAGCAAATGGCATTTATTCTGTAGCTAAGTATTCTCGTACTCTCAAATGTCATTTTGCTCGCAGTTTAATCTATTTATACCCACACGCGGTTGCAAGACGGAAAACTATCTTAAATCATTTTGTTTCCTTTTCAAGCATTTTTCAGCTTTTTTTTCAAGCATCTGTTATAAAAAAAACTGTCAGATACAAAAGGAATATTAGTAAATATTTATGATATACATGTATATACATGTATAAGTAACCCGTTATGAAGTAATTCACTTGTATTATAAGTAGCTCGTTATGGAACTAAATGACCATAGTTGAGTTGTATCTAAGTAGCTCATTATGACACCAAGTAAAACAGAAGCAGCACGTTTTGAGATTAATCATCAGGTGACGAAGGGAGGAGGAGACCTACAAAGTAAAAGTAAAAGTAAATTTCACAATATGAAAACTTTTCAAATAGTGTAGGCCATATAAAGCTCTTTGACTTTTCACTGCTTGCTGGTGGAGTGTCTTCTGTAGCAAGAAACAACCAAGAACACAACTGAATCTTGTTTGTTTACACATTGAGTATGTATTACATTTGTGCGGTGCTTGTTTAATCATCACACAGTATCCTTTTTCGGTAAATATTTTATCTAAGCACAAACTTTTAGATACCCGCTCTGACAATAGTTGCTCAACTTCAAATAAATCAATTATATTGATTCTTTGTGCGTATTATATTATCTCTGAATATGTGGCAGCTTCAAATATCAAAATATAATCTTTTTTGAACCCCATTACAACCTGTTCATAAGTCACTTTTGCTTGATTGTTTTAGGTTTAACGCCATTTTTCAACAGTATTACAGTTATGCAACGGCAGGCAGTTAACCTAACCAGTGTTCCTTGATAAATGTTCTCCGCAAGTAACTGCCAACTTCCCTACATGAATTAGAGGTGGAGGACGAATGGTTTCAGACACAATGTTTTTATCAAATCGTCATGGAGATACATCCAGGGATCAAACTCGCGATCGGTAGATCTGCGCTCTCCCTATTGAGCTAAGCGGGCGGGCTTTATAAGTTACTGGTTTACAGATTTATAGCATTGTACAGAGGTGATTCGCCCCTGTAGTGAAGTAGATATGGTTCAAAACCACGAACCTCTGATTGCTATGGACAGTTTCCAGTTAATGATGGCATGAGTGAGACTTAATCAAGCTTTTATCATGCGAAAAATGAAGTGCCTTACGACGTGTTAACCATTCCATGTACAGCTCATTTTGCATTACTGATATATCAGGAATCTCTTTGACCTCCTATGGCATGTATACTTCTTAAATAATTATCTGTCTGACAATATGTTAACTATCTGTTTAAGCGGTGATGAAAACGTCTTAAATCATGATCAAAGATAGTCTTTGGCCACCATGCGAAACTTCTAGATTTCTCCAAATATTTAAGTATAATTTACAGCTTATTTTATTGATATGATTGTATGAATGTTAGAGAATAAATCAAATATACTACACTCTCATAGACAGATACCAACCCTCAGGTTTATTTTATTCAACTGAATTGTTTTCAAGCATGAAACTATAAATCAAACAGACAACATATGGAACTTGATGGCTGTTGTTGTGAAGGTTTGTTAAATCTGTAAGAGGCTTTCTGGGCGCAATGTACGTACGTTGCTTCCTACGCTTGTATTGTTTGGGATATGTAACAGATTGGCTTTATTAGTGCTTTGTATGAATCATGTTTTATTGTATACATTTCACAGATATGATGTAGCAAACATAAGGTTCATGAGATAAAATATTTCAAATGTTATTTTAAAAAACTGATAACTACCGGTATAATATGTTTCAAAAGTAGTATTTTTGAAGTCATTTTGTAGTTCTTGTCTATGCTATAGGCGCTTTTAGCAGTTTTTCTTACAGTAGCTATATAAACTAAGGAAAATTAGCGTCCGGTAAAAGGTTATACATAATGACGTTACAAAGACAAAAACATTTTAAGAGTTCTGGTTCTTGTTTTATTATCTGCAGCGAAGCATCATGTGTTTTTACTTAAAATAACGCACTTTTTGGAGTCTAGAAGTAAACAGTAGAGAACAAAGATGAACTATCAAGGTATTTTAGCAAGGATCCACTATTCAGATGTAGCTTGTAATACGTCATTTAGAGCAGTGTTTTGTAAATGGATTTTTTCAGCATGGGTAAAAACATCGGAAACACCAGTGCGGTATGAAAGAAACACAAAACTATACACTTATTTGCACATCCTATAAACCTGCTCAACTGTCAGCCGTAAGAAACTATTAGGTCTATTCCCATCACATGCAAGCAATCATTTTTGATTGCTGTTTATGATACAGCTTTTGTGTAAGAATAGATGTGTCTACTTACTAAAATAATTGAAAATATAATAAAATGTATATAGAGATACATTTTATCAATCTAATTCTGACTACATTCACATCATTTTAACGTCATAAATTTCTAAAGTTCTGCCATAAAGTTAGTATATATCTCTTTATAAGTAGTTCCTATATCAGCGCTAATCAGTAAGCTATAAAACTATTCAATATGATGCATTCTTAAGAAGCGATGAAATTTAAGTTTATACCTCTAGTCATATAACTCATCAAAATCGCATTTATGAAATAACGTTTACACAAACAATTATGTTTGAATAACAACATATGTTAGACAATAGTAATAAATACAATGATAGGAAAGCCCACAAATTCTTTAAAACTGCTAGTTGGCTGCGAACAGTTTAGATTAAGGTATAACGACATATACAACTTCTAAAACTGCTTATTTGACGAATACTGTTATTTTTATGTTGCCAGTAACTCATAGGTACTAAATTCACACGCTTCATCCAAGACTAGGCAACACAAATGTTTCATAATACATCGCAGTAGACCAGGGCTTTAACGTTTCTGTTTAGTCGGAATTGGCGTTACACTGACAAGATTTATGTCATCTGGTAACTTGCTAGCCTTGGTTTGGGGAAATTGACGTCCGATGCCTCTCAACACATGAACTTAGGCAAATGGGATCCTCAAGGAAGCTGGCTAGCAAGATGTGGATTTCAACTCATGTGACACTAATACTATTCAAAGTTATTACCCTTTCGGGCTACTATATATCCCTTAGGTTATAGAAAACGTTACACCTGATGCAAAATGCAATTCACCAAGGAAAACATTCTTGCATGAATGAACAAAGTTTTGCTTTTATTGGAATTATTAAAATAAGTATAACAAATTTGCAATGAGCAAACCCTGCATACTGGATTTAAATGATAATACTGAAGAGTTTCTTGTGTCATTACTGGTTTGTATCAAGAGCGGATGGCACGACTTTCAAGTAATCTAATAATATTATACGTATAAACAGTTTTCTAAGTCCTGTAGACACTTATGGAAACCTTGTATCTTCCTGACATATAATTCCCTTCGAAAAAAGTGCAAAATTGTGAATATTTACAACTTCTCAATGTGAAGTGTGAAGAAACTTCTAGCAGGAATTTCTATTCTTTTTCTCCTTTCATATTAATATTTTATATGAATTTTTGATTTGAATGTGAAATTAAACTGTCCCACCATAATATTAAGTACTGGTCTAAAATGGTACTAGTACCATTTTCTTATCTTTAATATATTTGAACTGGTTATTCTGTGGCTTTTAATCAAAGCAATTGTTATTGCAATATTCAGTACTTGTCTAAAATGGTACTACATGTAGTACCATTTACTTATCTTTAATATATTTTGACTGGTTATTTACTTGCCCCCAGTTTAATCTCGTAGTTACTGTGGGGCATTTGATCAAAACAAATGTTATTGCAGGCAATTTTGTTTTTAATTAATACAACATCTACTTACCTTTTTTTCGTCCGTTTTAAACTTTATTAAATTACATTTAAAAGCAATACAAAAAATATAATTAGATTTTAGAAAGCAAACAATTACGGTGACGTATATAACAGAGGTGATTTGAAAACTTTCAGTCATACGTTAACCTACCGTACCTTACATACCAGAGGTGATTTTACAACTTTCAGTCATACATTAACCTACCGTACCTTCTATACCAGAGGTGATTTTACAACTTTCAGTCATACATTAAACTACCGTACCTTATATACCCGTTTTCAGTCATACATTAACCTACCGTACATTATATACCACAGGTAATTTGAAAACTTTCAGAGTCATACTCGTATAAAAATAAAAAAGCAAGGCATTAAATAAACAAAGCAATATTCCAAGACTACAGTCTTTCAAGTCGTTGCCCTAAAATAATGTTTCTATGAATGTGTACCTGGTGTATCTATACATAAAGATAGGCAATAGTAAACATATAGACAACGCGGACAAAACTTAAACTTAAAGAAACAGTGGGGCACAAAAGGTAAACTGTACTGGAGACTGAGCGTAAACCAGTTAATTATGCAAACTATTTCGCTCTTTTTTCTCATCGAGTTGCCAATTTATACCACAGTGCTATTAGAAACAGAACGCACCAAGAGAGTTTCTTATTTCACTGTAAGTAGATTTTATGTTGGAAGCACATATAAACATGTTTTTTATTATTAATGTTTATGAATTAATCAAGAAATGCCTTCAGGTGAATACCTTAAGAGATACAGATCAGTGCTAAAACAAATAAATGCCACGGATTTTTGCAGCTTAAGACTTATAATAGCTCAGCCGTAATTCATCATTGATTATAATAAGTAGAGGATCAAATGTGTAAAGTACTTGGTGAAGCACTTAATATTTTTATAGATTGTTTTACAACAATATCAAATACTTATTTAGATAGAATAAATCGCTTGTTTTTCTGGCATTTTACGCGATATTACATATTTTTGTAATTAATTACCAAACCACCAAACCCCCGATTATCTAAAATGTTAAAATGAAACCATTATAAATGAATTCATTGGTATTATGCCTGAAGTTATTTATACATCTGGTTTTAACTGAAATTCTATTACAGTTTATGGTGAAAAAGGATATGATTTATCAGCATTTCATATGATTAATTATGGAATCACACCTTGAACAAAATTCTGTTCTAATAACGTTGTCTCGATTAGGAAGATATACTAACTTCTTGTGAAATTTTATTACTGCACGAACTTCATAACAAAAGAAAAGGGCCGGAAAAAAAGCGGTGGGGAGAATTTCACAGCCGTCAAATGGTTAAGACTCGTTTTTAGAAGCTTCTCGTTACAAGTATAATGGTTTTTCTACCTAAATAAAAGAAAGACATTATAAATTGAAACCAAATTATAGATTTACACTAGAAGGTCCGTTAGGTAAGACGTATATGATCGTTGGTTTCGTCGCTATGATATAACAACGTAAAGAAATGGCACAAATTTACCATCATAGATTCGATTACTATGCAGATATTCAGAGAAAGGTTATTTCAGAAATGTTTAGGTTATTAGCACAAAGCAAATGGCGGGAAAGTTGGACTTTGCCACTGCATTTGTTGTTTGTTCTCTGTCTGCCCGATGTGCGATTGTTTTTTTCAATGAGACAATAAACCAGGTAGGTAAAAAGCCAAAGTCACAAATGGAGTTGAAAGGTCAACGTTATCCTTCCTATTACATGTTCGGAGCATAACTTGATAGCAATTTAAGCTTGGAATATAGGTAGGCGACACTAGGACGATGTGCAGAGTGCATAAACCAGGTCTGTAGGTTGACAGTCAATGTCACAACAAGGTCAAATCTGTTTGTGAAATTTTGTGTCCAGAGAATAACTTGATAACCATTCCATGTATCGACTTCAAACTTGGCGTATAGGTAGGTAACAATGAGACAATGTGCATGGCTCATGAACATGGTCTGAAAGTTCAAGGTCAACCTCACAAATTAAGTTCAAATCAGATTCTGTCCTTTGTATTTTGTGTCCAGAGCACAACTTTTCAAGATATTTGGAATACAATACAGGCGGGTGCTGAAAAGGTGATTGATTTGAGGAATATAGCAATTCTTGAAGCGTGGCTATTCCTCTTGTATCTTTGTCCTTGTTTTTAGTTGTTTTTTTTTTTTTTTTTTTTTTTTTTTTTGCACTGAAGTGTCAGTTTTCGTGAAATAAAAAGTATATCTGGAAAATCTTTTTAATTTTGTACTTCTGTATATCATTACATAAAGTTTTTATATAGACTGCCTCATATAAGCAGCTCCACAGCTTCACTGTCTGGAAGTAGGTATGTCCTAAAATATGAAGCGGGGGAACGATTTTAGCAACGTTAGATCCCGCTTAAACAACTTCATTAACTTTAATGTATGCCGTTGAAAGAAAATAGGTATTCTCGGGTTGTTCTACCATGTTATATTTGCGAATACTTATACTGTCTACTAATGTATTAAAGATGTAGGTCAAAGATTAATGTCATATGTTGACGTACGGTCGGACGGGAGAATTATAACTTGTTACTGAAATGTACTAATGCTAAGAACAGGTTTTGTATAACACTGCCACATAAGCTTGGAAGAATATGACTCATGAAGTGACAACTTTCATCCAAGGACTAAACGAATATTATCCGTCAAGATCTGACACATAACTGCTCCCTTAGCAGGAAATATAGTCTTTGAATGTGACAAAACGGACACAAAACGTAAACTTAGATTCAGGAAAACATAGTATTTAGCTTTTTTCTACCAGCTCTACAATTTGCCCATTTATCTTTCTATTTTACCAAAAATCCCAATCAACTGCTGGGGAATAAGTAATGATCACTTTCGTTATTTACCTTCTGCAAACAAAAACAGCATAATTTCACGGTCGTCTGTTAATTTATCCTTCCATTAGTAAAGTTTGTTTTCTTTTTTGCAGTTTTTTTAACGTTTAATGTGTTATTTGCTTCTAGCTATTCTGTATTCTACTTATAATATATTTATATATAATTGTTTCTGTTGTTTTTGTACGCTTTGAAGATGCATACCAATGCAGACCTGACTTCAAAGTGATTAGTGTCTTCAGGTTTTATTTCTTGTCTGTAGCTGATATATGTATGTTATGAAATTACCTCTGGTTCAATTATCTCACTAGGAAGTTTTTTTTATTGTTTTCTCAAAGAGCTGCTCTTCAAATGCCAAATTCAATCAAAATTCCATCAATTCTCGCGATGTCTATTTGAACCAACAGCAAGGAACATTTTGCTATCTTAGTTTTGAACTATATGAAATGACTATTGTAATGTTATCCACTCAGTTTGAACAGAAAATTACCTTTAGTTGAATCATATTTTATTGTAATTATCATTCAAGTTTAAACAGAAAATTCACATCAAGACATGATATACAGATATATATGCAAAAGCGAGCCAACATCAATACATAATTGCAAAAACGTGAAATACTACAAAAGGGTTGGACCTAAAGGTTTACCAACATAGAATCGGTCCGAGTCTAAAGCGGTGCCCTACTGTGTTCTTGTATCTTACTTGTCTATTTTTCTATGTTAATTGTGTGTGGTTGTGTGTTTATCTTTAGTACATGAATTTCTGCGCTATTGTGGTTTACGTTGTAGTGTAACTATGATAAACGAACATAGCATTCCCTCTGTATATTCATCTTTATGCTACTTTCCCCTTCAACTTCCTCCCCCAACCCCCTTTATACCCCTTACCACTCCCCACCCCCTCTATCTATATCTGGCATAATTTTATATGTACTTGTTAGATTTTTGAAGCAACCAGTCTATAATAATATTTTTTCATCACAGCTTCTTTTTGTTACGGGCCTACTTTGCAAACGCGTGGCTCTGAGGTTGTGTTTTGGTGCTCTGTGCTTCCGAGAAATCTACCTTTCCCTATTATCTTTTGGTGTCAAGTTAATGTTAGAATAAACCAAATGGCGGATTTTTGTCTGGATTAGAATAAAAAAAATATGCAAACCGAGATAGAATTTTCAGATATAAATATGAAAGTAAGCAAAGTTCCCTAAGTTCATTTCCATGGTTTTGTTTCAGTCAATAAAATCAAGTCTGTATGTAGACGTTTGCTTCGTTTTGCCATTTCTCTTTTGATATATGAGCCGTGCCATGAGAAAACCAACATAGTGGCTTTGCGACCAGCATGGATCCAGACCAGCCTGCGCATCCGCGCAGTCTGGTCAGGCTCCATGCTGTTCGCTTTTAAAGCCTATTGGAATAGAAGAAACTGTTAGCGAACAGCATGGATCCTGACCAGACTGCGCGGATGCGCAGGCTGGTCTGGATCCATGCTGGTCGCACACCCACTATGTTGGTTTTCTCATGGCACGGCTCATATATGAATTATAACATAACAATTTATAACAAACTGCACTTATCTATAATGTTTTACAATATATCAAATATACATACAACGCAAGTGAATGCGCAATTGTGATGCTGATATGTCGATATAAGCTAGAGCTATCACTAAATGTGATTTATACCCCCGCTAAATAGCCTTGTTAGGAAAGTTTAAATTGGTAGTAAATACTACTAGTCATTGCAACAGAATACAAGTCAGGTATGGGACTTGTTATATTCGCTGATCTTCCATGATGTTAAGTCATATTAAAGTCCATCAGTAAAGTCAGTTCTTCCTTAAATTAAAAAAAAAGCTAAAAGGGAGACGACTTTTCATTATTCAGTGCAGAGTTACGGTTACTGTGCCTTTCAGTTCCTCTTTACAATGGTACATTAAATTGCCTTCAGTAGATTAAAGTCATTCTGTTGAATATAAAAAAATATCAAAGTTATAGGACTTGTTAGCTCAGCCAACAGGTTTTTGTGAAATTGAAATAAAATACCTCCATTGGTTGCACAGCTAGTTAAGGGAAATTCTATCAAAATAAAAATCAGTTTTCCCGCACTAAATATGTGAATTATGATCCCTTCAACTTGTTCTTAGATTAAAATACAATACTTACGTTTGTTTTAGAGATGTCCAAAGGAAATATCATTTTTGTCAAAGTTTAAACAGAAAATAATTTTGTCAAAATTACATGCAGAGTTATAGAACTCGGTGTGTTAACTAATGTTTTGATCTCAAATGTTTGAAATGTGGGAAATTTCAAACAAACTCATAATAGGTACAGACATATTAAAAACAGTGGTCGATTTGGGGAAATTTTCCGAACGAAAATGGCACATAATTTTGTCAAAAAAAATCAGAGTTGTGGGACATTGGGACATGGTATGTGATCTTGTCTTATGATCCTAAAAAATCTAGATATATGTACTGGTTCCCTAGAAGGGATGGGACTGGACAGAACACGGACGCGAGAACGAGACTCCTATAGTGCACCCACAAACAAAGTTTGGCGGGGGTAAAATAAACCAGTTCGGATCCACCAGGGGTTCGGTGTAATGAATATATTAAAGCAGCAGGGTACAACTCGAATTTTGGCCCCCATCAATATTTGTAATAATTAGAACTTCGTAATTTTGGTCTGTAAATTACAATGATTGTTAAGTCTTTAGAAAATTTAAACAGCTGATACTTGTAAAATTCTGATGTCGGCTGTAAAACTAACTGCTGCTAGCTTTGTATGAATTGGCACGAGAAATTCAGATCATTGAAGAGTTCCATGCTTGTTGATTGGCACTCGGGTACATTTTTGCTATTTTGTGAAAAATCGAGATGGCTAGGCCGACATTCCATTAATAGCCTGTAGTTTAGTAGGTCCCATTCAATTGAAAAATGCAAAAACATTGGACATTGTTCCTGCAACGAGATCATTGCAGGCTGTCCAAACAGTGCAAAATTGATGATTTTGGCATGTTATTTTAATGGATGGGGTACAACTTTCTTTTTGATAACTTTCCGTATTCTTGTACGATAGTCCTGATTTTGTCATTAATTAAAAGCACAAAACATGCAGACAACTTATAAAATGGCCGGCTTGATCCTGCACATTAGGGAGGTGATATTAAGACTCGCTAAAAGTAAGCCTGGCCATGCCCCAAAATGTTTGAATCTAACTGTACCCTGCTACCTTACAAATACACGTGCTCTCAATGGCTTGATTATCTTGCAATTACTGTAAATTAGGCATGGGTTCATTAAATTGATTCGAACGAATACAAAAAATCTATGTAATATGATTGCACAGTGACTGCATGATTAAAACTGTGTATCCGGTCTTAGAGCAACAGAAGAAAGTGAAAACATGATTGGTATGAGATATGTAGTGATGAAATGTATTTAAATGTTTGTACAAGATAAACCTGTGGTTGATATACCATGTAGCTTCATATTCTACAGGGAGTCAAAGTTGAAAGAACCAGTAGTTGTTTATATACAATTAAAATGTCAGAAATACATCTATATTTTGGCATTTAAAATCATTAAGACACGAAACATCATGCTCATGTAACTAGTTTCGCTAATGTCTTTAGACATTTAATTTAATAATTTGTATCGCGAAAACAAATGTTTGTGTAAGTAAAGACTATTGCAACCTCGTGTTTGGTCATTCTTTGTCATCATTTGTAATCATACTGGATACGCTATACGACTAAATTTTATCATATACTGGCATTGACATTAGATATATGACGAAGAGAATAATGACAAATGCAAAGATGAATAGATATTTCTTGATCTAAAACGTTATTACAAATACTCCCATCACTTTTCAACAAATATATCTTCGATCGTAAGTGCCTGTACCTACTATAATCATTTAGACAGCGCTGTATTGAAAATAAGCTAGCAAGCACACCACAAAGAGTCATCTTTGAAAGCCAAATCATCTATCGGGAAACAATAGAAAAACTTAGGGTACAATAACTCTAACGAGATATAACAGGATTATGATAATTGTACCTTGTTATACAATATTGTTACTGTCTGGCCGTCAAAATTATGCAGTCATTAAAAGCGCTTTCGAACAATATACTTTACACTAAAATTTTACTAAATATTTTCTGGAATTTATCTTTACCGACAGTTAAAACATTATAACAACTTTAGTATCCCCTACTTAAGCAATGTGAGCAAGAAGTGACAGTAAGACACGCAAGTATTGTCAGGTCACATGTTCTGCATTTCGCCGAAACTTACATTCCTATTTTAGTTTCTCTTTAAAGCATTGCGTATAATAAATCTGAAGGTGCCTACAATAATTATTATAAGGAAGTCGCAGCTGTTTGATTATAAAATCAGCCGTAAATGCATAACTGCATGTTTTACCTTTATATGTACGTTAAGATCCATCTTATCGTCTGCATTTGTTTGTTTTTACATGGCACATTGTCCTATCGATAAAATGAAGTGTAGATCTTAAGTACATTTGCACAGTGACCATTTGCTTTAAAAGTAAAGTCTTCGGTATTCAAGCGTTACGAATCAATCATATTTATTAGTACATAGTCGAACCACCAAAGTACATAGCTAAAAAGTTAATACCTTTAGTGCGTGCGCCTAAAACCTGGGAAGACCCATGCTGGCTTATACATGGGTGTCCATATCGAATTTACTGAGTACTGATACAGGTCAAAAGATTTTGTACGACGTTCACTTCGTTAAAGTAATAATCAGTTCTTATGAAAAAATAAACATTTTCCCGTATGGACAAAAGTTAGGAAAAGACAACACACATATAATATATTACTGCAAATTTGGAGATCAGCAATGTTGCAGTTTGGATTTATACTTTCTTCTTTGTATCTGAAGGATACGGTATTAAAACGGTATAGTTAATTCACAAATATTTTAAACAGGGCTATAATTCTTTAAAAGTATAAGAAGACTATTCTTCGTCTTCAGCAATTAAATGAAATGCATTTTTTTTCTCTGGCTTAAATTTCCTCTGGCAACAATGCATATAATTCAGAATGCCATTCAGATAATGATGAAGATAGGTTTCGGGATCAAACAAAGCTATGTAAAATGGATCTGAAGAATGCCTTTGATATCGACAGCAATCAAGAACAAAACGAAAGTGCAAAGATAAGATATGACTGCATTATTTAAAATCCGACAATATATCGGTGATTGTGTTCAAATTTATATAAAATATATGTTCAGGTATGAACACAAGAAAGCAAATCAAACAGATAAAAATGTGTTCATGATAAGGTATGAGATGTGCAACACTTTTTAAAGCCTCCAGCTGTCTAATCCTAGATAGCGTAGTATCTAATATGGCATAGACTTCATTAAAACAAACATTCTGGCCATATTTTATGTAATAACTCCCCCCCCCCCACACACACACAAATTTTCTATGTAAATCAGGTATATCAGCATCATTTTTTTCAATAATTTGACATACAGCCGATACATATATATACGACAAAGTTTAATGAAGATCGGGTTCAAGCTGTGGCATCTAAAGTGTGAGCAATGTTTCTACAAGTATCTTACACAAGACATTCTATACCAAGTTTAAAACCTGACATAGATTTGAGACAAATATTCTGTGAAATCAAAGCTACAAATACTGCCGTTAGCGTGTTGATAATATGTTTTTATGCTCTCACCTAGTGACTTACATTAAAACCTCAAGTACTTAGACAAATATTCTGACAAAAATTGATGCTCTTCAGAATGTTAACAATGTTTTCTATAATTTGAAGTAGGACCTTTTTAAAAATCTCGAGTAATCCAAGTTTGAACTGGACAGAAATTTCAAAAATACAAACACGACTAAGATTTGTGATGATCAAGTAGAGATGTGACCTCTAGATTGTTAACATGTTTTTCTATTATTTGACCTAGTTACCTAGTCTCGGGACTGATGTATTCGTGTTATCAACTTAAAATAGATGTTATAGAGGCAACATTGTAACAATGCAAAAACTGGTGATGATCAAGTGTTAAATATGGTTTTAGATTGTTAACCTTATCATGTAGTCTCTAACTTAATGTACCCCAGTTTCGAACTTGACCTATATCACATAGATACAAACATTCCAACAAAATATATCATGATAAAGTAGAAAATGTTTTTTCTACGTGGTAACGCATTTTACGATTTGATCTAGTGACCTAGTTTTAAACCTGGCCTAGATACCATAGAGACAAACAATCTGACAATGTTTTATGAAAATTACAAATGTGACTTTTATCGTGTTAAAGTTTTTCTTTGATTCTGTGACCTAGTTTTTACCAACGCTGACACAGTTTCAGATTCTTTCGAGGTTTGCAGGGATAAACACTCTGACAAAGTATTATTAAGGTTTTGCCAAATTTTGAACTCTAGGGTATCATGGACGTAAGACACTGTGGCATGATATTAGGTCGCCTTGAGCACTTTATGATCAGACTATCTAGAAACAATATCGAAGGGTCTGAAGGTTCAAGTACTTAAAGGCGAACACTATTTATAGTCTCTTTTTGTTCTATAATGAATTACCATGATAGCCCCGTGGTAGTTTTATGAATGAATCCAATTATACTGGCATGTGTATATATGTAAAGTCAGCATGACAAATCATTTCATTTTCATAAAACTAACATGTACGTACCCAATATCCTGTATCAGGCCACAGCACCTAAAATGAAAAAAATAACAAAGTATAAAAGATAATCTTTAGATAATTTTCAAACTTTTCCGTGATTCAGTATAACTGTCTCATATTTTTGTGAAAATAATAACAAAATATAACAAAATGTTTTATTCTTGTGAAAATTTATGTGAATTTTAAAATAGTCCGTATATTCAAAATAGTGGAACACGTGCAAATTTAATTTCTTTTTGACAGGCACGTTTTTGTATTGAATTTCATTAAAAACCAAATAATCAGTTTTTTTAGTGATTTGTGACATAAATAAATTCAATTTTATACCTTGTGATCCACAGGTAGTGCTGATGAAAGTTCTAATTATTGATACTGGACTTTAAATCGTTTTAAATTTCTTTATTCTCTATGTTTATAAAACATATAAGAGAATGAAATTTTGTCAAAATATTCACAAGATAAATGGCTTGGAAATTAGTTCTTGTTGCGGCATTGTGTAAGAAAATGTCAAAAGAACGTCAATGCAACAGCTTTTGAACATTGAACACCACAGAAATGCAATTTGTTAACATAATATTAGATAGATTTTGACTAATACAAGGAATCAATGTACCGATGCTGCGTAGATTAGATTCGAGCAATATTTAGAACCAGCTCCAAAAACCTTTAATATATACCTGACAGTAAATGCAATTTGCTTACCAGTTGTTCGCATTACAAATTGTTTAGTGCTCAAGCATTTTGGACAGATCATAGAAATAAAACATAAGATGTTTGCACAATGAAAGACACCTGGAAATATTATCTTTACGAATGGGCGTATGTAACACACGTGCATTTTCAAAGTGAAAATTGTTTTGCACAATATTATGGAAGATGTTTCACAAGTTGTTACAAACGTATAATATCAATAGAGTTACAGTAGTCAAGTTTGCAAATAGATAACTATGAACAGCCGTTGTATGTTTTCTTAACTAGGGCGTAACAATGCGTATTAAGACAATGGTATATTAATTGTTATTTGAAATCCGCAGGTATTTTTCTTTATAATAGAAAATTAAATTCTAACGATTTTTTTTTCTTTTACTCATGAATAAATCATGATTTCTATATTCCAGTAATTTCTTTTTCCTCGTATTTCTATTATAAAATAGAATAGAAACTGCTATGGACCGTTCCAGTTTTGTTGATAAATTTCATCTAAATCCTCCCTCTATTGTTATTCTATTCATACCCAGGTCAAGTGCTCACAAGCGGTATCACAAACTTGGATTCAGTGTTGTTATATTTTCTGGTCCTTCAACATATGTGAAATAGAGTTCCGCTTAAGCCGGTGCAAGGGACCGCCTCGGTAGCCTATTGTTAATGTTGGTCAATTTTCTTTTGGGTGGCTGCATTCTTGGAACGTAGTTATTCCTATTTGATCCTTGGCTTTTAATGTATCAACAAATCAAAAATGTTGAGCAAAACATAATTCAAACAATTCCAAATCAAATCCAGCAACCTCTTTCAATATTATAATTCCAAGGATAATTTGAATTTAATAGAATAATATACAGACCTACAGCACAAATTCTTTCATACACCTAAAATAAAACAAATCTGTTGTTTGTCACCGTTACTCAGCTCTATCAAGTTTCATCAAATTTTAACTGTTAATTCTTCTGTTGTCCATGTTCTCTCTGTGCAGTCTATCATTGTATTAGTTAAAACAAATCTAATTCAGTGCATTCAAAGTTATTATAAACGTTGCAAAATAGAAGTATGAAAATCTGAATTGAATAGAGTTACAGACTGTACATTGTCTCTTGTATGCTACCCTCTGTGGAGTCAAAGTTATAGTGTCCAAAGTTTTTTTGACGTACACATGGAGGAAAGGGAATGATTTTAATTTTGCTTCATAACTATAAAAAGTAAAATCTAACAACGCTAAAGTTCTGTTGAGAATTGTGCAAGATCTTATTTCAACCGATAAGAATAATTGTATGCTTGAAGAATCTGCAAATTACATATACCTGCACAAAAACTTACATGATAGGCTGCCTGCGTCTATTAACAATTAATGATGCATTTCGAGTTGATTATAAAAGCAAAGAAATCAGATGGTTTTGCACTCAGACACCTTCTGGAAATGTTATATCTGCAGAAAAAGCATATGTTGCACACACTTCAATTTGTCTTGACACAAGGCCTTGAACTTTTTGTACGTTTGAGTATTGTTATATTTAGCAAAAGCGAAAACAGTTGAGGAGATAATAAGGCATTAAGGGACTATGGCGGCTCGTAATGCTGAAGAAGAGACGCTGAGAAATTACATACTTTTGAGAAAAATGTCTGCACCATTTATCAATGATACTTCTCGCATAACTTTTAGTTCTTAATATGCTCCTGAAAGAACCTCTGACATTCGAAAATATCAAAAGAAGTTAAAGAAGTAAAATTCTATTATAAATACTTAACAAACAGAAGCGGAAGTTCATATAGTTAGTTTTGGTTGAGTTATCCCCTTTTCAAAATAGTTTGACTGTGACGGGGTCGAAGTTCATATGATTATGTCGGAAAAGTTATCTCTTACAAAAATGTAATTGAAAAATAATGTTTCATGTAACTCCACTTATACATAAAATGTAAGCGAATTTTATTTTTGTTAACTAATTTGTATTTTTTCGGTGCCCCACTGCGTACCGATATTTGTTCGTTTTGTCGTTCGTTCGTGTGTTTGCTTTTTAATCGAATTGTGTGTGTGTGTTGGTAGTGTGCACATCTGCGTGTTGTGAGTTTCGTTTTGGGGAGGCTGCGTGTTTTGAAAAATGGCATTCCCTGTTTAATATTTATCCTTGTTTTTATTGCATTAAAATAAATGAAATCATGTGATTACTTTTATTAGATTTTCGTGTAATATTCACATGTGAATAAAAGCAGATGTTCCCAACAGTGTGTAAATTTTAAAAGTGTTTATAAAGTAATTTGAAAGATATTAGCAAAAACGCGTATGTTGCGTCAGAAAATCTTTGCATCTATCATTTATTTTTATAAATGAGCCGCGCCATGAGAAAATCAATATAGTGCGTTTGCGACCAGCATGGATCCAGACCAGGATATTCTAGGCGGGCGGAAACAGATAAATCCCAGCTTTACAGGATTTAGAAATTAGGAATTATAAGAACTCGAAATAGTTAGGTTTAAGTTGTTTTGTCTAAGAATCATAGGTTAATAACTTATTTTTGAAACTCCTTAAAATTTTCTGATAGACTTTAAACTTTAAATTGCCTAGGGCAGAATAATAACAAACACCACATATTCTGCAGCTGTATAGTGGCGTGTTTTTCATCCGAATCAAACGAGCAAAATATTTGCAAGAAACTTAATGATCCAGTATTAAAAGAGATTTTCTTTTTTTCAGTTCCTGTTTTGATTCACTGATTTGGCACCCGATAATAGTACAGTATATTACCGATACAGAGAGGGACGTTATCACAGGAAGGTAGTACAGTATATTACCGATACAGAGGGGGACGTTATCACAAGAATGAAAGATTAATCGTAATCAAGATATTATTGTTTTATCAAATTCGTCTAGAATACTTGTTCTTTAAGATGCTGTATTTTACCTGTTATAATTAAATTAAAATTATTAAATAATAATTAAATAAAACCTACGTGCAGCTACACATGTGAGAAATATCATTAAAATGGAACGCTTCAAATTCATTATCGAATAATCAATTGAAAATGATCCCAATACGCATCTGTCTTAACAGTAAAATGCATTATATTTCAGCACCAAACTTTTGAATCTAAGAATTACACCATATCGTATGTGTAAGAATATACAATTGCCGCAAAAAGATGACAAAAGGTATAGTTTAGCTATATCAACAAAAAAATAATGATATTTCAATACTTGGATGCTTACGAATGTCATATCTACAATAAAATAACCGATGCATTCCTAAATATATGCTGAAGATAGTATCACTATATTTTTGAAAGACATAAGTGTATTCCCTCTTGGCTTGATGGGTGGCTGAGTAATATTATCTAAACTTCCGGTCAAATGCATGAAGACGCAGTTTTCTACTAGAATCTAGTTTGAACCCAATTTGCCCTATGAAAAGGTTACACGACATTCATCTACCACCTCTTAACGCCATTTTTTCAACGGTATTTCAGTTATGTAACGGCGGGCAGCTAACTTAACCAGTGATCCTGGATTCTGTACCAGTACGAACCTGTTCTCCGCAAGTAACTGCCAACTTCCTCACATGAATCAGAGATGGAGGACGAATGGTATCAGACACAATATCTTTTATCAAATCGTCACGGAGAACATACACATCGCCCATGGATCGAACCCACGACCCCGCGTAGATCAGCGCTCTCCCTATTGAGCTAAGCGCGCGGACTCACGAAAAGTCTGACATCACTACTCTCACTATTGACCATAATTCTAATTGTGATATTGACTCGAACATAATAACAGTATCGTCAGCGTACAGCAAAATAAAAACCTTTAAAAAGTCACAAACTGCATAATCATTTTGCAATTTTGGAATAACTATTTCCAAATATTCTTTATATAAAAATGTCATATCGATTACGATTATTCAGGTATAGAGAATATAAAAACATGTGAGATGTTTTCTCCTGTTGAACTCCGGCATGTGAAAAAAGAGAAAACGCATAATTAACTCTAACGTAACACTTTCGTTAGTGTTGAAATTCAAAACTTTTTCCCAAAGATCTTTTTACCAAAATCGAATCAAATGCTTTTTTAATTCGATAAACACACAATATAACTTTTCCTGTTAGGAGCTAAATCATTTTTCATTTCATTGTGCTACATAACAGTTATAAAGAGGTAATTGGTTTCAATTAAATTAGCTTATTGTTTCAACTGAGTTTTGAATTCATATATACACGTAAAATAGTGTTGAATCTCTGTGGTCACAACACAAACTCATAGTTGTATTGAAAGGAACATAAATAATTTCATCGTTTTGTCCGTTGATAAAACAGCAGTTAACCGTTTAGTTGCATGTGTATAAATTGGCAAATACATTTTAGAGGAGAGAAAATGTACATTTTAATTTAATTTAGTAGTCTTAGGTAATTTCGAATTGTTTCATAATTTAAAGCATACTTCGTTATCTTTAAAATACAATGAATTAGTTATTCCTTGCCGCCTTTCCTGATCAAGTTCGTTATTTCTAAATTAATTTAAATATATTTTGCATGTTAAAACCACAGTTATTTGCACATAGTGTTTTGCATTACTCTTTTTAAACTTGCACTTAACATCAGGGCAGCTTAAAATAAGTTCAACGTTAAGTTGTCGGTTCAAACTTCACTCTGTCTAGGTAAGATATTCATTCAGTAGGCATGTGGGAAATCGTTTTACACAGGAGGCCACAGTACCTTAGCAGAAGATGTCGCCGTATACCAAAATTATGTCAATGTGACTAAAAGTTGTATGTCAAAGTTTTATTATTAAAAATATGAAAATGCAGCATCGATTACAGTACTACACTTTGAACTGTAAAAGAAATCGACCATACACTTGCAGCAAAATAACTGAGTGTTATTGCTGCAAGTGTATGATTGATTTCTTTAAAATGCGTTTGAAATGATGGAAAGGAAAGCCATCCTACGTATAACTGTCATACTTTGTGTGCATTTATATCAATGGAAAAATTATTTTCTTTTTGAAAACAGCTGTGACACATGAAATTTTCAGCATTGTTGACATAACGAGTTTGCACTTTACCACGACTTGATTTTGATTAAACTATATATTTTAGTCTAATAGTTAGAAAGTAAGGGAAAATTAAGCCCTTTTAAAGGGCCACATTTTACGGCTGGCAAACTTTAATCAACTAAAAGATGATATTTTAGACATATTGAGCATGACCAAACAACTAAATAATGGACACGGTTTTATGGAAGGTTATATAGTGGACAGCACATCTCGCAAACCTAACATCGGTGTAAGAGGACTCTATCTTGAAATCTTCGATTTACGATGACAAAAATAATAAAAGAATTGAGGCTATTGTAACAAGTAACACGTTACTGGTGCTCTTTCAAATAACGATCCGTTACTGAAAGTTACCGAAGAAATTGTCTTAAAAGAGTTTCAATTGTGGTAGAAGACATTTCTCCCGAAGACTACTAAGTAAAGTAAAGTAAATATATCAGTATTTTATCATATCGTTGCAATGTTTAAATATATATAACACCCATATTTCATTTTACCGATAAGATTAGAAAAGTTGTGAAAATGCACATTGCACGCTGTACGAGCTTGTTGTAAGAATTCATGATGCGTTTCAATCTGATACCACAAGAAAGAATCAGAAGTTGTCACATTGATGCACCGTCTTGAAATGTTTGCCAAAGAACATGTTTTACAAACAGTATTTTTCTTAGATTGGCACCTTCGTAATAATTATTGCGAGCTAAATGCGACTTTTTCCGTTCAACTTTCATTTAACAATCACATCTAAATCTAATATACGAACCAATTGGCCGTATATCTTATTATTAGGTAAATGTATAGGTTAAGAAGCAAATCAACAGATAGGAGGGACCCACATCAACCAGTCACATACTTAATATATTAACACTTGCTATAATCTTGTTGTTAGAATTTTTGATTAGAAGAATTGTGCTTGACTATTTAACCTATTAGTGCTTGTTGAGCTCAAATATTAATTAGTTTTGGTGTAATTTCGATGTAACTTAATTTTGATATTATATGGCACAAATGTGTCTTATCATGAGACGATTTTTCATATGCAACTTCCAGCCACTTGCTTCCTCCAACTTTCTAAGAATGTATCTAAACGGAAAAAAATTTTGGTAATAACACGTTTATCAAACGCACTAAATCATTAACGAAATCAATTAGAAGTACTATTTTTTATGTCTGGTTATTTTCAACTTCCAAATTTTGTTTGTTTCTGACATTTTTATAGCATGTAAAACATCAAGAATTATTATAACCAAGAATCCGGACAAACAATTTTGTTGTGTATCAAAGAAAGACCAGTTAATTAGACATGCGTGAGGTCTAAAGACGTTTTCTCATTAACATTAAACAGATGTTATACTCCTGCGTGAAAACAATTTTATATGCATTGCAATAAAACACGAAAATTAAGGAATTCATAAGTTTCAAGTTTTAATATTCGAATTCGTAGAAATTATAATTAATGTATTCTTTACAATTGTTCTTTTAAATTATACACGTAGTCACTCTGTTTAATGAACCGTATTTTATATAGTTGATGCTTGGCAACGTTATAAATCTCTTTTTGATTTCTAAATTAGGGATATACATCACAGCGTTATGTACGGAAATTTGATTTCATTGAGGATATATTATGATTAAGAAACCTATACATGTTTATCACAATATTTAGTTGATTAGTAATGCACTTTTATGTATTTCAGTTCAACTATCATAGATGCATTAGGTTCCAGATAAATTGTCAATTATGAAGTTGTGTTTTTGAATTCCGAAGTAATAATTATGCGCAGTTTGTAACAGATAAATTGGATGAAAGCCAGTCACTACATCTCATTTGAGCCAAGTAGATTTTTACACAAATTGTTATTTAGAAACTATAAATATCAAATAAAACTCTTGAAAACTTAGGCAGGTACTATCGTTTCTGTACACTGGGTGACCCCGTGGTCTAATGGTAACACGGATGACTGTAAATCAAGGTTCGGGATTTGAATCTGGGTCTAGAGATGCTCTTGAGTATCTCACACCGAGTATTGTACTTATCCCTCCAAGTCAAGATAAGGACTTAACCTTTATCAGTTATATACAATCGGCACGCGAAAGAACCAAACTGTATATTTGTTAAAAGACATGTCTCTATCTCACAAATGTCGCTCTTTCTGTTCTTGGGGCTTAACCTTTTTCTGTCTCTAAACTCATTCAACAAAAAATATGTCGTGTAAATGACTTCAAAACGATATAGGTAATCAAATGTAATGACATGTCATTTCAATCGTAAATTTGTGACCAATGCTTTCAGCCGGGGTTTCCATTATATTAAACATAAGTATAATTGCATTTTATACACTATTCCGGTAACCGTGTCATACATACCTGAAAAAAAAAAAAATTTGTATGGTTAGAGGGTATAACCTTCTGTCACCATAGAAGTAATCGAACACATATAGCACAATTTTGTGAAATAGTTCCGCCGAGCAGGCAGTATTTAATTAAATGTAGTACAACCTTTGTGTAAAAGGAGGTATCTTGTTCAAAATTGAAGATATGATATTTTATTGCATTTAGTGAAGTTTTTTGGTACCGGTAATATGAGTAGTTTTACTTAGTAAGTTTAGATGTTAACAAAATCTTTCTAAACATGTACATGCTTACATACGTTTTAATAGTAATACAAAGAGACAAACTTACAAAAAAGAGACTCTTTCGAAGATTTTAGAGCATAACATTCCATCGTCTGTTTTAACATAAACAAAGAATTCAAAGAACGTGTTTCATTTGAGCAAGATGTCAATTAAAACAAAATATAGCTTAAACAACGCGTAATTCATTTTGACAAATTAGAAGAATAAATTTTATCTTTTAATTAGTTGAAGACGCTAAAAGGTTTATGCATTTAGCAATAACTATGCAGCCATTCTGCCAAAATTTACCGATTTAGTATTTTATATGACATTTGTAAATTACTCTCGTGCTCTTACATCAACACTGACGCAGAATAAAGATTTCAAAGAGGAATTGTGTGTTCATAAACATTACGAAATCAATTAAGAAGACTGAAAATACTTTAGAACTGGGAGTACCTTAACGTGCATCAGTAAAGGTATGAACGATGAAACGAAGTAGAATTTCTTTTATGAAAATTTGTCAAAAATAAACACATAATTTCAAAAATGCAGAGTAACATTGTTTATCTTTGGCAATTCAGTTAATATATGGATCAATAATCATACAATATTCATACAATTGCATATGTTTTGTCTATGTATAAGCGAGCGCTATAAGTTTGTTTTTTCTGCATACGTTATGACGTTATGGTTTTTCAGGCAAAATATTTAATTAGACTGTGTGTATTTTGTGATATTTTTCTCAATTATTTCTTTAACGTTTATGTTGACAAATGTAACAGGATGATTTCCTGCATCAAAGATCTCAGGTTGTAAAACTCGACATTAACACAACGACAAAGACATTGTATTTAGACGGTCGGTGACACAAACACCAACAGCATTTTTTCAGCAGTTTCTCAATTCCAACTCCTTAACCCCCACCATAATCAAAACGTACCCTTTTTAAACAATACAGCTTATATTTTCTTGAAGAACATTGTCAGTGATGAATACAAATTACTTTTGCTTTCGCACCATTTTCCCTATTTAGTTCCCGTAAACATAAATGTGACCTGTTCTCTGTTAGGGCAAAAATACTGACACGTGCAAACAATGAAGTAAGAATTAAGAAGTAAGAATCAAGAAATAAGAGTTTCTCTTTGGTTTTGCTTTGGTGTACCTTCTGCCCAAAACGGCACATTTGGATCCATAAAGACATTTTGACTGTAGCCCAAGTGCCAATTATTAAACAAAAAAGTGTACCATTATGGCCCTTAGGCACACCATAATAACCATATATTTATTTATATTTCATATTTTCAAATAATACTGGCACGTCATAGTCTAAAAATCTGTTATGAACTTCACACAAGAAATTTACGTTGCTGTTATGATGTCAATCAGAAAGTTTAAACAGAAGAGATTGAGATTTCGTTACAAAATGAATAAGGCTGAGATATAAATCACATTTAGGCACATGACTCTGTTGCAACGTTCCAAGATAGAAAAAGGCATATCGTCATGATCTAATCTTGTATTAGACGAAAAGAACAATAATGTAACGTGTAAATACAAATCTTTTCACTACTCCCAAGATTGATTCTACGTGATGGAACGGATAGATTCAAGCGATTAAACCATTCTGTGAAATGAATGAAAAACGAATTTTATATTTATCGATTATTCTAACGATAAATGATGCTTTTCCGGCTGATCTTGTTATAAAACAGATATGCATTTTCTTGTAACGAAAGCACACGCTGCTTTTAAGGTAGCAGTCAAACAGCCTAAACGTTAGGAGCATAAGACGCACAGGTAAAATTTTTGCGACATTTGGAACACTTTGAACTCATCATACCTTTGTAAGTGTCGATTTTGGCGTATATTGCTGACGAAGAGACGGATTGAGTTACTTTGAGTTACTTTGACATAAAATATTACCATCCAATAGTGACAACAGTGACAACTAGAGTTGTCACAGGAGTGACGAATTATACACCCACAATATGGCCTTGTCACAGAACTAAGCCAATGTCAAAGGCGAACTTGCTTAACCTTTGACCTACTGACCACAAAATCAATAGAGGTCATCTGCTAGTCATGATCAACCTCCCTATGAAGTTTCATGATCCTCCGCTCAAGCGTTCTGAAGTAATTGTTCGTAAAAGGTTTTAATGACCTTTGACCTTTGGAACTCAAAATCAATACGGGTCATCTGCTTGACATGACCAAACTCCAGATTAAGTTTCCTGATCCTAGTCCCAAGCATTCTCAAGTTATTGTCCGAAAACTGTTTAAATGTTCCGGGTCACTGTGACCTTGACCTGTGACCTACTGACCTCAAAATCATTAGGGGTTATCTGCTAGTCATAACCAACCTTCCTAGGCCCAAGCATTCTCAAGTTATCATCCGGAAACCGTTAAACTGTTCCGAGTCACTGTGACCTTGACCTTTGACCTACAGACCTCAAAGTAAAACTTGACCTGTATTTCATGATGTTACACCTGTGTACCAAAATTTATGATCCTAGGCCCAAGCGTTCTCAAGTTATCTTCCGGAAACCATTTAACTGTTCCGAATCCATTTGACCTTGACCTTTGACCTACAGACCTCAAAGTCGAACTTGACCTGCATTTCGTGATGTTACACATGTGTACTAAAATTTTTGATCCTAGGCCCAAGCGTTCTCATGTTATCATCCGGAAACCATTTAACTGTTCCGAGTCACTGTGACCTTGACCGTTGACCTACAGACCTCAAAGTCAAACTTGACCTGCATTTCATGATGTTACACCTGTGTACCAAAATGTATGATCCTAGGCACAAGCGTTCTCAAGTTATCATCCGGAAACCATTGAACTGTTCAGGGTCACTGTGACCTTGACCTTTGACCTACTGAACCCAAATTCGAACTTGACCTGATGTTACACATGTGTACCAAAAATTATTCAAATTGGTCAAGCCTTTCATGAGTTATCATCCGGAAACCATGCACCACCAACGGACCGACCGACCGACCGCCAAGCTCACTCCTATATACAACCCCCCCCACACACCCGAACTTCGTTTTGTGGGGGTATGATTAAAAACAATTCTAGTGCATAAGTGTAATTGTTAACGTTGAATGACCAATTTTGTCACGCAGACAGAGGCTGTATAGCCGAGTATAAGAAAACAGTGCATGTTGTCTTTTTTTTATTTAAAAAGAACATAAAACATTAATTAACACAGTTATGTTTAACACATATGGTATTCATTTTCTTTTGTCTGTCAAGAATCCTATAAATATGTATTAAATATCGCGTCTGTCAAAAATAACGTGGTTTTGGAGTATAAATAAATGGAAAACAATGCTCGTGTAGTTTGGAATTTAGCCTTTTCTTGTCTGATGGAAAAAGTACACAAAAAACATTCTTGATGTTTGGATCTTAAACATACCTCAAGCATTTTATAAAATTTGTGGAATATTTATGCCCAAACATATTGCTGTTGAGTCTATGTCAGCGTCTTAATGATATTTTTTCTAACTATCTTCAGTCATAAGCATTGGTTTAGTTAATATTCAAGTACTTTAAAAATAAAACATAACTAATTCTTTTGAGTCTACAAACTTGACATACATTTTGAGTCGAGTCACTATAAAAATATCCAATGAGCATCTTCAACTAAAATAGCTAACTGTCAGATACTATTTAAATGTAGAACATCATCATCAATATGAATGCAAAAATTTATTCGGACATGAGAACGCTCTTAAGATTCACCAGAACTAAAGTGGCGGGAAAACAGTAGTTTGAAGCACCTGAAACCAGAGAGCAACAGAAACAAAATGTAGCCAAACATTGACTGTTAGCAAGATACCTTGCGCAACGATATACATAATATAAATGACTGGTTGCATGTACACAAAATGTTGCACTGATTTATTTGACACATACAAAAGAGATAGGATAAATCCAGTGTGGTATATTTGTAACCCTGTACAACCATTTAATCTTTATCCTGCTGGACACGTTTGATTCTGCCTTTACGACCAGTGTAGATCATGATCAATCTGAAGTTTGACTGTTTACCATTCAGTCAGTATCTTTTTGGTTAGCACAGTTAATGTTTAATATAAAATAATTATATATGGAACATTTAAAGATCAATTATTTATACCAAAGTATTTGTCTTATTTCCTTCCTCGACCTCGCAGAATTTACAACCTGCCGCAATAAGCTTACATGATACTTGTAATATAATCAAAAAGTTGAAAATGAAATATTCAATTAAGTCCAGCCTTTCATATTGTATCCACTTATACTAAAGGGGGGATGAATTCATTCCGTATTCAAACATAGTAATCATTTTAAAATTGTTATCATTTCTATTGATTCTTCGAATTGAAAGTTTTTATTTAAGAAATAATAAATATGTGCCTATATTTTATCAGTTAATAAAATATGGGCAGGAGTTCGGATGCGTAATAATTAAATCACGAGTGCGTAGCACGAGTGATTTAATATTCGCATCCGAACGACTGCCCATATTTTATTAACTGATAAA
This sequence comes from Mercenaria mercenaria, assembly GCF_021730395.1. Taxonomy (NCBI): domain Eukaryota; kingdom Metazoa; phylum Mollusca; class Bivalvia; order Venerida; family Veneridae; genus Mercenaria; species Mercenaria mercenaria. The sequence goes on from NC_069378.1 coordinate 7,615,493, forward strand.
ATTATTGGAACATATTTATTATTTCGATTCTAACCACGTAAATTCTTCGCATTTTACAGCACTACATTTTAGTGCGATTGTCATTCGGCTGGCCATATGCTATTATAAAAACCTCCCCACGAATGGAAAGCGTTGCATCAAACGGAATTTTCCGATATTCAGTAAATTTTTATTAAAGTATTAAGTAGTTATTGCCGTGAAAATGTTATTTTCAATAACATCAAAGGTCGGATATAGAAATCAGAGGTAAATACTTAATTCAAGGTTTATATATGCAGTTTCTAAAAATAGTACACGTCACCTACATGATGGCACTGAAACATACACGCCAGAACATTGCCGCGGCATATAAACACGTAAAAACTTGAGTCTGGAAGATTGGAAAATTAATTATAATTTATTTACTGTCAAAGTAGAATCTAGTTGACATTTGTGGTGCCTACAACGCAGAAATTGTAAACTACACACACGACCAGACATAGATGCACTGGTGTTGAAGTTGAAACTTACCGGGCTGAAACATATTCTTACGGTAAAATATAAACAAATAAATTCATCAGTTAGATATTGTTTGTTTCAGAAAATTTGATGTACTTTTTATTACTACTACATAACACTGAAAAAGTCGAGTATTTAGTCGGTATATAACGGAAGCAGAGTAGAATCTCAGTCGTGTTACAATCGTAGGGCGGAATGGAAGAGCTATATTTTATCGTAGATTCATGTATAGGCGATTTCGCTATATGTTTATATAGCAACTGCTGCGGATCGTGTTAGAATTGAAAATATGAAATGGCAGCGGTCAGATTTAAGAGAGAGAGAGAGAGAGAGAGAGAGAGAGAGTTGAGGGGGCGTGTAGCAGCAGGGAAGAGTGTTCTAGACTTGAAATCTTGTTCTATTTTTGCGGAATTCAGCTTTATCATAATTATTCTATTGAATAACGGATAATGACTTTGCGCACGATACAGTTTCAATATGAAAATGATCCAGCATGTAAAGTAAAAAATAGAAAATTATATATTTATATTAGCAGGAAGGTCTAATACGTATCAGTTGTTCTAGACATTAGGTATTTCCCATCAGTAGTAGTTAAAGTCCTTGGTTCATATATAACGAATTTACATTTTTTATTACTACACGTTCATCGTTTTAAAAATAAATGTCCATTAAATTTCCAAATATATTCTTACAGATTTTAGAATACTAGATATCTTGTGAAATTTTTATTTTCGTTTCACAAGACAGCTCCGCCACGTGATATATTAATCCGTGTTCGTTCATATATAGTGGCATTGATGACCGAAGGCATTAAATTGTATCATATCAAAGCCATCTTATATGCTTCAGTAAATTTTATGATCCGCTCTAATTAGGGAACCTCGAAAGGATTTCCTGTTCTGATAACCTAGGTGACATATGTTTTATCATGCCATTTTGCATAAAAGTTACGTAATGATTTCCGGTAGATCACTTAAAGCAGCAACTTCAGTGACATGGAGCCGTTCGATTCCCCCACCCATCCCCAATTATGTACATGCCATTAAAGTCGGAGAAAAATAAATACTATTATTATTTATATATATATTATTTGAAGTTGTAGAAAAAATAGATCTATGATAACAAATGACATTTTAAAATGTAAAGTACAAGTTTTATATGCGTATGATGTGTGGAATTGGACTTGAAATGCTTGTTCTTTTCTGACGAAAATAAGAATAAAGCAGGCTTTTCAGGTAAGATATAATAAAAAATATACATGTCTTTAATCAAAGCATATATACAGTAGAATAAATTACTTGACTGAAATCATCTTTACAGTGGCAAAACATTTCGTAATATAATGAAAATATTATGTATGTTTCCTTAAAAGTAATAATTCAATCATAAACTTTATAAATATCTTCCTTTGTAACATGTATTTTGATTGACTAATTTATTTAAAAGTGTAACTCAAGCGAGCGATACGCGCTAAGCGTATAAATGTGTACGCTAAGCGTATATTTTACCCGGTAAACGCGTAAAAATACACGGTGAGCGTGTACTTTTATAGATCTACCGATTGAAATACACGGTAAGCGTGTAAATTTACACGCTAACCGTGTACTATGGTATCGCTCGAGCGATTTAGACTTTTGACCCAAACGGTACGTCATATGTTTCAATATAGGACTTAAAGCAGGATAGGGGTTGACGTTTCATGTTTATGTGGAACTTCGTATTTTTACATTTTACGACTTTCAATCAATATACTGTGAAACAATAATCATGCTAAAAGTACACCTTCAATTTGAGTGAGCCCATGTACAATACATCGATTACATAGAGGGTGAAACGAACAAATACATAAAATCATAAAATTATATATTTGTTAGTTATGAACAAAGTGTGTTAATATTTGTTCAAACGATATTAATCTTGGTTTGAATCAAATAAATGGAAAATTCATACAATAGATTTATTGAGATTAGCCTTATGTATCATTAGAAATTTATTTTCATGCGTTTACGTGCACCTGTACAAAATAATTAACTTAAAATAAAAGGTTTAAATACTGACAATACTCTTCAGACTGAGAGATTTTATAGAACTTCTGATTTCTCTTAATTTATCATCAAAGTTTTCAAAGTATAGTCATGACGGTTTTGAATTGAATTTTCAAACAAAATTTGGAATACATTCAAGTGAAAGACACTTTAGCGAAAAATTATAAACGTATATTTCTGATAATACTCTTAACATGCTTAAGAAAATGAATCGGTCTGTGAGTCCTGGGATAACTAGAGGTATATATATCATTCTGTTAATTCTGTGCTTTATCATAAAATTAATGACATTAAAAATATGTTAGACCCACATTTGTATTTGAAAATATTATATAGTAAAGCACAGTATAAATGTTCTCTTCCACTAAAATGGAAGTGTTTTTAACAAATGGCATCTAGTTTAGAATGTTGCTTACAATTAAATATATCTAGTTAAGTTCCATTCATTTGGATTTAACAGTAAGTACTGATCTTATTAATACATTACGAAAAACTGTCACTATATTTCATTTTCGCATTAAAACTAGACCGGCATCAATCATTTGTCTTAATGTGTTTTCCAGTTACAACTCATCATTGATTTACAAACCGTCAGCGAGATTAGAGCCATTGTTGTTTGTTTGTTTGATTTTTGTTTGTTTTGGGTTTAACGCCGTTTTTCAACAGTATTTCAGTCATGTAACGGCGGGCAGTTAGCCTAACCAGTGTTCCTGGGTTCTGTACCAGTACAAACCTGTTCTCCGCAAGTAACTGCCAACTTCCCCACATGAATTATCAGAGGTGGAGGACTAATGATTTCAGACACAATGTCGTTTATCAAATAGTCACGGAGAACATACGCCCCGCCCGAGGATCGAACTCGCGACCCCGCGATCCGTAGACCAACGCTCTTACCTACTGAGCTAAGCGGTCGGGTTTCACTCCTTAGCCACTCGACAGTTCTAATACGATGCGAAGACGCAAATATATGATTCGAAGGCGCGAAAATACGATGCGATGAAGCATTTGTACATGGCGTTCTATCATGTTTACATCGTATCAACGTAATATCGCCCATCGGCCTTAGAGTGAAATTACGTTATTGCGATGCGAAAGCGCGATTTAATCATCGCGTTATCATACATTGAAAATGTCGCCTTCAAGTCGACCGGACGCTAGTATTTCAAATCTACAGAGCGAAGGATGGGCCTTACAGAAAACCGTATTGTTGATTTATATCTTAGCAATACGCGCACAAAGATGTGATAAAGTGCATTGTTACTATTTTAATTCCGACGTGTTTATATATACAAATGTCTTGCGCCAAATGTTGCCCACCTGCTTAATGTTAACATGTTTACCTTATATTGCAATGCAGTTCTGTCAGGAATGTGTTAAAAAGAACATCGGGTTAGTAGTCTTTCAAATTCATTTGTTTGAAATTTAACATGACAAATTTCATCGCATGCCTTCACTTTTTTAACTCGATATTTTGAATGTTCGCCGTACGTCTCAAGTTTGTGCTGCCGTTTGATCAATTCTAGACAAGGACTACCTTCGTTGGGCGTAAGCTCTAAAAATCGTTCAAACTTTACTCTCATCTTAAAAGATGAAAACAATGACTAAGCTATGTTTTCTGAAAATGTTGATGTAATTAAGTTATGCTTACTCAAACATATATTTATTTTCGTTGTACAATTCGTAAAAATTCAAAAAACATTTTAGAAACTAATTACATGGGCGGTCTGTTTTATGTTTGATTATATATGTTCTGTTAAGTCTTAAATGACAAATAAATGTAAAATTCAAGTTTTCTTTCAATATCAATTACACCAAAAACGAAAGATCATACCTACAGCTGCGTGTGATTCGAAGTCAGCGGCCTTTAACCATTTGGCCACAAAGGTCCCCTCATAACATTACTCAAAAATAAAAAAGTAAACATCGAAATTCAAGTTACTCTTATATACAACGTATAGTAGTTGTTTGAATACATATATGCCGATTGGCATCTAAAAATTATAAAGAGAAGAAATGCGCTAAAGGTTGATTTCATTTGTACTTTGTAACAATGCTTCGAGAAAGTTTCCATGGAAATAGATACATGTATAATCAAATACTACTATAAAGGTCTTTCAGAAACTATTTGAAGACTGCAAAATCTGTCAACGTCATTTTTGTTTTAAATTACACCTTTTCTTACACGTAATTGCAAAACGTGTTCTGTTATTTTATGTTCTATGTGTTTTCACCCACGCAGTGAAAACTAAACCTGCCCAATGGGCGTAATTACGCTCAGAAAAACTTTTGAAGTGTTTCACGCAATATCATATGGAAATCTTTCATTTTTACAGAGAACACAAACAGAAATTGTATAATTATCATCCTTACGTAATTTATCATGGCAGACACTCAGAACGTTAATTTCTGACTTTTTGTTAACGCCCAGACAATGTTATAATATGGGCAGCACCATGAGAAAACCAACATCGTGGCTTTGCGATCAGCATGAATCCAGACCAGCTTGCGCATCCACGCAGTCTGGTCAGGATCCATGCTGTTCGCTTTTAAAGCCTATTCCAGCCTTCGCATCCGCGCAGTCTGGACAGGATCCATGCTGTTGTTTTTATAGCTTATTGCAATTAGAGAAACCGTTAGCGAACAGCATGGATCCTGACCAGACTGCGCGGATGCGCAGGCTGGTCTGGATTCATGCTGGTCGCAAAGCCACTATGTTGGATTTTCTCATGGCGCGGCTCATATTTAGTTCATTAAGCACAATACTACGTCGTAATTCTTTCAAATTGAATATTTAAGCATGATATAATGCATTCGGAAAAATGTTTACGAGCAAAACATGCACATAGAAATAAATCAATCTGAGATGAAATATTTGTGCACAAACCACCGACACTAATTATGTACAGGGTGGTCTTGCATTAACATGCATCTTCAAAGCGTACAAAAACGTAAAACCATATTTTCCAGTAGACAGAATCCCTCGTAACTTTAGGACTGACGAAAATGATAAAATAAAAAATATTTCAACTAATGGAAGGAAAAGATAGCAAATGATTACGAAATCATACTGTTTTTCTGTCTCCGTCAGTAGCAGCTAATTACATTCTGATTATTACTTATGGTCATGCAATAAATGTAGATATTTTTTCTCTTTCATGACGTTTCATGATGCAGACGTGGTAGAAAAAAATGCGATTTCATGCAATTAGTGCTAAACGTATTGTTTGTTTAGCTATGCTTTAAGCATTTCAATCATGGTAAGGTCATATGACGAATTTAAAGCTCTCGTATACGCGTGTGTCGAATCGTCATAGATCTTTGTTGCCCCACAGATCATGGTTCCTCTTCGTGAATGCTTATGTATCAAACCCAATCGTCAAAAAACCTTGGTGTCGCTACGTAAACACTTATGTGTCAAACCGTCATAGATGCTTTCTTCTCATATCATCATTGTGTATCAAGTCAGATGGTCATAGAGCCTTAGTTCCTCTGTGTGTACACTTATGTGTCATAGCGTCATAGATGCTTAGTGCCCCTTTGTGAACGCTTATCCGTCAAATTGCCATTAATATTTGGTGACTTTGTGAACTCGTATGTATCAAATCGTCATAGCTCCTAGGTGCCTCTTCACGAACGTTTTTGTATCAAATCAAAATTGTGTCGCTACGTAAATTCTTTGTGCCTTGCAAATGAACGCTTAAGTATCAGGTAAAATCGTAATAAATCCTTTGTGACTCGTTATGAAAGCTTATATACCAAATCAAATAGTCATAACTTATTATAATGTTTTATATCTTATAATATCATTCCATGTAAACATACATTTTATACCGAAATAAATCTATTTATGGAGCCAAGGTTCCTCTTTGTGAACACATAAAAAAAAAAATTATGTGTCATACAGTCATAGATCATTAGGTTTTCTTCGTGAACGCATATGTATAAAATTGTATTAGATATTTGGTGCCACATTTTGAACACTTATGTGTTACATCGTCATAAATCCCTAATTTTTCTTGGGGCCTCCGTGGCCGAGTGGTTAGAGTCGTTGACTTCAAACCATTTGCCCCTCATCGATGTGGGTTCGAAACCTCATTTGGGGCGTAGAATTCTTCACGTGAGGAAGCCATCCAGCTGGCTTACGGAAGGTCGGTGGTTCTACCCAGGTGGCCGCTCGTGATGAAATAGTGCACGGAGGGGCACCTGGGGTCTTCCTCCACCATTAAAGCTGGAAAGTCGCCATATGACCTAAAATTGTGTCGGTGCGACGTTAAACCCAACAAAATAAATAAATAAATTAATTTTTCTTCCTTTAATGACTTCGATCAATATTGATCATCACGTCATGCGGGTGGCAATTTGTACAGTCAGAAAAGTTGATAAAAAACTACAAATATATAATACTGTTAATAAAAGAATAAGTAATTTTGAAGCCAAAATCGCTCTGACAGCCAAATTATATGTTTTAAAAAGGGGTAGCCGACACAACCTGTTAAAACTATGTACAAGGCTATATTACCTTACATTGACATAATGGCCTTCTTAAAAGAGTCCACTGTACTAATGGAGACAGTTGACTCAGACAGGCCATTCCAGACTGGTATTAACCTAGGAAAGAAAGAGTACTTAAAACAGTCTGTATGTGGAGAAGGTCTATGGTATTGGCGGGGATGACTGTGTCTGGTTCTGAGTGGCCTAGTTATAATAGGGGTCAGATACCTATCCTTATCGATACAGACTAGATTGTTATGTATTTTGTAGAAAATGGTTAAACTTGAGACCTCTCTTCTTTGCTCTACACTATCCAAATCTAATTCTGTCAACATGTCACCCATATGACTGTCCTACGCCACCTCCTACATGCCCATCTTGCTGCAGTGCGTTGCACCTTTTCAATCCTCTATACATTCTGTTGGGTGTAAGGATTCCATACTGGGGACGCGTACTCAATTTGGGGTCTAACCAAGGTTTTGTATGCCAAAATTCTTGTCCCCTGTGGGGCAAAGGAGAGGTAACGACGTATGAAACCCAGTGTTCTAGTAGCCTTGCTAGCTACATTGTCTATGTGTTTGGACCAGTCCAGAGTATCGGTGATAGTTACACCAAGGTACTTAGCAGTCAACTGCCTCTAGGACTTGACCATGGAGCAAATAATTATGTTTAATAAGGTTGGCCTGTTTATGTCTAGAAATTCTCATAACTTCGCATTTGGCCACAAAAAATTTCATTAACCAAGTTTGCTCTCACTGTTGCAATTTATTCAAACCATCTTGTAGGTTCAGACAATCTGAGTAGGAATGGATATCGCGATTTAAAACGCAGTCATCAGCAAAAAGACGCACTGTTGATATGATACCCTCAGGTAGGTCATTAATAAACAAGAGGAATAGCACCGGTCCAAGAACTGAGCCTTGGGGAACACCAGATACTACAGAGACTGGGTCAGACTCTGCACCATCAAGGACTACCACCTGAAACCTGTTATTTAACAAAGATTCAATCCATGTAAGGGTGGAATCCCGTACACCATAAAATTTTAACTTGTGCAGGTGTCTCTTATGAGGCACTTTATGAAAGGCCTTGGCAAAATCCATGATTAATATATCGGTTTGGACATGTTTCTTGGTTTTACTATTATCCAGGTTGTGGGCCAAGTCATGGACAAATTGTACTAGTTGCGTCTCACACGACCTTTTCTCAACCGTGTTGAAAGTTTGACAAAATGTTAGACAATGAAACGTGTTTCATTAAGTTACTTACAATTATGTGTTTAAGGACTTTACACGAAATATATGTAAGGGAAACCGGTCTGTAATTGATCGGGTTATACTTATCACCCTTCTTAAAAATAGAAGCTACTGAGGCATTACGCCAGTCATTAGCGCATGGAAAGGTTAACGATGATAGACAATATGTCTGCAAGCTCAATTGAACACTTCTTAAGTTTACGGGCATTAATACTATCTGGACCTGACTTATGTGGGTTAAGTTTATTCAATAATTTAAGGACCTCATTACTCTCAACATGTATGTCTGACATTGATGGGTACATGCTAGGCCCCATATCGGGCATTTTTAAGTTATCTTCGACAGTAAAGGCAGAATAAAATTGTTTATTCAAAATATAAGCCTTATCTTTATTGTCTATTTTAAGGATACTATTGTCTCTAAGATAAAGTGCTCAAGGTGAGCTATTGTGACGTCGTGCGTCGTGCATCGTCCGTCGTGCGTCAACATTTGCCTTGTGAACACTCTAGAGGCTACACTTGTGGCTTAATCTTTATGAAACTTGGTCAGACTGTTAGTCTTGATGATCTCTAGGTCAAGTTTGAAACTGGGTCATGTTCGGTCAAAAACTAGGTCAGTAGACTAGATCAAAGGAAAAGCTTGTGAACAATTTAGAGGCCACATTTGTGACCCAATCTTAATTAAACTTAGTTAGAATGTATGTCTTGATAATCTTTAGGTCAAGTTCGAAACTGGGTTATGTGGAGTCAAAAACTAGGTCAGTTGGCCAGATCAAAGGCAAAGCTTTTGAACACTCTAGAGGCCATATTTGTAATCCAATCTGTATTAAATTTGGTCAGAATGTTTATCCTAATGATCTCTAGGTCAAGTTTAAAATTGAAATATGTGGAGTCAAAAAGTAGGTCAGTAGGCCAGATCAAAGGAAAAGCTTGTGAACAATCTAGAAGCCAATGTTTTGAGTCAGTCTTTATGAAATTTGGTCAGAATGTTTGTCTTGATAATTTCTAGGTCAGTTTCGAAACTGGGACATGTGGGATCAAAAACTAGGTCAGTAGGTCAGTAGGCCAGATCAAAGGAAAAGCTTGTGAACACTCTAGAGGCCACATTTGTGACCCAGTCTACATGAAACTTGGTCAGAATGTTTGTCTTGATAATCTTTAGGTCAAATTTGAAACTGGGTCATGTGGGGTTAAAAACTAGGTCAGTAGGCCAGATCAAAGGAAAAGCTTGTGAACACTCTAGATGCCGCATTGGTGACCCAATCTTAATGCATATTGGTCAGAATGTTTGTCTTGATGATCACTAGGTCAAGTTTTAATCTGGGTCATTTAGGGTCAAAAACAAGGTCACATGGTCAAATCAACGGAAAAGTTTGTGAACACTCTAAAGGCAAGTTTGTGAACAATCTAAAGGCTACAGTTGTGACTCAATCTTTATGAAACTTGGTCAGAATGTTTGTCTTGACGATCTCTAGGTTAAATTTGAAACTGGCTCATGTGGGGTAAAAAAAAGGTCAGTAGGCCAGATCAACTCTGGTGAGCGATATATAGGGCCATCATGGCCCTCTTGTTTAAGTTATTAACATATGGCCAGAATTTTTTATTGTTACATTTATCACCTTCTAGGGAGCGTACCCTTTCCTCAAAAATGTTATTGACATATTTATAATGGGCATCTTTTACCTTTTGTACGTAGGATCTCATTTCCTTAAATGTGTCGTATATGTGGGGGTCCTTTCTCTTACGAGCTTTCTTAAAGAGACGATCACGTTTCCTGATCAGACTTTTTATATTATTATCAACCCACGGGTATCCTACCCGGGTCCTGGACATTTTTGATGGTACAAACTTATCAACTGCTGACAAGACCTTAGTCTTGAATTCATTCCATAACTCCTCTACTGAGTTCAAAGATGAGTGGGACAGTACTTGGTCTCTGAATTTACCCAGATAATCCTATAAACCAGGATATCTGCACGCTGATATAAATGGATTTTCCTGGGAGATTGCAAAGATCTTTTGGACTTAATGTCGTATTCAAGAAAGACAATATCGTGATCCATCTTACCAATAGGTGGAAGGGATTTTACTCTAATGACAGGACCAGGATTATTCGTTAAAGCAAATCTAAGGTCCTATCGTTACGAGTAGGTAAATTAACGACCTTGCTTAGACAGTGTTCCTTAACAATGTCAATAAGCTGGTTCTGAATATGGCTCTGTGGAGCACCGGGATGGACTGACAAGTTCTCCCAGTCAATACTACCACAGTTAAAATCGCCACCAAGTAAAATGTTTGCATTTTTATTTGAAATAATGCGCCTTAGGGAAAAATTCAGTTGTTCAAAATAATCTAGATCAACCTTATCCGGAGGTCTATAAAATGAACAAAGGTATAACGATCTAGCTCCAGCCACCTCAAGTCGGCACCATATAAGTTTGCAATTAGAATCTAGTTCTGTTATCTCAATACAGAGAAGATCCCTTTTAAAGGCTACAAATACACCACCATGACAATCAGACCGGTCTTTCCTTATTGCATCATAATCATCTGAAAATATTTCTGAATTTCCTATACTAGGCTTTAGCCAGGATTCCGTTCCAAGGATAATGTCAGCCTTAGTAGAATCGATCACGGTATATAATTCCGCTTTCTTATTCTTAATCGATTGACAATTCATTATAAGTACCCGTAATGGATGATTAAGCATAGCTTTCCCTTTATGCTTACCTGCTTTAACCTGTGCACCTAGGGGAGAGGACGTTGTTTTTAGGGGACCAATATCATCCGGTAAAGGACTTAACGTACTATCATACTCTGACAGAGATTCAAACCTATTAATTACAGAAGTACAACTCACTGAGTCAAATACTGATGAGGAGAAGTTGGGCAGGCCACATCTGTAGCACGTTCAAGAGACATTTTGGTTTATAGACTTATTAAACCAGCTGTACATAGTAGTGTTCATTCCCTGGCAGTCAATGTGAAACCATGTTTCACAGGAAACACAGACTAATCCACGATCCTCCCACCCCACGTTCCTATCACATACCCCACAAGGGTTTTGTGCTGGCCCTGGGTTCAATTCACAGTTACCTGCTGAACTAAGAAGCAGTACAACTAAATACTTACGGAAGCTTACACCTTTTGTATCACACGCCGTTTTAGGTTTAATTGCAGGTGTTGGTAATTTAATTAAATTTGCTAATAGGTCATTTGAGGAAGACACATTCTTATAATCAGGAGTATGGTTTGTACGAGATAAGGAAGATGAATAGCTGAGCACCGCAGCAACATCAAGCAGTAGCACCGTAGGTACGAAAGCCAGTAGTGATCTCATGTTTACTTTTGGGCACCAGACAACCCACAATGGTAAATCCACGCTAAAATAAGGGGAAATAGCCTATGGTTTGGCTGGGGACAAAAGACAAAAATACACAAAGGACGTTAAAAATCCAGCCCACTCGGCCAAAATGTGGCAAAAACACAGCGTATCCCTTGCACACTCAAAGAAGACAGGTTCGTATCAGCTAGCTCTGAAGCAAATTAACAAAAAAAAACTTCAGAGCTCTTTTTTGCAACCATCTGACCGCGCATGCGCACACCCTTCCCCATGTCTTGCGTGCAGAGTAATGTCACAATCTGTTTTGCTCTGATTGATTTATTTTACTTATGAATTGATTAGTCATAAAAGCTAGTCAAGTACAGTTCATTTAAAAATTATCATTTTATTTTCTACAGAACGATATAGTTGCCATTAAGTTATGGTGTTCCGTTTTAGATTTATCAGCATGTTTTATTCTTGGCATTCGCTTTATGTCTGGGAGATCGGATAAATGACATTCCGACATACTTGTTTCAAGGTGAATGTGTGACCTACTTGTTAAATAGGTGATAGAAAGCATTCGCTAAAACTTACATTGAACAGTAATATTGAAGAATAACATAAGAAAGTATTACGGACCTTTAAACAACCTTGATGTCAATAAAATCAGTCAACTTGGAAAATATACTTTCTTACCAACATATCGACGCTATATATGAAGGCTTAATCTATGCTGTGTATTTTCATCACCTTGCCTATTTCCTATAAGTATATACAAAATGACAAGGATCTAGCAGAAAAGGCCAAAGAACACAGCTCCCTCAGAAACCAAACGCGATAACAGTGTATGTTAATTGATTATTCCTGATTTATAGTTCTGACTACAGGACCTTTGTGAACAATTATGTAAAAGGTATGTAACAACATAAATTAGCACTGTTTCTAGCAATACATTATAGTACGATAATGTAAAAAGATGTATCAACTGTTTGCAGCAGCATCTTTGTAATATGAGAGCTTCTGTCAAATGACTAACGACTATGATATTCCTTTTATCTACAGGTAATGCTCGGATCAGTGTGCAGACGGTATTGAAATTTTGCGGTAAGTTCTTTGATGCAACAGGAAACAAGAGATCACAGAGTGATCTTGGCGCCCACCAATGTGCCATTTTTGAGTGTTCCAAATTTCAAGACTTACTGACTAGCTCAAGGTCAAATTTCATTTCCGTACACAACACAAATCTATGCAAGTGGTCCAAATTTGAAGGCTGTAGCTTGAGAAATGTGAAAGTAGGTCACTAGGTCAAAATCAAGGTCAAATTTTACTTCGGAATACAAAACTATGCATGTGGTCCAAATATGAAGCCTGTACCTTCAAAAATGTGAAAGTAGGTCACTAGGTCAATGTATAGGTCAAAGTTTGTTTCGGTACACAAAACTATGCATGTGGTCCAAATCTGAAGGCTGTAGCTTGAGAAATGTAAAAGTAGGTCACTAGGTCAAAATCAAGGTCAAATTTTATTTCGAAATACAAAACTATGCATGTGGTCCAAATTTGAAGCCTGTACCTTAAAAATGTGAAAGTAGGTCACTAGGTCAATGTAAAGGTCAAAGGTCATTTCAGTACACAAAACTATGCAAGTGGTCCAAATTTGAAGGCTGTAGCTTGAGAAATGTAAAAGTAGGTCACTAGGTCAAAATCAAGGTCAAATTTTATTTCAGAATACAAAACTATGCATGTGGTCCAAATTTGAAGCCTGTACCTTCAAAAATGTGAAAGTAGGTCACTAGGTCAATGTCAAGGTCAAAGTTTTTTTCGATACACAAAACTATGCATGTAGTCCAAATTTGAAGGCTGTAGCTTGAGAAATGTGAAAGTAGGTCACTAGGTCAAAATCAATGTCAAATTTCATTTTGAAACACGAAACTATACATATGGTCCAAATTTGATGCCTGTACCTTCAAAAATGTGAAAGTAGGTCACTAGGTCAAAATAAAGGTCAAAGTTTTTTCCAGTGCACAAAATTATGCATGTGGTCCAAATTTGAAGGCTGTAGCTACAGAAATGTGAAAGTAGGTCACTAGGTCAAAATCAAGGTCAACTCATGTCAAGGTTCATCTTGCCACTCAAAAATATACATGTGGTCCAAGTTTGAATGTTGTAGTTACTGACAAGAACATTTTAAAAGCTTTTCCCTATATAAGTCTATATGAACCATGTGACCCCCGGGGCGGGGTCATATTTAACCCTAGGAGGATAATTTGAACAAACATGGTAGAGAACCACTAGATGATGCTACATTACAAGTATCAAAGCCCTATGCTTTGTGGTTTGGACAAGAAGATTTTCAAAGTTTTTCCCTATATAAGTCTATGTAAACCATATGACCCACAGGGCGGGGCCATATTTGACCCTAGGGGTATAATTTGAACAATCTTAGTTGAAGACCACTAGATGATGTCACATACAAAATATCAAAGCCCTAGGCCCTGTGGTTTTGGACAAGAGGTTATTCAAAGTTTTTCCCTATATAAGTCTATATAAACCATGTGACCCCCAGGGCGGGGCCATATTTGACCCCAGAGAAATAATTTGAATCATCTTGGTAGAGGACCACTAGATGATGCTTCATACCAAATATCAAAGCCCTAGGCTCTGTGGTTTTGGACAAGAAGGTTTTCAAAGTTTTTCCCTATATAAATCTATATAAATTATAGAAATAAACAAAGGGCCATAACTCACTCATAAATTGTTGAACCAGTCTGATTTTCAGGGGGACACAACTAGGGTACCAATACATCATTCTGACAAAGTTTGGTCAAAATCCCCCCAGTAGTTTCTGAGGAGATGCGATAACGAGAAATTGTTAACGGACGGACGGACGGAATGACGGACGGACGGACCACGGACGCAGAGTGATTTTAATAGCCCACCATCATCATGATGGTGGGCTAAAAGAAAACGATGCATCAGTTTGATATACTGATAAACACTGTGTTGGTTATCATCTGAAATGTCTTGTATTAGAAGGCAATTTTTCTACAGCGCTTTTTAGATGTAGTCAAGACTTTATTTTTTAGAGGAGAATAATAAGTCATGTTATACTTAGATAAAAGTAGTTCGGTAATATTATATGCAGTTAGAAGGAACATTACAACTAACGTTCATCCGTAAACTCGTGATATTCTTTTACCTCTATATTAATTCTAACTGATTATAGGTACATTGTAAGCTGTATTGTTAGGAAAGACTTGAAAACAAAATGTCTCAAGAATTAACTAAGGGCGCAGTTTAATATTAAGTGGCTGATGTGCTTATTAGCAGATTTTATTTAACTTTATCAATTGGTTTGTATTCTATTTTGTAAATTTCTTTGAATGTCGATTTATTCCTCACCATGCATATGTGTAATTTTCAATTGTCCTGCTTAACAGAATCAAAAGTAATTCATACAAAAAATAGCCATTTAAATATCACATATTTTCTCTAAAATTGACGCATCCGATATCTGAGGCTTATTTCACAAATGTTCATCAGTTTCGTCTAGTTCTCACCTAAACATGGACTTTGAAAACACATTGAATTCATAGGATACTACTCATTGAATTTTAAAACAATGTCCTTGAAACAACGTAAAGATTTTAACTTTATACTATGCTTCGTGAACGGGTTCCGTGTATTTAATAAATAACAATATTCCTCCAGCTATATTGCGTTTAATTGATTGACTGATTGAAGTAACTTATTGTACATGCACATCATAAATTCATAAGGTCTTTTTCATCCAGAAAAGATAAATAAATGCTTAAGCACAGACATTGTAAATTATTGTTACTAAGAGACCATTTAAACGGAATTTCACTCCTAAAAGTAGCTGTCGAAAAACTCAGCAGGTATCATAAAATATACTTTAGTTGGAGTTTATGCATTATACATCATTATTGTTAATTATAGCATATGTTAAATATTTGCAGGAAAGCGATTTAGTTTTGTTCAGTAATGATTGCAAGACTGTGATGAGAAAATAACAGGGTTTGATTATATTGTTTGTTTGAAAATACTTGCACGAGGAGAACATCAATTGTCAACTATCTATTGTAAGAAAACGTGTGTGTGTGGGGGGGGGGGGGGGGGGGGTGTGTGTGTGTGTGTGTGTGTTCGGGTTTAACGTATTTTCAACAATTTTTCAGTCATATAAACGACGGTGTCTACTTGTAGCAGTGAGCACAATGCCCAACTTTATAGTGCTGCCTCACTGGAATATCACGCCGTAGACATTTGGCATGATACCCCACCCAGTCACATTATACTGACACCGGGCTGACCAGACCTAGCACTATCCTCTTAATGCTGAGCACCAAACGAGGAAGCTACTAGTACCATTTTTTACGTCTTTGGTGTGACGCGGTCGGGGATAGAACCCACGACCTCCCGCACTCAAAGCGGACGCTCTACCACTAGGCTATCGAGGCATAAGAAAACGATCATGAAATAAAGTATCTGTTAATGAGATCATCAGTGAAACTACATGCCAGTAAAAGACTAACAACAATTATTATGAACAGATCTTAATTGAAGAGGTAGTTTTGGCATACTTCTTCAAAGGATCTCATAATGTTCCTGTGTAACAAAGATTGTCGAGTATCATTAACATTAGTTAAGTCGACAGCATACCGACAGGTTAACTGGTACTCAAAATTAGTGTAACTCATTAACCATCATTATTCTACACAAGGAACATTTACATTTGTTTACAAGTAAATTCTTTTGTTGAGCTTGTGGGTCGGTACCGTCGTAACTGGTTGATCGACTGGGTAAGTGGGTTATGTGTGTTCTGTATAAAACAAAACGTGGAAAATCTAAAAGTCGTCCAACACGACATAAATGAATATGTCGCAGGCTCGGTTTGACTGAACCTGTCCACGGACGGTAGTAGAAATATATGTTTCTGTATATGACAAGGAACCAGTCTAAAAGCGAATTCTCAAACAAAATGCTGATACATCAAATCCTTGTGTTCTATAAAATCTTATTGAAATATTCAATTAAAAACAGATGTATGAATAACCGCAAGCATTTCTTTGAATAACATACAGACAAATTTGTATCTAATGACTTCAAATATCCAATGAATGGGCGATTGATTACTACAGTACTTCATGTGCCAAGCCTGAATCCTTAACATATTTGATAATATAATGAACTAATTTATCGAAAACGTTCATTGTTTAATCTTTACACATTTCACTGCCGAATTGATGTTGATCCAGTTATAATTCCAATGCAGGGAGAATTGACCTACATCGACTCCGTTGCATTAATTTATTTTCCCTATTAACACTTTATTATTTATTAAGGTTTTTAACTTCAAACTATACTTAATTAATTTAAGTCATGCAGAATCTGATGGAACCTAATCACAAAAGCTAGTCGTATTAATATTGTGATTCACTTGGCACGTATTTTTTGTTTGCAGTATCTTGTAATTTCGATAATACAAGCTTTGCTCACAAAATTGTCTACATTAACAATAGCATGGCAATAAACACTTTATGCCCAGATTTATTTTCCTATCAATAACAAACATTTGTTACCAAGATTATAACTGAATTTTTACACTAACAATATATCTTTTTTATCATATATTTTTATTATCTTGCTTAGTTGAGTTCTATGCTTCTTGATAGATTGTATTGATGTGTAACGGATCTCAGGTCAAGCTCCATATTTACACAAGAACAAACATCCAAAAGTAGTAATAACATTCAGGGAACACGGTCCCTATCCCAATCCTTAACTCCCACCCATAAAATACTAATTACTATAACAATTTGTTCTTACATATAATACAGAGCCAAAAAAAAACAACATATAGTCAAATAGGACAAAACAAAATAAATTAAGGAACAGTGGACATGTCATTTTAACGGCTATTTATTCAAATATCATCTTTAATTGCCCTTCAATTCCAGCTTTTTAACCCCACCGTGGTTAAATGTAATCATTTAAATGTTTGCAGCTTACATATTTTGAATGACACTGTCAATGATCAATTAACATTAAAAGAAAAGTGAGATCATGTTTGGTGCAAAGAAAATGTTTTCAGTCAAACGAACACACTGTAACACATCAGCTTAAAAACAAGACCCCTGGTATAACATATGTTTCTATGCCAAATTCCTTATTGCAATTATTTCATGATAAAAATGGTGCATAAATGACAAAAACAGACTTTTAATGTACCTCTCAATCAAGTCACAGGAAAATGCTCAAAATAGCAGAATTGCAATTACATTTAACGGTTATTCTAACGATAAATCCAGGATTTCTGATCCAGGATTTCTGACTGATTTTGTAATTAAACGGATACGGCTTCTCTTGTAATGGAAGCTATTGTCTGAAAATGTCATGTTTACTGTAGAACATCTGAAACACACGTTGGTTATAATAATGCAACCGAACGGCCTGAACAGTAGGAATGTAAGACGTACAGGTAACTTCTGCGACATTCGGAACACGCTGACATCATCATACGTTTGTAAGTGTCGATTTCGGCGCATATTGCTGAAGAAGAAACTGCTTCAGTTATTTTGAAATTAGATGTGAACAGTCAATAAATACAATACAAAACGATTTTAGTGCATTAAGTCAATTATTAGTACCGTTAACATTGAACGAAAAACTAAAACGTACAGGTAAAACTTCTGCGACATTCGGGACACTTTGACATCATCATACGTTTGTAAGTGTCGATTTTGGCTCATATTGCTGAAGAAGAAACTGCCTCAGTTATTTTGAAATTAGATGTGAACAGTCAATAAATACAATACAAAACGATTTTAGTGCATTAAGTCAATTATTAGTACCGTTTACATTGAATGAAAAACTTTGACACGCAAACAGAGGCTATAATTATAGCCGAGTATACGAAAACAACAAACACTGTCATTTTATTATCAATTAACACAGTTATGTTCCATACATATGGTATTCATTTTCTCTAGTCTGTTAAGAATTCTATAAATATCTATATAATATCGCGTCTGTCAAAAATAACTTGTTTCTAGAGTATAAACAAATGAAAAACAATGCTCCTGTAGTTAGAAATTTAGCCTTTTCTCGTCTGATAGTAACAGTATATGAAACAAAGTCTTGAAGTTTGCTTCAAATATGTGTCGCTATATGACCTAAATTGTGTCGTTGTTACTCTAAACTTAACCAAAAACAAGAGATCACAGAGTGATCTTGTCGCCCACCAATGTGCCATTTTTGAGTGTTCCAAATTTTAAGACTTATTGACTAGCTCAAGGTCAAATTTCATTTCCGTACACAACACTGTGCATGTGGTCCAAATTCGAAAGCTGTAGCTTGAGAAATGTGAAAGTAGGTCACTAGATCAATTTCAAGGACAAAGTTCTTTGTACACAAAACTATGCATGTGCATCAAGTTTGAAGGCTGTAGTTTGAGAAATCTGAAAGTAGGTCACCAGGTCAATCTTAAGGTTAAAGTTTATTTCGGTACACAAAACTATGCAAGTGGTCCAAATTTGAAGGCTGAAGCTTGAGAAATGTGAAAGTAGGTCATTAGGTCAAAATCAAGGTCAAATTATACTTCAGAACACAAATCTATGCATGTGGTCCAAATTTAAAGCCTGTACCTTCAAAAATGTGAAAGTAGGTCACTAGGTCAATGTCAAGGTCAAAGTTTGTTTCGGTACACAATCCTATGCATGTGGTCTAAATTTGAAGCCTGTAGCTACAGAAATGTGAAAGTAGGTCACTAGGTCAATCTTAAGGTCAAAGTTCATTTCGGTACACAAAAATATGCAAGTGGTCCAAATTTAAAGACTGTAGCTCGAGAAATGTGAAAGTAGGTCACTAGGTCAAAATCAAGGTCAAATTTTATTTCGGAACACAGAACTATGGATCTGGTCCACATTTGAAGCCTGTACCTTCAAAAATGTGAAAGTAGGTCACTAGGTCAATGTAAAGGTCAAAGTTTGTTTCGGTACATAAAACTATGCATGTGGTCCAAATCTGAAGGCTGTAGCTTGAGAAATGTGAAAGTAGGTCACTAGGTCAAAATTAAGGTCAAATTTCATTTCGGTACACCAAACTATGCATGTGGTCCAAATTTGAAGCCTGTACCTTCAAAAATTTGAAAGTAGGTCACTAGGTCAATGTCAAGGTCAATTTTTTTCAGTGCACAAAACTATGCATGTGGTCCAAAGTTTAAGGCTGTAGCTACAGAAATGTGAAAGTAGGTCACTAGGTCAAAATCAAGGTCAACTCGTCAAGGTTCATCTTGCCATTCAAAACCATACATGTGGTCCAAATTTGAATGTTGTAGGTTATTGGCAAGAAGATTTTAAAAACTTTTCCCTATATAAGTCTATATGAACCATGTGACCCCCAAGGCGGGGCCATATTTGACCCTAGGGAGATAATTTGAACAGACTTGGTAGAGAACCACTAGATGATGCTACATTACAAATGCAAAAGCCCTAGGCTTTGTGGTTTGGACAAGAAGATTTTCAAAGTTTTTCCCTAAATATGTCTATGTAAACCATGTGACCCCCAGGGCGGGGCCATATTTGACCCTAGGGGGATAATTTGAACAGACTTGGTAGAGAACCACTAGATGATGCTACATTACAAATGCCAAAGCCCTAGGCTTTGTGGTTTGGACAAGAAGATTTTCAAAGTTTTTCCCTATATATGTCTATGTAAACCATGTGACCCCCGGGGCGGGGCCATATTTGACCCTAGGGGGATAATTTGAACAATCTTAGTAGAAGACCACTAGATGATGTCACATACAAAATATCAAAGCCCTAGGCCCTGTGGTTTTGAAAAAGAGGTTTTTCAAAGTTTTTCCCTATATATGTCTATATAAACCATGTGGCCCCCGGGGCGGGGCCATATTAGACCCCAGGGAAATAATTTGAATCATCTTGGTAGAGGACCACTAGATGATGCTTCATACCAAATATCAAAGCCCTAGGCTCTGTGGTTTTGGACAAGAAGATTTTCCCTATATAAATCTATGTAAATTATAGAAATAAACAAAGGGCCATAACTCACTAAAAAATTGTTGAACCAGTCTGATTTTCAGGGAGACACAACTAGGGTACCAATACATCATTCTGACAAATTTTGGTCAAAATCCCCCTGGTAGTTTCTGAGGAGATGCGATAACGAGAAATTGTTAACGGACGGAAGGACGGAAGGACGACGGCCACGGACGCAAAGTGATTTGAATAGCCCACCATCTGATGATGGTGGGCTAAAAAAGCAATATTCCTGCAATGTTACAAACAAATACACATTGGAAACAAAATCTTTTCGCCTTAAGAATTATACATACCTCAAGAAGAACTTTATAAAGTAGAGGAATATTCATGCCAAAGGTTATTGCTGTTAAGTCTATCTCAAGGTTTTAATTGTATTTTTAAACGGATATAATCTTAAATATCATCAGTAATAAGTATTGTTCAATTCAATATTCCAGTATTTTGTAAAGTAAAACAGGACTTACGCTTTTGAGACACTTCCAACATTTTTAGTGGAAGTGCCCATCTATACTGTGTTTAACTATACCATATTTTCAAATACAAATGTGTGTTTAATATCAAACATTTTATGATACAGCTTAAAAGTTCTTAAACAGAATTTACAGGATGTTATGAAAATATCTCTAGCTATCCCACGACTCCCAGAAAGATAAATTTTCTCTAGAGTATTATCAGAAATAAACGTTTATAATGTTTCGTTCCTTTGAAAGTTGTTCAAATTCTGTTTGAAACAATTGATTTGAAACCTTCACAAATACACTTGATGGATCATGAGGGTTTTCTTTATCATAAATAGTATTCAGACCTTCGCAACATAAGAATTACCGAACTTTTGTATTTGCTCGCAACATTTTTGTTTGGTATTAACGTCACACCGGCACAATGATATAGCGACTTTCAAACTTTTGACGGTTAAGGAAGTACACAAATACCACTCCAAGCATTTTTCTTCTTAACGGTAGGGAATTTAGGTAGAACACTGGTCATACGTACAGATTCCCTACATGAAATAATTCTACATCCAAAACGAAGGTTCTAACGTACACAGGTGAGTAATTCGAAGTCAGCGGCCTTTAAACTAGTCCACGAAGGCTCCCTTGTAAATTTTTTCGAACCGATAGTTAAGTAAACAAAGGAATTCAAAATACTTTTTTTAAAAGGTGTCCTTTTTATATACCATGACACATACATTCAGTTTGAAATATAAAAACTTATAAACAGAAGGAATGCGCAATAGGTTGACTTTATTTGTACATTGAAACCCTTGCAATGCCTTGCAATACTTTTACATTATAAGAATGCTTCGGGAAAAGTTTCCATGGAAATACGTATATACAAAATAATACTTATAAAGGTCTTTCAGAAACTATATGAAGACTGCGCAATCTGTTAAAGTAAAAGTTTTCTAAAAGAATTAAACCTTGACATACACATAATTTGAAGAACTGTTCTATTTTTATATGTTCTATGTGTTTTCACTTACACAGTAAAAAGTAAACCTGCTCATTAGACGTAATTACGCTGAGAAAACCTTTTGAAGTGTTTCACGCAACATTATAGGAAAAGCATTTATTTGTACACAAAAATAGAATTAGAAATTGTATAATTATATTCCACATGTAATTTATCATAGCCGACACCCTCAACGTTAATATCTGACGTTTTTCTTAACGAACAGAAGATTTTTTAATTTTCAGTTCATTAAGCACAATAATACGTCATAATTCTTTCAACATGCAGTTTCAAAGATGTTATGGTGCTTTTGGAAAAATCTTTATGAGCAAAAAAATGCAAATAGAAATAAATCAATCTGAGATGAAATATTTGTACGCTAATTATGTAGAAGGTGGGATTGCATTGACATGCATCTTCGGTAGACACCTTCGTAATTTTTGTGCACTTCAAAAGGTTTAAGACTGACGAAAATAAATAATGAAAGGAAAAGAAAGCAAACGATTACGGAATTATACTGTTTTTACGCCTGTAGAAGCTAATTATATACTGTTTTTTCGCCTGTAGAAGCTAATTATATACTGTTTATTACTTATGATCATATAGTAAATTAAATGTAAATGTAGATTTTTGTCATGATGTTTAATGATGTAGATGTGGCAGAAAATAAAGCATGCAACAAGTGCTAAACATTTTGTTTAACTAGGATTTAAGGGTTTGAATCAATGTTAGGTCATATGAAGAATTTCTCGCTCTTGAAGATAATGGAGGTCGTTGGTGCATCTTCGTATATGCTTGATCGAATCATCATAGATGTTTGGGGTCCAAGTTGTTAAGACTTGGTGCCTCTTTGTATACACGTACATGTTAGGTCGTCATTGGTGCCTCTTTGTGAACCCTTATGTCGAATCGTCACAGATCCTCGGTGCTTCTTCGTATACACTAATATTTAGGTCGTCATAGCATTGGTGCCTCTTTGAGAGCACTTATATCGAATCGTCATAGATCCATGGCTTATGTATCTAACCAAATCGTCAAAGAACCATGGTTTTGCTTCGTAAACATTTATGTGTCAAATCGTGATAGATCCTTTGTTACTCGGCACGAACGCTTACGTATCAAGTCAAATGGTAATAGCGTCTTAGATCCTCTTTGTGAACATTTTTTATATTTCGTAACATCATAAGATTGTTGATGCTTCTTCTTGAACGATTATTTGTCAAATTGTCGTAGATATTTGGTGTCGCTTCGTACATTCTTTGTGCTTTGTCCTGAGCGCTCATGTATCAAATCAAATCATCATACATTCTTTCTTGATCGTCATTAACGCTTATGTACCAAAATTAAATCGTAATAGAGATTTGGTCCCTCTTTGGAAATACGTATGTGTTATATCATCATAAATCATTGATGTATCTTCGTGCGCGCTTATGTGTAGAATTTTAGTAGATATTTGGTGCCTCTTTGCACACATGTATGTGTCACATTGTCATAGATCCTTGATGCCTCTTCGTCTCAAAGAACATACGCATTGCACGTGGATTAATGTCACGATCTCTTAAACTATAGTTTATCTATTTTATCTATGAACTTGATAAGTCGTAAAAACATAGTCAAGTACAGATTTACAAAGTATAATTCTTTCTACAGAACGATATACTTCCCATTAAGATGGTGTTTTGTTTTTTAGATTTATCAGCATTTTTATTCTTGGAATTCGCTCTATGGCTATGAGGTCGGATAAATGACATTCCAACATACTTGTGTCAAGGTGAGAGTAAGGATTCGCTAAAATAAACATCGAACACTAACATTGAAGACTAACATAGGAAAGTATTATGCACTTTTAAATAACCTTGATGTCAATGAAGTTATACAACTAGGAAAATGCACTTTCATACCAATTTAACAACATTAGATGCTGTATGTTGAATGCTTACTCCACGCTGCGTATTTTCATTATCTTAACTATTTCCTATTAAAATATAAAAAAGGACAAGGATCTAGCAGGAAAAGAACTCAAACGTTATGACAGTGTATGCTAAATGATTGCTCCTGCTATATATTTCTGACTACAGGCCCTTTGTGAACAGAACATAATTATGTAAAAGATATGTAAAAACATAAAATTTGAACTGCTTCTAGCAAAACGTTTATAGGACGATATGTAAAAAGATGTATCAATTGTTTCCAGCAGCATGTTTGTTATATGAGAGTTTCTCTCAAATGACTAATGACTATGATATTCCTTTTATCTACAGGTAATGCTCGGATCATTGTGCAGACGGAACTGAAGCTTTGTGATAAGCTTTTTTATGCAACATGAGAAAACAATGCACTAGTTTTTATATACTGATAAACACTGTGTTGGATATCATCTGAAATGTCTAGTATTAGAAGGCAGTATTTCTCAAGCGATTTTTAGTAGAAGTCAAGAATTAATTTTTTTAGAGAAGAATATTAATTCATGTTATACTTGGATGAAAGAATTTCGGCAATATGCAGTTATAAGAAACATTACAACTTACGTTCATCCGTTAACTCATGATATTCTTTTACCTCTAAATTTTATTCTTACTGGTTATAGGTGCATTGGTAGGAACACTGTTAGGATCAAAGAGATTATAGTGTTCCATTCCACTGAAATGATTCTTTAGGCACATATGGAAAAGAAAGCAAGAAATGATCTCAGTAAAACTCGGTTAAAAGGAACTCGTCTGCGTCACAAAAATATGTTCTCTATTTCCGAGGTACGCTATGTCCATCTAGCAAACATATTCACTATAACTGAACCTTGTAACGAACATTTGTAGTAACAATTATAATACACATTCAAAAGAAGGCTAATTAAGACTAAAGGCCAAAGCATTGGATTTTTTCAACAATTGACATTTATGAAACCTCTCTACGTATACAGATTCAAACTCAGTCTTAATACTTACGGGATATATGTAACAATCAGTAGACCAATATGATGACATAGATCTCTGTAAACAATCGATACTAGTTATTATTAATTTCATACTTTTTCTGCATTTTTGCGACGGAATTAGGTACTGAAGAAGTTGAAAACAATTATTGAGATCAGTAACACTTTTTCTTATTCATTCTGTTCAATTTTTACTGGGCTCTTTTTTTCAGCAAAAATATATTCATTAAACAGTCGGACGGCATATAAATCTATCTATGCTTTGAAACTATAAAAGTTCGTGCGTAAAGTTTGTAAATGTCGTTGAATGTCGATTTGTTCGTAACCATGCATATGTGCAATTTTCAACTGTCCTGCTTAACTAAATTAAAAGTCATACCCATATAAATATCACATATTTCGTCTAAAATTGGTGCACTCCTTTCCGAGGGCCTTTTTCACAAATATTTATAAGTTTCATCCTAAATACTCTCCTAAACATGGACTTTGAAAACACATTCATTTTCATAGGATATTACTCATAATATGTTAAAACAATGTCCTTAAGTCAATATAATGGTTTTACCTTGTTAGTTTTGCTCTGCTGAAGTTCTTGGAATAATATACCTAAAATTGGTTTCTTGAAACACCTTACACCCAACTTCTAATTTAATCCTAAGCAGGCTTCGTGAACGGGTCCCTATGTTTGATAAACAGTTATTTCTCCAGCTAAAATGCTTTTTAAATGAATTTAGTTACTTACTTTTTCATTGCTATCAAAACAGTTTATATCATTTATCCTAAATATATCAAATAAGATGAATGTTTACGCATTCTCACCGTAACTTACTATTGCACGAACTTAAGTGACCATTCAAACAAAAACTGACGCCTAAAACCAGCAGGTATCATAAAAGAATTCAATTGTCAAAAATTGTGTATATGTCACGAATAAGTATTGTTAATGAATATCATGAAACTACAGCAGTAAGACTAATAACATTATTATGGACAGATCTTAATGTAGGGTTAGTTTTGGCATACTTCTCAAAAATTCCTAATGTCTATATGAACCAAGACTGTGCATAATCATAATAGTTAGTGACAGCTACAGCATTGTTATGGTATTAAAGTAAAATCAGTAAGTGTCAGAAAATCATCAAGTATAGACCGAAGTAAAATACTGTTTGATAAACATGAATATTACACAGAGAAGGCATTAGTAAAGTATTTCGTTCAAAGCGATCTCAATAAATGCTGATACTCAAATCTCGCCTATAAAAGACTAACAACAATTATTATGGACAGATCTTAATAGAAGGGGTAGTTTTGGCATACTTCTTCAAAAAATTTCCTAATGTTCCTATATAACCAAGACTGTCCATAATCATCAACATTAGTTAAGTCGACAGCATACAGCCAATCTTACTGGTACTTAAAATTAGTATAACTCAATAAGTGTTAAGACAAATCATCAAAAGTATAGACCGAAGTAAAGATACTTGATCTTGATAAATCACTGAACATATTGACTAGCAGAGAAGGCATTTTAGTAAACTATTTTCGTTCAAAAGCGACTTCTCAGACAAAATGCTGATACATCAAATTCTTCTGCTCTATTAAATTATTTTAATTGAAATATCTAGTTAAAAACAGATGTATAAACAACCGCTAGCAAAACTGTGAATAACATACCGACATATTTATATCTATAATGACTTCAATTATCCAATTAATGGGTGATTAATTACTACAGTACTTTATAACAACGTTTTATAAATTCCAAGCCTGAATCCTTTATATATTTGATAATAATATTAATTAATTTTGCCGAAAACGTTCATTACTTAATCAAGTTCTTTACACATTATATTCTCTTATAGAATTATTGCGGAATAAATGTTGAGCCAGCTTTGATTCCAAAGCAGAGTGAATTGACCTACATCAACTACGTTCCATGTATTTATTTTCTCTTTATCACTTTACTTCACATTGAGGTTACACTTAATTAATTCATGTCAGGCAGAATTTGATGGAACACTGTTAGCTTAAAATGAACTTAAATCTGTGAAAAGATCCCTTGGAAGCATGGCATGCAACCAAGCAATATAACTGCAGATTCGGTTCAATTGAGTCTATTCATGAGAGGTACTGAAATATGCAAAACTTCTCACGCCCCCGCCCAGCACATTAAAGCCACAGTGACTGCACTCAATGATCCGAAAAGACCAGAAAATCAAAATCATTTAACATCTGCTAGATCAAACTTAAAAGGAAATGAAAAGCATTTATTTTGATTTTCTGAGTTGAAAACGTTTACGTAATTACAGTTTCTGTTCATGACAAACATAATAATAAATTCTCAAAGGAATTCTCTATTCAAGTTGGTGGATATCTTCGTAGCGAACGTGAAATACGAATCAGATTAATATCAAAAAGCATGTTTTTTTTTCAAACATGTCTGTAGGAAATTAAGAAAAAAACTGTATGCACACAATTATCCTAAACGATCTTGCCTTTTTTCATTTGACACAAACCATTGACACCACAGAAAATTTGATTGTTATCATTTACATCCTGTTTCACATGTTTGCCTGGCAGCAAACGTGATGCTACTTTTATGTACCAAATGAATTTTATATTCTTCCAATCTCTCTCTCTCTCTCTCTCCATCCCCAAACACACACAAACACACGCGCGCAAGTAGTGCTAACTTTATTAACACTTAAATTGTATAAGTACTTCCTCTCACGAACATCAGTAAAAGACTTTCCAGGGAGAAAAATACTCTATTATTTTGCTTGGTAGATTTCTATGCTTCCTCTAAAGAACCTTCTAAAACGATTTAACGGATGTGTTTCTTTGCCCAGATGATTCTAGCAAAGTTGGAACATTATTTATTTCATGCCCGTGCCTTGTCGAAAAGCTAACATTTGGAAGCTCTACCTGTTTTCTGCCCGCCAAAATTTAAAATAATATTTGGAAGGGCATCTGTTTGGTCAACTGCGTTATTTGAGTAAGGGTTTTCCTGTTTGACTGTTATCCTTGTTTTTTTTTTTACCTCAGCAATTTAAGGCAAGCAAATTACCAGATGACATAAGAAATTGAAAAGGAAGTGTGAAAGGTAAGTTATGTCTTTTCTCGAAAGTATATTTTCATCTGCTAAATTTTGCCTAGTCTGTCTAACTGATCACAGTGTTGCACACATTAAATATTTTAATCAAAAACCTTCGTAATGAAGTAGGCGTATGTTGTTACATTTTATTCTCACAATTTATTCACATGCAAATTCAGCAGATTAGACCTTGTGGTCTGCGTGGTTACCAGTTAATCACCCTTATCTGTATTTATTGCGGTTATATATCCGTGTATTTATTAATCATAAATATCTGGTAAATATTATTTAATAAATATGACATAGAATAGTTATTTTGAGATATAAAATTGTATTTTATTGCAGAATTTTATAGCTAATTGATAAGCAATGATATCGAAACTTCTTGTATGTGCCATCAAATATTAATTTTATATCATAACTTAGAGATATAATAATAAAGTATGATAAAATGCTAAATTGTTTCTTTCTACAGACTGTTGATGTAATGTTTTCAATCGCTGTACCTCTTACTGTGTCATATTTCGAAAATAATAATTTGGTTGTCGAGCCAGATCAAAATGATTTCACTTGGCTTCGGTTTGTTTTCTTGTTCATGAAAACCTTAATGTGAATAATGTCGATATCCCCATTTGTTTTTCATTTAAGAGCACTTTTAATTGAAAAAAGAAAGATCGACTAGTTTTTCCGCGCCAAAAAGGAACAGATTTGGTACATTTACGAGTAACATTGATGATACCAGGAACCAAATGAAAATTTACCTTTATCTTTATAAAAAAAAAGATTAAGGAGGAAGGTTACCTTAATATTTGTATATGCGCATGTCCAACCGGAAGCTAACGTGACGATTATCGACGACGTTTACGACATACTAAATGTGTTTGTATATCCATTCTTCTGAAAACAAATCAAGGACCTGTCTCACATCTGATGCTTTATGGTTTAATAATGCAGAAATAATGAATTAAGTGCCGAAGAAACGCTCCAAAACAATGTTGCCTTAAAATGACGCCACTGACGTCATGACGTTACGTGTCAGTTACCGCGCAAAAATAATAGCTTTTATTTTGAAAGTACGAAATTCTGTGCATTTTCTTTATTTCAATTATTTTCAAATAACCATTATTTGCTGAAATATTTTTATGAGTCTTTTGCCCTGAATACTAATCAGTAATTTGCTTCTTTTATGTAGTTATATTGAAATGTTTTGCGGAATGTAAGAAAATGGATGATGGTAACCAATATTATTTGGAATATAGTTAGGTGAAAGGTTACTTGTTACGGCCATTTTCATATAAAAAAACTAGCAGTTTGATTTGTAATACCTATTTTTCAATTTCCGTTGATAATTTGTTACTTATATACTAAAACTAAGATCTAAACTTGTTCAAATTTCAGTAGAAAATTGTGGTTTCTTGAATTGAATTGATGTTACCATGGAAACGAAGCCCGTGACCTATATATCTAAATGTAAAACTCAAAAGCGTTAACACTGGTCTATTTAAGGAACACAGCTTCGGCTTTTTATTTTCATTTTGCTGAACGATTTTTCCATGGAAAATGCCAGACGAAGGGTACTGCTGTAAGTATTTTAAGCTGTGAAATTTGTTTGAATAAATGCAAATAACACGAAAATATAACTTACGTTAGAAATAATATGTTTTGAAGCTACATTAACAAGAAAGAGAATTTTATTCAAATTGTTTTATAAAAAATTACGACAAAAAGCAAGATAGAAGCTATTTTAAACATCTCTGCTGCCATGGTTACTTTAAACTTAAAGAACAATAGGGTACCATGTCAAGTGCTTGGTATTTTGCTAATAGTAATACGCAAATAATCCATGTTGGTCATTAACAGAATGGCACTGAAGCCGTCGAAAAAACCCCGTTTTTATACATAGTTGTTTAAAAATGAAAGAAAATGCGTTACCATGGAAACACGAGCCCCGCGACATATACATTTTAAGCAAAATTGTAATTCTTTATATTAGAAAGCTAACTCGCATACTAGTAAAATTATCAATTATGCAGACTTCTACGGATATCAATGAAACTTAAATACACTGAAAAGTGTTAAATGTCCGTATTTTTCTTCTTCTTTCTATATAAAATACCTTTGGAGGGTCATGTTCTTCAAACCTGGAAAAAGATTGAACTTGAAGGGACAGAGATAAACGAAATTGAGATTGTAGCAGTAAAAACATCATATTACACGAAATACAAAAAATTGCTGCGGTTCAACTAATTTGAATTTACCCTGGTAACAAGGTAACCTACCTCCTTAAATCAAACTTTGGAGATCATTGATATTTTTGGTACCCACTTGTAGTATAATATCTGCTATTTTGTCGCCTTGGAAATGACATTGATTTGATAGAAATGTATCTTGAAAGAAAACATTATGTATATCAATAAAGCGCGCGTTTTTGTTTTCGTTCACGATTTCATAAACAATAATACTTGTTGTTTTTCAAATGTGGACATATATAAGCTGATACACAATCAACTGGGCCTCATTACATACAATACATTACTAATTATAATATATAACAATGTTATGTCCAGTCCTTTATCAAAACAAAATTATAATGCATAACCAAAGTAAAATACATAACGTTGTGATGTATATCCCTCTTAAAATTAGAGTTTCCGCATAATATTCATTCTTACCAATGCCTTTCCTTTATGTTCAGAGAGTTGTACAATTTTTATAACAGAAAATAAAAGTGAAGTCGGTTAGATTTAATTACTTTTCTTGAAATGATTATAATTTCTGATTTAGCTAGATTTAAGTTAAGAAGCCTTGTACCAGGAATGAAGAACTTTGTTAAGTAATCAGAAAACAACTGACATAAATTGCCACAGATACCGCAACCGTAAAGTTTCACTAAAAGAGTTTGATGCCAAACTTTACCGAAGGCTTTACTGATATTATAGAATACCTCCCTAACTTCTTTCTTATCCGTAATCCAGAGCTTTGCAGAAAGCTTTATATAAATATGTAAGTCGATTCAGAATTTAATCACCTGGCAAAAATCCAGACTGTGAGGGAGTGAAGTAAGAGTTATCTCTAATTATGTTTAAAAGATTACTCATTCAGTAGTGTTAAGTGGAGAAAGTTGTCTATAGGTGCAAATGACTAAAGTGTCACTTTTCTGGAAGACAGTATCCTAAGTTATGTTTTAACATTCTTGTAGATCTCAATCAGGTTATTTATATTACACATGTGGTTTCAGTAGTTTGAAAACTGTTTTTTTTTTTTTTGTTGCCTTTACATAATTTCAAAAAAGTATCTTAATGGCACATGGTTGTAATCGTGGTAGTCTGGCTTGCTGTGTCCTCAGTATAATAGTTCTAATATCCAAAAGGGATATCAAGGCTGACGAAATCTCTGCAGCAGCGTATGTATGGCTATATACATATTTGGTTGACGATGTAGTAAAAGAAGTAATGAAGACCTAATAAAAATAAAGAAATACCGGCTGGAACGTTATTTGAAGCACCTCTTCGGACTTTAAACCAGTAAAATGCGCACATAACTACATTTTGTAATTGACACACTCTTCAAACAATACGTAAGGGTTTACAACGATAAAAAAATTAAAGCTATATAAATGAAAATTCTGTATTTTATCCCATAATGTTTCACGACTTGCATAGTAATTCCATATTTATTACCGACGCCCATTCCAAATAAAACTAACCTGAGTTCGGACTTCACGAACAGTAGCTTAGAAAATCAGCACAATCCTTATACATATGGTGAAAAATAGAAATATAAATAGGACATCCTCTTTCGAAGTTTTTTGTGTCTTTGTGTTTGTATGGTTTGGAGTTTCGCCTATACATTCTTTGCCATATGGCGATGTTCCACCTTTTGATGGTGCAGAAAGATGTTCGTCTGTTCATAGTTTCAGACAGAGTCCAGTAAGTTAGCTGGATGATGTTCTCACATTTCAGACAGAGTCCAGTAAGTTAGCTGGATGGTGTTCTCACATGACAGTGTTCTCACATTTCAGACAGAGTCCAGTAAGTTAGCTGGATGGTTTTCTCACATTTCAGACAGAGTCCAGTAAGTTAGCTGGATGATGTTCTCACATTTCAGACAGAGTCCAGTAAGTTAGCTGGATGGTGTTCTCACATTTCAGACAGAGTCCAGTAAGTTAGCTGGATGGTGCTGGATGTTGTTCTCACATGAATTCTCCATCCCAAGCGAGCCTTTTAATCAACACTGGTGAGGGGCAAGTGACTGGAAGACATTGGCCTTAACCACACGGGCTAGGATGCACTGATTTCGATTTTTCGAATATATTGATAATGTGTTTTAAATACACGTCCATGTGCAAGCGGATCTACTAGTACTAGTAGTGTTCATATCGATATTCAGTCAGATCTCATGGAAGGGGTAAGCATAAAGCAGAAAGGCCAGCACAAGCCGTTACATAGTGCCTCGACGTAAACAGTCCGATATTAATTATTTTAAGCGATACAATCCAATCGGTAATTCTCTTTTTCGGCGACGCCGTCTAAATTCGTTTTTGTTACCTATGCCACGTGACTTCAGTTTGCAAATCAAACTACTTGATAACGCATTATAGATAATTTATCAAAATGGAAGATTTATGCAACACTCTACCTGATTGGACGAGAGTGTCAATTTCTTTCACTCTGTTGATTGTGCTACGCTGAGTGAAATGTAGACAAAGCGTTTATCCAAAATGACGCTGTTCTCAGTTTTAAAGCTCACTTTAGCTCAGTATATTTAGCAAGGATATTGATATATCTCAAAATGATAAGTAAGTTTAATAAATATGATAAAAACCTGTTCAAATACCAACATATATCAAATTAAAGAAAGAGCTGAATACGGTCTGCGTATCACATGAATAAGGGTGTGATAAGAGTCTTTTATGTAGAGAAGTGCCTTTTAAAAGATTTTACTTGTTACAATTGTCGTCTGTATATGAAAAGGTTTCTTGCTTTTGTGACTTATTCAGATTGCATATTAAAATGAGTATTTGTTTGCTTTGATATATTTGTTATAAATTATTTAACTGATTTATTATATATGAATATTTTTCTTTAGTATGGTATGCAAATATTGAACTCAGTTGAAATCTGTTTTATTATATATATGCTATATAATGACTGAATCTCATTACACTGAAATGAAGGTACACTGCATACAGTTTATCTATGTGATATGACTATGGTCAAACTTTGCTTCTGAAACAGAAATATTGAAATAATTACTATTGTATGTTTTGCTTGACCTTCACTTTTTTATAGGTGTGACGTCATTGTCCAAAGATTCATGAATAGCGAATATGCATTTGTTAAAGCGGGATCAGTTGGCCTCTTTTAGAAATAAATAAAAATAATAAATAAAAAAATCCTTTAATTGATTTTTTTCTCATGTATTCTAATCAATCTTGATTTGTAGCATCTTTATTAGGCCCGCAGCCAACTTTGTTCAGCTGGGACATTTAACCCCTTTTAGGGGCTGCTAGAGCTAAAACTAGAAATGCCTTTATACAGCGTCTCATGAACAGCTTGGTGGATCTTTGTCATACTTGGTCTGGAGCATCATTATAAGGTCCTCTTCCAAATTTATTTATATAGAAACTTGGGCCCTATTAGGGACCACTATAGCTAAAAGTAGATATGCCTTTCTTCGCATTAACCACTAAAATGTAATGGATTTTTATCAAACTCGATGTGTAACAATATCGTAAGGTCTCCTGCTTTTTTGTTACAAATTGGGACATGGACCAATTTAGCTAAAAATATAAACACGTTTAATGACCTCTTCTCATGAACCGCTTCATGAATCTTCATCAAACTACTGCTGTAATTATTCGTCTAGGGATAAACGAAACAAATTTGCTTTGCGAAAAATTAAAAGAGAACCATTTAAATTGTTAAAGTGCGGTGTTTAGTTTTGCAATTTGAAAAATGTTAGATGAAAGATGAATGTTAGATGAAAAATTCATAAACTTCTTTCCTTATTACAATTCGCCGACCATCATTTGTAAAGATATTTCTTGTTTTAAAGTGTTTCAACGTATTATTTTAAGATTCTCCGAAAGTAAATCTGGCAGATGCATAATAAGACAAATTTTATAAACATCTGTGTAGCATTGATTGAATATCCTGCTGTTACGAAAAAGGTATTTGTTTGGTTATATAATCAGTGTGAAATGAATCATTAATTTCTATAGGCGCTTGATATCTTAAGTTCATTTCCATGTGGGGTTATATCAGTTTGCAGATTCCTGTTATCGCTTGAATCTGGTTTGTTCTTTGTAATTTTCTTAAGAAATTTATAACAAAAAATACACATACGAAACATTTTTGCAAAAGTTTCTTTTAAGTTAAATCCTAACACTTCAATGTTTCGTTACGATTGTCTTCTTATGCCACGTTTAAGTAAGATAAATTTGTTTTCTATTGAGGTATACGTTGTTTTTTCTCGTTCGTGTTAATTGCTTCAGATGCTATTATATTTTGCGTATTTCTTTAATATCCGAAAAAACTGTTTCAGAAACAAACTGTTTCAGCAGGAAGAAATGTGATGAATAATACCAACAAAGGATTATAAATTGGCACCTTGTAACCATGAGATATTTTCGGTTATACAAAAATAGGTGGGCAGCCTCAACTTGTATTAAGATACAACTAATCTTGGGATTTATTCATATTCAGATTAAATATTCTATCCTTTTCGCTTTATTTCCTAGCACTGCCTGCATTTTGAAGAGTTTGCAGCAAATGTTTCACACCTGCGTATTAGATATACATAGGGTTTGGTAGGGTTAATAAATTCTTACACCAATATTATTATTGCAATCTAAATTAAAAACTCCTTTGTTTTACCATCAGAAGACATGTACAGCTTTCAACAATGCTTGACATGTTTACAAATACTGCTAAATGATTCATATCTCATATGGCAGGAATATTGTAGTAAGCTAATGAGTAATGGTTTACCAAAATTGCTGAGATGTATTTATGTGTTATTAACTATTAGTTCAAATATCAAACTTTACAACATTGTAGACCAATATATTTCGAATCCTGTTTGCATTTGTGACTCATCTGTAAAGCATACATGTCAGTGTCATAATTTGATAAATGCTGACCAAGATGCTTCTTCATATATCCTTGAGCTCTCATTCAGACATAGCGAAAGACGAAATGAACTTACCAGACCGTGTTTTACGTAATTTATTTATGCTTATACAAGACATTTGACAAGGATAGGGTATTTATATCAAAGACTGCTTATAATAACTGTTTTTGAGATTACACCAATTCTAATAAGATTCTTAACTACATTCTAAGTGCCATCTTAAACATTGAAATAATTTGAAAAGTTGTTCTGCTAAAGTGTACTCTATGTATTTTAACATACACTGTAAAGTAATGTACAATAGAAGTGATTCAGACGAATAAAAAACATTTTATTTCTTGTAATACGTACTGAAAACGATAATATTTAATGTTTTTGTTAATATCTAAACAATGTTATAATATTCATTTCATTTCGCTGAATACTTGGAAACAATTCCGTCGTAATTCTTTCAAACGGAAACTTCAAAGATAAGATATGGCAGTACAAAGTACTGAACATTAAACACCATGCATAGAAAATTTCTTTGGAAATGAAATATTTTGCATACAAATATCAATTACAGGCAAGAAGTAAAAACTAATCATACTAATTATTTTGCAGGATTATATCTTCAAAGAGCACAAAAACGTATAACGACTATATTTTTATGTTGTAAATGTAGAATACAGAACCCCGAAACACACTGAATAATTAAAACGCTTAAAAACTGTCTAAAACATAAAACAGAATATTATCAGTAATGACAGAAATATTAAGCAAAAGACTGGTAGAAAAAAAAGTCGTCTTTCTCCGTCTGTAGTAGCTAAGTAGCGTAGTAGACATTGCTTTTAATTTGGCGCTTAAGGGACATATAACAGGCAAATACAAGCCGAGGGGACAAAATGTGCGTTTTAGTATGTGGTATACGTGTTAATGAATGTGTTCGTGTCATGGTGCGGGCTGATTGAAAATCGATGAAATAGACCAAAAGATAAAAACTAGTATATGAAAAGGCAAGAGAATTCTAAAAGTTTTCAAGAGTTTTAGCTTTCAGAGATGTATTTATTTACGATAGTTTCAATAATTTACTGCAGGCCAGCTAACCTATTTTACACTATAGAGCGGTCAAAAGTTGAAGCTATGTACTGGTGAAGGAGTAATATAATAAGATATTTTATACTGTGCAAACATATGATATAGTTTACGGTAGAAAATAATGTATATTCACACAGGTTGACATATTCTTTTCCCTCAAACCGGAATACGTCTTTCACGTGAACGGCATGGAAAGAATACACGTCGGCTTTCGAACAAATGAACTGCAGTCATATCAATGGCAAGAAAAACATGATTTGTTTTAACTGATGACCTTTTGTACGGGAAAGGGGGTATTACCGTTTATCACTGCATATATAACGTTACAACATAAATTAATTAAATAAATAAATTTTAGCTCGGAAAAAGGTCCCTTCTAGGGCATGTGCAATATTTGTGAAAGAAAAATATTTTTAACATCATGTAACAGATGTTTAACATGATGAAAAATCTGTTTGCTTACTTTATGTGCATTCTTCATTATTATGAAAACATATGTTGACAGATGTTACACATGTGCATTTATTAACGCTGTAGAAGTTGATATTTATAATTGTATCGTAAGTTAACATGGTGCTTATGTAGCATATGGTTACAAATTAATACAGTCAGAATAGCACCCTTTACAAAGAAACGTGATTTCAAACAAATTGAACTTTTTCTTCAGACCGCAATCTGAAAATCTTAATTCTGTGCAGAGGTAGCCCTCCCATTTGATTAACAGTCTGTCTCGAGCACCTGCATTTAAATACACAACACCATTTAATATATTCATTTACGAAATGCAAGATAAAGTTCAAGACAGGTAAAAGTAAATAACAGGAAGCAGTTGCAAACACGAACTTCAGCATTTGCAAATTGCACACATACACTTGAAGCTAAATACTTCATATGACAAGCGACTATTTCATTACGTAATTTAGCGGAAGTCTATTTTTAGATCATGTATATTCATTATATATCTTTATTCTACAATATCAAATATTCAATGCAAGGGTTAACACTCATACAAATTATTGTTCCTTGTTGGTCTGCTGTAATAACTTGTTTTTCACAATTCGAATGAACACACATTGGGATAGAGGCAATGAGAACAAGATGTCGGTGCCCTACTGTTAATCGGATGCCTTTGACAGTACCCTTGTATCCATTACCTACTCCGCCAAGTGTGCAATGTCAACCATAAGTGTTTCTTCTGTTGAGAAGGAACAGTATTTAATTATTCTGTGACACAGTTCCCTCAGGCAGGTAATCCTGTATAAACTGCAATCCTTGGGGAACGGGGATCACCGCTACCTATAAGCCTAGTTCACAAATTGATGACATTTTATTCCTTTAAATGTCGTAATTCTTTTTTGTAGTCGAAAGCCTATGATCACACTTTAGTTAATAAAATATACATGTGTGTTTTTTTTTGTTTGTTTTTTGTTTTGTTTTATTTTTAAGTAATGACTTAAAGACCGTGACAAAATATTAAACTGTCTAATTTACTGGATCAGGAGAATATTTTTGCTTCACTTTCATCAGAAATTTAGATGACGGCGAAGTCTAAATTCTTTCAGATTCCCTAACTGAATGAATCAGAACTATTACCAGAAGGTCCGAAAGCACAAGCAAGTGAAGGAGTACTTACAACTACTGTTGGGAGATATTACTAGAACATATTTCTTCTAAGCATCTCCTAACCTTCCTGTACAAAAGAAAATTAAAATTGTCGAGTATCATTAACATCAGTTACGTCGACAGCAAACAGACTATTGTTCTGTTACTCAGAATTAGTGTAAGTCATTAAGCAATCATTTTCTACAGAAAGAATGACAACATACACCATTAATTTACATTTTCACTAATTAGTTGAAGTTCTTCCTTTGAGTATTCGTGGTAGGCATGTAGGCTGGTATTACCGCATTCCTACATATAATTCTGAACCTAATTGGTTCATTAACTTGGTAAGTAGGTTAGGTTGGCAAACATTATATACAGTTTAGACAATTAGTTACTTATTTCATAAAAGCAGTACCGATTCTGTATGAAGCTCTCTCGAATAACAGGCTAATGCTTACATTCTGCCTTCCGCATAGTTCCATAGGGAGAGGGTAGATTCATAAACCTACAGATTGTGGAGTCTGAGTTCGAACCCTGAGCGAGGCGTATGCCCTGTGTAACTATGTGGTAAAATACATCATGACAGAAGTCATTTCGCCTGCCATCTTTGATTCGTATGGAGAAGTTGGCAATTACCTGCTGAGAACACATTAGTACTGGTTCAGAAACCAAGAGTCCTGGTTAGGCTAACTGTCAACCACTGCATAACTGAAATACTGTTGAAAAACGGCGCTGAACCCAAAATAAAAACAAACAAACCAATCCTTTCATTACACGTACATTTTAAAAAATAAACAAATTTCTATTAGGTTCCAAATTTGCGGCTCAAAAGTAACGCAATACAGTGGGCAAGGTTAGTGTCGAGCATACCTCTATTTCGGTCGTATCTACATATGAGCCGTGCCATGAGAAAACCAACATAGTGGCTTTGCGACCAGCATGGATCCAGACCAGCCTGCGCATCCGCGCAGTCTGGTCAGGCTCCATGCTGTTCGCTTTTAAAGCCTATTGGAATTGGAGAAACTATTAGCGAACAGCATGGATCCTGACCAGACTGCGCGGATGCGCAGGCTGGTCTGGATCCATGCTGGTCGCAAACCCACTATGTTGGTTTTCCCATGGCACGGCTCATATTCCTTCCACTGACGACAAACATCTAATGAAAATGCAATTGCTAAAATAAAATGCAGATACATCTTATCTGTTCGCTCTATAAACCATAACAGAAATTAAACCATAACCAAATGTATAAATAACTTAAGGCATAACTGTGAGTATCCATATAATTCTGCTTCATTTAAATTGCATTTAATAATATTAAGTAAATAATGATTAGATGAATAAGATATTTTAAGAAATTCCAGACGTGCAGCAGTTAAAGTAATACAGAGCAACATTTGATGCGACAATGAATTAAAAATAAATATCCACTTTCCGAACGGTTGAGTTAGTTACAAGCCATTTCAACAGAAAGCATGGCATGTGAAACACAGAAATTTTCCTGTAAATTTATATAAATATATATGCAAAAGACATAGCATCAAGTGAAATACAAAAAGGGTCCGACGAAATTGGTCAATAGACAGTTATCAAAACATCCCAGGATTACCGAATTGCCTATTATAGGATCATCCGCCTGTTCCGTCAAAAACGATCAAAGAGGAAAGCGAGAAGTCCAGCTGACCAATGACTGGACATTGAATAAGCGATATGGTTCAAAACATTCAGTTCATAATCACTCACTCCCAGAAGTTATGCTATACTTATTAAATTGTCAAACATGTTAATGGAAATTTAAAAAAAAAATATATTTTTGTATGAGTAAAATATAGAGCGCAGCTTGTTTTCTTGTATTCCGATTTCGCCCCAATATCCCAATCATCCTCCCCTACGCAACTCTTCTTGTTATTTATAAAATAGAAAAAGTAGAAACTCCACAGGTCGCTCAACACGCCAAAAACTGAAATGTTACTGGCTCGGTTGGATTGAAAACGTACATGTAAGTTAAACCGGATGTATTAAACTATCGTAATTAAAGAATATTAATAATGATTTGGTTTTGTAGTTATGCCTTTCGATTTGAAATATTGCAAACGATCTTCGTTGCTTTTACCGCACTAGATAAACTATGATAAAAGGAATAAGGTTTTCCTTCTCCTGTAATAAAATGAGTATTTTGTAGGTTCCGCAACAACTATTATCCACTTATCATGTAGTTCTTTGTACGTACTTGCAAAAAAGTCGTTATAATCTAATAGAACAAAATGATAATCCCTTAAAAATAAATGAAAGAATCGTCGCAATAAAACTAGTTTGATTTTGATAACAAATGTCAAAACTAAATTTGTAATTCTGAAATTTGTATCAAATCTGAAGTTTTCTTACGTTAAACGCATTCTTTATACAAATGAAAGGAAAGCAAGTAAGTTTCGCTTTGTCTCGGACTGTGATATTTAGAATCACCTTGATAGTTCTCGGCCATTTTATATGACGGGTCATCTCACATGTACTGACTATTTTCGTGAACAAACAACAGTTATAAGAAAAAGCGTATCTGGGAACATTAGCTTTGAAAAAAATTTTTGTCATAAGTATACATATAGAATCACTAGGGGTTAGTGCGTTTGGGGCTTAGTTTTTCAGATTTAATCTTTACCGTCCTTGGTTATGCCCCTATATTCAACTGGTTTTCTGTCTGTCTTGTATTGTCTGTTGCGTATGTTTTCTTGTTTGTTGTAAGCGTTTTTCCTCCTCCTTACTCCCCCTATCGCCCCCTCCTTTCCCCATGAGTTTGCGCTCCTTTTTGCATCCCCTCCCCCTTTACTTTGAGTTAGTTTTGGTGGCTCCCCTTTATTATGGCTGCCGGAATCCTAAGGCGGTATACGATTGTATTTTTCCTGCTTATAGGGATGTGTTTGTGTGCTTGTGAGTCCAAAGCAGTGCCCTACCTACTGTGTTCTTATATCTTACTTGTCTGTTTTTCTGTTAGTTAGCTGGGTGTGATTGCGTGTTTATCTTTGGTACATGAATGTCTGCGTTATTGTGGTTTAGGTTGTAGTGTAACTGTGATTAAAGAACGTAGCATTCCCTTTGTATATTCACCCTTGTTCTACTTTCCCCTTCAACTTCCTCCCCCACCCGCACCCCACCCCCTTCTTTACCCTTTTCCACTTCCACCCACTCTATCTATATTTGGCATAAATTTACATGTACTTGTTAGATTTTTGAAGCAACACGTCCGTAATATTTTTCCATTACAGCTTCTTTTTGTTGTGGGCCTACTTTGCAAATGCGTGGCTCTGAGGCTGCGTTTTTGATGCTCTATGCTTCCTTTATTAAGACATTACTTTTCTTTTCGTAAAAGTTCTCAATATATAAATACGATATCTAGTAAATATTCTAATCGGGAGTACAAAATTGAATTTAATGTATAATTGTACATCGAGAATGTTTCAAGTTTCAGCATTCCTATAGAACTGATAAGAGTTGAGGTCGGAACAATTTATCTATGGAGTAGTTTGTATCATTTGTTAACTTTGATGCCCAACTTAAACTCGTGATGCTAAATCAAAGAGAGCGTTAATGTCTGAATAATACTGGCTTAAACTGCTCTCTTGAATATTCAAAATATGCATTAGTGAAAAATATCCGAAATGTTTTATTGTCTCTCTTTGATGTGGGTGTTACGGACCAGTGTCATGGTTTTGAAAACAGTTGAGCCGCGCCATGGGAAAACCAACATAGTGGCTTTGCGACCAGCATGGATCCAGACCAGCCTGCGCATCCGCGCAGTCTGGTCAGGATACATGCTGTTCGCTAACAGTTTCTCCAATTCCAATAGACTTTAAAAGCGACCAGCATGGATCCTGACCAGACTGCGCGGATGCGCAGGCTGGTCTGGATCCATGCTGGTCGCAAAGCCACTATGTTGGTGTTCTCATGGCGCGGCTCAGTTAATTTTAGTTTAGCTATGTTCATCAGTTTATTATAATGTTAAATATTCCATAAATGGTTAACTTAATAATATCCGTCATCGCATAGAAATGTAATAGCATCTCAATAAAAATCATGTTATTTGAATATAAATAATTTATTACAGCCAGTATCTTTGGTCACCTTGCAATATCAATACTTATTTTTGGAAATATTTTGGAACCTTCTCAATAACACCTGTTAAATAACAACAATATTAAAATCTCATTGCTCTATATTATTTGGCAAACATATATTCACAAGTAACCTTGAAGGTACGGGAAAACCAAAAGGATTATGTGCCTTTCATCTTGATAAAAAATGAACCATAATCTGGAGATTATAAGTATTTTACGTACCCACTGTAGAGCAATAATTGATATTTTTTAAAGCCCTGGATATGAAATTAATCAAATAGAATATAAAAATGATAAAAAGTTGGCAACCTGAAATATGAGATTGAGGGATAAATTAAAAGTAGTGTATTTTTGTTCTTTATTGCTACAGACTTTAGCAATAAAAGTCATGATTGTAATACTACTGGTATATTTTACAATTAAAAGCGAACTAAATAAGCCACAGGTCAGATGTTGCCTACCTCACTTGCAGTTTCTGAATAAAAGTTCTATTCTGCAGCAGTTGAAAAAATAGAAAAAGTGGAA
Source organism: Mercenaria mercenaria (assembly GCF_021730395.1). Taxonomy (NCBI): domain Eukaryota; kingdom Metazoa; phylum Mollusca; class Bivalvia; order Venerida; family Veneridae; genus Mercenaria; species Mercenaria mercenaria. The sequence continues at coordinate 7,658,110 of NC_069378.1, forward strand.
ACTCCGCAGGTCGCTCAACACGACAAAAACGAAACTGTTGCAGGTTCGCTTTGACTGAGCCTGTTCATGGACGGTAGTGAAAATGCATGCTACCGTCCACGCCCTCTAGCCCCGGGTTGAGCAGAACATGCTACAAGTACAAAAATAATTTAGAGACATCCGCAGATGTGTTATTATTAAAGAGTCTTATTAAAATACTTCACTTGCACTTATTTCTGTTCGGCAGTAGTTAGAATTACTAATTATAATACCTTATTTGCACTTCCTTTATCAATACATGTTTGCAATTATTTTGTTCGTTTTAATACATCACTTCCCTATATACAATTTGTGTTTTGCTGCGCTTAAAATCTCTTAATATCACAAATACATTATTTGCTCTTCCCTTTATTAATCTTCTATTTTGCAGCAGTTAAAGAACATTCATTATAATACCTCATTTGCACTTCCCTATAAAAAAACTTGGGTTGTTATTAAATGTTGTTGGTTTTTGTTTTCACAAGAATTTGAGTGTGCTTGTAGTTTTAATTATTATATAATAAGGCTAATTTAAAAATACAGGCAGTGTCGAAATTAAAACAAAATGTTTAAATAGGCACCACAAAATATAGAGGATATTTGCTTGTTTGCAGTGAGATATCGAAATATATCATCACCGATAAGGGAGACAATTGAATATTTTCACGAAGGCGGAGCCTGAGTGAAAATATCAGAATTGTCTCCCTTATCGGTGATGATATATTTCGATATCTCACAGCAAACAAACAAATTTTCTTTTTATTTTATGCTAGTTTGTGAAGATCAACGAATTTTCTGTTTATTACGTGCATAAATGTTCATATAAATCCAATATTTCATGACGAAATTCGGATTTATTTAAGCTACCGTGTTACATATGATACAACCGCTAAATTACCATGGACACTTAGGCACATTAATATCGAATATTGGTGATTAGGTTCAATAAATCAACACGACGCCATTTTGTTTTTAAAAACAAAAACTGCATTTAAATATTTTGTGTAAAAATACACAATCCGCAGAGACATTGACAAATGCGCGTAGTTACGTAGAAGCATATTTAAAACTTTTCGGGTCAATCCGTCAGTTCGTAGAATAACCGAAAGCTTGCTTTGTTTACCAAAAAACACACGCTGAAGGTCAGATTAAAAAACAACACGAAAAATCTAAACAACTGTTGAATATGCGTAAGTCCTTGGAAAATCAAGCTGCAGAATTAAATATCATCATAGATTAAATAGAAATAACTAGGAAATGTTGATCTAGGAGCTGCATAGCATAACAAAATGGATGGAAGTTTGAACACAACTGGCTGGGCTTGGAGTTGGAGTGGGAAAGTACTTCGAGGAAAATGCTGGCATATTGCGTAAGGTTGAGTTGATGTCTTGTGATAATTAACTAAAACAACAACCAGCTAAATGTGCTGTCGCCAGTAATATCTACCACACGATAGTGAACCAATGGAAAAAAAAGTAGAGGAAACACACATATATCTGTAGCTACATGAATGGCAAGGCCTAGCAACAAAGCTGACAAAGGTAACATTATTTCTTTTGCAAATTTAATTATACAGCTAGCCTGTTCTATATAGGATTGTCTAGCAGTTCATGACACGTGTATGGCTTGAGTATTAGTATAATCCAGTAATTTTAAAGGCAGCAAAGGGAGGTAATTAAAGAATATATTTCAAGGGAGATAATTTATCTGGAAAGAAAAGAAGTTCGGCACTGTGAGTGATATCGATTTATATCTCACTGCTATTTTCCAGTATTTCACCAATAAGCATAAAATAAAACTGTATTCTTTTGAATTGTTGTAGGCATAGGAAATAGAGATCAATATAATTGCACCTTTACTAATCCTACCAGGTGTTCTGTATTACAAAAGTGGATCTATTGTGACATTTTGATACAAGCAAAACTGTATTATCTGCACTATTATTTACCTACTGGTACTTCGTTTTATTATTGGCTTGTTAAAAGCTAATTTTTTACCATATGTAAGTTGACAGAATCATAGGAACCATGTCTTGAGGGGTAAATCAAACACAAATGAATAAATCCTTCATGATTTTGTTGTGCAAAAAAGTATTATATTGTGTCTTAAACAGTTTTCATTTTCCACTCAATTGTGTAATTGCAAGGGAAGTAAACTAATAGAGCTCTACTTGTAAGTACTAGCCCAAGGCAAGAGTTGTCATTCTTTGTGGATCACAACTTTAAATTAAAAATTAAAACTTCTGTTATTGATATTAACAAAACTATCATAAACTTCACATTTGTGAAATCATTTTTGGTTATTTCAAGGACTTGGAAATTAATTTATAGACTTTATTTAATGTAATTCTATCATTGAAAATTTTAGGGCCTATCTCTAATTGTTGTACAATGATGGTAATTATACATGCTTTGCATGAAGAAAATAAGGAATAACAAGTGTCTAGTTATAAATTCACAGTGACATATATTAGGCAAAGACAGTGTGTTTTATGTCTTAACATTTTATTGAATTAAGGTAGCAATACATGTATTTGGATAAATCAGTGTATTTAGTTAAAATTTCAATAACATTTTGTTTCTACACTCTAAGATAGTTATTCTTCTATATTTTTAAAACTATGCTGAAAAGAGGTTGACTGAATAAGTTTGCAGATGAAATTGTGAAAACACATTTATTCAGGAAGAGCCTAAATTATCCACCTGAAAACTTGAAGTATAGCTGTATATTACCTGTATTACAAGAATGATTTTCATGAAGATTTTGTGTGTGAAAAAGGTAGGTCACTAGGTCGTGGCGGGTCTTTAATATGTCATAGTCTGCGACAAGGTATGTTTGCTGTCCGTAGAGAGGTGTGTCATGTATGTTGTATTTAGAATTTAACTCATTCGGAAATGTCTTTACTTAGATTTTATCGAGGTAATATCAATAATTCTTGATCTTTTTGTACGCGTTTGTAGCTCTATCTTTAGCCGCACTCTTTTCGTTAACATAACGCTTTTCGAAAACCTTCAAGCAAATCTGTCGTAACGTTTTGATTATCTTGGGTTGTACACTTATAATTTACCTTAATGATATTGATATATAGATGATGCTCATAAAAGTCAAGTGCTGAATCAGTATAGCATAAAGTACCCATTGAAAGGGCGTTGATATCGTTGATCTGCGCATCGATCCGCCTGCAGCTTATGATTATAGAACCATTTACTTCCAGCGTGATACACCTGAGCAAAGGGCGTGTATATCATCTCTGAATTACCCTCCAGTGTGATGTACCTGTAGAAAGAGCATCTTAAAACTCCTAAAATCATTTTCTATATCAAATACATGCACTCGAGGAAAAGGCGGAAATATCTTTGATCCTTCCACTTGATGTCTGCCTTGGAGGCCGACTGAAATTATCTGATAGATATGTATCAACTTATGATCAGCAAAAACTCCGTAAAGAGCTTTTTTTTTTTTGTTTTTTCAAACTGCAGAAAATCATTTCTGTAAGCGTTCCCACTGTTTATTTGCTTGAGGATTTCTAAAACATATTTTAGGAATTTAAATTGATGCTAATTTCTGCTCTGAATAACGTTATCACTCACATGAATATAATGATGAAGATGAACATTTTACTGCATAGAATGAACTGATATCACAGTAATATTAGATCATACCTCATTGTGATTTTCGTTTGGTTTCTGGAAACTGTAGGTTTCTTATCATTTCATACACAAGCACGTACATGATAATCTGATTAACTGTACGTCAATGATTCATAATAGTTGCATTATTACTGAATGTATACTGTTTTCTAATTCCAATGGTCTATAGGATACTAACTAAAGTATATATCTAAGACCACTTACCTTAATCTAGAGTCATAAACAGTGGTCGTTGAACTTAAAGCGTTTGGTTTAATGAGGGTTTAATGAGGGCAAGGAAGCAATTAAATGCAATGTATTCCTCTTTAAAGTACATAATACGTAAATATATAGTTATTACACTGAATACCTAGTCTATGTATGACACCAGTTAGCTTTTCATGGATGTTTACCCTCAGCTGGATGTTTATACAGCATTTCTACGGTCTTCAGGTTTATTTCGCAATAAAAAGATTATCTACTTTTCAAATGTTCAACCCCATAGCATGAAATCTCAGAAACCATCTATACGAAATAAGGAATTGGTGTATAATAAACACATAATATAAACATTTTAGAAAATATTCGTATTTGTAATGGTAGACACTTTATACTTAAAATAAACATCTTCATTATAGACCAGTGTAGTACACCGACTGGATGATCCACAAAATCTGTAACAAATGTTTTCGTCAAGTACGGGCACATTTTTTCAAGATCAAGATAATTATATAAATTTGAATATTATTTGGAAGCATATGATTCAAGTATTACATTTCATTATCACATTGCATTTGTTTATTGTTTTAATGAATATTATTAACTGATATATAATACACTCTATGCTATATATGTTATCCAATGCAGTGGCAATTCTTTTGCGGCTCTGGTTGCGTTTCATTTTTTTATTTCAAGAATAATACTTTTGCGCAACCAACTTTGGCAAAATTGAGGATTATGAGATATTTCTAACTGCTATTTCTTTTTATAAAAATATCAACAAAAAAACGAAGTTGATAATACGTCAAAATTGTAAAAATTCTTTTAAATATACTTCATAAAACTTATTAGTCAAAATATGTTAATCAAATGGAAATGGAAACAGCAAATTATCTAACATACAATTTTAGCGAATTTGAAAAAAGTATACAGGTTTAAAAACAAATCAATGACATGTTCAAATTCATATTGACCTCCTTCGAAGTTTATACAAAGTTAATGCGATATGTCTTGATATGAAAAACGCTTTTAGTCTTAAGCCTTTATCGTCGATTAATAGATTTGCAATGGCCTCACGCAATACACGTCACATGGTCTATTGAACATATACATTTAGCATATTTATCCTGAAGAATAATAATGAGTATGGTCTCATTATTTTGCAATTTGTACATTTAATTGATTCAGCGTAATTAAAATTTAATTTATTTCATAATGAGCTATTTTGGGTATATTAAAATGAAATATACTAAAACGTCATGAACAGATGTTAATTACGGTCCACATCGAAATAATTGTTTCGCAATGTAGTTTTATGTAAAGATAGCATTACTTTTTCTTGCGAGATTTGATTTTACTGTCTCTAGGAACATCACTGAACATACGTTAATCACTAGAAGGAACAAGTCATTCCTATGCAAGATGCAGACATTGGCATTCATTGCCATATTCCTAATTCCCTTTGAATGAAGATTACTTAAAAATGTTCAGACATGAACCTCTCTATTACAATATTCAGACGGTATCCGTATAATCATGGTCATTAGGATGCTTTTATTTGAAATTTTTAAACGTATTTATAGGCCGCAGAAGCAACGACGAAATACTTATAAATATTAAACCTTTCTGTTTTAGAAATAAAGACGTATAACCCTGAAATAGATTTTGTGCATAATTCATTTTATAATTTTATTTAAGAAATAATTTATAGCAATGTTTTAACACTTTTATGAACAATGGGCGGTTATACGTCGGGCGTAATAATTTCACGAGGGCGCAGCCCGAATGAAATATTTTTGTACGACGTATTACCGCCCGAGGGCATAAAAAGTGTTAAAATACGGTTTCGGTATAAATTATTTCCATTCTAATATGTCCTTAATCTAAAACAGTAGATAAAATATAGTAGCGCTCTTTCGCAACAAAAAATTGACGTCACCGCCCGTTAACGTGACGTCATTCTAGCGTAAGAGTGTTTTAACAGAGAAAAGCTTATTAGAATTTGAATTTACAAATGGAAAACTGTGATGAATAATACAGGTAGATCTATTTCGATAATCATTCTGTTGAGAGCAACAACTTCTTCACAATAGATTTACCGTGATTTTGCACCAACGAGGCTGTTCCGGGTGTATTCATACAATTGGTTTCATAAGTACGAGCGTAAAAAGTCACTGACACGCTTTTAAACTATGCAGGGGGTCCTTTTAAAATACAAGTAATAATGATTTATTTTTATATTGTTTTGAAAGAGACTTTAAGTTTAGCCTTCCTCCAGATACGCAGGCAAATATTATAACTGCATCTGATAATACATCACGCTATCTGGATGATATTCTTAATATGGATAATTCGTTTTTTGGTCAATCGGAGGGTACTATTTATCCTAGGGAGTTTCAGTTGATTAAAACTAACAATTCGGATACGGGTGTTTCATTTTTAGATTTAATTCTCTCTATTTATGACAATATTATACATACCAAAATTTATGACAAGAGGGATGATTTTAATTTTAGTATAATTGTAAATTTTCCCCATTTGGATGGGGATGTACCTCAGACAACATCTTATGGGGTATATAATTCGTAATTAATTCGGTTTGCCAGAGCGTGTAGTCATGTCGAAAATTTCAATGAACGTAATCAAAATATTACAAGTAAACTTCTTCAGCAAGGCTACCGTTATTTATTTACATATTGCGTAAATATTTTGCTAAATTTTACTATCGTAATTCTGATTTGGTTTTGAAATTCAATAGTAATTTAAAGACACTTCTGCGATAAGGTATTTCTAAGCCCGTTTTTATGGGGATGTGGTTTACAAACTTCGTAAGATATGGTAATTTTCCAACTGCATTTGGTAAAATTATAAAACGTTTTATTAAAAGAGGTTACGACCCAAATGTTTTGAGACATACCGCAGGTTTAGCATGTTGATAAGCAGTTTTTAAATCCTACCAGGACTGAATTGTTTTGATATCTGTCTTCTGGCCTGTTTCGTCGGGCCCTTAAGGGTGTTTCTCTTGTTGCTCTGTCTTCTGAAAAGGCATTGAGTACATACGTTTTTGGTTCTTAATGTTTGCTTTTTATATATTTATACACAAGCATTTTTGTATTTTACATGCCATGCCTTTTTGTTTCCATTACGTGTGTTAGAGATTCACCTGGAGGGGATTACTTTTATTTACACTGTCTGGTATCTTTGGAACATGGTGGGGGTAAGAGTGAGGTTGGGTGCACCATAAACCGGTTTAAGCTCCCCAGTGATGTCTTTGCCACTGACCGTTCCAAGACGGTGCCCCACTGTGTTCCTTTGTTTGTACGTTTTGTCCTGTGAACGAGTTTGCGTGTGTTTGTGGTGTGCACGTCTGCGTGCTGTGGGTTTCGTTTTGGGGAGGCTGCGTTTTTGGTACATGGCATTCCCTGTTTGATATTTGTCTTTGTTTTTTTACTTGTCAGTAATTCGTTTGTGAGATCAATGAATGTCTAAATACAGACTAGATGGCTGACTTACTTATTTTTCCCTGACTTGCTCTCATATGTCAGTGATGCTAATTAGAATCATAACCTTAACTGCTGCCACATGTTTCATTATGAAATAGTGATAAAAATGCTTTTAGTATAATAAACATATATTTCTCTTTAAATATGAAAGTTAAAAGAGTGTATTAACGAAACACTGCTGAGAGCAAGCATGCACATAATTGTCATATTAGTGAAGATGCTTAAACCATGCTCCTGCGCTCTATGTTTCATGAGATTTTTTTTATAAATTGCTGTGAAAATGTGTTTTTAACAATCTTTCGTGTCTAAGTATTTAACATTTTAACTATTTGAATACCTAAAAGTGTCTGAAGTGGCCAAAGAGCATACAGAAGTTTGACGTTTTAATACCATGAATTACATAAATGCGTTGTCGATATAAGCGGACTAGAGACTTACTGTGGCAGTGTCTGTGTAGGCGGGAAAGAACTCTGTTAGAGTCAATAAGTGCTCTAAATGGTGAATGTAGGTTGGTGTGTACTTTCTTGAATTAGCACAATTCGTGAGAACATGGTGATAAATCATTGTCTACCTCGTTAATAAATGATTTTACTACTGCGTGAGAAAGATGGAGAGATTAAAACAGTAGAACCATACATTTTATGACAGAATGCTAACCGCATTGTACATAATTCACCCCATAGGCAAATAAATAAATAAATGAGCTATATAATAATGTGAAAATAAGATTACCCGTTTATTTCTCAGGCTGTAATTAGAACAAGAATGTTATATTAATATGTTTCTATGACACATCATAATCAAAGCACTAAAAGTGCTGAATGCGGCGGGCTTAAATAGAAGACATTAAATATAATGGAATATTATATTTTAAAATTTCTCTTTCTCAAAACAGTGAGATTTTGAATTTTAATTATAAATTTGCATCTAGAATATATACATATCATTGAATACATATTTTTCTCAGCGAATCACATTTGTACCACGTGACTGTCCAATATATTACTGTATTGGATCCATTATATATTCCGTATTTGACTAGACAATTTTTTTATTCTAATCTGCATTTTAGCAAAACGATAAAAGCCATATACCGATGAAGTATCCGCATGAATATCAACTTAATGCAATGTTACATACGTTTAAAAGATGAGTTCATGTCTGTTTGATTGTCTTTTTCCTTTTTTACCGAGAATAAAAGGCATAGAATAACAAGAAAATAATGGTAAACCCAATGGATGCTCACCAAAATAAGATTATTGCATATTAAAAGAAACAAGAGGACCATGGTGGCCCTATATCACTCACCAGAGTTGATCTGGCCTACTGACCTAGTTTTTGACCTCACATGACCCAGATTCACACTTGACCTAGAAATCATCAAAACAAACATTTTGACAGTTTCATGATAATTGGGTTACAACTTTGGCCTCTAGAGTAGGCCTATTAACAATACAAGCATTCTGACCAAGTTTCATAAAGATCGGGTTGCAACTGTGGCCTCTAGAGTTTTAACAAGCTTTTCCTTTGATATGACCGGTCGACCTAGTTTTTAAACCCACATGACCCAGATTCGAACATGACCAAGACAAACATGCTGACCAAATCTTATGAGTTTCAAACTTAAACTATGGAGATTAACAATATTTTCCTTTGATCTGGCCTGCTGAACTGTTTTTTTGATCCTAACTGACACAGTTTCAAACTTTACCAAGAGATCATCTATACAAACATTCTGACCGAGATTCATAAAGGTTGGGTTACAACTGTGGCCTCTAGAGTGTTAACAAGCTTTTCCTTTGATTTGACCGGGTGACCTAGTTTTTGATCCCACATGACCCAGATTCGAACTGGACCTAGAGGACATCAAGACAAACACTTTAAACAATTCTCATGAATTTCCAACTTAAACTGTGGACTCTTGAGTGTTTACAAGAGTTTCCTTTGATCTGGCCTACTGACTTAGTTTTTGACCATACATGACCCAGTTTCGAACCTGACCAAGAGATCTTCAAGACAAACTTTCTGACAAAGTTTCATAAGACTGGGTCACAGATGTGGCCTCTAGAGTGTTAACAAGGTAAATGTTGACGGATGACGCATGTCGCATGACGAACGCAGCCGGACAATGACTGGTCACAACAGTTTACCTTGAGCACTTTGTGCTCTGGTGAGCTAAAAAGTGGAATCCGCTGACTGTGCAGATATAGTTTTAAAAAATACTCATGTTGAATTAATAAAATATTAGAACCTCACTGGAATATTACCCCACCATAAGATGAAGATACATGAGGGCTATGAAGGCCCTGTATCGCTCACCTGACCTATTGACCTAAAGATCATCAAGATTAACATTCTGACCAAGTTTTCATTAAGATATGGTCATAAATGTGGTCTCTAAAGTGTTAACTAGCTTTTCCTTTGATTTGAACCGGTGACCTGATTTTTGAAGTGACATGATCCAGATTCGAACTAGACCTAAAGATCATCAAGTTTAACATTCTGACTAAGTTTCATGAAGATACAGTCATAAATGTGGCATCTAGAGTGTTAACAAGCTTTTCCTTTGATTTGACCTAGTTTTTGACCCCACCTGACCCAGATTTGAACTTGACCAATAGATCATCAAGATCAACATTCTGACCAAGTTTCATTAAGATATGGTGATACATGTGGCCTCTACAGTGTTAACAAGCTTTTCCTTTGATTTGACCTGGTGATCTGGTTTCTGACCCCAGATGACCCAATATCGAACTCGTCAAAATTTATTGAGGGTATCATTTTGACTAAGTTTCATTAAGATTGGACCAAAATTGTGACCTCTAGAGTGTTAACATGCTTTTCCTTTGATTTGACCTGGTGACCTAGTTTTTGACCCCAGATGACCCAATATCAAACTCGTCCAAGATTATTTTGAGGGTAACATTCTGACTAAGTTTCATTAAGATTGGGCCAAAATTGTGACCTCTAGTGTGTTAAAAAGCTTTTCCTTTGATTTGATCCAAGATGACACAATATTGAACTCTTCCAAGATTTTATTGAAAGTAACATTCTGACTAAGTTTGGGCCACAATTGTGACGTCTAGAGTGTTAACAAGCTTTATCTTAGATTTGACCTGATGACCTAGTTTTTGACCCCATATGACCCAATATCAAACTCTTCTAAGATTTTATTGAGGGTAATATTCTGACCAAATTTCATTAAGATTGGGCCAAAATTGTGACCTCTAGAGTGTTAACAGTCAAATTGTTGACAACGGACGACTGACAGAGAGACGGACGACGACGGACACAGAGCGGTCACAAAAGCTCACATTTGAGCTAAAAATGCGCACCACCTTTTGTTGCCAAGAAATATCCTGACTAGAATGGCGCTATAGTTCATTAACATTTACCCTGCTAAATTTCTAAAATGGACTGGTCCATCATTCAATTTGGGCAATACCATTTATTATTTGAAGGGGTGTTCACTAAAAATTTATTGACTGAATAGCGAACAGTGCAGACCATGATCAGACTGCACGGATGCACAGGCTGATCTTGGTCTGCAGTGGTCGCAAAGGCAGAATCACTTGCCGACAGCAGGCTAAAGCTTAAAGTTGAACAATCAAAGGGCAGTAACTCAGTGATAATCATTCGACCAAAACATGAAGATAATATGCAACTTCCGATGAAGTTTCTATGGATTCCAGTCCAGGACAAAAAAATGGTACTATAGTGTACTAAAGTTGAATTATCAAAGGGCAGTAACTCAGTGAATCATCTGACTCGAACGCGCATTTCCTCTTGGCAGTGAAGCTTCCTATGAAGCTACTATAAATTCCAGCCAGTGGTTGCTGAGGAATACTCTGGACAAGAAATGGTACTATAGTAAACTAAGTTGAATTACCAAAGGGCAATAAGTCAGTGAAAAATCATCTGGCTGGAAGTTGGAACATCAAGAAATATGTACATTTCCTCTTCGGAGTAAATCTTCGATAAAAGATTGATGAATTCCAGGAAATGGAACTTTTGTATACTATGTTATGTAATCAAAGGACAATAACTTTGAAAAATCATCCGACCAGAATATGAAGATAATATGTGCATCTGATATAGCAATAATATCAAACAAGAGATTTAAAGAAACAAAATTTTTTAATTGATGAAAAAAGCCTGAAATAAAACACTTGAGACACCAGGTCTGTATGAACAAGTGACCGAGTATAGCCGTGGCAATGCATAAGTCCCATACCGGTGAATTTTTTTTTACTTGACTTTCAATAATGACTTTGACCTATGGCCGACAACAATGGGTCATGTGCGCGACATAAAGCATAATCATGGGGAACATTTCTGTGTAGTACTAAAAATATCCTTTGATGCAATTAATGTAGCAGAAACAAAATTTTACTTGATCTTGAACAGTGACCTTGACCTTTAACCGACAAGCATAGATCAAGCATTGACACACTGTCTCATCATGGGGAACATTTTTGTGTAGCACTAGATAATCCATCAGCAGAAACAAATTTTTCTTGACCTTCAATAGTGATACTGACCTTTGACCTATAAGCATAAGTCAAGTACATGCATATCTACTTATTGCGCTCTAATAGGCGTCATTCCTATAATCCACTCCGGTGTTCCACCTGTAGGGGACTATAAAAACCTACTGTTCTATTTATCGTCTGATTTAATATAAAATTTCCCAACAACCAGAGTAACTAGCAGCTGATTTCCAGGTATGTGTTACTTCTATAAGTAAGCTTAGTATAATATGCTTAATATTACCTTTAAACTTCATTTTTTACAATATTTTAAGTTTTTTGTTTTTCATCACGTTATGTCTTATGGATCATAGTACTACATACTCCTTTAGCAAAACGGAAATGCACAACTTCACACAATAAATACATTAAGGTCTAGAGGTCCGGGCTAAGGGTGTAATTAACGACATATCGAAATTCACTGTATCACAATACATTATATATATATATATGTTTATAATGATAATGGTGTTTTTTAATGTTGACTATATATATATATATATATATATATATATATATATATATATATATATTGTTGTTGTTAGTATTTTTGTACACAGGGAAGGAAGGAATAAATTATGATTGGAAGTCTGGAAATTCAGAAGTGGTCTTTTTGAAAATTGGACCCGATTCGGTCAGCCGTTACCAGTGTATGAAACAGAAAGCAGAAGGATAAAAATTTGTATCGTGAAAAACTTTCTATTTTAAGAACGTTTGTTTATAATGTTAATGGTGTTTTTTTAATGTTGTTAGTATTTTCTACAAGATCACTGGGATGAAATGAGTTTTTGATTGGAAGTCTGAGAAATCAACAGTGCTCGTTTGAAAGTTGGACCCGATTCGGTTTATTACGTGACGGTCGTACATGTACGTATCACCAGTTTTAAATTAATAAGCGTCTATCGGTTTGATCAGGAGTGATCAAGTCAGCATTAACCCTTCAAGATGATAACACCAGTTATCGCAGGGATATGTGCCTGCGGGAGATGATCTCCAGTTGCGATTCTGTATATTTATAGTTATAGTTTATACTTCTTTGCTAAAAATCAATACACCCTACAAATTATTAACCTTCATAAAATAGCTCTGACAAAAAATCCCAAATATCATGAAATAAAAGCAGAAAAATCAATGGCTAACATTGTGTTTTGTACCGCCTTCTGTCAATCTGTGTCCTGCTGAACATGAATGACGTAGAAATCTTCTTTTAATTTGATGCCAAACTTGTGAAGTATCCGAAGTTCTGCTAGTTAGTAGTATCTAGTTGCAATTTGGAATACCCATTCTTACCAAGCAAACGTAAGGCCCGATTTAAATCTATACACAAGCCATAACGCTGCTTGATAGAAAAATAGATAGCCTTTTCCTCAATAACATTCCACTCCAAATGCAATATTCCTTGATTTGAGACTTTTTTAAACTCTTAAACACTGTTAAAGTGCAGAAATCTATAATGCTATCGATGAGTCATTTTCCGCTTCTTCGAACGTTTCCGTTATAAAAACTATTTTGTGGTAATTGCAAATACGGCAGGCATACGCTATATATTAGTGACACCTTGACACGGTCTCACGTTCCTATTAAAAGCTCGTTTCATAAAAAAAAATCACCGCATAAACAGATATGTCCTTTAGAAGTTGTTGTTGTTTTTTCATTCACAAAAACAAGATGGCGTCATAAACAACAATATATAATTAAAGAAGTCCGGTAATACCTATTAAAACAAAAAATATCATTCGCCTGAATTTTCTTCTTTATTCTTTAAGTTATTAAAATGCACGAAAGTACGATAATATACAAACTTCATCAAATGCATTTTTACGGTGTAATAACAATGAAAATGTTGACTATTTTGTCAAAGTGTGTTGTTTGGTTTTGTCCAATGACACTCCGCGAAGTCAAATAGTTCTATTATTGAACTAGTATGACAGGTTTATTACTGTATAAAACAGGTTTACCATACAAGATATAAATACTTTATAAATCATCACGCAGTAACCACTAACCCTTCTTTTCATTAAACTATCCGTTTTACAAGAATTATTACGCTTCAATTTGATGTGTTATTCGGATTGTCTCCAATTTTCGATCTTCCGCGCGATGACACACTTTGAAACTGTGAGTGTTAACTAAGCGGCAGAGGCCGCAAGCGGCCCGCCGCAAAAATCGTACTGAAATTGGGTATGCCTTATTTAATTGAAACTCTTGAGGAAATCATAATATGTAAAATAATACCAAATGTACAAGAATTACAAATTCAGAGGTAAGGGGGCATACACTCGGCTCAGAAATGTACTTTTATTAGTCACAGAGCTGTAAGAGTTGCCATCCTTCTAATGTAGATCAGTAGCTTTTATTTAATTATTTTTGCTAGTCAAAATGCACACTTCATTATTTGTGTGCACAGATAATCATGCTTACAGGTTTTCTATGCAATTTCAGAACGAGTATATCTTTTGGACTGCGACTTTTAAGAACTGATCTATTTCTATTCGTTCATCACGACATTTATGTGTTGTAAATGTACTGTTTAATTTTCCAGCTTGAACATTTCGGTTTGGGTGGTTCCAATAATCCCACTTTATAACTTTTGGGTATTTTTAACCACCCTTTTGATATGGTGCCTGCTTTTTAATTTTGTCTTTTGGCAGTTTCTCTGATATGCAGGCTCCATAACCTGAGATCACCTTTCTAAATTCCAGTTTGTTTATTTTTGCTCTTTGTTTTCTCCAGTTACGTCCACTGGGGACCATACACTGCTTTTCATGGAATTGTACTCTGTGTATCATTGAAGGATTCATGTACACCGCTGTATGAATACATAAGTTATTCTGCGGATGTATTTAAATAGTTTGTATTTATAACATGTAAAAATGTTGAGTTCTGCTCAACTCGGGGTTAGAGGGCGTGGGCGGTAGCTTTCATTTCCACAAACGTACATAAACAGGCTCAGTCAAACCGAGTCTGCAATATTTTCATTTCTGTCGTGTTGGGCGACCTTTGGTTTTCCAGTTTTTCTATTCGGTGACTGTAAAATGTATTTCAGTATTTTCTGGTCCTATTGGATCATGGTGTTTATGGAAGAATTTCGCTAAAGTCGATGTTTTGGGGCATGAAGGATGTTGCACGTTTCATTACCTATATTAAACAGACAAAGTCTGATTTTTTTTCTTTGTGCGTTCTATGCTTCCAAGTGATCATTATATAAATTTCTTGTAAGGATGAACTTGAATAATTTGTGAGAATAGGGTGTATATCTATCTATCGTGCAATTGTCTCCCCTGAATTTATGGCATAAAAACTAAAGTAGAAAACACCCAATCGTAACTGAAAGGGTAATGTTCGACAGTGACGAGAGTAAGAGCCTGTCTATTATTGAAATACATATTGGCATATGAGCCGCGCCATGAGAAAACCAACATAGTGGGTTTGCGACCAGCATGGATCCAGACCAGCCTGCGCATCCGCGCAGTCTAGCCAGGATCCATGCTGTTCGCTTTCAAAGCCTATTGCAATTAGAGAAGCCGTCAGCGAACAGCATGGATCCTGACCAGTCTGCGCGGATGCGCAGACTGGTCTGGATCCATGCTGGTCGCACACCCACTATGTTTGTTTTCTCATGGCGCGGCTCAATTATAAGTTCACTTTTATACTGTATCAATCTATTTGCAGTGGTTAGGATATAACCAAAGTAAAACTTCATTTGTATACAATGTCTGTTAAGAGGTGTGATCATCATATTTCAAAACTTGATTTTGTTATGTATTCATGAACATTTCAATCATGAATAATTTCTGACCAAAGCCAATTTCATTCATTTCAAGATCTGTCAACTTTATTTTCATAGCAATGATACTGTTGTGGGCTCAAGCCCTGTTCACACAATAACTACAAATGTTGACTGAGTATAACACTAGCTCTGAGCCTTTCTAAACGATAACTGCAAAGTTTGACTTGGTGTAACATTGGCTCTAGGCCTGACTATACAACGGCTGCAAATGTTGACTATGCAATATATATTTTATTTTATTCATTTATTAGAGTCTCATCCATTTACATTTTATACACATATACAAACATAAAAATAGCACATATCATACAAGTAAATGGTCATTCTATATAGAATTACAAGAGACTATTTAAAAATAGTACATTACACTATTAAAATCACAGTAAAACTATTGCAAGTGTATTATGTTGTATTTTGTGTTGTGTTCATTTCAAGTGGTGCATGTTTATGTGTGTGTGCTTGTGTGTGTGCTAGTGTGTACTGCAGTTGTGTGTATGTGTGTACTATGTTGTGGTTGTGTTGTGTTGTGCATGCATGTATTGTTTTTTTTCTTTATTTGAGTCTTATCTATATGAAAACATGTAAGTTTACAATTCAATTATACATAACTAAAACTATGTACATAGCCGCTCTATAAGTAGGACTATAAGAGACTGTATCAGCTATGACACTGCTTGCTCCAATGCACCTGGGACCCACCACTCAGAAACCACAAATGCAACCAAGAGCTGTCCGTAATACAACACGCTTGACCTTATATATGTCACTCCTACGGAAACATGACAGTACCTACACCGTTATTTCGCATAAGTATTATACAGTCACGTTTGCAGTTAATAGCTCCACGACACCAGATCGTATTTAAAGGGATAGGCATGCAGATCTAAGACCAAAATGAAAAACGAAAATTGTAAGATATCATGATATTATTACTATTTCATACGGAAGCCCTGAGAATTATTTACTGACAGTTTATATTTGACCTTAAAACATGCGAGAATTGGTTGCTATTACAACTTTTTCCATTCAAAATTGAAATGCGTTGTTATAGGTATCGAAGAACAAATTTCTACGTGTAATATTTGTCAAGGTGGTAGGCGGAGCAACTCTGGTTCATGTCCCAACACAGACATGCCTTTTTCTTAATTTAACTTTTTTTTTTTTGAAAATAATTAAGAAACAAAAACACACATTCTACTGTTCATAACAAAAAAAAGAAAGATCATTTCAGCCGAAATCTGTAGTCCGGTCCAGAAGTTGTAAGATTCATATTAATTTAACATAACATATTAATTTATGCACTATGTCGTGTAATAGACTAATTATGCAATAAATATTAACGGCAAACATTTTTGAAGTGATTTAAAGGCTCTGACATGCCCATCGGCCCGGAAATATTTTGGCATTTAGTGTAAATAAGCGTAAAACAAATGTTGATTTTCTTTTGATAAAATAATAAGAGTGTAATTAGATTATAGCCATGCCCATAAAACCAAGGGGGATGAGACAGCTTGTTTGTTATAAGTGCCACAAAGGATGCGTATATTTGAAATTTTGACACGACTCCATGTGGAAAATGACAGTTCTACAAATTTAAACATTTTTACAGGAAATCAGTTCTTGAAATAACGTAAATGTCTCTTAAAACATGCGTATATTCTGACAATTAAGTGAAACAGCGTTTAACTGTGAGACAAACTACGCTAAAGTGTACTTTAAGTTTAACATATTATAACAGTAAATAACAACTGGAAGCGTATGAAAAATGCCACACCCTAGATTTATGTGTTTAATATTAGCAATTGTTAGTGTTTCTATACAACTTTAGGTTGTTTAGATTAAAGTGAAAAACATGATAATAGCTTCTATTTCAAGTTTTAGTTTCTCTGTATTACTGAAACATGTTGGGTGAATTATATTTATAAATTTCACCGTTTCTAATCATAATAATTCACTTATGTTTGACATTCACTGGAAGACAAATGGCCTTAAAGTAGGCAAAATATAGAATTTCTGTATCGTAAAGAATAGAGAGCCCTGCGTCGAACATTATGCTTCTCGTTTAAATTTCTTTAACTACACTCAGTGTTCAGGTGGGGAAACATCTGCTTAAAGTATATGGATATTCGCTTTAGTCTTATTTTTCTAGAGCCAATGACAATGACAAATTTTAGAGCCAATGACAATGACAAATTTTCAATCTGACTAAAGTACTTGATCCTCTAAACGAAGATCTGAGAACGACCCATTCACGTTCGTCTTCTGTATATTTTGGATTTCCAGTATTGCTATTTTTATTTTATCCAATCAGACGACATGTTCGAATGTCAAAGAGTAAGAAAAATTTGCAGTTATTCCAGGGCTCGAACCCAGGACCCCTCGCTTACAAAGCAAGTGGCCTACCGACTGAGCTAACCGGCTATCTGGATAATTATGACATAAAAATTGTAAATATCAAAAGTCAAGGCTACAGGTAGATTTGCAAGATGTTGTAAGTTAGGCTCTGATTGGCTAGCGAAAGGGTCGTCAGAACGAGGCAATGAATAGGTCGTTCTCAGATCCTATGCGTAGCGTAATAGGATATGTACTTTAGTCAGATTGACAAATTTTAGAGCCAATGACAGTGACAAATTTTATTTGCTCTAAGGCCACCGGCCCATGCAAAACATATAGAACAAATATTTTCAAATTGCATAGCATGTGCATGGTAGATCAGTCTTGACAGAAAAGAGGTAAGTTTTCAAGTTCTTTTCTGTCAATGCCATTGTAACGATTTGTTTTCTTTTTATAATAGAAGCATAGGCAGACAAGTACACTAGGAAACTTACCATTTGATAATACTGTTCACTGAAACTTCTTTTAATAATGATATTATGCAACAAACGCTGTCTGCGATTATCTGCATTTCTAAGAACAGACTACATTTTTGTCCTATTTTAAATGTCGAAGGCCTTTTGGTAGCCGACAAAAGCAGCATGTTACAAAGCACACGTTTTAGATATATAGGACTTTCAATTACTGTCGTTGTAAACTTTTGAATATATATTATACCAAATTTATTTAGTGCCCTTATCCTGCCAAACACGGGCAATAGTCTTTGGATCAAACATAGACTACCATTGTGGGTACCAATTCATCCTCAGTCAGTGCAGGCGCAGTGTGATCTGACCAGAGGCGCTCCTCAATCAGTGCCGGCGCAGAGTGATCTGACCAGAGGCGCTCCTCAATCAGTGCCGGCGCAGAGTGATCTGACCAGAGGCGCTCCTCAATCAGTGCAGGTGCAGAGTGATCTGACCAGAGGCGCTTCTCAATCAGTGCAGGCGCAGAGTGATATGACCAGAGGCGCTCCTCAATCAGTGCAGGCGCAGAGTGATCTGACCAGAGGCGCAGAGCGAGATAAAGCCTTCATAACAGGTTTATCGGGCTAACTTGGGTCTTTATGAATCAACAGTCTGGTTCTGTAACCTTTAGCCTGCTGGAAGCAAGTGACGTGCCCAGTATTAAGGACCAATACATACGAGGCCGTTTTTCGTTGGAAGAACCAGTACTGGCCTCTTGTTAGATGGGAGGCACACAAGAATAACTAAGACATTTCCAGTGCCTGGACAGGAATATAACCAAGACTGGACCGCCATTTTATTATTGATAATTACAACAACCTGCTTATAATGCGGGTATATACTTTACAATGACATTTTCAAAGAGGTAAAGTGTATAGACTCGTTGTATACTTCACAAACAGTAAATTCTGAATCGTTTCTTGCAGTACGCTATATGTTATGTGCATTCCTGTACTAGTCTGCAAAATCGCAACAGTATGGCGGGAAATTATGTAAAAGCGCTTTTTGTTTGAACGATACAATCTAAAAAAATACCAGTAAATGTTAAAATTGAAATTGACAAATGTTTTTCTTATAATAAACGCCACACACAAGTAATAAAATCTGCAAAACATTTTCCAAGCAAGATGTGAAAATAGATTCTGTTTAATCATAAATTTTATTTATTAATTCAAAAACTGTTTTAGAACATAAATCTAATTTAGAACCGCATGTCATGCGACAAAGTACTTCCGTTTTTATACTCCAGTAGCAAACTCAACACAGTTTTATATGTATCATTGATGAAGGGCTAATAAAGCCCGAAATAGTCGGATTAAATTAAAAAAAAAACAAAAAAAAAAACAGTTATTTTTATTCGGTGTTTGGTCTTGTGTTCCATTTTTTTCTTCTTATGATTTAAGATTTCAAAAACTTATAAAATTACATGAAGGATTATCTCATATTTCATTTTATAGGAAAATTTTCATGTTTCAACAAGAATACTTTGAAGTGTACGGCTATAAACGTCTAATCTTAATAAAAATTCATAGAAGCCTATTTATATTTCTCATTTAATCATCTTTAGTTTAAAATCTAACAATGCTACGGGTTTAGACTCTCCATAAAATTATACTGTGTCTTTTTAAGAAATTAACATTGATTATTCAATTTAACATTTGAGGTCTTTATTTTAATTTTATGTTAAATTATTGTTTTAGCATGTAGAATTATATATTTTTTCAAAGCATTATTGTATTCGAAGGATATTCAGACAATATCAAAATAGACTGGGTCGTGCATGATTTTTGTCAATACTGGTTTTCCGGTAAATTCAGCCAAAAGTAAATTTGGCCAATGGGCTTTTGTAGGGAAATCGTAATTTTGATAACATTCTCGCTTATAGAAAATGTTCTAAAATGTTTTAATGAAAGTTTTCTTAGTTGTAGATTTACTTATTTACAACCATATGACCAAATATAATGTGCAGGTCTGTGTGCTTAATTATTCACAATTTGCCTTGCCAAATATCGATTGAAGTTCTTACAATGTTGCATATTTATGTCTTTATTTTGTAGACGGAAAATGTTTAACCTACATAACACGATGGATGCACTATCGTATGCAAACAAATTTAGGCTATATAAAAGATGATATATGCAGATGAGTATGGCAAAGTTAAAATGACAAAGTGCTTTTGAAAAGCCACCAACATGTTAAATCATTTTTGTTGTGAAAAAAATTCAGGAAAGTATGTCAGAAAGTGATGTATGTTTCAGACAAGCAATAAATATTTTTTTAAAGACACTCGCTAATATGTTGTAACAATAAAATAGGCTCTTTAGTAGTAGTTATATTATTTATCACCGTTACGGTATTACATTTGTAAACATTAATATAGCCCGCTAGAAATATATATTCCATAGTTTTATATCCTTACGTTTTAGCAGATACCGCACATTCTTGTGAAATGCTGTGTTGAGTTTATGTCCCTATCATTTTTTTTTTGTTTGTTTTATTACCGCAATTCTTTAAAACATTTTGATTCGTCGCCAATATAGCTGTGAAGGTTGATAGATGTCCACCTTGCCTCATTTAAATAATTATCTAATTATTTTGAAAGAAGTAGGATATAAACTCAGCACATCAAAACATACGATTTTGTGAAATTTGCTTTCATGTAATCTACCCTTACCTCTTTATTTTTCAATAGGCACTATTTGTTAAAGATACTCTCAAAAACTCAGCAGTAAAAGAAGAAGGAGAAGGTGTTATTGACTTATACTGTACACAGTTTCTCGCCGTACATGAAATATACATGTCAAACAATAAATAACATTTTAAACATTGAAAGATCAAAGCATATCTAGATTTACATAAATTCATAATGATGATATAACATCGGACTGTCATATAGAGAGGATCTAATATTCACATGAGGGTGGGATTGTAATGCATAATATTATACATGTAGGTTATGGAACTTTGTGAAGATCAATTTAGCGAGAAATACAGTAACACGGACGTTGTAATTACATTTTTTCATACTGCTATCGTTTGCATAAAAATATTTCAGAGTAGAAATAATGCATCTAATATCATTTTCTGATGCATTACTATCCACATCGTAAGATTTGGTTCACCTGTAATTAGTAAAACTTGATGGGTTGGCTTCTCAAAAATGTAAAAAAAAATGTATAGTCATAAAAGATGATAAATTAATAAAATATTGTTTGTTAAATAGACACTGGTTTAATTTTCTAGCCGCTATTTATATTATATTAATTTTTCTATGTTATAATCACATTCTGATAGTTCATACTGTTAAATTGCAGGTTTGCAGGTGCTTACCATATAAATGACAAAAGAAAGTGCATCAAGAAAAATTAGTTGGTACATAATTTAGATGAAAATCGGTGTCGATGCCATTTGTGAAACTTAGAATGAGCTATCACATAATAATACATATGTAAATTCATGTAATTTATCAGCGTCTTGTAAGCATAAATAAGTACTTTCTGCAAAACTCCACCGTCTCGGGTCTCCAGACATATTATAATGTATCCCACTTGTTACATTTATTTCTACTTTAACAATTTAAATGTAAATTTTAAAATTCAGTAAAGAATGGAACCGTAATGTTTTGCACAATAAATATCTAACTGAAGAAGCAATTCACTTGTTTTTCTTTATGTATATTTTGCAATGCAGTATGGTAAAACCAGCGGTTTTATGCATTTTTATAGTCAAAGGGTTGTACTCTCTTCAACGTTTGAGACATTTAACGCATTATGACTCAACGTTGAAATTTTACACTATTTCGCAACCTTATAAGGAGTAGCATAACCATACATATATGGCGTTTACTAAATAATGATACATGTATACACACTTCTGGTGATTACATGTCAAGTGAAATTAATTTCAAGAGGTACAATAGT
This sequence comes from Mercenaria mercenaria, assembly GCF_021730395.1. NCBI lineage: Eukaryota > Metazoa > Mollusca > Bivalvia > Venerida > Veneridae > Mercenaria > Mercenaria mercenaria. The sequence goes on from NC_069378.1 coordinate 7,680,558, forward strand.
TCATATTCAATGTACAAACAACATTAATTTTAAAATTTTAAATGATAATTGTGATGACACAGGAAGTGTGGTTACTCAGTAGAGATACCCTTTTACAGATAATATATAGGTATCTTCAGATGCAGGCGTATCGGGCTATCTTATCCTAGCTGTAACGTGCCCAATGTATAGTACCGGTTCAGAAAATACCAAAAGTTACAAAAGATAATAGTAAGGGTTTCTCGGAAGCACAGAGCACCAAAAACACAGCCCCAGAGCCACGCATTTGCCAACAACAAAAAAGAAGCTGTAATGGAAAAATATTTCAGACGGGTTGCTTCAAACATCCAACAAGTACATATTAATTCATGCTAAATATTGATGGAGGGGAAGGAAATAGTAAAGGACGAAATGGGGTCGGAGGTGGTGGGAGGTGGGGGGGGGGGGGGGGGAGAAACCGAAGGGGAAAGTTGTACAAGGCCGAATATACAAGGGAATGCCATGTTCTTTAGAAACAGTCGCACTACAACGTAAACCACAATAGCGCAGACACTCATGTACCAAATATAAATACAACTACGATCAACTGAATAACATAGAGAAACGAACAAACAACACATAAGAAAACAGTAGGGCACCGTAATAGACTCACAAGCATACAAACGCATCCACACAAGTAGGAAAAAACAATTAAGTAACGTCTTAGGATTCGGCTGCCAAAACAAAACTTACTAAAAGTAAAGTTGGAGGGGATTCAAAAAGTAGCGTAAATGCAAGGGAAAGGAGCGGGCAACAAGGGGAGTGAGGACAAGTCATGTCAATAATTTTATTCAGACTCAAAATCTAAGTAAAACAAATATATTGATTATATTTACACACAAGTTTCATACAGGCGTGGTAATAAGATACATTCATAATTTAGATGGGAAGTGATCAAGACAATACAATTTACATTATCAAAGAAGATTAAGGTTAACAATATTGCTAAACCAGTAATAGATTTCAATACTGAAATAGAATATTATCACGTAAATGTTGTACTACTTTTGCTAAGTACTAAGGATGTGTGTAAGGTTGGATATATTATGCAAAATACATTCCTTTACCTAAAACGTTACTGTTTACGGTTGCATATTAGTATATACAAGTAAATTGTTACAGAAAGGCAAATAACTTGTATAAGGTTTTGTCTACAAAAATTATGTTCTTAACTACCCCATTGAAAATGTAATAAGCTCTTTTAAAATTAATGTAAAGGAATTTGCTATTCAAGTGTTTCTTTTGTGAAATCGCAGCCAATCTAAGTTTTTAATATTCATCATCGTACGCTTCCTTCGTTGCCAGGTATCAAGATGGCGTATTCTTGAAATAGAAGGATTACTGTTTCCTGTATCTTGCCTGTATCTATCAGTGTTCTTAAACTCAGTCAGAATCCAAATATCTGTTAATATCGTTATCATCTGATACACTCAAAGATCAACCCGATAAAAGGTACAATTTTATTCATCTGCTGTTTTTGATTGTTATCATGTTTAGTACGTTGTTTACAAGTCATGAAAGCTGGCTAGCATTTTCTTGGCATTGAGCGTAGAGGAGAAAATGTTAAAGTTATTATAAATACAATCAAGGACCTTAATAACGCCCCATCTATCCATTTTGAAAATTTGATCTAAGAAGAAGACATGTAATGCCAGATTTACTTAGCACCCTATTCAAGATAAACACGTTCAAAGGCAATTAACATAAAAAGGCAGCCACGCAAGGTGACAAATTTTCGTTTACTAGTCTACAGACACAGAGCGATCGGAAAATGGGGCAGAGTAAGAGAATACTGATATATAATATAATATCTATAAAACATGCAGGCCTATCTGATCGACCTCTCTTTGAATAGACAGTTATTCGTTAACGTCCCCTGTGTAAAGTTCCGATACACATGAATACGCCTTTCTTGGGAAGAACCAGTATCATTCAAAAGCATCTAAGACATTTCCAGTGCCTTGACCAGGGATCGAACCCTGATCTTTAGACTGATTGTCAGTCAAGTGTGTTACCGCTAGACCACTGGTCCATCTATAATGCATATATTTATTTATGAGTAGAGAAATACATTTATGAACTATACATAATATTTAAGGTAGATCAGGTGCAAGCAGGACCAACCGTGCAATGGCCCCTTCTTTCACCCCTTGACAATTTGTTATAAGTGCAAAATTGTTTGACAATAGGGCCAAATGTGAGAAAATAAAACTGTTCCCATGAACCAACACTTTTGAATTATATGTGAACACTATTTTCATGACAACCGTTCAGTTTGGAAATAAAACCATACAGATTTTAATCCATCATATTTTGGCCTGTTTGGAAGATAAAACAATAAAAAATGATACCAAAATGGAACTTAGACATTGACCATTTAATAGCAGTATTTTTATTTTATAAACTGATTTGCATATTCATGAATAATGATAAGAATATTGCATTTATTTAAGCTTTAAATCAATTTTAATGTACCAGCAGTTTTAATCTAGTCCTAATTTTGTTGCTCTGAAAATTGTATCTGTTGAGATAATTAATGGAATATGTGAGAAGATCCTTTAAACGCACTGAACAAAACAAAACAAAATAATGGCAAGCTCCGTTTACCCAGTGTGTTCACGCGGTGCACGCCTAACCCCAGTTTTACCCCCATCATGTTCCAAAGTCACAGGATAGTGGAAGTAAAAGTAATCCCCGCCAGGTGAATCCCAAACACGTGATGGCGACATAAAGCATGGTTTGTAAAAAACAAGGACAAATATCAAAAAGGGAATGCCAAGTTCCAAAAACGCAGCCTTTCCAAAACGAATCCCCCTCCACCCCACCTCCCCACCCATAAATCAATCAAACACACGAGGACAAAACGAACAAATAAAAGAACACAGTTGGACACCTCCTTGGAAGGGTCAGTGGCAAAAACACCACTGGGGAGCTTAAACCGGTTTATGGTGCGCACCCAACCTCAATCTCCGCGAAGTGAATCTGTAACACACGTAATGGAAACAAAAAGGCATGGTATGTAAAACACAAAAATGCTGCTGTAAAAAGCAAACCTTAAGAACCAAAAACGTATGTACTAAACACAAAAATGCTCTTGAAAAAATATATATATATAAAAAGTAAGCTTGTTAAAATAAAATTTTAATATTTTCATTATTATAATATAGGACACAGTTAGTAATACTTAGCGATGTGCATCTTATCAAAATTCCAAAATCATTTAAGAAATAATGCACACACATCTAAATTAGTGTATTGTATGTTTTTCATATACCTATAAAGCGACTGAAACCATTGCTAATGTTTACTTCACAATATTTTATTTCATGTATTTTTTTTCTCCGCCGGTCGTTCGTATTACTGCAGTAATTGCTTTTCTCGTGAATCAACAGACGTCGCTGTTGTGCGACACATTGGAGTTGCTCAATAAAGGACATCAATAAAGGAACATATTTAACCCTTACCATGCTAAATTTCTATAATGGACTGGTCCATCTTTCAATTTGGGCAGTACCATTTATCATTTGAAGGGGAGTTTACTGAAAATTTACTGACTGAATAGCGAACAGTGCAGACCATGATCAGACTGCACGGATGTGCAGGCTGATCTTGGTCTGCACTGGTCGCAAAGGCAGAATCATCTGCCGCCAACAGGCTAAGGGTTAAAATGTAAATACCATATTTTACGCTGAAGTTCCACTAATACTACTAAAATATTCATTACGGCGCAATACATCTCCTATTATGAATTCGTCTATGCTTACTTGAAGAAGTAACACGATGGAAACAAAAACATAATATACACAGCAGATTAACAGACATAAGATGAAAATAGACTTGTTCAATATTTCCTGTTGCAACATTTTCGTTAAATATTTGGAAATAGCTGAAGTCAGAATCAAGTAATGTCTTCTACCCGTATATTCATCATATCATATTTGTATGCTGGACGAAACTTTTGCGGTTTTATGCTTATACTTTTTTATAATCGTGCACAGGATGCACGTAAAATGACAGAAATAAATATGTTTCAAAGTATCAGTATGGAATGTAATTTGTTTACGTAATTTGAAACTGACGATATCATCATGACTTTGTAAGCTTTAGTTGAAAATAAAATTCCTTCACCTTTGTGCCTTTACATTAACCATTTTTAGACATTAAAAAAGTATGTATGAATAATTGTGAATTATCAAAGGAGTTGAAAACATCTTTTGTTGGCATACAATGAATCGCATCTATCTTGTAAAACAATCTATTGTGGAAATAATTGATAACAACTATTATCCTCCGTTAGATCATACAAAAGTGCATGCAAAATCACACTTGATGATAAAATATTAGGATAATGGGATGGTGTAAAATGTAAGTTTCAATATTCAAACTGTGTTCAATATACCCTGTAAATGTGCCATGAACAGACTCAATCAAACCAAGTCTGCTATTATTCTTCTTGGTTGCATTCTTTGCTTCCAAAGGATCTTTTTACAGATTTTATTGCACATCTGTAGAAACCATGAGTTTAGGATTTTAGATTTGCAACGAGAAAACACCCGTAAATCTTATGAATAAATGTATGGAACTATGAAGGCAATTTCATTACATTTACGCTACTTATTATGTATAAGACCATTTTTAAGACCGTGATAATGCGGAAAACAGTCAACACAATATCTAATGTGTTTGATACTAGTATCTTATTTCCATGACTAGGGAGATTTGTTTGAAGGTGTCAAAATAGATAGATAATGCTGTTGCTGTAATATTATACGCATCACGCCTCTGTCCCGTGGTTCTATTGTCTTGTACATAAAATGCTCAAAATGGGTTTGTTGTATTCATTACAAGCCGGATTGTTTTTCCTGCAAGGCGTGAACAAATAATTATTTCGAGTCCTTGGTGCTAACATCAATAATTTCTGTCAAGTTATTATGCAGAAAACGTTCCGATTTAGGCGTACTATCAATCAAAGACGGAGTGAAAAACAAAACACCTATTGTGAGAAATAATAAATTACATTTATTTTCCCTAAAAAAAATAGAGATTATTTCATTCCAGAAGTATGTACCACAAATATTGAAATACCAAATACTGAGTTGTTGTAAATACTGTATCTGTTATAAATAATGTGATATGCCATATAAACATAATTAATTTTACCAGTGGTGCTGCCTCGTTGAAAGAATATTAATATTTGAAGAAAAAAAATGGAATGAATAATGCATGATGTTGCATTTCATCTTGATGAAATAATAATCATGACATTAAAGTTAAGAGGTGTTCCTTACGCATGCTAAATATGCAATCAGATATAAATCTCGTTTAAAACATTGAATAGTGTTCCGTCAATCATTTTTACAAAGACTGTAAATGAAATTTTCATTCCACGACCCTTCCGCTTCTACATGATAATTATAATTAACGTAATAATAATGATCAGAATACATTTAATTCAATAGTCTAATTCAAACTGATATAACGACTGCATATCTGATCCTTTGGTCGGTCTTTTACTTTGGAATATTAACTTAGAACATTCTTATATGTAAAATATTCTGTGTGGTTACTGACTGGAAATAATTGTTATACTCAGTCGTTCAGTAACTTCTATTGATTTCTGGAGAAAGATCATAGACTGACTTCATTCTCTACTACCCATCCAAACACCGCTTAGGGTGTGATTTTGTTCATGTGAGGAAACTATCCAGCTAACATTTCAAGGGTTCAACGCAATAAGGGCGTCTCTACATATAATAATTATATGTAGATACGCCCTTATTGCGTTGAACCCTCGATTTGGAAGGTCGGGGGTCTACCCAAAGGCCTGCCAATGCCTGATGTAATGCCTTGCTGGGCACATGGGGTCTTCCTCTATCATATAAATCTGGAAAGTCACCATATGACCAATAATTGTGCCGCCACTGTGACGTTAACCCCAACGAATAAACAAACTCGTGTCATTATATTTTCGGTAGGAGGCTTATTATGTTTGAATTTGATTTATTATTACTTTAAACATTTTGGTTTTTGATTTAGATCCATTTGAAAGTTTATCTCACCGATATCATTCAAACTGAAATTGACACTTCTGCATGTTGTGCACCTATTATAAGTATGCCTTGTATAAAATGCACAACGTCAGTACTTAATGAATGCAAATCAATCGGATGATTATATCTGCTATTTTGTGAAAAAGTGTTAAACATGTTAATGGAATTTTAATTTATTATTTTGGTAAAACGGACACCAAAATTGTCAGCATGTGGTATACATAAAGGATTCGTTTCGTGTCACAGCCATCACCGAGGGATCATCTTTTACGTAACCGCAGTTATAAAGTCGGTAATTATCTTCATAAAACCGTTATTTGGTTGAAGAAGGGGTGTTCGACTTCCCTTCATTTAACTTACAGGAATTCAATGATTTTCAAACTGACGTTATTATAAGCACTGGCCCTTTCCTATTTAAGTTCAACCCCTTGGAGGGCACTAATTTACAAGAATTAACCCTTATCATGCTGGACAGTATGTTTTTGGTATGCACCCCTTTAAACAGTTAATGGTACTGTCCAAATTGAAAAATGGACAAGTTCATTATATAAATTTAGCATGGTAAGGGATAAAATAACTTTAAAAAAATGTCGACGTCATAGACTGAGACTAAGACTGAAATTATCGCATGTACATGCCACTGACTGACACGGAAGGGGCGGAATGGGTTTTATGGTTCTAATCTAAAAATCAAATATTTCGTACATATCTATAGCAGGAGAATCTTTGATTACTTAAGTAATTGTATGAAAATGGTTAAGGTTACATTTAAGTGAATTCTTCACCTGTTTTCATAAAACATAAAGTTTCCTTAAAGTAATACCACGAGCTTCATTAGGAAATCAAAAATATTTAGCCAAACAATTTGTTTCATATTGCACACGTTCAAAAACTTTATCATTCAATGAGAAATTCTACAATAAATATTTTCAGATCCAAGGTTCCTTTTTTTTGCACATAAATGGTATATTGGATCTGTCATGAATTTGATAAATGGTTAACTACAATAATAGTTTGAAAGAAGAAAAGGCATTTTCTTTAAGTAAAAGTCGTTTCCTGGCTGTGCGTGTCATTACAGAAAACACATGACAAATTGATCAATCCACAAGACCATACTACATGTACATTTATATTCTTGAAGATGACCGATTGGTGTAATTTGGAATGTTCTAAATTAATTGAGAATAGTTATTACGGGTTAGACATCATGAATAAGCTGTTATGATGATTATAATACTCTTTTTGGAAATAAGTCACTTAACTAGAGATAAGCTCATATTTTTTGCAAATTACGCAATTATGAATCAAAGCAAATATTTCATTTTTCCCTTTTCAGGAAGAATCATTATTTTAATTATTTCATACATCTTAAGATCAATTGCTTTTTGTTAGATGAAGTTGTACAAAGCCCATCTATTCAATTTCCCATGGAATAAAATGATCCAAAATGCGATGTATTCCAAATGTTGAAATACTCGGTTGTCTGCTTCGTCTTGTAAAAATGTGCCTTTACCTGCAGATTTGCTATTGCAACAGTCATTATTTGTTTACGATTTTGATTTTAATTAAAACATTACTTTTAATTATGCAACCCTGAATAAATAAAAATAAGACAGAGTAGCAAACCTGTAATTACAATCATGTAGTTACAATTAAGATGTGAAATACATTAGGTTGTTAAAAATATGTGTGTAGGCAGCATAATCTTATAGTAGACGTTTTGGGAATTTGAACATCAAATAAAAATTCATAGGCATACTTAGATATAATATACGCAACATCAACCTTGCATGAGGATTAATTTCACTCATTTTCATGTCTTTATTTCAAAGGATTTCTATAAAGAGATTTTTCATGATGTTCATAAAATTTATTACATTAATTTGTTTATATTTATTATGTTCTAATGGCATATTACATAATTCAAAGGATTGTAAAGAATCTTTTTCAAATCCTCGCTCAATATGCGGTCTTTCAATACTTGGGATATTCAATTCCTATTTAGATGATATATTCATTTTAACCTCGACAAAATTAACCTTGATACAAATCTTTTTAAAATATTAATGCATTTTTAATCTGGGAAGCCTGCGTTGTCTATCCTTGCATTAATGCAAAAGCATTTGACCCAAATTATATGAAAAGTATTATTTTTATTTAATCCACACCACTTTTTTCTGTATAAAGTGTATACTAGACACATTTCTATCAGTCCATTTGTTCCGAGTTATTTAGTTCTCAAAATATATTTATATGCCATTAATATATTGTAGAAAAGACTGCAAACTGTATCAAGAAACGAAGAGTTCAAAATCTTTTATAATACATGATAGTAAGTATACCTTAGGACAATGGACTTAACATTGAACGCTGATGTGGTCAAACCCATGATTGTTCTCAAAAACACACCGGGGCTAGAAGGCGTGGAGTGGACGGTAGCATGCATTTCCACTACCGTCCATGAACAGCCTCAATCAAACCGAGCCTGCAACATAGAACGTGGTTATTGCTTCTGGGTCTTAATTTATTGTTCTCTCAGTAAATACCCGACTTTAAAATCTGGTCAAATAAGGATTTACAGGTTTTGGCCCAGGCGACGGTTGGTATACTTAATCTATTCACCAAACGTCGTTTTGATACCTCGGTGTTCACTTACCCATTTGTATATAAAAACTGTGCAGTTTAACAATTTTGAATAAGGTTTATGACTAAATAGTTGAATGTTTGTTGACAGTTTATCAACACACAGATTAACATAATACAATTTATGGCTAGCGGAAAGTCATTTTTTATTAAAGGTAGATATTTCCGTCTACCGTTTTCGCTGTAAAGTCGTGTTGCGCCGTCGTTGCGGAATTCTATTATACATGCACATTGATTGGTTGACGCTTTAAACCCTAAGATACCAGATGAGTCCAAGAATTATGCAATAGTGTACGACCGCTGAGTTGCATTTAAAGACTATTGTTACATAAACCTTTGAGAAGCCTGTGGCAACATAGGATGCAGCCAAGTAAAGAAATAACAAAATTACTTCGTGACAGGTAATGTGAATCAATAAATTCTTTCAAATACACTAATCAAGACTGCAATCTAACCGGATCTTGAACAGAATAGTTAGTCAGATGTACTTACTGTTTCTGCAAGTAGCCCTTCTAATGTATTTCTTAGAGACACATTAATTCGTATTTTTCTTTAATCTTAAATGTCCCGAAGCAGCCTTAGTCTGCTTACCTTGACGCTGCTTTGGTTATATATTTGTGTTTATGTTTACAGTTTCACTGATTTTTAGAAATATGTAATTATGATAATTAGTCTATACAAATCGTCAATACGTCATAAAGTTGTAATCTTACAATATTTAACCTCAAATTACAGATTTGCAAGTGCAAATACAATAATAGACATGATTATTTCGATTGCATCTTGATTGCATCAAGACGAAATGAGGAATAATAAAATAAAAATGTTACCACTTGAATTATATTGCATTTTAATTTACCTTTGGTTTAAGTACCAATTTGTATGTAACTTTGTCACGTGATGTTTCCAAAATGCTTTCTCTCCAAATGCTAACTCAAGTTTGATTTTTTCTGAAGCAGTCGGAAGTCTATAATTATCATACGCACATGTTGCAAACAAATATTTTTTTATTTGCATTTTTATCATTACATTTTATTAAAGATATCTGGTGCACATCTTTAACTTAAATTGTCAGGATATGAGTTATAAGACCCAGGGAAGTGCCTACGCCTTTAGTATCTTTAGTATCTTGAACAATGAAATGGGTCCAATCGCTAAGGTGACTATGGCTTAGACTAGCTGATAAAAGATGCAGAATGTCCTTTGTTAAAACGTATAGCTGGTGAGAGATATATATATATCGTATATATATATATAGGTCAAATATGTAGTCGTGTAAGTCGGAGGTAACGTGATCTGTTATGGACGTACATGTAAATTTTGGTCAGTGAAAAAATGTAAATTTTGGAATTTAATAACGTTATAAAACAGTGTGTTGGATTTGTTTTGGATATATAAGCTTTAGTATGTACACAGATTATAGAATATTGTTTATTCATGGGTAGAAAGGGAGGAAAAAGGAAAAAAAAGTAATGACAGTTTGAACAATGAAAGTTTTACAAAGGCGGGAAGGTTTACGAAATCGCCGGAGGTGGTGAGTGTCAGTAACATTCTAAGTCAAACTAACTCTGTATTGTATGAAAGTGATGATGCTTTTAACCTAAACCTAGCAGAACTTTTTGAAAGTGAAACAGAAAGCGATCTGTGTAGCAATTATATTCCTTCAGAAACGCAAGTACATCCCGCCCACGCAGAAATCATGAATGAAAACCCGAGTCAAAATACAGGAGATGGCGAAAAGTCCCCGTCAAATGCAGACATTATGAAACTGTTGCTGAGTATGGATCGGAAGATAAATGGACTGGAAAAACGGTTGGTTACCTTAGAAACATTAAACAAAAAAGTAGATAAATTTGACAAAGAATTGAAAAAGTTATGGAACCATGTTCATGATAACGTTAAACGGTTGGATTCTAGAGTAGGTTCAGTGGAAGATAAAGTAGAAAGTGCCGATTTTGCAACAGGGCTTGTAAATGATAAAGTTATCCATTTGGAAAAACAGTGTGAGGTTTTACGAGAAGAGATTGTTTATCTACAGTCCCAGTCCATGAGGAACAATTTGGTATTAGGTAATATATCGGAGGCCCCGACAGAGACACCACACGATTGCGAAAAGGTATTAAGAGATTTCATGTTAAAGGAAATGAAGCTAGCTGAGGATCTTGTTTCACAAATCAAACTTGATAGGGTACACAGGATGGGCAAACAGAGTGAAAATAGAAGCAGGCGCATAGTTGCTAAATTTACTGAATTTAAGGAGCGTGAGTTTGTACGCAAGCAGTGGAAATCACTGCAAGGTACGCCATATTTTATAACTGAACAATTTCCAAAGGAAGTAAATGATAAACGGAAGGAATTGATGCCAAAATTAAAAGCCGCTAGAAGTGAGGGTAAAAGGGCGTGGCTCGCCTATGACAAACTATATGTGGATGGTAAACTTGTTGATGAAAAGTAGGGATTCAGTGGGGATGCACTTAAAATTCTTTCGTGGAATGTAAACGGGTTAACTGCAAACAAGAAATATTCTCCAGAGTTTACAAATTTGGTTGCCGAAAATGATATTATTTTTCTATATGAATCATGGACACATAAAGATAGCGATGTGAAATTGGAAGGTTTTACGGCACATCACTTCTATCGGAAATTTCAAAATCGTAATGCACGAAGGTGTAGTGGTGGAATTGTTCTGTATTACAAAAATTCATTGAAAAGTGGTATTCAGATTGTTAGATCTCATTTCGATACAATTGTGTGGATAAAGCTGGATCATAAGTTTTTTTCAAATGGAAACAGATGTGTTTATTTGTGGAACATATATATGGGGTGAAGATTCGCCTGCTTATGCTATTTCAAATGTAGATCTATTTGATACAATACAAGAAGATGTTTCTGATTTTGTAAATATGGGTAAACTGTATCTGGTGGGCGACTGGAATAGTCGAGTTGGAACGAAACATGACTTTATTATTTCAGATAAATGTAACAGATTTTTTGACGATAATGATTATATTCCGGATTCATACATCTGCCGGGCCTCTCAAGATAAACATTGTAACGCATTTGGGACACGGTTATTAGATCTATGTAAAGCAACGGGATTATGTATAATTAACGGTCGAATTGGTGACGATTTTAGCTGTGGAATGTTTACTTACGCAGGTATGCACGGGGCATCCGTGATTGACCTATTGTTGGCGAAAGAGAGTGATTTCTCGCAGTTGAATGATTTTAGTATTAAATCCTTCAATGAATGGAGTGATCATGCGCCTATATTCTTTTCATTAAAGTGTAATATAAAACAGGAATTATTGCAGCCAGATAAAGAGGTTAAATTTAAATGGAATTTTGAATTCAGAGACGTCTTCAGATCGGGTATAATCTCAAAATTGCCAGAAATGAACAGATTAGTGGAAAATATAAATAAACAAAATAGAGAGTCAATAAATGTTAGTATACGTAATTTTACCGATATTTTACGAGAGGTGGGTGACCCTTTATGTAAAAGGTCGTATGAAAGGTCAAATGAATCGCCCATTTTTAGTGAAAGTGACTTTGTTAAACATGCAGACTGGTTTGATGAGGAATGTGTCCGGGCAAGGCGTATTTATTTAGAAGCCTTGAGTGTATTTAATAGGCTCAAGTCAGATTATAGTAGAAATCAATTTTGTACCTTTAAAGCAGAATATAAAAGCTTGTGTCGTAGGAAGCGTAACGCTTTTGAGTTGAAAAAATTAAATGAGGTTGAAAACTTAAAATATAAAAATCCAAAACAATTCTGGAATTATTTTCGAAACAGAAAAAGAATGTAAAAAGTGATATACAAATGAGGATTTCAAAAAGTATTTCGAAATTCGAAGTGATTTCAATACAAGAACCTGTAAAAACACCAGTACCTCACAGCATAGACCACTAACGTCTTGCTCTAACCAATTATATTTTTTAGTAATGCAAAACATTACTTTACCTAAGCATATTATTAGTATAAATACTTGTCTACAATAGCACCAAACAACTCAAGCTTAAAATATTCTTAATTTGCAGCGAAAATGATTTTAATGAACTTGATTGTCGTTTTGAAGATTAGACCGAAATATCTCGGTTCAGGAAATAGTGGATGCAGTTAAATTTTAAAACGTGAGAAATCGGTTGGAACCGATGTTATATTAAATGAATATTTTATAGAAAGTATTGATATCATATCATCACATTTATGCGATTTGTTTAATGTAATTTTTGAATCGGGTTATTTCCCTGATATTTGGATGGAAGGGATTATAGTACCAGTACATAAAAAGGGTGAATTAAATAATGTTAACAATTACAGAGGTATCACCTTAGTTAGTTGCATGTCAAAACTTTTTACAACTGTTATGAATAAACGTATAATGAATTTCTGTGAAGAAAATAATGTTATTACTGATGCTCAGTTCGGGTTTAGGAAGGGAAGGTCTACCATTGATACTTTATTTGTATTATCGAATATTGTCCAAAATTATTTAAATGAAAACAAAAGACTTTATTGCGTTTTTGTAGATTTAAAGAAATGTTTTGATACAATATATAGAAATAGTCTTTGGTTCAAATTACATAAAACTGGAATTCAAGGGAAAATGTTAAGAATAATTAAGGATATGTACCAGAAAGTGAAGTCCTGTGTTAAGTATTGTAATTCGTACTCTGATTTTTTTGAGTATGCTGTAGGCTTAAGACAAGGAGAAATAATGTCGCCTATTTTATTCTCCCTTTTCGTGGAAGATTTAGAACTGTTTTTACAAACAGATGTTGATTCTGGATTACAATTAGATGATATTGTGCTTGTATTACTTCTTTTTGCTGATGACATGGTTGTGTTAGCTAAATCTCCTGAAGAGTTGCAAAAAAATTTAAACCTCTTACATGAATATTGTAATAAATGGAGTCTAGAAGTAAATACTGAAAAAACTAAGATAATGGTATTTCGAAAAAGGGGGCGTTAAGACAAAATGAAACATGGGAATATAATGGTAAACAGTTAGAAGTTGTAAATGATTTTAATTATCTAGGCACGATATTCAATTATACAGGTACATTTGCATTAAATCAGGAACATCTTGCAGGGAAAGCTTTAAAGACATTGAATATTTTATTAACTATATGTCGAAAAATAAGACTTAAACCAAAAATTTTATGTCAATTGTTTGATAATGTTAAATTATGCATCAGAAATTCAGAAATATGGGGAAACACTAAATCAAAGGAAATAGAGCGTATTCATTTAAAATTTTGCAAATGGATACTTAAGGTAAGACGTACTTCTTGTTCAGTAGGTATATATGGAGAACTTGGCAGGTACCCATTGTTTGTTAATCGTTATGTACGTATTATTAAGTACTGGTGTAAAGTTTTGAATACAGACAACATTGTCATGAGTACAGTATATAAACAGGCAGTGAACGATTGCAATAAAGGTTATAAAAATTGGGCATCACAAGTTAGAAAATTATTAAATGATTATGGTTTTACAAACGTCTGGAATGATCCTTACTCAGTTAACCTAAATACATTTGTTTACGCATTTAAGCAAAGAGTGATAGATAGTTTTATTCAAGGGTGGACTGTTAGTAAGGAAAATAGTGGTGTACTAGAGTTGTATAATTATTGTAAAACAACATTTGCTTATGAATCGTATTTAGACCTCGTACCCCCTTCTTTAAGAATGTACCTAACACGCATTAGAATTTCGGCCCATTCTTTGAGAATCCATACAGGTAGATATTCAAGAAACAGAATTCCAAGAAATGAAAGATACTGTTTATGTTGCAATAGGCTAGATTTAGAAGATGAATATCATTTTGTTTTAATTTGTCCTTGTTTTGAAGAAATTCGCAAAAAGTTTATAAAAAGATATTATTACACAAGGCCAAGTATGTATAAATTTATTGAACTAATCCAAACGGAAAATAAAAATAAGATAACATTGCTAGCAAAGTATATGAAAAATGCATTATGTTTAAGAACCTCAATATTAAGTGCTTAAATTTTTCAATAATACATGTGAGCTATATAGTTGGCGAAGCCCATAGTTAAATACAGTGAATACTTTATATTTAGTTAGTATTGCATATTTTCATACTAATTTAAAGTGACATTATGCGCATCTTAAAGTTCTATTGAAGCAATTTTCAGTCGCTTTGCATTAAAGGTATTACATTATGCAAATGCCGCATGTTTTAGAAACAAAGAAATTGGGCTGATGAAATAACATTATGTTATTTTGCTGTTGTATTGTTTTTGCAGTGATCTCCCTTGTGTTGTGTTTATGTAGATTGAGATTTCTATAGTGGGAAGGGAAGTAACTCTTGCATGCAGTTCATTTTCCTAAATGCAGTAGCTAGATTAATGCTAAAAAATGCGCATAATACCACTTTTATGAAATTTGTACATGTATATAAATGTAATGGATGAAATAAGTACCCACACGGTTATCAAAGTTCATCCTCATAAATCGCTGATGAAACGACTACTGTTTCAGTTAAATTGTTTTTGTTTTTTTTTTCTGACTATTTATGTTATGGTGGTAACTTAGATTGATATTGGTTTATTTATCAACTAGAAGTAGTACCATATATAGTTTACGTGACTATTAAAATGTTATATGTGTGTATACTATGTATACGTTACAACGATGTACGTATGTACAAGTTGAAATAAATTATATGTTCTGTTCTGTTCTATATATTTTTTCTCTGGCTACCACGCCTAGATGATTCGTGTACGTGTGATTTGTAAATGAGTTTAATTATGAGCTAGACAATTTCAGGGATCATCATATCAATGTTTTAATCAAACAACCTTCAACTAATGGAAATCAGCTTAAATTCCCATAGGAGACACTATACTTGACTAGTCTTTTTGTTGAAGTTCCCTTCAGACAATGTCTTTGAATCGAGTCCTATCGCATAGATGCTCAGCCTATATCTTCTCTATTGACTCTGTTTGCCCTGACTCCTGGATGCTCTGCGCCTATGCTATCACATGTAGCATTTAATTATCATATAGACATAACTCCGATGTCTTAACTGTACTTTACCTATAACGCTGAACCTCGTCTATAAGCTGGAACTCTTCTACTATCTCAGTAGATCACTAAAACCTATGTCTCAGCCTCAGCTTTCCGATGCTCAGCCTATATTTGCTATCGTCTATAGCATTCAACTACCTTTAGGATATAACTTCCATGCGCTGGCCCTATAATTCAAAACCTTTAGTATATGAACTTCAAACCTCTTCTTTTTAATAATTTATCCGCCCTGACAAGGTACTGGGATAAATTATTAGTTGAATCCTCGGTGTGTCTGCTTCGATCGCTGGATACAGAATGATCTCTCTCTCTTTGTGTGTGTGTCGGGTTTAACGCCGTATTTCAACAGTATTCCAGTCATGTAACGGCGGACAGTCAACCTAACCAGTGTTCCTGGATTCTGTACTAGTACAAACCTGTTCTCCGCAAGTAACTGCCAACTTCTCCTCATGATTCAGAGTTGGAGGACGAATGATTTCAGACACAATGCCGTTGATCAAATCGTTACGGAGAACATACGCCCCGCCAGAGGATCGAACTCACGACCCCGCGATCCGTAGACAAACGCTCTCTTCCCTACTGAGCTAAGCGAGCGGGCTGAATGATCTCTGTCATCCATCCACCTATTTATACCTTAGCAGAAGTGTACTTTGATTTGTGCTATTTATAGAACTTTTTTCTGATTGGTCTAAATCTGTACATAGAATTTTACAACGGGTATTTGCTTTAAGAAATAGCTGGTTCCCTTCAATTATTGTCTATAAGAATGGTTGATGCTGGGATCCAGCTATCGCCATAATTAACCTATACCAGCCATAAATGACCCAAATTCTATTATTTATAACAAATCAACTATGATTATAGGAATGATACAATGAAAAAAGGAGTCAAGCACTATTTTAGCTTATTTGTTACATTAGTAATATATTAAATATAAAATTTATTCTGACATACATATTTATCATAAGATATTCAAAAAGAAGATATCAAATGTTTTAACTTTATTCAACATATAAATTAAATGTGAATATAGAGCTATGTTCTGAATTAAATGTTACACAGTAACAATCGTTTGTTAAGATATCTTCCTTTGTTTTAGTGGTAGTACACTTTTAAAATTGTGTTTAGCTGTTTTAAGTGTTAAATGTACTTTGTCAAACCAAATGCATAGTATTGTTAACATATATAAACATGTTAATTCAATGTTTAAATAAACTATATGAAGAAATTTACAAATATGAAACTTGGATATAGTCTTTTAATATCGGGGAACGAATCATTATCTGTTCTTTCTCCCTAAGAATGTCTCCCTAATTAATGTTGTCAAAAGTTTAGGAACTAGAGATTTGAAAACTGTGCCAACAAAAATGAGTCCAAAGATACTTATCAGTAGACAAGCCGTTTTTCTGAAACTAAGTTTTCCTTTTCGGTCAAAGAACTTTTATCATGTAAAATGCTATCTATTGAATATCTGGCTGTCTAACAACTGGCAGCAAGAGAAATTTACCACTTAATAACTATGAATGGAAGAAATGTAACATAAATAAAAGACGAGACTATGACTGGAAAATGTTATGACTGCGATCAGTCTAACTTATCCCCAGAATATACATATACATAGACCAATGCATCTGGTTGCCTGTCAATAAATCATTTTGAATTAGACTAATGAAATAATGCATTTTCATCGTTATAATTGTGTTCATTATGATTATCGTTGGTTGTAGGGACGGACATATATCACCCATATATATATAAACATAAATGTCAGAACATTAATCAAATGTAAACGAAATGTATATCTGTTTGTATATTTAGCATGAGTAAAGAACACCTCTTAATGATTTCATGGTTAGCATTATATCAAAATGAAATGCAGCATCATGCATTTTTTGTCACTCATTCTAATTCTTTTCAAACATTAATAGCTGAATACAGAGATGTTAATCTTGTTCAAACCTATTTAACAGCACCTTTCTTAATAGCAGTTATGTTTGTATGGCATATTACATAATTTACACAGTATTACTCCAGCACAGTATTAGGTCCTTTGTGGTACATACTTCTGAAACAAAATGATTTATATTTTTGTACCTCGACAAGATCTTCAACATTATATTATATCAAGTGCTTAGAAAATAAATTATGATATGCTGGCATTGGTTCCCTGTTTTCATTGTTTACTTTCTTGGAAAGTTATGTCTTGAATAAGTTTGCACTCCATTTACTGGTTTAAACTTACAACTTGTATTTCTGAGGCGTTGTTACAATTTGTTTCTTTAATCCTTATCATGCTGGACACGATTGATTCTGCCTTTGCGACCGTGCAATCTGATCAAGATCTGCACTGATCGCCTTTCAGTCAGTATCCTTTTGGTAAGCACCCCTTTTGACAGTTTTGACATTGTACTGTCCAAATTGAAAGATGGACAAGTTCATTATAGAAATTTAGCAGGGTTAATTGGTTTACTTTGTGGTTTTTTGATTTGGGGATTGATCATGTATAAGCAGAGCGTTTCTGTTTAATTTTCATTTTTTTTTGTTGTTGTTTTATTTTATGATATATCTATCATATTTCTACCAAGGCTACTCCATTGTTAATATCATATCATATAAATTATACACATACACACTTTCATAGTAAAATCCTCACTCGGGGCGTTGAATTGACGCCATCCAGCTGATTTACGGAAGGTCTGTTGTTTTACCAAGGTATCCGCCCGTGATGAAATAATGCACAGAGGGGCACCTGGGGTCTTCCTCCACCATCAAAGCTGGAAAGTCGCCATATGGCCTATAATTGTATCTGTGCGACGTTAAACACAACAAAAGTTCAATATAAGTAATCATTTTGATAAGTTATTGTTAGTGTCACACAAGAGATTTTGTGTTGTAATAACTAGTAATAAAATTCTCTGAAGCTTGTATGTTTTGGCATTGGACACTAACATGGTATAACAATAATGTATTTATATCTTTAACACCTATACACTTTATCTCTTTGACATCGATAAACTGATGAGAGCCCGAAAGCATTTGTACATACCGATTATCAAGTCTAATGTACATAAAGCTGGCGTTATAGGCATTTCAACTGTCTGGTTTAAATTTGTTGTCAGCTATTGCGTGTAAAAGAAGCAAATGAGCCACACCGTGAGAAAAAATTAACATAGTGCGTCTGCGACCAGCATGGAACCAGACCAGCCTGTGCGGATGCGCAGTCTGGTCAGGATCCATGCTGTTCGCTAACGGTTTCTCTAATTCCAAAAGGGTTTGAAAGCGAACAGCATGGATTCTGACCAGACTGTGCGGATGCACTATGTTGGTTTTCTCATGGCGCGGCTCAAATAAAAGTTATGTCTAGCTAAGTAAAAACGTCATTGCTTGATGTATAGAAGGATAATGAATGTAATTTATTTCTCACAGTAGCAGGGTTTCTACTTGACACTAATTACTGGTGTTACCATCGAAGACACGAATTCTTTTTTGCTTACCTAGCAGGTAAGAAAATAACATAAAGGCTTGTAATGAATACAACAGACCCATTTTCAGCATTTTATGTACAAGACAATAGAACCACGGGACAGAGGCGTAATGCGGATGATATTACAGCAACAGCATTATCTATCTATTTTGACACCTTCAAATTTGAGAATCATTATGTCAGAAGATATCAAAATACGGTAGATATGACTACGATTTTTTATCATGGTGTAATACACGGTAAGTGGAGTGAAATATAATAAAAATGTATTCACAGTCCCTAAACTTATTCATGAGGGAAGAGGGAAGGAGAGGTGAGTTTTCTTGTTGTTTCTACAGTCTTAAAGCAATGTATTCACAGTTCCCTAACTTTAATTATTTATGAGGTGGGGGAGGGGAGGGGGGTGCGGCGGAGGAGCGGTGTGGTTTCTTGTTGTTTCTACAATCTTACACACTTGGATTCTACAGATGTTAGAGACATATTTATGGGGTATTTAGAATTTAATTTTAAAACTAACAACTTTACTTAATCGCAAAATCCATATACTGTATTAAATGAATAATTCCGTTAAATAATACTGCTGAAAGTTGACATTTAATGCACTAATAACATAGATATTTTACTTAATTATTCAAAAATGTTAATCATTTACAGTCTACTAACTTAGGGACAAAACCTTTCATACTACTTTAGTATTGTATAACAGCTGTTATTGTGTATAAGTACGACAGCAACATTTAAAAGCAGTTAAACAGATGTACAAAATGTAAATAAAAACAACTATTGAATTCCTCAATTGAATTAAGGGAGTTTAATACGATGACATTAGAACGAACACGGGCATTTGTCATTAAAAAGCACAAAGATTTGGTGTACATTTTTTATTTGATGATTATTTAGATGATTTATGCATATGTATTTGTTTAACGTGTCTCATATAGGACTGATATCGGTGCCTACAAATAGAAAAAAATAATTAAGATCATAGTAAAGAAATGTAAATGTTGTTCAGATTACAACAGAAGATGCTTTCATCCTAGTGCTGTAGAAGAGTCAAGTTTGTAACTAATGAAAATCGCCCAAGAAAGGAAAGTCTGGTCTGATTACAGTTTACATGTCCACGACGCTCATTTAAAACTAAATCGCTTCAATTAAATATATTTGATATTTAAGTACTTTGATGCATTTTATTTGGGATATTTCAAATAACTCAAAATGAGCTACATTTGAAATAATGCATTGCTTGAAGGTAAGCTAACAACCGTTGTTTTCAATGGCTGTTGGGACAATCTGTCTCTCACTAGAAAAAAACAGCAACATTAGGTGTGATTTATTATACAATTTTGTATGATCACGACAGTAATAACTGATGAATTTTAACATTTCCACAATAAATAGTTGTACGAGATGGATTTGATTTATTGTATGCCCACAAAAGATGTTTTCAACTGCTGTGAAAATTAACAATTATTTGCAAATTATACTTGTTATGTCTGCATTTCAAGCAAAGGAAATGATAGATGTTGGTGGGAACGTATAAAGGTAAATAGATGTTATTGTCAAGGTAGAATTCGCAAAGGCATGCTGACATCGTCAGTTTCACATTACGTATACAAAGTACATTTTCATTCTGATATCTCCAAACACATCTTTTTCGGTCAGAACGGCTGCATGTTACAAAATGCATCCTATACAAGAGTATAAAAAAGTATAAACATAAAAACGTACAGTATTTGAGCCGTGCCATGGGAAAACCAACATAGTGGCTTTGCGACCAGCAAGGATCCAGACCAGCCTGCGCATCCGCGCAGTCTGGTCAGGATCCATGCTGTTCGCTAACAGTTTCTCTAATTCCAATAGGCTTTGAAAGCGAACAGCATGGATCCTGACCAGACTGCGCGGATGCGCAGGCTGGTCTGGATCCATGCTGGTCGCAAAGCCACTATGTTGGTTTTCCCATGGCACGGCTCATTTGTCAAGCAGGTAAATGTTATACTAGGAGATGTACGAGCAGAATACTGTAAATAATGTTGTTGTTTTTTCCACTTTAACTATTTCGTAATATTTAACAAATATATGATATGAAAAATCCTCATTTCAAATGATGAATATATAATGAGTATATACTCAGACGAGAATTTAATTTAAATTTCGAACATGCAACGTAAACATAGAAATATAATCTTTACATTGTAAATATGTCTCCTCACATACACTATTGTGATAATCGACGTTTAAATCACCGTTAATCATTTGCACGATTCTCTTACTCATTGTCGTACGAAAGCGATTTTTAGAGTATATAAAGAGCAGAAACTACTCTTTAGATTTTATGCACGGAAAGTAAGTGAGTATAACCGACGGGGAAGATAAAATGATGCATGAAATAAATACTGTTCTGGACAAGAGTTTCCATCGCTTTACAAAACATACAATACATTACTTTAGATATGCATGCATTATTTCTTTGCACAATAGTTACTATGTGCATAGCTAAGGTTTATGACTCACTATTGTTATATTTGCTGGTCCTTTAGGATAATGAAGAATATTCAGTTTCATTACAATTGATGTCCGGTGTAAGTAGGCGTGAGAGGTGCTTCACATTTCCAATCATGAACAGTGGAACGGAGCTTGCTATTATATCGCTAAGTCGAGTTCTCTGCTCCGATTCCATTAACTATCTCATTAACTATCTCATTAACTATCTCATTAACTACCTCTACTGCAGTCTTTTAATTTCGCGTGGCGGCTTTAAAAAACACCCTTACTTGTAAAAAATAGTGTTATAGTTTCTGGTCCTTGGAGACCAAGGAGAATATTTAATTTTATTGCAATAGAACTTCGTTAAACCGGTGCTAGGGGCCATGAGAATTGTTGCACCTTTTATTGCTTTTCAGAAACTGGCAAAAGGAGCCAGCTTTTAATTTGTTTGGTTGAGTTCTATGCTTCCGAAGGAATTGCTCTCCTATTCCATTAACCCTTTCAGTTTCGTGTGGCGGCTGTAAAGAGACCACCTTACTTGTACAAAATGGTATTATAGTTTCTGGTCTTGGTAACCAAGGAGAATATTCAATTTGTTATTATAAAATTCCGCTAAAGCCGGTGCTAGGGGTGTGAAAGGTGTTGCACATTAAATAACATTTCATCAACAAAAGCAATCAAACCGTTGAAGTATATTCTTACAATTTTCTCATATATTCTATTAAGGGATAGTATTTTGAAATTGCAGAAAGAAATTTAACAGTTTTATTTTTCACTGATCACTAATGATTTGAGTAGATTATGATTATAGTAATTATACGAAATGTTTGAAAATTGTTGACAGCTTTCTGTCTTAAGTCATATTTATATTTGCTAATCTATTAACTACTAAGTCAAGTTATATTTGTATCGTGTGCTGTTGCAAACATCATAAATATCATTATTATGGAACTTAATGCTAGTATTATACCTGCTGTTATGTCAATGCATAAGCCTCGTTATAAGTATTGTATAGTATGTATTTTACTTCATTATGACTTGTTATCATGAATTGAGAGAATAAACGAATACAAGATATTGACTTGACCGCTTGCGTTATGCTTTCATGATCACGTAATGACTTGAAAGTGATTAATGTCTATTTGCTTTATTTATTACATCGCATCTTAGCTGGAACAATCACTTTATCTCCCTTTTAAATCCAATGCAAAGCCAATAATTGATTCACATGTTGCATTTCGCGAAGGAGAGATAATGTTCACGGTTCTTACCATGATAACCGGGAAAATCGTGATAGTGGAGATCATTATAGTGACGGGCGTTCCAGAGATGACTCCTATTCTCGTGATAGGTCACGGGGTTATAGGGGCCATAGAGACTTTAAAAACAGACCTAGTGGACAGGACAGATTCAGAAATGGTGGATCTGGGCGTGGTCGTAGCAGCTGGAACAACAAAAACAATCGCAGAAATTAGATTTCAGCTGGTTTTTGGAATGTGAGGGGCTGGAGTTTGGACTGTGATACTGATAATTTTATTCTACGGAAATCTTTATTTTTAGATTGTAATTTAGATATTTTAGGAATTGCCGAAACCCATCTATTAAATAATGAATCTTTAAATATTTCAGGATACACTTGGTTTGGTCATAACCGTACTATTATTAATAAAAATGCCAGAAGTGGTTCTGGCGGTGTAGGATTTTTTGTTAAAAATGAATTGTTTGATACTTTTGATATTTGTATCTATGAGAAATCCGTTGAGGGTATTTTGTGGCTAAAACTTACACATAAATTAGAAAAGTTTGTTCTTTTACCATGTGTGTGCTATTTGCCTCCTGAAAATACTTCTAGATATTTTGATGTTGTTAAATTTTTTGACCAACTTTTAACAGATGTATATCACAATCAAAAGGAAGGTTTCATATACCTCTGCGGAGATTTTAATAGTAGAGCTGGTGACCTTGAGGATTATATACCTGGTGTAGATATTTTGCCAGAAAGGGAAATTATAGATTTAAAAAAAAAATGCTTATGGAGAACTTTTAATAGACTTTCTTATTAATTTAAATTTTTGTATTTTAAATGGTAGAAACAGTATTTTCAATGGTTTCACGTCAATTTCTTCAAAAGGGAAAGCTGTTGTCGACTATTGTTTGATTAGTCAAGAACAACTACAAATGTATAAGGATTTTTCAGTTTTATATGTGAGTGACTTGGTCAATAAATTAAATCTACAAACTATTGCAACAAAGGGAGTGCCCGACCATTCAATTTTAACTTGGAACATATGTTTGCCATTTAATTATATAAATGCTATTTCTGAGCCTGATTCTTATGCTAGCTTACCACAATCCAGATATGTTAAATATGATGTTAATAGTATACCTGATGATTTTTTAAATAGTTCTAATGTAATTGATCATGTGAATGATTTTATACATAGACTTGAAAACAATATTTCCAATCAAAGTAGAATTGATAATGTCTATGCTGAATGGTGTGATCTTTTAAAATGTAATATGAAGGATAATATTCCATTTAAAACTGTTAATTGTGGCCTTAAAGGCAAGAAATACAAACCTAGTAAACCTTGGTGGTCTGAAAATTTGTCTTCCTTGTGGGCTAGTGCCTGTGATGCAGAAAGAAAATGGTTGTCCTGTAAAGTTTTATCTGAGAAAAAGGTTTTACGAAATATCTATGTTACACGAAGAAAAGATTTTGACCGTGAGGTTCAACGTGCTAAACGTTATTACTGGTTTAATATGCAAAATGAACTATTAAATGAATGTAATGTTGATAATAATATGTTTTGGAAATCTATTGGTAAAATTGGTGTAGGTCATAGTAACTCTAAACATATACCTATGGAAGTTGTACTTGATAATGGTGTTTTATCAACAAAACTTGAAGATATTTTACAAAAATGGAAATTAGATTTTCAGTCTTTGTATAGTGTGTCTTATGATGATAATGTAAATGTGCCTGATAGAGATGTACCTATCAATAATACATTTATTAGTTGTAATGATGTTATTTCAATCTTAGAGGTTAAAAAAGCTGTAGATAAAGCTAAGAAAGGTAAAGCAAATGGTGTTGATGGTATACCTGCAGAAATTTTGAAAAATGACACCACTGTTGTATTTTTACATGTACTTTTTAATGCCTGTTTTAATAGTGGTGTAACACCTACTGAGTGGGGCAAAAGCATTGTGAACCCGATTCCTAAATCATCAAATATGGATCCTAGAGACCCTTTGTCATACAGAGGCATTGCTCTTGCCCCTGCAATGTATAAATTGTATTGCTCAGTGTTAAATGATCGCCTTAGTAATTGGGTAGAACATAATAATATATTAGTTGATGAACAGAACGGTTTTAGGCGGAAACGCAGTACGATTGATCAAGTATCTTCTCTATATAATATAATTGATACACGTAGAACACATAAGTTGTCCACTTTTGCCGCCTTTATTGATTTTCGAAAGGCATACGATTATATCAACAGAGCCAAGCTGTGGGAAAGGTTGATTGGTACAGGAGTTACGGGGAAGATGCTATCTGCCATTAAGTCATTGTATGCATCTGTTTCAGCTTCTGTACGAGTCAATGCCTTTTCTACAGATTGGTTTGAGGTACATTGTGGTTTACGTCAAGGCTGTATTCTTTCGCCAATATTATTTAACCTGTTTATCAATGATTTGGCTGTCTACCTTAAATCATTCAATGTTGGTATAGATATCGGTAACGAAAATGTTTGTATTTTGTTATTTGCCGATGACATTGTTTTATTGGCAGAAAATGCCAGAGATCTCCAAATACTTCTAGATGCCTTAAATACTTGGTGTATCTCAAATGATATGAATATTAATTTTACCAAAAGTAATGTTGTTCATTTTAGACCAGCTCATAAGCATAGAACAGATTTTGTTTTTAGATGTGGTAAGGATACAATTGCATTAACTGACAATTATACTTACCTTGGCATTGTATTAAATGAATATTTAGATATCAATGTTACTGTTAGAGCAGTTGCTCAAAGTGCAAGTCGCGCACTGGGCCTTGTCATTGCTAAATGTAAGCTTATTGGCGGAGTACCATATGATGTATTCACTAAGTTGTATGATGCTATTGTTTGGCCCGTCATCAACTATGGGGCGGCCATATGGGGGCACAGGTCATTTTCATGCGTAGATGCGGTTCATAATCGTGCTATGCGCTTTTTCCTAGGAGTTGGAAGATATACCCCTAATTTGGCTCTTGCCGGGGAGATGGCCTGGACTCCTACTATGGTACGTCAATGGAAAACTGTTTCTAGCTTTGTGTCTCGTATCTGTAACACTGCAATGACCAGGCTCAATAAACGAATAGCAGTCTGGGCTAGCTCTAAGTTGGGTACTTCTTGTAGAAATTGGTTTTTCCATGTCAAGAAAAAGTTTGAGGAATCTCAAATTGATTACAATATTTCTGAATATGTACCTAAGAAATATGTCATTGACAAGATCACTAAAAATGTTGAAGAAAATTACCTAAGAGCTTGGTTTACTGGTATAAATAGAATAGAAAGTGCTAGTGGTAGAGGCCGAAATAAGCTCAGAACTTATTGTACACTGAAACCTGAATACAAAGTTGAAGAATATTGTCAACTTATTATGCCTATTTCACATAGATCTGCATTGTGTAAATTCAGATGTGGGGTAGCTCCCATCCGTCTTGAGACGGGCAGATATGAAGGGTTACAAGTTGAAAATAGAACCTGTCCTTTTCTTTGTAATACGGTTGAGGATGAAATACATGTCTTACTGAATTGTAACTTATATGAAGATTTAAGGAAACCCTTAATTTTGAAGGCAATTTCCAGTAACTCAAATTTTGAATCTTTGTCTGATCTTGAAAAGCTTAAATTTGTGTTAACAAACCCAGCATTATTGAGATTAAGTGCAAAAACCTGCTGTGCAATACTTGATAGAAGATGTCAATTTCTTAATAAATGACATGTATATAGTAAAATTACTAAGTAATTTTTAAATGTCAAACTATTTTAGGCCAGTGTAAATTTATCCATTGTTTAAAAGTATTGATGATATTTATCTATCACTCAAAATGCTCTCGTTAATCTAACATATGTTTGGTCTGACCAAACATGTTCCATTATTTTATACCATTTTGTAATGTTGAGCTTATTGCCATAGTATTAATAATTCAGTGTTTTAAGTAAATAGATTTTAAGGCAGCTTTTAAACTAAGATTAACAAGGGTATTTTGAATTTTATCTGTTTGATATGTATATATCAAGTAGTTTCATATTGCAGCTGAAACTCTATAACTCGAAGTCGGTTGGACCAATGGAAACACTTTGACTTTAAATAGTCGTGGTTCTATTTAAACATTTTCAATTTAAACAAAGTCAGATTGGAATAAATTTAGATTGAGACTGAAAGATATGTTCGACTTAAGCGGGAGTTCAACTTAAGCGAGTTCGGGTTATCGAGTTTGGACTGTATTTGTGTGCTATTCATTGTACTATGTAAAATGTTTTAATAATTGTCTGTTACAAATCTTTAATAGATTGGCTATGCATGTATGTTCCATGTATAATGATTGTTTTATGTATGTAAACATGTATAGAACGGACAATAAACTTTGAAAACCTAAGCATAAGTTGTGACGGATACTTGGAACAACATTAAGTAATGTAACTATTTCGTCAGAAGTCATGTCTTAGAATAACTCTTGTTTTTGTTGTTGTGGAATTTAGACAGCTTCAGAATTTGTGGAGAATATCTAAACATGGTATTATTTATTCTAAATGCCATGCTTACATTTCAAAATGCTTCAATAACCTTCAATTCCTGTTTCCTTTTAGTGATATGTAATAACATATTTGGTACGGAAAATATCGCCTCCGATTTAAAATCTGAACTAATAATTAAGTCATTCAAACTATCACTGCTTTGATACTACTTTTTTCGAAGGCAACTTATATAAAACTACCATTTTAAACTGCTGCATTTCAGCTGAGTTTGAATGAAGGGCACTTTTCTTTGCAGCAATGCAGCCAGTTTTAAATACAAATGATGTTTCAATGAGTAGTTAAGCCAACATGTTTAAGAGTCCAATTTACGTCTACGGTTGAAATTGTTTTTATATATCTCGAATTTAATTATTTATATCTATTGAAGCGGTGTATTTGGTAAATATATGAAATAAATACATAAAACGGTTTGAATCAAATCGAGTCTGCTGTTATTCCTTTTTCTTTTTCTTTTTTTTTGGGGGGGGGGGGGGGGGGGGGGGGGGGGGGGTGCATTATATGCTTCCAAGGGATCTTTTTACAGATTTTATTAGTAATGTAGAAATGTGTAATTAATGTTCTCTTTGTGTTGAAACTACTTTGGTTACGAGCCATATCTGCGTGTTTGTATGTTTGTGCTAGAAAAACACAGGTGTTTGTTACAAACTGTTAAGTATAATAATGAGTCGCCAAGTATTTGTCAACTGTTTAGTTGCAATCCTTTTTGCATATGGAAATTGAGTAACTGGCAAAATTATGTTCTTCAATATGAAACAAGTAGAAGCGTAATTTTATTAAGGTTAAGGCTTTTAATTAAATGTAAAACACAAAAAAAGAGATAAAGCAGCTGTATAAATAGATGGTATGCATTTTTTACGAATTTAGGAAAGCATTTCTTTCAATATTGCGGATGAATTTTATAAAGTTATAGTCTAAAAGGGAGGTAATGATAATGAAATCGATATTGTTTTCTACTATGTTAATTAATATTCAAATCTTTGATGAAAAATATATATGAGAAATATAAATACAAATAGAATTTGACAAGAAATTCGTATAGTTCTTGTTCATTACTTAAAATAGTACAGTCACATTATAAACAAAGGCAATATGGGCCCCTAAAACATTGACTTAAATGATATATCACTCAAATGAAAATTACCCTTATGAATATTTTAACGAAAGAGCGAAATAACTTAATATTTCCGTTATGTTTTGTCTTATTTTTTCCTGTAAAAATCAAACTTACTTCCGCTTAGCGATGATTTTAGACTTATTGTAATTGCAAGTACTTATGTTTCTTTGAACAAAGGGGTCTCATTCACACTGCTGAGTATCTCTCAATCAGCTTTCTCATATATTAAGATGCAGAAATCTTTTCGCTGACTTTTGTAAATTTTCCAAACTTCAACAACTAAGTGGCAAACCAGAACAGGAGAAAATGACTGAGAACTGTCTTGAAAATTTGAAAATTCATCAGTATAAAAGCGACGAGAGATGGTTATACATATTCATTTCAAGAAAAGGCACTGCAATCACAGAATAATCTAAAAATATGCGTTAAACGATATTCTAGCCTAATGATATAATTATGCACACAGGACACTTCCAAAATTTGAAATTCCTTGATATCAGTGTTTATCAAAATAAATGCAACATCATGCAAAATTTAGATTTAAGTGATAGTATTTAAATCTTCATTCTATTCAACTTGATTAAAGAGATTTGTATCCTGTTTATCAAACTCACAGCTTCGTACAGTAGATATTATGTGTATATATGACGTATAACATAATGTAAACAGTTGCGAAGAATTTGCTTTTATCCCCTCATAGAGAGAATTTATATGAACTAATCACCACCACGAAATACCAGACAAAATACGACAAAGCACCTGGCAGTACAAAAGGAGCGCGCAGATGTCACAAAAAGTCCACTAACTTTGCAACAAGTTTTGGTTCAATGTCTTTCGTATTCGTACTTTGAGCGAAAAGTATAATATTTAACTAATATTCACTAATACTCAATAACTCAATTCTAAACATCTTAAATATGTTAACTGGATGATGCGCCCTTTATATCAGCTACAGAGTATTGTTCTATAAAGCTTATATCTAACCGAATTTAGATTATTGTTGTATAATATGGTGAGGTTTATCATGTAAAAATTTCCAGAAAAGAACATGTAAGATTATTCCAAGATCAAATTATTCGGACTTAACCAGCCTCTACATACTCTGGATATACAAAATGTACAACGGTTTGATCAACGTCTGTTCTACCAGAAAGCATGTTTTATGTATAAAATTGCAAAGAGCCTTTTACCGGACTACATATGTGGCATTTACAGGCAGAAAAAAACTGACAATCGATATCTCTTTAGTTTGACAATCATACACGAACAGAAAGTTCCATATACACATACCTAAAACACAATCTGAATTTACAATACTCAGCTCCTGTTATTCGGAATTGTTTGCTTGTTTAACTGAAGATATTGAATCGTCAAGTCAACTACTGTAACAGTGTATCAAGAAAGAATTAGCCATGAAGATTTTGTAGAGATTGTTACAAAGTATCGAATATTTGCTTTTCTTTTATACATTATGTTTTTTTTCTGCTGAACATATTACACTGTTCTATTACATTTTATTTTTTACTGACTGACTGATTGACTTACTTACTTACACATTTACTTACTTACCTACTCTATAACTTTTTAGGTCTTTATTTATCATATTCGTGTTGTGTACCTTTAAAATCAGAAGCAACTGTATGATTGTGTCTTGTCAAGTGTTAAAAAAAAAGATTTTGTAAGGTGGTTGATGAATATAATTTATTACGTATCGCAATAGGTGGTTTTCTAACTCGGATTTGATTTATAGTGTGCCCACAACAGAACATTGTCAGCTTACAAACTTGACAGTATTTACTGATGTAAGCGACGTGCATTATTTGTGCATACCAATGCATCCGGAAAACTTAAAACCAGAAATGAATAACGTAAGATCAGTATTACAAATATAAATCAACAGAACTTAGTTACAGAGGCGTTATATGGATCGTATTACGTACGCAAACAGCATGTTTACATCTAAAAACGAATTTATTTTACTAAATGCGTCTTTAAGAAACGGTAATGGCAGTTGAATAATATAATAGGGTGTTATGCTCAGTTACTTTAATCCTTAAACCCGACCAATTTATCACTCAAAATTAGGTGAAGAAATTAATATAAATTTTTTATTCAAATTGCCCTTCATGTTTGTGTTATAATGTGACACAACTTCATTATCAATTGAGATAATAAGAACTAGAGCTGGCTGATAATGTTCTTTAAGAATTCTATCATGTACTCGCTATATATCCGGAAAATAACCAATCAATACCAGCTGATTCAAGAACAGGACATTGGTATGGTAACACGCACAGCTTCAGGCACAATGGTACATCCAACGATTCCAACAAATATTCAATTTTCCTAAATCAGTAGGTCAGTGGGACATGTCTGCTGTCGCACATACAGCAGCCACAGTTGACTCCTTCAAAGCTTTTGCCACTGTGCCTGTTCTAATCTCTTCCCTCAGCCCTTAAACAGCTACCTGTGATAACGTAAAATTCGGAAAGTTTTATTGTTTCGCAAATGTAGAAATTTGATATGTAAAACACCATAATATATATCCAGCACATACAAATAATCTTCAAAGTTACAGAAAACAGATTTTTGGTCATGAACTTCTGCAGTTGTATTTATTTTCTTATTTATTTTATGTTGTTTTTCCTAAAATCTCAAATTTGTTGCTTCTACAGAAGTGCTAGATGAATCTGAGGGTGAAACTGACCAATCTCATTAAAGTTCTACATTTTCTGATTACGGATAATTAACTTGTGTGGTATGTGATATTTTATGCACTGATAATATAATTATGACCCGATACTTTAACTGGCAGTTTAGCTGTTAGAATCTTAATCTGAATCATTTAAGGCTACCATGTGATGACCACGCCTTCTTGTACAGTCAAATGTTTATTCCGTTAACCGATATTTGTGATCAGTTGCACTGGTTCTCCAAAATTAAGTATTTCTTTTTGCAGTTTTTCCTTTAAGTACTAGGCTTAGGTATACAGATGTTCCTATAAGATTAGATTTTCTGTAAATGTTCATCAAGTTGCAACAAAACATATTAGATATTAGCAAGGCGTACATAAATATAGCAAGAGCTGAATGTAAAATAAGTGGACTGCGGGCTTAAGCATTGTTTAGATTACTTGTCATTTTAACTATGACCTTCGAAACTCTGAGGTCATCTTCTGACCGCATGTTATCGTTCTACGGCGTTCCATGACTGTAGGCCAAAGAGTTCTTTTTATAATGAGCTGAAACCGAATCCAGTCTCAATGTCACTTCACTTTGATCTAGTTATTGATTGGAAACCAAATGGTGTACCGACAGACTGACGGTCGGGCAGAAAGACAGAGTAAAACTAAAATCCCACTCTTCATTGAAGAAAGGTATAGAAAGGAAAACAGTTAGATAAGATGTAAGAAAACTATTAATTATATATTTTGCACATAAAATATTTTTAAACAAGCAGCTAACGCCTGACGGCGTTTTGGCCGGGTTTTCCGAATTAGGTGATAATGAGTAAAAGTTTTAATAAAGGCATACAATATATGTATATACCCATATTAATAAGCGCTATTGACGGAAAAGGGAAAAAATGAATGGAGAGGTAGAAAATGAAATTAAAGAAATAAATTTGTGTAAAAAAGCAAAGTAAGAAAAATACCATTTTCAATGTTTATATCCCTGTGACCTTGACCTTTGACCCCGAAATCAAAAGGGGTCAGGTACACACCAAGACCAACATACGAATGAAGTTTCAAGGTCCTAGGTAAAACACTTGTCCAGATACTGAGCGTAAACCATTTTCAAGGTTCAGGTCCCTGTGACCTTGACCTTCGACCCAGAGATCCCATAATCAATGCGGTCATTTACACATCAAGACCAACATACCTATGAAGTTTCAAGGTCCTAGGTGAAATTCTTGTCCAGATATTGAGCGGAAACTATTTTCAATGTTCAGGTCCCTGTGACCTTGACCTTCGACCCAGAGATCCCATAATCAATGCGGTCATTTACACATCAAGACCAACATACCTATGAAGTTTCAAGGTCCTAGGTGAAATTCTTGTCCAGATATTGAGCGGAAACTATTTTCAATGTTCAGGTCCCTGTGACCTGAACCTTTGGCCCAGTGACCCCAAAACCAATAGGGGCCATGTGCACATCATGACCAACGTACCTTTGCAGTTTCAAGGTCCTAGGTGAAGCAGTTGTTGAGAAAAAATGAATGAACAAAAAGGTTAACATGAGACTCATTATCCCATCCATCAGCCCGCCCATCCATCCATCCGCCCGGACAGCCCTAATCAACAAGCCGGAATTTTCTTAGAAAACCCGGCCAATACTTATGTGTGTGATATCCACGTTTGAAAATATTAAATGTGGCAAAATAACTGCAACCCTTTTTTTTGCCGTTTTACCTGTCATTTACAGCATGGGATAAGACAAGGAGTGTGGAAGACACTGCTTGGACAGAATTGTTTTTTTTCAGAATTTTTGAAAAAAAACGTTTGTACAAATTAATTCTAGCAGATATTTAAGGCTATACAAAGTATTTCAACCGCTTGTTTCTTTGTTTTGCATATTTTGTTATTGATTCCTTTATGCTGCTACTTTTCTGTGATATGACGGTGTGAGTCTTAAATTTGTTCAAGCGCTTTACCATTCCCATGTTTACACTATTGTTAACCGTTTGTATTATATTTAGATCTAGCCTAATATGTCAAATCATTCAATTGCAAAAGAGCGACCTTTTCACTATGCACCGACTACAGCAAAAATCTGTCATTATGGTTAACATATTCAGCAATATGATTAATGTAGTTTGTGTTACGGTTGATGTAATCAGCGCTGTGATTCAGTGATTGATATCAACAAAGTTATGCTTGATATAATCAGCGCTATGATTACATAATTAGTGCACTGATTGATATAATCAGCTTTTTATTATATAATCAGCCTTATGATTGTTATGATAAGCGTTTTGGTTATAAAATAAGTCTCATGATTGATAATGTGCGTTATGAAATAAAATCAACGCTTTGATTGATATATGATAGATTAATTGCTGTAGCCAAGCGTGATTAAGATAGAATAAATTGCTGTTTTGCTAATTTTGTTTATCAGAATATCACTCGTTTTTTTTAAATTGAAATAACAAATGTAGTATTCAGTTGTGATTTTTCACCATCAACCGTATAAGACAAAATATGTTATTGGTTAAATATTGACCGATCAGTTTGTCATATGCGTTTGTTATCACATATATTTTACCGAAGAAATTTGTTTCTTTGCAACATCTAAAAAACGACAAAGGTAAGGAAAACAGCATATGTTTTGAAAGATGAATGGGAAACTTCATTGCGGAGAGATTTGTAAGATCATTTATGTATCCAGATGGACAAATTACTCTGGATTGATGGGTAACCGCAATGCAAATGAATACAATTTTAATTAACTGTTTCTGACGCCATTTAGGTCCAATACCTTAGTCCTAACATCTTTCTATGGAAAACTGCACTCGTTTTGGCGGATGTATGAGAAGCAGCACTGATTTCGATTGATATATTGGAAACAGCACTGGTTCTGACGGATGTGATGTACTGGAAACAGCGCTGGTTCTGACGGATGTATTGGACACAGCACTGGTTCTGACGGCTGTGTGGGAAACAGCACTGGTTTTGACAGAAGTATGGAAAACAGCACTGGTTTTAATGCATGTAAGGGAAATAAATTGGTTTCGATGGATAAAAAAAGGGTAAAGTTTCCTGTTTAACGTGGGTAGACGACGAAAGTCCTCACCTGGAATGGATGGAACAACTTATTTCCAGCCAAGCCCACGACAGGTGTCATATTTACCTCCCCAGCATCCAGTCTAGGCCGATACTGCTGGAAACAGTACCAATTTAAGTAAATCACCCAGCACTTAATATTAGTCGGGATATTAGCCGCGACCGGGATTCGAACCCGGACCGCTGGCGTTGTAGTCCAACCTGCTAACAACTGCGCCACTGACTCCCTTTGGGTGTATTGAAAACAGCGAAGTTTCAACGGATGTATAAGAAATAACACCTGTCTTGATGGATCAGCCTTCATTAATAATTTATAAACATTGGCAAAATATTCATATCGCCAACAAATTTATGTATCCAGATAAAAAGAGCATTGATTATGCCAGATAGATTAGAAACCGCACTGCAAATAAATAAATAAACAAAAACAACGATTTACAGTTTTTCACGACACAGACTAGGACCTTAGTCCTTACATCTTTCTCCTTCTATTTCTATGTGGTCATTATTTTTAAAAGTCTTTTTTCTGTTTAAACAGGTTCATGCTGACATGTGAATCATTAACATAATAACCATGTTATTGGATACTTAATCTGTACGTTATTTAATATACAAGTGGCTTTATCATGTTATATGCGCGACAGAACAACCCTAATCATAAAATGAAGATAATTCATTAAACTCTGCCGTGTTATATTTCAGTTTTAAATAAGATGCTTTTGCGACGTTAAACAATTTTGAATAGTTATCACTAAAGTCGTTATATAACCCCCCGGGAAAGAGTTATTTGAACATAATGAAGCTGTACAAAATAGGTTTGAACATATCCGGCTAAATGGTGTGAAAATTGTAACATTCGGAATGTTGACACATTAGAGGCTTGAAATAAAATATCTAATTTTGCATTGCTCATACCCGTACAAGTATGAAATCTGAATCCACATTTCAAATTAACGACAGGAACGATACAATCGACAAGCTATAAGCTGTGTGATAGGTAAAACGAACTTGAACGTGCGGCGGCTGTAATAAGTCTCTCTGTACCTTCAATCAGCGCGGTTATATTTCGATCTCTTCAGTTCGTTCAGCACATTAATGTGTTGTTAGTGTACTATTTATTTTTTCTGCTTGAACATTTCGGCTAGGACGGTTCCAATACTCCCGCTTTGATAGCTTTGGGTATTTTAATCACCCCTTGGATATGGTGCCTGCCCTTTAATTTTGTCTTTTGGCAATTTCTGTGATACGAAGACTCCAAAACCTCAGATCCCCTCTCTTAATTCAAGTTTGTTTAGTTCTGCCGATTGTTTTCTCGTTTTTTTTTATAATTTTAACTGGGGACCATACGCCGCTTTTCATGGAATTGCACTCTGTGTATCATTGAAGGTTCCATATGCACCGCCGTATGAATACATCTGTGGGTGTCTCTAAATTATATTCTGGTTAGAGTTCTCTCAACCCGGGGCTCACTCAAACCGAGCTTGCAACATTTTCGTTTATGTCGTGGTTGGCGATCTGTGCTTTTTCACTTTTTCTATTTTGTGATATAATTAAAATGGAATCATTTTCGGATGCTAAAAACTACGAGAACATATCTGAATATCGTACAAAGTCAACTACTTACAATAAATTCATTAAAAACCAATATTCAAAACTTCACAGTAGTTCTTAATTGAATATTATTACCTCATACTCCCTGTACAAAGTTGGAGACGGTTTATTGCCCAATAATGGTCTAAAAATTGAAAGTCTTGGAGTAAATTTTAAGTGTTGTTTTAGCAAGTACTATTTTTATCAACTGCATGCAGTATTTTGCAATTCTTTTCTATCTTAATAAAACAAGTGGCATAAATAAATACAATTTTAAATTACGGGTATGGGAAGCCCTCAATTATAAGCGATTTTTAAATAAACCTGAAGTCATATAAGGCTTAAATGAATATACCGGTAGTCCCATGTCATTTTAAACCTATTCTAACTAATTTTACCGTTTGGTCTACCGACATCTGGACTGAAGCGAGCAAAAAAACCCGCTTCTTCAAAGGGGGCATAAAATACATTTACCATTTTTACAAGCATTATTTTGGTATTAATTTTTGCATTCATTTGATCATTATTTTATGTGTAAAATTATCTCTTACTAAAGCAACAAGTAATTCTCATTAAAATATTTTTTAACCTTCTCGCCGTGGATATGATTATGGCCATGTTTGTTTCCAACATTTAGAGATTTTGTTCGTTATTGACGATAGTTCGCAAGAAATGAAATAAACTAAACTACGTGCGTTTATAAGTGTTTTGATGCGAAAGCCTATCTCTTCTTCAACATCGGAAGTGACACCTCAACCCTCGTCGTGGGGGAGCTTTTCATGTTAGGTAGCAGTATCAGATGAGGTCGTATTTGTGAATGGTTTAAACTTGATACTTTTCAATTCCATTCCTTGTATAAAGCATATCAACGGCACGTATAACAACTGTGTGATAATGATTCATTTCACCGCCTACTGAATAGATAATGCATTTGGTATTTCACAAGGTAATTACAGGAAAAACACATTTATTTCTATTTCGTTGCATCATCTGATACAAATCAGCGAGACGGTTAACAAATATTAAAGTTAACTATGACATGCATGTGAAGATTTATAAGATTTTTGTTTGCCACATATTATTCAAAAAAGTCCATATGTCATTCCATTCATTCCATCCATTCCAGCCATTCCATCAAACTAGATCTAATATACAAATAAATCAAATCTCTTATTCTTTCATTCATTCGTTACATTTTGTAATATAAACAAATCACATAACATTTTTGCTGAAAATCTTATTCCTGTAATATGCTTGAGGATGTGTTTCTCATGATTCATTTGAATCCGCAGACACATATTAGAACAGAAAATATCATTTTAATCAGCAAAATAATACTAAAATGTGAAATATAAACTTTGGCTTGATGTTGTTAATTGTCTTTTTGGACAATGAAATCCATTCAACGTATTTGAATAATAGAATACGCCAAGTGCTAGTGGGCGTGAGGGGTGATTCACATTTTAATACCTCTCTTGAAAAAAACTTAGTAAAAACGGAGTATGCTACTACTTCACTTGATTGCGATTTATAGTTGCAAAGGACCTTCCTATTTCTTTTATTCCATACATAGTTTGTATTTTTACTAGTAATGCTGATCATATTTCTTTCGAAGAGATACATTATGAATTCTTTATACATGTCAGTTCACAGTCGATTTAGTCGTGCTATTTTAATGACATAAATTGAAGTCTTATACCGTTATACCATTCTTCCAATTACGCAACTTACACCTATGTAGCACCTTGTAAGAAATCATGTATGCCCATGCATGTCCGTGAAACTACTGTGCTATTTAAGATTCTGTTTCAAACCAATCCCAAAACAGAGAGAGACATGCCAGATAATCAACAGAAATGGTACTTTTTAAAACATTTCAGTCAAACGTACGCTTTATCACAAAACCCATTCTATTCAAAATAAATAAAACGGGAACTGTTTTGCTGAAAGTAGATTTTTGTTCAGGTTAACATGGTGTTAAATTATTTTATGTTTTTATGTTTGCTCTAAAGAAAGTAAATACTAAAGATATTTCGTACAGATCAGCTTCTTTGTGTTCTTAGATGCCTACCTACATGCCTTAGTAAAGTCATGAACAATAACGTTTATTTCAAACCGATCTTCCTTTCCATTAACATTAAATTTTATAAGCGTTTTAAAGTTTTCTGCTCTGAAAACATGTGTATTAATGGGAATTATCTACATAATTTGCCTATTTGAGCCGCGCCATGAGAAAACCAACATAGTGGGTTTGCGACCAGCATGGATCCATGCTGTCCGCTAACAGTTTCTCCAATTCCAATAGGCTTTAAAAGGGAACAGCATGGATCCTGACCAGACTGCATGGATGCGCAGGCTGGTCTGGATCCATGCTGGTCGCAAACCCACTATGTTGGTTTTCTCATGGCGCGGCTCATTTTTGTTTCCAATTTTAGTTAATCCTATGTGTAATTTTATTGTGCATTAAATGTTGTCTATTATGTCTTCCTAAAAAGTGAAGTGAAATCGTTTACGATTTGCCATGTCATGTTTTCGTTTTTAATAAAAAAAGAACAATGTGACACTAAATAGATAAAAAGAAGAATAACCAACAATAATGGGTGTTAAATACTACGTAATTTTCACGGGCATTTCATAAGAATTATATAAAATCATGTTCCGGATGCATCTACAAAAAATAGGTACATTCTAGTCAGTGTCACGATACAAGTTATAAGACCCAGGGAAGTGCCTACGCCTTTAGTATCTTGAACAATGAAATGGGTCCAATCGCTAAGGTGACTATGTCTTAGACTAGCTGACAAA
The DNA here is from genome assembly GCF_021730395.1 of Mercenaria mercenaria. Classification (NCBI taxonomy): domain Eukaryota; kingdom Metazoa; phylum Mollusca; class Bivalvia; order Venerida; family Veneridae; genus Mercenaria; species Mercenaria mercenaria. Next base: position 7,719,401 of record NC_069378.1, read on the forward strand.
CGAAATAGAATGTCCTTTGTTAAAACGTATAGCTGGTGAGACCAAATGTCTCATATATAGAATTTTCCTCTGGCTACCTTGCCTAAATGATTCGTGTACCAATGATTTGTGAATGATTTCTATTATGAGCTAAATAATTTTAGGGATCAGGCAAATCACTAAATGTTTTAAACTAACAATTTTCAATTAATAATGATTAGCTCAAACTCCTATAAGCTGGAGACTCTATACTTGACTCGTCTTATTGTTGAAGTTCCCTTCAGACAGTGTCTTTGAATCAACAACATACGAGTCCTATCGTATAGATGCTCGGCCTCTGTCCTCTTAATTGAAGTTGTAACTCTAATGAATGCTCGGACTCCTGGTTGCTCAGCGCCTATATGCTACCACATGTAGCATTCAAATACCATATAGGTATATCCCCGATGCCTTGGCTGTACTTCGCCAATAACGCTGAACCGTCTATAAGCTGGAACTCTCCTACTCTCAGTAGATTACCAAACTCTAGGTCTCTGTCTCACCTTTCCGATGCTCAGCATTTATTTGCTGTAGTCTATAGCATTCAACTACCATAAAGGTAAAACTCCTATGCGCTGGCCCTATAGCTCGAAACCTTGTTGAAATTCTGCAACTCTTCTTTAGTCTATGAACTTCAAACGTCTTCTTTTTAATAATTTATCCGCCCTGACAGAGTAGTTGCAATAACTTCCTTATCAAGGTACTGGGATAAATTATTAGTTAAATCCTCGATGTGTCTTCTTCTATCGCTGGATACCGGATGAACTCTCTGTCACCCATTTACCTATTTATACCCTAGCAGACGTGCTATTTATAGAACTTGTTTCTGATTGGTCCAAATTTATACATAGTATTTTACAACGAGTACTTGCTCTAACAAATATCTGGTTCCTTTTAACTGTTGTATATGACGTGTGATGCTGGGATGCAGCTATCAACATAATGAACCCAAATTAGCCAGAAATGACCCAGATCCTACTATTTACAGCAATTCAACAATAATTATAGCAATGTCACTATGAAAAGGGAGTCAAACACTATCTGTGCTTATATCTTACGTTATCAATATATCAGATATAAAAAATTATTCTGACAGTCAGTAGCAGGTATTGATGTCATATCTGACTCAGTTCCTGTCACATCCGGTCTCCCCAGGGATCAATTCTTGGTTCTTTTCTCTTCCTGAGTTAAAGATGACCTCCTTCGAGCACCTCCCAATCTGCAGATGACACAGCCATCTACCTAATCGTAACTTCCGAGTGAGACTGCATAAGGTTACCAAAATATCTCCTTAGGTTAGAAAATGAGAGAAGATGTGGGAAATGGAACTGAATCAAAGTACATGTCAGGTCCTTCATATCGTCCACAATAGGAACTCATACACACTTGATGGTCAAACATTAGCCTCGGGTAAAATGCAAAATAACTACAACAGTTATGATCTTAGCATCAAGAAAACAGAAAACAATCGACTTGCACTCTGCCAATTACACTTGTTACAGGCATAAGGCAGTTATAGGACCTAGAAAGGTACAACTTTTATGCCATTTGTTTACATGCCTGACATTAAGCAACAAAGTTGTAATCATTCAGTCTTATAAACTATAGACATATACAAATGTTGTTATAATCAGACTAATAGAAAGTGCATTAAATTTATAAGAAATTGTCTTGGGTGTTTGTGTTACGACAGTTGAATGTGAAAGCTGTTTACTTGCGTACTTTGTTGAGTGTTAAACATCTTATTCACCTTATTCTAAATTCTATTCTGGTACTTATATCATGTGAGTTCTGCTCAACCCGGAACTAGAGGGCTTGGAATAATAACACAATTTTATTAATTTATACGGTAACATACTGACGTAATATGATATAATCTCAGCAGGTACAAGCCAGGTAACACTTCACCCATCAAAATATAATAAACCTCGGCGTCAATAACTTATACAATTGAAAATAAGTCGCAAAATCTATTTACTTGTCAAATTATTTCATTTAAATATACCACACCGTTATAGATATGTCAAACGGATGTCATGGGTTATCGCAGACGGTAATAGCGTAATTACTTGTCACAAACCTAATCGGCAAATAATGCACTTTTATTATGTATTTAAAACTCTTGACATGCCAATTATTAAATCATACACCGCCTTGGGTGGCAAGTGTTTACAAGATAGTCGCAAAACATGAAGTTACAGTGACTGAATCGATTTAAAGGCATCAAAATGGTGGCACCGATTTTGTACTACCCAGACTGGGCGATCAATATGTCTATCAGAAGAGACTACATTAGTAACAAACAGTTGGCTAGTTTAAATTATATACAGATTTCACCCAATGAATTATTTTTTGACAGAAATGTCTTTTCTTTGTTAAAAACTTATATGCAGGCTTTAAAAAAGTTCTTTGTTTTATGATTTAACATGATACCGACACAATTATAGGTCATATAGCGATTATAAAGTTTTGCACGACGGAAGGTGATCCCAAGCGTCCATCTGGTCGTTATTTCAGACATTTGGCCACCTGAGTAGAACCGCCGACCTTACTTAAGCCTGCCGGATGACTTCTAAAATATAAGAATTCTACACCCAAGCGAGGTTTCGTACCCACAGCCATGAGGGGCAAGTCATTCGAAGTCAGCGACCTTAACCGCTGGGCCACGGAGACCCACCCACTCTGTTTGATTCAGTCGTGTCATGACAGGTAATGAAACGTCCAACATCCCTCACGCCACTAGCACCGGTATAAACGGAGTTTTATTGTAGTAGAACTTATATTAGAAATGAATCGCAAACGGACTAGAAGATATACAATAATTCAAATACTTAAAAGCTTTCATTAGTTTGTGATAGCAGTCACCCAGGAGATGGAACATTTTTATAAAGCAAGGCTTTTTATAATCAAAATCACCAACTTTGAGCAACTTCTTGCAAAACGAATAAGTTAATATGTGTAGATTTCGTTTGATGTTGCTCAATGGGGCATCTCCGTTTAAGTTTGGGATATCCTTTCCCCACCTGTAACGTAATAAAACGTATTAGCCTCTGATGGCCCTTTCACGCTTCCATAGAATCAACATTCATTTTGAAATTATTTCTGGAATGTCTAGGTCTGCAGCTCTCAAATACGGAAATATCTTACATCCGAGGCATATACTGACACTTTCAGACAACATCAAAAAGGACCTTTGGATCGATTTGACGAAGTTCAAAAAATCTCTACGTACCCTAGCTCTGTTACGGACCCCTGTGGGATTTGTGTTTATTCCGAGTTCAAATATGTTTTCGTATTTGAAAAGCTGACATGTCGTGCTTAAGCCCTTGATTTTCAAATCGATAGAAAATGCTGAAAATTGACTCCCCATTAGCAAAAAGAAAAAGAAAACAAGAGGGCCATGATGGCCCTATATCGCTCACCTGTTATCATTGCACTTGAGGACAAGAAGGTCCTCAGAAAAAATATCTAAGTCCAAAGGACAGGAACAACAAAGGGAAGAAATTTAACCAAAAAGAAAAAAAACAATTATTACAAAGTATAGATATGTCAAAATACACCTAAAAAATTAGAGGTACCATCCATGTTGTACCACAGAAAAGTGGTCTCGGTTTTTCCCTACGGCCAATAATAAACAAGAGGACCATGATGGTCCTGAATCGCTCACCTGTCCCAACATGACCCAGTTTTGAACTGAGTATAACGTCGTTTTTTTTCTATTATTTGACATAGTGACCTAGTTTTTGAGCTCATGTGACCCAGTTTTGAACCTGACCTAGATATCATTAAGATGAACATTCAGACCAACTTTCATACAGATCCCATGAAAAATATGGCCTTTAGAGAGGTCACAAGGTTTTTTCATTATTTGACCTACTGACCTAGTTATTGATGGCACGTGACCCAGTTTCAAACTTGACCTAGATATCATCAAGGTGAACATTCTGACCAATTTTCATGAAGATCCATTCAAAAGTATGGCCTCAAGAGAGGTCACAAGCTTTTTCTATTTTTAGACCTAATGACCTAGTTTTTGACCGCAGCTGATCCAGATTCGAAATTGATCTAGATATCATCAAGATGAACATTCAGACCAACTTTCATACAGATCCCATGAAAAATATGGCCTCTAGAGAGGTCACAAGGTTTTTCTATTATTTGACCTACTGACCTAGTTTTTGACGGCACATGACCCAGTTTCAAATTTGACCTAGATATCATCAAGGTGAACATTCTGACCAATTTTCATGAAGATCTTGTGAAAAATATGGCCTCTAGAGAGGTCACAAGGTTTTTCTATTTTTAGGCCTACTGACCTAGTTTTTAATCACAGTTAACCCAGTTTCAAACTTGGCCTAGATATCATCAAGATGAACATACAGACCAACCTTCATACAGTTCCCATGAAAAATATGGCTTCTAGAGAGGTCACAAGGTTTTTTTATTATTTGACCTACTGACCTAGTTATTGATAGCACGTGACCCAGTTTCAAACTTGACCTAGATATCATCAAGGTGAACATTCTGACCAATTTTCATGAAGATCCATTCAAAAGTATGACCTCTAGAGAGGTCACAAGATTTTTCTATTTCTAGACCTAATGACCTAGTTTTTGATCGCAGCTGACCCAGTTTCGAACTTGACCTAGATATCATCAAGATAAACATTCACACCAACTTTCATACAGATCCCATGAAAAATATGGCCTCTAGAGAGGTCACAAGGTTTTTCTATTATTTGACCTACTGACCTAGTTTTTGATGGCACGTAACCCAGTTTCGAACTTGACCTAGATATCATCAAGATAAACATTCTGACCAATTTTCATGAAGATCTTTTGAAAAATGTGGCCTCTAGAGAGGTCACAAGGTTTTTCTATTTTTAGACCTACTGACCTAGTTTTTGACCGCACGTAACCCAGTTTCAAACTTGACCTAGATATCATCAAGATGAACTTTCATAAAGATCCCATGAAAAATGTGACCTCTAGAGAGGTCACAAGCAAAAGTTTACGCACGGACGCACGGACGGACGCACGGACGCACGGACGGACGACGGACGACGGACGCTGCGCGATCACAAAAGCTCACACTGTCACTTTGTGACATGTGAGCTAAAAAGTTACTAAAAATAAGCTATTTATAGTAACGTAAAAGGGAAGAAATTAAAAAAATATTGTAGGTGAACAAAAGAAGGATCCGCCAAATAATTCTGTTGACATAAATAATATTTCATATCAGTATCTTCATTAGTTATGGAGATATACCCATTTTAATTTGAAATAAAGGGAGGTAATTTGACATAAAATCAGTCCATAGTTATCTACCCCGATTGTCTCAGTCCAACTAATAACAATAACGAAAGTTCAAATAAGTCCTATAAGTACTTACTGATATAAATCCATTTTGATTACAATCAGGGGAGGTAATCAGATATAAAATAACTCTGGAACCTATGATTGGATCTGATTTGTCATAGAATCCAAGATTTATTGTTGTTGAAGATATTTTGGAAGTTTGTATCAAACAAGTGAATGAAGTATTGCCATGCAATACAAAGTCCCCTACTGGAAGGCACCTAATTTTCTCTACTGCAGTATAACATAATGAACTGATATCTGTCAATGATGTATAAACAATATTGTACTACATATACAATATGTTATAACAACACACTTGGATTAAAATGTGCATATATAAAAACCCACAGTTGTTTTCATATTGAATTTTTTTGGCTGATTATAAAAATGTTATCATGTAAGTTATTTATAGTAACAACAAAGGGAAATTAATCTTTAAAAAAAAAAAAAAAAAAAAAAATAATATAAGTCCACAAGAAACTCTTTACCAGGTAGAGATAGGTCAAAATACACCTAAAATTTGGATGTAACATGCATGCTGTACCACAGAAAAGTGGTCTCGATTTTTCTCTACCGCCAGTAATAAAAAAGTTACATAAAAATCTATTTATAGTAATAACAAAGGGACGTAATTCTAAAAACAAGGGTGCCTCATGGTGGTGAACATTTGGTCCAAGTTACATCAAAATCCCTCCATGCATGAAGAAGAAATGTTCCATACAAAGTCATTCTTGAATTTGACCTTTGACCTCTAAATATGACCTTGACCTTAGACCTAGGGACCTGGTTCTTGCGCATGACATGTTGTCTCATCCAGGGGAATATTTGTGCTAACTGATATCTAAATCCTGCTTTGCATGACAAAGTTATAGACCGGACAGGAAAAAAATCCTCTTGACCTTTGATCTCAAAGTGTGACCTTGACCTTTAAGCTAGGGTACTGGGTGTCGTCTCATCATGGGAAACATTTGTGCCAAGTAATATTAAAATCCCTTCATGGATGGCAGAGTTATGGACAGGACAGGAAAAAAACTCTGTTGACCTTTGACCCCTAATTGTGACCTTGACCTTTGAGCTAGGGGTCCGGGATTTGCGAATGACACGTCGTCTCATCATGGGGAACACTTGTGCTAAGTGATATTAAAATCCCTTAATGAATGTCAGAGTTATGGACCGGACACGAAACAGACCCTGTTCATGCTATGTTAACATTTGACTGCTAAGTGTGACCTTGACCTTTGAGCTAGGGGACTGAAAGTTGTGCATGACATATCGTCTTATTATGAGGTACATTTGTGCCAAGTAATATTAAAATCCCTTCATAGATGGGAGAGTTATGGACCGGACAGGAAAAAAGCCTTGTTGACCTTTGACCTCCAATTGTGACCTTGACCTTTAAGCTAGGGGTCCAGGTTTTGCGCATGACACGTCGTCTCCTCATGGGGAACATTTGTGCCAAGTAATATTAAAATCTCTTCATGGATGGGAGAGCTATGGACCGGACAGGAAAAAAGCCCTGTTGACCTTTGACCTCCAATTGTGACCTTGACCTTTGAGCTAGGGGTCCGGGATTTGCGCATGACACATCATCTCATCATGGGGAACATTTGTGCCAAGTAATACTAAAATCCCTTCAAGGATGGGAGAGTTGTGGACCGGACAGGAAAAAAGCCCTGTTGACCTTTGACCTCCAATTGTGACCTTGACCTTTGAGCTAGGGGTCCGGGTTTTGCGCATGACACGTCGTCTCATCATGGGGAACATTTGTGCCAAGTAATATTAAAATCCCTTCATGGATGACAGAGTTATGGACCGGACACGAAATTGCGGACGGACGGAATGACGGAATGACGGAATGACAGAATGACGGAATGACGGAATGACGGAAAGACGGAATGACGGAATGACGGAAAAGTGCATTCCTATAGTCCCCAAAACTGGTTTTCAACCAGTAGGGGACTAATAAAACAATAAATGAAGTCTCTATATGGCTGCAAAAGCCAAAATAGCCAATTTTGGACCTTTAAGGGGCCATAACTCTAGAACTCATGATGGAATCTGGCCAGTTGAACAAAGGAAGCAAGATCTTGTGGTGATACAAGTTGTGTGCAAGTTTGGTTAAAATCAAATCATAAATGAAGCTGCTATTGTGCAGACAAGGTCAAAATAACTAATTTTGGCCCTTTCAGGGGAAATAACTCTGGAACCCATTATGGGATCTGGCCGGTTCAAGAAAAGAAACGAGATCTTATGGTGACACAAGTTTTGTGCAAGTCTGATTAAATTCAAATCATAAATGAAGCTGCTATTGTGCAGAAAAGGTCAAAATAACTAATTCTGGCCCTATCAGTGGCCATCACTCTGGAACCCATAATGGAATCTGGCCAGTTCAAGAAAGGAACCAAGATCTTATGGTGATACAAGTTGTGTGCAAGTTTGGTTAAAATAAAATCATACATGAAGCTGCTATTGTGCAAACAAGGTCAAAATAGCTAATTCTGGCTCTTTCAGGGGCCATAACTCTGGAACCCATAATGGAATCTGGCCAGTTCAAGAAAGGAACCAAGATCTTATGGTGATACAAGTTGTGTGCCAGTTTGGTAAAACTCAAGTCATACATAAAGCTGCTATTGTGCAGACAAGGTCAAAATAGATCATTTTGACCCTTTCAGGGGCCATAACTCTGGAACCCATAATGGGATCTGGCCAGTTCAAGTAAGGAACCGTGATCTTATGGTGATACAAGTTGTGTGCAAGTTTGGTTAAAATAAAATCATAAATGAAACCACTATCGTGCAAACAAGAAATTGTTGACGGACGCACGCACGGACGCACGCACGGACGGACTGACGACGGACGACGGACGAAGGGTGATCACAAAAGCTCACCTTGTCACTTTGTGACAGGTGAGCTAAAAAGAAGTCCACGCGCATACATTTTGACGGGGTGACCCCTGCATGTGACCCCTAACTATCGACCAATACAAAGGCAACATTCGTTTTCAAGAGTAGCATGTTTACTTTCATTTTCTTTACTTCCGAAAATAGCTGAAGGTCGAGTGTCGTCATTTTCTGTGTTGTCAAAAACATACATATGCCTGGCGAGATTGCATAAAAATGTGCCCGGTGTCCTAAGGATATTGACAATAATTTTCAATGTTTCTAAATTACAATAAACAATGTTAAATGTAATGGGCCAGTAACACTACACCGTATAGCGTTAACGGACGTCCAACGTATAACAAAAGTTTCAATACATTCGTGTCCGTTCGTTTGCGTTTCTTTTCCGTTTCTCATGCGGCGCCTACGCTCCTTGTCCGGCGCTGTTCGTTCCATCCGGTGGAAGGTTTTGAGCATGTTCAAAATTTGGAACGTACACCACCGGACAAAGTTGTCCGTTAGATGTACGGTAGCAATGCGCTGGTATGCGTTTTGTTCGTTATCGTGCGTTCCTTATTCTGTACTTGTCCGGTTCGCATCCGTTCTTGTCCGGTGGACCTGATTCACGACCGGGCTACTACCGGACATGCAACGGATGTAACGTATGTTCAACGGACGATAACTGACAAGGAACGCATAGGAACTGATAAGTAACGGAGGTGAAACGACGGTCCACCGGGCAAAACTGATAAATAATGATATAAAACGTGGTTTCCCTGGCCATAACTCTCATATGCTATGGTTGTTGGGGTTCTCTGCTTTCATTGAATCTTTTGACTACAGGTCACCTGGCCTGTGGTCGTCTGTATATCCAGTTATATCAATACTTGCATATGTCTTCTTGCATTTCCTGGGTAAGGACCTTCCGTAACTTTGAGTTTTTGAGTTCATTGATCAACATATAATGGAGTGTCGCGTTAGAGCTCGCCTGCAGTATCAAGCGGCCCTGATCCAGGCACGTGTTGACCTGTTAGATGCCATTTTGGATATCGTTGCTAATAAAAACAGAAGAAAGAGAATGCGACAGCGGAGATGGTGGTCTAGGGCTTGGCTGGGCCCTGAGAGGCGTCGAAGTTTTGGTCTTTACGATCAGCTCATGACGGAGCTGCGGAGAGAAGACCAGCGGTCATTTATCAACTTCATGCGGATGCCCCCTGAGATGTTTGATGAGATCCTGGAACGAGTAGGTCAAAGAATATCGGACTCTTTATATCCGTTTTGTCTGTCACGAGACCGGTAGAAATACGTTCGTCCAATATTCGAAGAACGTTTTGTCAGTTTCTCATGCGTTCCGCTTATGTTTTACGCGGTGCAAGTCCGTTACTAGTACGGTGATGTCTGTTAATTGAACGTTTATATGTGTGTTGATCTTGCGGTTATTGTGCGTTTTGTCCGTTTTATGCGCCCCATACACCAATCGCGAGAGCACTGAGCAGCAGCGTGGGATGCCTTTCGTCACCGGATGACTTTCTGCCGCAGTTTTTCTATACGTTGGGCGTCCGTTATACGGTGTAGGGTGACTGACCCATAAGACGCTCATAGACCTGAGTTGATATCAATATGGATAAATGTGTTTTGCCAGTATGTCGTCCATATTTAAAATATCATCAATGTACCTTTAAGTTTTATTTAAAGGTTTATTAATGCAGAAATCAGTGGAACGCAGTAAGTCCGAATGAGGATACCAATTACTTGTCAATACAGTTTCTTGCAAAATATCAAATATGTCGTCCAACAGATACCACAATGCTTCACATGCCTATTCACAAGTCCACAAAAACGTTCTCTTTTTCATCAGATGCCAGATAATTAGTCTTTTCTTTTGCTAATGAGTTTCTCAATTAAGTTAATATGTGGTAAAGTAGTAGAAAAATAGTCGGTGCTTAAAATCGATTACTTGTACTTTATTTAACAGCATACTGATTTCTTGACGGACCAAAACAGACTAATACTGGAGTTCTCATGGTCTTTATTGCAATTAGTCGAGATGAGAAGTAGTTTTCGTAATAGATAACGTTGAATTACCAATGTAATGACTTCTAATGTTTTTTGTGTAATTTTGATCTACATGATCTTTCAGAATATTTGGCTCAACTACTGGTAGTAACTGATAAGTTTTCGTATTTTCCCAATTTATCTTTAATGTATTTTTGTAGAAGACAAAAAGTTGTTTGATGTTTTATCTACAGGAAATTTATAGCTGGCTTGATATGTATTATCAGAAGCGACGGGGAGCTATTCAGTTGTAAATATATTCGTCACACATATATATAGAAACCTGTAATAAGAAGCCTGTAATGGGAGTAAAACAGTCAGGGTGGTTAATACAGGTGGCTGCTCACAACAAGTTGAAATTATTACAGAATGTCAAATTCGGAGTAACCTGACTGGCTGTTTAGGACAAGCGTCTTAATACAATTGACTACTAATGCAGGTTTAATCATAAATTGTTGTAACTTGACAAGATGACTAGGAGCATCCGAATCCCATACTGATAAAAGACGAGAAAACCCAATGAAGCAGGATGTTTAAACCTTTTCCGGAGCAATGTTAATCGGAGTACTTTCCTTGTAATGAGCATTTCTTCGTAAAGGACATTGGCATCATTTCCTAACCATTAGACATAAAGGCAATTGTTATTTATTTTCCTTTCAATTTTTTTCTATAGTATTTCTATCAAATAACCAATTAAATGGAAGCCCGTTTCATAAGATTTTTGTCAGATCAATATATATTAAAATGTCTAACGGTATATAAAGGTTTTACTTTGGCAAACAGACTTTTTCATGAACTATAAACGGGCTTTCCCTTATGACTCACAGTTAGCATTTTTACTTTAATGCTTTTGATTACGCAAAACATGGCCTGTAAATTTTAGTTATTTTTCCTAGTACAAATATTTTAAAAGACTTATGTGTATAGTCTTGTTCGTAATACTCAATGGATGTAAGCTTGACCTGTAAACAAAATAACCTCTACATTCTGGCATTTGAATTGTTATTTTCTTAGCAAAATCTAGAAATAGAAAATTGGCAAGGTTTTCGTTCAAAACTGGTCTCCACGTTCAATTTTTATTGTCCCATTTGTATAAGAAAGACCTAACCTGCCAGAAAATTATTGCGAAGTTACCCTGTAAAGTACATTTGGCAAAGTCAAGGGTTTTTTTTCTTTCATTAAATTCTAGATAAAATAAATGTTAGGCGTATTACCAAAGCAGCAACAAAGATGCATTAGAAATCTGGAGTTTGTTAAACCTGACTAAAACTTTAAGCATAAAAGATCAAAGGGTAATCTTATTTGTTTTCAGTCATGTCTAATTTGTATACTAGACTCTACGACAAAAACAAAAAACACTAATTTTTTCGTTGGAGTCATACTGAAGCGAAATTATATGTAAGCCGTCAAACTCAGAAACACTGACTTGCTTTAATATCTTAACCTTAAGAAAGTGACCCTGTAATGACACTCGTCAATTTGCATGCTATCCGCTTTCAAAGCCTATTGCAATTAGAGAAACCATTAGCGAACAGCATGGATCCTGACCAGACTGCGCGCAGGCTGGTCTGGATCCATGCTGGTCGCAAACGCACTATGTCGGTTTTCTCATGGCGCGGCTCATATACCAATTGCGCAGTAATTTACTACAAATAACTATCGGCTGCATGCCTTTATTTAACATCTTTTTACTTTTCAGGGATGTTGAAAGCATACCTGTATATACCACCAAAGCATAATATCATATTGATGATATGGTTAGTCGAATCAAATCCTCTAAGTATTGTGTTTCTAACTATCAAATGTGCCATTTATGGAATGGATTCTTTTCATACACGTACTTAAATGTTGAGTTCTGCTCAACCCTGGGCTAGAGGTCGTGGACGGTTCCACTACCCATATAACTTTGCTAAAAATAAGTTGCACAAGGAATAAAAGGAATATAAAAATAATATTATTACACAACAGCACAGCTTTGCTTTGACGATTATATGTTCAGAAATGAAGTGAAAGTTAAAAAATATTTTTAACTGCCTTTTGCCTATCTTTGTTTTGTTTGCTTGAAAAGAAATGAAAACTGTAGTATTTAGATCTTTCAAATATCCTGGTAGCTATCAAATGGAAATGTAAAAATGCTAATCTTTTTAAATAAAAACAAAATAAATTTGTACGTGACTTTCAAAATAGTTTCACATTAAAGGGAGGTAATAAACACAATTTTATAACAGAAAGCGAACTTACATTTTCAGTTTTAAAAATACACGGAAAGGAAAGTGTAAAATATCAAAAAGTGTTGCTTGATGAGCTAATGTTTAACATCAGTGACCAAACATGCAGTCGTATCAAAAAGCTAGTTTTAGAATTGTTGAAAATTGCCATAAACTTCACATTTTTTGTTACGGCATAGTGTTGTACATTCGTTGATTCTGAATTTATGGGAACATTACAACTTGTTGACAGCTTTTCAACTGGGGTTATGTTAAATCTCTGCTAAAACGTTATATAAAATGAATAATCATGGCTGTTTAAATGTGTAATAATATCAAAAATGACACTCTCAATTACCCGTTATGAGGGAGATATTCATCTTTGCTAGCAGAAGCAAATGTATTTCTCTCACATGTAATGCAATGCCGCTGTAAAAGCAATTTAATGCAATGATTCACTGTAAGGATATTTGCTTGAAATTTATTGAATTAATCAAAAAGCAAATACTGAAGTCGTATCGAGTATGAAATTTTTATTGCCGATAATTCTTTGAACGTGACTAGTTACGAAACTGCTACAAAACATTATTGTTCTGTTTAAATATGTATTCACAGGTATTGCATGGTTTTGTTTGTTTTGGGTTTAGCGCCGTTTTTCAACTGTATTTCAGTCATGTAACGGCGGGCAATTAACCTAACCAGTGTTCCTGGATTCTGTACCAGTACAAACCTGTCCTCCGCAAGTAACTGCCAACTTCCCAACATGAATCAGAGGTGGAGGACTAATGATTTCAGACACAATGTCGTTTATCAAATAGTCATTGCATGGTATCTATTTTAGATAAAAACAAATGTTCAGACTCCCCATTCTGTACTGACGAAACTTTATAACTCTGTAGGTTAATTTAAAAGAAGATGGAACTCTTAGAGAACTAAAACCAAATCAAAAGCTTACAAGTATTCACATGATCACTGCAACTATACGCCAAAGATTTAATCGGCATTAAACAAATCAGACAATGTTTCAGTAATCAAAAATCAATACTTTCCGTGAAGAGAAAAATACATCAGTACAAAGAAAAATAGAATAATACTGGCACCATCAATATACAACACACATAGAGCGAAATACTTTTAAAAAAAATGGCATCACTTTGAAACTTTGATGGTAACTGAAGTGCTCAGTTACTGATAATTCAGATACTGTAATAACATAATTACATTGTCCATATTATATTTACATATCCACTACCTTAATCTCTCGGTCGTAGTCGTCTGATTTTAAAACCTGTCTTGTAGCATATGTACACATACATCTTGCAAATACTTTTTAAATGCTAATGAAAGCATATTTTGGATTTTAGTGCCACTGCACATAACAATTGATATATAATTCAAAATCATGTGTATTCTTGAATAAAAACTACTTTTTTCACTGGATCCGCCCTTGTATTAACGGGAGAAAAATCGTGTGCAAACAAGGCAATTCACGTGCTGTTAATATATGGTTTTTATTTTTAAAATGCTTTTCCAGGGACGTACATGTATTTCTCCGCAGATTGACATCTGTTATCTGCGTCTTGTTTCTTCCATAATAGCCTCTTTTTGTAGCATGAAAGATGCAATCTAAACAATAGAATGTTTTGTTGTATCATTTACCAACGCCAAATGCACTGCCCCCAACAATGTTCGTACCCGCTTCTTCCCTTGTTTTCTCCCCTTTTAGAACTCAGCGTTGTTTCAGTTTTTGTAGATATCTGTGAATGTTTAAGAATCGCGTGTAACTTGTGCGATTGTTTGTTTTTAGGAATCATATTTATGATTTTGGTAGGTATCAGTCGGTATGTTTTTATCTAATTTCTGGAAGAATTTATATAAATAGCTTGAAAGCTTGACACTACGTTCGTACTCATCCGTACTCCAACTGTGTTCGTACTCAATATAACTCGAATGTAAAGTTATTATTCTTGAAATTGTGCTCAAGTTCACCAAATTGTGAAGTTATATGAACAATTATTGGTAATTTCATGTTTGTAATAACAAGAGATAAAAAAAATCGTTTAAAAACCTTCAGGATGTGCTTTTGGTAGTGTTGTTTATTTCTGGGCCCTGGATACGGATATTTAAAACAAATTTACCGTTTCCAAGAACAACAGAATGGTAATAAAAAAATGTACCGGAATCGTCAAGTATTCACATATGAAAACAATACATTCAGTCGTCGTGTAATGTTTTTTATGCACGAATAGCGATAATACATGTTTGTTTTGTATATTAACGTCACCGAGGTCACAAACATATCCCAAGGGTTTCTGCAGACGTTAATATACAAAAACAACGTTTATTATCCCTACATTGTTATATAGAACTTGCTTATTTGTGGACCGGATACCTTAAACAAATTTACATCAATTTTGTCTAATATGCGCCGCACTAGTTATACATCATTAATCTTCTTATACAGAAGATATAAAGGCTTAATCATTCAAAAGGAACTCTTTTAAAGATGAGATTGTTGTACAATTGTTTCTAATAAATATTCCCTGTACTCGTTAAAATACCTACATGCTAAACAAGTTCTGTTTTATCTCCAGTTCAAACTGCAAAAAAAACTTTTGATGTTTGTTTAATCAGCATGATTAGTTTTTACGGTTTCTCGTTAAACTCTTTGTTTCCAATGTCTTGAAAAGATAATGTGTATGTACTCATTTGTCATATCGAGAATATAGTCAAAAAAGTCTTATCTTTAGGGCGTTGTTTTAAGGTGGGAGGGGGGGTCATTTTTGTCATATCTCCGAAGGACTTAGAAACAACTTTCATACTAATGGAGTATACTTAGTTATTTTAAAATGTTCTTATTGTAATATGTAGACGATATAGTTTTTCATCTAATACTGAACTATGACTTCGAGATGAGGTGGGCGCATTGAAGAAACTGAAAAAGTTTGAAGTTACTGCAAATGCAAATATTTTGTAATTGATACATGAGTATAGATTTTTTTATCTTGGGTCGTATTCTATTTTCCAACGTATGAGGCTTTAGCTGCTCCAGAACTTATAAGCTAACTTAAAAACTTTAAAACTGTCTAGAAATATGTAAAATCAAAGAAATCAATTTGCATTTTGTTAGTATTCTGTATTGCAAGTAACAATAATAGATTACCTTTTTCGTTTCATTGAGATAACGAATTGTTTTAAAACTTTTGACTGTGTTTGTCAAAATTAGTTGACGATGAGCATACATAGGTTTTTGCCAACACTTGACTTGATTTTACTTTATGATTATGCCTACGTCTGTCGCATTGTACATATAGGAAATGACTCAATTCAACGGAATTTTGTCGTTGCAATTGGCGATTATTTGATACAATTTTCTTCCCACTGTAAGAAATCACTAAGCTTATCCTTAGCGAGAGTTTGCAAAAATGGAGAAAATGGATACAGCACGTGAGTTTACGAGTGTTTTAATGCAAACGCATATTTTTTTCTCAATATATTGGAAGTGACACGTCATCTATTGTAATGTGGGAGCTGTTGTGATCTCTAGTACGGAAAGTAGAAATGATAAATGTCAACGTAGTTCAAACATTTTAATATGCTGTTGCTTTTAAATTTGAAGCAGTTATTCGCCATTAAAAGCTGACTCAGCACAGCAAGTACCATAACTCTACATTGCTTTTTGTAAGAATAATGACCCCATTTTGGACTTAGAAAATCATGGGTAGGACAATATTTCTTTTATACAGAAACAAAAAAAATCAGATGGGCGTCTGCACTCGCAAGGCGGTGCTCTTACTTAAGCTAAAGATTGGCGAATTGGGTTAAAGTTTTAATTGTGTAATATCAATCAAATATATGTAGATTTAGATTACAATAGTAGATGTAAATATTAACTAGAGGATAGAATTAGAGGGTATATGTTTATCTTTTACGTATAATAGTAATAACCCAATTGTGACAACATGTGATATGGGTATTTATAAGTGCAATATGAGGTGTAATTTGTATTATATGATAAATTTTTATATATGTAACAAGATATATAGTCTCAGGTAACTCAGTAATGTGTGTGTGCGTGCGTGTGTGTGTGTGTGTGTTCGGGTTTAACGTCTTTTTCAACAATGTTTCCGTCATATAAACGACGGTGTCCACTTGTAGCAGTGAGCACAATGCCCAACTTTATAGTGCTGCCTCACTGGAATATCACGCCGTAGACACGTGGCATGATACCCCATCCAGTCACATTATACTGACACCGGGCTGACCAGTCCTAGCACTATCCCTTTAATGCTGAGCGCCAAGCGAGGAAGCTGCTAGTACCATTTTTTTACGTCTTTGGTATGACGCGGCCGAGGATCGAACCCACGACCTCCCGCACTCGAAGCGGACGCTCTACCACTAGACTACCGAAGCGGTATAACTCAGTAAAGAGTGGAAGCATTCAATATATTTTTGTTATTAGGGGATGAAAATCCCCGAGACGGTAACGTCTAATAGTTATTCGTCTATTCGTTGTTTGCATATACCGAGGCAATTTTTTCGATGTTTTCCGGTTCCTGTTTATGTACAAAACGCAGACTGGTTGTCTGCAAGAACATCCGAGCACCCCGAATCAGTCACAGAAATTCGTTAACCGCGCCAACATGATTCTTTTTACTTCTTTTATGTAATGAAAACTGTACATGCAATTGAAAAACACTTTTAAAACAGTAAGGGAGTGTAAAAGAGTGCTTTTTCACTATTTTATGTACGATGGGCGGTTATACGTCGGGCGTAATAATTGCACGAGGGCGCAGCCCGAGTGAAATTATTTGTACGACGTATAACCGCCCGAGTGTATAAATAGTGTTAAAACACTCCTTTGCTATAAGTTATTTCGATTCTAATATGTCCTTAGATAAAATATAGAAGCGCTCTTTCTTGCTCGCAACAAAAACTTCGTTCTAGCGTAAGAGTGTTTTAACAAAGACAAGCGCCTGCAACATTTTCGTTTTTGTCGTGTTGAGCGACCTGTGAAGTTTCCACTTTTTCTATTTTCTTATTTTACATCATTGGATCATTTATGTTAATTTCGGTTGTGGTTAAGTACAATAGTGGCGTTTCTACTATACATGAAATTTCTTTCTCGCAAAACAATGCATTGTTTTATGTGTTTTAAAATTACTATTCGTATTTTGTTCTTAATATGAGTTATGTTATGTGCAAATCAATTTTCTGAATGAAAGAACAATTACGTTATAAAATTATACGTTATCTAAACTTGGTACATGTCGAGCGCTGAAACTAAATTTATGATGATAAATATACCAGTCGAACATCACAATAGCTAGTAATTCTTGTACTCCAACAATTCAAATATTTTATTAAAGTCTCATTTACATTACATGTACAACACAATTTACAAATATCGAATATCACAAGAACATGTATGTGACCAATCATAAATGACTTATCTGAGACTATACATATGGCAATTTGTACACTAAAACAATACTATACTATAAAATTACATTAATGAATCTAAAAATGTTTCTATGTTGTTTTTTAAAATACACTCTTGTCTAAAAATACTTATTACTGTACACAATTTTGCTAAAATGGTAAGAAGCCTTATTCATATACAAGTTGCGTTCGAATGTACTATTCTATAAGTAACTTTATTACATTTGTCACATAAAACAGTGACTGAGAATTCAGAATATATATACAAAATGTACATTTATGACCTAGATTATAAAAAATTTCATACGTTCGAATGAAATTTTATAGCAGGTTTTGGCAACAATATATGCATTCTTATCATGTTTAAATGTTACAAGTAGTTTTTCAACATCTGACAAATTTTCATAGTTAACATTTGGCATACTATTTATTGCAGAAATCAGTTCAGTTCTACATTCATTGTACAAAGGGCAATTATATATTACATGCTTCTCAACTTCTAAAACATCCTGACGATTAAAACAGCATCTTCAAATCTTCTTAATTCTAAGTTTTCATATCTTCCGGTCTCCACTCGTAATGGTGCTACACCACATCTAAATTTTGTAAAAGCTGATCGGTAATGAAAAGGCATATTGGATTTTAAATATTTCTCTGAGCAAAAATTTGACTTGAAAATTCTATACGTTCTCAGCTTATTACCACCATTTCCTCTTATAGAAGTATTTCTATCTAACAATGCTTTCCATTTCAACTTTTCAACATTAAACAATTTTTCTTCAATGAGGTTGATTACAGGTTTATAGTTTCCACCAACATGATTCAACAAATGATCACAGTCAATATTCTGAAGACAGTTTTTCATTCTAAAAAAACTATTCCTAGTATTTTCATTTTTTGACCATGAAAATATAACTTTCTTGAATTTGACATATTCACAACTCTAAAATACTGTCTGAATACTGAACTCCAGTGTCTAAATTTAGTGGTTTCCAACCCATCTCCCCAATCAAAGCTGCATTTAAAGCATGGCCCTGTTGTGGACCGCATTGATACATGAGAACGACCTCCCCCCAACCCCCCCCCCCCCACCACACACACACACACACACACACACACACACACCCACACACACACTTACACACAATGGAGCGCTATAGCTAATAATTGGTCACACCATACTATCGTACAGCCTTGTAAAAGTTGAGTAAAGAGAACCACTTTGAAATAATCAATCCAAGAGCTCTTGAAGCCGACATAGCAACAGTTTTATCTATCTCATGGAAATCAAGGACTTCATTCATTCAATACAATTCCCCTAAATATTAATAACTGTGTACATATTCTAATACATCTGTTCCAATTTTTTAAAAAAACATCTGACACTGTAGTACCATTTGTGCGGAAATGTATAGTTTTTGATTTTTCACAATTGACAGTTGATTCAACATGAACTGCAAGTCCTCAGCATTTTCAGCTATGAGTACATCATCATCAGCATATGATAAAATATTTATTCTTGTATCTCCTATCCTAATATCTTTATCTAAACTATTGATTGTAGATGTTAGATCATTAATATACAAGTTAAACAGCATCGGTGAGAGCGGACAACCCTGATTCAAGCCGCACTTTATATCGAACCAATGTGTATCAAAGCCGTTCAGACGAACACAACATTTTACATCCTTGTACAGTGACATTATGGCATGAAACAGTCTACCCTGCACTTCCAGATGCTGTTACTTATTCCACAAGGTATTTCTATCCAACATGTCATACGCCTTCTTGAAATCAATAAAAGCGGCAAAAGTTGGAAGCCTTTTAAGTTTACGAATTTCTATAATTGTTGTAAGAGAATGTACTTGGTCAACAGTGCCTTTACCTTTACAAAAGCCATTTTGCTCATCACATATAACATTTTCATATCTACACCAATCTGTTAATCTAGTATTCAAAAGACTACAATAAATCTTATACATACAAGGTGCTAATTTGATACCGCTATAAGAAAGAGGATCCCTAGTGTAGGAAGTATACGATTTTGGAATAGGTGTTATAATACCTTTAGACCACTCTGATGGTGCAGTTCCACTGGTGTAACACCTATTAAAGAGGCTGTGCAGCATCGCCAAGGCCAGGCCAATTTTTAAAAATTCACTCGGTATTTCATCATGACCTGGCGCCTTTCCAGACTTTGCCTGTGATATGCATTTTCGGACTTCCTTGATAGTGAATAAATTGTTGAAATCTAACCCGTCCACCGCACCACGGATAGTCTCATCAAAAGGTGGTACTCACCCGGAATTGCTCGTAGAATCCTGAGTGTTTAGAAGTTTTTCAAAATCAGAACCCCGTTTTTAGAGAACAAAACTTGGATCAGAACAAATGGACCCGTTATTGTGTAACTTTAAATGGAATCTTTTTTAATCTTTCATTTCCAACCCTAATTTTGCCATTACTTTTCCAAGCATTCTAGAATCCCTGAAACCAGCAGCTTCTAGCTCTCCTGTGCTTGATAAATATATTGCCTCTTGGCTCTCTGGACGCTACGATCAAACTCTTTACGTTGTGTAAAATATACATGTTTAAGCAAACGCCTATTACCATTTGTATATTTTAGCCAATTCTTTTCAGCTAAACACATGTTTTTTTATATATAAGACAGTTAAATGCTCAGACCACCAAGGTTTGTAGACTTTATGCTTCTTAGTTGCTATTTTACTAGAACTAATTATTACTGACTTATGTGGTAGTTTGTTTGACATCTCATTGTGCATGATTCCAACAAATGTATTGTATTCCTCATCAAGACCCACCTTTGACATACCCGCACTTTCCAGCTGATCTATGATCTGAAAAACGCTTTTTTGACAATCAGGGCCAGACATAAAATCATCACTAATAGATTTCGTATTATAGATGGTTCGAGTACGATGTATGTCAGAGTTGTGTCTCGCCTGAGTCATACTGCAATCAGGGTGTTGAAAAACAACATTCCATCTCAGCATTGAATGTTCGGGTGTAACAGAAGTACAAAGCTGAGTAAATCTGTCTGAACTATCTAAAAAGTTGAACATAGCCATTACTTCAAACTCAACAAATCTATGTAAAGCTTCATACGGGATTAGACAAAAATCGACCACCGAGGCACCCTGTGGCCCAGTAAAAGTTAAATCATTATTTTTAGCATTCCGACCATTTAAAATTGCAAAATTGACATGATCTGATTGGGAAATAACACAGAAGGAAAATGTGTTACTTAAACTAACGCGTACTGACCATATGCTGTAATTTCTTATTAGTTATATTTTAGAGATACCAAATTAGTTTTCTCTAGTTTCTGATATAAACATTGAATTCCGGAAAAGGACTGGCTAAAGGGGACCCACTTCCGGACAGTCAAACGCCTTCAAAAACTCACCATTTTCAAAGAACTGTTACATATGTTTGTTTTGATGCATTAGCAACAGTGTGCGAGTGTTGAAATTTCACATAACTAGGTGGAAGACAGTTTTCAGCAATTGTTTATTTTTATTTCTTTATAAATGGCATTCATTTTCAAAGGGGGACAACTTTTTCAGAATATTTTAAGTACGGGACAGTACGGCAGAACATATAATGGTCAGGTAAAATATTGGTAACGATGTTGTTCGTTTATCAAAAATTTCTGTGTTTTGGTGATATACTCCTAAACCTTAAACTATTGTATATCAAGTTATTACTATGTCAATGTTTCTTTGTATTAAGATTGTACTCTGCAACTCTTTAAAACTACACGGCTCTGTCATCTTAATGTAGGCACGGCTTTACCCTAAACGTATTACAAACATCCATAAACAGTGTCTTATGTTCTTTGATTATTTATTTTTAAGTTAACTTTGACTTTACTGACTGCTTATAGCTTGATTCTTTGTTACGCGATGTTGTCAGGCTTAGGATTCGCTTTGTGTATTGCTCGATACGATGTCGGATTGTCGAAAAACTGATAAATATATGAAAATGTTTTGAGGTAATTTTAAAAGTTGATTCATTTGAATAACTTATGGCAATGTGTGAATGGTAAATTAGCTGTTAATATTTTTTCCGGCCATATAAAGAAAGTAGTCAAAAACATAGCCTCTGAGGAGTTAAAACCCTTGTCTAGGGAGTAGTATGGGTTTCTTCATAGTTATGGCTCTAGGACTCGAAAATAAGTCATTAAACTCAATCCACTCATGTGCCGGACCCCTGTGTAATCAACGACTTTCTACTGAATACTTTGCCGTTGTACGTATCGTAAGTATGAAAATTAACTGCGTCAGACCAAGGCTAGGGACCGAGCAGTCCATCAGGAGAAATATGTTAATTTATGGTAAGTATCTCATTTAGCTGCACCAATCTACAGCCATGCCATTTTAGTTTATATAGACCAAAAAAGGCATTGACTTCCTTAAAATATTCTTCGATAATTCATTTAAATACTAGTTTTAATTTTACCACAATACCACCATGCAACAATTACAGTTTGATTTTTTTTTATCTTATTCTATTTATGATGACGAATATATACAATTAAGAAGTAAATCTTCACGTTAGTACCAAATGTGTCTTTTCGCAATTTTAAATAAAGTTTCGGAAGAAAAAAATAGACCTACACTGTGCCAAAAGTGAAATATTATAGTATTATATGATTCATCGCATGGTCTAAAATTAATTCATGCATTGCTTATACATAAATAAACTTATTACAGTGTCAGCGCCACAATGTCGCTGTTTACTGCATGTTTTTTTTTCTTCCAATCAACTTATCATCTGTGCTTTTACTTTCAGCGCTACGTCAGTGAATTATAAAACTACAAAAAAGCGGTTTAATAATTATCATTAATTTTACAAGCAAAGTTTAAACCACATAAGAAAGAAATGCGTAGATCAAAATATCTTTCATCTTCAATAAATTAAGATTTCAATATTTGACGGCAGGTACAAAAAGTTGTACATAATCACTATGTCATTAAGAGTCTAATGTCTTAAGTAAATAGTAAAATTTACAATTATCTTATTCTTCCTTTTATATGTTTAAATGTTTTCTGCTCTAAAACCAAATATGTTTATGGGGCTTATTTACATAATTTGCCAATTTATTTGTTAACAACACGAGTGATTTTGTTGTGTAATACGTGCAGTTTGGAAACTCTCGTTGTTTAAGAGGGCAGTAAATATTGTATAAAGTGAAAACTCCTTTCCGCATTAAAATATATCATTGTTCTTGTGAGCGAATGCAATAATTACGAATATATGCCATTGTTGCTTATATGAAATATAGTTTTATGCAGACTTTCTGTATGGTCACCACTTTTGGGCTATCAGTAACCTTGAAAAAGGATACTGCGGACTTGAAATCTTTTGTGGCTGTCAAAATATATTTTCCCCGTAAACGAGGCTGTGAAACTGATCAGTTCCCAGTGAGCTAATTGCTAACAGTAGTGACTAAATTGTTTTAAGTAAATTATTAAAACAGGATCAAGCCAATGTATCAGTACCGAAATAACAGCTTTCAATGTTTGATTCGAAATATCAGCTTATCAATTTTTAACCTGATATATCAATATATCAATGTTTAATCCAAGATATTCGTATATCGAGCTTTAACACGACATATCAGTAAATTATAATAGATACACGCATATATTGACATATACGCATACTGCTTACATATCTTACTGATAAAAAAATCTTTTCCTAGCAAAATCAAAGTCATTGCCAATCTAAACTTGACACTTTTGATAATTATCATTTAGTGTGGCTCAAAACACATAATTGTTACATGACATTCATGTGACATCTTCTAGCCTTAAACGTGCTTTTTAACAACTCAAAAAGTGACTGAAATGGTGATATCCTAATACAAGAGATCTCCTCAGAGACGTGGTCTATCAAGCACGTTGAACTGTAGGTTTATTATGCGCTGCCGTAGATATACTTTGATTTGAGTTTCACGGGTTAACTATGTATGTCTACATACATATACCATCAGCTGGAAGAAATAATTGTGTTTCGTGAAAATGCAAATAAATGCTTGATACCTGGTATATGTTCAAATAGCTTTTCCTTCAGTGCGGAGGAAACAGTTCGCTTTTATTGTTTTAACAATTTTTTCCGCAACACGTTTAATATACTTACATGCAAAAACATGATCTGTTTTATCTCAAGTTCCAAACAACAAAACACGTTGTTTTTTTTTTCTCTCTTCTATCTTAATGATTCGCATTTTACGTGTTCTTTTAAGCTTGTAGTAATAAAAGTAACGAATGTTTTTGTTTTTTAAGCATGACTGCCTGATACAAGACAGTTCCTATATTTGAAATTCGTTATTTAAATATACCTTTACAAAACAAACATGAGAAAGAAGCGCATTTTATGTC
Organism: Mercenaria mercenaria; assembly: GCF_021730395.1. Lineage (NCBI taxonomy): Eukaryota > Metazoa > Mollusca > Bivalvia > Venerida > Veneridae > Mercenaria > Mercenaria mercenaria. The sequence continues at coordinate 7,743,766 of NC_069378.1, forward strand.
TTCTTTAACACACATGTAATTTTAATGTTTCTTTTCTCGACTCGCAAAAAAGCAATATTTCGTCAGATTTGTAAGATTTTCATAGGACAGGGCTCTGCACGAAAAAAAAAGCATTCGAAGTACTTTCAATTTTACACTAGCTACGAACAATCGTCTTAAGAAATGCATCACTCAAGATCGCAAGAGTAATTAGTTTATGACTGAAACACGTCACAAAGAAAAGTCCTGCTTTATAAATACAGTCAACCCTATCTAGAAAGACATCATTGGAAGAGACAAAAACTGGTCTTTATTGCTAGGTGGTCTTTATTCAAAGGTTAAAAAACAGAAACAAAACCAGTAGTCTTCAGAGCCATCCAGCTGGCTTACGGAAGTTTACTAGCTCTACCCAGGTGCCTGCCCATGGTGAAATAGTGCACGGAGGGGCACCTTGTGTCTTCCTCAACCGTCAAAAGCTGACAGTTGCCTTATGACCTATATATAATTCTATCGGTGTGACGTTAAACTCAACTTTCAACAAAACAAACAATTAGAGCCAGATGGTCACTGTTCACAGGTTTGACTGTATTTGTTTGACATGAATTCTAATTTTAAGAGATATATTTTCTAATGCGGTGAATCACTAAAAAAATAAAAACAAATGTGAAATTTATCTCAATAATTTCAAAACGTTTTATTGTTCTTATCAACCCACCTACCTCGTCAGCATACCTACAAGGTAATTCAGTATCTGTTTTATCAGAAGTTGCATAAAGCAAAACCTTTTAATTTGTTTCTCTAATACTTGTGTACGTTAACTGTCCATGAAGAATGTTTCTGAAAGCAATATTATCTTGAACAAGATACTTATTAAAACAGTAAGTTGCAACATGTAGTGCATTGAATGAATTAAAATACATTTCAAAATTTTGAGAATTTCATAGCAGTAAAGATTATGAAATTTTTGGCATTTTTATTATGAGATGTTACAGAGGAAGAAAATTAATACTGATGTTTGAAGATTGCGCTAATAATATCATTAATAAGTTCCTAATTCATGTATGTACATAATCAGCACGACAGTCTGATGAAGTATGTAGGCGCCTATAACTTGTTTTTTTTTCTTAATTGCAAACAGTTTACGAAATCTTCTTTAAGTTGTCGTAACATTATTTATATGAAACATATCTCATATGTTAGATGCATGTTATCGATCAATTCAGAGGGTAACATCCTCTTAACTGGTTTTAAATTAGTAAATTATGCGTGTTTTAGTTAAATTGAATTTTGTCAATGTCTTCTCATTGCATTCTATCAATCATTACACTTAATGTAAATGGAAGTGAAAATACCTACTTGGAATTCCTGGACATAGTTCTAATGATAAAACAGTCACGCAAATAACAACTTGCCACTGAAAGTTCCGATGCGTTCTTCCATTGTTTTTAGTTGTCCTTATTGTATAATGTCTCTGTATTTTGCATGTATGTACATACCTGTACATACACTACTCTGTGGTTGCGGTTTGAATAGACTGCGTTCTTGGAAAGTGGGTTGGATATTTATCCTTGTTTGTGATAATTACAAATAGTATAGTTCTTACATTTTACTATTTTGAGGTAGAATCTGTTATAGGGGGCCTCCATGGACAAGTACTTCGAATCATTTGCCCCTCACCTATGTGGGTTCAAACGCCACTTGGGGCGTAGAATTTTTCATGTGAGGAAGCAATACATATGGCTTACGGATAGTTGGTGGTTCTACCCTGGTGCCCGCCCATGATGAAATAACGCCTGGACGGGCACCTTGGGTCTTCCTCTACCAACAAAAGCTGGAAGTTTGCTATATGACCTATAATTGTGTCGGTGCGACGTTGTTGAATATTTATCACTTTAGGTAATTCAGGTGTTCTATATTTTTCGGCGACGCCGTCTAAATTCGTTTTCGTTACCTATGCCACGTGACTTCAGTTTGCAAATCAAACTACTTGATAACGCATTATAGATAATTTATCAAAATGGAAGATTTATGCAACACTCTGCCTGATTGGACGAGAGTGTCAATTGCTTTCACTCTGTTGTTTGTACTACGCTGAATGAAATGTAGACAAAGCGTTTATCCTAAACAACGCTGTTCACAGTTTTAAAGCTAACTTTGGCTCAGTATATTTAGCAAGAATATTGATATATCTCAAAATGATAAGTAAGTTTAATAAATATGATAAAAACCTGTTCAAATACCAACATATATCAAATTAAAGAAAGAGATGAATACGGTCTGCGTATCACATGAATAAGGGTGTGATAAGAGTCTTTTATGTAGAGAAGTGCTTTTAAAAGATTTTCCTTGTTACAATTGTCGTCTGTATATGAAAATGTTTCTTGCTTTTGTGACTTATTCAGATTGCATATTAAAATGAGTACTTGTTTGCTTTGATATATTTGTTATAAATTATTTAACTGATTTATTATATATGAATATTTTTCTTTAGTATGGTATGCAAATATTGAACTCAGTTGAAATCTGTTTTATTATATATATATATATGCTATATAATGACTGAATCTCATTACACTGAAATGAAGGTACGCTGCATACAGTTTATCTATGTGATATGACTACGGCCAAACTTTGCTTATGAAACAGAAATATTGAAATAATTACAATTGTATGTTTTTCTTGACCTTCACTTTTTTATAGGTGTGACGTCATTGTCCAAAGATTCATGAATAGCGAATATGCTATTTGTTAAAGCGGGATCAGTTGGCCTATTTTAGAAATAAATAAAAATAATAAATAAAAAAATCCTTTAATTGATTTTTCTCATGTATTCTAATCAAACTTGATTTGTAGCATCTTTATTAGGCCCGCAGCCAACTTTGTTCAGCTGGGACATTTGACCCTTTTTAGGGGCTGCTAGAGCTAAAACTAGAAATCCCTTTATACAGCGTCTCATGAACAGCATGGTGGATCTTTGTCATACTTGGTCTGGAGCATCATTATAAGGTCCTCTTCCAAATTTATTTATATAGGAACTTGGGCCCTATTAGGTACCACTATAGCTAAAAGTAGATATGCCTTTCTTCGCATTAACCACTAAAATGTAATGGACTTTTATCAAACTCGATGTGTAACAATATCGTAAGGTCTCCTGCTATTTTGTTACAAATGGGGATAGGGACCAATTTAGCTAAAAATATAAACACGTTTAATGACCTCTTCTCATGAACCGCTTAATGAATCTTCATCAAACTACTGCTGTAATTATTCGTCTAAGGATAAACGAAACAAAATTGCAACCCTACGAAACCTTTGCGAACAATTAAAAGAGAACCATTTAAATTGTTAAAGTGCGGTGTTTAGTTTTGCAATTTGAAAAATGTTAGATGATGATGAATGTTAGATGAAAAATTCATAAACTTCTTTCCTTATTACAATTCGCCGACCATCATTTTTAAAGATATTTCTTGCTAGTTATGATATAGATTATCAGCACAAAGATTTCGTGCATCTGTTGGTATATATAGAAGCTGCGTATTCATCACTTGAGGAATTTCACTGCTACTTATAATACTAGAATTTTGTGTACTTCCAGTGGTCCGCCTACTCATTCGATATTAAAAGTAAACTAGTCCGTGTACGTAATTTACAAACAGTTTAAGTAATTTGTTAAAAGCCATTAACAGACATAAAATGTTTTTAAGAATTTAAGAATAAGTTCCTGTGTCAAAAAAGACATATTTTTTCTTACTCAGTATCAGTATGTATTATATAAAATGTATTGATTAACTGATTTTAATAGCTATTTCACAGGATGAGTACATGTATCACTGATCACAAAGAACACAAGGTGACGGCATGGTCACGTGATGTCAGAATCTTGGTCTTTTTGAAATGATAAACTGAACCGAAATGTAAAAAATGTGTGAATCCTGTATCATTGTTGTTGATTTTGTTTCTGAATTACTTGATAAGTGTATAAATAATTTATTTTCGTTTTGACTTAGACAATTAGAAAACAATTACTAAAGCCAAATCGGATCCATGGTATATAGTTTACATAACATACGTTCATTTATTTATTATAAATTATCTAGTTTAGTTTTAATTTCATTTTATGTCGACTCGTACGTCGTTTGTAGTTTGAATGGTATTTAGTCAAATATACTTGATTATTTTTTAAATTGTATCAGCAATTGATCTCAGATTTGTCATCACAAAACATGACAAAACTGGGGAAATGGGCAAATTTCGTGGATTATATGGCCGTTTTGATGCATACGCCTATTCATTTTAATATCGAAGTCGCAAAGGATGAGTTATTCCTCAGTAAATAGTAGCTGTCTTTAGCATTGATTAATGAGTTAAACGATATTGTGATACTGCTGTATAATGCCTAATTGCATCTGTATCCATCTGTAATAAATATCACTCTCGTGGAATATAGCTATATTATGATAAAAAAAACTTTCTATGTTTTACTAATTGAATATTTTGATACATAAATTTGTTTATACAATTTTGTATGGCATTTTAAAAAACAGCTGTCCAATCAAATGTCCGGCTAACTTATTGTAGCGCTTTGCGAATAGACAACATAGTTCCTTACTGTGCCCCGAGTGTATAGCACCTATACACGGGAAGCCCCTTTTCCCTAGAAAAACAAAACCAGTACTGGCCTATTATTTGGATGGGAAACACTGAAAAACATCTGAGAAATTTCTATTCTCTGGAACGGGATATAGTCATGGTAATGATCACTTAATGCATGTATGAACTTTGTAAGCCCTGGAAAACTACAAGGGCAGCTGGGTCTTCATTCACCACTACAAAGCTGGGAAAAAGCTGTGTCTGTATGTATATTGACCACCGAACTAGATCCATTAAGCAACTTCTAGAGAGAACATGATTGTAACAACGTCTCATATTGTATTTACTGCGCAAGACGAAAGCAAGCTTCCGTCGTTTCTTTTATTCATGCTATAACTAATTCGTTTTCTCTATACAAAGCAAAACCGAGCCATTTCAGTCCAAACGAACAAACTATGAATATGATACATTTATGATATTCTTTAATCATTCATTTTAATTCTATTCTATACGTTTTAATTTATGTAGGAAGAAAGACGTACCAAGTGACACTTTGGCTTGTATTTATCAAAGATTGTAAATATAAATAATTAAGTAGGCATTTTTTTTACTGTAATCCTTCACGTATAATGATTTATTACCAACTGCGTCTTTCTGCAGTCAACGTAATTACAAATTCTTTTTAAAATGCCTTTTGAAGATTAATTGTTACCTACAGCATGCACAAATATTCAACCAAGGGTGTACCATTTTGAGGTTTTGTCAATTATTGAATGTTTTAAACTTAAAGTGAGCAACCCACACATTGTGATTTGTGATTTTAAAATAATTTATCACGGAAAGTCGAAATTCCGTCACGGTTTTATATATTTACATAGAACGTAATGGTTGATCAGTTTCTAGTTTCCAGAATTACGGCTGCAAATTAAAAGACGGAGGAGCTGGCATCTTCATACTGTACACCTCGGGAAGATCAGAGACAAATAGTATCCCAACCGGAAGGCACTGTACTAACTATAGAGCAGAGGTTGAGGCCATCAAACAAGCTATTAAACTCAATGAGGAGTCTCCAGATAGCTGCCCCAACGTGGTTATCTTCTCGGATGCTCTGTCAGTACTCCAAGCACTGGAAAATTCCAAACAAACATCCACCTCCAGAGCACTGTTCAGTCTATGCAAAACAAGAGTTGTGTCCTTACAATGGATACCTGCACACTGTGGTGTACCTGGAAATGAGAATGCAGACAGATTAGCCAAGCTTGGAGCTACAGATAACCAGCCACAAAATGCCATTATTCATGAGGAGAAGGTGACAACGATCAAAGCACTTACAAAGCCAAGGCCAACCAAGGATGACTACCACCTACTAGAAAGATGGGAACAAGTCATCATCTTTAGGCTTCGCACAGGACATAACAGGTTAAATGCCCACATGTGCACAAAGCTTAAATTGTCTCCCTCTCCGATGTGCCCCTGTGGTCTGGAACAGCAAAAGTGCTGAGCACATTCTGCAGAGATGCCCACGTCCGGAAAACCAAAGAAAAAGTGTGTGACCAAACAGCACCCCAATGAAAACCAAAGTGCACGACAAAAAGGAGGACCTGAAGAAGACGGCATCCTTCATTGCTGGATCAGGGGTGACAGTGTAGGCGGTGAACGCCATGAAGAAGAAGAAGACGGGAACATTCGAGTTTTCGCATTTTTTTTTCGTGCACTTTTATAAACCGTTGCACGGTTTATTTTGTAAACACTGACAAATATAGAACGAGTTTAGACACTATCAAAAGAGTTCATACGTAGCTGACATACAGTAACAAAATGGCTACCCACAGTAAGAGTTCTGAGTGAAAAAATTGGATATTAAATGACGAATTTTCAAATACTTTTATTATACGATCTTGCATGCAATGTAAATCTTTGTTAGGGTATTTTCAACAGCTTACAGACAAACTGTTAGGGAATTTGAATTCATACGTATGGCAAGAGAAAATGCCGTTAGCGATCATGATAAACAACATACAAATCTTATGCCAGGGAATATGACACCACTTACTGTACTTCATGTTAAAGGTATTTATATTGAAAGATCTAACGTTTTCATTCCATAGATAGGAACCTGTACTTAAAACATTTGAAAGACAGTATTGTACCTTTAAAATGATGTATAACAAGTGTCGTCATATTCCCTGAAAGATGGTCTTATGCTGTTCAATAGCGATCCAAACGGCGTATTCCAAGAAGACGTAAGACAAACGATTGAATGAAATACTCACTTTTTTCCCTAGATAAAAACATGAGCCTAAATTCGGTCGAAAGACAATGTAAAAATACCTCTAAAAAAATGTTTAGTTAGTGGTGTCATATTCCCTGAAAGAGGGTCTGTTGGATCATCAAAAGTGCTACGATCTCCAAGAAGACATAACGTAGAAGACTGAATGATCTACCATGTTCATACCCAATATTGCACATTGGGCCATATAACATTTGAAAGGAGATATAAATACATTTAAAATGATGTATGACAAGTGGTGTCACATTCCCTGAGAAAGTATCTGCGGACTGTTCAATGTACTCAGAACGGCTTTCCTTCCTCAATACCTCAAAAGCAAGATTGAATCATCTACCCTATTAATTCCAAAGATAGAAACGATAGTCTGAATGTCTGAAAGACAATATAAATACTTCTAAAATGATGTAACGCAAATGGTGTCACATTCCCTGAAAGAGGGTCTGTGGGATATTCAAAGGGTTAGTCGCTTTAAGTAATTATGAAGTATTAATGAAGTAATCAACTTATTAGATGAGAGTATACCTTATCTCGAACTTCAGTTTCATATAACATCGGCGGCAAATCAGTTAAATATTGATATTTCTGTAATTCAGCTTTTTAATATAAGATGATGTTGAGATGAAATATCATTTCTACTTGGATCATAGTAAAACAATTGTCACGTTTTACCTCTCAGATCAAATTTGACAGCAATGTTTTTTATATCCGGGAATACCTCTATTATAGGCGTGTATGCGTATATTTTGAAATCTTAAAGAAAGTGAAATAATTGCTGCTTTATTTATTGGTGGTTTAGACCTGGATAGCTTACTTGCAGCCATTACGTTTTCTGTGTTCTTCTATCTACGAAGCATTATAGAAATTCATGGTCTACAAATATCACATTTTGCTTTCAAAAATAAGTGTCATTTGAGACATAGTGATGTGGACAGCATTCAGCAACTTAAGGTCCTTCCTGAGGGACATTTCATTTCATATTACAATGTGTTTTGTTACATTATTGAAATGTAACAGTAGAACATACGAGCGTATTTGGCAAAACCATGGAAAAGACACGGACTAAAATGAAAGTTTATATTAATGCAAGATTCAGAAATTTTTTACATATTATACATTTTATCTCGTGGCCCACAGTATCTTTTTATATGTGGATCAGAATTAGCAAAGACAGTGCTTAACCATAATTATACGTTTTTAGCAAAATAACATTTCCATCAAATTAAATAGTCATACTGCAGGTTACCTGTGGTGATGATATTTTTTTCCTCCTTGCCAATATGTCACAACATTTAGACATAGTACTAGAGATCAATCAATGACACAAATAGTAATTTGAAGTAACTGTTTGGTTAAAAACATAGTGATAAGTCATTTCATTGTAATTTCAAATTTCATGGTAAATGCTGAACAGCTTTTTCTTGTTTTTATATATGATGTGTGATATGGTAGAACTAACATTATATCTAAATTTCAGCTTGAATAGTGGATCTGAATTTATTTTATTAGACTTAAAACATTTTCTGATGTCATAGAATAATCATGTATTTGACATTTTGTTTGCATTGATTTAAGTTCTTCCCGCAGTAATCCATGTATAATTGGGGATTATATATTGATCAATGACTTGATAGGTAGGACTATCTGCAAGAGGGGATACATGGAAATTAAATAAAAAGTTTAAGAAAATCTTTAACAACATGCTACAAAATGATCAAATAAAGACTTAATATGTAGTATATTCCGTCTTAAATGTTATATCTAAACAACCAAAATAAATTTTTAATTGCTTTTCATAATCTAAAATTTTAGGTATTATCTCTACAACATTGCCATACACAAACAGCCTTACATGCATATATTTTGGAGCTTTGAAAACTGTTTCGGAGATTTGTCCGTTTCAGTTTCGATAATATCAACATTTATTTATTAGAGCTTTTTTGTGCTCTGAGAACAAATATGAATGTGTGAATCATTTGCATAATTTGTCCATTTTGGCGTGCTAAATCTGTCATATTTGTTAATAATATATTTGGTTTATTGTGCTATAAGTGTCTCATAAATAAACTTTCCCATTAAAGAAGAAAAAAAGTTTTAAAATTTGCCGTCTCACTTCCGCATTTTAAAATGCATCATTGTTTCAGTACATGAATAAAATATTCCTATCATATGTTATAATTGCTGTTACGTTAGAGACTAATTACACAGACATTCTGTATGGACTGTGTTTAGTCGAAATTGCACCCACGTTCCAAGATGAAACTGGCAATGTTTTTGATACTGCTAGAACCAATTTTTAAAGTCAACTATCGCAACAACGCCGTCGTGGAGGCCCTAATTCATATGATAAATGAGCCAGTATCTGTTTAAATTTGAACTGTAGTACAACATGTCTCACTGCCGAATATTTCTACTTGGATGTCGAAATTTAGAATTATCAAGACAGAAACAGACAAAGAACACTACAAACATTTTTTTCATAATGGTAAAATAGTTATGGAAGCATGACTTCTTTTTTGTATGTCAAGATTATGAACTATATCTGTTCAGACAGTAACATCCTCTTGTCGACATATTTTTAACTTCACACCTTTTTTTTGTTGTTTATATCTCTCCCAAACAGACAAATCTGAAGGAAAATTGATAAGTTTTGTTAAAAATTAAACAACTCAAGGATAACAACTTTCTGTACATTCATTAAGCCGTGACAGCTGCAACGTGCTTAACAATAAATTAAATTCATATAAAATTACCTTTAGGGTTGTTGTACAGAAAGTAAATGCGTCTTCTAAGTGTTCAAGTTATTGTTGCACATATTGATAAAACGTAAGTGTCTCGTGTTCCATAAAAGAGTGATACTTAAAATAACCTATAAAATGAGAAGTTCTAAGAAATCATCTTATGTTTTCGATAAATGACCATTACGGTAATGTTTTCTCACACAGTCAACCTGCATCTCACTGGCAAGTTACAAACGCGTGTTACATTACTCCTTGCTGGTCCAATGTGTGTGCTACTGACTAGTTTATAATTTTTAAAGTTCCTTTTGGGTAGGTTATTACTATGACAACAAACAATCTTAACATTCCGGAAAAGGAAATGCCAGCAATTTTTGAAAAAAGACATGCATATGTTAAACGATTAGAAATGGCAACTCCTCCTATGAAAAAAAAAAACATACTACGAGCAAAAATGACTCTAACCTTTAGCCTGCTTGCGGCAAGTGATTCTGCCTTTGCAACCGGTGCAGACCAAGATCAGCCTGCACATCCGTGCAGTCTGATCATGTTCTGCATTGTTCGCTATTCAGTCAGTAAATTCAGTAAATTTTCAGTAAACACCCCTTTAAATAATAATTGATACTGCCTAAATTGAATGATGGACCGGTCCATTTCAGTAACTTAGCAGGGTAAAGGCTAAAGACAAGTCACATACACATATTGTAGAAATCAAGGCAAAATACGAACTGATGATGATTACCTAGACATTGAGAGACATTATGTTAGAGATCTACCGAAACTACCTTTCCTCAAGGGAAACAACCGGTATATATAATGTTAATTGCTCTTTGAAAACCGATTTTCGACCGTAATCCTATATATATCATTCAAAATATTTCACTTTGTACAACTCTGTGGGTTTTCATTTTTCATTGATAGATTTCACCACAGAAAATATCACAATCACCCTAGGGAATTTCTTGGGCTTGATGAATGCGACACATAATCTGTTATTGTTAAAAATTAAGAGTCCGGCATAGTGGAATAAGGCAATTAGCGTTTACCTAGATTATCAGTTTATTTGCTAATCAATTTAAAGGTGGATAATCAGATTTTGGCCATGTAACGGATTTGTTCGAAACTTTAGCATCTGATCATTTACACTCATTTATGTTCACTTAACACTTAATACAAATTAGATTTTCACTGGAGGTATTTTTAAAATTTCATTTTCCTATCCTGATTGCCCAACCAAGATAGAGTTATTTTATCATAAGTATAAATTTGATAAACATACTTTGCCTAAGGAAATGTATAAATATTAGACCTACTGTAATATATTTGTAAAATATTTGCATTAAAAATTATGTATTTAGATGGAATTCATTAGAAACGCAAGTTTGAAAAAATATTATTACCTCCCTTTGCCTATCTTGGTTGCGCAACCAAGATAGATTGGAAATAAATGAATTCAGAAGCTACACACAGCTTTCAAACTTGCATTTTGGTTCAGATTGTTCAATAGTTGATATGTCTATCAAATGCAAATGTAAAACTAGACATTGTATCGAAATAAAAAGAAATACCCAGCTTTTTATATACTTTCATATTAAAGGGGAGTAATTACAAAATTTTATAAAAATAATAAAATATACATTTCAAATAGGAATCTAACTCTATGTAATCGGTCTTTTTGTTCCTTAAATAATTCTCTACCAGAATATACAAAAAGTAAAAAATGTCATTTAATGTTGATTAAATGTGATTGACCACCTTTAAAAATCATTAATGTCTCTAAATGTTCAGCCATATAGCATCAAGGTAGTCACCAACAGATGTAATTCGCCCTTCCGACCATATTTAGTGTGAGCAACAATATTCAAGAGTCATCCTTGTATAGGAACGATGCCGTTTATACTGAAGAAATGTGTACAGAGGTTAGTCTACAAAAAAGAATATCTGTATTTTTAGATATTTGAGCCGTGTCATGGGAAAACCAACATAGTGGGTATGCGACCAGCATGGATCCAGACCAGCCTGCGCATCCGCGCAGTCTGGTCAGGCTCCATGCTGTTCGCTTTTAAAGCCTATTGGAATTGGAGAAACTGTTAGCAAACAGCATGGATCCTGACCAGACTGCGCGGATGCGCAGGCTGGTCTTGATCCATGCTGGTCGCACACCCACTATGTTGGTTTTCCCATGTCACGGCTCATCTCCTCTTGAGAGGCGATATTAACAGCAACTGGAATTAACTCTATCCCTCCTCACAATGTCGGTGTTAATGATGATATAAACATGCGCGCACTATATATCACCTGAGAGGCAATTGAACTTTGCCAAAGTGGAGCATTAATTACTTTAAAAGTACTTGATGTTGAAATAAACAGAAACATAACCTACCTGAATGAAAACCTCAGGACGAACATCGTCGGATACCCACGGTTGCTGATTACGCTAACGCTTCATACACGATAAATGGAGGTAACGGAATGGATCACCCGTGGGTATCCGACGATGCAGGGCGAAACGAATGATTGAAATGTGAATTATGCTGTCTCATACCCCAACAAACTAAGTTTATTATCAGAAAAAAATCTTATTGAGCCGTGCCATGGGAAAACCAACATAGTGGGTGTGCGACCAGCATGGATCCAGACCAGCCTGCGCATCCGCGCAGTCTGGTCAGGATCCATGCTGTTCGCTAACAGTTTCTCCAATTCCAATAGGCTTTAAAAGCGAACAGCATGGAGCCTGACCAGACTGCGCGGATGCGCAGGCTGGTCTGGATCCATGCTGGTCGCACACCCACTATGTTGGTTTTCCCATGGCACGGCTCAATTACAGTTTTTATTCGCATTTATGTAAAGGTAAATATTTGAAATGTAGAGTTTTGAACATCACCAGATTAAACAAAGAAAGGGATGCCGTACACGAAAATTACACAACATAATTTTATAAAATATGTAGCTTTTAATGGCAGTATTCAATTTAAACGTTACACTGAGATTACTTCAGCACAAATGTAAACAGAACATCTTGTTCCTTTCCTCCTAGCTACACTGCCCAGGACCCCTTTTATTTGGTACCCTATTGTTGAACTCCAAATAATTTCAAGGCTAACCTAAGCTTGTTGGAGATAAAACTTGTGACGATATTTTTCAAGATGCTTTGCAAGAGTTTTATATTTACAATTTATTAACTGATCTTTGGAAAATATGTGATTTTTTTATAAATAATCTGGATTCTTAACAAAAATGTCATGTTACATTGAAGTAAACCATCGGACTAGGCTTTTATTATAGCATTGCTTTTCGGTATTATTCATATATTTTTCCGCTTCACTTCCCATAGAAAAAAATGTATTCATTTTATAATCAATTACATCTTGTCATTTTATTGCTGACTTTACTTAACATCAACGAAATATTATGAAAAAAAAATGACCTTGTACTGTATTTTCAAAGATTAACGATGCATAGCAGTTTAAGAAAAGTTTTTTTCTTACAATTCAATTACGATCAGTTGAAACATATCAACTATCGTGACAAGTAATGATTTATTTAAGATAATCCATGAAAGATTTTGGATTTTACATTTCAGTAAATTCAATCAAAATATGACAAGTATGATAAAATCACAACCAAATTAAATTAAATGATATTGCAAATCTGTGAACTGCTGAAAATAAAACTGACTCAGCTGTCTCTACTTATAGCAAAATGTTAAGTATTTAAAAAATGATCAAATGGTAAATAAAACTGACGCTTATTTACACACGTTTGATGAAAGAAACATTATAATTTAACATAACATAATAACATAACATAACTTTATTGGCATTAAATGACATAATACATTTATAGCCTCATACATTTGTATAATACAATAAACCTTACACATTTAATATAAAGAAACATTGAAACGAGATATCTCATTGAAAATTGTAGTTTTGCTTAACAATGCTAGGGTGTATGGCAAAACAATACTAATAGCCTGTACGGTAAATAATGTTTATGACTGTACGGTAAACGATACTATAAATTGTACGGTAAAATTTAACAACAAGCAAATGATAATACGAAAACACAAGGATAAATATTCAACAGGGAAAACCACCTTCAAGAAACGCAACCTCCTAAATCCGCAACCCAGCATGCGGACTTCCACATGACCAACACGCACCCATGCACGCACTAACACAAAGCAAACACACGAAGACAAAACGAACAAATATGAACCGCCTTGGAACGTTCAGTGATAAAAACACTGCTGGAGAGCTTTAACCTGTTTATGTTGCACCTATGGTGCATATCACTCTTACAACCACTCTGTTCCAAAGTCACAGAACAGTGTAAATAAAAGGTATCTCCGCCGGGCCAGGTGAATCCCGAACACAAGCAACAGAACATACAAAAACAAGAATATCATTTACTCGTGATCTGTAGTCAAATATTGGTATAATTAAAAGTACACCCATTTGTAATTTACATAGTTTTTTTTACGGTTTGCTTTTAATTATTGATCTCAACTGAATACAGGAACTACTGTAAAAGCATAACTTTTCGCGAGGGTTTAAATTTCGCTATATTCACGAACCCTTACATATCGCGAAAATTAATCCTCGCGTAAATATACACCATTAGTATGATTAAAATTCAATCAGGATACTATTTTTACAATTTCGCGAATTTGAAACCTCGCAAACATACTCAATATCTCGAATTCGCGAAATTTTGACCCAGTGAAAATATGTACTTTTACAGTGAGTGCTCTCCAATTCATTTGTTCAAAATGCAACATCATTTCAAAAGCTGTAATAACATTTTTCACGAAATCAGTCTATTCCTATCATTAGAATTATTTCTTGAATTTAAATAGTCCTTTGAAAAAAGTGTAAAGATAACTGATATCGTTTTTTAGTGTTATGACCATAAAACTATGTATTTCTTCCAAAAACAGAATACTGTTTCTCCTGAATCTGCAAAGTTCATCATTTCGTGACGACGGCAGCCACTAGTGAGGCGTTGTCTATTGGCTTGCATGCATGAAATTTCGTGAAAATGTTGTTTGCATGTGCCACCTACATGTCAATTCATAATGTTTTGCATATACAATTAATTTCTTTCTGGTACGTGTATCGGACCTATGGAATTAAAAACAAGGGTGTAATGATTGAGTGTAATGATGAAATTAATGAGTGTAATGGTGGCTCAGTATTACTCAACTATGTGTTTGTTGCATAGGACAAAGCTGATATGACAGTGTTTTGGAGAGATATAGCGTAGGACAAAAATCAAATCATTGGCCATACCGTTTTAAAATGTCACAAAGGATACAAACGTTTCCCGTTCTGCTTAAAATTTATTAAACATCTTTAACATTTCTGCACTAACACTGTTTAAATATGTATTCTGTATAATTTATAAGGTGTTTCACTTGTAGCATGGCAGATAGATCATATTATTTATTCATATCTGAGGGTCTGTTTTATAATGAGTGTAATTTGCTAACCTTTGCAGGTACAGAAAAGATCGATCTTCTCATATTTCCACATCATACAGATATCATTGTCAAATTAAGCAAATAAGGACTTACAATGACATATAATAATTGGTTATATATACAAAATATAGAATTCAATTCTCTCTTCTGTAATTAGACAATTTAACCTGTTTAGTGTTGTTACAGATGTGGTTGACTATGTACATGAGTTCATAGTGCTTCGCAAACGTTAAATATTTTGCCAACCGAAAGTAGATTTTAGCATTATCCCACGCAAACGAGAAGATGTAGTTACCATTCATTTTGTCACATCTAATTATGCGTGGTTTTAATTCAATTGATAATTTAAAATTTATTACATCAATTCGTCTATATAGATATTCTCTACAGTTGGTATAAAAAAGTTTAATATTAAAAAAACTTTTTCTCAATGTCAGACCAGTGAGTAGACGATTAGTGTTGGTTTTTTTTTTTCAGATACGAACCGACTGCTTACGGGCTAGTTATTGGTGTTTTACCACACTTGTGATTTTCCACAGATGTTGAAAGAAACCATGTAGAACAAATATGAGTTACAGCATCTTCCTAATCTCTTTTGATACAGCGTCCTCTTTCAAAAAAAAGAAACTAAACATAGCTCATACTATAATTCCACCTTCATAGAGTTCAGTTTCCAGTATCAACATTCACCGATAACGCATCTGAGTCCCATACTTTTAAATGATATTGAATTATCAAGATTTCAATATTGTCTAATAACATACTAGTAAACATTTGACATATATCTCCTTCGGCCGTAACCAAACATGTGAAACCCATTCATACATTGTGCTTTCGGTTTTGAAATATTAACTTTTGTATGACAAAATGATCTGTAGTGCAATATTTGTAAAGAAACGACGATAATATTATAAGTTATTTGATGCTAAAGGCTTTTGCTCTGGAAAGGTTAATTCAGGTAAAATCAAACAACATATTCTGCCTTTACGCAAAGGTTTTGTCCTCTGCCGAGCTGCTGTTAAAAGAGTTATTATGTATGCAGACCTGACAATATTTACAAACCACACTGAAATTATTGCAATTAATAACGATATAAAGTTACTCGTGCTAAATATCACATGAAAGGTGAGAGGGAACATTAATTACTGTAAGTGTACTGGATGTTGTAATGGAAAAAAAATAAAACCTACCTCAACGAAAACATGCAATCAAAATGAATTATGATTGAAATGCCAATTTAAATGTAAATGGTACTGTCTGATATCCCCACAAATTCAGCTATCATCAGGAAAAAAAACCCATCAAATTACCTAATTCATAATTGAGCCGCGCCATGAGAAAACCAACATAGTGGCTTTGCGACCAGCATGGATCCAGACCAGCCTGCGCATCCGCGCAGTCTAGTCAGGATCCACACTGTTCACTTCCAAAGTCTAATGCAATTAGAGAAACTGTTAGCGAACAGCATGGATCCTGACCAGACTGCGCGGATGCGCAGGCTGGTCTGGATCCATTCTGGTCGCAAAGCCACTATGTTTGTTTTCTCATGACAAGGCTCATATTTAGATAGAGTATTTTCTACTTTGTATAATTTATGTTAATTTTTTAGCAAACAAATCTATAAGAAAGAACATCTTGTGTTTTCACTGTACTGCAGCTGTAGACTCGAATGGCTAAATCTTGGTTTCTGACAAAACTTTTTAATTTATCTGTGTTTTTATCTATTTCAGGTAGTTATGTTCATTTTTCGTATCTCAAATAGTTTGTATTAAACAGGTCTTAGAAAATGTAAATTTTCTTAAAAACAAATCTTTGCATATGAATATGAGTGACATTATATAAAAGATTGTTTTTACAAATATTGATAATACGTTTAACAGATAATATCAGCAGGGAGGCAAAAAGTTTTGCAATAAATGCAAATTTAGAAAATTATTGAAACGCACCTATGTAGCCACATTCATTTAATGACGTAAGCTAGAATAGCAAACTTTTTGTAAACATAATATAAACAAACGTAGACCAGTTTCCTGAAGTATGCACATAAGAACAGAGTTTATAAGAGAGTTTTATATATAGCAGAATATATCTTTTTTCATAGACACTAATAGTAATATTGTTTTTTTTCTTTAATTCACGACAGTATTTGAGAAAACGAGATTAAATGACCGTTCCCCGAAATGTCATGAGAAAATATTTGAATAAATTGTATTTATACAAGATTTATAATCTGAAGTGAGACAAATGGCAAATATCCATCCTTTGTACGAAAATAAAACTACACTAATATTTTTGTCGTTGTTGTTGTTGTTATTGTTTATGTGAGATAATTGGATGGTTTATGTGTCACACTTACAAAGTTTCGCGTTTCCGAGTAGCGTTGTCATTTCTCTGCATTTCAGAGGTATGTCATAATTTCAATTATTATACCTCACATAAATGTCCAATGCAAATTTCCCATTAGTTTAACTTGAATAATATATCATATTCCCCAGTGATTTTATATCACATGCGCAAAATCGTTATTTTCAATTTCTGCGCAGGTGATATGATCCATAATTTCATATCACATGCGCAACAGCGTTATTTTGTTTTTCTGCGCATGTGATATTATTGTTTCATATCACCCGTTGAGAGACTGATACTTTCGCAATGATTATTTTCTTTTTTATGCTACGTGCAAAATATTTCGAAAACAATTTTTCATCAAATATTGAATCGAAACTACAACAATAAGTTTGGAAATGATCTAATTAAGAAAATGAGTGCTCACACTTATATGTTTCATTTAGAAAAAGAAAGTTATCGCCGTTTTTCGAATGCTACGGATTGACGCAGTGTTGAAATATTAGAATAAATATAGGGGTCAGCAATATGTAAACGTCTCGACTAAATCTATCAAAAAAGTCTTATTACAACAAAGTCGCCACAAACAATGAGTCATAACAAGTAAACACTCGTTAATTCTGTCTTCATTATTTGGTTAGTAATTACTTTTTAATGTTAAATAAATTATTATGTTGATTTTCCAGCTAAGCTTTGACCCTTATAAGCTTTCGGTATAATAAAATAAATATTGCATTCCTGAGAGGGTGATATGAAAAATGTTCACCCCTCGAAATATGAATATAGACCTCGGCTGGCGCCTCGGTCAATATTCATATATCTCGCGGTGAACATTTTTCATATCACCCTCTCAGGAATGCAATATTTATATAATGTCTCCCAGTTCGTTTTTTTTTTAAATATATTTACAAAATGTCTGTATGCGCGTACTTGTGATTCAAGCTGCAAGCAAAATGTCACGTTTTTCAGAAGTCCTGTTGTTCTTTTTTCGCGTGTGCATTGCACGTTAATTTACATATGCAAATACTTGTTAACGGGAAGCGTTTTATCTCAAACAGAAAAAGCCCAAGGCCTACATGTACGAAAACACAAGCTCATTTATAACGTATGTATATAGTCTTCCTTGTTATCACAACAGTTACAGCACCGAACAAAGTAAATAACAAGGCATCATAGTTATCAGCCTTTAACAAATGAGCCGTGCCATGAGAAAACCAACATAGTGGGTTTGCGACCAGCATGGATCCAGACCAGCCTGCGCATCCGCGCAGTCTGGTCAGGATCCATGCTGTTCGCTAACAGTTTCTCCAATTCCAATAGGCTGGTTTGGATCCATGCTGGTCGCAAACCTACTATGTTGGTTTTCTCATGGCACGGCTCAATTATTAATTTCTACTCTAACACGATCCGCAGCAACTGCTACATAATCATACAGCAAACAATCTGTGTATGATTCTACTATAAAATATGCTTGCCCTTTACATTCTACCTTCTGCGATAATATCATAATAGGTTCTACCTTTATTCCATTATATACAAGTGTAAGGCGGTAGTGAAACAAAACTGCAAAAACACAGAATAAGAACAAAATGTCGTACCGACGGGGCAATAAATACGTTTCTATCTACGAACGTATGATTCAGATTCACATATAATATTTTCAATGTCACACGTAGGTTATTCACATATAATAATTATTTGCAACGTCACACTTATTCACATATAATATTTGCAATGTCACACATAGGTTATTCACATATAATACTTGTAATGTCACACATAGTTTAATCACATATAATATTTGCAATGTCACACATAGGTTATTCACATTATACTAATTGCAATGTCACACATAGGTTATTCACATATAATATTTGTGATGTCACACATAAGTTATTCACATATAATATTTGTGATGTCACACATAGGTTAAGATAATAAGAAAAAGTCTCTGCACACCATTTGTTTTGATATGTTTGTGTTTCCCAAATTTTTGGTTACAATTAAATAAATACTCCTTAAAATTCCATTATACCATACTTTCAAATCGGGGTGTGTATTTTTAACGGCCTATGGGCTGAATGCTGAAATGTAGTTCAACAACAATCAATAAATTTTATCAGTGAGTGAATAAAATATATTAAAGCAGTCGTTCGGATGAGAATAAAATAACTGGTGCGTACCTTTCGTGATTTAGTAATTACGCACCCAATCTCCTGCCAATATTTAATTCTTGTGTTGCGTCCAGGTTGGAAAAAGGTCCCGGGGCTGTCGAAAAAGGGCATGGGGCAAGAGGTGTCCGGGGCCATGCTGCCTCGGAAAATAATCATTATTCACTGATAACAATAGCGGCAAATTATTATGTCTTAATTAAAATCGGCTGGCCAGGTGATTATCTTTGAATTAAAGCATACTAAAGTAGTTTTTCGTAAAGTCTTCTTCCTAGCTTCCTACTACAGATATCAAAAAGGAATGGCAAGAAACTGACCGCGAACAATTCTTGTCCGTACAAACTTGATTTATATATTACTTTGGAAGAAAGAAGATATGACCAATTCCAACATTTGACTTTGACGAATTGTGATGGAAAAATATGTTTTCGAAGGTGTTAGAAATAATAAATTGCCATCGATTCTACTCATGATACTTCCTTAAGAGAACGTTGGTAAAACTATGTGTTAATTAGACACAAATCACAAATTAATCAAAACTATATAAAAAAAAAACCTGTTACAATTTAAAATTGGTGTTGCTTTGTTAAAGTAATTTCATAATTAGTATAATTGTTAAGGATATATGTGCCATGAACTTTGAGATTAGCTGTCTACACATACATTCCATTTTGTATAATTTTAGCTTGTTACGGAAGTCTTATATCATGAAGACATGCTGATCTTGTTTTACATCATCGTCTAACCTCCGCTTCACTCAAGCAGAGAAACACAAATCAATTTGCATTAAATCGCTGTCATTTATTTGGTCGATTTTACCTATTATAATACCTACTTCAATGATTAACGTTGCAATTCGTTTATGCGATGTAGTTAATGTATTTCAATGAAAGACTTTTTTGTTATATAAACTACGAACGTTTTAAGGCTAATATAATTCGGTAAATTGATTGAATATGTAACAGGCATGATAACATCACACAAAAATATATTGTTAGATGATAATGCAAGGCTATGAAGTGATGAAAATACCATTTACATTCAATATATTTGATGTAGCTGTCGTATGATAGTGAAATCTCGAATATATTCGAGAATGATGATATGAGCCGTGCCATGGGAAAACCAACATAGTGGGTTTGCGACCAGCATGGATCCAGACCAGCCTGCGCATCCGCGCAGTCTGGTCAGGATCCATGCTGTTCGCTTTCAAAGCCTATTGCTATTAGAGAAATTGTTAGCGAACAGCATGGATCCTGACCAGACTGCGCGGATGCGCAGGCTGGTCTGGATCCATGCTGGTCGCAAACCCACTATGTTGGTTTTCTCATGGCACGGCTCATATCAGTGTCCGACGTGCAATTAACACCGACTTTTGATCAAGCCATGCAAGTAGAGCTTCAACAAAGGAAGGTTTCTTGACTTCTTCAGTCAACTAGCAAACCAATCAAATTCCTACCTTCAAACGGCTGCGCCCGTCTTCGATCTGTGATTTAATCCTTTCAATGCTTTCAAATGTTTGGTTAAAAAAGGGGGGAAAGAATCCAACACTGGTAAGCGGTCGTTTGTCAAAATGTATAAACTTCCAATAGAATACACAATAACTGCAACATTGAAGTCATTTACCGGACACTACTAACTTCATGCAATTACATCTGTTCGCCCAGCAGTGACACGAAGTTAAATATGTTTTATACAAAATGCATCTCGCGCGTCATTGAATTAAAGCGTGATATTATATTTTGTACTTTACAGGCTTTGTAGGGATAATTATTATTGAAATACGTTTGAAACTGAAACTGATTAATTTGATTAAACGCCTACTTCTATACAATGATATATTCAATGGCGGTGTACATTTAATTCAACAAACCCTGAAAATATAAATGTTGAAATGTGAATACTTTTACAAAAATTTAAAAACTATCACCTGCTGTTATAGTATATAAAACAATTATCAAAAAACTTAACAATGCCATAAAGTCTCTAAAATACAGTGTCTTAAGAATTTTCAATGTATCAAGTGACTTATTTTTGCGTAATGCTAACGGCAGTTCATTCCGCAGTTTTGGACCAATAGTGGAGAAATTTCTGTCATTAAATGTTTGCACTTGATGTATGGAACAACATAACGTCATCCAGAATTTTCTGACGATCTCAAACCTTGTCTACTAGGAACATACCCTGTAAGCAGTTTTAAATACATTGGTGCTCTGCCAATGTGACAGCTATATATGAATGAAAGTATCTTAAACTCAATCCTTGCTTTCACCGGCAACCAATGTAAGTCATACAATGGTTGTTTGGAACTGTCAAATTTCATCCTGGTATGGACAAGTTTTGCGCACATGTTTAGGATACGTTGCATGTTACACACCTCACCGTTAGCTACACCATACAGTATGACATTGCAGTAATCCAGACGTGAAAGAACTAGACACCATCCTAAAATTTCAGTCACAGCTTTGGTTAAATATTTTCGGATGTTTTTAATTCATAGGCAATTCAACATGACTGTACAACATTTGCGATTTACATGATCTTTAAAGTTCAAGGTTTCATAAAAAACGCACCAAGATATCTAATTGTGCTTTCACTTTGATATCATCACCAGACATAATAAACACGATAATTTCAGTTTTTGTGTTCATTTTCAGTTTGTTTCTATTCATCCAGTCATTGATTGTAACTGCGCACCGTTCGAGGTCTCCAACCGCATTTTGATTCTACAGAAGCAGATGTGGAACAAAAGCTTTTATTTGCTATGTGGTCATCAGCAGAATCGCTGACTAATGTGGATTTGGAAATGATTTCAAAAAGAGTCCCAGCATAGGTGAGATACAGCCACGGACCAAGGCAACTGCCTTGAGGCACACTGCATTCAAGCTTGCGGTCTGATGAATATGCATTATTGACAGTAAGGTTTTCAGTAGTAATACAATTGTATATTTTGAAATTGCTTTGATGTAACTGATATGACTGAGTAGGTAACAAACAACTGAAAATAATAAATAACGAAGAAAGTTGTAAAAAGCATTGCATGATAGTTTTAGAAATAGAATTTCATTTTAATGAAGATCCTGATAGAATATCATATTTTATACTTTTTCTTCCTTTACATTGCCAGTGTTGCCTTATACGTAGGGATACAAGGGATCCCTGAAACATAGGGCTACAGCATCGATCTGTTAGGCCTAAGGTCGCAGAATATACCTTAGCTTCGGCGTTCTAAAGCCCTGACTTGTTTCGGTCAATTAATGCCCGGAAAATGAGATGATTCATATACAAAGTGTCTATAGTTGCATGTAAAAAGTAATAATCATTAAAATAAAAACTGTAAGATGATCCTTTGGAAGCAAAATAATAGCAGACACGGTTTGATTGAGTCTGTCCATGAGAGATGATGTAAAGTGCAACACGCCTTACTCAACCTAATAAGACATAAGTTTGCATCAAGTTGTCAAGTCCCAATCACATCCGATAACGGTCTGTCCACAAGCGATCGATAATGAAATAGGCGTTATGGAGGTACTTCTGTCTACCAACCGGATAATTTACACAAACATCACGTGTCGCTGCCGGATACCAGTTTTTTAACAGCTTTTGTAGCAGTCAGAGCTATTAAATCTGTATTTTTTAGGAAACTACTATTTACTGACAACATTTGAATAACAGTTTTGCAGAGAGATCTAGATCTATGACCATTATTCTATCTGGGAACCATACGCCGCTTTTCATGTTCATCATTGAAGGTTCAATGTGCACCGCCGGATGAATACATCTGCGAATGTCTTTAAATTACATACTTATAATATGAGTAAATGTGTTCTGCTCAACCCGGGGCTAGAGGGCGTGGACGGTAGCTTGCACTTCCATTACCGTCCTTGAACAGGCTCGATCAAACCGGACGTGGACCGAAATGATATAGCGGGCCATTTTTATTTTTTATTTTTTTTTATTTTTTGTTATTTTCTTTTGTTGTATGGGGGCCCTGGCCCTATAATCTATTGTTAACGGATTGAAAATTTTGTTCTCTTTTGTTCTCTTTACAGTTAGATGGCCTTCTCTATCTTTTAAGTTGATCGAGCCTGCAACATTTTCGTTAATGTCGTGTTGGGCGACCAGTGGTTTTCCACTTTTTTATTTTAATATTTTTTCTTTACCTGTTTTTAGAACGCCCATGATAAACTTTAGTGGAGAAATTGAGCACGACTTTACATTCTGCTAAATGTATGTTCATGCCTATATCTAGCCGCTGCTTTCTTCTACAGCTTGTATATGCAGAATAGCCTTTAACACTTCCGCATGTATTACCTACAGCCAATTAAAGGGATCTATTCGTTTTTTTATAGTCTTGAGAGTAAATTTATTTTCTGCATGGAATCGCTAATGATAACGCTGGCTTCGGACGTGTCTTTAGAAGCTGGATGTATTATCAGAATGTATAAATGAAATTGAAAGTGATAATTACGTTAGACTACTGGTGGACATACAACAGACACATATTTTTATCATTTTCTCAATTCGACAATCAACACTCTTTTAATGAACATTCTTATATCATAATAATGTAAATAATATTTACATGCCGTATGTTTTACACTATTATTGTTGTTTATGTACACTTAAAATAATATCATGGACTAGCTCTTAAACATTCATTATTAGAAATTATAAATTGTCATTTATCTCAATGTAAATTGCTTTTACACTTTATCATTTCTCATTTCTTTTGTGTTCAATAGATATGTTTTGTCTATGTATTATATGTTCATATAATTTCTTTATTATGATGTGAATTGTATGCTTCTCATCTTATGGTGGAATAAAAGATATATCTATCCAAATTCCATGCCATTTCAAAAAAAAATAAAATAAAAGTAGAATATTTCTTAAAATCAAATTTTATTAACAATTATACAAAAAATGTGAGAAAAGTTTTATGGCTGAAGGAGCTTTAATGATACATTTCACTGTTTATGTGTAGTGAAAAGTGGTCAAACACATAGTAGTATAATAACATGCTTTTACCCTCAAGGAAAAAACAATAACTTTCCTCAGTCTGAGATGTGTGTCTGTTTTCCAAAGATATTGTCTGTTTATACTTAACGAATAGAGCCATCCTAACATTTAGTCAGCCAGGAATCAAATGGTGCAGAAAACAGTTTAAGTATGCAATTTATTGGCTTGCATGCATGTATGCATCAAACTTCGTGCGAATGATGTGTGCACTTGAATATGCTATGACGCCACAAACGAACCAGTCAGTAACGGCATGCATTTACAGGGATTCTTTTTTTAATCATAGTATGGGCATGTGTATTGGACCTATGGAGTAACTTGTATAGAATGCTGTTGTGATAGTGCTATATTGACCATTTATGTGTTTTGCTGTATATTGCATGGTTGATATGGCATTGTTCTGGAGAAACATTTCCATAACTTGTTTAGCCATTATGTTTAAGAGAAACTGACATAGACCCCAGGCTGTCAGACGTCTTAAATATCATAAAGCGTTTAAATTGGCACATAAGGTTTTATGAAGATTTATTGGCTGCAGTGGACAACGGTCTAATATTTTTATCGTAGTTTTAAATTATATAAAGCTTTACATGTTTGGAATGTTCATCCAAATCTCTAAACAGATAAAATGATATTAATCACAGAGAACAAGACTACAAAAAGATACGTGTCATTAAAAGGAACGAAAGGTCTTACCCATGATCTGTATTTGATCACGTCTTTAAATACACGGAATATTTTTGCGAAATTTTGTTTTTGAGCATAAGTAGCAATCATTAGTGTTAAAACATTCATGATGGCATACAATATTGCACTGGTCCAAGTAAAATTCTTTTCCCTACCCATTCAGAATGTCATGAAATGTAGGCCCATGTAAAACGTTTGACCGCAACCAAATGTCTGATATGATACATTCTTTTCACATTTCTGTTCAAAAGTATTTGTATGTGTAAGCATGTTAAAAAAATTCTCTTAAACTGTAATTGTATTCAACATATCCATTTTACGCAAAATCACGAATAATTTATTGCTGTATACAAAATGTGTCACATTATCTAATAATAGTGTTTTATCATAAAAGCGATAAATTGTGGGTTGTTTTCTAAACTAACAGAAGTTATTTATAAAAATCATAAATTTTGCTGTGTGTACGTTCTTTACTAACGCAGGGAAAAATTGGTTTAAGGTTTAACTATGTTAACCGAGTCTGCTTGGTTGCATTCTATGCTTCCAATGGATCCTTTTACAGATTTTATTAACTATCGCAACAGCAATTGGCGGCTATGAAAAGACTCCCCGTACTTTGATTCAGTGTTGTTATATTTTCTGGTCCTTTGGGATTACGGAGTCCATTCATAGATGTGTAATAGAGTTCCGCTTAAGCCGGTGCTAGGGGGCGTGAGATGTGTTGCACATTTCATTAACTCTCATGAACAGAATGAATAAAACCGAGTCTGCTATTATTCTTTATTGTTGCGTCCAAGGGATCCTTTTTACACATACTTTCTTTAAAATTACAGGAAAACTTTGTTACATTTAAAGCTGCTATACTTTTCGGCGTAGCTGTATAACATGGATTTTGACCTATATTCTACAGTAATCGGGACACGCAAAGTCATTAATTACGAAAACTCGAGTAATTAGAATTGTTGGGGTCACTAGTGATTATTAAAA
Organism: Mercenaria mercenaria; assembly: GCF_021730395.1. NCBI lineage: Eukaryota > Metazoa > Mollusca > Bivalvia > Venerida > Veneridae > Mercenaria > Mercenaria mercenaria. Next base: position 7,770,058 of record NC_069378.1, read on the forward strand.
AGCTTCTAGGGTTTTATTTTTAATTCTAGTCCAACTAATTGTGTGCGGGTTGAGATATTGTGCTAGTGGGTTACTTATGGGGGATTCTGGCTTAACAGACATGATTTCAGATCAGCACAAGACGTAAAATCATTTTGGCCTTCTATCACTGAAAGGAGACCTGTTGATCATTAAAATTTGCTGCTTCGTTGAAATACTTGGAAATGAATCATATGTTCATAGATGCAGAGTGATTTTTCCATCTTTACATCCTGTTTAATTCAGATTTTTATGCGCCAAACTTTATTACCTCTACGCCGTTTGGCCTTTTTTATATTGACATTTCATATTTTAGTACAATATGCTGTGGAGGGAAACGGATGCGTTTTTAAATAATACAACTGTAACACAGCTGCCTTGAATAGACGAAACTATTTAAAAGTACCAGTAAAACAGCCTCACAATCCGTGGCAATAATTATAGAGTGAAGTTTTAAAGTCTACTTCCTTCTAAGAACTTAAAGATTTGGTACTTAGTAAAAGTATGTACCGTACGAGTAAAGATAACTCGAGTTGTTAACATGTACACTGAACATAACCTATATGACACGGGTGCACATAAGAACTCACATGGTTATAGCTTCACGTAAAGGCGATGGTTTCCATATATCACAACGCTCCATTGACTATAATCGTTAACAGACGTCACGTCCCCATACGAGATATGTACATTTCACATTACACGTTCCCTTCAATCCCAATGAAAACATCAGTGTTTTAAAGTTTAGTTGCATTTACATATTATAAACAAAGAGCTATAAAAATAAATGTACTTCATTTATAGATTTACTCTGAAGTATGCGACGGTTTATATACCCCCAGCACATTCATTAGATATGTGAAAACCATTTTAAATCAGTGACAAAATATTTGCTTAGATCATATTTCAAAGTTATGAAGTGATGCAAATAGAATTTCCATTCAACATATTTGATGGAGCTCTCTATTTATAGTAAATTCTTCAAGAAAACGAGCCAGTCAATGGCATTCTTGAAACAGTCAATGTCCCACTTGTAACTATCACTGACATGTAGTCTATGTCCAACTTGTTACCATCATTGACCTGTAGTCAATGTCCCACTTGTAACCATTACTGACTTGAGATTTTAAAAGTTTTATGAAAATGTGTTACATAAGTTATATAACATTAGGGTCTTCATACTGGAAAATATAATAAAAGCACAAGAAGATATTCCACTATTTTCACTACTGACTTGTATAAAAATATCAATGTCATTCCTTTATATGAGCCGCGCCATGAGAAAACCAACATAGTGGGTTTGCGACCAGCATGGATCCAGACCAGCCTGGTAACCCGCGCAGTCTGGTCAGGATCCATGCTGTTCGCTAATAGTTTCTCTAATTGCAATAGGGTTTGAAAGCGAACAGCATGGCCACTATTTTGGTTTTCTCATGGCGCGGCTCATATAACTTCTCATAAATTCTGTATCCAAACGGATTGTAAATAAATGTTTGTACAGCTTCTCAAGAATCTGGAAAGGAACTATATTAGGATAAAGTCAATATACATTTATTCTACCTCCATTAACTCTGAAGTCTGTTTCTGGAATGATTATACAAGATTTACATAGCGCCCTTTTCATTACAAACGGAAGCTATCAGCCTCTAACAGTACAGACACAGAAAGATCTGACCAGTGGGACAGAGTGAGAAAAGGTAAATAGAAGAGAAATCTTTTGAACATGGACATGTCCGGCTAACTTAGCCTAGCTCTTTGCCAATAAACAGTTTAGTTCTTTAACGGATCGATACATGAGAAGCCGCCATTCCTGGGATGAACAGTACTGGCTTCTGAGATAGGTGGGAGCCATTCAAAACTATTTCAGAAATTCCTTACAGGATCGGGATTTGAACACCGGACCTCTGGATTTACATTCATTACCAGTAGACCACCGGGCCGCCAGTACTGGCATCAAGGTCAAAGAGAGGTTTCTTGACTTCTTCAGTCAAAATATAAAACATAAAACTTGAACTCCTACCTTCAGGTTGCTGCAGCTGACTTCTGTGTGAAATTTTAATCCTTTCGAATATTTTTTGTAAACCTTTGTAAAATGGTTGGAAACCAAAAGTAGCAAATGACAGCTTGTCTAAATATCTAAAAATCCAATGGGAGACACCAGATAAAACACAAATTTCGTAAAAGTGCAGTTATTTTCTGGACACTACAGTACGCATTTGCATTTCCCCAGTGGTGAAAACTGAAGAATGTATACAAAATGCAACTTGCGCGTGATTAAAGTAAAATACGATATTTTATAATTTACTACTTTCATTGAAAGAAGAGGCTATAAAACCTTTTAGTTATTCATTTGGTAGTTTAACATTATTGAAATATTTTTAATGTAGTATTACAATAACAAATTGTATATTAAACATCGCTTTAACTTGATGCTGATGTAATTGATACCACTGCGAACGAAAGTTTTTTATACTTGACGGTTAAAATTCATAGATGAGAGCCACTCAGACATTCAATCACGCAAAAATCAAACAGTGCATAAAACATCTTTAGTGCGCATTTTATTGGTTTGCATGCGCAAAACTTCTGGGCAGGTGTTACGTGTATGCAAATCTGGTCAAAATGCCACCAACAGGCTTGTCAAAAATGCCACGCCTAACCATACAGCAAAATCATTAATCAGACAGAATGCACGTGTTCTGGGGAAAACACAATTGGATCATGGTGGCTCTATATTGCTCTTATACGTGTTTTTCTGTAGTATGCCTTAGTTATAACATGGTTCTGGAGAGTTCTTATTTCCAGCCTATAAGCAATGAAAATATACATCTATTCTAATCAGACAAGGTTTTAAAAGGCTTTAAAATCTTTAGAGAGGGGAAAAGAAACAATCATTTCCGTGAAATCATTTGAGCCGTGCCATGGGAAAATCAACATAGTGGGTGTGCGACCAGCATGGATCCAGACCAGCCTGCGCATCCGCGCAGTCTGGTCAGGATCCATGCTGTTCGCTAACACTTTCTCCAATTCCAATAGGCTTTAAAAGCGAACAGCATGGAGCCTGACCAGACTGCGCGGATGCGCAGGCTGGTCTGGTTCCATGCTGGTCGCACACCCACTATGTTGGTTTTCCCATGGCATGGCTCATTTGAAGTTATTTCTATGACGTAACAGCCTTCAATCTTAATAACTTCCTGTAATCATTAATGACTTTCATTTGTTTGTTTAATGACTGTGTGCACATGAGGCGAAACGTAAACAAAGCAAAAGAAAATGTTTGAGTGGTGAATGAAAGTGGTCTTGAAATGATACTGAAAGTGAAAATATACGTATATAGATTAGAACAGCTGTTGTCGTCAAACCGGATGTTACTTAGATGTTATTTAATGTTGGCTCTACAAGAAAAAGTATGTCACGTCAAACAAAACATAAAATACGCGGAATTAGGTTGAAAAAATACATGAGTATTGTTAAAATGTATAAAGTACCCATTGAGGAACTCCGCATTTAAGGTGAGAAAGAATTAGTATCTTACTCCTTCACGACCGTATCTCTGATGATAGAGATAGGATATGACACTTTCTTTCTGGTCTTGTGACAGTGACTTTAGCAGCCGTCTCTGTGTAATTGTTTCTTTCTGGTCTTGTAACAGTGACTTTAGCGGCCATCTCTGTATAACTATTTCTTTCTGGTCTTGTGACAGTGACTTTAGCGGCCATCTCTGTGTATAATTGTTTCTTTCTGGTCTTGTAACAGTGACTTTAGCGGCCATCTCGGTATACTTGTTTCTTTCTGGTCTTGTGACAATGACTTTAGCGGCCATCTCTGTATAATTGTTTCTTTCTGGTCTTGTGGCAATGGCTTCAGCGGCCATCTCTGTATAATTGCTTCTTTCTGGTCTTGCAACAGTGGCGTTAGCGGCCATCCCCTTATAACTGTTTCTTTCTGGTCTTGTGACAGTGACTTCAGCGGCCATCTCTGTATAACTGTTTCTTTCTGGTCTTGTGGCACTGGCTTTAGCGGCCATCTCTGTATAATTGTTTCTTTCTTGTCTTGTGACAGTGACCTTAGCGGCCATTTCTGTATAATTGTTTCTTTCTGGTCTTGTGGCAGTGACTTCAGCGGCCATCTCTGTATAACTGTTTCTTTCTAGTCTTGTGACAGTGACTTCAGCGGCCATCTCTGTATAATTGTTTCTTTCTGGTCTTGTGACAGTGATTTCAGCGGCCATCTCTGTATAATTGTTTCTTTCTGGTCTTGTGACAGTGACTTTAGCGGCCATCTCTGTATAATTGTTTCTTTCTACAAGCTTTCTATAGCGTATTATAAGACAATGAAAATCCGATACCACTTTTCGATATAAATAAGCCAGATTGAAATAACCAGCTTAATAACATTATACTGTAAACGGGTCTCATATGGGCTTTTTTCTGTTATGGCACGAAATGTCTCGATAATAAAAAGACAAATTGATAGGAAATAGGGTATGTTTATTGAGATGCATTCTTTAAATCCGTCACTCGATGTCTCACCAATACAGGTTATATGCATATTCAAAATAAATATATGTTAAATCTTGATGAACGGTTTATTGTTAGCTATGAAGGTGTGAACAGGACCTTTAACAGGTTAGCGATTCAAGCATTACCAATTTTACCTTGTTTGAATGGCTTATGTAAATAATTACACAATATCGTGACACTTGACAATGAACTATACCCACACAGGAAGATGCACTTGAAACTTAAACAAGATTAACTAATACAGCTTCCTATCCTGTGACAAGCTTGAATAATCTAAATATTCTAAACAATTTAGAACAGACAGTGTCATAACGTTCAAAGATTACATTTACGTGAAATCCTGTCAAGGCACTTTCTCCTCAAGGCCATGAAAATTAGACGAACTGCTACTGTCTACGATGTGGTTGCAAGACCATATTTATGTTAGTACTGGGGCTGTTCATGAACATATTACACTATTCATTAACACTGAAGTTCACATTCACTCAATATTGATAAATCTCCATGTTTGTTTAGTTTCACAAATTTTGCTTTCGGCAGCACGGTATATTCATAATTGCATAATTCAAGCAACCCTCGAATCATCTAAGCTATGTATATACGCATCCGTGATACAAAACCAGATTTTCAAACATTTATTTACTTTTTGAATGCATGGGAAATATCTGACTTTTGTAAACTAGAAATAACAAATAAAAATGCTTTCTTATTCCGGAAACAGTGACTCTTAAAATATTTGTTCAATGTTGGAGAAACACTGTAGGCCAAATCTGTTGAAAACGATGGGAAAAAAGCATTCTGTTCTGAGAATTTTGGGATCTTAGATTAATACTGTTTAAAAACTTCAATTCTTTCTCTTTTTACGTGGGCGTAGAATTGAGGAATGAAGTATTTGTAACTATTACCATTGAGACTAGTAATGCTTGAGTTAGTTAAAAAATATCTTTAAATATTCATGTTTTTTGTTTTGTTCTTGTTTACTTATTTTATATTTGTTTGTTATAACGTAATAAAACATATGACACTTTCACGCTTCCGTAGAATCACAGTTATTATAGGAAATTCATTTTTAAAAAAAAATGGCTGAAACGTCTCGGCAGCAGCTCTCAAATACAGAAACATTTGAGAGTTGAGGCATGTGAGCCGTGCCATGGGAAAACCAACATAGTGGCTTTGCGACCAGCATGGATCCAGACCAGCCTGCGCATCCGCGCAGTCTGGTCAGGATCCATGCTGTTCGCTAACGGTTTCTTTAATTGCAATAGGCTTTGAAAGTGAACAGCATGGATCCTGACCAGACTGCGCGGATGCGCAGGCTGGTCTGGATCCATGCTGGTCACAAAGCCACTATGTTGGTTTTCCCATGGCACGGCTCATATGCTTATATTTCTAGACAACATCAAAAAATGACCTTATGTACGATTTGGCGAGGTTCGAAAAATCTCCATATACCCTAGTTTAGTTACGGATCCCTGTGGGATTTATGTTTCTTTCCGCCTCAAATAGTTTTTCATTGATAAAAAAAACCCTAATATTTTAAAATCGTAAGAAATGGCTATAATGACTCTTCGTTAGCAAAAACAAAATTAGTCCATGCGCATAGTTTAAGACGGAGTGACCCCTGCGCGTAAACCCTGTATGTTGACCAATAAAAATGCGATTATTCGTTTTCAAGTTTAGCTTTTCACTCCTTCTCAGAAAAGTTGCAGGTCGTCTGATATCGTTTCTGTTTTGTCAAAAGCTTTTGCAATAGTGCAAAATTGTATACTCTTTTAATACGTATCCTGTTTCTAAAGAATATATGAGCCGTGTCACGGGAAAACCAACATAGTGGCTTTGCGACCAGCATGGATCCAGACCAGCCTGCGCATCCGCGCAGTCTGGTCAGGATCCATGCTGTTCGCTTTTAAAGCCTATTGGAATTGGAGAAACTGTTAGCGAACAGCATGGATCCTGACCAGACTGCGCGGATGCGCAGGCTGGTCTGGATCCATGCTGGTCGCAAAGCCACTATGTTGGTTTTCTCATGGCGCGGCTCATATGCCTTTGTCATGTAAATAAATATTTTGAAATGCGCTGAAACAGAAAAATGAAGTTTCAAAGTGGTTTTTGTTTAACGGGTAATAATGGTAAGGAAAATTTTAAGAAAATAATTGTACACTTTATTTTATGGCCACCTGCAGTAAAATCTTATCTTGCAGACGTATGTCCAAATAGAGAAAGGCAATAATAAACACACGTCAACCAGGCATGCCTTCAATATCCGGTTTAAGGCGTTAACCTTTTGTTTGTCACATATATTCATAGAAATATAAATCATAAATTCATCATAATAGTTGAGTAAATGTGGTAAATATCATCTTCTGAATGTCATGAGAATCTATTTGAACAATCCCCATGTATTTTTTAAATGATTTATGATCTGAAATTGAGGAAATAGGATATACGATGTTTCATAAAAACATAGTCTCGCTTTGAATTTTATGAAAAAGTGAAATTTTGGGAAATTGTTTAACAACTAAGTCATTTACAATTGAAACCATTTGTGACGCTTAATGGGATATGATCTATTATATTGTCTGTTTGAAGCAAAGCACTTATCAAAATTGAGACGATATGAATGAATATTTCTTCTCGAAAAGTATTTCACCGATTGCCACTCTCGTAAGAAGGAATGTCACTCAATGAAACTCAGTAAGAAATGAGACTTTCCTCCATATTCAGCAGTAAAAACACTGGGTAGATAAAATGAAGCTTTAAGCATAGAAGACCAAACACTGGATATTTCCATCAGTAAGCACCTGTATTCAGGGATTACAAGGATTTGATCATGGTGGATGATACTTTCAAGAATGTCAGACCACAAGTGGAGATCACTATACTACAACAGAGGTGAAAGAGAAAATCAAACAAAGGCGGAAATAGGCGCTGAGAGCAGGTATCCTGTTGCGTAAGGAAATTGCACCAGTGAACGTCTCTAAAATTGCAGTAGCATTCGCTGTAGAGTGCGGCTGTGAACTCCTCTTCTGATATCCTAGAGTTAGTACCATTGGACTGTCTGTTTCTTAAACTGATATATTCTCCGCATTTTAGAAGCCATTTTTGGGTCATAGATGCTCTTGAGATTTTTTTTAGGAAATGCATGATTTATTGATACAGTACTGCATGAATTCTATGAAAATACGCGTTACGCAAAGATTTGTTCGTCCACGCGGAACAAATAACTTTCATGAACATTTAAAAGAATATTTATTTAAATCAAATGTCTGTATTAGTTATTCAAACTCCGGGTAAAATGTCAAATCCTTTCATATGTGGGTACATTCTTCAAATGCATTCCAACCGTAATAAATACTTGCATAGTAAGCGGGGAGCGTTAAAATTTAAGAAAAAAAACTCGAATTTCAACTATATGAATACAAACGACGATTTAACTAGGAACGAATATAGATGTTCCGTAAAACCATGCCGGACATTATTTCCGCCTTTAATGTGACCTAGGTGGACCTTGAATTTATTATTTATTCTTTTTTTATTCATTTTTTATTTGGTTACGCTGCGCTGCGTAGTTTTGGCAATTTATTATCTAAAAACTTAAAACAACATGTATACCAATGTTTTATACTTAAATACATTGCGTTCCTCACTTTTTCTTCTCCATATAAGCCTTTCAACATTATATGGCCGGTAGAAACCTTTCTCGTTTCGTATTTAAATGAAAATTAAGAAAGATAAGAACAACATAAGAAGAAATGCGCATCTCTTTCTTTTTAGAACTAGGCTATTAATTGCAATATTTAATTGAATTTCATATGTTATAAAATTTGTGATATTAATACAAAAGGAATTATTCGCGAAATAAAATTAAAACTTTCACTCATTGTGTTGAATAAAACATTCAATCACAAAAATTAAATCATTTACTTTAACCAAAGCCCAATAAAGATAAAAATGTATTTTATACTTCTTTGCTGTAACATTCTGTTCACGTGACATTAGTATCTCGTCTGCACATGACGCTACAACAACAACTTTGCACTGAAGTTAATTATTCTTCAAAATCAGTGGAAATTAACCGTCTAAGAACGAATCAAATTTTTATTTTACAAAAATGAAATAAATATCATTCAAAAGATAAATTTATTAAGAGTAGGAAATCATTTGCACCTAAGCTTACATATCAATGGTTTTACCCAAAAAATCGCTTTTAGGAAACGTATGTATGAGAATTTTACACATTTTATATGGAAAATAGAAGGGAAAAATGATGAAATGATGGCATTAAACATCATGTTAGGAACGAATCAAAAATAAAAATAAGATTAGATTAAAAAATACCATGTGATGAATCAAATGTTGAACTTTGGTAATATTTTTGCACCTAAGGTTTCTTATTTTTAGTAATTTTGTTATTAAGTAAAATGTGTACATGCCCCTCTTATTTCTATATAGAAAATCTGACCGCTACCGATTATTGGCCAGAGGAATATTCTTCGGTATGTAACTCTATGTTTTTCCATGATTGCTCAATTCAATTCAATTCATATCAGAAATTAGTAAAGAAAATTTGTGATTTCTTACCCTATTAAATTCTTTGAAAATCAGTACGGTGATCATATTAGAATATAGAGAGAAAAAAAAACATTTCAGTTTTAGTTGTTTTTCCTTTAAAAAGAAACCACTATTTTACAGATTTGTACGAGTATTAAAAAGATGAAAAAGACGAAAAACTGATCGTGAACAATACCTGTTGTTTTTTTATTTTATTCATTTATTGCTTTAGAAGAAAGAAAATATGAGACATTTACTAGTTCAAATATCAACACTAGAAATGAAAAGTGTTAGTGGTATGATTTAGCCTGAAAAGGAACATTTTGTTGCAATTCGAACATATAAGGTTCTTTTTGTTGAAAGCAATTACAAAGTTTTTGCAAAATAATTATAAGTGGAATCTTCATATGCACGTCCCATTTAAATCATAAGATAATTTTGCATTTTACAAATACTGCAAATACTTGTTTATAAATATCAACTCCAAATCAATTTGCAATAAATTGCTAGCTATTATTTCTTACAGACTTTACATAAACTTATGATACAGTTAAAAATAAATACTTCAGTGGTTAAAGACGAATGTGAGTTGAAGAAATTCGCGCTTTGGTACAGTTCATTTTTGAACAACTTATCATCACAATTACAGATTTATTTAAGATAATACAGAACCTGTTGTTGGCGTATATACCACTGCAAATTGATGAGATATGTAACATTCATGAAAATATAATACACAAATGATATTGCAGCTGTAAATATAATTTACCTTTAAACTATTTGATGCATATTACATGCTTATCATTTATGATTTGAGCCGCGGCATGTGAAAACTAACATAGTGGGTTTGCGACCAGCATGGATCCAGACCAGCCTGCGCATCCGCGCAGTCTGGTCAGGATCCATGCTGTTCGCTTTTAAAGCCTATTGGAATTGGAGAAACTGTTAGCGAACAGCATGGATCCTGACCAGACTGCGCGAATGCGCAGGCTGGTCTGGATCCATGCTGGTCGCAAACCCACTATGTTGGTTTTCTCATGGCACGGCTCATTTATCTAGCTAAGTTGTAGCAAACTATCAAATTCTACCTATAAGTTTGCGATAGGTAGTCATTCGACAATTTTTATTATCTATATTTTATCATTCTGAAATCTGTTACTTGAATAATAAGTCAGCAAATGTTTCTTGACTTCTTCAGCCAATAGTTCTGACAAATAACTGAATTACAGCACTGTGATTTTCATCCTTTGAAATATTTGTAAATCTTTGAAAGGGGCAAAACAAGCAAAAGACACCTCGTCCTGATGTCTAAAGTTCTAATGCGAGCCGCAAGGTCAGAAACAGTAACTGTGAAATTGCGATGAATACTACTGACAGATGCATTTGTAAATGCATATTTGCGGATATTGTAACGTCTATGGATAATGTGTGGGTATTTAGCCAGAGCAACCAGAACAGTCAGAGTAGCCAGAAACCAACCCTAACCTTAACCTCTGGCTGCTCTGGCTAAGTTCAGGCAAGTCTATGGATAACAAAAGCTTGTTACTTAAAATAGGTAATAGGAAAACAAACCAGCAGCTATTAACAATAACAAAGTTTATTTCTAAAAGTAACAATTCAAATACCATGAAAATGTTAACTAGTCATAAGTCCAATTATAATATGCATAAAAAGTCCTAATTCTGCCCCGGCCAAATAAAAAAAAAGATTGTTCAATGCATATCAAAAATTATGGCACGGACAAACTGTAAACTGACCTTTGACGCCTAAGTGTGACCTTGACCTTTGAGATTGGAATAAAAATGATTGCTCTATGCATGGTAAAGTTACATTCTAGAAAAGCCCTAAAATGACCTTTAACCCTTAAGTTTGACTTTGACCTTTGAATTAGGGACCTGAGGTTTGCGCGCGATACTCCCTCTCATAGAGGTGAACATTTATTCCGAATATAAAAAGATTGCTCCATACGTATCAAAGTTATGTCCGGACAAGCTCTTTGACACCTGATTGTGACCTTGACCTTGTCCTTGAGCATTGAGATAGGAACCTGGGTTTTGCATGAGACACTCTGTCTTATGGAGGTTAACATCCATGCCAAATATAAACAAGATTCCTTTATGCATGTCACAGTTATGGCCCGGACAAGATATGACAAGACTTTTGAACTCCAAGTGTGACATTGACCTTTAAAATACGAACCTGGGATTTGAGCATGATACACTCATTGAGGTAAAAATTCTTAACAAATATAAACAAGATTGCTCCATGCATGTCAAAGTTATTGTCCAACGCACGCTCTAAAAAGCTATTTGGACGACTATGGCTTCGCTATCTGCAAGCGGGTTCGACAAAAAATGACAGCCTCTTCCAGATCTCTTTGGCAACAAATGGAACTGACTGTATCACGTAGTTAAAACAATAACGAATAATATACCTTTCACTTAAAAGAAAAACAACATTTACCCTTTAGCGCATTTGACATTCATACTTCCTAATACCGGAAATATTTAGATTTAATCCGTTTCTACTGATATGCATGCATGTGTTAACCTGTTTAACCTGTCAAATAATATACTAGGACATATTTGACATAAATTCTTGCCCGGAGAAGTTCAGACATGAGAAAATTCATACTCATGACACGTTTCCTATTTGTACACGTTTCCTGTTTGTACATGAAGGAAATGAAAGATTAAATCATGTATACGACGCCATCCTCGCAATGTTGTAAAATGTACTAAATTATGAAACAGAATATTATAACCTACATCACTGGAAATATCAAAAGCAAAATAAATGAGGGAAATGTAATTTTCCTGTCTCGCAAATTTATGTTTATTATCATTATGATTTTTTTTTTCGACCTAAGATCGAGTATTTTCCACATTGTAGAGTTTGATTTAAACGTTATACTAATAATATTTCATGGAATAAATACAGTATAGTCGTGATAATTTATCAATTTTCACCTGTAATATTTCGAATTGAAGAGGAACATTTTTATGATGTATTTTACCAGTTTTCTAAACGAACCTAAAATCATATTTTTGTACAGTTAGTATTATTATTCGATTATCATTATAGGACTATTAATCGTTTAACAGTGTTTTGCGTAGCTTGACGTTTGTCTCATCACATCCGACCAGGTTTAAGTCTAATTTGACATTTCGGTCTAATATACAGATTTTGTTAATATCATTTTGTATAGAATGATTTATAACAACTCTAAGCATGTGAAATCTCGATTGTTTTCATACCATTGATGTTCCAAGAATGCACAATGTAAATAACCACTAGTCAATATGATGAAAGTTGTATGTCAGATTACAGCATGTCCGAAAGCTAGACGAATATATGAAGCAAGCACTATCAAACCATACTCAATATCAGATAGAGGCATGGACATGTAGGCAAAATCAAAATGACAACTTGTCAGACAGAGACATGGGTACGCAACAAAGCCAGATTCAGTTTTTGCTTCAATATTGTTCCATAACTTAGAAGGAAACCACAGTATCCCTGTTAATAATGACAAATGTTGTTATAGTCTTTGTAAGCAACGACGTAACCATATTGAGGGTTACCGATTTGTTGGTGTTGTTACGGGAGCATGCCAGACGCCAACTTAAGAGAGAGTGATTTGCATCGTTGTCTTAATTTGTGCCAACGGCCCTTGAATAATAAGTGCAATGTACGAGGGCTGTTCAAAAATAACGTAGACTTTTGCTGCCAAAAGCCGCATATTGTTACATTTATGCTGATAGGCGAAGCGCGTAGCATGTTTTAATTACCATAGCTACGCGTAACAGGCGCCGTCATTTTCCATCTTATTTGAAACCGATAGCTAAAGTTCGTACTGATAGTATACTTGTTTGCCCGAAGATAGGCCAAAGTGCATAAATACGTCAGAGAGTATGGAGACATTCGGCAGTGGAAGGCGGAAGTAACAACCTTTTAACTAAGTGAGCATTACTGTTTATAATACGTACATGTAACGTCGTCATCGACTCGCATAGATAATCAGACAGTTGTTTAGTTATGTAGACATTTCGGCGAAGAGCAACTGAAATTTATGAACTAATGAAGCAGACGCCACAACAGTGTTTGGTCATCCGTGCCTTGATCTTCAAGTGGTACAAACTATTAGCAAATTGTCCAAAATTGCTTAAAGACAGGGAAGGTTTAGGGAGAAAGCAGAAAAGTCCATGATTCAAGGTTCACATCTCTGCACGACACCTTGGATAAAGACCAATTACTCACGTTGAGCACCCTGTCTGGGATGTATGGCATAAGTTTTTATTCTTTTTTTCAGTATTCTAACCAAACAGCTTATTATGTCTTAGGAATTGTTCATCAAAATTAATAAAAGAAATTTACAAATATAAATTAATCCTTTTCCAGATCTGTAAATTTTGGTATAATTGAATTTCTAGTACTTAGTTTACTTCATTTTTGCATAAAGAAGTTAAAACTGAATGTCACTGATCTGACTGCATGTATTTTCATTCTGTTGGTAATGTAAAACTGAGAACTGTTTTATCTTAATCAGCAGGTAGAAATAATATCGATATGTTAACTCACTCAGTCTGGTACTCAAGTAGGCTTAATGTACATATAAGAAGAAATATTCTTTTTAGTACCTTCACCATATACGATGTTTGCTACTTATGGTAAACTAAAACATACTTACGCATAAATGTGTAACAAAGGGTTAATCAGTCATTGGTTTTACAGAAGAACGATTATATAACTGTTATATTACTTGGTACAGATGCATTTTTGGGAAGCGTAGCCTTGCAAAAGTCGCCAAACTTCATATACCGACATTGGTGAATTAGTAGTTACAAATGCCGTTACTACCTTTCTCCATACATACGTTATAAAAGTAGTTCAGTACTTCTATCAAATTCAAGGGTCTGAGAGTAAACAGTACTATTAAGTGAATCAGTTGGATTTCTTGACGTGTAGAAAATATTGACTTTCAACATACTGATTTTTTTAATCTCACTTGTTTTTTGTTTTTTTTGTAAGATTTTTTAACAATTTGTTACACAGTTTTGTAAGATCTTTAAAATTTTGTTACACAGGTTTGTAAAATTAAAAAAAAAGTTACACAGTTTAGAAAATAAATATTTAACATTTTCTCTCTTTGTTCTTTTGGTTTTATGCATTGACATCTCACTTTCGAAGATCCTGCCATGATTGTCTGTCGAACCTGCTTTCAGTCTAGTCTGTTTGATTTTCTTAGAACCTTGCCAACGACATAAACAACCCCTATTGATTTTGGTGTCGAGGTCAAAGCGACCTTTAAAGCCTTCGTCTGCTTTTACTGAAAATCAGACTTCATACATACTGACATTGGTTCCCTATTAGATCTAGAGTCAAATCAAAGATTATGATTTGAGTAACCTTTACTGACTTTGGTCTGGATGTGGGTTACTTTTTGGGTTCAATGAGTTCAAAAAACTGGAAGCATTTTGTGAAATATTGCAAAATGATGGACTTTTTTCTTGCCTGGCTTCTCGATTAAAATGCATACCAGTTCAGCTACACTTCCCTACAGTCCTCTCAGGGCTTTGATTTACTAGAGTACGTTCCATCTTTTAGGCTGAGTATACCTTCACAGCAGTCTAGAATAAGATACCTCATTGTAATGAAGAAAGCCGTTGTTACTTTATAAGATCATGAAGTTTCGGGAAGTTCAATCGTTATGGGTGAGGGGCGTATAAGATATATAAAGAATGATAAGATACAATTCTATCTTAATTAAGAAGACATGAAAGTCGTGTAATCCCATTTTCTGTTGGAGTAATTTATGAATTTAAAGATAAATCAAATGCAAAGTACTTTGAAAAAAAAATGCACCGTGAAACTGCATTTGAGCTTTTTAGCCCACCATCATCAGATGGTGGGCTATTAAAATCACTCTGCGTCCGTGGTCCGTCCGTCCGTCCGTCAGTCCGTCCGTTAACAATTTCTCGTTATCGCATCTCCTCAGAAACTACTGGGGGGATTTTGACCAAACTTTGTCAGAAGGATGTATTAGTACCCTAGTTGTGTCCCCCTGAAAATCAGACTGGTTCAACAAAATTTTGAAAATCCTCTTGTCCAAAACCACAGAGCCTAGGGCTTTGATATTTGGTATGAAGCATCATCTAGTGGTCCTCTACCAAGATGGTTCAAATTATATCCCTGGGGTCACATGGTTTATATATACTTATATAGGGAAAAACTTTGAAAAACCTCTTGTCCAAAACCATAGGGCCTAGAGCTTTGATATTTTGCATGTGACATCATCTAGTTGTGTTCTACTAAGATTATTCAAATTATCCCCCTAGGGTCAAATATGGCCCCGCCCTGGGGGTCATATGGTTTACATAGACTTATATAGGGAAAATCTTCATGTCCAAACCGCAAAGCCTAGGGCTTTGATATTTGTTATGTAGCATCATCTCCTGGTACTCTACCAATTTTGTTTAAATTCTCCCCCTAGGGTCAAATATGGCCCCGCCCCGGGGGTCACATGGTTCATATAGACTTATATAGGGAAAAGCTTTTAAAACCTTGTCAATAACCTACAGCATTCAAATTTGGACCACATGTATAGCTTTGAGTGGGGAGATGAACATTGACATGAGTTGACCTTGATCTTGACCTAGTGACCTACTTTCACATTTCTGTACCTACAGCCTTCAAATTTGGACCACATGCATAATTTTGTGCACCGGAAAAAACTTTGACCTTGACATTGACCTAGTGACCTAATTTGACATTTCTGAAGGCACAGGCTTCAAATTTGGACCACATGCATAGTTTTGTGTTCCGAAATAAAATTTGAACTTGACATTGACCTAGTGACCTACTTTCACATTTCTCAAGCTACAGCCTTCAAATTTGGACCACATGCATAGTTTTGTGTACCGAAAAAAACTTTGACCTTGACATTGACCTAGTGACCTACTTTCACATTTCTCAAGCTACAGCCTTCAAATTTGGATAGGGAAAAGCTTTTAAAACCTTGTCAATAACCTACAGCATTCAAATTTGGACCACATGTATAGTTTTGAGTGGGGAGATGAACATTGACATGAGTTGACCTTGATCTTGACCTAGTGACCTACTTTCACATTTCTGTACCTACAGCCTTCAAATTTGGACCACATGCATAGTTTTGTGTACCGAAAAAAACTTTGACCTTGACATTGACCTAGTGACCTACTTTCACATTTTTGAAGGTACACGCTTCAAATTTGGACCACATGCATTGTTCTGTGTTCTGAAATGAAATTTTACCTTGATTTTGACCTAGTGACCTACTTTCACATTTTTCAAGCTACAGCCTTCAAATTTGGACCACATGTTTAGTTTTGTGTACCGAAATGAAATTTGACCTTGACATTGACCTAGTGACCTACTTTCACATTTTTCAAGCTACAGCTATGAAATTTGGACCACATGCATAGTTTTGTGTACTGAAAAAAACTTTGACTTTGACATTGACCTAGTGTCCTACTTACACATTTTTCAAGCTACAGCCATGAAATTTGGACCACATGCATAGTTTTGTGTACCGAAATGAAATTTGACCGCGATATTGACCTAGTGACCTACTTTCACATTTTTCAATCTACAGCCTTCAAATTTGGACCACATGCATGGATTTGTACCGAAATGAACTTTGATCTTGAGATTGACCTAGTGACCTACTTTCACATTTCTCAAGGTACATGCTTCAAATTTGGACCACATGCATATTTTTGTGTTCTGAATTGAAATTTGACATTGATTTTTATCTAATACCTACTTTCACATTTCTCAAGCTGCAGCCTCCAAATTTGAAGCACATGCATAGTTTTGTTTACCGAAATGAACTTTGACCTTGAAATTGATCTTGTGACCTACTTTCACATTTCTCAAGCTACAGCTTTCAAATTTGGACCACATGCATGGACCACATGCACAGTGGTGTGTACTGAAATGAAATTTGACCTTGATTTTGACCTTGAGCTAGTCTTGAAATTTGGAACAATCAAAAATGGCTCAATGGTGGGCGCCAAGATCACTCTGTGATCTCTTGTTATAGGTTATTACCAAACAAAGTATTTTAACAAAAATGATATATAAATATGAACTAATGTTTGATTAATGTAAATAAGTGTAGATCCATTATAAAAATGCTGCTTCTCTGTTCACTAGTCCCAGTATAAATGACTGAACCACCGAACTTATAAGCCAACAATACGTCACTAATTTGTCCAAGGTAAATTGGTTCTTATTCAAAATTCACCAAATTTACGAAGACATGAACCACGGATTTTGGTATTTGCCACGTACCTACAACAACTCTGAGTCTAGGTACAGGTATCCCTACGGAATCCTGTTGGAGCATTCGTCGCGTTGTTTTGTTCAGTCAATCGCTCATACATACAAGTCTCAACGATTATGAATTTATTTTACGCTCAAATATCACCACACATGATCTCTCCTAAAAAGCTTTATATTGCCATTTGACTTGAAACGTAATGACTATATTTATCGTATACCTATATAAATTCTGTCAAAAATAAAGCTTGCATTTCACAAGTAAATATGTTATTTAGCGCACATGGCTCATCTAATGAGACAGACCAGATGCTAGCAGGCCAAGCACTAAAAGCCATTTTCAAAATGAATGAATACTATATAAATTTACAGACCTACAACCTAAGCAAACGCTTGATCTTATTGACAAACTCATATTACCAATAATTAATTATGCTTCAGAAGTATGGGGATTACACTTAGGTTTTTGTAAAAGGTTACTTGGTGTTAAAGTCACAACCTAGAACTCTTTCATTTATGGAGATACGGGTAGAATGAATCGTCAAACTGGCAGAAATTTAAACATTACAAAATACTGGTTCAAAATCTTTAACTCTAATAAGGTTAACTATATTAAACAAGTCTATAATTGTTTTAAAAGTTATGTTGAGTTAAATCCAGAGAAAATAAATTTGGTCTTACAGGTTACACATATATTATCAAGGTTAGGTTATTATGAGATGGCTTTCGCAGGGAGTAGGGGATGTCAACATATTTCTGCGTCAGTGGAAACAACGTATTGAGGACATACATGTACAAGAGTTAAGAACAAGTTTCAATGAATCGAGTAGAGCTATATTTTATAGAAATATATTTGACTTCAAATTTAACGAATATCTGGACATTATAACTTTTTAAAAAAAAATCAATTTGCACTGTCTAGATTAAGATTAGCCTCTCATAGACTTGCAGTGGAAACAGGTAGATGGAGAAAACCAGAAAGTATCCCTCATGATGACCGTAAATGTACAAGGTGTAATGCACTTGAGGACGAATATCATTTTGTTATGAAATGTCAGCATTTCTTAAGCCTACGAAAACAGTATATCAGAAATTATTTCTTGCGCCACCCAAGCTTTTTTAAGTTTTTACAGTTACTTAAAAATGAAAACGTACGTATTTTTTTCATTTATAGAAGTAAGAAATAATACAAATAGGTTCTAAAGGTATGTAGACGTACACTTGTGATATACCTATAGCTGTTGTCTAAATTTGAACTTTACTTGTTAACTTTCTATTTTTGTACGAAATTTATGCATATCAGCACTAACTTATGTTTAAACAACTATTCCAAACACTACTTGATCTAATACATGCTGTCTCTCCCGTTAAAACAATTCATTTAGACAGTGAAACTTATATCCAATTTGTACTTTTCGTCATCTTGCCATACCATGTTTTAGATTATGAATTGTATATGATGTTATGCTCGTAAATATTGTCAGATTTATTGCATAATAAAACTGTTCTATATTCTAGTCTATGAACAGGCAGAAATAAAAAACCGTATTATACCTTTTGTATTGTATGTTGCCGGACTACGTTCATTTAAAATGCATGACCTGACACTGTTCTATAAACACACAAGAACTTCACTCATTTCTATTTTAACATCGACAAATATTGAAGATTTCGTTCGATAACAAAACAACAAACATAAAGATAGTGATACATAATAAAAGGGTCAATACAATAATAGCTAGGTCTGGGATTTTGTATTCGACTCTCGTGGATTTTGCAAGGACGGATAACACTTGGCGCTTGTTCGCCTTGTGAGATCCAATCTGGCAAAATCCGCTTGAGCCGAATACGGCATCCCAGATCGAGCTACTATTATAATAACCATATTATATACACTGTATATGCACTTTCATCAGTTGAACAAACGGCTGGCAAGCCCTCTTAGCTTAATAGGGAGAACACAGATGTACGGATCGCGGGGTCGTGAATTCCGGTCAGGGTGTATGTTCTCCGTGACAATTTGATAGATCGTGTTTCATGAAATCATTCATCCTCCACATCTGATTCATATGGGGAAGTTAGAAGTTACTTGCGGAGAACATGTTTGTACTGGTACAGAATCAGGAACACTGGTTAAGTTAACTGCCCGCTGTTAAATAACTGAAATACGGTTGAAAAACGGCGTTAAACTCAAAACAAAATGAACAAACGACAGTCATTTAGTTAATTTCTATTTACAACTCCTAACTTGAAGCTCTTAATTAAAAACACACCTGCTGTTGGAAGTAGGTAATTTACTTCTCTTTGAGAAACTTAAGTTACAGTTAATGCACAATAAAACTGCACAAACCGTTTAACTACATAATGCCGAATCGTGTGAAATGACAAAAATGATAAATATGTTTTGTTCACTTCAAAAGAAATGCACATAAATATCATTATCGCATGCTCAGTGTAATGATACAAAGCTAATTATTTAAATTAATGCGT
Source organism: Mercenaria mercenaria (assembly GCF_021730395.1). Lineage (NCBI taxonomy): Eukaryota > Metazoa > Mollusca > Bivalvia > Venerida > Veneridae > Mercenaria > Mercenaria mercenaria. The sequence continues at coordinate 7,789,962 of NC_069378.1, forward strand.
CACGATTGTCTTTGTGTACCCCATGCACTGGAGTTCCACTACCAGGGCTATAGTGTACATGGCGGTAAGGCAAACATTGCGAATTTGAAGATCAGAGGATTTAACGGGTTCCAAGTGCAACTGTATCACTAATTTTGAAGGTTCGAAAAAGAAATGTATTTTGAAAGTTTGACGAAGATACATGATTTCTACATTTGGTACCAAAATTGAATGTGAGCACATGTTGTGAGATTTTAAAGCTATAACAGAGACTAGTAAGGCAGGTTTTCTCTCTATACCAAATCGAAGTAATCTAATATAAGTTATTATTATCTAATGGAGAGTAGACCATTATAACTAATTGCCATTAATCGAATAGACTTAAAAACAAATACATTGTATTCTTTATCCCGAAAAGTTTCCAACTATTGCAACCAAACGCTTAACCATTCTCTTCCAACAGAAACTATTTTCCCGTTTTATCTCTCTACAATTCTGAAAAAAAGACGGTTTTTTTTCTTTTTTTAAGTTGGTCCATTTATCCGTTCAATATACAATTTTCTTATCCGTTCAATATGTAACTTCCGTTTAACCGTTCAATATATAACTTCCTTATCCGTTCAATATATAACTTCCATATCCTTTCGGTATATAACTTCCTTATCCGTTTCATATGTAACTTCCTTATCCGTTCAATATGTAACTTCCGTCAAATATATAAATTCCTTATCCGTTCAATATGTAACTTCCGTTTAACCGTTAAATATATAACTTCCTTATCCGTTCAACATATAACTTCCTTATCCGTTCAATATATTATTTCCTTATCCGTTCAATATGTAACTTCCGTTTAACCGTTAAATATATAACTTCCTTATCCGTTCAACATATAACTTCCTTATCCGTTCAATATATAATTTCCTTATCCGTTTAATATGTAACTTCCGTTTAACCGTTCAATATATAACTTCCATGTCATTTTCATTGGTAACTATGTTTGCCTATGATTACAATGACCTTTGTTGGTAAATTGAATGTTTATTGAGCTATAACTATATTTTTTGCTGAAGTTAATCACTCAGATACGAAGAATATGGCCAAACAACCTCAGCAGGCTATTTTAACAAGATATTTTGTGTACTCAAGGTTAAAAGTTCTAAATTGTTTATTTATACAGAATATAACATTAATTATAAAACAACACACAGAAAATCAGCATTTAACGTTTGTAAAATCCTACAAACAGAAAATTCTACTATTCCTTTCAAAATATTCATCGACTAAAGCGCGACAAGAAGATCGGAAAAATGCTGCGTTTCTGTGGGATTTATTTCCCTTTGCTTACACCACGGGTTAAACTACGGTGTTCCGTTTGGACAATCGTGACTTTTTATTTAATACTAAACCGCGATGCACGATGGTACGATGACGAAAACGCGATGGCGCGATGGCACGATGATGAAACAACGATGGCTCGATGGTGAAAACGCGATGGCACGATGATGAAATCGCGATGGTGCGACGGTAGATGGTGAAATGTCGATGTAATATCGCGTTTTCATCATCGTACCATCGCGTAATCACCGTCGTACCATCGCGTTATCACCATCGTACTATCGCATTTTCACCATCGTACCATCGCCTTCCGGTGGTCATGTGCAGTGGTACAGTATATGTGTCAGTAAAATACAGGCTTGATATAATCTCATTTTTACATTGCACTATGTACCTTCTACATCCTAACAAGAATAAGCTGAGTTTGAATAATACCATGTGACTATTACACCCAGCTTTTTATTTACTTTCATGCATACATAAAATACAAAGGACGTGGCGTTGAAGATTTTACAATTTTAATGAACTGAGCACTTAACATTTTGTAAAACAGCATAATCTAAATGGTAAATTTCTCCTCACAGTATACATTGAGATACATTCATCTATAATAATTGTTGACAAAACTACAACTGTACGGCACTACGCATTTCTAATCAGAAGGCGATGGTACGATAGTGAAAACGCGATGGTACGATGGTGAAAACGCGATGGCACGATGGTGAAACCACGAGGGTACGATGACGAATGACACTATGGTGAAAACGCGATAGTACGATGGTGAAAACGCGATGGTACGATGATGATAACGCGATGGTATGATGGTCAGAGACCACCAATTCCAAAAAGTACAGGGAACTTACTGGGAATAAGGTAAGTGTATACCTGGGAATAAGGTTACGTCTGTGCGTTCTGATTGGTCAGTCATGTAAACAAACCCAGGAAGTGATTATTTTTTCAAAATTGATATTTTTCACTGCATTTACAGTATTTTATTATACATTTTGACAAAATTTGCTACATTTTATGTGTATTGAAAAAAAGTTTTATCAAACGAATTTCTCCCGCCATGTCAATGATGTAAACAGGGGGTCATCTCATTCACACGAAAATTACTTAAATAAAGTATCACTATTCATATGTTTTTCGTCCGATATTTTGGTAGAACTAAGATAGTTCTTGAAAAACTTGTAATTAGATATACATGCTTCGATGTATGGAAGGCCGTACACGCCATAATGTTACAATGTAAGTCTATGGGAAAACAATTGGTGGTCTCTGACCTATAGGTGAAAACGCGATGGTACGATGGTGAAAACGCGATGGTGCGATGGTGAAAACGCGATGGTACGATGATGAAAACGCGATATTACATCGACATTTCACCATCGTATCATCGCGATTTCATCATCGTGCCATCGCGTTTTCACTATCGTACCATCGTTGTTTCATCATCGTGCCATCGCGCCATCGTGTTTTCGTCATCGTACCATCGTGCATCGCGTTTAAGTATTAAATAAAAAGTCACGATTGTCCAAACGGAACACCGTACTAAACCAAAAATGCCAATTACTCAAACATGCCCAGACATCTTAGAAACAAAGTATGTTATTCTTCTAGCCCTTTCATAATATTGCACATTTACTTTATTCATGTTCGAAGAAAACAAATTCTTCACTATTTATTATGCGGTAGATTTTTGGTTGTTGTCTTTGACCAGGATGACACCATCAGACGTCCAGCAGCTGTCAATCTTCCTCTGTTTCACCAATAATCTCGCCGTATAGAATGCAAAGCTACGTTGTTTGGTCAAGTCTTCGTTAATGTACGTTCTTTATTTGAGGGCAACAGCGACAATATTTTCAAGAGCCTTGCCACTAAAATTCTATGTTGTTCTTGTCACTTCTCATGGATGGTTTCTTCTTCTTTTTCTTCTTTTATAATAATGGCAAACGTTCAGTAATGAAATATTATGGCCATGCGTGCGTGTGTGTGTGTGTGTGTGTGTGTGTGTGTGTGTGTGTGTGTGTGTGTGTGTGTGTTGTGGGGGGGGGGGGGGGGTTAAAAAGTTTAGTTTAATAATATTTTATTGTATTTGTTATTAGGCATTTGTACAATAGTATGAACACAAAAGTAAGTAACATATACAAATGGATTGGGCCACGAGTTATATCAACATCAGCAAACGGCCCGTTCCGTTAAAAAGTGAAAGAACCACCTGCTTTTCCAAGCTACTAAGTCCGTCCCAGTTGATGATAAAAATGTGCAATACCTAAAGACAACTTTAGGTCCCTGTCTTGATAAAAAAAATGTACACACATACATAGGCCTACTGCGTTGTAAATGTTTTAACAGGAGCGAAAATATGTGTTAATCGAAAGATTCTCGCGCTCACGTGCTGTTAAAACAGCTTTTTATATATGCGCATTTCGCGGCAAAGTGTAAACGCATTATTGCCCTAAAACGGATAATTCAAAAGGAAATGACGCCAACGTTAAAGAACAATGCAGGTGTTCTTCTCGCTAAATGACGTTGAGGAATAATTTATTCTTTAATGCTAGAATAGCGATAACGCATGTTCATTTAATGTGTTGTAAAAACTTCAGAATCCCTCGGGACACTTTGACCAGTACCCTCGCCCCAACGGGCTCGGGCAGCAACTAGTCCCTCGGGATTCTGTCGATGTTAAAATACGAAAAAAATGCGTTATATAATACAAGTGCGAGGTTGGCTAGCTGTAAATCAAATAACAGCCTAGGAACAAAAAGGAGCAAAACACAACCGCTTCACACTGATACATATGTATTTTCACATTAAATGTTATGTCCTACGATGTGCAGTGATAAGAGGGTTTATATCATTGGTCATAACATTGAAGTTAATCGATTTGGTTTTCTTCCCCAAAAACCTCAGCCACACTGTTTTACGAACCTGCAAGAAAAAGTAGTGACGGGTACAACCTTTTGTAATCATATGCTCTACAATTAGTTTTATTCTGTCCTCAAAAAAAAAAATTAAGACGTGTATTTAAACAAGAGCTGTCTAATGACAGCGCGCTCGACTATTCGAAGAATTGATTGAAGAATGGGGTCAAAATATTTCCACAGATATTCAGACAAAAGAAATAAATAGATTAGACAAACAATGTTCCTGTATTTCTTTGATTTCGATAAGTCTTGCACTAAATGGCAATGTATGAACCAATTTCAAAGTCCAAAAAGCGCCATAATTCAGTCAAAATAGTTATGTACTCTTGCCTACAGATGGAAATCATAATGATAAACAAGTGTTCAAAGTTTAAAAGCCATATGTCAAATAGTTTTGACAAAAGGTGGACTTGTATGAAAACAGAACCAATTTCGAAGTCCAGAAAGGGCCATAATTCAGCAAAAATAGATGACAGAGTTATGTACTCTTTCCTACAGACAGAGACTATTATACTAAACAAGTGATAAAAGTTTCAAAGCCATATGTCAAACACTTTACAAAAAATATGAACTGGTACGGAAAACTTAACCAAGATTTCTAAGTCAAAAGGGGCCATAATTCAGCCAAAATCCTTGATGGAGTTATGTACTCTTGCCTATAACTGGATATGGTGATGGTAAACAGGTGTTGAAAGTTTCAAAGCTTTATCTCAAAAGACTTTGTCAAAATATGAACTGGTACGAAATATTAACCCAGATTTCTAAGTCAAAAAGGGCCATAATTCAGCCAAAATCCTTGATGGAGTTATGTACTCTTGCCTATAACTGGATATGGTGATGGTAAACAGGTGTTGAAAGTTTCAAAGCTTTATCTGAAAAGACTTTGTCAAAATATGAACTGGTACGAAATATTAACCATGATTTCTAAGTCAAAAAGGGCCATAATTCAGCCAAAATCCTTGATGGAGTTATGTGCTCTTGCCTATAACTGGACATGGTAATGGTAAACAAGTGTTGAAAGTTTCAAAGCTTTATCTCAAAAGACTTTGTCAAAATATGAACTGGTACGAAAAACTTAACCAAGATTTCTAAGTCGAAAGGGGCCATAATTCAGCCAAAATACTTGATGGAGTTATGTACTCTTGCCTATAACTGGCCATGGTGATGGTAAACAAGTGTTGAAAGTTTCAAAGCTTTATCTTAAAAGACTTTGTCAAAATATGAACTGGTACGAAAAACTTAACCATGATTTCTAAGTCAAAAGTGGCCATAATTCAGCCAAAATCCTTGATGGAGTTATGTACTCTTGCCTATAACAGGCCATGGTGATGGTAAATAAGTGTTGAAAGTTTCAAAGCTTTATCTCAAAAGACTTTGTCAAAATGTGGACTGGTACGAAAAACTTAACCAAGGTGTGACGCCGACGCCGACGCCGACGCCGTGGTGAGTAGGATAGCTCTACTTATTCTTCGAATAGTCGAGCTAAAAATGAAACTTTTTTACGGTGTTCATGCGAAATGAGGGACAGATTCCATGACTCGCGGAACAACTACGACGTCATCTAAGAACGTTGAAATTGAATAATTTGATAAAACGCCTATTTTTATACAATGATATATTCAATGGCATTGTACATTATAATGATAATAATAGTTACTATAACAATATCAATAATGACAATAATAACAATAACAGCCTTATTGTAATAAAGTATAAATAAAGTTTATTTACGAATATTCGAATTTGATTTTCATATTCGAATATCGACCGAGTTTCGAATATTCGAATATTTGAACATTCGCTCCCATCCCTATAATAAACAGTCCTGCTCGCATCCCTCTCCTTGAGGTCATTTTTCCCCTATTGCAAATACCAGTGCTTAAAGCATCTGATACGCCCAGACGGGCTGCATATAGAGGTTCAAACCTCCCGGTTAATGGTGCCATCATATACTACTTAAGAAAGAAGTACCAATAGAGCTTTACCAGCAAGTGTGTTTATTAAACAAACCTTTCAGATATAAATGTTGAAATGTAAAACCTTTTACAAAGAAAGTTTTCGCATGATAAACAGTTATCAAAAAAATTTAAAGCCCTCAACAGACGGTAGGTTCTAGTTGTACAGCCCAAAAAATAAACACGAATCTGAATATAAAATGGCTTCCAATGCATAATGGAAAAAGGATGACACTGAAAAGTTAAATGATTTGAGCCGCGCCATGAGAAAACCAACATAGTGCGTTTCCGACCAGCATCCGCGCAGTCTGGTCCATGCTGTTCGCTAACGGTTTCTCTAATTGCAATAGACTTTGAAAGCAAACATCATTGATCCTGACCAGACTGCGCAGATGCACAGACTGGTCTGCATCCATGCTGGTCGCAAAGCCACTATGTTGGTTTTCTCATGGCGTGGCTCATTTGTGTCATGCGTAATCAAATTCATGGGACATAAAAAGGTGAATATTATTTTTTATTATTAATAGTTACATTCTTTTCAGTACCTGATGCACTATGTTTACTAGGTAAATCTTTGTGATTTATATGGGAATGGAATACTGTCTGTATGTGAAAAATGTACAGTTTCAAAACATCTTTGAGATAATTAGTGTTGTACAACAAAAACCTACCATCTGTAGAGAGCTTAAGTCAAGACTTAAGATTTACGAAATCAAGGAATAGTATCGTACACACGATAATATTTGGCTGTACATCTAAAATTTAATTGGTGTTGTAAAACAAAAACCTACTGTCTGTTGAGGGCTTAAGATTTTTTTTAATGTGTCAAGTGATTTACTTTTGCGTAGTTTCTAACGGCAGTTCATTCCAAAGTTTGGACCAACAGTACAGAAACTTCTATCGTTGAATGTTTTGCACTTGTGTATGGAACAACATAACGACATTCAGAACTTTCAAACGATCTCAAACCTTGTCTACTAGGAATATACTCTGTAAGCAATTCTGTTAAGTACAGAGGAGCTCTGTAAGTGTGACAGCTATACATGAAAGAGAGTATCTTGAACTCAATTCTTGCCTTCACCGGCAACCAGTGTTTACAAGTGGTACAATGCTTGTTAAGAACCTGTTAAGGACAAGTTTTGCGCAGATGTTTTGAATACCGTCGGCGTTGCATCTTACACACTTCACAGTTAGCTACACCATACAGTATGACATTGCAATAATCCAGATGTGAAATAACTAGAGAAAAAATTAAAATTTTATTTGCTGCTTTTGTTAAGTCTAGGTAATTCAACATGGCAGTACGAAATTTGCGATTTATATGATCTTTAAAGTTCAAGGTTTCGTCAAGAAACAATTTGTAAAACATTTGTCCAATTGAGGTCTGCTACCAAACATAATAAATTCAGTTTTGGAAGTGTTCATTTTCAGTTTGTTTCTATTCATCCAGTCATTGATTACAACTGCGCACCTTTCAAGATCTCCCTACGGAAAAAGGACGAAAGCTTTTATTTGCTATATGATCATTCTCATAGCAAATTAGGGATCAAGAACGTTCTCCCTGACTAAACGCGGACGTCGTCAAAACAGCGGTATGTTATCACTAAGCAGCGTTGACGTAACCGTTCGCGCCTTTCGTTTTGCTGCTCATACGAAATGAACGTCATAATTATCAATTGAAAAGAATAGGGCGAATGTCAATATAGGTTATTGTAACATAATAGAAAAAAAACCTTTGAAGATTTTCACAAAATAAATTTCATAATCGGACAGAGAATCTTTCACAAGGTTAACACTTAAAACATTTTTGACGCATAAATTTGATGGAAATTTCAATGTAATTTTCATGTAGTGCGAGTCAAACAGCCAGTCAGAATTTAGAAGCTGAAGTAGATCTCTATGCGCGGCCCATGAGATGTTGAGTAGGTATTGTAGATAGCCCCAAGGAAGGCTGTTTGGTAGCCCTGTTTCGGCAGGTGGAAAATCATCTATTCGTCTACACAACAGTGCAAGGCGCTGACAACAATGCAAGGCACTGGATTTTTCTTCGATGATCACACTGCAGCTGTCATATTTACTTGTTGTTGCCATCACTGCCAGCCTCTGGTGCTGGCTGTAGTGTTTCAAAAAAGTTGGACAGATCTGCCTGGTCTGGCGCTTGTTAACCATTACTTTGCTACATTTCTATAATGAACTTGTCCATCCTTCAGATTGGACAGTACCAGTAACTGTTTAAAGGGGTGCTTACAAAAAACATACTGACTGAATGGCGTACAGTGCAGATCATGATCAGACTGCACGTATGATCTACACTGGTCGTAAAGGCAGAATCAGTCGAGACCAGCAGGCTAAAGGTTAAAAATACAATACTGACGTAAGTATGACAGGTTTAGTGAGCCTTATTCTGTCACGGGTGTTTGTTGCTGTTCAGTTACATACACTGGGATAGGGCCTATATAGGGACAGACCTATGCAAATGTTATGATATCTGAACATTTTCTCATTTTTGTGGTATGATCTGAAAACTATTTCCAGTCAATAACTGGATCTCCAGTTGTTCTTGATGCCAATAGGTCAAAGTTACCTCGCGGTTAAGAAAAAAAAATTCCGATCAAAAACAACTGTTAACAAGAACCATCAAATTTCATGAGATGATTACCAAAGGTCAGTTTATAACCTATATTGTTTAGCGGTCATTACATATGGCCAACATTCTTAACATTATTTTCTATGTTAAGTTGATGACTTCTACTTTTTTAATGGGCTAGGGTTAAATGGGGTTTGGGGGTCAAATGTCGCAGGAGTGTAATAGAGCCATTACATTAAAATGATAATACGTATGTACACTTAGTGCAATACAGCTTTGAAGTCGACGTCCTTTATGGTATAGGAGACGTTGGTAAAATTGACCTGCTTATGTATTGTAAAAGAAAGTAGAATTTTGATATTTTGACAGAAAAAGCTATCATGTGATAATAAGAACATTACGTTTGTGACTTACCACACTGAATTTATTAAACGAAAGTGCCTCGTATTTTTTATTATTTTATTCAACTTGTTTAATAAATTCAATATTTATAGGTTATTAACTTTGTATCTGGATATATGCACGAGTTCTGTAGCGGTAATATTTCGCAACACGAAAGAACGAGTGCATACCATCCACATACAAAGTTGATAACCTTTTTACTACATACCAACAATCAAATAATTAATTAATGTCTAAATTATCGTTCTGTAACTAAAGACAGGAAAATACGAAAAGAATTTCTCTGAAAATGTAACAAGAGGGTCATGATGACCCTGAATCGCTCACCTGAGTAATATGAGCCACATGTTTCAAATGACAAACTGATCCTAAAATATTAGAAAGTAGGTCAGTAGGTCAAATTCATGGTCACTGAAAGACAGTGTTAAGATCGATGTGCAAAACTGTACATGTCATCCAAATTTCAAGGCTGTATCTTAAAAAACAAGAAAGTAGGTCAGTTGGTCAAGGTCACAGTCAAGTGATCCCTAATCGCTTTGTTATCAGGTAATTGTAACTAAACAGTCTAGGAAATATTTTTCGGTAATTTTTCCTATATAACTCATAATTATAACAAGTAACCCCCAGGGTGGGGCAGGGCCTCTTTTCAACCAAAGGGCATAATTTGAACAGTCTTGTTAGAGATCCCTTAGGCAATATAACGCACCAAGTATCAAATGCCTAGGCCTTGAATTTTCAGACAAGCAGATATTTAATTATTTTCCTATATAAGTCTATGTTAAACTTGGTACCCCCAGGGCTGGGGCTCTTTTCACACTAGCGGCATACGATGAACAATTTTGGTAGAGAAACATTGGGGAAGGCAACATACTCAATATCAAAAGCATAGGCCTTGCAGTTTCAGGCAAGAGATTTTTAAAGTTTTTTTTTCCTATTTAGTTCTGTGTAAAACATAAGACCCCCGGGGCTGAGCCTCTTTTCACCCCAGGGGCACAATTTGAGCAATTTTGGTACATCATGTGGTTTTAGAAAAATAATGATTTTTTTTACTATACAAGTCTATCTAAAACTTGTGACCCCCAGGACGGGGTCTCTTCACCCCAAGGGCACAGTTTGAACAATATTGATAGAGGACCATAAGATGATGTCACAAGTCAAATATCAAGGCTCTAAGCCTTGCGGTTTTGGATAAGAAGAATTTTTAAGTTTTTCTTTTCGGTTGCCATGACAACCAGAGTTCTGCATGGAATTAAATTCTTTGAACAATTTTTAAAGGGGACCGGTAAAATTCTGCCCAGTGGTTTTCAAGAAGATTTTTTAGAAAATGTTGACGGACGGACAACTGACAACGGATATTGAGCGGTCAAAAAAGGTCACCATGAGCCTTTGGCTCAGGTGAGCTAATAAACAAATCAAACTGATGTGCATTAATATTTTCTGCGGTCTTAGGTATGTAATATGAAAAGACACTTATGTAATATCCTCTATATTGCCCACCCAATTTTAGTTGCTTGCTTTAACAAATTTCTTGTTAAAGCTTCAAAAACAAAAATCTAGGTGAGTAGGTTATGGTAAAGATTATTCAAGGTAACTACTGAAATCTGTCCTAAAATTATACTGGTAATACAAATCTCTTTGCTGTAGCTTCTTTTGTTTTGTTTTATTCATTTTTATTTGTTTACGCTGCGCTGCGTAGTTATGACTGTTTCCAGTCTAACTAATCAATCGTAGGCCCAGCGAGATTTGAATTTTGAGACCTGTTGCCAGATACCACGGTGTATGATCAATCCTATATTGTTGGTACAAAACTTGCGGTGCCTTCACTTTTTGGTATAAGCAACGAACTTTTACGTACAAAAATGTAAACACGCCATGGAGCAGGAGGCGAATACGTGAAAAAATACGACTTTAGAGACGTAAGTTGATTTTACTGATGTTGGCACGGAACTTAAGTAACTTCTAAGCTTCCACCTGCATGAAAACAAAATGAAAAGCTTCAGCAGTTTTCGCCAAATAATCGTTACAGTTTGAGCACTGCTGTACAAATGCAGCAAATGTAAATCGTTTATTGTATTTTTTCAATGATTCATGATGTTTTGAGCATAGTTTTTTACAAATATATTCAATTTTTATCCGTACAAACAGTAAAAGAAAAGAAACCATTTTTTAAAACCAATTTCTACTCTTAAAAGCACGATTTCATCAAAATATAAAGCACCTATATTTTACGCATAACACTAAACTGAAGCACCTCCGTTATTTTCAAAACTTTAATGTAATATCTAGCAATTATATATTTTGTTTTTCAGTGCCAAAGCTCGGAAGCGACGTTCTTCGCTATTTTGGCTCCATAAGCCAAAACGAAGAAGATCATTGACAGACTGTGTAGATGTGTTAACTCCAAAAAACATAGCTACGCAATCCATTGCTGCTCATCACACTATTTACAGAGTTATTGTATGAAACAAATGTATAGTCCATGCATTAAGCCGGAATGTGGTAAATGCTTTCTTTTAAGAATACTTCGTGTTGAAGTAACTGATTGGGCTCAAGTTATGAAATAAAGACGAATCTGAGAATAAATGGACGATAAATAAGGCCACTACAGGTCCGACTTACCTTGTTTATCCAAGAATCATAGGAAAAGTTAGGTGCTTGTATGCACCAGTGAGTTGAAGAGGCGACTTTTGTACCAACAATATAGGATTGATCATACACCGTGGATAGGCTACAGGTCGGCGCCTGGATCGATTCCAAAGAATAAGATTCATATGATATAGTTAAAAAGGGACCTTAATTCAAGGCCCGGGTGTTATTTTGGAACATGTCTGGGTCTTGGCTGGAGTATTTATTGTTATTGTATTGTTTTTAAATGTTATACCCCCTAAAACTGTGTCTAAATTTCCGGAATAATAAATAGGTTATGAAATATATATTTAAATTTATTATATTTTGTCATCCAGGGTAAGAGCCGCGACTACCTTACTAACACTCCTGAAGCGCCTGAGAAAAACTGCCACTGACCATGAACTACATCTATACACTAAAGCTTTATTTTATTAATATTAAAACTTTAAAAACACGTCTAAAACATACCGATTGTTGACAGTACACAGGTTATTTATAGATTACACGCCACGCCTACTGCATAATTGTGTCATATCGATAAATATGCTTACTCTATATGCGCTAAACATTCAATGTGTTTCACCGATACCGTTTTACTATATTTTTAAAATGCTGTCGTTTTGTCATTTTTTATGTTTTTCCGATCTGTTTTTTGTACTTTATAGTCCAAAGTCTGAATTTAATGATTATATCGGTATTAGTTACTTTACATATTACATGTAAAAGATATTTACGATCGCGCTGTATGAAATTTTGCGGTTGTTTTTATCAAAATTCGACCGTTTCTAAGTGATTTTGGTTATTTTAATGATATTATCTTCCTAAAAGTGCTCTAGCAATATAGCTATATGTGTTCTTTAGCGATTCTGCAAATTTGAAGATAAACTATATATTAATAAATGTTTTACACGCGAATCCTCAAACTCCAACGCAGTGATCTCCCTTGCCGCTTCGCTCATTGATCAATGAGCGAAGCGGCAAGGGAGATCACTGCGTTGGAGTTTGGCGAATCCTGTGTACCCGTCGCCTAAATTACGCGTAAGAATTTTTACTTAAAATTTACCTGTTTACCTGTTGTTTGTTTACCGTTGTGTGTCGACGTCTGTATGTTTCCGGCTCATCATCACTACTGGATTTTCCTATGGTGGCGTCTTTCTCGGACTGGGTCATGCTTATGCATGCCACCATAGGTCCCTATCACATATATACATTGCTGACCATTACTTTAAATTATTTTTATAGCTTTATTTGATATTGTTTGCTTATGATTTCATGATTTTATTACTGTTATTATAGAATTTGTATAAAAAAGGTTAAAATTGAATAAAAGTTGGTTAAAAAGCTAACTAAAATTTGATAAAATTTGATAAAATCAGAGTCGGTCTTTGCCGAAAGACGAAAACACAAAGACTTATTTCTGATTTTTATTTTGCCTAAAGTTTTTAATAAAATTAAGTTATAAAAATATATTTAAAACTAATTTAGTAAAAACAGGTGACCATCCTTGCCGAAATGTAAAGTGTTTGCAAGGATGTGTCTCCTAGTTTTAAAATCATTGTCTAAAATTAGCCTAGTTATGGCTTAAAATTACGTATATGTTTAAAATTAGAACAATTTAAAAGATACTGGTTGCTAAAATAGTATTTGGCCTTTTGATTATTATATAAAACAATAAAAATAACATATGGATATATACAAACTAAAAGTAAAGTACTATAATATAAATTATAATGTTAAAACCCTTTGCTGTAGCTTCAAGTCATGGTCTGTATATATACCAATGTAAAACTGTTAAACCTCTGGACACTGTCAATTTTGACCCTAGGGTTATGATTTGAACAAGGCAGTCTGAAAGACAGCTAAATCCCCCATCACTGGTATGGATAGTGAAAGGGTAAACCTTTGACCTTGAGCTGTGACCTTGACTTTGAACTGACATGGCTGACCAATAAATTCTGCACATCATCTAGATGAGATGATTATTTGACCCAAGTTTCATGAAAATCCTAAAAGAAGTTTAGGAGATAGGGAGCTCAAACCTTTGACCTCAAGTTGTGGTCTTGACCTCGAGTTGACATGGCTGACTCATGAGTTCTTGATGAGGTTATCATTTGACCCAAGTTTAATGTAAATCCTTCAAGGGGTTTAGCAGATACAGAGTGGACACAAAATGGAAGGCTCAAATCCTTGACTCTAAGTTGTGACCTTGACCTTGAGCCGGCATGGCTGACTCATCAGTTCTGCACATCGTCTTGATGAGGTTATCATTTGACCAAAGTTTTATAAAATTCCTTCAAGCGGTTTAGGAGATACAGAGCAGACACAAAATGGACGGCTAAAGCCTTTGACCTTCAGTTGTGACATTGACCTTGAGCCAGCATGGCTGACTCATGACTTCTGCACATCTTCTTGTATAGGTGATCATTTGACCCAGGTTTCATATGAATCCTTTAAGGGGTTTAGGTGATACAGAGCGGACACAAAATGGAAGGCTCAAATCTTTGACCCGGCGTTGTAACCTTGACCTTGAGCCAACATGGATGACTCAGGAGTTCTGCACATTGCCTTGATGAGGTGATCATTTGACCAAAGTTTGATGAAATACCTTAAGGAGTTTAGGAGATACAGAGCAGACAATAAATGGAAGGTTCAAACCTTTGACCCTGAGTTGTGACCTTGACCTTGAGCTGACATGGCTGACTGCACATCGTCTTGATGAGGCGATTATTTGACCAAAGTTTCATGATTATCCTTCAAGGGGTAAAGAAGAAACAGAGCGGACACGAAATGGAAGGCTCAAAACTTTGATCTTGAGTGTGACCTTGACCTTGAGTCGACATGGCCCACTCGTGGGTTCTGCACATCGTCTTGATGAGGTGATCATTTGATCCAAGTTTCATGAAAATTCTTCAAGGGGTTTAGGAGATATGGAGTGAACACAAAGTGTTACGGACAGACGGAAGGACCAACGGAGACCATTTCTATAACACCCCCTACACTCGTGGAGGGGGATTAATTATCAAAAGCATCTGTTTCTTTAAGTATTGTATTATTACTAATGACTTTTGTAACTAGAAATGTGTCCATGGGACACAGTTGCCCCCACTACATGACAAAGGACACAGATCACCTTTGGGAAAACAATATGTTGCTATAAAAAAAAATGCCAAAAATAACCATATATAATGTACATATAAATATATATGCTTTCTTGAGGTCATATACTTTTGGAGCTACGCGGGACAACATTAAAATGACCAATTTTTAACTAAGTCGGGGGCATAACTCCTACACGACTGAATGAATCTGGACGCGAAACCCCAGGTGCAAAATTGCACATGCTGACCAACATTCCTGTAAACTTTGGTGACTTTAGGTCAAATACTTTTGGAGTTAGGCACGACACAACACTAAAACAAAAGGACCATGATGGCCCTATATCGCTCACCTGTTATCATTGCACTTGAGGACAAGAAGGTCCTCAGAAAAAATATCTAAATCCAAAGGACAGGAACAACAATGGGAATAAATTTAACCAAAAAGAAAAAAAAATTCTTACAAGGTATAGATATGTCAAAAAACACCTAAAAATTGGAGGTATCTGCCATGTTGTACTATAGAAAAGTTGTCTCGGTTTTTCCTTATGGCCAATAATAAAAAAGTTACTAAAAATAAGCTATTTATAGTAACGTAAAAGGGAAGTAATTAAAAAAAAATGTTGTAAGTGAACAAAAGAAGGATCTGCCAAATAAATATGTTGGCATAAATGAAATATCAGATCAGTATCTTCATTAGTTACGTAGATATACCCATTTTTATTTGAAATAAAGGGAGGAAATTTGACATAAAATCAGTCCATAGTTATCTACCCTGATTGTCTCAGTCCAACTAATAACAATAATGAAATTTCAAATAAGTCCTTTAAGTACTTACTGATATAAATCCATTTTGATTACAATCAGGGGAGGTAATCAGATATAAAATAACTCTGAACCTACGACTGGATCTGATTTGTCATGGAATCCAAGATTTATTGTTGTTGAAGATATTTTGGAAGTTTGTATCAAATAAAACCATAAATGAAGTCTCTATTGGCTGCAAAAGCCAAAATAGCCGATTTTGGACCTTTAAGGGGCCATAACTCTTGAACCCAAGACAGAATCTGGCCAGTTCAAGAAAGGAAGCAAGATCTTGTGGTGACACAAGTTGTGTGCAAGTTTGGTTAAAATCAAATCATAAATGAAGCTGCTATTGTACAGACAAGGTCAAAATAGCTATTTTTGGCCCATTCAGGGGCCATAACTCTGGACCCCATTATGGGATCTGGCCGGTTCAAGAAAGAAACCGAGATCTTATGGTGACACAAGTTTTGTGTAAGTTTGATTAAATTCAAATCATAAATGAAGCTGCTATTGTGCAGACAAGGTCAAAATAGCTTATTCTGGCCCTTTCAGGGGCCATAACTCTGGAACAAATAAGGAATCTCGCCAGTTCAAGAAAGAAACTAAGATCTTATGGTGATACAAGTTGTGTGCAAGTTTGGTTAAAATCAAATCATAAATGAAGCTGCTATTGTGCAGACAAGGTCAAAATAGCTAATTCCGGCCCTTTCAGGGGCCATAACTCTGAAACCCATGATGGGATCTGGCTAGTTCAAGAAAGGAACCAAGATCTTATGCTGACACAAGTTTTGTGCAAGTTTGGTTAAAATAAAATCATAAATGAAATTGCTATTGTGCAGGCAAGGTCAAAATAGCTATTTTTGGCCCTTTCAGGGGCCATAACTCTGGAATCCATAATGGGATCTGGCCAGTTTAAGAAAGGAACCGACATCTTATGGTGATACAAGTTGTGTGCAAGTTTGGTTAAAATAAAATCAATAATGAAACCACTATCGTGCAGACAAGAAATTGTTGACGGACGGACGAACGGACGTACACACAGACGACGGACGAAGGGTGATCACAAAAGCTCACCTTGTCACTATGTGACAGGTGAGCTAATGACCAATTATTTTGAAGTCGGGGCCTAACTCCTACATGACTGAATGAATCCAGAAACGAAACCCAGGTGCACAACTACACATGCTGACCAACAGTCAAATATGTTTGGAGCTAGGCGCGACAAAACATTCTCGGAAGGAAGGACGGACAAGGACAAACCTATATGCCCCCCAACCAAAGTGGGGACATAAAAAACTGGGCTTTTTTTTCAAGCTGCCATGGTTACAGTAATCATTTTGCATTGAAAAAGATATACATCATCCTAAATTCACATTTGTTTTAGCTGATACTGCTACACAGTCATAAACTTTAAATGAAACTTTTTGATAAATAACAGGTGTGTAGGTTTAAGGATTAAAGCTGTTCACACTGGTAAATAACTTTGATGCCATGGAAATGAATGGTAGAAAAAACAAAATCAAATTTATGTACATTTATTTGATCATTTATATTTTTTTTCATTTAAACATATTGAACAAACAACAATGTATATCCAAGAACGAGAAATATCCTATCAAAACATTAAGAAATATATATATATTCATGGATCTTATAACAGCCAATGTGTTCAAATCTGAACAAAGAACAAACTCTTGTTTTAAAAAGCGTATTATATCAAATGGTCTACAGGACAGATGTTTCTGCAATATTTTGCAAGATTCAATCATAAAATGTAAATATTTCTTTGGAAGGACAGATATACTTATGTAGACTTAAGTGTTAAGTAAATCTATTCAGACAACCCCTGACCATGCACATTTCAAGGCAGGTTAATCCTCAGTAATTTACACTGCAATTTCAGAATACATCTCTTCTTTTTAAAAATTATCAAAATACGAAAAAGAAAGTTAAATAAGTAAATGTACATGTTGGTAAATTAGAATCTTATAATTATATCTTGTATATTAATGTATATTATATTATTATATATGAAAGTGAGACGTTAATAAAATATCTGTCTGTCTGTCTGGTCTGTCTGTATAGCCAACAATGAATCCATTCTCAAGATTAACAGACCATCTTACATGAACAGTTCTTAAATTTGTTGGAAAATCAGCCAGAATTTCAGTTGTTCACTTTAGCCATTGGCCAGTCAGTACATGGTGTTATAATTTAAGTACAATACACCACACAATATTGGTACTTTTACAACTGTTGAATCTTTTGTCAAAATCAACATTTCTTTACACAGTAAATCCTTAAAATATGATGTTACATCAGGCTCTTATAAGGAAAATGGTAAATTGTTGTGAATTTTCAAAGCAGACTCACCAAAAAATCAAGCATGCCAATCCATTATTTTTGCTGTATGTTCAATTCATGTAAACTCAATATCTACTGTAAAAAGAATATAATTAGATCTTTTTATTTCGGCACACAACAAGCCTCCATGTATATACCAACTGTCAGATGGTGTGCAATATTACAAAAATTCAAAGTATGACATACAAAAATTCCATATAATTAGCCCATGTGTATCATTTTCACAATATATTAATCAGTTAAAAATTTATGTAAAAGCAATTAAACTATATGAAAATTTAATAAAATCCATGTCAATTAACAGGCCCTTGGTAAAAATAACTATCAACATTTTTAAGAGAGGTCACTGAAAGGTTTTTTTTTACAAAATTGAAAAAAAAGAATAATTTATTCAAACAACATATTTCCATTTTCCAGGGTGTCCAGTTTGTGATCTTTTTCAGTCAAAGTCACATCCATCATCATTTTCGACAGGTCCAAACCAAAAAAGTAACTGATCTTTGTTCAAGTATATTCATAGCTTAAGTACTTCCATTAAAAACAAGAGGACCATGAAAGCCCTGTATCGCTCACCTGACCTATTGACCTAAAGATCATCAAGATTAACATTCTGACTAAGTTTCATGAAGATACAGTCATAAATGTGGCCTCTAGAGTGTTAACAAGCTTTTCCTTCTTTTATTTTATATATATCTTTTTTTATTTTTCATTTTTTTTTTCTTAATCTTTATAATTCACAACTTTGCACTTCGGTTGTGCATTTATAAAACAATTTCGAAGGAAAAATAGAGCAAGTCAAACGTCTCATTACTATCAAAACTATGTCTAAAAACTTAAAATAGTGATTTACTATCAAAGTCTACACCAGGAGAAACAATCCCTATAACTTTGATTTGAATGTTGACAGAGTTATCCTTGCTTTTAGTTAGATTTTTTTTTTTGTTAAAGTTTTTGATCTGCTACTATCAAAGCTTTTGACTTTAAACTTAATATAGCTATTTACTATCACACTACACCAAAAGAAACAATCCCCATAACTCTGATATGAATTTTGACAGAGTTATGCCCCTTTTAAACTTAGAATTTGTTTTGTTAAAGTTTTTGATAAAGTCAGATATATCTGTTACTATCAATGATTTTGACTTTAAACTTAAGAAAGTTATCTATCATCAAAGTTTACACTAGGAGAAACAATGCCCATTAACTCTGTTTTTAATTTCAACAGAGTTATGTCTATTTTTAACATAAAAGTTTTTTTTAAAAAATTAAGGTTTTATAATTCTTTTAGCTCTGATTATGAGCGAAGCACTGAGAAAAGTAGAGTGTGCTGTCTTGCGAACACCTCTTATTATTTTTATTTTTAATATATCATTATTATTACTTGATACCACATTGTATTTTGTAATATTATAATTAACTTTTCCAAGATTAAATACCACTAAGAAATTTAGGCAGGCAGAATATGCAAAGTATATGAAAACTCAACACAGTTATATCCCTGTATACAGACTGAACAGTCTTAAATCCACTTAAAGACCTTAGAAGAAACTTAATCCCATTAAAAGGCCTTGCCATTGTATTTTACAAATTAAATCCATTAAAAGACCTTGCCAATGTATTTTACAAATTAAACCCACTAAAACACATTGCCACTGTGTCTTACAAATTGAACTCACTAAAATACTGGTAGCTTGCCATGTATTTTACAAATTAAACCCACTAAAAGACCTTGCCACTGTTATTTAAACCACTAAACAACATTGCCACTGTATGTTACAAAAAAAACCCACTTAAAGATCTTATCACTGTGTGTTATAAATTAAATCAAATTTTAAAAGTAACTCCTGTGACAACAAAATCTAATCCTGCCACTGTTTTACAATATCTCTACTTTAGCTACAGTCTGTCCAATGTTCTAAAAAGCAATTTTGAATTTAGTATTCAAACACTGTTTTACAAAGTAATTCATTCACCATTCACTCATTGGGTTTTACAAAATAATTCATTCAACATTCATCCATCACTTTTTGCTCCATAATTCAATCATCATTCATTCACTGAACATTCATTTACTATATTTATCAGTGTTATTAAAAAAAATCAGTTATCATTTATTCTATGATCCTTTAAACATGTCAAAATTTACCTATACACGGATATTTTAATAAAAATACAATTGCTGACATTAACCTTTATTCTACCATGTCATCCCTATTTCTTGAAATTTAGATCAAAAATGTTCAAAAATCCAGGCACGTGCAGCTGTTGAAAACAAAAAAAATGTTTAAAGCACGGCGAGGCCAAAACTTCCCTTGAAATATTGTGATATGATAGTTTTCTAAGACCAGTTGCCAGTATTTCTTTCTTTATCCTACCATATCACTTAAACATAAGATTATTAAATGCAAGAAGTGGTAGTTTTATTTCTAGACCTGTAGCCAGTTACTATCATTTAATATGATCATTAACTAACTGACCCACTCTACCACAGTCCTATAAAATGAAACTTAAATGATAAAATAATACAACACAATAATAAACAACAATTGTTTAAACTGTAAAATGCAGAAAAATGTAATGGCTAAACTCATGTTATTCTTTGACTTGCTAGTAAACTTACAAGTTGAGGATTTTCTCCAAACTTCAATGGCTTAACTTGCCACATAATCATGTGCAAGCACAATGACATGGTAGTGTTGCATCCCTAAGACTGTCAAGTTTGACAGTGGCTAGAATAAAACAAGTATACTACACGTCCAAGGTCAGCTGCCAGTCTCCATATAAGCCAAAAAGCCAAAACTTCTGGCAGTCTTTTTGCAGTAGTATCTCATCAGTTGTCAGGAAGACACACAAAATTTCTTGCACACTGCTCAAACACACTTTGTTTATATACAACTTATAAAAATAATAAATGATGATAATTTTCCTATTTTCTTCAGCAATTAATTCCTATCTCTGAAATTTAGTCCAAAAATGAATAAATGTTGCCGAAATTGCCCTTATACGTGAAATGTGGTGATATGGTAGTTTTCATGAAAAACCTGTAGCCAGTATTAGACACTTAGCATTATTCTACCATATCCCTAACAGCTAAGATTATCAAAACATTATCATGTAAGAAACACAAAGAAATATTATTTTTTTCTTAACCACTTTATTCATAACTGGCTTTAATGTTACCAGTATCAAAGTCCTAATATTTAAACAGTGTCAAAAAACTTTAATATTGTATATTTAACATAAAAGAATGATATGACCCGAGATGCAGCCCTCTCTTGATGATGGATTTTTACCAAACTTAGTGAACAGTCTGGCTACAATTGCTGCACATATAAAACGATATGGCAATACCTGTTACCTTATTATGTGATGAGGGCTGACTTAAACACAATCATACAATGCACTTTCACACAAACAGTGGCAGTAAAAACCTTATGCTACCTTACCATCCCTATCTACTGAAATTTAGTCCAAAAATACATGGCCAAAACCATCCTTAAAATGTGGTGATATGGCAGTTTTCTGAAACCAATAGCCAGTTTGTTTTTTGTTTTTTTTTTTGCCTTATCCTACCATATCCCTAACATATGAATATTTACTAAATGCAAGAAGTAATAGCTTTTCTATCTTAACCTATAGTCTGTTGCTCATGGATTTTGTTTAAACCAACCTGGCTACAAGCATTGACAAAATAAATGGTAAAGTAGCATCTTTCCAGTATACTGAAATTATGAGGCAGAAGCTTTCTTTAAGCTCTTAGTATAAGTATTACATACACCTTACAACAGATTCAGAGTGTGCACATGGAAGAAAAGCTATGCAGGGATGTCATCCCTTTGTAGTATAAGCTCATGGTTCATACAGACCTTCCCAAAACAAGAGGGCCATGAAAGCCCTGTATCGGTCACCTGACCTACTGACCTTGAGATCATCAAGATTAACATTCTAACCAAGTTTCATTTAGATATGGTCATAAATGTGGCCTCAAAAGTGTGACCTAATATCGAACTCGTGCAAGATTTTATTGAGGGTAACATTCTGACCAAGTTTCATTAAGACTGAGCCAAAATTGTGACCTCTAGAGTGTTAACAAGCTTTTCCTTTGATTTGACCTGGTGACCTAGTTTTTGACCACAGATGACCCAATATAAAATTGTCCAAGATTTTATGAGGGTAACACTCTGACCAAGTTTCATTAAGATTGGGCCAAAATTGTGACCTCTGGGGTGTTAACAATCAAATTGTTGACGCCGCCGCCGACAGACGACGGACACAGGGCGATCACAAAAGCTCACCTTGAGCTCTTTGTGCTCAGGTGAGCTAAAAATAGCAGTTTTAACATAAAACAATGTGAATGTCTTGATCAGTACAATTATCTATATATACATTGCTTTCAATATCTGCAATCCCTTCAACAGACATGTCAGTTTTCAATGTAAGTTATAAAAGTCTATTTTCCACATATTCAAAACTAAAACAGGGCTAGAAGTACAAATCCCAGAATCATCTACAAATTCAAATGGTACAGAACTTTGCCGATTATTTCTTACATCTAATCCACTGATGAATAAATAATTTACCAAATTTCTGATACTCGTATATATTACTTAACTGTTGGTCAAAATAATCATGATCTTCACATATGTAGAAGATCCCATTTGTGGCAAAAAGCAAGCATAAACAGCAACAATTTTCTCAAAACTTTTTTAGATTAAAACTTAACCATAAAATTCCCTCATAGCTTGTGTCTAAAATTTCAATACTAAAATGTTCTGCAAATGACTTTTTTACAAAAATACAAACTCCATCTGAACCAGTTTGTGCATTTACGTGAATATTTTTTCTACTGTGTCCATAAAATACATAGACAGTTCAATTATCTTATCACCTGTTAGGTGTGTTTCTGAAATAACAATTACATCAGAATGAAGTTTATTAATAAAATTAGCTCCAAAATTAAAATTATCTGAGAAGCCATTTGTGTTCCATCCATTCACATTCAACCAAGTTTATTACAATAATTATAAAAGCCTCAGTCAAGACGCTGGTGGCTTTGACGGCTATCGTCTCTGTGTCTGTGCTCTCTCTGTCTTCTTATCATCTTTGAGATCTGCTCTGTCAACCTCTACTACTGAACTCCCAGGGTGTGGGTCATAAGAATCACACCCACTGCGATCTCCCGAACAATATCTCATAGAACTATCACTCCTGCCCTGTTTATCAAATGCACCTCTTCCATGATACCCGCCCCGTCCTTTATTCATGCCCTGTCTGCGGTTCCCCGCCTCTCTATCAAATCCTTCGTATCCCAATAACCACAATCAAGGTCACCAGCCTGGTCACGACTGGAATCATATCCTCGATTTCCAGAATGCTTGTTTCTATGCTGCTCACCACTTGTAGCTGTTTCTTCCACCAGATGAGAGCTGCGGACATCCATGGGGTTTGCGGCACCAGCAGTCTGGGTCTGTGAGGACCCAAACCGGCCAGCCAAACCAGTTGTCCTGTTGGTGGGGTTCGCGGCACCAGCAGTCTGGGCACTGGACACCCGAGACCGGCCAGCCAAACCAGTTGTCCTGTCAGTGCGGTTGTCATCACTAATCAAAACAGTTTTGTGTTTTCAGTTTCTTCCGACTCCATATGGTGAACTCCATTCCTGTCAACATTTGTAGGGTTCGCGGCACCAGCAGTCTGGGTCTGTGAGGACCCAAACCGGCCAGCCGAACCAGTTGTCCTGTCATTTGGGTTCACGGCACCAGCAGTCTGGGCACTGGACACCCCAGACCGGCTAGCCGAACCAGTTGTCCTGTCAGTGCGGTTGTCAAAACAGTTTTGTATTTTCAGTTTCTTCTGAACTCCATTCCTGCCGACATCCATGGGGTTTGTGGCACCAGCTGTCAGGGTCTGTGAGGACCCGGACCAGCCAGTCTAACTAGTTGTCCCGTCAGTGGGGTTTGCAGCACCAGCAGTCTGGGCACTGGACGTCCCAGACCGGCCAGCTGAACCAGTTGTCCTGTTCTGAAACTGCTGTTAAGTCCAAAAGTTCCTCATTGTGCTTCAACACATTCAAAAATACACAAACTGCAAAAAATTACTTATAAAGTCCTGGGAACTACCCATGAAAACAGATGACACTTCTTTATAGCCTGTGCAAAGGTACAGATATCTCATCATGCAGTTAGTCCACTTTTTCACCTCAGAGTCAAAATTTTTTGAATTTGATCAAAATTCCAGTCTTGCACCACTGATAACATATTTACTACCAAAATCCACGTCAATTTGCCAAATAACAGTTTACAGAGACCACTGTAAACATTCAAACTGCCACCTTTCCAAAACTCAAATGCTCAAGTATGGCATGCTGGAACTAAATATTCATATACATGTCTTCTATTTTAGAATGTCACAGACAAGTTATAGAGAAGCTTTTAAACTGTCCAAGTAAGTTTTATTTAAGACAGAATCTTGAGAATGTCAACAGTACAAAAAGATCCAAGATCTCCTGACTGCATACAACCATCAAGATCCCTGGACTGCAAAGTACTGTCGAGATCCTCGGACTGCATACAACTGTCGTGATCTCCTGACTGCATGCAACTGTCAAGATCCCTGGACTGCAAAGTATTGTCGAGATCCCCAGACTGCATACAACTGTCAAGATCCCCGGACTGCAAAGTACTGTTGAGATCCCCGGACTGCATACAACTGTCGTGATCTCCTGACTGCATACAACAGTCGAGATCCCCTGACTGCATACAACTGACAATATCCCAGACTGCATATAACTGTTGAGATCTCCAAATTGCATACACTGAAAAATAGAGAACTAAGATTAACAATCTGATTTCATTCTTAGGCTGTGGGCGGGATATTAGTCTTCAGCATAATATTTGTGGCTTTTTGTTATTAAAAAACTACTGACCTAGAAGCCAGCAGGAGGGTTTCTTCTCACAAACCTGAATTGCATAAAGTTTACATGTACCTCAAACATTTAGAAAACTTCATGAGTAAATGTGTAATTTAAACAAATATATGTATAACATTTAACTTTCTACTGCCTCATGTGATGTCTATTACATATATATTTGTTTCCTATTTATTTAACAAAAAACCGTTAAGTCATAAAAAGAGGCATAATTTTGTAAATATACAAAGTAGAGTTATGGCTAAACCTGTGCTCTGCATGTCATATCATGACAATGAACAAGTGTGTGAAGTTTCAATCCATTCCCATTAGTGGAACTGAGATACCTGATTACATACAAAAACTTAACAAAAAACTACTAGGTGGAAAAAGGGGCATAATTTTGTAAGATGCAAAGTAGAGTAGAACCTATACAGTGTATGTCACATCATGACGGTGAACAAATGTTCCATTCCCATTAGTGGGTACTGAGATACCAGCTTACAATCATGCAAAACAAAACCATACCCAAAAATTTCTGATTCAAAAAAGGGGCATAATTTTGTAGCAAGAGCTGTCCATAAGACAGCGCACTACACTATTGGCGATTTGACAGTAAAATGAATTTATGTCTCAATAACAGAACTCAACTTTAAAAGGAAGATACACCAAGGGACATAATTCTGTCAAGAACACAATTAGAATTATTGGGATTGTTACCACACATGCAGATGATGATGGGAAAGATGTATTTTGAGTTTCAAAACATTATCTTATATAGTACCAAAGTTATGTCCAGAAAATTAAGTTTGTCAAAAAATTTAAGTATGAAAGGGGCATAATTTGGTCAAAAATACAAATCAGAGTTATGGGGATTGTTACCACACATGCAGATGATGATGATACAGATATGTTTTAAGTTTGAAGTCTTTATCTTATATTGCATTAAAGTTTTATCCAGAAAACGAAGATTGCAAAAAAACTTTAAATACAAAAGTGGCATAATTCTATCAAAAATACAATTAGAGTTATGGGATTTGTAGATGATGATTATAAAGAAATACTTCTAATTTTAAGTCATTATCTTTTAAAGTACCAAAGATATGTCTATAAACGAAGCTTTTGAAAAAATTTAACATGAAAATAATTCCAAGTATAACAACTTTGTGACCCTGACCTTGGGTATCATGGGCCAAGCCCCTGTACATACTTTTTTTGTATGCTGGACAATGTTAATGTGAACTTATAGTAAGATATAAGCAATAGTAACAAAGATATGACAGAAGGACAAAGGTGACCGAAAAACTTTAACCTTAAAAATAACCGAAGTATAACACTTTGGTGACCTTGACCTCGGGTATAATGGGCTCAGCCCCTACTCATACTTTGTTTGTATACTGGACAATGTTTATGTTAAGTTACAGTAAGTGCATGTAGTCCCCTTTAAACAAACACTACTCACATAGATCTAATAGTTAGCATAAATGCTGCAGCAAGGTACTGTTTTCATACCCCACCCATCACTAAAAACAGTGATTTTTTCATTGTCAACACATTTTTTCATCCAAGGGAATTACTGAAAGTGACTTAGGCATTTAATAGACTATAAACAAACACTAGCTGATGTTTATATAGAGCTTACACACTATTTACACTATCAAAACAATATTTTAGGACTTAAAAGTCTTTCAAATAAAGACCCATTGCAGTTGTTTTCACTAGTTTCCGGCCATAGGGCCAAAGATCAAAGTTACTATTACTAATAAAGACACAATCACTTGCAAAATAACTGCAACTTTCGGTAAGGGGAAGCATAATCTTGCAAAGAAAATTAAATTTACCCTTGAGAAGTACTTTACTCTTAATTAAATAGCTGCCAAGCATCCTTAAAGTTACTTTACTTTACCTAGAGTGCCATTTTTAGGTTATTTTCACACAATTTCAGACCATGGACAGCCTAAATACATCTTTTAGAACACATTTTTACAGTAAGAGTGTCTGTCAAACTACTTGTACTTGAAAATAACATTTCCAAGCCCAAAATACCACTGAAACAGTAAAAGTTGAAATATTAGAATTATAAACAATTAAAGGGAGATAATTCACTTGTAATATGCACCAATATTTTAATTCTGATAACTCCTAGATTCAATTTTGGCATTTTTCTGACAAAGTCACTATTACCAGCACTAAAAATAAGTTATAAAACATGTACATAATGCTGTAAAGCTATACAGATATGTCTGAACCTATTCAGAAATTATTTTGCAAGAATGAGAAATAATTTTTCAGCTCTATCCAACAAAACAGCACATGATAGATCCTCAGAATGCCTACATAATGTAACTGTAGCCTGAACACTTACAAGTAAAATAGCTATATTTTGCAATATGGATTCCAACTGAACCTACTGGATAGGTGATTCTGGGGCAGTGTTTTTTCTCTTGAGGCTGTATCACAAACTTTTTGCGCTTCTTCAAATACTTTTTTGACAAATATTTTTGAGCAAGAAGCTTAAAGATATCTAAATATTCAAATTTTAATGTAACTCCTGCTTTCAATTCAGCTTTTGAGTAACTGAATGAGTGAAAAACATTTGAAATGAATGAAACATTATCAGTAGTCCCATAAATAGACAAATAAAACAGACAAAAACTGCATCCCGCAGTCTGTTATTGCTTCAAGAAAAAGAGAAAGTTTCCATATATAATGCAGAAGGTTGTAGGAGCAAATTTTAAGCTATGCCCATCTAAAAGAATGCATTTCTGTGTCCCACCTTTACTATTCTTCAACAATAACCACTTCGGCACTGTCAGCTTGTAAATAGGCTTCCTCCAGTCTTGTCATAAAATCTTCATGAATCATGAAAGCCAGCTTGTAATAATCTCTGAGCTAGAACACAACTGATATATAGAGTATCGAGAAGTATGTGTTGAACATTTCAAAGTGGTTTTTTGTAGTATCATTTCTTAATATTTCTGAAACATGTCAAATTGTGTGTTTCTAATAATTGTTACTTGCTGGACAATAAGTATTATCTTGGTAGAACATTTCCATCTACACTTCATTGCAAATATCATGTTATTGGCCATTTTATAATAATTTTGCTATTACCAATCTGTTAATTTATGTTTTAATTTCACTTTCAACTCACCAGCTTCATAGTCCTTCATGAAACTTTTAAATAAGGGCCCCTCATCCACAAAATCCAAGATGTTCTGAAGAACCTGTAATAGTACAATATAGATGATCATTTATATAACGAGCCGCATCATGAGAACCAAAATAGCGCATTTGCAACCAGCATGGATCCAGACCAGCCTGTGATTTCGCACAGTCTGGTCAGGATCCATGAAGTTTGCTAGCGGTTTCTCTAACTGCAATAGGCTTTGAAAGACTTTTTTTTGTTCAGATGCACTGGCTGGTCTGTATGTCTTTTTTTTATCTCATGCCGAGATGACGAACAGCAGGTATTTTCAGCAACAGCTGTTGAGATTTCCCGAGCTGCAGTTTTACAGAGACGTTTAGGGCTGCTGCGCTATACAATAAGATGAATCTTTCCGCAGATACAGGCGTGTAAAACCCGCCGAGGTTATGTGTGTTTCTCAAACGCAGTTTTTTGTTTTTGTTGATTGTTCTACAATTCTTTATTTGGTTTGAGTGATATTATAAGATGGTACATCACAATACATCAGAAATTCTAGACATTTGCTTATATGTCACTCAAAAATGTCAACATTTGTTTTTGTTTACTTTGTATAGTCAAACTCTCAAAATGCTGGATTTTCATTTGATTTCTGACAGTAAAACCCAGCCTGAAGACTTGGCACCGAATAGTTCCACCTCAGATTAACAGGTTCAATAGAGTTCTGTGTGATCTGCATTTGTAATAGATACATGTTGTCCAGCACTTCAAAGGTTTTAAGGTCTAATGTCACCAGCAGAGAAAATTGTTAAGTGATATGGGATAAATAAGACATTTCAGAATAATAAAAGCGCTGATATATTTCTTACTTTTTATTGTATGCATCACACATTAAACATTCAATACTCCAAAGACAATGCTGTCTGAATGTTACTTCACACACATTTGTTTTTCCGGCTTATGAATAAAAATACACTTGATTTGGTGATAAACATGACACAAGCGATAATTTATTTTTTTATTATTTCGCTCGCTTCCATAAATGATGATTTGATAAAAAAATATTTTAATTTTTTTTTCACTCGCTCGCCCCAAATATTTTTTGAAAAAATCCAAAGAACAAGACATCAATTTGGTGTGGCCCAATGAATAACTATATACCAGAGACTGGAATCATATAGCATCAACTTTTGCAGCCAGGTCATATAGTTATCTTAACCTGGGAATATTCTACATCAACCAAACTGAACATTTTAATCTGGTAATGTTTATACAGCTGCAATACTTTATAACACAAATCCATGCATCTTGAAACTGGATACTTTCCCAGGCCATTTATGACATTGTGTCTTTAAATTATTTTATCTTGCCCATACATCTTGTACACAATCTTGTACACAAATATTTATCAAACTGGATTCGACCCCAAATCCTTGCTAAATGGTGCATTCTTACCACTGTACCTACAATATCACATACTTCTTACTTAATTGTATATATACTATGAATCACTATGTACATCCTCGAACAAGACATTTAAATTTTTCCACTTGAATTCAGGAGAATCCATCCCCTGTTATTGAAAATTTTGCTTCAAATCTCCAATTTCTGTAATGTGCATCCCCGACAAGGAAATGTTACCAAACAAAAGCTCTCCCTGCAACATCCTTTCACAAAATATGTTCAAAAGAATTTTAGTTTTTGCGCTCCCTTTCCCACGTGCATCTCTGCACAAGACATTCTCCCCAGAACTGCTTCTCCCCTGTTCCTAACACTTTCATCTACAATTGTGTACAACAACTTTCCTACGTATTTTGTCCCTACATCATTAAATCATGTGCAGATAATTTGAAACTGACTGATACCAGTTTTTCACCCCCAGAATGGTACTTTCCATCCCCAGTTTTGGAGACAGCTGTTATATATCTCTTAGTGAGTGGGCGCAAAAGAGCAAGAAAAACTCAGTTTTCACCCCCAACTTCAAATGCCAGTGGGAACATTGAATAACGTTTGTTTCAAACAAGATTACATGCATCTTTGTACAAGAAATATAACTATTAACATTTTGTTTTCAAATAAGATCACGTGCACTTTTGCACAAGACATATAACTACTAACATTTGTTCTCAAATAAAATCATGTGTACTTTTGCACAAGACATATAACATATAACATTTGTTTCCAAATAAGATCACTTGCACTTTTGCATGAGAAATATAACTAATAACATTTTTTAAAAACAAGAGCACCGCCTTGCGGGTGCTGACGCTCATCTGATTTTTTTTGTGTAATAGAAATATTGTCCTACCCATGATTTTCTAAGTCTAAAAAGGGCCATCATTCTTGCAAAAAGCAGGATAGAGTTATGTTTCTTGATGTTCACTGTCCACTTATAATGGTGAAAAACTGTTGCAAGTTTTAAAGCAATAGCTTTGATAGTTTATGAGAAAAGTTGACTTAAACATAATACTCAACCAAGAAAATGATTTTCTAAGTCCAAAAGGGGCAATAATTATTGCAAAAAGCAGGATGGAGTTATGTTGCTTGCTGTACAGGGTCAGCTTATGGTGATCAACAAGTGTTGCAAGTTTCAAAGCAATAGCTTTGATAGTTTAAGAGAAAAAGTTGACCTAAACATAAAACTTAACCAAGAAATCTGATATTTTCTAAGTCAAAAAGGGGCCATAAATCTTGCAAAAAGCAGGATGGAGGTATGTTTCTTGATGTACAGGGTCAACTTATGATGGTGAACAAGTGTTGCAAGTTTTAAAGCAATAGCTTTGATAGTTTAGGATAAAAGCTGACCTAAACATAAAACTTAACCAAGAAAACTGATTTTCTAAGTCCAAAAGTGGCAATAAATCTTGCAAAAAGCAAGATGGAGTTATGTTTCTTGATGTACAGGGTCTGCTTATGATGGTGAGCAAGTATTCCAAGTTTCAAAGCAATAGCTTTGATAGTTTAGGAGAAAAGTTGACCTAAACATAAAACTTAACCAAGATATCTGATATTTTCTAAGTACAAAAGGGGCCATAAATCTTGCAAAAAGCAAGATGGAGTTATGTTTCTCAAGATCTTATCAAGGCAATCATTCTGACTAAATTTTATGAAGATCAATTGATAAATACAGCCTCTATGGCATACACAAGGTTTTTCTTTGATTTGACCTAGTGACCTAGTTTTTGACCCCAGATGACCCATATTCAAACCTGACCTAGAAGTCATCAAGGCAATTATTCTGACTAAAATTCATGAAGATTAGTTGAAAAATACAGCCTCTATCGCATACACAAGGTTTTCCTTTGATTTGACCTAGTGACCTACTTTTTGACCCAAGATAACCAATATTCAAAACTGAACTAGCTTTTCCCAAGGCAATCATTCTATCTTAATTTCATGAAGATCTACTGAAAAATACAACCTCTATCGCATACACAAGGTTTTTCTTTGATTTGACCTAGTGACCTAGTTTTTAACCCAGATGACCCATATTTGAACTTGACCGAGATTTCATCATGCCAATCATTCTGACCAAATTTCACAAAGATCAATTGAACAAGAGCTGTCTCCATAGGATGACACATGCCCCCGATGGCACTTTGAATGAATAGTTATGGCCAATGTTAGAGTTTAGGACCTTTGACCTACGGAGCTGGGTCTTGCGTGCGACATGTCATCTTACTGTGTCACACATTCATGCATAGTTATTTTAAAATCCATGCATGAATGACAAAGATATGGACCGGACATGCCCATCAATGCACTATCATGAAAAATGACCTTTAACGTCTAAGTGTGACCTTGACCTTTGAGCTACGAACCTGGGTCTTGCGTGTGACAAGTCGCCTTACTGTGGTACACATTCATGCCAAGTTATTTGAAAATCCATCCATCGATGACAAAGATATGGACCGGACACGCCCATCAATGCACTATCCTTAAACGTCTAAGTGTGACCTTGACCTTTGAGCTACGAACCTGGGTCTTGCACACGGCATGTCGTATTACTGTGGTACACATTCATGCCAAGTTATTTGATTATCCATCCATCGATGACAAAGATATGGGCCGAACAGGCCCATCAATGCACTATCCTTTAACGTCTAAGTGTGACTTTGACCTTTGGGCTAAGGACCTGGGTCTTGCGCGCGACATGTCGTCTTACTGTGGTACACATTTATGCCAAGTTATTTGATTATCCATCCATCGATGACAAAGATATGGGCCGGACACGCCCATCAATGCACTATCCTTTAACGTCTAAGTGTGACCTTGACCTTTGGGCTAAGGACCTGGGTCTTGCGCGCGACACTTTGTCTTACTGTGGTACACATTCATGCCAAGTTATTTGAAAATCCATCCATCGATGACAAAGATATGGACCGGACACGAAAATTGCGGACAGACCGACAGACGGTTCAAAAACTATATGCCTCCCTTTGGGCGCATAAAAATACAGCCTCTATCACATACACAAGGGTTTTCTTTGATTTGACCTAGTGACCTAGTTTTTGACCCCAGATGACCCAAATTCAAACTTGACCTAGAAGTCATCAAGGCAATTATTTTAACCAAATGTCATGAAGATCAACCGAAAAATTCAGCCTCACTTGCATACACAAGGTTATTCTTTGATTTGACCTAGTGACCTAGTTTTTGACCCCAGATGACCCATATCCAAACTTGACCTAGAAGTCATCAAGGCAATTATTCTGACTAAAATTCATGAAGATTAGTTGAAAAATACAGCCTCTATCGCATACATAAGGTTTTTCTTTGATTTGACCTAGTGACCTACTTTTTGATCCCAGATGACCCATTTTCAAACTAGGCCTAGCTTTCATCAAAGTTATCATTCTGACCAAATTTCAGGAAGATCAGTTGAAAAATACAGCCTCTATTGCATACACAAGCTAAATGTTGACAGATGACAGAGACGACAGACGACGGACGCTGGACATCGAGCGATCATAAAAACTCTCCTGAACATTGCCCAGATGAGCTAACAAGCCATTTCGAACATTCTCTTTAAACAATGTCAATGTCTGTAAACTATTTAATTGCTAGTATATATTAATCATGAAATTATCAGCAGCTTTGGTCTTGTGGTTTCTGACAAGAAGATTTTTAACATTTTTTCCCAATATAAGTCTATGTAAAACTTGGGACCCGCTGGGCGGGGCAAATTTGATGCCAGGGGGATAATTTGAACAATCTTGATGGTGCTACATACCAAATATCAAAGTCCTAGGCCGTGTGGTTTTGTACAAGAAGATTTTCAAAGTTTTCCCTATAGGAGTCTATATAAACCATGTAACCCCAAGAAACCCCTGGGGTGGGGCCAATTTGATGCCAGGTGGTTAATTTGAACAACCTTGATGGTGCTACATACCAAATATCAAAGTCCTAGGCCATGTGGTTTTGTACAAGAAGATTTTCAAAGTTTTCCCTATATGAGTTTATATAAACCATGCTATGAAGATTTGCATTTAAGCTTGACCCCAGGGTCATGATTTGAACAAACTTGGTAGAGATCCACTAGGCAATGCTACACACCAAATATCTAAGCTCTAGCCCTGTTGAGCTGTAGTTCATGAACTGATGAGCATTCATGAACTGTTCACGAACTGTTCATGAACATTCCTGAACCATTCGTGAACAATGCAATGAATGTTCCTCAAAAAGTTTGTGAACTGTTCACGAACCAAAAGTTCATGAATTGTTCATGAAACTATTCCTGAAAAAGTTCACCAACTGTCTGTGAACCTAAAGTTCAAGAATTATTCATGAACTGGTTCTTCAAAAATTTCACCTTTGGTGCATGATTTTAAGTTCACGAATTATAAGTTCGGTAATCAAACAAGTGACTTCATTCAGAACTCCAGTGCAGTATTTGATTTTATTTCAATTATGCTGATACACTGTTCATTAACTTCAAATTAATGAATTGATCAGTCAAGTCTGAAATTCATAAAATTCATAAAACAGGATCCGTTTACTTGTAAAAGCTTCTAGTATTTACAGCTGAAGGCTAATACCAGAGTTACTGATAACATACATATGACTAGGAATGTTACTACATGTATTTTATGTTGTCTGCAATTTGTACAAAATTTTGATTAAAAATTGGGGATAGCTAACAAAAGTTTCATCATTATTTGGCAATTTAGAAAATGTCACTGGAAAAGAATAATGGTGTACACTGATACTTGGTTGGTGAATTTATTGATGTCTTTCATTTCATATCAGAAATCCTTGAAATATTCATGAACTTGTTTAAGAATGGTTCAAGATTTTTTCATGAATGTCAATATACCTATAGAATTCAAGAAAAATTCTTGAAAAAAAATGATGAACATTTTATGAGCAGTTTAAGAATATTAAATTCTTAAAACATTCTTGATGTGTTCTTAAGAAAAAGTCATCTAAGATTCAATAAAAGTACTAAAAATTCAAAACCTTTTTCTAGTTCAGTACCAGTTTTTGAACCCAATAAGGAGTTTCTGAACTGTTCACTCATTAAACATAACACTTAGGTTTTCCTTTTACAATAAATGAATAAGTTCATGAACTGTTCATGAATGTTCATGAACATTAAATTTATGTCACATGATCAGTTTCCATTATTTTGTTGCATGCTGGGAAATTTTTTGCACATGTGATTCAGCAATTTTTTAGAAGTTTGTGCAGCAAATGAGAAGGAAATATTTATCATACTACAGTAAGGAATGGTTTAAAAGGAACATGAGTATACTGAATATCAAATAAGTAATTATGGTGTTGTCATAAATTGTTCATTTTAAAAATATAAAATCCTTTTAAAATGTCACATGTTTTCACGACCCTGAAACAAAGCTAGTATCTAATCTGAATGTCAATCTTGAGATTAAAATAAATAAGACCGTCTAGCAACTGAATTTTGGATAAAATTTCACTTGGGATTTTGTTGTTTTTTCCGCTTTTTTATATTTTGGAATTTAAAGACCTTTTTCAGTGTCGTATGAGGGCGTAATAATTTTTAAATGCAAAATGGACACAATGGGATGTCCTTGGGATTTAATCACAGGTTTAAACAGTGCAAAGTGTTCTCAAGTCACTGACCTGAGAAAGCCTGCTTTTCTCAGACAGGCTTTATCAGGCAGTTGCTATAGTGACGTCACAATTGTCAAAATCACTGTTTCTAATGCAGCTGGGTTCATCAACTTTCCATTTATCAAAAAATGTTACTTTCAGTTCATGAACCCCTGGTTCATGATTTCAGTTCATGAACCCCTGGTTCATGAACTAATGGTTCATCAACTTGATGAATAGTTGATGCCGCAAAAAGTCCCATTTGTAGTTTATGAACTGTTCATGAATAGTTCATGAATTATTCATGAACTGTTCATCAAGTTCGCGAATTTCTGGTTCATCAAATTCATGAACCTATCAATTCATGAACTTTGATGAACACATCCAGTTCATGAATTTGATGAACCAGTCCAGTTCATGAACGTGATGAACCACACCCAGTTCATGAATTTTTGATGCCGTAAAAAGTCCCATTTGTAGTTCACGAACTTTCGTGAACTATTCATGAACAAAGTTCTGAAATAGTTCAAGGATTATTCATGAACTGTTCATGAATTTCTCAATAGGGAGGCCTTCTGGTTTATTTCTAGACATTTTTTGGAAGATTTTCCTATGTACAATCAAGAAACCCCTGGGGCAGGGCCAATCTGATGCCAGGGGGATAATTTGAACAATCTTGATGGTGCTACATACCAAATATCAAAGTCCTAGGCCGTGTGGTTTTGTACAAAAAGATTTTCAAAGTTTTCCCTATATGAGTCTATATAAACCATGTAACCCCCAGGATGGGGCCCCTAGGCCAGGTGGTTTTGGACAAGAAGATATTTGAAGTTTTTCCTTTCGGTAGCCCATTGCAAGCAGAGTTCTGCATGGAATTCAATTATTTGAATAATTTTGAAAGGGGGCCACCCAAGGATCCTTCCTGTGAAGTTTGGTGTAATTCTGCCCAGTGGTTTTCAAGAAGAAGATTTTTTTAGAAAATGTTGATGGACACGCGACACACAATGGACATTGGGCGGTCACAAAAGCTCACCATGAGCCTTAAATATACTCAGGTGAGATAAAAAGTATTCTGTCAGTTCAATCTGATTGATAGCTAGATAAGTAAGATTAACTTCCGCTTATAATCGGTTTAATTGGCGTCTGCATCCTACGCCTTGGGCAATGTTATCGACAAGCGTTTGGAATACACAAGGTAATAAACAGTCCACTCTATCGATTTTCTACACTAGCAGGCTGTGGGTTACTGTCGCACTTGGCATAATTATTTATGCAGTTATTAAATAAAATAATCGCCAGTTCCTGTCGCCAAAATGAAACAAGAGGGCCATGATGGCCCTATATTGCTCACCTGGTTAAATGGTTGCTATGAAGATTTGCATTTAAGCTTGACCCCAGGGTCATGATTTGAACAAACTTGGTAGAGATCCACTAGGCAATGCTACACACCAAATATCTAAGCTCTAGGCCTTCTGGTTTATTTCTAGACATATTTTGGAAGATTTTCCTATGTACAATCAAGAAACCCCTGGGGCGGGGCCAATTTGATGCCGGGAGTCATGATTTTAACAAATTTTGTAGAGGTCCTCTAGGCAATGCTACATGTCAAATATCTAAGCTCTAGGCCTTCTAGTTTATTTTTAGAAATGTTTTGAAGATTTTCTGATGTACAATTAAGTTACCGCGGGGGCGGGGTCAATTTTACCCCGGGGGTCATGATTAGAACAAAGTTTGAAGAAGTCTACAAGGCAATGTTACATATCAAATACCTAAGATCTAGGCCTTCTTGTTTATTTTTAGCAAATTTATGAAGATTTCCCTATGTACAATCAAGTAACCCCTGGGGCTGGGTCAATTTGACCCTGGGGGACATGATTTGCAAAAATTTTGTAGAGGTCCACTAGGCAATGCTACATGTCAAATATCTAAGCTCTAGGCCTTCTGGTTTATTTTTAGAAAATTTTGAATATTTTTCTATGTACAATCAAGTAACCCCTGGGGCTGGGTCAATTTGACCCTGGGGGGTCAAAATTTGAACAAATTTTGCAGAGGTCCACAAGACAATGCTACATGTCAAATATCTAAGCTCTAGGCCTTCTGGTTTATTTTTAGAAAATTTTGAAGATTTTTTTATGTAGGGTATCAAGTAACCCCAAGGGGGCGGGGGTCATGATTTGAACAAATTTTGTAGAGGTCCACTAAGCAATGCTACATCTTAAATATCTTAGCTCTAGGCCTTATGGTTTATTTTTAGAAAAAAAATTGAAGATTTTCCTATGTAAAAATCAAGTGACCCCTGCGGCAGGGTTAATTTTGACCCTGGGGGTCATGATTTGAACAAATTTTGTAGAGGTCCACTAGGCAATACTACAGGTCAAATATCTAAGCTCTTGGCCTTCTGGTTTATTTTTTAAAGAATTTTGAAGTTTTTCCTATATAAAATCTTATGACCCCTCGGGCAGGGTCAACTTTGACCCCTGGGTCATGATTTGAACAAATTTGGTAGAGGTCCATTAGGTAATGTTTCACAACAAATATCTAAGCTCTAGGGCTTCTGGTTTTTGAGAAGAAGACTTTTAAAGTTTTTCCATTCGGTTGCCATGGCAACCAGAGTTCTGCATGGAATTCAATACTTTGAACAACTTTTGTAGAGCTTCACCCAAGGAACATTTCTGTGAAGTTTGGATGAAATTGGCCTAGCAGTTAATGAGGAGATGCCATTTAAAGTAAAAGTTTACGGATGCCAGACGCCGGACGGTGAGTGATCACAATAGCTCACCCTGAGCTAAAAATATTCGCCATTTAAATAAAATAATCACAAATGGCGATAATGGCGACTGACAACGTGTGCCCTGAGTACCATATATCGATATGAATTGAATATTCATGTTTACACCGATATGCGACCCGTATCGACTTTCTGCATGTATCGATAAATTCAGTGACGACCCTTTTAACACAAAATAAAATTAAACTTCTTCATTTTTTATCGCTAAATTACACTAAATTCAGGGAAATTACATGCTGCCAATATGTCCCCAAACAGTCACTGCCTACTTTCATATTTTGTTTTTGACAGCTAAGTTCAAAGACATCGGCTGACAAGCCTGTGTCATGTAAATCAAGCATGTGAATTAAGGAAATTCTGTTTTTCATTGGCTTTCAATTCTTAATAGCGCACTGACTGGAAATCACTCGCTAATATGAAATGAAATCCGAATGTCACGCCAGTAATTTTCCATTTTTTGGCACATCAGTGCTACATAATTTCAGTTTCAAATTCGATTTACAAGGATGTTGTCACCTTGTGTATTGAATGGAAAAAATCAGTATGATAGTATCGCAATAAAGAAGGATCAATACACGATACATATTGGCAATTCAATACAACATAAGCCCAGCTAGTTGGACCGATTACTTCAAAACAGATGTATCAGTCTATATTTCAGAGCTGTAATATATAGTATGTCTAGTAAGCAAAATCATACATATACTTCTACTTTAATAAAGTTGTAAAGAACTTGATTCGTATTTTTTCCATTCAATACACACACTTACTGTCATCTATTTATAACTTCATTATAAGTATAAGTTAGATAATACATAAAAGTGTGTTAGCGGCTGGTATCATCATGCGCGGGGGAATCTCAGGGAACGTAATTTGGGTAGCAAACGAGCCTCGTAGAGGCGAGTTTGCTATCAAATTACGTTCCCTGAGATTCTCCCAAGCATGATGATACTCGCCGGTAACACACGCGTATGTATTGTCTAACTGATTTATTGCATGATTAAAAACAGTAAACTGAACACATTTTTTAAATATCTTAAATTTAAAATATTTAAAAATATTTCCCCTCTTGAGCCTCCCTTAGAAACATTCCATGGTAAACCCCCAACTACCATATAAAAGCCAGAAGATGGCGCTGGGCAGGTTTTTTATATAAATTATGCATGCTTCACATCAGAGATCCCTTTTTCAAAATTTTAAATAAACTACTAAAAAAAAAAGTTATAAAAAGTGCATAAATACGCATTGAAACATTCATTCTTTATCAACTGGTGTAATTGTTTTTCAAAACAAAACGTTGTGAAATAGAGTTTCAAAAATAATTTAAACTTAAACTGCTAAAAATTTGAATTTGCTGGGAGGTGGGGGGGTGGGGAAGGCGCTACGGAGGTCATGAACCCTGGAGAAATAGGGAATGTAAACAAACCCCACGTAGAGAACTAAACTACAGAAATACAGTAATAAATTATTTCAAATAGCTGATCATTTTCAACACATTATCACAGCAACACTTGCTAATTTCTGTGTATTGTTCTACACCCCAGACAGAGAAAACTGTGAGCGATACCTGTGTGCAACGGAATTTAGAGCACGGCTAACCGTGGCGATACCAGAATTTAGAAAACACAAAATTTCAAAGGAAAATGCCGCAGTCATGCAATAATGAAACTTACTGCCTGCCTTTGCATCATCAAAATCGTCATGATCAACAAGCTATTACAACACTTTCTTCTTATAAACCTTCTCTAAAAAACAATGTCAGTACCAGAATCCCTATAACCTGTAATCTGTTTAAAAGCTTACATCATTGTAACGGAAATCATCAGGTGCAGCCTAAGTATCATCATCTTCATCATCAACAGCAACAATGTATTTTAACAGTGGACATAATAAAATCATGACTGCATGTAATCTATTCAAAGGCTAACATTGTTTATCATCAGCAACCTTGCCACAATCACACCAGTAGTCAAAATAATTAGATTGTTTTATATTTGTGACAGGCAATGGAGATATATAACTCAATGCACTACATCAGAAGCAGCAATATCGACAACAACGTACAAGCTGTTACAACACTATAAATAATGAATCTTCCAGCATACATGCCATATGTCCCGAATTGTCCAGAATTGCCCCGGAAATTACATTCTTGTCCCGGTGTCCCGGACAGTGTAGAAATGTCCCGGAAAATTAAAAATACAGAAAACAAAAATAATCACGATGACCAGGTTAATTCTTTATATGTAGTAAGTCTTCTAATTCAGTTCATCTCGGGAACGCAACCAATTCACATGCCGAACTATAGACGTGAATTACCCTATTTACCTCCCTTAGAAAGCTAGACAACATTTGCAGCAAATTGTGAACAATGTTTATCTCCGGAAACTACATGTAATTTTATGATATTTATGCATGAAACAGAAGAATACTAATGTTACGGTGTAATAATTATGTCCCAGACAAAGGGTAAAAATCCCGGAAATTTTAACTCAGAATCCAGGAAATGTCCTGAAAAATTATGGCATTGTATGCCACAATCATTTTCATCAATGTTTTAGCATGACATGCTTAGAACTTACAGATTTTTAAATAAATTTAACCAGAAAAAGTTTCGGTAAATTTGCTTTATTTTAAAAGCACTAAAATTCACAAATATAACTTGTGGATTTTGTTAATTTTATAAAAATTTAAGATACAACTTATAGCAAACAAGTTCAACATAAAGACTTGTATAAGCTTTTTTACTGGTTCAAGATTTCTATCCTTTTTCATTGTTTACTTTTCATTTCAGTTTTCTGTGTGCACTTTCCATGATAATAATTATTTAATGTTCTGATACTTTTTCATTCATTTTCATTCTGACATCTAGCTCAAATCTTTCAAGCAGAAAACATTTTATCTTTTCAGCTAAAGGCATTGTGTTTACAGCAAAAGAATAGACTCTCAATTTAAGTAATGTAAGGCATTCTATCTAACCAGTATTCTTAGATTCTGTACCAGTTGAAGCTGCCAAAATCTCAAGATGAATCAATAAACAACAAAATGTGAAGCTGTCTGTGGACGCAAAGGCAGTGCTATAGCTACACTCTAATAGCCAGGATTCATAACCAGTAAGGTAGTGGCTAGGGGTCCGGTAACCAGACCTCTAGACCAGGAGTCTAGATGTCCTGTACCAGGCCTCTGGACAACCTGTACAAGGCAGCCTTCCAGTAGTCCAAATAATAAGATGTTATCATTTTAACTTATGGTACAGCATTGTAACTTGATGGTTGCCAACTCCGTAATGGGCAGTCCAACTAATTTGATGTGGTCCTAGGAAATATTGAGATAATCAGGTCTAGGAAAGTGCTAAATTTACAGATTGTTTGTAAATTTACAGATAATCTATAAATTTACAGATTTTTCATCTATAAATTTACAGATCAAGTATTTGAAAACTGCTAAAATCATATTTAGACTCACAATTGCAGCTTGAAATTGATTTATTTACTATGGTATGCATGAATAAAGGTCAACTGTAACTTAGTCATTTTTCTGAAAATGCCAAAAATTCAAAGCTGTCAAAAATGGCTGAAACTCACAAATGACATTAATTTATGCATACTGTAAATAAACCAATTAATTTCAAGCTGTGGTTTTGAGAATAAATGTAATTTCATCAGTTTTCATACACACAATCTGTAAATTTACAGATCGAAAAATCTGTAATTTTACAGATTATCTGTAAATTTACAGATAATCTGTAAATATACCACCTTTATGGGCAATAGAAATATCCCTACTTGCGTCAAACACTCGAAAGACCAAAGATTGCATGTCAAAAATATAAAACAATCTGGGCCTAGTTGTTCGAAACTTTAACAGGCGGTTAAGCTAACAGTTAATTAACTTTTAGGGTTATTTTTTGACATTTTAGAAGACTTAGAAAAACAAATGTATGGCTTAAGAATAATGAACAGGCTGGTAACATTGCCCGATCGGGCTTACGACATAAAAAGTAATATTTCTTGAAATCTAATGAAGTTATTTTTTTCAAACTTGTTCCATTTATTAAGCATAACAAATTATACAAATTTGAATTAAAATAACTTGGTTGCCTTCAGTTTTGGTAGAATTATTTCCCCTTTTAAGATTTTTATGACGCATAATCTCTGAAGTCCAAAAAAAAATGTTCTAATGATAAGTTTAAAACAAAAAAAAGGTTCAATGGCTTTCTAATGCTCTAAATTATTGGGCTAGTACATGAATGTTTACATTTTACTCTGCTTTCACTTACAACATCATAGAGAAATGTTAGTTTAAAAAAATGCTCATACATCTGCACTAGAAACGAAGTATAAACCCTAAATATATAGAATAAAGGTATTGGCGCACAAGTTTGGAGCAATAGAAAGCCATTGAACCTTTTCTGTTTTAAACATTGCATTAAAACATAACTATTTTGGACTTCAAAAATTATGCATCATAAAAATCTGAAAAAGGGAAGTAATTCTAACAAAACTGAAGGCAACAAAGTAACTTCTATCTTGATAAGCATCATATGTTATGCTTAATAAATGGACCAAGTTTGAAAGAAATATCTTTATTATTTTTCAAGAAATATCACTTTTTATGTCTTAAGCCCGATCGGGCAATGTTACCAGCCTGATGAACACTGAAAAATCTTTACAATATAATCAAAACA
Organism: Mercenaria mercenaria; assembly: GCF_021730395.1. Classification (NCBI taxonomy): domain Eukaryota; kingdom Metazoa; phylum Mollusca; class Bivalvia; order Venerida; family Veneridae; genus Mercenaria; species Mercenaria mercenaria. Next base: position 7,832,636 of record NC_069378.1, read on the forward strand.
CCAAGAATATTATTTCGAATCAAAATTTAAGCAGCGGTTAGTTTAACAGGTGGTTAAAGTTTCAAACAACTGGGCCCTGAAATTCGAATTATTTTGACTACCTTAATGGGATGACAACTATAAAACATCAGATCATAAAATTAAGTCATCCCGCCAAATGACTTGAGCTACACCAGTGAGTACCAGTATAACAGTAGACTAATGAGCTGGATGGCAGCCTTGTTTAAAATGAACATTAATTAAGGTAAACACGTAGATCTAGATCTATTTATAACACTCTAAAGAGTCTCAGTTAAAGCAGACAGAATCAGATTGAAAAATGGACAAAATAATTAAAATGTACTTACAGTCCCCACCCTGGCTTTGGGACGGGCCCAGTCCCAAAGCCCCACGAAGAGACCTAACACACCTTCGGGCAAAGGAAGACAGAACGTGCACACAAGAAACCAAGCAGTTGCGAAGAAACATCATGATAGCTTTATTCAGACAATATGTAAATACTTTGCAGCGTGCTAAATTTCTGAAGGTCAAAATTTAAATTTCCCTATATATAGTGGGTCAAATACAACAAAAGATTTCATTGGATAATGGACAGTAGTTGCAATGAGGGGTTTATTTACAATTGTTTTCAAGTCAGTTTTCAATTACTGGGTATTTTCGATCGAATCACCAACATTGTTACATGTCTTTTCTGTCTTTTTTGACGTCTTTTAAACGTGTACTTTTTATTTCAGTTTTTTGTACATCTTAAACTACAAAACATACCTTCCTTCCCTTTCTTTAGTAAATGGTACTTTCCAATAGCTCGTGCGTCAGTACGGACACGGCGGAAAATAACGGGTAGTTCTGTCGGGTATTTCCGTGCCATTGTATGTTTGCCTGCTGGGCACGAGTTTTCTAATGGCGTTCAGTTTTGTTTTATAATGTCACGGTCAAAATTATTGCTATATTTCGGAAACTTAGCTGGTGTTTGTTCCTAACTTTTATATTCAAAAATGAGAGAACCATGAAATTGCAAAGTAGGCCGCTATGTTGGAAAAATATTATAGACGGTTTGCTTCAAATAGATCTATCCACTTTTTTGAACAAATACATTTTAACGTGACTTTATGCAAAATATAGAAAGAAAGGGAAAAGGGGATGGCTATACCCTACAACGTAAACCACAGCAGACACTCGCGTACAAAATATAAATATCCCCACACACAAACTAACATACTAGAAAACAAACATGTAAGATATAACAACACGGTAGGGCACTGCACAAGATACACATGCACTGACATATGCACGCACGCACATACACACGCACGCGCGCGCACGCCGCGCACGCACGCACACACACAAGCATAAAAAATATATCAGGCACCGCCTTATGATCTAAAGATTAAGGTAGCCAAAATTAAGGTGAACACGATAAAAGCAAGGGAACGCAAATGCAAGGGGAAAGGATGGGAGGGTGGAGGGGGGCGGCGTCGGGGTTATATAAACCTTAGTATAAACTTGAATATATACATATTAAAAATAAAGTATTTCAAATATCATTACGAATTTTGTTCATTGCTTACCTTTAAATAAAAATTAATGTAAGTGGATAAGTGGATATTCCTTTTAGCTTTCGCTTATTCACATTTCGAGAGCACATGTAGCAAGAAACATTGAGATTTCCCGTGATATCCATGCAAAAAAAAAAGACATGCGCGTTAAGCAACTGGTCAAGGGGAAATAAAAAATATTGCTGTTGTTTCATTTCAGATTTAGTTATCTCCCATTTGACCACCTTGCAGTAGCTTGCTATGAATTTTCTGTATGCCTACATATCTGCAATGGCTCACTGCAGACATTGCTCTTAATGGCGGGGAACAACCCACGTCTGACAGTCAGCATGTCAGTTTGACGGCAGAAATATAACGTGTCAGCGGAACCTGTGTCAGTTGGACGGCGGTGATGGAACCTGTCAGCTGAACTGTGGGAGTTGAACACTTGTCTTTCATTTATCAGGGATGTTAACTTAACTGGGGGGTGGGGGGGGTGGGGGGGGGGATATAACGAGTGTTAGCTGTGCGTCAGAGATAGAGCACACGTCCGCTCGACGGCGGTAATTGATTAATGAGTTTCAGCTCGCCGGCGGGAATAAAGAATACGTGTCAACTTGCCAGTGGGAAAAGAACACATGTCTGTTCGCTGGCAGAGATAGAACACAGGTCAGCTCGACCGCCCTTTCAGAACGAGTGTCAGCTCGCCGACAGGAATAGAACACACGTCAGCTCGACAGCCCTTTCAGAACGAGTGTCAGCTCGCCGGCAGGAATAGAACACACGTCAGCTCGACCGCCCTTTCAGAACGAGTGCCAGTTCGCCGGCAGGAAAAGAACACATGTCAGCCCGATGACGTTGATTTTTACGTTTGTGATAGAATACCAGTCAACTCAACGTCGGGGATAGAAACGTTTAAGCTCGCTCGCGGTAACACAACACACGTTTGTCCGATGCCTTTAATAGAACACGCGTTAGTTCGAGTTGTTTTTATGATACTTCTCTTTTTTCCATTCTCATTCATCAGAGGCTCACTATAGACGCAAAACGAATCATGGCACGTGAGGGTTTTATTTTCATTAGAGGTCTTTATCATTGAACTGTAAAACTGGCGACTTGTTTCAATTTAGAATGTATAACATACGCCAATATGACAACTTTTCTTACTAGGCAATTCTGATCATGTTACTCTTGTTGAAAATCTCTTTAAATAAATATATTTTCTATATAGGCCTAATAATGGATATTTTGTCATCTTTTTCTTATTCAAAGTACCAATAAACAAGTTTTCTTTTGTAATACACTGCTAAAATGGAGAATCTATGCATATGCAATGGTGCTTTTAGTTCGGAGTTTTCACATTTGAAACAAAACAGATAAATATTATACAACAGGTTAAAATATTTGAAAGTTTGTGATTTCAGACCCATGACCCTAGACTTTGCCATCCCTCCACGGGAGCAAACGTTGTTTGCAGCTCTTTTTTATGATATTATCCCTAAGCATGCACGCACGAACATCCCAATGTCATACATTTCTAACTTCTCCAGCCTTGTAAAATCTGACCATAAGATTAGTTGCCACAGGCTTGCCACGCAAATGTACATATAATCTGACGACAGTTTTCATTATCATCTCGTAAATACGAAATCAGGGGTTGCAAGTTTGAGCCACCGGAGACATAAACTGTTGGCGTGTTCAGCTGATGTTTGAGACATAAGCTGATGCTGGAGACATAAACTGTAAGCGTGTCCACCTGTTGCTGGAGACATAAACTGTTAGCGTGTTCAGCTGATGCTGGGAACATAAACTGTTAGCGTGTTCAGCTGATGCTGGAGACATAAACTGTTAGTGTGTTCAGCTGATGCTTGGAACATAAACTGTTAGCGTGTTCAGCTGATGCTGGAGACATAAACTGTTAGTGTGTTAAGCTGATGTTGGAGACATAAACTGTAAGCGTGTCCAACTGATGTTTGGAACATAAACTGTTAGCGTGTCCAACTGATGCTGGAGGCATAAACTGTAAGCGTGTTCAGCTGATGCTGGAGACATAAACTGTAAGCGTGTCCAACTGATGCTGGCAAAATAAACTGTAAGCGTGTCCAACTGATGCTGGAGGCATAAACTGTAAGCGTGTTCAGCTGATGCTGGAGACATAAACTGTAAGCGTGTCCAACTGATGCTGGGAAAATAAACTGTTAGCGTGTCCAACTGATGCTGGGAAAATAAACTGTTAGCGTGTCCAACTGATGCTGGAGGCATATACTGTAAGCGTGTTTAGCTGATGCTGGAGACATAAACTGTAAGCGTGTCCAACTAATGCTGGGAAAACAAACTGTTAGCGTGTCCAACTGATGCTGGAGGCATAAACTGTAAGCGTGTTCAGCTGATGCTGGAGACATAAACTGTAAGCGTGTCCAACTGATGCTGGGAAAATAAACTGTTAGCGTGTCCAACTGATGCTGGAGGCATAAACTGTAAGCGTGTTCAGCTGATGCTGGAGACATAAACTGTAAGCGTGTCCAACTGATGCTGGGAACATAAACTGTTAGCGTGTCCAACTGATGCTGGTGACATAAACTGTAAGCGCGTCCAACTGATGCTGGGAAAATAAACTGTTAGCGTGTCCAACTGATGCTGTAGGCATGAACTGTAAGCGTGTTCAGCTGATGCTGGAGACATAAACTGTAAGCGTGTTCAGCTGATTCTGGAGACATAAACTGTAAGCGTGTTCAGCTGATGCTGGTGACATAAACTGTAAGCGTGTTCAGCTGATGCTGGTGACATAAACTGTAAGCGTGTTCAGCTGATGCTGGAGACATAAACTGTAAGCGTGTTCAGCTGATGCTGGTGACATAAACTGTAAGCATGTTCAGCTGATGCTTGAGACATAAACTGTAAGCGTGTTCAGCTGATGCTGGAGATATAAACTGTAAGCGTGTTCAGCTGATGCTGGTTACATAAACTGTAAGCATGTTCAGCTGATGCTGGTTACATAAACTGTTAGCATGTTCAGCTGATGCTGGAGACATAAACTGTAAGCGTGTTTAACTGATGTTTGAGGCATAAACTGCTAGCTTATTCAGCTGATGATTGAAACATAATCTGTAAGCGTGTTCACCTGATGCTGGGGACATAAACTGTTAGCGTGTTCAGCTGATTCTGGAGACTAGAAACTGTCAGCGTGTTCAGCTGATGCTGGAGACTAGAAACTATCAGCGTGTTCAACTGATGCTGGAGACTAGAAACTGTTAGCATGTTGAGTTCATGCTTGAGACTTGGAAGCGTATGTTCAGGTGACACCTTGTCCTTCAAAGTTAAAGACAAATGTTGTTTGATTATATGTATTAAACTTCCAATAGTCTTGCTGATATAGCTTTTCATCGTTTTAAGGTAAGCAAATATGCTCATTGTGCCTGGATGGTGTCTTAGCCGTATATTCTATTGAGCTCCAAAAGTACCATAGCAAGCACACTATCATTTTCTATGATACATACCTGACTTTTGTCACTGTCACAGGTATACAGCATTGAACACAACAGTTGAATTGGGTAATTTCTAAAAAATACTGGGCCTCTAAACAAAAATTAATCATATGAAGAAAAATCTATGTAGTGGTCTTAGATCTATAATATCACATATCTTCTTGCAAGGAGTTGAAAATAGGTCATTGGTATCATGTGAAAATCTGCATATATTGTAGATTACTACCCTGTTAATGAAAAGGGAACAGAGGGAGGAGAGGCGTGTTGCACATTTCACTTCTCGTGAATAGACTGAACAAAGGAAGGAGCGTGTTGACATTTCATTACTTCTCATGAATAGACTAAACAGAGGGAAGGGAGGCGTGTTGCACATTTCACTTCTCGTGAATAGACTGAACAAAGGAAGGAGCGTGTTGACATTTCATGACTTCTCATGAATAAACTGAACAGAGGAAGGGGAGACGTGTCGCACATGTCGTAACTTCTCATGAAAAGACTGAACAGAGGGAGGGAACGCGTGTTGCACATTTCATGATTTCTCATGAATAGACTTAACAGAGGGAGGGACGTGTTGACATTTCATTACTTCTCATGAATAGACTAAACAGAGGGAAGGGAGGCGTGTTGCACACTTCATGATTTCTCATGAATAGACTGAACAGAGGGAGGGGCGTGTTGACATTTCATTTTCATTACTTCTCATGAATAGACTAAACAGAGGGAGGGGAGGCGTGTTGCACATTTTATGACTTCTCATGAATAGACTGAACAGAGGTGGGGGAGGCGTGTTGCACATTTCATACTTCTCATGAATATACTGAACAGAGGGAGGGGGGCGTGTTGCACATTTCATGACTTCTCACAATAGACTGAACAGAGGGAGGGAAGGCGTGTTGCACATTTCTTGACTTCTCACTTATACATTGAACAGAGGGAGGGAAGGCGTGTTGCACATTTCATGACTTCTCATGAATATACTGAACAGAGGGAGGGGGGCGTGTCACACATTTCATGACATCTCACGAATAGACTGAACAGAGGGAGGGGAGACATGTTGCACATTTCATGACTTCTCACGAATAGACTGAACAGAGGGAGGGAAGGCGTGCTGCACATTTCATGACCTCTCATGAATATATTGAACAGAGGTGGGGGGGCGTGTAGCACATTTCATTACTTTTCATGAATAAACTGAACAGAGGGAGGGAAGGCGTGTTGCACATTTCGTGACTTCTCATGAATAGACTGAACAGAGGGAGGGAAGGCGTGTTACACATTTCATGACTTCTCATGAATAGTCTGAACAGATGGAGGGAAGGCGTGTTGCACATTTCATGACTTCTCATGAATAGACTAAACAGAGGGAGGGGGCGTGTTGCACATTTTATTACTTCTCATGAATAGACTGATCAGAGGGAGGGGAGGCGTGTTGCACATTTCATTACTTCTCATGAATAAACTGAATAGAGGGAGGGAAAGCGTGTTGCACATTTCATTACTTCTCATGAATATACTGAACAGAGGGAGCGGGCGTGTTGCACATTTCATGACTGCTCATGAATAGACTGAACAGAGGGAGGGGGCATGTTGCACATTTCATTACTTCTCATGTATATACTGAACAGAGGGAGGGGGCATGTTGCACATTTCATTACTTCTCATGTATATACTGAACAGAGGGAGGGGGCATGTTGCACATTTCATTACTTCTCATGAATAGACTGAACAGAGGGAGGAGGTACGTGTTGCACATTTCATTACTTCTCATGAATAGACTAAACAGAGGGAGGGGAGGCGTGTTGCACATTTCATTTCTTCTCATGAATAGACTAAACAGAGGGAGGGGAGGCGTGTTGCACATTGCATGACTTCTCATGAATAGACTGAACAAGCGAGTCCAATATGGTTTTCCCAGCTGGGTACTCATCCAAATATATCTCGTATTGTACAGTTCAATGTTAAATAACCTTTTCATTCTCTATCTGTTTTATTTTAGTTTAAATTAAAATGATTCATTGAATATTGTATTTCTGTCTTCCTCATTTCAAGATGCATAATGTAACTCTGTTCACCTGATTTACATTTGGAACATTTTCACGCGTTTTGGGCTTTATCGGATGTTTAAAATGGGACTTTCTGAACTGTCCAAATATGGAAAAACCACCATGGTTTTTGTACACATGTGCGTCCAATAAGGTAATATATTGTACGGTCACATGCTGCAAATGAATGTTCACAACTGGATAGATAAAATAGATATAGAATAACATCATATATATTCTTGAGTAGCACTACTTGCATTAAATAGTTTTATATCTTTATTTACAACTCATTCTTGCATAAAACATATAATTACAGTGAACAATTATAAACAAACTATTGCAAGACCATTCTATTAAAGAATTATAAGAGACTGCAATTGTAATATAATTTCTGTACATATCACATAAAATATTCTAATAAGTTACAGATAAGATACATAAACTAGAGCTGCTTTTGAGAAAAGCCAATGTCTCCCACAACTGCCTAATCATTTAAATAGCAAGTCAGTCTTTATATACTGTTTACTCACAACAATTCACGGGCCAGAACTCCAAAATGCCTGAACTGATTTGGCTCATTATCGAACTTGTCCAAGGTCTTATGGTCAAACACATTTTGTTCAAATTTGGTGAAGATCGGATGAGAAATGTTCGACTTAGAGTGCAGACAAGAATAACAAGAGGGCCAAGATGGCCCTAGTTCGCTCACCTGAGAAACACACCATAACAATGCAAACATGTTTGACCTAGTGATTTCACGGAAACAAATATTCTGACCAATTTTCATTAAGATTGGACCAAAAATGTGGTCTCTTTAAGTGTAAACAAGTATTTTCTTCAATTTGACCTAGTGACCTAGTTTTTGAGCACAGATGACCTACATTCAGAACTGACCAAGATTTAACCAAGGCAATCATTCTGACCAAATTTCATGAACCTCAACTGAAAAATACAGCCTCTATCGCATACAAAACGTTTTTCTTTGATTTGTTCTAGTGACCAACTTTTTAACCCCAGATGACCCATATTCAAAACTGACCTAGATTTTATCAAGGCAATCATTCTGACCAAAACTCATGAAGATCAATTGAAAAAGCCTCTATCACATACATAAGGTTTTTCTTTGATTTGACCTAGAGACCTTGTTTTTGATCCCAGATGGTCCATTTTCAAATCTGGCCTAGACTTCATCAAGGTTATGATTCTGACAAAATTTCATGAAGATCAGCTGAAAAATACAGTCTCTATCGCATACGCAAGGTTTTTCTTTGATTTGACCTAGTGACCTAGTTTTTGACCCCAGATGACCCATTTTCGAAATTGGCCTAGATTTCATCAAGGTAATCATTCTGACAAAATTTCATGAAGATCAGGTGAAAAATACAGCCTCTGTCTGTCATCTGTCAACATTTAGCTTAACGATGGATGCCGGACAGCGAGAGATCACAATAACTAAAAACGAATGTATTAGATTCCAAAAGGACCACTCTTTCAATAAGAGGACCATCATGGTCCTGAATCGCTCACATATCCCCACATAACCCAGTTTTAAACTGAGTACGACATCGTTTTTTCTATTATTTGACATAGTGACCTAGTTTTTGAGCTCATGTGACCCAGTTTTGATCTTGACCTAGATATCATCAAATCAAGATAAAAATTCTGACCAATTTTCATGAAGATCCATTGAAAAATATGGCCTCTAGAGAGGTCACAAGGTTTTTCTACTATTTGACTTAATGACCTAGTTTTTGAAGGCACATGATCCAGTTTCGAATATGACCTAGATATCATCAAGGTGAACATTCTCACCAATTTTTCTGAAGATCTCATGAAAATTAAGGCCTCTAGAGAGGTCACAACGTTTTTCTATTATCTGACCTAATGACCTGTTTTTGAAGGCACGTGACCCAGTTTTGAAACTGATCTAGATATCATCAAGGTGAGCATTTTCACCAATTTTCATGAAGATCTCATGAAAAGTATGGCCTCTAGAGAGGTCACAAGGTTTTTCTATTTTTAGACCTACTGACCTAGTTTTTGATCGCACGTAACCCATTTTCAAACTTGATCTAGATATCATCAAGGTGAACATTCTCACCAATTTTCATGAAGATCCATTGAAAAAAATGGCCTCTAGAGAGGTCACAAGGTTTTTCTATTTTTAGATCTACTGACCTAGTTATTGATCGCATGTGACTCACTTTCAAACTTGACCTAGATATTATCAAGCTGAACATTCAGACCAACTTTCATTAAGATCCATTGAAATATATGGCCTCTATAGAGGTCACAAGGTTTTTCTATTTTCAGACCTACTGACCTAGTTTTGGACCACACGTAACCCAGTTTTGAACTTGACCTAGATATCGTCAAGGTAAACACCCTGACCAATTTTCATGAAAATCCATTGAAAAATATAGCATCTAGAGAGGTCACAATGATTTTCTATTTTTAGACCTACTGACCTAGTTTTTAATTGCACGTGACCCAGTTTCAAACTTGACCTAGATATCATCAAGATGAACACTCTGACCAATTTTCATAAAGATCCCATGAAATGTGTGACCTCTAGAGTGGTCACAAGCAGAAGTTTACAGGACGGACGCACACATGCACCTATGGACGGACGCCATGCGCACGTAACCTACTTTCAAACTTGACCTAGATATCATCAAGGTGAACATTCTCAAAAATTTTCATGAAGATCCATTGAAAAATATGGCCTCTAGAGAGGTCTCAAGGTTTTTCCATTTTTAAACCTACTGACCTAGTTTTTGACTGCATGTGACCCACTTTCAAAATTGACCTAGATATCATCAAGATGAACATTCTGACCAACTTTCATGAAGATCCATTGAAAAATATGGCCTCTAGGGAGGTCACAAGGATTTTCTATTTTTAGACCTACTGACCTAGTTTTGGACCGCACGTGACCCAGTTTCAAATCTGACCTAGATATCATCAAGATGAACATTCTGACCAACTTTCATAAAGATCCCATATAAAATGTGACCTCTAGAGTGGTCACAAGCAAAAGTTTACGGACAGACGGACGGATGACAGACACCACACAATCACTAAAGCTCACCTTGTCACTTTGTGACTGGTGTGCTAAAAAGAATTCAAAGGCCTTAACTCCAAAATGCCTGGACTGACTTGGCTAGTTATCAAACTTGGCTGCGGTCTCATGGTCAAACACATTTTGTTTAAGTTTGGTGAAGATCGGATGAGAAATGTTTAACTTTAGAGTGACGTAAACTTTGTTGTAGTTTAAAAAATGCATCATGTAGTGTATCATGTAACAACTAAGTCAGACTTCAAGAAGTTATCTGTAATACTTTTCAAGTTAAATTTTTCGTATGAAGCACTAGGACCATGTTTATATGAATCACCACTAGTAGCATTGTTAACAGTAACATCAGACAAATCAAAAATCCAAGACAAAATGGAATGATCAGGTATTGACGTTGGTATGCATTTATTTCTATTTCAGACACAATTTCTGAACTTCTAATTACTTTGAAGTCTTTGAATAGATACAAATTATCATGATGGACTATACAATAGTCTACCACAGAACATCCCTTAACAGATACTGAAGTGTAATCATTTTCAGACACTGTCTACCATTAAGGACACACATATTGCTGTCAATTAAAAAATCTATCAATTTGTCACCAAATGTATTTGTATTAAAATCAACAATAATTCTCTCTGGTAAATCATCAACACCAGCAATATAATCAAGACTGTCACCAATTCTACTGTTAAAATACCCAGAAATATACACAGGACCTAAATTTTAATAAGAATACATATAACGGAGTAATGTATCATAAAACTCACAAACATCAACATTTCTAGAGAAATTAACTGGTGGTAGGTTGCAAACACATGTATAAAAGGAAAAACCAGTACATTTATTAACAAATTCTAGCCATAATATACTATCATACTTTCATCAAAGACATTTATAAAATACCTATCACTAAAATCTTCTTACATGAATTAGTTTCCTATTATTTCCAAACCAGACATATCCTGGTAAATTTAATACATTATTATCTATCAAATATGTCTCAGCTATGCCTAAAATGTCAGAATCTAGATGTTTTATACAATCATATCTCAAAGAAAATTGTCACTGTCTGTTTTTGTACTAAAACCACTGACATTCCAAACCCAATGGAAACCTAGCTATGTCTGTTTCCACTGCCACAACCACTCAACGCATTTCCATGTTGACCTCGACTTCTTCCGCTCTGACCTTGACCATTACAGGAATTAGTGTTATTTCTGAAACCACGATTGTAATCATTATGAACAGGTTGATCACCATTACCACGATTTGTACCAATATTGTGGGTACCACTTATTGTACAACCTGAATTACGAAAACCATTATTTTGGTTTGCACGATTTGTACCAATATTGTGGGTACCACTATTTGTACAACCTGAATTACGGAAACCATTATTTTCGTTTGCACCATTTGTACCAATATTGTGGGTACCACTATTTGTACAACAGGGCTCTCGCGAGTGGGCGACTTGAGCGAAATAGGCGCTCTAGAACTTCAAACTTCGCTCAAATCTAACCTCAAAGCGAAATGCAAGTCGCCCGATTTTCTTTGATTTCCGCACTCGCTAATTAGTGCTACCCGGACTGTTGACAATTTGCACGGTGTCATAACGAGTGCCGAATACACAAACACACGCCGGTAGCATAATTTAAGCTCCTCCTACTTCAGGTACTTGCGAGATTTTCCCGAGAAGTGTGAAAGCGAATCAAATTATCCGATACACCTCGTTGATTGTGTTCAGCCAATTAGCGTCGCGTTTACGTCTTTGACACTTCGTTTTTAATTTTGTCAACATGTTCGAGTGCAAAAAGCAAAGTGTTTTTTTAAGAAACTACTGATTAACCATGCGATTAATTGGAATTTGGTACACAATTATTTGTTATCTATGATAAAAGAACGACATGTAATGTATTAACAATGTTTAAATTGACTTCCATCGATGAATTTGTTTGAATATGTATTTCTAGATTACACAGTTTACTTTCAGTTTCATTCGAGTGAGATTCTGACATTCCTCGGTGAATGACTCGGTGTTAATAATAAACACTTCATACAAGATATAACCAAAATTTGGCGGGTTACATTTACAGAATCGGCTTGAATTTTGAAAACGATTTTTTTTTCAGAATTTTTTAACGAAACAATAACCACTGTATGGGAAATGATCTAACTAAGAAAATGAATGGTCACATCAATACTTTTTATCAAGAAACAAGAAAATTACAGCCACCTTTCGAATCACTCGACATCATTGCGGTAGGAAAAGTCATCCCACTTCTCCCAAAAGTCTCCCCACTTCTCCCTAAATCTGCTTGAGGGAGAAGTGACTTCTCCCAAAAAATTGGACCTAGCTAGACCCCTGTACAACCTGAATTACGGAAACCATTATTTTCGTTTGCACCATTTGTACCAATATTGTGGGTACCACTATTTGTACAACCTGAATTACGGAAACCATTATTTTCGTTTGCACCATTTGTACCAATATTGTGGGTACCACTATTTGTACAACCTGAATTACGAAAACCATTATTTTGGTTTGCACCATTTGTACCATTATTATGGGTACCACTATTCCTAGAATTACCATTTCTGCCATTATTCTGTTGAGCTTTAAAGACACAGTTTCCTCTGACTGCTAAGTGTTCCCCCTTGTTAACTGTATCAACCATGAGTCTCAAGCTGTTTGCAGTAATCTTTTCCTCCTTTGACTCTACATGCACAAAAACATTGTTGTATATTATATCTTTTAAGTTTTTCTTTGCTTTAAGAATTTTAGACCGTTCATTTTTGTCAGCCAAAGTGGTTATTACAATACCTGGAACTAAGGATTCTTCATTTCTATTTGGAATTCTCTTTGCAGACGACACTTTAACATCCTCAACTTTCATGTGATCATTTAATATAATAATTTTTTCCACAATATTTTCATTTACAGTTTCTGGCACTTTTCTAACGGCTAAGTTCAAGGACCTGTTGTCTGTGTCGTCAGTTTGGATAACATCAGTTAAAGAATTTAGTTTTCCAGACATGCTTATGCTTATGTCAGCTCTAAGTGTATCAATCCTTTCATTTAGATTTTTATGCACTTTTTTTCATTTCTGAATTCACTCTTTTATCTAGGTTTTGAGCCATTTTTTCAGATTTTTTAACATCAACTTACGCTCCAATTCAGTTTCAAGCAAATCAATTCGTTCAGTAAGGCTCTTATTTACTAGTTTCACTTCATACGAAAAGGAATCAAGTTTCATGAGAACATTGTATTAATACCATTGCCACTGGAGTTTGTATCTCGTGTACACTCTGGTTTACTGTCTTTCAATGGTGTTTGACCATACAAAGTCTGCCATGCATTAGCAAATACCCATTCTGTTTCATTATTATCTCTCTCCTTCTTACATGAGCTCATTTCCATGTTGTCTGAAGAATAAAATATGATTACAGATAAGCAGTCACATGTAATATGAATTAAGGCGCGGCTTGCATGGGAATTTATCTTTTATATATCCACTTAACGAAGAAATATTCAACACTCAAAAGAAAGTGAAACCTCGCTCTAACAGTGAAGTTTACATTTAGTGTCATCATACCTCTTACAGCAAATATCATAATTTGAAAATTTACGGGGAGCCATAACGATGACGTCATTCACCGCGTTCTCTGGCACTTTAGGATTTTTTGTTTGTTTGTTTGCTCTCCATGCAGGAACTTGAGCTTTTACACTTCCTTACTGTTTTAAAAGTGTTTTTCAGTTGCATGAACAGTTTTCATTACGAAAAAGAAGTAAAACAAGAAGCTGCATCCAATAAACGCTTGATGCCCCCAGTGGCATCCTTGTTGATAGATTTTGCACCTAAGTCCAAAACGAGGTCAAGGTCAAACAGATCAGGTGATGTTTGAAGATGAGGAATGGAATGGTCACAGTTTACATCTGTGTTAGTATCAATTTATTCTTGTAAGGGGTATTGATGCTAGACGAAACGGTCCCATTTGGTTAACCAAGAGATGGCCCATATAAAGCAACCTAAGTCCAAAATGAGGTCAAGGTCAAACTGAGGTCAAGTGATGTCTGAAGATGAGGAATGGTCACAGATTACATCTGCATTAGTATCAAGTCATTCTAGTAAGGGGTATTGATGCTAGACGAAATGGTCCCATTTGGTTAACCAAGAGATGGCCCATATAAAGCAACCTAAGTCCAAAATGAGGTCAAGGTCAAGGTCAAACTGAGGTCAGGTGATGTCTGAAGATGAGGAATGGTCACAGGTTACATCTGCATTAGTATCAAGTTATTCTAATAAGGGGTATTGATGCTGGATGAAATGGTCCCATTTGGTTAACCTCGTACGGACGGACGGACAGGACAATCACTATTAAGCCTCCCACATCAGTTGGCGCGGTTTACCGATTTCTGTGACTGATTCCGGGTGCTCGGATGTTCATGTAGACAACCAGTCGCGAAGTGTACATAAACCGGAACCGGAAAACATCGAAAAAATTGCCTTAGTATATGCAAACAACAAAGACGAATAACTATATATGGACGTTACCGTCTCGGGGATTTTCATCCCCGGCACTATGCACTGTGGATAAATCTCCTATTAAGCATCCATTTTTTTTAAGCAGCCAGTAAGCTAAACTTTGCAAAACTTGCATTTTGTTCTACAGTATATTCAAGTTTTAGGCAGCCACATGCCTTAAACTGCCAGATTATATCACTACCTTGTCTGACTACGTAACACAGGTTTCAACTACCAGTACTGTTAAAACAATATTCCTGGGCAGATTATTTTGTTAATGAAATTATGAAGTCCATCGTAATAATCTACACACAGTTTCTTACTTATATGATTTTCCGCAGGTTATTCCAGGTATCCTATTGTTAACCAGGTGTAGGGCTTTGGTCCTAAATTGAAGCTTTTGATTTCCTTGTCAAGGGCAGCTAGTTGGTTGAAGTCAGCCTGTGTAGCTGACAGCCAGGCCCTGAACTGCTCATGATTCTCATGCAGATATCTTATTTCCTCTACCAAATTACATCTTACAGGGTCGGTCAAGTTTTCCTCGGTGTTCTCAAACCAAGGGCCGAAGGACAAGGTTTTCGTAGTGAAAACTAGGTAGAGGTATTCCATCTGCTTGTACTGGTCTTGCAGACACAGCAATGTCTGTTAACTCTGCTGGGTGTCAGATAATAGGTTCTGTCATCTGTTAACATAAATAATACATAGGTAATTTAATTATAACAAACTTGCAAAAAGTATGATATATTATGAATTATTTATGTCCATTACACACAACAATTTTGGGTCTTGATCTAAAACCAAACCTTGTCCTTTTTCATACTAAAAAACAAAAGCTGTCCGTAAGATAACATGCTTCACTTTTCTCAGTGCTTGACTCTGAATTGGAGCTTTGTCAGTAAAAGGCACTCTTTCTTTAAATCAAAACACAATGTGTGTATGTTTTAGCACATTATACAGTTGGATCATGGTCAGTTATGGATCATAACGTCGCCTCAACGCGAAACTAGTCTATGTGTATATAGAAATAGAAGCAGATAGACTAGTTTCGCGTTGAGGCCACGATAAGGGTTCCGGATCACAGCACTTTATACACTTATATGACAAACATAATCATTTAGTTCTTAGCATGAATACTTGCCTCAATGATGGAAATAACATACTAAAATATAACTTTTGCAGATCACAGGAATGTGAAAAGAAATCGTATTTTGTCAATCTATGTGATCCGGAACTCATGCAACAGGGACACAACACAATCGAGAAATTGTTTTTCAAACAAGAAAATATTTTTATATTTCCAACTTGCCAATGTGTAATGATTTGTTTGGATGAGAGAAAACAATTATTATTTCACAGGTGTCTCAGTGCGTTTTAGTTTTATTGAAAAATGATCATGGATAGACAAAAATGATCCATAACTGACCAAAGTGGTAACTGTTGCTCCTACAGTATAATTTTTTACTTTGAATTTTCAAACCAAATATGGTGATTTAAAAAGCAGAATGATTTTCCTTCCTCCCTGTGCAAACATGTGTTTTTAAAAATATGTTTTCGAAGCTCAATAACAAATGTAGCACTTAGTGATCCGGAACTGACCAATCAACTGTATCTACTTCAGCAAAAAAATATGTATGGTATGAACTTTAATAATCTGAGCTGTCATTTATACAAGATGTGTTTGCCTACATACCTTTTGGATAAGTTTTTCTCCATCTTGCTGCACCTTCTCACATCTTTCTCTATGTACCTGGAAATCTGTCTCCAACATGTTTCTTCAGAAGCCCCTGAAATTGTGTAACATTTCAAATCATTGATAGTTATTCAGTTTACTTGCTTCTAAATTGACCTATTACAAAGACTGTTTCACAGCCCTACTTGAAACCTGAATCTATAAAACAACTCTCCTAATCTCAGCTTTCTCTGTGTTTATCTGTGTATTCAAATATATGGTAAGATGTGCCACCAGATAACATCCCTATTTCTAATTTACAAGTACATAAACTATACCAAACTATTGTCATTTCTACAGTTGTCAGTACTTCAACCTCATTTCTACTACTGTCAGGACTTTTACCATGTTCTACAGTTGAAAGCAGTTCTACCACATTTCTACTACTGTCAGGACTTTTAACATGTTCTACAGTTGTCAGTACTTCTACCACGTTTTTGCTACTCTCAGTACTTGAAGACTACAGCATTTCTACTACTGTCAGGACTTCTACCATTTTCTACAGTTGTCAGTACTTCAACCACATTTCTACTACTGTCAGGACTTTTAACATGTTCTACAGTTGTCAGTACTTCTACCACGTTTTTGCTACTCTCAGTACTTGAAGACTACAGCATTTCTACTACTGTCATGGGGTTACTTGATTGTACATAGAATCTTCAAAATTTTCTAAAAATAAACCAGAAGGCCTAGAGCTTAGATATTTGATATGTAACATTGCCTAGTGGACCTCTACAAAATTTGTTCAAATCTTGACCCCCCAGGTCAAATTGACCTAGCCCCAGGGGTAACTTGATTGTACATAGGGAAATCTTCATAAATTTGCTAAAAATAAACCAGAAGGCCTAGATCTTAGATATTTGATATGTAACATTGCCTAGTAGACTTCTACAAACTTTATTCAAATCATGACCCCCGGGGTAAAATTGGCCCCGCCCCAGGGGTTACTTGATTGTACATCGGAAAATCTTTGACATTTGAAACATGTAGCTCATATTACTCAGGTGAGCGATCCAGGGTCATCATGACCCTCTTGTTCATATTTTCGACTGTGTATGTTTATGAGTTGTCACAGTTTACAAACAAATGAATGTTTGAAATAAATATTTGATAGCATTCAATCGTTTGAACGTAAGCGATGTGTCTTAAAAATTTGAAACCCTACCATATAATTAATGCTGTACGCCTAAGTGTCCTTGTTTGTAGCGGCATTAAGGATTAGGAATAACCTTTAATGATATCAACTTTGGTATTGACTAACAAATCTGTATGTAGCGGTATACGTACTTGTGGCTTCACTATACTCATTTCATTTCTACCTGTAAAATACTTATTACTACTTACTTATAACCCCATTTTTTACAGTTGTCAGTACTTCTACCACATTTTGCTACTGTCAGCACTTCTACTACATTTCTACTACTGTCAGGATTTTAACCATTTTTTACAGTTGTCAGTACTTCTACCACATTTTGCTACTGTCAGTACTTCTACCACATTTCTACTACTGCCAGGACTTTAACCAATTTATACAGTTGTCAGCACTTGTAATATATTTATGGTTGTCACCATTTTTAACAGAATTTGTTGGCAGCAAGTTTAAAATATCTCTACAGTTGTCAGTACACAACAAGATATCTGTTTTAAGTGCTTTAACAAGTTGTTTTTGTACAGCTGTAATCACCTTGACACAGTTGTAAGTATTTCTAATGAGTCAGTCACACTATACCATATAGCATTAACGGACGTCCAACATATAACAAAATTTTCAATCTGTTCATATCTGTTCACATGCATTTCTTTTCTGTTTCTCATGCGGCACTTGCGCTCCTTGTCCGGCAATGTTCGTTCCATGGAAGGTTTTGAGCTTGTTCAAAATTTTGAACATACACCACCAGACAAAGTTGTCCGTTAGATGTACGGTAGCAATGCATTTTGTTCATTACTCATGCGTTCCTCATTCTGTACTTGTCTGGTTCACATCCGTCCTTGTTGTCATTGTGCGTTTTGTCCGTTTTATACACAGATCGTGTGAGCACCAAGCAATTGGCTTTCGGTACCGGATAACTTTCTGCCACAATTTTTCTGTATGTTGGGCATCCGTTAATGCTATATGGTGTAGTGTGACTGACTCATAACAGATTTCTATTTTCCTGAAGTCAGGTTGGCCTACAACTTTTAGTATACTTACTGTGGCATCATTAATAGTCGTGGGGGACAAATTTTCGTGGATTTCTTGGTTGAGCCAATCCACAAAATTTAATCCCAACCAACAAGTAAAATTTCCATTCATTTCATGTTCAAAAGTTGAAATCCATGAATTCATATCCCCACAAAATTGCTATTTTGACCAAAACCTCAAAATTTCATGCCCACGAAATTTAATGATTTAAAGTACCTGTCAACTGCCATTGTATCATCAAGGTCCCCACCAGATAGGAGTTGTTGTTTTTCGGATATCCAGGTATCTTCCTCATCCACATTGGCGCTGAACTGCTTGAATGTGTATGCTTCTTCCAACATCTGGCCTCTGTAAAAATAACAAAAATAGAGATCATTCAATCTGATTTTTGATCGATCAGTTTTTGTTAAATTTGTCAGAAAATGTCTCAGACTGCTGCTACAACTCAAGATTCATACATTTACTTCATCAGTTTTTTTTTTTTTTTTTTTGTTTTTGTTTTTGTTTTTTTTTTTTTTTTTTTTTTTTACCAGAACCATTTTCAGGCATTTTCATGTTAAGATAACCCAACAGCTCTTCATCAAAATTTCAATTTGCTTCCACTTTACAGTAAAAAAATCTCAGATCAACAAACAATCTTCATCAGCATATTCCTAATTTTGAGTTTTATCGAAAATTTCTTTCTTATTCTGGAACTAAAATTTGGAATAATATTATACATTTCTTTCTACGCCAGTCTGAAAATTCAGAAAAATTCAAACAAGAGCTGTCCATAAGACAGCGAGCTCCACTATTCGGAGATTTGACAGTAAAATGAATACATGTCTGAATAAGAGACCTCTACTTTAAAAGGAAGATATGCTAAGGGGCATAATTCCATCAAATACAAAAATTTGAGTTATTAGGATTATTACAACACATGCAGATGATGATGATAAAAATATATTTTGAGTTTCAAGTCATTATCTTATATAGTACCAATGTTATGTCCAGAAAACGAAGTTTGTAAAAATTTTAAGTACAAATGGGGCATAATTTGGTCAAAAATACAAATCAGAGTTATGGGGATTGTTACCACACATGCAGATGATGATGATAAAGATAATTTAAAGTTTCCAGTCTTTATCTTTTATTTCATTAAAGTAGTATCCGGAAAGTGAAAATTGCAAAAAAGTTTAAGTATAAAAGGGGCATAATTCTGTTAAAAACACAATTAGAGTTATGGGGTAGGTAGCCACACATGCAGATGATTATAAACAACTACTTTTAATTTCAAGTCATTATCTTTTAAAGTACCAAAGATATGTCTAAAAACGAAGCTTTCGAAAAAATTTAACATGAAAATAATTCAAAGTATAACTCCTTGGTGACCTTGACCTTGGGTATAATGGGCCCAGCCCCTATACATACTTTGTATGATGGACAATATTTATGTGAACTTACTGTATGATATAAGCAAAAGTAACAAAGATATGACAGATAAACAAAGGTTGCCAAAAATTTTTAACCTAAGTATAAGACCTTGGTGACCTTGACCTTAGCTATAATGGGCCCAGTCCCTATAAATACTTTGTTTGTATACTGGACAATGTTTATGTAAAGTTACAGTAAGATATAAGCAACAGTAACAAAGATATGACAGAAAAACAAAGGTTGTCGAAAAACTTTAACCTTAAAAATAACCTAAGTATAAGACCTTGGTGACCTTGACCTTGGGTATAATGGGCTCAGCCCCTAAATATACTTTGTTTGTACACTGGACAATGTTTATGTGAAGTTACAGTAAGATATAAGCAATAGTAACAAAGATATGACAGAAAAACAAAGGTTGCCGAAAAACATTAACCTTAAAAATAACCTAAGTATAAGACCTTGGTGACCTTGACCTTGGGTATAATGGGCTCAGCCCCTATATATACTTTGTTTGTATACTGGACAATGTTTATGTGAAGTTACAGTAAGGTATCAGCAATAGTAATAAAGATATGACAGAAAAACAAAGGTTGCCGAAAAACTTTAACCAAGAAGGGTCACGCAGACGCCGACGCCGGGGCGAGTAGTATAGCCCCTCTATTCTCCGAATAGTGGAGCTAAAAAGCTTACTTAAAGATAAAGTACTCTGGGTAACTTGGCTTCAGTCAGAATTATATATATATAAATGTTTGCAATTTTGTTTTTGTGAGTTTCTTTAATAATGATTAGCATTTGTGTTTATTTCATTTTGTAATTATATATTCTGTATTTAATAAGTAATAGAAAGAGCATTGAAACTCGAGGGTAAACGATTTGTACGAGGGGGCATAGCCCCCGAGTATAAATTGTTTGCCCAAGAGTTTCAATGTTCTTTCTGTTTTGTATCATAGCCATCCATATATGGTAGTTGTAGGCGTACCGCATTGCCATATACAGCAGTCCAGTGAGTACTTAAAATCCTTGCTTTACAAATGTGTAAAGCCCAGGTAAAATAAACCAATGCTAGAGCAGAAAATCAATAAACAAGAGGGCCATGATGGCCCTATATTGCTCACCTGTTATCATTGTACTTGAGGACAAGAAGGTCCTCAGAAAATATATCTAAGTCCAAAGGACAGGAACAACAAAGGAAAGAAATTTAACCAAAAAGAAAAACAAAATTCTTACAAGGTACAGATATGTCAAAATACACCTAAAAATTGGAGGTACCATCCATGTTATACCACAGAAAAGTGGTCTCAGTTTTTCCCTACGGCCAATAATAAAAAAGTTACTAAAAATAGGCTATTTATAGTAACATAAAAGGGAAGTAATTCAAAAGAAAATTATTGTAAGTTAACAAAAGAAGGATCTGCCAAATAAATCTGCTGACATAAATGAAATTTCAGATCAGTATCTTCATTAGTTACGGAGATATACCCATTTTAATTTGAAATAAAGGGAGGTAATTTGACATAAAATCAGTCCATAGTTATCTACCCTGATTGGCTCGGTCCAACTAATGACAATAATGAAATTTCAAATAAGTCCTGTAAGTACTTACTGATATAAATCCATTTTGACTACAATCAGGGGAGGTAATCAGATATAAAATAACTCTTGAAACTACAATTGGATCTGATTTGTCATGGAATCCAAGATTTATTGTTGTTGAAGATATTTTGGAAGTTTGTATCAAATAAAACCATAAATGAAGTCTCTATACGGCTGCAAAAGCCAAAATAGCCAATTTTGGACATTTAAGGGGCCATAACTCTGGAACCCATGATGGAATCTGGCCAGTTTAAGAAAGGAACCAAGATCTTGCGGTGATACAAGTTGTGTGCAAATTTGGTTAAAATCAAATCATAAATGAAGTTGCTATTGTGCAGACAAGGTCAAAATAGCTAATTTTGGCCCTTTCAGGGGCCATAACTCTAGAACCCATTAGGGGATCTGGCCGGTTCAACAAAGGAACTGAGATCTTATGGCAACACAAGTTTTGTGCAAGTTTGATTAAATTCAAATCATAAATGAAGCTGCTATTGTGCAGACAAGGGCAAAATAGCTAATTCTGGTCCTTTCAGGGGCCATAACTCTGGAACCCATAATGGAATCTGGCCAGTTCAAGAAAGGAACCAAGATCTTATAGTGATACAAGTTGTGTGCCAGTTTGGTAAAAATCAAATCATAAATAAAGCTGCTATTGTGCAGACAAGGTCAAAATAGCTGATTTTGGCCCTTTCAGGGGCCATAACTCTGGAACCCATTAGGGGATCTGGCCAGTTCAAGAAAGGAACCGAGATCTTATGGTGATACAAGTTGTGTGAAAGTTTGGTTAAAATAAAATCATAAATGAAACCACTATTGTGCAGACAAGAAATTGTTGATGGACGCACGGACGGACGGACACACGACGGACGAAGGGTGATCACAAAAGCTCACCTTGTCACTATGTGACAGGTGAGCTAAAAATAAAAGCCTTCTTATTAGTATAGAATGCTTACTTTTCACATGTTCAGCCTTGATGTATTTTCTAAAAACTGTTTTCTCTTAATGTTGGAGACCAAGAAGGGAGAGATGATTTTCTTTGCATAAGTGTTTAACATGGGGTATATGTTGTTTTCTTTTCAGTTATTACGCTTTAATTACTTCCATCAGTTGTTTGTTAATTAATCCTGCCTGAAAGTCTATACAAAACAGGTGTAGTATAAGGCACTTTTTTATCAACCCTGCAGCAAAACTTGACAGACTTGTTAAAGGAACTTCTTCAAATATAATGCATAAATATTTAACCACTTTTAAATATTACACTTCACCTTAACACTAAGTAGAATAACCAGTTCCAAAGGTAATAAAACTGATTTGGAGACCAGTCTCAAATTTCCAGCATCTGATTGGTTGCTACTGAGCAATAATTTCAAATTGCCAATGACAAGTCTTCATTCTAAGACTGGTCTCCTAACTCCATTTCATAACCTTAGGTCCTGGACAATATATAATATTAAGTATTTTATCTGTGTTTGAAAATAACAGTTACAACAATGGAATAGCACTTTTCAAGAAAAGCTGACAAAAAATACAGTCAAAGCATTAATATTCATAGCCATCATAGGGGACCAATTTTCATGGATTATGTTATTGCATCAATGTATGATATTAAATTCCAAAGAATAAAAATGAAATTCCCATGCATTTGCTCTTCTCAAGTTGAAATCAATGGATTCATTTTTCAACCAAAATACCTATTTTGGCAACAATCACAAAATTCAATGCAAAATTAAATAATTTCATATTAAAGTCACTACATGCCACTAAGTCTTGTGTTAACAATTTCCAAGCGTTCCTGCATTTAGAAGCATTAATGTAGTTAAATAAATACACATATATTATATAACGTCTCTAAATGCAAGTTTAGAACATTTGAGAATAAAGTTGCTTTATTCAATATAAATACAAGCACTACAGCTCTTAAACACCACTTAACTTTTACAACATTACAGCTGCATTTTTCAAGTGTTGATTTTCACAGCTTCTTAATTCTAAATAATTATGTTACTTCAAATATCTAATTCTCTCGAGAAATGCTGATAAACTTTGCTATATAAATAACTCAGACTATTATAATATTGTTGAAATTTTACAATATGTAATATAGGAGGAAAGCATTGTCACACTGAACAGCAAAACAAAAGTACTATTGAACTATTTGCCTTTTTTAGTGCAACAGTAAGAAAGAGAATTAATTGGTGTCTTTACCTAATGTTTCATATATGTATAGTTTTAAAGTCAGCTTGTCAGTTAACCTACTCTGTGTTCCTAGACCCAACATTTGTGTCTTCTGACAAAATTGTCATGGAAACCATTTTGCCAAGAGGTGAGCACCAGACCACCAAATTGGTAGGCATTTTCTCTCCTTAATGATCTAAATTCAGGCAAACTGGCATGTTAACATATCAAAATAATGTTTAAAATATGTTATGTTTTTGGTTGGCTTTTAAGTCACACAAACATAATTAAGATGAAATGGCCACTTTCCATATTTCAATGCTGGAGCTAGCTGGATTTTACCATCATTTTGTCAACTGTTCTTTGTCCACAGACTCAGACATTGTCTATTTTTGTTAATCAAATACAGTCAAACCTGTGTTAAAGACCACCTCTGTACAGAGACCATCTGGCTCTAAAGACCACATGTTTTGTTTCCCATTTTAACATTTGCAGTGTATTTTAACCTGTGAATAAAGACCGCCTCCCAATAAAGACCACTGTAAATGGTTTTCACTGTTTAGGAATAAGTATATTATTACCATTTTTTAATTGTCGTAAAGCTGACTAGTGTTTTCACCAAGACATAATTTTAATCTTTACTTATGACAAGAAAGATTGACTTAAGATAGAAGTTGTTAAGTCAATGTACTGAAAATGGAAAGTCTGAAAATATTTGAAGAGCGGAAGTCTTGTCCATGGAATTAACCAGTACCATCAGAATGAATGGCATCCTGTCACTCAATATGCTACAATCAACCGTAATTAACATGCCAAATACAGACCATGTTACCTAATTCTGCACCACTGAAATAGCCTGTTAGACGAGAGCCAAAATGTGAAATATCAAACAGGGTGTAATTAACAGGAAAATAACTTATACTTGTACATAAAATAACTTGGTAAACAGATGAGCTGTTTTTTATGGTGCAACAACATCACTAGACTTGTTACTATATGCCTCATGATGTTACAAATTTCAAGAATAATTTTCAATGTCTATAATGAGCTCAACATATAATATGTTTTAGGGACATTTACTTATGTCTCATTAAAAACCAATTACCATTATCACCTTTGAGAAAATAGAACAAAGTCTACTAGAAAACCAGTTTGTCCTTTGACTCTAGTGGGTAATTAATTATACTTCTATTGAAATATTCAGACTGATTATCACGGAAACTTATAATATGGAATTGATTAGAAAAATCAGAAGGCAATTTAGTCTGCCCTAGCCATACCGATGGGGGACATTCTAAGTATTCCAGTAAGATAATGAAAGTGAGAAATCAATAAGTGTCAAGAGCATCTTGCTTTGCTGCTTAATTGTACTGTCAGGTTATGACTAAATCCCTAGTTGATGAAGGTGGCAACTGCAGCATGTTTTCTTGTTGCTTTACAGTGTTGTGAGTTAAAAATTGCTTTTTCAAGAATCTTATAAAGTATCAGTATGGTACTTCACATATATATTACCCGTTCCATGAGAAAACCTGTATTAGTGACATGATATAATTATTGCATAAGTTTAAATTACTGAAGCTCATATGCACCATCCTGTGGTGAAAGTAAAAATACATGGATAAGTTATTTTTCAAAAAATCATTTCAAACTGTTTCTGAAATATTCAAATGCAAGATGTTTAGTTAGTGATATACATAATTTGCCCCATAAACAACATGACAATGTCATACTGCTTTCATAATGTCCTCAATGTCATGTCTCAAAATGTCTTTGGTGATTGGCTTAACAGCATTGTAAGTTTTATCCTTTACCCTGCTGAATTTCTGAAATGGACTGGTCCATCATTCAATTTGAGCAATACCACTTATTATTCAAAGAGGTGTTCACTAAATTTACTAACTGAATATGAAACAGTACAGACCATGAACAGACTGCATGGATGTGCAGGCTGATCTTGGTCTGCACTGGTCGCAAAGGCAGAATTGCTTGCCGCCAGCAGGCTGATCTTGGTCTGCACTGGTCGCAAAGGCAGAATCGCTTGCCGCCAGCAGGCTGATCTTGGTCTGCACTGGTCGCAAAGGCAGAATCGCTTGCCGCCAGCAGGCTGATCTTGGTCTGCACTGGTCGCAAAGGCAGAATCGCTTGCCGCCAGCAGGCTGATCTTGGTCTGCACTGGTCGCAAAGGCAGAATCGCTTGCCGCCAGCAGGCTAAAGGTTAAAATAGTGGAAATATTTTCTATACAGTTTCAGATTTAAAAGGTAAAAAAATTATCTTCATGAATATTTTGTTATCTCAATTGTGATTTTTTTTTGTAACTAATACAGGTTTTGTCATGGAATGGCCCAAATATATTTGAAAATGTTGTATTTTTCATTAACTAAGTAGCTAAGGGCAACTAAATATGGTTTGTTCGAGCTCAGTCATACAAACATAATTAAGGTCAAATGGCAACATTCCAGCTTGAATGGTGGAGGGAAACCCGGTTGTCCGATATGAGCATTACTTTAGGCACTGGACATGAATACCTGAGCAGGGCTTGAACCCACAGATGTAAGTGGCAAGTGATTCTATATCAATGAACTAAACCATACGGCTGTGGAAGCCCCTATTTACCACCATATCATTGAAAAGGAAGTACCAGTTACTTTAGATAATTCCAAATTATGTGTAAGGTCCTTTGACTATCAAACGTGTAGAACTACTGTAAGCTTTAATTAAAATGTTGTTACTGGCAACTGTGTCTGTCCAATAATTTTAATTTATAATTTTGAACTAATTGTTACTTCAAGGAGAATATGAGACACAGTAACACTACAATTACAGAATTCACATGGGTTTTTACATCATCATTATAATTAACTGTACACTCCATTAGATTACATAGTAAAAACTCTCCTGGGCGCAATATTCCTAGAAACATTCTTATTACAGATATTGATTAATCAGAATTTTTGCAAATTTTAGTGTTTTAACCAAGTTCACAAACACAGCTCACATTCTCTGTGACAATCTGTTATTAAAATTGTAAAACAGAGCTAGATTACATTGAAATCATTATTATTTTCGAGGACAAATTTTTTGTGGAATTTATGGTTTCTGTCAATCCAGAAAATTAAATCTAATGAACAAATAAAATTCCTATTCATTTTATATCAAAGATAGGAACTATAACATTAATATTCCCATGAAACGGCTGATTTTAGCCAAAATCACAAAATTTCATGTCCACAAAATTAAACAATTTCACAGTTTCAAGGATGTATGAGAAAAACAAAAATCACGAGGGATCTTGTATAGTATAGCATGTTACAGTAAACTATTTCAATTTAACATAGGGTTAAAGCTCTAAATAGCAATGAATAACAAGAGGACCATGATGGTCCTGAATTGCTCACCTCTTCCCACATGACCCAGTTTTGAGTATTACATAGTTTTTTCTATTATTTGACATAGTGACCTAGTTTTTGAGCTCATGTGACCAAGTTTTGAACTTGACCTAGATATTATCAAGATAAAAATTCTGTCCAATTTTCATGAAGATCCATTGAAAAATATGGTCTCTAGAGAGGTCACAAGGTTTTTCTATTATTTGACCTATTGACCTAGTTTTCGAAGGTACGTGACCCTGTTTTTAAATTTATCTAGATATCATCAAGGTGAACATTCTCACTAATTTTCATGAAGATGTCATGAAAAATATGGCCTCTAGAGAGGTCACAATGTTTTTCTATTTTTAGACCTACTGACCTAGTTTTTGACCGCACGTGACCCAGTTTCGAAACTGACCTAGATATCATCAAGGTGAACATTCAGATCAATTTTCATGAAGATACATTGAAAAATATGGCCTCTAGAGAGGTCAAAAGATTTTTCTAATTTTAGACCTACTGACCTAGTTTTTGACCGCAGTTGATCCAGTTTCAAACTTGACCTAGATATCATCAAGATGAACATTCAGACCAACTTCATACAGATCCCATGAAAAGTATGGCCTCTAGAGAGGTCACAAGGTTTTTTTATTATTTGACCTACTGACCTAGTTTTTTAAGGCACGTGACCCAGTTTCTTAATTGACCTAGATATAATCAAGGTGAACATTCTGACCAATTTTCATGAAGATCCATTCAAGGGTATGGCCTCTAGAGAGGTCACAAGGTTTTTCTATTTCAAGACCTACTGACCTAGTTTTTGATCGCAGTTGACCCAGTTTCAAACTTGACCTACATATCATCAAGATAAACATTCAGACCAACTTTCATACAGATCCCATGAAAAATATGCCCTCTAGCGAGGTCACAACGTTTTTTCATTATTTGACCTACTGACCTACTTTTGAAGGCACGTGACCCACTTTCGAAATTGACCTAGATATCATCAAGATGAACATTCTGACCAAATTTTATGGGGATCCATTCACAAGTCCGTCCTCTAGAGAGGTCACAAGGTTTTTCTATTTTTAGACCTACTGACCTAGTTTTTGACCGCACATGACCCTGTTTAGAACTTGACCTAGATATCATCAAGATGAACATTCTGACCAAATTTCATACAGATCCCATGAAAAATATGGCCTTTAGAGAGGTCACAAGGTTTTTATATTATTTGACCTACTGACCTAGTTTTTGATGGCATGTGACCCACTTTCAAACTTGACCTAGATATCACCAAGGTGAACGTTCTGACCGATTTTCATGAAGATCTTATGAAATATATGGCCTCTAGAGAGGTCACAAGGTTTTTCTATTTTTAGACCTACTGACCTAGTTTTTGACGGCACATGACCCAGTTTCAAACTTGACCTAGATATCATCAAGATGAACATTCTGACCAATTTTCATGAAGATCTTGTGAAATATATGGCCTCTAGCGAGGTCACAAGGTTTTTCTATTTTTAGACCTACTGACCTAGTTTTTGAAGGCACGTGACCCAGTTTCAAACTTGGCCTAGATATCATCAAGATGAACATTCTGACCAACTTTCATAAAGATCCCACAAAAAATGTGACCTCTAGAGTGGTCACAAGCAAAAGTTTACGGACGCACGGACACACGCACGGACGACGGACACCGCGCGATCACAAAAGCTCACCTTGTCACTTTGTGACAGGTGAGCTAAAAACATTCCGCTGTCTACTGTTCCAGACATGCTGGCATACTTTCCTATTCAACAGTGCGGTAACTAGCGTGCGGGTATTAAATACTTGCACACTTTTAGTTACCACACCCTGTACTCAGCGTATACGAATTACCTGCACCAAATTTGTTAAGAAAAAACACCGAGCTATGATACAATATTACTATGTCTTTGATAACTAGTTTTTGATGTAAATACCTTGTAAAAATGTTGAAGCACATATTGAAAACCGTTTTGGCGAATATGTAGCCTCGTTTAAATAAAGTCTATATCATTATCATTATTATTATCAATGCTAGCCAGTTGGACTGAGTTTTCATGAATAATAATTTTAATTGGTTATATAACATAAATGTCACAAAAAACAAAGTATAAAGGATAAATATTACCTTCTTTCTGCCATCTGTTTGAGCTCATCCCAGCTCTTCGCAAGTTGTTCCAGTCTGTTCTGTATATCATCAGTGCTGATGTCAGATTCACCAAGCAATCTGGTCCCTGTCTCTGTGTAAGAAAGAGATTGTATGTAGGTTCATCGCTGACTGGACAGAAAATGGGCCATACATGATAATTATTGTACTGTATCACTGTAACTGTTGTTAAGACTCGTAAAGACTCTGAAAGAGTAACTTTAGGAACTAGACCAAACTGCTTGGACAACAGGGAAAGACTGTTACATTACTGACTTTCCATTCACCATCATTTCCTTATCGCCAACCATAGTATTGCCAGTAACTCGTGATGCATTTTCAGTTCTGATATATCAGTTTTTGAAAACAGAGCCAGGCTTGTGTTCTATGGCAGCTACTTGAGAAATGTGAGGCATCTATCCATCCCGTACTGAAAAATTAAAAACCGAAAGTAGAGCAATTTTCAAAATAAACTTTTTCCTCCTTCTAAAACGGAAGAAAATTCTTGTTCAGATGTTTGGAAAATTTCATCTTTTTGTATGACAATTGTAAGACAAACATACCAAACATCAAAGATGTTGAATATACAAATTAAGAATATTTATGTAAAACAGAGGTATTATGTTTTCGAAACTTCACATTTTTAAAACATGGACATTTGATATAAATATATACAGGGCCGTCGCCGGCTTCGAAAAAGTGGTCCGGCTATGAGACGTCAAATGCGCCCTGCAAGTACCAAAGGCACTAGGGGGGGAAGAGCAGGAGAGGGGGTTTTCCCCTCTTGTAAGGGGGGTTTGGGAGAAAATTTTAAGATTTGGGATGCCTGTAAGTGCATTTTCCCTGCATCTTGAAAGCATTTTCCATTAAGATTTTCAGTCAATTTTATAACAGTTTTTAAGGATTACTATCCGACATTTGCCCAATGAATGTTGATGTATTTTACTTCTGAGTGTCAGCCAGTACAAAAGAAAACAACTATTTCAACCCCTCTGTGAGTCTCATCAGGAGGTGGCAGTAATAATGAAGGCTTTATCAAGATTCGAATTTGAACACTTGCCATCTAGGTAAGCAATCATACACACACATGACAATAAACAAGGTCATTAGTTTCATCGTAATACAACCACGATATATTGGTGAACCACGAAGGCTGAAAACTTCTGTTCACCAGATTTTTCTGACCAAAGGTGCGTTTCGGAAATTTAAATGTCTTAGGTTGATTTGGAATTTCAGGTATTTCCATTTTGCAGCAACACGTTAAGCAACAAATTAAGCATACAGTTTCAGAAATTAGAGAAGATAGAAATGAAGCTTATATTATTTTATAGTTGAGATGTACGTCGGCATGTTATTTGATTTAAAGCATTTATTTAAGATTATTCAAAGTATTAGAAAACAATAGCTTTCGGTTAGTTTTGTTTTATTATACCACGAAAAACCCAATTGTTTCCATTTTTTTAAACAAACGACTTTTTTTCATCAAAGCAATTATTATAGATTATAAAAAAATTGTCCTTTAGATCATACCGGATTAAAGATATATCAGATAAGCGTTTAATTATGATTAATCCAATCAAGCAGGGTCGATACTTTTGACACAAAGTGTGTCGAAGTTTTCACACCCTGCAGGCAATCATGACATATACAGTTCGTTGCAGATAATTAGCAAGGCAATATTTCGGCACTTTTAATCTAAGCAAAAGCTGAAATTTTATGCAAAACAAGAGTGTCAAGATGACCCTGGATCACTCACCTGAGTAATATGAGCTACATGTTTCAAATGTCAAACTGATGATTTTTGGAAGATTTTCCGATGTACAATCAAGTAACCCCTGGGGCGGGGCCAATTTTATCCCGGGGGTTATGATTTGAACAAAGTTTGTAGAAGTCTACCAGGCAATGTTACATATCAAATATCTAAGATCTAGGCCTTCTGGTTTATTTTTAACAAATTTATGAAGATTTCCCTATGTACAATCAAGCGACCCCTGGGGCTGGGTCAATTTGACCCTGGGGTCAAGATTTGAACAAATTTTCTAGAGGTCCACTACGCAATGCTACATGTCAAACATCTAAGATCTAGGCTTTCTGGTTTATTTTTAGAAAATTTTGAAGATTTTTCTATCTACAATCAAGAAACCCCATGGGGCAGGGTCTATTTGACCCTGGGGGTCATGATTTGAATAAATTTTGTAGAAGTCTATTAGGCAATGCTACATGTCAAATATCTAAGATCTAGGCCTTCTGGTTTATTTTTAGAAAATTTTTGAAGATTTTCCTTTGTAAAATCAATTGACCCCTGGGGTGGGGTCAATTTTGATCCCGGGGGTCATGATTTGAACAAATTTTGTAGAGGTCCACTAGGCAATGCTACATGTCATATATCTAAGTTCTAGGCCTTCTGGTTTATTTTTGGAAAATTTTTGAAGAATTTCCTATGTAAAATCAAGTGACCCCTGAGGCAGGGTCTATTTTGACCCCTGAGGGTCATGATTTGAACAAATTTTGTAGAGGTCCATTAGGCAATGCTACTTGTCAAATATCTAAGCTCTAGGCCATCTGGTTTATTTTTGAAAAAATTTTGAAGATTTTCCTATCTTAAATCAAGTGACCCCTTGGTCGGGGTCAATTTTGACCCCGGGGTCATGATTTGAACAACTTTAGTAGAGGTCCACTAGGCAATGCTACATGTCAAATATCTAAGCTCTAGGGCTTCTGGTTTTTGAGAAGAAGATTTTTTAAGATTTTCCTATGTAAAATCAAGTGACCCCTGGGGCGGGGTCAATTTTGACCCCGGGGTCATGATTTGAACAAATATGGTAGAGGTCCACTAGGCAATGCTTCATACCAAATATCTAAGCTCTAGGGCTTCTGGTTTTTGAGAAGAAGATTTTTTAAGTTTTTCCTTTCGGTTGCCATGGCAACCAGAGTTCTGAATGGAATTCAATTCTTTGAATAATTTTTAAAGGGGGCCACCCAAGGATCATTCCTGTGAAGTTTGGTGTAATTCTGCCCAGTGGTTTTCAAGATGAAGATTTTTTTAGAAATTGTTGACGGACGACTGACGACGGACGACGCACGACGGACATCAAGCGGTCACAATAGCTCACCTTGTCACTTTGTGACAGGTGAGCTACAAAAACAAAACAAAACAAAAACCTGTTACAGTCGATATCAAAAAAGTGGTCCGGCCATGGCCAGACCGGCCGGACCGCCCGTGACGGCCTTGAATATAATATTTATTAAGACACAGGTATAATTTTGAGAACTTACTGAGCTCAGTTGATTCTAAGTCAATGATGATGTAAGAAGGACTTCCAGTTGTGGTTTTCACTGGCTTAAATGTTCCCTTTGGGACAGCCTCTGACCAACACCTAAAAGAAGTATGTATTGTACATATCTGTCTTTATGATCAAAGATATTTCTCCATACCAAAGAACAATAGTGGTAAACTCCTTGTCTTGATGAAGTTTCATGGAAATCCTTCAAGGGTGTTAGGAGATACAGAGCAGACACAAAATGGAAGACTCAAACCCTCGACATTGAGTTGTGACCGTGTTTATTTATTTTGTTGGGTTTAACGTCGCACCGATACAATTATAGATCATACGGCGGCTTTCCAGCTTTAATGGTGGAGGAATACCCGAGGTGCCCCTCCGAGTGGGCACCTGGGTATAACCACAGACCTTCCATAAGCCTGAGCTGGATGGCTTCCTCACATGAAGAATTCAACGCCCCGAGTGAAGCTGGAACCCACATTGATGAGGGGCAAGTGATTCGAAGTCAGCAACCTTAACCACTCGGCCACGGAGGCCCAGAGTTGTGACCTTGACATTAAGATGACATGGCTGACTCATGAGTTCTGTACATCATCTTGATGAGGTGACATCTGACCCTAGCTTCATTAAAATCCTTCAAGGGGTTTAAGTTAGATGGAGTGGACACAACTGTTATGAAGGCTGGACAGACAAAGATCATTCCTATAACAAATCAAGAAACATGTTCCTGGAGTCTTGGAAAAATTTGCTACTTACTAAACATGGTCGAAATATCATGCACCTAAATATTTTCATGAATATTAACCCTTAGCATGCTGAACACGACCGATAGTGTAGATCATGATCAGCCTGCACATCCATGCAGTCTGATCAAGATCCTCACTTTTTGCTATTCAGTCAGTATCTTTTTGGTAAGCACTCCTTTTAACAGTTAATGGTTCTGTTCAAATTCGAAGATAAAAATGCTCATTATAGAAATTTAGCAGGGTAAGGGTAAATGAGAACTGGATGAAAAGTGTTAGCTATTAACTTGGTCCAGAAAACATGCTAACAAACATTTATACCTACAAATAATTTTTCTGTTTGTTTTGGATTTAACAACGTTTTTCAACGGTATTTCAGTCATGTTACGGCAGGCAGTTAACCTAACCAGTGTTCCTGGAATCTGTACCAGCACAAACCTGTTCTCCGCAAGTAACTGCCAACTTCCCCACATGAATTATCAGAGGTGGAGGACGAATGATTTCAGACACAATGTCTTTTATCAAATCGTCACAGAGAACATACGCCCCGCCCGGGGATCGAACTCGCAACCCCACGATCATAGACCAACACTCTCCCTACTGAGCTAAGCGGGAGGGTTATACCTACAAATAAGAATAAATGACTACCTGACAAGTGGGAAACTCCTCCCATGGACTCCTGAGCACCCTGAGTTACTGCTCTTTCCTGTTTAAGAAGTTGACGTCTCCTTTTTACTGCTGGCAACATGGACCTCTACCGGGCATACTTTCTTTTCTTTGCAAATCTGTCTGCATATGTTAGTGTGTGATATCTTGGTGACAATCCAACTGCAGTGTTAACCTAAATAAAAGTAACAGTTAACGTACATTCTAAACAAGCAGCTACTAAAGTTACGCTATAACTTCCTTGATTTTTAACCAAGAGAAGCATTTTACACATCGTGAGTGAAAAAATGACAGTGGAAAGATAGTATACAACAATTACAGACTACTATGAATAACTGAGAAAGACAATAACTTATTTTATGACTGATTGTACAAGAACTGAGAATTAATTGATGTGGTCAAAATGTTATTTACGAAACATTGAAAAATATATAATAAGGATACATATCAGTATCTTGCTTTTGGCATTTTCAGAAACAGCAACATTTATGTCAGACTGTAGAACGGAACAAAAAAGACAACTGAAAGACAGCTAAATCCTCCGCCACTGTTATGGATAGTGAAAGGGTAAACCTTTGACCTTTAGCTGTGACCTTGACCTTGAACTGATATGACTGACTCATGAATTCTGCACAACGTCTTGATGAGGTGATCATTTGACCCAAGTTTCATGAAAATCCTTCAAGGGGTTTAGGAGATACAGAGCTCAAACCTTTGACCTTGAGTTATGACGTTGACCTTGAGTTGACATGGTTGACTCATGAGCTCTTGATGAGATGATCATTTGACCCAAGTTTGATGAAAATCCTTCAAGGGGTTTAGGAGATCTATACAGAGTGGACACAAAATGGAAGGCTCAAACCTTTGACCCTAAGCTGTGACCTTGACCCTGAGCCAGCATGGCTGACTCGTAATTTCTGCACATCAATTTGATAAGGTGATCATTTGACCCTAGTTTTATAAAATTCCTTGAAGGGGGTTTAGGAGACACGAAATGGAAGACTAAAATCTTTGACCTTGAGTTCTGACCTTGACCTTCAGCCGGCATGGCTGACTCATGAGTTTTGCACATTGCCTTGATGAGGTGATCATTTGACCCAAGTTTGATGAAAATCCTTCAAGGGGTTTAGGAGATATAGAGCGGACACAAAACGGAAGACTCAAACCTTTGACCTTCAGTTGTGACCTTGACCTTGAGCTGGCATGGCTGACTCATGGGTTCTGCACATTGTCTTGATGAGGTGATCATTTGACCCAAGTTTTATAAAATTCCTTCAAGGGGTTTAGGAGATATAGAGCGTACACAAAATGGAAGGCTCAAACCTTTGACCTTGAGTTGTGACCTTGACCTTGAACCGGCATGGCTGATTCATGGGTTCTGCACATCGTCTTGCTGAGATGATCATTTGACCTAAGTTTGATGAAAATCCTTCAAGGGGTTTAGGAGATATAGAGCAGACACAAAATGGAAGGCTCAAACCTTTGACCTTGAGTTGTGACCTTGACATTGAGCTGGCATGGCTGACTCATGGGTTCTGCACATTGTCTTGATGAGGTGATCATTTGACCCAAGTTTTATAAAATTCCTTCAAGGGGTTTAGGAGATATAGAGCGGACACAAAATGGAAGGCTCAAATCTTTGACCTTGAGATGTGACCTTGACCT
Source organism: Mercenaria mercenaria (assembly GCF_021730395.1). Classification (NCBI taxonomy): domain Eukaryota; kingdom Metazoa; phylum Mollusca; class Bivalvia; order Venerida; family Veneridae; genus Mercenaria; species Mercenaria mercenaria. The sequence continues at coordinate 7,868,292 of NC_069378.1, forward strand.
TTAGCCGGCATGGCTGACTCACAGGTTCTGCACATCGTCTTGATGAGGTGATCATTTGACTCAAGTTTTATAAAATTCTTTCAAGGGGTTTAGGAGATATAGAGCGGACGCAAAATGGAAGGCTCAAACCTTTGACCTTGAGTTCTGACCTTGACCTTGAGCTGGCATGGCTGACTCATGGGTTCTGCACATTGTCTTGATGAGGTGATCATTTGACCCAAGTTTTATAAAATTCCTTCAAGGGGTTTAGGAGATATAGAGCGTACACAAAATGGAAAGCTCAAACCTTTGACCTTGAGTTGTGACCTTGACCTTGAACCGGCATGGCTGATTCATGGGTTCTGCACATCGTCTTGATGAGATGATCATTTGACCTAAGTTTGATGAAAATCCTTCAAGGGGTTTAGGAGATATAGAGCAGACACAAAATGGAAGGCTCAAACCTTTGACCTTGAGTTGTGACCTTGACATTGAGCTGGCATGGCTGACTCATGGGTTCTGCACATTGTCTTGATGAGGTGATCATTTGACCCAAGTTTTATAAAATTCCTTCAAGGGGTTTAGGAGATATAGAGCGGACACAAAATGGAAGGCTCAAATCTTTGACCTTGAGATGTGACCTTGACCTTTAGCCGGCATGGCTGACTCACAGGTTCTGCACATCGTCTTGATGAGGTGATCATTTGACTCAAGTTTTATAAAATTCTTTCAAGGGGTTTAGGAGATATAGAGCGGACACAAAATGGAAGGCTCAAACCTTTGACCTTGAGTTCTGACCTTGACCTTGAGCCGGCATGGCTGACTTATAGGTTCTGCACATCGCCTTGATGAGGTGATCATTTGACCCAAGTTTGATGAAAATCCTTCAAGGGGTTTAGGAGATATAGAGCGGACACAAAATGGAAGGCTCAAACCTTTGACCTTGAGTTGTGACCTTGCCCTTGAGCGGCATGGCTGACTCATGGATTCTGCATATCGTCATGATGAGGTGATCATTTGACCCAAGTTTTATCAAATTCCTTCAAGGGGTTAAGGAGATATAGAGCGGACACGAAAGTGTTAGGGGCAGACGGACGGACAAAGACCATTCCTATAACCCCCCACCACTTGTAGCGGGGGATTAAAAACTGATATATGTAAATAAGAAAAACATAGGGACGGGAGCCAGTCTAATAATGGCCCTATATCGCACACCTGTTATCATTGCACTTGACAAGAAGGTCAAAAAATCACAATCAAGATCAATCAAAAGAATTTTGAGAAAATATAGTTGAATACAAAGGAAAGAAATTTAACCAAAAAGAAAAAAAATTCTCACAAGGTACAGACATGTCAAAATACACCTTGGAGGTACCATCCATGTTGTACCACAGAAAAGTGGTCTCGGTTTTTCGCTACAGCCATTAATAAAAATGTTACTAAAATAAACTATCTATAGTAACATGAAAGGGAAGTAGTTAAAAGTATAAATGTGTCCATAAGACACAGATGCCACCACTACATGACAAAGGACACAGATCACTTTTGCGAAAACAAAATGTTGCTATCTAAAAATAAGTAGCTGCGTTCAATAAACGCTTGATGCCCCCGGTGGCATCCTTGTCAATACAAAGCAACCTAAGTCCAAAACAAGGTCAAGTTCAAGGTCAAGGTCAAACAGGTTAGGTGATGTCTGAAGATGAGGAATGGTCACAGGTTACATCTGCATTAGTATCAAGTCATTCCAGTTAGGGGTATTGATGCTAGATGAAACAGTCCCATTTGGTTAACCTCGTACAGGTGGATGAACGAACGGACGGACAGGACAATCACTATATGCCTCCCGCATCAATAGATGCCAGGGGCATAAAAATACATAAAATAACCATATAAATTATAATGTACATATAAACATATATGCTTTCTTGAGATTTTTAGATACCTGTCCATCACCGCATTATAATGTTGCTTGAACTCAATGATGACTATGCTCCAGGTACACAACTGCACATGCTGACCAACATTCCTGTAAACTTTGGTGACTCTAGGTCAAATACTTTTGGAGCTATGCGCAACACAACATTAAAATGACCAATTTTTTACTAAGTCAGGGGCCATAACTCCTACACCACCGAATGCAGATATATCTTACTTAGAACAGTGTATTGGTAAAAGGTTAAATTTTGTACTTTATGAAGGTTTAAAAAAGTACTATAAAGTCCTATTTAAGAACATGTAATATTAGACTAAGTGGTAACTGTAGTTGTTGCTATGGACCTGTTTTTTCTTCTTGTTTCAAAAGTTGTATTTTCAAATATGGCAAATTAGCATGTGTATAATGTACTGATTGCAAACAATGATTTACCTACTAGTCAAGTTAAATGGAAACAATGTTTTTATAATACTGAATGGAAGTATGCCTATCAATCTGTATTTCTCATGACAAGAGATTCTTACATTCAGTGGTTACAATTACGAATACTCCACAGAATTATTGGTACTAAGTCTTTATTATATCATATGAATATTGTAACTGATAATCTTTGTACTTTTTGTAAAGAAGAGGAAGAAACAATTATACATCTGTTCTGGTCTTGTACTTGTATTCAAAATTTATTGCAAGAAGTGAAAAATGTTTTATTGAATAATGAAATAACTGTTCAAATAAGAGCAGAAGACTTTATTATAGGAAATTGTGAAAAAAAAAAATAGAAAAATTTTACGTTTTGTTCTTACGAATTAAGAAATATATTTTCGCTTGTAAGAGAAAAGAGATTGTACCAAGTTTTTATGGTTTAAAAGGTTATTTGAATTGTGCCTGGCAAGTATACAGAAGCACCAATATAAAAAAAATAGAAAGGGATAACTGGGTTGTACAGCTCCTTTTTTTTGACAATCCATATACTTAATCAACATTTAATATGATAATCTGTTGCCATTAGTTTAGTAAATTGTTTTTCAATTACGGTATTTAGAATAATCAATACAGCTTAATCATTTCTTCTTTCTTTGTACTTCTTTTGTATGTTTCAGTAACTTGATAGTACTTATTAAAGAGGTTTCTTTTTCCTTTTAAAATAAGGTTGAACTAAGTTTTTCTAGAAAAAGACATGTACATGTTAATCTTGTGGTAAAAGTAGGAGAAATCTTTGAATGTTATAAGTAATATGTGAATATTTTAATGTTGTATATGTTATATATTGAAAATAAAAAAAATGTAAATTTTGTGATGCCTTAAACGTGGTTCCACGAAAAAAAAAAACCTTTGGAGCTAGGCGTGACACAACACTAAAATGAGCAATTTTTGCAAAGTCAGGGGGCCGTAACTCCTAAACGACTGAATGAATATGGACGCGAAACCCCAGGTGCACAACTACATATGCTGACCAGCATTCCTGTAAAGTTTTGTGACTCTACGTCAAATATTTTTGGAGCTAGGCGCGACACAACATTCTCGGAAAGGACGGACAGACGGACGGATGGACAAGGGCAAATCTATATGTCCCCCACATAAAAAATTATTGTAAGTAAACAAAAGAAGGATCTGCCAAATAAAAACAAGAGCACTGCAATGCAACGCAAATGCAGAGCAATATACACACATAACAAAGTCATGACCTTTGACCCTAAGTGTGACCTTGACCTAAAAGTGAGCCATCCAAAACATGCACTCTGCACATTGTTTTGATGAGGTGAACATTTGTGTCAGGTCTCTTTGAAATCCTTCAAGTGGTTCAAGAGTTACAGAGCGGAAGGGAAATTGCTAACCAACAGAGAGACAGACAGACAGATGGACACTGAGGCTATGTTTACTTGTTTGTTTAGGGTTTTATGCCATTTTTCAACAGTATTTCAGTCATGTAATGGTGGGAAGTTAACCTAACCAGTGTTCCTGGATTCTGTACCAGTAAAAACCTGTTCTCCGCAAGTAACTGCGAGGTGATAGCATAATATGTCTCTTTGGGCGTATAAAAAGGAATCAGGATCTTATGGTGATACAAGTTGTGTGCAAGTTTGGTTAAAATCAAATCATAAATAAGCTGCTTTTGTGCAGACAAGGTCAAAATAGCTAATTTTGGCCCTTTCAGGGGCCGTAACTCTGGAACCAATTACGGGATCTGGCCGGTTCAAGAAAGGAACCAAGATCTTATGGTGACACAAGTTTTGTGCAAGTTTGATTAAGTTCAAATCATAAGCTATTGTGCAGACAAGGTCAAAATAGCTAATTCTGGCCCTTTCAGGGGCCATAACTCTGGAACCCATAATGGGATCTGGCCAGTTCAAGAAAGGAACCGAGATTTTATGGTGATACAAGTTGTGTGCAAGTTTGGTTAAAACAAGGCAGTCTGAAAGACAGCTAAATCCCCCTCCACTGGTATGGATAGTGAAAGGGTAAACCTTTGACCTTAAACTGATATACCCATGAATTCTGCACAATGTCTAGATCAGGTGATCATTTGACCCAAATTTCATGGAAATCCTAAAAGGGGTTTAGGAGATACAGAGCTCAAACCTTTGACCTTGAGTTGTGACCCTGACCTTGAGTTGACATGGCTGACTCAAGAATTCTTGATAAGGTGATCATTTGATCCAAGTTTAATGTAACTACTTCAAGGGGTTTAGGAGATACAAAATGGACACAAAATGGAAGGCTCAAACATCTGACTCTTAAGTTGTGACCTTGACCTTGAGCCGGCATGGCTGACTCATCAATTCTGCGCATTGTCTTGATGAGGTGATCATTTGACCCAAGCTTGATGAAAATCCTTCAAGGGGTTTAGGAGATACAGAGCGGACACAGAATGGAAGGCTCAAACCTTTGACCTTGAGTTGTGACCTTGACCTTGAGCTGACATTGCTGACTCATGAGTTCTGCACATTGTCTTGATGAGGTGAACATTTTTGCCAAGTTTCATAATTATCCTTCAAGAGGTTTAAAAGATACAGAGCGGACATGAAATGGTAGGCTCAAATCTTTGACCTAGAGTTGTGAGCTCACGTGGCTGACTCTTGGGTTCTGCACATTGTCTTGATGAGGTGATCATTTGATTCAAGTTTCATGATTATTCTTCAAGGGATTTCAGAGATACAGAGCAGACAAGAAATGGAAGGCTCAAACCTTTAACCTTGAGTAGTGACCTTGACCTTGAACCAACATGGCTGACTCATAGGTTCTGCACATTGTCTTGATAAGGTGATCATTTGACCCAAGTTTCATGAAAATCCTTCAAGGGGTTTAACAGATACAGAGCAGACACAAAATGTTACGCATGTGTGCATGTGTTAGCTACCACGTGACAGCTAACATGTGCGAACGTGATAGCTCTCATGTGCGCACATTTCCTATGTCCCCTCTATGCCACTGTAGGATACCACTTTCTACGGGATATGTTTAGTCATTCATCAACAGCAGCTCCATATATAGCCCAGTTTTGACTATTTTTGCCTCTCCCTAGCATAGATGTGTATAATGCAGAGTTATTTTGCAAAGGTACTGCATACTGTTCACTTGCACACAAAGCATGAACTAAAAGAACTAGGTTAAGTGTGGATTTTAAAACACAAAATCTTACTGAGAGTGATATCTTTTTGCATTTTCAAATAGTCCCTCATGTTAGTTTTAAATGGAACACACAGCATAGCTGTACACAGTTTGCAAGGTATTTCATAGTATCGTAGAAGTTTTAGACCCAAGCAAGTTGATCAACTGCGACTGGAATTCTTAAATAAAAACATAATATACCTTATACAGAGTTTGCAAGAAAATGAAAATATTATTTGGAAATGATGACCACAAAACGTATTATTAATAAGTAAGCTATACCTTCTTTATGAATGTGAAAAAAATGTAGTAAAAAAGATGAATTTTTTTATGTGTGGTTCGATTTAATAAAATGCAAGGTAAGATGACAAAATAAGATATGTTATGTTGATAAAATAATTGATTAATTCACAACGACAAATCACGTAATCCATGTATGTGCAATAAGCTACTTTAACAACATCTGGTGGAAGCAAAACACAACTGCCAAAGAAAGAGGCATTTAACCCAAAACAGACAACCAGCTGCCAAAATATATGTCTTCATATTCTCTTTATTCGGGAATGAATACCATCTCCTAAATGTTGGTAATACCATTTAATTTTAATTTTGACATCTTTTTAAATACCGTATTTTCCCGAATTAAGGCCCCCCCTCTAATTAACGCCCCCCACCCATTTTGGACGGAAAAAAAATCAACAAGAACGGGAAAAAATCACCTACCTCATTTTTATAAGTCCACATAATAAGTAATTTACAGTACTAAAGTCCAATGTATTAAAAATTAAACACACTTTTAAACAGTCCATGTACCGTAAGTCCAAAACATTTGTACTAAGTACGGTATGTAACAGAAAATTAAACGGTAAATACATTTTTGATTTGTTTTTACACCACTCGCGCGCACGCTTCCTGCCGACTTTAAACAATCTTGCAGCAATGTGTTTACGATATACCCTTTTCTTCGGCAGTTTTATGTATAGGATAGACAACGGCACGAGTTGTCTATCCGACTTAGACCACGTGACATAAAAACTGCAATTATTGAAAACTCTCCCACGCGTTCTAAAGAAATTAGGATTAACGTGTTTTTATAAGAGTAATGTCATCTTTGTACCGTTAGCGCTAAATTGTCAGTAGGACATATGAAAGAATGCAGGTTATTTGTATAAATTCAGTTTTACTCAAATACTGGATTTACTAAGATTTAACGTTCATTAACACTTTGAGTCATTTGCAGTCACAAAATTAATGCTAAACAGTTAAATATGGATTTCTCTAAAATACTCAAAATTGGACTGCATGCTGAACAATTAGTCTTTGTGAGGAGTTTGCATGTTGGCGAAAAACGATGACAGATACGTTGATTCGTTGATAGCCAGGTTATTTATTTATTTATTTAGTTAGTTAGTTATTTTTTTTTATTTGTTTACTTTGTTTATCAAGATATAGTTGGTGGGTAGATGCTCGTAGAACTAGGAATACCTTTTACTATATCGTGCCCTTCTTGTAAGAATGATGTAGTTGCTTTACTTTCCAACTGGGCCAAGTTGTTCGAAACTTTAACGGGCTGTAATTTAGTTTAGTTTATACTAATTTGTTTTAGCTCGATTGTGATGAAAGCTTTAAATGTTTAAGCTTAACCACTCTCGAGTCCGTTTCCTATGAAAACTAGTACTGGGGTCATATGAGAAGTCATGGTCGTGACCCCAGTGATGCTCGAACCCACGACCACTGCATTAAGCTGTTAAACTAACCGCCTGTTAAATTTCTATTTATGATACTAGTCTTGGTGAGTGGGAAACACTAGGATGATGTTTTAATTTTACTGTAAAGATGGTTTAGTGTTTATAATCCTTAACAAGTGCATTTGATTTTCTAAGTTTTCTAAACTGTCGAAATCTACTGATAAAGTCAATCGACTGTTAACTCAATCGCCTGTTAAAGTTTCGAACAACTGGATCCAGTTGATTGCAAATGTAAGGATCGTGCTGACATGTCTTTTTTTATAACAAGTGAACATAAAAAGTTACAACTGTTGGAAACGTTTCAGTGAATGCGTAAATTACGTTTTTACCCAGCTGGTTCTACACTACAAATATGTAGTTTATTGTAATTCATTTTTATTGATATCTAATAACATGGGGTCATTTTTACAATATTAATATTTAGACGTTGTCAACTGAATTTACCTCCAAGTCAGTCTTATTTTTTATCCCATTGATAACTGGTGAGAATATTGCAAGGTCATTTAACTCCGGCGTTAGCCTGTATTGTTAGATGGTAAATTGGCACGAAATTCACGCGTTTTTTGCCCAAGTTTCCTCCGATATATACACAACGCTACTGTTGTATATGAAATATAGACGGGTACAAGTCTACTTTGCGATTGGCTATTTACGGATTATCGTGGTCTAAGAACTTTTAATTTAAAAGCAGGCACAGCAGCGTGTCAAACCATTGACATTGTGTATTGCGCAATTAGCTACCCGCATGTACTAAGGAAAATGTTATCGGAGTACACAGCTGTTTGGGTCATGACGTAATGTGTAGTGTCGCGAGCGTGTCAAAAAGCCAGACATGGAATACACGAAGTACCGTATTTAAATGCATAAAAGACACACTGCATTAAATTGGATGCCAAATAATTACGTTTCGGGGGGATTAAACAACACAGAAACACTTTACAGCTAGTTTGAACGATGTTTTTAAGTTTTGTAAAAATTTTCATTTTTTATTTTTTTACCTCAAATAAACGCCCCCTCTTTGGAAAATGTAACGCCCCCGGGGGCGTTAATACGGGAAAATACGGTATTTATCATATATTGATTAAATGGTTTGGAAATATTTTAACAAATGTTTTAATCTACCTTCACCAATGTACAAAATAATCATGTTTGTGCCAGTTTTTTTGCAAATTAGACATGTTGCTTACCCTAACCCTGCTATATTTCTATAATGGACTTGCCCATCTTTCAATTTGGACAGTACTATTAACTGTTAAAAGAGGTGCTTCCCAAAATGATAATGAATGATTGATGGACAGTGCAGATCATGAGCAGACTGCACAGATGTGCAGGCTGATCATGATCTACACTGGGCACAAAGGCAGAATCAATATGTCTAGCATGATAAGGATTAGACATGTTGCTAAGGCCACACCAAATTGGTAAGTTGTTCATTGGATTTTTTTTCTGAAAAATTTGAAGTGGTGAGCGCAAAAATAATTTAAATATTTTATTTGGTTTTTGAGAAAATCAGGAGCGAGCGAAGAGCAAAGAAATATATTTGTCTTCATTTGGCTCTCGACTGACTAATAAAAACCTTAAAATAGAATGTATAGCCCTTTTAAATTAAAAAGTAAGTCCCAAGGATTGAGAAAATCTGTCCTGCAGACGCACAACAAAGTGAACTCGTGAAAAAAAGGTAATAACATTGTTATACAGTACACTGTAATCAAATAATGCATGCTTTTGAAAATGCTGTTAGAAAATATGTAATAAACAACAATTATTAATGCATAACCTTACACCATACTTTGGCGTAAAAAAAAAATTGTTTGTTTCCGGTATCCGGACCTACCCTAAATTTTTGGCCCGACCCTAAATGTTTTTATGGCCTTGGAGATTTTTTTTTTCGACTTTTAACAAAAAGATGCAAAACTGCCCTTTTTACAATACACTTTAAGTCTGGTTCTAGACAGAGTTATGCCCCTTTTTAAAATAGAATATTTTAATTAAGTTTTAATTAATGACCAATAGCTCTGTTTCAACAAATTTAATATGTTATGAAAGTTTAAACTAAAGTTAGAAAAAGAGCTGTACATAAGACATCATGCTTGACTTTTCTGAATCAGAGCTTTGCCAGTAAAAGGGGCATAATAGTCAGAAGCTATTAAAGTACAGAGCTATTGGTCATTAATTAAAACTTAATTAAAATATTCTATTTTAAAAAGGGGCATAACTCTGTCTAGAACCAGACTTAAAGTGTATTGTTTCTCCTGGTGTAGACTTTGACAGTAAATAATTGTTCTAAGTTTAAAATCAGAAGCTTTAATAGATAGTAACACTCACATAGATATTTGATGTATAAAAAAACTTTGTAAAGTCAGCTAAGAATGCAGTAAATATTCAAGTCACATATGTATGTGATAAGGCCTAAAAAAAAATTCTTTGTTTCCGGTAACATGCTCAAAAAAATTAGGGTAGGTAGGTCGGAAAAAAATTTTTTTTTGGAATTTTTTTTTATTAAGGGAGACTTTTCGGAAATTATTTTCATGTCAAAAAGTGATTACAAATAAGGGGGTTATGCCATTAGGGCATCAGTAAGTTGATTTCTAACATCACTGGCCATGTTTAAAGCATAAAAAGGGCAGTTTTGCATCTTTTTGTTAAAAGTCGAAAAAAAAAATCTCCAAGGCCATAAAAACATTTAGGGTCGGGCCAAAAATTTAGGGTAGGTCCGGATACCGGAAACAAACAATTTTTTTTTTACGCCAAAGTATGGTGTAAGGTTATGCATTAATAATTGTTGTTTATTACATATTTTCTAACAGCATTTTCAAAAGCATGCATTATTTGATTACAGTGTACTGTATGACAATGTTATTACCTTTTTTTTACGAGTACGCTTTGTTGTGCGTCTGCAGGACAGATTTTCTCAATCCTTGGGACTTACTTTTTAATTTAAAAGGGCTATACATTCTATTTTAAGGTTTTTATTAGTCAGTCGAGAGCCAAATGAAGACAAATATATTTCTTTGCTCTTCGCTCGCTCCTGATTTTCTCAAAAACCAAATAAAATATTTAAATTATTTTTGCGCTCACCGCTTCAAATTTTTCAGAAAAAAAATCCAATGAACAACTTACCAATTTGGTGTGGCCTTAGCAACATGTCTAATCCTTATCATGCTAGACATGTATATTGATTCTGCCTTTGTGCCCAGTGTAGATCATGATCAGCCTGCACATCTGTGCAGTCTGCTCATGATCTGCACTGTCCATCAATCATTCATTATCATTTTGGGAAGCACCTCTTTTAACAGTTAATAGTACTGTCCAAATTGAAAGATGGGCAAGTCCATTATAGAAATATAGCAGGGTTAGGGTAAGCAACATGTCTAATTTGCAAAAAAACTGGCACAAACATGATTATTTTGTACATTGGTGAAGGTAGATTAAAACATTTGTTAAAATATTTCCAAACCATTTAATCAATATATGATAAATACAGTAATTTGGTAAACAGTTGAAGAAAATGGCGTAACTGCATAAAGGGGAAATAACTTTAATGCAACTAAATATAAGTGTTATGATTTATTATAGACAATGTGTGCGTAGTATGTATTTATTTTGATTAAAATCCATTTGAGAACACTCTGGGACTGGAATTATAAGCATTTATACACTTTTACGTCCGTAAAAACACAGGAGTCTGAAATTCTATCAATAAGACCATAAAAGTATATCTTTACAAAAAAATACCCATATATATATAAAATAAAAGTGTTTATTTTATATATATATAGGGGGTATTTTTTGTAAAGATAGACTTCTATATGGTCTTATTGACAGAATTTCAGACTCCTGTGGTAAAAAGTAGCGCACCAAAAATTTTAGGATTGATTTTTTTCAATGGGGCGAGCGCAAGCAAATCCGATGAACAACTTTTTAATTTGGTGAGGCCTAACATTTCCTTTTCTGTACTTGTTAATACTTCCATGAAATGGAATATCTTCTTTTATCCTATGCGACCTTACTACGTGGATGCATTGGTCGAGAGAGCTAAGACGCTTTCCTACGGAGGTGCCGAAGGCCCCTGGTTCGAATCCTGGCTACTCCCGATTGCTGTGTGTCCTTGGGCAAGGCACTTTATCACGTTTTCCTCAGTCGACCCAGCTTTACCTTTACCTTTACCACAGGCAGGCAGTGTCCATGAAAATTGTCAGCTCTGAACCTTGAGCAGTTTTTCGGCGAATGTCGTATTCAGAATGAATTCGTTACCATGCCACGTGATTTCAGTTTACAAATCAGACTACTCGATGACGCATTATAGATAATTTATCAAAATGAACGATTTATGCAACACTCTGCCTGATTGGACGAGAGTGTCTATTTGTTTCACTCTGCTGATTGTGCTACACTGGGTGAAATGGAGACAAAGCATTATGCTAGATGAAGCTGTTTACAGTTTTAAAGCTAAGTTTCGCTCAGTATATTTAGCAAGAATATTGATATATCTAAAAAATGATAAGTAAGTTTAATAAATATGATAAAAACCTGTTCAAATACAAACATATATCAATTTACAGAAAGAGCTGAATACAGTCTGTGTATCACATGAAAAAGGGTGTGATTAGAGTCTTCTATGTAGAGAAGTGCCTTCCAAACCGCTGCTGTAATTATTTGTTGTAGAATAAACGAAACAAAATTGAAACCTATGTGAACATTTTAAAGAGAACCATTTAAATTGTTGTTAAGTGTGGTGTTTGGTTTTGCTATTTGCGAAATGTTAGATAGATGATAGAATGACACGATTTGTAAACCTCATATACTTCTTGTCTTTAAGTTACTACAATTAGCCGACAATCTTTTTTAAATCTTGTTTATCCAGTGTTCACCAAACTTGGTCACAATGCTCATTGCCATGATATTTCCGCCAAGCCCAATAACCATCTTTATGCTTCAGGAGTTATCATGGCCTTCAAATTACTTAAAGCCCTGCTCTGCTGCTATTCAAATTCTATTGTGTGTATGCAACCCGTGAATACAATAGTAACAGTTAATGGCCACGCACCACACTTTAGCACGCAAAACCACAGGTATTCTATATAGAATTTTATATAAAACAGACTCTATTTTGACAGGCGTCACTGTTCATAGTCAGGCTTATCATGCCTTTTCAGTGACAACTTAAGGTTAAAAGGTAGGACTGGAGCAGGTCTTTAAACTTATGAAAATTGACAGTGTTCACTCTCAAGCTTGTTTAGTTTCTATACACCGTTACTCAGATTTGGTTGTAATGTTTATGGGCATAACATCATGGACAAATTTGATTACCAACCAGACACAGTCTCAACAACACTTGAATTATAGCCATTGGAGTAATTAAAATTATGAAAATTGTCAGTGTCCCCAGGTCCTATCCAGTATTCACCAAACTTAGAGTATATTTAAGGGCATACTATCTTGGGCAAGTTTGATAACCAGCAGGATAGTCTTTGTCACTCTGAGTTATGACCACGGAATTAATAAAAATTAAGAAAACTGACAACTAGTCTATTAAAAAATGAGAGTATTTTAAAATTAAAACTACATGACTGAGCCACGCCATGAGAAAACCAACATTGTGGGTTTGCGACCAGCATGGATCCAGACCAGCCTGCGCATCTGTGCAGTCTGGTCAGGATCCATGTTGTTCGCTTTCAGAGCCTATAGTAATTAGAGAAACTGTTAGCGAACAGCATGGATCCTCACCAGACTGCGCAGATGTGCAGGCTGGTCTGGATCCATGCTGGTCGCAAAGCCATTATGTTGGTTTTCTCATGGTACGGCTCATGTAATTTTTTGATGCTATGCATCAGTCTTTGAAAACAAGTTGATAAATGTGGGCTTTAGATTTAGATACAGGACATACTTAATACATTTTCCATAATATAAAGTTCAGCTTTTGTTGACAAGAAATATCACTTTGCTATAAAATTTGTACATTATTTTCCTGAAATTTTTTACATCTACTTTGTTTAGAAATTATATCAGCACAGAAATAATCATATAGACCCCACTTCCAGTAGAAAACTATCAACTTTGAATCCAGTAGAGGATTTTAAAGTCATTAAACAGTGAAAAATGACAATAATTGAAAATGAAGAATAGAAGAATAACTCTGTCATGAATATTTATAGCAGTAAGTGAAAATGAAGAACAGAAGAATAACTCTGTCATGAATATTTCTGTACTTACTTTTTCATATTTTACATTTTTTGATTTTCAGACAGTAACTTGTAATCTGATGGAGGGAATCTGAAATAACTTTTTACGATGATAGATGAAAATGAAATTACAAGAGTCATAACTCATTTCTAAAATAAATGTAGAATTATCTCCCAGATTGAATATATTTAAGGTATAACTTGTAGTATTCAAAAGGTACAAAAGGTACAAAAAAGACATACTGACTCTTTTACTGAGTATTATTAATTACTCTAATAAACTTCTAAATTCATAAAATGCTGGTCTATCATTCAGTTTGGGCAGTAACACATTATTTAAATGGGTGTCAATGAAAATTCAGGTAACTGTACATTTCATGAAAATACTTTTAAGTTAATGTCATGGTCTGACCAGGTCGGCACTCTTTTTTGATAAAAAAAAGACATAAAACAGAAACTGTGACAGCCTTATCATATTCCTTAATTAATATTACTTGTATTTTACAGGTTCTAAGTTTCTCAGGTAGTAAATATATCACACTTCTGGATGCTCATTCAGCTTGAATTACTCTCACAGATTTCCACAGGCTCTACCAGTTTGAGCAAATGAAAATGGACTGTAACTCTTGACAAATGGGGCATTTCATGAAGCACAAATTCACGAAGCAATAGTGTAATGTATATCTGAGGCTTGAAAGTAAAAATATAAAATGATTCTAATATGAACTAAATATAAGTTCTCACAAAAATGCTTTTCTATTTCTATATAAGACAATATAAAAGATGCGGCATCAGTGAACATTTTCAACATTTTAGAAGACTGTTAAACAAGAGCTGTCTGTTGAAAGCACAACCAACTATTCGAAGCATTGATAGAAGTATAGGGTCAAAATATTTCCAGAGATTTTCTGACAAAAGAAAAAGAATAGATAAGACAAACAATGTACTTGCATTTGTGGATTTGGATAAGTCTTGCAACATATGAAATTTTTGAGAACTTCTGTCACTACATAACTTGTCGCTATGCACCTAATTTCCATCATTGGACATTTTTAAAGTTTTAAAGCTTACGTTATCAAGTTGTATGTACGCTTTTGGTGAATGGTGAAATTGAGGCCTATTACACCATGTTATCCTTAACCAAGGTGTGATGCCGACACCGTGGAGAGTATGTTGGATTTAACGACGCACCGATACATGATAGGTCATATGGTGACTTTCCAGCTTTAATGGTGGAAGAAGACCCCAGATGCCCCTCCTGCATTATTTCATCACAAGCGCGCACCTGGGTAGAACCACCGACCTTCCGTAAGCCAGGTGGATGGCTTCCTCACATGTAGAATTAACGCTCCGAGTGGTGGTGATTAGGATAGCTCTACTTATTCTTCAAACAGTCGAGCTAAAAATGTAATTTAAAGATTATAAGATGTCTGTAAAATTTAATGCTGTCAGTTAAACAGCTGTTTCAAGTTTCTTAAAACTGGGTCCAGGTTGAATTTTTTTGTATGACTGACACGATTTTCTATTTCTGCAAGTACTTTTGCACCTTGGGGAATATGATGACTCCCATACTATAATTCACCAATGAATGCATAAATTCATATACTACTATCATAAAACAATGCTCAAAAGAAAAGAATTTGCTTTTTTCATTTTTTATAATTGAAAAATACAGTATAAAAGAAAAAGAATCTATCACTACATGAAGGTGCAGGTGGAAATATTTGCCACGAGGGTAACTGTTTTGCAGTAACTTGGCAGAGCCTCATAACTGCCTAAACAGTTACCAGATATTAACATATGCATTTTTAACAAATGGAAGATTCTTATAATATGCATGAAATATTGCTAAAACAAAGCACTTTACAAATAGACTTCTTTATTCACAGGTCTCTGATATTATTTCAATCATGTCATATCAAATAAAATTTGAATGGTAGTTAAGCACTCTCCAAAGTTTTAGTACTGCAGTTGAAATTATACCATAAAATACAAAGAATTTAGCTGTTCTTGTTATTACAGACACTTTATTTCAATGTTGCTTTTTTTAAAAAACATAAGAACATAAAAAATGTCCATCCCAAAGGCATGCAAGTATTATAACAAAACACTTATTTCAAAATATTGTAATATTTACATGTATGTTAAGCATCCTCTGAATATAATTATATATAAAAAAGTTTCCTGTTTATCATTAGGCACATGCTAAAATGAAAGTTAGATTTTTATACATATACATGTATATATATCTTTCTTTCATTTTAGCACGTGTCTAATAAGGAATCTAATTGAGGAAACCTTTTTTTTAATGGAGTAGAAGGCATTGATATAGGAACAGTAAAATTGTGTTTACTATATGGCCCATGGCAGCCATGTTTTTTGAGAAATCATAATAATTTGAACAATCTTGAAAGAGGTTTACATAAGGACAATTTGTGTGAAATTATTTTGAAATCAGACCAGCAGTTTATCAGACCCTTACCATGCTGGACACGATTGATTCTGCTTATGTGACCAGTGTAGATCATGATAAGCCTGCACATCCATGCAGTCTGATCATGGTCAGCACTGTTCGCTATTTAATCAGTATCTATTTGGTAAGGCCTAAAAAAAATTCTTTGTTTCCGGTAACATGCTCAAAAATATTAGGGTAGGTAGGTCGGAAATTTTTTTTTTATTAAGGGAGACTTTTCTGAAATTATTTTTGTGTCAAAAAATGAATACAAGTAGGGGGGTTATACCTTTAGAGCATCAGTAAGTTGATTTCTAACATCACTGACCATGTTTTAAGCATGAAAAGTGCAGCTTTGCAACTTTTTGTCAAAAAGTTGAAAAATTATTCTCCAAGGCCATAAAAACATTTAGGGTGGGGCCAAAAATTTAGGGTAGGTCGGGATACCGGAAACAAACAATTTTTTTTATGCCTAAGCAACCCTTTTAATAGTTAATGGTACAGTCCAAATTGGAAGATGGAAAAGTTCATTATAGAAATTTAGCAGGGTAAGGGTTAACAGCAGATGCTGTTAGATGAATTTTCTATTTTTAGCTTTGGCAGCCACTATGTGCATCCAAACAGATTCTTTGAAAGAGGATCACCAAAGAAACATCCAGACCAAGTTTCATCAACTTCCATCCAATGCTTTCGGAGATGTTGTTTGAAGAAAAGGTGTGGACAGAATGACACCAGCGATCACAAAATCTCACCCTAAGCACATTGTGCTCAGGTGAGCTGAAAACTATCAACACACATATGGCTTTTGAAAGAAGAAAACTGTTTTAAGAGTATTTAAGCATTCTGCCGGAAAAGATGAAAAAAAAATTATACAGGTCGGTTTACAATTAAATATGTTTGAAATTTTTTCTCTCTTATTTGTGTAATGTTATTCTTATTTGTAATGTGACTGGTCATGTTATCATTGTGTTTTATATACTATGATTATTTACGCTTTTTTCATGGACCATAGATGGCTTATTACAAAATATTCTATTCTATTCTATTCTCTTATTTCATGTGATCCAATTACTGAGCAAGTTAGTAGGTAATAAGAGAGATAAAGATAAGTGTATCAAAACATTAAGTAAGTATTAAAGGGACATAGCGAAAAGGCACCGAAATTGAACTACTGAAATTCAAAGCAAAAAGAGGCATAATTCATGTAATACTGGTGCAAGAGTTATGGTCATTGAGTAAAAAAATGATGTGGAACAACTGTTCTAAGCTTGAATCAAATCCTCTCTGTAATAACTGTGATACAGTGAAAGTGCACCAAAATTCATGATGAGATTGATGAACTGGAAAAACTAATTTAAATTTTAATCAAACTAGAAATTGCTTTTGTAAAAAAGCACATGTCTCCCCCAATGCAAAGTCCTATAGGCAAGAAGTCAATAGAGGTCAGGAGAGAAAGTCAAAGAGACACTGATGGTTGGCTGCTATAGGGATCATCTACTTGGCATGTCCAGTCATCCTGCTAAGTTTCAACACTCTTGGCCTTGTGGTTCTGAAGTCACTGTTCAGGCTCCTGCGACCTTGACCTTTGATCAAGTGACCCCAAAATAAATAGGGGTCATCTACTCTGCATGTCCAATCATCCTATTAAGTTTCAACATTCTAGGTTAAGTGGTTCTCAAGTTATTTTCCGGAAATGATTTTACATGACCAGGCCCCTGTGACCTTGACCTTTAATAGACTGACAAAAAAAAATCAATAGGGTCATCTACTCTGCATGTTCAATCATCCTATGAAGTTTCAACATTCTGGGTCAGGTGGTTCTCAAGTTATTGATCGGAAATTGTTTTCCATGTTCAGGCTCCTGTGACCTTGACCTTTAACAGAGTGACCCCAAAATCGATAGGCGTCATCTACTCTGCATGTTCAATCATCCTATGAAGTTTCAACATTCTGGGTCAAGAGGTTCCGAAGTTATTGACCGGAAATGGTTTTCAATGTTCAGGCCCCTGTGACCTTGACCTTTAACGGAGTGGCCCCAAAAACAAATAGGGGTCATTTACTCTGCAGGAACAATCATCCTATAAGTTTCAACATTCTGGGTCGAGAGGTTCTCAAGTTATTGATTGGAAACGGTTTTCAATGGACAGTCCCCCGAGACTTTGACCTTTAACAGAGTGGCCCCAAAATCAATAGGGGTCATCCTATGAAGTTTCAACACTCTGGGTCAAGTCGATCTTAAGTTATTGATCGGGAATGGTTTTCCATGTTCAGCCCCTGTGACCTTGACCTTCGACAGAGTGACCCCAAAATCAATAGGGGTCATCTACTTTGCATGACCAATCATCCCATGAAGTTTCAACATTTTGGGTCAAGTCGTTCTCGAGTTATTGATCGGAAATGGATTTCCATGTTCAGGCCCCTGTGACCTTGACCTTTGACTGAGTGACCCCAAAAACAATAGGGGTCGTCTCCTCCATAAGCCCTACCAACCTATTAAGTTTAAAGGTTCTAGTCAAATGGTTCTCCAGTTATTGCTCGGAAATGAAGTGTGACGTACGTGAGGACGGACAGGGCAAAAAACAATATATGTTTCCCGGGGGGGGGGGGGGGGGGGAGACATAATTCATTAAGTAATGACAAAGATATAATGAAAAGTCACCAAAATCAATCTGAAAATCTAAGTAAAAGGGGGCATAACTCATGAAATATTGGTGCAAGAGTTATGGACCTTGTGTCACATGATGTGGGGGATGATATGGAACAACTACTTTTAGTTTGAATCAAATCCATTCAGTAATAACTGAGATGGTGTGAAAGTGTATCAAAGCATTTACCTGAAATTCTAAGTAAAAAGGGGAGATAATACATGAAATATTGTTGCGAGAGTTATGACCCTTGTGTTAAATGATGTAGTGATGATGAGGAATAACTATGTCAAGTTTGAAACAAATCCATTGAGTTGTTACAATGATAAAGAAAGTGCATCAAAACTTGAACCAAGGTGCAGACGCAGGATACAGAAGCTGGGTCGAGTAGGACAGCTCTCCATACTTTGTATAGTGGAGCTTAAAAAGTGTTTGTAGATATCTGTCCATTACAGCCATGCATGAACAGTGCCTTAATCAGAATATACTTTTCTAAAGTAAGGTAATAAATAGAACAAACTAAAATCAAATAATGTTTAACGTTTACTTACAGAAATTTCATAGACAAAATATGAGAACAATATACTATTTGCATCACGAGAGCATAAAGTATAACAAGTTTCAAGTACATTTAATTTTACTTCTTAAAAGTTTCAAGCCACAATATAACAAGACCGAGACATTCATATTTTATGGGTAATAATAATAACTTTATCTAAAGAGGATAACATATTTGGCTATAGCCAGGCTAACATATGGTCGTCTAACATAATAATGTAAAAAATCATCCTAATATATACAGTGAATTGAAAGACATGAATAAAAATAATGTATTATGAACAAATTAATTCTTATGTAGTACAATGAACAGAGATTAAGATAAGATAAAATTATGTACAAGTGGTGAAAGAATAAATGTTATTTGTAATCCGCGCACTAAAACCCTAAAAACTCTTTTGTGAGAAAAATACGGGAAAGCGTTGGATTACATTTAAGGAAATAATATTGTTATTATGTCACATATGTAATAACCGATATAAACTAAAGTAAACATAATAACACTTGATACAAAAATGCGAACATTGCAAGGCTGTTACACTTATTGATAAGACATGAAGGGAGATAAAAATGAATAGAAAGAAAAAACGATAACAAATAAGAAGAAAAATTTTTTTTTTGACAAAATTGTCATATGAATTATACATAACTAATTAGATAAGAAGAGAATTAAAATGAAAGCAGTGCCACAAGAAAAGTAAGTTAAAAAAAAAAAAAAAAAAAAAAAAAACATCAAGAGAAGAACATTATTGTTCTGATTTTGAAATTTTTGAAATGAAACTGTCATCTGTCCCATACTCCACCCACTTCAGTTCATGTAATCATTAGTTGAAAATGATGCCAATTTTGGAATGACATCTACCTCCAGTATCCTCTTTACATTTGTAACCCTTGATAGGCCTTCAGTTTCTCACAGTTTAGAATATCTTTTATTTTCAGTTTCGGGCCCTCTCGGGCATGACAATTTTGATATATACACAAAGTTTCAAACACTACAAATCAACAGAAAAAGAATATAATAGTAATAAAAAACAGTAATGTGATACTGGCAGAAAATTATAATATACTATTAGGACTAGTTATATAACAGAATATAATATTATGACTAGTACAATATTACATAATGGCTAGTAATATCAAGGAATCATATACATTAAAGACATGAGGAAAACTATGAGAATGGAATGATTTAATAGGATTCATTGCTATGTCTAAGACAAAAACAGTCGTATATAAATCTGGCTAACAGGTATAAAATGGACACATCATTACTTAGAAGAAATATAAGTTTGTTCATACCAGAATCTGATAGTAGCGGAAAGTTTTTACACTAAGGAGGTTTACTGTATCTGCCTACTTCTATTTCTAGTTAATGAGCATTAATTCTATATTTGGCAAAACAGGATCTATTTTTTCCCATCATCTATGACACTTGAAACACAACTGACAAATAGATGTCCAGATTTCAGCAAAGTAGAAAATAGACCCTGAAGCATTTCCCTTCAAACTGTAGAAAAAGTTAAAAAAATTCACCAATAATTAAATTCCTGACTTCTGGCTATGATAAGTAATTCAGAACATTGCTCTAAAATTTCACAAATATTTTTTCTTTGACTATGAACAACTTCCATTAGATTTTACTGAACTACTCAGTACTGAAAAACATGCTATGAACAAAGAATTAACACTTTCTTTAGATTTAGAAATTGACTAAAATTAAACCTTGCTTTTGTAATGAAGTTGAAAGAATTTGCCTGAACAATCACACAGGTTATTATACGTGAAAACTAGCTGCCTCAAAGTTTGTAATTTTCAAGGGTAGATCCGGAATTTTGGTTTGGTTGGTGTGCTAAAGTGTTAGAGGGGTGAGGGGCATGCCCACTCTGAGTATGTTTAGTAAGAACACCCTTAAATGTTGCAATCTGATGTGTATTTGACATGCATACAGAAAAAATACTTGAAACAATGCGAAACACATTGTATGACACACACCCTAAATATGCTTGACAGAATAATATTACAGTTTAAGGCATAAGTAAGCAAGATAAAATATGGATTGTTTCCTGTTATAATAATAACATCTTTATCTATAGATTGAAGCAAATGAAGATAAAGATCAGTGAAAAGTACAAATGATACTTCTTACTTTTTAATGTGGCCTTCTAAACAACAGCAACCACCAAATAAAATTTACACTATCACATATGCTAATTAATATCACATTCATTCTTAGACAAACACCCCTTAAAATAGATATACAATTTCCATTTAGGCAATCAATTAGTAACATAATATATACATGCATAATTATATTATAATGGCATAGTTATAATTCAGTTGATATAAACAAAGAGATTCTTAAGGCAGCCAAATGCAAGATATACTTAATATATTTCTAGTATTTAAAAATATGTTAGAAAACATGTTGAGCAAATTTCATTTGGTATTGAATTCCTAACATTTGCACCATTGTAACAAAAGGGTTTTTTTACCATAATTTGTATGATGTCAAGGTACAACTATGTCATTATGAGCAGCAGATCTTGGACTGTATGTTTCATTGCTGGAAAAAGGTTAAAATTTCAGAGATATATGAGGGTGCTAAATTGTTGCAAGCTTTATAAATAAGACAACTTGTGTGAAAGTTACATCTTTCATTAAATGACATCCACCCAAGTTCTTCTCGCATATCTTATGTTCTTGTTTGGAACGTTTTATTCAAAATAATTTTTTGCAGCTCTACCTTAAATTTTCATTTTCTTTAAAGAACTCTTATTTTCTTGACACCATACAATACAACAATAATCAAATACTGACATCACATAATTATGCATTATAGAATAATTTTTTCCATTTCATCTGTCATATAGATCTAATACAATAGTACAATATACGTCTCAACAATGCTATTTTTGAGTCAAGTTTAGTGCAAACTGTTTCAATTTAAACATTACATGACAATGTGTTGTCTATATAAACACCATGTAATTTCTGCACCTTGACATTTTATGTTACTTGCTTGGAAATACATAAAAATAGTTCTTACAATGGTTACTTTTTTGTTTAGTAAACAAAACCATGCATTTTGTTTTCTTTGGATGAAGTGACATATATTGTTTAAATTGCACCCTTGTTGCACAACATCTAAATTCTGCTGGAGTTTAGTTTGCACTTTATCTAAATCATAATCTGATTTTTAGCAGTCATCAGCATAGAGGTCTATATTGCCACTCTGAAGCTAAAGCGACATCATTGTTTATGTTGTAAAAATAAAAGTGGGTCAAGAATTGAACCTTGAGGAACTCCAGAGGTTACAAGCATACTTTTAGATTTGGAGTTTCTCGCTTTTATCATTTGAGTTCAGTTTTATAGATATGATTTGAAAAATTCAAAACTTTGATCTAAAAATGATAGTTTCAGTTTATGCAATAAAAGTTATAGTCACCGAGATCAAAAGCTTTTCATAGATCTAAAAACATAAAACAGTTCCAACGTATTTACCAGAATCTATATTTGAAAGCTATGCTTCTATTAGTCTACTGGTAGTTAGTGCTGTATGATTGAGTTTTGTGAATGATGTTAAGTTTTCTTTAAGAAGAAATGGAAATTTTAGGCAAAATAGATATTGGCCTGTAGTTATTTGGGTCTTCTTTATCCCCACCTTTGAATATTGGGAGAACATAAGCCTCTTTGAAAGCATCAGGAAATAAACCATTTACAATACTTACTGTCCATATTGAAAGATGGACAAGTTCATTATTACTGAAATAACTCGATTTCAAAATTTCAAGACTTGGCAGCTAGAACTTGGAAAGTTCATATTTATCACTGTACATAAGAGAACTTAGTTACACAGAGATCACTAGTAAAGAGCTTTCACCTTGTGCTGATTACAAACTGAAAAAAAAAATTCAGGATACTTCAACAGTTATTTCTGACAAATATTACAGTTTTTAATTATGTTTATACTCTTGACACATGCAATTTTTGTTTTAAATGTTGTTTTACTTGAAAGTTTGTGTGCCCAAAATCATTTTTTTGCTATAGTTTGCACAATTTAAAGCTATAAAATGTACTGTAGCAAAATAAACAAGAAATGTAATTTAAAGTAGCTAGAATCATGGAAGGGCAGGTTAGAGGACACTGTCTGCAACAGTGTCATAGGTTCCATGCAGCATCGTGTACAGACATATCCAAAATGAGTTAACGAAGGATTTATGACCCTAAATGGTCACATTTCAAATCAGACCAAGCTTTTTATTTTTATTATCTGTATCACTTGGGTGAATTATTTCTAAAATTTTAAATGATTTTAACCATTCAAAAAAAAGTTATAAAATCATAAAGAGCACAACTCCTTATATGCCAATTTCACTGATAAAATGAAATAAACTATGTGAAATTCTTATTTTTTTTCAAATTCATCAAAATACAACAGTTTCAGTGTAAGTTCACTACTTAAACAATGTTAAACTAGAGATGCTTTTAAGAAAAACACATGTCTCCCACAACTGCCTAATCATCTAATAGCAAGTCAGTCTTTATATACTGTTTACTTAATCCACATGTGCATGCGCTTTCTTGACACCAAAAGGACGCCTAAACTACTAGGCCAACTTGGCTAGTTATCAAACTTGGCTGAGCACTTATGGGCAGACACATTTTGTTGAAGTTTGGTGAAGATCAGATGAGAAATGTTCGACTTAGAGTGCGGACAAGCTTTGTGACAGACAGACAGACAGACTTGAGTAAATCAATATGTCTCCCATACCACTGTGTGGTGGGAGACATAATAAATACATATGAAGATTTATGATATACATTTGTACAAGAATTTTTTTGAAATACTTTTCTCCTATACCCCCCAAGCCATAAAGTTGGCAATTTTCAGGAAAAAATTCTGGTCTCAACTTTTTTTTCTTTTTTTTTTAAGTTATAAATATTAAATGTGTAGTGACTAAATACAAATTATTTGTATCATTGTATGAAACAAATACACAAAGAATTATCTACTTTTCACCATCTGATTTTCTAAAAATATCTTGTTTTAGAGTAGGGGTAAAATGTAAACAAAAGCTTTATACTGTAAAACCTAAATTCACTGGATTTTAAAACAAAGAACTCCCATTTTTTTTTTACTTCTATTAATAAAAAATGCATGTAACACTTGTACATAAAAATAAATGTTAATAAATAAATTTTAATAAAGTAAAATGTTCATATACATAATATAATAATATGTTCTAAGAGTTCAAAATAGGTAACCAAATGAAAGCATAAAACTTGACATACAGATCAAGACACATCATTTTTTAACATTTCTTACTCTTTTAAAATTACAATATGGAGCATAAGCTATGAGGTATGATAAAATCATTTTTTAAATACTCCACAAGGTTTAGAATAACTGTCTCTTATGCCCTCTTTGAATTTGTAACACATGGTTGTCCTTCACTATATCAACAATGTACGTGCCCATCTTCTCCCTTGTGCCTGACAATTATTTTCAAATGATTGAGGCCTGAATATTTGTTGTACAGGTTTTGGAGAATAATTAAATGAAAACATTGTTTTAGGCGATATTGACAAGTGTTTTCAAAGATTTCCTAATGCTTTAACATCCTCCGTGGCATTCTGTGCTCCATAGCTTTCACTCTCCATAACTTTCACTCAAAATTCCTGGACAAGATCTTGTTTGTACCAGAAACTGCCAGGAAAAAGTGTGCGTAAAACTGTTAGAGAAGCAACAAATTCAGACACACATTTAAAAAAGCTCTCAAGAATTTTACAACAGGCTACTGCTTTCATCAGAACTGGAAAGTCAAATCTTCTGCCATTGCGGGCCACCTGACTGTTCTAGCCATTTACAGAACTTTTCCAGTGATGTAGTTTTAAATTCTGCTTCCACTGGCATTCCATTTACTGACATACAGTTACTACCTGACATTACAATTCCAGTAACTTGTTGGGCTGTTGAGGTGATCAGTGTTTTAGGTAAAACGTATGTATTGAAGGAATGTCCACTGTTCAGCTCTGCAGCAGCTATCAGTGTGATATGAGGAAACTGTCCACTGTTCAGCTCTGCAGCAGCCATCAGTGTGATATGAGGAAACTGTCCGCCTCGAACTGCAAAGACAACAACAATAAAATATGATACGAGCCAGATGGTGTCTGTTCTCTGGTGGTCTATAGCACAAGTTATACTGTAATTACCTATGAAATGTCAGTTATTGTCATTCAATAATATAAACATATTTATTACATGACTGTATTTTATTGTTTTTCTGATTGGCTGAAAATGATTCGAAAAGTAATTAGTACATATCATATCAACTTATCTTGGTTATAAATAGTTCGAAAATAAAAATAGATCGAAGTAGGTGCTTGAAAAACCAATATCAACCTGATCTGGTATAAATTTATTCCTTATTTCTTTATTAAAGATACAATTGTAATAACAGGACCGACTACACATTTATTCATGTAATAAAACAATTATTGACTTCTTCATAGGTTGATATCAGGATATATCAACCCTCAAAAAGTTATATTCACCTCGCCTTCGGCTCGGTGAATGTAACTTTTCAGGTTTATAAATCCTGATATCAACCTATGAAAAAGTCGATAACTGTGTAGTGTCTAAATACATAAAGTTACAATTTGTCAAGTTACAATAAAAAACATTTCTATCATAGTTATGATTCTCTACTTCCTTCTGTGCTGTTTCAGTTGGAAATATTCGTATGTTTTTTATCTTACAAATATCATAGAAATATTTTGCAAGAAATACTGAGGTTGGTAGTTTCCAGATCAAATGTAATGAATGTTGGCTCTCAAGGAACCTGGGTTACAGGCTTGAACTCCCCTCTTGAAACAGGATCTGGCAGCTTCTCAACATCAACTGTGTCCTCGTGACAAACTCCTAGATAAATATACTCTCACCCATTCAGCTGAACAGGCTGGATAACACTATTACAGAATAAGAGCTTACACGTTAAACTGTTAAATCCCCTTTTGTGCCAAGCTGTGTCTACTGCACATGACATTCCAGTTCTAGTTTGGCATGGAAACTGTTTTTTTCCCTTGTTCTGACAGCAGTTCTGTTGACAGAGTGTTGATGATGACTGTGTTGACCTTTTTTCCCTCATTTTGTAGAGATGCAGTCATTGTCATCATCTACACAAGAATGCTTCGCTGCCTTGTCAGTTTCTACTTGCAGCCACATCCCTGATAAGAAAATGGTCAAATAATACACAAACTGTCAATTAAAAACTCTATTTATTAAAAAACAAGCAAATTCGATGAATTGGTATCCCCCGGTGAAAGGGTTTGTGGTGAGGAACGGCAAAAAAAATATATCCGGCAAAAAGTTAAGGATGTTACTAAGAAGCAAATAATTTCATTAGTCAAAATCAATTTAACAGAAAACAAATGTTTAATTAAAGAGTACATAATAAATGTATGATACTTTGATCCTGACTAAAGAATTGATTTTGAATGGGATATCCTTACTCTAATAAGCTTAGCTTTTAAAATTAAATGCAGTTATTTGAAATGTGAGCTTGAAGTTTAACTGGAACGAAATATTGTCTTTGAGTGGTTAGGCACCAGGTGTTGCTGATTAACAAGTTCATGTACATTTGAACTTAAAAGAACAGAAGTCCTTAAGAGAACACAATCAAGTAAGATATCTTGAACATGGCTGAGGGCAAGGTTTGTGCAGTCTCAACTTAACATGTTGAATGTTTGAGCATTTAACTAAAAAAAAAAAAATGGAATGGAAATATATATAATTATGTATCTATACTTATTTTTTTAGGGGGTGGGTGGACGGGTGAGGAAACAAAATTTCACATGTGTATTATAAATATAGGCCTAAATGGAAAATTACAAATGAAAAAAAAAGGTGAAGTGGTGGGGGAGTGAGGTAGGGGGTGGAGGGGGGAGCCAGGTGGAGGAATGGTACAAGTTGCATGTTGATAATTATTCATGGAAGGTTTGAAAAAAATTTAAATAATGATTTTTTTTGGGGGGTGGGGGGTGGGGGAGAGGGTGTGACAAAGGCAAGTGGGTGACCAGGTGTGGGTGCACAACTTCACATGTTAATAATAAATGTTCATGGAAAAGAATGAAAGAAATTTAATGAAATTCTGCCAAATGCTAAGTTTGTTATGTACAAATTATGTGGATTTTTAGACAATTAAAGGGCAATAACTGTGAACTTACAAAAGAAATCCATACGAAATTGTGTGTGCATAAACATATTATAGTGCTCTAAATTCTGTTTAAGTTTCATAGTTCAAGGTCAAATATATCAAAAGTTATGCAGAAATTGCCATATCTATAGTACTCTATACAGTTAACACTAGAAACTTTTAAGGGCCAAAACTCTGGTGTTACTTGGGCAATCTGACTGAAACTTGACGGGCCCCAAATAAGACGGGCTCTAAAATAAGGAATGATTTTTTGGGGGGGTTGGGGAGTTGGGGGGTGGGGGTTCAGAGGGGGAGGGGTTGTGATCAAGGTAAGGGTACACAACTTCACATGTTTACAATAAATGTTCATGGAAAAGAATGAAAGAAATTTAATGAAATTCTACCAAATGGTAAGTTTCTTATGTACAAATATGTGGATTTTATACAATTAAAGGGCAATAACTCTTAATTTACTGAATAAATCAAAACGAAATTATGTGAACACAAACACATTATGGTGATCTAAATTCTGTTTAAGTTTCATAGTTATAGGTCAAATATATCAAAAGTTATGATGCAGAAATACCCATGTTCATAGTACCCTATATAGTTAACACTAGAAACTTCTAAGGGCCATAACTCTGGTGTTACTTTGGCAATCTGACTGAAACTTGGCGTGCCGCAAAAACTCATAATGGTGAAAATGTATTTGAAGTTTTGTATAAATATTCCCAGCCATTTCCTAGATATGGCTCCGGACGGACGACGGACAGACAGCGCCAATACTATATCCCTCCGACTTTCGTCGGGGGATAACAAGGAGCTGTGTTCAATAAATGCTTGATGCCCCCGGTGGCACATTCGTGCAGGCTCACCTTGGTCTGCACTGCTGACTATTCAGTCAGTGCATTTTCAGCAAACACCCCTTCAAATAGCAAGTGGTACTGCCTAAATTGAATGATGGATCAGTCCATTGTAGAAATTTAGCAGGGTCAAGGTTAAAATACATAAATTACTTACTACATCTCTTTGCTAGAAGCATCCTTTGCTGCACCTGCAGGAGGCTGTTGGGCAACTTTTTCTACAATGTCACCAGCCCTTTTCTCCATTTCCTTTTTTTTTTTCAAATTTGAGTTACAATTGGATGAATACTGACAGGAAATTACTCATCCACACTGGCCTACCAATGCTGTCACTCATAGCTGAAACATTCAAATAAAGTTGTATACTGTAAAATCATTCAATTTGTAGGCATTCGATTTTGTGGTTTAGACTAAAATGGCTATTTTGTGGGTATATGAATTCACGGATTTCCACATCTGAACATAAACAAGAGGGCCATAATGGCCCTATATCGCTCACATGGGTTTAGTTGCTTGCTTGAACAAATTTCTATGCTAACCCTTACCATGCTGGACATAAGTGATTTTGCCTTAGCGACAGGTGTAGATCTTGATCAGCCTGCACATGCCTGCAGTCTGATCATGATCTGCATTGTTCTCCATTCAGTCAGTATCTTTTTGGTATGCACCCCTTTTAACGGTCTGAAGTACTGTCCAAAGTGAAAGATGGATAAAATCATCATAGAAATTTAGCATGGTAAGGGATAAAGCTTCAAAAACAACAAGAACATTCAATGACTTGGTATCCCTTCCCGAAAGAGTTTGTGGTAAGGAATGGCAAAAAAATATCCGACAAAAAGTTAAGGATTTACTAAGAAGTAAATAATTTCATTAGTCAAGAACAGTTTAACAGAAAACGAATGTTTTAAGTGTACATAATAAATGTATGTTATGTTGATCCTGATGAATGTGTAATAAGTTACAACTTCACATGTAGATAAATGGAACAAGTGGGCCAAGATGGCCCTAGGACACTCAACTGATAAACACACCATAATAGTGTAAACATGTTTGACCTAGTGATTTAATGGAAACAAATATTCGACCAATTTTCGATGATTGGACCAAAAATGTGGTGTCTTAAGTGTAAACAAGAATTTTCTTCAATTTGACCTTGTGACCTAGTTTTGAGCAAAAATGACCTATATTCGAAACTGACCTTGATTTGATCAAGGCAATCATTCTGAGCAAATTTCATCAACCTCAATTGAAAAATACAACCTCTATCGCATACCAAACGTTTTTCTTTGATTTGTCCTAGCGACCTAGTTTTTGACCCAAGACGACCAAACTTGACCTTAATTTTATCAAGGCAATTATTCTGACCAAATTTTATGAAGATAAATTGAACAAGAGTGCCAGAATGTCACAATATACGCCCGTCACAGCAAATTTCTTTACTCTAGCACCTGTATTTGCAAATGAAATTTTAATTTTGTGGTTGTTTAGTAATCATTGTAAGTGATTTGTTTTTCTAAGTCCACAAAAAAACTCCTTACCATGTAGAGATACCTTAAAATACACCTAAAATTTGAAAGTAACATCTATGTTGTACCACAGAAAAGTGGTCTTGTTTTTTCCCTACGGTCAATTATAAAAAAGTTACAATATAAGTTATTTATAGTAACAACTAAGGGAAGATAATCTTAAAAAAAAAAAAAAAAATTCAAAAAAAATTCAAAAAAAAAAAATTGTACGTCCACACAAAAATCTTTACTAGGTAGAGATTGGTCAAAATACACATCACAATTGGATGTAGCATGCATGTTGTACTACAGAAAAGTGGTCTTGATTTTTCCCTACGACTAGTAAAGAAAAAGTTACAATATAAGCTATTTATAGTAACAACAAAGGGAAGTAATTCTAAAGAAGGGAACTGCGCATGACACTTTGTCTCATGATGGTGTATAATTGTGCCAAGTTACATCAAAATCCCTCCATGCATGAAGAAGAAATGCTTCGGACAAAGTCATTCTTGTATCTGACCTTTGGCCTCTAAGTGTGACCTTGACCTTTGACCTAGGGACCTGGTTCTTGCGCATGACACTCTGCTTCGTAGTGGTGAACATTTGTGCAAAGTTATATCAAAATCCCTCTATGCATGAAGAAGAAATGCTCCGGACAAGGCTTTTATTCTTGTGTCCTTTGACCTCTAAGTGTGACCTTGACCTTAGACCTAGGGACCTGGTTCTTGCGCATGACACTCCGCCTTGTGGTGGTGAACATTTGTGCCAAGTTATATCAAAATCCCTCCATGCATGAAGAAGATATGCTCCGGACAAAGTTTTCTTTCTTGTATCCTTTGACCTCTAAGTGTGACCTTGACCTTAAGACCTAGGGACCTGGTTCTTGCGCATGACACTCCGTCTCATGATGATGAACAATTGTGCCAACTTTCATCAAAATCATGCATGAAGAAGATATGCTCCGGACAAAGTCATTCTTGAATTTGACCTTTGACCTCTAAGTGTGACCTTGACCTTAGACCTAGGGACCTGGTTTTTGTGCATGACACTCCGTCTCATGATGGTGAACAACTGTGCCAAGTTTCATCAAAATCCCTTCATGCATGTAGAAGATATGCTCCGGACAAAGTCTGTGGATGCCGCCCGCCCGCCAGCCAGGGGCGTTCCCATAATACGTCCCGTTTTTCAAACGGGCGTATAAAAATACAGTCTCTATTGCATACACAAGGTTTTTCTTTGATTTGACCTAGTGACCTAGTTTTTGACCCCAAATGACCCATATTCTAACATGACTTAGATTTCATCAAGGCAATCATTCTGACTAAATTTTATGAATATCCAGTGTAAAATGCAGCCCCTATTGCGTAAACAAGGTTTTTCTTTGATTTGACCTGGTGACCTAGTTTTTGAACCTAGATGACCTATATTCAAATTCCTTCTAGATTTCATCCAGACACACATTCTGATCAAAATTCATGAAGATCCGATGTAAAATGCAGCCCTATTGCACACACAGGGTTTTTCTTTGATTTGACCGAGTGACCTAGTATCTGACCGAAGATGACCCATAGTCTAACTTGACCTATAAATCATCAAGGCAATCATTCAGACTAAAATTCATGAAGATCAATTGAAAAATACAGTTTATATCGCGCACACACAAGGTTTTTCTTTGATTTGACCTAGTGACCTAGTTTTAGACCAAACATTAACCATTTTCACACTTGGCCTAGATTTCATCAAGGCAATCACTCTCTAAATCATACACAAGGTTTTTCTTTAATTTGACATAGTGACCTGTTTTTAACTCTAGATGACCCATTTTCAAACTTAAACTAGATTTCATCATGGTAAACATTCTGATTAAAATTTATGAAGATCAATTGAAAAATACAGCCTCTATCGCATACACAAGGTTTTTCTTTGATTTGACCTAGTGACCTAGTTTTTGACCCCAGATGACTCATTTTCGAACTCAGCCTAGCTTTCATCAAGGTTATCCATTCCCACTAGTGGTTACTGAGATACCAGCTTACATACAAAACCTTTACCAAAAATTTCTAAGTCCAAAAAGGGGCAATTATGGAACCTGTGCAATGTAAGTCAGTTTATCACAGTGAATAAGTGTGTGAAGTTTCAATCCATTCCCTCTAGTTGTTACTGAGATATAAGCTTACATACAAAAACTTAACCAAATTGGAACACGGATGCGGACGCGGACACATGGGCGAGTCCAATAGCTCTACTATTCTATGAATAGTCGAGCTAAAAATTGCAGGTCATCCAATTTAAGCATGTATCGCGCTGTTGTATAAGCCCTGCCGTTTTGAAAATTTTGAACTGGCGTGTAAAAAGCAGACAAACTCAACGAAGGCAGATTTAAACCTCCTTCAACATGATCTTATGCATCAATCATATATTACTTGATTTTATTATAAGCTGCTTCAAATTTTATTTCAAATACAGCCGATTTCCCGGGCACTGAGGATGAAAACCGATTCTGTGGACCATATGAAATGTTGTACAAAATATTGCAAAAAGATTCCCAATATGTACAAGTTTGGTATTATTTTCTAAAACAATAATAATTCTAAAATTTGTTGCATAAAACTGGCACCAATAAAAATGAACAAAAGATAAAAAAGGCATCACACCTGATGCAAACTGTTAATCTGTTACCATGACACCTGACAATATGCATTGCAATTTTGAATTTTTCTTGGGACAATTTTTGACATGCATTACATTAATATGCCTGTTGCAAACTGTGTTTGTTAATCCGTAACGGTAGCACCTGCCAATTATGCATTGCAATTTTCTTGTTAATTGAACATCTTTTGATACGCGATAAACAAACACGACAGAACAAACTGTTTTATTCTGCAGAATTAGCATTCTTATATTGCCCAAAATAAATGATACTTATTTTGAAAAAACAGAACTATTCACTAATTTATGAATATTCAAATTTGATTTTCATATTTGAATATTCAGCTGATTTTCGAGCATTCATTCCCATCCCTACTTTTTACACTGAACAACTGGTCAAAGAGATATATAACAATGTGAATGTGACCCTGCTTTGAGATTTAAATTTAATGAGCATTCCAAACTTAAGAAAAATACACTGTTGGAATTTACCTTGTGTTTGTACTGGGTTGAAGAATGGAAAATTTTCACTGCACAGGAATTCAAAGTTGGGATTGCTAAAAGCCCAGATGTAACAACTCTGTTGGTGGGGTATACTTCTCCGGCAATATCAGGTGATGTGGGGTATACTTCTCCGGCAATATCAGGTGATGTGGGGTATACTTCTCTGGCAGTATCAGGTGACTGAATGGTGGTATACTTCTCCGGCAGTATCAGGTGATGTGGGTTATACTTCTCCGGCAGTATCAGGTTGGTGGGGTATACTTCTCCAGCAGTATCAGGTGACTGAATGGTGGGGTATACTTCTCCGGCAGTATCAGGTGATGTGGGGTATACTTCTCTGGCAGTATCAGGTGATGTGGGGTATACTTCTCTGGCAGTATCAGGTGACGGAAGGGTGGGGTATACTTCTCCGGCAGTATCAGGTGACGGAATGGTGGGTTATACTTCTCCGGCAGTATCAGGTGATGTGGGGTATACTTCTCTGGCAGTATCAGGTGACGGAAGGGTGGGGTATACTTCTCCGGCAGTATCAGGTGACTGAATGGTGGGGTATACTTCTCCGGCAGTATCAGGTGATGTGGGGTATACTTCTCTGGCAGTATCAGGTGACGGAAGGGTGGGGTATACTTCTCCGGCAGTATCAGGTGACGGAATGGTGGGGTATACTTCTCCGGCAGTATCAGGTGACAGAATGGTGAGGTATACTTCTCCGGCAGTATCAGGTGATGGAATGGTGGGGTATATTTCTCCGGCAGTATCAGGTGAAGGAATGAAACTGATAATAATGTCTCTGCTCCTACAATTCAATGAAAATATAACTCTACATATTGTGCATCATAATGTTTTTCATCTATCATGCTCAAGGTTTAATTTAATATCAAAATAAAACGTTTTGCATACGCCCTTAATTAATCCTTAGCACGCTGTACTGGATTTGCTCTGCCTTTGTGACCAGTATAGATCTTGATCAGTCTGCATATTAATGCAGTTTCAGATTAATTTTTTTTTAAAGATTACTATGAGTAAATTTCTACTAAAAACTGTTGTGTTCTATCTTCTGATACTTTTAATCAGTGTACACTGGTTTCATGACTAACACTCTCAAGTTTGGAGTTTTATTTCTTGAAAAACAAACAACTTGTTTTGTATAATGCAATTGTCATCAGTTTTAAACCAGAACTGTTTAACTCACCCATCCACTTGTCAGAAACCACCCTGATAAAGAACTGTGGTGCCAAGGGTTCGAATTCAGGTACAAAGAACTTCACATAGTGCTCATCCTTGGCAAACTTACTGTAAACATCAAAAATATTTTTCATATGAAATCTTATATCAATGCAGACCATATTTTTACAAATGTTGCAATTGTAAAGTCTGGCCATAATACCAGCAGTTTGTGAAACTTGCCTTTTATATGCCTGGAAGTTCTATCCAAGACAACATGTACCAATAACAGTAAAAAATCCTAGAAATATAAAACAAGAGCTGTCTGTAAGACAGCGCGCTCGACTTTTCTCAGTGCTTGACTCTGAATTAGAGCTTTGTCAGTAAAAACTTTATAAAACTTTAACCAAAAAATCTTAGTTAAACAGGGACATAACTCTGTCAAAATTCAAATCAGAGTTATGGGGTTTGTTTCTCCTGGTGTAGACTTTGATAGTAAATAACTATTTAAAGTTTCAAGCCAATAGCTTTGATAATAACAGAGATATTTGACTTTATCAAAAACTTTAACAAAACATTTTAAGTTAAAAAGGGGCATAACTCTGTCAAAATTCAAATTAGAGTTAAGGGGATTGTTCCGCCTGGTGTAGATTGTTAGTATATAACTATTTTAAGTTTCAAGTCAATAGCTTTTGTAGTACCAGAGATATTTGACTTCATCAACAACTTTAACCAAAAATTCTAAGTCAAAAAGGGGCATAACTCCATCAAAATTCAAATCAGAGTTAAGGGGATTGTTTCTCCTGGTATACACTTTGATGATAAATAACTATTTTAAGTTTCACAATTTTAGGTCATATGGTGACTTTCCAGGTTTGATTGTGGAGGAAGACCATAGGTTCCCCTCCGTGCATTATTTTAAGTTAATAGCTTTGATAGTATCAGAGATATTTGACTTTATAAAAAACTTTAACCAACGGCGACGGTGAGTGCAATAGCGCTACTTTTTCTTCGAAAAGTCAAGCTAATGATGTACCATTTAATGAAATGCATACATTTGGTAAACTATGAATATATTACATATCTGGGTTTGAAATTAACCTCGCATACTTGCAAATTGACAGTACATTTTGAACAAGAGGGCAATGATGGCCATATATCGCTCACCTCAGTTAAGTTGCTTGCTTGAACAAATTTCTTTGCTAAAGCTTCAAAAACAATAAAGTAGGTCAGTAGGTCATATTCATGGTCACTAAAAGTCAGTTTTAAGATCAGTGTGCAAAACTGTACATGTCATCCAAATTTCAAGGCTATTTTAAAAAACAAGTAGGTCAGTAGGTCAAGGTCACAGTCGGGCAACCCCTTATCACTTGGGGTTATCAGGTAAATATAATTAAACAGTCTAGGAAATATGATCTGATAATATTTGAAGTATTTTTTCCTATATAACTGATATATTACCGGTAAGTGACCCCTGGGGCGGGGCCTCTTTTCACCCAAGGGGTAAAATTCGATAAATCTTGTTAGAGATCAACTAGGCAATGATACCAACAAAATATCAAAGGCATAGGCGTTGAACTTTCAGACAAAGATTTTTAAAGTTTTTTCCCATATGTCTATGTAAAACTTGGGACCCCAGGGCAGGCCTCTTTTCACCCCAGGGGAATAATTTGAACTATCTTGGTAGAGGACCACAAGGCAATGCTACAAAACAAATATCAAAAGCCTAGGTCATGTGGTTTTAGACAAGAAGATTTTTAAAGTTTTTTTCCTTAGGCCCACTATATGATGCTACATACCAAAATTCAGAGCTCCAGATAAGCTGCGTATTTGCATATTTAAGCAATTAAGTTGCAGAAAACCCATTTTAATTCATACAGTGTGCGTACTGAAATGCAGCTGAAATTCCTAATACCCATTTTATTGAAAATCACTTGCGTATCACGTACAAGACTTAACCCTAGACAACAGACTAGTTATAGTACATTATGGCAGAACATGTTGCTATTTATCAGAAAAATCACAGGTCAGTGTTAATTGAACGCTTTGCAGCACAAACTAACAAAATAGAAAAGACAGTTATTCTGTTTGTAATGATATAGTGTCACAGACACTGGACGACATCTTATGGGAAAGCACATATTGCGGTGAACACATTGAGGTAATGTAGATGAATTTATTTCCGACTGCATTCAAAGTGCAAAAAATATGATGGAACAAAAGTATCCCAGAAAACATAAAATAATTTGTTGATGATATATGCTGTAAGTCTGTTTCATCCAGTCCAGTTTAAACTACAGGAAAAACAAGAGGTCCATGAAGGCCTTATATCGCTCACCTGAGTACCATTGCTCAAAATGATATGATCAAGTTTTGACATAAAGCACATAGGCATACACATTAAATATCACCAGGATAAACATTTTCTTGTAACAGTCCCTTTTCCATTGAATTTGAAGCAAAGGGAGGTAATCTGACATAAAATCAGTCCATAGCTATCTACCATGATTGTCTCGGTCAAACTAAAGACAATAATGAAATTTCAAATGAGTTCTATATATTTTTACCGAGATAAGTCCATTTTTATTAAAATCAGGGGAGGTAATCATGCATTGGTATATGCATGTAGAAGATACAGGGTACAAGCCTATACAACAATATATTAGTAAAGTATTAATATCGATAAATGTTCCATCAAGAGTTATCTAATAAGACTATTTCTTACCATGGAAGACATAACGTTTCAAACCAATCTCATTAGAAGCTGCTAAGATGTTTTCATTTAGATAAAAAAGAAAGGCAGGTAATTTGCCATAAATTCAGTCACTATGTATCTTCACTGATTGTCCATCTGTTGACATAAATACAATTTCAGATCAGTGTCTTCATTAATTATGGATAATAACCCATTTTAATTTGAAATAAAGGGAGGTAATTTGACATAAAATCAGTCCACAGTTATCTACCCTGATTGTCTCAGTCCAACTAATGACAAAAATGAAATTTCAAATAAGTACTATAAGTACTTACTGATATAAATCCATTTTGATTACAATCAGGTGAGGTAATCTGATATATTATAATGACTCTTGAACCTTCGACTGGAGCTGACAGATTCGTCATGGGATCCAAGATTTATTGTTGTTGAAGATATTTTGGAAGTTTGTATCAAATCAAACCATAAATGAAGTCTCTATATGGCTGCAAAAGCCAAAATAGCAAATGAACCCATGATAGAATCTGGCCAGTTTAACAAAGGAACCAAGATCTTGTGGTGATATAAGTTGTGTGCAAGTTTAGTTAAAATAATGTCATAAATGAAGCTGCTATTGCTCAGACAAGGTCAAAATAGCTAATTTTGGCCCTTTCAGGGGCCATAACTTGGGAACCCATTATGAGTCTGGCTAGTTCAAGAAAGGAACCAAGATCTTATGGTGTACAAGTTGTGTGCAATTTTGGTTAAAATAAAATCATAAATGAAGCTGCTATTGTGCAGACAAGGTCAAAATAGCTAATTTTGGCCCTTTCAGGGGCCATAACTCTGGAACCCATAATGGGATCTGGCCAATTCAAGAAAGGAACCAAGATCTTATGGTGATACAAGTTGTGTGCAAGTTTGGTTAAAGTCAAATCATAAATGAAACCACTATCGTAGAGACAAGAAATTGTTGATGGACGCACAGACGGACTGACTGACGACAGTCATTCCTGTGAAATTTAGTGTAATTCAAAGTGGTTTTGAAAAAGATTTTTTAGAAATTGCTGACGGACACACGACGGACAACGGACATTGTGCGGTCACAAAAGCTCACCCAGTTCCTTTGGCTCGGGTGAGCTAAAAGTGTTACATTTTCATCTTGCAAAGCAACCTCTAAGAGTGTCGTTTCTTATGTTTTGGGTTTAACATCATTTTTCAACAGTATTTCCGTCATGTAACGGCTGACAGTTAACCTAACCAGTTTTCCTGGATTCTGTACCAGTACAAACCTGTTCTCCGTAGGTAACTGCCAACTTCCCCACATGAATCAGAGGTGGAGGACTAATGATTTCAGACACGATGTCTTTTATCAAATAGTCAGGGAGAACATACCAAGAGTGTCATTTCTGAAATTCTGTTTTCACAATTCACGTGTATATATATTTATATTATGTGTTTATGCAGAAGTTTAACTCAATTTACTTATTTACTGTAAATGATGTAATAACGAACTATTGTAAGATAGTGCCTATAGAAAGTTATTTGTTTTATTTCTTCTATTATTTACAGAAGACAGTATGCAAAAAAAAATGTATATATCACTGGTTGTGGGTTTGGATAGAAATATCTGTAGCCTGGGAAATTCTTGTTACTTCCTTCAAAGTTATCTTCAAGGAGGATGTTCCAATCCATACTTTCTACCAGTGAATGACTTTTGAATTTTGAACTTTTGTTTGGAGATTAATATTATTGATTAGCATGATAAAATCATACCTGAAAACTGCCAGGTTTTTGGTCATATTTGATGAAGTTATGTCTGTCAAGATGACAAGCTGCTGAATGAACGAGATCTTTACGTCGCTGATGTAACAACGGATCATCCTTGATCTGGTCCATGGCTTACACATTACAGTATTGGGTGACGTATCATATGGATATGCAAATATGTGTAGCCTTAAATCATAAAAAGGCAAAAATATATTGTCATATAGTTTTAGCCTTGAACAGAGGATAACTACTACAGACAGGCCAAGACTCGAGTATGTATCTGGATACTGGGAATGTGTAAAAAAACTGTTTACTAATCTCAAAAATAAGTCAAATAAGTCACTGACTGTCTGACTATATATTAATTGAGCACGTCCACATATCTCAGTAGTGACAGCATTGGTCTACAGATCACAGTCGCGAGTTCGATCACCCGGCCGGGTGTATGTTCTCCATGACTATTAAAAAATGGCGTTCAACCCAAAACAAACAAACAGACTTTGCTTAAACTTCTTAATTTGATTTCTTTTAAATTCCTTGACCATACTTATTAAAGTTCTGAAATATATATTTTAGACCTCCTTAAGAAAATCACTTATATACCATCATGCTTAAAATACATGACATCACAACCTCTCTCAGACTGATACCAAGTTCAGAAATTACATGTACATCAATATTATTAGGTCAAAGGTACTTAATTAATTTCAGCGGATTTCTGCAAAACATTGTATGAAAAGTCACACGACTTACCTAACCAATCTACTGCTTTTTTTTACTAGAATGCACTGTTCCAAGGACAACATCTGCATTCAAATTGCCAGCCATTTTGCAAATAAACCGCCTCTTTAATTGATTCATCAATGACAGGTAGTACTGTAACTCACTCTGATTGGTCAACATTATACCCTCAACGAGGTCTTCCGGCATGTCCCAACATCTACAAACACAAATACATGTATATACCACTTAAAACTGGGTAAAAATTTGTCACCGGTTCTGATACCTAAAAAGCTTAGAACTGTAATCAACCTTATCTGTAGCAGACAGAACTGTACAGACTATCTCTAGATTGCTCAGTAAAATCCAGGATTATTCAGTGCAGGGCTCCAGATAATTACGCTTTGAAATAATGCATATATGCATGTCTGATAATTTTTAAGCGTATAAATATGTATATGAAATTACAGAAACATACACAACTTTTTACTAGCATAAACAAAACCTGAATCGTCTGGATGCTTAACGTAACAGAGCACGGTCAGCATTAATTCTCCAACAATGAACATACACATGCATTGAATGGTACTCTATAAACCTAGGTTTAACTATAATATTATACACTCAGTGCGTGTAAATTAAACAGTTGTGAATTATTATATTGATGGTAGTGTATTTTAAAGCGGTGTCCATTTAAAATATCAACTTCCGGTGTGGAGTAAACAACAAAAATGTCTCTTTCTTAGAATGTAAAAAGTGAACAAACACTCTACACATTCTTTAAACCAACAAAAAATTATCCCCAAAACAGTTATATTAGGGATATTGAATATAATTCTACTGGATTCGGTAGTGAGTGTGAAGCTAAAGCAAGCCAAGGGAGAAAAAGAATCAAAAACTTGAATGCTGAATTCATAATTTTAACATTGCGGAATGATACTTATTTCACTTGGGTAATGATTACATTTTACTCGGACTTTATCATGAACTCTCTGTGTAAAATCTCAAACTTTAAACTAAAATAAAGGTATTAAATCCATATAAGATTCCAATGAAACTTAAAAATTTTGTTGTTTGTTGTATCATGATCTGGGGCATATGCAATGAAAAATCTTGATTTCTAAAAGTGTATCTATATTTATTTCTAAAGGAACTATATGTTCATTGTAAATACACTTCGTTAAACCCAAGTGGAAACTGGTAGGTACTCTAAAATGCAGCTCTCTGATTGGTCAGTTAGGACCCCTGATGTACGGTGATGTCATGATAAAGTTATGAACTAAAATTGAACTGCAAACAAATATATGGGTGTTACACCTAAGAAGTATGTTATACAAGAGCTGTCCGTAAGACAGCCAAGCTCGACTATTCGAAATACTGTCACAGAAGCAGGAAATTATTACCCAAAACTTTAAATATCAAAAGAGTTCTAAGTTCGAAAGGGGACATAATTTGACCAAAATGCATATCAGAGTTATGGGACTTGATGCTATCAACTAGTTTTAAAACCCCGAAGAAACATGTTAAGTTTCAATTCAATATCTGCATTAGTTTTGGAGATAGTAACTTGCATGTAAACTTTAACCAGAATTTTCTAAGTCAAAAAGGGGGCATAATTTGCTCAAAATACATGTTAAGAGTTATGGAACTTGACCCAGTGAGGTTGGTAATTGACCTAGAAAAAGAATAAGTAAGTTTCAAAACTATATGCCTTTTGATAATAGCTGTATGTACTTGCACGGAAAACTTTAACCAGGATTTTCTAAGTCCAAAAGGGGGCATAATTTGCCCAAAATACATGTCTGAGTTATGAGACTCGATTCTATCAACTAGTTTTATAACCCCGAAGACACATGTGGAGTTTCAATTTAATATCTGCATTAGTTTTGGAGATAGTAACTTGCATGTAAAACTTTAACCAGAATTTTCTAAGTCCAAAAGGGGGCATAATTTGGCCAAAATACATGTCAGAGTTATGGGACTTGACCCAGTGAGGTAGGTAATTGATCTAGGAAAAGAAAAAATAAGTTTCAAATCTATATGCCTTTTAGCAATAGCTGTATGTACTTGCACGCAAAACTTGAACCAGAATTTTCTAAGTCCAAAAGGGGGCATAATTTGGCCAAAATACATGTCAGAGTTATGGAACTTGACCCAGTGAGGTAGGTAATTGATCTAGAAAAAGAAAAAATGAGTTTCAAATCTATATGCCTTTTAGTAATAGCTGTATGTACTTGCAGGCAAAACTTTAACCAGAATTTTCTAAGTCCAAAAGGGGGCATAATTTGGCCAAAATGAAGGTCAGAGTTATGGGACTTAGTGCTATCAACTAGTTTTATAACCCCGAAGACACATGTGAAGTTTCAATTCAATATCTGCATTAGTTTTGGAGATAGTAACTTGCATGTAAACTTTAACCAGAATTTTCTAAGTCCAAAAGGGGGCATAATTTGCTCAAAATACATGTTGGAGTTATGGAACTTGACCCAGTGAGGTTGGTAATTGACCTAGAAAAAGAAAAAATAAGTTTCAAAGCTATATGCCTTTAAATGATAGCTGTATGTACTTGCATGCAAAAACTTAACCAAGGTGTGACGCCGACGCCAACGCCAGGGTGAGTAGAATAGCTAGACTATTCTTTGAATAGTCGAGCTAAAAACTGATTTCTGTTGTGTTTTTTTTTCCACATTTACAAATTTTCAGCAGTAAAATTACTCCTATTCAATTTCAGATTTTACCATTTTACTCGTTCACAATGATTTCAGACACATTATGTCGTTTATCAAATAGTCACGGAGAACATACGCCCCGCCCGAGGATCGAACTCACGATCCCGCGATCCGTAGACCAACGCTCTACCTACTGAGCTAAGCTGGCGGGCTTTGATTTTTTTTGTATCTTACATAAACAGTATATAATCAATGCATGAATCACTAGTTGTCATTACAGCATGAGAGTCATCTGGCATGGGGGATGCCACTGGAAATTCCAGTCTGGTGGGCAAGAAAAGTTGTGCAGAAATGATGCAAGAAACCATAAAAGATGGACAACAAATGGTAATTGAGATACATACTTATTCATGCCAGCATGATGTATAGCAAAGCTGTGAGGAGGAAGGTCTTTTAGCCCCTAGTTTTTCACATGTTCCCATTCACTACATAATACTTCTGTTGACACAGAGCCTTCCTTAAAGAAGAGTCCGAAGGTATCTTTCTCAAGACATGTGTCTCGTATTGCTCTAGCTGTCTTCCCTGTCTCCTCCTGCAAGTGTACAAATACCAACACCTGAGAATTTAATTAGGACATAATAAGTGAATAAACATAGCATATAGTAGGATGACTGTAGCCAAAAAAGAGGCCTATTTCAAGGGGTAGGTGGTCACACAAAAGTATTACAAAGGATGTTATATACCAAAATCTTGGTAAATGTCTGAAGTTAATGATTCTGGAAAAATGTTGTTGTTTTTTTCAAGTCAGTGCGGGCTGAAAAATCATATTTTTGAATTTGCTTTTCAACTCAAGAGGCTGTAAGAAGCCACTTTTTAATGTAACTAATTCTCTAAACTTCTTATCAGTGTACACTAAAACAAATGATCTGCATAATTTTTTCCATCTCAATACAATTAATGGGGGAAAACATACTTTTTGGAGAAGGGAATGAGATCATAATTGGGCCCCTAAAATTGCCCCAACTAGAGATATCACTAAAGGTGATGAATGTACCCCTCACATGCACTGACACAGTACATTGCAATTTGATGCACACAAGGTTGCATAGTTATGTGGACTGTATGTGTCTATCTAGGGCTGGGACGATTTCAAAATTTTAAAACCGGTTAATCTTTTGTATGAAATCGAATCGAACCGGTTAATCGGCCACCATATTGAAAATGCTGTTTTCTTTTCTGACGAAGGTATCAAGGTACGTCCAGCAGCTGATTACATCAGGAACTTACGAACTTTATCCTTTGCAAACAATGTGATAATTAATAAGTCATATTTTGGTAAATTTTATTTTACACATATCACGACAGGTAAATCCGCGAGACTATTTACTATGTTTTATGTGTTTTAGCGCAAATATACTGCGGTTCTAAGTGCTAGTCAAAGAAATATATAAAGATAAAGTAAAACTTGTGATGTTTATTGTTTGTGAGTGATTAGCGGTTTTGCAAAACTGAAACCGATTTCACCTAGTAAACGAATCAGATCCGATTAACCGAGTAATTGTCCAAGTCCTAATATCGACTGTATGTATACACTATAGTAACAAAAAACAAAGTCCCATAACTATGAAGAATATTTATCTAAAGGAACATAACATGCACCATGCACAACTAGGGTTGGTACTGATCACTTGTATGAAGTTGCAAGGGTTCGGAAGATTAGGCGCGCACAAGATTGCATATGCAGACTGTATGTACATAGTATGATAACCCTTTACCACACAGAACAGAAGCCAAAGTAACCTCTTTTACATAACACTGATAAGTGATAATCAATAATCAATAATCGGTATATGGCTGATAAAGGTGACTGTCTTATCTGAACAGAGGTGTTGGCATTATTTTGTGATTACACACACACATGTTAAAAATGTCATTATTTTAATATTTTCTGTAAGTTTGACATTATTTTTGTTAATATAAAGTTTATAGCAATTTAAATTCTCTTTCCGATGATACAAAATTTATTAGCCCGCCCGCTTA
This sequence comes from Mercenaria mercenaria, assembly GCF_021730395.1. NCBI lineage: Eukaryota > Metazoa > Mollusca > Bivalvia > Venerida > Veneridae > Mercenaria > Mercenaria mercenaria. The sequence goes on from NC_069378.1 coordinate 7,912,172, forward strand.
GCTCAGTAGGTAAGAGCGTTGGTCTACGGATCGCGGGGTCGCAAGTTCGATCCTCGGGCGGGGCGCATGTTCTCCGTGACTATTTGATAAACGACATTGTGTCTGAAATCATTAGTCCTCCACCTCTGATAATTCATGTGGGGAAGTTGGCAGTTACTTGCGGAGAACAGGTTTGTACTGGTACAGAATCCAGGAACACTGGTTAGGTTAACTGCCCGCCGTTACATGACTGAAATACTGTTGAAAAACGGCGTTAAACCCAAAACAAAAAACAAAAAACAAAATTTATTGTAGTTTCTCTTTGAGTTTCGAAGATATAAAGTGTTAAAGTACGGAAATATATATTTTTAGGCATAAAATTCTGTTTTGGATTACTTTCACATTGAAATTCATATACAATTTCATTTTGATTTTTGAAAGTTTGATTTATAGTTAATAGACTTATCTTCCGAATCGGAATCGGTAAGTATTTATATATTATATTTATTCTTGTGCTAAAAATTAAATATTTTTAAGATAATATTACGTAATATTTTGATGATCAAACGTCGGTACATCACGGGTGACTTCCGCAGCAATTAACTCTTGGGGTGTCATAAAATATTTGAAAGCCGCGGTCCGTCTGTTTTGATTAACACTTCCCGTTATGTAAGGCCATAAATTCCAAGCCATCGTATACACAAATTGTTGTTTAGGGGAAATCTGCATGTATCACGCGTGACCTTTATGACCTAACACATTTAAAAATACTTTGATGTTAAATGGTTGTTATTAACGGCTAGTTGCAAGCAGTTTCTCAGTAATTTTCCATGACGTAGCGTCGTGCACATGTAGGAAAAAACCCCGGTGTCTTTCTTTGCAAAGTACTCGATAAATTTAAATAGTAACCACATGATCTTTTACGTAAATAATGATGACAAAATCCCATATTTTGAGTTAGTAAACATCCGGAATTTGTTTCTTTAGGAAAAAAACGAAAATAAAGCGATTGATTATAAGACACGGGATAAAACGATTGTGTTCAAATGGCCGTTAATCGGTATAATACGTTTCTATCGGGGAACCGATAGACACGGGTCAATACGTTTCTGTTTGGTAATCGATAGATACTGTGATAAACGTATCCATGTGGGAAAGGGTTAACAAGAAACAAAGTCCCATAACTCTGCAATATTGTTGTTGAAAGAACCTAACATGCCCCATGCACAACTACTGTTGTCACTTGTGTGAAGTTTCACTAAATTTTGTCAAGGGGATGAGGAGAGATGGTGCACACAAGATTGTGTCTATGGACAGACAACCTGAAACCAGTATACCCCCCCTTACACTTCGTTGTAGGGGATACAAAAACACTGTATTATTACCTGATTATTGCCTGCATGCACCATACCCTTTTCATATACAATCTCATTCATTATCTCGAACCTCTTCACCGGTTTCCACACTGTTATATTGACAAACTGTTGTTCTAGTGGTACAGGTCGGAAACTGGTGTCGGAAAAGAGCAGACCTCCAGAGGGTTCCGAGCGCAGGAAGGTCGCTACATCCTTGTAGTTTGGTAGTGTGGCACTGCGACCAACAAGTTGCACATCTTCTTGTGTAGTTTCCGTTTCTGAAAGGTTAACATTTACAATTAAGTTTTAAAATTCATTCATTTTTTTTAATGAGATATTTTCTTAAAAATTTCTGCAAATTTTCAGCTTTTTTATAAACTTTCTGCTTAGAAGTCTGCCATATATAATGCTTATCAGTAGCACTTTTTACATGAATCTCGAACATGTAATCATTTGCAGCACCTGAATTCTATTTTGCCACTTCATTTATAGAATAATCAGTGTTACCAGTTGGAGTAAGATACCTGTCAATAAGAGATTCTAAAACTGGTCCTCCTTCATCAGACAATAAATGAACCTCATCCTGAAACAAAAGTTGGTATTCAATTATCATTAAACCTTAAGCCTGCTGGCAGCAAGTTGTTCCGACTTTGAGACCAGTGCAGAGAAAGATCAGCCTGCACATCTGTGCAGTCTGATCATGGTCTGCACTGTTCGCCATTCAGTCAGTATCTTTTTGGTAAACATCTCTTTTAACAGTTAATGGTATTGTCCAAACTGAAAGATGGACCAGTTCATTATAGAAATTTAGCAAGCTAAGGGTTAATCAAGTACAGTTACAAAAATTGCTTGTTTTGACCAATACAACTAATTTCTGAAACACTGCTAGGTAGCTTTAAAATTTTATGGATAGGATCAATGTGACCATTATTTGTTTGAGTGGATTTAATTTCATCTACTGAAAAACAAAGAAATCCATGAATGTTACAATGAATATCAGACAAAAGAAAGCCATCGTTTTCCAACAATGCTTCCCACTGTATTTCTCACTGCAAGAAATCGTAGTAGTATTTTATAAGACCTACATATTTTTGCAGCTACTGAAATCTGACGAAAACTACATAACAAAACGTGAAAAACTCCATCTAACGTTTATTTCTCATGATATAATATTCCAGTGCACAATGTTTGGTTGAACAACAACTAGTCTAATTAAAATTTTGCCTAATGGTCAAATACGTCAGCTGGTCTCCTAAGACAATTGGTCTTTTCCTTCTTTATAGATGCAACATTTCGTTGATTTCTTTTTTCTGTCCAAAAGAATATCAGATTTGTCTAAATGTTACAGATCAATTTTGTTTACCATATAATGAAGTCCGATTTATTAAAGGTCCATTACTAAGGGAAAGTGAGTTGGCAATTTTTTTCATAGCCAGTGCATAGACTTCTGCAAGACACTAAATAATGAAGATTGGCAGGTCAAAATTTACAGAAGGTCTTTGGAACTCAAAGAAATGTATGTGTATTATGTTGAAATTTCAATGAATCAACAGAATGACCCCCCAGGTCTTTTTAACTTTCTTCATACTTCATAGAAAAATAATTGTACATATACTGCGATTTATTTCGAATTTTTACATACCAACTTTCATTTTCCAATAAAATGAAATAGTTTCTGTGCTTTTTAAAAGAAATTAAAATGTTCACTTTCCTTAGTATTGGACCTTTAAAGCTTGTATTTGTTCACCCATTTCGACTCGTGTTAAGATTTGCTTTAGGTGAGTATATTATGTTTTTGAGTGAAATAGAACTGTTTTTTCGAGTAGTTTTATTAGTTTCGATTACCATGACAATGAAGCCAGATTTTTTTTTCTAAGTTCAAGGGGAAGAAAAAAAGCAAGTTTCAATGGATTTTCCTACTGTACGTTGCTGAAAAGGCACTAGGAAAGGAAAAAAGATTAGCACTATTTATATTTGGACTACTTGTGACTAGACCTGCAGAGGCTCACATTGGATTTGGTAGTGATAAGCCTACAGCTCAATTAAAGTGAAAGTAGTATGACACATTGTTGTGTCTATTTTTGACCATATTTTGACCATTTTTCGAAGAAATAATTATTTAGACTAATTAACATGGTCGCCCTTGTGTCACAGTAAACAAAATTATCATGTAGACCAAATTTTAATTAGACAAAGTGTCTTTTGACCAAACGTCATGGAAGCATAATATTCAGCCATGTATGTCTAAACAACGTACTGTTGATAAAATAATAAGAGTTACATGACAGAACATACAGATGATTTAAAAATCTGTCCACTTCAATGATAGAGATACATTATTTGGTTACCATGGAAACTTACAAAGATCATTAATCTGACAGTTCTCTCCCCTCCTTTCCTAGAGATGATATCCCACTTCTCCGGCGTGCACACGATCTGTGTGGCATTTATCTGTTCCTTGGTCACCTGAGAGCCCCCGTCAACTCCTCAACCTTCATACTATATCACTTCAGTCTCTATAATGTAAATTTGTAAATTTTAAATCATATGTATTATACAAAGTTTGTAATGGAGTAAAACATTTTGTTTTTGACAGAATATTAACCCTTACCCTGCTAGATTTCTATAATGAACTTGTCCATTTTTCAATTTGGACAGTATCATTAACTGTTATAGGGACGCTTACAAAAGATACTGACTGAAGTGCTTACAAAAAAGATACTGACTGAATAGCGGACAGTGCAGACCATGATCAGACTGTATGGATGTGCAAGCTGATCTTGGTCTGTACTGGGCGCACAGGCAGTATCATTTGCTGTCAGCAGACTAAGAGTTAAAATAGTTTCTTTGAAAAGGTTCTGGAAATGAGAATTTTCATAGATCTCTGTAACAGCACATTTAGCATGCCCAAGGATTTAAACTTTATTTTTTTTTACTTTATCAATGCAGCCATTAAGCAGGTAAGTTATGGAATAACCTGAGCCGCGCCATGAGAAAACTAACATAGTGGCTTTGCGACCAGTATGGATCCAGACCGCATCCGCGCAGTCTGGTCAGGATCCATACTGTTCCCTTTCAAAGCCTACTGCAATTAGAGAAACTGTTAGCGAACAGCATGGATCCTGAACAGACTGCGCGGATGCACAGGCTGGTCTGAATCAATGCTGGTCGCAAAGTCACTATGTTGGTTTTCTCATGGTGTGGCTCAGCTATGTTTTAAATCATCTTCAAAATTCTATGAAAGTCTTCTCACTCAGTGATGAAAGACTACTGTATTTCTGTGTAGTTTCAATAAGGCATTAGTAGTAGGAATTGGATGCCTTTCACAGGGACAAATACTGTAAATTCATCCTCATTCAAGGGGAACAACTCTTTGTGGATTACACTGTTGCATTAATTCATGTAGTACCACTGAATTTTACATCTTTTGCATTAAACCAATGTAAGCAGGTTTTTTGCTCATAGAAATTTTATGTAACTTAACTCAAATTTTTTTTCTTTATGCACGAAACTCTAACAAATCTTTCCTGGAAAAATTTTATGTCACTGAACTCGAGCAAATTTTTCAATGCAAACAAATTTTTCAATGATTTCAAATCTTTCCTGCAAAAAATTCATCCATTATATTCCCCTTATGTTATATTACTGCCATGTTATAAACAAGAGGGTCATGATGACCCTGAATCGCTTACCCGAGTAATATGACCCACATGTTTAAAATGACAAACTGATGCTAAAATATTAGAAAGTAGGTCAGTAGGTCACATTCATGGTCACTGAAAGTCAGTTTTAAGATTGGTGTACAAAACTGTAAATGTCATCAAAATTTCAAAGTTGTATCTAAAAAATACAAGAAAGTAGGTCAGTAGGTCAAGGTAACAGTCAAGTGACCTCTAATCGCTTGGGGTCATCAGGTAATTATGATTAAACAGTGTAGGAAATATGACCTGATAATTTCTGAAGTACTTATTCTTATATATCTCATAACAAGTGACCCCCAAGGCCTCTTTTCATCCCAGGGGCATAATTTGAACAATTTTGTTAAATAGTGGATCTGAATTTATTTTATCAGTCTTTAAACATTTGTGATATCATACAATATGCATGTATTTGACAATTCTTTTGCATTAAAATGTTTTTTCTGCAATAATCCAGTTATAATAATTATCGGGGATAAGATATTTATCAATGGCTAGACAGGTAGGACTATGTACAAGAGTGAGTAATTAAATAAGAAGTTTCAGAAAACCATCAGTAACATGCTTGAAAATGATCAGATCAAGACTTAAGTTTTACATTTGGTCTTAAATTATATATATAAGCAATCAACGTTAATTTTTTTAATTGTTTTTCATAATTTGAAATTTTAGGTACTATCTCTATTTTATGGCCAGTCTTTGACAATATTCTGTCTATTTTGCAACCCAGTAAATTGAGAGGAAAAACTGGGCTGTTACACCTGCTAAGTTTCTGATACTATTTTCACAGGCCTATTTTTTGGACTTCCTGTTTTCCAACCTGTTTATTATCAAGACTTCAGAATCTGCATACCTTGACATTAAAAGAACATTAATGAGTCATGCCATTAGAAAACCAACATAGTGGGTTTGCGACCAGCATGGATCCAGACCAGCCTGTGCATCCACGCAGTCTGGTCAGGATCCATGCTGTTCGCTAACAGTTTCTCTAATTCCAATAGGCTTTAAAAGCGAACAGCATGGATGCCCACTATGTTGGTTTTCCAATGGCACAGCTCATTTTAATATGCCACTGGGTGGACATCTATAAAAGGATACAGTGGATATTACATTTTATGGCTTAAACAAAGAAATCATAGTTTTTCTTTGTTTGTTCTGGGTTTTGTTCTGTCTTTTTTCAACAGTATTTCAGTTATGTAACAGCGAGCTGTTAACCTAACCGGTGTTCCTGGATTCTGTACCAGTACAATTCTCCGCAAGTAACTGCAAACTTTCACACATGATGAAGGATTTCAGACACAAAGTATTTTATCAAATCGTCACCGAGAACATGCCAGTTTTCCACTACTAAGAAGAACTTCTCATGCAGAAAAAGTTTCTTATTTAGCATATTACACTTACATTTTTAAAGTTATTAAATTATCAGGCCAGAAGAGGCATTTTCTTCACATGCATTACTATTTTTGTTATTTGCAAATTTTAATTGGTTTTCAAGCCACTCTATCATAATTTAGGTCATACGGCAATTTGTCTAGACTTTAATGGTAAAGACACCACATTGCTTCAGGCATACGCCCACACCAGGGTAGAACCACCTACCTATGGAAGTCAGCTAGATGACTTCCTCACATGAGCCGCGCCATGGGAAAACCAACACAGTGGGTATGCGACCAGCATGGATCCAGACCAGCCTGTGCATCCGCGCAGTCTGGTCAGGCTCCATGCTGTTCGCTAACAGTTTCTCCAATTCCAATAGGCTTTAAAAGTGAACAGCATGGAGCCTGACCAGACTGCGCGGATGCGCAGGCTGGTCTTGATCCATGCTGGTCGCATACCCACTATGTTGGTTTTCTCATGGCGCGGCTCACATGATCAACCCAGAATCTTATGAATTTATTATACCCTAAGTAGCGATCTGCATTAATTCCACTTTCGTTTATACCGGAAGTAATTCAGACATTGACGAATTAAGACTAACTAGTCGTTTTCATCGTTTGGTGATCTCTTTGAATATAAAATATTTGTTATCTGCCTTCATCTACATATTATTTATATATAGGTTCTATTTATCTTCTACAAGAATGTAGCCTCGTAAGTAAGATTCATTCCACACAAAAGTCATATTAAACGTAGCTGACTTCCTATCGGATGATCACGTGAAATACTTTAAAAATACAGGTGGCATTGCTTGCATTTTGACAATAGATTCAAGCAATAGCATGAACAATATTTTCAATTAAACAAGGTGTTTTAGACTGTGGAGGTGGGGGAGTCTAATAAAAGATTTATTTTGCTTAACTTTACTCGTTGTCTGAATACTGAGTAAATTCTACTATTTTTACCATACGAAATGCATTTATTGTCAAGTGGATGATCCGTTTAACAAGAGCTGTCCATAAGACAGTGCGCTCGACTTTTCTCTGTGCTTGACTCTGAATTTGAGCTTTGCCAGTAAAAAAAAAATCCAAGTTAAAAAGGGGCATCTCTGTTAAAATTCAAACTATAGTTATGAGAATTGTGTCTCCTGGTGTAGACTTTGATAGTAAATAACTATTTTGAGTTTCAAGTCAAAAGCTTTTATAGTAACAGAGAAATTTGACTTTATCAATAATTTTAACAAAAAAATCTAAGTTAAAAGGGGCATAATTCTGTCAAAATTCAAATCAGAGTTATGGAGATTGTTTCTCCTGGTGTAGACATTTATGGAAAATAAGTATTTTAAGTTTCAAGTCAAAAGCTTTGACAGTATACAGAGATATTTGACTTTATCAAAAACTTTAACTAAAAATTCTAAGTTAAAAAGAGGCATAATTCTGTCAAAATTCAAACCAGAGTTATAAGAATTGCGTCTCCTGGTGTAGATTTTAATAGTAAATAACTATTTTGAGTTTCAAGTCAAAAGCTTTAATAGTAACAGTGTTATGGGGATTGTTTCTCTTGGTGTAGACTTTGGTAGTAAATAACTATTTTAAGTTTCAAGTCAATAGCTTTGATAGTAACAGAGATATTTGACTTTATCAAAAACTAACCAAAAATTCTACATAATTCTGTCAAAATTCAAATCAGAGTTATAGGGATTTTTTCTCCTGGTGTAGACTTTGATAGTAAATAAGTATTTTAAGTTTCAAGTCAATAGCTTTGATAGTAACAGTGATATTTGACTTTATCAAAAACTTTAACCAACGCCGATGCCGGGGCGAGTGCAATAGCTTTACATTTTCTTTGAAAAGTCGAGCTAAAAAAAAATATTCAACACTTTCAGCATTTTCTTTTTTTACTCAAATAATCTGAAATTGAATTTGAAATCCGAGTCATTAGATCAAGTGCTGTCTGATGATTTTTAATTATATGCGGTTCGCACCTACCGAAAACAAGGCGATTTGTAATTTATATACATCAATTTGGGACCAACAAAATTTTCTAAAGGTAAGCAATTAGTGGTACTTACTACAGGTACCGATGTCATCACAAAGCGAGGTACAATCTCGGCATGCTAATATACAAAATGACACGTCTGACAGCGACAGAAGCCTTTTTCGCACGTATTTATAATGAAGGCAATTAAGATAAATGAACATACTGGTTCTTTCATTTGTTTTTTTTTTTTATTTCTTATCTTATACATTTTCCCGAATATTCAAATAGTGAAACAGTACTGGAATAGTCATGAAGGAATATTCGTTGCCATCCCTAGTTTTTTCCTATATAAGTCTATGTAAAACTTGTGACCCCCGGGTCATTATTTGAACAATCTTGGTAGAGGACCAAAAGGCAATGCTACATACCAAATATCAAAGGCCTAGGTCCTGTGTGGTTTAAGACAATAAAATTTTTAAAGGTTTTTCCTATATAAGTCTATGTAAAAATTGTGATCCCGCCTGGATGGGGCCTCTTTTCACCCCAGGGGCACAATTTGAACAATCTTCATAGAGGACCATGAGATGATGTCACATGCCAAATATTAAGGCTCTATGCCTTGCGGTTTTGGACAAGAAGATTTATAACGTTTTTCCTTTTGGTTGCCATGGAGTTTTGTTGCATGGAATTCAATTCTTTGAACAATTTTGAAAGAGGGCCACCCAAAGATCATTCCTGTGAAGTTTGGAGTAATTCTGCCTTGTGGTTTTCAAGATTTTTTTAGGAAATGTTGACAGACGGACGGCGCATGCCGGACACTGATCGGTCACAAAAGCTCACCATGAGCCTTTGGCTCAGGTGAGCTAAAAATTATAACAGTATTGCATAGTACCTCATCTGAATCAAAGGGTTGTGGTTAGTGCTGGAACAAGTACTTCCTCATATCCTTTCTTCTGTTTCCTGAACGAACCGTCCGGCAACTGATACTTCTTGTTTGCCATTAAGTAACTGAAATGTGTGAAGGACAGGTCCTCAAGGTCAAATTTACTCACAAACCAAAGCTAGCTCCTGTAAATATTTAGTAAATGCATGTGTAAAAGCATACATGTGATACATCCCGGATTGTCTGGGATTGTCCTGGAAATTACATACTCGTCCTGGTGTCCCGGACAGGGTTGAAATGTCCCGGAAAAAATAAAAATATAGGAACAAATAAAAGTAATCCCAAAAGAACTTGTTTTAAATTGTTCAATTTTTACACAATAAACAGTCCGCGGTGTCACATTGTTTATTCCTAATCAGTTTCATGCCCTTGAGCGGGGCACGTGTTGATTAAGCCCGCTTTGATCATGCGACGATCTTTTGATGATACTGATTAAGTTACAGTCAGTTATTATGATGACACTGATTAAGAACTGACAGGATTATGCAATCAATAACTGTTTTATGAATTTATGATAAATTAGGAAGAAAAGTCGTAAATCTCTGTTTTTAGCACGTTGGCGGTAAAGCTACATGTAGCCTTTATGGAAGAGATTATTGAAAACGGTCAATTAAACGATAATTATTTTAAAAGGTTGTAATCATTTAAGATCTAGATCGATTGTCACACATATTCTAAATTAAAATGTTGAATGCTTTTGCCGACCGACCGATGAATATTGACCCGACTCCATATATTTTATATTGTCGATTTTTATCTACAAAATTTTTTTTATTCCTTTAAGGATTCAATTTAATTATTAGATAAATGTTTAAGCTTTAGAATAATACCAAATTAGCTAGAATCTAAATCACGATGACCTGGTTGATTCTACATATACAGTAAGTCTCGTAATTCTGTTCACCTTGGGAACGCAATAAATTCCCGTGCCGAACTATAGATGTGTATTACCTGTACATGTATTTACCTCCCTTAGAAAGCTAGACGACATTTGTAGCAAATAAATACAAGCGAGTAAACATTGTTTATCTCAGGAAACTTCATGTAATAGTATGATATTTTTGCATGAAACACGAATACCAATGTCACGGTGTATGTCCCGGACAAAAGGTAAAAATCCCGGAAATTTTAACTCAGAATCCCAGGAAACGTTCTGAAAAATTATGGCATGTATGGTAAAAGGTAAAATACATAATTTTGAAAATACTCTCTGAATGGTCTATACAGGTAAAGTTTGCATTTTGAAACTATGTTTGTCAGACCCAAAGTCCATTCAGTAATAATAGAGATAGAGTGAAAGTGCATCAAAACTTTAATCTGAAATTCTAAGTAAAAAGCTGGTACTGTGCAGACAAGGTCAAAACAGCTAATTTTGGCCCTTTCAGGGGCCATAACTCTGGAAAAATACTGGGATCTAGCCAGTTCAAGAAAGGAAACAAGATCTTCTGGTAAAACAAGTTGTGTGCAAGTTTGGTAAAATAAAATCATAATGAAAGCTGCTATTGTGCAGACAAGCAATTGTTGATGCAAAAAAACAGCAAATTCTGGCCCTTTAAGGAACAATAACTCTAGAACCCATGATGGGATCTGACCAGTTTTCGAAAGGAACCGAGATATCATGCCAATACAAGTTTTGTACAAGTTTGATCAAAGTGCTTGCAAAATGTGGTCTCTATTGTGTTCACAAGAAATTGTGGATGGCCGGCCGGACAGACAGATGAATGACGGACGCAGGGCGATCACAAAAGCTCACCCTGTCACTATGTGACAGGTGAGCTAAATAAAAAAATATACCAAGGTTGGGACGTAGAGGCTGATGCCAACACCCGGTCGAGTAGGATAGCTCTCCTTATACTTAGTATAGTCGAGCTAAAAAAACCATTTTGGCCTTTGACTTCCAAGTGCGACCTTGGCCTTTCAGCTAGAAGTCTGGGTTTTGCACATGACACAGGATTTCATTCAGGGAAATATTTGTGTTAACTGATATATTAATCCTATTTTGCATGACAAAGTTACAGACCAGACAAGAAAAAAAATTCTATCAAATTTTGAAGTGTAACCTTGACCTATAAGCTAGGGTTCTTGGTGTTGCATATAACATCATCTCGTCAAGGTAAACATTTATGTTGAGTAATATTGTAATCCCTTGATGGATAGTTATTGGCCGGACAGGAAAACAAGAGCTGTCCGTAAGACAGCCAAGCTCGACTATTCGAAATATTGTCACAGAAGCAGGAAATTATTACCCAAAATGTGAAATATCAAAAGAGTTTTAAGTTAGAAAGGGGACATAATTTGACCAAAATACATATCAGAGTTATGGGACTTGATGTTATCAACTAGTTTTATAACCCCGAAGAAACATGTTAAGTTTCAATTCAATATCTGCATTAGTTTTGGGGATAGTAACTTGCATGTAAAACTTTAACCAGAATTTTCTAAGTCCAAAAGGGGGAATAATTTGCTCAAAATACATGTTAAGAGTTATGGAACTTGACCCAGTCAGGTTGGTAATTGACCTAGAAAAAGAATAAATAGGTTTCAAAGCTATATGCCTTTTGGTAATAGTTGTATGTACTTGCACGCAAAACTTTAACCAGGATTTTCTAAGTCCAAAAGGGGGCATAATTTGCCCAAAATACATGTCAGAGTTATGGGACTTGGTGCTATCAACTAGTTCTATAACCCCGAAGACACGTGTGAAGTTTCAATTTAATATCTGTAGTAGTTTTGGAGATAGTTACTTGCATGTAAAACTTTAACCAGGATTTTCTAAGTCCAAAAGGGGGCATAATTTGCCCAAAATACATGTCAGAGTTATGGGACTTGACCCAGTGAGGTAGGTAATTGATATAGAAAAAGAAAAAATAAGTTTCAAATCTATATGCCTTTTAGTAATAGCTGTATGTACTTGCACGCAAAACTTTAACCAGAATTTTCTAAGTCCAAAAGGGGACATAATTTGGCCAAAATACATGTCAGAGTTATGGGACTTGACCCAGTGAGGTAGGTAATTGATCTAGAAAAAGAAAAAAATAAGTTTCAAATTTATATGCCTTTTAGTAATAGCTGTATGTACTTGCACGCAAAACTTTAACCAGAATTTTCTAAGTCCAAAAGGGGACATAATTTGGCCAAAATACATGTCAGAGTTATGGGACTTGACCCAGTGAGGTAGGTTATTGATCTAGAAAAAGAAACAAGAGCTGTCGGAGGACAGCAACGCTCGACTATTCAACAGCCTTGTCAATTGAATGAATACAAAAGTTGAAAAAGGGGCATAATTTTGTAAAATGCAAAGTAGAGGTATTGAACCTCTGTACTGCATGTCATATCATGACAGTGAACAAGTGTGTGAAGTTTCAATCCTTTCCAATTTGTGGATACTGAGATACCAGCTTACATACAAAAACTTAACAAAAAACTGCTATGTCAAAGGGGCATAATTTTGTAAAAATGCCAAGTACAGTTATGGGACCTTCACAGTGCATGTTAGATCATGACAGTGAACAAGTGTGTGAAGTTTCAATCCATTCCAATTAGTGGATACTGATATATCAGATTACATACAAAAATTTAACCAAAAACTGCTAAGTCAAAAAAGGGGCATAATTTTGAAAAAAAAGAGAGTAGAGTTATGGGACTTGCTTAGTGCATGTCAGATCATGATAGTGAACAAGTATGTGAAGTTTCAATCCATTCCCATTAGTAAGTACTGAGATACCAGCTTACATACAAAACCTTAACCAAAAATTTCTAAGTCGAAAAAGGGGCATAATTTTGTAAAAAAGCAAAATAGAGTTATGGAACCTGTGCAATGTAGATCAGTTCATCACAGTGAATAAGTGTGTGAAGTTTCAATCCATTCCCACAAGTGGTTACTGAGTTACCAGCTTACATACAAAACCTTAACCAAAAATTTCTAAGTCGAAAAAGGGGCATAATTTTGTAAAAAAGCAAAATAGAGTTATGGAACCTGTGCAATGTAAGTCAGTTTGTCACAGTGAATAAGTGTGTGAAGTTTCAATCCATTCCCACAAGTGGTTACTGAGATACCAGCTTACATACAAAACCTTAACCAAAATCGGGACGCGGACGTGGACGCAGACGCCGACGCCGACGCATGGGCGAGTGCAATAGCTCACTATTCTATGAATAGTCGAGCTAAAAATAAGTTTCAAATCTATATGCCTTTTAGTAATAGCTGTATGTACTTGCATGCAAAACTTAAACCAGAATTTTCTAAGTCCAAAAGGGGGCATAATTTGGCCAAAATGAAGGTCAGAGTTATGGGACTTGGTGCTATCAACTAGTTTTATAACCCCGAAGGCACATGTGAAGTTTCAATTCAATATCTGCATTAGTTTTGGAGATAGTAACTTGCATGTAAAACTTTAACCAGAATTTTCTAAGTCCAAAAGGGGGCATAATTTGCTCAAAATACATGTTAGAGTTATGGAACTTGACCCAGTGAGGTTGGTAATTGACCTAGAAAAAGAATAAATAAGTTTCAAAGCTATATGCCTTTAAATGATAGCTGTATGTACTTGCATGCAAAAACTTAACCAAGGTGTGACGCCGACGCCGACGCCAGGGTGAGTAGAATAGCTAGACTATTCTTCGAATAGTCGAGCTAAAAACCCTGTTGACCTTTGACCCCTAATATTGACCTTGACCTTTGAGCTAGGGCTTGTGAAATACTTGTGCCAAGTAATATTTAAATTCCTTAATGAATGACAGAGTTATGAACTGGACACATCCTGTTTATGCCACGTAAACATTTGACTGCCAAGTGTGAGCTAGGGGTCTCAAAGTTGTGTATGGTACAATATATATTGGAAGAACATTAACTGATTTAATCAAATTGCAGGTACTTTTTGAAACAGTTGATATAAGAGTGTTTTGTAAAGAAGTAGCTTAATTAGATACTTTTGATTTTTAGATGGATTATATAGTTAAAGGTAAACAAAATGTCAACATTTTTAGTTTTAATCTCAGTATTTATCAACAGATTTATAATCTTGATCAAATAAGTTTCATTACAACAATGTTAATTACTAAATTTATTTATTTACCGTCTGATTTGTTTGACATTACGTGTTTTACAGTTTAAATAATTGATTGTTTATTATTATGAGGTATATTTGTGCCAAGTAATCTTTTCATGGGTGGCAGAGTTATGAACTGGACAGGAAAAAGGCCCTGCTAACCTTTGACCCCCTATTGTGATCTTGACTTTTGAGCCAGGGGTCTGTCATGTGCATGATATGTTGTCTCATCATGGGGAACATTTGTTCCAAGTAATATTAAAATCCCTTCACAAATGACAGAGTTATGGACCAGACACTAAATTTTGAATGGACAGACAGATGGAAAAGTGCATTCCTATAGTAGGGGATTAATAATTCAATGCATCAAATGATTATGGCAGATGCAATTTTCCAAATATCAAACAAAACCTTTGTATTTCTATGACTGAACCATCTGTCTTCTCCTAAGCTTGCCCTTTGTTTTATCACCTTGTGTTATAAATCTATGTATCTGCTTATTTCGTTTAATTCTTCCCACTGCTCTGCCAACATATCCATCATTAACCTCTTACCTATGTGTCATCTGTATACATGGCCTCTATGTCTGCCGCTGCTTGACTTTTCCTTGCATGATCTCTCCTGGACCTCTCCCTCTTGATCTATAGCCTGAAGGGCTTGTAGAATCTTCAATAGTTGTGGTTTATTCTCAATCTTCTCTTTCTCATTCTGTGCCTGAGCCAGTCATGAACAGCAAAGGACTGAAAAAGAATTGTTTCAATCTCAGTAAAAAACCAGTTCTGAGCCAAGGGACAATGTGAACTTTATCTAATGATAACAAATGATCATTCAACAGCTGTATAACAAAATTAAGAACCTAGATGTCTGTATACCAAAGTTCATTTATCAGCTCAGTCCATCATTTCAATCTACTCATTTTTCTTGCAACTGGCAGACCAATTAATGTGACAGGAATACTCACACAACTGGTATACACCAAATGCACTGTTAATGCAGCAATTAAGCAATTCCAGTAATGAATGAAATACCCAGAAAGTTAGATTATGGTTACTTACTCATTCCTCTGTACTGTCTGAGGACTTCAATAAAAGCGAAGGCATCCACACCCAGCAGCATGACTAGTTGCTTCTCTGCTTCCCTGTAATCACAAGATGCCTGTAATATAAAATTCAAACATTAACCAATCAGAGCCAGAATCCAAACACAGTAACATGACTAGTTGGTTCTCTGCTTCCCTGTAATCACCAGATGCCTGTAATATAAAATTCAAACATTAACCAATCTGAGCCATAATCTAAACACAGTAACATTACTAGCTGGTTCTCTGCTTCCCGTAATCACCAGAGGATCTTCCCTATCTACACTCTGCTTCCCGTAATCACCAGAGGATCTTCCCTATCTACACAATTTAATTCCCTATCTACCTAGATGAGAAAGGGGCATCTAAGAATGGCTCTGCAGAGTTCCCTATCCAGGGGCATCTATCTAAGAGTTCCCTATCCAAAATAAAAACAATACTGTTTTGTAGCTTTAGTTTTACACTTTGAAGGACAGCAAGATCAAACGATCACAGGTTCAATCCCAGCGCAACTGGTAGGTTCGATCCCAGCCAAAGAGGTAGGTTCTGTGCCAGGCTACGGTCAAAGGTTGGATCCCAGCAAAAAGCGGTAGGTTCGATCCCAGGCCAAGTGATAGGCTCTCTGCCGGGATACAGTCACAAGTTCGATCCCAGCGAAAATTGGTAGGTTCGATCCCAGCGAAAAGCGGTAGGTTCGATCCCAGGCCAAGTGGTAGGCTCTCTGCCGGGCTACGGACACAGGTTCGATCCCAGGCCAAGTGGTAGGCTCTCTGCCGGGCTACGGTCACAGGTGCAATCCCAGCGAAAAGCGGTAGGTTCGATCCCAGGCCAAGTGGTAGGCTTTCTGCCGGGCTACGGTCACAGGTTCGATCCCAGCGAAAAGCGGTAGGTTCGATCCCAGGCCAAGTGGTAGGCTCTCTGCCGGGCCACAGTCACAAGTTCGATCCCAGCGATAATTGGTAGGTTCGATGCCGGGCTATGGTCACAGGTTCGATCCCAGCGAAAAGCGGTAGGTTCGATCCCAGGCCAAGTGGTAGGCTTTCTGCCGGGCTACGGTCACAGGTTCGATCCCAGCGAAAAGTGGTAGGTTCGATCCCAGGCCAAGTGGTAGGCTCTCTGCCAGGCCACAGTCACAAGTTCGATCCCAGCGATAATTGGTAGGTTCGATGCCTTGCTATGGTCACAGGTTCGATCCCAGCGAAAAGCGGTAGGTTCGATCCCAGGCCAAGTGGTAGGCTCTCTGCCGGGCCACAGTCACAAGTTCAATCCCAGCGATAATTGGTAGGTTCAATGCCGGGCTATGGTCACAGGTGCGATCCCAGCGAAAAGCGGTAGGTTCGATCCCAGGCCAAGTGGTAGGCTCTCTGCTGGGCTACGGTCACAGGTTCGATCCCAGCAAAAAGCGGTAGGTTCGATCCCAGGCCAAGTGGTAGGCTCTCTGCCGGGCTACGGTGAAAGGTTCGATCCCAGCGAAAAGCAATAGGTTCGATGTCGGGCTATGGTCACAGGTTCGATCCCAGCGAAAAGTGGTATGTTTGATCCCAGGCCAAGTGGTAGGCTCTCTGCCGGGCTACGGTCACAGGTTCGATCCCAGCGAAAAGCAGTAGGTTCGATCCCAGCCAAAGTGGTAGGTTCTGTGCCAGGCTATGATCAAAGGTTCGATCCCAGCAAAAAGCGGTAGGTTCGATCCCAGGCCAAGTGATAGGCTCTCTGCCGGGATACAGTCACAAGTTCGATCCCAGCGAAAATTGGTAGGTTCGATCCCAGCGAAAAGCGGTAGGTTCGATCCCAGGCCAAGTGGTAGGCTCTCTGCCGGGCTACGGACACAGGTTCGATCCCAGGCCAAGTGGTAGGCTCTCTGCCGGGCTACGGTCACAGGTGCGATCCCAGCGAAAAGCGGTAGGTTCGATCCCAGGCCAAGTGGTAGGCTCTCTGCCGGGCTACGGTCACAGGTGCGATCCCAGCAAAAAGCGATAGGTTCGATCCCAGGCCAAGTGGTAGGTTCGATGCCGGGCTATGGTCACAGGTTCGATCCCAGCGAAAAGCGGTAGGTTCGATCCCAGGCCAAGTGGTAGGCTCTCTGCCGGGCTACGGACACAGGTTCGATCCCAGGCCAAGTGGTAGGCTCTCTGCTGGGCTACGGACACAGGTGCAATTCCAGCGAAAAACGGTAGGTTCAATCCCAGGCCAAGTGGTAGGCTCTCTGCCGGGCTACGGTCACAGGTTCGATCCCAGCGAAAAGCGGTAGGTTCGATCCCAGGCCAAGTGGTAGGCTCTCTGCCGGGCTACAGTCACAAGTTCGATCCCAGCGATAATTGGTAGGTTCGATGCCGGGCTATGGTCACAGGTTCTATCCCAGCGAAAAGCGGTAGGTTCGATCCCAGGCCAAGTGGTAGGCTCTCTGCCGGGCTACGGACACAGGTTCGATCCCAGGCCAAGTGGTAGGCTCTCTGCCGGGCTACGGTCACAGGTGCGATCCCAGCGAAAAGCGGTAGGTTCGATCCCAGGCCAAGTGGTAGGCTTTCTGCCGGGCTACGGTCACAGGTTCGATCCCAGCGAAAAGCGGTAGGTTCGATCCCAGGCCAAGTGGTAGGCTCTCTGCCGGGCTACGGTCACAGGTTCGATCCCAGCGAAAAGCGGTAGGTTCGATCCCAGGCCAAGTGGTAGGCTCTCTGCCGAGCTACGGTCACAGGTTCGATCCCAGCGAAAAGCGGTAGGTTCGATCCCAGGCCAAGTGGTAGACTCTCTGCCGGGCTACAGTCACAGGTGCGATCCCAGCGAAAAGCAGTAGGTTCGATCCCAGGCCAAGTGGTAGGTTCGATGCCAGGCTACAGTCACAAGTTCGATCCCAGCGATAATTGATAGGTTCGATGCTGGGCTATGGTCACAGGTTCGATCCCAGCGAAAAGCGGTAGGTTCGATCCCAGGCCAAGTGGTAGGCTCTCTGCCGGGCTACGGACACAGGTTCGATCCCAGGCCAAGTGGTAGGCTCTCTGCCGGGCTACGGTCACAGGTGCGATCCCAGCGAAAAGCGGTAGGTTCGATCCCAGGCCAAGTGGTAGGCTTTCTGCCGGGCTACGGTCACAGGTTCGATCCCAGCGAAAAGCGGTAGGTTCGATCCCAGGCCAAGTGGTAGGCTCTCTGCCGGGCTACGGTCACAGGTTCGATCCCAGCGAAAAGTGGTAGGTTCGATCCCAGGCCAAGTGGTAGACTCTCTGCCGGGCTACAGTCACAGGTGCGATCCCAGCGAAAAGCGGTAGGTTCGATCCCAGGCCAAGTGGTAGGTTCGATGCCGGGCTATGGTCACAGGTTCGATCCCAGCGAAAAGCGGTAGGTTCGATCCGAGGCCAAGTGGTAGGCTCTCTGCCGGGCTACGGACACAGGTTCGATGCCAGCGAAAAGCGGTAGGTTCGATCCCAGCACAAGTGGTAGGCTCTCTGCTTGGCTATGGTCACATATTTGATCCCAGCACATGGTAGGTTCTCTGCATGGCTACACAGGACAAGGCAGTCTGAAAGACAGCTTAATCCCCCGCCACTGTTATCCTTCAAATAGTTTAGTGGTGGGGGATTAAAAATGTTTTTCTGAAATCAAAACAAACTTACAAAATGCATATAAATTCATCAACAACAATACATGCAGTTATCTTTTTTGGTTTGGAAATTAGTCGTGTAGCCCAAAGTCAGTGTAATGTAGGAGACCTGTCAAGTTGTTATGTCCAGAAAGTATATACCTAGTAGACTCAGGTTTTTCTTACTTACTTATTGCTAGATATGCAAGTCTTGCCTACAAAAGTTATTAATTCAAACATAACAAAAATTTAAAGATAAACATGAATGTACTTAATTAATTTCTGAAACTTAGTCCTAATGCTCTAGCAGTTCTGGAAATTCAAAAATTTAATGATAGAAACAAATGTACTTATTAATTTCTGAGTCTTGCCTATAAAAATTAATTCAAACTTACTAAAAATTTAAAGATAAACATGAATGTACTTAATTAATTTCTGAAACTTAGTCCTAATGCTCTAGCAGTTCAAAAATAAATAGAATGGATTAATGATGGGTGACTCACAGTCAGAAATTATCTATTAAACAATGCATGTGGGGGCATACATCCAATTAATAGATAATAACAAAGGAAAAGGCATCGAATCAACCCAACAAAAACCCAAAATTTTTCAATAGTTCTGGAAATTCAAAAATTTAATGATAGAAACAAATGTACTTATTAATTTCTGAGTCTTGCCTATAAAAATTATTAATTCAAACATACCAAAAATTTAAAGATAAACATGAATGTACTTAATTTATTTCTGAAACTTGGTCCTAATGCTCTAGCAGTTCAAAAATAATAGAATGGATTAATGATGGGTGACTCACAGTCAGAAATTATCTATTAAACAATGCATGTGGGGGTGCATACATCCAATTAATAGATAATAACAAAGGAAAAGGCATCGAATCAACCCAACAAAAACCCCAAAATTTTAAATAATATTGAAAATTCAAAAATTTTACGACAGAAACAAATGTACTTAATGAGGAAGATATCCAGTTGGCTTATAGCAGGTTAGTGATTCTACCCTGGTCATCTAGATATAGTCATGTCTAGGTTTGTAGAGGAAGAGTAGAACATATTTGTATATTAGAGTTCCTAATTAACCTTGAAATATCAATTAAAAAGTTATGACACCTTTGATCTGAGTATACATATCTGGCATACCAAGTTTGAAGAGTAAATCAGTATCTTAACATATAACCCTTCTTTGTCTTGTTCTTGACGGATACATTCTGAGCACATCACCGTTCCATTCCCTAAGATACCACCTAAGCAAATCATCAAAATCAGAGACCTGATCAACAACTGGTGGAAACACTGGAGGTTCATCACCATCTGTTGAGAAATACACAGTATACTCATCATTAATGAACGTTCTGTTCAAACACTCCCAAGTGTCAACAGTGAACGTCCTATCTAATCTGTCCTCCAATGACACTAACGTGTACGTGGCGTTCAGACTCTCCTCCACAGAGTCCTCGTTTGTCAACTCTATCACGTACGTAGTGTCCAATCTGCTGTCGTCTCCTACATCAACCAGCTCCGAGATAGTGGTTCGATCCCAAACAACCTGGTCATCCTCTGCTGCAGCTGTACCTTTATACCCAACACAACTCTTACCATCATCCTGCTCCAAATCAGTTTTACCTGTATACCTGCCAGAGTCCCTGTATCCCTGCTCCTCAACATTAACTTGCTCCTTATAGGGGCCAAGGAAGCTGAAAGTCAACGTTGGGAGCAACTCCAGAACAAACACGGGACCTGGCTGCTCTTGCACCATCAAGAGCTGGTCTGTGGTTCTAGGTAGAGCATTCTCTATGGGCTGTGGCTCACTCACAGACGGGAAAACGGGGCATGTCTCCTCCACCACAGCCTGACCAATATCCTGCGACTTGACTTCAACAGCCACCGGGGAAGAAGTCTCAACCGTAGGATAAGAAGAAAATGTCTCACCTACACCTTCATACCTGCCAGAGTCCCCAGCTCCTTCCTCGTCCGCACCAACTAGTTCCTTATATGGGCCAAGGAAACTAACGGTCAGTGTTGGGAGCAGCTCCGCAATGAACACGGGACCTGGCTGCTCTTGCACCATCAAGAGCTGGTCTGTGGTTCTAGGCAGAGCGTTCTCTATGGGCTGTGGCTCACTCACAGACGGGAAAACGGGGCATGTCTCCTCCACCACAGCCTGACCAACATCCTGCGACTCGACCTCAACAGCCACCGGGGAAGAAGTCTCAACCGTAGGATAAGAAGAAGAAAATGTCTCACCTACACCTTCATACCTGCCAGAGTCCCCGTCTCCTTCCTCGTCCTCACCAACTAGTTCCTTATATGGGCCAAGGAAACTAATGGTCAGTGTTGGGAGCAGCTCCGCAACGAATACGGGACCTGGCTGCTCTTGCACCATCAACAGCTGGTCTGTGGTTCTAGGTAGAGCGTTCTCTATGGGCTGTGGCTCACTCACAGACGGGAAAACGGGGCATGTCTCCTCCACCACAGCCTGACCAACATCCTGCGACTCGACCTCAACAGCCACCGGAGAAGAGGTCTCAACCGTAGGATTAGAAAAAGAAAATACCATCCCCTCACAACTTGGCACCGGCTGCACCAAGGACACAACCTCTACTGGCTCATCATCTGTCATCCACTCATTGGCCATGGAAGGAGTGGGCTCCTCACCCTCACCCTGGATCTCACTTCGAGTCACGATGACAGGCATCGGCTCAGAGCCTGAAATGATAAAACACAGCCTTGAACTATAAACAAGAGTGTCATGATGACCCTGGATCACTCACCCGAGTAATATGAGCTACATGTTTCAAATGTCAAACTGATACTAAAATATCAAACAATAGGGTCATGATGACTATGAATCGCTCACCTGAGTAATATGAGCCACATGTTGAAAATGCCAAACTGATGCTAAAATGTTAGAAAGTAGGTCAGAAGGCCACATTCATGGTCATTGAAAGTCAGTTAAGGACTGGTGTGCAAAACTGTACATGTCATTCAAATTTCAAGGCTGTATCTTAAAAAACAAGAAAGTAGGTCAGTAGGTCAAGGTCACGATCAAGTGACCCCTAATCACTTGAGGTCATCAGGTAATTATGATTAAACGGTCTAGGAAATATGATCTGATAATTTTTAAGTATTTATTCCTATATAACTCGTATAACATGTGACCAAGGGCAGTGCCTCTTTTCACCCAAGGGGAATAATTTGAACAATCTTATTAGAGATCTACTAAGCAATGCTACATACCAAATATCAATGTTAAATAGCTTTTCCTTTGATTTGACCAGGTGACCTAGTTTTTGATTCTGCATGACCCAGACTTGAACTTGATCTAAAGATCATCAAGATTAACAATCTGACTAAGTTTCATAAAGATACAGTCATAAATGTGGCCTCTACAGTGTTAACAAGCTTTTCCTTTGATTTGACCTAGTGACCTAGTTTTTCATCCCACCTAACCCAGATTTGAATCTGACCGTAAGATCATCAAGATTAACATTCTGACCAAGTTTCATTCAGATAAGGTCATAAATGTGGCCTCTGGAGTATCAGCTAGCTTTTCCTTTGATTTGACCTGGTGACCTAGTTTTTGATCCCAGATGACCCAATATCGAACTCGTCCAAGATTTTATTGAGGGTAACATTCTGACCAAGTTTCATTAAGACTGGGCCAAAATTATGACCTCTAGAGTGTTAACAGTCAAATTGTTGACGACGCCGCCGACACTGACGGCAGACAAAGGGTGATCACAAAAGTTCACCTTTGAGCACTTCGTGCTCAGGTGAGCTAAAAAAAAAAGAAAGTAGGTCATTAGGTCAAGGTCACAGTCAAATGACCCCTACTTTGGGTCATCAGGTAATTTTAATTAAACAGACTAGGACATATGATCAGATAATGTTTGAAGTATTTTTTTCTATATAACTCATAATGAGTAACACCGAGCGGGGCCTCTTTTCACCCCATGGGCATAATTTGAATAATCTTGGTAAAGGACCACTAGGCAATGCTCCATACCAAATATCAAAGGCCTTGGCCTTATACTTTCAGGCAAGAAGATTTTCAGATTTTTTTTTCCTATATATGTAAAACTTGGGACCCCCAGGGCAGGGCCTCTTCACCCAAGGGGCATAATTTGAACAATTTTGATAGAGGACCACAAGGAAATGCTACATACCAAATACCAAAGGCCTAGGTCTTGTGGTTTCAGACAAGAAGATTTTTAAATGTTTTTCCTATACAAGTCTATGGACGGGGCCTCTTTTCATCAGAGGGACATAATTTGAACAATCCATATAGAGGACCACTAGATGATGTCACATGCTAAATATCAAGGCTCTATGCCTTGTGGTTTTGGACAAGCAAGAAGATTTTCAGAAATTTCCCTATACAAGTCCATATAAACCATTCGATCACCTGGACGGAGCCATATTTGACCCTAGGGGGATAATTTGAACAATCTTGGTAGAGGACCACTAGATGATGCTACATACCAAATATCAAGGCCCAATGACCTGCGGTTTGGACAAGAAGGTTTTTAAGTTTTTCCTTTCCGTTGCCATGGCAACCAGAGTTCTGTATGGAATTAAATTCTTTGAACAATTTTGAAAGGGGACCACCCAAGGATCATTCGTATGAAGTTTGGTGTAATTCCGCCCAGTGGTTTTTAAGAAGAATTTTTTTTTAGAAATTGTTGACAGACGGACGATGGATGACTGATGATGGACACCGCACGACGGACATTGAGCGGTCACAAAAGCTCACCTTGAGCCTTTGGCTCAGGTGAGCTAATAAATATTGAATTCAAGCCTACACTTTAATATCTATGAAATAGGAGCTGTCTGTTGATTGAAGTATGGGGTCAAAATATTACCAGGAAATTTTAGACAAATGAAAATAAGAGGGCCAAGAATGCCCCGTATCACCCACCTGAGTGATACTGGTGTCAGTGGAAGTATATCATATGACATAAACAAATGAACTAGGAATAGGAATGTGTTTGCATTGCAGATTTGCAGAGTGAAAGAAAATCACAGGACATATCAAGGCAGTAGTGTAGAGTAAAAATAATCTTTTACTTTTCACTTTTGGTGTAGAACTGTGTGATAAATTTTGACAGGATGAAAAGTGTCAGAGTTTGAATTTTAAGTTTTTTTCTGGGCTGTACAGCACAGCCACAAAGAGTAAGCATTCAGTGCCAATATCAAAGATCTTTTTATGTAGTGCGGTCATTTCTAGAGTCAAAAACCTATTTGAATTGTCAAAGGTTCTTTTAATTTACCATATTATGCTTAAATACAGTGGCACTTCAATTTCAGGAATGTTTGAAAATGATTATTATCTATTTTAGTATAGCATACTGGTTTCCAGGTCTAAATTTTTTGTTAAGAGCTACACTTGTTGGAGTATAAACATGCACATGCATTTTTTTTTAATAGGGAAACTAATAGGGAAACCCATGAGACATGAGCCATAGTCACATAAAAATAACAAGAGCTGTCAGTGGACAGCGCGCTCGACTATTCTCAGTGCTTGATAGTATAATATAAGCAATGAGTAAAATTTTAACATAATCAGTCAAAATGCTTGATAGAGCTGCCTCCTCCTTTTTACAGACTGGGGTTATGATGGTAAACAAGTATGCAAAATATGAAAGCAATACATGTATCTCAATGGACTTTGAAAAAATATTTGGGGTGGTACGCAAACTTTAACATTTATTCTAAGTCGAAAAGGGGTCATAATTCAGTCAAAATGCTTGACAGAGTTGCCTGCTCCTTTTAACCGACTGGGGTCATGATGGTAAACAAGTATGCAAAATATGAAAGCAATTATATCTCAATGGACTTTGAAAATATTTGGGTGGTACACAAACTTTAACATTGATTCTAAGTCGGAAAGGGGCGATAATTCAGTCAAAATGCTTGATAGAGTTGCCTGCTCCTTTTTACACACTGGGGTTATGATGGTAAACAAGTATGCAAAATATGAAAGCAATATCTCAATGGACTTTGAAAATATTTGGGGCCATATGCAAACTTTAACATTTATTCTAAGTCGAAAAGGGGCCATAATTCAGTCAAAATGCTTGATAGAGTTGCCTCCTCCTTTTTACAGACTGGGGTCATGATGGTAAACAAGTATGCAAAATATGAAAGCAATATCTAAATGGACTTTGAAAATATTTGGGGTGGTACGCAAACTTTAACATTACAATACGCATATTCTTAGTCGAAAAGGGGCGATAATTCAGTCAAAATGCTTGATAGAGTTGTCTGCTCCTGTTTACAGACTGGGGTCAAGATGGTAAACAAGTATGCAAAATATGAAAGCAATATCTCAATGGACTTTGAAAATATTTGGAGAGGTACGCAAACTTTAACATTACAATAAACATATTCTAAGTCGAAAAGGGGCGATAATTCAGACAAAATGCTTGATAGAATTGTCTGCTCCTGTTTACAGACTGGGGTCAAAATGGTTAACAAGTATGCAAAATATGAAAGCAATATCGCAATGGACTTTGAAAATATTTGGGGTGGTACGCAAACTTTAACATTTGTGTGACGCTCAAGCTAACACCGATGCCGGGGCGAGTAGGATAGCTCCCCTATTCTTCAAATAGTCGAGCTAAACATGATAAATAAAGAACATGAATTGACTTTCACTGTTTTTATTCCGTATTTTGTTGTTACACAATACAGGGCAAAACTATCCTGGCATCATGTGTTCTCGACAGTCTAACAAAAACAGGTATATTTAAAAAATAAATAAGATAAATTCATCTTTCAAATTACCATTTCTTCAAAATTTTACCCCGTTCTGATTATCCTGCTTTAAAAAAATACACGTTTTTATTTTCGTTGAGTTCATAGTAGCACATTTTATCAGTGACCTACTTTTTAGTTCCAGGAAGCACCTGTCATATATTCCCGAGCTATATTTAGAAACTGATATTTTTACCATTTCTGTTAAAATCACTGTTGTGAAACTGTGTCATTGCAAAAAGTATATAATTCTGAAATATCACCTGTTTTATAAAAATAGCATTTTTCATTATTTTCTTAATATTTCTAAACTAAAACAATGGGTATGCACAAATGATATGGTTGCCCAGCAACTTATCTGACATTTGAAATAATTCGAAAACCCCAAATTGCTACAGATTTTTCAAAACCTACCCATATCAATATCTAAAGGCTATAGACTGAACTTCTTTTAAAAGTTAGCACTTTTCCTCTAAAATATTTCCTTTACAGATAGCCCTGATTTATATCTTAGAAAATAAATATGTGTTTCAGTACTTTCAGATAATGCCTATTGCTACTTTACGCAGTCCACATCTCTTACAGTTGAAATCAGGCAGATTGATGTCATCATGGTTTATTTTGATTGACTTCCGATGTAGAATTTTTGATAGCAGTAATGATGTTTGATGGAAGATTTATGGATAAATACCAATTTTTAAACCATGTTAAAAGTTACATTATGAATTTCTGACTTAATTACATAATTTGAAATCAGACTGAAACTGTCTTGCTATGACTCGAGGTAAACTGTTTATTTTTTCATTTTTAAAACAGCAGACACAATGTTTACACTCTTGTGTATTTACTTGTGAGGACTATGTTGCATGCAAAAATATACTGGCCGTTTCCATAATAGCTCGAGAATACATGACTTGTATGTCGAGAACACATGATGTCAGGATACAGTTACAGTTCTCAAACAATAATCAATATTTAAAATGTCCCCCAAAATCATGTGAATGTCCCCCTAAAATGCAAACATGTGGGATATCATGTCCCCCAAATGAAAAATCCTAGGGAAAACCCTGGGTCTCCAGGTCAAATCAAAGGAAAAGCTAGTTAACATTGTAGAGGCCACACTTATGACTACCTGTATATCTTAATGAAACTATGTCAGAATGTTGATTTTGATGATCCAGAGCTCCAGATAAGCTGCATATTTGCTTATTTACGCAATTAAAGTTGCAGACAACCCAACTGAATTCATACAGTGTGCGTACTGAAACGCAATTAGAATTCCTAATACCCAATTCATAAAAAATCGCCTGCGTATCACATTTTCCTTATTATAGAACAGGTACAAGACGATAACGCTACAAGACAAGTGACTGCTTATACCTCACCACAGAGCAGGTTGCTATTTATTTGGACGCTTTTTAAACAATTTTTCACGCCAATAAGATTTAAGAGGGGATAAAAGAGGTCGCAAAAAAACACTGCTGCAGCACAAGTGGGATATTTTGCAGTTCAACAAAGGGAGTTATCTGTTAGTGACGATGTAGTGTCGCAGATACTGGATGACATCTTATGGGAGAACACATATTGCTGTGAACATTTGATTGTTTGTTTTGGGTTTTACGCCGTTTTTCAACAGTATTTCAGTCATGTAACGGCGGGCAGTTAACCTGACCAGTGGTCCTGGATTCTGTACCAGTACTAACCTGTTCTCCGCAAGTAACTGCCAACTTCCCCACATGAATCAGAGGTGGAGGACTAATGATTTCAGACACAATGTCGTTTATCAAATAGTCACGGAGAACATACGCCCCGCCCGAGGATCGAACTCACGACCCCGCGATCCGTAGACCAACGCTCTACCTACTGAGCTAAGCAGGCGGGCTATTGCTGTGAACAGGTGAACACATCTGGATATTGATCTCCGGCTGCATTTAAAGTGAAAGAAAAAATCCAGCACTGAACAAAAATATCTGGTACTACAAATTAAAATACAAGGAGCTGCATTCAATAAACGCTTGATGCCCCCAGTGGCATCCTTGTCGATACGAAGCAACCTAAGTTCAAAACGAGGTCAAGGTCAAACTGAGGTCAGGTGATGTTTGAAGATGAGGAATGGTCACAGGTTACATCTGTATTAGTATCAATTCATTCTTGTAAGTGGTATTAATGCTAGACGGAACGGTCCAAGAGATGTCCCATATAAAGCAACCAAAGTCCAAAATGAGGTCAAGGTCAAGATCAAACTGAGGTAAGGTGATGTTTGAAGATGAGGAATGTTCACAGGTTACATCTGCATTAGTATCAAGTCATTCTAGCAAGGGGTATTCATGCTAGACGAAACGGTCCTATTTGGTTAACCAAGGGATGGCCCATATAAAGCAACCCAAGTCCAAAATGAGGTCAAGGTCAAGGTCAAACTGAGGTCAGGTGATGTCTGAAGATGAGGAATGTTCACAGGTTACATCTTCATTAGTATCAAGTCATTCAAGCAAGGGGTATTGATGCTAGACGAAACGGTCCCATTTGGTTAACCTCGTACGGACGGACGGACGGACAGGACGATCACTATATGCCTCCGCATCAGTAGATGCCGGGGGCATAACAAGCATGTAAACAAGAGCTGTCCGTAAGACAGTGCGCTCCACTTTTCGGGGATTTGACAGTAAAATGAATAAATGTCTGTAAAGGAAGATACACCAAGGGGCATAATTCCATCAAATACACAAATTAGAGTTATTATGATTGTTACAACAAATGTAGATGATGATGGTAAAGATAATATTTTGAGTTTCAAGTCATTATCTTATATACTGTAAAATCATTTAATTTCGTGGGCATGAAATTTCGTGGTTTTGGTCAAAATGGCAATTTCGTGGGGATACGAATTCGTCGATATCAACTTTTGAACATAAAATGAATGGGAATTTTACTTGTTCGTTGGAATTAAATTTCGTAGATTGACTCAACCACGAAATCCACGAAAATTAGTCCCCCACGAATATTAATAATTTAACAGTAGTACCAAAGTTATGTCCAGAAAACAAAGTTTGTTAAAAAAATTTAAGTATAAAATCAAATTTGGTCAAAAATACAAATCAGAGTTAACTAGCTCTTCCTTTGATTTGACCAGGTGACCTAGTTTCTGACCCCACATGACCCAGATTTGAACTAGACCTATATATCATCAGAGCTCCAGTTAAGCTTTTGGTGCAACTGGGTATCTACCCATCACTTTTTGTCGGAATTGGGTATAGCACATTCTCTAATCAGCCCCTGTGTCTATTTTTAGAATGACCTGATAAAACCCAGGTTTGTGGTTTTATGATTCGGACAAACATTCAGAGAGATGGTGTTATTTATATAGACTCAATGAATGTTATGTGATGGTTGAATATTGTTTTACACATTATTTTTTCTGTTTAAGAATCGTTGGATAGCAAGGACTCATCAAAAGGCTTTCAGCCTTTAGCCGACTCAAAAATTTAAACTTAATTTTCCGTCTTAAACAAAAGTAGAGATTGTAACAAAATGCAATCCATTTATTATCATTAACAAATATCATCTAATAACATCGTGGAAAATAATAGTTTAAAAGTTGGTCCAGCACCTTTACTAGGTACATTCATTATGTAGCTTAAAATGGGCTATAAAATTACAACCCATTATTTTTTCAAGTTATACTATCGTATATATATAAATCATGCAGATGTTCTTATTTTAACTGCCCATTTCACCAATTATTAAGACATTTTATAAGCATTTCTTTTACAAAGAATAAGTCTCATAAATATGTATACATGATCAGTTATTACATGTATATTCCATTTATGATTATATTAAAAGATATGAACAAAATGCTCCAAATATTCAACCATCTCAGTTAATATGCATACTAGTGCCTTAAATATAAACAAATTTTGCAACACTGGCCAGGTACATCGTTTACTGAGAGATAAGAATGTGCAAATGCAATCCTTACAGTAATTAATGCTATAGAATTCTACTGTCCGAAAATCTCTCTGCCACGTGTGTTTGTTACTAATAATAGGTATGACTGCATTGAGTGTGACATAGTGATACCTGTAATCTGAAAATGTGCTATGGGTAAAATAATATCTTTACCAAGCCTTTTCAGAAGAAATTGGGTATTTGCTAAATTCACCATCTTGCACAAACAATTGAGTATCTTTTCTTGTGGCTTAAATTAAATTGTGCCCGCTTACTGTATACATGGTATATATCACAAACTTGAGGTTTAACTAACAACATTAGATGTTTAAACTTAATGAAACTTGGTCAGAATGTTAATCTTGATGAGCTTTAGGTCAATAGGTCAGGTGAGCGATACAGGGCCTTCATGGCCCTCTTGTTTACTGATAAAATCAGTGATAAGCATAAAATACATGCAATTGTTTTATAATTGAGGTAATAAAATTTGGCCGCATAACCACAGAATTCTTTTTTTTTTTTGATGAGTTTAATGTTGCACCGACACAATCATAGGTCGAACTGTCCAGCTTTGATTGTGGAGGAAGACCCCAGGTCATTGCATAACAAATATAAAACCAGATTTCAAACTGACAAAAATGATGAAATAAAGTTTTTTTCTTCAATTCAATTTCAAAAAGAATGAAAGATGTAATACCACTATATTCTAGAGTAATGAAAAGACATCAAACTAAGTAAGTAAATAATGCATTTTTTTCTTTTCAGTGTATTATAACAAACGTTGTTTTTATTATCTATAATTTTTATTGTATTTGTATTCCATGCTATTCATCTGATCTTGCTTGTGTAACATTTTTCCATTTTTGCAACCAATGATAATAATCTTTATAGTAATTGTTGCAGTGATCAGGTACATGGCTATATACACTTTCTCTTCAGATACTGGCTTTTAAAAGTCATTTAACCTCTCCAGTTCGAGGACAAGGGTCTACAGCTGGAGAATCAATTTTGATTTGGAAATTTCAGGCTTGTTGTCAGCATGACGTCCAATTAAGGTAGTTCTGCACGTTTGATAAACCGGAATTGATGGTGTTACGTCATTTATCCGGAAAATGTTGAATAAAGCCTGAATTCAGCATATGGAAATGAAAATAATTTTATGATTTAATCAAAACCTGTGAGTAAATTTATTACAATGGCACTATTGCTATATTTCTAAAGTCTAAATATGATATTAAAACATATGACACATTAAAAATTTAAAAAAAATGTCTTGAAACTAGCGTGAAATGTCCGGTTCACTTTAATCTTGGTCAAATATCTAAAAAATAAGCACATGGACCTATACATTTTATCTCACCAAATTATAGACCATGTGTTTATTTAGAACTGTGAGAAGTTTCATCAAAATCTACATTGTAGAAAAATTTCTATTCTCGAAAATGTTATGAAAGTTATGATTTTCCCATAGACTCCCATTATGAAATATTGTGTGAGTTTCAAATTTTTCAAATCAGTCTAGCAAAAAATCAAGCACACGGCTCTATCTTTTTTATTTGCTGAATTTTCTAGGTATAGTCTGAAGTTTTGAACAAGAAGCTGCGTTCAATAAACGCTTGATGCCCCCAGTGGCATCCTTGTCGATACAAAGCAACCAAAGTCCAAAACGAGGTCAAGGTCAAAATTAGGTCAGGTGCTGTTTGAAGATGAGGAATGGTCACAGGTTACAACTGTATTAGTATCAATTTATTCTTGTAAGCGGTATAAATGCTTGACGAAACGGTCCCATTTGGTTAACCAAGAGATGGCCTATATAAAGCAACCTAAGTCCAAAATGAGGTCAAGGTCAAGGTCAAACTGAGGTCAGGTGATGTTTGAAGATGAGGAATGGTCACAGGTTACATCTGTATTAGAATCAATCCATTCTTGTAAGCGGTATTCTTGCTAGACGAAACAGTCCCATTTGGTTAACCAAGAGATGGCCCATATAAAGCAACCTAAGCCCAAAATGAGGTCAAGGTCAAACTGAGGTCAGGTGATGTCTGAAGATGGGGAGTGGTCACAGGTTACATTTGCATTAGTATCAAGTCATTCTAGTAAGGGGTATTGATGCTAGATGAAACGGTCCCATTTGGTTAACCTTGTATGGACGGACGAACGAACGGACGGACAGGACGATCACTATATGCCTCCCGCATCAGTAGATGCTGGGGGCATAAAAATCAGAGTTTAATCAAATTCTACATTGTAGAAAAAATTTTGATCCAAACATGCAGAACTACCTTAAGGATCAGATAACTGGCCATCTGATAAGCTTGGAACATGGTACATACCGGGTATGCGCATTAATGTTTTAAAGCAGCTAATTAAGCCTCATTTGCGAATACTCAATAGATTGATCAATTACACCATTTTGTGTATGCGTATTAAAAGTACACCATATACTATATTCCTCACACGATCAAAAAAACTTGAAATCGTCATTTTATGATAACTGTTTTCAAGATTTTATTTCATGTTACCTAAGGTGGCATCTAAATATAGACGATTATGTACAAGAAAATGTAACACCTGACTTCATTGGTCAGTGAATTTCGTACATTTTGGTATTTAGTATGATCCTAGAGTCATACTAATTCAATTGTCTTGAAACTAAATAATATGTCTTTTAAAGGTCCAATACTAAGGAAAGTGAACATTTTAATTTCTTTTAAAAAGCACAGAAACTATTTCATTTTATTGGAAAATGAAAGTTGGTATGTAGAAATTCGAAATAAATCGCAGTATAGGTACAATTATTTTTCTATGAAGTATGAAGAAAGTTAAAAAGACCTGGGGGGTCATTCTGTCCATTCATTGAAATTTCAACATAATACACATACATTTCTTTGAGTTCCAAAGACCTTCTGTTAATTTTGACCTGCCAATCTTCATTATTTAGTGTCTTGCAGAAGTCTATGCACTGGCTATGAAAACAAGAGCTGTCTAATGACAGCGCGCTCGACTATTCGAAGAATTGATTTAAGAATGGGGTCAAAATATTTCCACGGATATTCAGACAAAAGAAATAAATAGATTAGACAAACAATGTTCCTGTATTACTATGATTTCGATAAGTCTTGCACTAAATGGCAATATATGAGCCAATTTCAAAGTCCAAAAACGGCCATAATTCAGTCAAAATAGTTATGTACTCTTGCCTACAGATGGAAATCATAATGATAAACAAGTGTTCAAAGTTTAAAAGCCATATGTCAAATAGTTTTGACAAAACATGGACTTGTATGAAAACAGAACTAATTTCGAAGTCCAAAAAGGGCCATAATTCAGCCAAAATAGATGACAGAGTTATTTTCTCTTTCCTACAGATAGAGACTATTATACTAAACAAGTGATAAAAGTTTCAAAGCCATATGTCAAACACTTTACAAAAAATATAAACTGGTACGAAAAACTTAACCAAGATTTTTAAGTCAAAAGGGGCCATAATTCAGCCAAAATCCTTGATGGAGTTATGTACTCTTGCCTATAACTGGACATGGTGATGGTAAACAGGTGTTGAAAGTTTCAAAGCTTTATCTCAAAAGACTTTGTCAAAATATGAACTGGTACGAAATATTAACCAAGATTTCTAAGTCAAAAGGGGCCATAATTCAGCCAAAATCCCTGATGGAGTTATGTACTCTTGCCTATAACTGGCCATGATGATGGTAAACAAGTGTTGAAAGTTTCAAAGCTTTATCTCAAAAGACTTTGTCAAAATATGAACTGGTACGAAAAACTTAACCATGA
The DNA here is from genome assembly GCF_021730395.1 of Mercenaria mercenaria. Lineage (NCBI taxonomy): Eukaryota > Metazoa > Mollusca > Bivalvia > Venerida > Veneridae > Mercenaria > Mercenaria mercenaria. The sequence goes on from NC_069378.1 coordinate 7,945,711, forward strand.
TTTCTAAGTCAAAAGGGGCCATAATTCAGCCAAAATCCTTGATGGAGTTATGTGCTCTTGCCTATAACTGGCCATGATGATGGTAAACATGTGTTGAAAGTTTCAAAGCTTTATCTTAAAAGACTTTGTCAAAATATGAACTGGTACGAAAAACTTAACCATGATTTCTAAGTCAAAAGGGGCCATAATTCAGCCAAAATCCTTGATGGAGTTACGTGCTCTTGCCTATAACTGGCCATGATGAATGTAAAGAAGTGTTGAAAGTTTCAAAGCTTTATCTCAAAAGACTTTGTCAAAATGTGGACTGGTACGAAAAACTTAACCAAGGTGTGACGCCGACGCCGACGCCTTGGTGAGTAGGATAGCTCTACTTATTCTTCAAATAGTCGAGCTAAAAAATTGCCAACTCACTTTCCCTTTGTAATGGACCTTTAAGTTATTTCAATTTAGTACGACCAAGGGTCATACTAATTGGAATATGTCCAACCCTGGGTCGTACTAAAGATGGATGCTGTAACTGAGGGTCGTACTAAATCGGAATTGTCTTAAAGCTTATTAGAATATATCTGACCCAGGGTTGTACTAAGGATGGCTGCTGTAATTGCGGGTCATACTAATTTGAAATTGTCTTAATTAGAACTAATTGGAATACGTCCGACCCAGGGTCATACTAATTGTAAGTATGTCCGACCCAGGGTCATACTAATTGTAAGTATGTCCGACCCACGGTCATACTAATTCGAATTGTCTTAGAGCTAAATAGATTTATCTTAATTCAGGGTTGCACTAATTCGATTTAGTATCATACTAATTGAAATTGTCTGACCCTGGGTCATACAAAATGAAATAGCTTTAAGCTAATTCTCAACCAGGGTCATACTAATTGGAGTATGTCCAAACCTGGATCATACTAAATCAAACTGTCTTAAAGCTAAATCGGCATTTTTGATCCTCACAGAAAGAGCTATAAAAACAAATAGACTGGCAATTTGGAAGGTATATAGAGCAAATCTCACCAACATCCCGGGATAACTGAATGAGGGAAGTGAGGCTTTCTCCATGTGCCATTTTGTATGCGAAATCAATTATTCATGGGTATATTAATTATCACAGTATAAACACGCTTCTTTTGATGGCAAGAAAGGTGTACTTTGTGTCTTAAAGACTATTTCACATTAAACTAATGTTGTTTTAGAAGCTAACATGTATAGGAGAGATCGCCGTGACATCACGCGCACCTGATTTATTTATGTAAACACCGCTGGGGCGCAGAAAATCAATACACCATTAGCACTGGCGAGTCAACATAATAAATTGTACAAGTATTCTACAAATAAATTTAAGCAATGGTTCTGGAAGCATGCTCTGACCGAAATCATAAAGTAATCTCTGTCTTGCCGCCAGGGGTAACTTTTTTGCATAATCTGACAGATTAATTTCATCAGATAATGGATCGATTCTTTTACGGGTCAACAAAAGGTCATCCGTTGTTGTTTGTTTTGCCCACCAGCGTCGTGCGCATGCCCGGAAAAGCGTCGGTTTGTTTACAAACATGATCTCTCCTATTTTAAATGTAGTTTTAAAGGTACAAATTGTAACTCCATACTCGATGTTTGTTCTTACTAAAAAATGCCGATTCATGCTATGACACAAGACCACGTGAGATTACAGCCAGTTGCCATTCTGTGTTTTTTTTATATTTCTTTGCCTCATTGCTGGAACAACTGATACAGGGACTGGAATGCGGCATTTATCTTATTTTATGCTGTTGTCCAATCGAAGCGTATGCCGTAGGTTATTCTGCTATTACTCAAACACTTATGCCTTACAGTTAACTCTTCCTTTCAGTGAAAATCTGGGAAAGCATTTGTATTCTTCACACATCAGTTTTAAGATTAAATTTATTTAACTAATTTTTGGAGTTTAAACAATTTCGTTTGAAACATTCTCTGCGTTCAAGAAGAATGATTGTTTTTGTATGTAAAAATCTGACATTATAAACAATAATTATAATTATGGCTCTACAAGATTAAAAAAGTGTCAGCTTTCTTTGTTTTTTCCATTTTATTTATTAAATCCAACAAAAATCGGTCCTTTGATAAAGGTTTGAAGTTACGTGGTAAAATATTTCTTCAGGGAAGTGAGCTCGAGTTAATTTGTGATAATTAAGCATATCACCACATGCAGTCGAATGCTGTGTTTCCTTCAGAATCCCTTTAGATCAATCTTTAATCATCTATTTATCGCCACTTAACATGTGACTGGTAAACACTTTCAACAAAAAGTGTTATAGCTCCATTATTAACATGAGCAGGTCTAGGAAAGTGGTATATTTACAGATTATCTGTAAATTTACAGATAATCTACAAATTTACAGATTTTTCGATCTATAAATTTACAGATCCATGTTTGCAAACTGCTAAAATCATACAGCCCCTGGCTTGCGGATTTTTCAAAGTCCACGCTTCCCAACGATTCGACCCTAGCGCAGACACTTTTATGAGCCGTGGGGATGCACGTTTTTTCCTGCATCCCTGCAATATATTTTACAGCTTCCACTGCAGTGACGTGATATATTTCAATGTTGTTTTAACGCGTGTCAATAGATAAGGGGTTAATTGACAACTTTTGCCGATATCTGATCAGGTTTAAGGAAAATGTTACACGTGGTATGAAATGCACATTTTTTTCCTTATGTTATATTTGTTAAACATTTGAAGTATGTTTCTTTTTTAATTATCATCAACAATAATGATTTATATGCTATATATTTTATAAACTGGATCATATATGTTACCAGTGTAAAGATTAAATTGTGTTCAAATTAAGCTTGATATAGTATTTAATTAATCTATATTTGATATTGGTTAAATTAGTATACATAAGAATCTATTAAATGTTAAAGGCGTATGCTAGAATTCCTTGTATATGAGATGGGCGAAAATTTTCCCAATAACAGAATTTCTTTAAACTTTGGATATTGAAGGACAATCATCTAAGAAACAAAAATATGCAATAAAAATCATAGGTCACCGGTATCGAAAAAGAGTTATCTGCCCTTGAAAACGTCATTTTTGGGGGAAATGCCGTTTTCAAGGGCAGATAACTCTTTTTCGATACCGGTGACCTATGATTTTTTTTGCATTTTTTTGTTTCTTAGATGATTGTCCTTCAATATCCAAAGTTTGAAGAAATTCTGTTATTGGGAAAATTTTCGCACCAAATTCTAGCATACGTCCTTAAGTCCAGAAAAACTACTGAATAACTTTTATGTGATTTGTTTAATTCACATCATAGTCCGTTCTGTATACTTATATGAAAATAAATAAAATACTACTTTTATATACCAAGTATAGTAGCTAACTAATTATAAGGAAATAAACTAGATCTGAATTAACGGCACCGCTTTATTTTAATTCCTATTATAGTCAACATGATTTTCATGATTAATGTAAAATTATCATTTTGAATATTATTGAATTTAAGTTATTAAAAGTGTACTTGATAAAAGTAAAATTTTATAAACTTTAAGATACATTCATTAGCTTTTTAGTCATTTGCAAAAATCGCAGTTGCAAATTATTCATAAAATCATTCGTTAAGTGTATAAATATGCCCCGTAGCCAGCCTTACCTGGATTTCGCGGTGACTGCCAGTGATTCGCCGCGATCCATCACAATTCAGCGCGACCCGCTGAGATTTTTCATTGCGAGTCGCCATGGACACTTTATCTATAATAGATCACGGGGTCTTACAAAATCATTGCGATTTATCACAGTCTTCAGTAGTGATTCAATGAGAAAAATCATCGCGATTTTCCACTCAGGGTAAATATTTGTGCCAGTGGTAACGCGGAAAAAGCAAATTCCTCAAGCCAGGGACTGTACTTGGACTCAAAATCGCAGCTTGAAATTAATTGATTTACTTATGGTACGCATAAATAAAGGCCAATTGTAACTTTCAGTCATTTCCGTTGACATTGATTTTTTTGAAAATGCCAATAACTCTGTCAATAAAAATGGCCGAAACTCACAAATGACGTTAATTTATGCATACTGTAAATAAACCAATTAATTTCAAGCTGCGGTTTCGGGAATAAATGCAATTTCATCAGTTTTCATACACTCAATCTGTAAATTTACAGATCGAAAAATCTGTAAATATATAGATTATTTGTAAATTTACAGATAATCTGTAAATATACCACTTTCCTAGACCTGATGAGGTAATATGCTAATTACACACTAATCGATAGTGGCGGAAACAAAATATCAACCGCTAACTAACCGCTATTTACAGGTATGAATGACAGCATAATACAGATAAATGTATTGATTTATACAGAGTGTGTACTCCCCCGTATTAGACCTTCCTGCTCATGGTACGTCATATTTTGCAAGACAAAATTTGCTTAAATAAAATTCAATCACAAACTCTGAACTAGATCACTAGCAACATCGACCCTGCCACATCCAGAACTTGGCAGGAGAACTATTGATATACCCAGTGCATGACTCCGACCTGCTTATTGTTCCTTCTCTTGAGAACATAATAGTTTGGCAAGTCACACTTGACTGACCTACTGATATCGAAAGCTGTTGTCATTACAAGCTGGCCAGTCAACTGACGTTAAAACTATTCTTTCCTAATTGAGGTGACTCTGACTGAACAAGTCCATGGATTACATATTACTAAACCAGAGGATGGTTGACTGATTCTTTTATTTCCTACATTCTTGAAGAACATAACATATGTACAAACAGATAGACATAATTATGTCAGTAAATTTACACGTAAACAACTAAATATTATCGTTATCTTCAAATGCATGTTTAATATGTGAAAACAAACCACATTGCGACCTTCACGAATCATAACAGATTGACGGGGTCAATGTCTTATCGCCGTATTCACTCAACTGGAAGTGGTAACAGATTTAATTTGTTGTTGGATTTAACAATTTATGTTAAACAAGAGCTCGTCGAACACGAAATGCCCCCCTTGATGCATTTAGTAATTGCACAAGGAACAGAAATTATATGCTTACTGTAAACAAAAGTACTACCATTCTGGTTTAATCTGACCTTGACCTTTAACCTATTAACCTAACAAGAGATTACAGATTGATCTTGGTGCCATCCACTGAGCCATTTTTGAATGTTCCAAATTTCAAGACTAGCTCAAGGTCAAAATCAAAGTCAAATTTCATTTAGGTACAAAACAATGTGTATGTGGTCCAAATTTGAAAGCGGTGGCTTGAGAAATGTGAAAGCAGGTCACTAGATCAATTTCAAGGTAAAGTTCATTTCGGTAAACAGAACTATGCATGTGCTTCAAATTTGGAGGCTGTAGCTTGAGAAATGTGAAATTAGGTAATAGATAAAAATCAATGTAAAATTTCAATTCAGAACACAAAAATATGCATGCAGTCCAAATTTGAAGCCTGTACCTTCAAAAATGTGAAAATAGGTCACTAGGTCAATCTTAAGATCAAAGTTCATTTCGGTACACAAAACTATGCATGTGGTTCAAATTTGAAGGCTGTAGCTTGAGAAATGTGAAAGTAGGTCACTAGGTCAAAATCAAGGTCAAATTTTATTTCGGAACATAAAACTATGCAAGTGGTCAAAATTTGAAGCCTGTACCTTCAGAAATGTGAAAGTAGGTCACTAGGTCAATCTCAAGATCAAAGTTCATTTCAGTACACAAAAGTACGCTTGTGGTTCAAATTTGAAGGCTGTAGCTTGAGAAATGTGAAACTAGGTCACTAGGTCAAAATCAAGGTCAAATTTTATTTTGGAACAAAAAACTATGCATGTGGTCCAAATTTGAAACCTGTACCTTCAAAAATGTGAAAGTAGGTCACTAGGTCAATAACAAGGTCAAAGTTTTTTTCAGTACACAAACCTATGCATGTGGTCCAAATTTGAAGGCTGTAGGTACAGAAATGTGAAAGTAGGTCACTAGGTCAAGATCAAGGTCAACGCATGTCAAGGTTCATCTTGCCACTCTAAACTATACATGTGGTCCAAATTTGAATGATGTAAGTTATGGACATGAAGATTCTAAGTTTTTCCCTATATAAGTCTATATGAACCATTTGACCTCTGGGGCAGGGCCATATTTGACCCGAGAGGGATAACTTGAACAAACTTGGTAGAGAACCACTAAATGATGCTACATTACAAAATACCAAAGCCATAGACTTTGCGGTTTGGACAAGAAGATTTTCAAAGTTTTTCCCTATATATGTAAACCATGTGACAACCAGGGCGGAGCCATATTTGACCCTAGGGGAATAATTTGAATAATCTTAGTAGAGGATCACTAGATGATGTCATATACAAAATATCAAAGCCCTAGGCCCTGTGGTTTTGGACAAGAGGTTTTTCAAATTTTTTTCCTATATAAGTCTATATAAACCATGTGACCCTAGGGGTGGGGCCATATTTGACCCCAGGGAAATAATCTGAACAATCTTGGTAGAGGACCACTAGATTTTGCTACATACCAAATATCAAAGCCCTAGGCCCTATGGTTTTGGACAAGAAGATCAGAAACCATTCAACTGTTCCTGGCCAATGTGACCTTGACCTTTGACCTAATGACCTCAAAATCAATAGGGGTCATCTGCTGGTCATGGCCAACCTAACTATCAATTTTCCTGACACTAAGCCCAAGCGTTCTTGAGTTATTGCCTGGAAACCATTTTACTGTTCCTGGTCACTGTGACCTTGACCTTTGACATACTGACCTCAAAATCAATAGGGGTCACCTGCTGGTCATGACCAACCTCCCTATCAACTTTTGTGACCCTAGGCCTAAGCGTTCTTGAGTTATCATCCGGAAACTGTTTTACTGTTCCTGGTCACTGTGACCTTGACCTTTAACATACTGACCTCAAAATCAATAGGGGTCATCTGCTGGTCATTACCAACCTCCCTATCAACTTTCATGATCCTAGGCCCAAGCGTTCTTGAGTTATCATCCGGAAACCGTTTTACTATTCAGGGTCACTGTGACCTTGACCTTTGACATACAGACCTCAAAATCAATAGGGGTCATCTGCAGGTGATGACCAACCTCCCTATCAACTTTCATGATCCTAGGCCCAAGCGTTCTTGAGTTATCATCCGGAAACGGATAGGTCTACATTCCGACCGACCGACCGACCGACCGACATCTGCAAAACAATATACCCCTCCTTTTTCAAAGGGGGGCATAATAATAACCAGGTCCCAGCAAAGCCACAAATTAGCTATATAGCTAAATCTAGCTATATATAGCTAGAAATAGCTATAAAACCAATAAAAATTGTTCAAAATATGTCAATATCAAATATAAAATAGTTATTTTCCCATTCAAATGGTTTATGAGACAAAGACAATCACAAAGAATGGAGATCTATGCAGTTTTAGGTTCCGTATATGTTGCGAATTTCTGCGATAAGTCTTTTATAAATTTGTCTTATACTACGATGATTATCACAAGTGAAAACTTTAGTAATGATTTGAAGTCTTTTATAAATTTGTCTTATACTACGATGATTATCACAAGTGAAAACTTCAGTAATGATTTGAAGTCTTTTATAAATTTGTCTTATACTACGATGATTATCACAAGTGAAAACTTCAGTAATGATTTATCGCAAAGTACTGCTGCATTTATTGAAAATGTGACTACAAAGACCTTAATTTTGTATTATTGTTTTTCTTCTTGTAAACCATTTGGATGCAATTATGACCATTTTGCATTTGATTTTGACATATTTTGCATTATTGTTATTGGTTTTATAGCTATATATAGCTAGATTTAGCTATACAGTGTGTCAAGGTATTCCGAATCTAAAGCAGTTCCGAATCACTTCAATTTTATCTTCACATATTGCCAATAAAATGTAAATGTTTTGTCAGTTGAATGTCCCTTAGTAACACGAATAATACCACAAACTTTTGAGAAGTTGCGTGTTTTATTGTTCTTGCAGGAGAGATAAATGCTGTTAAAAGTGATTCGGAACTACTCAACTGATTACGGTTGGAAATGACCTCATATAAAATTGAAGGCTTTCTTATTTTCAAAATAACTTTTTGCAAATGGAAATAAATAGTCATGGCTATGTTTTGAAATGTTTATTGGCTTATTTTTCATAATTCTGTATATTTTTCTTTAGAAGGCAATTATTTGCAAATTTTCGACGAAAATTAATATGTACCCTGTGACCAAACTAGTAATCCCAGAAATGAAATTATACCTTTTATTTTTTCATCTTAATTTTGCCACATGAACACTAAACCTCAAAGGACACAATTCTGTTTGACATATTGAACGTTTTCTGTTAGGAGATTCGGAACTGCTATACACACTGTATAGCTAATTTGTGACTTTTCTGGGACCTGATAACTAGCGGAAATCGAATAGCGGAAATACCTACTTGACATTTATTGGCAGTATAAAACAGACATTTCAACAAAAAAATTTTTTATTCAAATTTTACATATACAGTGCAATACAGAAAGTTCAATATTCTATGCATTTTACACTGTTGTACAAAACGAGGTTACAATCTTATATGATTGAGCAATATTGAAATCGGCACTGCAACCAAAATTTTACAAGATGATCATTATATATTTATATAGATGTGCCCTTAGTAGTAGAAGGAACTTTTGCCATGTTTCTTGTTTCTTGTTTATCTTCTCCCCCCTACATAGGGGAACCAAACAGGGTTCGTAGATGATTGCGTTAAATTCCACCACCAGAATCACAGTTATATTAAGTCCACCACCCGAATCACCACAGTACACGTGTCGCGATACACACTTTATACAGCTCAGTTTATGGAAGAAGCGCATTCAATATGGCTGCCGCGCTCCGCCAACAAAGGAAATTAATTTCACCAGTTTTTCTACTAAAAAACAGCCGGGAATAGATACACAATCTCCTCACACCGGTTCTTGATAATTATTACTATTGTTTCAACCGATACTCTTACCACCACAATAAAACATAAACGTTAAAAAGTTATTAAAAATTTAAGAGCGATAAAATTCACGTCCTTTCACCAACACCAACACCACATCTTCATTTTTCATGCTTTAACTTGTCAGAAGGTGGCAATGGGCTGACCACTTTGGGCGGGAACATCGTTACAGGTGGGTGGGGTGTAGGGGTAAAAATTTTAAGAGATTTCTGGCAGCTGAAAAAAAGAAACCATATCAAACTTACTGAGGTCCGTAAGCTCTTCCTGTGTAGAAGGCACTAAGCCACAACAAAGAAAACGGACAGCACGACTCAAGAAACTCATGCAAGACATTTTCAGATTGAATGCGTACCCGACTTTTTAAACTCGTATCATTCAAAGATTTCCGGTCGACAAGCCCCTTATATATAGGCACTATCACGTGACCCAGATTAGCAGTGGCGGCACGGGTTATGTGGATAAATTCACCCCTTTGAAGAAGTCAAAAGCAACTTTCGCAACAATGACGCTGACAAACAAAACCGTGAGCTGAACCGAACTTCATGGACAGGATGCAAAGAAGTGTAAAAGTAAAACCGGAAAAAGACTTCCAGGCATAGTAAGAATATATGACATAGATCTAGCCTGGTTGTTAAAAACAGTAGAATAAAAGAAGGTTAAAAACAACTGCTATATCTAATACTGGAACAGGGCCACTGCCTGCTTTCAAGAAGGATTCAAGATCAGGCAGAGTCGCAGTATGCGGGGGTAACCTGTTCCACAGGAGAATTTAAAGAAGTCCGAGTTGACGTAAATTTGGCGGAGAGTGAGGGGGTGCCTCTGTCTGGTTAACCTGGTTGGGATTTCTAAATAAGTTGGGAGAGGGGTGGCTACATGGTGATAAATCTTGTAAAACATGACCAGTTTGGAGTCTATATATACGTCTCTTCTCAAACTTGTGTGCTCCAGCCTAAGGTGTTCTGTAGGTCCGTTACGCTTGTGTATCGTGAATAATCATTTTTGACCCATCTGACTGAACGTCGCTGGATCATTTCCAGCTTGTGTATGTTAACCTGTGTGGGCGGGGGGCGGGGGACCATACAGATGATGCTTATTCTAATTGTGGTCTGACCAGTGATTTGAATGAAAGTGCTTTGACCTTTTCGTGTTTTGTTTTGGTGTTGCGTTTGAGGAAACCTAGTGTTCTATTTGCATGCATTTGTTGTTATTCTGTTGATATGTGTGTTCCAGTTGAGGTCGTTGCTGATATCGACACCAAGATATTTTGCATCCTTAACTGGGGATAATGTTTGACCATGTAGCTTATAAGGAAACTGGATGGGCTGATTGAAGCAATCAATCTGTATATAGCTCTAGCTCTAGTAAAAAGGTGCTGGAATTATTTTGGGGTCCTGGACTGTCTGTAAATGTTTTTTTTTTAAATAATATATAGGATCATTATTGATCTAACAAATGCGCCGAATGCCTATGCATAAGCCGAACTAATCGTACAGTCTGTTTTATATTGTCACGGGCAGAAAATGTCAGAAATTATATAAAAGACAGTAAGCTATGAGATGGTAATGTTATTCCTTAGATCGTTTCTATGCATCATGTGTTGTAAATATCATTATGCTTTTGGGGAGTTTAGGTCTGCTATCGATGATAAACTTATATACTGGGTTTATAACGATGTCATCAGATGTTTGTCCCCAGTCAAAATCATTATATTCTGTATATATACAGAGGTTATGACTTTTATCCTCTAATATTGAGCGTATTCCGGACCCGCAACTGAAACCCAGTAAATACTTGATGCAATTAACGAATCAAACCATAAAATCGAACAGGTGAGAAGGAAGTGTTGGCTGTCAGATCTGAACTAGTGGAGGTAAAATAATCAAGTGTTTGAAATTACGTTAAAAGTCGATGGCATTGAAACAGAGCAGATCAGCATGGAATCTAGAATTACGGGACTTGAATCTCAGATGGAAAAAAAGTCTTACAGAAATGAAGTTCTTGTATCAGATTTTGAGTCGTTAGCATATAATTATGAGAAGAAATGTGAAGATTTTGATAAACTAGAGTAGCAAATTTATTACTAAAGAGAATCATCGAAACAATTTAAGAATGTTTGGTCTAGGCTGAGGATGGAGAAAAAAAAAGAATTCTTGAAAAGTAAAACTGAAGAAAAGGCTCTGAAAATTGCCTATCCAAAAGATGAGTACGATTCTTTTCCAATACTTAGTGCTAAGAAAATGGGAGCTATCCAAGATGACCAGCCTGGAATGGTGTTGGTAAAATTTTAAAATTTTGAGAATGAAATGAAGCTTGTCACGGTGAGAAACGAACTTAGGAATAATGGTATTAAAATAACAAATGACCTTACAAATTATGAAAAGGATAAGTTGAAAGAACTGGGAATGCGAGGAAAAAGAGAGTGTTTTACAGCTTTTGCCTGACATGGAATAGGATGATGTGCAGAAAACAAGAGTATTTAAAAAGGCATCAAGGAAATCAGATGTGAATCAAGCATCTGACGTACAAATGGATATCACTATAACAGGGGCGTCTTCAAATAATGACTAGGGAGGAGGCCAAAGCTCTGCACGTTTCTATAATAACTTGAACATTTTATTCTGGAATATATGTGGTTTCGTAGAAAAGGTAAATTAATTTGACTTTATTGAGTATCTAAAAACATTTTATAGTATCTGTCTAATAGAAAGTTGGGTTAATGATGCCAGTATTATTTGAATAACTATACTTGTTATGTTTGCAATGCAAAGATGTCGAAAAAGGTGGCAGAAAAATAGGCGGTCTTATAGTTTCTATATTGAAAATATCCTTTCAGCACTATTTAGCCGTTTATTGTAGATGTTATGAATATGGAATATTTTTTTGCGTTGATAAAAAAAAATGTTTTAATTTAGGGGTAGATGTTATTTTTGCGTGTTAATAACCCTGATAAGTACAGAGGCATTGCACTTATAGATACTTTAGTAAACTGTACATAAGCATATTAACTACACGTGTAACTTTTTATTCCGAGGCATTTTCTAAAATTACCGAGGCTCAGGCAGGATTTCGTTCTGGGTATTCAACCATTGACAATATATTTGTATTATATTCTATAGTAAGTAAATATTTATGTATGAAAAGGAAAAAAAGGTATGTCGCATTTATAGATTTCAAGAAGGGCTATGATTCTGTAAATAGATCTAAACTTTAAATGCATTGTTCCATCAGGGAATCAAGGGTAAATTGCTTATGTCTATACAAAGTGTACACAAAACAGTAAAAAATGTATGAGATGTAATAACACAAATACAGATACTTTTGATTGTCCTACTGGGCTGAGACAGGGCTGTAAACTAAGGCCTATACTGTTTTGTTTATTTATAAATGAATTAGATTTCTTTATAAGAACGCCTGTAACGCATGTAGTACAAAAAGCACGAGGCGAAGTTGAAATATTCCTTTTGATGTCTGTTGATGATGCAGGATTAATTTCTGACACCATTGGTGGCTTGCAGTCTCAGTTAAATTCTCAACAGCGATATTGTCTGGAATGGAAGGTAAATGTAAAAGTTGATAAAACATAAATTGTTGTCTTTAAAAATGGTGGTCAGCTCTCTATAAGGGAAACTGAGTGGTTTTATAATGATCAACTTATTGAAACTACAAATGCTTTTACGTATGTTGGTCTATATTTTACTTGTAAATTAACATTGTCTGAACAAATGACTATAAGACTAAAAAGGTATTAGTAATGCTTTTGAAAAATATATATGATTTACTACCAATGTCACATATAACATATTTCAAGATTTTTGACTCGAAGGTATGTTTAATTTTGTTATACGGGTCAGAAATATGGGGCCTGGAAGTTAGGGATTGTATTGAACGGGTGCATATACTTATATGCTTGCAAGAGATTCATGAATGTTTCTTTGAATTCATGCGATGCAGCTGTCATAGGTGATTGCGATAGATACCCGATATATGTATATATTCCTCAAAAAGATGTATTAAATCAAAGAGCTATAAAAATAATTATTTTATACTTCTTTGATTAAATTTTGGATAAGAATTTTTTATATGATTAATGATAGATATATTAAGAAATGCTGTCTTATGCTTAAGCGCTTAGATGAACATGGATATAAAAATCGGGCGACTGCATTAAGACTAAATCTATATAAGAATGGTTTTGGTTATATATGGGAGAGACCAAAAAGTAGAAAACCCAAATCTATTTATTACAACTTACGTTATTAGATTAAAAGACCAATACTGTATATGAAAAGTTGGAGTAACGAATGTTTTGAAAATAGGAAGTTAATGTTATACAGAAACTTTAAAAGCAGTTTTGATTTTGAAATATACCTAGATTGTATTGATATTGTAAACTTCTGGCGTAGTATTGCAGCCTTTAGGCCTTCTTCTCATCAACTGATGATTGAAAAAGGAAGACATATATTTGAATATCAAGAGATAAACTTTTGTTTTCGCATTTTTTAAAAACAAAATCACACTTTAAACTCGCCATAACTGTTTTGTCAGCAACAAACTGTTTTGCTCGCAACCGGTTAACGGCTGTGATAATTGGTTAGTGGTACATGTTCAAATATATCTTCTGACAAAGTTAGTATGACCATCAATCCCTTTATGTTAGATTTATATAAATATAAAGGGTTTTTTTTTTTAATAAAATAGAAATGTTAACTTTCAAAATAATACTCATATCTTGACCAATATGAACAGTTAATTATACATGTGTATTTAATCAAACCAGGATTTTAACTGCCAATTTAGAAAATAGAGAAAAGTGGAAACTATGCAGGTCGCTCAACACGACAAAAACGAAAATGTTGTAGGTTCGGTTTGATTGAGCCTGTTCATGGACCGTAGTGGAAATGCATAGGCAGTCTTTTTCAAGATTTTTGACATGGATACCAGATGACATGAAACCGTCTGTTACAACTGTAAGCATTTAGTTGCAAGATTTCCATAAAGTTAGAAACTATTGCACACCTCAAACGTAGTATTTAATAGACGACTCATTTAGTGTATGACTTGTGTACTACAAGGTTTATACTCCCTCAGTGTTTATTTTGCCGTCCGTTCCAAGGAATACGGTCCAAGAAAAAAGCATGAGTTGATAAAATTGTAAAAGAGAAGAACAAAACATGTGTAAAATGGAAAAAAGTAGAGAGAGAAGGAACGATAAAGAAAATCAATAGAATGGAATAATTTTATTATGCCATAAACATGACAAGATTCATGAGCATAGCGTGATATATCCACATACACTATAACAGCTAGTGGCGAGAAGAGTACTTTACCCACCAGTGAATGGAACAGTGTTGAACAAGAACAGAACAGAACATATTCTTTTATTTCATCCAGGCATTTTGCAATACAACATTAGTATAGCTCTTATGTCATAGTATAAATGCAACATAAACAATAGAATGGTTCCGACACTAGAAATAATGTTAAACAATAATAACAATTATTATTATTATTATTATTATTATTATATACCACATTTATATAGCACTCTTTTCATATAAAAATACGTTCAAAAGTGCTTTACATAAAAACATTTATATAATGTTCAATAAAAAATGGGAATTGAACTATTATAGAAGAAATTAAAATTACATTACGGTAATAAGATACCAAGCATTTTAAATTGGAAGGTAGGCAGATCAAAACATGAAACAAAAATACAATATCATAAAACATTAACTGACCTATCAAAGACACAGGTCAGAGCAGAATAGAACAGAAGATATCTTACATTTTGAACAGACAGAATTAAACAGTATGATGTCTGCGAAATGCATCACAGCATGCAAACCGACCCGGATGATTGGGTCAATCCCTACCTAAACGGTCCGGAGAACATCCATGATACATCCCACAGAAAAAAACACCGCCAACATTATTCTGTCACACTGGAGTTCTTAATTAAAGTAATTAATTGGCCGGCAAAGTACCTACATTATAAATCAGGTAATCAGTGAGATGTTAGTTGCCAAAGAATTGTATGAAATAATGCGTCTTTAGCGCTTTTTTGAAACTTTGCACGGTCTTGCACTCTCTTATGCCAGATGGGAGGGCATTCCATAACCTCGCAGCAGCTGTCTGAAAGCTCCTGTCACCAAATCGTATTGTTCGACATTTGGGCACCACTAGTTTTAATGCATTATTCTGCGATCTCAGATTTCTGGATGGTGTATATATTTCTAGCATGTTCGCTACATAAGCTGGTGATTGATCTTTGAGTGCCTTATATGTATGTGTTATAATTTTGTATTCTACCCTACATTGCACAGGAAGCCAATGGAGTTCACGCAGAACAGGCGTTATATGGTCGTATCTGGATGTTCTGGTTACGATTCTAGCTGCCGTGTTTTGGACATATTGCAGTTTGTTCATTGACCGTTTTGGAATTCCATATAGAAGAGAGTTGCAATAATCCAAACGTGATGTAACAAGAGAGTTGATTAGAGATTTGGTTGCGTTTGCGGTTATATATTGTCTGATGTGACTAATTTGCCGCAACTGTGCATAGGAATTCCTACACACACTATTCACATGTTGCTCCATCCTCATGTTCGAATCCAGGAAAGCACCGAGGTTCCTGACACTGCCTGATTGTTTGATTTCAGAGCCGTCCACTTTCACAGATATGTTTGAAACAGATTGTGTCTTGTGTTCAGATGAAAATATGATTAATTCTGTTTTTTCAGCATTGAGTTTCAACATGTTAGTATTCATCCAACTTACTATATCCTTTAAACAACTTTCAACGCGATGAATGGTCTCCTCAATAGACATTTTATTTATTGGTTTGAAGGATTGATATAACTGCGAATCGTCCGCATAGAAATGATTGTTCAGTCCGTGCTTTCTGCAGATAGCTCCGACTGGTTTTGTGTACATTGTGTAGTTCTTTGGCCCCAGGACAGACCCTTGGGGTACACTGTACTTCATTAGCACTGGTTGTGATAGCTCGCCATCTATGCATACGGTCTGGTAGCGGTCACTAAGGTATGACATCATCCATGCGAGTGGCTTGCCTGTAACACCAAAGTGACGTTCAAGGCGATGAATCAACGTCCCGTGGTCAATAGTGTCAAATTATCAGTGACATATTAACATGTAAATGGAGAGTAGGCCTTCATTTACCCATAAATAGTTAGAAAGTGCTTGTACATCTGATTGATCACTACATCTACTAAAAATTGTCAGCAAAAAAGAATGATTAATAATAAAAAAAGAATGTGTCTATCAGGGGGACATTTAGTAATTGACTGTGACTCAATGCAGACTTGGAGCGCCGGTATAAATTACAGTCTCCGGTACATACCGGATTAACTAAATTTGAACGAAAATATCTTAAATGTATATATTTTGTAACCATGGTGATACTAACCCTAACCTTTAGTCAGTATTTTATGCATATTGTACACTAAATGCATGCGGACATGCAAAAATATGCATATTTTTGCCGTGCGCTAGAACTGATAATCACTTTCGGGCATGCGCAGAAGACCGCTCCAAGTCTGCAATGAGTTACATCGTTTAGTAATTTAGTATAAGAGTGCGTTATATATACGCACCTGTAATAACCTCACAATCAATTCGCCGCGAAAAGTAGTACCTTTATTTCTGAATGTATCTATCTAGAACTATAGTAATATTCTATGAAAACGCTGTAAACATATTACAATTTGAAAAAAAACTTACAACTGTAACAGTTATGTTACATTTAAATGGATTATATGTGAAATATTTGTTTTTAAATGTTTAGGAGAATTGATTAGTTCTGCTCGTGAATTACGGGGATTTCGTGATTACTGTAGTCTACACTCGTGAACATACGACTTCATCATGCATGTCCAGTAAACAGGTCTAGGAAAGTGGAATATTTACAGATTATCTGTAAATTTACAGATAATCTATAAATTTACAGAATTTTCAATCTGTAAATTTACAGATTGTGTGTATGAAAACTGATGAAATTACATTTATCCTCAAAACCGCAGCTTGGAATTAATTGGTTTATTTACAGCATGCATAGATTAAGGTCATTTGTGGGTTTCAGCCATTTTTGTTGACATTGAGTTTTTGGCATTTTAAGAAAAATCAAAGTCAACAGAAATGACTGAAAGTTACAACTGACCTTTATTTATACATACCATAAGTAAATAAACTAATTTCAAGCTGTGATTTTGTGTCTAAATATAATTTTAGCAGTTTTCAAACACTTGATCTGTAAATTTACAGATTGAAAAATCTGTAAATTTATAGATTATCTGTAAATTTACAGATAATCTGTAAATACTCCACTTTCCTAGACCTGGTAAACAACTGACCCAGTGGCTTATCATAATCGGGGCACATAGACAAAACATTCAGCTTTTGACAGAAATTCATGCTGTTGTTTTCTCCATTCCATTGTTTATACACATGCTCATTATGATAGGATGTACAGTACAGAATAGCTTTGGTAATTTTTTTCATAATTAGTTTAAAATTTTACTAGATCTATGAATCACAATAATACCGTATTCAGGTTTAGCAATATCAGAAAACAACAGATAACAGCATCTTGACATGTCCAATACATGTTTTACTGTTTTACTAAAAATGAGTTGTCCCCCTTTAAATAAGAATGCCATTTGTAAACAATCGTCAAATTCTAGTACAGTACACCGGCACGATGTTGCAAATGCATCAAAACGAAGACATGTAACAGCTTTTTTAAAAATGTTGAGTTTTTAAAGGCGCTGAACTTTCCAGAAGTGTGGCCCTTCATGCAGCCCCTTTACGGAATTCAATACATATTATGAGTAAATTGACAATCGTTTTGTAGAATAATATAAATCGAGGGCTGACCGGGAAACTATTGTATCTGACATTTTGACCAAAAATGGTTTTATTGCATTTTCTTAAGCCTTTTATTGTCATACATCTACTGCAAAAATATTATAAAAACGTTCCAATAATTTCTTGTTCTTTTTTTAATAATGTGAAAATATTGTATCTGCAACCAGGAAGGTCTAATACGGGGAGTAGAAACTCCGTATAAATCAGTACATTTATCTGTACTATGCTGTCGTCCATACCTGTAAATATCAACCAGTCGTTAGCGATCGATATTTTGTTTTCGCCACTATCGATTAGCGCGTAATTAGCATATTACCTAATGTTAATCATGGAGCTATAACACTTATTGTTCAAAGGGTTTACCAGTCACATGTTAAGTGGCGATAATTAGATGATCAGAGATTGATCTAAAGGGATTCTGAAGCAAAAACAGCATGCGACTGCATGTGGTGATATGCTTAATTATTATGAATTAACTCGAGCTCACTTCCCTGAAGAAATATTTTACCACGTAACTTCAGACCTTTATCAAAGGGCCGATTTTTGTTGGATTTGAATAAAAAAAATGGAAAATAACAGAAAGCTGACACTTTTCTTAATCTTGTAGAGCCATAATTATAATTATTGTTTATAATGTCAGATTTCTACATACAGAAACAAACATTCTTCTTGAACGTAGGGAATGTTTCAAACGAAATTGTTGTTTAAACTCCAAAAATTAGTTTAATAAATTTAATCTTAAAACTGATGTGTGAAAAATACAATGTATTTAAATTAAAATAACAATATTTTTTTTAAAAAAGGCCGACAACGAAGTTACATTTAGTATTCCGAACTTTTAGATAAAACTGCAGAAAATCATCTAGGTTTAACACGCATTTAAATGGTGAAGAACACAGCAATATCATAAACAAATATTTTCAGGCAACAGTTTACAGTTTTGACTTGCTATTTTCATTAAAATATGTCCTAATTTTTTTATTCTAAATACTCTGAATCAACAAGGCAAATATCATGTAAAAAACGACATCTTTCTCTCTGGGTAAGACAAGTCTAGATTTAGCCATTTTCACAGGGCGAAAAGTAACATTAATGTAGATATTTTCCATTTAAAAACAGATGCAGGCAATAATTTCATGGCAGAACTTTTATTTTCAACAAAAAATTCAACAAATGCTTTCCCAGATTTTCACTGAAAGGACGAGTTAAACTGTAAGGCGTAAGTGTTTGAGTAATAGCAGAATAACCTACGGCATACGCTTCGATTGGACGACAGCATCAGATAAGATAAATGCCAGTTTCCAGTCCCCGTATCAGTTGTTCCAGCTGCAACCATCAACTTCTTAAAAGTTCTTTGACCGGGAAACTATTGTATCTGCCTGACCTAGCACATACAATAGTTTCCCGGTAACTTTTCCTGTTACAGTCTCAATTTGAAAAAACATTATTTGTGATATTATGGTCTGTAATTTAAACACCAAACAAGGAGAAAACTTGTTACTGTTGTTCAGGTTTTATGTGAATATTAAAGAACTAAAATAAATAATAGTTTACATTAACATTTTCACATAATGTGATACAGATACAATAGTTTCACGGTAACTGCAAACACACTGGTTATGAAATACAATGTTGTATGTGCAAACTTGTATGGGGGTGTCAGGTCTTGATTTACTTAGAACAAGTGAATCTTTCATGCAAACAGTGAAGTCCCTAATCATACATCACATTCTGTTGCATCTGAGGTTGGTCTTCAGCGTTTGCCAAAGTCCTCATTCACAGATTGCTAGGCATGAATTGTTTAAACAAAACCTGTCCAGAAATGTTTGTGAGGTGACCCTCTACCAACATGTTTCTACCAAGATATTTCAAGCTGTTCTTAAAATCACCTCTTTTACATACACTAATGTAGGAAAATATTTGAAAATATTATCTAGTCTAAAACCAAGAAGCCAAGAGCTTATACATTTGGTAAATTGGTATCACTGAGGTGAGCGTTTCACGACTCTGTGGATCCTCGTGTTATTTTTATTGTTGGAAAATTGTTACTATTTTTTCAGAAAGAACTTGGCTTGTAAGCTTCAAAGCCAATTTCCCCAATTAATGCTGAATACTATTACATAATTGAGCCATGTCATGCAAAAAAGTGTCTTCATGACTGAGTAAATTTCTGTCAAGACTTACTGTAGATCCAGGCTTTCCTGTGAATTTTAAATAGGATCAGAAAATTGCTTCTTGAAAAAGTTTAATAGGTCTATTGTAACTTAGCAAACACTGTGGGCCCTGATCAGACTGATCTGGGCCCACACTGTTTGCAAAGTCCTGAAGATTACCAAAGGCAGTTGTTAGTGTGACGTGGCTCTATTATCACCATGTTAATTCATACAGTCATGGCTTACATTTTAATGGCTATGGACTTAATTTTGTACATACTTTTATGAAAATATAGAAGACAGAGTTAGCCATGTGTCATTCTGTTATGTGACATAATGGCTTATCTTGTTGCTTTTTCTTGTCCTTTACTTTTGAAAATGGCAGCATGACCAAATTAGGTCAATGTTGCATTACCTTAGTTCCCTTTGTGACTCCTCTCGGATTATGCTATTCTGTCACATGGGAGGGTTGTATGCTTCGGAGAGGGTAAGGACATGACAGAATGCCTAAGTATAAATATTCATTTATCACACATGCGTGTGGTCATGTGCTTGCTTTCTGGCTTTTCATTTTGCTGTCTGTCATTTTTGAAATTTTAGCCTCAAATATTGATAAAGGTGATTAAGTTATTGTAATAAACTGAAGTTCTGTTAAAAACATCTTGTCGGTTTTGTCCTTTTTTATTTGTACTAAAACGATTTAAATTTTTGAGTGTATATGAATACCTTTGTCCAAAAAAGAAAAAGAGACAATGTCATGTAGAAATCTCTGTTTTCAGCAATCTTTTTGTCAAGAAATGAATACAAATAAGGTTATGTCTTTAGAGCACCAATAAGTTCCTTTCTGAAACATCACTGACTATGTTTAAAGCATGAAAATTGCAGTTCTGCAATTTTTTATTAAAAATTTGAAAAAAAAATTCGCTAAGGCCATAAAAACATTAAAATTTTAGGGTCGGACCAACCATTTTGGGTAGGTCGGAATACTGTAAACAAACAATGGAAACAAACAATTTTTTTATGCCTTACACAGTCACTTCAAAAGCAACAGAACTCTGTAACCATGCCACTGCACATCAATATTGGCTATAAGTTAAAACACAAAAGTGCTGTAACATTACTGAAAAAATGACAGTGGAATTCACGGACTGTCCTGAAAAATTAAATTCTTGTTGAAGATTTGGGAGGGGTGAAACTGGTCCAAATTTAACCAACATAGCTGTGCATCTGCGCAGTCTGGTCAGGATCCATACTGTTTACTTTTTGCAATTAGAGAAACTTACAACAGTTAGCAAGCAGTAAAGATTTTGACCAGACTGCACAGATGCGCAGACTGGTCTGGATCCACACTGGTCATAAATGCTCTATGTTGGTTTTCTCATGCTGCAGCTCATTTCCCCCTTGTATAGCTTTATTTTAGCATAAATTAATTTCTTGATTTCATATATGAAATTTATATCCGGATGTAATGAAATGTGTACAGTCAAGTATTAATGCATATGCTTGCAAAGAAACCAAAAAGAAAAACAAAAATAATTTAAGGTAATGATAAACATATTTTTATTTTATTTGACCATTATTACTGGCTTAAGGTATTGTTTAGTTTAATTCATTTACCAATTTATCGATGGAAATACAAAAATTTAAATAAAGATAAGCAATAATTCAATGAGATAATAATAAAAAATGAAAAAATAATTCAAGTGCAGATACAATAGTTTCCCGGTCATTAGAAAGAAAATACTGTATCTAACACTATTTTCATTGTATATTTGTAATTTATATTATTTATAAGTAAAACAATAATTCTATGCTTAAAGCAATATGAATTTTATAAATAATATTTAATGAATAACGCAGAAACAATAGTTTCACGGTAATTTTTTAAATTCAATGTCATTTTGAACGTGAAACTATTGTACGTGACACTTTTTGCTAAATCTTAAAAATAAATTATTTGAGTGCATTTTAAAAGCTAACATATTATTTCTTATTTCAATTGATAATGATTTACTAAGAATGGTAATACTTAGCTGTGTTTTTTTAAGAAATATTCAGTTTTTTCTTTCTCCTGTAAAATTTACAAAAATGCAGATACAATAGTTTCCCGGTCAGCCCTCGAAATGTCTTATATGCTGTTAAATTTTCTTGTAGAACTTTTGTCTCCGAAACATGGACCCATATCTTAATTAAAGTAAACCCTGGGAGAGAAAATATGAAGGTCCCAACTGCGTTGAACCAGCGGCAGGCCGGACCTCAAGATCTGTAGGTGTCCACATCGCTAAAGGGTTAACCAAACAGCAAAGCTGTTGGAAGTGTCCTATAAACCTAATATCACTACACTTCTCCCCCTTTACTTTTCAGAGCTTACCAGCTGTCCAGAATGACACTCCATGCCCACGCATGAGTCCGTCAAACACTTCTGACACCATTAAAGTAAACCCTGGGGGAACCCAAGGTCCCTACTGTGGCTTGAACCCCAGACCTTGTGATCCGTAGGCAGGCACTCAACCACGTCACTAAAGGGTTAACCCAACAGCAAGGCTGTTGGAAGTTAATTATAAACCTACTGTCACTACTGTAACAGTACAGTGAACTCGCCTATTCCGAACCAGTCTATAAATTGACTAAATTCCAAGCTTTTAAGCAGCCGTCGCGCATACATCAAGAAAAACCGTAAGCTATGTTTTGGTTTTATATCTAATGCATGAAACTAATAATTCATTGCTGGTAAATGTTCAAGTTATTCTTACATAATCCATATTTGCAACATTGTCCAAATGCTATATTTTTTCTTATGTGGAAATCTGATGAATGTAAACAAAAATGTCAGATTTAAGAAGCACTTGCGTTCTAATTTTTTAACGAAATGAAACGTGAGGGAGATTCAAAACAAGGAAATTTCACGCACTTTCCAGTCATATATCCCACATTAAAATCAACTTGACCAGTAAGATGCCTAAAAAGGAAATATAGATGGCATACATTGTGCCTATTCCGAATCACACATTTTCAGTTCTGTTCTGTTGCATATTGTTTAAGGATTGCAGAAAAAATGCCGATTCAATGTGTCCAAAATATCAATTTATGTTATTATTTTTACTCATAGCCAGATGTTAAAGAAAAAGGCGGAGGTATTATTATACCATGGTATTATTTTATTCACACGAAGGACAAGTCAGCCTACATGGCTGTTTTAAAACAGCATATTTCAATAGTGCCAGAGAAGGATGTTATGCCTGTCGTTTTAGTCATTTAATTGGCCTTAAATGCGATTATTTCTATTCATAACATACAGTAATATCAGTTTTTGATTCAAGATGGTAGTTTTATGTTGTTGTGGATAGTAGTAAGAAAACCATTTCAGGTCATTTGTGGTGATTCGGAATAGGCGAGTATGACACGGATTACGCACAGTGCCAGTCTGATCAATTACAGAAATCTGTTACAAACAATGTTTTGTTTCGAATTTCTTTTCACGTTATTTTGATCGTGACATATTTGTCCAGCATTTAAGATGAAAGTTATATTTTAAATATAAACTTGATGAAGTAAAACGATAAAAAATTAAAAACTGGTTCGGAAAGGGCAAGTTCGCTGTATTCTCTTCAAAAACATTCAGATCAAATACTGTTCATTTACTGATGTTTTTTTTACATACATGCTGATTGAGTCAGTAAAGTATTGCCTCGATTTTCATTTGATGAAATATGAAAAATACCAAAACAAGCAAACATTTAAAATATATGTCAGAATGTCTGTCTGCATGCCAGGAAAAAAATTATATGAAAATTTATACAAAAATTCAAGTCAAAATACATATTATCAACCTACCGTCTACACCCTAAAATGCGCTATACCCTAAAGCACTGTATTACCCTACAGCATACAAAGAAATCAAATAAAAATGACACTAAAACTATGCCATAAATTGATGTTTTGTTTGTCTCACAGACCTTAAAGGGAATTCCTATAGTTTTTTATGCGCATCTTTCTGCACAGCCGACACTTTCTATGGAAAACTGAACTGAAGTCAACATTTGTTGAAACATGTAACAGACAATCTTAAATATGAGGAATCTTGAATGAAATAACATTTTTGATAAGTTTTATCAGTAATCAAATGTTGATACTGGTTTATGTTGTATTGTCAAGTATCATGCCTGACAGGTATTTTGCTATTTTTGTGGTTGTGTTTTCACATCGCATTTTAGTACAAAGACTGTTGTTCATATAATATAAGACAATTGACTTAGCACTGATAAGACAATATCACCTTTCAGATTATCTAGTATTCAATTATAGAAAGAATTAAGAATTTTTAAAACTTTTTTTTAAGTTTTAGCAGACATACATGTAATCAATTTGGCCAGGTTCATGCCATTTCCGTCCGAACAGGTGTTGTATTCTAGCGGTTTTAACATAAAATTTAGCCTGGTGACCCATACATTTTTAGCCATTTTTATGCTCACAATACAATTACACAAGAAAAACAGGAAAAAATTCTATCAAAGAGTTTTTTCAAAATTAAAAAAAATATTCTTCACTATGGGTATTTTTCGTTGAAAAAAGTTCACAAAAGTAAATATGAAACAATATTTTTTTTTCATTTGTACCCATTATTGTAAGGATAGAGTATTACAGATATGCCTATGATATCAAATAAGTATAATAATAAAATCTGTAAAAAGAAAAAAAACGTATTGTGCTGTCTTGATGTATATTTTGGTTGGTATTTATAAAAAAGCAGAAAATTACGAAAATGTTGAAAAATCGCTGGCAGTTTCAGCAACAGTTGGTGTGTTCAAAACACTTTTTCACAAAAACAAGCCTGGTGACCTATTGTTTTTATTTGTTCATTGTTTTCAGCACAAAATTTCCTATCATATTTGTGAATTTAAAAAAAGACACATGTGTATGACTCCCAATTAACACAGGGGTTTTTTTTATTCTATAGCAGAGGCCGAATATCGGCCTCGTCCCCCAGCCGAGGATTTCCCCCACAGCCAAGGATTTCCCTTACCGCAGTCGAAATTCCCCTACGTCCGAAATTCCCCCCTCCAAAATCGTAAACAAAGCAATGGAGATTACTCCCAGCGATTTTCCCGACCGAATATCGGACCCGTTCACAACTGCAGACGGTCTTTCACAATTTTCAATGGGTGTGAAAACCTTTAGAAATAGTAGAAAAATGTTAGAAGAGCGTTCAGTGGACCCGAGGTTCCGGTTTTGACCAGCGAAAATCGATAAAAACTCGTATCTGACCCGCACATAATATGCCGTGGGCGTCTGCTTGTCTTTCGGTAATACTCTTAGTCTTTGATGCGTAACGAGTTCGAAAGCTCTGCCCCTTGTCAATCAAAATCCCAGTGAACTTCATACTGTTTGTCGACACCAGCGTAAGTATGACAGTAGGCGGAGCGTCGTATGTTAATTAGCTACTGACAGATGTCAATCACGCCACGCGCTGACTGACACGTGGTTATCATCAGTATGTAATATAGATGATTGATAAACAATGCAGCGTCAGATTATCGTGTTTGTACCTCTTGTTAATTAGCGGTAACAGCTTATGCTGTATTGTGTAATATGTGTTGTTAATTTAAAGTAATTATTTTATGTGCTTGATTCGATTAAATAAGCCGGTCGGCCGTTACGTAAATTTATTATCTTTGCCGAGGTATTTTGCTAGAGCAAAATAAAATATAAATGTTTTAAGTAATCAGATATTATAAGTATGGAATAGTTCTGGTGAAAAGATGAAATTTAAAACGGGTATTTTATCAAGAATTTTTAATGTTTGCTTTCGTTTTTTCATATTTGTCACACGTTTTCGCGATCATGATTTTCGGACTTTTTTATCCTTTCTTACAAGATTTTCTAGTACAATTGAAATAAAAAGCCAACAAAAGTATGCATTTAATAATAATATGATGACTCTTGCAAAAGCAACTCTTATTTTAAAGCATTTTTTTGTGAATAAAAGCATGTGACCTTTAAATATTCAATGATTTGAGCATTTCAACTCTCCCCACCCACCTTGTTACAATGATAAGTGAACATTAGTGCAAGTCCATCTATTGCTAAGTGACAGTGTGTATAGTTGCTAAAAGTTGCAAGAATATGTAATAAAAAGATAGTTTAAAGTGTTTATTATGCATAATTATAAATTCCTCCCTGAGTGAAAAAAATCCCCCAAAACTGCTCGTCACGCGCTATTTCCTTCCCCCAATGACAGGCTGGGGCCTCTTCCCCCAGTCGTAAAAAAAACCCCTGTAACACCCCCGATCGTGTCACCAAACACTAATCTTGACAGCGTGTATTGTTTAACGCAAAGCAAAATTTAATATACTGTACAAAATAATTGGGTCCGCAGATTCGCTGCTCCAACTTAAAAGTTTACAAAAAAATCGTTTTTGGGCAAATCATTGGGGCCGCGTCTGCGGCCCGTGCGGCCCTAGTTCCGACGCCCCTGACTATTCAGCAGCCTTGTCAATTGAATGAATACAAAAGTCGAAAAAGGGGCATAATTTTATAAAAATGCAAAGTAGAGTTATTGGACCCTGAATAAGGCCAATTACACCACTATAAATAACAGTTGACGTAAAACTGGTCTCACATTGAATTGTTTTTAGAATGTTAAAAACTGTTTCAAGTGAAATTACTGGAGCTTCTATACATTTATTGAATGTAACATGAATGATTATTGTTCATTATATTGAACACACACAAAAAAAAACGTATGTATTCTTTGTATTGGGTTACACATTAATTATGATAACAGTTTATTTTGCTGATAGTCATGTAAATAGTAAGAAAATACTGGAGACTTGAGATGCGATTCAGTACCCCTAAAATGCACCAGATCTCGCCATTAATGAGCCTTTTTTTTTTTAATTTTCAGGGGGAGACCCTCATACCCCTCTTACGGGAGTGAGTATCCCCCTCCTTTACCTACTCCCTTCACGGCCCCAATATCAAACACCTTCTGATGCCCCTGATAGTCAAGCGATGCTATCCTCCAACAGCTCTTGTTATGTTTTAAAGGTGGTCAGTGATGTTACAAATCAACTTACTGATACTTTAGAGGCATAACCTCTTTATTTGTATTCATTTTTTGACACAAAAGTAATTTCTGTAAAGTTTAACTTAATAAAAAAATAAAATAAAACAATTTCGACCTACCTTTAGTACCATAATTTTTTTAGCATGTTACCTGAAACAAAGAATTTTTTAAGCCTTAATTACCTCCTGTTTTTCCTACTATTTTGTCCACAAACCTTTTTTTTTTTTTTTACTATTTTTTGTGTAGGGACCTCCTTCTTTTCTCCTACGTTTTTGCAAGGCCATACTGGAAGGCTAGAAAGTGTCATAAACTGTTGCTTAAATATGATTTATGGCCTTTAAGAAGTAGAAACCCCTCCCAGAGTAAACTGTTGTTTTATAATTTAACCCCTAATAAACATTAAACCTCTAAAACAACAAAATCCTTTTATCCCAACACTGTTTGTTTATAGCATTACAATTTATACATAATCAAAGTCTCAAAATTGTTTTTATGGCATATTGTATGAGAATGCATTTTATTTTTAGGATTCTGGGAGTTCAAAGGTCACAAGTACAAACTGCACAGAGAAATGGGATGATGGTTGTAAATCAACTTGTGAGTGTGTTGATGACAAGATAGGTCACCGTGGCCCAGTGGTTAAGGCATCTGCCTCAGGATCAGGAGGCCGAAGGTTCGAGCCCCATGGAGAGCGTTCGTCCGGGGGATGTTTGTCATGGGATTCATTTGGAAAAGGCCTGTTTGTGAGCCGCGAGCTAGTTAAATGAATGGTTACTGACTTCTATCCGCCTGGCGCCTGGCATAGTGGTAAGAGTTGGGAGGTAATTGGTACGCACAATAAAGGGTGTCTCATAAGCCAAACTGGCTGGTCCATTCCTTTCAATAGGGGTGACACTATAATAAACAAGACCTTTTTAGGAAAATATGCTTGCATTTTAACACAACTTTCACTCTGTTTTTATTACATGTTTCATTAAATTTTGTAAGTGACATACATTTATATTGCGTTTTTTTGTTTTGAATCTGTTTGATATTTTGTAGTCATCTGAATAAACAAGTGAACAAAATCTTTGGAATATTCCTAAATTTACAAATATCTGAACTTAAAGTTGCAGCCTCAGTAACTATTGGGAATTCTTTAAGTTCATCCTTTTAGCCCATGTTGAATTGGTAGGTAAGTTTGGAAAAAAATCTTTTTTAATATGTTTTAGTAGACACAAAAGAAAATGAACCCCCCCACTTTCCTTTGACATATGTTGTTGGTAAATTGTATGTAGTATTTGACCACACTGAGAGAAATGAACCTGTGTAAAGTTACATTAACCGATTTGGACCAAGGGATGTAACTCCCATAATGTTGCAAGGTCTTATCTCATGTACTTTATGTAATTTTATGTTTCATTTCAGATGCCCAACATGTGTGAACTTGCCATCAAACTGTCTGCTGGTAAGAGATGCTGCAAAACCCTGCCATTAAATCTCCACCTGTAGCCCCGCACCATCTCCCCTAATAACAGAGGGACCAGGACTTCAGCACATGACTACAGTACAAACACAGAGACCACAAAGTATTATATATGCATCGGCAAATTTTCTTATGATATTGTAATCAAAATCATACCAGAACTACATTCTTATAAACATTAATTGTAATTACAAACTTGGTAAAAGTTTTGAATTGGCAATTATGAGATAATATTATTATAAAAGTCATGTTTACTTACAAAATGATATCTTCAATTGTTTCAGAAGTATGTTAGCATGCTTAATGACAAGTTTGTGTTTCTCATTTAGTCAATTGAACATATAGTTGAGATTGACATAATATGATGTAATAAGAAATATCGACCTTTTTCATCCCCTGCCACGAGTGTTGGGGGGTGGTGATAGGAATGGTCTCAATCCGTCCTGCTGTCCGTCTGTTCGTCCATAACACTTTCATGTCCGCTCCATATCTCCTAAACCCCTTGAAGGATTTTCATGAAACTTGGATCAAATGATCACCTCAAGACAATGTGCAACTCACGAGTCAGCCATGTTGGCTCAAGGTCAAGGTCACAGCTCAAGGTCATAGGTTTTAGCCTTCCATTTCCTGTCCGCTCTGTATCTCCTAAAGCCTTGAAGGAATTTTATAAAACTTGGGTCATATGATTGCCTCATCAAGACAATGTGCAGAGCTTATGAGTCAGCTGTGGTGGCCCAAGGTCAAGGTCACAACTTAGGGTCAAAGGTTTCAGCCTTCCATTTTGCTCTGTATCTCCTAAACTTCTTGAAGGATTTCATGAAATTTGGATCAAATGATTACCTTATCAAGACGATGTGCACGATTCATGAGTCAGCCATGTTGGTTCAAGTTCAAGGTCACAAGTCAGGGCCAGAGGTTTGAGCCTTTTATTTTGCTCTGTATCTCCTTAACCCCTTGAAGGATTTTCATGAAACCTGGGTCAAACAATCACCCCATTAAGATGATGTGCAGAACTCATCAGTCAGCCATGTTGTCTCATGGTCAAGGTCACAGCTCAAGGTCATAGGTTTTAGCCTTCCATTTCCTGTCCGCTCTGTATCTCCTAAAGCCCTTGAAGGAATTTTATAAAATTTGGGTCAAATGATTGCCTCATCAAGACAATGTGCAGAGCTTATGAGTCATCTGTGGGCGGCCCAATGTCAAAGTCACAACTTAGGGTCAAAGTTTTGAGCCTTCCGTTTTGCTCTGTATCTCCTAAACCCCTTGAAGGATTTCATGAAATATGGGTCAAATGATTACCTTATCGAGACGATGTGCACGATTCATGAGTCAGCCATGTTGGTTCAAGTTCAAGGTCACAATTCAGGGTCAAAGGTTTGAGCCTTCCATTTTGTGTCTGCTCTGTATTTCCTAATCCCCTTGAAGGATTCATATGAAACCTGGGTCAAACAATCACCCCATCAAGACGATGTGCAGAACTCGTGAGGCAGCAGTGGCTGGTCAAGGTTACGGCTTAGGTTCAAAGGTTTGAACTTTCCAATTTGTGTCTGCTCAGTATCTTCTAAACCCCTTGAAGGATTTTCATGAAACTTGGGTCAAATGATTACCTTATCAAGATGATATGCAGAGCTCATGTGTCACTCATGTTAGCTCAAGGTCAAGGCCACAACTTAGGATCAATGGTTTGAGCCTTCAATTTTGTGTTCACTTTGTATCTCCTAAAACCCTTTGAGGATTTTCATCATAGTTGAGTCAAATTATCACCTTATCGAGAACTCATGATTCAGCCATGTCAACTCAAGGTCAAGGTCACAACTCGAGGGCAAAGGTTTGAGCTCTCTGTCTCCTAAACCCCTTGAAGGAATTTCATGAAACTTGGGTCAAATAATCAACTCATCAAGACAATGTGCAGAATTCATGAGTCAGCCATGTCATTTCAAGGTCAAAGTCAAAGCTCAAGGTCAAAGGATTACCCTTTCACTATCCATAACAGTGGCAGGGGACTTAGCTGTCTTTCAGACTGCCTTGTATATAATAAAATGTCAGGGACTTATCACAATATACATGAAAAATTGAGATGGTGTTGTATGTGACATTAGTTGACAGACATTTGCAGTTATGATATTTAATAATTTCTATGATCAGTTTGTTTATCAGTTGTACCAGATTTCCAGCTCTGCCTGCAGAATGTACTTTGGTACCTAGCCCAAGTGGCACATTATGCTGCAAGGAACCAAACTGTAATTTTAGCTCCACTATTCGGAGAATAGGGGTGCTTTTCTACTCGCCTCGGCATCAGAATGAGCTTTCTTGGTTAAAGTTTTTCAGCAGCCTTTGTTTTTCTTTGTTACTATTGCTTATATATTACTGAAACTTCACATTACAATTAATAGCATTCAAACAAAGTATGTGCAGGGGCTGGGCCCATTATACCCAAAGTGAAGGTCACCAAGGTGTTATACTTGAATTATTTTTAAGGTTAAAGTTTTTTGGCAACCTTTGGTTTTCTGTCATATCTTTGTTACTATTGCTTATATCTTACTGTAAGTTCACATTAACATTGTCAAGCATACAAACAAAATCTGTGTAGGGGCTGGGCCCATAATATTTAAGGTCAAGGCCATCACGGTGTTATACTTAGGTTAGTTTTACTGCCAAATCGCCAAATAGTGGAGCACACTGTCTTAAGGACAGCTCTTGTTACCCATGTTACCCATACAGCCAATGATTTACACCACCAGCATCACCACCTACAGGATTAACAGTATTTCCTTTATCTTTACAACCATCAGGAATGACAATTTCCCCAACACCGGCTGGTTCCACTGTTAGTATGCAGTAGGGGTTTCAACACCTTCAGGATCCACATTCTTCCCACCATCACTGTCAGCTGTATCATCAACACCAGAATGTATAGGTAACATTTTCAGTGACATTTTTAGCTTTACTATACAAAGTATATGGATAGCTATATTTTGCCGTCCTTCCACCTTTATACCTTAGTTAAAGTTTTGATGCACATGATGGATTTGCTTCAAACTTTAAAATTAATCCTCATCATCACCCACATCATCTGGCACAAGGGCCATAACTCTTGACCAATATTTGATGAATTTCCTCTGCCTTTTTACTTAGAATTTCAGGTTAAAGTTATTGTGCACTTTCACTCTATCTCAGATTTTATTAAATAGATTTGATTCAAACTTAAAACATCATCACCCATTTGACACAAGGTTCATAACTCTGGCACCATTATTTTTAGAATTATGCCCCTTTTTTACTTAGAATATTAGGTTACTTTTTGTGCATTTTGACCACATCATCAGCGACATCATTTTATACAAGGGTGATAAGTATGGCACAAGTATTACATGAGTTATACCCCCTGTTAACACAGGATGGCTGTAGAGTGAATGGTAATTTTGCACATTACTTATGTTTTTCTGCATAATGTTGCAACTTTAAATAGATTCATGAAAACTAAAAAAAAAAAGGACAAGCTGTAATTGTACATTATCAGTTTGTTACATTAACTGTATAACACAACCTTGCTATGCTCTGCAGACATATGGTTTTAGTTTGTCATGATGTACTACACAAGGTTTCTGACGTAACCCTTGAATACGGTACAAAATGCTACTAATTTTTGTTAAAACTGTATAGGGACCCTTCCACAGTCTCGTGAATTTACTATTTGGCTGACTTTCCTTTGTGGGTTATAATACCACACCTGATCACCTACATCATACTGTTGAAAGTTAGTATCGAGGTCATATTTCTTTTTCATGACCTCACTAGAGACTTTAAGCTTGTTCCTAGCATATTCATATATTTCTACTATTCTACTTTCCAAGGCATTTACATAATCAGAACCATATTTTAATCTCGTTTCAGCATTTTCTTATTCAGGCTGTCCAAATACAAGATCAATTGGGAGCCTTATTTCAGAGCCATAGACCATAGATGCGGGTGTGACACCAATGGCTTCATGCACAGAACTACAATGGGCCATTAAACATAAAGGTACATACTTGTCCCAGTCATTTCTGTGCTTGGACACAAATACTGTTAGCATGTCAAGAATACTTCCGTTTACAGGCTCAATGAAACCTGAACTCAGCGGTCAAAATGGGGTATTTCTAGTCTTTTTGAATACCTAGAAGTTTACGTAACTCTGGAAACAACTTTGACTCAGATTGCGCTCATTGATTGGTGTGAATAGAAAGGGGTATGCCAAACCTTGAAAGTACATTTTCAGTTAATGCAGTAGCGACTGTTATTGTTTCTAAATTCTGTAATGGCACTGCCTCTGACCATTTTGTACAATAATCTGATACTGCCATTAAATACTGATTATTGTTCGCAGTTTTACCAAGTGGGCTTACAAAATCTGTAGCTACTCTTTTTCATTTAGCACCAGAGGTGAACTATTTCATAGGGGCCTTAAATTTAGTTTTTGGCATTTTTCGAGATGCACATACACTACATTTTCTACACCACTTCTCCACTGCATCACGCACACCGTAAAAGAAAAATTTCTGTCTTATTCTTTTCAAGGTTTTCTTCATACCTAGATGTAAACTGGTCAGAGTTGTGAGATTCCGACAATATAAACTCGGTCACCCTAAGCACCCCTTATTTCTACAATGAATTAATGATATGAATAATCAGCCTAAGGTCAACCATGGCAGTCAAGTTGCGACTACTACCGTAGATACCCATGTATAATGCGCAGTTTTTTGACCCCCGGGACCACCCCCGAATCGTGGGTGCGCATAATATACAGGTATAGACAATTTTCCTACTTCAAAACAAGTTTGTTACCGATGTTCGCCATTTTGGTAAAGGGAAACTACTCCCCGCGCTTACTGTCTCCGCTAAAATCTAAGATTGCCGTTACGTTCCGTAAAAGATCGAAATTGTTTATTTTTCTTTGAAACAAAATTAATTTCATATAAATTTAAAAGTATTTTGACGAAAGAAATGTTTATAAATCACAAAAATTATGATACTAATTAAAGATCGAGAATTATCTTTAACCGAGATCAAACTGTGAACAACATAATTGACACGAGGTGACACGTTAATTGCCGGTAATTACTGGCTTTATGATCGTGACAAAAAGACTATCACACCTTTTGTTATCAGTTTGAATTGAGAAGCTCATGTCATTTTGAAAGATACCATTCCGAAATATTGAATCAGCTGCTATTTATTTATTCAAAATAGTGAATTAAAAAAGGTAAAACAACAAATATAACAATAATTTACTGGTTTTATTTTCGAGAAAACAAAAATCGATAGTAACGTGAGACTGATGCTGCTCTCCGCCGCGGAGATAAAATTTATTACCGGTGTCGATGTAAACTCTACTTTCGTTTTCCATCCACCTCAAAAATTGACCAAAAATTTATTTTTTCTTTTTTTTTCCCAGGATTTTGGACTAAGATCGGGGGTGCGCATTATACACGGGTGCGCATTATACATGGGTATCTATGGTATATTAATCACCACTTGGGTTATTTGGTATAAAGTTATTAAATCTGTTCTGCAGCCTTGATTGATAAAGATACATATTAACAGTTGAACTTTCCTTACCAGCAACCTGTATCCAGAAGCCACCTGTCTTAAGCAGCCAGATTGTGTTGTACCCTTTGTTGACTGCTTAACACAGGTTTGACTGTACTATTATCATACTTCAGGTGTGCAGCATTCCAGATTGTTCTACTGCAGTGTACCATGCAGAGAAATGTGTCAGATATATGTTGTCTCTGTCCTGTCTGTGTCTTCAGTAAAACACCAACACTATTTTCTCCACTGGTATCCCAGGCCCAACACCAAATAGCTATGCCAGCCCAATTCCTAGATATTCCAGCTAAACACCTAGTTCAACAGCAATACCATCCTGAAGCCCAGCACCTACAGTGTGGGAAGCCCATTGTTGGACCCAAAATTGAAGCCCTGTCTGCAAACATAGGTAAATATTACTTCTTACTTAAGAAATAATAAATCTGTTCCTATATTTTATCAGTAAATAAAATATGGGCAGGAGTTTGGATGCATCATAATTAAATCACAAGTGCATAGCACAAGTGATTTAATTATTTGCATCCAAATGACTGTCCATATTTTATTATACAGTTATCAACTTTTTCATAGGTTGATATCAGGATTTATCAACCCGAAAATAGTTATATTCATCGAGCCGAAGGGTTGATAAATCCTGATATCAACCTATGAAAAAGTCAATAATTGTTTTATTACATGAATAAATGTATAGTCAGTCTTGTTCTTATAATTGTATCTTTAATAAAGAAATAAGGAATAAATTTAGACCAAATCAGGTTGATATTGGTTTTCCAAGCACCTACTTCGATCTATTTTTATTTTCATACTATTTATAACCCAAGATAAGTTAATATGATATGTACTTATTACTTTTCGAACCGTTTTCAGCAAATCGAAGAAACAACAGAATACAATCATGTAATAATAACTGATAAAATTATTGGCGTATGCTTATTATTTGGATTCTAACAACACAAATTATTCGCATTTTACAGTACTACATTTTCAGCCTAATATGTCATTCAGATCCCATGCTGTAACAATTTACCCCCATGGTTAAAAAGTGTTGCATAGCCAACCAAACTTTTAGAAACTAGTTTTTAGCTCACCTGAGCATGAAGTGCTCAAGGTGAGCTTTTGTGATCACCCTGTGTCCGTTTTCTGTCATCGTCTGTCCGTCCGTCGTCAACAATTTGACTGTTAACACTCTAGAGGTCACAATTTTAACCTAATCTTAATGAAACTTGGTCAAAATGTTACTCTCAATAAAATCTTGGACAAGTTTGATACTGGGTCATCTGGGGTCAAAAACTAGGTCACCAGGTCAAATCAAAGGAAAAGCTTGTTAACACTCTAGAGGTCACAATTTTGGCCCAATCTTTATGAAACTTGGTCAGAGTGTTACCCCCAATAAAATCTTGGATGAGTTCGATATTGGGTCATCTGGGATCAAAAACTAGGTCACCAGTTCAAATCAAATGAAAAGCTTGTTAACATTCTAGAGGTCACATTTATGACTGTATCTTCATGAAACTTAGTCAGAATGTTAATCTTGATGATCTTTAGGTCAAGTTCGAATCTGGGTCATATGGGTCAAAAACTAGGTCACCAGGTCAAATCAAAAGAGAACCTAGTTAACACTTTAGAGGCTACATTAAAATTTATGACCATATCTTAATGAAACTTGGTCAGAATGTTGATCTTGATGATCTTTAGGTCAATAGGTCAGATGAGCGATACTGGGCCTTCATGGCCCTCTTGTTTTAACATAATTTTGAGATGTATTTATAAACAAATAATCTAACAGCTCGCAAACTGTTTATCAACAGAATCATCAGCTTTTGTTACTTGACCCAGTTTTTTGGCCCTGCACATAAGTCGGTACGACTTTTTATAAGTTTTTGAAATGTTGTTTGGTGCTAGATGTATGTAATGGAACAGAAGTAGAATCTCTTAAGTTACAGTCATAGGGGTAAAATGTAATACTATCAGCCAACTATATTTAATCAAAGATTCATATATAGGCTGTTTGCTATATCTTTATAAGCAATTAATGTGTGTCGTGTTAGAATGGGACATAAAGTAGCTGGGGACCAGCTTGTATAATTAAAAAAAAAAAAGAAGTAGAAAGGACTGCCAGAATATAAGATTCTCAGTATCTATAAATTCTCTTGTACCATGTGATATTTTGAGTGAAAAAAAAACAACAAGCAAACTATAATCGCATTCAGTTATGCCTAGAGAGTTGTGCATAAGTTTGTCATTCTTTTTTGGGGGAAAATATCAAGTTAAAAACTTACAAACACATAGGAGATTGAAACAGTGAAGAAAGATTATTTGTTCTGTTTAGGTTACTGTGAGAATAAGGGCTCCCGGTACAACCCCAAACAGGATGCTACTAGGGAAGATGGCTGTCGGTACATCTGTACATGCATTGATGAAGAGAGTGCACAGTGCCAGGAAAAGTAAAAACCTACTTTTAAGGTATTAGGTCACTAATAGAGAACCTCCTTTTTATGCCCCCAAAGGGAGGCATATAGTTTTTGAACCGTCTGTCTGCCTGTCGGTCTGTCAGTCTGTCTGCAATTTTCGTGTCCGGTCCATATCTTTGTCATCGATGGATGGATTTTCAAATAACTTGGCATGAATGTGTACCACAGGAAGACGACGTGTCACATGCAAGACCCAGGTCCGTAGCTCAAAGGTCAAGGTCACACTTAGACGTTAAAGGATAGTGCATTGATGGGCGTGTCCGGTCCATATCTTTGTCATCGATGGATGGATTTTCAAATAACTTGGCATGAATGTGTACCACAGGAAGACGACGTGTCGCGTGCAAGACCCAGGTCCGTAGCTCAAAGGTCAAAGTCACACTTAGACGTTAAAGGATAGTGCATTGATGGGCGTGTCCGGTCCATATCTTTGTCATCCATGGATGGATTTTCAAATAACTTGGCATGAATGTGTACCACAGTAAGACGATGTGTCGCACGCAAGACCCAGGTCCGTAGCTCAAAGGTCAAGGTCACACTTAGACGTTAAAGGTCATTTTTCATGATAGTGCATTGATGGGCATGTCCTGTCCATATCTTTGTCATTCATGCTTGGATTTTAAAATAACTACGCATGAATGTGTGACACAGTAAGACGACGTGTTGCGTGCAAGACCCAGCTCCGTAGGTCAAAGGTCCTAAACTCTAACATCGGCCATAACTATTCATTCAAAGTGCCATCGGGGGCATGTGTCATCCTATGGAGACAGCTGTTGTTGAAGAGTATTCAATTCCTACCAAATAGGCACAAGACCACAGTTATTTGCCCTTGGTTGACTACAATACGGAAGTGGTTACGCGGAAAATAGTTCCTCTGTTTGATGTTGAATATTGGTGAATTTTTGAGTGAAAGACCTGCAATAAATGGCATGATTTAATAGAGGAGATATGAAATAGCAGGTACATGTACAATTTGACAGAATGAAAATGTCAGAATATGCATAACATGACTTTTTGATAGGGCCTGTTTTGCCTGTTTGCGGCCATCTAGAGAGTATTCTTCATACGCATGTGATTTGGTTCAAAATGGTGGAAAAAAGAGCCTGTCAACCCAGTGTTTACTGTGGCTGGAATTTTTTCTCTTGAATAGTTCTGTTTAGTTCAGGTATTTTTAGCTCAACTATTCGAAGAATAGTCTAGCTATTCTACTCACCCTGGCGTCGGCGGTACACCTTGGTTAAGTTTTTGCATGCAAGTACATACAGCCATCAATTAAAGGCATATAGCTTTGAAACTTATTTTTTCTTTTTCTAGGTCAATTACCAACCTCTCTGGGTCAAGTCCCATAACTCTGACATGTATTTTGAGCAAATTATGCCCCCTTTTGGACTTGAAAAATTTTGGTTGAAGTTTTACATGCAAGTTACTATCTCCAAGACTAATGCAGATATTGACTTGAAACTTCACATGTGTCTTCGGGATTATAAAACTAGTTGGTAGCAGCAAGTCCCATAACTCTGACCTTCATTTTGGCCAAATTATGCCCCCTTTTGGACTTAGAAAATTCTAGTTAAAGTTTTGCATGCAAGTTCTACAGCTATTTCTAAAAGGCATATAGATTTGAAACTTATTTTTTCTTTTTTTAGATCAATTACCAACCTCACTGGGTCAAGTCCCATAACTCTGATATGTATTTTGAGCAAATTATGCTCCCTTTTAGACTTAGAAAATTTTGGTTAAAGTTTTACATGCAAGTCACTATCTCCAAAACTAATGCAGATATTGATTTGAAACTTCACATGTGTCTTCGGGGTTATAAAACTAGTTGATAGCAGCAAGTCCCATAATTCTGACCTTCATTTTGGCCAAATTATGCCCCCTTTTGGACTTAGCAAATTCTGGTTAAAGTTTTGCGTGCAAGTACATACAGCTATTACTAAAAGGCATATAGATTTGAAACTTATTTTTTCTATTTCTAGATCAATTACTAACCTCACTGGATCAAGTCCCATAACTCTTACATGTATTTTTAGAAAATTATTCCCCTTTTTGGACTTAGAAAATCCTGGTTAAAGTTTTGAGTGCAAGTACATACAGCAATTACTAAAAGGCATATAGATTTGAAACTTTTTTCTTTTCTTTTTCTAGATCAATTACCAACCTCACTGGGTCAAGTCCCATAACTCTGGCATGTATTTTGGGCAAATTATGCCCCCTTTTGGACTTTGAAAATTCTGGTTAAAGTTTTACATGCAAGTTTCCATCTCCAAAACTAATGCAGATATTGAATTGAAACTTCACATGTGCCTTAAGGGTTATAAAACTAGTTGGTAGCAGCAAGTCCCATAACTGATATGCATTTTGGTCAAATTATGCCCCCTTTTGAACTTAAAACTCTTTTGATATTTAACCTTTTTGGGTAACATTTTCCTGCTTCTGGGACAATATTTCGAATAGTTGAGCTTGGCTGTCTTATGGACAGCTCTTGTTATAGGGGTTGGAATGCATGCAAAATTGCTATAGTGTCCAGTGCCTATATAGAACATATAGTAAAAATAACTGTGGTCT
The DNA here is from genome assembly GCF_021730395.1 of Mercenaria mercenaria. Lineage (NCBI taxonomy): Eukaryota > Metazoa > Mollusca > Bivalvia > Venerida > Veneridae > Mercenaria > Mercenaria mercenaria. Next base: position 7,984,889 of record NC_069378.1, read on the forward strand.
TAGGCCTGATATAGTGGGAAATGTCAGAAAGTAAATTGTCAATTTTTTTCTTATTTTTCAATCTACATGGCTGAAATTTTGACATTGAATGGCTGGTAGACATAGAAATCTGGTAAATATTTAGATTAATCATTACATTTGCTGAAATTGCTTCAGTTTGGGTAAAAAGTATACATGCACTTGAAACTTGTGAAAAATTCTACTTTCAGTTTACATATTTCTGGATTTTTTCTAATTTTGCAGGTTTTCATGCATGAAATGCATTTTTAGCTCACCTGTCACAAAGTGACAAGGTGAGCTTTTGTGATCGCACGGTGTCCGTCGTGCGTCCGTGCGTGCGTCCGTAAACTTTTGCTTGTGACCACTCTAGAGGTCACATTTTTCATGGGATCTTTATGAAAGTTGGTCAGAATGTTCATCTTAATAATATCTAGGTCAGTTATGAAACTGGGTCACGTGCCGTCAAAAACTAGGTCAGTAGGTCTAAAAATAGAAAAACCTTGTGACCTCTCTAGAGGCCATATATTTCACAAGATCTTCATGAAAATTGGTCAGAATGTTCATCTTGATGATATCTAAGTCAAGTTTTAAACTGGGTCACATGCCTTCAAAAACTAGCTCAGTAGGTCTAAAAATAGATAAACCTTGTGACCTCTCTAGAGGCCATATATTTCACAAGATCTTCATGAAAATTGGTCAGAACGTTCACCTTGATGATATCTAGGTCAAGTTCGAAACTGGGTCACGTGCTGTCAAAAACTAGGTCAGTAGGTCAAATAATAGAAAAACCTTGTGACCTCTCTAAAGGCCATATTTTTCATGGGATCTGTATGAAAGTTGGTCTGAATGTTCATCTTGATGATATCTAGGTCAAGTTCTAAACTGGGTCACGTGCGGTCAAAAACTAGGTCAGTAGGTCTAAAAATAGAAAAACCTCGTGACCTCTCTAGAGGCCATATATTTCACAAGATCTTCATGAAAATTGGTCAGAATTTTTATCTTGATAATATCTAGGTCAAGTTCAAAACTGGGTCACATGAGCTCAAAAACTAGGTCACTATGTCAAATAATAGAAAAAACGACATCATATTCAAAACTGGGTCATGTGGGAAGAGGTGAGCGATTCAGGACCATCATGGTCCTCTTGTTATAAGTTCTTTGTTTGAAACCGGTATGCGGAAAACCAAATGGGCTATTACAAATGCCGCGATGTGATATTTTATTATTTTTTAGAAATTTGAGCTGCAACTGAGGAAATCTGACCTAAAGTCAGATATGTATTTTTAGCTCACCTGTCACATAGTGACAAGGTGAGCTTTTGTGATCACCCTTCGTCCGTCATCCGTCGTCTGTGCGTGCGTGCGTCAACAATTTCTTGTCTGCACGATAGTGGTTTCATTTATGATTTTATTTTACCCAAACTTGGACACAACTTGTATCACCATAAGATCTTGGTTCCTTTCTTGAACTGGCCAGATCCCGTTATGGGTTCCAGAGTTATGGCCCCTGAAAGGGCCAAAATTAGCTGTTTTGACCTTGTCTGCACAATAGCAGCTTTATTTATGATTTGATTTTTACCAAACTTGCACACAACTTGTATCACCGTAAGATCATCGTTCCTTTCTTGAACTGGCCAGATTCCATCATGAGTTCCAGAGTTATGGCCCCTGAAAGGGCCAGAATTAGCTATATTGACCTTGTCTGCACAATAGCAGCTTCATTTATGATTTGAATTTAATCAAACTTGCACAAAACTTTTGTCACCATAAGATCTTGGTTCTTTTCCTGAACTGGCCAGATCCCTTTATGGGTTCCAGAGTTATGGCCCCTGAAAGGGCCAAAATTAGCTATTTTGACCTTGTCTGCACAATAGCAGCTTCATTTATAATTTCATTTTAACCAAACTTGCACACAACTTGTATCACCATAAAATCTTGGTTCCTTTCTTGCACTGGCCAGATTCCATTATGGGTTCCAGAGTTATGGCCCCTGAAAGGGCCAGAATTAGCTATTTTGACGTTGTCTGCACAATAGCAGCTACATTTATGATTTGAATTTAATCAAACTTGCACAAAACTTGTGTCACCATAAGATCTTGGTTCCTTTATTGAACTGGCCAGATCCCATAATGGGTTTCAGAGTTATGGCCCCTGAAAGGGCCAAAATTAGCTATTTGACCTTGTCTGCATAATAGCAGCTTTATTTATGATTTGATTTTTACCAAACTTGCACACAACTTGTATCAACACAAGATCTTTTTTCCTTTCTTGAACTGGCCAGATTCCATCATGGGTTCCAGAGTTATAGCCCCTTAAATGTCCAAAATCGGCTATTTTGGCTTTTGCAGCCATATAGAGACTTCATTTATGGTTTGATTTGATACAAACTTCCAAAATATCTTCAACAACAATAAATCTTGGATTCCATGACGAACCTGTCAGATCCAATCGTAGGTTCCAGAGTTATTTTATATCTTATTACCTCCCCTGATTGTAATCAAAATGGATTTATATCAGTAAGTACTTATAGGTCTTATTTGAAATTTCATTATTGTCATTAGTTGGACTGAGACAATCAGGGTAGATAACTATGGACTGATTTTATGTCAAATTACCTCCCTTTATTTCAAATTAAAATGAGTATATCTCCGTAACTAATGAAGATACTGATCTGAAATTTCATTTATGTCAACAGATGGACTTGGACAATCAATGAAGATACATATTGACTGAATTTATGACAGATTACCTCCTTTATTATTTATCTAAATGAATACACCTTAGCAGGTTCTAATGAGATTGGTTTGAAACGATCATATCATTTTGAGCAATAGTACTCAGGTGAGCGACACAGGGCCATAATGGCCCTCTTGTTTTCTATTCCTGTTAACATAAAATTGCTCTTTTGGTTACTTGAATTTACACAGTACACACAGTCTGAATAGTGAAAAATGTGTAATCATAATCTGTGTAAGAAAAATCAGTTCAAGGGCTTGAAAATTGGACAGATTAGGCCTGAAATTGGCATATTTTAATTGATTTTGAAGGAAAACAGGCAGATTTTCACACACTAGACTTGCATATTGGTTTCCTTAATGCTTAATTGAGCATAAATCATCATATCTGAGGTCCTGAATTGTATATTTACTTATGCTGTTGGATTTCTTACACTTTTAGTACCTAAAAACCTGAAATGAGAGCGCTCGGACAATGTGAAGTTTGTCGCATAGACGGGGATTGACCGCCTTTGTACATATATGTCTACAGCTTCTCAGATTTGACCAAAGACAATTGTTCGGTGTTGTGAATGGGTAAATAATTCCATTTTAGATGCTTTAATCAAGATCAGGTACTTTCTGTGATTTTGTAAAATTTGATAGACTTCGTTAAATTGCATCGGCAAGCGAAAAAAAGCTAGAAAATAGAATTGTAGTGGAATAACATCATTTCAGCCAGTTTTGCCATAATGACTACTTTCTAAATCATGTGTGGTAGTGAGATAACATTTATAATCAGTTACCATGAAATTGGACAGGAATTTGTTCATAATGGTTGATGCAGTAAGCTGTATTCCCAGTGTGATTACTCAGTTCAGATTATAGCTAATTATCCCCCGACGAAAGTCGGAGGGATATAGTTTTGGCATTGTCCGTCCTTCCGTTCGTCTTTCCGTCCGTCTTTCCGTCTGTCCGGAGCCATATCTAGGAAATGGTTGGGAATATTTATTTAAAACTTCATATACCTGTTCACCACTATGAGTTCTTGCAGCCCATCAAGTTTCAGACAGATTGCCCAAGTAACACCAGAGTTATGGCCCTTAGAAGTTTCTAGTGTTAACTATATAGGGTACTATAAATATGGCAATTTCTGCATCATAACTTTTGATATATTTGACCTAGAACTATGAAACTTAAACAGAATTTAGATCACCATAATGTGGTTGTGTACACACAATTTCATTTGGATTTATGTGTAAATTAAGAGTTATTGCCCTTTAATTGTATAAAAATCCACATATTTGTACATAACAAACTTACCATTTAGTAGAATTTCATTAATTATCTTTCATTCTTTTCCATGAATATTTATTGTAAACATGTGAAGTTGTGTACCTACACCTGGTCACCCCCTTACCTTGATCACACACCTCCCCCCCCCCCCCCCCCCCCCCCCCCCCCCCCCCCCCCCCCCCCCCCCCAAAAAAAAAAAAAACAAAAAACAAAAATTCCATATTTTAGATTTTTTTCAAACAATCTTCATATACATGTTCACCACTATGAGGTTATGGGGCCCATCAAGTTTCAGACAGATTGCCCAACTAACACCAGAGTTATGACCCTTAGAAGTTTTTAGTGTTAACTATATAGGGTACTATAGATCTATAGATATGGCAATTTCTGCATCATAACTTTTGATATATTTGACCTAGAACTATGAAACTTTAACAGAATTTAGAACACTATAATGTGGTTGTGCACAGACAATTTTATACGGATTTCTTTTGTAACTTCAGAGTTACTGCCCTTTAATTGTCTGAAAATCCACATATTTGTACATAACAAACTTACCATTTGGCAGAATTTCATTAAATTTCTTTCATTCTTTTCTGTGAACATTTATTATAAACAAGTGAAGTTGCGCACCCACACCTGGTCACCCACTTGCCTTGGTCACACACCCTCCCCCTCCCCTCCCCTCCCCCCCTCCCAAAAAAAAATTTTTTTTTTTTCCATTTCTTGTTGTAGATTTTTTTCAAACCTTCCAAGTTGTACCATTCCCCCACCTCACTTCTCCACCCAGTCATGCCCACCACTGATCATGCATGAAATTTTGTTTCCTTTCCCGTTCCCCTGCACCCCCACCCCCTAAAAAAATAAATATATACATAAATCTATATATATACATATATATATTTCCATTCCTTTTTTTTTTTTAAATGTTCAAACCTTCAACATGTTAAGTTGTGACTGCACAAACCTTGCCCTCAGCCATGTTCGAGATATCTTACCTGTGTTCTCTTAAGGACATCTGTTCTTTTAAGTTCAAATGTACATGTAAAACAACAACACCTGGTGCCAAACCACTCAAAGACAATATTTCATTCCAGTTAAACTTCAGGCTCACATTTCAATTAACTGCATTTAATTTTAAAAGCTAAGCTTATTACAGTAAGCATATCCCATTCAAAATAAATTCTTTAGTCAGGATCAAAGTATCATACATTTATTATGTACTCTTTAATTAAACATTTGTTTTCTGTTAAATTGATTTTGACTAATGAAATTATTTGCTTCTTATTAACATCCTTAACTTTTTGCCAGATATATCTTTTTGCCATTCCTTACCACAAACCTTTCGGCGGGGGATACCAATTCATCGAATTTGCTTGTTTTACCTGAAAATAGTAAACATTGCTTCAGATCTAGCAGTCAGTAAAGCAAGGAAACTGGACAGACTGCTTTGTGATTGATAGTTTTGTTATTCAGAGTGTTTGTTATGACACATTTTACATATAGAAGACTTGAATTTGAGGTTTTATGTTACATTATGACAGTTTCAGTATGGGAAAAGGAGATTGTGATATAAATATTTATAGAAAAGTTGCTTTGAGGGGCACTTTTTAGCATTTCACACTTTCTTTGCAGTCAGATTGTTTTGAAATATAGTTTGCACATACATACAATCATGTAAAACTGATTAAGTATTCATTCTAAGAAATTATGACTAGCTCGACTCATATTTCAGATGTTGTTCGGCCCAAGGCCTTCCAGTCACACAGAAGATCCTGGTTCGGTCACACGAAGGGTCACTTCCATTGATATTAGTCACCGGAAAAATTAGGAGCACCAGTTGTAGTTTCTCAGGTTGATATTTGTTAAGGTTTTTGCTGAAATTAAGCCAGTTTGGAACATTCAGCAGGCAGTGATGTACATTAAAATCATTCTTTATAGAGATAGGGGCTGTTTTGCCAGAATGCTCAGCTGTGATACACAGTGTAAGATTTTGTGCAGTGTAAATGGTCATGGTGTGCATGTTTAATTTACAGAGTGCACTGAATGCCTGTAAACTGTAAGATTTGAGTGAAATATTCATTCCAGAAAGACTCATAAGCTTTTTAGTAAGCTCACATATTGGACTTTTCAGAGCTGTTTGGCTCATTTTAACTAGGGTAGCCATAAATGAATGATCACTGAAAAGGATATGACACATATATGTACAAAAGCTATTCATTCTCATATTTGCCACATACTTGGCTGCTTAAAAAGGGCAAATTTGACAGCTACAGGATTTTTCTTAGTTCACATTTTACTTTTTCGTGTGAGTAGACTACGCGTTTTGACGTACTTTTTGTAATATGAATAGTTTTCCTTAAAATTTGAACAATGATATTGTAATCAGACTTGAAGTGGCTCTTAATTTAAATAGATGTATAATAAGGAAACATGCTGTTTTTTATTTTGGGTGAAAATCTCATCAAACAAAAAAGTTATAGAATTTTGCGTTTTTTTTCATCTGAAAAGTACGCAATTTTTTTTTTTGCTCAGATTTGACCAATACCATGTGTAACATTGGAAGCTGTCAAATTTTAGTGCATAGTTCAGCAAAGGTGTAACTTTCAGATTTAATTTGCTATACATCTGAGATTGTACTGGTAAAATATTTTTCAGTTTGAAGAGAAAATTAGGTCTAAATAGGCACAAGACCACAGTTATTTGCCCTTGGTTGACCACAATACGGAAGTGGTTACGCGGAAAATAGTTCCTCTGTTTGATGGTGAATATTGGTGAATTTTTGAATGAAAGACCTGCAATAAATGGCATGATTTAATAGAGGAGATATGAAATAGCAGGTACATGTACAATTTGACAGAATGAAAATGTCAGAATATGCATAACATGACTTTTTGATAGGGCCTGTTTTGCCTGTTTGCGGCCATCTAGAGAGTATTCTTCATACGCATGTGATTTCGTTCAAAATGGTGGAAAAAAGAGCCGGTCAACCCAGTGTTTACTGTGGCTGGAATTTTTTCTCTTGAATAGTTCTGTTTAGTTCAGGTATTTTTATAGGGGTTGGAATGCATGCAAAATTGCTATAGTGTCCAGTGCCTATATAGAACATATAGTAAAAATAACTGTGGTCTTAGGCCTGATATGCCTACTTTTACTGCAATTCTTAGGGGGTGGGGGAGCGTAGGTTCAAGCCCTACTGGGACCATTTTTTTCCCCTTATTTTACTTTTTTCCTAGTAAGTTTTTACTTCTTTCAAGACTTATTGATTTCTTGCACAAAAATGGAAAAAGAATCTTATAAGCGATTTCTTGGTGTTTAAAGTGAATTTACTACTTAAACAGAAGGGGTAGAGTTACACATCTTCAAAAATATTGAGTTAACTGCGGTTAAAGTTCTCTATTTTGCTTTCACTCTTAGATTATATATTGCTGAAGAAATTTAGGTAGGTTTGTCATTGTGGATAGTGGCTATCACTTTGAAATTTATCTCTACTTGAGCTTGAAGAAATACCATAAGTTATACAAAATTTATAAAAAACGGCACGGTAAAAGTTGTTTAAAAATTGCAAAATAGTGCAAAACATGGTTACCTTTCAGAATATACCAAAAAAGGCCATTTTGTAAACAAAACTATTAGTGATCTAATACCTTTAAGTAACAGGCTTTTATGCTTCCTCAAAATTTGGATGTAGGGGGCATAAAGTGTTGAGTTTCATATGGTGTATACACACAGTAAATTCTAAAACAGTAAGTTTAACTTGTACTAAAGCTGTTTGAGTAACTAACAGTTTCCCAACATTGAAAGTTTTGGAAAGAAAACAAGATAAACAGCCCAGTCAAAGTTTGGACAAAAGTTATAATGGTTCTGTCTAATACTGTCTAGTATTTAACAGTTGACTAGTTACTGACATGTATTAAAAGTTCGGCAATGAAAAAGAAGTTAAAAATTGTAATGATTTTAAAAAATAAACCAATTATTTGACAGGTACCCATGTTATGTGGATTCACAGCCATACTGTAAGATGGTTCAGAATCCTGCCACCAAGTGCTGCATTAAACCCACGCGCAGTGCTTGTTCACAAACACCTACACAGACATACACACCAGGTAAATATTCTGGTTAAGTCCAAACATTTCTCTAAGGTGATAGGTTTTGATGCAAACATTGGTGTTTTCATGACATGATAATGTTTGTAAGAAAAGGATCCAAAAACTAATGCTTTACATTTTGTAGTAAATTTTTAGCTAGACTATTTGAAGAATAGGTAGAGCTGTCTTTCTCGTCATGGTGTCGGCATCGGTGTCACACCTTGATGAAGTGTTTTTTAACCAGTCCACATTTTGACAAAACCTTTTGAGATAAGGTTTTGAAACTTTCAACACTTTGTTTACCATTACCTTGTCCAGTTTTAGGTAAGAGAGCATAACTTCATCAAGGAATTTTGCTGAATTATGGCCCCTTTGAGCTTACAAATCTAGGTTAAGTTTTTCGTACCAGTTAATATTTTGTGTAAACTGTCTGGCATATGACTTTGAAACTTTTATCATTCTGTTCTTGGGCCAATACTATTCATACTGTATATCAAAGACCTTCCACTTCACACAGGCAAATCATCAATTGACATTTTGATAGATGATACAACAATATCTGTCCCGGGTAAATCAATAATGGAAGTACACGATACACTACAGGCTGACAAAAACACTGTTGAAAAATGGTACACTGATAACTCAGTGCTTCCTAATACATCTAAAAGAAAAGCTATGTACATCACTGCCTCCTATAACAACAATAAAATAACAAGTTACACAACCTGTAATATTGTTCAGATGCAGGGCGAAGCACTTTCATACTTATTCACTTAGAAACTTTTAGAAGTGCATGTTGATAAACATCTAAACTGGAAGTATCAGGTTGAACAAACTATGAAAAAATGCAATACATATATTTATATCTTCTCTTACGAATAAAATCTTTCCTGAACTTACACTCCTGAAAGGTATTTTTCAATGCCTATATTTTGCCACATTTTGATTATTGCCGTACTTCGATCAATTCTTCGAATAGTCGATCTCATTGATTTTGAGGTTCAACTTTTGACATTGGCTTACTTCTCTTACAAGGCCATATTTTGGGTGTATAATTAGTCACTCCTGTGACAGCCCTAGTTTTTTCTGTGAACAAATAAATATCATTAGAATGATTGAAAGTAGTATAAAGAATGCACTTTGATATTTTGGTACCAAATATTTGTAGATGTATGTGTTTAGGAAGAAGTACATACCAGGAAGGACAATTGTGGTATGATGGCTGTAACAATGTTTGTCAGTGTGGCAATTCTAGCAAAAACATATACACATATAGACAAAGGTAAGTTGTATGTGCTCATTAGTCTGTTTTGTCAGAGTTTCATTTCTTTATAAAATTAAACCCAACACTATATAATAAATTTCTCATACCCAACACTATATAATTAATTTCTCATATCTGACATAGCCCGCCCGCTTAGCTCAGTAGGGAGAGCCTTTGTCTACAGATTGTGGGGTCGCGAGTTCAGTCCCCGGGTGGGGCGTATTTTCTCTTTGACGATTTGATAAAAGACATTATGTCTGAAATCATTTGTCCTCCACCTCTGATAATTCATGTGGGGAAGTTGGCAGTTACTTGCGGAGAACAGGTTTGTAGTGGTACAGAATCCAGGAACACTGGTTAGGTTAACTGCCCGCCGTCACTTGACTGAAATACTGTTGAAAAATGGCATTAAATCCAAAACAAAATCATATCTGACATGGCTTTCAGCTTTCCCAAGACCCTAAAAGATCTTATATATTTATGACACTTTGCAGATTTGCAATGCATGCTACTATCCCACAAGGCTTTGTACTGGTTCCTGACCCAAAAGATCCCTCGTGCTGCTGGGTACCAAGTTGTTTGATCCCTCGAAACAAACCATTGGTATAGTGGTTGCTCCTGAACCTACTGGAACGGTAACAGGTAAAGTATGATTGTGTATTCTGTAAGTGCAGGTTAAGCTAAAGAAAATGATTTTTTAGGATTGTCTGTGGAAAAATATTATTGTTACACAGATGTAAAGTAATCCAGCAGATAAAAATGGATAACTAGAAGTGTTCAGTTAATTTGTTGGAATAAAGTAGCTGTTCGGCTCATTGTATAAATCTGTCTAGATTCACTGCTGTATACTATAAATCAAGTACTACCCTTAGCATCAATGACTCCAGTACCAAGGCTGACTCGAGCAATTCCTGTGGACCTTAGCTCATCCCTGTCCCCCACTGGCAGTCAGTGTTTTACTGTGTATGGAAGTTATTATAACGTTTTATGAGCTTTGATTCATCATTTGGTCAGTCTGTCTGTCCATTGAGTTTAATGGTTTCCAGAAAATAACTCCTGAAAGGTTTGACAGATTTATACAGGTGTAACATCATAAAATACAGGTCATGTTCGACATTGAAGTCAGTAGTTTAAAGGTCAAGGTTACAATGAGCCGAACAGTTAAACGGTTTCCGAATAAGAACTTGAAAATGCTTAGGTCTAGAATAATAAATTTTGGTACACTGGTGTAACATCATAAAATACAGGTAAGTTTTGATTTTGAGGTCAGTAGGTCAAGGGTTAAGGTCACAGTGACCCAGAACAGTTAAATCATTTCCGGAAAATAATTCATGTACACTTGGGCCTAGGATCACGAAACTTAATAAGGAGGTTGATCATGACCAGTAGATGACCTCTATTGATATTGAGTTTCAGCTTTGACATTGGCTTTCTTTTGTGACAAGGCTGTATTGTAGCGGTATAATTCCTGTGACAGCTCTACTTTATTTTTCATTACAGAAAGCTGTGTGTTGTCATTTTAGGACAGGAGCATGCTGTAACATCGAACATAACTATGATGTTTTTTTCCTTCAGGTTGTATATACAAAGGAATGCTTGTGTATCAGGTACAGATATTTGATGACAGTTGTGATTATTCATGTGAATGCCTTGATAATTTCACAGGAAAATACAGATGTGATAAAAGGTATGTTTTAGCCACTGTTTATCATGAGCTTTTTAGCTCACCTGAGCCAAAGGCTCATGGTTAGCTATAAGTATCGATGAATGTCCGTCATCCATCAGTCATCCACCTGTCAGTTCACATTTAGTATGTTTACACTCAGCATCCACAATTCTGGAGCCAACCTAATCAAACTTAGGCACAATGGTTTTTGTCACAAGACCTCGGATGAGTTCGATTATGGGCTAGATCGTATTAGTATATCCAGAGTTATGTGCTCTTGATTGACAAAATTTGCTATATTTCAATTTGTTTATACTCCAGCACCTTCATTTCTTCACCAGTCCTAACCATATTTATAAATATAAAATGTTTATGACTTCAGTATGTCAGAAAAGTCCAATTTTGAGCAAAACCGGAGTAGAAGGGTCAAAGATGAGCACCCATGATTTAACAAAAATTGCTATATTTTGCCTTGGTTAAGCTGTAGTTCTTTCATTTCAATTCAGGTCATATTTACACACAATGTCTATAACTATAAGATCTTGGATAAGTTCGGTTATGAAATGAATCAGACTAGTAGGACCAGAGTTATGTGCTCTTGAGTTACAAAACTTGCTTTATTTCACATTGTTTTCCCTCTTATCATGTTCATTTTAATTCTTATTAATATTTATATAGTATGTGTATAACTCTAAGATTTTGGTAAACTTTGATGTTGGGTTTGATTGGACACCAGAGTTATGGGCCCTTGAATTTCAAATATTTTTTTTATTTTGAATTGTTTAGCATCTTCATTTTTAGCTTGACTACAAAGTATAAGGAGAACAATCCTATTTGACCCTGTGTTGGTGTCCTTCAGGGTCCCACCTTGCTTGAAGTTTTTTTAAACTTTCTCTTTTTATCCCCCGCCGATGAAAGCGGTAGGGGGGTATTCAAATGGCGTTGTCCGTCCGTCCACAGCCATTTCTCAGTAACTAGCAGGTAGAATTTTGTGAAACTTGAAATAAACATGAACCAACATACTGTGATGATGCTCGTCAAGTTTTTTTTTTATTGGTCAATTTTCCTTAGAGTTATTGCCCTTTATTTACTGAAAAATGCCCAAAAATGTCCGTCTGTAGCCATTTCTCAGTAACTAGAAGGTACAATTTCATGAAATTTGAAATAAAGATGAACCAACATACTGTGATGATGCCCGTCAAGTTTGTTTTGGATTGGTCCATTTCCCTTAGAGTTATTGCCCTTGATTTAATGAAAAATGCCTAAAAATGTCTGTCTGCAGCCATTTCTCAGTAACTATCGCATAGAATTTCATAACACTTGAAATAAACATGAACCAGCATACTATGCTGATGTCCGTCAATTTTTTTTTTTTTGGATTCAGTTTCCCTTAGATTTATTGCCCTTTAATCGTTAAAAAATCCACAGATTTGTACATAAGAAACCAACCAATTGGTGGAATTTCATTAAATTTCCATGAACATTTATTATAAACATTTGAAGCTGTGTAACCACACCTGGTCACCACCTTGCATTGGTCCCACCCCACACCCCCACAAAAAAAAAAAAAAAAAAAAAAAGTCCTTCTTATTATTTTTTAGCTCACCTGTCACTGTCACGAAGTGACAAGGTGAGCTGTTGTGACTGCCTAGTGTCCGTCGTGCGTAGTGCGTGGTCCGTCAACAATTTCTAAAAAAATCTTCTTCTTGAAAACCACTAGGCAGAAATACATCAAACTTCACAGGAATGATCCTTGGGTGGCACCCTTTCAAAATTGTTCAAAGAATTGAATTCCATGCAGAACTCTGGTTGCCAGGCAACCGAAAGGAAAAACTTTAAAAATCTTCTTGTCTAAAACCACAGGGCCTAGGGCTTTGATATCTGGTGTGTAGCATCATCTAATGGTCCTCTACCAAAATTATTCAAATTATCCCCCTAGGGTCAAATATGGCCCCGTCCTGCGGGTAACATGGTATATATAGACTTATATAGGGAAAACTTTGAAAATCTTCTTGTACAAAACCACAGGGCCTAGGGCTTTGATATCTGGTATGTAGCATCATCTAGTGGTCCTCTACCAAGATTGTTCAAATTATCCCCCTAGGGTCAAATATGGCCCAGCCCCGAGGGTCGCAAGTTTCATAGACTTATATAGGGAAAAAAGTTTAAAAATCTTCTTGTCTGAAACCACAACACTTACACCTTTGATATTTGGTTTGTAGCATTGTCTTATGGTCCTCAACCAAAATTGTTCAAATTGTACCCCTTGGGTGAAAAGAGGCCCTGCCCTGGAGGTCCCAAGTTTTATATAGACTTGTATAGGAAAAAGCGTTAAAAATCTTCTTGTCTGAAACCATACGACCTAGGCTTTTGATAGTTGGTATGATGCATTGTCTAGTGGTCCTCTGCCAAAATTTGTTTAAATTATGCCCCTGGAGTTAAAAGAGGCCCCGCCCTGGGGTCACTTAGTTAATATATGAGTTAAATACTAGGAAAAATACTTTAAAAATCATCTGATCCTATTTCCAGGACTGTTTAATTATAATTACCTGATGACCCGAGTAATATGATGTCACTTGACTGTGCCCTTGACCTACTGACCTACTTTCTTGTTTTTTAAGATACAGCCTTGAAATTTTGATGACATACACAGTTTTGCACACAAATCGTAAAACTGAATTTCATTGACCATGAATGTGACCTACTGACTTTCTTAATATTTTATCATCAGTTTGACATTTGAAACATGTAGCTCATATTACTCAGGTGAGCGATCCGGGGTCATCATGACCCTCTTGTTTCAAATCTTCCATGAATATTTTATCAACATGCAAAGTTGTACCGTAGCACCTCACTCTCCACTCAGTCATGCCAACCATCCCGATCATGCATCTGCCCCCCCCCCCCCCCCCCCCCCCCCCCCCCCCCCCCCCCCCCCCCCCCCCCCCCCCCCCCCCCCCCCCCCCCCCCCCACCACCCAATTTTGTTTTTAATTTTTAATTTTCCATCAATATTTATAATCATTATAATCAACATGTAAAGTTTTGTACCCTCACCTGGTCACCCCTCCTCCCCCCAAAAAAGCATTCATTTTCTGTTAAAATGATTTGACTAATGAAACTATTTGCTTCTTGATAAAATCCTTAACTTTTTGCAGGATATATTTTTTTTGCCATTCCTCACCACAAGCCCTTTCGGCGGGGGATATCAGTTCATGAATTTGCTTGTTTCTTCTTATCTCTGTGATTACTGATGGATTTGATTCAAACTTTATCATCACCCACATCATCTGACTTGAGGGTCATAACCCTGGAACCAATATTTCATGATTTATCTCCCCTTTTCACTTAGAATTTCAAGTTAAAGTTTTGATGCACTTTCAGTCTATCTCTGTTATTACTGAATGATCTGATTCAAACTTAAATTAGTTGTTCATCATCATCACCAACATCATATGACACAAGGTGCATAAATCTGGCAACAGTTTATTATGAATTATTCCCCCTTTCTGCTTAGAATTTCAGGTTAAAGTTTTGATGCACTTTCACTCTATCTCTTTTATTACTGAATGGATTTGATTCGAACATAATTTGTTACGTATTTCATGTGGTTTAATATTATCAGGGTAGATTAGTCTGGATTGATTTTATGTCGAATTACCTCCCTTTCTGTTAATTTAAATGAATATACAGTCGAATCCGCTTCAGAGGAACTCGCTTGATACAAATTTTTTGATAAAACCAACAAATTCTGGATTCCCTAGCCGAGTCCTTCTATTTTCTTTCAGTAATAGCGAACTCGCTTCATACGAATAATTGGTAGATACGAGTACATTTTGGAAGTCCCAGTTAGTTTAAATGTTATAAAATTCCAAATTTTTAGCGGGCAAGCGGAATAGAAATAAAAATACTTGTTTTTGGATTTCATCTATTTTTTTGAGTGTGCGAGGTGCAATTTTAAGAAAAATAAATAAAAACCTTGTCACAGGAATTAACAAGCACTGCCAAAACATATCAAAAAGGCTTGAAAATACATTAAAGAACAAATGAATATTCAAAGTTTAAAGACAAATTGCCCCAAAAAGACATGGTAGCCACTCAACACCTGACTCATATATATATTTATGTTAACCGGGACACACTATACTGTAATATTTACAGACATTGAGAGATGTTAACAAGCTGAAAGGACAGCAGACGGATACAAGAAAATCTGGCAATTTAACTGTGTTGGCTAAGTTAGTATCCTGGGCAAGCTAGTGCCCTAGCTAGCCAAATAAGCAAAGGGTTTCTCCTTGGATTTGATCTCACTACATAAGAATAAGAAAGCTGTTACTTTCATGTAGTGCACATGTATAATAAGATATCATTGTGATTATATATTATCACCTCAACAGTACATTAGGTACTCATGATGCATGGGAAATCCATCATCCGCTGTTGGCCCGATTCATTTAGGCCGAAAAAAAAAATTCTTTGTTTCCGTTCAAGTACTGGTTTCTTTCGATATAGTCATGTATTGTATTGGCAAGTGGTGGGGCGGGGGAAGAACTTACCAGTCAATTTACTTCGCCCACCTAACTGGTCAATTACTGGCTAGGTGGGACGAGAACTGACCAGAAGTAATTTCCTTACCTTAGAAGAAATTGAAACAGGAAAAAGGCCAGCAATTAGAAAGAATATTTAACAGAAATTGAAGTAAGTTCATTTTTAAACATTTCTTAATTTACACAAAATATGAAACCTATTTCTTATTTTATATGGAATTTAAATGAAAACAGACTATTGGAAATAAAAAAGCAGTCTAGTTAAAAGTAACCAAGAATAACCAGTTCCAATTCACTAACAGGGGAAATAATTGACTAGCTAGGAAAAAGGGGGGAAAGAATTGACTAGTTAGTTTTTTCCCCCCATAAGAATGATCAAAAGTAACCAGTTGCAATTGGGGGGGGAAAAATTGACTAGGGGGGGAAAGAACTGACTAGTCAGTATTTTCCCCGGGGAAGAAACTGACCAGTCAGTTCTTTCCCCCGGGGAAAAAACTGACTAGTCAGTTCTTTCCCCGGGGAAAAAACTGACTGGGGAAAAAACTGACCGTTACACCGGTAACATGCTCAAAAAAATTAGAGTAGGTAGGTCGGTAAATGTTTTTTTTTTGGAATTTTTTTTTTATTAAGGGAGACTTTTCAGAAAATATTTTTGTGTCAAAAAATGAATACAAACAAGGGGGTTATGCATTTAGAGCATCAGTAAGTTGATTTTTAACACCGCTGAGCATGTTTAAAGCATAAAAAGTGCAGTTTTGCAATTTTTTGTTAAAAAGTTGAAAAAAATATTCTCCAAGACCATAAAAACATTTAGGGTCGGGCCAAAAATTTAAGGTAGGTCGGGATACCAGAAACAAACAATTTTTTTTTACACCTTTAGACAAAATACAAATAATAATTCGATTAATTATTTTTGCAGTTTCTGTTACTCTTTGTTTTATACATTCAACTTTGGCGTTTTAAACATTCAACTTTGGCAGAAAAGGAAAGACATACTTTTGATTATGCAAGTCATAACAATAAATGCCCTACAAATTAAAAACAAGGAGCTGTGTTCAATAAATGCTTGATGTCCCCCAGTGGCATCCTTGTCAAAACAAAGCAACATAAGTCCAAAACGAGGTCAAGGTCAAACTGAGGTCAGGTGATGTCTGAAGATGAGGAATGGTCACAGGTTACATCTGCATTAGTATCAAGTCATTCTAGTAAGGGGTATTGATGCTAGACGAAACGGTCCCATTCGGTTAACTTTGTACGGACAGACGGACAGGACAATCACTATATGCCTCCCGCATCAGTAGATGCCGGGGGCATAAAAGGTACGGTAAGCTTTTAATGCATGTTTTCTTGGATTGAGAGTTTGTAAGCTCTTTAAGATTCTTTTGCCCTAATTAAGTTCCATGACATTGTGCGTACCCATTCACTGCTGGAAAATTATGTTCATTTATCATAGCTTATAGAAACAATATAGCATTCCTGAAAATCAAAGTTATGTCAACAGTACTTTCTTACTAGTTACGTGGGTAAACAACAGGACATAGTTTTACATAAGATATTTTATGCCAGGGTCAAAAACTAGATCACCAGGTCAAATCAAAGGAAAAGCTTGTTAACACTGTAGAGGTCACATTTATGACTATATCTTCATGAAACTTGGTCAGAATGTTAATCTTGATGATCCATAGGTCAAGTTCAAACCTGGGTTAGGTGGGGTCAAAAACTAGGTCACCAGGTTAAATCAAAGAAAAAGCTTGTTAACACTCTAGAGGTCACAAGTTAGACCCAATCTTAATGAAACTTGGTAAGGATGTTACCCTCAATAAAATCCTGGATGAGTTAGATATTAGGTCATCTTGGGTCAAAAACTAGGTCACCTGATTGAATCATTGGAAAAGCTTGTTAACACTGTAGAGGTCACATTTATGACTATATCTTCATAAAACATGGTCAGAATGTTAATCTTGATGATCTCAAGGTCCAGTTTGAATCAGGGTCATGTAGGGTTAAAAACTAGGTCACTAGGTCAAGTCAAAGAAAAGCTAGTTAACACTGTAGAGGCCACATTTATGACCCTATCTAAATGAAATTTGGTCAGAATGTTGGTCAGAATGTTAATCTTGATGATCCATAGGTCAAGTTAAAATCTAGGTCAGGTGGGATCAAAAGCTTGGTCACCAGGTTAAATCAAAGGAAAAGCTTGTTAAAACTCTAGAGGTCACAATTTTGGCCCAATCTTAATGAAACATGGTCAGAATGTTACTCTCAATAAAATCTTTGACGAGTGTGATATTGGGTCATCTGGGGTCAAAAACTAGATCACCAGGTCAAAACGAAAGAAAAGCTTGTTAACACTGTAGTGGCCACATTTATGAAAATATGTTAATGAAACTTGGTCAGAATGTTAATCTTGATGATCTATAGGTCAAGTTTAAATCTGGGTCAGGTGGGGTCAAAAACTAGGTCACTAGATCAGATCAAAGGGAAAGCTTGTAAACACTCTAGAGGCCACATTTTTGACTGTATCTTCATGAAACTTAATCAGAATGTTCATCTTGATGATCTTTAGGTCAGGTTTGAATCTGGGTCATGTGTGGTCCAAAACAAGGTCACAGGGTCAAATCAAAGGAAAAGCTAATTAACACTTTAGAGGCTACATTTATGACCATATCTTAATGAAACTTGGTCGGAATGTTGATCTTGATGATCTTTAGGTTTATAGGTCAGGTGAGCGATACAGGGCCTTCATGGCCCTCTTGTTTATAATTGACTGTAGGGAAAAACCAAGACCACTTTTCTGTGGTACTACATAGATGTTACTTTCAAATTTAAGTGTATTTTAAGGAAGAAGTTTTTATGTAGATTTAGAAAAACAAAAGAACTACAATAATTACTAAACAATCACAAAATTAAAATTCCATTTGCAAATTATATTGTAAATTTCAAATACATCTTCATCAAAACCACTGGGCAGATTTTCACTAAACTTCACAGAAATGATCCTTGGCCCCTCTGTCAAAATTGCCCAAAGAATTGAAATCCTTCCAGAACTCTGGTTGTAGGCAACCGAAAGGAAAATTTAAAAAAATCTTCTTGTCCAAACCACAGTAGCTAGGGCTTTGATATTTGGTATGTGGCATCATCAAATAGTCAACTAATAGTCCTCTACCAAATTTTTTCAAATTATCCTCCTAGGGTCAAATATGGCCCAGCCCTGGGGGTCATATGGTTATCATAGACTTATATAGTAAAAACTTTGGAAATCTTTTTGTCCAAAACCACAGGGGTTAGCGTTTTGATGTTTTGTACATAACACAATCTAGTTGTCCTCTACTAAGATTGTTCAAATTATCTCCCTAGGGTTAAATATGGCCCCGCCCCGGGGTTCACAAGGTTTATATAGACATATATAGGGAAAAACTTTGAAAATAGCCTGTTCGAAGAATAGGGGAGCTATCCTACTCGCCCCATTGTCGGCATTAGTGTTAGCATGAGCGTCACACAAATGTTAAAGTTTGTGTACCACCCCAAATATTTTCAAAGTCCAATGAGATATTGCTTTGATATTTTGCATTATACTTGTTTACCATCATGACCCCAGTCTGTAAAAAGGAGGAGGCAACTCTATCAAGTATTTTGACTGAATTATGTCTGCTTTTGACTTAGAATAAATGTTAAAGTTTGCGTACCACTCCAAATATTTTCAAAGTCCATTGAGCTATTGCTTTGATATTTTGCATACTTGTTTACCATCTTGACCCCAGTCTGTAAAAAGGAGGAGGCAACTCTATCAAGCATTTTGACTGAATTATGGCCCCCTTTTTACTTAGAATAAATGTTAAATTTTGTGTACCACCCCAAATATTTTCAAAGTCCATTGAGATATTGCTTTGATATTTTGTGTACTTGTTTATCATCATGACCCCAGTCTCTAAAAAGGAGGAGGAAACTCTATCAAGCATTTTGACTGAATTATGGCCCCTTTTCAACTTAGAATATGCTTATTGTAATGTTGTAGTTTTACTTATAGCTTATATCATACTATCAAGCACTGAGAATAGCCAAGCGTGCTGTCCACTGACAGCTCTTGTTCTATTATGGTTAACAACCTAGAGGCCACATTTATGACCCTATCTTCATGAAACTTGGTCAGAATGTTTATCTTGATGATATCAAGGCCAAGTTTGAAACTGGGTTTTATGGTATCAGAAACAAGGTCATAAGGTCAAATCAAAGGAAAAGCTTCAGGCCACATCATGATAAGATTACCACAAGTCTGAACTCAAAACTATTTTATTTGCCTACATAGCATGCAAAGCTAAAATTTATTTCACATGTATATCAAATACATGTAAATGTAAATAAATGTAAATGAAAATTTTATTTAACATCGCTATGTGAAACAATTAACATAAGCTCTGTAGAGCTTTTGATCGACCCTATTTTATTTTTTTTTAGCTCACCTGAGCAAAAAGTGCTCAAAGGTGAGCTTTTGTGATCGCCCTGTGTCCGTCGTCCGTCGTCAACAATTTGACTGTTAACACTCTAGAGGTCACAATTTTGGCCCAATCTTAATGAAACTTGGTCAGAATGTTACCCTTAATAAAATCTTGGACGAGTTTGATATTGGGTCATCTGGGGTCAAAAACTAGGTCACCAGGTCAAATCAAAGGAAACTCTTGTTAACACTATAGAGGTCACAATTTTGGCCCAATCTTAATGAAACTTGGTCAGAATGTTACCCTCAATAAAATATTGGATGAATTTGATATTGGATCATCTGGGATCAAAAACTAGGTCACTAGGTCAAATCAAAGGAAAAGCTTGTTAACACTCTAGAGGTCACAGTTTTGGCCCAATCTTAATGAAACTTGGTCAGAATGTTACCCTCAATAAAATCTTGGACGAATTTGATATTGGGTCATCTGGGGTCAAAAACTAGGTCACCAGGTTAGATCAAAGGAAAAGCTTGTTAACAATGTTGTGGCCATATTTATGACCACACCTTAATGAAACTTGGTCAGAATGTAAATCTTGATGATTTATAGGTCAGTTTCAGATCTGGGTCAGGTGGGGTCAAAAACTAGGTCACTAGGTCAAATCAAAGGAAAAGCTTGTTAACACTGTAGTGGCCACATTTATGACCATACCTTAATGAAACTTCGTCAGAATGTTAATTTTGATGATCTATAGGTCAAGTTCAAATCTTGATCAGGTGGGGTCAAAAACTAGGTCACTAGGTCAAATCAAAGGAAAAGCTTGTTAACAGGGTAGAATCCACATTTATGACTATATCTTTATGAAACTTAATCAGGATGTTAATCTTGATGATCTTTAGGTCAAGTTTGAATCTGGGTCATGTGGGGTCAAAAACTAGGACACCAGGTCAAATCAAAGGACAAGCTAGTTAACACTTTAGAGGCTACATCTATGACCATATGTTAATAAAACTTGGTCAGAATGTTGATCTTGATGATCTTTAGGTCAGAAGGTCAGGTGAGCGATACAGGGCCTTCATGGCCCTCTTGTTTAAGAATAGTTAAAACTAATTATACCTTACCCCCAGCAATTTTCTTGTACCCATTTACAACTGGGCCAACTGAGGCAATTGTGATAATGCGCCTTGGCCGAGGACACGCCGCAATAGGAGTAGCCAGGATTTGAACCAGGGAACTTCACCTCTGTAGGAAAGCGCCTTAGCCATCTCAACCACTGTGTCCACCAAAGCAATTGTTTTTGGACAGTGTAAGATTCAGCCAGATTAAGAAATAAGTCAACTATTAGACAGACATATTAATTTTGCTGAATGCCAACCTTCTTCCATTTTCTGTGATGGCAAAATTAATATTGAAGAATTAATCCAGGAATCCATGACACTTCTCTCAGAAATCTATTACTGAAGATCATCTGGCATCCCAGGGCATGAGTTTTTTTGCAAGATCAGTAATAGTCCATTTTTTTTCAGGTGTGCTGTATGTGACTTTGACACACCTTGCTGCAACCTTGACACTCCTTGCTGCAACCTTGACACCCCTTGCTGCGACCTTGACACTCCTGCAATGTTGTTTTCCTGCATGTATCCACACACATGAAGGGCTGGCGACTAACGAAGAACTATGGTCTCATACTGATGCTTATCCATATTTTGTTTACAATACTTACCTCCTTATATGAGTTCAGTGTATTTGGATATGTTCATCCAAAAAAATGTGATTCAAATGATTAAATAATGGGTCAGTAAGAATCCTATGTCAAAGAGATTATTAGTGGATCTCCTTCATTTTCTTCTTTTTTCCCAGTATTTATATCGTATTGTTGAATTACAATACAATTTGGATATATGAGTGAGTGAGTTGGGTTTTACGGCGAGTCAACACAAAATGTCGTATATCGCCAAGTTTGGATATATATCACAATAACAATATATATATGTTGTATGTGATGAGTTAAATAGTTGTATAATATTAAATTGTTTAGGTACATTTTTTGTACACATTTTTGACATAGTTAACTTGTACAGAATACTTTACATAAAAATTATAAATGTTTTTCAGTCGTAATTGTTTTATATCCATCCTTTCATATTAAAATGTGAAGTAATATAATTCCATTTACCTGCTTTAAACATAGTCGTTTTGAGGTCTTTATGTTGCAATAGACATTATGTGAATATATAGAGGGTATTTGTTATTTCAGTGTAAGATATAAATATCTTTCACGAGTGAAACCAGAAGCAGTATTTTCATGAATGGGCTGCGTGTGAAAATGTAAGACAAAGTGTTCATGTGTGAAAGATATTTAGATTTTACATGTAAAAAAATTTTTCTGATTATGTTTTGATAAAATTACCCATTTTATAGTTTCTTACTAGTGAAAAATACAGATATTTTTACTGTGAAAATACCAGATATATTTCAATAATTCACTAAAAATCATGTTATTAATTTTGATCTTACACTTAAACACACAAAAGTCCAGTTTTTGTTTGGCTACAAGACACCTATTTAGAAAAAAAGATATTTTGTTAATTGTTAGCAGTCTTTCAATAATGGAATATCAGTGTGCGGTTTGTTTGCCAATAGCTAAAAATTTGCTGTATTCAGATATTGCCCTCTAAAGGTTCATGATCATTTTGTGAAATTGAAAGTTTTCAGATATTTTAACAAATTCTTATTGTGATACAAAATTTATTCTACAAGTGTCTTACAACTTATGTCTGTGTGAACATAATGTCATAGTTCTTATGAGACATCAAGTGAAATGTCTATGTGCGCATAATGTCATAGTTCTTTTGTGACATCAAATGAAATGTCTGTGTGAGCACAATGTCATAATTCTTATGTGACATCAAGTGAAATGTCTGTGTGCGCACAATGTCATAGTTCTTATGTGACATCAAGTGAAATGTCTGTGTGAGCACAATGTCATAATTCTTATGTGACATCAAGTGAAATGTCTGTGTGCGCACAATGTCATAGTTCTTATGTGACATCAAGTGAAATGTCTGTGTGAGCACAATGTCATAATTCTTACGTGACATCAAGTGAAATGTCTGTGTGAGCACAATGTCATAGTTCTTATGTGACATCAAGTGAAATGTCTGTGTGAGCACAATGTCATAATTCTTATGTGACATCAAGTGAAATGTCTGTGTGCGCACAATGTCATAGTTCTTTTGTGAGATCAAGTGAAATGTCTTTGTGAGCACAATGGCATAGTTCTTATGTGACATCAAGTGAAATGCCTGTGTGAGCACAATGGCATAGTTCTTATGTGACATCAAATGAAATGCCTGAGTGAGCACAATGTCATAGTTCTTTTGTGACATCAAATGAAATGTCTTTGTGAGCACAATGTCATAGTTCTTATGTGGCATCAAGTGAAATGTCTGTGTGAGCACAATGTCATAGTTCTTATGTGACATCAAGTGAAATGTCTGTGTGAGCACAATGTCATAGTTCTTATGTGACATCAAGTGAAATGTCTGTGTGCGCACAATGTCATAATTCTTATGTGACATCAAATGAAATGTCTGTGTGCGCACAATGTCATAGTTCTTATGTGATATCAAATGAAATGTCTTTGTTAGCACAATGTCATAGATCTTATGTGACATCAAGTGAAATGTCTGTGTGAGCACAATGTCATAGTTCTTATGTGACATCAAGTGAAATGCCTGTGTGAGCGCAATGTCATAGTTCTTATGTGATATCAAATGAAATGTCTGTGTGAGCATAATGTCATAGTTCTTATGTGACATCAAGTGAAATGCCTGTGTGAGCACAATGTCATAGTTCTTATGTGAAATCAAATGAAATGTCTGTGTGAGAATAATTCTACTGTTTGTTATGCCCCCCCCCCCCCCCACACACCCCTCATGAGTGGTTGGGGGCATATAGATTTGGTCTTGTCCTTCTGTTCGTCCAAAGTTCGTGACTCGCCTTGCTCAAAAAGTGTAAGATATAACTTGATGAAACTTTGCATGAGTCTTAATCATGATATGAACTTGTGCACCTCCTATTTTTCATTTGGGTATGCCCCCCTATTTTCAGAGTTATTGCCCCTGAAATAGTCAAAAATGCACATTTTCACCTTGTGATGCACCTAGCACAAAAAGTATTTGATATAAATTGATAAAACCTTACATGAGTCTTTATCATGATATGAACTTGCGCACCTCCTATTTTTCGTCTGGCTCAACCCCCTATTTTTAGAGTTATGACCCCTGAAAAAGAGTTAAGACCCCTGAAAAAGTCAAAAATGCACATTTTCACCTTGTGACGCATCTAGCTCAAAAAGTATTTGATATGGATTCATGAAACCTTGCATGAGTCTTAATCATGATATGAACTTGCGCACCTCCTACTTTACATTTTGGTCCGCCTCCTATTTTTAGAGTTATGGACCCTGAAATAGTAAAAAATTTACATTTTCACCTTGTGACGCATCTAGCTCAAAAACTATGTACTATAAATGATTGAAAACTTGCATAAGTCTCTATCATAATATAAACTTGCACACCTTTTATTTTTTTGGCCTTTTGTGTCCTTGCACACTTGGTATTCTTCTTGATAATCTTAGCTCTTATTACAGAGTTATGGTCCGTGAAATAGCCAAAATAGTGGATTTTTTGTTTGTGATGCTCATAGCTCAAAAAGTATATGGCCTAGAATAATGAACCCTTTCATAAAATGTTTGTTTAGGATAAACCCCATTAAGACTGTAAACATTTGAATTATTGCCCCTTATTTATGACAAAGGTACCAGTGGGGGCACAGCCTGTGTCCTACAGACATATTCTAGTTTCATATGTTTTAATAGAGGATATTACATGAGTGTCTATTCATATTGAATTTATTAAACAAGTTGAATAAAATAATAAAATGCGAGGCTCTGCTGAGCATTTTATCAATTTTATTCAACAAGTTTAATAAATTCAATGTGGAAAGTCACAAATGTAATATTCTTTTTACCACATGTTAGTTTTTCGTGCTGAAACATCAAAAATTCTTCTTTCTTTAGCTATTAAAACAAGTTAATTTGACCAACTTCTCCAGTACTTGAAATGATGTTGACGTCAAAGGTTTATTTCACTAGTGTATTATCATTTTTATGTAGTGGCTTTATTACACTCCCGTGACTTCAAACATGTGATAAACATTTATTTTACCTTGTACATAGAATAGAAATAATTTACAATTGATAAACAATATTCTGTTTGTTGTGAAGGATCTACCATACATATCTTCTTTTTAGATATTGATACATTTATTTTTAGCTCACCTGAATTTTTCTGATCGCTCGTCAAACATTTAGCTTAGTGTATGCGATAGAGGCTATATTTTTCAGCTGATCTTCATGAATTTTGGTCAGAATGATTACCTTAAAGAAATCTAGGCCGAGTTCGAAAATGGGTCATCTGGGTTCAAATCTAGATCACTAGGTCAAATCATGGAAAAACCTTGTGTATGCGACAGAGGCTGTATTTTTCAATTGATCTTCATGAAATTTTGTCAGAATGATTCCCTTGATGAAATATAGGCCAAGTTCAAAAATGGGTCATCTTGGGTCAAAAACTAGGTCACTAGGTCAAATCAAGGGAAAACTTTGATAGAGGCTGTATTTTTATGCCCCCCCGGCATCTACTGGGAGGCATATAGTGATTGACCTGTCCGTCCATTCATTCGTTCGTCCGTCCGTCCGTCGGTACGAGGTTAACCAAATGGGACTGTTTCGTCTAGCATCAATACCCCTTACTAGAATGACTTGATACTAATGCAGATGTAACCTGTGACCATTCCTCATCTTCAGACATCACCTGACCTCAGTTTGACCTTGACCTTGACCTCGTTTTGGACTTGGGTTGCTTTGTATTGGCCATCTCTTGGTTAACCAAATTGGACCGTTTTGTCTAGCATCAATACCCCTTACTAGAATGATTTGATACTAATGCAGGTGTAACCTGTGGTCATCTTGGGTCAAAAACTAGGTCACCCGGTCAAATTAAAGAAAAACGTTGTGCACTCAGTAGGGGCTGCATTTTACACTGGGTATTCATAAAATTTAGTCAGAATGATTGCCTTGACGAAATCTAGGTCAGTTTAGAATATGGGTCATTTGTGGTCAAAAACTAGGTCACTAGGTCAAATCAGAGAAAAACATTGTGTATGCAATAGAGACTGTATTTTTCAGTTGATCTTCATGAAATTTGGTCAGAATGCTAGCCTTGATAAAATTAAGGTCAAGTTTGAATATGGGTCATCTGGGGTTACAAACTAGGCCGCTAGGATATATCAAAGAAAAACATTTTGTTTGCGATAGAGGCTGTATTTTTCAATCGAGGATGATGAAATTTAGTCAGAATGATTGCATTAATCTGATCTAGGTCAAATTTGAATGTAGGTCATCTTAGCTCAGAAACTAGGTCAAATTGAAGAAAATGCCTGTTTACACTTAAGAGACCACATTTTTAGCTCACCTGAGCCAAAAGCTCATGGTGAGCTTTTGTGACCGCTTGATGTCCGTCGGTGCAACGTGCGTCGTGTATCGTGTGTCCGTTAATAATTTCTAAAAAATCTTCTCCTCTAAAACCACTGGGCAGATTTTCACCAAACTTCACATGAATGATTCTTGGATTGCTACCTTTCAAAATTGTTCAAAGATTTTAATTCCACAAAGAACTCTGGTTGCCATGGCAACCGAAAGGAAAAACTTTAATAATCTTCTTCTCAAAAACCAGAAGCCCTAGAGCTTAGATATTTAGTGTAAAGCATTGCCTAGTGGACCTCTATCAGGTTTGTTCAAATCATGACCCCGAGATCAAAATTGATCCCATCCGAGGGGTCATATGATTTTACATAGGAAAATCTTAAAAAATCTTCTTCTCGAAACCCAGAAGACTTAGAGCTTAGATATTTGACATGTAGCATTGCCTAGTGGACCTCTACTAAAGTTGTTAAAATCATGACCCCGGGGTCAAAATTGACCCTGTCCCAGGGGTCACTTGATTTTAAATAGACTTCTATAGGAAAATCTTCAAAAAATTTTAAAAAATAAACCAGAAGGCCTAGAGTTTAGATATTTGACTTGTTTCATTGCCTAGTGGACCTCTACAAAATTTGTTCAAATCATGACCCCCGGGATCAAATTGACCCTGCCCCAGGGGTCATTTGATTTTACATAGGAAAATCTTCAAAAAATTTCTAAAAATAAACTAGAAGGCCTAAAGCTTAGATATATAACATGTAGCATTGCCTAGTGGACCTCTACAAAATTTGTTCAAATCATGACCCCCGTGGTCAAAATTGACCCCGCCCTAGGGTCACTTGATTTTACATAGGAAAATCTTCAAAAATGTTTTTAAAATAAACCAGAAGGCCTAGATCTTAGATATTTAACATGTAGCATTGCCTAGTAGGCTTCTACAAAATTATTCAAATCATGACCCCCGGGATCAAATTGACCCCACCCTAGGGGTTACTTGATTGTACATAGGGAAATCTTCATAAATTTGCTAAATATAAACCATAAGGCTTAGATATTTGATATGTAACATTGCCTAGTAGACTTCTACAAACTTTGTTCAAATCATGACCCCTGGGGTAAAATTGACCCCGGCCCCAGCGGTAACTTAATTGTACATCAGAAAATCTTCAAAAAATTTCTAAAAATAAACCAGAAGGCCTAGAGTTTAGATATTTGACATGTAGCATTGCCTAGAGGACCTCCACAAAATTTGTTCAAATCATGACCCCCGGCGTCAAATTGGCCCCGCCCCAGGGGTTACTTGATTGTACATAGGAAAGTCTTCCAAAAAATGTCTAGAAATAAACTAGAAGGTCTAGAGCTTAGATATTTGGTGTGTAGCATTGCCTAGTGGATCTCTGCCAAGTTGGTTCAGGTCAAGCTTAAATGCAAATCTTCATAGCAACCATTTAACCAGGTGAGCGATATAGGGCCATCATGGCCCTCTTGTTGATCTATCTTAATAAAAATTGGTCAGAATATTTGTTTCCATGAAATCACTATGTCAAACATGTTTACACTGTTATTATATGTTTCTCAGGTGAGCGACCTAGGGCCAACTTGGCCCTCTTGTTTAATGAAGTTTCATGTAAATCAAATATATATTTATAGACATTTGTTTAAACATGACAGATTTTATTAGTTCACCTGTCACATAGTGACAGGGTGAGTTTTTGTGATCACCCTTCGTCTGTCCGTCTGTCCGCAATTTCCTTATGAACATGATAGAGACCACATTTTGTATTTGCTTTCTATCAAATTTGCACACAGCTTGTATGAGCATTATATCTTGGTTCCTTTCGAAACCTGGCCAAATCCGTCATAGGTTCCAGAGTTATGGCCCCTTAAAGGGCCAAAATTTGCAATTTTTAGCTTGTGAACATGATAAGAGACTACATTTTGCAATCAACTTTAATCAAACTTGCACACAACTTGTTTTGGCATAACATCTCAGTTCCTTTCGAAAACTGGCCAGATCCCATCATGGGTTGCAGAGTTATTGCCCCTTAAAGGGCCAAAATTTGCTATTTTTGGCTTGTGAACATGATAGAGACAAAATTGTACTATCGACTATAATCAAACTTGCACACAACTTGTATTGGCATACTATCTCTGTTCCTTTCAAAAACTGGCCAGATCCCATCATGGGTTGCAGAGTTATGACCCCTTCAAGGGCCAAAATTTGCTATTTTGGTTTTTGCAGCCATATTGAGACTTCATTTATGGTTTGATTTGAGTTATGGCCCGTGAAATAGTAAAAAATGCACATTTTTACCTTGTGACACGCCTAGCTCAGAAGTATTTGATATAGATTCATGAAACCATGCCTGAGTCTTAATCATGATATGAACTTGCAAACCTCCTATATTTCATCTGGCTCTGCCCCCCATTTTCACAGTTATGGCCCCTGAAATAGTCAAAAATGCACATTTTCACCTTTTGTCATGCCTAGCTCAAAAGGTATTTGATATAGATTCATGAAATCTTGCTTGAGTCTTAATCATGATATGAACTTGCGCACCTCCTATTTTTCATCTGGCTCCGCCCCCTATTTTTAGAGTTATGGCCCCTGAAATAGTCAAAAATGTGCATTTTCACTTTGTGACACGCCTAGCTCAAAAAGTATTTGATATAGATTCATGAAACCTTGCATGAGTCTTAATCATGATATGAACTTGCACACCTCCTATTTTTCATTTGGGTAAGCCCCCTATTTTCAGAGTTATGGCCCCTGAAACAGTCAAAAATGCACATTTTCTCCTTGTGACATGACTAGCTCAAAAAGTATTTGATATAGATTCATGAAACCTTGCATGAGTCTTAATCATGATATGAACTTGCGCACCTTCTGTTTTTCATTTTGGTCCGCCCCCTATTTTAAGAGTTATGGCCCCTGAAATAGTCAAAAATGTACATTTTCACCTTGTGACACACCTAGCTCAAGAAGTATTTAATATAAATGGTTGATAACTTGCACAAATCTTTATCATGATATAAACTTGCACACCTCTAATTATTTGGCTGTTTCCACCCCCTATTTTTAAAGTTATGGACCCTGAAAAAGTAAAACAATGCACATTTTCGCCTAATTATGTGCCTAGCTCAAAAAGTATTAGATGTAAATTCAGGAAACCTTGCAGGAGTCTTTATCATGATGTGGCCTTGCACACTTGGCATTCTTCTTGAGAATCTTACTCTTATTACAGAGTTATGGCCCTTGAAATAGCCAAAATAGTAGATTTTTTGTTTGTAATGCTCATAGCTCAAAAAGTATAGGGCCTAGAATAATGAACCCTTTTCATAAAATGTTTGTTGATGCTATACCCCATTAAGACTGTAAACATTTGAATTATTGCCCCTTATTTGTGACAAATGTACCAGTGGGGGCGCACCCTGTGTCCTACAGACACATTCTAGTTTATTCTATCTTCATAAAATTTGGTCAAATGTTTGTTATCATGATCGTCGACGATTATAAATCCTGGTCATGTGGGGTCAAAACTAGGTCACTAGGTCAAATCATAGGAAACGCTTGTATACACTTTAGAAGCCACATTTTTTCTCTCATCTTCCCACAACCTTGTAAGAATGTTTGTTTTCATAAAATTTAGACAAATTCGAATCTGGGTCAGGTGGGTTGCAAAAATAGGTAACTAGGTCAAATCAAGGAAAATGCTTGTTTATGCTCAAGAGGCCACATGTTTGGTCCAATTTTTATGAAAATTTTTCAGAATATTTGTCTCCATGAAATCACTAGGTAAAATATGTATACACTGTTATGGTATGTTACACAGGTGAGCGACCTAGGGCCATTTCGGCCCTCTAGTCTTTGATATTTTTTGTGTTCGTTTTAATGTATGTCTAAATTGGGAATGCACATTTCACAGTCTGCACTAGTTTGTTGTTTTTCAATAAATGATGTCCAAAACACAGTTGCCTTGTTATATTGTTTTTATGGCCACATTTGGCATGTTTACCTCTGAAACAATTGCAAAAACAGGACAATTCTCTTCAGTGAACTTTGGCATGTTTCCTTGCACCCCCCCCCCCCCACCCCATCAATTAGACTTACTTATGCTCCACACCACCTCAACCCACACCTTTCTGTTCAGAAATTATCAGATATTGGAAGATTTTTGCCTATGTAAGCAACTTGTTTCTTTGTGTACAGATATCCATTGTAAAGGTAGCTGGAAATAAAGGTTTGCTGGTATTTGTCTATCATTCTGTTTTAACAGCATAAGATGTAATACATTTTGTTTACAAAGGTTAGATAAATGTCTAAATAGTTACTGTAATGTATCTTTAGGTTTGTTGGTATACTATTATGTTTTTAATCACAGAAAAGTACATTTACATTGGTCAGAATTGTAAAGCCTGATAGGATTTGAATAGAAAAATATACATGTTTGATAATTCTTGTAAATTACAAACAGAATAAATGTCACTAATCTATGCATTTAAGTGAATCTATACAGAAGAATTTGCAAAGCAACTTACGCAGCAAAAGTCATGTTTAAATGAGCATTTTATTGTACAGTGTGGTTCAGATTTTTTTTTTTTTTTTTGGTTTATGCTATACAGTAGAACCTTAAAATTAATAGAAATAATGTAAAATTTATTTTAGTAAATGGACATGTATAAACAAGTAGTCATAGTCAGCAAATATTCTAAATGCTTTTTGTCTTTAAAAAACTTTATACAATTGATGATTACTCAAAAATACTTTTTAGTTGTGTATCCATATGTAATTGTGCAAATCAATGCACAGGCAGTTATGCTGTTACTAACTGTTTATTTAGTTTGTTTTTCGTTCATGTGTTATATGTTAAGCTGTTCGATTATATGGCATTTAATTTGTGATAGTATAGATGTACTGAAAGGTAGAAAGATGTGGATTGCCTTTTATATAACAGTATTAGTAAGCTACTGAACATTTCTAGTCAGTATGAGTAATATTAAAATTTGTCTCATACAACTGCCGGGTCTAAACAATAATAGTAAAAGAATTGATATTTTTAATTTCCTGAAAAAACAGAATGCTGAATTTTATTGTTTACAAGATTGTCATTTTATGATGGTTTAGAAAAGTTATTTACTCCAATGGGATGGAGACTGCTATTTTTCTCATGGTACTTCAAATTCTAGATGTGTTTGCATTTTATTGAAAAAGAATATTCCAACTGTTGTACACTCAGTTGAGCGAGATACTACTGGTAACTGTCTATTCTTAGATGTTAGTTATATGGGAAAAGATTTACTTTATGTAATATTTATGGTCCAAATGCTGACAAACCTAGTTTCTATTCTGATGTATTTAATCGTATAGATACAATCGGTAATGGGTTCGTACATTGTTTGTGGAGACTATAACCTTGTATTAGATGTTGACAAAGATTATATGAATTACAGATCTGTTGATAATAAAGAAAAGCTAGGGAAAAAATCTGTACAATTATAAGGGAACGAAATTTAGTTGATACATTTAGAATTATTAATGGTGATGAAAAACGTTTTACTTGGAGGCGGATGAATTCTACACAGCAAGGTAGACTTGACTTTTTTCTAACATCAGAAAACTTGCTGTCAAAAATTAAGGAGTCTTCTATTGGAATCTCTTACCCGGGCTGATCATTCTGTTGTATGTTTAGAATTGGTATTCAATGAGATTGAACTGGTAAACCTCTATGGAAATTTAATAATTCATTGCTGTATGATAGAAATTATTTAGAGTGTATAAATGATAAAATTGACGAGATTAAAAGCAGTACTGTTTACCTGTATATTGTTTAGAGAATGTACTTAGTATAGACAACAATGATATTTAGTTTGTTATAAATGATCAGTTTTTTCTGGAAACTTTGTTAATGGAAATAAGGGGAAAAACCATTGCATACTCAAGTTATAAGAAGAAACAGAGAGTTTCACGTGAAAAAAATTTAGTAAACAAAATAGAAAATATAGAAAAGAACTTAGATGAGAATAACAAAGAAGAATTACTGAATTTACAAATGATTGCAAATAATACAAGCAAAAATATGAAAGGATATGTAATAAAGATCTAGAGCAAAAGTTCATAGATGAGGGTGAAAACCTTCAAGTTATTTCTGCAATCTAGAAAAAACAGTTATTGTACACGCAAAGTTATTCCTTTATAGAAAAAGAAGATGGTACTGTGCTGTCAAATCAGTCAGATAATCTAAAAGAAGCTTGTTCTGTTTATAAAAATAGTATTTCTAAAAATGTTTTAGAAAAGTTGTATGATATAGACAATGACTAAAAGATATTACTGTTAAGAAGTTTCTAGAGAAGAAGCAGATAGTTAGAAGGTCTATTAACTTATATGAAATGCTCACCCCCTGAAAAAAACTAAAAATGATAAGTCTCCAGGTTTCAGATGGATTTACTGTAGAACTTTTAAAGGTTTTTTGGAATGAAACTTGGTCATTTAGTATGTAAGATCTATTAATAATGCATTTTTTACTATTGGGTTCCCTATCTGTACTCAAAAACAAGGAATAAATCACATGTATCCGCAAAAGAAAATAAACCCAAAAATTTTGAAAAAAACCTTAGACCTCTACAATGTTAAAGTTACTATTAAAAAGTTAGCCTCTGGATCTATTGCAAATAACTGAAGTTCCTGTATTAACCAAAACTAAATCAATCATGACCAGACAGGTTTTTACAGGTAGATACATAGGAGGAACATACAGCCTACAGTCTGATATAATAAAAACAACAACATGACAGAAAGATTCCTGGACTATTAATTACAGTAGATTATGAAAAGCATTTGATACATATCGCTCATTTTCATTGAAAAGCTTTCGGATTTTTTTAATTTTGGACCACATTCAGAACTGGCTTAGAATTGATTCTACATAATACGATACTTCATACAACTTAATGGATTCTTATCAGATTTTTTTCTACAAAGTAAACGAGGCTGCCGCCAGGAGATCCAATTATTCCTTTAAATATTATATTGTGTGCCGAAATAATTTGCTAATTAAAAAAGAAATTTCTTAGAAATAAAAGGTATAACTATTGATGAAGTTGAGTATAAATATCTCAATTTGCGATGAAACTTCACTCTTGGTTGGATGGGCTCTGAAGAGGCTTTACGGGCTAACCCTAGATATGCTAACATAAATTTCATTTATTCTGTCTAAAGTTAATTTATGAGACGACTAATGTTATTTGGATAGGTGCAATGAAATACAGTACCCGATCTATAATAACAAAGTACAAACTATCTTGGGTACTACAAAGGTTTCAAATACTTGTCATTATTTTGATGTAGACCTTGATAATATGATAATGCTAAATTTCAATGATAAGTTAGAAAAAAGTTAAAAGGATGATATCCTACTGGAACAGAAGATAACTTACTCTAATGGCAAAATTACTGTTGGAAAATCTGTGGGGGGGGGGGGAGTTCCTCTCTTTACAAGATTTGTTTATATTTTATCCAACACCACCTAACATATTATGGATATTTAAAACAACTTTGTTTATATGACTTGTATGGAATGCCCATATAAATAAGTGCTCTGCTTATGTGTCCAAAAATAGGAAGAAGGAGGGCTAAAAATGGTGGATTTTATAAATAAGAAACATAGAAGGAAAATGTCATGGATAAGAAAAGCTTTTTAATTGAACTGGAAAGTGTTATGTGTTTGTTACAAACAATAATTGACTTACATAAATTGTTAAATCTTGTAATTATGTATTGCGAAAATATAAAAGAAAAGGCAAGGAAACAACTTCTGGTGTGAGTGTTAAGAATTTTTATCTCTTATATGGAAAAGATGCTGTTGAAACTGTAGATGAACTTCTGCAATGCCATTATTTTATAACACCTGTTTTAAAAATTGGTAACAAAGGCTTTATTAGATAAAAGAAAGTTTGACAGAGGTTTTAGATTTGTTAAAGATTTAATATCAGACACAGGTTGAATTTGTAGATATATCTTTACTTAGAACAGTGGAGTAATTGGTAAAAGGTTAAATATTGTAATTTAAGAAGGTTTACAAAGTACTATAAAGTCCTAATTTAAAGAAGCATGTTATATTAGACTAAGTTGGTAATTGTAGCTGCTATGGACCTGTTGTCTCTGTTATGTTCAAAAGTTTTAATTTTCAAATATGGCAAATAAGCATGTGTATAATGTACTGATTGGCAACACTGATATTACCCTACTAGTCAAGTTAAATGGAACAATGTTTTAATAATTGAATGGAAGAATGCCTATAAATCTGTTATTTCTCATGACAAAGAGATACATACATTCAGTGTTACAATTTACTGAATACTCCACAGAATTATAGTACTAAAGTCCCTTATTATAGCATATGATATATAACTGATAATCTTTTGTACTTTTTGTAAAGAAGAGGAAGAAACAATTACACATCTGTACTGGTCTGTACTTGAATTAAAAATTATTTGCAAGAAGTGAAAAATGTTTTAATGAATAATGGAATAACTGTTCAAATAAGAGCAGAAGACTTATTTATAGGAAATTGTGAAAAAAGAATTGAAAAAATCTACGTTTTGTTCTACCAAATTAAAGAAATATATTATCCGCTTGTAAAAAGAAAAGAGATTGTACCAAGTTTTTAATGGTTTAAACAGGTTATTTGAATTTGCCTGTCAAGTATACAGAAGCACCAATATAAAAGAAATAACCCAGAGAATAACTGGGCATTTTAACAGCTTTTTATGTCAGTCCACATACTTAATCAACATTTAATATCATAATCTGTAGCCATTAGATAAGTAAATTGTTTTTCATTATTTAGAATAATCAATACAGCATAACATTCTTCTTCTATGTATCTATCTTTTGTAGTTTTCAATAACCTGATAGTACTTATTAAAGAGTTTCTTTTTCCTATTTTCAATGCAAGGTTGAACTACGTTTTTCTAGAAAAAGCTAAGTACAAATCTTAAACTTTGAATGATAAAAATGTTAAAAGTAGGAAAAATCTTTGAATTTATATATTATATGTGAATATTTTTAATGTGTATATGTTTTATTATATTGAAATGTAAATGTAAATTTTGTGATGAATAATCGGGCCCTTAAACGTTGTACAAAAAACAAAAAAAAAAAAAAAACAACAATAATTAACAAAGCTGTCCTAAGGAAGTCACGCTCGACTATTCCAAAATATTGTCACCGAAGCCAGGAAAAATATAACCCCCAAAATGAGAAATATATCAAAAGAGTTTTAAGTTTGAAAGGGACATAATTTGACTCAAACTGGCATATCAGAGTTGGGATTGATGCTAGCAAACTAGTTTTATACCCGAAGAAACAATGTGAATTTCCAATTTAATACAATATCAGCATTAGTTTTGGAGTTATTTTTTTTTGACCTGTGAAAGGTTGACAAGATTTTTTTATTTTTAGGTCTGGCGGCCATTTTGCGCAGCGAAGCGAAACATAGCAACTAAGATCGTTCTTGTGATGTTTTGTTGAAATCCAGCCAGCACTTCGACCTGTGAAAGCTGGACAAGATTTTCTGTTTTTAGCAATATGCATTGCTGCGCTTGTTTCTGATCACTCCTTTGAAGTTCCATCAAAATCTGGCCAGCAGTTTGACCTGTGAACACCGGACAAACTTATCGCAGATGGATGGACATACAGGCGTTGAAGACAAAAACAGTAAGCATTCCTGACCTATCTATGGGGGAGACATAGTAAATCAGGTGGGAAAAGGATTAACTTAAATGTTTGACTAAACAACTCACAACTTCAGGTTTAAGCAAGACTGGGGTAAATCCGTCAGCATCAAAAACCAGCCTTTCTGTGACATATCTCATGATAGCGAGTTACTGGCTGGAGTTCATTCCCTTATTGACTGTTAACTTTGTGATATTTCTACTTTTCAACACCATATGTCTCCTTTAACCTCTGCAATTTTCCCTTGATCATCTCAGAAACAATTTCAAAATTTATTATCACACATGGTTTTCAGTCCTGTGCTTTAACTCAGTCTGTATAAATGCATCTCCCTATTCTTTAGCGGAACTGTTATCTACATGAGGCCAGTTGCATGCTTCCTAAATGCGTCATTACAGCAGTAGCTCTACATTCAAAGCAGACAGTAAATTAGCCTCAATTCTGATGATACTATTCAGTCATCACATTTCAATTGCTCTTAAATAACCTCTTTTTTAATGTTGGACACAAGAGCACGGAGAACACGAATTGCCTCTTGAGGCATTCGGTGGATTTCAGAAGTAAAAGAAATTATTTGTCACTATACACAAAATTCAACTACACTGTTCAATGTGACCT
The DNA here is from genome assembly GCF_021730395.1 of Mercenaria mercenaria. Taxonomy (NCBI): domain Eukaryota; kingdom Metazoa; phylum Mollusca; class Bivalvia; order Venerida; family Veneridae; genus Mercenaria; species Mercenaria mercenaria. The sequence goes on from NC_069378.1 coordinate 8,021,796, forward strand.
TGACCATTGACCTACTGACCTCAAATCATAGGGGTACCAAGCTGGTCATGATTAATCTCCCAAAACAGTTTCAAAGCACAAGCACTCAAGTCTCTGGAAATGGTTTAAACAGTTCAATGTGACTTTGACACATTTTACTGACCTCAAAATCAATAAGGGTCATATGCTGGTCATGGACCATCCTCACCTACCAACTTACCATGATCCTAAGACTGATCCTTCTTGAGTTATCATCTGGAAATGGATTATTATTATTATTGGAAGGGGGGCATAATAAATAAATACATTTCGTTATCAAGAATACACTTCAATGAAGTCAAACAAAATTACCTGCTTGGGGGGGGGTTTTTTTCATATGTAACTGTAATAATATGCATCACACCGTAATGAAAATCCGCAGCATTACTTTACTTTTTCATACCGAATGAACATTGTCACATCATAATTTGTGTAATTACGCTGTGAAGATCACACAACATTACCAGGTGCAGACTAGAGAAGTGGCAGATTATATCATATGAAGACTAGAATTGTGTCTGAAGGACACAGGTTGTGTGCCCCCACTGTACATGTGTCACAAATAAGGGCAATAATTTCAAATGAAAGCATCTTAGGGTATTGCTAAACAAACATTTTATGAAAAGGAGTCATTTTTCTAGGCTCATATACTTTTTGAGCTAGGAGCATTACAAAACAAAAAAAAACCACTATTTTGAGGGCTATTTCAAGGGCCATAAACTATGTAATAAGCACAAAGATTACTCAAAAAGAATGCCAAGTGTGGCAATGTCACATCATGATAAAGACTCAGCAAGGTTTCGTGAATTTACATAATTTGTTGAAAAAGTGCATTTTTTTTCTCTATTTTAGGGGCCATAACTTGAGTAAATCCACAAAATTTAATCTCAATGAACAAGTAAAATTCCCATTAATTTTATGTTCAGAAGTTGAAATCCACGAATTCATATCCCCACCTAATTGTAGTTTTGACCAAAATCATGAAATAAAATAATTTTACAGTAACCAAAATCCTTGTTAAATGATACCAGAGCTACCTTCATAACCTAACAATATTGTCATCAGACCCCTCCAATGTTCTTTGAGCTGATCCCTTTTCCTCCGAACTCTCTGTCTGCAGTGTTTTTTACATTATACATTCTTCTTTGCAGGAAACATCTATCCATGTCTGAATAATGAATTTTTTTGTTCATATCAATGTTTTTGTCAGGAAAGAAGATACTGTTTTGAGAAACTTGCCTAGCATTCTTGTCCTGTACCAAAAACAGAATAGGTATCATCAACACCCTTATTTTACAAAAAGCAACAACATTTTGAAAAGAGCAGACATTGTCTTTAAAATCAGCGTACAGTAAAACCTGTAAAAGCACCAGCCAAGAAAGTGGGAAAAAAATGGCTGTTACGCGCATTGTGGCTGCTTAAAGCATATCATTTAAAGAATGACGAGGAAATGAGATACTGGCTGCATAAGCCAGTTCGGGCAGCTTAATATAGTCAAACAGCATGTTTTACTGTATGCTATTGTAGCTATGGCTGATGTTCAAGTAAAACTTCCTGCTCAAGATGATTTATGGGTCCCGGCCGCTGTCGGCAGTGAGTGCCCTAGCGCACAACACTCTATCATTACTTGCCGTTTTTACAGGGTGCAAGCACCTGGGTGAATAAAATTCCCTGACTTTTCCCTGACCATTCATTTTTCACTGACCAAAACCGACCAAACATTTAAACGCCCCTGACCTCCCCTATCAGCCGTCCCAATCCTCCCATTATTTTTTTTCCAAATGTTTTGTAATTAATTTCCAATATACTAAACATAAACCTCAAACACAATATAATAAACCTGGTTTTCTTTCGTTGGTAATGACTGTTTGGTGGTCAAGTCCATGAACAAAATGTGACTATTGGTCAGTGAAACCTAATTATTAAGAGATACATATCAAAAGCATCTTTGCACGACATTTAACTATCAAAAATCAACATCTATTAAAGGAACACTTTCCTCATGGTTAAAACAATAAATATGGTTAATAACGCAGACCATTTGGAACCCTGCAAGTAAGTAGCAAAAATATCATTCTCATAAAATCCAAGATCTGTTTATTAGAACATTTCCTCTCAGGCAAAAACAATTAAAAAACACCATGACTAATAGCAAGACCATTGGAAACATATTGACAAAGCATCACACTCAAAATCCATGATCTCATAATATAACAGTGTTCAGAAAACACCGTGAGTACCTACATCAAAGAAGTGATTAGAATAATGTTTGTTGTAGGCTCTCTTCAAGTGTCACTTTCCTACAAAATTAACTAAAAAAAATGTTAGTTAGCTCTGGAGGCAAGGGTTGCAAAGCCATTTCAGTCTTCCAGCAAAATTAGTGTTTAAAGAACAAGAGCACCGCCTTTGCGGTCTGACGCCATCTATTTTTTTTGTGTAATAGAAAATATTTCCTCCCCATGATTTTCTAAGATCTAAAAGGGCCATCATTCATGCAAAAAGCAGGTTAGAGTTAATGTACTTGATGTTCAGTGTCACTTATGATGTGAAAAACTGTTGCAAGGTTATAAAAGCAATAACTATGATAGTTTATGAGAAATGACTTAAACATAATACTCAACCAAGAAATTTATTTACTACGTCCAAAAAGGGCACTAATTATTGCAAAAAGCAGGATGGAGTTATGTTGCTTGCTGTCAGGGTCACTTTGATGGTGAAACAAGTGTTGCAAGTTTCAAAAGCAATAGCTTAGATTAGTTTAAGAGAAAAAGATATGACCTAAACATAAAACCTAACAAAGAAATCCTGATATTATTCTAAGTCCAAAAGGGGCCATAAATCTTGCAAAAAGCCGATGGAGTTATGTTTCTTGCTGAACAGGTCACTTATGATGGTGAACAGTGTTGCAAGTATAAAGCAATAGCTTTATGACGGTACAAGTGTTGCAAGTTTTAAACAATAGCTTCGAAAGTTAAGGATAAAAGCTGACCTAAACATAAAACTTAACCAAGAAAACTGATTTTCTAAGTCCAAAAGGGGCAATAAATCATGCAAGAAAGCAAGATGGAGTTATGTTTCTTGATGAACAGTCTGCTTAATGATGGTGAACAAGTATTCCAAGTTTCACAGCAATATGCTTGATAGTTAAAGAAGAAAGTTGACCTAAACCTAAAACATAACACAAGAAAACAGATTATTTTTCTAGTACAAAAGGGGCCATAAATCCTTGCACAAAGCAAGGATGGAAGTTATGTTTTTCTTGCTATACAGGGTACACTATGACGGTGAACAAGTATACCAAGTTTCAAAGCAATAGCTTAGATAGTTTAGGAGAACGGTGACCTAAACATAAAACTTAACCAGGCGACGCCGACGCCGCGCCGACGCCGACAAACCGCTCCAGTGATTACAATAACTCATTTTTTTTCAAAAAATCAGATGAGCTAAAAATGGGGATTAAAACAAACTGAAATGCATGTTACAGCATACATCATTAAACTTTTGTTTTTAATTACATAAATGTAAATGCTTGAAGACTGCCATAGCCACAAAAGTTTAAATGATTAACTCTTTCTTCGAGCTTTGAAATCATTTTTCCCTGACTTTTCCCCCCGACTTTCCAGGATTTTCATTTTTCACATATGAGCCAAATTTTAAAATCCCTGACAATTCCCTGACCTTGAAAAAGAAAACAATTTCCTTGACTTTTCTGACTGCTGGCAACCCTGTTTTAAGTCAATTTGCGCACATACGAAAGCTTCCAACCCACCATTTTTAAAAATGTGAAAATCAAGGATACCGGTATTCAATAAGTTCAGTATTTTGGTGACAGATTTAACTTTAGCAGCAGTAACTTATCTATATTTAACATTTGACATGTATGATTTATTAAAATTTCAAAATCTAACAAATACAGTTTCGAGGAATCAAGTTTACAATGTTATAAATCAATGTCGTATAATCAATGTTCATAAACACTTGAGGGAGGTTGTAGATGTTTCAAATCTACTTTAAAAGTGGCTGAGGAAGCATGACGAAATATTTACAATTCTTATACACTCAGACATTTGCAGAAAAAAATATTTAAGCAACAATATCATACACTTATTGACTTTTTCATAGGTTGACATCAGGATTTATCAACCTGAAAACAGTTTTATTCACCGAGCCGGATACCAGAAACAAGCAATTTTGTTTCGCACAGACGTTTTTGTTTGTTTTGGGTTACACGCCGTTTTCAACAGAATTTCAGTCATGTAACGGCGCCAGTTAACCAACCAGATGTTCCTGATTCTTACCATGGACAGAACCTGTTCTCTCCCGCAAGTAACTGCCACTTCCCCCATGAATCAGATTGAGGACTCATGATTCAGACACAATGTCGTCTATCAAATAGTCACGAGAACATACGCCCCGCCCATGAGATCGAACTCACGCACCCTAGTGCATCCGAAGACCGACGCTCTACTACTGAGCTAAGCGGTGCGGGCATTCGCACAGACGTAGTATACATAATATTTTTGTATCTTAATGTAGTAGGTACACCCAAAAAGACAACAAATACAGATAGATGTACCTTTCTAGTCTGTACAGGTTAAAACTATCCCCCTTAATAGCATACTAGTGAGAGGAACTATACCCTGTATGGTCCATGTATGTGATTGATGTATTTCAAATTAAGTTGAACTTGAAGAGCTCCTGTACTTGACAAAAAATGATCTCAAATTGAACAAATCAAATGATTTAGTTTTTTTAATAACTGATGTAGTTCTGTTTTTAAATGAGAAAAAGCAAAAAAGCAATCATTTAATTGGGCGAGTACAACTTAAGATTCAAAGGGGTGTCCCGCTTAAAATTTACTGACTGAAATAGTGAACATTGCAGACCAGGATACCCTGCACGGAGGAACAGCTGATCTTGGTCTGCACTGGTTACAAAGGCAGAATCCATTTGCCGGCAGCAGGTCAAAGTTTAAATGTTCATTGTGTTACTCCCTAACTATCCAGAAGTTCGAATGTAAACAGCTGTTTATGAAAAAAATAAATTTAATATGAATCTTAAGTTTCATTACCTTCAACATTCTTGTATGATCTGACCAGCTATATTCTGCCTCTCTGATGAATCACCGTGAACAACTAATGTTTGAAGATACCATCTGTCCAAGTTGTTGCTCGAGTGTGAGGGATAATATCTTTCCAGCTGGCATTTTTCTCTAACAGCAATGTGAAATTGTCACCTCCGTTGAATTAAGACCTTCTGATTCTTCATCATGGTGTTTCTGCTAATAAGAGTGTTATGGATTTGGAACTTACCATCTAAAATCATGGTAAAAGTTACATGGAATATATTATTTAAACCAGTAAAACTAAAGTCTAAATCAATCAGTTGACATTTTACCTGAGTTGAACAGGTCAACAAATATTCAATGAAACCTTTTATAACAACACTACAAGTAAAATTATAACAACAAATACATACCAGTGCCTATCATTGGTTTGAAATCAGTCTTTAAGACTGCCTACTTAAATTTCCAGCATTTACAGCTTTCACATCCAACATGTTTGTCTTCTGCTCTAGAAACAGTATAATGTAAGGGGACTTGTCCTTTGTTGACATTCAATGTTTATATACCCAATAGTTTTCCCTTACATATTGCACAAATGTCATTCCAGTTTAATGCATTTACACTACCGTCCATGAACAGGCTCAATCAAACCGAGCCCTGCAAACATTTTCGTTTTTGTCGTGTTAGAGGTGCGACCTGTGGAAAGTTTCTCTACTTTCTTTATTAATCTTTATTCTATTCTTAATATCCTGGATAATACTGTATAACTGTATCCATATGTTTGACAAACTCGTAAACTGTAGACTTAACAATTATACTTTCCTGAAACAACACTTTAAGTTTTCATACAATAATAAACTAAGTATCCAATTCTGTCATACATAAACCTCATTTTCACACTAACATATTTTGTAATAATATTTTTTATACACTGTCTTTTTTTTCAGCCCATTTTGTGGCCATATTCCTCAAACTACTACTTCAGTAAACAATTCATCAAATATGCAACATGTTCCCTTTTTACAAAACACTTCTAGAATATATCAATCAGGATGGATGTACCAGGTCCAGTCGATGGGACAAGACAGAATGGGGCGGAAAGGAATTGACAGGACAGAGATTCCCAACTCCACAAAAATAAAACTCTAGCAAGTACCAATTTGTTAGTCTTCCTTCAACTTCAAACACTAATGAATCAGTCTCTTCCTTTGAAAACTTCTTCATTTTTTCCCGATGGAAAATCCACAGCTTCAACAATGGTCAGCAAATATTACTGAACAATCAACAATTCTTTTTACCATACTTCCAAAAATACAGTAAGAATGTACTTCAACAACTGACATGAACCTTCATTTGCCCATGAAGTGTGGTTCCAGGATTAAAATAATCATTTGTCTTTTTGATTTTTAGGTAATAGACTGTTTCCATAATAATCTACTGAACAGCTCGAAAAATAAATGTTTTTTAACCTTTCTAATCAAATATAAAGTCTACTTATAAAGCAGTGTACTTTTACACCTCTTTATAAAGTGTTTACATAGTAAATGTCATTGCACGAATAAAACATATCATAATTATTCAATTTATACACAGATTTTCTCTTCCTTTATTGGCCATGCTTCATATAATGTCAATCAATCGCATGACTAACAATGAAATGGACATAAAGTCAGTTGTCATTGGCAGTCTATTGACCTTTTCTATCATATATACATTTTTACATATTTTCACAAGAACAATTCTCTGCTTATTTTGTTCCCATACTCTGCACAAGAGTGGTTCAGATTCAATAATTATCAAAAGAAACAGACTGAAATCCATAACAATATTATAAACCTCTCGCAAAAACTCAATGTTTTCAACCCTTTCCTATCATATACAATATTACTTACAAAGAAGTGTACTTTTATCATTCATAAAAAGTGTTACTATTGCATACATGTCAATTGCAACACTAAGACATATTTTTCATACTAAATATTTCATATTAAATTCATACACATCTCTCTGCTCTATATCAATTTTTTGTTTGTTTGTTGGATTAAACGTTGACACAGGAAAGGTCATATGGCGACATTCCAGCTTAATGGTAGAGGAAGACCCAGGTGCCCCTCCCTGCTTTTATTATCAACATGAGGGACACCCTTTATCATTTTAATTCAAAATGATATATATTAATATGGTACATCATATCTGTATTACATATCAGGAATGGATGGGCTGGGTCAAGATAAATGGGTTAGGACTGATGGGAAGGAACTGGACTACAAAGATTCCCACCCCCAACAAAAAGTATCAATTCCAATAGTTAAATTTTTTATGTTCTTTCTTCACTTTAAATACTACAAAAAGAACACAGTCACTTTTTCACAGACATTTTCATACTTTTCTCTGGGGAAAAACCAGTACTGCTTCTTTGGCTGCCTTGACACATGACAAAACACATTTTTTCGCTTCCACATGCAGCTCAAACTGAAGAAAAAAATGGATGGTATAAGTAACTGTAAATAAGCATGGCAACAAGAAATATAAATAACCTTCGCATAATTCCTGCATATTATACTAAGTAGAATAACATATAACCTTTCAAACATTCTTTTTTCACCAACTTTTCAAAATATCATTGAGTGGTAACTTCTGAAAACTGTTCAAGTGTGGTTACAGATTGAATAACTATTCCCACTTCAGAATAATAAACTATTAATAACAATATTAAGAAAGTTAAAAAAATCATGTTTTCAACCTTTTTAATATATACAAACATTCACTTAAAAAGAAGTGTCTATTAAACTTCATAAAACATGTGAATATAAATTTGTCAAATGGATGAATAAACAGATTTCACACTAACATATTTCATATTAAAGTGATTTAATACACAGTCTTTTCTCTAATTTTTTTGGCCATGCTCCACATTAAATCTATTTAATTCAATATGCTAAATTATGGTATTATTTTAACAATCATATCTGGGTTAACCAATCAGAAAAATGGGATTGGCAGGGTCAAGTTGAATTGGGGATACGATGAATCGAATAAAGGTATAGACATGACAGAGATCCCACCCCCACAAAAGTATCAATTATAATAACATTTTTAATTATGTCACTTTTTATACCCTTTAATGATCTTTCCTTGCTTCAAAATTAAAATCCTTTCTATTGCTTTTTCCTATATTCCTTTTTCTGCTTCATAATAAAGTCCAATCATCACTGATTATACATAAGAATGGGTCATAAAGTCATGTTGTCATTGGCAGTCTACTGTCCTTTTCTATCATATATATATTTTAACTAAGAAATGTACTTTTACCACTTCTAATCAAGTTTAAACAATAGCATAAGTTCATTGCATAAATAAGACTATTCACATGAACAATTAATTACATAATTGAATTCATTTATACAATTCCATTCACTGGCTTATTATTCCATACTCTACACAACAGTGTTTTCAGATTCAATAATTATCTAAAAAAGATAATAGACGAAACCATCACAATATTATAAATGTCTCCCCAAAACTGATATTTTTCAACCTTTTCTATCATATACATATATTTAACTTACAAAAGAAGCGTACTTTTATCATTCTTATAAGTGTACTATTGTAAATGTGTCAATGTGCATGCCTAAGACATATTGTTTCATACTAACATATTCATATTAAAAATAATCAATACATATCTCTCTGCTTATTTTGTGGCCATGCTCAATATTAATATATTAAATTTCACAATATGACAACTCAGAAAGGGATGGGCTGGGCATGAAGAAATGGGGGTTAAGACAGATGGGAAGGAACGTAACCTACAACGAACACAGATTCCCACCCCAAACAATAAGTAACAATTCCAATAGTTAATTTTTATGTTCTTTCTTCATCTCTAAATACTACAAATGTACACAGTCACTTTTTTTCAACAACTTTCTTCATACATTTTCCAGGGAAAATCCAGTACTGGCTTTTGCTTGCTTGACACTGAAAAACCATTTTCCTGCTTCAAACTTGCAGCTCAAACTGAAAAAAATGGACTGGTATAAGTACAGTAAATAAGCAATGGCAACAAAAATATAAATTAATCCAATAAATCTGCATATTATACCAAGTAGAATAACATATTACCTTTTAACATTCTTTTTCCAGACTTATCAAAATTCGATTGGATGTAACTCTGAAAACATTTCAAGTGTGGTTACAGATTGAATAACTATTCCCCTTCAGATAATAAACTATTAAAATAAAATAAGAATGTTTAAAAAAGGGTCTCAAGGTATTCCAAACCTTTCTATTATAATACATACATTTACTTAAAAAGAAGTGTACTACTAACACATCATATAACATGTGAATATAGAATTTGTCAATTGATGAATAAGACATGAATTCACACTAACTATTCATATTAAATTGATTTACACCATCTTTTCTCTTCAAATTATTGGCCATGCTCCACATTAATATTTTATTTCCAAGTATGCTATATTATGTATTTTTTATTACAATCATATCCAGGGTACCAATCAGAAATGGGATGGGCAGGTCATATTGGAATTGGATACTCTGAAACCGGTAATAAATGGTATAGACAGGACAGAGATTCCCACCCTAAAAGAAGATACAATTCAAAATAATAACATTTATAATTATGTCACATTTTATAACTTAGATGATCTTTCCTTGCTTCCATATTAAATCCTTCTATTTGCATTTTATATTCCTTTTTCTGCTTCATAATAAAGTCCAATCAATCACTGATTATACAAAAAATTGGGGAATGGACATAAAGTCAGTTCGTCCCTAGCATGTCTACTGACCTTTTCTATCATATTATCCATTATTACAAAGAAATGTACTTTTACCACTTCTAATCAAGTTTAACAATAGCAAATGTTCATTGCATTAATAAGACATAATTTTCACAATGAACAATGTCTATCATATTGAATTCATTTATACAAATCCATCTCTGCTTATTTAATCCCATACTCTACACAACAGTGGTATTCAGATTTCAATAATTATTCTATATAAGGTAACAACTGATTCCATAACAATATTATAAACGTCTCCCCCAAAACTGATATTTTACAACCTTTCTATCATATAACTTGTTTACTTACAAAGAAGTGTACTTTTTATCAATTCTTATCAAGTGTTTACTATGTATGTGCAATTGCATTGCCTAAACAATATTTTCATACTATAACATATTTCATAAAAATTTCATCTATACATATCTCTCTGGCCTCTGCATATTTTGTGCCATGCTCTTTATAAAATATTTTAATTCAAATATGAATATATTGCTTGTACATTCATATCTGGATACAAATCAGAATGGGATGGGCTGGCCCCATGATGAAATGGGGGGGGTTTTTTTCGAAACAGAGGGAAGGAACTGGACATACAAAGTGCGACAACAGATTCCCACCCCCTAACAAAAGTATCAATTACCAACAGTTATTTTTTTTAATGATCTTCTTCACTTTAAAATACTTTCCAAATGAACACAGTCGACATTTTTCACAAACATCACTCATACATTTCCGGAAAATCCGTACTGCTTCTTGGCTTGCCTGACATTGACACCATTTTTCCTGCTTAAACTTGCAGCACAACCTGAAACAAATGGACTGGTATAAGTACTGTAAATAAGCAAGCATGGCAACAAGTAATAAAAATTAATCCTGTAATTCTGGCAATATTAACCCAAGTAGAATAAAATATTACCTTTCAAGACATTCTTTTTTCAGACGTATCAAATTCGTTGAGTGTAACATCTGAAAACAGATCAAGTGGGGTTACAGATTGAATAACAATTCCACTCATGAAAATAAACTATTTAAAAATAATATAAGAGTGTTTAAAAAAATCATGTTTTTCAACCTTTCTATTATATATATATACATTTACTTAAAAAAGAAGAGGAGGGGGAAGGTGTACTATTAACACTCATAAACATGTGAATATACGAATTTGGTCCAATTGGAATGAATAAGACTATTTCTCACTAACATATTTCATATAAATTGATTTATACATATTCTTTTCTCTTCTTATTTTTAGGCCATGCTCACAATACTATTTTAATCAAGTCTCTATATTATGTATTATTTATACAAACATATCTGGGTAAACCAATCAAAAATGGGATGAGGCAGGGTCAAGTTGGAATTGTGATAGGGATGAATCAGAATAAATGGTATAGACAGGACAGAGATCCACCCCCATAAACGTATCAATTCTAAATAATTAACATTTTTAATTATTCACATTTAAATAACATAATAGATGATCTTTCCTTACTTCATATTAAATCCTTTCTATTGACATTTTTATTAATCCTTTTCTGCTTCATATTAAGTCCAATCAATTACTGATTATACATATGTAAATGGACATAAAGTCAGTTGTCCAATGGCAGTCTACCAGACCTTTTACTATCCAATATATACAATTTTAACAAGAAATGTACTTTTAAAACCCACTTCTAACCAAGTTAGAACTAAGCAAATGTTATGCTAAATAAGACATATTTTCACATAACAATAAATTTCATATTGAATTCATTTCCTATACAAATACATTTTCCTGCTTATTCTATCCCATACTTCACACATGAGTGGTATCCAGATTGAATAATTATTCCATATAAGATAATAGACTGAATCCATAACAATATTATAAACGTCTCCCCAAAACTCACGTTTTCGACCTTTTCTATCATATACATATATTTACTTACAAGGTAGTGTACTTTTATCAATTCTTATAAAGTGTTACTACTGTATGTTACAATTGCATGCATAAGACATATTTTCGAACTGAGGTATTTCATACTAAATTCATCTATAGACATCTCTCTATCTCTCTGCTTATTTTGTTGGCCATGCACTATAAATAATCATTAATTGAAATAATATAAATATGTGTACATTCACATCTGGATTACCCAATCATGAATCCTTCCTGATTTGTAATCCAGATGTGATGTACAAATAAATAATATATTTCAATTAAATATTAATATAGAAGCATGGCCACAAAATAAGCAGATAGTGTCTATAGATACTTTAGGATGAAATACCTCAGTTCGAAAATATGTCTTATGCATGCAATTGTAACATACAGTAGTAACAACTTTATAAGAATTGATAAAAGTACCACTACCTAGTAAGTAAATATATGTATATGATAGAAAGGTCGAAAAACGGAGTTTGGGAGACGTTAAAATAATTGATATGGATTCTGACTATTATCTTATAGGGAATAATTAGTCAATCTTGGAACCACTCCTGTGTAGATTATGGGATACAATAAGCAAGAAAATGTATTTGTATAATGAAATCAATATGAAATATTATTGTTCATGTGAAAATATGTCTTATTAATAGCAAATGACCATTTGCCTATAGTTCAACTTGATTAGAAGTGGTAAAAGTACATTTCTTAATGTAACAATGTATATCAGTAGAAAAGGTCTGTAGACTGCCATTGACAACTGACTTTATGTCCCATTCATATGGTATAATCAGTAATTGATTGGATACTTTATATATGAAGCAGAAACGGAAAAATAAAAAATGCAATAGAAATGATTTAATAAGAAGAAGGAAAAGATCATCTATATGTTATTAAATTGACAAAAATTAAAAAGTTAATTATAGAAATTGATATTTTTTTTTTTTTTTACCTTTTATGGGGTGGAAGTCTCTGTCCTGTCTATACCATTTATTCGATTCATCCTATCCAATCCAACTTGACCCAGCTCATCCCATTTTTCTGATTGGTTACCCAGATATGATGTAAATAAAGAAAGTACTATAGCATAGCTTGAATTAAAATATTAATGTGGAGCAAGGCCTAAAAATAAAGAAAAAAGATATGTATAAATCAATTTAATATGAAATATGTTAGTGAGAACACATGTCTTATTCATCGCAATTGACAAATTCCTATATTCACATGTTATAATAAGAGTAATAGACACTTCTATTTAGTAAATTAATATATAATAATAGAAAAGGTGAAAACATGAATTTATTTTAAACACACTTAATATTTATTTTAAATAGTTTATTATCTGAAGTGAATCGTAATATCAATCTGTACCCCACTGAACAGTTTTCAGAAGTTACACTCCAACGATATTTTAATACGTCTGGAAAAAGAATTGTTGAAAGGTAATATGTTATTCTAATGGATAAAATAATGCAGATTACGGATTACTTTTATATTCAATATGCCATGCTTATTAACAGTACTTATACCAGTCCATTATTATCAGTTGAGCTGCCAAGTTTTAAGCAGGAAAATGGTGTCAAATGTCAGGCAAGCCAAAGAAGCAGTACGGATTTTCCTGGAAAAGTATGAGAAATGTTGTGAAAAAATGATCTGTGTTCATTTTGAAGTAATAAAGTAGAAGAAAGAACAAAAAAAAAAATAACTGTTGGAATTGATACTTTTTGGTTGGGTTGGGAATCCTTGTCCTTTGTATCCAGTACCTTCCCATCAGTTGAACCCATTACATCAATGGCCCAGCCCATCCCATTCCCTGATTTGTAATCCAGAAAATGATTGTCCAAGTAATAATATACTCATATTATGAAATAAAAATATTAATAAAGAGTATGCCACAAAATAAGCAGAGAGATTGTATAGATGAATATAAATATTGAAAAATATGTTAGTAGAAAAATGTCTTAGGCATGCAAATTGACACATACAATAGTTACCACTTGATACGAATTGATAAAAGTACACTTCTTTGTAAGTAAACCTATGATATGAATGAGAAAAGGTTGAAAATATCAGTTTGGGGAGACGTATTAAAAAATTGTAAATGATTCAGTCTTTACCTTATATAGAATTAATAATGAATCTGAACCACTGTTGTGTAGAGTAATGGAATAAAATAAGCAGAGAATGGATTTGTATAATGATTCAATATGAATAATTGTTCAAGTGAAAATATGTCTTAATAATGCAATGAACAATTGCTATTGTTAAAACATGAATTAGAAGTGGGTAAAGTACATATCTTTGTAAAAAATGTAAATATGATAGAAAAGGTCATAGACAGCCAAGGACAACTGACCCCCCTTATGTCCCATTCATATGTATAAACCAGTGATTGATTGGACTTTATTATGAACCAAAAGGAATATAAAAAAGCCATAGAAAGGATTATAATATGAAGCAAGGAAAGATCAACTAAATTAATAAAAATGTGACATAATTAAAAATGTTAATTATTAGAAATGATACTTCTATAGGGGAGGAAACTCTGTCCTTCTATACCATTTATTCCGATTCATCGAATCCAATTCCAACTTGACCCTGCCCATCCCAATTTCTGATTGGGTTACCCGGGATTATGATTGTATAAAAAATACATAATATAGCAAACTTGAAATTAAAATATTAATGTGGCCATGGCCAATAAATAAGAAGAGAAAAGATGTGTATACAAACAATTTAATATGAAATATTTAGTGTGAAAATCATGTCTTTTCATCCAATTTGACAAATTCTATATTCACATGTTAGATGAATGTTAGTATAACACTTCTTTTTAATAAATTATGTAAAAAATAGAAAAGGTTGAAACATGATTTTTTTTTAAACATTCTTAAAATTAATTTTAAATAGTTTATTATCAGAAGTGGAATAGTTTATTCAATCTGTAACCACACTAGAACAGTTTTCAGAAGTAACACTCCACGATATTTTGATAGACCTGGAAAAAAATTGTTAAAAGGTAATATGTAATTCTACTTGGTATAATATGCAATTAAAAGATTAATTTATATTTTTTGTTGCCATGCTTATTTACAGTACTTTCTACCAGTCCATTTATTTTTTCAGTTTGAGCATGCAAAGATGAATCAGGAAAATGGTTTCGAGTTCAAGGCAAGCCAAAAGCGTACTGGATTTTCCCTGGAAAAGTATGAAGAATGTATGTGAAAAAAGTGACTGTTTCATTGTATAATATTAGACAGTGAAGAAATAACATTAAAAATTAACAATTGGAATTGATACTTATTGTTTGGGGGTGGGAATCTGTGTACTTGTAGTCCAATTCCTTCCCCACTGTCCTAACCCCATTCATCCTGGCCCAGCCCATCCCATTTCTGATTTGTCAAATAGAATTTAAATATTAATATAGAGCATGGCCACAAAATAAGCAAGAGATATGTAAAAGATGAATTTAAAAAAATATGAAATATGTTAGTATGAAATATGTCCTTAGGCATGCAATTGGACATACAATAGTTAACACTATATAAGAATTGATACAAGTACGCTTCTTGTAAGAAAATATATGTATAAGATAGAAATGAGAAACTATCAGTTTTTGGGGAGGACATTAATAATATTGTTATGGATTCAGTCTATTATCTTATATAGGAATCATATTGAATCTGAACCCACTGTTGTGTAGAGTATGGGAATAAAATAAGCAGAGAATGGATTTGTATATATGTATTTTCAATAAGTAATAATTGTACATGTGAACATATGTACCTTATAAAAGCAATGAACTATGCTATAGTTAAACTTGATTAGAAGTGGTAAAAGTACATTACATTGTAAAAATATATAGATATGATAGAAACGGTCAGAAGAAACTGCCAATGACAACTGACTTTATGTTCCCTACATAAGTATAATCAGTGATTGATAGGACTTTTATTATGAGCAGAAAAGGAATAAAGAAATGCACTAGAAAGGATTTAATATGAAGCAAGAAAGATCAACTAAATGTTATAAAAGAGAACATAATTAAAAATGTTATTATAATTGATACTTTTGTGGGGTGGGAATCTCTGTCCCTGTCTATACCATTTATTCCGATTCATCCGTATCCAATTCCAACTTGACCCTGCCCATCCCATTTCTTGATTGGTTACCAGATAGGATTGAGTATAAATAATACATAAATATAGCATACTTGAATAAAATAATTAATGGGAGCATGGCCAAAAAATAAGAGAAAAGATGTGTATAATCAATTTTAATATGAAATATGTTAGATGTGAAATCCTTCTTATTCATCCAATGACAAATTCTATATTCCCATGTTATTGAAGTGGTTAATAGTACACTTCATTTTAAGTGAATGTATGAATATATTAGAAAGGTTGAAAACATGAATTTTTTTTAACATACATAATATTGTTATTAATGTATATTAATCTGAAGTGGAATAGTTATTCAATCTGTAAACCACACTTGAACAGCTTATCAGAAGTTACACTCGAATGATATTTGAAAAGTCTGGAAAAAGAATTGTTTGAAAGGTAATATGTATTCAACTACTTATATAATATGCAGAATTACAGAGTAATTTTATTCTGTTGCCATGCTTATTTACAGTACTTATACCATCCCATTTTTTTCTTCAGTTTGAGCTGTCAAGTTGAACGCAGAAAATGGTGTCAAGTGTCAAGGCAAGCCAAAGAACATTACTGATTTTCCCGCAGAAAAGTTATGAGAATGTCTGTTGACAAAGTGACTGTGTTCATTTGTAGTATTAAAGTGAAGAAAAGAACAAAAAAAATTTAACTATTGGAATTGGATACTTTTTGTTGTGGGGTGGGAAACTTTGGGAGGGTCCAGTCGTTGCCCATCAGTCCATAACCCCATTTCATCTTGACCCAGCCCATCCCTTCCTATTTGTAATCCAGAATGATGTACAAATAATATATATCATATTTGAATTAAAATGATACAGGGTGTCCCCTCATGTTGAAATAAAGCAGGGAGGGGCACCTGGGGTCTTCCTCTACCATTAAAGCTGGAATGTCGCCATATGACCTATCATGTGTCAACGTTAAATCCAACAAAAAAAAAAAAAATTGATATAGAGTATGGCCACAAAATAAGCAGAGAGATGTGTATGAATTTAATATGAAATATGTTAGTATGAAAATATGTCTTATGCATGCAATTGACATGTATGCAATAGTAACACTTTATAAGAATTGATAAAAGTACGACTTCTTCACACATTGTAAGTCAAAATCTATGTAAATGATAGAAAGGGTTGAAACATGAGTTTTGGGAGACGGGTTTATAATATTGTTAGGATTCAGTCTGTTATCTTATATGGAAATAATTATTGAATCTGGAACCACTCTTGTGCAGAGTATGGGAACAAATAAGCAGAGAATTGTACATGTGAAAATGTATATATAATAGAAAAAGGTCAATAGACTGCCAAAGACAACAGATCTATTATGTCCATTCACATGTTAATCATGCGATTGATTGGACTTATAATATGAAGCAAGGCCCATTTTAAAGGAGAGAAAATCTGTTAATAAATAGAATATTATGAATAAGTTTTATTCGTGCAATTGACATTTACTATGGTAACACTTATAAAGAGGAGGTAAAAGTACACTGCTTATATACTAAGTAAGATATATTATTTGATAGAAAAGGTTAAAAGCAATTATTTATCGAGCTGTCATTAAAATATATTATGGAAACAGTCTATTACCTAAAACACAAAAAGACAAATGATTATTTAATCTGGAACCACACTTACATGGGCAAATGAAGGGGGTTCAATGTACATTTTTGTTTGAAGTTACATCTTACGTAGTTTTGAGAAGTATGAAAAAGAAGGTTTGATTGTTTCAGTAAATTTGCTGACCATTGTTGAAGCGTGATTTCCCTGGGAAAAAATGAAGAATGTTTTCAAGAAGAGACTGTATTCATTGGGGGTGTTGGGGATGGGGATAGGAATAACAAATTGTACTTGCTAGAGTTTTATTTTTGTGGAGTTGGGAATCTCTGTCGTCCAATCCTTTCCGCCCCCATTCTGTCTTGTTCCCATCCTGAACTGGTCCATCCATTCCTGATTGATAATCTAGAAGTGTTTTTGTAAAAAACATGTTGCAAATTTGAATGGAATTGATACTGAAGTAGTGTTTTAGAATATGGCCACAAAATGGCTGAAAAAAAGACAGTGTATAAAAAATATTATTACAAAATATGTTAGTGTGAAAATGAGTTTATGTATGCAATGGATACTTAGTTTATTATTGTATGAAACTAAAGTGTGTTTCAGGAAAGTATAATTCGTAAGTCTACAGTATACGAGTTTTGTCAAACATATGGATACAGTTATACAGTATTATACAGGATATAAGATAGAATAAATATTAAATAAAGAAAGTGGAAACTTCACAGGTCGCTCAACACGACAAAAACGAAAATGTTGCAGGCTCGGTTTGATTGAGCCTGTTCATGGACGGTAGTGTAAATGCATTAAACCTGGAATGACATTTGTAGCAATATGTAAGGGAAAACTATTGGGTATATAAACATTGAATGTAACAACATGACAAGTCCCTTACATTATACTGTTTCTAGAGACAGAAGACAAAACATGTTGGATGTGACAGCTGTAAATGCTGGAAATTTAAGTAGCAGGCTACAAGACTGATTTCCAAACCATATGAAGGCCACTGGATGTATTGTTGTTTTATAATTTACTTGTAAGTGTTGTTCAATAAAAGGTTTCATTGATACTTATGTAGAACACTGTTCAACACGGTAAAATGTCAACTGATAGATTTTAGACTTTAGTTTACCTTGGATTTAACTAATATATTCCATGTAACTTTACCATGATTTTAGATGAGTAAGTTCCAAACATTACACCTTTATTAGCAAAACACCCATGGATGAAGAATGCGGAGGCTATAATCAACGATGAGAAATTTGTCACATGCTGTTAGAAAAATGCCAGCTGGAAAGAATATAATCCCTCACACCTCCAGCACCAACTTGGACAGATGGGTATCTCCACATATAGTAATTTCACGTGAATACATCAGAGAGTCAATATATCTGGTCAATCATAACAAGAATTTGAGGTAAAGAAACTTAAATTCATATTAAATTTAATTTTTTCATAACAGCTGTTTACCATTCGAACTTCTGCAGCTCGTTAGGGAGTACACACAATGAACTTTAAACTTGACCAGCTGCCGGCAACATGACTCTGCCCTTGTAACCAGTGCAGCCAAGATCAGCCTGTAACTCTCCGTGCAGGCATATCCTGGTCTGCAATGTTCACTATTCAGTCAGTAAATTTTAAGCGGACACCCCTTTGAATCATAAGTAGTACTGCCCAAATTAAATGATTGCTTTTTTGCTTTTTCTCATTTAAAAACAGAACTACATCAGTTATTAAAAAAACTAAATCATTTGATTTGTTCAATTTGAGATCATTTTTTGTCAAGTACAGGAGCTCTTCAAGTTCAACTTAATTTGAAATACATCAATCACATACATGGACCATACAGGGTATAGTTCCTCTCACTAGAATGCTATTAATGGGGATAGATTTTAACTCAGTACAGACTAGAAAGGTACATCTATCTGTATTTGTTGTCTTTTTGGGTGTACCTACTACATTAAGATACAAAAATATTATGTATACTACGTCTGTGCGAAAGCCCGCCCGCTTAGCTCAGTAGGTAGAGCGTCGGTCTACGGATCGCGGGGTCGTGAGTTCGATCCTCGGGCGGGGCGTATGTTCTCCGTGACTATTTGATAAACGAAAGGTGGGTGTCTGAAATCATTAGTCCTCCACCTCTTGATTCATGTGGTAAGTTTGGCAGTTACTTGCGGAGAACAGGTTTGTACTGTACATGGGAATCCAGGAACACTGGTTAGGTTAACTGGCCCGCCGTAACATGACAGAAATACTGTTGAAAAACGGCGTTAAACCCAAAACAAACAAAAACGTCTGTGCGAAACAAAATTGCTTGTTTCTGGTATCCGGCTCGGTGAATAAAACTGTTTTCAGGTTGATAAATCCTGATGTCAACCTATGAAAAGACAATAAGTGTAAGATATTGTTGCTTAAATATTTTTTTCTGCAAATTCTGAGTGTATAAGAATTGTAAATATTTCGTCATGCATTCCACACCACTTTTACAGTAGATTTGTAACATCTACAACCTCCTCAGTGGTTTATGAACATTGATTATACACATTGAAATAAAACATTGTAAACTTGATTCCCCGAAACAGTATTTGTTAGATTTTGAAGTTTAATAAATCATACATGTCAAATGTTAAATAAAATTAAGTTACTGCGCTAAAGTTTAAAACTGTCACCAAAATACTGAACTTATTGAATACCGTATCTTGATTTTCACATTTTTAAAATGGTGGGTGGAAGATTCGTATGTGCGCAACTGACTTAAAACAATGTTGGCCACAGTTCAGAAAAGTCAGGGGAAATTGTTCTTTTTCAGGTCAGGGAATTGTCAGGGAATTTTAAAATTGGTCAGTGAAAAATGAAATCCTGGGAAAGGTCGGGGAAAAGTCTAGGAAAAATGATTCAAAGCACGAAGAAGTTAATCATTTAAACTTTTTTTATAATTGTGGTCTATGTCAGTCTTCAAGCATAAATTTAAGTTACATAAAAACAAAGTTTAATGAATGTAATGCTGTAAACAAGCATTCAGTTTTGTTTAAATCCCCCATTTTTAAGACTCATCAGATTTTTTTGAAAAAAAAAAATGAGTTATTGTCATCACTTGGAGCGGTTGTCGGCGTCGCGTCGGCGTCGGCGTCGCCTGGTGTTAAGTTTTATGTTTAGGTCACCTTTTTCTTCCTAAACTATCAAAGCTATGCTTTAAACTTGGAATACTTGTTCAACCGTCATAATGCTGACACCAGTATAGAAAAGAAACAAACCCATCCAAGCTTTTGTAAGATTTATGGCCCCTTATGTACTTAGAAAATAACAGATTTCTAGTTAAGTTTAATGTTTAGGTCAACTTTTCTTCTAAACTATCAAAGCTATTGCTTTGCAACTTGGAATACTGTATCACACCTCATAGCATACCCTGGTACATCAAGAAACATAACTCCATCTTGCCTTTTTTGCAAGATTTATTGGGCCATTGTTGGGACTTAGAAAATCCGTTTTCTTGGTTAAGTATTAATGTTTAGTCAGCTTTTAGTATCCTAAACTATCGAAAGCTATTTCTTTATAACTTGCAACACTTGTTCACCATCATAAGCTATTGCTTTATAACTTGCAACACTTGTTCACCATCATAAGTTGACCCTTACAGCAAGAAACATAACTCATCCCTGCTTTTTTGCAAGATTTATGGCCCCATTTGGACTTAGAAAATATCCAGATTTCTTTGGTTAAGTTTTATGTTTTAGTCAACTTTTTTCTGTTAAACTCTCAAAAGCTATTGCTTTGAACTTGCAACACTGATTTCACCATCATAAGCTGACCTGTACAGCAAGCAACATAACTCCATACCTGCATTTTGCAATAATTATTGCCCTTTTGGACTTATAAAATAATTTTCTTGGTTGAGTATTATGTTTAAGTCAATTTTTCTCATAAACAATCAAAGCAATTGCTTTAAAACTTGCAACAGTTTTTTTCACCATCAAAAGTGACACTGAACATCAAGAAACATAAATCTAACCTGCTTTTTGCAAAGAATGTGGGCCCTTTTTAGACTTAGAAAATCATGGGTAGGGACAATATTTCTATACACAAAAAAAATCAGATGAGCGGCAGCAACCCGCAAGCTGTCTCATGTTCTTTAACACTAATTTTGCTTGAACCTATGTGGGGAAAAGGCCTTGCAACCCTTGCCTTCCAGAGCTAACTAACATTTTATTTTTTAAATTTGTAGGAAAGAGACACATGAGGAGAGCCTACAACTAACATTAATCTAATACACTTCTTTGTTGTTAAGGTACTCCAGGTGTTTTTCTGAAACACTGTATAATAAGAGATCATGGAAATTGAGAGTGATGCTTTGTCAATATGATTCCAATGGTCTTGCTAGTAGTCCATGGTGTTTTTTTTATTGTTTTTTGCCTTTAGAAACTGTATAAAACAGATCTTTGGATTTTGAGAATGATATTTGCTATTACAAGCAGGGTTCCAATGGTCTGGTTATTAACCATACTTAATTTGTTTAACCATGAGAAAGTGTACCTAAAAGATGTTAGATTTTTTGATAGTTACATTCTTGCAAAGATGCCTTTTTGATATTATCTCTAATAATTAGGTCACTGACCCAATAGTCCACAATTATGTTTTCATTGACTGACCACCAAACATTCATACAAAAAGAAAACCATGTTTATTATCATTGTGTTTGAATGTTTATTGTTTAATTAAATTGGAAAATAAATACAAAACATTTGAAAAAAAAAAAAAGAAAAACAATAATGGGAGGATTTGGACGCTATAGGTGGAGGTCAGGAGGCCGTTAAAATTTTGCGGTTTTGGAGTCACTGAAAAACATGATTGGTCATGAAAAGTCAGGAATTTATTCACCCAGAGTGCTTGCATCCCTGTAAACACGGCAGTAATGACACTACGTGTATTCTTCTGCGCCATTGGCCACTCACGCCGACAGCCGGCCGGACCCAAATCACTTGAGCAGAAGTTTACATGAACATCAGCCATAGCTAACAATTAGCATACATTAAAACCTGCTGTTGCCTCTATAAGCAGCCGACCTGATCTTAAGCAGTCAGTGTCTCATTTCCTTTCATTCTATAAATGACATCATTAACAGCCACATGCCTAAACAGCAACTTATATTCCACTCTCTTGGCTGGCTGCTTAGACAGGTTGTACTGATAGCGCTGAATTTAACGACAATGACACTCATTTAAAAATTGTGGTTGCAGTACTTTATGTAAAAATAGGGTGTTGATGATACCTATTCTGTTTTTTTGGTAAGGACAATGAAATGCTAGGCAAGTTACTCAAACATTATCTTCTTTCCCTGACAAAAAACTTGATATGAACAAAAAAAAACATTACTTCAGACATGGATAGGCTGGTTTCCTGCAAAGAAGAATGTATAATGTAACACCTGCAGCCAAAGAGTCGGAGAAAGGAACAGCACAAAGAACCATTGGGGAGGGGTCTGATTGACAATTTGGATATAGTTATGAAAAGGTAAGTCTGGTATCATTTAACAAGGATTTTGTACTGTAAAAATATTTAATTTCATTGGTTTTGGTCAAAACTACATTAGGTGGGGATATGAATACGTGGTATTTCAACTTCTGAACTTAAAAATTAATGGAATTTACTTGTTCAATGAATTAAATTTTGTGGATTTACTCAATTATGGCCCCTAAAAAATAGAAAAATAAAATGCACTTTTCACAAATTAAGTAATTCACTGAAACCTTGCACGAGTCTTTATCATGATGATGACATTGCACACTGCATTCTTTTTGGAGATCTTTGTCTTATTACAAAGTTATGGCCCTTGAAATAGCCAATAATAGAGGATTTTTTGTTTGTAATGCTCATAGCTCAAAAAGTATATGACCTAGAAAAATGAATCCTTTTTCATAAAATGTATGGTTAGGCAATACCCCATTAAGACTGCAAACAATTTACAGAATTTATAGCCCCTTATTTTGTGACACATTTACCAGTGGGGCACACCCTGTGTCCTTCAGACACATTCTAGACTTCTAATGATATAATCAGCAATTCTACTATTCTGACCTGGTAATGTTGTGTGCATCATCACAGCGAAAAATACACAACAAAATGATGTGACAATGTTCATTCGTAAGAAAAAGTAAATAATGCTGCGAATTCCATTACGTATGATGCATAATATACATGTTTACATATGTGCAGTAATTATGTTTGAACTCATTGAAGTGTAATCTTGATATAAAATTTATTTATTTATAATGCCCCCTTCGAAGTTAGATCAATCCAGTTTCCCGAAGATAACTCAAGAATGCTCAGTCTTAGGATCATGAAGTTGGTAGGAGGATGACATGGACCAGCATAAGACCTTATTGATTTTGAGTCAGTAAAATGAGTCCAAGTCACATTGAACTGTTAAACCCATTTCCCGATAACTTGAGAAAGCTTGTGCTTTGAAACTGAATAGGGAGATTAAATCATGACCACCTGGTTACCCCTATTGATTTTGAGGTCAGTAGGTCAATGGTCCAAGGTCACATTGAAACAGAGTAGTAAGAATCTTTGTGAAAAAGTGACAAAATATTTTCTTTTACTTTCTGAAATCACCGAATGCCCTCAAGAAGGCAATTCGTGTTCTCGATCTCTTGTCCAACTAAAAAGAGTTTATTATAAGAGCAATGAAATGTGATGACTGAAGTTATCACTCAGAATTGAGAGACTAATTTACTGTCTGCTGTGAATGTAGACTACTGCTGTAATGACGCATTTAAGCAGCTGCACTGGCCAAATGTAGATAACATACCGCCTAAGAATAGGGAGATCATTTAATACAAGAATGAGTTAAAGCACAGGTACTGAACCATGTGTGATATAAATTTGTGAAATTGTTTCAGAAGATGATCAAGGAAAATTGGCAGAGTAAAAGAGACAAATGTGGGTTTAGTTTTGATCACAAGTTAAACATCAATAAGGGAAATGACTCCAGCCAGTAACTCGACAAATCATGAGATATGTCACAGAAAGGACTGGTTTATGAATGCTGCAGATTTACCCAGTCTTGCTTAAACCAAAGTTGTGAGTATTATATCAAAACATTTAAGTTAATCCATTTCCTCATCCTGATTTACTATGTCTCCCCATAGATAGGTCAGGAATGGCTTACTGTTTTGTCTTCACGCCTGTATGTCCCATCCATCTGCGATAATTTTGTCCGTGGGTTCACAGGTCAAACTGCTGCCAGATTTTGATGGAACTTCAAAAGGAGTGATCAGAAACAAGCGCACAATGCATATTGCTTAAAACAGAAAACTGCCGCTTTCACAGGTCGAAGTGCTGCTGGAATTCAACAAAACATCACAAGAACGATCTTAGTTGCTATGTTTCGCTTCGCTGCGCAAAATGGCCGCCAGACCTAAAAATAAAAAAATCTTGTCAACCTTTCACAGGTCAAACTCCAAAACTAATGCTGATATTGAATTAAAGGGGAAAAGGCACAGGGAGCTTCGGTCATAAAACTAGTTGATAGCATCAAGTCCACTCTGATATGCATTTGTCATATTCATGTCCCCTTATCAGAACTTAAAACCTTTTGATATTTAACATTTGGGTATTATTTTCCTGCTTCTGTGACAATAATATTAATAGTCGAGCTTGACTTCCTTACGGACAGCTCTTTTAATTTTTGTTGTTAATTTTTTTTTTTTTTTTTGAACAACGTTAAGGCCCGTTAATTCATCACAAAATTTACATTTACATTTCAATAAATAACATATACAACATTAAAATTTTCACATATAACATATAAATTCAAAGTATTTTTTTTTCCTACTTTAACATTTATAACATCACAGATTAAGATGTCCATATCTTTTTCCAGAAAACGTAGTTCAACCTTACTTTAAAAGGATAAAGAAACCTCTTTAATAAGTACTATCAGGTTATGAAACATACAAAAGAAGTACATAGAAATAAGAAATGATTAAGCTGTATTGATTATTCTAAATAATTGAAAAACAATTACTAATCCTAATGGCAACATAATATAATATTAATGTTGATTAATAATGTGGACTGACTAATAAAAATGCTGTACAACTGCCCAAGTTTATCTCTTCTATTTCTTTTATATTGGTGCGTCGTATACTGCCAGGCACAATTCATATAACCTTTTAAACCATAAAAACTAGGTAACAATCTCTTTTCTTTTACAAGCGAACATATATTCTTAATTTGTAAGAACAAAACCGTAAAATTTTTCAATTCTTTTTTCACAATTTCCTATAATAAAGTCTATCATGCTCTTATTTGAATAAGGGTTATTCCATTATCAAAAAAACATTTTTCACTTCTTGCAATAATTTTTAATACAATACAAGACTCAGAACAGATGTGTAATTGTAACTTCCCTCTTCTTTTACAAAAAGTACAAAGATTATCAGTACAATATTCATATGCTATAATAAAGACTTAGAACCAATAAATCAGGTGGAGTATTCGTAATTGTACCCACTGAATTGTAAGAATCTCATGTCATGAGAAATACAGATATATAGGCAATTCTTCCATTCAATATTATTAAAACATTGGTTTCCCATTTAACTATGACTAGAAGGTAATCATTGACACTTTGCAATCAGTACATTAAACACATGCTTATTAGTCCATATTTTGAAAATAAAACTTTTGAAACATACAAGAGACAACAGGTCATAGCAGCTACAATTAACCCTTATTCTAATATAACATGTTTCTTAAATAGACTTTATAGTACTTTTTTTAAACCATCATAAAATACAAACTTATTTAACCTTTTACCAAATACACTGTTTCTAAGTAAGATATATCTAACAAATTCACCTGTGTCCTGATATAAATCTTTAAACAAATCAAAAACCTCTGTCAAACCTACTTTTTATTCAAATAAACCTTTGTTACCAATTTTAAAACAGCTGTTATAAAATAATGGGCAATGGCAAAGAAGTTCATCTATCAGTTTCCAACAGGCATCTTTATCCATATAAGAGGATAAAACCTTCTAAAACACATCAACCAGAATTTGTTCCTAGCCTTTTCATTATATTTTCGCAATACAAATTTCGCAGATTAACAATTCCTATGTAAGTCAAATATTGAATTTTAACACACATAACCCTTTCAGTTCCATAAAAGCTTTTCTTATCCATGACATTTTTCATACTATGTTCATATTTATAATATCCACGTTTAAGCCCTCCTTCTTCATAATTCTTGCACAAACAGAACAGAGCACTTTCTTATAAATGGGCCATTCCAAACAAAGTCATAAAACAATTGTTTAAATTATCCATAAATATGTTAGGTGGTGTTGGCAAAATTATAAAACAAATTTGTAAAGAGAGGAACTAACAATGCTTTTCCACAGTATTTTTCCATAGGAATAAGTAATCTTCTGTTCCAGTAGGATATCATCCTTTTAACATATTCTAACTTATCATTGAAATTAAGCATTATCATATTTTCAAGATCTACATCAAAAATTAATACAAGTATTTTAAACCTTGTAGTACCCCAATGATAGTTTGTACTTTGTTCTTTATAGATGGGTACTGTAATTTCATTGCACTATCCAAATAACATTAGTCTCTCAAAATTAACTTTTAGACCAGAATAAAATGAAAATATATGTAGCATATCAGGGTAGCACGAAAGACTCTTCCGATCCATCCACAAGAGTGGTAAGTACCATCACAAATTGAAGAAATTTTATACTCAACATCATCAATAGTTATACCTTTATTTTTCTCAGAATTTCTTATTTTAAAATAGCAATTTATTTCGGCACACACTATAAAAAAATAAGGACTAATTGGATCTCCTTGCGCAGCCAAGTTTCCACTTTGAAGAAATCTGATAAAATCCATTAAGTTGTACTGAAGTCATAGTATTATGTAGAACAATCTAGCCAAAATCCTTGAACGTGTTCCAAAATTAAAAAAATCGAAAGCTTTATTCAATGAAATATTGAAGGATAATGTATCAAAATCTTTCTCATAATCTACTGTATAAATAGTCCAGGAATCTTTCTATTCATGTGATGATATTTATTAAAATAATCCAAAAAACAAAAAAAAAAAATACAGTAAGCGAAGGGTAACGTTTCTCTATGTAACTACCCTGGTAAAAACCTGTCTGGTCATGATTATTAGTTTTGGTAATACAGACTCATCTATTTGCAATAGATCCAGAGGGCTAACTTATGAATAACATTTAACAATTGTCAAGAGGTTCTAAGTTTTTTAAAAATTTTCTGGGTTTATTTTCTTTTGGATACATGTTATTTATTCCTGTTTTTGAGGTAACAGATAGGGAACCAATTGTAAAATGCATAATTAATAGATCTTACAACAAAATGACCAAGTTCATCCAAAAAACCTTTAAAAGTTTCTACAGAATGGGAGAGTTCATTGTTGAAATACCAGACATCAGCACATATCAAGACATGAAAAATTCATATCTCTGCATATTCTTTAAAGCATACATTTACACATAAGTTTAAATCTTACTAAATTTGCAGCTTTTAGCATATTTTACCACCAAAGTAAATTTACATATTCAAAACAGTCCCAACACAAAATTCTTCTCAGTCATATTTAATTGATTAACTTCTAGAAGCGCTCTGCCCCTCTAATCCCCTTCTTCTGTCCACTTCTTTCTTCTCGCGAGCCTTTCTCAATGTCTCATCTATATTGTCGTACACGTCAAATTTTACGCGTTTGCCAGTCAATGTTTCCCCATATACTGCTCCATTAAAAAACCATGCTGATTTTATTTCCCTATGAAGTGTTAATCTATTTATAAGTCCAGAGTTCATTGTTGTGACATCATCCGTTAATTTTTGTTGTTGGTTTTGGATTATAACTTCACCTCATTTTATATCTTTTTTCTTTGGCATGCTTGTTTAAATCCTGAATTGTCCATTTTGTATTACTGATATTCTATGCTTGATAATGTTTGTTTAATGTTGTGTATATACTATATATAAACTCAATCTGAAGCCCTTGGAAATAAAGGCGTGACTTACTTACTTGAGTATAATGTTGCACTGCAAGCTTAAATTGTGTGATGCAATAAGGTCACAATTTAGAAATATTATTTGAGCATACGAAAGAAACAGCAATATTTTCTGGTTTATTAGTCCCCTACTGGTTGAAAACCAGTTTCGGGGACTATAGGAACGGCTTTTCCGTCATTCCGTCCGTCCGTCCGTCCGTCCGTCCGTCCGTCCGCAATTTCGTGTCCGGTCCATAACTCTGTCATCCATGAAGGGATTTTAATATTACTTGGCATAAATGTTCCCCATGATGAGACGACATGTCATGCGCAAAACCCGGACCCCTAGCTCAAAGGTCAAGGTCACAATTGGAGGTCAAAGGTCAACAGGGCTTTTTTCCTGTCCGGTCCATAACTCTCCCATCCATGAAGGGATTTTAATATTACTTGGCATAAATGTTCCCCATGATGAGACGACGTGTCATGCGCAAAACCTGGACCCCTAGCTCAAAGGTCAAGGTCACAGTTGGAGGTCAAAGGTCAACAGGGCTTTTTTCCTGTCCGGTCCATAACTCTCCCATCCATGAAGGGATTTTAATATTACTTGGCACAAATGTACCTCATAATAAGACGATGTGTCATGCACAACTTTCAAACCCCTAGCTCAAAGGTCAAGGTCACACTTAGCAGTCAAATGTTAACATAGCATGAACAGGGTCTGTTTCGTGTCCGGTCCATAACTCTGACATTCATTAAGGAATTTTAATATCACTTAGCACAAGTGTTCCCCATGATGAGACGACATGTCGTGCGCAAATCCCAGACCCCTAGCTGAAAGATCAAGGTCACAATTGGGGGTCAAAGGTCAATAAGGTTTTTTCCCTGTCCGATCCAGAACTCTGTCATCCATCAAGGGATTACAATATTACTTGGCATAAATGTTTCCCATGATGAGACGACGTGTCATGCGCAACACCCAGTACCCTAGCTTAAAGGTCAAGGTCACACTTTGAGATCAAAGGTCAAGAGGATTTTTTTCCTGTCCGGTCTATAACTTTGTCATGCAAAGTAGGATTTAGATATCAATTGGCACAAAAATTCCCCTGGATGAAACAACATGTCATGCGCAAGAACCAGGTCCCTAGGTCTAAGGTCAAGGTCATATTTAGAGGTCAAAGGTCAAATTCAAGAATGACTTTGTACGGAACATTTCTTCTTCATGCATGGAGGGATTTTGATGTAACTTGGACCAAATGTTCACCACCATGAGGCACCCTTGTTTTTAGAATTACGTCCCTTTGTTGTTACTATAAATAGATTTTATTGTAACTTTTTTATTACTGGCGGTAGAGAAAAATCGTGACCACTTTTCTGTGGTAGCATGCATGTTACATCCAATTTTTAGGTGTATTTTGACCTATCTCTACCTGGTAAAGAGTTTCTTGTGGACTTATATTATATAGATTTTTTTTTTTTTTCTTTTTTTAAAGATTAATTTCCGTTTGTTGTTACTATAAATAACTTACATGATAACATTTTTATAATCAGCCAAAAAAATTCAATATGAAAACAACTATAGGTTTTTATATATATAAATTTTAATCCAAGTGTTTTGTTATAACATATTGTATATATAGTACAATATTGTTTATACATCATTGACAGATATCAGTTCATTATGTTATACTGCAGTAGAGAAAATTAGGTGCCCTCCAGTAGGGGACTTTGTATTGCATGGCAATACTTCATTCACTTGTTCAAAGGTGATCTACAACATGATTCTACAACTGCCAATGAACTTCGGTAGAAGAGCTGAAGGGGTGTGGAGTGAGCAGATTGCAGTACAGTCAAACCTGTCTATAAAGACCTCCCTTGGGAGAGCCAAAATGTGGTCTTTATTGGGAGGTGGCCATTATTCACAGGTTAAAATATATTGTAAATGTTAAAATGGGAAACAAAACATGCGTTCTTTAGAGCCAGGTGGTCTCTGTTCAGAGGTGGTCTTTAACACGGGTTTGACTGTATACACATCAGTGGGAGTGTAACTGGCAGATTTCAATACATACTACATCAGTGGGAAAAGCGCAATGAAGTTCAGCTGTTTCCAGCTTGAAACACATGGTATGATTTGTTTTTAGCTCAACTATTATGAAGTATATGGAGAGCAATCCTACTTGATTCAAACTTCAAAGAACTGTTCCATATCATCACCCAGATCATTCGACACAAGATCCATAAATCTGGCTTTAATATATTATGAATTATGCCCCACTTTTTTTCTTAGAATTTCAGGTCAATTCATGATGCTATTTTTCTCAACCTTCTTGCAGAAATATTTCATGAAGCATACCTAGTAAATGATTAGATGCTGTTCCACTTGAAAGCCCCCCCCAGGCCCCCCCCCCACCACACCGCCCGCTAAGCTCAATAGGGAGAGCATAGATATAGATTGATTACAGGGTTGTTAGTTTGATACCTGGGCGGTGCATATGTTGTCTGTGATGATTTGATAAAAGACACTGTGTCTGAAATTATTCATCCTCCACCGCTGATTCATTTGGAGAAGTTGGCAGTTACTTGCGAAGAACAGGTTTGTACTGGTACAGAATCCAGGAACACTGGTTGACCCAAGTTTATATCTCCACAATATTGCAGTTTTGACCAAAACCACTAAAGTCCATGCTCACGAATTTAAATGATTTTTCAGTAATCTATTTTGTTTTACTGAGGTTTATATATGCTGTTATATTTTGTTTCATTGAGGTATTTTCTATCCAGGAATCTTCAGAAGCACATAATGGCATGGTCGACATTATGGAAGTTCATGGAGTATGCCCGTGGCCAGACAAATCTTCATCTCTTAGGTACATATGAAATTTTGATGTTCTTCAGTGTTTTTTAATCCCCCGCCACAAGTGGTGGTGGGTTATAGGAATGGTCTCTGTCCGTCCTTCCGTCTGTCTGTAACACTTTCGTGTCCGTTCCATATTTCCTAAACCCCTTGAAGGATTTTCATGAAACTTGGGTCAAATAATCACCTCATCAAGACAATGTGCAGAACCCATGAGTCAGCCTTGTCAGCTCAAGGTCAAGGTCACAACTCAAGGTCAAAGGTTTGAGCCTTCCATTTTGTGTCCGCTCTATATCTCCTAAACCTCTTGAAGGAATTTTATAAAACTTGGGTCAAATGATCACCTCATCAAGACGATGTGCAGAACCCATAAGTCAGCCATGCTGGCTCAAGGTCAAGGTCACAACTTCGGGTGAAAGGTTTGAGCCTTCTTTTTTGTGTCCGCTCTATATCTCCTAAACCTCTTGAAGGATTTTCATCAAACTTGGGTCAAATGATAACCTCATCAAGAACTCACGAGTCAGCACGTCAAGTCAAGGTCAAGGTCACAACTCAAGGTCAAAGGTTAGAGCTCAGTATTTCCTAAACGCCTTAAAGGATTTTCATGAAACTTGGGTCAAATGATCACCTCATCAAGAACTCATGAGTCAGCCATGTCAACTTAAGGTCAAGGTCACAACTCAAGGTCAAAGGTTAGAGCTCAGTATCTCTTGTGCAGAATTCATGAGTCAGCCATGTAAGTTCAAGGACAAGGTCACAGCTAAAGGTCAAGGGTTTACACTTTCACTATCCCATAGCAGTGGCGGGGGATTTAGCTGTCTTTCAGACTGCCTTGTTTGAGTAGGGCTGTGATGATTTAAAAATTTTGAAACCTGTTAATCATTTGTTTGAAATGGTATGAACTGGTTAATCAGCCACTATATTAAAAATACTGTTTCCTTTCCTGAAAACTGTATCAAGGTACTTCCAGTAGCTGACTTCATAAGAAACTTTAGCAGTGTGACAATAAGTTATATTTTGGTGAATCTTCTTTTAAATACAAATCCGAGACTATTGATTATGTTCAGTTGATGTGTTTAGTGGAAATATACCGTGGATCTATGTGCTGGTCAAAGAAATGTATGGGGCCTCCGTGGCCGAGTGGTTAAGGTCGTTGACTTCAAATCACTTGCCCCTCATCGATGTGGGTTTGAGCCTCACTCGGGGAGTTGAATTCTTCATGTGAGGAAGCCATCCAGCTGGCTTATGGAAGGTGGGTGGTTCTACCCAGGTGCCCACTTGTGATGAAATAATGCACGGAGGGGCAACTCCTGATGTCTGTTGTTTGAGAGCAATTACGG
The DNA here is from genome assembly GCF_021730395.1 of Mercenaria mercenaria. Lineage (NCBI taxonomy): Eukaryota > Metazoa > Mollusca > Bivalvia > Venerida > Veneridae > Mercenaria > Mercenaria mercenaria. The sequence continues at coordinate 8,054,582 of NC_069378.1, forward strand.
ATTTAGCATAATTGAAACTGGTTTCAACTAGTAATCATCCCAGTCCTATGTTTTAGCTCACTGGAGCACAAAGTGCTCATGGTGAGGTATTGTGATCACACTGTGTCCATTGTTTGTGTGTGTGCATGCGTCAAGTCATCTGTCCTCGAAAATTATGTTTAAAGAAATTCTCCTCCAAAACCACTGAAAGGATTTTAATGAAACTTTGCCTGGATGTTGCTTGGGTGGTCCTCTACCAAAGTTGTTCAAACAGTTCCGCTTGGTCGCACATTGGGTCCCTAGCTAAACATAGAAGAATCATCAAATGACATCTCCTTCTAAACCGATGGTCTGATTTAGAAGTAATTTGACACAAATGAACCTTAAGTGACCCTCTACCAAGATTTTTCAAATTATTTTGATTCGTCAAGAAACATAGCCGTCAGGGGGCGTGGTCACTTTTCCCTATATGTATATAGTGGAAACATAAAAAATCTTGTTGTGTGAAACTGCTGGCCTGATTTTGAAATAACTTTACACAAATAATCCTTGTGTGACCCTCTACCAAGATTGTTCAAATTATTCTGATTCATCAAAAAACATCGCTGACAGGGGGCTTGGTCACTTTTCTCTATATGTATATTGTAGAAACTTAGAAAGTCTTGTATAAAACTGTTAGCCCGATTTTGAAATAATTTCACACAAATTGTCTTTGTGTGACCTTCTACAAATAGTGTTAAAATTTTTCTGATTAGTCAAAAGCATGGCAGCCATAGGGTGTGGTTAGGTACTTTTGATCAACAGCTTCTTGTAACAACTTCTCCTCCAAAACCACTAAATGGATTTTCATGAAACTACACAAATGATCTTTGGGTAACCCATTTTCAATGTTGTTTAAATGGTTCTGATTCATAGAACATATGGGTCTTTTTGGTTAAAAATAGGTTTTCAGCTATCAGATTTTATTTTTTTTTTCCACTGGAGCTTTGATATTTGGCATGTGTCATAAGGATTTGACTTTCTACAGTAATTGTCCGAATTAATGCCCAAAGGTCAAAAATGGCAGGCTCCTGTGTATGACATGTACTTACTAAAGGCTTATATATAAGAAACTTTGGATTTTTTTCTCTGAATCCATAAGTATTGTTCAAATTATTGCCCTAAGTTCCAAAAAGTGTGTGACATGTATACAATATAGGCTAACATAGAAGAAATTACACGTTATACAAACACACTTGAAGCCTTGTACACAGGTGAGCACTTCGGGGTCAGTATATGACCCTCTTGTCTAAATTTGTTCTGAATGTATTGAGGCTTAGCATTACGTTTTGAGGCGGGAAAAATCAAACAACACCAAATCATAGAAGGAAAGAGTTGTTTCAAAATTAATTAAAACTGAATAGCAAGTAAAACATGACGTGTATATTACTCCAAGAAACAAGTGTCAGTATACTAATATAAACATGAATTCCAGAAGAGAACTGCCCAAAGGGGTCCCACTTCCAGACAGTCAAACACCTTTAAAAACTCACCATTTTCAAAGAACTGTTACATAATTATGTTTGTTTTAATGCATTTGCAATAGCATGCAACTGGTGAAATTTCATAACTAGATGGAACACAGTTTTCAGCAATTGTTTATTTTTATTTCTTTACAAATGGCATTCATTTTCAAAGGGGGCCAATTTTTTCAGAATATTTTAAGTATCCATCGCATAAGACAGTATGGCATAACATGTAATTGTGAGGTAAAATATTGGAAAAGATGTTGTTGGTTTATCAGATATTTCTGTGTTTTGATGATATACTCCTAAACCTTAAATATGATAAAATCCTAGCAAGTTTTATTAGTGTATTATATGTTTATTTTGATGGAATCCATTTTACAAGCTACATATGTGTATTTTACTGTGTGTATGTACATGAATTTTTTTTCTTCAGAGGTTGAAGTTGCAAATAGAGACTGACAATGACTGGACAGACAATGATGATGGTGAAGAACTATAGAAAACTGTGGAAAACTTTTAATAGTGGCCATCAACAAGCAGTCATTGATTCCAGTATTCCAGCCAATGTATCCGTCTGGTAGGTAGCAAAATGATTAAGATACTGTTTGTCAAGTTGTTTTTTTTGTTGTTTTTTTTGTTTTTTGACTGCTGTTTCAGAATTTGATTTTTTCGCATTAGCCATTACCCTGCTAAATTTCTATAATGAACTTGTGCATATTTCAATTCGGACAGTACCATTCATTATCTTTTTAAAGGGTTGCTTACCAAAAAGATACTGACTGAATGGCAAATAGTGCAGATCATGATCAGACTGCATGGATGTGCAGCCTGGTCATTATCTACACTGGTCACTAAGGCAGAATCATTTGTGCCAGCATGGTAAGGATTAAAATTGTAAGATTATTAAATCTAATGCCAGCTTGCACATTTTTTGAAGCTCATGAAATTCTCTGTGGAATAAATTCTTTGTTCAGATTAAAAGAAAATTGTAGCATGTGTAAATGTTGAGTTCTGCTCACACAGGGCTAGAGGGTGTGGACAGTAGCACTCACAGTGTAGACTCAGAGTCTGCAACATTTTAGTTTGTGTCAAGACGCACGACCAGTGTTTTTCTACTTTTTCTATTTTATTAAAGTTTTTAAAAATCAGTTTATGTGGGGAACTTGTCAGTTACATGCTCATATTCAGAGTCCAAGGTGGTCAATCACATTTGAGCAACATTTTATGGTATTTTACATTTTTCATATATTCTGTTAGAGATTTATTTTAGGAATAAAAAGACCTATTACATAGACATAGATCCCTATTAGAAATGTATATTTTATTACTTTTTGTGAAAATTTGTAATTACCTCCCATTTATATAAAAGTATTTAAAAAGTCATTTATTTTGTTTGATTTCAACATAATTTCTAGTCTTGCGCAACTGAGATAGACAAATTGTGGTAATAATTGTGCTTATATTCATATGATTCCTTAGGCAAAAATGTTTATTTAATTTATACTTACACTAAAATAATGCTATCTTGGTATGGCAACCAGGATAAGGAAATCAAATCTTATGAATACTTCCAGTGACAAGGTGATGTGTATTAAGAACTCGCTGAACACAAATAAGTATAAATGATCACCTGATAAAGTTTTGAATGAATTCATTAATTGACCAAAATCTGATTAACCACCTTTAACTGTAACAGATGGCCATTGTAGAGCTGAAATACTAATGAAAAAGTTGTACAACACCAATCAACAATAGATAAATTCATGTTTACAGCACACAAGAAGCAATACTAGGAAATATGTGACATTCATCAGCCAGGTAGTCATTTACCCCAAGTGGCAAAGTTAGAGAATGTCTGACACCGAAATACTCATTCTTGGAAAAGGAGTGGAATGTTTTGTGCTGTGGACACTGCAGAATTGTGGATTTGAAAGTTTAACTTGTACGTATCATTTTTGTATTGTAACCTATTAAATTACTATATATGTTAGCAAGTGCACTTATTAGCTTAGCTATTCAAAGAAAAGGTATAGCTTTTGAACACAGCCGTTTGACTGCATTGGCATCCCAATTAGTTAAGTTTTTGTATGCAAGTTGGTATAATATAAACAAGGTGTGGGAATAATATAAACTTTACACACTTGTTCACTATGATAAACTGACTTACATTGCACAGGTTTCATAACTCTGTTTTACTTTTTACAAAATTATGCCCCTTTTTTGACTTTAGAAAAAATTTGGTGAATGTTTGGTATGTAAGCTGTTATCTCGGTACCTACTAATGGTAATTGATCTAAACATCACACACTTGCCTTTTTTCATGAGTTGATATGCATTGTATGGGTTCCATAATCCTGTTTTGCATTTTGACAAGGCTGTTGAACAGTCAAGAATTGCTGTCCTCTGATAGCTCCTGTTTTTTGTATTTAAGATTTGACGTGATACGGATTTTATTTTAAAATGTTTCGGGAACCAAGAGACGGTTCTTGATGCGCTCTGTTAAAGTAATTATGTTGCAACAAACAATTTAATATACTTTGTTCTATTGAAAGTAACTTGAATATAGAATCACTACGTAGTAGTTTATAGCAGTAAAACAGGACTGTTGATGATAAGGCGTAAAAAAAAATGTTTGTTTCTGGTATTACGACCGACCCTAAATTTTTGGTCCGACCCTAAATGATTTTAGCGCCTTGGAGAATTTTTTTTTTCAACTATTTGACAAAAAGGTGCAAAAAGGTACTTTTAATGCTTTAAACATGGTCAGTGGTGTTAAAAGTCACCTTACTGATGCTCTAAAGGCATAACCCCTTTATTTGTATTCATTTTTTAACACAAAAATGATTTCCGAAAAGTCTCCCTTAATAAAAAATAATTCCAAAAATTTTTTTTCCGACCTACATTCCCTAAATTTTTTTAGCATGTTACTGGAAACAAAGATCTTTTTTTTTTAAGCCTAACTATATAAGGTGTGGTGACATTTTCTTATATGGCTATTAAATTTTCAAACTTTTACAGCTCACACCTTCTATATGAGTAAGGTGTATAATACAGTAGGAAAGTTGTCGTTAGCCATTGGAAATGTGGTACATACAATTAGTGGTGGAGAAATGGACCTGGTTAGCCATTGGACATGTGGTACATACAATTAGTGGTGGAGAAATGGACCTGGTTAGCCATTGGACATGGGGTACATACAATTAGTGGTGGAGAAATGGACCTGGTCAGACAGTTGGACATGTGGTACATACAATTAGTGGTGGAGAAATGGACCTGGTTAGCCATTGGACATGTGGTACATACATTTAGTGGTGGAGAAATGGACCTGGTCAGACAGTTGGACAAGTGGTACATACAATTAGTGGTGGAGAAATGGACCTGGTCAGACAGTTGGACAATAAATGTGTATGAAACGATCACCATGGTGCTTGTCTAATGGAAAGGGTGAGTGATGTAAAGGTTATTTAGCAGACACAAATATATACCCCTGTAGAATGTATTGTGGGGGATGGGACAACTCAGTGTACCCCTGTAGAATGTATTGTGGGGGGATGGGGACAACGCAATGTACCCCTGTAGAATATATTGTGGGGGATGGGGACAACTCCATGTACTCCTGTAGAATATATTGTGGGGGATGGGGACAACTCAATGTACCCCTTTTGAATATATCGTGGGGGATGGGGACAACTCCATGTACTCCTGTAGAATATATTGTGGGGGATGGGGACAACTCAGTGTACCCCTTTTGAATATATCGTGGGGGATAGGGACAACACAATGTACCTCTGTAGAATATAAAATATTTTCACCTCAGTTTTGTTACTTTAATTTTGTTATGCCCCCGAAGGGAGGCATATTAGTTTTCAGCAGTCCGTCCGTTCGTTCGTTCGTCACAATGTTAAATTTTTGCATGAAGGCACTTTACTCGTGAACCACTGCACCCAGGACCTTCAATTTCACATGCTGATAGTACTTATTGAGTACACCACTCCTACTGACGTTGGGATCACCAGGTGAAAGGTCAAGGTCACAGGGGTCAACGTTAATTTTTTGTATGAAGTCGTTTTATTCGCAAACCACTTCACCCAGGACCTTCAAACTTCACATGCTGATAGTACTTATTGAGTACACCACCCCTGCTGACTTTGGGGTCACCAGATCAAAGGTCAAGGTCACCAGGTCAAAGATCAAGGTGCTGTGGGGGCATTTGTCACCATTAGTGACAGCTCATGTTGTTGACTTGTTTGGTTTTGGTTTTTTGTTTAGGTTTTTCTTCTTGCTTGGCAGGTGTTACCAGTTTTATTCAGCAGATTGTTCCAGTTGTGTCCTGCAGATTGTTTCAAGTGTGTCCCGCAGTTTGTTCCAGTTGTGTCCAGCATCTTGTTCCAGTTGTGTCAAGCAGCTTGTTCTGGTTGTGCCCTGCAGTTTGTTCCAGGTGTGCCCTGCAGTTTGTTCCAGGTGTGCCCTGCAGTTTGTTCCATTTGTGTCCAGCATCTTGTTGTAGTTGTGTCCAGTAGCTTGTTCCAGTTGTGTCCAGCAGCTTGTTCTGGTTGTGTCCTGCAGTTTGGTCCAGTTGTGTACAGCAACTTGTTCCGGTTGTGTCCAGCAGTTTGTTCCAGTTGTGTCTAGCAGCCCGTTCTGGTTGTGTCCTGCAGTTTGGTCCAATTGTGTCCAGCAGCTTGTTCTGGTTGTGTCCTGCAGTTTGTTTCGGTTGTGTTTGCAGTTTGGTCCAGTTGTGTCCAGCAGCTTGTTTAAGTTGTGTTCAGCAGTTTGTTCCAGTTGTGTCCAGCAGCTTGTTCAAGTTGTGTTCAGCAGTTTGTTCCAGTTGAGTCGAGCAGCTCTTTCAGGTTGTGTCCTGCAGTTTGTTCCAGCAATTTGCTCCAGTTTTATACTGCAGTTTGTTGCAGTTCCTGAATTTATCCTTCCCAATACAAGTCTTTGTAGAAGTTTTTTAAAAAGCTAGAACAGAACTATAACTATTGTGTATGGAAGCATTTAGTGGTATTACCATCGTAAGATAGCATCATGCAGACTGGATGTTTATTCAGCATTCATAATAGGAAAAAAGTAAAAACAAGTAATATTTATGTTCATAATAGTTTTATATTTTAATTTAGATAAGTAACAGTATTCGGCTTTTAAGTTTGTGTTGACATTTACCCATTTGTCTCTTAGGTTAACTTTAAAGTTGCACTGCCATGTGTGGGGAAAAACATGAAATGGAGACGATCACATACCAGCGCACACAGTGGACTTTAGAAGAAATTTCTTATCAGTCAGGTGATTTTTTAAACATAACTTCCTTACATCATTGTGCAAATGTTGAGTTTAAATCAAGCCTAGAAATTTAGATGGGAATGTTCTACATATGAATTTGACTGAAAGAAATATGTCTCCAGTCATTTCTTAGCTATATAGCATCATATGAGAAAATTGTCGTCTGCTACAGAGGATAGGTCAGTAAAAAGAGAAATACTGGACAGCTGAATATACAATATAAACTTGTTTAACCCTTACCCTGCTAAATTTCTATAATGAACTTGTCAAGCGTTTAGTTTTGAACAGTGCTATTTACTGTTAAAAGGGGTGCTAACCAAAAAGTTTCTGACTGAATGGCAAACAGTTCAGATATTGATCAGACTGCACAGATATACAGGTTCATCATTATCTACACTGGTAGCTAAAGCAGATTTGTGTCCAGCAGGATAAGGGTTAATGGCTGGCTGGTCAATAGTCAAGTTTGAAAGACCGAGGGCAACAGTTTTGACTGTTTACTGCCTGGCCACTTGTTAAGTGTGTTTTATCACATGACTTCAGAAATAAGTTTTGGTTTTTTTTTCTACGAACTGTTGACCAGTGATTTGTATGAGGAGAATTATAGTCTGTACTTAATTAATGGCTTACCAGTCAATAGTCAAAACTATTGCCAGAAATAAATTTTCACACTTAAATTCCTAAAGTTTTGACTTACATTGTATTTGCCCAGTATTCATGTAATGAATACAGACTGGTCATACAACATTAAACTGTTGACCTACACTTTATGTAAGGACTGGTGTTATAGTATCACCAATGTTAACAACATCCATGTAGAGAAAACTGATCTCTGCAAAGGGCAGATTTCTCTGGAGTAGATCTGTATCATCTTTTCTTAGGCTTTTTGTTTTTTACAAAGATTGCAACTAACAAGATATAGCTGGTAAATTTTCTGAAGTGGAGCATACAGAAATTGATTATTGCAACATAATATATTTTCTTCAATTTCCTTTACAGGAATTGCCAAAAAGGATGTTGATACTGATACAACTTTCTCGTAGCAACTTCAGTCCTACAGATTTATATGGGGAGGCAACAATTATCACTGTTGACCTAGAAACTATTGACCTAAGTAAGTTGCTTCTGATGCTTTTTAGCTCACCTGAGCCAGAGGTTGAGCTTTTGTGTTTGCTCACTGTCCGGCGTCCGCCCGTCGTCCATCTGTTCACACTTTCCTTTAAACTACATCTCCTCCTAAACCACCAAACCAATTTTGATGAAACTTCACAGGGATGATCCTTGGAAGGTCTTCTTTAAAAATTGTTCAAACAATTGAATTCCATACAGAACTCTGGTTGCCATGGCAACCGAAAGGAAAAACTTCAAAAATTTTGTTGTTCAAAACCACATGGCCTAGGTCTTTGAAATTTGGTATGTAGCATCATCTAGTCGGCCTCTACCAAGATTGTTCAAGTTATCCCCCTAGGGTCAAATATGGCCCCACCCCAGGGGTCAAATCGTTTATATAGACTTATATAGGGTAAAACTTTGAAAATCTACTTGTCCAAAACCATAAGGCCTAGGCTTTTGATATTTGGTATGTTGCAGTGTCTTGTGGTTCTCTACCAATATTGTTCAAATTATTACTTTGGAGTGAAAAGAGGTCCTGCCATGAAGGTCCCTAGTTTTTACATAGACATATATAGGAGAAGACTTTAAAATTCTTCTCGTCTGAAATTGCAAGGCATAGGCTTTTGATATTTGGTATGTTGCATTGTCTAGTAGTCCTCTACCAAGATTATTCAAATTATGACCCCAAGTTGAAAAGAGGCCCTACCCAGCGGGGTCCCAAGTTTTACATAGACTTAATATATAGGAAAAAAATTGAAAATCTTCTTGCCTTATACTGCAAGGCATAGGCTTTTGATATTTGGTGTGTTGCCTTGCCTAGTGTTCCTCTATCAAAATTGTTCAAATTATGCCCCTAGGGTGAAAAGAGGCCCTGCCCTGGGGTCCCAAATTTAACATAGACTTATAAAGGGAAGATAAACCTTGAAATTTTGATGACATTTACAGTTTTGCACACCGATTTTAAAACTGACTTTCAGTGACCATGAATGTGACCTACTGACCTACTTTCTAATATTTTAGCATCAGTTTGCCATTTTCAATATGTGGCTCATATTACTCAAGTGAGCGATTCAGGGTCATCATGACCCTCTTGTTTAAGCTTTAGCAAAGAAATTTGTTCAAGCAAGCAACTTAACTCAAGTGGGCGATATAGGGCCATCATGGCCCTCTTGTTTTCATTCATTACAGTATCAAATGAATGAATATGCAGTGTGTTAGTCATAGTCAAAGCTTTTAGGGCTTATACTATAACTATTTTAGTAGCATTGTGTTTTGGTGAAGATAACATTTAATATTTTGTTTCATAGCTTTATATACATGTAATTGATTTTCAATTGATGGAAATTCATTGGTTTTCAAGCAATGAAAGAAATAAAACTTGTTTCTGTTTTGAATTTTATACATTTTGTCTAAGTGCTTGTTGGTTTTACTCATAGTTTATTTTAGAGTGATATACAGTAAATTGAGATATTTCTTTTATGTAGTTCAATATGGGAAGATGCCACATGTCACACAAAGCCGCATACCACAACAAATCGCTGTAGCACAGATATCTATGTCACACCTAAAAAAGGAAATTTCACCAGAGGCACAAAGGATCACCAGGATTGCATGGAATATTCAGACATGATGACAATAAAAAGCACAATAGTCCAACACATCTGTACCTGGAATTAAGTCGACTGTAGAGAAATTGTGTACTTGGCTTGAAAAGATCCTAAAGTGATTTTGTTAGCCAGTTATGGAAGATAATTTGATTTTCCAGTTCTTGTCTCAGCTCTACTGTGCATAAAAATAACTAGGACATTATTCAGCTGAGTTTCTTCTAAAAAGTATTCTTTTACTAGTGTTCAAGAAACTGTACCCTAAACAATCGTACTTGCTATGACACTACTTAGTATCCGATACAATGCCTATAACTGACAGACAGACAAATTTACTATGAAAAACTGGGAAGGCCTGCCAAGGGTTTTCATATGTTAAAAAAAATTCAAGCAATGATGTACACTCATGATAAATTTGGTACCAAAATGTTCATTATCTTAAGTAGAAAATGACAATTGTAATTGGAAGTTTGAATCCTGTTATTTTACTCTAAGAAAATTTATATATTCAGACTTGTAAGCCTTAATGCCCTCTTTTTACAATCTGCCTAAAGAAACACTTTAGTTGTTCTTGTTTATTATTTAGCCATTTCCTTGATTAAAAATACACAACAAAAACTCTAGCTCAAGACTTTCCAAGGCTGACAAGTTATTACTTTCTTTGATTTTGCTTAAGTTTGTTAATTATTGTTAAATACTTTTGTTCAGAATTTGTTAAGGTGTATAATGTTATCTTTTAATAGTAAAGTAAGGAGAAGACAACCTTTACTGTAAGCTAATGTAGCTTTCTGTCCAATGCCTGAAACATTTTTTGTAAATATTTCATGACTTTCTGAATAAAAATGTATAATTTAAAACTATAAGTAAAGTATATAAACCCCAAACTTTTAAGGTGCAAGAAGACAAAATTTCATTTCAACTCTTGTAAAAAAATAACTTTGTGATATTTTTCTTAGTGATAAGTTTCTCAGTGATAACTAGACATTTAATTTTATATCTGTAGATTTTTGTACAGTTAATTCAGGTGTATACAAGACAATATTTATAAAGATTTTTTTTTATGTTTTTAAGCTACCTAATTATTTATATAAGAGAAAACTGTTAAATTTTAATTACTTCATAAGTGTACATGTAAATCCTGTTTCACTATACAGTACAACTGAAGAGCAACACCCTTTTGGGGATACAAATATTGACTGTTGTGTAGAGGTTGTTGTCTTGAGAGGTAAATTTGATAATATATTTTTCAGCTTAGGGAAATTTTGATGTTGTTGTTATAGAGAGGTTTTTGCTCTGAGGACCGCTCTGAAGAGGTTGTACTATACTTACATATTATTGAGAGCTAATGGACTCCATTAGAAATAAGTGATATTGTTACTTTCATGGTTTATCCCAGGCAGAAAGATCGTCATTTTTTCCTGATATTTATGTATTAGCTTGATTACACTTGTAAAGTACAAACATATAAGGGTTTACTACATATTTATTAATTCTAATATTTTTGATTTCTGTACCACTTTGTATTTCTGTTATAATTGGATCTTATATCTGAATAAAATTGAATTGAATTGAACTGAACTGAATTCTAAACTGGAACCAAACTGAACTGAACTGAATTCTAAAATGAACTGAATTCTAAACTGGAACCAAACTGAACTGAACTGAACTGAATTCTAAACTGAACTGAATTCTAAACTGGAACCAAACTGAACTGAACTGAGTTTGAAACAGAAACTGAACTGACTTTTGGACTGTTACTGAATTCTGAACTGGAACTAAACTGAACTGAATCTGAAGCAGAAACTGAACTGAACTGAACTGAATATAGCTGGGTAAAAATCTACAGTACAGCTTGCATTAAGAGACCACCAAAGGGAAGGAAAAAACATGTTCTCTTTATGCAACATAGTTTGTTCTTTGATATCATAAAAAAGGAACTGAAAAGGTGGTCTCTTAATGCAAGAAGCCTCTAAATCAAATGTACTTTATGAAACTTATTATGCTTTTGTGCTGCAGATTTTGTAATGTAGTTTTGTTTTGTCTATGATGATTTCTCTAAATAAACTTTAAACATTATTTCTCTTATTTATTACAATATTTACAGTTGACAGAATCTGATGCAAAATTAGTTCAAATAAAATGACATGAGATTTGTGAGCCATTTACCAGTCCGTTTACTTTTGCTAATACTAAGTCATCATTTTCATCAAAATTTCCAGTAATCGCCTCCTTTTTGAAGAGTATACTCACGATTTGATTAAGGTACTTTCTCATCCATCAGATGTTCGTCAAAATCCCGAGACGAACCTCTGATTTATTTCTGTCATTTATTTGGTGAGCATGCGCACTCGTAATTACTACCGGGAGAAGTTTCAGCCAATCAATGTTCGCCACTATTTAGCACGCCAAATTGAAATTTCAAACAATATGTAAGCAAGGTAGTTGCTAACGATGGATAAAGGCGATATTCCATGATTGCGATTAATAAAGATTTATTTCTGTTATTCGATGTTAAGAAATTTACCTGAAGAAATAATAATATTCCTCGTAAGTCGGCATCGATATGAAAGGACGCGGTCACGCTTTTCACGGACTATTTTGATTGGTTTGCTACATTTTGTCGCGAAACAACGCTGATTGGCTGAAACGTTTTACCTGTAATGTAACCAAACCACAAATATCAGCGAAATGTGCCAGAGGTTCATCCGGAGAACCACGGTAGACCTCTGGTATGCGAGAATGATTAAGGTACTGTTCTTGCGTGGTTGTAATGGACAAAAAATTATGCCTCCCACATCGCTGATTTATTATCTATTGCTAGCCAAACCACTTTGGAATTAGGGCCCTTGAAAATCAGCCTTGTTACTCTTGTCCGCACTCATAAGTTGAACATTTCTCATCTGATTTTTACCAAACTTTAACAAAATGTATTTGCCAATAAGTCCTCTGCCAAGTTCCTAGCCAAATCCCTCCAGGCACTTAATAATTATGGCTCTTGAACTACCAAAATTGGCCTTTTTACTCTTAAAAAGTATATTTGTAGTGAGTAAACAGTACATTTGTTTATGAAAACTGACTTAATATTCAGATGATTAGGCAGTTGTGGGAGACATGTGCTTTTCTCAAAAGCAGCTCAGGTTATTAATTAATCTAAAAAGTCTCATTTTTAGCTGAACTATACAAAGTATATGGAGAGCTATGCTACTCCCATTGGGGTTGGCGTTGGCGACTTTCCACGTTCCCACCTTGGTTAGTTTTTTATACACTATCTCTTTTTTTCTCCTTATCTCTGTAATTACCTGATGGATTTGCTTTAAACTTAAAAATAGTTTTTCTTCATTATCACCCACATCATCTGGCATAAGGGCCATAACACTAGCACCAATATTTTATTAAATATCTCCCCTTTTTACTTAGAATTTCAGGTTAAAAGTTTTCATTCACTTTCACTCTTCTCAGTTATTAGCAAATGGAGAGAAATAGTTGTTCCACTTTATCATTGAATTCATATAACACAAGGTCCATAACTCTGGTACAAAAATTTCATGAGTTATGTCCCCCTTTTACATAGAATTTCAGGTTAATGTTTTGATGCACTTTCACTCTTACCTCAGTTATTACTAAATGGATTTGATTCAAACTTAAAATAGTTGTTCCACCCACATGATATGACACAAGGTCCATAACTCTGCTACCAATATTTCACGATTGATACCTCCCCCACTTTTGCCTAGACTTTCAGATTAATTTTGATGCATTTTCACTATATCTGTTATTGTACCCACCAACAACAAAGTTGTAAGGGGGGGGGGGGGGGGTATACTGGTTTCAGGTTGTCTTGTCTGTCTGTCTGTCCGTCCGTAGACACAATCTTGTGCGCACCATCTCTCCTCATCCCCTTGACACAACTTATTGAAACTTCACAAGTGATCAGTAACAACAGTAGTTGCGCATGGGGCATGTTAGGTTCTTTCAGAAAAAAAAATTGCAGAGTTACGGGACTTTGTTTTTTGTTACTATACTATATACATAGACACAATCTTGTGCGCACCATCTCTCCTCATCCCCTTGACACAATTTAATGAAACTTCACACAAGTGATCAGTAACAACAGTAGTTGTGCAAGGGGCATGTTAGGTTCTTTCAACGACAAAAATTGCACAGTTATGGGACTTTGTTTCTTGTTAACATACTATGTACATACAGTCTGCATATGCAATCTTGTGCACGCCTAATCTTCCGAACTCTTGCACACAATTTAATGAAACTTCACACAAGCAATCAGTACCAACCCTAGTTGTGCATGGTACATGTTACTTTCTTTTAGATAAATATTCTGCATAGTTATGGGACTTTGTTTTTTGTTACTATACTGTATACATACAGTCTATATACATACAGTCCACATAATTATGCAATCTTGTGTGCATCAAATTGCAATGTACTGTGTCAGTGCATGCGGGGGGTACATTCATCACCTTTAGTGATAGCTCTAGTTACTGAATAGATTTGGTTCTAACAAAACCAAAGGGCTTAGGGCTTTTATATTTTGTTTGAAAAATCATCTAATAGTCCTCTACCAAGATTGTTCAAATTAACCCCTAGGATAAAGTATGGCCTCATCCTGGGAAACATTGAAAATCATCTTGTTCAAAACCACATGATGTAGGGCTTTGATATTTGGTATGTACCATCGTGTAGTAGTCCTTTACCAGTATCATTCAAGTTAAAACTGGCCCCGCCCCTCAGGGCACATGGTTTATATAGACTTATATAGGGAAAAACTTTAAGGCCCGGAGCTTAGTCTTAGTATGTGGCAAGCTATAGTGGTTCTCTACCAAGATTGTTCAAATCATGACCTTGGGGTCAATATATGCCATGCCCAGGGTGTCCCTTGTTTTACATTGACTTATATAGGAAAAATCTTGTCCAGAGCCATAAGACCCAGACCTTAGATATTTGGTATTTAGTATTGCCTAGTGGTCAACTAACAAATTTGTTAATACCCCCCCCCCCCCCCACACACACAAAGTGTTGGGGGTTATAGGAATGGTCTTCGTCCGTCCTTCCAGCTTCCGTCCTTTTTGTGTCCGCTCTGTATCTCATAAACCCCTTGAAGGATTTTCATGAAACTTGGGTCAAATGATCACCTTATCAAGACGATGTGCAGAACCCATGAGGCGGCCATGTTGGCTCAAGGTCAAGGACACACTCGAGATCAAAGTTTTGAGCCTTCCATTTCGTGTTCGCTCTGTATCTCCTAAACCCCTTCAAAGAAGTTATTTTTATAACTCTTTGACCCTTGAAGGATAATCGTGAAACTTTGATCAAATGATGACATCATCAAGACGATGTGCAGAACCCTTGAGTCAGCCATGTCAGCTCAAGGTCAAGGTCACAACTCGAGGTGATTCTTCCTTTGCGACCAGTGTAGATCATACGTGCAGTCTATCATGTGCACTGCTCTCAATTCAGTAAGTATGTTTTTGGTAAGCACCCCTTTAAACAGTTACTGGTACTGTCCAAACTGAAGGATGGACGCGTTCATTATAGAAATGTAGCAGGGTAATGGTTAACAAGCGCCAGGCTACGAAGATCTGTCCAACACTTTTGAAACACTACAGCCAGCGCCAGAGGCTGGCAATGATGGCAACAACAAGTAAATATGACAGCTGCAGTGTGATCAGTGAAGAAAACAATCCTAAGACACTGTATTTCAGAGATTTCGCGGCATCATTTTAAATTTTTGATAACTTTATCATGCGAAAACAGCAGGTGATAGTTCTTAAATTTTTGTAAAAGGTTTTACATTTCAATATTTATATCTCGAAGGTTTGTTTAATAAACAAACTTGTTGGTAAGGCTGTATTGGTAGGGAAGTGTGTAGTATTTCTTTCTTAAATAGTATATGATGACACCATTAACCGGGAGATTTGAACCTCTATGTGCAGCCCGTCTGGGCCTACCAGATGATTTAAGCACTGGTATTGACAATAGGGGTAAAATGTCCTCAAGGGGAGGGGTGCGATCAGGACTGTTTATTACAATAAGGCTGTTATTATTATTGTCATTATTATTAATATTGTTATAATAACTATTATTATCCTTATTATGTACAACGCCATTGAATGTATCATTGTATTAATCAAATTATTCAGTTTCAACGTTCTTAGATGACGTCGTAGTTGTTCCGGGATTCGTGATTCATGGATTTGCTGATCCTATTCTGTCCGTCATTTCGCATGAACACCGTAAAAAAATTTATTTCTTAAATACACGTCGTACATTCTTTTGAAGACGGAATAAAACTAATTATAGAGCACATGATTACAAAAGGTTGTACCCGTCACTATTTTTTCTTGCAGGTTCATAATACAGTGTGGCTGAGGTTTTTTTTGGGGGGGGGGGGGGGGGGGGGGGGGACAAAATCGATTAACTTCAATGTTATGACCAATGGTATAACCCTCCATCACTGCACATCGTAGGACATAACAGCTAATGTGAAGATACATATGTATCAGTGTGAAGCGGTTGTGTTTTGCTCCTTTTTGTTCCTAGGGTGTTATTTCATTTACAGCTAGCCAACCTCGCACTTGTATATAACGCATTTTTTTTTTTCGTGTTTTAACATCGGCAGAATCCCGAGGGACTGGTTGGTGCCCGAGCCCGGTGGGGCGAGGGTACTGGTCAACGTGTCCCGAGGGATTCTAAAGTTGTTACAGTACATTAAATGAACATGCGTTATCGCTATTCTAGCATTAAAGAATAAATTATTCCTCAACGTCATTAAAGCGGGAACACCTGCGTTGTTCTTTAACGTTGGTCAAGTCATTTCCTTTTGAATTATCCGTTTCGTGGCAATAATGCTTTTACGCTTTGCCACGAAATGCGCGTATATATAAAGTTGTTTTAACAGCACGTGAGCGCGAGAATCAATTTACACATATTTTCACTCCTGTTAAAACATTTACAATGCAGCAGTAGGCCTATGTATGTGTGTACATTTCTTTTTATCAAGACAGGGACCTAAAGATCCCTTTAGGTATTGCACATTTTTTTATCACCAACTGCCAGCGAGTAGGCCTACTGGGACTGGGTAGCTTGGAAAACCTGGTGGTTCTTTCACTTTTTACCCCCTCCCCGCCCCTTTCCAAACACACACACACACGCACGGTCACACACATGGCTATAATGTTTCATCACTGAACGTTTGCCATTATTATAAAAGAAGAAAAGAAGAAGAAACTATCCCTGAGAAGTGACAAGAACAACATAAAAAAAAAAATTCAGAGTGAAATCGGAGTATATTTCAGTGGCAAGGCACTTGAAAATATTGCCGCTGTTGCCCTCAAATAAAATGTCTGGTGTCGCTGGCAAGGCTGCTCGCAGTTCAAGCTGTAAGTCTGGACCTAGAGTCGCAACACGAACAGCTAAGACGGGCGAGTATGTTCGAATAGCATCTTTAAGATTGGAAACAAATTAGCTGGCACATTCAACCAGTTTATATTTATTATCTCTTGTTTGAATTTATATTGTAGTTCAATGATACCAATATAGATGGATCTTGAAGAAAAGTTTTGACCGGATTTTTAGACCACTCGATCAAGTACCAGATTGGATGTTTGACTAACAAGATTGGGTAAAATTTTGGCTCTTTCAGGGGTCAGTCAGGGGTCATAACTCTGGAACCTATGTCTGGATTTGACAGATTCATCATGGAATCCAAGATTTATTGTTGTTTGAAGATATTTTGCAAATTTGTATGAAATCAAACCATAAATGAACTCTGTATTCTACAAAGCCCTATCATGGCATGAGCAAATTTTGGCCATTTAAGGGGCATTTAAGTCTGGAACCCATGGTGGGATCTGGCCAGTTTTCAAAAGTAACCAAGATATTATGCCAATACAAATTGTGTGCAAGTTTGATTAAGTTGATTGCAAAGTGTGGTCTCTATCGTGTTCACGTGTGTATACTGAGAGCGAGCGGAAGAACGGACGACGGACGAACGGCGATCACAAAAGCTCATCATTATATGTTATTAGGCTATTATGCACCTGTCAATATTTTGCCCGCCCGGGGGAGCGGCGGGCATACACGGGACTTTAGACAGAAGGCCATTCCCGATAGGCGGGAATTAGACAAACATTTGATGTATCAACAAGGCTCTAGGGTGGGATTTAGACAAAAATGGATGTCTCTAGGGTGGGGATTTAGACAACAATTTTTTTGAAATGTCAAATTCCCCTGGGTCAGCCCGCCGCCCCCCTGGGCGGGCAAAATATTGACAGGTGCATTATTATCCTAAGTTTATTGCCAGTCATGTTGCTAGATCTAAAGTTATATATTTAAAAGACCGACTCAAAATTAAAGTTTCTTGTATCTTGTCACTACGAGCTAAAAATGGGTAGGAAGCACCTCCACATCAAAGGGGTCCGACACGTGTTGGTCACCTTAATTAATATGGCATAATAGATAGTCCTTAGCCACTGGGGGCAAAAACATTGGTCAATAGATATATATTTAACTGTGACTAATAATAGATAGTCCTGAGCCACTGGGGCAAAAACATTGGTCAATAGATATATAACTGTGACAGTTATATATCTAATCTATTGATCAATGTTTTTGCCCCCAGTGGCTAAGGACTATCTATTATGCCATATTAAGGTGACCCAACACGTGTCGGACCCCTTTGCTCCACATGCGAGTTTATATTCTATGGCAACTGCCCGGTACAGTGACTTGTATGTCGATAAATAGAGCTATTATGTCGGTAACTTGTGTTTTCTGTCTATAATATGCACCAATTTTAAATGAGTCGCGCCATGGGAAAACCAACATAATTCGTAAACTTGCGACCAGCATATGGATCAACACCAGCCTGTGCATCCGCGCTATTGGTCAGGACCCATGTTGTTCGCTTTCAAAGCCTATAGAAATTAGAGAAACTAGCGAACAGCATGGATCCTCGCAGGCTGGTCTGGATTCATGCTGTCGCAAATAACGCTGTTGGTGTTCACATGGCGCGGCTCAAATAAAATTTGCATGCAGTTTGCAGGTATGACGTCACGTCCGGATAAACAAATGCGCTGAGGTCCGCGCGTATATTTTGTAGCTTGATTTCTATGATAAACATGCTATATGGAAAGGTAAATGCGATTGAAATGAATAAAATACAATCCATACTTACTATCAAAACCGACGATTCGGGTTGACAACGAGAAATATGCGTAAAATAGCGATACAACTATAGCTGGAGTCAATCTGGGTCGCAAGACGCACATAAAAGGTATAGCAAGAAAACGTCTCAAAACTGCCAATCTTAAACTTGAACAAACAAATGTCACCAAAGTTATTTTTGTTAATTTTACCGCAACGATTCGAAGAAAGGTTAGAGCTACTGAAGTGTCTAGGGCTACGGATCCTGGTCCAAATAATATGTTTTGGGACAGCGTGATTTTTACTGCCCCTGAGAGATGACTGCTAAAAAATCAGAAAATAAAATGTGTCATCCCAATAAGCCAAATGAGTAAGGCTGTGGATCCGTACCCCTAGACACTTCCAAGAGCTGTTAGACAGTCAAACTCCTTTAAAAACTCGCCATTTTCAAGGAACTGTTTCACATGTTCGTTTTGATGCATTTGCAATAGCGTGTGAGTGTTGAATTTTCACATAACTATCTGGAACACAGTTTCAGCAATTGTTTATTTTTATTTCTTTTCAAATGACAATTATTTTCAAAGCGGGACACCTTTTTCAGAATATTTTAAGTACGGGACAGTATGGCAGAACATGTAATGGTCAGGTAAAATATTGGTAACGATGTTGTTCGTTTATCAAAAATATCTGTGTTTTGGTGATATATGCCTGTTTCTCGTCGATTCGAGCTTTCTCATCGATTCGAGCCCTTGTGTTTTAGTAAAATTCATGTTCATAGAGCATGTTTTTCCATCAGAAACTTGTGTCATTTACATTTTAAAATTCCTTGGAAAATATTAGTCATGAAACCACTGAAAAAATGAGTAAATACCTGTTTTAATATTTTTGCATAAAAAATTGCTGATTTCAAAAGGAAATTACATAGTGGGTAATATTGTGAGCCCAAATTTCAAATTAAAAGTGTCCTGAGCATATTTCGACTGTTGTAACGAGTGAACAAGAAGTCAATCTTGATAGAAATTTGCTTTATGGAAATAGAATATGCAAACATTAACACTTAATGACCTTCCAAACAAAGGGCTCGAATCGATGAGAAAGTTTTAAAATGATGTGGAGTTTGACCTCCTTCAGTCTCGTGCAAAAAAATACATATAAAAGATGATAAAATTGTAATTCTTATTGCCCATTGTTAAATGCAAATATTTTTTAAACAAAAAACAAAAATTATTTAAGTGAACAGGTTTACAAAAATATGCACAACCCTAAAAGATTTAAGAGGCTCGAATCAAGGAGAAAGCAGCATACTCCTAAACCTTAAGGGGGAGAGATTGTTGTCCTACCAATAACTGGAACCACTTCACCTAGAACCTTGAAACTTTATAGGATGATGGGCTATGGAGTATACAGTCCCTATTGTTTTTGGGGTCTCCATTAAAGGTCAAGGTCACTGGAGCCTGAAAATGGTAAACCATTTCCAATCAATAACTTGAGAACCACTTGACCCAGAATGTCATAACTTCATATGGCATATAATGATTGGACATGCAGAGCAGATGACCCCTGTTGATTTTGAAGTCACTCTGTTTAAAGTCAAGGTCACAGGGGCCTGAACATGGAAAAACATTTCTTACCAATAATTTGAGAACCACTTGACCAAGAATTGGACATGTAGAATAACTAACCCAAACTCTTATTGATTTTGGGGTGACTCTTGCAGGTTAAGGTTACAGCAGCTAGAATATGGAAATCCATTTCCTGTCAGTAACTTGAGAACCATTTGACCTAGAACCTTCAAACTTCATAGGGTGATAGGACTTACAGAGTGAATGACCTCTATTGTTTTTGGGGTCACTCAGTCAAAGGTCAACATCACAGGGACCATCTCTCTGTCACACTTAATTTTTAGATCGCCCTGTGTCTGTTGTCCGTTGTCGGTCTGTCATCAACAATTTGACTGTTAACACTCTAGAGGTCACATTTTTGGTCCAATCTTAATGAAACATGGTCAGAATGTTACCCTCAATAAAATTTTGGACGAGTTTGATATTGGGTCATCTGGGGTCAAAAACTAGGTCACCAGGTCAAATCAAAGGAAAAGCTTGTTAACACTCTAGAGGTCACAATTTTGGCCTAATCTTAATGAAACTTAGTCAGAATGTTACCCTCAATAAAATCTTGGAAGAGTTTGATATTGGGTCATCTGGGGTTAAAAAGTAAGTCACCGGGTCAAATCAAAGGAAAAGCTTGTTAACATAGTAGAGGTCACATTTTTGGCCCAATCTTAATGAAACTTGGTCAGAATGTTACCCTTAATAAAAACTTGGACGACTTTGATATTGGGTCATCTGGGGTCGAAAACTAGGTCACCAGGTCAAATCGAAGGAAAAGCATATTAACACTCTAGAGGTCACAATTTCGGCCCAATCTTCATGAAACTTGATCAGAGTGTTATCCTCAATAAAATCTTGGACAAGTTCGATACTGGGTTATCTGGGGTCAAAAACTAGGTCACCAGGTCAAATCAAAGGAAAAGCTTGTTAACACTGTAGAGGCTGCATTTATGACCATATCTTAATGAAACTTGGTCAAAATGTTAATCTTGATGATTTATAGCTCAAGTTCAAATTTGGGTTAGGTGGGGTCAAAAACTAGGTCACTAGATCAAATCAAAGGAAAAGCTTGTTAACACTCTTAGAGGCCATATTTATGACTGTATCTTCATGAAACTTTGTCAGATTGTTAAACTTGATAATCTTTAGGACAGGTTTGAATCTGGGTAATGTTGGGTCAAAAACTTGGTCAGAATGTTAATACAAATGTATTGATGAGCTTAAGGTCCAGTTTGAATCTGGGTCATGTAGGATCAAAAACTAGGTCACCCCGTCAAATCAAAGGAAAAGCTAGTTTACACTGTAGAGGCCACATTTATGACCATATCTTAATGAAACTTGGTAAAAATGTTAATCTTGATGATTTATAGCTCAAGTTCAAATTTGGGTTAGGTGGGGTCAAAAACTAGGTCACTAGATCAAATCAAAGGAAAAGCTTGTTAACACTCTTAGAGGCCATATTTATGACTGTATCTTCATGAAACTTTGTCAGAATGTTTACTTGATAATCTTTAGGACAGGACTCGTCACCTCAACGCAACAAAGTCGTATCTCTGTATAAATTTATAATAAGATACGACTTTGTTGCGTTGAGGTGACGAGGTTTGAATCTGGGTAATGTTGGGTCAAAAACTAGGTCACCGGGTCAAATCAAAGGAAGAGCTAGTTAACACTTTAGAGGCCACATTTATGACCATATCTTAATGAAACTTGGTAAGAATGTTAATCTTGATGATCTTTAGGTCAAGTTTAAATCTGGGTCAGGTGGGGTCAAAAACTAGGTCACTAGGTCAAGTCAAAGGAAAAGCTTGTTAACACTCTAGAGGCCACATTTATGACTGTATCTTCATGAAACTTGGTCAGAATGTTAAACTTGATGATCTTTAGATCAAGATCGAATCTGGGTCATGTCGGGTCAAAAACTAGGTCACTGGGTCAAATCAAAGGAATAGCTAGTTAACACTTTAGAGGCCACATTTATGACCATATCTAAATGAAACATGGTCAGAATGTTAATCTTGATGATCATTAGGTCAGTAGGTCAGGTGAGCGATACAGGGCCTTCATGGCCCTCTTGTTTTCAATAACTGGAGAACCGTTTGACCTAGAACCTTAAAACTTCATAGGGTGATAGGGCCTGTAATATTTTTAGGGTAGTAGATCAAAGGTCAAGGTCACAAGGGCCTGAACATGGAAAGCTGTTGCTGATAAAAAAAACTAACTAGAGAACCACCTTATTGCCTTGGGCAGGTAAAAGTGGAGTGTGGGCAAGCAAAAAATTAAACTCAGTTGCCCAATAGACAAGTGAAATATTTGAAATGTTTGAAAGATCCCCAAAAATTACCCTATGGGCAAGTGCTCAACAGAGTTAAGCCGACCCCTGAGGCAGAATTTTCTTACGACATAATTTCATGTTTACAAAATAACTTTCTCAAATTATGGAAAAAATACTACTATACAGAGATCAATACTTTCGAAACAGTGTAAATAATCTGCAGAACTTGTAATGAAATATTACGGATGCATGTCTTTAAATTCAGACAGGACATATTGTTATTCTGAGAAGGAAATTTTTAACTGTCTGACATTGTACCAAGGAGCAGTCAAGAAGAAAGATATAAAAAAAAATTTATATACACAGTGCGTACAGCTGCTTTGCTGTGCCTTATATACAGAAGAATTTCCATTATAGACTTCTCATTAGCATCCATTTACAGATATATCAATATTGATGAACATACATGTAGAACATCAGACTTGTAACATTGGCAGCCTGTACCTTCACCAGAACAGACCAGATCCCTTACAAGACAGGAAGTGTGTGTCCAGCAAAGCATTCAATGGTTGAAGCTCTAATATCAGGTAACTTGTAAAGCATTTTTGTTAGATCTCCAGCACTTAATCAGGCATTCTAATGTATGACTGCACTGCCAAAAAGCTTGGCCACCTCTCCTTCCTGCATTATGCTGAATGGAAACATTCTGCTGCTGAAATGCCAAGCAAGAAGGTGGTTCTGGATCAGACTGATGTGAAACCTCCAGAGCTTTTGTCAGTGTATGCAAATATATTGCACTGGTCACAAAGGCAGATTCACTTGACGCCAGCAGGCTAAAGGTTATAACGCAAATGGAATTTAAGGGTCAGTAAGTGCTGAAGTGTCAAGTTACACAAAAGTCCTTTCAGTAATAGCCAAATAAAGCATGAATACTCTAATTAAACACCCTGAATAATATTCTAGATATATTCTGAACTTTGAATGTAGGGGTCTCCATGGCCGAGTTGTTAAGGTTGCTGACTTCAGATCACTTACCTCGCGTCGATGTTGGTTCGAGCCTCACTCGGAGCATTGAATTCATGTGAGGAAGCTATCCAGGTGGATTGCGGAAAGTCAGTGGTTCTACCCAGATGCCCACTCTTGATGAAATAATGCACAGAGGATTTTCATGCACAATCAGAGCTAGAAAGTCCACATATGATCTGTAATTTTGTCGGTGCAACGTTAAAACCAAACAAAATAAATAAATAAAATGAACTTTGAATGTGTTATAGGCTGGCTCATGTAGTTATTATACATTATAGCTTGGGTGGAAAGAACAATGAAGATACAGAACAGACATAAGTTAATGAGATATGATAAACTGGAAGCTCCATGAGGATGTTATACAAGAATATGGTAAGTGGACTTGATATTTTGCTAATAGGTTTTAAGCTAGTGAACAGAAAATCTAAATTC
Source organism: Mercenaria mercenaria (assembly GCF_021730395.1). NCBI lineage: Eukaryota > Metazoa > Mollusca > Bivalvia > Venerida > Veneridae > Mercenaria > Mercenaria mercenaria. Next base: position 8,078,568 of record NC_069378.1, read on the forward strand.
CTGTACGAGTTTAGGTCACAGGATAACAGTCTGGCTTTATAGCTGCCTCATTTGGACATACTTACATGTCCAGTCATCTATAAATAAATTAAAAAATCCTTGATGGTTTCCTTGAATGAAAGATGCTTGACTTCATAGAATGACTGCTGCTGTTCCATTTTAGGTGACAAAATTAATATAGAATATATTTTTTAATATTATACTGTATGTATACCACACTTGGGAAAATAAAATAAAATGGAACGAAAGGAAATTTGTTTGTTTCACGTGTGTTACATCAAAATATCTTTAACATTTGGACATCAGAACTTAAGTTTTTGCTTGTAACTGCTTGTAAAACTATTATATCTGATGTTCCCTTGATGAAAGATATTTTGAACTTACACTGAAACAACCAAATATCCTGTGAATACTTTTGATAAATTATGTTGCTACAATAACCTAACATGAAGAAAGTGGGGGTTTTATAAATTGTATTTTCAGGTTGTAAGTGGTGTTAGTACAGACACAGAAGAGAGAAAGCGGATAAAAATCTGCAGTTCAGGTATGAGTTGTTACAGTTAGAATGAAATATGATAGAAAAGTGATTGTAATTTGTTCTGTGTGAGTCTGCTACAGTTTTGTTAGTCTCCTGCTAATTCCTAGACAGATTATTAGGATCACAGGTACTTTTCCAGCATTCTGTCAGACTCCATATTTTTGTCCTATATGTAACATCCTAAGACAAAGGCCAATTCTCAAACAACTTGGAACAAATTTTGACCATATCAAGGTGCCTTTCAAGTTCATAACCCAGAGCTGTACCATGAAGTTCAAGGTTACAATAAACTGACATACATCAGTGACTATTATATATCTTGGCCTAAATATAAGACACATTTTGTAAGAGAAGTTAGTTGATAAGCCAGTAGTGTCGGTCTTTACCGTCCTGGGGGATCAGTTCTTATAGTTACTTTTGACAAGGTAAACAAACCAGGATGTAAAAAATTGAACGATGGTAGCTTTTTATGTTTTTAGCTCACCTGTCACAAGGTGACAAGGTGAGCTATTGTGACCGCTTGATGTCCGCCGTGCGTCGTCCGTCAACAATTTCTAAAAAAATTTTCTTTATGAAAACCACTAGTCAGAATTACACCAAACTTCACAGGAATGATACTTGGGTGGCCCCCTTTCAAAATTTTTCAAAGAATTGAATTCCATGCCGAACTCTGGTTGCCATGGCAACTGAAAGAAAAAACTTTAAAAATCTTCTTGTCCAAAACCACATGGCCTAGGGCTTTGATATCTGGTGTGTAGCATCATCTAGTGGTCCTCTACCAAATTGTTCAAATTATCCCCATAGGGTCAAATATGGCACCACCCGGGGGTCACATGGTTTATATAGACTTATATTGGGAAAACTTGAAAATCTTCTTCTACAAAACCACATGGCCTAGGGCTTTGATATTTGGTATGTAGCATCATCTAGTGGTCCTCTATCAAGATTGTTCAAATTATTCCCCCGGGGTCAAATGTGGCCCCGCCCCAGGGGTCACTTGATTTTACATAGACTTATATATGAAAAAAAGTTTAAAAACCTTCTTGTCTGAAACCACAACACTTAGACCTTTGATATTTGGTTTGTAGCATTGTCTTATGGTCCTCAACCAAATTGTTCAAATTCTACCACTTGGGTGAAAAGAGGCTCTGCCCTGGGGGTCCCAAATTTTATATAGACTTATATAGGAAAAAGCTTTAAAAATATTTTTGTCTGAAACCATACAACGTAGGCTTTTGATATTTGGTATGATGCATTGTCTAGTAGTCCTCTACCAAAATTGTTCAAATTATGCCCCTGGGGTTGAAAGAGGCCCCGCCCTGAGGTCACTTAGTTATTATGTCAGTTATATACAGAGCTCCAGATAAAAACTGAAAGTAAAACTGTGTAAACTAAAATGACATATTATATTCAAATCAATTCATCGATGGAAGTCAGTTAGATTTAACATAATAATGCATTACATGTCGTTCTTTTACCATATATGACAAAAAATGTGTACAATATTCCAATTAATCGCACGGTTATAAAACATTGTTTCTTTTTGCTCTCGGACATGCTGACAATTAAACAAAATGTCAAATACGTAACCGCGGCGCTAATTGGCTGAATACAATCAACTGTAGTGTATCGGATAATTATGTCTCCCCCAGGAGACATATTGTTTTTGTCCTGTCCGTCCGTCCGTCCGTACGTCACACTTCATTTCCGAGCAATAACTGGAGAACCATTTGACCTAGAACCTTCAAACTTCATAGGGTTGTAGGGCTGCTGGAGTAGACGACCCCTATTTTTTTTGGGGTCACTCCGTCAAAGGTCAAGGTCACAGGGGCCTGAACATTGAAAACCATTTCCGATCAATAACTAGAGAACCACTTGACCCAGAATGTTGAAACTTCATAGGATGATTGGTCATAAAGAGTAGATGACCCCTATCGATTTTGGGGTCACTCCATTAAAGGTCAAGGTCACAGGGGCCTGACCATTGAAAACCATTTCCGGTCAGTAACTTGAGAACCACTTGACCCAGAATGTTGAAACTTAATAGGATGATTGGTCATGCAGAGTAGATGACCCCTAACAATTTTGGGGTCACTCTGTGAAAGGTCAAGGTCACAGGGGCCTGAACATTGAAAACCATTTCTGGTCAGTAACTTGAGAACCACTTGACCCAGAATGATGAAACTTCATAGGATGATAGGTCATGCAGAGTAGATGACCCCTGTTGTTTTGGGGGTCTCTTCGTTAAAGGTCAAGGTCGCAGGGGCCTGAACATTGATAACCAGTTCCGATCAATAACTTGAGAGCCACTTGACCCATAATGTTGAAACTTCATAGGATGATTGAACATGCAGAGTAGATGACCCCTGTTGATTTTGGGGTCAGTCTATTAAAGGTCAAGGTCACAGTGGCCTGTTCATGTAAAATCATTTTTTGGAAATAACTTGAGAACCACTTGACCTACAATGTTGAAACTTAATAGGATGATTGGACATGCGGAGTAGATGACCCCTATTTATTTTGAGTCACTTGATCAAAGGTCAAGGTCACAGAAGCCTGAACAGTGACTTGAGAACCACTAGGCCAAGAGTGTTGAAATTTAGCAGGATGACTGGACATGCCAAGTAGATAATCCCTATTGCAGCCAACCATCAGTGTCTCTTTGACTTTTGCTCCTGACCCCTTTTGACTTCTTGCCTATAGGACTTTGCATTGGGGGAGACATGCGCTTTTTTACAAAAGCATTTTCTAGTTTGATTTGCTTCACACTTCTCGGGAAAATCTCACAAGTACCTGAAGTAGGCAGAGCTTACATTGTGCTAATGGCGTGTGTTTCGTGTATTCCACACTCATTTGACACAGTGCAAATTGTCAACAGTCGGGACAGCGTTGATTTACTTGATTAGTGCAACTTGGCGCAGACATGCAATTCGGCTCGATCTTCCTTTGAAATTTGTAATACTGTTTACATGTTGTACTGATGCAACCACATTTTAAAATAAATTTGTATATGATCCCTAACAAATTCGTAATTACAAAAATACAGCCCTTTTCTGGAGCTCTGATATAGGAAAGATACTTAAAAAATCATCTGATCCTATTTCCAAGACTGTTTGATTATAATTACCTGATGACCCCAAGTAATATGATGTCACTTGACTGTGACCTTGACCTGCTGACCTACTTCTTGTTTTTAGCTCACCTATCACGAAGTGACAAGGTGAGCTATTGTGACCGCTTGATGTCCTTCGTCAATCGTCAGTCGTCCGTCAACAATTTCTAAAAAAATCTTCTTCTTGAAAACCACTGGGCAGAATTACACCAAACTTCACAGGAATGATCCTTGGGTGGTCCCCTTTCAAATTTTTTAAAAGAATTGAATTCCATACAGAACTGGTTGCCATGGCAACCGAAAGGAAAAACTTTAAAAACCTTCTTGTCCAAAACTACAGGCCCTAGGGCTTTGATATCTGGTGTGTAGCATCATCTAATGGTCCTCTACCAAAGATGTTCAAATTATCCCCCTAGGGTCAAATATGGCCCCGCCCCAGGGGTCACATGGTTTATAAAGACTTATATAGGGAAAACTTTGATAATCTTCTTGTACAAAACCACATGGCCTAGGGCTTTGATATTTGGTATGAAGCAGCATCTAGTGGTCCTCTACCAAGATTGTTCAAATTATCCCCCTAGGGTCAAATATGGCCCCGCCCCCGGGGTCCCAAGTTTTACATAGACTTATATAGGAAAATTTCTTAAAAAATCTTCTTCTTAAAAACCACTGGGCAGAATTACACCAAACTTCACAGGAATGATCCTTGGGTGGCCCCCTTTCAAAATTATTCAAAGAATTAATTCCATGCAGAACTGTGGTTGCCATGGCAACCGAAAGAAAAAACTTTAAAAATCTTCTTGTCCAAAATTACAGGGCCTAGGGCTCTGATATCTGGTGTGTAGCATCATCTAGTAGTCCTCTACCAAAATTGTTCAAATTATCCCCCTAGGGTCAAATATGGCCCCACCCGAGGGGTCACATGGTTTATATAGACTTATATTGGGAAAACTTTGAAAATCTTCTTGTACAAAACCACATGGCCTAGGGCTCTGATATCTGGTGTGTAGCATCATCTAGTGGTCCTCTACCAAAATTGTTCAAATTATCCCCCTAGGGTCAAATATGGCCCTGCCCCAGAGGTCACATGGTTTATATAGACTTATATAGGGAAAACTTTGAAAATCTTCTTGTACAAAACCACATGGCCTAGGGCTTTGATATTTGGTATGAAGCAGCATCTAGTGGTCCTCTTCCAAGATTGTTCAAATTATCCCCCTAGGGTCAAATATGGCCCCGCCCCTGGGGTCCCAAGTTTTACATAGACTTATATAGGAAAATTTCTTAAAAAATCTTCTTCTTAAAAACCACTGGGCAGAATTACACCAATCTTCACAGGAATGATCCTTGGGTGGCCCCCTTTCAAAATTATTCAAAGAATTGAATTCCATGCAGAACTCTGGTTGCCATGGCAACCGAAAGAAAAAACTTAAAAAATCTTCTTGTCCAAAACCACAGGGCCTAGGGCTCTGATATCTGGTGTGTAGCATCATCTAGTGGTCCTCTACCAAAATTGTTCAAATTATCCCCCTAGGGTCAAATATGGCCCTGCCCGAGGGGTCACATGGTTTATATAGACTTACATAGGGAAAACTTTGAAAATCTTCTTGTACAAAACCACATGGCCTAGGGCTTTGATATTTGGTAAAACAGCCTCTAGTGGTCCTCTACCAGGATTGTTCAAATTATCCCCCAAGGATCAAATATGGCCCCGCCCCTGGGGTCCCAAGTTTTACATAGACTTATATAGGAAAATTTCTTAAAAAATCTTCTTCTTAAAAACCACTGGGCAGAATTACACCAAACTTCACAGGAATGATCCTTGGGTGGCCCCCTTTCAAAATTTTTCAAAGAATTGAATTCTATGCAGAACTCTGGTTGCCATGGCAACCGAAAGGAAAAACTTTAAAAATCTTCTTGTCCAAAACCACAGGGCCTAGGGCTTTGATATCTGGTGTGTAGCATCATCTAGTGGTCCTCTACCAAAATTGTTCAAATTATCCCCCTAGGGTGAAATATGGCCCCACCCCGGGGGTCACATGGTTTATATAGACTTATATAGGGAAAACTTTGAAAATCTTTTTGTACAAAACCACATGGCCTAGGGCTTTGATATTTGGTATGTAGCATCATCTAGTGGTCCTCTATCAAGATTGTTCAAATTATCCCCCTAGGATCAAATATGGCCCCGCCCCCGGGGTCCCAAGTTTTACATAGACTTATATAGGAAAAAAGTTTTAAAATCTTCTTGTCTGAAACCACAACACTTAGACCTTTGATATTTGGTTTGTTGCATTGTCTTGTGGTCCTCAACCAAAATTGTTCAAATTGTACCCCTGGGGTGAAAAGAGGCACTGCCCTGGGGGTCCCAAGTTTTATATAGACTTATATAGGAAAAAGCTTTGAAAATCTTCTTGTCTGAAACCATACGACCTAGGCTTTTGATATTTGGTATGATGCATTGTCTAGTAGTCCTCTACCAAAATTGTTCAAATTATGGCCCTGGGGTTAAAAGAACCCCGCCCTGGGGTCACTTAGTTGTTATATGAGTTATATAGGAAAAATACTTAAATCATCTGATCCTATTTCCAGAACTGTTTAATTATAATTATCTGATGACCCCAAGTAATATGATGTCACTTGACTGACGTTGACCTGCTGACCTACTTTCTTGTTTTTTTAATATACAGCCTTGAAATTTTGATGACATATAGTTTTGCACACAAATCGTAAAACTGAATTTCATTGACCATGAATGTGACCTACTGACTTTCTTAATATTTTATCATCAGTTTGAGATTTGAAACATGTAGCTTATATTACTTAGGTGAGCGATACAGGGTCATCATGACCCTCTTGTTTAAGATACACCCTTGAAATTTTGATGACATACAGTTTTGCACACAAATAATAAAAGCTAAATTTCATTGACCATGAATGTGAACTACTGACTTTCTTAATACATGTATTTTATCATCAGTTTGACATTTGAAACTTGCAGCTCATATTACTCAGGTGAGTGATCCGGGGTCATTATGACCCTCTTCTTAGAAAATCCTGGTTAAAAGTTTTGCGTGCATTATTAAAAGACATATAGATTTGAATTTTCTTTTTTGGATCAATTATCAACCGCACTGGGTCAAGTCCCATAGCTCTGTCATGTATTTTGGGCAAATTATACACCCTTTCCTTTTGGACTTTGAAAATCCTGGTTAAAGTTTTACATGCAAGTTACTATCTCCAAAACTAATGCAGATATTGAATTGAAACTTTACATGTCGTCTTCAGGGCTATAAAACTAGTTGATAACATCCAGTCCCATAACTCTGACCAGCATTTTGGCCAAATTATGCCCCTTTTGGACTTAGAAAATCCTGGTTAAAGTTTTGCGTTCAAGTACATACAGTTATTACTTAAAGGCATATATATTTGAAACTTATTTTTTATTTTTCTGGAGCAGTTTACTAACCTTACTGGATCAAGTCCCATAACTCTGACATGTGTTTTGGGCAAATTATACCCACTTTTGGACGTAGTAAATCCTTGTTAAAGTTTTACATGCAAGTTACTATCTCCAAAACTAATGCAGATATTAAATTTAAACTTCACATGTGTCTTTGGGGTTATAGGACCAGCTGATAGCACCAAACCCCATACAACTCTGACCTGCATTTTGGCCAATTTATGCCCCGTTTGGACTAGAAAATCCTGGTTAAAAGTTTTACATGCAAGTACATACTTACTTAAAGGCATATATATTTGAAACTTATTTTTTATTTTTCTAGATCAGTTATCAACTTCACTAGATCAAGTCCCATGACCTTGACGTGTATTTTGGGCAAATTATGCCCCCTTTTAGAATTAGAAAATTCTGGTTTAAATTTTGCGTGCAAGTTACTATCTGCAGAACAATGCAGATGTTTAATTGAAACTTCACATGTGCCTTCGGGGTTATAAAACTAATTTATTGCATCAAGTCCCATAACTCTGACCTACATTTTGGTCAAATTATGGCCCCTTTTGAACAAAAATTCTTGTTAAGTTTTGCATGCAGTTACTATCTCCAAAACTATTGCAGATACTGGATTGAAACTCTATAGATATTTTAACTTTTGGGGTAACATTTTCCTGCTGGGACAACAATAGTTGAGCATTGGCTGTCTTACGGACAGCTCTTATTGTCTTTACTTTTAAAGCTATATACAAACACTGATTGACCTAAAAAGGTATTTAACACTTTTGCCATTATGGTGAATCTGGGTCATTTTCAAATACTGGTACGTACTATTAGACCATTTATGGTGGTCATTTTCAAATAGACCATTAGCGTTGTATAACTAAAAAATCTAAACGGAGGTGAATATCTAAAGTCTTGATTGGGAGCTTCTGTTAGCTGTCTTTTCCTTGTGTTAATTTCCAGTACATCCAACATGTCATCAAATTCCTGTCATTTTCATTAAATGTTAGAAACTTAGAAACATTCAAAATGAAGTAAAACTAAAGGAAAAATACTTAGCCACTTTTTACTGTTGCATAGATTTGGATTGGTGAATTATTAGACTTTTTAATGAACTGTTTTTTTACATAGAAATTATTCAAGTGAACACTTAAAAATCAATATTTTGTTACAAAAAATATACTTCTGTCTTATTTTCAGAGGGATGAAAATCTGATCTGATACTTTGTTGTGAAAAGGGTAAAATTCATATGGAACTCTGAAGAAGACAAATACCAGAAACTTAGGTAGGTTGATTATTTCATGGCTTCATTAATCAGAATATGAATTTTTCAGAGAAATATACAGTGTTTCAGAAATATTTTTCACTGCAGTGCAATTTTCCTATTTGGTGTTCTAAACTAATTAAAAGTGACATCATTATATATATGACGTGATGTATGTTGCAGAAAGACACACATTTGTAATTATGCAGCTATATTAGTTAATTTTGAAACAGTGTTTACAAAGTGTTTTTGGCAATTCTAAAACCAAAGTGTTTTTGGAAAGTCTAGCATACTGTTTAGCTGTTACAACATGTTGCTGTAAATCTTGAGAATATAATCTGACTGCAAACAATGGTTGTAACAAGTTCCCCAGCAACAAAATGTATTTCGTTCTTGTCTATTGCTAAATCTTGATTTAAATATAGATTATTATGCACCTGTCAATATTTTGCCCGCCCGGGGGAGCGGCGGGCATACACGGGACTTTAGACAGAAGACTTTAGACAGGCGGGAATTTGACAAACATTTGATGTACCAACCAGGCTCTAGGGTGGGATTTAGACAAAAAAGGTTGTCTCTAGGGTGGGGATTTAGACAACAAAATTTTTGAAATGTCAAATTCCCCTGGGTGAGCCCGCCGCCCCCCCGGACGGGCAAAATATTGACAGGTGCATTATTATCCAGTTATAGATTTACTCTTCTGTTCTTGTATTTCAGAGGGTTAGAAGTTAACAATACATGTTCATACTTCCATGAGGCGAAAGGTTTGAGCTGCGAACACCAAAGCAAAAGGTATTATTCCTTGTCAGTTTTTATTTTGTTCTAAAATGATAATAATAAGAACGACTTTATTTTATGTGGATAACATATTTGGTGTTTAACCAATTTTCAATATGTTCCACATTATTAAACAAAAAATACAAAATTAATTACAAAATTTACAAATCAGAGAACAGTAATGATTGATAAATATACAGCTGTACAGCTGAGAAACAAACTTGAAAAGAAAGTTTAATAATGAACAAATGTAGCATAAAACACAAGAAGATAATAAAAGAAACAGCAAAGGCATGCATATATACATATATATTACAAACTTAAGAAAATTTTGCTTAAACCATGAAATTACATATTAAAATTGGTAGTCCCAACTTGAGAGTACTTCCATTGAAGGTATGAGTTTTTGAAGTGTATCTGAATTTCAAATATTTGCTGGAATGACATTCCAGATTACAGGTCCAGAGTATGATAGGGATTTGCAAAAGAATTCTATGTGTGGTTTGGGGACAGCCAGGTTAGCATCATCTCTGGATCTAAGTTCAAGCTCACATGAATTTTGCAGGTACTGAAATTTATGTTCTCCATAATTTCTTTAAAGAACATCTATGACACCAAGCCAATTTCAACCATACATCCCAAGAATGTTCCTTTAGTTTATACATAATTTATTTTAGGTCGATTGTGAAGGAAGTTTTACAACTTAATCACTCTCGACACCTCATTCCTGATGGAATCCATCGTCACGAGGGTATGAGAGAAGAGGCCAGTTTCTGCCCTTTTAATGCTGAGCGCCAAGCAAGGGAGCCACTGGTACCATTTTTCACGTCTTTGGTATGACGCGGCCGGGGATGGAACCCACAACCTCCCGCACTCGAAGCGGACGCTCTACCACTAGGCTATCGAGGCGGTTGATGTTCCTTTGATTGTCACATTTCAGATTCCTTCAAATCTAAGTCAGCCTTTGAGAAGTTTTGTTGCCATGGCAACCAAAAGGAAAGGCTTTAAAATCTTTTTTACCCAAAAACTGCTGGTATGATTTAGAAATAAGTCCTCGGAAATGTTCCTTGGGTAACCCACTACTAAATTCTTTCAAGCTTCCACCCACATTCCCCACCCCCTCCACCCCCATTCTCCCAAACCACCCCAACCCATACAGAGCTTAAGATAGAAATGCATTTAGAAGACTTCTTCTCATGTACTGCTTGGCAGATCTTTACCATCATGATAGGGTCCTCTCCCACATTTATTCAAATGGGGGATGAGGTGCTAGGCCCTTTTTAGGGGACCACTAAAGCTAAAAATAGAAATATCTTTTCATTAACAGCTTGAAGGCTCTTCATCAAAACTTTGTCTGTAGTATCTTAATAAGGTCCTCTCTCAAGTTTGTTCAAATAGGGTCCATATCCCCTTTAGGGTCACTAGAGCTAAAAAAAGAAAAGTGTTAAAATGATTTCTTTTCCTCAACTGTTTGGTGGATCGCATGAAACTTGGTCTGTAGTGTCATTATAGATCTTCTTCCAACTTTATCTAAATAGTGGCACTTGGCCCCTTTTAGGGGCTAATGGTTTATACAAAACACATTTATTACCATTTATGATTCAGTATGTCATACATATATTCAAGGTCAGCAACAGAGGTCAACTGTGGCTCTCGTATTAGCTCGACTATTCGAAGAATATGGGAGCTATCCTACTCGCCCCAGCGTCGGCGTTAGCATTAGCGTGAGCGTCACACAAATGTTAAAGTTTACGTACCACCCCAAATATTTTCAAAGTCCATTGAGATATTGCTTTTATATTTTGCATACTTGTTTACCATCATGACCCCAGTCTGTAAACAGAAGGAGGCAACTCTTTCAAGCATTTTGACTGAATTATGGCCCCTTTTCGACTTAGAATAAATGTTAAAGTTTGCGTACCACCCCAAATATTTTCAAAGTCCATTGAGATATTGCTTTTATATTTTGCATACTTGTTTACCATCATGACCCCAGTCTGTAAACAGGAGCAGACAACTCTATCAAGCATTTTGACTGAATTATGGCCCCTTTTCCACTTAGAATAAATGTTAAAGTTTGCGTACCACCCCAAATATTTTCAAAGTCCATTGAGATATTGCTTTGATATTTTGCATACTTATTTACCATCATGACCCCAGTCTGTAAAAAGGAGGAGGCAACTCTATCAAACATTTTGACTGAATTATGGCCCCTTTTCGCTTAGAATAAATGTTAAAGTTTGCGTACCACCCCAAATATTTTCAAAGTCCATTGAGATATTGCTTTGATATTTTGCATACTTGTTTACCATCATGACCCCAGTCTGTAAACAGGAGCAGACAACTCTATCAAGCATTTTGACTGAATTATGGCCCCTTTTCCACTTAGAATAAATGTTAAAGTTTGCGTACCACCCCAAATATTTTCAAAGTCCATTGAGATATTGCTTTGATATTTTGCATACTTGTTTACCATCATGACCCCAGTCTGTAAAAAGGAGGAGGCAACTCTATCAAGCATTTTGACTGAATTATGGCCTTTTCACTTAGAATAAATGTTAAAGTTTGCGTACACCCCAAATATTTTCAAGTCATTGGATATCTTTGTCATACTTGTTAGCCATCATGACCCCAGTCTGTAAAAAGGAGGAGGCAACTCTACCAAGCATTTTGACTGAATTATGGCCCCTTTTCAACTTAGAATATGCTTATTGTGATGTTAAAGTTTTACTCATAGCTTATATTATACTATCAAGCACTGAGAATAGTTTAGCGTGCTGTCAACTGACAGCTCTTGTTTTTTTACTTTTAGTTTATTATGTTTTTAATAATAATAACAACTTTTTTTATGAGGCTTCACATTTGGATTATCTAATATTCCATTTTGGCCTAAAGATATCAGTACTTGATATATTACAATATTTACAAAGGATGTATATACAATGTGGTAACACAGAACCTTGACATTGTCTATAATTACCACATTATCATTCCCTGTACCCACATTATCATTCCCTGTACCCACATTATCCCTGTACATCTAGAACTTTTTAGGCTTTAATAAACACTGGAAAAAATGTCTCTTCTTTTGAAGTGAAATGTATGAAGTTCAGTTGTAATGGTAATGAGATGCAGGTCTTTGACCTACATGGTGAGGGAAACAGTGTATGGCATTTTTGGAAAACATGTATTAGGTAAGTAGATCATTAAATTTTGTATTTAGAATCATTTTTCACTAATTCATCTGCACTAAGAAAAAAGTAAACTTAAAAAAAAAAACAAGTAAAATTTTATATAGAACCCATTTTACAATTGAAGGGAGGTAACCCAATTTTGAAAAAGAACACTAAAATCCTCTTGCTAATTTGATATGTTAGTCAACTAGTTTTTAGCTTGGCAATAAAGCTGTTTCACTGACCTATCCATCAATTTACTTGACAGCTTCTGTGTCCATATCTTAGATTTAGTGAAGATTTTATATGTAAGCTGATGTCACATTTGGGAATTGATAATACTTTGCACACTGTTCACTGTGATAATCTGACATGCGGAACTCGGGTAACATAACTCCCTTTTGGGTTTTTAATAAGTTATGGCTGCCCACTTAGCTCAATAAGAAGAGTGCAGATCTATGTATAGTGAGGTTATAAGTTCAGTCCCCTGGCTTTTTGCATGTTCTCCATGACAATTTGATAAAAGACATTGTGTCTGAAGTCATTCTTACTTCACCTCATATTCATGTGGGAAAATTAGCAATTTTTAGATCTCCTGAGCACAAAGTGCTCAAATGTGAGCTTTTGTGATCGCCCTGTGTCTGTCGTCGTCCATCGGTCATCACCAATTTGACGGTTAACACTCTAGAGGTCACAATTTTGGCCCAATCTTAATGAAACTTAGTTTGAATGTTACCCTCAATACAGTCTTGGACAAGTTCGATATTTGGTCATCTTGGGTCAAAAACTAGGTCACAAGGTCAAATAAAAGGAAAAGCTTGTTAACACTCTAGAGGTCCTAATTTTGGCCCAATCTTAATGAAACTTGGTCAGAATGTTACTCTCAATTAAGTCTTGGACGAATTTGATATTGGGTCATCTTTGGTTAAAAACTAGGTCACCAGGTCAGATCAGAGGAAAAGCTTGTTAACACTCTAGAGGTCACAATTTTGGCTCAATCTTAATGAAACTTGGTCAGAATATTATTCGCATTTAAATCTTGAATGAGTTTGATATTGGGTCATCTGGGGTCAAAATCTAGGTCACAAGGACAATTCAAAGGAAAAGCTTGTTAACACTCTAGAGGTCACAATTTTGGCCTAATCTTATTGAAACTTGGTCAGAATGTTATCCTCAATAAAATCTTTGACGGGTTTGATATTGGGTCGTCTCGTGTCAAAAACTAGGTCACCAGGTCAAATCAAAGGAAAAGCTTTTTAACACTGTAGGGGCCACATTTATGACTGTATCTTCATGAATCTTGGTCAGAATGTTAATCTTGATAGTCTCAAGGTCTGGTTTGATTTGTTTGTTTGTTTGTTTTGGGTTTAACGCCGTTTTTCAACAGTATTTCAGTCATGTAACGGCGGGCAGTTAACCTAACCAGTGTTCCTGGATTCTGTATCAGTACAAACCTGTTCTCCGCAAGTAACTGCCAACTTCCCCACATGAGGTCTGGTTTGAATCTGGGTCATTTAGGATCACCAGGTCAAATCAAAGGAAAAGCTAGTTAAAACTGTACGACCGTATGGTAATGAAACTTGGTCAAAATGTTAATCTTGATGATCTATAGGTCAAGTTTTAATCTGGGTCAGGTGAGGTCAAAAACTAGGTTACTAGGTCAAATCAAAGGAAAAGCTTTTTAACACTAGAGGCCACATTTAAAACTTTATCTACATGAAACTTAGTCAGAATGTTAATGTTGATGATCTTTAGGTCAGGTCTGAATCTGGGTCATGTGGGTTCAAAAAGTAGGTCACCGAGTCAAATCAGAGAAACAGCTAGTTAACACTTTAGAGACCACATTTATGACCATATCTTAATGAAACTTGGTCAGAATGTTAATCTTGATGATCTTTAGGTCAATAGGTCAGGTGAGTGATACAGGGCCTTCATTTTCCTCCTGTCTTTCAGAGAACAGGTTTGTACTGGTACAGAATCCAGTTAGGTTAACTGCCCGCCGTCACGTAACTGAAAAACTATTGAAGAACTGCGTTAAACCCAAAACAAGCACACAAACACATACATGTAAGTAACTTATGCTTAAGTTTTTAGCTCAGCTATATGAAGTGTAAAGAGAGCTATCCCATTTGACCTGGTGTCGGGGTCTTTCAGTGTCCCCACCTTGGTTTTTTTACACTTTCTCTTTTTATACGCATGTTTAAAAAACGGGACGTATTATGGGAACGCCCCTGGCGGGCGGGCAGATGGGCGGGCAGCGTCCACATACTTTGTCCGGAGCATGTCTTCTTCATGCATGGAGAGATTTTTACGAAACTTGGCACAATTCTTCACCATCATAAGATGGAGTGTCATGCCAAGAACCAGATCCCTAGGTCTAAGGTCAAGATCACACTTAGAGGTCAAAGGTCAAATTCAAGAATGACTTTGTCAGGCGCATATCTTCTTGCATGGAGGGATTTTGATGTAGCTTGGCACAATTGTTCACCATCATGAGGCAGTGTCATAAGCAAGAACCAGGTCCCTAGGTTTAAGGTCAAGGTCACACTTAGAGGTCAAAGGATACAAGAATGAAAACTTTGTCCGGTGCATTTCTTCTTCATGCATGGAGGGATTTTGATATAACTTGACACAAATGTTCACCACCACAAGACGAAGTGTCATGTGCAAGAACCAGGACCCTAGGTCTAAGGCCAAAGGTCAGATACAACAATAACTTTGTCCGGAGCATTTCTTCTTCATTCATTGAGAGATTTTGACTTGGCACAATTGTACACCATCATGAGACGGAGTGTCATGTGCAGGTCCCGGCTTCAAAATTACACTGGGACCCCGTTACAACGCTGTCGTCGGGGTTCAAGGTTCGAGACCCGCGGATCTAGCGGGGTTAAATTTATAACGCGGGTTGATCATATCAGCGGTATATGCAATACCCCACCCACCGGTAACGTATTTTGGACGCTGTTTTATGTTAATAAGAAATAAGAATCGTATAAAAGGGACATTTATTTACCTTAGATGCTACTGAAAAATACATTAAAAGAATTATAACGCTGTGTCATCTTCTCATTTTGTCGTGATTATAAAAGAAAATTTGATTTGTGTATCCCGGAAGTAAACATATATAACGCTGTGTGAGGAATGCGCGGTCGTGAGAATTACATATGCACTGCAATTGCACTGGGGGTTTATGTAACTAAAAGAGAAACGCGGACAGTCTTAAAAAAATAATTTTGAATAGATTTACATGAAGGAAATCGATAAATAAGATAGAAATTTTTTAAATCAGCGTCGTTGATATACGATATTAAAAAGGGAGCACATTCTCAGTAAGGCTTTCAGTGCCTCGAATCTTCGTTATTTCCGATGAATTGAGTGTGATGATTACGAAAAACGGTCGCAGTTTATTACAAAATTCGATTTTTTATTCACTCAAGTGATCTCGTCATCTGCTTAATTGGTGCAAACTTAAACGGTTTGATAGTTGACTGACCAATGTTACACGCTTGTTATTCAAACAATCTAATATTGACACGGTACTGATTGCATAATTGTCACATGTCTACATGTATTGAAACTTAAACAAAGGCGATACGCAAACAAGTAAGCTAGCAGACGATTATTGATTTTTGTGACAGTTGTCATGGAAAGGTGTTAAAGTACACAGGTACTTGTAGTTTTAACGCTGGTTATGATCAAATTAAGTAACATCCGCGGATTTTTTTTTTTTTTTTTTTACCCTCTAAAATTTGGGCGCCAAGGCCATACAGCGTTATACCGAGGACCGCGGTATATCGAGAAGCGTTATAACGGGTTTCGAGTGTACTTCCCTTTGTTGTTACTATAAACAGCTTATATTGTAACTTTTTCTTTACTAGTCGTAGGGAAAAGTCAAGACCACTTTTCTGTAGTACAACATGCATGTTACACCCCATTCTGAGGTGTATTTTGACCTATCTCTACCTGGTAAGATTTTTGTGTGGACTTTTGTGGGGTGGGGGCGGGGGGATTTTTTTTCCTTTTTTTTTAAAGATTAACTTCCTTTAGTTGTTACTATAAATAACTTACATTGTAATTTTTTAATAAATGACCATAGGGAAAAACCAAGACCACTTTTCTATGGTACAAAATAGATGTTCCTTTCAAATTTTAGGTGTATTTTAAGGTATCTCTACCTGGTAAGGAGTTTTATTGTAGATTAAGAAAAACAAAAGAATTACAATAATTACTAATAAAACATTGTAAACAACCACAAAATAAAATTCCATTTGCAAATACAGGTGCTAGAGTAAAGAAATTTGCTGTGACGGGCATATATTGTGGCATTCTAGCACTCTTGTTTCATCATATCTCTGTAATTATGTCTCCCACCACACAGTGGTGTGGGAGACATATTGATTTACTCCAGTCTGTCTGTGTGTGTGTGTGTGTCTGTCACAAAGCTTGTACGCACTGTAAGTCGGGCTTTTCTCATCCGATTTTCACCAAACTTGAACAAAATGTGTTTGACCATAAGACCTCGGCCAAGTTCGATAACTAGCCAAATCGTTTCAGGCGTCTTGGAGTTATGGTCCTTGAATTACCAAAAATCGGTCTTTTTACTCTTGTCCGCACTCTAATTCGAATATTTCTCATCCAATCTTCACCAAACTTAAACAAAATGTGTTTGACCATGAGACCTAGGCCAAGTTCGATAACTAGCCAAATCGGTCCAGGCATTTTGGAGTTACGGCCCTTGAATTATCGAAAAATTGGCAATTTTACTCATGTCTGCACTCTTAATCGAACATTGCTCATCCGATCTTCCCCAAACTTGAACAAAATGTGTTTGACCATGAGACCTTGGCCAAGTTCGATAACTAGCCAAATCGGTCCAGGTATTTTGGAGTTACGGCCCTTGAATTATCGAAAAATCGGTCTTTTTACTATTGTCCGCAATCTACGTAAGTCGAACATTTCTCATCCGATCTTCACCAAACTTGAACAAAATGTGTTTGACCATGAGACCTTGGCCAAGTTCGATAACTAGCCAAATCGGTCCAGGCATTTTAGAGTTACGGCCCTTGAATTACCGAAAAAATCCGTCTGTTTACTCTTGTCCACTCTCTAAGTCGAACATTGCTCATCCTATCTTCACCAAACTTGAACAAAGTGTGTTTGGCCATAAGACCTTACCCAAGTTCGATAACTAGCCAAATCCGCCTAGGCACTTTTCATTTATGGCCCTTGAATTACTGATTGGATCCACTCATCTAGACCATCTAATTGGATCCACTCGTCTAAAACATCTAGAGAAACTAACATTTTTCATCATCTAAGGGGCAGTTGTGGGAGACATGCGCTTTTCTCAAAAGCATCTCTAGTTACTTGATGGATTTGATTCAAACTTTAAATAGTTATTCCTCATCGTCATCCACAATCATCTGACATAGGGCCATAACTCTTGCTTCAGTATTTCATGATTTTCACTTAGATTTTCAGGTTATAGGTTTGATGCACTTTCACTTTATCTCTGTCATTACTGAATGGATTTGATTCAAACTTGAAATAGTTGTTCAGCATCATCACCCACATTATATGACACAAGCTGCATAACTCAGACACAAATTTTTCATGAATTATTCCCCCTTTTTAGCTCACCTGTCACAAAGCTTTTGTGATTGCGCAGCGTTCGTCGTCCGTGCGTCCGTAAATTTTTGCTTGTGATCACTCTAGAGGTCACATTTTTCATGAGATCTTTATGAAAGTTGGTCAGAAATGATAATATCTAGGTCAAGTTCGAAACTGGGTCACGTGCTGTCAAAAACTAGGTCATTAGGTCAAATAGTAGAAAACCTTGTGACCTCTCTAGAGGCTATATTTATCATGGGATCTGTGTGAAAGTTGGTCTGAATATTCATCTTGATGTTATCTAGGTCAGATTTGAAACCGGATCAACTGTGGTCAAAAACTAGGTCAGTAAGTCTAAAACCTTTTGACCTCCCTAGAGGCCATATTTTTCAATTGATTGTCATGAAAATTAGTCAAAATGTTCATCTGGATGATGTCTAGGTCAAGCTTGAAACTGGGTCAACTGAGGTCAAAATTTAGGTCAGTAGGTCTAAAAATAGAAAAACCTTGTGACCTCTCTAGAGGCCATATTTTTCAGTGGATCTTCATGAAAATTGGTCAGAATGTTCACCTTGATGATATCTAGGTCAAGTTTGAAACTGGGTCACGTGCGGTCAAAAACTAGGTTGGTAGGTCTAAAAATAGAAAAACTTTATGACCTCTCTAGGGGCCATACTTTTCAATGGATCTTCATGAAAATTGGTCAAAACGTTCACCTTGATGATGTCTAGGATAAGATTGAAGCTGGGTCACATGCTTTCAAAAACTAGGTCATTAGGTCAGATAGTAGAAAAACCTTGTAACCTCTCAAGAGGCGATATTTATTATGGGATCTGTATGAAAGTTGGTCTGAATATTCATCTTGATGATATCTAGGTCAGTTCTAAAACTGGATCAACTGCGTTCAAAAACTAGGTCAGTTGGTCTAAAAATAGAAAAACCTTTTGACCTCCCTTAGAGGCCATATTTTCCAATGGATCTTCATGAAAATTAGTCAGAAGGTCAGATTCGAAACTGGGTCACATACGGTCAAAAAACTAGGTCAGTAGGTCTAAAAATAGAAAAACCTTATGACCTCTCTCGAGTCCATACTTTTCAATGGATCTTAATGAAAATTGGTCAGAATGTTCACTTTGATGATATCTAGGTCAGCTTTGAAACTGGGTCATGTGCCTTCAAAAACTAGGTCAGTAGGCCAAATAATAGAAAAACCTTGTGACCTCTAGAAGTGATATTTTTCATTGGGTCTGTATGAAAGTTGGTCTGAATATTCATCTTGATGAGATCTAGGTCAAGTTTGAAACTGGGTCAACTGCGGTCAAAAACTAGGTCAGTTGGACTACGTTGTCCGTGTGTCTGTGGGTAAATGTTTGCTTGTGACCACTCTAGTTTAAGATCCAGCCTTGAACTTTGGATGCCATGTACAGTTTTGCACACCAATCTTTAAACTGTCTTTCAGTGACCATAAATGTGACCTACTGATCTACTTTCTAATATTTTAGCATCAGTTTGCTATTTGAAACATGCAGTTCAGTATACTCAGGTGAGCGATTCTGGGTCATCTTTACCCTCTTGTTACTTAGAATTGTTGGTAAAAGTTTTGATGCATTTTCACTCTTATCTCTGTCAGTAATAAGGATTTGATTCAGACTTAAAATAATTTTTTAATGTCATCACCCACATCATATGACACAAGGTGCATAACTCTGGCACCAATTTTTCATGAATTATGCCCCCTTTTTCCTAAGAATTTCAGGTTAAAGTTGTGCTGCACTTTCACTCTATCCCTGTTATTACTGAATGGATTTGATTCATACTTAAAGTAATTGTTCAACATCATCACCAACATCATATGACACAAGGTTCATAACTCTGGAACAAATTTTCATGAATTCTTCCCCCTTTTTACTTAGAATTTCAGGTTAAAGTTTTGATGCACTTTTACTCTATCTCTGTTATTACTGAATGGATTTGATTCATACTTGAAGTAGTTGTTCAACATCATCACCCACATCATATGACACAAGGTGCATAACTCTGGCACTAATTATTATGAAATTGGTGCCAGAGTGATGCACCTTGTGTCATATGATGTGGGTGATGCATTTTCACTATATTTCAGTTATTACTGAATGGATTTGATTCAAACTTGAAGTAGTTGTTCTACATCATCACCCTCATCATATGACACAAGGTGCATAACTCTTGCACCCAATTACCACTTTGACAGTTTTAAGAACTTTCCAAGTAGTCTTAATGAAGAATTAGGTAGCTCTATCATCTAAAAAAAAAGATTTTTTTTTTACAAACATTTACTAATAACTTCCTGTCGTAATTATCAAATACTTTAATCCTAATTCAAATTAAAAGAGAGAAGTGTTTTTGTCAGTGCAAACACATGCTGATGAAATGCAAACATGGCCTTCTGTATTTTTTAGCTCACAAAAAAGGCTCAGGGTGAGTTATTCTAAACACCCGGCGTCAGTCATCTGTAAACTTTTACTTTAAACAACATCGCCTCATAAACCGCTAGGCCAATTTCATCCAAACTTCACAGGAATGTTACTTTGTTCAAAGAATTGAATTCCATGCAGAATTCTGGTTTGCAACCGAAAGGAAAAACTAAAAATCTTCTAAAAAAACAAGAAGCCCTAGAGCTTAGACATTTGACATGTAGCATTGCCTAGTGGACCTCTACTAAAATTGTTCAAATCATGACCCTGGGGTCAAAATTGACCCCGCCCCAGCGGTCACTTGATTTTACATAGATTTCTATAGGAAAACCTTCAAAAATTCAAAAAAAATATACCAGAAGGCGTAGAGCTTAGATATTTGACATGTAGTATTGCCTAGTGGACCTCTACAAAATTTGTTCAAATCATGACCACTTGCATCAAAATTGACCCCGCCCAAGGGGTCACTTGATTTTACGTAGGAAAAATCTTCAAAAATTTTCTAAAAATAAACCAGAAGGCCTTGAGCTTAGATATTTTACATGTAGCATTGCCTAGTAGACCTCCACAAAATTTGTTCAAATCATGTCCTCCGGGGTCAAAATTGACCCCGCCCCAGGGGTCACTTGATTTTACATCGGAAAATCTTCAATTTTTTTCTAAAAATAAACCAGAAGGTCTAGATCTTAGATATTATTAGCCCGCCCGCTTAGCTCAGTAGGTAAGAGCGTTGGTCTACGGATCTTGGGGTTGCGAGTTCGATCCTCGGTATGTTCTCCGTGACTATTTGATAAACGACATTGTGTCTGAAATCATTAGTCCTCCACCTCTGATTCATGTGGGGAAGTTGGTAGTTACTTGCGGAGAACAGGTTTGTACTGGTACAGAATCCAGGAACACTGGTTAGGTTAACTGCCCGCCGTTACATGACTGAAATACTGTTGAAAAACGGCATTAAACCCAAAACAAACAAACAAAAGATCTTAGATATTTGACATGTAGCATTGCCAGGTAGACTTCTACAAAATTTGTTCAAATCATGACCCCGCCCCATGGGGTTACTTGATTGTACATAGAAAAATCTTCAAAATTTTCTAAAAATAAACCAGAAGGTGTAGAGCTTAGATATTTGACATGTAGCATTGCGTATTGGACCTCTACAAAATTTGTTCAAATCTTGACACCCCCACCCCCACCCATGGTCAAATTGGCCCAGCCCCAGGGGTTACCTGATTGTACATAGGGAAAACTTTATAAATTTCTAAAAAAAAAACCAGAAGGCCCAGATCTTAGATATTTGATATGTAACATTGCCTAGTAGACTTCTACAAACTTTGTTCAAATCATGACCCCCGGGGTAAAATTGGTCCCACCCCAGGGGTTACTTGATTGTACATCGGAAAATCTTTCAAAAAATTTCTAAAAATCATAAGTTTGGCATTTGAAAGATGTAGCTCATATTACTCAGGTGAGTGAGCCAAGGTCATCATGACCCTCTTGTTTAAAATTTTAGAAGATTTCCCAGACATGGAGCTGGTGGACATAGCTCAGAGTTGTGAGCCTGCTCTCAAGGCATATGATAGCGATTTGGCGGTTGAATCCATACAATTAGAGTGGATCAGGTGTAAGAGGGAAATTTACCACAGGTAATATCACTTATGTACACACATATATTTATAATATAAAATGATAATCCATTAAGTCTTCAGCTGTATTATAATAATTGTATTAAATGTATTTTTGTTAGCTCCCCTGTCACATAGTGACATGGTAAGCTTTCATGATCACCCTTCATCTGTTGTCTGTCGCCAGTCCGTCCATCCATGCATCAGCATTTTTTTGTCTGCACAATACTGGTTTCATTTATGATTTTAACCAAACTTACACACAACTTGTATCACCATAAGATCTTGGTTCCTTTCTTGAACTGGCCAGATCCCATTATCGGTTCCAAAATTAGCTACTTTGACCTTGTCTGCACAATAGCAGCTTTATTTTTTATATGATTTTTACCAAACTTGCACACAACTTGTATCACCATAAGATCTTGGCTCTTTTTTGAAATGGCCACATTCCATTATGGGTTCCAGATTTATGGCCCTGGAAAGGGCCAGAACTAGCTATTTTGACCTTTTCTGCACAATTGCAGCTTTATTTAAGGTTTTATTTTAAGCAGACTTGCACAAAACTTGTATCACCATAAGATCTTGGTTCCTTTCTTGAACTGGCCAGATTCCATAATGGGTTCCAGAGTAAAGGCCCCTGAAAGGGCCAGAGTTAGCTATTTTGACCTTGTCTGCACAATAACAGCTTCATTTATGATTTGAAATTAATCAAACTTGCACAAAACTTGTGTCACCATAAGATCTTGGTTCCTTTCTTTAACTGGCCAGATCCCATATTGGGTTCCAGAGTGAAGGCCCCTGAAAGGGCCAGAATTAGCTATTTTAACCTTGTCTGCACAATAGAGCTTCATTTATGATTTGAATTTAATCAAACTTGCACAAATCTTGTGTCACCATAAGATCTCGGATCCCATTATGGCCCTCTTGTTGTTGTTGTTTTTTTTAGCAGAAAAGTTGATGCCATTGCAAAAACTGACCTGGCAAGACCTGTAGGACTGTATGCAGCCCAAATATCCAAACCTATTCACCTTAATTGAATGCTGTTTACTCTCCCTTCTAGCTCTGTGGATGCAGAGCTAGGATTCTCAAGGTATTTCAGTGTTTAAAGTTCTTTCTTTTTTAGTCATTATTAGTTGAAATACTCCTAGTCTTCTTGTATTGCACTTAGATAAAATTGTTTTATTTTCTCTATTTTTTAGGATGAAAATTACATGAAAATGACTGGAGGTCTTTGCTTAGTTCTAGCTCTCTGAGTGATTCCATGTTAATCCATTCAGTATGGAATTCCAGTGGTAGTAGGGCCAGGAGACCATTCTACAATGATAAAAAAGTAAATGTAAAGAAATTTACACTATCCTCATGCAGCCACTGAATATTGTATGTAAATTTCTGACAGACGGACACAATGGAATAACTATCTAATAATTAATACTGTCTTTTTATTACAGCCTGCCAAATTCACCAATCGCAGTCTGAGTATCGACACAGATGATGTGTTTCTAATTGCCGGAGAACTTGACGTGGCTAGGAAAGGTGTATGTGATGATGATGGTGACAATGACGACGATGCCACTGATGATGAGGACTACATGCACAGACAAGACTTCATTGCTGTCAAAACAGAGCTTATAGACTTATGATGGACCTTGTTGAATAATAATTACTAAAAATATACATGGAATGATACTTGAGTAAAGTTGAATAATATGACTAAGTTTACTTAAATTGCTCAACAGGCAGTAGAACCACTTGAAATCTTGTCGGACCAGCAGTTTGCAAAGTTCCTGGTCCTTTGGGCCACCACATAAAAAAAAGTTACTGTCTTGTCCTGAACGAGTCGACGACTGAGCTTGACCTGCTGAACAGATTATGGCACCATTAACTAGTATTTGTTGTAGTGTGCCATTAAAAGCATTTGTCCATTTAGCATTGGATTATGTGGGACCTTTCATTACTGTCCAAGGTCGAGGAAAACAGTCTGAAATAAGATATTTATGTCTGTTTACTTGTCTGAACACATGGACTGTTCATCTTGAAATCTCATTTGGAATAGATACTGATGCATTTCAAATTCATTTTATCAGTTTGCTGGTCGTAGAGGTCTTCCAGGAACAGTTCTGTCGGATAATGGAACAAACTTTGTCGATAGTGAAAAGGAACTCAGATAATTAGTAAACGCACTGAATCATGATCAGATAAAAGAAAAGACAGCAAATAAAGGAGTTCAGTGGCATTTCATTCCTACATTAGCGCCACATTGGGGAGGTGTACATGAAATCATTGTGAAAAGTGCTAAACGAGCCATGAATTACATGTTACAGAATGCTTCAGTGTCAGATGAGGAATTTATGACCGCATTTGTAGGAGCAGAAGCTCTTATCAGTTTGAAACCGCTTATTTATCAGTCAGCTAACCCTGCTGATTGCATTCCTCTTACTCCAAATCATTTCCAAGATGGACAAATAGGAGGAGAGTTCGCTCCTGAGAGCCTTGATACAAATGATTTCAGCCCTAGAAATGGTGCGAGTTCAAGAGTTAGTGCGAAACTTTTGGGGTTGTTGGATTCGTGAGTGGTTGCCAAACCTATGTACCTCCAAGAAATGGAACAGAGTTTGACCAGATCTGAAAGTTGGAGAAGTCGTTATTATGGTATAACCTGGCGTGCGTCGAGCACATTTGCCTTTAGGTTGTGTTACACACGCTCATACAAGTCACGATGTTCATGTGAGAGCAGTAAACATTTTAGTAAATGGTAAAGAAAAAACACAGCCCATTACAAAGTTATGCCCATTAGAAATTAACAACAGTGATTAACAGTAATGTGTTATGCAGAAATATTGCATTTTATATGGCAAATAGCGTAAATATTCTCGCATGTGGAGGGCATAATAATCCCTCAAAATGATTTCGTGTGTGGAGGGCATAATAATCCCTCAAAAATAATTCTGTGTGTGGAGGGCATAATAATCCCTCAAAAATAATATTGCTTGTGGAGGGCATAATACTCCCTCAAAAATAATCAGCATGTTGAGGCAATAATCTTTAAAAATAATTTGTGTGTGGAGGGCATAGTAATCCCTCAAAAAAGTCTCGTGGGAGGCATAATTATCCCTAAAAATAATGTTGTGTGTGGAGGCATAATAATGCCTCAAATGATTTCGTGTGTGGAGGGCATAATAATCCCTCAAAAATAATATTGCTTGTGGAGGGCATAATACTCCCTCAAAAATAATTCAGCATGTTGAGGGCATATAATCCTTTAAAAATAATTTTGTGTGTGGAGGGCATAGTAATCCCTCAAAAAAGTCTCGTGTGGAGGGCATAATTATCCCTAAAAAATAATGTTGTGTGTGGAGGGCATAATAATGCCTCAAAAATGATTTCGTGTGTGGAGGGCATAATAATCCCTCAAAAATAATTCTGCATGTGGAGGACATAATAATCCCTCTAAGATTATTTCGCGTGTGGAGGGCATAATAATCCCTCGATATATTTTAAGATAAAGAAATATCTGGAACATTATATTATAATCTTGGAGAAAGAGAAAGACATTTTTCACTTTCAGGAAAACAGAAGATGCACTGTATAAAAAGATGAAGAAGATTGTATTATCATTACTATGTATTGTAATTTTTGACATGTATATTTTTTTCAGACATATAATTGAATTATTGTATCACATAAGGCAATTTTTCAAAATGTTTTAAATCAATGATACAAAATTAAATACATGAATACTTTTATTATTTGAAAGCATTGTATTGAACTGTGTTATACCAAAAGGTCAGAAATTTTGTCAAAATTAATGTAATAGCTGATAGTCAGTCTTTAAAATGGTATACATTTTAGTATTGAAAACTGGAAAAAGTAACAGATTTGCTGTATATATCAATGTTGTAGTGAGTTACTAGAAAGTACATGTACATTTCAAGTTCTTGTTGAAAGTTCTGGTTTAACAAGGAAAATACTAGGTTTTTTTTTTCCACCAAAATAATGTCAAAACTTCATAGGATGATTGGACATGCAGAGCAGATGACCCATTTAGATTTAAAGGTCAAGGTCACAGGGGCCTGAACATAGAAACCATTTACAATCACTAATTTGAGAACCGCTTGACCAAGAATGTTTAAACTTCATAGGATGATTGGACATGTAGCATAGATGACTCTTATTGATTTTGGGGTCACTATTAAAACTCAAGGTCACAACAGCCAGAAAATGGAAATCCATTTCCTGTCAGTAACTTGGGAACCATTTAACCTAGAGCCTACAACTTCATAAGGTGATAGGACTTACAGAGTAAATGACCTCTATCTGTTTTGAGGTCACTTAATCAGAGGTCAAGGTCACAGTGACCATCTCTTCGCCACACTTAATTTTTGTTCAATAACTGGAGAACCATATTTGACGTTGAATCTTATATCTTCATAGGATGACAGGGCTTACAGAGTATATGAGCCATAACATTTTTGGGTATGTAGATCGAAGGTCAAGGGTACAGGAGCCTGAACATGGAAAGCTGTTTCTGATTAAAAACCTGAGAACCACCTGAACCAGAATGCTTGACTGTCAATCCAGAGGTCCTGGGTTCGAATCCCAGTCAAAACACTGGAAATTTCTGAGGTGCTCTTGAGTGTCTCCCACCTTATTTAGAGGCCTGTACTGGTTCTTCCCAGGAAAGACGACTTCATGTGTATTGGTGCTTTACACCGAGCACATAAAGAACCAGACTGTCTATTCACAAAGAGCTAGGCTAAGTAAGCCAGACAAGTCTGTGTCTAAAAATTATTTCTCTCAATCAGTTCTAGTGGCTATATCACTCTATCCCCCTGGTCAGATCGCTGTGTGGCTGCGTTTGCTACATGAAAAGCGTCTTTGAACGTGTTTATCATGAAAAGGGTGCTATATAAATCTGGTATAATAATAATAATGGTAATGTTGAAACTTCATAGGATGATCGAACATGTAGATGACCCCTATTGAGTTTTGGGTCACTTTTTTAAAGGTCAAGGTCACAGGGACCAGAATATGGAAAAAGATTTACGATAAATAGCTTGAGAACCATTTGACCTAGAAACATAAAACCTAATAGGATGATAGGACTTACAGAGTAGATAATCCTTATCAATTTTATGGTCACTTGAGCTACGGTCAAGGTCACAGGGGTCTGAAAATGGAAAATGGTATCTGATCAATAACTTGAGAACCACTTGACATAGAATGTTGAAACCTACTAGGATGGTTAGACCAGCTCCTAGACTATGATATATCTTTTTACATTTTTATGATTGAATGTAGTGAATTTAGCCGGTCTATATCCTATGCCCAATATCAAAACATCAGTCCTGCGTGAAAATCTCTAAAATAGACAGGCTTTTGTCTCTATGAAATTGAATTTGTCAAAAAAGGGAAAAAAATATAAATAGAAATACAGTTATTATCAGTCTAGTGGCTAGTCTACTAGTAGGTGATCCCTTTTGCAGCCCACAACAGTGTCTCATTTACTTTCAGTCCTGTCCCCTATTGACTTCTTGCCTGTTACAACTATGCATTTAGGGGGACATGTGCTTTTCTACAAAAGCATCTTCTAGTTTGAAAGTTTCCCACTTCACATGAAAGTTACAGGTATTAAATGGGTATGCTAAAGACGATTTTATTATTGACTTTTACCTACTACGCTTGTCCGAAGAAGACAATTTATATAAGTATGAAGTATACCAGTATACGGATGTCACTTGGATTTCAGTCACTGTTGAAATATCACGAGTTTCATATGGTTATCATCGTTTTACCAGTCTTTATGCCAATCACACGGAATAGACCACTCAGTCATAAAAAGACATGACAGCTTTTTGTCCTTTGTTTACACTTATATGGTTCATCCTTGCATGCCCAGGACCTGCAGGTGATAGTGATATTTTTGACAATTACAGGGCCTTCATTTCATTCATATTAATGTGCGAAGCTTTCTTCCCTAAATGAATGAAATTTGGATTATCTCGCACCAAACAAAAGCAGCATGCATATGTATTACAGAACCTTGGCTTGACGACACGGTGCTGGATGCAGAAATTTTTAGCCCAACATTATCTATTGAAATCACTCTGCATCCGTGGTCCGTCATCCATCATTCCGTCTGTTAACAATTTCTTGTTATAAATTGCATCTCCTCAGAAACTACTGGGGGGATTTTGATCAAACTTTGTCAGAATGGTGTATTGGTACCCTAGTTGTGCCCCTCTGAAAATCAGACTGGTTTAACAATTTTTGAGTGAGTTATGGCCCTTTGTTTATTTTTATAATTTACATAGATTTATATAGGGAAAAACTTCGAAAATCTTCTTGTCCAAAACCACAGGGTCTAGGGCGTTGATATTTGGTATGTAGCATCATCTGCTGGTCCTCTACCAAGATCATTCAAATTATTTCCCTGGGGTCTAATATGGCCCTGCCTCGGGGTCACATGGTTTATATAGACTTAGGTAGGGAGACACTTTGAAAATCTTCTTGTCCAAATGACAAAGCCTAGGGCTTTGATATTTGTAATGTAGCATCATCTAGTGGTTCTCTACCAAGTTTGTTCAAATTATTCCCCTAGGGTCAAATATGGCCCAGCCCCTGGGGTCACATGGTTTATATAGACTTATATAGGGAAAAACTTTAAAAGTCTTTTTGTCTATAACCAATACAACATTAAATTTGGACAACATGTATAGTTTTGAGTGGCTAGATGAACCTTGACAGGAGTTGATTTTGGTCTTGACCTAGTGACCTACTTTCACGTTTCTGTTGCTACAGCCTTCAAATTTGGACCACATGCATAGGTTTGTGTACCGAAATAAACTTTGACCTTGATATTGACCTAGTGACCTACTTTCATATTTTTGAAGGTACACGCTTCAAATTTGGACCATATGCATAGTTTTGCGTTCCGAAATGAAATTTGACCTTTAGTTTGACATAGTGACTTACTTTCACATTTCTCAAACTACAACCTTCAAATTTGGACCACATGCATAGTTTTGTGTACCGAAATGAACTTTGACCTTGAAATTGACCTAGTGACCTACTTTCAACATTTCTGTAGCTACAGCCTTCAAATTTGGACCACATGCATAGTTTTGTGTACTGAAATAAACTTTGACTTTGACATTGACCTTGTGACCTACTTTCACATTTTTATAGGTACAGGCTGCAAATTTGGATCTAATGCTTAGTTTTATGTTCCGAAATGAAATTTGACCTTGTGATCTACTTTTATTTTTCTCAAGCTACAGCCGTCAAATTTGGACCACATGTATAGTTTTGTGTACCGAAATGAACTTTGACCTTGAGATTGACGTAGTGACCTACTTTCACATTTCGCAAGCTACAGGCTTTAAATTTGAACCACATGTATAGTTTTTTGTTCTGAATTAAAATTTGACTGTATGCTTTACCTAGTATCTATTTTCACATTTCAGAAGCTACAGCCTTCAAATTTAAAGCACATGCATAGTTGTGTGTACTGAAATGAACTTTGACCTTGAAATTGATCTAGTGACCGACTTTCACATTTCTCAAGCTACAGCTTTCAAATTTGGACCACATGCACAGTTTTGTGTACCAAAATGAACTTTGACCTTGATTTTGACCTTGAGCTAGTCTTGAAATTTGGAACATTCATAATGGCTCAATGGTGGGCGCCAAGATCACTCTGTGATCTCTTGTTATTGATAACTACTTTGTTATTGATAACTACATAGTTCAACAAAAAGAGAAATCGACAAGGCAGAGCAAAATATTATGTTGTGATCACTGAAACTGATTTCTATGACTCCAGATTGAGAAATATTTCTCGGGTCTGACACTAATATCAAATCTATCATAGTAGATGTTAAACTACTTATTCTTGTAAAACCAGTTATCAGCTGTGTGAAATTAAACATATCAATAAAAGAACTAAAAGCAGTAAGTAGAGAGTACGATTTTGAAGACTTACAAATGTCAGTATTAAAATCTCATAAATTAAAGAAATTGTTTCATACTCGGATAAATGACTAGCTGATGCACATACGTTATGTCTACGTTACGTCTGGAAACATATACCTGCACGTTATATCTGGAAACAGATACCTGCATGTTACGTCTGGAAAAATATACCTGCACGTTATGTTTGGAAACATACCTGCACATTACGTCTGGAAACATATACCTGCACATTATGTCTGGAAACATGCACCTGCACGTTACCTCTACGTTATGTCTGAAAACATACATATCTCTACGTTACGTCTGGAAACATATACCTGCACGTTATGTCTGGAAACATATACCTGCACATTATATCTGGAAACGTATACTTGCACGTTATGTCTGGAAACATATACCTGCACGTTACGTCTACATTATGCTTGGAAACATATACCTGCACGTTATGTTTGGAAACATATACCTGCATGTTATGTCTGGAAACATACCTGCACGTTTCGTCTGAAATGTACACCTGTATGTTACATCTAGAAACGTACACCTGTTTGTTACGTCTAGAAACGAACACCTGTTTGTTACGTTACACTGCACGTTAATCTACGTTTCGTCTGAAAACGTACACCTGTTTGTTATGTATAGAAATGTACACCTGTTTGTTACGTCTAGAAACATACACCTGTTTGTTACATTTAGAAACATTCAACTGTATGTTACGTCTGGAAATGTACACCTGTTTGTTACGTCTAGAAAAATACCGTCACCTTAGCACAAAAAGAGAATAAGTCCTGTTAGTGCAGTTATCCACTTCTTGCGCTGAGGTGACGATACACTTGTACATTACATCTAGAAACATTCAAATGTACGTTACGTCTGGAAACGTACACCTGTTTGTTACGTCTAGAAACATACACATGTACGTTACGTCTAGAAACATTCGACTGTACATTACGTCTAGAAACGTACACCTGTTTGTTACGTCTAGATACATACACATGTACGTTACGTTTAGAAACATTCGACTGTACGTTACGTCTGGAAACGTACACCTGTTTGTTACGTCCAGAAACATACACCTGTACGCGTCTAGAAACAGTCAACTGTACGTTACGTCTGAAAATGTATACCTGTTTGCTACATCTGGAAACAACACCTGTACGTTATGTCTGAAAATGTATACCTGTTTGCTACGTCTGGAAACAACACCTGTACGTTACGTCTGGAAACATACATAATCAGTGATATAAGACCACAAAGTTCCACCCTGCTCTGTTATTGTTTGTGAATGAATTCAGACATGAAAACGCCTGATACAATTCTGTTAGAAATTTAAGACCTTAAGAACGTAACTGCTCTTTTTTGGAAATTAGATTTGCAAAACTGTTTAAAATAGGTAATTTACATACCTTTGAGAATCTTAAATTACACTGGCGCACAATTAATCGTGCACACAATTACATGTAATCGTATTATCTGACAAAGATGATAAATATGCTTAAAGATTTCACATCAAAATTAATTATCGTGTGCTCAATGCATTCATAACCTTTACCATGCTAAATTTCTAAAATGGACTGGTTCATCATTCAGTTTGGGCTGTATAACTTATCATTCAAAGGGATGTTCACTGAAATATTACTGACTGAATAGCGAACAGTGCAGAGTATGACCAGCCTGAACAGAAGCAGGCTGGTCGTGCTCTGCACTCATCGCAAAGGCAAAATCACTTGCTACTAGTAACATACTTAAGATTAATGATGCAAAGCAACCTATTCAAATTATTGCACCATAAACGTTTGTACCAAATGCAAAAGCCATGGTGTTTGTTCCAGTTCAACTGGTCTTTGGGGCTTGATATTAAATTGTGATTTAAATGTTATAGAATCCGAGTATCATGTGTTATTGACTTGTCCTAAATATAAAAACTTGCGTTCAAAATATTTGCCGAAAACATCGTGGCCAAATCGAAAATGTTTGACAATTTGTTGTCATCTGCTAAAAAGTCCAATGGAATATATGCAAATATTTGAAGGAAATTTATTTGTTAGGGGTTTGAAATCTTGATTACAAAATATTTATACGCACGTTTTGAAAGATCTGTATACTGTTCATTAGCCAAAGGCATATATATGTCGATTATGCTAATAAATGTTGTTGTTTATTAAACCTTTTGAGTTCACGACCCAATATTGTAGCTCCTGAACTTTGGTAAATTAGATGGTAAACAACGCGGAGGCCTGGTTATTTGTTATATAAAACTGCGCAAACTGTTATACTGAATCACATAAATAGACAAAGGTGCTAAACATCTGAAAGAATTTCACATAAATAATAATTATCACATATGCTCAGTTCGAAAATGCCAAGCAAAGTAATTTGATTGATGTATCACGAATTCTCACGAACCCAATATATCATGCATATTATAAAATGTACTCGTTGTCAGAGTTTGGAAGCAAGCAGTCAAGTGGCAGCCCTTCTTTGCGATGTATTGCTCTGGCTATGTTTGTTGTGATTTGTGCTTCCTGGAAATCTACCCTTACCTTTAAATTACTTGAAGCTAGTTCCAGTTGATATATCGGAAGAATGTAGGAGGTTAAGTGACAGGACGCTGTCAAGAAATCGTTGTGATATTCCAAAATAATGGGTCCTGGTTGCATTCGTGTTTCCTATTTTAGAAGATCCCTAACAGTTGAGAGAAACATAGTATTTTTACATCTTTATAAAATCGATTCCGAGCAAATATCTTTCGTGACTAATTTGTGTTCTGATTCAGAGCAGAACGTTATGATAATTTGATAATGTCTAGTCTTTAGATCGAAACAAGTGTATAATACAAACGTTCATCAAAATTGAGCCGCACCATGGGAAAACCAACATAGTGCATTTGCGACCAGCATGGATCCAGCCAGCCTGCGCATCTGCGCCGTCTGGTAAGGATCTATGATGTTCTCTTAACGGTTTCTCTAATTGAAATAGGCTTTAAACGAACAGCGTGAACCCTGACCAGACTGCGCGGATGCGCAGGCTGGTCTGGATCCATGTTGGTTGCAAATGCACTATGTTGGTTTTCTCATGGTGTGGCTCAAATGTTACATGAAAGTGAAAATGTATATAGCCTACTCGTATTTTACCCTGCCAGCTTGCTACGAAAACATCAACTGTTCTTTATTGAATGATCGGATGTTGTTTGATAAATAAATCCTTGTACATTTTGCTGTATCACAGTGTACAACCCAGGCAACTACGTGAAATGTCATTTATACTTGAAAGTCAAAGGTCATGGTCACAACATTTAACTTTCTATGTATTAAAGCACATATAAAGTATGCATATTTTGTAATAAATAAAACTTTTTGAAGTTGTTGGGTTTTTCACCTTTTTTCCTTTCTTTTTCCCTCCGGAACCACGGATCTTCCACAAGCCAGTTGGATGGTTTCCTCACGTGAAAAAATTCTACACATCAAGTTATGTTTCGAACCCAAAGCGGCGAGGGGCAAGTTATTTGAAGTCCACAATCACGCGGCCTTTGCACATGTAAAACCTTTTGCACACAGAAATTCTACTTTTAAGTATGGTTGATATCATGAATAATATGTATATTTCCTTCTAATTGTTATACAGAAATTCTGACCTCTGTCGATTATCGGCCTGAGGAGAATTATTTAGAAGGGTTACTTTGTGCTTTTAATGTCTACAGAAAACAACATCTATTATATTTTTGTTCTGTAGGTACTAATAAACTTTGATAACATGGCAGTTGACCTCAATACAATCGACACTGTTTATTTTTCAATACAGGTAAATTACAATAGATCTATGACGGATTATCTTTGAACACCCCTGGACTTAATCAAAGGTTATTAGTACATTTATTCTGTAAGTAAAGCTTCAAATAATGTTACAATGTGTAGTATAGCATCCGCTTGATAAACAATATAATACACTGTTATTTTTGTGTTTTTTTTATTAGTTTTATTAGTTTTTGTGATCACCCGTCGTCAGTCCCTCCGTCCGTCCGTCCTTGCGTGCGTCAACAATTTCTTGTCTGCATGATAGTGGTTTCATTTATGATTTTATTTTAACCAAACTTGCACACAACTTGTATCACCATAAGGTCACGGTTCCTTTCTTGAACTGGCCAGATCCCATTATGGGTTCCAGAGTTATGGCCCCTGAAAGGACCTTGTCTGCACAATAGCAGCTTTATTTATGATTTGATTTTTACCAAACTTGCTCACAACTTGTATCACCATAGGATCTCGGTTCCTTTCTTTAACTGGCCAGATCCCATTATGGGTTCCAGAGTTATGGCCCCTGATAGGGCCAAAATTAGCTATTTTGACCTTGTCTGCACAATAGCAGCTTCATTTATGATTTGAATTTAATCAAACTTACACAAGACTTGTGTCACCATAAGATCTCGGTTCCTTTCTTGAACCGGCCAGATCCCATAATGGGTTCCGTTCCAGAGTTATGGTCCCTGAAAGGGTCAAAATTAGTTATTTTGACCTTGTCTGCACAATAGCAGCTTCATTTATGATTTGATTTTAACCAAACTTGCACACAACTTGTATCACCACAAGATCTTGCTTCCTTTCTTCAACTGGCCAGATTCCATCATGGGTTCCAGAGTTATGGCCCCTTAAAGGTCCAAAATTGGCCATTTTGGCTTTTGCAGCCATATAGAGACTTCATTTATGGTTTTATTTGATACAAACTTCCACAATATCTTCAACAACAATAACTCTTGGATTCCATGACGAATCAGATCCAATCATAGGTTCCAGTTATTTTATATCTGATCACCTCCCCTGATTGTAATCAAAATGGATTTATATCAGTAAGTATTTACAGGACTTATTATGTCTCCCCCAGGAGACATATTGTTTTTGCCCTGTCCGTCCTTCCATCCGTCCGTCCGTCCGTACGTCACACTTCATTTCCGAGCAATAACTGGAGAACCATTTGACCTAGAACCTTCAAACTTTATAGGGTTGTAGGGCTGCTGGAGTAGACGACCCCTATTGTTTTTGGGGTCACTCTGTCAAAGGTCAAGGTCACAGGGGCCTGAACATTGAAAACCATTTCGATCAATAACTAGAGAACCACTTGACCCAGAATGTTGAAACTTCATACGATGATTGGTCATGAAGAGTAGATGACCCCTATTGATTTTGCGGTCACTCAGTCAAAGGTCAAGGTCACAGGGGCCTGAACATTGAAAACCATTTCCGATCAATAATTAGAGAACCACTTGACCCAGAATGTTGAAACTTCATAGGATGATTATACATGCAAAGTAGATGACCCCTATCGATTTTGGGGTCACTCCATTAAAGGTCAAGGTCACAGGGGCCTGAACATTGAAAACCATTTCCGGTCAGTAACTTGAGAACCACTTGACCCAGAATGTTGAAACTTAATAGGATGATTGGTCATGCAGAGTAGATGATCCCTTACGATTTTGGGGTCACACTGTGAAAGGTCAAGGTCACAGGGGCCTGAACATTGAAAACCATTTCTGGTCAGTAGCTTGAGAACCACTTGACCCAGAATGATGAAACTTCATAGGATGATTGGTCATGCAGAGTAGATGACCCCTAACGATTTTGGGGTCACTCTGTTAAAGGTCAAGGCCACAGGGGCCTGAACATGGAAAACCATTTCCAATCAATAACTTGAGAACCTCTCGACCCAGAATGTTGAAACTTCATAGGATGATTGTTCATGCAAAGTAAATGACCCCTATTGTTTTTGGGGTCACTCCGTTAAAGGTCAAGGTCACAGGGGCCTGAACATTGATAACCAGTTCCGATCAATAACTTGAGAACCACTAGACCCAGAATGTTGAAACTTCATAGGATGATTGAACATGCAGAGTAGATGACCCCTATTGATTTTGGGGTCAGTCAGTTAAAGGTCAAGGTCACAGTGGCCTGTTCATGTAAAATAATTTTTTAGAAATAACTTGAGAACCACTTGACCTACAATGTTGAAACTTAATAGGATGATTGGACATGCAGAGTAGATGATCCCTATTTATTTTGAGGTCACTTGATCAAAGTTCAAGGTCACAGGAGCCTGAACAGTGACTTGAGAACCACTAGGCCAAGAGTGTTGAAATTTAGCGGGATGACTGGACATGCCAAGTAGATGATCCCTATTGCAGCCAACCATCAGTGTCTCTTTGACTTTCGCTCCTGACCCCTATTGACTTCTTGCCTATAGGACTTTGCACTGGGGGAGACATGCGCTTTTTTACAAAAGCATTTTCTAGTTTGAAATGTCATTATTGTTATCAGTTGGACTGAGACAATCAGGGTAGATAACTATGGACTGATTTTATGTCAAATTACCTCCCTTTACTTCAAATTAAAATTGTTGTATCTCCATAACTAATGAAGATACTGATCTGAAATTTCATTTATGTGAACAGATTTATTTGGTAGATCCTTCTGTTGTCCACTTACAATATTTTTTTTATTACTTCCCTTTAACGTTACTATAAATAACTTATTTTTAGTAACTTTTTTATTATTGGCCGTAGGAAAAACAGGAGACCAGTTGTCTGTGGTACAACATGGATGGTACCTCCAATTTTTAGGTGTATTTTAACATATCTATACCTTGTAAGATTTTTTTTTCTTTTTGGTTAAATTTCTTCCCCTTGTTGTTCCTGTCCTTTGGACTTATATATTTTTTCTGAGGACCTTCTTGTCCTCAAGTGCAATGATAACAGGTGAGCGATATAGGGCCATCATGGCCCTCTTGTTGTTTATTTTGTTGCGATCTAATTTATTTTCCGTAACCAATAGTAAAACTTTTAACTGACAGAGTTAACAAGCTTGTATCTAACATAAATTGGCCTTTTAGCCTTTCTGAACTTTCAACTTGTCGTGCTTAGACCGCAATACCGCCTTCTCCGCCCAATGCACAATTTGTCTCGGTATTTATACCGATTAGTTGAATACCTCATTTACATAAGAAAAAATAATGAATTCTGAACAAAACCACAAGTAATAAACCCCTAAAATTGATTGCTCCGCGAGAACAGCTTGTTCACCTAAACGACACCACAGCGTACAACATTAGTATAACATAACTTCAATTTAAAGATGTCTTGGGGACAGACAGTTTTAAACAATACAATTCGTAAATGGCTGACGGCATGGCCGACGTCTATGTGTATATCACTCATAGAAAAGAGGCTGAACGACCGGTGGGCGAGGACTCGGGTGGCACCGTACGGAAATGGAGAGCTTACGTTGTTCCACCTGGTGAAAAATGTTGGCAGCGCCGTTGCGCACTTGCAATGGACAGTACAAAACGACTACATGTTATTTCACATCACAATCAATGGATTAAAAGAAATACTGGATGAACCGAATACGAATCCTAGAGGAAATCGATCAAAACCGTTCGTCCGCACCAGAAAACCAGCAAGCCATAGGCAATGACGGGGATGAGGACCAGCAAAATGGGTCAAATGAGGACTTATCATAATGCTAGAAACAATCAATGCACTTTAAAAGCATCAGCTACGACAATTGTGTTCTAATTCAGTTACACAGTTACATAAAACAATTATTCATAAAATGTGTTCTAATTCAATTCACTTTTGTTTTCAGTACTATTCCAGTATATTTCATATTCTTTGTAGGGTCTGTCAGCATAATCATATAACATTTCATGTTTGTTTCATATCACTTTTTTCCATTTGTTACATTTTCTTTTGTGTTTTTCAATTTTTTCTCCTTACAGTACACTGTCTACAGACTTAGGATTGTAGGAGATAGTTTTTTTTGTTTAAAATCTGTTTTCTTTCGAGAAGTTATAATATATTCCAAAATATATTATTTAGAGGTCATTATTTTTATAATACATTATTTTTTTTATCTTTATTGCGGAATTTTAGTTTATTTTTAGTTTATGTCCTTCAAATATTTCGGGCATACTTTGCGTAGAATTTTTCTGAAATAAAAATGTTCTTAGGAATGAAGGCGGAAATGTTCATTTTAGTTACACTTTAGCTTTTTCTTTCAACGCCATGCATCATCTAGAGTTTTTAAAAAAATATTTGTTTAATATGTTATTTTCGTTGTTAATATTATATAATAAAATTAGAAGAATTTAGCATGTTGTGTTATTGTTGACAACTGACCGCAAAAACACGATATATAGATATAAAAAAAGTAACACACTTACCTTATCCTTGACCACTGTTGTAGCCTTTTATCCTTGACCACTGTTTTGATAGTAAGAGAAGTCCTGTCGAATGATCTGAACAAAAATCCTAAAATATTTTATAACCGCTTCTAAGGACGTGTCAAATCCTAATATTGAGGAAGTGTCCAGAAAAACTGAGTAAGTGTCAAGGAAAACAGAGTAACTAATTGCAATTAGCACCCAGTGGCATCAGGCTAATCAGCAATCAAAGACAAATTAGTATACTAAGGGTGATGTCCCCAATCTGAACAGACCCTTCCCCTGTTGAGCAATTTAATAAGAATTTCATTTAGAACAGAACAGAACAGAACAAAGCTTTTATTTTTTTAGACTTGAGCTTACGCTTCTCATCCTTGAACAAATAAATATATATTTCAAGGTCACACATATACATATATATAAATAGCAAACATCCATATAATACAGACAGTTGATTAAACGAGAGTGACATTATGGAATTAAAGAAAATATCAGTTGTGCGTATATCAAAGTACACAAACAATTATGAAAGTTAAAACTTTATATATATATCAAAAAATAGACTCGTGGTTGTGATTCATACATACAGGAGTCTGAATATATTTATAACCGTAATGGCTATAAAGACTCTATAGTTTAATATAAAGAAGACTTCACAATGTGTTACTTCTTATTTTTAAGGCACAGTTTATAAAACAAGCTATTTTGTTCAAGGTTTGCAAATTCTTTGATGAAAACAATTCAACAAGTTTAAATACACTAGGACGATCAAAATAATACTTATCAATATATCGTTTTCGAACATTTTTATCCTTTTTACATTTCAAAATGAAGTGGAACTCATCCTCAATATCATTTGTTCCGCAAATTTCACAACGTCTTTCACTTCTTTCAAGTCTATTTTGACCGTATCTCCCAGTTTCAATGCGCAGTTTATGTGCAGACAGTCTAAACTTTGTTAGCAAATGTCTATATCTTTTGTCACTGTATTCGGGTATTCCTCGTATTCAAAGTCTTGCTTCACATTTTTGTAAACAAATAATACACTATTGTTAATTAAACTACTGTTCCAGTCTTGTACAAAATTAGCAATCAACCGTTGCTTAAAATATGGTATGAAAGTGTTCACATCTATGTTTAGCGGACATTTCCAAACGTAACCAAAACCGTTAGAATATAGTAAAGTTTTTACATTTTGAGCCCAGTTTTGTTTCTCATCATTTAACATTAGTGCATATATTGTCTTTATTACACAATTTTTCGTGTTAAGAACCTTAAACCAATATTTGATGATTCTAACAAAACGGTTTATGTATAATGGGAAACGGGCAAGTTCACAGTATACCCCGGCGTTACTTGTAGACATTTAAACATTAAGAACACGTTTACAAAATTTCAAGTGTATTCTCTCAATGTCTTTACACTTTGTATAACCCCATACTTCTGTCGAATAATTCAGAATAGATACACAAAATGAATCAAAAAGACCACACATAGTTTTAGGTGTAAAATCAAAGTCTTTGGTATTGAATAATAGAGTGTTCATTGCTTTAAGCGATTTACCTACTAACATTTGTGTATTTAAATCAAAACGCCCGTTTGAGTTAAAAACTGTGCCAAGATAATTAAAGTTGTCAACGACTTCTAACTGATTCCGTTATATGTCCATTGTTCATTTCTTTTCAATCTATCCCGCCGTCTAAATACCATCACCTTAGTTTTGTTGGTGTTCACCTTTAATCCCCATCGTTCACAATAAGTGTGGAGCTTATTCAAACTTTGCTGAAGATCTTCTATAAAATCAGACATTAAAACCATGTCGTCGGCGTAAAGAAAAAGAATCAACGTGATGTCTCCGAAATTTAGACCACTATCGGGTCGTGAACCCAAATACAATTCCAGATCCACAATAAACATTGACCAAAACAATAGCGAACAGATTTCTCCCTGTTTCAACCCAACAATTATTTCCATGAAATCTGAATAATTATCCAAATGTTTAACACGGCATCTTACTTGAACATACATTGATCTGACTACACGTAACATTTTACCATTAATTCCCAATTTGTACATTTTAAGCCAAAGTGCATTTCTGTATACGCTATCAAAGCATTTTTTCATATCAATGAATGTACATGTAGCATAGAAACGTTTACCACTGTTTAAACTGTGTTCATTTAGCTCGTGCAAACAAAAAATGGCGTCCGTTGTAGAGAAACCCTTTTTAAATCCGAATTGCGAATCAGTAATTATATTGTTGGCCTCGCACCAGTCTGTAAGTCTAGTATTCAGTACTGATGTAAAAAGCTTTGATATCACACTAACAAGTGTAAATCCTCTATAATCATCTACGTTATTTTCATCACCTTTTTTAAACAAAGGAATGATTATTCCATTCATCCAAGCAGACGGAAAATGACCACTTGAAAATATAATGTTAAACAAGTCCACCAAATGTGCAGCAAGAATATCCCTAGCCTCAATAAAATATTCACTAATTATGTCATCACTTGAGCCAGTTTTGGCGCGCTTTAGGTTTTTAATCGCGCGTTGAACTTCAGCAATTGTTATATAAGTGTCTAATTCTTCAAAAAGATGAACTTAAAATCTTTGTATATAATTTCTTTCTTTCCTTATATTTTTTTATAATTT
Source organism: Mercenaria mercenaria (assembly GCF_021730395.1). Taxonomy (NCBI): domain Eukaryota; kingdom Metazoa; phylum Mollusca; class Bivalvia; order Venerida; family Veneridae; genus Mercenaria; species Mercenaria mercenaria. The sequence continues at coordinate 8,119,409 of NC_069378.1, forward strand.
ACCGCAATATAACACTTATATGACATGACTAATTGTTTTAGGGGCATATTATGTGCACTTCGCGAGAAAAACAACATGAATTTTACTATAGTGACGCACTTACTATTTAACCTAGATTTTTAATTTGTTTCGCCCCGCATTTTTGTAGGAAAAGTGTTTATTTACTCATGAAAATATAAGGAAAGAAAGAAATTATATCAGTTTCTTTACAACGGCAAACATGAAAAATGCTTGTTTTGCTGTGTTCAACGACTTTCCAGCGTCTATAATTGTGGTGAAATATCCTAGGTGTTCCTCTTACCATTTCTTTTCCTATCGTCAACGGACACTGGATAGTGTTAAGCCTGCTGAATGGCTTCCCTACATAAAGGCTTTTTGTGGGTTTACATCTGTATGATTAAGAAATTCCGTTTTTAGTCAATGCATTTGCAAAATGCAGAAAGCAACAAAAGAAAAGACGAAACCAGCTAAAAGACAAATGTCAAAGCAGATCAGTCCCAGTGGGCTTTAACCCTTACCCTGCTAAATTTCTATAATGAACTTGTCCATCTTTCAATTTGGACAGTACTATTAACTGTTAAAAGGGGTGCTTACCAAAAAGATGCTGACTGAATAGCAAATAGCGCAGACCATGATCAGACTGCACGGATGTGCAGGCTGATCTTGGTCTGCACTGGTCGCAAAGGCAGAACCACTTGCCGCAAGCAGGCTAATAGTTAAGATGTCCCCCTGTCCCGTAAGACATAATCATTGTATCAAGGACGAAAACGTAGCGCCCAACAGCAAAGAGGATGAACACCTAATATGTGGTGTGTCTCAAATAGTTGGGTCATAACCTTTTTCAATAGAACGTTTTACCATCTATCCAAAACACTTGGAAAAAATTGTAGAGAGTTTGTAAATAACAGACAGGCTTCGGTAAGCCTTGTCGAAGAGGTGCCCGCTAAAAGCTGCGTAGGTCGAGTTGCTAATTATACGCTATCGCATTTTCATAAAAAACAGCGATGACGCACTTTCATGAACAGAAGACGGACCAAAATAAATCGGAATGCAAAGTGCTAAATAAAAGTAGACAGCGCCTTTTGACCGTCTGTATTCTCCTTTAACCGTTAAGAACAAGAATATGGCCGTTTACTTGATATTCAAAACCAGAACGACATTCTGAAACTTGTTTCTCAATGTCTGAGCAAATTATCCTATTCCAAATTTTGTCAACAAAACGACTAAAGTGAACCTAATGGAATGTAGGCAAACAGATGTAAATTTGCTTTACATCTACATTTCAGTCATGAAACTCGCACATAATTCGAGACCAAGATGGCAAAAAAGTTCAATTACCTTGTGGTGCCACTGGACGATATGTATGAAGACTGTTACAAAATGCATCATCTTAAAGGTTCACAATTAGCATCTTAGAATTGTTTTTCAGGCGAAAAATATTAAGAATGTATGTTTCAAATGCTTTTAGTTCGTGTGTTTTAAGATCGCACCGCGCCGTGTTCTACGATGAGATGACAACGGATATCGCTTTTTACAATAGGAGAATCAATTCTTATGACGGCTGATTTCTGCCGTACTCGCGCCCGCGGAATGATGCGCCTCTGGGGTGTGGGATTCAACCTTGATATGACAACTGAATAAACATATCAATAAACGAAAAAAGTGCACATTTCTTTAATTATTTCAAATACTAGTAAATGCTATTTATTTTGAATAAGGAACTCTTACTGGTGCTACCAAGTGACAGGTTATATTCTTGTATTACCTTTGACTCCATTATCATACAAATAAAAAATATTTGTGCACGTACTTACTCGATGTTTTTTGAATTATCAATGATCAAGCAGTTCTTAATCATCCTATATCCATTCACACTGGCCATTTAGATTATATAAGATCTGTCAATGATTAGGTATTCCAGCCCATGGTTACATCACTGACTTCCAGCTGTTCATGTAAGGTCAAGCATAGTTTATCTTAGATCGAGGCATATTAGTATTTGTTTCTTATACATGTATACGTATAGATTGGCATTTGAAATGAAAATAACTCTAGCAAAACCCGCAACCACCAGACATCTCAAGGCTTTGATTATATTATCAAAATCAGTCGAGTAATAACGAAATAATACGCAAACAAAAATTACTTGAATTTAGCGATTTCCCCGTGTGTATGATACTGAAATGTTATGTGGGTTGGCCATCCAGAAAAAAAACACCAGTTGTGATTCAAACAGGTAAACAAAAAGATTAGTTATTCTTAGAATTATTTGAATTTTCTAACAAAAACAACAATACAGGTTGTTTTGTACATTAAACTATTTTTGCAATACAAATAAACACAATGACTAATTAGTTGAAAGTTGACCTGTTTATATTATTATCATTTTTTTTTTATTATAAAATTGATGAAAAAATGGAAAATAAGTGAAATATTGTATTATATCAAAAGGAGGAAATTCAAATGAAAACACACGAACACACAAGAAGAGAATGAACGGGCTAGCGAGGGTGCCAGTATCCTTCACCTGAAAACTGAACTATACAATTTATACATAATATTTGATTAAGATATACCCCTGTACGACATGATATCGGATCACGTGCATAATGAGACTGGGTTTATGGTACACTTGCCCGATTCTGAAGTTATAGTACTAGTATTGATACATACATTAAAATCATGAAGATCCGGTGTAAAATGTAGCCCCTATTGCATACACAAGGTTTTTCTTTGATTTAACCTAGTGTCCTAGTTTTTGATCCCAGATGACCCATATTCGTAACTGGCCTAGATTTCATCAAGGCAATCATTCTGACCAAATTTCATGAAGTTCAATTGAAAAATTCAGCCTGTATTGCATACACAAGGTTTTTCTTTGATTTGACCTACTGACATAGTTTGTGACCCCAGATGACCCATTTTCGAACTCTGACTAGATTTCATCAAAGTAATCATTCTGACCAAATTTCATGAAGATCAATTGAAAAATACAGCCTCTATCGCATACACAATGTTTTTCTTTGATTTGACCTAGCGGCCTAGTTTTTGATCCCAGATGATCCATTTTCAAATTGACCTAGATTTTATCAAGGTAATCATTCTGACCAAATTTCATGAAGATCAATTGAAAAATACAGCCTCTATCGCATACACAAGGTTTTTCTTTGATTTGACCTAGTGACCTAGTTTTTTACCCTAGATGACCCATTTTCAAACTCTGCCTAGATTTCATCAAGGTTATCATTCTGACCAAAATTCATGAAGCTCAATTGAAAAATACAGCCTCTATCGCATACACAAGGTTTTTCTTTGATTTGACCTAGTGACCTAGTTTTTGACCCTAGATGAACCATTTTCAAACTCTGCCTAGATTGCATCAAGGTTATCATTCTGACCAAAATTCATGAAGCTCAATTTAAAAATACAGCCTCTATCGCATACACAAGGTTTTTTCTTGATTTGACCTAGTGACCTAGTTTTTGATCCCAGATTACCCATTTTCGAACCTTGCCTAGATTTCATCAAAGCAATCATTCTGATAAAAATTCATGAAGATCAACTGAAAAATACAGCCTCTATTGCATACAGATAGTTTTTCCTTGAGTTGACCTAGTGACCTAGTTTTTGACCCCAGATGACCCATTTTCGAAGTCGGCCTAGATTTCATCAAGGAAATCATTCTGACCAATTTCATGAAGATCAGTTAAAAAATACAGCCGCTATCGCATACAAAGCTAAATGTTGTTGGACGACAGATGACAGACAGACGCCCAACATCTAGCGATCAGAAAAAAATCACCTGAGCACTGCTCAGGTGAGCTAAAAGTATATGTAGATATGAAACTGATATGTCTTGATGTGGTGAACATTTGTGCCAAGTTTCTTTGAAATTCTTCAAGCAGTTCCAGAGTGACAGAACGTCAAAGTCAAAGTCATATGACTTTTGACCCCTACGTGTAATCTTGACCTTTAAGCGAGACATCCAGAACGTGCGCTTTGCACGTCATTTCAATGAGGTGAACATTTGTTTCAAGTTTCTTCGAAATCCTTCAAGGGGTTCAAAAGTTACAGAGCAGACACGAAATTGCTAAACGGAAAGGCAGACAGACAGACGGACGGACACCGGCGTCATAACATAATACGTTCCTTTGGACGTATAAAAATAGAAGATAATGGTAGATTTCCCGGAAGCACAGAGTAGCCCAAACACAGCCATACAGCCATGCAATACAATGTATGGGGTTAAGAGTTTTTCATGTGAAGAGACATCACGCTGGCTTGTGACAGGTCGGTGATTCTACCCCGATATCAATAAAAAAAAATGCCAGGAGGGACACCGCAAAATGTTGGAAGAGTTGCCAAAACTGTATCAGTGTAAATCTAAACTCTACTAAAACAAGTCAAGATGGCCATATTGACCTGGAATGATGTTCACCTAAAATTGACTATTTGACCTTTAATACTATGTATGACACACTCGATCATGAATTGTGTTATTAACTATGTTAGTATAAAAAATACAACCATTTGAACAATTTGAGTTTTCCTTAATACAGACAAAATTTTATGAAGACTCGCCGGAAAAAAGTCATTTGAAGATATTTCTGTGTTTAGCGAAAGTATTCCCTTAAAAGGACCAAGTACCCCATTTGAAGAAGTTTAACAGAGGACTTTATAACAATGCTATAGACCAAGTTTAATGAAGATCCATAAAGCACTACCTGAAAAGTTGTTTAGACGTATTTCCGTGTTAAACTCTACTGGCCCAAAATTGGGCTACACACCAAATTTGATGAAGATCTATCAAACCATTTATGAGAAATTTTACAATAGGGTAAGTGCGAGGTTTGCATGCCCTAAACGCGTTTAAACCCCCAGTTTCCTTTATATAGGTTACTGACCGTTCCAAAGCGGTGCCCTATTTTCAACTGGTTGTTTTGTCTGTCTTGTATTGTCTATTGCGTATGTTTTCTCGTTTGTTGTAAGCGTTTCTCCCCCTCCTCACTCCCTCTTTTGCCTCCTCCTTTCCCCTGCATTTACGCTACTTTTTGCATCCTCTCCCCTTTGTTTTGGCAGCCGGAATCCTAAGATGGTAAACGATTGTTTTTTCCTACTTGTGTGGGTGTGTATGCTTGTGAGTCTATAATGGTGCACTACTGTTTTCTTATGTGTTGCTTGTTCGTTTTTCTATGTTATTCAGTTGATCGTGGTTGTGTGTTTATCTTTGGTACAAGAGTGTGACTGTTATTAAAGAACATGACATTCCTTTGTATTTTCGTCCTTATTCAACTTTTCCCTTCGGATTCCTCCCCACACCCCTCCCCACTCTCCTCCTAGCCCCAGTTTGCCCCTCACGATTTCCATACCCTCCATCTATAATTAGCATAAATTAATATGTACTTGTTGGCTGTTTGAAGCAACCCGTCTGATATATTTTTTCCATTACAGCTTCTTTATGTTGTGGGCCTACTATGCAAATGCGTGGCTCTAGGATGTGTTTTTAGTGCTCTGTGCTTCCGAGAAATCCACCCTTACCTATTATCTTTTAAAAACGTTTTACTTTATTTTTTAGCTCTTACGGCTCCTAAAAGGTGCCGAGTGACCCCGTTAGAGGAAAGAGGACCTTGCTAGGACGCTACAAACGAAGTTTGATGCAATTCAGGCCTGTACTGTCAGAGATGTTCATGTAAATAATTGTGAACGACAGATCAGTTGTTTTGGAGATAGTTTTTAAACAAGAGATCACAGAGTGATCTTGGCGCCCACCATTGAGCCATTTTTGAATGTTCCAAATTTCAAAACTAATAAAAATCTCTAATATTAGAGATACACTAAAAATTAGTACAAAAAAGTGTCTACCCGACACATGTTACCATAGAAAAATATATTTACTTTTTACATAGGACTAATAATAAAAAAGTTAGAAAAATACCTAAAATATTGAAAATCTAAAAATAGAATTTCTAAAAATAGACTAATTCTTGGAATTTAAGGGGAAGTAACTCAGTACAAAATTTAACAAGAGAGAGACATCATTTATGAGTTATATGTAATTCTTATTTTTTTTCTTATTATGGAAACAAAGAATGCTTATAATTACTTATATCATAACTAATGATTAAATCCAGACATTTCAGTACTAAACAAATTAATCATCAATCTACTAGGGTAGTCCATTGTAATAGGAAAATAATGGCAAACTTGAATCATTATCTCATTAGTGTCTGCAGACTTTATGACCCTTCTACAGGTAAGGCCATAAAAAAACCAATTAACAATGTACTTGGAGGGCCACTGGATATAAAATTTTATTGGAATTCAAAATGAACAGAGGGCCATAACTCATTAAAAAATTATTGAACCAGTTAGATTTTCAGGGGGACAAAACTAGGGTACCAATACATCATTCTGACAAAGTTTGGTCAAAATCCGCCCAGTAGTTTCTGAGGAGATGCGATAACGAGAAATTGTTAACGGACGGACGAACTGACCAAGGACGCAGAGTGACTTGAATAGCCCACCATATGATGGTGGGCTAATAAAATAGTGAATGATGGATGATAGACCACAGACACACTCTAATAGGTCACTCTGAACCTCATGTTTAGGTGAGCTTAAAAGCTGATAAGATAAGGCAATTTCAAATATTCATTCAGGCCTATGACTTTTATTTTATACAAGAGCACCCAACTAATTTACATCTTGTTGCCAAGTAAGACATTCATAAAGACTGCCCCAGAAAACAGATCTCAAATGTGTTAGAAGATTGTCAATTTGGAACGAAGACACAGATCGAGCATTTTGAGCTCAGACGAACTCAACAATGCAATTGGTAACACCGGAGGCTGCTCCCCGAAATAACTGTAGCAATAGGGGCATTTCAGTCATGGAGGTTGTCGATACCTTATGAGTTATGGTTCCTTACCACTGCACTTCCTCTAAATGAGTTTTATCATTATATAAAGTTACAACTTTGTACCTTCAATACTCGAGTTATCCTCTGAACAAGAAATGTGATGGGCGCACAGGGTTCATACAGACAAGGCCAAGTCAAATTCAAGGACTTTTCAAGCACTAGTCTTATAGTTTTCAAGGACTTATTTATAAATAATACTTACACAGATTACCGTGACGAATTGACGCCCTTTTAGTCAGGGGAGACAACGCTAACAGAAAGTACGAAACATTCGTACCCAAACTTCGCTTTCGTCCCGAACACATTCGACCTTTTTTATTACGGCGTTTTCGTAGCTCTGCCCATTGCTCGAAACTTGCCGATTTTGTTCTAAAAGATTTACTTTTGATTTTCAGGGAGATTTTAATTGTCTAGCATACGAGAAAATAAGAAATTGAAGTACTTTTCAAGGTCTCTGGGCAATTTTCAAGCACTTTTCAAGACAAATTTTGTTTTCAAGGACTTTTCAAGACTGCCCTACATTTTCAAGTACTTTTCAAGCCTGTGCGAACCCTGGCGCACAAAGTGACGACTATATGCTCCCCCCTTCGGGAAGCATAAAAATGATTCTAAAATAAAACACACAGTATTTGCTTTAACTTTATTTACCACATAATTAATTCCTTAGACGAAACAGCATAACAATATTTAAATAAGTCTTTAACAACTTCATATACCCAACAAGCATTCAGATGTATCCGCATCTTAGTATATACAACATGCCCCATTCTTAACCTCACCACACTCCCATAATGCACTAGTATCACACTCCCATAATGCACTTGTAGCAGAGGAATAAACAAAACTTATGAAAGCTTATACCCAGTTTAATATTGCGAGACAATAAGTAATTTTTAATGAATTAACATGCACTGAACTATGTAAAAAACATCTGGTCATTTTAATGTAATTATTTACATTTGAAAAAAAAAGATGCTTTTACTTAAGCAATCTATTTGATTTCAATGAATGTAAAAACAAAAATATCCAGAGCTGTCCATATGACAGCAAGCTCGACTTTTCTCAGTGCTTGACTCTGAATTAGAGTTTTGTTGTAAAAACTTTATAAAACTTTAACCAAAACATTCTAAGTTAAAAAGGGGCAAAGTTCAAATCAGAGTTATGGGGATTATTTCTCCTGGTATATACTTCGATAGTAAATAACTATTTAAAGTTTTAAGTCAAAAGCTTTGATACTAAGTAGTACAGAGATATTTGACTTTATCAAAAACTTTTACCAAAACTTTTTACGTTAAAAAGGGGCAGAACTCTGTCAAAATTCAAATCAAGAGTTATGGAGATTGTTTCTTTTGGTGTAGACTTTGAGAGTAAATAGCTTTGATAGTAACAGAGATATTTGACTTTATTATAAACTTTAACAAATGGCGGGGTCTACTTTTTCTTCTAAAAGGTCGAGCTAGAGACTGTTTGACCATCTGGTCATTCTAATGTGATGCAAATAAGCACATTAATTTTGTAGCTCTAAACAAGGTATGAACATGAAAATGCATGCATCTGTCACCTAAAACTGCTTCCATAACTTCTAACTAACCAAAGTTAGTTTGTGTTTAATTATTTAATTTAATGGTTTATTCTTTTTTAAAGAACAATTACAAAAGAATTACAAAGCAAAATGGACTAGCCCATCAGAAATATTCACTGAGTGCAGTGTAGAATAATGGTACTTGGTTTATATTGATTTAAACTACATACAATAAATGTTCACACATGTACTGCTTCTGAAGCCTAGCAGGTGGTGTGCCAAAGTTGCAGTTCAGAAAATAAAAGCAAAATTTAACTAAAACATAATTTCTCAAATCCAAAATTATTCAATCTGTCCTCTGAAGTTTTAACACAAACTGAAAATTAGAATTAACATATTGCATCTCAAACCCCATACTGTACAAGCCTTTCACTGGTTGTAGGTGCAAATGGGAATATCTGACTCGAGTGACTGTTTCAGCAACTAATTACTTTATGTGATAGATTCTTTTTTGCACATCATATAAAATAAATAATACAAGAAATAAACTAGAGCCATCTTTAAAAGTGGTAACTATCTCCAGATGACACTTTGATACATGGAAAGTAAAATGTAGCGATTTAACAACCTTTGACCTTCAAAAGGTGACCTTGACTTTGTCAAAGTGACCTGTGTTGTGTACTCCAATTGCCATCTTGATGCAGTTAACAATTGCTGCTAGTTTTATGAAAATCCGGTTGTTATGGAGATATGTAGCAGACGCAAATCAATCCTTGAGTCTTAGCATGACGTTAACCTTTGACCTAGTGACCTGGGATGTGCATGTCATCTAGACAAGATTAACAACAGATGCTTATTTTATAAAACTCATCTGAGTGGTTTAGAAGATACAGAGGCGACATAAATTTTAACTACCTGACCTTTGATCTCTAAGTTTGACCTTGAACTTGTCTTGACAAGATTTATGCACTCTGCATAAAAATAATTCCTAGTAGTTTAGACATGAATTTAGCTATCTGACTTTTGACCTTTGATCTAAGAACCAGGCCTGTGTGCTCTGCACATCAACTTGATTAGGTTAACAACTGATGCCAGTTTAATGAAAATCTTCTCAGTGGTTAAGAAGATAATTAAGTAGAAGACACAATGGGATGGAATGAGGAATGGACTGATATACATGTTAATAAAGCTAGTAACTTTCTTTGCAACACTATTATAGAAGCATATCAAATCAAACTGTAGGAAATACAGTGTATATATAACTGAACAGAAATGATGCTATGACTTTTTAAACATGCCAAGTACTTTTTATAAATCTAAACTTCTCAATACAATATTGCTTTGATTTGTAATGTACTATTTACTTACAAAAACATTTTCTCAGATTCAGAGATCTGAAATGGCTCTTTAATTAGCACTAATACATCTGTTAATGAGAGAATGGAAGATTTCATGTAAAAACACACTATCCTATCAACATATTCTGTTCTAACATGCGTATCTATGCCTACATAGGTCTGAGGATCTAAATTAAATTTTACACAAGCATAATATGCACAAAAAAAGTTATTCATAAGCAATTTTTCTCTTTCTTCCCCCAAAGAAGAACATGAGCTGTCCGTAAGACAGCCAATGCTCGACTATTCAAATTGTTGTCCTTGAAACAGGGATATTACCCTCAATGTTAAAATATCTACAGAGTTTCAATACAGTATTTGCTATAGTGTTGGAGATAGTAACTAGCATGCAAAACTTCAACCTTGATTTTCCAAAAGGGGGCATAATTTGTCCAAAATATACATCAGAGTTATGGGACTTGATACTGTGAGTTTGGTTATTGATCTAGAAAAAGAAAAAAGAAGTTTCAAAGCTATATGCCTTTAAATAATAGCTATATGTACCTGCAAGCAAAACTTTAATTCGATATCTGTATTAGTTTTGTATGCAAAACTTTAACAAGGATTTTCTAAGTCCAAAATGGGGCATAATTTGGCCAAAATACATGTCAGAGTTATGGGACTTGACCCAAATAGGTTGGTAACTGACCAAGAAAAAGAAAATATAAGTTTCAAAGCTATATGCCTTTAAATTATAGCTATACGTACTTGCATGCAAAACTTTAACCAAGGTGTGACGCCTATGCCGACATCAGTATGAGTAGAAAAGCTGGGGCTATTCTTCAAATAGTCAGCTAAAAATAATTGTTGAACTATTCAATTTTGTTAAATGGATATTGCAGAAAACAGTTATCACAAAACGATGTTTATGGGTGTTTAACAGTCTTCTGAAATTTTACACAACAAAAAAATCTTGTTCTATACCCACTCATATAATAAACTTCCAAATTAAAGTCCCTTTCAAATAAACCAAAATCATGCAAAAAATCTTATTCCAAAATATGTAAGCTAATTATTAATAAGCTTGAAATATTATCGACTCAATAATTGAGCCGCGCCACAAGAAAACCAACATAGTGGTTTTGCTAACAGTTTCTCTATTTCCAATAGGCTTTGAAAGCGAACAGCATGGATCCTGACCAGACTGCGCGGATGCGCAGGCTGGTCTGGATCCATGCTGGTCGCAAAGCCACTATGTTGGTTTTCTCATGGCGCAGCTCAATTACAGTCATAAATAAACAAAAACTCTCATAATATTTCTCCAAACTGATGTAATGTAGATATATAATAAAGCAAACTATTAACAAATATATATATATATGAAACTATAAACAACATCAACTGAATAATATTACATTAAAAAATATGATAAATGTTTAACTGGAAATTTTAAATTAAAACTAATTCTATACAAAACTAATAAATGTCAAATGCTATGTAAAACATTTGGTCAATCATCATGAAACATAAACAGTTAAAACATTTTTCTTTTCTTTTCTTTAAAACAGACAGAACAAAGAGACCGAAACTTTTTAATTGAATATGTATTCATTTTTAATATATCTATATTTAAACAAGCATCTAAGTCAAAATTGAGAAAAATTGCAATTTTAACTAAATTTAAACATACACATTTGTAAAGCACTTGTAAAACTTAAGTTTGCAGTTTACCACAATATATTCACATTTGCATGTAGCAAGTTACTCACTTATTTTATTGGACAATTTTAGCAGATGCTCATTATGTATATTATGGAATAAATACTTGTATATACATCTTAAAATCTCCACATCTTTATTTACACATAAAACATCTCTAACATTGTTTACCCTATACAAATGCCTTATTCCGTTTTACTTCTTGCCATATAAGCAGCATATTTCATTTTGTCAAAATGCAAAAAAGGGATCTATTTTTTTTTTCAGAAGTTTGGTAATTCTTAAAAAAATATTTTTTCTGTTACACTAGATATACCATTTCAAGTGCACTCAATGTTTATTTGGTAAAAAAAAAGTTGTCAGAGCAGTAAAAAATTCAAAATGCTATGAGAAAAGTACCTCCACCCATTATTTTTATATCTTGTTACTAAATAAAACATCTTTCTGGAAAATGGTACATTTTTGCATGAAGACTCAAATATACTTAAAACATAAAAAAAACAACTAAAAGGTGATTTTAAGTCACCTGTCCTGCATTTTAAACCAACGTGAATTTATTATTATGAAAGAAATGAAGTTATAAAATCACATTGCTCACAATGCAGGACACATAAACACTTTCAAAGCAATGCCACTTGACCTTTGATCTGAAATAAAAAATAATAGGTGCCATCTAATTACCACACTTGATCCTCCTATGAAGTCTGGCAACTGTAAGCACTAGCCTTCTTCAGTTACTGATCAGATTCAAGAGATCAGATTGACCTTAACCTTAGATCTACAAATTACAAAAGTCGTCTACTGACCACGGGAAATCACCCTATAATGTCTGATCACTGCAGGCCCAATCATTTGCCACTTGTTTAGCAAAAATATTTAAGCAAACTATGACCCTAACCTTTGACTACTGAACACCAAAACAATAGGGGCCATCTTCTTGAGCATAAGCAGTTTGACCTCTGCTTGCACAAGCCATCTCTTGTTACTGAGCGGAGTTTGGTTACTATAGGCCAAGCCTTCTCCAGTTATTAAGTGGAAAGTAATAACATTCTAAAAGTCACTCTGACCTTGACCTTTGACATACTGACCCCAGGAACAATACGGGGCCATATACTGACCACAGGCAATCTTCATATGAATTTTAATAACTGCCCAAGACTTCTCCAGTTCTGAAAATCAATGTATCTTTGACCTTTGACCAGACGACCCTAAAATAATAGGGGTCATCTATTCACCACACACACTCCTCCTTTGAAGTTTGACCACTCTAGATCCAAGCCTTCTCCAATGAAGATGGACTGACTGATGGACATTAGCAAAACAATATACCCCTCTTCTTTGAAGAGCGGCATAATTTCTTTGAAAACTGGCATAATAAATAAATAAGCAAGCACAAATCAAAACACTACTTTATGATACCACATTTATACATTCTCAACACAAATCTTAAATTGGCAAGTTCCCAGTTTTAAAGGTATGTCCATTTTTTCTTTCTAAATTTAGACAGCACTTCTGTTTGTTAGAAATTGTAAATATAAAATAAATCAAAACCATTCTGAAAGCTTAGTATTCTTATAAACATACTATCATTTATCTATCATGATATAAGCCGCGCCATGAGAAAACCAAGATAGTGCATTTGCAACCAGCATGGATCCAGACCAGCCTGCGCATCCGCGAAGTCTATGTTGGTTTTCTCATGGTGCAGCTCATGTATTGTTTTATGACTTGATTACATTGATTCTGTGATTATAATGACGTATATCAGGAGGCATGCCCATTTCAACACTCACTTTTCTGTTTTTGTCTGGTTTAGAGTCACACTGACACAATTTAGGACAAATGGTGACTTTTCCAGCTTTTGACAGTGGCAGAAACGCCCAGGTTTCCCCTCCGTGCATTATTTCATCACAGGCGGGCACTTGGGTAGAACCATCAACCTTCTGTAAGCTAACTAGATGGATCCGCACATAGAGAATTCTACTCCCCATGTGAAGTTTTGAACCCACAACGATGAGGAGCAAGTGATTCCATTTAAAGATTAAGTCTAGAAACTACAACCTAGTCTAATAATTTGTTTATTGCACTGTATATATATTCAGAGTTGTAGATAGCCCTTCGCCAAATGCTCTAAGGTTTACAACTGTCAAAACTGGATATGTGTAGGACACTTGTGACCCACTTACAATCATTACATAGTCATAATTTATTTGCTGACAATATAAAACATCGGGAATAAACTTCAGGTCCACAACTCTGCATGCTCTCTAGTTCTAATACTTCTTGAAATGTACGCACCACAAACTTTTAGTCTTTGACAATGTCAAGGACCATAACTCGTGCCTGACTGAGCGAAATTCAAAAAAAATAAACTTAGGTTCACAACTTAACATGCTGAATAACAGTCCTATAATGTTTGATGTTCCTAGGCCAAATACTTTTTGACATATATATGAATCAAACCTTTAGGTTCTTTAAGCATACAAACTGACTCAAGGGCAATAACTCTGCTCTTACTGAGAGAAGTCTAAAACAATTCTCTAGATCCAAAATTCAACATGTTCAATAAGAATTCTAAAGTGTTTGACGACTCTAGCTCAAACACATTTTAGATATCAAGATACAAGTTTGGATAGACATACGGACCAAGGCAAACGTATGTTTTAAATGCTAGATAGATGCACAGCTTGAAACTAAGACATTTAAAAGTCAAATATCAGAATAATCATTTTCATTCAAAAATGGCTTTAAATATCAGATAATTATAACCAAATGTCACTGATATACCAGGTACATACAATTTTCATTTTATCAGTTTCCTCGACTTGTTGACCACAGCAAAACTTATCTGTGCTAGACAATTACACTAAATATCCTTCAAAGTTTTATACATGTATTAACAGATTGGTCAGTGACCTACCATCCCATGCTTAAACAGATTTCTGGCAACAAACAATTGTTAACTTACTTATGAAAATTAACACAAGTAATGTTTGAAAAGAAATGCAACCAATCTTTATACCTGTTCGAAAAAACTTTTGGAATACAGTTGTAAACTTTAAGTTTTAGTTTATATTCAGTCCAAATTCCACAGGAATAAAAAAAAAAAAAAAAAAAAAAACTTTGTTGCTTAAAACTGGTTAAGGTACTATCCAATCTGACTAAAGAACATGATCTTCATATGCATAGTGTTAATAGGAGATGATTTCAATCAGATTAGAGTAGTCATATCCACTTGCGATACAATGTAGTCTGATCTGCATGTTGACCTCGAGCAGATGCTTTGTTTAGATGGCTACAAAAATGCAGCTGAGTTCCATTATTCAACAACCAAATGTGGAAAGATGTAATTGTGTCTGCGTTAATCTTACAAAGTTTTATTTTTTTAGAGTTGTCTGAACAGCCCACTAACAGTTGACAATGACTCTAAATGTAGGTACATAGTAGCATAGAGAGATATGAAAACCCAAACTGGAGCTATAGTATGAGAAAAAAGAAAAACTTTGGACTGAAAAAAAAAACAACGTATTAATTATATGATTTGAAAAGGAAATATGGTTACAAAGTTACAAAACACTGCCAAACATTAAACTTCAAACAAAACATTTTTGTCTTCTTTTTTTTTTTTTAATAAATTTATATACACCTAAAAAGTGGGGTCCAAAATGCCCCATTTTCTAGCTGAAGAACTGACTAGTTGCTAATGAGATGAAAAGTGACACAAACTGGAACTGTTTAGGAAAATGTCAATACACAGTCGTTTTCAAAATAAAACCCTAGTTACATAACTTTTCAAACACCCCTTGTGGCAATTTTAACACAACTCCACATTTTGGGGCAAATTCCTCACAAAGTTAAAAAAACATATTGTAAACATGTCCTTTAGTTAAAACCGGAGGCATTTACAATTGTAATGAATCCATTTAAGTATCTAAAACTATATTTTGAAATGAGTAGGAGTCTGACACACAAGCACAATCTACATGAGTTTTTGCATTTGATGCAAGTTTTACATCTACTGTCAATACTATAGGCTACATTATACCCAAAGTCTGTGTGAATAATGACATTCCAAAATATTAATCCCACCATGAAAAAGTGGCTAGAATGGTGAATATCTTAAGTGGCTTTTACTTTGCATTGAACCCCACCAGGAATAAGTGGCTAGAATGGTGAATATCTTAAGTGGCTTTGACTCTGCATTGAAACTGACATTTTAAACAGTATGCTAAGGTTCAGTTCAATACTTTTTCTACAAAGAATTGTAAGAAAGACAGAAGCATTGCCAGTTCTATCAATTAATACAATTTGTGATAGTTTTTTTCGTGGTTTGATTTCTGTTTCCATATGCCAGATTGGGCTTAATTCTATGATTTAGGGATATATATTGCTACATCAACACTTCCTGTGATTCAAATGTGCAGAACAACCTTATATTTAACTTTTCACTGTGAAAAACCTTTATACACATTCACAGAATGTAAGAGTAGGATAACATCCTTACAAAACAGAACAAAATACAATAAAACTCACTAACAATTATATTAATAAAAAAAATGAGTTCAGGATTTTTAATGCTGTATTCAAGCCAAAATATTTTCAAGCTTTAAAAAAAAAAAAATCAAATATTACAATAAAATTTACAAAAAAAACCCCACAGTTTATTAAGTTAGTCAGAAATGTGTTCATACAATTGCTGGTGTATCAATTTAGAAGGACTTTGTTTCTACAAAGGATATATCCAAATATTAATGTTGATTCCAATGTCTCCCCAACCCAACAAGTGTGGATATGTGCTCATTAAGAATCCACTAACATTAAGATTAAATCCACATCAGTTATACATCAATCTTAAGCTAATTGTCTATCAACACTCTTTTAATTCAACTATTCAGACCCTCTGAAATGCTGGCATGTATTTAACTGTATTCAAATCATTACCAACAATTCCTGAAGACTCCAAAAATTCAAATAACAGTGTTGACCTACATCAACTCTTTAGAAATTTTTGTTTAAATATAATACTATAAACATGTAAATCTGACTGGAATATATTCCTATAATTGGTATCAATTAGAGAAATCAACAAAGTTTAATCCACATAACTTTTGGAGAAAACTTCCTTTTCACACTGATATAAGTGCTTGTCACAGCAAAGCAATACTAGAAACTTTTCATAGATTTAACCACTTATTTTCTAAAACTGTGATATTATTAATATTCGTGGGGGACTAATTTTCCTGGATTTTTGTGGTTGAGTCAATCCATGAAATTTAATTCCAATGAACAAGTAAAATTCCCATTCATTTTATGTTCAAAAGTTGAAATCCACAAATTCATATCCCCACGGAATTGCCATTCTGACCAAAACCACTAAATTTCATGCCCACGAAATTAAATGATTTTACAGTATGATCAAAAGATTGCCTATCAAAGAATTTCCATAGCAACTTGAATCAAACAGTATGTTTCCACCATTATGACATGATTCAGTTCTTTAAAAGTATATGTTCATATAGGGTTTCAAGCATAAGCAGTTACTGTATTCAGTCTTGTGCCAAATTAAATATCACAAAACAATTTTTACAAATTTTGATATTTTCCGAAATTTCACTGATGTCATATAGAAAGAACGAAAAACTGAAGAAAAAAGAAATTCGCAGGTTCAACCCTTTTCAATGCACAGGCTTATAAATTTTATCATTGCAACACTGTGTAGCATAATGTATTAGGTACTAAAAAAACAAAATTTTGCAAAATATATGCTACAGTACTTCAACTCTCAGTTTTATAGATGTTTTAATAAAAGTCTGAAATACTGGCAAGAGTATGGGAATGTTAACTGGTGATTTTTAATATGGCACATGACTTTACATAAAAGGTATCTTATCAACCTATATGACTAATACACTTTTTAGTCGATTTCAATAGGGGTATAGAACAAAGAAGAAATGATTTTCCCTAAATCAACAATTCTTTTGTTATTCTTTAAATTACTTTGTCACTAGAAAGTTTATCTTACAGATGTTTTTCAACATTTTTACAGCAGCAACTCTACATTCTCTACCACTGGAAATAAGAAAGCATGCCTTGTTCTATTTCATGTGTCTGAGCAGAGAAATCTTCCTTCACTTGAAGAGTCAAAAAGGGAGATAATAACATGTTAAGAAATTACTTCCTCTTTAATGTTTTGTATTAAGTCATTGCTTGACGCATCAACAGATCCACTGGACTGAGAACTGGACTGTGACAATCCGTTGGGCTGAGCCAAATTTAAGGGAATATCACCTCCACTACACCTGTGAAAATATATAAAAGTATAATGATTAATTATGTTTTAAATGGGAGACTATAGAGAATAAACTGCTAGATAGAATCTGTCTTTGCTTCATCTGTTAATCTTGAAGATACTATGCAAATTAAGATATTAACCCTTAGCCTGCTGGCGGCAGATGATTCTGCCTTTGCGACCAGTGCAGACCAAGATCAGCCTGCACATCCGTGCAGTCTGATCATGGTCTGCACTGTTCGCTATTCAGTCAGTAAATTTTCAGTCAAAAACCCCTTTGAGTAATAAGTGGTACTGTCCAAATTGAAAGATGGACCAGTCCATTATAGAAATATAGCTGGTTAAGGGTTAAGGATACAAAGGCAATAGAACATGTCAAAACAAATGCAAATCATAGCAGGGTTACTTTGTAAAAAGATTACCATATTGTCTCAAAATACATCTTTCATTTGGTTACAGAATTTACTCTAGAATTTTCTGTACATAATTATATGTGTGTCCATAGGACACAGGTGACCCCCCCCCCCACACCACTCCTGTCACTGTACATGGATTTATACTCAAAGTAATTTTTTTTTAAGTTGTCTTCACACAAACTTTTAAGAACTTTATGTGTATTTTTTACATAGTAAAGGACCATAACTCTGGCCTAGCTGAGTAAAATCCCAAAGAGAATATCCCCTGCAAAACTTCATAGGCTATAAAACAATCCTCTAATGTTTTATGACTCTAGGTTAAGTACATTTCAACATACATGCAGCACAAACTTTTATTAACTGACTAAGTCAAGGGTCATAACTCTGGTCTTACAAAGTGAAAAAAAATCTCTTGCATGATAATATTCCTACATGCTTTCATGACTCTACGAGAATGTTCTTAAAATTTATGCAACACAAGCACTTAATGTGTATCTTTCACTAAGTCAAGGACCGTAACTCCAATCTGGCTGATTGAAATCCCAAACAGAACATCAGGTGTGCAGCTTCACATTCTATCTAACAATCCCTAATGTTTTATGACTCTTAAAGTCAAATACTTTCTGAGATATGTGTGACACAAACTTGTATCCCATTTATGCTTATCTTTGACAATCAAGGGCCATAACTCTAGTCTGACTGATAAAAACCCAGAACAAAGTCCCAGCTTCATATATGCTTAATAATATTCCTATAAAGTTTCATGACCCTAGGTCATATACTTTTTGAGATATGTGCAGCAACTTTTATGCTTTTTTTAATGCCTATTTGTTTACTAAGTAAAGGGCTGACTGAGTAGTATCTCTAACAAAACCCCAGATGCAAAGCTTCACATGCTGAATAATGTAATGTTTCATAATACTGGGTTAAATACTTTTAAAGATACATGAGACACTAACTTAGGCCATTTTTATGCATATTTTCACTAAGTCAAGAGCCATAACTCTGGTCTGTGTGACCTCCAATGCTGAATAACAATCCTGTGAAATTTGATGAATCTTGGTCAAACACTTTTTGAGATATGAACGACACAAATCTGGACAGACGGACGGACGGACACGGGCAACTGTAAGTGCTCCCCCATTAGCAAATACTCGGTTGTATATTATTTTGTTTTTGTATGACTGGTTATTGTGACCTTGTCCTACTGATCCTAAGAGTTTAATAATAACCACTGGTAAACAAATAAAGATATTTTAAAAATTTGCTTTAATCTTACCTTCTTAACTGCTGTGTATTACCTCCATATACCATCTGCTGCATGCCCGCCAAGTGCTCATTATACTGTGGAGCTCTTGTACCATGTTGCTGCATCATTATCTGCTGGTATATCATGTAAGGGTTCTGCATCATGACTGACTGTGGATCAAAACCTGTGTGAGTAGTAAAACCCGGGTACATTTGCTGCTGCTGCTGCTGTTGCTGCTGCTGTTGCTGCTGCTGCTGTTGCTGCTGTTGCAGCTGCTGCTGACCATTTCTGAAGTGCTGGATCTCCTGCTGAGACAGGCCTTGCTTGTGACCGTTCTCCGCACTACTCGTCCTGACCTGTTTGTTATTGGACAGAAAAGCACTACTATCAACTATGTGAAACTGCTCGCCCCTTGACTGTTGTGTATCATGTCTATTGAGGATGTTTTGCAAGCATGGATGGTCTTTACGCATGGACTGCGTCATATTTAATGTTGTGGATGAACTCTGCGGACTGTGATTCACAAATGGGGCCTTAGGCACAGACAGAACTATGTTGTTTGGTGATATACTATTGTGATTTTTCATTGCATCCACTACACTGTTTGGATTGCTGGCATTTTGTGGCTGCTGTTGGATATGATGAAGATTAAAGCTCTGCGTACCCGCCGCATGCTGCGGACCAGCCGCAATCTGAAATGCAGGATGAATGTTCGGGCTGTATTGGGGACCAGACTTCAATTGGGCAAGCAATTGTGGATGGGCATCACGAGCAGATTTCTTACATTTTTCACTATTTAATTCATTTTCTGTCAATGTGTTAGATGAGTTATCACCAACACCAATGTCCTCACTCTCCATTTGTTCTACATCATGAAGAGATAAATTTTCCATCTGTCTTGTCTCCTCGCTCTGTGCAATAGGATGCTTCCTCATTTTGTCAAATTTTTTGTGATAGACTTCCTCTGTTTTAATCTCCATTTCTGGAGAGTTTCTTGAAGAGTTGTTTGGTGAGATCGCTCTATTTGACTCTAAATTAAATTTATCTCCTCCATGCTGTGTAGAAAAGTCCTCGACTGTGACAGATACCTTCGGCGCTTCCGGCTTGTCTTGCCTGCCAAGAAGATTTGAACCCCATGTTAAAGAGGTTGGCATATTAAGATGGGGCACCTGCTCAAAAGCACTTTTTCCACTTCCAATGTGACTTCGCTAAAATAAGAAAGAAAAGGTTACTTTATAAACATATATGTATACAGCAGACATTGTTTTTAGAAACTACACAAAGAACCACTGAAAAGTGGTCTCTTAACAGATTCTGGTTAATTCAGAATAACAAGTAATATGTTGAACTGCTGATATGTTGAACTGTTGATATATTGAACTGCTGGTATGCTGAACTGTTGATATATTGAACTGCTGATATATTGACCTGCTGATATGTTGAACTGCTGATATATTGAACTGCTGGTATGCTGAACTGTTGATATATTGACCTGCTGATATGTTGAACTGCTGATATATTGAACTGCTGGTATGCTGAACTGCTGATATATTGACCTGCTGATATGTTGAACTGCTGATATATTGAACTGCTGGTATGCTGAACTGCTGATATATTGAACTGCTGGTATGTTGAACTGCTGATATGTTGAACTGCTGATATATTGAACTGCTGATATGTTGAACTGCTGATATATTGAACTGCTGGTATGTTGAACTGCTGATATATTGACCTGCTGATATGTTGAACTGCTGATATATTGAACTGCTGGTATGCTGAACTGCTGGTATGTTGAACTGCTGATATATTGACCTGCTGATATGTTGAACTGCTGATATATTGAACTGCTGGTATGCTGAACTGCTGATATATTGACCTGCTGATATATTGAACTGCTGGTATGTTGAACTGCTAATATATTGAACTGCTGATATGTTGAACTGCTGATATATTGAACTGCTGGTATGTTGAACTGCTAATATATTGACCTGCTGATATGTTGAACTGCTGATATATTGAACTGCTGATATATTGACCTGCTGATATATTGAACTGCTGGTATGTTGAACTGCTAATATATTGAACTGCTGATATGTTGAACTGCTGATATATTGAACTGCTGGTATGCTGAACTGCTGATATATTGACCTGCTGATTGACTGAATTGCTGGTATATTGGACTGCTGATATAGTTTTTTTTATATGGTTAATATGTCTTTCAGTCCACTGACCTTTGAAAATGTTTGTTTGCTTAACTGTTATAAAGGTTAAGTATATATGTGGGCAAACCTATCCTCTAGTAAGACTGGTGTGAAAATTTTGTACACCGTGGTTTAACAGATTTTTATGCAGATATCTTTACATGCTTTGACCAGTTTCGGGTGGTTGCTGATCGTGTAATGAACAAGAGGACCATGATGGTCCTGAATCGCTCACCTCTTCCCACATGACCCAGTTTTGAGTATGACGTCGTTTTTTCTATTATTTGACCTACTGACCTAGTTTTTGAGCTCATGTGACCCAGTTTTGAACCTGACCTAGATATTATCAAGATAAAAATTCAGACCAATTTTCATGAAGATCCATTGAAAAATATGGTCTCTAGAGAGGTCACAAGGTTTTTCTATTATTTGACCTACTGACCTAGTTTTCGAAGGTATGAGACCCTGTTTTGAACTTTATCTAGATATCATCAAGGTGAACATTCTCACTAATTTTCATGAAGATCTCATGAAAAATATGGCCTCTAGAGAGGTCACAAGGTTTTTCTATTCTTATACCTACTGGCCTAGTTTTTGACCGCATGTGACCCAGTTTCGAAACTGACCTAGATATCATCAGGGTGAACATTCAGATCAATTTTCATGAAGATCCATTGAAAAATATGGCCTCTAGAGAAGTCAAAAGATTTTAATAATTTTAGACCTACTGACCTAGTTTTTGAAGGCACGTGACCCACTTTCGAACTTGTCCTAGATATCATCAAGATGAACATTCAGACCAACTTTCATACAGATCCCATGAAAAGTATGGCCTCTAGAGAGTTCACAAGGTTTTTTTATTATTTGACCTACTGACCTAGTTTTTTAAGGCACGTGACCCAGTTTCAAATCTGATCTAGATATCATCAAGGTGAACACTCTGACCAATTTTTATGGAGATCCATTCACAAGTATGGCCTCTAGAGAGGTCACAAGGTTTTTCTATTTTAAGACCTACTGACCTAGTTTTTGACCGCACATGACCCTGTTTCAAACTTGAACTAGATATCATCAAGATGAACATTCAGACCAATTTTCATACAGATCCCATGAAAAATATGGCCTTTAGAGAGGTCACAAGGTTTTTCTATTATTTGACCTACTGACCTAGTTTTTGAAGGCATGTGACCCACTTTCGAACTTGTCCTAGATATCATCAAGATGAACATTCAGACCAACTTTCATACAGATCCCATAAAAAATATGGCCTCTAGAGAGGTAACAAGGTATTTCTATTATTTGACCTACTGACCTAGTTTTTGACGGCATGTGACCCACTTTCAAACTTGACCTAGATATCATCAAGGTGAACATTCTGACCAATTTTCATGAAGATCTCATGAAATATATGGCCTCTAGAGAGGTCACAAGGTTTTTCTATTTTTAGACCTACTGACCTAGTTTTTGACCACACGTGACCCAGTTTCGAACTTGACCTAGATATCACCAAGACGAACATTCAGACTAACTTTCATACAGATCCCATGAAAAATATGGCCTTTAGAGAGGTCACAAGGTTTTTCTATTATTTGACCTACTGAACTAGTTTTTGACGGCACGTGACCCAGTTTCGAACATGACCTAGATATCATCAAGGTGAACGTTCTGGCCAATTTTCATGAAGATCTTGAGAAATATATGGCCTCTAGTGAGGTCACAAGGTTTTTCTATTTTTAGACCTACTGACCTAGTTTTTGAAGGCACGTGACCCAGTTTCGAACTTGACCTAGATATCATCAAGGTGAACATTCTGACCAATTTTCATGAAGATCTTGTGAAACATATGGCCTCTAGAGAGGTCACAAGGTTTTTCTATTTTTAGACCTACTGACCTAGTTTTTGATGGCATGTGACCCAGTTTCAAACTTGACCTAGATATCATCAAGATGAACATTCTGACCAACTTTCATGAAGATCCCATGAAAAATGTGACCTCTAGAGTGGTCACAAGCAAAAGTTTATGGACGGACGCACGGACGCACTGACAGACGACGGACACTGCGCGATCACAAGAGCTCACCTTGTCACTTTGTGACAGGTGAGCTAAAAATTCATTAAACAGGATGTATTTTTATAGAAACAAGAGCTGTCTCCGTAGGATGATACATGCCCCCGATGGCACTTTGAATGAATAGTTATGGCTGATGTTAGAGTTTAGGACCTTTGACCTACGGAGCTGGGTCTTGTGCGCGACACATCATCTTACTGTGTCACACATTCAAGCATAGTTATTTTAAAATCCATGCATGAATGACAAAGATATGGACCGGACATGCCCATCAATGCACAATCATGAAAAATGATCTTTAACGTCTAAGTGTGACCTTGACCTTTGAGCTACGGACCTGGGTCTTGCGTGTGACATGTCGTCTTACTGTGGTACACATTCATGCCAAGTTATTTGAAAATCC
The DNA here is from genome assembly GCF_021730395.1 of Mercenaria mercenaria. NCBI lineage: Eukaryota > Metazoa > Mollusca > Bivalvia > Venerida > Veneridae > Mercenaria > Mercenaria mercenaria. The sequence continues at coordinate 8,143,532 of NC_069378.1, forward strand.
ATCCATCGATGACAAAGATATGGACCGGACACACCCATCAATGCGCTATCCTTTAACGTCTAAGTGTGACCTTGACCTTTGAGCTACGGACCTGGGTCTTGCGCACTGCACGTCGTCTTACTGTGGTACACATTCATGCCAAGTTATTTGAAAATCCATCCATCGATGACAAAGATATGGATAGGACACGCCCATCAATGCACTATCCTTTAACGTCTAAGTGTGACCTTGACCTTTGAGCTACGGACCTGGGTCTTGCGCACTGCACGTTGTCTTACTGTGGTACACATTCATGCCAAGTTATTTGAAAATCCATCCATCGATGACAAAGATATGGACCGGACACGCCCATCAATGCACTACCCTTTAACGTCGAAGTGTGACCTTGACCTTTGAGCTACGGACCTGGGTCTTGCGCACTGCACGTCGTCTTACTGTGGTACACATTCATGCCAAGTTTTTTGAAAATCAATCCATCGATGACAAAGATATGGACCGGACACTAAAATTGCGGACAGACCGACAGACAGACAGACGGTTCAAAAACTATATGCCTCCCTTCGGGGGCATAAAAAGGTTCAGGCTGGATTTCTAGTGGCTGTTTAATAGAAAAGTTGCTTAATATACAGGTGGTCACATGTAAGATGTCAGCCATACACTGCCTATAAATTAAACCTTCATTTTATATGGGAACAATATAGTATCATTTTGAAGATACATCTCTATATACAGCACATAAGATCCACTATGAACAACTGTAAAATGTTTCAATGAGTATAAAATTTATTTTATATCTTTTTTCCCACCAAAAAAAAACATTACTATTTCTCATACAGTTTTAAAGGACTTTCGTTTGAAGCCAGTCAACTCTTGTATGCTATGGTTTTCTTTAACAGTGATTTGATAAATAATCTGTATCATTATATGAGCCGCGCCATGAGAAAACCAACATAGTGCATTTGCGATCAGCATAGATCCAGACCAGCCTACACATCTGTGCAGTCTGGTAAGGATCCATGCTGTTCGCTTTCAAAGCCTATTGCAATTAGAGAAACTGTTAGCGAACAGCATGGATCCTGGCCAGACTGCGCAGATGCGCAGGCTGGTCTGGATCCATGCTGGTCACAAAAGCACTATGTTGGTTTTCTCATGGTGCGGCTCATACGTAAAAGCTGCAGCACAGGCGGATGCTTACATGAGTTTGATAGAGGGTTACACAAAGAGCATTTAGGTGAAATTATTTTGAATTCTGTCGAGAAATTTCAAAAGTGATTTTAAAAGGTTTCCTTACAGCTGTATAGAGAACACTAGCCCTGACACTTGGCAGCCTTACAGCTGTATACAGAACACTAGCCCTGACACTAGGCAGCCTTACAGCTGTATACAGAACACTAGCCCTGACACTAGGCAGCCTTACAGCTGTATACAGAACACTAGCCCTGACACTTGGCAGCCTTACAGCTGTATAGAGAACACTAGCCCTGCCCCTAGGCAGCCATGTTTGTAACAAATCAACTTGTCTTAAAGAAATGTTGTAGAGGGTTATGTAAGGAATAAGGCTTTGAATTATTTCAAAATCTGGCCAGCAGTTCTTCAAACTTTCCCATATTATATAAGGGTGTTAAATGAATAGGAGTGCAAAATTGTTTTAAATGAAACAGAATATATGAAAGACACTGGCGGAATGTATATAATGAACATTATTGTGAAACCATTTTAAAATTGAGCCAGTTGTTTCTTGGGTGAAGATTTTCAAAGTTTTCTATACAGCCACAGAGAAGAAACTGGCCCTTCCCATTGGCAGCCATGTTTTTGTTCAACAAAACAGAATGATTTCAAGGCATTTGGTAGAGGGAAACAAAAGGAACATTTCTGTGAAATTATTGCAATGCAACCTTGTGGTTTGTGAGGATATTTTTAGTTTTACCATTTGAAATTTTTTTTTTCATGTAAACAAACCTTTTAACCATGTTTTATGTAAATCAGACAGATCATCAGCCTATTATTCCAATGATCTGACCTTGTGGCTTAGTCTGCTACTCTGGTGACCTAGCTACAAAATTTAATTAATTTAATGTATCCTAGATTTTAAACAGACAAATGTAAAGACTAAGTCTCATGAATATCAGTTACAAAATGCAGCCTTTTTGAGTAGTAACAAGACCTTCCTATGGTATGACCTACTGAACTACTTTTTTGACAGAGATAAATTAGTTTCAAAAACTGACCTAGAATTCATAGTGGCAGAACACTGATAAAGTTATCATGATGTTCAAGTAGGAAATGTGGCCTCAAAAATGTTAACAAGGTTTCATATAATTTGACCTAGTTTTTTTTATCTAAGATGAAAAATTACCAAATATTTTCAGATTTCATTTAGGGCAACATTCTGACCAAGTTTCACTAAGATTGGGAAAAATTGTGACCTCTGGAGGATGCACATCAGACAGCAACAGACACTGTAAAATCGAATCATTTATAATTGTTCACCCACACATACTCAGTTGAGCTAAAATCAGAAAACATGGAAATTGAACAAAAACTAGGTTTTCAAACATTGCATCACGCCAACAGTTATAAACTGGTAACCACCTTTCTGATCATCAAAGTGAAAAAAAAACTATTTTGGTAACTATGACCTTGACCTTGATCCAAAGGCATTATAATGACTTTCTTATAAAAAAAAAATTAGGCGCTCAGTGGGATCTGAACCCATCTGTTCCTGAGTGCAAAAGATTTCTTTATCCTAGCACTCTAAGACCACTGAGCCACAGAGCAACTTTCCTTTATCCCAGCACTCTAAGACCACTGAAACTTTCCTTTATCCCAGCACTCTAAGACCACTGAGCCACAGAGCAAATTTCCTTTATCCCAGCACTCTAAGACCACTGAGCCACAGAGCAACTTTCCTTTATCCCAGCACTCTAAGACCACTGAGCCACAGAGCAACTTTCCTTTATCCCAGCACTCTAAGACCACTGAGCCACAGAGCAACTTTCCTTTATCCCAGCACTCTAAGACCACAGAGCCACAGAGCAACTTTCCTTTATCCCAGCACTCTAAGACCACTGAGCCACAGAGCAACTTTCCTTTATCCCAGCACTCTAAGACCACAGAGCCACAGAGCAACTTTCCTTATACCCAGCACTCTAAGACCACTGAGCCACAGAGCAACTTTCCTTATCCCAGCACTCTAAGACCACAGAGCCACAGAGCAACTTTCCTTTATCCCAGCACTCTAAGACCACTGAGCCACAGAGCAACTTTCCTTTATCCCAGCACTCTAAGACCACTGAGCCACAGAGCAACTTTCCTTTATCCCAGCACTCTAAGACCACTGAGCCACACAGCAACTTTCCTTTATCCCAGCACTCTAAGACCACTGAGCCACAGAGCAACTTTCCTTTATCCCAGTACTCTAAGACCACTGAGCCACAGAGCAACTTTCAAACTCAGCAAATTAATTAAGTCATCTCATACCAAACTAGAGGTATTGGGCATACACCATTTTTCTACTTTCAGTTAAAGTGACCTTCACCCTGACCTGAGTGATCCCCAAATATATTCCCAACCTTTGTGTTTGATAAAAGCTATCTACACACAAGTTTGCTGTCCAAACTTAAATTATAAACCAGAACCACCTGTTTGATGATCATAATGAGAAAAAGATCTATCTTTATTTAGTTTTAATAACAGTGACCTTGACTCAATGGCATTAAAATTACCTTTTTATTCCCATAAAAATGTTAGGCTCTCCGTGGGGTTTGAACTGCAACCCATCTGTTCCATAGCACAAAAAAGTAGCTTTGCATAATTGGGAATAAGGTACTGCTTGTCTGTTCTGATTGGTCAGTCATGTATACAAACCCAAGAAGTGATGATTTTTTAAACAATGAAATTTTTTACTGCATTTACAGTATTTCATAATACATTTCAACAAAAATTTCTACATTTTATGTGTATTGGAAAAGTTTTATCAAAGGAATTTCTCCCATCATGACAACGAGGTAAACAGGGGGTCATCTCATTCACATGAAAATTACTTAAAGTATCACTATTCACATGTTTCTTGTCCGATATTTTGTTGGGACGATGATATTTCTTGAAAAATATGTGATTAGATATACATGTTTTGATTTATGGAACGCCGTACATGCATAATGACTGTTATGGATGTCTATGGGAAAACAATTGGTGGTCTCAAACCATGACAAACATTTTGGTTTGATGCATGCATGCATCATCAAATACTCACAATTGACTACTAAGATTTCCATCATAAAAGGGTTCAAGTACCCCCACATGAATAAATTAAAGGGAGGACTTTATAATGATACTATAGACAAAGTCTTGAAAAAGATCTATCAAGATGTTCATGAGAAGAAGTCATTTAAGGTTCTTTTTTTATTTTTAGCTATAGCCAAGAGCCCCCATTTGAACAAAATTGAGACAAGGCTTTACAAAGATAATCAACAGACCAAGTTTGATGAAGTGTCATCATGATGTTCATGAAAAGTAGACTTAAAGAGCATCAAAACTTTAACCTGAAATTCTAAGTAAAATGGGGGCATAAGCTATGGTTCTTGTGTTATTTGATGTGAGTGATAAGGAACAACTGCTTAAAGTTTTTAAAGTAAATTCACACAGAAGTAACAGAGGTAAATAGCAATGCATCAATACTCTTATCAGGAACCTGCATAACGTGAGTAGGATAGTTCTCAATATATTTCTTACAGGTAAACTTAAAATGATAAAATAAAATGCATGATTAATCACCTGAGCTATTTAAATCTAAATGACAAACAACAATACCTTATTAGAATCATCCAGGGCCAGTGGTGACCTCTGTTTCTCTGATTTTCTAAACATAGCATCTGGCATCAGATTCTGCGACAGGTATGCCGGATGCCTATCAACCAACAAGGACTTCTTTTTCGCATGAAGGTTATACGATGCCCCGACACTTCCACGCCTCATTTCAGCAGACATTTTGTACTGCTGACCGTCTGCTGTCAAATAATCTCCATCTGTGTATGAACGACCTTGAGCAGCATGACCTTCGGAGTTGACATGGAAACTTGCACAACGCGGTCGCTGCATTGGGCCAAAGTCATCTGTGCCAATGGAACCCGAACGCGGTCGAGGTGAGTTTGGTGAAGATGCAAATGGCTGGAGAGTGTCTTTATGAAATGACGGACTTGTCCGCGAACTACATGCACTAGAATCTGGCGTGGAAATTGGAATGAAATCACGATTTCTGTTCATGAATGTGTACTGTTCTTCAAGTATAGGAACTGGTGAAGAGCATGCTGAGCTATTTACAGACCCAGGCATGCTATTAACATGTGTTCTTTTTTCAAGCCTGTCACTTAACTTCCCAACCACTTTAGATATATACTCTCTATCCATTGTGTAACGTCTTCGCGAGCCTTCTTCAATCGTGTGTAATCTTGGCCGAGAAATTTGTGAATCTCTATCAAGTGTATGACATCTGCGTCTTGGCTGATCAGGAACCATCCCATAATACCCTGTATCTTCACGATAAAATGTCCCATAGGGAGTTTTGAGCACAATTTGTTGCTGATGAGGACTCTCTCCTGAGAATCTGTTTTGTTGATGAATTAATGAGCCATTACTATCGTACATTGAACTGGCAGTGTCCATAGTTGACGAGGATGTAATTGTGTTTATGGATGACAATGAGTCGGACGGGGTTAAATCTTCAGATCTGGAATGAGACATGTAAACAATATAAATTTAAGATGATACTTATCAGTTAAATCGAGCCTCACTTTGCTTATCTTCATACTTTTATCCTGAGATACAGTGAACTGATTTAATTTCATAAGAGTTATAGCTCAAACAGCTTTTTCATTTGGGCAAGAATTATCACTATCCCTCATGGTCACCTTGAAGGCATGAAGGTAGTAACTGGCCGGATATGCCTCCGTGGTCCACTCAAATGTAGTCCATATCAATATATAGTGCAATTTTCCCACCTGGTAAAGGCCATTTTCATGCCAGATATAAGCTTTATTGATGCTTATGTGTAAAGAGGAATGTCTGCAGATGATTTTAAGCTACGTTATATGCTTCAAAAGTTGAGCCAAAGCTGTTTGGTAAAATGAAAGTGAAAGTATGTATTTTCTGATGTCTACCTACACAATATTAGCGTGTCTCAGTCACGTGACCATGGTTTCATTGCATTATGGTCTACCCCATATTTTTTTGGTATTTTTTATGGCCTATAGACAGACCTTCAAGACAAGGGTAGTCTTGCTGGAAGTGAAAGGCCAGAAATGCTGATAAAAATATGTTATAAATTGTTGTTTTTACATAGAAAATAGTAGCGTAGGCATTTAATACCTGAATAAGCAGCCACCTGTCACACACTGCCAACTTGAATATTCTCCCCCATTCCGTGACAAATATTATTGTAGTATTCTATAAATGACTTCCATTAAATGGTTGCCTCCCTTCCAGGTCAGTGATCACCTAATTTCACTCTCAACAAATTCCCCAATACAAAATCCCCCTGTTGTCTGCCTTGGTAAAACTGAGCAGAGGAGATTTTGTCTGGGAGGGTTGTGTCCTATATACATAATAACCACATATCTTAATCCTAAATAACTTTGATTTCACACATTCTTTAAGTTGATAATAGGTGAAGTACTGGATCTCAAGCAGCGATTTGCAATTGTAGTAGTGGTGCTAACAAGAGTTGTCTGTTGACAACGCCCTCAACTATTCGAAGAATTGATGGAAGTATGGGGTCAAAATATTACCAGAGATTTTCAGACAAAAGAAGAAAAATAGATAAGACAAACAATGTACTGGCATTTGTGGATTTGGATACTTCTTGCACTATATGGCAATGTGTGACCATGATGGTAAGCAAGTGTTCAAAGTTTCAAAGCAACATATCAAACAGTTTAGACAAAATATGGAATGGCATGTGAAACTTATTTCCATGTCAAAAAAGAGTGCCAGACTATCACAAAATACGCCCGTCATCGAACTTGGTCTTATTCAACGGCCATAATCCAAGAATGCCTGGGGCGATTTGGGTGGTTAACAAACTTGGCTGAGATATTATGCCCACAAACATTGTCAGCAAGTTTGGGGAAGATCGGATGAAAACTATTCAACTTAGAGAGCGGACAAGGCTAAATTCGCAGTTTTTTGAGTAATACAAGGGCCATAATACAAGAGTGCCTGGGGCGATTTAGATGGTTATCGAATCTGGCCGAGAAATTAAGCCCACAAACATTGACAGCAAGTTTGGTGAAGATTGGATGAAAACTGTTCAACATGGAGAGTGGACACGGCTAAATTTGCAGTTTTTTAGTAATTCATGGGCCATAATCCGAGAGTGCCTGGGGCGATTTTGTTGGTTATCGAACTTGACTGAGATATTATGCCCACAAACATTGTCAGCAAGTTTGATGAAGATCAGATGAAAACTGTTCGACTTAGAGAGCGGACATGCTTTCGACGCCAACCACCCGCCGCCACAGGTGTTCACATAATAATCTCTTTCAGAGACAGGCGTCTATAAAGGGCCATAACTAAGTCCTTGTCCTAGCTATGTAGTCTTGCCTACATATGTAGACTATGATGGTATATGACAAACAGGTTAGGCAAAATATAGACTGGTATGAAAAATTTAACTGATTTCCAAGTCTTTAAAGGGCCATAAATCAGCCAAAATAGGTGACAGAGTTATGCACTCTTGCCTACAGATGGAGATCATGACAATAAAGAAGTGCTCAAAGTTTCAAAGCTGCCTATCAAAAATTTTTGACAAAACGTGGACTTGTATGAAATTTGTACCCATTTCCAAGTCCAAAAAGGGCAAAAATTCAGCCAAAATAGTTGACAGATTTATGTACTCTTGTGTACAGATAGAGACTGTTATAATAAACAAGTGATAAAAGTTTCAAAGCCATTTGTCAAACAGTTTACACAAAATATGAACTGGTACAAAAAACTTAACTAAAAGGGGCCATTATTTAGCCTATATTAAAACATATGACACGTTAAAAATTCGAAATAATTATTATGTCTTAAAATTAGCGTGAAATATAAGGTTCACTTTATTCACGGTCAAATATCTCAAAAATAAGCATACGGACCCATACATTTATTTCACCAAACTATAGGCCACGTGTTGATTTACAACTGTGAGAAGTGTCATCAAAATCTACATTTTAGAAAAAAATTCTATTTGCAAAAATGTTATGAAAGTTATGATTTTCCCATAGACTTCCATTATGAAATATTTCGTGAGGTCCAAATTTTTCAAATCAGTCTAACAAAAAATCAAGCACACGCACGACCCTATCGTCTTTATTTACTGAATTTTCTAGATCTATTCTGAAGTTTTGAAAAATCAGAGTTTAATCAAATTCTACATTGTAGAACAATTTTCGATCCGAACGTGCAGAATTACCTTAAAGCTTTATCTCAATAGGTTTTGTCCAAATGTGGACTGGTACGAAAAACTTAACCAGGGTGTGACGCCAATGCTGACGCTGTGGTGAGTAGGATAGCTCTACTTATTCTTCAAATAGTCGAGCTAAAAACAAATTTGGGAACAAAAGACTTCTCCAGAAGTAAAACTTACTGACAGGATCACAGCAAATGATCAAATCAACAAAAGTATTATCACTGAAAATGACAGTTGGCTTTTAATATCACAAACTATTACATTTGCAGCCCAATTAAAAAGTGGACTGATGGACATATATGCATCCCAGCCAAAATGCCAAAATTTGCCCCCTAGTGGTTATTTCAGAAACAGGCATTTGCTATCCCCAACCCTCACCCCTCCCCCTGTTTTTCTTGTTTTACGATTTCACCATGAAGAAGACCTTTGCTCCCCTAGCCCCCATAGAGATCTTTTCTTGTAATGATGAGATCTTGTTATGATTATTTTGTTATAACAAGGTGCTTTCTCACAATTACAAAAACTTTTCAGTTATTTCAAGATCTTTTCTCATTAGCTCGACTATTCATAGAATAGTAGAGCTATTGGACTCGCCCATGCGTCGGCGTCCGCGTCGGCGTCCGCATCCCGATTTGGTTAAGTTTTTGTATGTAAGCTGGTATCTCAGCAACCACTTGTGGGAATGGACTGAAACTTCACACACTTATTCACTGTGATAAACTGACTTACATTGCACAGGTTCCATAACTCTGTTTTGCTTTTTTACAAAATTATGCCCCTTTTTTGACTTAGAATTTTTTGGTTAAGGTTTTGTATGTAAGCTGGTATCTCAGTACTCACTAATGGGAATGGATTGAAACTTCACACACTTGTTCACTGTCATGATCTGACATGCCCAAAGCAGGTCCCATAACTTTATTTTGCTTTTTTACAAAATTATGCCCCTTTTTCAACATAGAAATTTTTGGTTAAGTTATTGTATGTAAGCTGGTATCTCAGTATCCACTAATGGGAAAGGATTGAAACTTCACACACTAGTTCACTGTCATGAGCTGATAAGCACTATGCAGTTCCATAACCCTATTTTACTTTTTTACTAAATTATGCCCCTTTTTCAACTTTCTTATTCATTCAAGCGACAAGGCTGTTAAATAGTCGAGCGTTGCTGTCCTCCGACAGCTCTTGTTTTTATTAGACAATTACCTTGTAGTTTGAGATCTTTTCATGTAACATTATGTTAACTTTTCTCATAACTGCAAGAAAATTACCTCTATATAATAAGATAATAGATTCCACAAATATTTTTTATTTGACTATCCACTGAGGGGATTATGACCACCCTGATAATTCTGCTGCATGGGATCATTAGGTAATTTTTGAGCCCAAGAGTTTATGACCAAGGTGATTATTTCATCTCCCTATTTTTCAGGGGTATATTCTACTAACTTAATACACTAGGTTTTTCAGGGGTATATTCTACTAACTTAATACACTCGGTTTTTCAGGGGTATATTCTACTAACTTAATACACTCGGTTTTTCAGGAGTATATTCTACTGGGGTATATTCTACTAACTTAATACACTCAGTTTTTCAGGGGTATATTCTAACTTAATACACTCAGGAGTCTTCATAAAATATTTCTCCACATCCTTTATACAGTTTCAACTTAAGTCTGTCAAGATATAATCAAGTATTAATGAAAGTATGTTAAAATCCTGTCTGTTCAATGACATAATTCCCACTGAAATATCATCTAAAACCTTATATCATAATTATTATACTCGCAATTAAGTATAACAATTGAATAAAGTGATAATAATTAAAATTCACCCTTTTTGCTGAATCTTTACATTGTTTCGAAAAATCACAGGACTGATTTTGTCTGGTCATATTGAGAAGACAGGTATTGTCCCTGATGAACTTTGTCTGTATTTTTCCAGTAAAAATTAGTCTTGTTTATGTTAACAACTGGATTTTTCAAGCTGTAGTAAGCAAAAACAAGGGGGTCATTATCTCTGACTTCAGGAGAGCATTATACCAGTTCACGATGGAAAGTCACCTTTTTAATGACGTTGAAACCCAATTAGCAGAAAGAAATGCTTGTTTAAAGCTGACACAGCAATCTAGGGTTAAGAGAGTAGATATGAATCATCCACATTTAATCCACAGGTCTTCCATCTAAAACCTTTGATGTTTTTCCAAAAAAGACTCCTGTGCCAGGCTTTTGCACATTAAGCCTATCATTTGACATTTACCCTGCTAAATTTCTAAAATGGACTGGACTAATTTTTGTAGATTTGGTGGTTGAGTCAATCAACGAAATTTAATCCCAACGAACAAGTAAAATTCCCATTCACTATGTTCAAAAGTTGAAATCCACGAATTCATATCCCTATGAAATTGCCGTTTTGAACAAAACCACAAAATTTCATGCACACGAAATTAAAAGATTTTACAGTAATGTAAATTTAGCCAAACTTCCCATTTCTTGCTATAATTACTGTAAAAACAGGTTTTTAAATTAAAAATATGAATTCCGCCAAAAGGTAATGTTTATCAACATTGAACAAGCCCTACAGTTCAGTTTTCTGTGTGGTGGATGGTTGGGGCTGAGGAGTTGTACCAACTGTAAATTTGTTGTCTTCAGTTAATCACCTTATCAAGAACTTGTGTTATTCAATTAAATGATGGTTAGTCCATCTTGCTTTTAGTAGTTGCTTCTGAAAGTCCGGTTATTTTGAATTGTTTGAAAGATTAACGACAGAGACCTTTGTAAAAAAAATTATTTACTTATATCAATATCAAAGTAACAGGAAATCTTAAAAAAATATTTGTGCCACTACTGGGTTACTACAAGGGGAAAATTGCTCCCTCTATGACCTCATTTGATGTCATAGGGCACACGTTCTGTTACGTCACTATGTATTTCTGATTACATTTGCATGTAGTAGGAGCTGAAATTTATGTGGTGTTGTTTTCATTTTATGTGAAGTATTTTCTGAGAAAATAATGATGGAAAAATATGACAATTTGCCCTGTTACTGGTCCACAGTCAGTATGTGTTTGCAAACACATTCTCCCATGTTTTCAACAAACCCAGAACATTTTGTTAGCAACTAAAAAATGAGGAAGAACCACACACGTCAGTCCATGTGCTTTGATGCTAACATTTACTGTAAGCAAGGAAGTTATTGAAGTACATGATTAGCAACTCAGCATGCGGCCAACTGACTCACAATGTTGTTTTTTTCTGTACTCTAATTTAAAACAACTTGAAAGCCATTATAATGATCTGAAATGGAGGTATGTTTATTTTCTTTTTTAAAGACAATATCTAAAACTTCAGCCATTTCTTTACACCAAATAACAAATCACTTATATATAGTTCATCAGTTGGCAGAATAACAATGTGTTGAGTTCTGCGAAAATCTTCTGGTGAAATAAAACCTTCCCATGTCTTTCACAAGTTACGATACTGGTAGTATTGATATATTTTGTTCATTTTTGTTGGGTTTAACATTGCATCAACACATATATAGGCCATACCTCAACTTTCCAGCTTCAAACTTGGAGAAGAACCATATTTCATCATGGACAACCACCCTGGTAGAACCACCAACCTTCCGTTAGCTGGCTTGATGGCTTCCTCACAAGAAGAATTCAATGCCCCGAGCGAGGCTTGAACTCACATCCGTGAGGAGCAAGTGATTCGAAGACAGCTTCTTTATTTATTACACTTAGACCTCTTTTGCATTCACCCCTAGATATATATATATATATATAATCATTATTTATATCATTAACTGATTTATATAGTACCCTTATCATAAGAAACATTCAAACATGTTTTAGTTCAGACACAGAGAGAATCTCACCAGAGAACCAGAGCAAGAGAAAGCCCCCGAGAAGAGAGATAGAGGAATCTTTTAACATTTACCCTGCTAAATTTCTGTAATGAACTTGTCCATCTTCCAATTTGGACAGTCCCATTAACTGTTAAAAGGGGTGCTTACCAAAAAGATATTGGCTGAATAGCGACAAGTGCAGATCATGACCAGACTGCAAGGATGTGCAGGCTGATCATGATCTACACTGGTCGCAAAGGCAGAATCAATCGTGTCCAGCATGTTAAGGGTTAATTACAGGCATGTCCAGCTCTTTCAAAATCAACAAACTTGTTTTTCATATGCTAAGTGCAGAGCATCTATACATGAGAAACTCTGTTTCCTAGGAAGAACCAGTGCTGGCCTCTTAGTTAGATGGGAGACAATCAAGAGCATCTCTGTCAGATATTTCCAGTGCCTATGTTTACTTAAGTTACACGTGTTACTACTCTTATAACATTAAATGTAGCATACACAACATCACAGAAAAGAATTGGCAACTATTTTATGGAATTAATTTCACTGAGACCCTACTAGTGGCTTCAAAAAATTTGACTGAATAATATCTATGATGATGTTGTAATTTGTTTTAATTTCAACATTAAAACAAGAATACTTTACACTGCATGGAGAGGAATGCTACTTTTACTTTAGCCTGCTGGCGGCCAGTGATTCTGCCTTTGCGACAAGTGCAGACCAAGATCAGCCTTCACATCCATGCAGTCTGATCATGGTCTGCACTGTTCATTGTCAGTCAATTTTTAGTGAACACCCCTTTGAATAATAAGTGGTACTGCCCAAACTGAAAGATGGACCAGTCCATTTCAGAAATTTAACAGGGTAAAGGTTAAAAGTTTGTATTAACATACCTAATATCAGACTGAGAATCCTGCATTTCCACCGAACTGTCGTCACTTCTCTCTGAAGGACCTGTAATAATAAGTGTAATAGATTATATTATAAACTTCATGAATGAAGCATTTCGTTCGCATCTTTTTGTGTATGTGTGTGTTTGTTGGTTTTTTTTTTTTTTGGGGGGGGGGGGGGGGCGATCCCATCAACTTCTTATTTATACATATTATATAACCCTACTTACAAAGTACGCACTGTCAGCTATACATGCATCTGAGACTTTCCTCAAATAACAAGCACAGCAAAACAAATCAAGATTGTTTTAATATAGTTATCCCTTTTTTTCTGTATATTTCTTGACGTCAGATAGTTATTTTTCTTCAAGTTCTGAAGCAGATTTGTTTTGTACTCTGTGAAGCTTTAACTAACAAACAAAGTCTATGATTAGAAAAGGTCATAAAATCTCCTATAATTTATGCACTTTACTGAGAGTTGAATTTACAGCAGATGTATCACTGCAAAACTGTTTCTTAGCATATTTCTGTAGATGTAGAGGTATGTTTAAGGTATTTTTAAGGGGCTATGTAATAGAATGTTTCTAAGTTCAAAAATATAATTTTGTGAAAAAAAAAATATAAATGTTCAACTGCTGAACAAACAACAAAACCTGAACTCTTACGCTGTTCCCTTTGTAAAGTTATGACGTATTTCCTTTTTACAAATGGAAATTTCCAATGCTGTAACAAGAGCGGCAAACTGTTACAATATAATATGCTTGTCACAGCTAATTACTCTTTACTTTTGCTGTAAAATCAAAAATTTACACGAGAGTTTAATTTTCGCTATATTCTTAATTAATCCTCACCTAAATATTCACCATTGGTAAAATTCAAATTCAAGTATGATACCATTTTTATAATTACGTGAAAGTACTCAAAATTTCAAATTCGCAAAATTTTGACCAAGCGAAAATAAGTGTTTTTACAGTAAATACTCTACTTACAGAGCAGCCTACTGTCAATCTTCTCAATTTCAACTTATTCAAGGGTCATAACTCCACAACAACAAAGACTATCCACCTGGTTATCGATCTTTGCCAAGATACTATGCCCATAAATATTCCGACAAAATTTAGTGAATATTGGATAAGTACTGCATAAGTTATTAAGTGGACATTGTCAGTTTTCGCAATTTCAAGTAATTCATGGGTCATAACTCCTGAGTGGCTGGGAGTATCTGGCTGGTTATTAAACTTGTCCGAGACATCAATGCCCATATACATTGTGACCAAGAATGGTGAAAATTGGGTCAGCATGTCAAGTGCCATAACAACAGTCTCTGGGACAATCCAGCCAGTTATTGAACTTAGATGAGATGTTAAGCCCATATAAAGTTTATTTAACATTGGACACAAACTGCCCAAGCTAGACAACTGGCACTGTGAATTTTTGCAATTTTTAACTATTCAAAGTGTATCTGGCTGGTTATTGAACTTGGCTCAGATATTATAACCATAAACCTTGTGACCAAGTTTGGTGAAAATTGGACACAAACTGCTCAACTTAGACAGTTGGCACTGTGAATTTTCGCAATTTGTAACTGTTCAAAGTGTATCTGGCTGGTTATTGAACTTGGCTGAGACATTGTAACCAAACCCTTGTGACTAAGTTTGGTGAAAACTGGACACAAACTGCTCAAGTTAGACAGCTGGCACTGTGAATTTTCGCAATTTTTAACTATTCAAAGTGTATCTGGCTGGTTATTGAACTTGGCTGAGATATTATAACCATAAACCTTGTGACCAAGTTTGGTGAAAATTGGACACAAACTGCTCAAGTTTGCGAGCAGACACTGTTATTATTTAGTAATTCAAGGGCCATTCATTAACAGCAGTCTTTGGGAAATCCAGCTGGTTATCTAATTATGCTGAGATATTACGCCTGCAAACATCGTGACCAAGTTTAGTGAACCCTCAATAAGAATCACTTTAGTTAGAAAGCAGACAACATTAGTGGATGTCAGCTGTTCACATATTATGTCCTGTTTAACGGACATATATAAATGCTAGTGTTAGAAAAAAGTGGTATAAAAAGTAATATGTTTGGTTTAAACATATATTTTATTTGTTAAAGTCATTACATGAATAATATACAACAAGTGTGATAAGAGAATTAATTAGCTTACGGTTGTCCTTTCCTTAAAGTCAATTGTTTGATTTTACTTCTACTATTATTTGTTGAATATGTCATGGAAGAAAAAAATTCTATCACTGGCTGTACGCGCAAACGGGAATATCTGCTCTCAGGTAACTGTTCTAGCTGTAACCTGGAACAGCCTCATTACCACGTGCACAGTTACTTTTAAGACAGATATTCCCATCTGCAGCTACAATCATTCAAAGAGTCTTATAATCTTTCCTTTTTTTACATGTACATTTAAGCAACATACAAACAGTTCTTTTCCGAATGAAAAAGATACAAAAATCTGAAACGTTAAGAGGTAATTAAGAAACATACCAACTGTTTTTTCAGAATGAAGAGCATTCAAGGTACGTAAATCTGTTGTTTTCATGAGTAGCTTAGCAAAGAGAGTATTATCCTCCTTGTGGTTGGCATTGATTATGTTTTGTAGACTTTCTGTGAGTTTACTCTGTACTTTCTCTACCTGGTCAACTTGTCGCAAACCTGGACGATCTGAATAGACACAAACAACAACTGATATTCTACTGCAAAGCATTTGTCTCTTTACCTAATTCTTAATTCAAAACACAAAATGCTATTCCATATTTCCGTTTAACACTGACTTTAAGGTGATAACCAACCTAGTATGCCTGCCAAATATTTAAATGATATCACAATTTATAATTTGACGTAATTTGTGAAACGCTTACATTTCACATAAATTTTCACCTTATTTAAGAACATGCGGCTTGAAAAAAGTAAATGCCATGTAATGTTTAAGCAAGTGCAAGACAAAAAGGAAACAAAACTTGGCCGCATTAAGTCACATGACCTTGTTTATGGACTAGCATTTACTGATTATTTCTCAAAACAAGAGCTGTCCGTAAGACAGCCAAGCTCGACTATTCGAAATATTGACCCAGAAGCAGGAAAATATTACCCAAAAAAGTTAAATATCAAAAGAGTTTTAAGTTCAAAAGTGGGAATAATTTGACCAAAATGCATATCAGTTATGGGACTTGCTGCTATCAACTAGTTTTATAACCCCGAAGGCACATGAGAAGTTTCAATTCAATATCTGCATTAGTTTTGGAGATAGAAACTTGCATGTAAAACTTTAACCAGAATTTTCAAAGTCCAAAAGGGGGCATAATTTGCCCAAAATACATGCCAGAGTTATGGGACTTGATCCAGTGAGGTTAGTAATTGATCTAGAAAAAGAAAAAATAAGTTTCAAATCTATATGCATTTTAGTAATAGCTGTATGTACTTGCACGCAAAACTTTAACCAGAATTTGCTAAGTCCAAAAGGGGGCATAATTTGGCCAAAATGAAGGTCAGAGTTATGGGACTTGATCCTATCAACTAGTTTTATAACCCCGAAGACACATGTGAAGTTTCAAATCAATATCTGTATTAGTTTTGGATATAATAACTTGCATGTAAAACTTTAACCAAAATTTTCTAAGTCTAAAAGAGGGCATAATTTGCTCAAAAAACATGTCAGAGTTATGGGACTTGACCCAGTGAGGTTGGTAATTGATGTAGAAAAAGAAAAAATAAGTTTCAAATCTATATGCCTTTTAGAAATAGTTGTATGTACTTGCACGCAAAACTTTAACCAGAATTTTCTAAGTCCAAAAGGGGGCATAATTTGGCCAAAATGAAAGTCAGAGTTATGGGACTTGCTGCTATCAACTAGTTTTATAACCCCGAAGACACATGTGAAGTTTCAAATCAATATCTGCATTAGTTTTGGAGATAGTAACTTGCATGTAAAACTTTAACCAAAATTTTCTAAGTCCAAAAGGGGGCATAATTTGCTCAAAATACATGTCAGAGTTATGGGACTTGACCCAGAGAGGTTGGTAATTGACCTAGAAAAAGAAGAAATAAGTTTCAAAGCTATATGCCTTTCATTGATGACTGTATGTACTTGCATGCAAAAACTTAACCAAGGTGTGACGCCGACGCCGACGCCAGGGTGAGTAGAATAGCTAGACTATTCTTCGAATAGTCGAGCTAATAAAATATAATATTGACATATCAACTAAAAATTCCCTTATCTACATTACTAAGCTTCATAAATTTTTTATGGTATGTAAAGAAATGAGACCACTTTTCCAGGTATTCATTGAACATCCCATGAACAGGCATGGATGTGAAAAACACTTTTGCAAAGTCTAAATAAAATCCAAAGTTAGGTCAAAGTCATGGCTTAGAAAAGGGACTCTTTTGATCCCTAATGACACTAGAGGGTGAAGCAGACTCTACAATGCTGTGATATATATTTATGCCAAATAAGAACAGGAATAAGGATAATAAATCAACTTTTTTCAACAATCAGAAAACTGAAAATATTATACCTATGAATGTTACTAAATATCTGAGCTGCTCTGATTTAAGACATTAACCCTTACCATGCTGGACACAACTGATTCTGCCTTTGCTACCAGTGTAGATCACGATCAGCCTGCACATCTGTGCAGTCTGATCAAGATCTGCATTATTTGCTATTTAGCCATTAATGGTCATTTCCAAATTGGAAGATGGACAAGTTCATTATAGAAATTTAGCAAGATAGGGGTTAAAGGATGAGTCATTGTCTTACCTGGAGACAGAAGTACAACAGCACAAAATAAGGCAAGTTCGTCGTCATTCAGGTTCAACTTGTTAAATCGTTCAGCAAAATCAAACATCGAGTCCAGCAGAAAACCAACACTTGTGGACAACTGAAGGATAGTAAATGTCACTGTCATAGAAAACAGAGATGAAAAATTACTGAAAATCACTTAACACAATTTCTTAAAAAAAATATATAAAAAAAAAGCCCTAGAAAAATATTCATGATCTGGTATATGTCTAATTAGAACTTTACATTTGTACATAAAAACAGTCAGCTGAAACAGGATGCTCTTTGGCTGAAAAATATTTTAACATAATAATGCACGATGTTTAGACCATTAAAACAAGGGTCATCTATTTACTCCCTCAATGTTGTGGGTTTAAAACCTTGAATGAGGTGGCTCTATCCAGGTGCCCGCTCTTACCAGAAATAATGCCCCGATGGGCACCTAGGGGTCTTCTCCCACCTTCAAATGCTGGAAGGTCACAATATGACCAAAAAATATTGTGACAGTGACATTAAAACTGACATACAAAATACCATTACATTTCAGATATATAAGCAAGAAGTCAAAAAAGAAAGAACTAGAGATTGTTTTTCACAAAAAAACTATGTCTCCCACCATTTAGCATACATAAATTGTAAAATGCCACAATTTAAAGGCAACAAGTCCAGTGAAAATCACTGAACAATAACATTTTAATGATAAACATTATATAGGCTTTGCAGTGGTAACTCCTGTGAAGCTTAGTGGAATTCAAACCAGTGGTATAGGAGAAGTCACACAGATCAAAGAATTTAACCAATCAAGAGTCATGACTCTGCTATAAAACATTTAATCAAATATGACGGTAATGAGCACAACCACGCTTCGCACTAATAGTTTGTGCGATTGGTGAAATTCAGCATAACTGTATACAAGTGTGTAAACCCTGTAAAATACAACAATTCAAGGGACATAACTCTGCTGAAAATCACTGAACCAGAAAATGCCGATGAGATGAATATTAAGACTTGTCACAGTGCACTCAGGTTTGATGGAAATCTGCCATACTATATAACAGACATGGCTAAAACAGAAAACCAATGAATCAAGGGTCATAACTTTCCTGATAAACACCAAACCAGATCATGCCCATCACATGCATAACTACGCTTGGTAATGATCACTTTTGTGAAGTTTGGTGTAATTTCTCCAGGTTGTTTTTCAACAGTTGCCTGAACAAGGTATAAACAACAAATTAAAGGCCATAATTTTGCTGAAAATCTCTGAACTGAAACAAAGCAATGATATGTATAACTTGGCTTGTCACTGATAACTACAGTATGGTTTGGTGGAAATCTGCTCAATAATATATGAGAAAAGCAAAAACGTAATAAAATTTGATGAATCATGGGCCATAACTCTGCTGAAAATCATAGAATCAGAAAATGCAGATGATATGCAGAACTAGGCTTGGAAATGATCGCTCTTGTGAACTTTGGTGCAGACCCACCCAGTGGTGTTGGAGGCATTGCGTGGACAAACTTTGTGACATACAGACAGACACATTGACAGACAGCATTATACCAATATGTCTCCCTACATGTGGGAATAAAAACATTTAGTATACATGGTTCATACAAACCTTCCCCAAAACAAGAGATCACAGAGTGATCTTGGCGCCCACCAATGTGCCATTTTTGAGTGTTCCAAATTTCAAGACTTACTGACTAGCTCAAGGTCAAATTCCATTTCCGTACACAACACAAATCTATGCATGTGGTCCAGATTTGAAGCCTGTACCTTCAAAAATGTGAAAGTAGGTCACTAGGTCAATGTCAAGGACAAAGTTTGTTTCGGTACACAAAACTATGCATGTGGTCCTAAATTTGAAGCCTGTAGCTACAGAAATGTGAAAGTAGGTCACTAGGTCAATCTTAAGGTCAAAGTTCACTTCGGTACACAAAACTATGCAAGTGGTCCAAATTTGAAGGCTGTAGCTTGAGAAATGTAAAAGTAGGTCACTAGGTCAAAATCCAGGTCAAATTCTACTTTGGAATACAAAACTATGCATGTGGTCCAAATTTGAAGCCTGTACCTACAAAAATGTGAAAGTAGGTCACTAGGTCAATGTAAAGGTCAAAGTTTGTTTCGGTACACAAAACTATGCATGTGGTCCAAATTTGAAGGCTGTAGCTTGAGAAATGTAAAAGTAGGTCACTAGGTCAAAATCAAGGTCAAATTTTATTTCGGTATACAAAACTATGCATGTGGTCCAAATTTGAAGCCTGTACCTTAAAAATGTGAAAGTAGGTCACTAGGTCAATGTAAAGGTCAAAGGTCATTTCAGTACTCAAAACTATGCAAGTGGTCCAAATTTGAAGGCTGTAGCTTGAGAAATGTAAAAGTAGGTCACTAGGTCAAAATCAAGGTCAAATTTTATTTCAGAATACAAAACTATGCATGTGGTCCAAATTTGAAGCCTGTACCTTCAAAAATGTGAAAGTAGGTCACTAGGTCAATGTCAAGGTCAAAGTTTTTTTCGGTACACAAAACTATGC
Source organism: Mercenaria mercenaria (assembly GCF_021730395.1). Lineage (NCBI taxonomy): Eukaryota > Metazoa > Mollusca > Bivalvia > Venerida > Veneridae > Mercenaria > Mercenaria mercenaria. The sequence goes on from NC_069378.1 coordinate 8,164,069, forward strand.
ATGTTGTCCAAATTTGAAGGCTGTAGCTTGAGAAATGTGAAAGTAGGTCACTAGGTCAAAATCAATGTCAAATTTCATTTTGAAACATGAAACTATGCATATGGTCCAAATTTGATGCCTGTACCTTCAAAAATGTGAAAGTAGGTCACTAGGTCAAAATAAAGGTCAAAGTTTTTTCCAGTGCACAAAATTATGCAAGTGGTCCAAATTTGAAGGCTGTAGCTACAGAAATGTGAAAGTAGGTCACTAGGTCAAAATCAAGGTCAACTCATGTCAAGGTTCATCTTGCCACTCAAAAATATACATGTGGTCCAAGTTTGAATGTTGTAGTTACTGACAAGAACATTTTAAAAGCTTTTCCCTATATAAGTCTATATGAACCATGTGACCCCCGGGGCGGGGCCATATTTAACCCTAGGAGGATAATTTGAACAAACTTGGTACAGAACCACTAGATGATGCTACATTACAAGTATCAAAGCCCTAGGCTTTGTGGTTTGGACAAGAAGATTTTCAAAGTTTTTCCCTATGTAAGTCTATGTAAACCATATGACCCCCAGGGCGGGGCCATATTTGACCCTAGGGGTATAATTTGAATAATCTTAGTTGAAGACCACTAGATGATGTCACATACAAAATATCAAAGCCCTAGGCCCTGTGGTTTTGGACAAGAGGTTATTCAAAGTTTTTCCCTATATAAGTCTATATAAACCATGTGACCCCCGGGGCGGGGCCATATTTGACCCCAGAGAAATAATTTGAATCATCTTGGTAGAGGACCACTAGATGATGCTTCATACCAAATATCAAAGCCCTAGGCTCTGTGGTTTTGGACAAGAAGGTTTTCAAAGTTTTTCCCTATATAAATCTATATAAATTATAGAAATAAACAAAGGGCCATAACTCACTCATAAATTGTTGAACCAGTCTGATTTTCAGGGGGACACAACTAGGGTACCAATACATCATTCTGACAAAGTTTGGTCAAAATCCCTCCAGTAGTTTCTGAGGAGATGCGATAACGAGAAATTGTTAACGGACGGACGGACGGACGGACTGACGGACGGACGGAATGACGGACGGACGGACCACGGACGCAGAGTGATTTTAATAGCCCACCATCTGATGATGGTGGGCTAAAAATTCAAGTAGTTTTCAAGGAGTTTTCAAGTAGTTTTCCTCCATTTTCAAGGACTAAAATGGGCGCAATGTCACTGTTGCTGAGACATGAAATAACCAAAAATGACCTTCAATGCATCGCGGATAAATTACACAGTGTGAAAATTACTTGAAAGAGCATAAAACCCGTAAAGTACAGTACTGTACTGTACTATCGCTAACTCCGTGGCAGGCCCTAATGGCGGTAACAGTTGGGTTTTTTTCCGTCGTGTTTTAGTTTATTTTGATCCGTTTATAATGTTTGTCCGTTTTCACTTCGCACCCGATGAATTTAAGGACTATTTGCCATCTTTTGTATGTTTTTTCCTAAATTCAAGTAGTTTTCAAGTAGTTTCTGACTGTTACAAAATTCAAGTAGTTTTCAAGGAGTAGGCATCAAATTCAAGGACTTTTCATGGCCTGTGCGAACCATGGTATAGTTTACTCTAATCTGAAACTGTGACTTTGTATTATACACTAACTAAACAACATGCCTGCGATGGTAATGGGCATGGCTAATGCTAACAAGCAAATTCGATGAATTGGAATCCCCCGCCGAAAGGGTCAGAGTTGAGGAACGGCAAAAAAATATATCCAGCAAAAAGTTAAGAATGTTACCAAGAAGCAAATAATTTCATTAGTCAAAATCAAATTAAAAGAAAATGAATGGTTTGTTTGGGTGGGGCTGGGGGGGGGGGGGGGTGAGGATACAACAGTTTACATGTTGATTATAAATATTGATAGAAAATGAAAAATGAAAAAAAAAAAAAAAAAAAAAAATGGTGTGGGGGGGTGGGGGGGTGGAGGGGGGGGGGGGGGGACCAAGGTAAGGTGGTGACCAGGTGTAGGTTCACAACATCACATGTTTATAATAAATGTTCATGGAAAAGAATGAAAGAAGTTTAATGAAATTCTTCCAATTGGTTGGTTTGTTATGTACAGATCTGTGGATTTTTAAACAATTAAAGGGCAATAACTATATGGAAAATTGACCAATCGAAAAAAACCTTGAAGGGCATCGTCGCAGTATCTTTGTTCATGTCTGTTTCAAGTTTGATGAAATTCTACCTGCTAGTTACTGAGAAATGGCTGCAGACGGACATTTTTCATTAAATCAAGGGTAATAACTCTGACGGAAATTGACCTATCAAAAAAAAAACTTGACGGGCATCAGCACAGTATCTTGGTTCATGTCTATTTCAAATTTGATGAAATTCTACCTGTTAGTTACTGAGAAATAGCTGCAGACGTACATTTTTTATTAAATCAAGGGCAATAACTCTGAGGGAAATTGACCAATCAAAAAAAAAACTTGACGGGCATCATCGCAGTATGTTGGTTCATGTTTATTTCAAGTTTCATGAAATTCTACCAAGTAGTTACTGAGAAATGGCTGCGGACGGACGGACGGACGGACTGACGGACGGACTGACGGACGGACAACGCCATTTCAATACCCCCCTCCCGATTTCATCGGCGGGGGATAATTATGTGTAGGTGTGCTGATGACCACCTCAGACAAATCTTTCCTGTTTATTTCAAGTATATTATCTTATTCTGAAAGGTAACTTCATCAGTAAATCACAGGGCATGCCACACAACTTCCTCAGTATGTCACATGGCATGCCACACAACTTCCTCAGTAAATCACATGGCATGCCACACAACTTCCTCAGTATGTCACATGGCATGCCACACAACTTCCTCAGTATGTCACATGGCATGCCTCAGTATGTCACATGGCATGCCACACAACTTCCTCAGTATGTCACATGGCATGCCACACAACTTCCTCAGTAAATCACATGGCATGCCACACAACTTCCTCAGTATGTCACATGGCATGCCTCAGTATGTCACATGGCATGCCACACAACTTCCTCAGTATGTCACATGGCATGCCACATGTTTTTTTCTGCAGGCTTCCACTTACTGGCATGGAGTCAGTCAATTTTGTAATGATTAATAATATGGTATATAATAATACAACATATCACACACTGAGAATAATGAAAGTATGTAATAAAAATATACCCCAGCGGTTTGACGTCTAAACAGTTTTCCATTTGCAAACATCATAGTGTTAGATTCTGTGTCAAACAAGCATGCCATCCGAATCAACAGTACTTCAAATGTTGCTGCCTGTAATGTACAAAGTCTATGTTAATAAAAAAAGACTATATCTGATACCTATAAACTGACTTTTCTGAGCAAATAAAACCTTGAAGCTTAACCCTGCTAAATTTCTATAATGAACTTGTCAATCTTTCAATCTGGACAGTACCATTAACTGTTAAAAGGGGTGCTTACTAAAAAGATACTGACTGAATGGCGAGCAGTGCTGACCATGATCAGACTGCACATATGTGCAGGCTGATCTTGGTCTGCACTGGTCGCAAAGGCAGAATCACCTGCCGCCAGCAGGCTAAGGCTTAAAATAACTGTGAAATCATTAACCTTTAGCCTGCTTCGGCAAGTGATTCTACTTTTGCGACCAGTGCAGATCAAGATCAGCCTCCATGCCCATGCAGTCTGATCAGGGTCTGCACAGTTTGCTATTCAGTCAGTAAATTTTAAGTGAACATAATAAATGGTATTGCCCAACTTTGAATGATGGACCAGTTCATTTCAGAAAATTAGCAGATTAAAGGTTAATATTCAATGGGTACTACTTTTTCATGGATTTTTTCAACATTTGAAATGCACAAATTCCTATCCCAGTAAAGCAGCAGTTTATAATTTTGGAGGAGATCTGTTCCAAACAAATACTGAAATGTGCAAGAAAGTGCAAATGAGAAATCACCATAATCTGTCAGTGCCATACCTTCAATAAAGTGACTTGATCATCTTGATTAAACAGTAGAAAGCCTGGAATGAGCTTAGCAAAGTCTACAACAGACTTTATGGCAGGAGCAAAGAACTCGGAGAAGTCTGTCCAATCCTGATTATCCGTGTTGTCACTGCCAGCATTTGAGTTCAGGGGGCATGCCTGAAAAAGAAACATTTATTGATCTTCATGTAGTTCAAATCAACAAGACATTCTGTCTTCACCTTATCTGAAAATAAAGACGTAAGCAAAACATGATTATTTTAAAAACCATCTTCTACTTCTTAGTTCCTTTTTCTTTTTTTCTGTTCCATAAAGTAGATCTGTTAAACAAGTATGAATTTCCCTGCATAACCTCAAATTCCAATATTAGAAATCAACATTTTTCAAAACAAGATAAACTAATTCTATCTATTTTTGTCTATGTAGGGCAATCATTTCGTCTTGTATTATTACCCTTTTCAAAGAGACATCTTTTTCTTTACTTATATTTTATTCATCATTTCTGGTTCAAATCATAGATCTGTTTCATAACATACTTAACCCTACCCTGCTTAATTTCTATAATGAACTTGTCCAGCTTTCAATCTAGTCAGAACCATTAACTGTTAAAAGGGGTGCTTTCCAACAAAAAATACTGACTGAATGGCAAACAGTGCTGACCATGACCAGAGTGCACAGATGTGCAAGCTGATCTTGGTCTGCACTGGTCCCAAAGGCAGAATTACTTGCCGCCAGCAGGCTAAGGGTTGGGTCATCTTATCATGCCTAAAACTTCTTGACTCTATTGTAACTATAGACAAATTCCAATTTTAATGAGAGAAAAACAGACGGCTTTCTGGTAACAGACCCGTAATGACACCTGGCACTTTCTGTGCAACTATATAGTCTCTGTATCCAACTTAAGTATTCTTCAAGGGTTACAACAACATGAAGCCCGCCCGCTTAGCTCAGTAGGGAGAGCATTGGTTTACAGATCGCGCGGTCACGAGTTCGATCCTCAGGCCAGGCATATGTTCTCCATGACGATTTGATAAAAGACATTGTGTCTGAAATCATTTGTCCTCCACCTCTGATAATTCATGTGGGGAAGTTGGCAGTTACTTGCGGAGAACAGGTTTGTACTGGTACAAAATCCAGGAACACTGGATAGGTTAACTGCCAGCCGTTACATAACTGAAATACTGTTGAAAAATGGCGTTAAACCCAAAAACAAACGAACACAACAACATGAATTAAATATCACAACTGTATCTACTATAACTAGAGATGCTTTTGAGAAAAGCGCATGTCTCCAACAACTGCCCCTATGTGAAATGTCTAGTTTCTTTAGATGGTTTAGACGAGTGGATCCAATTATATGGTCTGAATGAGTGGATCCAACCAGTAATTCAAGGGCCATAAATCAAAAGTGCTTGGGTTGATTTGGCTAGTTATCGAACTTGGCTAAGGTCTTATGGCCAAACACATTTTGTTCAAGTTCAGTGAAGATCGGATGAGAAATGTTGGATTTAGAGAGCGGACAAGAGTAAAAAGGTGGATTTTTCGGTAATTCAAAGGCCGTAACTCCAAAATGCCTAGACCGATTTGGCCAGTTATCAAACCTGAGGTCTCATGGTCAAACACATTTTGTTCAAGTTTGGTGAAGATCGGATGAGAAATGTTTGAATTAGAGTGCGGACAAGAGTAAAAAGGACGATTTTTGGTAATTCAAGGGCCATAACTCCAAGACCGATTTGGCTAGTTATCGAACTTGGCCGAGCTCTTATGGTCAAACACATTTTGTTCAAGTTTGGTGAAAAAAGAATGAGAAATGTTCGACTTAGAGTGCCGACAAGCTTTGTGACAGACAGACAGACAGACAGACAGACACACACACACACACACACACACACACTGGAGTAAATCAATATGTCTCCCACACCACTGTGTGGTGGGAGACATAATTATATACCCTTTTTTCCCCTTAATTAATGTCAATCCTCCCAAATAAACACCCCTACCCCCTTATTTACCAAATAGTTGCTAGAGTTCAATTTAAGTATCACTATGGTAACAAGTGATCAGAAATTAGATTTATAGCTATATTCAATATACTTATGAAATTTATACCCAAAAATTATTTGTTCTTGTTTTATCTAAGGCCGCTAAATATCAAACCCATTAGCAAAAGGCCACTGAGGGTATTTGGGGGTACACCTGTCACTACAACCTGTCTTAAGAGACCACCTAAGGGAAGGGCAAGAAAAGATCTCTTTAAAGGAAAGGCAATGTTGTTCTCATGTTAAATCCACCTGCTAGGATTTCTTATATCATTTAAAGTGAGAGAATTTTCAAAATCGACCTAAAAATGAGAAAGTTATGAGCATTTAAATATTTGAACAAAATGATGGCCATTTTGTTTCCATGGCAACAAGAAACAAAATCGCGGATTTATGAAATTTCTCGATACATATTTGAAGTGTATTTACTTATTTCTGTAAAATAATTTCTCTATTTCTTTCAGCTAAAATGAAAGGAATTACCATGTTTTACACCATACACTCCATAATCATATGAAATTAATCTATTGAAAAGGTAATTTGCTAAATAAAGAATTCAGCAGTGTGTAAATAACGTCATAAATACACTAAAATGGCTGCATCTATGACCAGCCATTTTCTTAAATTTCAAACTGCCATATCTTTTTCAATGGTGGTTCGATTTTAAAAATTCTTTCAGCATTATGAAAGACTTGATAATGGTTTTCATATCAAATTAACTTATATTCAGGCATTCCTTGGCCTTTGATAGCAATAATAAAACATAATGTGTTCTTTATTTCTATAAAAAGGAAAGAAAAAGGTGGTCTCTTAATACATGAAGTCTCTTAACAGATGTCATCTCTCAAGCAAGTTTTACTGTACAAGCAATAACAACAGTTTTGAACTGAAAAAAACAACAGCAAGTCCATATGTTTACCATATGAGCTGGACAATCTACATAGTCATTCTGTAACAGAGCTATTTCCCTCATCACTTTTGCCTTTTCCGGACCAAGCTCGCTCGTCTGATGATGCGCTAAAATTACAGACTGAACCATATCTTGGGTGCTTAGAGCAGACGACAGCGCTGTGGCAGCCATCTGGAGGTTACTCTTCTGCATCTGCTCGATGATTCTTGCTTTCTCTTTCTTCGGAACTCGACCAAAACGTACCGCTGAAAGAGTAACATATAGTATGCTTATTAAAACAGAATATAGTCTAAATTTTTTTTAAAATACACATGAAACCTGCTATCTGTGACCAACATTTTACAAATAGGTGAAATGCAAATAAGAAAGATAGTTAAAACATCAAGTTAACAACAAACATAATTTTTTAGAAAATTACCACATTGTTTGCTATCATGAACAGATGTTACGTGTAACTTGCTTCGGGTGTTTAAGATAAAAGATTAATGTTTTAATGTTAATATCGCTACAATTCAGCATCTGGAATTCTAAAATCTATCTATTTTTCTATATAGTATATGGTAAAGTTTAATTTTTGGTCTGCAAAATTTCTAAAATGGACTGGTCCTTCAATCAATTTGTGCAATACTATTTATTACTAAAACAGGGTTTTCACTAAAAATTTACAGACTGAATAGCAAACAGTGCAGACCATGATCAGCAAGGACGTGCTGGCTGATCTTGGTCTGCCCTGGTTGCAAAGGCAGAATCCCCTGCCAGCAGGCTAAAGGATAAACACTATAATCAAATTAACAATTTCCACAATATTACAATATCAGAAAATCACTTTCTTTGGTAAAGGGAGGTAATATACAATACTAAAACAACTACAACATCTGCACTCAATACATTTACAACTTAAAAGAGGACCATTTTAGATTAAAACAATTTGCTCTATTACAGGTGAAGACAATCTGTAAACACATTAAGGCCCTTACACTTATTATGAACTCTGTCGCTAGAAAAGTTAATAAATTAATGGTTTTTTTTTTATTTGTGCTAAACCCCAGGTGCCACTGTGGTAGACCCCAGGTGCCACTGTGGTAAACCCCAGGTGCCACTATGGGCTTTATTTCAGGCATCTGGTGGGTATCTGGGAAGAATATTTTTTTCTATTTTTAGTTCTGGTGGTCCAAGCAGAAACATCTGAACAAATAGACAACAGACTTTACTGACGATTCTACAAACCAAGTTTCATTAACAGTCAATATAATATGAGAAGAAGCTGTTTAAAGGTTTTTCAATTTTCAGCTCTGACAATCTCTTATGAGACTCAGCAGCACAATTTGAAAAGGGTTGCTATAGACCAAGTCTGGTGACAATCCATCCAGCGATTCATTTGGCAAAGTACTTTAGAGTTTTCATTTTTATTTTTTTAGCACTGGCAGTCCTTAAAAGAACCAAACAAAACCAACTGAATAAAATTTAGAGATGACCTTCAAAGGACACCTTAGACCATGTTCAGTAATGACCCATCAAGAGATTAATGAGAAGACGCCATTCAAAGTTGGGTTTTTTTGCTATTTTTTTAGCTCTGAGGACCCCTAAAAGGAACCAAGCTGAACCAGGTGAACAAAACTGAGAGAGGTCAAAAAAGCAAGGATGGTTCTGACATCCATCCTGTGGTTCATGAGAAGAAATTGATTACAGCAAAATGCTAACACTTGAGGACAGACAACACCCATAGCACCATCACCTCAACCTCAAGTGAGTTACTGCAAATTAAGTGTTTGTTTTTTTTAATGTTTCTCCTAAAGCTAGTAGCTGTAGACCACTTACTGTAAAAGCTTGGTTAGAGTTTAACTAATATGAAATACTGAGTATGTTCACCAGGCTTTATATTTATGAGATTGTAAAGAAGTTATCCCGCTTGTTTTGACTTTTTAATAAGCCAGTATTAGCTCAGGGATAAATTTTTATGTGGTGAAGGAACTTATGAAAATAGTGAAAATTAAACCCTCACATACATTTCTCCCTTAACAGTAACAAAAGCCATCATTATAATAATCAGACTACAACTCGTTTAAATGGGTCAACCGTGTTGTTGTACTTATAAAATAGACTGGCTCAGTTTATTGGTTGGTCAGGGCTAGGGATGTGTATTGTATTTTGCCATCGAAATATTTCTATAAAATGCTTCTTCCCCTTCAGTTGGGATCCGTCCATGTTTTCAAACACGTTTGTTTATTTTATGGACTGTACAAACTAAACAGATTATACGCTAAATCATTACATAATTGTAAAAATAATCCGGTTAAAAATAGCCACTCTTTTTGTCCATAATATTATGCTCTTACATAACAGTTGCACGGACAATGACTTTGGACATGGTTATTATAAATAATATCAATACTGGCATTACTGCTGTAATTATATGACATATTTTATTCATAGGCCAGGTTATAATCTAGGTTAAAACTACCATAAAGCTTTTCTGCTTGCTATTAGGTCATGAACAATTCAATATCAACAGTTCAGTTAGTAGGCCTACCATGTCAAGCAACAATTTCCATACAATTATTAACTTATTCTCCAATGCAATTTCTTAATCCCACCGTAGACAAATAGAAATAATTGTTGATTGTCATTACATACCGGTATCCACTATTTTAAACTCCTACAGAGATGATGTGTCTGACACAATTCACAATTTTATTGAATTCTGCCTAGAAAACACCTGCCTTATCTCAGGATCTGGGCATCATGTGTAGTATTATATGCTGAAGGTGCATACTGAAGTATCTGGCTTGAAGGTAACTGTATAGGTGGTACCAAGGCTCTGCTGAGTCACCACAAAACCAGTTGCCCGAGAACCAGATGTTTCAATCCGCACCTTTTACCGGTGATGGATTCTTTTTTTTGCATACAACATTCTTCAGAAAATAGAAGAAATAAAATTAAACAAATGCTTTACTTTTAAGCACTATTTCATTATAGAAGGGTATGAATTTATGCATTCATTCATAAATTACTCCGAAAGACTCATCTTACATCCCAGGGTGTAAGCACTACCAAAAACACAGGAAAATCCTGTCTGGCATGCAAGAAATAAGGACCTTTCATGCTTGCCTGTGTAAGATGGGGCTTCCCTACTCAATGGACAGTGTCGAATGAAAAACCTAGCAGTAGAGAAATTTTTTGTTCATGCTGTCCCAAGGAATGGGAAAACAACTGTCATTCACAGACAGGCATGTAGTATCATTCTTCTTGCCTATCATGTTTAAAACAGATTGCAATGACAAATAGATACGAGTATTTCCTGGCACTCATAAAGTCATATATATTCTAGGACGTTATTATAGAGCTATTACTATGTAACGTCATCTAGTTGGTGTATACTATTTTAGATGAGATTTTTCCCTATGGAAAGACAGGATTATCTATCCCTGGCATGTCATCGGACAAATGTACAATTTCCCCGTTAGGTAGGCAATAATGTTGTTTTCTACTCTCTCTTCTACGCACCCCAAATATGGAATAATGTGTAAAAGTGTACTTAGACTGGAACTTAATTCCAAGGGACCAAGCATTTTAATTCAAGATAACCTAAATTAAACTAGATCACAAAGTGTTGCAGTAACATCATATGTATGTATAATTATGCACACATGAAATATGTAATTTATATACATTCTACATTTTGATATGAATTTAAAACAAACCATTCAGAGTTTATATCTATCATATATTTTCAACCCAAGATTACGCATTAAATTTTACTTAGTAAACATGATGTTACGTTGACACATTGAGATGTAAATGTATAGGATTTAGACTCATGTACCTTCAAATTTACACCGATACAACCAAATTTGCAATAAGTCGAAATTCACTTGAATGGAAAAAAAAATACAAATGTTAAGAAGAAATTCTGTCAGGACTTGAAAAATGCTTCAATAGCCCAGATTTTAAGATAAGCGAAAGCCAGATACTCAGTTTCAAATGTATGTATGCTACTCCTTCATAGTCTAATCAAAACTGTCATTTCCCTGATGCCACTAAAATCAATTTAGAATTAAAGATGATGAATTTTGAAGCTGACACTATCTGATTCCTAGGCATTTTTATTCAGACTTTCCCTGCTAAATTTCTATAATGAACTTGTCCATCTTCCAATATGGAGAGTACCATTAATTGTTAAAAGGGGTGCATACCAAAACGATACTGACTGAATGGCGAACAGTGCAGATCTTGATCAGACTGCACAGATGTGCAGGCTGATCATGACCTGCACTGGTTGCAAAGGCAGAATCAATCGTGTCCAGCATGATAAGGGAAGCCATTCTAGTTTTAGAGGAACGTCTGTCCATTTTTTGCAACATATATGGACAAACTAATTCAATCCCTTGTCCCAATCCAAAGTCTGGCAGAAAATGAGGATGCTAATCATGCAGTATACTCCTGGGAAGGTAATTCTACCACGCACATTGAATGTACAAAATAAACCTAGGTTAAACCTAACTGTAACCTGTACTCAGTATATGTGTGCGTACATCCAATAGGTGCAAACTAATGCTTGCGTATAAACAAGCCCAGTAACCTCTCCAAAGACAACAAGAGCTGTCCGTAAGACAGCCAAGCTCGACTATTCGAAATATTGTCACAGAAGCAGGAAATTATTACCCAAAATGTTAAATATCAAAAGAGTTTTAAGTTCGAAACGGGACATAATTTGACCAAAATGCATATCAGAGTTATGGGACTTGATGCTATCAACTAGTTTAATAACCCCGAAGAAACATGTTAAGTTTCAATTCCATATCTGCATTAGTTTTGGAGATAGTAACTTGCATGTAAAACTTTAACCAGAATTTTCTAAGTCCAAAAGGGGGCATAATTTGCTCAAAATACATGTTAAGAGTTATGGAACTTGACCCAGTGAGGTTGGTAACTGACCTAGAAAAAGAATAAATAAGTTTCAAAGCTATATGCCTTTTGGTTATAGCTGTATGTACTTGCACGCAAAACTTTAACCAGGATTTTCTAAGTCCAAAAGGGGGCATAATTTGCCCAAAATACATGTCAGAGTTATGGGACTTGATTCTATCAACTAGTTTTATAACCCCGAAGACACATGTAAAATTTCAATTTAATATCTGCATTAGTTTTGGAGATAGTAACTTGCATGTAAAACTTTAACCAGGATTTTCTAAGTCCAAAAGGGGGCATAATTTGCTCAAAATACATGTCAGAGTTATGGGACTTGGCCCAGTGAGGTAGGTAATTGATCTAGAAAAAGAAAAAATAAGTTTCAAATCAATATGCCTTTTAGTAATAGCTGCATGTACTTGCACGCAAAACTTTAACCAGAATTTTCTAAGTCCAAAAGGGGGCATAATTTGGCCAAAATACATGTCAGAGTTATGGGACTTGACCCAGTGAGGTAGGTAATTGATCTAGAAAAAGAAAAAACAAGTTTCAAATCTATATGCCTTTTAGTAATAGCTGTATGTACTTGCACGCAAAACTTTAACCAAAATTTTCTAAGTACAAAAGGGGGCATAATTTGGCCAAAATGAAGGTCAGAGTTATGGGACTTGGTGCTATCAACTAGTTTTATAACCCCGAAGACACATGTGAAGTTTCAATTCAATATCTGCATTAGTTTTGGAGATAGTAACTTGCATGTAAAACTTTAACCAGAATTTTCTAAGTCCAAAAGGGGGCATAATTTGCTCAAAATACATGTTAGAGTTATGGAACTTGACCCAGTGAGGTTGGTAATTGACCTAGAAAAAGAATAAATAAGTTTCAAAGCTATATGCCTTTAAATGATAGCTGTATGTACTTGCATGCAAAAACTTAACCAAGGTGTGATGCCGACGCCGACGCCGACGCCAGGGTGAGTAGAATAGCTAGACTATTCTTTGAATAGTCGAGCTAAAAATCAATAAATAATAATTTATTGTGACGAAAGATGATTTACAACTTCCTGTTCAGTGATAACTCCCATTACCACATGTATGTGACACACTTCCTCTAAATATCTGCATTTAGTTTAAGGGTAGTGATTACTTTCACTTCCAGTGATATTGATAAACTGCAGGGTTTTTTTTTATTCTATAGCAGAGGCCAAATATCGGCCTCGTCCCCCAGCCAAGGATTTCCCCTACCGCAGTCGAAATTCCCCTACGTCCGAAATTCCCCCCTCCAAAATCGTAAACAAAGCAATGGAGATTACTCCCTGCGATTTTCCCGACCGAATATCGGACCCGTTCACAACTGCAGACGGTCTTTCACAATTTTCAATGGGTGTGAAAACCTTTAGAAATAGTGGAAAAATGTTAGAAGAGCGTTCAGTGGACCCGAGGTTCCGGTTTTGACCAGCGAAAATCGATAAAAACTCGTATCTGACCCGCACATAATATGACGTGGGTGTCTGCTTGTCTCGCGGTAATACTCTTTGATGCGTAACGAGTTCGAAAGCTCTGCCCCTTGTCAATCAAAATCCCAGTGAACTTCATACTGTTTGTCAACACCAGCGTAAGTATGACAGTAGGCGGAGCGTCGTATGTTAATCAGCTACTGACAGATGTCAATCACGCCACGCGCGGACTGACACGTGGTTATCATCAGTATGTAATATAGATGATTGATAAACAATGCAGCGTCAGATTATCGTGTTTGTACCTCTTGTTAATTAGCGGTAACAGCTTATGCTGTATTGTGTAATATGTGTTGTTAATTTAAAGTAATTATTTTATGTGCTTGATTCGATTAAATAAGCCGGTCGGCCGTTACGTAAATTTATTATCTTTGCCAAGGTATTTTGCTAGAGCAAAATAAAATATAAATGTTTTAAGTAATCAGATATTATAAGTATGGAATAGTTCTGGTGAAAAGATGAAATTTTATCAAGAATTTTTAATGTTTGCTTTCGTTTTTTTCATATTTGTCACATATTTTCGCGATCGTGATTTTCGGACTTTTTTATCCTTTCTTAAGAGATTTTCTAGTACAATTGAAATAACAAGAGGACCATGATGGTCCTGAATCGCTCACCTCTTCCCACATGACCCAGTTTTGAGTATGACGTCGTTTTTTCTATTATTTGACATAGTGACCTAGTTTTTGAGCTCATGTGACCCAGTTTTGAACTTAACCTAGATATTATCAAGATAAAAATTCTGACCAATTTTCATGAAGATCCATTGAAAAATATGGTCTCTAGTGAGGTCACAAGGTTTTTCTATTATTTGACCTATTGACCTAGTTTTCGAAGGTACGTGACCCTGTTTTGAACTTTACCTAGATATCATCAAGGTGAACATTCTCACTAATTTTCATGAAGATCTCACCGCACGTGACCCAGTTTCGAAACTGAACTAGATATCATCAAGGTGAACATTCAGATCAATTTTCATGAAGATCCATTGAAAAATATGGCCTCTAGAGAGGTCAAAAGATTTTAATAATTTTAGACCTACTGACCTATTTTTTGACCGCACATGACCCTGTTTCGAACTTGACTAGATATCATCAAGATGAACATTCTGACCAATTTTCATGAAGATCTCATGAAATATATGGCCTCTAGAGAGGTCACAAGGTTTTTCTATTTTTAGACCTACCGACCTAGTTTTTGACCGCACGTGACCCAGTTTCGATCTTGACCTAGATATCATCAATATGAACATTCAGACCAACTTTCATACAGATCCCATGAAAAATATGGCCTTTAGAGAGGTCACAAGGTTTTTCTATTATTTGACCTACTGACCTAGTTTTTGACAGCACGTGACCCAGTTTCGAACTTGACCTAGATATCATCAAGGTGAACGTTCTGACCAATTTTCATGAAGATCTTGTGAAATATATGGCCTCTAGAGAGGTCACAAGGTTTTTCTATTTTTAGACCTACTGACCTAGTTTTTGATGGCACGTGACCCAGTTTCGATCTTGACCTAGATATCATCAATATGAACATTCAGACCAACTTTCATACAGATCCCATGAAAAATATGGCCTTTAGAGAGGTCACAAGGTTTTTCTATTATTTGACCTACTGACCTAGTTTTTGACAGCACGTGACCCAGTTTCGAACTTGACCTAGATATCATCAAGGTGAACGTTCTGACCAATTTTCATGAAGATCTTGTGAAATATATGGCCTCTAGAGAGGTCACAAGGTTTTTCTATTTTTAGACCTACTGACCTAGTTTTTGATGGCACGTGACCCAGTTTCGAACTAGACCTAGATATCATCAAGGTGAACATTTTGACCAATTTTCATGAAGATCTTGTCAAATATATGGCCTCTAGAGAGGTCACAAGGTTTTTCTATTTTTAGACCTACTGACCTAATTTTTGATGGCACGTGACCCAGTTTCGAACTTGACCTAGAAATCATCAAGGTGAACATTCTGACCAATTTTCATGAAGATCTTGTGAAATATATGGCCTCTAGAGAGGTCACAAGGTTTTTCTATTTTTAGACCTACTGACCTAGTTTTTGAAGGCACGTGACCCAGTTTCGAACTTGACCTAGATATCATCAAGATGAACATTCTGACCAACTTTCATAAAGATCCCATGAAAAATGTGACCTCTAGAGTGGTCACAAGCAAAAGTTTACGGACGGACGCACGCATGGACGGACGCACGGACGGACGACGGACACCGCGCGATCACAAAAGCTCACCTTGTCACTTTGTGACAGGTGAGCTAAAAAGCCAACAGAAGTATGCATTTAATAATAATATGATGACTCTTGCAAAAGCAACTCTTATTTTAAAGTATTTTTTTGTGAATAAAAGCATGTGATCTTTAAATATTCAATTATTTTAGCATTTCAACTCTCCCCACCCACCTTGTTACAATGATAAGTGAACATTAGTGCAAGTCCATCTATTGCTAAGTGACAGTGTGTATAGTTGCTAAAAGTTGCAAGAATATGTAATAAAAACATAGTTTAAAGTGTTTATTATGCATAATTGTAAATTCCCCCCTGAGTGAAAAAATCCCCCAAAACTGCTTGTCGCGCGCTATTTTCTTCCCCCCAATGACAGGCTGGGGCCTCTTCCCCCAGTCGTAAAAAAAAACCCTGAACTGGCTAGAACCAGTAGCTGGACAGGACCAGTTCCCAAACAAGTTTGATTTGGATTATTTAAATGTTTGTTAGAGAACAGATTTCATGAAATTTTTTATAATGATATCAGTGTGGGCAGTAGTGAGGTTGGGGTGGAATATGGGGTAACAGGATACTAAGAAACAAAATCAAACTAGAAATTGTGTCCATAGGACACGGATGCCCCCACATACTGTACAGTCCTCTATATAGGAAAAACTATCAAAGGGCCATAACTGAAGTATGCAAAGAAAAAATTCTTTTCTTTATGGTCATATGCACACCAAGCTTGTCCATCTTTGAAATTTGAAACAAATGAGACTTCTAGTGTGGGAGGAGGACACATAAGATTTTTCTCTATATTCCATATAGTTAAAACTATCAAAGGGCCACAACTGTGGTAAAAATAGTCCTTCAACTACATATCAAGCTTGTTGATCTGCAAATATTTTAAGCTAAACAGGCTTATAATGGGGGGGGGGGGGGGGGGGGGGGGGGGGGGGGGGGGGCAGGGTTGGACTAAAAGGAAGACACTAGAGTGTGTGACCTTGACCTCTGAACTAGGGATACACATTTTTTTAATATAATACTATAATTGATAAAAAATATAACAAAGCTTACAAGTAAAATTACCTGAAATTTTTGAACCTGACCTTTGACTAAATAAACTAAAAAACAATGAGGCCCTTCAACAGACTACAGGCAAACATCTAACATCTAATGAAGACTGACAGCCAATTAAAGAAATATTTGGCTGTCTTCATGAGCAGAAATTACTTTCAGTCTAGAGGCCATTAAGTCCTTGATCTTGGACCCATAAAAAAGGGGTCATCTAATCACCACATGTAATCATTCTATTAAGTTTGACAACTGTGGGACATACTGTTCTTCAGTTACTGCACAGAAAAACCAGTATCAGTTTCAAGATCACTGTGACCTCGTGACCCCCAAAACAAAAGTGTAACTGTCACCTTGACCATTGACCTAAAGACCCCTTAAATGATAGGGGTCACCTTCTGACCACATGCAAACATCCATACAGTTTGACGACTATTTTGTGACCTTGACCTTTGAATTACTGAGCCCCAAAATGATAGGGCTCATCTACTGACCATAAGCAGATGACCACTGTATGTCAAAGCAGTGTAAAAGCACTCTTAAGTTATTCAGAGTAAACTGTTTTCAGTCTGAAGGTCACTGTGAACTTGAACTCTGGCCTTATGGCCCTGACCTTTGGCCTTATGACCCTGACACAATGACTCCATAACAATGGCAGTCATCAAGTGACAACAGGCAATCATCATATTAAAATTAACAACTACGCAGCAGTATTCTTTAGTTACTAAGCTGAAACTGTTTTCAGTGTCAAGGTCACTATGACCGTAACCTTTTACCTATGGAGTCCCAAAATAATAGGGGTCATCTACAGGCAATCATCCTATCAGAATTAATGACTGTAAGCTAAAGCATTCTTTAGTTACTGAGCAGAAACTGTTTTCGGTGCCAAGGTCACCATGACCATAACCTTTTACCTATGGAGTCCCAAAATAAACCACAATAAACAATGACCACAGCTGTTGGCAAACGTGTTCCTGAGTTATCGAATGGAATCTATTTTCAGTCTCAACTTTATTTTGACCTTAAATTTTAACCTACAGACTCTTATTTCTTACCATCTCTGGACATGCCCACGGCGATACATTTCTTCAGCCTGCAGTACTGACACCGGTTCCTGTTCACTCGCATTATGTTACACTGCTGATTTTTCAGGCATGGTCTATACTGAATTTTCTGTTGTATACTCCTTCGGAAAAATCCCTGTAAATGAAAACAAAAACAATACAATAGTGCCTCTTATGCATGTCAACATAAGTAAATAGTGAGATAGAGTATTACTTATGACAAACAAGAGGGCCAAGATGGCCCTAGGTCGCTCACCTGAGTAACACTCCATAACAGTGTAAACATGTTTTACCTAGTGATTTCATGGAGACAAATATTCTGACCAATTTTCATTAAGATTGGACCAAAAAACGTGGCCTCTTGAGTGTAAACAAGCATTTTCTTTGATTTGACCTAATGACCTAGTTTTTTTACCCCACATGACCCAGATTGGAACTTGTCCAAAATTTCATGAAAACAAACATTCTGACAAAGTTTCGGGAAGATTGGAGGTAAAAGTGACCTCTAGAGTGTATACAAGCTTTTCCTTTGATTTGACCTCATGACCTAGTTTTTGACCCCATGTGACCCAGAACTGAAATCATGATAACAAACATTCGAAGTTTTATGAAGATAGAATCAAAAATGTGCCCCCTAGGGTGTAAACAAGCTTATTTGACCTGGTGACCTAGTTTTTGACCCCACATGACCCAGATAAAAATTCATACGAGATTTCATGCCAACAAAACATTCTGAACAGGTTTCATGCACATCAAATGAACAAGAGTGTTAACAAGCTTTTCCTTTGATTTGACCGGGTGACCTAGTTTTTGACCCCATATGACCCAGTTTCAAACTTGGCCTAGAAATCATCAAGATAAACATTGTTACCAAGTTTCATGAAGACAGGGTCATAAATGTGGCCTCTAGGTTGTTAACAAGCTTTTCCTTTGATCTGACCTGATGACCTAGTTTTTAACCCGACATAGCATGATGCCTAGAGATCATCAAGATAATCATTATGTGCAAGTTTGTATCAAATCAAAGCATAAATGAATATATGGCTGAAAGGGCCAGTAACTCTAGAACCCATGATGAAATCTAGCCAGTTTTCGAAAGGAACCGAGATCTTATTGTGACTTAAATTGTGTAAGTGTGATTAAAATCAAATATAAAATGTCACTTCTATCGTGTTCACAATGTAAAAATTAACAAATTTTGGCTCTTTCAGGGGTCAATCAGGGACCGTAACTCTGGAACCTATGATTGGATCTGACAGATTCATCATGGAATCCAAGATTTATTGTTGTTGAAAATATTTTGCAAGTTTGTATCAAATCAAACCATAAATGAAGTCTCTAATGATAAAGTATATGGCTGCAAAAGCCAAAATAGCAAATTTTGGCCATTTAAGGGGCCATAATTCTGGAACCCATGGGATCTGGCCAGTTTTCGAAAGGAACCGAGATATTATGCCAACACAAGTTGTGTGCAAGTTTGATTAAAGTTGATTGCAAAATGTGGTCTCTATCATGCTCACAAGCCAAAAATAGCAACTTTTGGCCCTTTAAGGGGCCATAACTCTGGAACCCACGATGGGATCTGCCCAGTTTTCAACAGGAACCGAGATTTATGCCAATACAAGTTTTGTGCAAGTTTGATTAAAGTTGATTGCAAAATGCGGTCTCTATCGTGTTCACAAGCCAAAAATAGCAAATTTTTGCCCTTTAAGGGGCCATAACTCTGGAACCCATGATGGGATCTGGCCAGTTTTCGAAAGGAACCAAGATATTATGCCAATACAAGTTGTGTGCAATAGGGATTTTTCTAGAGCGGAACAGCAGGGCGCAGCGCCCTGCCCATTTTTAGTGCCGCCCTTCTGCCCGAAATCGCCGCCCTTTTGCCTTTCTTCAGCACCCCTTCGCACTTTTAGCACCGCCCCTTTGACCATTAATGAAGTATTTCTAAACGAACTGCCCATCAATCAAAATACCATCCCAGATAATTGTCAATCGATACGAAGTTATGACATGCACCGACTATACACAGGTGCTGTGTATTTGCCAGAGGCATGTATGCAGTATCTGTATGCAGACGACGACCGATGAGTCGTAACAAACAACAATTAGATAGGTCAGCAATTAAAGCAGACTGCAAAACAGATTAAAAAAGGAGATAAAACATCTTAAAACAAAGTCTGCTGCTTATTAAATGCCGATTAATGACCAGTAATTATCGCCAATAAGCGTGGCACCTCGTGTCATTTTTGTTGTTCACAGTTTGATCTTGGTTGAAGATAACAGTCGATCTTTAATTAGTATCACTGCCTATCAAAATATCTATGATTTTGTTATATTTATTTCATCAAAATACTATTAAATTTCTATGATATTAATTTTGTTTTAAAAAAATAAACCACTCGATCTTTTACAGAACGTAACGGCAATCTCAGAATTTAGCGTAGACAGTCAGCGCGTAGAGTAGTTTCCCTTTACTAAAATGGCGAAAATCGTAAACAAAGTTATTTTGTTAAATTTGTAGTTGGAAAATTGTCTACACCTATGTATAATGTATATATGCACCCACGATTCGTGGGGGGTGGGTGTCCGGGGTAAAAAAAAATGTACATGAGTATCAACGGTACGTTCAGTAATATAATGAATGTATAATGACAGATTTGCACCAGAATTATTAAATTATTCAGTAGTATCTTTATGGTATATTTCTAATCCAGAAAACTTTCCAGACAAAAATAATGTATGCAAACATAAAACAAACTGCATGTATTTATAAATGATAAGCATGTTATATAGACAAACAGGTATTGATGCTTTTCCTGACATTAAGATTCATTTCAAATCTTTCTGCAGTACCTTACAATGTAGACATTACAACAAAAACCATGGAAATCTACCTTATGATTTTCGTAGACAAAGGTACGCCACGCGCAAAATGCACCCTGCCCCTTTTTAGCAGCACCCTGCCCTTTTTAGAGGTCTAGAAAAATCCCTAGTGCAAGTTTGATTAAAGTTAATTGCAAAATGTGGTTTCTATCGTGTTCACAAGCCAAAAATAGCAAATTTTGGCCCTTTAAGGGGCCATAACTCTGGAACCCATGATGGGATCTGAGCAGTTTTCGAAAGGAACTGAGATATTATGCCAATACAAGTTGTGTGCAAGTTTGATTAAAGTTAATTGCAAAATGTGGTCTTTATCGTGTTCACAAGAAATTGTGGACGGACGGACGACAGACTAAGGGCGATCACAAAAGCTCACCCTGTCAAATTAAAAAATTTTTGATTTCGATCAAAACTTTAAAGACCTGTCCACTGTGATGATCTGACATGCACTATACAGGTTTACAGGTTCTTTGCATTTTTACAAAGTTATGCACCTTTTTTGCATATTTTTATAATGTACTTGTTGGATTTTTGAAGCAACCGGGCTACAATATTTTTCCATTACAGCTTCCTTTGTTGTGGGGCTACTTTAAGATGCATGGCTCTATGGCTGTGTTTTGGGTGCTCTCTGCTTCCGGGAAATCTACCCTTACCTTTTATCTTGTTGTTTATGACTTGTAGAAATGTATAGAAATAGAAAATGTGAGATAAATTAATTAACCAATGACATCACCTTAAGTGACGTATTTAACAGTTTTGCAATACCACCGGACTTGTTTTTGTTTTAAAAGTTATGTATTTGATCTAAACATGTTAACTGGCTTGGTGACTGTTATGTCTTTACTTTCTATAGGATCAGCATTGCATTAGGTTAAAGTTGACAATGACATCACTTTAAGTGACGTATTTAAAAAAGGATCGTAATTTTGTTTCTTGTTGGGATTAACGTCCCACCGACCCAATTATAGGTCATACAGTGGTTTTCCAGCTTTGATAGTAGAAGAAGACTTCAGGTGCCCCTCTATGCTTTATTTCATCACAGGCAGGCACCTGTGTAGAACCACTGACCTTCTGTTAGCCAGCTTGATGGCTTCCTCACATGAAGAATTCAACACTCCCATGTGAGGCTCGAACCCACATCGGTAAGGGGCAAGTGATTTGAAGTCAGCAACCTTAACCACATGGCCATGGAGGCCCTTCATCATTTTGTAAAAATGCAAAATAGAGTTATGGAACCTGGGCAATGCATGTCAGATAATCACAGTGAATAAGTGTGTGAAGTTTCAATCCTTTCCCACAAGTGGTTTAATACTAAGATACCAGCTCACATACAAAAACAACCAAATCGGGATACCAACGATTGGGCGAGTGCAATAGCCCTATCTTTCTTCAAAGTTATTCTTCAAGCTAAAATGTTTTGTTTATTTCATTGTATTAAACCTGCAATTTAAATATTTAATTTATACACTGCCATATATTTACATATATTAACATACAACACCTTATGCATTTTGCACTAGTCCTAAACTAAATTACTGTTTCCCCTCCTGCTACATTTGTACCTACCCACAAAAGTTTGTTGGCCCTTCCCATTAAAACGAATACTATATTATTCCATTAGTTTTAGGTTATGTGGTTCTAATTAAAGTTACCCTTTGTATCAACTTGCTTTGTGCAATTAATTTAACAACGCTAAGAATGACTTGTAATTTAATTTTAAATGTGCGAATGATCAAGAATTTTTCATCTTGATGCTTCAAAAAATGAGCCCTATATTACTTGTAAGACTTCGGCCATACACAATCCCATTACTCACCTTACATCCCTCGCAAGCATGGACGCCATAATGGAAACCGCTGGCTTTGTCACCGCATACCCTGCACAACACAGTATCACCATCAAATTCTGAAATACAGAAATTATTTTATCTGCTACTGTAGACATAAAAGCTCTTAGCATGGCATTTATTTCACAATTAGATAATGATCAATTCAATGATCAAAAATATTTATTTGAGCCGTGCCATGGGAAAACCAACATAGTGGCTTTGCGACCAGCATGGATCCAGACCAGCCTGCGCATCCGCGCAGTCTGGTCAGGATCCATGCTGTTCGCTAACAGTTTCTCCAATTCCAATAGGCTTTAAAAGCGAACAGCATGGAGCCTGACCAGACTGCGCGGATGCGCAGGCTGGTCTGGATCCATGCTGGTCGCAAACCCACTATGTTGGTTTTCCCATGGCACGGCTCATTTTCATATCATTATAACTTAAATTCAATTAAAGGAACATTATATCATTAAATTTTGCTAAATCTAGAAAGCTTTACACCATATAGTGATCATACGATATCTAACTTATCTTATGCACATTGTTAGGTCCTCGCAATTTGAATTGATCAAGTTATGGACCCTATATTCACAGTTCAATGATTTCATGAATAATCAGCCCATGGGTAATTAACAACAACACAACCAGTAACAAAACTACACTTTGCAATAAACACTAAAGTTACGGTTAATTGTTAATTTTTTTAGGTTTTGCCTAAAACGGCTATTTTTTGTGATTAAATTCACCGATTCCCCCTATGGTTACTTTGCTTCTTTGTGTGAATTTAATTTAATGGATTGCTGCCACCACAGAATCTATAAAAATTATCCTCCACAAATATGTATCATCACAGTTACCACAGTAGTTGGTAGGCTACTCAAAGTTTCCACCAATATCTTGAAGCAACAGAATGCTTCCTGACTACCAACTGTTACCATACTGCCAGCCATTTTGAGAGTTAATATAATGCACAAGTAAACAGATGCTATAGTCTACGTGAGCATTCCGAATGTGTTTAAATTTTGGGTCACTTTTAATGTTTTACAGCTGATGACAACTAATACTCAAACATAAATTTAAAAATATTAGATTTTTTGTAAAATTTAACTATACATGGATAGTGTTAGTTCTGGCTTCCATAACTTAACTGTCGCTATTTTTATTTTCTGATGGTCTCGTCCATAACAGCATATAAACATCTCTGAAGCTGAAATTTTTTTGCTACTGCAGTGTATAACATTTACCTACATCTGCAAGTAAAAACAAAATATTTATAAGGATATCATACTTGGTCTTGAGATGCCAATTTTTGTCGAGAAAAGTATAGAGTTGCTCATTCCAACAGTCTCTTTACTTTATTGTAAGATGATGTAACATGGACTTTACATACCTAATACACCCCTGGGTGTTCACTGAAAATTTACTGACTAAATAGCGAACAGTGCACACCATGATCAGCCTGCACATCCTGACGTATGAGGACAGAAACAGGGTGATCATAACAGCTCACCTTGAGCATTTTGTGCTCAGGTGAGCTAAAAAGACAGTGTACATGTTGAAGCATTAGTCCTATTTTTTATTTCCTAATTTTTGGTTCAAACACCTGTGTACACTGTACCAATCACTCACAATGCATCTACAGCCTATTTACTTACCAAGCAAGGGAATATCAGATTGCCTGCGCGAGGCAAAATACCAAGGCAACCTGTATCCCTCCAATTGTCTCCAAACATGATATTCCACCAAATTATTTGTCTTCCAATTCTCCATATTCATTATTCAATTGTGAATTTTAAAAAAAAAAAGATTTACGAGAACCTGTCTATCCTTCAAATAGAATGAAAATCTCCAAACATACTGTCAACAAAAAATACGATGTCCACAAAACTGTCCAATTTAGAATATCTAAGCCTTTTTGAATCAAGCCAAGTTTTCTACCAGGCTTTTCATAGAATCAGCTAACTATCTGAGGAAAATATTTTGAAGATTCAAAGATGAACAGCATTTGACTAAAACTAGCAAATTCAGAGAATTTATATCCTATGCCAAAAAAGTTGTTCTGCGAATGAGAGGACTATATTTTGAAAGATATTTAATTTCCAAATATACATGTATACAAGTTATGCACAAAAGAACCATGCACTGGTTTGCTGCTTCCAACTTTTTTTTACAAAATCAAGGTGTGTGTGTGTGGGGGGGGGACTCTGTCCTATAGTGATTTATATTACATTTAGTTTCATGAAGACCCATCAATGGGTTCCACTATTTTGCGGATTTTATTAATTTTAAAACAAAGGGCAGTAACTCTGCAGTTATTGAAGAGATCCTTAGGGTTACACATTAAACCAGAATCCACTTAAAAACCGGAATACACTTTCCATAACTGGAATACACCTGTATTTTTTAATTTCGTTATTTATGTTATATATGCATGAATTCTGTCAAAAATCCTTCAAAAATACCTTTAATTTAAAAATATACAGGTGTATTCCGGTTATGGAGAGTGTATTCCAGTTTTTAGGTGTATTCCAGTTTAATGTGTGACCAGATCCTTATGTAATTTGAGCATACACTATTGCCCTATGGAGAAATTGCAATTTTGTGGGAATTAATGGATTTCTTTATTTTACTTTTTTCACAATCAATAAAATAATATCAAAATTCTACAGTAAAGACTTTTAACTTAATAAACAATAAATAGATTTCCTACCAGTAAAAATTTCACAAAGCAAAAGAACATACATGTAAGGATGTCATGTAACCTGGCGTAACTGTCAACTTTTCACAACCTATATTTATATAAATATGAAGTGTCATCCTCAAGTTTTATTTTAAATATCATGATTAAATGTTGTTAGTACTTGCATGAAATTAATCAATGCTATAAGGCTACTCTTTGAAAATGAAGTTACTTAGTCTTGTTCTTATCGTATAAAGCTGAAAATATTTAATTCAAAAAAGAAAAAGTACATACCTTTCTGCCAAGGACCTTATCTATTATCTGATTAATAAATCTACATGTATACTACCTTGTTATTTTTTATATATATTTTCAACCTAAATACAGAAATTTAAAGCCTTAACTATAGGTGGTAGAAATTAAAAGTCACTTTGAACCTTCAAAACATCTTCATTAAGAAACTATTACAACAAATTAAATTAGTTTGCTAAAAACATCTCAGTATAAAGTACAGAACTCCAAGAAATAAACTTGAGTTTCCTCTAATTTAAATATACAGAGTCTGGCTCCAATATGTAAATACTTCCTTTATATATATCATAACAAAGTGATCAGCCTATCCCCCAAATGACTTGCGAAAGTAACTATTAGCACCTTAACTTGTTCACCGTAATTTTCATAAAGTTGACATTTCCAGTCACTTTTGGATATGACACACACAAAGAAAATTCAGGTAACATTTTCCTTATTATCTGATGGATTTTCATAAAATAAAGTGTGTCGGAGACAGCAAAACAAGGAGTGCTTTCCATTGCTTAAAGCATCTGCCACCAGTTCTCAGTACTTTTCTCAGACGCTTCGCCCAGCTGCTTTTTGTTGACTAACTGAGAAGACAACATACACACTCACACTTGGGCAGTTTAGAATATGAGTGACAGAAGTTGAAGAACCATTGCAATTACACAGACATCCAAGAGCAGATTAAATTTTGGGGTTTCACCATTCAGGCTAGATAAGAACATATTACTTTGCATTTTAGACAGCATTTTTTTTTTGAAATGAACAAATATGCTGGAGTAATATAAGTAATTTTATCTTTTTCAATCATAGGTCATTATTATAATGACTTCTCAATGAAAATCCACAAGATTTAGAATTTCAGTTCTGTTTCAATATAAATTTTATAACCAGTCTATGAACTAAGCAACATGGTAGAATCTATTACTTAAATGAGTCTGGTAAATAGACCTCTAGACCCAGACTCTAGACAACCCATATAAGGTTACTGAAACTCTAACAACCCTTAAAGGAAGGGTTGAATCCATTTTATTTCTTGCATAAATCACCATGACTAAAGTAAATCACTGTTAAAACTTCATATTCAGTATGTCTCCAACCGTAATGTGAGCTGTTTACAAAAAAAAAAAAACAGTAATAACGGCAACTTCAGGACAACTTATGCAAAAATTAAAATTCCCCAATTGGATATAAACACACATCCAAGTGATACTAACTAAAGGGTTGGGTTATGTTTAACGTGCACACTCAATGCGTTTTTACATTCAACATGTGAGAATTAATACCTTCCTGACATCTAATTATTGCTTATCCCAAGCAATTACCATATACCCCAGTAATACAGTACATATATATAAATAACTTTTAAACCTCTACTAGGTCTGGCTATTGATCAGGTCGGATATCCGGGCACTTCAGCGTATCGCGTTGCGTAGCAACAAGCGGAGGTGACAGCAAACGCTAAATTGTAATTGAAAAGCGTTTCATGTTTCACTAGTGCTGGTTGTTTTTCTCTGCTTAAAGTAAAATTTTGGGCAATATTAATAAGTCAGTGAATTTATAATGTAATGCTGTTCCAGAAATCACTCCCGAGAAAGAAACCTTTCTTTTTTAGGTTTCAGACGTGATATTCATCATTGATCCGTGTAAGCTGCAAGGTCTCATATTTGTGACGGACTGGATGAAAATTATAATTTAAAAAATCGGAGGTCTTTTTAAAGTAAATAAAACAGAAAATCTATTTCATCTAATTAGGTTTCTCCATTCGTTTCACTTTTCTCGTTCTATTTAGTAGCCTGCCATTAAAATAGATCTAGTTCTGAAAGCCAGAAAGCTTATACTGTGGTGTCAAAAGTGATTCAGTCACTCCAAATTTAATCAGATCAACACCTCTTACCTAAATTCTCATTCGTATGAAATTTAATGAGAGGTGTCATAATTTAAAGCTTAATAGCACATTATGCGTAAATACTGGAGAAGGGATTTTTTTTCTCCCTCGAAGGGTATCAGGATCACAATAGCATTTATAACACAAGGCGGTTTTTTATATGTTACAATTGTTTTAAATGTAATATGACATCTAGAGCTACTGTGTTACACGCGGAGATAAAATGATATATATAATAACTGCATGCTAGTTTCTTTTTTACGAAAAGCCAGGACGTATCAATAAATTGATGACTTCCAATTACGAAAATACTAAAAAAAAATACTGATCTCTGTTTTGTCAATTATTTAAAACTGAGAACGATAATTTGCACGCTTTGTCTAGAATAATGTTAGTCATTTCTTGTAGTTTTCAATATCCATTTTTTTTTTTGTTAATTGTTAGACTGTCACAATTGACTGCTTCCACATACCACAAAATTAAAACATTCATTCCAGTCATAAATCACTATGGAAACCAATCAGTATGTGGTATATTGATGAAAATCAGTTTTGACCAGTTCCTAATGACTATCACTTTTTAATAGATTGATTTCCTGTTTGTTTTATCCCTCTGATGTACCCCTTCGGGGCCTTATGGTAATTTCCTGTCTTATCCGTTTGATGTATGCCTTCAGGGTCTATGATATTTGGAAGATGCACATTATTGTTATTTGCGTGTCCATTGACAAAGGGATTAATAGAGCTACTACATAAAAAAAACTTTAACCAATACACATGCCCGAACATTTAGTTCATTTGAAACTTTAAAATTAATTCACCAAACTATTTTTTGGCTGGAAGGACATTTCTTCAAAAAAAAAAAAAAAAAATGTTTGCAATAAGATTACATATAGAATAAAGTATAAGTTTTCAACTTTATTTAAATGACTTTCATACTTAATGTACTTCGACATTATAGCATTTTACATTAACTAAATAAAATATATCGCACAAAGTACATTTCAGAAAATGGCAACAATATAATTATTTCAGAGCATTAAAACATTTAGAAAATCAGCTTATTTAAAAAAGACATAAAAATATCA
Organism: Mercenaria mercenaria; assembly: GCF_021730395.1. Lineage (NCBI taxonomy): Eukaryota > Metazoa > Mollusca > Bivalvia > Venerida > Veneridae > Mercenaria > Mercenaria mercenaria. The sequence continues at coordinate 8,192,454 of NC_069378.1, forward strand.
GAAAATTAATTTACTATTTATTTGATCTGTTCTTTCTTAAAAAGAAAAAAAAATCAAGACACTTGAAAGAGATGAAAGAAACAACTGCTACGATTTCAAGCAAAGAAGTTGAATAAAAAAAATGTTTTGTTCTCAGATATTTAGTTTAGATTAATATATATATAGCAAACTGAGAAAATGTTGAATAAGCTTGGAAACTTGTTTTAATTATATCTGATCCGTAGCGCCGAAGAGCAGACAATACATAATCTGTCACTTTTTCCAGACCGTTTTAAAATGCCACAAAATCAGTTATCACAAAAACCCTACTTTTTTTGAAAAATATATAGATTGTACCATAGCGTAAGGACTGCAGATGATAAAAAAGATGACTCTTGATTTGTTTTATTTGAGAATTAAAACATCACAACCCACACCGCTAGTTAATTCGCTACGAATTGCGAGGTCCTGCTTTCACCTCCAAGGTAATTTGCATAATCGATTGCTCCGGATGTGACGTCACGCCGACCTGATCAATTAGACTAGTAGACCCCTTACTACTTGCAATAGAGCTGGTTCATTAGTATAAAACTTTATATTTTCAACATTAACACATTCCTTACCTAAACCATCAAGGCTGGCTTCCTTGCCCATTATAACAGACATGACCAGCTAGACAACACGTCAAGATGTTGACAGGTAAGCTAGTCTCACCCTTCGTGATCCTCTTTGAACGACCTTGAACTTGGGAAAATGTCAAAGGGGCCTCTCTTGACAAACAGTCTGTTGTTTACGTCAATTTTCTTTGCATAAACCATTCCAAATCTTAAAATAATACAAAATAAGCATTATACATTCTTAAGACGTCACTCTCCTGTGTTAAAAACGTCAGTTTAACTATATTTCCCAGTGCCCTAATTCTCTTAAAGTTGTTTACCCACGCCAAGAAAACACCGGTTTCTTGTTTTTCTAGCCAATTACAGATCAATTACGTGCAATATGTCAAAAACACACGCGTCACAAACAAACTTATCTTACCAGACAAAGATTCCATCACAAGTCTTTTAATTTCTCATTTTGTTTCGATTGGAAAATGTTGAAATTGTGTCTAAAAATCACATAATATGTGTATCCATTTGTTACCACACCGCGTTGAACTTTCGTTGACAGACTGACCTATTTATCAGACATGACTGACCCACTTTTACTTCATAAGAGGAGAGCTTTGATTGGCTGATGAAAAGTTGTTTGTGTATTCACTCTTTCTGAAATGATGATTTTAAATTGTTTTGATTTTTGTTTCTATAATTATTCAAAAATATAACAGTGTCCACAGTTTAAATGACTCATTATAAATGCTGAATAGACAAGAACTTCAGAATATAGGTCAAAAGCTGTAACCAATCAAAATAGTCGTTATGAATGACTGAGTGTCTAGGGAAAAATATGAGCCGTAAGAAGTAAACAACTATTTATGGTAACACGGTCCAAATAAATCCATTGGATGTAATAAATATAGGTCTCTTTGAATGAGATTGTTAACACAAATAGCACTTTTAATTATTTCATAGGAGAAAATGTCTTTCAAACCTCAAAATTAAAATGTTCTGTTGTTATATATATTATATATATATAATAATTAATATATATACAGTATCATAAATCTAGGCGTACGTGACTTACAGTACTGCGATGTCGGCATTGCATTGCTGTACCGCCGGGAGTTGTCCATGTGTTATGGCTCCATGATTGTAAATTGTTATTCTTTCAAACTCGTGCTCTCTTTTTTTTTCATACCGGACTTAAAGTGACCACTGTACCTGTTTGCCTTTCTAAGAAAGCTGGGAGAGAGAAAATCTATTATATAAAACACTTGACCTAAATTCTTTAATATTTGAAAAGGCAGTGGCTAGGTAGCCGGTTCCCTAGACCTTTAGTCTACGTAGTCGGTAATGAAGTATTTCGACCCCCATAGAATAATGACCCCCCGGTCATTATTCTATAGAAAAAGTGACCCCCCGGTCATAGTATTATGACCTCCAGATCATAGTACTATGACTCCCCCACGTGAAGTAAACTGAACCTCACGAAGAATATTGACTCCCACAAAAAAACGACCCCCGGTCATTTGGTCAAATTTAGTGATAACTCATGTATCTAAGGCCTAATTGCTGCATTTTATGCCCCCACTCGGGGGAGGGGGCATATAGATTTGCCCTTGTCCGTCCGTCCGTCCGTCCTTCCGTTTGACCATTAACCCCAGATGCCATCACTTGACACAGAAATCAAAGCATTCCGCAACGGGAAAAGGGATTCTATTTCTAGACGCTGTATCTTGGTGTATACATTTTTTTTCAGGAAAATAACAATTCACAATACGTTCACAAAACACACCAGTGTAAATAATCCCTGCAAACTTCGATATGAAGGTATTCTTCAGAAGAAAACTGCACAAGAAACTGCTAGCATAGAACTTAGTATCAATAAAAGTTGCAATACTTAGCAGTGGCAGTAAAGTACGGTAGCGGCAACAATAGAAAGTAGTAGAATCTAGTAGTAGTAGTAGTAGTAGCAGTGGCAGTGGTAGTGGCAGTTGCAGTAGCAGCAGCAGCAGCAGCAGCAGCAGAGGAATAAGTGACAGCAACAACAGCAGCAGGAGAAGAAGAGTTAGATGTACAAGACGTATTAGTGGAAGCAGGTATAGTGGTATCAGTAGTAGCAGTTGCAATAGTAGTAGTAGTAGTAGTAGTAGTAGTAGTAGTAGAATAAGAAGTACATGTAGTAATAGCAATAGAAGTAGCGACACCAGTAGTAGTAGTACAATCAAAATGTTAACTATTGACAATGGAGAGTATTAGAGTTGTAGATATAGTAAAATTGTCCGTTAGGTTTGGTGGGGATCACTTTTTAATAGATATTATCGTCGAAAATCTTTTTAGGAGCCGGTGTTTTACACGGAAAGAGTAACTTTTTTAAATAGAATAATGTCCGGGAATCGATATTGTATGAGAGTTCGAATGTAGTAATTTCGGCAGTGAGTATTTTACATGGAAGGAGTCACTTTTTCTATAGAATAATAACCGGGGTCGTTATTCTATGAGATTCGAAGGGAGTCATCTTTAGGGAGTCAGTATTTTACTTGGAGGGGTCAGTTTTTCTATAGAATAATGACCGGGGGTCGTTATTCTATAGAGTTTTCAAAGGGAGTCAGTTTTTTATAAGGGGAGTCAATATTTTACAGGAAAGGAGTCACATTTTCTATAGAATAATGACCGGGGGTCGTTATTCTATGGGGGTCGAATTACTTCATTACAGCCGGCTACCTTTACTTACATGTTCATATATGATATGTATATATATAGCCGGCTACCTAGACCTTTTAGCTCTCATCGGTACTTTTTCCAACTAGTGTTTCACGTTTAACTGAAAACAAGCAGTGAGACAGGAGCCCACACGTGTATTCTTCCAGCCACAAATACTTGTTCAGTGTTATTCTTTGTCATTAATGTAAACACTTCTGTACAGCTGACGAGGGACTGTCGTTTTTGTAGAATTTCTATCAATGGTAAAATCTTGTACAAAACGACTCCTGAGCACGTTTGCAGCAAAATGTAAGTCTGACACTGTCAAGCAAAAACATTTTCTCTGTAATCGATGATTTTTCATTGCAAGCATACAAAATAATCGACCAAAAATGACTCCAACGCAGTGTGCGATGGGTGCAGTTGCAACGCATTACGATGGATCTTGTTTCTTTAATGTTCGTTATGGACTTTAAATTGGAGTAAACAGCATTTTCCCAGAATTTTGTTTGGGTAGGGCCATGAAATCACTTTGACATTAGATAGCAACAGGAACTGAAAGTTTAGAATAGATATGAGAATGATTTGCAAATCCGTAAATACAAAATATCAAGTGACAATATTGATTTTCTGATTAAATGCTGACCACTTGCGACTTCTGCATCGTATGATAAACCAACTTGACTAAAGTACAATACAATTACTAATATGTAGCATACCATATCAAAATGCCATTGAGCAGCTGTGTTATAGGAGTTAAGACTTTTTACAAGTAGGCTAATTCACCTCTTCTTCAGCAATATCCTGTTATTTTTAGACGTCACTACAGAATCTCAAAGTGTCAAGGAAAAAAGATTAGATTTTTTTCGTAGTGACAAGATGGCATATTTAATTGCTCTTCGTCCGCCGTCCGTCAGTCGTCTGTCCGTCCGTCGTCCGTCCATAATTTCTTGTGAACACGATGGAGACCTCATTTTTCACCAGATTTTAATCCCTGAATGAGCCAAAATGTTCACCTTATGAGCATGATCGCAGTGACATTTTACTTTCGACTTTAACCACACTTATACACAAATTAAGTCACAATAAGATCTCGGTTCCTATTGAAAATCAGCTAAATTCCATCATATGTTCAAGAGATACAGTCCCTGAAACGGGCAAATTTTCTATTCTGGGCCTCTCAGTTATTCTTGGATTTGATACAAACTTGCATCAATGTGCCCTATCATGTGATCGCGCAACGTCATTTTGAGCTCGAAAGTGACAAGATGACATTATTTGATTGCTCTTCGTCCGTCGTTTAGGTGATTAAGTGATTAGGCACACTGTGCATGGAATTTTTATCTTAATAATCTCTAGGTCAAGTTTGAAACTTTGTCATGTGGGGTCAAAAACTAGGCCACCAGGTCAAATCAAAGGAAAAGCTTGTTAACACCATACGCCACATTCATGGCCTTATCTTTAGTGATGTTTATCTTGATAATTCTAAAGCTAAGTTTAACATTGAAACATAAACGGTGAAACAAAGTTCAACTAACTAACAACAGCCAAGCACACAGAAATGTTACAATAAATAAAAGACAAAAACTTCATTCACCTATGAAAACTGTCACAGCGCCAATCAAATATATTAAGAGACCTCATTGTTCTAGTGCCAAGAGGACGCAAAGAATAAACTCATTTCAGTCATTCTTATTATAACAACTGAAGAGAAATTACAGCTGGGAACATACTTAAATATGCTAAACATGATTAAAAAACTATAAAAATGACAAATGGTTGCAAAATGTGCAGTGTGTTGGAGAATATTCCCCCGCCCACACCCCAATGCGTACCTGATTTCGATATTATGTGGCCAAAACAAACAAAAAAGGACAGCAGAAACACTGTCAGTTTGTATATTAGATAAGTTGGTCTGTCCTGTGATGTAAAAGTCGCATGTGGTAAGCATTTAATCAAACAATCGATATTGTCAGTTAGTATTTTGTATATATTAAGGGAAAAGGAAAATGAAGAAAACCTTCATGCGTTAATATGAATAATCATAACTGAGGTGTATTTAGTACGAAAGAACATGGCGTTATTATTTGGCAGCTGACTTAGTAAAATAATTATGGTTTAAAATAAAGCTTTTCGTGTATGTATTCAACATAACGGAAGTGCAAGTCAATAGCATATTATTACTAAACATTAAAATTCTATTGCTGTCTGATGTCAAAGTGATTTCACGGACCTACCCCAATCAAAATCAGTGGAAAATGCTGTTTACTTAAGTTAGAAGTCCATAACGAACATTAAAGAAACAAGATCCACCGTAATGCGTTGCAAATGTACCCACCGCACACTGCGTTGGAATCATTTTTGGTTGAGTTTTTCATATCCCTGTAATGAAAATTCACCTGTTACGAAGAAATAGTTTTTGCTTGACAGTGCCGTACTTACGATTTGCTGCAAACGTGCTCAGGGGTCGTTTTGTACAAGATTTTACCATTTTTGATGGGAATTCTACAAAAACGGCAGTCCCTCGTCAAACTGTACAGAAGTGTTTACATTAATGACAAAGAATTGCACTGAGCAAGTGTTTGTGGTTGGAAGAGTACACATGTGGGCTCCTGCCTCACTGGTTGTTTTCAGTCAAACGTGAAAAACTCATTAGAAAACTTATAGATGACAGCATAAATGTAGTCAGTCGTTGGAACCACCGCTTCTGCGAAAGCTATGGCCAGTGTGATATTAACACGAAAAGAACATGCGCTAACGCTATTCTAGCACAAATCGCGTAAAAACCGAGTAAATGAATACAGGAATAATGTATTACTTTATTTATTTATGTCTCTGATGAATATAATATTATTGTTCCCCAACGTCATTAAATTTCCCAGAAATGCGCGGCAAAGTCTACGTGTTTATTTTCACGTTGACGTCATTTCCTTTTGGCGCCGTAATGCGTTTACGCTTTACCGCGGAACGCCTATAGATAAAAAGGTGTTTTTACAGCACGTTAGCGCGAGAATCTCTCTGTTAACCTGTTAAAACACCCCCGAAAAATGACAATAACAGCAGTTTTATGCTAGAATATACTAAACTGATCAATACACGTGCATTAGATCTACCACGTTTTAACAAGCAACTGTTTCTCTAGCTCGCAAATCAGATATACAAGTTCAACAGTCCAAGAGTTTTAATATATGCTTGTAGACTCTTTAACTGGACCTTTTTATACTTTAAATATCTCGTATCATAAAGATATTTTGAAACTGTTTTGTAACAACCAACCATCTGCTTGCTGGCTGCAAGTGATCCTGCCTTGACCAAGATCATGTTCTGCCCTGTTCGTATTTTCAGTGAACACCCCTTCGAATAGTCTTCTTCTTCTTGTCGTTCGCGATAGTGAATGGTACTGCCCAAATTGAATGACGGACCAGTCCATCTTAAAAATTTAGCAGGCTAAAGGTAAATGCATTACACAATAGGCCTGTATTGAGTTACGCTCTACACGTGTAAAATGCATTATTTCGTCATGATCTCGCAGTCGGCGGAATTGTTACCCAACAACACATACTTTTATCTCACAAATTGTGTATGTGCGAAAAAAACATCTTTGATGTAAACAGTTGGTTAGCTAACTAAATAAAATTACATAAAACTATCAAGTCTTCTTTTTTTCTTTTACATTTTGTTCTAAACAAAGCAACTTTGAACCGTCCTTTTTGTATGAAAGATGAGCTAGTTCCTTCGTACGACACGATCACTGGTTTCGAATAGTGAATAGAGAACATTTTGGCTTATACATTTTTATTCAAATATCGGAGAATGTAGTGCCGTGTAAGAACAGTTAAACTACTTGTGCAGGGTTAATTGTGGTGTCGAGAGCCTTTCGCCTGATTCGCACGTTTGTAAATGTGAAAATTATATTCTGATGCATATATACATTATAAACGCCGCGACTATTTAAAAAAGAAATACATGTACTGGCATATATAATAGCGTTATTATCTGGGATGCAGTATTCGGCTCGAGTGGATTTTGCTAGATCGGATCTCACGAGGCGCGCAAGTGCCGAGTGTGATCCTACCTTGCAAAATCCACGAGAGCCGAATACAAAGTCCCAGATCTACACTGTAAATGTAAGTGTTAAAGAAATGAACACGTTTTGTACTAGTTTTCAAACTTTTAACACTAGCTGTTCAAAGAAAGAACGCCCGATGAACAGCCTGCTGTTCTGTTGTGGAACACCTTGTGAACAGCTAGGTGTTCTGTTTTAACACCAGACATGTTCTATTTTTGGGGGCAGTGCCCCCAGATTTAACAAACCGTCTTTCAATTTTCTTGTCGAGCTTATGACCAACCTGACAACACAAAGAAAACAAGTTCCAAAGTATTGACCAAACATAACTTTAATACTGCATTTTGCAATTATATTTTTGATCCAGATATTATTAAATAGATCTACACATTTTATATTGATAACAGTATCTGAAGAAAACTAAACTAAAATGTAAATATAAATTATAATAGAGCTACTTAAGCGTAAGAATAATAAAGACACTTGATTTGATCACGTGATCGATTCTGAAACCGACACTTGTTTTGATCATGTGACCTATTCTGAAATCCAATAGCTAGTTTCAATACGCACAAAAGTGTGTTCTTGATTCTACGTGAAAATAGCAACTACTAAGGAATTGCAACGCTACTGTACTGATAAGCCGATAGATTATTGATTTTTTCATTGCCGTGCCTCGACACTGTTGTGGATGGAGAAACTTTATCTGTTTGCGGCGATCAGTACCGTATATCAGTAGGCGAACTATAAATATGCGGCAACATCCTATAGATCCCGATTCGCATTCTGTTAAAATATCTTTTCCGTACAGGTGTTATTTCTAAAATATTAATTCAGAAAATACAGTTTTGAAATGAAATACTTTTCGCATGTCTAAGAAAATATTTTCAAGAGATATGTTATATATAAAAATTTATACTAGATAAAAATAATAATAATAATAAAAAAAATAAAATAAAATACAATGTTTTACTTGAAATAGAATAGGTAGAAAAGAAAAATTCATTCCTTTTTCATCAGTTTGAATTTATGACTTATTTGGTTCGGGGGGAAATTAATTTGACAGTTTGATTTTTTATAATTATCATATTATCTAATCTAATAATCGGCAGTAGATTTTTTCTCTCATTGTTTGAATTCGTAAAATCAACTATGAACAGATTACTTCTGTTTTACACCAACTATTAAGGTGGAATGCGTCCCAAATTTTTTTTCCGAATTTCGTCCTGAAATTTATACTGTAAAAAATTCAAGATATATGCGATTGAGTACCGATTTTATTTTGATGCCTTTTTGTTCGAGGTTTTTCCTATTGTGTCACAAACATGGCCCCTGACGTCGCTTTTCGTGCAACGCCCAGCTCCGGGTGCTCACGGCATTTTTCCTTTCCTGCGCTCTGATTGTCACTTAAGGAGGTAGGATACCTTGTTACAAGGGTAAATTCAAATTAATTTAACCGCAGCATGATTTTGTATTTCGTGTAATATGAAGTTTTAACTGCTACAATCTCAATTTCGTTTGTCTCTGTCCCTTCAAGTTCAATTTTTATCCAGGTTTGAAGAACATGACCCTCCAAAGGTATTTCATATTGAAAGAAGAAGGAAAATACGGATATTTAACACTTTTCAGTGTAATTTAGTTTCATTGATATCCGTAGAAATCTGCATAATTGATAATTTTACTGGTATGCACGTTATCTTTCTAATATAAGCTTAAAATGTATATGTCGCGGGGCTCGTGTTTCCATGGTAACGCATTTTCTCTCATTTTTAAACAACTATGTATAAAAATAGGGGCTTTCGACTGCTTCAGTGCCATTCTGTTAATGACCAACATGAAATATTTGGGTAATATTATTAGCAAAATACCAAGCCCTTTACATGGTACCCTATTTTTCTTAAATTTTAAAGTAACCATGGCAACAGAGATGTTTAAAATAGCTTATATCTTGCTGTTTGTCGTAATTTCTTTAAAAAAATATTGAATAAGATTATCTTTCTAGTTGATGTAGCTTTAAAACATATTATTTCTAACGTAGGTTACATTTTCGTGTTATTTGCATTTATTCAAACAAATTTCACAGCTTAGAATACGTACAGCAGTACCCCTCGTCTGCCATTTTTCATGGAAAAATCGTTCAGCGTGCTGCTATTATTCTCATGGATATTGTTGAAATGAAAATAAAAAGCCGAGGCTGTGTTTCTTAAATAGACCAGTGTCAACGCTTTTGAATTTTACATTTAGATACATAGGTCACGGGCTTCGTTTCCATGGTAACATCATTTCAATTCAAGAAACCACAATTTTCTACTGAAATTTGAACAATTTTAGATCTTAGTTTTAGTATGTAAGTAACAAATTATCAATGGAACCTGAAAAATAGGTATTACAAATCAAACTGCTAGACTTCTTATTTGAAAATGGCCGTAACAAGTAACCCTTCACCCAACTATATTCCAAATAACATTGGTTGCCATCATCCATTTTCTTACATTCCGCGTAACATTTCAGTATAACTACATAAAAGAAGCAAAATATTGATTATTATTCAGACCAAAAGACTCATAAAAAATATTTCAGCAAATAATGGTTATTTGAAAATAGTTAAATTAAAGAAAAGGTACAGAATTACGTACTTTCAAGATAAAAGCTATTAATTTTGCGCGGTAACTGACACGTAACGTCATGACGTCAATGACGTCATTTTAAGGCAACATTGTTTTGAAGCGTTTCTGCGGCAATTTATTCATTATTTCTGCATTATTAAACCATAAAGCATCAGATCGAAGACAAATTCATGATTTGTTTTCTGAAGAATGAATATACAAACACATTTAGTTTGTCGTAAACGTCGTCGTAAATCGTCACATTAGCTTCCGGTTGGACATGCGCACATACAAATATGAAGGTAACCTACCTCCTTAAATGAAAAATACAAAATAGTTGTCACTTTGCATGCAGAAAATGCCACTCGATGGTATAAAATTTAGCGAAAAAAGATTGACGCTTAAGACGTCAGAGACGAAATGGTCACGTCAAAACGGAAAAACTCGCATCGAGTTTTGCTGCAAATTTTGCCTTAAATCCAATTTGTGAAAAATTGGCTCGATAAAAAACGTAATAACTTTGGTATGTTGTTTAACGGTATTTGTACTTTTAGCCGACACAAAGATAATTAGGGGTCACCGACTTACATTTTTCAATATTTTGCGTTATTTTACCCCTATCCCTACATGGTTTGAGGCTATGCGACGTTAGCGTTTAAAGTTATGTTTTCAGCTTACACAAGTCACGTTCGTTAATCTTAGAGACAGTATTTTTAGTCAAGACTGTGACTCAATGCAGACTTGGAGCACCGGTATAAACTACAGACTCCGGTATATACCGGATTAACTAAATTTGAGCGAAAAATATCTTAAATGTATATATTTTGTAACCATGGTGATACTAACCCTAACCTTTAGTCAGTATTTTATGCTTATTATACACTAAATGCGTGCGGACATGCAAAAATATGCATATTTTTGCCGTGCGCTACAATTGATGATCACTTTCGGGCATGCGCAGAAGACCGCTCCAACTCTGCAATGAGTTATACATCGTTTAGTTAAAAACAATATGTTTTTATTATTAGAAATTTTCACGATACAGTCGATCTGAACTGCAGATACCATTAATGGTGAAAGGCAAACACTTTTGACACAATATATGTTTTGTATTACCCACTATTTATTTCCTATTGATGTTTTCAAAATGCAGATTCAAAGCTCGAATAATAGTTGTCTTCGGTTACTCTCGCTTTACCGTTAACCTTTTCTCCTAATACATACCACAAGCCATTCACACAGTCCCTTGCAAATGCTAGCTGTAAATGATCATAGGAAAGTCCGGTGACAGCTATTTTCCTTGCTAAATACTTGGAAATTATGTTGTTCTCCACACAGAGTTTACGCTCAATTTGGTTGCGATTTCTTTTAACAACACTTACATTTTTTAAATATTTCAAAGCATGATCAAATTTTATGAAAGAAGATGATTCTCTTTGTTCGAGATTTTTGTGACAGAACAAATGCATAAGTGCTTGCGTATCTTCACATGAGTCATGTGCGTTGTATTTACAGCCGAACTCCCTCTGATATATATTTACTAGCGATGCTGAAACTCCCTTTTCTGTTATAGATCTAAACAGTGGTAAAGTGTCAACAAATCCATAAATCTGTTCAGATAGCTCGTCCAGACATCCGGCTTTAATACAACTTTTTACCAAGATTCTCATGTCGAATTGTTTTCCATTATGGGCAACTAAAATGTTATGTTTTTCATCCAACAACCGAATCCATTCAATAAAACTTTTCAACACATCACAAATGGTGCGCCCGGGGAGCGGTTTTCCTTCTTTGTATAAAACCTTTTTACCGTTTATTACAGAAATCGTAATTCCGGTAACTGCCGACGCTTGTTTAGTGATGTACCCGTCGGGAACGACATACTGGTTGAATTTTGTGCCGTTCCTGGACATCGCAGAAAGTTGCACAATTTCAGCTTCGTTCCCTAGTGACGTAGTTTCAATGTCGTAAAATATGAAATTTCCGCCAATGTTTCCTGCATTTTCGTTTGCTTGGCAAAAGTCTGTGGCATCCGGGATTCTTACAGTATCGATATCTTCCGTTTCGAATGTGCACTCTGATGCATATGTTGTGCCTTCCTTAATTTCGGAAGAGGTATTCACAAATAATCTTTTCTTCTTCAATTCGTAACGTCTTTGCTTGACTTTTTTTTCGGTTTTATAAGATTTAAAATAATCCCTCTGTCTGTCTTTTGAACAAGTATATTTACCAAGAATTTTTTTGTGGAGAAAGACCTGAATTTTCTATAACTTTGTTCACATATCCAATTCCATCATTAAACTGCGCGACTCCAGCCGAACACCGAATGTCAAAACTTTCGCTGGCATTGTAGTTTCGTATTTTAGGAGCTTTGCTCCAAGCAACATTATTCAGTGATTCATTTGACTGGGTTGTACCAGATGTCATGAGTTTTCCCGGGTTAGAAATAAAAGGCGCCAACAAATTCTCCATTTTGAGTCTCAATGATTGGTCAGTCAGATCTTTGCCTTTAGGTAAATTAGCATGTTTTTCATTTTTGCCAGTCGTGATGGAACACCAATGACCACACATACTGTGATTTCCATACATATGGGATACTATTTCCATTATAGACTTGCTCATGTCATCCTCTGTCCCTGTTCTGTTTTGTTTGACAGCATATGAGAAGTTTTTTAGGAAGCTGTCTGTAACTTTCCTGGTGAGAGTTTTATTTTCTTTTTGTAGTGTCTCAAGTTTCCGTCTCAAATTTCTTTTTATATGTCCGAAATCTGAAAATTTCTTGATATTTGGATTCACTTTCTCTCGTATGTGTTTTATAGCTGACGCATCTTCGTCACCAATTACACCTACAAATTTCATACCAGAATCCATTAGCTTTTTCGTGCAGACTCGTTACGATATCCGGTTCCATACTTTTAGCACTTCCTGTCCAGTTTTTACGACACTCATGCTGCTGTACCTTTTTCCCCGTTTTGCTGTTCAAGTTACACTTTGCGCAGTTCTTGACTCGTGTAGAATAGTTCAAACACTTTTTAGTCTTCACTCCTATAACATGTCCCCAACCTGTCGAAGAGTGAATTCCTCAGTCACTTAAATGGTTAAAAGTAGGCGAGAAAAAAGTGTGTTCTATCTTACAAATCTTACAAGGGACAAAATAAACAATACGCAGATGATGATTAAAAAGAAATATTTCTAATTTCAAGTCATTACCTTTTAAAATACCAAAGATATGTCTTTAAACGAAGCTTTCAGAAAAAAATCAACATCAAAATAATTCCAAGTATAACAAATTTGTGACCTTGACCTTGGGTATAATGGTTCAGCCCCTACACATACTTTGTTTGTATGCTGGACAATATATATGTAAAGTTACAGTAAGATATAAGTAATATTAACAAAGATATGACAGAAAAACAAAGGTTGCCGAAAAACTTTAACCTTAGAAATAAAGTAAGTGAAACACCTTGGTGACCTTGACCTTAGGTATAATGGGCTCAGCCCCTACACATACTTTGTTTGTATACTGGACAATGTTTATGTGAAGTTAAAGTAAGATATAAGCAATATCAACAAAGATAAAACAGAAATACAAAGGTTGCCGAAAAACTTTAACCTTAAAAATAACCTAGGTATAACACCTTGGTGACCTTGACCTGGTGTATAATGGACTCAGCCCCTACACATACATTGTTTGTATACTGTACAATGTTTACAGAAGTTACAGTAAGATATAAGCAACATTTACGACGGTTACTGTAAAACTTTAACCAAGAAAGGTCACGCCGACGCCGACGACGACACCGACTCCGGGGCGAGTAGAATAGCCCCTCTATTCTCCGAATAGGCTAGTGGAGCTAAAAAGGAAGGTACTGCATTGAAAGTTGAAGTTCAAGCGTATCAGCAACCTTGATTTTTCCATCAGTGCATTGTCAGGGAAATATAATGATACACAAACTTCAATGATACATTAAAGTGGAATAATTTATCAATTCATTCATCTTGATAATCGTTCTTGTACTAACCTGATAAACTGTTCATTCCGCGGCCACGTTTTGACCATGCTGCGTCTGACTAACAACAACTTCAACTTGGTCTGTAACAAAATTAATACAGGATAAAAAACCATAAACTAGTAATATAGAATTACGATAATAAGAAAGGGTATATACTAATAGATTTGCTGTTTCTTCTTGGAGACATCAGTCATGAAGAAATTATAGAAATTATGTTTCTTTCTGTTTTTCTTCCTTTTTCATGCAGTCTTGTTGATATGCAATATTGTACAAATGTAACCAGAAATTATAGCTAAACTCCTCAATTAAAGTGCTTCTAATAAAATAAAGATCAGCGCAAAAACCTTGAATAAACACTGTATGATAATACCTTTCTGCAAAGTCTCCATTTCTACCTATTTTGTGATGTTATCTTCGTTTAATGCAGAGATGTGAGAGGATGACTGTCCCTCTGCTTGGTCTGTAGTCTGAATCTCATTTGATGCGCTAGCTCTGTCTAAAAGAAAGATAGATGAAAATTTCGTTTTATCCTGCACATTCTGATTATATCTTAAGAAAACATTTTAATCTAATTATTAAATCATTATCCCGTTTGTCGAAACAGATGTTTAACCAAAGCTTGCTGGCGGCAAGTTATTCTACCTTTGCGACCAGGGCCCAGTTGTTCGAAACTTTAACAGGCAATTAAGCTAACGGTTGATTAATTTTTAGGGCTCTTTTTCGGCATTTCAGAAGACTTTGAAAAACAGATGTATGATGTAGGAATTTTGAACACTGGAAAATCTTTACAATAAAATCAAAACATCACACTAGTGTGTCCCACCAAGTCTAGTATTTTGAATCAAAATTTAACCGATGGTTAGTTTAACAGTCGGTTAAAGTTTCGAACAACCGGGCCCAGTGCAGTCTGATCATGACCTGCACTGTTCGCTATTTAGTGCGTAAATTTCAGTGAACACCCCTTCAAATAATAAATGGTACTGCCCAAATTGAATGAAAGACCGATCCATTTAAGAAATTCAGAAGGGCAAGGGATAAACAGGAGACAGGGAAGTTCCCGCACGTACGCGCTATAACTCGCTTAACTAGTGCACGTGATTATAGCACGTGGTCGATAACCATATAGCTGATATATTGATTTCGGTGATGCTTTAAGTTAAAATATTCTTTGCGTGTTTTCAAATGAAAGACAGTTTTAAGGAGGTAGGTTACCTTCATATTTGTATGTGCGCATGTCTAACCGGAAGCTAACGTGACGATTTACGACGACGTTTACGACAAACTAAATGTGTTTGTATATTCATTCTTCTGAAAACAAATCATGAACGTGTCTTTGATCTGATGCTTTATGGTTTAATAATGCAGAAATAATGAATAAATTGCCGCAGAAACGCTTCAAAACAATGTTGCCTTAAAATGACGTCATTGATGTCATGACGTTACGTGTCAGTTACCGCGCAAAATTAATAGCTTTTATCTTGAAAGTACGTAATTCTGTGCATTTTCTTTATTCAAACTATTTTCAAATAACCATTATTTGCTGAAATATTTTTATGAGTCTTTTGCTCTGAATAATAATCAATATTTTGCTTCTGTTATGTAGTTACATTGAAATGTTAGCGGAATGTACGAAAATGGATGATGGTAACCAATGTTATTTGGATATAGTTAGGTGAGAGGTTACTTGTTACGGCCATTTTCAAATAAAAAATCTAGCAGTTTGATTTGTAATACCTATTTTTCAGGTTCCGTTGATAATTTGTTACCTATATACTAAAACTAAGATCTAAAATTGTTCAAATTTCAGTAGAAAATTGTGGTTTCTTGAATTGAAATGATGTTACCATGGAAACGAAGCCCGTGACCTATGTATCTAAAGGTAAAATTCAAAAGCGTTGACACTAGTCTATTTAAGAAACACAGCTTCGGCTTTTTATTTTCATTTCATCAATATCCATGAGAATAACAGTAGCATGCTGAACGATTTTTCCATGAACAATGCCAGACGAGGGGTACTGCTGTAAGTATTCTAAGCTTAGAAATGTGTTTGAATAAATGCAGATAACACGAAAATATAACTTACGTTAGAAATATATGTTTTAAAGCTACATCAACTCGAAAGATAATCTTATCAATATTATTTTATAAGAAATTACGACAAAAGCAAGATATAAGCCATTTTAAACATCTCTGTTGTCATGGTTACTTTAAACTTTAAGAAAAATAGGGTACCATGTATAGTGCTTGGTATTTTGCTAATGATATTACCCAAATATTCCATGTTGTTCATTAACAGAATGGCACTGAAGCCGTCGAAAACCCCTATTTTTATACACAGCTGTCTAAAAATGAGAGAAAATGCGTTACCATGGAAACACGAGCCCCGCGACATATACATTTTAAGCTTATATTAGAAAGCTAACGTGCATACTAGTAAAAATATAGATTATGCTGACTTCCACGGATATCAATGAAACTAAAATACACTGAAAAGTGTTAAATATCCGTATTTTCCTTCTTCTTTCCATATGAAATACCTTTGGAGGGTCATGTTCTTCAAACCTGGATAAAAACTGAACTTGAAGGAACAGAGACAAACGAAACTGAGAATTTAGCAATTAAAACTTTATATAACACGGACTACAAAAAGACGTTGCGGTTCAACTAATTTGAATTTACCCTTGTAACAAGGTAACCTACCTCCTTAACACATTTTTTAAGCTTAAGCATTTGCATAGCATCTGGTATATTAGGAATAAGGTCAGTAATTCGGTCAAAAATGTGCTTCCTCGATGTAGTCGAAAGAAGTCCATAATAAATAAATCCTAGTTTTCCCAATGTTTGCGCAAAGTCGTGTAGAATGAGTGCTTTAATCACACTTTTCAGTACTAGAATACATTCTGCATGAAATGAGACGGTGTAGGCAAATCGTACACTAGCTCCTAGACTATGATGTACCTTTTTACACTTTTTATGATTGAGTGAATTGGACAGAGCCAGTCTATATCACATGTCTAATATCATAGTCTGAAATTTCAACATCATTGTGAATATCTAACATAGACTGGCTCTTGTCTCTATGAAATGGAATTAGAAAAATAAAAAGGAGAAAATGTAGGAAACATGTTAACTGTCAGTCTAGGGGCTAGTGTAGGCAATTCGTAGACATTCGTCTCATATAACAGAGATAATAATGATTTATTACCATATTCTTCTAACATAGCCATTGCCTCATCAAAAGTTATTTGATCAGTGTCGGTGTCATCTGCTGCGTAGATCTCTTTGTCGTCTGCTGCAACCCGATCAGTATTTGGTTCATGCAGAAACGTGTCTCTTATGTTATCGCCATCACCTCGTTCTGTGACAGTCGCTGGTAACATACATGCCGCCTTTTCCTCTTCGCACGCACGGGCACATGAATCTCGTGCATTTTCCTCCATAACTTTTCCAACTTTCCGTTCATGTTTTTTCAATGTTTTATGGTGTATTGGTGGTATCCCTAATGTCACAAGAAAGCCATTCATGTGTGTTTCTCCTATACCAGCGTGGATCATCCCTGTTCAAATTAATTACAATAATTGTGAATTAACGTTCTCTTTGTGTACCTACGGAAAGATCGGGAACTGTCAATTTCAATAAATACTCTTTTTAATTTTCTTAATTTCATTTGTTTTACATAATCAAATTTGCTCCAAAAATCACGAATTTAACTAAAACCTCCTACACAAAAATCTAAAACATTTTGGGAGGCACAGTGGTGTAGAGATAGAGCTTCTGACTCCTAAATCGAAGGTTGCGGATTTATATCCTGTCAGCGGAATTTGACCGTAATTTCCACATTTCCTTCTCTCGGTGCGAATCCTGGTCAGTGTGTCATTATTGGTTATTTAGGGTTTACTTCATGGTAAGTCAGGGTTTCCTTTATATCCATACGATTCAAAGTAGTACAACTATCAGAGCCTTTGGATGAGACAGGAAGTACAATTACAAAGATGTACAAATGATAGGTCAATAAACTATTAATGAAGTCATAAATATTAGAAAAGATGTTATAAAACTCTCACCGATTGCAGCTTTCAGATTAACTGAGTACGGAGATTTTGTCAAAGTCTTATCAGTTTCTCCGGAAGCCCTCGATGTAGAAATTGTAGTTTCCTGTTGACATTTTGAACACTTAAATTTCACTAAAGAACAAAGTCCATAAATGTTTTCTGCGATGATATCCTTGAATAAGAAATGTCGTTTACATGATTTACACCCTTTATCAAATATCTCGCCAAAATATTTCATATCTACAATTAATCTTCTTTCCGGAACATGTCCGTAATCACATGAATGTTTCAGTTTATTACTTGCTTTTAAAAAATCTGACTTTTTCTTCAACACTTTCTTAACAAATCTCCCCTTATGTCTCTCAATACTTCCATGTGGATCCATTTTATCAATCCGTTAAATGTTTACGTGTGAAGGAAATTTGACGTCAAATGACGTAAGATGGAGAAAATGACGACATATGCAGTTTCGCGGATGTTTTTAGATTAATTTGTCAGATAAAACAAGATTTAGCGTGTCATTTCTTAATGGGGGTAGGGGTAAAACATTGTCAAATATTGAAAAATGTAAGTCGGTGACCCCTAATTATCTTTGTGTCAGCTAAAAGTACAAATACCGTTAAACAACATACCAAAGTTATACGTTTTTTTATCGAGCCAATTTTTCACAAATTGGATTTTAAGGCAAAATTTGCAGCAAAACTCGATGCGAGTTTTTCCGTTTTGACGTGACCATTTCGCCTCTGACGTCTTAAGCGTCAATCTTTTTTCGCTAAATTTTATACCATCGAGTGGCATTTTCTGCATGCAAAGTGACAGCTATTTTGTATTTTTCATTTATGTGACATTCAGAGCGCAGGAAAGGAAAAATGCCGTGAGCACTCGGAGCTGGGCGTTGCACGAAAAGCGACGTCAGGGGCCATGTTTGTGACACAATAGGAAAAACCTCGAACAAAAAGGCATCAAAATAAAATCGGTACTCAATCACATATATCCTGAATTTTTTACAGTATAAATTTCAGGACGAAATTCGGAAAAAAAAATTTGGGGCGCATTCCACCTTAAGAACATTTTAAAGCTGGCATATTTATGTATTTGGTCGGACCGTCCATATATGTGATTGTATATTATGCATAATTATATATTTTGATCTCGAAATCAGCTGTAAACCGTTAATCAAAATGTATTGTCTACACAAGTTGCATAAAATGAATTGAATTTCAAATAGTTACTAGAATTTAATACACAATTGCACGGTGCATATCCATATCGGCGGACTCTTTGCGAAATATGCTATATCGGCGGTTTCTTGCGTCGACACAGGCGATTCTTTGCTATAAACAGGTTGGCAGTTATAAAATGTCAGATATATACACCAAATTAATTCAGCTATAATGTTTCCAGATAGTCATTAACATAGAGCCTCTCTGTGCGTAATGCGGAGAGCCTGCCTGTGCATAAAAAAAAAACAACAACAAAAAAACAAAAAACAAAAAAAAAAACTGGTATGCAGAGAGACCGCCGGTGCTCCGACAAAACCGAAAGTAAGGGGTTTTGAAAAAATCCATTTACATTTCGGCCTATTTGTCTTTATTATTTGGAAGAATATTAATAAATGAATACAAATAGTGCGCTTGATATGTATGATATCAAAGCAAAAACTAGTTGAAGATTGTGGAAAAAGTCGGGCTAGTGTTCCATGTCAGTACACCATCAACAAATTTCATTGAGTTTGCGAGCAAAATCGCTGATAATTAAAAGTAAACACTACAAAACATAGAAAAGACATTCTAATGTTCCGTGCTCTACTTATTTTTGGGCAGCATACCTATTATCATGGATGGCAGCTCGATATTTCGCCTCCCATACCAACCTGGGCACTGTTTATAGCAAAGAATAGCCCGTTCGGACGCAAAGAAACCGTCGATATAGCAAATTTCGCAAAGAGTGCGTCGAGGTGGATATGCAAGCATCCTGAATATACATGTCATCTAGGGAGGGTTTGTATCCATGGAGATGTTGTCAAAAGTTATGGCATTAGAATATTGCGGGCATGCTGTAATTTCAATAGCAACCACCACACCACCGCAAATCAGGGGAGATATTTTTTTACTCTTTCCAGAAATCCGACCTCATTATAGGGCCAATAGAAACGCGCTTATTCTGGGAAAGTATTTGGCATTTCCCAAACGGAACATGTGCCTGATTCTTTAGTATAAAGATCAGAACATTACGTATATGACCTGTTTAACATATAATGTTCGGGAAATCCTTGAAAAACGACCGAAGAAAAAATTCATTCCCAGATTTTTCTATCAAAAAACGCCATATACGCTGATCAAACTGGTACTTATCTGCAGGAAAATTATCGTTTAACATAAAGAGTGCGCTAAATACTGTTATAATTGCGCGTACATATACGTACATATACGTATTTTATCATTGTTCACACCGAGTAATTTTTGCTACGGGAGGTAATCCGCCATTCCGCGATGTTAACTTGCCGCAGGTGCCCGTTATATTTTGGCCTCTTTTTCTTGGTAATTATCCCTGCAGATGTACTTTTATGTTACCAGATTAATGTATTTCATCTATCTGAGGGTGCAATTGGTTTCTGATGGTGATATTCGAAGGCAGAACCACCAGAATTTTTTTTCCACGGGCGTTTCGTATCCTAATTTACTCGAACCTAACTGTATAGGTTAAAGGTCATTAAGTCAAATCCTTCTTTGTTTCATATAGAAAACGACAACTTCAGGTCGTCTATACGTATCTTTAGAGAACATCACTTTTTCCTACACCTATTTTTCATGAAAGTTCTATGACAAATTAACGAAAAAAAATGAAAAGAAAATAGGGGGTTATGTAGTTCCTAATGAAATGCCAGTCAGTTGTGGTCTGCTACTCTAAAAATGGCGCACATTAGCTTTCGTCCGCGCAGTAAACACCTACTTCCGGTTTCGATCTGCAAAATTTGCCACGTGGTGTGTACGAACATGAAAACCGTCTCATTTCATGCAGAATGTATTTTAGTAGTGAAAAATGGTGACTAAAGGCATAAAGCACTCGTTCTACAGGAGTTTGCGCAAAAAATGGGAAAATTAGGATCTATTTATTATGGACTTCTTTCGAAGCAACGAATCACGGTTTTCATAGTGTTTGATGTATTTCTTATATTATGATATTCATAGTTTGAAATACAGGTGTATATCAAATAACATAAAACTGAAACAGACAATGTTATTTAGATCAACAAACATAACAAACAAAATGAAAAATAGTATCATCATATGTCATGTATGTTTTTAAGAAAACAGTTACTGAATTTTAGCAATAGTTGGAATGGAAAAAAGGTAGATCTATAAAAAAATATTTTTACAGGTGTGTGTGTGTATTAACTTATGACGACTACTTCTTACTAAAATGATGCTTAATTGTAACAAAAAACATTCCTGACTTTTTTAATTGATAAGCATTGTGCACATTAGAAAACATAGCCTAGTTGTTTCTTTTTCAATGTCAGTTCAAGGAAATCCTGTTCCATTAAACTTTCACATAGTGGAATATTTCGACTTTCTTTCCAAACTTTCATAAAGTGTTACAAAATTTGCCTGTTTTTGTTAGACTGTCAATAACACATGATGTCCCCCATCAGTCCTCTCAGTACTTTGATTTAATGTTAGTGTTCAGATTGGTAACACTTACAGTTCCGTAAATGAACAGTCTGTGAACACCCAGGACGTGTTCAATTCCAATGCAACAGATATTGAACGCCTAGAACATGCTCAAAGACATGGACGTTAAGAATATGAACATTAGTTGAACATACTGCATTCAGTTTTGAACACTGGACAAGAGACATGTTTTTCTAAGGGATGTTTGTTATACATAATAACATTTACTGCTGAAAAAAAAACTTTATTTAAAAACATTTTGAAGAAAAACTACCAACATCATGTGCAACTACTTAATCTGACTATTTTACAAGCATGAGCTTTTTATGTACATGTATATTGTTCTTTGTTGTATTTTAAACATACCTGAAAAAACTGTCATAAAAACATGTGAAGATATTAGTCTGCTGCAAAATATCTTACTATCAATAATTCAATTGGTATATTCATTGTAACACAGTCTGTTTTTGTGTATATTGTAACTGTTTTATGGAAGCGCATGACTGAACTGATTGAGTTAAAAAAAATTGTCTTACTGCTTTGCTCTAAAATGATTTCACATCCTGTCGTCAAATGGGTGAAAAGAAGCAAACACTTTGGGTCAATATAGTACATGACAAACAAGCTACCATGCTTTGAACATAATTTCCTATAAAAGGTTCACTATCCTAAAAAATTTAGAAACTGTGTAAAAAATTATCATAATGAAAAAATATTGACAGAATTTTGTACTCCTGCAAATAGACGATGGTCATAATCCAAGTTTCAAAGATAAAATGATACGAAAGAAAAATTCAGGATATTGTTTTAACAAAAAGACACTGGCACATGACTATGACTTTTTCCCAAAGCAAATAAATCAGGTAAGGTTGAAATACTAGTTACAAAATTATTTTCATCAGTGGCATAAAACCAACATTTCGACTAGACATAATCTTGACAGACTTATACAATAATATAGAAAAAATATACTACTATTTTATTCTTGCATACAGCTCAGAACATAAGAAAGTACACATTTATTTATAAATTACTGTAATATGCAATAATATATATATACAATTTCATTTGAAAAATGTTAAAAGCCTGCTCAATCCCAACTGCATTTAGAAAATATCAATATGTCTGCTCAGAACTAATAGTAACATTTTGAGAATTTCAATCAACTTGCTCAGTACCAATAAGTCCATTTTGTAAAATATGTCCCTGCTCAGTACCAAAAATACTATTTTGAAAAACCCAGTAATATTATTTGAAAAATGTCAATCTTTCTGCTCAGAGGAGACCAGTGGTGCCATTCATTGATATTAGCATTATTGAAAACTATTCTCTACCTTGAACTGCTGCATTTGATTTCAGCAAAATACAAACCAAAATGATATTTCAGATGAAAGAAATATTTGCAGGTGACTGCTAATTTTATTACCCTCCCAATACCTTAACCATGTAACTCATTTATTTAAATACTGTTCTATACTTCTTACAGAAAAAAAATGATTTTCTTAACTTTCATTTGAATACTGTTCTTCATATACAAATTCCTGCAAGAATCCTAAAGACATTGCTTAAGAATGATTATTCGATGTCGAAAACACAGACTGTTGCAAATAACTGAACTGCAAATAACACTGGACTCTCCCTATTGCACCAGTGGCATGTGCAATTTCCTACTAAATAGGCTGTCTCTTTGTCATTTCACTAATTTTGGAGGAGTGTTTTTCTTTTACCTCCAACATGACCTCAAAGTCCTGTTCTTTAACAGCCTGGCAAAAGAAAAATGGATTTCATTATATAAACTGCATATAAATTTCTCAACATTGGAGCATTAATAAAACTATTTGCTGTTTTAAAATAGGTACAGAGATGAATATTTGAATGTTGTATAAACCTATTAAATGCGCAATGATGCTTAATGTTAAAATTAGGTATATATGCTGAGGTAAAATATCATACACCTCATTCATGAAAAGCAGTAATTCAACTTCCAAAGGCCAAACACTGTTTTATTAGAGCAGGTTCAAGTCCCAGCTAAAGGTTCATAAAATCATACTAGATCTAGCTCTTAATGAGAGTATTGTCCAATGATTCTAGGGTACTAGTTTGTTTAACAGAACAGAAATATCATCTAACTTTAACAAACAAACCTCAGTGATCACTTTAGGAGTCTGGATTATATAACATATGCCCGACTTATTCCGATCAAACTTTGTTTCAGCATTTGTCTACCTAAATACACTTTATTTAGAGCTATCAGGCAGTGTCATTGTTTGAATACAGCCAATTGCACCTGCTCAAGATGTGACCTAAAATAAAAGTTAAAGTATTTCATGTTTCTTAGTTCAGCATTTGCAATACAACGAAAAATACAACAACAACAACAACAACATAAATGCTGCCTGTTTGAATTTAACATGGGATATCTATCTATTAGATCTAGCGGGTGGAACTTAAATATAAATTATGAATAGAGTATTCAAGCTAAGAAGTATGCAAATAGCAGAAAAATTACTTCGTAACAAATCATTCCGGATTATCCTTCCAGTTTCCTGTTTCCGCCAAAATTGAGACGCTTGTTGCTGACGTACTCACGGTACTGATAGACGCTTTCTTGAAAAATTCTATTTTTAGACATAACACCGGCGTTCTCGGTTAGAATATGCAATGAGCGCCCCTGTTCGTATCAAATTTCCTGTCATTGTTTTTATATAGTAATTTCATTTTTATGCATTCACTGAAACTTCAATTAACAATATATCAGTAAAATAACTTTCTCCTAGTTCAGTAAAACTCAAAACAGTAAAATATGTCTGGACTTTTCTTGGAAGACGATCTAATATTGAATGTTGGCGTTCAAATCAAGCGTTCCAATCGTACACAGAACACTTGTACTAAACATCGGTGTTCAGAGTATAACACGTTGTGTTCCAAAATTGAATACAGATGACTCTCCATTTACAGTGTAGCTACTGTTATAATGACCCTTATATTATATACCTCTACCTTTTTTATTCTTGTTTTATTCTTGAACGAAATCTTCAATGTTTATCGATATTAAATGGAACTTAGTGAAGTTTTTATGTGCGCTATTTATAGAAATGTGCCGGGTCATGCATATTAATGAAAATAGTCCGGCAGCATACAATACGGAAGGTATAATACGAATTTAAAAGGTACAATACGGAATTTATGTCTGTCTGTTCATATTTAATTGTGAAAAACAAGCCGATTTTTTACAGAATTTTGTAGGTATATAATAAATATTCATATACGTAATTGATAAATTAATTTATTTCCATGTGTTGTTCAATAGTTGTTTAAACAAGGGTTATTTCCCCGAACAGTGGAGTCAGGGTTTAGTCTGTCTTAGCGAATACATAATATTTAGTATTAACGCGTTGAAGATTTTTAAGGCTGCGGCTATAAATGATCCAGCCAACTATCGTGATATTACGTTATTAATTAAGTACGTTGGGAAACTTGATAGCCGGACTGAAAACTATTACATCTACGTTGAAGCCCAGGCTGGACGTAGGAAACACATGGACACAAATGATAATATTTTTGTTCTAAATGGTCTGATAGAATAATTAGGATAAGTTGTACTGTGCTTTTGTTGATTTTCAAAAGGCTTTCGACTGAGTTGTTAGGGATGTCTTATGGTATAAATTATTGCAATACGGTGTAAGAGGAAATATATTAAATGTTATAAAATCTATGTATAATAATATCACATCACGAATGAAAAGCTATAGTAATGTAAGCGATACGTTTTCCTGCAGTTTAGGGGTACGGCATCGCTCTTTCTCTTTAGCATGTATTTGAATTATTTAGAACAAACATTTACTGATAACGGTATAGAAGATATTTATGTTGGTATGATAAAAAATATGTTTGTTGTTATATGCCGATGATTCTATTTGCAAAAAGCGCAAATGTATTACAGGATTCGTTAAATATCTTAGCAGAATATTATCAAAGATGAAAATTAATAGTGATCACAAAGAAAACAAAAAATATTGTGTTTAGAAAATCAGACTGATTGCCACAGAACGTATGTATTATGTATAAAGATAAAAAAATTAGAGATTGTATCATGCTTTAAACATAGCATAGCATAGCATAGCATAGCATAGCATAGCATAGCATAGCATAGCATAGCATAACATAACATAGCATAACATAGCATAACATAACATATAGCATAGCATAGCATAGCATAGCATAGCATAACATAACATAACATATAGCATAGCATATCATAGCATAGCATAGCATAACATAACATAACATAACATAACATAACATAACATAACATAACATAACATAACATATACTTTATTTGGCATAAAATGACAAATACACATTTATAGCCAATACAATTACAACAATCATGTAATGTAAGAACATATGACTCACAGCTTACTGAGTGAAAATGTTTTACAGAGAAAGTATTTACGTATTCACAGCTTACAAAGTGATAATGTTCTACGTAAAATGATGTAAATGATGAGCTTAAAAAATTCTATTAATCATTGTTGCTTCGTTCTTTAAATGCAAAATACAAAAATTTAGACAAATTGTTCAATATCTGAGTATTTGATGCAGACATTAAATTTTCAAACTTATGTACTGTTGGCCAACGACAGTAATATGGTTTCAAATATTTGCGACGTAGTTTGTAATACTTCGGGCAAACCAACAAAAAGTGGAATTCGTTTTCTACTACATTTAAATTGCATTTTGTACAAAGTCTGTTTTCTCGTGTAACATTCTCATATCGTCCGGTTTCTGTTGCTAAATTATGTGACGATAATCTAAATTTTGTAAGTGAAATTCGAAATTTGTAAATGTTAACTTTCTTAAAGATATTCTTCTGTTTCAAAAGAATGTTTATAAATACTGTATGATGATAGTCTACTAGAATTATTAACGCTGTCGTACCACTCTTACTTATAAATGTCGAGTATTCTACTTTTTATTTGCTGAAAATGTACAGTTAAATGTTCTTGATTAATCCACAGATTTGTCATTCCAATTTCATTTAAATTATGTTTTATTTGAAATGCCCAGTTATTTCCACCATAAGAAAGACCGTTTTTAAAAGTTTTAAAACGTTATACATGCGTTTCAGCAAGCAGTCATTACTTAAAGAGAGTATTTTCAACCAGTATTTTATCATAATTAATTTTCGTTGTCTTCGCATAGGATGTCTCCCCGTTTCACCATAAAGTCCATCAAGATTTGTTGTCTTTTCTTACACATAAGATTTTTCTAAGAAATTTACA
This sequence comes from Mercenaria mercenaria, assembly GCF_021730395.1. Taxonomy (NCBI): domain Eukaryota; kingdom Metazoa; phylum Mollusca; class Bivalvia; order Venerida; family Veneridae; genus Mercenaria; species Mercenaria mercenaria. The sequence continues at coordinate 8,219,431 of NC_069378.1, forward strand.
ATGTATCATTTCTATATTTTTCCCTTCATGACAATCTGGGTGTGCTATTTACCTCAGGTGGCTCATACTACGAACATGACAATCCGTTAGCTGGACAAGCTTTAAAGGCGATATTTAGTTTATACAGGAAGATTAGAAATTTAGATTTACCTATTGATTGCCAGTTAAAGTTGTTTGATAACACTATATTGACTTATGGATGCGAAGTATGGGGTTCTGGTGATCTTTCTATTTTAGAAAAAGTACACACTGACTTCATGAAACATATTCTACATGTTAAACGTAGTACACCTCATGTGATGTTGTACGGTGATTTAGGAAGATATCCTATATCTATAGCGATAAAGAAAAGAATTATTGGTTTTTGGTACAACATTGTATCATATGAAAACAAATTATCATCTTCAATATATAAGATCACATACAGAAAATATCTTAGAAACAATGATAACTATGGTTGGTTAAAAAGTGTTAAAGCAATTCTTGATGAATACTATAAAAGGTCTTGTTTATTATAGTGTCACCCCTATTGAAAGGGCCAGCCAATTTGGCTTATGAGACACCTTTATTGTGCGTACCAATTACCTCCCAAGTCCTACCACTATGCCAGGCGCCAGGCGGATAGAAGTCGGTAACCATTCATTTAACTAGCTCGCGGCTCACGAACCGGCTACTTCGGAAAGAGTCCCATGACAAACATCCCCCGGACGAACGCTCCCCATGGGGCTCGAACCTTCGACCTCCCGATCCCGAGGCGGACGCTATATATGGCTCAATCAATATTTCAATGGCTCTCGGGAACTGTTATATAAGGTAGAGCAATCTCTACAATCCCATTACTTACAGCGATGGCATAGTAATATAAATGAATCTGCTAAATGTCACAACTACAAGATTTACAAAACCATACATAAATATGAAGAATATCTTGATACTCTATCTCCCTTACATGTTCAAAATTTCCTTAACTTTCGTATGTGTAATAACTGTTTACCAACTGAACGATTAAGATAGGGTGGAGTATTGAGAGAACAGTGGAAGTATAATTTATGTCGTTCATATGATATTGGTGACGAATTTCATTACCTGTCGAAATGTACGTTTTTCACGAATACTCAGGAAATCAAAGTACTGAAAGTACAGAAAGGCTGGCTACCACAAAACACTGAATGAAAACTGTGCGGGAAAGATGCTTGCAAAATCTTAGATATTATGGGTTTTCCATATTAAACTAAGGCGAGCATAGGGTATTGTTGTGATGGACCATCTTGATTAACTAGTGCATCCAAGTTAAAGTTCAGTCGAGAAACCTAGTTTATCGGACGTAAAGATGGGTCCAAGAGAGTAAACTATAGTTTAAGCCCGTTATACTGTGTGTTCGCTCGAAAATGTATGTTAGTATTCGATAATCCTATTTTTTCGACAAAGAATGTAATTATTGGATATTTTGATTGCCGAGAGCCATTGTTTACGGGCGTGAATCTATGTTTACGACTATGAACTTGGGTTTACGAGCGTGAACCATAGCTTATGAACGTGAACGTAGGTTTACGTTCGAAACACTTGGTTTCTCGAACAAAACTATGATTTTTGCTTATTATCCTATGTTCACCAGCGTGAACCTATGTTTACGGTCGCAAACCTAAGTTCTCGATCGTTAACATATGTTCACGTTCGTAAGATATGGTTTACACTCGTGAACCCTGGTTTACTCCTTAAAACTTAAGGACTATGCTATTTCGACAATGCAAAATTCGTATGTAAAACTGAGATTGTCGTAACAACGCGAGAAATGCACGGGGATCAAAAAGAAACTAATAATTATAAGAAAATGTATCTCCGAATAAATCATAAAGTATCAATGACACTCAGAAACATGTCCCAACAGTGCACTAGAAGAAAATGCATAGAAATTTTCGGGGTAAGTATTTGGTACCGTAAGTCTCTCATATATATACAATATATATATTCTTCAATCAAGGATATGTCAGTGTAAATGAGCTGAGCGTTAGCTTTCTAAGAAAACGCCGTTAAACTATGTTACACGAATCACACGTGCACCGCTCTTTTACAAAACTGTGTCCGCCATGTTTTCTTCAGTGAACGAAATAAAAGGAGTATTTTACCTTAGATTTCCTTATTGTAGAGTACGATTGACTTTCTAATCTAAATAAAACATCACTTTTTTATAACATCCCACTGTCCGATCTTTCTGATCACTTAACGATCACTCACAATTACAAAATAAAACCAACGTGTCATCAAAATTATCACCTTACACGGCTTCATGGACATCACGGCCTACTAACATTAAATTTGTAATCATGCGCCAACCAAACAAATGATGAAAGATCGGTACTTTTTCAAAGACATGTTTTATTTCCTGTAATTTTCTGATATTCTAACCTTCAAAAAACCGAATTGTATGCACAGAAATAACGAAACATTTATGCAATATAGCTTTTAGTATAAATTTTGGATCTGTCTTTTTCCAGCCCAACAACAGACATGTATATGTCACAAACCCGGTCTGTCCTCGAAATCAGTGTCAAAGCTTACTAGAACATAAATACAATAAATAAACAACCGCTTACTATGTTCTTGTAAGTCCTGTAAGATGAAACGGCTCGTGTTTATACATTCATATATATTCCGTATCGGGAACATTGACAATCACAAGTCGATCCTTACCACGAACATGAAAACAGTTACTTTTATGCCTTTGTTTACATTTCAAAAGTAACTATTCACATATACGTTCAAGAACGTAAATTTCGTGCTTTCCGACCCACATGGTGTGTAAACTTCTGTATTTAGAAGTATGGTGTATTCGGCAAACCATTTGTAACTTCCGACGTGGTAAATGTCATTGTCAGTTATGTTTACGAAATTTAATTGAATATTTATGTTTTAAACTTGCAAAAGAAAAACTTGATGGTCATGGTCGCTGGCTTCGAATTCCTCGCCCATCACCGACGTGGGATCAAAAACCCACTTGAGGTGTGAAACTTTTCAAGTAAGGAAGCCATCCAACTGAGGTTAGTGTCTCGATCTAGCTACTAGTCTGAGCCTCAAAAAAATGTCTGGAGGGACCCCTGGAGCCTTTCACCACCAACAAAACCTGGGAAAAGTTCATTGTGTCGTTTCGGTGTTACTCACAATCAAACAAAATAAACATTGTTCCCGTTTTTGTTTGTTTGTTTTATATAAATGAATTATGCAAAAAGGGTTTGTTTGTTTCAGTGTAACGTCAAAATATAATATTACAATTATATATCAACAGTGAACGCCACATGCATTATTTGTTCACGAGGGGTTATGCTTTAATCTTACAGGTAAAACAAATATATTCCTATTGTATAAAGGGTAAAGGTAAATATATATGTATATGTGTGTGTACTCGTGGAATTAAATGTTAAGTGTAAAAAGTATATATTCACAGTTCAAATCATCCATGCTAAATAATACGTACGATATGTTTGCTTTCTCACTGTCTAACATGTTCGAAATGATTTATTCGATTTTCATCATAGAGTTCTAGTTTATTTTTCACCTTAGATTAAAGCAAACGTGTTCAATATAATTTTAAACAAACTCTGAAGTTTAGTAGGTTGTAGCATTCTCTAGGTCAATGGTATTTTTATTACCTTCTGTAGTCAGTCATTATCCATTGTGAAAAAAAACTCTTTTTAACCAAAGTGGAAAAATTCAGGTACTTGAAAATGCAGCTTTCTAAAGTTAGAATTCTCGATGTCCTTTGTCAAACATACCTTGTAAATAAATAATATTATTACAAAATTAATACTGCTATTTCTTTTGTTGCACTTTGCGGACTTATGATAAAGTTATTTATGTGCATCTGTTCACAACGAAGCACTGACCCTGAGGACTACGGATGGGAAAATATAAGAGTGAACTAAGTGTTGACTGAAAAAGGGCAATATTTATTTTGCCGAACAATACCTTAACAAATCTATATTTTCACATATCTGGGCGAAAAATACCGCTTAACAAATATATATTTTCACATATCTGGGCGAAAAATACCGCCATTGCAAAACAATACATTAAAAAATAATATATATTTTTTCACATGTCTGGGCAGAAAATACCGCCGAAAAATACCTTAACAAATTTATATTTTCACATACCTGGACGAAACATACCGTCCTTAACAAATAGATATGTTCTCATATCTGAATGAAGTTACAGTCCAATACCATAACAAATATATATATTCACATATTAGGGCGGATATAACCGCCGAAAGCATATCAAGAAATGTAGATGAATTTGCATATTAAGAGAAATCTTTCAAAATTAGAAAATTGTCACTTGAAAGAGGAGGCGGAATGGCATGTGGTGGTAAGATAAAACCAGAAATTAGCCAAAATAAAATTAAAGAAAGAAGCGTGCTATTCACTCTTGAATGCTGACGAAGAAGGAAGATGCCGTTTCACGATTGGTTCAACGGTATAAAAGGAATTCATTGATTGGCTTTTACCGTAGTATATAAATTAACATATTTCAGAATAGGACCGATTTGCTCCAAATGTACAACAATGACATAAATGATTTTATCTACCTATAAAATTCATATATATATGAGCAGTACAATTCCTGTAAATGAGCACTACGTAAGCGCTCAGGCCCCTCTCGCACACCATACCTATAGTTCGGACTTCTTTAATGTGTAAAGGCATGTGCACAAAAATGACAAATTTTGCCAACACCTGGTAAATTGTAATGTGTTTTTTAGAAAAGTAATGAACGAAAATAGAAAAATAGCTCTCAGCTCATTTACACGGATAGTTTAGCTTTATTATGTATGTTATAGTTTTTCGCAGTTATGCACGATGACATAGAATACTTACCCCGAAAATTGTGACACGAACATACTGATAACTTTTCCCACTTTACTTTTTAAATTAAAGTAAGAGTTCAGCACTTCATGGTTTTGATGTATTGTCACATTGGAATAACGTTTGTTTTACAGTAACTTCGAAATTAATCAGAAATAATATCATGTACCCCACCCACCTAATTCATAATTTCAAAATAGCATAGGCCTTAATCCCTAAATATAAGACCTGACATAACTTATATCATTATAAGTTCATTTTAATTGATATTTCATATTTCTTATTTTCCACGTTATGTCAGGTCGTCGAATAATGCGCGGTATAATTCATCTCGGAACCAGCGTTTGTAGCTGCTTACAGACCGAGGTCATAATCTATAACGAAGCGGTCAACGTTGAGTTACGAAAATGTTTCATTCATACGGACATTTCATTCATAGAGGCGAATTAATTTACCATCATTATGTAATATTTTCTAATGTTATTTTTCAAGTATTTACCGTTAGAAAAATAAAACATTATTATAACATGTTTGAGCAAATAGATCTATTGAAACAGGTAAGTTTAACAATCTTTATACAACTCTATGGCAAAACTGATAAACGTGGCGGACTATTTGAATTGCGCATGAAATTATATTTTTTGTTGTCAGTCTCAGCACCTGTTGAACTTTGTGGAAACTCGATACATGGTTATAATAGTCTGGCGGATATCGCCAGCCTAAAAACTGCTTTCCATAGCAGGGCTGTAAATTGTATTAACTTCAGTATCTTCATGAACGGAAAAGATGAGGGTAAATTGACGAATATTTGTAAATTTATCTCTGTAGTTCTGAATCACTTTAAAACATCACCTGGCAATCAGAACTTGTAACTTTTTTCTAAATGAACTCTAACATTGTTTCTATGTATACTCTGGATCAATTATAAGTATGCGGAGTCTAAAGGTTTAGGTATAGCTCAATCTAGCTTGTAGAAATATGAGCTATTGTGATCGCTTTCGTACGTAGTTGTCATTAAATTTACACAAATCCGGGCCTGTAGCTCAGGTTGAGCTATTGTGATCACTTTCGCACGTAGTCTACGTCAAAATTACACTAATCAGGGATGCGTTTTTTGTGCATCTCAAATTTCCCTTATTTTTGTTTGTTTGTTTGTACACACAGCCTGGCAAATTGATGTATATGTGTATAAATGTTTTTGTGTATCCTCATGTCACAATTATATTTGTGCTGAGAGTATTAAACTGTAAAAAATGAATAAGTCAACTCTGCACACATTAGATCTGTTTGATAAATTAATTATGCCAATTTTAACGTATTCTTCAGAAGTGTGGGTTTACTATAAAGCTCCACGGGTAGAAATAACTTATCTTAGTTCATTTGTAAAAGACTGTTGGGTGTTAAAACAGTAACAAAATGACTTTGTATATGGCGAACTTGGAAGACAAAGCATAGTTTCATATAGGGTTTTCAATATAAAACACTGGTTAAAATATGCACATGCACAGAATCTAAATATATTAAGCAAACATAATGTTAAAAATGACACTGTGAACGACCCAAACATAACAAACTGGGTGACAAATGTTAAGCGAATACTTGTAAATATAGGTTTTGAACATGCATGAATTGTGTGGCTGAATCAAGGTGTCGAAAACAAAGCATACTTTTTCATTCTAAGGAAAAGAATAAGAGACCTATGGCTCATTGATTTTAATAACAGATTGGAAGAATGGACAAGAGATGTATTATTTAGAACAATACAATGTAGTTAGCTTCAGTTTTAGTAAATAATTAGATGTTATCACCATCCGTAAATATAGAATAGCTGTATCACGCTTACGGATGTCGTATCATAGATTCGCTGTTGAATCTGGTAGATGGAGAAAGCAGGTATAATGAAGTATTTCGACCCCCATAGAATAACGACCCCCCCGGTCATTATTCTATAGAAAATGTGACTCCTTTCCTGTAAAATATTGACTCCCCTTATAAAAAACTGACTCCCTTTGAAAACTCTATAGAATAACGACCCCCGGTCATTATTCTATAGAAAAACTGACCCCTCCAAGTAAAATACTGACTCCCTAAAGATGACTCCCTTCGAATCTCATAGAATAACAACCCCGGTTATTATTATTCTATAGAAAAAGTGACTCCTTCCATGTAAAATACTCACTGCCGAAATTACTACATTCGAACTCTCATACAATATCGATTCCCGGACATTATTCTATTTAAAAAAGTTACTCTTTCCGTGTAAAACACCGGCTCCTAAAAAGACTTCCGACGATAATATCTATTAAAAAGTGATCCCCACCAAACCTAACGGACAACTTTACTATATCTACAACTCTAATACCCTCCATTGTCAATAGTTAACATTTTGATTGTACTACTACTACTGGTGCCGCTACTTCTATTGCTATTACTACATGTACTTCTTCTTCTTCTACTACTACTACTACTACTGCTACAACTGCTACTACTGATACTACTATACCTGCTTCCACTAATACGTCTTGTACATCTACATCTTCTTCTCCTGCTGCTGTTGTTGCTGTCACTTATTCCTCTGCTGCTGCTGCTGTTGCTGCTACTGCAACTGCCACTACCACTGCCACTACTACTACTACTACTACTACTACTACTCTCTATTGTTGCCGCTACCGTACTTTACTGCCACTGCTAAGTATTGCAACTTCTATTAATACTAAGTTCTATGCTAGCAGTTTCTTGTGCAGTTTTCTTCTGAAGAATTACTTCATACCGAAGTTTGCAGGGATTATTGACACTGGTGTGTTTTGTGAACGTATTGTGAATTGTTATTTTCCTGAAAAAAATGTATACACCAAGATACAGCGTCTTGAAATAGAATCCCTTTTCCCGTTGCGTAATGCTCTGATTTCTGTGTCAAGTGATGGTATCTGGGGCTAATGGTCAAACGGAAGGACGGACGGACGGACAAGGGCAAATCTATATGCCCCCCTCCCCCGAGTGGGGGCATAAAATGCAGCAATTAGGCCTTAGATACATGAGTTATCACTAAATTTGACCAAATGACCGGGGGTCGTTTTTTTATGGGAGTCAATATTCTTCGTGAGATTCAGTTTACTTAACGTGGGGGAGTCATAGTACTATGATCTGGAGGTCATAATACTATGACCGGGGGGTCACTTTTTCTATAGAATAATGACCAGGGGGTCATTATTCTATGGGGGTCGAAATACTTCATTACACCTGCTTGTGTCCCTTTTAATGAATGTATATGCCCACTTTGTAACGTTCCCGCCCGCTTAGCTCAGTAGGTAAGAGCATTGGTCTACGGATCGTGTGGTCGCGAGTTCGATCCTCGGGCGGGGCGTATGTTCTCCATGACTATTTGTCAAAACGACATTGTGTCTGAAATCATTAGTCTCCCACCTCTGATTCATGTGGGGAAGTTGGCAGTTACTTGCGGAGAACAGGTTTGTACTGGTACAGAATCCAGGAACACCAGGTTAGGTTAACTGCCAGTCGTTACATGACTGAAATACTGTTGAAAAACGGCATTAAACCCAAAACAAGCAAACAAAATTGTAACGAGTACCATTTTGTACTTGTATGTAACATATTCAAAGAACTGCGTATTAAATTTATCAAGAAATATTATTGGAACCATCCTAATAATTTTAAATTTATTGCTTTAATGACAACTGAAGATGTATTAGAAACACGAAATCTAAATTAGTTTGCATATCGCGGCTTCTTAAAACGCCAAAGGCTGCACAGTGCACTATAGAGTTAAGCATGTTATAAATCTCATTGTGAACTGTTGCGGCTGTACACGAGGCAGTTTTACTGTCATGATATTATGCGATGGATTAGTTGTTTCAGAGAATGGTTACGTTGCTGAAAAGTCCTAACCTGTTTGTTAAATATTATTGCTTAAGTACTTATCACCAATCTATATAGCCACATTTTGACTGATTGGGGTTTATCATAGTGTACTTTTTCAAACGGTTAAAGAGCAAATCCTTCTATGGTTATTATGCCCCCCTTTGAAAAAGGAGGGGTATATTGTTTTGCAGATGTCGGTTGGTCGGTCGGTCGGAATGTAGACCTATCCGTTTCCGGATGAGAACTCAAGAACGTTTAGGCCTAGGATCATGAAAGTTGATAGGGAGGTTGGTCATCACCAGCAGATGACCCCTATTGATTTTGAGGTCTGTATGTCAAAGGTCAAGGTCACAGTGACCCTGAATAGTAAAACGGTTTCCGGATGATAACTCAAGAACACTTGGGCCTAGGATCATGAAAGTTGATAGGGAGGTTGGTAATGACCATAGGATGACCCCTATTGATTTTGAGGTCAGTATGTTAAAGGTCAAGGTCACAGTGACCCTGAACAGTAAAACGGTTTCCGGATGATAACTCAAGAACGCTTGGGCCAAGGGTCAAGAAAGTTGATAGGGAGGTTGGTCATCACCAGCAGATGACCTCTATTGATTTTGAAGTCTGTATGTCAAAGGTCAAGGTCACAGTGACCCTGAATAGTACAACGGTTTCCGGATGATAACTCAAGAACACTTGGGCCTAGGATCATGAAAGTTGATAGGGAGGCTGGTAATGACCAGCGGATGACTCCTATTGATTTTGAGGTCAGTATGTTAAAGGTCAAGGTCACAGTGACCCTGAACAGTAAAACAGTTTCCGGATGATAACTCAAGAACGCTTAGGCCTAGGGTCACGAAAGTTGATAGGGAGGTTGATCATGACCAGCAGGTGACCCCTATTGATTTTGAGGTCAGTATGTCAAAGGTCAAGGTCACAGTGACCAGGAACAGTAAAATGGTTTCCAGGCAATAACTCAAGAACGCTTGGGCCTAGTGTCAAGAAAATTGATTGTTAGGTTGGCCATGACCAGCAGATGACCCCTATTGATTTTGAGGTCATTAGGTCAGAGGTCAAGGTCACATTGGCTAGGAACAGTCAAATGGTTTCTGATCTTCTTGTCCAAAACCATAGGGCCTAGGGCTTTGATATTTGGTATGTAGCAAAATCTAGTGTTCCTCTACCAAGATTGTTCAGATTATTTCCCTGGGGTCAAATATGGCCCCACCCCTAGGGTCACATGGTTTATATAGACTTATATAGGGAAAAAAAATTGAAAATCTTGTCCAAACCACAAAGTCTGTGGCTTTGGTATTTTGTAATGTAGCATCATTTAGTGGTTCTCTACCGAGTTTGTTCAAGTTATCCCTCTTGGGTAAAATATGGCCCGCCTCAGACGTCAAATGGTTCATATAGACTTATATAGGGAAAAACTTAAAATCTTCATGACCATAACTTACATCATTCAAATTTGGACCTAATATATAGTTTTGAGTGGCAAGATGAACCTTGACATGAGTTGACCTTGGTCTGGACCTAGTGACTTACTTTCACATTTCTGTACCTACAGCCTTCAAATTTGGACCACATGCATAGGTTTGTGTACTGAAAAAAACTTTGACCTTGTTATTGACCTAGTGACCTACTGTCACATTTTTGAAGGTACAGGCTTCAAATTTTGACCACATGCATAGTTTTTTGTTCCAAAATAAAATTTGACCTTGATTTTGACCTAGTGACTTACTTTCACATTTCTGTAGCTACAGCCTTCAAATTTGGACTACAAGCATAGTTTTGTGTACTGAAATGAACTTTGATCTTGAGATTGACCTACTGACCTACTTTCACATTTCCGAAGGTACAGGCTTCAAATTTGGACCACTTGCATAGTTTTGTGTTCTGAAATAAAATTTGACCTTGATTTTGACCTAGTGACCTACTTTCACATTTCTCAAGCTACAGCCTTCAAATTTGAACCACATGCATAGTTTTGTGTACCGAAATGAACTTTGGTCATGAGATTGACCTAGTGACCTATTTTCACATTTTTGAAGGTACAAATTTGGACTGCATGCTTATTTTTGTGTTCTGAATTGAAATTTTACATTGATTTTTATCTATTACCTACTTTCACATTTCTCAAGCTACAGCCTCCAAATTTGAAGCACATGCATAGTTCTGTCTACCGAAATGAACTTTACCTTGAAATTGATCTCGTGACCTGATTTCACATTTCTCAAGCCACCGCTTTCAAATTTGGACCACATACACATTGTTTTGTACCTATATGAAATTTGACCTTGATTTTGACCTTGAGCTAGTATTGAAATTTGGAACATTCAAAAATGGCTCAGTGGATGGCACCAAGATCAATCTGTGATCTCTTGTTAGGTTAATAGATTAAAGTTCAAGGTCAGATTAAACCAGAATGGTAGAATTTTGTTTACAGTGAGCATATAATTTCTGTTCCTTGTGCAATTACTGAATGCATCAAGGGGGGCATTTCGTGTTCGACGAGCTCTTGTTTTAAATATATTTGGGAGTTTTCGCCAGCGTAAAATCATCACTATAGTAGAGAGTAAAAGATGAGGCTTTATTTTACTGTACTATTTTGCATTACACTGCCTCTCCCTAGCGAGATATCATGTGAAAGTGTGCATCATTTAGGTCTTAATCTCTTTAAATGTTGCCTCATTTCGACACTCTATAGAAATAATATACTAAATCCTACAGAATGGTAACTTGCGCAAATACACATGCTATCTCGCCATCTTGTCAGTCATGCTTTGCAATGTTTTTCATCGCTATGTTATATTGATACTTTGTCAATGACCCTTTTGAGGGTTTTAGTACAAAAAAAATCGTCATCTTCTTGTTTAGGCCTAAAAAATCATTGTTTCCGGTAATATGCTAAAAACAGGGCAGGTAGGTCGGAATTTTTTTTTTTTTTTGATACAAACAAGGGGGTTATGCCTTTAGAGCATCAGTTAGTTGATTTCTAACATCACTGCGCATGTTTAAAATATAAAAAGTGCAGTTTTGCAACTTTTTGTTAAAAAGTTGAAAAAAATATTCTCCAAGGCCATAAAAACATTTAGGGTCGGGCCAAAAATTTAGGGTAGGTCGATATACTGGAAACAAGCAAATTCGATGAATTGGTATCCCCCGCCGAAAGGGTTTGTGGTGAGGAATGGCAAAAAGATATATCCGGCAAAAAGTTAAGGATGTTAATAAGAAGCAAATAATTTCATTAGTCAAAATCAATTTAACAGAAACCAAATGTTTAATAAAAGAGTACATATTAAATGTATGATACTTTGATCCTGACTAAAGAATTTATTTTGAATGGGATATGCTTACTGTAATAAGCTTAGCTTTTAAAATTAAATGCAGTTAATTGAAATGTGAGCTTGAAGTTTAACTGGAACGAAATATTGTCTTTGAGTGGTTTGGAACCAGGTGTTGCTGCTCAAAAAAATTAGGGTAGGTAGGTCAGAAAATATATTTTTTTTGGAATTTTTTTTTATTAAGGGAGACTTTTCGGAAATTATTTTTTTGTCAAGAAATGATTAAAAATAAGGGGGTTATGCCTTTAGAGCACCAGTAAGTTGATTTCTAACATCACTGGCTATGTTTCAAGCATAAAAAATGCAGTTTTGCATCTTTTTGTTAAAAAGTTGAAAAAAATATTCTCCAAGGCCATAAAAACATTTAGGGTCGGGCCAAAAATTTAGGGTAGGTCGGGATACCGGAAACAAACAATTTTTTTACGCCTTACCATAGGTTATTCGGAAGCACAACTCAAGCAATCTGTACAGCCCACAAGTCCCAATAAAGAGGAAGAATAAGAAATATTAAATGTAATGATGACTAGATGATAATTGCATTATAGTCTTGTGGACCGTCACAGAACACAAGAGCCAAACTCCCGAAACGGCATAATATTGAGACATCTCTACAGTACTACATGTGAGAAAGATTAAAAATTATGTGACTTGACATTTACAGACAAATGTGAAATAAAAAGGAAGACACTATTGAAATTCAGATAGTACAATTTTACTGAATTTTGTTATCTTGATTTATAATGTACTAACATTTTCAGAATTAAACAGTATTTTCATTTTAGTAGTGTTATGATTTTCAATCATATTAATAGGAATGTATTTCTTTCTTTTTTAAAGCAATGGCATTCAAAATATAGTGATACTCATCCCCTAATTTGTTAATACTACATAACTCGCAAATGCGATCATCTCTTGCGATGCCAAGAAAACGACCCTTTTCTACTGGTAGGTTATGGTCATCTAAACCTGCTCAAACTTATTCTAAGGTCAGTCAGCAGAACATTCAGATAATGTTCAAAACAATTGGGTCTATTTTCAACGGGGTCAGTATTTAATGTTACACCGGCAACATTGTAACACACACTGTATATCTAACTTTCATTTTTCAAAAAAAAAGTTAACATAGGATGTGATTAGATACAGAAATATCTTATTAAATTTATACATACTTTTTCTAGATCTGCATGGCACTTCATGCTTTGGCGACTGGCAAAAGTAACTATACATACACGAACCATGCGGACGCCAACAGCCGCGACACGAGCACGTATAGTCGACAATTGCAATGTTCTAATTTGAAATATGTATAAAAAGCTACCCAAAGGCATTCAGGATAACCATAACAAAAGATCATTTTGGGCATTTAAACCATGATGAAAATAAGTTTTTGAACTGTATTGTCACTTGAGATAAAATGTGGGTTCATTATGCTGAACCTGAAACAAAAGCTCAGTGAAAGCAGTGGAAACAAGCTGTTTCCCACCGCCCAAGAAGTTGAAGCTGTCTGTCTGCGCTGGTAAGGTTATGCTTGTTCACGCAGAATAATACCGGCTCATTCTGTGACTGCTAGATACTATTAAAAAGTAATTCTGAATAAACTCAAAGAAAAACTGAAAAAGTTACGTCAAAGACCCCACCACCACCTCATACTGCCTCATATACTGTAGAACTTATCAATTCCTTCAAGTGGCCGTTTTTGTGTTTTGTCCTACCCTCCGCAAGCCCAGCCCTTGCCTCCTGTGAATTTTATTTGTTTCCAGAACTGAAAAAAAAGGCTCGCTGGAAACAAATACGTGACAGGGCGGCTTTGATTATAGCTAGTAGTGGAGGATGGCACTCTAGATCACATTTTCCTTCTTTGTCTATATAAAGCCGCCATCTTGGATTGGGTGCAGTCAATTTTCGGGATGGGACCTGGGGAAATTGGAAGGAGTCAAAGATTTTCGGGATGGGACTCAATAACGTCACGTTCATATGTGCTTGTCCGCCGTTTTAGATTTATGAAGAGAAAATCCTTGAGAAGAAACTCAGGTAAGGAGTTATATAAAGTATTTTTTATAAAAAAAAGTTGAGATACTTATTTCACAAAGATGACTCCCATATGAAAGGACACTCAAATGTTTGTACAAGTCTGGTGTTACGACATCCTAGATTCAACTCCAGCCATTTTTATACAATATGATTTATTTGTTAAATATAGTATCAATAAGAAATGTAAAAATATATATTTATTAACATGTTCAATCAGTTATAAGCAACGTGTTCTCTTCTGCTTCCTACCGTCAAATGACAGTCAGTAATCTTAGTCTGAATACTTATCAGAGCATAAAATATTTTGACAGGCTTAAACCTGTACTTTAGCGTACAAATATGATGATTTTAGCGCAGGATTCGATTTATGGACGCATTAATTTAATGATTACGATTTCTTTAATAAACCCGATACGAAATACAATAGAAATATTTTACTAAATTATTTATACAACTTACCAGTCCGGATAAATTCGCCTAATGAAGCAAATCTTTAGATGGTTGAATAGAAGTTTCATTACCAACAGCCAATCAGAATGCAGTATTTTGACAAGCGGTAATACTTTTCCAATACACCTGGCAGGTTAAGACCTGTATCGCTTTACGTCTACTCCACGTTACACATATATTGATTTTAAACAGCGCGTTAACGCTTTATACATAATTATAGAAATGATTATAGCAAAATGTCTTTAATAAACCTGATACGAAAATGAAACAGAAATACCTAATTTAATCGTTCATACAGCATAAGTCATGGAATTCAAAGAAACAAAGTAATCAAACTTGTAGATGTTTAACGTTACACTCTGGTAAGAGTAACGTCACCATAATATTACGTTGCTACTAAATTGAAGTGTATGAAATTGAATAGATGAACAAGCAGGACGGCTTCAACTTATCTAAGAACTTGAATCAATACTGATTTTCAATGTGTATGTTATGCTCGTTGTTAACAAAAAAGCATTCCACGCTGTGGACATACCACTAGTAGTTGGGTTTCCTGTTCCACGAAGTTTTCCCTCGTGCAATAGTGTTACGAATTCATAATCTGATGTAGAGTGAACAATTTTCTAACCATTTTGAAAGGAATTATTATTAGTGCTTAGTTTTTTCTCAGTTTGATACTGTTCTAACTGTTATTAATTATATAAATCATAGATTTGATTTCTGTAACAAATCTTGCAGTATTAGTAGCTATCTTTTGGCATCTTTATTGTTCTTTCGGTCTATTACAGTGTACAGAGAACTGTCGGTGCTACCATAAATCTCAAGTCAAATTGTTTACTCATAATATATAGAAAGTCTTGATTGGAGGCCCTTCTGTGAAATATAAGAATGTTAAATTCTTAATTCTTTCGGTGCCTTACGTGTTTATTTGTACCGACATTCACCGGGTACATAAAAAGCAAGGAAGAGAGAGCTAAGCTAAAAATGAGTTGATTTGGGCTTTGCATTTGGGTTTAACAAAGAACTGAATTTAGTCAAATATTATTTTAGAAATTCTGAAATTACATTTATAATTCTCGAAATTCTTTGAAGATTTAATGTTTATCTAGAATGGAAGTTTATATCTGAAAAGTGTAAATAAAATCATGAAACATATGTATTCGTTGTTGATTACTGTGAGCCGTTATAGTGATGGACCCTCACTCACCCCAAAGAGCTCAACAGAGTCCAGATTTGTAACAATTGGTGGCAAAGCAGGGGATTTTTGGACTTATGTACATGCTATTTATAAATTTCGGAAGATGAAAGTGAAGACTTTTTTTTTCGGCGACGCCGTCTAAATTCGTTTTCGTTACCTATGCCACGTGACTTCAGTTAGCAAATCAAACTACTTGATAACGCATTATAGATAATTTATCAAAATGGAAGATTTATGCAACACTCTGCCTGATTGGACGAGAGTGTCAATTTCTTTCACTCTGTTGATTGTGCTACGCTGAGTGAAATGTAGACAAAGCGTTTATCCTAAACGACGCTGTTCACAGTTTTAAAGCTAACTTTGGCTCAGTATATTTAGCAAGAATATTGATATATCTCAAAATGATAAGTAAGCTTAATAAATATGATAAAAACCTGTTCAAATACCAACATATATCAAGTTAAAGAAAAAGCTGAATACGGTCTGCGTATCACATGAATAAGGGTGTGATAAGAGTCTTTTATGTAGAGAAGTGCTTTTTAAAAGATTTTCCTTGTTACAATTGTCGTCTGTATATGAAAAAGTTTCTTGCTTTTGTGACTTATTCAATTTGCATATTAAAATGAGTACTTGTTTGCTTTGATATATTTGTTATAAATTATTTAACTGATTTATTATATATGAATATCTTTCTTTAGTATGGAATGCAAATATTGAACTATAAAGCTAAAACTAGAAATGCCTTTATACAGCGTCTCATGAACAGCTTGGTGGATCTTTGTCATACTTGGTCTGGAGCATCATTATAAGGTCCTCTTCCAAATTAATTTATATAGGAACTTGGGCCCTATTAGGGACCACTATAGCTAAAAGTAGATATGCCTTTCTTCGCATTAACCACTAAAATGTAATGGATATTTATCAAACTCGATGTGTAACAATATCGTAAGGTCTCTTGCTATTTTGTTGCAAATGGGGGTAGGAACCAATTTAGCTAAAAATATAAAGACGTTTAATGATCTATTCTCATGAACCGCTTCATGAATCTTCATCAAACAACTGCTGTAATTATTCGTTTAAGGATAAACGAAACAAAATTGCAACCCTACGAAACCTTTGCGAAAAATTAAAAGAGAACCATTTAAATTGTTACAGTGCGGTGTTTAGTTTTGCAAAATGTTAGATGAAAGATGAATGTTAGATGAAAAATTCATTAACTTCTTTCCTTATTACAATTCGCCGACCATTATTTTTGAAGATATTTCTCGTTCAGATTTAAGGTGCTTTAATAATTATGAAGATTTTATTATCTATTGTTTTTGGCTGATTTTTTTGGTGAATACTAAAATTTTCTTCATTTATGCCAAATGGATATCGGCAACTATGAAGCTGCATTAACTCAGATCAGTGTGGAAATGAAGAACATTTCCGAACATCTAGAATGTGAGTTTAACAATTTCTTAGAAGCAATTCATACCATTATTAAAGAAAAGGACTCTTTGATTTTAAAGTTACACACTGATAATGTACAGATGAGACAGATAGCAGAACCTGTTTCTTGTGATAACCAAACAAGGAATAAGACAAATGGTGGAATTCAAGGACTTGGAAAAATCTATTTTTCCATCAAAAGTGGAAATAGAGAAATTAATCAGACATTTATCTAAACATTTTGAACAATTATCATATGAGTTCCCAGCCTACCAAACAGCTATGTTGCAGAAAATAAAGAAAATTGAAATAGAAAACGCGAAATTAAAATCAGCTTTAAGGCCTATGCTATTTTGAAATTATGAATTAGGTGGGTGGGGTACATGATATTATTTCTGATGAATTTCGAAGTTACTGTAAAACAAACGTTATTCCAATGTGACAATACATCAAAACCATGAAGTGCTGAACTCTTACTTTAATTTAAAAAGTAAAGTGGGAAAAATTATCAGTATGTTCGTGTCACAATTTTCGGGGTAAGTATTCTATGTCATCGTGCATAACTGCGAAAAACTATAACATACATAATAAAGCTAAACTATCCGTGTAAATGAGCTGAGAGCTATTTTTCTATTTCAGTTTATTACTTTTCTAAAAAACACATTACAATTTACCAGGTGTTGGCAAAATTTGTCATTTTTGTGCACATGCCTTTACACATGAAAGAAGTCCGAACTATAGGTATGGTGCGCGAGAGGGAATTTTATAGGTAGATAAAATTATTTATGTCATTGTTGTACATTTGGAGCAAATCGGTCTATTCTGAAATATGTTAATTTATATACTACGGTAAAAGCCGATCAATGAATTCCTTTTATACCGTTGTACCAATCGAGAAACGGCATCTTCCTTCTTCGCCAGCATTCAAGAGTGAATAGCACACTTCTTTCTTTAATTTTATTTTGGCTAATTTCTGGTTTTATCTTACTACAACATCCTATTCCGCCTCCTCTTTCAAGTGACAATTTTCTAATTTTGAAAGATTTCTCTTAATATGCAAGTTCATCTACATTTCTTGATATGCTTTCGGCGGTTATATCCGCCCTAATATGTGAATACATGTATATATATTTGTTATGGTATTGGGCTGTAACTCCATTCAGATATGAGAATATATACGTTTTTTTAATGTATTGTTTTGCAGAAGCGGTATTTTTCGCCCAGATATGTGAAAATATATATTTGTTAAGCGGTATTTTTCGCCCAGATATGTGAAAATATATATTTGTTCAGGTATTGTTCGGCAAAATAAATATTGCCCTTTTTCAGTCAACACTTAGTTCACTCTTATATTTTCCCATACATAGTCCTCAGGGTCAGTGCTTCGTTGTGAACAGATGCACATAAATAACTTTATCATAAGTCCGCAAAGTGCAACAAAAGAAATAGCAGTATTAATTTTGTAATAATATTATTTATTTACAAGGTATATCTGACAAATGACATCGGGAATTCTAACTTTAGAAAGCTGCATTTTCAAGTACCTGAATTTTTCCACTTTGGTTAAAAAGAGGGGTTTTTTTACAATAGATAATGACTGACTATAGAACGTAATAACTGAAATGATATATAGCGCATTTACATGATTCATTTCATATGAAACAAATGAAAGTTACACCAACATTTGTATCTATAATTAGTCCATTTTTATACAGAAACATTTTCATATAACAAGAGCTGTCAGTAAGACAGCGAGCTCCACTATTCGGGGATTTGACAGTAAAATGAATAAATATATTTACCTTTACCCTTTATACAATAGGAATATGTTTCTTTTACCTGTAAGATTAAAGCATTAACCCCTCGTGAAAAATAATGCATGTGGTGTTCACTGTTGATATCCTTTCCGCAGCCTTAACGTACTAAAACGTATTAGCGTCTGATGGCCCTTTCACGCTTCCGTAGAAACAACATTTATTAAACGAAACTTAATTTGAAAATATTTCTGAAATGTCTAGGTCTGCAGCTCTCAAATACGGTTATATCTTACATCTGAGGCGTATACTGACACTCTCAGACAACATCAAAAATGACATTTTGAGCGATTTGATGAAGTTCCAAAATTATCAATGTACCCTTGGTCCGTTACGGACCCCTGTGGGATTTCTGTTTATCCAGAGCTCAAATAGTTTTTCATAGATTAAAAGCTGACATGCTGTACTAAAGCCCAGGTAATTTCAATTCGTAATAAAGTGCTGAAAATTGGCTCCCCAATAGCAAAAAAAAAAAAAAAAAAAAAAAAAAAAAAGTCCATGCGCATTCATTTAGACGGGTTGACCCCTGCGCGTGACCCCTGACTATGTACGAATCGAAATGCGGCTTTCGTTTTCAAGTTTAGCATTTCTATTTTCATTTTATTTACTTCCGGAAATAGCTGAAGGTCGAGTGACGTCACTTTCTGTGTTGTCAAAAACATACATATGCCTGGCGAGATTGCATAAATATGTGCTGGCCGTCCTAAGGATATATTATTGTAATATTATATTTTGACGTTACACTGAAACAAACAAACCCTTTTTGCATATTCATTTATATAAAACAAACAAACACAAACGGGAACAATGTTTATTTTGTTTGATTGACAGTAACACCGAAACGACACAATGAACTTTTCCCAGGTTTTATTGGTGGGGAAAGGGTCCAGGGGTCTTTCCGTTTCTTGTTTATTTCGTAGGAATCGATCAGAAATCGTGTTTGTATACATGTATAGAATGGACGTCGAAAACGACATGGATTGACAATCGAGGTATTTAGTGAAACTTTTCATCATTTCTTTGCTATTTGAGGGATTTTAATGAAATAAAAAGTGTTAACGCTTGGATTGATGCCTTCAAGTGGCGACCACAAAGAGAAAACCATGATCTGATCGATTCTTGCAGCAGTGTTCTTGTTTGTTCAGCATGATGTTTTTGTTCCGTTGGGTACCTTAAGTCTATTATATACATATATAGGTCTATTAAGTAAAATATTTGGTTATGTGTCTGGCAGCTGTGTGTGGGTCGGAAAGCACGAAATTTACGTTCTTGAACGTATATGTGAATAGTTACTTTTGAAATGAAAACAAAGGCATAAAAGTAACTGTTTTCATGTTCGTGGTAAGGATCGACTTGTGATTGTCAATGTTCCCGATACGGAATATATATGAATGTATAAATACGAGCCGTTTCATCTTACAGGACTTACAAGAACATAGTAAGCGGTTGTTTATTTATTGTATTTATGTTCTAGTAACCTTTGACACTAATTTCGAGGACAGGCCGGGTTTGTGACATATACATGTCTGTTGTTGGGCTGGGAAAAGATAGATCCAAAATTTAAACTAAAAGCAATATTGCATAAATGTTTCGTTATTTCTGTGCATACAATTTGGTTGTTTGAAGGTTAGAATATCAGAAAATTACAGGAAATAAAACATGTCTTTGAAAAAGTACCGATCTTTCATCATTTGTTTGGTTGGCGCATGATTATAAATTTAATGTTAGTAGGCCGTGATGTTCATGAAGCCGTGTAAAGTGATAATTTTGATGACGCGTTGGTCTTATTTTGTAATTGTGTGTGATCGTTAAGTGATCAGAAAGATCGGACAGTGGGATGTTATAAAAAAGTGATGTTTTATTTAGATTAGAAAGCCAATCGTACTCTACAATAAGGAAGTCTAGGGTAAAATACTCCTTTTATTTCGTTCGCTGAAGAAAACATGGCGGACCTATTTTTGTAAAAGAGCGGTGCACGTGTGATTCGCGTAACATAGTTTAACGGCGTTTTCTTAGAAAACTAACGCTCAGCTCATTTACACTGACATATCCTTGATTGAAGAATATATACATTGTATATATACGAGAGACTTACCACTGACCGTTCCAAGGCGGTGCCCCACTGTGTTCCTTTGTTTGTTCGTTTTGTCCTTGTATGTTGACTTTGTGTGCGCGCGTGTGTGTATGCTTATTGTTCGTCTTGTCCTTATGTGTTGGCTTTGAGTGTGTGTGTGTGTTGTTCGTTTTGTCCTGATGTGTAAGCTTTTGAGTGCGTGTGTGTGCGTGTGTGTGTGGTGCACGCGTTTGCGTGCTGGGGGTTCGTTTTGAGGAGGCTGCGCTTTTGGTGCGTGGCATTCCCTGTTTGATATTTTTCTTTGTTTTTTTACGGTACCAAATACTTACCCCGAAAATTTTTATGCATTTTCTTCTAGTGCACTGTTGGGACATGTTTTGAGTGTCATTGATACTTTATAATTTATTCGGAGATACATTTTCTTATAATTATTAGTTTCTTTTTGATCCCCGTGCATTTCTCGCGTTCTTACGACAATCTCAGTTTTACATAGGAATTTTGCATTGTCGAAATAGCATAGTCCTTAACCAGTACAAATAGTGACACTGATGAAGAAATAATATAAAAGCTCGATTCGGACTGCAAACGTTGCTGTTTACTTCATGACAATAAATCTTTTGTTATGTGTGTATGAAAAAAAAAAACTTTTACAATATGGTTCCAAAGAAAATGCCTGAAAAGGGTGCCAATGCACAAGGCGATAACACTAATGAAGATGTGTTTAAGTTGCAGCAAGAAATTGAGGATTTAAAAAAGCAGTTGCAATTAAGTGATCAACAGTATATAGAATCACAGCAACACACTCGCAAGAAACATGCAAAAAATGGCAGATGAAATAAAACAATTACGATTAATACAACAGGAAAGTGACAAGGAGCGGGATGAAGTAGTGAAACAGTATTAAGAAAGAATTAACTCTGTTGTGTCAAATCGTGATGCTATGATGGAACGTATGAAACAGCAGTTCAAAGAAAGATATCGCCATCTTGAGGAAATGTATTCGCAGGAACGTGCACCAAACGTACGTGATGCAAATCAAAATGTTACGGTACAAGATATTGGTGTTGCTCAAGTTATAAGTGATAACTGGCAGCCAATAGCAGAAAATTTTGTGTTCAATTAATAGCACCAGTTGGTCAGGCAGAAAGGTTTGTTGCCCAGTGTTTTCAGGGTGGTTTTGTTTCACGTCCCGTTAGGGATAACAGAATTCTGGGAAATGGTTACGAAATCAGAAGTCCGAGCTGTGAAGCAAGACAAATCAGGGCAGCCATGGACAGGCAATTAAACAAAAGAATCTAAATAATGACCGAAAGCATCAGGAAAAGAAATACTTAACAGAAGATGAAATCCAAAAACTGGTTTCTGATCGCGTTGCTGAGGCTATTAAAAAGCTAATGTTGAATGTTACTGGTGTCATCAGATGGGACATTACCACTCATTCTCAAATTATTTGGGAAAACACTGATCAGCATTATACTATTGCCGTTTACGCGTACTTTAACTTTACAGACTCCGAGTAAGTACAATACCTATTATCCGAAAGACATAAAAGGCTCTAGAATCCTAAAAAATAAAATTTCCACTATAAAAAGTAGTCGAATTGTAATATTCGATACTGTCGCCGTTTCCTTTGCTTATTTTTCGTGCCGTAGTTTAACGCACCTGACATTAATAACAGCAACGAAATATACACAATATTAAACGGTAAGTATTATATTTCTTGAAAAACAACAACATTCGATCCAATATATCTCCTCTTGTAAGAAAAAAATGGTTGGATATTCCTGTCGCTAAGATTACAGAAATAAATGTAATCATCGAGACTGTACTCTTTGACACATGGTTTTATCTATAAAAATATGGATATAAAATCGTAAAAAAAAATATATATATTTGCTAATCATATTGACTCAAACGCAAGATTTGTTTCTATTTTCAAGAAGCAAAATGATTTGATAAACAAGTACAAAGAAGAATGTTTTTTTTTTCTGTAATATTCGATACCAGGAGTGTATTGTTTCTTACACTAGATTGATGTCATTTCAGCATTCCTCCAAATACTTAGTTCCTTTAGGATTTTAGAAACGTATCTGTATTGTTATATAGGTTTAAGGCCTAAAACTAACACTGATTTCGAATACATTCTGACATATACGATACTGTAATATCCGATACCTAATCTAATTAATTACCAATTAAAACCTGTCAGTCACCTATTATTACGTCATTGGCGGTTTAATTCAATTTATATAACACGCAAAGACTTTTCAGCAACACTAGTGTTTAACATTTTGACATTCTTAGCTCCAAAATTCCGAGAGGAGATTTTTTGCGACTACTGTTTTGTTGCCTCGTTAGTTCTATGTCTCTATTTGAAGTATTTTTATGATTTTCTCCAAAAGAAGTAAAATGACTAACAAACGATTATGCACAATGAGAAATGAATCAAATTGATATTTCATTATAATTTATAAGCAATGTAATATTCGCGACTTTTGGTTTGAATATTACATGTTTTACAGTCACGTCGTTCTGTTGAATTTGTGAACCTTTCATTGCGATATATATTTATGAAACAATAAACTATTAAGAACAAAAGCTTATGAATACAATTTATCTCACTTAAGCATAGAAAAGAGTTCTGTTTCAATAGTTAATAGAATCAATAGGATGCTTTAATGTGTTTAAATTGATATAATTCTTGCGTGTATACATGTTACTAAAACAAACAGTTGTAAATGTATGCTAACGTTTCCTTATATAGCAAATATGAGAAAACAGATCGTTTCTCTCTTTTACAGTTCTCAAATTTGCACATTTATTAAGGTAAATACCAATACACCGGTCTCAAATATTACACTGAAATGTGTTGGATATTACTAAGTCAGTAATTCGGTAACTTTGGTATATTTTTAGGGCAAAAATGGTAAAGTCAAGGGCGGAAATTTCCCGTGATTATAGAAAAAGCATCAAAGAAAGAGACAATCATGATTATCTTTAAGTATTGGTTAGGCAATTATCTTTTCCGGAAATATTCGTAATATTAGATACAAACGTTTTCTTTCAAGATTTTCTTCCTTGTTCATGGTTTAGTAAATTTATTTGTTGCCATATTCAGTTTTGAGGTATTGCCAATTGCTGCATTAGCGTAAGCCAAATATACATTAGTTTTTGTATTACCATAGTATCATTTAAAGCTTGTAATATTCGTTACATTTTATTCTCAAAAATTGCTTGTATGTACAAGGTATTTCTTTGATTTTCAAAATATTTTGAAACCACATATTTGGATATGTATGCTAAATTTTAAAACAAAAATAAACTAGATTGTGCATCCTCAGTTTGTTTTCATGTTATAATACCGAAAATCCCAAATAATTTGAGAATGAGTGTACGCCAATGAATGTTTCACTAGGGGAAGCGAAGAAAACAAGTTTATGGATAACGTAAAACGCCAGGAAAATTAGAATGGACTGCTCCTAATGGCTCAAGTTCGGTCCAAGATAATAACTGTAATGTAAGCTGTGTAAGTATGAAGAATGGATTTACCATGTTCTTGCCTTTAAACATAGCTGATGTTGATTGCAAATTTGTAATTGACACAGGTACTGCTGTAACGATATCAATATACGTTTTTCACAAAGTCTCTCTGTATTGTGATGTACAGTTACAACAAGCAAACAAGTCATTAAAACTGGAAGTAGCGATAAAGGAGCATTAATGGTTGAATGTGTTGCAACAAGTTCATGGTGAAGAACGTTAAATTTAAATAGGACATACAAAAAGTTGGATTAGGACTTGATTTCTTGTTTGAAAGCAATTATGTGTTAAGTGCTATAGTCTGTTTCACTGATCTGTCTTATCGAATACAGTTAATATGTAGTATCTAACGCATGGAAGAGTCTATAAGTGCTAAATCTCGTTTAAAAGTTAAACGGTCTAAAGTTTTCTTGTACGACAGAAAAGACCATACTGTCTGCAAGAGTAACTGCCAGTGAGAATGTAACGGTACCATCTGGGAGGGTGGTTGTCATAAAAGGATTTGTGGACAATAATGGTAATCTTTTCCAAGAAGGGTTAGTTTCAAACGATAAGTACACTCCAGAAGCTGTTGTTTTGGCAAACACATTAGTGAAAGTATGTGCGGAAAATAACCAACAGTTTGTGCCAGTTTGAATTCTTAGTGTTTCAGACTCTGATTTATCAATATCTAAGGGAGATTTGTTCGGTAAGATCGAAAGTTTTTTAAACGTGTTTACAGACCAAAAGCAAGCAAATACATTTAAAACATAATGTAATAATAAAACCTGCAGACTGCAGTCTGCCTAAATGTCTGCAAAATAGGGAGACACATTAAGTACATTCGAATCTGAAAGAAGAAATAAAGTCTGACAACTTTGACTGTCCAGATGAAAAATGTTAGCGCGGTATTTCGGATTTTATTCTGTCAAACGACACTTCCCCAGTTATAGAGCTCTATATAAATACCGGCAACTGGTTCTGTGAAACATTGCTGAGAGCATTAAATTTTGTTCGTGAATGATTGTCACCAACTTTGACTGAAAAACGTGTTGGTAGCTCAATGTTACATGAAATGTCCGTCTATGGGCATTAGACAAATTTTCAACAAAATCCGTAGACACAATCTTGTGCGCACCAACTCTCCTCATCCCCTTGACACAATTTAATGAAACTTCACACAAGTGATCAGCCAAAAATTGCTGTTCATAAACTTGCAGAGTTACGAAACTTTGTTTTTGTTATTATACTATATACATAGAGTTCGCATATGTAATCTTGTGCATGCTTAATCTCCTGAACTATTGCACACAATTTAATGAAACTTCACATAAGACATAAGTGATCAGTAGTAACTCCAGTTTTGCATGGTGCATGTTAGGTTCCTTCAGAAAAAAAAATCTGCACAGTTATAGGACTTTGCTTTTTTTGTTACTATGCTATGTACATACAGTCTCCAAATGCAATCTTGTGAGCGCCTTATCTCCTGAACCATTGCACACAATTTAATGAAACTACACACAAGTGATCAGTACCAGCCTTACTTGTGCATGGTGCAAGTTAGTTTCTTTCAGAAAAATATTCTGCACAGTTATGGGACTTTGTTTTTTGTTTCTATACTATATACATAAAGTCCACATAATTATGCAATCTTGTGTCCGTCAAATTGCAATGCACTGTGTCAGTGCGTGCGGAGTTTACATTCATCACCTTCAGTGATAGCTCTTAGACCAGTTTTTGTCCGTTTTGGCTAAAGTTTATATTGCAGTTCACGGTATTATAGTAGTATTGATATGATAAGGCCTAAAATATTGTTTGTTTCCTGTACCCCGACCTATCCTAAATGTTTGGCCCGACCCTACATGTTTTTTTATGTTTATATATTTTGTTTGGTTTAACGTCACATCAACAAAATTATAGGTCATATAGCGACTTTTCGTAAGTCAGCTGGATAGCTTCCTCACATGAAGAGTTCAACGCCCTGAGTGAGGCTCGAACCTACATCAAGTAAGTCAGCGACCTTAACCACTCGGCCACGGAGACCCCCTACATGTTTTTATGGCCTCAACTTTTGTTTCAACTTGTTAAAATAAAAGGTTGCAAAACTGCACATTTTACGCTTTAAAAATGGTCAGTGATGTTAGAAATCAATTTACTGATGCACTAAAGACATAACCCCTTATTGTACCCCCGCCATCCCCGGAGCAACGAAGTTGTAAGGGGGGTATACTGGTTTCAGGTTGTCTGTCTGTAGATCTTGTGCACACCAACTCTTCTCACCCCCTTGACACAATTTAAACTTCTCACAAGTGATCAGTAACAACAGTAGTTGTGCACGGTGCAAGTTAGGCTCTTTCACATTCAGTGTGGCACTAACCGGATTTTATGATAAGCCTTAAACACTGTAACACTTGTTCCAGCCTAGTTAAAATGAAAGCTCAAATTAGGTGAAAACATGTATGACCTATACAAGACAAGAGCTGTCAGACACAGCAATGCTCGACTATTCAACAGCCTTGTCAATTTAATGAATATAAAAGTCGAAAAAGGAGCATAATTTTGTAAAATTGCAAAACAGGGTTATGGAACATGTGCAATGCATATAAGCTCATGACGATGAAGTTTCAATCCTTTCTCATTAGTAAGTACTGAGATATCAGCTGACATAAAAAAAATTAACCAAAAATAGCTTACATACAAAAACTTTAGCAAAACAGCTAAGTAAAAAAAGGGGGCAGTATTCTGTAAAAATGCAAAGTAGAGTTGTGGAACCTATGTACTGCATGTCTGATCATCACAATGAGCAAGTGTGTGAAGTTTCAATTGATTCCTTTTAGTGGGTACTGAGATACCAGCTTACATACAAAAACTTAACCAAAACCTGCTAAGTCAAAATAGGGGCATAACTTTTGTAAACTAATGCAAAGTAGAGTAAAGGAACCTGTGCACTGCATGTCAGATCATCACAGTGAACAAGTGCGTGAAGTTTCAATCCATTCCCATGAGTGGGCACTGAGATACCAGCTTAAATATAAAACCTTAACTAAAACCTTCTAAGTCGAAAAAGGTGCATAATCTTGTAAAAAAGCAAAATAGAGTTATGGAACCTGTGCAATGTAAGTCAGTTTATCACAGCAAATAAGTGTGTAAAGTTTCAATCCATTCTCACAAGTGGTTACTGAAATACCAGACATGGACGCGCGGGAGAGTCCAATAGCTCTACGTATTCTTTGATAGTCAAGCTAAAAAGTCATTATCAAAATCTATGTTTCCATTACTAAAACTTGAAAATTAAAACATGGCAAATAATATCAAAAAATGAGGAACAAAAACCTGACTCCAATTCCATTTAAATCTAGTATAAGTATTACAATAGTGTGGTTAGAAAAGCACGGAATTCACCATGAGCACCATGAGAAAAGAAATGGGACACTGGACTACTTCCTTCAAAATTGCGGTGTTCTACATGTTGTGACATGTAGGGGTAAATTACCGCTGCAAAAATTACATTTAAAATGGCATCAACCCCACTAAAGAACATCTTCAAACAAGAGCTGTCGGAGGACAGCAACGCTCAACTATTCAACAAATGAATGAATACAAAAGTCAAAAAGGGGCATGATTTTGGAATTGTGCAAAACAGGGTTATTGAACCTGCACATGCTTATCAGCTCAAGGCAGTGGACAAGTGTGTTAAGTTTCAATCCATTCCCATTAGCGGATACTGAGATACCAGCTTACATACAAAAACTTAACCATAAACTGCTAAGTCGAAAAAGCGGCATAATTTTGAAAAAAAAAATGCAAAGTAGGGTTATGGGACCTGCACAGTGCATGTCAGATCATGACAGTGAACAAGTCTAAATCCATTCCCTTAGTGGGTACTGAGATACCAGTTTACATACAAAACCTTAACCAAAATTTCTAAGTCGAAAAAGGGGCATGATTTTGTAAAAAAAAGCAAAATAGAGTTATGGAACCAGTGCAATGTAAGTCAGTTTATCACAGCAAATAAGTGTGTCAAGTTTCCATCCATTCCCACAAGTGGTTACTGAGATACCACTTTACATACAAAAACTTAACTAAATTGCGACGCCGACACATGGTGAGTTCAATAGCTCTACGTATTCTTTGAATAGTCGAGCTAAAAAGTGATTATCAAAATCTATGTTTCCATTACTAAAACTTATAAATCAAAACATGGAAAATAAAATCAGAAAATGAGGAACAAAAACCTGACTCCAATTTCATTTAAATCTGATATAAGTATTACAATAGCATGGTTTGAAATGCATGGAATTCACCATTATTACCTCCAAGGAATCAAAATTGTCTGAAATTGAAGATAATAGGGAAGTGTAGATGTCTCGGAAGCACAGAGAACTAAAATTAAGACAAATGCTCGCCCGCTTAGCTAAGTAGGGAGAGCGTTGGTCTACATATCGCGGGATCGCGAGTTTGATCCCCGGGTGGGGCGTATGTTCTCCGTGACGACTTGATAAAAGACACTGTGTCTGAAATCATTCGTCCTCCACCTCTGATAATTCGTGTGGGGAAGTTGACTGTTACTTGCGGAGAACAGGTTTGTAGTGGTACAGAATCCAGGAACACTGGTTAGGTAAACTGTCCGCCATTATTTGACTGAAATACTGTTAAACCCAAAACAAAACAGAACAAAGACACATGAGCACCATGGGAAAAGAAATGGGACACTGGACTTCTTCCTTCAGAATTGCGGTGTTCTACATGTTGTGACAAGGGTTAAATTACCGCTGCAAAGAAATTACATTCAGGATGGCATCAACCCCGCTAAAGAACTTCTTCAACAACCGTAGAAGTGGATTTTTAGCTTGACTATTCTAAGAACAGATTGAGCAACTGGACTCACCCATGTGTCAGTGTCCCGATTTGGTTAAGTTTTTGCATGTAAGCTGGTATCTCAGTAACTACTTGTGGGAATGGATTGAAACTTCACATGATTAACTCACTTACATTGCACAGGTTTCGTAAGTCTACCTGCTTTTTTATTTATTTATTTTTACAAAATTATGTCCCTTTTTGAATATAATTTCCCCTAAGATTCTATTAACCTATAGTCTGCTGGCTGTTGGTGATTCTGCCTTTGCGACCAGTGCAGACCAAGATCAGTCTGCACTGTTCGCTCTTCAGTCGGTAAATTTTCAGTAAACTCTCCTTCGAATAATAAACGGTATTGCCTAAACTGAATGATGGACCAGTCTATTTTATAAATTTTGCAGGTTAAGGGTTAAAAGTAATATTCTAACCAAAGGCCTATGTTGTAGCATTCAAACTGTTGACAACAATAGATGGACACAGAGCAATCACTAAAACTCAACTTAAGCACTGTGCTGAAATGATTCATGTTTCAGTTACTGAAAAATTGTGAACAAATTCAGTAAAATTCAATGTATTTCCACATTCAGTAGAATTCAGATTTCCAATTCAATTATAACTTTATCAATATATTTTCTCTTCCTCATGTGTGATGTTTTATTTATTTATTTTTTTTTGAAGAAAAAAAAAATGAAAGAAAAGAAGGGCTATAGTGACCCCAAGTCTCTAAGCTAGAAAATACTATTTGATTTTGAATATATCGTGGGGTTAGAGCCATAACGTTAGAACTTCATTTTTCAAATAGTGGAGAAAAACGCAAATGATGGTTTTAGACACATACAACTTTTAACTGAATGAGACTATTGGATGATATTTGGTAATAATGTATTACACACTAAATAATGAAAGATAACAGTTATGTTTAGTATAAGAAAATCTGAACAAATTTGAGGATGCTACGAACCAAATTTAATGACACTCGAAAGTCTTTTACTTTTTCTACCCCCCAAGCTGGCCATAATGTATCAATATTGAACCTTTGCCATAATTGTAAATGATGATGGAGATCGGATGGATAAAGTCATTTAAAGATATTCTGTTTTAGCTAATTTGTATAAAATTTATAATTCAAAGTAAAGAGACAAAAAAAGCATGATACAGGCTTTCCAGCCAGTCTTTATAAAAAAAGGTAGGAGAAAAGTAGGACTAAATGTGGTAAAAAAGAAGGAGAAAAGAAGGGGGAAAAGGAAATTTGAAGAAAAAAGGATTTCATGTAAGCAACCAACTTTGACAAAAAGAGATTTTGGGTCAAAAAAGGGCTTTTTGCACTGGAATTAACAACATTTCACTGTTCACAATTGAATGCACTAAAGGCGCACCTACTGAATCCCAACTGCTTTCATAATTCACAGTTATATACTTTTTTAACAAAAAACCTTAACCTTTGTCTTAGGGGTCTGCATGTTGTGCATGACATGTTGTCGTGTTATGGGAAAACATTTTGCCAAGTAATATAAAAAATCCTTTCATGCATGACAAAGTTATGGACTGGACAGGAAAAAACTATTGACTTTTGACCTCCAAGTTTGACCTTTGATGATTTCTAACTCTTTTTTTGTGTAGTCGTCTATGTTATAATGTATATAACATGGCTTTATTTAACATGCATATTTGTTCATTGTTATCTGTATGTTGTTATATATATATTGCCATGAATACATGTTTGTACATTATAGACAGAAATCTCTCTCTCTCTCTCTCTCTCTTATTTGAATCTATCTATTTATCTATCTATTTTCGATTACTGTTTAAAACCCCATTCGGCTATTATAAAAAGAGCAGTCAGTCACTGCAAAATGTTAGAGAACACCAATTGTTTTCCCATAGACGTCCATTATAACACTATGGCGTATACCGCCGTCCATAAATCGTTACATGTATATCTAATCACATTTTTTCAAGAACTATCTTAGTTCAACCAAAATATCGGACGAAAAACATATGAGTACCAATACTTTCGTTTGAATGAGACGACCCCGTTTACATCGTTGGCATATGACGGGAGAAATTGGTTCAGTACACATACAAAATGTAGCAGTTTTTGTCAATATGTATGATATGATACTGTAAATGCAGTCAAGAATTCAATTTTGAAAAAAATCAAGATATGCTGGAAAAGGAATAGCTACTCGTGAATGGACAATTTGTAAAACGTTATCAATTTTGCATCATTTCGTCTGTTCACAAAAGATCTGAAACCGAGAGAATTTTGCGTATCTGAGAAACTGTCACATGTGGAATAGTTGTTGTGTACCCATCTGTTTGCTCTGTGTACCATTTCTTTTCTATTTTATTGATATTAAACATTGTGTAGGGTGACCAAATAGAAGAAGATACCTGAGGCAAGACAAGGGTTTTATATGCAGTTTCTTTAAGATGTTTAGTTTTAGTTTGGATGCTACGTTTTATGAAACCAAGTGTTCTGTTTGCTGTTATGCAGATTTTGTTAATATGAGTGTTAAAAGAGAGGCCGTTTGTTAGGTCCACAGAGGTATTTTACATTTGTTACGGTTTCAAGGATCTGACCATGCAATCTCTAATCATGTTGTTTTGTATGTTTGTTTAGTGAGATGCTAAGAACCTGACATTTACTTTGAATGAAATGCATTTCCCACTTATTTTCCCATTTCTGTATGGTGTCAAGATCATCTGGTAATTTATTTTACATGATCAGGTAAGGGTAAGTCATTAATATATAGAAGAAAGAGGAGAGACCTGAAGAAAGATCCTTGGGGTACATCAGATGTCACAGGAACTTAAACAGATTTCTCGCCCTCAAGAACAACCACCTGAGTACTGCCTATTAAAAAGAGATAATCCAGCCAAAGGTGCATTCTCTGATACCACACTCATAAAATTTGTAAACTAATTTAGTGTGACTTTAATTTGTCAAAAGACTTGCTAAAATCAAGGGAATAAGATCTGACTACAGGCATGCATCAAGGGTTCTGGCTAGATCATCAATCAAAAGCGGCATTGTTGCTGATAAATTCTATAGTAGGGTATACTTTCGTATCAGTCTGCGTACTTAACGTAGCATTAGGAATATTAAATGCTTCCAAAATAAGATCTAAAAAATAGCGCTATAATTAAAGTTCCATAATGTGCTAGACTTTTTTTATCAAAACTAGATACAATATCTTTCCAAATGGAGAATAAGCATAATAACATTGTTAGAAAAATGCTACCTTCAATATTGCAAATGAACTTGCACAGTTAGAGTCATAAAGGAAGATAATCAGAAACAATGAATTTAGTAATACTTCAGACTATTTTAATCAATGGACAAATCTTTGACAATTATATGAGAAAACAATTATCACAAATAAGATTTAACAAGAAATTAGTATATTTTATGTTTAAAACAAAAAATGTAGCTTGAGCCACTTTACAAACCAAAGCATTAATAGTACTATTTAAGCAATAGCGTAACGTTAGTCCAAAAGAGACAGCTGTATTAAGGTAGTTCTGCACGTTTGATAAACCGGAAGTGACGACGTAACGTCATTTATCCGGAAAACGTATAATAAAGCCTGGATTCGGCGTACGGAAATGAAAATCAGTTTATGAATTAAAGGCAACATGTGAAAAAATTTATTAAATTGTAACATTCTCTATCTTTCTAAAGTTATAATATGATATTAAAACATTTGAAACGTTAAATAAATCAAAATAATGTCTTAAAATTAGCTTCAAATAGGCGGTTCATTTTAATCATGGCCAAATATCTCAGAAGTAAGCACACGGACCTATACATTTTACTTTACTATATTATAGACCAGATGTTTATTTAAGACTGTGGGAAGTTTCATTAAAATCTACATTGTGGAATTTTTTTTTATTTGCGAAGATGTTACGAAAGTTGCTATTTTCCCATAGACTCCCATTATGAAAAAATGCACGAGGTCCAAATTTTTCAAATCAGTCTAGCAAAAAATCAAGCTCACTACCCTTTCCTTTTTATTTGCTGAATTTTCTAGGTATATTCTGAAGTTTTGAAAAATCAGAGTTTAATCAAATTCTACATTGTAAAAAAAGTTTCGTTCAAAACGTGCAGAACTACCTTAACAAAGACAGCGAAATTGGCTATCAATTTATAGTTCCGCATTCAAGTAGTGTAGAACTAGCACAGCATGGTACCAGTGCATGTTGCGACTCTTTATTTAGCCCATAAAAATATGATAGGGAAACCCATCATTTTGCTTTGCGGATCATGCTCTGGATTGATGAGATACTGTTACATCGTACTAGTATTATATTGTTACATCTCAGGTACAGCACATATGGTACAACTTTAATTTGCTTCAGTATGGACTTGACTCATGCATATGTCGCGACATTCTCACAGGCCTTTCTAAGTAAGATGGAACTGGTACCGCAACATGTCTGTGATATCTAAACTGTGTTATAATATCTATCTATCTATCTATCTATCTATCTTGTCCTGTCCTGTCCTGTCCTATCTATATGTGTGTACTCTACAATGGAAATTGCAACCAGATGACTTGAAACTTCTTTTATTTACATTTGAGAAAAGTAGAGTTTATCATTGTGCGTGAGTTCTATCCTGCACCATTTTAGTACTGCACAGCATTTCAGTGACACTGGGAGTGTGGTCAAAGTCGGACAAGTATAGACCAAATTGGGCGTCTTTGAACCACTAGCTTCTATTTGGTATATTTTGGTAAGTGTGTTAGGACACTGGACTTCGGATAATTGTGGTCTGACTTGAGACTTTATGGGTTTTGAGTGTATGACCTTTAGGCCTATATTACTGACAAGAACCTTGGATTTGATTTGTTTAGTTGACCTACGGGCGTCCTTACTTATTTTTATGTGATTTGTAAGCCGGTGCAAAAAGCTCACTACAGTAGAGTTTGAAGACTTGACTTGTCCATCGAACGTCGGGATAGCCGTTACGTCTGCTCTTTGTGAAGCGCTGTCTGCTCTGTGTGATTTTTCTGCGGATTTTTCCAGAAAAATATTTCAACAAATTAGACCTAGATCTATCAAATCCTAAAGTTTTTCACCATAAGTTTTCTCATGTTTTGTATTTTTTTTTTGTAATTTTTATTAGAAAATAATTACATCATGCAATCATTTATGACCAATCAACAGATCACCTCGAAAGTTATTTGTTGACTTTCGTGCACGTGCAGATCACGTGCCAATAAAATGCTGCGCTTCAGCCATTTTTAGCTACATAAAGAAACAGCTGAAAAAAATGAAGATAGACTCATAGAGCTGTACTTTGGTTGTTCAAGACCTTGTGATGTTTCCGTAAGTCAGATATCGTAAGTGTATATGGATTTCTGCAATGTTTATTTTTAAAATCCTGTTTTTTGAACTACAGTATAGAGTAGATCACTAGATGTGGATGGGGAACTTGAATTCGGTGGTGTACATTATGATTATTTGAATTGTTGCAACAAAAGGACATGGAGCAACTTATCTAATATCGACCCCCTTCAAATATCGACCCCTCTACTGGGAGTTCTCCATTATATTTAGTCATATGAAGTATGATTGTAACTTTAGCAGGCTGGTAACCAGGTACAGCGAACTTGCCCTTTACAAACCAGTTTTTAATTTTTTATCGGTTTACTTCGTCGAGTTTATATTTTAAATATAAATTTCATCTTAAATGCTGGACAAATATGTAACGATCAAAATAACGTGAAAAGAAATTCGAAACAAAACATTGTTTGTAACAGATATCTGTAATTGATCAGACTGGTACTGTGCGTAATTCGGGTCATACTCGCCTATTCCTAAAACTATGCTTAATGAAAACTAAATACCTGTTTAGCAATGCCCCAAAGCCTCAATACCCCAAAATGCCTGAAATTTCCATCAGTGTAAATGGTGTCCAAAAGCTTTTGTCCACATTACAGAGTGACAAAGCTTGCGGTCCCGATAACTTAAAACCGGTAGTTCTGAAAAACCTAAGTGTACAAATTGCCCCCCAGGTCACCAAACTTTTCCAAAAATCTCTAGAAACAGGCACTATCCCCTCCGACTGGTCCAAGGCGAATGTCACTCCTCTCTTTAAGAAAGGTGACAAAAGCAACCCTGCTAACTATAGACCCATTTCCCTGACATGTGTTCTTTGCAAAGTTATGGAGCACATTGTCGCATCAAACATCACTAAACATTTCCAGGTCAACAACATACTTTATCACCTTCAACATGGCTTCAGGTCAAAACGGTCATGCGAAACTCAACTATTAGGACTTGTTGAGGACCTATCCAGGAATTTAATTCAAGGTCACCAAACAGACTTAATACTCCTCGACTTCTCAAAGGCATTTGATAAGGTTAATCACCTAAAGTTACTATATAAGCTGCACCAACATGGCATCCAGGACTGTACACTACAGTGGGTCAAATCATTTCTCATTGGTCGCCGTCAGTCCGTCTTAGTCAATGGTGATAAGTCGGATGAGGTCCCGGTCACATCTGGTGTCCCACAGGGCTCTGTCCTCGGCCCTCTTCTCTTTCTGCTATACATAAACGACCTGCCTGAAAATATTGTTTCACAGGTCCGGTTATTTGCTGATGATACTGCTGTTTATATCACAGTCAACAATGTTACACAACAACATACTCTGCAAGAGGACTTAACCAGGTTACAAAAATGGGAACACACATGGGACATGGAATTCAACCCATCCAAATTTACAGTGATTAATATTTCCAAGTCTAAACACCCTTACAAATCCACTTACACACTACATGGGCAGACACTAGCAACCGTGAGTGATGCAAAATACCTTGGTGTTAGCATCACTTCAGATCTAAACTGGAACAAACACATAAACCAGGTCACTTCAACAGCTAGTCAAACACTTAACTTCATTAAGCGCAATATTCCCTCCAAACAGCAAAATATTAGGGAATTTGCCTACAAAACCCTTGTTAGACCACAACTAGAGTACTGCAGCTCAGTGTGGAGTCCACATACACAGCTCAACATACATAAAATCGAGTTGGTCCAACGCAGGGCCGCTCGATGGGTCACCAGTGACTATTCAAATTACAGCAGTGTCACACACATGTTAAGCAATTGGGGTGGCGTTCCCTTGCAAACAGAAGAAATGATGCCAGGCTACTGATGTTTTACAAGATTGTCCATGGACTGGTTGCAGTGCCAATGCCATCTTATATTTTACCTCCTACCCGGCTCACTAGACACATGCATTCCCTATCTTTCCGGCAAATTCAAACACCCTGTAATTATTACAAGTTCTCTTTCTACCCGGCTACCATCATTCTCTGAAATTCTTTGCCGGCTGACATTGCTCAAGCACCTACCCTGGACCAGTTTAGGCAAGGGGTAACCAAACTGGGCCAGGACTTTTGAGTGACCAGGCTGTTTTTAAATCCTTTTACTGTACATTTCGCCTTTTTATTAGCACTATCAGCTTTGTCTCAAATTCTCACAAATACTTCATGTATTACTTTAGTTCTCCAGTACATTCCTGCTTTTAAACTCTTATGCACTGACGCGCACCTGCATAAAATACTCGCAAGGGTGTCATGCAGTATTTATAGATAAATAGCAGTCTTCACGAAAAACTTTTCAAAGTACTAGCCAGCCGGACTACTAACATAGCAGAAATTACTAGCCCGAAAGGAATTTTGGTAGTCCGAACAGTAAATTATTAAAGGTGTATTTTTTATTTGTTTGGTGTCATTTTTAAACTCTGTGTGATATTGTTTGATATTGCTTATTGCATTTTTATTATACATATGCAACATAACTGCAAAACAAGCTTCTTTTCTTTTTATTTTGGTTCATTATACATTTTATTCACAAGAGAACATTTCAAGCATCGAGTTGATATAATCCTCACTCATGTCACACTCTGACTCATCTGATGGTAAGAGTTTTATTCATGAAATGTTATTCCTTACCCATGATATTTGATTAAACATACATTTGTAAGTTTTTTTTTTATCTGACCCCTTTTATATATAATTAGATAGATGTGTATATTTTACTTGAAACATTTGTTTACTTTACTTTTCTATTTTAGTAAAGGTCACGCTAGGTTAAAAAGACTGGTTTTCCTTCTGCTTCTCGATATGGATAATTCAGCGCAAGGAACGCTCAACCAGTCTATTTCCGCTGGTGCGCGTAATATCTACACTCATCAAATACTGTGCGCTAGTAGAAAACTCACGCTATGGATTTTTTTTTTTTTGGTAATTTTATACGTATTCTCTCGATTTTTTTTACTAGCCTCTCGGACTAGTCACCTAGAGACAAATACTAGTCCGATCTAGGTTTTTACTAGCCTCGGGCTTCGGACTAGTGGCCAAATTCGAAGACTGAAATAGATTCCGAATCACCACAAATGACCTGAAATTGTTTTCTCATTACTATCCACAACAACATAAAACTACCATCTTGAATCGAAAACTGAAATTATTTTATGTCAGCTATGGAAATAATCGCATTTAAGGCCAATTAAATGACTAAAACGATAGGCATGACATCCTTCTCTGGCATTATTGATATGTTGTTTTAAAACAGTCATGTGGACGATCTTGTCCATCGTGTGAATAAAATAGTCACATGGTATAATAATACATCGGCCTTTTTCTTTAACATCTGGCCATGGGTAAAAATAATAACATAAATTATTATTTTGGACACATTGAATCGGCATTTTTTTCTGCAATATTTTAACAACATGCAGCAGAACAGAACTGAAAATGTTTGATTCGGAATAGGCACAATGTATGCCATCTATATTTCCTCTTTAGGCATCTCAATGGTCAAGCTGTTTTTGATGTGTCATATACGACTGGAAAGAGCGTAAAATTTCCTTCTTTTTAATTTCCCTTTTGTTTCATTTCATTAAAAAACTAGAACGCCAACGCTCTTTGAATCTGACAGTTTTGTTTACATTCGTCAAATTTCCACATAAGAAAAAATATAGCATTTGGACAATGTTGCAAATATGGATTATGTAAGAATAACTTGAACATTTACCAGCAATGAATTATTAGTTTAATGCATTAGATATAAAACTAAAACATAGCTTACGGTTTTTCTTGACGTATGCGCGATGGTTGCTTAAAAGCTTTGAAATGAGTCAGTTTACAGACTGGTTCGGAATAGGCGAGTTCACTGTAACAATGCCCGATTGGGCTTTCAACAGAAAAACTAGTATTTCTTTCAAACTTGGTCCATTTATTAAGCATTACATATGACACGAATTAAAATAAAAATAACTTGGTTGCCTTCAGTTTTGGTAGAAGTATTTCCCTTTTTCAGATTTTTATGACACATAATTTTTGAAGTCCAAAAAAAATGTTCTAATACTAAGTTTAAAGGTGGATAATCAGATTTTGGCCATGTAACAGATTTGTTCGAAACTTTAGCATCTGATCATTTACACTCATTTATGTTCACTTAACACTTAATACAAATTAGATTTTCACTGGAGGTATTTTTAAAATTTCATTTTCCTATCCTGGTTGCCCAACCAAGATAGAGTTATTTTATCATAAGTATAAATTTGATAAACATACTTTGCTTAAGGAAATGTATAAATATTAGACATATTGTAATATATTTGTAAAATATTTGCATTAAAAATTATGTATTTAGATGGAATTCATTAGAAACGCAAGTTTGAAAAATTATTATTACCTCCCTTTGCCTATCTTGGTTGCGCAACCAAGATAGATTGGAAATAAATGAATTCAGAAGCTACACACAGCTTTAAAACTTGCATTTTGGTTCAGATTGTTCAATAGTTGTTATGTCTATCAAATGCAAATGTAAAACTAGACATTGTATCGAAATAAAAAGAAATACCCAGCTTTTTATATACTTTCATATTAAAGGGGAGTAATTACAAAATTTTATAAAAATAATAAAATACACATTTCAGATAGGAATCTACCTCTATGTAATCGGTCTTTTTGTTCCTTAAATAATAAAACCCTAAAACCTGGACCCCTAGCCTAAAGGTCAAGGTCACAATTGGAGGTCAAAGGTCAACAAGGCTTTTTTCCTGTCCGGTCCATAACTCTCCCATCTATGAAGGGATTTTAATATTACTTGGCACAAATGTACCTCATAATAAGACGATGTGTCATGCACAACTTT
Organism: Mercenaria mercenaria; assembly: GCF_021730395.1. Taxonomy (NCBI): domain Eukaryota; kingdom Metazoa; phylum Mollusca; class Bivalvia; order Venerida; family Veneridae; genus Mercenaria; species Mercenaria mercenaria. The sequence continues at coordinate 8,259,070 of NC_069378.1, forward strand.
CAGACCCCTAGTTCAAAGGTCAAGGTCACACTTAGCAGTCAAATGTTAACATAGCATGAACAGGGTCTGTTTCGTGTCCGGTCCATAACTCTGACATTCATTAAGGGATTTTAATATCACTTAGCACAAGTGTTCCCCATGATGAGACGACGTGTCATGCGCAAATCCCGGACCCCTAGCTCAAAGGTCAAGGTCACAATTGGGGGTCAAAGGTCAACAGAGTTTTTTTCCTGTCCCGTCCATAACTCTGCCATCCATGAAGGGATTTTAATATTACTTGGCACAAATGTTCCCCATGATGAGACAACATGTCATGCGCAAAGTGCAGACCCTTAGCTCAAAGGTCAAGGTCACAATTGGAGGTCAAAGGTCAATAAGGTGTAGTACTTTCGTCACAACGTTAACTTTTTGCATGAAGGCACTTTACTCGCAAACCACCGCACCCAGGACCTTCAAACTTCACATGCTGATAGTACTTATTGAGTATACCACCCCTACTGACTTTGGGGTCACCAGGTCAAAGGTCAAGGTCACAGGGGCCAACGTTAACTTTTTGCATGAAGGCCTTTTACTTGCAAACCACTGCACCCAGGACCTTCAAACTTCACATGCTGATAGTACTTACTGAGTACACCACCCCTATTGACTTTGGGGTCACCAGGTCAAAGGTCAAGGTCACAGGGGCCAACGTTAACTTTTTGCATGAAGGCACTTTACTCGCGAACCACTGCACCCAGGACCTTCAAACTTCACATGCTGATAGTACTTATTGAGTACACCACCCCTACTAACTTTTTGGTCACCAGGTCAAAGGTCAAGGTCACATGGGCCAACGTTAACTTTTTGCATGAAGGCACTTTACTCGCGAACCACTGCACCCAGGACCTTCAAACTTCACATGCTGATAGTACTTATTGAGTACACCACCCCTACTGACTTTGGGGTCACCAGGTCAAAGGTCAAGGTCACAGGGGCCAACGTTAAATTCTTGCATGAAGGCAATTTACTCGCGAACCACTGCACCCAGGACCTTCAAACTTCACATGCTGATAGTACTTATTGAGTACATTACTCCTACTGACTTTGGGGTCACCAGGTCAAAGGTCAAGGTCACAGGGGCCAACGCTAACTTTTTGCATGAAGGCACTTTACTCGCAAACCACTTCACCCAGGACCTTCAAACTTTACATGCTGATAATACATTATGAGTACACCAACCCTGCTGACTTCGGGGTCACCAGGTCAAAGTCACAGGGGCCAACGTTAACTTTTTGCATGAAGGCACTTTACTCGCGAACCACTTCACCCAGGACCTTCAAACTTTACATGCTGATAGTACTTTATGAGTACACCAACTCTACTGACTTTGGGGTCACCAGGTCAAAGGTCAAGGTCACCAGGTCAAAGGTCAAGGTGATGCGGGGGCATTTGTCACCATTAGTGACAGCTCTTGTTGACAATAACTTTGCATTATGAAACCACATGTGCATAAAATTTTAACTGTATCATTTTACGTTCTTTATAAATCTCTACGCAAAACAACAAAATCATATATTGCTGATTTCATCATAAAATACGTCATCCGAATTAGGCCGGTAAAAGGCTGTAAAAATCGACCTTTAGAGTGCTTAAATATTCGGACACTATTTGGGTATGAAATGCAATGAATAAGTACGCCCAAAAATAACAATAAACCCGATTTTGTTTGAAACAAAGCAGTCAAATGCAGTCCTGTAAATATATACATACATCTCCCTTCGATTGAAGTTTTATTACCTGTTGATCACGTCATCATATGGACTAGTTTCTAATTATCCCCCGCCGATGAAATCGGGAGGGGGGTATTGAAATGGCGTTGTCCGTCCGTCAGTCTGTCCGTCCGTCTGCAGCCATTTCTCAGTAACTACTTGGTAGAATTTCTTGAAACTTGAAATAAACATGAACCAACATACTGTGATGATGCCTGTCAAGTTTTTATTTTGATTGATCAATTTCCCTCAGAGTTATTGCCCTTGATTTAATAAAAAATGTCCGTCTGCAGCCATTTCTCAGTAACTAACAGGTAGAATTTCATCAAATTTGAAATAGACATGAACCAGATACTGCGCTGATGCCCATCAAGTTTTTTTTTTTGATAGGTCAATTTCCCTCTGAGTTATTGACCTTGATTTAATGAAAAAAGTCCGTCTGCAGCCATTTCTCAGTAACTAGCAGGTAGAATTTCATCAAACTTGAAATAGACATGAACCAAGATACTTCGACGATGCCCTTCAAGTTTTTTTTCGATTGGTCAATTTTCCATATAGTTATTGCCCTTTAATTGTTTAAAAATCCACAGATCTGTACATAACAAACCAACCAATTGGAAGAATTTCATTAAACTTCTTTCATTCTTTTCCATGAACATTTATTATTAACATGTGATGTTGTGTACCTACACCTGGTCACCACCTTACCTTGGTCACCCCTCACCCCCCCCCCCCCCCCCCCCAATTTTTTTTTTTTTTTTTTTTTTTTTTCATTTTTCGTTTTCTATCAATATTTATAATCAACATGTAAACTGTTGTATCCTCCCCCCCCCCCCCCCCCCCCCCCACACACACCCAAACAAACCATTCATTTTGTTTTAATTTGATTTTGACTAATGAAATTATTTGCTTCTTTGTAACATTCTTAACTTTTTGCTGTTCCTCAACTCTGACCCTTTCAGCGGGGGATTCCAATTCATCGAATTTGCTTGTTTGATATATAACTGTCAGATATAACAAGAATGTAATAAAGTTTATCTGAGTGAAAATTAATGGTTTACAGCTATTCTTTCTGTCGCTGTCCTTATACTTTTTGACACAACTACGGGGATCACTATAATGACACCGTGCCAATTTTATCTAATGAATTGCTTCCCTTGTCTGCAAAATGCTGGCATTTTTTCTTTATTGAATTAATTGATAATATATAACAGAAATCGGTTAAATCTTTTAAATAAATACTGAGGGTAGTACAGAATTCTAAAACATGTTTTTACATCAGTTTCGATCAACAAAGAAAAAGAGTCGTCTACAATAGGCAGAATATTTTTCTTATTAAAACAGTTCCTCATCGCACTTCAGATAACTGGCGCACGCTGTATGACGTCATCCCCCATGACACATAATGTTTACTTTTAGCGGTGCGGATATTTGAAGGTAATTTTCTCTGGAATTACTTACAGTTATACACTGTTGTTGACAGCTGGTCATCAAAGCTTTCGTTTGCGTCGATCCTGTTCATTCCAGTAAAAAATCATGATCGTAAAGCATTTTTTAACTGTGTTCAAATTATTAAACTGTCCGGATTTAGGCACTGGACCAGTAGTAATTTTGTCTCAAGTTTGTTCAAATCAGTGTAAGTTGACCATTGCTCATTAAGCAAGAAATTTATATTGTATTTGATGTGATGTTTTGTTATATTGATAATTCAAGCAAATGGTTTTCCCTCCTCAGGTAAAACGGCAGAACAGTCAGTGTCAGGAGCTATGTCCAGTTGAAGAAGTGTATAATCATACAAAGGTGAGGAAACTTACAGAACAGACATGTGGCTGAAGCAGAGGCAAAAAGAAAACTCTATCAATGTTGGATATAGCAAAGGTAAAATAAGTACAAGGCACGTCAGCAGTAAAAATATTTAGGAAACAGACTTTGCATTACATGTTAGACGTAAAACATGATAACTGCATGACATACCAGAAGCAAAAACTGTTACCAAGCAAATTAAATGGACCAATTATATGTATTTAGAAGCAAAAACATGAAATAGAGTTAAAGAATAACAAAATATATGAGCTGTACAAACAAAAGTCAATCTGAAACAAAATGAATTTGCCACATAAATGAAACAGATAAGCTTAGAGTGCCACATAGGGAGCATAAACAGCTGGCAAGCAAGGGCAAAATGAGTAGACCACATTTGATGAAAAATATATGTAGCAATGGCAAAATGAGTTACATTTCGTGTTAGAAGAAACACAAATTCAAAGCAGAGCAGTAGCGAAACCAAAACATTGCTTGTTTGAAGTAAGAACACCAAGATCTTATAAGAATAAAAGTAATGACTGAAACAGAAGAAAGCTGAGTTTCAGTAAAAGGTAAGTAAAGCACAGTTTTGTAAGAGGCTTGTAAAATAATTGGGAAATAATATGAAATAAAGAATTTTGGAAAAAGATATTTTAAGATAAAGTGATGACTGTATTATAAGTCAGTATTTTTAGATTTACTGTATCATATAGCTTAAAATGAATCTAGTTAAATCATTTCATTAGATTTACAAACTAAAATTATGTTATCTGGATGAATAATGAAAAAAAAAATCTGTGCTATTCACAAGACTGTGCTTTTTTCACTGAAAGATAAAATATCTAGTTTATACAATTTTTTGTAGTTTTGTCGAATTGCTGGTAAATCTAGTAAAAGAAAAGGTTCACTTTTGTTCCAATACCATGGTCTTACAACTGAAAGTTTAAATAGAGGGTGGTCATAATTATTTTATCAGACTGCTTGAAATATTTTGGAATTATTTAGTTAACGAAGAAATGAAAACACTTAATATTAGAGATACAGGACACCTATAATTGGAACAAATATGAAATACGGTACTTCAGGACTTCTCTATCGACCACAACTTAAATTCGTAAATTCAATGAAAGAAGCTTGACCTACATTAACGAATAATATTTTGGGGTCCTTGACTGTGTTCCTGTTAAAACATTCATTTATATCCTAAATATGATACAAATGATTGTTCCTTTAAAAGCATTGTGATTTCAGCAATATTTAGTGTTACATTTTGAACAGAATGATGGAAATGAACTTTCTGATAGGAAACAGTAATTAGTAAATATTTCAGTTGTAATCATTTTTAGCTCACCTGTCACAAAGTGACAAGGTGAGCTTTTGTGATCGCGCGGTGTCCGTCGTCCGTCCGTCCGTCAGTCCGTGCGTCCGTGCGTCCGTAAACTTTTGCTTGTGACCACTCTGGAGGTCACATTTTTCATGGGATCTTTATGAAAGTTGGTCAGAATGTTCATCTTAATGATATCTAGGTCAAGTTCGAAACTGGGTCACGTGCCATCAAAAACTAGGTCAGTAGGTCTAAAAATAGAAAAACCTTGTGACCTCTCTAGAGGCCATATATTTCACAAGATCTTCATGAAAATTGGTCAGAATGTTTACCTTGATGATATCTAGGTCAAGTTCGAAACTGGGTCACGTGCCATCAAAAACTAGGTCAGTAGGTCTAAAACTAGAAAAACCTTGTGACCTCTCTAGAGGCCATATATTTCATAAGATCTTCATGAAAATTGGTCAGAACGTTCATCTTGATGATATCTAGGTCAAGTTCGAAAGTAGGTCACGTGCCTTCAAAAACTAGGTCAGTAGGTCAAATAATAGAAAAACCTTGTGACCTCTCTAAAAGCCATATTTTTCATGGGATCTGTATGAAAGCTGGTCTGAACGTTCATCTTGATGATATCTAGGTCAAGTTCGAAACTGGGTCACGTTCGGTCAAAAACTAGGTCAGTAGATCTAAAAATAGAAAAACCTTGTGACCTCTCTAGAGGCCATATATTTCATGAGATCTTCATGAAAATTGGTCAGAATGTTTACCTTGATGATATCTAAGTCAGGTTCGAAACTGGGTCACCTGCCTTCAAAAACTAGGTCAGTAGGTCAAATATTAGAAAAACCTTGTGACCTCTCTAGAGGCCATATTTTTAATGGGATATGTATGAAAGTTGGTCTGAATGTTCATCTTGATGATATCTAGGTCAAGTTCAAAAGTGGGTCATGTGCCTTCAAAAACTAGGTCAGTAGGTCAAATAATAGAAAAACCTTGTGACCTCTCTAAAGGCCATATTTTTCATGGGATCTGTATGAAAATTGGTCTGAATGTTCATCTTGATGATATCTAGGTCAAGTTCGAAACAGGGTCATGTGCGGTCAAAAACTAGGTCAGTAGGTCTAAAAATAGAAAAACCTTGTGACCTCTCTAGAGGCCATACTTGTGAATGGATCTCCATAAAAATTGGTCAGAATGTTCACCTTGATGATATCTAGGTCAAGTTTGAAACTGGGTCACGTGCCTTAAAAAACTAGGTCAGTAGGTCAAATAATAAACAAGAGGACCATGATGGTCCTGAATCGCTCACCTGTCCCAACATGACCCAGTTTTGAACTGAGTATGACGTCGTTTTTTTTCTATTATTTGACATAGTGACCTAGTTTTTGAGCTCATGTGACCCAGTTTTGAACCTGACCTAGCTATCATAAAGATGAACATTCAGACCAACTTTCATACAGATCCCATGAAAAATATGGCCTCTAGAGAGGTCACAAGGTTTTTTCATTATTTGACCTACTGACCTAGTTATTGACGGCACGTGACCCAGTTTCGAACTTGACCTAGATATCATCAATGTGAACATTCTGACCAATTTTCATGAAGATCCATTCAAAAGTATGGCCTCTAGAGAGGTCACAAGGTTTTTCTATTTTTAGACCTACTGACCTAGTTTTTGACCGCAGCTGACCCAGTTTCAAACTTGCCCTAGATATCATCAAGATGAACATTCAGACCAACTTTCATACAGATCCCATGAAAAATATGGCCTCTAGAGAGGTCACAAGGTTTTTCTATTATTTGACCTACTGACCTAGTTTTTGAAGGTACATGACCCAGTTTCAAACTTGACCTAGATAACATCAAGGTGAACATTCTGACCAATTTTCATGAAGATCTTGTGAAAAATATGGCCTCTAGAGAGGTCACAAGGTTTTTTTTATTTTAGACCTACTGACCTAGTTTTTAACCACAGTTGACCCAGTTTCAAACTTGGCCTAAATATCATCAAGATGAACATTCAGACCAATCTTCATACAGATCCCATGAAAAATATGGCCTCTAGAGAGGTCACAAGGTTTTTTTATTATTTGACCTACTGACCTAGTTACTGATGGCACGTGACCCAGTTTCAAAACTGACCTAGATATCATCAAGGTGAACATTCTGACCAATTTTCATGAAGATCCATTCAAAAGTATGGCCTCTAGAGTGGTCACAAGGTTTTTCTATTTTTAGACCTAATGACCTAGTTTTTGACCGCAGCTGACCCAGTTTCGAACTTGACCTAGATATCATCAAGATAAACATTCAGACCAACTTTCATACAGATCCCATGAAAAATATGGCCTCTAGAGAGGTCACAAGGTTTTTCTATTATTTGACCTACTGACCTAGTTTTTGAAGGCACGTGACCCAGTTTCGAACTTGACCTAGATATCATCAAGGTAAACATTTTGACCAATTTTCATGAAGATCTTTTGAAAAATATGGCCTCTAGAGAGGTCACAAGGTTTTTCTGTTTTTAGACCTACTGACCTAGTTTTTGACCGCACATGACCCAGTTTCGAACTTGACCTAGATATCATCAAGATAAACATTCTGACCAACTTTCATAAAGATCCCATGAAAAATGTGACCTCTAGAGAGGTCACAAGCAAAAGTTTACGCACGGACGCACGGACGGACGGACGGACGACGGACGACGGACGCTGTGCGATCACAAAAGCTCACACTGTCACTTTGTGACATGTGAGCTAAAAAACCTTGTGACCTCTCTTGAGGCCATACTTTTCATGGGATCTTTATGAAAGTTGGTCTGAATGTTTGTCTTGATGATATCTAGGTCAAGTTCGAAACTGGGTCAACTGCGGTCAAAAACTAGGTCAGTAGGTCTAAAATTATTAAAATCTTTTGACCTCTCTAGAGGCCATATTTTTCAATGGATCTTCATGAAAATTGATCTGAATGTTCACCTTGATGATATCTAGGTCAGTTTCGAAACTGGGTCACGTGCGGTCAAAAACTAGGCCAGTAGGTATAAAAATAGAAAAACCTTGTGACCTCTCTAGAGGCCATATTTTTCATGAGATCTTCATGAAAATTAGTGAGAATGTTCACCTTGATGATATCTAGGTAAAGTTCAAAACAGGGTCACGTACCTTTGAAAACTAGGTCAATAGGTCAAATAATAGAAAAACCTTGTGACCTCTCTAGAGACCATATTTTTCAATGGATTTTCATGAAAATTGGTCAGAATTTTTATCTTGATAATATCTAGGTCAGGTTCAAAACTGGGTCACATGAGCTCAAAAACTAGGTCACTATGTCAAATAATAGAAAAAACGACGTCATACTCAAAACTGGGTCATGTGGGAAGAGGTGAGCGATTCAGGACCATCATGGTCCTCTTGTTTTTCCAAAGGTAGCAGACCATTGAGGACTTTAATGAACCTTGTTCTTTAGTTGGCATCTAACGAAATTTTATATGGCACTTATATAGTTCTGTGAAATCATTAATATTCGTGGGGGGCTAATTTTCGTGGATTTCATGGTTGAGTCAATCCACGAAAATTTAATCCCAACGAAAAAGTAAAATTCCCATTCCTTTTATGTTCAGTAGTTGAAATCCATGAATTTATATCCACACGAAATTTCATGCCCACAAAATTAAATGATTTTACAGTATGTCTGGTTCACATTATCAGGGCCTCCACTGGGCCTCGGAAAGTTGTAGCCACTTTTTGAGAAAACTGCCAAATTGAAGCTTAATGCTGAAATTTGGCCGTATTTTAATAAAAATTTTGTAGCCACTTTCAAAAATCTGTAGCCAGTTCTTTGAATTTGTAGCATTTGGCTACATTTGTGAATGGCAGAGGAGGCCCTGATTACTTATCACAGCAGATTTAGATTTGAGACTGTATCACACTTTTCTTTAACAGCTAACAAGTTGGCAGTAGATATTTGATAAGGCTTCAAAGGCTTGTAAGAGTTACAACACTTGGCTAATTAAAACAATGGCCTTAAATTTGTCATGTTTCAGAGAAATTAATTTAGAAAATATTGTGCTGCTTTTGACATCACTCTTCTTTCGCTTCTTCAGAAATGATTTAGAATGAATAGCATGTATGACATGTTTGCATTTTATAGAATATGTAACAGAATTCAGCCCAGTGTTGACTGTGTTAATGGGTAATTTTATGTGCATCTCCAGTTTAATGTGTTTAGTCTTGACAAGAAAAAAGCATTTTATTGAATGCAACTGCAAATAAATGAAACTTCTACCAAAGAAACATGATTCTTTCTGAAGCTAATAGGCCCTATCATACTTTGGGTATTGACATTATGACTTAAAACTATAGCCACATAAAAATAGCCAAACATTACCACCTATTTATGTCTCTCCCTCCCACCCCAACACGCACACACAACCCAACTGGGGGAGACATATTATTTTTCCGTCCGTCTGTCCATCCATCCATCTATCCGGTCACACTTCATTTCCGATCAATGACTGGAGAACCATTTGACCTAGAACCTTCAACCTTTATAGGGTGGCAGGGCTTATAGAGTAGACGACCCCAATTGTTTTTGGAGTCACTCCATCAAAGGTCGGGGTCACAGGGGCCTGAACATGGAAAACCATTTCAGATCAATAACTTGAGAACCACTTGACAAAGAATGTTGAAACTTCATACTAGGATGATTGGCCATGCAGAGTAGATGACCCTTATTGATTTAGGGATCACTCTGGTAAAGATCAAGGTCACAGGGGCCTGAACATGGAAAACCATTTCCGATCAGTAACTTGAGAACCACTTTACCCAGAATGTTTGATTGGACATGCAGAGTAGATGACTCCTATTGATTTTGAGATAACTATTAAAGGTCAAGGTCACAGGGGCCTGAACATGGAAAACCATTTCTGATCAATAACTTGATAAGCACTTGACTCAGAATGTTGGAACTTCATAGGATGATTGGTCATGCAGAGTAGATGAGCCTATTGATTCTGGGTTCACTCTATTAAAGGTCAAGGTCACAGGGGTCTGAACTTGGAAAACCATTTCCGATCAATAACTTGAGAACCACTTGACCCAGAATGTTGAAACTTGACAGGATGATTAGACATGCAGAGTAAATGACTCCTATTAATTTTGGGGCCACTCTATAAAGATCAACAGGGAAATCCATTTCAGGTCAATAACTTGAGAACCATTTGACCTAGAGCCTTTGAACTTAACAAGATGATAGGGCTTAAAGTGAAGATGCCCCTTATAGTTTCTGGAGTCACTTGAGCTGAGGTCAAGGTCACAGGGGCCTGAACATAGGAAACTCTTTCCGACCAATAACTTGAGAACCACTTGACCCAGAATGTTGAAACTTACTAGGTTGATTGGACATGCAGAATAGATGAGCCCTACTGATTTTCGGGTCACTTGATCAAAGGTCAAGGTGACAAGGGCCTGAACATTGAAAACTGTTTCCAATTCATAATCGAGAACCACTAGGCCCAGAATGTTGAAACTTAGTGGAATGATTGGACATGACAAGTAGATGATCCCTATTGCAGTAAACTATCAGTGTTACTTTGACTTTCGCTCCTGTTCCCTATTGACTTCTTGCGTATATGACTATGAAATGGGGGAGACAGGTGCTATTCTACAAATGCATCTTCTAGTATTTAGTTAAAAATAGCCATTTAAAATGAACCCAAGACAGCCATTAAAAAAATCATGGCTTACACATGTACTGATTTAGCTGTATTAAAACATAGCCACATAAATATTTAACCTTACAATTTGAAGGCACGAAAGTATGCATTTGTGGGTCCATCCATGTGTTTGTTCATCCAAAAAAAAGTTTGTGATGAGCCTGGCTCAAAATTTATTTGATATAAATTGATGAAACCTTGCAAAAGTCTTTATCATGATATGAACTTGTGCACCTCTTACTTTTCACCTAGCTCTGCCCACTATTTCCAAAGGTATAGCCACTGAAAAACTAAAAAAAATGCACATTTTCACCTTGTGGTGCGCCTAGCTCAAAAAGCATTTGATGTAAATTGATGAAACCTAGCACAAGTCTTTGTAAGATATAAACATGCTCATCTCCTAGGCTTCGTCTGGCTCACCCTCTTATTTCCAAAGTTATGGCTCCTGAAATAGTCAAAAATGCACATTTTTACCTAATGCCGTGCCCAGCTCAAAAAGTAAAACCTTGCAAGAGTCTTTATCATGATGTGAACTTGCACACTTGGCATTGTTCTTTAGATTTTAGCCCTTAAGTACCGTAGATACCCATGTATAATGCGCAGTTTTTTATCCCCGGGACCACCCGCGAATCGTGGGTGCACATAATATACAGGTATAGACAATTTTCTAACTTCAAAACAAGTTTGTTACCGATGTCCGCCATTTTTGTAAAGGTAAACTACTCCCCGCGCTTACTGTCACCGCTAAAATCTAAGATTGCCTTTATGTTCCTGTAAAAGATCGATGGTTTATTTTTCTTTTAAACAAAATTAATTTCATATAAATTTAAAAGTATTTTGATGAAAGAAATGTTTATAAATCACAAAAATTATGATACTAATTAAAGATTGAGAATTATCTTTAACCGAGATCAAACTGTGAACAACATAATTGACACGAGGTGACACGTTAATTGCCGGTAATTATTGGCTATTTGTTTGTGACAAAAAGACTATCACACCTTTTGTTATTGGTTTGAATTGAGAAGCTCATGTCATTTTGAAAAATACCATTACGAAATATTAAATCAGCTGCTGTTTATTTATTCAGAATAGTTAATTTAAAAGGTAAAACAACAAATAAAACAATATTTTATTGGTTTTATTTTCGAGAAAACAAAAATCGATAGTACCGTGAGACCTATACTGCTCTCCACCGCTGAGATAAAATTTATTACCGGTGTCAATGTAAACTCTACTTTCGTTTTTCATTCACCTCAAAACTGACCAAAAATTATTTTTTTTCCCCAGGATTTCGGGCCAAAATCGGGGATGCGCATTATACACGGGTGCGCATTATACATGGGTATCTACGGTAGACAAAATAGTGGATTATTTGTTTATGATGCTCCTAGCTCAAAAAGTATAATATTATGGCCTAAAATAATGAATCCTTTATAAAAAATGGTTTTTTTTTTCGACCGTTTTTATAGCCGTTATTGGGCTATATTCCCAATGCCAAAAAGTTTTTTTCTCAAAATGAATGCAAAAATTCCCAATCTACATTCTGAGAAAAAAATCATCAAAGTTGCACAAACATTGACCAAATTATGGACAATTTTGTAATGGCAGTATGTTAAAAGAGATTGTACAATGTGAAACAAGACTTTTTGAAGTGTATGAGAAAGTGCCTAAACACATCCTTACTATATCCTACGGGACTAAATATTTCCCAATCTGGAACATTTACGCGTCAAAATTCCCAAGTTTTGGGGTATAGGCTATGTTCCCAAAACAGCAAGAAAAAACCCTGTGAGGCTATACCCCCTTAAACCTTCAAACATTTTAATTATTGCCCCTTATTTGTGACAGATGTACCAGTAAGGGCACACCCTGTATCCTACAGACACATATTACTATTTTTTTCTGGTATGCAATATAAATTATGTATCTCATTTTGATGGGGTTTCAACCAAATGATAATTATTGTCATTTATAGAAAATGATATGATAATGCCATCTTCATTATGTTATACATTGAAATCATAATCAGGAAAATGTGATATATGCAAGTTACGAATTTCAATTAATGGGAATAAGAATTACTTCTTTTGGGGTAATGTTAGAAAAATACATAGAAAAATAATATGAATAATATAAAAACAATTTCTGTTTCTTTGATTCTCCATATTTCCCTTTAATTGCTACTGCTAACAACTGATCACTTTTGATTGGATTATCACACCTTGATTAACTGTTTGATGATATTCAGCAGGTGTATATTTATCTGCAATGCACATGGCAATTGACAATCAATTAAGCAATTGTGGTGACATGGGAAAACGCTTTGGTGTATAATCTTCAAAAAAAAAGTATGACTACTATAGAAATATTCCTTTATTCATTTGAGAAATTGCAATTATCAGTATTCTTGTAAATTTTCATATGTGTTCTATTTCATTCATTCAAAATGTCGAGGAAAAAAAACGCTTGAAAGTATGTTCCCTAAACTGTATGACAGATTGTATATTGTGTGAGGTGAGTTTCTTTCCTTCCTTTTTTTTGGAACTGTGTCATGAAGGTTTACTGCAATGGTTATGATGAAGATTGTAATATGTCAATTTTAGAATATTGATTCAAAAGGAATGCAGCAATAGAAAGAAATACTTTTTCTTCCTTCTGCAAATAGACCATTTTAGCGGTATATGACATAAAAAATTTATGTAAATTTTATTTACATCCACATGCATGCATTTAATGGCAAGTGACATAAGTGTACAAGCATCATGAATTATCTAGAGCTTCTTATTGGTCTGCATGAAACATTGATGTATAGTAAAACTCAGTATCCTCAAGCCGTCTTCCACTTTCCCAGGATGCAGCAGTTCTCTGTCGTAATGTCTTGGATATTTGATTTTTCTGCAAACATTCATGAAATCATTTCCAAATTGAAGTCTTGATTTTGCATTTAAGCTTCTCCAGACTTTTGTTACATCTGCTTCTGCTCATTCCAGTGCGGTCAAAAAATGTCACAACTCCATTCGCCTTAAGAATCTTCACAGTATTAACAAGATTGTCTAGGATATCGTCTATGTTCGCCTTGTCCAATATATCGTTTCCTCCTAGGCTGATGAACACATACCTGAAATAAAGAAATTTAGGCATTAAAACAACTTTATCAGTAGTTAATAAAACATTACAACAAAATTCTTCGAGAAATTGTAGTTATTTATAACTTTGTTATACAATGTTATAGCCCAATTTTAATGAAATTTCAATATTGTTTTTGCTGTATATATTCTTTTATGAATAGGTATCTGGAGTAATGAAATGTAGGCATTATGGCAACTTTATCGTTCTTATAAGTATCATATTTATTTATATCTTCTTTGTCTGGTATTCTTTAGCCCAATTGTATTGTAATTTCAATGCTTTTGTTGGCAATATTTTTTTCTAAATCTGTAAAATAATTATATATGTACAACTTGTTATAAAAAATGTATATCAATGAAATACAAAAACGAAAACGTTTAGTAGTAAAAAGCAATACACATTAACCGTGGTTTAGTTGCATAGAATTTTCTCCATATTGGAGAGTTCTTCCTTCAAAATGGAAGATTGTTCCATGTCGAGGCTCAGCACATCCATCTTCGACAGGGGTTTATTTTTTGTCGAGTCTGCTTGCGGTGATCTCGATATAGTATCCACTTTTAGCGGGTCTAAGGTCAAGGTCACACTTGACAGCTGGCGGGCTTGACATTCTGCCTGTGGGCATACTTGTTTTATTTATGTCGTCGGATCAGTTGCATCAGTAGTAAAATCAATAATACATTTATACAATATTTACAAGCCAGTTCCACATGGCTTTGTAGCAGGATATAGCAAACTAAGTTAAACACTGCTATATTTTTTCCTCCAGTTTGTCCTGCTTGTTTGTGTTTATAAAAATGTGTCTGTGTTTTTAGTCACACCATGTGATATATAGGCAGTGGGTTAAATGCCTGCAGTTTTGGTCCAGTGATTAAGATTCGCATTAATTTGTCTAATAACTAGATGTTAAGGCTACATTTTGTCCGTGTCTGTATAAGGATTTGTACTGAAAAACCTCTTTCACATTCCACAGAACTTTCTGGCAGTACTCTACAGATAGTCATGAGCTAAATCAATTCAGGAAATTCTTCTCTCATGATGTCTGACCTGATCATTTTTCCGGTGAGAGATGCATCTGTTAGGATACAATGACCATTTTCTTGACTTTTACCCCTGTTCATGCAATGTCTTTGAATTAAAACAACCCATTTAATAAGCTACAATTAATTATGTCTCACACACCACTGTGGTGGGAGAGATATTGATTTACTCTGGTCTGTGTGTGTGTGTCTGTCAGTCTGTCCATCAGTCTGTCAATCCGCCAAACAAATAGAGACAAACATTTCTCATCCCATCTTCACTTAACTTGAACAAAATGTGTTTGCCAATAAGTACTCGTCCAAGTTCGATAACTAGCCAAATTGGCCCAGGCTATTTGGAATTATGGCCCTTGAACCGAAAATACTGATGCCAGTGATACAGGTCTTGGTGCATGGTTGACTCGGATACATAATGGAAAAGAAATGCCAATCTAGATGATTAGGCAGTTGTGGGAGACATGGGCTTTTTTCAAAAGCAGCTCTAGTTTAATTATTGTTGAACAAAAGTGGTGTCGCATAAAACAGTCAGTCCAGGTTGAAAGTAATGAAAACATAAATTACTTAAGTCAGCAAATGAAATCAGTCCCAGTCAAAAGCAATTGGTCACAATCAAAGGAATTTAAACATTGAAGTCTGCATGCTAACCGACAAACTGACAAATTTCAGGAGCCCAGGATTGTATATACATGCTTACATTGATTTGGGGCTGGTGGCAACTAAATCAAATAAACATTAATTTTGTCATTGTTAAAAAAACATTTTTCTGTCCAAGATTTTTCTGTACTACACATATTTCTGTCCATGATTTTTCTGTACTACACCAGTCCTGCTGATCCTCTGTAATTCAGATTTGCCGAGCCAGAAAAATGCAAGGTGTTTTGTGCCTTTGAAGCAAATGTCTTGTCTTGAGACTTCTATTAGGTTGAGTACTACCCAAATTACATTATAAATCTGCATGCTTTAAGTAGGAATCAAAGACTTTGATATATCAGACTGTAACAGTAGGCTGTCTGTTAGTGCCTCATCATATGGAAGCGATGAATACGGTTTGTCTGAACTTCTTGTCTTTTCACACCATGACTGACAATATGAAATTGGTCTCCGAAAGAATGACTACTAAAGGCATGTAGATCTTCAGTTATTCCTGTCTTGACTTAGAACATTACTGAACAGCTTCAGAATATACTTTACAATCTCCATGGTTACAGTGACCTATGTTTCTTTTGTAGTGCGTAAAGTAGAGAACTTGCATTGTTTCTTGGGGCCTTTGTGGCCGAATGCAAGGAGGGAAACTGTAGTCTTCCTCAACCATAGCTGTTATGTTGGTGTGACATTAAACCCAACAAAATAAATAAATGTATTCCTTCTTGTAAACATGGTTTTTGTCCAACATTTTATGCTACTGAACAATCTATGTTTGATTGGATATTACTAATAGTAGTGTTTTAATTCCTTTGGTCTGAAGAGGTTTAACATTTCAACCAACTTGTCTGATTCCATAGCCTTTGCAGAACCTGCCTAATTACGTCTGCAGTCATGCTCACGTGGACACTGTCCTTTGACTTCACTGGCTTCACAAATTCTGCAGCCTTTCGAAGATAATGCATAGCCAACAATCTTTCCAGTTTTGCACCCTATTTATTGTGCAATGGCCTAAAAAAATATCTGTATCGGCAGCTTTTCAACGAATAGCGGTAATTTTCAATAAAATATATCGTAAATAACCCATACAAACTATTAAATTTACAAATGACTATAATTCATTGCCGTATATGCAGTTTGAATTACGTTTGTTTCTACTTTCATTTTACTAGACGCCATTGACAGGCACATGACTCACAGTGCACCTGGTTGGATAAAATCGAGAAAAATCCGTCCTCCATTCCAAACATTGTTTATAATACTTCTAAGCGTAATAAAAACTTGAAAGATAAAATTTTACATAAAAATAATTATAACCTCCAAAAAGGATATTTTTTTACCTTTTTTTAGCATTTGAGCACGAAGTGCTCAAAGGTGAGCTTTTGTGAGCGCCATGTGTTGGTCGTCCGTCCGTTGTCGGTCGTCCGTCATCAACAATTTGACTGTTAACACTCTAGAGGTCACAATTTTGGCCCAAACTTAATGAAACTTGGTCAGAATGTTACCCTTAATAAAATCTTGGACGAGTTTGATATTGGGTCATCTGGGGTCAAAAACTAGGTCACCAGGTCAAATCAAAGGAAAAGCTTGTTAACACTCTAGAGGTCACAATTTTGGCCCAATCTTAATGAAACTTGGTCAGAATGTTACCCTCAGTAAAATCTTGGATGAGATTGATATTGGGTCATCTGGGGTTAAAACTAGGTCACCAGGTCAAATCAAATGAAAAGCTTGTTAACACTCTAGAGGTCACAATTTGGGCCCAATCTTAATGAAACTTGGTCAGAATATTACCGTCAATAAAATCTTGGATGAGTTCGATATTGGGTCATCCGGGATCAAAAACTAGGTCACCAGGTCAAATCAAAGGAAAAGCTTGTTAACACTGTAGAGGCCAGATTTATGACTGTATCTTCATGAAACTTCGTCAGAATGTTAATCTTGATGATCTATAGGTCAAGTTCAAATCTGGGTCAGGTGGGATCAAAAACTAGTCAAATCAAAGGAAAAGCTTGTTAACACTCTAGGGGCCACTTTTACGACTGTATCTTCATGAAACTTGGTCAGAATGTTAATTTTAATGATCTCAAGGTCCAATTCGAATCTGGGTCGTAGAATCAAAAACTAGGTCACCAGGTCAAATCAAAGGAAAAGCTAGTTTACACTGTAGAGGCCACATTTATGATCATATCTTAATGAAACTTGGTCAGAATGTTAATCTTGATGATATATTTGTCAACTTTAAATCTCGGTCAGGTGGAGTCAAAAACTAGGTCACTAGGTCATATCAACAGAAAAGCTTGTTTACACTCTAGTGGCCACATTTATGACTGTATCTTCATGAAACTTAGTCAGAATGTTAACCTTGGTGATCTTTAGGTCAAGTTTGAATCTGGGTCATGTCGGGTCAAAAACTAGGTCACCGGGTCAGATCAAAGGAAAAGCTATTCAACACTTCAGAGGCCACATTTATGACCATATCTTAAGGAAACTTGGTCAGAATGTTAATCTTGATGATCTTTAGGTCAGTAGGTCAGGTGAGCGATACAGGGCCTTCATGGCCCCCTTGTTTTTTTTTTTACTCAGAATCAAAGGAACCCGGTTAATTACCTAATGCGGTAAGGTGTTATAATTGCTGTGCAAACAACTCACACTTTAATTTGGATAATTACAGAATGTTAACACAAGCCGACTACTGCCAATTAGTCTCAAAAAGCTGCTTTTCTTTTATTTGAAATGTAGTCGTTACCGATACTACCGTTGGTACGAAACGGTTGGGGTCCAAAATAATGCTGTGCGATTTCCACCAATCAGGTTCTGATAATAATTCAGTCTGCGGCATCAACACGGCTGCTGCCATAACTTTTTTGCTGGTAGCTGGGATAAAAATCCGAAATTTAATAGCGACTTATACGCTAGAACTTAAATTTTCCAACAATTTCCAGAGCAGAAATTAGATGCCTACTATACATTACCGCAACCTATACGCACCAAAATATGGTACTTTCATGAATTGCTCATGATCTGTTCATAAAATGTATTCATGAACAATAATTATTCATAAAAAGGTCATGAACAAATTTGAGGAGGTTCATTAACAAAACATCTTTAGTAAACTTAGTTCATGAACAGTTCATGAACTTTCATGAACATTGAAATTATTCATTCATTATACATAATACTTAAGTTTATTCAACCTTTTTGCAGTAATGAATAAGATCATGAACTGTTCATGCAAGTTCATGAACTATTCATGAACATTTAAATTGATTATGTCATACAATGCACTGAGTATTAAATAAGTGATTATGGTGTTGTCATTGTTGTTCATTTTAAAAAATATAGAATCCTTTTAAAATGTCACAAGTTTTCATGACCCTGAAACAAGGCAAGTATCTGAATTTCAATGTTTAGATTAAAGTAAATTATACGTTGTTTAACTTAATGTTTTGTCCGCAATTGTTTACTTCTTCTTAGGCTCCCAATCCCACTCTTGAGTTTACTGTCAGATTTCCTAGGATGTGCCATTGGCTTAGATGGTCAGTCTGCTAAATAATTGATATTGAAATATTCTATTTGTAATTTTTTATTGAGTGTTGCCCATAGTATTTTTATTTAATTTCAGTTTGTGCAATAAAATCACATACAGTTGACTATTAGAGACCGATCTCTTAATTGATGGAATGGTCTCCTAATGGATTTCAGCCAGGTTAAGAGAAAGATATTTTTGACTGTTATTGTAAATGTATTTATTATGAACATTCATATTATATAAATGTATTTCCAAATATGTACATGTACATTGTGTATTGTTTCTGATCAGTACAATAAAATAAGCACCATTATCGTCATCATCAATCATCATCGGCAAAAGTTCAATGACATTAGAAGTGCACTTTCGTTAAAATGTAAAATGTTAATAAAGGTGAAAATAATCAAGATTCGTCATGGTATTAAATCTTTGTGTTGATTGGGCCTAATACAGAAAATGTGAATTTTTACATGTTTCAAAAGTGTATTTTGCAATTGCCTCGGTTTGCCTCATTGTAATTACGGCACTGGTTGTAGTCAAATAATCAGGAAGTCCCAAATAATTGCAGTACAGAAACTGTTAGTAGTAATGTGATTCGACCTTCGTGTTATCTAATACCATGCCAGAAATTGAACCAAGAGGAATAAATAGCAAACAGGGATCACAATGCCGATAATAAATATTATAACATTTACAGTGTTTCTTCATGTATTCCCATAGTTATGCCTTGCAGAGTTTTTGTCCACAGATCCCAACGGTCTGCACTAAGCTGTTCTAAGTCCGGTTGTGAATTGCACATGACAAGAATCTTACAGCTCTTGAATATTTTCATTTTTGAGTCATACTTTGGACTCCACAAGTAACCGTCCTTAAAGTTCTCCATTAAACTGTAGTTAATTCCATTGTCCGCTATTTGTCAGGAGTAACAGAACACTATTAATGGCTGATTGTTGTATGCATGTGCTATATCTCCTTTCTGATGTCCATCGATCAGGTAAGTTTTATAATTGGCACACATGTATAGTGCCAGGTAGGTCTTGCCACTGTTTCCCTTAGGGGTCGTATATCCAGGTTATTTGCCTGTCGGTCTGCAGGAGCACCCTCTCCAGCACACTGGCTTGCCAGGGTCTGAGCGTCGCCTTTTTGAACAGCATGAGCAATCGTTCCTCTTCCTTTTCCTTGATAAATTCTTCAACCATGTTCTTGAAAGTAGGACGGTCACATGGGGCAATGTTGCCTGCCGGTTACTGCGACCAAAGTAGCTTGTTATGCGCGTTTGCATAGTGGTACGCCCTATATACAACGGAAGTCTTGTCCTTGGAGAACCCGTGTACCACTGCCTTGTAGTCCTCCTTTGTGATGTAAGCAATTGACTTAGGCACATTTCTGCACGCCTGCAGGTCGTTGGCTCTAGGCACTCCCTTGGAAACCAGAAATGCCTGCAGATCTTCGAAGTGGGTCTTGGTATGGGTCTGAAGTACTGCGTGGTTATGGCCATTGGGTGCGTCCGAGCATGCTCCCCATTCGTTGCCAACAGTGAGACCATCAATACTTGTGCCTTGTACTTGGCTGCCAGATGATTGCTGCCTGATGTCGTGAAATATTGGTTTGCAGAGTCTATATTTGATTGGCTGTTGCCACATAGCTATAAAGTTCTGACCTTTGCGTAGTCTCTTTCTGGGTTGACTTCCTTTACCTTCATCCCCTTCTGACTCAGAATCCATAATTGCAGTTTCCTCAACAAGGGAATTTCTTTCCTGACATTTGTTAACGACTGTGTTAACATGTCTGGCCCAGTTGTTTTTTGACACCGATTTCTTGCAGTAGTTACAAGTTTTTGTTCCCTTTACAGGCATTCGTCCGTATATTATACTGTCCAAGCATAGAGGACCGCACTATCTAGTATTACTAAGTGTCGTCAGGCTAAGGAATGAGGACCGAGGACCGGTATATTGTATTTATACCGTTATGTTTGTTTTGATTTTATTATCCAATCACAACTTGTTTTGTTTTGAATGAGCCAATCAGAACTTGTTTTGAACGAGATATCGCGAGAGGACAAAATTCCATTACTTTAGTAATTTTCTGTTAAGATATAAAGCAGTTTATGTCTATTCTACGGAAGTGTACTGACATAATTGTGAGACGACATAAATTACATAGTAGACATAAATTTAAATTTATAAAGAGAAGATGGCAACGAATCAAGGGGAGACTATTCTACCGTCGTGCACCACTTCCCGGACGCCATCTCCGCCACCAGTGCGCAGGCGTCTTTTTGCTGACATTATACCAGAGAACGAAGTGGATGATATTCGGAGATGCTTAACTTTATCCGAAAACGAAAGGAGACGAGCTGTATGAGGAGTTGCGTCTAAGAAGTATGTTTGGCTAAAGGTCATTATGCCTTACAAGGAGCATCATACACGAAGGCTCAGCCAGAGCCTCTTACAAATGTGAGTTACCCTTTTTCTGATGGACACAGTTTTCTTCCACCACCAACAAGCATCTGACTTCACAGGATGGTTGTTTTGGCCAGTTGTTGATCCCTATTGCTTTAGGAGTCAGGGAGTCAGGGGTCAAAGATGACATGATGGCCAGTTGTTGATCCCTATTGCTTTAGGAGTCAGGGAGTCAGGGGTCAAAGATGACACTACAGTGACCTCTAGTGTGAAAGGTATTTCAGACCATTTCTCTTTCTGTTTTCCAAAAAAAGTAAATTTGTGCCACAAACATGATATGATTTAACTTTTCTTTCTGTCTATCTCCAAATATGGCTTTGTGCTATGGCTAGATGTTTCGTTTCAGTTTATCTTTCCATTGAAACAGAGCAGTATGAGGAGACGTGTACTTTAAGTTAAAGCAATCTCTTGTTTGTTGTACCCCCCGACAACAAGTTGTAAGGGGGGGTATACTGGTTTCAGGTTGTCTGTCTGTCCGTCTGTCTGTCTGTCCGTCTGGTCGTCTGTCCGTAGACGCAATCTTGTGCGCACCATCTCTCCTTATTCCCTTGACAGAATTTAATGAAACTTCACACAAGTGATCAGTACCAACAGTAGTTGTGCATGGGGCATGTTAGGTTCTTTTAGAAAAAAAATTTGCAGAGTTATGGGACTTTGTTTTTTTGTTACTATACTATATACATAGACACAATCTTGTGCGCACCATCTCTCCTCATTCCCTGGACACAATTTAATGAAACTTCACACAAGTGATCAGTACCAACAGTAGTTGTGCATGGGGCATGTTAGGTTCTTTTAGAAAAAAATTTTGCAGAGTTATGGGACTTTGTTTTTTGTTACTATACTATATACATAGACACAATCTTGTGTGCAGCATCTCTCCTCATCCCCTTGACACAATTTAATGAAACTTCACACAAGTGATCAGTACCAACAGTAGTTGTGCATGGGGCATGTTAGGTTCTTTCAGCGATAAAAATTGCAGAGTCATGGGACTTTGTTTCTTGTTAACATACTATGTACATACAGTCTGCATATGCAGTCTTGTGCGTGCCTAATCTACCAAACCCTTGCACACAATTTAATGAAACTTCATACAAGTGATCAGTACCAACCCTAGTTGTGCATGGGGCATGTTACATTCTTTTAGATAAATATTCTGCATAGTTATGGGACTTTGTTTTTTGTTACTATACTGTATACATACAGTCTATATACATACAGTCCACATAATTATGCAGTCTTGTGTGTGTCGAATCAATGTACTGTGTCAGTGCATGCGGGGGGTACATTCATCACCTTTAGTGATAGCTCTAGTTTTGATTCTGACATGATGAAATAAAATGATGATACAAATTACTCTGAATTCCATTTATTCAAGTAATAATAAACTAGACGTAATGTACCTTTATTAGAATAAATTGAAGCGATTTTAGGTAAAGGAATGTTGAACTTGCGTGTCTATCTTTTCTAGAACCGATTTAGTCCAGAACTGAATACGGTAGTCTTTAAAAAAGGTAAAGGAATGTTGAACTTGCGTGTCTATCTTTTCTAGAACCTTTTTAGTCCAGAACTGAATTGTCTTTAGAAATCTCCTCATCACTTCTCCAGACCTCCAGCATGTGTGTGTGCATTGCGAAAGGCTCTGAGTGATGGCATAAGTGAAGAGTAAATATAATTAAGAGTACAGCTTCGTAACAAGGACCATTTAGCGAAGGGTGTCTGCCACAAAGTCCAAAGCTTACCAGCCACTACAGTGAACATGGGGTGTGGGAGGGATGGGGCTTCACCACCAAACTACTCTGTGGCTTAGTGACCACTGACCTTGTAATGGTGATTTGCAGTCTTTGTATTCTACCAAGATTATTACTTGTTTGAACTATGAAAAGTAGATCCTTCAAAGGCTTTTTCAGTTAGTTTCAGACAATAAATGGTGTAATGCTTTACTTAAAAGTCACAATACTTTAACCAGTATCTCTGTAAAAATCATGAACACTATTTATCACATACACATCCAGCCTTTTTTACTTGTTAGCGAAGGTGTTAAATGGCCATGTATATAATATGCAAATGAGACGAGTTATATTGAAAATTAATTCGTACATCGTCAAAAGCAAACTTCAATTCATCAAGAATAATCAACCACTGAACATGGTAAATTAAGAACATCAAAGCTGTTTTCACTATATATTTTATGCATCATGCTTTAGGTTAGAAAAGTCAACATCAGTACATATTTGTGAAGTTAGTTTATAGAATAACAACAACCAAACTTGGAGCAGTTATTCGGCATTAAAGGCACAGCAAGTACCATTACTCTACATTGCTTTTTCGCAAGAGTTATGGCCCCTTTTGGACTTAGAAAGTCAGATTTCTTGGGTTAAGTTTTGTGTTTAGGTCAGCTTTTCTCCTAAACTATCAAAAGCTATTGCTTTAAAACTTGCAACACTTGTTCACCATCAGTAACTGACTCTGTACAGCAAGAAACATAACTCTATCCTGCGTTTTGCAAAAATTATGGCCCCTTTTGGACTTAGAAAATATCAGAATATTTGGTTTAGTTTTGCATTTAGGTCAAATATCAGATTTTTTGGTTTAGTTTTACAATTAGGTCACCTTTTGTCCTTAACAGTCAAAGCTATTGCATTAAAACTTGGAGCATTTATTCACCAGTAAAAGCTGACTCTGCACAGCAAGAACAGTAGCTCTACATTGCTTTTTGCTAAAATTATGGCACCGTTTGGACTTAGAAATCTGTTATACAGAAACAAAAATGTCACATGAGCGGCTGCACCTGCACGGCGGTGCTCTAATTATATATTTTCTAAGTGAATCAGTTGTACAATACTAATAGTTGTTAAGATGATAATTTCAATTGAGGTTTATTATTATGACCTTTGCAACAGAACCTGATAAGTTGCGTGTAGTTTATTTATTGTATCACAGTCAAGATACAGTGACTATAC
This sequence comes from Mercenaria mercenaria, assembly GCF_021730395.1. Lineage (NCBI taxonomy): Eukaryota > Metazoa > Mollusca > Bivalvia > Venerida > Veneridae > Mercenaria > Mercenaria mercenaria. The sequence goes on from NC_069378.1 coordinate 8,283,429, forward strand.
TGTGTATGTGATAAATAGAATATTAGATCTGTTTATTTTCAGTACAGAATTTATCAAACTCTTTGAATAAATCAATATGATTCTCACCAGAGGTTGGAATTGTATCATTTTCATTCAACTTGTTAAATAAATTCAGTACTGAAAATACACTTACCTGATCTCCTGCATGTAATACTTAGAAAATTACATCACCGCAAAGGTAGGGAAAGCACAGACGCTGTGAGTTTCATTTCTGTGCCAGGGGTATTTTCATGAAGGATTTTAAAAGACATTGTGTCTGAAATCATTCATCCTCCACCTGATTCATGTGGAGAAGTTGACAGTTATTTATGGAGAACAGTTTAATACCGGTACAAAATCTTGGAAAACTGGTTAGTTTAACTGCTCACGGTTGCATAACTGAGGTACTGTTGAAAAAAAAGGTACTTAGCCCAAAGCAAAGCAATGCAACAAAATTTAATGTCGATTTGAAACTTGATGGTGACCAATTAGAATTTTTGTTTAATAAATATGCTAGATTCAGCATGACTTGCTGATCATTTTCCCCTTTTACAGATACCTCCAAATAAATGGATACATTCCCAGTTAAGCAATGTATGTTTCTTTTTCCAAAGCTAGTCATTGAAATATTCCCAGTCATTGCTTCTTTGGGGGGGGCAACTTCTGTCTGTGAGCTGCCTGCATCTTTTAATTGTGGGGTCACGAGTTCAATCCCAGGTCAAGGCATATGTTCTTCTTGATGATTTGATAGAAGACATTGTGTCTTAAATCATTCATATTCCACCTTTGATTTATGTTGAGATGTTGGCAATTACTTGCAGGGAACAGTTTGATACTGGTATAGAATCCATGAACACTGGTTAGGTTATCTACCGCAACCGTTTCAACTAAAGCATGTATTTGTATCAAGGATGTCATACAGTAGTCAGACCACAGCAAATCATTACAGATAATCATACTGAAATGTGTTAAATGCACTACTGTAAACGCACATAATTTCGCGGGGTTAAAATTTCACGAATTTCAAATTTTGAGTATATTTGCGAGGTTTAATATAAAAATGGTATCCTGCTTGAATTAGAATTATACTAATGGTGACTATGCGAGGATTAATTTTCGCGAGATGTAGGGCCTCGCGAATATAGCGAAAATTAAACCCTCATGAAAATTTCTGCTTTTACAGGAATTATTTTTGAACTGAAAATGTTACAGAAGCTGTTAAAAGAACTGTTTATATCTTTCAATATGTGTTGAAATCCATTTTTTCTCATCTCAAACTACTTACAGTATCATTTTCCAACTTCCTTAGATGATTGTGGCAGAACAAAAATTATTAACACTAGGGTCATCATGGCCCTAGATTGCTCACCTGAGTTACACTGCTTTCTTTAACTGTTTTTGTAAAATTTAATGGTGTCTAAGTTATTTTGAAATAGTGCTAGTGTTTTCTGAAAAGAATATTTTAGTAGTTTCTACTAAATAAATATGGGTGGGTAATGTGTGTTCATGGGGGTTGGGGGGAGCTGTTGGGGAGATGGGATAGGAGGTTAGGGGAATGATGACATAGGCTATTACTATGAGGCAATAATTATCAGAGCAGAAGATTTTTAAAGTTACCAACACAAAAATATAGGGAACCCAAGAAACATTTGTGTAGAATTATTTTAAAATTGGTAAAGCAGTTTCTGACAACAGGATTTTTAATGTTTCCACTATATAAAGTTACCACACCCCCTGGTGGCCATATTCTTTGACTAAACGGAATTATTTGACCAATCTTGGTAGTGGGTCACACAAAGACCATTGGAACCAGGTGGGACAGTTTGAAAACTTTTGAAAGAACACCCAAGGTACATCCAGGCCAGGTTTCATCAACTTTAGCCTATGGATTTAGAGGATTTAAAAAGTTTTATAAAGTTGACATCTAAATTTTATCCAGCAGTCTAAAGAACAACACTAGTTGGTGTAATTTAAAAGTGTACAGGAGTATGTAATAAAAAGATTATTATTTTTGCATTGAGAAATGTGCAATTTTGTTTTGCATAAAATACTGTGTTATGCAGTATGTCCACATGATAACTATTGCATATTTCTCTATATGAATTTAATAACCTTATGTTATTGATGGTCATCATTCAAATTAATTGACAAACCTGCAAAAAAAAATGCAAATTAAAATTCTTATCAAAATAATCCAAAACGCTGAATTCAAAAAAAAAAAAAAAAAAAATGCTGAAGTTGTTGCATTTGCTTCCATATATTTTCTTTTTTTCTAACCAATATTAGTTTGACATTGTGCTTAATGATCAAATTAGGCATTTTCTGATTTGATAAGTGATTTCCAAAGATATGCATTGTGAATTCCTTAGCGTTTAATGATTAAAAAAAATGAAAAACTGAGGTTTGGACCTTTGAATGGTAACCATTTTTACATTTTTGATGCAAACTGCTCTTTGTTTATACTGAATATGTGTAGTTTTCTCAATATTATAGTTTTGTAATCCACAGTAGAACATGTTTCATTTTTATTTATCAAACAAGGTAACCATGGTGTAGCTAAAAGTGTGGGAGGCAATCAGAGTGGTGAGAAAAGGACATTACTTATTGTGGTCACAGTCACGTCTCTCATGTTTGTAGAGCCAGTCTTGCTGCAGCCAGTTTGACTGTGCTTTCAACGTTGAGTTGCACTAAGACCACCTCTGAAACCTGACACCACTTCAACCAAATTGTGCTTGTCACATACACGTAGATTGGTTGAGAGGGCTAAGACGATTTCCTACAGAGTGAAGGCTTTGGGTTCGAATCTTTGCTACTCCCATTGCGATGTATTCTTAGACAAGGCACTTTATCATGACAGCAGTTGACCCAGCTGTAAATGGGTACCAGCAAAATGCTGAAATCAAGGTAAATCCAACCTTTACCATTACTTTAATGAATGGTTGTGCTACAAAATATTTTGTTTTTTAAATCTAAATGCACATTTTTTACTGTAGGAACAATTTTCTAATGATGTAAGATAAAAAAACTTTCAGTATTATTAAAGCGTGGTTAGCATTGACATTAAAGTCTAGGCTTACTGACTGACAGATGGACAGACAGACAGATAGACAGACAGACAGATGGAAAAATGAAAGACAACCCAAAAAACTATATTTCTCAGCAGAATTTATGAGGACAAAATTATTAAGGTTACACGATCTGAAAAAGAATATGTTTAGAATTGGTGTGACAGACAGACATTTCGATAGACTGACTATTATTATCACAGAGTGATCGAATAACTTCACTTTTTGACCAAATACATTGCTTCACCAAATAACTTCCCTTATTGACTGAATAAATTGATTTCATGACCAAATAACTTCACTTCTTGTCCAAATAAATTGACTTCTTGATCAAATAACTTCACTTCCTGTAATGACTTCACTTCTTGGAAATCATTATTGACAGAAGTGCGTGAACTTCCAGGGTAACATTTTCTGAGTGAGGGGAGGGGAGGCGGTAGATTTTTACTATTATACAAAGTCTGCTATGAGATGAGGGGAAAATATATTGTAAATGAAGGATTTTTTGGAAAAACAGTCTACAATGCATTGATTGAAAATGAAATACCTGTTTAATTAGAACTTCTTTTTGTGAACTGAAATACTGTCTTCTGTTACAGAAACTGGGCATAATCTCTAGCAGTTTGGCTAATTGTGTATTTTTACTTAGTAATCATTTAATTTTTGTTTCAGAATGCAAAACGTCCACTTTTTTGCACTAATATATTCTTTTTGTATTGTTGCCAGTCTACTGCAACATACTTATTTTTACTGAAGATTTTTTTTGCATAGAGTATATTAAACTGTGTTAACTCATTTTTTTTTTACCAAATGGGGAAGGAGCCCAGGCCTGTGATTTGGGGAAAAAATAGTTTTTGGGCAAAGGGGAATAAAAACCCTGATGTAAAGTCAATTTTGGGGAAAAACTGCATGATTTAAAAGACATTTTCTGAGGGGAAGGAGCCAGTTAATGGCCCTTTTATAGAAGGGAAAAAAAACCTGTTTAAACTGAGTGACACATCACAGAGTATCAACAACAAACCTTAAATATAGTCACATTTTGAAACCATAATCAACAATAAATTCTGAACATTACTGCTTTATCATAGACTAAAGTAGCTAAGATACCCAAATAGTTAATAATGACAGTTGCAGAACATAATTTTCAAACACAAAAAAATACTTTGTTTGTTTGTTTTTGTTTTTGTTTTTTTCAGCTGAATATGGGGAATTTATTGCAAATATTGAGAAATAAAATGTATATACATTGCTGTCCTGGGAACGACTTCATTTTGTGGAGGGGCCTCCATGGCCAAGTGGTTAAGGTTGCTGATTTCAAATCACTTGCCCCTCATTGATGTGGGTTAGAGCCTCACTTGGGGGCCCGTTGAATTCTTCATGTGAGGAAGCCATCCAGCTGGCTCACGGAAGGTGGGTAGTTCTACTCAGGTGCCTGCTCGTGATAAAATAATGCACGGAGGGGCATCTGGGGTCTTCCTCCACCATCAAAGCTGGAAAGTCACCATATGACCTATAATTGTGTTGGTGCGATGTTAAACCCAACAAAACCCAACAAAATAAAATAAACCATTTTCTGGGGTCAGTCGAAGGAAGCTATCCTTGCTTGATTTAGTTGTTTACAAGTATGCTGGTATGGCTTGTTTTAGAGCTTTTAAAATAGTTTTTATTTATTCTGTTATAGACTTTGATGCTATCTTTGCAGTTACCTAAGGGATTAAATGAATAAAGGAAAGAAAAACAAGATATATTATGCTGCTATAAGCAGGGTTTTTTTTACGACTGGGGGAAGAGGCCCCAGCCTGTCACTGGCGGAAGAAAATAGCGCGCGACGAGCAGTTTTGGGGAATTTTTTCACTCAGGGGGGAATTTACAATTATGCATAATAAACACTTTAAACTATGTTTTTATTACATATTCTTGCAACTTTTAGCAACTATACACACTGTCACTTAGCAATAGATGGACTTGCACTAATGTTCACTTATCATTGTAACAAGGTGGGTGGGGAGAGTTGAAATGCTCAAATCATTGAATATTTAAAGGTCACATGCTTTTATTCACAAAAAATGCTTTAAAATAAGAGTTGCTTTTGCAAGAGTCATCATATTATTATTAAATGCATACTTTTGTTGGCTTTTTATTTCAATTGTACTAGAAAATCTTGTAAGAAAGGATAAAAAGTCCGAAAATCACGATCGCGAAAACGTGTGACAAATATGAAAAAACGAAAGCAAACATTAAAAATTCTTGATAAAATACCCGTTTTAAATTTCATCTTTTCACCAGAACTATTCCATACTTATAATATCTGATTACTTAAAACATTTATATTTTATTTTGCTCTAGCAAAATACCTCGGCAAAGATAATAAATTTGCGTAACGGCCGACCGGCTTATTTAATCGAATCAAGCACATAAAATAATTACTTTAAATTAACAACACATATTACACAATACAGCATAAGCTGTTACCGCTAATTAACAAGAGGTACAAACACAATAATCTGACGCTGCATTGTTTATCAATCATCTATATTACATACTGATGATGACCACGTGTCAGTCGGCGCGTGGCGTGATTGACATCTGTCAGTAGCTAATTAACATACGACGCTCCGCCTACTGTCATACTTACGCTGGTGTCGACAAACAGTATGAAGTTCACTGGGATTTTGATTGACAAGGGGCAGAGCTTTCGAACTCGTTACGCATCAAAGAGTATTACGCGAGACAAGCAGACGCCCACGGCATATTATGTGCGGGTCAGATACGAGTTTTTATCGATTTTCGCTGGTCAAAACCGGAACCTCGGGTCCACTGAACGCTCTTCAAACATTTTTCTACTATTTCTAAAGGTTTCCACACCCATTGAAAATTGTGAAAGACCGTCTGCAATTGTGAACGGGTCCGATATTCGGTCGGGAAAATCGCTGGGAGTAATCTCCATTGCTTTGTTTACGATTTTGGAGGGGGGAATTTCGGACGTAGGGGAATTTCGACTGCGGTAGGGGAAATCCTTGGCTGTGGGGGAAATCCTTGGCTGGGGGACGAGGCCGATATTCGGCCTCTGCTATAGAATAAAAAAAAACCCTGATAAGTTCCTATTAACTGAATAAATTCTTATTTCGTGGTACCGCATCCTACTTGATATAGTGCTTCTTTTGAAAGCCGTATATTTTTAAAAATAATTCAAGAGTAAGACATGAACAGTTATTTCAAACTGAAGTGGCAGGGTAATTTTGCCAAATATTCCGGTAAAACACAATCTATTACTGATCTGTTACTGAGTTTACTTTGTGAAATGATCGATGAGGGCATTTGAAAATAATAAGCTTGCTTCTTTCTGAATAAGGTGTGAAACGTAATCAGCTTTCAAAGAATTTGTTTTCTGTAGTTATAGATGCACATTGTTGTTCTTGCAAAATCAAACACTGCTAGACTGGACGTAAAGCGGAAATAGCAGCAATTAGTATAATTATCTCCCTTGAATATGAAAGTTGCTAAAAACAAGACTTCAATATTTCTACTTTAACATTGGGATAGACATTGGGATACTTCAACAATATTAACAGAAACTTTCCAATGCATTTATTTCCCAACCAAGATAGACAACTTTAGGTAGACAAAGGTAGATTGTCTTCAGTCTGCTTTATCTCCTCATACTGCTAAGGTCAGAGCGACTTAAGTCTTTTCTGCATTAAGGTCAGTTTGACCTCAATCTGTGCTTTTTCTCCTCCTAGTGCTAAGGTCAGAGTGACGAGTCTTTACTGCATTTAGGCCAGAGTGACCGGAGTCTTTACTGCATTTAGGTCAGTGTGACCTCAGTCTGTGCTTTATCTCCTCGTGCTGCTAAGGTCAGAATGACTTCAGTCTATACTGCATTTAGGTCAGTATGACCTCAGTCTGTGCTTTATCTCCTCATACTGATAAGGTCAGAGTGACTTCAGTCTTTTCTGCATTTAGGTCAGTGTGACCTCAGTCTGTGCTTTATCTCCCCATTCTGCTAAGGTCAGAGTGACTTCAGTCTTTTCTGCATTTAGGTCAGTGTGACCTCAGTCTGTGCTTTGTCTCCTTATACTGCTAAGGTCAGAGTGACTTCAGTCTTTCTGCATTTAGGTCAGTGTGACCTCAGTCTGTGCTTTATCTCCTTATACTGCTAAGGTCAGAGTGACTTCAGTCTTTTCTGCATTTAGGTCAGTGTGACCTCAGTCTGTGCTTTATCTCCTCATACTGCTACGGTCAGAATGACTTCAGTCTATACTGCATTTAGGTCAGTGTGACCTCAGTCTGTGCTTTATCTCCCCATTCTGCTAAGGTCAGAGTGACTTCAGTCTATACTGCATTTAGGTCAGTGTGACCTCAGTCTGTGCTTTATCTCCCCATTCTGCTAAGGTCAGAATGACTTCAGTCTTTTCTGCATTTAGATCAGTGTGACCTCAGTCTGTGCTTTATCTCCTCATACTGCTAAGGTCAGAATGACTTCAGTCTGTACTGCATTTAGATCAGTGTGACCTCAGTCTGTGCTTTATCTCCCCATTCTGCTAAGGTCAGAGTGACTTCAGTCTTTTCTGTATTTAGGTCAGTATGACCTCAATCTGTGCTTTATCTCCTAATACTGATAAGGTCAGAGTGACTTCAGTCTTTTCTGTATTTAGGTCAGTATGACCTCAGTCTGTGCTTTATCTCCTTATACTGCTAAGGTCAGAGTGATTTCAGTCTTTTTGTATTTAGGTCAGTATGACCTCAATCTGTGCTTTATCTCCTAATACTGATAAGGTCAGAGTGACTTCAGTCTTTTCTGCATTTAGGTCAGTGTGACCTCAGTCTGTGCTTTATCTCCTCATACTGCTAAGGTCAGAATGACTTCAGTCTGTACTGCATTTAGGTCAGTGTGACCTCAGTCTGTGCTTTATCTCCCCATTCTGCTAAGGTCAGAGTGACTTCAGTCTTTTCTGTATTTAGGTCAGTATGACCTCGGTCTGTGCTTTATCTCCTTATACTGCTAAGGTCAGAGTGACTTCAGTCTTTTCTGTATTTAGGTCAGTATGACCTCAATCTGTGCTTTATCTCCTAATACTGATAAGGTCAGAGTGACTTCAGTCTTTTCTGTATTTAGGTCAGTATGACCTCAGTCTGTGCTTTATCTCCTTATACTGCTAAGGTCAGAGTGGTTTCAGTCTTTTTGTATTTGGGTCAGTATGACCTCGATCTGTGCTTTATCTCCTAATACTGATAAGGTCAGAGTGACTTCAGTCTTTGCTGCATTTAGGTCAGTTTTATCTCCTCATTCTGCTAAGGTCAGAGTGACTTCAGTCTTTGCTGCATTTAGGTCAGTGTGACCTCAGTCTGTGCTTTATCTTCCCATTCTGCTAAGGTCAGAGCGACTTCAGTCTTTTCTGTATTTAGGTCAGTATGACCTCAGTCTGTGCTTTATCTCCTTATACTGCTAAGGTCAGAGTGACTTCAGTCTTTTCTGTATTTAGGTCAGTATGACCTCAATCTGTGCTTTATCTCCTAATACTGATAAGGTCAGAGTGACTTCAGTCTTTTCTGTATTAGGTCAGTGTTACCCCAGTCTGTGCTTTATCTCCTCATACTGCTAAGGTCAGAGTGACTTCAGTCTTTTCTGCATTAAGGTCAGTGTGACCTCAATCTGTGCTTTTTCTCCTCCTACTGCTAAGGTCAGAGTGACTTCAGTCTTTTCTGTATTTAGGTCAGTGTGACCTCAGTCTGTGCTTTATCTCTCAATACGGGTAAAGTCAGAGTGACTTCATTATCCCCCGCCAAAGGCGGAGGGATATAGTTTTGGCGTCATCCGTCTTTCCGTCCATCCAGAGCCATATCTAGGAAGTGGATTGGATAACATATTTAAATAAAACTTCATATACATGATCACCACTATAGGGAAATGCAGCCTGTCAAGTTTCAGTAAGATTGTCCAAGTAATGCCAGATTATGGCTCTTAGTAGTTTCTAGTGTTAACTATATAGGGTACTATAAATATGGCAATTTCTGCTTCATACTTTGTGACATATTTGACCTAGAACTATGAAGGTTAAACTGAATTTAGATCAACATATTGTGCTAGTGCACTCTCATTTTCGTCAAGTTCTCTTTAGTAACTTCAGAGTTATTGCCCTTTAATTGTTAAAAAATCTAAATATTTGTACATAACAAACTAAAACCAGTTCATCGAATTTCAATACAAACGGGGATTACTGGTCTGCCTACCCTATACTTGTCATTAGGCCATTTTGGGGTAATTTTGTCTTAATTTCATAGATAGGGGTGATATAGAATGCATATTTTTTAATTTGCTTAGTTTAGAAACATTTTTAGGGGTGATATAGAAATTATTTTTTTATTCTTCTTAGTTTAGGAACAAACTTTATGCTGAACATTAAAGCTTTCGTTTGCAGACATTTTAAGAGCTAAGATGAAAAAAATTCTTGTCCTACAAATTAAAACTCTAGAACTACAGCCATCATTAGAAGTAAAATGAAATGGTACAAAATTACCTTTGTTTAACAATGTTAAATTAAAAAATTCAAGCATATAAAATAGATTCAGCATGGCAGATATGGAATGAGCAGGATAGTGTTTGCAAAAAAAATCTTGTTGTGGTCTGGGGAGGTAGAGCGGGGGGGGGGGGGGGGGGTTTGAGCATAAAAAGGGTATAATATATAGGATGAATTCTATGCTACATAATAATGTTATTTCATTAACTGGTATTGATAAATGATTTTCATTACATCAGTAAATTTGGTTAATTGAAGTGACATAAGTGGAGTACAATTATATTTTAAGAATTGCCATGTTAAAGGTGTTGGGCAATGAAAAGGTTTCAGCCAATGTAATCTTCATTTAAGGAACTGAAAGGAAGATATCAGCCATTGTTGCTACATACCTATAAAAAATTTTTTTACAAACAATGCATTTCATCAACTAGCCCGTTCTACATAGTTTTTCCTCCATATGCAGACTCTGAATCTGTTGTAAAGTGTATGTTATACAAAGTGCTTAAAGAAAGCTGTGGTTATACTGGTAAGATACTACCTTATCATTTATTTTGTCAATGCTTGTAGCCAGGTTGGTTTAGACAAAATCCAAGAGCAACAGACTATAGGTTAAGATAGAAAAGCTATAACTTCTTGCATTTAGTAAATATTCCACTGTTAGGGATATGGTAGGATAAGGCAAAAAGAAAAACAACTGGCTATTGGTTTCAGAAAACTACCATATCACCACATTTTAAGGATGGTTTTGGCCATGTATTTTTGGACTAAATTTCAGTAGATAGTATGATAAGGTAGCATAAGGTTTTTACTGCCACTGTTTGTGTGAATGTGCAATGTATGATTGTGTTTAAGTCAGCCCTCATCACATTAAAAGGTAACAGGTATTGCCATATCATTGTATGTGTGCAAATATTGTAGCCAGGCTGTTCACTAAGTTTGAAAAAAATCTATCATCAAGAGAGGGAGGGCTGCATCTCGGGTCATATCTTTCTTCTATGTTTATAGGATATTAATTTTTTTAGACACTGCTTTAATATAATTCTAGTGTTCTCCATAGATTTGTTTTGCAGAATTGGCAGGGGAGAACACTGAATTTTATCGCTCAAGTTTATGGCTGTGGTACTAACATTAAAGCCAGCTATGAATAAATTTTAAATTGGCTACTGGTTAAGAATAAAATAACATTTCTTTAAATTTTTTGCATACTTCATAATTTTTTGATAATCTTTAAAGCTGTTAGGGATATGGTAGAATAATGCAATGTGTTTAATACTGGCTACAGGTTTTATGAAAACTACCATATCACCATATATATACTTTTAAGGGCAGTTTCGGCATCATTCATTTTTGGATAGGAATGATATAGTAGAAAATAGGAAAATTGTCATCGATTATTTTTGTAAAGTTGTATATAAACAAGTAAAATGTGTTTGAGCTGAGTGCAAGAATTTTTGCGTGTCTTCCTGACTGCTGACGAGATATTGCTGCAAAAAGACTGCCAGAAATTTTGGCTTTTTGGTTTATATAGAGACTGGCAGCTCCCCTGGACGTGTAGTATATTTTATTCTAGCCACTGTCAAACTTGACAGTCTTAGTGTTACAACACTACCATGTCACTATGCTTGCACATGATGATGTAGCAAGTTAAGCCATCTAAGTTTGGAGAAAATCCTCAACTTCTTAAGTTTACTGGCAAGTTAAAGAATAACATGTGTTCAGCTATTACAGTTTTCTGCATTTTACAGTTTCAACCATTGTTGTAATATTATTGTGTTGTATTAATTTTTTTTTTTCATATCAGTATCATTTTATAGGACTGTGGTAGAGTGGGTCAGTTAATTAATGATCATAATGATGGTAACTGGCTACAGGTCTAGAAGTAAAACTACCACTTGCATTCAATAATCTTATGTTAGTGATATGGTAGGGTAAAGAAAGAAATATTGGCAACTGGTTTCAGAAAACTACCATATCACAGTATTTTAAGGGCAGTTTTGGCCACGCCGTGCTTTAAACATTCTTTTTTCTGTGCTCCGACCAGCCCATCAACAGCTGCACGTGCCTGGATTTTTGAATATTTTTGAACTAAATTTCAAGAAATAGGGATGACATGGTAGAATAAAGATAAAATGTCAGCAATTTAATTTTTATTAAAATGGCATATGTAGGTAAATTTTGACATTTTAAGTATTAAAAAGGATCATAGAATAAATGGTACCTGATTTTTTTTTAATTACCCTGTCAAACATAGTAAATGAATGTTCAGTGAATGAATGATGATTAAATTACTGAGCAAAAAAGATGTATGAATGTTGAATGAATTATTTTGTAAAACACAGTGAGTGAATGTTGAATGAATTACTTTGTAAAACACAGTGATTAAATTCTAAATTCAAAATTGCTTTTTAAAACAATGGACAGACTGTAGCTTAAGTAGTGATATTGTAAAACAGTGGCAGGATTAGATTTTGTTGTCACAGGAGTTACTTTTAAAATCTGGCTTTTGTAACACACAGTGGTAAGGTCTTTTAATGGATTTAATTTGTAAAATACAATGGGAAGGACTTTTAATTGATTTAGTTTGTAAAATACAGTGGCAAGATCTTGTAGTGGGCTTAATTTGTTACACACAGTGGTCAGGTCTTTTAGTGGATTTAATTTGTAAAATACAGTGGCAGGGTCTTTTAGTGGATTTAATTTGTAAAATACAGTGGCAAGGTCTTTTAGTGGGTTTAATTTGTAAATTACAGTGGCAAGGTCTTTTATTTGATTTAGTTTGTAAAATACAGTGGCAAGGTCTTTTAGTGGATTTAATTTGTAAAATACGTGGCAAGGTCTTTTAGTGGATTTATTTGTAAAATACAGTGGCAAGGTCTTTTGTGATTTAATTGTTACGGGCAAGGTTTTTAATGGGTTTAATTTGTAAAACACAGTGGCAGGGTTTTTAGTGGGTTTATTTGTAAAATACAGTGGCAAGGTCTTTTAGTGGGTTATTGTAAATCGGGCAAGGTTTTTAGTGGATTTAGTTGTAAAATACAGTGGCAAGGTCTTTTAGTGGGTTTTTTTTTGTAAATACAGTGGCAAGGTCTTTTAGTGGGTTTATTTGTAAATCAGTGGCAAGGTTTTTAGTGGTTTAATTGTAAAACCAATGGCAGGTCTTTTAGTGGGTTAATTTGTAAAATACGTGGAAGGTTTTTGTGGGTTTAAATTTTTAAAAAACAGTGGCAGGGTCTTTTAGTGGGTTTAATTTGTAAAATACAGTGGCAAGGTTTTTAGTGGTTTATATGTAAAATACGTGGGAAGATCTTTAGTGGTTTAGTTTGTAAAATACAGTGGCAAGGATTTTGTGGTTTTAAATTTTTAAAATCATGGAAGGACTTTTTGGGGTTAATTTGTAAAATACCGGGGAGGCTTTAATGGTAGTTGTAAATACGTGGGAAGTCTTGTAGTGGGTTTAATTTGTAAAATACAGTGGCAAGGTCTTTTAGTGGGATTAATTTGTAAAATACAGTGGCAAGGTCTTTTAGTGGGATTAAGTTTCAAAGTCTTTAAGTGGATTTAAGATTTTTCAGTCTGTATAAGGGATATAACTGTATTGAGTTTTCATGTAATTTTCATATTCTGCCTGGCTGAATCTATTTTGTGGTATTTAATCTTGGAAAAGTTTATTTTCAAATAATTTTGTTGTCAATATCAAATTCATATCTTTTCTTGCTCAATTTTTTCCAAGGCAAAGGTCAGAATTCAAGACTTCTGGCCATTGAATAAGTCATTTTGGCATGCTTGTTCAAAGATTAATTTAAAAACTAGTTATTAAAATGACAGAAATGAAATTGACAAGACTTTTTTAGTTTGCTTCTAGATTTAAGGCTCTGCACATATGAGATTTTTTTTTTTCAATTTATCTTAATTTATACTGCATCGATAGCGGAGGTATACAGTTTTGATGTCATCTTTAAGTCCGTCTGAGCAAACGAAAGAACATTTGTTGGGTACCGACTACCGAGGACAATAGGTACTGCATATTGGGTACTTTCTGTTGCTTGTTTGGTACTTTATAACAAAAGAAACACACGATAAATTTTGGTCTGTTCGTAAGAATTTCCGTCCATCTGTCCGGAGCCATATGTAGGAAGTGGTTTGGAATATTTAAATGGAACTTCATATACAAGACCACCACTACAGGGGAATGCGGCCTGTCAAGTTTCCGTCAGATTGCCCAAGTAACACCAGCGTTACGGCCCTTAGTAGTTTCTAGTGTTAACTATATAGGGTACTATAATAATGGCAATATCTTCTTCACAACTTGTCAAATATTTGACCTAAAACTGTGAAACTTGAATTAAATTTAGATCACCGCAATGTGGAAGTGCACACTCAATTTCATCAGGATCTCTCTAGTAACTTCAGAGTTATTGCCCTTAAATTGTTTAAAAATCCACATATTTGTACATAACAAACTAACCAATTGGTAGAATTTCATTAAACTTCTTTCATCGTTTTCCATGAACATTAATAACTTTATTATTCATAAGTGAAGTTGTGTACCCATACTCGGTCACCTTCCACTGCCCTGATCACACATTGTTCCCCTCCATTTTACGGCGACGCGTTCTAAATTCGTTATTCGTTTACCTATGCCAGTGACTTCAGTTTGCAAAATCAAACTACTTTATAACGCATTTATATAATTTTTCAAACATGGAAGATGTTATGCAACATCTGCTGATTGGAGAGAGTGTCAATTTCTTTCACTCTGTTGATTGTGCTACGCTGAGGAAATGGAGACAAAGCGTTTTATCCTAAACGCGCTGTTCACAGTTTTAAAGCATAAACTTTGGCTCAGTATATTTAGCAAGAATATTGATATATCTCAAAATGATAAGTAAGTTTAATAATATAATAAAAACCTGTTCAAATACCAACATATATAAAATTAAAGAAAGAGCTGAATCTGAGTCTGCGTATCACTTGAATAAGGGTGTGATAAGAGTCTTTAAGTAGCGCCTAGTTTTTCCCAGATTTTCCGTGTTACAATTGTCGTCTGTATATGAAAAAGGTTTCTTGCTTTGTGAAATTATTCAGATTGCATATTAAAATGGGAGTATTGTTTGCTTTGATCTAGTTGTCGGAGTCCTGAAATAAGTGTCCCCGGTTGTCGATTCGTGGATTCCTGGGTCCGGACAAGCGTTTTTAGAAGCTGGCTTGTCCGGGGACAAGTAAATTCCCGTGGTAAACATTTATGAAACGAAAGTAATCGGGTCATCTGTGATTTCGCATGCTAACGGACAAATATCTATCTGTTTGTGATCATTTATTGACCTTAAATTCTCCCCCCCCCCCAAAAATGTATTTGCGCCATTGGATGGTTTATTTAATTTAATGCGCAGTCTTGGAAAAAAAAAAAAAAAATTACACGTGAAGTTGAAAATGAGTTCCAAGTCTGGGGATCGTTATTATTTGATTTTTGATTTTCAGAAAATCGATAGCATGGTTGGCGCTATGTAATAAAAGTTTAGTAGCCAAAATTTGTGGCTTAATTTTTCGAGTCGATTGTTTTGACATTTAACAACTCGGACAGCTTAGTTCAGGACCCCTGAAAGACCAGTGCAGATTCAGTGAATGTTATGGGACCAGGTAGAAATTCTAGGCATACTGAGATTATTTTTGTCAATGGCATGTCTTCAAGTGTTCTTAATTTTCTCTACTCACTAAACTTGCTAGTCATAACATAAGTGGATGTTCTAGTCACTTAGCTTGCTAGTCATAACACATTTTCAAATGGATGTTCTAGTCACTTAGCTTGCTAGTCATAACATATTTTCAAATGGATGGTTCTAGTCATAGCATAAAAACTTTATACAAGTCAAAATGGAAGTCAACAGAAGTGTATGTTTGTATTATTTGTTTATTTAGTAATGATAATGCTGATCCTTTCCTTTTTAAACTAAAAAGTACGGACAAGTTCTTCTTTGGTACGGACAAGTGGATTTGTGGGCCCAACTTGTCCCTTGACAAGTAGACTCTGAAAATATTTCAGGACCCCTGTTTGTTATAAATTATTTAACTGATTTATATAAATATTTTTCTTTAGTATGGTATGCAAATATTGAACTTAGTTGAAATCTGTTTTATTATATATATGCTATATAATGACTGAATCTCATTACACTGAAATGAAGGTACGCTGCATACAGTTTATCTATGTGATATGACTACGCTCAAACTTTGCTTATGAAACAGAAATATTGAAATAATTACAATTGTATGTTTTGCTTGACCTTCACTTTTTAGCTCACCTGAGCAATGCTCAGGTGAGTTTTTCTGATCGCTCGATGTCCGTCGTCTGGCGTCTGTCGTCTGTCGTCCGTCGTCTGTCAACATTTAGCTTGTGTATGCGATAGAGGCTGTATTTTTCAATTAATCTTCATGAATATTGGTCAGAATGATAACCTTGATGAAATCTAGGCCGAGTTCGAAAATGGGTCATCTCGGGTCAAAAACTAGGTCACTAGGTCAAATCAAAGAAAAACCTTGTGTATGCGATAGAGACTGTATTTTTCATTTAATCTTCATGAATATTGGTCAGAATGATAACTTTGATGAAATCAAGGCCGAGTTCGAAAATGGGTCATCTCGGATCAAAAACTAGGTCACTAGGTCAAATCAAAGAAAAACCTTGTGTATGCGATAGAGGTGGTATTTTTCAATTAATCTTCATGAATATTGGTCAGAATGATAACCTTGATGAAATCTAAGCCGAGTTCGAAAATGGGTCATCTCGGGTCAAAAACTAGGTCACTAGGTCAAATCAAAGAAAAACCTTGTGTATGCGATAGAGGCTGTATTTTTCAATTCTTCTTCATGAATATTGGTCAGAATGATAACCTTGATGAAATTTAGGCCGAGTTCGAAAATGGGTCATCTGGGGTCAAAAACTAGGTCACTAGGTCAAATCAAAGAAAAACCTTGTGTATGCGATAGAGGCTGTATTTTTCAATTGATCTTCATGAATTTTGGTCAGAATGATTGCCTTGATGAAATCTAGGCCGAGTTCGAAAATGGGTCATCTCGGATCAAAAACTAGGACACTAGGTCAAATCAAAGAAAAACCTTGTGTATGCGATAGAGGCGGTATTTTTCAATTGATCTTCATGAATTTTGGTCAGAATGATTACCTTGATGAAATCTAGGCCGAGTTCGAAAATGGGTCATCTGGGGTCAAAAACTAGGTCACTAGGTCATATCACGGAAAAACCTTGTGTATGCGATAGAGGCTGTATTTTTCAATTGATCTTCATGAATTTTGGTCAGAATGATTGCCTTGATGAAATTTAGACCAAGTTTGAAAATGGGTCATCTGGGGTCAAAAACTAGGTCACTAGGTCAAATCGAAGAAAAACATTGTGTATGCAATAGAGGATGTATTTTTCAATTGATCTTCATGAAATTTGGTCAGAGTGATTGCCTTGATGAAAACTAGGTTGGTTTTGAATATGGGTTATCTGAGGTCAAAAACTAGGTCACTAGGTCAAATTAAAGAAAAATCTTGTGTATGCGATAGAGACTGTTTTTTTTCAGTTGATATTTATGAAATTTGGTCAGGTTGATTGCCTTAATGAAATCTAGGTCGAATTTGAATATGGGTCATCTGAGGTCAAAAACTAGGTCACTTGGTCAAATCAAAGAAAAAACTTCTGTATGTGATAGAGGCTGTATTTTTCAGTTGATCTTCATGAATTTTGGTCAGAATGATTGCCTTGATAAAATCTAGGTCGAGTTTGAACATGGGTCATCTAGGGTCAAAAACTAGGTCATATCTAAGAAAATGCTTGTTTTATCGCAAGAGACCAATTTTTTGGTCCAATCTTAATGAAAATTGGTCAGAATATTTGTTTCCATGAAATCACTAGGTCAAACATGTTTTACACTGTTATGGAGTGTTTGTTTGTTTGTTTGTTTTGGGTTTAACGCCGTTTTTCAACAGTATTTCAGTCATGTAACGGCGGGCAGTTAACCTAACCAGTGTTCCTGGATTCTGTACCAGTACAAACTTGTTCTCCGCTAGTAACTGCCAACTTCCCCACATGAATCAGAGGTGGAGGACTAATGATTTCAGACACAATGTCGTTTATCAAATAGTCACGGAGAACATACGCCCCGCCCGAGGATCGAACTCACGACCCCGCTATCCGTAGACCAACGCTCTTACCTACTGAGCTAAGCGGGCGGGCTTGTTATGGAGTGTTTCTTAGGTGAGCGACCTAGGGCCATCTTGGCCCTCTTGTTTATAGGTGTGACGTCATTGTCCAAAGATTCATGAATAGCGAATATGCATTTGTTAAAGCGGGATCAGTTGGCCTATTTTAGAAATAAATAAAAATAATAAATAAAAAAAATCCTTTAATTGGTTCTTTCTCATGTATTCTAATCAAACTTGATTTGTAGCATCTTTATTAGGCCCGCAGCCAACTTTGTTCAGCTGGGACATTTAACCCCTTTTAGGGGCTGCTAGAGTTAAAACTAGAAATGCCTTTATACAGCGTCTCATGAACAGCTTGGTGGAGGTCTGGAGCATCATTATAAGGTCCTCTTCCAAATTTATTTATATAGGAACTTGAGCCCTATTAGTGACCACGAAAGCTAAAAGTAGATATGCCTTTCTTCGCATTAACCACTAAAATGTAATGGATTTTTATCAAACCCGATGTGTAACAATATCGTAAGGTCTCCTGCTATTTTGTTACAAATGGGGATAGGGACCAATTTAGCTAACAAATATAAACACGTTTAATGACCTCTTCTCATGAACCGCTTCATGAATCTTCATCAAACTACTGCTGTAATTATTCGTCTAAGGATAAACGAAACAAAATTGCAGCCCTACGAAACCTTTGCAAAAAATTAAAAGAGAACCATTTAAATTGTGCGGTGTTTAGTTTTGCAATTTGAAAAATGTTAGACGAAAGATGAATTTAGATGAAAAATTCATAAACTTCTTTCCTTACTGCAATTCGCCGACCATCATTTTTAAAGATATTTCTTGTTAGCTCTACTTTTTGAAGAAAATGTAGAGCTAATGCACTCGCCCCAGTGTCGGCATTAGTGTCACCGTTGGTTAAAGTTTTTAGCTCACCTGAGCACAAAGTGCTCAATGTGAGCTTTGTGATCGCCTTGTGTCTGTCGTCCGTCTGTCGTCAACAATTTGACTGTTAACACTCTAGAGGTCACAGCTTTGGCCTAATCCTAATGAAACTTGGTCAGAATGTAACCCTCAATAAAATCTTGGACAAGTTCGATATTGGGTCATCTTTCCTTATTGCAATTCGCCGACCATCATTTTTAGCTCACCTGTCACAAAGTGACAAGGTGAGCTTTTGTGATCGCGTGGCGTCCGTCGTCCGTGCGTGCGTGCGTGCGTAAACTTTTGCTTGTGACCACTCTAGAGGTCACATTTTTCATGGGATCTTTATGAAAGTTGGTCAGAATGTTCATCTTGATGATATCTAGGTTAAGTTCGAAACTGGGTCACGTGCGGTCAAAAACTAGGTCAGTAGGTCTAAAAATAGAAAAACCTTGTGACCTCTCTAGAGGCCATATTTCTCAATGGATCTTCATGAAAATTGGTCAGAATGTTCACCTTGATGATATCTAGGTCAAGTTTGAAACTGGGTCACGTGGGGTCAAAAACTAGGTCAGTAGGTCTATAAATAGAAAAACCTTGTGACCTCTCTAGAGGCCGTATTTCTCAATGGATCTTCATGAAAATTGGTCAGAATGTTCATATTGATGATATCTAGGTCAGATTTGAAACTGTGTCACGTGGGGTCAAAAACTAGGTCAGTAGGTCTGAAAATAGAAAAACTTTGTGACCTCTCTAGAGGCCATATTTTTCATGTGATCTTTATGAAAATTAGTCAGAATGTTCACCTTGATGATATCTAAGTCAAGTTCAAAACTGGGTCACGTGCGGTTAATAACTAGGTCGGTAGATCTAAAAATAGAAAAACCTTGTGACCTCTCTAGAGGCCATATTTTTCAAGAGATCTTCATGAAAATTGATCAGAATGTTCATCTTGATGATATCTAGGTCAAGTTCGAAACTGGGTCACATGCGGTCAAAAGTAGAGTCAGTAGGTCTAAAAATAGAAAAACCTTGTGATGTCTCTAGAGGCCATATTTCTCAATGGATCTTCATGAAAATTGGTGAGAGTGTTCAGCTTGATGATATCTAGGTCAAGTTCATAACTGGGTCATGTGCAATCAAAAACTAGGTCAGTAGGTCGAAAAATAGAAAAACCTTGTGACCTCTCTAGAGGCCATATTTTTCATGAGATCTTCATGGAAATTGGTGAGAATGTTCACTTGATGATATCTAGGTCAAGTTCAAAAGTGCGTCACATGCCTTCAAAAACTAGGTCATTAGGTCAAACAATAGAAAAACCTTGTGACCTCTCTAGAGGTCATATTTTTCAATGGATCTTCATGAAAATTGGTCAGAATTTTTTATCTTGATGATATCTAGGTCACATGTGCTCAAAAACTAGGTCACTATGTCAAATAATAGAAATAACGACGTCATACTCAGTTCAACACTGGGTCATGTGGGGATAGGTGAGCGATTCAGGACCATCATGGTCCTCTTGTTAAAGATATTTCTTGTTAGCTCTACTTTTTGAAGAAAATGTAGAGCTAATGCACTCGCCCCAGTGTCGGCATTAGTGTCACCGTTGGTTAAAGTTTTTAGCTCACCTGAGCACAAAGTGCTCAATGTGAGCTTTGTGATCGCCCTGTGTCTGTCGTCCGTCTGTCGTCAACAATTTGACTGTTAACACTCTAGAGGTCACAGCTTTGGCCTAATCCTAATGAAACTTGGTCAGAATGTAACCCTCAATAAAATCTTGGACAAGTTCGATATTGGGTCATCTTGGGTCAAAAACTAGGTCACCAGGTCAAATCAAAGGAAAAGCTTGTAAACACTCTAGAGGTCACAATTTTGGCCCAATCTTAATAAAACTTGGTCAGAATGTAACCCTTAATAAAATCTTGGACAAGTTTGATATTGGGTCATCTGGGGTCAGAAACTAGGTCACCAGGTCAGATCAAAGGAAAAGATTTTTAGCTCTGTAGAGGCCACATTTATGACTGCATCTTCATGAAACTTAGTCAGAATGTTAATTTAGGTGATCTCAAGGTTCAGTTTGAATCTGGGCCATGTAGGATCAAAAACTAGGTCACCAGGTAAAATCAAAGGAAAAGCTAGTTAACACTGTAGAGGCCACATTTATGACCATATCTTAATGAAACTTGATCAGAATGTAAATCTTGATGATCTATAGGTCAAGTTCAAATCTAGGTCAGGTAGGGTCAAAACTAGGTCACTAGGTCAAATCAAAGGAAAAGCTTGTAAACACTTATGACCATATCTTAATGAAATTTGGTCACAATGTCAATCTTGATGATCTTTAGGTCAATAGGTCAGGTGAGCAATACAGGGCCTTCATGGCCCTCTTGTTGATAAGTCAAATATCTCTGTTACTATCAAAGCTATTGACTTGAAACTTAAAATAGTTATTTACTATCACAGTCTACACCAGGATAAACAATCCCCATAACTCTGATTTGAATTTTGACAGATTTATGCCCCTATTTAACTTAGAATTTTTTGGTTAAAAATTTTGATAAAGTCAAATTTGACTTGAAACAAAGTAATTATTTACTATCAAAGTTGACACCAGGAGAAACAGTTGCCATAACTCCGATTTGAATTTTGACAGAGTTATGACCCTTTTTAGCATAGAATTTTTTGGTTAAAGCTTTATATAACATCCAATATCTCTGTAACTATCAAAGCTATTGGCTTGAAACTTAACATAGTTATTTACTATCAAAGGCTACACTACAAGAAACAATTCCCATGACTCTGATAAGAATTTTGACAGATTTGTGCCCCTTTACTGGCAAAGCTCTAATTTAGAGTCAAGCTCTGTGAAAAATCGAGCATGCTGTCTTACGGACAGCTCTTGTTTGTTTTTTTTTTAATCTTATATAATAAACCTTCTATGAATATTTATCAACAAGTTGTACCCTCCCCCAATCCTTGTTTAATATACTCCAACAGTCACCCCCACTACCCTGATTATGCCCCGCCCCGCCCCCGCAAAAAAAAAGAGAAAAACAAGCACACACACAAAACAACAACTTTTTATCATTATTTCCCATCAATATTTATTATCAACTTGTGAAGTTTTGTACCCTCACCCAGTCAGCACCCCCACCCCCTTTTCTAAAGTGCAGAAATATACGATGGAACAAAAGCATCCCAGAAAACTTTAAACAACTGGAGAAAAAATAACCTTGGTTATTAAAGTTACACATAATTAGAACTATAAATTAGAATACACCCCTAGTGAAAACTAACATCTGGAATCCCACTGGAAATTCATCTGGAATTCCATTTAAGTTCCAGTGGTATTTTTCAACGGTATTGGTATGGTATTCCAGTAGAATAGCAAAGAAATTCCAGTGGTATTCCATTGGAAATATAAGAAATACCGTTGAAAAATACCAGTGGAATTCCAGTCAAATACCAGTGGAATTCCACTTTGAAATTCCAATACCAGTGGAATTCCACTTTGAAATTCCACTGGTATTCCACTAAAATACCAGTGGAATTCCACTTAAATACCAGTGAAATTCCACCTAAATTCCCCGCAAATACCAGTTGAGGTCCACTTGAATACCACCTGATTAAATCTTTAATCTGGACAAGACTGATGGACAGACAAAGCAGAGACTATATGCTCCCTCCATTTAGGATGCGTTAAAGCAACAAAATAATAAACAATTGGAAACAATCCCAACTTTTTATTTATGGACAGTAGCACAAATTATTGATCAATCAGTCCTTTAATCTGTCCATAGGGTACTTCCCAGACAGAGAAACTTCCTGATTTTATCTGTCAGACATCCACATATTTCCTCCCAATTGTTTGGTTCCTGTTGAGGGAAACTGACTGAAGATGAAGCCTGTAATTACATCAAAGATATTGTGTTGCTTTATTTTTACATTCATGTATACTGTATCAAAAATCTATACAAGCTGAACAGGAGATCCCAGAGGGATCTTGGGGGTGCCCACCATCAGATCATCATTTTGATGAATGCTCTTATGTGAAATAGTTCACCAGTTATTGAGCAGAAACGATTTTCAATGTTCAGGGCCCTGTGACCTTGACCTTTGACCAATGTTCAGGTCCCTGTGACCTAACCCCAACTAGGCTACTAGGGAATCATTATGGCGAAGTTTCATTGAAATTCGTGCAGTAGTTTAGGACAAAAAGCGATTACAAAAACTTCTTAAAATTTTGATGTTCCGGTCACTGTGACCTTGACCTTCGATGCAGTGACCCCATTCTTATTTAGGAGCAACCAGGGTACTAGGGGATCATTCTGGCCAGGTTTCATTGAAATCCCCCTGTAATTTCTGACAAGTAGCAATCACAAAAATTTCAATGTTCAGGACATTGTTACCTTTGACCCAGTGATCTCATTCTCACTTAGGACCAACCAGGGCGCTAGGGGATCAACCTGGCCAAGTTACAGTGAAATCCACCTGATGGCTTCTGAGGAGTAGTGTTAACAAGAAATGAATGGACAGACGAAATGCGATTTGACTAAAAAAACAACATTTATTTCTTGCAGCACTCTGTTTTGCCATAAATTTACATCTGTTGAAATATATCTGATTGATGTTTTTGTATGTTTCTATTTTATTCATTCATCAACGGGGCTGTGGCCCTGTAAAAACAACATGGCAAAGCAGAGATTTAAACTTACTCTTTAGAGCTTCCCTTTTATTGGCATCCCAAGGCTTCTTATTACGCCTTACGTTGCCTTTCATTGTGCAAGTTCTGGCTTCATCCTTTGTTAGCAGAAGTTCTAGTACACTCAGTGCCAGTTTTGTTCTGTTTTTTGAAATTCTCACACACCGGTCCAATTTCTCGGCATCAGCCCAAACACCAAATCTTATATGACCAACTGATGCCAGTCCTGAAGAGAAAAACGAGGGCCATGATTTTTTATCGCTCACCTGAGCAACAATTGATCCAACTTTGAAACAGATATCATCAGATACATTTTTGCTTAAATATGATTGGCGACAAAAATAAACATTGGAGAGTAAACAAGGTGCAATATGTTAATTTTTGGCCCATCAGAGGCAGTAATTCCAATCTGGCCAATAATGGAACTTGGCCAAGGTCTCCCTGGACTTACAAGATTTAATCTAGATGCCCACAGGCAACGTTTTGAGCCTACCAGTTGTCAAAAGGACTGACATTTATGATACTATTAAAAGAATGCTTTAAACTGGAATCCCATAAAGTCTGTTTCTGTGGGGTTCAGACTTGGTGAAAGTGTTGAAGATGTGCCAAAGTATTTTAAGAATCTATTGACTTTTGCCTAGATAAGATGATGTGTCATCAAGGTCATAATTAGAGGTCAAACATTTGTGCCAAAGTATTTTATAATGTCTAGATCCATGGCTGCAGCCTGGAAAAGCAAAACTGCACCTCTAAGTATGACCTTACCCTTTAAGCTACCAATCTGGTTGTTGAACATGACACAGCGTCTTATCAAGGCAAACAGTTGTGCGAAAGTACATGTATTTAATAATCTCTCAATCCATTACTGAGGTACAGCCTGGAGAAGCAAAACAGCGACCTTTGATCTCTTAGTATGACCTTGACCATTAAGCTACCAATATGCTACCAATATTGCATGTGACACAAAAGAAATTTTACAAACCATGTTCTACGTTAGGTGCCACAGCTGTAGATTCATCATCTGTTCCAGAGAGCTCAATGGAAGGGGCCTGTATGTCTACAGTACTGGATCTGTTGCTATCAAGAGCTGAATTTATAAAAATAAAAACATTTTTAAATTTTCTTTATCATTTAAATCCCTTTATGTTTTTACTGTATGAAGTTTCAAATAACTTTAGTTAGTTTTTGAGTTAAGTTATCTTGCATTGCACATTTTCTAATTCACAAAACTGAGGTTGATCCTTTCAGTTGGAATTGAAAAACAAAATGCTTCCGACATGTTACCTAAACAATATTTTTAGCATGTTTCCAAATTTTAATTTGTTGTTAATTAACATAAAATGGTGTACCTGGAATGAATTCTGCTCCACGAGGGGATCTGGGTACATTACTCATCACTGTACATGGTCCGCAGTCATGAAAGCTAGCATTCAGCAATCAGATTTTTTATCCGATAAATAGAGAATAACAGGTTACTATCTTTTGAGAAAGGGTTTCTCAGACGAGGCTAGATATGGTCCTGGAAGGAGCGAGGCTTGTTACTGCCGTCAGAAAAACACAATAGAAATATATATTATAATAATTGAAAAATACGTTAATATAAATTGTATTTTTTTTGACGTTCGACAGCTGAAAATACAGTCGTGCCAGAATGATTATATTTTGATGGTTGACTACATCTATGGCATGGAACTACTTACCACACTATTTTGTTCAGTTTGCAGTAAGGAAATTTCTGCATTGTTAACTTTGGATCTATTGCGAGACAATCAATCCAAAAAGTGGTTTTCTCAGGATAACCAGTTAGGAATGAGGTGAGCAAACAAAACCTAGTAAATAGGAAGCATTTGTAGAGACCAATTTTTGTTTGTTTCATTTTAGGTATTTTGGGTCAAGGTCATTGTTACTAATTATGTTCCTGCCTTTAACACTCACAAGAGGGGTTGGCACTATTCAGAGATTATAAGATAGAGAAATGGTCTTCAGTCAATATTGAAGAATGAATAGCTGAAATTTATTTGCATTTAAGTGCTTTTTGAGGACAGAGAATGTTCTTCAAGGGTGAAACCCTTTATTCCATTTGGTGGTGGATACCATTTAACTGAATTTCAGTGTTAAACAGTAACTTTAACTTAGACATATTTTTAAGTGCTTTTTGAGGACAGAGAATGTTCTTCAAGGGTGAAACCCTTTATTCCGTTTGGTGGTGGATACCATTTAACTGAATTTCAGTGTTAAACAGTAACTTTAACTTAGACATATTGCTATCAAACTTTGTATAAAGCATACTTTTAAGTCTTATACAAAGGTCTCAGCTTCTCCTTAATATGTTGCTGAGATCAAGGTGAAAGGTCATTATAACTAAATTTTACTACCTATAGTGATGCTTGGATTGCTGCTAAAATGATTATTCTACTACGCAGAGCACTAGTATGCCTTTTCTGCTGTGTTTTCTCTTTCTATGACTTACCCTTTGGGTTAAACTAGTTTCTCAAAATAAATGAATCAGCACCAAATGAATTGAATCCGTATTCTGGCAATGACTTGCTTGTGTGTGAAATAATTATGGTGTAAGGAAGAAATCCTGATACCTGTCAAGACATACATTGATATGCAAGTTTTTGTTGGCCTGCCCCATTTTTGTCGTTGATGAAAACTTGATTTAATTTAAGGGAAGTGTACCACTTTATTCAAACAATAGATACTGATGATTTTCAATGAATTTGACAACCATCCAGGACTAGAAGCCCAGGGGTCTTTGATTTACAACAAGTTTGCTCAATCAAATGTGCTGCTGGCTAATACTAAGTCACATGATCTTTTAGCCTTTCTATTAAGTCTTTCAAATTATCACCACAAAACTCTTCTAGGGGCCACCGACAAGGCCTGCCCACAACGGAGTAGTTAAGGCCACTGAAACCACTTGGCCCTCACCAATGTGGGTTCAAGCCCCACTCAGGGCATTGAATTCTTCATGTGAGGAAGCCATCCAGCTTACTTATGGAAACTCAGTGAGTCTATCCAGGTGCCAGCCCGTTAGGAAATAATGCACCGAGGGCCACCTGGGATTTTCGTCCACCGTCAAAAGCTGGAAAGTCGCCATATGACCTGAATATTGTTGGTGTGACCTTAAACCCAATAAAATGAGCAAAACGAAATACCTTTACCCAGCTATATATATGTTTGTCAACTGACTCGTTAGATGACTATGTTCTAAATTTTAATTTTTATGCACAAAAATTTACATTTTATGATAGCTTAAAAGCTACATTAATAAGTAATTTGCTTTCCAGGAGTATCAGAAACTCAAAATAAATATTAGGATACTTATCTTGTCAACATCTTGATAGGACAGCACAATGGACCTAAACAGATTGAATTGTGATTTTCCTTCCAATAAAAATGTAGTTCCTAGTTTTAGCTTGACTGTTTCGAAGAATATTCCAAGCTGTTCTACTCAATCTGGCATTGACAATGGCTTCGGTGTCACCCTTTTATAAAACTAGGTCCCATAACTGTCATGTATTTTGCAAAATTATGTCCCCTTTTGAACTAAAAAATTTCTGGTTTCTCCAAAACTAATGCTGATACTGGATTGAAAAATTTAGGGCAATATTCCTGCTTCTTTGACAACAAAAAATTCGAATAGCCAAGCATTGACTGTCATATGGACATTGTAGGATGCATGTGCATAGAATGGCATTGTACTGCCAGCACTCGCACTTCAACGGCTGACAATATTGAGTAACTGCTCAGAATGCTGGTTACTAAAAAAATTCTTATCTGCTGATAAGAAACATAGCCCTCAGAGTCTATTTCTAACCCTTCAGATCCATTTAGTAAGAACTGAAAAAGAGTGAAAGTGTACCATAATTATAACCCGAAATTTATCTAAGTATAAAGGGGGGATAATTCATGAAATATTGGTACCAGCATTATGAACCTTGTGCCATATGATGTAAGTGCGGATGTTGAACAACTATTTAAAGTTTGAATTAAATCAGTTCTGTAATAACCGCAATGGAGTGGAAGTGCATTAAAACTTTAAACAGAATGTCTAGGTCAAAGAGGAAATAATTCATTAAATCCTTTGTGTCATATATGGGAGATGATGTGGCACACCAACTTTCAGTTTGGATAACATCCATTTAGTGATAACTGAAAGAGTGTGTCATTATTAGCTCATCTGATTTTTTGAAAAAAAATGATGAGTTATTGTCATCACTTGAGCGGTTGTCGGCGTCGGCGTCGGCGTTGCCTGGTTAAGTTTTATGTTTAGGTCAGCTTTTCTCCTAAACTATCAAAGCTATTGCTTTGAAACTTGGAATACTTGTTCACCATCATAAGCTGACCCTGTATAGCAAGAAACATAACTCCATCTTGCTTTTTGCAAGATTTATGGCCCCTTTTGTACTTAGAAAATATCAGATTTCTTGGTTAAGTTTTATGTTTAGGTGAACTTTTCTCCTAAACTATCAAAGCTATTGCTTTGAAACTTGGAATACTTGTTCACCATCATAAGCTGACCCTGTACATCAAGAAACATAACTCCATCTTGCTTTTTGCAGGATTTATTGCCCCTTTTGGACTTAGAAAATCAGTTTTCTTGGTTAAGTTTTATGTTTAGGTCAGCTTTTATCCTAAACTATCAAAGCTATTGCTTTAAAAACTTGCAACACTTGTTCACCATCATAAGTTGACCCTGTACAGCAGAAACATAACTCCGTCCTGCTTTTTGCAAGATTTATGGCCCCTTTTGGACTTAGAAAATATCAGATTCTTGGTTAAGTTTTATGTTTAGGTCAACTTTTTCTCTTAAACTATCAAAGCTATTGCTTTGAAACTTGCAACACTTGTTCACCATCATAAGCTGACCCTGTACAGCAAGCAACATAACTCCATCCTGCTTTTTGCAATAATTATTGCCCCTTTTGGACTTAGAAAATCATTTTCTTGGTTGAGTATTATGTTTAAGTCAACTTTTCTCATAAACTATCAAAGCTATTGCTTTAAAACTTGCAACAGTTTTTCACCATCATAAGTGGACGCTGTACATCAAGAAACATAACTCTATCCTGCTTTTTGCAAGAATGATGGCCCTTTTTAGACTTAGAAAATCATGGGTAGGACAATATTTCTATTACACAAAAAAAAATCAGATGAGCGTCAGCACCCGCAAGGCGGTGCTCTTGTATGGGAGATGATGTGGCACACCTACTTTCAGTTTGGATCAAATCCATTTAGTGATAACTGAAAGAGTGAAAGTGCACCAAGTATAAAGGGGGGATACTTCATGAAATATTGGTACCAGAGTCATGCACCTTGTGTCATATGATGTGGATGATGAAGCTGAACAACTATTTTAAGTTTGAATCAAATCCATACAGTAATAACAGAGATAAAGTGAAAGTGCACCAAAACTTTTAACCGGAAATTCTAAGTAAAAAGGGGGATAATTCATGAAATATTGGTGCCCGAGTTGTGACCCTTGTGTTAAATGATGTGGGTGATGATAAGGAACAACTGTTTTAAGTTTGAAGTAAATCCATCAAGTAATTAAGATAAAGAGCATCAAAAGTTTAACCAGTGTGGATGCGGAAGGACGCCAGGTCCAGTAGGATAGATTTCCATACTTTGTAAGCTCAAAAGGTCATGGTCAAGGTCAACCACTGAAATTGGAATGCAAAACTACTCGTGCTCCAAATTTCTTTACAGTGGCTTCAAAAACAAGAAAGAGGTCTAAGGTCATGGAAAAGGTCAACCACTGATATTGTTACACAACACTGTACACGCTGTCCAAAAATCAGTTCTGTATCTTGAAAAAGTAGGTCAAAGGTCAAGATCACCTAGGCCAACCACTGAAATTGGAATGCAAAACTGTACACAAGTGACATGGTCCAAATTTCATTACTGTAGCTTCAAAAACAAGAAAGTGGGTCAAAGATCATGGACAAGTTACGAGTTGAGTGGACAAACTTTGTGCCAGATAGACAGATGACAAAATCAATAGGTCTCCACACCACTTCCTGGTGGGAGACAAAAGCATTCATTCCACATTCTAAATACCAAAACAATTTGACAAAATCTAATTAGACAAAAGTTGCACATTTCTGTTTTTAACCCTTAAAGGTGCAAAATAAAGACAAATAAATAGACATAAATAGACATAAATAGACATAAACCTTAAAAAAAGACTACACATTTTGTAATATAGTACTAAACATTATGATAGCCGTGCAATATTCCCTTGAAATCAACACAAGAACAGAGAAACAAATGATTGTTTCTGTATTTTCTTAGACTGACATGGGGGGTCATTTTGTCCTACTTTCATGTTTATTGTTTTTCCGTAATCGGTCGGAAATTCTGCGGGATCACGTGATTTTAAAATTGTTTCAAACGAATATCCGTTTAAAGACGCGCGACAAAATAACTGTATTTCCATGACGGTAATTATACACGACTTGCACGAAAAATATGAAATGTACAAAATTTATGTTTAAAATTGACAGTGACATATATTAGGCCAAGACAATGTGTTTAATGTCTAAAATCTTATTAAATTAATGTAGCCATATGTACATATATCAATGTATTTAGGTAAATTTCAATCACATTTTGTTTTGGCAGTGTAAAACAGTTATTCATTTATATTCTTAAAACTATGCTGAAAAGAGATTAACTGAAAAAGTTTGCAGACGAAGTTGTAAAAACACTTTTATTTGGGAAGGGCCTGAATTGTCCTTGCGCAAACTTGTAGTATAGCTGTTTATTACCTGTATTATAAGAATGATTTTCATGAAGGTTTTGTGAGTTACAAAATTGTTGAATTCCATGTGCTAAGTTTGTAAATCACGTTATCGTTTGGGCATATAATATATTTTGCATCTATCTATAAATTATAGCCTCGTTTCGGAGGATTCTTTCGAAAAAGTCCGAAGATGCTCGACGGGTTCGTATAAAGCAGTCGGAAAACATACTTTCGGTTTGACATAGGCAACATTTTTTGTTTATTTGTTAGTTATTCGTGAACATATTCATGACTATTTGGTCAGATCTGATGCAGTGAGCCATATTTTCAGTAAATAGGAAGGCTCAGCTACAAACACTGGTTTTCATATAATACTCGTTCGGATTTTAGTAATGGACCTTTAACCTAATGGAACATAATCAGTCATTTGCAACCAGTGTAAACCCAGATCAGCCGGCACACAACCATTGTGTTTGCTGTGCAATCTGTAGAAAGGCTAACTGTCTAAGTTAGCGACCAGTATGCTTGCAGGCTGATCTGGGTCTACTCTGGTCGAAAACCCTACTATTATTCAGCATGGAAAGGATGTTGTCAAATTAATACAAAAATTAAAGAATTGGTATAGTTACACTGAAAAAAGTCACAAAGTAAATGATGACTGACAGCAAATAAACTTATTATAGGGTGCATATGATTTGAACAAATGTATTTCTGTGTTTTACATGGGCCATATTTTCTTTTCAGTTTTTTTTTTTCAGAATAATTCAGAAAATGAATAGAAGAAAGTTAATAATGACAAACAGAAATTTTATTTTGAGTAGTTATGAACATGTAGAATAATAACTAACCACTTAATACATAAAGCAATGCAACATATATGTATGTGTCAAGTTTCATTATTCCAATATGAACCACTGAAAAGATATTAGTTTCTGAAATTAACTAGTATTTTTAGCTCGACTATTCAAAGAATAGGTCTAGCTATTTAATCACCTGGCGTCGGCGTCGGCGTCGGACGTCACTACGTGGTTTTAAGTTTTTGCATGCAAAGTATCATAACAGCTATCATTAAAGGCATATGCCTTTGAACTTAATTTATTCTTTTTCTAGGTCATTTACCAAACCTCACTGGTTTCAAGTTCCATAACTTAACATGTTTTTTGAGCAAATTATGCCCCTACTTTGGACTTTAGAAAATATCGGTTAAAGTATTACATGCATTACTATCTCCAAAACTATGCAGATATGATTGAAACTTCACAAGTGTCTATCGGGCCTTAATAACTAGTTGATTGCACAAGTACCATAACTTGACCGTCATTTGGCCAAATTATGCCCTTTATGTACTTAGAAAATTTTGGTTAAAGTTTTGGTGAAGTACATACAGCTATTACAAAAGCCATTTTAGATTTGGAAACTTACTTTTTCTTTTTCTAGATCATTACCTACCTCACTGGGTCAAAGTCCCATAAAACTCTGACATGATTGCCAATTTGCCCTTTTGGACTTAGAAAATTATGGTTAAAGTTTTGCTCAAGTAATTCAGCTATTACTAAAATGGCCATATTGATTTGACTAATGATTTTTTCTTTTTCTAGATCCAATTTTACTACTCACTGGCCAAAGTCGAATAACTTCTGCATGTAATTTTGATCAAATTATGCCCCTTGGAATAGAATAATCCTGGTTAAAGTTTTACATGCAAGTATAAAAATCTTCTCCAAACTTGAAAATTTAATTTGAAACTTCACATGTGTCTTGGGTTATAAACACTAGTGATGAATCAAGTTACCATTCATATATTTTGGGCAAATTATCCCTCTTTTGGACTTAGAAAATCTGGTTAAAGTTTTCTGCAAGTAATTCGCAATTACCAAAAGGTATATATCTTTGAAACTTATTTATTCTTTTTCTAGGTCAGTTACCAACCTCACTGGGCCAAGTTCCATAACTCTTAACATGTATTTTGAGCAAATTATGCCCCCTTTTGGACTTAGAAAATCCTGGTTAAAGTTTTATATGCAGTTACTATCTCCAAAACTAATGCAGATATGGAATTGAAACTTAACATGTTTCTTGGGGTTATTAAACTAGTTGATAGCATCAAGTCCCATAACTCTGATATGCATTTTGGTCAAAATTATGTCCCGTTTCGAACTTAAAACTCTTTTGATATTTAACATTTTGGGTAATAATTTCCTGCTTCTGTGACAATATTTCGAATAGTCGAGCTTGGCTGTCTTACGGACAGCTCTTGTTAATTCCACTGTTATGGCTGGGACATGTTATATGCATGTTAAGTTATGAAATGACTAGTGTTATTAAAAATAAGATTTCTTCAGAACTGAAAGTATTCACATAATACAGGGAAACTCGACTTAACAATTACAATCTGGACCCGATTACAATTTATTTTTGCTACATGTATTTATCAAGAAAATATCAAATGTTTTAAGTTTACTAAGAACTAAGGGCTTAACACTGTTGTTCACATTTTAGTGCCCCTAACATAACCTTGGGGAAACGATTAATTAATACAACAATCAAAATATATTCTCTCCTTTACCTATCTAATAAAAAATCACAAAATGAGGAAATCTTCAAACAAGAGGGCCATGATGGCCCTGTATCGCGCACCTGACTACCATGATTGCTCAGAATGATACAATCAAGTTTTGACAGAGAGCACATAGGCATACACATTAAATATCATCAGGATAAACACTTTCTTGTAACAGTTCCTTTTGACCTAGTCAGGGCAATTTTCATACCAAGTTTTAGGGTTCCAGGCTCAAATGCTGCATTTTTGTACTTGTAAACATGACTATTACGTACTCTGGAAGACTTAAATAACATTTAAAACCAATCTCATTAGATGCTGCTGAGATTTGTTTACATAAAATAAAGGGACATAATATTTCATAAATTCAGTTAAAAGTTATCTACCCCGATTGTCCGAGTCCATCTGATGGCACAAATGGCATTTCAAATCAGTATCTTCATTGGTTACTGAAATACACCAATTTTAATTTGAAACAAAGGGAGATAATTTGACATCAAATTGGTCAAATTGTCCATATAAGTAATTTCTTGTTAACAGCAAACACAGGAAGTATAAAGAACATGTGCTCTCGCCTTCAGAACTTGAAAAAATGTTTCTGTTTGTTGTACATATAAGACATTTGTTGTATTTGGTGAGAGAACTACCAGATATTAAAAGTTACCATTTTCATATATTATATGGAAATGGATATTTTTTATGTTTTAAAAATTTTAACAGTTTTCTAACTGTGAAATCTTTATTGGACACTAAGAGCATATTTTATCAAAACTGGATCAATTTGGGCAAGTTACAATATTTAGAAATACAGAAATATCTGCTGAATTAGTGAATATAATTTTTATGTATATAAATTATATTGTGTTCAAGTTTAGTTAAAATCAAATCATAAATGAAGCTGCTTTTGTGCAGACAAGGTCAAAACAGCTAATTTTGACCCTGGAACCCATTATGGGATCTGGCCAGTTCAAGAAAGAAACCAAGATCTTACAGTTTCACAAGTTTTGCGCAAGTTTGATTAAATTCAAATCATACATGA
This sequence comes from Mercenaria mercenaria, assembly GCF_021730395.1. Lineage (NCBI taxonomy): Eukaryota > Metazoa > Mollusca > Bivalvia > Venerida > Veneridae > Mercenaria > Mercenaria mercenaria. The sequence goes on from NC_069378.1 coordinate 8,317,188, forward strand.
AGCTGCTATTGTGCAGTCATGGTCAAAATAGCTAATTCTGGCCCTATCAGGGGCCATAACTCTGAAACCCATGATGGGACCTGGCCAGTTCAAGAAAGTAACCAAGATCTTACGTTAATACAATTTGTGTGCAAGTCTGGTCAAATAAAATCATAAATGAAACCATTATTGTGCAGACAAGAAATTGTAGACAAATGGCTGGATGGGCAGACAGCAGACCAGACGAAGGGTAATCACAAAAGCTAACCTTTTCACTATGTGACAGGTGAGCAAAAAATTAGTTCTTAGTGTAATGTTAACTAGATACTTCTGGGCTGAAAAGGAAACTCTTTCTTATCACCTGTGGTTCCTGTTCTATGTGTGTAAGCAAAACATTCTGAATCCTGTTCTACTTGGGTAAGCAAACACATTTTGAATTCTGTTCTACATGTGTAAGCAAAAACAAAATGTGCTGTAACAAACTACATTCTATTTGTGCAAGTTAAAAAAATAATGCTGTAACACAACACTGAGGTTGAGATTCACACCAAATTCTGAACATGGAGGATATTCAAGATCTTTCATTAATATTGTTCTTATGTTTTCCAAAGATGATAAAAGTAAGTATGATTATTGCTTATTCAATGACATGAAAATACATGTAACACAATCATGTTCATGATAAAAATTTCGGATTTCTGTCTATAATAAACTAAAATCTGATTCAAAAACATCATTTTGTTTTTATTTTAAACAAGTGACAACAACACCTTCTTCACACATGGAAAAAAAAATTCTTACAATGTACAGATATGTCAAAATGCATCTAAAAATTGGAGGTACCAGACATGTTGTACAATAGAAAAGTGGTCTCAGTTTTTCCCTACGGCCAATAATAAAAAAAAAAAGTTACTAACTAAATAAGCTTTTAGAGTAATATAAAAGGGAAGTTTTGTTGTTGTTGAAGATATTTTGGAAGTTAGTATCAATAGAAACCATAAAGTCTCTAGATGGCTGCAAAAGCCAAAATAGCAAATTCTGGACCTTGAAGGGGCCATAACATTTGAACCTATGATGGAATCTGGCCAATTCAAGAAAAGAACCCAAGATCTTGTGGTGATACAAGATGTTTGCAGGTTTGGTTAAAATCAAATCATAAATGAAACTGCTATTGTGCAGACAAGGTCACAATAGCTAATTCTGTCCCTTTCAGGGGCCACAACTCTGTAACAGATCAAGAAAGGAACAGAGATCTTATGGTGAAACAAGTTTTCTGCAAGTCTGATTAAATTCAAATCATAAATGAAGCTGCTATTGTGCAAACAAGGTCAAAAATAGCTAATTCTGGCCCTTTTAGGGCCCATCACTCTGGAACCCATAATGGAATCTGGCAAATTCAAGATAGAAACCTAGACTTTATGGTGATACAAGTTTGTTTTACAAGTTTGTTAAAAATCAAATCATAAAGCTGCTGTTGTGCAGACAAGGTCAAAATAGCTAATTCTGGCCCTTTCAGGGGCTGTAACTCTGGAACCAATTATGGGTTCTGGCCAGTTCAAGAATGGAACTGAGATCTTAAAATGATACAAGTTGTGTGCAAGTTTAGTTAAAAATAAAATCATAAAACCCTTTATCGTGCAGAAAAATTGTTGATGCACGCACGGACAACAGGTGATCACAAAAGCTCACCTTGTCACTAACAAGTGAGCTAAAAATGTTAGGCAACATAAAAATGCTGCTTTTAGTGGAATCGTTGTACAGTAATACTGTTTCACAACTTACTGTTAAATATTCCTTAATAATCTCAGGGTTAGATGCTTACTTTTTTTCTAACAATCCTGGCGGGATTCCTCCTTACAAATTCAGCTGTCCCTCCCTGATTTCAGGAATCCCTCCCATTTTCAGTGATTTTATCGATTGTTAACACTATTTAAAAAGATTCAATAAACATAATAACCAAAGCAAATACATCTTTCTTTTATTTACAAACTTCACAATACATTTCCTGTTTATCTGCGTCGTGTGAGAGCCATTTGTAGTCCTTCAGCCATGAACTTTGAAAATCACGCTTACGTTGGTTTTTAGCTCACCTGTCACAAAGTGACAAGGTGAGCTTTTGTGATCGCGTGGCGTCCGTCGTCCGTGCGTCCGTGCATAAACTTTTGCTTGTGACCACTCTAGAGGTCACATTTTTCATGGCATCTTTATGAAAGTTGGTCAGAATGTTCATCTTGATGATATCTGGGTCAAGTTCGAAACTGGGTCACGTGCGGTCAAAAACTAGGTCAGTAGATCTAAAAATAGAAAAACCTTGTGACCTCTCTAGAGGCCATATTTTTCATGAGATCTTCATGAATATTGGTGAGAATGTTCACCTTGATGATATCTAGGTCAAGTTCGAAACTGGGTCACATGGAGTCAAAAACTAGGTCAGTAGGTCTAAAAATAGAAAAACCTTGTGACCTCTCTAGAGGCCATATTTTTCAATGGATCTTCATGAAAATTGGTCAGAATGTTTTCCTTGTTGATATCTAGGTCAGGTTCGAAACTGGGTCACTGGGGATTAAAAACTAGGTCAGTAGATCTAAAAATAGAAAAACCTTGAGACCTCTCTAGAGGCCATATTTTTCATGAGATCTTCATGAATATTGGTCAGAATGTTCACCTTGATGATATCTAGGTCAGGTTCGAAACTGGGTCACGTGGGATCATAAACTAGGTCAGTAGGTCTAAAAATAGAAAAACCTTGTGACCTCTCTAGAGGCCATATTTCTCAATGGATCTTCATGAAAATTGGTCAGAGTGTTCACCTTGATGATATCTAGGTCAAGTTTGAAACTGGGTCACGTGGGTTCAGAAACTACGTCAGTAAATCTAAAAATAGTGATCTCTCTAGAGGCCATATTTTTGATGAGATCTTCATGAATATTGGTCAGAATGTTCATCATAATGATATCTAGGTCAAGTTCGAAACTGGGTCACATGGGATCAAAAACTAGGTCAGTAGGTCTAAAAATAGAAAAACATTGTGACCTCTCTAGAGGCCATATTTCTCAATGGATCTTCATGAAAATTGGTGAGAATGTTCACCTTGATGATATCTAGGTCAAGTTCGAAACTAAGTCACGTGGGGTCAAAAACTAGGTCAGTAGATCTAAAAATAGAAAAACCTTGTGACCTCTCTAGAGGCCATATTTCTCAATGGATCTTCATGAAAATTGGTCAGAATGTTCACCTTGATGATATCTAGGTCAGGTTTGAAACTGGGTCACATGCGGTCAAAAACTAGGTCAGTAGATTTAAAAATAGAAAAACCTTGTGACCTCTCTAGAGGCCATATTTTTCATGAGATCTTCATGAATATTGGTTAGAATGTTCACCTTGATGATATCTAGGTCAAGTTCGAAACTGGGTCACGTGGGGTCAAAAACTAGGTCAGTAGGTCTAAAAATAGAGAACCTTGTGACCTCTCTAGAGGCCATATTTCTCAATGGATCTTCATTAAAATTGGTGAGAATGTTCAGCTTGATGATATCTATGTCAAATTCATAACTGGGTCATGTGCGGTCAAAAACTAGGTCAGTATGTCGAAAAATAGAAAAACTTTGTGACCTCTCTAGAGGCCATATTTTTCACGAGATCTTCATGAAAATTGGTGAGAATGTTCACCTTGATGATATCTAGGTCAAGTTCGAAACTGGGTCACGTGGGGTCAAAAACTAGGTCAGTAGGTCTAAAAATAGAAAAACCTTGTGACCTCTCTAGAGGCCATACTTTTCAATGGATCTTCATGAAAATTGGTCAGAATGTTCACCTTGATGATATCTAGGTCAAGTTCGAAACTGGGTCACGTGGGATCAAGAACTAGGTCAGTAGGTCTAAAAATAGAAAAACCTTGTGATCTCTCTAGAGGCCATATTTCTCAATGGATCTTCATGAAAATTGGTCACAATGTTCACCTTGATGATATCTAGGTCAAGTTTGAAACTGGGTCATGTGCGGTCAAAAACTAGGTCAGTAGGTCGAAAAATAGAAAAACCTTGCGACCTCTCTAGAGGCCATATTTTTCACAAGATCTTCATGAAAATTGGTGAGAATGTTCACCTTGATGATATCTAGATACGGTTTAAAAGTGGGTCATGTGCCTTCAAAAACTAGGTCATTAGGTGAAATAATAGAAAAACCTTGTGACCTCTCTAGAGGTCATATTTTTCAATGGATCTTCATGAAAATTGGTCAGAATTTTTTATCTTGATATCTAGGTCACATGTGCTCAAAAACTAGGTCACTATGTCAAATAATAGAAATAACGACGTCATACTCAGTTCAACACTGGGTCATGTGGGGATAGGTGAGCGATTCAGGACCATCATGGTCCTCTTGTTTTCGTAATCACGTTGTGTTTCCAAACGCTGATCTTTTGTTTTTGGCTTTTTAATGGCTGGTTCCGTAACGCCATCGATAAATTTCCACATGACTTTTTGACAGGTAAACAAATAATTGCGAAAATATAGGACAACCGAAAGCGAGGCTACATGGTAAAACCCCGTACCAGGACCGTACTGTACATGTTAGACTGGTACCCGCTGTCCCTTCTGTGATTTCACACTATATATTTTATAGGACGCGGAACCAGTCTACGTACATGTATGTATTCGAGAGTAAACATCCGGACTGTGGTTAGAACAGATGTCGACTTCGAAAATCGTTTCAAAGCAAGGTTGTTCTGTCATTTTGGTATTTTTGATAAGTTTTTTTAGCTATATTGAACTGAAAACTTACTGTCCCGATGGGACAGCCAGCTTCCAAGTTCAGGAGGCCCTCCGCTAAAATAGGTGTCCTTGGGATCGCGGGACTGCGTTAAGATCGAACCCTGAATCTTATTCAAAGTAAATTGCTAAGTATGATCTTTCTTGTTAGGAATCTTACATTACAAGACGTTTTAAAAAGAAACGTTTTCATTACTTTAAAAATTGTCACATGAACAAAAATATCAACATAACTTGTTACTAACATAACAATGCAACATTTAAAACATAATTTAATACAACTGTTAATAGTATCCCCATTATTTATTTTCAACACTTTTAATTTTATGAAGATAATTGCCTTTATAGTGTTAGGGTTGGGAAATAGTGCTGTATGTTCAACAAATGAGAACTAAAACTAACAAACTGTAACAGTGACTGGTCTAATTCACTGATCTTGAAGGTATTGTCAATTCCAAAATCTGTATGTACTAATAAACTTTGATAATGTGGCAGTTGACCTCAATACAATCGACACTGTTTATTTTCCAATACAGGTAAATCCAATATTTGCTTTACAATAGATCTATGATGGATTATCTTTGAACACCCTTGGACTTATTGGACTCAACTGCCACATTATCAAAGTTTATTAGTACTAATACTTGGCACACTTGATTTTACAGTAAATACTGGTTAAAACAGCTTTGGGTATAACTAACATACTTGTTTGGCTTGGTCCTAATACTTTCTTATTTAATGTACATATATAAGGTTGTAACAAATCTTGTTCTTTCATACTAACTTTATTTTTTGCTTCACTAAAATGTACCCTTATTTTGCTTTAGGCCTTAACAATTTAAAAAGTAAAAAGTCTGGCTTATATGTGCCTCGTGAATAGGGTTGGATACCGGTTCCCGGTATCGGTACAATACCGAATAATCACTTCGAAAAGTACCGGTATATACCGTTTCGTAAAAGAACCGGTTCCGATTTCGGTATTTCCATAAAAGTAAAAACAAAATTCTTACAAAATCTGCGGCAAAATAAAGCAGAAATTTAAGCAAATAGCGTAATAACGCGATCGACATTGTTTACTGTGATACCGCTCACTCAGAGTAACCTCCCTTGACATGGAGAGCTAACCGTGCGAATAGTTTCGTATGCTAAATATTACCTGAAATACTTCTTTTCTCGTCGTTTTATACAACGCAAACCAATACATAATTTCAAAATATACGACACTATTTTTCTTTGTAGTTTTCTTTTAAAACCAATGAAAAAAAATGATGTAAATAAAAAAATTACAAGACTAAGCTGTAACCTACGTAAACAAATAATCGGTTTTCGCGAACCATTAGAAATAATGTTATTGTTGGAATGTTGGTTCTTTCAAGTGTTTTGAAGGTTATTGTTCAATTAAAAATGTGTTGCAAAGTGTTTCACTTTAAAAACATTACTGGTCAACCTAGTCCAAGATTATCATGAGTGAGAATTAGTCTGACTTGTTAGAGGGGTAATTTGAAAGCTAGTAAGTGTTTAGTTAACAGTTCTAGACAGTACTGAGCTTTAAAAGCATTACTACAGTGAGTGTATTCATAGATTTAAATTGCATAGTGAGCGAGGTATCTGCTCTAGATTTTTATTTTGGAAAACTAGTCTGTAAGATAGGTTTATTTTTTACTCTTTCATAATCTAATACATACAACATTCCATTAACAGATTTAAAATGTTTATTTATCACAGCAAATTTTCATGTATATATACTTACATAGGTGTATATAATACTAAGCAAATCATTGCTTATGTAATGTATTACAAAGCATGGTATCGGTATCGGTATCGTTAAAAATACCGTATCGTTTCGTTGGTATCGGTATCGGTATCGGACCGCTTCGTCCTTAACGATATCCAACCCTACTCGTGAAATTAACAATTTACCGTCGTTCATATGACTGAAAAATTGTTGAGAAAGACGTTTAACCCGAACACACACACAAATTAACAATTTAAAAAGTAAAGAAGTCTGACTTTTTTAAGTGCCTCATGAAATATAACAATTTAAAAAAGTAAACATATCCATTTTAGAAAGTCCTAAAACAATGTGCCTAATGAACACTCTCGACTAAAGAGATTAAATGTTCTGGTATCAATCTTAATAAACAACATTCCTGGTAAAAGTCAGTATGACCTGCTTAAAATGTCTTAACACAGCGCTTGGCATAAGGCAGTGTGCTTGAAGAACAACATTTATGGTGATATTAAGGCTAAAGTCCTTCACAACCAAACTGTATGCTGCTTTTCTTTGAGTAGACAAGTTCAAAGACATGTCCCACTTAAAATTTCCAAAAGCAATAGAACTGAACAGTCAACTAAAGAGTATGCATTAAAGATTGTATACAACTTTTTCAACATATTTGAAACCTTTTTTGTAATATTGTCTCTCGGTCTTTTCCAGATAAGTCCGCCGGATTTTTGACTGACCTTTCACGCATTTTCACATTCTGCCTGTGAAGGACATTTAACATCCCTGAAATTTTTGTGAAGCAGTTCTTGAAGCTCTTTTTCTTCTCCCTCTGTCCATTTCTGCCTTTTTAGTACAGCAGTTGCCTTCTTCCTCTTCTTTGGCCTCTCTTCCTCTTCAATACAAAACAAACATCAGGAATTTGCTACATATATTGGTGGTGTTTTACTGGGTAAGTAAATAATAAATAAACACAATTCCTAGATAACAATTTCTCTGTTAGGTAAAATACCTGTGTTTAACTTTATAGTTCATTGTCACCTAATCGGGTAGGTCTGCTTCAGATCTAAACATTTGCTTAGTTTCACTTAAATATTCAGATTTGAGAATGTAGCAAAGGAGTTCACCTCCAGTTAACTTTCTATCTACATAATGCAAAACTTTAACATGAAATTCTAATTTAAAAGGGGTGTAATTTTGACAAAAGAGCTCATTGAACAGGAAATGCCCCCCATGATGTATTCAGTAATTGCAGCTTACATGCAAAACCTTTCTGACAAGGACATTGACAAACAGGTGATTACAAAAGCTCTACTTTTTGTACATGGTCATACCATATAATATATTAAAACGCAAAAGAAATTGTGCACATTTTTGATTTGGATCTGTTTGCTTAAACTGAATATCTTAATACCTTGCAAATCGTCCTCTTCATCACTTTCATCAATAAAATTAAAGACATCTGCTCTGGCAGTTCCTTCAATCAGGTTTTCATCATTTTCCTCCGGTATTGGCAACATAGCAGAAGGTTCTGGTTTTCCCAAACCGGTGCTGTACACAACATCTGCAAGAAGACAGTGAATTATTAAAGCAATTATAAAGTATTATTACAAACTCACACCACCTAAGCTTTATTACATTGTTCTGCATCAGTTAAATGCATCTTACCATAGCAAAGTACGTGATCCATGCATCTCCAATACAACAACTTGAAACATATGCTGGGGGTCTTGGACTACAATAACCCAGATGGATCCTCGGTAAAGCCTGGTAGTGGTCCAGAGCCATAAATCCCTCTTAAACACTTATTTTAGCTTGTTTTGAAATATTTTGGTGTTGTGGGCACATACCACAGAGAGGTGTGAACCGTGCAGCATAGAGATCAATTTGAGAAATAATAGTATCATAACCATGTACATTGTAAACTTAAAATCTCGATTATTTCTAAGTATCTTGTATTTGCTGTTCAATTCTTTATTTTGATAGTAGGACTATAACATTATGTGCGACTCATTTTCAATAGATATTGCAATGCATGGTAATAAATCCAATTACTTTCAATGCCATTCACCTGTATACTTTTAAGTTTTTTATTTTATAAAGACATTTAGGAAACATAATAAAGAATGCATGATATCTCTTCTAAAACTATTAAACTTGACCTATCACTAAATGTGATTAATACCCATACAATTGCTTTGTCAACTGAAATAGTTATTAGCAAGAGAATACCTTGTAAAATAACTAAAACAGAGTTATGGTTCTTGTACACTGCACTTCCTCTCATTGTGCATGACCAATGTACGGATCTGCATTGAATTCAATTCAGTAGTTTGGAAATTAAGCTCTGGACAAGGAAAAGTAACAAAGGACAATGACTCAGTAATTAGTAAATATAGAGTTACGGTTCTTGTACACTGCACTTCCTTTCACTGTGCTTGACCATTGTATAAGTTGTATTTATTAAGTCAAGCAGTAGTTTTCAAGTTATGCTCCATAAAATGAAAAGTAACAAAGGACATTAACTCAATAATAAGTCAAGACAGTTTTATGCTTCTTGTACACTGACAAAATGAAACCTTTGCTGTTTCCCCAGACCAATGACAAATTTCACTGTTGTATTTATTTTTGAATGTCCATCTATGCAAATATTAAACCTTTGTCAGCCATGTTGCTATAACATGCAGAAGACATCTATTAGGTTTCATTCAATCATGTTCAGTTTTTGAGATATGAGCATGCATGCATAGGTTTACTATATGTCTACATCAATAGGAAGTGTCTTGACAATAGCTAGTGGGAATAATGTCACCTAGAGGCAAAAATTTCTTCTTTCTTTAAATAACAATTCATGTGTCAATACATGCAGTGCAACAATGACCATCTTCTAAAGTACCAATGAATACTGACAATTATTACCTTTAAACTGTATATCTTGCAGACGCTTTCCTACAAACTGTTTAGTACAGCCAAAATCCTGGATCATAAGAAGTTTTGCAACTTCTATTCTCTCAATAACGTCACTCCTAGCACGATAGTGGGAACGATGTACGTCTATCGTATGCCCTAAATGTTCACAAACCCATTCAAGCCGAGTCTTACTCATATCCAAGACTTATAAAAAAAAGATTTCCACCTTTCACTATCATTGTCAGTTAACCTTCTCATGCAGATTTGTAGCAATATGTCAATTCCACCACTGACATGTAGCAGTATGTCAATTCCATTTGTTCTATTAACAAAAATCTGTTCTAGTTTTACACAGTTATTTTTTTTTCCAGAACAACCTACATGTATAGTAAACATGAACATGTTAACAGATTCAAGTTTGTTTCAAGTCTTTTTTTGCAGTTATAACAATATTTCTGTGTTATTAAGACAATCTGTTAACCAAATGTTTTTCCTTTGATTCTAACCAGCAAGCATAAATTCTCTGCAAGTGATAGTATTTTTCCCATCTGTCTATGAAAATGGTGAGAAAAAGAGAAACAAGAGCTGTCCATAAGACAGCCAAGCTAGACTATTCAAAATATTGTAACAGAAGCAGGATAATATTACCCAAAATATCTAAAGAGTTTCAATCCAGTACCTGCATTGCCAAACTTAAACCAGAAGTTTCAAGGTCAAAAGGGGACATAATTTTACGAAAATGCAAGTCGGAGTTATGGGACTTCATGCGATCAACTTAAGTTTTAAAACCCCAAAGACAATTGTTAAGTTTCAACTTAATACATTGTTTTTGTATTTGTTCTGCAGATAGTAACTTGCACGCAAACTTTACCCAGAATTGTTCTGCAGATAGTAACTTGCACGAAAGCTTTAGCCAGAATTTTCTAAGTTAAAAGGGGGCATCATTTACCCAAAATACATGTCAAAGTTATTGGACTTGATCCAGTGAGGTTGGTAATTGATCAAGAATAAGACAAAATAAGTTTAAAATCTATATGCCCTTTAGTAATATCTGTATGTACTTGCAAACAGTTAAATGTCTTTGTTTCTGCAACTTTGTGTAAATACGCGGATTATCTGGAGCTCTGTACATACTCAATATCTAACAGATTGGTTAATAAGTGAAGGTGCTATGAGCTTGATGAGATAAGTACTGTGATAAAAGAGTGATGGACAGACAGAATGAATGATGGAATGACAAAGCAGCAACTTTGTGCTCTCCCAAAAGTATTCAGGGAGCATAAGAAGAGCTGCCACAGGAGACAGCGCGCTTGACTATTTTGATGCTGGATAGTGAAACTGGGCACATCTGAGGAATCTAGAGCTATAACCGGAGTTTTTAATGACTCCAATAATTATTGTGGATGAAGATATTGTACAATAGCCAGAGTCTATGTCAAAAATATTAACTTAAAGTAATAAGAGAGGTAAAAGATAAAATGTATCAAAACACTAAGTATATCCAAATCATTAAGCATGATAAATTGTTTTTTTGTTTTTTAATTTCTATTTTTCAAACTTTGGATATTAATCAGGCTAAAAAGGTCTCAAGTTCTCATAAAAAACACTTTCATCTACTAATGTAAATATTTTAGCAGCTTGGTTCAATTACATTCAGATGACTATGGCACCTTTTAATCCTAGGTGCTAATAGTTAGACTTCCTGAACTTGTGTTATGTAGTTGTTAAAACAAACACAGAAGTCTGTTTGGGAAGGAAATGTCACAAGTCAGAGTAACTCTTTTTTTCAAACAGGGTGATAACTTGTTAAACTTAATTGTTTTTATGAAACAAAGGAGGACTCAACCCCTGCTACTGTATAAAAGCAAAGACAACCCTGGAGCACCCACAGGAATCTCATTACACAGCGGACTGCCGGAATAAAATTAATTTTCTTTATTATTGTCTTGCTTTTTGTACAGGTATGTACCTTTTTCGTATTACTTATAGTAACTGTTAAATACAATTTTAAGGTAAATACATGATGCTCATTTTTACAAATTATTTAGGAAACTGTTAAAATATGAGATTAACATTTTCATGCTTGTAAATGGTATTCTGTTATATGTCTGACAATAATTCATTACACTTAACGTGTGATAATGTCAACACATTTTCATGCTTTATTATATATTTTAAAACAGTTTATTACTCTTAATATGTGATATATATAATAATGATAATGTAATGATATATGCTTTGGCATACCTTTTGTAAATAGCTTTGTTCTCCAAAATTATGCAATTATTGCTTATATTGTATTCATTGAAATTCAGTGACTGTTTGGTAATTGCATAAAATGAAAAAGGCATTAATTAAGTACTTGAAGACCTACTCGATATTTCGGAGCCATCATGTGCCACATTAAGTAAAACTTACCTTTACCAAATCTTGTGGTAATCTCGGGATACTTGGAAGTGTCCAGCTATCCAGTAATTAAAAGCAACTATTTATTGTCTGAAAAATACATTTAGTGCAGCCTAACTCAAACAAGACATCCAAAAACCGCATGTAACGTTTCACATGTGAACTGTTATTTGAACCTGTTACTCGTATTTTCTCAGCCTTGCTATGAATATGATAGCAATATATTTTTATTCAATTTAAGTTCCCTTACAGAAGAAAAAGGCCTGCTGCGTACTCTTGCTGTGTACATACAGCGTATATGATGCGTACATGATGTGTACTGAAATCAAGGGCTTTAAATAGTACGCAGGATATACACCGCACATACACCGATAGTACGTTTGTAGTACACTTTTGACATGCAAATGAGCTCTGCCGCTTACTACTTGCCGCGTACATGCTGTGGACTACATAGTACACAGGATGTATGCTGGAGGAATTTAGTATGCGGGAAATAGTACGCAGCATGTACGCGGCACATACACTTTTCACATGCAAATGAGCCTGCGGTGTACTACCCCTGCGGCGTACATGCTGTGTACTCCTGCGGCGTACATGCTGTGTACTCCTGGCCCGAGTCCTGCGGCGTACATGCTGTGTACTCCTGCTGCATACATGCTGTGTACTCTTGTGGCGAAACTGCTGTGATAATGTAAATTCCTTACCCCACCAACTTCCTTATGCAAATGCTGATCATTTGGACAGAAAAAAACAGAAAAAAGATAAGTGACATGCATCAATAAGTATTTACCCTTACCAAAATAATGTAGATTGATGTTATCAAATAAATTAGTGTGCTTTTCTTCATCCACTTTTCAATGAAATAAATCAATTTTTGTAGCATGTAATTTGGTAAACATCTGAAGAAAATGGCGTAACTGCATCAAGGGGAAACAACTTTAATGCAACTAAATATAAGTGTTATAAATTTCGAAGTATCTGCGGTGTACATGCAGTGTACTATTTTTAGCTCACCTGTCACATAGTGACAAGGTGAGCTTTTGTGATCACCCTTCGTCCGTCGTCAGTCTGTCCGTGCGTGCGTCCGTCCGTCAACAATTTCTTGTCTGCGCGATAGTGGTTTCATTTATGATTTTATTTTAACCAAACTTGCACACAACTTGTATCACCATAAGATCTCGGTTCCTTTCTTGAACTGGCCAGATCCCATTATGGGTTCCAGAGTTATGGCCCCTGAAAGGGCCAAAATCAGCTATTTTGACCTTGTCTGCACAATAGCAGCTTTATTTATGATTTGATTTTTACCAAACTGGCACACAACTTGTGTCACCATAAGATCTTGGTTCCTTTCTTGAACTGGCCAGTTTCCATCGTGGGTTCCAGAGTTATGGCCCCTGAAAGGGCCAGAATTAGCTATTTTGACCTTGACTGCACAATAGCAGCTTCATTTATGATTTGATTTTAACCAAACTTGCACACAACTTTATCACTATAAGATCTTGGTTCCTTTCTTGAACTAACTAGATTCCATTATGGGTTCCAGAGTTATGGCCCCTGAAAGGGCCAGAATTAGCTATTTTGACCTTGTCTGCACAATAGCAGCTTCATTTATGATTTGAATTTAATCAAACTTGCACAAAACTTGTATTGCCATAAGATCTCAGTTCCTTTGTTGAACTGGCCAGATCCCTTAATGGGTTCCAGAGTTATGGCCCCTGAAAGAGCCAAAATTAACTATTTTGACCTTGTCTGCACAATAGCAGCTTCATTTATGATTTGATTTTAATAAAACTTGCACACAATTTGTATCACCACAAGATCTTGGTTCCTTTCTTGAACTGGCCAGATTCCATCATGGCTTCCAGAGTTATGGCCCTTGAAAGGTCCAAAATTGGCTATTTTGGCTTTTGCAGCCATATGGAGACTTCATTTATGTTGTTTTTTTGTTACAAACTTCCAAAATATCTTCAACAACAATAAATCTTGGATTCCATGACAAATCAGATCCAATCGTAGGTTCCAGAGTTATTTTATATCTGATTACCTCCCCTGATTGTAGTCAAAATGGATTTATATCAATAAGTACTTATAGAACTTATTTGAAATTTCATTATTGTCATTAGTTGGACTGAGCCAATCAGGGTAGATAACTATGGACTGATTTTTTTATGTCAAATTACCTCCCTTTATTTCAAATTAAAATGGGTATATCTCAGTAACTAATGAAGATACTGATCTGAAATTTCATTTATGTTAACAGATTTATTTGGCAGATCCTTCTTTTGTTCACTTACAACATTTTTTTTTAATTACTTCCCTTTTACGTTACTATAAATAGCTTATTTTTAGTAACTTTTTTATTATTTGCCATAGGGAAAAACCAAGACCACTTTTCTGTGGTATAACATGGATGGTACCTCCAATTTTTAGGTGTATTTTGACATATCTGTACCTTGTAAGAATTTTTTTTCCTTTTTGGTTAAATTTCTTTCCTTTGTTATTCCTGTCCTTTGGACTTAGATATTTTTTCTGAGGACCTTCTTGTCCTCAAGTGCAATGATAACAGGTGAGCGATATAGGGCCATCATGGCCCTCTTGTCTTGTACAAGTCCCTCCTGCGTACATGCAGTGTACTCCTTAAATTTTCAGAGTCTGTGCTGCGTACTTGAAATGTACTAGTGACCTCCTGCGTACATGCTGTGTACTCTTCGAAATAGTACGCGGCATGTGGTGTATGTAAAATGTACTCCTCTGGCGTACTACTGTGTTCGCGGCATATACACAGCAAATACGCAGCATGTACGCCACAGAGGCTTGCTTCTGTAAGGGTTGTCATGCCCATGTCAAATGTTTATTCATACTTCATGAAGTACTCATGAAGCATTCATGACTTTTTCATGAGGAGACTTCATGTAGACTTCATGACAAAAAAAGTAGTGCAAATGAGACAAATGCATCAGCAGTTCATGAAAACAGATTCATGAATTATTCATGAAGTGGTAAATGCATTAAAAATGCATGAAATTAAGCATAGCCTGTGTTCATGAAGAATTCATGAAGTTTGTATTTATGAAAATATTCATGAAAATATTCATGAAAAAAAAACTTATGAAGAATTCATGCATTATTTTGTTCTTGTGACATTTTAAAAAGATTTTATATTTTTTAAACTGAACAATTTATGACAACACCATAATTACTTATTTGATATTCAGTATACTCATGTTCCTTTTAAACCATTCCTTACTGTAGTATGATAAATATTTTCTTCTCATTTGCTGCACAAACCTCTCAAAAATTGCTGAATCACATGTGCAAAAAATTCCCAGCATGCAACAAAATAATGGAAACTGATCATGTGTCATTATAAATTTATTTATTTATTGTAAAAGGTAAACCTAATATGTTTAATGAATGAATAGTTCAGAAATTTTTCTTAAATTCTGTTGTAGGTATATTGACATTCATTAAAAAATCTTGATTCATTCTTAAACTAACTCAGAGATGGGGGATGGGGAGGGGCTCTAACAGAGAAACACCACTTCAAACACCCGGGTGATTAAAACTATTTTTAATAAATCTGTTGGTTTTAGACCTTCATCATGGATTAAATTTTAACAAAGGTATTAAAAATGTGCATCATGGAGTTATTTTGTTACTAAAAATAGTAACAAGTGTTACTAAAGTTAGAACTATTTTGGAAAAGTGCCAAGATTGTCTGTTTATAGTATGATAGTAACCAACTGCAAAATATAGTCTTACTTGAATATTCCATATATGTGTCCAATACATATTATCTGTTCATTATCTTTGTTGTACATTTAATATTCATCTAGACAAATTGTTTTGTTGCTGTTCTCAATGTTTAATTCACTGCTGGATTCTGATGGTGAGGTATCTGGGATTGGCGTTATCAGTTCTTCAATGTCAAAAACACAGTTTCAGCTGGGAAAGATGTTCTCGTTTCTCTCTCGTCAAGCCATTTTTAGCTCGACTATTCGAAGAATAAGTAGAGCTATCCTTCTCACCACGGCGTCGGCGTCACACCTTGGTTAAGTTTTTCGTACCAGTCCACATTTTGACAAAGTCTTTTGAGATAAAGCTTTGAAACTTTCAACACTTGTTTACCATCATCATGGCCAGTTATAGGCAAGAGCACATAACTCCATCAAGGATTTTGGCTGAATTATGGCCCCTTTCGACTTAGAAATCATGGTTAAGTTTTTTGTACCAGTTCATATTTTGACAAAGTCTTTTAAGATAAAGCTTTGAAACTTTCAACACTTGTTTACCATCACCATGGCCAGTTATAGGCAAGAGTACATAACTCCATCAGGAATTTTGGCTGAATTATGGCCCCTTTCGACTTAGAAATCTTGGTTCAGTTTTTCGTACCAGTTCATATTAAGGCAAAGTCTTTTGAGATAAAGCTTTGAAACTTTCAACACTTGTTTACCATCACCATGTCCAGTTATAGGCAAGAGCACATAACTCCATCAAGGATTTTGGCTGAATTATGGCCCTTTTTGACTTAGAAATCTGGGTTAATATTTCATACCAGTTCATATTTTGACAAAGTCTTTTGAGATAAAGCTTTGAAACTTTCAACACCTGTTTACCATCATCATATCCAGTTATAGGCAAGAGTACATAACTCCATCAAGGATTTTGGCTGAATTATGGCCCCTTTTGACTTAGAAATCTTGGTTAAGTTTTTCGTACCAGTTCATATTTTTTGTAAAGTGTTTGACATATGGCTTTGAAACTTTTATCACTTGTTTAGTATAATAGTCTCTATCTGTAGGAAAGAGAACATATTAACTTTGTCATCTATTTTGACTGAATTATGGCCCTTTTTGGACTTTGAAATTAGTCCATGTTTTGTCAAAACTACTTGACATATGGCTTTTAAACTTTGAACACTTGCTTAACATTATGATTTACATCTGTAGGCAAGAGTACATAACTATTTTGACTGAATTATGGCCCTTTTTGGACTTTGAAATTGGCTCATATATTGCCATTTAGTGCAAGACTTATCGAAATCAAAGTAATACAGGAACATTTTTTGTCTAATCTATTTATTTCTTTTGTTTGAATATCCATGGAAATATTTTGACCCCATTCTTCAATCAATTCTTCGAATAGTCGAGCGCGCTGTCATCAGACAGCTCTTGTTTCTTTCCTGGTAACACTTTGGGGGGTTTGGATATGTCCCATGTTGGTATATTAGTGGTTGCTGCAGGTTTTGTTGTTTGTGATTTCTTCTTCACTACTGGTCTACATAGTGTCCAGAAAGTGGTAAGTGGAGTTAGCATGACATTTTAGTGTCCTTAGCCTAGTGTAAGTCTTTTTACACCAGGAGCATTGGTACAATCTAGTGTTTCTATGGTGTTTTTTTCTGGTGTCTATAATAGGCTAATGAGCAATGGAATATTTCCCCACAAATGTGGCAGAGTTTGGTGTATGATTTACCGACCCTCTTTTTAGATTTCGGTTCCATGTGTGTTTCTTCTTCAGTCAATTTGTTATCTGCTGCTTCAATCTTCTGCTGTAGCTCTTCTTGCTATAAAATCCAATTCCATATTTTAGTGTATCAGATTGAGACATGTAGGTGTTTTTGTTTTTAGCTCAATTGAGCACAAAGTGCTCAAGGTGAGCTTTTGTGATTGCCGTGTCCGTCGTCCGACCGTCCTAGTCAACAATTGTTAACACTCTAGAGGTCTTAATTTTGGCCTAATCTTAATATAATTTGGTCAGAATGTTACCCTCATAAAAATCTTGGCCGAGTTCAGTATTGGGTCATCTGGGGTTAAAAACTAGGTCACCAGGTCAAATCAAAGGAAAAGTTTGTTAACACTCTAGAGGTCACAATTTTGGCTCAATCTTAATGAAACTTGGTCAGAATGTTACCCTTAATAAAATCTTGGAGGAGTTTGATATTGGGTCATCTGGGTCAAAACTAGGTCACTGGGCCAAATCAAAGGAAAAGCTTGTTAACACTCTAGAGGTCACAATTTTGGCCCAATCTTAATGGAACTTGGTCAGAATGTTACCCTTAATAAAAACTTGGACAAGTTTGATATTGGGTCATCTGGGGTTAAAAACTAGGTCACCAGGTCAAATCAAAGTAAAAACTTGTTAACACTCTACAGGTCTCAATTTTGGCCCAATCTTAATGAAACTTGGTCAGAATGTTACCCTTAATAAAATCCTAGATGAATTCGATATTGGGTCATCTTGGGTCAAAAACTAGGTCACCAGGTCAAATCAAAGGAAAAGCTTGTTACCACTGTAGAGGTCACATTTATGACTGTATCTTCGTGAAACTTCATCAGAATGTTAATCTTGATGATTTTTAGGTCCAGTTTGAATATGGGTCATATAGTATCAAAAATTAGGTCACCAGGTCAAATCAAAGGAAAAGCTAGTTAAAACTCCAGAGGCCACATTTATGATCATATCTTAATGAAACTGGGTCAGAATGTTAATCTTGATGATCTATAGATCAGATTCAAATCTAGGTTGGGTGGGGTAAAAAACTAGGTCACTAGGTCAAATCAAAGGAAAAGTTTACACTCTATAGACCACATGACTGTATCTTTATGAAACTTAGTCAGATTGTTAATCTTGATGATCTGTAGGTCAAGTTCAAGTCTGGATCATGTGGGGTCAAAAACTACGTTACCAGGTCAAATAAAAGGAAAAGCAAGTTAACATGCCTGAGGCTACATTTATGACCATATCTTAATGAAATATGGTCAGATTGTTTATCTTGATTATCTAGGTCCAATTCGAATCTGGGTTAGGTGGGGTGAAAAAAAACTAGGTCACTAGGTCAGATCAAAGGAAAAGTTTGTTAACACTTTAGAGACTGTATCTTCATGAAACTTAGTAAGAATGTTAGTCTTAATGATCTTTAGGTCAAGTTTGAATCTGGGTCATGTGGGGTCAGAAACTAGGTCACCGGATCAGGTCAAAGGAAAAGCTAGTTAACACTCCTAAGGCCACATTTATGACCATATCTTAATGAAACTTGGTCAGAATGTTAGTCTTTATGATCATTAGATCTGTAGGTCAGGTGAGCGATACAGGGCCTTCATGGCCTTCTTGTTAAGGTTAGCTATCCAAACTTCTTCAGTGCATAGACGTATGTTTGCATTCTTTTCTATTGTTTGGATTACAATTATTCTGGCAACACTGATGACGGGTCGGTGCGTGTAAAGTGACGCAATACAGGTCTAGCGACCGTGAATAAGTTTGTGAAACTTGAAGACATGAGAAATTGTGAAAATACAATTTATTCACTTGTTCTCATCATGATTTATAGTCGAGTTGAGTCCAGTCCAGAATTTGTGGCCATTCAGTCCTGATGTTCATTCACTACAAACAGAGAGACCGATTCCATAGATGACATAGATGCTTGCCGGTGTCTTGGTGACCTCAGGTGTCAATATGTAGTGGTAGTGGTTGAAGATATTTCACCCAGCTGAATTGGTCTCTCTGTTGTACCCCACCTCCTCCTTCGTTTCTGCACTCTTATGACCTCGATAACACATCCTGTTCCTATCACCAGGCCCATGCAACTGATCTGGGGTCTTTTCGTTGGTTTTGTTATGGTTTATGATTCCAGTTGAGAAATGTACTTTACCGTCCTCCATAAAAATTAACAACTGCCTGCCACTGACAGGTATCGAATTCATAGCTTTCAATCAGTGAGAGATTAAAGTTAAAAAAATATAGGTTTGCTACAGGTCCCTGTACATCGTAGTGCCCCTTTAATTTCATGTTATCAAAGTACAACTACAATCGCTAAGACTTATCAAGTTTCTGGACCGATACTGGCATAAAATAGATGACAGTAATAATAATAATAATACATAATCATATTTTTGTGCTGTTAATAATAATAATAATAATGATATCTAGTAAAAGGGAAAAAATGCACTTGCTGGTAATCTGGCCATTGTTGTTGTTCTTGTTGTGGAAGTGGTGTTTCCTGCCAAGATAACTTTTCATTTCTGTTGGTTCAAAAAAAAGGTCACGTCCCTTGCCTCAAATAGCGACGTGACTGTATCACTTTTGCCACAGGCCTCAGGACAAACGCCTTCACTGCCGTGATGAACCCCGACCCTATGCTCTGAACGAGTGTAGCTCCATCACCCTGTGGTATCTCCAGGGCTATACCCCCGTCTTACGTAACCTCAAACACTAACTCTCTGTCCTTGCGTATACAATCCTGTGCCGCCAGGCCATTAAAGGCGGGGAAAAAAGTTATCCAAATAAACATTTTTGTTGAAGCTGTTTTAATTACTTTCCAACAATGTTTTTGCTAATGACACGTACATTAATGGTGTCTCTTGAAGTTGCTGGCTTTTGAAAAAGTTTTTAGGCTTCTTTTGCACTGCAGACTTGCTCTAGCCTGGTGTCTCTTCAAGTTGCTGCCTTTGAAAAAGTTTGTAGACATTTTGTACACTGAACAGCTCCACTGACAAGCGACTGTTCCAAACCAGTTTCTCCTCATTCACGGAATTCTGTCTGGCATGTAAAGTAGTCCTTTCGGTCAGAAAGAGGAAGAAAGTCGTGTATCTGTCGTTGTCATTCATCTTGTCACTTGAATGAAACTTGAACAATAGCACCGCTCTCAACAAGCAGAAGCACTTATATATATCCAAGATGTGTGTGTGAGTAGTAAATCACAAAACACTCCTTCTTACTGTATCAGGTGATGTAATGGCGTTTAACAACAACAACAACAACAACAAAATGATGAAATCTTACTATTCTGAAAATGTTATTTTCTTGAAAACTTCCAGCAAGTCACTGGGTATGCGGTTATAATCTGATTCGTGAACTGGTTTAAAACAACCCGACAACAGAAAAGGTCTCTGTCGCCCTGGTATCCAATACTATAGTCAAACTTTTTTTCAATGATTGTTGGCTGGTCACATCCGGGTCACACGCGACTCTAGCCTGGTGTCTCTTCAGATTGCTAGATTTTGAAAAAGTTTTTAAGCATTTTGTACGCTGAAAAGCTCCACTGACAAGCGACTTTTCCAAACGACGTTTCTCCTCATTCACGGAATTCGTGTCTGGTACGAAAGCAGTCCTTTCGGTCGGAAAGAGGAACGAAGTTATGTATCTGTCGTCATTGTTCATCTTGTCACTTGAATGAAACTTTAACAATAGCATCGCTCTCAACAAGCAGAAGCACTTATATATATCCAAAGACGTGTGTGTGCGTAGTAACTCACAAAATGCCCCTTCTTATTGTATCAGGTGATGTAATGGCGTTTAACAACAACAAGAACAAAAAAAAATGATGAAATCTTACTATTCTGAAAATGTTATTTTCTTGAAAACTTCCAGCAAGTCACTGGGTATGCGGTTATAATCTGATTCGTGAACTGGTTTAAAACAACCCGACAACAGAAAAGGTCTCTGTCGCCCTGGTATCCAATACTATAGTCAAACTTTTTTTCAGTGAGTTTTTTTTTGCTAATGACACACATTAATGGTGTCTCTTCAAGTTGCTAAGCATTTTGTACACTGAAAAGCGACTTTTCCAAACGACATTTCTCCTCATTCACGGAATTCTTGTCTGGTACGAAAGCAGTCCTTTCGGTCGGAAAGAGGAATGAAGTAATGTATCTGTCGTCGTTGTTCATCTTGTCACTTGAATGAAACTTGAACAATAGCACCGCTCTCAACAAGCAGAAGCACTTATATATATCCAAAGACGTGTGTGTGCGTAGTAACTCACAAAACGCCCCTTCTTACTGTATCAGGTGATGTAATGGCGTTCAACAACAACAACAACAAAAAAAATGATGAAATCTTACTATTCTGAAAATGTTATTTTCTTGAAAACTTCCAGCAAGTCACTGGATACGCAGTTACAATCTGCTTTGTAAATTGGTTCAACACAACCCAACAGCAGAAAAGGTCTCTGTCACCCTGGTAGCCAATACTGTAGTTAAATTTCTTTTTAATCAGTAGTCTCCTGTGAAAGCCGTGTTTGACAACCTGGCTTTTTTGGAGTGTCTCTGTGATGATGCTCAAAGCAACCTCTTCATTATTAAACGTGATTTTGGTATCCTTTTCCAAAACATGATTAACATAAATGTGTTGCGGAAGAAAGGGCATTTTGATAATTTTGATATATATATATTTACTGGTGTTTATCTTTGACAGTAATGAAAAAAAAAAGAAAAAAAAGATCATATGGTGCTTTTGTATCTCTTTTCTTTTGGGCTTGACATAACAACCCATGTTTTTCATATTTATACCCCCACAAAACAAAGTTTTGGGGGGTATAATAGGAGTGAGCTTGGTGGTCGGTCGGTCCGTTGGTTTTGCATGGTTTCCGGATGATAACTCAAGAAAAGATTGACCAATTGAAATAATTTTTGGTACACAGGGGTATCATCAGAAAATACAGGTCATGTTCGAATTTGGGGTCAGTAGGTCAAAGGTCAAGGTCACAGTGACCCTGAACAGTTAAACGGTTTCTGGATGAGAACGCTTGGGCCTAGTATCATTAATTTTGGTACACAGGTGTAACATCACGAAATGCAGGTCAAGTTCGATTTTGAGGTCAGTAGGTCAAAGGTCAAGGTCATAGGGACTCGGAACAGTTAAATTGTTTGCGGATGATAACTTGAGAATGCTTGGGCTTAGGATCATAAATTTTGGTACACAGGTGTAACATCATGAATTGCAGGTCAAGTTCGACTTTGAGCTCTGTAGGTCAAAGGTCAAGGTCACAGTGACTCAGAACAGTTAAATGGTTTCCGGATGATAACTTGAGAACGCTTGGGCCAAGGATCAAAAATATTGGTACACAGGTATTACATCATGAAATACAGGTCAAGTTCTACTTTGATGTTAGTAGGTCAAAGATCAAGGTCACAGTGATTGGAACATTTAAACGGTTTCTGGATGATAACTTAAGAATGCTTAGGTCTAAGATCATGAAAATTGATAGGGAGGTTGGTTATGACTAGCAGATAACCCCTAATGATTTTGAGGTCAGTAGGTCACAGGTCAAGGTGACAATGACCTGGAACATTTTCGGACAATATCTTGAGAATGCTTGGGACTAGGATCAGGAAACTTAATCTGGAGGTTGGTCATATCAAGCAGATGACCCATATTGATTTTGAGTTTCAAAGGTCAAAGGTCATTTAAACCTTTTACGGACAATAACTTGAGAACGCTTGGGCGGAGGATCATGAAACTTCGTAGGTGACTAGCAGATGACCTCTGTTGATTTTATGGTCAGTAGGTCAAAGGTCAAGCAAATTCGGCTTTGACATTGGCTTAGTTCTGTGATAAGGCCATTGTGGGGGTTTAATTCTTCACTCTTGTGACAACTCTAGTTTTGTTTAACTATAACATTAATTGGCAAAATTTGTGCCACTTCTAAAGGTATTTTGATACGCGCTTATCAGATGCCCAGAAAAAAAGCATCTTGGACCTTACGCAAGTGATATTGGTTTTACATCAGATAAGGACATTCTCCCTTATTGACAAATATACACTTAAGGGCATTGTCTTTGTTCATTGTTACAGTAAACAGGATACATTCGCACACAGCGTGGCATATGAGCAACGGCCATAAAGCCATAAAGGGGAGGTAATAACAATAGATGCAATAAAATATTCTAGTATATTCAGCAATATTCAGATCTTTGACAAATGCTGAAGAAAGTAATTATAAGAAATAGGATTTAACAAGAAATGAATGACATTGTATTCTTTGTTCATAACAGAAAAAGCGGCAGGCACATTTTAATCAAAGACTTTAAAACTAACGGAATGGAAGACCTTTTACTGTTATTCATTCATTCATTCATTCATTCATCCTTTGGAGCCTATGCGACTGTCCGATTCCAATCGACATTGTAACGATTTTCAGTCCAGCAGAAACAACGCAAACCCATATCTCCTATATCTCGAGACCGTGTGGGGTTGATTAGAGAAATCTGTAAAAAGCAAGCTTGTTGGTTTAACACTTTTATTTATTATATCCAATGTCCAAAATATGATTATTACAGGTATACTAAGTAATGATTCAATTATTAACAATTATTATAGTTGTACATACCAAATGAAACAATATTGGGGAATATCGCTTGGCATGAGAAGTACATAATAAATTTGAAAGTACAACCGAACAATTGTTCTGCTAGAAAATAGCTGCCTTTAGGGAGTTCTTACATTTAACTGGAATTAGCCGGACAACAATATTGAATTGTGACCGCTCAATGTCCGTTGTCAGTCGTGCGTCCGTCAACATTTTCTATTAAATTTAATTCCACGCAGAACTCTGGTTGCGATGGCAACTGAAAGGAAAAACTTGAAAAATCTTCTTGTCCAAAACTGCAAAGCCTAGAGCCTTGATATTTAGCATGTGACATCATCTTACAGTCCTCTATCAAGCTTTTACAAATTGTGTCCCTGGGATGAAAAGAGGCCCTGCCAAGGGGTTCAAAAGTTTTACATAGACTTATATAGTAAAACAACTTTAAAAATCTTCTTGTCTAAAATCGCATGACCTAGGCCTTTGATATTTGGTATGTAGCATTGGCTTGTGGTTCTCTACCAAAGTTATATTGTTCAAATTTTACCCCTGGGGTGAAAAGAGGCCATACCCAAGGGTCTCATGTTTTACATAGACTTTTATAGGGAAAAATCTTTAAAAATCTTCTTGCCTGAAACTGCAAGGTCTAGGAATTTAATATTAAGTACGCTGCCTTCCCTGATGTTTCTCTACCAAAATTGTTCAAATTATGTCCCTAGGATGAAATGAGGCCCTGCCCTGGGGTATCAAGTTTAACATAGACTTTTATAGGAAAGAAATTAAAGATGAAAGTTCAAGGTCTAGGTATTTGATATTTTTTGTGCAACATTGCCTGGTGGATCTCTTACAAGTTTTTTCAAATTATGCCCCTGGGGTGAAAAGAGGCCCTGCCCCGGGGGTCATTTGTTATTAATATGAGTTATACAAGAAAAAGTAATTAAAAAAATTATCAGGTCATACTGTAAAATCTGGTAAATAAGCGTATATGCTTATAATAATTTTAGTGACACTTTTATGCGCCTATTTTTGACATGCGCTTTTACTTAAGCCAAAACTATGCCCTTATAGACAAGCCGTGTGCGCCTATTTTTCATATATTAGAAATAATGACAGTGCTAACTTTGGTTGAGAAAACGAAAATATAATATGGTCATGGATGTGCGCAGTGAACTACTTCCTTTTATTGCATAGGCCTACAGTGTTTATTCATAATAAAGGCATAATGAACTTCATAATTTGCAAAATAATTTTCAATTTCTCAGACCATTTAATAATTGTTTAACACTAAGATTGTAGCATCTTATCCATACTCTTTTCAAAGATTTACAAAAGAATGACAAACTGTTACGACAAGGCAAATAACTTTTCTGGTATTCAAACTTTTACTTTCATTTGCTGAAAACAATTTTCTATTCTCAAAAGCACAATTATCGTTGATCAGACAATAGACATTAAAATCGTTTAACACCTATCGGCTGTTCATTAGGTAAGAACACCTGTCGTCTGTATTTATGATAAACAATTATCACGGTATAATACCATTAATTACGTTTTTTGCTGCATCTGTTGTTTGTTTATCAGTAATTGCATATGTGCCTACTTTCGAGACAAAATTATGGTAAGGGCATGACATGCGCTTATTATCCCATATGGAATAATGGTAAGACTGTATGCGCTTACTTTTGATATGTGCTTATATTCGAATATGCACATATTTACCAGATTCTACAGTATTTCCAAAACTGTTTAATTATAATTACCTGATGACCCAAACAATTAGGGATCACTTGACTGTGACCTTGACCTACTGACCTACTTTCTTGGTTTTTAAGATACAGCCTTGAAATTTGGACAGCATGTATTGTTTTGCACACCAATCTCAATAACTCGTGGCCCAATCTATTTGTATATGTTACTTTTGTGTTCATTCTATTGTACATATGCCTAATAACAAATACAATAAAATATTATTAAACTAAACCAATCTTAAAACTGTCTTTCAGTGATCATAAATATGACCTACTGACCTACTTTCTAATATTTCAGCATCAGTTTGTCATTTTAAACATGTGGCTCATATTACTCAGGTAAGCGATTCAGGGTCATCACGACCCTCTTGTTTGTATTTGTAACAAAGTTGTAAGGTGGGGTATACTGGTTTCAGGTTGTCTGTCTGTCCGTAGACGCAATCTTGTGCGCACCATCTCTCCTTATCCCCTTGACAGAATTTAATGAAACTTCACACAAGTGATCAGTACCAACAGTAGTTGTGCATGGGGCATGTTAGGTTCTTTTAGAAAAAAAAATTGCAGAGTTATGGGACTTCGTTTTTTTTTTGTTACTATACTATATACATAGACACAATCTTGTGCGCACCATCTCTCCTCATCCCCTTGACACAATTTAATGAAACTTCACACAAGTGATCAGTACCAACAGTAGTTGTGCATGGGGCATGTTAGGTTCTTTTAGAAAAAAAATTTGCAGAGTTATGGGACTTTGTTTTTTTTTTTGTTACTATACTATATACATAGACACAATCTTGTGCGCACCATCTCTCCTCATCCCCTTGACACAATTTAATGAAACTTCACACAAGTGATCAGTACCAACAGTAGTTGTGCATTGGGCATGTTAGGTTCTTTTAGAAAAAAAATCTGCAGAGTTATCGGACTTTGTTTTTTTTTGTTACTATACTATATACATAGACACAATCTTGTGCGCACCATCTCTCCTCATCCCCTCGACACAATTTAATGAAACTTCACACAAGTGATCAGTAACAACAGTAGTTGTACATGGGGCATGTTAGGTTCTTTCAGAAAAAAAATTTACTCTTGATTTTGACCTAGTGACCTACTTTCACATTTCTCAAGCTACAGCCTTCAGATTTGGACCGCGTGCATATTTTTGTGTTCTGAATTGAAATTTGACATTGATTTTTACCTATTACCTACTTTCACATTTCTCAAGCTACAGCCTCCAAATTTAAAGCACATGCATAGTTCTGTCTACCAAAATGAACTTTGACTTTGAAATTGATCTAGTGACCTGCTTTCACATTTCTCAAGCCACAGCTTTCAAATTTGGACCACATACACATTGTTTTGTACCAAAATGAAATTTGACCTTGAGCTAGCCTTGAAATTTAGAACAATCGAAAATGGCTCAGTGGATGTAATCTCTTGTTAGGTTAATAGGTTAAAGGTCAAGGTCAGATTAAACCAGAATGGTAGAACTTTAATTTACAGTGAGCATATAATTTCTGTTCCTTGTGTAATTACTGAACGCATCAAGTGGGGCATTTCATGTTCGACGAGCTCTTGTTACTTGATGGATTTGATTCAAACTTTAAATACTTATTCCTCATTATCATCCACATCATCTGACATAAGGGCTATAACTCTGGCACCAATATTTCATGAATTATCTCCCCTTTTCACTTAGATTTTCAGGTTAAAGTTTTGGCTGTTCAACATCATCATCCACATCATATGACACGAGGTGCATAACTCTGGCACCATTTTTTCATGAATTATTTCCCCTTTTTACTTAGAATTTCAGGTTAAAGTTTTGATGCACTTTCACTATGCCTCTGTTTTTACTGAATGGATTTGATTCAAACTTAAAATAGTTGTTCAGCATTATCACCCACATCATATGACTCAAAATGCATAACTCTGGCACAAGGTTTTATAAATTATTCCCCTTTTTACTTAGAATTTCAGGTTAAAGTTTTATGCACTTTCACTCTATCTCTGTTATTACTGAATGGATCTGATTCGAACTTAAACAATTGTTCAACATCATGACACAAGGTGCATAACTCTGGGACCAATTTGTCATGAATTATTTCCCCATTTTACTTAAAATTTTAGGTTTAAGTTTTGATGCACTTTCACTCTGTCTGTGTTATTACTGAATGGATTTGATTCAAATTTAAAATAGTTGTTCAACATCATCACCCACACCATATGACACAAGCTGCATAACTCTGGCACCAATATTTAATGAATTATGTCCCTTTTTGCTTTGGATATACTTATAAAGTGTTTTGATACATTTTATCTTTACGTCTATTTTTACATGACGTTGATATTTTTGACATAGACTCTTGTGCAATGTCTTCATCCACAACTGGAGTCATTAAACACTCCAGTAACAGCTCTAGTTTCCTCAAATGTGCCCAGTTTCACTATCCAGCATCGAAATAGTCAAGCACTCTGTCTCCTGTGACAGCTCTTGTTATAAATTTGTACTGCTGGTTAATGGAAAAAAAAAACTGACTTTTTTGTTGTTTAAAAAAAAAAAATCAACTGTTACTGCAGGACATTCAGTTATGAATATAGCTCAAACTTGATTTGTCTAGTTAAATGCATTTTGACGAGAAACAATGTGCTTGCAAAAGATGGTAGCAATAGTTTACTATTACACTCAACACGCATTATTAGATTTTTATAATGCAAAACTTGTCCAGTACTAGGACTGTCAAAAAGGAGTTGATGGAAGGAACGGGTGAAGGGTGGAGGGGCATGATTATTTCACAAGATATTTGGTGAATGAAAACGGGAAAAAATATGAAAATGTTGTTATTTTCTTTTATTTCACAAAAAGTAAAACAAATGAAAAAAAAGTCCAAGCATATAATACACAGAAAAATACACAAATTATAATATCCTACATTTTTTCACACTCTTTTTTAACAGTTCATAAACAGTCTTCGATCACAAAAGTTTGTCTATTGAAAACACTGCTTTAAGTCTTTTTTGCAGTCTTCTATGCCAGAATGTTTGTGTTGAAAAATCTGCTTGTAAGTTTCAAGTTAAAAATGTTTGATTGTTATGTTTAACAACACTTCCCCTGGCAGCTGTCTAAGTCAACTTCTGTGTTCCATGTCTGCGAGGTTGGAGTTGGACAGGTCACTCCCCCAGCCGTTTTGATCCCCCTCATCGTCATCGTCAGTGAAAAACGGCTGTGCATCCTGAAACAGGTCGTCTGCTATCTCTACTTCCATGTCTGAATCTGAGTAGGGGAACCTTTGCGTGATGAAGATCCCCTTGTCATCTGACGATGACAAAGCCGATGGCGCCTCATTTTCTGCTGACGAATAGTTCAGAGTGCGATTTAGACGATGCATTGGCGGTAACCTTGGAGTCTCGTCTTCATGTGATGAAATTACGTAAACCCATGGTGGTGGTTTTATTATTATTATTAATCCCCCGACACGAGTGGTGGGGAGTTAAAGGAATAGTCTCCATCTGTCCTTCCGTCTTCCCTCCTTCTGTCCTTTCGTAACATTTTGTGTCCGCTCTGTATCTCCAAAACCCCTTGAAGAATTTTCACTTGAATCAAATGATCACCTCATCAAGACAATGTGCAGAATCCATGAGTCGGCCACGGTGGCTCAAGGTCAAGTTCACTACTCAAGGTCAAAGATTTTAGCCACTATCCATAACAGCGGCAGGGGATATAGCTGTTTTTTTTAGACTGCCTTGTTATTATTATTATTATGCATAAAAGAGATATATATTATTGAGTCAAGTACTCGATGATGAGCTGGTTGTGCTTGCTGTCGAGGTCCTGTCTTGGTCATCATTCCCATCATTATCATCATCATCGTTGTCGTCATTAACGTCTACCAGGATCACTGGAGGTCTTACCGATGCAGTCATCTGCAAGAGCATTAATAGTTATTATCATTTTGATATCAAAGTATATATCTGGGGCTTATCTTTAAACATCTTGAGCCGTAATGCGAAGGAACGGTTTCTTCAGTTGTAACATTACAAAAGATAAGACCGCTATTTTATTATTATTATTATTATTATTATAACTATTTAAACCACGTTAATAAAAAAAATAACAAAATGAACTTTTTATTAACTTTAAAACATCATCATAAGATCATATTTAATGATTTCTTGAACTATATGTAACAACTTACACTATGATATTATTGTATGATTTGTACATCATCCACTGGTTGGTCAGTTTGTTTGGTAATGTTTGTAGTTGTTGTTGTTGTAGTTGTTACTCCTTCTAATAATGTATTTACTTCCGGGCTATTAAGTAGTTTATTGACGTCGGCATGATACGGAATTGCGAAAAATTTAACATTGCTACCTTCTATAAATTATTGATGTTGCTTCATTGTTGGTAAAATCACAATGTTTCACCACACAAATGTTGTTTGGATGTACTGGAATTTCTGTAAGGTAAAAGCTATTTAAAGATGTTGTGTACAATCCAATTTCATTTTGTTTGTTAATATTTTCTGACATTTTAATTGTTTCTGTTTCGTTTATTTCTTCCTCCAGCGATTCTATTCTAATAACTGATGATGCCTCATTTGAATCTTGTTCCTCACTGACGAAATTATCACGGTAATCCATTTTGTATGTGAGCTGTAAGAGACAACAATTCAAGAATAAAGTCAAAATGTTAATGTTTTACTGTCTGGTGTGCACATATGTAAATATATCATCTCTTTGCACAACAAATACTTTCACTTAATTTCTAATGAAAATGTATATAAACTAAAAAGTTAGTACCTAATGAAATTCAGAATTACATTACAACATTCATTATGAAAAAGAATTAGAGATGACAATAATAATTTCGATTTAACATACATGGAAAAGAAGTCAGCAAATCCTAGAGTTGTATCGCTATTCGAACTAAAATGGTTATGCTGGACTCTGGGATTACTTCATTTTATATACAAAAGTAAGCACCCCTGCAAGCAGTAGGTGCTAAAATCTCAAAAACAAACATCCTTTTAAATTTAAAGAAGCTAAACGTAGTCATCAATAGGATATGTTGGCAGTTGTTTTGCAATCAAACTGATATACTTTAGAAAAAAAGGTGCTAGTCAAATTTAATACTTAGGTTTTGACAACGGAAGTATCTTATTAACAAAACGAGATAACTGTGGCCTTTATTTACTAATACCGGATCAACCCATAACAATGAAATAGGGAATCAGTTGGACACATAACATGACAAATATCTTGTATCGCAAAACCAATGTAAGAAGCGGTGTGGTCTAGTGGTTAACACGTACGATTTGTAAGCTTATAGCGCTGGTTCGAATACAGGACGAGCTACTTTTTTAAAAACTTTTTCTAACATGTTTTTAACCTGGAGAAGAATACAGGTAAAACTATTTGTATCATGATTTTCTCGTGCACTGATACTAAGTTCAGAGGATTTCATATTAGAATCTATATTAAATCTATTAACATTGCAAATTGAATAGAGAAAACTCTTGCAAGAATGAAAGAAAAAAATAAATACAAAAGACGACATAAAAAAGACCTGCAAAATAGAATTAGTTATGGATTACTGAATCATATCTAGAGTTAATAATACTATTATAAACAAATTAACACCACTTACCGGAAATACACCTGCTTTACCGCCATGGTTTTGGATTTTACCAAGTACCGTTAAAATAAAATTATCGCAATCCATTTTAATACATCCGAGGCATATACTGACACTTTTAGACAACAAACATCAAAAAGGATTAAAATTGACTCCTCATTAAAAAAATTTTTTTAAAGTCAACGCGCATACATTTAGCCGGTGCAAGTGTAAGGAGCTGGTGCTAGGTGTTAATAAGCCGATTATTACTAAATAGATGGGTACTAAGTCTATTATTATGATATTGAATGATTGAATACTCGCGCTTAATGCACATGTTTGAATAGGCCATTAACATGAAAATATTTGTTGCTTTTAGAGATGGTACAAAGAAAAGAATTTAATACACAATGAGAAAAAATGTAACAAGTGATAACAGTCCAATTTGTTTATGGAGCTTTATGTTCCGGTGCAATACTCCTCCACCTCCATCACACAGGATAAACAATTATTGCTGCCGTTCTTTTTTTGCGAATGTACCATCAACATTATTAATGAGTATTTTATTTGCACAGTTTGATTCTAACAGTACTCATTCTTGCGAAAATGATGCTTAAGCAAACGAGAATGTCATGACAAACAGTGACAGTACTACGGCCTCGCCTCTATCGTCTGCTGCAGCTTGTGTTTAGAATAATGCGTATTTACTGGTTGGGCCAGACGGCTATTCCGACGGAAGTTGTTCGCATGTTTTTTGCGCATAATAGCAATTATAGTGCATGGTATGATAAGGAATCTTTGATTAAATTTGTTACACCCTGCTCCAAGAACCTAATAGGTATGAGCTTAAGTGGTAAAAGGACATACATAAAGAAATTGCTTGAGCAAGTGGACAGTGTATTTACAGAGGCCCCCAGCAGAATCATATACTGCTATAATGTTTACCAGCAGTTATTTACAGAAATGGGAAGGACAGTAAGTAAATCTATATGTGACTTAACTATAATGCTCTTCAATATAAAGGTATGCAGTGTAAAACAAAGATCGATTTTCTTAATTTTTGACTTGGGGAAAAATGTGGTCTTGTTCTATACCCTCGTATAGGGCGCATCCTTCCTTCCAGACCAGAATATCGGTAAAAAATGTGCGTCTATTATTCGTAGGATGATGGTATATCAAGCACATTTGTAGCGATGAGCGCAATGTCATATTTTATACTGAATAATATTATCTTTAATACAGCTTTAAGGGGCCTCCGTGGCTGAGTGGTTAAGGGTGCTGAAGGGAACTTACTTATCTCTGGCCCGCCCTTTTAACGTAATCCACATCACTCGGCTGGCATTATGTCTCCCACCACACAGTGGTGTGGGAGACATATTGATTTACTCCAGTCTGTGTGTGTGTGTCTGTCACAAAGCTTGTCCGCACTCTAAGTCGAACATTTCTCATCCGATTTTCACCAAACTTGAACAAAATGTGTTTGACCATAAGACCTCGGCCAAGTTCGATAACTAGCCAAATCGGTCCAGGCGTCTTAGAGTTATGGCCCTTGAATTACCAAAAATCGGTCTTTTTACTCTTGTCCGCACTCTAAGTCGAACATTTCTCATCCGATTTTCACCAAACTTGAACAAATTGTGTTTGACCATAAGACCTCAGCCAAGTTCGATAACTAGCCAAATTGGTCCAGGCATTTTGGAGTTACGGCTCTTGAATTATCGAAAAATTGGCCTTTTTACTCATGTCCACATTCTTAATCAAAAGTTTCTCATCCGATCTTCACCAAACTTGAACAAAATGTGTTTGACCATGAGACCTCGGCCAGGTTCGATACATAGCCAAATCGGTCCAGGCATTTTGGAGTTACGGCCCTTGAATTATCGAAAAATCAACCTTTTTACTCTTGTCCGCGCTCTAAGTCGAACATTTCTCATCCGATCTTCACCAAACTTGAACAAAATGTGTTTGACCATGAGACCTTAGCCAAGTTAGATAACTAGCCAAATCGGTCCAGGCATTTTAGAGTTACGGCCCTTGAATTACCGAAAAAATCTGTCTGTTTACTCTTGTCCGCTCTCTCAGTCAAACATTTCTCATCCGATCTTCACCAAACTTGAACAAAATGTGTTTGGCCATAAGACCTTACCCAAGTTCGATAACTAGCCAAATCCGCCCAGGCACTTTCGATTTATGGCCCTTGAATTACTGATTGGATCCACTCATCCAGACCATCTAATTGGATCCACTCGTCTAAAACATCTAGAGAAACTAACATTTTTCATAGGGGCAGTTGTGGGAGACATGCGATTTTCTCAAAAGCATCTCTAGTTCTAGTTTGCAGACAGGTTTTTATAAGGTTTTGCATGCAAAGCACTCACACTCAACAATTGAAAGTGTTCAAGCAGAAATCTCTCTGCAGCTTCTGATGGTGCAGGATAAACACCCTTCTTTGCGAACCCAAGTTTGTAGGCCTTTAAAGACTTGTGGTCTTTAATCAGAGACAGAGTGGGCAACCCAAGGAACATTTTTAGGTCCTCTACATTACATTTAAAGCCTACCTTACCAAGGAATACTGGAACAATCTCTGTATCGTCTATTTCACTCTCCTATCTACTATTGGATTAAAATGTTACTTGATGCTGGCAACACAGAACTAGCTTCGTTATCAGAGAACCTTTCATGCAGAAACCTTACCATACCTGCTACAAATGTGTTAGGGACCTCTGTGGTTGAGTGGTTAAGGTCGCTGACTTCAAATCACTTGCCCCTCGGGCCCTCGCCAATGTGGATTTTAGCCTCAATCAGAGCATTG
The DNA here is from genome assembly GCF_021730395.1 of Mercenaria mercenaria. Classification (NCBI taxonomy): domain Eukaryota; kingdom Metazoa; phylum Mollusca; class Bivalvia; order Venerida; family Veneridae; genus Mercenaria; species Mercenaria mercenaria. The sequence continues at coordinate 8,351,237 of NC_069378.1, forward strand.
GATTCTTAATGTGAGGAAGCTATCCGGCTGGCTTACGGAAGGTTGGTGGTTCTAACCAGGTGCCCACTCATGATGAAATAATGCACGAAGGGGCACCTCCACCATTAAAGCTGGAAAGTTGGCATGTAACCTATACCTGTGTCAGTGTAATATTAAATCCAACAAAAACAAACATGTCACAAATGCTATCTGCTTCCTGTCATTGTTTGCTTCATCCCTGATTGTATGGCCTTTTTACTGAAATGACACTGATTGTACTATGGCCTTCTTACTCAAATGCCACTGATTGTACTATGGCCTTCTTACTCAAATGCCACTGATTGTACTATGGCCTTCTTACTCAAATGTCCCTGATTGTATGGCCTTCTTGTTCAAATGACCTTGATTGTATGGCCTTCTTGTTCAAATGTCCCTGATTGCATGGCCTTCTTGCTCAAATGTCCCTGATTGTATGGCCTTCTTGCTCAAATGACACTGATTGTACTATGGCCTTCTTACTCAAATGCCACTGATTGTACTATGGCCTTCTTACTCAAATGACACTGATTGTACTATGGCCTTCTTACTCAAATGTCCCTGATTGTACTGTGGCCTTCTTACTGAAATGTCCCTGATTGTACTGTGGCCTTCTTACTCAAATGACACTGATTGTACTATGGCCTTCTTACTCAAATGACACTGATTGCATGGCCTTCTTACTAAAATGTCCCTGATTGTACTATGGCCTTCTTACTAAAATGTCCCTGATTGTACTATGGCCTTCTTACTCAAATGACACTGATTGTATGGCCTTCTTACTCAAATGACACTGATTGTATGGCCTTCTTACTCAAATGACACTGATTGTATGGCCTTCTTACTCAAATGACACTGATTGTATGGCCTTCTTACTCAAATGACACTGATTGTACTATGGCCTTCTTACTCAAATGACACTGATTGTACTATGGCCTTCTTACTCAAATGACACTGATTGTATGGCCTTCTTACTCAAATGACATTGATTGTATGGCCTTCTTGCTCAAATGTCCCTGATTTTATGGCCTTCTTACTCAAATGTCCCTGATTGTATGGCCTTCTTGTTCAAATGACCCTGATTGTATGGCCTTCTTGTTCAAATGACCCTGATTTTATGGCCTTCTTGTTCAAATGTCCCTGATTTTATGGCCTTCTTACTCAGTGTTGTGTGATGCCGCTCTCACCTACCTGAAGTTCATTTGAAACCTGGGATGTGAAGTTACTCATGAATGTTCCAGACCCGCCCGCTTAGCTCAGTAGGTAAGAGAATTGGTCTACGGATCGCGGGATCGTGAGTTCGATATGGCAGGGTGTATGTTCTCCGTGACTATTTGATACACAACATTGTGTCTGAAATCATTAGTCCTCCACCTCTGATTCATGTGGAGAAGTTGGCAGTTACTTGCGGAGAACAGGTTTGTACTGGTACAGAATGTTAGGTTAACTGCCCACAGTTACATGACTGGAATACTGTTGAAAAACGGCATTAAACCCAAAACAAACAAACAAACAAACAGGAATGTTCCATCTTTGCTTTCCACAAAACACACAACACAGTCCGTAGCTTATATTCTGTATAATTTCAGTCAATAACTTTTAGCTCACCTGAGCACGAAGAGCTCTAGGTGAGCTTTTGTGATTGCCCTGTGTCCATCGTCCGCCATCCGTTCGTCTGTCGTCAACAGTTTGAGTGTTAACACTCTAGAGTTCACAATTTTGGCCTAATCTTAATGAAACTTGGTCAGAATGTTACCCTCAATAAAATCTTGGATAATTTTGATATTGAGTCATCTGGGGTTAAGAACTAGGTCACCAGGTCAAATGAAAGGAAAAGCTTGTAAACACTTGGCCCAATCTTAATGAAACGTGGTCAGAATGTTACCCTCAATAAAATCTTGGACAAGTCTGATATTTGGTCATCTGGGGAGGGGGAACTAGGTCACCATGTAAAATCAAAGGTAAAGCTTGTTAACACTGTAGAGGTCACAATTTTCACCCAATCTTAATGAAACTTATGTCAGAATATTACCCTCAACAAAATTTTGGATGAGTTGATATTAGGTCATCTAGGGTCAAAAACTAGGTCACCAGGTCAAATCAAAGGAAAAGCTTGTTAACACTGTAGAGTCCACATTTATGACTGTATCTTTATGAAACTTAGTCGGAATGTTAATCATGATGATCTCAATGTTCAGTTTGAATCCAGGTCATGTAGGGTCAAAAACTAGGTCACTGGGTCAAATCAAAGGAAAAGCTAGTTAACACCCTAGAGGCCACATTTATGACCATATCTTAGTGAAACTTGGCCAGAATGTTAATCTTGATGATGTATAGGTCAAGGTCAAATCTGGGTCAGGTGGGGTCAGATCAAAGGAAAAGCTTGTTAACACTCTAGAGGCCACATTTATGACTGTATCTTCATGAAACTTAGTCAGAATGTTCATCTTAATGATCTTAAGGTCAAGTTCGAATCTGGGTCATATGGGGTCAAAAACTAGGTCACCGGGTCAAATCAAAGGAAAAGTTAGTAAACACTTTAGAGGCCACATTTATGACCATATCTTAATGAAACTATCTTGATGATCTTTAGGTCAATAGGTCAGGTGAGCGATACAGGGCCTTCATGGCCCTCTTGTTTTATCTTATAGCTCTAATTTTCTTTGAGTAAAAATCCAATGTTTAACCAAATTAAATATTTCAAGATTAATATGAAGTCAACACAAATTCCATGTTACTTTTCCCAAGACTACATTAAGACATCTTTTTTGCTGTTTTATTTGGTAGTAATTATATTTGTTAATAAACTCTTCCATTTTTACAGTTGTCCATGCTCTAACTTGAGCAGTTCTTATCCTGGTAAATGATCACAAAATTTGGTCAGAATGTTTATTGGCAATCTAACTCCTCCAGGTTTGATAACCAGTGGTCCAGGAATTCTTTAGAGTTATGGCCTGTGAATTACTCAAAATTCTTAAGGTTGATAGTGAGTAAACCAAATTTATACAGATTAAAACTTGGTAAAATTTGATAACTAGCCAGACCGGATAAGAATTTTTTCTCAGATTTGACTCTTAATATATAGAAGTGTATCTCTATCAGATCTTAGTTGAAATTGGTAACCAACAATTTTGAATAAATTTCTGCAGAACTACAGCCCTTTGAGTTTGTCAAAATTACAAAAAATTATAGTGTCCACTTAATTATTGAGTGGCGGTATTTAAAAAATCAAAAATTATTTTCCAACTTACAGATGTTTTGCTATTTTCATAAATTAAGTTAATTTCTATAGATATTTGTTAAAATCCATTTTTTTCCAGTTTAACCCTTAGCCTGCTGGCGGCAAGTTATTCTGCCTTTGCGACCAGTGCAGACCAAGATCAGCCTGCACATCTGTGCAGTCTGATCATGGTTTGCACTGTTCGCCATTCAGTCAGTATCTTTTTGGTAAACACCCCTTTTAACAGTTAATGGTACTGTCCAAGTTGAAAGATGGACCAGTCCATTATAGAGATATAGCAGGGTAAGGGTTAAACAATTAGCAATGCTATATTCTCCAAATCCACAGGTTTTGGTGGTACTCCTGTTTTCATGAAGAAAGTTCTCTAAGTGAAGTTCATATTGTTCTACTATTGCTGTATTTGATATGAAGTTATTTATCACAATTGGTTGTGGTCAGTTTTAATTAGGGATGAATATTCCACAGGGGTAGTTTTTAAATAGAATTATATGAACTTATTTTATGTCTTCTATGTAGGGACACAGCATATCATTAGGAATGGTAACCTTTCAGATTAATTTAATGAAACTGCAAAAAATACTTAGAAATGATACAGATACTTGTGGAAGCTTAACTTTAACCTTATATCAAAAATGATAAATTTGCATTTTTTTGGCAATTTTCCTTCTTTACACATTCATGGTCTAACATTTTATTAAATGACCGAGTAAAGCTTTTCTGATTGGATCTGCATTTCAACATTTTCCAAAGATTATATTTTTTCCTGTGTTTAAAAAATTATATAGTTTTGCAAAATTGTAGGTTTTGAATAGTGACCATTGTTACAGTTTTTATGCAAACCATCCTTTGCTCATACTGATAAATCTGCAATTTTTTAATGCTCCCAAAGGGAGGCATATTAGTTTTCAACAGTACTGTCCGTCCGTACATTTATTAGTTTGTTTTGTTTGTCACAACGTTAATTTTTTGTATGAAGGCACTTTACTCACGAACCACTGCACCCAAGACCTTCAGACTTCACATGCTGATAGTATTTATTGAGTATAACCCCTACTGATTTTGGGGTCACCAGGTCAAAGGTCAAGGTCACTAGGTCAAAGGTCAAGGCATTGCTTGGCATTTGTCACCATTAGTGGCAGCTCTTGTCCATATATATAATACAGTTGATATAATCCACAGTAGAAATGTTCCATTATGATTTATAAAGCCGAATCATTAGTCCTCCACCTCTGATAATTCATGTGGGGAAGTTGGCAGTTACTTGCGGAGAACAGGTTTGTACTGGTACAGAATCCAGGAACACTGGTTAGGTTAACTGCCCGCCGTTACATGACTGAAATACTGTTGAAAAACGGCATTAAACCCAAAACAAACATACAAACAAACAAATTGTCATGGCGTAGCACACCATAGAGTTTGGAGGCATGTACATACATATCTATAGAAAGCAGTCAGAATGGTAACATTTGTTGTGGTCGCTTGTGTCTTTTAGAACTGTAAAGCCTGTCTTGCTGAAGGGTTTGACTGTGCTTTCAGTGTTGAGTTGTTCATATGCCTGTGTTGGTGAAGAGTTTGACTGCATTAGATGTTGAGTTGCTTATTTATGACCATTGAGACCACTGTTTCTTGATGAAGTACAGTGTGTGCTTGTCAAAGTTACATTGAGGCATTGGTTGAGAGGGTAGGACGCTTGCCTATGGGGCAAAGGCTCCGGGTTCGATTCCTTGCTACTCCCATTGCAATATATCTTTTGACAATGCACTTATCTTTATGAAAGTCCACATTCTTGTAAAAAGGTACCAGCAGATGTCTGGATATATGGTAAAAAATTGTCTTAACTGATACTGGTGATGCTACAAAGTCTGTTTTGCTTTATAAATCTGTATGTGAACATATTTTACTGAAGGAACAAAGTCCTAATTTATCTAAGATATTAAAACAATTTGCAGAATAGTCAAAGTGTAGTTAGTGCCAGCAGACAAGACAAGACCCAAGTGACAGGAATTGATTTTCTAGAGGTTATGGATGGTACCTTAAAACAATAGCCATACACATTGAAGATACGTCTCCCCAGAGTGGGTGGGGAGACAATATGGTTTAGATATAATTGGTAACAGTAGCCAGCTAGACAGACAGACAGTCAGACAGACAGACTAATCTGGGAAAATGTGGTTTTTAACTGTTGAGGGTTAACTTATAACAGTTGAGACAAGATAGCTTGTGCAGTGGGGATTGGGGGATATTTGTCATATTACACTAATTATGGTCAAATGGAGGAGAATGCATTGTTAATTAATTTTGGGGAAAATAAGGATCTAAATAGCTTAAAATGTTTAAAACCAGATAATGTTGTTGACACATCTTGATAGGTAATTTTGTTGCTTAGTCAAATGTCAACTTCCTTGTAATGGTCTGCTGTTTCGTTTTTCTGCCAGATGTGCGGCATATCAGTTTTTTTTAGCTCACCTGAGCAAAAAGTGCTCATGGTGAGGTATTGTGATCACGCTGTATCCGTCATCTGTCATGAGTGTGTCCGTCCATCATGTCGTCCGTCCGTTGTCCACATCTGTGTTTAAACAACATCTTCTCCAAAACCAATGAATGGATTTTGGTGAAACTTGGCCATGATGTTCCTTGGATTGTCTTCTACCAAAATTATTAAAACGGTTCCACTTGGATGCACATAGCTAGGGGCTGCCAGAGCTAAGAATTAAAAAAAACAACTTCAAACAACATCTCCTAAACCAATGGTCCGATTTTGAAATAATTTCACACAAATGGTCCTTATGTCACCCTCTACCAAGATTATTCAAATTATACCAATTCCTAAAAACATGGCCGCCAGAGGGCGTGGTCACTTTTCCCTATATGTATATAGTCGAAACTTTAAAAATCTTCTTGTATGAAACTGCTTGCCTGATTTTAGAATAATTTTAGACAAATGGTTCTTGTGTGACCCTCTACCAAGAGTGTTCAAATTATTTCGATTCGTCAAAAAACATGGCTGCCAGAGGACATGGTCACTTTTCCCTATATGTATATAGTGGAAACTTTAAAAATCTTCTTGTGTGAAACTGCTGGGCTGATTTTAGAATAATTTGACACAAATGCTCCTCATGTGACCCTGTACCAAGATTGTTCAAATTATTTTGATTCACAGTGTGCGACATTAACTTTTTAACACCGTAGCCCCATTGGACTTCCAATCTTTTGTAGCCCGACAGAATTTTTCGTAGCCCCACCAATTTTTTTGCTCAAGAAGGAACAAGACTTTCAGTCTAGTAATGTTTTATTTTCTTTCAATATACCGCTGAATATTGATATATTTCAGAAATTTGTATGAATTTTTCAGAATTGATTTCGAAATCTGAAACAGTGTTCACAAAATTGTGCAGAAAGTCAAAGACACAGAGTCGTGAAACGAGATCTAAACACCTTTGTATACAAGAAATAGCTTGGCAGTAGACTGACCCGGGGTCTCGCTATGCCCATTATTTTTTTGGGGGGAGAAGTCAATTCTCCCTCAAACTGATTTAAGGAGAAGTGGGGAGACTTTAGGGAGAAGTTGGAAGACTCTATCAATTTTTATATTTCTACCTCGACGCTGTGAATTGATTCGATGACCATTCATTTTCTTAGTGACATTTTTCCATACACAGTGATAATTGTTTCAATAAAAAGTTCTGAAAAAAAACTTTCCTATTCAAGACGGTGCTGAATCTAACACGCCGATTTTTTGGTGCTGTATCGTGTAATATATGAATGCAGGATGAAAAGTTGTTTATTATTAATACCGAGTCACCACTTGTGTGAACAGTTTCTCATTCGAATAAAACTGAAAGTAAACTGTGTCAAACCTAGAAATACATATTCAAATCCTTTCATCCATCAAAGTCAGTTTTACGAAGTTAATACTTTACATGTCGTTCTTTTACCATGGATACCAAATAATTGTGTCTATACTTCCAATTAATCGCATATGTAATTGACAATTTCTTTAGAAAATGACTCGCACGTGTTGACAATTAAATGCTTAGTGTCAAAGACCTAACCGCAGTGCTGATTGGCCTATTACAATTGCCTCTGGTGAAACCGATAATTTGATTCACTTTCACACTTCTCGTGAAAATCTCACAAGTACCTGAAGTGGGCAGAGCCTAAACTATGCTATCGGCGTGTGTGTATGTGTATTCAATGCACATATGACATGGTGCAAATTGTCAAAAGTTTAGCGGGTGCGCATCAAAAAAAAATCGGGCGACTTGAATTCGCTTTGAGAATAGATTTGAGCGAAATTTGAAGCTTCAAAGCAACTATTTTGCTTCCACGTTTGCAATGATCTTTTTGGTAAATTTATTCCTCAGAATTTTTCATAGCCCGATGGGCTACGGTCTGCTGATTTTCTGTCGCCCGAGCCGATTTTTCGTAGCCATTGGCGATCGGGCTACCGTTAATGTCGCACACTGGATTCATCAAAAAACATGGCTGCCAGAGGGCATGGCCACTTTTCCCTGTATGTATATAGTGGAAACTTTAAAAATCTTCTTGTTTGAAACTGCTTGCCCGATTTTAAAGTAGTTTTAGACAAATGGTTCTTGTGTGACCCTCTACCAAAATTGTTCAAATTATTCCGATTCATCAAAAAACATGGCTGCCAGGGGGCGAGGTCACTTTCCTTCTCTGAATTTATAATAGCTCGAGCCTTGATATTTGGCATGTGATATCAGATTTGTAATGTTTACCATAATTGTTCAAATTATTGCCCAAGGTTCAAAAGTGTGTGTGACATGTATATAATATAGGCTAACAGAAGAAACCTAACTCTGTACTTATACAAACACGCTTGAAGCCGTGTACACAGGTGAGCGCTTTAGGTTCAATGACCCTCTTGTTCATTATTTTTGTTCTTTATTTTACCCTGAGTAATCAATTTAACTTTTTCTCTGTGATATATGACCTTTTTGTGTCGATTCGCCGTAAAACCCAACACGTTCATTCATTCATTATTTTACCCTGAATATACAAATGTTTTACATTAAACATGTGGGACACAAAAAGAGTACAAAAGCATATCAAAAGTAAACCTTAACAGTGCCCTCAATCCACTTTATTTTTACTTTTTATTATTTGGCCCAAATGCCTAGGATAGCAGAATGTTTTTTTGTTATTTTGAAAGACAAAAGGGAATAAAAGGGAGATTTAAAAAGTAGTGTTTTTGATAGTGTACAATAAAACATTGCCTTGTTGTTTTAACATAAAAAAGTGTACACATGTACTACATGTTTGTAAGTTGGAAAATGTATATTTTTAGCTCGACTATTCGAAGAATAAGTAGAGCTATCCTACTCACCACGGCGTCCGGTGTCGGCGTTGGCGTCACACCTTGGTTAAGTTTTTCGTACCAGTCCACATTTTGACAAAGTCTTTTGAGATAAAGCTTTGAAACTTTCAACACTTGTTTACCATCATCATGGCCAGTTATAGGCAAGAGCACATAACTCCATCAAGGATTTTGGCTGAATTATGGCCCCTTTTGACTTAGAAATCATGGTTAAGTTTTTCGTACCAGTTCATATTTTTTGTAAAGTGTTTGACATATGGCTTTGAAACTTTTATCACTTGTTTAGTATAATAGTCTCTATCTGTAGGAAAGAGAACATATTGACTCTGTCATCTATTTTGGCTGAATTATGGCCCTTTTTGGACTTTGAAATTGGTTCTGTTTTCATACAAGTCCATGTTTTGTCAAAACTATTTGACATATGGCTTTTAAACTTTGAACACTTGCTTATCATTATGATTTACATCTGTAGGCAAGAGTACATAACTATTTTGACTGAATTATGGCCCTTTTTGGACTTTGAAATTTGCTCATATATTGCCGTTTAGTGCAAGACTTATCGAAATCAAAGTAATACAGGAACATTGTTTGTCTAATCTATTTATTTCTTTTGTCTGAATATCCGTGGAAATATTTTGACCCCATTCTTCAATCAATTCTTCGAATAGTCGAGTGCGCTGTCATCAGACAGCTCTTGTTTTATTTTTTGTGAGTATTTTTTTTCCAAATTGGAGGAAAAAAGATACTATTAAGAGTGGGGAATAGGGTCATATTTCTGTCCTGAAATACATCAAAATGAGGGCTTCGCTTCTTCAAATATTATCAACAATGATCTTTAAACATTTCTGCTTTGCCTTATTCAAGTAATGATAATATATACAGTTTTTGGATACAATTTTTAGACACAACATCCCCTTATATGCAGTGAAATATGTACATTTATTATGGAAATTTGCACTCATAAAAGTAGAGAATAACCCTAAGCCCTTTTTACACCAGGAAAACGATCTGTTTATAGAATTGTTGAGTGAATCCTCATCTCATTGCAATGGAAAAGTAAGCTATGTTTGTTAAATGCTATGCAGGATAACACAGTCATGCATCTAACAATCCGGAAATTGATTTCTTTGATTTTCTCATATTTCTATTTTATCTTTACATAGACTATTCAGACTGTTGATCATTGTAGTAATTATGCATGCTTTTTTTCATATAAGATACCCATACATTTGCTTCAAGAAAATGAAAAGTAAAAAAGGGTGTTGAATAGTATGCAGTGAAATGCAAGTCACCTGAAGTCAGGTACCCTCATATTGCCGCATTTCAAAAAGCGGTCTGCAGAATAGACACCCTACTTTCGTTTTCAAGTAAACAACTCAAAAAATGCAAATATAAACATGAAAAGTGTCTTATTTTATGTAAAATACATTCCACAAATGAAATAATGCCCATTTAGCCCCTGGTTTAATCGAAAATGCGCTAAAAATAGAAAAATTTGGATCTGTTACAGACTTTTTTCAGTTACAACATGGAAGCACATTTTTTACCAAATTACTGCTGTATAACCTATCAAAAGTACCCACAGAAGTTGTCTGCTCTCTATATTGAGCAGTTCTTATCCAGTGTACACTAAATGTAGTCAGAATAATTATGGTTTTTATGTCTTGGTCAAGTTCAATAATCCCTCTTAGTGTCTCCAGAGTAACAGCTTGTGAATTACACAAAATTGCGAAAATTGAGTGTTTCACAGTTCAATAACTTGAGCAGTTCTTTATATATTTCACTTCCATTGTATACCCATATATTATACAGTGCATAGTTCTATATATGCTTCACTCCCTTGTATACCCATGTGTGATACAGTGCATTGTTCATATATGCTTCACTCCCTTGTATACCCGTGTGTGATACAGTGCATTGTTCATAATATACTTAATTCATTTCTATACCCATGACTGTGTGATACAGTGCATTGTTCATATATGCTTCACTCCCTTGTATACCCATGAGTGATACAGTGCATCATTCATATATGCTTCACTCCCTTGTATACCCATGTGTGATACAGTGCATTGTTCATATATGCTTCACTCCCTTGTATACCCATGTGTGATACAGTGCATTGTTCATATCAAACTTCAGGAAAGTTGGAAAAAATGGCAGGACATTTGGTCCAGCAATGCCTAAGAATCTGCCGGACCGAAGAAAATGTCAGTGTATGCCTATGTTGCTTTTCTCCATCATATACAAGCCAGGGGTGAATTTTAGTCCATTTCTCATTAAATATTTAGTCAACCCTCTTATTTTCGTACATTTGTTTCCTTTCACTACCACTGTTGGGCGTTAATTTACGTTTCTTTCCCGGTTCTGCCCTGGCATAATTATGCCCCCCTTCGAAGAAGGAGGGGTATATTGTTTTGCAGATGTCTGTCGGTAGGTCGGTCGGTCGGAATGTACACCAATCCGTTTCCGGATGATAACTCGAGAACGCTTGGGCCTAGGATCATGAAAGTTGATAGGGAGGTTGGTCATCACCAGCAGATGACCCCTATTGATTTTGAGTTCTGTATATCAAAGGTCAAGGTCACAGTGACCCTGAATAGTAAAACGGTTTCCGGATGATAACTCAAGAACACTTCGGCCTAGGATCATGAAAGTTGATAGGGAGGTTGGTCATGACCAGCAGATGACCCCTATTGATTTTAAGGTCAGTACGTTAAAGGTCAAGGTCACAGTGACCCTGAACAGTTAAACGGTTTCCGGATGATAACTCAAGAACGCTTAGGCCTAGGGTCACAAAAGTTTATAGGGAGGTTGGTCATGACCAGCAGATGACCCCTATTGATTTTGAGGTCAGTGTGTCAAAGGTCAAGATCACAGTGACCAGGAACAGTAAAATGGTTTTCGGGCAATAACTCAAGAACACTTGGGCCTATTATCAAGAAAATTGATAGATAGGTTGGCCATGACCAGCAGATGACCCCTATTGATTTTGAGGTCATTAGATCAAAGGTCAAGGTCACATTGGCCAGGAACAGTTAAACGGTTTCTGATCTTCTTGTCCAAAACCATAGGGCCTAGGGCTTTGATATTTGGTATGTAGCAAAATCTAGTGGTCCTCTACCAAGATTGTTTAGATTATTTCCCTGGGGTAAAATATGGCCCCACCCCGGGGATCACATGGTTTATATAGACTTATATAGGGAAAAACTTTGAAAAACCTCTTGTCCAAAACCACAGGGCCTAGGGCTTTGATATTTTGTATATGACATCATCTAGTGGTCCTCTACTAAGAGTTTTCAAATTATTCCCCTAGGGTCAAATATGGCTCCGCCCTAGGGGTCACATGGTTTACATAGACTTATTAGGGAAAAACTTTGAAAATCTTCTTGCCCACAAAGACTATGGCTTTGATATTTTGTAATGTAGCATCATCTAGTGGTTCTCTACCAAGTTTGTTCAAATTATCCCTCTAGGGTCAAATATGCCCCGCCCCAGGGGTCGGTCACATGGTTCATATAGACTTATATAGGGAAAAACTTAGAATCTTCATGTCCATAACTAACATCATTCAAATTTGGACCACATGTATAGTTTTGAGTGGCAAGATGAACCTTGACATGAGTTGACCTTGATCTTGACCTAGTGACCTACTTTCACATTTCTGTAACTACAGCCTTCAAATTTGGACCACATGCATAGGTTTGTGTATGGAAAAAAACTTTGACCTTGTTATTGACCTAGTGACCTACTTTCACATTTTTGAAGGTGCATTTCAAATTTGAACCACAAGCATAGTTTTGTGTACTGAAATGAACTTTGATCTTGAGATTGACCTAGTGACCTACTTTCACATTTCTGAAGGTACAGGCTTCAAATTTGGACCACTTGCATAGTTTTGTTCCGAAATAAAATTTGACCATGTTTTTGACCTAGTGACCTACTTTCACATTTCTCAAGCTACAGCCTTCAAATTTGAACCACATGCATAGTTTTGTGTACCAAAATAAACTTTGATCTTGAGATTGACCTAGTGACCTACAGTGAAACACCGCTCGCTCGAGCATCGATGACTCGAGCACCCGGGCTCGCTCGAGCAATTCATGTGGTCCTGGCCGATTTCCTTCTATTTTCTATGTGAAATTACCATGGCTGGGTTGAGCATCGATAACTCGATCGCTCGAGCATGACACCTGATCCCTGTGTATTAATTTACTCTTTGTTGCTTATGGCAAACTCGAGCAGAGGTGTCAAAAATTTTCACACCTTCGGCGGTCAGAATGTATCGGTTAATTTAAAATTTTCGCACGTCGTGAGAATTGCATGGTCTATTCCCCGACTATCTTAAATGTTTGTTTGTCGGTATATTTGTTCTGATAATGAGATTAATTATTGATGTAAGGTGGAAGAAAAATTTTATTGATCAAAATTGTTATTAATTATTAATTTTTTCTGTGGGATCGATAAGATAATTATGAGATCTTAATATTGTAATCAACAGTTGTTTGCATGCAAATAAAGGAAATAATATAGCCTTTTCATAAAATTGAGATGATAATTATGAGATCTTAATTTGGAGAAGAAAATTGCGAATTCGGTTACAGTATTTCAAATAAAAAAAAATGTCTTAGCTGTTTCTTCACATGTGCCATTTACGATCTATCATAAATAACGTTTGTAATACGTTTTTTGAAAATGTCACAAGTGTGTTATTATTACGCATCACCGTTTCCTCTGCAAATGGTCTCGATGACAATTGGTAAAACAAACTTCAATTTTTTTCATATGTTGGTCAATGTTTGGGTCGCTTGAAACCATGGATAACTTGAGCATTTTGCCCATCCCCTTGCGACCTCGAGCGAGCGGTGTTTCACCTGACTTTCACACTTTTGAAGCTACAGGCTTCAGATTTGGACCGCATGCATATTTTTGTGTTCTGAACTGAAATTTGACATTGATTTTTACCTATTACCTACTTTCACATTTCTCAAGCTGCAGCCTCCAAATTTGAAGCACATGCATGGTTCTGTCTACCGAAATGAACTTTGACCTTGAAATTGATCTAGTGACCTACTTTCACATTTCTCAAGCCACAGCTTTCAAATTTGGACCACATACACATTGTTTTGTACCGAAATGAAAACTGACCTTGATTTTGACCTTGAGCTAGTCTTGAAATTTGGAACATTCAAAAATGGCTCAGTGGATGGCACCAAGATCACTCTGTAATCTCTTGTTAGGTTAATAGGTTAAAGGTCAAGGTCAGAATAAACCAGAATGGTAAAACTTTTGTTTACAGTGAGCATATAATTTCAGTTTCTTGTGCAATTACTGAATGCATCAAGGGGGGCATTTCGTGTTCGACGAGCTCTTGTTATGTTAGTGACGCCATTTTGATATGTTGTCCGAGATGTTGTGGTTCTCGGGGTACGATAAATGCCAGTCAGTCGGACCGCATTCGGATTAAGAAACCACGGACCGCATTAAAATTTTCCGGTCATGTCCGTCGGACCGACGACTTTCAGGAAGTCTGCATATATGCTTCACTCCCTTGTATACCCCAGGGCTCCAGGTAAGATGCGTATTAGCGTAAATTACGCTTTGAAATAATGCATTTACGCATGTTTGCTAATTTTTTAGCGTATAAAAACGTACACGAAATTACAGAAACGCATGCAATGACTTTTTACTAGCGTAAACAAAATCTGAATCGTCTGGATGCTTTACATAACAGAGCACGATCGGCATTCATTCTGCCACAATGGACGTACACAGGCATTGAATGGTACTCTATAAACCTAGATTAAACTATATTATACACTCAATGCGTGGGTAAATCAAATTGTTGGGAATTAATATTGATGGTAAGGTAGTGTATTTTAAAGCGGTGTTGATTTAAAATATCAACTTCCGGTGTGGAGTAAACAAAAACATGTCTCTTTCACGTTTCTTCACTTCATACATTCTGCGTAGCACATTTATTCACTTCATACATTCTTAGAAAGAGGTCGCATTCTTTAAACCAACAAAAAATGATTCCAAAAACATGGTTAAAGGTATATTGAATAATCTATTGGATTTGGCAGTGAGTGTGAAGCCAAAGCAAGCCAATGGAGAAAAAGAAGCAAAAACTTGAATGCTGAATTGAAACTGAACTGCAAACAAAGTCATGGGTGTTACACCCAATAAATATTTTATAAAACTTATTTCTTTTTTATTTCTCATTTACAAATTTTCAGGAGTAAAATTACTCCTAGTAATTTCAGATTTTACCATTTTACTCATTCGCAAAAATTATGATGAGTAAATACTCATAGGCCAAAAAAATTATCTGGAGCCCTGATACCCATGTGTGATACAGTGCACTGTTCATATATGCTTCACTCCCTTGTATGCCCATGTGTGATACAGTTCATCATTCATATATGCTTCACTCCCTTGTATACCCATGGGTGATACAGTGCATCTTTCATATATGCTTCACTCCCTTGTATACCCATGTGTGATACAGTCACCGGCAGCATTGTTCATATATGCTTCACTCCCTTGTATACCCATGTGTGATACAGTGCATTGTTCATATATGCTTCACTCCCTTGTATGCCCATGGGTGATACAGTGCATCATTCATATATGCTTCACTCCCTAGTATTCCCATGGGTTAAACATAGCATCTATTGGTGCTAATCAATCGTCTTGTTATTCTGTTTTTCCATCCCATTTAAAGAGGATATCATGTATTACAAAGGCTACAGCAAAAAACAAAATGTGGAACATCTGCATACTGCTAGGTGTTTTCCAGAGGTGCCTCTTTTACAAGCTCTACTGTTAGGGATCTTTTGCCTGATCTTACAGTCAGTTCCCAAATGTTCTAACCCATGTTAAAAGTTTACTCCTAGACAAGGAGGCAACACTGTCACTGTTCATGGTGTTCAGCACTTTTTGGATCACCATCTCTGTATCTTTTTGAGAATACTTAATTATATGACCTGATCGTATGACTCTTCATCACCACGACCCCTATTTTCACATGTAGGGAAAACTTAAAGCAGTAAATATCAAGGATTCTTCTTGGGGTTTTATAATATACTTCAAAGCCAAATACTTTAAGTCTTCCACATGTAAAATACCTCTAAGCAAAATACTTGAAGTCTTCCTCATATAAAAATACCTCAAAGCCAAATTCTTGAAGTCTCTCACATATAAAACACCTCAAAGACAAATGCTTGAAGTCTCTCACATATAAAACACCTCAAAGACAAATGCTTGAAGTCTCTCACATATAAAACACCTCAAAGCCAAAAGCTTGAAGTCTTCCACATATAAAATACCCAGAAAGCTAAATTCTTGAAATCTTCCACATATAAAATACCTCAAAGCCAAAATATTATTATTAGTTTAATGTTTGAAGTCTCCCCCATATGAAATACCTCAAAGCCAAATACTTGAAGTCTTCCTCATGTAAACTATCTTGAAGTTAAGTGCTTGAAATCTCCCACATATGAAATTCCTCAAAGCCAAATACTTGAAGTCTTCCTCATGTAAACTATCTTGAAGTTAAATGCTTGAAGTCTCCCACATATGAAATACCTCAAAGCCAAATACTTGAAGTCTTCCTCATGTAAACTATCTTGAAGTTAAATGCTTGAATGAAGTCTCCCACATATGAAATACCTCAAAGCCAAATACTTGAAGTCTTCCTCATGTAAACTATCTTGAAGTTAAATGCTTGAATGAAGTCTCCCACATATGAAATACCTCAAAGTCAAATACTTGAAGTCTTCCTCATGTAAACTATCTTGAAGTTAAATGCTTGAATGAAGTCTCCCACATATGAAATACCTCAAAGCCAAATACTTGAAGTCTTCCTCATGTAAACTATCTTGAAGTTAAATGCTTGAAGTCTCCCACATATGAAATACCTCAAAGCCAAATACTTGAAGTCTTCCTCATGTAAACTATCTTGAAGTTAAATGCTTGAAGTCTCCCACATATGAAATACCTCAAAGCCAAATACTTGAAGTCTTCCTCATGTAAACTATCTTAAGTTAAATGCTTGAAGTCTCCCCCATATGAAATACCTCAAAGTCAAATACTTGAAGTCTTCCTCATGTAAACTATCTTGAAGTTAAATGCTTGAATGAAGTCTCCCACATATGAAATACCTCAAAGCCAAATACTTGAAGTCTTCCTCATGTAAACTATCTTGAAGTTAAATGCTTGAAGTCTCCCACATATGAAATTCCTCAAAGCCAAATACTTGAAGTCTTCCTCATGTAAACTATCTTGGAAGTTAAATGCTTGAAATCTCCCCCATATGAAATACCTCAAAGCCAAATACTTGAAGTCTTCCTCATGTAAACTATCTTGAAGTTAAATGCTTGAAATCTCCCCCATATGAAATACCTTAAAGCCAAATACTTGAAGTCTTCCTCATGTAAACTATCTTGAAGTTAAATGCTTGAAATATCCCCCATATGAAATACCTCAAAGCCAAATACTTGAAGTCTTCCTCATGTAAACTATCTTGAAGTTAAATGCTTGAATGAAGTCTCCCACATATGAAATACCTCAAAGCCAAATACTTGAAGTCTTCCTCATGTAAACTATCTTGAAGTTAAATGCTTGAAATCTCCCCCATATAAAATACCTCAAAGCCAAATACTTGAAGTCTTCCTCATGTAAACTATCTTGAAGTTAAATGCTTGAAATCTCCCCCATATGAAATACCTCAAAGCCAAATACTTGAAGTCTTCCTCATGTAAACTATCTTGAAGTTAAATGCTTGAAATCTCCCCCATATGAATTACCTTAAAGCCAAATACTTGAAGTCTTCCTCATGTAAACTATCTTGAAGTTAAATGCTTGAAATCTCCCCCATATGAAATACCTCAAAGCCAAATACTTGAAGTCTTCCTCATGTAAACTATCTTGAAGTTAAATGCTTGAATGAAGTCTCCCACATATGAAATACCTCAAAGCCAAATACTTGAAGTCTTCCTCATGTAAACTATCTTGGAAGTTAAATGCTTGAAATCTCCCCCATATAAAATACCTCAAAGCCAAATACTTGAAGTCTTCCTCATGTAAACTATCTTGAAGTTAAATGCTTGAAGTCTCCCACATATGAAATACCTCAAAGCCAAATACTTGAAGTCTTCCTCATGTGAACTATCTTGGAAGTTAAATGCTTGAAATCTCCCACATATAAAATACCTAAAAGCCAAATATATAATACCTCAAAGCTAAAATGCTTGAAGTCATCCACTTACAAAATACCTCAAAGCAACATGCTCGGCGTATTCCACATACTGTGAAATCATTAATACTCGTGGGGGACTAATTTTGGTGGATGAGTCAGCTCATGAAATATAATCCCAACGAACCTGTAAAACTACCATTCATTTTTTGTTCAAAAGTTGAAATCAGCGAATTCATATCCCTACGAAATTGCCGTTTTGACCAAAACCACGAAATTTCTTGTCCACAAAATTAATTGATTTTACAGTAAATAACACCTTTAAGTTTTCCACATATAAAATACTTTCAAGCAAAGCTTTTAAAGGTAATTCAAATACCGATTGGTTGGTTAACTGATTGCAAAGTTTTATGAAGACTACTGAGCTACTATTTGATCCAGCTTCGATTTGATCTATTCTAGATTGTGTTTGTATTGTTAGCAAATCATATCCTCCTCATCTGTTGTCAACAAGTTGAGTGTCAAGAGGTCACAATTTTTGTCCAATCTTAATGAAACCTGGTCAGAATGTTGCCCTCAATAAAAAAATTGGACGACTGTTCCTTATCAGAGGTGCCTCTCTTATAAGCTAATGTCTGACGATCTTAAATCATTTGTCAATAGTCAAAATAATTTTAAATATAAAAAGCAAATCTGGAATCTCATAGTATGCTATCAGTATTACCAAACATCTCCAAAATATATGAAATGCTGAAGCACCTTTATATAGTTTTAATTACTAGTTTAAAAACCATGAAACAAACTGAGATTATTTTACTCAATTATTTTAGAAAGCATGAATCTTTTACAATTTTGATGATAACGTCAAAAGAAAATGAAATTTAAGTTTTTTGAATTTATATTGATTGAAATATTTAAAAATCATTTGGTCTGGAAGCGACATATATGAAAAAAATTGAATTGCCCATTTCTATATACATAATGCATGTACTTTATCAACGAATACTTGTAAATTGAAATTGTAAATTAAAAAGAAACGAAACCTGTTTTCTCGTTCTATAAAGTTTGAAAATTGATCCAAAATGTGCAAACGAAATGAGAATATAAATGAAAAAATAGCGTACCCTTTCGATGCTAGCTACCGTCATCCTACAAATATAACACGCACATTTTTTACAGAGATTCTGGTCTCGAAGAACCGATGCGTTCTATATATGGGGATAGAAAAAGACCAAACATTTCCCCCGACTCAAAAATTAAGAAAATCGATCTTTGTTTACACCGCGTACCTTTATATTGAAGAGAATTCAAGGAGAGTAAATACCAATGACTCGGGCATAGCTAATAGCTGGTATCAGGACCCGGCGTCTTAAATTACTTTTGTATAAAATGTAAAATTTAGGGCTCACGTAAAATCTTAAGATATCATAAATAAATGCTGTTTTTCATTAAAATATATTTTACAGCGCATTTCTGTAACTGATCATTAAGTTTTTAACAAGACCTGTGTAAAACTTTCCCGGCGTGTTTTCACAGATTTTGCATTAAAATACTTGACACTCCATATCAGGTAGCCCGGATATTGATTATCTAGTCTTCAAACATAATTTTGATAGTTGTCTATAATCCTCTACTTGTTCATCGAGAAATTCACGCCCGAGGCATTACTTATCTTAACCTACTGTCACAATCTGCAAATAATTAACCGTTTAATCATACCCGGAGGCAAATGTAAACATGTGCATGCGAGATTTTAGACTGATCCAGTATGATCATAGTCACTGATCCGTAATGTTCAAATCAATTTGCAGACCAATCTTAAAATTACGTCATTTTACTGCCACATGCCAAAGTGTACTTTCGTTTTCACTGGCGTCAGTATTCATGGAGTGATCAGAGGATGTGGCAGTTTATTGCTTACACAGAGTTTATGCTTTTCAATTTAAATACTTGCACAACATGCAAAAACTTCGACAATGATTTAGCAAAAACTGGCGAGTTCGTAGAAACTATAGCAAATTTCGGACAAACATAAATTTGGATAAGTGATTTAAGTGGATATAAACATTTTTCCAGAATTCTGCTGATATTTTTTCACTGTGTCCTATACACGAGTGTGACCTATAATCAGCCGATTACGGTATACCTGGAATCCACCCATGAAACGTGTCCTGGTGTTCAGATTTCAATTCTATGTTAAACTAAGCAAAATCAAAGTCAAGGTTATTCCAAAATATATACATTTGATGCTTCAGTATATATGGAAATACATATATGAAATAAAATATATGAAATGAAAACAACAGTACATCTAAATCTTCAAGCATATTTCTATCTATCTATCTATCTATCTATCAGATCGGATCGGATCTTGATCTTGATCTTGATCTATTTGTGCATATTTACATTTAAAATAAACTATGTGAAATGAAAATAACAATACATCTAAACCTTCAAGCATATTTTTAGCTCATCTGATTTTTTGAAAAAAAATGATGAGTTATTGTCATCACTTGAGCGGTTGTCGGCGTTGCCTGGTTAAGTTTTATGTTTCGGTCAGCTTTTCTCCTAAACTATCAAAGCTATTGCTTTGAAACTTGGAATACTTGTTCACCATCATAAGCAGACCCTGTACATCAAGAAACATAACTCCATCTTGCTTTTTGCAAGATTTATTGCCCCTTTTGGACTTAGAAAATCAGTTTTCTTGGTTAAGTTTTATGTTTAGGTCAGCTTTTATCCTAAACTATCAAAGCTATTGCTTTAAAACTTGCAACACTTGTTCACCATCATAAGTTGACCCTGTACAGCAAGAAACATAACTCCATCCTGCTTTTTGCAAGATTTATGGCCCCTTTTGGACTTAGAAAATATCAGATTTCTTGGTTAAGTTTTATGTTTAGGTCAACTTTTTCTCTTAAACTATCAAAGCTATTGCTTTGAAACTTGCAACACTTGTTCACCATCATAAGCTGACCCTGTACAGCAAGCAACATAACTCCATCCTGCTTTTTGCAATAATTATTTCCCCTTTTGGACTTAGAAAATCATTTTCTTGGTTGAGTATTATGTTTAAGTCAACTTTTCTCATAAACTATCAAAGCTATTGCTTTAAAACTTGCAACAGTTTTTCACCATCATAAGTGGACACTGAACATCAAGAAACATAACTCTATCCTGCTTTTTGCAATAATTCTGGCCCTTTTTAGACTTAGAAAATCATGGGTAGGACAATATTTCTATTACACAAAAAAAATCAGATAAGCGTCAGCACCCGCAAGGCGGTGCTCTTGTAATTTATCTATCTATGTTTCTATCTATCTATATGTACATGTACATTTAAAGTAGCCTGATACCGTTGGACAAAAATTATCTATGGTTAAATAGATTCTATTCCATCCCAAATTAAAGGAAATGAGGGTAATATTTCATGTTAGTTCTTTAAAACAAAAAAAAAATCACTTTTTAGCTTAGTTAAATATAGAGTACAAAGTTAGAGAGTGAATAACTCTCTAAAGGTATTTTGAGCAGAAAAACCAATTGTTTTATTTTTAGAGATTTGAAAATAAATAAAGACCCGATTCCTTCATAAGAGTGCTAAAGGAATAAATTCATATACCTATTACAAATTTAGAGATTTTTTCGCAAACGTATTGGGACTCTTTAAAATAAACTATTTGAAATAAAAATAACAATACATCTAAATCTTCAAGCATATTTTTAGCTCGACTATTCGAAGAATAAGTAGAGCTATCCTACTCACCACGGCGTCGGCGTCACACTTTGGTTAAGTTTTTTGTACCAGTCCACATTTTGACAAAGTCTTTTGAGATAAAGCTTTGAAACTTTCAACACTTGTTAACCATCATCATGGCCAGTTATAGGCAAGAACACGTAACCCCATCAAGGTTTTTGGCTTAATTATGGCCCCTTTTGACTTAGAAATCATGGTTAAGTTTTTCGTACCAGTTCATATTTTGACAAAGTCTTTTAAGACAAAGCTTTGAAACTTTCAACACTTGTTTACCATCACCATGGCCAGTTATAGGCAAGAGTACATAACTCCATCGGGGATTTTGACTGAATTATGGCCCCTTTCGACTTAGAAATCTTGGTTAAATTTTTCGTACCAGTTCATATTTAGACAAAGTCTTTTGAGATAAAGCTTTGAAACTTTTTGACACTTGTTTACCATCACCATGTCCAGTTATAGGCAAGAGCACATAACTCCATCAAGGATTTTGGCTGAATTATGGCCCTTTTTGACTTAGAAATCTGGGTAAATATTCCGTACAAGTTCATATTTTGACAGTCTTTTGAGATAAAGCTTTGAAACTTTCAACACCAGTTTACCATCACCATGTCCAGTTATAGGTAAGAGTACATAACTCCATCAGGGATTTTGGCTGAATTATGGCCCCTTTTGACTTAGAAATCTTGGTTAAGTTTTTCGTACCAGTTCATATTTTCTGTAAAGTGTTTGACATATGGCTTCGAAACTTTTATCTCTTGTTTAGTATAATAGTCTCTGTCTGTAGGAAAGAGTACATAACTCTGTCCTCTATTTTGGCTGAATTATGGCCCTTTTTGGACTTTAAAATTGGTTCTGTTTTCATACAAGCCCATGTTTTGTCAAAACTATTTGACATATGGCTTTTAAACTTTGAACACTTGTTTATCATTATGATTTCCATCTGTAGGCAAGAGTACATAACTATTTTGACTGAATTATGGCCCTTTTTGGACTTTGAAATTAGCTCATACATTGCCATTTAGTGCAAGACTTATCGAAACAGCGTTCGACACTAACGGTGTCCCGGGATCCCGAGGACACCAAAAATCCGCAAGGGATCCTAAAGTTCAAAATTTCGGTGTTCCGTCGGGACTCTTGATTTTCAGATAAAATATGATTCTAAAAAAATGAAATTCCCCAGTCTTGTTCGTTCAAACATCGGTCTTTTGCTAAGCCAGGGCGTTCAGTTGACCCGAGGTCCCGGGTTTTGACCCGCGAAAATCTAGAAAAACTCGTATTTTACCCGCATAAATTACGGCACGTGCGTCGGCTTGACTCGCGGAAATTTACTTAGATGCGTTCCAAGTTCGATAGTTCTGCCCCCTGTCAATCAAAATCCCAGTGAATTTCAATATTGTTCACCGGCACAAGCGGAAATATGGCAGTAGGCGGAGCGTCGTATGTTAATTAGCTACCGACAGATGTCAGTCACGCCACGCGCCAAATGACACGTGCTTATCTCGCGGTTGTATTTAGTACAATATGCCTTGTCATTATCAAAGGTGTTTATTGATCAATGTTTACAAGTTAATTGATAAACAATGCAGCCTTAGATTATCGTGTTTGTACCATTATTTTGTGTGCTCGATACGATTACATGAGCCGGTCGGCCGATACGGTCTATAACAAATTTATTATCATTGCCGAGGCTTTGTTTGGGCAAAACAAATTAAATAAGCAGAAATTATACGTGGTATGATGAGAAAATAAAGTTAAAACAGTTATCTTTTCAAGAACTTTAACTGTTACTTTTGTTTTTCGTATTTGTCACTCGTTTTCTAGACTGACATTTTCGAACATTTTTATCATTTCTTACAAAATTTTTCTAGTACAAACTAAAATAAAAAGCCAATAAAACGTCTGCATTTACAAAAAATATGATCACTGTTGCCAAAGCAGCTCTTATTTAGAAGAATTTGCTGATAATAAAAGCATGTAAACACTAAACCCCACCCACTTTTAGGCAATGTGCAAAATAAAACAACTAAAATATGAAGTGTTTAAGAAAATCTTTTATGACCAATATACTAGTTTTAGATAAAGTCTGTGGGAGTTGCATTAATAAGGCCTAAAAAATCTTTGTATCTGGTAACATGCTCAAAAAATTAGGGTAGGTAGGTCGGAACATTTTTTCTTTTTTGAATTTTTTTTTTTATGTCAAAAAAATGATTACAAATAAGGGGGTTATAAGGGGAATGAACTAGGCGGCATACATTTAGACGAACTACAACAAATGGCAGAGGAGTGCGATGGTAGTGAAGATGAGGGGGAAGAGGACTTCGACAGAAATGACATTATTTTTTAACAGCAAAAGTCATACAAGCTATTGTTGTCATTGATGTAAAATGGAAATAAAGTGGAAATAAAATACATGTAGTACTGTAAACAGTTGTGTTTGTTAGATTTTAGTTTTTTCATGTTCTTACCACATTTTGTTATCAGGGACTCCTAATTTTCAGCAGGGATTCCTAAATTTCCCAGCAGGTATTCCTTCGGGATACCTGGCAAAAAAGTTAGTGTCGAACGCTGCGAAATCAAAGAAATACAAGAACATTGTTTGTCTAATCTATTTATTTCTTTTGTCTTAATATCTGTGGAAATATTTTGACCCCATTCTTCAATCAATGCTTCGAATAGTCGAGCGCGCTGTCATCAGACAGCTCTTGTTATCTATCTATCTATCTATCTATGTTTCTATGTATCTATATGTACACATTTACATTTAAAATAAACTATTTGATAACAATATATCTATATCTTCATGTATATCTATATCTCTATATTTACATTGTTTGAGACCTACATAAATCATGTAGATGCCTTGACATAGTGTGGTTATGTTATGTTGATTTCAATTATTTCTCTATCATGTATATTGATGAATTATATCAATGAAAGATTTATAACAGTTTTGCTTAAGAGACCTACATAATGCATGTAGATGTCTCGAATTTTATTGTGGTTATTTCATGCTGATTTCAATTATTTCATTACTATGTATGATGATGAATTATATCTATGAAAGATTTCTGACACTTTTGCGTATCAGACCTACATAATGCATGTAGATGTCTCACCTAATATTGGTTGTGATTATTGTATTCTTATTTCATTTGTCATTTATGGTATTCCTGTTATTCACTCACCCATCCATTCTTCCTGGTCAGAACATTTGTCATTTTTGGCCCCATAATCCCACTTCACTTGGTCATGCTTATTGATATCACAGATTGCTTTGAAGAGAACAACAGGGGTACCATCTTCTAGTAGATATCGAACAGGTCTTACATTGAGATTTTTTCCTCAAATGGTTTATTTGTCTTCCTTTGAGTAATCGTTTTAGGTGACATTCAGACTTTTTTTTACGTGCATCTATATAATATTTCGTTAATCCATATTCGACCAATAACATGAACTTGTTCGATTCAGATGTATCAGCTAGATGTTCTCGGTGACTTCATATGGCAGAACCTTACCATGGTAGTCACAAACAATAGTCCCTTTCTGGATATCTCTGGATGCTTTTACTCCGTACCCTTGGTTACAAGTCAAATAAGACTTTTGCAAGTGCCATTCTTGGTTATCAATATCATCTAACAAGTTTTTGTGCCCCCAAAGGGAGGCATATTAGTTTTCAACTGTCCGTCCGTTAGTTCGTTCGTTCGTTCGTTAGTCACAACGTTAACTTTTTGCATGAAGGCACTTTACTCGCGAACCACTGCACTCAGGACCTTCAAACTTCACATGCTGATAGTACTTATTGAGTACACTACCCCTACTGACTTTGGGGTCACCAGGTCAAAGGTCAAGGTCACAGGGGCCAACGTTAACTTTTTGCATGAAGGCACTTTACTGGCGAACCTATGCACCCAGGACCTTCAAACTTCACATGCTGATAGTACTTATTGAGTACACCACCCCTACTAACTTTGGGGTTACCAGGTCAAAGGTCAAGGTCACAGAGGCCAACGTTAACTTTTTGCATGAAGGCACTTTACTCGCGAACCACTGCACCCAGGACCTTCAAACTTCACATGCTGATAGTACTTAATGAATACACCACCCCTACTGACTTTGGGATCACCATGTCAAAGGTCAAGGTCACAGGGGCCAATGATAACTTTTTGCATGAAGGCACTTTACTGGCGAACCACTGCACCCAGGACCTTCAAACTTCACATGCTGATAGTACTTATTGAGTACACCACCCCTACTAACTTTGGGGTTACCAGGTCAAAGGTCAAGGTCACAGAGGCCAACGTTAACTTTTTGCATGAAGGCACTTTACTCGCGAACCACTGCACCCAGGACCTTCAAACTTCACTTGCTGATAGTACTTAATGAATACACCACCCCTACTGACTTTGGGATCACCAGGTCAAAGGTCAAGGTCACAGGGTCCAATGGTAACTTTTTGCATGAAGGCACTTTACTCGCGAACCACTGCACCTAGGACCTTCAAACTTCACATGCTCATAGTACTTATTGAGTACACCACCCTACTGACTTTGGGGTCACCAGGTCAAAAGTCAAGGTCACAGGGGCCAACGTTAACTTTTTGCATGAAGCACTTTACTGGCGAACCAATGCAACCCAGGACCTTCAAACTTCACATGCTGATAGTACTTGTTCAGTACACCACTCCTACTAACTTTGGGGTCACCAGGTCAAAGGTCAAGGTCACAGGGGCCAACGTTAACTTTTTGCATGAAGGCACTTTACATGCAAACCACTTCATTCAGGACCTTCAAACTTCACATGCTGATAGTACTTATTGAGTACACCACCCCTACTGACTTTGGGGTCACCAGGTCAAAGGTCAAGGTGCTTTGGGGGCATTTGTCACCATTAGTGACAGCTCTTGTTGTCTGTTAGAATATTCTTACAGGTTTTTTGGTACACATTTTTCTCTGGATTTTAATATTTTATTGTCTTCTCTTATACATAAGGTAGTCAATTGTACCGAGGCCCAACTCTTAGATTTAAGCTTAGCTTGAAAGTGGGACGCCGGATCATAAGTCTTTTGACAACCAACTTCTCCAACAACAATGAGTGCTTTTTTGAAATAACGTACCCAAATGAACCACTGAAACCTTTATAGTCGACTCCAGTTAAGCCGTACTCAGGATTTTTCTCGACCATTGATAAAAACACTTGTTTGGAGGGTATTTGACTCTCTGCGGAGATGTTTGGCCATAACTCAATGAAACTTAGCCTGCATTTGGTAGAATTTATGCATGGAGCAGGATTGATGTCTGATGATTAGACAGAGCGGGAGAGATAGAACGGACATTATCTACAGCAACTGTACGTGACAAACCAGGTAAATCAGAACCAACTGCCTCTGCAGGACCTTGTTTTGGCAAACCACTACCACACGGAACTGGTTCGAGAGGCTGAGACAAACAACTTGTTTCTTTAGAACAAATAGTCACCTCTTATGCTGAATGTTGTTGTGAAGTTGTATCCCCAGTTGATGGGGAGACTTCAGTGCCTGAGGGACATGCATTATTGAGAATTTTCTCCGTACCTGTGATACCTTTCAGGAAACTAGTGATACTAGAATCGTTGTAGATCATAGCTGCTGTTTTATATCTGTGGTTACGAAACTCACATACAGCCTCACTTTCAAGTTGGGTTAGCGTTGTCAATGACAACGTTTCTATAGCATGTCAAGTGTGAGAAGATATGCAGTGTGGGAAACCTGCTCTTCTTATCCAACTCTTCATGTCTGACAGAATGTTATCAAGAAACTTCCCATGTGAATTGAGAAAGAAATAGGATTCATGGCCAGAAGCTGGGAGAGGCCTCATGTGACTTACATAATCTTTTAACATCTGCCAAGAGTCACCAAAAAAAGGGGTTTTGGCAAAATTTGATGTGCCAGTTTTGTGATTAACTGTACCAAGATACCTAAAGGTTTCTCCCGTTCCAGGGATCTGCAAAGGTCTATCCTTGGCTGCCTTGACTTCGCTCAAAGGCATTCTACTGAACTCATGGGGCCTTGAACCATATTTCATAATGAGAGTAAAAATATGCATTGACTTGGGAAATTTCATATTTGTTAATGTGTTTTTTGGGTTGTATGTTTGCTGAATGAAGTGCAGTTTGTGCTTTTTCTTTAAAGTGTTTATTGATTGTGTAAGCGTTTCTGAGAACATTAACAGAATGGTTTGGATGCCTTTGATTAATGTTCGAATGCTTCTTCTGTTTATCTTTCTTCTCTAATTTCTTGACTCCTTTCTTCATGGGTCTGGTCGTAGCTGCTACACTGTAAAATTGAGCCTTCGTTTCTGTGTAGTTCTCTAAATTAGTACATTCGTACTCATTCTTAACATGACTTGACCGTATTTGCCTCTTGTTTCAGGCGAAATACCAAACAGTTGATATGTCCTCAAAGAACTGATCAAGTTTCGTCTTGTCCAGGAGATCTGTTGGTCTAAATTGGACAGTTTTTCTCTCAGGTGCCATATATTGCATGATCCCTACCATTTTCCTTTTGACTGGTCTACCCATACTGGACTAAAGGGGGGGTCGCAGTTAGGTGTCTGCGCAAAATGTTTTTTGATTTTCTCTATATTTTATGACAATATACCTACATGTATTAAGTTTCATTCACAAGTGTTACTGTCATCAGTTTTGACTTACTTTTATAGAAATTCATATTTAAAGTGGGTGGGGTAATTTGACATGTAACCAGCCAGGAACACAATATCCGCCGCGTTTTTAAAAATGGTTCAAACTTTTTACCTGGAACTTTCGTGATAAAATAAGTATGCAATGGACATTTACACAACATGTTGCGTTTTAAATTGTCTTGAATACTTTTTTCAACACAGAGCCACAAAGTGGCCTAATCAAATTTACTGATTTTCAATGGACGAACTTCACCAAAAATCTAAAACATTTTTTATTAGTTGAGATATTTAGGTGTTATTTTCAGAAGATATTGTAAGCTAAATAAACATTAAAATGACAATATATCAGTACACTCTGATTAATATTGGAAGAGTGGTACACTCTCAAACTAGGTAAAAGTGGGTGGGGTAAATAAACATGCGAAGCTAAACATTCGAAGCAACACAACTATAGGAATAATAATTTTGCAGTTCAAGAAATGGCTTCAGATTATCTACTTCTGTCTTAATTATGCCCGTATGAGTGGTGGGGCATATAGATTTGGTTTTGTCCGTGCATCCGTGTGTCTGAGCGTCCGTCTGTCGCCCGAAGTTCTTGACGCACCTAGCTCAAAAAGTATTTGATATAAATTGATGAAAAATTGCATGAGTTTTTATCGTGATATGTACTTGCGTACCTTTTATTTTTAGCTCGACTATTCGAAGAATAGTCTAGCTATTCTACTCACCCTGGCGTCGGCGTCGGCGTCGGCGTCGGCGTCGGCGTCGGCGTCACACCTTGGTTAAGTTTTTGCATGCAAGTACATACAGCTATCATTTAAAGGCATATAGCTTTGAAACTTATTTATTCTTTTTCTAGGTCAATTACCAACCTCACTGGGTCAAGTTCCATAACTCTAACATGTATTTTGAGCAAATTATGCCCCCTTTTGGACTTAGAAAATTCTGGTTAAAGTTTTACATGCAAGTTACTATCTCCAAAACTAATGTAGATATTGAATTGAAACTTCACATGTGTCTTCGGGGTTATAAAACTAGTTCATAGCAGCAAGTCCCATAACTCTGACCTTGTTTTTGGCCAAATTATGCCCCCTTTTGGACTTAGAAAATTTTGGTTAAAGTTTTGCGTGCAAGTACATACAGCTATTACCAAAAGGCATATAGATTTGAAACTTATTTTTTCTTTTTCTAGATCAATTACCTACATCACTAGGTCAAGTCCAATAACTCTGACATGTATTTTGGCCAAATTATGCCCCCTTTTGGACTTAGAAAATTCTGGTTAAAGTTTTGCATGCAAGTACATACAGCTATTACTAAAAGGCATATGGATTTAAAACTTATTTTTTCTTTTTCTAGATCAATTACCTACCTCACTGGGTCAAGTCCCATAACTCTGACATGTATTTTGGGCAAATTATGCCCCCTTTTGGACTTAGAAAATTCTGGTTAAAGTTTTACATGCAAGTTACTATCTCCAAAACTAGTGTAGATATTGAATTGAAACTTCACATGTGTCTTCGGGGTTATAAAACTAGTTCATAGCAGCAAGTCCCATAACTCTGACCTTCATTTTGGCCAAATTATGCCCCCTTTTGGACTTAGAAAATTTTGGTTAAAGTTTTGCGTGCAAGTACATACAGCTATTACCAAAAGGCATATAGATTTGAAACTTATTTTTTCTTTTTCTAGATCAATTACCTACATCACTAGGTCAAGTCCAATAACTCTGACATGTATTTTGGCCAAATTATGCCCCCTTTTGGACTTAGAAAATTCTGGTTAAAGTTTTGCATGCAAGTACATACAGCTATTACTAAAAGGCATATGGATTTAAAACTTATTTTTTCTTTTTCTAGATCAATTACCTACCTCACTGGGTCAAGTCCCATAACTCTGACATGTATTTTGGGCAAATTATGCCCCCTTTTGGACTTAGAAAATTCTGGTTAAAGTTTTACATGCAAGTTACTGTCTCCAAAACTAATGCAGATATTAAATTGAAATTTCACATGTGTCTTCGGGGTTATAAAACTAGTTGACAGAATCAGGTCCCATAACTCTGACATGTATTTTGGGCAAATTATGCCCCCTTTTGGACTTAGAAAATTCTGGTTAAAGTTTTACATTCAAGTTACTATCTCCAAAACTAATGCAGATATGGAATTGAAACTTAACATGTTTCTTCGGGGTTATAAAACTAGTTGATAGCATCAAGTCCCATAACTCTGATATGCATTTTGGTCAAATTATGTCCCCTTTCAAACTTAAAACTCTTTTGATATTTAACATTTTGGGTAATAATTTCCTGCTTCTGTGACAATATTTCGAATAGTCGAGCTTGGCTGTCTTACGGACAGCTCTTGTTTGTCTGGCTCCGCCCCTTCTTTCCAGAATTATGGCCCCTGACATAGTCAAAAACACATATTTTCACCTTGTGACACGCCTAGCTCAGAAAGTATTTGATATAGAATGTGTCTGTAGGGCACATGGTGTGCGCCCACTGGTACATTTGTCACAAATAAGGGGCAATAATTCAATGATTCATGTTTGCAGTTTTAAGGGGATATAGCCTCAACAAAAATTTTATACAAAGGATTCATCATTCTAGGCCATATACCTGTTGAACTATGAGCATCACAAACAAAACATCCACTATTTTGGATATTTTAAGGGCAATAACTCTGTAATAAGCGCTAAGGTTCTCAAGAAGAATGCCAAGTGTGCAAGGTCACATCATAATCAAGACTCATGCAGTGCTTCATGAATTTACATCAAACTTTCTGAGCTAGGCACGTCATTAGGTAAAATGTGCATTTTGAACCATTTCAGAGGCCATAACTCTGGAAATAGGAGCCAGACGACAAATAGGAGGTTCACAAGTTCATATCATGATAAAGACTCATGCATGGTTTCATCAATTTATATGTAATACTTTCTGAGCTAGGCGCACAACAAGGTGAAAATGTGCATTTTTGACTATTTCAGGGGCCATAACTCTAGAAATAGGGGGCGGAGTCAGGCGAAAAATAGGAGATGCTCAAGTTCATATCACAATAATGATTCATGCAAGGTTTCATCAATTTATATGAAATACTTTTTGCGCTATCCACATCACAACGTGAAAATGTGTATTTTTGACTATTTCAGGGGCCAAAACTCTGGAAAAAGAATGTAGAGACCGTAGAAAAATAAAAGGTGCGCAAGTTCATATCATGGTTAAGATTCATGCAAGGTTTCATCAATCTATATCAAATACTTTCTGAGCTAGGCCTGTCACAAGGTGAAAATATGTGTTTTTGACTATGTCAGGGGCCATAATTCTGGAAAGAAGGGGCGTAGCCAGACAAAAAATAAAAGGTACGCAAGTACATATCACGATAAAAACTCATGCAATTTTTCATCAATTTATATCAAATACTTTTTGACCTAGGTACGTCAAGAACTTCGGGCGACGGACGGACGCTCAGACACACGGATGCACGGACAAGACCAAATCTATATGCCCCCACCACTCATACGGGCATAATTAAGATAGAAGTAGATAATCTGAGGCCATTTCTTGAACTGCAAAATTATTATTCCTATAGTTGTGTTGCTTCGAATGTTTAGCTTCGCATGTTTATTTACCCCACCCACTTTTACCTAGTTCGAGAGTGTACAACTCTTCCAATATTAATCAGAGTGTACTGATATATTGTCATTTTAATGTTTATTTAGCTTACAATATCTTCTGAAAATAACACCTAAATATCTCAACTAATAAAAAATGTTTTAGATTTTTGGTGAAGTTCGTCCATTGAAAATCAGTAAATTTGATTAGGCCACTTTGTGGCTCTGTGTTGAAAAAAGTATTCAAGACAATTTAAAACGCAACATGTTGTGTAAATGTCCATTGCATACTTATTTTATCACGAAAGTTCCAGGTAAAAAGTTTGAACCATTTTTAAAAACGCGGCGGATATTGTGTTCCTGGCTGGTTACATGTCAAATTACCCCACCCACTTTAAATGTGAATTTCTATAAAAGTAAGTCAAAACTGATAACAGTAACACTTGTGAATGAAACTTAATACATGTAGGTATATTGTCATAAAATATAGAAAAAATCAAAAAACATTTTGCGCAGACACCTAACTGCGACTCCCCCTTTGCTATGAATCATGCTTGTTGCATATGCCACAACATACTCATTGAATTGTAAAGCATCTTGCATGACATCTTTCGAAACCATCGTTTCCTAGTTCGCTTTGATGTGGGTCATTTATTTGGCGTAGTCATCATGTATGATGTCAGAATCGTCGATGTCTATATCTAGGTCAGTGCTAGCGTCTGAAACATCTGAGGCAGGACTATCGGAGAGTGATGCATGTTCACGTTTTCTTTCAATTACATGGTTCGCACAGACCATGAAAAGTCCTTGAATTTGGTGCCTACTCCTTGAAAACTACTTGAATTTTGTAACAGTCAGAAACTACTTGAAAACTACTTGAATTTAGGAAAAAACATACAAAAGATGGCAAATAGTCCTTAAATTCGTCGGGTGCGAAGTGAAAACGGACAAACATTATAAACAGACCAAAATAAACTAAAAAACAACAAAAAAAAATAACAACCCTTACCGCCATTAGGGCCTGCCACGGAGTCGTCGTTAGTACGGTACGGTTCTGTACTTTACGGGTTTTATGCTCTTTCAAGTAATTTTCACACTGTGTAATTTATCCGCGATCTATACTAATTCAAGGTTTTACTATAACAACGATGAATAGTAGATTTAAACATTTTCATTCCTCCTTCCTTCTCTCCAGGATGTACTAAATCTCAATCATAATGTCTTGGGTATCGTAGTAGTTTTCCCGTATCAACATAGTCTTCCTTTAAGTACTTTTTCAGTTTTTCATTTACAGACTTTCTTATTTTGTTAAAGTCAGTTTTAGTAATTCCTGGGTTACACATCAATTAGTACCTTTGGACTTGACTTGGTTGTAGAATGCAGAGAAAATATAGTCCATGGGGACTATTTGTATATTGGGAAATGTATCTATGAAATAGTCCCCTAGGACTAATATATTTCCAATCAGAATGAGACTTGTTCGGTAATCGCATTTAAGGCTTTTCTTGGGGAGAACTTCCCCTTTAGTGGTATAATATTAATGTATATATCACAACACACAAAAATAATTCCCCACTCTGTATATACTCTGGTTTTAGTCCCCTTAACATGAACTTCTATGTTAATTACCAATCTGCTATAAGTGATTTGAAGGGGCCTTTGAGTGGTTAAGGTCGCTGACTTCAAATCACTTGCCCCTCATCGATGTGGGTTCGAGCCTCACTCGGGGCGTTGAATTCTTCATGTGAGGAAGCCATCCAGCTAGCTTACGGAAGGTCGGTGGTTCTACCCAGGTGCCCGCTCATGATGAAATAATGCACGGAGGGGCATCTGGGGTCTTCCTCCACCATTAAAGCTGGAAAGTCGCCATATGACCTATCATGTGTCATGCGACGTTAAATCCAACCAAAAAAAACAAGAGCGTCGCCAAGTGGGACAATATACGCCCGAAGGGTTACATCAGAGGATGGGAGCAAAATTTAAAGAACTTAACTGTTGAAGCCCAAAGGACAGGAACAAAAAAAAGAAACTCAAAAAAAACAAAAACATTTCACACAAGTCCACAAAAAAATTCTTACCAAGTAAAGTTATGTCAAAAAACATCTAAAAATTGGATGCACCATCCATGTTGTACCACAGAAAAGTGGTCTTGGTTTTTCCTACTGCCAATAATAAAAAAATTTCAATAACAAACAAGGGAAGTAACTAATAAAAAAATTATTGTGAGAGAACAAAAAGGGATCTGCCAAATAAAAACAAGAGCACTGCAATGCATAGCAATATACACAAAGCAAAGTCATATATGACCTTTGACCCCTAAGTGCAACCTTGACCTTGAAGCCAGCCATCCAAAACGTGCGCTCTGCACGTCGCCTCAGTGTGGTGAACATTTGTGCCAAGTTTCTTTGAAATCCTTCAAGCAGTTCAAGAGATACAGAGCGGACACAGCAAAGTCATATATGGCCTTTCACTCCTAAGTGTGACCTTGACCTTGAAGCTAGTCATCCGAAACAAGTGCTCTGCATGTCGTCTCAGTGGGGTGAACATTTGTGCCAAGTTTCTTTGAAATCCTTCAAGCAGTTCAAAGTTACAGAGCGGACATGAAACATACTCATATGACCTTTGACCCCTAAGTGTGACCTTGACCTTGAAATGAGATATCAAAAACATGCGCTCTGCACGTCCTCTCGGTGTGGTGAACATTTGTGTCAAGTTTCTTTGAAATCCTTCAAGGGGTTCAAGAGTTGCTGCTGATTTAACTTTGTGATTAGGAGGCTGTAGGTTCGAATCCCACACAGGGCGGTTTGTTTTATGATTGAATTTGTTTTATTTATATTTTTCTTGTTTTTTTTTTTTATTTCTTTTTATTTCATCATTGCAATTTCATTTTTAATTTCATTTGTACAATTTCAATACATTCAATACATTTCAAACACACGTGTCCAATGGAGCATCCTCACACTCGCTGGCGGCGTCGGTTTCCTCTGAATCAGTGTCATCAGCAAGTTGAATGACCAAATTGTCCAGAGCTATGTCAACCATGTTGAATAATTCACAATCAAGATGATATTTGAAAAACCTATGTTATATGCGAAAATAGCAAAATGATAAAAGTAATGCAGTTCAAATACATGTTTAACGTTATCATCATTTTAAAATGTCTGTTAGCAAAATATAAAATGAAAAAAAAAAATACTGATCTCCATTGGAATTCAAACTCAC
Organism: Mercenaria mercenaria; assembly: GCF_021730395.1. Lineage (NCBI taxonomy): Eukaryota > Metazoa > Mollusca > Bivalvia > Venerida > Veneridae > Mercenaria > Mercenaria mercenaria. Next base: position 8,386,298 of record NC_069378.1, read on the forward strand.
AAAAGTTAGATTCTAGAGCCATCACGCTTACCACTGCACCACGGCGTCTAATTGTCGAAGAGGCAGTCATTTAAATATTTATTATAAAAATAAGTTATAAAAAGGTAGTGTAAATCTATTAATAAAAGCGACAGGTCACTCCTAAATTCTAGTAAAACATTGTGATCCAGAAACAGAAAATAACACAAATTAATGTAAGATGCAACAGGAAGTACTTGTGGATGCACCAGCTTCGTACTCTCCACCAGCTAGGGATCAATATTTCCGGACAGAATGGTAATATTCACTCACTTCATTTAAACAATATGATAACCTTGTCAGAATTGTTTTGAAATGTCACAGCCCACACATCATGTATCTAACTGATCACTGCAAATGGCACGTCCATTTTCGTTTCTTCGCTCCTTCCACTATTTCCAATATGCAGTTTAGTGCTTCATTGTTGAAGTATTTGTATGTAATTTCTAACTCTGTTTCTGTCGTGGCCATATTAACAATGTCTTCAAATGTTTGTATGTCATTTATTAGTCCCCTACTGGTTGAAAACTAGTTTCGGGGACTACAGGAATGCACTTTTCCGTCATTCCGTCCGTCCGTCCGTCTGTCCGTCCGTCCGTCCGCAATTTCGTGTCCGGTCCATAACTCTGTCATCCATTAAGGGATTTTAATATTACCTGGCACAAATGTTCCCCATGATGAGACGACGTGTCATGCGCAAAACCCGGACCCCTAGCTCAAAGGTCAAGGTCACAATTGGAGGTCAAAGGTCAACAGGGCTTTTTTCCTGTCCGGTCCACAACTCTCCCATCCTTGAAGGGATTTTAGTATTACTTGGCACAAATGTTCCCCATGATGAGATGATGTGTCATGCGCAAATCCCGTACCCCTAGCTCAAAGGTCAAGGTCACAATTGGAGGTCAAAGGTCAACAGGGCTTTTTTTTTTCCTGTCTGGTCCATAACTCTCCCATCCATGAAGAGATTTTAATATTACTTGGCACAAATGTACCTCATAATAAGGCGATGTGTCATGCACAACTTTCAAACCCCTAGCTCAAAGGTCAAGGTCACACTTAGCAGTCAAATGTTAACATAACATGAACAGGGTCTGTTTCGTGTCCGGTCCATAACTCTGACATTCATTAAGGAATTTTAATATCACTTAGCAGAAGTGTTCCCCATGATGAGATGACATGTCATGCACAAATCCCAGACCCCTAGCTCAAAGGTCAAGGTCACAATTGGGGGTCAAAGGTCAACAGAGTTTTTTTCCTGTCCCATCCATAACTCTGCCATCCATGAAGGGATTTTAATATTACTTGGCACAAATGTTCCCCATGATGAGACAACATGTCATGCGCAAAGCCCAGACCCTTAGCTCAAAGGTCAAGGTCACTATTGGAGGTCAAAGGTCAATAAGGTTTTTTCCCTGTCCGATCCAGAACTCTGTCATCCATCAAGTTATTACAATATTACTTGGCATAAATGTTTCCCATGATGAGACGACGTGTCATACGCAACACCCAGTACCCTAGCTTAAAGGTCAAGGTCACACTTTGAGATCAAAGGTCAAGAGGATTTTTTTCCTGTCCGGTCTATAACTTTGTCATGCAAAGAAGGATTTAGATATCAGTTGGCACAAATATTCCCCTGGATGAGACAACATGTCATGCGCAAGAACCAGGTCCCTAGGTCTAAGGTCAAGGTCATATTTAGAGGTCAAAGGTCAAATTCAAGAATGACTTTGTACGGAACATTTCTTCTTCATGCATGGAGGGATTTTGATGTAATTTGGACCAAATGTTCACCACCATGAGGCACCCTTGTTTTTAGAATTACGTCCCTTTGTTATTACTATAAATAGATTTTATTGTAACTTTTTTATTACTGGCGGTAGAGAAAAGTCGAGACCACTTTTCTGTGGTACAGCATGCATGTTACATCCAATTTTTAGGTGTTTTTTGACCTATCTCTACCTGGTAAAGAGTTTCTTATGGACTTATATTATATAGGTTTCTTTTTTTTTTTTTAAAGAAATTTCCCTTTGTTGTTACTATAAATAACTTACATGATAACATTTTTATAATCAGCCAAAAATATTCAATATGAAAACAACTGTAGGTTTTTATATATATAAATTTTAATCCAAGTGTTTTTGTTATAACATATTGTATATATAGTACAATATTGTTTATACATCATTGACAGATATCAGTTCATTATGTTATACTGCAGTAGAGAAAATTAGGTGCCTTCCAGTAGGGGACTTTGTATTGCATGGCAATACTTCATTCACTTGTTGTAATTATCTTTGTAAGCTCTTTCTGGTTTGTTCACACCCTTTTTTTCAGCAGTGATTTCTCGACAGAAAGTGCGCAACACTTGAAACAAACAAATGTGCAACTCTGCATCAGGAAATAACCTAGAAAATACTTCCTGTTCTACAAAGTCGGACATAACTGTTCTAAAACAGTCCCATTTAGCATATTTTTTTTTCTTTAAACAGCTCAACCATTTCGGACATCATGTCTTCTGTTTCCGCAGCAACCAACCATAAGTCAACAATTTCACTCTGTTCATTACCATTCTCAACTAATAATAAATACAACCACATTCTAAGGTCATTCACCTGGTATGTTGCATCCACACACAGAAATTCTGGATAGGATTGAAATGTATTTCTCATTCTAGCATCCTGATAAAACAGCCTTATTTCATTTGCATCATTTGACACAATTTTAACAAAGGCTCCACCAGGGATGTGCCTAATTATGTCTCCCCCAGGAGACATATTGTTTTTGCCCTGTCCGTCCGTCCGTCCGTATGTCACACTTCATTTCCGAGCAATAACTGGAGAACCATTTGACCTAGAACCTTCAAACTTTATAGGGTTGTAGGGCTGCTGGAGTAGACGACCCCTATTGTTTTTGGGGTCACTCTGTCAAAGGTCAGGGTCACAGGGGCCTGAACATTGAAAACCATTTCCAGTCAGTAACTTGAGAACCACTTGACCCAGAATGTTGAAACTTAATAGGATGATTGGTCATACAGAGTAGATGACCCCTATTGATTTTGGGGTCACTCTGTGAAAGGTCAAGGCCACAGGGGCCTGAACATTGAAAACCATTTCCGGTCAGTAACTTGAGAACCACTTGACCCAGAATGATGAAACTTCATAGGATGATTGGTCATGCAAAGTAGATGACCCCTAACGATTTTGGGGTCACTCTGTTAAAGGTCAAGGCCACAGGGGCCTGAACATGGAAAACCATTTCGAATCAATAACTTGAGAACCTCTTGACCCAGAATGTTGAAACTTCATAGGATGATTGTTCATACAGAGTAAATGACCCCTATTGTTTTTGGGGTCACTCCGTTAAAGGTCAAGGTCACAGGGGCCTGAACATTGATAACCAGTTCCGATCAATAACTTGAGAACCACTTGACCCAGAATGTTGAAACTTCATAGGATGATTGAACATGCAGAGTAGATGACCCCTATTGATTTTGGAGTCAAGGTCAAGGTCACAGTGGTCTGTTCATGTAAAATCATTTTTTGGAAATAACTTGAGAACCACTTGACCTACAATGTTGAAACTTAATAGGATGATTGGACATGCAGAGTAGATGACCCCTATTTATTTTGAGGTCACTTGATCAAAGGTCAAGGTCACAGGAGCCTGAACACTGACTTGAGAACCACTAGGCCAAGAGTGTTGAAATTTAGCGGGATTGCTGGACATGCCAAGTAGATGATCCCTATTGCAGCCAACCATCAGTGTCTCTTTGACTTTCGCTCCTGACCCCTATTGACTTCTTGCCTATAGGACTTTGCATTTGGGGAGACATGTGCTTTTTTACAAAAGCATTTTCTAGTTATAATTGTGATTTAATTAATTATAATTAATTACAAATTTTGATCTAATTGAAAATAATGAATACTTAAGCACAAACTAAATTAAAGTAATTGAAATTAATTACTTACTGACTTAAGACTCAAAAGCCTGCTCAAAACCCACTTTTTTGTACAATATTTTGTTAATTGACCGATACATTTATTTTTTTTATCTTGTTTTTTTTAAATTATACTTGTTTTCATTCATGATTTTTGTTAATGTGGAATGCATTATCTTTGTATACGTATTTGTTTGTATTTTTGCAATTTATTCTGTAAAGCACTTTTGAACGTGTACAAGTGCATGAAAAGAGTGCTATATAAATGTGGTATAATAATAATTTGGGTTGTAATTGTCAATTAAATGTAATTACTTTCAATTGGCTTTTTTACTGATCAATGGGCCTGTGAAATTTTCACAGTGACAGGTATTGTTGTATCAACAATCAGGTGTTAATCCCTGCAGGATACTGTCTCATATGAATGTCAATGTGTACATTTGCTGATACAAACTGAATGACTGAATTCTTGCTGACATTTGCTGATATTAACATGCATGTATTAAGTAAATGATTTGATTTGCTGCTTTTATGCACATTTTGTCAAAAACGTTTTGAACTGTAAATAACTAAATAATTATGTTGAATAATAAAAATTGTTTTGCAAATGACTAAATTGTTAGAGATAAAATAATTAATTATAATAAATTACTTTTGGCAAAATAATTGTAATTAATTAATTACTTTTCAAAAATGGCTTGTAATTTAATTTAATTTAATTAGCAATTTTCTCGATGTAATTTAATTAGCAATTTTCTCAATGTAATTGGAATTAGTTAATTATTTTTTAAAATAATTAGGCACATCCCCGGGCTCCACTGCTTTTTGATAGCTCAACAGTGGACTGTAAGGTTGTGAGATCATTGTTAATTGTGGCATTGGCCCTACATATATTGTTGTGGCATTGGCACAACATATCAGTTTCACTCATGACTTTTTGTTGCACCATTATTAGCTCACCTGAGCCAAAGGCTCATGGTGAACTTTTGTGACCGCTTAATGTCTGTCGTCAGTCATCCGTCTGTCAACAGTTTCTAAAAAAATCTGGGGGTTACTTGTTATATGAGTTATATTGGAATTAATACTTCAAAAATTATCAGATTATATTTCCTAGATTGTTTAATTATACATTTGTAATTACCTGATGATCCCAAGTGATTAGGGGTCACTTGACAGTGACCTTGACCTACGGACCTACTTGTTTTTTAAGATACAGCCTTGAAATTTGGATGACATGTACAGTTTTGCACACCGATCTTAAAACTGACTTTCAATGACCATGAATATGAGCTACTGACCTACTTTCTAATATCTTAGCATCAGTTTGCCATTTTAAACATTATCATCACTGTGAGTGACCCATATAACTCAGGTGAGCGATTCAGGGTCATCATGACCCTCTTGTTACTAATTTTTTTTCCCAAATGTGTTGTGTTAGTAGGTAAACTGCATTAATTGTAAAACTTTTTATTTTTAATGTTAATTACATATCTGTCCGTAATGTGTTTGATTCCTGACTTGGGCATGTTTTTTTTTCTCTTGATTTCGAATTTTTAAGATAGTTTAGAAACAAAAACTCATTAGGCAACACCAAATTGAAAAATTGTTTCATCTAATGACTGGATCAATGCTCTATTAATATCTGCCAGATTTCTGAGAGCACCAAGCGATGACCTTACCTTTGATAATTTTTCAAACTGTTCATTCATATCCTCTCGGCATAGTGAGTCATGTTGTAACACTAAATGAAGTATGCTCATGCAACATTCTGCAGGGTTCATGCAGCTGTGGTTAGGAGCTGTCTGAAGCACAACTAAGCAGTCTAAATCAAGAGCAAGAAACATAGTTAAGAGTGATACTTTAACTGACTCATTTGTCAAGCGGTGATCTGACTTGCCATCTAAGTCTTCTTCATTCAGCGAGTAATTTTCCCTCAAAATCCATACTAGCTCTGTACGATGTTTGAAGGGAGTTGATACCTGAAAAACTTCATCATTTAACATTAAACCATGATGTAAATCTCAGGGCAGTTTCAGCAAATTTGTTTGATGGTGTGAGTTGTAAATGAAGAGCTTCAGTACTTGGTACAGATGTTCCTTCTGGTAAATGTTTCTTTATCTCTTCCCTAAGGTCCTCTATTGAAATACTTAATAGAAGGTATTTATAACTCTTGTTCTTTCCTTTTTACTGTACATGAAGGATCTGTTTGTCGAAATATTTTCCAACAGCATCATAAAATTCATCATACTTAGTATCGCTGCCATTCATTGATTTCAAGTCTAAAAGTAATTTGGTGTCATCACTTCCCTACACGACCATACACATGTCTCTGTTTAGAGGTTCCAGCAGTTGGTTCAAAACCTTTCGAATCAAAATACATGTTACGTAGAACAGACTTGGGACACTTAACGAAGTCAATATACCTATTAATAAAGTCTCTGTGCATTTGCTATTGCAATATAGCCCTGCATAAAATATTTCAAGTTTAAACCTATCATTGAACAAAGCAGTGACTGCATCTCTCTCCTCTTCTAACTGGATCACCCTACACTTCTTCGCCTTCTTTAGGGTCCCCATACAAACATTCTTAGTACAAGCACCTGGAGTTTCTTTCACTCATTGTTGCAGGTGGCGTCGAAGCTCTGCTGATCGAATGGCTATTGTGTCACCTTCTAAACGTAAAAGTTCCTGTACCTATAATAATATTACAAACTAAATAGTAGGATGTTATGGTATACTGATGAAAAGTGGAACTTTTTATTGTTTGGGTGATATTATGTTTTCTATGAACATTGCATTCTCTTGATGTGAGAATCATACTTGTTGTCTCAACCTAGATTTTGCTTTGCTAGCTGCTATCAATCACTATTAAGTAAGACATTTTTAAAACAGTTGAATTAAACTTGCTGTATTCATATCAACAATGAAATCAGGCTTTTGTTATCCAGAAACAAAGTTTAATCAGAAATCAAACATGGAAAACCAAAATTCCTTATTGATGTCACTACTCATCAGACATTTGTTTGTTATTGCTTGTTTTGTGTTGTTTTTTTGTTTTTAAGTTTTCGACAGTCGGTCATATGAGGCAGACAGTTTTCCTAACCATCATTCCTGGGAAGAACCAGTACTAGACTCCCATCCTCCATAACCAACAGCCTACTTTCTCACATAAAGAGACATGGTCGGTAGCTGGGGCTTGAACCCTCGATCTTCTATCAGTGAGAGGTTACAGTGATTTGATGTCAGTGACCATAACCACTAGACCACGGAGGCGGGACCATTTGTTTGTTATATTAAATATTTCATATAAAACTGTTACAGTGTCGGGCGCAGAAATGTGAGGCTGATTATGAATAACCTGACAGAATAAAGGTAAACAAAGAAAAATACTAGGGTATGTAGCAACCACCAGATTTAGGCCATATATGGGTCTGATCACCCTGTTGTATGTTTAGAATTAGTATTCAGTGAGATTGAACATGGTAAACCTCTATGGAAGTTTAAAAATTAATTAATTATTAGAGTGTATAAATGATAAAATTGACGAGATTAAAAAGCAGTATTGTTTACCTGTATATTGTTTAGAGAATGTAGTTAACATAGACAACAAAGATATTCAGTTTGTTATAAATGACCAGTTATTTTTGGAAACTCTGTTAACGGAAATTAGGGGGAAAATTATTGCATACTTTAGTTATAAGAAGAAACAAGAGAGTTTCACATGAGAAAATTTTAGTAAACAAAATAGAAAATATAGAAAAGAACTTAGACGAGAATAACAAAGAAGAATTGTTGAATTTACTAAATGAATTGCAAATAATAAGAGCAGAACATATGAAAACCGCACCATGAGAAAACCAACAAATAGTGCGTTTGTGACCAGGATCCATGCTGTTTGCTTTCAAAGTCTATTGCAATTAGAGAAACTATTAGCGAATAGCATGGATCCTGACCAGGCTGGTCTGGATCCATGCTGGTCGCAAACACACTGTTGGTTTTCTCATGGTGCAGCTCATGAAAGGACGTGTAATAAGATCTAGAGCAAAGTTCATAGATGAGGGTGAAAAGCCATCAAGTTATTTCTGTAATCTAAAGAAACAGTATTGTACAACCAAAGTTATCCCATTTATAGAAAAAGAAGATGGTAGTGTGCTGTCAAATCAGTCAGATATTTTAAATGAAGCTTGTTCTTTTTATAAAAATATGTATTCTAACAATGTTTTAGAAAAGTTGTACGATATTGAAAATGACATAAAAGATAGATATTACTGTTAAGTAGTTGTCTAGAGAAGAAGTAGATAGTTTAGAAGGTCTATTAACTTATAGTGAAATGCTCAACACCCTGAAAAATATGAAAAATGATAAGTCTCCAGGTTCAGATGGATTTACAGTAGAATTTTTAAAGTTCTTTTGGATGAAACTTGGCCATTTTGTTGTCAGATCTATTAGTCGTGCGTTTACTATTGGCTCCCTATCTGTAACTCAAAAGCAGGGAATAATAATGGAATAATAACATGTATCCCAGAAGAAAACAAGCCCAGAAAATTAAAAAAAAAAAACTCAGACCTCTAACATTGTTAAATATTATATATAAGTTAGCCTCTGGATCTATTGCAAATAGACTGAAGTCTGTATTACCAAAACTAATAAATCATGACCAGACAGGTTTTTACAGGGTAGATACATAGGAGAAAATACTAGGTTATTGTATGATATAATAAAAACAACACAAGAAAGAAAGATTCCTGGGCTGTTAATCACAGTAGACTATGAGAAAGCATTTGATACAATCAGTCATATCTTTTAATTTTATTGACAAAAACTTTTGATTTTTTAAACTTTGGAGCCACATTCAAGAAATGGCTTAGATTGTTTTTACATAATACTATGACTACAGTACAACTCAATGGATTCCTTTCAGATTTCTTCAAAGTAGAATGAGGCTGCCGACAAGGGGATCCTATTAGTCCTTATATTTTTAACTCACCTGTCACAAAGTGACAAGGTGGGCTATTGTGACCGCTTGATGTCCGTCGTCCGTCGTGCGTAGTGCATCGTCAGTCGTGCGTCAACAGTTTCTAAAAAAATCTTCTTGAAAGAAAATCTTCAAAAAAAAATTAAAAAAATAAACCAGAAGGCCTAGAGCTTAGATATTTGACTTGTAGCATTGCCTAGTGGACCTCTACAAAAAAGTTTCAAATCATGACCCCTGGGGTCAAAATTGACCCTGCCCCAGAGGTGACATGAATTTACATAGGAAAATCTTAAAAAAATTTCTAAAAATAAACCAGAATAAACAGAAGAGCTAAGATACTTGACTTGTAACATTGCCTAGTGGACCTCTACAAAATTTGTTCAAATCTTGACCCCCCAGGGTCAAATTGACCCAGCCCCAGGGGTTACTTGATTGTACATAGGGAAATCTTCATAAATTTGCTAAAAATAAACCAGAAGGCCTAGATCTTAGATATTTGATATGTAACATTGCCTAGTATACTTCTACAAACTTTGTTCAAATCATGACCCCCGGGGTAAAATTGGCCCCGCCCCAGGGGTTACTTGATTGTACATCGGAAAATCTTCCAAAAAATTTCTAAAAATCATCAGTTTGACATTTGAAACATGTAGCTCATATTACTCAGGTGAGAGATCCAGGGTCATCATGACCCTCTTGTTATATTGTGTGCCGAAATAGTTGCTATTAAAATAAGAAATTCTGAGAAATTTAGAAGTATTACTATTGATGAAGTTGTGTATAATGTATCACAATTTGCTGATAATACATCATTGCTGTTGGATGCCTCGGAAGAGTCTTTACATGCTACCTTAGATATGCTACATGAATTTTCATTTTATTCTGGTCCAAGAGTTAACTTTGTGAAGACTAATGTTACTTGGATAGGTGCAGTGAAATACAGTACCTGATCAATAAAGACAAAGTACAAACTATCTTGTGGTACTACAAGGTTTCAAGTACTTGGTATCATTTTTGATGTAGATCTTGATAATATGATAATGCTTAATTTCAATGATAAGTTAGAAAATGTTAAAAGGATGATATCCTACTGGAACAGAAGATTACTTACTCCTATTGGAAACATTACTGTAATTAAATCATTGTTAGTTCCACTCTTTACAAATTTGTTTATAATTTTTCCAACACCAACTAAAATATTAATAGATAATTTAAACAAGATGCCCACGGGTAACATGTCGAGCCCACCAGCTGTCAGAAGAACTGGGAGTGCCAAAAAAATCTAAGTCCACACAAAAATCCTGACCAGTAGAGATAGGTCATAATACATCTCAAAATTGGATGTAACATGCATGTTGTACTACAGAAAAGTGGTCTTGATTTTTCCATATGACCAATAATAAGGAAGTTACAATATAAGCTATTTGTTCAACAATGGAAAGTAATTCTAGATTCTTGTGCATGACACTCAGTCTCATGATGGTGAACAATTTTGCCAAGTTACATCAATATCCCGCTATGCATGAAAAAGAAATGCTCCAGAAAAAGTCATTCTTGTATCTGACCTTTGACTTCTAAGTGTGACTGTGACCTTAGACTTAGGGAACTGATTCTTGCGTCTGACACTCCGTCTCATAATGGTGAACATTCGTGTCAAGTTACATCAAAATCCCACCATGCATTAGGAAGAAATGCTCCGGACAAACTCTTTCTTCAATTTGACCTTTGACCTCCAACTGTTACCTAAACCTTTGAGATAGGAACATGGGGTTTGTGCCTGACACTCCATCTCATTGAGGTTAACATTCTTGTCAAATATAAACAAGATTGATCCATGCATGTCAAAGTTATGGTCCAGACAAAATCACATGCACGGACACACGCACATACACAGAACCGCCAAAAGTGGCGACTAAGTCGACTTTGTATGGAATGGCCCATAAAAGATACAGTGCTCTATCGTTGTTAAGAATTATGAAGGAGGGCTGAAAATGGTAGATATTTATCAATATGAACAGAGTATGAAAATGTCATGGATTAGAAAAGCTTTTAGTGGTACTGGAAAGTGTTATGTGTTGTTAAATTCCATATTTGACTTACATAGAATGGTTAATTTTGGAAATTTGTATTGCGAAAATATAATGAAAAGGCTAAAAAACAAATTCTGGTGTGATGTGTTAAGAAGTTTTATCTCTTACTGTATATGGATAAGATGCCTGTTGAAACTGTAGATGAAATTCTTGCAATGCCACTATTTTATAACAGCTGTTTTAAAATTGGTAACAAAGGAGTATTTGATAAAAGTATGTTTGATAGAGGTTTCCGATTTGTTAGCGATTTAATTACAGTTGCAGGTGAATTTGTAGATATTTCTTACCTAGTGTATTGGTAAAAGGTTGAATTTTTTATTAGTCTCCTACTGGTTGAAAACCAGTTTCGGGGACTATAGGAATGCACTTTTCCGTCATTCCGTTCCGTCTGTCCGTCCATCCGTCCGTCCGTCTGTCCGCAATTTCGTGTCCGGTCCATAACTCTGTCATTCATAAAGGGTTAAGTTCCACTTAATTATGTGAAATTTCAACACTCGCATGCGATTGCAAATGAATCAAAACTAACATATGTAACAGTTCTTAGAAAATGGTGAGTATTTGAAGGCGTTTGACTGCCCAGAAATGGGTCCAATTTAGGCAGTCTTTTTTTTCGGAATTCAATGTTTATATTAGTATACTGACACTTGTTTTGTTGTTTTTGTAATGATAGCGTGTATATTACTTATATTACTCTATAAAACAAGTGTCAGTATACTGATATAAGCATTGAATTCCGAAAAAAGAACTGTTTAAACAGACCTCACTTCCAGACAGTCAAGCGCTTTTAAAAACTCACCATTTTCAAGGAACTGTTACACATGTTTGTTTTGATGCATTTGTAATAGCATGCGAGTGTTGAAATTTTACATAACTAGGTGGAACACAGTTTTCAGTGATTGTTTATTTTTATTTCTTTACAAATGGCATTCATTTTCAAAGGGGAACAACTTTTTCAGAATATTTTCAGTACGGGACAGTATGGCAGAACATGTAATGGTTAAGTAAAATATTGGTAACGATGTTATTCGTTTATAAAATATTTCTGTGTTTTGGTGATATACTCCTAAACCTTAAGAAATGTAATATTAGAATAAGTGCTAACTGTAGTTGCTATGGACCTGTTGTCTCTTGTTATGTTTCAAAAGTTGTATTTTCAAGTATGGCAGATAAGCATGTGTATAATGTACTGATTGCAAACACTGATATTCCTACTAGTCAAGTTAAATGGAACCAATGTTTCAATGATATTAACTTAAGTATGCCTATAAAGTTGTATTTCTCATGACAAGAGATTCATACATTCAGTGGTTACAATTATAAATACTCCACAGAATTATTGGTACATTATTTTGACTTGTATTCACATTGAAATGTGCAGATATCTTTAATCATAGGCAAAAATCTAAAAAGCAAGCACACAGATATTATACATTTTATTTCACCAAATTATAGACTATCAAAATCCACATTGTAGAGAAAATTTTATTCATGACAAGGTTATATAAATTTCAATTTTCCCATACACTTCCATTCTGAAAACATGTGATAGTTTAAAAATTTTCCAGATCATTGAAGCAACGAAATCAAGCTAACTACGGTAGCGAGTAAAAAAAAAAAAGCAGGGAAGACAGTTATCAGCAGTTTACAATACTATTTTTCTTCCTAAGAGAATGAGATAAAACATTTAGATCGTAAACTGACTCTTTTCCTATTTCAGAAAAAAGAAATTTCATTCTGGTACTGAAAAGATCATTTTGGCTTGATACAGTTTAATTATTCACCATGTTGTCAATTTTCTGTTTTTAAGTGTGAAGACCAAACTTACTACACTGTGGAAGAAAAGAGGGTGTGAAAAGGTAGTCATGTGGACCCATTCTATTTCGAATCATCTGTATTTCTGTGCTGCAACTAGTGAGGGAGACCGAGATCTAGTTGAACAGAAATGGTTGTCGGTTTTAAACCACATTACAGACAAACATAAAGGCCACGGTGAAAAGTTCCTTAGCTGTACATTTGGGCTGATTGAAAGAGACTGGATTAAAGCAGGTTTGTTAAAAAATAATTATGTATGTAATTTTAAGCTCACTTGAGCAATACTCATGATGAGCTATTGTGATCAAGCTGTGTCCATCGTGCGTCCATCCGTCCATTGTCAGCAATGTTGTTAATCCCCTGTCACAAATGGTGGGGGTTGTAGGAATGGTCTCCATCCGTCCTTCCGTCCGTCCATCCGTAACACTTTCTTGTCTGCTCCATATCTCCTAAACCCCTTGAAGGATTTTCATGAAACTTTGGTCAAATGATCACCTCATCAAGACGATGTGCATAACTCATGAGTCAGCCATTTCGGCACAATGTCAAGGTCACAACTCAGGGTCACAGGTTTTTGCCTTCCATTTTGTGTCTACTCTGTATCTCCTTATCCCCTCATATGAAATCTGGGTCAAATGATCACTTATCCAAGACGATGTGCAGAACTCATGAGTCAGCCATGCCGGCTCAAGGTCAAGGTCACAATGCGCTCGTCCGCTTAGGTCAGTAGGGACAGCGTTGGTCTACGGATCGTAGGGTCGCGAGTTCGATCCCCGGGCAGAGCTTATGTTCTCCCTGACAATTTGATAAAAGACATTATTTCTGAAATCATTCGTCCTACACCTCTAATATTTCATGTGGGGAAGTTGGCATTTACTTGCGGAGAACAGGTTTGTACTGGTATAAAATCCAGCAACACTGATTAGGTTAATTGCCCGCCGTTACATGACTGAAATATTGTTGAAAAATGGCATTAAACCCAAAACAAACAAACAAAAGGTCACAACTCGAAGTCAAAGGTTTGAATCTTCCATTTTGTGTCTGCTCTATATCTTCTAAACCCCTTGAAGGAATTTTATAAAACTTGGGTCAAATGATCACCTCATCAAGACAATGTGTAGAACTCATGAGTCAGCCATGCACGCTCAAGGTCAAGGTCACAACTTAGGGTCAAAAGGTTTGAGCCTTCCATTTTGTGTCCACTCTGTATCTCCTAAACCCCTCGAAGGATATTCATCAAACTTTGGTCAAATGATCACCTTGTCAAGAGCTTATGAGTCAGCCATGTCAACATACTCAAGGTCAAGGTCCCAACTCAAGGTCAAAGGTTTGAGCTGTGTATCTCCTAAACCCCTTGAAGGATTTTCATGAAACTTAGGTCAAATGATCACCTCATCAAGATGATTGCAGAATTCATGAGTCAGCCATGTCAGTTCAAGGTCAAGACCACAGCTCGAGTTCAAAGGTTTACCCTTTCACTATCCATAACAGTGGCGGGGGATTTAGCTGTCTTTCAGACTGCCTTGTTTAAAAACATCTCCTCCAAAACCACTGAATGGATTTTGATGAAACTTGGCATGGATGTTCCTTGGATGGTCTTCTGCCAAAGTTGTTTAAAGGTTCTGCTTGGTTGCCCATAGGGGCCACAAAATAGAAAAATTTTCAAAGGACATCTCTTGAACTAATGGTCCGATTTTGAAATATTTCACACAATGGTCCTTATGTCACCCTCTAGTTCAAATTATTTTGATTTGTCAAAAAACATGGCTGCCAGAGGGCGAGGTCGCTTTTCCCTATATGTATATAGTTGAAACTTTAAAAATCTTCTTGTTTGAAACTGCAAGCCCGATTTTTAAATAATTTTACACAAATGGTTCTTGTGCGACCCTCTACCAAGATTGTTCAAATTATTCCGATTCATAAAAAAACATGGCCGCCAGGGAGCATGGTAACTTTTCTTCTCTGAATCAATAATAGCTAGAGCCTTGATATTTGGCATGTGATATCAGATCTGTATAGTCTACCATAATTGTTCAAATTATTGCCCTAGGTTCAAAAGTGTGTGTGACATGTATATAATACCCTGAAATCCCGAAAATAAGCTGTGGCTTAATTTAAATTTTTGTAAGGATTTGGTGGCTTATTATCGAGACCGGCTTATTTTTGAGTCCGGCCAACTTTTGAGTACATATATCTGGTAACAGTTTAAAAACTGGCGTATTTTCGAGTACCAAAATACTGCAGATACGGATGTCATAGTTTTTGATTTTTAGCTCGACTATTCAGAGAATAGTGGAGCTATCCTACTCGCCCCGGCGTCGGCGTGAGCGTCACACAAATGTTAAAGTTTACGTACCACCCCAAATAGTTTCAAAGTCCATTGAGATATAATGCTTTGTTATTTTGCATACTTGTTTATCATCATGACCCCAGTCTGTAAAACGGAGGAGGCAACTCTATCGAGCATTTTGACTGAATTATGGCCCCTTTTTGACATAGAATATACTTATTGAAATGTTAAAGTTTGCATACCACCCCAAATATTTTCAAAGTCCATTGAGATATTGCTTTGATATTTTGCATACTAGTTTATCATCATGACCCCAGTCTGTAAAACGGAGGAGGCAACTCTATCGAGCATTTTGACTGAATTATGGCCCCTTTTTGACTTAGAATATACTTATTGAAATGTTAAAGTTTGCATACCACCCCAAATATTTTCAAAGTCCATTGAGATATTGCTTTGATATTTTGCATACTTGTTTATCATCATGACCCCAGTCTGTAAAACGGAGGAGGCAACTCTATCGAGCATTTTGACTGAATTATAGCCCCTTTTTGACATAGAATATGCTTATTGTAATGTTAAAGTTTTACTCATAGCTTATATTATACTATCAAGCACGGAGAATAGTTGAGCACCCTGTCCACTGACAGCTCTTGTTAGTAAAAACATTGACGTCGGTAAATACTTAAACTTCTGTCATACCTGTTTTGTTACAATTTCTAAATGAAAATAAACCATTGCTTACTGATAATTACCCATTAAAAAGTTTTGTCTGGCCTTACAAACAAATTCGCGGGTGTGAATAACTTACAATATACGTAATAAACACTGCATTATGTTGTCAGTTTAACCAGGTATTAACCTGCTATTACAAGTGAAAATCTGCTATGTACAGATTGGTAACTTTTGCAATCTTACATGGTGTCCTAACAAAATCATAATGATACTAATTCTGACACAAAGCTTGGACGGCTTATTTTTGAGTGCAGCTAATTTATGAGCCCTTTTTGCCTGTAGTGAAATGGTGGCTTATTTCCAATACCGGCTTATTTTCAAAACCGGCTTATTTTTCGGGATTTCAGGGTATAGGCTAACGTAGGAGAAACCTAACTCTGTACTTATAAAAACACACTTGAAGCCTTGTACACAGGTGAGCGCTTCAGGGTCAATGACCCTCTTTTTTGATAAGCAACATGATATAATTATGTCCCTTCCAGTCTATCTGGAGCTTATGATTTTTCCGTTGTTGGATCATAACGTCCACTGCATCACCTTCTTGGTCCTCTTTCAAACTGGTATTTGTGTTGTAAAGTGTCTTCATATTGGTGCTTGCATTATTCACATATCTTTGTGGAATTTCATGTGTTTTATAAATTGTTTTTCTCTAGGCTGCTGGCACGGTCTGTCACTGTTTGAAGCAAGTCATCAGCCTGTTTTCCCATCAGTAAATCAACAGGTAAGTTGAAGTTTTGACCACGTCAGGGACATAAATGTCAGAAATTGGTTGAGCTGCAGAAGTTCTTGTATTGTAGATACCTAATAATTGAAAACATCTTGAAATATCTCGGATTCAAAACACCAACCACAATCAGTATGTAACCTGCCCGCTTAGCTCAGTAGGTAGAGCGTCGGTCTACGGATCGCAGGGTCGTGAGTTCGATCCTCGGGCTGGGGGTATGTTCTCTGTGATTATTTGATAAATGACATTGTGTCTGAAATCATTAGTCCTCCACCTCTGATTCATGTGGGGAAGTGTTGGCAGTTACTTATGGAGAACAGGTTTGTACTGGTACAGAATCCAGGAACTCTGGTTAGGTTAACTGCCCGCCATTACATGACTGAAATACTGTTGAAAAATGGCGTTAAACCCAAAACAAACTATGTAGGTTTGATGGAACATCAAACTGGCAGATGAATTTATTTATTGATTAAGTGCTCATGTGTGTAGCTTCAAGGTTTTGTAGGGATATTGCTTCCAACCATTTAATGAATAAATCTTTAGCTACCATTATAATTATACGAGCCCACCCACTTAGCTCAATAGGGAGAGCACAGATATACAGATGGCGGGTTGTGAGCTCGATCCTCGGACGAGATGCATGTTTACCATGACAGTTGTAATGACATTGTGTCTGTAATCATTTGTCCTCCACCCGTGATTCATGTGGGGAAGTTGGCAGTTACTTGAAGAGAAAAGATTTGTACTGGTACAGGATCCTGGAACACTGGTTAGGTTAACTTCCCGCCATTACATAACTGAAACACTGTATCTAAATCTGCCTTGATTGTTTATATAGTTTTGGTGGTGTTGACTGTATGTATAATAGTTTTGGTACCTCTCTTTGTACACTTTTCAAAAGGAGTTGCCTCTGGATTCTACCCTGTTATACATAAGATAGGTCTTGGATAGTTAATAGTCAAATTTCATTTAAACCTGGTTTATCTGTAAGAAAATATTTCTATTCAACCTGGACATAATATTTGCAGCTTTGGTCAACACAATGATGGCCTTCTTGACATGGAATCAAAGTCTGAGTGTATTCTGCTAAGTCTATATTCTGTTGTATAATGATATACTGGTAAAAACGCTAGCCATCTGGCTAACTGATCTTCGGTATCCTTGAACTTTCACTGCCATGATCACAGTGTCACTTTAAATTTGTTCTTTACTGGAAGTGATGGAAGTGTTTAATTCAAGTAACATTTTAGTGCTAACAACTCTTCTTGTCATGTAATAGCTTCTTTCAGATTTAATCAGGCACCGAATAATATGCATATACTCTTTCCCGAGTGTAAAATGTAAATTGTGTGACCTTCTTCATCATCCTACATCTTGATATTTGCTAAGTAAGTTTTTAAATGCAGACTTTTGACTTTCATTATACCCCCACCAAACATGTTTGAGGGGGGTATATAGGAGTCAGTTTTGTCGCGTCCCGTCCCGTCCCGTCCCGTCGCGTCGCGTCCTGAAATCTATTATCTCATTTATTACCAAATGGATTTGATTCAAACTTAAAATACATGTTCCACCTAATCATCCACATCATTTGACACAAGGTGCATAACTCTTGACACCAAGTTTTCATGAATTATGTCCCCTTTTACTTAGAATTTAAGGTTAATTTTGTTGTATTTTCACTATATCTCAGTTATTACTAAATGGATTTGATTCAAACTTAAAATAGATGTTCCACCTCATCACCCACATCATGTGACACAAGGTGCATAACTCTGACACCAATTTTTTATGAATTATGCCCCTTTTTACTTAGAATTTAAGGTTGATTTTGATGTATTTTCACTATATCTCAGTTACTACTGGATGGATTTGATTCAAACTTAAAATAGATGTTCCACTTCATCACCCACATCATGTGCCCACATCATGTGACACAAGGTGCATAACTCTGACACCAAGTTTTCATGAATTATGTCCCCTTTTACTTAGAATTTAAGGTTAATTTTGTTGTATTTTCACTATATCTCAGTTATTACTAAATGGATTTGATTCAAACTTAAAATAGTTGTTCCACCTTATCACCCAGATCATGTGACATAAGGTGCTTAACTCTGACGTAATTTTTTATGAATTATGTCCCCTTTTACTTTAAATTTAGGTTGATTTTGATGTATTTTCACTCTATCTCAGTTATTACAAAATGAATTTGATGCAAACTTAAAATAGATGTTCCACCTCATCACCCACATCATGTGACACAAGGTGCATAACTCTGACACCAATTTTTCATGAATTATGCCCCTTTTTACTTAGAATTTAAGGTAAATTTTGATGTATTTTCACTATATCTCAGTTACTACTGAATGGATTTGATTCAGACTTAAAATAGATGTTCCACCTCATCACCCACATCATGTGACACAAGGTGCTGTAATGCCTTAACCCGTCACTTAACTCCCTATCAACTTTCTCAATAATTCCTTTTTCTAGCTGATCTTTAATGACATCGTCATATCTTTTCAAGAGCTCAGGTTGTTTTGCTAGCTTACAAACGAGTGATTTCAATCTCCCTTTTGCTAATCCCCGATTTTCTGGAAGATCTGGAAACTCATCCCGCCAAGGCCAAGTAACCTGATATCTATCGTTTTCAAACTGTAGAGTTTCCCTGAAATGTGTCATAGCAGCCTGATCGTCTGGTTTGTCATATGTATCTGTAATACCAAGACTCTCAATATTCCAAAAGTCCTCCAAGTTAGGTTTTGTTGGAATGACTTCGTCAACATCTGTAAAAAGTTTGGTTTCAGTTATATTATCTCCGTACGTAAGAATTAACATAGCTGAATCATTTGTGTTTACGGCAATATCACTTGTTTTCATTCTGCCCGACAATATCCATCCGAGACTGGACGACAGCAAATAAAGTCCAGGTTGTATTTCTATCTTCTCTGTTTGTATAATATCTAAATAGTAATCATTACCTACTAGTAAATCGAGATAAACTGATTCATTCTTGTTTGGAATTGTATCAGCCAGTGTTAGATTTTTTGTTAAGCCAGAGAACTGTCTTGGTGAATCTAGTTTTACTTGTCTGCGGGTAATTGTTCCAGTGATATTTGGTACTATATTTGCAACCAAAGTTATGTACTTTCCATTCTTGAGTTTCACTTTTAATCTTGTTGATCTTGTTTTTATTGATTTTTCCTTTTCGCTTCCAAAGGTTACCAATTGGATTTCCTGCTCTTCTTCTTCTTTTAGTCTGAGACGACGGGCCAAATCCCTCGTGATATATGTTCTGTGCGAGCCTGAGTCAAGAATCAATCTAATTTCCTCACTTTTGTCTTCATCAGGATTCTTTACGATGCATTTGGCTGTTTGCATCATTACAGACTCATTGCAAGAAAGAAGTCCTATTTCTTCCTGCACGTTTCCGGTATCACTCTTTTCCGATAGAATTTCAGGTTCTCCAGAAAAATTTGCACCTTCTTTATTTTTCTTTTCTTTAAATTTCTTTGCACATAAACTTCTATGGTGCACGTCTACTTGACCACAATAGACACACGTTTTTGATGATTTGCACTGACTGGAGATATGTCCTTCCTTTAAACACCTGTAACAACTGCCTTTGATACGTTTCTTTCTATCTTCAATTGTTGGGTACTTCGTGCACTCATCACTCCAATGATTTCTGTCACAATATCTACACTTCGCAGATATAACTTTTGTTTTTTCTTGCTTTTCACTTGTAATCAATGAACTTGATGAGGCACTATGTATTGAAGGCTTTGAGAACCCTTTCATGCTGTACCTCGGATTTGAATTCGGACGAACTGAATCTCTGTTCTCAAATTTTGATTTTGCTTTATCTGTAATTTCGGCCTTTTCTTTTGCTACAATGTATTGTCGAAGTAGTTCACGAAATGTAATTACAGACCATTTTTTATCTACTCCCTTCATAATTTCCATTTGAAGGAGTACGTCATTTGGTAGCTTTCTTCTGAGCATTGAAACAAAAACTTCTTGATTTGTATCTTGATTGAGAACTTCTAGACAACGAAGATGTTTTTCTGTTTTATCCATGAACTGTCGCAAACTCTCCACAGAATTTCTAACTGGAAATATATCTATTAGTGCCTTATAGTGCATGTCTATTGTCTCCTGTCGATCGCCAAATCTTTTATGCAATGTCTGTATAGCAATTTCATAATTCTTATTGGACAATGAAAGGCCAGTTATTGTATGCTTTGCTTCTCCAGTAAGTTTACTTTTCAAATAATTGAATTTGTCAACTTCTGAAAGTCGGTCATTATTATGCACGGCACTCTCAAAAGAATCCCAGAATTCAATCCAATATAACTTATTGCCATTGAAAGACGGTATGTCAATCTTAGGCAATTTCACTGTTTCTTTTTTGAGTTGCTTATTCTGGACTAACTCCTTCTGTAAATCCATCTGGGCTGCAAACATTTTTCTCATTTCCTCTGTGACCAAAGTTAATGGTGAAACGTGCTCCTCCTTTACTGCTGTATTTTGCGTTTCTTCAAGTTGTTTTAATCTGTCCTCAAAAAGCTGAAGCTTATGATACACGGAACAAGCTTTATCCAATAGACTAGAATCTTCTTCAATCATTGTTGATATAAATTCATCTTCAGGATCTTCGATAGTCTGAGCTAATTTCTCAGACTGTCTAGATAGCTTCTCATTATAAGAATTAATGTTGAGTTTAGTTTCCATTACACGATGCCGAAGTTGTACGGATTCCTCTGGTAATATGTCACTCATATCACTATCCAGTAAACGTAAGCCATTTTGAATTTCATTCAACAACTTATTTGAAAACTTAGTTCGTACACCTTTCATATATTTAACTCCCGACATTGTATGAACTCTTTTACCACTAAACGAAAATTTCGATACAATTATATTTCATTTACCAGCGTATGTTATGAATGTAGTTGACACCGAAATGACTTTGTTTTTCACTTTCACCAAAGATCGTTTATTTAAAGGTTTTACTCACTTTTTTCCATGTTTCCTTCCCGGGTTCCGGCGCCAAATCATTGTAGCAGAGACTTAGTGCTTTTATAATAAATTTCCCATCAAACTTTTTGTTTTAAGTCTCAACCACATCGAGATAGTTTTACAGAACACAATAAACTAAGATTCCATTTTTTTTATTTTCCATAAGAACACATTTATCGTTGCATTAACTAAATTAATCCAGAATAAGAACTGACAATTTGTGTTATAGCAAGGCTTAAATAGTAGACTATTTGGCGCCAAAAATGCATGAATATCTGACAAAAAGCAAGAAAAGCATGAAATAATGAGTTTATATAACAAACATATCATTGTATGCTCCAATGGGAGCTGCCTGCTCCCATCAGTGTCAATAAACAGAACATAAAAGGACTGCTCCCATGAATGTCTTTAATCGTAATAAACAAACAAAAATCGCCTTTCGCGACAGGTGCATAACTCTGACACTATTTTTTCTTGAATTGTGTCCCCTTTTACCTAGAATTAAAGGTTTATTTTGATGTATTTTCACTATATCTCATTCTGATTGGCTTAGAGCCAAAGGGAAGTAACCTTTTTTTAACTTTTGTACTGAGTTTCTTCCCCTTAAATTCCAGGAATTAGTCTATTTTTAGAAATCCTATTTTTAGATTTTCAATATTTTATGTATTTTATAACTTTTTTATTATAAGTCCTATGTAAAAAGTAAATACATTTTTCTGTGGTAACATGGGTCGGTAAGACACTTTTTTGTATTCACTTTTAGTGTATCTCTAATATTAGAGATTTAATATATTTACTAGTATTACTATACTAGTATTATACTAGTATTACTTATATGTGGAAGCCCAGGATGAAGTACTCCAAAGACTAAGTATTTTTAAGATTTCTTATGGTTGCCATTCTTCTGTGACAAGACCGTATGGTGGGGGTATGAGTCACTCCTGTGACAGTTCTAGTTTATAGTTCTGTACTGAGTCAAAAATTTCTGTTAGATAATGAGGGCAAAACTGACGTAACATCACATTCATTCGTGAGTCTTCTGTGTCTGTGTTATTTCATCATTTTGTATGAAATGTTCCCTACTGATTTTATTTTTGCTACTATGTAACTTGTACAAGAACCCAGAAAATTAACTTTTCTTAAAGGTATTGTCCCATCTTCAGCATTAAATAGAGCTTTTGCCACTAACAACCCACTGCATTCTATAAATTTGGGTTTTGCTTCTATAATATCTTACTTTTGTACATTTAAAGGATCAATGATTCTACCCTTAAGTATAATCTCAGTTTCTGGGGGTATTTAGGTCATTTCTAATAATGTTTTCGACACATTGAATAATGGTCACTATTGGAGTGTTCAAAACAAGCAATGCATCTCGAGGGCTGAGCGCGAAACTATTGTATCTTGTTCTTTATTCATATACAGTTACAATAGTTTCGCGCTCAGCCCACGATCTGTCATTAAATTTTGATATCATCTCATTTTTGTCACAGAGAATATTGCAGAAGCCCCTCAGAGTCATGGCCTAAAATTCCATTCTGTTTACCCTTTAACCTGCTGGTGGCAAGTGATTCTGCCATTGCAACCAGTGCAGACCAAGATCAGCCTGCACATCCGTGCAGTCTGATCATGGTCTGGACTGTTTGCTATTCAGTGAGTGAATTTTCAGTGAACACCCCTTAGAATAGTAAGTGGTACTGCCCAAATTGAATGATGGACCAGTCCTATTTTAGAAATTTAGCTGGGTAAAGGTTAATATCTGCTATTAGAACAGTGGTCTTGACCATTTTGTTTGTCTACTTTCAGGTCTACGGTCATCTTGCCTAAGAGGAAACTTTTTGTTACAGAGAGCATTTTTGTTGTGACTGGCTGTTACGTGTGGATAATCTTTCTCCGGTAATTTCTCAATAAAGAATTTGTTTAAAATAGTTACAGCGGAACCTCTATCAATGAGAAAGTTGGCAGTTTGACCTAAAATTTCATCATGAACATTATAACACTGTATTAGGTTCTAATGACCCTCTAATTTCATCAAGCTATGGGCCTCCAGAAGGACTTCTAGTTTCTCTGATCATTGGAACTACTACCTCTACCATTAGGATTATTTCTCAGGTTATTTTGGCCTTTTCCCTGACTTTTGGAATTATTTTCATGGTAACCATAAGCATAATTTTGGTTTCTATTGTAATTACTTGCCTAATGTGTGGCTGGGGTTCTGGTGTGTAAATAGGGTGTCTTGGTTCATATGTACCTTTATAAGAAAGGTTACTCTG
The DNA here is from genome assembly GCF_021730395.1 of Mercenaria mercenaria. Lineage (NCBI taxonomy): Eukaryota > Metazoa > Mollusca > Bivalvia > Venerida > Veneridae > Mercenaria > Mercenaria mercenaria. The sequence continues at coordinate 8,410,165 of NC_069378.1, forward strand.
AACTATTCATCTCTGATGTCTCTTCGAACTGCAAGTCTGGCATTGTATAGTTTATCAATACTACCAGTAATGTTTAAGAATTAGAAATTGCAACATTTAATATTTAGGAACAATAGTACTAAATAAGTAATCATGCAGCACTTCCAGACTTGTCGGATAATGGCAGAAAGAATAAATCCTCCTTTTTCTCCCAGTCAAAGTAGCATTTTCATGTTTTATGTAAGCCAGTTTTGTTTTTATTTCATTGTAGACATGTACTTGACATTTTGGTAGCATTTTCAATAAGATTTTTTGCATTTATAGAATTGTCAACAAACCTTATTACTCATGTGTACATACCCACATTTTAGCTGTCCGTTTGAAAGATATTCCATAGTGTTGACTTGTCAGACAAGAAATCTCTCTTAAAAGATACATGACCGCTTCTTTTCTTGGTGTTTTTGATGGTTTATAGGTCATTTAAGAACATAAGGCTAGTAATTCTTTTTATGCCCCCAGCATCTACTGATGGCATATAGTGATCGTCCTGTCCGTTCGTCCATTTGTCCGTCCGACCATGCGAGGTTAACCAAATGGGAATGTTTCGTCTAGCATCAATACCCCTTACTAGAATGACTTGATACTAATGCAGATGTAACCTGTGACCATTCCTTATCTTCAAACATCACCTGACCTCAGTTTGACCTTGACCTTGACCTCGTTTTGGACTTCTGTGCAAAATCTATCGACAAGGATGCCACCGGGGCATCAAGCGTTTATTGAACGCAGCTCCTTGTTTAAAATGGGCCTGGCTAACGGTATGACATTGTGTTACAGCTCTCAGAAGATTGTTAATTTTATATAGAACATTTTCACATTTATTTACTACTGTGTAGCCTTTAGAATTTATTGGGTTCTGTCAAACATCTTCATATATCATGACAACCACAGAACAGATCACACATTAATACCAAATCACATCAAGGCCAGACAAGGCTAAATACCAATATCAACAAAAGCATCTTGTCCATTCATCAATCTGCCAAATTTGTTTGAAAGTATACCAATAGTTGTGCACAGCTTAGTCAGAGGGTCTGTTTTTTCAGTCTAATTAACTTCAGGTAAATATTTGACCATTAATTAGATACCTTCTATGTTTCTAATTTCTTGGTGACCTGCTCCGCTTCTGATATTGTGGCAAAATTTAAGTCTCTACGTCTGATTGAGCTGTAGTTAACTATATCTATGAAATTATCAAGACTTAGTGTAATAGCGTCAGTAAGATGCTAATTTGTGTTTTGGTAGACTTTTCTAGTTAAATTTTGTTTTAGGCAAGATCTTGAATTATTTTCCATTTTACTCTAGTTTTTGTTTTCTGTTGTGACCAAAATATTTCTGCTCAGTTTTCCAAACCATAACGTGTTTTAAGAAGTTTACATAATCACAATCATAGAACCAGGAGGCATTTCACACATAATTGCTCTTGAACTAGCTAACTATACAATTTAGCCCTTGCATTTTATACTCCTATCTGTTAATGTCACAGTAAATCTTGAAAGAGGTATGAAACTCATTGAATTCTTCACTTGTAACCATCAGATTTTTGTAGTTTCAGTTTTAAACCATGATCTCTTGTCTGCCTGTCTTATTCTGGAGAAGCAAAGGTCTGATAATAAGTATCTGGAAAATGTAGGTAATCTAGGCCTAGCCTAGGTTTTGTTATCTCCCACTAAAGGTGGAGGGATATAGTTTTGGCGTTGTCCATCCGTCCGGAGCCATATCTAGGAAAAGGTTGGGAATATAACTTCATATACTGTTCACCACAATAGGGAAATGCGGCCCATCAAGTTTCAGTCAGATATATGGCAATTTCTGCTTCATAACTTCCTAAAACTATGAAACTTCAAGTGAATTTAGATCACCATAATGTGGTAGTGTACACACAATTCCGTCAGGATCTCTTTTGTAACTTCAGAGTTATTGCCCTTTAATTGTTTAAAAAATCCACATATTTGTACACAACAAATAGAGATAGTACCTAAGTTTTTCAAATCATAGGTTTGAAGTTAAAAAACTTTGAAATGAAGACAAATGTCCATATATTTCTCAAAAACAGAAATATAGAAATATTTTTACCAGAAGTGTGGAGTTATGAGCATTTAATATTTTCATGTTAAAGAAAATTTTGTGATCAAGGAAATGTAACTCTTCTTGAACATGGAGAGCATAAACATCAAAGGGACATAATATAGTGAATATTTCCTAATTGGGTGCATTTGATTTAACATTCAACTTTGATCTGGATTGCTAAATAATGATCCATGATACTGTGTGCTAAAAAATTAGAACATCTGGAACAGTCTAATAACAGCAAAACTATGCTTTAGCAGAATGCAAATAGTTAAGCTCTAATTGGGACTCGAACCCAGGACCTCTCACACCTAAGGCAGACACTCTACCACTAACCTATAACAGCAGCAGCTTTAGCTATGCAGTTTAATTGCCTGGATAACATTGCGTGAACTGGAACAATAATCGGCGAACTCCGGACTATCGGCGTATTCGCTTTGTTACCTATTGGCAATTTTCGTGTAAGGAAAAAATATAATCTAAGTCTGCAAACATCATAATCGGTCAAATCTGCCCAAATTTCTCTGACGTTTTGTTCAGAGTATGAACTTACTAACTGGTAGTACCAGTGAAATATAACTTACACTGAATCTTTTATATTTGCCCTTTTAGCAGCTGTCAAACGGAAAAGACCGTGAGCTCTGTCCAAATATAAGTAATTATTTTACCAGTTTTGAGAGGATTTCAATTGGTGGGAAATTACAGTTACAAACTAAATACCTTTCTGCAACACATGAAGTCATCAGCATTCACTGTCAATCGGTATTATGACTAAGACCGAGTGTCTATCATACATTTCAAAGATTACAGACAAAAGCATCTCTAGTTTTACCAGTTTTGAGGGGATTTCAATTGGTGGGAAATTACAGTTACAAACTAAATACCTTTCTGCAACACATGAAGTCATCAGCATTCACTGTCAATCGGTATTATGACTAAGACCGAGTGTCTATCATACATTTCAAAGATTACAGACAGAGTCTTTTGTTTACATTTTTTATCGTAACCGGTGCATTTGTAAAAATCACTTTAGTTTGAAAAATCAAAGTATGCGAAGAGCTATGGTACGGTCTCTACAACAAACTAACAAATTGGTAGAAATTTATCAAACTTCTTTCCTTTTTTCCATGAACATTTGTTATAAACGTGTGAAGTTGTGTACCCACACCCTCATCGCCCTGGTCACTCCCCCTCATCCATCCCTCTTCCCCCATTTTTAGCTTGACTATTCGAAGAATAGGGGAGCTGTCCTACTCGCCCCGGCGTGAGCGTTAGCGTCACACAAATGTTAAAGTTTGCGTACCACCCCAAATATTTTCAAAGTCCATTGAAATATTGCTTTCATATTTTGCATACTTGTTAACCATCATGACCCAAGTCTGTAACAAGGAGGAGGCAACTCTAGCGAGCATTTTGACTGAATTATGGCCCCTTTTTAGAATATGCTTATTGTAATGTTAAAGTTTGCGTACCACCCCAAATATTTTCAAAGTCCACTGAGATATTGCTTTCATATTTTGCATACTTGTTTACCATCATGACCCCAATCTGTAAAATGGAGGAGGCAACTCTATCAAGCATTTTGACTGAATTATTGCCCCTTTTCGACTTAGAATATGCTTATTGTAATGTTAAAGTTTTACTCATAGCTTATATTATACTATCAAGCACTGAGAATAGTCGAGCGCGCTGTCAACTGACAGCTCTTGTTTTTATTCCTTTTTATGCCCCCAAAGGGAGGCATATAGTTTTTGAACAGTCTGTCGGTCTGTCAGTCTGTCAGTCTGTCCGCAATTTTCGTGTCCGGTCCATATCTTTGTCATCGATGGATGGATTTTCAAATAACTTGGCATGAATGTGTACCACAGTAAGACGACGTGTCGCGCGCAAGACCCAGGTCCGTAGTTCAAAGGTCAAGGTCACACTTAGACATTAAAGGATAGTGCATTGATGGGCGTGTCCAGTCCATATCTTTGTCAGCAATGGATGGATTTTCAAATAACTTGGCATGAATGTGTACCACAGTAAGACGACGTGTCGCACGCAAGACCCAGGTCCGTAGCTCAAAGGTCAAGGTCACGCTTAGACATTAAAGGATAGTGCATTGATGGGCGTGTCCGGTCCATATCTTTGTCATCGATGGATGGATTTTCAAATAACTTGGCATGAATGTGTACCACAGTAAGACGACGTGTCGCACACAAGACCCAGGTCCGTAGCTCAAAGGTCAAGGTCACATTTAGACATTAAAGGATAGTGCATTGATGGGCGTGTCCGGTCCATATCTTTGTCAACCATGGATGGATTTTCAAATAACTTGGCATGAATGTGTACCACAGTAAGATGACATGTCGCGCGCAAGACCCAGGTCAGTAGCTCAAAGGTCAAGGTCACACTTAGACATTAAAGGATAGTGCATTGATGGGCGTGTCCGGTCCATATCTTTGTCAGCCATGGATGGATTTTCAAATAACTTGGCATGAATGTGTACCACAGTAAGACGACATGTCGCGCGCAAGACCCAGGTCCGTAGCTCAAAGGTCAAGGTCACACTTAGACGTTAAAGGTCATTTTTCATGATAGTGCATTGATGGGCGTGTCCGGTCCATATCTTTGTCATTCATACGTGGATTTTAAAATAACTACGCATGAATGTGTGGCACAGTAAGACGACGTGTGGCGCGCAAGACCCAGCTCCGTAGGTCAAAGGTCCTAAACTCTAACATCGGCCATAACTACTCATTCAAAGTGCCATCGGGGGCATATGTCATCCTATGGAGACAGCTCTTGTTTATTTTTTTCAAACCTCCCATGAATATTCATCAACATGCAAAGTTGTACCCTCCCCCACCTCGCTCCTCCACCCAGGATTCATCACCCCGATCATGTCATGCATCCCTCACCCCAACAATTTTTTTTTCATTTTTTATTTTCCATCAATATTTATTATCAAGATGTGAAGTTTTGTACCCTCACTCGGTCCCCCCTCCCCCACCTACCCCTTCCCCCCCCCTCCCCCCCAAAAAAATCAGTCTTCCATGAATGTTTATCTATATGTGAAATTGCCCCCCCCCCCCCCCCCCCGGCCACCCACATTCTAGATTTCTTACTTGCTTGTACTCGCCCAAGGACGTCTGTTCTTTTATGTTCAAATGTACATGTTAAACAGCGACATATTTATACAGAAGATATACAGCCATTTCAGAGCAGTATCTCCAGAATTATTGCCTTTGAGTCCTCAAAATTTTGTTAAACAGATACATGTAAGAATTATTTCCTTTGAATAAATTTAATCTGTGATTATTCCTGCAAGGTGGGTTTTTCTGATAGTTTGCCACTCTTATTGTTACAGATTGACGACATCTGGCAGAATGTAGCTCGGGAGCATAAAGACCTAGCAGACAGGACATGAGTCAGAAAAAGGAAAAAGTGTTGCTGATGTGCTCCTCAGCAGCTGACGTTAAATTGGCGCTTGTCTCTCATGGAGTCATACTGTTTGGCAGAGTAGGCATACCCAAGCAACCTAAATGGATCCTTGCTGTTCAACAGAAGATGTTGCAAGACCAGATCTCATCATTGGTTCTAGAGTTATTGCCACTTAAAGGGCCAGAATTTGCTATTTTTGTGCGTCAACAATTTCTTGTCTGCACGATAGTGGTTTCATTTATGATTTTGTTTTAACCAAACTTGCACACAACTTGTATCACTATAAGATCCTGGTTCCTTTTTTGAACTGGCCAGATCCCATTATAGGTTTCAGAGTTATGGCCCCTGAAAGGGCCAAAATTAGCTGTAGTGACCTTGTCTGCACAATAGCAGCTTTATTTATGATTTGATTTTTACCAAACATGCACACAACTTGTATCACCATAAGATCTTGGTTCCTTTTTTGAACTGGCCAGATTCTATTATGGGTTCTAGAGTTATGGCCCCTGAAAGGGCCAGAATTAGCTATTTTGACCTTGTCTACACAATAGCAGCTTCATTTATGATGTTATTTTAACCAAACTTGCACACAACTTGTATCACCATAAGATCTTAGTCCCTTTCTTGAACTGGCCAGATTCCATTATGGGTTCCAGAGTTATGGCCCCTGAAAGGACCAGAATTAGCTATTTTGACCTTGTCTTTACAATAGCAGCTTCATTTATGATTTGAATTTAATCAAACTTGCACAAAACTAGTGTCACCATAAGATCTCGATTCCTTTCTTGAACCGGCCAGATCCCATAATGGGTTCCAGAGTTATGGCCCCTGAAAGCTCTATTTATAATTTGATTCTAACCAAACTTGCACACAACTTGTATCACCATAAGATCTCGATTCCTTTTTATACGCCCGAAGGGACATATTGTGTTATTGCCTTGGTGTCCGTGTCGTAGAGCACAAATAAATGATATAGTACAATCATGAAAATACATCGTTTGTTTTTGATTTTCCTATAATAGTAACTTTTGACATTCCCGGCCTTCCATACTTTATACTTCCTATATCTAATAAGTATCTGCACGTGATCTTTAACACCCAATCACAGCACCGGTTACTTCTTGGTCAAAAATTCAAAATGGCTTTGTTTAGATAGGTACCTCATTTATACTTGTGCATATATATATATATTTGGACTGGAAATTATACATTTTCCAGGTAAATATGCCTTATCTTATATTGTTCTCTATGTATGTACTCTGTATCTCCTAAACCCCTCGAAGGATATTCATCAAACTTTGGTCAAATGATCACCTTGTCAAGAGCTTATGAGTCAGCCATGTCAACATACTCAAGGTCAAGGTCCCAACTCAAGGTCAAAGGTTTGAGCTGTGTATCTCCTAAACCCCTTGAAGGATTTTCATGAAACTTAGGTCAAATGATCACCTCATCAAGATGATTGCAGAATTCATGAGTCAGCCATGTCAGTCCAAGGTCAAGACCACAGCTCAAGTTCAAAGGTTTACCCTTTCACTATCCATAACGGTGGCGGGGGATTTAGCTGTCTTTCAGACTGCCTTGTTTAAAAACATCTCCTCCAAAACCACTGAATGGATTTTGATGAAACTTGGCATGGATGGTCTTCTGCCAAAGTTGTTTAAAGGTTCTGCTTGGTTGCCCATAGGGGCCACAAAATAGAAAAATTTTCAAAGAACATCTCTTGAACTAATGGTCCGATTTTGAAATATTTCACACAATGGTCCTTATGTCACCCTCTAGTTCAAATTATTTTGATTTGTCAAAAAACATGGCTGCCAGAGGGCGAGGTCGCTTTTCCCTATATGTATATAGTTGAAACTTTAAAAATCTTCTTGTTTGAAACTGCAAGCCCGATTTTTAAATAATTTTACACAAATGGTTCTTGTGCGACCCTCTACCAAGATTGTTCAAATTATTCCGATTCATAAAAAAACATGGCCGCCAGGGAGCATGGTAACTTTTCTTCTCTGAATCAATAATAGCTAGAGCCTTGATATTTGGCATGTGATATCAGATCTGTATAGTCTACCATAATTGTTCAAATTATTGCCCTAGGTTCAAAAGTGTGTGTGACATGTATATAATACCCTGAAATCCCGAAAATAAGCTGTGGCTTAATTTAAATTTTTGTAAGGATTTGGTGGCTTATTATCGAGACCGGCTTATTTTTGAGTCCGGCCAACTTTTGAGTACATATATCTGGTAACAGTTTAAAAACTGGCGTATTTTCGAGTACCAAAATACTGCAGATACGGATGTCATAGTTTTTGATTTTTAGCTCGACTATTCAAAGAATAGTGGAGCTATCCTACTCGCCCCGGCGTCGGCGTGAGCGTCACACAAATGTTAAAGTTTACGTACCACCCCAAATAGTTTCAAAGTCCATTGAGATATTGCTTTCATATTTTGCATACTTGTTTATCATCATGACCCCAGTCTGTAAAACGGAGGAGGCAACTCTATCGAGCATTTTGACTGAATTATGGCCCCTTTTCGACTTAGAATATGCTTATTGAAATGTTAAAGTTTGCATACCACCCCAAATATTTTCAAAGTCCATTGAGATATAATGCTTTGTTATTTTGCATACTTGTTTATCATCATGACCCCAGTCTGTAAAACGGAGGAGGCAACTCTATCGAGCATTTTGACTGAATTATGGCCCCTTTTTGACTTAGAATATACTTATTGAAATGTTAAAGTTTGCATACCACCCCAAATATTTTCAAAGTCCATTGAGATATTGCTTTGATATTTTGCATACTTGTTTATCATCATGACCCCAGTCTGTAAAACGGAGGAGGCAACTCTATCGAGCATTTTGACTGAATTATAGCCCCTTTTTGACATAGAATATGCTTATTGTAATGTTAAAGTTTTACTCATAGCTTATATTATACTATCAAGCACGGAGAATAGTTGAGCACCCTGTCCACTGACAGCTCTTGTTAGTAAAAACATTGACGTCGGTAAATACTTAAACTTCTGTCATACCTGTTTTGTTACAATTTCTTAATGAAAATAAACCATTGCTTACTGATAATTACCCATTAAAAAGTTTTGTCTGGCCTTACAAACAAATTCGCGGGTATGAATAACTTACAATATACGTAATAAACACTGCATTATGTTGTCAGTTTAACCAGGTATTAACCTGCTATTACAAGTGAAAATCTGCTATGTACAGATTGGTAACTTTTGCAATCTTACATGGTGTCCTAACAAAATCATAATGATACTAATTCTGACACAAAGCTTGGACGGCTTATTTTTGAGTGCAGCTAATTTATGAGCCCTTTTTGCCTGTAGTGAAATGGTGGCTTATTTCCAATACCGGCTTATTTTCAAAACCGGCTTATTTTCGGGATTTCAGGGTATAGGCTAACGTAGGAGAAACCTAACTCTGTACTTATAAAAACACACTTGAAGCCTTGTACACAGGTGAGCGCTTCAGGGTCAATGACCCTCTTTTTTGATAAGCAACATGATATAATTATGTCCCTTCCAGTCTATCTGGAGCTTATGATTTTTCCGTTGTTGGATCATAACGTCCACTGCATCACCTTCTTGGTCCTCTTTCAAACTGGTATTTGTGTTGTAAAGTGTCTTCATATTGGTGCTTGCATTATTCACATATCTTTGTGGAATTTCATGTGTTTTATAAATTGTTTTTCTCTAGGCTGCTGGCACGGTCTGTCACTGTTTGAAGCAAGTCATCAGCCTGTTTTCCCATCAGTAAATCAACAGGTAAGTTGAAGTTTTGACCACGTCAGGGACATAAATGTCAGAAATTGGTTGAGCTGCAGAAGTTCTTGTATTGTAGATACCTAATAATTGAAAACATCTTGAAATATCTCGGATTCAAAACACCAACCACAATCAGTATGTAACCTGCCCGCTTAGCTCAGTAGGTAGAGCGTCGGTCTACGGATCGCAGGGTCGTGAGTTCGATCCTCGGGCTGGGGGTATGTTCTCTGTGATTATTTGATAAATGACATTGTGTCTGAAATCATTAGTCCTCCACCTCTGATTCATGTGGGGAAGTGTTGGCAGTTACTTGTGGAGAACAGGTTTGTACTGGTACAGAATCCAGGAACTCTGGTTAGGTTAACTGCCCGCCATTACATGACTGAAATACTGTTGAAAAATGGCGTTAAACCCAAAACAAACAAACAACCAGTATGTAGGTTTGATGGAACATCGAACTGGCAGATGAATTTATTTATTGATTAAGTGCTCATGTGTGTAGCTTCAAGGTTTTGTAGGGATATTGCTTCCAACCATTTAATGAATAAATCTCCAGCTACCATTATAATTATACGAGCCCACCCACTTAGCTCAATAGGGAAAGCACAGATATACAGATGGCGGGTTGTGAGCTCGATCCTCGGACGAGATGCATGTTTACCATGACAGTTGTAATGACATTGTGTCTGTAATCATTTGTCCTCCACCCGTGATTCATGTGGGGAAGTTGGCAGTTACTTGAAGAGAAAAGATTTGTACTGGTACAGGATCCTGGAACACTGGTTAGGTTAACTTCCCGCCATTACATAACTGAAACACTGTATCTAAATCTGCCTTGATTGTTTATATAGTTTTGGTGGTGTTGACTGTATGTATAATAGTTTTGGTACCTCTCTTTGTACACTTTTCAAAAGGAGTTGCCTCTGGATTCTACCCTGTTATACATAAGATAGGTCTTGGATAGTTAATAGTCAAATTTCATTTAAACCTGGTTTATCTGTAAGAAAATATTTCTATTCAACCTGGACATAATATTTGCAGCTTTGGTCAACACAATGATGGCCTTCTTGACATGGAATCAAAGTCTGAGTGTATTCTGCTAAGTCTATATTCTGTTGTATAATGATATGCTGGTAAAAACGCTAGCCATCTGGCTAACTGATCTTCGGTATCCTTGAACTTTCACTGCCATGATCACAGTGTCACTTTAAATTTGTTCTTTACTGGAAGTGATGGAAGTGTTTAATTCAAGTAACATTTTAGTGCTAACAACTCTTCTTGTCATGTAATAGCTTCTTTCAGATTTAATCAGGCACCGAATAATATGCATATACTCTTTCCCGAGTGTAAAATGTAAATTGTGTGACCTTCTTCATCATCCTACATCTTGATATTGCTAAGTAAGTTTTTAAATGCAGACTTTTGACTTTCATTATACCCCCACCAAACATGTTTGAGGGGGGTATATAGGAGTCAGTTTTGTCGGTCCGTCCGTCCGTCCCGTCCCGTCCCGTCGCGTCCCGAAATCTATTATCTCATTTATTACCAAATGGATTTGATTCAAACTTAAAATACATGTTCCACCTAATCATCCACATCATTTGACACAAGGTGCATAACTCTTGACAACAAGTTTTCATGAATTATGTCCCCTTTTACTTAGAATTTAAGGTTAATTTTGTTGTATTTTCACTATATCTCAGTTATTACTAAATGGATTTGATTCAAACTTAAAATAGATGTTCCACCTCATCACCCACATCATGTGACACAAGGTGATAACTCTGACACCAATTTTTTATGAATTATGCCCTTTTTACTTAGAATTTAAGGTTGATTTTGATGTATTTTCACTATATCTCAGTTACTACTGGATGGATTTGATTCAAACTTAAAAATAGATGTTCCACTTCATCACCCACATCATGTGCCCACATCATGTGACACAAGGTGCATAACTCTGACACCAAGTTTTCATGAATTATGTCCCCTTTTACTTCGAATTTAAGGTTAATTTTGTTGTATTTTCACTATATCTCAGTTATTACTAAATGGATTTGATTCAAACTTAAAATAGTTGTTCCACCTTATCACCCAGATCATGTGACATAAGGTGCTTAACTCTGACCTAGTTTTTTATGAATTATGTCCCCTTTTACTTTAAATTTAGGTTGATTTTGATGTATTTTCACTCTATCTCAGTTATTACAAAATGAATTTGATGCAAACTTAAAATAGATGTTCCACCTCATCACCCACATCATGTGACACAAGGTGCATAACTCTGACACCAATTTTTCATGAATTATGCCCCTTTTTACTTAGAATTTAAGGTAAATTTTGATGTATTTTCACTATATCTCAGTTACTACTGAATGGATTTGATTCAGACTTAAAATAGATGTTCCACCTCATCACCCACATCATGTGACACAAGGTGCATAACTCTGACACTATTTTTTCTTGAATTGTGTCCCCTTTTACCTAGAATTATAGGTTTATTTTGATGTATTTTCACTATATTCATTCTGATTGGCTTAGAGCAAAGGGAAGTAACCTTTTTTTAACTTTTGTACTGAGTTTCTTCCCCTTAAATTCCAGGAATTAGTCTATTTTAGAAATCCTATTTTAGATTTTCAATATTTTATGTATTTTATAACTTTTTTATTATAAGTCCTATGTAAAAAGTAAATACATTTTTTCTGTGGTAACATGGGTCGGTAAGACACTTTTTTGTATTCACTTTTAGTGTATCTCTAATATTAGAGATTTAATATATTTACTAGTATTACTATACTAGTATTATACTAGTATTACTTATATGTGGAAGCCCAGGATGAAGTACTCCAAAGACTAAGTATTTTTAAGATTTCTTTGGTTGCCATTCTTCTGTGACAAGACCGTATGGTGGGGGTATGAGTCATCCTGTGACAGTTTAGTTTTAGTTTTTGTACTGAGTAAAAAAATTTCTGTTAGATAATGAGGGCAAAACTGACGTAACATCACATTCATTCGTGAGTCTTCTGTTGTCTGTGTTATTTCATCATTTTGTATGAAATTTGTTCCCTACTGATTTTATTTTTGTATATGTAACTTGTACAAAAACCAGAAAATTAACTTTTCTTAAAGGTATTGTCCCATCTTCAGCATTAAATAGAGCTTTTGCCACTAAAAACCCCACTGCTTTTCTATAAATTTGGGTTTTGCTTCTATAATATCTTACTTTGTACATTTAAAGGATCAATGATTCTCCCCTTAAAGTTTTAATCTCAGTTTCTGGGGGAAATTTAGGTCATTATATGCCCGTTTGAAAAACGGGACTATTATGGGAACGCCCTGGCGGGCGGGGGGCGGGCGGGCGGCGTCCACAGACCTTGTCCGGAGCATATCTTCTAAAATGCATGGAGGGATTTTGATGAAAATTGGCACAGTTGTTCCCATCATGAGACGGAGTGTCATGCGCAAAAACCAGGTCCCTAGGTCTAAGGTCAAGGTCACACTTAGAGGTCAAAGGTCAAATTAAAGAATGACTTTGTCCGGAGCATTCTTCTTCATGTATGGAGGGTTTTTTTGATGAAAGTTGGCACAATTGTTCATCATCATGAGACGGAGTGTCATGCGCAAAAAACCAGGTCCTAGGTCTAAGGTCAAGGTCACACTTAGAGGTCAAAGGTTTAAAAGAATGAAAAATTCAAGAATGATTTTTTCCGGAGAAATATCTTCTTCATGCAGGGAATGATTTTGATGTAGTTTGGGGCACATTTTGTTCACCATAATGAGAGGGAGTGTCGTGCGCAAGAACCGGGTTTCCCTAGGTCTAAGGTCAAGGTCACACTTAGAGGTCAAAGGATACAAGAATGAAAAACTTTGTCCGGACTTATCTTCTTCATGCATGAAAGGACTTTGATTTAGCTTGGCAAAATTGTTCACCATCATGAGACGGAGTGTCATGCGCAAGAACCAGGTCCCTGGGGGTAAGGTCAAGGTCACACTTAGAGGTCAAAGGATACAAGAATGAAAACTTTGTCCGGGGGCATTTCTTCTTCATGCATTGAGGGATTTTTGATACAACTTGGCACAAATGTTCACAAGCATGAGACGGAGGTGTCTTTGCGCAAGAACCAGGTCCCTCGGTCTAAGGTCAAGGTCACACTTAAAGGTCAAAGGTCAGATACAAGAATGACTTTTTTCTGGAGCATTTCTTCTTCATGCATGTAGGGATTTTGATGTAACTTGGCACATTGTACACCATCATGAGAGGGGTTTTCTTTGCATGGTCCCTTCTTTTGAATTACTTCCCTTTGCTGTTACTATAAATAGGCTTATATTGTAACTTTTTCATTACAAGTCGTAGGGAAAAATCGAGACCACTTTTCTGTGTACAAATGCATGTTCATCCAATTCTGAGGTGTATTTTGAGCTATCTCTACCTGGTAAGGATTTTTGTGTGGACTTGTAATTTTTTTTTTTTTCGATTTTTTTTTTTTTTTTTTTTTTTTTTTTTCTCTTTAAAGATTAATTTCCCCTTTAGTTGTTACTATAAATAACTTACGTTGTAACTTTTTTATAATTGCCCGTAGGGAAAACCAAGACCACTTTTCTGTGGTACAACATTGATATTATTTTCAAATTTTGGGGTGTATTTTAAGGTATCTCTACCTGGTAAGGATTTTTTTTTGTGGACTTAGAAAAATAAAAGAATTACAATAATTTCTAAAAAAAACAACATTGTAAACAACTAGAAAATTAAAATTCCATTTGCAAATACAGGTGCTAGTGTAAACAAATTTGCTGTGACGGGCGTATATTGTGACATTCTGCACCCTTGTTTCTAATAATGTTTTCGACACATTGAATTATGGTCACTATTGGAGTGTTCAAAACAAGCAATGCATCTGTCATTAAATTTTGATATCATCTCATTTTTGTCACAGAGAATATTGCAGAAGCCCCTCAGAGAATCATGGCCTAAAATTCCATTCTGTTTACCCTTTAACCTGCTGGTGGCAAGTGATTCTGCCATTGCAACCAGTGCAGACCAAGATCAGCCTGCACATCCGTGCAGTCTGATCATGGTCTGGACTGTTTGCTATTCAGTGAGTGAATTTTCAGTGAAACACCCTTAGAATAGTAAGTGGTACTGCCCAAATTGAATGATGGACCAGTCCTATTTTAGAAATTTAGCTGGGTAAAGGTTAATATCTGCTATTAGAACAGTGGTCTTGACCATTTTGTTTGTCTACGGTATCTTGCCTAAGAGGAAACTTTTTGTTACAGAGAGCATTTTTGTTGTGACTGGCTGTTACGTGTGGATAATCTTTCTCCGGTAATTTCTCAATAAAGAATTTGTTTAAAATAGTTACAGCGGAACCTCTATCAATGAGAAAGTTGGCAGTTTGACCTAAATTTCATCATGAACATTATAACACTGTATTAGGTTTCTAATGACCCTCTAATTTCATCAAGCTATGGGCTCCAGAAGGACTTCTAGTTTCTCTGATCATTGGAACTACTACCTCTACCATTAGGATTATTTCTCAGGTTATTTTGGCCTTTTCCCTGACTTTTGGAATTATTTTCATGGTAACCATAAGCATAATTTTGGTTTCTATTGTAATTACTTGCCTAATGTGTGGCTGGGGGTTTGGTGTGTAAATAGGGTGTCTTGGTTCATATGTACCTTTATAAAGAAAGGTTACTCTGAACTATTCATCTCTGATGTCTCTTCGAACTGCAAGTCTGGCATTGTATAGTTTATCAATACTACCAGTAATGTTTAAGAATTAGAAATTGCAACATTTAATATTTAGGAACAATAGTACTAAATAAGTAATCATGCAGCACTTCCAGACTTGTCGGATAATGGCAGAAAGAATAAATCCTCCTTTTTCTCCCAGTCAAAGTGGCATTTTCATGTTTTATGTAAGCCAGTTTTGTTTTTATTTCATTGTAGACATGTACTTGACATTTTGGTAGCATTTTCAATAAGATTTTTTGCATTTATAGAATTGTCAACAAACCTTATTACTCATGTGTACATACCCACATTTTAGCTGTCCGTTTGAAAGATATTCCATAGTGTTGACTTGTCAGACAAGAAATCTCTCTTAAAAGATACATGACCGCTTCTTTTCTTGGTGTTTTTGATGGTTTATAGGTCATTTAAGAACATAAGGCTAGTAATTCTTTTTATGCCCCCAGCATCTACTGATGGCATATAGTGATCGTCCTGTCCGTTCGTCCATTTGTCCGTCCGACCATGCGAGGTTAACCAAATGGGAATGTTTTGTCTAGCATCAATATCCCTTACTAGAATGACTTGATACTAATGCAGATGTAACCTGTGACCATTCCTCATCTTCAGACATCACCTGACCTCAGTTTGACCTTGACCCTGACCTCATTTTGGACTTAGGTTGCTTTATATGGGCCATCTCTTGGTTAACCAAATGGGACCGTTTCGTCTAACATCAATACCCCTTACTAGAATGACTTGATACTAATGCAGATGTATCCTGTGACCATTCCTTATCTTCAAACATCACCTGACCTCAGTTTGACCTTGACCTTGACCTCATTTTGGACTTCTGTGCAAAATCTATCGACAAGGATGCCACCGGGGCATCAAGCGTTTATTGAACGCAGCTCCTTGTTTAAAATGGGCCTGGCTAACGGTATGACATTGTGTTACAGCTCTCAGAAGATTGTTAATTTTATATAGAACATTTGCACATTTATTTACTACTGTGTAGCCTTTAGAATTTATTGGGTTCTGTCAAACATCTTCATATATCATGACAACCACAGAACAGATCACACATTAATACCAAATCACATCAAGGCCAGACAAGGCTAAATACCAATATCAACAAAAGCATCTTGTCCATTCATCAATCTGCCAAATTTGTTTGAAAGTATACCAATAGTTGTGCACAGCTTAGTCAGAGGGTCTGTTTTTTCAGTCTAATTAACTTCAGGTAAATATTTGACCATTAATTAGATACCTTCTATGTTTCTAATTTCTTGGTGACCTGCTCCGCTTCTGATATTGTGGCAAAATTTAAGTCTCTACGTCTGATTGAGCTGTAGTTAACTATATCTATGAAATTATCAAGACTTAGTGTAATAGCGTCAGTAAGATGCTAATTTGTGTTTTGGTAGACTTTTCTAGTTAAATTTTGTTTTAGGCAAGATCTTGAATTATTTTCCATTTTACTCTAGTTTTTGTTTTCTGTTGTGACCAAAATATTTCTGCTCAGTTTTCCAAACCATAACGTATTTTAAGAAGTTTACATAATCACAATCATAGAACCAGGAGGCATTTCACACATAATTGCTCTTGAACTAGCTAACTATACAATTTAGCCCTTGCATTTTATACTCCTATCTGTTAATGTCACAGTAAATCTTGAAAGAGGTATGAAACTCATTGAATTCTTCACTTGTAACCATCAAATTTTTGTAGTTTCAGTTTTAAACCATGATCTCTTGTCTGCCTGTCTTATTCGGTCTGATAATAAGTATCTGGAAAATGTAGGTAATCTAGGCCTAGCCTAGGTTTTTGTTATCTCCCACTAAAGGTGGAGGGATATAGTTTTGGCGTTGTCCATCCGTCCGGAGCCATATCTAGGAAAAGGTTGGGAATATAACTTCATATACTGTTCACCACAATAGGGAAATGCGGCCCATCAAATTTCAGTCAGATATATGGCAATTTCTGCTTCATAACTTCCTAAAACTATGAAACTTCAACTGAATTTAGATCACCATAATGTGGTAGTGTACACACAATTCCGTCAGGATCTCTTTTGTAACTTCAGAGTTATTGCCCTTTAATTGTTTAAAAAATCCACATATTTGTGCATAACAAACTAACAAATTGGTAGAATTTTATCAAACTTCTTTCCTTTTTTCCATGAACATTTGTTATAAACGTGTGAAGTTGTGTACCCACACCCTCACCGCCCTGGTCACTCCCCCTGAAATATTGCTTTCATATTTTGCATACTTGTTTACCATCATGACCCGAGTCTGTAACAAGGAGGAGGCAACTCTAGCAAGTATTTTGACTGAATTATGGCCCCTTTTTAGAATATGCTTATTGTAATGTTAAAGTTTGCGTACCACCCCAAATATTTTCAAAGTCCACTGAGATATTGCTTTCATATTTTGCATACTTGTTTACCATCATGACCCCAGTCTGTAAAAAGGAGGAGGCAACTCTGTCAAGCACTTTGACTGAATTATGGCCCCTTTTCGACTTGGAATATGCTTATTGTAATGTTAAAGTTTTACTCATAGCTTATATTATACTATCAAGCACTGAGAATAGTCGAGCGCGCTGTCAACTGACAGCTCTTGTTTTTATTCCTTTTTTATTTTTTTTCAAACCTCCCATGAATATTCATCAACATGCAAAGTTGTACCCTCCCCCACCTCGCTCCTCCACCCAGGATTCATCACCCCGATCATGTCATGCATCCCTCACCCCAACAATTTTTTTTTTCATTTTTTATTTTCCATCAATATTTATTATCAAGATGTGAAGTTTTGTACCCTCACTCGGTCCCCCCCCCTCCCCCCTCCCCCCAAAAAAAATCAGTCTTCCATGAATGTTTATCTATATGCATGGGTGAAAGTTTTCCGGAATACTCCGGAAGTTCCGGATTTTCCATCTCGGCCGGGATCGTTTTTCCAAATCGTCTAAATCCGGGTCGAAATTCGGGGGGGGGGGGGGGGGGGGGGGTTGGTATGGTGTCATCAATCAACAAAGCTTGAAAAATCAGTCGATCGCCGACAGACACAATCGACTCTGTTTATCACATTTGCCGTTTGCAGCGCATCTCGCATATCGTCAATATTTAACGACAATTTTGATTGGCCCGCATAGGCGCTGTACTTCAATGAAAACAACTGTTACGTTTTTCATAAATTTTACATGCGCCGAAAAGTTCCCGCGCGTCAGAATTTGCACGGACTTTTGTCTGCAGCATGCATTTCTCGATTTCTTGCATGCAATTTTATCTTCAAACACCACGAACATTAGACGCCTCGTATATTGCGAGTTATGTCTTATACGAGTATTGGCGGGTTAAAGTCTGGATAGGGACGAGTGGACCTCTCTGTATGCTCATCCGATCGGACGAGTGGATTTTACCTCGTAACTTAAACAAATGCAGAAATTACATCCCTAAAAATAACCTGGATTGATTGGAATTTACCCGCGAATCGTAAAGATATCAAAACGTCATACCAGTAATTTTCCATTCCACGAACACGTGCGACCTATCGTAATAATAATATCTAATTTAGGCTAGATCGCCGTTACTTTTGTTTATCGACACGTACACAAAAAAAAACGCGCGTAGTGCATTCATTTTTTAATATAATCGCTTCAAATTTTCAACACCGCTTGAGAAGTAATACAGTTTGAATTCTATAACGATTTTAATAAGATATCGACAGAAATGTAGGCAAAATTCTATAAAAACGATCGAATTTTCATACATTTATTTGTAAAATTTCAAACAGCGCGATCTTAAATATTTATTTATTTCTAAAAGTAAATAAATAATACATTATATGATCATAAAATTCAGACTTTTGACAAGAAAGTACATAAAACAGAATTAAAAAATCTTAAATAATAAAAAAGCGGCAGCTATTTCAATACATGAGTAAAACAATTTTCGGCAAACAGATTTCTGTGTAATGCGGCAGAATAGGTTACGTGACCTCGTGAACGTAAATAGAAATGTGGTTTTAAAATAAAGCAGTATGATGTCGCTGTGGTTTTAAATAAGTTTGATCAGTAAATGAATATTTGTAGATGTATTTTTGACACGACACTATGTGAGATATTCTTCTCAAACAATAATGTAAATTTTTTGAGGGCAAATAGGTCACTTATCGTTTGACACATTTACCTGTCAGTTTATACGGGATATTGCACATTCGCTTTTAAAAAAATTAAAGAAGATACTTTCTTTACTGTTTTAAAGAACCGAGGCGGTACGATCAGACAGTGATGTGTCACATGGCGCGAAAACATGACGTAATGCCATGACAATCTCGGGCAACTTTGATCTCCACTTCAGATGCCATGATACCGACACACTTCTTTTAGCTCTTTAAGGGGGTTTTAACTGATGACGAAAACAAGGCCAGTACTTATTTTATCAACAGAATATTTACCGATAATTGTTAATGTTTTTTTCCCGCTTTGAACAGGGGTGGGTTGATGATAATTATTTTTCGGGATTTTCGAATCCAAAGCAATCTAGATCAGATAGGATACAAGAAAAATATATTAACAGCCGCATACTGAGAAAAGGAAGCAAGATTCCTGTTTGTTTTATATATTTAATGTTCGTCCCAGCAGTGCAGGACCGAATGTCCGGCCATTTTTGGCAACTTTCGTGATGTCTGGATTTTATTATACACACCTTGTAAAGAGTTCCAATTATAAAACAAGCGTCAACCACGGAAAAGTCACTTTTATAAAAAATATTGCAGTAATGATTACTCGATCCCGTTACGTACCGAAATTTACTTCAACTGTTTGTTTTAAAGCATCATTTTAGACGACCGTTTATATAACTATTCACTCATGTTTTTCCTTTCACGTGCGCCTAAAAGTTGCCGCGTCAAAGTTTGCACGGACTTTCACACGCATGTCTTGATTTCTAGGCTTTGCACGCTTTTTATCTCCAAAGTATCAATCTTTCCACGAGGAACAGGAGGAAGATCAAGATTTCTTTCGGGGATTAACAGGCCGTAATTAGGGCTGCACGGGATAGTGCGTGAAAAATAATGTTTTTACTGCCAGCGTACAATACTTAGGACTTAGAAAGCAAACATGGTAACAAATGGAGATGGGCTTGGCTATCTGAATGTGACACTGATGGTGATCGATGGGGTCTTTGGCTACGAAAACCGGATATTGCAGGGTCTGCATTTTGTGAATGTTGTGCCAAAACATTAAAATATGGTGGCATGAAAAAACAAAAATGTTGCTAGAATTTTCAGGTTGTTTCAGTCTGAATCTTACAAAAATATGTTGAGGGTATATTGTTGAAACAAGTCCTTGACTTAGAAAAGTTACTGTTAACTGAAAATCATGCATTTTGTGCAATATAATAAGTAAATTTTTGGCACACATATAAGGGTAGAATAGGGCTGTTCTAAGCGTTCAAAATCACTAATTCTCAGAAGCTTCCGGGGGGCTTTGCCCCCCTGGCCCCCCTACCACGGCTTTGCCCTGGACCCACCGGGGGCCCTAGCGGCCCCCAAGCCCCCAGCAGATTTTTCAGGATTTTCAATATTCCATACTTTCACCCATGTATATGTGAAATTGTAACCCCTCCCCCCCGCCACCCACATTCCAGATTTCTTACTTGCTTGTACTCGCCTAAGGACGTCTGTTCTTTTATGTTCAAATGTACATGTTAAACAGCGACATATTTATACAGAAGATATATTACTATAAAAGTCTGGTCAAGTTCAGTAACCAGCCATTTCAGAGCAGTATCTCCAGAATTATTGCCTTTGAGTCCTCAAAATTTTGTTAAACAGATACATGTAAGAATTATTTCCTTTGAATAAATTTAATCTGTGATTATTCCTGCAAGGTGGGTTTTTCTGATAGTTTGCCACTCTTATTGTTACAGATTGACGACATCTGGCAGAATGTAGCTCGGGAGCATAAAGACCTAGCAGACAGGACATGAGTCAGAAAAAGGAAAAAGTGTTGCTGATGTGCTCCTCAGCAGCTGACGTTAAATTGGCGCTTGTCTCTCATGGAGTCATACTGTTTGGCAGAGTAGGCATACCCAAGCAACCTAAATGGATCCTTGCTGTTCAACAGAAGATGTTGCAAGACCAGATCCCATCATTGGTTCTAGAGTTATTGCCACTTAAAGGGCCAGAATTTGCTATTTTTGTGCGTCAACAATTTCTTGTCTGCACGATAGTGGTTTCATTTATGATTTTGTTTTAACCAAACTTGCACACAACTTGTATCACTATAAGATCCTGGTTCCTTTTTTGAACTGGCCAGATCCCAATATAGGTTTCAGAGTTATGGCCCCTGAAAGGGCCAATATTAGCTATTGTGACCTTGTCTGCACAAAAGCAGCTTTATTTATGATTTGATTTTTACCAAACATGCACACAACTTGTATCACCATAAGATCTTGGTTCCTTTTTTGAACTGGCCAGATTCTATTATGGGTTCTAGAGTTATGGCCCCTGAAAGGGCCAGAATTAGCTATTTTGACCTTGTCTACACAATAGCAGCTTCATTTATGATGTTATTTTAACCGAACTTGCACACAACTTGTATCACCATAAGATCTTGGTCCCTTTCTTGAACTGGCCAGATTCCATTATGGGTTCCAGAGTTATGGCCCCTGAAAGGACCAGAATTAGCTATTTTGACCTTGTCTGCACAATAGCAGCTTCATTTATGATTTGAATTTAATCAAACTTGAACAAAACTAGTGTCACCATAAGATCTCGATTCCTTTCTTGAACCGGCCAGATCCCATAATGGGTTCCAGAGTTATGGCCCCTGAAAGCTCTATTTATAATGTGATTTTAACCAAACTTGCACACAACTTGTATCACCATAAGATCTCAATTCCTTTTTATACGCCCGAAGGGACGTATTGTGTTATTGCCTTGGTGTCTGTGTCGTAGAGCACAAATAAATGATATAGTACAATCATGAAAATACATCGTTTGTTTTTGATTTTCCTATAATAGTAACTTTTGACATTCCCGGCCTTCCATACTTTATACTTCCTATATCTAATAAGTATCTGCACGTGATCTTTAACACCCAATCACAGCACCGGTTACTTCTTGGTCAAAAATTCAAAATGGCTTTGTTTACATAGGTACCTCATTTATACTTGTGCATATATATATATTTGGACTGGAAATTAAACATTTTCCAGGTAAATATGCCTTATCTTATATTGTTCTCTATGTATGTATGAAATTTGATAAGCTATGTAAACGATTTATTTATTTACCTGTGTAATCTATTGGATGTCGAGCATCAGTGATTTTACCTTCGGTAAATTACTTGTTTACAATTTTGACAGCTGTCATCTGTCATTCGCGTTAAATATTTGATATGCAATGTAATTGTTAAATCATTATTATAAATTGTCATAACTTTATTTGTAGGATGATGAAACTATGATGTCATTATGATGCTTATTATGATACATGATTATGATGACACATATTAAAAGTCTGCAAACAAAAATTTGTCATCGTCCTTAAAGGAACCCATACCATATAACATCTAAAAGCCAGTCGGAAATACATCACCATAGGAAATAAAATCCAATCAAATCAATTAACAAACTAAAGAAATAAAGAGGGGCGGTGATATCTGTCTGTCTTTTGGTTAGCAATTTCCCTTCCGCTATGGAACTCTTGAACCCCTTGAAGGATTTCAAAGAAACCTGACAGAAATGTTCACCTCATCGAAACAATGTGCAGAGCGCATGTTTCAGATGACTCACTTAGTGACAGGGTGAGCTTTTGTGATCGCCCTTTGTCCATCGTCCATCCACAATTTCTTGTGAACACAATAGAGACCACATTTTGCAAGCAATTTTGATCAAACTTGTACAAAACTTGTATTGGTATGATATCTCGGTTCATTTCAAAAACTGGCCAGATCCCATCATGGGTTCTAGAGTTATTCCCCCTAAAAGGGCCAGAATTCGCGTGCGTCAACAATTGCTTGTCTGCACGATAGTGGTTTCATTTATGATTTTATTTTAACCAAATTTGCACACAACATGTATCACCAGAAGATCTTGGTTCCTTTCTTGAACTGGCCAGATACCGTTATGAGTTCCCGAGTTATGGTCCCTGAAAGGGCCGAAATTAGCTATTTTGACCTTGTCTGCACAATAGCAGCTTTATTAGCTCACCTGTCACATAGTTACAAGGTGAGCTTTTGTGATCACCCGTCGTTTGTGCGTCCATCAACAATTTCTTGTCTGCACGATAGTGGTTTCATTATTGATTTTTTTTTTTAAAATTTTAACCAAACTTGCACATAACTTGTATCACCATAAGATGTCGGTTCCTTTCTTGAACTGGCCAGATCCCATTATGTGTTCCAGAGTTATGGCCCCTGAAAGGGCCAAAAATAGCTATTTTGACCTTGTCTGCACAATAGCAGCTTCATTTATGATTTGATTTTAACCAAACTTGCACAAAACTTGTGTCACCATAAGATCTTGATTCCTTTCTTGAACTAGCCAGATCCCATTATGGGTTTAAGAGTTATGGTCCCTGAAAGGGTCAGAATTAGCTATTTTCACCTTGTCTGCACAATAGCAGCTTCATTTATGATTTTATTTTAACCAAACTTGCACACAACTTGTATCACCATAAGATCTTGGTTCATTTCTTGAACTGGCGAGATTCCATTATGGGTTCCAGAGTTATGGCTCCTGAAAGGGCCAGAATTAGCTATTTTGACCTTGTCTGCACAATAGCAGCTTCATTTATGATTTGAATTTTATCAAACTTGCACAAAACTTCTGTCACCATAAGATCTTGGTTCCTTTCTTGAACCGGCCAGATCCCATAATGGGGTCCAGAGTTATGGCCCCTGAATGGGCCAAAATTAGCTATTTTGACCTTGTTTTTCAATAGTAGTTTCATTTATGATTTAAATTTTAATCAAATTTGGAAACAAACTTGTATCCCCAAAAGGATCTTGTTCCCTTTTCTTGAACTGGCCGGTTTCCCATTTTGGGGTTTTCAAGAGTTAGGGTCCCCTTAAAGGCCCAAAAATTTCGGCTATTTTGGCTTTTGCTCCCCATATAGGGGACTTCTTTTTATGGTTTTTTTTTGTTAAAAACTTTTAAAATATCTTCAAAAAACAATAAATTTTGGATTCCATGACAAATCAAGATCCGGGTCTTTGGTTTCCCAGAGTTTTTTATATTGATTCCCTCCCCTGTTGAAATAAAAAGGGTTTTATATCATTTAAGCCCTTTTAAGGACTTTTTTAAAATTTCATTATTGTTATTTTTTTGGAAACTGGGGACAATCAGGCTTAAAAAAAAAAACTATGGATGATTTTATGTCAAATTACCCCCCTTTTTTAAAATTTTAAAATGGGTATATCTCGAAACTTATAAAAGGATACTGATCTGAAATTTCTTTATCCCAACATATTTATTTGACAGACCCTTTTTTGTTCATTAAACATTTTTTTTTTTTTAAAATTACTTCCCTTTTACATACAATAAATGCTTTTTTTTGTAATTTTTGTTATTGGCCATAGGGAAAAAAGAGACTTTTTTTCTTTTTTTTCAAATGGTTTGGTACCCCCAATTTTTGGGGGTTTTTTTTTGAAAAATCTTTTTACCTTGGAAAGAATTTTTGTCTTTTTTTGGGTTTAAAATTTTTTTCCCCTTTTTTGGGTTCCGGGCCCTTTGGATTTAGATTTTTTTTTTGGAGGACCTTTTTTGCCCTAAAGGCAATGAAAACAGGTGAGTTTTTGGGGGCCCAATCATGGCCCTCTTGTTTATGATTTGTTTTTTAACCCAAAAACATGCACACATCTTGTATCACCATAAAAATCTTGTTTCCTTTTTTTTAAAACTGGCCAGTACCATTGGGGTTTTCTGGTTTAGCTTTTTTTGACCTTGTTGCACATTAGCAGCTTTTTTTATGATTTGTTTTTTCCAGAACATGCACAAAATTGTATCACCATAAGATTTTGGTTTCCTTTTTTAAAACGGGCCCCGTTTTCTATTAGGGGTTTCCCAGAGTTATCCCCCTAAAAGGGGCCAAAAATAGCTATTTTGACCTTTTCTCCCAAAATTTAGCAGCTTTATTTTGATTTAAATTTTAAAATAAAACCCTTGTACACAACTTGAAATTCCCCTTTAAGATCTTGTTTCCCCTTTTTAAAACTGGCCGGGATTCTATTATGGGTTCTAGGTTTGGCCCTGAAGGGCCCAGAATTAGTATTTTGACATTGTCTTAAAAATAGCGCTTCATTTATGATTTGATTTTAACCAAACTTGCACACAACTTGTTTTCCCCTAAAAATTTTGTTTTCCTTTTTATACCCCCGGAGGGCCCGTATTATTTTAAAACCCCTTGGTGTCCGTTGTCTGTCTGTCTTTTGGGGTTAGTTTTCCCTTTCCCCGTAGGGGAACTCTTGAAACCCCCTTGAAGGTTTAAAAAAAAACCTGACAAAAAATGTTCACCTATGGGGAAAAAAAAATTTGCAGAGCCATTTTTCGGTTGGGTTACTTAAAAGGTAAAGGGCCCACTTTTGGGGCAATGGTCATTTGATTTGTTTTGGGGTGTTATTGCTTGCTTTGTTTTTGCATTGCGTGCTCTTGTTTTTTTTTGGCCCAGATCCTTCTTTTTTTCCCAATTTTTTTTAAAAATAAATTTTTTTTTTTTACTCCCCTTTTTTGTTACTAAAAATTAGCTTCTTGCCCTTTAAAGTGCAATGATAACGATGGCGTTATGGGGCCCAAATTATTCCCCTTTGTTAATTTCACCCCTTTGTTTTTCCCTTTTCCCTTTGGGCTTAATAGTCAAAAGTTTGCTCCTATCCTTCTCTTAAAAAATTTTTGGGGGGCATAAAAACTACGGGGCCTGTTTTGAAAAAATTTTTTTATTTAAAGTAATTTAAAAAATTTTTTCCACTTTTTTTTTCCCAAAATTTCATTTGATTGATCTTGACTATGTTTTTTTACTTTCTTGTCCTTAAGTGCAATGATAACGGGTTGAGCAATATAGGGCCATTAGGGCCTTTTGTTAAAAATTATCACAAAAAAGTATACATCGGTAATTTCTCTGGTTAATAGGTGAAATAACCTTTAATTTTTTTAAACCCCTTTTTCCAGCCCTTTTAAAAAGTGGCTTTAATAAAACTTTTTTAAGGGTACATAGTTTAAACCCTGTACTCGGGTACAGCTCTTGACAACTGCAGTAATGACTTTCTTTTCAGTAACAAGACATATAAATTTGAAAGTATAAACAGCTATTTATACAGTATTTTTGACATAGATGAATAATCTGAAATAACCACTAAATGCTCTTTAACCAGTATTAAACTGGAGTATAGATTTCTGTTCATAGTTTTATTTCCGACAGTGTATATAGTTTTTTGAATGTTTTGTGTGAGTTAAGTTAAAAAAAAGAAAACGTTCACCTTTTTCTGTAGTTCTGTACGGCAAAGGGGTTTATGGTCCATGAGTTTGGGAACGGGTTTTACTCTTTGCTTCAAAGGGATGCAGAAATATTTGAAATATATGTACATTCTTTCATGAGGGAAGTCATTCAGTAAATTCCCAGAATTTTGATGGTTCTACCGGGCCTTCCTTAAAAATGCATCCATGTAAATTTGGGAAATTTCCACAAATTTTTTTTTGCGGGTTTGAAATTTTTCAACATGTCAAATAAAATGCATTTTTATGCCCAAATTGTGATGAAAATAGGGGTTTATTTAGTGTGTTTTTGTCTTTATGTTTGGGCGGTTAGTAAACTTTATATCTTTATCTCATATTTTGTTTTGTATATCAAAATTCAGAAACAGTCTTTAGGGGTGAGTTTATCCCAGTTCATTTATGTTACTTCTTTGAATCCAGCCTATCCCCTGTCCAACACAGTCAGAACTGGAAAACTAGTCTGAAGCCTGTCATATTGGTCCTTGTCACTTTTAAATAATTGGAATATCAAAATTTTTCTTTACTGTTTTTAAAATTTCCCTTTATTTTCTTTTGTATAAGTATTCCTAACTTTTTACAAATTTTATTATCTTTTATGAGAAAGAAAAGTTTTTATTCACGGTCACTGGCAAAAAGTGCTTGGGGTAAAACTATTGTGTTTACTTGCTGCCCAAATTGTTTGTCAGCCCCACATTTTCCCCTTTAAACAAATCTTCCAAACCCCCAGGAAAATTTTTATTAAATGGGATATGATTCCCCACAGGTTTACAGGCTGCCTAAGGGCCCTCTTTTTAAAACTTGAACAGAGACACGGGAACTTTGTGATAATTTGGGGCCCAAATGTTTGCAGCCCAACATTTCCTTTAAACAACATCTTCCAAACCACCGGGCCAAATTTACTAATAGATACTGGGATTGCCCACGGTTTACGGCTCCCTCAGGGCCCTCTTTTTAAAACTTGAACAGAGACCCCTGAAATCTTTTTAAAACAAATTGCTTTTGTTTATTTTTTAAATTTGGGTTTTTTCCCCGTCTGTTGCCCATTTTGCCCGTACGTCACACTTCATTTCTGGTCAAAAACGGGAACCATTTGACTTAACCCTTTCCCAAACTTCATAGGATGGTGGGGTTATGAAGTAGTTGGCCGCTATTTTTTTTTGGGGGTTCATTCCGTAAAAGGTCAAGGTCACAGGGGCCTGAACATAAAAAAACCCTTTTCCCGATCATTAACTTAAAAAAACCACTTTACCGGGAATTTTAAAAAAACTTCATAGGAGGATTGGGTCAGCAGAATAGATGACCCCTTTGTTTTTGGGGTCACTTTTTTAAAGGTCAAGGTCCCCAGGGGCCGGAACATGGAAAACCATTTTCAATCAATAAATGAGAACCACTTGCCCCGGAATTTTTAAAAACTTCATAAGAGGGTTTGGGAAACTTTGCGGTAGAAAACCCCTATTGTTTTTGGGGGTCACTCTAAAAAAAGGGTCAAGGTCACAGTGACGGAACAGGGAAACCCAAATTTTTGGGTTTCAATTCTTTGAGAACTTTTTTGCCCTATAACCTTCAAACTTCATAGGGTGATAGGACTTACAGAGTTGAAGGTCACAGGGGCTTGAACATGGAAAACCATTTCCGATCATTAACTTGAGAACCACTTTCCCCAGAATTTTGGGAAACTTCTAGGTTGTTTGGGTTTCATGCAGAATAGATGACCCCTATTTTTTTTGGGGTCACTTTTTTAAAAGGGAAAAAGGGTCACGGGGGCCGGAAAAGGAAAAACCATTTTCAATCAATAACATGAGAAACCACTTGCCCCAGAAGGTTGAAACCCCATAAGATGTTTGAAATGCGGGAGTAGATGCCCCTATTGATTTGGGTCACTCTTTTAAAGGCCCAAGGTCACAGTGGACAGAACAGGGAAAATCCTTTTTCGGTCAATTATTTTTGAGAACTATTTAAACCTAAAACCCTTCAAACTTTTTGGTTGTTTGGATTTTACAGAGTTGATAACCCCAAAGGTTTTTGGGTTTCATTATAAAAGGGAAAAAGGGTTAACAGGGGGCGAAAATAAAAAACCTCTTAATCAATAAAAATGAAAACCACTTGACCCAGTTTGTTAAAAAAAATTTAATAGGTTTGATTGGACATGCGGAAGTAGATGACCCTATTTTTTTGGGTTCTCTCGGCTAAAGGTAAAGCGCTTGAACAGGGAAAAAAACCTTTTCCGATCAATAACTTGAAACCACTTAAACCAGAATTTTTGAAAATTCAAAGTTTATTTGACAGCCGGGGGAGATTTACCCCTTTGAAATTTTTGGGGGGCACTTTAATAAAGGGCCAAAGGGCACCCGCGGGGCAGAAAATGGAAATCCAAATTTTCCCCGGGCAAAAGTTTAGAAATATTTACCTAGAACCCTTTAAACTTCTTTGGGTGATAGGATTACAGAGTGATTACCCCTTTTGTCTTTGGGGTCACTCCATCGAAGGTCAAAGGGCCCCAAAAAGGCCCAAACATTTGAAAAAATCTTTCCAGTCCCCAAAAACTTGGAACTTCTTGGGCAAAGAATGGGTTTAAAACTTACTAGGATGATTGGACATGCAGAGTTGATGCCACTATGATTTTGGGGGCACTCGATCAAAAGGGCAAAGGGCACAGGGGCCCGAACTTTGGGAAAAAAAATTTTCAATTCATAAATTGAGAACAACCAGGCCCCAAAAAAAGTTGAAAAAATTTCGGGCATGATTGGACATGCCAAATAGTTTTCCCGGGTTTCAGCCAACCCCCTTTAAATGTCTCTTTGACTTTCGCCCCAATCCCCATTGCTTCTTGCCTATACAACTATGTATGGGGGGGACATGTGCTTTTTTACAAAAGCATCTTCTAGTTAATATCTGTCAAAAACCATAATTTTTTGGTCATTTTTCATGTGTCTGGAAATCGGGCTGAATCATTTTTACTGCTGAATTTCACAACGTTCAGTGGGGCTTGAGAATGCATTGAATGTTGATATGTTGACGGTATGTTTGATCAGTAAATAGTAATACGTTACTGATGTCCAGATTTAAATATGCCGGTGGCACAATTTATTTGCAAGGAAGACCCCATTGCTAAAAAATAAACTGTTTTTTTTTGTCAGTATTTTCTGGGTTTTTTTGCACCAAAACGGATTTCAAAAATAAGTTTTCCCTTTACCTTAGGTCATCATCTTGGATTTATGATATACTCTATGGAATCAGTTTTAGTAATGAAGGGAAGATAGATAGTAGATACATAGAAAATATTTTTCATTTCCTAGTCTGTAAGATCGCCATAATTATTAGCTCATAAAAACATTTTCTTTTTTTATTACTATTTATCAATTCATAACTATGTACAGCTCAATACGGTTTATATCTACCCCCGCCCCCATTGGTTTGGGCGATCTAGTATGAAAAGAATTGGAAAAAAGCCTAACCCCTTTCATGATCGTTTAAAAAGGGGATAAAAGGGTCTTAACACTTGGTTTTGCTGAAAATCTGTGATTTTCCCGCAGGTATGCAAAAATTTTTATTCTGGGATTTCCTCATGTTTTTTTTTTTCGTGGGAAAGAGATGTGAAACCCCAAAATTTTTGTCCGTTTTGGGGCCCAAAATAAGTTACTGTGTTGATGCACCGGGAAAAAAACCCAAAAAAAAGGGCTTCCGACCCCTTTCATATGCTTCTTAAACCCATATTTTAAATGCAAATTTCTCAAATTTTGTTTTTAAAAAAACCCAAAAACGTTTCGGTCAATGACAAACCAAAAGTATTTTGTTTAACTTATTACAGGGAGAAACTGATTTGTATCTGTTCCTATTTAAGATGTTTTTCTTATTTTTTTCTTGTGCCAGGGGTTTTTGTGCATATTTTTTGACCTGGCAGAGATTTTTTTTTGTACAGGCCTTTTACCATTTAAAAAACAATAGGAAACTTGGTGCAATCGGATTTTTTCCTCGGATTGAAACCCCCAAAAGTAATGATGTAGCCCCATTAACCCCAAAAAAACAAAAAAATGGCCCATTGATGAAACCCTTTTTATAAAAATCTCTGCCCCGGTCAGAAAAAAATGCATATATATTTTCTTGAAAAAATAAAAGGGTTTAAATTTTCCCTAAAAATATAATGTCATGACTTTACGGGAAATTTTAAAAAATATGAATTTTTCCCCCCCCCCCCAAAAAAAAATTGAAAAATTTTAAAACTGGGTTTTTTCTAAGGAAAAAATAATATTTTAAAATTAAAAAACCTGGAAATAAAAAAAAGAGAATGATTTTTTTTTGCAAACAACCCGTACTTTATTTTTTATCTTTTCCTGTTCATAATGTAAAGTTATTGATGCATTACATGTGTGAATAGGTATACATGGGAAAAAGCGACCCGTTTACAGTGGTTCAGGTAGTTTTTAAGTACATGTAAATTTTCTGTTTGTTGTTAAAAAATTTTTGGCAGTTTTTGTGTCGGGCTTAATTAATACTAAGAAAAAGGGAGTAAAATTTTTCAATTGGGCCCGATAATATTTGAGCCCCACCATGAGAAAAAAAACATAGTGCGGGCGCGACCAGTATTTGGGTCCAGACCAGCCTGCAAAATCTGCGCAGTCTTAGGTCCAGGTTCCCTGGTTTTTTTTTCCCAAAATTTTTTTTTTTTTTGTCTAATTCCCAAAAGGCTTTGAAAACGAAAAACATGGGGTCCTGACCAGAAATGCGCAGATGCTCAGGCGGTCTGGATCCCTGTGGGGGCAAAAACCCTATGTTGGTTTTTTTCATGGGCCCGGTTTATTTCGCTTAAACATGGGCATTGTAGTAAAAATGTATTTGAAATTTACATTTCCCTTTTTGGGGTTGCCTAAGGAAGCTGGTCGGAAAAAAAATTTAAATCTGGATAAGTCTGCAACAAACCCATCTTAGATAATGTTTTCTTTTCAGGGCTGAAGTTGTGGGTTTAAAAAAAATGTATTATTCAAAATGTTTTCATTTGTAGGGCCCAAGTTTAAAAAAGGGTGCTGCATTTAAAAAAATTTCCCCCGGGAAAACCCGGTAGACCCTTTAGTTCGTTTTGCGTCTAGCCTTTTTTGTATTGCCATCTGCATGGGAAAACGACTTGAAATCACTTTTGTGGCATCAACTGGAATTTTTGAAACCCAATGATTTGACCTTGCCAAAAAGCTATTGTTTTGCCCCATGCATCCCCAGGCTATTTAATTTCCAAGGGATTTTTTCTATTTGGGTTTAAAATCAAATCCGGATCAGATTAATGCTGTGCCCATATTTTCCCCCCTTTTTTGTTGTGTTTAAGGGCCCAGTCCGCCGCCCAAAAAAACCAAAACTCAATTCCGGGTTTTTACAGGAGGAAGAACCCTGAAAAATAAAAGAAAAGCGTGTGACCCTTTTTGGGATGTGTTTTAAAAAAAAAAATATATAAAGCAAAAGAAGAAGATAAAAAAATAAAGAAATGAAAAATATATAAAAAATTTTCAAAAAATAATTTAAAAAAAAAATGCAAAAAATTTTTCATCCTCATTGTAGTGGCAAAATGCCCCGTCTTGAGGAGGGCTTTTCAGAAGATTACCTTGGGGTGGGGGGGTAGGGGATTTTCGTACACATTTGGGCCCAAACTTTCTGAAAAGCAACCGGATAAGCCAATGAAAAAATTTTTTCCCCCTGTAATAATAATGAATTTACAGGGATTTTCTTTTCACTTTTTCCTTTTAATGTTTTAACTGCCTTTTATGTTTTCCTTTTAAACAAATTTTTATAGTATTTTAGTTAAAAAACAGATGTAAAAAAAATGAGACAACAAATTTTTTAAAAAAAAATATAGAAAATTTTGGTTTTACTTTAACATTTGGGAAACCCCCCTGTAGTTATATTTTTGGGTTTAAAAAATACTGCTCCACCCCCTTTCCCTTTAAAACAATAGTCACAGAAAATTTTAAATAATTAAAAATCTACATAAATTTTTTATTTCTGGCCAAATATGGTTTTTTATGTGGGGGGCGGGGGGAACAAAGTTGTATAAAAACAAAATTTGCTTTTATATGAAGTATATAAAAAAGGGTTTCGTAATTATTTAGAGCCCAAAAAAAACCCTTTTTTTTTTAAACAAAAATTGAAAATTTGCTTGAAGAATAATCTTTAAATTTGTATTTTGATGGTATATTTAATTAAATACTTTTTTCTTGGGGTTTTTAAATTTTTAAATCTTGGGGTAGGCAAATTCATATAGAAAAATTTTCCAAAATCCTTACATACATCATAAAACATCATGGACGGATTACCCCCAAAACCCGGGAAATGACTACTCAGTTTTTACATGTGAAGTAGTTTTAATTTCTATGGGGGGTGAAATTTTTGGTATAATGAAATGCAGGAGGAAAGGTTTACAGTTTTAAATTTTTTGGTTAGGTTTTTTTGTTATTGTATTGAGAATGATTAGACCTTTTTTATTTTAAATTTTTTTGGAATAGGTTTTATTCTTTGCGGAAAAAAAAAGTTACCTACGCGTTTCTGCCTAAAACGGCTGTTTTCAAAGGGGGGGGATTTTTTTGAGGGTGATGTTTCTCGAACAGGGGTTTTTTTTCTTATTTTCAACTAACATGTCAATTTTTTTTCTATTTTTGATAAGGGAAAACATGTTTTACTAAATGCCCCTATTTTGGGTTTTTATATCATTGAAAAGCTCTAAAGTGCTGGGAAAAAGAGGTCCCGAATGTTTTGTTTTTTAAAATTTAAAAAAATAAAGGGAAATTTAATTTGGTTTGAAAAAGAAGTATTTAATTTTTTTTATAGGGTCTTTGGTTTGAAATGGGAACCTCATGGGAGTTTTTCACTACGGTTTTGGGTTCTGGTCCCGTGCTTTAGACCTCGTCGTAAAGTAACGGTTTTCGAACAGGGTTTAGCCAAGCTAATTTCGGATACGTTCGGACATGTGAAAAATTATTTTTCGCATTTCAGTCTGTTTTGTTCCCATTTATAAGTGTTTTTCGTTAAACTTACACCTTTGATCTGCCAGAAAGGTATATTTAGGAATGTTTTAAATATATGAAATCAATTTGTAGATAAAATACTTCAAATTCTGACAAAAGTAGAATCTATTCCCGTTGGTAAGGACGCCAACCACCTAAAAAATTAAAACGGGTTCAGGCGTTCTTCAGTCCACTGTTCAGAATAATCCAACTAATTGTACGCAAGCCCCAGTGTTGTGATATTTTTTGCACATGTCATAGGGTGAGAAAATGTGCAGCCAGGCAGGGACCGAACCTGAGGTCTCAGAAGGACGGCCTCGGAATGCTGATAGCGACTGAGCTACACAGTTGCCTACACATTTTCTCCCAATTTTATTATTCAAGTACATTCGCTCTGTTTTAATTATCTAGTACTATACCATGACAGTCCCACTGTTAGTCCAACAAATCCTAGGAAATATTTATTTTTTGTTTTGATAATTTTTTTGGGCAATATCCCACTCGTTTAGTTTGCCCCGTCACAAATATAAAACAATCTGACCGTCAAATTATTTTGACTACCTAACTATATGAAATTCATTCTCGAATTTCTAATGGTATAGTGAACAAGATAAACATGATCTCTAAATATATTCAGTCATGGCCCCGCGTTGGGTGCCAAATATCACTGGGTGAGAAAAATGTGTAGCCAGACTGGTACCTGAACCCAGGACCTCGGAATACAATTCCGACTGAGCTACCCAGCTGCCTACACGTTTTCTCCCTGTTTTAATACACACAGGTCAGTATCTCCTTCACACACAAGGAAAGACTTTTTCAGTTCTGTGGTGAACCTTCCACGATGGTTCTAAGCAGTGATTTTAAAATCGCATTTTAACTACTTAAAAACAAAAATATTATTGAAATTTTAAGATACCTGGAAAGAATATCAATTTTTTATCATTTTTAGCTCATCTGATTTTTTGAAAAAAAATGATGAGTTATTGTCATCACTTGAGCGGTTGTCGGCGTCGGCGTCGGCGTCTGCGTCGGCGTTGCCTGGTTAAGTTTTATGTTTAGGTCAGCTTTTCTCCTAAACTATCAAAGCTACTGCTTTGAAACTTGGAATACTTGTTCACCATCATAAGCTGACCCTGTATAGCAAGAAACATAACTCCATCTTGCTTTTTGCAAGATTTATGGCCCCTTTTGTACTTAGAAAATACCAGATTTCTTGGTTAAGTTTTATGTTTAGGTCAACTTTTCTCCTAAACTATCAAAGCTATTGCTTTGAAACTTGGAATACTTGTTCACCATCATAAGCAGACCCTGTACATCAAGAAACATAACTCCATCTTGCTTTTTGCAAGATTTATGGCCCCTTTTGGACTTAGAAAATATCAGATTTCTTGGTTAAGTTTTATGTTTAGGTCAACTTTTTCTCTTAAACTATCAAAGCTATTGCTTTGAAACTTGCAACACTTGTTGACCATCATAAGCTGACCCTGTACAGCAAGCAACATAACTCCATCCGGCTTTTTGCAATAATTATTGCCCCTTTTGGACTTAGAAAATCATTTTCTTGGTTGAGTATTATGTTTAAGTCAACTTTTCTCATAAACTATCAAAGCTATTGCTTTAAAACTTGCAGCAGTTTTTCACCATCATAAGTTGACCCTGTACAGCAAGAAACATAACTCCATCCTGCTTTTTGCAAGATTTATGGCCCCTTTTGTACTTAGAAAATATCAGATTTCTTGGTAAAGTTTTATGTTTAGGTCAACTTTTCTCCTAAACTATCAAAGCTATTGCTTTGAAACTTGGAATACTTGTTCACCATCATAAGCAGACCCTGTACATCAAGAAACATAACTCCATCTTGCTTTTTGCAAGATTTATTGCCCCTTTTGGACTTAGAAACTTTTTTTTTTATGGTTAAGTTTTATGTTTAGGTCAGCTTTTATCCTAAACTATCAAAGCTATTGCTTTAAAACTTGCAACACTTGTTCACCATCATAAGTTGACCCTGTACAGCAAGAAACATAACTCCATCCTGCTTTTTGCAAGATTTATGGCCCCTTTTGGACTTAGAAAATATCAGATTTCTTGGTTAAGTTTTATGTTTAGGTCAACTTTTCTCCTAAACTATCAAAGCTATTGCTTTGAAACTTGGAATACTTGTTCACCATCATAAGTTGACCTGTACAGCAAGAAACATAACTCCATCCTGCTTTTTGCAAGATTTATGGCCCCTTTTGGACTTAGAAAATATCAGATTTCTTGGTTAAGTTTTATGTTTAGGTCAACTTTTTCTCTTAAACTATCAAAGCTATTGCTTTGAAACTTGCAACACTTGTTGACCATCATAAGCTGACCCTGTACAGCAAGCAACATAACTCCATCCGGCTTTTTGCAATAATTATTGCCCCTTTTGGACTTAGAAAATCATTTTCTTGGTTGAGTATTATGTTTAAGTCAACTTTTCTCATAAACTATCAAAGCTATTGCTTTAAAACTTGCAGCAGTTTTTCACCATCATAAGTTGACCCTGTACAGCAAGAAACATAACTCCATCCTGCTTTTTGCAAGATTTATGGCCCTTTTGTACTTAGAAAATATCAGATTTCTTGGTTAGTTTTTATGTTTAGGTCAACTTTTTCTCTTAAACTATCAAAGCTATTGCTTTGAAACTTGCAACACTTGTTGACCATCATAAGCTGACCCTGTACAGCAAGCAACATAACTCCATCCGGCTTTTTGCAATAATTATTGCCCCTTTTGGACTTAGAAAATCATTTTCTTGGTTGAGTATTATGTTTAAGTCAACTTTTCTCATAAACTATCAAAGCTATTGCTTTAAAACTTGCAGCAGTTTTTCACCATCATAAGTTGACCCTGTACAGCAAGAAACATAACTCCATCCTGCTTTTTGCAAGATTTATGGCCCCTTTTGTACTTAGAAAATATCAGATTTCTTGGTTAAGTTTTATGTTTAGGTCAACTTTTTCTCTTAAACTATCAAAGCTATTGCTTTGAAACTTGCAACACTTGTTGACCATCATAAGCTGACCCTGTACAGCAAGCAACATAACTCCATCCGGCTTTTTGCAATAATTATTGCCCCTTTTGGACTTAGAAAATCATTTTCTTGGTTGAGTATTATGTTTAAGTCAACTTTTCTCATAAACTATCAAAGCTATTGCTTTAAAACTTGCAACAGTTTTTCACCATCATAAGTGGACACTGAACATTAAGAAACATAACTCTATCCTGCTTTTTGCAAGAATGATGGCCCTTTTTAGACTTAGAAAATCATGGGTAGGACAATATTTCTATTACACAAAAAAAATCAGATGAGCGTCAGCACCCGCAAGGCGGTGCTCTTGTTTTACCACAGAAATAACCCGCTATATGGTAACAAGCTGATGTGTCAATGGACTCAAGTAAAAACTTGTTCATGTAGCTGTATTTTCTTTCACTTTATTTTTTCAAAATTTATCAAGCGGTTTAAAAATGAAATTTGGATAGAAATATTTTTTTATCTGATAGATGTTTAAATGAAGTTAGTAATTGTAGAAATTCAGATGTGCAAGTTCAAACCAAAACATTTTGCATAACAAGTCAACTAATTGAATGTCAGTGGGTTTCAGGTCAATTTGGGGCCAAAATTTAGCCCAATTATATGTTTTTTTCCCAGTTTAAAAGCAAAAATGCCCAAAGTTCAAAATATTTTTTTACTTTGATACATGTAGCTAAGACTGTTCCTATGAAACTTTAAAAATTTGAATTCTTGCCAATATGCTGACTTAATGCATTGATGACCAGTATTTTCTTAAATGTATCATTTTAATGAAAAAATATCGCTTTTTATACGCCCGTTTGAAAAACGGGACGTATTATGGGAACGCCCCTGGCTTGGCGTCCACAGACCTTGTCCGGAGCATATCTTCTACATGCATGAAGGGATTTTGATGAAACTTGGCACAGTTGTTCACCATCATGAGACGGAGTGTCATGCGCAAGAACCAGGTCCCTAGGTCTAAGGTCAAGGTCACACTTAGAGGTCAAAGGTCAAATTCAAGAATGACTTTGTCCGGAGCATATCTTCTTCATGCATAGAGGGATTTTGATGAAAGTTGGCACAATTGTTCATCATCATGAGAAGGAGTGTCATGCGCAAGAACCAGGTCCCTAGGTCTAAGGTCAAGGTCACACTTAGAGGTCAAAGGATACAAGAATGAAAACTTTGTCCGGAGCATTTCTTCTTCATGCATAGAGGGATTTTGATATAACTTGGCACAAATGTTCACCAGCATGAGGCGGAATGTCATGCGCAAGAACCAGGTCTCTAGGTCTTAGGTGAAGGTCACACTTAGAGGTCAAAGGATACAAGAATGAAAACCTTGTCCGGAGCATTTCTTCTTCATGCATAGAGGGATTTTGATATAACTTGGCACAAATGTTCACCACCACGAGACGTAGTGTCATGCGCAAGAACCAGGTCCCTAGGTCTAAGGTCAAGGTCACACTTAGAGGCCAAAGGTCAGATACAAGAATGACTTTGTCCGAAGCATTTCTTTCTTCATGCATGGAGGGATTTTGATGTAACTTGACACAATTATACATCATCATGAGACGAAGTGTCATGTGCAGTTACCTTCTTTAGAATTACTTCCTTTGTTGTTACTATAAATAGCTTATATTGTAAGTTTTTCATTACTAGTCGTAGGGAAAAATCGAGACCACTTTTCTGTAGTACAACATGCATGCTACATCCAATTTTGAGGTGTATTTTGACAGTCTCTACCTGGTAAAGATTTTTGTGAGGACTTACATTTTTTTTTTTTTTTTTTTTTTTTTTTTTTTTTTTTTTTTTAAGATTAACTTCCCTTAGTTGTTACTATAAATAACTTATATTGTAACTTTTTTATAATTGAGCGTAGGGAAAAACCAAGACCACTTTTCTGTGGTACAACATAGATGTTACTTTCCAATTTTAGGTGTATTTTAAGGTATCTCTACCTGGTAAGGAGTTTTTTTGTGAACTAAGAAAAACAAAACACTTAGTTATTACAAAAATTACCACAAAATTAAAATTCCATTTGCAAATACAGGTGCTAGAGTAAAGAAA
The DNA here is from genome assembly GCF_021730395.1 of Mercenaria mercenaria. Lineage (NCBI taxonomy): Eukaryota > Metazoa > Mollusca > Bivalvia > Venerida > Veneridae > Mercenaria > Mercenaria mercenaria. Next base: position 8,448,813 of record NC_069378.1, read on the forward strand.
TTTGCTGTGATGGGCGTATATTGTGACATTCTTGCACTCTTGTTTAACTACTAGTATTTCCAATTTTGCCTTTACAATTCATTTTCCCCAGCTGTAAAGGCCCTGGCCCCATTCACAAATGAATGGGGGAAAAAATGAATGTGTATACAGATACAATCATATTGACAGGTACATGCTTCAGTTGAGGTAGTAAAGTCCCTTTCCAGTTGGGGACTCTATATATCTTGCATGGTAATTCTTCATTCACTTATTCCATGTAAGTTCCCTGTACTTTTTAGCTCATCTGATTATTTGAAAAAAAAATTATGAGTTATTGTCATAACTTGATTGGTGTTGGCGTTGCCTGGTTAAGTTTTATGTTAAGGTCTGCTTTTCTCCTAAACTATCAAAGGTATTGCTTTGAAACTGCAATACTTGTTCACCATCAATAGCTGACCCTGTACAGCAAGAAAATAACTCCTTCCAGCTTTTTGCAAGAATTATGGCCCCTTTTTGACTTAGAAAATATCAGATTTCTTGGTTAAGCTTTATGTTTAGGTCAACTTTTATCCTAAACTATCAAAGCTATTGCTTTGAAACTTGCCACATTTGTTCACCATCATAAGCTGACCCTGTACATCAAGAAACATAACTCCATCCTGCTTTTTTCAAAAATTATTGCCCCTTTTGGACTTAGAAAATCAGATTTCTTGGTTAAGTTTTATGTTTGGGTCAGCTTTTCTCATAAACTATCAAAGCTATTGCTTTAAAACTTGCAACTCTTGTTCACCATCATAGGCTGACCATGTACAGCAAGAAACATAACTCTGTCCTGCTTTTTGCAAGAATTATGGCCTCGACTTAGGAAATATCAGATTTTTTAGGTTTAGGTAAACTTTTCTCCTAAATTATCAAGGGTATTTATTGCTTTGAAACTTGCAACAGTTGTTTACCATCATAAGCTGACTCTTCTTTTGCAAGAATTATGGCCCTTTTTGGACTTAGAAAATCATCTGTAGGACAGTATTTCTATTATGCAAAAAATCAGATGAGCGTCAGCACCCGCAAGGCAGTGCTCTTGTTTGAACTACTGGAGTCTGGCTTGTAATCATTGTAACAGTTGTTGTTGTTTTCAGATGTCTGTAAAAGATGAATCTGTTCCCCAGCCCAGGAAAATATCCCATGATGATGATAAAGTGATAGACTTTGGCAAACTTGAAAAGGAACTTGATACTGCTGTTGCAGCAGAGGCAAAGTATTGGCGAGAAAATGATGCTAAATTCCGGGCTGTGCATCAGAAAGTAGCTTCTTATGATGAATTTAGGTAAGTTCTTACTTGAACTTTAAGATATTAATTTTATAGCCATAAAATTTCATGGTTGTGACATAAATGGCATTTTTACTGGGACATAAGATTTGTGACTTTCATGATTTAGATATAAAATAAAATAAAAACCATGATAGACACACAAGTAATACCTTACCTGTATTTAAACAATTTTTACCTGAAGATATCATCAGAGTAATTTTACTGATAGAAGTTTATAATAAATTGTTTGTTGGGAATTACTTTTGACATAACCAGTCAATCCATGTAAACTCCCACAGATAATAATCATTTCACAGTACCTGTGTATCATACTTTTTCAAATGAAAAGCATACCAGTAGGAATTATTGATCATAACTATAATGTCAGTCAGTCCGGAAGAATAATCTTGTGTACTCAACTTCTCCTACAATCAAAAACCTTTTTGATGAAAATGACTGTCAGGTCATGTGACTGCGCTGATATTGTGAATGTCATATAAGGGCAATTAACTGCTTCAATTTTTAGCTTGACTATTCGAAGAATAGGGGAGCTATCCTACTTGCCCCGCCATCAGCGTTAGCGTGAGCGTCGCACAAATGTTAGTTTGCGTACCACCCCAAATATTTTCAAAGTCCATTGAGATACTGCTTTCATATTTTGCATACTTGTTTACCATCATGACCCCAGTCTGTAAACAGGAGCAGACAACTCTATCAAGCATTTTGACTGAATTATGGCCCCTTTTCGACTTAGAATATGCTTATTAGCTCGCCTATTCGAAGAATAGGTTAGCTATTCTACTCACCCTGGCGTCGGCGTTGGCGTCACTTTGGTTATGTTTTTGCATGCAAGTACATACAGCTATCATTTAAAGGCATATAGCTTTGAAACTTATTTATTCTTTTTCTAGGTCAATTACTAACCTCAGTGGGTCAAGTTCCATAACTCTAACATGTATTTTGAGCAAATTATGCCCCCTTTTGGACTTAGAAAATTCTGGTTAAAGTTTTACATGCAAGTTACTATCTCCAAAACTAATGCAGATATTGAATTGAAACTTCACATGTGTCTTTGGGGTTATAAAACTAGTTGATAGCACCAAGTGCATAACTCTGACCTTCTTTTTGGGCCAAATTATGCCCCCTTTTGGACTTAGAAATTCTGGTTAAAGTTTTGCGTGCAAGTACATACAGCTATTACTAAAAGGCTAATTATAGATTTGAAACTTATTTTTTTTTTTCTAGATCATTACCTACCTCACTGGGTCAAGTCCATAACTCTGACATGTATTTTGGCCAAATTATGCCCCTTTTGGACTTAGAAAATTCTGGTTAAAGTTTTGCGTGCAAGTACATACAGCTATTACTAAAAGGCATATAGATTTGAAACTTATTTTTTCTTTTTCTAGATCAATTACCTACCTCACTGGGTCAAGTCCCATAACTATGACATCTATTTTGGGCAAATTATGTCCCCTTTTGGACTTAGAAAATCCTGGTTAAAGTTTTACATGCAAGTAACTATCTCCAAAACTACTACAGATATTAAATTGAAACTTCACATGTGTCTTCGGGGTTATAAAACTAGTTGATAGCACCAAGTCCCATAACTCTGACATATATTTTGGGCAAATTATGCCCCCTTTTGGACCTAGAAAATCCTGGTTAAAGTTTTGCGTGCAAGTACATACAGCTATTACCAAAAGGCATATAGCTTTGAAACTTATTTATTCTTTTTCTAGGTCAATTACCAACCTTACTGGGGCAAGTTCCATAACTCTTAACATGTATTTTGAGCAAATTATGCCCCCTTTTGGACTTAGAAAATTCTGGTTTAAGTTTTACATGCAAGTTACTATCCCCAAAACTAATGCAGATATTGAATTGAAACTTAACATGTTTCTTCGGGGTTATAAAAAAACATCAAGTCCCATAACTCTGATATGTATTTTGGTCAAATTATGTCCCCTTTCGAACTTAAAACTCTTTTGATATTTAACATTTTGGGTAATAATTTTCTGCTTCTGTGACAATATTTCGAATAGTCGAGCTTGGCTGTCTTACGGACAGCTCTTGTTGTAATGTTAAAGTTTTACTCATAGCTTATATTACACTATCAAGCACTGAGAATAGTCGAGCGCGCTGTCAACTGACAGCTCTTGTTAGCCATGTGATTGCCTCCCTTGTACACATATAGTAGTGACATACCCCTTTTTAACATAGAAATTCAGGTTAAAGTTTTGCGTGTAAGCAGATTTCTCAAACACTACAAAGTCAAATGCTTTCATTAACTTTGTCTTTGACATCATTAGATGACATTACTGGGCAAGTGACATTACTCTAGATTTTATTTTATCAAAATTATACCCTTTTTAACATGGAAATTTTGCTTAAAGTTTTGCATATGCAGGTTTCTCAAAAACTACCAGATGTCTTCTTCATCATGAGACGACCTCACATGGCAGGTTACCTGTAGCTTACATTTTTGCAAATTATACCTCTTTTTCAACTCCGTGAATTTTGCTAAAGCTTTTGTATGTTAGCTGGTATTAGGTGGAGGGGCTTCAAATCATTTGTCAAGTGCTGTCATTAGACAGCTTCTGTTACAGTATCTAACTGATACCTAATAATTGCCATTTCAGGGATATTGTTTTGGCGTCCCATCTAAAACCATTGGAGAAGGATGACCGTCTTACAGATATGAAATTTACACAACCTTGGAATGTCAGTGCTTCAAAAAAGGTGGATTCAGCAAACAAACCAGACCATGCAGACATTCCACAGGTGTGTAGGGTTGAGCTTGGATCATTTCCTTAATTGTTCCACACTGTGATAAATTTGTTTTAAAAAACCAACACAGAAAATTTCTCTATTTAATATCTGCAGTGATTTTCTTTAAAGTCTATTTGGACTGTGTAAGGCCAAATCTATCTAAAATTCACTCCATATACAGACTTAAGAGGGGAAGTCTGGCATAATAAAACCAAGCATAATAGAGACAGGCATAATAGAGCCTTGAGAGTATAGACAGGCAGAATAGAGAAGACATAGTAGAGCATGCTGGAATAGAGACTGGCAGAATAGAGACAAGCATAATATAGCATGTCAGAATAGGGACAGGCAGAAAAGAGCCTGGACATGTAGAATAGATCCTGGTAGAATAGAGACAGGCAGAATAAAGCTACACATATCTTATTCAGTATTGATAGATATAAGAAAGCTATGAACAATTATTATCAATTGGCCAAAATGCAAATCCAGGCACAAGTTACAACTTTATATTATATATTAGGTAAATACAGCATTATTATGATTGCAGTACATAAGGTTAATATGTAGTACAAGCTCTCTGCATTGACCAACACTGGTATTAACTTTCACTGGATTGTAATTTAAAAACAAGTTTCATTAGTTACATATAAATGTTATGCATTCATTTGTTTATCAATTACCCCCCTTCATGCTGACAAAAATATTTCATAACATGTTTATATTTTTTGTTACTAATTTAAAAATAAAATCACATTAAATCTTTAAAATACAGATATGAACATTTGAAAGCATTGGTGACACCAATATTATAGATTTCCAGACTTTTTAGCTTACCTGAGCCAAAGGCTTATGGTGAGCTTTTGTGACCGCTCAATGTCCGTCGTGTGTCGTCCGTCCATCAACATTTCTAAAAAAATCTTCTTGAAAACCACAGGGCAGAATTACACCAAACTTCACAGGAATGATCCTTGGGTGACCGCCTTTCAAAATTGTTCAAAGAATTGAATTCCATGCAGAAATCTGGTTGCCATAGCTACCAAAAGGAAAAACTTTAAAAATCTTCTTATCCAAAACCTCAAGGTGTAGAGCCTTGATATTTGGCATGTGACATCATCTAATGGTCCTCTATGAAGATTATTCAAATTATGCCCCTAGGGTGAAAAGAGGCCCTGCCCCGGGGGTCTTAAGTTTTATATCTTGTCTAAAACCACAGGACCTAGGCCTTTGATATTTGGTATGTAGCATTGCCTTGTAGTCCTCTACCAAAATGATTCAACTTATAACCATGGGGTGAAAAGAGGCCCTGCCCCGGGAGCTCCAAGTTTTACATAGACTTATATAGGAAAAAACTTTAAAAATCTTCTTGCCTGAAACTGCAAGGCTTAGGCTTTTGATATTTAGTATGTTGCATTGCCTTGTGGTCCTCTACCAAAATTGTTCAAATTATGACCCTGGGGTGGAAAGAGGCCCTGCCCCGGGGTCCCAAATTTAACATAGACATATAGGGGGGAAAAATCTTCTTGTCTGAAAGTTCAAGGCCTAGGCCTTTGATATTTGGTATGTAGCATTGCTCAGTGGATATCTAACAAGATTGTTCAAATTATGCCCCTGGGGTGAAGAGGCCCAGCCCTTGGGTCACTTGATATATGAGTTATATAGGAATAAATACTTCAAAAACTATCAGATCATACTTCCTAGACTGTTTAATTATAATTATGTCTTCCCCAGGAGACATATTGTTTTTGCCCTGTCCGTCCGTCCGTCTGTACGTCACACTTCATTTCCGAGCAATAACTTGAGAACCATTTGACCTAGAACCTTCAAACTTCATAGGGTTGTAGGGCTGCTGTAGTAAACGACCCCTATTGATTTTGGGGTCACTCCGTCAAAGGTCAAGGTCACAGGGGCCTGAACATTGAAAACCATTTCCGATCAATAACTAGAGAACCACTTGACCCAGAATGTTGAAACTTCATAGGATGATTGGCCATGAAGAGTAGATGACCCCTATTGATTTTGGGGTCACTCCGTCAAAGGTCAAGGTCACAGGGGCCTGAACATTGAAAACCATTTCCGATCCATAACTAGAGAACCACTTGACCCAGAATGTTGAAACTTCATAGGATGATTGGTCATGAAGAGTAAATGACTCCTATTGATTTTGGGGTTACTCTGTCAAAGGTCAAGGTCACAGGGGCCTGAACATTGAAAACCATTTCCGATCAATAACTAGAGAACCACTTGACCCAGAATGTTGAAACTTCATGGGATGATTAATAATGAAGAGTAGATGACCCCTATTGATTTTGGGGTCACTCCATCAAAGGTCAAGGTCACAGGGGCCTGAACATGGAAAATCATTTCCGATCAATAACTAGAGAACCACTTAACCCAGAATGTTGAAACTTAATAGGATGATTGGACATGCAGAGTAGATGACCCCTATTGATTTTGGGGTCACTCCATTAAAGGTCAAGGTCACAGGGGCCCGAACATTGAAAACCATTTCCGGTCAATAACTTGAGAACCACTTGACCCAGAATGTTGAAACTTAATAGGATGATTGCTCATGCAGAGTAGATGACCCCTAACAATTTTGGGGTCACTCTGTGAAAGGTCAAGGTCACAGGGGCCTGAACATTGAAAACCATTTCGGTCAGTAACTTGAGAACCACTTGACCCAGAATGATGAAACTTCATAGGATGATTGGTCATGCAGAGTAGATGACCCCTAACGATTTTAGGGTGACTCTGTTAAAGGTCAAGGCCACAGGGGCCTGAACATGGAAAACCATTTCCTATCAATAACTTGAGAACCTCTTGACCCAGAATGTTGAAACTTCATAGGATGATTGTTCATGCAGAGTAAATGACCCCTAATGTTTTTGGGGTCACTCCATTGAAGGTCAAGGTCACAGAGGCCTGAACATTGATAACCAGTTCATATCAATAACTTGAGAACCACTTGACCCAGAATGTTGAAACTTCATAGGATGATTGAACATGCAGAGTAGATGACCCCTATTGATTTTGGGGTCAGTCTATTAAAGGTCAAGGTCGCAGTGGCCTGTTCATGTAAAATCATTTTTTTGGAAATAACTTGAGAACCACTTGACCTACATTGTTGAAACTTAATAGGATGATTGGACATGCAGAGTAGATGACCCCTACTTATTTTGAGGTCACTTGATCAAAGGTCAAGGTCACAGGAGCCTGAACAGTGACTTGGGAACCACTAGGCCAAGAGTGTTGAAATTTAGCGGGATGACTGGACATGCCAAGTAGATGATCCCTATTGCAGCCAACCATCAGTGTCTCTTTGACTTTCGCTCCTGACCCCTATTAACTTCTTGCCTATAGGACTTTGCATTGGGGGAGACATGCGCTTTTTTACAAAAGCATTTTCTAGTTACCTAATGACCCCAAGCGATTAGGGGTCACTTGACTGTAACCTTGACCTACTGACCTACTTTCTTGTTTTTTAAGATACAGCCTTGAAATTTGGATGACATGTACAGTTTTGCACACCCATCTTAAAACTGACTTTCACTGACCATGAGTATGACCTACTGACCTACTTTGTAATTTTTTAGCATCAGTTTGCCATTTTAAACATGTGGCTCATATTACTCAGGTCAGCAATTCAGGGTCATCATGATCCTCTTGTTCAAACTACATGCCACTTCACAAATTATATGATAATAGAAGAGAATAATTAACATTCTTCATATGTTGCCCATCTTACTTTGAAGAAGATGTTGTACTGGCTTGCAATGTTTTGTGAAAATGTCCCTTAGTGGGGGATGTTAGTTACAATCTTTCAATGTGTTGCTAATTTTTAAAGTACATTATTCTTTTTTTGTGAAACCTTGCTTATACATGGTACATGTAGGTTATTTGAGAAATATGCAGGTTCATCATTTAAAGCAACACTATAATAATGCATGGAAAAATATGAAATACTACACACTAGTCATTTCTTATTTACTGCAGTAAGTGGAAAAGTTAAGAGAAAGAAATCATTCTATTTATTGCAAAACAACAGGAAAAATACCTGGGTGTCAGTAACTGGAGGTATACCATATATGATATTGCTTGTTTTCAACACATAACTTGCTCTACTTGAAAAAATATCAAGATTTCTTGCTGGTCTTACTTGTAATATTGGTAACATCCAATACACTTACTATAGAGCGGACACAGTGGTCCAGTGGTAACACTGTCTGACTATGAAACCAGGAGTTGTGAGTTCAAGCCCCGCTCCTTCAACTAAAAATTACTTACATTGGGATAAGAGTCCTGTGTATAGGTGCTTTACACCTGGCACGCTAAAGAACCAGGGAAGCTTCTTGAATTGGGGTGTCTTCTGGAGGAGTTGCCCGTATGGGTTACCGTGGTGGTGGGGGGGGGGGGTGCGACTATAAATAAACTTATATACAAATAAATAAATTTATATACAAACAAACTACACTTAACTAACAGCACAGATACACTTCCATGTAACACTAGTTTACCTGGCAGATATAAACTCTCAGCTTTTGGTATTTCTACTTTTGATAAAGGAATTATATTGCTTGTCCATTTTCAATTAGGACAGTACCATTAACTGTTAAAAGGGGTGCTTTCCAAAAAAAATACTGACTGAATGGCAGACAGTGCAGATCTTAATCAAACTGCACTGGACGTAAAGGCAGAATCAGTTGTGTCCAGCGTGATAAAAGTAAAGTAATAGCCTGTTAAACAAAAAATTATCATCTAATGATAAAGTGTAGTAACACATACGAGGACTTGATCTAGTACATAAACAAGTATTTTGATCTTGACCATCTATGATGTCACTATTGAAAACAATCTTTACACAGTTCATCAAAGAAAATGCATTTTTACTGTAAATATTTTCATTGAAACCAACACTGTAAATGTTACTTATACATTTGAAAAATAAGATTATGACATTTCATTTTTCTTTTTTTTTTCAGAGTAAAGAATATCCAACTTCTGGACAAGCCTTCGTAAGAGAATGGCGGAAACTGAACAAAAACACAGCTCAGCAATATTCTTACCTGATAGAACTTGGTGCAGAAAGACTTGGTAATATATTCAAGCCAGAAATAGGATTTGGACTTCTAGGAGAATTCGCTCATTGTCTGAATTGTGAACTGAATGATCAGGATGCATGTAGAGTTGTGATAGTCCTTGAAAAATTGTCCAAAACTAACAGATTTAAACTGACGGTGGATTTTCTAAGTAAGAAGGAAAAAGACTACTTGAATGGTTTATTTGAGAAGTTAAGAAACTGCCAAAAGCAAGAAATTGATAAGGAAGGCGGAGATAAAATGACATTGTTAGATGATATGGAGAAAGTTTATGGCATTAAAAAATGATTTCAGTGATATTGAATGCTTTTCTGTTTAGAACTAAACCAGCAAACTCACTTGTGTCAACATTTGTACAAACTTTTTAATTATCTAGGTGAATATATCTAATATTGATATGTCACCTTTGTAAAAATTAAATAAGGTTGCCAGTTCCAGTAAGATTATACTAATTGTTAACTTGATAGTGAAGATTGTTTGAAAAAGAAAAAAACCCTTGCCTTCCTGTGAAAAACTGGTGTTTTTCGGGAGGTCCTGCATTCTAGGAGAGGTCTCGCATTGTGGGTAAGGTATAGTGTTGTGAGGGAAGGTCACCTATTCTAGGGGAGGTTCTTGTTTAGTTAAAAGCAAACACTTTTTTGCTAGCAGTACTGTATTTTATTAAAACAGAAATTTACCTAAATGTAATGATTTTCAATAAATCATTTTCAAATTGGCATTTCCTCTTCAACTTGAACGATGCCATCAAAGCTGAAGTATGGAGAGCTGTCCTACTTGACATGGCGCACCCCCCACCCCCTGCTTAAAGTTTTTTTTTACACTTTCTCTTTTTTCTCCTGATCTCAGTAATCTCCTTCCACATCCGCACTTCGGTTGAAGTTTTGATGCACTTTCACATTATCTCTGTAATTACTAGATGGATTTTTTTCAAACTTAAAATAGTTATACCTCATCATCACCCACATCATATGGCACAAGGACCATAACTCTCACACCAATATTTAATGCTTTTTCCCTCCTTACTACTTAGAATTTCAGGTTAAAGTTTTGATGCACTTTCACTATCTCAGTTATTACTAAATGGATTTGATTCAAACTTAAAATAGTTGTTCCACCTTATCACCCACATCATATGATGCAAGGTCCATAACTCTGGTACCAATATTTCATGAAGTAGGCCCCCACCCTTTTGCTTTCATGTTGATTTTGATGCATTTTCACTATATCTCAGTTATTACTAAATGGATTTGATTCAAACTTGAAGTTGTTATTCCACATCATCACCCACATCATATGACACAAGTTGCCAAAATTACTCCTGCACCAATATTTCATGAATTATCCCCCTTTTTGCTTAGAATTGTACTTATTTAATGTTCTTTATCACATAATACTTTTGACACAGACTCCAATATCTTCATTCTTATTAGAGTCGTTAAACACTCTAATGACAGCTCCAGCTTCCTCAGATGTGCCCAGTTTCACTATCCAGCATCGAAATAGTTGAGCATGCTGTCTCCTGTGACAGCTCTTTTAAGCTCAACTGTCACAAAGTGACAAGGTGAGCTTTTGTGATCGCGCAGCGTCCGTCGTCCATCCGTGCGTGCGTAAACTTTTGCTTGTGACCACTCTAGAGGTCACATTTTTCATGAGGTCTTTAATTAATTTGGTTAGAATGTTCACTTGATTTATTCTTAGTCAAAGTTTGGAACGGTCACGTGCGGTTGATAATAGTCAGTGGGTTAAAAATGAAAACTTGTGACTTTTCTAGAGGCCATATTTTTCAAAGATCTTCAATGAAATTGGCCAGAATTTCACCTGTGATAATAAGGTCAGGTTCGTAACTGGGTCACGTGTCTTCAAATAGGCGTAGGTAAATAATGAAAACTTGTGACCCTCTAGAGGCCATATTTTTCATGATCTTTATGAAAGTTGGTCTGAATGTTCATCTTGATGATATCTAGGTCAAGTTCGAAACTGGGTTACGTGCGGTCAAAAACTAGGTCAGTAGGTGTAAAAACAGAAAAACCTTGTGACCTCTCTAGAGGCCATATTTTTCAATGGATCTTCATGAAAATTGGGCAGAATGTTTATCTTGTTGATATCTAGATCAAGTTCGAAACTGGGTCACGTGCTTCAAAAATAGGTCAGTAGGTCAAAAATAGAAAAACCTTGTGACCTCTCTAGATGGCCATATTTTTCACAGATCTTCATGAAATTGGTCGAATGTTCATCTTGATGATATCTAGATCAAGTTTGAAACTGGGTCTACGTGCTATCAAAAACTAGGTCAGTAGGTAAATAATAGAAAAACCTTGTGACCTCTCTAGAGGCCATATTTTTCATGGGATCTGTATGAAAGTTGGTCTGAGTATTTATCTTAATAATATCTAGATCAAGTTCAAAACTGGATCACATGCAGTCAAAAACTAGGTCAGTAGATCTAAAAATAGAAAAACCTTGTTACCTCTCTAGAGGCCATACTTTTGAAATGATCTTCATGAAATTTGGTCAGAATGATCACCTTGATGATATCTAGGTCAAATTCAAAACTGGGTCACGTGCAATCAATAAATAGGTCAGTAGGTCAAATAATAAAAAAAACCTTGTGACCTCTCTAGAGGCCATATTTTTCATGGAATCTGTATGAAAGTTGGTCTGAATGTTCATCTTGATGATAACTAGGTCAAGTTCGAAACTGGGTCAACATGAATCAAAAACTAGGTCAGTAGGATCTAACAAAGAGACCATGATGGTCCTGAATCGCTAAACTCTTCCACATGACCAAAGTTTGAGATGATACTCTTTTTTATCTATTGAATAGTTCAACTGTTTTTGGTCATGTGACCATTTGAATTGTCCTAGATATATCAAGAAAAAATTTGACCATTTTCATGAGACCCTGATAAATATGGTCCTAGAGAGGTCACATGTTTTTTATTATTTGACCTATTGCAGTTTTTAAGGCACGTGACCTAGTTTCAACTTGCTAGAATATCATCATGGTGAACATCTGACCAATTTCATGATGACAAGTTAGGGTATGGCTCTAGAGAGGTACAAGTTTTTCTATTTTCAAGACTACTGACCTAGTTTTTGATGCAGTTGACCCAGTTTTAAACTTCACCTAGATATCATCAAGATAAACATTCAGACCAAATTAAATATGGCCTCTAGAGAGGTCACAACGTTTTTTCTATTATTTGACCTACTGACCTATTTTTGATGGACGTGACCACTTTCAAACTTGACCGAGATATCATCAAGGTGAACATTCTGACCAATTTTTAGGGAAAGATCCATTCAAGTATGGCCTCTAGAGAGGTCACAAGGTTTTTCTATTTTTAGACCTACTGACCTAGTTTTTGACGCACTGACCCGTTTCAACTTGATCTAGATATCATCAAGATGAACATTCAGACCACTTTCTGAAGATCCATTAAAATATGGCCTTAGAGAGGTCCACCTATTTTTCTATTATTTGACCTACTGACCTAGTTTTTGATGGCACGTGACCCACTTTCAAACTTGACCTAGATATCATCAAGATGAACATTCAGACCAATTCATACTGATCCATTGGAAATATTGGCCTCTAGTTAGGTCACAAGGTTTTTCTATTTTTGACCTACTGACCTAGTTTTTGAGGCACTGACCCTTTCGAACTTGATTAGATATCATCAAGTGAACATTCGACAATTTCATGAAGATTCATTGAAATCATGGCCTTAGAGAGGTCACCATTTTCTATTTTTGACCTACTGACCTAGTTTTGATGGCAGTGACCCATTTCAAACTTGACCTAGATATCATCAAGATGAACATTCAGACCAACTTCATACAGATCCCATGAAAATATGGCTTAGAGGTCACAAGGTTTTTCATTATTTGACCTACTGACCTAGTTTTGATGGCACGTGACCCATTTCGAACTTGACTAGATATCATCAAGGAACTTCTGACAATTTCATGAAGATTTATGAAATAATGGCCTCTAGAAGGTCACAAGGTTTTTCTATTTTTAGACCTACTGACCTAGTTTTTGATGGCAGGTGACCCAGTTTCAAACTTGACCTAGATATCATCAAGATGAACATTCAGACCAACTTTCATACAGATCCCATGAAAAATATGGCCTTTAGAGAGGTCACAAGGTTTTTCAATTATTTGACCTACTGACCTAGTTTTTGAGGGCACGTGACCCAGTTTCGAACTTGACCTAGATATCATCAAGATGAACGTTCTGACCTATTTTCATGAAGATCTTATGAAATATATGGCCTCTAGAAAGGTCACAAGGTTTTTCTATTTTTAGACCTACTGACCTAGGTTTTTGATGGCATGTGACCCAGTTTCAACTTTGACCTAGATATCATCAAGATGAACATTCAGACCAACTTTCATACAGATCCCATGAAAAATATGGCCTTTAGAGAGGTCACAAGGTTTTTCTATTATTTGACCTACTGACCTAGTTTTTGAGGGCACGTGACCCACTTTCAAACTTGACCTAGATATCATCAAGGTGAACGTTCTGACCAACTTTCATGAAGATCTTGTGAAATATATGGCCTCTAGAGAGGTCACAAGGTTTTTCTATTTTTTGACCTACTGACCTAGTTTTTGACCGCATGTGACCCAGTTTCGAACTTGACCTAGATATCATCAAGATGAACATTCTGACCAATTTTCATGAAGATCCATTGAAAATTATGGCCTCTAGAGAGGTCACAAGGTTTTTCTATTTTTAGACCTACTGACCTAGTTTTTGACGGCACGTGACCCAGTTTCGAACTTGGTCTAGATATCATCAAGTTGAACATTCTGACCAACTTTCATAAAGATCCCATGAAAAATGTGACCTCTAGAGTGGTCACAAGCAAAAGTTTACGGACGCACGCACGGACGACGGACACCGCGCGATCATAAAAGCTCACCTTGTCACTTTGTGACAGGTGAGCTAAAAATAGAAAAACCATGTGACCTCTCTAGAGGCCATACTTTTGAATGGATCTTCATGAAAATTGGTCAGAATGTTCACCTTGATGATATCTAGGTCAAATTCGAAACTGGGTCACATGCCTTAAATAACTAGGTCAGTAGGTGAAATAATAAAAAAACCTTGTGACCTCTCTAGGGGCCATATTTTTCAATGGATCTTCATGAAAATTGGTCAGAATTTTTATCTTGATGATATCTAGGTCAGGTTCAAAACCGGGTCATATGAGCTCAAAAACTAGGTCACTATGTCAAATAATGGGAAAAACAACGTCATACTCAGTTCAAAACTGGGTCATGTGGGGACAGGTGAGCGATTCAGGACCATCATGGTCTTCTTGTTTCCATGGATTGCAGGGTATGTTTTCCGTGGCAGTTGGCTGAAAGACTTTCTGTGAAAAATGGCAGTAAACCCAAAACAAACATAACTTTATTCAGTGCAACATCAAACATGAAACCATGGAACCTCTCTTGACTGATCAGCCACAGAGGCAGAGTTTAAGTTTTGTAGGGTTGGGTTTCAGTATAGAAGGCTTTTGTAGGTGGAATGAATGCTGTATATAATAACCTGAAAATCTGATGCCAAAGTACACTATCTGCAATAAATGAGTTGTGTTTACCGATTTTTTTAATCAGGCCACAGCAAATAAGCTCAATTGTGATGAAAGTTATAAGGTGATCCAGTTTGTAGTGGTGTGTAGAATAGCAAATTTTGTATGTGCTCCAAAACAAAAATTGAGCATTTGGATGTTGCTCTTAGTTTAGTGATTGGATCCAGTCAGTTATGATGTTTTCATGGTCCGGCAGACCTTATCATTTTGAGTTGTAAAATATACGTGATCCCCGAGTGGCTTAAAACTGTATTGTATCATACGAGTAAACTATTATAAACAAGAGTGGCAAACTGTTGCAAAATAGGCCCATCAAAGAAAATTACTTTTGACTTATAAAGCACTCTACTTATTGTCAGTTTTCTTAATTTCAAGGAACTAAAGGGCCATAACTCAAGCAACAAACTCAAGGGCCATCAAAGTCCCTTAAATTTTGTATTAGAAACAGATGAATCAGCTTTCCAAATAGATGTTATGCATAATTACATGATTATAAAGCCAGAAATACTGTACATGAACTTACACAATTAGAGCTGTAAAAGGAGGTATGTTTAACTCATTGAGACGGAGTGTCATGTGCAAACTGCAGGTTTTCTATCTCGAAGGTCAAGGTCACAGTTAGGGGTCAAAGGTCATTTTAGAGCTTGTCCAGGCTGTAACTTTGCCATGCATAAAGCAATTTATTTTTTTTGCACTGATGTTTGCCTCAAGGAGACCAAAGTGTCGCATGCGACGTCCAGTCCTTTTGACAGTTGGCGGGCTCAACATGTTGCCTGTGGGCATCTAGTTTACTTGGTTTATCAGTATTTGAAATAAAAGCCTAGAACTGCCTTTTTATTTTAGGTCGAATTGCAATTTAACGTGGGCTGGTCTTTTTGGCTGTTCTGTTGATTGATATCCTGATATATATTTTGACTTTCTTAATCTCTTGGAAAGTACACCAGCAACTGTAAAAAATATAAATATAAGAATTGCATGCTATTTTTTTTTGTGTTTATACAGATATAAACCAAAGTTGGACTAATTGCAAATCGTCCAAGAATCACTAGTGTGATTTCTGAGGAAATCCCAGTCTGATTTATACCTGTTTGAACAGACAAACAAAAAGAGCATTTAATTCTACAGTACAAACATACAGAGCTGGTGAAATAAATTTCGTACTAATTTGACTAAAGTATTCAAACTTCTCAGAGGTGTCATATATAGCTGGGTCCATTTAAAGAAAAATTACTTGCCTTCATAAACAACTTTTTATTTTAACAACAACATAGATGCCCAAGAATGTAGGTTTGTATGTTTTAAGCGCGCTTTTTGTTTAGTATTTGTCACTATTGAATTTCTTCAAAAATGAGTGTTAATTAATATATGTGTATTAAAAGAGACTTTTTTTTCCGCCATTTTCATTTCTCAAGCTGCAGAAATTCACTTAGTTTGACAAGGCTACCAAAATGTGTATAATTCCACAATGAAATAAATACATGCAACCCATGTTACTCATGAAAATGCCATTCTAACTTTGGGCTGAGGGTGAGGACAATAGGATTAATTGGTGTCCACCACTGACACAGACAAGCCCTGAAGTACAGTGTTTGACTTGCAAATTGATATCGTGCTTCATGAAGGACAATGATTTATTGTGCTAAAAATTCTAACCACGTAATTTTGCAGTAGTTTTATACTAGACACCAAATGCCACTAGTGTAAACTGGTCAAGTGATATACGAGATTCTCGTGTCCATTTGCAGTAAATCCGCTTTATTGCCCAGCCAGTAAAAATGAGAATTATAGGTGCTGAAACCACAAAATACATGTGAAATATTTAATTTTGTGGGTACAAAATTTAGTAGTTTTGTCCAAAATGGCAGTTTCTTATGGAAATTAATTCATGGAATTATTCCATAAATATCAAGATAAAACAATTTGAACTTTCTTGTTTTATTATGTCTCCCCCAGGAGACATATTGTTTTTGCCCTGTCCGTCCGTCCTTCCGTCCGTCCGTCCGTACGTCACACTTCATTTCCGAGCAATAACTGGAGAACCATTTGACCTAGAACCTTCAAACTTCATAGGGTTGTAGGGCTGCTGGAGTAGACGACCCCTATTGTTTTTGGGGTCATTCCATCAAAGGTCAAGGTCACAGGGGCCCAAACATTGAAAACCATTTCCGATCAATAACTAGAGAACCACTTGACCCAGAATGTTGAAACTTCATAGGATGATTGGTCATAAAGAGTAGATGACCCCTATTGATTTTGGGGTCACTCCATCAAAGGTCAAGGTCACAGGGGCCTGAACATGGAAAACCATTTCCGATCAATAACTAGAGAACCACTTGACCCAGAATGTTGAAACTTCATAGGATGATTGGTCATGCAAAGTAGATGACCCCTATCGATTTTGGGGTCACTCCATTAAAGGTCAAGGTCACAGGGGCCCGAACATTGGAAACCATTTCCGGTCAGTAACTTGAGAACCACTTGACCCAGAATGTTGAAACTTCATAGGATGATTGGTCATGAAGAGTAGATGACCCCTATTGAGTTTGGGGTCATTCTGTCAAAGGTCAAGGTCACAGGGGCCTGAACATGGAAAACCATTTCTGATCAATAACTAGAGAACCACTTGACCCAGAATGTTGAAACTTCATAGGATGATTGTACATGCAAAGTAGATGACCCCTATCGATTTTGGGGTCACTCCATTAAAGGTCAAGGTCACAGGGGCCTGAACATTGAAAACCATTTCCGGTCAGTAACTTGAGAACCACTTGACCCAGAATGTTGAAACTTCATAGGATGATTGGTCATGAAGAGTAGATGACCCCTATTGATTTTGGGGTCACTCTGTCAAAGGTCAAGGTCACAGGGGCCTGAACATTGAAAACCATTTCCGATCAATAACTAGAGAACCACTTGACCCAGAATGTTGAAACTTCATAGGATGATTGATCATGAAGAGTAGATGACCCCTATTGATTTTGGGGTCACTATGTCAAAGGTCAAGGTCACAGGGGCCTGAACATTGAAAACCATTTCCGATCAATAACTAGAGAACCACTTGACCCAGAATGTTGAATCTTCATAGGATGATTGGTCATAAAGAGTAGATGACCCATATTGATTTTGGGGTCACTCCATCAAAGATCAAGGTCACAGGGGCCTGAACATGGAAAACCATTTCCGATCAATAACTAGAGAACCATTTGACCCAGAATGTTGAAACTTCATAGGATGATTGGACATGCAGAGTAGATGACCCCTGTTTATTTTGAGGTCACTTGATCAAAGGTCAAGGTCACAGAAGCCTCAACAGTGACTTGAGAACCACTAGGCCAAGAGTGTTGAAATTTAGCGGGATGATTGGACATGCCAAATAGATGATCCCTATTGCAGCCAACGATCAGTGTCTCTTTGACTTTCGCTCCTGACCCCTATTGACTTCTTGCCTATAGGACTTTGCATTGGGGGAGATATGCGCTTTTTTACAAAAGCATTTTCTAGTTGGAATTTGATTCTGTGGATTGACACAGCCATCAAAATCAGTCCCCCATGAATATTCATGTTGTTACAGCTGGATATGACGAAGAACAACTTGCAGTATTTTGCTTTTTAATCCCCCACCACTGGTGGGGGGTTATAGGAATGGTCTCCGTCCGTCCGTCATTCCGTCCATCTGTCCGTAACACTTTTGTGTCCGCTCCATATCTCCTAAACCCCTTGAAGGATTTTCATGAAACTTGGGTCAAATGATCACCTCATCAAGACAATGTGCAGAACCCATGAGTCAGCCATGCCGGCTCAAGGTAAGGTCACAACTCAAGGTCAAAGGTTTGAGCCTTCCATTTTGTGTCCGCTCTATATCTCCTAAACCCCTTGAAGGATTTTTATGAAACTTGGGTCAAATGATCACCTCATCAAAACGATGTACAGAACCCATGAGTCAGCCATGTCGGCTCAAGATCAAGGTCACAGCTTAGGGTCAAAGGTTTGAGCCTTCCATTTTGTGTCCGCTCTATATCTCCTAAACCCCTTGAAGGATTTTCATCAAACTTGGGTCAAATGATCACCTCATCAATGCGATGTGCAGAACTCATGAGCCAGTCATACCGGCTCAAGGTCAAGGTCACAACTCAAGGTCAAACGTTTTAGCCTTCCATTTCGTGTCTGCTCTATATCTCCTAAACCCCTTCAAGGAATTTTATAAAACTTTGGTCAAATGATCACCTTATCAAAACGATGTGCAGAGTAGTGTTATTTCTAGAGCTCAAAAAGGGCAGGGTGCTGCCAAAAAGGGGCAGGGTGCTGTCCGAAAGGGGCAGGGTGCTCTTTTAGACGTGAAAGTTACCATAGCAGTAGTTGCATTTCTAGATGTCTATAGTTAATATGTATTCCATTTATCTTTATTGCACACTTAAAAGAAATGTCACAGAATAAAGTGGTAAATCTTCCCAAAACCAGGGATATAAATTAACACTCGCCCAGTGCGACCAGATTTGAAGCTGGTCGAGTCAATTTTCCAAAATAGTCGCCCAGCCAGCGAATGGCTTTGGATTCTCCTAATGTCAATATTCTGGGTTTTTCCGAGACTGTCTTATTAATATGCACTACGTCACTTAAATCGACCAATTAAATTTACCGATATATACTACGACCAATCGGAATACGCGGATCATTTACTCCGTCACTAATAATGGCTGCGCCCATAGAAATACAGCACTAGAAAGTAGAGGTTTATTGAAGGTTGTTAAAGAGCTTAGAACGGCCGGTCGCGGCGACAAAAGGAAATATTATCAGGATTATTAAAAGACCTGAAGGCCAATGAGGACTTTTAATGAAAAATAGGCTGGTAACAGACCGCGGCTGCATAGAACACCGACCTCAACATGGTTTGTACTTTTTGTACAAGTAATAATTTCGTGACGGGTTACGAGTCCTGTAACTCGGCAATGTAACAAAATACTAGAATTCAGATGTCCATAAGCGTGCAGCCTCTATCAAAATGCCCATAAACAACCCAGACCCTCTAGTGCTGCAAAAATCATTCAAACTTTAAGTGCGTCTCTGTGTTTGAGAGGCTGTGCCCTATATTTAGAACATGTCATGCACTGGTTGATTACAGCTTTCCTTTACAGTGTGAGTTTGATGAGTGTTCTGTAATTATATTTAAGAAATTGATGTATTTTGGCAGGAAGCAAATTACAAGACTTATTAAGTATGTCGATCTAAACCACTGTTAGTATATTTTTCCGCTAATAATAGCTGGGCCCCTAACTTTTAGGCTGGGCCCCTAAAATTTGCCTGCAAGGAGCCCAGATGGCTAATAGGGTCTGAGTGTTAATTTATATCCCTGAAAACCAGTAACAAAATTTACAAAGGCTTTTTACTTACTTTATAGTTTAGGTTAAACCATTCAAGCCTTTCTCTTAAAAAATGTCACAAAGAATGTTAACTTATTCATATGAAATAGTGGAGGGCCTTAATTAATATAAGCTTAATCTTGAAACCAAATCATGTTGTAAACAACATAGTTAAAGGCCTGTTTCAGGACACATTGTAAACTAATAATTATCAGAAGTCGTGTTGTATTGATCAGGTCTTTCATCAATATTTCATTAACAGAAAAGTGTTATTAGTCAGGTTAAAGTTTACTAAAACGCATATCCAAAATATACAATCCGGATACTGGTACACTTTCGGAATGTTGTCTGAAAGTAGTTTTTACTCAGTTTACATGACCCACTAGGGTAAACCAGAGATAGTTCCTCAAATTTTGATGTTTCTCAACATAAAAAATTCCCCGACTGTCAGCTTTTTGAAGGAAATATGGAAAAATTGCACACGACATCGGGAGTAATAAGACTCGTGAACGGACATTCTAACTTACTTTTACTTTCGATATTCATTAAAATTTGTGCATTTTCTAGTTTAAATTACAGTAGAATCAAACTGGACTGATATTATACTTGTTATTGTACTAAACAACGATCTAATTTAAATTTTGCACAAAGAAATCTAGGGCACTTTTCACGTGCTCGGTAATCAGCTGGCCGCTTACGCACGCCTTTTTGACATTTCACAGGATCCATACTCTTTATCAATTAGTTGTAACACTTCATTGATTCTTATTACCTGTGTGCACACGCCGTGACGTAATTTGCTGATCAAAAAACGTCGAGGCATGTCAACAGGGAAATTGGCGGGATTTAGCAGAAGATCAAAGGCAAAAGGGCATATTTTAAGGGCAGCGTGGCGGCAGTAAAAAAGGGCAGGGCGGGGCGCCCCGCTGCGTCGCTCTAGAAATAACACTAGCAGAGCTTACGAGTCAGCCATGCCGGCTCAAGGTAAGGTCACAACTCAAGGTCAAAGGTTTGAGCCTTCCATTTTGTGTCCGCTCTATATCTCCTAAACCCCTTGAAGGATTTTTATGAAACTTGGGTCAAATGATCACCTCATCAAAACGATGTACAGAACCCATGAGTCAGCCATGTCGGCTCAAGATCAAGGTCACAGCTTAGGGTCAAAGGTTTGAGCCTTCCATTTTGTGTCCACTCTGTATCTCCTAAACCACTTGCAAGATTTTCATCAAACTTGGGTCAAATGATCACCTCATCAAGAGCTCATGAGTCAGCCATGTCAACTCAAGGTCAAGGTCACAACTCAAGGTCAAAGGTTTTAGCTCTGTATCTCCTAAACCCCTTGAAGGATTTTCATGAAACTTGGGTCAAATGATCACCTCATCAAGACGTTGTGCAGAATTCATGAATCAGCCATATCAGTTCAAGTTCAAGGTCACAGCTAAAGGTCAAAGGTTTACCCTTTCACTATCCATAACAGTGGCGGGGGATTTAGCTGTCTTTCAGACTGCCTTGTTAATATGGGATTAATGCCCATTTTTTTGTTGTATTTCAGTTATTTAACAGTAATAATCATTTTCATTGATCCTGTTTTAGTACTTACAACTGTCCCAAGTAAATAACTCAGATTTGGCTGGTTCATACCTTGTTGTGTTCTATCACATCTACATAATGGATGCATGACTTCTTCTATTATATGAGCTTCACCATGAGAAAACTAACATAGTGGCTTTGCGACCAGCATGGATCAAGACCAGCCTGCGCATCCGTGCAGTCTGGTCAGGATCCATGCTGTTATCTGTTTTTCTAATTGCAATAGGCTTTGAAAGCGAACAGCATGGATCCTGATCAGACTGCGCAGATGCGCAGGCTGGTCTGGATCAATATTGGTCGCAAAGCCACTTTGTTGGTTTTCTCATGGCGCGGCTCATAACAATTTCTCAGGTGAATTGTTCAGAGATGTTGGGTGCATAACTTTGTGTTATTTTAAACAGGAATAACAAGAGGGCCAAAGTAGCAACAGGTCGCTCACCTGACCTTGATTGTTTGACCTTGAAGAAAATGTATGACACACTGAATCATAAATTGTAACAAGTGTGTTTAGTATAAAGTAGTGGTGCCTAAAGGGGACCAAGTGGCACCATTTGGGAGAGGATCTTACAAGGATGCTACAAACGATGCTTGATAAAGTTCATCAAACAATTCATGATAAGTTGTTCAAAGGTATTACTGTTTGCAGCCCTAAGTGCCCACATTTGACCAAAATTTTCAAGAGAAACTTACAATGACGCTACAGACCAAGTTTGATGGAGATCCATCCAGCCTTTCAGGAGAGTTTCATTAAAAGTAATAATTTCTATCAGCTCCAGCCACCCATGAAAGGCCATGATACTGCAGACTGAATTTGATTAAGATCCACAGTAGTTGATGAGAAGAAAAATAAAATGAGCCACGCCATGGGAAAACCAACATAGTGGCTTTGCGACCAGCATGGACCCAGACCAGCCTGCGCATCCGCAGTCTGGTCAGGATCCATGCTGTTTGCTAACAGTATCTAATTCCAATAGGCTTTGAAAGTGAACAGCATGGATCCTGACCAGACTGCGCGGATGCGGATCCATGCTGGTCGCAAAGCCACTATGTTGGTTTTCTCATGGCACAGCTCAAATGTATTTCTAGTTTTAGCTCTAGCAGCCCCTTAAAGGAACCAAGCACCTCCATTTGAACATAATTTGAAGAGGACCATAATATTGATGAAGATCAATCAAGCAGTTCGTGAGAAGTTGTATAAATGTATTTTTGTTTTGACTTCCAGCAGCGCCTTAGAAGGGCCAAGCTCCCACATTGCTTTGATTTGACAGAGGACCTAATTAGATGATAAGGTCAAGTTTGATGAAACCGATCAAGTGGTTGAGATGAAGTTGGTCAATAGTATTTCTATTTTTAGTGCTAGCTGCCCCTACATGGAGCCACGTCCTTACTGAACAAATTCAAGAGAAGAATTGTTTTAATGTTGACAAAGTTTGATGAGTCAACAAAGTGGCTCACAAGAAGAAATTTAATCTAATGGCTCCTAAAAATTGTCGAGGGGAATCTTTTGAACAAACTTGAAAGAGGCCCTTGCCAGGATGCTACAATCTGGTGTAATTCTAAGTAACAGAATGATGTTCATGTAAATTGTGGACAATGGACAAAAAGCCCTGGAGGATGTATGCAGGAAAATCCACCTACTGTTCAAGGGAGCTAAAAGAAGCCATAAGCTCCTTTGAACATTACTTCAGGCACAGGAAGGCATGTGGATAAAGACAAGTTGTAAGGCTTCTTCACATGAAACAAATTCAATCTGCAAAAGAAAGTTTGAACCCACAGCAGTCAGGTAGCTAAGTGATTTCTAGTCAACGACTGTAACCACTCGGTAACAGATGCCCCTCCTTACACAGAGACCCATGTATCGTTATCACAGTTTGTAAGGGATAAATGATAACAACAATATTTCTGGTTCATATATATTATGCATTTTCTAAAAAACTAATGTAACAATCTTTGAGTATGGATTTCGAACAGAAAATACCTGTTATATTTGTAGAAATAAAGTATAATAAGTATGTACACATTAAGTGACAATGTATATAACCTGGTATATACAATTAAAAAATAAATGCAACTTTAGGTTGTCTGCAACACTATATAAAATACTTCTACATACTAATGGAATGCTTTGATTGCTTATTTAAAAAAATTGTAAGTATAGAACATTTTGATTGGTTAATCAAAAAGCTGTAAAGAAGTATAGAACATTTTGATTGGTTAATTAACATCAAAAACTTTGTTACTGAAATGTACAATCAACAATAATAAAATCACATTCTATATTTCAACATTAAGAAAATGCATATATAAATGTAAGTTGTATCTCAGTAGATTGTCAGATCACGAATGTATAAACTACACATCCAAGTTGTCAGATCACGAAGGTATACTAGTAAACTACACATCCAAGTTGTCAGATCATGAATGTATAAACAAGAAGGTAATGTTTACTGTAAAGTACAATATGCCACAGTAAAGAACAAATTGCACCATAAATTGTAAAGTACACATGCCACTGTAAAGTTACACATGCCACTGTAAAGTAGAAATTCCACAGTACCGGTAAATGGTAAAGTACAATAGGCCAATGTAAACAACATATTTTACTGAAAACTGTGAAGTACATCTACCAATGTAGAGTACAAAAATTCCACTGTAAACTGTAATGTACACATGTCTCAGACTGTACTAAAAAAACATTTAACACATTAAAATTAGACAGACTTTTCAATCTGATCTTTTTTATTTGATCATTTAAAAGATAACTGAAATAGTAGGCTAATGTCATTGAGCAGGCCAGAAATGAAAATCAACTTTAAAGCATCACAGGGCATTTTGAAATTTAGCTCTTAAATGCAAAATCATTTCTATTAACCCTTATCATGCTGGACATGATTTATTCTGCCTTTGCGACCGGTGTAGATCATGATCAGCTTGCACATCCGTGCAGTATGATCATGATCTGCACTGTTCGCCATTCAGTCAGTATAATTTTGGTATGTAACCCTTTTAACAGTTAAAAGTACTGTCCAAATTGAAAGATGGACAAGTTCATTATAGAAATTTAGCAGGGTAAGGGTTACAAATAAATACTAATCTACTTTCTACCTCAGATCTATGTAAAAACATATAGCAACAAAGTCAGTAACAAAAATAGTTGAGACGTGCCATGAGAAAACCAACATAGTGGCTTTGCAACCAGCATGGATCCAGACCAGCCTGCGCATTCGCGCAGTCTGGTCTGGATCCATGCTGGTCGCAAACGCACTATGTTGGTTTTCTCATGGCACGGCTCATATCAACAAAAAACATTACAACCTCATGGTGAATTTTCACGTAAAATGTTAGTACAAAAATATCAGCAAGTTTTATATACATTTGTACAAATAAAACAAGTATGGTAGAGTAAATATAAATGCTCTATATGCTTACATCAGGTGTATGAATACTGTTTTGATTAGAACTTTAACAAGAGCTGTCTGATGACAGCGCGCTCGACTATTCGAAGAATTGATTTAAAAATGGGGTCAAAATATTTCCAAGGATATTCAGACAAAAGAAATAAATAGATTAGACAAACAATGTTCCTGTATTACTATGATTTCGACAAGTCTTGCACTAAATGGCAATATATGAGCCAATTTCAAAGTCCAAAAATGGCCATAATTCAGTCAAAATAGTTATGTACTGTTGCCTACAGATGGAAATCATAATGATAAACAAGTGTTCAAAGTTTAAAAGCCATATGTCAAATAGTTTTGACATACATGGACTTGTATGAAAACAGAACTATATTCAAAGTCCAAAAAGGGCCATAATTCAGCCAAAATAGATGACAGAGTTATTTTTCTCTTTCCTACAGATATGAGACTATTATACTAACAAGTGATAAAAGTTTCAAAGCCATATGTCAAACACTTTACAAAAAATATATAAACTGGTACGAAAACTTAACCAAGATTTCTAAGTCAAAAGGGCCATAATTCAGCCAAAATCCTTGATGGAGTTATGTACTCTGCCTATAACTGGACATGGTGATGGTAAACAGGTGTTGAAAGTTTCAAAGCTTTATCTCAAAAGACTTTGTCAAAATATGAACTGGTACGAAAAACTTAACCAAGATTTCTAAGTCGAAAGGGCCATAATTCAGCCAAAATCCCTGATGGAGTTTATGTACTCTGCCTATAACTGGACATGGTGATGGTAAACAGGTGTTGAAAGTTTCAAAGCTTTATCTCAAAAGACTTTGTCAAAATATGAACTGGTACGAAATATTAACCAAGATTTCTAATCGAAAGGGGCCATAATTCAGCCAAAATCCCTGATGGAGTTATGTACTCTTGCCTATAACTGGCCATGATGATGGTAAACAAGTGTTGAAAGTTTCAAAGCTTTATCTCAAAAGACTTTGTCAAAAATATGAACTGGTACGAAAAACTTAACCATGATTTCTAAGTCAAAAGGGGCCATAATTCAGCCAAAATGCTTGATGGAGTTATGTGCTCTTGCCTATAACTGGCCATGATGATGGTAAACAAGTGTTGAAAGTTTCAAAGCTTTATCTTAAAATACTTTGTCAAATATGAACTGGTACGAAAAACTTAACCATGATTTCTAAGTCAAAAGGGGCCATAATTCAGCCAAAATCCTTGATGGAGTTACGTGCTCTTGCCTATAACTGGCCATGATGATGGTAAACCAGTGTTGAAAGTTTCAAAGCTTTATCTCAAAAGACTTTGTCAAAATGTGGACTGGTACGAAAAACTTAACCAAGGTGTGACGCCGACGCCGACGCCGACGCCGTGGTGAGTAGGATAGCTCTACTTATTCTTCGAATAGTCGAGCTAAAAATGTGACTTGTTATGTTAAAAGGTACCATCTTGTTATTTCCTTTTCTCATAGGTTATTTTAGGATTTTTTATGAAAATATCTTTATGTATGAAAATATCTATTCATGTACATAAATCAAAATAAGGAAGTATACCAACAATTGTTAAATCAATAGCACTTAATATAGATGTCTGCGAGTGTTTGAATTTAAACCTTTTCCAAAATGGCCCTTTTAAACATAACAACTTACAAATAAAAAAAACAACATTTTTTATGATTGTGCATGTCAAGTATAGAAATAAGTTTGATTATAGCTCCTTTGAATTTAACAAAAAGTGAGATTAAAGTTGTTCAAGAATACTATGCTAAAACTTTGTACAATAATGACTGTTTCACAAAAATAAACTCTAAATTTTAGGCCTTTACTGTATCTGTAATGAGTATTTATCAAAGAATGTGTGTAAGGACACTGACTACAGGTTAAGTTACTGAACAAGGAATCTTACAAGTAGAGTTTATATACATTCAACTCTGGCTTACAAAATGTTACACACATCTGTTCCTTCATCTTTACCCCGCTGACTATGTCCATATTTTTACAAAATGCTTTAACTGTACAACCAAGTAATGTACTACAATACTTTAACATAACAACCGTTCCTCACATATATTGCAAATATATACAACAGTAGAATGACATATATACACTAGTGGAATGACGTAATAAACTGAGTATTATGATTGTCATTAGACAGGATTTCAAAGAACTGTTACAAAAATAATGGAATGTTTTACTATGAATACTTGACAAAATTTATCACAGTCATGGTACAAAAAAAAAGTGTATCAAAATTCTCCTGGTATTTTTTTGATATTGATATGTACTTTCATTGACATTATATTATGTAAATGTGAAATAATATGTATAAACAATCATTCATTTTTGTATTAAATAATTTACCTACTTATCTCTGTAATAATGACTGTCACATGGTTTTTGAACAAAATGTAAATCACATAAAAAAAAGTCATGTTTTACTTAAAAAAAAACAGTTTTTTTTTTTTTTCAAAAAAATGTATTCAACAACACAACATTTCAGCATGTGTCCCCTTTTCATTACAACTTTCATACAAGTATTGCCCTCGAGTATTTTCAAGTAAAGTAAACTAGAGCCTTAAACCTGTCAGACTATTTGGCTAGAAAAATCTTTAAACTAAGGTAACTTTTACCACAACTGATAAAATATTACAAAAGCTTGTAGCTTGGAATTGCATCCTCATAACTTGTACTGCAAAGTTTCAACAGTAATGCTAAATTCTACAAAAATACTTAGAAGTATTTAATAATATACTGTCAAAACTGTAAAGTTTCCGCTTGGAGATTATCTGGCCACATCACTAAAAATCATAAGAAATAGTCTCACTGGTTTGATTTGCTATCCTAAAACTAATCTGGTCAGGAATAATGTGTTAATCATTTCCTCCAACTGCTAAAGCCTGAGATGGCATGCTTTCAATCCATTTCTTCACATGTTCATTTTTTACACTGTCCTTGGCATGTGTTAACAAGTGTGCATCTCGAATGGATTTCCGACTGTACGTTTTCCCGCAAATCTCGCATGGAAATGGACGGACCTGAGTGTGTTGGAACAAGTGTTGCTTCAGGTTGCTTTGACATTTGAAGCGGAGGTCACAGAACTCACACGCATATGGTGTTTCCCCGGTGTGTTTTCGCATATGTGTCTGCAGTCCCGATGAAATTTTGAATGTTGCCTTAAAGAAAATAAAAACAAAATATAAAATAATGATTTATCTAAATCCTATAGATTAATAAATGTACAACATATATTGGTCTGGTGGATAAGGTGTCGGCCGCTCACTTCAGGGATGACGAGTTCGAGCCCCACTGGGATCACGACAATGACTTCTCATATGACACCAGTACTGGTTTTTCTAGGAAGCTGACTCGAGAGTGGTTCCAATAAGCTTGAAGCTTTCATCACAGTCGAGCTAAAACAACTTAGTATAAACTAAAAATATTAAGTTTTGATATGCCATCTACCTTTACAATGGATCAATAGCCTTGGCTCTTAAGAATAATATTAATACATTTTACTTGCAATAATTAGTATTATCATGCCGAATTCAAACTATATACAGATGAACCTGGCATTAGCAGCTAGAATCTGATGCTCCCATGGCTGGCTGGTCAATGCAGGTTTGACTGTATACTAGTCATTTCCATGATAAAACTGTTATCAGAACGATGTTATGAAAACATGCTACTGGCCAAATAAAAATGTTCTTTTAATTTAAAAACTGAAAATGTCAGTAACAACAGTTTCTCACCCATGTAATTTTTCAACAAATATGTAATTTCAGCAAGACACAATTTTAAATGACATTTTCATTAATATTACTGATATTTCAATTTTCTTAAAACTTGCAACTGTAATGTTACATCTACATTTTATATACAGTTTTTAGTTATCTCTCCTAAAAGGTTTTCTAAAATGAAGTTTTATAACCCTTGCACTGTGCCGACATGTTGTCAATACCCTACTACTGATGCCACATTGCTTATATGGTGGAAAATTTTTAAATGAGCTACAAAACAATAAAAACTTACGTCACAAATGTCACATCGGAATGGTTTCTCCCCTGTGTGTATTCTCATGTGAACTTTAAGAGTACACTTGTGTCTGAATCGACGTTTACATTCGGGACATTCGTATGGTATGTCCGTCTCATCATGCACTCTCATATGCTGTCTGTAATTCCCGGCATCATGAAATGACCTGAAAACAAATAAAACATTTACCTATCGAAACATTTACACATGGTTCTATCTCCATAAAGTAAATATGAGTTTTTGCTTCAACTGATGTTGAAAAACAATCACTTAAATTAACATGTTCATTACCTAAAGTTCTGCAAAGTATACTAGTGTAGTGGCAAAGTTAAAGACCAAAATTCTAAATTTCATGTCTGGATCAAAATGAAGACAAGAACTGAATGTTATTCTTAACAAGAGCAGACGCTCATCTTATTTTTTGTCTCTGTATAATAGAAATATTGTCCTACCCATGATTTTCTTAGTCTAACAGGGGCCATAATTCTTGCAAAAAG
This sequence comes from Mercenaria mercenaria, assembly GCF_021730395.1. NCBI lineage: Eukaryota > Metazoa > Mollusca > Bivalvia > Venerida > Veneridae > Mercenaria > Mercenaria mercenaria. Next base: position 8,478,481 of record NC_069378.1, read on the forward strand.
CAGGATGGAGTTATGGTTTTTGCTGTGCAGAGTCAGCTTTAAATGGTTAATAACTGCTCCAAGTTTTAAAGCAACAGCTTTGACCATTAATAAAAAAAGTTGACCTAAACACAAAACTTAACCAAGAAATCTAATATTTGCTATGAAAGTCCAAATGGGCCCATAATTCTTGCAAAAAGCAGGATGGAGTTATTTTTCTTGCTGTACAGAGTCTTTGATGGTGAACAAGTGACAGTTTTAAAGCAATAGCTTTGACAGTTTAGGAGAAAAGCTGACCTTAACACAAAACTTAACCAAGAAATCTGATTTTTAAGTCAAAAAGGGGCCATAATTCTTGCAAAAAGCAGGATGGAGTTATTTTTCTTGCTGTACTGAGTCTGCTTTTGATCGTGAACAAGTGTTGCAAGTTTCAAAGCAATAACCTTGATAGTTTAGGAGAAAAGCTGACCTAAACATAAAACTTAACCAGACAAAGCCGACACCAACTCCAACACCGATGCCAATCAGGTGATGACAATAACTCATTTTTATTTTAAAAAATCAGATGAGCTAAAAATCTATACAACAGATTTAATTTATAATTCAATTCCCATTAAGGTCACTACTGGAGTCTTACATAGATACATTTAATGTTACACTGACACAATTATATGTCATGCGACTTCAGTTTTGCATGGTGGAGGAAGACCCCCAGATGCCCCTTTGTGTATTAAATACAACATGGGCAGGCACCTATGTTGAAACACCAACCTTCCACAAGCCAACTTGACTGCTTCCTTACACGAAAAACTTCTACACCCTAAGTGAGGCTTTAAACCCACTGCAGTCAGGGACAAGTGAGTCAAAGTCATCAGCCTTAACCACTTGGGGCCCCCTTCAAGCAGCATTCTTCAAGTGAATTAAAGCCATGATAATTCTATCTAGGACAGATTTAAACTAAGAGTGTCTTACCTGTCACATTCACTGCACTGGTATTTCTTAACGATGTGGCATTTTTTGATGTGCTTGGTTAGGTGTTCAACATGAAAGAATGTTTGGCTGCACACTCTACAGATGTACTTATAAACTGGCTCAGTTCCATGAATCTGTTGTTCATCAAAATCAAGCACACCCACTTGCAGCAGACTGTCAACAATTACCCTGATTTGTTCATTATCTTTTACATAGAATCTCGCACTATTAATATCATCTCCAATTTGTGCTTTAGGTAAACTTTCTATTGGTACAATTGGAAAATGCTGGGACAATGTTTCAAGAATTTGTTCAGGACTCTGTTTTCCATCCAACACAACTAGGCCTTGGGGTGTGCTTGATTCAAGTTTAATTGAATCTAGATTTGATTCATCCATCAAAAATAAATCCTTGCCCTTCTTCTTAGCTGATCTATTTCTGAACTGGTTTGTTTGGTTCATAGTGAATGGTGACCCAGGGATGACACCACTAAATGGAGGAGCAAAATTGTTTTGTATTAGACCATTTTTATGCATCAGTTCTAGATTAAACTTCTGGAAATCATTTGTCATCAGATCATTGGTAAGTCCAGGTTCTGTCTTGATAATGTTGTCATTTTTGTCACTTTTTACATGTTTGCCGCTTTTCATGCCATTTGAATTATTCAATGGCATCATTCCACCATTTAACATAGCATTTTGCATAAGTGCATGAAATTGCATAAGTTGAGCCTGTAACAAATTTTGATTCGGAAACTGTGCTTGCATTTTGTAAACAGTTTCAAATAACTGTCGCATTTGGACAGGATCAAACTGTGCTGCATTTGGTAGCATAGGTGGTAGCAACCCACCATTCGTAGATCCATTTTTCATTACATTTGGCATTGAATTTTGAACAGGTTTTGACAGATCCACAGGCTCGGTGTTTTCAGGGGTTTTGGGTTCAGTCTTAATAACATTTTCAATGGTCTTGTTCTTTGCTGAAGCTGTAAGATCCACTGGTTCCAATGAAATGTTAGTGCCTGATGTAGTTCCTGTATTCCCAACTGATTTAGGAGTGAGATCAAGAGGTGCAATATCATGGGAATTTTCTGCAAGTTCTTGTTTTCCTGGGTCCACTTTGATGTTTGGCTGCACTCCATACTCTTTCATGATTTCATTAATGTCACCGATTTCTTCATTCTTCTCACATCTAACTGGGACAGATCTCTTCCTTCTATTCTTCCTTGCAGATCCAGTGTTTGGTGTACTAAAAGTGGGTGTTGAAACTGTTGGTGTTTCAACAGCTGCATTATGTTCATTCTTAATGCTTAAATCTTTCACAGTGTCAGCTGAAATGTCTGACAGTGCATTCTGACTGACTTCTGTTTCAGTTTTTTCAATTATTTGTACTTTATTCGCATGAACTTCATCAGAATGAGATTCTTTAAATGCAGCTTCGTTTTGTTGATTGACAGACTTTGTCTTTAATATATGAGACAAGGCAGTGTTAAGATTTGATTTTCTTTTTCTCTTGTTTGAACCACTAAGATCTATAACTCCAGTCGGTTCGCTTTTAGACTGAATGTCATGCACAGAGTCTTTTACAGCCTCTTTGGATTTTGATTCATTTTGATTGTCATGGTTAAAATTAATACTGTTATCTGGTTCTAAGACGTACACATAATCTGAACTTTCATCACTTTCAGATTTAACTCCATTAGAATCATCCCCTACATTCTCTGTTACTTCATTCACATCATCGTGTTTAGTCTTTCCCTCTAGCATCTTTCTTAGGGCCGGGCTAATGTTGTTTTCAATATCAGAGCCAACATTGTCATTCAGTTCTACAGTATATTCAAATTCTGATTTTATCCCTGCATAATTCTCCTCCTCCATTGTCGGACTCAAAACTTCTAAGCTTGTTTCGCTATTTTCCTGCAAGTAAAAAGATATTTTCAGGTTTGATGAGCTATCACAGTGGGTGATTAATAATCAGGATCAGGTGTTGTTTTTTTTCTACTGATTTGGGAATGGGGAAAATCTGATGCAAAACATCCAAATTGGAAACCATTGAGTGTTATTTCTTATCAAAATTTTACATCTAGGAAAATCTAGAATGTGTTCTGTAGGACACAGGGTGTACCCCCCACTGGTACATTTGTCACAAATAAGGGGCAATAATTCAAATGTTTGCAGTCTTAATGGGGTATAGCCTCAACAAACATTTTATGGAAAGGATTCATTATTCTAGGCCCTATACTTTTTGAGCTATGAGTATCACAAACAAAAAATCCACTATTTTGGCTATTTCAAGGGCCATAACTCTGTAATAAGAGCTAAGATTCTCAAGAAGAATGTCAAGTGTGCAAGGTCACATCATGTTAAAGACTCCAGCAAGATTTCCTGAATTTATATCTAATACTTTTTCAGCTAGGCACATAATTAGGTGAAAAAGTGCATTTTTTTACTATTTCATGGGCCATAACTTTAAAAATAGGGGATGGAGCCAGCCAAAATATTGGCAAGTTTATATCATGATAAAGACTTATGCAAGTTTTCAACCATTTACATTAAATACTTTTTGAGCTAGATGCGTCACAAGGTGAAAATGTACATTTTTGACTATTTCAGGGGCCATAACTCTAAATATAGGGGGCGGACCCAAATGAACAAGAGCTGTCACAGGAGACAGCGCGCTTGACTATTTCGATGCTGGATAGTGAAACTGGGCACATCTGAGGAAACTAGAGCTGTCACTGGAGTGTTTAATGACTCCAATTGTGGATGAAGATATTGCACAATAGCCTGAGTCTACGTCAAAAATATCAACTTAAAGTAATAAGAGAGGTAAAGATAAAATGTATCAAAACTCTATATAAGTATATCCTAAGCAAAAAGGGGCATAATCCATTAAATATTGGTGCCAGAGTTATGCACCTTGTGTCATATGGTGTGGGTGATGTTGAACAACTATTTTATGTTTGAATCAAATCCATTCAGTAATAACAGAGACAGAATGAAAGTGCATCAAAACTTTAACCTAAAATTCAAAGTAAAAAGAGGGAATAATTAATGAAAAATTGGTGCCAGAGTTATGCCCCTTGCACCATATGGTCTGGGTGATGATGTTGAACAATTATTTTAAGTTTGAATCAAATCCATTCAGTAATAACAGAGACAGAGTGAAAGTGCATCGAAACTGTAACCTAAAATTCTAAGTAAAAAGGGGAAATAATTCATGAAAAACTGGTCTCAGAGTTATGCACCTTGTGTCATATGATAAGGGTAATGATGTTGAACAATTGTTTAAGTTTGAATCAGATCCATTCAGTAATAACAGAGATAGAGTGAAAGTGCATAAAACTTTAACCTGAAATTCTAAGTAAAAAGAGGGAATAATTCATGAAAAAATTGTGCCAGAGTTATGCATCTTGTGTCATATGATGTGGGTGATGATGCTGAACAACTATTTTAAGTTTGAATCAAATCCATTCAGTAATAACAGAGGTAGAGTGAAAGTGCATCAAAACTTTAACCTGAAAATCTATGTGATAAGGGGGGATAATTCATGAAATATTGGTGCCAGAGTTATGGCCCTTATATCAGATGATGTGGATGATGATGAGGAATAAGTATTTCAAGTTTGAATCTAATCCATCAAGTAATTACAGAGATAAGTTGAAAAAAGAGAAAGTGCACCAAAACTTTAACCAAGGTGGGGACGCGGAAAGACGCCGACGCTGGGGCGAGTAGGATAGCTCTCCTTATACTTCGTATAGTCGAGCTAAAAATAGGAGGTGCGCAAGTTCATATCATGATTAAGACTCATGCAAGGTTTCATGAACCTATATCAAATACTTGAGCTAAAAATGTTCAGTAATCTTAAAGTAGCATATTGCCTTTTGTTTCAAATGTTCTAGGTTTCAAAGATTCCATCTTAGCTGAAAAAATAGTTTAAAAAACCCCAAAAAAACAAAAGCTTTAGTTTATACATCATTTATTTAAGGCCAATTGTGAAGCAAGTTCTACAACTTATACTAATCACTTTCGACACCTCATTCTTGATGGAATCCATTGAAACGAGGGTAAGAGAGAAGCCAGTTTCCCTTTTAATGCTGAGTGTCAAGCAAGGGAGCTTACTGATAACATTGTTCATGTCTTTGGTATGATGCGCTCGGGGAACAAACCCACAACCTCTCGCACTCAAGGCAGACACTCTACCACTACGCTATCGAGGCGGACAAAAGCTTTAGGAACTTTAGTTTTGAAACTGGTAGAAACAGTTCGTAAAAATTTCCATTGGGTGTAGGGCCAAACTTCGCCCCCCTAGCCTAACCGAAAAAACAAGGAAAATCACACGACAAGACGAAGCTAACTAACTTGACCTTGACCTTAGTCACCTGGACTGAGTGTGTATTATCAAGTTAATCAATAAATATGGACATCATGTTAATTTATGAAATAAATAAACTACAAAATGTCCAAGACCTTTGATTATTAGATGAATTTTTAAATTTCTAGAAATATTAAGTTTTACAGGTTAACGTCCCATAGAAAAATGTTAAAAATTCAATCAATTGTTGGCATTATTTTTAAATCAGCTACCTGAGCTTTCTAAGTCATCAGTAATTACTGTTCAATTATCTTCCTTGCAGAGGCGAGCACAAATGCTTACCAGTTCAAAAGAGGTCTTGATCCAATTTTCCTTTTCTTCCTCAGAATCAAAATCAGTTGACTGAACAGAATCTCGGTGACTGGATTTACAAATGTGATTTCTTAACTTTGTAAATGTAATGTAACTTCTTTCACAAAACACGCAATAATGGGCCATCTACATACTGAAAAAGACAAAAACATGATATAATTTAAATCAGAAACCTTCAAGCAAAACATGCGACAAAAGACAAGTTTAATAAAGCAATTACATATTCTGTAGCATGATGTAAAGTTTTTTGTTTAGTGAATTAAAGTTTATATTCAAGGTGTATTTAAGTTAAATATGCACATGTGTACAAAGTTCTGATTTTGAAAAAAAAAAGTTCCCATCTAGTACAAGCCCCTGCATCTTGACAAGGTCCCGTTCTCAAAAACTTCTTATGATCAAAGTATGACTTCTTTTACTATAAAATCATGCAGAACATATCACCTCAATTGAGGGTTTGCAAATCTGACTTTAAGATTTGCAGTTTTTTCCCAGCTAACTAAGCTTACCAGTTAACTTGGAACCTAACATTTTTTTTCAATCAACTGTATTATACTTGTCAACAATACAGTTTGACTCTGATGAAAGCTTTGAATGTTTATTTTAATCACTCACTTCCTGGAAAACACCAGTACAGCTGTCATATGAGAAAGCATGGTTGTTATACCATTGGTGCTCAAACCTATGACCTCAGTGTTAAGCTTAACCACTAGACCACTTCTTCCCTTTACCCTTACCCTGCTAAATTTCTATAATTTTTATAATGAGCAAACAGTGCAGACCATGATCAGACTGCATAGATGTGCAGGCTGATCATGATCTACATTGGTCGTTAAGGCAGAATCTGTCATGTCCAGCATGATAAGGGCGTGTTAAACAGAATTTAGCTTATTTCATTCTAATCTGCATACACTGTGTATTTTAACTAATGAATTTAGACAACTTGTAAAAAAAAAAAAACAACAAATTTTTGTTTCTCCTGAGCATGGTCTTCACACACAGGTCTGACTGAATTAACCTTCAGCCTGCTGGCGGCGAATAGTTCTGCCTTTGCGACCAGTGCAGACCAAGATCAGCCTGCACATCCATGCAGGCTGATCATGGTCTGCACTGTTCGCTATTCAGTCAGTAATTTTTCAGCAAACACCCCTTCAGTAAATAAATGGTATTGCCTATATTGAACGATGGACCAGTCCATTTTAGAAATTTAGCAGGGTAAAGGTTAAGAAAAAGTTTGCAATACTCAACATAATATGTAAGAAAAGACTCAAGTACATAAGATCATTGACAATATCCGATTACAACTGCTTACATTGTCATATTTAAAGCAAGCTATAAACACTATGCATTTCAAATACAGGTATTTGGTTGCAGTCACATCAGGACACAATACAATATACTGAGAATGAGAATCGCGCCATATGGTAGAATGTACAACTTGAAACATCCAAAAGCGTTTATTCAGTTCTAGCAGTTTCTGAACTATTACTGTAAAAGCATATATTTACTCAAGGCTGAAAGTCTGGGTTTTTTTACCCTTAGCCTGCTGGCGGCAAGTGATTCTGCCTTTGCGACCAGTGCAGACCAACATCAGCCTGCACATCCGTGCAGTCTGATCATGGTCTGCACTGTTCGCCATTCACTCAGTATCTTTTTGCTAAGCACCCCTTTTAACAGTTAATGGTACTGTCCAAACCGAAAGATGGATAAGTTCATTATAGAAATTTAGCAGGGTAAAAATTTAAAAATCAGTATTACAATGTAGTTTGGAAGATAGTTCCATAGAGAGTTTCGCGAAAAGAACTAATTTGACCTTTAGTTTGCTGGCAGCATGTGATTTTGCCTTTGGGACCAGACGTGCAGGCTGATCATGGTCTGCACTGTTCCCTATTCAGTCAGTAAATTTTCAGTAAACACCCCTTCGAATAATAAATGGTACTGTCCAAATTGGAAAATGGATATGTTTGCTATAGAACTTTAGCAGGGTAAGGGTTAAAGATTTTAGCTTTATCAGCCCCTAAAAGGAGCCCGGCAGAACCATTTGAACAATCATAAGAAAGGTTTATCCCAGCAAGCATCAGGCCAAGTATGATGTAATTCTGACCAGTAATTTCAGAGATGTTGAAGCAGGACACAGGAAGCAGAATGCCGAACCATCCAACTATGTAAATAGCTAACCCTGAACAAAGTTCAGGTGAGCTAAAGCTAAAAATATATATATAACAGCAGCGTTATAACAGCATGTAATTTCAAAGTATTATTTAAGATGATATGAGTATGATATAAAGTATGTATCGTACATGTAGTATATTTCCCTCTTATCATACTGTGTGTATTACATCCTTTATTACATTTTACAGCTTTCTATTTAATTTACAAAATTTATGAAATACACAACCAGCTTTAACAGAACTGTAAAAATTAATGCTCTCCGATATTCCCATTTTGTTTATAATTACTGAAAATGAAAGTACTCTTTTTTTTTTAAAGCTGAAATTTTTTTGATATAATCAGACCCCACACATTCCCCTTTAAGACTGACCATACAGTAGACCGTTACACTATCAGGTCAACTTTTCAAATCCCTTTACATAATAGTGAAATACTTAATCTTCAAAGTCAATAAACAAAAACCTAACTTAATCTTTAGATGTTATATAAAAAATATTTGACTATTAAGCCTGACAGTATTAAGTAAATGCATGCCATGAAAAAAATCCATCCTCATTTTACAATTACATGATGTAACTGGATATGCATGTCACAGAATATTTTATCTGACACTACTCACCTGCTTCACAATAGAATTTTACAAAATATTCCTTCATTATATTCATAAAAGATCAGCACTTAAAGCCTTTAGTAATACCCAGCTATGTCAAACAAAACCATATTAAGCAGACAAGAAAAACCTAATAAATCTATAAAGTGTACCATAAACTAAACAATACTCACCCGTACTATGGTAACGCAGTCAATACTTTATACCAACAAAGAAAAACTGCTGTATATACGACCCGGCAGACTATTGAAAACTATTCTTAATTCTATAAATAGACGTTAATACCATGTCTGTCTTGTATTTCATTGTAATACTGTACTCATAAAGTGTATAGACTCAAAAGTTTAAACTTAAACATTTTTCCGATACCTGTACGAAATTTCAATTCCTAATAGTCCAAAACAACTCACCTGTGAGGGACTTAGCGTGCAGCCATCCGTTAACGCTATTATACTCATGTACCTGCGATTGCTATTGTATTATAATGCCTCTAGGCCCGAGCCTTTGTCATCGAGTGTATCATTATAAAGTACTATTCAAATTGAAAATTTAAGCTCTGGGTATTACTATATTGGGTAATTACAGAGAGAAAATAATCTCTGAAGTTATGTCAATGAGCATGATTCAAAACTTATAAATTTTCTGTCCTTCAAATATTATATATATACCGGTTATGACATAAATTTTATATAGTTTAGATAATGTATACTAGAATAAATGAACAGAATTTTCTTAAGGCGTCAATCGCAAAAACAAAAGTCAGTTCTGTTTGATATATCTTTAACAAAAAGAAGTTATAAAAACTATTGACTATTTACTGTGGTCAGCTAGCAAGTGCCCCTGGATTCTGTACCAATATTAACTTGTTCTCTACTAGAAAGTGACAACTTCACCATACAAAGCAGATGGTGAAACCAAATGACTCAAGCTGTATATCTTTATTTATTATTATTATTAATACACCAGATAGTACAGACACAGAACGATCTGACCAGAGGGACAGAGTGAGATAAAGCCCCCAGTGCAGACAGAGAGAAATCCTTTTTAGATACAGGCCTGTCTGGCTAACTTAGCCTAGCTTTTTGCAGTAGAAAGTCTGGTTCTTTAACATGCCCGGTGTATAGCATTTCCTTCATAAACAAAGAGCATTCATATCATACAATACATTTAAACTTAAACAAGACGTGTTATAATACAAGATTTTATGTACAAGTGAATTACAAATGTATCTGAGAAACGAAATGTCTATATTTTGTTCAATTGTCACCAACAGAATTCCTGTAGAACAGGGCTCAAACATGTCATCTATATTAAAAGTGATAGTGTGCTCTCCATAGCCTACCAGGTAGGCACTTAACCCTTATCATGCTGGACACATTGATTCTGCCTTTGCAATCTGATCATGACATGCACCGTTTGCCATTCAGTCTGAGTATCTATTAACTAAGTTTTAAAAAACAATACAACACATTTTTATGGGGACCTAAGTCAATGTAATGGTTATTTTTTCCATAAATATAATTTGTGAAAAGTGAATATGTAATTCAATACTGACAGTCCACCTTTCTCTCTTATCCATTCTAGACATTTTTTATTCAGCAATTACATTTGTAATGATTGCCTTAAATTATAAGCTAGTTATGAGTAAACTTAAGAAATGTATTGGAAAGCTTTCTTTCAAAGTCAAAGACAACATGTAACCAATAATATTCAGGTTCTTTATGTATAATGTAACTGTAAGAACTCTGAAAGCATTTGACCAAAAAGGTTTTGAGAAACAAAAAGTTAAAAATGGGGCATAATCTTGACAAAATAAAAGTTACAGTTACGTAATTGCCCTGTGTTGTCAGCTCATGATACCCCAAAGACATGTGAGAAGTTTGAAAGCACTTTCTGGTAGATTTTGAGAAACCTGTTTACATGCAAACTTTTGTGACATGTCAAATTTGTTAGTTAATATAGCGTTATAAAGAGAAACTCTATTTGTGACATGATTTTAATCCTTTTGATTGAGGTGATGTCTATAAATCATCATTTTGCAGCTCATTTCATCATTATAAATTTGACCAAGAAATGAGTTATAGCAATTTAATACTTTTTTAATAACCTTCCCTGTTCCGTCACTTGCTGTCACACTTCAGCTCCAAGAAGAAAATGTGCTTACAGATATTAAAACGTGTTAATGACCATAAAAAAATCACAAATTAAACTCCTTAATCATGTCAAAAGTGGTTTAGCGTCAACTCATTAATATAAGAGATGTGTTATCTCCCTTGATTTCCCCTTTTCATATCACTAGTTTATAGTTATGGGAAATTAAATACATAAAAGAACAAATGAGCTGCACCATGAGAAAACCAACATAGTGCATTTGTGCCCAGCATGGATCCAGACTAGCCTGCGCAGATGCGCAGGCTGGTCTGGATCCATGTTGATTGCAAAAGCACTATGTTGGTTTACTCCTGGCGCGGCTCAAATTATTTTAATAAATGAGAACAATTTATAGCTTTAATATTTAATTAAAAAACCCTTGTATTACTGGTATAGCAAATAAAATGTCAAAATCTTAATTTTGTTATTTTTTCAATTCATTTTTCAAATAAATGCAAACTCTTTAATTGCATCGTGTTCAATTTAATTGTTTAATTAATTAACTGCAGCAGCTTCAATTTAAATTAATCTCAGCTTTTAATACTTTGTCTTAATATTAATAAATCATTAAGCATGTAATACTGAAATAAGCATTTTTAAAGTCATCACGATAAGTATAAAACATAGCTTCTAGCAGCTCAGTGGGCAACAAGTCTGTTATTTAAATCAGATAATTATACTCTCAAAGAATTGAAAATAAAATACTCAAATAATTATAACAAAATCCTCTTCTATAAATAGATATTGTTTCACAAACTAACATTTTCCTACATATTTTTCATAAATAAAACAATACCTACAAAAGAATCACATTATACAAGTTTACTAAAGTATTATACATTACATTAAGTCAAACACAGAACTCAAATGTCTAACCGGTTTTTCAAGCTATGGTCAGACGTCAGTGACCACTTCAAAATAATTATACTCCATTCTATTTTCAATATTTTTTTTGTAAACAACTCACCTGCTCTAGGCTGTTAAATGTTTTAAACATTCCTAATTAATGCCTATTTCTGTAATGCCACAGTTTCAAATTTTTTTATCACTTTCATAACATCATTTACTGCACATAAAATCTTAACAGTGACTTCCAAACTCATAAAATTAATTGAAAAATAACATAAAAACTCACCTGTATAATATATTGGTCATCCTGTTTGTTTAGCTGTGTATAAACTTGACCACTGTCCACTCTCAAATCTCTGGCCACAATCTGTTGAAAGATCAGCAAACAATGGATATTAGTACAAAATCTAAAGCATGTGGCCTCAAGGCACATTTCTCTTTTCATACTCATATCAAACTCATTGTTCAAATACATAGTTGACTAACTTGAGAATTACCCAACAATAAAACCTGTGAAAAATACTGTAAAATGCTTTCTTTTGTGATAAACCTATTGTAGTGGCAATTTTGTTTTGAATAGTTGCCACGGTGAATAGTGTTTAAATTGGGATGACATGTATAATGTTTTTGAATAGTCCTGAGTAGAGGTGTCAAATATGTGAATTATAATACAATGACATAGTTTTATATTGATTATTTTGTTTGTCTTGTGAGGTGAATAGGTCTTAGTCACTTTTTAGTTTTTATATGCTTTCATGTTTATTGAAATAATTGAAGACATAAAATGATACAGCAATTTTCTGAATTGCAAAATAAAATCGGTAAAGTAATGTGCATTTACATCAAATATTTTACTGTCTGGTGAGCAACATTAACAGACATCTTCATTTATATGTTGAAAAAGATAAAATTGCCTTTTTTCACATATAAAGTTCACAGTAATTTTCCCAATTGTAAAAATACTCCAGTTATAACAAATATGAGCTGAATCAAAAGAAAAAAAAAACAGGAGATGCCTGTTACGAAAATTATTGATTGCTTAACATGTTTATACACATGTCTGCAGTATATTAATTAAACCTTATAGTTCCCATAAAAAAAAGCTCTCATAATTACTTTTAAAACTTGCTGAATATATTTTATCAAAGAATCAATTTTTTATTGCAATAATACAGACACAATTCCAATATCCAAACTTTCACTTCATTCTGTTTAGAATTGATAATTTTCATCTTTAAAATTGTATTTTTTTTTTATTTCTGATTTCTTTATACTTCCGCCAAATTTTATGAAGGTGAATTTTGTTGTCTTAATTCAAAAACAATTTGACTTAAAAATTAATTTATATACAATGCATGAAGTCAATATGCCTTTATGTAGACAATCTGTAGCTATGAGACATAACTAAATAATACATAGGAATTTGACTGAAGTGACTTCAAATTTACCAAGACACAAACAAAGCCTCAGCATGACTGTCAACTTGTAACTTAAATGGAGTGAAAGTAAATAGACTGAGAAGGAATTATGATTGGACATAAAAATCTGAAAGAGCCAAAATTCCAGAAAAGGGAGTTTGAGATACCAAGTTCCAGCTGTGACTGCAAATTTGCTGGATTACTATAACGAAGTTAGTTAACCCTTACCCTGCTAAATTTCTATAATGAACTTGTCCATCTTTCAATTTTGACAGTGCCAATAACTGTTAAAAGGGGTGCCTACCAAAAAGATACTGAGTGAATCACAAACAGTGCAGATCATGATCAGGCTGCTTGGATGTGCAGGCTGGTCATGATCTACACTGGTTGCAAAGGCAGAAACATAAAAACAGCAAGTAAAATGATGAAATTTTGTTTCCCTTGACCAATTTATCTAAACTGCCATTCATTTTTCTGACTGTCTGAAAAGAGAACATTTTAATCAAGGCTTCAATTTTACCAGGACCGAACTTTCGCCTATCTGTAAACTTCATGCTTTCCACTGACTAAATCACTAGAAAAATAAAAGTTCTACTAACATATTTACTGATGTTCACCCTTCTAATAACGTTTTTTTTTAGTTCCACATAGATTAGACAAAAGATTACCCTGCAGTGTATTATATCAGGACCAAGTACAAATCACATGATTTATTTTTCATCACATGAACCAAAAATAAAATGACACCCCACACATATTGGTTGGAAATTTATTTTGGGATTAATTTTTTGATGCATTAGATTAAAACAGGAAGTATGTCTATAGGACACTCATGCCCTCACCTCCTGTCACTGTACAGTCAAGCATTACTTGTTGACAATGCAAGAATAAGTAAGTTTTATTTTACCTTAGGTTCGGACTATGAGTCATCATGGTGGTGAGGTGGGTGTAGGACATACGAATTTTGGTAACAGAAATTACAAAAAAAAATTGGAAAACATATTTTAATTTTCAAGCCTCCTCATTCATTATCACGGTGACAAGTTGAGTAGAAGTCCAAAATATTCTGTTCCCATTTAATAATTTAGAATATAAAAATAAAAACACTGTTATGGTTATGTAATTAAACTATGAAGGAGTTAAAGTTACATAGTGTAAAGTCAAATGGGTCCAATATATTTAATAGCACTTATTCTTAAAATAGTTGGCTACACCTTTAATATGTTGTAACAACTGGGGCCACAAAAGTGCCCCAGATTAAATAAATATAATTAATTTGAAATTCAAGTGTGTCCTTAATAAGGCAACAAAAAATTCTTGTCTATGCTCTATGTACTATTATGTTCAGCGGCTTAGCTAGGGGTTTGTGAATGTGTATGCAAATCATCTTAAAGGGGTCCAGGAAATTGTTGTTTTTTAGAACGTCTGTGGTGCAATCTGGAAGCATTTCCACAATAAAACTGAGCAAATACATTTTAGAAAATTTATGTTTAAGTTGTCATTTTCCCACTTCCATTTAACAAGTCTGCTCATTCTTAGACATGCTTATTGTCAAGATTAGATAAAACACAAAGAGGCAGTCATCTTTAAAAGTTTCAAACAAGATACTGCTTTCTGCACTTCTTTCGGCTAGAATTTATATAACAAAACAAAACTCATTGGCATTATTGTCTGAACGAAAATACCTTACTATACTGACACATGAAGATGATTAAATTTTGTCAGTCACTGGTAAACCATCTGGTTCAAACATTGTGAAACCTTTACCATGCTAGAAAAATTAACCCTTACCATGCTGGACTCAACTGATTTTGCCTTTGCAACCAGAGTAGATCATGATCAGCCTGCACATCTGTGCAGTCTGATTAAGTTCTTCACTGTTCACCATTCAGTCAGTATCTGTTTTGGTAAGCACCCATTTAACAGTTAATGGTACTATCCAAAATGAAAGGCGGGCAAGTTCATTATAGAAATTGAGCAGGGTAAGGGTTAATGTAACAAAAAGTTTAAGTAATAAGTTGTTCAAAGTTGCAGATGACAGAGAAGCATACATTCATATTGAAATGGCAAAAAATGGTAATTTTAAGAGTGTTCGATAAGACCTTTGCATTATGATAAATGATTGATGAAATAAATCAAATTGTATGGAAAAAATAACGTAATTTATACAAATATCAGTTGTCATAAAATGCACTTCATATTAGATTATGAAATAAGATCTATATCTTCATGCAGATTAAAGTACTTGAATTGATGAGGGAAACAGACTATATGAACAATATAACTGTTGCTTCTCAGATATATATAGTCTTTTTGGTGAAAATAGTTTACCCATTTCGTATAAACGTACCTGTCGCATTTTTAAATTGATTAATTGGCGTTACATTTGCTTTATATTTCATACATTTTGGTATGATTCTATTTGAAAATAAAGAAATATAACACAAAATGTTTAAGTTTTGTATAGAAAAACTTTAATTTGAACATCTAACATAAAAATAGAAATTGTAATGTATCTGTTTTATTCAATATTTATGATGTATTCACCTCAGATAGCAGTTGAACATCATCTTATTTTATTTTGTACAATATGTTTATTTCGTTAATAAATAAATGTTATTTTGATAATCATATCATTAAACATTCAAACTGTCAATAGTCATTCTGGAACATGCAATACCCACCTGAGTATTTGAAGAGAATAGATGTTGTAACGTATCTGTTGTCCAAATTGCCGACACAAAAGGTACGCAGTCAATATACAAATGATTGACACATATTGAAAAAGGCGATGTTTTATTCAAGATGTATATCATTAACTAATCATTTGAGCATACCAGTTTAGTAATTGTCCCGATATTCAAATTTCAGTACCATGCAATTTTATTTAACCCTAGATCGCCGACATAGATTTTTGATCTCATGTGCATGTGTTAAACATCTGATTTCGAAAATTAGTTATCTCTATTGGACATTTCAGTGCATTTTTAGACAGTGTAAAACATGCCTCCTTCATTTTGAAAGCAAAATAATGATAATACCAAAAAGTATAAAAAGTTGAACTGTGCCGACATGTTTAAATTGGAGTTGCTCCTCTATCTGTAGAATGGATGCCATGTACAACAGTTAAGATCAGGGTTTTTTTTTTCTGCTGTTTTTATAGTCCTTATTGGGCTATATTCCCAATGCTAAAAAGTATGTATTTTTCCCAAAATTCCCATGGACATGGACAGTTTTGTAATGGCAGTATGTTAAAGAGGGTGTACAATGTGAAACAGGTGCTTAAACACATTCTTACTATATACTATGGGACTAAATATTTCCCAATTCGGAACATTTACGCGTCAAAATTCCCAATTTTTTGGGGTATAGGCTATGTTCCAAAAACAGAAAAAAAAAACCTGAAGATGCATCAGCTAGCACCCACGAAACCAAACTTGCAATGGATAAATTTTTTTTTTGAATTTAGTCATTTATGCAGGTCAAAATTTGATCAGACACAAATTCTAAGTTTAATTTCGTTTTTGTGCTGTATCTCCTAGCTGCTTTAACACCCTGGAGAATCAGCTCTACAGAATGAATTACATTGTCACAAAATGGTTAGTTACAGACTCACATTCACTCCGTAGAGTTGATACCATGATGCGTAAATTATTTCGAAATTTTTTATCTTCATTGTCACAAAATGGTTAGTTACACACTCGCATTCATTCTGTAGAGATGATACCATTATGCCTAAATTATTTTGAAATTTTTTACCTTCTCGGTCACTATTATATACTCCTGGTTTAGCCCCCATTCATTCCGTACAGTTGATACAGTGACTCCTAAATTATTTCCATTTCTCTTTACTCTCACTATCTCAGTCACTATTATATACTCCTGGTTTAGCCCCTGGGGTCAAAACCAGGAGTATATATAAGGCAATGATGATAGACTTTTCAATTCTCAGGTCCATTCTTTTTGACGAGTAGTCACAGTATAAACTCTACGGAATGAATCTAATCAAATTAAATAGTTAGTTACAAAACACATTAATTCCATAGAGTTGATACCATGATGCCTAAATCATTTAATTTTTTTTTTGTCTTTTCCCATTGTCTTATACTCCTAGCCTCCATAACTGCCATCTTTGCTTTATACTGGTACTGATGATAAACCCGGACAGATGATAAAGTCGACCACCTTGGAAATGTTTGATTGCAATCAGTTATTTATAAAATTGAATACACCATCTAATAGTTTCCATTTACAACACCAACTGGTGTAAATAAAAACAAAATTGGTAAATATATTGTATAAATAAATGACTCACATTTATCTGTATAAAAAATATTTAGTACTGGGGAAGAGGGTGTTTTTTTGCGCATGCTCACTGTCGCCACATGAAGGCCTGACATTGAGTCACTTTTCATTACTTGATCAGGAATGACTGTTGCAGCTTTTTGGGGAAAGTTTCAATATAATACTACGAAGAAAATTTTGTAAATGACAAAGTGTTCGAATTTATCATCAGTCAACTTACAGTCCCCATTTTACTAACCCCTTTCAGGGCCTCACTTCGTGTGAGTTTGATAACTAAATATAAATTTGAATTATGTAATGTTTTCAGCAAATGTTAAGCTTTATTTTGATACCAACCATTGATTATAATATAAATTGCAGTAATAACAAAGAAATATCTTTAAAAATGATAGTCGGCGAATTGTAATAAGGAAAGAAGTTTATGAATTTTTCATCTAACATTCATCTTTCATCTAACATTTTTCAAATTGCAAAACTAAACACCGCACTTTGACAATTTAAATGGTTCTCTTTTAATTTTTCGCAAAGGTTTCGTAGGGTTGCAATTTTGTTTCGTTTATCCTTAGACAGCAGTAGTTTGATGAAGATTCATGAAGCGGTTCATGAGAAGAGGTCATTAAACGTGTTTATATTTTTAGCTAGATTGGTCCCTATCCCCATTTGTAACAAAATAGCAGGAGACTTACGATATTGTTACACATCGAGTTTGATAAAAATCCATTACATTTTAGTGGTTAATGCGAAGAAAGGCATATCTACTTTTAGCTATAGTGGTCCCTAATAGGGCCCAAATTCCTATAAAAATAAATTTGGAAGAGGACCTTATAATGATGCTCCAGACCAAGTATGACAAAGATTCACCAAGCTGTTCATGAGACGCTGTATAAATAAAATCTGGAAAGTAGATCCCTCGGAAGCACCGAAAACAAGGCAAACAGTAAAAATTGCAGACTCGGTTTGATTGAGTCAGTTCATGAGCAGTAATGGAAAAAGCAACACTGCCCACGCTCCCTAGCACCGGCTTAAGCGGTATTCAATCTTCAAATCTAAATGAATTGAAATCAATGATCCCGAAGAACCAGAAAATATTACAACACTGAGAAGTCAAAGGCATTTCTAGTTTTAGCTCTAGCAGCCCCTAAAAGGGGTCAAATGTCCCAGCTGAACAAAGTTGGCTGCGGGCCTAATAAAGATGCTACAAATCAAGACTCTTATCACACCCTTATTCATGTGATACGCAGACCGTATTCAGCTCTTTCTTTAATTTGATATATGTTGGTATTTGAACAGGTTTTTATCATATTTATTAAACTTACTTATCATTTTGAGATATATCAATATTCTTGCTAAATATACTGAGCCAAAGTTAGCTTTAAAACTGTGAACAGCGTCGTTTAGGATAAACGCTTTGTCTACATTTCACTCAGCGTAGCACAATCAACAGAGTGAAAGAAATCGACACTCCCGTCCAATCAGACAGAGTGTTGCATAAATCTTCCATTTTGATAAATTATCTATAATGCGTTATCGAGCAGTTTGATTTGCAAACTGAAGTCACGTGGCATAGGTAACGAAAACGAATTTAGACGGCGTCGCCGAAAAATGTTACAGGTAAAACACCTCATTTTCTGTTCGGGTTTATCATCAGTGCCAGTATATATACATTGTACTCCTGGTTTAGCACCCGGGGGCTTAGTGGCAATTTAAAAAACAAACAAACAAAAAACACTTCTATTGCATTCTATTCTAGTCTGTTTGCACTTTTAATTACCTGGCTCTCATACCTGTTGTTTTCGTTTACAAATGGAGTCACAGCTATCAAGGGAAATAACTCAAATTTTAAACTTAATTTTACTTGTTTAGATATATCAAAATCTTTAAGAGGATTTTTTTGGTGAAAACTTATATTTGTCATAAAACCAGAAAACTTAATACGAAAAGTCGCGCATATCTACTGCAGTACAGTACTGTTAAATAAAAAAAGTCAGAGAAAAATACGTCAGGATAGTACAATAATTATTGTCTCCCTTTTATCGAGAGTAGTCGTTTGTTTCTTAGAAAAAGGTATAAAATAACATCCTGCTTATTGACCCAAATATGTAGCAGTAAGTGTTTTTACGCAGTCTTTGTATTAGGACAATACATTTTATGTTCCACGTGGCGAAACTGAGTTTGAATTCATTGAAGTTTTGACGTCAGTTTGGTGTGATAATCTGATAATTAGTAGCAACAACCACCACTTTTTGTTAGTTTTGATTTACAGGAATAAAATTATGTTTTTGGACTTTAATATGTGTATGAATGACAAATCAATTGTGTTTTTGAACGTTAATGTTACTGATAAAGTCTTATGCGGTGTTAAAGTCATGTCCTAGATTTTGACACAACAACTTTTTCAGGTTTTTATTGCAAGAGTGTCTGTAATTAATTGTATTTTTTCTGCTACATGTATTTGATTTATTTTAATATGACTTATTCATCCACTATAAAGGAACATTTCCCTAGTTTCTTTAGAGAGATTATGAAGCCAATCAGTAAAAAAATATGACTAAAACTTTAGCCCCATTCAAATACATGTTACCTTCACTTTGGAAAACAGTGTATAATTTCTAATCTGCACATTTTTAAGTCTTGAAAATCATACAGTAATTTAAATACCCTCTATGTAACATGACGGGTGGTAAACGCGCAACCCAATTCCCGCTGGGAATACGCTTAAAATGGGTTGCGCGACGTCCGGTGCTAGTGTTGTGCGTAAAAATAGACGAAATTGAGGCATGTGAAGTCATGATTTTGCTTAGTATATGAGACAAGAATAATTTTTCTCAAAAAAAGGAAAATGCTATTCGACACAAATATGATGATACATCATATATATAAAATATCTGGTTTGTAATTTATGATTTGGCTCTATTATCACAAAAACTCTGGCGACAGGAAGCGTGAAAAAAGTATGAAATCAACAGAAATGGCAGTTTCTAACCTCGTATGCCTTATCTAAGGACATCTGATGCTTTTTAGGATAACTCAACTGTTATGAAATAACAGATATCAAAATAATTTGCTTCAAATCCTGCTCACAAGGAGATAATCAACAAAAAATCATCGGGAATGGGGTTCCAATTGTTTTTTGCCAATCTTTCCCCCAAAGCAACATTTCATTCAAGTGTATGTAATATTCATGACTGTCATACACGCGTTTGATCATTAGAAGTGTCACATTTCCGGAAAGAAATCACAAGAGTTAGAAAATTTGCATTTTTCATGATACCAAACTTTTTTGACAGATCCAGCCAGCAGAGTTTTCATGATATCAGGGCTAATTCTTAAATTAATAAATTAGTATTTCAAACATATGATCTTTATTCATTTTTGTGTCGAAAAGCATTTTGCTTCTTTCGAAAACACTCGTAAACGTGTCATTATTTACAAAAACAAAAACCCACCTACCTTGATTTTGTATATATTGATGCACAACACCAGCACCGGAAGTCGCGCAACCCATTTTAAGCGTATTCCCAGTGGGAATTGGATTGCGCATTTACCACCCGTGAACATGATAAGATAGGTTTGAAAAGTGAACACGAGCATTTCAATTTTTTTGTGGACACATTTTTTGGAAATCCTGAAACAAGGATTTGCAAGAGTTATCTTTCCTGTGGTTATTGCTTTATTTAGATACATTTTTAGCTCGACTATTCATAGAATAGTAGAGCTATTGGACTCGCCCATTTGTCCGCGTCCGCGTCCCGATTTGGTTACGTTTTTGTATGTAAGCTGGTATCTCAGCAACCACTTGTGGGAATGGATTGAAACTTCACACACTTACTCACTGTGATAAACTGACCTACATTGCACAGGTTCCATAACTCTATTATGCTTTTTTACAAAATATGCCCCTTTTTCGACTTAGAAATTTTTGGTTAAGGTTTTGTATGTAAGCTGGTATCTCAGTAACCATTTGTGGGAATGGATTGAAACTTCACACACTTTTTAACTGTGATAAACTGACTTACATTGCACAGGTTCCATAACTCTGTTTTGCTTTTTTACAAAATTATGCCCCTTTTTCGACTTAGAATTTTTTGGTTAAGGTTTTGTATGTAAGCTGGTATCTCAGTACTCACTAATTGGAATGGATTGAAACTTCACACACTTGTTCACTGTCATGATCTGACATGTACAAAGCAGGTCCCATAACTTTATTTGCTTTCTTTCAAAATTATGCCCCTTTTTTGACTTATAATTTTTTGGTTATGTTTTTGTATGTAAGCTGGTATCTCAGTATCCACTAATGGGAAAGGATTGAAATTTCACACACTTGTTCACTGTCATGATATGACTTGCAATGCAAAGGGTCAATAACTCAACTTTGCATTTTACAAAATTATGCCCCTTTTTCAACTTAGAGTTTTTGGTTAAATTCCTATATGTAAGCTGGTATCTCAGTACCCACTAATGGGAATGGATTGAAACTTCACACGCTTGTCCACTGTCATGAGCTGATAAGCACTATGCAGGTTCCATAACCCTGTTTTGCTTTTTTACTAAATTATGTCCCTTTTTCGACTTTCGTATTCATTCAATCGACAAGGCTGTTGAATAGTCGAGTGTTGCTGTCCTCCGACAGCTCTTGTTCGTTTGGCGGTCGAGAGTCTCGGTACTGTTGATTTATAGTTATTTCTAATAAAATGATTTTTTGTTCTTGACACTTGTAAGCTAAAACTTGTTAACTCTAGCTCGAAGGAAGTTAGTCCAACTAATTGTACGCGAGTCGCAATATTGTGATAATTTTTTGCACAGGTCATATCTCTCCTCCACGCACAACATATGAAGGGCCTTTCCCGCGACAATTCTACATTGCGATTTTAAAATCGCATTTAAACTATTAAAAACAAACAAAAATATTAGTGACATTTTAAGATACCTAGAAAGAATATCTATTTTTTCCTTCCATTCAATTGATGTTTATGTGAATAAAAGATAAAACACGAGTTTGTCACCGTTTTAAACAATGCACCCTCAAGCTTACACACATTTTACATGGCTCCACTTAATGTCATGTGATTGATAACGACCAACTGCACTTTCAGCTGTACCGAGTGCAGACATGTAAATACAGCGCGGTAGCCAAATGAAACACATAGTGTTTACGCTTTATTTTGTTTCAGGGCTCGACACTAACGCTGGTCCGCGGGTCCGAGACCAGTGCTTTTCAGGGAGGACCACTAGCTTCTTGAATCTGTGTGGTCCGGTGGACCACCGAAAATTACAAGCAAGTCATTTTTAAAATAAATTAATAAACATTGTTCACGATACTGCAGTTTAAAAATAGAATTTGGTTTTCCCCGTGTATATTTTCTTGAAATTTGGAATGCCCGGATGTAACGCTGGTACTAAAACCCGGGATCGGAACACGGTAACTTATCTATCTGCTTGAAGTATTCTTTTACGAACTATTGAGGTATCAGTACAATATCCAGCGTTCGGTAGACCAGAGGTTCTGGATTTTGACCCGCGAAAATCGAGAAAAACTCGTATCTGACTCGCACAGAAAATGTACCATGCGTCGGCGTGACCCGCGGAAATTTTCTTTGTTTCGTCTCGAGTTCGAAAGTTCTGCCCCTGTGCCAATCAAAATCCCAGTGAATTTAAATATTGTTTGCCGCCATAAGCGGAAGTATGGCAGTAGGCGGAGCGTCCTATATTAATTAGCTACTGACATATGTCAATTACGCCACGCGCCGACTGACACGTTGTCATCTCGCGGTTTGTATTTAGTGTAGATAATGTTAATTGATCAAAAGTTAAAAGTTAATTGATAAACAATGCGAGATGCAGCCTATTATCGTGTTTGTACAACTTGTTAATTAGCGGTATACAGCTTCTTGCCGATTATTACTGAACAACAAATTGGATAACGAAATTCATTTATTTTATGTGCTTGACACGTTTATCAGTTTATATAAGCCGATTGGCCGTTACGATCTATAGCATTTTATTTAATTCATTATCATTACCGAGGCAACAAATAAAAATGCGTTTAATAAGCAGAAATTATAAGTATTCAATAGGTATAATGAAAAAAAAAAATTTTTTATAACACATATTTTATCAAGAATTTAATGTTACTTTCGTTTTCCATATTTGTCACCCGTTTTCACGGCCGTGATTTTCGGACATTTTTAACGAGATTTTCTAGGCAATCTTAATGAAAAGTCAATAAAAAGTCTGCATTTAAGAAAAAATGACAACTGTTGCAAAAAAAATCTCTTGTTTTGAAGCATTTTTCGAGAAGAGGCACCAAACCCCACCCACTTAAAATATGAATTGCTGAAAAAAATCATCTTTATTGACATCTTTATTTTAAATTTGACTTTCAAAATTATTTTTAATAATTAAATGGCAGATGTTTATCAAAATAATAATATAAAAATCACATGTTTTGCAGTGTTTGTAAAAAGTACTCCATGAAAGAAGAGGGGGTCTCATATGTTACTGGTTGCGTTAACTTAAAAAACAACAACATCCATCTAGGTAGGACCACCTGAAATTCTGTCGGACCATCAGTTTGCAACAGCTGCTGGTCCTTCGGACCACCACTGGAAAAAAGTTAGTGTCTAGCCCTGTGTTTATTAATGTGTTTTACTGTTATGTTTAAACCATAAAATGATTCAATTTTATTTTGTTTTACAATTTCATCATTTAAGAATATTATCTGATCGTGTTTTTACCTAAAACTATTTTCACCACAAAAAGGTCTTTACTGGTTTTAATTTTGCCCTATCACGAAAATTTCTCAGATTATTTTGACTAGAAGGAAGTTAGTGTATGTACATACCGTATGTACAACGTCTTTTGGTAGGTTGTTCCAAGTATGAATGCCCTTGAGATAAACAATTCGGATGAGTTTCTGTATGGACCATTTTTATTCCCCAGCCTTCGACAGAGGGTTGTCAGTCTGGCTCTGTCCATCTGTCTATCCATGTGTTTAGATATGGCACAAAATGTGCACCCCTGCACAAGTAGCCCAAATAAAAGGATATTTCGGGACAGCATGATAAATTTTGACTGTACCGTCACGTCCAATCTTATTCTACATGTTCCAATGAAATCCATTGGGAATGTTTTCTGGTGCATGTACAGTGTATTTGTAAACATTACATCCCCTATAATGAATTTATGTTTACATTCAAGCATAAAATTGCCTCGCTGACATTTTTAGTTTCGTGTGGCGTCCGTCGTCCGTCCGTCAGTCCGTCCGTCCGTCCGTGCGTGCGTAAACTTTTGCTTGTGACCACTCTAGAGGTCACATTTTTCATGGGATCTTTATGAAAGTTGGTCAGAAGGTTCATCTTGATGATATCTAGGTCAAGTTCGAAACTGGGTCACGTGGGGTTAAAAACTAGGTCAGTAGATCTAAAAATAGAAAAACCTTGTGACCTCTCTAGAGGCCATATTTCTCAATGGATCATCATGAAAATTAGTCAGAATGTTCACCTTGATAATATCTAGGTCAAGTTTGAAACTGGGTCACGTGCAGTCAAAATCTAGGTCAATAGGTCTAAAAATAGAAAAACCTTGTGACCTCTCTAGAGGCCATATTTTTCATGGGATCTTTATGAAAATTGGTCAGGATGTTCATCTTGATGATATCTAGGTCAAGTTCAAAACTGGGTCACGTTTGGTCAAAAACTAGGTCAGTAGGTCTAAAAATAGAAAAACCTTGTGACCTCTCTAGAGGCCATATTTCTCAATGGATCTTCATGAAAATTTGTCAGAATGTTCACCTTGATGATATCTAGGTCAAGTTTGAAACTGGGTCACGTGTGGTCAAAAACTAGGTCAGTAGGTCTAAAAATAGAAAAACTTTGTGACCTCTCTAGAGGCCATATTTTTCATGGGATCTTTATGAAATTTAGTCAGATTGTTCACCTTGATGATATCTAGGTCGGGTTTGAAACTGGCTCACGTGCGGTTAATAACTAGGTCAGTAGGTCTAAAAATAGAAAAACCTTGTGACCTCTCTAGAGGCCATATTTTTCAAGAGATCTTCATGAAAATTGATCAGAATGTTCACCTTGATGATATATAGATCAAGTTCGAAACTGGGTCACATCAAAAACTAGGTCAGTAGGTCTAAAAATAGAAAAACCTTGTGACCTCTCTAGAGGCCATATTTCTCATTGGATCTTCATGAAAATTAGTGAGAATGTTCAACTTGATGATATCTAGGTCAAATTCCAAACTGGGTCACGTGCGATCAAAAACTAGGTCAGTAGGTCTAAAAATAGAAAAACCTTGTGACCTCCCTAGAAGCCATATTTTTCAATAGATCTTCATGAAAATTAGTGAGAATGTTCACCTTGATGATATCTAGATCAAGTTCGAAACTGGGTCATGTGCGGTCCAAAACTTGGTCAGTATGATTAAAAATAGAAAAACCTTGTGACCTCTCTAGAGGCCATATTTTTCATGAGATCTTCATGAAAATTGGTGAGAATGTTCACCTTGATGATATCTAGGTCAAGTTCAAAAGTGGGTCACGTGCCTTCAAAAACTAGGTCATTAGGTCAAATAATAGAAAAACGTTGTGACCTCTCTAGAAGTCATATTTTTCAATGGATCTTCATGAAAATTGGTCAGAATTTTTATCTTGATGATATCTAGGTCACATGTGCTCAAAAACTAGGTCACTATGTCAAATAATAGAAATAACAACGTCATACTCAGTTCAAAACTGGGTTGTGTGGGGATAGGTGAGCGATTCAGGACCATCATGGTCCTCTTGTTTGAATGTATATTTTGTGTTTTAGTTCTGCAATTTCATGTTATCTGCAGTCTGCTGTGTATTGAAACTGATGTTGGGGTAAATATCTCCTCACACCTGTTCATCATATTTCTGAAGTTTTAAGTCCCTTATTTAAAATTATGAGTTATATTCAACCCGTTTGAAGTTTCTACATGAATATTAATGTTTAATTTATTGGAGCAAGTAAGTCTGACAAGTATTTCATGACTTCTTTGGAATTTTCAATACTATTTACGTTTTCCTAACAGTAAAATGCAGATACGGGTAAGGCTTTGAGGGATGACAACTGTAAAATATCAGATCATAAAATAAGTCATCCCGATAAGCCAAATAAGTATGGCTACTGCACAAGTGAGTCCATTTTTAGCTCGACTTTTCGGAGACTTTCCCCTTAACTCTGATTTGAATTTTGACAGAATTATGTCCCTTTTTAACTTGGAATTTTTGTTAATTTTTTGATAAAGTCAGATATCTCTGTTACTATTAAAGCTTTTGACTTGAAACTCAAAATAGTTATTTACTATCAAAGTCTACACTGGGAGACACAATTTTCATAACTCTGATTTGAATTTTGACAGAGTTATGTCCCTTTTTAACTTGGATTTCTTTTTACTGGCAAAGCTCTAATTCAGAGTCAAGCACTGAGAAAAGTCGAGCGCGCTGTCTTACAGACAGCTCTTGTTAACGTACTATATACATTTAGTTGTTACTGGGGTTACTTACCTATTCTATTGCTTTAGTTAATTGAAACCTTGAGCAACTTAGTAAATAATTATATATCTTACCTTTAAACTTCCAGCAACAGTACACCAATTAACTTCTTTTGAAAACGTTATGCATTCGTATGCAGAATGAAACTGCTGCGCGATAAAGCATAAATTCATTACTTCAGTCTACAGTATATAACTTTCCTACTAAAAAACGTAAAAAGGGATAAAAAAAACAAGTACACTTCTATAGAAAAGAAACAGTCCAGTTTCATAATATCAATTTCAGTGTCAGATGAAGAAAAAGCTAGGCCAATCTTCAATTGCAAGCAGTAACCAAAGTCATATAGTAATTAACCCTAGTAAACAAAGGTGTGTAGTTGATCATGAATGGACACTTACTTGATCTTTTAAAACACTGACACCAGAATTTTCCCTTAAAAAACTGACACTGGAATTTTGAGAAAGAGTAAGTAACTGGTTAAAGTCATAGATTAAGTAACTGTAATAACCAAAGGTATATAGCGAGTTACAAATGGACACACTTCTGCAGGGGCGCACATTTTTGGCCATAATTATATGCATCTGTCTATCTGCTGAATTTGAAAATGCTTATAATTCAGAAAGTATTTAAGCTTGCAATGCTAAACCTCACATGATAATTAATTAGCACGTGGCCTTTGCTCGCACTTAGCGTTATCCCCCTTGACCCAGTAAAAGCAAAGCTTTTCTCCTTGATGTGGAAAAAAGATTGAAAATGCTTATAATTCAAAAAGTATTTTAATTAGAATCACCAGACCTCACATAATGACTAGTTAGCACATGACCTTGGCTCACAAGTAGTATTATCCTCCTTGACCAGTAAAAGCAGACTTTTTTCACCTTGATTTGGTAAAAAATAGTGATTTTTGGCTGTCTCATGTTGAATCAGTGGATTTTCATGAAACTTTCATCAAAGGTAGATCACTAAGGGGCAGAGTTACATGCTCATTTATGTCAGGATTGCTTCATTGACTAGAGTTGTTACACTTTTATTATTTTGCAATCCATTAATTCCCACACAAAGTAATCCACTGATGGATCTTCATGAAATATGACACAAGTTTAGATCACTATAGAGTGGTAGAGCATGCCTATCTTTCATCAGGATCTCTCCAGTAACTGCCGTGTTTTTGCCCTAAGTTAATTGTTTCAAAATTCATAAATTCTCACAAAACAAAGTAACCCATTGATGGATCATCATGAAACATAATACAAATATAGATCACTATAGAGTTTTTCGCCCTTGATTATGTAAAAGGTAAGAACCAACAAATTGTTGCACAATCCATGTGTGTATCTGGAAATTAAATATCATTCAAAACATAATTACCACATTCACAAAACAACTAATTTGGTAGGGGAGATAAATTCACTGAATTTGCTTGTTTTAATATAATTTCTTATGACCTTTTGTATTTCTGGAAAGAGCAAATATAAACATTTCATTATTTTCTATATGATCAATATCATTGAAGATTTTGTACAGGTTCAATCATATGAGCTCTTACCCTTCAATACTCTAATGTAGGTAAACCCAAGGTCTTTTCTCAGTATTGTCTTGCCAATAAATTCACCATTCTTGTTGACCTGAATTGTATATTTTCTGGGCTAATGATACAGTCAACAATATACATGCGACCACCTGTATTAAGCAACCTTTTATTAAGCAGCTGCCTGGACATTTTTACTATGTAAATATGTTCCATTAAACATCTTTTTCCTAAGGCAACATGCTACCATACTAAAATGGTCCCAGCTGATACAATTGTCTTCAAAAGTGTCTATCAAATGACTTTGTATGGTAATTTCCACAACCGAATGATTGCAGGTGTAAACAATTAAACTTTCTTACTGTTCAGCCTGTGAACAGTTGCCAAAATCAGTAGACAGCCAGAAGTGTTTGCCATCTTAAAACAAATTTTGAACAATATTTATCACAGATTTAGATATTGATATGCATGGTATATCAACAGCTCAACATTTTACTTGTCTTTCTGAATTAACCAAAATTTGATTGAGACCATTCCATTATGAGACCACTGTTTGGTTGTCCCTTGTGTGGTCTTTTAATACAATATCTACTGTAGACTGGCAAAGCATACTCCAGACAAGGCCTTATGAGTGCTTTATTCAACTTCATGTACATAAAAATTTTCTAGTCAGTCCTATTTTTCTATTGGCGAATTTCACTTTGTGATGAATTGGTTGATAAGATTTTGGAGTTTTATCAAATGTTGCTCCAAGATACTTCTCTGTTTGAACTTGTTGGATTTATATGACAATATTGACATTTTCAGCTTGACTGTTGGAAGTATATGGGGAGCTATACTACTCATGTTGGCGTCAGCATTGGTTAAAGTTTTTTATAATATCAAAGATCTTGAGCGCTACCAAAGATATTCAACTGAGACTTGGATTACTTGCATATAGTGACAGTGTGCACTTGTATGACAAGGAACATTACTCTGTCAGCAATATTTTTTTAGAGATATGCCCCTTTTTTAACTTGAAAATATTGGTTAAAGTTTTTGCTAATGTTAAATATCCTGAACATTGTCAAAGTTATTCAACTGAGACTTGGAATACTTGCATATAGTGAAAGTTTGCACTTGTATGACCAGGGAAATTACTCTGTCAGCAATATTTTTAGACTTATGTCCCTTTTTAACTTAAAAGTTTGGTTAAAGTTTTTAATAAAGTCAAATATCTTGACTTCTATCAAAGATTTTCAAATGAGACTAAGAATAGTTGCATATAGTGATAGTGTGCACCTGCTTGACAAGGGACATCAATCTGTCAGCAATACTTTTAGAGTTTTGCCCATTTTTAACATAGAAATTTGATTAAAGTGATTTATAATGTTAACTGTCTCTGCAATGAATTGATCCATTGGATTCAAACTTCACACGTCTTTAGGGTCAGTAAATATAGTAACAGGTCCAGATCCTAGAAGTCTAACTTGTAATTTAACAAAATTGTGTGTCTTTTTGTGACACAGTTGTAACAGTACTACCTATTATAAAATCCATTTTATTGACAGGCCTTTGAATAGTCAAGCGCGCTGTCATCAGACAGCTCTTGTTTATTTCCAGTAAAAGACCTTGAGTTTTTTAGTATTGAAGACCATCTTCCATTTATTTGCCTAATCTTATGCGTGAAAAGTGTTATCTTGCAACATATTTTTATTTTCAGGAGCAACATTCACTGAGTATAGGTTCATATCATCAGTGGACAGCTTCACTGTACAGTTCATTGCATCAGGAAGATTACTGAATCATATGGATTAGTAATAGGAGAGACCCAATCACCACATCAGGTAATAGTGCTTATTTAGGTTTAGAGGCAATTGTTGAAAATATAAAGATTCAGTCACACAAATGTTTTCTTTTGAAAAGGGCCAGGATGACTTACAAAAATGTGGTTTAAAAAAAATCTGGCCGTTTTTTGCCTGGAGATTTTATTTTCCAGACTTAATGATGATATTTTCAGTCATAGCAATGAAAATTTCAGATTTAACAGTGATATTTTCAGACTTAACAATGATATTTTCAGACTTAATGGGGATCTTTTCAGACTTATTGTTATTTTCAGAGTTAACAATGAAACAAATATTTTTTCAGACTTAACAATGATTATTCTCAGAGCTAATAATGATATTTTCAGAATGGCAGAAATCCTTGAGAGTCTGGAAGATTGGCAAGCAGGGAGGAGTGTGGTAGATTGCAATAAGTTCATGCTACAGAATGAAATCAACTGTGATGTTACATTTTTACTGGGGCAGAAAAAAGAGGCCATTAAAGCCCACAAGTACATGCTTGTGAGTCGAAGTTCAGTGTTTCAGTCAATATTCTGTGGTTCAATTTCTGGTAGCAGCAACAATGATACTATTCCAGTATCAGACATAGATACTGAGACATTCAAAACATTGTTAATGTGAGTATACATGACATTTCTAATATCTGACATAGATACTGAGACTTTCAAAACATTGTCCAAGTAAGTATGTTGGATACAATTCCACAATATTTTAAGACACTGAGACATAATAAACACTGTATTGAGAGGTAGTATACAAGACCAAAAACTTCTTTTGTCATGTGATTTACCTATATTGCTTCCCTTTCGGAAAAGTTCAGTAAAGACAGTTACAATAGTGTCTCTTGACCGTTAGTTAGTTTGTACATACATAGACATGAAAAAGCAAATAAGCTACAGAATATAAGTATTGACCTTTATATTATGTCAGGTTACAGAACAAAAATTAACAAATTAAAACTCTTAGTCCATGTATTATTAGTGTCCAGAATTATATTTACGAGTGACGTTTGCTAAGTCTTTTAAATAGCTATTATAAGTCATTTGGATATTGGTAAAACATAGTTGACATTACAGTTGAACCTGCCTTAGCAACCTCCTATGTTAAGCAGCCACTCGCCTAAAGCAGTTAACTCCCCCATTAAATTGTCTTTTGACTTTTTAGCTCACCTGTCACATAGTGACAAGGTGAGCTTTTGTGATCACGCAGCGTCCGTCGTCCGTGCGTGCGTTCGTTCGTTCATGCGTGCGTAAACTTTTGCTTGTGACCACTCTAGAGGTCACATTTTTCACGGGATCTTTATGAAAGTTGGTCAGAATGTTCACCTTGATGATATCTAGGCCAAGTTCGAAACTGGGTCACGTGCGGTCAAAAACTAGGTCAATAGGTCTAAAAATAGAAAAACCTTGTGACCTCTCTAGAGGCCATATATTTCACAAGATCTTCATGAAAATTAGTCAGAATGTTCACCTTGATGATATCTAGGTCAAGTTCAAAACTGGGTCACGTGCCTTCAAAAACTAGGTCAGTAGGTCTAAAAATAGAAAAACCTTGTGACCTCTCTAGAGGCCATATATTTCACAAAATCTTCATGAAAATTGGTCAGAACTTTCACCTTGATGATATCTAGGTCAAGTTCAAACTGGGTCAGGTGCCATCAAAAATTAGGTCAGTAGGTCAAATAATAGAAAAACCTTGTGACCTCTCTAAAGGCCATATTTTTCATGGGATCTGTATGAAAGTTGGTCTGAATGTTTATCTTGATGATATCTAGGTCAAGTTCGAAACTGGGTCACGTGCGGTCAAAAACTAAGTCAGTAGGTCTAAAAATAGAAAAACCTTGTGACCTCTCTAGAGGCCATATATTTCATGAGATCTTCATGAAAATTGGTCAGAATGTTCACCTTGATGATATCTAGGCCAAGTTCGAAAGTGGGTCCTGTGCCATCAAAAACTAGGTCAGTAGGTCAAATAATAGATAAACCTTGTGACCTCTCTAGAGGCCATATTTTTCTTGGGATCTGTATGAAAGTTGGTCTGAATTTTCATCTTGATGATATCTAAGTCAGGTTTGAAACTGGGTCACATGCCATCAAAAACTAGGTCAGTAGATCAAATAATAGAAAAACCTTGTGACCTCTCTAAAGGCCATATTTTTCATGGGATCTGTATGAAAGTTGGTCTGAATGTTCATCTTGATGATATCTAGGTCAAGTTCGAAACAGGGTCATGTGTGGTCAAAAACTAGGTCAGTAGGTCTAAAAATAGAAAAACCTTGTGACCTCTCTAGAGGCCATACTTGTGAATGGATCTCCATAAAAATTGGTCAGAGTGTTCATCTTGATGATATCTAGGTCAAGTTCGAAGGTGGGTCACGTGCCATCAAAAAGTAGGTCAAATAATAAAAAAACGTTGTGACCTCTCTAGAGGCTATATTTTTCATGGGATCTGTATGAAAGTTGGTCTGAATGTTTATCTTGATGATATATAGGTCAAGTTTGAAACTGGGTCAACTGTGATCAAAAACTAGGTCAGTAGGTCTTAAAATAGAAAAACCTTGTGACCTCTCTAGAGGCCATACCCTTGAATGGATCTTCATGAAAATTGGTCAGAATGTTCACCTTGATGATATCTAGGTCAAGTTTGAAACTGGGCCACGTGCCATAAAAAACTAGGTCAGTAGATCAAATAATAAAAAAAACCTTGTGACCTCTACACGGCTACTAAACGCTAGCGCCACCACCAAATTGTGGTGATAACGAAAAGAGCTATCGACATTTCCGTGGTGCAGCTATCGCCCGTTTCTACTTGTAAACACGTGAGTAAAATTTATATTTTATCTTCTATTTTTATTGATAGAACTTTTTTCGAAAATCAGAGAATGTAGTTCCGTGTAACAACACTTTTACTACAGGTTGGCTGTGATTTCATTAAAATAATATGCAAATTGTGGTGTCAGGAGCTTTTCTTCCGAATCTGACAGTGGCAAATTTTCATATCGGCCAGTATTCGAACACCATTCTGATGTATAGACACACTGTAAGAACATACCTGCGCATGCAAATGGTGTAGAAATGATAAATAACTATATAAGCACACACCATGAATAATAGAATCTCAGGTTAGAAGAAATATACCAGGATTTTTAAAAGTGGTGGCGCTATAACTCTAGTGATGGCGCTATACAGTAGTGGTGGCGCTGTTACGGCATACAGTTATACGAACTGCTAACGCATCCGGAACAAAACAAACACCAACATTCTCTAACTGATAATTTTCCTGCAAGGAATTATGTTATTAAAGAAAGAAAAACACGATCATAGTTTATTTACCTTGATGAAACATTCTCTATCTAAGAAAAAAAAAAGAACAAAATACTCACAGACCCTTGGGACTCTTGTAGTCAAAGTGTTTAAAACGTTACTAAATGTAGAATTATTTCTAACCTTTAAATATTCTACTTAAATACAAACCTAAGTGTACTTTAAATTCAGGTCAAGAAAAATAGCAGCAATACTTTTATTTCAAACAAAGATTTGTGTCCAGGAAATAATCTGAAGATAGTGTAGAATTTATTGTTATATTAAGATTCTGAATGTTACTTCCCTTTGTTTTTATACGTCGTTTGCATGTCATTGTAAACAAAAGACCTTACTGTCACAATTCTTTCTGAAAAGTGAGTACAGTGCATTTTCAGTTCCAATCGATTGAATATGATTAATCAATAGAGCTTAGATGTACAATCTGTCAAATCCATATACATGTAGATTATTTTGCGATCATGTAGAGGTTACTACATGTATTTTGTTGAGTAACGTAATTTGGGTGTAGTGTGGGATAGGTTGATAACATCCATTATTGTAGAAATTTCCGTGGCTTGCAGACAGACATTTTCATGTATTAAAATTGAATATATCAGCCACTAATCATATATAACAGCGCCACCACTACTGTATAGCGCCACCACTTGAATGATAGCGCCACCACTTTCAAAAATAGTCGTGTTTTAATATTTTACTGTATGTTTCGTAATTCTTTTGTGTATGGGAATAAGTGTAATTCATTTCTACACCATTTGCATGCGCAGGTATGTTCTTACAGTGTGTCTAATCATCGGAATGGTGTTCGAATACTGGCAGATATGAAAATATGCCACTGTCAAATTCGGGAGAAAAGCTCCTGGCACCACAATTTGCATAATATTTTAATGAAATTACAGCCAACCTGTTGTAAAAGTGTTGTTACACGGAACTACATTCTCCGATTTTCGAAAAACGTTCTATCAATGAAAATATAAGATAAAATATAAATTTTACTCACGTGTTTACAAGTAGAAACGGGCGATAGCTGCACCACGGAAATGTCGATAGCTCTTTTCGTTATCACCACAATTTGGTGGTGGCGCTAGCGTTTAGTAGCCGTGCTCTAGAAGGCCATACTTTTCATGGGATCTGTATGAAAGTTGGTCTGAATGTTCATCTTGATGATATCTAGGTCAAGTTTGAAACTGGGTCAACTGCGGTCAAAAACTAGGTCAGTAGGTTTAAAATTAGAAAAATCTTTTGACCTCTCTAGAGGCCATATTTTTCAATGGATCTTCATGAAAATTGATCTGAATGTTCACCTTGATGATATCTAGGTCATTTTCGAAACTGGGTCACGTGCGGTCAAAAACTAGGCCAGTAGGCATAAAAATAGAAAAACCTTGTGACATCTCTAGAGGCCATATTTTACATGAGATCTTCATGAAAATTAGTGAGAATGTTCACCTTGATGATATCTAGATAAAATTCAAAAGAGGGTCACGTACCTTTGAAAACTAGGTCAATAGGTCAAATAATAGAAAAACCTTGTGACCTCTCTAGAGACCATATTTTTCAATGGATCTTTATGAAAATTGGTCAGAATTTTTATCTTGATAATATCTAGGTCAAATTCAAAACTGGGTCACATGAGCTCAAAAACTAGGTCACTATGTCAAATAATAGAAAAAGCGATGTCATACTCAAAACTGGGTCATGTGGGAACAGGTGAGCGATTCAGGACCATCATGGTCCTCTTGTTATTTTAATTTCAATGTTTCTAAAGCAGCTATTTGCCTTATGCAGCCAGATTGTATCATACCATGCTGGACACGATTGGTTCTGCCTTTGCGACCAGTGTAGATCATGATCTGCACTGTTTGCTATTCAGTCAGTATCGTTTTGGTAAGCACCCCTTTTTAACAGTTAATGGTACTGTCCAAATTTGAAGATGGACAAGTTCATTATAGAAATTTAGCAGGGTAAGGGTTATATCTCTTCCTTGGCATGCCGCTTACTTTTTTTGTTGTGTTTTCATTGTTAAGATCTGCTTCATTTTCTTTGTTGTCAGGTTTTTATACTGTGAACAAGCAGCTGTAAATGCAGGTAATGTAAAACAACTGTTATATGCTGCCAAGAAGTATGCTGTGAAAGGCCTTGTGGACAGATGTCTGACATTTCTAGAATCTTCAATGAATGTTCAGAATGTTTGTAATATTTTAGAACAGGTTTGTACAATTATAGACAGCTTGTAGAAATAAGTACAGTATTTCTTAAAATTTCCATAACAGTGATCATAAATTACTGGCTGTACCAGGGAAAAACAGGGATGCACAAACTGTAAAGATGTTTTTATTAAAATCTGTAAAAAGATCCTATGGAAGCAAAGAATACAGCCAATGAGAATATTTAGCAGACTCGGTTTGATTCAATCTGTTCATGAGAGGTAATGAAATGTGCAACACCTCTCACGCCCCCTAGCACCGGCTTAAGTGGAACTCTATTACACATATATTGAATGGACTCCATGATCCCACAGGACAAGAAAATGTAACAACACTGAATCCATTATCATAAGTCATTGATACTGGCTCACTTGCACCTCACAGCTGTGGTTTGAAACCTACCAAGAGTGTAAAAGTGTAAAAAAAAAGTCATGTGAGGAGGCTATCCATCCAGCTTGCTGAATGTCAATGGTTCTACTTTGGCACATGAAATAATGCTGTACCAGTGGACTCACCATTAAAGCTGAAACTTACATTTGGTGTAAGGGAAGTGGTGATCTATTAAATAAGGTGTTGGACACTCAAAGCGGAGCCCTACTGAGGTCACAACTATACTGTTCATATGACACCAGTACTGAGTTACAGGAAGTGGATACATAGTTATTGAACTAAGCTTTAGCTTTCATCACAATCAAGATAAAATAAATATGGGTAAACTAAATTTGTACCAGTCTGACTTAAAACCTACTAAAAACA
Source organism: Mercenaria mercenaria (assembly GCF_021730395.1). NCBI lineage: Eukaryota > Metazoa > Mollusca > Bivalvia > Venerida > Veneridae > Mercenaria > Mercenaria mercenaria. The sequence goes on from NC_069378.1 coordinate 8,514,780, forward strand.
AGTAATCAAAAGCAGCAAGTAATCACTGTAATGTTGGTATTTTTTAAGATATTTGAATTTATTATATACCAATATAAATTCTGTAAAAAAAATCTGCTTGTATTTCACAAATAGATATGAACAGGCAGAAAAAAATCTGTACTTTACCTTTTGAATTCCGTATTGTATGTTGTACATACTAAAAAGGTCCACTTTTCTGCTGTGAAAATGTCATTTTGAGTGTTTCCAGAATTTAAAATTTCTTCTTGACATGCTTTCAATTGCCTGAAAGTGTTATCAGAAAAAACACATTCTTGAAATAAGGCATTCATGTCTGTTAGTTGATCTTTCATTTCTTCACTGCTCTTCCGTCACCTGCACATATGAGTTGAGAAAACTTCTGTCTAATTATTACCTCATTAACTGGTGATTTTGTCACATTTAATTTTTATTTAAAAGTACTTTGTATATGTATAAAAATACACATGTACTTATAGGTGCACCTGTATGATGGGAAGAACCTGGAAGCAAAATGTGTCAACTTTATATATGAGCATGCTGAGGATGTCCTCAAGTCACAGGCATTTACTAGTCTATGTCCAAGCTGTGTGGAACACATTGTTAAAGGTGTCATTTATATTTTCTGCTCCTGTTAAATATCTTAATAGTGGAGTGTTTTTAAATTAGAGTTGTTAAGCATTTGAGTGGTTTAGATTCCATTCTTGTACAAGTATGTCCTTTGTTGTACATCATATGGAAGAAATGTCTTGTATTTGAAACATTTGAGTACTGCTGGAATTTTAAGAAAGACAATTTAGCTTTTATAAATTTAATCATAATCAGGCTTTGAAATTTTGTGAATTTAAGAAAAAAATCCTGTTTAGAACTCTCCACTTGGGATATGAAATACCTGGGCATTTTTAGGTGTTTGAAGTTCAGAATTCTTTAAAACAACATACACAGTGAAATATTGCCCATTTGAAATTTGATGGATGTGCTCCTAGAAAAAAAACAGAGGTCATCTACTGACCAAATACAGTCATCCTACGAAATTTCGGGACTGAAGGCCAAAACGTTTTTAGCTTGAATATTCAAATACTATAAAACTTAGAGCTATTCTACTAACTTGGGCGTAGGCCTCACACCTTTGTTGAAGTTTTGCTTGCAAGTTCATATTTTATTGACCATTTTATTTTTATTGAGTTGAAACCATCTTTAATCTCAGGTTCATTGTGACCTTGACCTTGACCTACTGACCCCTCAAACAATAGGGGTAATCTGCTGGCCACAAGCAATCATTATACGAAGATTGAGGACTTCAAGTACTATATTTGTTAGTTATTGAGTGAAAACCATCTTTGGTATAAAGTTCATTGTGGCCTTGACCTTTGACCTTCTGATCCCTTAAACAATAGGGGTTTGACTACTGTAAACCAAACCATTTATTAGTTATTGAAAAGAAACCATTTTTAGTCTTTGCAACATTGACATTTGACCTACTGACCTTCAAACTACATGTCATCTGCTGGCAACAGACAATCATCCATGGGAATAAAAATCTGCTGCTGTGGAGAGTTGTTCATTCTTTGAAGGTATTATTACCAGAGGTTATACTGAATATATTATTCAGGCTTTAGCAATTGAAGCTATTCTAAATGATAAGTCAGGTGAAATAACAATGTTGATGTATTTTTAGCTGATGAACTGGTTGTGAAGGAGAGATTAGTGTATGAAGCTGTGTTGAGCTGGGCAGATAAAGAGTGCAAAAGAAGACACTTAGAGGTAACCGTGTGATGTCTTATACTGTGTAGTCTGACTTGTCAGAGTTCTAATCACTCAAATACATCTATTTGCTTGACCTATTTTTGTTTGCTACTTTTTCAGATCACCTGAACTGAAGGTTTAGGGTGAGCTATTTCTATAGGTGGATGGTACAGCATCCAGCATCTGTCGTCCACAATTTACATAAAACATCTTCTCCTCTGGAACTACTGGTCAGAATTACACTAAAGTTGATCTGTAGCATCCATCTCAAGTTTGTTCATATGTTTCTGCTTGATCCCTTTTTAGAGCTGAAGCTAGAGAAACCTTTTATCGACTTCTTCTCATGAACCGCTTGATGGATCTTCATCAAACTTTGTCTGTAGCATCATTATAAGGTCCTCTTTAAAATTTATAAAAATGAGGGAGTATGGCCCCTTTGAGGGGCCACTAGAACTAAAAATAGCAATACCTTTAAATAATTGCTCATGAACGGCTCAATGGGTCTTCATCAAACTTGGTCTGTAGCATCATTATAAGGTCCTTTTTAAATATTATTCAAGCGGGTGCAGTTAGCCCCTTGTAGGGGCCGCTAGAGCTAAAAATAGAAATACCATTTAATGACTTCTCATGAACCACTTTATGTTTCTTCATCAAACTTGGTTTGTAGCATCATTATAAGGTCCTTTCCAGTCTTTAAACGGGGTTGCTCAACTCCTTTTAGGGGCTGCTAGAGTGAAAAATAGAAAAAAGATTCAAATGACTTCATTTCCTGAACTGCTTGGTTGATGTTCATGAAACTTAATCTGTAGCATCAATGTAAAATTTTCTACCAAATTTGTTCAAATTTTGGGGCAACTAGTTTATACTAACACAGTTGTTAGCAGTGTCATACATATAGTCATAGATGTTATTAACCTAAATTTTACTGTATTATGAAAATATGATTATAACATGTCAGTATTGTCTACATGATTGTCTAAATGGTTGTTAAAAGATTGTTTCACATTTGTATAATCACATCAGTACTGCTTTAAATTCTGGGATTGTCAACAAATTTTTATTTCGTACTTAAATTTAACACTTCAAACTGAATCGTGAATTTTTCACAAGATAATTGCTGATGGTTTAAGCTTCCAATGTCACAAAGAAAATTTCTACAGACTAATTTAGGTTTTTTGTGAATTTCCGTCAGTGTTCATAGGCATATTTTATAGTAATGATGTTTGAAGAGGATTTTAGCACTGGTTTGACTAAACTTAGAATCAATTGTATTGTATCTCTTACAGGTTACTGATGAAAATCTAAGGACAATGCTTGGACAGACTTTATTCCATGTAAGATTTCCTCTTTTGGACCCGGTATATTTCACAAATGCCATCTCAACACGTGAGTTACTGACAATGCAGGAGGTTATCGCTGTATACCAGTACTTTAATGGTAGAGCACAGCCATCTAACTGGAAGTTTTGTATCAACAGGAGAAGAGGATTTTCAATTAGCAATGTAGTCAGGTGAATGTAGGAAAAATCCCTCATACCCCCACCAACTCTTGACAAAATACCTTTCAGCTGTTTAGTTTGATCAGGATGGTCAAAATCCTTCGTTTGTTCCATAAAAACAAAATCATTACAAAAAAATAGACACTTTACAAGTCTTCTCACACAAGACTTATTTTTTATGCCCCCAAAGGTGGGCATATTAAAATCTCACTGTCTGTCTGTGTGTCCGGTAAATTCTTGTCCGGGCTGTAAATCTTCCATCCATAAACATGGCATAAATGTTCACCATAATGAGACGACGTGTCATGCGCAAGACCCAGACCCCTAGCTCCAAGGTCAAGGTCACATTTACAAGTCAAAGGTTAACAGGGTATGTTTCGTGTCCAGTCCATAACTCTGCCATTCATTAAGGGATTTTGAAATTACTTGGCTAAATGTTTCTCATAATGAGACGACTTGTCTTGAGCAAGACCCAGACCCCTAGCTCAAAGGTCAAGGTCACACTTAGAGGTCAAAGGTTAACATGGTCTGTTTCGTGTCAGGCCAATAACTCTGCTATCCATGAAGGGATTTTGAAACAACTTAGCATAAATGTTTACCATAATGAGACAATGTGTCATGCACAAAATCCAGACCCCTGGCTCCAAGGTCAAGGTCAAATTTACAAAGGTTAACAGGGTATGTTTCGTGTCCAGTCCATAACTCTGCCATTCATTAAGGGATTTTGAAATTACTTGGCTAAATGTTTCTCATAATGAGACGACTTGTCCTGAGCAAGACCCAGACCCCTAGCTCCAAGGTCAAGGTCACACTTAGAGGTCAAAGGTTAACATGGTCTGTTTCTTGTCCGGTCCATAACTCTGCCATTGATGAAGGGATTTTGAAATTACTTTGCATAAATGTTCCCTATAATGAGACAATGTGTCATGTGCAAGACCCAGACCCTTAGCTCCAAGGTCAAGGTCACACTTAGATGTCAAAGGTGTTTCTTGTCTGGTCCATAACTCTGCCATTTATCAAGGGATTTGAAAATAATTTGGTACAAATGTTAACCATATTGAGAAGATTTGTCACACTTATGACGGAGGCCTCTTAGGTCAAGGTCACAAAATGATATGTGATTTTTTTGCGCATACAACTGTGGCATTCTTGGGTATACTTCGGGGGCATTTGTCACCAAAAGTCACAGCTCTTGTTTGCAAATTTCTTTATAGTTACCTGTAACAGTCTCAGGAAAAATGTGCAGCCTCGAGTGGGACTTGAACCTCAGACCTTCAGCTTACCATGCCAGTTGAGCTACTGAGGCCACCTCATATAAGAACTGATACTTACGTAACACGTTTGAAAGTTTATGCACATTTTAAAGGATCAGTAATTATTGTAAATAAAACATCAAAGCAAAATTAAATAGTGTTAGGGTAGATAACTCTGGAATGATTTTTAGCACACCTGAGCCAAAGCTCATGGTGAGCTTTTGTGCCCGCTCAGTGTCTGTCGTGCGTCATCCGTCCGTCAGCAATTTCTAAAAAAATCTTCTTTAAAACCACTGGGCAGAATTACACCAAACTTCACAGGAATGATCCTTGGGTGGTCCCCTTTCAAAATTGTTCAAAGAATTGAATTCCATGCAGAACTGTGTTTGCCATGGCAACCGAAAGGAAAAACTTAAAAAATCTTCTTGTCCAAAACTGCAAGACCTAGAGCCTTGATACAATATCTAATGGTCCTCTATTAGAATTGTTCAAATTATGCCCTTGGGGTGAAAAGAGGCCCTGCCCGGGGGGTCCCAAGTTTTACATAGACTTATATAGGAAAAAACTTTAAAAATCTTCTTGTCTAAAACCACAAGACCTAGGCCTTTGATATTTGATATGTAGCATTGCCTTGTGGTCCTCTACCAAAATTGTTCAAATCATTACCCTGGAGTGAAAAGAGGCCCTGCCCCATGGGGGCGGGTCTCAAGTTTCATATAGACTTATATAGGAAAATTTTAAAAAAAAATCTTTTTTTCTGAAACTGCAAGGCCTAGGCTTATGATATTTGGTATGTTGCATTGCCTTTGTGGTCCTCTACCAACATTGTTCAAATTATGCCCCAGGGGTGAAAAGAGGCCCAGCCCATGGATGGGGGTCTCAAGTTTTTATTTTTAATGAAAAAATCTTCTTGTCTGAGAGTTCAAGGCCTAGGCCTTTGATATTTGGTGTGTAGCATTGCCTAGTGGATCTCTTACAAAATTGTTCAAATTATACCCTTGGGATGAAAAGAGACCTTGCCCTGGGGGTCTCTTGTTATACGAGTTATACAGGAAAAGATACTTAAAAACAATATCTGATCATAGTTCCTAGACTGTTGAATTATAATTACCTGATGACCCCAAGTGATTAGGGGTCACCTGACTGTGACCTTGACCTACTGACCTACTTTCTTGTTTTTTAAGATACAACCTTGAAATTTGGATGACATGTACAGTTAAGCACACAGATCTTAAAACTGACTTTCAGTGACCATTAATGTGACCTACTGACCTACTTTCTTTATATTTTCGGATCAATTTGTCATTTGAATCATGTGGCTCATATTACTCCGGTAAGCGATTCAGGGTCATCATGACCCTTTTGTATTTCAAATACCTCCCTTCATCTTTCATTAAAATGAACATATTTTGATAACTACATGCATGATTGGTCCCAAATCTCATTTATAAATGTGATCAAGTGGACCCAAACAATAAAGGTAGACAACTCCAGAGTGTTTGTTTGAAAACAATCCATACTTCCTATAGGTTATATAGCAGTAATTCACTCAGAAATGTGCTTCCCTGGTTTAGTCAAAAGAAGTCCCTAATAAATCTTAATTTTTCCATTTTTTGCGCATTTGTGTGTAAACCGGAGACCAAATTGGCATTATTTCACTTGTGGATTGAATTTTACATAAGAAACGTTTCATGTTAATATTTGCATGTTTTCAAGTTGTTTACTTGAAAACGAAAAGTAGGGTGTTTATTCTGCGGACTGCTTTCTGAAATGTGCAATATGAGGATACCTGATTTCAGTTGACTTGCACTATTCAATATCCTTTTTTCTTTTCATTTTCTAGAAGCAAATATATGGATATCTTGTGAAAAATAGGTCTACGATGGAGTGAAACTCTAGAAACTGTATCAAAAATATTCTGAAGTAGCTGAATTTTATATGAAACAAAGAACAATTTCTTTTATTGGTATATAGCCCCTGCTGACACAAATATCACTCAAGTGAGCGATATAGGGCCTTTCTTGGCCCTCTTGTTATATGTTTTACAAGACATAGTATTTATTGCTGGATTTCACTTCTATTGTTATTTTCCATAGGAAGATAGATATATTCTTTCTGCATCAAACATAGTCTATGAAGATTTTCACAATGGTAAACAAGTGTGTGCAAGTAGCCTACTTAATATTCTCAAAAATATGCTTCCACTCCATACATTAACAATGGTCCTGTCAGTCATATAGAGGTTTCATTTATGCTTTGATTTGACACAAAGTTGCACGGAATGTGTAATACCAAATTTATATAATGGCTTTATTTAACTCCCAGTATGTCAAGCATGTGCTAAAATATTGTAATATTGCTATAATATGTTTTAAAAAGTTACATTTTGCAATCAGCAGATACCATTATTATTTACAGATACAATCTTATTTCAATGGAAGGCTTTCAAAGGCCTAAGTCTGGAGAGAGTGACTCGATTAAATTTTCCTGTTCAGAACATATTCTTCTACATGGTGCATCAATGTATGGCTCACTTGATGAGGCGGCAGACTATGATGTGAGAATAGAACTCTGGCATTGTTCTGAGAAGGAAAATGTTCAACTGGCATCAAATTTTCTGACCTTAAGTACGACACGCACGCAGCATATGTATGATGTTATGTTGTCTGCCCCAGTGACTTTGTCGCCAGGCAAACAGTACAAAATTTCTGTGGAGATGAAAGGGCCCCCTACCAAGATGGGATATGGCGGGAAAAGTGATATAACAGCTGATGGTGTTAATTTTCATTTTATGAGCTTGAAAGGTTGTAAGACGACAATAGGGAAAGGACAAATTCCAGGACTATTGTTTACACATACTGATGTTAAACAAAAGAATTAGAAGTACTTTAAATTTGTAAAAAATCTTTCTTTTTGAAGAGTATTTGTTTACTATTATTACATATATAACTTGGAACATTGTTCCACTATGTCATTTCTGTTGTACAATAAAATATGTTTTGACCTAGTCACCCATGTTCTAAAGGACAGAGAATCATAAATTCATTAGACAATATTATTGTTCATCACTGTTATTTTTTGACTGTTATCTTTCTTGTTTTTAATCTTTATTTATGATAAATAAAGAACAAATTTCCTGAACACTTCTTCACTTTTCTATGACATTTCTCATGTTTCAAGTACTATTTATATATATATGAGATTAAGAAAATCTGTAGCCAAGAAGTTAAAGTCGCTGACTTAGAATCACTTGCCCCTCATTCAGCTGACTTATGTAAGGTTGGTGGTTCTACCCAAGTTCCTGCTCATTCCTGACATAATACCTAGGTCATGAGAAATTGTTGTAAGGGTTTTTTCCCCTATTTTTAGCTCTGCTGGCACCTAAAACATTTGAAAATACATTCCAAGGATTCTACAGGTAAAGTTTGGTAAAAATACATCAACTGGTTCATGAGAAGAAGTCTTTTAAATATTGTTCTATTTCAGCTTTGCTGACCTCTTTAACTCTGGCAGCCCCTAGAAGTGGCCAGGCAAAGCCATTTGAACAATATGACATTATTTATCATATAAAGATGCTACTGACCAAGTTCAGTAAAGATTCATTAGCCTGTCACTAGGTCAAATCATTGTAAAACAATGTAAATGATTTACAATGCACCTGATCCACAAAAACATGGTCAGAATGTTTGTTTCTATGAAATCATGTTTAAATAATTTCACAAAAATGTCCTTCAGTAACCATATACCAAATTTGTTCAAATTATTCCTGTTTGTTGAAAACATGGCCACCAGAGGAAGAAGTCACTTTTTAATAAATGTAAATATTATTTCCTATATGCATACCGTTGAAACTAAAACTGTGTTTTGTCAGAAAACGCTGGCCTGGTTTCAAAATAATTTCAAAGATATGTTCCGTGCTTGATCTGCTACAAATCTGTGAAACTTGGGAGAGTAATCTAGGGCAACCTTGGCCCACTTGTTTGTATTTTGCTTCAGCAGCCCCTCAAAAGGGGTCAAACAGAACCATATGAACAAATTTGAGAGAGTTCATGCTAGAATGCTCTGGCAAGCCGTTTGCAAAATAATTCCCAAAACCAATAGTCTCAACTGAGAAACTAGGTTCTGACAGACCTAGGTCCTCAAATCAAATTGCAAATTTTTCATGAGAACCTAGATTCTCATAACTACTGTACAGATTTATTCAAAAACATAGGTCTGCATTTAGAACATCAGAATGTTTGTTCTTGGTCAAAAACATACAATTTCTAGCAAGAACCTAGGTTTTAGTAAATATTGTGCATCATTTGCATTTGAAAAACCTAGGTACTAAGAAAAACTGGTGATCTTGATCAAGAACCTAGGTTCTTGGGGTGAGAACGTACTAAAATTTGGGAAGCATTGTGCAGATGGCCTACCACTGGAAGCTATGGAGCAAGTTAAATGTAAATTTGACTACAGATGATGTTAAAAAAAAATGTTGACACAGGAAGATAGACAAAAGACTGTCCATCGGAGCTAATAAACTAGAGCAAGGCCAAACCAAATATATGAAAAATACATTTCCACGAGTTCAAAATTCAAGTGAAACATGCATTACCTACTAACATCAGAATAACACAATCTGTTAGGGAACCAGTGACTTTAACAAGGTAGATGGTACATCCAGAGGGAATTCTGCAAATACAGTCTTGACATAATACTTGGTAAGTCAGTGCAGTGACATCTATGAAATAACTCAGAATTCCCTGCAAGTCTGGGAAACACTTGTCATTTCTACATTATTCCTGAAACTATCCATAAAAGTTACCTATATTTTCTTATTCTTATTTACAAATTTATGATACTTCTGAAATATACTTAAAACATGGAATTAGCTCAAATAAGAACCCTATGCCAACAGAAATATTGAAATAAGTATCTGGTGGGTGCGACTGATGTTTCTATTTTGTATCAAGATTAGTGTAAATATAGCCACTCTGCAATTTTGATGGGGATACCCCTATGGTGATCTATCAAATGAAGGAGAATTTCCTGTTTTTAACAGTCTTTTCTACGTACATGTACAACTTTTCATATAGGTTAACAAATCCTTGTTTCTGCATACTGGTACATGTATCTTCCTGAAGCAATGTACAAAAACAATAATAGTAAAGAGTACCATAAACTTAACACCACAATAGATTAGTTGTGATGGATCTGTTATATACTGGTAAGACAATGTTATTTTAATAAAATCTATTCAAAGATTCTTTGGAAACAAAAGACGCAACCAAGCAAATTAAACTCTGTTTAATTAAGGCTGTTTGTGGGAACAAGCGACTCCCTTCATGGCTCTAGGACTGGCTTATGCAGAACTCTGTACTGAAGTTGAAAATGTATTGGATGAGTGAATCAAAAATCTTTTGACAAACAGAAAATCCAGCTTTATCTGATATATCTGTCACTGAACCAGCCAATCCATGACCTGTTAACAAAGGCTTTCTTTTTACATTTGATTAAAATTAAAAGCACAAGTATTAAAAACTTCCCATCCACGATTTGAAACTAGTTGGTCTATTGGTGGACAGACAAACAGACATAAAAAAAATCAACTGATCCATTCTTTTATGAAAGGGAAACTTAGTTTGTGCTAATTTATTTTAGGTCAATTAAGAAGCAAGTTCTACAACTTATACTAATCACTCTCATCACCTCATTCCTGATGGAATCCTTCGCTATGAGGGTACGAGAGAAGAGAAGCCAGTGTCCATTTTAATGCTGAGTGCCAAGCAAAGGAGCTACTGGTATAATTTTTTACGTCTTTGGTATGACAGATCACAACACTCAAAGCGGACACTTTACTGAAACAGGAAGTATAATACAAATAAGGAATAAATCAACTGCGAGTGCTCTGTACTTTAATAAACTAGTGATAAATCATCGTTCAAAATGCTAGATATTTAAGATCAATTTTAAAACACATATGAAACTGTTAATTAATACTGCTGTACATGTAAAACACTTAAAAACGGAAATAAAAATCTCTAAAAGGGTAAAGTCTATTGTTGAAGCTGACGACAGTATTTACTTCAAATAATCGGTCATTTTTAAGTGACAATAAAAATGCACACAAATCTGCATAAATATCAAATTGTATAATGGCTAAATAATGTGAGTATGAAATCAAAGCCTTAATCGGTAATAATCATAGTGTATAAAAATAACAATTAACTTGCTTAATAAACAAAGAACATGTTCAACTGTTGCAATCTAATCAAGCGAATGTGTGAATTTCTCACCCATTTGCAATTGTGGCAATTATCACTTTAAAGATGAAAAAAAGTGACCTAGGAACCATGAAAGTGTACTATAGCCAATTTTTCACAACATGAGATATCTTAAACAGTGTGCGTTTAATGAAACTTAATAGGGAGTAATATAAGCAGGGACTTTAAAAATTGCATTTTTAATCTGATGTATTGTAACAAGTGATATCGTTACAACTGCAGTTTACTGTATATCACGACACAACAAGCTTCTAAAAAAACAAAAACAGTATATATCTACCACAGACAAGTTCACAAACTCAATTTTCTTTATCATTCACATCCTGTTCAGACTATTAAAATTAAAACTAATTGTTTCCATTACCGACTTGTGGCATAATATATTTTTCCAAGAAACTGTCTACAATGCTGTTCTGAAATTGATGCCAATTGTATAAAACAGACAGATGTTCTATTCTTGCTACTAAGATATCATGATGATCTGCAGTTGAATGGAAACATGAAACGCCATGATGTCCAGTTCTTTCTTCACCATGTTTTAATCAACACCAGGAACTCCTGTTTGCTTGATATTAGAAAAATGATAACTACTTTCACATTTCAAATGCTGCGACAGAGTAATCCTTCACTAGAATTACAAATGAAATTCACCCTGGCATATTACGAATAATCAACTGCTTCAATCAATTATACCTCCTATTTTCCTACTATTCTTTCATTATCAGCTTTTCTTATTGTCCTTCACAAAGTCAGACACAGTTGTTTCCCCTGATTTGACTTTAGTTCTTACTTCTTCCTGATTTTTCAATGTAAACACAAGATGTCTGATAGTTCTTCTGTAACTGTTATTTATCAGTCTTTTGTGTTGTTGAAATGTCTCTCTCTCTATGGTCTCTGGAAGTTTATCTGAGGGCTGGAAAAGATTGACAATACATGAGACTGGGAATGTCCTAAATGATGAAACAATAAAATGTAACGTGATAGATATTATCCAGAATTTACTGTCCTTGGAGATACATATAATTTACTGCAGATTAGCTATAATTTAAAAACTAAGTAAGACTAAGTTTATTCATTATATGAGCCGTGCCATGGGAAAACCAACATAGTGGGTTTGCGACCAGCATGGATCCAGACCAGCCTGCGCATCCGCGCAGTCTGGTCAGGATCCACGCTGTTTGCTTTTAAAGCCTATTGGAATTGGAGAAACTGTTAGCGAACAGCATGGATCCTGACCAGACTGGGCGGATGCGCAGGCTGGTCTGGATCCATGCTGGTCGCAAACCCACTATGTTGGTTTTCTCATGGCACGGCTCATATATTCAATTGTTCTCATCAATGAGCTTTCATTCTGTAGAATGTCATCTGCACCATCTGGATATATTACCCTTCAGCAGAAAGAGAAGATAACCATGTTATAACTAAAAAGGGAGGTAATTAAGACAAATTTATACAAGACTATTGCCTAGCAATAAAAGTCTCCTACAAGATGGAGCACTTGTCATATTAGCTGCCAAAGGAACCACATTTTTGTATGGACATTACTGAAGAACTTGCATTAAAGATAATTCACCAAATAACTTACCCTCAGGATTCATGAGAAAAATACTTTTAAGCTGAAAAGATTTCTTTGGTGACAAATGGATAGACAGACAGACAGATAGATGAACAGATGGATAAAGAGACAAAAGAAAATGACCTATTATATTCTCCATATTGCTTTCTATCTATATCTAAGGTTTAAAGACGAAACTTTAAAGCTATGATGGAACTCGTCATTAGTGGCTTACAGAACACGCAGGATAATTCAAATCGGTCATATATTAATCCAGTCTATGTATACACCTTAAAATGAACAAGAGGGCCATGATGGCCCTAGACTGCTAATCTGAGTTTCACTGCTTGCTTGAACAATTAGGGTCATGCAAGGAAAATATCTGTGAAATCATTCTGAAACAGGGTCAGACTCTGATATGGGCAGGGGTGGATGTGTGGTGGTGGGGGGAAGGTGTGTCTTTTGTGTTGGGGAGGAAAGGAGGGGCATGTGATAGCACAAGATACTTAGATACAGTATCAAGAAACAGCAAAAGAATTGTCTTTAAAATGATAAATATTCAACCCACTTGTACACTCAAAGCCTCTGTCAACAGTTTGGTCCCTGATGTCCTCAATTTTTCTGTCTTCAGATCACATTTTACTTCAATCATGGGACGATCCATGTGCTCCACAAAATGACTTTTCCATTTCACATATACCTTCTTTGCAGCTTTCTTTATATCTTCATCTTCACTGTTCCGTAACTTATTGATCACCCTTCCTACAAAGTAGCCAACTTATTAATAACGTTTCCTACAAATACCAACTTGCTTATCTTTTCTGTATTTACTAAATAATTAACCTTTTGATCACCTTTCCTACAAAATAACCGACTTATTGATCAACTTTTCAGCAAATAACTGAATTATGTATGACCGTTCCTGCAAATACCAACTTACTGGTCACCTGTCCTTAGATAATCAAATTGCTGATTTATTCTTGGCCTTTCCTACAAATACAAACTTTAAATCACCTTTCTTACTGATTTCCTTTCTTACAAAATAACCAACTTACTGATCATCTTTCCTGTATTCATTATAATTAATTTGACAATATACTTTCTTTAAACAATTTTCAACTTAATGCAAGAAAGTGTGAGAAAAGGGTCCAAACTCAAGATACTGAATTGAAATTGAAGACTATCTGCAAAAGGTATCCTTGCAATTTGTCTATTTCAAGATTCAATGCTAGTTTTGAGTTTCGTATCCAATCTCAGTTCAATAACCTTGGACTTGATCTTACCTATTTTGGTGCTCATCATGATGTGTCGAGGTGGAGTTTTCTTGCCAAGCTCATTAAGGCTATTAAGTTTTTCTTCTTTTGAAGATGTTGAAAGCTGGAGTCGTGATTTATGATGCAGAATATCATCCACAACAACCACCCCCTGAAACAAGGCAATTTTTTTGTTACAAACTTCATAATATATTATATTATCATAACAGTATTGGTTTTAGCAATTTATTGATGATTTGAAATCAATGACTTTAACCACTCATAAATGGAAGCCCCTTACATATGTCCATACATAAATACAAACTGTCTGTAATTCCTCTTCTACTGAGCATTAACACTCTCGGGTGTTTTATGTCGAGTTAGAAATGATAAACATTTGAAGCAAACACTCTCTTCTTTTCCCTAAAGTCTCCCCACTTCTCCCCAAAAAACCTCTAGCTATAGCCCTGCAGTCCATATAGGTAAAATGACCCACTGACAAACAAAGACTGAATAAAAGTGTTACTTCTCATAACTTACTTATTTCTTTATAATTTTGTTTCATTTGTAATGTTTTTTTAATTTGTATGGTTGCAACTTTTTTATCCTGTGCCCACATTTCAGGGCTCAACCTTAAAGACTGCCTTATTTCCTGGGGCATGTAACAGTGGTGTGTGGGCAAGCAAAATATCATACTCAGTTGCCTGTCAGGCAAGTGAAATATATGAAAAATCCCAAGTAATACTTTTCAGAAAAATCATGCACTACTGATTTTGTTGTTATACTGCATTGTAATAGCTCATCAGATCACCATGTTACACCTGGGCAACCATAAACTGGGTTTGGGCAGGTAAAAAAAAGAGTGTCATGATGACCCTGAATCGCTCACCTGAGTAATATGAGCTACATGTTTCAAATGTCAAACTGATGCTAAAATATAAAGAAACAGTCAGTAGGTCATATTCATGGTCATCCAAATTTCAAGGCTTTATCTTAACAATACTCATATTGACCGGCTTTTTGCCAACATTGTTAACAAGAGGGCCATGATGGCCCTAGGTCGCTCACCTAAGTAACACACCATAACAGTGTAAACATGTCTGACGAAGTGATTTCATGGAGACAAATATTCTGACCAATTTTCATTAAAAATGGACCAAAAATGTGGCCTCTCGAGTGTAAACAAGCATTATCTTTGATTATACCTAACTAGTGACAAAGTTCGGGAATATTGGAGCAAAAAAGTGGCCTCTAGAGTGCATACAAGCTTTTCCTTTGATTTGACCTAGTAACCTAGTTTTTGACCCCACATGACCCAGATTAAAATTCATCCAAGACTTTACAATAACAAACATTCTGACAACGTAACCAAGTTTTATGAAGACAATAAAAAATGTGGCCTCTAAGAGTGTAAACATGCTTATTCTTTGATTTGACCTTGTGATCTTGTTTTAGACCCCATGTGACCCTGAAAAAAAAACATCCAAGCTTTCGTGTAAACAAACATTCTGACAAAGTTTCATGCACATCAAATGAAAAATGTAGCCCCTATTGCATACACAAGGTTTTTCTTTGATTTAAACAGGTGACCTAGTTTTTGACCCATAATGACCCAGATTCAAAACTGGGCCAAAGATCATCAAGACAAACATTAAAATTCTGACCAAGTTTAATAAAGATTGAGTAACAACTGTGGCCTCTGGAGTGTTCACAAGCTTTTCCTTTGATCTGGCCTACTGACCTAGTTTTATACCACATGACCCAGTTTTGAACTTGACCTAGAGATTATCAAGACAAACATTCTGACCAAGTTTCATGAAGATTGGATCACAACTTTGGCCTCTAAAGTGTTCACAAGGCAAATGCTGACAGACGATACATGACGCACATTGAACGGTCACAATAGCTCACCTGGAGCACAATAGAACATTTTACACCTACTTAATCAATATAATAAACAGGAGGTGAAACAGCTAGGGGTGAAACAACCAAGAGGTGAAAACGTCTAGGTGATGAAACATCTCGATACCCTACGACACGGATCTTCAGCCATGCTCAGGGTTTGAGCCCCAGTAGGGACCTTGGTATTTTCTC
Organism: Mercenaria mercenaria; assembly: GCF_021730395.1. Taxonomy (NCBI): domain Eukaryota; kingdom Metazoa; phylum Mollusca; class Bivalvia; order Venerida; family Veneridae; genus Mercenaria; species Mercenaria mercenaria. Next base: position 8,530,442 of record NC_069378.1, read on the forward strand.
TCCTAGGGTTTACTTTGAGGTCTTGGTGTGTGCTGTGGCCATTGGAAATATGTCAATTTTATACAGAATAAAGAAGAACAGCTATTTAGTGTGTTGTAACCTATATCCCCGTCATCCGAAAACATTCGTCCGAAATAGATATTTTAAATAAAAAATAAATAAAGCTCTCGGTTACTTTCAGAGATTCTATAGTTGTTTGTTTCATTCTTGACCCACTTGATTTGCCTGATGAAGTATTACAATTTGCTGAAGTAGGATTTCTGATGATAAATCGATCCATTTTTATTGTTGCAATTTTTGATGTTGTTGTTGTTGTTGTTCGGTTTGTTAACTCGTTTACGAATGACTGAATATAACTGTCATCATCCATACTTATGCTCTTGTAGACTCTTCCACGCGCTCATACTACATTCGCTAAGACAGATCAGTGTAACAGACTAATGCTCTTGTGCACAAGTTATTTTCACGTGTCAATAGGACGTTTCGGGACAGCGTGATAAATTGTGTCTGCCGCTGTCTCCGTCACATGACCACGTCCAAACTTATTCTACATGTTGGATTGTTACTGGTACAGTACGTGACTTTCATCACGTGTATTGATTTTGTTGTGTCAGAAGTGTTTGCATATGCGGCTTATGGGCATGATGGGGTAACTGCAGAGTAGCTGACTGCGTAATTGCACAAGAAACCAGTCTGCTTTCTTCCCTAATCAAAGATATGCTTCCTTGCTAAACACTATTTCAACTCTCTCATTGTCTAGTTTAACGTTAGTTTCATCATATACTTCCATGGCACTAGTTTTCTCTGGAGCTAACCTAATATTCCATTTGTTACACCAATAAATAATCTTACCTATGTTTTCATTTGTTTTCTGTACAAGTTCTTTTAGATCAGTCAGTATGACTTAGTTTAGCAGATTAATAGCATCTGCATACTCTGCGTGCTTTCCTCCAATATTAAGAGAATCACTGGTGTATAAAAACAAGGATGAATATTCAACAAGTAAAACCATGTCCAAAAAAAAGAACGCAGCCTCTTAAAAACGTTACCCATAGCACGCGATACTTATACACTAATACGCATGCTTATACACAGACAAAGCAAACATGCAAGGACGAAACGAGCTAAACAAAGGAGCACAGTACAGTGATATTGTTAATATATAGCCAGGGCGGACATCACTTTAGAAGTAGTTGGCTGCTGGCGGCATTTAAAAAAAAGACATAGAAAGATATATCTATCACTACTGAGGTCACAAACCAAAAGCGTTATAGTTCTCGGATTCTAATTATTCCATATTCAAAGCTGCAACATTTGAAGAAATGCAAAGTGTGATAGACGAAGCAAAGATCGAGTAGACTTAGAGATTGACTGGCTACTCTGAGAGAAATTTTCCTCCAAAACGGAATAGTTTCGTAACCTGTTATATTTTAAAGTTCACATAAGTTGGCAAATGTTCATGGGTTACCATCAAAAAGAGCAAATGCTTAAGCTGGTTGATAAAGCATCTCAATAGCCGGAAAGAAGACTCTATCGACTCGATTGTTTCTTCAACAATATTATTTGACAGAGATAAAGAGAGACAAGGACGGCATAGGAAATTTTACATTAAAGAAATTTTAGGTCTAAAAATTACAATAGAGGAGCAGGAGCTAGTTCAGTCAAAAGCTACATATATAAAAAAAGAAAAACTAATTAATGCCGACACTTTGCAGGATTCCACAGACAAAGTAGATCATTATAACGAATACGACTAAAGCAAAGGAAAAATAGAAACATAGAGAATTGTTTTGTCGCAAGACGTGGGTGTTTTACTGAAATACTCTAAAAATAAGCATATTCCTGCCTATTGCAAAATGGTGCATGCTGTCGTATTCATGCTGTTAAGATTAATATAGAAAATCAAAGTAAATTCTGCTGCGTAAGACTATCGGGGAAATAGAAAATAGACCAGAGATAACCAAGGAAAGGTAACATTAAAATCATACAAGTGAGAGTAATGGAAATACAAATCATGTCACCGAGAGTCGTGGAAACAGGGAGCCATGGAGTTTCGTGTCATGGGGTCATCATTCTGTCAGGAAATCAATGTTAGCGACCATAACGTATCTGATATCGAAAGAAAATTGCAAATTGATATGATCAAAGTTAATAATTGGTGAACGTCTAACAATATGGCTCTCCATCCGAATAAGACAACCAGTATGTTAATTGGTACCAACAAGAAATTAAATAAAGTAAGAAACATAAAACTAACTCTAAATAATAACTGTATTCAAAATGATCATGTCAAAAATTGTTGGGTGTTTATATTGATAAAAATTTAAGTTGGGATCAACATGTAAAAAAGTGTGTGAAAAGATGCACTTTACACTGTATCTGTTTTACAGAATATCTAAATACCTAAATGCTGATATGAAGAATATGTTTTATAACTCGTACATTTTACCGATTTTTGACTATGCATCAACTATATGGGGAAACTGCTCTAAAGGAAATATAGAAACAATCTTTAAAATTCAAAAGAGGGCAGCTCGACTTATATTGAAAGTACCCTTCCAGACATCATCCAGTACTCTCTTTTGTGAACTTAAATGGTTAACTTTCCCAAACAGGAAGTAATACAATATTGGTGTTTTGGTTTATAAAGCATTAGTATGGTGGCATAACTCTGCATACGATAATCATAAAGTTTTCATGAAAAGTTTATGAACTTTATCGAAAAATTGAACAAACTTTCGTGAAAGTAAGAGAAAGTTTTCGTGAAAATTTTATCTGGTTAATGAGACAATATGTCAATGTAGTGCCCTGAACTGCAAAAGGATAACCCAATAGTCCCCTCTACGGAATGAAGTATGTTATATCCACCTCAATTCCCGACCACCACCCCTAAGAGTGTCTTGAACTTATAGATATTTAATTATAACATTCAGATGGGTTTCAAAATCAACGTATTTTTTTAACTCCCTTTATTATTTCTGTTCATTCCGTATCTGTTATCGTGTGCAGTAGTTGGCACTATCGTGAATTTTTTCCACTTAGAACAAAAGATTCTTTTCGTGAAAAGTTTTTAAATTTTCATGAAAACTGTACGAATTTTCGCGAAAACTATCTGCTTAAGTGAATGCAGAAATATGCCACCATACCATACATTAGATAAGCTTGTACCTTCTTATATTTGTGACACAGTTGAAATTTGTGACAATACATACTATAGCCGTCGTTCTAAAACAAAATTTGATCTACAGCACCTTCGACCAAAAACAAATTTTCTTAAACGTTCGTTGTAGAAATTTGGAAAGATATACCTTACACAATTAGAAATGCTAGAACGGTAAATTCATTTAAATATTTACTCAGACACTTTCTTTTGATTAATACAGCGTAGAGTTTCAATGTTATGTGACTGTTAACATGTGTTTATCTTCTTTACAAGTCTGCTCTATGGAATGACTGTGACATTTTCATTTGTATGAGTAAATGTTTTTTTTGTATTTGTTAGAGGGCCTCATTGAAAATAAGATTTGTATGTTATGTATGAAACTTAATGAGTCTTACCCTCTTTAAATAAAGAATTTATTATTATTATTATTATTATTATTATTATTATTATAAACCTTCAGTCAAGGGAATGATTCCTGATGTATCTGAAAAAAATTGTGTTAGATACTTCTCTCGCCATCATAAAGGAGGTGCGGAAAAGTATTGAAACGTCTGGAAAAGCTAGGTCTGTCTGAGGAATCCTTAAAGGCCTAGATCTTGGCAGTAGGCCAACGAATTTCTGTCTTCATTAGCGCATTTGGGGGCTTATCACTACCGCAGTATGGTTCTAACAAACAAGGGTCATTGTTTTTCCAACAAACAAGGGTCATTGTTTATTGTTTATAACCGGCGATTTTTATCCGCCATATTCCGAGTAAGCTGCCTTTGTAAGTTACGTGATTCCCGACACTGTAAGATTTAAAAGTCAATGTGCATTTGTTTTGGATATAAGGCATGAAAATGTATATTTTATGTAAATTATAATTGAAATTGATAATTCAGCATAGTTGAAACACAACAACTTGATTTTATCTTTTCATATTACATTCCGATAATGGTGTTTGGTATAAGGTTTGTGAGAAAACCATTTGCACATTCTTTTTGTATATACTGTATATAGAAATAATAATGGCAAGATCACCACCGATATGACCTTTTTCATTATTATGATATTAGCAAATATTGTTTATCAATAAAATGGAATTATTGCGTTTTCTCTATACTTGTGGTTTTATTATAAATATAAGTATAAATAATAATAATCTTACTGTTATTATTCTACATTCACTTAAGGAAAATTAATTTCTTTCAACTCCACTGAACACACCTTCGTTCATGATTATCTTCCAATTAGGTACTGTTACATAATCACTGACAAGACGCACGTAAGACTGAAGTTGTCTTTTGGATTTGGGGGTGGGGGAGGGGGCACTTATACAGTTGTGGGTCTAGGCCATTAAGCAGAATAAAAGGAGCATATAACAAAGAATATTGTTAACCTGAAAATGAAAATGCTTTGTCAAATTAGAGGCTATAATGTGTTCCAGTAACTTACAAAGAATACAAGTTAGAGAAATAGGCCGGTAATTTGCAGGATTGCTTTTGTCGCCCTTCTTAAATAGAGGAGTGACATTCGCCTTGGACCAGTCAGCTGGGATAGTGCCCGGGTCAAGGGACCTTTGGCCGAGCTTAATGACTAGTGGTGAGATTTGTTCACTAAGATTTTTAAGAAGGATAGGCTTTAGACCTTCGGGACCACATGCTTTGTCTATTTTAAGGGAAGAGAGGATTTTCTGAACACCATTTATGCCGATAGTGACCTTTGGCATTAGGGGATATTTTGGCTGGTAAACAGTTGGTATAGAGGGTAGAGACTGCACTTTCATTTTACAGAGTTGGCCTAATTTGAGAGGTGACATTGGGGTTAATACAGATTTGAATTGACGATTGAGGATATTGGCTTTCTTTTTGTCAACAGTATGAAGTTGACCTTTTTCTAGCAGAGAAGAAATGCCTCGGGAATCTTGCTTGGCATTTTTGGCAAAGGAGAAAAGTTTCTTGCGAGAGAGGTTTTGACCTGTTTTGGGATTATCCGGATCATCTTGACATTCAAGGACATAATCTATGTAGCTGTCATGTGCTTGTTTGATATTTTTCCTAACAAGATTTTTTAAAATTTATGTAATGTTGTTTGACCTTTGGATTAGTGCTATTTTTGACCTTTTGGAACATCTTATTTCGTTTTCAAATTTGACGTTTAATTAATGCTTTGGGTAACCCATGGTAGTTGGGGTCTTGAACCTATTCTCTTGGTTGGAATGAATATAGATTTATACCTTCAGATAGTACCTCTTTGAATTCTGACCATAGTCTTCAACTGACCTTGTGTTATAACCTTTAAACAGAGAAGGGGATTTACACTTTATGAACTGCTGAAATTTTGACCAGTCTGCTTTTTTATATAAGTGAACTAGGTGGGATATCATTTTATTGAACCTTGGCTTAAAATCTGTGTACACTTGTACTATATCATGATCAGAAATTCCCGCCGTAGTGTTAACATGCTTGACCAAAGTTGGGTTTGAGGTAAGGAAGAGGTCTAAAGTGTAGTTTAAACTTGTAGGAAGACTAACCATTTGTTGGAGGGAGAAATCATTAATAATAGAGAGAAATTCTTCACAAATTCTATTGTGAGAGCAGCCAGGTTTCTGAGTTGGCGTGCCCTCAGGGTCCCAGGACATTTTTGGGAAATTAAAGTCTCCGGCAATCCAAATTTTGCCTTTGAGTTTATCTATCTATAAATACTGCATGACACCCTTGCGAGTATTTTATGCAGGTGCGCGTCAGTGCATAAGAGTTTAAAAGCAGGAATGTACAGGAGAATTAAAGTAATACATAAAGTATTTGTGAGAATTTGAGAAAAAGCTGATAGTGCTAATAAAAAGGCGAAATGTACAGTAAAAAGATTAAAAACAGCCTGGTCACTCAGAAGTCCTGGCCCAGTTTGGTTACCCCTTGCCTAAACTGGTCCAGCGTAGGTGCTTGAGCAATGTCAGCCGGCAAAGAATTCCAGAGAATGATGGTAGCCGGGTAGAAAGAGATCTTGTAATAATTACAGGGTGTTTGAATTTGCCGGAAAGATTGGGAATGCATGTGTCTAGTGAGCCGGGTAGGAGATAAAATATAAGATGGCATTGGCACTGCAACCAGTCCATGGACAATCTTGTAAAACATCAGTAGCCTGGCATCATTTCTTCTGTTTGCAGGGGAACGCCACCCCAATTGCTTTAACATGTGTGTGACACTGCTGTAATTTGAATAGTCACTGGTGACCCATCGAGCGGCCCTGCGTTGGACCATCTCGATTTTATGTATGTTGAGCTGTGTATGTGGACTCCACACTGAGCTGCAGTACTCTAGTTGTGGTCTAACAAGGGTTTTGTAGGCAAATTCCCTAATATTTTGCTGTTTGGAGGGAATATTGCGCTTAATGAAGTTAAGTGTTTGACCAGCTGTTGAAGTGACCTGGTTTATGTGTTTGTTCCAGTTTAGATCCGAAGTGATGCTAACACCAAGGTATTTTGCATCACTCACGGTTTCTAGTATCTGCCCATGTAGTGTGTAAGTGGATTTGTAAGGGTGTTTAGTCTTGGAAATATTAATCACTGTACATTTGGATGGATTGAATTCCATGTCCCATGTGTGTTCCCATTTTTGTAACCTGGTTAAGTCCTCTTGCAGAGTATGTTGTTGTGTAACATTGTTGATTGTGATATAAACAGCAGTATCATCAGCAAATAACAGGACCTGTGAAACAATATTTTCAGGCAGGTCGTTTATGTATAGCAGAAAGAGAAGAGGGCCGAGGACAGAGCCCTGTGGGACACCAGATGTGACCGGGACCTCATCCGACTTATCACCATTGACTAAGACGGACTGACGGCGACTGATGAGAAATGATTTGACCCACTGTAGTGTACAGTCCTGGATGCCATGTTGGTGCAGCTTATATAGTAACTTTAGGTGATTAACCTTATCAAACGCCTTTGAGAAGTCGAGGAGTATTAAGTCTGTTTGGTGACCTTGAATTAAATTCCTGGATAGGTCCTCGACAAGTCCTAACAGTTGAGTTTCGCATGACCGTTTTGACCTGAAGCCATGTTGAAGGTGATAAAGTATGTTGTTGACCTGGAAATGTTTAGTGATGTTTGATGCGACAATGTGCTCCATAACTTTGCAAAGAACACATGTCAGGGAAATGGGTCTATAGTTAGCAGGGTTGCTTTTGTCACCCTTCTTAAAGAGAGGAGTGACATTCGCCTTGGACCAGTCGGAAGGAATAGTGCCTGTTTCTAGAGATTTTTGGAAAAGTTTGGTAACCAGGGGGGCTATTTGTACACTTAGGTTTTTCAGGACTACCGGTTTTAAGTTATCGGGACCGCAAGCTTTGTCACTCTGTAATGTGGACAAAAGCTTTTGGACACCATTTACACTGATGGAAACTTCAGACATTTTGGGGTATTGAGGCTTTGGGGCATTGCTAAACAGGTATTTAGTTTTCATTAAGCATAGCTGACCTAGTTTTAAGGGATTCATTGGAGTGAAGACGGACTGGAATTGGCGGTTGAGAACATTTGCCTGGCCCCTGCTATCTGTGATAAGGTTATCATTTTCCGATAGTGGGGCAATGCCTTGAGTGTCCTGTTTAGCATTTTTGATAGTTGAGAAGAGCTTTTTACGGGAGAAGTTTTGACCTGGTTTGGGGTTTAGTGACCTTGTCTAAATATTTTCGAAATTCCTTTAAACATTCCTCATCCTGCTCATATGGTCTGTAGTAAGATGCAATGTAATTATAAAGGGGCTTTGAACCTACCAATTCCAGTTTTAAGCATATGAGTTCACAATCTGTTTGTAACTCCTACGTTTCAGAGACCAATTTATGGATTTTGACCAAAATGAATACGCCCCCACCCGCTTTGCCTGTTTTCCTGTCTAGTGTAGTTAACCTAGGGAGAGGGATGCCCATAACACTCGCGAGAGGCGTGAGGCAGTAAATATAGATAGATAGGGGCAAATATTTCATTATCAGTGTGATTTGGTGTTAACCAGGATTCTGTACCAAAAATGATGTCCGGATTTTCATTTTGAAGTAGGCAGCTCGAACTTTTTGTTTGCGATGGATTGAAAATTGACGATGAGGGTCTTGAGGCCAGAAAACTTGATGAACTATTAACCTCTACATGCAGACTGTGCTAACACAATCCCAGGATTTAAATTTAGGTCTGGCTGTATTTGCGATCGGTAAATATATGTCAGTTATTTTATCTTTTAACTTAACTAACACGCTTTTCTAGGCACTCCTTGGCAACTTCCAGCACATGGCCATGACAGTTAAGTATTGACTGCTGGCCATTACTGTAATCGTTCTTATCTTCCCTTACATTTCTCAAAATTAAAAAAATTACAAATTCTTGCATGTCGGTAAATAGCTATACATAGCTAATGTTTTCCTGTTTACATATATGCACCGACTTTAAATAAAATTTGTATTGTATTGTATTGTATTGCCTCACCTGGCGCCACGGAAGCAACGTGCGTGCAAACGGCATTTATCCTAAACCGGAAACGTCGAAGGAGCGAGGCGCAGAAAAATCGAAAAGCAATGCCAAAGGTTGTCTCAAAGTCCCTTGTCTGTACCGATACAAAAGATGAAGAGGAATATCAAGGAGAAAAGCCATTGAATGTCTACTATTGTCTTTGTGGCCAAATGTGCTTAATACTTGGTAAATTATTTATTTGGAAGTGGCAGTGTCGAGTCAATTCGTTCCCCAGTCAACTCGTCCCACTTTTGGTAATTTCGTTCCCTCAAATTTGGTCAGTTCGTCCACTTTCTTGAAACATTCAGTCTGTCATTATATTTAGCTCATCTGTCACGTAGTGACAGGGTGAGCTTTTGTGATCGTTGGTTGTTCGTCCACAATTTCTTGTGAACACGATAGAGACCAAGCAATTTTGATCAAACTTGTATCAATTGGCATGATATCTCGGTTCCTTTCGAAAACTGGCCAGATCCCATCATGGGTTCTAGAGTACTTGCCCCTTAAAGGGCCAAAATTTGCTGTTGTGCGTTCGTCAACAATTTCTTGCCTGCACGATAGTGGTTTCATAAATTTATGATTTTATTTGAACCAAACTTGCACACAACTTGTATCACCATAAGATCTTGATTCCTTTCTTACCTCTAGACAAGCCTGTTAGGGGTTTTCAAGGGGTATGGACCTCCTTTTTTGGAGATAACATGGTTATTTCTATTTGAATTAACTTTTGTTGAAAATGAAATAACAAATAAGACTTAACCAGTGTTCACTTAAAACTTGTATCTAAATGGTTTACAGAGTGAGATACCAGCATTCACCCGATTGTTTACCTTCTCGTTCAAAACCTAAATAACAGAGGAACTCCAAGCAGGGTCCTGTGATATTTCCGATAAATTGCAACCTGTTCTGCGGTCATGTATAACCAGTCAGTTAAATCTAGCGTTAAAGTCTCGTACCAGAGATTCGAATAATAAGTAGAGCTATCCTACTCACCACGGTGTCGGTGTCGGCGTCACACCTTGGTTAAGTTTTTTGTACCGGTCCACTTTTTGACAAAGTCATTTGAGATAAAGCTTTGAAACTTTCAGCACTTGTTTACCATCACCATGACCAGTTATAGGCAAGAGTACATAACTCCATCAAGGATTTTGGCTGAATTATGGCCCCTTGTGACTTAGAAATCATTGTTAAGTTTTTCGTACCCGTTCATATTTTGACAAAGTCTTTTGAGATAAAGCTTTGAAACTTTCAACACTTGTTTACCATCACCATGTCCAGTTATAGGCAAGAGTACATAACTCCATCAGGGATTTTGGCTGAATTATGGCCCCTTTCACAGTGTACGAAATTCAGATTTGAATCCAATAGCCCGTTCGGGCTACCAGATTAAAAATTTTCCAAGCCCGACACCAAATTCACTAGCCCGAACTGTAAACACCTTAAAATACAAATTTTTGCACCATATAACATTTTGTTTTACAGACATCTCTATGCACGTTTGAAGCACAGGCACGGGTCCAGTGTTTATTTATTTATTTTTCTTTTTTTTCTTCTTTTTTTTAATATAAAAAATCCTTTTTTTCACACAATTAACCTTTTATATGTTAGTCAAATGAAAAAAAAATCGATGACAAAAAATCCGGTCACAGTATCATATACATTGAAAAGGTGAACTACGCGAGAGTAACGCTATGGGAAGCTACTCGGCAAACTTGTGGAACATTTCAAAATTGATGTTTATACACTTGCAGCCGCTACCTGCATGATTGCACCTTCGAAACATTTAAAGCCTTCCATAAATACTAAACTGACCCCACAAATTGCTTTGAAAAACACAGTACAAGTCTCTACGAGCGAAATATTTCAGTTATCCCCGGTGATTTCAATCCGGATAGCGGACGTGTTCCTGGTTTTTATCACTTCGTTTGGCAGCTGAAATCGTCGGGGATATTTGAAATATTTCGCTCCTAGGGACTTGTACTGTGTATTTCAAAGCAATTTATGGGATCAGTTTAGTATTTATGGAAGGCTTTAAATGTTTCGAAGGTGCAATCATGCAGGTAGCGGCTGTAAGTGTATAAACTTCGATTTTGAAATGTTCCACAAGTTTGCCGAGTAGCTTCCCATAGCGTTACGCTCGTATAGTTCACCTTTTCCATGTATATGATATTGTGACCGGATTTTTTGTCAACTCGCCAATTACTGCAACTCGGACTGTTGACAATTTGTAAGATGTAATACCGAGTGCTGAATACACATTACACACACGCTGATAGCATAATTTAAGCTCCACCTACTGCAGGTACTTGTGAGATTTTCGCGAGAAGTGTGAAAGCTAATCAAATTATCCGTTACGCTAGAGGTGATTGTATTCAGCCAATTAGAGCTGCGGTTACGTCTTTGACACTGTGTTTGACTGTCAACATGTAAGAGTGCAAAAACCAATAATTCCATAAGCGTTTCTCAGTCTGGAAAATCACGATGCAGTACTCGTTTAATTAAACAAATGAGGAAAATTCGGTAGCTCAGTCGGGCTTGTACCTGTGGAAAATCGGTAGCCCGAGCTGAAATTTGGTAGCCACGGGCTGTCGGACTACCGTGAATTTCGAACACTGCTTTCGACTTAAAAATCTCGGTTAAGTTAATCTCGGTTAAGTTTTTCGTACCCATTCATATTTTGACAAAAGTCTTTTTAGATAAAGCTTGGAAACTTTCAACACTTGTTTACCATCACCATGCCCAGTTATAGAAAAGAGAACATAACTCCATCGAGGATTTTGGCTGAATTATGGCCCTTTTTGACTTAGAAATCTTGGTTAAGTTTTTCGTACCCGTTCATTTTTTGACAAAGTCTTTTTAGATAAAGCTTGAAAAAAAAAAAAAAAATTATTTGATTACTTGCAAAAAATGTGACAAACAGTATGTGGGACAAACTAAGCAACCTGTATCAAAACGCATGAACAGTCACCGATTTGATATTAATAGTTTTACTGACCCTACTTTTTCCTCAATGGTTGCATCACATTTCAATTTACGAGATCATTGCTTAAAGGACTTTTCTTTTATGCCTATTGATGTTGTAAGAAATGACATTGATCGTCTCTGCAAAGAAACAGTGTGGATACATAAACTGAAAACGCTCTATCCAGATGGTTTAAATTCTAAAGTTTTATTTGATATTAATTGACCAATCAACTAATTGTATTGATCTACTTATATAGATATGTAATGCCGAGTATATCGTTGTTTTTTCCTATTTCTGTTTTTTATATACATAAGTATAGGAAATTTTGTATAAACACTATCCGACAATTTACTCGGTATGTTTGTTAAATCCGTTTAAAGGAACGTTATTTTTAATTTATTTAACATTGTAAATAATGTAGATCTAAACTTTGTATACATTTTACCGCCTTTTTACGCGACGTTGTTTAACGACGTCACGTCCGTTGTTTTTATTGTTATTCTTCCCTGAGGAAGGCTTAACGCCGAAACGTTGGAAGTTAATAATTATCTATGAACAAACGCTACACGTGTTGTTGTTGATTTTTCTTATTTTTTCTTATTTGTAGATAAAGCTTGGAAACTTTCAACACTTGTTTACCATCACCATGCCTAGTTATAGGCAAGAGAACATAACTCCATCAAGGATTTTGGCAGAATTATGGCCCCTTTTGACTTAGAAATCTGGCTTAATTTTTTCGTACCAGTTAATATTTTCTGTAAAGTGTTTGACATATGGCTTTGAAACTTTTATCACTTGTTCAGTATAATAGTCTCTATCTGTAGGAAAGAGTACATAACTCTGTCACCTATTTTGGCTGAATTATGGCCCTTTTTGGACTTGGAAATTTGTTCTGTTTTCATACAACTTTACAAGTCCACGTTTTGTTAAAACTATTTGACATATTGCTTTTAAACTTTGAACACTTGTTTATCATCATGATTTCAATCTGTTGGCAAGAGTACATAACTCTGACAACTATTTTGGCTGAATTTTGGACTTTGAAATTGGTTCACACATTGCCATTTAGTGCAAGACTTATCGAAATCCACAAATACAAGAACATTGTTTGTCTAATCTTTTTTTTTCTTTTGTCTGAATATCTGTGGTAATATTTTGAGCCCATTCTTCAATCAATTCTTCGAAGAGTCGAGCGCGCTGTCACGACTTAAGGGAAAATCGGTTTCAAATAACCAGAAAAATCTCCATAAACAAATAAAATGTGCACTTATTGACCAGTTCAAGGAGAGCTGGCATGAGCAACTTCAACAGTCAAGTAAGGGACTTACTCTAGCTTTAAAGAAATCCATCAGTTTGAGCCATATCTTTTTGAAACTTGAAGAATAAGAATATATAGATATTTTTAGATCAGCCCACCCACTTAGCTCAGTAGGTTAGAGCGTCGGTCTACGGACCACAGGGTCGCGAGTTCGATCCTCGGGTGGGACGTATGTTCTCCGTGACTATTTGATAAACGACATTGTGTCTGAAATCATTAGTCCTCCACCTCTGATTCATGTGGGGAAGTTGGCAGTTTCTTGCGGAGAACAGGTTTGTACTGGTACAGAATCCAGGAACACTGGTTAGGTTAACTGCCCGCCGTTACATGACTGAAATACTGTTGAAAAACGGCGTTAAACCAAAAACAAACAAGATATTTTTAGATTCAGAACTGCAAATCATTCGTTTCCTATTAAAACTGAAAGGTATGACTGTGATGGAACCCCAGTTAATAAGAAAAAATGGTTGTTTGAAAAGAGGGGACAGACTGACCCAAAAGAGGACGAGTTGATTGGGTGATGAGTTGACTCAACCATGAAAGTTTTTCTCTGTCTGTTCATAAAACTGAACAAAACCAGTGTTTTCCTGCCAGTTAACAATATTAGATATCTCACTAAACCCTCGTTTTTGAGCTCTTGTTTGATACATATACAATTTGTTATTCGGGTGGAACTTTAAAAAGCAAGAAGGGTGTTCATGTGTCGACAGTGTTAAATTTGATTTGATTAAATCAATTTGTTCGGTTTTGCAATGTAATCGAATCCAGTAGTGCCAAATGTATTGCAGAAAAGATAAAAAAGCATGAATTTTGCAGCAATGCTGCTAAACATTACCTTGAATTTGTGAATGTTTTTCCAGTTTAATTTGAGAAAATATTACAATTGTGGACCCTAATAGAATATAGAAAGCCAATCCTGTGTCACAACTGAAAGCAACCATTGCAATTGTTTCATGTTTTGAAGATCATGTAAATGTTTACAAATTTCTGTATACATTGGAGCTTTACTAGAAGCACATAGAGTTGTTGTACTTTGATGTTGAAATGTTTATGCTTACAGATTGTCCAATTGAGAAGTTACCATTACGTCCGAGAGATGGTGCCCGTGTTATAGATGGTGCAAAACATGCCTACAAGATGACGTGTGACCCTGATGAAATTGTGTACCTACAAAGGTATAATGGATTTTATTTTTGAAATGACGAAGGTGTTTAAAGGCATCTTCTCAGAACATTTATCTCAAGTCATGGATTTTTTTTCCTAAAAATGACATTATTAAAATAGCTATACTATCTTATTCAAGTTACCAGTATGGAAATGACTCCTGGTATGAAAATGTAGCAGCAATACTTTATACTGGTATTTTCATACACTCGTTTCTATTTCCAGACCTGCTGGAATTGAAAAACAGTACAGACAGAAATGCAAAAGGTAATTGTAGTTTCTAATAGATTTAAGAAATAATAATAAGAAGAGATAATATAATAATATATAGCAGAATCATGGAGTAAGTTTTGTTATTTTTTCTAGTCATTTGGTATCATGTTGAACATTCAATTTTACTTTAATAGAATTCTGGTTTTTAAGCCAGTGCTAGGGGATGAGAGGGTTGTTGCATATTTCGAGTCTGCTGTTATGTTGCTTGGTTGGGTTCTGTGCTTCCAAAGGATCTTTTCACAGATTTTATTAATATATTTAATCTGAATGAAAATGTTATACACTTGTGAAACTATTTGAAATTTTCATGAGGATATAGCATGAGTAAATTATTCTGCTTTGCGTAAGTTGTAAAACTGATGAGTGTTGAATATATCTAAAACATTGCTATATATTATTTTGATTCTTGTATGCCTTTCATATAAAAAAGTGGATGAAATAGAGAAGCATCAGGGTCCTCCCCAGGCCCTTTCAGCCGGGCGCCGCGCCCGGCTAAAATATCTTAGCGCCCGGCTATAAAATTTCAATATGTAAATGTTCATGTATACATTTTATCACCTGTAAACATAACCAGGTGCTGCATATATCTATGGTGTCAAATAGTAGGTTGATATGATTACACATCTGGCAGAGTAATTTAATGCTTAGAAGTCTAATAAATATTTTTGTACACCTTATAATAGATTCCGAGTGACTGTGCTATTTAAGTGTAACTTGGTTCTGTTGTGAAATGCCTCATAGAGTTGTTGTATTTTCCATATAACAATTACCTACATTGTTAAAGGTCCTTCCAAATATTCTTTTTAAGTTGAAAAAGCAGTGTCAGTCTCTTGACATTAAATCACTTGCTTGTACTGCTTTGTTTTAAGCCTCTCATTCACTTAAGGTAGTTTTATTGAAAATGGATGGTTCCATGCTATTGCCCGTGTGTTGCGAAGATGTGCTGCTAGTGTTTCTGGCACCATAAAATGCATAATTTCATGATGTGACCTTACATGTCATTTATCCCACATAAGCTGTGAAATGAAATAAATGGGGAAATTGTATATTTAATATATTTTTACAACTCAACTTCAAGAAGTTAACATCGTCGCGTGAGTGGAACGATGCTCTATCTACCATTTTTTAAACGTGGCGAAAATCGCTTCCAAAGTTTAACTCTCGTCCAGTTTCTTTATTTCTGGGCAAAAAATGGTGATAAATATATCTACTTATTCCTTGCGCTTAGTTCTTTCAGACTGTAAATGCTTTTAAATACATTTCGTTTTTACTTTTCTGCATTTATACATTTTTCCCTTTGGAGATAGAGCAAATTTGACAAAAATAGAAAAAAATGTTAAAGGTGTATTGCTCTATCGGGAGATAGAGCACTGTGAATTTACAAAATTGGACATAGAGCAAGATAATATTTATTACAATTGTATATTGAAAATAGTGCGAGAGCTCTTAAACAGTAAATAAAGTCATTGAACTCATTTTGAAATTAAAGGAGGATTGGATTTGGTTTTAGTATCATCAAACTGACATAATATCATAGGCCATATTGCAACTTTCAAGATTTTCTTTGAGAAGGAGGCATTATTTTTGGCAGGCGCGGATACCTGGGTATATGACTTTCTTCGTGTCAACTGGATGGCTTCCTCACATGAAAAAAGCGAGGTTTCAAACAGTGGTGAGGGGCAGGCGTTCAAAGTCAGAAGATTTGGACTGATTTGCCAATGGTTTTACCATGCTGTCCGTATTGTTCAGGGTTAACTGAACTGCTACGCTATAGACATAATTCGCTGTTAAACTAGACACATTGGTCCTACTTATTTACAGATGGGTATTCGTAAACCATATCGTAGTATTGTGTTAAACAACAACAGAAATATTTTGAAGTTTAATCACTCAATAACCCAATAGTTATTGTCAGCAATGAACAAAGATCTAAAATCTTTTTTAGTCGTAACTATTCTATTTGCCAAATACAACTAGCTTTTCATTACGCTGAGTAAGATTTTCCGTGTTTTGTTATCAGTTGGCATTAAGGTTGACATAATACTAAGCATTATAACAATACCTAATGACATTGTCTTTGCAACTGAATATTCTCAGTAATAACTTTATTCTTTCACAAAACGACAGTTTTATATTATGTTCAATTTTTGCATGTAACTGCACTTGTCAGTCATACCAGTTCTCTTTTACACAACACAATCAATGTTATATTCATGTCTCTTTTTAGCTATTAGTATAGGTGGATTGTACGGCATCCATCGTCCGTCTTCCTACGTCAACATTGTACTTAAAATTTTTCTCCTCTGAAACTACTGGTTACATTTATACCAAAACTTGGTCAGCAGAATTTTGGGATAGATCTCTATCAAGTTTGATCAAATGGTTAATCTTGGTCCCTTTAAGGGCAGCTACTGCCAGCTCTAGTAAAGAAAAAATAGGAAAAACATTTAAGGAATTTCTCATGAAACGCTTGATGGATCTTTATCAAACATAGTCTGTAGCATCATTATAACATCCTCCCCCAAACTGGTTCAGCTGGGGACGATTGGCCCCTTTGAGGGGTTACCATAGCTAAAATTAGAAATTCCCTTAAATGATTTTATCTCATAAACCACTCAATGGATCTTCTTCAAACTTGATTTGTAGCATCATTATAAGAATCTTCACCAAAATTGTTTTGTTAGGGGCACTTGGTCTGTTAGAGTTCAAAACAGAAATACCTTTAAACGACTACTCATGAACCATTTGATGGATATTCACCAAACTTGGTCTAGAGACCAGTATAAGGTCCTTTCTCAAATTTGTTTGATTAAGGGCACTTTTTAATAGAAATACATTCTGGTCATGAATCGCTGGATGGATCTTCATCAGAGATGGCCGATGGCATCATTAGAGGGCTCTATCTCAATTTTATTCAAACGGAGACTGTTTGCTCATTCTATGGCCAAAATCAAAAATACCATTAATGACTACTTCTAATGAACCACTCAGTTGACTGTCATCATTCTCGGTCCGTAGCATCATTATATTGTCCCCTCCATTTTTTTAATTGTGGGATGGGGGTGGGGGAGCGCATGGCCCTCTAAGGGGCCACTAGACCTAAAGCTACAAATGCCTTTATATGACTACCTCTCAACTGCTTGATGGATCTTCGTCAAACTTTTATCAGGCCCTTTAACTAATTTATGCAATTAGTGCGGCCTCTTTTGGGGCTGCTAGAGGTGCAAAATAGAGATACCTTCTACTAAATTCCTCTCTAACTCCTGAAGGGGTCTTCATAAAACTTGTCCGGAGCATCATTATAAGATCTTTTATCATGCTATGTCTTATATCAAATCTATTCATTTTAGGGGCCACTAGAGTTGAAAAAGAAATAACTTTAGATGATTTCTTTCGATGGTTATGTGCGTTGGTGCGTGACAGCAAAATGATAATAAAAAACTAATGAACAGGTTAAAGGATTTTCACCAAACCAAGTTAGAAGCAAAGTCAGATGGTTAAGGCTTTCTTCAATTGAAGGACTTAGGCCCATTTAGGCCTCTTGTTAACTTTTCACATAATTCTGACAATTAAATTAAGGCTCAAAGATATTACATCGCAAATAATATGTCCCGGTCATACCTTTCATACTAATCTTATTGTATGTATTCCATTTAGTTTCTGCATGTTGTTCTCAAATCTGGTGGCATACATTTCAACTATAATACTGAGTATCATAACAAGAATTCATAGCATTTATTTTGCAACTAAACATTTGTAGTCACAGCACACATGTTTTATATTTAGTACAGTTACATCATGTGATACTTTAATAGTTGTGTGGCATTGATTTTGATTCACACCAACCATTTGTAATAATTGACTACTTAAAATTCTAAGAAACATATATATCAATTCTCTCTAACAAACACAATCGTTTTTTATATTCCTTACAGTTTCTTCATGTACGTACTTTCATTTAGTGAGTTGAATTTCAGCATTGCATTCCTTGTTTGATATTTGTCGTTGTTTTTTAAGTATTTAATTTTCGATTTTCTCTGTTGTCAAGGGTTGCAAGTTTAACGATATGATTTTTGCGTCTGGAAGTAGGGATAGTGTACTGCTAGTTTTTGTTGTCTTACGAATACTGCATTCAGCAAAATTTGCATAGTTAAAAAAGTGATCAACAAGAAAATTAGTTAGCGCCTGACTGTAACTTTGTAAAGTAAAATATGTTCTGTTTTTGGTTTTATTTCTACTGCTCTTAATAGACAATTACTTACTATCACAAATTTGCTTCTTGGAAACATGTTTGCAAATACTGTTGTTATATTCAGTGGTATTTCTTAAGATACAGCTTCAGAATGACGAAAATATTTTCTGTCCGAAATACACATCAATAAGGTTACGTTTTCTTGCTCCAGAACGATAGAGCTCGGCGAGACAAACAAAATGATGTAAAAATCTCATTTTTTCAAAAAATGGAGATAGAGCACTATAAGAATCAGGCGACGACATGATGATGATAATGACACAACTCCTTTGTTGCAGATGTGGTTTATGGATAGCCTACCACCACCAGGGTAGAAGTACAGTTATGTTTATTATAGATGGTTCTATGAAGACAGAAGGCGTCAAGAAAGATGTCTATAGTCAGATTGCAAAACCAAAGAAGGTAAGCTATTTGTAAACTTGCTTATGTCCTAATTTTTGAAGTCATTATTACCGACAGTTTAAACATTAACATGGTCAGCCTGGGAACTGGAAATATTTGTTTAAAGACCCATACATGTTAAGGGTATCTGCCATAAAGTTTAGTTTAAAACAAATGAAAGGAACCATACATGATTATGGGGCCTATATGGCCAAGTGGTTTAGGTCACTGACTTTGAATTACTTGCTCCTCGGCTCTCTGTGTTGGAAACTGTTCCTGGAGAGTAGGATTCTTTCATATGAGCCAGCTGACTAATATTTGGTACTTAGGTGCCTGTATGTGTCAGAAACACTGGGCAGAGGATGTTAGAGATCAAAGATCAAATAGATCAAATAATATCTACTCAATATTAATATTTTCTTAACCACTCAAAGGATTTTCATAAAACTAACATCATTTATTAATCTAATCAAGATGACGTGAAAACTGCCCAACCAAGGTCACTAGGCTCAGTGTCAATGTTGGACTTGAAGGTCAAAGATCATTATCAGAACATTTTACTTTCCATATATATCAAACGGGCATATGGGGGTATTACTTTCCTTTAGTGACAGTTCTAGATTTTCTAGTCTTGTCTACTTAGTGCAAACAATGCTTTTATAAGCATATTCAAATAATTTTGTTCATACTTTCACTGTAACAAGAGAATTCAATATTTAATAATTACTTAAAGGTGAAATAATATGCATAATCAGTTCTCGTTTCCAGTCCCCTATTTCAGTACACAACATGTTCTCACCTCTGTATGTGTGTTCTTTGGAGATGATTTACATGTGAATTTAATTTGCAATGAAATGCTTTGTAGTCTGAACTGTTTGAAGGGAATGAACTCATTGGCTACTTTAAAGACTAATTATAAAGATTCAACATTTTCTTTACAGGTGACATTGACAAAACACACAAAGAATATGGGCAAGTTCAGTTCTGTTACTGTGTCAACAATGGAAGATGAGGAGGAGGAACTAGAAGCTGTAAGTGTTGTATTTACTACATAGTTATCAGCATTGAAAATACCAGGTTAGTGTGCCTGTGGTTTAATGTTTTCTGGAGGAAAGAATTTTAATGAATGCAGTTCTGATTTACAATTTAAGAGATAAGATTAATATTTTTATATAGAGAAACTTACGTTTAGTTACTTAGTATGCTGTACACTCTGTAGAAAAACAAGTTTGTCATCAATGAATGAAAATTGATGAAAAAACTTAAGTTTTGTGTGTGGGGTGGGGGGGGGGGGTTGTGAATTGGTCAGTTTTGTCATTCAACCAGTTTGATCAAGACTGTATTCCTTACCGGAACTATGTATATGTGTTGTATTTACAGAAAGAAATTGCTGATTCCTATGCTGCCAATGCCAAGGTCATTGAGAAACAGATGCTGAGGAAAGGAATGAGCAAGCGTAAACTAATGGAACAGGTCTGTAAACCACCTCTATCATTAGCATAAATTATTTTAGGTTTAGGTTTCTCCAGGTAACAGATGTTGGTCAGCTGTTAAGTCCATTTCCAGTGTTTCACCAGAGAGGACTTATGGATTGCTTCCTGTCTGTCAGTTTCTAAGTCTGTAAACCTGTGTTACAAAGTGGGATCCTGTAATCATTTTTAAAGAACATATCTATTAATGAAACTTGGTACATGGCAATATGGAGAGTATGCATATTATTCTATTTGTTGCTGTGGTAGAATCTATGGTTGCTATGGCAACAAATAGTCCAAAAGTATGACATAAAGGTGGATTCTGCGGTAACTTCAAAAGTACAAGAGATTTATTTTTTTTGTTAAGCTTGATATGAATATATATGGGCAGTATGGCAGCAATTGTTGCTTTGGCAACAAAAAAGATAGAACAAAAAACATGACAAAAATTTGGATTCTTGGAGAAAGTAAAAATTGCAAGAGATTTATTCATGAAGCCTGGGACATAGATAGAAGGCAATGTGTAGAAAAAACAGGTCACTTTATTTTGGCAAATTAGCTGTTTGTTTGTCCATATGTTTGTCTATTTGTCCATCCCTTAGCAACAAAAGATAGATTCTCTGTTAACTTACAAGTACAAGAAATTTTTTCATGAAACCAGACCCAGATGGTAGGTTTAACTTACTTGAAGAATATGTACTTACTAAATACTCTTTGCCATGTAAAAATGTTGTTCCTGTATAGCATAGATAAGACAAATGCCCCTATCTGTAGGGAACCTATATTGCTTGGCATTTTCTGTTTGTTAGACAGGACATCAGGAATAGTGTACATAGGTCAGAAACAATGTAAATGCTACAAGTTAATAAGTAGAAAACAAAAGACACTACATGTATATTGACAGATTGAGCATTCATTTACTACTGCAGTTTTGTGAACTTGAAATTTTTTCCTCACAACTGAAAAGAAACCACTTCAGTGAAAAATTTATAGATAATTATAGAACTTTTCTGTGAAAGCAATATTGATGAAAGACGTCCTTTTTGTATGGCTGGATTGACTGGTTTACATATTCAGACTTGTGTTATCAGTGAAAATTCTGCCTTACCAAAAATGAATATTCATTACTATTATTTATAACGTATGCTGAAACAGACAATTTTATTATGTTGTAACATGATCTTGGCTTGAGTTTAAGCGTATCAGGGTATTAAATTTTTCATAACTTGACATTTTTGGTGACATATTTTAAAGAAAATGTGTACAGTAAATTAATGGTTTGACCAAAAGTAAATAAAGTAATATACACACTGTTGTATGCTCAGTTACTGATTTGGAAAGAAGTCATTTACCACTTTGTGCAATAACCGTAAATTTCCCAAAATGCAACCACTGCTGCAGTACCTTTCCTATATAAAACATCACCCAACCCGAAGGGAGGCATATTAGTTTTCAACTGTCCGTCCGTTCGTTTGTTCGTTAGTTCGTTAGTTCGTTAGTTCGTTCGTCACAACGTTAACTTATTGCATGAAGGCACTTTACTCGCGAACCACTGCACCCAGGACCTTCAAACTTCACATGCTGATAGTACTTATTGAGTACACGACCCCTACTGACTTTGGGGTCATAGGTCAAGGTCACCAGGTCAAAGGTCAAGGTGCTGCGGGGGCATTTGTCACCATTAGTGACAGCTCTTGTTGAGCTCTAGAAATAACTAAAGATAGATGCTACAAAAGGAACATGAACCAACTGTCTTATTGGTAGACCTGTACTCTACACTGTGCTAGTTGGACTTTTACAGAGCCTTATTCAAAAATAACAATTTATCTCAGGAAACTTGTTTGATTTTATGCTAGAAATTGTATAGAGTTGTGCTTATAAAATAGTTAAAACAGCTCTCAAAAAGTTTGGAAACCACAGTCACTGTGAATTTATGCAATGGCTTTCAGATATAACTTTGTTTGTTACTTTACAGGCGGAGGAGGAAGCAAAGAAAATGAGACCAAAAGGAACGTTGATAGACAAGTAGAGGGCAGTAACTGGCAGAATATTATACATGTGAGAAGACAGCAAGTGTTTCAATCAGAGAACAACAGTACCGTAGCAACAGTTGTGTTATTCTGTGATACCTTCATCCAGTTGTGATAATCCTACAATTTGCAACTTTGAGAATGGAAAAGTTTACAGCTTCGGGATGGAAGATAATGGTGTGGACAAGGGGGATAGATTTTCATGATTCAACAGAAAAGTTCTCAATGGGAAGATGAAGTAAATGAAATCAAAATAAGGATCTAATTTGGTCAATGTTATAGCATTATGATAGTTACGTATGTCATTATTATGATCACTAATTGGTTACAGGAAATTGAACATGTGAAATGTTTAGAATTAGTTTGAAAATATATTTTCTTTCCTGTATTTACTGATTGTACTAATTTGTGGTATTAGAGGGACATACAAACGTAAGTGTTTAATTCACCTTTTATATTGCAAGGATTTTCCTTTATTGCTCTTTCAGTGATAGGTCATAGTATTTCTGTTATACATCATTTATTATATATTTTAGTCATTTTAGGCCAAACGTTGTAAAAAAATGTAATATTGACTCCATTTAAAAGTTTATTCACTTGAAACTTTTGCAATATTTTGTTTTAGCTTAAGCAAACATGAGCAATTGTCCTGCAAAAATGACATATTTGCTTATAAAAAAAGGATTTTAAGAAAACTTGTACAATTCTAAAAGGTTACTACTACCAGCTCTGCAGACCTGTATAATAAAGTACAACATTTATCTAGATATGATAGAATAAAGAAGAAATTCATTGATTACCTGTTACAAATTTGGTGTTTCAAACAGTAGATCTTTTATCATTGCAGAATCTTCATTTTACGTTTGTTTTGTGGTAGACATTCAAATGTGGATATAAACTGTTTCTGCTATTCACATTGTATGTAGAGAATCATTTGCCACAGAATTATTATAAAAGTGCTGTCATGTTAAAAAAAGATATATAACTATATATTATTTTTCATGTGTGCTTTGCAAAATTGAAAGGTTTTTAAAGATTTTTTTTTCTACAAACTAACTTGTATATCCAAGTTAAACAACTCTTTATTTACTTAAAAAAATTGTTTGAAGGTTTGCCGAATGTATCAAGCCATATCAGTAAGTATCAAATCACGGTAATAAATGCATACTACAAGATTGAAACTTCTTACTAATTAAACATTCTAACAATGGTAATATAAATCATAAGAAGGAAAAGTGGAACACAGGACCAGACACGGAATGTAAATACTTACATTTAATCTGACTAGTTTTGGGCTATATTAGCCCTTCATCAAACTTATACATCTTATTTCTGTGGTTACCTTTTGAAATGATAGAATAAGCATAAATGTACAGTCAGTAACTGTTATGAAACATTTATATAGCAAATACAAAATAAGATCAGGCAATTTAATATATATATAGTAACTATTAACATTTAGATATTTAGTCAAATAATTGACTCAGTCATACAGTAAAAAACATACAGTATTCAACACTCTTGTGTTAAAAAAGATATTAATAATCAAAAGTTAAATGAGTCTTGGTTGATTTTTAGCTCACCTGAGCACAAAGTGCTCAAAGGTGAGCTTTTATGATCACCCCGTGTCCATTGTCGTCGGCGTCGGTGTCAACAATTTGACTGTTAACACTCTAGAGGTCACAATTTTGAGCCAATCTTAATGAAACTTGGTCAGAATGTTACCCTCAATAAAATCTTGGACGAGTTCGATATTGGGTAATTTGGGGTCAAAAACTAGGTCACCAGGTCAAATCAAAGGAAAAGCTTGTTAACACCCTAGCGGTCACAATTTTGGCCCAATCTTAATGAAACTTGGTCAGAATGTTATCCTTAATAAAATCTTGGATGAATTCGATATTGGGTCATCTGGGGTCAAAAACTAGGTCACCGGGTCAAATCAAAGGAAAAGCTTGTTAACACTCTAGAGGCCACATTTATGACTGTATCTTCATGAAACTTAGTCAGAATGTTAATTTTGATGATCTTTAGGTCAGGTTGGAATCTGGGTCATACGGGGTCAAAAACTAGGTCACGAGGTCAAATCAAAAGAAAAGCTAGTTAACACTCTAGAAACCACATTTATGACCTTATCTTAATGAAACTTGGTCAGAATGTTAATCTTCATGATCTATAGGTCATGTTCAAATCTGGGTCAGGTGGGGTCAAAAACTAGGTCACCGGGTCAAATCAAAGGAAAAGCTTGTTAACACTGTAGAGGCCACATTTATGACTGTATCTTCATGAAACTTAGTCAGAATGTAAATCTTGATGATCAACAGGTCAAGTTCGAATCTGGGTCATGTGGAGTCAAAAACTAGGTCACTGGGTCAAATCAAAGGAAAAGCTTGATAACATTCTAGAGGCCATATTTATGACTGTATATTCATGAAACTTAGTCAGAATGTTAATTTTGATGATCTTTAGGTCAGTTGCAATCTGGGTCATATGGGGTCAAAAACTAGGTCACCAGGTCAAATCAAAAGAAAAGTTAGTTAACACTTTAGAGGCTGCATTTATGACCATATCTTAATGAAACTATC
Source organism: Mercenaria mercenaria (assembly GCF_021730395.1). Taxonomy (NCBI): domain Eukaryota; kingdom Metazoa; phylum Mollusca; class Bivalvia; order Venerida; family Veneridae; genus Mercenaria; species Mercenaria mercenaria. Next base: position 8,555,518 of record NC_069378.1, read on the forward strand.
TTGATGATCTTTAAGTCAATAGGTCAGGTGAGCGATACAGGGCCTTCATGGCCCTCTTGTTTTTATTATGCCCCCCTTCGAAGGAGGGGTATATTGTTTTGCAGATGTTGGTTGGTTGGTCGGTCCGTCTGTATGTAGACCAATCTGTTTGAGGATGATAACTCAAGAACGCTTTGGTCTAGGATCATGAAAGTTGATGAGAGAGGTTCGTCATAACCAGAAGATGACCCCGCTTGATTTTGAGATCAGTAGGTCAAAGGTCAAGGTCTCATTGACCCAGAACAGTAAAACAATTTCCGGATGGTAACTCAGGAACGCTTGGGCCTAGGATCATGAAAATTGATAGAGAGGTTGTTCATCACAAGCTGTTGACATCTGTTGATTTTAAGATCAGTAGGTTGAACATTTAAACGGTTTCCGGACGTAAACTTGAGAACACTTGGGCCTAGGATCACGAAACTTGATGGTTGACCATGATCAGCAGATGACCCCTATTGTTTTTGAAGTCAGTAGGCCAAAGGTCAAGGTAAGCGACCCAGAACAGTTAAAGGTTTTGGAATGGTAACATAAGAACTCTTGGGCCTAGGATCATGAAAGTTGATAGGGAGGTTGATCATGACCAGCAGATGACCTCTATTGATTTTGAGGTCAGTGGGCCAAAAGTCAAGGTCACATTCACCCGGAACAGTTAAAACTGTTTCCGGACGATAACTTGAGAACGCTTGGGCCTAGGATCACAAAACTTTATAGGCAGCATATGACCCTATTGATTTTGAGGTCAGTAGGTCAAAGGTCACATTAACCCAGAACAGTAGAACTTTTTTGTACATTGACCAAATAATTTCAGTTCTTTGTGCAATTACTGAATGTATCAAGGGGGGCATTTTGTGTTCTACGAGTTCTTGTTTTCACATTGTTGTCCCTTTTTGATGCAAGACATTGAAAGTTTGTAAGAAAATGTTTACAGTTTGCAGCTACATAATTTTATGTATCAGTGACATCATGTCATAACAGTGACATAATGCCACTGACATTATCACTGTGTAAACTCAAGGAGTATGTGTTATGGACAGTTCTTGTTTCCTTCACTTTCTCTTTCCTTCTATTTCTCAGAGTGTGGTATTCCAAAAAGGGCTTCATCAAAATGATCCCATTTCTTTTCAAAAGAGTAGAAGTAGTGTGGGTTAACATGAGAAGTTTCAGAAAAAACATGTTCACTGCATGATTTGTTTATAAAGAGAATGATATGAGGAATTAATTTACTCATGTTTCCTAAGTCTTTATACATCCTTGTATAAAAGCGAGATTATTTGTCATTTTGCTCATGTATGTTGGCAGATTGATAGACCAGATCAATTCTTGTGTAGTTTGACCTATAGCCATCATACTTCATAATGTGATATCATTGACAAGTATGTCAGCTATTATGATTTGCCATTCAAAGTTGCAGTGACTTTGAAATGAAAATTCTTTAATTGCAGGACATAAAGTTAAGAAATTTCACAGAATTGTCAGTGGTCTGAAAATAACCTCTATGTGAAGTAGTAACATTTTAAAGCTATTTCTGTTGAATGAGCAGTCAAGGACGTACTTCTTAAACTTGGTAGTGTATTTGTCATTGGTATATGAATGCCCAGAAAGGCTGATATGGAGAGCATGCATATTTTACAAGAAGTTCATGTCGCTGTGTAAGTGATAAGGATTAATTTCTTAGCAGCTTCAAAAGGTTGTCATTAGTGATGAAACATTTTGAAGCATCTGAAACTGTAGTTTCAGTTGTTGTTGTTGTCTCTTCCTCTGCTGTGTGTCATGTTGAAGGTTGTTTTTGCTCTTTTCAAACTTCTTAGCTCGCCTGAGCACAATGTGCTGGGTGTTAGCAGTTGTTATCATTCACTGTCCGGTTGTTAATCGTTTCCTTTAAATATCATCTCTGAAACCACATGTTGGAGCTTGATGAAACTTGACATGGATGAACCTAGGATGGCTTCCTGTCAAAGTTGTTAAGACAGTTTTACTTTTCTGCACATAATGGCAGTCAGAATTAAGAAAAAGAAAACTTTTCAAATGCAATCTTTGTACTATTTCAATTTTGAAATAAGTTCACAGTCACTGTGGGTGACTGAAATAGTGTTTTTCCAATGACAAATATTTACAAAATGTTGAAAACAGGTCTTCTACAGAAAAATATCTGGTCAAGTTTCAAAATAATTTCATAGAAATGTTCTAGTCATGAATTCTTTTTATCTCTGAATCGGCAGTCCATAACGACATTTCATGGAAGTCAGTTAATCAAATGCAACAGTTTGTCAGATTGTATATTTGTTCAAATTTGATTCATCAGTAAAGACGATTAATCTGAAGTAATATTTTGTTGAAAAATGCCAGGAACTGTCATTAGGATTGTCTAACAACAACACTTAAAGCTGCACATTTCATTCATTCAATAGATAGCCAAAAGTTAATTGACACATGCACAAAATAAGTCACTGCTCTTGAAAAAGTACTTTGATATTTGATACAGTATACAATCCCTTTTAAGAAAAAAAACTGTCGTGGTCAGCCTTTTACCATGTTCAGCAGATTGTTATATTCATTGAAATGGTCTTTGACAAAACATGGTGCAACACCAGTTATCAAAGTAATTTGACTGAAGTGTTTCTTGGATGACTACCAAAGTTGTTACTTGTTTGAACTTTGAACCTGAAGTAAGCGATATAATGCCATCATGGACCTCTTGTCTTCTTTTTTATTGCAGAATAAAAAAAACAACACAAAAAAAGAACGTATTAAATGAATTTGATAAAAAATGAAAATAAGATAAAGAGATACAGATTACTCTTTGCAATTCCTGTAAATCTTGTTTCTCTCAGTCTACATGATAATAATAAATTAATAATAATTTATAGAAACATGCATTATTAGGCTATTACAAAGACAGTAGCACTGCATACACAAGAAGAAACTAGTACACATGTATAAGTACTCTACATATGCTATAACATGGCCTAGGAGCCACAGGTTTTAACATCTTTAATACCAAGCAGAAGTATAAGTTTGAGATGATGTATATATATCCCACCCCAACTATTTCACAAATGGAATGGGTATTAACTGGACAATATTTCTTTACCAAGTTTTGTTTTGATAGAAACTTATTCTGTGTTTATTTATTAAATGATCCAAACATTTTTCCTCTTAAAATATTTACAACTAAAATGTGCAAATATGTTGCCAGTTAAGAAAATGGATTTGTATGAATTTTGGAAAATGATAAAGATAATGCTTTCAGGTGTTTCTAAACTATTTACAAAATGGATGCCAGTATGCATCTGGTAGAGGTTGAAATGGAAATTACGCTGTGAGCAATTATTGTGTTTGCTTTGTTTATCAGAATACATAGATATTTTCAGATATTGTGTATTTGTTTATACTTTCAGTTGAGGATATTATAAATTTTTGTTTATTTTACTATGGTGTAAACAGATTCATTTAAGATCTTGTTTGAGAAGTATAAGAGAATTTGATTGTACAATATAAAACAAATTTTCTTTCTCTTTTCTGTATTCAGCTGGATAGCTCATCCAGGGAAAAAAATTATATTTGATATTTTTATCAGGGTTGCCACTTACCTGGAACAGTTGGGGGAAAATGATTTTTTTTCAAGGTCAATAAATTGTCAGGGAAATCTTGATAATGGTCAGTGAAAAATGAAATTTTAGAAAAGTCATGGAAAAGTCTTGGAAAATAAAATTCTTGGTCCATGTTTAAAATGTACAGTGGCTGTGGCAGCCTTCAAGCAGTATTTATTAGTATTTCCAAACACATTTTGGTGTTTGTGTATAAACATTATTTAAATGTGTTTGAATCAATTTCGTTTTATGTTAATTTTTGGAATTTTGAAGACTGAAAGACTTTGTTACCCTTTGCCTCCAAAGCATAAATATAAAAGGGTGGATTGGACAGCTGTAGGGGGGGGCGGGGAGGAGGCCGGAAAAATATGGTGGTATTGGTCAGTGAAAAGTATGGTTTAGTCAGGGAATTTCATTTTCTCAATTAAGTGGCACCCCTGTTTATGTCCCCATTGGAAGAAGAGTTATATTGTTCATGGCAGTCTGCCTATCAGTCTGTTGGTTCAAATAGAAAATGCTTTGGCCTATTGTAGAAGGCATAATTATGTATTTTACATAGCTGTCATTCAGTTTGAGACTACCAGATATTGTAGTGATATATTTAAATTATTCATGAGTAATAAATGTTATGATTATTTCAGAATAGTTGTTGGTTGTCATTCTGTTACGGAATTTTCATATTTTTAGCTCATCTTAATATTGTTCATGGTGAGCTGTTAGTATAGATGGATGGTCTGTCGTTACACATTCACATTTTTACTTTTAACATCTTGTATACTACTGGTCAAGATTACACCAAGCTTGACAGCAGCATGCTTGTCTGTTCAAATAGTTGATTTACCCTACTTAGAGGCCGCCAGAGCTAAAAATAGAAAGATACTTCCATGGTGATATAATGGTCAAATTTGACAGCATCACGTCATGAATAACTTAATGGATCTTAACTTGGCCTGTAGCATTATTGTCTAGACCTCACGCAAGTTCAGGTTGACCTCATTTAGGGTAGCCAGGGCTGACAATACTTTTCATGAACGGTTAGATAGATCTTCACCAAACTAGACTGTAGCGATTCCTTGTATGCAGTATGCAGTTCTCTAAAGTTTGTGCAAATGGTTCTGCTCAACTACCAGAGCTAAAAATGCTTTCAAACTTAACACTTCTTCAGCATCATGAGGTGATCTCTCAGGATAAGTTACATAACTCTTTTATAGCTTTTATTATGTCTCCAACACCAAGGTTTGATTTACTTCTGTCTCTGTGTGTCGGTCCGTCTGTCACAAATCTTGTTCGCTCTCCAAGTTGAACATTTCTAATGTGATCTTCACCAAACTTGAACAAAATGTGTTTACCAATAAGTCCTCTGCCAAGTTCGATAACCAGCCAAATCGCCAAGGCTCTTTAGATTTATGGCCCTTGAATTGCCGAAAATCGCTCTGGCTTTGGGGGCAGAAATGGCTCGTATACTATTAATCATGTGAAAAGTAGTATACGAGGCATTTATCTCCCCCACACCCCCCCCCACCACCCAAGACCGAATTATGTCCGATGATTAGGCAGTTGGGGTCTTGGTGCATGGTTGAGTCATATACTACTCTTCATATGATTAGGCAGTTATGGGAGACATGATTATTCTTTTCTCAAAAGCAGCTCAAGTTTTATTGTTGAGCCCGCTTGCAGAAGCGAAAACATAGTTGTTCAAATGGCTGTTCAGTGAATGTGTGTGCGTGCGTCTGGACAATAACTTTGACATGCATGGAGCAATCTTGTTTATATTTGGCATGAATGTTAACCTCAGTGAGACGTAGTGTCCTGTGCAAACCCCAGGTTCCTGTCTCAAAGGTCAAGGTCACACTTAGAGGTCAAAGGTCAGATACAAGAATGACTGTCCGAAGCATTTCTTTTTCATGCATAGAGTGATTTTGATATAACTTGGGACAAATGTTCATCACCGTTATGAGTGTCATGTGCAAGAACCAGGTTCCTAGGTCTAAGGTCAAATACAAGAATAACTTTGTCCGGAGCATTTCTATTTCATGCATAGAGGACTTGGCAGAATTTTTCACCATCATGAGATGGAGTGTTGTGTGCAAGATCCTAGAATTACTTCCCAGCGTTGTTACTATAAAAAGCTTATATTGTAACTTTTACTATTGGTCTTAGGGAAAAATCAAGACCATTTTTCTGTAGAACAACATGCATGTTACATCCAATTTTGAGATGTCTTTTGACCTATCTCCACTGGTAAGGATTTTTTTGTGGACTTAGAATATATTTTTTTAAGATTTACTACCGTTTGCTGTTACTCTAAGTAACTTATATTGTAACTTTATGCAATCTTTTTAGCTCACCTGTCACAAAGTGACAAGGTGAGCTTTTGTGATCGCGCAGCGTCCGTTGTCCGTGTGTGCGTGCGTCCGTCCGTGCGTGCGTAAACTTTTGCTTGTGACCACTCTAGAGGTCACATTTTTCATGGGATCTTTATGAAAATCGGTCAGAATGTTCACCTTGATGATATCTAGGTCAAGTTCGAAACTGGGTCACGTGTGTTTAAAAACTAGGTCAGTAGGTCTAAAAAAAGAAAAACCTTGTGACCTCTCTAGAGGCCATATATTTCACAAGATCTTCATGAAAATTGGTCAGAATGTTCACCATGATGATATCTAGGTCAAGTTCGAAACTGGGTCACTTGCCTTCAAAAACTAGGTCAGTAGGTCTAAAAATAGAAAAACCTTGTGACCTCTCTAGAGGCAATATATTTCACAAGATCTTCATGAAAATTGGTCAGAACGTTCACCTTGATGATATCTAGATCAAGTTCGAAACTGGGTCACATGCCTTCAAAAACTAGGTCAGTAGGTCAAATAATAGAAAAACCTTGTGACCTCTCTAAAGGCCATATTTTTCATGGTTGGTCTGAATGTTCATCTTGATGATATCTAGGTCAAGTTCGAAACAGGGTCATGTGCGGTCAAAAACTAGGTCAGTAGGTCTAAAAATAGAAAAACCTTGTGACCTCTCTAGAGGCCATACTTGTGAATGGATCTCCATAAAAATTGGTCAGAATGTTCATCTTGATGATATCTAGGTCAAGTTCGAAAGTGGGTCACGTGCCTTCAAAAAGTAGGTCAGTAGGTCAAATAATGAAAAAACGTTGTGACCTCTCTAGAGGCCGTATTTTTCATGGGATCTGTATGAAAGTTTGTCTGAATGTTTATCTTGATGATATATAGGTCAAGTTCGAAACTGGGTCAACTGTGATCAAAAACTAGGTCAGCAGGTCTTGAAATAGAAAAACCTTGTGACCTCTCTAGAGGTCATACCCTTGAATGGATCTTCATGAAAATTGGTTAGAATGTTCATCTTGATGATATCTAGGTCAAGTTTGAAACTGGGTCACGTGCCTTAAAAACTAGGTCAGTAGGTCAAATAATAAACAAGAGGGCCAAGATGGCCCTAGGTCGCTCACCTAAGAAACACTCCATAACAGTGTAAAACAGGTTTGACCTAGTGATTTCATGGAACCAAATATTCTGACCAATTTTCATTAAGATTGGACCAAAAAATTGGTCTCTTGTGATAAAACAAGCATTTTCTTAGATATGACCTAGTTTTTGACCCTAGATGACCCATGTTCAAACTCGACCTAGATTTTATCAAGGCAATCATTCTGACCAAAATTCATGAAGATCAACTGAAAAATACAGCCTCTATCACATACAGAAGTTTTTTCTTTGATTTGACCAAGTGACCTAGTTTTTGACCTCAGATGACCCATATTCAAATTCGACCTAGATTTCATTAAGGCAATCAACCTGATCAAATTTCATAAAAATCAATTGAAAAAGAACAGTCTCTATCGCATACACAAGATTTTTCTTTAATTTGACCTAGTGACCTAGTTTTTGACCTCAGATAACCCATATTCAAAATCGACCTAGATTTCATCAAGGCAATCACTCTGACCAAATTTCATGAAGATCAATTGAAAAATACATCCTCTATTGCATACACAATGTTTTTCTTCGATTTGACCTAGTGACCTAGTTTTTGACCCCAGATGACCCATTTTTGAACTCGGCCTAGATTTTATCAAGGTAATCATTCTGGCTAAATTTCATGAAGATCAGTTGAAAAATACAGCCTCTATTGCATACACAAGGTTTTTCTTTGATTTAACCTAGTGACCTAGTTTTTGACCCCAGATGACCCATTTTCGAACTTGGTCTAAATTTCATCAAGGTAATCATTCTGACCAAAATTCATGAAGATCAATTGAAAAATACAGCCTCTATCGCATACACAAGGTTTTTACGTGATATGACCTAGTTTTTGACCCCAGATGACCCATTTTCGAACTCGGCCTAGATTTCATCAAGGATATCATTCTGACCAAAATTCATGAAGATCAATTGAAAAATACCGCCTCTATCGCATACACAAGGTTTTTCTTTGATTTGACCTAGTGACCTAGTTTTTGACCCGAGATGACCCATTTTCGAACTCGGCCTTTATTTCATCAAGGCAATCATTCTGACCAAAATTCATGAAGATCAATTGAAAAATACAGCCTCTATCGCATACACAAGGTTTTTCTTTGATTTGACCTAGTGACCTAGTTTTTGACCCGAGATGACCCATTTTCGAACTCGGCCTAGATTTCATCAAGGTTATCATTCTGACCAATATTCATTAAGAAGAATTGAAAAATACAGCCTCTATCGCATACACAAGGTTTTTCTTTGAGTAGACCTAGTGACCTAGTTTTTGACCCGAGATGACCCATTTTCGAACTCGGCTTAGATTTCATCAAGGTTATCATTCTGACCAATATTCATGAAGATTAATTGAAAATTACCGCCTCTATCGCATACACAAGGTTTTTCTTTGATTTGACCTAGTGACCTAGTTTTTGACCCGAGATGACCCATTTTTGAACTCGGCCTAGATTTCATCAAAGTTATCATTCTGACCAATATTCATGAAGATTAAATGAAAAATACAGCCTCTATCACATACACAAGGTTTTTCTTTGATTTGACCTAGTGACCTAGTTTTTGACCCGAGATGACCCATTTTTGAACTCGGCCTAGATTTCATCAAAGTTATCATTCTGACCAATATTCATGAAGATTAAATGAAAAATACAGCCTCTATCGCATACACAAGGTTTTTCTTTGATTTGACCTAGTGACCTAGTTTTTGACCCGAAATGACCCATTTTCGAACTCGGCCTAGATTTCATCAAGGTTATCATTCTGACCAATATTCATGAAGATTAATTGAAAAATACAGCCTCTATCGCATACACAAGCTAAATGTTGACAGACGACGGACGACAGACGACGGACGACGGACGCCGGACATCGAGCGATCAGAAAAACTCACTGAGCATTGCTCAGGTGAGCTAAAAAAAACTTGTGACCTCTCCAGAGGCCATACTTTTCATGGGATCTGTATGAAAGTTGGTCTGAATGTTCATCTTGATTATATCTAGATCAAGTTTGAAATTGGGTCAACTGCGGTCAAAAACTAGGTCAGTAGGTCTAAAATTATTAAAATATTTTGACCTCTCTAGAGGCCATATTTTTCAATGGATCTTCATGAAAATTGATCTGAATGTTCACTTCTTTTGACCTCTCTAGAGGCCATATTTTTCAATGGATCTTCATGAAAATTGATCTGAATGTTCACGTTGATGGTATCTAGGTCAGTTTCGAAACTGGGTCACGTGCGGTCAAAAACTAGCCCAGTAGGTATAAAAATAGAAAAACCTTGTGATCTCTCTAGAGGCCATATTTTTCATGAGATCTTCATGAAAATTAGTGAGAATGTTCACCTTGATGATACCTAGGTAAAATTCAAAACAGGGTCACGTACCTTCGAAAACTAGGTCGATAGGTCAAATAATAGAAAAACCTTGTGGCCTCTCTAGAGACCATATTTTTCAATGGATCTTCATTAAAATTGGTCAGAATTTTTATCTTGATAATATCTAGGTAAAGTTCAAAACTGGGTCACATGAGCTCAAAAATTAGGTCACTATGTCAAATAATAGAAAAAACGACGTCATACTCAAAACTGGGTCATGTGGGAAGAGGTGAGCGATTCAGGACCATCATGGTCCTCTTGTTTTTTATGCCCCTGGCATTTTCTGATGCGGGAGGCATATAGTGATCATCCTATCAGTCCGTTCGTTCGTCCGTCCGTACGAGGTTAACCAAATGGGACCGTTTCGTCTAGCGTCAATACCCCTTACTAGAATGACTTGATACTAATGCAGATATAACTTGTGAACATTCCTCATCTTCAGACATCACCTGACCTCAGTTTGACCTTGACCTCATTTTGGACTTGGGTTGCTTTATATAGGCCATCTCTTGCTTAACCAAATGGGACCGTTTCATCCAGCATCAGTACCGCTTACAAGAATGAATTGATACTAATACAGATGTAACCTGTGACCATTCCTCATCTTCAAACATATCCTGACCTCATTTTGGACTTAGGTTGCTTTATATGGGCCATCACTTGGTTAACCAAATGGGACCGTTTTAGCATTAATACCGCTTACAAGAATGAATTGTTACTAATGCAGATGAAAACTGTGACCATTCCTAATCTTCAAACATCACCTGACCTCAGTTTGACCTTGTTTTGGACTTAGATTGCTTTGTATCGACAAGGATGCCACCGGGGGCATCAAGCGTTTATTGAACGCAGCTCCTTGTTTTTATTTGGCATAAATGTTTGCCTCAGTGAGACAAGGAGTGTCATGTTCAACTCCCAGTCGCCCTTACCAAAGAAAAGGGCCTGCTGTGTACTCTTGCTGAGTATATGTGGCGTACTTGTCGCATACATGACGTGTACTAAATTCTTGGACTTGAAATAGTATGCAGGATATACACCGCATATACACCAGTAGTACGTTTGTAGTACACTTTTGACATGCAAATGAGCTCTGCTGTGTACTACCTGCCGCTTACATGCTGCGAATATATAGTATGCAGAAAGTACACCGGAGAAATTTAGTACGCGGGAAGTACACCGGAGAAATAGTACACAGCATGTACGCGGCACATACACTTTTCACATGCAAATAGGCTCTCCGGTGTACATGCTGTGAACAAGGTGCAAATTATGTATTCTTCTGGTATTTTTTGCATTGATATATTCTTTACACGTTCAGTCAGTGTAACTTTGTGCAATTAGACATTTAGGCAATGGAATGCAATGTATTTTAAGTAAAGTAATGAACTTAAGTTTTTAAGCCAAATCAAAATGTAAAAGAAAAAAATATTTATTGATTACTATAATTGAAAGAGAAGTTGAATTACTAATTAATATTAGAATAAGTTTTGCTGTGGCAAGTTTGTTACATTTAAAATTATAACCTAAATTATGATACATAATATTTCCTTTATTTATACTGGTGTGTAAGTTGTCTTGATCAAGTTGCTAAGTTATGAAAAGATCTTTCAATTATAATTCAAATACAAAAGTCAAACACAGCTAAAGTATGAAGTAAATGATTATATTACATGAATATTTTAACTTCAGTTAAAATACAAAAAGCAAATTCAACTTACAAAACTTTGATACTGTATGTTTGTCCATTATTTTAGGATATTTTACTCTAAGAGACTGTTGTCATTTTAGCTCTATACTTTTCAAATAGACAGGAAGTTATTACTGGGCATGCTCCAAAGAGATCACATGATGGGTCTAATCTATAACCAGAGTTGCTAGAAAAACCTGTTTTCTTGCTGTGTATATAAAATGTACTTCTGAAAATTTCAATCTCTGTGCCGCATGCATGTTGTGTACTACTGTCTCCTGCATACATGCTGTGTACTCTGTGAAATAGTACGCAGCATGCAGTGTATGTAAAACGTATTTCTCTGGTGTACTACTGTGTTCGCAGCAAGTACACATGTACGCCGCAGATGCTTGCTTCTGTAAGAGTCCTTTTAACAGGTGGCGGGCTTGACATGTTGCCCGTGGGCATCATTCTAGTTTGTGCCTCTGTTTAACAGACAGCTTTGCGTGTAAGCATGATTCTTAGGAATTACCTGACCAAATATTCAGATTCTCCACATGTCTGGGATGACCTCACATGGCAAGTTTGATAACTGTGGCTAACATTTTAGCAAAATTATGTCCCTTTTTGCGACCTAGAAAATTTTACTCAAGCTTTTACATGTAAGCTAGCATTAGGTGGAAGGGCTTCAAAAAGTCGAGTGCACTGTCATAAGACAGCTCTTGTTTTAGAATGCAGCCAAACCATAAATATGTTGTCAATATATTTTCACCAGACAAATTGTTTAAGTTTGCATGTAAGGAGAAATCTCGTCGAGACTGCCTTAATGACCCCCTGAATTTAGCGACTCCCTGTCATATGCGACCCTATTTTATGCTCCGGACACAATTTACTATTAAAAGAGTCTGAATTAAGCAACCCCCTGCCTTACGCGATATGCGACTGTGAAATCAGGCTCCCGAATCGATATTTAGACTGTTTTCAGCGACTTTGAGACGCTCCCACGCAAGATTTTACACGATAGAGTTACTGTTCTTTATCTCGTGTGAAGTTGTTTGAGACGAGAACTTATTTGTTTACAAAAAATGGCTGATGAAAAACATAAAAAAGAACTGTTTTGACATTAGAACAGCGTGTTAAGGCACTTGAATTGCTCGATTAGGGAAAACCAGCGTATAAAGTCGCTGAAGAATTCGGAGTCGGTGCATAAATTAACTTTATTCCTGGTGAAACAAAAATATGGCGGTATTTAACAGGAAATGACAAAGTAAACACAGATTAAAGATGCAGTCAATAATCGAATAAATGTCAATGAACAATTAGTACACAAAAATATAAATATCATAAACCTCAGTGTGTAAATAGTTCAAATGGAACATTTATATTTTACTGCTCCCCTTTATTTTCTTGCCAGATCATGAGCTTAAATTTGTTTTATCAATACCATACGAATGATGCAAATTATTTGAAATGTATATTGTATCAATATGCAATTAAAGAAGTAGTATTTAATCATTTTCCACTCCCATCTTAAAAGAGGCCAGTATAGAAGTATCCGATATTCATGTACTTTCATTGCAAAAATATATGAAACCAGCGTCATCCTGTTAAGTGAGACTGTTTTAAGAGACTCCCTGTCATATGTGACCTTTTTCGCTGCTTCCCAAAGTCGGTCTTTTAAAACAGTCTCGACTGTATCATTATGTCTCCCACCACACGTGCTCTAAGTCGAACATTTCTCATCTGATCATCACCAAACTTTAACAAAATGTGTTTGACCATAGGTCCTCGGCCAAGTTCGATAACTAGCCAAATCTGCCCAGGCACTTTGGAATTATGGCCCTTGAATTACCCAAAATTGGCCTTTTTACTCTTCAAAGGTATAATTGTAGTGAGTAAACAGTATATAAAGACTGACTTGCTATTTAGATGATTAGGCAGTTGTGGGAGACATGCGCTTTTCTCAAAAGCAACTCTAGTTTAATAGTGATTTCATAATGGTACAGCAATTGATCTCCAGCCAGTATGGCTTCTGATCTTAAAAAACTATTTAAAAGTCTTGATGTTAATAAATCAAACAGGGCCTCCGTGGCCGAGTGGTTAAGGTCGCCAACTTCAAATCACTTGCCCCTCACAGATGTGGGTTCGAGCCTCACTCGGGGCATTGAATTCTTCATGTGAGGAAGGCATCCAGCTGGCTTATGGAAGGTCGGTGGTTCTACCCAGGTGCCTGCTCGTGATGAAATAATGCACGGAGGGGCACCTGGGGTCTTCCTCCACCATTACAGTTGGAAAGTCGCCATATGACCTATCATGTGTCGGTGCGACATTAAATCCAACAAAAAAAAAAAATCAAACAGTTATTGTATGATCCATAGAATAGGATTATTAAGATAGCAGCTTGATCTTGGATTCTACAACTGGCTGGTGTGGATTTTGCTGATCTTGCTTTGCTAAACCCTCAAGATGCAAATACACATCCTAGCTACTGTTCTAATCATCCTTTTATTACATACCTCTATGTTTTTAGCTCACCCTGTCATGTAGTGTGAGCTTTTGTGATCACCCTTCGTCCGTTCACAATTTCTTGTGAAGATGGGAGACCACATTTTGCAAGCAATTTTGATCAAACTTGTACAAAACTTGTATTGGTATGATATCTCAGTTCCTTTCGAAAACTGGCCAGATCCCATCATGGATTCTAGAGTTATTGCCCCTTAAAGGGTCAGAATTTGCTATTTATATGAGTTAACAATTTCTTGCCTGCACGACAGCAGCTTCATTTATGAATTGAATTTAACCAAACTTGCACACAACTTGTATCACCATAAGATCTTGGTTCCTTTCTTGAACTGGCCAGATCCCATTATGGGTTCCTGAGTTATGGCCCCTGAAGAGCCAATATTAGCTATTTTGACCTTGTCTGCGCAATAGCAGTTTTATTTCTGATTTGATTTTTACCAAACTTGCACACAACTTGTATCACCATAAGATCTTAGTTCCTTTCTTGAACTGGCCAGATTCCAGTACAGGTTCTAGAGTTATGACCCCTGAAAGGGCCAGAATTAGCTATTTTGACCTTGTCTGCACAATAGCAGCTTCATTTATGATTTGAATTTAACCAAACTTGCATAAAACTTGTGTCACCATAAGATCTTGGTTCCTTTATTGAACCAACCAGATCCCATAATGGGTTCCAGAGTCATGGCCCCTGAAAGGGCCTAAATAAGCTTTTTTGACCTTGTCTGCACAATAGCAGCTTCATTTATGATTTGATTTTAACCAAACTTGTACAAAACTTGTATCACCAGAAGATCTTGGTTTCTTTCTTCAACTGGCCAGATTCCTTTAAAGGTTCCAGAGTTATGGCCCCTGATAGGACCAGAATTAGCTATTTTGACCTTGTCTGCACAATAGCAGCTTCATTTATGATTTGAATTTAATCAAACTTGCACAAAACTTATGTCACCATAAGGTCTTGGTTTCTTTCTTGAACCAGATTCCATTATGGGTTCCAGAGTTATTGCCCCTGAAAGGGCCAAAATTAGCTATTTTGACCTTGTCTGCACAATAGCAGCTTCATTTATGATTTGATTTTAACCAAACTTGCACACAACTTGTATCACCATAAGATCTTGATTCCTTTTTATTTGTCCAAAGGGACATATTATGTTATCGCTGTGGTGTCCGTCTCTCTGTATGTCTGTTGGTTAGCAATTTCCCTTTTGCTCTGTAACTCTTGAACCCCTTGAAGGATTTCAAAGAAACCCGACACAAATGTTCACCTCATCGAAACAATGTGCAGAGTGCATGTTTCGGATGGCTCACTTTAAGGTCAAGGTCACACTTAGGGGTCGAAGGTCATATGACTTTGTTTTGTGTGTATATTGCTCTGCATCAAATTGTGTTGATTGCAGTGCTCTTGTTTTATTTGGCAGATCCTTTTGTTCACTTACAATAATTTTTTTTTTAATTTCTTCCCTTTTATGTTACTATAAATAGCTTATTTAAGAAACTTTTTTATTATTGGCCGTAGGGAAAAACCCAAGAACACTTTTCTGTTGTACAACATGGTTGGAACCTCCAATTTTTAGGTGTATTTTGACATATCTGTACCTTGTAAGAATGTTTTTTTTAATTTTGGTTAAATTCTTCCCTTTGTTGTTCCTGTCCTTTGGGCTTCCTCAGTCAAAATTTTGCTCTAAACCACCTCTGATGTAATCCTTCAGGCATGAAACTACTGGCCTAATTTAAAAATAATTTTATTTGAAGTAACATTAAGAAAATTTCAACTATATTTTCTCAGAATTCTTTTGATTGGTCTTATGATTTTTTGACCTTCTTGTCCTTAAGTGCAATGATAACAATTGAGCGATATAGGACCATTTTGGCCCTCTTGTTATTATTTCATTTCTCACTATTCCATCTTATCAGCCTCTGTGACCAAGTAGTTAAGAATGCAGACTTGAATCACTTGCCCCTTACTGATGTGGATTCAAAATCTCCCTTTGCGAGTTGAATTTTTTATGGAAGGAAGCCATCTAGCTGACTAATGGAGCAGTGGTTCTACCCAGTTGCCTGCTCCTTTCCGAAACAATGCCTTAAGGGCCACCTGGGCTTACATTTATTAATGCTTTAAATTTTTTCTTTTGCCCTGGCAATTTCAAATCAGAACAGACAATAATACAACTACACTCTACAACTACAAACAGCCGAGTCAAATTTCATTATAAAATAGTGTAAACTGGTTAAAATTAAGTTATGACAAACTGAATTGTCAGTTTTTTCTTCAGGTTATCCACCATTTTGAAAAATGTTTCTACGAATATTTTTTTCTATTAAGTAAAATTTATGCTAAAATTAATGCTAAATAATTAATATATGGCTAATAATGTACCATTTAACCAAACAGATTATAACATTAATTAAGAAATCACTTGCTTCTCATCGATGTGAGTTCAAGCCTCACTCTGGGTGTTGAATTGTTCATGTGAGAAAGCCATCCAGATCCAGCTGGCTTACAGAAGGTCGGTGGTTCTACCCAGGTGCCTGCTCGTGATGAAATAAGGCATGGAGAGGCACCTGGGTCTTCCCCCATCATTAAAAAAGCTGGAAAGTCCTATCATACGTCGGTGAGACTTTAAATCCAAAAAAAACCAAGAGGGCCATGATGGCCCTATATCGCTCACCTGTTATCATTGCACTTGAGGACAAGAAGGTCCTCAGTAAAAATATTTAAGTCCAAAGGACAGGAACAACAAAGGGAAGAAATTTAACCAAAAAGAAAAAACAATTCTTACAAGGTACAGATATGTCAAAATGCACCTAAAAATTGGAGGTATCATCCATGTTGTACCACAGAAAAGTGGTCTCGGTTTTTCCCTACGGCCAATAATAAAAAAGTTACTAAAAATAAGCTATTTATAGTAATGTAAAAGGGAAGTAATTAAAAAAAAATATTGTAAGTGAACAAAAGAAGGCTCTGCCAAATAAATCTGTTGACATAAATGAAATTTCAGATCAGTATCTTCATTAGTTACGGAGATATACCCATTTTAATTTGAAATAAAGGGAGGTAATTTGACATAAAATCAGTCCATAGTTATCTACCCTGATTGTCTCAGTCCAACTAATGACAATTGTGAAATTTCAAATAAGTCCTATAAGTACTTACTGATATAAATCCATTTTGATTACAATCAGGGGAGGTAATCAGATATAAAATAACTCTGGAACCTATGATTGGATCTGATTTGTCATGGAATCTAAGATTTATTGTTGTTGAAGATATTTTGGAAGTTTGTATCAAATAAAACCATAAATGAAGTCTCTATATGGCTGCAAAAGCAAAAATAGCCAATTTTGGACCTTTAAGGGGCCCTGGAACCCATTATGGGATCTAGCCGGTTCAAGAAAGGAACTGAGATCTTATGGTGACACAAGTTTTGTGCAAGTTTGATTAAATTCAAATCATAAATGAAGCTGCTATTGTGCAGACAAGGTCAAAATAGCTAATTCTGGCCCTTTCAGGGGCCATAACTCTAGAACCCATAAAGGAATCTCACCAGTTCAAGAAAGGAACCAAGATCTTATGGTGATAAAAGCTGTTTGCAAGTTTGGTTAAAATAAAATCATAAATGAAGCTGCTATTGTGCAGACAAGGTCAAAATATCTAATTCTGGCCCTTTCAGGGGCCATAACTCTGGAACCCATAAAGGAATCTGGCCAGTTCAAGAAAGGAACCAAGATCTTATGGTGATACAAGTTGTGTGCCAGTTTGGTAGAAATCAAATCATAAATAAAGCTGCTATTGTGCAGACAAGGTCAAAATAGCTAATTCTGGCCCTTTCAGGGGCCATAACTCTGAAACCCATAATGGGATCTGGCCAGTTCAAGAAAGGAACCGAGATCTTTTGTGATACAAGTTGTGTGCCAGTTTGGTAAAAATCAAATCATAAATAAAGCTGCTATTGTGCAGACAAGGTCAAAATAGCTAATTTTGGCCCTTTCAGGGGCCATAACTCTGAAACCCATAATGGGATCTGGTCAGTTCAAGAAAGGAACCGAGATCTTATGGTGATACAAGTTGTGTGCAAGTTTGGTTAAAATAAAATCAAAAATGAAACCACTATCGTGCAGACAAGAAATTGTTGACGCACGCACGCATGGACGCACAGACAACGGATGATCACAAAAGCTCACCTTGTCACTATGTGACAGGTGAGCTAAAAAAATAATAAACAGACTTTAACAAGAAATCCCCCAGCCGGGCATATTACAAATGAAGGCTAAAGTTTGTGGCAAGTTAGTGTCTGAAAGTATTAATTTTGGGGAAAGCTTTAAGAACCGTTTAGTTGTGGTCCGCATCAGGGGTTTTAAAGATGTGGAAGAAAGAATAAGTCAGTGGTGAGGTGGTTTACTACATGATTAAAACAAATGAATTATATGTGATTATACTGAAGCCAATATAAAACAAACCTATGTTAAGCTTTCATGCAGGTACGGCTAAAGTCTTTAGGAGGAGGCAAACTTGTGGTGTGCTTGTTTCAACAGAGAATGCAAGGGAACTATCAAGAAGCTTGATGTGTATCTAAATTATTAACACTAGAACCCTGCACCCAAATCTTCTGTCGACGGTGCCACCTCAGGAAGGCAGTCACAGGTATTACACAAGCAAGAACTAAACAAAATTTGGAAGAAAAAAAAAAACATTTGGAAAAACAGTATGTCCCCATGTGGGACAATAATTCAAACTAGAGCTATCACTAAAGGTGATGAATGTAACCCCCACCCCTGCATGCACTGACACAGTACATTGCAATTTGACGCACACAAGATTTCATAATTATGTGGACTGTATGTATACAGTACAGTAACAAAAAACAAAGTCCCATAACTATGCAGAGTATTTATCTAAACAGGGTTCCCACACTTTTTCGTCTATAAAATTTAAGGACTTTTCCAGGACCTTGTTGCGATTTTCAAGGACCTATCTAACCTCTGTACGACATATCGGGTTGTACGTTCCCGTCAGTTTTTCTAGATTCAGTGATAAAAATATAAGAAAAGAGGTCCATGATGGCCCGATATTGCTTAAAAATTTCTACTTAATAAATACAGGCTCTGCAAATTTTCTTTTTTTCTTTTTTTTTCATTTTTTCTTACTGTCCTCAAGTTTTGTTTCTCAAGGAAACTATGAATCATTTACTTGTCTAGCATGTTGTGAAGAATTAATCAACTCCTTCATAATAACTACACCTCTGGGGCCACCTACATTATCTATATCCCTGTTTCTCATTTTCTCCATATTCTCAGTGTTTCTCATATTTTCGTTTTTTGCCTTCAAGTAGTCAAATAATTTAATGTTTTTTATTTTCTAGACAGGAATGGTACAAAACTGATGCACTGAAAATTTCAAGTGATTTGAAGGCATATTGATGAAACTATCAGCATTTTACTCAATTTTCCAAAAAAATCCTTATCTTTTTTCTGGTGGTGTTAGCAAATTTGCCATAAATTATTGATTACGCAATTAATTGTAATATTTCTTGATGTATTTACTACAGAATATATCTTTTTATAACAGGATGGTAATTTTAATGTTTTAAATTCTACAACTTATTTGTGATGAAAAGTCAAATCTAAATCCACGGGAATACGAGAAACTCTTGGTCCATTTCTGCGGGTGAGGGTGGTACCAAATACAGTAACAAAATAATTAAATGGGATAATTTCAGTAACATTTTATGACTCCATCTGAAAGACAAGAGAATTTTCTACAAAATAACACCCGAATGCTGTTTATGAAATGGTTCATCTGTTACTGGGAATAAAAACAACCCCTTAGGCCCCCGAGAATATGAGAAAACAGGATATAATCTTTGATACACTTCCAGCAATTAAATTATTTTCAGTCAAGTTGATGTTTGATCACTGAATTCTAGCGTGTCACTAATCACGATTTTCACAATTGTTCTCGAAAAATTATCGGAATTTCACAAGGCTTCACAAGGCACTCACCCCCGGTGTCCTATGCTGTAAAAGGCCCTACACCGTATCGAAGCAGAAGCAGAAGCTTCTTAAAAATCGACACAAAAATGACCGAAAGCCTAAAATTACTGTTTAAAAATTCAAGCATAGCTACCTATTTAGGCCCATCAACCACAAAAACATCGGTATTTTCGAAAAAGGAAATTGAAATGACATCCATGTCCGCCTTTTTGAATCATGAATTACTTCCCTTAGCAAAATTGGATAATTCCTGGTATTTTCCCCTACCTTTACCGTTTTCTCGCCAAATTCCCGGTATTTTCACGGCCGGGAGTCAATTTTTGAAATTCACCGACTTTTCCCGTTTTCCCGGTAGCGTGGGAACCCTGTCTAAAAGAACGTAACATGCACCATGCACAACTAGGGTTGGTACTGACCACTTGTGTGAAGTTTCATTAAATTGTGTGCAAGGGCTTGGAAGATTAGGCGCACACAAGACTGCATATGCCGACTGTATGTACATAGTATGTTAACAAGAAACAAAGTCCCATAACTCTGCAAGTTTTGTCGTTGAAAGAACCTAACATGCCCCATGCACAACTACTGTTGTTACTGATCACTTGTGTGAAGTTTCATTAAAGTGTGTCAAGTGGATGAGGAGAGATGGTGCGCACAAGATTGTGTCTATGTATATAGTATAATAGTAACAAAAAACAAAGTCCCATAACTCTGCAAGTTTTTTTTCTGACAGAACCTAACATGCCCCATGCACAACTACTGAAACCAGTATACCCCACCTTACAACTCTGTTGTTGGGGGGTACAATAAATATTTTCACATGGTAAAATGAATAAGAAATACAAAGTTTGTTTAGGAGTTGTTGCTTGTGTAATTGGCACCATCTGTTAGAAGACAGTAAAATACAAACAGTGAAATCAAACATGCAAAGAAAGCCTAGGTATAACAAAGATGAAAGCAAACTAATGCAAGCATTACAAACATAAGGAAGTGCAAACACTGAAAAGAAGAATGCTCACTGGAAAATCTGTTGCTGTAGAAATTCTTGAAAAAAAAATGTGATATATTTTTAAAAGAAAATATGAAAAAGGGGAATAACTCAAACATGAGGGTCATGATGACCCTGGATCGCTCACCAGAGTAATATGAGCTACACGTTTCAAATGTCAAACTGATGATTTTTATAATTTTTTTGGAAGATTTTCTGATGTACAATCAAGTAACCCCTGGGGCGGGGCCAAGTTTACCCCGGGGGTCATGAATGGAACAAAGTTTGTAGAACATGATTCATACAGAATATCAGAGACAAAATTCAAGTACTTTTCAAGGACTTCTTACAATTTTTCAAGCACTGTTTTTTTTCAAAACCACGACCTAATCTGAACAACTTCTGCCACGACATACAAATACACTTCGTTCTGTCTGCTCTATAGGGCTTCAGCCACTGTTTATATTCGTCTTTTGTCTCCCGCTTACTCGAGTAAACAAGTTTATTTTTCTTACTCATTTTAATTCACTGGAAACACCCGCAAATTGCTAAAAATTGCGAGTTATTATTGGCCTAACTAAACTAAAGGAACCAGCGTGGGAGCCATCTGGTCTATTCGCGCAATGGCTGCCAGGTATTTGAACACTAATTTTTCACTTGGCATGGCAACAGAGGTCTAAATTGAGGCTAGTTTTTGTTTAAATTTCATTGTGGATGTATTGTTGACATTTTGGTAGGAAAAATGGGAGAGCAGGTTGTATTTGGTGAAGTCAAGCTCAATTTTAGTATGAGTAGTACTTCCAGGTCACAGCAGTGTGATTTTGATGTCAGTTTACAGTAAGTAAATGTGACCAGAGAAATCTCTCTTAGAAGATACATGACCCCTACTTTTCTCTTCATTTTATATCAGTTTTATCATAACTGTTTAAAATGAGGTAAGGATTTGTTCTCTGAAATGGGTCTAGCTATGTTTTGTAGCTCTTTGAAAAAGGTCAGTTTTATATAGAATATATAGGGAAAACTATTTAGGCTATTGTGACCTATAAGAAAATGTGGGCAAAAATTGAGATTTGTCCAGATATTGATATAAATGAACTAGTTTGGTTAGATTTTGGTAAAATATGAGCATTTCATTGAAATTTTGCTGCAAAACTTGATAAAAACCCAAAAAATCACATTTTCACTGTTTTGGGGGTATTTTTTAAAAAAAATTGCAAATTTGCACTCTAAATTATGCCCATCTATACCTTTCAGAGGGGACATTTGGTATATTTCAAAGTGTAAGTGTGTAATTTGCTTGCAAATTATGGTAAAAATTTATGAAATAGGGCAAAAACCAGCTCTGGCTAGAAGAACTGGTTAAAAATTATGTCGCGACATCAGTTTTGAAGGAAAACTGGCGCAGGGACCCGCGTTACTGAAAATGCCATAAAACCTGAAAAACTGATTTAATCAAGCTGAAACTTGGTATTTTTCATGCAGATGTGTTACTGGAACTATACAAATGAAATTGAGACTATTACAGAAAAACAGTTTTTCTTATAGGACTAACTAAACTAAAGGAACCAGCGTGGGAGCCATCTGGTCTAGTCGCGCAATGGCTGCCAGGTATTTGAACACTAATTTTTCACTTGGCATGGCAACAGAGGTCTAAATTGAGACTAGTTTTTGTTTAAATTTCATTGTGGATGTATTGTTGACATTTTGGTAGGAAAAATGGGAGAGCAGGTTGTATTTGGTGAAGTCAAGCTCAATTTTAGTATGAGTAGTACTTCCAGGTCACAGCAGTGTGATTTTGATGTCAGTTTACAGTAAGTAAATGTGACCAGAGAAATCTCTCTTAGAAGATACATGACCCCTACTTTTCTCTTCATTTTATATCAGTTTTATCATAACTGTTTAAAATGAGGTAAGGATTTGTTCTCTGAAATGGGTCTAGCTATGTTTGGTAGCTCTTTGAAAAAGGTCAGTTTTATATAGAATATATAGGGAAAACTATTTAGGCTATTGTGACCTATAAGAAAATGTGGGCAAAAATTGAGATTTGTCCAGATATTGATATAAATGAACTAGTTTGGTTAGATTTTGGTAAAATATGAGCATTTCATTGAAATTTTGCTGCAAAACTTGATAAAAACCCAAAAAATCACATTTTCACTGTTTTGGGGGTATTTTTTAAAAAAAATTGCAAATTTGCACTCTAAATTATGCCCATCTATACCTTTCAGAGGGGACATTTGGTATATTTCAAAGTGTAAGTGTGTAATTTGCTTGCAAATTATGGTAAAAATTTATGAAATAGGGCAAAAACCAGCTCTGGCTAGAAGAACTGGTTAAAAATTATGTCGCGACATCAGTTTTGAAGGAAAACTGGCGCAGGGACCCGCGTTACTGAAAATGCCATAAAACCTGAAAAACTGATTTAATCAAGCTGAAACTTGGTATTTTTCATGCAGATGTGTTACTGGAACTATACAAATGAAATTGAGACTATTACAGAAAAACAGTTTTTCTTATAGGACTAACTAAACTAAAGGAACCAGCGTGGGAGCCATCTGGTCTAGTCGCGCAATGGCTGCCAGGTATTTGAACACTAATTTTTCACTTGGCATGGCAACAGAGGTCTAAATTGAGACTAGTTTTTGTTTAAATTTCATTGTGGATGTATTGTTGACATTTTGGTAGGAAAAATGGGAGAGCAGGTTGTATTTGGTGAAGTCAAGCTCAATTTTAGTATGAGTAGTACTTCCAGGTCACAGCAGTGTGATTTTGATGTCAGTTTACAGTAAGTAAATGTGACCAGAGAAATCTCTCTTAGAAGATACATGACCCCTACTTTTCTCTTCATTTTATATCAGTTTTATCATAACTGTTTAAAATGAGGTAAGGATTTGTTCTCTGAAATGGGTCTAGCTATGTTTGGTAGCTCTTTGAAAAAGGTCAGTTTTATATAGAATATATAGGGAAAACTATTTAGGCTATTGTGACCTTATTCCCCGTACTTTTTTAAACGGAAACGGAAACATGCAAACGGTGATATAGTTGAAATAGCACTCTGTAAATACCGATAAAGTGTGGCCGTAGACCACTATAACAGCATACGAGTGACCCGATCCTGCAATTTCACGAATTTATTTTCATTTTCTCCGATTTATTTTAAGCCTTAAATTCTTTTTGCAAAGCAAAGTTACGGAAAGAATATTTTCAAGGAGTGAAAGGTCAAATTCAAGGAGTTTTTTTCAAAATTCAAGTACTTTTCCAGTTTTTTTAGGGTTTTTGTCATTTTCAAGGACTACCATCGAATTCAAGGATTTTTCAAGGCCTGTGCGAACCCTGGTAGAAGTCTACTAGGCAATGTAACATATCAAATATCTAAGATCTAGGCCTTCTGGTTTATTTTTAGCAAATTTATGAAGATTTCCCTATATACAATCAAGTGACCCCTGGGGCTGGGTAAATTTGACCCTGGGGGGTCCAGATTTGATTTTTTTTTTGTAGAAGTCTACTAGGCAATGCTACACGTCAAATATCTAAGATCTAGGCCTTCTGGTTTATTTTTAGAAAATTTTTGAAGATTTTCCTATGTAAAATCAAGTGACCCCATGGGGGCGGGGTCATGATTTGAAATTTTTTTGTAGAAGCCTACTAGGCAATGCTACATGTCAAATATCTAAGATCTAGGCCTTTTGGTTTATTTTTAGAAATTTTTTGAAGATTTTCCTATGTAAAATCAAGTGACCCCTGGGACTGGGTCAATTTTGACCCCGGGGGTCATGATTTGAACAGATTTTGTAGAGGTCCACTAGGCAATGCTACACGTGAAATATCTAAGCTGTAGCCCTTCTGGTTTATTTTTAGAAATTTTTTGAAGATTTTCCTATGTAAAATCAAATTGACCCCGGGGGTCATGATCTGAACAGATTTTGTAGAGGTCCATTAAGCAATGCTACATGTCAAATATCTAAGCTGTAGGCCTTCTGGTTTATTTTTAGAAAAATTTGAAGATTTTTCTATGTACAATCAAGTAACCCCATTGGGCGGGGTCAATTTGATCCAGGAGGTCATGATTTGAACAAATTTTGTAGAAGTCTACTAGGCAATGCTACATGTTAAATATCTAAGATCTAGGCCTTGTGGTTTATTTTTAGAATTTTTTTTAAGATTTTCCTATGTAAAATCAAGTGACCCCTAGGGCGGGGTCAATTTTGACCCCGGGGTCATGATTTGAACAAATTTTGTAGAGGTCCACTAGGCAATGCTTCACACCAAATATCTAAGCTCTAGGGCTTCTGGTTTTTGAGAAGAAGATTTTTAGAGTTTTTCCTTTCTGTTGCCATGGCAACCAGAGTTCTGCATGGAATTCAATTCTTTGAACAATTTTTAAAGAAGACCATCCAAGGAACATCCCTGTGAAGTTTCATCAAAATTGGCCTGTCAGTTTAGGAGATGTTGTTTAAAGGAAAGTGTGGACGGACGCCGGACGGTGAGCTAAAAATAGGCGGGGTAGAGTTATTGTTTTTGCACAATGCAATTCCTCCCAATGTGTTCTATCAGTGTATGAAGTTTGAAGAAAATCCCTCCAGTACTTTTGGAGTTATACTCCGGACAAATTTTTTTAAGAAAATATGATAAAGGGAAATAAATCAGAAAATAGGCAAGGTAGAGTTATTGATCCTGCACACTGCACTTCCTCCCAATGTGTTCTATCAGTGTATGAAGTTTGAAGAAAATCCCTCCAGTACTTTTGGAGTTAAGCTCTGGACAAAGATCGTTGCGGACACACGGACGGAGAGCATTTCTAATATCCCCCTTCGCCTTTGGCGGGGGGATATTAAAAAAAAAGAAAAAAAAGATGTACAATGGGGTAGGGGTAGGTAATTTCAATATCTTATACTGGATGGAAGTATTTTATCTAGTACTTATTTGAGATATTAATCTTGATCATAAATACAATTCCACCTTTTGTCTCAATAAAAGCTACAAAGTCTTACACACTAAGTTTGGTTACAAAGACATATAATTATATATATAATAATCAACATTACATGGGTTATTTAATATTTGCCTTCAGATGGTTGTGTTTATTACTCATCAGGGCAAATGATACAATATGGCGTCATAAAATGTGTAATTGCTAAGAAACATTACTTTTGCTCACATGTGAATATTTAGACATCATCAATTTTGATTAAGTTAATTTAATTTACTATTTATTATTTAAACTTAACAAAGCCCCTTCAATAATACAATTTTTTGTATATATAGTTTATGTATTTGTATTATTGAAGGGGCTTCTTTCAGTTTAAATAATAAATAATAAAATATTTCATCTAAAAGAAAGTATGGACTGCATTGTTCAAAATGTACTATATGCATTGGTTTGTAATGGGTGTAATGAATTTCATATTGGTCAAACAGGAGATAAACTCAGAAACAGGACAGTACATGACCAACAAATAAGAGACCCATCTACTAGACAATTGCCTTTAAGTACACAGTGCGCATTTAAAACCGTCCCAAAATTTTCAGTATTTCTTTTTTACAAATTTCATTATGTTTTAGCTAGGTTTATCTAAAGAACGCTATTTCATTGACATTTTAATCAAGATTATCACAATATTTACGTTGTGAACACATGTATACCAAAAAATAACGTTGCTGAGCAATTACACATTTTATGACGCCATATTGTATTATTTTCCCTGATGAGTATTAAATAAAACCGGTAGGCAACTATTAAGTAACTCATGTAATGTTGTTTATTTTTTCTTTATTAGCTCACCTGAGCACAAACTGCTCATGGTGAGGTATTGTGATCATGCTGTGTCCGTCATCAATATTTGTGTTTAAACGACACTCCAAAACCAATGAATGGATTTTGATGAAACTTGGCCATGATGTCCCTTAGGTTGTCCTCTACCAAAGTTTTTCAAACAGTTCCCCTTGGTTGCACATAGGGGCTGCCAGAGCTAAAAACAGAAAAACTTCAAACAACATCTCCTTAACCAGTGGTCCGATTTTGAAATAATTTCCCACAAATAGTCCTTATGTCACCCTCTACCAAGATTGTTTAAATTATACAGATTCGTCAAAAAACATGGCCGCCAGAGGGCATGGTCACTTTTCCCTATATGTATATAGTGGAAACTTTCACTTTTCTTCTCTGAATCAATAATAGCTAGAGCCTTGTTATTTGGCGTGTGATATCAGATTTTTAATGTCTACCATAATTGTTCAAATTATTGCCCTAGGTTCAAAAGTGCGTGTGACATGTATATAATATAGGTTAACATAGAAGAAACCAAACTCTGTACTTATACAAACACACCTGAAGCCTTGTACACAGGTGAGCACTTTTGGGGTCAATGACCCTCTGATAATCTACTTGATCTGGCAGACTTTTACGTTTTTTGTTTTTTTTGGATGGATTGTCGAAGACAGTAACTGTTCCGTCCAGTGGAACCACAATAATACATATATGAATTTCGGCTTAATCGATTTTTTATAACCACCACGTACAAACTTCATACTCCGCTGAAAGAAAACAGTTTTCAAATGGCAGCACATAGAACAACTGAAATTACCATGCTTCACTGCGCGCTTTAATTGAATGTAGACGATTAGTGTAGTATACATGTTAGCGTGCCCGTTGACTAATAAACTAAGTACGCTTAATATACGAGATAGTGTTCTTATTGCTGGATGACAGATTTTTCATTGAAGTTTTTACGTCAATGGAATTCACAAATAAACAAGCAAATTCAATGACTTGGTATCCCCAACCGAAAGGGTTTGCAGTGAGGAATGGCAAAAAAAAACCTGGCAAAAAGTTAAGGATGTTACTTAGAAGCAAATAATTTCATTAATCAATATCATTTTAACAGGAAATGAATGTTTTTTTGTTTTTTTTGCAGGGTGGGGGGCAGTGGGGGTGACCAGGTGAGGGTACAAAACTTCACAAGTTGATTATAAATATTGATGGAAAATTAAAAAAAAAAAAAAATTGGAACGATGGGGGGGGGGGGGGGGGGGGGGGGGGGCGTGAAGGGAGGGGGAAGATGCATGATCAGGGTGGTGGGCATGACTGAGTGGAAAGTAAGGTGAGGTGAGGGAACGGTACAACTTTGCATGTTCATAAAATATTCATGGAAGATTTGAAAAAAAAAACAAACAAAAAAACTGATCTTGGACCTGACAGATTCAGTACATTTCAAGACAATCCGTCTTCCAGTATGTGCAGTGCTTTGATTATATAGAAAGACCACCTAAAGGAAGGGCAAAATGTGGTCTCTTCTTAACCCTTATCATGCTGTACACAATTAAGTCTGCCTTTGCGACCAGTGTGATCATGATCAGACTGCACATCTGTAGTCTGATCATAATCCACACTGTTCACCATTCAATCTCTTTTTTTTTTTATGCACCCCTTTTAACAGTTAATGGTACTGTCTAAATTGAAAGATGGACAAGTTCATTATAAAATCAGCTGGGTAAGGGTTAAAAGAACAGGTCTCTCGAAACTGGTTAAGATTTTGGTCAAGTAACTGATTTGTTCGAAACTTTATTATCTGATCTATCACTTGGCACTTAATACAAGATAGAATTTTACTGGAAATATTTTTGAAACTTGATTTTCTTATCATGGTTGCCCAATTAAGACAAGAGGTATTTTAGCATAAGTTTAGGTTGATAAATATAAGGCAGTCTGAAAGACGGCTATATCCCCTGCCGCTATTACGGATAGGGTTGATGGCATTGGGTTGAAGCACTGTAATTGTTAAGTATATTTTTAGTCCATGTATGACGACATCAATGAATTTTTTCCAAACCTTTGACCTTGAGCCAACATGGCTGACTCATTAATTCTGCACACAATGTCTTGATGAGGTGATCATTTGACCCAAGATTCATGAAAATTCTTCAAAGGTTTTAGGAGATACAGAGCGGACACAAAATGGAAGACTCAAACCATTGACCTTGAGTTGTGACCTTGACCTGGCTGACTCATGCGTTCTGCATATCGTCTTGATGAGGTGATCATTTGACCCAAGTTTCATGAAAATCCAACAAGGGGTAAAAGAATCAAGTTATATGGAGCGGATACAATTGTTACAGACGGACAGAGACCATACCAATAACTCTCACCACTCTTGGCAGGGGATTAAAAACTGGTTAAAATGCAAAAATAGTCTGAGACATTCATGAAAAATTAATATTTATATGTAAACCTGACTAAATAGCTTTAAGATACAAAATTTCATGTGCTTATTTTCGAAAAAATCTTAATTCAGAAATGTAAAAACTTTCAAGTAAATTTGCATATTTCAATATAGCACTAGTTTTGTAAATTGAAAATATATGCAATCTGTTGGATGGTAATTATTACTAATATCATTGTTATATCAATTAATATACAGAATGCAATTGATTTGTGTCACATTTACTGTTTTTTATATGCCAGATCAAAGGCATCAACTTTACAGCAAGTAAGCTACATTGGTCTCTTCAGAAAATCATGCAGACAAACAAAACAACAGTAAGATCTACAAACATCTCATTAACTGCAACTGGATTTCCATCCTTTATGTTTTCTCATGTGTGCCTTCAGATTACAGTTTACATTACATGCATAATCACAAACATCACATTTAAAGCATTTCTCTCCTGTATGTATTCTCATATGTTTCTTCAGATTACTGCTTATATTACATGCATAATCACAAACATCACATTTGAAGCATTTCTCTCCTGTATGTATTCTCATATGTCTCTTCAAATCACTGCTGTAATTACATGCATAATCACAAACATCACATTTAAAGCATTTCTCTCCTGTATGTATTCTCATATGTGCCTTCAAAGTACTGCTTACCTTACATGCATAATCACAAACATCACATTTGAAGCATTTCTCTCCTGTATGTATTCTCATATGTGTCTTCAAAGCACTGCTGAAATTACTTGCATAATCACAAACATCACATTTAAAGCATTTCTCTCCTGTATGTATTCTCATATGTGCCTTCAAAGTACTGCTTACCTTACATGCATAATCACAAACATCACATTTGAAGCATTTCTCTCCTGTATGTATTCTCTTATGTGTCTTCAAAGCACTGCTGTAATTACATGCATAATCACAAACATCACATTTGAAGCATTTCTCTCCTGTATGTATTCTCTTATGTCTCTTCAAAGCACTGCTGTAATTACATGCATAATCACAAACATCACATTTAAAGCATTTCTCTCCTGTATGTATTCTCATATGTCTCTTCAAATCACTGCTTACATTACATGCATAATCACAAACATCACATTTAAAGCATTTCTCTCCTGTATGTATTCTCATATGTGCCTTCAAAGTACTGCTTACATTACATGCATAATTACAAACATCACATTTGAAGCATTTCTCTCCTGTATGTATTCTCATATGTGTCTTCAAACCACTGCTGAAATTATTTGCATAATCACAAACATCACATTTAAAGCATTTCTCTCTTGTATGTATTCTCATATGTGTCTTCAGATCACTGCCTTGATTACATTCATAACCATAAACATCACATTTAAAGCATTTCTCTCCTACATTAGTTTCTCCATTGTATTCAGTATCATAAAGAATGTCATTCTTGTACAAACTCTCTCCAGTAGACTGTAGCTCAGTGTCTGTGTATGTACTTTCTATACTTTGTCCCAACTTCTCCCTATGCTGATTAATATAACTATTGTTTTTGGTTGCATCTATCCGTCTATATTTATGTTTCCTCCTCTTTGTGTATTCTTCCATGTCATTTTTTCTAAGCCATTTATCAAGTACTTGTATGTCTGTCTGTGAGAGTTTATCTTTTCCGTGCATCCTAACAAGATGTCTCACATTATATGTAGCTGTAGTGAAGGCAATCTTACAAAACACACAGGGATAGCAGTCTAAAATAAAGAAAATGATAAGTTTAAATTGTTTTTCTTAAAGAGGCATACTGATGTACAAGGTTCAAACATTCAAATGAGAGGTCTGCATCAGCTCGACAGTGTGAGCAAAACTGTACACTTACCATAATATTCAAGATTATATACTTGACATTTTGTTTCATGTAATACCAGTAGGAGAGCAGTATTTCAATGAAAGAGTTACTTCATGTCAAGGTTATAAGCATGTTTTACCACACATTAATCAATCAATCAATCAGGCAATAACAAATAATATCTATCAGTAGGAGTATTTCCAAAATGCTAATGATAATACCCTGAACCACGGCTTATTTTAAATTTTCCTAAGGATATGGTGGCTTATTATCCAGACCAGCTTATTTTTGAGTCAGGTGAACTTTTGAGTATATATATCTGGTAGCCCCGCCCGCTTAGCTCAGTAGGTAGAGCGTTGGTCTATGGATTGCGGGGTCGTGAGTTCGATCCTCGGGCGGGGCGTATGTTCTCCGTGACTATTTGATAAACGACATTGTGTCTGAAATCATTAGTCCCCCACCTCTGATAATTCATGTGGGGAAGTTGGCAGTTACTTGCGGAGAACAGGTTTGTACTGGTACAGAATCCAGGAACACTGGTTAGGTTAACTGCCCGCCATTACATGACTGAAATACTGTTGAAAAACGGCGTTAAACCCAAAACAAACAAACAAAATATCTGGAAACGGTTTAAAAACTGGCGTATTTTCGAGTATCAAAATACTGCAGATACTTTTGACATACCTGTTTTGTTGCAATTTCTTAATAAAAATAATCTGATGCCAACAGATAATTACCCATTAAAAAGTTTTGTCTGGCCTAACAAGATTTAATCACCCAAGGGGTATGAATAACTTACAAAATACTTGATAAATACTGCACTGTGTTATCAATTTAACCAGGTGTACTGAGTGTTTTATAGGTAATACAAACAAGTCGACAGCTTTTTTTTGAGTGCGGCTAACTTATGAGCTCTATTTGCTTGTAATGAAATGGTGGCTTATTTTCGAGACCGGCTAATTTTCAAAACCTGCTTATTTTCGGGATTTCAGTGTATTTCCCTTTATTATTGTAACACTAGTCTGACGATCACATTATCAACAAATTACAATACAAACGTTTTTTCCCTACAGATCTACTACCCATAAAAGGAGGCAATCCCAATTCAAAACAAGAGTGGCAGACTGTCACAAAATACGCCCGTCATCGAACTTGGCCTAATTCAAGGGCCATAATCCAAGAGTGCCTGGGGCGAGTTGGCTGATTATCAAACTTGGCCGAGATATTATGCCCACAAACATTGTCCGCAAGTTTGGTGAAGATCGGATGAAAACTGTTCGACTTAGAGAGCAGACAAGGCTAAATTTGCAGACTTCAAGTAATTCAAGGGCCATAATCCTTTTTTTTTGGGGGGGGGGGGGGGGATTTTGGTTTTACGGCACACCAACACAGTATAGGTTATATGGCGCCAAACAGGACTAGGAATTTTGGTTTCACATCTCATTTACACAGAAATAAAAACATGAGGTATGGAATCAAAACTTTTATACCTGCTGGAATCACAGAGATACAGCTAAACCATGTATTCAGAATCCAAGCGTGCTTGGGGCGATTTGGCTGGTTTTCAAACTTGGCTGAGATATTATGCCCACAAACATTATCTGCAAGTTTGTGAAAGATCATATGAAAACTGTTTGACTTAAGGGCGGACAAGGCTAAATTTGCAGATTTCGAGTAATTCAAGAGCCATAACTCAAGAATGCCCGGTGTGATTTTGCTGGTTATCAAACTTGGCCGAGATATTATGCCCACAAACATTGCCAAGTTTGGTGAAGATCGGTTGAAAACTGTTTTGACTTGGAGAGTGGATATGCTTTTGGATGCTGCCTGCCGCCACGGCGTTTCACATAAAACGCCCTGCTCTTTCAGAGACAGGTGTATAAAAAGTATATTTTTTCCCCAATTCTGAACATAAAATTCCTAAACCATTGTTACTGCCCAAGTTTTTTAGTTTCTTTTCAACAACAGTTTTGCTATTTTGTAAACTGTTACTCATTAAATTTAGTGAACAATTACCAATATACCATCACAGATTTTGAAATGTTATTCAAAAAGAAATCAAGTATATTTCATGAAGTTTCCATCATTCCAAATTGATATATTACAGAGGTATATTCCCAATTGTACCGGTGTTGGTGGCATTCCCAAAATGATGAGAAAAACCCTTACAGAAGCAAGCCTCTGTGGCGTACATGCTGCGTATTTGCTGTGTATATGCCGCGAACACAGTAGTACGCCAGAGGAGTACATTTTACATACACTGCATGCCGCGTACTATTTCGACGAGTACACAGCATGTACGCAGGAGGTCACTAGTACACTTCAAGTACACAGCACAGACTCTGAAAATTTAAGGAGTACACTGCATGTACACAGGAGGGACTTGTACAAGAAAATAGTACACTGCATGTACACCGCAGATACTTTGAAATTTGTGCAGTACACTTCATATACGCGGGAAAGACTTGTACAATTTCTTTTGGCATTTATACTTATTTTTTTTTTATAAGTTAAAGTCTGAAGTAAACTTCATATACGCGGGAGGGACTTGTTCATTTTCTTTTGGTGTTTATACTTTGAATTTTTTTAGGTAAAAGTCTGAAGTACACTTCATGCAGGAAGGATCTGTACATTTTTTTTTTTTTTTTTGAAGCAAGAACTTGATTTCCGAGTAACTTTTATCTCAATAGCATAGAATAGTTCAGATTACTGGTATTCTGAACAATGAAAATTTGCCAAACTATTTGCAATGTTCATTTGTGAAGCTTACATCTTAGTGATTTCTGAGCTGCACCTTGCATGCAGTGTAAAAATATATTCTTTTTCATTTTGAATTAATCCTGGAGCTTTCTAACTTGGATAATTGAAAAGCCTTATTTGAACTTCGTTGCATTACATTTTGTAATACATGAAATAATTACCAAGATAATGCCTCAACAGCGCCCGAATGAGAAGAATTAATAGCTCTCACTGTTATTTGAATACTCTTAAGCAAAACACCATTCTATCATGTTTTATAAAGGCTTTAATGCTCATTATGTTAACTCATTAAGGCCTCACCAAATTAAAAAGTTGTTCATCGGATTTTTCGCTCGTATATTTTCAGAACGTTTTTGGCTAATTGCGCTCGACCCATTGGAAAAAATCAATCCAAAATTTTTTGGTGCGCTACTTTTTACGGACATAAAAGTGTATAAATGCTTATATAATTCCAGTCCTAGATTGTTCTCAGATGGATTTTAATCAAAATAAATACATACTACGCACACATCGTCTATAATAAATCATAACACTTATATTTAGTTGCATTAAAGTTGTTTCCCCTTGATGCAGTTACGCCATTTTCTTCAAATGTTTACCAAATTACATGCTACAAAAATTGATTTATTTCATTGAAAAGTGGATGAAGAAAAGCATACTAATTTATTTGATAACATCAATCTACATTATTTTGGAAAGGGTAAATACTTATTGATGCATGTCACTTATCTTTTTTCTGTTTTTTTTCTGTCCAAATGATCAGCATTTGCATACGAAAGTTGGTGGGGTAAGGAATTTACATTATCACAGCGGTTTCGCCACAAGAGTACACAGCATGTATGCAGCAGGAGTACACAGCATGTACGCCGCAGGACTCGGGCCAGGAGTACACAGCATGTACGCCGCAAGAGTACACAGCATGTACGCCGCAGGGGTAGTACACCGCAGGCTCATTTGCATGTGAAAAGTGTATGTGCCGCGTACATGCTGCGTACTATTTCCCGCATACTAAATTCCTCCAGCGTACATCCTGTGTACTATGTAGTCCACAGCATGTACGCAGCAAGTAGTACGCGGCAGAGCTCATTTGCATGTCAAAAGTGTACTACAAACGTACTATCGGTGTATGTGCGGTGTATATCCTGCGTACTATTTAAAGCCCTTGATTTCAGTACGCATCATATACGCTGTATGTACACAGCAAGAGTACGCAGCAGGCCTTTTTCTTCTGTAAGGGAAGGCCTGCAATGATTTTATGATATTAAACAAAGTACCTGTGCCATTGACCAGTTTAGGTCGGATCAGCAGATTTTTATCTCGAACCAGTCCAAGTTCTCTCCCGTACTCATTACCATACCAGCAAAGAAGTTCTGTCCCTGGAGATATGGTTTTGTATGATCGGTAATAAATGCCACCTTTGAACTGGAATGCCACCAGATTTTGTTCTGATTCACTTGGTGCGCAATTTACGTATCTCATCCAGTTTGCAGTGACCTTGTCTTTAGCATCAACAAAATGGCTTGGCTTGCCATCAGCATAGATCTACCAAAGATAGCATATTTTATTATACAGAATATTATAATTAAGGAACAGCCACTGATCATCTTTAGAATATATCTAGAATCTGATCCGCCTCCATAATTCTATATACTCCATTTAACAAATAAATTAAGCCAAAGTTTTGTTTAAGAAATAATAAGTTCCCAAGCGTGGTTTATCATAGAATAACCCATATTTTGAGTTCTTATGCTTAAGAATATATCATGAAGGCTGTAGGCCTGAGTGATATATTGTTTCACATAAAAACAAAAAACACTGCT
This sequence comes from Mercenaria mercenaria, assembly GCF_021730395.1. Classification (NCBI taxonomy): domain Eukaryota; kingdom Metazoa; phylum Mollusca; class Bivalvia; order Venerida; family Veneridae; genus Mercenaria; species Mercenaria mercenaria. The sequence goes on from NC_069378.1 coordinate 8,590,788, forward strand.
TATCTAAGGTCGGTGGTTTTACCCAGGTGCCCGCTCGTGATGAAATAATGCACGGAGGGGCACCTGGGGTCTTCCTCCACCATTAAAGCTGGAAAGTCGCCATATGACTTATCATGTGTCGGTGCGATGTTAAATCCAACAAAAAAAAAAAAAAAAAAAAAAATTCTACAATAAATCACACTATGGAACTTGTTATTTCTTAAACAAAAGTTTGACTTAATTTATTTGTTAAATGGAGTATATAGAATTGAAACAACAGTGTTAGAAACAAGAGGGCCATGAAAGCCCTGTATCGCTCACCTGACCTATTGACTTAAAGATCATGAAGATTAACATTCTGACCAAGTTTCATTAAGATATGGCATAAATGTGGCCTCTAAAGTGTTAACAAGCTTTTCCTTTGATTTAATTTGACCCTGTGACCTAATTTTTGACCTGACATGACCCAGATTTGAACTTGACCTAAAGACCATAAAGTTTAACATTCTGACTAAGTTTCATGAAGATACAGTCATAAATATGGCCTCTAGTGTTAACAAGCTTTTCCTTTGATTTGACCTAGTGACCAAGTTTTTGACCCCACCTGACCCAGATTTAAACATTACCATAGACCATCAAGATAAACATTCTGACCAAGTTTCATTAAGATATGGTCATAAATGTTGCCCCTGAAGTGTTAACTAGCTTTTCCTTTGATTTGACCCCGTGACCTAGTTTTTGACCCGACCTAGTGACCTAGTTTTTAACTCCATCTGACCCAGATTTGAACTTGACCTATAGTTCATCAAGATTAACATTTTGACCAAGTTTCATTAAGATATGGTCATTAATGAGGCCTCTACAGTGTAAACTAGCTTTTCCTTTGATTTGACCCGGTGACCTAGTTTTTAATCCTACATGACCCAGATTCAAACTGGACATTGAGATCATCAAGATTAACATTCTGACCAAGTTTCATGAAGATACAGCCATAAATGTGGCCTCTGCAGTGTTAACAAGCTTTTCATTTGATTTGACCTGGTGACCTAGCTTTTGACCCCAGATAACCCAATATCAAACTCGTCTAAGGCTTTATTAAGGGTAATATTCTGACCAAGTTTCATTAAGATTGGGCCAAAAATGTGACCTCTAGAGTGTTAACAAGCTTTTCCTTTGATTTGACCTGGTGACCTAGTTTTTGACCCCAGATGACCCAATATCAAACTCATATAAGATTTTATTGAGGGTAACATTCTGACCAAGTTTCATTAAAATTGGGCCAAAATTGTGGCCTCTAGAGTGTTAACAGTCAAATTGTTGACGACGGACGGACGGATGACAACGGACACAGGGCGATCACAAAAGCTCACCTTTGAGCATTTTGTGCTCAGGTGAGCTAAAAATGGTAACGGTTAAACCACTATGCTCTGAACTACACTTCGTGCTACACACCTAGATTTGGCTGTTGAAATTTCCTCCCACAAAGCTGTAAAAGATTCATTAAAAAAACTTTACACGCAGTAGTGATGGGCCGATTAGCGGATATAATCGATTGACAACTAGAAAAGTCCAACCGATTCCGATAATCGATTATGTTTTCTCAGAGTCGATAGCGGGTACGAATCTACACGGGTATGGACGAAGGTTTCCGAAGGGAAATACGGTGCATGAGAATTTATGTTTACCTGGAAATATCCGAAATATGGACTACCTGCATACATAACGGATAAAACAGAAGTATGCCGACAATCAAACGTTAGTATTTCGTTTCAGTTATCCAATGAAAATGGATTTAACATCTTACAGTTAGGCACAGCTGTTAACATGGCGGCGTCCATAGCGTCAATAAAAGTGGGGCAAAATAAATTAGAGAAACTTTGATAAATTTTCGTATTTTACAACGGTATGCCCGAGGGAATTTATCTGTTGAAACTGGACACTAATGCCGTTAGATTTCCGTGTCCATAATGTAATTTCAATGGAAAGAACTTTGGTGTTTTTATGCAGTTGCAGTTGTCATCGAGTTGTCATGATTTTTTTTCTGCCGAAATTCCGTTTACCCAGTACCGCTGACCAGTGTACATATGGAAACAGATTAAACTCTGATTTTTATCTGATCATTTTTTACCAAGCTTCATGACATTGTTATATGCCATAGCAACAAGCAGTTGGAACATGGTGCTACTCAGTAGTGTCAGGCTATGGTAACCATTGTATGAAAATATTTATATTACCGAAAAATAACTGAATTCATTTAATGATTTTCTACAATCACTATTTTTGTCAGCCAGAGAAAGACTGAAATATCTGTACTTCCTTGCTGTATGCTAGATATGTTACAGGTACAGGTATACCAGTCAACTGTCACAAATGACAGCTATGAGTCTATGATACATGTACACCAGATTGCAATTTATTGTTGTTTCCCTGTCTGCAACTAATTAGTCATTACTAAACAAGTTTCTGTTTACCAGGAACCAGCTTTAAAACATCTGATTAATGGTAGTTTTTTATTTTTCAAAAGAGCATATGAATTTTAAGTAAAACAGTCATTTTAAAGACATGACTATCTGAATAAACAAGTATGAAAATAAATAACATTCAACCGATTATTTTTCCGATACATTGCATCGGTTGGAGTTTTCCAACCGATGTCCCATCACTAACACGCAGTATATCAATGGAATAGCCAAAACACGATGCGCGTGCAGCACAGTTCAAGAGTGGTTTATTGCAGAATTACCCGAGACAGATTTTGCTCTACATGTATATAGGTTATTCGCTGGTCATGTTAGAATGAAAGATAAACTTAACCTCTCTACATATGGAACAAATTATCTACATGTGTTGTAGTATCAAAGCGAAAAGAGGGTAACAATTATAAATAGCTACAGGCCTTTTTTCATTATTTTTGGGAATGCCAACAACACCTGCTAAACTGGAAAAATACCTATATAACAAAGTCAAAATTGGCAACAAAACAAGAGGGTTATGATGACCCTGGGCTGCTCACCTGAGAAACTGGGCCTAGAGCATTGAGAGACTTTTCCTTTAATTTAACTGGGTGACCTAGTTTTCAATCCCACATGACCAAGATTCAAACATGACGTAAAGATCATCAAGATAAACATTCTGACAAAGTTTCATGAAGATAGGATCATAAATGTGGCCTCTAGAGTGTTAACAAGCTTTTCATGTGATTTGAGCATGTGACCTAGTTTTTGATCCCACATGACCTAGATTTGAACTTGACCTAGGGACCATCAAAATAAACATTCTGATGAACTTTTTAGAGATGGAGTCATATACATGACCTCTAGAATGCTATTAACCATTCCTTTGATTTGAGTGGGTGACCTAGTTTTTGACCCCAAATGACCCACGTTCAAACTTGGCCTAGGGATCAAGATAAACATTCTGACCAAGATTCATGAAGACAGGGTCATAAATGTGGCCTCTAGAGTGTTAACAAGCTTTTCCTTTGATTTGAGCATGTGACCTAGTTTTTGACCCCTACATAACCTAGATTCTAACTTGGCCTAAGAATCATCAATTTCTGACAAAGTTTCATGAAGGTTACTGGTAGGATCATTAATGTGGTCTCAACTGTGTTAACGAGTTTTTTCTTCTTCAAAAACTAGCCTAGTGACTACATGACCCGGTTTAAAACTTGGCCTAGGAATCTGGACCTTGAGATCATCAAGATAAACATTCTGACCAAGTTTCATTAAGATAAAGTTGTAAATGTGGCCTCTACAGTGTTAACAAACTTTTCCTTTGATTTGATCAGGTGACCTAGTTTTTGACCTCACATGATCAAGATATAAAATTGAGCTAAAGGTCATCAAGACAAACATTCTGACCAAGTCTCATGAGTTTCAGATATGGTCTCTTGGAGTATTAACAAGATTTTCCTTTGATCTAGCCTAGTGACCTAATTTTTGATAGATAGTCATAAATGTGGCCTCTACAGTGTAATCTTTGATTTGACCAGGAGACCTAGTTTCTGATCCCACTTGATCAAGATTCCAACTTCACCTGGAGGTCATCAAGACAAACATTCTGATTAATTCTCATGAGTTTAAAACTTAAACTGTGGACTCCAGTGTTAAAAAGATTTTCCTTTGATCTAGCCTACTGACCTAGTTTTTGACCCCACATGACCCAGTTTCAAATTTGACCTACAGATCATCAACACAAACATTCTGACCAAGTTTCATAAAGTTTGGGTCACAAATGTGGCCTCTAGAGTGTTAAAAAGGCAAATATTGACACATGCCAGATGACTCACGCTGGACAATGACTGGTCACAATAGTTCACCTTGAGCACTTTGTGCTCAGGTGAGCTAAAAACTTGAAAATTAAAGAATTTTATTGGATAATATTCAGGAATGTGGGACAATATGTTACTGATTCTTCAAAAGTAGCTATTGTTTGCTTACAGACGTACATATAAAGGGCTTTTTTCTCCCCTAACGGTCATTTAATGGAATCTCATAAAATACAAATCATGTAGTTTTTCTAAACTGACTTTACATAAAAATGTTTATTTCCATTTGTCCAAATGCCAAGATTACAGGTAATATTTCCTCAAATGCATTATGCACGCCCCAATGGAGGATCTTAAGTCAAAGCATTCAAAAGTTATTTGTTGGAAACTAAACTGCAATCAGACAGATGGATGAGCTACACCATCACATAATTAAATACCAGTCTTGAAAAAAGGTTTTGTTCTCATAAATGTTTCAGGTGCAAGAAATTCCAGTTGTTACTTGCAGTTTTCACCATGTATTTTTATAGAATATTATACATGAAACAAGAGCTATCACTAATGGTGACAAATGCCTCCACAGCACCTTGACCTTTGACCTGGTGGGCTGGACCTTTGACGTGGTGACCCCAGTCAATAGGGTTCGTGTACTCAATAAGTACCATTAGCATGTGAAGTTTGAAGGTCCTGGGTGCAGTAGTTCGCGAGTAAAGTGCCTTCATGCAAAAAGTTAACATTGGCCCCTGTGACCTTTCACCTCAAAGCCAGTAGGGGTCGTATACTCGATGGGTACTATCAGCATGTGAAGTTTGAAGGTCCGGTCCTGGGTGCAGTGGTTTGCGAGTAAAGTGCCTTCATGCAAAAAGTTAACGTTGGCCCCTGTGACTTTGACCTTTGACCTGGTGATCCCAAAGTCAGTAGGGGTCGTGTACTCAATGAGTACAATCAGCATGTGAAGTTTGAAGGTCCTGGGTGTAAAGTGCCTTCATGCAAAAAGTTAACGTTGGCCCCTGTGACCTTGACCTTTGACCTGGTGACCCCAAAGTCAGTAAAGGTTGTGTACTTGAGTACTATCAGCATGTGAAGTCTGAAGGTCCTGGGTGCTGTGGTTTGGGAGTAAAGTGCCCTCATGCAAAAAGTTAATTTTGGCCCCTGTGACCTTGAATTTTGACCTGGTGAGCCCAAAGTCTGTAGGGGTTGTGTACTCGATGAGTACTATCAGCATGTGAAGTTTGAAGGTCCTGGGTGCAGTGGTTGGCGAGTAAAGTGCCTTCATGCATAAAGTTAAGGTTGGTCCCTGTGACCTTGGATCCTAAAGTCAGTATGGGTCATGTACTCAATGAATACTATCAGCATGTGAAGTTTGAAGGGCCTGGGTGCAGTGGTTCGCGAGGAAAGTGCCTTCATGCAAAAAGTTAACGTTGTGACGAACGAACGAATGGACGGACAGTTGAAAACTAATATGCCTCCTTTCGGGGGCATAAAAACCAACAAAAAAATTATTCAAGATAACTACTGAAATTTGTTAAAAAGTTATACAGGTGGTCAAAATCTCTTTGCTGTAACTTCAAAAACAAGAAACTAGAATGTGTCTGTAGGACACAGGGTGTGCCCCCCCCCCCCCCCCCCCCGCACCCCTCCCTCACTGGTACATTTGTCACAAACAAGGGGAAACTAGAAAATGCTTTTGTAAAAAAGCGCATGTCTCCCCCAATGCAAAGTCCTATAGGCAAGAAGTCAATAGGGGTCAGGAGCAAAAGTCAAAGAGACACTGATGGTTGGCTGCAATAGGGATCATCTACTTGGCATGTCCAATCATCCCGCTAAATTTCAACACTCTTGGCCTAGTGGTTCTCAAGTCACTGTTTAGGCTTCTGTGACTTTGACCTTTGATCAAGTGACCTCAAAATAAATAGGGGTCATCTACTCTGCAAGTCCAATCATCCTATTAAGTTTCAACATTGTAGGTCAAGTGGTTCTCAAGTTATTTCCCAAAAATGATTTTACATGAACAGGCCACTGTGGCCTTGACCTTTAATAGACTGACCCCAAAATCAATAGGGGTCATCTACTCTGCATGTTCAATCATCCTATGAAGTTTCAACATTCTGGGTCAAGTGTTTCTCAAGTTATTGATCGGAACTGGTTATCAATGTTCAGGCCCCTGTGACCTTGACCTTTAACGGAGTGACCCCAAAAACAATAGGGGACATTTACTCTGCATGAACAATCATCACATGAAGTTTCAACATTCTGTGTCGAGAGGTTCTCAAGTTATTGATTGGAAATGGTTTTCCATGTTCAGGCCCCTGTGGCCTTGACCTTTAACAGAGTGACCCTAAAATCGTTAGGGGTCATCTACTCTGCATGACCAATCATCCTATGAAGTTTCAACATTCTGGGTCAAGTGGTTCTCAAGTTACTGACCGGAAATGGTTTTCAATGTTCAGGCCCCTGTGACCTTGACCTTTCACAGAGTGACCCCAAAATCGTTAGGGGTCATCTACTCTGCATGACCAATCATCCTATTAAGTTTCAACATTCTGGGTCAAGTGGTTCTCAAGTTACTGACCGGAAATGGTTTTCAATGTTCAGGCCCCTGTGACCTTGACCTTTAATGGAGCGACCCCAAAATCGATAGGGGTCATCTACTTTGCATGTACAATCATCCTATGAAGTTTCAACATTCTGGGTCAAGTGGTTCTCTAGTTATTGATCGGAAATGGTTTTCCATGTTCAGGCCCCTGTGACCTTGACCTTTGACGGAGTGACCCCAAAAACAATAGGGGTCGTCTACTCCAGCAGCCCTACAACCTTATGAAGTTTGAAGGTTCTAGGTCAAATGGTTCTCCAGTTATTGCTCGGAAATGAAGTGTGACGTACGGACGGACAGGGCAAAAACAATATGTCTCCTGGGGAGACATAATAATTCAAATGTTTGCAGTCTTATAGCCTCAAAAAAAAAACAATATAAAAAGGATTCATTATTCTATACCATATACATTTTGAGCTATGAGCATGACAAACAAAAAATCCACTATTCTGGCTATTTCAAGGGCCTAACTCTGTAATAAACGCTAATATTCTCAAGAAGTATGCCAAGTGTGCAAGGTCACATTATGATAAAGACTCACGCAAGGTTTCATCAATTTATATCAAATACTTTTTGAGCTAGGCATGTCACAGGGTGAAAATGTGCATTTTTGACTATTTCAGGGGCCATAACTCTAGAAATAGGGGGCGGACCCGATGAAAAATAAAAGGTGCGCAAGTTCATATCATGATTAAGACTCATGCAAGGTTTCAAATATCTATATCAAATACTTTTTGTGCTCGGCGTGTCACAAAGTGAAAATGTGCATTTTTGACTATTTCAGGGGCCTTAACTCTAAATTAACCAACAAGAAAATAGGTCAGGATTAAGAATATTAAAGAGAGTATTGAAATCTGTAACAAAAGTTATACACATGGTCCAAATTTCAATGCTGTCTCTTCAAAAACAAAGAAGTAGATCAGTAGGTCATAATTAAGACTATTCAAGATACCGTATTTTCCCGTATTAACGCCCCCGGGGGCGTTACATTTTCCAAAGAGGGGGCTTTTATTTGAGGTAAAAAAATAAAAAATGAAATTTTTTACAAAACTTAAAAACATCGTTCAAACTAGCTGTAAAGTGTTTCTGTGTTGTTTAATCGCCCCAAAACGTAATTATTTGGCATCAAATTTAATGCAGTGTGTCTTTTATGCATTTAAATACGGTACCTCGTGTATTCCATGTCTGGCTTTTTGACACGCTCGCGACATTACACATTACTTCATGACCCAAGCTGTGTACTCCGATAACATTTTCCTTAGTACATGCGGGTAGCTAATAGCGCAATACACAATGTCATTGGTTTGACAAGCTGCTATGCCTGCTTTAAATTAAAAGTTCTTAAAACTGCCAAAGAAAAGGGTAAACACTTTGCCGCAAGTTTGTTTAAAGTCGGCAGGAAGCGTGTGTGCGAGTGGTATAAAAACAAATCAAAAATGTATTTACCGTTTAATTTTCTGTTTGATGATTGGATACGTACCGTACTTAGAACAAATGTTTTGGACTTACGGTACATGGACTGTTTAAGAGTGTGTTTAATTTTTAATACATTGGACTTTAGTACTGTAAATCTGTAAATTACTTATTATGTGGACGCATAAAAATGAGGTAGGTGATTTTTTTCCTGTTCTTGTTGACTTTTTTTCCCTCCAAAATGGGGGGGGGGGGGCCTTAATTCGGGAAAATACGGTAAGTATTGAAATATGTATCAAAAATTATACAGGTGGTCCGAATTTCTATACTGTAACTTCAAAAACAAAAAAGTAGGTCAGTAGGTCATGATTAAGACTATTCAAGACCAGTATTGAAATCTGTATCATAACATTATACATGTGGTCCAAATCTTTGCTGTTACAGTGTAGCTTCAAAAACAAGAAATATAGGTCAGAAGGTCAGTGCTAAGAACATTAAAGATGAGTATTGAAATCTTTATCGAAAGTTACAAACATGGTCCAAATTTCTATGCTGTTAAGATCGGTGTGCAAAACTGTTCCGCGCAATATCGATGCGATCCCAAACTGTTACATGTACGTGTACATGTCATCCAAATTTCAAGGCTGTATCTTAAACAAGAGGGCCATGAAGACCCTGTATCGCTCACCTGACCTACTGACCTAAAGATCATCAAGATTAACATTCTGACCATGTTTCATTAAGATATGCTCATAAATGTGGCCTCTAAAGTGTTAATAGCGTTTCTTTTGATTTGACACGGTGACCTAGTTTTTGACCCGACATGACCCAGATTCAAACTTGACCTAAAGATCATCAAGATTAACATTCTGACTAAGTTACACGAAGATACAGCCATAAATGTAGCCTCTAGAGAGTTAACAAGCTTTTCCTTTGATCTGACCTAGTGACCTAGGTTTTGACCCCACCTGACCCAGATTTGAACTTGACCTATAAATAATCAAGATTAACATTCTGACCAACTTTCATTAAGATGTGGTCATAAATATGGCCTCTACAGTGTAAACTAGCTTTTCCTTTGATTTGACCTGATGACCTAGTTTTAATTCTACATGACCCAGATTCAAACTGGACCTTGAGGTCATCAACATTAACATTTTGACAAAGTTTCATAAAGATAAATCTTAAATCTGGCCTCTACAGTATTAACAAGATTTTCCTTTGACTTGACCTGGTGACCTAGTTTTTGACCCTAGATAACCCAATATCAAACTTGTCCAAGGCTTTATTAACTCATTCTTTACGCACGACGCATTTATGCGTCGGTCGATTTTTATCTGTATACCGCGTGCCGCTTCTAGGCGGTGTTGTTATCTACATCTGGAAACCGCGTGCCGCGTACATGCGTCTTTACAGTAATAGCTCTGAATTCCGCGTGACGCTTTCAGTCGTCGCATTTCATTGGTCTTAAATGAAATCTTAAAGTTCTTTCTAATAAATTGGACCAATCAAATTTTTTGTTGCGTAACATTTTTAAAACGTAAATAAACCGGATGTTGTGAAAAAATAAATGCTTTCGTTGAAGAAAGCTGTAAAAGCAAGTGTCGTTCGAGTTGTAATTTGTGATTTCTCGAAAGCCTGAATATTACGGATGATTCTTTATATGATCGAAACAAGAGCTGTCACTAATGGTGACAAATGCCCCCGCAGCACCTTGACCTTTGACCTGGTGACCCCAAAGTCAGTAGGGATGGTGTACTCAATAAGTACTATCAGCATGTGAAGTTTGAAGGTCCTGGGTGAAGTGGTTCGCGAGTAAAGTGCCTTCATGCAAAAAGTTAACGTTGGCTCCTGTGACCTTGACCTTTGACCTGGTGACCCCAAAGTCAGTAGGGTTGGTGCACTCATAAAGTACTATCAGCATGTAAAGTTTGAAGGTCCTGGGTGCAGTGGTTTGCGAGTAAAGTGCCTTCATGCAAAAAGTTAACGTTGGCCCCTGTGACCTTTGACCTGGTGACCCCAATGTCAGTAGAGGTGGTGTACTCAATAAGTACTATCAGCATGTGAAGTTTGAAGTTCCTGGGTAAAGTGGTTTGCGAGTAAAGGGCCTTCATGCAGAAAGTTAACGTTGGCCCATGTGACCTTGACTTTTGACCCCAAAGTCAGTAGGGGTGGTGTACTCAATAAGTACTATCAGCATGTGAAGATTGAAGGTGCTGGGTGCAGTGGTTCGCGAGTAAAGTGCCTTCATGCAAAAAGTTAACGTTGGCCCCTGTGACCTTGACCTTTGACCTGGTGACCCCAAAGTCAGTAGGGATGGTGAACTCAATAAGTACTATCAGCATGTGAAGTTTGAAGGTCCTAGGTGAAGTGGTTCGCGAGTAAAGTGCCTTCATGCAAAAAGTTAACGTTGGCCCCTGTGACCTTGACCTTTGACCTGGTGACCACAAAGTCAGTAGGGGTGGTGTACTCAATAAGTACTATCAGCATGTGAAGTTTGAAGGTCATGGGTGCAGTGGTTTGCGAGTAAAGTGCCTTCATGCAAAAAGTTAACGTTGTGACTAACGAACGAACGAAAGAACGAACGGACGGACAGTTGAAAACTAATATGCCTCCCTTCGGGGGCATAACAAATAAATAAATTAATTAATTAATAGATACCAATGAAGATTCATTGAGAAATGACAGCTGGAATAATGCAGCCCAAAAATATATACTTTTTCGCTCGTCGCAGTGCAGCAAATAATACCATCTGTGGGATCAAACAATTTTACTGCTAAACGAGTTAACTTCTGATTATAAGCGCTCTTACGTTTTATTACAATAAAAAAACATTAAACATTGAGCCAGAATTTCATTCAAATCTGTCAAAATTTAGCAGAGATAAAATTAAAAATCCAGCTAAGGGAACTAGAAAAGGCCTCGAGTATATTCTTTATAAGTACTGATTTATTTATTTATTTATTTATTTATTCATTCATTCATTCATTCATTTATTTAATTATTTATTTATGAATCTATATATTTTGTTGTTAAACTTCGAAACTGTCTCTTGATCTATGGAATAAAGTGTTAATAATAACTCAATTAGCTTGTGTGTGATACTTTAGAAACTCTACTTTCAAATTTTCATAAAAAAACATGATTTCTGAAAATTAATCCAAAATAATCTCATTTTCAGCGCTGTAGTTTTTGTCTAAAATAGTTAAAATATTCATCTATTTTCATTTAATTACATTCATATTAGATACATACACTATTTTTATGAGAAATAATTTTATTTTGAAGCGTTCTAATTGTCTGGATGCGTATAACTGAGTAAAATCAGTGTTAGAAAATTACAATCGTATTTATTTAAAAATATTTTAAGAATTGTTCTTATTTGTTGTTTAAATCAGTGCATGATAAAATTTAGCATTTTATAAATGTTGTTAAGCCTAAACAAAATCTGATGTTTTGTTTCTATTCAACAGTCTGCTGAAATGAATGTATTACACAGCTGCATGAAATTATCTTTGTTGCTAGCTACTTCAATTTACTTACAAAGTGCAAATCCCATACCTATTAGCACATATTTGATGTCATATGTCACTAATTAACAACAATAGCCCAAGCAAAAAACTATAAAATCAATGTTATCTCTCAAAACACCTCTACGTATTCAGGGCAGATTGGCTTATCAGCCTCCTAGGTGGCCGACAGATAAATATCAGCAGAGTAGAAGTGGAGATAACGCTTTAGGGCAGAATGAGTTAAGGGTAAAATCCTGACCAAGTTTCATTAAGATTGGGCCTAAATTGTGACCTCTAGAGTGTCAACAAGCTTTTCCTTTCATTCGACCTGGTGACCTGGTTTTTGACCCCATATGACCCAATATCAAACTCATCTAAGATTTTATTGAGGGTATCATTCTGACCAAGTTTCATTAAGATTACGTTAAAAATGTGACCTCTAGAGTGTTAACAAGCATTTCCTTTGATTTAACCTGGTGACCTAGATTTTAACCCCAGATGACCGAATATCAAACTTGTCCAAGATTTTATTAAGGGTAACATTCTGATAACCCAAATTATAATTCTAACACGATCTGCAGCTATAGCGAAATCGCCTATACATGAATCTACAATAAAATATAGCTGTTCCATTCCACCCTACGATAGTAACGTGACTGAGAGATTCTACTCTGCTTCTGTTATATGCAGAATAAATACTCTACTTTTTCAGTGCTATGTAGTAGTAATAAAAAGTACATCAAATTTTCTGAAACAAACAATTTCTAAATGATGAATTTATCTGTTTATAAATATATTTTTACCGAAAGAAAATGTTTCAGCATGGTAATTAAGTTTCAACTTCAACATCTGTGAATCTAGATCTATATCTGGTCGTGTGCGTAGTTTACAGTTTCTGCGTTGTAGGCACCACAAATGTCAACTAGATTCTACTTTGACAGTAAATACATTATAATTCATGTCCCAATCTCCCAGACTCAAGTGTTTACATGAAAATATGCTGCAATTAATGTTCTGGCATGTATGTTTCAGTGCCATCATGTAGGTGATGTGTACTATTTTTAGAAACTGCATATATAAGTTTTGAATGAAGTATTTACTTTTGACTTTTACATCCGACCTTAAATGTTACTGAAAATAACATTTTCACAGCAGTAACTACTTAATAGATCTACTTTAAGGATAAATTGAACGAGACTTACCTTAGTAAGGTGAAGTTTAGTTGTTATTTCATCAACTGCATTCTCCTTAAGGGGTCACATAGAGTATAGGTGCAGCAAGTGGTCTAGGCTTATCAGTCTTTAGAGATGAGGTCACCATGCTGTCATCCAAATCATAGAGAATGTGCATGGTGACCTTGTTATGAAGAATCAGAAATTTTGGGATGGGAGGGAGGGTATGTGACCCGTTAAGGAGAATGCAGTTGATGAAATAACAACTAAACTTTACCTTACTTTATTCAATTTATTCATTTCATCAACTGCATTCCCTTAATGGGACCCCATAGAGATTTTCTGATACCTTCATAATGGGAATTCATTTGTTTAAACTAAAATGAAAAAACAACATTTATTCCAGAATAATTTTTATGTCTCATTAGTAAGCTTATTATTGACAGTACATATAAATCTAAAATCTATGCCAAATGCAATGACTATCTAGTACATTATTTCCTGTATTTTCAGCATAATTCTCCAAGGACTGCATCCTGTATGCCTGGAGTGTCTGTTTTGATTGGCTTATTGTAAAACTGAGCAAATGTTTTAGCATTTGACCAACCAGCAGTTTTTATAATGACATCTAATGGAATACCAGTTATCTTAGCTTTTGAAGTTGAGGCTGCTCTAGTACTGTGAGCACCAAAACTGCCTCCTATCCCAGCTTTAACAAGCACAAGTTTGACCCATCTGGAGACAGTGCTTTTTGAAACAGGATTATGGGGACTGATAGTACTTATCAGGAGCCTCTGACTTGTCCGAAAAGGTTCAGTTCTATCTAAATATGTCTGCAGTGTTTTGACAATACAAACATTGCAATCCTGAGAGTATTCTTCTAATGTTATTAATTGTGGTTGAAATCCAGGACGCGATTGTTTCAACAGTTTTCTTGGCGACATTTTTACACTTCCATTACATAACTGAATGTCATCAATATCTAATATATGTATTGTTTGGCACCTCTGTGCAGATAACAGCAAAAATAGCATGCATAATTTGGCTGACAAAAGTAACAGCGTTGTATTTGAGTTTGACAGTGTCTTCAAATATTTTAATACAGTTTCAACATCCCACACGTGTGTATCTTGGGAAAGGTGGCCGTTTATTAAATGCCCCTTTCTTTAGGTGAATAACTTCAGCTGACTGAAATTTCTGTGCCTCCACAGATTGATAAAAAGGAATTTAGACCTGATCTGGCAACACCCAGAGATCTATACTGGAGGCCATCATTGAATAATTTCCACAGAACTGCAAGAACTAGATTCAAAGAAGGGTTAATGGGGTTAAATTTACTCCCACAGAATCTGAGCCACTTTTCAATGTAAACACTGTATTGTTTTTTAGTTCCATCTCGCCATGAGTGGAGTATAAGGTCTTGAGCTCCCTCAGGGACACCTTTTTGCTCAAGGGCTGTCCGGATATACGAAAAAGCCCTAGAGACATCTTTTTTAGTGGATGCCTTCTTTCTGGACGATGAGGAAGATATAGAATTTTCTGGGGGCCTGGGAGGAGATAACAATTTCCGCAAATCAGTTGAAGTAGACTTGGCCACCAGCTTTGTGTTGGCCAAAGTGATGCAATTAACACAGCCTCTGTGTGATCCTGCTCAACTTTCTGTAGTACTCTTGCTAGAAGGCTGAAAGGTGGAAAAATATAGTAAAATTCATTTGACCAAGTTAATGAAAAGACATCTACAGCAAAAGCCTCAGGTTCAGGTCTGTGAGAGACAAATTGTTTTAATTTGTTATTAAGCCTTGAAGCGAACAGATCTGCTGACATGCCCTCATACAACTAGTTTCAAATAACTTAGGGCATGATGACCACTCAGTATCTTCATTGAATGACCGTTATTCCTCATTGGCTTCCTTGCTATCTAAGCCAGGAATATGTTCCGCAGACAGATGTAAGTTTCTATTTATACACCAGAACCAAATTTCCTGAGCCAGCTCAACTAGATCTGGTTTTTTGCCCCCAAGCTTATCAATATACGCACAATTAGTTGTGTTGTCCATATAGATTCTGACATGTAAGTTTCTTGCATCCTTGCAAAAGGACATTAGGGCCAACTTGGCAGGCTTTCAATTCTAATACATTTATATGAAGACTTTGCTCTTTTGCAGCATGCCCAGTCACGCAGAATCCTGCGTTTTTCACGCAGAAAACACGATGTGCACGCAAATTTTTCGATGGCCGTGCGTGCAGGAACGCATATTTGTTGTGGCCAGCAAATAAACGAATTCGGCTCAAAAATTGGTGGTCGCTAACCTAAAACCCGGGAAACGCTTGCTTTTGAACAGAAAACCAATAAGCTTCCAGCGGCAAACATCTGCGCGATCTAGATTACTCCAAATACGTCACTAACAAAAATGGCAGACGAGCATGAAAAACTTCATTCTGGGTGGAAATATTAAATTGACCTCAGTGCCATATGAAAGGCCGGGTTTTCACTACAAAATAGGCATCATACAGCATTAGTTCCTGCAGGCGTACTGTTGATAATGTGCAGAACAGAATGGTCATCGAGTACTACTGTAAGCAAATGCCTAAGCCAGAGAAAAAGCTGCTGAAGCATTTAGGCCTTAGACATTCGTAATAGTTAAATACTGTTCTTTATGCCTTAGCAGCATATAGTAAACAGGCTAAGCCTATATAAATACAGTATGACTGAGTTTACTGAATAAATACTGTAAACATTATCTAATATCTGTTGCTTTTAGTTTTCATACCAGTACATATGTTCATGTTTTGGGAAAATTCAGTGTACCCAGATTTTTTAAGCCTGTACCCACATTTTCCAAAAGTAGTGGGTACAGGTACCCACTTTTTAAAAATCCTGTGGGCATGCTGCTTTTGTGGACCAGACCCCTCCTGTTCGTGCCCCGTTTGTTTTATTGTATGACCCTCAGCCTGAGTTAGAATATGGTCTGAATATATGCTTACAGCTGGAGGTCCATGGGATATTGATTTGTAGGCCCCCTCTAGATTTTGAATCCACAACTGCAACACTGGATGTATTGCAAAAGGGATATACATAAAGCTATTGTAATTGCCCTTGTGCTTCCTAAGCTCACACTCTTTGACCTTTTCCAGAGGTTTGTAATAAAGTGGTGCATATTCTACTCCAGGCTCTGCAAATACTCAGCCTAGCAAATTTTCGAATTTCTGTTCTTTTTTTGACTTAAAATAGTTGTACATAATCCAATGATCTCATGGGCTCTTTCTGGAGTTAGACTAACTGTCATAGTTAGTGCGCACAATACAAACCCTAGAAATACTATTTTTTGACATGGGATCAGAACAGATTTTTTGGTATTAACAGTGAGACCTAGTGAATCAATATGATGAACTGTGTCTGTTATACTGCGTAAACATGACTCAAACGTTTGGCCTTGAAGGCAAGAGTCATCTATATAGGCAGTGCTTACGTGCCCAAGGGATCTTAGTTTCGCAAAGACTGGTTTCAAGACTTTAGTAAATACCCGAGGTGCAGTAGTTAAACCCATAACCAAGGATTTAAACTGATATTTTGTGCCATTGTGCCAGAAGCTGAAGTATTTCCTGTCTGCTTTATCTATTGGAATAGAGTAAAATGCCTCAGATATGTCAATGGAGCCAAAGAAACAGTTTTGTCTCATGTTATTGATTTCCATCTTATGAATAAATGGCATGTACTTATCATTGAAGGATTTCAGGTTAAGAATAATTCTAACTCTGCCATCTTTTTTAGGCCTCATAAAGATGTTTGAAACATACTCATCGGCATCATTTAACCCTTCAACAGGTTCTATAATCTTACACGATAGAAATCTCTGTATCACTAAATGAATCTTTTCTTGCTCTTGCTTTGAACTTGAAAATAAAATTGGCTTAGGTATAAACTGCTGTTTTAGTTTAGGTTCACAAATATCTTCAACCTTATATCCACTAATTGTCTCAATTAGTGATATCAAGCCAGTTGTCCCTAAATTGCTTTGTCTTCCCAGCAATAAGTTATTTGGTGTGTTAATAAGACAAAGTTGTCTTTCTATGTTTATTAATTCACTTACTGTTGCTACTTCCTGTACATCTTTGTGCTTTTCTTGGGTTTCCCTTGCCCTTGTTGTTGTTGTTTGAAGAACCAAAAACTGTTCTGGGGGGCAGACTTCTGCTGAACATTGTTTGTTCTGTACGAGCTCCCTACAATGTGACGTGGTCGCTGTTGTTGTGTGCCCCCCCTTTTCGATAAAAAAGAAGACATTGGTTTTGATTGCACAAAGGTTACTTTCTGGCTATCAGCTTTCTTAATAACATCCTGTAGTTATCTCCAAACAGCTTTGTGGTGGAGGCCTCATTATCACAAAGACCTCTATACTGGGATCAACTCTTTCCTGATGCGTTCAGTCCTGGCATTGCTGGTAGTGCGGAACAACAGACACAATCTTGAACGCATCCAGTACCTGTTTTGAAACATCTTCATGTTCCTTTCTTCTTTATGATCTCTACAGCTCTCACTAGTGGGGTCAGAGCCAGCGTGTAATTGCTTTGAACTTTCTGTAGGAGAAAGTCTGTTGTCTTTATGTGCGATTTTAACTGCCTCCAAATCGCCTCCTCAATGGCAGGGATTTGAAGATCTTCAACATTTTGTGGCGGCTTATGCTTATCTCTAAATTCTTTCAGTTTTTCAGCATCCTTCTTTCCTTTTCCTCTAAGGCCCTTATTGGCTAGGTCAGCAAGCTGCTCATCCACTCCTTCCCCAGTATAAGCCTAGACCACTTGCTGCACCTATACTCTATGGGGCCCCATTAAGGGAATGCAGTTGATGAAATTAGAATTTACTGAATATCGGAAAATTCCCTTTTATGCCACACTTTCCATTTGTTGGGAGGTTTTTATAATAGCATATGACCAGCCGAATGATGTGTCGAGATAGAATGTAGCGCTTTAAAATGCTAAGAATTTGCGTGGTTAGAATCAAAATAATAAGTATGTTCCAATAATTTTATCAGTTAATAAAATATGGGTAATCGCTATGCACTCGTGATTTAATTATTACACATCCGAACTCCTGCCCATATTTAATTAACTGATAAAATATAGGGACATATTTATTATTTCTTAATTAAATTCTAGAAAATATGAAGCATTTATTCCTATATAACTCATATACCAAGTGAACCCCAGGGCAGGGCTTCTTTTCACCGCAGGGGCATCATTTGAACAATCTTTTTAGAAATTCACTAGGCAATGCTACATATCAAATATCAAAGGCCTAGACCTTGAACTTTCAGACCAGAAGATTTTTTTTTCTTCCTATATAATCCTATGTTAAATTTGGGACCCCCAGGGCAGGGCCTCTTTTCACCCAAGGGGCCTAATTTGAATAATTTTGGTAGAGGACCACAAGGCAATACAACATACCAAATATCAAAAGCCTAGGCCTTGCAGTTTAAGGCAAGAAGAGTTTTAAAGTTTTTTCCTATATAAGTCTATGTAAAACTTGAGACCCCTAGGGGCTGGGACTCTTTTTACCCCAAGGTTATAATTTGAACAGTTTTGGTAGAGGCCCACAAGGCAATGCTACATACCAAATATCAAAGGCCTAAGTCTTTTGGTTTTAGACAAGAAGATTTTTTCCTATATGTCTATGTAAAACTTTTGACCCCCCCACCCCCCGCCCCTGGGGCGGGGCCTCTTTTCACCCCAGGAGCACAACTGAACAATCTTTATAGAGAACCATTATATGATGTCACAAGCCAAATATATATCAGAACTCTATGCCTTGCGGTTTTGGATAAGAAGATTTTTAAAGTTTTTCCTTTTGGTTGTCATGGCAACCAGAGTTCTGCATGAAATTCACTTCTTTGATCAGTTTTGAAAGGGGGCCACCCAAGGATCATTCCTGTGAAGTTTGGTGGCTTTCAAGAAAATATTTTTAGAAATTGTTGACAGACGCACGACAGACGGACATTGAGCAGTCACAAAAGCTCACCATGAGCCTTTGGCTCAGGTGAGCTAAAAAACATTCCAACTTATTTCTTGCATTTGCAACAAATTTACATATAAACAAGAGCTGTCTCCATAGGATGACACATGCCCCCGATGGCACTTTGAATGAACAGTTATGGCCGATGTTAGAGTTTAGGACCTTTGACCTACGGACCTGGGTCTTGCGCGCGACACGTCGTCTTACTGTGGTACACATTCATGCCCAATAATTTTAAAATCCATGCATGAATGAAAAAGATATGGACTGGACATGCCCATCAATGCACTATCATGAAATATGACCTTTAACGTCTACGTGTGACCTTGACCTTTGAGCTACGGACCTGGGTCTTGCGCGCGACACGTCGTCTTACTGTGGTACACATTCATGCCAAGTTATTTGAAAATCCATCCATGGATGACAAAGATATGGACCGGACACGAATGCACATCATGAAAAATGACCTTTAACGTCTAAGTGTGACCTTGACCTTTGAGCTACAGACCTGGGTCTTTCACGCGACACGTCGTCTTACTGTGGTACACATTCATGCCAAGTTATTTGAAAATCCATCCATCGATGACAAAGATATGGACCGGACACGAATGCACATCATGAAAAATGACCTTTAACGTCTAAGTGTGACCTTGACCTTTGAGCTACGGACCTGGGTCTTTCGCGCGACACGTCGTCTTACTGTGGTACACATTCATGCCAAGTTATTTGAAAATCCATCCATCGATGACAAAGATATGGACCGGACACGAAAATTGCGGACACACCGACAGACGGTTCAAAAACTATATGCCTCCCTTCGGGGGCATAAAAATTGCTCACATTCATTTTCTGCTTGCATTTTTCAAGTGCTGAATTTGGGCCCTATATACATCCACCTGAGCACTTAATGTAATGTTGACAGTGACCATGATCTTAAGAAACTTAAGTCAAGGGTGGTTCATAGTGAATTTTTTTTTCCATGTTCACTGTGACTTTGAGCTAGGTAATTTCTTGACAACTCAGCTGCCATGACTGCCTACTGACATTCCAATTTTTTGCAGGATCCTGGAGTGTTTATACTTGATAATAGTCCTTTTTATTCTAATCTATTGTAATTATTTAAAGCAAACATATTTCGTGAAAATGGCTAAATTATAAATCTAAATGGAGTTACCTCACTAAAGCTCATAGATTGTTTTCCCACTTACTTGCCAGCAATAACCAGAGTCATGAGCTTTCATCTCATCATATATCTTAACTCCACCGTAAGGTCCAAACATGACACGTGGTTGTATCTCTTCCTCTGTGAAAACACCAAGACCTGCACCAACAATACCCGAGGGCTTTACAACCAATCCCGGAGGTAAAGTATGAAGGGCTCTGTCTGGATCATACTCTGAGCTCACCTAAATATAAAATAAATCTGTTAAACAAGAGGGCCATGAAGGCCCTGTATCGCTCACCTGACCTTTTGACCTCGAGATCATCAAGATTAACTTTCTGACCAAGTTTCATTAAGATATGGTCATAAATGTGGCCTCTAAAGTGTTAGATAGCTTTTCCTTTGATTTGACCTTGTGACCTAGTTTTTGACTCCACCTGACCCAGATTTGACCTTTGTCTTATAGATCATCAAGATTAACATTCTTGCTAAGTTTCATTAAGATTGGGCCAAAATTGTGACCTCTAGAGTGTTAACTAGCTTTTCCTTTGATTTGACCCTGTGACCTAGTTTATGACCCCATAAGACCCAGATTCGAACTTGACCTAACGATCACCAAGATTAACATTCTGACTAAGTTTTGTGAAGATACAGTCATAAATGTGGCCTCTAGTGTTAACAAGCTTTTCCTTTGATTTGACCTTGTGACCTAGTTTTTGACTCCACCTGACCCAGGTTTGAACTTGACTTATAGATCATCAAGATTAACATTTTTGCTAAGTTTCATTAAGATTGGGCCAAAACTGTGACCTCTAGAGTGTTAACTAACTTTTCCTTTGATTTGACCCTCTGACCTAGTTTTTGACCCCATAAGACCCAGATTCAAACTTGACCTTGAGATCATCAAGATTAACATTCTAAGTTTTTAAGATTTAAGTGGCCTCTACAGTGTAGATTAGCTTTTCCTTTGATTTGACCTGGTGACCTAGTTTTTGATCCTACATGAATCAGATTGAAACTGGACCTTGAAATCATCAAGATTAACATTCTGACCAAGTTTCATGAAGATACAGTCAAAAATCTGGCCTCTACAGTGTTAACAAGCTTTTCCTTTGATTTGACCTGGTGACCTACTTTTTAACCCCAGATGACCCAATATCAAACTCGTCCAAGACTTTATTAAGGGTAACATTCTGACCAAGTTTCATTAAGATTGGGCCAAATTTGTGACCTCTAGAGTGTTAACTAGCTTCTCCTTTGATTTGACCCTCTGACCTAGTTTTTGACCCCATAAGACCCAGATTCAAACTTGACCTTGAGATCATCAAGATTAACATTCTGATTAAGTTTCATGAAGATACAGTCATAAATGTGGCCTCTAGAGTGTTAACAAGCTTTTCCTTTGATTTGACCTAGTGGCCTAGTTTTTGACCCCATCTGATTAACTTTTAAACTAGATTTATATATCATTAAGATGAACATTCTGACCAAGTTTCATTAAGATAAGGTCACAAATGTGGCCTCTAGTGTTAACTAGCTTTTCCTTTGATTTGACCAGGTGACCTAGTTTTTGATCCCAGATAACTTAATATTAAACTTGTCAAAGATTTTATCAAGGGTAACATTCTGACCAAGTCTCATTAAGATTGGGCCAAAATTGTGACCTCTAGAGTGTTAACAAGCTTTTCTTTTGATTTGACCCCTGGAAACCCAATATCAAACTCATCCAAGATTTTATTAAGGGTAACATTCTGACCAACTTTCATGAAGTTTGGGCCAAAATTGTGACCTCTAGAGTGTTAACAGTCAAATTGTTGACGACAGACACAGGATGGACTTCATTCTCAGGTGAGCTAAAAAGAAAAAGCACTGTAACAGGAGACAACACGCTTGACTATTTTGATGCTAGATTGTGAAATAGGGATGGAGCTATCAAAGGAGTGTTAATGATCCCAATGTGGTGAAGATACTGGACAATAGTTTTAAGTCTGAGTCAAATGTATTTTAAGTAATAACAGAAAGAGTGACAGTTTATCAAATCATTAACTATGTTTATAAGGGTCAGAATTCATTGAATATTTCTGCAAGATTAATCACACCCTATTACCGGATGTCCACCACGCCGAGGGATGCGGCTGCCACAGAGGTCAGAAATCAATAACGATGAGTAGTGGTGTTTAAGTCTTTTGAGCTGTATTTTTTATTTCGATTTTTCATGAAAATATTCTGGTGCAGGCATATGTGTAAATGCCTTAACATATTATATAATTTATCCTGGCGGCCAACTTTGGGAAATAAAGAATAATTCAGCTGTTTAAATTGGACGTTTATTAAAATTGATGCAAAAAATTATATTCAACGGCCCAATTCGAAGTGTTTACAAAATAATTTGATCTAATTTACCTAACAAGTCAAACGATCAATCATCTGGGGATAATCCTGACAAGTTTCAAGTCTGTCCGTACGTCGACGTTCTGACCCTCCAAAGGGACCCGGGTATAGTCACGCATGATAAAGTTTACCACAGAGGGCATTTTTAAATGATGCCCATTCCACCGAGGAGTCAAAATATAGGATACCGTTTACGGCAGAGGGAAATTTTGTGTAAAAACGTCTATTTCGGCTGTTTGTTTCGCTTTTAAGTCTTGGGAGGTCATGGAATCATTTGCAGTATGCATTTTTATATACTTCTGTTTAAATATGGGTGATTTGCAATGGCGAACACCACTGTAACACAGTGTTAATCAGTCTAGATGGTATTTCCATCTCCGACATTGCATACTATCTGCTACATGTATAGATTGGTTCTGCTGCTGTAAATGTTCATTTTGTAAAGTCATTTTTGTTTCAATTTCTTTTATGATGAAATATACAGAAATAATGATATCTTAAGTCCTGATACTTGCGTTCTTGCAGGATTCAGTGCTGGTTACGGTTAATATTAGATATTAAATCGTTAAATGCATTTATTATATACAGCTTTCATTTAAATACACATCAGATCATATATAGACCTCTCCATGCTTAGATTTTTTTATATTTAATAATTATAGGTGGTGGGGATTAATTAAGAAATAATAAATATGTTCCTATATTTTATCAGTTAAATAAATATGGGCAGGAGTTTGGATGCGTAATAATTAAATCACGAGTGCGTAGCACGAGTGATTTAATTATCCGCATCCAATTAACTGCCCATGTTTTATTTATTGATAAAATTATTGGAACATATTTATTATTTCGATTCTAACAACGCAAATAATTCGCATTTTACAGTACTACATTTTCAGCGTAATACGTCATTCGGGTCATATGCTGTTACAATTTACCCCCTATGGCTAGAAAGAGTTGCATAGCCAATGTAACGTATAGATATTTGTTTCTTTTTTATCAGAATTTTGAGAAGTATTTATAATTTAGTTATCTAACAGCTCGCAAACTAATTATGATAGAATCGTCAAATTAAGCGAGTTGACCCTGTGTTACAAGTTAGGAGCTTAACTTTATATGACGTCATACTTTATCCCTTACAGAAGCAAGCCTCTGTGGCGTACATGTTGCGTATTTGCTGTGTATATGCCGCGAACACAGTAGTACGCCAGAGGAGTACATTTTACATACACCGCATGCCGCGTACTATTTCGACGAGTACACAGCATGTACGCAGGAGGGACTTGTACAAGAAAATAGTACACTGCATGTACACCGCAGATACTTTGAAATTTGTGCAGTACACATCATAATATGCGGGAAAGACTTGTACAATTTCTTTTGGCATTTATACTTAGTTTTTTTTTTTATAAGTTAAAGTCTGAAGTAAACTTCATATACGTGGGAGGGACTTGTTCATTTTCTTTTGGTGTTTATACTTTGAATTTTTTTAGGTAAAAGTCTGAAGTACACTTCATGCAGGAAGGATTTGTTCCTTTTTTTTTTTTTTTTTTTGGAAGCAAGAACTTGATTTCCGAGTAACTTTTATCTTAATAGCATAGAATAGTTCAGATTACCCGTATTCTGAACATTGAAAATTTGACAAACTATTTGCAATGTTCATTTGTGAAGCTTACATCTTAGTGACTTCTGAGCTGCACCTTGCATCCAGTGTAAAAATATATTCTTTTTCATTTTGAATTAATCCTGGAGCTTTCTAACTTGGATAATTGAAAAGCCTTATTTGAACTTTGTTGCATTACATTTTGTAATACATGAAATAATTACCAAGATAATGCCTCAACAGCGCCCGAATGAGAAGAATTAATAGCTCTCATTGTTATTCGAATACTCTTAAACAAAACACAATTCTATCATGTTTTATAAAGGCTTTAATGCTCATTATGTTAACTCATTAAGGCCTCACCAAATTAAAAAGTTGTTCATCGGATTTGCCGCTCATATATGTATATTTTCAGAACGTTTTTGGCTAATTGCGCTCGCCCCATTGGAAAAAATCAATCCAAAATTTTTTGGTGCGCTACTTTTTACGGACGTAAAAGTGTATAAATGCTTATATAATTCCAGTCCTAGATTGTTCTCAGCTGGATTTTAATCAAAATAAATACATATTACTCACACATCGTCTATAAAAAATCGTAACACTTATATTTAGTTGCATTAAAGTTGTTTCCCCTTGATGCAGTTACGCCATTTTCTTCAAATGTTTACCAAATTACATGCTACAAAAATTGATTTATTTGATTGAAAAGTGGATGAAGAAAAGCATACTAATTTATTTGATAACATCAATCTACATTATTTTGGTAAGGGTAAATATTTATTGATGTATGTCACTTATCTTTTTTCTGTTTTTTTCTGTCCAAATGATCAGCATTTGCATACGAAAGTTGGTGGGGTAAGGAATTTACATTATCACAGCAGTTTCGCCACAAGAGTACACAGCATGTATGCAGCAGGAGTACACAGCATGTACGCCGCAGGACTCGGGCCAGGAGTACACAGCATGTACACCGCAGGAGTACACAGCATGTACGCCGCAGGAGTACACAGCATGTACGCCGCAGGGGTAGTACACCGCAGGCTCATTTGCATGTGAAAAGTGTATGTGCCGCGTACATGCTGCGTACTATTTCCCGCATACTAAATTCCTCCAGCGTACATCCTGTGTACTATGTAGTCCACAGCATGTATGCAGCAAGTAGTACGCGGCTGAGCTCATTTGCATGTCAAAAGTGTACTACAAACGTACTATCGGTGTATGTGCGGTGTATATCCTGCGTACTATTTAAAGCCCTTGATTTCAGTACACATCATGTACGCATCATATACGCTGTATGTACACAGCAAGAGTACGCAGCAGGCCTTTTTCTTCTGTAAGGGATGTCATACATTTATGACGTCACCGCTGAATCTTAATTAAGCTAACTGAATTCGCTTGTAGAGATCGAAACGTGTTTTATGGTCCTACACATGTCAATATGACATTTTATCATATTTACCTTTTTTTAGATGCTGTTTTCAACCGTTTGGCCTTGAAATAATTTGTATGTAATGGAACTGAAGTAGAATCTCTTATGTCACAATCATAGGGGGGTGAAATGTAACAGCCAACCATATTTTATCGTAGATTCATGTATAGGCGATTTTGCTATATGTTTATATACCAATTGCTGCAGATCGTGTTAGAATGGAAAATTCATAATTATGGGTAGTGGGGTTGGAGGAAAATTAAAAATCATGGGTAGTGGGGTAAGAGGAAAATAACAAATTATTGGTGGTGGGGTTTCTCAAAAAGTGCCTTCCAACCCCTCCATACAATTAATTCTTGAACTGCCCTTATCTATACACAGGGAAAACAGAAAAAATTCTATGAAACAGTTTTTTCAAAATAAAAAAAAAATAAAAATATTCTTCACTGAGTATTTTCATAAAAGTTCACAGAAGTGAATATGAAACTTTTTTTTTTCATTTGTACCCATTATTGTAATGATATAGTATTACAAATATGATTATGATATCAAAGAAGTAAATAATCCTGTAAAAAGAACTAGAGTTGTCACAGGAGTGATGAATTATACCCCCACAATATGGCCTTGTCACAGAACAAAGCCAATGTCAAAGCCGAACTTGCTTGACCTTTGACCTACTGACCTCAAAATCAATACAGGTCATCTGCTAGTCATGATCCAACATCCCTATGAAGTTTCATGATCCTCTGTCCAAGCGTTCTAGTTATTTTCCAGAAAAGGTTTCAATGTTCTGGGTCACTCTGACCTTTGACCTTTGGCACTCGAAATCAATAGGGGTCACCTGCTGGTCATGACCAACCTCTCTATTAAGTTTCGTTATCCTAGTCCAAAGCGTTCTGAAGTTATTGTCCGAAACCCGTTTTTAATGTTCCAGGTCACTGTGACCTTGACCTGTGACCTCAAAACCATTAGGGTCAACTGCTGGTCATAACTAACCTCCCGTTCTATTTTCATGATCCTAGACCCAAGCATTCTGAAGTTATCAGCTGGAAACCTTATAACTGTTTTGTGTCATTGTGACCTTGATCTTTGACCTACTAACCTCAAAGTCAAACTTGACCTGTATTTTATCATGTTACACCTGTGTACAAAAAATTATGATCCTAGATCCAAGTGTTCTCAAGTTATCATCCGAAAACCTTTTAATTGTTCGAGGTTACTGTGAACTTGACATTTAACCTACCAACCTCAAAGTCGATCTTGACCTGTATTTCATGATAATACACCTGTGTACCAAAATTTATGATCCTCGGCCCAAGCGTTCTCAAGTTATCATCCGGAAACCATTTAACTGTTCAGGATCACTGTGACCTTGACCTTTGACCTACTGACCTGTATTTCATGATGTTACACCTGTGCACAAAAATTATTTAAATCGGTCAAACCTTGAATGAGTTATCATCCGGAAACCATGAAAACCAACGGACCAACCAACTGACAAGCTCACTCCATAAATATAATAAACCTTACTGTGCTGTCTTGATGCATATTTTGGATGGCATTTATAAAACAAGAGGGCCATAATGGCCCTATACCTGTTATCACTGCACTTAAGGACAAGAAGGTCAAACAACAAAGGGAAGAAATTTAACTAAAAAGAAAAAAAAATTCTTACAAGGTACAGATATGTCAAAATTCACCTAAATATTGGAGGTACCATCGATGTTGTACCACAGAAAAGTGGTCTCGGTTTTTCCCTACGGCCAATCATAAACTAGGTCACCCAGTCAAATAAAAGGAAAAGCTTGTTAACACTCTAAGAGGCCACATATATGATCCTATCTGCGTGAAACTTGGTCAGAATGATTATCTTGATCATTGCTTGGCCAAGTTTGAAACTGGGTCATGTTGGGTAAAAAACTATGTCACCCACTCAAATCAAAAGAAAAGCTTAATAACACCTTAGAGGCCACATTTATGATCCTATCTTCATCAAATTCTTGATGATCTCTCAGTAAAGTGTGAAACTAGGTCATGTGGGGTCAAAACTAGGTCACCCACTCAAATCAAAGGAAAAGCATTTATGATCCTATCTTCATGAAACTTGATAAAAATGTTTATCTTGATGATCTTCAGGCCAAGTTTGAATCTGGGTCATGTGGGATCAAAAGCTTGGTCAATAGGCCAGATCAAAAGAATATCTTGTTAAAACTCTATAGAGACCACATTTTAAGTTTGAAATTCATGAGAAACTGTGAGAATGTTTGTCTTGATGAAATCTAGGTCAAGTTTGAACAAGGGTCATTTGGTGTAAAAAAAAAAAGGTCACACAGTCAAATCAAAGAAAAACTCTGTGTGTGCAATAGGGGCTGCATTTTTGACGGGACATTTGTTGAATTCAATCAGAATGATCTTCTTGATGAAATCTAGGTCAAGGTCTAATATGGGTCATCTGGGGTCAAAATCTAGGTCACCTGGTCAAATCAAAGAAAAAAAACCTTGTGTATGCAATAGGGGCTACATTTTTCATTTGATGATCATGCAACTTGATCAGATTGTTTGTGTCCATAAATTCTCAGAGGAGTTTTTACCAGGGTCATGTGGAGTTAAAAACTAGGAAACCAGATATAATCAAAGAGATTGCTTACACTCTAGGGGCCACATGTTTTATTCAATCTTCATAAAACTTGGTCAGAATGTCTGTTATCATAAAGTGTTGGATGATATCCAATCTGGGTCAGGTGGGGTCAAAAACTAGATCACTAAGTCAAATCAAAAGAAAAGCTTGTAATCACTCTAGAGGCCACATTGTTGCTCCAATCTTCATGAAACTTGGTCAGAATGTTTACCTTCTTGGAAACTGCTGATGGATTTGAATTTGAAAATGGGTTATGTGGTGTCAAAAACTAGGTCACTAAGTTAAACATGTTTACAATGTTATGGTGTGTTACTCAGGTAAGCAGCCATCTTGGCCCTCTTGTTTTAGTTACCGAGCATAAACCATTTTCAGTTTACAGCAGTCACCATGACCTTGACCACTAACACAATAGGAGTAATCTTCTAACCACAGGCATCCTATTAAGTTAGATCCAGTTCAAGAGTTATAGAGCCGACATAAAACAAAGTCATGATCATTTTATTTGACCGGTAAGTGTGACCTTGACCTTAAAGCTAGTCATCCAAAACATATCACTGTGCTCTGCATGTCATCTTGATGTGGTGAACATTTGTGTCCTGTTTCTTTAAAATCCTTCAAGGGGTTCAAAAGTTACAGAGCGGACTTGAAATTGCTTTAGGACAGACGGCATCATAACATAATACGTCCTTTTGGGTGTATGAAAATGCCAATGTTCTTCAATTTTTGTTCTGAGGATTTTCAATTTCAAAAGCTCTTCTACTACTACACAAGCTTTTTCATTGCAATTATATTTATAAATGTAAATCAGTCTTGGACTCATTTCCAGAAGCAGACATAAAAAAATATTTATGTACAATTTTCAGCGTCTACATGTTTTTTACACATTTCTCTATTATTATATCTTAATTACCAGGTATAGCTTCAAATTTATAATTACTTAGGTTTTAGACTTTTTCTGAAGAAGCTTTTGTCTATCCTCTTATGCAGGATGTAGTTTTATAGCTTATCAATTTTATATTAAATATACAGTTTGCAAAGGAAGTAAAAATGTTAATGTAATTAGCCAATGAAAGTTCTGTTAATAATCAAAAGTCTGCCCTTGACCGTAACATATTTTAAAAGATCTTTGTTACCACCTCAATACTATTCATATTTTCAAATTTGAAATTTACCCCCATGTTTTCAAAACTCCAATCAACAAATTACCTTGAACACTGACAGGCTTTTAAGTGACCTTTGATGAAAAACTTGGAGAAAAGTAGGAGCCTCCAATATAAAAAAGTACGCAAAAAAAAGTAGGAGTCTGATGATAAATAGTAAGAATGTTTTAGAACAAACTCAGGCTCAGATCCAGAAATATTTGATTGGGGTAGCACCAGTTTTAGAACAGAAGTGTCATCAGCAAGGTGCAGTGCCGAGAAGGGGTATTTTTGGTCTAAGTTTGAGGTACTGGAGGGTACTCCCCTCATTTTAGAAGTGGGGGTCAGGGGGGCTGTACCTCTGGAAATACAGGTATAAAACGGTGGGCTCTGGTGCATTTTTTGATCTAAATTTTGAGATATTTGAGTCATTTAAGGGGGGTTAGGGAAAATTCTGAAATACAGGTACAAAATGGTGGGCTCGGTGCATTTTTTGGTCTTATTTCTGAGGTACTGGGAGGGGTACTTTCCTCATTGTCAGGGTGGTCTCCCCCTGGAAAATTTTGAAATATAGGTATGAAATGGAGACATCTGGTGCATTTTGGGGTATTTTTTGAGAAGATATCGAGGGGTGAATGCGACAAAGTGCTAAGTGCATTTCATGAAATTTTACAGAAGGAAAAAACATTCCTGTTGCTTTTTTATTCTGACAGCTGTTGTAATATTTTTAAATCTGATTAAAATCAACTTTATTTTTTTAAATCTAGTGGATTTTTTAAAGAAATGTCTGACAGAAAAGAAATTTTAATCAAAATGTCACTTAAAACTTTTTCGCACTCCAAATAGATACAAATTTGCAAAAAGGTAAGCGCGACAAAATTCTAAGTGATTTTATATTTTATTATTAAAGGGACATAAAATTCATCTTTTTGTACCTAGTTTTTTGTAGTCTTTGAAATCATTGAATAAAATGAACCTTACTAAAACCATGTCACTTAAAACTTTTTCGCAGTAATTTTTGTTTACTATTCTAAAACTTTGTGACTTCGAAAAGAGTCTAAGTGACATTATAAGTAAGCCCTTACAATGGATCCAATCATCCAAAGTTTTTGCTTTTGAGCTTATTTTTCTTTAGAAGGAAATATTTTTCATGTATCTAGTAAAACAACATGGTGTTTGATGGCTGGACACAAGAAGTGGGCCCCTTAATTTCTTTCACAGTAATCAAAAGTAGTGTTCACTGTACAGAGCATAGCATAGCGAATGAAACTGCTTTATCTGTGGATTATCTTTTCAATAATACATGAAAATATTTATCCAACTAAGAAACAACACATAATTGTTTTCCATTTTATTTATTTATAAAGCTTTTAAACTTCAGTAATTTCTCAGACTCACAATTACACTGAACAAAAATGGCTAGCCAATCACAATGTATCTTTATAAATAAATTATATTCTTTGGCTTAGTTAGTGTATCAGTTTTAAGAGAATTATAAAAATTGTATTTCAGACATGATATTTTCCTCAGAGTTAAAAATTCATGCATTCTAATATGACTATGTAGCAATGCATTATTCATCACAACATTATTATGTTAACATGATATTTAGCACCATGACTGTAGTGCTTTCAAATTTGATTCAGTATTTTACCTAATAGCATTTTTAAAACGAAATGTAACACTGCACAACTGTCTAGATTAATTTACGCACATACTGATATGGTATTTTCGCTTTACAGAATAATTTGCCATCATTTTCGCCCAAATTGAACTCTTCCGCAAGACATATTACCATTTCCAGTCTGGTGTGTATAAACAAAGGAGCGTGATGACACGCCATGCATACACGAGGAAACAGTTCCATAATATTGATCTAAATTTTACGACAAAGACATATTAGAAAGGAAATTTTCTATAGCAAAATTATTTATAAATGGTACTTTTGTAGGGTTTATTGCAGAACTCATTTGTATGTAATATAAATAATTAATTTACAAAAGGAAAATAAAATATGATGATTTGTCAGTTTCCACATATTAGTTGTGTGCTAAATTACACAATTGTTCTTAGTATTCATATATTACAATGTAGTTAAGTACTTTAATTTTGTTTTGTGTGGTAGCAGCACATAAAACACATGACATGCTGCTGAAATAAGAATAAGGTCATTGTATTCGGCAGGCATCGTGGGATCAGATTCTCCCCAAGTTGCAACTGAGTATACTGCTTGGATCAGGGGGTGTTTCATTTGTACACCTGACCCAAGAGGAAAGATTTACAACACGTTAGTCAGAACTAGTGCAGTTGTACATATAGAAATACTTTTTGAGTTCAAATAATTATATTTCACTAATGTATACTTTTCCCTGTTCTCATTTAGATAAAAAATCTTGAGACAAATGTTTGAAATAAAAACGAGAGCTGTCACTAATGGTGACAAATGCCCCCACAGCGCCTTGACCTTTGACCTGGTGACCTTGACCTATGACCTGGTGACCCCAAAGTCAGTAGGGGTCATGTACTCAATAAGTACTATCAGCATGTGAAGTTTGAAGGTCTTGGGTTATGTGGTTCGCAAGTAAAGTGCCTTCATGCAAAAAGTTCAAACGTTGTGACGAACGAACGAACGGATGGACAGTTGAAAACTAATATGCCTCCCTTGGGGGGCATAAAAAGATCAGACAATTTCATCTGAAGAACTTTAAATGCATTCTGTCACTTAGCACTTTTTCACAGTAAACAATAATTAGTTTACAGCCACATGTTTACTGCGAAAAGTACCAAGTGAAAAAAAAAGAAGAATCAAAATCAACTTTGTCAAAAAAAAAAAATATCTTTATACCAGATACTGATAATGATATCATACTTAAAAGAAACCAACTAAATGGCACAATTATTGAAAAATATTTGTCACTTGGTACATATACTGAGTGCAAACTTGATATAGTTCGGTGCGAAAAAGTGCCAAGTGACGTAAGGCTAGCACTGTGTCGCATTCAAATGGTATATAATTTTCACTTAGCACTGTTTGACCATTTTGTTATAAATTCATTTAATGACTTGCTATAATCTTGATATTTTTACAGGACATGGGCAAGGTCATAAACACTTGATATATGAAAAAAAAGTGATTTTTTCAAAAAATGTCACTTAGCACTGTCGCATTCACCCCTCGATATGAATCCTTTGCCAAAACAGTTGGGTGCAGCTTTGATGAGTATAGGTCACTTCTCAGCAATCTGGGGGAGGGGGCTGCATGGGCACCCTCTGCCCAGCCCTGGATCTTGGTCTGAATCATGTGCATATACTCACAATTACATAGCAGGACTTAAATCAAAATATTTTCATGCTGCTTTGAGGTTCCTATTGTACATGGCTACCTGCATCCTCTTATGCTTCAATATCAAGGTCAGTATTCAACTCACATGAACTGTCAGCAGGTTTCTGCATGCATAAGAAGTCACCAGCAGTATGTCAAAGGTCTCTAGTGCCTCACCAGTACACTATCAGTCCTTATATTATACAACAAATTTCATCATACAAATAGACTAGCAACTGACCAATTATAAGCAACTTACTTCTGCATCTCTAATATACTCCAGTGCGCCATGTACAGGACAGTCCATATCATATTCTTTGTTACATTCCTCACAATCTAAAATGATAAAAAACTAGAAAATGCTTTTGTAAAAAAGCGCATGTCTCCCCCAATGCAAAGTCCTATAGGCAAGAAGTCAGTAGGGGTCAGGAGCGAAAGTCAAAGAGACACTGATGGTTGGCTGCAATAGGGATCATCTACTTGGCATGTCCAGTCATCCCGCTAAATTTCAACACTCTTGGCCTAGTGGTTCTCAAGTCACTGTTCAGGCTCCTGTGACCCTGACCTTTGATCAAGTGACCTCAAAATAAATAGGGGTCATCTACTCTGCATGTCCAATCATCCTATTAAGTTTCAACATTGTAGGTCAAGTGGTTCTCAAGTTATTTCCAAAAAATGATTTTACATGAACAGGCCACTGTGACCTTGACCTTTAATAGACTGACCCCAAAATCAATAGGGGTCATCTACTCTGCATGTTCAATCATCCTACGAAGTTTCAACATTCTGGGTCAAGTGGTTCTCAAGTTATTGATCGGAACTGGTTATCAATGTTCAGGCCCCTGTGACCTTGACCTTTAACGGAGTGACCCCAAAAACAATAGGGGTCATTTACTCCGCATGACCAATCATCCTATGAAGTTTCAACATTCTGGGTCGAGTGGTTCTCATGTTATTGATTGGAAATGGTTTTCCATGTTCAGGCCCCTGTGGTCTTGACCTTTAACAGAGTGACCCTAAAATCATTAGGGGTCATCTACTCTGCATGACCAATCATCCTATGAAGTTTCATCATTCTGGGTCAAGTGGTTCTCAAGTTACTGACCGGAAATGGTTTTCAATGTTTAGGCCCCTGTGACCTTGACCTTTCACAGAGTGACCTCAAAATCGTTAGGGGTCATCTACTCTGCATGACCAATCATCCTATTAAGTTTCAACATTCTGGGTCAAGCGGTTCTCAAGTTACTGACTGGAAATGGTTTTCAATGTTCAGGCCCCTGTGACCTTGACCTTTGACGGAGTGACCCCAAAATCAATAGGGGTCGTCTACTCTTCATGACCAATCATCCTATGAAGTTTCAACATTCTGGGTCAAGTGGTTCTCTAGTTATTGATCAGAAATGGTTTTCAATGTTTAGGCCCCTGTGACCTTGACCTTTAACGGAGTGACCCCAAAATCAATAGGGGTCGTATACTCTTCATGACCAATCATCCTATGAAGTTTCAACATTCTGGGTCAAGTGGTTCTCTAGTTATTGATCGGAAATGGTTTTCAATGTTTACGCCCCTGTGACCTTGACCTTTGACGGAGTGACCCCAAAATCAATAGGAGTCCTCTACTCTTCATGACCAATCATCCTATGAAGTTTCAACATTCTGGGTCAGGTGGTTCTCTAGTTATTGATCGGAAATGGTTTTCAATGTTTAGGCCCCTGTGACCTTGACCTTTGACGGAGTGACCCCAAAAACAATAGGGGTCGTCTACTTCAGCAGCCCTACAACCCTATGAAGTTTGAAGGTTCTAGGTCAAATGGTTCTCCAGTTATTGCTTGGAAATGAAGTGTGACGTACGGACGGACGGACTGGGCAAAAACAATATGTCTCCTGGGGGAGACATAAATATATAATTTGATGTATACAGCATGTTACAACAAAAATCTTAAAATATAACAAAAAAGATTCCTGGCCAAAAATATATCTCTTTTAATTGAACCTTGCCTCATATAACAAATAACATTTTAAACACAATGCATACCAGGGCCAGCCCTTTTTTTATGGTTTTGGGGAAGGGTGGCGGGTCCTTTCAGAAGGGGAAATTTGCGTCGTAAAATACCAAATTGGGGAATTTTTTATATATATATATATAAAAAAACAAAACAAGACAGATTGAGTAAGATCAAGGCCTCCCCTGGCTCTTTCACACTTTTAGCCATGACTTAAGCCAATTGCAAAATCTTGGGACCATTTCATACCCTAAAGTGTTGGGGGGGAGTGTGTATCAATGCTTTACATTGGCACGTGAAAGAACCAAACGAGCTGCTTTAGTTCATTTGTATTTCAAACTTTCTTCACTGAAATTTAACGAACGATTGGGCGGACCGAAATGTTTACGCGTAGACTGAAATGAATGCGATTGAAATCTTCGTGCCGACTGAAATCATTTCACGATCGCGCAAATTGTTTGTGAGCCGTTCGACTTAACAATATTTCCAGATTTTTTCGTTCATTACTTCCGCGAATCGGATTGTTGTAGATAAATATCCGTGAATCAGAAATTCTGGAAAGGGAAATTCCCGATGACCGACGCTAACGGTAATATCTGAGATGTTCCAATTGTGGTGTTTAGAACGCATATACATTCAGATCTATTAATCCATCGGCGGTGGAAATTTTCGCTGATAAAAATGACTTGCATTTGGGGAATTTTTAGTGCAGTTGGGGATAAAAGTATATTATTTTGCCTAGGGAATGGGGCCGAATTTTGGCCCCAAAATCGGCATAAAAAAAGGGCTGCCTATGAAGTTTTAACATTCTGGGTCAAGAGGTTCTCAAGTTATAGATCGAAAACAGTTTTCAATGTTCAGCCCCTGTGACCTTGACCTTTAACAGAGTGACCCCAAAATCGGTAGGGGTCATCTACTCTGCATGACCAATCATCCTATGAAGTTTCAACACTCTGGGTCAAGTGGTGCAAGTTAATGACCAGAAATGGTTTTTTAAATGTTCAGGCCCCTGTGACCGTGACCTTTAACAGAGTGACCCCAAAATCAATAGTGGTCATCTACATTGCATGTACAATCATCCTATGAAGTTTCAACTTTCTGGGTCAAGTGGTACTCAAGCTATTGATCGGAAATGGTTTTCAATGTTCGGGCCCCTGTGACCTTGAAAACAATAGGGGTCATCTACTCTAAAATGTTCAATCATCCTATCAAGTTTCAACATTCTGGGTCAAGTGGTTCTCTAGTTATTGATCGGAAATGGTTTTCAATGTTCAGGCCCCTGTGACCTTGACCTTTGAAGAAGTGACCCCAAAAACAATACAGGTCGTCTACTCCAGCAGACCTACAACCCTATATGAAGTTTGAAGGTTCTAGATCAAATGGTTTACATTGGCACGTGAAAGAACCAAACGAGCTGCTTTAGTTCATTTGCATCTCAAACTTTCTTCACTGAAATTTAACGAACGATTGGGCGGACCGAAATGTTTACGCGTAGACTGAAATGAATGCGATTGAAATCTTCGCGCCGACTGAAATCATTTCACGATCGCGCAAATTGTGAGCCGTTCGACTTAACAATATTTCCAGATTTTTTCGTTCATTACTTCCGCGAATCGGATTGTTGTAGATAAATATCCGTGAATCAGAAATTCTGGAAAGGGAAATTCCCGATGACCGACGCTAACGGTAATATCTGAGATATTCCGATTGCGGTGTTTAGAACGCATATACATTCAGACCTATTAATCCATCGGCGGTGGAAATTTTCGCTGATAAAAATGACTTGCATTTGGGGAATTTTTAGTGCAGTTGGGGATAAAAGTATATTATTTTGCCTGGGGAATGGGGCCGAATTTCGGCCCCAAAATCGGCGTAAAAAAAGGGCTGAGGGCTGATGATTTAAATCTAATTAGTACATTGTCATTAGAGACTGCAACTTTTTTACACATCAAACAAACTTTTAATAATGAAAATTTTTGTCTCTCATAAAATACAATCGGAACCCCTCTAAATGGAACAGCTGCTGGATCAGTTTGAAGAACATTTTGGTTAAAAGAGGATTTATTAGTTGATTGCATTCTATCTAGAAACAAGTAAATGAAGTATTGCCTTGCAATACAAAGTCACCTATTGAAAGGAATGAAAATAGGATGACAATTGGTTGTCTAGTAAAGTCTGTGGTTCTTTTCCACTTTTACCATATACATAAGTTTTTATATTTAACAGAAAGTATCTGCATAGAATTATCCATCCTTATTTATGTTTTTTATTTTTTTAATTTATTGATATATATTCTAAATGGAACAAGAGGGCCAAGATGGCCCTAGGTCGCTCACCTGAGAAACATACCATAACAGTGTAAACATGTTTGACGTAGTGATTTCATGGAAACAAATGTTCTTGCCAATTTTCATTAGGATTGGACCAAAAATGTTGTCTCTTGAGTTTACACAAGTATTTTCTTTGATACGACCTAGTTTTTGATTCCAGATGACCCATATTCAAACTCGGCCTAGGTAGATTTCAACAAGGCAATCATTCTGACAAAATTTCATGAAGATCAAATGAAAAATACAACCTCAATCGCATACACAAGGTTCTTCTTTGATTGACCTAGTGACCTACTTTTTAACCCCAGATGACCCATATTCAAACTTGACCTAGATTTCATCAAGGCAATCATTCTGACAAAATTTTATTAAGATCAATTGAAAAATACAGCTTCTATCACATATACATGGTTTTTCTTTGATTTGACCTAGTGACCTACTTTTTGACCCAAGATAACCCATATTCAAACTCGACCTAGATTTTATCAAGGCTATCATTGTGACAAAATTTTATGAAGATCAATTGAAAAACACAGTTTCTATCACATACACAATGTTTTTCTTTGATTTGACCTAGTGACCTACTTTTTGAGCCATAATAACCCATATTTAAACTTGACCTAGATTTTATCAAGGCCATCATTCTGACCAAATTTCATGAAGATCAATTGAAAAATACAGCCTCTATTGCATACACAAGGTTTTTCTTTGATTTGACCTAGTGACCTAGTTTTTGATCCCAGATGACCCATTTTCAAACTCGGCCTAGATGTCACACAAGGTTTTTTAATTTCACCTAGTGACCTAGTTTTTGACCCCAGATAATTCATATTAAAACTAAACCTTGATTTTATCAAGGCAAATATTCTGACCTAATTTCATGAAGATCAATTGAAAAATACAGCCTCTATCGCATACACAAGGTTTTTCTTTGATTTGACCTAGTGACCTAGTTTTTGACCCCACATGACCCATTTTTGAACTTGGCCTAAAATTCTTAATCAAAGTAATCATTTTGACAAAATTTCATGAAGACCAGTTGAAAAATACAGCTTCTATCGCATACACAAAGTTTTTCTTTGATTTGACCTAGTGACCTAGTTTTTCATTCCAGATAACCTATTTTCGAAGTTAGCCCAGATTTTATCAAGGTAATCATTCTGACCAAAATTCATGAAGATCAATTGAAAAATACAGCCTCTATCGCATACACAACATTTTTCTTTGATTTGATCTAGTGACCTAGTTTTTGAGCCATAATGACCCATTTTCAAACTTGGTCTAGATGTCATCAAGACAATCATTCTGACCAAATTTCATGAAGATCAATTGAAAAATACAGCCTCTATCGCATACACAAGCTAAATGTCGACAGACGACAGACAGAAAACGGACGACAGACGACGGACATCGAGCAATCACAATAACTCACCTGAGCATTGCTTAGGTGAGCTAAAAAACCAGGTATTTTTTAATGTTCTAATTTTTTTACTTGGTTATACAAGACCACTGAAAAGCTGTAGTGTCCATGATTTTGGCATACTCATAACTTGAGAATGCTGAGTTTCAGAAGAAGCTGGTTTTGTATTTCAGCAGAGTATTGTGTCCCAGAAATATTGTCAGAATAGTATCGATTTAGTCTTAACCACTTGTTTGGAAAGCTGGATCAAATGCAAACTGTAGTGTCCGTGACGCTATAAAATTATTTTGTAATATTTTTTCAGTCATTGGTCTGGATTTATAATATACTTTTCTAAATGTTGTTTAACCTTATTCTTCATAATTTTAATCAATTTTCACTTCATATTGTAACGATCTAGCCATTATCATTTTAACTTTAGATATAAATGCATGTAGAATGTAGTAAGCTATAAATTCACGTATAATATATTCGTAGTCCGATACCGGTTTGCATGGAAATTTAGACTTTCTTCCATGTAATTTCATGCTTATGATATCTATAATACACCCGGCTGTAAATATTCCAGGGTAACTGTGGAAAAATTGCGGACAATTGCAAAACTTCCATGGAATGTAGGTACTTTCCATGGAATAGTCCAGAAAAGTCACCTGTTATATAACATGTCCAGAGTGATTGCAAATGTTTTCCTCGGACATCTCTGGAAATTACTCTGGACATCTATCAAAATGTTCATGGAATATTAACCGACACTGCGGAAATGTAGCACTTTGAAAAAGTTCTGGTCATTTAACTCTGGAAAATAACTCTGTCATTTTCTAAGGGATTTGAAACACATCAGAAAACAATTAGCATCAGACTGGGAATACCATGTGATCAAGCTCAGCCAATTAGATGAACTGATCTTACAGAGGAATTTTCAAAATGTGTAACTCGAAGTCTATGTTAACAAGCTGTGTAAAAATTAGTGAAACTTTACTGTGTGAGGTAATTCAGTTCAAAGTTAATATTGAGGATTCTAGAAATTGCTCAAGTAAGTTTGTTTAAATAAAAGACCAATGAAACAATACATACATTTGTAATTATGCTAATTAACACATGCATGTGTATTTGTACATCAATCATTATATAGCATAAAACAATGAATGCTAAAGTATAACGAAAGGCTTCACAAAGATTTTATAAACTAGAGCTATCACTAAAGGTGATGAATGTACCCCCCCGCATGCACTGACACAGTACATTGCAATTTGACGCACACAAGATTGCATAATTATGTGGACTGTATGTATATAGACTGTATGTATACAGTATAGTAACAAAAAACAAAGTCCCATAACTATGCAGAATATTTATCTAAAAGAATGTAACATGCACCATGCACAACTAGGGTTGGTACTGATCACTTGTGTGAAGTTTCATTAAATTGTGTGCAAGGGTTTGGTAGATTAGGCATGCACAAGATTGCATATGCAGACTGTATGTACATAGTATGTTAACAAGAAACAAAGTCCCATAACTCTGCAATTTTTGTCACTGAAAGAACCTAACATGCCCCATGCACAACTACTGTTGGTACTGATCACTTGTGTGAAGTTTCATTAAATTGTGTCAAGGGGATGAGGAGAGATGGTGCGCACAAGATTGTGTCTATGTATATAGTATAGTAACAAAAAAACAAAGTCCCATAACTCTGCAAAATTTTTTTCTGAAAGAACCTAACATACCCCATGCACAACTACTGTTGTTACTGATCACTTGTGTGAAGTTTCATTAAATTGTGTCAAGGGGATGAGGAGAGATGGTGCGCACAAGATTGTGTCTATGTATATAGTATAGTAACAAAAAAAACAAAGTCCCATAACTCTGCAATTTTTTTTTCTAAAAGAACCTAACATGCCCCATGCACAACTACTGTTGGTACTGATCACTTGTGTGAAGTTTCATTAAATTGTGTCAAGGGGATGAGGAGAGATGGTGTGCACAAGATTGTGTCTATGTATATAGTATAGTAACAAAAAAAACAAAGTCCCATAACTCTGCAAAAATTTTTTCTAAAAGAACCTAACATGCCCCATGCACAACTACTGTTGGTACTGATCACTTGTGTGAAGTTTCATTAAATTCTGTCAAGGGGATAAGGAGAGATGGTGCGCACAAGATTGCATCTACGGACAGACGGCCAGACGGACAGACAGACAGACAACCTGAAACCAGTATACCCCCCCTTACAACTTTGTTGTCGGGGGGTACAATAATATGCATATATGAAAACAGATATCTTTAGGTACTTTCTTTGAATGATTTCATCATTATTTAAGTGTAACTAATCTTAGTTCGAAACTATGTATATGCTTAAAAAATAATCTAATCCGTCACTTTTAACTGGCAAAGATTCATTTTCCTTTTTCATATATATCATATAGTGTTTGAAACTGCAAAAGTGATCACATGCAATAAAATCATATTGCTTTTACTGAAGTGTTACTGCTCACTATACATGTACTGCAAAAAAGTTATTGCTATTGAATAATACTGTCAGCAAAACTTCCTGGACGACTGCGGAATTACTCCGGAAAATTGTTCACGGACGTCCGTGGAATCACTCCGGAAAATTGTCCATGGAAAGTTCTCCGGAAATCCCTGGACATTTTTCCGCAGTATTCCATATCAAGCTCCGGAAAGTTTCCCGGCTGTCGAAATTCCAGAAGTTTCCATGGAATGTCTTTGAA
Organism: Mercenaria mercenaria; assembly: GCF_021730395.1. Taxonomy (NCBI): domain Eukaryota; kingdom Metazoa; phylum Mollusca; class Bivalvia; order Venerida; family Veneridae; genus Mercenaria; species Mercenaria mercenaria. The sequence continues at coordinate 8,631,903 of NC_069378.1, forward strand.
TTTCCATGGAAGTCCGGACTCTGGAGTATTCGGACAAACTTTCCGGAGCTTGATATGGAATACTGCAGAAAACTGCGGAAAAATGTCCAGGGATTTCCGGAGAACTTTCCATGGACAATTTTCCGGAGTGATTCCACGGACGTCCGTGAGCAATTTTCCGGAGTTATTCCGCAGTCGTCCAGGAAGTTCTGCTGACAGTATTATTCAATAGCAATAACTTTTTTGCAGTACATGTATAGTGAGCAGTAACACTTCAGTAAAAGCAATATGATTTTATTGCATGTGATCACTTTTGCAGTTTCAAACACTATATGATATATATGAAAAAGGAAAATGAATCTTTGCCAGTTAAGTGACGGATTAGATTATTTTTTAAGCATATACATAGTTTCGAACAAAGATTAGTTACACTTAAATAATGATGAAATCATTCAAATAAAGTACCTAAAGATATCTGTTTTCATATAATGCATATTATTTATAAAATCTTTGTGAAGCCTTTCGTTATACTTTAGCATTCATTGTTATATGCTATATAATGATTGATGTACAAATATACATGCATGTGTTAATTAGCATAATTACAAATGTATGTATTGTTTCATTGGTCATTTATGTAAACAAACTTACTTGAGCAATTTCTAGAATCCTCAATATTAACTTTGAACTGAATTACCTCACACAGTCAGTGATTTTTTTTGCACTGATTTGACTCCGAAATTCGGCGTCTTCCCAACTGACAAAAATGGTCAAATTTCCCAAATAATGCTTAAAAATTCCCCAAAACGAGATGATTTTTCCCAATTAGATTGATTTCTTGTGAAAGTTGAACTAAAACGATGCAAATAATCATAAAAATTCCGACTAATTTTGGTTTATTCGCAGAATTTTGTTGCCAACTCGAAGCGTGTTGTTTACATAAAACGGGTCACGGCATAGTACGGCATTTAGTATGACTTTCATCACAGTCGCTAAACGCTTTTTCATGCGTCAAAATGAGTCGGGGAAAAAATTGTTAGAAACTTACCTAAATTATCGAAAAATGCCGCATAATTCCAAATATTATAATAAGAAAACTAGAGCTATCACTAAAGGTGATGAATGTACCCCCCGCATGCACTGACACAGTACACTGAATTTGACACACACAAGACTGCATAATTATGTGGACTGTATGTATACAGTATAGTAACAAAAAACAAAGTCCCATAACTATGCAGAATATTTATCTAAAAGAATGTAGCATGCACCATGCACAACTAGGGTTGGTACTGATCACTTGTGTGAAGTTTCATTAAATTGTGTGCAAGGGTTTGGTAGATTAGGCATGCACAAGATTGCATATGCAGGCTGTATGTACATAGTATGTTAACAAGAAACAAAGTCCCATAACTCTGCAATTTTTGTCGCTGAAAGAACCTAACATGCCCCATGCACAACTACTGTTGTTACTGATCAGTTGTGTGAAGTTTCATTAAATTGTGTCAAGGGGATAAGGAGAGATGGTGCGCACAAGATTGTGTCTATGTATATAGTATAGTAACAAAAAAACAAAGTCCCATAACTCTGCAAATTTTTTTTCTGAAAGAACCTAACATGCCCCATGCACAACTACTGTTGTTACTGATCAGTTGTGTGAAGTTTCATTAAATTGTGTCAAGGGGATGAGGAGAGATGGTGCGCACAAGATTGTGTCTATGTATATAGTATAGTAACAAAAAAACAAAGTCCCATAACTCTGCAAATTTTTTTTCTAAAAGAACCTAACATGCCCCATGCACAACTACTGTTGGTACTGATCACTTGTGTGAAGTTTCATTAAATTGTGTCAAGGGGATGAGGAGAGATGGTGCGCACAAGATTGTGTCTATGTATATAGTATAGTAACAAAAAAACAAAGTCCCATAACTCTGCAAATTTTTTTTCTTAAAGAACCTAACATGCCCCATGCACAACTACTGTTGGTACTGATCACTTGTGTGAAGTTTCATTAAATTCTGTCAAGGGGATAAGGAGAGATGGTGCGCACAAGATTGCGTCTACGGACAGACAGACAACCTGAAACCAGTATACCCCCCTTACAACTTTGTTGTCGGGGGGTACAATAAAACTTAAACACGCCATCGGTACTCCGGACATTCGAACATCTTTTGGTAAAGTTAAAGAGAAATTAAATTCAAATCAAACGTCAGAAAAGCAAAGTGATCTGTCCAAGAAATCTGAGTCCCCACAAAATGACCCTCAGAAATCAACAGAAGCTCATGGTGACCCTAAGCTATCTGAGCCATCAGATCCTGTGACATCAGAAAATAACCTGTCTGTCCTGTCTGTTCAACCTTAGTGCATATTTGAATGAAATACATTTACCTTAAAATAAAACTTTTTCAAAATGATTTCTTTACTAAGGTTTGTTAATTTTTCCCAATTTTGAAGTTTATCGCGCTAAAAATTCCCAATTGAAAAGGCATGGGCTGTTGCCAAAAAAAGTAAAAAAATCACTGACAGTAAAGTTTCACTAATTTTTACACAACTTGTTAACATAGACTTCCAGTTACACATTTTGAAAATTCCTCTGTAAGATCAGTTCATCTAATTGGCTGAGCTTGATCACATGGTATTCCCAGTCTGATGCTAATTGTTTTCTGATGTGTTTCAAATCCCTTAGAAAATGACAGAGTTATTTTCCAGAGTTAAATGACCAGAATTTTTTCAAAGTGCTACATTTCCGCAGTGTCGGTTAATATTCCATGAACATTTTGATAGATGTCCAGAGTAATTTCCAGAGATGTCCGAGGAAAACATTTGCAATCACTCTGGACATGTTATATAACAGGTGACTTTTCCGGACTATTCCATGGAAAGTACCTACATTCCATGGAAGTTTTGCATTTGTTCACAATTTTTCCACAGTTATCCTGGAATATGTACAGCCGGGTAATGTCCGAATACTCCAGAATCCGGACTTCCATGGAAATTCAGACATTCCATGGAAACTTCTGGAATTTTGACAGCCGGGACATACACCATGCTAGAATCATTGAAATACACATACTATCTGTTACCCTGCCATCAATGCCATTTCTGGCAAGGGCTACAATTTTCTTTCACGAACTTGGCAATGACGCCATTTACAAATCTGCCAAGACAACCCTGCCAAGCTAGGCACCGTATGCCAATGATGATGTCATCTACCAGATGGTGACACCAGGACAACCCTGCCAAGCTAGGCACTGTATGCCAATATAGCCAGACTTGATGATGAAGTCATCTACCAGATGGTGACTCCACGACAACCCTGCCAAGCTAGGCACTGTGTGCCAGCCCAAGACTATAAATACTTGGCAGTTTTGTCAGTACCTGGTAAGAACTCACAGTGACCACTTGGTTATACAACACATAAAAGTATGCCAAAATGCCTTATGAATGTTTTCCAGCTACCTAGATGGTACAATAGAGCCACATATAATTGGCAGAGTTTGGCTGAAATGGTTACCTTCCCAGCTATAAAACTATAATAAATTCCTTTAATAAACTACTTATCTCCTGACCAGATATAATATGACATTCACAAGCCAAAAATAAAATACTATTTCTTATTTCCAAATACATCAGAGACCCTGAATAAACTGATTTCTATACTACCAATACAGACTACCATTATTTAGACTTAACAAAGATTCCTTTAAACTACATAGCTTAACTCTATTCATCCTCCGAGAGCCAGAATCATTGACCGGATTTCCTGACAAGACCTATAGGCAAGACGTGACACTGTTTTTGTCAAGCTTCAAATATTACCAAGGCAAGACGTGACATCATTTTTGTCAAGCCTTTCTATACTCTTCAGCATTTTCTGAACTACATCTAGATGAGGAACTTCTAATTTGCACAGACGAACAGACAAACATTCCTAACCACAGGTAGATGAGGAACCAGGGCCATTATACAGATAAACCATATTTATATTGTTTGTGAAATGACATATAAATAAGTTAGTGTTTTAATTTGAATACAGGTGTCTGTATAATTTACTCCCTATTATCTCCGTTTTCCCCCACGTGTGTTTGAGAAGAACCACCGTTTGGATATTGATGTGTGCGCGGGCTAGCAGACCCCGTGTACGTTTCAATATTATACAGATTTGTTAATGCTTTGGGCATATAACAAACATCTTACTGAAAAAATAATCACACTGTAAAGATCCATCTGGAATTGAAAATAAGGTAAAAAAGATATAGTGTTCAAATGCTAACCTCCAAATATAATGATTTTCACCTAAAACTTGTTTGAACAAGAGGACCATGATGGTCCTGAATCGCTCACCTGTCCCCAGGTGACCCAGTTTTGAACTGAGTATGATGTTGTTTTTCTTCTATTATTTGACATAGTGACATAGTTTTTGAGCTCATGTGACCCAGTTTTGAACTTGACCTAGATATCATCAAAATAAAAATTCTGACAAATTTTCATGAAGATCCATTGAGAAATATGGCCTTAAGAGGTCACAAGGTTTTTCTATTATTTGACCTAATGACCTAGTTTTTGAAAGCATGTGACCCAGTTTTGAACTTGACCTAGATATCATCAAGGTGAACATTCTCACCGATTTTCATGAAGACCTCATGAAAAATATAGCCTCTAGAGAGGTCACAAGGTTTTTCTATTATTTGACCTCACGTGACCCAGTTTCGAACTTTATCTAGATATCATAAAGGTGAACATTCAGACCAATTTTCATGAAGATCCATTGAAAAATATGGCCTCTAGAGAGGTCACAAGGTTTTTCTATTTTTAGATCTACTGACCTAGTTTTTTAGCGCAGTTGATCCAGTTTCAAATCTGACCTAGATATCATCAAGATGGACAATCAGACCAACTTTCATACAGATCCCATGAAAAATATGGCCTCTAGAGAGGTCACAAGGTTTTTTCATTATTTGACCTACTGACCTAGTTTTTGAAGGCACATGACCTAGTTTCAAACTTGATCTAGATATCATCAAGTTTAACATTCTGACCAATTTTCATGAAGATCCATTCAAAAGTATCGCCTCTAGAGAGGTCACAAGGATTTTCTACTTTTAGACCTACTGACCTAGTTTTTGACCGCAGTTGACCCAGTTTCAAATCTGTCCTAGATACCATCAAGATGGACATTCAGACCAACTTTCATACAGATCCCATGAAAAATATAGCCTCTAGAGAGGTCACAAAGTTTTCTTTATTATTTGACCTACTGACCTAGTTTTTGACCGCACATGACCCAGTTTCAAATTTGACTTAGATATCATCAAGGTAAACATTGTGACTAACTTTCATGAAGATCCATTCAAAAGTATGGCCTCTAGAGAGGTCACAAGGTTTTTCTATTTTTAGACCTACTGAACTAGTTTTAGAACACACGTGACCCAGTTTTGACCTGACATAGATATTATCAAGATGAACAATTAGATCAACTTTCATACAGATCCCATGAAAAATATGGCCTCTAGAGAGGTCACAACATTTTTGTATTATTTGACCTACTGACCTAGTTTTTGATGGCACGCGACCCAGTTTCGAACTTGACCTAGATATCATCAAGGTGAACATTCTAACTTTCATGAAGATTCATTGAAAAGTATGGTCTCTAGAGAGGTCTCAATGTTTTTCTATTTTTAGACCTACTGACCTAGTTTTGGACCACACGTGACCCAGTTTCAAACCTGACCTAGATATCATCAAGATGAACATTTAGACCAACTTTCATAAAGATCCCATGAAAAATGTGACCTCTAAGAGTGGTCACAGTTAAAAGTTTACACACGGGCGACGGACACTGCGTGATCACAAAAGCTCACCTTGTCACTTTGTGACATGTGAGCTAAAAATGGGAATAGCTTTCATTTCATCTCAGGAAGAAATATTGCTAGCGTCACAGACACTACAAATTGACCAATTAGAAGTATGCATCCCATTAAGTCAGTAACTGAACTTCTGGTTCCCTATATAAGATTGGGATTGCTGGTATTGCAGTACTGAAATATGCTTTAAATACTTAAGAAGTTGTTTAGGTGACCTGGTAGCTAAGTTAATTGTATTCTGGGGCCTCAGATTCAAGTTGTTTTTGCTAGTTGTTTTGCTTATTATGAAGGTTGTTCCAATTTCTCTACTGAACACTGGGCGATGGTTGTTTATTGTGCTTAGAGATTTATTTTAGTCTCTTTCCAGTTGATAGGACAATTTTAAATATAGCAAATGAGTATTTCATAGTTTGTGTAAGCAGACTTGTTTATCAGTCTGTGGCTCATCGGAACAATATCATAATGCCTCTGACTCGAGCTCCAGTCTGGCTGCACATTTTTACTCTTTGACACTTTTAGATAAAAGAGTTCTGCCAAGGGGGGCAATATACGCTTGAGGGGTTACATGAAGAGGAGGATGGAAGTAACTCGACTGTTGAAGCCCAAAGGACAGGAACATAAAGGGGAAGAAATTCACCCCACCCCCCCCCCCCCCAAAATTCTAAGTCCTACCCTATTAAGTTTTGGTCTGGACAGTTTTTTGGGTTTCCTGAATAAACAGATTCCCATTTACACAGAAATGTATTTCAAATGTCTGGACTGCAAATTTATGTTTGAGGGGTATGATTTTAGTGTATGAAATTATTCAAATTAAGTTTTTCCTTTTAATAATGCTCATACATAAGAAATGGTCATCGTCAGGTGCTTCAAGGTGCATGAAATTAACAGCTTTTCTCTGTCTCAAGTCATACACTTTCTTCTCAGGAGTATGGTCTTTGGATTCTTTCTGGTACTGCAATGAATTCAAGGCCATTTAATAAATACATAACATGTCAATATTGTTTACATTGCAAAAATACATGACATAACTTATTTTACTTTTTTCACAACAACTTGCATATATCAAAATCAATTCTTGTCATTAAAACATAAATTCATCCTTAAGTTGGTACATACACAGCCATTTTAAGAAAGTTGCAATTTTATCACCTAAGCAAAGATGAGAGAAAAAATGCACTCTCTCCCTCTAAGACTGATACTGAGTTACTGTATGCATTTTCTATTTCACCATTGAGCATTGTAACAACTGTAGTTACTTTCAATATCTCTCTAAAGACAGACCACTGTAATACGCGTTTCCTGATAAATCATGAGAGAACAACAGTGAAAAAATTCTCGTTTGTTGCAAGTTCCATTAGAATTCTGAGAGAAGACATCTGAAAAGATCATTTAATGTCATATATATGTTACACTTAATATTATTTATACAACAGCAGATAATGAGATATAAATTGTGGTACTGTTTAGAATGGTGGATGAAGGTTGTATTCTTATGTCACAGTGAAATCACTAAAAGTCTGAGTATGTGGCCAGTGATGTTGGTAACACATCGGAACAGTATGGTTAGGCTTCAGGTGCAAGTCCGGATCTGATATAATTTCTTGCAATCTGCATGTTTTTCTTACTCAGTAATCATTTATCATTAAAATAAAAAATTACCATGTCTCTTTTCTCTTTTATTCCATCATTCTTACATTTACGCTTCTTTGCTGTCATGAAAGCTGGATACATCTTCTTTTCTGAAAATTATCAAACATTTCTTTTGACCTTTTTTTCAGTGACAAGATAAACATGCAAAAAACAAAGACAAAGAGATCAAAAAAGATCATGTTATGAATCAGTTGAAGATATTTTTAATTTAATTAATTCTAATTTTTCTAAAGGACAGTAAAATTTCAATGCATTACTGATTATCAACATTTCTGGAAGGAGCCCTGAGCCTGTGATCTGGGGGGAAAAATAGCTGGGTATTTAGGTAGAAGAGAATAAAGAAGCAGCTAACACCCGACGGCGTTTTGGCTGGGTTTTCCGAAATAGGTGATAATAAATTAAAGTTATAATAATGGCATACAATAAATAATCCCAAAATTAATAAGCAATATTGAAAGAAAAAAGTGAAACAAGCAAATTCGATGAATTGGTATCCCCCACCGAAAGGGCCTGAGGTGAGAAATGGCAAAAAAATATTTCTGGCAAAAAGTTAAGGATGTTACTAAGAAGCAAATAATTTCATTAGTCAAAGGCTAAAGGGTGGGGGGGGGGGGGGCTGGGTGAGGGCACAAAATTTCATCTGTTAAATATTGATGGATGATGGAAAATTTAAAATGAAAAAAAAAAAAAAAAAAAAAAAAAAAAACTGGGTGGGGGATGGGGACACATGATCGGGGTGGTGGGCAAGACCAAGTGGAGAGTGAGGTGGGGGAATGGTACAACTCTGCATGCTAATAAATATTCACGGAAGGTTTGAAAAAAAAACCAAAAAAAAACGGAATGATTTTTTTTTTTTGGCGTGTGTGTGTGTGAGACCAAGGCCAAGGCAAGGCGGTGGATCAGGTGTGGGTACAAAACTTCACATGTTTATACTAAAAGAATAAAAGAAGTTTAATGAAATACTACCAATGGGTTGGTTTGTTACATACAAATCTGTAGATTTTTAAACAATTAAAGGGCAATAACTCTAAGGAAAATTGACCAATTGAGGAAAAAAAAGACCGGCATCATCGAAGTACATTGGTTCATATTTATTTCAAGTTTCATGAAATTCTACCAGTTTGTTACTAAGAAATGGCTGCAGATGTAGGGCAATAACTCTAAGGGAAATTGACCAATCCGATAAAAAATTTGACGAGCATCATCGCAGTATGCTGGTGCATGTTTATGGCAAGTTTTATGAAATTCTACCTGATAGTTACTGAGAAATGGCTGTGGACGGACATTTTTGATTAAATCAAGGGCAATAACTCTAAGGGAAATTGACCTATCAAAAAAAAACTTGACGGGCATCATTGCAGTATGTTGATTCATGTTTATTTTAAGTTTAATGAAATTCTACCGGCTAGTTACTGAGAAATGGCTGCGGAAGGACATTTTTGATTAAAGCAAGGGCAATAAATCTAAGAGAAATTGACCAATCAAAAAAAAAAAACTTGACGGGCATCATCGCAGTATGTTGGTTCATGTTTATTTCAATTCTACCTGCTAGTTACTGAGAAATGGCTGCGGACGGACGGACGGACTGACAACGCCATTTCAATATCCCCTCCCGATTTCATCGGCGGGGGATAAAAAATGGACAGGTAGATACTAAAATTAAAGAAATAAATTGGTGTAAAAAAATAGGTAGTAAAAAAAATCCAACATTTTCAAAGTTTATATCCCTGTGACCTTGACATTTGACCCTGAAATCAATGGGGGTCAGGTACACATCAAGACCAACATAACTTTTCAAATTTCAAGGTCCTAGGTGAAATAATACTTAAGTGGAAACCGTTTTCAATGTTCAGGTCCCTGTGACCTTGACCTTTGACCCAGTGACCCCAAAATATGTAAGGGTCATGTACACATTAAAACCAACATACCTATGAAGTTTCAAGACTCTGGATGAAATAATTGTCCAGATATTGAGCAGAAACCATTTTTAATGTTCAGGTCCCTGTGACTTTGACCTTTGACCAAGTGACTCTGAAATCTAGGGGTGAAGTACACATCAAGACCAACATACGCATGAATTTTCAAGGCCCTAAGTAAAATAATTGTCAATATATTGAGCAAAAACCATTTTGAATGTTCAGGTCCCTGTGACCTTGACCTTAGACCCAGTGCAGGTTTTTTTCCCCTTATGAGCAGTACGTTTCCAATGCCAAAGTGTCCATTTTTCCCCAACTGTCAGCTAAAAAATTCCCATTTCCAAAAATTAAAACTGAAAATAAATTGGCAGCAAAATGAAATGCACTGTGTGCAACATTAACGGTAGCCCGATCGCCAATGGCTACAAAAAATCAGCTCGGGTGACAGAAAATCAATAGACCGTAGCCCGTTGGGCTACGAAATATTCTAAGAAATAAATTAACCAAAAAGGTCATTACAAACGTGGTCACGCGAGGGAGTGAAATAGTCGCTTAGTCTAGAAGCTTCAAACTTTGCTCAAATCCAACCTAAAAGCGTAATTCAAGTCACCTGATTTGTTTTTTCGATCCGCACTCGCTAATCTGTTGACAATTTACACCATGTCATGTGTGTTGAATACACATACACACACGCAGATAGCATAATTTACGCTCCGCCTACTTCAGGTACTTCTGAGATTTTCGCGAGAAATGTGAAAGCGAATCAAATTATCCATTCCACCAGAGGTAATTGTAATCGGCCAATCAGTGCCACGGTTATGTCTTTGACACTTAGCATTTAATTGTCAACATGTGCGAGTCGTTTTCTAAAGAAATTGTCAATTAACCATGCGATTAATTGGAATTACTGACACAATTATTTGGTATCCATGGTACAACGACATGTAAAGTATTAACTTCGTAAAACTGACTTTGATGGATGAATTGATTTGAATATATATTTCTAGGTTTGACAGGATTTCCTTTAAGTTTTATTCGAATGAATGACTGTTCAAACAAGTGGTGACTCAGTATTAATAATAAACACCTTTCATCTTGCATTCATATATAAGTTTTTTTATTACACATACGATGGCAGCCAGAGTTCTGCTGAGGCTGTGTTTTTGCGCCATTGGCGTGAAAAAAATATGAATGGCGCACCAAATTTCGCGTCGATGGGCCTTTGGCGCGCCAGAAAATCTGAAATTCAAACCCGATAATGATCGCTAGTTTGCCGGTCTTGCATGGCAGATGGATAGACATACCTCCAGGGGAGGTCACTGCGACGTATTTGAAAAAATAATGTGTCATGATAATTGCACCATGATTGTATCAAAATGGCGTACGCACCAAAAGGAAAAGCGATTATGAACGAATTTTTCAGTCTTCCTGCCCCTAGGAAAATGAACCAGACTTTAGTTACTACCAGGGAAAGATACAAATAAGAATGATACATTGAACAAAAACGACTATTCAACTACAGATATAGCTGAACATTAAACAACAACCTCAGAATCACAGAGTGATCTGACCTCCACCCAGTCAAGTAATTTGGGTAAAGCGAAAAAGTAAGAGTAAAACATCTGACAAACATAGCTTTCAGAACTTATTGGTTAGGCATGCATGGTTAAGTTATAAGGAAAGGAGAATTAATGACATATACTTTGTGTATAATTTTACATTTAAAAAACTTTACACTTCTAAAAGCATAAGAAAGGTAAAGTTTTTATTAAGAAAGGTAAAGTTTTTTTTAAATGTATTTGATTATTTTTGAATGGCCCAAAAAGTTTCAGAATGGCCCCATGTTTTCAAGGTAGATGGGCCATGGGCCCATCACGCTGAAATCCTCGGCAGAACTCTGGTAGCAAAAAATCAGCAGGTTAGATACAGCACTGTACTGAACAAAAAACAACTTTTTTTTCTTCTTCAGAATTTTGTAATGAAACAATAAGCACTGTACTGGAAATGATGTAACTAAGAAATGAATTGTCATCTAATCACTTCACAGCGTTGCGGCAGAAATATTCCCAATTTGACCAAAAACGACGTGATTTTTCCAAATAGCAAAGGTACCAGTACTATTCCCAAAATACTGAGAAAAAAACTAGATGGCCACGGGCAACATGTCGAGCCCACCCTGTGACCTTGACCTTTGAGATAGTCAGTCTCACTGAGTTAAACATTCATGCAAAATATAAACAAGATTCTTCAATGCATGTCAAAGTTAAGGCCCGGGTAAGATCTGACACGACTTTTGACCTCCAACTGTGACCTTGACCTTTGAGATAGGAACCTGAGGTTTGCCCAAGACACTCCATCTCACTGAGGTTAAAAATCATGCCAAATATAAACAAGATTCCTTAATGCATGTCGAAGTTATTGGTCTGACAAGACCTGACATTACCTTCGACCTCCGACTGTGACCTTGACCTTTGAGATAGGAACCTGGGGTTTACGCACGATACTCTGTCTCACTGAGGTTAACAATCATGCCAAATATAAACAAGATTCCTCAATGCATGTCAAAGTTATGGGCCAGACAAGACCTGACATTATCTTTGACCTCCAACTGTGACCTTGACTTTTGAGATAGGAACTTGGGGTCTGGACAAACAAATCGGGACGGACACACGCACATACACTGAACAGCCATTTGGACAACTATGTCTTCACATCCACAAGCGTGTTCGACAAAAACCTGCAGTGACTCTGAAATCTAGACCAACATACGTATGAAGTTTCAATGTTCTAGGAGAAATTATACTTGTCTAGATATTGAGTAAACAAAAAGGTTAACATGTCCAGATATTGAGCAGAAGCCATTTTCAATGTTCAGGTCCCTGTGACCTTGACTTTCAATCCTGAAATCAATGGGCTTCACATACACATTAAGACCAACGTATCTATGAAGTTTCAAGGTCCTAGGTGAAATAGTTGTTCAGATATTATGCAGAAACCATTTTCAATGAACAGGTCACTGTGACCTTGACTTTTGACCCAGTGATCCTGAAATTAAAAGGAGTACACATCAAGACCAACATATCTATTAAGTTTTAAGGTCCTAGGTGAAAAACTTGTACAGATATTGAATGAACAAAAAGGTTAACATGAGACTCATTATTCCATCTGCCCATCTGCCCGGACAGATCTAATCTACAAGCTGGATTTTTCTTCGAAAACCCTGCCAAAGACCTAATGTAAAGTAAACTTTTGGGGAAAATCACATGCTTTGAAAGACATATTCTGAGGGAAGAGACCAATAACAGACGAAATAAACCTTGTTGTGCACAAATGAAATGACATTCACACAAGAATACAAAACGTATTTTTTTGGTTGCAAATCTATGATTGTTACCCATTCAAATCTTACTCCTATCATAAATTTTATATTTTTAACGCTCTGTTATAGAAAAGTAGGGCTTAAATTGACAAATGCACTCATCAGCTCATTATATATATCATTAAAATATCTGGCGTAGAAATCAACTCAGGGCAAGTGGCATTTCCTAGTGCACATGAATCCGGCAGGACAAGTAATTGATTTCGACCGAAAGTAGAATAAACTAAGTGAAATAAAACAGTTGCAGAAAAGATGGAGCATGTTCACAATTGAATTTAGAAAACGTAAGTCGACTTGTTCACAATTTTAGAATTCGTCCTGTCCCATTATGGTACAGTATAATGATCCCATTTAGGTAGATGTTCAATAATCCATAACAATCTGTTCATATATATATGCTGTTAATAAAAATAATTCTGAACTTAGGGATAAGTACAATATGCAGTCTAAGCTGCCTGTGCTGCAGGATGACTTAATTTCTTTCAATCAATTTGTTGAGCCCTGGAATAGTATGCATATGATAAATCAGAATATCTGAAAACAAAGAATTTGCAATTTTATAAATGTATAGTTTGTGTAGCATTCCACATAAAACAATTATATAATTATCAAAAAAGCCTATCTGAGTCTTTTTGGCAAATGAATTCAATGACAAATAATATCATTTTGTTGGAGAAAAAAAATCTGTGATAAAACTACCTTTTGCTCTTTTCTTTCGTTCCATATCTGGAGTCCATGTTTCATCACTGTCCGAGTCAGAGTAAGATTTCCTCTCTTTAACAGTTACAGTACTTCTATAACCTGCCTGTTCTCTAATTTTGGCCTCTTTTGCCCTATGGGTTCGTCCTTTCATGAAATCTGGTTTAATTGCTGGTAATCCTTCAACCAAAATAAAAGAAGTACAAAATAGAAGGAATGTTTATAATATGCACAAACCCTAATTCTTGCATAAAAACTACTTTTTTCACTGGATCCGCCCGTGTATTAATGGGAGAAAAATTGTGTGCAAACAAGGCAATTCACATGCTGTTAATACCAGATTTTTTATTTTTGAAATGCTTTCCCAGGGACGTATATGTATCTGCACAGATTGACATCTGATATCTGCATCTTGTTTCTTTCATAAAAACCTCTTCATGAAGCATTAAAGATGCAATCTAAACCATAGAATGTTTTACTGTATCAGTAACTAATTAATGCCAAATGAGCTACCCCCAACAATGTTCGTACTTGTTTCTTCCCTTGTTTACTCCCCTTTTAGAACTCGGCATCAGTTCAGATTTTGTAGACATGAATGTTAAAGAATCGTGTGTTTACCTGTGCGATTCTTTGTTTTTAGCAATCATATTTATGGTTTTGGTAAGTATCAGTCGGTATGTTTTTATCTAATTTCTCGAAGAATTTATATAAACAGCTTGGAAGCTTGACACTATGTTCGTACTCGTCCGTACTCCAACTGTGTCCGTACTAAATATAACTCGAATGTAAAGTTATTATTCTTGAAATTGTGATTGAGTCCACCAAATTGTGAAATGATATGAACAATTATTGGTAATTTTATGTTTGTAATAACGAGAGATAAAAAAATGGCCCTATATTGCTCACCTGGTTAAATGGTTGCTATGAAGATTTGCATTTAAGCTTGACCCTGGGATCATGATTTGAACAAAGTTGGTAGAGATCCACTAGGCAATGCTACACACCAAATATCTAAGCTCTAGGCCTTCTAATTTATTTCTAGACAATTTTTGGAATATTTTCCTATGTACAATCAAGAAACCCCTGGGGCTGGGTCAATTTGTCCCGGCGGGGGTGGGGGGTCAAGATTTGAACAAATTTTGTAGAGGTCCACTTGGCAATGCTACTTGTCAAATATCTAAGCTCTAGGCCTTCTGGTTTATTTTTAGAAAATTCTGAAGATTTTTCTATACTGTACAATCAAGTAACCCCATGGGGCAGGGTCAATTTGATCCCGGGAGTCATGATTTGAACAAATTTTGTAGAAGTCTACTAGGCAATGTTACATATCAAATATCTAAGACCTAGGCCTTCTGGTTTATTTTTAGCAAATTTATGAAGCTTTCCCTATGTACAATCAAGTAACCCCTGGGGCAAGGCACGAACGAACGAAATGGCCGTTAACAATTTAAATTTTGCTTGTATTTACTCCGGACTATCAGTGGGGAAAATAAAAATAAAATTAGCGAAAATCACTTATTTTTATTTCAAAATCGAAAAAATCAGGTTGGCACTCCCGAGAACCAGAAAATTAAAAAATTCTGGCCCAATTTCTAGATTTTCCATGATCTGTTTGGGATTTCCATGATAAATCTATCTTTTCAAAATTAGATGATATTTCCATGATAGAGTAATTTTCCATGATATTTCCAGGTCTGTGCAAGCCTTGAACTAAGGTTGGTACTGATCACTAGTGTGAAGTTTTACTGTGTGGAAGGGTTTGAAAGATTAGGTGCGCACAAGATTGAATATTTTTTTCTGAAAGAACCCAACATGCACCATGCACAACTAGGGTTACTACTGATCACTTGTGTTAAGTTTCATTAAATTGTGTGCATGAGTTCAGGAGATTAGACGTGCACAATATATGCTAGATATTATTAGAATGGTCTTTCACACTTAACAAAATCAACCTCTAATAAATATTCAAATTTATTCAACACTGTTTATCTTTTGCAATGGAAACTAGTTTTTTTAACTGGGGACCATACGCCATTTTTCATGGAATTACACACTAGTGTAGCACTGAAGGTTCCATGTGCACCGCCGTATGAACACATCTGCGGATGTCTCTAAAATTGTTTTTTTGTACTTTTAGCATTTGTAAATGTTAAGTTCTGCTCAACCCAGGGCTAGAGGGCGTGGACGGTAGCAAGCATTTCCACTACCGTCCATGAACAGGCTCAATCAAACCGAGCCTGCAACATTTTCGTTTTTGTTGTGTTGAGCGACCTGTGGAGTTTCCACTTTCTATTTTACCTTACAAAGAAGAGCTGATAAAAAAAATCATATATCTATTAAATCGAGAAATTTATTCAGAATACTTAAGGCTGATTTGGATTTAAAGGCTCATGAATGATCAATCATACTCTATCGTTCAGCAAAATATTAGCAGTTTTGTCAACTTTTGTGCACATTTCAACTGATAAGCAGTAAAAGATACCGATGAACGTGCAAGAATGGTTTGTAGTAAGCTTTCCTCAGTAATTTTTCCTTACAAGCATAAATCACAGAAAAGAACAATTATAATGGCTGCATATGTCAATTGTAACTATGCAGGACTAATAATTTATAGCATAATTCCATTTATGACCAGTTATGGGAGAAATCAACAAACATAGAATGTGGTTTAATGGTCATGAAATGACCTTGTTTATTTTTACAGAGAAAAACATATAACATGTTTATTGTATGAAAAAACAGGTTTCTGAAATTTTTTACCAAGGAAAATAAATTTATAAAAGTAAATAAAGTAAATAAAATGTGGAGGTTTCTTTAGAAATGGCCATTTTTACAACACAACACAGTGCCAGGCAAACAGAATATGCTTTACAGTCTTAATTTTTTTCAATAACTTAGTTAAACAGACTAATAAGTGGTTTAAAGTTAGGTTTAGCAAAAATATAAGAAGATGCCTCTTTTATTTTCATTCTTTCTGTTTTTTACAAATTGATTCCTCAGCTCTCAGCCTTTGGTTCTGAATTTCTCTGACCTTTTCCTAACTTGCCAAATTTTCAAATTTCCCTGAAGAATTGAAAAAACTCCCCGACATTGAAAAAAACTAGCTTTTTCTGTTATATTTTCCGGACGGTGTGAACCCTGCAGACGGAATAAATGACAAATCAACGGAAAGGCACAAACCTATATATTTTCAACCAGTAGGGGACTAATAAAAGTTCCAGTTACCCATGTACAGCATTATTTCATAGTTCTGTGCAATATTTTTCAGTCTTGTTTGCTGATGACTGCCCATAACCTGGAGCTCCTGTTTACTGAAAAACTGACTAAGATCAACGTCTTTGTCCAAAAACTGGTCCAGATTTAACTTCTCCATCTCTTCCTATAAAAAGAAGGAAACATTTATAATTAAGATGAGACTACATACATGTATATTCTTAAAGAACCCTGTCAAAGTTCAGTTTTTCAGAGCCATGGCTTATTTTTCTGGCTTCTTTGGGAATTGGACCTTGAGGGGGGCAGGGAATGCAGTGCTTTAGCAAAATTTGGAAAATTAGTCAGTAATGAAACTTTATAGAGAAAATATAAGAATCAGTAGTAAATACACTGAACAAAATTCCTTGTGTTTCAAGTGTTTAGGCCTGAAAAAATACCTGTTTTAAAGGTGGTTAATCAGATTTTGACCAACTAAATGATTTGTTCGGAACTTTACAAACTGATCTTTTACACTTATTTGTGTTCACCGAGTTCTTGATACACGTCAGATTTTCAGTGGAAGTATTTTTAAACTTTGATTTTCAATCCAAGTTAACCAACCACGATAGCATTATATCAGCACAGGTATTCATTAAATAAACACACTTTGCCTTTGGAATGATATGAACATAAGCACTATCACACTGGATAACCGGCTATCCTGACGTCCGCTGGAAACGTAACCCAGCTGTAAATCGGTAGGTAAAGGTTTTCATTTATTTCTATTAAAACGAAGCCAATTCTTGCAAATCAACTTGACAGTTTTGTCAAGGAATGACCATGGCTTACATTTACAATTTCTGGGCCAAATACGATCGTTATGTTTTGAGATATTCGCTAACAATTTCTTCAGTTTGAAAAAGTCGAGCAAAAATCCAAAGTTTTGCGCAAATTGTTTTGTTTATGAACAACCTGTGAAAACTTTTATCATCTGGTTTAACAGATGTGTCCTTTCGGAACACCTGTGTAAAGTTTCCGGGTTCTACGTTATTCCTGAAAAGTATATTAGCCGTTAAATAGGCATGGTCGAGAAACAAAAGACTGTCGAAAATGGCCGCTAGTGCTGTCGTTGAACTCGGATGTTAACATTTACAGACTATCCATTAACTCCGATGGTTTTGAATACTTTTGTATGTAAAAAGTATTACTGGCAGTGATTTGACGGAAACTTTATTATTTTTTTTAAATGGCACTTTTATTTCAAGAGGCTTTAGGACTATATTCCTTCACACCTGGGCTGAATTTTAACCTAGTTCACGCGTTCTTGCCATTTTTCCGCAATGTGAAAGCCAACCATATATTTTTTGCAGTTACACCGAAGCAATATAGTACATATTGCTATTTTGCCAGCTTTTGATGGTGGAGGAAAACCACTACAGGTGCCTCCGGGCTACTACAGAAAGTAATTTCACCTCGGGTTTTGCAAGTGCAAATGATTGCTTCTGGTCGTCAGTCCTTTGAATTTTGTTTAAAGAATTCAGTATCTTTAACGAATCTCAAGTGCCCGTTCTTGTTTTGAAAAGTGTTCTTAGTGCGGTGCTTGATCGGTGTATAATCTTATTTGCTCATACATAATTATTTAATTGCTCCTAATGTAAATCTGCCATTTTGTTTTATTCATAAATACCTTTTCAACAAATACCAGCTTATCCATGGTCTAAAATTGCAAGTTGTTGATGTATAGAGGCAAACGACTGAAAACGATTGTTTCAAATCTAAATAAGCAGAACATTGCAAAATGTCATATGACTTTTAATCAGTTATTTCTTAACATGATAGCCACATGTAGCTTTAATTAACATATAACAAGGTAAATCTGAAGTCTGCTTTGCTTGTATACGATCTTACCGCATGAAAATAAAAGTTCTACTATACGACACAAATTTTGTCTATGCATGTAGGAATTGCCAGCTTGACGCAAAATACTTATTTATAGCTTTGTGTTGAAGATATTTTTGTTGTACTGACATTGGAGGTGAATGGGCTTCACCAATACTTGTATCATCGGTAACACATGTTTGAAGTTAAAAATAAATACTTAAAAATCAGTCCATGCATGTAGAATCAGAGCCCGGACAAGACACTGCGGGCGGACGGACGGACGAAAGGAAACAAAGCAACTTCTAGACTCTAAACCACTAAACAATGATAATGAAATCAACCAGAATTACTCGACATGGCAATAAGAACCATACGTAAGTATATACAAACTGTTTACTGACTGCAAGTATACACATTTTACACAAATGAAAGATGAAAGAAATCGCAAAAACACAGACAGACTAAACAGATACAAAATATACATAAAGAAGAGATACAACGGGGCATATAACATGTCTAGAAGACAGCTGTTTTACTTTTATACAGCTGTATTCTCGATAGCCGACAGTTGACTTCAACGACTGCCTATTTCAAATACAGCGGCCGTTTTCGACAGTCTTTTTGTCTCGACCATGCCTATTTAACGGCTAATAAACTTTTTCAAGAATAACGCAGAACCCGGAAACTTCACACAGGTGTTCCGAAAGGACACATCTGTTAAACCAGATGATAAAAGTTTTCACAGGTTGTTTATAAACGAAACAATTTGCGCAAAACTTTGGATTTTTGCTTGATTGTTTTCAAACTGAAGAAATTGTTAGTGAATATCTCAAAACATAGCGATCGTTTCTGGCCCAGAAATTGTAAATGTAAGCCATGGTCATTCCTTGACAAAATTGTTAAGTTGATTTGCAAGAATTGGCTTCGTTTTAATAGAAATAAATGAAAAATTTGACCTACCGATTTACAGCTGGGTTACATTTCCAGCGGGCGTCAGGATAGCCGGTTATCCAGTGTGACTATTGTGTTAAAGTTTTCAAAGACTTGCATTGACAAGTACAAAATTCATTAGCAATGCAAGCTTAAAAACAAATTAATTCTGAAGCTACATGCTTTTTTCAAACTTGCCTTTTGTTTCAAGTAATTGAAATATCCTAATATTCATCAAATGCAGGGTTAGAATTTAACAGTTGTTTTTTTTGCAATTGCAAAATTTTGTGAGTACAAAAAATTTCAAACTGCAATTTATCAAAATTAGTCGCAATTTGTTCAACTATTTTTTTCTATGTAAGCATGTGTAATGCAAAATATGGTTTTCCCATCTAATATTGCTTATGCGCATACCAGTAGTTATAATGTTAAACGTCATCAATCGGTGCGTACTGTGTGAAACATCCTCACTTAATTTGGGTATTTACACAGATGTCACAAAAGACCCTGAAAATTCACAGGGCAGTCGGTCTGATAAATATGATTTTTTTTACAGGACAGGATGATAGTTTACCAGATCAAATTCGATATCTGAATCTTAGACAGCATTACACAAATTACATCCCTTAAATTTATTTCCACATACCAATTAAAACAGATTTCAGACATTAAGTTTTAATATTCATTTTCTAGATCTATATCATCGCAGCCTTTCCCCCCATAAAGTTCGTTTAAATGTAGTCTATTGTTCGCTCAAAACACACAGTCACATTAATGTTGGCATTGAAAGAGCAAGGTGACCTTGGAATTTCTGGGAATTCCCATCTGGTTCCCATGCTATCGGTAGAAAAACTGAACGCGTACAAAAATCAATTACCATCCACAACAAGGCAGTCTGAAAGACAGCTAAATCCCCCGCCACTGCTATGGATAGTGAAAGGGTAAAACCTTTGATTTTAGCTGTGACCTTGACCTTGAACTGACACGGCTGACTCATGAATTCTGCACAACGTCTTGATGAGGTGATCATTTGACAAAAGTTTCATGAAAATCCTTCAAGGGGTTTAGGAGATACAGAGCTGAAACCTTTGACCTTCAGTTGTGACCTTGACCTTGAGTTGACATGGCTGTCTCATGAGTTCTTGATGAGGTGATCATTTGACCAAAGTTTGATGAAAATCCTTCAAGGGGTTAAGGAGATACAGAGTGGACACCAAATGGAAGGCTCAAACCTTCGACCCTTAGTTGTGACCTTGACCTTGAGCTGGCATGGTTGACTCATAATTTCTGCACATCGTCTTGATGAGGTAATCATTTGACCCAGGTTTTATAAAATTCCTTCAAGGGGTTTAGGAGATATAGAGTGGACACGAAATGGAAGGCTCAAACCTTTGACCTTCAGTTGTGACCTTGACCTTGAGCTGACATGGCTGACTCATAATTTCTGCACATCGTCTTGATGAGGTAATCATTTGACCCAGGTTTTATAAAATTCCTTCAAGGGGTTTAGGAGATATAGAGTGGACACGCAATGGAAGGCTCAAACCTTTGACCTTCAGTTGTGACCTTGACCTTGAGCTGACATGGCTGACTCACAAGTTCTGCACATCGCCTTGATGAGGTGATCGTTTGACCCAAGTTTGATGAAATTCCTTCAAGGGGTTTAAGAGATATAGAGCGGACAATAAATGGAAGGCTCAAACCTTCGACCTTGAGTTTTGACCTTGACCTTGAGCCGGCATGGCTGACTCATGGGTTCTGCACATCGTCTTGATGAGGTGATCATTTGACCCAAGTTTTATAAAATTCCTTCAAGGGGTTTAGGAGATATAGAGCGGACACAAAATGGCAGGCTCAAACCTTTGACCTTGAGTTGTGACCTTGACCTTGAACCGACAAGGCTGACTCATGGGTTCTGCACATCATCTTGATGAGGTGATCATTTGACCCAAGTTTCATGAAAATCCTTCAAGGGGTTTAGGAGATATGGACCGGACACGAATTTGTTACGGACGGAAGGACGGAAGTACGGAAGGACGGACGGACGGAAGGACGGACGCAGACCATTCCTATAATCCCTCCGCCACGGCGGGGGATTAATTAGTCAGAACAATGCATCCAA
Source organism: Mercenaria mercenaria (assembly GCF_021730395.1). Lineage (NCBI taxonomy): Eukaryota > Metazoa > Mollusca > Bivalvia > Venerida > Veneridae > Mercenaria > Mercenaria mercenaria. Next base: position 8,653,515 of record NC_069378.1, read on the forward strand.
TGATACGCGCGTTCCTAGAATTGTGGGATCTAACTCCTTGACTGGCAGTGATAATTTTAGAGAAAAAAAAAGTCCTCGGGTACTCAACTTTCAAATCTATGGGTCCGAAGAGGGAAAATATGGGTTCCATCAAACAAAGAAAAATCTCCAACTGGCAAACACTAACAAAACATTCAAGTACAATTCAACAAACTGCCTGGTAGGTTATCCTGTATATAGAACAAGGCAGTCTGAAAGACAGCTAAATCCCCCGCCACTGCTATGGATAGTGAAAGGGTAAAACCTTTGATTTTAGCTGTGACCTTGACCTTGAACTGACACGGCTGACTCATGAATTCTGCACAACGTCTTGATGAGGTGATCATTTGACCAAAGTTTCATGAAAATCCTTCAAGGGGTTTAGGAGATACAGAGCTGAAACCTTTGACCTTCAGTTGTGACCTTGACCTTGAGTTGACATGGCTGACTCATGAGTTCTTGATGAGGTGATCATTTGACCAAAGTTTGATGAAAATCCTTCAAGGGGTTAAGGAGATACAGAGTGGACACCAAATGGAAGGCTCAAACCTTCGACCCTTAGTTGTGACCTTGACCTTGAGCTGGCATGGTTGACTCATAATTTCTGCACATCGTCTTGATGAGGTAATCATTTGACCCAGGTTTTATAAAATTCCTTCAAGGGGTTTAGGAGATATAGAGTGGACACGAAATGGAAGGCTCAAACCTTTGACCTTCAGTTGTGACCTTGACCTTGAGCTGACATGGCTGACTCATAATTTCTGCACATCGTCTTGATGAGGTAATCATTTGACCCAGGTTTTATAAAATTCCTTCAAGGGGTTTAGGAGATATAGAGTGGACACGCAATGGAAGGCTCAAACCTTTGACCTTCAGTTGTGACCTTGACCTTGAGCTGACATGGCTGACTCACAAGTTCTGCACATCGCCTTGATGAGGTGATCGTTTGACCCAAGTTTGATGAAAATCCTTCAAGGGGTTTAGGAGATATAGAGCGGACACAAAATGGAAGGTTCAAACCTTTGACCCTAAGTTGTGACCTTGACCTTGAGCCGGCATGACTGACTCATGGGTTCTGCACATTGTCTTGATGAGGTGATCATTTGACCCAAGTTTTATAAAATTCCTTCAAGGGGTTTAAGAGATATAGAGCGGACACAAAATGGAAGGCTCAAACCTTTGACCTTGAGTTGTGACCTTGACCTTGAGCCGGCATGGCTGACTCATGGGTTCTGCACATCGTCTTGATGAGATGATCATTTGACCCAAGTTTTATAAAATTCCTTCAAGGGGTTTAGGAGATATAGAGCGGACACAAAATGGCAGGCTCAAACCTTTGACCTTGAGTTGTGACCTTGACCTTGAACCGACAAGGCTGACTCATGGGTTCTGCACATCGTCTTGATGAGGTGATCATTTGACCCAAGTTTCATGAAAATCCTTCAAGGGGTTTAGGAGATATGGACCGGACACGAATTTGTTACGGACGGAAGGACGGACGGACGCAGACCATTCCTATAATCCCTCCGCCACGGCGGGGGATTAATATGGCCTATGGACAAGTCTTTCCTCAGTCCCGAAGCCTTCAGACACCAGATGTCATTATGCAACTTGGGTGTGTCTTGCAAGGGACCAGACTAATAATAAAGGGAGTTTGGTAGGTTATGAAACTCTTCACTAAGTTCAGTCTAAATTTTCAAGGGCCAGTATCAGATTTTAAGAGTCAAGATTATCATGAGCTGTTCAGGGGTCAAGCTATATAGTTATAAATGCAAATTCCACAGACTTTTATCTAAAGTCACTAACATCATCATATAACCAAAACTGTCAAGCACAAGAGTTATGCAAGGGACCAGACTAATAATAAAGGGAGTTTGGTAGGTTATGAAACTCTTCACTAAGTTCAGTCTAAATTTTCAAGGGCCAATATCAGATTTTAAGAGTCGAGATTATCATGAGCTGTTCAGGGGTCAAGCTATACTGTTATAAATGCAAATTCCACAGACTTTTATCTAAAGTCACTAACATCATCATAATATTATAGCCAAAACTGCCAAGCACAAGAGTTATCGTATGTTTATATTATACAATTCATCATACTGTTGAAGAATCTCACAGGTTTCAAATGTCTTTCTACACTGCATTTCAGTTAAATCTAAATTAAAATGTACACACAAAATTATAAGACAATTTTCATGGCACTTTTTTTTTATTGAATTTTTAAAAAATAAAATATATCTTTTAATTAGTAATGCATTCAGATGACTTTGTAAGTTTTGCAGACGGTATGTTAGATACTCTCTCTTTCGAATCATGAGTTACAAAACCATTATAAACAAGACTGCCAGAATGTCACAATATACGCCCATCACAGCAAATTTCTTTCAGTGATTTTTTTACTTTTTTTGGCAACAGCCCATGCTGTTTCAGTTGGGAATTTTTAGCGCGATAAACTTCAAAATTGGGAAAAATTAACAAACCTTAATAAAGAAATCATTTTGAAAAGTTTTATTTTAAGGTAAATTTATTTCATTCAAATATGCACTGAGGTTGAACAGACAGTACAGCTGACAGGTTATTTTCTGATGTCACAGGATCTGATGGCTCAGATAGCTTAGGGTCACCATGAGCTTCTGTTGATTTTTGAGGGTCATTTTGTGGGGACTCAGATTTCTTGGACAGATCACTTTGCTTTTCTGACGTTTGATTTGAATTTAATTTCTCTTTAACTTTACCAAAAGATGTTCGAATGTCCGGAGTACCGATGGCGTGCTTAAGTTTTATTTTCTTATTATAATATTTGGAATTATGCGACATTTTTCGATAATTCAGGTTAATTTTCTAACAATTCTTTTCCAACTCATTTTGGCGCAGGAAAAAGCGTTTAGCGACCGTGATGAAAGTCATACTAAACGCCGTACTATGCCGTGACCCGTTTTATGTAAACAACGCGCTTCGAGTTGGCAACAAAATTCTGCGAATAAACCATAATTAGAGTCGGAATTTTTATGATTATTTGCATCGTTTTAGTTCAACTTTCACAAGAAATCAATCTAATTGGGAAAAATCATCTCGTTTTGGGGAATTTTTAAGCATTTTTGGGGAATTTTGACCATATTTGTCAATTGGGAAGACGCCGAATTTCGGAGTCAAATCGGCGCAAAAAAATCACTGTCTTTACTCTAGCAGCTGTATTGCAAATGAATTTTAATTTTGTGGTTGTTTAGTAATGATTGTAAGTCTTTTGTTTTTCTAAGTCCACAAAAAAACTCCTTACAAGGTAGAGACCTTAAAATACACCTAAAATTTGAAAGTAACATCTATGTTGTACCACAGAAGAGTGGTCTTGGTTTTTCCCTACGGTCAATTATCAAAAAGTTACAATATAAGTTATTTATAGTAACAACTAAGGGAAGTTAATCTTTAAAAAAAAAATTAAAAAAAAAATTTTAAGTCCACACAAAAATCTTTACCAGGTAGAGATCCGTCAAAATACACCTCAAAATTGGATGTAGCATGCATGTTGTACTACAGAAAAGTGGTCTCGATTTTTCCCTACGACTAGTAATGAAGAAGTTACAATATAAGCTATTTATAGTAACAACAAAGGGAAGTAATTCTAAAGAAAGGAACTGCGCATGACACTTCCTCTCATGATGGTGTATATTTGTGCCAAGTTACATCAAAATCCCTCCATGCATGAAGAAGAAATGCTTCGGAAAAAGTCATTCTTGTATCTGACCTTTGGCCTCTAAGTGTGACCTTGACCTTAGACCTAGGGACCTGGTTCTTGCGCTTGACACTTCGTCTCGTGGTGGTGAACATTTGTGCCAAGTTATATCAAAATCCCTCTATGCATGAAGAAGAAATGCTCCGGACAAAGTTTTCATTCTTGTATCCTTTGACCTCTAAGTGTGACCTTGACCTTAGACCTAGGGACCTGGTTCTTGCACATGACACTCCGTCTCATGATGATGAACAATTGTGCCAACTTTCATCAAAATCCCTCCATGCATGAAGAAGATATGCTCCGGACAGTCATTCTTGAATTTGACCTTTGACCTCTAAGTGTGACCTTGACCTTAGACCTAGGGACCTGGTTCTTGCGCATGACACTCCGTCTCATGATGATGAACAACTGTGCCAAGTTTCATCAAAATCCCTTCATGCATGTAGAAGATATGCTCTGGACAAAGTCTGTGGACGCCGCCCGCCCGCCAGGGGCGTTCCCATAATACGTCCAGTTTTTCAAACGGGCGTATAAAAAGACACAGACGTGCTTTTCAGAAAAGCGCATGTCTTCCACAACTGCCTAATCATCTGAACAGTAAGTCTGTCTTTGTATACTGTTTGTGGCCTACTGGTATTCACATGTTCACAGCTTAATGCGGACAGACAAGACGGCAAAGGCAAAAACAATACGTGTCTCTCACCTATGGGGGAGACATAATCAAACCTACCAGTATAATACAGGAATTTGATTTATATTGAGAATGGATAGAAACCCCTACTAGTTGCAAAATAATTATTTTCACCTACCAAGGAAGGTCCCCCTCTTGCCATTTTGTAAATGGTAGTCTTCCTGACTTGACAGTATTCAAGTCCTTGTAAAGTGCTTGTAACTTCTAGGTACTTAGGATTAGATCTGAAATTATACCAAATAAGAAATATTAAGAAAATTCTGAAGGCTGGCAATATCAATTGTTCAAGCTGCCCAAGTTGTACATTTGCAGGTCCAGACAAATGAATTTGGTAATAACTTGTCTGTGGACAAGGGAAAATTTGAGCTTCTGACAAAGTCCCTTAATTTCATCTGTACTGATATACCAGGTATTTATGAAATTTGAAACAGAAGCAGTTTACTGCTCAGTGGTGGCAAACTGATTAATCTTATTTTTATTTGCTTGTCCCTTTTTGTCATTTGCTATTTTGTACTTGTCTGTATGATAGTCATATAGTAAATTCTGGTTAAATTTCACTTCTCCGTACAAGCTTTGGGACAACCTGCATCTAGTTAACCTTGCCGTTTCATAATTGAAAGCGACTTAATACTTTATCTCTTATAATCACATAACTTTTCAACTATACAACAGGGATATAAACTAGCTGTGAATTCTAATTTTTATTTATGGGCCCAGACTGTCAAAAATAAATGTTTAATATTAGGTATATGGAAATTTTTTCAAACAATATAGAGACTCAGCCGAAAATCTAGGGGCCATGGGCTACTGGGCCCCTGCTAATTTATATCCAGTGATCTGCCGAGGCCGTGATAACGCAAGAATTCGCTTAAAAATTATGACTGTTGCTCAAAAATTTGGTCTAGAAGCGCCGATTGCCGTGTTACAATAATTTTGGGAACAAATGTGCGTGTGGATGACCGGAACTGAGTATGAAGCGTTCACATTTCTTTCGCATCCCAATTGAAGAGTTTCCCGCAAAAATGTCATGTGACTTGCCAGCAAAGAGAAAATGAACAATTTTAAGCTACGTATCTGTATTTGCAGATAAGAAAAAGGTTCAGCAGCATTCCCACTGACTTTATGAAAAGTGGGTACATGTACCCACATACTTTAGAAAATGTGGGTACATGATAAAAAAGTTGGGTACAAACCATACAAATTGAAAAAAATGTTCCAACTGAAACAAAATAATAAGGAAGTATATGGGAAGTGACACTTTTATTCAGCCTGTGTTAATGACAGTGGTTTGTTTTACACATGCACCACTGGGATACAGCTAAAAGTCACTTCTCTTTTTAGAAAAGTGGAGAGACTTCTGGTTGAAAAATAGAAATATTTATGAACATCATTTCTAACTCAGTAAACACCTCAAGCAGACGCTGATAAGTATCACCCGCTGAATTTTTTTGCTGCTATATCTTGCTGCAACATTATAGCAACAAAAAAAAATGTTATAAAATAAAAACTCAGTGGGTAATACTTATTTAGCATGAACAGTATCGGACTCTGAATAAAAATGAAAAATTGCCTGATGAATGTCAGTCCGCAACCGGTCATTTTGTAAATATTAATAAACAAGCAGCTTACGAGTCTTTCTTTTACAATGGAGACCAAAATTTAATAATTGTGTAGTGGACGCCAGCTGACCATTTAATTATTCAACAACTTGTTGAAAAAACGTCCAAAATCGTTGTTTTTGCACTCGCACATGTTGACAATTATCAGAAAGTGTCAAAGATGCAACTGCGTCGTTGATTGGCTTAATACTATCACGTCTAGTTTTACAAATTATTTGATTCGCTGTCACAGTTCTCGCGAAAATCTCACAAGTACCTGGAGTAGGCGGAGCTTAAATTATGCTATCGGCATGTAAATTCAACTCGTCTTGACATGTAGCAAATTGTCAACAGTGTGTATTGCAGTAATTTGCGTGTACGGATCAAAAATAATGTCTGGTTACTTGAATTTCGGCTCTTTATCGACGAACAATGTATTTTCTGTCAGATTTTTTACGCGTGCATTGTACCCGTGAAATTTTAAAACTTGCGTGCAAGTGACTTTTTATGCGTGAATTACGCGGATTTTTGCGTGAATGGGAATGCTGTTCATTCTAATGATTTACTGCCTATTACTTTATGTCGCTTCATAAACAGCTCCATAGACTACAGAAACCTCGATGTTGTATACCGTTTTCCACCCACTGTTGCTTACCGTTCTCCACCCATGTCTTGGCAGGTGAAATGGAAACAAATCCGTTGACTGCCCTGTCATCTCAAATACTAAATATCATCACAAAATTAAACCCCAAAGTGTGCAGAAAATTCGGATGAAGCCCAAAAGTAAAGTGACTCCAAATTTCAGGAGGGTTGATTTAATAAGTACCAATTATTGGACTACAATTGATACTTCAATTCTAATAATGTTACTGATTTATATCATTGACATATATGATCAAAAGTTGTTGTCCCCAAGATTTTGAAAATGTCCCCACATTTTTCATACCAAGGGGACATTTGTCCCCTCAGCAGATCACTGTATATCCCTGTACAACTATTGAAAATCTTGTCAAAAGCGGTATGTATTTAAGGTTTAGGAGTATATCTTCAAAACGTAGAAATATTTGATAAACATTAACAACATTTTACCAACGATCCAGCTGTCTATTACTGTCCTGTACGATAATTACTACCCTTACCAAAGAAAAGGGCCTGCCGTGTACTCTTGCTGCGTATATGTGGCGTACTTGTCGCGTACATGATGTGTACTAAATTCTTGGACTTGAAATAGTATGCAGGATATACACCGCATATACATCAGTAGTAAGTTTGTAGTACACTTTTGACATGCAAATGAGCTCTGCTGCGTACTACCTGCCGCATACATGCTGTGAATATATAGTACGCAGGAAGTACACCGTAGAAATTTAGTACACGGGAAGTACACCGGAGAAATAGTACACAGCATGTACGCGGCACATACACTTTTCACATGCAAATAGGCTCTCCGGTGTACATGCTGTGAACAAGGTGCAATGTATTCTTTTCTGGTATTTTTGCATTGATATTCTTTACACATTCAGTCAGTATAACTTTGTGCAAAGACATTTAGGCAATGGAATGCAATGTATTTTAAGTAAAGTAATGAACTTAAGTTTTTAAGCCAAATCAAAATGTAAAAGAAAAAAATGTTTATTGATTACTATAATTGAAAGAGAAGTTGAATTACTAATTAATATAGAATAAGTTTTGCTGTGGCAAGTTTGTTACATTTAAAATTAAAACCTAAATTATAATACATATATATATATATATATATATATATACTGTAAACCTAGAAACGTTCGCGAACACTATATTTCGCGTTTTTATTACGATAGACGATTTAGCGGCTACAAAGATTCGCGGTATACGCCTGTCGCAAAATACGCTAAAACTTAATAGCTTAAGCACATAACAAACAACCGCAGGTAAAATTACAGGTGAGGCTGCACATAAATAGGGAACAAACTTGTAATTGCTCACTTATCCTTAACACATTTTCAGTCTACCCTACTTTGTGATTGTGAGTGAAATTCACGTTCCACAATATACCGTTTGTAATCACAAATCGCTGTATAGTAGTACAAGAAAGCATACCAATATGTATATCGAGGGTTCAACGCAATAAGAGCGTATCTACATATAATAATTATATGTACAGGGATCACTTTTGGTCGCAATTTCGCGATATTCTCGCATTATTTTGGTGAAAATCGCATAAATTTTGCTCAAACGCGCTTAAAAATCGCATCCGCGTGGCCGTACATCTTTTGCCGAAATTGCAACTTTTCGCTGAAATGCTGTCTTGCCATTACTTAATTTTCGTATGACGTTCATTTAGGCGCTTGAATTTCGCTTTTATCTCCATAGAGCGTCCGATGATTATGAGTACCAGACAAAAATAATCTGTTTTCGCGATGTTTCAAAATACCATTGAAACAGAAATTTAAGCATTTGGAAGGACAAACTTTCTGCCTCCATTCGCGCGGATGAATAGCGATGAGAATAACAAGATGGTGGAGAAACCTCCGGTGAAGTCCCTTCATAAAAAACGCTGAACGCCCGAAGTTCCAAACGAAATGGTTGAGGGTAGGGTCATAAATAAGTTTGACTTTAAAATTGTTTTGACCTAATGGAAGTGCATCAAGTCCAGAAAGATTAAAACATAACTGAACTTCAACTTTGACAAAGCAGCTTTGAAGTAAAATCATTAGGGGAAAAATGCATGTGGACCCAAGACTTGGTTACAACTTTCATCAACGTATCAGCAATTCCTGGCACTGAATTTTTGAGTTGTAAAAGGTGTCTCTGAAAGGATATGTTTTGTTTATTTACAAGATAATTGTTCTTACAAATAAACAGATGTTTGTTTTTCTGTGTAATAAAAGCTGTCCGACGATGTAAAATCCCATTATAAAAAGAAAAAATCCCATTCATTTTGTCAAAAATCTCATTGATTCAAGGCAAATGGGAATTAATCTCATAATAGTATCTGCCAAAAGTGATCCCTGTATGTAGATACGCCCTTATTGCGTTGAACCCTCGATATATGACTTTTTGTGATCAGTTTTGATCAAACAAACATAAGCATTATTCCCTGCGATAACTGGACCATGGCTGAGCAAGGTAACAGTGTTTTAACAATAAAATGTATTGTTTGTCTATGGTAACATAGCCAATGTGATTAAGATAACAGGCTCAAACAAATATTTTACTATTGTCAGTGTTTCACATAATTACCTTTTTTTTTCGCTAAAATAAAATGTTTGCATATTGTCCCATAGACGATGTATTTGTTTGTATTACACAGGGTTTTCCCCGACGCACAAATCCTGCGTCATAGTCACACTTTTCTGACAAATGACCCGTAAAAATAAATTCTGTGCGTCACAGTGGACGCAATTTCTTGAAAATCTAAATCAGGCCAATTTTGTTTACAAAGAGCGATTTTCTGAAAATGTACTTTCAGTTTCGTAATTATATGCAAACTGTGTCACCAATTTTCTATATTTGCGTCAATTCACATTTCACAAATTTAATACCCAGTCTGATATTTTGACTGATTAACACTTTGTAACAGTTGTTATCGCTGCTCGCTACTACTACCAGTAGTACCAGTCTGCTGTTTACTAAAACAATGGCTCAAAAGCAAAGCAAGCTGACAATGTTTATGACATCGTTGGCAGCAAGTACAATAGGACCCAGTGGTTCAGATCGCCTGTTTCTACTATAACACTGCCTGGTAAAATGTACTAAAACCTATTTTAGCACATATATAAATAAAAGTCAAACATCAGCTGTTTTTATCATTTTATTCAGTGACAAATATGAGGAAAGACTTCAATCTGTATAATAACTAGTATAAGTAAAACAAAGTTTTATTCAAAATACTAATTTTAGTATATCTGTATGACCCCCAAAATTTGGAAATCAGACCCCCAGAATGCAGATGTGAAACACGGGGTCACAATGACCCTCATTTTCAAAAGTCAAGGGAAAACACTGATTACATTTTTGTTTAAATAACTTGATCCTTGATATAAGTCTGAATATAAATATATAACAATAGGAAATTTCTACATCATTAAGGGGAGGCATACTTTGAAATTAGAAAAAAGTGGGTGGGGTATTATAAAATTTATCTGCAAAAAAGTACAAGGTTTTGGTAAATGAAATGAATACTGTTTCAACTGTTATAAGTACACAAAGGATTGCTCACTAAAATAAAAATGAGAAAAACTGAAACAAGAAAGTTATTGTTGAATTACATAAGACTTCTTGTGTACATTCAAAGTCAACAATTAAGACTTTTTGGTGCGAAAATAATAGTGCTTCACTTTGTCCAAACATTTATCAATGTCCTACAGATTCTAATTTAAAGAAAGAATGTGAAATAAGTTCACTGTCTTGCTTTTCATTTCGCATATGTGAGCTAAAACACATTATTTAGTTTGTTTACAAAGTAGTGCATAAGAAAAGATACGGTGGTCAAGGAATGCCACATTACAAAACTAAAAGAGTATATTCCCCTTAATACATTAAACATTTATCGTTACAGAAGTCTAGTGGCTTACAATAAAGGCCTAGAAATGTTGCCATTATTAATTTTTAACTTGGTATTCATGAACTACAATGCACTTAAATATCAAAACACATTCAACAAACTTTTGAATTGTATTGTCTTAAAAATCCCTAAAATAAGGTATGAAATTTGGTTGAGAGGTCCAATCAATGTGTATATGTGCAAAAGCAACATTCTAATCTTGTTCACAAAAGTTACTAATAAACAGCAGGAATGTCAATGATCAAAACTGGACGAATATACAGTTATCCTCACTTTAATGTCATTTATAATTTGTCCTTGAATTCTCCACCATACTTTTCATAATTCTGTTTGCAAGAGTTGCACGAGAATGCTGTCATTCACGTAAAAAAACGGGGTCAAATAAGTTGTAAATGCAATATCATCTAAACGTAATTAATGGATTATTCAGTTCAAGATAAACGTTATCTCATAACGTAACGAACATGTATAATGTTGTAACAACAACTTTACTTACACTGATTTAAGTAGCAGTCGGTTTATAAGTGACTTTATTGATTCATTTTGTGTTTTGTTACTGTTGTCAAAAAGTATAACGGAAGTGTCTCACAACTGAAGCGGAAACCAGTTTGATGCGCAAAGTAGTCCACTGTAAGTAATATTATTTGACAAATGTCCACAGAAATTAATAATTTTCTAATATTAAAGACGAATATCTGAATAAGATTCATTATTTGATAAGAAATTATAATCATCGACATGTTTTTTTAAAAATCGTACACATGCTGACAACTAGGTTGTCTCCCGTTGTTTATTAGAGTTACCTTCCGTCCGGCGCAGTAATACATTTGCAGTGAATCGCCGAGAAGTCATGGGAAAATTAAAAACCATGTAAACAAACTAAAATTAACCACCTTTTCAAGATGAATTTCAAATGATCGACATTATGCATTTAACCCGCCTGACCTGTGTAGCATCTTAGATATCTGTTCTAAGGTATTCATTGTGTAAAATGTCATGTTATGCCCTTGCAATGCTAATCCCACTCTGATTTTTTTGTTTACATTTTTTATCAATGACAAATATGGCGTCCATCCCGAGATGAACAGACGTGGCGTTAAATTTTTACATGTTTAAGCAAACCTGGTGTGTTAGAAAGAAAATCTCATCCCATCAACATTATTTGGAACACTGTTATTGTAAAAAACCTGTTTTTTCCTTATACAAAAGCTTAATATTTTGTGTTGAATGTACTTTCACAAAGACCTCTGTTTTCCTATTACATTCATAGTACCACATCCTTATCCACAAAATACTGAATATTACAGGTGTCCATCAGTATTATATCAGTTTAGGAATATGTTTTTTATTTTCCCACCATCGATTTCTTGAATATGCACCCCTTCCGCATTGCTGTATGAACTGTGAATGTAGCAATATGCGTCCCCTTAAAACATCCCAATTAATAAATCAATCATGTCAAACTTTTCAGGTGTCAAGCAGGTTTCTATTACCGGCTTAGAAGATAAACGGGAAATCACAGCATTGTTGACATGTACATGTATGAAAACTACAAACTTTCGCGTTTTCATGATAGCTGACTGGTTCACGGCTAAAAAAAACTTCGCGGATCACATCAACTGCGAAAGTCGCTAACTTAAATAGCGCGAAACCTTTTCTAGGTTTACAGTAATATTTCCTTTATATATACTGGTATGTAAGTTGTCTTGATCAAGTTGCTAAGTTATGAAAAGAACAATTATAATTCAAATATAAAAGTCAAACACAGCCAAGTATGAAGTAAATAATTAACTATACTACATGAATATTTTAACTTCAGTTAAAATACAAAAAGTAAATTCAACTTACAAAACTTTGATACTGTATGTTAGTCTTTTATTTCAGTATATTTTACTCTAAGAGATTGCATGTTGTCATTTTAGCTCCAATTTTCAAATAGACAGGAAGTTATTACTGGGCATGCGCCAAAGAGATCACATGATTGTCTAATCTATAACCAGAGTTGCTAGAAAAATCTGTTTTCTTGCTGTGTATATGAAGTGTACTTCTGAAAATTTCAATCACTGTGCCGGGTACATGTTGTGTACTACTGTCTCCTGCGTACATGCTGTGTACTCTGTGAAATAGTATGCAGCATGCGGTGTATGTAAAACATACTTCTCTGGCGTACTACTGAGTTCGCGGCATGTACGCAGAAAGTACACATTATGTATGCCGCAGATGCTTGCTTCTGTAAGGGTAGTCTTTTACATGTTTTGTGTTCATAAACAATTCACCAGTTGCTTTCACCAGCACAAATAACAAGTATTGTTGATTATTTCAAAAACATGAAAATCCGGGATACTGACTTTTAACAAGTGTAGCTGATCTTAAATTGAATGGTCATGCCAAGTGTCAGATTCATTTAAAAAACTTGACAATGTTCATACATTTTAATATTTCTTGTTTTAAATATTGCAATTTTCCCCAATTTTGGCCAAAACGGCACGAAAATTCCCAATGACCATTCAATTTAAGATCAGCTGGTGAATTGTTTATGAACACAAAACATGTAAAAGACTACCCTTACAGAAGCAAGCATCTGCGGCATACATAATGTGTACTTTCTGCGTACATGCCGCGAACTCAGTAGTACGCCAGAGAAGTATGTTTTACATACACCGCATGCTGCATACTATTTCACAGAGTACACAGCATGTACGCAGGAGACAGTAGTACACAACATGTACTCGGCACAGTGATTGAAATTTTCAGAAGTACACTTCATATACACAGCAAGAAAACAGATTTTTCTAGCAACTCTGGTTATAGATTAGACAATCATGTGATCTCTTTGGCGCATGCCCAGTAATAACTTCCTGTCTATTTGAAAATTGGAGCTAAAATGACAACATGCAATCTCTTAGAGTAAAATATACTGAAATAAAAGACTAACATACAGTATCAAAGTTTTGTAAGTTGAATTTACTTTTTGTATTTTAACTGAAGTTAAAATATTCATGTAGTATAGTTAATTATTTACTTCATACTTGGCTGTGTTTGACTTTTGTATTTGAATTATAATTGTTCTTTTCATAACTTAGCAACTTGATCAAGACAACTTACATACCAGTATATATAAAGGAAATATTACTGTAAACCTAGAAAAGGTTTCGCGCTATTTAAGTTAGCGACTTTCGCAGTTGATGTGATCCGCGAAGTTTTTTTTAGCCGTGAACCAGTCAGCTATCATGAAAACGCGAAAGTTTGTAGTTTTCATACATGTACATGTCAACAATGCTGTGATTTCCCGTTTATCTTCTAAGCCGGTAATAGAAACCTGCTTGACACCTGAAAAGTTTGACATGATTGATTTATTAATTGGGATGTTTTAAGGGGACGCATATTGCTACATTCACAGTTCATACAGCAATGCGGAAGGGGTGCATATTCAAGAAATCGATGGTGGGAAAATAAAAAACATATTCCTAAACTGATATAATACTGATCGGCTAAAACAAGATCAGATAGGGAAAATGAAATGGGCCCATGTTATGGTGATGGCATTCCTTACTGTTGACAGATAGGGAATAAGTACTTTGTGCATGTAAAAGTACAGGTTTCGGGCTTTCTTAAGATCTATAACATTACATACTTTCCTGCGATTTCTTACACACTGTAATAGATAATATGGTCGAAAAATGGTGTTTTTTCATCGTTATGGTGTTGCAAATAAAAAATGGCAAATTTTAGCAAGCAAGTGATCAAAGTAGTATTACATTAATGTGAACTGGCAATAACAGACTTAAAATGTGGCATTTCAAATTAAAGAAAGTCAAATTATTTCTTTATCAGTGAAGGAATTAAGTTTTAATAAAAAAAATACGAAAACAGGCCTTCGTTATGTTTTTTTGGTTTTTGAAGGTCTGTCTCCATCACCCTATTACAAAGGCAACAGTGATATGCCAGATACAGTATGGTTGTGTGTGCTGTTGCTGATAATCATATACCACTCTGAATATAAAGATTTTGCTTCAGGTCCAAATGAAAAAAATTGAGTCATAATTTGGTAACATGACTTTTTCGTAGTGTCCGTAGATCAATGTTTGCAATATGTAAATTGTAAGACCCACAAATAATATTTACTATTTTGTATTATTTTCTATTTGAGACTGTCTCAGAGAATTAGTAGAACTAAACATCTTTCTGCTTCTGCGGCTGGTTATTTGTTGGGAAGCAACAGAAATTTGTCCGTAGACCGTAGTGTCCGTAGATCAATAATTTAACTGTAGATAATTTTCTTAAAACCAGTACATAATCAATGAGCTTGGGATATTATTGATGTTTTTATAAGGATATACTGATTCCAAAGAGATAAAACTTTCATCTTTCAGCGTATTTTAGAAAAATATGTTTTTGTCTATCTTTTCAAGTGAAAATGAACTTTAGCAAGCTATAAAACGAGTTTCACTAAGTGTACTTTAGCCAGATTGCGTTATTTACATACAGTATAACTATCCAATATGAATCAGCAAACTATAATGTACATTTAACCACACTTGATCTCTTAACAGAGCGATTTTTTATATTGTCACTTGATCTACGGACACTACAAGAATGCACGATATGTATACAATCTCTAATATACTTAGTGTTTTACAGCTTTTTGAAAAATTAACATTATAAAAGGGAAATTATAACAAAATTAGGCCAAAAAGAAACATTACAAAAGGTAACAATGAAGAGAATGAAAAGAATTATGTGCCTGAGAGTAAGAAGGCCAAAATTATGCGTAGATACAGGGCAAAAGTTAAAAGTGACAGTGCAAAATACAAAAAGATGAAACTTAAGGACAGATGAGGAAAAAAGGGGAAAGGGAAATGCAGAGAATAGCAAAACAGACTGATCCAGTACTGTGCAATGAACTAAGACGTCAAAAAAGAGAACAACAGAGAAGATTTAGGAATAAACCGAAGTTAGATAAAGCCCTGATAGATATTTCCCTCTAGTATAGTTCTTGATTGAAATAAAAAATACGGAACAGACATAACGTTGCGCAAGAAATATTCTCATATGCTATTTTCTGTTAAAACACTAAACGCTAGAATAACGTCACGTTATCGTGCGGTGACGTTAATGTTTTTGTTGCAAACATGAAAGAGTGCTACTATATTTTATCTACTATTTTAGATTAAAGGCATATTAGAATCGAAATAATTCGGGTGGTAATATGTCGTACAAATAATTGCACTAGGACTGCGCCCTCGTTAAATTATTACGCCCGACGTATAACCGCCCATCGTGCATAGTGTTAAAAAACTCTTTTACTATAAATTATTTCTTAAACAAGAGCTGTCGGAGGACAGCAACGCTCGACTATTCAACAGCCTTGTCACTTGAATGAATACGAAAGTCGAAAAAGGGGCATAATTTAGTAAAAAAGTAAAATAGGGTTATGGAACCTGCATAGTGCTTATCAGCTCATGACAGTGGACAAGTGTATGAAGTTTCAATCCATTCCCATTAGTGGGTACTGACATACCAGCTTACATATAAGAATTTAACCCAAAACTCCTATGTAGAAAAAGGGGCATAATTTTGTAAAATGTGAAGTTGATTTATTGACTCTTTGCACTGCATGTCATATCATGACAGTGAACCAGTGTGTGAAGTTTCAATCCTTTCCCATTAGTGGATACTGAGACACCAGCTTACATACAAAAACTTAACCAAAAATTTCTATGTTGAAAAAGGGGCATAATTTTGTAAAAAAGCAAAATAAAGTTATGGGACCTGCTTTGTGCATGTCAGATCATGACAGTGAACAAGTGTGTGAAGTTTCAATCCATTCCCATAAGTGAGTACTGAGATACCAGCTTACATACAAAACCTTAACCAAAAAATTCTAAGTCAAAAAAGGGGCATAATTTTGTAAAAAAGCAAAATAGAGTTATGGAACTTGAGCAGTGTAAGTCAGTTTATCACAGTAAATAAGTGTGTGAAGTTTCAATCCATTCCCACAAGTGGTTACTGAGATACCAGCTTACATCAGTGGTTAAAGAGGGTAAACACCCACTGGTTTATGCTCTATTTTGGCGGTATCTGACCCTAACAAAAACTGACCAGGAAATAATACCGATCGATTTTCTGAATAAAATTGATTGATGTGTTTTAAGGTATTTATATTTTATTGGTTAGATATGATTATTACCTTATTTAAAAATCTCGTAAGCTATCAATTCTGAGTAAACTGCTATGCCTAAAAAGTGTCGAATTCAGGACAAAAACTGTTAAGACTTATTTTAGCGTTGTATGTACCTGTGTTTCTTTCTCTCTGTCTGTCTTTCTGTCTGTCTGTCTGTCTATGTGTGTGACTGTGTGATATTGTGTGTGTTTGAAGGTAACCAGCAAAACCACATCAGAATACAATTTTGTATCAAATTTTCTGTATTTTTTTTCAAATTTTCCTATTAAAATATTTTGTTTCTAAGTGTATTCAAAACATATCATAGTTCACTGGAAGCTTAAACTTGTGTTACTGTTATTACAGTCTGGTAAATACTCATGCACTAGTATGTAGTGTCCGTAGAATGCACCACTATATTGGTTCATCGAACTGTCACATGTGTTATTCTTTTTCAAATTGTTTGCTGTTTGTTCAAGGTTGATTGAGGTAGGTTTTTTGTTGTGTTGATAAGTTAATTTGTTAGTACAAACTGTTTGGAATACAAGTTTTTGTCTCAAATAGCTAATATTTTTATTCTTAATGGACATTTTCAACAAAAGATTTCATAGCTGTGAATAATTCAATAGTTTTCTACTGTTATTTTCTAAGTATGGCTGTTTGAAAGTCAATTTTCTAAATTAAATTGTAACAAAAAGGTTAAAATGATGGTGAAACTAAGGTTTAGACACAGTATGAATTTCTGTAGTGTCCGTAGATGTTATAACAGTGATTCTTTAAGACAAGTTAATGATATTTAAAATGTTTAAAATGTTAAGCATTTGTTTGTGGCTACAAGATTGTGCTTTTTATGCAAAATCTTTATACATTTTATGCCAGGATAGAGGTTAGATATACATTTTCTACTTAAGAAACACCATGAGAAAAAAATTTTGACTCAGGCTTCGGAAATATGTAACCATAAAAAAGAAACATTCACATCAGCTGTATTTTTATGATTGTGTAAACCTTACTTTAGTCAGTCATTACATAACTTTCTCTGTATATTGCAACAGCATTGTTGGAATCATCATCAAATCATGTAACATGTTTTGTAGTGTCCGTAGACATTTTAAAACGTCTTAATAAACCATTTTATTTTCAAAACTCATAAACTTTTAGTCCTGAGCATCTGTTTTGCATAAAAGCACAATGTCTTGTTAGTGAACTGAAGTAGTTTTCCTATCATTGTCAGCTGTTCTGTTAAAATAAAAGAATTTGAAAAGTTTAATAAACAATTTGTGTTATTATAATCATACTTCTTATGCAAATATTAACACAATGATGTCTTCTATCGAGTGGTTTTTGAGTGAAACTTGCTAAATTGTACTTGTTTAAGCAAGTTACAGTCAAAATGAATCTTTACTTCAGTGTTTTCCATAAATTACACATTGTTATGCCTTGTGTTTGTAGTGTCCGTGACTCTGCTACCCTCATATAATTGCTGCCTTGTAAATTTTATAACAGACAGTCCTAGTCAAAAAGGTTTTGGTATTTGGTCCCTGGTATATTAGACCATGACATGGGCTGAAAAAATGAGGATTTGAAAAACTTTATTTTTTTGGCAAAATTGCAACATAAATTCCCTATCTGATCTTGTTTTAGCCGTGATGGACACCTGTAATATTCAGTATTTTGTGGATAAGGATGTGGTACTATGAATGTAATAGGAAAACAGAGGTCTTTGTGAAAGTACATTCAACACAAAATATTAAGCTTTTGTATAAGGAAAAAACAGGTTTTTTACAATAACAGTGTTCCAAATAATGTTGATGGGATGAGATTTTCTTTCTAACACACCAGGTTTGCTTAAATATGTAAAAATTTAACGCCACGTCTGTTCATCTCGGGATGGACGCCATATTTGTCATTGATAAAAAATGTAAACAAAAAAATCAGAGTGGGATTAGCATTGCAAGGGCATAACATGACATTTTACACAATGAATACCTTAGAACAGATATCTAAGATGCTACACAGGTCAGGCGGGTTAAATGCATAATGTCGATCATTTGAAATTCATCTTGAAAAGGTGGTTAATTTTAGTTTGTTTACATGGTTTTTAATTTTCCCATGACTTCTCGGCGATTCACTGCAAATGTATTACTGCGCCGGACGGAAGGTAACTCTAATAAACAACGGGAGACAACTTAGGTGTCAGCATGTGTACGATTTTTAAAAAAACATGTCGATGATTATAATTTCTTATCAAATAATGAATCTTATTCAGATATTCGTCTTTAATATTAGAAAATTATTAATTTCTGTGGACATTTGTCAAATAATATTACTTACAGTGGACTACTTTGCGCATCAAACTGGTTTCCGCTTCAGTTGTGAGACACTTCCGTTATACTTTTTGACAACAGTAACAAAACACAAAATGAATCAATAAAGTCACTTATAAACCGACTGCTACTTAAGTTGTTGTTACAACATTATACATGTTCGTTACGTTATGAGATAACGTTTATCTTGAACTGAATAATCCATTAATTACGTTTAGATGATATTGCATTTACAACTTATTTGACCCCGTTTTTTTACGTGAATGACAGCATTCTCGTGCAACTCTTGCAAACAGAATTATGAAAAGTATGGTGGAGAATTCAAGGACAAATTATAAATGACATTAAAGTGAGGATAACTGTATATTCGTCCAGTTTTGATCATTGACATTCCTGCTGTTTATTAGTAACTTTTGTGAACAAGATTAGAATGTTGCTTTTGCACATATACACATTGATTGGACCTCTCAACCAAATTTCATACCTTATTTTAGGGATTTTTAAGACAATACAATTCAAAAGTTTGTTGAATGTGTTTTGATATTTAAGTGCATTGTAGTTCATGAATACCAAGTTAAAAATTAATAATGGCAACATTTCTAGGCCTTTATTGTAAGCCACTAGACTTCTGTAACGATAAATGTTTAATGTAATTAAGGGGAATATACTCTTTTAGTTTTGTAATGTGGCATTCCTTGACCACCGTATCTTTTCTTATGCACTACTTTGTAAACAAACTAAATAATGTGTTTTAGCTCACATATGCGAAATGAAAAGCAAGACAGTGAACTTATTTCACATTCTTTCTTTAAATTAGAATCTGTAGGACATTGATAAATGTTTGAACAAAGTGAAGCACTATTATTTTCGCACCAAAAAGTCTTAATTGTTGACTTTGAATGTACACAAGAAGTCTTATGTAATTCAACAATAACTTTCTTGTTTCAGTTTTTCTCATTTTTATTTTAGTGAGCAATCCTTTGTGTACTTATAACAGTTGAAACAGTATTCATTTCATTTACCAAAACCTTGTACTTTTTTGCAGATAAATTTTATAATACCCCACCCACTTTTTTCTAATTTCAAGGTATGCGTCCCCTTAATGATGTAGAAATTTCCTATTGTTATATATTTATATTCAGACTTATATCAAGGATCAAGTTATTTAAACAAAAATGTAATCAGTGTTTTCCCTTGACTTTTGAAAATGAGGGTCATTGTGACCCCGTGTTTCACATCTGCATTCTGGGGGTCTGATTTCCAAATTCGAAACTGCCGGGGACGAATCCGCTAAGCTGGAATCCCACGCTATGTGTACAAAAATAAACCTGGGAAATACTGCCGCAGTGCGTCATCTGCGAATCGATTGGCTTACAGCTCTCTGACGTCAAAAAATGTAGACGAGTTGTATCTTTTAACGCATTGGTAAATGAATGTACACTTATTAAACGGTTACCAATCTGCATCCGGGTCCCCGGGAACTGTCTCGTCTGCAAGAATGTCGCAGTCGAAGCTTTCGGCGTTTGGCTTCACGGCAAATTTCGTACCCCCAAAAATTGTGTTTTACCCCCAGTTTTTGTACCCAGGGGGTAAGTTTACCCCTGAAAAAAAATCTGAGTGGGAACACTGACTCGTATGCTATTATAGTGGTCTACGGCCACACTTTATCGATATTTACAGAGTGCTATTTCTACTGTATCACCGTTTGCATGTTTCCGTTTCCGTTAAAAAAGTACGAGGAATAATAACTCGCAATTTTTAACTATTTGCGAGTGTTTCCAGTGAATTAAAATGAGTAAGAAAAAGAAACATGTTTACTCAAGTAAGCGGGAGACAAAAGACGAATATAAAAGTGGCTGAAGCCCTATAGAGCAGACAGAACGAAGTGTATTTGTACGTCGTTTGACAAAATTTTGAGGTATCATTAGTAGGGGTGCGCTAAAAAATCACAAGAAAAGCGATAAACCTCAGCAAAATAGTGAATCACATCAATCTAATAATCGAATTACGTCATTTTCAATGGTATGACAAGTAATGGTTGTTTTATTTTTGCATTACATAATAAAAGTTGTTCAGATTATGTCGTGGTTTTGAAAAAAAATAGTGCTTGAAAAATTGTAAAAAGTCCTTGAAAAGTCCTTGAAAAGTACTTGAATTTTGTCTCTGATATTCTGTATGAACCATGAAGTAAAAATGGAAGTGTTATATTATATCATGTGAAAGGTATCACTGAGACAAAGACAATGGTGTATATTTGTTTTTAATTGAACCTCCCTATGAAGAGTTATGCCAGGGCTTTTTCTGGGGGTTTTGGGAAAAGGGCCCCTGGTCATATTGGAAATATTTGACATGGTAAACTGTCAAAATTGGTTGGGAAAATAAATCAACAAATCAAGTGAGTTTCTAATTGATATTTATTAATTTAAATCTTTAGTTTCAAATTTTACTGGTAGACATTATCCCCTTGTGAAATTTTGAGAATTTATTTTTTCCAGCATATTGTTTTCCAATATTGCCAAAAAATACAGTAACTCTTCATTAAATTTTGTCATCTTTAAACTTTTGTTTACAGTTTGTTTTTACAAAAATATAACTGAAATTTCCCAAATACAGCTCATTTAAATAGGTCAGCCGTGTTGATGTACTTATAAAATAGACTTGCCCGGTTTATAGGTTGGTCAGAGCTATGGTATGTATTGTATTTTGCCATTGAAATATTTCTGTAAAATGCTTCTTCCCCTTCCGTTTGGATCCGTCCAAGTTTACAAACACGTTTGTTTATTTTATGGACTGTAGCAGGGTTAGACACTAACAGTGTCCCGGGGGGCCCAAGGATCCCAAATTTTGAGGAGGAACACCAACTTGTAAAAGATGGTGTGCTGTCAGGATACCTGTTTTTTTTGGTCAATGATAAATAAAAATAAAGATTAATTTCTGTTTGAAAAATATTGTAAGATATTTTGCTAATAAGCAGTTAAAATATGTATGTACCTAAGGTGGAAAGTTAGTGCTGGTCCTGAATAATAAAAAATCAACAGTTAACAGATGCTTAACATGCTTAAAGATTGCATGCATGTAAAGCATCTATATGCTATAAACTTGAAATAAGAATTCTTGACTTGTTTTGACATTTGTTGTGATTTTTTCATATATCATATTAAGAGGGATCCCAAAACCTGTAGGACCCCAACATTTAAAAGGTACAGATTCCTTTGTGCACCCTGTTCAAATAAGTTAGTGTCTAACCCTGTAGTAGAAAAGGCAAAAGTGGGTGTATGTTGAGTGAAAAAACTGGGTCGCAAAAATATGATGATTGATTTTAATAATGGAACTACCTGTCAAACATGTTATGGGTACTTTATTCAATTAATATTTATGTTTTTATGCATATTGAGAGGTTTTTGCATACAAATCATACATTTCATCAGCAAAATCTTGTATTTAATTTTTGCCGAGGCTGCAGAAGGTCATGTTACTAAAAATAAAAACAAGTTGGTTTTTCCAACATTTTGTTTGATTTCCTTTCCTTACAGAAGAAAAAGGCCTGCTGTGTACATACAGCGTATATGATGCGTACATGATGTGTACTGAAATCAAGGGCTTTAAATAGTATGCAGGATATACACCGCACATACACCGATAGTATGTTTGTAGTACACTTTTGACATGCAAATGAGCTCTGCCGCGTACTACTTGCTGCGTACATGCTGTGGACTACATAGTACACAGGATGTACGCTGGAGGAATTTAGTATGCGGGAAATAGTACGCAGCATGTACGCGGCACATACACTTTTCACATGCAAATGAGCCTGCGGTGTACTACCCCTGCGGCATACATGCTGTGTACTCCTGCGGCGTACATGCTGTGTACTCCTGGCCCGAGTCCTGCGGCGTACATGCATTGTACTCCTGCTGCATACATGCTGTGTACTCTTGTGGCGAAACTGCTGTGATAATGTAAATTCCTTACCCCACCAACTTTCGTATGCAAATGCTGATCATGTGGACAGAAAAAAACAGAAAAAAGATAAGTGACATGCATCAGTAAGTATTTACCCTTACCAAAATAATGTAGATTGATGTTATCAAATAAATTAGTATGCTTTTCTTCATCCACTTTTCAATGAAATAAATCAATATTTGTAGCATGTAATTTGGTAAACATTTGAAGAAAATGGCGTAACTGCATCAAGGGGAAACAACTTTAATGCAACTAAATATAAGTGTTATGATTTATTATAGACAAGGTGTGCGTAGTATGTATTTATTTTGATTAAAATCCATCTGAGAACAATTTAGGACTGGAATTATATAAGCATTTATACACTTTTACGTCCGTTAAAAGTAGCGCACCAAAATATTTTGGATTGATTTTTTCCAATGGGGCGAGCGCAATTAGCCAAAAACGTTCTGAAAATATACAAGCGGCAAATCCGATGAACAACTTTTTAATTTGGTGAGGCCTTAATGAGTTAACATAATGAGCATTAAAGCCTTTATAAAACATGATAGAATGGTGTTTGCTTAAAGGTCCATTACTAAGGAAAGTGAGTTGGCAATTTTTTTCATAGCCAGTGCATAGACTTCTGCAAGACACTAAATAATGAAGATTGGCAGGTCAAAATTTACAGAAGGTCTTTGGAACTCAAAGAAATGTATGTGTATTATGTTGAAATTTCAATGAATCGACAGAATGACCCCCCAGGTCTTTTTAACTTCCTTCATACTTCATAGAAAAATAATTGTACATATACTGCGATTTATTTCGAATTTCTACATACCAACTTTCATTTTCCAATAAAATGAAATAGTTTCTGTGCTTTTTAAAAGAAATTAAAATGTTCACTTTCCTTAGTATTGGACCTTTAAGAGTATTCAAATAACAGTGAGAGCTATTAATTCTTCTCATTCAGGCGCTGTTGAGGCATTATCTTGGTAATTATTTCATGTATTACAAAATGTAATGCAACGAAGTTCAAATAAGGCTTTTCAATTATCCAAGTTAGAAAGCTCCAGGATTAATTCAAAATGAAAAAGAATATATTTTTACACTGCATGCAAGGTGCAGCTCAGAAATCACTAAGATGTAAGCTTCACAAATGAACATTGCAAATAGTTTGGCAAATTTTCATTGTTCAGAATACCGGTAATCTGAATTATTCTATGCTATTAAGATAAAAGTTACTCGGAAATCAAGTTCTTGCTTCCAAAAAAAAAGAGAAAATGAACAAGTCCCTCCCGCATATATGAAGTTTACTTCAGACTTTAACTTATAAAAAAAAAACTAAGTATAAATGCCAAAAGAAATTGTACAAGTCTTTCCCGCGTATTTGAAGTGTACTGCACAAATTTCAAAGTATCTGCGGTGTACATGCAGTGTACTATTTTCTTGTACAAGTCCCTCCTGCGTACATGCAGTGTACTAGTGACCTCCTGCGTACATGCTGTGTACTCGTCGAAATAGTACGCAGCATGCGGTGTATGTAAAATGTACTCCTCTGGCGTACTACTGTGTTCGTGGCATATACACAGCAAATATGCAGCATGTACGCCACAGAGGCTTGCTTCTGTAAGGGTTGGCAAACAAAACTTACTGTGCAAGAATTATCTTTGAATAACAGAAAGTTAAACTGATTTCAGTTGGGAAATTTTCATTGGATTGGGAATTTTTTGCTCCAGATTGGGAAAAATGGAGCATATTTGGCATTGGGAATAGGGCCGAAAATCGGCCCCATGAGACAGGTTGAAAAAGTCCTGTATGCCTCTTGGAAGTTGTGAATGTAATCCAGTTACCTGTCCAAAATTTTCCAAAAATGTTTCGTTAAACTTTGCTGATGAAAGCAGCTAATATGACGTAGATTTATTGATATAGAACAGGCTGGTAACATTGCCTGATCGGGCTTTCGACATAAAAACTAATATTTCTTGAAAAAGAATGAAGATATTTCTTTCAAACTTGGTCCATTTATTAAGCATAACATATGATGCATATTAAGATAGAAATA
The DNA here is from genome assembly GCF_021730395.1 of Mercenaria mercenaria. Classification (NCBI taxonomy): domain Eukaryota; kingdom Metazoa; phylum Mollusca; class Bivalvia; order Venerida; family Veneridae; genus Mercenaria; species Mercenaria mercenaria. Next base: position 8,678,595 of record NC_069378.1, read on the forward strand.
ACTTTGTTGTCTTCAGGTTTGTTAGAATTACTTCCCTTTTTCAGATTTTTATGATGCATAATTTTTGAAGTCCACTGATCTAGGATACAGTATGGATTCATGAGCAATATACATTTAAATTTATTACAAAGCAGGGATATAACTTAGCAGTAGCCCAAGGCTCCTAGATTTTGGGCTGGGCCCCTAAATTATTTGAGCAATTGCCCATATACCTAATGTTAAACATTTATTTTTGACAGTCTGGGCCCCTAAATAAAAATAGCTAGTTTATATCCCTGCAATGATAATGTATTCTTAGGGGGGAAAAAATGCCAAAAAAGTAATTTTGATCTTTTATGCCCCAGAAGGGAGGCATATAGTTCTTGAACAGTCTTGTCAGTCTGTCGGTCTGTCAGTCTGTCCTCAATTTTCGTGTCCGGTCCATATCTTTGTCATCCATGGATGGATTTTCAAATAACTTGGCATGAATGTGTACCACAGTAAGATGACATGTCGCGCGCAAGACCCAGGTCCATAGCTCAAAGGTCAAGGTCACACTTAGACATTAAAGGTCATTTTTCATGATAGTGCATTTGTGTCAGGTCCATATCTTTTTCATCCATGGATGGATTTTCAAATAACTCGGCATGAACGTGTACCACAGTAAGACGACGTGTCGCGCGCAAGACCCAGGTCCGTAGCTCAAAGGTCAAGGTCACACTTAGACGTTAAAGCTCATATTTCATGATTGTGCATTGATGGGCGTGTCCGGTCCATATCTTTGTCATTCATGCATGGATTTTAAAATAACTACGCATGAATGTGTGGCACAGTAAGACGACGTGTCGCGCGCAAGACCCAGGTCCGTAGGTCAAAGGTCCTAAACTCTAACATCGGCCATAACTATTCATTCAAAGTGCCATCGGGGGCATGTGTCATCCTATGGAGACAGATCTTGTTTCCCTTGTAACAATGAGCCATTAGAAAGGCGATCATGAGCATTTTGACGTGTAGATCTACTGCTTCCCGGTCCGTATTTTTGTTTCAAAAATATTTCTTATCAGTGATTGACTGTCTTTTGGGCAAGTGAGAAATCTATCAGAAAAAATCTTACTTCAAAGCTCAGATGCAAACCGTTTACGCACAGCAAGCGAGGAACGGGGTACAAAACATTTTTCGCAGTGCATTGTGCCAGTTAAAATAACGATACAAGCGGTCAGAACAGGCTAAATGGAAAATAACAAGACTAAAAATTAATTAATTAATTCTACTTAGTTACTTACAGGTTTGCTATTTAATTTTGCTTTCAAACAGCGGAAATGTACGAAAAAAGTATGGATCGGATAAATAAAGAAAGCAGGAAAACCCACCTGTGCCCGCTCATATTGCTAAACTTTTCGTCAGTGCTTGACACTTGGTGAGACTGATTAAAAATAGATGCGCTAAGATCCTGCGCAATTCACTGACTTGGGAAACCAACAACACATGACGTCAGCATACAAAAATAACATAGTTTAACTGTTGGAATACACATGTAATGGTAGCGGTTGTTTATGTTTTCATTTGACAATTTCCGGTTATTATTTTACATTTTGAAGTTCATTTTTTTGTTCATTACATATTCGTCAAAACTATTTATTGCAGAGCTCATTAATGTTAATTTTTCGCATGCAAATGAGCTCTGCAATAAACAGTTTTGACGAATATGTAATGAACAAAAAAATGAACTTCAAAATGTAAAATAATAACCTGAAATTGTCAAATGAAAACATAAACAACCGCTACCATTACATGTGTATTCCAACAGTTAAACTATGTTATTTTTGTATGCTGACGTCATGTGTTGTTGGTTTCCCAAGTCAGTGAATTGCGCAGGATCTTAGCGCATCTATTTTTAATCAGTCTCACCAAGTGTCAAGCACTGACGAAAAGTTTAGCAATATGAGCGGGCACAGGTGGGTTTTCCTGCTTTCTTTATTTATCCGATCCATACTTTTTTCGTACATTTCCGCTGTTTGAAAGCAAAATTAAATAGCAAACCTGTAAGTAACTAAGTAGAATTAATTAATTAATTTTTAGTCTTGTTATTTTCCATTTAGCCTGTTCTGACCGCTTGTATCGTTATTTTAACTGGCACAATGCACTGCGAAAAATGTTTTGTACCCCGTTCCTCGCTTGCTGTGCGTAAACGGTTTGCATCTGAGCTTTGAAGTAAGATTTTTTCTGATAGATTTCTCACTTGCCCAAAAGACAGTCAATCACTGATAAGAAATATTTTTGAAACAAAAATACGGACCGGGAAGCAGTAGATCTACACGTCAAAATGCTCATGATCGCCTTTCTAATGGCTCATTGTTACAAGGGAAACAAGATCTGTCTCCATAGGATGACACATGCCCCCGATGGCACTTTGAATGAATAGTTATGGCCGATGTTAGAGTTTAGGACCTTTGACCTACGGACCTGGGTCTTGCGCGCGACACGTCGTCTTACTGTGCCACACATTCATGCGTAGTTATTTTAAAATCCATGCATGAATGACAAAGATATGGACCGGACACGCCCATCAAAGCACAATCATGAAATATGACCTTTAACGTATAAGTGTGACCTTGACCTTTGAGCTACGGAGCTGGGTCTTGCGCGCGACACGTCGTCTTACTGTGGTACACGTTCATGCCGAGTTATTTGAAAATCCATCCATGGATGAAAAAGATATGGACCTGACACAAATGCACTATCATGAAAAATGACCTTTAATGTCTAAGTGTGACCTTGACCTTTGAGCTATGGACCTGGGTCTTGCGCGCGACATGTCATCTTACTGTGGTACACATTCATGCCAAGTTATTTGAAAATCCATCCATGGATGACAAAGATATGGACCGGACACGAAAATTGCGGACAGACTGACAGACCGACAGACTGACAAGACTGTTCAAGAACTATATGCCTCCCTTCTGGGGCATAAAAAATCAAAATTACTTTTTTGGCATTTTTTTCCCCCTAAGAATACATTATCATTGCAGGGATATAAAGTAGCTATTTTTATTTAGGGGCCCAGACTGTCAAAAATAAATGTTTAACATTAGGTATATGGGCAATTGCTCAAATAATTTAGGGGCCCAGCCCAAAATCTAGGAGCCTTGGGCTACTGCTAAGTTATATCCCTGCTTTGTAATAAATTTAAATGTATATTGCTCATGAATCCATACTGTATCCTAGATAAGTGGACTTCAAAAATTATGCATCATAAAAATCTGAAAAAGGGAAGTAATTCTAACAAACCTGAAGACAACAAAGTTATTTCTATCTTAATATGCATCATATGTTATGCTTAATAAATGGACCAAGTTTGAAAGAAATATCTTCATTCTTTTTCAAGAAATATTAGTTTTTATGTCGAAAGCCCGATCAGGCAATGTTACCAGCCTGTTCTATATCAATAAATCTACGTCATATTAGCTGCTTTCATCAGCAAAGTTTAACGAAACATTTTTGGAAAATTTTGGACAGGTAACTGGATTACATTCACAACTTCCAAGAGGCATACAGGACTTTTTCAACCTGTCTCATGGGGCCGATTTTCGGCCCTATTCCCAATGCCAAATATGCTCCATTTTTCCCAATCTGGAGCAAAAAATTCCCAATCCAATGAAAAATTTCCCAACTGAAATCAGTTTAACTTTCTGTTATTCAAAGATAATTCTTGCACAGTAAGTTTTGTTTGCCAACCCTTACAGAAGCAAGCCTCTGTGGCGTACATGCTGCATATTTGCTGTGTATATGCCACGAACACAGTAGTACGCCAGAGGAGTACATTTTACATACACCGCATGCCGCGTACTATTTCGACGAGTACACAGCATGTACGCAGGAGGTCACTAGTACACTTCAAGTACGCAGCACAGACTCGGAAAATTTAAGGAGTACACTGCATGTACGCAGGAGGGACTTGTACAAGAAAATAGTACACTGCATGTACACCGCAGATACTTTGAAATTTGTGCAGTACACTTCAAATACGCGGGAAAGACTTGTACAATTTCTTTTGGCATTTATACTTAGTTTTTTTTTTATAAGTTAAAGTCTGAAGTAAACTTCATATATGCGGGAGGGACTTGTTCATTTTCTTTTTTTTTTTGGAAGCAAGAACTTGATTTCCGAGTAACTTTTATCTTAATAGCATAGAATAATTCAGATTACCGGTATTCTGAACAATGAAAATTTGCCAAACTATTTGCAATGTTCATTTGTGAAGCTTACATCTTAGTGATTTCTGAGCTGCACCTTGCATGCAGTGTAAAAATATATTCTTTTTCATTTTGAATTAATCCTGGAGCTTTCTAACTTGGATAATTGAAAAGCCTTATTTGAACTTCGTTGCATTACATTTTGTAATACATGAAATAATTACCAAGATAATGCCTCAACAGCGCCTGAATGAGAAGAATTAATAGCTCTCACTGTTATTTGAATACTCTTAAAGGTCCAATACTAAGGAAAGTGAACATTTTAATTTCTTTTAAAAAGCACAGAAACTATTTCATTTTATTGGAAAATGAAAGTTGGTATGTAGAAATTCGAAATAAATCGCAGTATATGTACAATTATTTTTCTATGAAGTATGAAGGAAGTTAAAAAGACCTGGGGGGTCATTCTGTCGATTCATTGAAATTTCAACATAATACACATACATTTCTTTGAGTTCCAAAGACCTTCTGTAAATTTTGACCTGCCAATCTTCATTATTTAGTGTCTTGCAGAAGTCTATGCACTGGCTATGAAAAAAATTGCCAACTCACTTTCCCTTAGTAATGGACCTTTAAGCAAAACACCATTCTATCATGTTTTATAAAGGCTTTAATGCTCATTATGTTAACTCATTAAGGCCTCACCAAATTAAAAAGTTGTTCATCGGATTTGCCGCTTGTATATTTTCAGAACGTTTTTGGCTAATTGCGCTCGCCCCATTGGAAAAAATCAATCCAAAATATTTTGGTGCGCTACTTTTAACGGACGTAAAAGTGTATAAATGCTTATATAATTCCAGTCCTAAATTGTTCTCAGATGGATTTTAATCAAAATAAATACATACTACGCACACCTCGTCTATAATAAATCATAACACTTATATTTAGTTGCATTAAAGTTGTTTCCCCTTGATGCAGTTACGCCATTTTCTTCAAATGTTTACCAAATTACATGCTACAAATATTGATTTATTTCATTGAAAAGTGGATGAAGAAAAGCATACTAATTTATTTGATAACATCAATCTACATTATTTTGGTAAGGGTAAATACTTACTGATGCATGTCACTTATCTTTTTTCTGTTTTTTTCTGTCCACATGATCAGCATTTGCATACGAAAGTTGGTGGGGTAAGGAATTTACATTATCACAGCAGTTTCGCCACAAGAGTACACAGCATGTATGCAGCAGGAGTACAATGCATGTACGCCGCAGGACTCGGGCCAGGAGTACACAGCATGTACGCCGCAGGAGTACACAGCATGTATGCCGCAGGGGTAGTACACCGCAGGCTCATTTGCATGTGAAAAGTGTATGTGCCGCGTACATGCTGCGTACTATTTCCCGCATACTAAATTCCTCCAGCGTACATCCTGTGTACTATGTAGTCCACAGCATGTACGCAGCAAGTAGTACGCGGCAGAGCTCATTTGCATGTCAAAAGTGTACTACAAACATACTATCGGTGTATGTGCGGTGTATATCCTGCGTACTATTTAAAGCCCTTGATTTCAGTACACATCATGTACGCATCATATACGCTGTATGTACACAGCAGGCCTTTTTCTTCTGTAAGGAAAGGAAATCAAACAAAATGTTGGAAAAACCAACTTGTTTTTATTTTTAGTAACATGACCTTCTGCAGCCTCGGCAAAAATTAAATACAAGATTTTGCTGATGAAATGTATGATTTGTATGCAAAAACCTCTCAATATGCATAAAAACATAAATATTAATTGAATAAAGTACCCATAACATGTTGACAGGTAGTTCCATTATTAAAATCAATCATCATATTTTTGCGACCCCAGTTTTTTCACTCAACATACACCCACTTTTGCCTTTTCTACTACAGGGTTAGACACTAACTTATTTGAACAGGGTGCACAAAGGAATCTGTACCTTTTAAATGTTGGGGTCCTCCAGGTTTTGGGATCCCTCTTAATATGATATATGAAAAAATCACAAGAAATGTCAAAACAAGTCAAGAATTCTTATTTCAAGTTTATAGCATATAGATGCTTTACATGCATGCAATCTTTAAGCATGTTAAGCATCTGTTAACTGTTGATTTTTTATTATTCAGGACCAGCACTAACTTTCCACCTTAGGTACATACATATTTTAACTGCTTATTAGCAAAATATCTTACAATATTTTTCAAACAGAAATTAATCTTTATTTTTATTTATCATTGACCAAAAAAAAACAGGTATCCTGACAGCACACCATCTTTTACAAGTTGGTGTTCCTCCTCAAAATTTGGGATCCTTGGGCCCCCCGGGACACTGTTAGTGTCTAACCCTGCTACAGTCCATAAAATAAACAAACGTGTTTGTAAACTTGGACGGATCCAAACGGAAGGGGAAGAAGCATTTTACAGAAGTATTTCAATGGCAAAATACAATACATACCATAGCTCTGACCAACCTATAAACCGGGCAAGTCTATTTTATAAGTACATCAACACGGCTGACCTATTTAAATGAGCTGTATTTGGGAAATTTCAGTTATATTTTTGTAAAAACAAACTGTAAACAAAAGTTTAAAGATGACAAAATTTAATGAAGAGTTACTGTATTTTTTGGCAATATTGGAAAACAATATCCTGGAAAAAATAAATTCTCAAAATTTCACAAGGGGATAATGTCTACCAGTAAAATTTGAAACTAAAGATTTAAATTAATAAATATCAATTAGAAACTCACTTGATTTGTTGATTTATTTTCCCAACCAATTTTGACAGTTTACCATGTCAAATATTTCCAATATGACCAGGGGCCCTTTTCCCAAAACCCCCAGAAAAAGCCCTGGCATAACTCTTCATAGGGAGGTTCAATTAAAAACAAATATACACCATTGTCTTTGTCTCAGTGATACCTTTCACATGATATAATATAACACTTCCATTTTTACTTCATGGTTCATACAGAATATCAGAGACAAAATTCAAGTACTTTTCAAGGACTTTTCAAGGACTTTTTACAATTTTTCAAGCACTATTTTTTTTCAAAACCACGACATAATCTGAACAACTTTTATTATGTAATGCAAAAAATAAAACAACCATTACTTGTCATACCATTGAAAATGACGTAATTCGATTATTAGATTGATGTGATTCACTATTTTGCTGAGGTTTATCGCTTTTCTTGTGATTTTTTAGCGCACCCCTACTAATGATACCTCAAAATTTTGTCAAACGACGTACAAATACACTTCGTTCTGTCTGCTCTATAGGGCTTCAGCCACTTTTATATTCGTCTTTTGTCTCCCGCTTACTTGAGTAAACATGTTTCTTTTCTTACTCATTTTAATTCACTGGAAACACTCGCAAATAGTTAAAAATTGCGAGTTATTATTCCTCGTACTTTTTTAACGGAAACGGAAACATGCAAACGGTGATACAGTAGAAATAGCACTCTGTAAATATCGATAAAGTGTGGCCGTAGACCACTATAATAGCATACGAGTCAGTGTTCCCACTCAGATTTTTTTTCAGGGGTAAACTTACCCCCTGGGTACAAAAACTGGGGGTAAAACACAATTTTTGGGGGTACGAAATTTGCCGTGAAGCCAAACGCCGAAAGCTTCGACTGCGACATTCTTGCAGACGAGACAGTTCCCGGGGACCCGGATGCAGATTGGTAACCGTTTAATAAGTGTACATTCATTTACCAATGCGTTAAAAGATACAACTCGTCTACATTTTTTGACGTCAGAGAGCTGTAAGCCAATCGATTCGCAGATGACGCACTGCGGCAGTATTTCCCAGGTTTATTTTTGTACACATAGCGTGGGATTCCAGCTTAGCGGATTCGTCCCCGGCAGTTTCGTACGCGCGCGATCTCGCACCGGGTAAAAATACTTGCGTGAATTTTATTTTTATTACGTTATTTACGTAGTATTTTACGTGAGTGGGAACTCTGCGAGAGAGACGATCCTGCAATTTTACGAATTTATTTTCATTTTCTCCGATTTATTTTAAGCCTTAAATTCTTTTTGCAAAGCAAAGTTACGGAAAGAATATTTTCAAGGAGGGAAAGGTCAAATTCAAGGAGTTTTTTTCAAAATTCAAGTACTTTTCCAGGTCTTTTAGGGTTTTTGTCATTTTCAAGGAGTTTTCAAGGACTACCATCATTTTCAAGGACTTTTCAAGGCCTGTGCGAACCCTGTACTTAACAAAAGAAAATGCTACTTTATATGCGTATGGGTGTAAAACTGGCAGAATGGGGGGGGGGGGGGGGGGGGGGGGGGGGAATTCAAAAATTAAAAAAATGTATAGGTTCATGGCTTTTTTTTAGGAGTTGGGGAAGGAGTAGCTGGGCGCTGGTCAAATAGGGAAAAATCACGCGAAAGAGGCCAATTTGGGGAAAATTCGCAATATTATATCCATCATGTGATACTGCTTTTACAGTGTATAACATTAGTCATTAGATTTTTTACAGCAATTCAGATTTTAAGTTATCCTGTTTCAGGGATCAAATTTAATTTTTCCCCCACTAACAATGCAGTGCCATTTTTTCCACTAGCAACATGGTTGGTTCCACTTGGTTATTTGGTTTCATAATAAATGTTCAGCTCCGTTTCCAACGTTTTCACGGTTAGGACAGGCCGGGACTTTCTAGTTTCGGTAGAAACAAACCAAAGTACTCGATGATTTTTGTTAAACATGGTAACACACATTAATACAAAATCTTTGCTGATATTTTTAACCAGGTTTTCAACGAAAACCTGAGTTATTAGATTGGGGTAGATGTCGGTCGGGCGGGCGGGCGGCGGCGGCGTCAAACTGGTCTTTCCGGTCAATAACTTTTGTTTCGGTAAAGATATTTGAATAAAACTTGGTATGTATGTAGCTTATATCAAGACAAAGGCTGGGGTTGATTTTGGGGTTTCTGAGGTCAAGGTCAAGGTCACTGTTACTTAAAATAGAAAAAGGGTTTACGGTCAATAACTTTTGTTTCGGTAAAGATATTTGAATAAAACTTGGTATGTATGTAGCTTATATCAAGACAAAGGCTGGGATTGATTTTGGGGTTTCTGGGGTCAAGGTCAAGGTCACTGTTACTTAAAATAGAAAAAGGGTTTCCAGTCAATAACTTAACTTAGGAATGAGCTATCATAATGAAACTTGGTGTATAGAAAACTTATATAAAGTTGTAGCTTGGGATTGATTTTGGGGTTTCTGGGATCAAGGTCAAGGTCATTGTTACTAAAAATAGGGTTAGGGTTAGGTTTGGGTTAGGGTTAGCATATCTTCTACATGCATGGAGGGATTTTGATGAATGTTGGCACAATTGTTCACCATCATGAGACGGAGTGTCATGCGCAAGAACCAGGTCCCTAGGTCTAAGGTCAAGGTCACACTTAGAGGTCAAAGGATACAAGAATGAAAACTTTGTCCGGAGCATATCTTCTTCATGCATAGAGGGATTTTGATGTAACTTGGCACAATAATACACCATCATGAGACGAAGTGTCTTGCGCAGTTCCCTTCTTTAGAATTACTTCCCTTTGTTGTTACTATAAATAGATTATATTGTAACTTTTTCATTACTAGACGTAGGGAAAAATCGAGACCACTTTTCTGTAGTACAACATGCATGTTACATCCAATTTTGAGATGTATTTTGACCAATCTCTACCTGGTAAGGATTTCTGTGTGGACTTACAATTTTTTTTTTTTTTTTTTTTTTTTTTTAAGATTAACTTCCCTTAGTTGTTACTATAAATAACTTATATTGTAACTTTTTTATAATTGACCGTAGGGAAAAACCAAGACCACTTTTCTGTGGCACAACATAGTTGTTACTTTCTAATTTTAGGTGTATTTTAAGGTATCTCTACCTGGTAAGGAGTTTTTTTGTGGACTTAGAAAAACAAAAGAATTACAATGATTACTAAACAACCACAAAATTAAAATTACATCTGCAAATAGTCAGGTGCTAGAGTAAAGAAATTTGCTTTGACGGGCGTATATTGTGACATTCTGGCACTCTTGTTTATTCTTATGAAAAGTGTTGAAAACCTGGTTTCGTGGCATTGCCGCATTTCTTGTACAAAACTGTTATGATATATATCAACACAGAAATCTCTATAGAGTTTCATTAGAAAAAAACTGTTGCGATATATATCAGCACAGTAAAACTGTTCCGATATATATCGCAACATTTTTTCTCTATTGAGGTCCTATCAAGGGAGTATAATTTTTTCCTTTCAAAGAAAAGATGATTTTAGCTCCAATTTACAGTTCACAGAGAAAGAATTATCACAAACACCTACATTTATAAAGTACAAGAATAAATAAACTAGAATATTTCAAAAACTCGATAGTTATCGCCAAATTCAGAAATACATGAAATATATGAAATTCTGAGATTTCTCAATTTGATTTTTTTTTTTTACAAACAAAACAACAAGTTTTACAATATGTTTGGCCAATGAAATGCAAAGATTTAAAACCAATGCAGAAATCTGTTGGATACTTTTATCTGGGGAACACATTTTCTAAAACAGAAGTTTTAGTGTTTCAGTCAGCGAGGCGCAGAAAGGGAATCAAAAGAGTAAAAATAATAATAAACAAATTTAAATGAAAATAATATATAAATTTTAATGATAAAACTATGCTATATAACAGTTATAATATGTAATGCTTGTGTGTTACGAGGATATATCAGAGCTAGGGGTACATCTCGGTATTTTTCTCTGCACATATCTGTCTCGACCTACCGGCCTCGACGATATCCGCAGAGAAAAATACCCTCGATGTACCCCTAGCTCTGATATATCCTGGTAACACACTCTCACACATACTATAACTATTACTTATTTGGGTTTTACGGCGCACCAACACAGTATAGGTTATATGGCGCCAAACAGGACTACAAACTTTGGTTCCACATCTCATTTACATCAAAATAAAAACATGAGGTATGGAATCAAAATTTGCATATCTGCTGGAATCACAGATTTACTGCAAAACCAAGTGTTAAGACCCTGTTTGTTGCCTCTTTTGTCTTACGATCATGCAAGGGTAAGGCAGTGGCATAGGCGTAGGAGCAGGGGGGGCAAGCTAGGAGTGGGGGTGGGGGTGGGGGGGGGGGGGGGCCAAATTGGCCCCATTTTGGAAAAGAGATATAACTTGCAGTCTAATATAACATATAATTCTTTCAACCTGATTTCTGATTTGCATTTGGCCTTGTCTCTTTCCGTAGTGTCAGTACTGAAATCTGTAAGCGCCACGCCAAGGATTGTTTGATTACTTTTATAAAATTAATATATCATTGAGCGCAATCACTACAGTTCCTGCTTGAGCGTCTGCAAAATCTATGTAGGCCTAACTATTAAGCCTGTTTACGCATGTAAATGTTATGTATTTTTTTTTGTTTTTCATTGTCCATTCAAGGGAAATGATATTTCCGCAACTTTATATTACAATTAGACAAATGCAGCGCTAATTGATTGTATGTCCAGGGCTTCAACAGAAGAATGTAAAAAATGGCACACTTAATTAGAACAATACATAATATGACTGATTAAGACAGTTCAGTGCCTGGTCCAGAGTTCCCACTCACGTAAAATACTACGTAAATCACGTTATAAAAATAAAATTCACGCAAGTATTTTTTACCCGATGCGAGATCGCGCGCGTACGAAACTGACGAGGACGAATCAGCTAAGCTGGAATCCCACGCTATGTGTACAAAAATAAACCTGGGAAATACTGCCGATGTGCGTCATCTACGAATCGATTGGCTTACAGCTCTCTGACGTCAAAAAATGTAGACCGGTTGTATCTTTTAACGCATTGGTAAATGAATGTACACTTATTAAACGGTTACCGATCTACATCCGGGTCCCCGGAAACTGTCTCATCTGCAAGAATGTCGCAATCGAAGCTTTCGGCATTTGGCTTCACGGCAAATTTCATACCCCCAAAATTTGTGTTATACCCCCAGTTTTTGTACCCAGGGGGTAAGTTTACCCCTGAAAAAAAATCTGAGTGGGAACACTGCTGGTCGTATGTGTATCATCAGAATAACTCAATGATTGCTAAAACATAGGTCTAGAGGCTTGAGGGGGCCTATAGCCCATTTGGCCCCAGTACAAGGATTTGAGTCTTTGTCATGAATAATGCACAGAGGATACCTTGCCGCTACCCCGGCCCCCCAAACCTCAGGTCGAAAAAGGTTTGGCCCCCCCAAAGTTAAACCCGCTCCTACGCCCATGAGTTAGTGATGGGACATCGGTTGGAAAATTCCAACCGATTATCGGTTGGAATCGGTTAGCAAACCGATGCGCTGTATCGGAAAAATAATCGGTTGAATGTTATTTATTTTCATACTTGTTTATTCAGATAGTCATGTCTTTAAAATCACTGTTTTACTTAAAATTCATATGCTCTTTTGAAAAATAAAGAACTACCATTAATCAGATGTTTTAAAGCTGGTTCCTGGTAAACAGAAACTTGTTTAGTAATGACTAATTAGTTGCAGACAGGGAAACAACAATAAATTGTAATCTGGTGTACATGTATCATAGACTCATAGCTGTCATTTGTGACAGTTGACTGGTATACATGTACCTGTAACATATCTAGCATACAGCAAGGAAGTACAGATATTTCAGTCTTTCTCTGGCTGACAAAAATAGTGATTGTAGAAAATCATTAAATGAATTCAGTTATTTTTCGGTAATATAAATATTTTCATACAATGGTTACCATAGCCTGACACTACTGAGTAGCACCATGTTCCAACTGCTTGTTGCTATGGCATATAACAATGTCATGAAGCTTGGTAAAAAATGATCAGATAAAAGTCAGAGTTTAATCTGTTTCTATATGTACACTGGTCAGCGGTACTGGGTAAACGGAATTTCAGCAGAAAAAAAGTCATGACAACTCGATGACAACTGCAACTGCATAAAAACACCAAAGTTCTTTCCATTGAAATTATATTATGGACATGGAAATTTGACGGCATTAGTGTCCAGTTTCAACAGATAAATTCCCTCGGGCATACCATTGTAAAATACGAAAATTTATCAAAGTTTCTCTAATTTATTTTGCCCCACTTTTATTGACGCTATGGACGCCGCCATGCTAACAGCTGTGCCTAACTGTAAGATGTTAAATCCATTTTCATTGGATAACTGAAACGAAATACTAACGTTTGATTGTCGGCATACTTCTGTTTTATCCGTTATGTATGCAGGTAGTCCGTATTTCGGATATTTCTAGGTAAACATAAATTCTCACACACCGATTTCCCTTCGGAAACCTTCGTTCATACCCGTGTAGATTCGTCCCCGCTATCGACTCTGAGAAAACATAATCGATTATCGGAATAGGTTGGACTTTTCTAGCCGTCAATCGATTATATCTGCTAATCGGCCCATCACTACCATGAGTGGTTCCTATTCTTTTCATACACAGATCGTCCCAGAACTATATGGGTCTCTGAGGGATCTACTTTCCAGATTTTATAAAGTGATACAAGTTATGTCAAGCCTTATATTTAGTACTACTGGCAGGGATAACTTTTATTTACGCTGTTCTGTGACTTTGGAACATGGTGGGGGTCAGTGAGGTTAGGTGCACCATAAATTGGTTTAAGCTCCCCATTGCTGGTTTTGCCACTGATCGTTCCAAGGCGGTGCCCCACAGTGTTCCTTTATTTGTTTGTTTTGTCCTTGTGTTTGCTTTGTGTGTGTGTGGTGAGCATTTGTTGATCGCGAGTTTGGGGAGGCTGCATTTTTATAATGTGACTTTCCCTGTTGAATATTCTTCCTTGATTTGTAAAAAAAACTGGCTCAGAAATTAAGCAATAAAGGAATAATAAAAGGTGTCGGTATTTGGAAGGTGTTGGATATAGGATAGCCAATCTTACTCTAGCTCGGTATTTGGGCAATGGGGAATAAAAAAAAAACCTGAAAAGTCAACCTTTGGGGAGAGCTGCATGATTTAAAAGAAATTTTCTGAGGGAAAGAGGCCTATAAACACAGGGGTCCGGCTCATGCCTAGGTCCAGGCCCTGCCCTATAAAAATAAACGGCCTCTATTTAGAAGGAAAAGAACCTGGAAATATTTCTTTGTCGCCACCAATACGGGCAATAGGAAACTCAGCGCAATGCTGAAGCTGCCAGAACGGTTCAGGCGTTAATGTGTGCAAGATATCGATAAAATTAACTTTCTTTATACCAGAAAACGAGCAAAAACTGTAACATTCCCGCTCTTCTGTCTGCAGACGACAAAAAGTCTATGTTACCAAACGCTTATTCAGTCAAATCTATCTATATTCTGGAGTCCGTAACCGGAGCTTGGGGACAATTTATTTATTTTGTAAGATAGATCTATATTTCTTTGCCTAGTTTAGGATGTAGATCTACGTGTTCTTAAATCTCATTGTTAATGTGTCCCATTAAGAAATGCCCAAATCTCATATTTTCCGGTAAATGATAGATCTACCTGGGGCTGGGCTTGATTTGTTTCACTGGTAAAGACAAAGTGAGTTGTTTGTTGTGCGGTGACAGAGTCAACGGTAAATCCCAAAAGAAGTCACATATTTGTTTTTCCCCAAACACCGCTCATATTTTCTCTAAAGAGTGTTGTTTTACACATATATCCCAATACGTTTTGCTAACGACCGATCCCATATCTAAATTACCTCAGAAACGACGTACAATTTGTCAAGTAGAACTTCACAATTCCTGTGCCCGCTATCTAAAGGTAAAGGTAAAGGTAAAGGTAAATTTTATTTATTGTCGCTTTGTGAAACAATAAACATAAGCTCTGCAGAGCTTTTGAGCGACCCTATTTTAAGAACAGTTAAATAAAATCTGGAAAGTAGATCCCTCGGAAGCACCGAGAACAAGGCAAATAGTGAAAATTGCAGACTCGGTTTGATTGAGTCTGTTCATGGGCAGTAATGGAAAAAGCAACACTGCCCATGCCCCCTAGCACCGGCTTAATCAGTATTCAATCTTCAGATCTAAATGAGTTGAAATCAATGATCAAAACCATTTATACCTTAACCCCAGCAATTTGCTGGTACCCATTTACACCTGGGTCGACTGAGGCAATCGTGATAAAGTGCCTTGCCCAAGGACACACCGCAATGGGAGTAGCCAGGATTCGAACCAGGGGCCTTCACCTCCGTAGGAAAGCATCTTAGCCCTCTCGACCAATGCGTCCATCTACATCTACATCTACGGAGATACTCCCAACAATCAATCTCTCATCATAACTGGGAGGTCTCCGATTTACTAGGTTAGTATGGTTAACAAGTCAACCTGATTTGCCAAGATTCGTTTGTCTCACTTGGTTTTAAAATGCAACATTTTGCCATTTCCACATTTCCCGGGAAAGACTCCCAAACCATTTATCATCAATTGTACTCAAATCATGCAAGCTAGAAGTGTGCACATTTGAACTTTAATTGCTCAGATTATTTTGTCTGAGATGGCTAAAATGCACTATTTTGTCTTTTATAATTTCATTGTAGGCGAGCAGTGTACACGTACATTTGAATCTGAATTGCTTAGATTTTTTGTCAGAGATGGATGAAATTTTGTCTTGTATAATTTCAACATTTCACGTGAAGAACTCTTAACCTATGGACATCTCTACTTGCAATCAATTATGAAAGCGAGTTGTATACTTATTTCAACCTGATATGCTCAAATATTTTGTCGGAGATGGCTAATAATGCATCATTTTGTCTTGTATAATTTCAAAGATTTTTGATTTTTTTTTTTTCAAAGACTTTGATTTCCAAAGATGCTTCTCTGAAACGGCTAAGAGTAAGCCGTTTTGTGTTGTATAATTTTAATGATTTCTCGGGGAGGACGGCACGGAGCCCCAATGTCGACTTGTTCTCCAGTTAATGCAGGCAAGTTGTGTGTACATTTCAACATGATTTGCTCAGATCGTTTTGTCGGATATGGCTTAAAATGCACCATTTTGCCTTGCAGAATTTTAAAATTTTACGTAGAGTTTCCATGAACCATTACCCTTCGGGTACTCCAATTACTCAAGCAAGTAGGATGTTCTTGTAATAAAATCTGTAAAAAGATCCTTTTAGAAGCAAAGAATGCGACCAAGAAGAATAATAGCAGACTCTGTTTGATTGAGTCTGTTCATGAGAGGTAATGTAATGTGCAACACCTCTTTTAAACCTGATTTGCTCAGAAATTGTAAACTGAAAATGGAATATATGTTCATCTAAGGTAAAACCCCTGAAACCCAACTTAACACATGCCAGAATTAAGTAAAAATATTTAGATTTAATGACGACTTGTAAAATCTCGTTATGAGCCTAATCCCTACAACAGTATTTACCAAATAATTCTGCCTTACAGGTCTTGTTACAACACTGTTTGGGTTAATGAATAACATTTAATTGTAATATAACAAATTTCCCCTAAAGCTGGACATAGAAAGTGTAAGGGGTGCCGTACAACATGAACAGGGTACTCATTACTGATTATATGACAGAGGCGCAAGTCATATGGACAGTTGTTAAAAGTGAGAAAGATCTCAAGAAATGCAAGGTTAAAAGAGTAAAAAGACTACCTATGGTTGAAATATGAAATACATTAAATAATGCGTATAATAGCCAGTCGCTTAGCAAATAAACTAAGACTTGGACTGTCCATTGTTTTGAAGGGAACTCCAAATACGATTTGTTTTTTGAAACAAAATAAACTGAGTAGTTTTATTTGCGTGGAATTAGGTAGATTAGGTTCCTTTGATTCTCCTATCCTTGTTGCTCAACTAAGAAAGCTGATTTTAGACATAAGTATGAATCTAATAAACATATTTTGTCTAAGGAATAATATGAATATACATGTAAGCACTATTGTATCTAAAATAGAGAAAAGTGGAAACTTCACGGGTCGCTCAACACGACAAAAACGGAAATGTTGCAGGCTAAGAATTGTTTGTTTGTTTTGGGTTTAACGCCGTTTTTCAACAGTATTTCAGTCATGTAACGGCGGACAGTTAACATAACCAGTGTTCTTGGATTCTGTACCAGTACATACCTGTTCTCCGCAAGTAACTGCCAACTTCCCCACATGAGGTGGAGAAATACTCCACTTTTCAAATACTTCTAAATTAAAGGGAAGTAATTACAAAATCAAGAAAAATCATAAAAAGTACGCTTCCAATAGGGATCGCTTATCAGGGTTGAATTTTCATGGCCCAGTCCTGATTCCACTGTTCAAGAACATGAAGATAAAGTGGTAAAATACTACTAGAAAAAAGTGAAAAACCACAGGTCGCTCAACACGACATAAACGAAAATGTTGCAGGCTCGGTTTGATTGAACCTGTTCATTGACAGCAGTGGAAATGCAAATTATCACCCACACCCTTTAGCCCCAGGTTGAGCTGAACTCAACATTTACACACGTTATAAGTACTGGAATACAATTTAGAGACATTTGCAGATGTATTCATACGAAGATGCACATGGAACCTTCAATGATGCCTAAAGTGCAAAGTGCAATTCCGGGACAAGCGGCGTATGGTCCCTAGATAAAGCAATGGCTTTTTCTTAAACGAAAAAAACAAAACAAAAAAAAACATTGAGCAAACCTACAAAAATTAGAATTTAGAGAGGGAATCTGAGGTTATGGAGCCTACATATCACAGAAATTGCCAAAAGACAAAATAAATTAAAAAGCAGGCACAATATCAAGGGTAAGGTTTGGGAAAAAATGAAGAACTGACTGTCAGATATGTTTTAAGTATCATCTGGAAACCGTCTGGTTTTGCTTTTAATGGAGTCAGGAGAAGTTCTTTTATGCAGAAAAGAAACAAACGCCGAGAATGGACCCCAGATGGACAGGCAGAGTATCTGAAGTACAGCCGTCTACTACAGCTCGTTGAGTGCGGTGTTTTAGAAATGACTTAATACATCGTGATGCCAGAGGATGTACTCTCACCTATTCAAGTTTGTGTACTAGTTTATTGTGATCAACCTTGTCAAATACCTTACTAGTATCCATAACAATAACATCAGTTTGTTTAACACTTTCATGGCTGTCAAAGACCTCTTGTGTGAAGCTGAAAAACTGAGTTTCACAGCTATGTTTAGATCGAAATAAAATCTAGAAAGAAGATCCCTCGGATGCACTGACAACAATGCAAACAGTGAAAATTGCAGACTTGGTTTGATTGCTTTTGTTCATGAGCAGTAAGTCAATTTGGTACTACATATGCTGTTCATTATTATCATTATGTGCCATAATGGGTGAAACCAAAATATGGTCTATAAGTTTGGATGTAATGCAGGCTAAATACCGGTATATTTACATGTAGTTACTGGCCTTGGACGTTTGGCCTTTGGGGGTGACGACTGCACCTTTTCAATTTAGGGAAACACTACATGTTTCTATGTATTATTTTGCAATGTTTCATCAGGACCACAGACTTTGCTGAGTGATAGCCGTTGAAGTAATTTGTTAACAACTTCGACAGGTATTTCAAAATCTCGGGCATCTTAGGTGTTGATGTGAGACAAACATGTCTGTTACATAATTGTTTTAAAGTGAGCGGTCGAAATACCGATCCACTTAAGTGACTGCTTGTAAAGTATGCTTGCTTTGTCGATAGGGTCGGTTTATATACCATTGTCTTTCGGAGGTACTACACCATAATTTTTATCTTACTTTGCCTAAAGTACAAGTAAGTTTTTGTTACTGCTTGATCGGGAATCGGCATCGAGAATAATATATTGCAGATATGACCAATTAGCAATAGAATTTTTACTTCTATATTCTTTGGGAGCATAGAGTACATCATAGCAAACTTTAGCAAAGTTTGAAGTGGTTGAATAGAAGATAATCTGATCCAGAAGCTTACAGGTGACAGAAGTCAAGAACATCGGACGGTATTATCGGACACAGAAACCGATGCAGTATTTTAGTCTGATGGTATTTGACCCTGGGTCAAAGACAGTTGGAAGTACCCGTCAGCTCATCAGCGAAAAACTTCGGACGTTTAATTGTCTGACCCAGAGGTTTTGTGCAATTTTAGTCCTTGTTGAAAAAAAGATAAAGATAGATTTCATGGAGAAAAAGAACACAAGAAACATATGCAAGAAACACATATCACAAAGAAGGACCGCCTAATAGTTTACATAAACATTTATATGTAATGTTGAGGGTTCTAGAAGATAGCTTAGTAAATTTTACTAGATGACACAATGGGATGAGAAGTATCATCTTCCTTGGACCCAGGAAAAAGATGAAAATTACCGATTAAATACAGCAGCTTTCTTCTTGACTGTGCTAAATATGATACCATCGTTCTTGAAAGGAGATACACTGAAGTAGTCCTTCTTCCTGGATTTGATATAATAAGTTCATTAAAACATTTGGGTCCTCGTGGGCCTCAGCTAACATTGATGCTGTTCTGTAGGCTTTCTGGGCTTTTACACATATAGGCTGCATATATTTCTAAATTTGAAAGGGATTTGAACTTCTCGGCTCTCCTGAACCATCTGCGCTTTAATCTAGTTACCTGGTGGATGTTGGTCCAAACCTGATTGCATACCTGGGCGCTTTGGTATGTTTTTTCTTATTCAAATTGTTGTCCAAGTAGCAGAAATAGTACCCTAAATGTTAAAATATCGACAAAGTTTCAATCAAGTATCTGCATTAGTTTTGGAGAAAGTAACTTGCATGCAAAATAAAAACTCAAACCAGAAGTTTTAAGTTCAAAAGGGGACCTAATTTGGCCAAAATGCATGTCAAAGTTATGGGACCTGATGCTATAATCAAGTGTTATAAACCCGAATACATATGTGAAGTTACACTTCAATATCTGCATTTCATTTAGTGATAGTAACTTGCATGCAAAACTTTAACCAAGATTGTCTAAGTCAAAAAGGGGGCATAATTTGTGCATGTCAGAGTTATAGGACTTGAGCTATTTGCCATTAAGTAATAGCTATATGTACTTGCATGCATAACTTTAACCAGGATTTTCCAGTTCCATCAGGGGGTATAGTTTGGCCAAAATACATGTTAGAGTTATGGCATTTGACCCAGTGAAATTGGTGTAATTGACCTAGAAATAGAAATTAAAAGTTTCAAAGCTATATATCTTTAAATGGTAACCATTTGTACTAGCACGAAAAAAATGTTCCAAAGGTATAATGCCTTTAAATGACAGCCATATGTACTTGCGTGTAAAACTTTAGCCAAAGTCTGACGCCAACGCCAGGGTGAGTAGAATAGCTAGACTACTCTTTGAATAGTCGAGCTAAAAATGAACATTTTCATTTGTTTTAATTGTAAAAGTACGATGTTCCGTTTGGACAATCGTGACATTTTATTTAATACTAAACCGCGACGCACGATGGTACGATGACGAAAATGCGATGGCACGATGATGAAACAACGATGGTACGATGGTGAAAATGCGATGGCACGGTGACGAAATCGCGATGGTGCGATGGTACGATAGTGAAATGTCGATGTAATATCGATGTAATGTCGATGTAATGTCGTTTTCATCAACGTACCATCGCGTTTTCACCATCGTACCATCGTGCCATCGCGTTTTCACTATCGTTCTATCGCGTTTTCATAATAGTGCCGTTGCGTTATCACCATCGTACCATCGCGTTTTCACCATCGTGCCATTGCGTTGTCACCATCGTAATATCACCTTCCGGTTAGAAATGCGTAGTTCCGTATACTTGTAATTTGTTAACAATAGATGAATGTATCTCAAAGTATTTTGCGAGAAGAAATTTACCATTTAGATTCTGCTGTTTTGCAAAATGTTTTACAAAATGTTCAGTGCTCAGTTCATTAAAACTGTGTAAAATCTTCAAGGCCACGTCCTTTGTATTTTATGTATGCATGAAAGTAAATAAAAAGCTGGGTATAATAGTCACATGATATTATTCAAACTCGGCTTATTCTTGTTAGAATGTAGAAGGTACATATACTGCAATGTGAAAATGAGATTGTATCAAGCCTGTATTTTACTGACACATCTATACTATACCACTGCGCATGACGACCGGAAGGGCGATGGTACGATGGTGAAAGTGCGATGGTACGATGGTGATAACGCGATGGTACGATGGTGAAAACGCAATGACACGATGGTGAAACGCGATGGTATGATGGTGAAAACACGATTGTACGATTGTGATAATACGATGGTACGATGATGAAAACGCGATATCACGATGGTGAAAACGCGATGGTTCGATGATACTATGATGAAAACGCGATGGTACGATGATGAAAACGCAATATTACATCGACATTTCACCATCGCATCGTCGCGATTTTATCATAATGCCATCGCGTTTTCACCATCTTACTATCGTTGTTTCATCATCGTGCCATCGCACCATCGCAATTTCGTCATCGTACCATCGTACATCGCGGTTTAGGATTCAATAAACAATCACGATTGTCCAAACGGAACACAGTAGAACTACACATTTCTAACAGGGAGGTGATGGTACGATGGTGAAAACGCGATGGTACGATGGTAAGTGCGCGATGGCACGACTGTACGATGATGAAAACACGATGATGAGTGCGCGATGGCAAGATGGTGAAAACGCAATGGTACGATGGTGAAAATGCGATGACACGATGGTACGATGATGAAAACGCGATGGTACGATGGTGAAAACGCGATGGTACGATGATGAAAACGCGATATTACATCGCCATTGTACCATCGCACCATCGCGATTTCATCATCATGCCATCGCGTTTTCACCATCTTACTATCGTTGTTTCATCATCGTTCCATCGTGCCATCGCATTTTTGTCATCGTACCATCGTGCATCGCGGTTTATCATTCAATAAAATGTCAGGGTTGTCTTAACGGAACATCGTAAAAAGGTGTAGACTCTGTTTGATATTTTGGTAAACAGGACTAATTATATCACACTTTAATGGCGTTTATAAATTTGTACTTTGAAGCTGTCCCAGGTTTTTAATGTATATTTAAATGCATTAACTTGCATTAGATACACTGTGAATGTTATTGAATATTTCACTGGTTACAGACAAATTGTTAAAGTGTTTTAAGTAAAATTGTAGTCCTATTGTTACTGAAATAGTCATGCTTTTTTCCAGTGATACAAAAATTAATGCCTTAATCATTACTTGGCATTATTTGAAAAAAAAAAAACAACACAAATTAGCATTAGCATTACTACAAGCCTGATCTACGTTGGCTTTGCTCAGGTAAGGTACGTATATTTTACTGGTTTGAGACAAGGGGTGCACATGTTTGTGTCCACGAAAATTGTAGGGTGATTACTTATACGAGGTAATAAGTTTTTATACGACAGTTAGAAGATATTGATGATAGCGACTTGCTATCAATCAATTCAGTCAAAATGCTTCTTTTTTTGCGATCGACTGTCGGGCCGTGTTCGAATCCTTGCTCTTGCTGGTAATTTTTAGAAAACCAGTGATGTGATTCAAAGGAAGCATTGTGAAATATAAGTTTAACTTTTTTTATGTGATATAAAAAACGAGAATAAATCAAACAGGGAAAGCCACGTTCCAAAAACGCAGCCTCCCCAAGCGCGCACACGATCAACACACACACGCACACCACACATACACAAAGCACACTGGGGCACCGTCTTGGAACGGTCGGTGGTAAAACCACCATTGGGGAGCTTAAACCGGTTTATGGTGCACCTAACCTCACTCTTACCCCCCACCATGTTCTGAAGTCACAGGACAGTGTAAATAAATGTTATCCCCGCCAGGTGAAACCTTAACATATGCAAACGCAACAGAATGAATGTACTAGTAATGTAAAACACAAAAATGCTCTCGTATATATATTAATGCAATCCTTAAGAACCTAAAACGCATGTGGCAGAAAGTCTCCCATAGATCTTCAACTGACAGCCTGAGGGCGGATAATTTGTTATAGATTAT
Source organism: Mercenaria mercenaria (assembly GCF_021730395.1). NCBI lineage: Eukaryota > Metazoa > Mollusca > Bivalvia > Venerida > Veneridae > Mercenaria > Mercenaria mercenaria. Next base: position 8,701,775 of record NC_069378.1, read on the forward strand.
CATTTCCCGACGGTACTTGATCAAGTGACTGCATATATGTTTTAGTCATTTCCAGAACAGTGGGATTTTTCAAGGTTATTGGTTTTGAATTTTGGATGAAGGGTTCATTTTAACATAACATGATAACCGAGTATTACTCTTAGGAAAACATCTAGGATGTGATTTTTCTGTTCTCCATCTGCGTGATATTTGCATTGTTTAGTCCTCTAGGATTTCTCTATTAATAGTAGGTCGGGGGTTGGTAAACCAATCAAAAACAAAAACAAATTACTGCAGAGACCACACGACACACCAGCACTACGGTTTTAATAGTTGATGAAATATTTCAGACAATCCTTCAGAAGCAAAAGAGTTTTAGACTCGGTTTGACTGAGTCTATTCAAAGCCTATTTGAAAATGCACTGTGGTGATGTGTATGAAAAGTCTGGTAAACGTCGTTAAGAAACAATGACACACAGTTACGTTAAGTATGTTTAAGGCACCTAAATTCTCAAAACACTATTAAAAGACAGCCTGCAGGTACACGCAAGTTTAGGAATCTGGAGTTCACATATTTCATCATACAATTTCCCTGAATAGGGATTTGTTAAACACATTTGTTTCATAGCATATGATTGGGATAATATTAAAATGACCGCTGTTGAAAAATAGGAAACATTTACTGTCATTACACCAAAATGACATTTTCAAAATAAGATTTCGTTTTATTTAACGTACGTAAAGAGGTTGTGAAATAAAATAAGCTATGATTCTTAATATCGATTACATTTTGAAATTGTATTTGCACAATAAGTAAATTTATTTTAATTTGTTTGAGTTAACAGCAATGAACTTTGAAATTTGCGTTATAAATTGAATCACATCTTCGTCTATTTTGCTGACTGGCGTAAGATTTTTAATCAACATCGTAATGTGAATATCGTAATTATTCAATCTGTATTTATAGGTCTTTCCACTGGTCTGATTGATGATAAAAGTCGTATTGACTTTCGAAGCCAAAGTTGTATATTGACTTTCGGTGCTGACGTGGATGGCATTTTGACGTCCTAACATTGTGACGTCGTACGGAATTTTGAGACCAAAACACTTGGAAAATGATGAAACGCTGTAGAAGTTAGTATATGAATTTCTCTTTTCTAAAGTAGCCTTTACGAGTAGTAAAACAATTTTTGTCAATTTTTACAAGCTGTTAGCTTTGTATCGGGAAATATGCACGAGTTCTGCAGCGGAAATATTGCGCGACATGAAGAGCAATATTCTTCCGCTAAAGAACGTGTGCATATTTACCGATGCAAAGATGATAATCTTTTTATTATATACGTATCAACACTGATAGAGGTGATGTAAATATTATGAATTTGTTCATATAGCCTGAACAGGATTGACATTATTAAACTAATAAAGCAATTAAATTGCAATAACACACATTAAATTACGTCACGTACCAGTTATGAAATTTAGGAGTCAATGTATAGAAAAAAAATCAGCGTTTCCGGTTCCATTGTAACTTAATTAACAGGGAATAGAAACAAATATGTAGTAGGCGGATTTATCGGCCAGGGAAATGCTCTTGCACAATGCTACTTCATACGAAAAATTCGTGAAACATTCGTACTGCATGTAATTCCATTTACCTTTAGAACGAATTTACGTAACGACATACTCTGGACAAACCTTCTCCACACTAATTACCTCCCCAAGCAGTTATCACAGAGGCGAGCAGTGCCGGAAGCTACAAACACTAAACCACTCTGCCACTCGATGTTATAATAGTTTTGTTACCCTGTGTTTTGGTCAATATCAATGAAAATTGGTCAATATCAATGAAAATTGTATTGCCCGTAGCATAAGCCTGTTTAAATATTCATGTATCGGACATGGTTCTCATTGTTATGTCGATGCCATCCTAACAGTATGATTTATAATATGAAAGAATGCAATAATTCTGCACCTTTCGAACACTATTAATTGATGATATATTATTACAAGGATTTTAGTATTAGTTTGACCGTTTAGCGGTGAAAGGATTTGTTAGTTTAATGCGCAAAAAAAAAAAATCAACACTGGTGTATGGCATACTTTTCCGTTTAAACATCATCGGAAACTATAAAGGACAAATTAAGTAGTTGGTTATTTACCTGTGAATAATGAGGTTAGTAAGATACAAAGAATAGAAAATTTAATAAATTTTGCGAAGTTGAAAGCGTTGAGAATCTTTGTCTGAATGTTTTAATTTAATTATAGTGTGTCCAATAGGTAATGTGTTTATGGGTAATGCATGTAAAATCTTTGGACCTACCAAGAAATATTTGTATGCTGGACGTTTTCTATCTCATTCTATGTATTTAAAGAATTTAATAAATCTTTGTGAAAGAACTAGGTTTCCGTCCGTTTATTTCACACAGTGATGTATGTCAAAAGAAACACAAGCGAAATATTGTAAGGTCGCGATTCTGTATGCACCAAGTATACTAGTACAATATGTGAACATATTAATGTTTTCATTGGTTTGCTAATATTCAATTTATTTGTTTATTTAAATACTTTGTGAATAATGGACAAATAGAAAGTCAACAAGGTGGCAGTAAGGTTATATGTTAACAGAGACAATTCTAGCATAGAAGAGCATCATTGGATGTTATCAAAATACGCGACATTTTGAAATATTCTCTCGGCTACTTGCTCGAAATTTCGATAACGCTACGGGCTAAACATTTACAGGATCATAATAAATACGCATATTTGTACCATTATATTACTTCTTTTTTATTCAGTTGGTCTGCAGGAAGTTGGGGTGGCGGAAAGCTCTATCTTGATGCCCATTGATTTCTGAAAGCATGCCCGTTTTTAACCCCGTTTTTTATTTCAGGCGTCAAGGATTCAAAATGAGAAAACAACAAATGATTGACTTCATATCGTCACACAGAAGACCGTTGCTGTGCTGTTTCATACTTACTGTCATATGTGTTTGGCTGTCCTGTAGTCTTTTTAACATAGGTATACTATCTGTCATTTCAACTTTATATATATTGACCCAGTTTGCCAGTAAAATGTCGTTGTTTCAATACATAAGACAACCCGTAGTGTATTAAGATGTACATTTAGGACAACCCTTGGATTTTAGCTTCATAAAACAAAGCATATGGAAAGATGTGCTATTCACCTTTGTGGCATTAAAAGATTTTTTGTATTTCACCTTATTTCTAATTTTGATAAAAATTTATGAGAAAGATTCCACATCATATGACACAAAGTCCTCTCTTACTAGTCCTTGAGCGCTAAGACAAACTGACACAATTTTCGCTTTTTTATGACAGTCATAACATTTGATGACCTCGAGTAAAATGTTCTAAATGTACTCTGGACATTTATAGTAACTGTTGAGGATTTTTTGAAACACTAGCCTTTTTACATCCCCCGCTAAAAGGTGATGGATGTCTATCCGTCTGTCCGTCTGCAGCCAAGATTTAGTAACGGCCAGTGACATTGAGCTGATATTTGTGTTTGTATTTACTCGGAGCCGCTACCTTGCATTTTTAAACATCATATATGTATGACTAGAGTTATGACCCTTTAATCAGTTAACAACTAATGTTTTCTTTTTGCCGTCATATTTTGATACTTTGCCCGATTACGTGATATTTACAAACATTACTATAAATAGATTTACATAGGGAAATCAACATTTTTGTAACTTGTCAAAATCTAAATATTGAACGGGACCAGGCGTATTTCTTCGGCGGATAACTATAAATAAAAATTGCTGTTCACCATAAAACTGAATTACGTAACATTCCCGTCATTACTCCACATTTGAGCCGCACCAAGAGAAAACCAACATAGTCTACGCAGTCTAATCATGATCCATGCTTTTCACTTTCAAAGCCTATTGCAATTAAAGAAACTGTTAGCGAACAGCATGGATCCTGGTCTGGATCCCTGCTGGTCGCAAACGCACTATGTTGCTTTTCTCATGGCGCGGCTCACTTATTTTTAACTCGTTTTTTGCTCTCACGTTTTAGACTCGTGATGATATTTTCCATCATTTGTTTACATTTTCCCTGTTTGCGATTTCAACATTATTCGTTCATTATGAAAAAGCAGTTATCTGTCATGACCGAAGGATGCCGAAGAAAGCAGACTGATATTCGTAATTACCGATTAAAGATACGTGGAAAAGTCAGGTAGCAAAATATATAAATGTGAAATAGAAAAATAAATAGATATATCGTATACAGTTCTAAAAGGTATCAACATAACAGATAATGATTTAAAAGTGTTGATAGATTTATTGATGATACTCAAAATACTGAAAATACTATTGTGAAGTATATCTGATGTACATCTCTATAAAGGTAGTTTTCTTTTTCATTTCAGAGTCAAGAGCTATCAATACTACACTCCTACTTCAGTATGAACAGGGCAGTCCTAAAGATCTTCTCCTGCTGTCCTATATGCGAAGCGGCTCAACCTTAACTGGGGAACTGTTGAGGGATTCACCGCGAACATTTTTTGTGTTCGAGCCCTTAATTCCACTGGCACCATATCATTATTTTAGCGAGGGATGTGTCTGTAAAATGAGGGACACAAACTGCAGGTGCGTATGAAAACACAATTTTGACGTTTGATTGGTTAGAACATCATCAGCATTTTTGCCATGTTCTCTCTTAAGACCTAAGAAAAAGATTTTGCTTAACAGTGTCATACTTACGATCTGATGCAAACGTGCTCAGGGTTCGCTTTGTACAATATTTTACCATTTATGATGGAATTTCTACAAAAACGGCAGTCGCTTGTCAAACTGTACGTGTTTACATTAATGACAAAGAACTGCACTGAACAAGGGTTTGTGGCTAGAAGAGTACAGATGTGGACTCTTCTCTCACTGGTTGTTTTCCTTCAAACGTGAATGAATATGTGAAAACTCATTAGAAAACCTACCGTAATGTAGTCAGCCGGCCATATTTATCCACCACTTCTGCGACGAATCCTCCGCCGCCGCGGCGTTGGAACCACCGCTTCTACGAAAGCTATGGCCAGTGTGATATTAAGTAGAAGCTATTTATACTGGTGACCTAACTGACAAATATTCTTATACATGTAAATTCATTTAGACCTTTGCGTTTCAATGTTTGCATTTTGTTTTATTTCAGCACTGACAAAGCCGAAGTGCGCATAAAAGAAGCCATAGATACCGTGCATAATATTTTCTCGTGCAATATAAGAGCGGTACCAAAAGTTGTCATTGACGAAATTTTGAAGCAAAATAAATCTGGACAAGCTTGGTACCGATATGGATTGTGTTTAAAAAGAAACAAATATGAAAAGAATAGATCAATTGCTGAGAAATGTTTGGTAGATATTGAAAATGATTGCAAGAATGCAGACACGAGAGTATCTAAAATTCTACGACTTGGTTTCCAAAGTGCTGAAAAATTGCTTCAAAAACTGCCTCGATTGAACATTCTGCTGCTCTTCAGAGATCCACGTGGTATAGTCAATTCTCGGATTAAAACCCATTGGTTTCCAGTGAAAGAAAATGAAACAGAAGTTGTTCATAACAACATAAATAGTCTCTGCACCAAAATGCAAAATGACTGGCACACATTTGGGAAAAGTAAGTGGCTACCACGGACACGAATAACGCTTAAGAAAATAGAAGATTTGATATCTGATAATAAAATGCTTGATATTTTTGAATACATAAACAAAAATGTGACGACTGAGGATGCGAATAGAATACAGGCTATCACAAAACAAAAGAAAAATTTATTCCGAGATTGGGTGTCCGAGATTAGAACTGATTACAGAATGCAAACAGAAGTAAAATGTAAATCTATTCTCAAATTTTATGGATACACGTGAAATGTTCATAGTCATAGGGAAAAATTCAACTGGCATAGCGAGAATACTCTTTACTCAAAATTAAATATAACAGCAGTTAGTATGGTCATTATTTGACTGCTTGGATATGGCGATGACATTTGACATAAACGTACAGCATATGACATAGTTAGTAGAGTGTTAAAACTTACACCATCACACTATCTGCTGCAGTAGCAGGAAAAAAGTGAAGTGAGACAAAATGCTGTTCATAAGCTGCGTTCATTGACTATGAATGTCTTATTAATATAATCTGGAAAGTTGATCCCTCGAAAGCATCGAGAACAAAGCAAACGGTGAAAATTGCAGACTCGGTTTGATTGAGTCTGTTCATGAGCAGTAATGGAAAGTGCAACACTGCCCACGCCCCCTAGCACCGGCTTAAGCAGTATTCAATTTTCAAAACTAAGTGAGTTGAAATCAATGATCCCGAAGGACCAGAAAATATAACAACACTGAGATGAAGTCGGGGCGACTTTTTACGGCCGCCACACAGCACTTAACACTTAAGTTTAATAGTAGAGAGGTGAAAAATAATAAATATATATTATATATTGAAATATTGCTGAATTCGTTTTACTGCTACCTCGGAAAATCTGATATGCTAGAAAATGTCGAAAAAACGTTATAAAGTAAGTGAATCTTGTAAGAAGTAAAGAACAGCCGGATTTAGTGGTGTTCAGTCTATATAACAGTACAATCATGTATATTGTTTACCGGACCTCCAGCCACTTCATTTTCGATAACTTGACAGTGACGGTCACATTTATTAATAAAATATCAAATATCAGTTGTATCAAAGTAACAAAGACCTCCGCATTGCGGTGGTAACGTGAAATGCGTGCCACTAACATTTTGGATTTAAGTTTGAATCTGATAACTTTAGTTTATTTTTTATGTTTGCATTTCAGTATCACAATTTTAATATGATGTATGGCAAGGCAAATTTTAATTTAGAAATTAACAAAACAGAACAGAACAGAACAGAACAGAATTTTATTCAACAAAGTCTTGAAAACTGGTTTATCGTCATAGCATTACATAAATACCAATGCACGTATATGAAAAGAAAGTTAAAGTCAATGCATTTTGTTGAGACATGTGTTTCTGATAAACTCTGTATTGTTTGTAAAAAGGATATAAAGCAAAAGATTTTGACGACTTTGACAGAGACGAAGTTTAAAAAATCTTGAGACTAAAAAGAGATTTGAAACTAAAGAAAGAAATTGCAGCCATGGTATGAACCTAATGTTTGTTTATGTGCACAATCAGGTGCAAAAGTTTCTGATGGCTGATCAATTGCGCCACGTTTTCGATAGAACACAAGTTACTATAATATATTCAAATACGTAAATTGTGTGCAAAATGTTTGATAATAACATGGCGCAGTGGTTAGCAGGTTGGACTACAAGTTGGACTACAAGTTACAACAACAGCGGTCCGGGTTCGATTCCCGGTCGCGGCTGATATCCCGATTAGTGTTCAGTGCTGGGTGATTTACTTAAATTGGTACTGTTTCCAGCAGTATCTGTCTAGACTTAATGCGAAGGAGGTAAATATGACGCCTGCCGTGGGCACGGCTAGAAATAAGTTGTTCCATCTATTCCTGGCGACTACCCACGTTAAACAAGAAACTTTACCTTTTTATCTACAATTTAATTAAGAAAGAATGTTTCTCATTGCAGAGTTGGTGCAGTCGTTCTGCGCATGCGCGGAGTTATTAACCATTGGAGCGCACAGCAAAATTACTCATTTTTTTGCATGTCCGCACGCATTTAGTGTATAAAATGCATAATAAACTGACTAGAGGTTAGGGTTAGTATCACCATGGTTACAAAATATATACATTTAAGATATTTTCTTTCAAATTTAGTTAATCCGGTACATACCGGAGTCTGTAATATATCATAGGTGCACCAACTCTTTATTTAGTCACAGCCATTAATAAAATCGCCTCATTACGGACGGCGAAAAGGCAACGTTTGATGTTACTCTTCTAACTGCAATAAAGCAGTTAGGTATTTTAAAAAAAACAGAGGTACAATTGGGGGTAAATATAGAGTTTAAGTCTATATGGGATGTCATTGAATTCCATTTGTATAATTTATAAGTACTGCCTTAAGCAATGTCAATTATAGTTCGACCTCGAAATGAAATCTGGATAAACAGTTCAAATTGTTTGGATAGCCAAAATCTTGAAACTCAACAGCAAATTAGCAAAAATGTTACCAAAATTAAATATGAATCCGTTACAACAGGAAGAAGTGAGAAAGTGTATGGACTTTGATCTTTTAAATCACTAACACATTTTCCTTTGAAATTCCCTTTTATTTGGATCGGCTTTCTTTTTTTCTACTGGCAACCTTTGTGGCTTGACGCGCACGAAATTGAGTGTCTACATCCCTGTAAAGGGTAGGTAATAATGGACGGATTGATGGTGTATCCATAACATGTTTACTGAACTAATAAGACAACAAATACAAAATATACCGTTTTTTTGTATTAAATTGGAAAAGTGTCTTCTAAAGTAATTAAACTTTTCTTTCCAGAATAGTTTGGTTCTTTTCCAAACTTTACATAAAAATTCAGATGTTTTAATCCGTCCGTTTATTTCACATTTAACAAAGTACGAGCATTTGCTATATTTTAATTAAGAAATAATTTGTAGCAAACCCGTATTTAAACTCTATCTATACATGATGGGCGGTCATACGTCGGGCGTAATAATTTCAGGAGGGCGTGGCCCGAGTGAATTATTTCGTAGGAGAGACCGGGGATAGTTGTTACATGGGGTAGGTTGTTACATTGCAAATATTGAAGTGATGACGCATCATATAAAGTCACAGATTATGCGTGTTTGTTAGTTTTAAAAGTCGCCATCTTTTACGGATGCGTTATTTAACTTGGTAACAGTTATTTGAAAAATAGAACAAAAAACTAGATTTTGGGCCACGTAAGTAAATTTTCGAGTTTTTCATACATTTTTGGTTCATGTGCACAATTGAAATATATATAAAAACTTTAAAAATGTTGTTGGACTAAGCAAGGAATTGTGCTAAAAATCGTAAAATCTCAAGATGTTACATGCTTTCTCTGAGTTGTCTACCTTAGATATTGTCACGTGTTGTGGGGTCGGGGCATGTTGTTACAATTTGTGCGGGGCACGTTGGTACATACTACCAGTTGACCCCAAAGAGAAGATTCACAAGAAGAGAATCTTTATCAGTTGTTTATTTGAGACGAGGAAAACCAGAACACTACTTTTGCTATAGTAAATGCCTGATTGAACCAGGTAGCTGCATATGGGGATGGACATTGTTGGCTCTATGCTGTAGTTATATGGAATAGCAGAGATGACAACTACCCCATGCGCATATTACTGTAAATGAAGTGAAATACCCATGCCAGTTAGTAAACAGATTTTTCAAATGGACAAAATGTAACTAAAATCGAGCAAAACAAGTGTTCAATACTAAAGAACAGAAAGCAACAAGACAAAAGAAAAATGTAAACAGATGTAAACATCGTCCTATTTGTCATCATTGTGGATATGATGGAGAAATGCAAGCGATGTTTTGATTTAACCATATTGTATTGCCTATACACATGCAAACAGATACAAAAACAATACAAGAAGCAGTTTCAGTAAATAGTAGGAGCCTATAGCATTATTCAGGCTTGCATTAATGCTGAAAAAATAGAGTATGGACCTGTACGGTTTGAAATTCGAAAGGTTTTGTTTAACTTTCAAGGCTCTACTACCAACTCGGTGAAATGATTCATTTGTGAAATGAAAGTGTTGTGTTACACATGTTATAAAAAGATTGGAAAGCATTGTATGTTTACTGTTGTGTTCTAAAAATGTAAATTCTTTGTAAAATTGCTTATTGTAACAATCTGCCCCAGACGCTGTAACAATTTACCCCAACGGTGGGGTAAGTTGTTACATTTCAGCAACATGATACAACTATCTTTAACGGATAGAAATATTCTTCGTTTTAGATTTAACAGTACAAATTTGAAAATTGCAATGATTGAGCTTTACAAAGATAATAAGCTGGACAAAATCGGCTAAATAACTTATCCGATACACCATAAAATATGAAAAATGTAACAACTATCCCCGGTCTCCCCTACAACGTAGGCCTATACTAGTAACCGACCGAGTGTATAAATAGTGTTCAAACACAGGTTTTCTATAAATTATTTCGATTCTAATATATCTTTTATTGTAAAATTTAGATAAAATATGATAGAACTGTTTATTGGCGCATGTAATGAGCCAAATGGTAGGTCGTTACACTCATTTGTTTATACACGTCAGGACCGGAAATGGTAATACATCTTGCGGATCGCACATGATGGCGAAATATTCTGCACAGGTGATCACCAACTCCGTGTGTGTGTGAATTAATTAAGACAATTATGCTATGTGACATTTCGTTGTAAACATTTTTTTAAGTAAAATATTTGATAAAAATTGAAAGCGCTATTTCTCGATGCGTACATGGCGCTAAATATCACGTCGACGTGACGTCAACATAATATCGTTGTAAGGATTAAAGCATTATTAGTCATATCAAAATAGTAATCACTTTGTGCTATTTTACACGATTTGGGCAGGAATTGGAGTAATATAGCAGAGACAACATCTTATGTGATATATTGCGACGGTTCTTCTCTGTATGTATTGAGTTAGTCCCAATCCGTGACTCGAGTTAGTTACCTCCCCTGACGGTCGAGACTGAAATGAAATGAAAGTGCTAATTACGTCACACGAGTTGGACTAGTATTGAATATACCAGTATGATATTCCCATGCCACCTTTATGACACCGTATTTACTATCTAAAAGTTCAGTTGACTACTATTCATAAAATTTTTAAGTAAAACAATTAAATAGAAATAGTTAAGGCGAAATAAAAACGTGTAAATACTAGTACTTTTCATAACAATCAGTTTTTTTTTCATTTACATTTAATTCAGTTAGCTTTGACGATAATCCCGATAGATCAATATTCTGAGCAAACCAATTAAAATACACTCGGTGCAAAAAAACAACATCTGTATAGAGAGAATCCTTTGTGAAAATCTGACTGATACACATATATCAAGTTATATTTCGCAATAAAAGCATGCATAGCCGGATTGTTTAAAACAAGCAAGCAGTAAGTACCTTTCTTAGAAAATTAGCACCACCTTAATGCTTATATAGCTCATCACCTTTAATTTTATAAATAGGATAGTTTAAGAAGGGTAAAATAGCTTTTGTAAATATGGCGATAATCGCACGTAGTCGGGCATGTCAATTTGTTCTTAACCTTTACCCTGCTAATTTCCGAAATGGACTGGTCCATCATTCAATTTAGGCAATACCATTTATTTTTTCGAAGGGGTTTTCACTGAAAAATTACTGACTAAAGAGTCGCAAAGAGCCAGCTGGCTAAAGGTTGAATATCAAAAGTACCAAAGTGAATACAGTGACAATTCAAGTAAGAGCTTTAGTGCCATGTAGATTTTATTTAAAAACACGAAATCTTAGCTTCGGGCTAAACATTTGCTGGTTCATAATGTATAATCGCAAAGAGCCACAGGCTAAAGGTTGAATATCACGCTTTTCCACGGAACACGCATATATAAAATGGTGTTATAACAACACGTAAGCGCGAGAATCTCTCTGTTAATACAGGTTTTCTCCCTTAAAACACTTTCGAAAAGTGACAAGAACAGAAGTTTTATGCCAGAATTCCCGTTTATAACGTTATTTTTTATTTTCAGGCATCAAAGATTCAACATGAGAAAAGAAGAAATGCGCTCTAGACATTTTAAATAACTATCCTTTTTACACGCCCCTCTCCCCACTAAAAAGTGATGGGTATTATTTTTTCGATGTCTATCCTTCTGTCCTTCTATCCGTCTATCTTTCTAAAGCCATAGTTTAGCAATGGTAAGTCACATTTGTGTATGTATGTACTCAGAGTTTCTACCTTGCATTTTTGAGCATCATATTAGTATTACCCTTCAATAAATTAACAACCACATGTTTTTCCTTTGGAGCCATAGTTTGGTAACGGTTAATCGATTTGAGTTGATATTGATGTGTATATTCAGAGCTGCTACTCTGCATTTTTTTTCAGATCAAATCAGTATGACCACCAGCGTTACAGCCCTTTAATTAATTAAGAGCTCCGACATTATAGATAATGATTTATAATTTTCTACAGTTTTATTGATGGTACTCACATTTAAGTAATATTGTGAAGTGCAGCTGATGTACACCACTATAAAGGTAGTTTTCTTCTTCATTACAGAGTCAAGAGCTATCAATACCACACTCCTACCTCAGTATGACCCGAGTGGTCCTAAAGATCTTCTCCTGTTTGCGTATATGCGAAGCGGCTCATCCCTAACTGGGGAACTGTTGAGGGATTCACCGCGAACATTTTTTGTGTTCGAACCCTTAAATCAATTGGCAGGATCTCATTATTTTAGCGAGGGATGTGTCTGTAGTCTGAAGGACACAAACTGTAGGTGCATATGAAAACTCAGTTTTAACGTGTTTGGTTAGAACATTAACCACATTTTTTTGCCGTTTTCTCTCAGTATTTCAAAAAAGAACATGGAAATGGTATGTATGAGTTGTAAATATGATTCTAATATGCTTGTCTCTGTTGAAACACGCTTACGCTAGAATGACGTCGCGTTAACGTGCAGTGACGTCAAAGTTTTTGTGGCGACGAAGAAAGAGCGCTACTATATTTTATCTACTGTTTTAGATAAAAGGCATATTAGAATTGAAATAATTTATAGCAAAACCGTGTTTTAACACTATTTATACACTCGGGTGGTAATACGTCGTACAAATAATTACGCCCGACGTATAACCGCCCATAGTGCATAAATAGTGTTAAAGCACTCTTTTGCTATAAATTATTTCTTTAGACCTAAATGGTTAAAGCTTGTTAATCAGTTGACGTGTTACTTATTCTATTACCTACGGTGGTGACTACATGTTTTACTATTCCCATTTCCTTCTTCTCATTCCTAACCATTGAAACATATAAAAACTATGAAATGAGAAGTGAGAAATGTAAATTTCACATGTCAGAGTTCTCGCCTTCCGTCTTCAATACAAAAAATGAGAAATGTAAAGTGATAGTGAAAAATTCAGTGTCCACCGGGCTTTCGTAAATTTCTGACTTCATCTGCTTTGCTTGTCTAAAAGTGAATGAAAATTTGAAAAGAATATATAGTTTATGCATGGTAGTGTTACGAATATTCTGAAATTCCGGACATCTTCTTCTGTGCATGCGTATAAATAGAAGCTATTTATATTGCTGATTTAAATGATACATATTCTTATAAATTCATTAAAACCTTTCTTTTCAACGTTTGAATTTGTATCATTTCAGCACTTACAAAGCTGAAGTACGCATAAAAGAAGCCTTAGACACCGTGCATAATATTTTCTCGTGCAATATAAGAGCGGTACCAAAAGTTGTCATTGACAGAATTGTGAACAGAAATAAATCCGGACAAGCTTGGTACCGATATGGATTGTGTTTAAAAAGAAACAAATATGAAAAGAATAAATCTGTTGCTGAGAAATGTTTGGTAGATATTGAAAATGATTGCAATAAGGCAGACACAAGAGTATCTAAAATTCTACGACTTGGTTTTCAAAGTGCTGAAAAATTGCTTCAAAAACTGCCTAGATTGAAAATTCTGCTGCTCTTCAGAGATCCACGTGGTATAGTCAATTCTCGGATTAAAACCCACTGGTTTCCAGTGAAAGAAAACGAAACGGAAGTTGTTCATAACAACATAAATAGTCTCTGCAACAAAATGCAAAATGATTGGCACACATTTGGAAAAAGTAAGTGGCTACCTCGGACACGAATAATGCTTAAGAAAATAGAAGATTTAATATCTGATAATAAAATGCTTGATATTTTTGAATACATAAACAAAAATGTGACGACTGAGGATGCGAATAGAATACAGGCTATCACAAAGCAAAAGAAAAATTTATTCCGAGAGTGGGCGTCCGAGATTAGAACTGATTACAGAATGCAGACAGAAATAAAATGTAAATCTATTCTCAAATTTTATGGATACACGTGAAATGTTCATAGTCATAGGGAAAAATTCAACTGGCATAGCGAGAATATTCTTTACTCAAAATCAAATATCATAGCAGTTAGTATGGTCATTTTTGTACTGTTTGAATATGGCGAAGACATTTGGCGTACACTTACAGCATATGGTGCAGAAGATTAGGACACGCTCGGACGCATGCACGGATGCACATGACCATATGGTCAGTAGAGAAGCTCGTCCGTGTCCTTGTGTTTAAACTCACACCATCTGCTGCAGTGGCAGGAAAAACGTGACGAATATCCAGAACAGTGACACAAAATGTTGTTCATAAGCTTCATTCATTGACTATGAATTATTTTAGAGAATGCCATATTAAGTTCAATAGTAGAGAGGTGGATCGTGTCTTAGCCTAAAACATACTTTTTATCCTTAAAGGGACATTTTATAATTGCGCTGATATTTTGTGTAGAAAATATTAAATACTGTGATTTTTCGATGGACAGCGGCTATGGGTCCAGTAACCGGACTTTTAGACTCTGGGTCTACACTTAGGCAACCCGTGTCGGGTTGTTTAGAAGTCCGGTAATCAATTATGAATACTTTTTTCGTGGTTTAAAATGTATTGTAAGTGGCGAGAAACAGAAGTATTTGATTTAAACATATTTTATTTCAAACATATGTGCATATTACATTTTACAATTTACAATATCAATATTATACATGTTGAAAAAGGATAAGATCCGAAAGCTAAGCTTATAAAGGTCTTCTCCTATATGGGATAACTTACAGTAAATTTGGCGGTATTACATAATTTGTTTGAAATGTATCATCGAGCAAACATTTAGCTAATATGCATTGAATAGAAAAAATGACATGAAACAAAATATTAGTATCAAGTTAGGAATTAGCAAATTTTGAAAAGAATCGAGATTAGAAATCGAAGTTTATAGTATATATAACAATAAAAAAAATAGAGAAATTTTATGTATAAGAAGATTCCGTCCGTTAATATGAACTGCATAGACAGATAATATTAGTCAAATATAAAGTGTCCTATAGAAATGAGAGGAAAAAGAAATAAATGTATGAGATTTGATTTGATTTGGATTGATGAAGGTTTGGAGCAAACTGGAATGTCAGTTTAATGTAGTTTTAAGCTCATGGAAAACGTTTACTTTCCTGATGTAATTTTGAACTGCTAGGAATATGCTGTTATTGATGTCGTCGCTAAGATTCTGGTCACCATACAGGAGTGTGTACAGAGTGACAGTGCAGAAGCTGGAGTTGTGTTGGAGGAGCCTTCTACGGATATCATTGTAATCTGGACATTCAAAAAAAGAAATGATGATTGCTCTCAGTGCTTCCGCACTGACAAAGGGGTGAAGGAGAAATGTTTTTCATGTAAAGATGTTGGTTCAGAGAGCTACACTCGGTACGCAGCCGGGCATGATAAATTTGCCATTTCCGTGCACCAATGTAGAAGTGTTTTGGACATGTGGAGGTGTTTCGCTTTAGCTGTGATTTAAAGGAAGTCAGGGTTGGTGAATTCTGTATTTCTGACGGTAAACTATTCCATTCTCTTAGAGAGATGGTAGAAAAGAGTTGTAGTAAAGAGAAGTTCGAGTGCGTATACCCTGTATATCATCAACATTGCGTAGGTTGTATCGGGTTGCTTCACCAACAGACGGAGGAACTAGAGCTGAAAGGTAGCCTGGAGAAAGGCCATTTTTCATTTTGTACAGTAGTATGAGTTTATGGTTTCGTCTCCGGGTTTCAAGAGATTCCCAAGGAACTTCTTTATGAAGTTCACGAAAAGAAACTAGCTGTGTAGTTCCAGATACAATTCGAGATGCTTCATTCTGTATTTTGTCGAGTTCTTGTTTCTCATACTGAGTGCAGTTTGAAAAGATAACATCAGCGTATTCAAGAAGTGGTCTGATAAAAGAAAGGTATATTATTTCCAGAGATTTCCTATCAAGTTGAAAATTTTAATTTGCGCATAATATGGATGCGTTTCCATGCCTTTTCTGTAATATAGGTGATATGCGTGTGCCAAGAACCATCTTCAGACAAGTGAACGCCAAGGTGTTTATGGGAAGTAACAGAGGCTATTGGTTGATTGTGCATAAGAAGGGGTGGATGGAAAGGTTTTGATGTTTTCGTTGAAATTATCATTGTTTCTGATTTAGATGGGTTAAATGTGACTAGCCATTTGTCAGCCCAATCTGAGATTTTGTTGATATCGGACTGAAGAATACCTGCAGCAGATACCGGGTGATCAACAATTATGTGAAGACTAGTATCATCGGCAAAGAGGTGAATATGAGAACCCATGTCTTCCACTATGTCGTTGATATACACTAAAAACAGGAGAGGACCAAGGATAGAGCCTGTGGGAACTCCTGCCTTTATTGAAGACCAACCAGACATGGTACCTGGTAGAACAACAGCCTGACGTCTATCAGAAAGGTAATCATGAAACCAATTAAGAAGAGGTCCCTGCACACCAGCTTTCTGGAGCTTGAGAATTAAGGCCTTGGTGCCAAACTTTATCGAAAGCTTTGCTTATATCAAAAAAGACTGTGCGAACTTCAAGGCCATCATCTAATGCCTTACAAAAGCTATATATAGATATGTGAGTTGGTAACTGTTGAGTCTCCAGGTTTGAATCCAGACTGAACAGAAGAGATTAAATTGTATTCATGGAGAAAGTTAAAAAGATATTTGAATATGATACGCTCAAAAACCTTTTCAATACAGCAAAGAAGAGAAATCGGTCTGTAGTTATTAGGCAGAGATGGGTCGCCTTTTTTGAAGATGGCACAGACATGAGCATCTTTCCAGATCTGAGGCACCTTAGCATATTGTAAGGAATAGTTGAACAAGGAACAGAGTGGAAATTTTATTTCTGAAGCTGTTTCTCGCAGGATACGGTTGCTTATTTCATCAGGCCCTGAGGCTTTGTTAATTTTTAATGATTTGAGAGCGTCCTCAACATCTTGGGGTGTAATGGAAATAGATAGAAGCTTATGTAAGGGTTCCTGGTGGTAGTTATTTGGCAAGTCTTTATCTGAGTTGTTAAGTGACGACTGACTACTAAAACAATCATTTAAGAGTTCAGATTTTATTTTTCTTATCAAAAACGAGTTCTTGGGTGTTAGGTTGTTTAAGTGCAGGTATTGTTTGTTTATCATTAGAGGATAAAAACTGTTTAATTAGTTTCCACCAGTCCTTTTGTGAAGTAGACTCTGATTTGAGCGACTCTGCCATTTTGTGGAAGTGATCATGTTTTGCAGTGCGAATAAGTGTTATAACTTCATTTCGGATTTGTCGAAATTTTTGCCAGTGAGATGGATTTTGTGTTCGCTTTGCTCTGTGATATAATTTCTTACGTTTACGAATTAGTTTCTTTATATGTGTTGTTATCCATGGATTGTCATTTGGTTTCACAGTGATGGTTCTTGTGGGAATACATTCTTTTGAGAGTTGAAGAAGTATTTGTAATCCTTTAACCCAGGGAAAAACACGATCGCGAATATGATAAATTAATAATAGTAATTAGTCATGTGTATGAAGAAAATGAATATTTTATCAATTTCATGTTTTTCTTGGGATTGAATGATTAAAATAATAAACTTATGCTAGTATTTTTGATTTGGGTCGTGCTCATTGCTGAATTCGTTTTACTGCTAAAGTACAAATAACAGTGACTAACGGAAATCGCCTAAATGTTATTGAAATTAGCATGTTTCTGATTGAAAATAACAACATCTTAACGATTAAATGGATCTTGAATCAAAAGTCGCATGAATAATGTAATAAAATTTGAGATGTTGCTCCCACAGAGCTAAATTTCGCGTATCTTTTTAATGGGTGTGACCAGTAATAAATGCACTAAATGTTCATTTCTCTTGATTTTCTCAATAGTTGGCAATGAAACTAGGCAGATCATTGTGAAATAGGTGTGCCGTGAGAATGGATGCTTATTAACAAAATTTTCTTATAATATTAGGCAGATCACTACTAAATCAAATGTAAACCTCATCTGGTCTGTTCCACTGATCTGTCTTATCGAATACAATGAATATGTAGTATTTAACGCGTGGAAGAGTCTAAGCCTCAGCTGGTCTAGGCACAACTAGTCTAAATATAAATAGTGCTAATCTTTCTCCTTTTCCTCGTGCCCTTTCTCAACAGCATCGTGTTTTCTTTTACTCTACCGCGTTTCAGTATGTATAGGTAGCATTCTGTCGAAATCGGCATGTAACTATCGCATGCTAGCGTAAGAATTTAATGTCTCGAAAAGAGAAATTGAAAGAAGCGAAAGGCAGTAAATTCAGCGGATTGTGTTTAACGAATTGTAGTTTTCTTATATAAAAATTAACACCCCATTTTCTTTTTGCTTTTTGTTCTTAAGAAGCGATATAGTTCTTTACAGGAATGTAAGTCTCGGAAAATCTGACATGCCAGAAAATGTCGAAAAACCGTTATAAAGTAAGTGAATCTTTTATGAAGTAAAGAACAGCCGGATTTAGTGGTGTTCATCCTATATAACAGTACATATATATTGTTTATCGGACCTCTAGCCACTTCCTTTTCAATAACTTGACAGTGGCGGTCACATTTACCAATAAATATCATTATCAGTTGAATTACAATATTCGATTACAAAGTAACAAAGACCTCCGCATTGCGGTGGTAACGTGAAGTACGTGCCACTAACATTTTGGATTTAGGTTTGAATCTGATAATTTTCATTTATTTCTTTTTGTTTGCATTTCAACATCACAATTTTAATATGATGTATGGCATATTTTAATTTAGAAATTAACAAAACAGAATAGAACAGAACAGAACAGAACAGAACAGAATTTTATTCAACAAATTTGTCTTGAAAACTGGTTTATCGTCATAGCATTACATAAATACCAATGTACGTACATGTATATGAAAAGAAAGTTAATGTCAATGCATTTTGTTGAGACTTGTGTTTCTGATAAACTCTGTATTGTTTGTAAAAGGGATATAAAGCAAAAGAGTTTGACGACTTTGACAGAGACGAAGTTTAAAAAATATTGAGACTAAAAGGAGATTTGAAATTAAAGAAAGAAATCGCAGCCATGATATGAACCTACAGCTACAATGTTTGTTAACGTGCACAATCAGGTGCAAAAGTTTCTGATGGCTGACCAGTTGCGCCACGTTTTCGATAAAACACAAGTCACTATATTATATTCAAATACGTAAATTGTGTGCAAAATGTTTGATGATAACATATTATACCTGGTTTACCTTTGCAAATAAGTCATATTTGAAAACGCACATTCAAGTTATCCTGTACTAGTAAGCACAGTACTATAACAGAATCAGATTATTCATTATCACAGCAGGTAGAAAATATAGGAGAACACGAGCAATTAATTGCAAAATAGTGAAAAAACAAAACAAACAAACATCTGGGTATCATTCATTGGACAAAGTGTTCTTAAACAAGCTCAAAGCTTTCGACTGAATCCTGTTTGAAATTAATATGTATATAAGTAATTATGCATTTGCAATTATGAAATAAATGAATAGTTTTTAAATTCAAGTGTTGTTCATCCAATAATTTTTACAAATTAATTTTACCAGCAAATCATGAAAACGGACATAAAAATCAAAAAGAGTTTTACAAATAGATCAGAAAGTCAAGCATAATTATCATTAATAATGTAAAGTATAAGTGCTATATTCATAATGTAAATGTAGGGAATATTAGTATTTCTTCGTTGTTTTTGTCTAATAAAGTTACGTTTTGTACAAGTGACACGACTACCAGACGTCTCAAGGCTTTGATTACTTATGGTAGCCATATTACTATTTTGATTGATTTGGAAATGTTTTGTTAATGGTTTTTATCTACATTTTGATTTGTGTCAGTTTTCAGCAAATTAGAAATGTTGCTAACACCTAATAGATGTTTAGGAAACTGAAGTACCTCGGACTTTGTTACTCTGCCACATAAAAGATTTAGTGACCACAGTAATTTTTGCTGTCAATGCGTAAGATAGAATTATGCTGTATAAAGGGTTAACATGCAGGGAATTTTAATGTTATAGTAAAATAAATGTTCATCACTTCTTTCACTGCCCTAACGTCTTGTAGTCACCCTTGCCTTTAAAAGACTGCTTATTATATCAAATGTAAAATAAATTTTCCAAACATTTATTAAATCATTCTGAAAATTGTTATTAAATGTTACGTTGGTATGTTTAGGACATGCATTTTTTAAAGATTAAATTATCTTGTGAGCACGACATCTTATTTCGTGCGAACAACATCTTATCTCGAGCGCACGACCTCTTGCACACTAAATCTTATCTTGAGCGCATGTCATCTTATCTCGAGCGCACGACAAATTTTCTCGTGCCCACGACATCTTACCTCATGCGCACGACAATTTGTCTAGTAACACTTCATCGAGGACTGACAAACATTTCATAACTATTCATAACTTTTTACCACCTTGTAAGGGAGTCAGTGGCGCAGTGGTTAGCAGGTTGGACTACAACGCCAACGGTCCGGGTTCGATTCCCGGTCGCGGCTGATATCCCGATTAGTGTTCAGTGCTAGAAATAAGTTGTTCCATCCATTCCAGGCGACTACCCACGTTAAACAAGAAAGATTTTTTGTCTACAATTTAATTAATACAATCACGTCATTCCGGAAGGCGAAAAGACAACATTTGGCGGGGCGACATTTTGCGGGGCGACGCTCGGCAGGGCGAAACTCCTTGAGGCGACATTCGGCGGGGCGATGTTTGGCGGGGCGACATTCGGCGACAAAAGAAAAATATCTTAATTTTTCTATTACCGTTTTTCTCTCAATAATTAGCATGCCATCTCCTGTAGTTTCCAGCGGTTTTCTTTAAAGTGAAGGAAACGTTTGTCGAATTTACTTGGTCTATAATAGATGAAGAAAAAAATAAATTTTGATATTTCAGCAGGGGAATCTTACATTTGAAACAAGAAATAGCTTTAAAAAGGCATTTGTCATTGGTGGGGATTTAATGTACGGAAAATGTTGGATTGCAGTATAGATAAAGAAGGATAATAAAGTTATTTTTCATACTGTGCATGCTTTCTCGCAAAGTCCTCTTTAACCTGATGAAATTTCAATTAAAACTGTTCCGTGCGACAATCTAACATATTGGAAAGTACGCCTAGGGGAAATCTCGGCCAGATGTTACTCTTCTAACTACAATAAAGCAGTTAGGTATTTTGAAATACAGAGGTACAAGCGTGGGTAAATATAGAATTAAGTCAATATGGGATGTCAATGAAGGGGTCCATTTGTATAATTTACAAGTACTGCCTTGAGCAATCACAATTATAGTTCGACCACGAAATGAAATCCGTATAAACATTTCAAAAGGTATGAATAGCAAAAATCTTGAAATTCAGCAGCAAATTACAAAAAAAATGTTACCAAAATTATATATGAATCCATTACAACAGGAAGAAATGAGAAGAAAATTCGTGTATGCAGTTTTATCTTTTAAATCACTTTTATTTGGCTCGACTTTCTTTTATTTTCTACTAACAACTTTACGTCCCCGTAAAGGGTTGATTGCGGTGGTAATATGATGGTGTATCCTTCACATCTTTACTGAACTAATAAGACAACAAATACAAAATATAGGCCTACCGTTTTTGTATTAAATTGGAACAGTGCCTTCTAAAGTAATTAAACTTTTCTTTCCAGAATAGTTTGGTTCTTTTCTAAACTTTACACAAAATTCAGGTGTTTTAATCCGTCCGTTTATTTCACATTTAACAAAGTACAAGCATTTGCTATGTTTTAATTAAGAAATAATTTATAGCAAACCCATGTTTAAACTCTGTTTGTACATGATGTTCGGTCATACGTCGAGCGTAATAATTTCAGGAGGGCGTAGCCCGAGTGAATTATTTAGTACAACGTATATTAGTAACCGACCGAGTGTATAAATGGTGTTCAAACACAGGTTTTCTATAAATTATTTCGATTCTAACATATCTTTTATTGTAAAATATAGATAAAATATGATAGAACTGTTTGTTGGCGCATGTATGGAGCCAAATGGTAATACCTCTTGCGGATCGTAAATGATGGCGAAATATTCTGCACAGCTGATAGCCAACTCCGTTTGTGTGTGAGTTAATTAAGACAATAATGCTAAGTGACATTTCGTTATAAAGATGTTTTTAAGTACAATATTTGATAAAAGTTGAAAGCACTATTTCTCGATGCGTACATAAGACAACCCGTAGTGTATTGAGATGTACATTTAGGACAACCTTAGATTTTAGCTTCATAAAACAAAGCATATAGAAAGATGTGCTAGTCACCTTTGTGGCATTAAAAGATTTTATGTATTTCAGCCTGTTTCTAATTTTGATTAAAATTTATCATAGAGATTCCGCATCATATGACACAAAGTCATCTCTCACTAGTCCTTGAGCACTAAGACAAACTGACACAATTTTTGCTTTTTTTTTATGACAGTCATAACATTTGATGACCTCGAGTATAATGTTCTAAATACACTCTGGACATTTATAGTGAGAATTTTTTGAAACACTAGCCTTTTTATATCCCCCGCTTAAAGGTGGTGGATGTCTATCCGTCTGTCCGTCTGCAGCCAAGGTTTAGTAACGGCCAGTAACATTAAGCTGATATTTGTGTTTGTATTTACTAGGAGCTGCTACCTTGCATTTTTAAACATCATATATGTATGACTAGAGTTATGACCCTTTAATCAATTAACAACTAATGTTTTCTTTTTGCAGTCATATTTTGATACTTTGCCCCAACGATTACGTGATATTTACAAACATTACTATAAATAGATTTACATAGGCAAATCAACATTTTTGTAACTTGTCAAAATCTAAATATTGAACGGGACCAGGTGTAATTTCTTCGGCGGATAACTATAAATAAAAATTGCTGTTCACCATAAAACTGAATTACGTAACATTCCCGTCATTACTCCACATTTGAGCCGCACCATGAGAAAACCAACATAGTGCGTTTTCGACTAGCATAGATCCAGACCAGCCTGCGCATCCTCGCAATCTGGTCATGATCCATGCTTTTCGCTTTCAAAGCCTATTGCAATTAGAGAAACTGTTAGCGAACAGCATGGATCCTGGTCTGGATCCATGCTGGTCGCAAACGCACTATGTTGGTTTTCTCATGGCGCGGCTCACTTATTTTTAACTCGTTTTTTTTCTCTCACGTTTTAGACTCGTGATGATATTTTCCATCATTTGTTTACGTTTTCTCTGTTTGCGATTTTGACATTATTCGTTCATTACGAAAAAGCAGTTATCTGGCATGACCGAAGGATGCCGAAAAAAGCAGACGGATATTCGAAATAACCGATTAAAGATACGTGGAAAAATCAGGTAGCAAAATATATAAATGTGAAATAGAAAAATAAATATATCGTATATAATTCTAAAAGGTATCAACATAACAGATAATGATTTAAAATTGTTGATAGATTTATTGATGTTACTCACATTACTGAAAATACTATTGTGAAGTGAATCTGGTGTACATCTCTATAGAGGTAGTTTTCTCTTTCATTTCAGAGTCAAGAGCTATCAATACTACATTCCTACCTCGGTATGACCCGAGCGGTCCTAAAGATCTTCTCCTGCTGTCCTATATGCGAAGCGGCTCAACCTTAACTGGGGAACTGTTGAGGGATTCACCGCGAACATTTTTTGTGTTCGAGCCCTTAATTCCACTGGCACCATATCATTATTTTAGCGAGGGATGTGTCTGTAAAATGAGAGACACAAACTGCTGGTGCGTATGAAAACCCAGTTTTAACGTTTGTTTGGTTAGAACATCATCAGCACTTTTGCCATGTTCTCTCAATATTTAATAAGAACATAAAAATGGTGTGTATGAGTTGTAATACGATTAGACGCTCTTAAGACCTAAGAAAAAGTTTTTGCTTAACAGTGTCATACTTACGATTTGATGCAAACGTGCTGAGGGGTCGCTTTGTACACTATTTTACCATTTATGATGGAATTTCTACGAAAACGGCAGTCCCTCGTCAAACTGTACAGAAGTGTTTACATTAATGACAAAGAACTGCACTGAACAAGTGTTTGTGGCTAGAAGAGTACACATGTGGGCTCTTGTCTCACTGGCTGTTTTCCTTCAAACGTGAATGAATATGGGAAAACTCATTAGAAAACTTACCGTAATGTAGTCAGCCGGCCATATTTATCCACCGTTTCTGCGACGAATCCTCCACCGCCGCGGCGTTAGAGCCACCGCTTCCACGAAAGCTATGGCCAATGTGCTATTAAGTAGAAGCTATTTATACTGGTGACCTAACTGACAAATATTCTTATACATGTAAATTCATTTAGACCTTTTTCGTTTCAATGTTTGAATTTTGTTTAATTTCAGCACTGACAATGCTGAAGTGCGCATAAAAGAAGCCCTAGACACCGTGCATAATATTTTCTCGTGCAATATAAGAGCGGTATCAAAAGTTGTCATTGACGAAATTTTGAAGCAAAATAAATCCGGACAAGCTTGGTACCGATATGGATTGTGTTTAAAAAGAAACAAATATGAAAAGAATAAATCTATTGCTGAGACTGAATGTTTGGCAGATATTGAAAATGATTGCAATAAGGCAGACACGAGAGTATCTAAAATTGTACGACTTGGTTTTCAAAGTGCTGAAAAATTGCTTCAAAAACTACCTAAATTAAAAATTCTGCTGCTCTTCAGAGATCCACGTGGTATAGTAAATTCTCGGATTAAAACCCACTGGTTTCCAGTGAAAGAAAACGAAACGGAAGTTGTCCATAACAACATAAATAGTCTCTGCAACAAAATGCAAAACGATTGGCACACATTTGGGAAAAGTGAGTGGCTACTTCGGACACGAATAACGCTTAAGAAAATAGAAGATTTGATATCTGATAATAAAATGTTTGATATTTTTAAATACATAAACAAAAATGTGACGACTGAGGATGCGAATAGAATACAGGCTATCACAAAGCAAAAGAAAAATTTATTCCGAGATTGGGCGTCCGAGATTAGAACTGATTACAGAATGCAAACAGAAATAAAATGTAAATCTATTCTCAAATTTTATGGATACACGTGAAATGTTCACAGTCATAGGGAAAAATTCAACTGGCATAGCGATACTCTTTACTCAAAATTAAATATAACAGCAGTTAGTATGGTCATTATTTGACTGCTTGGATATGGCGATGACATTTGGCATAAACTTACAGCATATGACATAGTCAGTAGAGTGTTAAAACTTACACCATCACACTATCTGCTGCAGTAGCAGGAAACAAGTGAAGTGAGACAAATTGTTGTTCATAAGCTGCGTTCATTGACTATAATATAATCTGGAAAGTTTATCCCTCGAAAGCATCGAGAACAAAGCAAACAGTGAAAATTGCAGACTCGGTTTGATTGAGTCTGTTCATGAGCAGTAATGGAAAGTGCAACACTGCCCACGCCCCCTTGCACCGGCTTAAGCAGTATTCAATTTTCAAAACTAAGTGAGTTGAAATCAATGATCCCGAAGTACCAGAAAATATAACAACACTGAGATGAAGTCGGGGCGACTTTTTACGGCCGCCACACAGCCCTTAACACTTAGGTTTAATAGTAGAGAGGTGAAAAATAATAAATATATATTATATATGAAATATTGCTGAATTCGTTTTAACTGCTACTCGGAAAATCTGATATGCTAGAAAATGTCGAAAAAAACGTTATAAAGTAGTGAATCTTGTAAGAAGTAAAGAACAGCCGGATTTAGTGGTGTTCAGTCTATATAACAGTACAATCATGTATATTGTTTACCGGACCTCCAGCCACTTCATTTTCGATAACTTGACAGTGACGGTCACATTTATTAATAAAATATCAAATATCAGTTGAATTACAGTATTTGATTACAAAGTAACAAAGACCTCCGCATTGCGGTGGTAACGTGAAGTACGTGCCACTAACATTTTGGATTTAAGTTTGAATCTGATAACTTTAGTTTATTTTTTATGTTTGCATTTCAGTATAACAATTTTAATATGATGTATGGCAAGGCAAATTTTAATTTAGAAATTATCAAAACAGAACAGAACAGAACAGAACAGAATAGAACAGAACAGAACAGAACAGAACAGAATTTTATTCAACAAAGTCTTGAAAACTGGTTTATCGTCATAGCATTACATAAATACCAAGGCACGTATAAGAAAAGAAAGTTAAAGTCAATGCATATTGTTGAGACATGTGTTTCTGATAAACTCTGTATTGTTTGTAAAATGGATATAAAGCAAAAGATTTTGACGACTTTGACAGAGACGAAGTTTAAAAAATCTTGAGACTAAAAAGAGATTTGAAACTAAAGAAAGAAATTGCAGCCATGGTATGAACCTAATGTTTGTTTATGTGCACCATCAGGTGAAAAAGTTTCTGATGGCTGATCAATTGCGCCACGTTTTCGATAGAACACAAGTTACTATAATATATTCAAATACGTAAATTGTGTGCAAAATGTTTGATAATAACATGGCGCAGTGGTTAGCAGGTTGGACTACAAGTTGGACTACAAGTTACAACAACAGCGGTCCGGGTTCGATTCCCGGTCCGCGGCTGATATCCCGATTAGTGTTTCAGTCTGGTGATTTACTTAAATTGGTACTGTTTCCAGCAGTATCTGTCTAGACTTATGCGAAGGAGGTAAATATGACGCCTGCCGTGGGTACGGCTAGAAATAAGTTGTTTCCATCTATTCCTGCGACTACCCACGTTAAACAAGAAACTTTACCTTTTTATCTACAATTTAATTAATAAAGAATGTTTCTCATTGCAGAGTTGGGCAGTCGTTTCTGCGCATGCGCGGAGTTATTAACCATTGAGCGCACAGCAAAATTACTCTTTTTTTTTGCATGTCCGCACGCATTTAGTGTATAAAATGCATAATAAACTGACTAGAGGTTAGGGTTAGTATCACCATGGTTACAAAATATATACATTTAAGATATTTTCTTTCAAATTTAGTTAATCCGTCATACCGGAGTCTGTAATATATCATAGGTGCACCAACTCTTTATTTATCACAGCCATTATAAAATCGCCTCATTCCGGACGGCGAAAAGGTAACGTTTGATGTTACTCTTCTAACTGCAATAAAGCAGTCAGGTATTTTAAAAAACAGAGGTACAATTGGGGGTAAATATAGAGTTTAAGTCTATATGGGATGTCAATGAATTCCATTTGTATAATTTATAAGTACTGCCTTAAGCAATGTCAATTATAGTTCGACCTCGAAATGAAATCTGGATAAACAGTTCAAATTGTTTGGATAGCCAAAATCTTGAAACTCAACAGCAAATTAGCAAACATGTTACCAAAATTATATATGAATCCGTTACAACAGGAAGAAGTGAGAAAGTGTATGGACTTTGATCTTTTAAATCACTAACGCATTTTCCTTTGAAATTCCCTTTTATTTGGATCGGCTTTCTTTTTTTCTACTGGCAACCTTTGTGGCTTGACGCGCACGAAATTGAGTGTCTACGTGCCTGTAAAGGGTAGGTAATAATGGACGGATTGATGGTGTATCCATAACATGTTTACTGAACGAATAAGACAACAAATACAAAATATACCGTTTTTTTGTATTAAATTGGAAAAGTGTCTTTTAAAGTAATTAAACTTTTCTTTCCAGAATAGTTTGGTTCTTTTCCAAACTTTACATAAAAATTCAGATGTTTTAATCCGTCCGTTTATTTCACATTTAACAAAGTACGAGCATTTGCTATATTTTAATTAAGAAATAATTTGTAGCAAACCCGTATTTAAACTCTATCTATACATGATGGGCGGTCATACGTCGGGCGTAATAATTTCAGGAGGGCGTGGCCCGAGTGAATTATTTCGTACAACGTAGGCCTATACTAGTAACCGACCGAGTGTATAAATAGTGTTCAAACACAGGTTTTCTATAAATTATTTCGATTCTAATATATCTTTTATTGTAAAATTTAGATAAAATATGATAGAACTGTTTATTGGCGCATGTAATGAGCCAAATGGTAGGTCGTTACGCTCATTTGTTTATACACGGACCGGAAATGGTAATACATCTTGCGGATCGCACATGATGGCGAAATATTCTGCACAGGTGATCACCAACTCCGTGTGTGTGTGTGAATTAATTAAGACAATTATGCTATGTGACATTTCGTTGTAAACATGTTTTTAAGTAAAATATTTGATAAAAATTGAAAGCGCTATTTCTCGATGCGTACATGGCGCTAAATATCACGTCGACGTGACGTCAACATAATATCGTTGTAAGGATTAAAGCATTATTAGTCATATCAAAATAGTAATTACTTTGTGCTATTTTACACGATTTGGGCAGGAATTGGAGTAATATAGCAGAGACAACATCTTATGTGATATATTGCGACGGTTCTTCTCTGTATGTATTGAGTTAGTCCCAATCCGTGACTCGAGTTAGTTACCTCCCCTGACGGTCGAGACTGAAATGAAATGAAAGTGCTAATTACGTCACACGAGTTGGACTAGTATTGAATATACCAGTATGATATTCCCATGCCACCTTTATGACACCGTATTTACTATCTAAAAGTTCAGTTGACTACTATTCATAAAATTTTTAAGTAAAACAATTAAATAGAAATAGTTAAGGCGAAATAAAAACGTGTAAATACTAGTACTTTTCATAACAATCAGTTTTTTTTTCATTTACATTTAATTCAGTTAGCTTTGACGATAATCCCGATAGATCAATATTCTGAGCAAACCAATTAAAATACACTCGGTGCAAAAAAACAACATCTGTATAGAGAGAATCCTTTGTGAAAATCTGACTGATACACATATATCAAGTTATATTTCGCAATAAAAGCATGCATAGCC
The DNA here is from genome assembly GCF_021730395.1 of Mercenaria mercenaria. Classification (NCBI taxonomy): domain Eukaryota; kingdom Metazoa; phylum Mollusca; class Bivalvia; order Venerida; family Veneridae; genus Mercenaria; species Mercenaria mercenaria. Next base: position 8,730,739 of record NC_069378.1, read on the forward strand.
GGATTGTTTAAAACAAGCAAGCAGTAAGTACCTTTCTTAGAAAATTAGCACCACCTTAATGCTTATATAGCTCATCACCATTAATTTTATAAATAGGATAGTTTAAGAAGGGTAAAATAGTTTTTGTAAATACGGCGATAATCGCACGTAGTCGGGCATGTCAATTTGTTCTTAACCTTTACCCTGCTAATTTCCGACATGGACTGGTCCATCATTCAATTTAGGCAATACTATTTATTTTTTCGAAGGGGTTTTCACTGAAAAATTACTGACTAAAAAGTCGCAAAGAGCCAGCAGGCTAAAGGTTGAATATCCAAAGTACCAAAATGAATACAGTGACAATTCAAGTAAGAGCATTAGTGCCAGGTAGATTTTATTTAAAAACACGAAATCTTAGCTTCGGGCTAAACATTTACAGGTTCATAATGTATAGTCGCAAAGAGCCAGCAGGCTAAAGGTTGGATATCACGCTTTTCCACGGAACACGCACATATAAAAAGGTGTTAATAACAACACGTGAGCGCGAGAATCTCTCTGTTAATACAAGTTTTCCGCCTTGTCGATAAATTAAGAAAACAATTAACATGTATACGATTATCTTCACACTCTTTAGAAATTGAAATAGGTAGATACAATAATGTTGACAGACAAAACAGATTGTGCAAATTATGTTCACAAAATATGATAGAATCTGAATACCACTTTATCTTATGCTGCCCTCTGTATCATTGTGTCAGATTAAAGTATCTAGGTCGATGTTCCTGGCCTAGCATACAAAAATTCAATGCATTAATGTCAACACAAAATAGAACACGGTTGCTAAATATTGCAAGATTTGTGAAAGAAGCGCTATGCTTACGTAAAAATACTCTTGAAAACTGATTTTGATATGTCTACTGATCGTTAATTGTATTTGTGCGTTTATGTGCTTTTGCTGTTTGTAAATTGTCTTGTGTATATATTTGTTGTCTTTGCCATAAGTTATCACTATTGTAAATGGCAAAAGGCAAATGTTTTGCCGATTGCTAATAAACTTGTAACTGAAACTGTTAAAACACCTCCGAAAAGTGACAAGAACAGAAGTTTTATGCCAGAATTCCCGTTTATAACGTTATTTTTTATTTTCAGGCGTCAAAGATTCAAAATGAGAAAAGAAGAAATAATTGACTTCATATCGTCACACAGGAGACAGTTGCAGTTCTATTTCATACTTACTGTCATATGTGTTGGGCTGTTCTGTAGCCTTTCGAACATAGGTATACTACCTGTCATTTCATTTTTATCTGCTCGGTTGAAATACATTTACCCAGTTGGCCTTTAAAAGGTCTATGGTTCAATACAAAAACGAGCCCGGACTGTGTTAAAATTCTATGCAATTCACTCATCGTCAACATCATATGAAACGAGGTCCATTCTCACTAGCCGTCGAGCACATTATCTCCGCTGATAGCTCTTATCTTCTCTACTTCTGAAGACTTACTGACACAATTCTCGCTTTCTTACGACAGAATAGGAACTTTTGATAACATTCAATGACCTCGTACTCGTAGTCAGGCAAACAAGGATTGAACAAATTAACAACGTATAATGTCCTAAATGCGCTCTAGACATTTTAAATAACTATCCTTTTTACACGCCCCTCTCCCCACTAAAAAGTGATGGGTATTATCTTTTCGATGTCTATCCTCCTGTCCTTCTATCCGTCTATCTTTCTAAAGCCATAGTTTAGCAATGGTAAGTCACATTTGTGTTTCTTTTTACTCGGAGGTTCTACCTTGCATTTTTGAGCATCATATTAGTATTACCCTTCAATAAATTAACAACCACATGTTTTTCCTTTGGAACCATATTTTGGTAACGGTTAATCGATTTGAGTTGATATTGATGTGTATATTCAGAGCTGATACTCTGCATTTATCAGATTAAATCAATATGACCACCAGAGTTACAGCCCTTTAATTAATTAAGAGCTCCGCCATTATAGATAATAATTTCTATTTTTTGACAGTTTTATTGATGGTACTCACATTAAAGTGATATTGTGAAGTACAGCTGATGTACACCTCTATAAAGGTAGTTTTCTTCTTTATTTCAGAGTCAAGAGCTATCAATACCACACCCTTACCTCAGTATGACCCGAGCGGTCCTAAAGATCTTCTCCTGCTTGCGAATATGCGAAGCGGCTCAACCTTAACTGGGGAACTGTTGAGGGATTCACCACGAACATTTTTTGTGCATGAGCCCTTAAAGTCACTGGCACATATGCATTATTTTACCGAGGGACGTGTCTGTAGAATGATTGACACAAACTGTAGGTGCGTATGAAAACCCAGTTTTAATGTTTACATCAACAACATTGTTGCCATTTTCTCTCATTATTTACAAAGAAAATGGAAATGGTATGTATGACTTGTAAATACGATTATCGCTGTCTAGACCTAAAAAGGTAAAATCTTGTTATTCAGTTGACGTGTTACTTATTCTATTACCTACGGTGTTGACTTCACGTTTCACTATTCCCATTTCCTACTTCTGATTCCTCTTTCTTATTATACACATTTAAACATATAGAAACTATGAAATGAGAAGTGAGAAATTCACCAAATCTCTCTTAGAATTTACATAACCCCTACTTTTCTCTTCATTTTATATCAGTTTTATCATAACTATTTAAAATGAGGCAAGGATTTGTTCTCTGAAAGGGTTTAGCTATGTTTGGTAGCTCTTTAAAAATGTCAGTTTTATATAGAATATATAGGGAAAACTATTTACTTGTTTGTGACCTATTAGAAAATGTGGGCAAAAATTGAGAATTGGCCAGATATTGATATAAATGGACTAGTTTGGTCAGATTGTGGTACAAAATGAGCATTTCATTGCAATTTTGCTACAAAAATTGTTAAAAAAAAAAAAAAAAAAAAATCACATTTTAACAGTTTTGGGTGTATTTAAAAAAAAGCAAAATGAACATTTACACACTAAATTTTGCCTATTTATAGCTTTCAGAGGGGACCATTGGTATATTTCAAAGTGTTAATGTGTAATTTGCTTGCAAATTATAGTGAAAATTTATAAAATAGGGCAAAAACCAGCTCAAGTTAGAAGAATTGGTTAAAAAATATGTCGCGATATCAATTTTGAAGGAAAATTGACGCAGAGACACGCATTACTGAAAATGCCATAAAACCTTGAAAATTTATTTAATCAAACTGAAACTTGATATTTTTAATGCAGATATGTTACTGGTACTACACAAATGAAATTGAGACTATTACAGAAAACCACCTTTTCTTATAATGTAATTGTTGAACAAGTGAGTCATATTTTTAAGGGTTATTCTGCCCCGCCCCGTCACGTGGCTATATTACAATCTCTAATTATGTCACTTTATGTCCCGCTAATTTAAGCAGAAGTCATATCATATTGTACCTATATTGTCCACCACATAGAATTAGAATTACTATCTATTTATATCTACAAACTGTCTCCGTTAAAAAAAAATCATGTAAATGTTTGTTTCAGTATTGCTATATATATACACCCATATTTTTGTCAATATAATAAATCATGTTGTTCTCATGTATACATGCTGTAGAACCTGATTGTAAATAAAAGTATCTGTCTGTCTTTAAATATCTGACTTGATCTGCTGTGCTTTTCTAAAAGTGCATGAAAAATTAAAAGGAAAATGTAGTTTTTGCAAGGTAGTGTTACGGATATTCTGAAATTCCGAACATCTTCTTTTATGCATGTGTATAAATAGAAGCTATTTATATTGGTGACTTATGTGACAAATATTCTTATGACTTCATTAAGACCTTTTCTCTTCAACGTTTGAATTTGTTTCATTTCAGCACTGACAAAGCTGAAGTGCGCATAAAAGAAGCCTTAGACACCGTGCATAATATTTTCTCGTGCAATATAAGCGCGTTATCAAACGTTGTCATTGACAGAATTGTGAACACAAATAAATCCGGACAAGCTTGGTACCAATATGGACTGTGTTTAAAAAGAAGCAAATATGAAAGGAATAACTCTATTGCTGAGAAATGTTTGGCAGATATTGAAAATGATTGCAAGAGGGCAGACACGAGAATATCTAAAATTGTACGACTTGATTTTCAAAGTGCTGAAAAATTGCTCCAAAAACTACCTAGATTGAACATTCTGCTGCTCTTCAGAGATCCACGTGGTATACTGAATTCTCGGATTAAAACCCACTGGTTTCCGGTGAAAGAAAACGAAACGGAAGTTGTTCATAACGTCATAAATAGTCTCTGTACCAAAATGCAAAACGATTGGCACACGTTTCTGAAAAGTGAATGGCTACCTCGGACAAGAATAACTCTTAAGAAAATAGAAGATTTGATATCTGATAATAAAATGCTTGATATTTTTGATTACATAAACAAAAATGTGACGACTGAGGATACGAATAGAATACAGGCTATCACAAAGCAAAAGAAACGTTTATTCCGAGACTGGGCGTCCGAGATTAGAACTGATTACAGGATGGAAACAGAAATAAAATGTAACCCTATTCTCAAATTTTATGGATAAATTTGATAAATTATTAATAGTAACTAGTCATTTGTGTGAAGCGATAGAATATTTTATCAATTTCTTGTTTTTCTAGGGATTGATTGATTAAAATAATAAACTTATGATAGTATTTTTGATTTTGGTTGTGCTCATAAATTGCCAGTTCGTTTTACTGCTAAAGTACAAATAACAGGGACTAACGGAAATCGCCGATAAAATTTCATAAAACCGAGTAAGAGCTATATGATGCAATATACTCGTACACTGGTAACACAGTTATAAGGGGCACTACATGTTTTTTGCCGGTAGCCAATTTACTATTTTGATTAATTTGATTTGGAAATATTTTCATCGATGTACAAAATATTTCGATTCGTGTCAGTTTTCTGCAAATTGGGAATGTTGCTAACTCCTATTAGATGTTTAGGAAACTTAAGTACCTGGGACTTTGTTACTCTACCACATAAAAGATTTAATAACAGTAGTAATTTTTGCTGTTTTTTTTACTAGCAACTCAATGCTGTAAAGGGTCAACATATAGGGAATTTGAATATAATAGTAGAATGAATGTTCACCATTTCTTTCACTGCCCTTACGCCTTGTAGTCCCGAAGGCGAAAAGACAACGTTTTGCGGGGCGATTCTCGGCGGGGCAACGTTTGTCGGGGCAACATTTGGTGTGGCGAAATCCGGTGAGGCGAAATTCGGCGGGGCGGCGTTTGGCGGGGCGACATTCGGTGACAAAAGAAAAAAATAACTTGCAAGAGCAAAGCGTGACTTAATAAATCACCAGCAGTGGGTGTTGCTGTACAATCCGCATGTGGAAATAGTGTACCTCAACCACCCCAAACAAATGCCCAAAAGAATTTTCCGCAATTTCCATGTTCATCTATGATGAAGAATCCTTTTCCATTGTTCACTGGCAACACTTTAAATGGGGCCCGGTCAATTTTCACTTTGAAAGCAGGAGCTCAAAGTCTGTGACACATAAACGGATTGCCGTCTATACTCAGGACACATCCAGATCAGGTTCCTCTTCACCCGAACCTCAGAGGTGAAAGAGAATTAAATACGTTTCAGACTCGAGTGAATAAACTAGCATGTACATGACAGAAACTAAACTAAGTGTCATCGACTCAGACTAGTAACGTTTTATTCACAGTTGAGCAACTCACCACATTGTTAATATCTTCCCTTTAGCATGGTACCTGGATCAGTAACATCTGTTGTCATATTGTATTTAAGGAAAAAATCGACTGAAAATTCAATGAGTTTTTCTCGCTGCAAAAGTAAAATCAAATATGGCAGATCGATTGTGTATTGATTCACGGTCAATGTATTTATCCGCATTTGATTACGGAATGTAGTCGATAAAAGTGAATCCCTTTTCAAATTCATCAGTAAGCATAAAATAAAAAGAACATTTGTTTGTTTTACGTGGATATGGAATATATCTCATCTCGAAGTGATGCAATTTTTATATTTTCACTCGAGCTACGCGCTAGTGAAAATATTTAAAACGCATCACTTCTCGATGAGATATATTTCATATCCACGTAAAACAAACAAATACCCTCTATTTATAGCAGGTAACATCGATATGTAATACTTTTCCATTGCACCGAAATGCAAGGTAAACAAATGATGTCCATTCGTCAGTTTACATTCTATAACTGGTTGTTTCCCTTCAGTAAAGAAGTATCCATCACGCTGTTCAGTTGTTGCATCTGTATCTCTTATATGTTTGACGTCGTGGAGTGAAATAAAGACATTACACAATTTTAGCATAACACTACCGTAGCAAAAGCTTTGACGTTGACGTCGGTCAAAGTAAGGGAAACGTTTGTCGAATTTACTTGGTCTGAAAAGGTAAAGAAAAAATAAACTTTAATATTTTAGCAGAAGCTTACATTTGAAACAAGAAATATCTTTAAAAAGACATTTGGCATTGGTGGGGATTTAATGTAAAGAAAATGTAGGATTGCAGTATAGATAAAAAAGGATAATAAAGTTATTTTTTATACTGTGCATGCTTTCTCGAAATGTCTTCTTTAACCATATGAAGTTTCAATAAAAATCGCCATGTTCCCATGAAGTATGTAAACTGCATCACACTAGTATTTTATTCACCCCAGGATTTTCAGACAAATTTTTCAATGTTTTAGATAACCATGACAAATAAAGTTTCTATAATTTCAATGAATGTTCAGGGTTTGGGTGACAGAGGTAAACGCAAAGATGTTATTTATTTTTTGAAAGGTAAAAAGTACTCTGTATGTCTGTTACAAGGCACTCATTGTACAAATAAAGAGGAAAAGTATATACGCTCTGTTTGGGGCTATGAGTCATACTTTTCTAATTTTACTAGACAGTCAAGAGGCGTAGCAATATTTATCAACAATAATTTTGATTGCAAAGTGAATAATGTTGAGCAAGATGAGGAAGGAAATTTACTTATTCTAAACTGCAAAATATGTGATATCACTCTAGTAAATATTTATGGACGTAATAGAGATAATTCCATTTTTTATGACGTGGTGTCAGAGAAAATGTCAAAGTTTGAAAACTCTTTATATATTCTTGCTGGGGACTTTAACTCGATTCTTAATCCAGATATAGATTGTTTCAATTATTTACACTTAAACAATCCAAATGTACGTGATAAGCTACACAGTATAATATCAGAGTTTAATTTAATGGATTGTTGGAGAGAAAATAACATTGAAAAAATGGTCCGAGAGCTCACGGACTTTTATTGCAACAATTGAGGCCAAAAGAAATTTATACTTTTTTGGAAACAGTATTTCACATCCTCCATGAAAACCCATTTCTTAAGTGTCAAAGCCGTGCCTATCTAAATTTTGTTCACTTATGTTTGTGATAGGGGAGGTAAAACTCACTTGTAAAAATATTAGGGGGTAGGGTAAAGTTTACGTCTACAAGTTGCTTCACTGTTTAATTACAGTAACTATCTTATTGTCAGTAAATGTATAATTGTCAAACAATGACAGCAATAAGAAATTCATCAAAAAGGACTGAAGGGCAAACTGGATATTCAAGGTCAAAGGTCAGATTTATGTTAAAATCACAAAAATTGGCACATTTGAAATTTATTTTTATTCTTAAAAAATAGTTTGTTATCATAAATCACTCATCTTTATTTATGTAATGTGAATATATCAGCCAAAATCAGAAATGCAAATTTTATTGCAAAAAGTCAAGGTCAACCCTGATAATTGTAGGTCAAAGTTCATTTTCATGCAAAAATGTGAAAATTATTATCTTTACTTTTTTTAATCTGCTTAATATGTCTTCACATTATTAGTCACTGAAGTTAATTCGTTTTAATGTTTGTATGTCAGGCAACGTCACCAGTGCAGATGTAACCCCAAATCTGCCAAGAGTAAAGCTAATATCAAAGGTCAAAGGTCAAATTTGTGTTAAAAATTGCACGAATAGCTTCCTGTTTGAAATATAACAGATATGTTTTCATCATTATAAGTAATTGCTCGTGGTTTATTTTAGTGTATATATGTCTCACAATGTCAATAAAGAAGATATCGTCTAAAGGCAGACAAGTTCAAATGTAATATTAAGGGTCAAAGGTCATTTTCAAGTAAGAGAATGATAATATAGCTCTTTTACTTTTCTCTTTTTTGACAATTTCCTGTCGCTCTAGTCAATGATATCTGTTCATTTTAATGTATAGATGTTAGGCGATGTCTTGTATGCACATATAATTTCAAAACATTCAAGTTCAACCATAATATGAAAGGTCAAAGGTCAAAAAGTGAGTAAAATGTTGCAATAATATCACCTATTTGTAATATTTTTTATTGTTTAAATGTATTTGTTTTGTCATTTCAGTAACTGATCGTTGTTCATTTTACTGTATATATCTCAGACGATGTCATGGAAGAGAAAATAAGTCAATGTCAAACCTGGTATTAAAGGTCAGGGGTCACTTTTGTGTAAAAGATCAAATGTAGCATACTTACTCATTACTTTTTTCAAAAATAGCTTTTTGTTATAATTCACTGTTAGAAATTTATTTTAATGTATACATGTCAAGCAAGGTCAGCAATGTAGGTTTTGTCCTAATAAGTCGAAGCTAGTCCTTTTTATCAAAGGTCAAATATCAAATTTGTGTGAAAATTCAGAAAAACAGCACGTTTGCAATGATTTTTCTTTATTATTTTAGGGTATTTTTGTCAACACTAGTAACTGATCATTATTCATTTTAAAGTATATATAACAGGTGATAACAATCTTCCTTAATTACGAAAAATTTAGTCAGTGTAAATCCTGACATTAAAGGTCAAAGGAGAGCGTCTTCAAGAAACTTGCCATTATGAAAAAATGGCTTGAACAAGTTGGGGAGCAAATGAAAAGATCCTACGGCAAGTCTACACAGGCACCGAATGGCCCATAGCAGAGTAAGCATCCACCTCATGGGTAACTGCTTCCATAACCAGTAAAGATAAACTGGACAACGTTCAAAATTCAGGCCTGAGGATAAGTCTTTGAGCAATGTAAACAACTCCAATAAAGGAAATGAAAAAGACATCCAACCTTGAGCCATTAGAGACAAGACGAGAGTACAAAGCCCTTAGGCAGGCAGAGAAGGCAAAGAGACTACAATCACACCCACTCTATTCAAAACTCGAGAGCAGAATAAAGAACAGACTGAAACGACAGAGTCTCAACCATATCGTCAAAGGACTGCAGAAAGGAAAAGCAGAAGCACTGGACACAGAGGCAGAGCCGCCTGTGCCCGGTGAATGGGTTCCTAGACAATGTGCTCCAAAGATCAGACTGGAGGTGCCAGGAGTAGAAGAAAAGGGAAAAAGAACATCAGGCTCACCAACAATCGTTTACACTAGAAATGATCAATGACCGCTATCCAGCATACTCTTGGATCCAAGCATATACCGATAGATCAGTGGAAAATGAATGCTGGGAGTGGTGCCTACACCAAATTCTCTCACACTCTGTCATCCAGTCGGCAAGAGATTCTCCAACTTTAGAGCCGAGACGCAAGCCCCCATTTCGGCCACACCCCAACTGTATGAGCGAGGAGAAAAGGTACAAAGTATTGTTTTCCTAACAGACTCCAAGTGAGCTCTTCAGGCTCTCTCAGCAGGTCCATCAGACATCTTAACGAGACAGCTGTTGGAAATGTGGGCATAGCCGAAAATGAAGCTGCGGACGAACTTTGCAAAGGAAGCAACCAATAAATACAGTCCCAAGCCTCCAACTTCCTACAGAGAATCTCAGATTCTGCTAAAGAATAGATTTGCGTCAGACTAGAAGAACATAAGTGATGGAGGCTACCTGCCCAATAATAACGGTCTACACAAGCTAATCCGAGAAAGCCAAACAACTACCCTCCGTTAGTGCACTGGACACTGTGGCCTGAGAAAACATATGAAGAAGCGGGGTGTTGCAAAGACACCAAAATGCCAGTGCGTATCAGAGGAACAAATACCATTACACATCCTGCAAAGCGGTTTCTATCTGGAAGAAGTACGCCAGTAGGTTTGGCCCACAGACATCCCATATGAGACCAGGCTGTGGGGAGATGCCAGCGACCTGCAGAACCGGTGCAGTTCACTGCCGCATCTAGTGTCAAAGCCATGCCTATATTTTGTTCAGGAAATTTGATGTAGGCACCACTCCCAGCATTCTGAACTGCTTTTTCCACTGATCCATCTGTTTATGCTTGGATCCAAGATTGTGCTGGATAGCGGTCATTGATCATTTCTAGCGTAAGAGATTGTTGGTGAGCCTGGTGTTGTTTTCCCTTTTCTTCTACTCTTGGCACCACCAATTTGATCTTTGGAGCACATTGTCTAGGAACCCATTCATCGGGCACAAGCGGCTCTGGTAATGGTAGTCTCTTTGCCTTCTCTGCCTGCACAAGGGCTTTGTACTCGCGTCTTATCTCTAATGGCTCAAGGTTGGCTGTCTTTTCCATTTCTTTCATTGGAGTTGTTTATCCTCAGGCCTAAATTTTGAACCTTGTCTAGTTTATCTTTACTGATTTTGGAAGCAGTTACCCATGAGGTGGATGCGTGCTATGCTATGGGCCGTACGGTGCCTGTGTAGACTTACCGTAGGATCTGCTCCCCAACTTGTTCAAGCCTTTTTTCATAACGGCGAGTTTCTTGAAGACCCTCTCCCTTGACCTTTAATGTCAGGTTTGACCTTGACTAATTTTTGATAATCAAGGAAGAATGATATCATCTGTTATATATACTTTAAAATGAATAATGATCAGTTACTAGTGTTGACAAAAATACCTAAGACAAATCATTAAAAACATGCTGTTTTTGCGAATTTTCACACAAATTTGACCTTTAACCTTTGATAAAAGGGTTGGCTTTGACCTTTTAGGGAAAACCTACATAGCTGTCCTTGCTTGAAATGTATACATTAAAATAAATTGCAAAAAGTGAATTATAACAAGAAGCTATTTTTAAACAAAGAAATGAGTAAGTATGCTACGTTTTGATCTTTTACAGAAAAATGACCCATGACCTTTAATACCAGGTTTGACCTTGACATACTTTCTCTTCCATGACATCGTCTGACATATATACAGTAAAATGAACAACGATCAGTTACTGAAATGACAAAACAAATACTTTTAAACAATAAAAATTGTTACAAATACGAGATATTATTGCAACATTTTACTCACTTTTTGACCTTTGACCTTTCATATTATGGTTGAACTTGAATGTTTTGAAATTATATGTGCATGCCAGACATCGCCTAACATTTACATATTAAAATGAACTGATATCATGGACTAATATCGAAAAGATATTGTTAACAAAGAGAAAAGTTAAAGAGCTTTTTTTTCATTCTTTTACTTGAAAATGACCTTTGATCCTTAATATTACATTTGAACTTGTCTGATTTTAGACGATATCTTTATTACTGGCATTGTGAGACATATATACATTAAAATAAATCACGAGCAGTTACTTATAATGATGAAAACATATGTGTTATATTTCAAACAGGAAGCTATTCATGCCATTTTTCACACAAATTTGACCTTTGACCTTTGATATAAGCTTTACTCTTGGCATTTTCGGGGTTACATCTGCACTGGTGACTTTGCCTGACATACAAACATTAAAACGAATTAACTTCAGTGACTAATAATGTGAAAACATATTAAACTGATTAGAAAAAGTTAAGGCAATAATGTTCACTTTTTTGCATGAAAATGATCTTTGACCTTCAATTATCAGGGTTGACCTTGACTTTTTGCAATAAAATTTGCATTTCTGATTTTGGCTGATATATACGCATTACATGAATAAAGATGAGTGACTTATGATAACAAACTATTTTTTAAGAATAAAAATAAATTTCAAATGTGCCAAATTTTGTGATTTTAACATAAATCTGACCTTTGACCTTGAATATCCAGTTTGCCCTTCAGTCCTTTTTGATGAATTTCTTATTGCTGTCATTGTTGGTCATATATACATTTACTGACAATAAGATAGTTACTGTAATTAATCAGTGAAAAAACTTGTAGACGTAAACTTTACCCTACCCCCTAATATTTTTACAAGTGAGTTTTACCTCCCCTGTCACAAACATAGGTGAACAAAATATAGATAGGCACGGCTTTGACACTTAAGAAATGGGTTTTCATGGAGGATATGAAATATTGTTTCCAAAAATGTATAAACTTCTTTTGGCCTCAATCGTTGCAATAAAAGTCCGTGAGCTCTCGGACTAAAAGGGAATATACAGTCATGGTTTAGACAGAATCCAACCAAAAAAGCACGTCTTGACTTTTTTCTGATCTCAGATAATTTATATACTGACCTTGATGATATCTTATTTCTACCTGGATATCGTACTGATCACTCACTATTTTTTATGTCATTAGAATTTGGTAAATTTGAAAAAGGTTTGTCCTACTTGAAATTCGATAACTCCCTACTAAGGGATGAAACATATAAATGAAGTTTTAAAAAATCATTCTAGAAAGAAAACTACAGTATGTAATTGACACCCCAGAAAATAATGAGGATATAGATAATATACCTCTTCAAGAAATAAGATTCAAAATTAATGATCAGTTATTATTTGACATAATGTTGCTAAATATCAGAGGAATAACAATAAGCTATGCCTCACATAAGAAAAAAAACACCAGAAATTAATAAGGAAGAAATTTTTTTAAAAGAAATTGAGAAAATTGAAAAGGAAACAAACATAGATTATAAATTATTAGACAATAAAAGAAGAGAGCTGGCGGAATTAAGAAAGAAAACAATTGGATGGGATTTTCATACGATCAAAAGCTAAATGGATACATGAAGGAGAGAAACCTACACGTTACTTTTGCAATCTTGAAAACAGAAACTATATTTCAAAACTTATGAACTCTTTTATTTCTGAAAAAAGGTGATATTTTAAAAACACAAGTCGAAATTCTTGCCGAAACAAAGCGTCACTATGAATGTTTATACAAAGTGAAAGAAACAGAAAATATTTCTTTAAATGTAACATTGGGAGATTTAGAAGTACCTAAACTTTCAGAAAATGATAAGCAATCTATTGAGGGGGCTCTCACATACAATGAAATGTTGAACTCTTTGAAGCGTATGTCAAACAGTACAAGTCCTGGAAATGATGGTTTTACAGTGGATTTTTTAAAATTCTTTTGGAATGATATTGGTACATTACTTGTTAGGTCAATAAATTATGCATATTTAATAGGTGAATTATCAATTACCCAGAAACAAGGAGTCATAACATGTACACCTAAGGGGAATAAAGACAAACTTTACTTTAAAAAACTGGATACCAATTTCCCTAATAAATGTTGCTTACAAAATCGCCTCTGCTTCAATCGCTTTTCGTATCAAAAATATCTTAGCAAATATCATAAATGAAGACCAAACTGGATTTCTACCAGGTAGACTAATGGCATCAAACATCAGAATGTTATATGACTTGCTTTTTTTATACAGAAAAAAATAATATGCCTGGTTTACTATTTCTGATTGACTTTGCGGCTGCGTTCGATACTGTCTCATGGAATTTTATGCACCAAATTTTAGACTTTTTTAACTTTACCCATTTGATAAAATCTTGGATCAAATTATTTTACACAAATATTGAATCATGTCTGAATAGTTCATATTACAGGGAGGCTGTTGTCAAGGAGATGCCCTGTCACCCTACCTGTTCATTCTTTGTGCTGAAATACTTTCAATATTAATTAGAAATAATCAAAATATAAAAGGAATAATGATACATAGAAAAGAGTATAAGGTTTCCCAGTATGCAGATGACACTAGTCTGTTATTGGATGGTACAAACAAATCTCTTAAGAACACGATGTTAACATTAAAATTTTATGCTAGAATTTCAGGCCTTAATATCAACATGGAGAAAACAAAAGTGATTTGGTTCGGATCACAAGAAAATAGTAACACCATTCTTTGCCCAGAATATAACTTGTCATGGAATAATGAAGTTTTTACAGTCCCAGGTGTTAAATTTACCACAGTTCTATCTGAAATTATAGATCTGAACTATGATTCAAAAATTGAAGAAATTAAGAAACTATTTGCAAGTTGGTCTAAAAGAGTCCTATCTCCAATAGGCAAGCTAGTTGTTATAAAATCCCTTGCTCTAAGAAAGGGAGGCAACTATTGTGCAGTACAACAGTATACATACCGCGATGATTACAAGTGGCCTGGACATTTATTGAATGATAGCGTTTTCTGTTTATGTAAGCTGCCTCTTGATTTTTCGGCGGAAAAATTATTCTAACATGTGTGCCGTCTATACACAACCAACAACGCCGGGAAATTGTCTGATTTTATAAAATCCCTGTTGAACAGCTACTATTCGTCCTTCAGAGAAAATAAAACGTCCGTCGCTCTGGTAATAGTCCGGGATACAGTGGCAATGTCGACACCAAATGTGTCCCCTATTAACTGCAGAAAGCACCAAAATCTGAGTGCGATCAGTATTTGCTGTCATACAGTCAAAGAACAATTCCGATTCGTCCATGTCGAAGTCGATCCCCAATGAGGTCCTCCAGTCTGTCCAAATTATCAGATCCAAATCTGTAGCGTCGTCGAAGTTCCTCGTTGTCCAAGTCGTCAGTTTGTCTGTTTATTCGTCTAAACTGACTAAGTCGTCTGGCGTTTGGTATAAAGGCAACCATTTTGTATCTTGGTTAACTTTTAACGAGTATCGGAGAGGTTGGTTAAATTTAACCAGAAACTTGTACAACAGGAAAACCAGAATTTTAATCAAAATGATAATTTAACCAGCAGTTGACCCACTGGTTAAATTTAACCAAGTTTTATACAATTGGGTGCTATTGGTTAGATAAAGCAATTAATATCTACAGGAATAATGTATCTATTTATGTTCCTGATATCTATAAGGAAATTCTTTGGAAGCATAGACAGCAATCAAGCAAAGTAATGGCAAACTCGGTATAAGGTTTTTAAAGGCTGCGGACTTGTTACTTCTCTGATGCTATCTCATCTTTGTCCTTCTATAATTTCCCGAACAACCTTACAATTGTCTGTATACACTGCGCTTACGCTCAAAACTCTGACGGCTAAACACAAATGCAAGAAAATAAAATTCAGTCTTGAAGGGGAAGGTGGATGCCCGGGACAGATGTCTCAGATAAGATGTTTTTACAATTCTAGTACAAATCAAGACACAAATTCGATTCGTACTGACTCAAGCTTTAAACCTTAGGGCCCTGTAAGACATCATTATTACATGAGTGCCTATAAATAGTAACAATTTTGTGCTGAAAATTCTTCTTTTATCATATTGCTTGATGCATTATCACTTTATCATAATTGGCCTCGGGGCCATTATCGATAACGGCCCGATAAATCCCTGACGTTAGCGCCGGAATATAACTTGACGTTTCATAGATGTTTTATAGAGGCAAAACAGCGATTATTTCAGTTTTAGTTTTATTATCTGGAGCGTAACATTGTGTATTTGTTGTGAAATAACTTATTTTCAATCCCAAATTGTTCTATATAACAACAAAGTACAACTATAAAGGCATTTTATTTTATAAACGTATATAATAAAATAGAAACTTAAAGTCTGAAAATTATTATACCCGTAGATGCTAGTACCCATAAAATGGCACACTAAACTTTTCCTTACTATTCTATAGGTTAATATGTAATAAACAGGTAAATACATGGAAGAGCTGTGCTTTGAGTGATATTGTCCCTGGAAGAAGATAATAGCCGCCAGGACCATTATCAATATAAATGTATGCTGTCGCAAAAGTGGCACCTTTCCGTGCAATATTTTTTTAAATTTAAATTGTCAGTATACACACAATCGTCATATTATCCCCACAAGGCGGATCCTTACGGAGTAATTAGTTTCGCCTAGAACATTCAGTAGGATATTTGATGACAAGTAATAAATAAAATCTGGAAAGTAGATACCTCGGAAGCACCGAGAACAAGGCAAATAGTGAATATTGCAGACTTGGTTTAATTGAGTCAGTTCATGAGCAGTAATGGAAAATGCCACACTGCACACACCCATAGCACCGGCTTAAGCAGAATTCAATCTTCAAATCTAAATGAGTTGAAATCAAGACTGCTTCGTTATAATTTGTTTTTCAGTTGATATTTGAAGACGATTCTTTTGGTTTCTAACCCTATTTCAAGAAAAATTACGCAACAGATAAAATGTCATAAAACCTGATCTATTTTGAAATTTACTTTAGACCATGCTCTCTGTGAAGTCGGATATAAGTTCCTGACTACATTATATATCATAAAGTTATTGCTATCACGGAGAAAATGTAGTACTTATAGACATTAATCGTAAGTCAAACAGAGACAGAGTGCAAAATATAAACAGATAGTGTTGTTGATACATTTATACAACTTATGTCAACTCATATCAAATGCTTACTTTCAAAATCATAGGGAATTAAGTGCAATTTCGTTATCAGTGACAGGAACATAAACATCGTGAACCAAAACATACAATGTTACTCAGTGCATATCTGATTAGGAATACATTATTAAAGATAATTGGAGAGACAATTGTTTTTATTTTGATTGTATTATATACCTACGCCCTAATTAACCCTTTTTTCATCACCATAGAGGTATTCCATGTTTCCTCGGCTTGTACTTATACTGATTGTGGTAGTTCTGTACGTTGCTTGAACCGGAAGGCGTGACTTGTTCTTTTATTTATTTGTTATATCTTTGCTGTCTGACTGGTTAACATTTTACATGTTTATGCACTTTTATGTAAAACGTCCGGCATACTGAAACTGAAATGCCCTATATAAATAGAAAATATTGTTCAACTCTAAGCTTGAAGCGTTACTATCTTTCTTAACATTAAATCTTCAAAACAAAAATGTTTCACGTAAAGTAATTCTACGGTTAACGGTGTAGGGCGACTGCGTTTAAGGAACGTGGCTTTCCCTGTTGAATATTCATCCTTGCTTTTTCTATTTCCCCAAACACCTTGTTGTTCGATTTTTTAAAGAAACCTGTCTTCTATATCTTCTTTTACAGTTCCTACTTTTCAATACATGGCTCTATGGCTGTGTTTCCGGAAAACCTCCCCTTATGTTTTATCTTTTGAGTAATAGTCGTTTCTCTTTAACCTTTAGTATGCTGGCGGCAACTGATTCTGCCTTTGCGGCCAATGCAGACCAAGATCAGCCTGCACGTCCGTGCAGGCTGATCATAGTCTGCACTGTTCGCTATTCAGTCAGTAAATTTTCAATAAGCACCCCTTTGAATAATAAGTGGTATTGCCCACATTGAATAATTGACCAGTCCATTTTAGAAATTTAGTAGGGTAAAGGTTAATAATTGACAGAAACCTCATTCATAACCTCGCGAAACTGTTCACTTAAAGGGAAAGGCAATGTTGTTTTTATGTTAACTCTGTTTTGTAGGATTTCTTAATAAATGTATTTAGAGTATAAGCGTAATAATTGTTCGCCCTGTTGTTTTTTCAGGTTTGGACTTGCAAAACATTTTGATTTCCTTAAATATCTAACATACTGCATGCGTTTAATGGAATTTGTTTTGTGTAAATGAAAACCATCATTGTTTTACAATCAAGTGTACCGCTACCTGCGAAATTCTGCGCTCTATTATACAAGAGTTTTTTTTTCAAATCACTCGAGCCGAGTCAAAATCTGCATGTGTAGTAATCATATTGAAGTTCTCTCCCTTGAATAAACAGTCTCTGTTTACATGTCAAGGTCTGAAGTATATCGAATTTTCTTATCCTGTCAGAGCTTGATCAAGAGTGATAGTTATTATATTCTTGTCCTGGTCATATTTTGTTAAATATGTCTCGATTACTTTGAAAAGTAGATCATAATGCTACAATGTTTAGTGTTCCATTTGCCCGTGTACAAATCTCACTGCTATAACCTCCACATTTTGTCTGAGCCATACCTTTTTTGTTTATATTCCGATGTTATCAAAGCTTGCAAAAAACGGTTTTCAATATTAAAGTCTGAAGGATACAATAAAGCGTTTTATGTCTGTACAAGCGATACCTTTATGAACGGTTTTAAGTTAACTGTTATGACGAACTTCTGGTGTGCAGACAACAGCATATGTAGTCATTTCTCTACGAGGCTTGAACTAGTTTTAATAAACACAGTTTGCAAATGACATTTATGATCATATCTGGCCCCGGTTTCTCAAAAATACTTAAGTTTTGTAATTGACTTATGTATGTTAATTTGCTTAAGGAAAGTAAACACTAAAGGATGTACGAGCGTTTTTCAGGATATCTGTCATTTAGAAAAAAATGTTTCTTCGAATGTTTCTTTTGTAACAAAATTTATGCCAAAAATTAAGGTGAAATAATTAAAATATGGCTTATAATGTACCATTGAACCAAACAGATTCTACTTGTTGCGGAATTTTCTTTTCATCCTTATTTTTGGCGGACATTTGCCTGAAACTGATGTAAGATATACAATGAGGGTAGGGGTCGGTAATTTTAAATATCTCTTAAAGTAGGTCAGGTTAGGTTCTGATATTTTTCTGACTGATATATTTAATGATAAGCTACTACTGAAATAAAAGTTTTCAACATAACACTTTATAGTATCTATGAAGTATAAATCAAATTAAAAAGAACTGAAAATATCAATTTTCACCAGTTTTTAAAGGTTTTTTTTCTAGATATATCTCTAAGATGCACGATAACCCCAACATGTTGTCTTTCCATTTTGTAGTATTTTTGTTTGTCATTAAAGCAGCGGTATATTTTTTAAAATCTTAAAAGTAGAATGTTATGGTAGATATAAATACGTTTATTTCTGCCGAAAAAAGAAGGTGGAGAATTATGCAAACGTGTAAAGATGAAAAGAATTGTTAGTGACAATTATGCTCATATAATATAATAAAAGTAGTTCCAGGTTTTCAAGCCCTGCATTCTGAAGAAAAAGTAGTTGCACTTTTTACAAATAAATCGTTGATAAGAATTTGTGCCAAAACCTGCTTTTCAATTTTACAGAGACGAAACTTTTTTTTATGTGTAAATAAGCCACAATTTAGATACTGTGTTTTAATAAGTGTTTATATGTATAAACAGTAGAAGTTCATATTTAGTATAAAAATCGCACATTGTACAAGAAGAACTACAAAAAGGATGTTCTGCTCCTCAAAAATCTCAAACGTGTGTAAATAACATAGTTTTTCTTTCAAACCAATGGTATAGATTTTACATAATTTAGTAGATATTAGTAATGTAATACTGTCTTAATTAATGATTTGTTTTATAAGAGTGCATGCAGGCTGTGCTAATCAGTTCCTGGTCTAAAATGATAAAAGTCTTAGGACGTTTCTTAATTTGGCAATAGTCTTTTTTTCAACTCAGTGTTTTAATGTACTGTACTTTTTATGGTAGTTTTTAACCATGAAACCAATGGTAGGATTAACACAGCTTGCCTGACTTTTAATAATGTAAGATCACTGATCTTGTAGTGTTGCAACGTGGGACGGGGTTTTGAGGTGTGTTGCCACGGGGGTTATGCTTCTGTTGATGGAAGGGCATAGCAAAAACAGTTGCTATGAGTTTTCATCGATAGTCGCTGGACTGTGTGGTGGGTTGTCATTTGGGGTTGCTTGACGCTGCAACGTATTAAGATTCTCTGCCAGTGCTATTGATGTATAGTTAAAATGTGATATGGTATTTGTATAGTCTCTTATAATTCATCTATATGAACGGCCATTTACATGCAGTTTAACTGTTTTTTTTTATATGTATATCTATGTAGATGTAAATGGAAGAGACTCAAATAAACTAATAAAATAATAATATAATACTAATATCACCTTGTATTCATAGTAACTGTAAGCCCTGAAATCCATAAAACATTAAGTGGGATATCATATGTTCTATAAAGTGCTTTTTTTCAATTTTATCAAATTTCTGAAATGCTTAAACAGTGGGTGAAGAAAATGCCCTATAAAATAAAAACGAGTGCGGTGACCTATGCGTTTTCTGCTCTTATTTGTCTTAAAAACTAATATTCTTCAAGCTCACAGTAAGTATTTCGTGAAATTGGGGTCTGTTCATTTTTTCCTTCCGAAACATACAATAAATATTCTGTGTAGCCATACTAAAAACAAAGTGCGTAATAGTATGGCAGTCTGCTTTAAGTACTTACAAAGGTAATTACAAAGTAAGTGCAATTCTAATGTGGGCTGTAACACTGTAAGAAAGTACAGGTATGTCAGTGCACAGAAGCTATTTTTACCGATTCACATTTGACAAAACTCATTGGTATCTATTCTTATAGATATTAATAGGTCCTCAAGTACTTATTAATTACTTAAATAGACATTTTTCGATGGCGTCAAGTGATATCTAACCAAGATAAAACCGCTTTTCTTTTTTCGGGAATTTTAAAGCTATTTGTATTGTATATTTTCGCATAAACTAAGCCCTCTTTTCTTATCTATTTCCATGGTTACGTTTAAAACTTCCTATGGCTTGATAACAGAAAAAAATGTATTGTTAAACCGTCTGCGTTTTACGCTATGCAAGTGACCCAGAGCTCCATTAACCGACGCAAAGTGCATTTGATAAACCATAAGGAATTTCATTGTAACTCCTACGAGAAACTATCATTGTTAAAACAGCTTTCTATACAATATTATTCACACGTAGTGCGTGTGATAATTTTTGTCACGGTTTATGAACCGTTAGTAATTTAAACTTCACCGTCTTTTTAACCAATCATAGCATCTTGCATCTATAATACTATATATATATAAGAGTAGAGCAAGGCAACAATATTAATTTAGAAAAATTGCAGCTTTAACGACGCGTGAGTTGTAGCAGGACAAGACAAATATTGCTGTAAAGGACAAGGTAATACGATTTAATACAGTTCAAGATTTCACAATTTATGTTCGAAATTGCTTTAAAGGGATAGCAAAGCTTGAATTTGTAACCATACTGATATATCAGGTACGACTATTTGGACCCTGGTAGATTATGCATTGTCAAATAGATTGAAAATTCTTTTAATGCTGTTTTTTTCCAGATTATAGCACAGATTTAAGACCAACTTTTCATATCTATTTTATACTTACAGGGAACAAAGCCTTATAACCAAGAAAGAAAAAAAAGAGGAACTGATCAAATTTAGTCCTAAAGGAATTGAGAGTTTTAACTGCAACTTCGAAATTAAAATATTAAAGTGTGTAAATATGGCTTGGATGGATTATATTTGCATGGTTTTTAGTATATCTGTTTTGTTTACAGTTGCCAATGGCAACGTATTACGGCTTGACAAAACAATGAATGGGATTATATTATCATCCGATACAGATACAGACGACATCAATTTGCTTGACGACAACACTGTCAAGAAGCTTGACAGTTATATAAATTTAGATGACAGTCCAAGTTTAAGACTGAAAGATCCAAAGACCTTAAGCATTGGAAGTGTGCACCAGCATAGTCATATTACGTAAGACTTTATGCTAATAATTCTTATATATATTAATAAAGCATTTTTTTTTATTTTGATTACATCTGTTGTATTTTCATATCTGAAATAGGTTATTTTTATCTTCATATTTAAAAACTAATTCTAATTGTTTTTCTGCATATAATTGTGTTAAATATTTTTTTGATTTTTTTTTTCTTCAGTGTTAATTAAAATCAACTTGAAGCTTTAACGGTTGTTCTGCTATTTGTATGGGTTTTTGCTATATATATATATTATGGAAAAAAATCTATGAAACGTATATAAGGCATAACCTTAGGCAATACAAAAGTGTTATATTGACTTTATGTTTTAGGTCTGTTCGCCACTTTGCAAGACACGGTCTCTGCAGAAATATTTATGGAAAAGTGCGATTTTATACAGCTTTGAAATACAAGTTTTGTCATACAGAAAGTAAGTAGGATATCGGACAATTTGTATTCATCATTTGAAATTTCTTATGTCTTTTAACTGCATATTCAATTAAATTTTGTGTTTTGTGAAATAGGAAATGCATTCAGCAGTAGCAAAACATGTGTTTATGACATTATTTATGTATTATTTTATCTGTCAATGACATTTGAGCCATGCCACGGGAAAACCAACATAATGGCTTTGCGACCAGCATGGATCCAGACCAGCCTGCGCATCCGCGCAGTCTGGTCAGGATCCATGCTGTTCGCTAACAGTTTCTCCAATTCCAATAGGCTTTAAAAGCGAACAGCATGGAGCCTGACCAGACTGCGCGGATGCGCAGGCTGGTCTGGATCCATGCTGGTCGCACACCCACTATGTTGGTTTTCCCATGGCATGGCTCATTTATTTGTTTTAGATGTTTTAAAAGGACACTGTATTCTAGTAATAGACTTCTCGAAACTTACTCTTAATAGGAATATTTTCATTACTTTCCCTAATCTAGTATTCGCAACTTTTCACATTACAGGTAAATTTATAGCACAAATGGTTGAAGATCTCTGTACAGAGAAAGGTAGACTATTACACAGCTGGGTCGCTGAACTGTTTGATACAAATGGTGAGTTCATGTTAACTTGCAAACTTTGTTAGGGACGCAACTACTCTGCGTGAAAATACTCTGAAATCTTTAACTGTTTCGTAATAATTTTGATAAATTTATATCTAATATTTCGCGAACCTACATGTTTGTCAAGATTTGTATGTTTCGCTGTCTATATTCTCTTGTTGTTTGTATGTTTTGTATGTTTTATATGTATACTGTCTTTGCTTTATTCCGTGTGTATATAATTTATGTAAATGGCCAAAGGCAAAGTTTTGCCGATATTTATGCCAATAAACTTTGAATTGAATTGAATTGTTAATATCTCACGAGTAGAAATACTATCAGAACTTGACCAGATACAGTCAAACCTTTCTAGATAGACTACCATTGAGAGCCAAAATGTGGTCTTTATTGGGAGGTGGTCTTTATTCATAGGTTAAAATACACTGTAAATGTTAAAATTGTAAACAAATCATGTGGTTTTTAGAGCCAGGTGGCCTTTGTTCAGAGGTGGTCTTAAACACAGGTTTGATTGTAATTCTAATATTTCTATGATTTAAAGAGTAAAGGAAGATGCAAAGATTTAAAAGGTTAAAAAAAATGTTTGTATAAATATTTACAAATGTATCTTGTTTATTTACAGAGGACGGTAATATAGACCATTTTGAGAAGTTATTCTATGACGAATGAAAACCTCATTGCAAGAACTTTGATCATATCATCAAATTATTCTTTGAAATCCTGGATAATTTTACGCATATGTGAAATGATGAAGACTAGCTTTCTGTGATGATGTACAAAAAGTAACAAACGAGAAGCTGCACAGCCTAGATATGTAATAAGCACTTTTCTGAGATGGAAATGCTTAGATATTTATGACTATAAATATTGTACTATAGGGCAACCAATACGTCCATGATGATGAAGAAGAAACAGCGGATTTTGATTGTGATATTGAAATTTAAGAGAGAAATTGAGTTGAGTTTCAAGACACTTTGATCTATATTATCTACGTTGTTTATGTCGCTACCTTAATTTTTAAGGTTAGTATCGTTTGCAGTTAGTAAATCATCTATTGCAACTTCAGTTCAAAGTTTCCGACATGACAAATTTAGTAGTAATTATTATTTCTGGCATGAAATTACCCGACTTTAAAAATTAAATCCTGTTGTCTAAAGGAAAAATTGGTATTCAAATTTTTGTACACAATTAAATTTTCAGAGTTTTAAAAACGTTAGTTTCAATAATCTTCACGTACGTAGTATGTACTGTATTTGTTTTGTTTGTTACAAGGATAATGCTGTGTTGATACTAAACCGGATTTTTACTCTCTC
This sequence comes from Mercenaria mercenaria, assembly GCF_021730395.1. Classification (NCBI taxonomy): domain Eukaryota; kingdom Metazoa; phylum Mollusca; class Bivalvia; order Venerida; family Veneridae; genus Mercenaria; species Mercenaria mercenaria. Next base: position 8,754,679 of record NC_069378.1, read on the forward strand.
ATTAGTACTGAATGCTCTTCAGCCCGCCAAATATTTGGTAGAATGTAAACACTGTGAATGTCAACACCATTTATATTTATGCCGCGCCAGTATTTATTATGATAAGTGAAAAGGTTTTCCGTCCTGCAATCTTTAAAGCTTGTTTCACTTTATTTGTTTTAGAATAACATAACCTTTTATTTATCTTTATCTTTTAGTTATTGTATACGTCATTTAAGCCAAAAGTTTACTTTTAACATATCAGATGATACACTCACTTTGGCAATCAGTTAAAACTGTTGAAAGTTCTTCTTTTACAGTTTCGGCTACGTATTTAAAGTGGCATTATGCGTATCTTACTGCACATATTGTGTTTCTGGTGAATGTTTTTATAAAAGCAATTTTCGGTTGCTGTGCATTTAAATGTTAAATTAACGATAATGCCGCACAAGTATTTGAAATTTATGCTTTAAAAATAAAAAAATTAAGCCAGTAAGATAATAGTTCTTTTCTCAGTCTTCGGCGCAGTGATCTCCCTTACCTATAGGTAGAGATTTCCGAAGTTGAAGGAAGTAACTCCTGCGTACAGTTTGACATTTCTTAAAAAGACTGTCCCAGTCAAAATAAGAAAATTCATATTTGGAAAGTTTTTTTTTCGTACTGATAACAGGAAGAGTTTGGTATATTGAGATAAAAGCTATAATTTCCTCCACCCTATTTACACACACATCTATTTTAGCTTGTTTTTACTTGAAAAATGCGTATAATTCCATTTAAAAAATTAATTACTTTTGGTAGATAAATAGATAAACGACACAATTATATCGTATACTTTGTAAATATGTGTAATGTATAATTTGCCAAATAATTGTAAAATGAAAATAAGTATTTTAAAATTGTTCTATTTCATTGTTCAATGTATATTTACCATTATTCTTTTCATCGGGATTTTGTTTTACATTGAGAATGTTTTGAAAGTACGATTTATTGATGTTATATATATTTTTGATAATATTCCGTCCAAAATGAGCCTTGTATTAAATAAAAATGTATTGCGATTAGCTTGTTTGAAATAAAAAGAATGAAAAAAGACAAGTTTTATCCCTTTATCTGGATTGCTTTGCCCAAATGTTAAAGAATAATCGTAGAAAAATGACGCCGAACATATCTATAAATATTTCTGTTGTCTACTCTGAAATACATAAACAGTTATGCTTTGATCTTCGGTCTTGGGGTTTGACTTGTTTAGAAATAAAACGGTCCTTTTATATTAAAACTCCAACGTATGTACAATTACGTTTATAAGAGGACCCTTTACAAAGATAACTAATACTGTTGCAGTGTCACTTCCAACCTTACTCAATACACAGAAATTCTGATTAATTACAATTTAAAGAGAGCACTGTATTTTGCTCAAGCTGTCGATCTGAACGTATTTAAATTACGCGCATGCCTATAGGTCATTTAAAACCATTTTAAAACCATTTTTTAAGTTGAGTTCAAACCTATATGTAGACATATCTTCATTGTGCGTAAAAATATGAAACGAGGATTTCGAGCTACGATGGCCTATCCAAAAGGTATTCCCATCCTTCTAACACATTGGTCTATTAACTGATTTTCTCACATCCAACGATGTAGAATACACGGGGTATCAAATACAAATTTTATGTATCTATAATAGAAAAAATATCTAGCCGCACATTCGATATTGGTTCGTTTATCTTGCTACTTTTATTGAATGTACCTTTTGTAGTTTCTCTGGATTATTTGATAAATGTTGAGTGTGGATTTTGTGTTACCGTCGGTAATTTTCAACATCTATACTGCGGTTCATTTAGCCACATCTGACCGTGTTTAAAAAATAGAAGTGTCAGAAATGACAATGAGGAAGAATGAAATAATTATAATTATAATAATAAATAATGAAATAATTATAATGGTAGTTAGGGTGGTTTCAAGTCCAACAACCGGAATATCAGTTTTACTCATAAATACGGTGAGATTTAAAAGTGCATAAAATTCACAAGTATGTGTTGAATATGATGTCATTTACACAGAATCATAGTAACACGCTATCCATGCTGTGGCTATAGGCTGTTAGAAAGCTGCCTATCTTGCACGTGCAACATTTGGGAGCCTACCCAAGCACCCGCATGTGTCTGAAATAATGGCTGAAAGGGTACATGACATAAATTATGCCTGTATGACCCAAAATCTACCAAAGGTCTCCGTGGCAGACGGACTAAAGTCTTATTTGACGTTGTTGTACTTGTCCCTTTCTTTTTGGGTTCGAGTAAGTTCTTGGGGTGTAAAACTCTTTCTGGTGAGGAAGCATTCCAGCTACGCTTCGTAGACGGTTGGTCCTACCATCTATGTATTACACCCGAAGAGCTCCCAAGAGTTATTTTCCCAATTAAACCTAGAGATGTTCCATACTACATACATTGTTCTAAAATATTAAGTAATCAACGTTTTCATTCATGCAGGGGTAAAGTATAATTGTGTTGCTTTTTTACCACTATGTTTTTGAAGGTTATGTTTAATTTCATTTTACACGATCATTGTTAAACATGAATGAATGGCTCCTGGACATTTACTCTTACTGGGTATAGTCTTGAATTTTGAACTTAAATAACAGTTATACACTTTAAATGTTCAAAAGCTGACGTAGCTAGTATTATTCTATCTGAAGAGAATTTATCACAAGAAATTAAAAACTGATAGACAGTAAGAAAAGAGTTTATCAGAGCCGTCAGCAGAAGCTTTAGCGAAAATCAAACATGCACGTAGGCATCGATCTAATAATAATGCAACTGAAATTAAAATAGGTCATGATACTGGCATTTTGGACATGTATATGAAAAATAAAAAAGTTGAAACTCCACAGGTCGTTCAACACGACAAAAATGAAAATGTTGCAGGCTCGGCTTGATTGAGCCTGTTCATGGACGGTAGTGGAAATGCATTCTACCGTTTACGCCCTCTAGCCCCGGGTTGAACAGAACTCAACATTTACACATGTTACAAGTAAAAAAGTAATAATTTAGGGACATCCGCAGATGTGTTCATACGGTGGTGCACATGGAACCTTCAATAATACACTTAGTCTAGTGTTTAATTCCACGAAAAGCATGGTATGGTCCTCAGTTAGAAAATGGGCTGCATTGGTCTTGTAAAAAGTCTACCCGTACTTGGATTCAGTGTTGTTATATTTATCATGGAGTTCATTCAATTGATGTGTAATAGAGTTCCGCTTAAGCCGGTGCTAGGGGGCGTGACAGGTACTGCATATTTCATTACCTCTCATGAACAGACTCAATCAAACCGAGTCTGCTATTTTTCTGCTTGGTTGCATTTTTTGCTTCCAAAGGATCTTTTTTTTACAGATTTTATTTATAGGTCAAATTTTGAAATTTTCGATCGCAAATAATGTTTTCTCATCTCTAAATTTACATCGAAGACAATAAACAGAATATAAATGTATACATATACAAACATGCACAGTATTCTTTTTTTTTTGCAAAAGACTTTCAAGAGTTATATTTTGTTCTGTTAAGTTATTTGATGCAATGCATTTTAATTTTAAGTAATATCAAGAACGGCATTTCTAGGTTGGCTAATGAATTGTCCAGTTATTTTATCACTTTCATATCATAATGGTCAACTTCATCTACTTATGTTTGAAATTTAAAACATATATGTATATATATGTACCCAAAACACGAGAAACTATGATCCCATGGAAAAGACCATGTGTACGGTTTTTTGAAATAATACAGTTGTAACGTATAAGCATATATTATGCAATTCTTTTGATGAAAGAGAAGGCCACGCTTTAATATCTTAAATATATGATACGTATTGAAGGATACAATCCCTTGAAGCACAAAAAATGTAAGAACAAAAACGAATGGAAACGAATATGCAGGTTTTTAGACCTGATAAAGTAGTAAGATATGTTCATGTTTAATACAGAGAAAGGTAACGGTGTCATATTTCGAGCGATAAAATAAAAACTTTATGACCTACTCATTATGCATCAAAATGATAGATGAAAACCTGCTACATAAATTGTGTCGATGATTACCATTTATGGTAGTTGAAACACGTCAGGTAATGTTTATGTTACGACTTGAATATTAATTTTTATCATCTTGCATATTTTAATTATATAGCGCACTTTTACGTAATATTGACAATGATAATGCATTTTACTCCACTTTGATACCGTTGAAAGTTTTGAATAGAAAAAGTGTACAGCCCCACATGTCGCCCAACACAACAAAAAGGGAAATGTTGCAACAGCCTGCTAAAGACAAATATGGAAATGCATGCTATCGTCCCCGCCCTCCAACATCGGGGTTGAGAAGAACTAAGAAGACATTTGAACATGTTACGAGTACCAAAATACATTTGAGAGCATCCATAGGTGTGTTCATACGGCGGTGTACATGGAAACATCTGTAATAAACCATGGTGCAATTCCATGAGAAGCAGTGTATGGTCCCCAGTTAAAACAATGGACTAGCCCTAAAAGAGAAAACAATAGGCAGAATTAAACAAACGAGTCTGTAAAAAGGGGATCCGAGGTTACGGAGCCTGCATATCACTTAATTAGAAACCAGCAATTTTCCTTAATTGTTGATTAACCGCGGTGCTTGTATTTTGAGCCACCCGGTCTCATGTTCTTCTTTTGTAATATTGATCATAAACAATTTACGCTAAAGCATGCAATAAAATTGAGTTAGCCTAAACATCAAAACGGAACTCAGATTATACAGACAAAGTATGTGCTTAAGGAAGAAATCGGGGTTTTCCACATTTTCTTTACCTGCCACGGGAAGACTAAGGCAAACTGAGTTTGCCGCACTATTTTGTTTTGTTGCTATGTATGCTTCAAAAGATCCTTCTTAACATTTTTCTGATGCTAACATCTTACAGGGCCTCCACTGGGCCTCAGAAAATTGTAGCCACTTTTTGAGAGAAACTGCCAAATTGAAGCTGAATTTGCTGAAATTTGGCCACATTAAAAAAAAAAAACTCTTGTAGGCACCTAAAAAAATATGTAGCCAGAGTTGGAATTTGTAGCATTTGGCTACATTGGCGAATGGCAGAGGAGGCCCTGATCTTATAACATAAAGGATATTTGTTCGTTCCAGTGTAAGGTTTAAATACCTTTTCCTTTAAGAATGAACACCAGATGCAATGTTTTCACGGATGGCTTAGCCACGAGTGAAAATGTAAGATAGGGTATCCATAAGTGAATGATATTTTGATCTTACAAACACATTTCTTTCTTATTTTATGTTTAGACTTAACTTACCCATTTTATAGTTTTTAAAAGTGAAACATATATTTTATACTTTTCTCTGAAAATTCTAGATATATTTTACTTTGATATTTTCGTAATTCAGTGAAAGTCTTGTAATAAAATTTGATATTCAAACTGTATATTGTCAAATTGAGAAAATTGAAACAACTGAATAACTTTAAAAGTATACATATCTGGACAGACTTGACCAGTAACAAACATTTCTTGCAAAAGTATGTACTTCTTTTTAATCACGACCTGATAGCATTCTAAATCTAACTGAACTGGACATTGTCATCCTACTGTACAGCAATATGCAATTGAAATCCTGGGAAATTTCTTCAACGTTCATATATTGCATTATACATGTTCGTTCTCGTGGCCATAGTGATGTATCATATTAGACACATATAATTTATAAGATATTCATGTGTCATTGATCAATACAATATATCTTCTAATACTACAAAATGCATTTCTATATAAGCAATTACAAACATGTTAAGAAATTCATAGATGATAATGTACACGCAAGACAAAACATTTTGGCCAATCCTCTGCGTTTACGTGCAGACTCAATGACACGAAACCCATTATTGTAATGAAATTACTAGAGTTGTTCACTGATGTGATGTAACACTTGATGTGATGTAACACTGAATCAGAAATCACCATAAAGGTCACAAACAATTTTCCTAAGAGTTTTAAGTAATTTAAGTCAATTTCCAATTCAGTTAGATTGAGAATGCTACCAGGCCTTGATTAAAAAGAAGTTTGAACATGACATGGAATGAATGGAAATCATGATGAATTAGATCCTGAATCATTATACAGGATACGAAGAAAAATATCAAAGAAATATTCTCTGCATTAAATAACTATTACGATATTATGAACAATTAAGCATGATGTGTTTTTATCAGGTGTCAATGTATTTGTCATCATCAATAAAGTTTCTGTGTGGGATTCTGGACAATTAGTCATGACAATGTATGGCAATATTAAATTGAAATCCTGGAAATTTTCTTCAACGTTTAGTTATTACATTATACCTGTTCTTCCTCGTGGAATGGAAACACGTTTGTGACATATTTTGTAGATTACTCTAGCGCTTTGGCTACTAATCAAAGTGTCATTTGTCCGATTTTCGGCTATGGTAAATGGTCTCCTCCGTCGTTTAATTGCATATTATACGTCAATGCTCGAGTATAAGTAATCACTTAGTATGCCTAAATGTCTGATTAGGTATACCATTACACTACTGTTATCGCGTTTTATTTTATCATATACCCGATAAGAAGTAGGAAATTATAGGTCAAGTTCAACTTTTAAGTAAATGAGTACACACTTTTTTATCTTTTTATTGACATACGTTGGTGCTTATATCCTGTTGGTGCTGATCGTTTTAGTTTCATATGTAGACGATGAAAATCTTCATACTTGCATTCCATTATAGTCTTTTAGAATACTCTTTTGAATTTTTTGTTAATATTTGGTGTGCATAAGGTTTTCTTCAGATACATAATCACCTGCTTCAATATTTAGAAGGAACATTCATTTGTAACTAGTAGAAGACGAAAAGGAAAAGAACCCAAAATGATTCAATGAGTTCTATGCAGTATTCAATCACCAAAGTAGAAATACAAATACAAATACATGGCATTTATATAGCGCAAAAATTATAAAATATTCTATTGCGCTTTACAATTATACAACACACATTTAACATATATACATACAAAATATGAACAGGATTCTAGAACTTAGATTTAAAAATTTGGACATATATAAATACTATTCTACACCACTTCTGAATATTTTGTATTCTAACAAGACTACACTCATTGTTCATAAAACTGCCTAAATAAATGTGTTTTCAGTTTTGATCTAAAGCTGGCTTCAGACTGCGGGAATTATTTTATATTATATATTATATTAGAAACATCATCATCATCTCGCCAACTAATGAGAAGTAGTCTTAAAACATGATTTTCTCGTGAAACGAACATTTCAGCAACATACTTCCTGTCAAAGTCTTGAATATGATCTCTCATGCTCATCGATAGTGAAACTTTTCTCATTTTATTCCTCCAAGTCAGTATTTGTAGAATTATTCATTTTACGTAATCGTAAAACTGTTTCTCGTGATGTGTAACATATCCATCCCCTGGAAATAGGCAAGAATAAAAAGGGAACATAGAAAGTTTTAAGGTATACAAAAAGATATTTCCAAAAGGATTACAAAGCATTTACAGTAAGAAAGGGCTCCATATTTGAGGAAATTTCCAAAGTTACATATATTTTTTTTTACCGTCCGTCATACACTTAGAAATCAAAATTATCCAGAAGCAAAATAATGGAACGGTCCTTCTTACACGAAATTTGAAGATAAATGTTTGTGTTTTGTTGCACCAAATGGCGAATGTACCTTTTTCTGTCGTAATTCGGAAATAAATTTTCAGCTGCAGTTTTGATTTCATGCTTTACGTGACATTTTGTAATAAATGCAAATTATTTTACCTGTTGTCATCAACGTTCGAAAGATTAAGAGCATTTTTTAAAATGTAAATCCTAAGTGTTTATTGCCATTGAATTGCTTGTGCATTTTGTTACCGGTCCATAGATATTCTTGTTTAATTTGTTGCTTCGTCCAATACGGTCGGAAATATATTGTTTGGTCATATGGTACAAATGTATGCGGTTTGCTGATTGGAAGAGAGAAAAGAATGATATAGAATGAATTTTGAATACACATAATCATTATGTACATGTATTTACTTCAAACCTTGCACTTTAGCTTTGGACTTTGATTGTATTAACACTTTTTTCTGTTTCGTCATAACATGTTGCTGTTTAGCAGTATATATATAGAACAATTACCATCGAGGTCAAACAATTCCCCAACCCATTTGTCAAGCATTTCATCTCTACGCCGACACAAATCCACAACAAAGTCCGCAATGAAGGATACTGCAATGAATAATGATATCAAACTGACGGGTTTTGCAATGGCATAAATGACAGTAACATAAGTAGATTTTAATCCCTAGCAATCTATTTCAGAAAACATCCAATCTATTAGGTATCTCGTAAAATCGAGAAATTACGAATAATTTCCATTGCTTACTGTCTAAAATCAGGTGTAAAATTGTCTAAAATCAGGTGTAAAATTGTAGTACTGTAACGTTAAATTCAAACAACAGAACATGACTGTGAATTAAGTGCGGATCTGTCCGTCGCAGTCTAAGTTAAAATCGTCTTAACGTCCAAAGATCGTAGGAATAAAACCTGGAATCATTTCTATTAACATGCAAAAATATTTACTTACAAGTTTTATTGACTGTATATCATTTTATAGAAGTTTTTGTTTTCTGTTTTTTTTTGTTTGTTTCAAATTTAGAAATAATGCACAACAAAACAATGTTTTAATGTCTTTAAACTGGACGAAGTGTTCATATGCCTGTGGAAGGATTTTACGACCTATCGTCCTGAGTGAACCATTATGCGCGGCATATAACCATTTTGCAGCGTTTTAATATATTAACACTTGGTTCTGCAATGCTGGTCTGTCTCAAAATAGCGATTTGTCTCATGCTATTTCGCATACTTTGTTCATCATTACCACCGAATGCGTAGCATAATGAGCGTTTGTGTTCGAAGACCTTTTATCAACTTGATTTCGTAGATACGCTTGTTGGGCTTACAATTCTTTCTACTTAAAATTAATGTGTAAAGAAACAAACAGTTATTTAAATCATTTTTTGAGTTCATTTGGGTATCTTAACAGATTGCCTACATTCTTAAGCTATACACACTGCTTTTGAAATAATGCTGCTTCTTAAAGCAGGTTTGTGTGATATAAAATGACAACATGTTGAGCAAGAAATAAGTCAGCTTAACCTTTACCCTGCTAAATTATTAAAATGGACTGGTCCATCATTCAGTTTAGACATTACCATTTATTATTCGAAAGAGTGTTAACTGAAAATTTACTGACTGAATAGAGAACAGTTCCGACCATGATCAGCCTGCCTGCACTGGTGTGCAGGCTGATTTTGTTCTGCACTGGTCGCAAAGGCAGAATAACATGCCGTAAGCAGGCTAAAGCTTAATATAATTGATGTGGAAACCGTATTTAAATCAGTAACTACAACAAATTTCTTTACTTTATAATATGTTTAATGGGACTTAAAAACCTGTATTTTGATATAAAAAGAGTGATTATATTATATCGCATATGAATATAAGCGTGACAGATTATATTTATCATTTTTGATATTGAACTATGCAAACAGCAGCTTTAATTGATTATTTACTTAGCTAAGAACATGAAGACATTTACTTCGCATATACCATTTGATGTTGCAATAATAAAGTTTACGAATATCTCGGACAGTGCTTCAAAGAAAGGTTACAATTGATGACTAAAACGGATAAAAACACTGTATATACAGCATATGGATTACACATACATAAAAATATGTGTCTCCGAAATTTACATCTAGTGCGTTCCAGAATCATATAGGCTATGCAAAAACCTATGAGAAACATCGCTGTCAGATTAAACTCTGGGAAGGTCAGGTGTATTCTTTCGATTCTAATATGCCTTTATGTTAAAAAGTAGGCAGTATAGGAAGGATCTAATATTTTTTTGGAGACGTGTCGTTAACATTACACTGCAAAGAATTACATTATTCCCTTTGAATACTTTAGGAGTTCGTAGACGTCTACAATACCAAGTGTCCAATAATCAATTCCGAGCAAATGAATTAAGTGTAACACCGTTCTGTCGCATCAAATATGGTAGCACTCGTTCCTGGCGCGTGAAAAACGCCCAAACATTTGTCCAAATGGGATTAATATTACCCTGTTTTAATGAAAATAATCAGAACATTCCATATCAGCATTAATCGTATTCAATTGTTCAATAATGAAATGTACTGACGTTGCTTGATTAGTAAAGCGAAGAAGTACTCACGTTTTGTATGACATAGTTTTGTCTTTAAAGCTTTATAAAATTTTGTTTGGCCCTCGGAGTTTCTACACAGACCATGCCTTGCGTAGTGATGAATAGTTCTGAAACAATGGATAACGTATAACTTTTGTAAAATAATTATACACAATTTTACAAATAGATGCATAATAAATAATTTGCAATTTGATAATATTAAATTATTCGAACATCTTCGAAGTATCTATGATATTGCAAGATATGATATTTATTGTATCACATACCTTACATAGTCACCAAGTATTTGTGATTATTCCCAGAATATAACATAAACTAAGATTACAGCGCAAAAACATTTAGAGAAAAGTATGAAAATGGATGGGCGCATATCAAATAGCATGATATGTGATATTTAAAGTACGGTTTGTACATAATTGATATGTACACGCAAATACATAGATAAGTTGCAATATATAGATGTGTTAAAAACAAGTAAAATACTTAGCCAAGGTAAAATACATAGACAACGTTAAACACATAGAGAAGATGGATACATAGATTAAATGAAATATATAGATATTAGTCAAAATAAAAACAATGAAGAAGTAAAAACAAGGTACAATACATAATCAGGATAAAATATATTGTCAGTGTAAAGTATATAGATAATTTGTTTGTATTGTGTTTAACGCCATTTTTCAACAGTATTTCATTTATGTTACGGCGGGCAGTTAACCTAACCAGTGTTCCTGGAAGATGTACCAGTACACCATGTTCTCCGCAAGTAACTGCCAACATGAATCAGAGGTTGAGGACGAATGATCTCAGACAAAATGTCTTTTATCAAATCGTCACGGAGAACATGCGCCTCGCCCGGGGTTAAACTCATGACACCGCGATCCGTAGATCTAAGCTCTCTCTTTTAAGCTAAGCGGGCAGACTGTATATAGACAAAGTAAAAGATATAGGCGATGCGAATATATAGACAAGGGGCACTCAATAAATACAAAAAGGAACATAATTGAGGAGCAGTCTTAATCATTGTACTGTGACCTCACACTTAATCCTCATTTAGCCTATAGTCAAACATCTTTTAATTTCAAATGAAAAAAATACCTACGTATAATGCATGTTGAGGTCAAGAGGTGATTCCATTCTTGGCTGATCCTCAACGGGAACAGCCCGAGTCACATTTTTATCCAGCGCCATAATAAACTGTTGTGATAGTCTGAGCACAGTTTCTATTGCAGTCATTGTTTCTAAAATGCACAGTCCAAATGATACCATTGTGTACACAATTTATGTTAGAGAAACGCTTTCATATTGGGCCCGCTTTTACTATAAAATTATGTCGCACTTAGTTTAATGTACAGAGATATATGCGTCCCTGGCTCTCTCTTTTAGATATTTTTGACAATGGAAACCTTATCATATAACCTTTATTATGCTACGTTCCTTCCCATGTAAGTGTAGCTGATTTGCTGAAGTTCCGCATTATATCCCCATAGGATGAGTTAGAAGGATTTGTCTATCGCCTATATTTTAAAATCGCTACATTTCTGACCATAGCTGAATTAAATAACGGAGTATTTCCAGCTTTTCTCTGGTTTCCGCCAATTTAGTCTATATGTTTAATTGTTAAGCATCTATATACGTTGTACAAGGATAACTATGACATAAAACTGTCAAAGTTCTGCAGGCATGTGTAAAACCTACACGTTTGTCAATCACATCAGAAGTCTAACTTTTCTGTGGTTTCCTATTCAAGGAATCGTCTGAAGCATTTAAATCCCAATGTTTTGAATCTTTAAACACAGACTAATTTACAACTTGTTTCGTAGTTCGTACCAAACCGTTGATCAGTATCATAAGAAATGTTGCCAGTTTCCTTTCATATATGTCCTATTGTGGTTTGCCAGTCTCTCTGACAGGTTTGTTCAATCAGACGTGTGTTTGTCTGTGGTACTGGTTTCTTCATATCAAACTTCGTAGATTATTTCAGCTGTAGCTTCTAGATATAATTTTAATAAATTTTTATGTAATATCAAAAACGTAAGAAATAATGATTTTTTACTAAAGATATAGAAAGCTGTAGAATGGATTGCTCGTGACGGTGTTAAAGGACATGTAAAATTATTTATTCCCAGGGAATATAATATCTTTAGTTTGTCTAAAATTGTTTATAATCCGTTATATATTTTATTCGTCCCATGTATCCAACATTTTAAATAATAAATTAATAATCATGGTTTTACACATTTTTAAACAAGCAACGTTTGTATAGGTAAAAGAAGAGATAATAAATATATTTAAAGAAGTATTCAAGTTTACTTTGATACATGCGGAGTTACATATATCTACAAGAGTTAGCTACCATTTCAGAAAAGATGTTATGACTTCACTCGATTAATTCGCAAATTAACAGGGCATTCTATTTATTGCCTGAGCATCATATAAACACATTTTTCTTTCGCCTAAATACTTAGATTATTGACATCCTCATTAATCTATAATTCGGTGTTTGCTCCCAAGTAGATAACATTTCCATATACAGATAATCCCCACTTTGTCTTATGTTCTGGAAAAATACGCATAACCTTTTAGTGTAGTTTTACAGAACAGTTACAACTATTTACCATAGGAAAATAATTTCCATTGGTTCTGTATCAATATAAAACATATCACTATTAAAACATAGTTATACTTTGCAACACAATCCGCATAGCCAGACAATATCACCTCTTTATCTTCTACTGTCCATATATCTAAAACAACTCCATAAACATACGATTTGCATTTATTTATATGAGATATACTTCGGTACAAACCAAAAATGTGTTGTACACTGTCGATTGTTGTATATGTTGGACTGCTTTTATCATTTCAGATTTGAACATCCTAAACCTTACGATATGTCATTATACCATAACTAATCCCAACAATTGTATAAAGTATCATTTATTGTTATCAAAGTTGTTAAAAATCTTTACGAAAGATATATCACATAACATGCTAGTATAACTAATATATCAAGGGTGGTTTATTTAAACTTTCATTAAACTTTAATCATTATTTGCTGTATAATATCAGCAAAAATAGAGTTTAAGATATATTACATTTACGGTTTAACAACGACAGAAATAATAACAACAAAACAATACGTCAAGTTTCTCAGTTCGTAGTCATCCATTACAGAATAAATGTTTTGTAACTGCCCTGCAATTTTACATACTGGTTAGCATGTACTTTCTTGTGGCGGACGGCATATCTACATCCATGTATTTCAGTCTGGCCATTTTGTTCTTACAAAGACTGCTATGAAAGCATTTAGTGCAGGTGAAGTGTTTTTTTTAGTTATTGTACAGTTTCCTCATATCTAGAGGTATGATATTTTGTTTGCATCAAAATTTCAAATTTGAAAACACTCACCATCTATTTTGTAAAAGCAGTGCTGTAGTTCAACTACATAGCAGAGCAGCAGAATATAATACGTGGCTGCTATACTTTCCTCAACAGGTGGAGGACTCTATGAAAGGTAGTTCTTATATCCCTTGTTTGTTCCCTTGTTGCCCTGTCTTCTAAAAATGCATTGAGTACATGCGTTTTAGGTTCTTAAGGATTGCTCTTATATAAGAGCATTTTTTGTGTGTTTTACATTACTTGCTTTCTGTTGCCTTTGCTAATGTAAGGGTTTCACCTGACGGGGACAGCTGTTATTTACACTGTCCTATGACTTTGGAACATGGTGGAGGTAAGAGTAATGTTAGTTACCGTTCCAAGGCGGTGCCCCACTGTGTTCATTTATTTGTCTGTTTTGTCCTTGCGTGCTTACTATGTGTGTCTGTGTGCGTGCGTGCGTGCGTGCGTGCGTGTGTGTTGATTGTGTGCGCGTCCATGATTTGTGTTTGGGGAGGATGCGTTTTTAGAATGTGGCTTTCCCTGTTGGATTTTCTTCCATGTTTTAGTCAGGGTTTCATTATCTGTTAAAGTAGAGGGTGGAAGAGGGGGCTCTTCTCGGGTCCATCCATTTTGAATTTTACTTGCTAAAGGAAACGTAGGCAGAAATCCAGATCACTACAGGTGGGAGAAATCCCCGTTCCCGATGCTTAAAACGGTGCTTAATGAAACCCCGTTACAAACCATGTCATACACCAAATTGTTGAGAGGTCTTAAATTTATCAGACTACAAAATGTAAAATTTTAGTTTTTATCAAAAGTTCAAAATGTCGTCCAAGATGACACCCACTTTAGTCCTTACAAGGTAGAGGAAAGAATAAGACTGCATAATGTATACTATGAAAACATTTTTTAGACTTAACCGAATTCAAGTATTAAAACATTGTAAAGTAAATGGTGTATTTGTAAGGTCACGCAATGTCATTCCAAAGTCATTAGTATACAATGTGAAAAGGTCAGAACGGTCTAATATTACTTTTTCAGTATCTCAAAATTGAATGACATCATTGTCATTTTTATATTGTGTATGATAATTTCATTTACAATATTTTACATTTGGGGAGTACATTTGGTTGCCATGGACAAGAGAAATTATAACATTTCAATGATAGTAAAACTAAATCAGTTAAGATTGTTCTCAAGATGTAGAAATGTTTTCATGCATAAAATACTGCAAAAGTTACAAATAAACTAAGTACATTGTAACGTGGTTTTAATTTTAAACCTGTTACTGAAGTTAAATATGAAACAGTCAATTTATCATACACATTGATACATTATTGGACGCTATATTCGTTACAGACACTAGCGAATTTTACGTCCAAATTTACTTCTCTAATCGACAATGAACGCCGAAAAGTGTTTTCACTCTGTGTAACACAACTAATTTGTGCCAGAAAAGAACAAATTTTTTTTATTTTGTTAATTACATTGTGTATGGCATAAAAGATATTCAATTTGATTAATGGTTTGCCGACTACATTTGCAAAATGCAAGAAATAACTTCTGTCAAAATCGTGAGAGAAATAAACGGCCTATCATTTGCATTGTTTTCCAGTTTATGAAACAATTATGATAGACCTAATATGAACATAAATTTCTAAAAAATAGTGAATGCATATCTATCCCATAATACACACGACGCAACCAACTCTTTCAGGGTATAATGGTACAAATAAAAACTTGGGTTAGTAATTATGAGCATATCAAAGCTGAGTGTCAGAATTGAATATTACAGTTTCGATGCTGATTTTTTCTCGACGTTTTCCTCATAATGAAAATAGCAAAAAAAAAAAAATAGAAATATATTACGAATAGGGTTACTAAATTCAAATTATTACAATAGAATATTTCTTTCTTAGCTTTGGCATAATGAAATAGAATATAAGTGGAAAACTACAGGTCGCCCTACACGACACAAATGAATATGTTGCAGGTTCGATTTGATTGAGACTGTTCATAAGTTCATAATGTTTCTAATGTAATTTGACAGCAAATCATAACGTATCTGTAACAGAAACATGAGTGTCCTTAATGTTGGTTTTCATTGCATTAATATGATAGAAAAATATGTAATCAGTTTACATATTTAATATATACTAAAATATAACGGATGTTAGCATGGCGTCTTGATGCGCAAATATCTGTTAATACTGTATTTCTGTGAAAGAAAAGTTGACCCAGAACGAGATGTTTTCTATATGTGACGTACATGAAAAGCTTGATTTTTTTTTAATATTAATTGTATACACTTTACTGAAATTATCTAACTCACCCTTTTTACAAGTCCTTATGTAAAGCACACTGTACATGTTTTTATATTAATCAAGTTTCTTCAAATAGTCCATTTGTTATAACTTTTCAAACCAACATGATGAGTTTATTCTTCATTTAAATTCGTATATTTGCGGGACTATGAACCTATGTCTTATTATGATAGACAACTTTATACCTTGTCGTTAATCACAAGATAAATTTACAAGGAGCATAGAGCGTTAACGAAAAGAAAAAGACTAAAACAGCGTTGTATTAGGTAATAAATGACTTGCAGGTAAGATTGATTTCTGATATGGGCTGTTAAGTTTCACATGCGTTTCTGTTTAAATGACACCATGTTAGATTTTATTTTTCTTGAAGTTAGGTAATCTATATGTTTGACAGCCAGACATTCAGCTATGATTTTACAGTTACTTTTGTCTCTTGAGAAATATTTGATTCTGCTAATATGCGACTGCTGTTTGCTTTAAATATTTTTACGTTCCAATCAATTTAGATCTGAAATCGTTATATACATACAAATGTAAATAAAAACTCAAAAGCATAAGAAGATGTATTATTGCATACCAGACGGGTATTTCCGGTATTTTTACCGGTGCTGGAAAAATGCATCTTACACCCCGGGTTGTAAGATGACTTTCGTGCTGTAAATGACGTATTACGGACTACATATAAGTAGAAGATTTATATAGTAATTTAAATTTTATTTCATAAACGGAATAAAAATCCAGTTTGACAGTTACTCTTTGTACCTGATAGTGTATTTCCTGATTCAAAAAACGTTATTTTATCAAAAAATTATAACGTTACTCTGCAACTGATAAAACAAAACCGAAACTAAGTTTTGCCATTTGTCTTTGAAATGTTATGACGTCTTTCCTGTTTATGGACGTTTGTTTCCCACGCTTTATTTAAATGCGCAACTATATAAGAAATGGTTCTAAAAAGAAAGACGTTCGATTGATTTTATTTTTACAAGAATTTCTTGAATACGGTATGCAAGAAAAAGATTCGACCACTGACCGTACTTGCATATAGGAATATCTGGCTCTTGGGAAACTGTTTACGCGGCAACTCTGCAGGAGTCTCGTTGCCGCCTAAACAATTACCCTCGAGTCAAATATCCCCATCTGCGCTACAACTATTGAAAGAATCTTATATTATTTTCATTTTTCTAGCATTTGACTTATAGTAGCCGCAAATTCAGCCTATATCTATACGCGCTATACAAAAATGAAAACTATCTTAAAATTTTATATTTACTGACCCGTTTGAATGTCAGTATGATTTAATTTTATATCATTACAATTTTTATTGTAAATATGCATGAAAAGAATCCAGACCAATTTGCCATCGCAGATCGGTCTTTTTGCCGTGGCAAAATAATTTTGCCATGGTAAGATAATTTATCTTTTTGCCATGGCATTTGTTTGTTTTTCAGTTTTTCTGAAAATCGTTTTTATCTATTTCTTGACATATGTTTATGTAAAATTGTAACCGTTTATATCATTAGGCCTAAAAAATTCTTTGTTTCCGGTAACATGCTCAAAAATATTAGGGTAGGTAGCTCGGAATTTTTTTTTATTAAGTGAGACTTTTCGGAAATTATTTTTATGTCAAAAAATGAATACAAATAAGGAGGTATCAGTAAGCTGATTTCTAACATCACTGACCATGTGTAAAGCATAAAAAGTGCAGTTTTGCAACGTTTTGTTAAAAAGTTGAAGAAAATATTCTCCAAGGCCATAAAAACATTTAGGGTAGGTCGGGATACCGGAAAGAAACAATTTTTTCACGCCTTATCTGTTTTATTTTTTTTTCATTTTACCATGGTAGTATTTTGCCATGGACTTGTCATTGCAACCGTGATAGACATCAGGGGGGTTTACCAGGCTTGTTTCAGAATGTACTTACATTTTGTAGAGAAAATGCACTGATTTTCTGATTATAAATATCTTTAAAGTGCAACACGCCGTAGCTATATATTTCAACGTATCATTAATAATTGTGCATTGGCACACTTTCTAACCCTGACTGTCGTCCGGCTTTATCAAACGTTTTGTGTACGTATGTAACCACACCGTTTTGGGATTAACTGGTGCATAAACTATTCTAATACGACAATTAGATTTCATCCGTCAAACGAGCAAAACAAAATATTCTCGAGATTTGTACTTTCAGGCAAAACAGCTGTTCTGCACGTATAATAATATATTTCATGTATACAGCGATTTACTTTTATACATGTATGTGCAGTGAAATTTGTATTGATGATGAACGTTAAATTCATATTATATTTTCAGTTATTCTAGGAAACAAAATTAATAAATACATAACAAATGAGAGCTGCATTAAGAAACTAACACAAAGTGTATAATGTTTGAATTTTATACAAACCTGATAATATTGAACGTTTATTTTTATGTATACTAGTAGCTAGTTTTTATTCACGCAGCAATTATATATGTTTATTTTTCTGCACCTGTTGTAAATTTAGGATTTATAAATATAATAAATATTGCAACACAAAGAGTGAATTTATTGAGCTGCAAGTTACTTAGTTCTCGATAAAACATAAATGAGCCGCGCCATGAGAAAACCAACATAGTGGCTTTGCGACCAGCATGGATCCAGACCAGCCTGCGCATCCGAGCAGTCTGGTCAGGATCCATGCAGTTCGCTTTCAAAGCCTATTGTAATTAGATAAACCGCTAGCGAACAGCATGGATCCTGACCAGACTGCGCGGATGCGCAGGCTGGTCTGGATCCATGCTGGTCGCAAAGCCACTATGTCGGTTTTCTCATGGCGCGGCTCAAATATTTTATAATAAACGAGTCTGTATAAGTGAGATTATATAGATAGAAACATATGTCATGATGCACCTGCAAACTGGTTACCATACAGACAAATTTAAGTCTCTTTTTGCAGTATGATATATAAGTTTAATTTTGCGCAGAGGTCTCGTGACGACTGGATTCGGTAACCAACTTGCAACTGGGCTCTATGGGTAAGCTTAACAGTTTGATTAGGTAGCTGTTGGTAGTTTCCAGCCTTACCTGCGAAATTCAACGTAAGGCCCGGTTTCAAAGTAATATTTGGTGTCTTGGTGCTCTAAAAGGACATTTTTAAAACTTCTGACCTTTACAAAAGTGTTTCAGATTCAAAACTGAACATATCGATTACTAGACCTAAGTGCAAATACCAAAACAATAGAGGCGTAATTCAAAAGGAGTACTGAAGAATGTCATCGGTTGATAGGTAGTTTTGTCATGCTGAATAGGTAAAGGAGATGTTTATGTGCAAGGTACTGTGTATTGCTGGACTTCCACTGGTATTCCAGTGCACATGAGCTATTTTATCAATAATTATTTGACAAAAACAAGGATGAATATCTAACAGCGAAAGCCACATTCTAAAACACCACAGCTTCTCCAAACGTAAAGCAAGCATGCAGACGCGGACACAACTAACACACACACACAAAATAAACTCACAATGCCAAACGAACAAATAAAGGAACACAGTGGGGCACCGCCTCGGAACAGTCAGTGGCAAAACCACCACCGGTTTATGGTGCACCTAACCTCACTCTTACACCCACCATGTTCCAAAGTCAAAAGACAGTGTAAATAAATGTCATCTCCGCCAGGTGAAACCCTAACATACGGAAAGGCAACAGTAGTCATGATATGTAAAACACAAAAGTGCTCTTGTATATTTATATAAATGCAATCCTTCAGAACCTAAAACGCATGTACTCGATGCCTTTGCAAAAGACAGAGCAGCAAGGGAAATACCTTTAAGGGCCCGACGAAACAAGCCAGAAGACAAAAATCAAAATAGCTCTGTCCAGGTGGAATTTAAGAACTATCCATCATAGGTCCTCCGCCTGTTCCGTCAGACACAATCAAAGAGGAAAGCGAAACGACCAACCGTAAAAGGGCTGAACACCAAACATGCGGTGTGTCTCAAAACAGTTAGGTTATAACCTCTTAATAACTTTACTACATACAACTGGAAAATTGCCATGAAAGTTTGTAAACCACATCTCCAAAAAAACGGGTTTTGATATACCCTCTCACAGAAATGTCTTTAAACAGCTATTGTATTTTAAAACCAAATCTGAATAACGATAGTAAAGTTTAGCCTTTAGTATTTACGTAATTCATGATAACGGAAGCCTTGTAGAAGAAGCTTGATTGTAATATATTGATTACGTTCATTGAATTCCTCAACATGACCACGCGCTCTTGCAAACCGAATTAACTAAGAAATATATATCCCATAAGATGTTACCTTGGGTACATCCCCATCCAAATTTGGGGGAATTGCAATACTAAAATTAAAATCATCCCTCTTGTCATAAATTTTGGTATGTATAAATTTGTCACAAACTTGTTCTATATTTTTGATATATCTATCCTTGTCGCTGTCTTCAAGTACTTATGAATTACTACAATTATTATAACTATTTTTCGCAGGCGTCAATAGATATTTCACCAAAATGAAAACCGCTTTACATTTTTTCTTAACTTTAAAGCAATTTCTATTGTAAATTTTTGTAAGCTAAGCTTTCTTTTTCTATCTTTCTTCCATTAATAACTTCCTACAACTTGACATCAGACAAAGTTATTGTTACCTCGTCTACATTTTATGTTATTCTAGTGACCCAGCGTAACATCTACTGTCACAAAGTACATTTGATTTAATATGAGTTTTATTGTAACGAAACAACATCATCCTACACAATAGAATTCACACGTAGTGCGGTTGTTTGTCACGGTTTATAAATATCGTTAGTAGTTTTAGTTTTATTTGCGTTTAACCAATCATGGCGTCTTGCCGTAAGAACAGTTAACAGTTCGGCATTCTAAAAGAAATTCAGCATTAACGGAATTCAATGTATTATTTAATTTGAGATGTAAACATCAAACATTTTAACAGGAAAATGTATTGCAATAAAGGACTAGGTAAAGTTTAATATAACATTTGATAAATTGTACATGTTCTTATTTCGAAAATCTTGTTTAAGGGATATGAAACGTTTGAATTTATGACGATATTGATTTGAGATACATGTATTGGACTTTACAGTATACATTGTCAATAGGAAAAAGTAAATGTTCATCGATATTTAGATGTTATGTAATTCATTACTTAACCTTTAGCCTGCTGGCGGCAGGTGATTCTGCCTTTGCGACCACTGTAGACCAAGATCAGCATGCACATCCATGCAGTCTGATTATGTCTGCACTGTTAACTTTTCAGTCAGTATGTTTTTGTTAAGCACTCCTTTTAACACATGTAGTTAAAGGTACTTTCCAAACTGAAAGATGGACAAGTTCGTTATAGAAATATAGCAGGGTAAGAGCTAATGTGATAATTCTTTATTCCTTTACAGAGTAAGCATCTAACAGCTGAATCCAAACTCACTCCTGAAGATCTTGAAAGTTTTAGTGAAAATATTCAAATGGCGTAATATGGCTTGGATGACATATATTTGCATGCTTTCGTATTTCTGTTTTGTATACATTTGGAAATGACATTGGTATTTTGGAAATGACATTGGTATTCCGTGTAGCATGTCAATGAATCAAATAATAATATCATAAGATGCCGATGCGGAGGATAATCGTTTGTTTGACGACAACAACCACATATTTTGATTATCTTTTTATTCTACTTTCACATTTAAGATAAAATTTATGTCATATTATTGCACAGTTTTCACGTGCAATTGTCATACATATAGTATACTCTGCTGATAATCAGTTAGAAAAAAAAACTCTTGTGCAGTTTTGCTTCAAATTTATGCATTACGTTACGTTATTGCTGGTATTTAAATGACATATTTTAACAATATTAATACATGCTTTGAAAAAATGTATATAGTTTGCCATATAATTGTAAGATTTAACATACTGTTTCATTGTACAATCTATGCTAAGTGCTGTTTTTCATTTCCGAAAACTGATATATCTGTTTTTCATTGAATTTATTTTGATTATTAATTCTGAGAGTACTTATTTATCATTAAAGTTTTTTGTTCAATTAATATTCCGTCCAAAATATATTTTAAAATGTATTAGAATAAGTTCATTTGAAATGAAAATGTTTAAAACACTGGCACGGGTCCAGTGAATATTTTTTTGTTTGATATAAAAAATATGTTTTTTTTTCACACAAATATACTTTATATATGTTAGTCAAATGAAAAAAAAATCGATGACAAAAACTCCGGTCACAATATCATATACGATACTGTGACCGGATTTTTTGTCATCGATTTTTTTTTTCATTTGACTAACATAAAAAAGGTTAATTGTGTGAAAAAAGGATTTTTTATATTAAACAAAAAAATAAACACTGGACCCGTGCCTGTGGTTTAAAAGACTACAGGTATTGTTGTTGAACGTTTTTACATTTCTCGTTCAAGACTTATCGTAGAAATATATAACTGCTGGTACATATTTGAAACTTACATCTTCTTAACCCTGACACGTTATATGAGCCGCGCCATGAGAAAATCAACAGTCTGGTCAGGATCCATGATGTTCGCTAACAGTTTCTCTAATTGCAATAGGCTTTGAAAGCGAACAGCATGGATCCTGACCAGACTGCGCGGATGCTGGTCGCAAACCCACTGTGTTGGTTTTCTCATGGCACGGCTCATATTTAACTTTTAAGATTCACTAAATAACAAAACGATACTTTTTGATTCAAAATGATCAAGACGTGGAATATGAAATCTATAGGAGGATCTTATATAAGGCTAATTAATACTCTTTCTGTCCCATTTCTGCGCTACATCCACACTCAAAATAGTTATTTCACGAGGATTTTCAGTTTTTTGCGTAAAAACCAAGACGTGGAAGATGGAATCTACAGAAGATGCTATGGAAGGCTTATCAGTCCCATTCCTACCCTATATCCATACACAAAATAATTGTTTAAGTGGATATGTATAAGTTAATTTCAGATTTTCAGTTTCTTGAAGAGCAGATTTGTTTTACGAGCCTGCAATATAATATTGAAGAGATTGTCATGCTGCGATCTACTTTTGTTCGTGGATCAAGCCGATTGGGCGTATTAATTTGATACAAACATATGTTTATAGAACGCTTGAACAGCATCATCTTACATGCATGTTTTCACAATTGAGCGTAAATCTATGCTCAGACATCCATTTTTGAGAGTTTAAATATCAGAAAGGATTCTCAGCTAAGGTATTTTGTCTAAAACGTATCCAGAACATACTGGTCTAATAAACAGGTTTATAATATCCAGTGACTTAGAATATACAAGGTATAATTTGCAAAGAATATTCCTCTATGGTAGATAAATCATCTAGCCTCACATTCAGTATAGATTTGAATGCATACTTTGAGATTTTCTCTGGATAATATGATAAATGTCGAGTGTTGGATACGTTGATACGGCCACTGATTGCGCAGTTCCTATAGCCACATCTGAGACATCACATACTGTTGTAGTATTTGAGGTGAATGGATTCTTGCTGCGGTTTTAAGTTTCAATGGTATCTCAAACAACCGGAATTTTAATATTATACTTTACCATATGGTGACTGAAACTATATGAATTTCACATGTATGTGTAAAATATGTTTAAAATATGATGTTATTTACAAAGAATCTTAGTATGTGACTAAATGTTGGATATATTTCAAGAACAATGAACGTTCTTCACAGTTTTAGTTAAATTATTGCAATACTGATACAAGTTAGTACAATACTGGTTCACATTAGTGCAATAACGAATCGTTCATACGTTTAAATACCGCTTGATGTATATTTATGAGGGGGTGGGGGGGGGGGGGGGGGGGGGGGGGGTTCTGTGACCGAGTGGTTATGGTCTCTGGCATCAAATCACTTGCCCCTTACCGATGTGGGTTCGAGCCTCACTCGGGGGTGTTGAATTTTTCATGTGTGGAAGCTATCCATCTGGCTTACGGAAGGTGGGTGATTCTACCCAGGTGCCCGCCCGTGAGAAATAATACTTGGAGGGGCACATGGGGTCTTCCTTCACCAAGCTGGAAGTCGCCAAATGACCTAAACCTGTGTCGGTGCGACGTTTAACCTAATAAAAATACATGTTCATGTGTGTTTTACAGAATTCTTCTCGCACCGAGTCGACGAGTACAAGTAAAACACTGTTTTCATGACGCGAAATGGGTTATGATTTCACTGGAGGTGGAGGTAAATACATATCAGTAGCTCGCCAACGAGTTCATAGTAGTCTGTGACTTTCTCTATACCATTGGATAGGAATAATAATATAGATTAATAAAAATGTTATTAGAATAATATAAAAAATTAACCTTGCCTGTATGCACAAACGGGTATCAATTAATTACAGGTACTCGAAATTGCAACTAAAATTTTAAGTAAAAGAGTTTGATAGTGTCATACTTGATGTGCATGTGAAATAGACTGTATCGGTCAGTTTGTTAAATTTTCGCATACCAATGAAAATAAAATCTCTCCTTGTGTTTCCAAAGAAATTCACAGCAATGCACAAATTTAGATATAAACGCGAAAATGCACATTTTATGCCAGTGTCCGCTAGATGTATATTTATATACCCTATTATTAAGTCTACTTCGCACCGATTAACTCATTCCAACTATATTCCAAAATACTTTCAAATATATATAATTATATTGTTCTTATTTTTACAATTATGTTAATTCAATATTACTTTAGCTACAATTTCGAGTGATATCAAAATAGACTTTACTAGGTATTTTAGAGTTGATACAGTTGCAACAAATACACATATTAGATATCTCCTTTAATGAAGAAAACAAACACATCGAAGCATTTTAAATAATATGTATTGAATGGTATAATCACTGGAAACACAAACTATTAGAAACAAAACCGAAGAAAACATGTAGCAGCTTTTGCAAGTGTTAGACATTTCTTCTGATAAAGAAGACGAATACGCTGTCGTATCTTGAACGAGAAGACTAACTTAATGACTTACCTATTATGCAAAATGATTAATGAAAACCTGTTACATAAACTGTGTCGATGATTAACGTTCATGATATTTTAAACACGTCACGTACTGTTACGACATAAATATTATTATTTATTACCCAACATATTTTGACTGAATAACATAGTTTTACGTAATGTCAGCAATGAAAATGCATTTTACAACACTTCGAGACCTTCGAAATTTCAGAAAATGCATTCTTTAACTGTTTATTAACCACATACATTTAATATGGAGGTAACTGGTCTCGTGCCATCATTTTATAATAATGTATGTAGAAAAATTCATCATGAAGTTAACAATGAAACTAAATTTACCTGAGAACTAAAGAGACAGTCTTCTGTGTGCATGCTATAATTTTCAAAACAATTTCAGGTAGGTATTATTAATGTATTTTGTTTTTTCCCTGTTCTTTCGGAATCAAAGCATTCCTACAATTCTGTCTTAAAATGTATTCGGGGAGTTGCACATGTCATTACCTACTACGAGTAGACTCAGCCAAACTGATTATGTCTTAAGTTTTTCTTTCATTACCTTCAAGGATCTTTTTGAAGATTAATTGTTTTCTGATTAAACATCTTTTTACAATTGATATTCAAACTTTTAAAACATCAAGTTCCACACTTGATATGATGTTGTATTGTAATATGTACCTAAGTTAATTTATTTATCAAACAACATTAATGCATATGAAGTAAATATTTGATTCAAATTTTTAAACTTTTTACTTGAAAACAAGCAAAATTATAAAATATCACAGCAAAATTAATAATGTTCACATTCGTTTGGACGGAAGTAAGTTAAAATAAAAGACGATACAATACAATACGAAACTACGTTATATACGATACGATACGATATGATACGGCTCAATGTAATTCAATACAATCCAATAAAACACAATACAATATATAAACTACTCATTGCATCAGATGATCATTTTTGTACAAAATAGAAAAAGTTCTTTGTATAGACAAGCGTAGATGTTTTCCTCAGTCCTAAGACAAGGAAATGACCTTTATAAGAATCAATATATAAACATTCATACATTCATTCATACTATATAACTACAGAATATGTATGTTACATATTGAAATGAATATACTGGAAGCATTAAAAAGTATGCTTACAAATGATGTAATGAATGTCTAGAAGAGATGAAATTAGTAATCGCACAACGTGAACAGTGCAAAGAGTAAAGGCGAACACTAACGCAAATGTTACTGATATTGGTATACGATATCATATAATTTGGTAATTTATTAAGGTTGAAATATCACAAAAGTAAAAAATATTGACCAGCAACAAACTTCACTTTGCACTGAATATATATATGCTACAATTGTTTAGTGATATATATCATATCAGACTTATAACGCACGTTAGATGTCATCGTTCAGCTGACATTATCTTGCAACGTCCGCATCCTAGCTGCAAAACGTATTTTCTTGCTCTAAGATTCTGCTGAAATAAACATGGCATGTTGAACCTTTTTCAATATTCAGGTGTTTAACTCGTCATAATATCGCTTTTCGAAATGGGTCACCATGCCATCACCTAGAAAAATAAAACAAGGCGCTTTATTCAGTAAGACAAAAATGTTGCAAAATATTCAGGTTGATAAGTGCAAAGTTCAATTATGTTATTAAGTGAAACTGTGCCAAATGTTTTCCTTCATCGTTACGTTCTAGGTAAAATGGCAATAGGGAATACACGTCTCGTAATTAATGCAGTTACTGTCATTTATTCAGGTCAGTGCCAAGAGGCACGAGGTTTATTACACATTTCATTACCATATCATGAATACAGTCTATGCTTCCAGAAGATTCAATATGAGCCATGCAATGCAAATACCAACATAGTGGCTTTGCGACCAGCATGGATCCAGACCAGCCTGCGCATCCGCGCAGTCTGGTCAGGATCCATGCTGTTCGCTAACAGATTCTCTAATTGCAGTAGACTATGAAAGCGAACAGCATGGATCCTGACCAGACTGCGCGGATGCGAAGGCTGGTCTTGATCCATGTTGGTCGCAAAGCCACTATATTTGTTTTCTCATGGCGCGGCTCATATCGAGTTATATAGTGACTTATCGTACGTTTGTTTTTAAAATTATCTAACAGCGATATCCCTTCAAAGTTTTGATTTGATCGATTTCTTTTACTTTTGTGATAAGAATACAATGCGTATAAATGAATACTTCAGTCATTTCAGATGAATACATTTTCAACTTCAACAATGTCGTACACTTACCGTCCATGTCAAATAATTCCGAGACCCATTTGTCCAAGAAAGAGCCCCGAAGTCTGCACAGGTGTTCTACAAGATTTGCGGCAAACATCCCTGTAAAGATATTAAAAATATTGTGTGAAAAGGCCACTTTAAAGAATGTTAAAAAATATGAAATCATCCATGTAAATCTTATATGTAATCGATTGCATTAATAAAGGGCATTATATGGATATGTTACTCTACATAACTTACCCGTTCCAACACATATTATCTAAAGTTTGTACTATCATAAATCGAAGTGAGTTTTACGTCTTTTTTAACATTTTTTACCAGTCATATAAGCGACGGTGTCTTCTTGTAGCAGTGAGCTTTATAGTGCTACCTCAATGGAATATTACGCCGTAGACACGTGACATGATACCCAACCCAGTCACATTATACTGACACTGGGCTGACCAGTCAACTGCACTATCCTCTTAAGGCTGAGCGCCAACCGAGGAAACTTGTACCTTTTTACGTCTTTAGTATGACGCGGCCAGGGATTGAACCCACGACCTCCCGCACTCGAAGCGGAAGCTCTACCACTAGGCTACCGGGGAGTGAAGCTGATGGAACAGAATACTTTTGGATAAAACTGCAACTACGTATCAAATGCAGTATCAAGTTATACCACTTTTTAATGTATTCGAAATTCACTTTGCTTCATTCGAGAAAAAACAACATCAAAAAATGTATTGTTATTAGCTATAAAACATTACTGAAACATTAATTAACTATTCAACTATTGGTCGAAATATATTTTCTATCAAACGAATTAAATCGTTACTTCATAGACCAACTTACAGTCAGATAAAAGTATTATTACCTGTTATTTCGCATAACTTTGAGTTTATTGCTCTGTAGAAGTATTTCCTGCCCTCCTCGTGCCTACAAAGCCTGTGCCTAGCAAAATGATGGACAGGTCTATAGAAAGAATGACATGGAAGTTTAGAGCAGCCAAGATGAAGTGCAATATACTCTTGGTTTAAATGTGCCTTTCAATTATCAGTTTGATAGAAAGGCTAACTAAAGAAACTTCATACAAAACAGAATTCTTGCTATTACAAACGTTATTACATAATGCTTGAATAGGCAAATTATTATGGTATAAATAAGCTCTGCTATGGGGTCATGACATGTGTACATTTGACGTAAATGTGAATGTTAATAGTTTTAGAAAAACGAAAAGACGAACAAAAATCGTAAAATATTATACAAGTAAATTAGATTTATACGGCGGTCAAAATATTTACATTAGATAAAAATGTTTTTAATTCGTCTCTCTATTGTCAAGGGCTAAAATTTAGTGTACTGAAATAGGACAGTTGAACAACTAGATGCTTTCAAATTTAAGATAAAACATTTTCACAGCAATTTTTACCATGAGTGTTATGGGATATATGGATACATATTCATTTATTCAAAGCGAAACCACTTTTACTTCAAATCATAAATTAAAGGAAAAGTGGAAAATCGGAAAAAAAGCCGGACATAAGATACTCACACAGCATGAATATTGTGGTTTATGGTGTGAACGTCCATAGAATCAGCTGATTTCAGTGTGATAAACATGTCAGTATCTTTACTGGTAAGATCTTTACCATTTTCGTTCATATTTCTTAGACGATGAGCCACTGCTGATTTGACAATAGTAAAACTTGTAGAGAATATAAACACATATCGCACGATGTATAAAATCTTTTGCAATGCCATGTTAATACTTTTGTTGACAGCGATAACTGACAGAGTTTCCTGATACGTTTCAACTGAATAATGTTTAGGTCGTTTAAGCTTGTTACATTGATTTTGCTTTTGAAGTCGTCAATTGAATTGGAATTATATCACGTTGAAAGTCGTTAGCTATACTGTTCTGAGAATAGTGTCTGAAAAAGAGAAACATGTCCATATGTGAATGAGTACAGAGCAGAATTTAGCGCTAGGCATAAAATACTGAAGAATATGTTTTGTAAGGCGATACGTAAAAGTTATATAATTATGCACAAAAGTTATATAATATATAATCAAAGCACAGAACCAAATGTCGGACTACGGTTATTTCATTCATACACAAGAGAATAATGTTTCTGGGGAACATAAGGATCTGATATGACTGCCTATGTAAGGCAGCTTTTTTCCAAATCCGAGGGGCAGCGTGGAATGGAAAACCAACCGCTAGCGAGATTTTTTATCCACGCTGTCTCGAGGTTTGGGAAAACGTCTGCCTTACACAGGCAGTCATATTAGATCATTTTTCTTGCCTATCGTCAATATTATTGCAATATCTTCAGATAATATTAATTTAAAATTGTTCATACACTATTACATCAAATCATGACTTCAATATGCGCATGTGTAACTTTTCTTTTCCCTAGGGAGGTAAGGCGATCTCCTACCCGGATAACCTTATCTTTCCCTGCTACGTAGGCAAGAAAAGCAAACAGATATATTTATTACTGAGATGTACAAGAAAGATCCATACTATTCACAAAAAGACTGCAATTGTTTATGTTAACAGGGTTCAGTGCTCTTCAAGATCAGATTGGTGTACGAAAATCGATGCTTGCTCTTTTCAACAACGTTGTAGAATAGAAAAAACAGTTTTCCTTTAACATTTCACTGTGATTGCAAGATCTGACATAAAATGTTTGTGTTTTAATCAATTAATGAAATTTTCAAAAGTTCTGAATTTATTTCTAATTAAGTTATATTTACTTCAAAAGGAAATCTGATATAACCTAGACTTCTATATCAGCAACACGTCAACAGATCAGCATTTTACATGACTGAAAACCTATACCGGTCATAAATTCCATGTTGTTGCTACGTTTTTAGTTAAGCATATCTTGCGTTGAAATAATATAATCGGCACAATTAGTTATTTGTTTAGGGACACAACGTTATATATTATTTTCGATAAGAAGTTGAACTCTTGAAACAAACTTTTAATGCAAACAGTCATAATATTTAACTATTTGCTTACATAATTATTACAGGCATACCATATTTGCAGTACGATATGTATGAAAATATGGCATACTAGTACATGTTTTACTGACGATTTGATGAAGACATACTTTTAAAACAATACCGCCATTGATACATAATCAATTTGTTGAAAATAAAACCCGCAAGGTCTTCATCATATCTATATGTATATAAATAAGCCTTTTTACTTAAATCATTCCTATACAAAACTATGAAAAAGGTGTTACATTTGCATTATCGAATTTATTATATGTTAATTAAAATAAAAACTGAAAAGGCCATATTTGAAATAATAAAGATGCTTATTATACATGTACTTACTTTATGTTTTAATAATTATGCTATCCAAATTATCGAACAATCGTAATGACACTGGTCTATCTATCGATAAGAAAATTAGCACTTATCCTCTGACTCTGCTGATGAAATACTTATTACCAGTCAATCAGAAACGCAAACTTAAATACTTGTGGATTCGCGAGGACAATTCCAATATCTAGCGTAATTGCCACATTATATCAATTGCTCTGATTGGTTAAAATTTAATGTGCTGCAAGACAAGATTACTAATGTCATTGCGCGTATCCTAAAGGCAATGGACTGGAAGAACGGTATGACTAAACTAGTAACTAGTCACTATTTTCAGGTCATCTAGGAGAAGCATCTATCCATATCAAGATTGTATCCGATATTTTGCAAAGCTGTTTGTATTTATATGAGTATAATGCTCACAAGTTTTATGTAATGGACGTGTGCATTCTCAAAAATGATTTGATTGTCATACATGAGACATTGATATTATTGCTGAACTAAATATTTAATAAATAGAAAACAGCTTTAACATTTTTGACACGCGCAACCATTGGAAAATAGAATTTAATATGTTCACTATGAAATTAACAAAACTGTGATATAGCTTCTTTCAATAAAACAAAGAAAACAAGTAAAAGTTGGCGCTTTCTGAAGAATCGAAATCATCTATTCATATTTCTAGAAGAAGTGGTATAAAACTAGAAGTAGAAGATTCTATTTCATAAAACCATTAAAAATCATTTAAAACGCAACTTCGCAAAATAATAGCAGACTCGGACTGATAAAGTTTGTTTATGAGAGGTACACGTAATGAAATGTGCAACACCCGAGCACCAACCCGAGCGAAATTCTAGCATGGTAAAATTGAATGTACTCCATGATCCAAACGTACCAGATAATATAACGGTATTGCCATGCAAAAATACACTCTCATCACTAAATTGTATATCAAAATGGTGTTAATACTTTTTAATTCAGGTATTTCTATTAACGTTTTATAATATCGATATGCTGTTAGGTTAGCTTAAGAGATGGTAATTCGTAAAACCGCACATGTATCTTTTCAACCACAACACAACTTATTGCTATGAATACGCTGTGTTCATACGGAATGAAATATATAGATAGTTAAAATGTGAAATTTTTATTGTATTCTAATTTTGATATTTACTGTTACAGTACTAAATTTTTCAAAAAGGCCTGTTAAAATACATTTTTACAAGCTGATACAGCAATACATTATCCAAATGGAATGCTGTAAAGTGAAATAACATTTCTAGAGTAAACAAGAGCTGCCACCATTAGTGACAAATGCCCCCGAAGCGTGCCAAGGCCCAATGCTACAGTTGTCTGCGCAAAATATGCCATAATAGTTTAGGTATGAATCATTTTGTAACCGGACAGAAAAAAGTTTTCCAAAGGTAAGCTTTACTTTGGAGCTAGGGATCTGGGTCTTGCGCATGACACATCAACTCATTATATGGAACATTTTTGCCAAGTAATTTTAATATCCCTTATAATGAATGGCAGAGTTATTGACCAGACAAGAAACAGACCCTGTTAACCTTTGACTTCTAAGTGTGACCTTGATCTTTGGGCTAGGGGTCTTGGTCTTGCGCAACGTCATCTCAATATAGGGGACATTTATGCTGAGTAATTTTGAAATATCCCTTTATCGATGGCAGAGTTATGGACCGGACAAGAAACATGCCATGTTAATCTTTAACCTCTAAGTGTGACCTTGACCTTAGAGTTGGTGGTCTGGGTCTTGCGCATAACACATTGTCTCATTATGAGGAACATTTATGGCAAGTAATTTTAAAATCAATTAATAAATGGCAGAGTTACGAATCCGACACCTGTTAACATTTGACTTCTCAGTGTGACATTGACCTTCGAGCCGTGTGTTTGGGTCTTGCGCATGACACATTGTCTCATTATGGGGAACATTTATGGCAGGTCATTTCAAAATCCATTGATAAATGAGTTATGACTTATGAACCGGACGCCTGTTAACCTTTGCCAAATGCCCCGAGGCGTGCCAAAGCCCAATGCTACAGTTGTCTGCGCAAAATATGCCATAATAGTTTAGGTATGAATAATTTTGTAACCAGACAGAAAACGTTCTCCAAAGGTAAGCTTTACCTTGGAGCTGGGGTCTGGGTCTTGCGCATGACACATCAACTCATTATATGGAACATTTGTGCCAAGTAATTTTAATATCCCTTAATGAATGGCAGAGTTATTGACCAGGCAAGAAACAGACTCTGTTAACCTTTTACT
Source organism: Mercenaria mercenaria (assembly GCF_021730395.1). Lineage (NCBI taxonomy): Eukaryota > Metazoa > Mollusca > Bivalvia > Venerida > Veneridae > Mercenaria > Mercenaria mercenaria. The sequence goes on from NC_069378.1 coordinate 8,787,529, forward strand.
TCTAAGTGTGACCTTGATCTTTGGGCTAGGGGTCTTGGTCTTGCGCATAAAACGTCATCTCAATATAGGAAAAAATCATGCCGAGTAATTTTAAAATCCCTTTATCGATGGCAGAGTTATGGACCGGACAAGAAACATGCCATGTTAATCTTTAATCTCTAAGTGTGACCTTGACCTTAGAGCTGGTGGTCTGGGGCTTGCGCTTGACACATCGCCTTATTATGGGGAATATTTATGGCAAGTAATTTTAAAATCCATTGATAAATGGCAGAGTTATGAACTAGACACTTCTTCACATTTGACTTCTAAGTGTGACCTTGATCTTGGAGCAAGAGGTTTGGGTCTTGCGCATGACACATTGTCTCATTAAGGTATACATTAATACCAAATTATTTCAAAATGCCTTCATGGATGGCAGGGTTATGGATCGGACACGAAACAGACCCTTTTAATCATTGACCTCTAAAAGTGACCTTGACCTTGAAGCTAGGGGTCTTGGTCTTGCGCACAACACATCGTCTTATTATAGGGAACATTTATGGCAAGTAATTTCAAATTCATTGATAAATGGCAGAGTTATGAACCGGACACCTGTCAACATTTGACTTCTAAGTGTGACCTTGACCTTGGATCAAGGGGTTTTGGTCTTGCGCATGACACATTGTCTCATTATGGTAAACATTTATGCCAAGTTGTTTTAAAATGCCTTCATGGATGTCAGAGTTATGGACCGGACACGAAACAGACTCTGTTAACCATTGACCTCTAAGTGTGACCTTGACCATGGAGCTAGGGGTCTGGGTCTTGCGCATAATACGTTGCTTCATTATTGTGAACATTTATGGCAAGTTATTTCAATATCCATTTATGGATGGCAGAGTTACAGCCCGGACAAGAATTTACAAGAACGAACACACGCACGCAAGGACGCACAATGCGATTTTATTATGCCCACCTTCCGGGGCATAAAAATGTTCATAGATATATGTCCTGGTCATTTGGTTTCAAGAGAACAATTGGGGTATAACACATCCTTTTTGCCTAGCCCTCCAATTACATGAAGTGTGATCTGCAAGTGGTCGATAGAAAGGGAGGCCATTCTCCTTAATACATGCAACGACACAGTATATATTGCTATAGATAATATGTGTCTGATTAGACGTAAATGTTCAGAAAATATTGGTTAAATATTTGTTTGCAGTTCAAAACCGTATACATTAAACAATAGCGTGAAAGCCAGAAGAGGTAGCCTCTACATTGATTAGCAGGTACTTCTTTTTGTAAAGGTGATCGGCGTAGACGTTAATGTTTTGAATTCTCATATTCACTCTTTAACCTCTAATACGTATTTCTCTAATATGTATTTAGAGAGTATCACATTGACAAATATTGTCTTTAGAAATCCATAGATTGTAATAAACACGTACGGCATAACATTTTAGACAACCCATTTTACTCCTACCTGTTTGCATGATAAAATACAAGAGTCAACTACCTCAAACTAAAATCGTGTAACGACACTATTATAATGTAAAGATGAATCATCAGTCATTCCCGTGTATAGTTCGCAAAAGTCATGCTGAGAGTAAGCAATTTTCCTGATTTTTCAAAGCCATTTCTTCCAGATCAATTAAGATTAAGATCGCAATCAGATCACGATTGAATAGAAATTGGAACATAACATGGAATTAACGGAAATCAGAACGACATAGATGCTGAATCATTGTAGAAACAGGCGTGTTATTCTATCAGGGGACATTGCATTTGTCATCATTTATGTAGATACTGGCTCAGATACTGGACAATTAATCATCAACCCTTCAGCTTTATCAAACTGATATCCCGGGTATATTCGGCATGGCTTTTCTTTTATGGTAACACCACTGTATTAAAAATGTTTCTGATAATTTTTCATGAACAGCTGTTTTAAAAATACAGATCAAAGAGTAACTCGTCCTTTGATAGAAAAAAGTACAACTACGGGAAATTTGTTTGTTTGTTTTAGGTTTAACGCACTTTTTCATGAGTATTTCAGTAATGTAACGGCGGGTATCTAACCAGTCTTCCTTGATTCAGTACCAGTACAAACCTGTTTTCCGCAAGTAACAGCCAACTTTTCCAAATGAATGAGATGTGGAGGAAAATTGATTTAGGAGACAATGTCTTTAAACAAGTCGTTAAAAGTCGATAACACGCGCCTCAGCCGGAGATCGAACTCACAACCCAGCCATCCGCTGCATTCTCCAGATTGAGCTGTGCTTGAAACAGTAGTTATCAATAACGCTTATATGTAATCAGGTGTATTATATCACCACTTTTACGCGACTCGATATAGGAAGTTAAATGAAGTTGAACACGTTTTAGTGATTGAAAGTAAAGCCTTCAGCAATCTACCGTAATGATAGCTAAATAAACATCATTTTCGCAGAATAATAATACCAGTGTCCATACGATATTAAATTCTTAATGGAATCTGGAAATTAATTATTCTAACGTCATAGCATTGAAAATCAAACTGATAATGAAACAGAAAAAAAACCCGGAAACTCCACAGGTCAACAAAATGAAAAAGATTCAGGATGTGTTTGATTGAACCTGTTCATAGACAGTCTTTAGTCATCCCAAAAGTCTTAAATAATCCCGAAACTTACATATAAGTCAAAGTCAAACGTTATAACGGCGCACTGAAAAAGAAAACCACACAAAATAGGTACAATGTAACTATTTCTGGAATATATTATTAGATATCTGCAAATCATTCATAACGTGTTAGAATCGAAATAATATATCTCAAACAAAACAATGACTTGCTGTTGAATAAAATCATTGTTTGTCGTTCAGATGCGTATTATTATTTCACTCGGTCTGCACCCTCGTGATATAATTCCATCTGAACTTCAAACAATGTTTTTGTTCAATGAATGAGATATAATTTGAAATTTGATAAAAGGAAAGAATACAAAAAATATAGAATTTTCGCAGACGAAAGGCTGATGTCTCCAATAATTTAACTAATATATACGATATAATGGTAGTAAATGCAGCCAGTGTGTGCTACTAAACTAGTATAATACTACCAATGTGAGTAACTCTGAGGGAGGCCTATCTAGTAAGCTGCCAAAGAAGGTTAACACTGCAAGTGTGAGTAAATCCACTGTATCTCTATTTAGTAAACTGATCAAGTAGTTTAATACTACCAGGATGAGTGCTTCCATTGGATGTTTACGCTGTTAGGTGCTAAAGTAGTGCAGTACTACTATGGTGTGTAACTCCGAGAGAGGCTTATGTAGTTAGCTGCTCAGGAAGTGTAGTACTACCAGGGTGAGTAACTCCGAGGGAGGCATAAGCAGTTAGCCGCTCGAATAGTGCAGTACTAACAGGATGACAAACCCCTAGGGAGGCCTACGTAGACATCCGTTCAGGAAGTGCAATACTAATAGGATGAGTAACTCCGAGGAAGGCCTATTACGTTAGCTGCTCAGGTAGTGTAATACTGCTTGGGTGAGTAACTCTGAGGGAGGCCTATGTAGATAGCTGCTCATTTACATAGCCGCTAAGGTAGTGCAATACTAACAGGTGTAGCCGCTCAGAAAATGTAATATTTTCTAAGTTGTGTACCGCCGAGGGAGACCTACGTAGTTAGCCGCTCGGTTAACATAATATTACCTAGAAGAGTACTTCCGACGGAGGCCTACTTAGTTTACCGCTCGGTGGTAAGTGTAATATTACCAGGGAGACCTATGTTGTTGTCCGCTCAGGATGTGTAATATTACCTGGTTGAGTACCTCCGGGGAGAACTACGTCATTAGCCTCCGATGGAAACCTACATAGTTAAACAACCAATCAAGTAAAGAAATACAGTTGAACAAAGCGCTTTTGAACGAACGATGAATAATTGGGAGTAAAATCTACTATTAATCGCAGCTTAACATATTTTCTAAAATGCCGGCAATTTTCAGAAATTTCTGATATTTACATATAATGTACATTGTGTTTAATAAGAGACTAAATTCTTGATTGATCATCGGCTGGCACTTGTTTCTGAATTGCTCATTTCATCAGGTACCATTTTATATACCTTTATTGTTAAAGACACGCGTGACCACAAATCTTTATTTTAAATATTTTTAACAATAGAAACCTGTAAATATCACATTAATTATTCGTTCTCTATCTCTGATTCATGCAGAGAAGTTTATTTTGCGGAGCACAGGTCAGTAATAGAACAGAGTCCGGGAACATCAGTCAGGTTAACGCCATCGCAGAACTAAAATACCTTTGAAAAAAAGGCCAGACCAAAATACACTCAACTTCTATTGGTTAGACAATCAAAAAATGAAATTATAATCGAATTGGCGTTTGACTGTATTTAAGGAACATACCATTTCTACCCAAAGATGAATTAAACAACGATGAAATAACAGTTTATCTGGGATGTCCGTAGTTTCCATTTATGCAGCCATTTGTGGGTTTATATATCATATGGATAAACTAGACTCTTGCACGATCAAACTTCGGAAGACCCTGTAAGTGACTTACACATTCATGTTTTGTCACATGTTTACATTGGGCTAGTACTTGCAACTTTCTTTTTCTGCAGAATCAGCTACCTGTATCATTTAACATGTTGCAATCTGTTTTCTTATCTTTTTATTATAACAAACAGTTCTCTCTTGGTTTTATAAGTTCCCCACGCTTGTGCAAACACTAATGTGCCTGTCGGTGGTATTGTATTTATCAAGCAAATTCCTAGAATAGTTTCGCTGTGTTTTCTAAATATAACAAGGAGAGGGAATAAATATTTATGCAACATGGAAACAAAAAACAGCAAGTCTGTATTAAATAGCTTTTCACTTATGATATGGAATTAGTGTGTCTGTATTGATACACATCCATAATGTATTATTATTCTATGATACAAAGTATTGTTAGTCTTAATTATTTCCATCTTATTAGTGTTTAGTTGGTCTAATCCTTTAAATAATTAATTATCATGATCGATGTTTTCATTTTTGCTCGCTTTAAAACAAAAGATGTATAATGTAGAGAACGTATATCTTAAGACCTCTTCATTAATAGATAAATGCAAGCAGAATTGAAATATTTACAAAATAGAAAAAGTGGAAACTCCACAGGTCGCTCAACACAACAAAAACGAAAATGTTGCAGGCTCGGTCTGATTGAGCCTGTTCATGGACGGTAGTGGAAATGCATGCTACCTCCACGCCCTCTAGCCCCGGGTTGAGCAGAACTCAACTTATAATGTAGAGCTAGTTAACATGTAAGATAAATTTGCTTAAATAGCATACAGAAGTTGATTAATTGTCTTTAAGTGTACGGAAAGAACATTTTCAGTACCAAGCGTACTGAGGACATCAACCATTCTTTGTATGGTGAATAACTGATTTGCTTATATGCATGTACAAATCCCCATGTACTGTTTACAGATTATAACTGTTCAGAGAAGTACGATAATGCAAGTCTCCAAATGTACAAAGCTGACGAGCCTAAATCTTGTTTTACAAATACTGGACTATGTTATCCAGTTTAACCTTCATGGGGCTAAATCCCTACTAAACGATTGCTAACCATCCTTCTGAAAGAAATGTCATATAATAGTTGCCAATTTATACCAGGTATGATATTTGTAAGGTAATACTAGTATTGTCGTTTAACGGTATTGAGCCTTTCGTGTAAAATGATTTGATGGATGTTATTTTCCAAGTATACAGATTGATAGAAGAAAATGTAACAAAATGTAACAATACCGTCTAACTAATAGCGTGGAGCGCAATGACTCCCCATTCGGAAACCAATTACAGATCTGGCAAATTTACCCGGAAAAGTGGCCTCACTTCTTAAGAAACTATAAAAAATAGTTGGAGTGACTTTATCGGCAATTTAAGTTAGTATGTCTAAAACATTATTTTCTTTGTACAAATGATTTAAATGCAAGTACCTATGACAACGAAATTTGACACCATCCGCCCCAACTTTGTCTCTTTTTTATATTTTGCTAAATTCCTGTTCATTTCATATAACGTTTTAAAAGTGTTGAAACGATTTAGTTTGCCAAATCTAGAGAGGCAATTTTGGTTTTCCTCTTCCAGCATGATTTCAGGCAAGTACTGGGGACGGGTTGGTTCCTTACAGGACAACATGAGCGGCTTTCGAGCATTTATAGGTCAATATGAGAGTTCATGATTTTAATGTATTGATATATGTTTTAAGGCAAATATTTGATATCATTAAATCAGTTGCATGTAAAAACACCTACTCATGAAAAACGCCTAATCATAATTATACGTATATGTTTTGTTATACAAAGCATGCCTTCCTATAAAACATTCAAATGCAAACATACAACACTTTCATTAAAAATCAATCACGTCTTTACTTTCAGATCAGTTCAATTACTGGATATCATTAACATAAACTGAATTCAGTGTTATTTATTTGCCAAACAATAAGATAGGTTAGCTTCACATTTCGTAATGGAACACCAGTTCAATCTTATGTTCAAAGAGATTTTACTGTTGATGTTGCCTTAACAAATGTACGAATCATAGCACAATTAGACAAAGTCCAAATCTTTGCAACCAGTAACTTTAATGTATAAAAGTTGTTGTTTTCTATTTATAGTAAGTCCTTTCTAAGTGTGAGGTATAGCTAAATTAATATATTCATAGTAAGTCTTTTCTAAGTGTGAGATATAGCCAATCTATTCATAGTAAGTCCTTTCTTAGTGTGATGTATAGCCAGTCTAATTATAGTAAGTCCTTTCTAAGTGTGAGATATAGCCATCACCTGAAACAGAAAATGTTCGCAATAGAAAAATATCAAAGCCCAGTTACTATAAATATCTTCTTTAGAGCCTGTAAATAATTTCAGTAATGCATATATGCATTGACCTCATCGCCGGACGTCGTATTCTATATATGTATATATCTATACTCACGAATATAAATAATTTTATACATATATTAAAAGACTTAGTATACATACTGTTTGAACTAAATATATGTCGTTTAATATATGACTCAAGTTAGTCCTGATAATCTAAGCGCAATGCCGCAGTTATGCGTACACTCAAACTTAGTGATTTACATCTATCTTTTATGCTGCTTCAGTTCAGCCAGTTAAGTAAGCATACGGGTTTAGTAAAACTGACGTTAAATTGACAACAGCAAACACTTGCTCACAACCAGAATATTTCAAATATATGAATTGTCTGCACTATGTATGAAACGCTATAAATTCATTGGTCGCATTTTAAGAATGCAGTAATATCACCCTGCTACAAAATAAGGTGTTCTATGTTTAACAGGCAAATGAATTGAAAGAGCGACTTTTATCGGAAAATCGAATATATTTCTTTTTTAATCTGAAGGTAAAATTTAAAAAGAATTGCTATTTTGTTTGATACCCTGTCGTTTTGTTTAATCGGTTCACAAATATGTATCCACGATATTCAATTTAACGTTTCATATACACCGTGCCTATTGTTTACAATGCAGTATGATTGAAATAACCATAGTACACTTGTACCCTTGTTACGTGAAAATTTTAATGAAGATCATATAATTCCTGCAAGTCAGAATTTGATTGTGTAATGGGATGTATAGGTGATGCTTTGGACACTAGGGTGCTAATATTCTGGTAATACGTACAAGAGGCATGGTAAAGCTGGTGCTAGGCGGATGGGATGGTAGGGCGCAAGGTTATCTCTCAAAGACAGGTTTAAACAAACAAAACCATATACAGTCAAAAGATAATCATTCAAGATTTGGGTTCTCAGATTACTTATGTCCATAAATCAAAAGTCTGTATGAGATTTTTGTTCATGTATCTTCTGAATCCGGGAATTCTTCATTCAAACTATATTATAGACAGCTCTAATTCGGAAAAAAAGCAACAACAAAGTAATTACATAATTTTATTTTCAAAAATATTTCTCTTTTATTGACAGACCAGGAGAGTCCTTACAAACTTTATTTATTGCTGTGAAACATTTGATTATAATATCTATCGCAAATATAGGATATGCTCGGTAATTTTACTTTATCACAAAAAACGATATTCTTAAGGTATGTAAGTGGAAAACATTGTATACAGATTTTGTGACCTGCTGGGCAAAATGGCTACTTAATGGATACGTTATCGGATAAAAATAAAAATAAAAGCAACAACCTGCGTGTGTTCCATTCAATCTTAAATATAATCAAAAAGCTTACCATCAAAATCGAATAACTCTGAGACCCATTTGTCTAGCATGAAGTCACGCTTCCTGCACAGACCAATAACGTGATTTGCAGTAAATAACACTGTTGAAGGAAGGAATATATTTCTAGTTAAAACGATGTGGTCATTGTTAAAAACACTGATTTTGCGTGTTACATTGTTCTTCGACTAACGGAATTGAAAGATTATTTTAATGAGTTTGGTAGAATAGTTGTACCTTGTTGATATCAAATTATATTAATTGTGCAAATTGATGAAATAGTGTCCTATAGAAATAGAATCCGCTTTATTATAGTTTTGTTCAAATCGTTTAAATCGTAACGGAAGAGTCATTTAAGAATAAAGCTTAATCAGAACATGCAAAGTGCTCTTTAATCACGTTCTGTAACTGCTAAGATTGCGTATGTAACTCTTTACTTACATGGCAGCGAACAAAACTTAGTTTTCATTGCGTTGTAGAAGTACTTTTGTCCATCGAAATCACGGCATAATCCAAATCTTGCATATTGTTTAACTGTTCTGAAAATAGAATGTTTCGAATAATTTCCCCATTGATAAACGTTGCCTTATTACGAGAATAGCATTTTTAATATAAATTCTTTGATTATATATCTCAAAGACGATAAGTTATGTCTATGAACTTTTGAAATAAGGCATATAGACATGTAATAGGTATATCAATGAGGACTAACTGTGCACTCACTTAACAAGATTCCATCTAAGAAGCTTTTAATGAAACCTCAAGTTACCTAGATGATATTTTAAATGTGGACAAGCAATATTATTCAGAAATGGTGAACAGGTTTTAGAATTACAACTTAAAGAAGCTTATACCTCAGATTTTGATAACTTTTGTTTTGGTCCTATATTAATCAATGATTGTTAATGGTAACTTAGAAACAAACAAATATTTTTTATTTACATTGTCCTGTCTAACTAGTTAGAATAGGGTAAGTGTTTTTAACTTACCCTTTTTCATTATTAACCTTTTAATCCCTACCCTTTCACCCCTTCCGCATTTTTTTATATCTTTGATATAATAATTAAAATGTACTTAATGATGAATACTTTAATCAATCCACCTGCTGTTTTTCAACTACAGTTTTTATTACTGGTTGACCTACTTTGCGATGAATGTGTGGCTCTCTGGCTCAATGCTTTCAGGAAGCCTAACAATTATTTATTTTAGGTACCTAATTACGTTTTTTTAAAACAGACAGTGAATGCTCATTTTGCAGACAGATAAAAAGTTAAATACTTCCGTCTGTATTCACTGAATCAGACACTTAAGATATAACGAAGGTAAATGGCTTTGTTATACTTGTCAATTCTGTATTTTTATTCCTATGTGTTAATTACAACTAACTGACTTGAATACAATTATTAAGAACAGTTGGATTAAAACATATGTAATACTTTTATGTTTTCATCAAATCGTGTTATTAATAATAGATAAACGTAATGCCAAACGTGATTCACGCCAAAACGTGAGGACGAGTCTGAAATAACAATTCATTATGCTTGCAAAATACTTGACCAGTAAATATTAGTATTTGTTTCATTTTAACTATCAAGCAACATGACTCAGTCGGGTAAGATGCAGGTAGCAACTGGATATAAGCTACGCGTTTTGTTAGTTCGAATCCATTTGAGGATTTTTTTTTCATTTGTTTTTGGTTTTTCTATTCGGTTTCATTTTTGTTCCTTTATTTTCGTTTCTTTCTATGGTGGTTTGTATTTGCATATATGTTTTTATATTACATAATATTCTGTTCATTATTCGCTTAAAAGCATGCATTTATTTAATATCATCTTTGATATGATGCTAAACCTTTGACATCTACCATATCAGCTTTAGATATTTCTGTATCGTGTTGTCACAGAGCACATGAAGGAATCTATTTTTTTATGCAAAAATGAAATAGAAATTAAAAGTTAATGCGGAGTTTCGAATCCACACGGCAAAAGATCTGTTTAACATGGACAGTCTGCTTTACCTTTAATCTCATTTGTAAATGGTACTAAAACTAGAAATATTTAGATTTTAGCACGTTAGAAAAATGTTGAATTCCCTATGTTCCATTTATTCGGTGTTAGCTGAATAACATGGATTTTGACCTAGATTCTGTAGTAATCGGGACACGGAACAGGTGCGCGCTGAGAAGATAAACCATTTATTAAGTCTTAAATGACATTGAGAAGGCACATATTAAATGGAACATATTTAATAGTTTTGTTACCCTAAACTAAAATGATATATTCTTATTTAAAGTTTTTAGTAATTTATCACCGCTAGAGAAATCGAAAGTAAACTTCTTCCCCCGTTGCGTACCTCGCTTATGGATGAATGAGTGGTGGCTGGTTGTAACTGTAGTCAGTGTACCCGGTCTCGGACAGTACGCGGTTTCGCAAACTCGGCAAATTCATGCTCTTCGTGAAAATAAAGCAGAAAATTCAACAATTCTTTGTTATTATTTCACGAAACTGAGTTATTCCCTGCATAATTTGACAGCAGGGATCTTTCCCCACTGGAGCCTCGCTCTAGCAAGTGCAGACAGAAACAATAACTACACCAATGGAGGCCAGTAGTCAGCTGAAATTTTTTAAATTTCATGAAAATAATGACTACGCAAACAACAACAATGTGCAAATTAATTTAAAAATCACTATTCCATCAAATATTATGTAAGTATTTACCAAATGAAAAAAATTTCAACATTTATTTAAGGTATCTCAATCTGCAAATGTTTGATTTTTTGCTTTAATTCTTTTTAATTGCAAACTTAATCAAGTAATTAGAGTTATGGGGGTCACTAGTGATTTATAAGCTAGGGTTTTATTTTCATGTCAACTGCTATAGCATTTTCCGGTCCAACTAATTGTACGCTGGTCGACATATTGTGCAAGTGGGTTACTTATGGGGGATTCTAACCCAATACGATATTATTTCAGAATCAGCCCAGGACGTCAGATCATTTTGACCTTCTATCACTGAAAGGATACCTCTTGATCATTTAAATTTGTCGCTTAGCTGGAATATTTGCAAATGAATAATGTGTTCGTATATGCATATCCAAATAGTTTCTGTCTGTACATTCTGTTTAATTCTGATTTTTTCATGCGCCAAACATTATTACCTTTACGCCGTTTGTCTTTTTAAAGACATTTCTTGTATCTATTTATAGTCATGATTGTAAACATAAAGTTATCGGTGGGGCATATTATTCAAATGATTCGTTTATGGTACCGGTTAAAACACATCATTTTTGTATACACGGAGACGCATTTAGCTCACTTTTAAATATTCATTTAGAATGTATTTCTTTCATTCTAGAAAATAAACTTTCCAACAATTTTCAAATATACAGACATTATCATGCTTTAGATAAAAAAAAACCTGCTGTTTTATATAAACTGTAGAAATAAATATATTTCAAAGAGCATTTGCATTTGCATATCTCGTTCATCGCTTAATCGATCTGCTATATTATTTATTCATCTCATAAAGCCTAAAATGCTGCGTCCAGTTCAGTGTTAAGTGTAGCCATTTCCTTAAATTTAAATGTGACATACATTTTTCAATAGTGGTCCGATTCAATATAGTCTTTCAGCATTATTCACCGCTGGACGATGATTCTCGTATTGATTTAAACATATTTTATTCCTTCCTTTTTATGACAACGTATACAATGTACATATACAGAAAATATACAAAACATTCTAAGAAAGGTAAAAGGGTTGGACCACAAGTTCATATAACATTAGTAATTCGGCCCGTCCCCGAAGGTATATTTAAAGGAAAATTTTATATTATAGATTGCATTGTATTCTTATATAAAATGACAAAATGTAATTGGAAGAGAACAAAGTTAAGCGAAATGAATAACAACAATGTTGGAGAATAAGTAGAATGATTTAACTGTAAAAATTAAAAGAAAGCTAGATAGATGGTAATATAAGAAGAGAGAGAGTCCAGAGTGTTCCAAGGGTCGTAACTTGATGTGTGGGGTACAACTGCGTTAAGTTTATATACTAAAGTAATACGGCAGCAATCAGATTTCTTGATGAAAACGATTTGTATGTTTGATATATTTTTGTACTTCTAAAAATATTAGTGAATTTTCTTCTTCAGTATAATTTTCATCTCCAAACAAAAGAGTACGCGTATTCAGTGGATGAAAGATACGTGTGGCGTTAAAAAGTTGTATTCTTTGTAAAGCATAATGTCTACATTTAAAGAGAAAATGTTCGGCATCTTCAGTATCGTGACCACAGTCACATGCAGCATTGTCTCTCAAATGATTTTTATATAAATCAGCATTTAAATTACTGCATTTATTACGCATTTGAGCATGGTAAACCGAGTACAGCCTTTCGCCAATACAAAAATATGTAGGTACAGATGAAGGTTTGTATTTTAGTTTAAGTTTTGATTTAAAAATATGAATTGTGGATGACTCTCTTATATCGGATTCTAAATCGTTCCATAAAGAAGAAGCTGATGGAATAAATGAGTTAGCAAATATTTGCGTACGACGAGCAACTGTTATATAATCATTCCTGTTTCTTAGAAGATAAGGTACATCATTGGCAACTGTATCTGGAATAAGATTTAATAGATAGTCCGGTAATGTACGATGCTTAGCTTTATACATGGTAACGAGTTTCTGAATGTTTCGTCTATCGGACAGAGATACCCAACCAATTTCATTAAGAAGACGTTCGATAGAAACAGACCTCGTAAGACCTGTGACAATACGTGCAGCCTCGTATTGGAGTTTTTCAAGAGAATGTTTTTCGTAATCTGCACAGCCATCCCAGACTATTGATGCGTATTCTAGAACAGGTCTCATGTAGGATATATAAATCTGATTTAACGTATTTCTTTTTAGTTTGAACTTTAATGCTTTGATTCTCGTATAACTCATTATACATCATTCCTTCCCCTTTGACATTTCTCATTAATTCAAAGTGCCCTAAATATTTAACGTCAATTTTGTACATGTCTCTGATGTAAACATTAAACCTTTAAGATACCTGTAATTAAGGTATAATTTATAGCAAAAGAGTGCTTTAACACTTATTTATGCACGATGGGCGGTTATACGTCGGGCGTAATAATTTCACGAGGGACCAGCCCTCGTGAAATTATTTGTACGACGTATTACCGCCCGTGTAAAAATAAGTGTTAAAATACGGTTTTCGTATAAATTATTTCGATTCTAATATGCCCTTAATCTAAAGCAGTAGATAAAATATAGTAGCACTCTTTCTTGGTCGCAACAAAAACATTGACGTCACCGCACATTAACGAGACTTCATTCTAGCGTAAGAGTGTTTTAACGGAGAAAAGCATATTAGAATTAATAATCGATTATCCTAACACATTCTTTATTATTCATACAGAAAAGCAATTACATATAAATGTACCTTTTTTAAAGTATATTGTTGAATACCTACTGGTACACATCACCTTTGCTTTGTCCGACAGACGGTTCCTCTTCTGCGATGATAGGGTCCAGAGTAGTATTCACATGTGTATTGTCCAACACCAATGCATATATATATGATAATCTTACAGCGGTTTCTATGACTGCGATTGAATCAAAGATGCAAAATCCAACAGAAACCATTTTTGTTAATACAAAATAATACAAATGTGTAAAAGTTTCAGCCTGAACTGTTTTGATTTGTAGTATAAAGTTAATATTTAAAAGAATCACTTCATTAAAACTTATTTTGTTTAGTTCACGAAAACACAGTTTTCCACAGAATAAAATCTGCTGCGTCCAACAGATGTGTTTTGTATCCTTGTTGCAAAAAGCACCTACACTACATCGATTAAATCCAAGAGAATGTCGTGTAGGATTTCTTCTAAATTTATCGGATATGATTTCACATTAATTGTTTGTTTTCTAGGTACTGCTGAAGTATCCGTAAAGAATACGCCTTGATAATGTTTAAGCCCTCTACAGACGGTAGGTTTTTGTTGTACAACACCAATTAAATTCAAGATGTACAGCCAAATATTATCGTGTGTATGATGCTATTCCTTAATTTCGTAAATCTTAAGTCTTGACTTACAGATTAGGACATGTTCTATTTCGTAAGTTTTGCCTTACGTACCACCCACGTTGACAAGCAACAAACTGGTAAATAATTAGTTGATAAGAGGCAAGTGAATGAAATTCCAGAAACAATTGGCCAAAAAATAAACACAAATCTGAATATAAAACGGCTTCTAATGCATAATGGAAGAAGGATGACACTGAAAAGTTTAATGATTTGAACCACGCCATGAGAAAACCAACATAGTGCGTTTCCAACCAGCATCCGCGCAGTCTGATCCATGCTGTTCATTAACGGTTTCTCTAATTGTAATAGACTTTGAAAGCAAACATCACTGATCCTGACCAGACTGCGCAGATGCACATTCTGGTCTGCATCCATGTTGGTCGCAAAGCCACTATGTTGGTTTTCTCATGGCGTGGCTCATTTGTGTCATGCGTAATCAAATTCATGGGACATAAAAAGGTGAATATTATTTTTTATAATATTAATAGTTACATTCTTTTCAGTACCTGATGCACTATGTTTACTAGGTAAATCTCTGTGATTTATATGGGAATGGAATACTGTCTGTATGTGAAAAATGTACAATTTCAAAATTGTACATCTTTGAGATAATTAGTGTTGTACAACAAAAACCTACCATCTGTAGATGGCTTTAGATTTCTTGAAACATCTATTTAAGATACGAATTGCCTAATACCAAGTTTCAGTCAATGTTAATTAAATAATATAACGATACTGTTGGCAAACCTTCTAAATACATGTAATCGGTTGCACTGTAATAACATGTTACAAATTACATAATGTAATTGTATAATTATATTATTTTGTACACAAATATTGCACTAATGTTTCCAGAGTGTAAGTAGTTTAGAGTTATGTATCCCTTTCATGTTTATTCTTACGTAGAAACCGCGGTATGTATTCAAAGATACGTGCATAGACTGCCTATAACATAACAAAGAAATTAATGAATCAAAAACGCCCTACGAACACAGCAACCCCTCTATCTGTCTGTCATTCTGTCTGTCTGTCTATCTTGGGTTTCTTGTGCCGTTGTTTCAATTTAAATTCTAGTTTTACCTAAACTAATAATCTTACTTTTTACGTCAAATGTTTTGTTTTATTTTTAATGTTCATGTTGATTTTTTCCGCAGTTTAAACCGTCCATAATCACTTATAATAATGATTCAAAACACGCTTTACAAATCCATTTTCTAGAATATCAAATTTTAATAGTCTACCACCTTTCAAAGACTCAATGTTAGTGCAACAACAAAAAAAATCAAAAGAAAATAGGGTGTTTACGCTTAGATTAGAATGAAAACGCACCATTCAAGTAACAGCAACCACTTCCGGCTTTTTGACACCTCCACCACAGCTCGTTTCATAAGTGTTTTTTTTTTAAAACTTATCCAAAGTGAACTGATGTCATCTACACAATGGCGCCTGCTTTTTAATTTTGTCTTTTGGCAGTTCCTGTGATATGCAGGCTCCATAACCTCAGATCCCCTTTCTAAATCCCAGTTTGTTTAGTTCTGCTCATTGTTTTCTCGTTTAGGGCAAACCCATTATTTTAACTGGGGACCATACGCCGCTTTTCATGGAATTACACACTAGTGTAGCATTGAAGGTTCCATGTGCACCGCCGTATGAACACATCAGTGGATGTCTCTAAATTGTTTTTTGTACTTTTAACATGTGTAAATGTTGAGTTCTGCTCAACCCGGGGCTAGAGGGCGTGGACGGCAGCATGCATTTCCACTACCGTCCATGAACAGGCTCAATCAAACCGAGCCTGCAACATTTTCGTTTTTGTTGTGTTGAGCGACCTGTGGAGTTTCCACTTTTTCTAACTATCTATATTACGCTAACAAGCAAACTCACCAATAGGGGGAAATTTTACTATATTTTGGGACTTGTATTTAGTACTGATCAGCCTTTAGCAATTTGAGTTTACGGAAATGCCACGTATATATCAAGCTTCAAGATTGTTATCATTCTTATATATAAAGCGGATATTGGTTTGTTTTGAGTAGACGTAGTATATATTTCATCGAGTAGTGAATGTTTTAAAAAATATTTTCACGAGCGCGAAGCGCGAATGAAAATGTTACAATCTTATCACTACGAGATGAGATATATACCATATGTACTCAAAACACACATTTTCTTTTTAGGTGGCAGGGGAGTGCACATTTGCGAATTCCACATTGACGTGTGGGTACCAGTGTTGAAATATCCATAGAAATCTCGTGTTTGCTTATTTTTCTTTGAAACTACTATGGACTATTGCAGATACTATTGACTACATAAAGACGCCTCTCCGGTCCTATGCACCTGTCGCTTTCCACGCCAGATGTAGTGAAAATCGGCCAAAGCACCCAAATTTTATAGACCAAAAATAGCCTAACCGGGTCTCTCTTTGAACTCTGCCATTCATCCATTTCTATTTTTAAATCCAATTTCATAGCATATATTTATAGTACGAACATAGATGCATACCCAGGTGGTGTGGAATGTGTCTGTCAACCACCACTTTATTTCCCTAATTTTCACTTGAAAAAAAAGTGGATGGATGACAGCCGCGCGTCTGGCCGACTTTTTGTTCTGATATTTATGTTTTAGCCTCAACCGGAAGTACGGAGCAAGGAATTTTAAAACACCCGCCATGTAGAATCATTAACCGTTCCACATTCCCCAGATATATTAAAGAATTAATAATGATAAATAACCAGTAAGATAGATATGCCTTTATATCTACCCTGTCCTGTTTATACAGAAAATCGACAGGGGCCAAAACTACGAAACCGCTCCCCTGCCACCTTAAGTTTTTTAGCTGTTTAAACAAAATAAAATGTAACCTGTCTTGAATCTTAAGACACTTATGCTGATATCAACTGAACAAAAAGTGTTGCCATAACTTACAAGATAGCCGGTGAATAAGCCAACAAAAGTGCCCACCCCTCCACGCAAAAATCAGCCACAATTTGCATTCTGAATCAAAGTAACCCCGAAAAACTATTCACTGCCTTTAAAGTTAATTTGACATGATATTTATATTTTAAAGCCTTTCAAATGTTAAAACGATACACTTTTAACATAATTCTGGTATACAAATGCCGATTACCGTATTAAACCTATCGGGACACCCCTTAAAAGCCACCCATCCATCATTTGCGGCCACCCCCAGCCACTATATAGCTTGATGGCATTGCTAGATATAGACACATGTGCTATATTTAAACAAAATGGCATAAATAGTCATTATCTAGGCAGTATTTTCTTCTTTTGGCCGTTTTATGATACGAATCCTACTGGCTTGGGGTCCTTAGCTTTATTGTTATATGGCCACCCACTGCCATTTTGGGACTCGCCAGGCCAAATTTAGTACTCAGAAATGAATAAAAATCACTATATGTTACAGTTCATTCCGTAATGGGTATAAATAAATGCAAAAAGTCAATATTTGAGTGGTTTAAAATTTTGTCTGTTTTCCTTAAGGTGGCAGGGGAGTGCACATTTGCGAATTCCACATTGACGTGTGGGTACCAGTGTTGAAATATCCATAGAAATCTCGTTTTTGCTTATTTTTCTTTGAAACTACTATGGACTATTGCAGATACTATTGACTACATAAAGACGCCTCTCCGGTCCTATGCACCTGTCGCTTTCCACGCCAGATGTAGTGAAAATCGGCCAAAGCACCCAAATTTTATAGACCAAAAATAGCCTAACCGGGCCTCACTTTGAACTCTGCCATTCATCCATTTCTATTTTTAAATCCAATTTCATAGCATATATGTATAGTACGAACATAGATGCATACCCAGGTGGTGTGGAATGTGTCTGTCAACCACCATTTTATTTCCCTAATTTTCACTTGAATAAAAGTGGATGGATGACAGCCGCGCGTCTGGCCGACCTTTTGTTCTGATATTTATGTTTTAGCCTCAACCGGAAGTACGGAGCAAGGAATTTTAAAACACCCGCCATGTAGAATCATTAACCGTTCCACATTCCCCAGATATATTAAAGAATTAATAATGATAAATAACCAGTAAGATAGATATGCCTTTATATCTACCCTGTCCTGTTTATACAGAAAATCGACAGGGGCCAAAACTACGAAACCGCTCCCCTGCCACCTTATTTTAGGCTTATCCGGTGGCAAGAAATGGTTCTGTGGGTGATAACCAGGGACTGATACGGAATTTATTTCGCTGATAGAATGCAGTATTTCATTAGTTGGCATTAAATAATTATAAATATTATATACCTACAATGTGATATTAAATGAAAGAAAACCTCACTGAGTTTCCCTCTCTCACATCATCAAAATAGTTTGTACTTACTAACAATTATTATCGGAATAAGAGGGAAACAACGACTTTACTAAGACACTAAGCTGGCGGCAACAAATCGATGCATTGATAATATTTACCAGACGTGTCATGTGTTCCTTTAGACTTTCGTTGGTAATTTTAGACAATTTGCCATGTTTCTTTCCTTCGAACAAAAACAAAATCTATTACAGTTAATCCCGTTGTAGGAAAATAAAATAGTAGTCTTTATTGACAAATTGTCTCTCACCACAAATTGATTTACACTATTCATGTTTAACAAGAGGGGTAAATAGTGACCTTTATAAGCAGCCTTTGAAGCGGTAGCTTGCATTTCTTCCGAACCTATTTGTCGGCCAGGGGTTTTCCACATTTTCTGTTTTTGAAGTTCTGGCCTGAACTCATAAGTGGTCTTTAGAACAAGCTTAACTGTATGTATAAGTCGTTTTACTTTAAAATCAAACTGTCTTTAAATATGTAAAAGGATGAATAGCATAACTCATTGGTTTTGGTTTTTCAAATAAAACTTTTTTGTGCAATTAATGTTCTTATTAAGTGTGATGCTAGAGAAAAAAATGGAATGAGAGGATACTTAACTATATGGCAGGTATGATTAAAACGTCAGCCGATGACTGTTAAATGTTCGTGTGGAACTTATCAGATCATCAAAGTTAATGGTTGTATCTTAACTAATGGGCAACCTGTCTATCGCACGTGGAGAAATGGTCTACTATAAATTATTATAAAAACTATAAAATATTAATTATCTCAAATTGCTTTGACATAAACTTGTGTTAAAAACGCTTTGCCTTGCTTCAAAGAATTTCTATATGTTTCATTTTTAAGATTATGGATATTGGAAAAAGTCATTTTAATGCATTTACAAGTTTTCCGCATTCGCCAAAGGTAAAACCTGAAAATGTGATTTACCAAAAGTAATAGAAACATACATGATAGATGTGTATGGCATAAATGTATAATTATTTCGATTTTTCAATGTTTCACCCTCACTTGAATTTTGTTATTTTGCATTACATGAAACATTAATCGAAAGTTGTATTTCGTAGAATAAAGGCGGCTACACAAAACGGACAAGTAGCAAGCTAATAAATATATCAAAGGTTTTCCTTTGCCTTACATAACATAGGTTTTCGCCTTAGCTCACATAGTTCTGTGAGAATAAACATATGTAGACGTCGAATAAAAACGCGAGATACGTGCTGAGATCGCAGAAAAATTCTGCTCTTACGGGCCGGATGTTAAATCGCCTACAGAACATCACCGAATCTTATTTACAGTGACCCCGTTTATTTATATAACTGTACTATATGGACTTCATGACATACTTGCAACATCAGTTTTACTTGTATATTAAAATTTTCATTTTGTTTTATTTTTGATAATTTTTGTTACAAAAGAAGAAAAAAGAATAGTTAGAACTAGAATCAATAACCTTTTTTGCTATTGGTGGCCAAACTTTGAATCATTTAATGACTAACTACATAGAAATAAGATATGTTAAGTAGGAGTATGACTGGTTAAAAATTACTTATAGTAACAGTGTTATGTTTTGAAGCACATCTGGATGTTCTTACTATAGAAAGTCATCAATATTAATAAGTTTATCTAAAAGGTCAACCACCTCGGTGAACAACGAGTGGTTTGTGGTGTGCCGTAAAACCTCTGAAAATACAAAATAAGTGTTTCTTTTGTAGAGTATAGCTATTATGGAATATGGACTTTGGCTTCTCCATTTACAGTATATGTATAGGGTTATGTATCGTTTTATTTATGATCATTTTGTTACCTTCAAATCATTCTGCAGTTTGAGTATGATGCATTTATCGAAATAAAATTGATATGTCTTTTTAAATATTTATATAAAATGAAACAAAACAATTGCAATATGCTCAGCATGTGATTCATAGGGGAGAGCTGACAGCGGATTTAAGCAGATTCAATTAATACCAATTCAGAATCCAGGAATAATTGTTAATTTGATGAACATCAATATTATCATTGAAGAAATATGGCTGAAGAAGAAATACGATGTCAAAGCAAATTAAAACAAATACAGACACAAACAAAAAGAATAACTAACTAACAATATTTCGTTTTCCGCTTATTCTTCTTCATAAGTGCACCAAGCATAAGCTGTAAGTCAAATGGGATGATTTTATGTGACGAATTACGGGCTTGTTTTGAGATGTAAACTAATTATGTGTAGCTATAAATGACATCTCGTATTATTTTGAAGCTATTCCAGACATAGGAAGAATTTTAATTGAACTGTTTTTTTTTTCAATAAGCATCCGTATACAAACTCATAATATTCGAAAAAAATAAAATCTTATTTCTGAACGAAACAGGTAAGTGTGAGTACTCATTTTCTTGTTTAGATCATTTCCTATCCGATGGTCATGGTTTCGGTTTACAATTTGATACAAAAAGGTTATTTTCGATACGGTAAGAAAAATCATTAGAAAATGAAAGATCGGTGCGGAATCACGTTTACTTGAAATTCTAAGGATTTAACCTTTTTTCTCGTGTTCATGCATGTGTAAACCTTGCCTTTAACGCATACATTTTACATAAAGCACCAAACTCCAACCGACTTTGAACTGTGTATGAGTAACCATTAGTCAGCAAGGGTTCCTTGTGTTGAACCAATCGATTTTCTTCGATATCCACAGCAATATACAAATATTTACTGTCTGAAAATGTATCTATTTCTCAAGCATCATTTAGCAAATTTAATTTATTCAAAAAGAGCATGATATTACTTTTTCATCTTGATATTATTTTAATGGACTCTTTACAGTTTACACATTTTCCCCTTACAACACCTATCCCGCTCATAAACATGAAGCGATGAAAAACAAGAGACAGAACTGGAATTTATAATTATTTTTGCTATTGATGACCAATGTTTGAATCATTTTATGACTAGTTACATAAGAACTAAGAACTTTCAGTACGAGTATGACTATTAAAATTACTTATAGTAACACGGCAACGGTTTTGGAAATGCATCTGGATGCTCTTAGTAAATAATCAAAATTAATAAGTTTATCTAAAAGGTCAAATGCCTCAATGAACGACGAGTGGTTGTGGTGTTCCGTGAAAACAAAAAATACAAAATAAATGTTCTAATAGGTATTGTAATTGTGAAGAGGAATGCTATTATGGGGTTTTGGCTCCTCCAATAATAGTATATATTATTTACATATATATAACAGTATCATACGCAAACGAATATACAGAGCCGTAGTAATAGTACACGCACAACAGGGAAGAAATTAACAAGTTAAGGAATAAGGAAAGACAATGACGTTACGCTCATTGTTGGCGTACATTAGCGTAACTGACGTTATCGTCGTTTTTAGCCGTTTAGACGTTAAAGGGATTACTTGGGGTGGTTGGACTACAGTTTTCATAAATCATGTCATTTCGATATTTAAGGAAATATTTGATATAGATGTACTATATAATATTTATTCAATCAAATTATTTATCAGACAGAGAATTATATTGCGGTGTTCATATACAATTGTAATACATATACATTATTTAGTTTTCAAACGTAACGTCGACGTTACATTAATTTCACGGCTGTGACATCTCGGCTAGATTTTGCAATTTTCATGTGTTAAATTTAATTCATATTCAACGTAAGACTTATGCATATCAATTTGCAGACAATTGTATGTACTTTCAGACTGTAGTCGCTGTTTTGTAAACAAATACATATTTCTTTAAAAAATTTCGGCACGTAACAACTTCGTAATTTTATTTTTTGCATTTTTTGACACGTGTGACATCGCGGCTAGATTAAAGTATACATATATTAAACGCCATTATCAAAGTCAATATGTGACAAAAACTCACTAATTCAAAAGTAGAATGTATGTACTTTTTGTCAAAATAAATATTATAGAAAGCATACGATAGTTAAAGAAAATACAGAAATTTTAACAAATCCTGTCGTCGGAAGACAATAAATCTTACGTTTTAAGTTGGATCTGTCTTTTGCTTCCTGTTTGTTACAGGAAGTATTGAACAGCAAATGACTGCAATGACGTCAAATATAGTTAACGTCACGTCACCGAGTCTTCTTATTTGACGAAAAAAAATTTTTTTATGAATTTACCAAGCCGTTAAATAATGCGCATTGGTGAATTCTGTTACATCTTACATGACGTTTTTGTGTTGTTTTCTATGATTGTATGTCGAATTAAATTTTTACTAATTGTTAAACGTAAATGCGATCATATTTACTAACAGAGAGATTGTTTTGCCTTTCTTGCGATATAAGAAGATAAACAACCGTATTTCTAAAACGAATTTCATGAAACATTGAAGTGAACGAAACAGAAAAATTTCCGATGTTCGCCAACAACGTACGCAACGTCAATGTCTTCGGAAGGTCAGCGAAAAATACACCGCTGTGGTTTAATTAACAATCCACACTAAACCTCACATTTTACTTCCACTATGTTCAAAATATACACGCCAGTGAATCTAATAGGGAACGAATGTCTGTATGTATGAAGTCTGATCATCAGTAAAAGCAGACGAAAGCTTTAAGTAGGCATTGTAACTGAAAATACAAACTTTAAGTAGGAGCTATCTATATTATATGTATGTGAAGTTAACTGCATCAGAATACAAGGACTGAAAAAATTATTAAAATATCATTTCCTGAAAAAGAGTTATTTGAGCTGAAAAAAATGATCTCGGATGAAATATTTGGAAAAAATGGAGACAACTCCGCAAAGACTTTATGATAGGCTTAGGTGACAATTGACCTAGTACCTCATGCAAACTACCCACTTTTTACCTCTAATCATGAAAAAAGCATGCATACTTGCCACATGGATTAGCAACCTGAATACAAAACTATGTAAAGATCAAATAATTGATTGCCCTGGGGAATGTAGGACATTTTTGTGGTGAAATTTGTCAACAAACAGACGATTTTTTTTTAAAAAGTCAAAACCCACAGAATTTCACAAGGTGAAATATGTTGAAAAGGCTACTGCTGGAAAGAGAACAATCTCAACTACCCATACATATGCGTCAAAGTATGGGGAAAATATCTAGAAATATGAGAAAATCGAAGAAATCAATTTCAAGACTGTTAGATGCATAACTGTGTAATCATACATGGCCTTTATCATAGATAGGTTACTTTTCCTTTGCACTGATATAACATGGGCAGGATTAGGATTAAGAAACGGTGTTCACTCAACAATTTCATCATATAATTAGATTGTTTCCCTTGCGTAAAGAAGGCTTAGGGTAAATCTCTACTTTAAGGTCGCTTTGACCTCGACACCAAAATCAATAGGGGTTGTTTATGTCTTTGTCAAGGTTCTAAGAAAATCAAACGAACTAGACTGAAAGCAGGTTCGACAGAAAATCATGGCAGGATCTTCCGAAGTGAGGTGTCAATGCACAACCAAGAGATCAAACAGAGAAAATGTTAAAATATTTATTTTCTAAACTGTGTAACAATTTTTAAAAAATCTTACAAAACAGTGTAACAAGTTTTTTAAAAATCTTACAAAAAAGCAAAGTGAGATTAAAAATTCAGTATGTTGAGGGCCCAATATTTTTTACATATCAAGCGCACTTGAAAATAATTTGGCCAGATTAGCAGCATATCAACAAAATTCCACAAGAGGGTTCGCAAGACTAGCATCATATCAGTAATATAATAATAAGACAAGAGCCCTAATGGCATTTTTGATTATGAGTGACTACTTTTTGGCAAATACTTCAGAAAAAATCTATATCTGTGATTTTCACGTTATAAACATTGGTGCTACCGACGACTTATATTTTTAGCGGATTGATATAGTTTCCCGTGTGTCATTCGCCTTGGTCACATGACAAATATTTACCACGTAATTAAAGTAGTTCAACGCGTAGATAAAAAACAATACATTTATAAAATTTACAAGTCTATCCGATCAAAACCACATTTTTTATTGAAAATTAATTAGTGTTCAAATTTATTGCATATCCATAATCGTGGTTCTTTATACAATTATCTACAGACAATAATAAATGCAGTTTGAATAATTATCAAATTGCAAGAGCTCTACAGAGGGTGTTGATTTGACCATATATACGTTATGGTACCGATGATTCTATGAAACAAGGTGAATTTATTTTATGTGCTGACAGTTGATAGATTATACCATGTACACTTAATTTTGCATAAATAGTATATCGTATACCCGTAACTTTGCATATGCTGTCTACCGTATTTCATTAACCCCACACATATCATACCATATGCTCTTAACTTTGCTTATACTCGTAAATTTGCATCTTCGAAACAGTTTCTTCCTTAAGATTGCACTGGTTGTGTCAAGGACTCTAATTTTACATGAACTGTTGCTATTACTCGTTCGTTTTTGATTAAATAATTAGTGCGAGCAAAGATATATCATATGCGTGTTATTTCCGATCGTTCATCTTGTGTTTTAGTTTCGACAAGATTGTACAGTATGTGACTAGTTACACAGTCCTTGAGTATGATTACTAGAGGCTTGTCTTTAATCTTTCTTTCGAAGAAGACATACCTTTGCTGGTATATCATACGATAATGTTTACATCACTAGTAAGTAGTACCTCAAAATTTGTATTGTTTAATATAGGTAAATAGTAGACATTATTTAATGCACTTCCTAGTCATATATGGTTCTTATTATTGCATATACATGTGGGTTCGATCCCCGGCCGCGTCATACCAAAGACGTAACAAATGGTACTAGTAGCTTCCTCGCTTGGCGCTCAGCATTAAGAGGATAGTACTAGGACTGATCAGCCCGGTGTCAGTATAATGTGACTGGGTGGGGTATCATGCCACGTGTCTACGGCGTGATATTCCAGTGAGGCAGCGCTATACATAAAGCTGGGCATTGTGCTCACTGCTACAAGTAGACACCGTCGTTTATATGACTGAAAAGTTGTTGAAAAAGACATTAAACCCAAACACACACACACACACGCAGCACGCACGCATGCACACACACACACACACACACACACACACACACACACACACACACACACAAACACACACACACACACACACACACACGCGTTTTATAGAGAAATCTTAAGTTTTAATGCATGCAGTTACATTAACGAAAGAGTATACCATGCAAGTATAGTTATGATGGTTGTACTTTCTGATGTTGATTATCGTATAATATGCATATCATATTTGTGGTATTATGTTTGTAGAGTTGATGCTTAACTGAAGTATAAAATGTTGTTTTTGTCTAAAATGATATATATTCACTTATATAACGTACATAATATTTAAATGTTTACATGTAAATTTCCTGATTAATGTCTACCTTTATATATGTTATGCTCTTCAAGAATGCAGGAAATAAAAGAATCTATTTATATCTATCTCATATCTTTCAATTCCTTGTAAGTATTGAACTACTTATGGAGAAAGGTAGAGCTGAGCCGGAACCATGTGATTTTGGTGTTTATCACGTGATAAATTATTACGTCGTAAAGTAGTACAACGCGTAGATAAAGTATCGATCTGTTTACTCTCAGACTCTTGAATTTCATAGAAGTACTGAACTACTATTACAGCGTATGTATGGAGAAAGGTAGTATCGGCCACTGGTGCCAGATCAGAAAGAAAATGCCTCTGTACATGTTATACCCTATCCCTAGGTATTCTGTAAGAACCATGGTCGTGAACGGGAAAATATACTAACCCATTTCAATCGCGTATTTCATACCTAAAACACGCAGTTCAGTAAATGTGTACTATTTATATTAAAAAAGTGGTTTATCTTCCGTTGTGTACCGGTCACATTTCTTCAATACTTCTTATCTTAGCAAAACAACGTGTAGTTTACAGTTTTTTCAAAGGTACACAAAAAACTTGCTTGAACTTCCCTGGTGAAGTTCCGGTCTAGATTACAGACACACTCTGATTGGCTGACGTGAAAATGTATGTCAGTCGTCATTTTACTACACGTGTACGCTAAAATGTTTATATGCAGTATAAATGTGCAAAATGAATTAAATAAACAGAATAGATGTATACCAATGTATGATTTCAAATTCAAAATCATATACAAGATGAATTTCATTCATCATTTCGAGTCTTATCGTAAAACTGTGAATTTATTGCATTCTGTTTTTGTTTGGTTACATTTCGCTTAACATGTGCACACTGCCGTGACCTCTAGACCGGATGTTCATTAGGGGAGTTCACGCAAGTTTTTTTCTGTAACGTTGACTAAAGCATAAAATATCTGGAGCATCTCTGCAATATGGAATATTGAGACAATGTGACTGGTGCACGATGGAAGATAAATTATCGCTTGTTTAATATCAGTAGTACACATTTACTGAACTGCGTGTTTTAGGTATGAAATATGCGATTGAAATGGGTTAGTATATTTTCCCGTTCACGACCATGGTTCTTATAGAATACCTAGGGGTAGGGTATAACATGTACAGAGGCATTTTCTTTCTGATCTGGTGCCAGTGGTATTGGCATTTATAACTACAATTTCACCAATGTCGGTATACTTTGGGAAGGCTACGCATCACAGTTAAACACATTTTAATGTTCCGAATACAGTTGGAGAATTGCAATGACCATTGTTAATTCATCATAATAAAAGTTCGGTATTGAGATATTTTGCACAAGTGTATTTAGATTCTATTAAATTTAAAACAAAATCTGATTACCACACGGCGTTAGTAGGATTTATATATGCATTTAGGTCTATTTGTTTGAAGAATAAAAAAGAGTATGTCACTGCAAAACAACCTTTTTCAATAAATAAACATCTAAACTATAGAAATGTGCTATTTTTTTTTTAAAAAAAAGATAAACGATATAAACATTATTTGCATAAAATGTATCCTAGCTACCAATTTTGTGAAAGAAAAGCTGAATTCGCGTATTTCAGACTACATTCTCTCATAAGCAACGCTTTCTTATGTTAACTATAAGATATTAAAACAAGGGTTGCTAATGAACTGATCCTAAAGATGATAATCCCAGTTTTGAAGCTTTTGCTAACACAAACTTTCAAAAATGCCAATTCACGTGGTTATCCAGAAACAATTTTTATAATTTAAACTTAAGACTATTATGTTTTATGTTACATCTTTATTGACATAGACATTAATTTGATAAAAGCATTTTGTTTTTCATGATGTTTTAAACCTTTAATAGTAAAAGAAATTAGGCGCCATTTTCAGATCCAGTTCCTGTGTAAAAATACAATTAACCCGGATTGAGAAACGGCCCTCCTGGTGAAAGATATAGAATACTTTCATTCAAGTCTACGGCATCTGGCAATTTGAGGAACATAGTTTTATCCAAGGATATCAAATTAATCAATTTGAGGTGTTTGTATTAATATGATGAAGAAGGTTTACCTCTGAATGAATGAAATATTTATTTTACTTATTGCATAATCTAAAATGAATAGTTCACTGTTCCTAGTTGTGAATCAGAAGCACTTTTAGGTCAATTTCTTTGGGTTGTTTTATTAAAACTACATACACGTTTTTTGGTCATTTTCTGTTGATATGAGAAATATAGAATATGCATCTGATATAAAATGCATAAAGGTTATCCCCACTAGTGAAATGTTTTTCTTGTGTTATACCTCGGGTATGCAGCTGGTGTCAAACTTCGAGAAAACAAAATGGATACATTTTAAATACTACATTTGAGTATTGTGTGGCGTCTCCGATAAGCGTTCAAGTTGGTCAGAGTGAAGCAAGTCACAGTGCCTCTGATTGGTTGAAAATGTATAGGGAATTCCGCGATGTATTTTTCCATGTTAATTGGTCTCCCAATGGTCTAATATGTAATGAATGTGTTTGAAAACTAATCTAATTTCATAAATTGAAATTCTAATCCATAATTTCTAGCTAAATTATTTGGAATTATGCATTTTAGACGATAGAAATGTATGTTGTACCAGAGGATCATTTTCATGAAAAATAAAAAAATCACAGTTCAAAGAGAAAAAAGTGCCCAAAAGTGATGGACAACAGGTATAGTTCTTACAGTTTTATGATAGGCCTTGGATAGTCTTCCTTCCTGAATAGGTGGTATCAACAGTTTGAATGTTAGAAAAGGCACACGACACAAAACATTACAATGCGGGCCTATGGAAAATGATTTAGTTCACTATGAACGTATTTAATCTTAAGACTTTAGACGCTTTAAATGAACTGGGGAAACACTTTGCGACTTTCAAAACTACAATATCCCATATAACATTCACTTGGATGTGTTATTGATAACATTTTTTTAAAATCATAAATATGAAAACAACAGTTACATATTGCATCTTCTTAATATTTCAGCATATGTATACATGACTGCATGATTTTAAATAGATATCTACTATCTGGGATACTTTCAATAGCGGCAATAAATGTCTTTGTTGCCACGCATTTGATGCAAATTTTACATCTTGCTGTGTCTTCTATTTGTTTTATTTATATTTATTTATAATTTTGGAAAATAATATCTTGAGTAGGGCAAGTCTTTACAAAGAAGCAATCTAGAACATAACTGAGTTATGCCGTTACTGGTGAGATGGTCTGGAAACAATTAATTGTTACACAATGGGTTACTGTTATAGGCAATACTATAATTGTTTTAATATGCCTGAAACAATATTGAATAAAAAAAGTGTTTAATTGGTCTAAATCAGCATCAGGCACCAAATGTAGGAATATATTTTTTCCGAATTAGGGAAATGCTTAAAACTATTAACCTCGGGGACAACATTAGACAGAATACCTTCAATTACAGAAAAAGGTAGAAATAAGTAAAGAACTTATAGAAACTTTGTCCGTCTTTGAAACTGGACAGCGTTTACCATTTCATTATCGTGAGCAATGGCTTTATTTGGGTGTGGTATATCAACAATTCGACGAGAAACTGGGAGGTATGAAAACCTACCTTTACAAAAAAGAACCCGTTTTAACTGTATTAATCTTGTTGAAGATGAAAAAATATGTCATGTTGCACTGTCCACTCTATAAGCAATTCGTCAAAATTACGGCTATTTCTGTGTACTTAGCAATTTTTGAATTTCTTGGTCAAAGTGCTATTAACGTCACATCCATATATCTTCTGGAATATCATAAGAGCAATAGCTTTGAAGGTTTTTGCTTTATGGTTAACAGTCTTGTAAATGCAAAGCAAAGGTAATGCCTCTCGGATCTCAGTTTATAAATACTTTTTCCTAGTTGTTTAGATAAGGATCGGATCACAAACATCTTTTTATTTTTTGAAAAATAAAAAGTAAATAATAGCTATATTTATTTTTTAAAGTAAGCTAAGCTTACCTGTCTCTTGTAATTCTATCAAGAATGGCATATGTATTTTAATAAGATTTTATTACGTTTCGTTGTGATATACATATGATGGGACGTAAAAAACTATTTTAACTTAAGGACACGTCACGGCTTATTACAATACACAATCGGTATTGAAATTGTGTTTCCAATACATGTGCTCATTAGATAAATCCTCAGTATCTATGTAAAAATATTCAAGGATGTGTTTAGTATGATTGCAACACTGTGAATTGCTCTAGTTAGTGACAAATGACTGAAACAACAGGAATTCGTACGTGACTTGGATAGACAAAACGACAGTGAGGTAACAATATATTCTTTTATTGTTTTAATTTATGAGTTGTAAGCTACAATATAGAACACCCATTTTATGAAAATCAAACTGGAAGTTAGAAATAACAGAATTTTTTTAATTAGGTCATGAGTCATCATATACCTGTCAAAATTTGTCATTAGTTTTCACGAGCTGTCAAAATTATTTTTATGTCTCTATTCTGCAAATGCATTGTTCTTGTAAGTATCTTGGTCGGATATTGTAGTGTGTAACTTATTTTACATTCCACATTAATATTTATGCTTGAAATTGATTTGTTCAGCTCACCGAAGTCACGTATGAATTTCTATTGTTTTAGTTTATTGTCTGTTATAAAGGTACCAAATTTCAATATTAAGATATAAGAATTGTTCCTTTGTGGTAGACAAAGGAAACTATTTGGTTGAATCATAACAGAACTGTTTTTGGAAAGAACTGAATATTCTTTGGTTTTTGTTATTCACCGGAAATTCAAAACGTGACATCACCTTAAACTGAAAAATTGAAGTTGTGGTTTAGGATCCTGTTTAGCAACATATCAATGCACAAACTGGAATTTAGTCAGACGAAATATATTACATGGACATTTGATGAACTGTGTAAATCATTATTCATTTTAAACTTTATAATGACACCACTAGCTTGGTTCTTTACATTCTGTACAGATGCAAACAGAATACTGCAATATCTTCCAAACAACAAAATATTATTATAAACTAAATGCTGAATATAATTAAACATGCATTGTAGGGTTAAACCTCGCGATGCATTATGTATTGTAAAATATTAAAACCATAAACTGAACGCTACACAGAAAAGCAAATAATGATACATTGTACAGAGAGGAATAAATGCTACTCTTTGTAGAGTGTTAAATAACAATACCCGTCGAAATTTTGTGTTTCAAACAATACTTGTATGTCACATTTACAAAAATACTTTACCACCCCAAAGAAAATGCACTTATTCACAATACTATGACGTATGAAGAACGACTGGAAATGTTGTGCAGAAAACTAAGAGTCATGCTTTCATTCATTTTCAATTAGCATGTTTATTTTATTGCGCCATGCAATTGCATGCAATAGAGTTGTTATGCTACGAACTTCAAGCAACATGATCACAGCAAGAATAAATAACAATTTCCAGTTTTAAAATGTAATGTGTGCAATAAATGTAACAATATTGACTAACATATATATTTCGATATATATGATTGAAATCCACCAATCCAAAGCAACTCTCTCACAAAGGTATCTACGCATGCGTAACAAAAACAGTATTTAATTTAATGGAATCAACCAAATACGTGCATTGATATAATTTCTACAACGATGATTAATCGGTCAATCCTTGCGCAGACGACAGGAAATATTACCCGAGGGTAAACAGATGATGTCATTTAAAGCGTCTAGATTCAATATAATAGAAGCCCGGAAAATGTCATGACAGTAAGCGGATATTAAATTATATGAGCCGCGCCATGAGAAAACCAACATAGTGGCTTTGCGACCAGTATGGATCCAGCGCAGTCTGGTTAGGATCCATGCTGTTCGCGGTTTCTCTAATTGCAATTGGCTTTGACAGCGAACAGCATGGATCCTGACCAGACTGCGCGGATGCGCAGGCTGGTCTGGATCCATGCTTGTCGCAAAGCCACTATGTTGGTTTTCTCATGGCGCGGCTCATATATTAGATGCTTAATCATTTTTAAACTAGAGCTATCACTGAAGGTGACTCATACCAACACAGAAAGATGTGTTCAAAACGAACGGAACGCAAGACTACCGTCCATGAACAGGCTCAATCAAACCGAGCCTGCAACATTTTCGTTTTTGTCGTGTTGAACGATCTGTGGAGTTTCTACTTTTTCTATTTTAAATTATTTTCAATTGAATATACATGTAGGTATTTGTCTTAAATGTGGCAAAGTAGCCAATAAGGGGATACTTCTGATATTATAAAGGATGGAATCATAATATTTGTGCTATGTATAATTTCTTTCGACTGCTGTCTGTAATTGTATCAGGTGCACGGTTGTTTTCAATTAATTCAACACCGTGTCAGTATAGTATGCCATGTACATACGGTTTTAAGATAGCCATTTTGTTATTGTCAAAATCTGATATCGCTAGAATCACACTGCCAGAGATGGGCCACTGGCACCAGAACAGAAAGAAAATGCCTCTGTACATGTTATACCCTACACCTAGGTATTCTATAAGAACCATGGTCATGAACGGCAAAATATACTAACCCGTTTCAATCGTACATTTCTCAACTTAAACGCGCAGTTCGGTGAATGGGTACCTAGTATATTGAATAAGCGATAATTTATCTTCCATCGTGCGCCAGTCACATGGTCTCAATATTCCATATTGCTGAGATTATCAACATATTTTATGCTTTCGTCAACGTTACAGAAAAATCTTGCGTGACCTTCCCTAATGAACATCCGGTCTAGAGGTCACGACAGTGTGCACATGTTTGGCGAAATGTAAACAAACAAAAACAAAATTTAAAAAAATCACAATTTTACACTAAAACTCGAAATGAATGAAATTCATCTTGTATATGATCTTTAATTTGAAATCGTACATTGGTCTGCATCTGTTCTGTTTATTTTATTTATTTTGCACATTTATGCTGCATTTTCACATTTTAGCGAACACGTGTAGTAAAATGACGATTGACATATATTTTCACAACAGCCAGTCAGAATGGTTTTGTAGTCTAGAACGGAACTTCACCAGGGAAGTTCAAGCAAGTTTTTTGTGTAACGTTGAAATAACTCTAAACTACGCGTTGTTTTTCTAAGATAAGATGTATTGAAGAAATGTGACCGGTACACAAAGGAAGATAAATTACCATTTGTTTGATATCCATAGGACACATTTACCGAACTGCGTGTTTTAGGTATGAAATGCGCGATTGAAACGGGTTAGTATATTTTCCCGTTCATGAC
This sequence comes from Mercenaria mercenaria, assembly GCF_021730395.1. Lineage (NCBI taxonomy): Eukaryota > Metazoa > Mollusca > Bivalvia > Venerida > Veneridae > Mercenaria > Mercenaria mercenaria. Next base: position 8,820,854 of record NC_069378.1, read on the forward strand.
CATGGTTCTTATAGAATACCCAGGGATAGGGTATAACATGTACAGAGGCATTTTCTTTCTGTTATGGTGCCAGTGAGATGGGCTTGCGGATGAATTCCGGATAGCATCCGTAACACATCCATAGAACTCCTAACTCATTTTTAAGTCATCCGGTGTATCCGTTCAGTAATCGGGAGCATCCTTGTGCAAGAGTGCGAAGTTTTGAACATGCTAAATAAACTTGCCATGGATAATATATCTGCTAAGAATCCATAATAAATCCGTAACAGTTCTGAAAAGATCGGAACTGATCTTAATAGATCGTAACAGATCTTAAAAGATCGTAATGACCGCGGTTAAAAAATATGAGCTATTATGGTTTTATTCCGTTTTTTGTAAAATTAATTAACTTAAAGGTTCTCTTGCGATTGCCTTATTCGCAAAACCCATTTAAAACACATCTGGAGCAATCCCATGACAGTTACGATCTCTTACGATCTTTTCAGAACTGTTACGCATTTATTACGGATTCCTTACGGATATATTATCCGTGGCAATGTTTGAGCATGTTCAAAACTACGCACCCCTGCTCCCGGAACGGATACACCAGATGACTTACGAATGAGTTGGGTGTTCAACGGATCCGGAACTCATCCGAAAGCCCTTCTTGGACAGTGTGATTCTAGCTTTAAACAGGAAATAATGGTGACACGTCATTTGTCCGGATGGCGTAGAATGAAATCTGAACTCAGTATCAGGAAATGAAAAACATTTTATGAATAAATGGCAACCCGTGGGTAAATTTATTAAACGGCAACGTTACTATCATTTCAAAGGTAAAGTATGATATAAAACCATTTGACATGTTAAAGAATTCCAAATAATGTTTTAAGATGTGCAGATCTCTTTAATCATGAGTAAATATATAAAAAATACAAAATATTTTCAAATTTTCCCATAGACGCCCATTATAAAAATTTGTGCGAGGTCCAACTAGCGAAAGATCAAACGTGATCTAACTTCCGGCACTACATTTGTATCTTGTTTATTAGCCGAATTTTCTGAATATACTATGAGGTTTTGATCAAATTCTAGATTGTAGAAAAATTTATCCAAACGTGCAGAACTACCTTAAGGATAATAATTTCGATGTGCATCACGACTCATAAAAAATATGTCAAGTTCACTTGAAACATAAATGAACAATAAAAGAAACAGAAGTTCATAGCAGTTCTAAATAATTTCCAAGGCAGAAATACATGTGTATACGGCATAAAGCAACGGCTACCATTCGCAAGCAATTGTGATTATTTGCATTGTGTGCGTATAATGGAATCTCGTTTTGCTTTAAAACGCATCAACGCAAATATGTGTATGTTTTCAAAGAAGTTCTAAAATAAACAGTGATATCTGATTATTGTTTTTACTTGGGGTGTTATTTTTTTGTTTTTACTTCTCGTGTTATTTCTCTGTCATAATCACCGCCAAACATCGTTTAATTAATTGTCACAAAAATGTAATAGAGCAGTTTGAAATTTTAAAGGAAAAAGTAAACAAGTGGAATAATTTTAATATTTTAAAGATAGTTAACCGTTTTTTGCTCAATTTTATATCTAATTGCAGTCTATCAATGTATCAAGATACTCAGTAGCGCCGGAGTCTTAAATGTACAACAAATGCGAACATCTTAGTACAGAAAAGGAGAGGATTCCTTAATTATTCAAGATCGAGATATATTTTATTTTGCTTCGCACGCTCTTTATATATCATATATTTGAACAAGGTGCCCGCCCATGATGAAAAAGGCACAAAGGGGCAACTGGTGTCTTCCTCCACTATCAAAGCTGTAAAGTCGCCATATGACCTATTATTGTGTCGGTGAGACATTAAACCCAAGACAATGAATAAATAAATATGAAATAACAATGCGTTAAACGTAAAATTACGCAAACACGTGTTATCTAAAACAAAAAGGGATACTCCTAATATTGTTCAAGACAACGTTACTCACTTTCTCTCAGTGCATTCTGTCATTGTATCATGTTATATCTAATTCCCTTAAGGGATTCCATAATTATTGTCTTTTGGTACGGACGGACACACAGGACCTGAGAATTCAATAATATAGACACAAACGGTTGAATTATCAAAAGACAATTTGTATGTCGTTACGGATGACTTGGAATCTGGACAAATTGCCTATATATCAAAGACATCATTATTAAACAAAAAAGAAAAGTTTCATTCAAAGAACTCAACCGACAATACAACACTCCATATCAGTGCTTGCAGAGCTACTCCCCTTTTTCAAGCTACATATGTTGCGTCCCGCCACTAATCGCCTAGTTTTCTCCTAATCAAAACTTAAATGTCACTTTAATTGATAATATTTTCAAAGAAAAGTTGTGTTAAAATCCACTTTCTTATTTGACAGTTATTAAAAGCATTTTAGGCATCATTTTACAAATAATAAATGTTTAAAGCTTTGTATTAATGTAGGGATGATACATGTTCTTTTCCTGTTATAACATTTCAGAATCCCGATGGATTAGTTGGTGTCCGAGTCAGTTAAGATTTCACATAATATGAAATAATGGGGTAACGATTTTCTGTGATTTAATAAACTGGGTAATATGCTGCCAGTACATCATTAGTCTGTTTCATGAAAAGGTTAAAGAAATACAAACATCTTACTTAGTCAGCAGATATCTACAGAAAAGCATGTAACATTGGTCACAATACCACAGACACCTGGGATGTGAAACTTTACCCTCCCCCACCCAAGTCCCAACTTTGCACTTGTATAATCTTTTTCTAAATTCTTTTTTTCATCAGCATTGCATTTTCCGACGCAGACACTAATTACACAACAGGGGTAAATTTTATTTGGGCTACTTTGAAAAAAGAATCATCTCTAACTGGCTTAAATACACACAAGAATATAATGTTCGCAAGAAAATTCTCGTACATCCACCTTGAAAATAATCTCATCTTTAACTCTTATTTGCAACTTCCCATACATTGTTTGGTGTTCTTCGATACACTACATATTACTCTTCACGATGATGTTTGTAGGTTTATTCAATATAATTTCATATAAAAAGCTAAAATACAGTAACAAAACAGCATGCTTCGAAAAAATATTCTTTATCCGTTCATCTGAACTACCGTGTTATGTATAAAATGAACTGTACAGAGCATTATACCTCATCACGTTTTTCTCGTGTTCTTTGATTCAACGACGTTTGCGAATACAATTTAAAGACATTCACTTGACATAATTATAGAATTGTTTCTCGTGATGTGTAACAAATCCATCTCCTGAAAATAGAAAATGTATGTTTACACTATAAAACTGAAGAAGGGCACATTTCTACAAATCAGTGTTAATGCAATAAGAAAATCAAATGAAAACGAGGGTTGTCAGCTTTTATGTAGAACGTAATGAACATTTGAAAACTCGTGCAACAGAGCCACTTATATTGATTGACCTGTTGTAGATTGTTAACCGTGTTTTCATCGTACCAGTTACTGTTTTCAGAACAGCGTATCTTGAATGGTGGAAATGTGAAAAGTCTTAAATGCCCTATTCATAAATTTCTGCCGCATGGCTAGCATAGAATAAATAAAGTTCTCTTAATACATCGAAAATGTTTTATCAATGATGGGCTATTAAGAAAATTTAAAAGTTACGTAAATTAAATGAGTTAGACGGTCTGGATATATCAATATCAATTAGTTGCTGATGTAAAAGAAAATACAAATTTAGTCAAAAAATCAAATAAGAGGGAATGATTCTTCATATATCAGTACCCGTGTCAAAAAACTGTTTGACGTAGAGTGTTTCAGGAGATACCTGAATTAGCAAAAAAATAAATACAAACAATATATATATAATTACCATCAATGTCAAACAACTCTTTCACCCATTTGTCAAGCATACTATCTCTGCGTCTGCATAAATCAATCACTAAGCCAGCGATAAAGGATACTGCAGTAAATAACAGAACGATATAGCGATTAATAACAAGAAATAATTATTATGTTACACACATCGTAATAACAATAGTCAGGTAAACATCAATGTGGATGAAAGCCAAACTCATGTGTTTTTACTCTCTAGTTATTTCATTCATAAATTAACTCTCATACAAATATATTGTACTTGTTTGTTTAAAGATATACATATGTATTTATTTATAAAATCTGATATTTTATTTTTCCATCCAATATATTATTTGCGGATGCGTAAATACAGTTATACCCGAAAATTTACTTACACTTTGTATTGCACAGTTTTGTTTTTAAAGCTTTATAAAGCTTTTTCTGGCCCTCGAAATTTCTACACAAGCCATGTCTTGCGTAGTGATGAATTGATCTAAAAAAATAACAACAATTATTCCATAAGCTTTAACTATTTAAAGGCACTGACGATTTTGGCTAAACAATATTTTTCTTTCATAGTGAAGTTTTGTCATATTATGAAGATTAGAATATGAGATTTTGTTTCTAAACTATTTTAAAAATGCCAAATCAACAAAAAAAAAAAAAAAAAAAAAAAACATGACCGCGTCGGGAATCAAACCCAGACCGCCGTGGCAATAAAGAAGTTTTATCGTTGTCTCTATGGAGGATTTAGTGTTAAACGCGCGTTAAATATACATATTTATAATCGAGGCAGTTTACCTCGAGTAAAGCGTTACAAACGCGTTTCGATTTTCATCGTAAAAATTAGTAAAACCAACTAATTCTCATGTGTTTCCGTAACATATAGTTTGTCAGTAATTAAGTTTCATATCATTCTTAAGACCTATAGCATCAATTTCCAGATTTCAAACAAAAGATCGATTTGGATGCCATTGCCTTTAAGACTTCATAGAAGCTCAAACTAACGAGTGGCGATTGTCATGATTTTACGGCTACGGTAATTGACGTAACATCTGATATATTCGACTGTTTAATTCATAGCGTAACGATTTTCTCGTACACATGTCTACAAATATCAGTGGAGGATTGTACAAACCTAAGCCACTAATTCCGACACGTCTCTATGGCAGAAGATTTGTGTCTATATTCGATTTTTATATTATGTTCAATAATCGGACATATATGCGTTTAATTGTTTATATTTTTGTTCGATTATCGTATACAATTAATTATTTTCATGTTACGTTTGTTCGTTGATAAAAACAATAATCGAAGACATATTTGATACATTACTGTATACAGGCGTTCAATAATCGAAGACATATTTGATATATTACTGCATACAGGCGTTCAATAATCGAAGACATATTTGATACATTACTGCATACAGGCGTTCAAATAATCGAAGACATATTTGGTACAAACTTCAAAATGTGTGTTCAATAATCGAAGATTTATTTAATGCATGCTTCTATATCTGTTCGATAATCGAAGACATATTTAATACATACTGATATATGTGTTTGCTAATCGAAGACATATTTAGTACAAAATACTAAATATGTGTTCAATAATCAAATACTTACTTAATACATACTGCTATATGTGTTTGATAATCGAAGACTTATTTAATACATACCACTATATGTGTTCGATGATCGAAGATATATTTGAAAGACACTAATAAAATATGCGTCCGATAATTTATGTTCGTTATTGATTGGTTGAAATTCATGGCACACGTATGCACGGAAAAATCGAAAATATTTGTACAATTTATCGAATGGATGTTTGCCAGAAAAGATATATTTATGTTCGATATTATACACATATTTATCCAATAAACCAAAAGGATAAATTTCATAAAGATGGATATGTCTTCTATTATCGAACACATGTAGCAGTATGTATTAAATATGTCTTCGATTATCGAACACATGTAGCAGTATGTATTAAATATGTCTTCGATTAAGGAACACATGTAACAGTATGTATTAAATATGTCTTCGATTATCGTGCATTAAATAAGTCTCCGATTATTGGACATATCCAAGTTAAAAATAAAGTTTGTGCGATAATCAAATACATTTTGTGTTTATCATCGAACAAATGTAACATAAAATAATTATTTGTATGTGATAATCGAACAGAAACATAAACAACTAAACGCATATGTGTCAGATTATTGAGCTGTTTTCCTTAATTTCTGTATGGGTATAAAGCTGCGGTGAAAATATTTCAATGCTAAATTACGAATACTGTATAAAATGTTGAACTTACGTGCGATGCATGCTATGTCCAATAAGTGGTTCAATCCTAGGTTCAATATTTGGCTGGTCCTCAATTGGTACAACAGTCACATTGATATCTTGCATCAAAATATATTGTTGCGATAGCCTGAATACAGTTTCTATCGCAGCTATTGTTTCTAAAATACACAATCCGACGGATACCATATTTTATACTTCTATTGTCGAAGAAGGTTTCTATAATAAACTATGATTCACATTTAAATCTAATGTTTATATAATAAACAGTCACTAAACAGATAGCCATTCCTTTTGAATATATTTTATTTCATTAGTTACTTGAAGATTTCTCAGTAACTGTTAGTTATTCATTTACATGCACGTGACTGGTTACTTTCTTACATGTATCATCCGATATAATTTTAAACTTTTTAGACGGATTATTTAAGCACATAAAATCTAGCTCATTTAATTGCAGAATCCAATTAAAATTGCAAAAACAAACACGCATCCACTGGCATCTACGAAGCAATTAGCGGCTTGAAATAAGCTTTATTTATCTACATGTTTCCTTCATATTATCTCTTATATACAGAATCCAACAGTTTTGCATCCGGGTTAATTAGTCACATAATTATTTCAGCCGGTTCCCAGAATTCTCTCCATACTAATGTCATAACAAAGTCCGCCTGCTTTTTTCTGTTATCTTATGTTCACTTACTTCAGTAATGATATAAACATTTTTACTTGGGATTTTCAGCTTCCAGGAAATGTTTGTATAAGCACAATTGTGTTTGTCAAATGGCATTGATTTCTTCCAAGCTGCTTTCTCAAGAGTTTTCGACTGAAATAAATATTGATGCAAAACGGATGAATGCGGGAATAACAAATGAGAAAATAATGCTTTTCACAAATTAAAATGTTTGAATCATTTAGCATACCATATCAGTTGTATTAACCTCATGAATAGTGTATGAATCTCTGGGGTATACTAACCTGTAGTAAATGCAGAGTCCTGAACTATTTTCATTTCAAATCTTTGAAACTATTTATAGAATTTGGTCGAGTTAAGACGCAGGTATCATATAAGTATGTACAGTAAATTTCAAATTATGTACTTTACTATGTGATAGATTGGCTAATATAGTTGGTGATGAATTACTTTATACCTACTAGCTTGGGACGGTTATTACACACGTTAATTACTGATGGGGTTAGAAGATGACCTTGATTGCGACCTCATGCATGTATATATTGTTGTACAGCATTTACTCGCGGAACTGGTAACATGACGCGTAAGTGATTTAGCAGGAACGATTAATCATTACCATAAGAACCAGAAGAGATATCATCTAATCTTGTCATAGCACCCATTTTATAATGAAATATGGGTACCTAATAAATTCAGCATATTTATATATACTGATATAAACAATAATATAATCACTATGTATTATGTAAATGACACGTGGTCTTAACCACAAAACATCATTTTTTCTAATGTGTTGTATTATGCTCATAACTATTTTTGGTTGATTAGAGTCACATTGACATAATTTCAGGTCCCTGGCGACCTTCCAGTTTTAATTGGTGGTTGAAGACCCCAGACGCCTTCCAATATATCGTTTCAGGTTCAAGCGAACATCTGCCTAGAACCACTGACCTTAAGTAAAGTAAACAACCTCAATGGCTTTCTCACATCAGAGAATTCTCCACCCAAGCGAGGTTTCAAACACAAGTCGGTGAGGGTCATTTGAAGTCAACGACCTTAATCATTGGCCGCTGAGGACCCTTTAACGCTTTAACTTGCATTTTCTTCATTTAAGACTTAGCCCACATGCGCATTTAGTATATATTTTTAAGTTATGCATGCTTTAATACTGACAATGTTAAATATTATAAATGTATATTTGCATTGTAGCATGTGCATGAAATTTAACTTGGTAAATAAAGAACAGACTTTTAATTACTAGTATAACATGGTTCTCTAACTTCTCTTACGTCTACAGTGACGATATATTAAATGTTTGTTGAAAGAGCTTTAAGCATCCTAAACATTTAACTGCATTCAATGACAGAACGTATAATTTTCAGATACAAACTGCAAAAACTGTAATATGTAAATGCATTGGCTGGGATTCATTAAAAGAATTAGCCAGAAAAATCTTTTCCTCTTATTATTGATGTAACTTTTCAGTTGTAATAATATCGTGTTGAATAGGCGCATTACTGAAACACGCTTATGCAAGCTCGTTCATGCCGTATTTCTATCCGTAACAATATATAACCTGTTTCGTCAGAGAAATTGAACGGAAGATGTTAAAATTATTCTACATAAATTGTCCATATGGTCATTTTAACTGACATTTAAACGCTCATAATACCTTTGATTATAATGTGGCTGCCACATGTTTTGGTTATGAACATAAACTATACAAATTTCTTATTAAATCCTATTTTCCACAATTGTTTTCTCCAATATTTGCACAATTGTTTTTTTCCCCAATATTGGTCAAAGTTCTGAATATTGATAAAAATTGTAAAAGCATTAATTTAATCTATTGTTTTATTACCTCCCTTAATGGCTGAAACTGTATAAGTTTTAACTGTATAAATTTAATTTGATGTATTTTCGAAATAAATATGTTTAAACTAAACTGTATAAGTTGATGTGTAGGAATGAAAGTAGTGCTTTTTATAACATGTAATTATGCATAACATCTATTTGGACAGCAGCTTTATTTGTTTTAAACATACACTTTAAAGTCTTATGGAACTTAATATATACAAGTCTAACAAATAATGCATGTATTATGTGAGCAAATTATATAAACTTTAGGCTTACTAAGCACAATTACACATACTTCTCATATCTATGAAGAAGGGGTAAGAATTAATATTCCATGTGTAATTTTATTCCATATACATGGTAGTAATATTTTGTGTGATACATAACACCAAACATGACAAAACTGTCAACCTTTGCCATACTTTATAATCCCATTATTCAAATTACTGATAAAACTGCTTGTTCATCAACATAAAAATTATTTCGATTTTATACAACGCAGGCTGCGTAAACTAATAAAAAGCGGTCCTTATTATTTGTATCTATTTGAACTCTCACAAGAATATAAAAAGTGTCGCAAAATTTTAGAAACGTTGGTGATCTTATAAAACATGTATGATATTAAATCAAGTAAAAAGATAATTTATATTTTACTGGGCACATCTTGCACAACAAAAGAAAGCTAAATTTCAATATAAGAAATACATACATCACAAATGGTTTTGAACAATAAAGAGAAAATAAATAACCTTATATTACATTTTAATAGGCAGCTCATATTTTATGCATTAAAGATAACTTAGTGATATTTAAGACTTTTGCAAGCACAAACATTTATTTGGTTTTTCAAACACATGTATTTTATTCATGCTTTAAAATCACTTTTCTATCGATGCAGTCGAGTAAATTTTACAAAGTCTCATCGCACGTATGATAAAATAACACATATCAAATACAAATGCCTTGAAGCTGAAGCATCGGATGATATATGAGCCGCGCCATGAGAAAACCAACATAGTGGCTTTGCGACCAGCATGGATCCAGACCAGCCTGCGCATCCGCGCGCAGTCTGGTCAGGATCCATGCTCTTCGCTTTCAAAGCCTATTGCAATTAAAGAAACCGTAAGCGAACAGCATGGATCCTGACCAGACTGCGCGGATGCGCAGGCTGGTCTGGATCCATGCTGGTTGCAAACCAACTATGTTGGTTTTCTCATGGCACGGCTCATATACTCATTGATTACAGGATGGACTATAAACGTATTCATGAAGCAAATTTGTGTCTATTAATGTTCAAATTGTACATGCACGTGCATATTTTATCTATTATTGTTACAATGTAAATAAAACACATGTAGATGTTATACAGTTTTTCTAAAACCACCAGTGAACAGTGTCATTAGACACGTGGCCTCTGGCAATCAATGTACACATGAAAGTAAAATCATTTGTTTAAACAAAAAAAAACAACAATTAAAATAAGCAATTCAAATGAAACAGATAAAATATTTGAATTGGTATGTAAAATGAACAGAATAAACATGTGTAATATTTAAAAATATTTCTCACTTTTGACGAAAATAATAAATAGACATATATTGTCAAAAGACCCTCACCTATATATTTAAATCCAATACTTATCTTATTTCTTTCTAATATCTTTTTTTTTTATATAAACACTTTGGTAGGTCTGTCGCGATATAAGAATATCTTTGTTTTTTTTTTTACTGAACCTGTGTGGTAGCTGTTAAACAGTAGTTTCCTATGTAAAATAGAGATAGACTGTTTGATAGTCCGCCATAAGTCACGAAGGCAAATTCGCTATGACCGCAAACTGTTAAAGTTAAAACGGACGCGGTGTTGCATAAGGTAATAAATGACGTAATGATCTGTTTCTGTAAAGGGTTATTAATTTTGTTCATTTCTTTTGTGTGTATGCGTTAGGTGAAATTTCGTTACCATATTTCGTGTTAGAGAACGTATTTTGTTTACCTTTTTAAAATATAACACACATGTTCTACATCTCCTATTTTACGTTTTTTGGTATTAATTCTGTTCATTTTTGTGTAAAGATAAATTGCCTTTATCCGCTAATGGTTACACCAATTTACCGTGCAATTCTTTTTAAATTTGATAACACCGTAACATCTAATACAAGATCATAATTCAGTTAATGACATAAACGTATTCAAAGCAATGACACTTAAAATAAGTAATTAGTTCAACATTTTATGTTTTATAACGCTTGCAATCTTACAATTAATTCATTGATTTCATGACGATTGAACGCGAAAAAAAATGAATAGGGAAACTATCATTCGTCTAAAATTTTTTGATATTTGGACGCCTAATGGCTAGACCATTTATTTGATGACACTATAGAAAGCAAGTGATTTGGTACAGCTGATGGCTGTTTAATCATTCTATGACGCTTAGTTTAACCGTTGATTGCTGAGGTCTTTGTTGGGATGGTGTAGTTTCACCTATTTTCTATTTATCATATACTTGCCCAGGAGTAACTTTTGATATTTTTAAAATATATATAATTGTTATAAATTGGATTAAATCGCTGTAATTACAGTATTATAACAATTTTCGTCGTGTGTTACAAAATGTTCACCTTTGAAAATGTTTTCCTGTGACCTTTAATGCAAATATGCCCTTCCTAGCAAGCTAAGGTCTTTGTAATTGAAGGAAATTGTCCATCAACCAAAAGAGATGTTTTTGTTTCCATTTTGCATCACATGCAGTAACAAAGGCCAGTCAGATTAACTTAAGATCAGATAAGTGTTTCAAGTGAAATAAACACCCGCTGAGCAACTTGAAATGGCGTTGATATTTAAAAATGGGACTTTGCCAAAAATCGTACGTTTCAAGTTTCTGTGCCTATTGAAATTTTTCACTTTCCGTCATGCCATGTCTGCATTACTATAGGTTATTAGATTTGTATCAGAAATATGCACGAGTTCTGTTGCGGAAATATTGCGAGACTTTAGGAGCGCAATATTATTCCGCGAAAGAACGAGTGCATATTTCTAGATGCAAATCTAAAAATCTTTTAATTACCTACGCATTTATACTTAATATTATTAAATAGATGATATAAATGTATCCTTAAGTCTGAGTAAAACTGAAAATATCGTAGTTAAAGGCGCCATACATGAAAGTGATGTCACAAATGACGTCACACACCCGATATGAAATTTGAACGTCAGTATGGAAAATATTGACGTTTTCTATTTCATTGAAACTTAACGAAGTTATCAAATTAGTATATAATAGATAGGATATATTGCTTTTAGATATAAATACCAATAATCTCCAGATACTTATTATAAATACATTGATCAATAAATGTTACCGTTAAATTAAAAATGCTATTTCCCAAACCTTTTTAAAACTTTCTCAGTGATTAAATGGAACATTGGCGACAGCAGTTGAGAATATACAGCAGAAGCAAGATTTGGGTAGAAAGAGATAAATGTAATAGATTAACATAATATAACATCGGTTTTTATGAAAAATGCATGACGTATGCAGCGGAAGTATCTAGCGGTGTTTGAAGCGCGCTATTAAAGTCATTATCAAGCAAATTTGCTCATTTTACCCAGTCACATATTCTGCAAATCCCGATTCATACTTAAAGTCTTATTTTTGTGTCTAGAGTTTGTCTGTTGATCTGGAATCAACGCGCTATTATAAAAAATACAAAAGGTACATTCACTGTACTATCGACAGGAGCATTCAAGCATAATGGGTATTTGTATATAGTTCTGCTTTTCAACAGGTAAATCCCTTACCACGGCATTTTCGGGTGGCAAATCACTTACCACGATATTCAATAGGTAAATCACTTAATATGATCTTTTCGATAGGTAAATTCCTTGCCACGACATATTCGAATCATTGCAGAACTCCCTATTAACAAAGTAAACGAAAAGCATCTTTACCTGATCTTGTGTAGTACTTGAAATATATGGAAAACACATATTTCTTATCATATCTTCTCAGTGAATGTGTATAACTGAATATTTGTAACGAGTAATTCTTAATTCAAACAAATGCAGTTGCGTAGAGAGAATGGTTTTTAAAGATGGCATTCGTGTTTGAACAATTGTAGTTTCTAAATTTGTCTCTATGTGTATATTACATACTGAATTGTGTATTAATTAAAAATTGTTCAAACATTATTGATAGAACTTGAGATAATAGGGTTATTGTAATAGTAGTTCGATCTGGGATGCTGTATTCGGCTCGAGCGGATTTTGTCAGATCCTTGCAAAATCCATGAGAGCCGAATACAACATCCCAGATCTAGCTGCTGTTGCAATGATCTTTTTACATGCATGGAAATATACTCGCAAGTGTTAGACGTAGGAGAAATGAGTGAAGTTTTTGTGTGCACTTTTTATAGAACTGTGTTAGGTCATACATATTTAAAGAAAGTAGTCCGGCAACATACAATACAAAAGGTACACTACGGAAATATTTTCTGCCTGTTCATATTACCTTGTGAAATACAAGCTATTTAACAGAATTTGTACAGGTATATAATAAAAACCTTTATTTAACTGACACCACATTAATATATCCATTACACACTTCCGATTTGCTATCTTACGGATACTATTAGTTACACTGCTTGTTGGTGACAGGATACGGGATATACGCTGTCGAGGAAATCCATATCAGGCGAGAGCGTGCGTTTTCGCTCTCGCCTTATATGGATTTCCTCGACAGCGTATATCCCGTATCCTGTCACCAACAAGCAGTGTAACGATTTTATCTTGCCGACTACCCTTTACTTACATGCTATAATCAACACATTTTGTACATTAACAAAGCTACTTACAGTGCAGACTGGAATCCTACAAATCATTTGTTTGGTCATCACTAGTTGATTTACACCAGCCATAAAATGCACAATGACATGTGTTTTGGTTAAATCACAAAACACAAAAGCTCATTTACACAGGTTATGAACTGGTTTAGATTAGAAACACTAAAAAACTTCTTGTTCCATCCCTTCGAAAGTTACCGGATATCACGATGTCATAAGTGTCTTGATACTTCGGCTTTCATCCCGTTTCCTGTTAAATCATTTATCTTGCACGTAGATTTAATGATCCTACAACAAACTGCTGAGTAACAAATATGTCAATTCCTTTATATCACGATGATTTAACTATTTAACTTCCAAAACAAGATTTCAACGTCCGTGTATTCCATACAGAGTTATTCCGCTTTTACGGCTAACTTTTGTCAAACTTCATGAGCCTCAACTTAAGTAGAATGAAATCGGCAAGAAAACACTAAATTTACTCTCGGAAACGATACTATCACTGGAGCTAATAAATAATCTGGCTTGATTCAATTAAGCCAGCAGTGTGGCAGCCATTTTGTTTTAATCAAAATTCATATCTGAAATATACTAGCAGGATATGGAATATATCCTGTCTCCACGTGACGTCTATTGACCAATAGAAATGCAAGAAACCAAGTCAAAAGCTTAAAAGTTACAATATGACCAACAAGTGACTAGGAGTCATCTGCGTATATGAATAACAATACTAATAACTTTCTAGATATTTTATTTTGTTTTGATGAAACCTGAAATCCAGCATCGAATTCCAGTTAACATGAAGCCGCTGTCATATTCAAATAGAAACTTTGTACAGAAAATATTTTCATACACTTTTCGAGAAAGAATAAACAACGGGAAAGCCAATTTTTCAAAATATAGTTTTCGTCACTGCCATTGTTGTTGATGTGTTGATATGGCATGTAAATGTTATTTGTAATACTTGTTGTTGCTGAACAATTGTCGATATTACTGCGATTAGATTTCTTGTTGCAATCTGAAAAAAAATATTACTATTTTTTGTTACTTCTGTTGGTCTTATACATGTACTTTTCACCGTGTATAGTAGGTCTTCTCAAGGTGTGAAATATAACCATCATCTGAAATAAAAGGCAAAACATATATTTATTACTTTTCAGTCTGATAAATGGATATCACTTAATAGTATTTATTTGACGACTGTTGTTGAAGTGTTTATGGTAGGAGTGTACACCTTACGTGTTTCTTCTCGCATTATGTTTGTATATGGTTCAAATGCGTTTTCAGTAGCTTTCATTTATATACATATTGTTGGAGCCTAATGGTTTGTGACCATTTTCAAAGAAACATCACACGTCTTACCAAATGGCCATTCAATATAAAACTTTTTTATGCAAACTGTTTTATCTTTAGACATGATGTGTTGCAAAATAGAATTAGTATTAACGTCAAAGTATTACCTGTAGTAGACCTTTGGTTATAAAAGTGTCTAACAGGAAGGACTTTCATGGGTTTATCGGGATTTATATATGAACGTTATTCAGCTTCTCTGACTAAGACTATAAATATTTCAATATTGTA
Source organism: Mercenaria mercenaria (assembly GCF_021730395.1). NCBI lineage: Eukaryota > Metazoa > Mollusca > Bivalvia > Venerida > Veneridae > Mercenaria > Mercenaria mercenaria. The sequence continues at coordinate 8,835,999 of NC_069378.1, forward strand.
GATGCTTTTTGTATGATTTCATAGCCAATGTTTAAATACTGGAAGTTTACTCCAGGAAATAATTTATATAACTAGGCAAACATCGACTATCATAGGCAGTGGACATATTAGAAATTAGATTCATCCCGCGTGCAGTTATTTCAGAAAAAAAAAACAAAACAATTTACCATCAAAATCGAATAACTCTTTGACCCATTTATCTAGCATGAAATCCTGCTGTTTACAAAGGTCCATGACGAGATTAGCAACGAATGTACTTGTAACTGTAAAGGAGTTATATGAACCGCGCCATGAGAAAGCCAACATAGTGAGTTTGCGACCAGCATGGATCCAGACCAGCCTGCGCATCCGCGCAGTCTGGTCAGGATCCATGCTGTTCGCTTTCAAAGCCTATTGGAATTAGAGAAACTGTTAGCGAACAGCATGGATCCTGACCAGACTGCGCGGATGCGCAGGCTGGTCTGGATCCATGCTGGTCGCAAACCCACTATGTTGGTTTTCTCATGGCGCGGCTCATATATAATTTTATTGACTGTGATACTAAAACATTGTCTTCTTTTACATATGTACATTATACTTTCTTTTACATATTTTGCATCGTTTTCTTTCAAATATTTTCTATAGCTTTAACAGTATTTCAGATCTGCAAACTATTTGATAAATTAATATATAATTATGTTCAAGAGACATAAAATGCAAAAACAGGAAACATACACCGTTATAAAGCGCTTCTGTTCTGCTTTGTTTTTATCGTGCCTGTATCAATATCGTGTTTTTCTCTGCGTAATAATAAATATTAAATCTATACAAGCTCGTATGCATGTATGTCACCAACCTATAATATACCTTAGGCAAAAGGTACACCTAAGCTATTTCATGTACCGCTGAAACTAAAAGTAATCAACAGTATGTTTATGATTCTGCAACAATGTTATATTATCATACATAGAAACATACTGTTTTACGTGTCTGAATCAATTAAAATAAAGCAGAGAGTTTTTACAAGCGATATAAATATTTTTTTTCTGGCATTTCAAGCTTTGTATAGGGTTCTATGAAATATACTCACAGGGCGAAGAGCAAAATTTTAATTTCATGGCTTTGTAAAAGTATCTCTGTGTATCCACATCCTTGCATAACCAGTGTCTTGAATATTGTTCAATTGTCCTAAAAGAAACAACATTCCTTATCAAAATAAGTAAGTAAATTGGTCGATGATTGTAAATATTTGTTAAAATTTACTTCACTTTAAAGAATCGATATTTAAAACAAAAGTAACGAAAAATTAAATTTTATTATTTTATTTATTTTTTTTACGAAAATCTTTGAGAACGTTTTCCACGGAAAACGTGTTTCCCCCTACTTAAGACGTAGACATGGTAAAATGCCACAAGTTAAGGGTCATAACTGCAGTCAGAGTCACTGAAACATAGTATTCCAACGATATAAACAACTAGGCATGGCATTGATCACTCCTGTAAAGATTGGTAGAATTCCAACCAGTGGTGTAGGAGAAGTAGCACAGACATAATATAATTTGATAATCAACTCATAACTCCGATGAAAATTATTGAACCGGAACAAGCCGATGGTATGCATAACTACACTTTTTACTGATTACTCGAGAGGTTTGGTGAAATTCAGCCCAAAGGTATACGGCTTATAGAGTAAACACTGTAAAATACGAGAAATCAGGGGCATAAACTCCGCTGAAAATCACCGAAACGGAAGATGCCGATGATATGCCTGAATAGGCTTGGCACTGATAACTCCTATCGGGTGTAAGAGAAATTACTACTAACTTAAGTGTCACAACTGAAAATCAATGAACCGGATAATATGCATAACTAAGTTTGGCAATGATCACTTAGATGAAGTTTGGTGTTTGTAATCTTGGTGGTACCAGAGTAATTTTGCGGACAAAGTTAGATACTGCAAATCAAGGACCATATCTCTACAGAAAATCACATGCCGACAATATGCACGATTAAGCTTGGCAATGATCACTTTTGTAAAGTTTGGTATAAATTAGTCTAGTGGTGTCGCAGGAGTTGCACGGACAAACTTTGTGACAGACAGACAAACGGACAGCACAAAAGCTATATGTGTCCCCACCATGGGTAGGAGACATAATAAAGAAAGCCGTTAAGAGACATTAATTCTTCGTTCTTTTTTCTTACTTCCATCTTTTTACATCTAACATTTTTTTCCTTTGTACAACTTTGTTTTCACTTGAGTTAAACAGAAAAGTCAGGAAATCATTATGTGTACTTATTTAATGTTTACATGTCATGGGTACGATGTAAACCCATATAAATTCCGAAATAAAATTCACATTCCTCGGAAATTGCGTCAAATATATATGCCAAAAGTTACACTGATTATCAGGCGTAAGTGCCAATAACAAACAATTAATTAATTAAATCTCGGATATACATGCATAACGTTTCTTTCTTCAACCTGTTGTTTACTTCGAAAATGAGCTTTCATGCAAGGGTCTTTTACCTGTTTTTATCAACAAAACCTAGGGGCGCATGGTGTTTCTTTCAAAATAAATGGTAATCAAATAATCACATGTGGTCTACATGGTTACTCTACAGGGAAATCATTTTCCGGTCGCAGGGGCTAAAATGGTGCCTAAAACGTGTACAGATAACATATAGAATACACATTTCGAACAGGAAAACCTGATTTGTTTCTAAACGTCGTGATTTACCTTTGACTTTGAGCTTTATTTGATCAATTAACAAGGAATCAACGTCTGCCATGCACTTGCCAGTTTTCAAATCAGGATAGCGAGAAAACAGAACTATCTTAACGGTGTTTTCACTGTCAACTTGGTTAGTCGGCAAACAGTGAAAATATTCTGGTAATAGTTTGATAGCAAACAATATCATCATAACGCTTATAAATTCTAAGCATTTAGCGTATTTGTTTACTTTCTAAATTTGGTTGAAGTCATACCATTAGGGTAGACTAGAATTGTGAAAAACAATCTATTTTTCTCTTTTCTGTTTGTTAATCGAAAACATATTAGATTTAGATTAAAATTAAAACATATGTATTAAGTGTTTTCTGACTACTGATCAATCAACTTGTTTGGTGTGATTCTAAGACTTCTTCTAATATTAGCTAAAATCGCCGGAATGCCGAAACTGAGAAGCGATGACATTTGTTTTCGTTTCCGGTGCATATTAAGCCTAGGACAGAAAAATGACACAAACCTTTTTAATAAGTATTATATAGGCATTATTACAAGTAATACTAATAACCCCCCAACCCCCGGGGGCATAGTAAATAACATTTAATTCTATTTTTATGTATTGCTTTAATTATCAGTTAGGTAACACACGGTACATATACTTACACTTCAGGTTTTTTCCCGTCTATAGGCGTTTCCGTCTCTGGAACGATAGGTCCCTTTGTAGTGTTGACTGATGTACTATTAAATAATATTGTGTACATTTGTGATATTTTAATAACTGTTTCTATCATTGCAATCGAATCAAGGATGCAAAGTCCAACCGAAACCATTATTTGAAACTGATATTTACAATTAAACAAAGAAAATAACTAATATACATGTATATGTTATATCCAAGCTTTTAACACTATTATTTTCGGTGTTTACTCTTTAAACTATTTCAACTAATGTTTCTCACAAATATTAAACACAAAAATGTCTGCAAACTCAAAACTTTTCTATTTATCCAAGATGTAAAACTTTTTACATATATTCCGTAATTTTCTTCATGAGAAATGTTTTTAGATAACAGTTTTTTCTCAATTTATCAGGCACGATTTTGAATAAATCATTCTGGTTTTCCTGCCTAGAAAAATTACTGGAATGTCACTGCAAAAACGCCTTAATAATGTTCAGAGTGTCTGAAATATTTGTCTGAATATAAGACGATAAATATTTACTATATGATAAGTGAAAGGAAATGTTAAAACTCCTAAATTGAAGTCACTATTAATTATCTAGTGTAATATTACAAAATATGTAATGTTGGTATTTGTCCTGATGCAATTATTGAATACATTCATCATTTGCAAAGTTTCTGTCGAAGAATATATAATATAAGCTACATTTAGCAATTGTGTTCTTACGTACAAAGGTTAAGGTAAAGGTAAAGGTAAAGTTAAGTTTTAGTTAACGTCGCTTGGTGAAACTATTAAGTTAAACATAAGCTCTATAGAGCTTTTCTGCGACCCTATATTAAAAACAGTTAAAACCAATTATACCCCACCCCCAGCAATTTGCTGGTACCCATTTACAGCTTGGTCGACTGAGGTAATCGTGATAAAGTGCCTTGCCCAAGGACACACCGCAGTGGGAGTAGCCAGGATACGAACCAGGGGCCTTCACCTCCGAAGGAAAGCGTCTTAGCCCTCTCGACCAATGTGTCCACTAAAATACACCTCTTCAATTTTTTCTTACTTTCTTGTCATGTAGATAAAGAAATTACTTTCAGTATTCCAGGAGGTCTGTTTGTGCGCTAAGAAAACTCTCACAAACACGTAACGACGTGACTCTGTTACTAGGTTAAATGATAATAAATCGACCCTAAACTGATTAGCAACCTCATGCAATGTCACTCTGCGGTCTTTATTCAATTTGACAAAACAATTAACATTCGCCACCATTGTAGGGGTCACTGCCTCGGTGGGCTTCCCTGGCTTAGGCTTTTCCCTCACGCTTGTGTTGCCATCCCTAAACTGTGAAACCCAGCAATAAAAGGTTGTGTGGGATAAGCAGACTTTAGAAAAACTTTTCTGCAACCTTTGAAAAATGTGGCAAGGTTTATCACTCTGTACCCCTAGCATCGAAACCATGGTGGTCGTAACACGTACCTTGTTTAAATGCCCAAAACTTCGTGTATAAACACATCTCAAGAAATGAACTACCCGATTTATAGGCGATAAAATTTAGTTTCCGCTCATATACATCACGCATGAAAAGTCCAGATATTTTCCGACCGTCCCTTATATGCACAGACCACTTCATTAATCTTCATAACAATAAACGTTGAGTAGGAAGATTTATTTTTAAGTAATATTAAGGTATTTCTAATTGAAAATAATTTTGTACCTGTACTTCTGCCAGCGTTTGAAATTGAGAAATTATTTATTTACTTAGCATATTAAGTAATTTATATGTAAGCTATATTTCTGACAACTTAGCATTCGATCATAATTGGATTTTAGCATAACTGGTTTGCTTTTACTTACTAGATTCTCCCTGTAATAAATACCTTTATCCACCTCAAACTAGTGGAATTGCACTGGGAAGAATAACAATAAAGCTTTTAATTCTTGAAAAATCTGCTTCACTGATATATTCAGAGAACAACGCATATCTATGTAGGCCCAACTTCCTTCCTACTTACGTAAGTCTCCGTACTTACGATTAAATAACATTAGTGTATTCGAGTAGTGTGTGTTACAAATTTATCAAAACCGTGTTGAAACTTTCAATGAACATGGCTATTGAAATCCCATTGAGGTCAATGGAAAAACGTGCTTTCGTTAATAATAGTTTCTACGGAAGCGCGTAAGTCTCATAATTTTCTAAAATTTTCATGTAAGAACAACAAACTGGTTTGCTTAGATTATAACATATTTCTGAAATTTAAGACTGAAAAAAACCTACACAGGAGTCATAAGCTATAAAAGATAAAAGGTAAGGGTAGATTTCCCGGAAGCACCCCAAACACAGCCATGCAGCCATGCATTACAAAGCAGGCCCACACCAAAAAAAAGTTGTAACGGAAAAATATTGTAGACGGGTTGCTTCAAAAATCCAACAACAAGTACATTTATTATATGCAAAATACAGAAAAAAGGGAGAGGTGTAAAGGGTAGATAAAAAGATAAAAGGGCTGGGTGGGGTGGTGGGGGGAGGATGGAGCAAGGATAAATATTCAACAGGGAAAGCCACGTTCCTTAAATGCAGTCTCCCTACACCATAGACCATAGCAGCGCAGATACGCAAGTACAGAAGACACACACACACACGCGCGCGCACACGCACACACGCACACACACACACACACACATACACACACGCAAACACACACACGCAAACGCACGCACACACACAATTATCATACACAGATAAACAGACAGACAAGTAAGAAAAAGCAACACTGTAGAGCACCGCTCAAGACATACTAGCACACGCACACACAGACACAGACGTGCTTTCCTATGATCTGATCTCTAACAACCTATTATTTATTGTTTGCCAAAGAATTTAAGCATAACTCCTTTTGCAATATTTTTCAAGATTAAATACCATAATGTTTAAGCATTTTTCTCTATGGATAAATTTCTGTATTTGGCACATGTTGTTAATCAAAGTGACTGATTTGTGTGCATACGTTTTGATGCTGTTATCATTCTTATGGATCGTTTTTGCTGACGTTATTTACAAGACAATAAATGTAGTCTTTACAGAATATTTGAAGTTTATTTAGCCGTAAGATCATAAATAATTCAAACTCTATACTTATCTATCTATCTATTTATCTTCCGTTTACGTCAAACCCCTTGCGGGAACGTAGACGTTTTGCGCGTCAAAATCAAAAAGAGAAAGAATATAGTGATAACAAGTTAGAGTGGAAGAAACTAAAAATATCTTTGGTGATATAAAAAGGTTAAAACTTGAGTTTGCGGGATAACAAGGGCGAGGCATGTTAAAGGCTGCAAACTGCAGCACTGAACTGCTCTAGGGTAGGGAGGTGGGCGACACTGGGAGGAAGTTAGTTCCAATGGTACACTGTTCTCGTAATAGTCAGTGGTTGCAGTAATTAACCTATAACTTAGGGAATGGCCATAGCGGACACATCGGGTCATTGGGGTCAGGTAATCTACGATTGGGATAGCAACCAGATCATGATGAATCTTATAGAAGAGTGATAACCTAGAATCTATACGGCTTAAATCCAGTCGACGAAGGTTTAGGGAGTGTAGCATATCTGTTACACTGGAAGTACGGCCGTATTCAGTCTTGATCCAACGGGCGGCTCTCCTTTGGACGCTTTCAATTTGGTCAATTTGAGTTTGGGTGTGGGGCGACCATATCTCGGAGGCATATTCGAGCTGGGTTCGGACTAGAGTCTGGTAAGCAATGGTCATAATGGGTTGGGATTTGACCTTAATGTTTTTTCGTAAGAACCCTAGGGTTTGGTTAGCTTTCTTGGTTGACCTGTTTATGTGATTGTCCGATAATAAGTCATTTGAGATATCCATGCCTAGGTATTTAGCTGAGCTGACCGATTCAAGTTGGACTCCATGTAGGTATTACTGGGTAGGGATGGGATGTTTCCTTCTAGTGGCGTGGATCGCTTGACACTTGGATGGGTTGAACTCCATATCCCACTCCAACTCCCATTTTTCTAGAAGTATTAGGTCATTTTGTTGAGTGACAGATTGGTCTGCAGATGCCAAAGTTGGATATATTGCCGTGTCATCTGCAAACAGACGGACTTTGGTGTGTTACCTCTGACTCCATATTCGTGCATTTTAGGACTTTCTCATGGCTAACCTTGTCGAAACCCTTACTAAAATCTAGTAGTATAAGATCTACTTGTTTCTAATTGTAGACTGAAGTGACCAGATCATTTACTAACATAACTAACTGAGTAAAGCATGACCTTTTTCCCTTAAATCCATGCTGTAGGTCATACAGAATACCATAGTTTGTTAAGTGCTTAACAATAGATGAGGAAACAATGTGTTCAAGAACTTTGCATAGGACACATGTTAATGAAATCGGCCTATAATTTACTGGATTTGACCTATCACCTTTTTTAAAAATGGGGGCAACATATGCGGATTTCCACTGGGATGGAAGTGATCCTTCCTCCAGGAATTTCTGGAATATGACCTCAAGGATGGGGGATAGTTCTACAGAGAGTGTTTAAAATATTATAGGCTTTATTTTGTCAGGACCACTGGCCTTATGAGGGTTCAGGTTGCTGAGAAGTTTCTCAATACCATTTGTGCCTATCTTAATATCTGGCATAGACGGGACTGAATTTCCATCTGGAGTAAGTTTCATTTTGCTGAGTGAGGTGAGGTTTAGTGGTGATTTGGGGCTAAAACAGACTGAAACTGTTTGTTCAGTACTGTTGCCTTAGCTTGATCATCTAGATGGAGTTTATTTTCATATTTAAGGGGAGGGATAGAGGAAGGTTCCTGTCTCGAGTGTTTAATGAGCGAGTACAGTTTCTTAGTATTTTGTTTATTTGGGAGCGAGGCATCAGTGTTGTTCAAGTTTAGGATGTGCTCAAGATACTGGCTATAAGCCCCTTTGACCCTTTCCGCACTAGATGCTTTAGGTCTGGAAATTCCTTTCGATCAGAAAATAATCTAGTTTTCTTAACCTTTTTAAAAGCTCGGTTCCTCCTTCTGATTAGATTTTTAATGTCCTGATTGACCCATGGAAGGTGATCTCTCATAGTTGACTGTTTAGATGGAATCCATTTTTCTGTAAGGTTGTTTAGGGTATTTGAGAAATTTTATCATAACTTTTGTATTTAGTGCGGGGTATTTTCCTTCGTTGGTCATAACCTGGTGGTAGTCAATTAATGACTGTTTTATTTCCTTCCAGTTTGCTTTTCTTCTGGTAACATATCCTTGCGGATGTATTGACTTTTGTTTCTACTACATTATGATCACTGATGCCCGGTATGATGTTGACCTGATTTACTCGAGTTGGGTTTATAGTAAGGAATAAGTCTACAATATTATTTCCTCTAGTTGGTAAGTTGACCATTTGGGTTAAGTTTGAATCATTAAATGTTTCAATAACCTGACGGTAGAAGGTGGGTGGGGGCCGGGGGCTTACATTCAGGGGATGGACTGCTGGCGTCCCAGTCCATTTTTGGGAGGTTAAGATAATTAAAACTTATTTACATAGCTTCTGCTTGCGAATCGATAAAATATTTCCTGAGTGTGATTTTAGAATTACTAATAAACTCGCATATCTATGGCGTCTCATACATGCGAAACATTGCTTGCCCGGCTACAGTTGTTTTCTAATAACAAATGTTTGCATGCACTTCGAAATTTGGGAATTCAGTGTACATAGTTGTTAAAGATAAATATTCAATAATTTTCGAACTTGGAGACATTGCTGTCGAATGAAACTTCATTGATTGGAAAAAAAATATGAACAAACAAACAAAAATAAAGATTGACTTAAACCGAATCAAGTCTTTACGATCTACTAATAGTGCAGTCACATAAAGTTTGTTCATTCGTGTCCAATGCAAAATCGTATTATTGTTACTGTGTTTTAGTTAATTGATATTCAATTACGCCATATACTCGACCAGCCCTCTACTGAACAACATTATAGTTAAAACTACTTAAATACTTCTAAGCAATTATATGTAATTATGTTTTAGTGTTAGTCCACGACAATTTACATCTCTTAAAAATAATCCACACATTACAAAATGAATTAATAGTTTTTAATGAACATACGTCACAGCTGAGTAATCTGAAAATACTGCGGCATTATAATATTAAAATAAACATCGTGTATAAACAGAGATTATCAATGTGCACTCTTACGAGCATTGGGATCATTACCCATTATCCTATCGTCTCAAAAAGTCGATATCATAAGTATAATACTGGTCCACGTCAATTCAATTTAACTTTTATACGTAATTAATTCGTTCTAAACACTTTAATATGATTATGAAATTTGGCCTTAGCGCTACTACTACTACTAATGTACACATTCTTTTTGGTAACATTGAAACACATGGTAGAAGGATAGAATAAATCATCACCAGGTCCTAATATCACGATCGCTCACTCAGATCTGACATTATGTTGTATCCGACGTGTTGGTTCTTACATCATAGCAAGACCGATCCAGTTGGAGAAATACAGGTATCGTCAAATTCATCCGTTAAATTATTTAAAAAGCAATTTGGTTTTAGGATAAATAGAATATTAGGTAATAGTCTTTATGTGCTTGATTTACTTCGACTCGCCATATAATCCTTTCTGCAACCGATAAATTCAATTATATATAAAGACACTAACCTAATGTTCTTGGCAATTTCGCTTATCAGTATTAGCGTAACGGTAGACTTACTTCATTTGTATTGTTCAAATATGTTGTGATTATATGCAATGACTTGACTACTTTTATAGAGGTTTTTTTTTATAGTTCTTGCATTAAATCGTAATCGTTTCAACATATTGCAATTTTTTCAACAACAAATGCATGAAGGTTTACAAAAACAACGACAAATGTCCACCTCTAGGAACGCAGCCGCCTCAAACCTTCAGCTATATAGCTATTTCTATCCGTACGTGATTAGTATATATACAAAATAATAGACAAATTAAAACATTGACAACGACGACAAAAACATACAGGTATAGGTATAAAGTGTGTCAACGCTTTGAAATTGGGAGAAAATCACCACGATCATCTGTGAACAAAATCGCCACTTTATTCAAAATTGAAAATTACAAGACAGTGCAAATAAAAATAATCCCCACCAAGGCGAAACCTGTACATACGCAATAGTAACAGAAGGTAAGAAATGCAAAACACAAAGAAAAACGATTGGAAAACATTTCTCCATTTATCTCTAAGATGTATTCTATAATCAATTAAATAATGTTGTAATATTATTAATGAAATGAATTTATATTGACTTATTATTTGTCTAAGAAAGGTCGTACTCGCCCAAGGCCGAACATATTTGATAAATAATATAATATGGCCAATATAAAAAGACTTGACAACGAAAGTAATATTATTCAGCTCTAAAGTGTCCCTTTTATTTTTTAGATCAGATATTGTTAATGACTAACATTTTTCATGGACATGAGACTAACTGGATAAGCAATTATAAATTGTCAATACTTCCTATGAAATTTTGAATATAACATGTGTCTTGCTGATTGCATGACTTTAGAACAGTAACTGTGTTGAACAGTAGACAGTGGCCATTTGGCATAGGGGTTAAGTGTGTTTGATGTTAACCTGTTGAAAGAATTTTCTCAACTTGTTCTCATATTCATTTAATGCCATTTAAACACTTCAATAAAATCAGATGCTATTCCACTGCTGATACACATATACTGCTTTTCGGCACATAAACATAATACATATGGGGAATGGAAATCCAGTACCACGGTAGCTTCACTCAAATCTGACGTCATCTTGTACACTGTATGTTGGTCTCTGTCACAAAGGTATACTGATCCCAGTGGAGAAATAGCGATACCATTGGGCAGTTTAAGCTCACCCTGGTACATAGATATCATATTTCCTTGTATATCTAGGCACATGACGTTCTTTGTGTTACAGTCGGATACATAGATAGAACGCTCATCGGGACTCACAGCAATGTCTCTTGGACACGTGCAGTGTTTTAGAACTTTAGAATCAGGATTGATCTTTTTATCAACTGTGCCTGATGGTCGAAGAATCTGGAAACTAACCGGCATTTCAAAAGAAACATAGATTCTTTCATTAACGTACTGAATGTCTAGACCTAGACCAGTTACCTCAATAGTTCTTTTAACGGACATGTCCCTGGAAAGGTTTATAATTTGAATTTGATTTACTTCAAACAACGCTACAGCTACCGATTTCTTTGAAATCCTCGTTAGTGAAAATGGCACCGATTCTAAATCCATGGTACCTTTTATTACGTTGCGTTCAACATCAACAATTTTCAATGAGTTGTTACTACTATCCGCAAGGACAAGTTCAGTATTAGATACAAAAGTCATAGCTATGACGACGCAGTCTTTCTCGTCGTTTGAGCCCTTCACATTGATGTCCCATATGTAAGACTGTACTTCATTATATTTCTGATAGCCAGCTCCTTGTTTGTGCATATTCGATTTTGTGACAGACGATTTAAGAATCATGTTAGATTGTAAAAGCATATTGTCTTGGTCTTTGAGGTCATGATATTTTGTGGCTTTACTCCTTGAATGACTTATAAAGCAATTACTACACAGATATTCGTCACAATTGCAACAGTAACCAATGGCGTCTATTTCTTCACCAGCTGTTTTGCACGGTTCACAAGCTTTAACATTCCTCCTCGGCATACTATCTTTATCCTGTAGACCATGATTTTTCGTCGCTTTACCTCTAGAATGCGCTTTAAAACAGTTATCACAGAGATACTCTTCACAATTCGTACAATATCCCTGGGCCTCTACGTGATCACCAGCAGTGTCACAAGGGTTACAACTATACTTGAAATATTCTTCAGAACTGTTGTTAACTGATGATTCAGTTTTGTCTTTATATCTTGTGGATTCTTCTGTAAAATCTTTATCAACACACATATCTGAAATGCTGGTTCCTTTTCCGCTCTGTGAAACCCCCTGTCTTGTCTCCTCATTATGCTTCTTTATGCCGCTCACAGAAACACCCATCTGTCCAAGATCTGATAACTGATGTTTTAAAGACAACAAATCCTTAATGAAAATGTATTATTAATAATCATGATCTATCGTGTGCCGTTTATCTAAACTAAAAACGAAATAAACAACAATTTGTTGTAACATTTTTACCTACTGCGCCTTTTTTGTGACAAAAACATTCTTTATGCTTTTCAACTTGTTAAGTATGATACGTATAATTTTCATAATCGCACTACTTGATCAGTGCTGAACAATGAAAGCAGTCAAGTCATTAGTTTGGCATATAATCACAATATATTCGAACAATACAAATGAAGTAAGTCTACCGTTACGCTAATATACCTTATAGATAAGCGAAATTACAAAGAACATTAGGTTAGTGTCTTTATAAATACTTGAATTTATCGGGCGAGTTGCAGAAAGGATTATTTGGCGAGGCGTAGTAAATCAAGCACATAAAGACTTTTATCTAATATTCTATTTATCCTACAACCAAGTTGCTTTTTAAATAATTTAACGGATGAACCTATACAAATTCGCTTCAACCAACATTCCTGTGATTCAATTGTTTTCTTATTTAGGAGATTAATTTTTCTTCAATTATTGTGAAAATAATTTTCATGCTCTTATATGTCTTTTAATCAATAATAGCAAGGACTATAACTGGAGTAAGATTTATATTCTTTTCTGTGTAATTCTTCATTTGATACGTTATTACATTGATAATTATTCCATCTGTATGTATTTGAATGTATACATAAGAATGTAGAATCTATAGATAATGTTGTTTATTTGACTATGTATGAGTGCATTTTATAACAAAAGCTATCTGTTTTTACTAGGAAATGATACCGCTGTCGCAGCTGCAGTTTCATATGAAACCATTGCAAGTCTTTGACATTGAGGTACACAATTGTGCCATAAAACAAAATTGGCCAGTTTTTCAACTATTAAGTAATGACTTAAGCTCTGACTTAAGCCGTGTCGGATATATTTACAACGATTTAGTCAGCACGTGAATAACGGGGCTCGACAAAAGTTAAACCTTCAATTGGATTTTTCTACTTTGAGCGGTGTCAGCAATTGCTTATCTTTCTATTGTTATTTTAAACCTGGGGCATAGGTGGTTTAAGAAAAGATGGAGGCGGAATATTTAGACATGGATTTAAATTTCCAGTATGAAGTTAAAGCAGATATGTTGATGAGGGAGGGAATGATACGGGACTGAGCAAACCCTTTCGTTATGTACGACGATTTGGACTTTTGGATAGATTTCGTTTCAGTAAAGCTAGTATTACAGATGTTTTACTTTATTAAAAAAAAACTTAAACCAACGGCGACGCCGACGCCGACGCTGGAGAGAGTGCAAAAGCTCTATTTTTTTTTCGAAAACTCGAGCTTAAAATGTAACAGATTCAACTCTTCAATATTAGCTACGTTTGTATACGTTTCAAAATATACCTGCAAGCATAAATATATAAGTGCATGTAATTAATTATAAATACATGTAACGCACAAATATATAGGTGAATATATATATATATGGATACGCACGTCTGTCTATATACGTCTCCTTTCAATGACGTGTGGATTTTGAAATTCATGCATTTGCATAGATAAAATAAAGAAAAAATCAAATAACTTGGAAATGAAAATTTCTAAGCTTGTTTTGCTTATTCTTCCCGCTAGTGTTATATGGAAATAATGATCGATCTTTTGAATTAAAACAAAACACCGGGATCATCGTAGGCTCGATTTGATTGTTGCACCCGGTGACACAACAAAGCTGGAAACCCGGAGGTTATACAACATATATAACAGACGGAATATAATGAAACTAATGTAAAGCGTGTAAAATAACACCATTTGCATACAAGACAACAGTCTTAACATATAAAACTGTAATATCAAAAGCAAGATTAATTAGGACAGCGCTAACATCACACTTCCCAAAATACACTCTTTTTTTAAACGAAACAATTAAAAAAACAAACAAAATACCCCGCTGAGTTAAGTTCTCTAACTTTAATTCCCGATTGTATCATACGGACAGAGTAAAAACGGGTATAGATACACCAATATGCTTAATAACTTAAGTTAAGTCTTTGATGGCAGCTTTCAAGGCCACAAAATGTACACATCGTGTTTGAATATATACAATGGGGAGGGGGTGTGGGAGAGGGGTTGTAATCGCATTAAACCTTACCTAAACAACAAAGATGACGGCACTACACAAAAAGGTGAGTTTTTCCTAAATATTGTGTTTTAAAAACATGTTGGAGAAAATCACCTAGATGTAAACATGCTACACACTTTTTTCGACATAACAGTCTTTGTTGACAAGCAAAAGCTGTTGTAGATTTCCCGGAATGTTGGTCACTGGATTCGAGTCGAGGGAAATTGTAAATAAAATTGTAGGATAAGGTTCAGTGCATTTAATGTTATTGATAAAAGAAAATCTTTATTTGATTCTTGATCCGGGCAGGCAGGCTAAAACTAGTAAACTTTGGTCCCGGATCTGTAAAAGAAGATGCAAATAAATGTGTAACATTTTATAGGCAAATTAAAATGCTTCCGATTGCAATATGGCGACAACCACATTCAGATCTCCCTACGGTTGTCAGATTAACTGCTCCGCGGCTATCTGAAGAAATATTTTTGTAAGGATTACAAAAAAAAACATCTTGTGGCGACTGAAAAAAGTCTTTCCGTAATTTGCTTGGTTGCATTCTATGCTTCCAAAGGATTGTCATAAGAATATTATTATGTATTAGATAATTTCATTTCTATATATAAACATGATAAATGCTGTAATCTTATGGAATAGAATTACTTTCTTTCCTTCCTACTGTTTAGGAACTCTAGTTTAGAGTTGAAATGGAAAGTAATGTGTAGGCTGTAGTTCGTGGGACAAATAGAGAACAGATGATAGTTTGTACTTTTCGATCAACTTTGAAAAACGTGACTGTGGCGTTTTCGGACAGTATAAAATATCTATTTCAGATTTTCTTTTCTTCTACTGTTTAAAAGCTTGACATTTAAATGTTTCGTGAATAACGATTGATTTTATTGATCCCACATTTACATTGAAAATGTTTTGGAGAAACGAATCCATCCAAGTTGTAATTATATATTAACAAATGGATTTTTGTCTAACGGAAAACAAGTGTTGCAACTACATTGATAAAACAAAAAGGGCTTACAGGAGTCATCCCATCCTCTCTTACGTTTTCTTACATATTTTGTCATATGAACACGTATTTGTTACATTCAAAGTTAGTGCCGAGTATGTATGATGCCGGGCTTGTCTTCTAGTGCCCTGAGCGGCTAGGCAAAGTTAAAGCGGTATAAAAATAAATATTTCGTGTTAGTAATTCGATGTAAAATTTCAGACGGATATTTACCCAGAGGCATACAGTTTGACGATAAAATGCTCAAAATAATTTTTTCTCTGTTGTTGTTAGATTAGCACACATTGTAATTTTTCTCTCTCAGCCTTTGAACAGTGGAGAATAATATCTATGGTATTCATTTTATTATGAACAAATCTTTGCCTTTCGTATTGTCAGATTTTACAAGCTGAAATGTCGTGGTAGGACCTGCCTTCTATCGGTTTTACTTGAAATCAAACAAACAGAACTCACGTCAATTATGCACATTTTTGTTCATACGGACGTAGATTGTTCGATTGAATGGTAGAACGTCAACAAAAATCTAATGGATGTGTAAGAACATCAGACATTAATTCTGAATGGTTCACCAAGTTATAAATGTCATGTTACTTAGTTTAATTGTTATTGTTAAGTTAGCTAAATAAAGTAGGGTTATTATAAAAATAGCTCGATCTGGGATGCTGTATTCGGCTTGAGTGGATTTTTGCCAGATCGGATCTCACGAGGCGCGCAAGCACCGACCTTGCAAAAGAGAGCCGAATACAAAATCCCAGGTCTAGCTACTGTTATATTGACCCTTTTGTTATATACCTCTACCTTTTTTGTTTGTTGTTTTGTTATTGAACGAAATCTTCAATGTTTATCGATATCGAAATGGAACTAAGTGAAGATTTTATGTGCGCTATTTATAGAACTGTGTCACGTCATGCATATTAATGAAAGTAGTCCGGCAGCATACAATACGGAAGGTACAATCCGGAATTTAAAAGGTTCAGTACGGATTTTTTTTTCTGCCAGTTCATATTTAATTGTGAATTACAAGCCGATTTTTTACAGAATCTATATAGGGCCACACCAAATTGATTAACTGGTCAACGGATTTCCCGCTCAATTTTTTTCCAAAATCAAAAACAAATATTTTTTTTTGAAAATCAGCTTCCGCTCGCTTCAGTTTTTGCAGACCGATTTCAAAATTTCAGAGCGGGCGTTTTTCACTGTTTAGGGGCCTTATTATTACAGTGAAGCGACAGTAATTCATAAAATTTAATACTTTTAATCCTAATTGTCCATTACTACACCAGAAGAACATGTTTGAGGCTCTGTGTTGCCCATGTTTGCAAAACTGACAGCCGAAATGACAGTTAGATTGTGTAAATAAATCCTTGAAAAATCATCAGAAAGAGTTTCCGCAGAACTTTTTTTTCTCAAGATGAACATCAATATCTCATTATTTAAAACAGTGTCATTTAATAATGGCTGGTGATTAAAACAACGTTTTGCTGCAATCCTTAAAATTATACACATATATCAGCAGTAATTTGGTAGTACTTAAATGATGAACAGGCGGTATAATTCAGTTTGGACTTCACATACAGTGTTACATCACTTGCGGAGAAGGGGTACGCACATGGAACTTTATTAGGGCAAAGGAATCCTAAAGAGCTTACAAACTCACAATCCAAGAAAACATGCATTAAAGGCTTACTTTTTTATTTTTCAAGTAGAGGTGAAAAACAAGAATATTATATAACTGTTTATAGATCCTATTTCAGATTTGTTTAATGGGTACCATCAGATCTATATATCAAAAAGATGATAATGCATTTATTGTTAAGACTTGCATCATCAAAAGTAAGTATTTCCTTATCTGCCAAAGTTAATTGTGAAATCAAAGAACAACAGAAAGCGCAAAATTTGGCATTGGATTTACAAGTGAATTTGGCCATCAGTGGATGATGGATTTCCTGGTATCTTGTGAAATTGCATTGAAAGTTGACAGACACTATGATATATAGGTCATGAGTATACCTAATGTACTGGTCAGGTGATTGCAGAATTTTCCATATATATTAATGATTTCTGTTATACACTACATGAGAGTAACAGCTTTCTTATTCTTATGTAGTGACACAGAATCTACAGCAAAACCCTTTATAAAATATGTGGCCAGGGTACTGGGTTGCCTAGGATAAAACTTAGCAAACACATTAGTTCTATACACTAAAAATACGGTCAAATTGCCAGATTTTCTTGTATCCGTCTGTTGTCCCCCAATTTTTTTTTTAAATGTCTAAATGTTTGTAATGTATTTTGGGAACAGTTTGTAATCAAACCTTCAACATTTAAAGATCTTTGGTTCTTTTATGTCTTTTCAAGCCATTTTGATATATTTTTGCAGTGCTTGTTGACTTTTGTGACAAGGTTTTTTATTTTTTTTTTCAAATCGCTACTCGCCCGCTCCAAAGTAGGTGAAATCCAAAAACAAATATTTTTATTTTTATTTCGCTCGCTCGCTCCTAAATTTTTTGGAAAAAATCCGATGACCAAGAGATTAATTTGGTGTGGTCTAGGTATATAATAAAGAGTTTCTTACATACTCATTTCTATTCCCCGTTAAGTTACAATAGAATCGGAAACGTCAATATTTTTCCATACACAGACGCCTAAATTTCATATCGGGGGCGTAACGTAATTCATTGTGTCGTTCGCATTACTTTTTTTTATCTAGTTCAGTTTTGTCAATATTATTCAAGCTGTTGAATAAATTCATAAGGTTTAAATTGCATTTATACGTGAGGATAATAAGTATGTAATAAAAAGGTAATTATCTTTGCATCGGGAAATATGCACTCGTTCTTTAGCGAAAGAATATTGCGCTCCTAATGTCATGCAATATTTTCGCTGCAGCACTCGTGCATATTTCCCGACCTATAAATATCCCTTGGACTTCCCTCTCAAAAAAGCAATCCATCTAACTGTAAATTCTGGAACATTCCCACAAAACGACAGCTACAATCATTATTCAACTCTATTCAAACTCTGTGCAAAGCGGGACAAAGGATGTGTAGAACTCCAACAGTGTTAAAATCTTAAATGGAACGTTATAGGGTGAAGTTTGTCAGACAATGGGATTTCAGAAATCCGTTTCCGGCTGACAGTTTTTACCGAATACAATCGGTAAATACCATCACAAATATCTATAGTTACAGCCATAATGAGTGATCTTTTTGTGCATTGTCTTTGTTTATATGGAACAAGATGCAGAAAATTTTCTGAAAAATAAAATCGGTCATTGAAATAAATAAAAAGTGGGTAAATACCGAAAGTATTTTTCATTATATCTAAAAACGTTTTACTACATTCTTTCATGCGAGAAATCCATATCGTGCAGGTCTTTATGATCGCTGTACACACAGACATATGTTAATAGGTATTATCAGTGTAATGACGTCATTTGTAAGAACAGAACAGAACAGAACATATATTTTATTAAATTTGTACAAGGTACATCATAGATAAAACATTTTCATTTACATAACATATCTAAATCTATTGTTTATTAGATCTTACAAACAATACAAAAAGGCCTTTATTACTATTTTATTTTTACGCGTTATACAAAATAACGAGAACCTACCTCGTACATAGCGAAGCTCACTTACACCAGGTTTCACCTGGATATTTAGGAACCTACGCTGACAGAGCATAAACACTATAACAGGATTTAATAAAGTCTAACGTGAATCCACGTAATATATTGATTATGAATTATAAATGAAAAATGAATACAAATATTAATACAGATCCATAAGATTCCACTAACGTGGGATTTAGATTTTATAGCAACTGAAGAAGACCTTCGGATCGAAAGCGCTTTTGCGTCAGGATATTGTTTTCCAGGTAAAATCTTCCCATCCTTTACCACTATATCAAAAATAAAACGATACAACTGCTCATACTATGGAAAAATACGTCAGTAACTGACAAAAAATACGCCATTAATTGACAACGCAAATACCGGCAAAAATTTAAATTATAACATATAATAACATATCAGCGGTATGCATACACACAGGGATATATATTCTTAAAATACACGTAAAAAAGTAGGGTGAGATTAAACCCATGAGGTTACCTCAAACTTGGCACGGGGCCCTCATGAGGCATTCTGAACCATCAGCTGTGGTCGGACACCCGCAAACCCCCTTAACATTTTAGTAAATTGTCACACTGGTTCGGAGCGGAACAATGAACGAACCCATATATATTGTACCTTGAGTATAATTTATGCTTATTACTTGTAAGTACCAACAATGGCAAATATCAGTCTAACTTTTACAAAAACCTGCTGTTGAAATATTACCAGATTACCATTTATAGCCACACTAAGACCTGTCAGTCACAACTGTTACACCAATAAACATCATATCTGGTATTTTTTTTTTAAAAATACAATTTCAAATATGCGACTCATTGACATCACACAAAATCTGGAACATCCTGATACAGACATTCCCCCTGATAACTTTCATTTTTTTCAATTAAGGTATTAGGCCCCTAATAGTAATGTTTAAAAAATGGCATTTGCTTGGTATATTCTTACAGTTGACCATGCTTCGCACTTTGTTGCAAATTTTTAAAAACTTTTACCGTGCCGTTTTTTTTTTTATAAATTTTGTGTTATTTGTAGTATTTCCTCAAGCTCAAGTAGAGACAAATTTCAAAGTGGTGGCCTTTATCCAAAACGTTTGCAGAGAATTCATTATACCATTATTTTTTATGAAAGAATCATCAAACTATTGGTAAACAATTATAAAACTAAGAAATAAAAGTGTCAGTATCATTTTTTCTAGGGTGCCTCAAGTAAACGGATTTAATGAGACAGATTTCTATGTCCAACATTGAAAAATTAAGGTCGAATCCTGCGGGTCTGTTTTGAATTTTGCTCACTTCATTTAAAAGTAACTGTGGGACAGAGGTAAAACCTACCTACATTTCTTCCACAATATGTAATCTAAGAATGAAGGCAAAATAGAGAACTTCTACCGCACGTAACTCAGTATTTTTAAAGATGTCTAACTCTACCCCTTCTATTTCAGAGGTAAATTCACTTTGAACAGCAAGAAATCGCTTATCAAATGAATATTTTCCACTTTTGTACAATAAATCAATAACAAGTCATTAAAGAAGTAAAAACTTACTTAAAAAAAAGAAAAATAAGGAAAAAAAATTTGGTCCCAGTGAGGCTTGAACCTACGCCCCACTGAAAATTGCAGTCAAAGTAAGTTTATGTAGAAATTGAGTACTCTTCAAAAAGGAGATACTCTATTATGGGCCTAGTACCTTAACACATACCGTGAGATCTGTAAGAAAAATATAGCCGCCTTTGGATTTGTCATACAAAATACAAGTAAGTATTCGACAATAATTTCACAGATATAATTCAAAATGTATCAGTAAGAACACTGTACAAAAGTAAAATCAATATCAGACATTTTAACCTTTTTATTTATGCAGAGATATAATCTCATCAAAGGATGTTGTGAGATTTATCAGACGCATCTAGCTATCATGAGATCTCTCAGACAAATCTAGCTGCCATGACATCTGTCAGACGAATCTAGCTGCCATGAGATCTATCAGACGAATCTAGCTGTCATGAGATCTCTCAGACAAAACTAGCTGCCATGAGATCTACTAGTATCAGACAAATCTAGCTGCCATGACATTTGTCAGACGAATCTAGCTCTCGTGAGATCTGTCAGACAAATCTAGCTGCCATGAGATCCGTCAGACAAATCTAGATGACATGATGATATGATCTGTCAGACAAATCTAGCAGCCATGAAATATATAAGACCAACCTAGCTGTCGTGAGATCTGTCAGACAATTCTAGCTGTCGTGAGATCTATCAGACAAATGTAGATATCAAGAGATCTTTCAGAAAAATCTAGCTGTCATGAGATATGTCAGACAAATCTAGCTGCCATGAGATCTATTAGACAAATCTAGCTGCCATGAGATCCGTCAGACAAATCTAGCTGTGATCCGTCAGACAAATCTAGCTGCCATGAGATCTGTCAGACAAATCTAGCTGTCATGAGATCTGTCAGACAAATCTAGCTACCATGAGAGCTGTCAAACAAGTCTAGCTGTCATGAGATCTCTCAGAAAAAATTATCTGCCATGAGATCTGTCAGACGAATGTAGCTGCAATCAGACACCATTCTTGAAAGTACATATAATAATATATACATACCTTAGCTCCGGTATTACCAGTTTAGGGATTTTCCTGTGAAATAACGTCACGTTCGCAGGGGATTAGCGAGGCCCGAAAAGGGGTCTGTAGAACGTCAAATTTTAACATGTTCGATAGTAATGCCCGGACACCAATTTTTTCATGAATATATTTATGGGGAACTGCCCATATGAGCTGGAATTATGAAAAAGACAAATGATATTTTATATAACTGTTAAAAGATCACAAGTTTGCGTCATATTTATTTGTCCCAGCCACACGGAAATTGCGACAACAGAAAATAGAATAATTATGCTTAAGTCATAGATATCTGGACAATGTAGTGCTGTAACACCTCTTTAATATTTTGGCAAATTAGTATTGTTGTCACAAAGAAAATAAGTTTTCTCGTTAAAAGTGTATGTATCCTCTGCATGTAGACAAATCGCGAAAATAGAGCATTGCGGGAGCGTGTCCGGGGACTACTGCTGTCCGGGGGCTACTCGCGTGCCAGTAATCATGAATATCGGGTAGACATAAGTATTGACAGTTTTCTATTTATAGTTTGAAACCATGGATATGATCATTTGGCATAGATAAACGATGTGGTATACAAACAGAAATCTAATAAGTAGTGCATAAGAAGGAATAATGAGCTAACGACACTGGCTTTGTTACACAATGAGCACAGATCAAAATTATTTTGTATTGGTATGAAATAAGATATACATTCTTAAGTATAATGTGTAAGTTTTGTTATAAATGCACTTTCCTATTTGAGCCGCACCATGAGAAAACCAACATAGTGTGTTTGCGACCAGCATGTATCCAGACAAGCTTTTGGTCAGGATCCATGCTGTTCGCTAAAGGTTTCTCTAATTCCAATAGGCTTTGAAAGCGAACCGCATGGATCCTGACCAGACTGCACGGATGCGCAGGCTGGTCTGGGTCCATGCTGGTCGCAGATGCAGTGTGTTGGTTTTCTCATGATGCGGCTCAAGTTTTGTTATAAATACACTTTCCTATTTGTTAAAGTATACAAATTTAACCTAAACAATTACTGTAACAGTTATCGTTATGTATGACAAGTTAACAATCCGTGCAAAAATAACGCTACCACCTTTATGAACAGAACAGAACAGATATTTTATGCAGATATAAACGCTTTTCTTGTAGCAACAACAGGAAAAAGTAAATGTATAGCATTGAACTAAATCCTCTATAATTCTGTTTAGTTGCAGAGAATTGGAAAAATTAAGTAACCCCTGTTTATGAAAGCACATACGCTTATAATCCGAGATCCTGTTACATCAATCGTGACTAAGACAATGGCAAAGTGAATTCAACGTCTGCCAAAAGTAGTTTTATTTTTTACTTGTGAAAATGTCTTAAGAATAAGGATTTTAATACCATATGTGACAATTATGGAATTGAAATCCCCTTACAATAATCGTTACTTAAACAATGGTAAGATAAATTCAACGTAGTGTTTTAAGTTGTAAAGGGTAGGGAGGGTGGGTTCAAATTTCAAATAAAATATTTGGAAATTCTTTGTTTGCGATTGGACCAAGTAAATGCCGTACCCTCCGTACCCTTAAACGGAATTAAATATGCCTGTGGCGGACTTATCTATCAATAAGTATCATCCTTCGTCTTAGGGTATACGCCTATGAGCTTTGTTTTATGAGCTCTTCTTAATGAAGACTAAAGCAGTGTTGATTGAATATGGCCATTTATTCATGAAATGACGGAATAATGTTGATTGCAACATTTGCTATTCATTCTATAACAATTTAAATGCAATACAACATGTGTCTACATTTGAAACATATCTGCAACTATTCTAATATATGCATCATCAAAGGTTGCAATAAAACAAGTATTTGGATCACATTGAACTGAACATACAAACTTCACGTGACTTTAAAATAATGTGTTTGTAGTAATGCAAATTTTCATTTTATATAGTGACTCTGGTACGTAGTGTCTCTCAGAGAACTATTTTTGTTTGTTTTTTGTTGGGTTTAACGTCACACTGACACAATTATAGGTCATATAGCAACTTTCTAGCTTTTCGTGGTGGAGGAAGGCTTCAGGTGCTCTTCTGGGAATTGTTTTATCACGGGCGGGAACCTGGGTAGAACCACCGATCTTCCAGAAAGCCAGCCGGAATCCTTCCTCAGATGTAGAATTTTACACCACAAGTGAGGCTAGGACCCACAGTGGTGAGGGGCAAGTGATTTGAAGTCAGCCACGGAGGCCCCTCCCAGAGAACTGAGGAGAAGAAGAGTAATGCTTCTGTTATATATGTAAAGGTATGATATAAATAAAGGGATATTTTTGTATTGTCTTTAATACAACACAACCACTCGACTTGTAATAAATATCTACTTTAGATATACTTAAGAAGCTTGATGTTCTAGTAAGAGCTTACAGATGTGACCCAGTATCAAAATATAATCTCATTTTTTACAATCGTTTTTCTTAAATGTGCCAAATCTAAAAAGTATGTGACTAAATATTATACCATTCACTAAATAAAATGAATATCAAGAGGAATTCCAGTTATGTTTATGAATGTGTTCAAAATTACACAGTTAAGAATGTTACGAACTACATTTTTTTCAAACAATGTGCTCTTGAGCAGTTGTTTAATGTATAAATCATTTCAATGTTATCTTGAAGGAAGGAATCAAGTTAGTCATGCTACGATACTGTTAATATGCGTACAGCTTTATTTACATTGTCAATTGGCAACAGATATAATTAACAAACTGTGTACGTGTACGGAAAAATGTGAATATGGAACATGAATAGGAAATGTAAATTTTTGAAACAAAAATATAGTACTGTATGGTTTCACATTCAGAATCATTTCCAAGACGACTTTCATTATTTCAAAACTAACTGTACAAATGTGAAAACCTAACATTCTCATATGTGGCCTACATGTGTACTAGACCGTGTTTGGATGTACCGGAAGTAGGATGGGACTTTCCTGTCTTTTTTAGAAACACATAAATTACGTTAACATTTTCTCCAATGAGTAAGTTTCGGAAAAGTGACGTTTGTGTGATTCAAAATTCAATATGCATAAACCATGATTTGAGGGCAACTGAAACAGCCTAGTGTAATTTCCTTCGTGGCCATGGTTTGTACTCACATACGGGTAGGGATGACATGTACACAATACATTAATTAACGAAATCTTAAACGCTAGTTTACGGACATGTCTGTGCATGTAATAAAGAAATAACGAATAAATAACGTTAATTGATAACAACACACTTACACAAAGTATCATAGTATTAATCAAATGTAGTTTAAAATGCTACACCAAGAACATATATTTACAGATGAATGAAAAAGTAAATTCCAGTTAAAAACTGGAAAAGTGCACACGATAACTGACATAAATGGCTATGCCTGTTTTCAGTATATACATTATGTAAGAAATCGACATAAATTATATATTGATGAGTTATTCACAGTGTCAGAGTAACTCATTTTGAAGCAAAAAACGCCAGCAAGTAAAATCTAGAAAATTCGGTTTTATTGAATGTGTTCATGAAAGCTAATTATATAATGAAATATGTAACACCCCTTACGCCCATAAGCAGAATTTTACTATACATCTACCAGAACCAGAAAAGATAATATCACATCAAGTCTGAGTCCAGAAGCACCAACATAATGAATGCAACCATTTACACATGTCATATCAAGTTCAGTATAAGTAATTCTGCACTGCTCATATATTTGATTAAAATCAAACTTGTTCATGCTTTTAACACTCGCAGGTATACTATCTAGAATGTTTGTATCTGTAATTTTCCCGTCTTTTGCAGCAAAATCATCTTGCTTTGTCGTTCAATATTAAGAAACATCTAGTTAGTTTTCTGTCAGTTTTCATCCATCGACCTTATAAAACTGATTCTCAAAATGGTTTACCATGCCATCACCTAAAGCAGAAATGAAATTATAAGTATATGTAAGAATGTTAAATGTAATTATAAGTATATGTAAGAATGTATCATGTAATTATAATTATAATGTAAGTATAATTAAGTCTCATATACGGTTCGCCTCATTTGACTTTATTTCAAAATTACATTAAGAAAGAAGATATTCTAAATTCAACTTTACTACATTTAGCAATGTAATAAAATTAGACTACTTATCTAATAAAACATCCAATGGTGCTTACAACTCGTATATTTATATTAATTCAAAATTCACTTTGATGCTGTTTATACTTGCGTATTACATTGTATTTAATCATGCTTTTCACAACTAGAGTGGAAATGATGCTTTAAAACCTAAACAAAATTATTTTGTAAAAGGCTTAAGTAACATATGGCAAGTTGTCTTTCTATTTTTGTTAGAACGACTTGCAGTAATTAAAATCATAAAATATCATAGCACACGTTTGGTACTATAATTCTAACATACCATCAATGTCAAATAATTCCGAAACCCATTTGTCCAAAGAGGAACCTCGATGTCTGCATAGGTTTTCAACCAGGTCGGATACAAATGTGTCTGTAAAGTAGAAACGCTCAGTTCATATAATACTACACAGTTACTTTCTCCCTATTTCAATAGACAATTTTGACGTTCATTTTGCTTCAATCGCACGAGTGCCAAAGACGCGATAACGCCACTTCTATAACGCACCGCTGTTTTGACGACACGTGCATGTAGTTGCTATGTTTTGCTCGGTGACATGAATGTCCAGGGATCTAATTACAATGTTTGATAGAACATAATGTATGCAATTCATAAAAACACATTGATAAGGAATGAAAATTAAATTTTCTCAGAAATTAGAGAATGGTCTACTATTTTACCTTGTATTTGGCATAGCTTTGATTTCATTGCTCTGTAGAAATATTGTCTCCCCTCCTCATGCCTACAAAGACCGTGTCTTGCAAAATGATGAACAGGTCTGTGAAACAAAAATGCTATTTAGAATGTGAAACGGTTTAATTAAAACACAAGTGTATACATACCCCAGCTAATAACCCCATAACAGCATTTTGTCTGCATAAACTAACCCCTCCCCCATGATACAAATTTACTTCTCATCGGATGCAGTTAGATAGTTTGACACAGAAGGCTATGGTGATAAAACCTCTATGATAGATACAAGTGCTTCTGTCGTAAGTTTGCTTTTTATGATTAAAGACTGAAAGAGATTCGTAAAATTGGAAGCTCATGAATTGATCTTTATTATTCAAGTCAAGGATAGCTACAGAAATAGACAATTACATGTAAATAATAAACGTTTTGCCCTCTATCGAGAATACTAGAAACATAAAGAAAAGTTCGATTGTCTAAACAATATTACAAAACAGTAAACATAATGAGGGTTGAATTCTTTAATTTTAAGTTCAATTAACCAGTACTAAATACAAATTGTCAAAATGATAAAATGTGGATAAACAAGGCACTGGATACTCACACTGTGTGGATATAGTGGTTTAAAATATCTAAATCTGGAGATTCAGCTGATTTGAGTGTTATAGCTCTATCGTTACTTATGTAATCTCCAACCTTTTCATATGTGTCGCTAAGACGATAAGCTGCTGCCGCATGAACCTTTCTATAACTTGTGATTAATAACAAAAGATATCCCAAAATACTGTACATCATTTGGAGCTCCATATTGAAACTTTTGAAAACTCACTAGAAACGTTATCCAGTAAAAGTAGAATCTGTAAAAGAAAAAAAAACTAGATGATAAATAAATACACATAAAGGCAAAAAAAGAAAGAATTTCTCTTCGTTTAGTTATAAATGAAAGCTTTAATGGTTAGAGTTGAAAAAATCAGAAACAGACTAGAAAAAATACATTTTTTTGCTTAAACAAATCGTTGGTCTTTTGACTTGTCAAAAAGTCAAAAAGTCAAAAGTGAATGTTTTGTGCAAATTAGTCATGATTTTGATAAAGCTTATAATCAATGCAGTGAATACATAATTTTTTATTCTGGAATGTTTAAAGGCGGATAACATTGAGAGAATTTATGAACATATATCTGAAATATTTGAAATACCATATCGTTTACAACATGACTACATAAACCTGTTAAAGTCAAAGCCTAAGAAATTTATTAATGATATAAAATGCCTGGTTTCGAAACAAGCACATGCAATTATTAAACACAATGCTTTTAATATTACAAATATTCATTGTTTAATATTATATATTTGTTTTAGATGGAAATAATTTGTGCGACTGCAATACCTAACGTTTGTTACAATTATATCTAAAATCTAAAATTGTCTGATATACTTACAGTATTATTAAGTTACTGTTACGTCTTGAATCTCTCTGCTGTAGCCTGATGAAGTGATTATTGCTTCTGTCAGTGCAGCCAACTTAAATACGTTCGTACAGGCAAACTTGCTACAATGTAACAATTGTTCTGACTGGTTAAAAAGATTGGGTTAAATATTACTAATCATACGATTTATGCATAATGCAATTGGTCGGAAGACCGCTATGATTGGAGTAACTGAAAAGATAACGGTCGCATTCCTATGAATCAAATGATTTCTAGAATCTATTGTTCATTTGCCAAAAACCCTAACAATTGACATACAGTCATACAGAATTCTAGGGTTGAACCGATGCATTATTTGGCAGTCTGTCATCGTTTTAAAAAATTTTGAAATTAATATTCTAGTAGATAAAAATTGTTGCTTTTCATATAACTGAAAGTTACAATTTATACTTTAATTACTCAATGCTTCCGGGAAATCTACCCTTACCTTTTATCTTTGAAAAATGGCTTTAAATTATTTCAAATAATGAAGTAAGGGTGATATTTTGATATACCTGACATCAAGTTTCTTATGCTTTTCTTTATTTTTTTTCGGGGCCTCCGTGACCGAGTGGTTAAGGTCACTTGCCCCTCATCGATGTGGGTTCGAGCCTTACTCGGGGTGTTGAATTTTTCATGTGAGAAAGCCATCCAGCTGGCTTACAGAAGGTCGGTGTTCTACCAAGGTGCTCGCTCGTGATGAAATAATGCACGGAGGGGCACTTGGGGTCTTCCTCCACAATCAAAGATGAAAAGTTGCCATAAGTCTTATAATTGTGTCGGTTCGACGTTAAACCCAACAAATAACGTTTTTTTTCAATATATTAGATGGGTTTTATCTATATTCGCCAACAAGATCGAAAGTCTTTAACCCTGCTAGATTTACGTAATGAAATCTGCCAATTTAGACAGTACCATTAACTGTTAAAAGGAGTGCTTATCAAAAAGATACTAGCTGAATAGCGAACAGTGCAGATTATGATCAGACTACACGGATGTGCAGGCTGATCATGATCTACACTGGTCGCAAGACAGAATCAATCGTGTCCAGCATGGTACAGGTTAATAGATCATTAATTACTAAAAGAGACATTTTTCGGCAGAATCAATCGTGCCCAGCATGGTGAGAGTTAAACAACCATTTAGGCAGTCTAATAGTAACGTTCTAGAACGCTTTTTATTTTATGGCGCAGTCTGGTCAGGATCCATGCTGTTCGCCAACGGTTTCTCTAATTGCAATAGGCTTTGAAAGCGAACAGCATGGATCCAGACCAGACTGCGCGGATGCTCACCATTATGTTGGTTTTCTCATGGCGCGGCTCATTTCAAAAATATTTTCTGCTATATGTTAATTCAC
This sequence comes from Mercenaria mercenaria, assembly GCF_021730395.1. NCBI lineage: Eukaryota > Metazoa > Mollusca > Bivalvia > Venerida > Veneridae > Mercenaria > Mercenaria mercenaria. The sequence goes on from NC_069378.1 coordinate 8,865,520, forward strand.
ACTCATAATTCATACCTAAATGCGTAGGAAAAAAGTTATCGAAAATAGTGTGTAACCCAGAAATAGACCACACTATAAACAAAGTTATTACAAGTCATTGAATTAAAGCTTAGACTGCATAAAGCAAAAATCAAGTGCATTCTTGTGCACGGATATCCTTGCATGCTTCAATTTCAACAAAACCTTTTCAGATAATGTGTATATCACTAACTTAAACGATAAACGTCGTCAGTTTAGAACAAACTATAAAATGAGACTTTCCGAACCGTCGAAATCATTTATGTATAGACACATGGAGGCTGGTCCTATATATAACGCATTTACTATTGATTTCAGGGTTAAAGAGTCGCCGACTTCACGTCTCAATCATTGTCATTATAACAGAGTCAGTAGCTGATCTTCCTCGTCATAGTCATTCACGAGGGACGACGCCATATCTGTCTGAGAGACGTTTTGGCAAACTGTTGAAAAAGAGTACTGACTTTACCTAGTTTGACCTTAGAATGGTCACTGTAAAGTCTGGCAATATGGAGTCGAATGTCAAATCCGTGTTAACTGATTAAATCTGATTGCAAACAGATTCGGAAATGGTTTGTTTTGGTTGTATAAGTAATAAGCGCTAGACCATTATATCATAATCGAACTTGCATTTTAATGGCATTAAAGATACCTACTTTACAAACTCTCACATATTTTTCTGAAATAATCTGTTGTTTTTGTAATCTGATTTACTTTATATTGAATAGTAATAAAAGAAATTAAAATGAATTTCTTTCTTTCTCTTTCCAGCCAAACAAAAATGATACATGATGACCAAAACATAACAAACAAACTTAACCTATCAAAACCATAATCATCAGATATGAATTCAATCAATTAATAATCAATTAATTTCAAAAGATCTGGTTGTGAAACAATTAACACTCGAAACCACATGTGCACCACAAGAACGCGAAATCATTCATACTTCAAACATATTTGTTATGAATAATATAACAATCTGACTTAAAGTTGTCATAAAGAAACAATGTAATATAGTAGAATTTCAAGTATGTCTATTGTAAGTAATTGAATGAAACAGTTGTTATCACACTTTAATTTTCTTACTCTTGTATTCTCTGTTATGCCTTCAGGAAAGTAATGGAGTATAGGAAATAATCAACTTATTATGGCATACGTTTTAATGAATGTTTAGAGTAGAAAAGAAGGGCGACGATGACTATACTGCTTAGCAATGTTTTACAGCTTAAATATCTATACCAAGAAACTTCAAGATTGTTTTAAATAATTGTAGCAGCAGACGGTAACCCCAGGAACTGTGACATTTTTTTTAAGTTAAAGTGATAATATATGAGATATCGTATGAAGATTGTTATTTTAGCTCTTGTGGCGATTTTTATAACATATCAGAATATCATTAAATGTCTTGGTAGATAATCAACTAAGAAACATTTCTGTAATATTATTTAAAAATGTAGCCAACAGTTTTTGGCAAGAACAGTTTAAAGTACTTACTTTATGCATACTAGTACGGCCGGTATTTTGCACGAATCTGAATTACATGTATTGGAACAAGCTTGCTAATGGGCCACCCCAAAAACGTTCCTTTGAACCTCATTCGAATTTGGTTCAGCGATTTCTGACGAAAGGTTACCTAATTTCCTAATAATATGAGCCGCGCCATGAGAAAACCAACAGTGGCTTTGCGACCAGCATGGATCCAGACTAGCCTGCGCATCCGCGCAGTCTGGTCAGGATCCATGCTGTTCGCTTTCAAAGCCTATTGCAAATAGAGAAACCGTTAGCGAATAACATGGATCCTGATCAGACTGCGCGGATGCGCAGGCTGGTCTGGATACATGCTGGTCGCAAAGCCACTATGTTGGTTTTCTCATGGCGCGGCTCAAAATATGCATTTAAGATAGAATCATCACACTTCCATTTGACCATATATTTTTATTGATTAAGCGAAATAAATAGCGGAACCTTGGGATAAGGAGACACAAAGGTCTTTTTTTATGAAACTGGGGGGGGGGGGGGGGGGGGGGGGGGTGTTGTGGTGGTGGTGGGAGGAGTATTTTTACCAAAAGTCACCTGTACTCCAGTATTCATACACTTATTCATACTTTTATATAGACTACGGCAGTTAGTATCTAAATTCACGGTATAAAATGTTGTTGATATGTGTTCAACGTCTATTGATTTTCGTTTTTTAGAATAATTATTCTTGTTACGAGATATCTTCATTATGTTCACCTGAAAAAAATTCGCCTGTGATAGCTTTACGTTTTTTTGCATTGCTTTGCTGAAATCCTAATTGAATTATTTACAGTGAAAATCACGCGGCAGATTTCAAAAGTTTTGTATAAAAACCCCAGATCTTTTCTTACTTATCAGACTTTGTCTGTCTGTCGGTCCGTTCGTCCTACCGTTCGTTCATCTGTCCGTCTATCTATTCTAATTGACTGATTTAAAGTTTACCACGAGCCGTGGAAGCGGAATTATTCATACATTCAAAATACAGTGTATACTGTAAACAGAACTTAGCCATATAATACACCATTAATGCCCTAATTCCAACGTTACATGAAAACAAGTTTTGTCATAGGCCGGGCTTATGCTGACACTATAGTAAGTCCACAAGAAAAATCATGTTAATATTTATTACTAATATTGTTCTTGACATGCCCTTTAAACAATGGAGTACCGGGGTCAGCTTACCATTAACAACGATGTACATTTTTACTGAATACAAGTGTATTCATGTTTTAAAAATTATGAAAATACTCGACTAAATTCTCTTCACTAGTTAGTACTTTATAAAGTATATCTTATAACCATACTCTTAACCTAGTGGATATGGTGTGAGTTTTGTGATTTTATTTTGTTTTCTTGATTGGTATCAGAATTAACAGGAACCACTCTTTGTACATTCACATTTTGTTTTGTTTTCGAGTTAAATGTTCCGAAGTTATTGGTTTTGCAAATGTTTATCCTTTTAAAACGTGTAAGGGCATTGAATTGAATTTTAAAAAAATAACAACAACAAAGGACTGATTACAAACAAAAATGTGGCTTGTTTTAAACAGGATGCGTTGAAACTAAAACGCGAAATATTCATGATTTGGTTGAGAACAAAATGCTAACGAAATTGCTTATTACTTTTTAACAAAATATATTGCATTAGTCATTCATTTTGTATGTTCTCGAAAATGCTCCCTTGCCACACCTTACTCACAAATATAAATGACTCATACATATAAGTTTAATAAGCATTTCTGTAAGCGAACCAATGTAATGATGTATGATTGAATCATTAATCCGTTTTATTTTATATAAACACATATTTTACTAATAAATTTCAAAACGATATTTCACTGTTTTGTTAAAAAACTAGAAATTGTAACAAAATTTAGAAATTGTAACAAAATTTAGAAAAGCAAAATGAATTTTAATTTTGTCTCTAATGGAGAAATGAGCAGACAAACTTTAGGCTCAGCACAATTACTCCAGGCAAAATCTCAAAACACAGTTACTTCGTAAATTAGCAAAACTGATTGAACTCTGTTGAAATGGTGTTTAGTTGTACGGATAAACATAATTTGTCCAACTACTGCAACCTTCCCAGTCAATATTGCAGTCGCTTTAGCGGGGTACATCTTCAGAAACGTTGATGTCATATTGCATGAATACTAACACAATTCGGCTTCGTATTGACACTTTATCATTGCAAATATAACAAGGAATACAAATATACAAGTAAAGTACAGTAATACTGGCTGGTTTTGAGGTATGTTGCTGTTAATTATTTACAGTATTAAATAAGAAATAAAACAAATTAGATTAAACACTTTTGTTTTATATTTCAACCATGACATATATTCTGATACGATGTGGTAATTGTGGACCATTGCCTGTAAAATTTGCAACAAATTCAGTACCTCAGAACAAAAAAAAAAAACAATGACAGATACTTATAGGAAGGTCACATTTAAAGAATGCAGCTGCCCCTTGTAGTGTAAATGTAAAATTTGAATTACACATCCTTTCTTTATATCATAAAATAATAAACATGTAGCAAAATATACAAAACATCGATAATTCTTTTCACAATATATGTATGTGCATTTCATAGGAATGTATGTGTATGTTTCCATCATCGGCTTTTTACACAGTTATCAAAATCCAGTATCTTAATAGATGATGGCGGCACTTCCATGTTAAGCTAACCATAGTAATTGTATGAATGCTATTTAACATGTTCTTAGCAAACGCTGCGAATAAAGTTTTTCCACCATCACATGTCACTAAATTTCTTTACATCAAATGATGCTGTCAATGATTAACTTATACTTATGTCACTTTAAACTTTTGAATAGGATGCTTAGCATACACATTTCATCCCGTCATTAATCAAATAACCATATCATATAGATATATATCCTGGTTCCTGACTGGTTGAAAGACTGACACTGTATACAAAATGTAGATAATAAACATGGGTGCCAATGTGTTAGATATAATACTGTGGTACGATTCGTTACAGACGACATCCTGTAGGCGTTTTTATATCTTCAACAAAATAATAGTCAACCTTTCTCGAAATGAGATATAATATGAAATAAGGCAACGCCTCAAAGTGAGCTCAAAGAAAGCAGATTCAGCTAAAATATTTATATTATTTAATGTAACAAAGAAACTATTCACTACTCAAAAGAATTCGCGAGAACCTATTCACTTGAAGAGAAAGTCTACATTTAGTGTCATCATACCGATAACATCGAATATCATACGTTGCAAAAATTATGGGAAGTCGGTGTCACAGTGACCTCATTACCAATTCGCTGCGTTCTAGTGGCTTTATGATTATAAATGACATTTTTCCATGTTCTGGCCAATGTTTGATCTTTTAAAAGAAAATATTTTTTTTTTCAAACAATTGGAAATCTTTCTTGCATTATTTTTGAGTGATGAATAATTTTCAGCAATCGAATGAACTTCTGTATTTACTGCGGAGAGAAGTCCTTCCTGCCAAGACCTGTCCGCTAGGGTGCTCTTTTTATCACCTTCCGACGAAACTTTTAAAATCAATCACCAAGTGTGAAAGTATACTAGCGTTACCGTAAAGTTCGATTCTCGAGCTGGGCCTTTAGGCCTGCTCTTCAAGCTCGCTATAACCATTTTCTGAAATTTAAAAAGTTTTTCAGTGACATAAAGTGATAATTCATTATGTTAAAAACATAGAAAATGATTTGTTCAACTTTGCTGCTGAATATTGCCTTTCAGCCGTTACTAAAATGCACGCATTCATTTTGATGAGTGATTCGTTTAGTACAATTTGCTACTATAGTATGTTATATCTTTATCTAAATTGATTCTCATTTAAAAATCAAACAATTTGCTACGTTTATTAGTTCACATTTTATAACGAATAAGCGACAAACGCTTACCGTCTATATCATATAATTCACTGAAAAGTAAATAAAAAACTAACAACATCTATGATATATTGTATTGAATTAATATTTTCGGCGAAAACATGTATTATTGAGACACTGCATCATATAACACAAGTTTGACGTTTGCCTAAGTTTTCTATGTGCTGCTAAAATTGTAAAAACTACAGTCATCCATAAAAGGTATCGAAGAATTAATTCAACACCAGGTAATTACCTAATACATTACTAGATACCACAAAATTTCGCTTTCATAGCATTATACAGACGCCGTTTTCCCTCGAAATTTCTGCATAAACCATGTCTTGCATATTGTCTAACAGAGCTGAAATATAAATTCATTTTGATAAGTTATGGCTGATAAATAATTTCATAACAAAAATGCTATGCACAATTTAATATATATAAACAGTTAAACAAATTTCATATTTGAAAGCATAAACAAAACCATTACATACAGTAATTATGAAAACATTTAATAAGCATACGTGTACATAAGAACATATATATGAACAATCCTTTATGCTGGGCAAAATGCTACACAAATAAATGTGTATGTAAACATAGCATGAAAATGTAATGCCACTACTTTAGGAGTTAGTGTAGCCAGTGGTTGTTACTATGTACGGCATTCTATAGTGATCGCAGTTAATATATATTTTACCAAATTAGATATATTTCATGACGATTTTTTTGGAGTTAAAGGTTGTCAATCACATACGAGCAACATTTTATTATTTTTTTCAGTTTTCACTTATTCTGTAAGAGATTGATTTAAGGAACAAAAAGACTCATTACATGGAGTTAGATCGGAAATGTATATTTTATTACATATTATGAATTTTTGTTTTTATATTCTTTTAATATAAAGATATTTAAGAAGTAGACTGTTTCTTATGATTTTAATATAAATCTGTGTTGATATTTTACTCTTTATTTCGAATTTTCGGGATATATATCTTCAATATATATTATTCCGGCAGGCAAAATGTGTTTATTTAATTCATACATATGCTAAAAATGCTATATTTGTTGGGCAACCAAGATAGGAAAATCAAATTTTAAAATTACATGCAGTGAACATCTGACGTGTATAAAGATGCCGGTGTACACAAATACGTGTAAAAGTGGTTAAGTTTTGAATGAATCCATTTGTTGACCAAAATCTGATTAACCACCTTTAAAGCATCGTCGCGATAAAATAGTTTAGTTAATGATGAATATAGTACATCTTTAATCAATGTAATTGTACCATTACTACCGTCACTATTAATATCATAATCATTGTTTCTAAGTGGTTAACTATTCTATATTTGATTGTTCACAGTTTGTCCCTAGAGCTTAACAGATTGGATATTTCCAAAAGATAAATCTTGTTGGCATTTTATTCGGAATAGTTTTATCAATGTCTGAGACCACATCCTGCCTCTCAGCCTTACGACTATGCATTTTAAGGCAAAGCTTTTGCTGTTAATATAAATATGTTTCAAAATAGAAACAACTTTCGCCTGATGTGTGAGATGGTCTGGGATTCTTGTCTCCAGTGATATGTTCGTATCTTAAACATTAAAAGCATCATTTTTCTCTGTCGGTATGCATCCTTCAACACTTAACGAACCTATCTAATTTATAACCACAACCTTGAAAATGAAGACAACAGAGTCAGTCACATTAATGGCTCCTTTATTCTTATGTGATGACATAATGTGTTGAAAGTACCGATGGTTTTTCTGTCTGTTTCTTTTTTTTTTGTTTTTTTTTGAATAAATAATGTTTTATATACTACGAAAACACACGTTTTCTGCAGTTCTGCTAGATAGAAAAAAACTAATACAATCTGTCTTGGTAGATGTCTCCTAAGACTTCGCCGTTATATAAATAACTATTTGTATACAGTCAGAACATCGGTATGTCAGAGTCTCGAGAGGGTTAATGCTGGCGGGAACTGCTTGATGTGTTACATATAAACCTGTAACAAAAATGAAATAATGCTAATAGTATTTGTTATGCCTATTCTTGTATCACCTTGTCAAGTAGTTAAGGATATATTTAAGTTTCTCAGCCAAATGGTTCTAACAAACATCTATCTAACAACTATTATGCCGATTCATGTGACAAGACTTCATTTGATTGTTTTGTTGAACACACCTTTTGAACATTATTTCAGATACATACGGCGTTAAGATTACGTAACCGGTGTTTCTTAACGCCGAACTAGAATGTTGACCTACATATATTTTCAGCATATAGCTGACAAATTACATACATAAGTCAAACAATTCAAACACAGTTTTGTCTTTAGAAAATGTTTTCAAACGCACAATCTTGCACTGACAGGTCGGACACCTGGTAACCATTATCGTAAATGTTGTGTGATATAACAGCAGGAACACAAATGAATTAAAAAAATGTCAGGCCTGGCATATTAAGTAGGTACTGCACAATAAAATAAATAAATGTGATGTGAAAACCTTGATGATATACGGTTAAAGGGAAATATGCAACATTTTGCAAATTACAATTCATGCATCTGTAAAGCAAAGCATTTATAAAACATTGAAACGCATGGAAAGATTATGAGATCGGACTAAATATGTGACAAGTTGTCCGTGATACGTATGTCAAAGAACATAAAGCCCCTTGTAGTATTACTTTAATACAGGCTAACTGTTTAATATTTTTTAATTACAATATTCTTAAATCTATGTCGACTTCTAATTATGTAAGGTAAATATGGTGTTCATTACTCAATATTATCTAAATTGTATTATCTTTTATTTAGCTAGATTTGTATAATTATTATTATGATTACATGTATCTACAATTACCATTGCAGCGATTGCTGACATAATAATAATAATAATATATAAAGTTTGATGACATTACCTACCTCTTACTGAAGTGGGAGCAATATTTTATCTATTTTGAAAACGTTTCCAGTAAAATGTGTAGTTCGTGCCAACATAAAGATAAGCTTGTTTAACGCAAAGCAAAGCGTGTGACTGATCAACTCTTAAATATGTTATATACGCTGTATTAACCTTAAGCCTGCTGGCAGCTAGCGATTCTGCCTTTGTGACCAGTGCAGACCAAGATTAGTTTGCACATCCGTCTGCACTGTTCGCTATTCAGTCAGTAAATTTTCAGTCAACACCCCTCTGAATAAGAAGTGGTACTGCCCAAATTGAATGATGGACCAGTCCATTTTAGAAATTTAGCAGGGTAAAGGTTACACACAGAAGCTGCAATGAGTGCCTGTAGCCTTGATGACGAATGGAGGTATTTAAATTATGGTATGACCAATATCGTGAAATAAACCGCAAAATGGCGAATAATTCAATTTTGACTAATGCATTGTTTCCCAGGAAAATGGTAAGCCATTCTTCCTTCCTGTTACATAAACGTTACTACAAAATTACACCCACAAGTTTACATTATTTCCGCCATGTCGGTTACAGATCTTACGCTTGAAAACCATGATCAAGTAGATGAATGATTGTTTTATTCAATTTATGCCAAAGCTTGATAGGAGTCATTTTGTTCAGATTTAAATATAGAACGATGAAGGCAACAGGTATACTTGTGTATGTTCAAAGTCAGTTTGGGTCTTACTTATAATGAGTAGTAAAATCAATCAAAATAAGCATTTAACACGCTCACATGGCTTGAACTGGATATATAATTTACGCATACGTTCTCGCGTAAAAAATCAGTTTGTTATTGATAAAATAACTATAAAACACTTTGTTTTAGACGCTATGACGGTGTCACCATTCAATCCATTGACTGTTGGTCATAAACCTTTTCTCTTTGATTGTGCGAAGATGGTTTGCGTAGGAGTTTCCATGACAATTAGTTCCCATTAGCTCGTAAATCCGGTGCTCTGGTTGGTGCAAAGTTTTTGGGCTTAGTAGTCGCTCCTTGGACGTAAAATGATTACATGTGAGGAAGTTGTTCCCTTTGCTTGTAGTAGGTGAATTTTACAGCATATATATTGTAATAAACATTGTTTCTTTTTTTCAGAACTGAAAATGATATCAGCATATATTCGATAAATTTAAATCAGGCAGAGAAATACCGGAAATATCAGTTATATATAAATATATATAAATATTTAGCTGATTGCTTATAACATCATAAATGTTATACAAAATGTTTAAAAACAAGAGATTTTTTTCAGAAAATGAATTAGTGTCGTTAACAAGCCCACATTGTCCATCATGTGATATCATAATACGGGTTTTGAATGTTTTTCTTATGTCTGATATAATTTATAGCGGGAAGCACTTAAAAGTTATGCAAACACATGTTATTGCTCGTATAAATGAACATTTTCCCAATGAATATGGAGAGGCCGAGTCAACAAAATGAAATAATCAAGTGCTGTTTCAATAGGTGCATAATATGGTTTGTATTAAATGAACCACTGCAAAATGCATCATTCCACAGAACACCAGGCAGTAATACATCCTCTCCAGGATCTGAAATAAGTCTTTTATCTCTCATCTTTCATCACGCCAAATCCTTCGTGTCATACAAAAACGTGATATTCTTATTTGAACATGTTTCTCATCGTGAGCCGATCTTCCAGTCCAATCAGGTTTTGCCACTAGTTCTTTTGTTTCAAATTCTTCATATGTAAGAGTCGTATTGATGATTGATACTCTTGAAATTAAAGCTAAAATCATCAAGTAAAGTTTTATATTTAAACGATGATAATGTTTATTTATAGTTTCTTAAGCATAAGTTCCTGGAACATAATGTGACTATTACTGCTGTGATAGAACAGATGTTAGAAGTCATGTTTAATCATCCAGTATGTGATGAAAAATATAACATATCCATATAATGGTCTTTCTTTTTTTTGGGTATTTTCAGTATATTTCGGTACACCGCATATACTCAATGTGCAATTAACAAGTTTATTTTCATTTATGATATACTTATAAAGTTTGATATTCTAGCAAGAGCTTGCAGATTTGAAGCGGTATCAAACCGTACAAACATCTGTTCACTATGAGTGTTTTAAATTGTCTGTGTCATTACTAACTAATATCTGTACTAAATGATTCCGTATGATAAAAGGAATCCAAACTAATTTTTGAACTGAAAAACTGGCAAAGGTCGACTGAACGTATATACTACATTTAACCAATGTCTACAACCCTGTCTAAAACCCTCTGTATTTGTCGCCGGCACAGACACCGTACACGATACGGGGACTGCGTGAACGGGTTTGAGACGTATTGTAAAATACAAAGAGACAAGAGCTCAACAGAAAAAGGCATTATCAACAACCTAACCATCACACCGCATGAAAGAGTGTCATGTATACTCTGTACAAAAAAGGATAATGGACATCAAATGTTCGAGCAAAGAAATGTTATATAAAACATCAGACTTTGTTAATCAGCAACGCAGTGATATAGTGTAGTACTAGCGTTGCCTGAAATGCTTTGACTGCATAATGTAATTCGTTTAATTATCGCTTCATTATTAAATGCATTTATACTGAAAGTATCGCACCTTCTACAGTTTTATATTTGACTGCAGACTATAATCATGTTTATGTCAGTAAAGAATATTGTTGTTAATGTGCATTAAGACATAATATTTCAACCAATAAAGCAAGCAAATGGAAATAACATAAAGGTATAGTGGTTTTACTTTATTCACACGCCAATGCAATAACTTTGCCGTTGGAGTCAGCTTAATGTAATGGTATTCTATAGCAAACAACCAATCTCCTTCATTTTCCTGTTTGGTACTAAGGATTACGTTCACACAAATTTTCAAACAATAACTGAATTGCCGTCAGAGGTCACATATTGTATGTGGACCCTGTATGGCATGCTGATATGTTAAGATGAAAGTCAGAGTGTATTTACAGCCACAACGCTGGTTAATTGAGGAAATAATTTAGCCTAATAGAAAAAAAGATCTAGCATTAAATGTGGCTGAATCATTATCTAAACAAATCATTAGAGCACAAGTGATAAAAAGACATATGATAGCAAGTAAAAAAAGGGGGATTTCTTTTTTCTCGGTTAAGGTAGGGCTATGAGTTTAACAACTGTCTACCACTTCCAGCAGCCTTGCCTTGTCAAGATAGATTGCGTGATTTCTATCTTGTATTGTTTATTGTTACCGACAAGTTCAATTTAGTAAGTTGTAACATATTGTAATATAACTCCAACACTGTTTGTTTTCTCAGATTTTCCATCTTGAACAGACAAAATATACTATCGAAAGGTGGTTGGATATCACGACTATACTTTGTTTCGTTTTATTGTAATGACATATCTCTTGTGGCAGCGCAAAGGACTGTTGGTAGCGTAGTAGTTTGTTTACACGTGTCCCGTTTATTGATTAAAATTTATAATGCCAACATTATTCATTGTTTGATTAAATCAAAGCATATATTTTCCTTTCGAAGAGAAAACAGTAAATGCATCAATATCCATGATACTAAACTTGAAACATATCGCGCGATTCAATTAAGTTTATTTATGAATAGGTCTTCGATTATTGTTTTATTTTCTGGTCCTTCCGGATCATGGAGAACAAGTAATGATATAAATATCTATCTTTATTTACATACAAAAATAAGGATAATTGATAAACATTTTCTGCATGTATCTATATACCGTGCAATAAAGTAACAAGAACAAAATAACTAGTATTAGGTCATTCTAGTTGAATTCTACATTGGAGAGATAAAAAGACATTTGATGGAAATTTTGTATGTTCGCCACATCTAGGAAAAAGGTCTTATAATGCTTTAAAGTTATATTGACACAAAGTCGTGCATCCATGATTCATTATTCCAATTTGTTCTTGAAACTGTATTAAAACATAGCAGGATATTGAGTGTACTAGGAAAACTTGAGAACGAATACATCAAATTATGCCCTTTTTACACTATTACATGTATCAAGCAATTTTGCTGAGCTTATTACAGACAGGTACCATTAGTCTGTACTTTTGGTCTAATGCATCTTAGCCAAGTATAATCACTTCCTTCGTAAAACCACTACACACCAGCCTGTAAAATATTTATGCGGGGAAATGCAACAAATCATTAATCTTTCATCATGTAAAATCTTTCCTCGAAACAATTTATTATCTTTCAACCTAGAAGTTTGCTTATCTTGGGGTTACATGCCAAGAAACATAGATAAATAATTGATATGTTTGTTTTATTTTGTTATCTACCACCTCAGTCGCACCTTGCTGATGATATGATAATCAAGAGGTGGTTTCACTCTCTCTGTTACTGTAATTACATATTTCAGTTGTTTGGGAAGTTATAGTTACTCTTTAGACAGTATGTAACTATTTACACTTTTGTATATTTTAATCTTCGTATGTCTTTACTTGTTATTTGTTAGGAGCTTCAATAAAACAGATTTTGTGAATGAATTTTAAAGATGTACTTTTTCGATCCAACAGTTTGTAGAATAGGGGTATACACAGTCCAAAGCACTATTTGCTTTATTTAATAGTTTAATATGCAATGATACTAGTATATACAGTAGAAAAATCATGATCAAAGAAAGCAGTCACCTTAATGCGTAATCCCATTGCAATGTATATATCAATATGAACATGATAAATAAATATTCAAGAAAAGGAAAGCAGTATACAGACAACAAAATTCAAGACAAAACAATATGAATACACGAAAATGCTTTACTTTGTTTATTCAAATAACCTTAAAATGTTGTAAGAATCAAAACAGTTAGACTATTTGTTTGTAATGTAGAGAAATCATATTTGTCTTGTATCTTTTTATTTTAAATTTATCTATGATTTCACTATCGTTTTTCTCGGCACGCTTTTGATAAGGTTTATCTTCTGTCATTCCAAAACATATGAACATTATCGCATTATATTGTATGCCTCCCTCATTTTGTTCGCCTTAAGCATGTCCCTGTACATAACATACTGCTGAAATGAATTTAGGTAAATTTATCATTGCGAAGTTTAAACTTAATCTAGTTAATAATAAGTTATAAGTTTTTTTTCTTAAAACATAAAACAAGCCGTGGATTTATCGAATCGTGAACTGTTAAAAACATTAAAAAGATAACTTAAATCGTAAATATATGTTATTGGTGTTTAAAGGTTGTTTATAGGCTTATTTCTCCTTTGAAAAGAACTCTGAAATATCTAAATCCAAATAATCAACAATATTTTCAGCTGCAGCAAAAGCATTAATTTTCATATCAAAGTACAATGAAGATTTTCCGACTAAATACTGGTTTACAATCGAGTTTTAACCGAAATTTGGCAACCCTTTTACTAGTATTCAAAATAATCTTCTCAGGGATCAAACAGTCATCATATTTTGTTGGATTAAAAGTCATGGTACTATTGATGGAAACGAGGAGCAAAGAAATCCCTTTCATTATCACATTCTAATTTTAAATTACCATAATTATACTGATTTAAATCAAATGTAAATACATATATTTTATCTAACTGGCAAACGTCATGGAAAAATGTTTTGTTGAATAAACTTCATAATATAAAATCTACTTTAGGCGAATGGGACCAATGGAATAGATCCGTTCGCAAGGAGGACTTTGTTCTTTCTCGTTGTCGAATAGATCATACCTGTTTGAATCATTCTTACCTTCTGAATAAAGAAGACCAGCCTAAATGTATACCATGTCAAACACCACCGAATATTAAACATATTATTGATTGTGTAGACTTCACTCCACAGCGCAGTACATAATTTGTCGTTTGAACGTTTCTAAAGATTTGTTTGAAACAGTTTCTATCGACGTTATTTTATCGTTTTTTAACAGACAGGCGTCTATCATTAAACTGAAATTTATACCTATTGCGATATTGTTATGTTTATACCAGATATTTTTACGTTTCTAATTAACATTTTCTTTTTGAGGTCATTCCGGAGAAATAAACATTAATTAGAATAATCTCCTAAAAGTTGAAAATTTCTATTTGAACTCAAACGCAAAAAATCAACTTGTGCTACCAACTTGCAAATATATATGAATATGGAAATCACCTTATTATAAATGTTTAAATAGATCGACGTTTCTAAAGTCTAAATTACGTTTCATTAATATAAGCCGTACAGTGACTTTTCAATACTCTTTATTTCGATGTCGTAAGACATTTTTCAGTTTTATTTTAATTTCAGTCTTGATCCAGGCTAATCATCTCCATTTTAATAAAAATTAAATACAAGTCACACACTTACAAATATTTAACATCTCTACAGTGTGAGGCAATTCTAAAATAAAACTTTGGAGACTACTTTAATTCTACCTACAATCTTGCCAGGAACTTTTCAGACGGCTGTTAATGTAAGTTTTGATAAAATTAACTGACATGTTTATTAAACAATGGTTTGCGCTGTACGGAAATTGGCAGACTGTTGCACTCGAAAGATGAAAAATCACCAGAAGTTTGGAGTTAAATGAAATTGATTCGTTTTTTACACTGCATTTTAGCTATCTTAATCCTTAATTATTTTCACAGTTTTATACGAAAGAAGAAAAGAATAATTGTGTTTTGCGTTTACATAATGTTAAATAGTATTAGTTTGAATATCTACGGTTCAATAGAATTATTTGGTGCGGATTAAGCAATTTTCTCTTGGCTTACATTAACATTTCATTTGAATATCCTTCATGGTAATTTTCCAAATGTATTTGATAAAATTATAAAACGTTTTATTAAAAGAGGTTACGACCCAACTGTTTTGAGACATACCGCATGTTTAGTGTTCAACCCATTTACAGTTGGACACTACGCTGCCCTCTTTGATTGTGTCGGACGGAAGAGGGGGAGGACTCTATGATAAGCAGTTTTTAAATCCTACCAGGACTGAACTGTTTTTATATCTGTCTTCTGGCCCGTTTCGTCGGGCCCTTACGGGTGTTTCTCTTGTTGCTCTGTCTTCTGAAAAAGCATTGAGTACATACGTTTTTGGTTCTAAAGGTTTGCTTTTTATATATTTATACACGAGCATTTTGTGTTTTACATGCCATGCCTTTTTGTTTCCATTACGTGTGTTAGGGATTCACCTGGATGGGATTACTTTTATTTACACTGTCCCGTGTCTTTGGAACACATTGTGGGGGTAAGAGGGAGGTTGGGTGTGCACCATAATCCGGTTTAAGCTCCGTTCGTTTTGTCCTCTTGTGTCGGCTTTGTGTGTATGTGTGTGTGTGTTTGTGGTGTGCACGTCTGCGTGCTGTGGGTTTCCTTTTTGGGAGGCTGCGTTTTTGGTACGTGGCATTCCCTGTTTGATATTTGTCTTTGTTTTTTTCAGGGGTGATTTTCCTGAAAAAAGCTTTCAGTCATTGGCAAAGCTATACACATACTTGAAATATATGTAATTATTATGTAACTAAACATCATTACTTTATACTGAGATTAATAAGGGCGATGATATTAAAGACAATAACGCAGGATTGTTTCTCCCTCTTACAAATTGAACTCTGTAAAATTAAAGTGATCTGACAAAAGTGACCATACAAAAGCTGTTAGTTCGATTTGATATCATGTTATACTGCCAAATAATAATGCACAAGATGGGTAAAATGTTCATATTAATATGTAATGGGAAAACATTATTGCAATCACTTACCACTCATGTAATGTAATGTTTGTAATTAATAATGAATGAGAACATTTAATTTTGTCTACGTTTAAGAGTTCGCATTCATCAGGTTTTGTGGAACATGTTGAAATGTAATGTAAAGTAAACACTTATGTTCCATTAGTTCTATTTATATAATAAATATATATTTTTGGATGAGATGATTTATTCTTTCCCGACAAATTTCCATGAATTAGAATAATTGAAATAGAAATGTTTCCCTCGAAGCGTTATTCCAAATTAGAGACGTGACCGATATCCAAAGATAAAACACGCAGACAGCTTATATAAAATGAGCACAATACTTAATTATTCCTCTATGGAAATCAAAATTGACATAGATATTGTTTATGGATTAACTAATAATATGTCTTATCATATGCAACAGTTACTAGTTAAGCAAGGCGGATCATCACTTGAAGATGACCCAAGATCAATGCTTCCTTTGCCAGCTTTTCAAGAAAGAGATGCCACTGCGTCAACAAGTTCATTTGCGAAGATGTCAGATAGATGTGGCATTAGTTCGGAGGCAGATTTTAGTATTTCAAAGCAAAGACTAGGGTTTTGTAAGAGATGTTTGCCCCGGGTATCCATTTGTTTAGTCAGAAAGATATAAACGCTTAAAAATGCCAAAGATCGGCTTTGTTCTTACGTTGATTGTGATAAAAGGCGAATATTTTGAATTGTTAAAGGAGATGGAACATGAATTTTATTCTATGAGTCTCATTGAAAAAAAAAGTATGGGTGTGTGAAAATGGCGACAGACCTGAAAGTGCCCGGGGGTCAAGGTCTGTGAAATTCGGTTTATACGCTTTAAAGTGTAATGTAATGTCTCAAGGCAAAATCCCTAAGCACAATACTTTCGCAGTTTTTTACGCCTAAACTTTCCTTCCAGAAGTGATGCGTCACTTCACGGAGGCTCGTCAACAGACTAGGATGTGTGGCTTTAGGCTGCTGCACAGCAGTTCCCATGTTAAAATTTCCAAAGGTTTTCTGACATCTCGAAGACTTTAAACCTTGCCACTCCTACCCATTAACCTATATATTGCCCCATGTGATTTTGACCGTATAGTCTTCTTAAAATATGGCTAAGGGGATGCATATTTGAGACTCGAATAGTATACCTTAAACTGAGTATCGTTTGGCATTTACTTTATAAGAAAGACGTCTGAAAAATTGTATGGAACTCAAGGGTGAATACTTTAAAAGTATGAACTAGCCAAATATCAATTCATTAAGCTGCTGCAAGATTTCCAGAATATACCTATTACTATTTTGTGAGAGAAAATAAGTTTTACAAAATAGAATTATTCCTAGGTTTAAATTTCATAACGATTTTTTTTCTCAAACATTGCGCGACCTGGATCGAGATCAGTTTGTTTTAATTCTGGTGCCTACTTTCTATCTGTAACTTATACATTCTGAACTGTAAGAATAAGTAATTGGAAATTCAAAATATCTGTGAAACAATAGTTCCCCATTTTATTTAGCTAAGCCTTTAAATTCCACCTGTTAGTTATAACAATGTTACTTTGCTTATTTTTTATTACGACTATAAGACACACCGTTACAGTATGCAAAATAAAACATTTTGATGAATCCGATAAATAAGTATTTGACGTAGTGCCTATTGCTATCTTTCAAAACTTTGAATTATACGAAAATGATTACTGTCATAAATCTATCAAGGTAGGTTAAAGCACGTTTCCAAATAGTGTGATAGCACGTGTGAATTTTTAAAATTCCTTTCTCTTTCAACCAGTAAAACCAGCTGAATTATAAGTGTATCCAATGAGTCAATTAACCGTTCCTGTTAATTCAGTGTGGGATGTGTTTGCTTATCTCAGCATTTTTACCAGGCATAATTTTTAAAGATGACTCAGGTCGAATATCTGACAAAAATTATTTCCTGAAAAATATTAGAGTTACATTAAGGTATGTCTTGATAAACATACATTCTGCATTTCATCTCATTTTGATGATGCGGGCGCATTATATTCGAGCTTTTCCTATGGATAGTGCCTATGCAATGTTTAAGCACAGACTGTTCATATATAATAATGGTACAATCCTAAAATTGTTGATGAATACAAGCCTTCCTCATGACAGAGAGTAGACAAATTTTTAATACTACCGAGCTACTTAATTATAACGGGAGCACATATTTGTTATTACGGTCGCACATGCTACTTTTAACGTGCGAATCTTAGCTATCACGTCAACTTACTCGTGAGCACGTAATCGTCCAAATCGTCAATGCACGTATAACCTAATCCGTGCTCATGTTTTAGTCTTCTCGCGCATTTATTAATGATTACGTGAGTAGGTACTTCTGATTACAAAACAAATATGAGGTGCTCAACATATATTAACCTCTAAAATGGAATCACATAATTTAGTATAACTAGAGGCTTACATGTTGTATGGCAGGGTACTTTCATTATTTAATTATCTGAAGACAACCACGTTGTTACCTGTAATGTTTTAGCTGTCGTATAGCAACATGTATATATTTGAATGTTAGCCGCTCTACAATTCAAAACAAGTTTGAAACTATAGTTTCAACACGGTGTACCAAGTCCTTAAAGCTAAATATACACACATTTTAGCTGTCTGGCAAACAAAATGCCATTTATGTGATGTTACCGATGATATAAAATGCCAAGATGAATGGTTCGAAGTGAAAATATAGTTCTACATAATTATAAATATTTATATTTGGTGCATAGCAATAGAGAATAATAGAGACCAAATAAAAATATTACTTACGGGAAATCATAAAGTAATAAGAGTGAAGCACTTTGTTTTTCATTGAGTAATAGGCATGTTAGCAACAACTTCGAAAATCACCACTTGATCTTAATAGCAAGTTATTCAATTAAAATTCCTCCGAAATACCAGGCATATAGTACAAACACACTCGACATTAATAGCTGAACATAAATCAGGTTTCTCCAGTAAAGACGAGTCTGGCAAATATCTGTTTATTTTCTTGTCACGAACAAATAACTAAATTAATATATTTTAAATTATATTTTTGTGTTATTATGAAATCATAGTCACTGTATTTAAAAGCACTATTTGTTTGTTTCAGACTAAGTGATTAATTGTTATGCCGGATAATCAGTTTCTTAATTAGATAGATAAATACTTGTTACACAATTTATTAGTTGCAAGCTTTGGCTGAAGTCCAGAATCTAAGTATTTTCAACAACTACGTCTGGCAAGACAAAGTGTTCTACTCAACATTGAATCGTGTATACTTATTTTTTAAATGTTTTGGAAGTGGTAAACGGGTGCAAAATCACTTACTTTTATATAATTAATTTAATACCACGCGGGTTTAATGCACTCATAACATCATTTATAATGTTATGTTTCGCACTAGGTGTACAATATTGCAGTGTCTGAAAAGGAGATGTGCGTCACATGAAACTGGCCGTATTTGCACAAAAAAAAGACAATGTGGTAAATGTTTGAGTCCTTCCCTTCTTCTGGTTTAATCTTTTGGTATAAGTACATACTGGCATTATGTTAGCGTATAGATCAATATGAAAAAGTGACGTATAGGTTTTCATATAAGTTTGGGCATATTTGGAAATTTTATTTAATTTTCTTCTGGTTTAATCTTTTGGTATAAGTACATACTGGCATTATGTTAGCGTATAGATCAATATGAAAAAGTGATGTATAGGTTTTCATATAAGTTTGGGCATATTTGGAAATTTTATTTAATTTTCTTCTGGTTTAATCTTTTGGAATAAGTACATACTGGAATTTTGTTAGCGTATAGATCAATATGAAAAAGTGATGTATAGGTTTTCATATAAGTTTGACCATATTTGGAAATTTTATTTAATTTTCTAGTTTTCGGAAGTGCAGCAGAAATTCCACTTTCTATCTTATACATTATGAAGGAAGAGCAAACACTTGCCAATACACCAATAGTTTGATCATTTCATGATTTAATGCGAATAGTCTTTGGCTTACTCATCCCTATTTAACACTGAATCAAGAATTCCTCTTGACTCTTTGCACACGGCACGGGAACCCTCTCGGATACAATTAATTTTCTATCGGCACCAGTGCCTTCTCAATTTAACTTCAGTGTTGAATTATGAGTTGGTGTTCGTATGCAAAAGCAGGTTATTAGCTATGCACGAGTATTGCAGCGGAAATAGATTGAATGACTGTAGGAGCGCAATATTCTTTCGCTAAAGAACGTGTGCATGGTTACCGATGCAAAGATGATAACGTTTTTATAACATACGCATACAATGTAATGTAACTACTATAAATTTGTTCAATAGTCTGAATAAGATTGACAATACTGAACTAAGCCACGACACACATTCAATTACGTCACGCATCCGATATGAAAGTCAGGCGTCAGTCGATGTTTCCGGTACAGACTTGTGTGCCCGGACGGACGAGGGTTTGTTATGGTACAGATGTGTCGCTTAATGCCCCCTTTTCAGACTAGCTATGCATGAATGACCCCTCTTTGTATCAAATCGGATTATACAAATTCGCGTTTAAAAGTTACTTGAGTATCACTAAGGTATAGGTAAATTTGTTAATAAAATTTAAATATGCATGCTATGTGAAATTGCTGATTTTTTTTCCAGTTTAAAAGCATATTAAGGGAAGTAAAAACACCATGATCTATTTCCCTTAGAAACAGATGTTGTTTTCAATAAGAATACCATCTCAAAATTCTAACAAAGTTGAGGGTGCCGGTGCCGATAGAAAATTTTGTCGAAGAGGGTTCCAGTGCCGGGTGCAGAGAGTCAAGAGGGATCCTGTGAGGCAAAATTGCACCGACTGAGAGGGATCCCGTGCATTAACGAAATCGAAAGTGGGCGTTTTTAAGGAAACATGATGAAAATAACAACATGCAGTGTTTTTACAAGTAAGATTGGATCAACGACTTCACATTTAAGGTACTAGATATTTGCTATATTCAAGAAAAGTCGTATTTAAGTTTCATAAAATTCGCACGATGTTCAGTTCATCCAAGCCAGTACTTCCGGCTACATTCCATCTTCGTTTGGACTTGTGTCAACTGATAAAACAAATGTAACGATAAAAAACAATGGTATATAGCTACATCTTTCCGTGGTCATATGATTTTTATGCACAAAAATGTGTTTAGGACGAAAATTTCGATTTTCTGAGCTCACTGACGTTAGAGTTCATTGTTTACCACAAAGAGTTTCTTGTGCGCGAACAGAGAGGGATCCGTTTTTTCATTTTCCACAGAGAGGGATCCGATATGCATATACACCGTGTAAGAAGAGTTCAGACAAAAATGTTATACAAATACTTAAGTCCCGTAGCAATTTTCTCTTACAACATCATTAAAGTATAAACGATTCCATGCTACTGAAAGCGTGCCAACTTTTACCGGTATAATTACAGACGACGGCAATCTAAATATCATAGACAGCCTATTTCAAATCAACTCTTTTAACTTCAGGTAAATGTTTTTTTCCATTTCATTTCAGGCAATTATTTTAGAGAATCTGAACATTATCAAGGGGAATTCTCCAGTGTCATATCAGCAGGTTTTACAATTTCTGGAAGGTTAATTAGAAACTGTATTCGATAAAACGAGAAGAAACATTCTTTGGGAATTAGTCGGTACGGATTTTGTGCCTGTCTTTTGATATTACGTGTACATTCATTTGGATGCAGAACGGTGTATAACTAAGATATAGTTTCATTACTTGTTACATCGGAAAGTTAAGCATATCGCACAACTTGTACGTTGTAGTCGATGTTTGGATATAATCAATAATATATATATTAGTTTTTTACCTTTATTTGAAAAACAAAAAAAAAAAAGAATGGTTTCTGCTGGATTGTGCATGATTGATTCGATTGCAGCCATACAAACAGTTGTTAAGATAGGACACATATATGCATTATTATTGGATAATACAGGGGTTAATACTACACGTTCCCCTGTCACCACAGTAGAGGGGCCGGTACTTGGGGAAAGCAAGGTTCCAGTGTGGGTATTGAATTATTATATAACAATGAATAAGCAGAAAATTAAATATGAATAGATATACTTCAATGATACAGTTAAGTTATTTATATGTAAATATTATCCATTAAGGTTATGCTTAATTTAATGCAGTATTTGTTGTTGAAAAAAAACAAAACTCTTCAGTCTTAAAAAAACACTGAAAATAAAATAAAAAGCAGTTTTGAACAATAGATATTTTTACCACATTTGATGTTCATACACATTTGTTATACAAAAAGTAAACATGCAGTAGAAAGCGTAGTAAAGTAATAGCAGACTCGGTTTGATTATCCATTGTATAAAATAGGAATGAAATGCGCAATACTCCTAACGTCCTATAACACCCCTAAAATACCTACATAAAAAGGGTTAAATGGACTCAATTTTCTTATCGGTTGTATGCTGAAATTATATAGCAGGATGCATAATTTCGTCATCGCTTCTAAACTATTTTAAACACGTTTTTG
This sequence comes from Mercenaria mercenaria, assembly GCF_021730395.1. NCBI lineage: Eukaryota > Metazoa > Mollusca > Bivalvia > Venerida > Veneridae > Mercenaria > Mercenaria mercenaria. The sequence goes on from NC_069378.1 coordinate 8,888,119, forward strand.
TTACATATTGTGCAAATTAAGTTATTTCAATTAACTAATAACATATATTTATATTTATATCAGTAACGTATATCCATTCCCTGCTTGTATGATGAATGACTGATCCAAATCTTTCTCTTTCAGGTCGATTAAGCAGTTTGCAAGACAAGAATTATGCAAGGATTTTGATGGAAACAAGTATTTCTACAATGCAATGAAAACAAAGTTTTGTTCATTAACATGTAAGTAAGGCGTGAATTAATTAATTCAAGTTATCACGTTACTGTTTTATAAATTTAAATTTATTAAGCGAGTCGAAGAAAATATAGAAGTCTAGGCTTCAGTCAATACACAGCCTTGTTTGATAATCTAAACTGAAATAACTATTAGTCTCTTAAAATTTAGAATAAAAGAAGAAACATTTAAGTCTAATATTATTTTTAATGCTATACTTTTTGTAATTTTAAACATAATTCAGTTTGCTCCCAAGAGAAATTTTATCCAAAGCTCATACTCATCCTCACCAAGAAAACGTTAAGCCTGGGTAATTATGATTCAAAAATTAGACAGACGTGTCCTCGGCAATCTAAATTTAATAACATTCCTCTCCGGATGCAGTATTCCATAATTAAAGTGAAAGGAGCAAATTCCTAACAAACACTAATGTACATGTCACTTTCCGGTTCCTTGAGCGATTCGGTTATAAAAATTCCTTATGATTATTGACTGTCTGATATACCTGATACAAATCTCTTGTATAAAATCGTTGCATAAATAAGTCTGTCATAACTCTATAAACTAATTCAAAAAAGAAGTCCGACAAAATTTTATTTCTTCTCTTACCTAGTAAGGCAATGGATCTTATACATATCGATTTTGCCTTTTATTTCGTATGAAGGTAGGCTAAAGTCTTTTACTTCCCATGTTTGTGTTTTGAATTATCAAAAAGAACACTGTAAGACTCTTCCAGGTTGATTTAGTGTTCTATATTTTTATGCTGATATTGTAATAATAATTATTAATTACCCACATTTGAATGTCCATTATCTGGTAAAGGAATAATAATGATTAATACATCTACATTGTGTAAAATAAAACTATAGAAATCCATCCGTTGGACGCATAAACATTAAATAAAGAAACAAAGTAGTAGCAGACGTGCTTTGATTGAGTCTGTTAATGAGACGTGATGAGAACTGCAACACCTCCTCCACCCCCTAATTTAAAGCTAGATTCAACCACATTGCCGAAGGTTTTTATTACGCTCACTTTTACCTTAGTTCCTAATTCATGCATGTCACGTGGCATGACCTTAATTAATCTGCTGTAGGAGCTATGTTAAATATGATAAATAACTTATATTCTAGTGACAAGTGTTTGCGACATTCCTCTATCTGTCCAAAGTGATTAAAGGGTCATAAAAGTAGTATCATAGAAAATCGTATTTTTCTTTCTGTTTTGAATAGAAACATCTGGACTACGAACTCGGTCTCTGGATTCGATTCAATTCAGTGCTTTTGATTTGCATAAAAGAATAGTTGTATTTTGCAGTACAGTTTTACGGCTCTTGATTTGGTCACATCTGCCTGGTGTACGTAATATAAACTAATATCTGGAAAAAAGAAACGCTACTCATCTGCGTTACAATTCAATTACATTTCGCGCAGTTTCTTTTATTTCTAATCAAAATTCAAGTAAAGTATTATTTTAGAAATTCTGTACTGCTTTACCTTTTACAGACTTTTATAAATTATACATTTTCTTTTCTTTATAGTGACCTTCACAGCAAATCACGTACTTAGTCTTTGCAGAAAACGTGATTTCATGCTAGATAATTGGGTCTCTGAATTATTCGATTTTGATGGTAAGTCGTTTAATTTAATTTGGTTTAACTGTTCAATGAATACCGAAAACATAGATTCACAGTTTTGCAAGTACATAACATAAAACAAGCAAAGATGAATTAAGCGTTTTTTTCTGGTTTCATTGTCGATACACATCTTGGTTAAAACTGTACATTTGATGCACATATATGGTAATTGGTCTGTGGGCCAGTTTCTGTAAGTCCTCTAGTTTTTCGATTTCGTAACGCAGAAATTAGGCAAAGGTTCATCCACTTCAGCCATTAATACATTCATTCCGGGATTGTTTAAGACCGGATGCCGTTTTCTACCGTATGTCAAATGAAAATTATACTCATTTTAGTAAACATTGTGTATGAAAAATGTGGAATTCTCTCTCTTTGAAAGTATTTTTGGCTACACACGAATTCTTAATAGATTGTTTCAATACTGACTTTCAGATATTAGAGTTTTGCATATGTTACTGTTCTAAATCAATTAAAGGTTCATTGTAACAATGTTTTCCAAATTTTGACGATTTCTACAAAAATATAGGGGTTAAAATACCCCACCCTGAGCTACATATTTGCCATTTTAAATAACTCGTAAAATTATCAATATTACTGTATTTTTTTATAAGACATCATCAAATAATTGTGTTAATATTCACAATTTTATATATTTTTATGAGAAAATATAGAATATTGCAATCATTGTAGGTTATAGACAACGTGCATGCAAATGTAATACATATAAACCACATGCTGTTTCTCAATAAATCAAGCCTATTTGTGTTTTATTCAGAAAGGTTTTGGGTACCAATAGTTTTCTTCTATTTTAGATGTCAAAGTATGCTTACATGTATATTGTTGACCTTTATTTGATAAAGATACTTTCAAATGTAACATACGTAACAGTCGCCACTCAATTTTCCACCTTGAAGAATTAGCAACATTGAAAATACTCCAACAATTGCATTTGTATGCTTTTATTTGAAATAAACTATGTTTACTGAACATACGTACATGGCCGTTATAATTTTGTTGGACTTTATCCTGTTACTATTATCAATTATAGGATGTTGACAAACTACAGTAAAACAACGGTGCCTCTTTCAGCATCACTGTAAAGATAGCATAGATTTTATAGCAATCTTTATGGCTTCTGCTTCAAAAGATAGCATATTGGTAATTAACAGTAGACTTGGTTACAGGATGTACGCAGTCTGAATATTTTTGACTTTCATTCAAAATAAATACAGAACGTGAGGGTATCTAAGAATCGAATATACGTTACCTAGGTTTTAGTTTATACTAATTTGTTTTAGCTCGATTGTATTGAAAGCTTCAAGCTGTTTGAAACCACTCTTGAGTCCGTTTCCTGGAAAAACCAATACCTGTGCCATATGAGAGGTAATGGTCGTGACCCCAGTGGGGCTCGAACCCACAACCCCTGGATTGAGCAGCCGGCACCTTATCCACTAGACCACACCTCCTACCTAGGTTTTGAAGGTCACCTATTCAATTTTATATGTCGTATATTATTATTCCAGACTAATACATAAATCATGCTTACTGGCATTGCAAAGCACGTATTAATCAGTTTTTACAGCATTACAAAGATGAAATGAATCACATATTTTGACACATACGTTACCAAGATTACACAAAACATTAAGTGACATTAAAGTTAGGATAGTTTTGGGGTTTCGATGGACTTAGGTAGTTTCAAGACAGAGGATTTTATATTTTTAATGCGTTGTTTTGATGTTGATTGAAGGTAAGATGGTATTCATTACTAAAATTATCGGTTTATATGCATTATGTGTTCAAAGTTGCTGATGTAATTCCTGATGTAAATAAACACGGCACATTTTGAACTTATGGAGCATCATACATATACAGTACAACATGGGTACATGTAGTGAAACAAATGGCACTTTTGGTAAAACATGCTATTTAAAATAGTTCTGTTTCTTTGATCATGAAAATTTTCAAATATCACTTATATTGTCGGACGGAATTACTGAACTACGAATTCATATTACATTCCCTTAACGCAAACATAGATAAGACTCCTTGCTGATATCGTGGTTGTGGTATCATTATTGTCAGTTCTAAGTTCTTACTAAAATTCAATATTTTACTTTCAAAACTGTTAACAAATACAAACAAACTAGTTCGTTCAAAATTTGGTGTATTTCAACTGTTACATATAGATTACCTCGGTATGGAACTGTGTTTCAGTCATTAAGTCTAGTAATTACCTTAATCTAATTTCGGTAACGTATGTTTCAGAACTACACAAGAGGACGCATTATAACACCTATGTACACCATATGACAGAAATATACTCTAAATTTTTATATTAGAGGTTGCGAGAAGTCACTTTTCGGTATCAGTATCAGAATAAGCTCATCATACACGCATAGATGCATATATACATACTTACAGATGCTGCACTATTTGTTTGGAAAATGCCAGTGGTGTATTGATATCTGTATGACATATCTGTAAAATCTCTTTTTAGTTAAGGGATTTATTCCGTAGTAAAATCATTAAGCTACATCCTAAAAGGGATTGAAACATACGTTTCGTTAAATATTAATTACAACAATACCAATAATTATTTCTCATATAACCAAATAACAAACAGATACGATACACGACTTCTTGGTTCCAGGACATGCTCAATTTATAGCTGCAAAGCTCTGTACGTACTACCTGTTCATTATGTCAAGCAATTGCATGACTATAGATGTATTCATAATAGTCTGGCACTATTCAGAGGAATACGCATTGAAAGGATTTTGTTGAATGATATGAAAGGGATTTGGCATTATGATATATCTGACAATTTCTATTTCAAGCACAACCAAAAGGTACATCAATATATATGTATCTTAAATTGCTTTGATAGGTTTAGAACTGTATAGGCTCATTTACGTTTGTGTAATCAGGGCTTTGTTCTTTAAAAGGAGGTCGTACATATTTAGCTGAATTGTAACAGAAAAATGCAATTTGCATTGAAACTTAAACTTTATAAATCCTTTTAAATATTTAAAAACATGTTTAAATGTTTCCTCGTTATTCTACTAGGATACACTGTATATGTAACAACTATCAGGCAGCCATTCTGATACAAATTAATATTACATTTTAGCTACTATCAAAATCCTTTGATTGAAAATTGAGGGTAACATGTTTAGTTTTAAAAGAAATAAAAGCAGTATTTAAATCATTTTATTGCAATGTCTTTTATGGTAAGCATTTTGAAAATGGCACCATCTTGATTAAAACAAGAGAAGTAGCTCATATTGGTAACGTAATTTCCAACTGAAATTATCTTAACTTCTATTACAGCAACGATTACATAGATATTATGCATATTACTGGCGGCCAGTTTGAAAATGACAGGACAGTATCTTTATTAGATTGATCTGGATAACCAAACTTCAATCCTTGAAAACTTATTTGATTTGTTTTATAATACTGAATATTTAAACAATAGTAGCTCATAAATTTTTGCACATGTAACCGATTTCAGGTGGTCAGTTTGTGAGCGGTAAAATCCTCTGTAACATGTTTCAATCAATATCAGATGATTCCTGTTATAGTTTTGACTTTTAAAGAGATACGCCTCTTTCCTTTGTGCATATTTGATCAAATTTAAGGCTGTTACGTGGAAATTTGGAAAGTGGTAGCCGTCTTAATTTGAATCGTCTGTGTAACTAAATAACCTATTTTGTTGGTAGTTTAACAAACTTAACTTTTGGTAATTTAATTTCTACGTACATAATGACTACTAAGAAGACCTAAGCTAGCATAGAAGAGAATTAAAGTCATCAAAATATAAAGCTTTGTTGGCATTAACTCATATATATAATAATCTTGGATTAATTTGAAATAGCTGTCATCTTGAATAAAGACTTATATTGCTGGATCTGCTTCCCATAGGGAACTTCCATAAAACTTTTGCGGTGGTATTAGTTTGTGCAATACTTTCATCATTTCTACTGCACTAGCAAAGAATCAGTCTGTCAGTATGCAATTCGCCCAGAAATGAAACACAAACAATAGGTTTAGCCAACTGACATTAAAATGCAAATGTGTCTGAATATTTAGTTAATTATTCATTCATTTTGTTTTCTTTACTGTAAACATTAGGATTCTGATCCTTTTTTAAAGGTCCTAAAGATTTCTTGCATAAGTATACGTACTGATGTGATGGGTGGGGTACATCAACCCCTACTTTTTACATTTTATTCAGTATATAATACATACCGTAGCATTCTTTGACAACCAAGGTAAATTATTGATTATTTCAGGCAATAAAAGATAAGATTTGTTATAAGAAATGCCGCATAAATGTCTCGTTTACCATCCAAATCAGCGATATCCCTATGCAATGCTAAATTATATTTATTAGACACCAACGTTTTTAAAATCGTCATTAAATTTTACTGACATTTCGCTCAGACCAACATCCACCCTTAAAAGTTTCCTGAATGATATATAACTTCATGGTATAGCTCAACCTTTGCCTAATTTCTGGGTTACGACTTTCAAATATTTTGGCCTTGGCCCACGGACCAAATCTTATTGTTTTAGCGTACACGCGTTGTAGTTTTTGATGATTTTTAGCTTTTACTTAATGACATTTTGAGTTTAGGATACACAGTCATACGAAATCATTTAGTTGTTCTTTTGTACATTTGATATACATTCTGGAAAATATATAATGTGTTTTGCTGTGCGTGTACATTATTCTATGAATGACACTTATTGTGATATATTTCAATTCTTTGTGTCTAACTTAGCGTTTTATAACTTACTTCAGGTGGAATCAGTTAAACCTTGATAGACAAGCATAGCTGTCTATTATTCAAAGCCACAGTATGTTATGGATCTGTTGTACAATTTCTCCCCATTTTTCAGGGGATGGATATATATCACACCCAGAAAGGAATTACTATTCAAGGTAACAAACCGAAAAGACAACCTGAAATCAAGGAATGTAAACGTGTCTTGAAACAATGGGAGCAAAGAAACAGCAGAACAAATACCATTACGAATGAATGCTGATATTTGCTATGGAAATCAGTTCTTTTAATTTATTAAGGATATAAGCAATGCTAAGTCTTTTACACAAGTACAATCATGGCATTTTGAACAACTGCATTGAGGCATTCTGGTGAATAAATAATTGTAAAAATGAAAAACGTGTTGTGCATTTGACCTATATCAGTAAACAGTTTCTATGCGTAATGTGATTTGGAAAGACGCTGACCGAAATATTATGTAGTCAACTGAATGGTGGTAGAGAGATCAAGTTAACCATGCTGATCTAAATCGAAACTAGCAAAGACCACCAAAACCTTTTCAATATTCTGGGAAAATCTGTTATTTCCAGACTAAGATTTGTGTAAATCTTACAAATCATGATATGGAAAAACATTAAACAGTTTTTCAAACGACATCCATCTCTTAATTAAACTCGTTGAGCAATGGAAAATATTTCATGTAAATTCAAATAATTTTTCAAAATTGAAAAACTTGGGTATATTAGATTGTAAATCAATTGTATAAATATATCAAAAAAGCGATTGTTAAAAGGAACATACTTCATAAATGGCAGCACCGATGTTAAATCTCGATAATATTTTACTCAATGCGGATTTTTCGTGCACTGCTATTAGCTTTTTAGTTTTGAAAAAACAACTACTGCAGTCAGACTGAATGATGTCAGTCATAATTGATCAGGGATGAATGTTTTCGTGCTGTATGTTTAAGAAATAAATTGTTAAACTAGTAGTTTTAGGACATTTAAAGATCAAGATGTTCTACTATACACAAAGTATAATGGGGGCTTTATTTGAGTCATGCATGTCCGTTGGTCCGTCTGTAATTTGTGTCCGCTCCATATCTTCTTAACCATGTTAATAAGTTGCTTTTTTATATAAAACTTGCATCAATGATTATCCTCAACAAGATAATAAGCTGAGTACACAATCTATGTCAATAGACCCAATTCCTAAAATTGCTGAAAGCACATCAAATATTTTTCTCATTAAGACGATGTAAGGAGCGAGCAAACCAGGTCACTAGACAGGACAAGGTCAAGACTACACTCGGGGGTCAAAGGTCGAAAAGTTTTAATTCATGTTTACTCCATACTATTCGCTAGTATCTTCTAACTGTTCTGAAACTTTTTATAAAATAGCATCATTGTGTACCTCACAAAGACGACATGTACAGTGCACATGTCAACTCACTTTGTCCAAGTTAAAGGTCATATTTAGAGGTAAAAGATCGAATAGCTCGAATTGTACCCGTTCCATATCTTCGTAAAACTAACAATAATTGATAACGTCTTCAAGATGACCTACAGAATGAAAATAAAGGTCACTTAATCTAAGGTCATGCTTGAATGTCAAATGGTATGAGCACATTATTTTACTTTGCCAGAGCGTCTGGGGGAATTAATCGTCTTAAGAGATCAAAGCTAAGATAGATAGAAAGACTGTTAAAGTAATATTACAATGAGTAATTAATGGTAGCCTAGTCTTTCGCATCTTTATGCAATCTTTTGAGTACTTCTCTTGATCTCTTCCTCGTTACAAAGTATAAAATTTTCTTCTTATTTTTAGACAAATTGCCAGGAAATCTTAACATCATCCAGGCGGTTTTAGTAAAGACATACATGTATTGGTATTTTTTTCTAGAAATCCAGACACATAAATAAAAACCGCGTCTTATCAACTGAGAAAAAAGTCACTAACTGCATGAAATTCTCCTGCAGACATTTGTAATTTGTAATAAACTTAGTTAAACAAGACTGGATGTATTTATCTTGGAATGTTTGGGGGTTTTTTTTATTGCTGGAGAGACCAAAAAAAAATAATTTCAAATTAGCAAATATTGTTCGCGTAAAAGTTTTATAAGCAACGGGATTTTGCACATGGGTACAGTTATTTTAAACGCTGAAAGAAATCTCGGTAGAAAACGTGTGAATACTGGCTATTATATAAAATACTTTAGTTGTGTATTATAAAGGTATAATTTAGTGTTCATTTTCAGTTTATAAACTGATTCGGTTTAGATTGATTAGAGTAAAACTGTGGTATTAGAAATAATTTTCAAAATATAAAAATCTTGTTTCATCAGTTAACAGAAAAAAACCTACGTTTACAGAGAATTACCCGCCTGTAAGAAGCACAAAACCTTAAGTGCAGGTATATTAGATGCGATTTTTATGTACGCATTCATACGTTTTCTGCAACAGGATTTCAATGTTCTTACGAGAGCTTTGTACATGTTTGTTTGATGACATGCGAGGCACTGAAATACTTAAATATTTTAAAATATTATTACGCTTCCCTGCCAAAAGACAGTTGATAAATGAATTTGTTCTGTGATAATATGTTTTTGTACCTTGTTTTACGTTTACATAAATTATTAATTTTATTTAAACATACTTGTGTAAGGTGCGCATATAGAACAATTTTATCTCTTTGCACTGCTGTCAGTAGTGGATTTTGTCATATCTGATAAAACGAAAACAGTCGTCAAAAACATTTTTAAATACGGTTATATATTTCATATTTTGAAAAGACACGCGTTTAGAAAATAAATGGACATTTGAAATACACCCACATCAATAAATAACTTAATAGTAAAGAAATATTTTGCATGCTTTTTCATCCATTAACAACGACAGTGACGAACTGCTTTTTAATCAAAACCGTGAACTACGTTATTTCTGAATAAACAATAACTCTAGCTGCAGTATCATAGACACCTGAATACTTTGCAACTCTAACTGCAACAACATAGACACCTAAATTTGAACAGAAACATCGACAGCTGAAATCATTACATATGATTATTTAATACTTAAGTTAAAGAGATTTAAAGACAAAAAAATATAGATAAACTAGGCAATTGATCCTGGGCAAAATATTTGGAGTTTATGACTAACTTTATTGTAGGCTTAGGTGACTATTGACCTAGCACCTCATGCAAAAAACCATGCATATTTTACCGCTAGGTATGAAAAAAGCATGCATAGTTACTGCAGTCTGAAAAGAAAACTATGTAAAGATCAAGTCAATTACTGCCCTGGGTAAAATGCGACATTTTTTTTTGTGTTAAAATTTGTCAACAAACAGACGGTTTTTTTTTTTTTTTGAAAAAGTCAAAACCCACAGAAGGTAAAACATGTTGAAAAGTTACTACTGGAAAAAGAACAATCTCTGCTACCCATATATGTGCGTCAAAGTCTGGGAAAAATATCTAGATTTATGAGAAAATCAAAGAAAACCATTTCATGACTGTTAGATGCATGACTGTGTTATACTGCATAGCATTTAACAAAGACAGCTTACTTTTCCATTACACTGATATAACATAGACAGGGAATGGATTGACAAACTGTGTTCAGTCAACAATTTCACCCTACAAACAGGCTGTTTCCCTTGTATGAAGATGGCCCAGGGTAAGTCTTTAAATAAACTGATGAGACAGTTACGATGATGTTAACATGTCTACGAGAGACATAAAGAAACGATAAAAACAAGGCTATTTATTTTCCTATCGAGTATATTATATTGATTGCGCGACTAGGAATTTTAGGACAGTATCAGACAGGATCGCGAAAAGATTTAAGCTGAGGCATATCATTCGCAAGTTATTTAAAGTGTAAAACACTGACACCTCGCGAGTATCATGTAATCTTCGCATTTAAGGCAGAATAATCCCATACTTAGTCTGGCTACCGACTAGACAATCTTTTTATTATTTAGAAAAAAAAAAAAAAAAAATCTGTAAAAATATTGTGACTTCATCAGTCTTGGCTCTGATTGTCTACCTGTGTTTTAAGAAGACAAGGGACATAATTATACATAATTTGAATAGCCTCAGGAGTTATCTCCTGTGAGCAAAACACAGGGTCTGAACACAGATTATCCAATACTCTGCATAAAATGCAAATAAAAACAGATTTTGTTACAATAAAAATTAATTGCAATCCACCCATTTTTATAGAAATTATAGTCTCGGGCAGCTGTATGTTTTTACTGTGTATTTCTAAATTCTTAATTTGTGTTAATTTGAATCATGATTATTTATAAATAAGCATGAAACAAACGGATTATAGTTTTAATCAATTGTAAGTAACCCGTATAAACTGTGACATATTTGCAAATTTGAAAGCCACGTTTTCTTTTTGGTTTAACTTAGTACCCCTTTTTTTTGGAGAAACGAAACCAAGACATTTCTTTTCCGCGAAATATAATCACTATTTCATACTTGTACGCGTAGTTAATCTTTTACATATATTAAAGGCATCTGCTTAATAAATTGAGTTGTAGTCTATACGCTAAAGACTTAAGATATAGATTTTACAAATATGAATGGAAATTGTATGGCTAAATTGCTAGAATATTGTTCGGAATATGGCAACACAATCGTTTACTGAAAAAAAGACTGAGTAACATGTACACGTACCTGTATTAATATGAAAATTCTATCTTTCTAGTATCAAATTGCTATTAGTACAAGCAAATGTTCTCTGTTACTGAGCCCAGCCTAAAGAGACTTAAGTTGGAAATATATTATAGCGGAGTCCGAGGTGTATATTTGTCATAATGTCAAATATAGACCTTGATACTGTCCTTACTCATAACATGTAAAATTAAGATAACGCTGTATCAAAACATGCGCTGATGTCTGCTGCTTGCAGTTTTTTGAATTAGAGAGTTCCTTTCTCAAAGAGTTCTTTCAGCTGTAAATAGTTGTCTAAATGTTGCGTTAATGACATACAGCTAATCGTGCGAGAGACATTGTAATAATATGTCATGGATTTTGACGCAAATGGGTTTATCCCGTTCGACAGAAATTGTTTTGCAGGTAACGAGACACAACTGAATTACTGTGAAAATGTTTACCCTGATATTTTTATATGTACAACCAGGTGTATATTATTTTTCTTGCATCTTGCATTCTACAAATGAAAGAATAAATAAAACAAAACGAAATATTTTCTATGTAGCACACTTTCTTGTAGCCGCGTATTTAAACAAAGCGAGGGAAATAAACACACTTGAATAGGAAAAACGACATGACATTTCAGATGCGCACAACAACACACCTTCAGTTAAGGTTTAGCATTTGTGGCGTAATTTGTTTCTTTTCCCCTAAAAATACTTTTGTTTTGTGAGATATGCTATAAGGAACAAGGAGCAATCATCAAGTTATCGGACTTTTTTTATCGTATTTTACAAACAATTAAGAAAGCACTGGACACACCCGTCCGGCGTACAAAAAAAAAGAGACCATTTTTTGACACATAAGAGAAAAATTTCCCAATGAGTTCTTTACTACAGATGATAACACGAATCTGAGTTATTTCCATTTTATAGTAAAATAACCTCAACTAGAATTTGAGTCTTCGTTGTGTCTCAATTTCCATTATCTCTCACGAATAAACTCAATCAAACCGAGTCTGCTATCAATTTACTTGGTTGAATTCTTTGCCTCCAAACGGTCTTCGTATTGATTCGTCGTATTTTGAGAGTATCTACATTCATCGTATTTTGAGAGTATCTACATTCGTCGTATTTTGAGAGTATCTACATTCGCTTTTCAGTAAACTTTGTTTACATATTGTCAAAAAATGTGTCATATTTGCATCAGGATGCGATGACTCTTTTATGGAAACTAAAAAAGAAAAACAATGAAAAATAGTGCAAAGTTTGAATTCGAATTTGCCTTACTTTATTTTATGCTTTTACTTCTATATATATATATTTCTGGTAACTAATAAGAGTATAATATCTAATGCTACATTTACATTTTAGATATGTTCTGCGCTTTTAAATCTGATCATGAAGGTTATGCAACCCCCCCCCCCCCCCCCAAAAAAAAAACCAAAACCCCCATCAGCGGTCACGTTTGTACGATTTCTGGACCTTGGACACACATTTTGCCTGCGGCTTGACTGAAATAATAGGAGTTTGGCAAGTGATGTATCATGTTTTTTCATGATTTAAAATAAAAGATATGCTATATCTAAGAATACAAACAAGTCCCGTCATCATAATGTCGGCAGCGATTTTCATATTATGAGTATCTAATTTAATGGTATAGGTTTTGCCAGTTTTAATATGAGTGTTAATTTAATGGTATAGGTTTTGCCAGTTTTAATATGAATGTTAATTTAATGGTATAGGTTTTGTCAGTTTTAATATGAATGTTAATTTAATGGTATAGGTTTTGCCAGTTTTAATATGAGTGTTAATTTAATGGTATAGGTTTTGCCAGTTTTAATATGAGTGTTAATTTAATCATTTGAGCATTTTTTAATAAGAAAACTTTGAAATGGCTAGTTAAATCATAGTTTCTGATTTGCTGAAAATTTATAAGGAATTCTGATCAGCACGAAATGCAATGATGCATGTAGGTGAGAGATTTGCTTGTTTTACCAGCACAGCATTAAAATAAACTGGAGGTACCCAAGTTCATAAAGAAAAAAAACAGCCGTAAAATCACATAAAGCGTGTGACTTGCTCCTTTATGACATGTTTCGGCTGGTTCGTTTATCCCGGGTTGATGAAATCAATCGTTTTAATGTAAGGAAAGGTCCGTAACCCAAAATATTACAATGTTTGCCTATGTTAATTCAGTTAGTTTTCTCTGACCTTCGAATGAATTGATAATACTTCATTTTCTCAAGCAAGTAGAAATTCAGCAGGAAATTACCAAACAACTAGCCATTTTATCAACTTGTACTTGTCTACCTGATACAGTAAATAGTTTGAACTGTACAAAATAAACATAACCCTTGTAATGATTTGCTCAGAAAATCTATTATACATAATCAGAAAGGTTATTTTACCGTGCAATGAATATAGCTTCGGGAATCTACCTTCATTACCGGTTGTTTAACCCAAGAGATTTATAAACTATTCATAACGTCAATGCAACCGATCTAGAATGTCAAATGATTTCAATGAGTTTGTGAAAATCAATGTTTCCTAATTTGTGTTTTCCTGCATTTCGTTTTTGCACACACAGTTATTATATTGTTTATTAAGCTAAGATCATTCCTCATGAAAAGTCTGAGAAGGCTGTAAGAGAGAAATCAATAGCATTTGACAGACACACTTGCGCTTGTACAAGCGGTTAACCCCTGTGTAAGAATCGTTTACTTCTGTATTATACTATCCGCGGAAAAAAATCAGCAGGCGAAATTTGTTATGATACGTATATCAGCATGGAAATGATTCTGGAAACCCTGAGGAATACTTATGTGACTTACTAATCAGGATGTAAAGCTGTTGGATATATAGAAAATGCTAACTCCTGGGATAAATAGAATTATGCAGTTTAAATGTTTAGTAACCTAAAACTAAGTTGATGTTGGTAACATTTCGTATTTGCAAAATTTAATGCAGATGATAAAGTCTTAATTGGAGTATCACGTTCATGTTTGAAAAGAAAACCGAGACAAGTTGGATTTTTATGAAACTAAATAATTCGTCTACAAGAAAAATTCTAAGAAGGTAGCTTGGAAAATTCAATGTCGTTTGACAAACATTAGCGCTTACACAGATATTCAGACGAACTGGAAATCCCAGTAGAAGGAACTGTTTGGTTTTGCAGATGCTATCGGAGATGTTAACATGCAAAACATTATCTAAAATTTGTTTAGCAGCTGTAGATACATATCAGCATAAACAAACAACATTAAACTTTCTACAATTCTTATGTGACTATTTAACCCTTGAATATAGATGAAATCTTGTTTGCATTGTAGGCAACAAATAATTTGAGGCGAACCATGAGAAAACCAACATAGTGTATTTGCGACCAGCATGGATCCAGACCAGCCTGCGCATCCGCGCAGTCTGGTCAGGATCCACGCTGTTCGCTAACGGTTTTTCTAATTGCAATAGGCTTTGAAAGCAAACAGCATGGATCCTGACTAGAAGCGCAGGCTGGTCTGGATCCATGCTGGTCGCAAATGCACTATGTTGGTTTTCTCATGGTGCGGCTCAATTTTCTTAGACGTAAAGCCACAGATACTGTGGAATTGTCCAGTGACTAACTACCCAAATGAATGTGGGCGACATAGGTCTTTCAATGTTGGCAATATACAATTCTTAATTGTAATACCTCGTATTTTTAGCATAGAAACCACATTTACGCAGGAGCATTATGTGACTAAATAATCTTCAAGTTGAACTGAATTATACTTGCAGGAAAATTTACAATTGCGTTTCATTAAATACAGTTTCAGTCTGTTACATATGCGCAGACGAATGACTAATTGTTACTGAGAAAACCTCCAGTTTATAAAAAGATGAATAATTCAGACAAATAGCTGACTATAGAACACATACTTACCTAAAACTAATACATTTTGTAGATATAAAATCAAGTCTCGAGTTTGAAAATAAAGTAAACAATATGGTATCCGTCGGGTTGTATATCTTAGAAACAATAGCTGCGATAGAAACTGTGTTTAGGTTGTCACAACAATATGCTTTGATGCTGGATAAAAATGTGACTGTTGTACCAGTTGAGGACCAGCCAGATATTGAACCTAGGATTGAACCACTTATTGGACATAGCACGCATCGCACGTAAGTTCAAGACTGTGTAATTTATTTTTAAACTTGTTTTTAATTTTAGTAACATCATTTCCATATTATCCAAAGTCCCAAAAGGCTTTTAATTTTATGTTAAAAACAGGTAAAACAGCTAAAAACAGAGTAGAGATAATTACGTGATAACAAAGGCAGTGCCTTTAATATTGCACAGAAACTTATACGACCTGGCCCCGTGTTCACAAAACATTTTCAGTCTCTGTTGAGTTTTATAATGAAACTTTGTACATGTATGTCATTTATATCTAAAAAGCATGTTTAAAACTAAATTAATAACTATTTTCAAAGGACTTTTCAGAATTGATGCGCAGTTTCAGTTGAACTCATGATTTGAAGATTTAGTAAAATTGTTATTAAAATTTCAAACTCAAACTCAGCTGAGACCAAATAATGTTTTGTGAACATGGGGCCAGAACTTACAAGGGAGGTAATCAAAAGCAAAGGATTCAACAATATTTCTGCTTTGTGAGTCAAATATTCAAACATTTGACACAAATATATCAGAAAAAAATACTGGAAATAGGTTTTGATAAGGAATTATTATATTTTACGTTCATAGCCATACACGTGACAGCCCCATTAACTTTTAGTAAAGATAAATGTAATAGTTTGAGGAAACATAGATAATGGGGTTCCATATAATGAATTTTAGTTTGGACTAATTACATGAGCGTCATACAGTATAGATTATGATTCTAGTGGTAGTTCTAGTGGAGGTGTATACATAACGCAAAAAACTAAAACGAAGCATCTAAATACTGTAAATAAATACATTTGAGCAATAAAACAAACTATCAAAGTATCTGTTGATCTGCGTTTTCCCTAATGAGCTAAGCGGACAGGCGAAGTTGTGAAATCACAAATAGCTTATTTATACTTGTACTTTTCTTCAGATCGATTCATCACTTCTCAAGACACGGTTTGTGTAGCAAATTTGAGGGCAAGAGAAAGCTCTATAAAGCCTTAAAAACAAAATTTTGCAACACAAAATGTAAGTATATTTTTAATTAAGTCTACCAAGCCGTAAATAAATTCAGACTGAACTGACATATTAAGAAATTGGCAACGAAGCTCAAGAAAATTTTCAGATAAAAACAAAACAGAGTTATATTAATATTTATCAATGAACTAAGTAACGAGTAAAACACAATAGTTTGGCATCAGTCCACGTTGATGACATACCTGTCTACTGTGATTATGATATCTATTATTATACAATGCAGATTCTTATTGTTCTTATTCATTGCTCTTTTCTTCAGTATCCTTCACGGCTGGCTTTGTGGTGGATTTGTGTAGACGTAGAGATGGTATGCTTGATAAATGGGTTGGAGAATTGTTTGACATTGATGGTAATTTCATATAAATTTTACATAAGTTTCATTTGAAACATGAATATTTAATTCCTTTATATCTTTTCTCATAGAGACATTTGGTCAAATATTTAAAACTGAGCTGAGTTTTGAGACCAGTCTTTAGAATGCTATTGTCAACACATGTAATAGAATGTGAGACTGGCTCATTTAAATGTATAATTTACAACGATAGCTAGAGTCGCAGGCATTTCTGTTTGTTTTGTTGGGTTTAACGTTGCACCAACACAGCTCAGGTCATATTTCGATATTCAAGCTTGGATGGTAGAGGCAGACCCAGGGTAACCCTCAATGCATTATTTCATCTCGGGGTAGAATCACCGACCTTCCGTTAGCGAGCTGGATGGCTTCCCCACGTGTAGAACTCAACGCTCCGAATGAGGCTCGAACCCACATCAGTGAGGGGCAAGTGATTTGAAGTCAGCGTCCTTAACCACTCGGCCATGGAGGCCCCAGACATTTCTGTCTCTTCATAGCCCGTTTTACATAGCAAGGATATAAACTCATTTTAAAAGGTCAATAAATGAGTACTGCTTCAATTAAAAAACGGTAAAAATATTCCATCTGCTGGTCAAAGAATGTAATTAAAGGGCAAAACATCTACAAATTTATGTTTTGTCCGTAATTCAAACAAATTTATTTCTAGCAGATAAAAAGCAGATATTTTTCACCATTCTATTCGTAGTTTACCTGTAAGACGTAAATATTTTGACAGTTTGAATAGAGAAATATAGTTCCCGATGGGTTTTTTTAACACGGTATGGTTCAATGTAAACAGCATACGTTTTGCCAAAAACAGTTCTTATTTTCATTTTTAAGGCTTTTGTCTATTTTCAGGAGACGGGTTTGTTACCCATCACGAGAAGAACATCTACAATTATATCACGTAAATACACGTAGAAGAAAAAAAGAAGAAAAAACAGAATTGAATAGATTTGAACACAAAATTTTCAAAATCGTGACTAAAACTAAAGCTGTCTGCAATTATGACATTTTTTCCAGTTGAAACACTGACATAATCTGATGGAACAAATCTCAGTTCGAGAGATGTTATGCTGACATTTTTAAATACGAATTTCATCTTTGTTTGATCTAATTTATAAAAATGCTTGTAATAAGAGAATTTGTAATATGGCCAGTGTTTTCTTTCTTCTACATCACAGACGCTGTTCAGCCGTTATTTGACAGTATGCGAACACGTTAAAATGTGTATAGCATGTAAATAAAATGCAATAACGTTTACTCAGTCGTCAAAATAAGAAATAATAGCAACATTAGGTGAAAGTGACTTCCATTTGAATACGAAACAACGAAACTTCATAAAAGAGCATAATAAGTGAATTGGATATACTCCTAACAAACATAGCCATATAAGAAGGCTGTTCAATATAAACTTTTCGCTCTAACATTTTAGTAATTCAATAATTTCATTACAGACAAAATATTCAATACATGATCGTGATTTGCAATCCTTCTGGAAAACAGTTACTAAAACAAACCCAGTGCAGGGTGATCATATTCAAGGACTTTGATGACGCCGAGACTTCAGTAGAATGTTTCTATTCATTGTGAATTAACTTATGCTTTCAAATTACAATTATTAATTTTTATAAACATATTAAGTGACAATCAATTTTTCTATTTAAATCCAGTTAAAATTATCAAAAGTTATGCTTATCATCCCAGACAGTGTGCACACCCTACGTAGTTGGTCTCTAGTCAAGGCGTCATCGCTGTGTTTAAGGCAGGGTACAGAATTTCGCCATTTCAATTGGCATTTGCCACAATCTCTACAGAACTTAATACTTGCTCGATATCATATGCAGTCCAATTAAGGCAATACTTTTTTATAGTAGCAATTGTACTCACTTAGTTGAACTTTATTTACTTTCACTGCAAACATTGCATCATACTGTCATCATCGTTTGGTTCTGCTTCGTTTGGTTACAATACTATTATACATTAATTCATATGTATTATTTAAGAAATAATAAATATGTCCTTTTATTTTATCGGTTAGTAAAATATGGTCAGGAGTTCGGACGCGTAATAATTAAATCACGAGTGCGTAGCATCCGAACAACTGCCCATATTTTATTAATTGATAAAATTATTGGAACATATTTATATTTTCGATTCTAACCACGCAAATTCTTCGCATTTTACAGCACTACATTTTAGCTCGATACTTCGGCCAGCCATATGCTATTATAAAAACCTCCCCACGAATGGAAAGCGTTGCACGGAATGTTCCGATATCCAGTCAGTTTTAATTAAATTAGTAAGTAGTTTCTGCTGTGAAAATGTTATTTTCAATAACATCTAAGGTCGGATATAAAAGAAATCAGAAGTATATACTTCATTCAAAGTTTTTCATTGCATGCAGTTTCTAAAAATAGTATACGTAACCTATATACACACTAGAACATTGCGGCACTTAAACACGTAAACACTTGAGTCTGGAAGTTTGGAGCATGAATTATTATTTATTTACTGTCAAAGTAGAATCTAGTTGACATTTGTGATGCCTACAACACAGACATTGTAAACTACGTACACGGCCAGATATAGATTCCTTGATGTTGAGGTACTGTCTAGACTTGGTAAAACATTTTCTTACGGTAAAAAAATATTAACAAATAAATGCACCAGTTAGAAATTGTTTGTTTCAGAAAATTTGATGTACTTTTTATTACTACAACTTAGCACTGGAAAAGTCGAGTATTTAGTCGGAAGCAGAGTCATGTTACAATCGTAGGGTGGAATGGAACAGCTTTATTTTATCGTAGATTCATGTATAGGCGATTTCGCTGTATGTTGCACGGACCTGTTAAAATAAATGATATCAAAATGCGAATGAAACATAATAGTTTTGACCAAAAGGACCAAAACCCAGTAAAATAAGTTAACGCCTTATAAGCGGGATTTGACCTCAAGCTATGGAAAGCAAATGATTTGAAATCACCTAACATACTCGGTCCGCGAGACCTCACTTAAGTTAAGTTCCTATTGAAGTATCTGAGTACCTTGACATATAAAATCACAAAATGAAATGAACTAAAGAATATTTCATTATTTTCATTACCGAAGGTATTGCCAATTTGTTATTCTACGTATTTATTGAAACCAGTACAGCATACTGCAACGGCTAGTTTTATTTCTTGTTTTCCTTATTAACCAGTAGGTAGTGCAGCGAATAATGCACACTTAATATAAAATATAATATAGTAAACAAAAGCGTTTATTCACGTGACGTCGCAAAATCGCGTTAACAGGATATGACTTGACGTCATTAAGACTAATTCGCATACACAGTCTAGTCAGGATCCATGTTGTTCACTTTCAAAATCTATTGCAATTAGAGAAACCGTTAGCTAACAGCATGGATCCTTACCAGACTGCGCGAATGCGCAGGCTGGTCTGGATCCATGCTGGTCGCAAATCCACTATGTTGGCTTTCTCATGGCGCGGCTTAATTCTTGTTTAGTATAAATTACATGACGTTGCGACGTCGCGACTTCACTTTAACATGCCATGATGTCATGTCCTTAAGACTAAACAAGCATTGTGTAATTAACGTAATTAATATTATATTAATGACATATAGACTAAAATTTCGAAAACTTTGTTTTGATTGAAATAAAATACTAAATGTGTTACCGTCGAATTTTCAATGATTTTTAAAAGCACCTAAATCCTTTGTTTTAAGTAAAAAATAGTAGAACCAATGGCCCGAAAATCAAATATTCTTTCTAAACATAGCAAAATTGTGCATTATTTGGCAACTAATTTACGGATATGATAGGTATCTTTTCCGTTACCTACATCACGCTCTTCCAACCAGATGCCTTGTGGATAAGCTAAATGACATTCATTCGTGGTCTTGTTTAACTCATTGCGTTCGAACCAATCAGAATAATTTACAATGCTTGTTACAATGTGGCACTATTGTCTGTATTCAGGTATTTTAGTTTCTCTTCCTGAAACAAAGCATTTATTATATCATCAGACAGTAGAAGAGTTTTTGAGGACTCACAGTAATGAAAGTATACAGACTGAGTGACTATACGAGCCAACGTTACAGTTAAAATATCTTTATAATAAACGAGCCGCGCCATGAGAAAACCAACATAGTGGATTTGCGACCAGCATGGATCCAGACCAGCCTGCGCATCCACGCAGTCTGGTCAGGTTCCATGCTGTTCGCTTTTAAAGCCCATTGGAATTGGAGAAACTGTTGGTTTTCTCATGGCGTGGGTCAAACATAAGCTGTAATAAACTCTTGAATCTGTTACAATGAAAGTAAGAATATAATGTCAGTACTATTTGAAATACTAGGTTAAATAATTACATGTGCTTATTGTACAAATGAGCGGGCTTGGTGGTCTAGTGATAACATGCTTGACTGTCAATCTAGAGGTCAGTGGTTCGAATCCCGGTCCAAGCACTAGAAATTTCTGAGATATTCTTATATCTCCCATCTAACCATAGGCAAGTACTAGCTCTTGCCAGGAAATACGGCTTTGCGTGTATCGGGCCTACACAATGGGCACGTTTAAGAACCAGAATTTCTATTACAAAAAAGCGAGGCTAGGTCAGCCGGACATGTCTGCATCTAAAAGACTTTTGTCTATCTCTCTGTTTCGGAAACTCTCTCTCGTATTTGTCATGAAAAGGGCGCTGTATAAACCTGGTATCATAAGAACATAAACTGATTATGAGAGGGGTAATTCTGAAGTGAAGCTGATACGTTAACAACTTTATGTAAAAAATATCTACTTAGACTGAATACTATACATTCACAACTATACTTAGTTTTCAATGGCAGATAAGGACAAAAACATTTGCATTGAGTCCTATACGGATGAGTTTTGTGAAAGCTGAAAGAAATCACCCAGTACCATATATTTTTCATATGCAACGTATAGTAATATTTGCTCCGTAAATATTAAATTTTACTCCAAATTGATACCGTTCAGCTATTTCCTTCGCAATAAACATAATAAGGAATATTGACAACTGGTCTAAGGTTAGTCCGAGAATATATTTTGCTGCAAGCAACTATCTAGGTCATTTATAAAGTGACGACAAAAAATCGGTGAGGTTATCTCCCGTTGAATGAATCCGGCGTCGCAGTTGAAAAACTCCACGTATTGTGTCTCACTCACGATTTTACCTCATTATACATGGATCTTAATAATTTCAAGACCTTTCCGTCGATTCCTTCACGTAGCGACGATTTCTGTATATGAGGTCAAAACACTTCCGAAATTCGACAAATGCCGCTTTGATCCAGATATGTATTTATAATAGAATGTAATATAAATATAGCACCCGTTGTGCTGCGACCAGCTTTGAAACCAAACTTGGCGTCGGACAATATTTCGTATTTTCGTGTTCATGACTTTAACCTTTCATTCAATTTGTAATAATAGCCGTAACGTGCTAATTTGTATTAATTAATAACTCAGAAAGATACATTTATAACTAAACATCCCTTTACGCTTTTCTTCAAAATTTAGATAGACAGTTATGAACATTGCCGATTATTGAGTCGGCTAAACGATGTAATCGTTTTGACGAGTCCTTGCTATCCAGCGATTCTCTAAATCTAAATGGACCAAATAACACAGTGAAGCGATGTAGTTCCATTAGATTTCTCAAACTTCAAACAGTTCACTGCAAGAATGAAGTTAAGTTGCGTGAATTCCCTTTGCTATGACCAATATACGATGTAATCTGTCATATTTATGACTTGTAATTGTGCAATACTCGAATGTAACTCATTAAGCATAAATGTGCATTTTATGAATTGCGCAGGCTTACAAAGCTTGCGTAACATCCAGCGAAAGACAAAAAATAGTTCCACAGGGCTCCAGATAAGATGCGTATTAGCGTAAATTACGTACAGAAATAATGCAAATACGCATGTCTAATACTTTCTAAACGTATATAAAATTACAGAAATGCACACAATGCTTTTTTAAAAACAAAATCTGAATCGTCTGGATGCGTTAGGTAACATAGCCGATCCCGATCAGCCTTAATTCTCCCACATTGAACGTATACACGCATCGTATGATTTCTATAAACTTTGCGTGGGTTTCTACACACACACATGAATTTTGCAGTCAGTAAACGGATAAATTATCGGAAGAAGAAGCTCTTACTGGTTTGTTTAGTTACTACAGATATTAAAGATGATTTTAATTCTTATTTTTCGAGAAATAAACAAATCGGCGAAACATTAAATTGTATTTTCTTGTAGTTTTTGAAATCGAAAGTAGATCGTCTATGTTTGGCGAAACGAAACAAATTGTTTATGAAAAGATTTAAATAAGAGGTAATTTAACCGTAAACTTCAATGTCAGATACTGCCAATTGCTGCTAAATGTCTTCGTATCATCACAATTTGTAAAATATATTGTTCAAACTGGAGAAAAGTGTAATCGTATCCGGATATAATATTTTGGGTAAATATCGAGCTGTGTTATGAAATTTTAAGAAAAAAAAAACTAAAAACAAACTGAAACTGGTAGACTATACTGTCAGTACATCAATCATTAGCCGACTCAGGCCATTCAGGCCTTTGATTTGCGTCTGGTTTGGTGCGTTTCTTTAGAAAATAGAAATAACATATGAGCCGTGCCATGAGAAAACCAACATAATGGGTTTGCGACCAGCAAGGATCCAGCGCAGTCTGGTCAGGATCCATGCTGTTCGCTTTCAAAGCATATTGCAATTAGAGAAAATGTTAGCGAAGAACATGGATCCTGACCAGACTGCGCGGATGCGCAGGCTGGTCTGGATCCATGCTGGCCGCAAACCCACTATGTTGGTTTTTCATGGCTCGGCTAATATTATATATTTGCACTTCCTGTACATATAACATGCATAGTCATAGTTTGTTATCTGTGTTCTTCCAATGAAAGGTGAAATGTTGGCGTGTATTAAACAAAAAAGCAGTGCTATCTGATAAGAATTCCGCTAGCTCTGTAATGATTCAATAAATCATATTTTTTGCGCAGGATTGTTCCATTGAACGGTGTAACTTTCTTAAGCTATGAGTAATTGGTGCAAACGTAAAAAATGTGGCAAAAAATAGTTCGATCAAACTTATGTTATATGAGAAAGAAATAACTGACTAAACAATTTTACATGTACATTCTACTAACTCGTATATTGTGAAAACAACTCTTACTTTTGTTTGGGATCATATTTCGTAATACTTACAAATGCACCAAATTTAAATAGAATGCAACCAGATTAACAATTGAATATCAGTTAAGCAATAGCCATTCGTAAATTCTCATTCATTTCAGACTGTTTATACTGACACTACTGGCTAGACTCTTAGTGTAGTGTAAAACATCTTACAGCATATTGCAACATTTATCAGTATATATTGTAACTTTGATGCTGTAAATGCTGTGGCATATAATAAACAAAATATGGGTAAAAAAGTAAACAATTCCAGTAATAAACAAGACGAAAATATATAATATCAACCAATGTAACGTTAACTTCCATCATGTTCTAATGTCACAGGGCAGTTTAAATGACAGCTTTTCACCCGTGATGAAAACTTGCATACGTCATGATACATTTATGACGATTATATCTATTAAGTATTCACTTAGTTATTCCTATATCATTATACACTTTTTATTTCATTCCTACGATTTATTCTTTTTACTTTGATGGCAGTGTACACAATATATACATTGTTTTAAAACACCCTGAAAATAAAACTTGCAAGAAAATACATCTGCCCCCATCTGCCCCAACTTGTACTAGAATGAATGTTGTGGTTCATATTTCGAACTTCAGCATCAGTATCGATTTTATAACTTAGGTTTGCTTTTGGACCGTGTTGCCGGGTTGTATGAATCCATTTAGTTGATAAAACTTGCACTTTGAAACATCTAAAATGTAAACGTCAAGCGATAGAGAAACGAAAATAAACGAACTAAGGGTAAAATCTTCCATTTTTAGTTCTAACAAATGAACCAGTAACTAGAGAAGATAAAACAAATATAAATTACAAATATTCTGAGATACTGGTTACTCACACTGTGTAGATATTAAGGTTTAAATTACCTGTTGACGGATAATATAAAGCTGCTTTGAGTATTATAAAAACATTTGAGCCATGCCACGGGAAAACCAACATAGTGGGTTTGCGACCAGCATGGATCCAGACCAGCCCGCGCATCCGCGCAGTCTGGCCAGGATCCATGCTGTTCGCTTTCAAAGCCTATTGCAATTAGAGAAACTTTTAGCGAACAGCATGGATACTGACCAGACTGCGCGGATGCGCAGGCTGGTCTGGATCCATGCTGGTCGCAAACCCACTATGTTGGCTTTCTCATTGCGCGGCTCATTTTTCTTTTACCCGGTGAAATGTTTATCCTTTTCGTCTACATCGCTGAAATGATAGACTACTCTTGTGTTGACCATGCTTAGCTCTTTGATTAATATAAATACATAACCCATGATAATAATGATTTTTTTCGACCTACAAACTGTTGTTAAAAACAATGATGTACCGATTTTTAAAATTAGAAAATTATCAGGACAGGACTGTTATCTTATTAAACAAGTATCTTTAATAACGAATGTATCTTCCTTTTGAAGACCTTCCAATCTAAATAAATCTTTCAAAAGTCAAAACTTGTAAGCTTAATATAAACACGTCTAAT
This sequence comes from Mercenaria mercenaria, assembly GCF_021730395.1. NCBI lineage: Eukaryota > Metazoa > Mollusca > Bivalvia > Venerida > Veneridae > Mercenaria > Mercenaria mercenaria. The sequence goes on from NC_069378.1 coordinate 8,913,680, forward strand.
GATTCTTGAACGTAAAGAATCTATGTGTATTTCAGGGGTTTACTGCCGAATCGGTTCAGTGTTTAGGAGAGGATGACGATATCAATTTGGAGTAACAAATTAATATTTACAGAGAAAATGTTACTATAGGTTGCATATGAAAGATATATTGCACTAGTTTATTTTTTCAGCTTTCACAAAACGCATCTGTATACGACTCTACGCAAGTAGGAACAGCACACGATATTACAAGTCTTTGTAATATCGGGCTACTGTGACTTATGTGTTTGTCCGTCTGTATCTTTGAGATATATCTTTCAAATTAAAATTGTGATCTACAATTTCAGAGGTTATCAACTGGGAGTAAAATTTGATATTTACGAGCAAATGTTAATATACTGTAAGGACCTACCCCCTGGGTAGTTGCACATCCTTATTAATCAGGATACCGATCTACTTAGTAATAACTGGTATTTGCACATCAACATCTACCCTTGATAAAGCATGCAAATACAAGTGTATGTTGGGATTAACACCAGATGCGTTGAAATGTATACCTGGGACAACCTCTTTGGATGCGTCGATATTGGACAATCTCTGTAGATGCGTCAATATATATATCATATACCTTGGGAATACATTTTCGGTCCTATCTAGTCAGGATATCGGACCATAATGATAACCAGTATACATACATCACCATCAGTTTAGATGAAGTGCATATATACAGGTACTCCTTTCTGGTTTACATCAATACCTTCATATTACCACAGGAACTCGGATGAACGGTTAAAAATAGCTCTTTAATATTGCGACATCATAATAATCGTGTAACGCTTGTAAACATAACACAAAAGTACGTTCCAGAAGTTGACAATATGTCATCGTAGAAATAATATTACACCGGAGAAATAAATACATCGTCATAGATTAACAATGGAGGACCTAGGCCTATGCAATGGGATCTTCTTCAGTCAAAGCAGTTATATATAGAATCTACATCAGTACAAAGCATTATAATATGTGAATATAAGTAGAATTACGGAGACCAATGCATCTCTTTGGTTCTGCCATAACGTGGTAGTTCAGACTAGGCATACTGCAAGGTTCGGTTTTACATGGTTTTGTATTTACTTCATAATATTGTTGTTGTTGTTGTTGTTCTGTAAGGCTAAAAGTGCCTATTCTATGAATTTGACTTTCTGCTCTTTACAATAAAGTTAAGACTGCCTTATAAGTGTTTCTTTTACCTTGCTAAAGAGCTTTTTATGTATTTCTTAATAGAAAATGTATTTCTGAATAGAAATGTCTCGTCTGTGAGTTTTACTTCTCAAAGTTTTACGTTTGAGAAGAAGATACCGACTGAACGCAGACACCCGTATTTATAGCCGTTGGAGTGCCAATGGCAACGGTTTTGACCAATGAAAATCCCGGCTTAAGACTAGGTAATGTGATAAGCCCAAAGCAACAATTAACAATGAGAACAATAAAAGTGCATTACATTTCAGGCTCGAGTACTACAAGCACGGCTTAAAAGAAAAGCCACATAATTATACATGATATACATTATGAAATAACATATCGACAAAAAGCCGGAGCATTATACCTGAGCGTAGTGATACATGTAGACGAAATTTGTTACGCTAACAATATATAGTACATACATAGTAAAATGTTAAAATTGATGTGAAATATCCGGCTTACATCAGGCTTTAAGTTATTTAAGCATAAATATGAATCCCTAAAAATTTCATTCATAACAAAGATACATTCACGAAAAGCCGGACCCTAAAAAGGTAGAAGTAGTCCAACGTTCCGTGTCCGCCATTTTTAAATACCATAAATGGCACAAGGCAGCATCGTCAGAAATGTTCCAATACGTCTGTAGATAGTCTGATGTGGTAAAAATCTCTTCCTGTACGTGTCGGGGAGTAATTAATTTATTCTCTAGAAGAATCATCTGCTTCCTATACTAATTATGACAAGAGTTACGTATCCTAATGTAGAGTACTCTCTTACAAGGAGAAATGTCAACAACGATGACATTCTAATTTTTATGAAGAATCTTTGTAGGAAACAGTCCATTTGAAGGAAAGTTACTTAGGTATGACGTATATAAACACTTTAAATATTGAAAACAGTCCTTGTATTAAGTTAAATACTCTAGTTCAGCAGTTACTTGTATGCTAAATGTTTATTTGTCACATAATTTCATGACGTTCATTTTGTAAGGGAGAATTCCATTACACGCTCCCCACCTTAAAGAATTAGATACTCCTGTATCTGACAAAGTCCATAATAATATTTGATAATGTTACTACGTAATAAATTACGTCACCTTTAAAACTCTTATTTCAGGCTGAAATGTTCGTATTCGAACTGGAATATGGCTCAAGCTGGCAAGGAAGTCGCGATAAGGTCCTGGCTGTGCACTGAAACTGTTTGGATATCCGGACTCGTAGATAGCGATAAGAGAAATGGATCCAGTGACGGGATTCTTCTGAGAAATTTTCCTTACAATGGAGAAGTTTGCATGACGAAGACGGTTTTCAGCTGAAGTAAGATCAGACTCCTTCGTTCCTGGAAGGGCGAGAAACTGGAAGGCATCCATGATGAAGCTTCGGTCTAAAGGCATGTCCCATTGAACAGCTAATGATGTAGAAACTGTCTGCCACATAAGAAGGCGGTTATCGGGTGAGAGGGTTCTCCAGTCGGCAGGTGGCCAAGTTCTTATTGGTCCTGGTATTGGTAAGTCGATGGATGGTGCAGTGTCCCAGTCACGTCGGGCAGGAGGGAAAAGCGGCATCTCACCAGAAAGAAGAAGAAGAGATGCTAACTCAGCAGTAGGTATCTCACCGTCGGAATCTGTGGTAGTAGGAGTGGCAGTATAAATTTCTGGTTCCTTCGTCACATCATTTGGTAGGAAAACTGAGGAAGATAATCTTGGCAGAGAGACAGTAGGAAGAAAAAGTCCTGAAGCGCTGTCCATGGAAGAAATGACTTCGGTTTTCTTGCCAGAAACAGATGATGATGAAACAGTGGAAGTTACAGACTTCTGTCTAACTGATGACGTACGGGGTGTTGTTCCAGGTGATGAAGAAGAGCACACGGTTGTTGTAGTAGTAACTGTAGAAGTAGATGTGGTCAGTAGCCCAGTAGTACCAGAAGTTGAGAAGACGGCAGATATGGATGAACAAACAGAAGGAGACGTTGTACAATAAGTAACTGAGTGGTTCCAGAGGATGATGAGGATGTAGTTGATGGAGAAGACATCGTCATACTTGAAGAAGTCGATCCTGAGAGAGCAGTGGTTGAAGTGCTTGAAGTAGAGACGGATGAACACACAGAAGACGTTACACAAGAAGATGACTGTGTGGTACCAGACGATGATGTGGACGCAGCTGATGAAGAAGACATTGTCGTACCCGTGGCAGTTGTTCCTGTGAGAGTAGTAGTTAAAGTTCTGAAAGCAGAGATGGATGAAGTGATGGTTGCTGTAGAGGTAGTAGTAGTGGCATCAGGAGACTCTGACTCACTGAAACTGTAGTCCAGATCCGGCTCATGCAAAGGAGAAAGAAGAGGCGGCATTGACAGCATTGGTGATGTGAAGGAAAATGCAGGTGACAACGCTAGCCTTTTCCGAGGTGGGCTTGAGCTCAAGTCTGCCGGCTTCCAACGGTTGACCTCAGTTTTTATCACCGTCATCCCATCTAGTCCAATCGCCTTAAGGATCTTGCCCACTTCTGGTGTAACCTCAGATGTTGACCACTGCTTGGGCTGGGGGTTTGGTATCTCCCTGATAGCTCCCATAACTCTCATCAGTCTGTCCCGGCACCTTTGCTCCACACTTTCCAGGGTAAGACGATGATGCAGTCCACTTCCACCGTACGCAATTACCTTGGAAACGAAGCCTCCAATTTCCACTGACTGGACCGTCCAAATCTCAGGCTTTGTTGGAGAGTAAGATCCAGCCTCTGGCTTACTGACTTCAGTGGTGCTGTATCTTACTGTAGAGTGGGGACCATGCCTCTCCCAACCTCGCTGCCACTCGTCAGGTGTTCGGGCGTTACCCTTCAAAAGCTTCTCCTTCATGATCAGGACGCTTGGAGACTCTACAGGGACTCCTTTCATACATGTCCGGAAGGCCCTAGGTTCAACCGCTGCGTAGAAGGCTTCTCCAACAGACGGAAAGTCATTTCCATGCTCTTTTGCCACAGCTCGATGCTTGGAGACAATGTGTGCACGCAGATCTATTGGTCTTCTAATTCTGGCAGAGCACCACGCACAGACGACCTCCAAAAAGCGATGAGGCTTACTCATAAAGTGGTTCCTCAAGCGATCCTTGTTTGGAAACCCTAGGCCACACGACCAGCAGTTGAGTACCATACTGAAAATATAGTGGTAGAAGAACTTTGTTACTTGGGCCATCCTTTACTCATTAAAGGATCCACATTGCATAGGCCTTTATGGTCACTGACTCTGTCATCCAAATGGTTTAGATTGGTATTATTGTTATGGATTCGCTGAACGCTTATTGACTGAAGTGTGCTACCGAAGCAGTTTCGCAGGAAACGAAAAATACGCGTCGCCTATAAACGTCGAAAATATTTCCGCTGCTATAACTAATGATGTTAAGACCTGAATATATCATCTAAGAGTTTATGGTTACCTCATCTACCCAACCTATCACAACCGTGAGGTAAGTTAACAGTCTTACTTTTGCGCAACAAGTAAAGACTAACACATGTATATTTCCAATATATATAAATGACACAGAACCCACCCTGGCCTCTATTACTCATATATTCCAAATATATGAAACACAAAGGCGAATCCAACATCAGCCTTTAAATCACCGTACGCTACCAAGCGTATGAAACATAGGCGAGTTAAAACCATATCATTTAGAGCATATATATAAGAAAAATATAAGGCAACTAAAGCTTGCAACAATAAATATCATCATTTTGTCTTCTGTCTCATGTCTGTTCAAGTAATCTGTTTCAAGTCTCGAATCCACCGTGGTAGATGTGTGCCTCGGTAGGGAAGAAGTCTGTCAATGTGTACCGCCTTCGGTACCATTTTAGTTGAAGTGCGAATCAGGTACGTCAAATCATCAAGTCGTCTCTCACTAGATACGGACCTTTCCAATTGTTTGTAAGTTTGTTACACACACCTGGCTTTCTAGTTGTATCATGCAACCAGACAGGCTGGTTTTCTTCTAGTCTCCTGGATTTGGCTTTGGAATCATAGTATTTCTTCCTGTATTTTGCTTGTTTTTTAAGTTTTCTTCTTGCTATGTTGTGACAATCACGAAGTGTGTCCTGTAGATCAGATACATACTCATTGCTATCTAATTCATCTATCTTTTCCATATCTGGTCTCCCAATAACAGCTTGGTTGGGTAAAATGACATTGCGTCCCAGTACCATCATATTTGGTGAAATATTTGTAGTAGAATGCTCAGTAGCTCGGTAAGCCATCATCACCTGTGGAAGATGAACGTCCCATAGCTTTTGGTTCGACTGGCAGTATGCTGCCAACATAGTTGTAAGAGTTCTATTGAACCGTTCGACTGTACCATTGGCTTGCGGTCTGAAGCTTGTAGTTCTTGTCTTATGAATTTTAAACAGGTCACACATCTGTTTAAATAGGTTGGACTCAAAGTTCCTGCCTTGGTCTGGATGAAGTTGGAACGGTGTTCTAAACCTGCATATGAATTCGTTTACAAACGCTTTTGCTACTGTAAGAGTTTCTTGATCTGGTAGAGCTACGGCCTCTGTCCATTTTGTGAATTCATCACACATCACCAAGACATACCTGTTTCCTTTCTCTGATATTACAAATGGACCCAGTATGTCCATTGACACCTTTTCCATTGGACCACTTGTGATGCGCTTACCGAGAGGAGCCTTGTTTGATGCTCTGCTTGGTTTTCTTGCACTACATATGTCACAGCGTTGACAATAGTTTTGAACGTCTGTTTTCATTTCTGGCCAAAAGAAGTCTTGTTGTACTCTCTTCAGTGTAGGCTTTTGTCCTAAATGAGCTGCAGTAGGTATGTCATGGTTGAGTGTAATGACTTCATTTCTATACTTTTCAGGTACTATCAGCTGTATAGATTTCCTCTGAGCAGTTTCTATTGTACGGTAAAACATACCTGCATTGATTGAAAGTCTGTTCCATTGCGCCCATAATATTTTCGTATGTGGTGAAGCGTCTGATATGTCCCGCCAGGCAGGCTTGTCTTGTAAACTCTCTATTAAGTTGTAGATTGGACCAATGTCGTCATCATTGATCTGTTCCTGTCGTAGTGTTTGAGAATCCCACCCATCTAACAATTCTGGCATATGTTTAGTTTCTGTCTGTGATTTAGTGACTACCCTCAGATGATTGCTAGCCAAAGCGTGGAAATCTGAGTCATTTGAGCATTGCTCTAGCTCTTCAATTTCTTTAATGTCTTCTGGTTTATCAGCATACTTGCGACACACCTTGCATGGTACCCTCGATAGAGCATCGGCGTTTGAATGTTTCTTTCCCTTCCGGTGAACTATTGTAAGGTCATAAACACCTAGCTCTTGAATCCATCTTGCCATTTGTCCTGTAGGTGTCTTCAGGTTTTTCATCCAGCTTACAGCCGCATTGTCAGTACGCAAGAGAACCTTCTGACCGTAAAGGTATGTATGAAATTTCTTGAGCGCTACAACAACTGCCAGCAATTCCTTTCTTGTTACGCAATATGCCCTTTCATGAACATTCAGACTTTTGCTCATATATGCTATTACTCGCTCGGTCCCATTATACTCTTGTGACAGCACGGCTCCTGATGCAAATTCACTAGAATCAGTGTCTAAAATAAATGGTTGTCCAAGTTTTGGATATGCTAATACAGGAGAAGTTGTAAGTGCTGCTTTCAGTCTACTAAATGCTTCTTCAGCCTCATCTGACCATTGGTACTTTACATTCTTTTCACAGAATTTGTGCAAAGGTCTGACAATTGAAGCAAAGTCATGTACAAAACGTCTATAATATGAGCATAAACCGACAAAACTTCTCACTTGCTTTTTGCTTGTCGGGCGACTCCAGTCCTTTACAGCTTTAAGTTTGTCAGGATCTGTCTCAACACCATTCTCTGAAACTACATGACCAAGAAACTTGACACTTTTTCTAAAGAACACGCATTTTGATGGTTTAACCTTTAAATTGGCCTCTTCCAGTCTGTTGAAAACATGTTCCAACCTTTCTAATTCCTCTTCAAATGTTTGTGCTGGAACAATGATATCGTCCATATATACCAAACACTCTGAGAACGTTCTTCATCAAATGCTCAAATGTAGATGGTGAGTTGGCTAAGCCGGATGGCACAACTGAAAACTGGTACAATCCAAGGCATGTAGAAAATGCTGTTTTGTGCATATCATCAGGGTCTAATCTAACCTGCCAAAAACCACTATTCAAATCTATGCAACTGTACCACTTGGAACCTGAAAGAGCATCTAAACATTCATCAACACGGGGTATAGGGTACGCATCTTTAACGGTAACGTCATTCAGTTTTCTATAATCGACACAAAAAAGTGTTGAACCATCTTTCTTTGTTACTAAGACTATTGGAGAAGACCAGCTACTCGTCGAAGGCTCGATAAGGCCTCTTTCTAACATTTTATTTACTTCTTGCTTTTCTATTTCTCTTTTGCCTAATGGTTGACGTCTTGGTGGTTGGCGTATAGGCGTTGCCGGACCTGTGTTAATTCTATGCTGTACAGATGTGTTCATTCCTAAGTCATCAGATGATTTTGCAAAAATATGTTGGTACCTTATCAGTAAGTCAGCAAGTTTCTCAGCCTGTTCTTCTGTCAGTTCTGTTTTACTTCTGTCAAAAAGATCTTGAAGGTACTCAGGCATTTTGTCTGGTCCTGTCTTTTCTTTGTCACTTAGATTTATGTTTCTGTTGTTATATTTGGGTAACTCCTTTGTCTCATAGTATGATTCACAGATGCCAACAGGTACATTCTTTGGTATTCTAATTTCTGTGTCACTCGTATTTACCAGGAAAACACTTAGACTTAGATGCACACATAATAGCTAGATCAGCTAATGTACTGGCATTCTCTTTTTCCACTGGCGCCTTGACAAGTGATGACGGTGGTATTGTGACTTCTTGGTACGTTATTACTCTGCATCGTGCTTCAGCTTGTCCACCTATCCAACAGCTAATGGGCGTTTGATCTGTGTATATAGTTGATTTCCTGTAATCAATATTGGAAGCATTGCGAAGAAGAAAATCTTGTCCAAGAATACCATCTGGGACTATATCACATACAATAATAGATGCCTGAAACCTGCCTTGACCTAACTCAAGCATTGCATTAATCTTTCCAAAAATTTCAATACCATGACCATTTCCACCTTGCATAGTGTTGTTTATCTGACTAAGCTCTGGCCTCTTTCCAGACTCTATTGACATGTATACACGTTTTGAAAGCAGCGTAGCAGATGAACCATTATCAACCAACATATTAATTTGTTTACCAAACACAGAACAACATGTATAAAGACCATTGTCCCATATACCCGAATCAAGCAAATGTCCAACTCTCTTTTCTTTGTCTGTATACAAATTTATTACATCATTTGGACTTACATTATCCACTAACCATTGGCCACTCAAGCTAGCGGTCTGAAGTTTTCCGACTTCTGTCCACGTTTTGGGCAATCCCTTGCATAATGGTCCATACCCTTGCATAAGAAACGACCAGAAAACCTTCGTTCATAACGGTCACCCCTGCGTCTGTCATCTTTCTCATTCGTACCCACCTTCTCTATCTTTGTCTCCATTTTGTCAAGTCGGCTCAGGATGTTTTGCACTTGGTTCATTATCTCACCTTCTATAGTAATGTTGCTATTAGTCCCCTTTGTTGTTGAAAAAGTACTTGGCTTGCCAGTGTTTGTAATATTACGTACAGCTGACCTCTTTTTGTCATCAACTCCTAAGATTGATTCATATCTTTCTACAATTTCTACAGCTTGTTCAATTGTGTTGCAACTTCTGTCCATACATCTATACTTCAGATCAGGGCTTATATTCTTGTAAAGCTGATGAAGGGCAAGGGATTCTTGTGCTTCTGTTCCAAGGTCGGGGTAAGCTCTTCGTGCTAAAAGTCTCAGATCATCTCCGTAAGATGCGACAGTTTCTCCTAGATTACGCTTTCTAGTTTCAAATTTGGTTAAATATCTGGTCTGTTGTCTAGTACTTCCAAATCTTTCTGATAGTTTCTGCACCAAGACTACATACAGTCTTTGCTCTCTTGTTCGTAGACCTAAATAAAACGTTCTTGCTGAACCCTTCAAACAAGATGCTAAAGTAAGTGCTTTTTCTTCATCTGACCATTTACCAAGGTCAGCACAATTTAAGAAATGTGAAAAATAACTTTCCCAATCTTCAGTACCATCATATATTCCAGGTTTAATTACAGGAATATGTGACCTGTTTCTCTTTGAATTTTCTTTGCGGGTAAGAACATCATTTTCTCTATCTGGTTCATAACCATCATTGAAACCTCTGTAGTTACCTTCTTCAATGATACAAGGGCCACGGCTTACCTTCTGTTGTTGATTCACTCTACATGGTCTCTGTAAAGCCTGACCATCGTCATCTTCACTTTCGTCAGAGTCAGTATATTGCTGTCGGTTGTTTGTATACCTTGATGTGGTCCCACGTCTTCTCTGTCTTCTGTCAAGTCCAACTGTTTTTGTATCGTCAATATCGTTAATGTTGTCATCATGTTTGTCAAAGTTCACTCTGCATCTAGTTCTGCGGTTTTCAACATTACTCTGTCGGTGTATTATGTACTGCTCATCATCTGGTATATCTCCACTTCCAGCTTTGTTACTATTGACATTGTTATCCTGCGGAATATTACTACCGTTTCCTTGTCTAGTTAAATCTTGTACCTCATCATCTACGTCTGTATCTGATGCTGACGGCATAGTGTAGTAGGCCACTTTGTCCACTTCATTTGCACTGTCTTCATTCTGTGCACGATCAGGTATATCGTCCCCATTCCTCAGAATATTGAACTGTACTTCGGAATCGGAATCAGTCATGTTTGCTATTTACAAATATAAAAGAATAAATAGATTAGTAGTCTGTGTCAAGGGTCCTATGATACAGACAAAATAAAAAAAAAACTACCATTGCATAGGTCTTCGATTGCCAAACTAGTGTATCTGCATATGATGCCATTTTCATATGTCTAAAAGTAAAAAGGTATAGTTAATATACATCTTGAACTTCTATGGATTCGTGTCCAATGCTTGACCATCTGGTATTCGCTCCATTCCACCAGGATGTGTTCGTCTCATGGATACCTTAAAAGAAAAGGTATCCCACTTCTGACACCAAGTTGTAAGGACCTACCCCCTGGGTAGTTGCACATCCTTATTAATCAGGATACCGATCTACTTAGTAATAACTGGTATTTGCACATCAACATTTACCCTTGATAAAGCATGAAAATACAAGTGTATGTTGGGATTAACACCAGATGCGTTGAAATGTATACCTGGGACAACCTCTTTGGATGCGTCGATATTGGACAATCTCTGTAGATGCGTCAATATATATATCATATACCTTGGGAATACCTTTTCGGTCCTATCTAGTCAGGATATCGGACCATAATGATAACCAGTATACATACATCACCATCAGTTTAGATGAAGTGCATATATACAGGTACTCCTTTCTGGTTTACATCAATACCTTCAAATTACCACAGGAACTCGGATGAACGGTTAAAAATAGCTCTTTAATATTGCGACATCATAATAATCGTGTAACGCTTGTAAACATAACACAAAAGTACGTTCCAGAAGTTGACAATATGGCATCGTAGAAATGATATTACACCGGAGAAATAAATACATCGTCATAGATTAACAATGGAGGACCTAGGCCTATGCAATGGGATCTTCTTCAGTCAAAGCAGTTATATATAGAATCTATATCAGTACAAAGCATTATAATATGTGAATATAAATAGAATTACGGAGACCAATGCATCTCTTTGGTTCTGCCATAACGTGATAGTTCAGACTAGGAATACTGCAAGGTTCGGTTTTACATGGTTTTGTATTTACTTCATAATATTGTTGTTGTTGTTGTTGTTCTGTAAGGCTAAAAGTGCCTATTCTATGAATTTGACTTTCTGCTCTTTAAAATAAAGTTAAGACTGCCTAATAAGTGTTTCTTTTACCTTGCTAAAGAGCTTTTTATGTATTTCTTAATAGAAAATGTATTTTTGAATAGAAATGTCTCGTCTGTGAGTTTTACTTCTCAAGGTTTTACGGTTGAGGTGAAGATACCGACTGAACATAGACACCCGTATTTATAGCCTTTGGAGTGCCAATTGCAACGGCTTTGACCAATGAAAATCCCGGCTTAAGACTAGGTAATGTGATAAGCCCAAAGCAACAATTAACAATGAGAACAATAAAAGTGCATTACATTTCAGGCTCGAGTACTACAAGCACGGCTTAAAAGAAAAGCCACATAATTATACATGATATACATTATGAAATAACATATCGACAAAAAGCCGGAGCATTATACCTGAGCGTAGTGATACATGTAGACGAAATTTGTTACGCTAACAATATATAGTACATACATAGTAAAATGTTAAAATTGATGTGAAATATCCGGCTTACATCAGGCTTTAAGTTATTTAAGCATAAATATGTATCCCTAAAAATTTCATTCATAACAAAGATACATTCACGAAAAGCCGGACCCTAAAAAGGTAGAAGTAGTCCAACGTTCCGTGTCCGCCATTTTTAAATACCATAAATGGCACAAGGCAGCATCGTCAGAAATGTTCCAATACGTCTGTAGATAGTCTGATGTGGTAAAAATCTCTTCCTGTACGTGTCGGGAAGTAATTAATTTATTCTCTAGAAGAATCATCTGCCTCCTGTACTAATTATGACAAGAGTTACGTATCCTAATGTAGAGTACTCTCTTACAAGGAGAAATGTCAACAACGATGACATTCTAATTTTTATGAAGAATCTTTGTAGGAAACAGTCCATTTGAAGGAAAGTTACTTAGGTATGACGTATATAAACACTTTAAATATTGAAAACAGTCCTTGTATTAAGTTAAATTACTCTAGGTCAGCAGTTACTTGTATGCTAAATGTTTATTTGTCACATAATTTCATGACGTTCATTTTGTAAGGGAGAATTCCATTACAATACGCTACATATGAAGACTATATGGTACTGGGTGATTTCTTTCAGCTTTCACAAACTCATCCGTATAGGACTCAACGTAAATGAGGACTTACGATATTACAAACCTTAATAATTCGGGATACTACGACCTAAGTTTTTGTCCTTATCTGGCTTTGAAAGCATATCTGTGTGTACTAGGCTTTTGATCTACCATTTGAGGGGCTTTACTGCCGAATCAGGGGAAGTGGCGATATCAATTCGAATAACAAATTAATATTTACAGAGCAAATGTTACTAAAGGTTGCATATGAAAAATATATTTCACTAGGTAAGTTTTTTTTTTCAGCATTCCCAAAACGCATCCTTATACGACTCAACGCGGGTAGGAACCGCACACGATATTGTTACTTACATGCTACTGTTACTTATGTGCTTGACTCTTTCTATAATTGAAGATATCTTTAAAATTAAGATTGTGACCTACAATTTGAGGGATTTTAATGCCGATTCGATTCATTCGTTAGGACAGGTTGGTGGTACTAAACGTTGCATATCAAAAATATATGGTACTGGGTGATTTCTTTCACAAAACTCATCCGTATAGGACTCAACGCAAATGAGAACCTCACACGATATTACAAGCCTTAGTAATTCGGGCTAATATGACTTAAGTCTTTAAGATATATTTCACTGTTAACTTTTTTTTCAGCTTTCACAAAACGCATTCGTACCCGAACAAAAAAAAAAGATTGGAATGAATCGGTGTAAACAAAGGTAAACAAATCGGGTGATTTGTTCACGATTTGATCACGATTCAAATGGTATGCAAATGAGCTAATGAATCGGTAATAAATCGTAAACAAATCGTTTAATAAATCCGTAACAAATCAGGACTTTAAATTGTTTTACTAAATAATGAATCGGTAACAAATCGGGTATGCTGAAGTTGAAATGAAAGGAATTTGGAAATCAGTGGCACTAATAAATCGGTAATAAATCGTGCTAATGAATCGGTAATGAATCGTACTAATAACTCAGCATTATTTTTAAGGGATGAAAGCATGGGTACAAAAAGTTTGAGGACGAATTGTAAATCTCTAGATAGGATAGCATTAACTATAAAATGGCAAACTAAATGTTCTAGTAAGGAAAGAACAACATGAAATATATAGATTCTATTTACAGTATAGCAATTGCAAAATCAAAAATATGATACATATTAGAACATATGCATCAGATCTAATTTATAAACTTTCTATAAAGTTGTCATGAAAACATATGACAATCTTGTAATTATTTCCTAAAAACTTAACAGCTTCAAATATAGTGTAAAGAGTTAATGTATGCACTTAAACATGTCCTTTTACAACTATATTAGACAATCAAACATTTGCACTTACTCCATAACAGTTAAAATTCCAGTATTTTAGAGGGTGCATGTGGTGTCTCTGTGTATTTCAGTTATCCCGCCAAAATGCATTAAAGATGGCTGACAATATACTCATGTTTCCCGCCCAAAAAGTCACAATTTTACTTTTTAATGAATCGGTAATAAATGGTACTGCACAAAATATCAGTTTCTAATGAATGGTAAACAAATCAGTTATATGCAATGAATTGGGGAGGGACTTTCTCTGCAAAACCCGATTTGCTTCCGATTCATTAAATGAATCGTAAACAAATGGTGTTAATAAATCGGCAAATCCCGATTTGTTCACCATTTATTCACGATTTTGATACCATTTGTCACTTGAATTTTTTGTTTGGGTATACGACTCAACGCACGTAGGAACCGAGCCTTTGTAATACTGTCACTATATGTCGCTACTGTGACATATGTTTGTCCGTCTCTATTATTGTTCGGAGCTATGGGGATTTTTACAAAGGGTCCACAGAAAATTCTTAAATTAAACGCTTAATGTTAAAATGTCTACGAACTGCCTTGCATTATACGGAGAGACTGGAAGGTATCCGCTCTTTATTAATAGGAAAGTCCATATTGCAAAATACTGGTTTATACATATGAATGGCTTTAATACCAATTGTATTTTATATGCTGTATATGAAAATATGCTTTATAGGTGTGAAAACAATAAAACCTCTAGGTTAACAAACGTCAAAATGTTACTTCAAGAGACTGGTTTTATTGACATTTGAATATATTATGACTCTGTCATTAATGTTAAATGTTTTATCATTATTTGAGGTACGTCTAAAAGACATTAATGTCTCACTTCTGACTCGTTATCGCTGTTTCGTGAGATCCAACCAAACTTTGAACTGTCGGGCTACTTAAGTTTTATAGACAATGGTAAACAAAGACATTCGATCGCATAGTCCAAATATTGAACTGGGAAGGCACCGAAATATACCACGTGAACAACGGTAATGTGTACTTTGTCAAAAAAACGACCTAGAAGACGAGTTCGACTTTGTTCTTATATGTGACTCTTGCAAAGACGTGAGAAAATAATACATACCTACCTGTTACGCACGAAGACCTAGTATGGTTACATTTATAGAACTATTAACCTGCAAAAAAAGGTTAATGTACCGGTTAGCAAATTACATCATCAAGGCATTACAACTTCCGAACAAATGATCAATGTTCTATCATGATAGACTTATTGTGATGTCTAGAGCTAATTTGCGTCTTCTTGGTGATGACGTGGGATTATTGACGTTTCCTTGTTTATATATTAGGGTATAAAGACTACTCGTTCAGATACCATCTATTATTTATATGCAATTCCAATAACCTAAATCTGCTATTTGCATGCTTGTGTAATTTTAAAATCTGTATGTATTACTGATGATAAGTATAAACAAACCTATGTTCTACCGTATAGCGGGTTATTTCTGCGGTCAAAATATTCTGCGTTTTGGTCCCAAAAAATGTGAAACAAATTTCTGCGTGTTTAATTTCCGCGTTTTCATTTAAACGGAAGAGAAATTTCTGCGTTTCTGCCAAGGAGGAGGTAATTCCTCGCATGGTCGGACATTGTGAGAATGATAGAGTATGAAATCAATAAACTAAATTACTGGTAACTTTGCATTTAATGAATACATTGTAGGATATAATAATTGCGAAATGAGAAAATGTAAATTCATCAACAATAAATTACTGCATAACAACTGCAAACTACGGTATACATATAACGGTTACACTTATATAAAGGTTACTAAAGTATACCTAGTTCGGAAGATTGCTACAAGGGATTAATATAAACAACACAAGTGAAATTCACTCAGTTTATTTCATTCACAAAAGAAAAACGTTTTCTGAGGGATTACAGGTAGGACTTTGTTTGACCATCACACCTAATTATGATGAATATACCATTATCGGTAATTTTCAATAATTAGTCCAGGCCATTGTGAACTTCGGATTACCTTGGGTAACATAGCGTGAAACAACGTTGGTGAAAAAAAATGCAGATTTTTTTTGCGTTTTAAATTTTTGCTGGATCATTATTCTGCTGGAAATATTTTTGCGATTCTACCGAGAGACCGCAGAAACGCAGAAATATTACCCCCGCAGAAATAACCCGCTATACGGTATTTTGTTATCAGTTCTGTTAATTATTTACTTGATCAAAAACGAAATTAAAGACTCATATCATTTTACCAACGTTTATCAAGCACGTGTTTCATATGTATGCTAACACTGTACACATTAATGATACAAAATGTAAAACGAAACAGGTTTCTACAGGTTTCTACCGATGTTTCGACATGATCACATCAGCGCAATCTGCATATAAATAGTATCCAACTATAGAATCGAATATTTTTTTAAAAGATTTTTTTTATTTGGATGAGGAAACAGTGATCTCGTTTCGATATATTTTAGTAACACACTTATAAAACATACCATTTCAACAAAATATTATATCAATGAATTTCCAGATAACGTGTTAATGTCTTATCACATTCTTGATAGACAATATATTTTCATTCACGAGGGGTTTGGGTTGGCGACCAGTTGGACCTCGTTGCCAAAAGGGTTACGGTCGCTGAATTTTAATTACTTGTCTATCACCGATGTGACGAGTCTGCTTATAAAAGTTAATGTAACCTGCCACACCCCTTACGCTCTCTAGCACTTGATTAAATGAAATACTATGATACAGTCTTAATGTATGGTCTCCATATCGATCTGAAAGGATCAGAATATATAGCAACATTCAGTGCAAACAGAGACGATGTACATCCGCCACTCACCACTGACAGACTAATAGTAAATGAAATCTATAAGAACATCCTTTTGGAACATAGATCATAGAACGCAAGTGAGCAAAATATTAGCAGATTTTGTTTGCTTGAGTCGTCAGTTCATGAGAAGCACCGAAATGTTCATCACCTCTCACGCCCCTAGCACCGGCTTAAGTGAAATTGTGTTATAAATTTACATTGAATATATTCCATGATAAAGAAAACTAAAACTATAAATACTCGAAATACTCGGTTACATAAATTTTATGCGGTTACGATAGTTGTTTTATGTATTAACACGTTCCATTCATTTCCTTTGTAAAACGGATCATAAAGAAATAGAATTACACTTTCTTGCATAGGCCTTCACTCTCTTTATTTTCTGATTGACCACGTTTCAGCGTTCAGATGTGTATGATTAAACCACGGTATAAATTTGTCTTATTCTTTTATTCTCGGTTATTAAAGTGTAGTGATGCTTTGTGATGAACGCATAAAATTCAATTCCGTCATATTTCGTGTCCGGAGCAAAACTTTATTACCATTTACATTGACTTTAAACTTAGCACATTGGTAGGTGGCGAGGAGACGATGTGCAGAGCACATGTTCCAAAGCTGTCGGTCAAAGGTTAAGGTCATCAATGGAGCTAAATGTCAAATTTTACCCTCATAGTTCTTGTCCGGAACATTACATAATAACTATTCGGGGTATTTTGTTATTTTAAACTTGGCAAAGAGACAGCTGGTGACAAACAAATGTGCATAGTGCATGCATCAGGTTGATAGGTCAAAGGTCAAGTTCATAAAAGGAGTTAACATGTCAAATATGTCAATAATATTTCGTGTTTTGAGCATAACATAATAAATATTTGAGGGATTGACTTCAGTCTTTGCCTAAAGGTAAGTGGCAATGAAAAAATGTACAGAAGAAGGGGGAGTCGTCTGTAGGTCAAAGGTCAAGGTCACAACAAGGTCAAATCTGACGTTTTGGGTAAAGGTAGGTGGCGATGAGGTGATGTACAGAGCGCATGAACCTGGGACAGTAAGTCAACGGTCAAGGTCAAAAATTGATTTTAAATCTGTCTTTTGTATTTTTAAAACTATTCAAGGTGTTGACTTTAAACTTTGAATAAAGGTGACAGGGGATGAAATGACTTAAGGAGTGCAACAATCAACATATCTCATTCCTCCTCCCCCACCCCACCACAAGAAAAAAAAATCTTTAAATTTGATTTCCGCCTCCTCTTATCTAAAGCTGCGGGCGTAAAATACTTTACAGCCAGACAATTTTCTCGGAATGAGATTAGCTCTACTTTGTCTTAACTCTTCTGGTGCTATAGCGAGACCACAGAACCTTTGAAGTAATTCGCATCAGTCATGCAGTTTGTTTGTCTGGATATCGTTTCTAACAGTTCTCTGATTTCCTACTGAAACTGAAACGTTAGGAAATAGATTTGTATGTTATGACTATTAGCATATCGGTATTGCAAACATTTCGAGGGTCATTATTATAGCGGTGTTGCATTTTCTTGTAATGCTTTAAACTCATTGATGCTATAAATGCAAAATATATGTACAATTACATCATCATATTATTCATCGTCAACCTAAGATTCCACTTTGAAAATTTTTCATTTCGTTTAATATGGTTCAATTGTACTGTTTATCTTCTGTAAAGTGAACGTTTAGATACCATTTAATTAATATTGTCGTAAGTTTCATTCTCATTATCCTCACCTCCTTCTTATTATTATTAAAAAGGTATTATGTTTAGTATTTTCAATATGTTATTCAAAATAAAAAATGTTAGTATAAACGATGAAAACAAAAATGAATTTAAATTTATTTATTTATTTTGTTGGGTTTAACGTCGCACCGACACAATTATAGGTCATATGGCGACTTTCCAGCTTTGATGGTGGAGGAAGAACCCAGGTGCCCCTCCGTGCATTATTTCATCACGAGCGGGCACCTGGGTAGAACCACCGACCTTCCGTAAGCCAGCTGGATGGCTTCCTCACATGAAGAATTCAACGCCCCGAGTGAGGCTCGAACCCACATCGATGAGGGGCAAGTGATTTGAAGTCAGCGACCTTAACCACTCGGCCAAGGAGGCCCCCAAAATGAATTTAAAAGTGATGCATTGAATATAAATGTAAGCAAACTGAATAGGTATGTATATTCATTTTTCTGGACAATTACATTAACCCGTTCCCTATTTTAAGCTAATTGGTGTCATATTAATGATTAGGAAATAATAAATCTGTTCCTATATTTTATCAGTTAATAAAATATGGGCAGGAGTTTGGATGCGTAATAATTAAATCACGAGTGCGTAGCACGAGTTATTTAATTATTCGCATCCAAACGACTGCCCATGTTTTATTAATTGATAAAATTATTGGAACATATTTATTATTTCGATTCTAACAACGCAAATAATTCGCATTTTACAGTACTACATTTTCAGCGTAATACGTCATTCGGGTCATATGCTGTTACAATTTACCCCCTATGGTTAGAAAGTGTTGTATAGCCAATGGAACGTATAGATATTTGTTTCTATTTTATCAGAATTTTGAGAAGTATTTATAAATTAGTAATCTAAACAGCTCGCAAACTAATTATGAACAGAATCATCAAATTAGGCGAGTTGACCCTGTGTTACGAGTGACGAACTTAACTTTTATATGACGTCACATCATTATGACGTCATACTTTATGTCATACATTTATGACGTTACTACTGAATCATAACTGGGCTCATTGAATTCGCTCGTAGAGATCAGAACGTGTTTTACGGACCTACACATAAGTCAGTATGACTTTTTATTATATTTATGTTTTTGAAATGCTGTTTTCAACCGTTTGGCCCTGAAATAATTCGTATGTAATGGAACTGAAGTAGAATCTCTTATGTTACAATCATAGGGGGTGAAATGTAACAGCCAACCATATTTTGGCCATGTATAGGCGATTTCGCTATATGTTTATATAGCAATTGCTGCGGATCGTGTTAGAATGATAAATAAAATACAACATGCACGCAATAAAA
The DNA here is from genome assembly GCF_021730395.1 of Mercenaria mercenaria. Taxonomy (NCBI): domain Eukaryota; kingdom Metazoa; phylum Mollusca; class Bivalvia; order Venerida; family Veneridae; genus Mercenaria; species Mercenaria mercenaria. The sequence goes on from NC_069378.1 coordinate 8,933,166, forward strand.
CATTTTTTGCGTTGAAATGACGCCAATGACTTCATGAATTTGCATTTCAGTATACGCGCAAAATTCATAGTTTTTGTCTTGTGATTTTGCAGCATTAAGTTGAGCTGAGTTCGAACAACCGTCGTTTGCCAAAATATTTTTCATTAATCTTATGTTTTCATGGCGATCATTATTTTGCAGCATTTAGTTGCTTGTACAGAAATGTCACGCGGAATGAAAGAAAATGGTTGATGATTACTGAAGAAGATAGGTGGGTACCGCGGCCTTTTTAAAATGGCATGGGCAGTTTATTTCTAATACATACTTTGATCCGTTTTGCATTGATAATTTAGTATTTTAAACAAATAACAATGCTAAAATTCTCCTAACTTCATAAAGTCTGTTAAAAGATCCTTTGGAAAAATAGATTACAACGAAGCAAAATAATAGCAGACTCGGTTTAACTGAGTCTGTTCATGAAAGGTAATGGAAAGTGCAACACCTCTCACGGCTTAAGCGGAATTCTGTTACATAGATATTGAATGGACACCATAATCCCAGAGGACCAGAAAATATTACAACACTGAATCCAAGTAAAGGTTGACATTTTACAGCTGTCACATGGCACTTAAATATTGCTGTTGTAATTCTTAATAAAATATGTAAAGATGTCCTTTGGAACATAGAATGCAACCAAACAAAACAACAGCTGACTCGGTTTGATTAAGTCTGTTCATGAGAGGTGATGAAAAGTGCAACACCTCTCACGCCTCCCTTGTACCGACTTAAGCGAAAATTTATTACATTGATATTAAATGGATTTCTTTATTCCAAAGGACCAGAAAATATAACAACACTGAATCCAAGTACGAAAGAAAACTCCGGTAAAGCAGAAAAGGTAGCAGAAAATTGCGATATCGTAAATTGAATTTATGTTACCATTACCATCTTACTTGAAAATTAAAAGGCTTTGACATTGACTTAATAAGGGAACACAATTTGAACTTTTTAACTGAATTTTAAAACAGTGAATAGTCAACTGCAATAATAATTGCAAGCACATTATTTTTCCATAATCAAAGTCAGAAGAGGAGTACTGGTGTAAGTTTTAAAACTTTGTTACATGTTTATATCAATAAAAATAAAACACGTATATTACATACGTTTTGAAGCTACATTAAACTGAAATGATGAACTGATTTTAATATATGAATAAATTACGTAAAAGAACATGATATAAAATATTTTAAGCAGCCCTATTGCCATTGTAAATTAACATTACCCTGTTCTGCTGATACATTTACCCTAATATTCCATTTAGATCATTAAAACAATGGCATGGAAATAAAATCTATAAAAAAATCCTTTGAAAGCATAGAATGCAACCATGCAAAATAATAGCAGACTCGGTTTGACTTAATCTGTTCATGAGAGGTTATGAAATATGCAACACATCTCACGCTCCCTAGCACTGGCTTAAGTGGTATTCTATTACATAAATATTGAATGGACTCCATGATCCCAAAGGAGCAGAAAATATAACAACACTGAATCCAAGTATAGGAAGACTTTTTACAGCCACCACAAGCCCGTCCAAAAACTTGCGCGAAGTCTTTTGCAACGTCATTTTCATGTGTTTCGTCACATTAAAAAATTCATTAATGACATTATTTATAATTTTACTCAGGCTTATAGGCAAATTGATATATAACATAAATAATATTAAATGCGTATGCGGTATAGAGATTATTATCTATGCATTGAGAAATATGCACTTATTCTTTTACGAAATAACATTGCGTCCTAAAATCGCGCATCTCGTGCTTATTTCTCGGTACAAAGCTAATAACCTGTTACAATCATCATTACCACTATCACAACAACAGCAACGAAACAATAATATGATAACTAAAATGATAATCATGATATTGATAGTAATATTAATGATGATGATGATTATGACAATAATTATAATGAGTAATAATAATGATAATGATATAATTACATATTTTGATATAAATATTATATACTTACTGGTTTTAATCTGATTAAACATTGAAGATTAATTAAAAAAATTAATAGCTATTAATACATGTATTAATACATGTAGTATCTAATATCAAAAGATCTTTTGGAATCAAACAAGAAAGCAGATTCGCTTTGATTCAGTATGTTAATGAGAGGTACAGAAATGTGTAACAACTCCCACGTCCCTGCAGAATTCTATTACGCAATTACATTAAAGAAACTCATACGAAATGATTAAATCAATGCAACGTGTGTTTTCCGAGCGAATTCATTTTTATTTTAATCAGAGGAAATCGAAAAAGGGCATTTCGTAACAACAACGCTTACAATATCAAGTACTTAAAAAGTAAAAGGTACGACAAGACTCCTTTGAACACTGATCACAACAAGCATAGCAAGAGCCACACACCGCAAAGTAGGCCAACCACAAACAACTGTAGCAGATCTATGGTAACTTTCTGTTGTTTGTGATAGAAGTAACACTGTTATAAGAACGTTTTGGGAAGAAGGACATACTTTCAACCAAAATTGGTGTTTAAAGGCCATCTGTCGCCTTGGAGGAGTTAGAGTGAATGTAGTTTGAATTTAAGTTATCCAGATTCTATCAAGGATGGATGAGGATAACATTCAAAGAATTGGGTAATAATAACAACATCATAAATCTATGCAATAATAATCTTGATCGTCAAGATGGTGTTAAGTCAAATCTCCTACAGGTTTGAGCTATTATACTTGACTTGCCTTTTTGTTGAAGTTCCTGTAAGACTTTGTCTTTGAATCAACAACTTTCGTGTCCTATTGTATGGATGCTCATCTTTAGTATTTTTATAAAAGTTGTAACTTGTATATTTGCCGTTGCTCCTTGACAGTCAACTGATATATGGTACCACTTATAACATTCAACTACCATAGAAGTATGTCCACGATGCCTTGGCTGTACTGAGCCTATTTATAAGCTGGAATTACCCCCAGTCTCTCGATAATCAGCTTATATATGTCATCGTCTATATCATTTGAGTACCATAAGGTATAAACAATATACATCGTCTGTTCACATTCGATCTCAACTAAATGACGGATCTACCACTCAAAATTGTTGTATAGCTGCAATAATAAGCTACAGGACCGTATTGTGTTATGATCACAAGAAACAATGTTTGAGAACAGGGCTTTTGAATACTTCCAGGTATCAAGTTTCAATCGTCGTGACAATATTTTCTCTTAGATGGATATGGCTTTCCTTTTGAGATAATCTACCAGTGTGTAAAACGAAACCGATGGGTCTTAATTTCAAATTTTATTAATTTTTTTTTTTAGTGTTAGGGAACTTACAATTTGTATAATTACTTTAAATTGATATTAATTATTGTACGTTCGGTTTTTTTAATTCTAATATTTTGTATTAATTTCAAGTAACAAAATAATGAATAATATCTTGGATCAATTCAAAATGTATATTTTTGTACCTAAAATAAAATCACATATCAAGTTTAAGACGTTTGTTTTCTTCAGCCACATTATAAAGATATTGCATACACTTGTATCCAGATATCTAAAAGTCTGAAATATTTAGACACCTTGAGAATTGGAATCATATATTTTTTGTACAACACTCAGAAATTAATAATTTTATGTTCCACGGTACACTTCATACACTCAACGTTCACTTAACAAATTGCCAATAAATAATTCATTAAACACACATTTCTTCTTAATAGTCTTATAAGAGCAACCATTCCATTCTCAAAATAACACTCTTGCTACAACTAATTACTCCGGTGGTTAATAACATAATTCTTATGTAACCAGTCATTAAATGATTCAATGTATAAAGAAAGGCAAGTAAGAGCAAAATGATTTGTTAAGTTCCAGTTTCATCTTTTTTCATTGTGAAATGACGTGTTCTTCGGCATCAATTAGGGTCGCGTGGTTTGTAGTTTATGGCAGCCGTCTAACTCGTTTGCAAAACGTCGGTAGATCATTCCAGACTGACGCATTTGTCTGGGTTCCATTCACCATTAAATGCTGGACAGTCCGAATACGATCTCTACATGTATTACAGTTATGACGTACCTCAAAAAAACTAAGTAAAACAAATAATCAAGCGAATATAACAAAAACAAAACAGAATTTAAGTACGGATAGATATCCAAGAACCAAGGTTGTAGCTGCCGTCAAAGAACGTTAAGCATTTTCGGCATAAAACGTTAAGATTTTAAGGTAAGAACGTTATGCTTTTATGGCAAGAACGTTAAACTTGTAACAAAACAACGTTAAGCTTTTAAGGCAAGAACACTAAGTTTGTAGTTAGGTAAAAATATTATGCTTTTATGACAAAAACGCTAAGCTTTTTTGGAAAAGACGTTAAGCTTTTAAGACAAAAACGTTAAGCTTTTAAGGTAAGAACGTTACGCTTTTGTTGTAAGAACGTTTAAATTTTAAGGCATGATGTAAAGCTTTTTAAGGTAAACCTACAGTTATTTATTGTAAGAGCTGATCTCTAAAAATCCTAGCAATGTTTAAAGTAACAAATGACGAAGTTCAATTAAACAGTAACACCAAACTGAACGCTATCTTAAAACGTATTTCTGTTGCATAATACATTTAGTTTATAATAGAGCAAATACATATAACATACATAAACAAATAAATTGTGCAGAATTTCACCTAAGTGTCTATAATAAAAATCCTAATATGAGTATATATACGGGTAATTATTTTATTACAAAAGCTTACTTAAGTGTTATCAAAATTATATGTTATACAATACTTTTGCATTATTATATTGCATACAATTGGGGTGGGTAGATTTTTGCTTATTCACTGGGTTCACGAATGCGTTTCTCCTGTTGCTATGCCATCTACAAATGCATTAAGTACATGCGTATATTTTTATTCAGCCTCGTTTATATATTTTACAGGAGAATTTTTATCTCTTTTGTTATCGTTATATATGTTAGGAAACTGTTACAAATATCACTTAACAAGCCGATTTGCTTGATGGAAAACTTTAAAAAGATTTACCCTGAAACATTTATTTGGTAACCATTTAATAAAATTAAACCATTAACTAAATTAAACCAAACGGTCGATTGGCTGAATACTTTAACTTTCATAACAGGCATATTTGGAAGTAATGTGGCCCAACATTATAACGATACGACATTGACATACGGTCACATGTTTCCAGAGCTTTTTATCTCTATTTTCTAGGCGAGTGGAACACACATTTCGTATTTTCAGTTTTGGTTGTGTTTAAAGACACGTTGATGCATTTTGTCCTGTCTTATATTATATGAAATTATAATGCTCATTGACGTTTCATTCATCATGTATGGTATTGTCTAATTGTAAACATGGTCAAATACATAGTTTCGAATAAGCGGACTGAACAGTTATGTATTTTCATGTACGATAAATTGCCATTGTATTGATATTGTTCGTATCCCGGCTACCCGATTGCATCTGAATAAACGTATCCCATCTGGCCATGCAGTATTATAATGTTGTTTGTTGTTACTGTAGTGTAGGAAAACCTCTTCCTGCTATTTGATTATTTATGTGTCTAATATAAGAATTGAGGAACTGAGAATCATGACAAATAGTTGCCTGTCTTAAATGATTTCATATTTTAATTTATGCTATGAGTTCCGAAAGCAACTTTCAAGTATGTTTCCTTTGCAAAATTAATAAATAGCCTAAAATTTGACCACAATTTAGCCGATAATATTGGTATGCAGAAAAATTAAATTATGTTATCCATGTACATGTAGTCACATCTTAAAATGGAGCTGCATTATAATTAAGGGTCAGCTTCAGTAACCGCTGTCCTGATTACGGAAATGTTTCTAAATGTCCCTACTAGAGAGTGTTCAATTCATTTGATTCGTCAAAAATTATACACAAGAGCTTGTGGTCATTTTTCCCAAAATGTAAATAATTGAAGCTGGTGCGATTTTAAAATAAAAGTGTTGATTGGGCGACTTTCGACCAATATTGTTCCAATTGTTATGATTCAGCGAATAAATTGGCTGTCAAAGCTGATTGAAAAGGATGCTGACATCCTCCTTGTGCATCTAGTCCAATTCTGAAATACATTTATCTTAATATTTATTGGAGAACCCTGTACACATAGCAAACAACCTTGGAAGTCCCAACTCTGAGATTGTTCAAATTCTACTGAATCGGTAAAAATATGTCCGCCAGCTAAAACTAGAAGTTGCTCAACTCTACCATTTTCCAGATCGAGCAAATGAATGCTTTTTACCAGTACATGTGGATTTGTCAGGCGGTATTTAAAAACATACTTCAATTAAAAGAAATGAAACAAAAGCAAAATGTGATATCATTTCATTATTTAAAAGATAAAAGGTAATACCTATGTTTGGCACTTTGAAGATTTTCATAATTACCTGTATTGCTTATACACATACTACACATACTTATACCAAGCAGATGTTATGTGGCTACAATGATATCGGATGTCTGTGGTCTTACCACAAACTATCTATTTAAGCTTTCCTTATAATGCATTGATACCATAATATGTATTACTTGTAACAGCTATCCATGTCTGAGTGTCCGCATATCCATTTTACATACAGAAATCGTGATAATAATATCATGAACTTACGACAACAAGCTGACCTAACCTTAGTACGAACAGATGATTCTTCTAAATCATTTGACTTATTTGACTTCTTACGTTTTAGTCACAACATATTTCCGTTCCATGATTTCCGTTTCAATGATTGTCATAAGCTTATAACTTATTATTTTTAAACCAATCAGAATCGTTGTTACAATCTGGTAACTTTACGTGAATTGGAATTATTCACACAAATCCACAAGTATTTACGTTTACGTTCTTGACTAACTGATAACAAATATTTCATCATCAAATCATACATGTCTTTTGATACATGTCTTTTTACTGAACATATTGTAAGTATGCTTGTTGGAATGATGTGTTTTAGAAATAAATACTACAATATAAGGTTTAGTTTTGCATAATGATACTTCCTAAATCATTGTCTACATTATAAGATATTAAATATTCATTTTTCAAGTTTTTAAGATATTTAAGTATTTTGTGATATTTTCTAAAGATTCTAAAAGAAATCAAGTATATTGAATACTTGACTCTATAAAATATTGTATTGTGTATTTTCCTTATTATCAGCTGACATAAGTAAGTTATACCTAAAACAATTTAGTAGCACAGATGTAATACTGTGTAATAGTTTAATCGTAAAAACTTCTAATATGCCAATACGAGATATATTTTAAAGTGTACATGTTCAATTAATTTCATCCAAAAATGTACGTCTTCGCTTTTTGGTCACTCCTGTTCTTCAATTTTTTTTTAAGGTTGAACATGTCTGGAATGTGTTACTTAGAATAACTTGCAACTTGCTGCGTTTTTGATGACGTCATTTAATTCAAAGATGTATGAAAGACTTCGTGTCGGTGACAAATGATAATATTGAATGTTATTATAACAGGGATGTGTGCAGCAAATGTATTTGAAGACATATGCAGACAGTAATGAAGACTCATATTGACTTGTAATATTACAACCACTCTTCTTTATCAAAAAGATAAATATAATGCAATTTGTACACGAATACATACTACAACTGTTTCGTCTCCCAAAGTCACTCACATGCTGCCTGAGATTATACTTTTACTCTTGAAAGTTAAAGCCATGTTGATCAGTTTTTTTAGTTGTTTTGTTATTTTTGTAATCTATGCATATAAATACATGGAATCTGATACGTATATAGATGTACTCCTTGAAGTCACTTGGCTACTTGCTATATTTTAAGTTACACAGACTCATTTTATAGCATATGGCAACTTTTGAGTTTTAGTGAATTGAGTAAGACGTCACAAACCAATTTAAACATTGTCAGAAACGGAAAGGCTCCTGGACAGACCAACTGATATTTAGCATGTAAACAGGATAGTTTTTTCAAAATCTATATCCAAAATGACATTTAAGATACTTGGCCCGTATACATCAATGTTTTACACTTAGACACTTTAATTTGATATTACTTGCTGTATAATATATATGTATTTTTGTTGTGGGCCTCCTTTTCTATGCATGGCTCTATGGCTGTGTTTGGGGTGCTCTGTGCTTCCGAGAAATCTACCCTTACATTTTATCCGTTTTAGACGTTGTATAGTTGTTGTTGTTTTTGTAGAATATGTATATTCATGCCAAGTTCAACTGAAATCTGAACAAGATTGACAAAAAATAATTCCAACATTTCTAAGTATAAAACAAACTTTCAGATTTCAAGCTTTGATGAATAAAGGGTCTGGTCTACAGAAATGATCTCCTTTACAAGTTCTCTTATGTATATTGTAGCTACCAAATGAATGCTGGATTGGTCGAAGTTTTATGAGGTACACCAGCTCGTAATCATTTGTCTCCATCTCGGTTCCTTTTAAATCCTCGATATTATGTTTAGCATTGATCATTGTAAATACGTATAAACAAATATAACAAAAGTATTAAATATCTGTATTATACCTGATATGTATAATTTTTCAAAGTGTAACATTTCTTTAATGAGCCGACATGATGACAAACGTTTCATGATTTGTAATTTTATGCTTTAAGCTAACAATGAAAGCGATTGAGTGGCATATAATGTAAAAGTTATAAGAAATTGAAGTTCACTTTTTGTTACAGTTCTCTGCCGGTGACATTATATTTTGCATTTTGTTGTAAAGTTTACGCAGTTTTAAACAACCATATCTTATCAGGTGTAATATTAATATTTCGGTCTGTTGGAGATACCATTGAAACATAAAACTTTGTTTACTACCATATAATTATTTCATCAGTACCTATTGATTACGTTATCATTTCTGACTCCTCCATCATTTAAACACAGTCAGATGTGGCTGTAAGAACCGCACTATAAACGTTAGAAAATATTGCCGGTATCACAAAATCCAAGAGCCAACATTAATCAAATTAATTGGAGAAAACCACAAAGGGTGCATTCAATAAGAAATAGCCGCAAATATGAGCCTTTGCCGAATGTGAGGCTAGTCATTATATCTATTATCAATACATGAAATTTTGTATTTATTACCCTGTATATTCTAAATCAGTGGATATGACAAACCTTGTTCACTAGACCAATATGTTAGTAGAGTGTGAGGCTACCGCAACACGGAATCGTTTTGATATCTTAGGCTTTTTTACACAATGTGAAAGCAATTAAAAGCATGAGATGATTTTATTTAAATGTTCTACAGATACGTGCTTGTATCGAATGTAATCTTGCGAATAGCTTGAACAAAATACAGAAATAATTCATATCAAACAAATAGCTACAATGACAAAATTCGAGCCTTTTAGCAAACTTACTTTACAAGAAATTGAAAATGTAAGAACTAATATAAACATTCAAGCGTTCGGGGGAAACGTGTTATATTGTGCACGGATATAGGATAGAAATGTGACAGGCAGATCATTCATTAGTTTGATGCATAAATATCTTGTAGATTATTGTAAATACGTTAGCAGCGGATCGTTTTGTTATTTATCAAGTCTAAACTTTAAAAAAGGTTAAATGTCAAATAGGAAAAGCTACATTCCAAGAATGCAGCCCCTTCAAACCGCAGCCAAAAACTGTGTATGTTTGGATGTGTACAGGGCCGTAATGACAAATAAGCTAGAATGTTACTCCTTGTGTATTTTAGAGCAAACAACATGATATTTCTACGAGTTTTTCCTTCTCAAATACATTGAAACAAGGCAATATCTTTTAAGACATACAAGTACAACACCTCGTTTTTTCAATGTTTTATTTCAAGCAAACATATCGTTAAATATTTCTATTTACAAGAGACATCTTGGACGGAATGTTACAAATAATATAACTTTAATGAAACGTACAAACAATAAAGCTTTTAAATAAACAAATGAAAGTCAATAAAGCATGATGTCTAATACCAGCATTATAGGACATGAAAAGACGAAAATATATCCTCTTTTTTGCACAATATATGGTTATTTGGGTGCAACATTACAAACAATATAATACTACAAATATTGACAAAGCATGTTGTATTGTTATGAAAATACGTCACTTATGTATATGAGGGTATTAAAACTACATACGTAGCTAACCTTTTCCAAAATAATTCCTTTCGCCGGTTTGTATTGATTTGAGAAAAAATCTCATTTAATACTGTATCATCTGATTTATTTAAGAGTACTTTTGGCAAAAGCAGAGTATATGATTCAAATATGTAAGCAAAATAAAAGTTTGTGTTATTCTTAAACAAATAAGTGAAATATTATATGCTGGTTAAAGACCTGTTGATTTGAGCCGTGCCACGGGGAAACCAACATAGCATCCGCGCAGTCTGGTCAGGATCCATGCTGTTCGCTTTCAAAGCCTACTGCTATTAGAGAAACTGTTAGCGAACAGCATGGATCCTGACCAGACTGCGCGGATGCGCTATGCCACTATGTTGGATTTCCCATGGCACGACTCATTTATAATAATCATAATACTGGCGATAATATGATAATAAAACACCTTTTACCCTTATCATAATAAAACACCTTTTTACCCTTATCATAACAAAACACCCTTTTACCCTAATCATAATAAAATACCTTTTTTACCCTTATCATAACAAAACACCCTTTTACCCTTATCATAATAAAATACCTTTTTTACCCTTATCATAACAAAACACTTTTTTACCCTTATCATAACAAAACACCTTTTTACCCTTATCATTACAAAACACACTTTTACCCTTATTATAACAAAACACCTTTTTACCCTTATCATAACAAAACACATTTTTACTCTTATTACAACAAGTAAATTGTTTAATACTGAACCAAATAGACGAATAACACAAGTATGCAAGCAATATTTAAACCTTAAACGTTATAACTTGGAAATTTAAAGGTGGTTAATCAGATTTTGGTCAACAAATGGATTTGTTCAAAACTTAACTAACTGATCATTTACACTCAATTGTGTTCACCGAGTTCTTAGTACCCGTCTGATTTTCAATGGATTTGGCTGCCCAACCGATATAGTGTTATTTTAGCATAAATATAAATTAAATAAACATACATTGCCTAAGCAGTAATATGAATATAAGCAATATTGTATTAAAGTTGTCAAAGATTTGCATCGGTAAGTACATATTTTGCCAAAAAAGAAATGCAAGTTTAAAATATTATTATTACCTCCTTTTGTCTATCTTGGTTGCGCAACCAAGACAGATTGAAGATAAATGGATTCATACAATGGAGGTAGTTATAATTCAATGAACTTGCACTTCTAATTAAATTTCGCAAAATATGTATTTGTCAATGGAAATCTTTGACAACTTTAATACATTAGTGCTTATATTCATATTATTCCTTTGGCAAAATATGTTTATTCAACTTATACTCGTGCCTAAATAACGATGTCTTGATTGGGCAAACAGAATAAGGAAAATCAAATTTTAAAAGAATTCCCAGTGAAAATGTGACGGGTATTAAGAACTTGGTGAACAGAATTTAGTGTAAATGATCAGCTGGTTAAGATCTGAAAAATATTTACTAAAATCTTTTTTTTTTGGTGGATTTAACGTCGCACCGACACATGATAGGTCATATGGCGACTTTCCAGCTTTTTTAATGGTGGAGGAAGACCCCCAGGTGCCCCTCCGTGCATTATTTCATCACGAGCGGGCACCTGATTAACTACATTTAAGAACTCACAACAAATATAAATACAACCTTATTTATGCCAACGTTCGCATTTTGGAACATTGCAACTAAAACTGCAGTGGATAATATAGTGTAAGCAAAGAATAGCAGTGAGAATTCTACAGTGTATATAAATATCAAAATACCTTTGCAAATTTGAAAGTTTTTTTTTCTGTTTAAAATATCACAGTTATATAACTCTCCACTGCTTTCCGTCATCAGACGTATTTCTTGTTAGAAATATATATTTCATTTACTTGATGTTTAGTACAAAGAATCGTTTATCCTGTATAGGCCTTGATATGAACTAAACCATGTAGAAACGATCTTGCAGTGAAGAAAGTGCTCTTCAGTCGTCATAATAATTCCTTTCATGATGGTCTATATAACCGTCCTCTGAAAATAGGAAAGAACATTTTATCGATTCAAAAACAATCTTAAATTCAAACAGTAATAGTGAAATTATTCTATAAAGTTCTTATAGATTCCACGGAAAGTTTAGCATATCATATTGTGTTTATTTTTTTTTCTAAATAAGTATTCATGATCAAACGCACCAGTAAAATCAAAGAGTTCAGTGACCCAGTTGTCTAGATGTCTCCCTTGTTCTGTACAGAGGTCATTGACAAGTTGTGCTATGAATTCGCCTGCAATATCAAAAAAGGTTCACGCATCATGAAAAATAATATTATTATGTATTTTGTTATATTTCAGGAAGAAATGAAAATATAACAAAAAAAAATAATAATAAGTTTATTTTAATATTGTTAAATCAATATAGTGTTAACATAGTGTAAACATTTATGTCTTAAGAACTTGGTGAACAGAATTTAGTGTAAATGATCAGCTGGTTAAGATCTGAAAAATGTTTACTAAAATCTGATTAACTACATTTAAGAACTCACATTATTTCTACTGTTGTATGTTCTTTGCGTACCATTAGTAGACTAACTGATTTATAAGAAAGACCCTTTGCACATACCCTACTTAAATGTGAACTCGACATGTCATTAAAGAGATATTCAGATATTGGCATTAGATATTTTAATTATGAAAGTTAATTACCTAATAGTATATTCGTCTTATTTTTGGGGTCGTTGCAAAGCTTGTTTTTCAGAGCTCTGTAAAATCGTACTTTTCCTTTGTTATTTCTGCAGAGATTATGTCTTGCAAAGTGGTGAATAGATCTAAAACATATAATTACTGATTGTACTGTCTAAGCAACATCTGCACATGTTATAGAGGATGTCGTATTACTCATTTCGGCAATGTATTACATACGTGTGACAATAATCCAAGAAAACCGTTGCAAAACAAATCTTTAAGCTTCAATTTGATATAAATTCAATCTTCAAATAAAAGAATATCAAAATTAAGTGTTCTTTATCAATAAAGCATTTCTAAACAGTAATTACGAATAATATTTTTTAAAATCTTACCTGATTTGATTATGCTGGTGCATGTTCCCCATGCTGTGGGTGTTTGTATCTTTCAACCTTAACATTCCACTGTCATCAAACTTTAAGTAGCTGTTAATCTCACTGACAGTGTCGTCGTCATACCAACGGTTGTCCTTAACATCAGCATCTGGTGATGTTATAATTCCATTTATCTCTTTGTTAGGCCGTAAAACGTTGGAATTTACATATATAAACAGAAGAAAAACATTTAAAGATATGCACACATATTTTATCGAAGCCATTTTTATATCACCTTGATTCTTTAAACTCCAGAAATGCTGTTGAATTTCGTGTATTCCCTGTAAAGATGTGAAAGTATATTACAGTCAGTGCCTTTAACAAAATAAAGTAAGCTAAATATTTAAATAAACTTATACACTTTTTACGTACTATGCAAAGTGATAATTACAATATATTTTTATATAAACCAAAGGTTCCAAATACTGGTATTCAATAAATCAATGTTGTTGTCTATAATCTATGCGTTTTCCTTTAAGCTGACTTTCAAAAAGAAAAATTGAAATGTATAAAATTGCCTTACCTTTTCTGCCAAAATCTCTTATTTTTATTTCACAAAATACCGGTTGTGAATACTGCCTTTCTTGTGAATCGATAATTTTACTCAGCTGTGCTATTATATACACCAAATACTATAGCAGTTTTTGTTCTCCCAGCAAGACGCTCTGATTGGTTAAAAAGACAGTGAATCTATAATTACTAACGACATTCATTAACCGTGACAAAATTATCGCACGCACTAGGTGTGTATTGTAAAGGAAGCTGTTTAGACAATAATAGTCTTTCGTAGGTATTATAATAAAATTCCTATGGTTAATAAAATGTACTTTACGTTGGTATATGTTACGTTGGATCACTGGAATATCATACAACGCAGACGATATAGTGATAAGTCTGTCTGATACCCAGCTGTATGAATTTAATAATACAGATAGGAAAACAGGGCTTAGCTTAAATATTGTTATGAATCCTCCCCTCCCTCCCCGCAAATATAAAGAAAATTTCCTTTTGGTTTATTATTTACTGGTCCGGAGAAACATATCTATTGTAGTTATAAATAAAAGTATTTGAGAACCGACTTGCATCTAACATACACGGAGGATGCGTTTTGTCAAAACAAATGCTATCCTTTACTAGAAAGTATACGAGTATTATTTCTAATTTCTTTCGTAACAGTGTGAATGTCCACAGTTGAATTACACTGCCTATGAAGTTGTAGATTGTGTTACAGGTATATAATATATCAGCTCAGTTAATTATGATTTAAAAGGTATTTGCATTTTCGCATTAAAGCGACTCGTTCACACATTTCAAGGGAGGGGGTTGGGAGGAATTCAATCACAAATTCCATAAAATGTGGGTACTGTACGAGTGACTAGTGGTACAAATCAATTGACACATAATGTTTTCAAGGTATCCTAACGAATAACCAGAAATATTGTGCAAGAGGAAGTAACCAATTGTAACGCTTTGAAAAATGGAGAAAATCAGCATTCTTCTTGCCTTTTTACGAATATAGGACACTTATTTTCATACAATTCGTCATGCTTTAGTGTAAAATAATCATTCTATGCCAAACTTGGTGGAAATGAACTTGTTTAAAAATTTCACCTGAACTTCTGGCTTGGAGCTTTAAAATACTGATATACTTAACCTAGATTAGATATTAATTTTATGCTGTCATGGAAAATGAAAAGAGATGTAGTTGAAATTGTCACTGTTTACTTGCTTGGCTTTTAATGCAATTGAGAAACCAAGTCTTGATGCTAGATGCTTGTGTGTCTCGTTTTGTTTTTGTCTTGTTTTTCACTGTGGTTTTACATAATGAGTCTTTTGCAACCACCACATGTGTAAGCGAATCGCTGAGCATGGATTCCTTTTTTGCAACGCCCTATTACTTTGGAAAAAGGCGGGAATAAAGATGGGGAGGGCGGATATTGTGCAAAATTTTATGGAAATCCATTGCTGCTTTAATTACGAATATGGCTGTAAATATAGAAAAAAAAAACGGTACGGAAAATCATTTGCTTTTGAATGGAAAATCTTTTGGTAATGGACCTTTGTTACTGCAAATATGAATGCTTTTGCAAGTACGAGTATGAATGAAAAATAAAAAACCTCCCGCTATTGCTACTGCAAACAAAAGAATTCCCTCGCTACTGCACCTACAATATGCAAATACATACAGACACCAACACCCCCCCCCCCACTCACCCACAAAAAAAAAAAAAATACATATACGTGTCGTATACTAAAGAGATGTGCATTTCTACTTTAAATACGAATAAAAATGGATGGTCATTGACATGCATATACAGAAGTACGTGTATACATGAAAATCCCTAGCTTCTGAAATTCTTATAGAAATTTGTAGCCCAAACTATTTGCAAATCGTAAATTCTTGCGCACTGAAATCTACGATTAGTTTATGTGACACATTTTCTACTGCCGGTATGAATAGGAGCTTCATGCTACCTCTAATACGAGAAACTTTCTTTACATTTATTACTCTTATATCAAAGAGGAGCAATAATAGGCTAGAAATCTAACATGATTGGGAAACGTTTTGCTGCAAAAAATAAACTATAACGTGGGACATCTGGCTATTGCAAATCATAACTTCAAGTCTCCAGAATATTTAATTTTGTCCATTGAGAAACATAACTGTCCCACTAAAGTAGATTATTTACAAGTCACTCCCAATAACAAGTGACTACACACATAAACAGTAAGATTGATAAAGTACAACAGGCTTAAGGGTTAAAAAGTATTGCCATGCACAACTTTTAATGATGTGCTGACACATGAAGTTGCGGAATACTTTGCAATCTATAGATATTCTTGATCAGAAACGTAAATCATCGGTTAATGAATCCGAAACACGCCTAGCAAAACTCTGATAACTTTCATTTAATGTGTAAGTTTAATCCAAGTGTATCAAATTTGCACTGAATATCATTGTTTGTTTTGGTTCATAGAGTAATAATGTCTCGACTTATGTTATTTTGTGACTGATAAAACATTATACTTAATTACCTATTGTTTTGAAAGTGGGTGGTCGAATTAAGGATACAGATAGATTTTACGAAAAAAGAGTTTCTGTAATTTTTGTGTCATTTTTTTTAAACGAAACGATACATTTTCTATGCTATGCAAGAATTAGCAAAATATAACATTATGACAGGGATATTTAATCGAAATTGATAAAATAATTATTTTTGGCAAATAATTGATAACATCATATTCAATAATTATTTCGGTGAACGAATTCCAATAGTTTTACAAAACACTGAGAATAAACAAATATGAAGTTGCTTTAATTAGCATGGATCAGTAAGTAGAATCATATTGTTCTCAGGTTTGTGTGTATTGAAAGGCAGTTGGGACATTCTATGTCCGTTTCTTATACATCTTACTCAATGTCCTCTTGAAACACGGAGGTCATACAGTGTATGTTAGAGTTCCCTCCAGCAAATGCTAGGGGTCAGAGTGCTTTACTTTTACTCTCACAAAATCAGATATCAGATGCTTGCAGAGGTCAGTAAGGAAGTACATATGTACTTTAAAAAATGAAAGCTCATGAAAATCAGACAAGATGAGAGTCCTGCAAATGCCCAATTATCCACTTCTTCATCCAACCCTGTAATATGTCTTCCACTGTCTTGAATCAGAAATATCTAATAATTTTATGACTCTTACAATAAACGAAACAAATAAAATAATGGGCAAGAGCAAAAGTTGGCAGTACATTTTGGCTCAAATATGATGCTTTATTTGAAGATTGCAGTTTAACCTCTGTGAAAAACAGTCGTCATGTATTGCAACAATTGCATAGATACTCGGAAGATGTTTATATTGTATTTTGAAAGACGCATTACCAAATTAACCTTTCCTGTGCGAATTAAAAACGAGAAGTTATATCTCTAATAAAACAAATTGTCTTTCTACTATTCTACGAGGCTAGTGATAGATGGAGTGAGGGGTGTTGAACATTTCATTAACACTCACAAATAGACTTAGTCAAATACTGGTTTGAGCACCTGTTTGCAAACTTAGCATCTAGGAAAAGCTTTAACCCAGTTTTCTATAATAAAAATATTAAAAATTTCATCCATAGAAGAAAACAATTGTCATTTACATTTATATGTCTTTTTCCACAAAATATGAAGTTTCTATATTCAATTAAAAGCATCCCCGTCTCTTTATTAAAACTTAAAATGAACCAATAGTATCTTAAGTGCTTGAAACATAAGTTTATAATTCTTTGTATTGGTGATTCAATACATACCATATAGGCTTTATTACCAAACGTAATATGAGCGTCTCTAATTAATTATACTGAAGCAGCGGAATGTTTTTACTATAAATACATATATTTTTTCTATAAGTAACTAATGATATTAAACAAAGAAAAATTAGCGAAAAAATGATGATAATGTAAGATTCTTTCACTGCTTGTTGGTGCAGAATATCCGGCTCGAAAGTAACTGTGAAGGTGGCATTGAAGCATTGTCAAAATATCTAATTCCAAACTACTTCAGCTACAAAAATTGAATGAGGAGAAATTAGTCATGTAAAAAAGTATTATCAGTACTAATACACCATCTAATAAATGCAATTTGATTATTGTCTACATGCCATATTAATCTTTAGTCTGCTGGCGGCAAGTGAATTTGACTTTTCGACCAGTGCAGACCAAGCTCAGCCGTGAAGTCTGATCATGGTCTGCACTGTTCGCTATTCAGTCAGTAAATTTTCAGTGTACACCCCTTTCAATAATAAGTGGCACTGCCCAAACTGAATGATTGACCAGTCCATTTCAGAAATATAGCAGGGTAAAGGTTAAAGAAATTAAACTGAAATCGTAATAATGTTAACGGTGCCGGAGTGTGTAAGATGGTCTTTTAATTATAACACTATTGCCAGTACGGTGCAACTGAGGTTTCAGATTATATAAATATATAAGTATATTATTCACGGGTGTGTTTTGTTGGCATGAAACTTCAAGATAAGGCGAATGTTGCAAAACTCATCTGGTAGAACTATTTACGTTAAAATATAAATCTTATGTTTATTAAGAAGAAAGATCGGCAGTAAGTCGACTTGGGGTTTCTGTGTCTTTGTCCGGAGCCAACGAAGACACTACAAATGGCAGTATGTCGTCCTTTTGTGTGATTATGCAAAGAAAAAGGCACAAAAACACACACACATCAGCAGTTTGTCCACCTTAATTATGTTGTATAAAAGAACTGTCCCCCATTATGCTTCTAGTCCATTTGTATAAATTTGGATGTCATGTAGGACATTGCCTAAAACTGTTCTTGCCAAAGCTTGTAACAAGTAAACTGTGTAACAATTTTACTCACGTGTACCGGAAGTCAAAGACACAAGGATACTAAAGGATCACAATCTGCATATTTGTTTTGTTTACTTTTCGTTTGTTTTTTGGGTTTAACGCCGTTTTTTAACAGTATTTCAGTTATGTAACGGCGGGGCGTATGTTACGCAAACAAACCCGGATGAATTGTCATATCTTTTTGTGCTCGGGGCAGTGACACACAGGCACAAAGTCACCCAAAGACGAAATACTACCGAATACTGGCGAAATTTTTGCGTGTTACTTCGTGTGTTCAGAGTGAAAATAAGAAAACTCTAAAAGTATATTTTGTGTTTTTGCCAATAAAGTTTTGTTATTTCGTAATAAGCACTTATTGCAAATGCGTCTTCATCCTTCTAAGCAAAAACACGAAAATATGACTGGCAAATATCAGCCACTATGGAATTCAAAAGAGATAATATCTTTATTTTCACGGATATGTTTGAAGAATTTTGACGCAAGTTCTTAAAGTAAAATAAAAAATAATGCACAACCGGATGAACAATATTCTGATAAAAGAGGAATTGTTAAAGTGGAATAAAATACCATAATCTGATAGCAAATGAAGTAAAACAGGATCTTGTGGCAGAATTTTTCTTTTATCCAGACACAGCCGGTTTCAGTTTTTAGAATAAGTGGCATCTATTATTTCTAAATAATGAATTTTCATATCATTTTAACCTTTAGTCTGCTGGTGGCAAGTTACTTTGCCTTTGCGACCAGTGCAGACCAAGATCAGCCTGCACATCCGTGCAGTCTGATCATGGTCTGGACTGTTCGCTATTCAGTCAGTAAATTTTCAATGAACATTCCTTCAAATAATAAATGGTACTGCCCAAATTGAATGATGGACCAGTCCCATTTTAGAAACTTAAAGGTAAAGGTAAAGGTTAATTGTTTCTAAGTAGGAGGAGATCATAGCTAATTTAATATTATGTACCGGATATTCACTTTAAGCCTCATCGCCTTATTTCTTAAGTGTTCTTAGTAACAATAATAAGATGTATACCCTTGTTCCTCTTATAAACAGACTCGTCTCGGAAAGATATATGCGTTGGTTTATTTGAAATAACGGTTGAAAGTTTCCTTTAGAAGTTTTGCCTATCAAATTCAGTTATCCAAAGTTGCTTACTACGTCATAGAGTTACTTGAGCCTCTTGGTCTGTGGCAAGCTGGACGGTAACTAAAACTTTTCATTTTGTAGTAATACACACTTTGAGATGCATTAAAATTAGTGTGATGCAGACAATGCAGCCGTGACCTGTGGTGGCGTTGCACAGAAGGAATCTTTCAGAGAAATCATGATTGTTGTGGTTATCTATGCCAAAACTCCACATATAGAAAACTAAATAGACAATGTTTGTTCAACATATTTCTTTGTATCTCGCTTGAATCCCCTATCCCTTTCCTGACAAACGCTTGCTCTACAATGTCATGAATGTTAATTTTCTTCATGAAGTCTCGAGTTCATCTTTGGAGCAGGTTGTAGTGGACAAGACTGACTGAGCCCGCCCGCTTAGCTCAGTAGGGAGAGCGTTGGTCTACGGATCACAGGGTCGCTGTTCGATCCCCGGGCGGGGCGTATGTTCTCCGTGACGATTTGATAAAAGACATTGTGTCTGACGTCATTCGTCATCTACCTCTGATAATTCATGTGGAGAAGTTGGCAATTACTTGCGGAGAACAGGTTTGTACTGGTACAGAATCCAGGAACACTGGTTAGGTTAACTGCCCGCCGTTACATGACTGAAATACTGTTGAAAAATGTCGTTGAACCCAAAACAAACAAACAAGACTGACTGACCGTATAACAGAATAAACAGAAAATAAAGCCTTGTGTTCTTGCAAAAAAATCACAAGAGAACGTAAATTCCCTTGAGCTGTTGAATATTTAACCTAGGTACTCTAACACCAATTTAACTATGTTATGGAGTTTGAAATTGAAGTACATTATAGTATTTTTTTAATTTTTTGTTGGTTTCACCATGTAAGTCATATGGCAACTAGTGCAGCTTTTGATGGTGGATGATAGACCTCAAGTGCCTCTAAGGGCATTGTTTCAAGCACTAACGGGTACCTTGGTCGATCTTTCGTAAGTTAGCTCTGTGACGTCCATACATGAAGATTGTCTTACCCTAAGAAAGCTTTTGAACCCTCAAGTTCGTTCTTACTATTTGAACATTTGTAAATGCAACTTAACACAGAAAAACGTACTAAACGATAGTATTATCTTTTTTAGAAAGAAAACATCCCATCATGAAGTATGTGATTTGCATAGCATCATGTATATAATGGAATGACGCTGACCTAGAGCATATATAAGTGTTTATTGTTATCTGAGTTTATAGTTTCCATCGTGCAATTTTGAAGTGCTTCCGCATTCAAACTTTGTATGCAACTTTTCACTGATTGAAGTTTCATAGTTTACTTAATTAAGAAGAAATACCAAAAAAGTTAGAAAAAAAAGATTAATGTAAGTATAGCGATGGGAAATAAAAACAATGATAAAAGTGAGCGAGTAAACATATAGAAGTACATTTATTTAACCTAAAAATAAAACTTTTATAGTAGCTTTTTATCTTATTTCCTTAACTATTGATACAAATTATCAACAAATTAACAATTTTCAGTTCAAATTTCCTTACGAAACCAAATTCCGAAACTAACTCGTACTAGTATGATCTTATTTTGTAAGGAAACTAGATTGGGTTTTAAAGGGTTTCAGATAAACGTGAGTATATCCAGGTTTTGAACATTATAACATTGTATGACATGTTCATAATTTTGTTATTCCTGTCGGAGTTTTAACTTTTGGCGTAAAATGGATAGAAAGTAGTACTTTAATATACCTTAATTTATTGGTGGGTGCTAGGGTATTTATATATATACAGTCAAACCCGCCTGCAAAACCTCCCTTGGGGACTGAAAATGCTGGTATTTGTGAAAACTTGAATTTTTCAAGACAGGTAAAGTGTGACTTTAGTAAGCACGTTATATGTATTTAAAGGTTGTTTACAGTACGGGTCTGACTGCATAAGGGAGTTCGTCGCTTCTTAAGACAAGAGTAAATTACCAAGTAGTGTAACAAAAAACAAAACAAGATTATGTGGGATAAGGCCGTGACTTTATTATAAATTTTTAAACGAAAATTATGGCATATTGTAAATATAGAGCATGGTATATATGAAAATGATGAGGAAATATGAAGGACAAAGCTCCAGCTAAAATGCATGGAAGCAACATAGTAGCGCGAAGGTGCAGAAAACTATAAAAATAAGCGCAGAATATACCAGACCTAATAGGAAATTGTAGGTTCTAGTAAATCGCACTAATGAGAAACGAGGCAAAGATGCTCTCAGAGATCTCTATGACATGAGATGATATATCAACAAAAATATTCTTCCTAAGTTAAGTAAATACGAAATGAAACATAACACTAAGATCAAAATAAAATCCGATGAAAGTTAAGAAAGTCTTCAGCAAACAAACGCACAAAACAAAATAAAATATTGAAAAAATTGTTTTTAATATAATAATATATGCACAAACGGACCCGGTGCGAGGGAATGGTTATAGCAAACTATGCTACAATTAGTAATATATAATCCATCCAAGCGATGCGAGCCGGCTGCCCCAACCCTAACTCATTTCTAATTTTTATAATATTTTTATATATGAGGGGGGAGGTAGGGAGAATCCGAGGCTCTGACCAGCGAAAAGGCTCTCTCCACCCCCTGCTTTCCGAGTATTTACTAACATCAATGTTTCTAGTAGATAAAATAAATGTGCCAAACAGAACAAAAACAATATGAAAAAAAAAAAAACAAAAAAAAAAAAACAACTGGGTAATGTCCGTGAACTGTCAACAAATTATAAATCGATGAATTTCTTACAGAAATGTTTGTTATGTTTTTTTTTTTACAGAATAAATGACATTAAGACCATCTCCTCATTTTTCTGCAAATACTATGCCCGAGCTAATGGATGAAAACTTCGTGCTTTAATTTAAACCAAATTTAACACAAAGCAAGAAAGAACCATAAAGTACCAAAAAAAAAATAGTAACATTCGAAATGTTTATAGATAAATATATGCAGTTTAAAATCCAGTCGTTTCCATTCAACCGTATTGTTCCATGATGATTAAATGTACCAACAGAAGCATACTAGCACAATTGAGTTTACACTGACGCAGTGTAAAGAGTTTGTTCACCAGTATAACGTAGATTACCGAAGCGGCGTGACATGTTTGGCGCAGCAGTAGATTTGTAGCTCAGCAGTATGGTACACCATTATGGCCCTGAAAAAAAATTAAACTTGACGGCAGAAATATGTTTAAACAACAAAGATACGGTAATGGGAAGGGTGGGAGGGAATTTTTGTAAACGATCTGTCCTCTACGGATTTCAGATAAAGAATGTACTTGTCACTGCACTAAATTTCCCCATGAAAAACCCGTGGGATAAAAACTTGTCAGACTAGTATTTAAAGTGATACGGCTATAAATACAATTACAGGTGTTGATAAGCAATGAGGCGTTATGTTAAGCAAGACAATACCCACCAAAATTAAAAGTATTTACTTCTTAAAGAGAACATAAATTTACATAATTGTATAATTTAAACAATGTGATATGAGTGATTATTTTCCTTATATATTTTAGAATTTTATGTATTTTTCATCAAATCTACCTAGTAAAACCTTTCCTCTTCTGTGATGCTGAATTCACTATTCGTACCAGTAATTTTGCTTATTTATTTATTTATCTATAATTTATTTATCATTAGTATTAATGTGAGTTAATTCTGCTGTTCCTCGAAGATGAAAATAACTCCTGGTATATTAACTGCGAACAGTAAGTGAATGTAAATTTGTTAGTAAATATTGATATTTAAGGTAGTTCTGCACGTTCGAATTGAATTTTTTTCTACAATGTATTGTCCAATTTATTTGACCTGTCAAAAAATGGACCCGGCTTTCATTATATTCTGCTCGAGCCTATATAAGATTAACATGAAAGCCGGGAACATGTTTTGACAGGTCAATTAAATAGTACGATAGAATTTGATTAAACTCTGATTTTTCAAACTTTAGAATGTACTTGGAAAATTTAGCAAATAAAAAGATAGGGTCGTGTGCTTGATTTTTTTGCTAGACCGATTTGAAAAAAAAATGGACCTCACGCAAGATTTCATAATGGGGGCCTATGGGAAAATCATCATTTCCATTTTCGAGAATAGAAAATTTTCTACAATGTAGATTTTAATGAAACTTTTCACAGTTGTAATTTAACATGTGGCCTATAATGTGGTGAAATAAAATGTATAGGTCCATATGCTTATTTTTGAGATATTTGACCATGATTAAAGTGAACTGGACTTTTCACGCTAAGTTTGAGACATTATTTGAATTAATTAATGTATCAGATGCTTTAAAATCATGTTTTAACTTAAGAAAGATAGTAACAGTACCACAGTACAGGTTGTTATTAATTCATAATATAATTTTCATTTCCGTAGGCCGAATCCAGGGTTTATTCTACGTTTTCCGGATAAATGACATTACGCCATCACTTCCGGTTTATCAAACGTGCAGAACCACCTTCAGGTAATTGACCTGTAATGACATTTAGCAATTTTTGGGCAATTACGTATTCTCCGTATGTGCTTTCGGCATTCTTAGACTGCTATTGTAGTTCAAATAGTCGGAGAATAGGCCTCCGCAAACGGACATTGCCGACGGTCATCACGTGTCCATTACCTTATGTTTTATATCATAAACTGACAGATTTACTTACTTTCATGTGATTCACAATAGTGACAGACATTATGTATAGAAAGTGGACAAGGTGCAAACATCCTTAAATACAGTACGTGTCGGATGACTTGCCATATACATGCAATCATCTTGTGCAAAACGTTAAGCACTGGAATACATCGTGATAAGTCGTGTCGTTAAGGGTGATTCTGCTTTGCTATTACTTAATATATATTATTGCGTAATGCCGACCAAGGTTGTACGTAAGGAAGCAATCTAGGTCAAATGTTCACAAAACATTTTTGGTCTCCGCTGAGGTTTAGATTGAAATTTAAGTAGGAACGTTTACTAGAATTTCAAGATTAATTTCCATTTAAGACTGACCATCAGTTCTGAATAGTCACTTGGAAATATTCATTACCTTAACATAGTTCTAAACATGCAATTTAGGTATATATTACAAATGAAGTTCCATTACCAAACTCAGCTGAGACTGAAATTGCTTTGTAAACATGGGGCCAGAGGAAAAAGCATTCGAAAACCTTCTCGATCGATTGCTTAAAGGCTGACGTCGAATCACTAGGAGTAAGGCAATAAATCTAAAATGTGAACGAAGTATGAAAACTCATTGATTGGTTATAGTTAAGTATTGTTATTTACAGTTGACACATCTGAACTTGAATCTTCGAACTCAATTTCATATTTCTTACCCTGTTTCCTCAATCGGCTGGCTAAACGTCGTTGATTCACATAGTTCGCGCCCGTGACTACAAATTGAAAAGAAGGTTACAATGATGTATACTGCTGTCATTCAAGCTGGAAAATCGCCAGATGATATTCTGCTTCGCCAATAGGACTTTAAGACATGTTGAAACAAATATTACACTCACAACTTACTGTTTTCATTAAAAAGTATTCCTTTTTTTCTACAGATTTAATCAATATCTTTATTTCTAAACTAAATGTATAGTTATCTACCTAGCTTTAACAAATATAAATTATCCAAAAAGGTCCATTGGATGCTTTAAATACAGGCAAGCAAAATAACTGAAAATCGGTTCAAGGGTGTTGATGGGAAGTTATGAAATGTGCCATAAACAATCTCAAAAGAAACTCTTTTACAATATCAGTAAATGGATGAAATGAACAACAAGGTTCATAAATAATAACAACACTGAAATATACTATAGACGGGGGAATGATGTTGATCCTTTTTGAATGGACTATAATGAAATACTTTATAAACTGGCACTGCTTCCTTCCATGCAACAAATTGTTTGTAAACTAAATTTGACAACACAAAATCAGTCTACATAAAGTGGTTTGGACCTACTCAGTTTGTTTACTATCAACTGTTAATTTCTGCAAGACGATGACGCAAATAATGTATGAATACGAGAAAAATGAAGAGAATATTGTGGTTTTAAGTAGTAAAACATATATGACGAAACTAGACAAAGCAATCAAATGATGAAATACTATTATACACTCAGTTCCAAAAGAAAGTGTGCACTTAGTTTTCTGTTATTTTTTCTCGGTTATTTTCATGAAAACTTATAATATTTGGTACCAAAATTTAAATCATTTCGTAAACAAATTGGTGTGCATTTTAG
This sequence comes from Mercenaria mercenaria, assembly GCF_021730395.1. NCBI lineage: Eukaryota > Metazoa > Mollusca > Bivalvia > Venerida > Veneridae > Mercenaria > Mercenaria mercenaria. The sequence continues at coordinate 8,959,148 of NC_069378.1, forward strand.
ATTTTGAGTTATACCTGAGAGTGAGTGTATGAAAAAAATGAAACTAAAACGTCGGGGAATTTTTTGAAATCTTTAAACTTAAAAAGTGCACACTTTCTTTTGGAACTGGGTATATTAAGCAATTTGCAGATTATCTAGGATTTTATTCTATACAGCAACTAAAGTTAAAAGAATATTGACTAATGTACGAATTGTATGTCCTTATAGTTCTAGTAAATCAAAACAGCAAATGCGGGCGGGCGAGCATGGATGAAACTTCGGATGTATCTGTACTTTTCCGATTTGTGAAAAACTAACTTTATGGATTTATCATATTATATTTGTTAAATGAAAAGCAGGCAATAAACTACTATGACAGTTTCGAATGTTTAGGACATAGATATGTGGATGTTTAAATGTTGAGTTCTTCTCAACCCTGGGCTAGAGGGCGTGGACGGTAGCATGCATTTCAACTACCGTCCATGAACAGGCTCAATCAAACCGAGCCTGCAACATTTTCGTTTGTCGTGTTGAGCGGACTGTGGAGTTTCCACTTTTTCTTTTTTATTGTACATCCGACCAGACAGCACGTTACTGATATGTTGTAAATGACTACATGTACTTACCATAACGTGAGTACATATTCCTTATAGGAAAACAAGTCTAATCAGTTCCAATTGCGAAGCGCATTATCTTACTAGGAATAATAATTTTAGAAAACGTGTTACATAAAAACTGACAGATACTTACACTGGAGTTTTAATTTGAAGTTAGGATTCTTTGAAAATGTAAAATGGGTCTGACCTTAAGTAAACTGTTCGCAGCATAATCCGAAATGAATAAAACTAATGAAATCTAAGTGTTTGACAGTCATACTTAATTCTATACAGTCATACATTCTGATATTGACCCTCTTATGAAATAAGTGTATACTTCGATGCGTATTAAGTTTAACAGCTTTTACGAGAACACATACTTAAACTGCCTTTAACAGAAGTACTGAAGTAATTGTACTGTTAACGATCATTAATAATTGAACAAGAAACACATGTTCATCATAAACTTTTGCTCTCCATTACATTTTGAGTTGAAACAGTTCATAAAGTACCAGATTGACATTTAGATAAATAAATGGTTATGTAATTAAAAAATAACTTATAGCAAAAGAGTGCTTTGACACTATTTATGCACGATAAGCGGTTATACGTTGGGCGTGAACTTATTTGTACGACGTATTACCGCCCGAGTGTATAAATAGTGTTAAACATGGCTTTGCTACAAATTATTTCCATTCTAATATGCCATTAATCTAAAATAGTAGATAAAATGTAGTAGCGCCCTTTCTTGGTCGCAACAAAAACATTGACGTCACTGGACGTTAACGTGACGTCATTCTAACGTAAGAGTGTTTTAACAGAGAAAAACATATTAGAATAAATTAAAGATAACCAATACCCATCTTTTCCTTAAATGTCTTATCTTTAAATAATAACTTCAAATGTAGAAAATCAAAATGTATGTAACTTTACTAAATATATAAATTAAATGCGTTTGTAGAGCTACATTCATAATTAAATGGTATGCAGTAGCAAGTTACTGATAAAAACACTTACAGCTTTTAGCGGTAGAAAACAATTTTCATTTCGTTTAGCTATAGAGGTTTTAAATGTGCACTATTTCAAACTTTCTGCATTGTACTTTAAATACACATAAACATGTTTACATTAATTATGTGTATCAATTTTTCACATCCTTAACTATGAAATTTGAGTCTAGTACCTCTTTAAGATTAGTTTTATCGTACTAAATTTCTGCAGAACCTTGCTTTAAGGAATTCTGAACACAATTCTGAAGCCAATGCCGTGAGAAAATTCTTATTTATTTTCAAGATTATATCGAGTGATGTTGTACAAATTAATATTTTCAAGAGTATATTGCTTATAAGGGTGAAGAGGTGTAACGCTTGTGTTCAACACAAGTACAAGTCGTTTAATTTGTTTGTTTTGGATTTAACGCCGTTTTTCAACAATATTTCAGTTATGTAACGTAACAAGTGTTCCTGGATTCTGTACCAGTATAAACCTCTCCTCCGCAAGTAACTGCCAACTTCTCCACATGAATCAGCGGTGGAGGACGAATGATTTGAGAGACAATGTTTAATATCAAATCGTCACGGAGAACATACGCCTCGCCCAGGGCTCGAACCCGCGGCCCTGCGATCCGTAGATCTGCGATCTTCCTATTGAGCTAAGCGGGCGGGCCAAGTCGTTTAATATATTTAATGTTTTAATAGTTAGTCGCATACTAATTACTGGACGCATAATTATAATTTTGATACCTCTAGACTAGCGTATCCGCATGCTAAAATTAGTGAGTGCATATTGAAGAAAATGGTATCGAATTAAGTGTTTGTTTTTATACTGGATCACATCTGTAAACTCTTAACAGACCATTAAACATTATAAGTCTTTAATAATAAAAGAGAAACTTGTTTAATTACCATTTATTTTAGCTGCTGTGGTGTACCAACAACATTTAATAACAAACTGTTAATTATTATTATATCATTTTATGCATCAGAAATTGGGTAACCAAAACATAACACTTCTAATAAAGAATTCTTTTAGCACCGCATAGAAAACAAGAGTCATGATAGAACAATGATAATGTCTTATTAAACTGAGTAAATTTTAAGTGTCAAAATATTAATTTTTTGAAAATTATTTTGATTGAGTTGATTCACTCTACAACATTAGACAATGAAAAGTATATAACCCAATTGAATTTCACTGAACAAATTTTCTAACACAATACCTGATATTTAGATTATGTAAGTATACATTTAAGGTTCCAGTTTATAAAATGCGTATGGCGTAACTTTCTAAATTGTCCGTATTATCATACATGTACGCTTTCCTTTTTTTCACAGACTCGACCACATTTTAAAATATCACAAAACAAAAACGTGTTTCATTTTCAAAATAGCAAATATTGTTATTACAGGATATATTGGCTCTGTGCATGATCCAAATTTGCAAAATCATGTGCAAATAGCAGTTTACGATAACGTTGCAAGTTATTTTGGAAATGATATCTCATGCATAAAAACTCACGATACAGAAATAAAAACATACGAGGGGTGTTCAATAAATAACTGGAAAAGCGCTCTCATTTCTTCATGTATCATGAAAAATTAATGAAATTGTCATTTCTTGTAGTTACTTAGTTGATATTTCTAAATCAAAGTTTTGTTGGACACATAATAAGTAAATGCTAGTTTCCATGACAACGTCATGTGACGTCATCCGGTCCAATTTTGGGCAAATATTAACGGGAAATGTGAGCGTTACGCCAATGTAAATTTTTAATATGACATCATGATTGGTCAGGATATTGGTTTTGTTATTGATTGAAATTCAGTGTGTTGAACGGAGACATTGGATAACATTATGTGTCTTGAATAAAAAATAAAGGGAAAAGACAAATGCTGCATAAAGTGTAAGGGATAATGCTCTGAAGAAAACAACATTTTATCAGTGGTGCGTGAGGTTTAAAAGTGTTGAGGATAATATTGTTGATGACCTGCGGTTCAGACGTCAGAAGACAATAACGTTAACGTTCGTTCAAGTTTTTGAAAATTGAACAGTTCTTTTGATATGCATTAAACCAACAGGAATACCATATGAACAGTATTCATTTGTTTGTAGGAATGTACAGAAAATGCATTTAATGGGGAATACACTAAACTACGTGTAAGCAGGAGTTGTACTGATTAATTGTGTTTTACATGACAGCGTCGTCATATTGACGTTGGACCGCTTTAGAGGTAGTGACGTGTATGTGCTAAAATCTGTAATATGAATATTTGCATTAAATATGTTCTTATCCATCATATTTTTAAACTTTAGCAAAAAAAAAAAAAAAAAAAAGGACCCGAAATAAAGATACAAGAGAACTTTTCCGAGTATTTTATCATCCCCCGTATAATTAAAAACTGAATTTGTTTTCAATTTTTTCATGCCTTTATTGCCTGCACCAAGATTTAGAAAATAATTTTATTTCGGAATGTTTATACAGGGCTATAAAATGGTCTAATCTTAGAAAATGATCGGCCACACAAATACTCTCTTTTCAGAAAAATGTTTTGCCATTTTACAGTTTTTACTGCATGTTCTATAATAACCTTGACTTCTGTTTGTTTTGACAATCACTTTGATAATGCAAGTTTTTGTACTCAGTAGAAATAACCCAGAGCGCAATCCTAGTAACTTTATGATATTTAGTCGCATTTCAACAAAGATTGTTGTTGTACAATTGTTTATAAATTCTTATCAATGACAACGGCCGTGGAATGTATGGACGTGTAAACTCGAGTAGCATGATCATGTTCATAAAATCAAATGTCTTGTTACAAATGAACGCGAAATAATAACGCAGGGAAATCTTGACAAAAACACAATTATATATTAGATGCAATAATAATTTCTGTTTGATTTTCAAACAAATTTCAGTGAAAATTCAGTATCAACAACCACCTTTTTATGTAAAGTATATTTTCTTTAGTAACAAGAACAAAATATTTACATACAATCTTGTGAAAGTTTAAGAATTGGTGAGATATATTAAAATAATAAGAATTTTATCATTATATGTTTCTGTTTGGTTGAAAGTTTAATATGTGATTAATATCATACTGTTCATAACATTTTGGAATCCTATAAATTTTTATAGTGGAATGCTGCCCTATATTGTGGCGAAGACACAGTACAATTCAATGGCATTGTTATTTATATTTCTGACTTCTTAGCTGAAATCTTTACATAAACAGAAGTAATTCATAAGACAATCAGTATGAATAAAATATTGAATGAAAAACGACTCATTATAAATATATTTGAGCCGTGCCATGAGAAAACCAACATAGTGGCTTTGCGACCAGCATGGATTCAGACCAGCCTGCGCATCCGCGCAGTCTGGTCAGGATCCGTGCTGTTCGCTAACAAGTTTCTCTAATTGCAGTAGGCTTTGAAAGCGAACAGCATGGATCCTGACCAGACTGCGCGGATGCGCAGGCTGGTCTGGATCCATGCTGGTCGCAAAGCCACTATATTGATTTTCTCATGGCACGGCACATTTAATGTTTATCTTTATATTCTAAAGAGGTTAAACTGTGTGAAATAATTTTAAGTATCATTAAAATTTTGTGAACGGTGTTTGTAAGGTTTTAATTACTTTTTAAGTCCAAATATACCAATATAAAACACGTTACGTACATTTGTCATACTTTTACATTCTAAGAAAAGTACTGCAAATCAGTTAACTCTGTTCATGTAGTTGTAGAAACCGTACAGCTCTCAACGAGAGCTATATAAACAATAATGTTTCTTTGGTCCTTTTGACACTTGTTTTCCCGCAATGGAATTTGGCACTTCCAGTTCATATATATGTGTATATATATATATGTATTCTTCTTGTAGTTGGCATCAAACAGGATTTAACTGCGGAACAGGTGATACTTAAAGATTTCCTACAAATATTCTAGACCAGTTTCATTCAGAAAAAGGCAGGGCAAAGGAAGTGCAATGTAACATTTAGCATAATATTCAGTAACATGTAACACCCTGTTGCTAATGCTGTTACCATATAAATGTCTTATTGTCATTGTTGACTGAAAATATTTACCCAATAGTAATTTTATAGGATATGATCGTTATAGTATGAAATTTATTTTCAATATTTTATAACACATGAAAAGCGTCTTTATCATTTTGTTGCAAGAATGTATTCATGCTGAAAATGTATGCAAAACATTAAGATAATGTGATATCATTACAAGATAAAAGCTGGAGAAATCTGTTCCTACTACAACTAGCACATGCTTCACACTTTATATTTGAATATGCACATTAAGAAAAATGCCCTGATCCACGGAACTATTAAAAGTATTTCAATATTGTCATAAAAGTTATAAATGTAGAAGAAAAATGTCAATGGGATGTTATTATTCTGCTACAAAAGTAAATGTCGAGCCGCCGTTATGAGCCATGAGTGCAGCCATGCTTCTAAATATTTTGAATATGTTTTTATAAGATGGTTTATGTACTACATATCTTATGTTTGAACGTCTTAATACTTAATGGTCACATATCAACAAAAGACAGACAAAAATGATGCGTCTTTTAACCTTATTCAGAAACGAACTTTAAATCGAATGTGCTATTATTTTGCGTGGTTGTGTTCTATATTCCCAAAGGATCCTCTCCTACCATGACAGCCCGGTCTTTAAGGGCGGTGTGGCAGCTGTAAAAAGTCTCCTCGTCTCTTTGTTCCTGGACTAAGTGTTGTTATATATTCTGGTCCTTTGCGATCATTTGGTTTTACTGTAATAGAGTTCCGTTTAAGCCGCTGCTAGGTGGCATGGGAAGTATTGCATATTCTTTACCTCTCATGAACAGACTCACCCAAATCGAGTCTGCTATCATTTTGCTTGATTGCTTCCGTAGGACTTTTTCGCAGATTTTTTCATATCACTATATATTGAATATTAAAGTCTTTAAACGTTTTTCATTGGAAGGAACTGATAACCTATGTATGAAAAAGCAGGCTCCAAATGTGAAGTTTGAAATGGATAGACGAGTAGTTAAATATTTGTCATTTATTCCCTCTAAACATTTTCTTTCATGATGTAATAGTGTTTGTCACATTTGATATCGTAATGTATATACACATTTATAAGAATGTATTTGCACCTTTTGTGTATCGGTTTGATGAGACTCCTGTGGAAATAAGATATACTTCTCCCATAATGCAAAGTATCCTTTTAATCTAAATCCTAGTATGATTTTCTCTGTTAAACACTCTTACGCTAGAATGACGTCATGTTAACGTGCAGTGACGTCAATGTTTTTGTTGCGACGAAGAAAGATCGCTACTGTATTTTATCTACTGTTTTAGATCAAGGGCATATAAGAATCGAAATCATTTAGAGCAAAGCCGTGTTTTAACACTATTTATACACTTGGGCGGTAATACGTCGTACAAATAATTTCACTCGGGCTTCGCCCTCGTGAAATTATTGAGCCCAACGTATAACCACCCATCGTGCATAAATAGTGTTAAAGCACCCTTTTGCTATAAATTATTTCTTAGATCGTGCACGTTAATTTGAAATGTATAAACAAAATACTTAAAGCTGCACTTTTTTTTGCACAAGATAATTAAACATACTGAGAACATGGTAGCCGAGAAGCTGAAACAAGCAAGAACATAATTAATAACTGTCAGATAATTTAAATAAAATGGCAATTCCTTATGTAATCACTAGGATACGACGAGTGTTACGAAACCCACGTCAAAAGTTGATTGTAAATACAGCTCTCTGTAAAAGATCTATCAGATCTGTCAGGTTGAAGGTGATGAAAGATTGGCACAGTTCAAGTTTAAAGAGTTATTGCATATCCTGGAATAAATGTGTTACTGACTGGTGCTTGAAAGAAGAAAACAGGGCAGTTGTAGGATGCACGGTTTTATTTAAAAGTATGATTTATTCAAGGAAACTTCAAATTGATTAAAAATATATATTGTTGAGATATTCTAGTATTCTGAACACAATGCTTCGTCGTTATGAAGTAATTCAAATAATTCAGAGAAGATACAGAAACACGGAGATGGGTGACATTAACACTATATATCTATCATTGTTGCCATGCTTCATATTTATTTATTTTACACTTATCTCTATGATATTCTTTAATCAAATATTCAGTCCGGTGGTGGATACAATTTATCAAGCTTTATTTCCATAACCTTACAATTCATTTACCACTTCAAAGCTTCTTATCTCTCTCTAGAAAATTGATAAGAAATATGAGAATGCTGCGGTCGTCCAGTTATTACTGGCAGTACCTACATTGGTCCAGACAAGTATCCATCTGATGAATGAAATCACATGAACGAATACAAATTCGCCTTTGCCAGACATTTATGTATGTTTTCTTTTTTTTTTGCAAGAAATAATACTCATATTGTAAACATTGTGTCTTACATCAAATTTATAGAGATGCATTTTACAAAAGAAATATTTACGATGTCAATTAACTGGGTTTAAAAGTAGGTTCAATTTATCTGAGCGTGCTAGTGTTCTTTCCTTATTTGACATTCTTCCTTAGAATCCTTTAGCTGTGAGAGACAAGTCGACTTAGGTCATGTAGTCATTAACAGTTCTCCATTTCGATTCAGCATCGCTGTTTAACATTATAACAGTAAGGTTCTATAAACTCTAACTTGAAGAAAAGCATTTGTATACTTTCACGTAAAATAAGTTACATGGCCAATTATCTACATGATCTTAGTTTCGAATTATGGGGTCTGCAATCTACATGGTGAAGTCTTGTGAAGTCGTAGCACGGCTATGTGAGAGGAAGGAAGGAAGCTTTGCAATTTCCTAAGACAGAACCAGTCAGAATTGAATTATTCATTATTGTGTGGTTTATTTCACGCTATTGGTCACACCATAAATTGAATACCTGTATTCGTCATCAAGATAACAGGCATTCACTGCAGCTACTGTGTTAAACACATTATATATATATTTCTGTGGAGCGTTTGATCAGTCGCAAGTTTTGGCACTGCGTAGAACAAGCTGATTTTATCTTAACTAAGCTTGCATGAATTCATAAGTTTAACTGGAAACTAATTAAATCAGATGAAAAGTTGCTTTCAGCTTTGAAAGAGGTAGGTAGTAAAATTATATTTTACAGTAAACGTCGTTAATAATATTTATTACTTATTCAAACTGCACAGTGTATGTATTATTGTATTCTATTAAAGCGACTGGTTAATATATTGTAAGCGATTTCTTTCTCTCAACAATCCATCAAATGTGTATACTGTAAAAGTAATCAGTGGTACAAACGTCTTTGTATATGATTTTGCAAGTTATACTAATAAATAACTGAAAATATTGTTCAGAAGAGAGTAAAGCGTTGCAACGAATTTTAAATAATGGAGAAAATCAACATTTATTTTGTCAATTTTATCAATATCTCACACAATCGTTTTCATTCATTTTATCATTTTTTAGTGCAGTATATACATTTTATGCCAAATGTGGTGGAAAAGAAAATGTTTAAAAATTTCACCTTAAACTTGATCCAATCATTGATTGATTAAGTAATTATTAATTTTATCATTTGGCTTTCATTGTTATCATTATCATCATCATTATTATTACTACTATTGTTTTATCTTTATTACTTTTATGGTGACCAATATAACAATATTTAATAAAGGACTGTCATAATCTGTTATCACTATAATAAAAATATATTTCTTAATTAAATAAATATCTATTCTTGACATGAGAAATGTTAACCTGCACATATATTAATTCCATGACGTTTTTACTTTTACCCTTAGACTACTTCAGTAATATTTGGATTAATTTCAATATTATCTAAATGAAAAATAACAGGACAACTAAAAATTTCTAATGTTTGAAAATAAATGTCGTGAATGTCTATTTCATTTTTCTGTCATACAAAAATATATTACTTAGTAAAACGAATAACAATTCAGTCTTCAATAATGCATAGTAGATTTATGTGATATCCCTCGTAAAGATGAATATTGCATGATGACGCAATTTGTATGAAATGTGCAGAGACAGCATTAAAATTGAAGCTTTTGTCTCTACGTATACAACCAACCATTCAATATCAATTTGATATACAACATTTATCAGGCCTGACAAATACATTTTGTTTATATTCAATTTCCTGAAAACTTTTTGATAATGGTTGTGAAATGCTAGCCTGGTCAGCGCAATATGTATAACACAATACCATGTATTCGAGCAGATTCTGATAATTGACTAACCCTTAGTCAAGTGATTCTGCCTTTGCGACAAATGCAGACCAAGATCAGCCTACACATCCGTGCAGTCTGATCATGGTCTGCACTGTTCGACATTCAGTCAGTATTTTTTTAACAGTTAATGGTACAATCTAAATTGAAAGCTGGACAAGTTCATTATAGAAATTTAGCAGGTTAAGGGCTAAAGACAATAAGTCTAAGTTTATTTGACATCTATCTCTGATGCTTGAGTGGAATTTGGGGAGAATATACCTGAGGTGAATGTGAAAGAAATGTAAGTGTTTCTTTATTTATATGTGCATTCACCCCTTGAGGTAAATATACTAGTTCCAGGTCTATGAATACTAGTCGGGTTAGATCTGTGTCGTACATAACTGAAACATTTTCACATATGAAAACCACAACAACAAAAATTTGGGTGAGAAACTAATCAATCCTATAACAATTGACAAATAATGTTAAACATGCATAACAGATTGTAATAGCATTATTAATTTTTTCTCTTACAGATATTTGTGTAACACTTCACACAGCAGCTGTATGGAATTGCTCTCCCGAGATTCTTACATACCGATGTACTGATTGTATATAAATATTTATTTTATAACGTTTAACCCTCGGAGCAAAATCGGAGAAACTGCAAGAGACATTCACCAGACAGACAAAATACCTTTGATTGATGAGGCTTGTTCATTGACTAGAACTTCAAAGACGTGGATACTTTCAACAAAAGTTTTTTTTACTGTTTAGTAGGGTAAAAGGAGGAATCAGTGTCATAACTTAGTAATAAAACAACGGCGATAATATGGCTTTCTTTAATTTCTTCATTTTATTAGTGGTCATTATTCTTGAGATAGGCCTTCTAAGTGTAAAAGGATTTGTACTGCTGGAGAGGAATACATTTATTAAGAATAGAAATTCGGACTTGTCGCCCGAGGCACACATTCCAGACCACGTCGTACCCCTGACGTAAGTTTCATTAATTTTAAAATTTGAAACATATTTATATTAACTACTAACTCTCATTCTTTGCATTATTATCTTCAAGGCCAATGATGGGGTATTTCATGCGTTGATGTTTCTCCTGATGTAAAGCAATCTTCTTGAATACGCTGCTATCAAGGGATATCATTCTCTTGATAAAATTACAAAATATTTGAATCTCTTCCTGTCGACAAACTCATATCACAATCAACGTTGTACATATTCTGCCAATCAGAAGAAATGATAATGATGTTGTTGATGACACTAGTGATTACAACGAATTGCCACAAGAATACTGATTTAAAATGTACTATACTAATCTTTCACTATCATATTTTTTATATAAATCTAGAAAATCTTGAACATGGCTATACATGTATAATATATAACAATCAGCGTATGTAGGACTGCAGCAAATCATTTAATAAATATTTTAATAAAAGTAAATTACAGTTCATATATATTCACCCTGTGCTTATTTATACATTTATTAGTGTGCAGTTTTTCCAACCTCGAAATTTTTTCTGTTAATATACACAAATATGTTTTACATGTTTATAGATACCGTGTACTGTTTTTGCTCATCTTTTCAAACAATGAAATTTGAGTAAAGTATATCTATACTGTAAACATATTGTGAAAGCAGCTGTGCTTAAATTTAGATAGATTCGGTATATTAATATGGTTTTCATCTAATTTTAATTATGAAAACATATACACGATCAATTGCGTATATTGTAACAATATATATAAATCTACACTTCAGAACTATCCGACATTACGCAAGGCATGGTTTATGTGGAACTTTCGAGGGAAAGCGGCGTTTTTACAATGCTATGAAAACGAAGTTTTGTGGTATAAGCTGTAAGTATACAAACATTAAATTTACTTCCGTTGATTTCGTAGATAATTTCCATTTGTGCATTTTGACAGTGTAATGATTACAGAGCAAACGTAGGCACTACAACCTGTTAAAAACACGGTTATTAATTCGTAAACCAATGTAATTTACAGTTAAAATTCGCTCTCCAAAACTTCCATTTAACTTCGCTGTATGTCATCGATTCAAGAAAACAGTTAATTCGTTCTAGATACACACTGAGGGTGAACTGAAATAACAGATATATCTTCCTACTTCAATATACAGTAAATATTTATCTTTTCTTATTTTTCAGTGTCAATGATTCAGGATGTTGTAATAGATCTTTGCAGGCATAAAAAACACATGCTTGACAAATGGGTCAAAGAATTATTTGATACGGACAGTAAGCGTTTTAATCATATTTTATTCAGTATTGTAAATATGAAAACATAAAACTTAAAAAATCGCAGCAAACTTAAACTTATTTATTTTTTTTTAACCAGAAATATTAGTTTATCATATTTGACGTAAACTATATTTGACGTAAACTATATTTGACGTAAACTACAAAAATGTAGTTATCTCAAAGTTTAAGCAAATCCGAGTGCCATTGTAGTGGTTATATCCTAATTTTGTTCTACGTGCAACAAAAACACGTGATATACAGATTCAAATAATCTATTATAACCTTATGTGTGTGGTTAAGTAACTGATTGATTTTCATTTCAGGAGATGGTTATATATCTCATTTCGAGAAACGCCATTACACTTGAGTGATTTCAATATTCCGAAAAATAACTATCACTTGTGAAAAACCACAAAGAACACTTGGTTAACCAATCGGCAACAAGTTGTCTGAAGCAGTGTACTTATGCGATATATGCATTCCTTCTTTAAAGCGTATGTTTTACATATACTTAAAAGACCATAGGAATTCTGTAAATGTAACTTATGTATAAATTAATGTCAATGATACTTAGCTGACCAATCATCCATACAGACTTATATCGAAATTGTGCTTTGTAAAATGTCAGTGCTTGAGACATACATTCCTATAAATTGTATATATTGTTTTGTTATGTTAAGTGAACTTGTCGATGTTTGAATATATTTTGCTATATTTTTTGTACTGTTGTCTGATAGAGACAAGAAAGAAGGTATATTAACTTTTTTAAAACTTTAACCCTTACCCTGCTAAATTTCTATAATGAACCCGTCTATCTTTTAATTTGGACAGTACCATTAACTGTTGAAAAGGATGCTTACCAAAAAGATACTGACTGAATGGCAAACAGTGCAGACCATGATCAGACATGCATGCATGCATGGATATGCAGGCGGATCTTGGTCAAAGGCAGAATCACTTGCCGCCAGCAGGCTAAGGGTTAATTACACTTTCTTGATACTTGTTATACATGTTATTTGTGGCACACATTGTAGCTGTGTCGTATTTTATATATACACCAAAACTGCTTTCGTTTAATTTACTTTATTTGTTATTTATTATTGTAAATATTTTACAACCATATACCTCAAGAACAATCAGTATTAATATGTTTTTCGTTGTAAAGTGCTTAACTTTTTAAAGCTTGCCGTCCAATTTTGTATTCTTTTTGAATTTGGAATAATAAAATGTCAACAACGTACGATGGATTTTCTGTTTTGTTTTGATGACAAATGAGATGCTTCTAACCAAGTACAGTTGAGGAAGTGAAGGATATAAACATTAATTGAGCCGTGTCATGTGAAAACCAACATAGTGGGTTTGCGACCAGCATGGATCAAGACCAGGCTGCGCATCCGCGCAGTCTGGTCAGGATCCATGCTGTTCGCTATTAGTTTCTCCAATTCCATTAGGCTTTGAAAGCGAACAGCATGGATCCTGACCATATGCGGATGCGCGGATGCACAGGCTGGTCTGGATCCATGCTAGTCGCAAACCCACTATGTTGGTTTTCTCATGGCACTGCTCAATTATTTTACAGAAACATTTTAAGAATGGAGTGAACCGATCACACAGAAATTTTCATTTGATATTTGTAACACTTTAGTTTTATATAAATTACTCGCTTTTCTGCTAACAAGAATGGTTTATATCTTTGACGGGTAGCTTTGAACGCAAAGCCACAAACATAAACATCTGTAAGAATGTAGGAGTTTGTGCAGCATGTGTGGTTCTGAACGGACTTTTGGCATTTGCCACTTATACCGTATTGTTGCTTATTTTGCTTTCATTTGAGTGAAGTGTTGTACATTATCAACTGGTTTAAACGTTCCTGTTGCGTTTTACCATTGACCGTTCCAAGGAGTCCCCACACTTTTCCTTTGTCAGCAATGTGTACATGTTGTTTTCCTTTTATACCGCCTTGGTTGCCTGGTCGTTTAGCGCCCATTTTGAGTGCGTGCGGAAAGTCGTGGACCCACTACCTTGCTGCATCGTACTAAAAACGTACAGAATGACACTAGTATCTTCCTCGTTTGAATCTCAACCTAAAGAGGATAGTTGTAAGACTTGTCAACCGATGTCAGTATAATGTGTAAGGCGGGGCATCAGGTCACGTGTCTACGGCGTGATATTCCAAGAGTTAGCACTATAAAGTTGGACATTGTACTCACTGCTACTAGTTGTTTACATGACTGACAAATTGTTGAAAAAGACACTTAACCCGAACAAACACATACAACCTTCTTCTTATTGCACATGTATTTGTTTTGTGCATACAGAATTTCAGTTCCTCAGCTTGTTATTTAATTGATATAACTTAACAAAAAGATGTAGTAAGACATAAATCCAGGGAATAAATTGGAAATCTACAACAGAGGCTGGACGCTATATTTTGAGTCTAAATCCTTAGAAAATTTCTAAATGCTGTATATGCAGGCAGCTAGGAAAACAGATATAACAACACTTTATTAATTTCGCTCACTTATCAAACCATTTGATGACTAAATGAGAATTTGCCGAGAGAGTCATTGTGTCTGAACTAAAGTGCTATGTTCCTTTCTGCTTTTGTAAAGATAGCAGAAACAGCAATTGCATTTCCAGTATTCGCTACAATACTTATCTGTCACAGACATTTTGAATTACGAGGACAAATTACCAATGAACAAAAAGAAAACAAAAAAGTGAATAAAAAGAAATACCATACGTTAAGGTTGTTTTATTTTTTGTTGTTGTTAAAATTACGCTACGGGGTTCCATGATAATCTGAGAGGTGATTGATGAGTTGTTTAATCAAAGGATCATTGCTACTTTCATGTTCTTGAAATCATTATAAGATATTAGTCATTCCTTTTGTATTTTTTTGCCAAACTTTCATTTGGCGCACCTGTTTTTCATGAGCTATGATTACTCATAGTTATAAGTGAAACAAATATATATATTACCAATCCTTTGTTAAAATGATTTATTTAAATATCACCATTTGGCTTTCTACTTGTCTTATAAACATTGTTTTACAGTCAATTCTACCATACTTTATGACTCTTTGCCATTTTTTGTGATGAGCCGACTGCTATCGCTGGCGCTTTTTATACTATGTTAGATGCACAAACGAATTTACGTAACGGCGCAGCAGACCACACATGCTGATATGTAAAGAAAAATATCTTACATGCATTCAACTGCTGGCAAGCACGTTATTACACTATTTAGTGTTGGTTTAGAACTGAATCATTGCGAATAAATTAGGATGACATAAGGGTAAAATGGGGGAATGTAGATATATGCAAATGTTCTTCGCTGTTCGTGAGAGCCACAGATATAGCGTCGTACTTATAGAGTAACATGTTATTACCCGTGTGTGTGGTGTCTCAGTTTTAAAATTTAGTCGTTAAATTAAGACAAGATGGAGACGGCCAACGTATGATATATAAAAGTGGAAAAGAGAGTTAATATTTTACGTTATAAATATGATAATTATGGAATGACAATAAATTCCATGTTAATATTTCGTCAAGCGTCTTGGACGTTTCGGAAATGATCTACAACGGCTTTCGAAAGTAAAAGAGGCTTATCTGCTTCTCCAGGCATTTTTACTTCTCATCTCTCTACTTCACACACTCATATCTACCCCTTTCAGACTTTTGTATTTTGCACGTAATTGAAATATACTTGTTGTTGGATTTTTGTAGTAACCCGTGTGCTGTATTTTTCCTTTAGAGTCTTTTTGTTACGGGCTTACTTTGCGATGCATGGTTCTATACTTGTGTTTAGGGTGCTCTGTGCTTCCGGGAAATCTACCTTTACCTTTAAGTTTTGATATCTATCAATATTTGATACACAGATTTTGCAACGTTATAATATATCATACATATTTTTTTAATGAAGATACTCTTATGCTTTACCCAAGCGGTTGCTGAGCGAACTTAAACTTGTCTACGACCATCTGGCGTGCAATAAGTACATACTATTCGTTACAATGTTCCTAACCCGATGGTAAACGTAAGGAGCAGAGACGAAGAATGATGCGTATTATGCAAAACAGATTGAAGTAGCATGACATGCAGGCAATATAAAACATATATATTTGTATTATTTTTACATACATAAATCATTAAATGCCATAGGAGAAAACAGATTTAAAATCTCATATTAGAAGCAATATATCATATATCAAGTTAATTCACATTAGCATACAAATGATTTAACTTTGATAACTTGTACAGTTTAAGCGCGTTTTCGTTTTTTTTCCATATAGCTTAATTAACCATGACATGTTTTACATTTTGTAGTGTGGTTATCATATGCTAATATCTTCTGATTCGGTGAAGTGATTATGATTATTATGAGAAATAATTGCCCGATTGTTTAATACCTGCCAATAATATGCCCACTTGTTTGTTGGATATGCACCTGCTACACACACATCTTGATTACGATCAGTCCGATAGCTTCTTATTATCAAGGCTAATTTTTTATGTCTAGAGAACCTCCTTTATGTTAGGTTTTTTAGTTTTGTAGTCCACAGATCATTGGTCTTCAGAACATATATAGGAAATTGTTCGAATCAAGTGAGAGAGGCTTTCTAAAGAGTCCGATGTGTTTGGGTATATAATGTTATCTTTGATAATATCATCAGTCTATTTTAATGAGGTCACAAAACTTTTTCTGACCTTTTTTCACAAAGCTTGTTGCAACTTTGTTGCTGAAATTCGTATTTAGATATCAAAAAATGAAAACTGAAATAAAGGAGAATTTCTACTGTTCTATTTTTACTTTCAATCTGAAAAAGGCAATTATTTGAAATTTGCGGCTTTTACTGCCGAAACAAGGTTCTAAAAAGTAAGCTTTGCGGCTTTATAAAAGGAAGTTAAGAAGCAAAAATGCAGCCTAGCAAACTGAAAGCATACTAGGTGTGACTGATTCTGTTCTCGGAACTAGAGAGGCGTGAAACACTCCTCATACCCCATAACCATCAGTCAAATTAAGGGCATCCAAAAATGTTTGTGCATGCATAAATTATCAGTTGTATCACGTACTATCTCATCTAAATAACTCATTTCTCGAAGGTGGAAAAAAACTTAGAGCAAAAATTATCAGAACGATAATTATCCACAGCGTTACTCAAAGGAGATATATCATAAATAGCAAGAAGGAAAAAGCACACAAAATCTTGTTTCTCAGTTTTACATTTCCTCATTATTGTGTTTTTAACATAAATTCTGTGGTGAATAAACGTTCCTAGCCAATGCAAAAAGGGCTGCAAAGAAAATGGAATACAGTTTTCAGCATGAATCAATTGTTTTGTGGCATCTTAAAATTCCTTGATTTTTTACTTAATTTTTTTTTGTCTGTCTGTTAAAATATTTTGATAACAATACACAGACTTCACATCTTCGGCTTATCTGTGACGTCAGGGAACAATACTACATCACTTATGTGTAATACTTAGTAAGTTGCGTTTATCAGAAAAAACCGTTTAAAAACTGACAAAATGTCTGGTCAACTTCAAAGTCTACCACAAACTCTTACCGGAAATCAATAAAATACATGCAAGATAAATTTTTTAACGTGGTTTGAACAATTTAATTCAGAACAGCTGACCTTCCCATACGCGAGATCCACGAGGATACAGGTTCGTATTATTTAGTATCATGCAAGTAGAGGGAAAAGCTGTTTTTATATCAAACAAATCAAAGTATAGTCATAATGGCTACAAATATGTAGCTCATTATTGGAATAAAATGTTACACAGCTAGTTTTTTTTGCGTACAGAATACTTTTTCAATGTACATTTTAATGAAATTTCTCATAGATGTAAATTTACATATTGTCATTCATTTTGGTCAACATTTTTGTACTTCTATTTAACAATCAGAAAGAAGAAAACGTTCACTGTTTTTAAGAGCTGGAGTGAAAGTATATCAACAGATATTTTTATAATCTAAATATTTACATGTGACATACCAAATAATATTTGAGAACGCAAAGTAAATGCAAGCGCTTGGGGTTGTTGTGAAAGTTTTGAAACAAGGATCTGAACTATGTAGAAATGAGCCGCGCCATGAGAAAACCACACATAGTGCCTTTGCGACCAGCATGGATCCAGACCAGCCTGCTCATCCGCGCAGTCTTGTCAAGATCCATGAAGAAATGGTGATAAAAAGTGTCTCAGAACCGTTTGCTTTTTTCGAAAATTTGAGCTGAATCTAGATTGGTGGATGACCGTTTCTGTTTCATCCGACTTCTATTACCTCAGGTAAAATTTTAGACACGACCGTCTACACGGAGCTAGGAAAATTGATTCAAGTATTCAAGTACATCGCAATTACTCGTCCGAAAGGAATCTTTAGTTATATAAACATCATGAATAACATTTTGAATATAAATCTACCTTCTTTATTAAAAATGTAACCGGGTCACAATACGAAACTTGCCCCTGCAATTGTAAGCGAAACTTTATTTATTTTGTTTGGTTGCATTCAAAGGGGATCTTCTTTCACTTTTATTCAATGTTTTAAACAGATACAATTTTTGTCATATACATATATTATGAAATAACCAGTCACAAAATAAATAAACTTTATTGTTTTCAAACTTATGCAAGTTTGTTGAACCGATTTCTTTTCCAAATAATGTTAATTTACGCAATTAAGATGCTAACCCCATTGTCATGTTTTCTTAATCAATTTTATGCGGATGTGTTAGCTGTTTAAAAATATCGTTAGAGAGTGGATTCATCACTATCTTATCACGAATTAGGAAATCTATCTGAGTGATATCTGTTAGCATCCTCAATAATAATTGTATTGGTTAGATATTTGAAACAACTAGCATAACCACAGGACAGTGGCCAAACGATACCTTTTAAAATATCTCTGTGTGTTTTACAAACATGTAGTCTGAAAGTGTACACTATCAACGTCATACAAGATATCATATACATCGGGGATTATGATCTACTCTGAATCTTTGAATGTCTTGGTTATTGGTGATAGGACAAACATCTATTTATTTTTTATCTATGACTTATTATCTTTTTCGTGACACCTGGGATCGAGATGTCTTTTTATAGTCGGCATTTCCACTCATTACATCAACCGCAACCGCTACTTCGAAAAGAGGAACAGAATTGTTCATTAGTCAACCCAATAAGGAACCAGATAAGAATAACATTTTAACAAAGACCTCCGACAGATTAACAAAAAGTTACCTTAGTATTGCAATTTTGATCTGAAAATTGCAAAAATAAAATATCTATAAAAAGTAAATATGTTTCCGGATCCAAAAATACTTTTTGTAAAATAAGTAACATGCAACATGCATTATAATGATCTTAGAAGCCCAATCCATCACTTTTATCGGTAAATTTATGGTTGTAAAGTAGCATATGATAAAATAAATTTCACCAAGGTAATTATTTTGCACGCAGTTGTGTATATTATAATCTTCAGAATAAGTGTTTTAGTCAAGGGGAAACGGTCGATGGTATAGTACCAAATTACTGTAGAAGTTGAATAGTAATACTTAATTGAAATATTGAAGCTGCTATATTGATATTTTCTTGTCATTTAGAATGTCAATATGTTGCCGTTAAAGGAAATATCCGCACATGGATTAATATTAAGTTGGCGATAATATACAACATTGTACGTTAGTTTGTGAACATCACACTAAGGTCCCAACTATTGACCAAATTGAAAATTATTCTGACTAGATCGTAACTGAATAACATGAAACAAAGATTTCTGCACGAATATGAAAATGTAGAAGCATCATCATTGTATAAGCAAGAATTTAGTAACTTTCAGCAGCTATCAATTCTATATAAATATAAGTATCAACATATGTATTTTACTAACTTCCTACTAGCTTGCATCAGTAAAGCATCAAAGCTTAAAATAATATGAGCCGTGCCATGGGAAAACCAACATAGTGGCTTTCCGACCAGCATGGATCCAGACCAGCCTGCGCATCCGCGCAGTCTGGTCAGGCTCCATGCTGTTCGCTTTTAAAGCCTATTGGAATTGGAGAAACTGGTAGCGAACAGCATGGATCCTGACCAGACTGCGCGGATGCGCAGGCTGGTCTGGATCCATGCTGGTCGCAAAGCCGCTATGTTGGTTTTCTCATGGCACGGCAAATATGTATTTTTATCGGATTACCTTTTCTATTTCATTACGATTTGCTTTAATAGATATAGATATAAGCGGGGTAGGCGATTTCATATTACTACGGGTACGCGTATGTGCGTATTTAACAGCGGAATAATTATTTGTATCAGTATCGTCTGAAGTATCAAAGTACTAACATTTTAGCCATACGAGATCCATATATAAATCCTAAACCTTCAAGTTTACTTTAGTAGATAGGCGTGCAACATACAATTTGGTAGGGCCTTCATGGTTCAGTGGTTAAGTTCACTGACTACAAATCCCTTTCTCCTTACCACTGTGGGGTCGAAACCTAGCTTGTGATGTAGAATCTTTTCAAGTTAAACAGGGATAAGATGAGGCAAAACTAAAAGTATTTGACACCACACCATGGAACATACATACAAGAGTTGTATGGAGGGATAGTTTATTCTATTCTGATATAATTTGATACCCGACCTAATTGTAGTATTTCGAAGGAAAGCAAATCTTGGAAAACAGAATCCAAAAACATAAACGATGAAGCAACATTTCACATGTTGTCATTAGTGCGCATTTAAAAAATAAGATCAAAAGATAATTCTATTTGAAATCCTAAGAATAACGTTTTCTTTTTCGCCAGATACATTTCAACAAAACATGACGCATTTAGTATCAGTCACTTCTCTAGAAACGGCATTGTTTATACAGTACACAGACAAAAAAAAGATTATTTGGATACAGTCACAATCTTAAATAACATGATTTCTGAAATTGGTATAAAACGACTGCTGCGGAACATTTTAGAAGCCTACCATATTTGAGTCTCTGTTCGAATTATGCGGACACTTTATTAAAATAAGTTATTATAAGTATTAATCCGCCCTATTCCCGGATAATTTTCAAATAGAAAGGAAAAACTTCCTATTAACGCAACTTCGGTTGAAAAAGGTGGCAAGGTGGCGTTTCATGAAACGTATTTCACACAAAAACTCTTTATAATACGATATACCTGGGATATTTAAACCTTCATACAGTAGTCCAGCCTAATGATGTTTGTCGTTATTTTCATAACCACAATAATTCAATTTTAAATAGTTTAAAATCTTCATAAAACGTGATATAATACCGGGGACTTACTCAGGGATTTTTATCACAACTTTAACAAAACAGCGATATGACTTGTCGTATGTATTAAATGTCGATTTCATACGTTTTAATGCGTATTACATGGCACATTCATTGTTTGTTTGTTTTGGGTTTAACGCCATTGTGTGTGTATATATAATCCTTGTAATGTCACAATGCTTATGACAATTTTGCATGCTGTGAGACAATCATAAGCAGCTATTTGATTGGCATTTCAGACTACATGAATTGATATTATATACCAGCGCATATTTTATGCGAACAAACCGACTGACCATAACGGGGTCAAAACAGAATAACTTTAGTTCACTAAGTGTACCCTTGCAGCGATATTTGTAAAATACAACTACAAAAAGTGTGTTTTCTTATAGATGAATACTGTTACCTGAAATGTATTATTACGAGTTGACAACTTGAAAAAGGAAGCGATGTAGGAATTGGCATTTGCAACGACCCTTACTTTAGAAAAAGACATGACATAATCATGTTAAATAAACAGTAGATATAGAGAATTTCATAACAGATTCTATTTAATATGAAGAAGTTTCTATCCTGAACAGCAAAAGAAACTATCCAGATGTATAACTGGTATATTTTGAAATAAAAAATCAATTTTTCAAATTTGAATCGTTTCTTCATGCCAAAGTTATACTTGAAGATCTTCACGTGATATTGTGTTTTAAAAATCAATCAACCGTGAAGTCAGTAGTCCCACAATAGCCGTTTGAAAGGCTATATCTTCTGCGTGTCAGTTGCATTGTAACATCCCAGTTTGGCGCTCGCGCTAATTTTGATTCAATATTGCGGTGCAACCAACAGTATTCTTCTAACTTTATGCTGTTTTTCGAGTTAGTCAATTATCAATTTTTCCAATGCCAATAAAATTTCACAAAGAAAATT
Source organism: Mercenaria mercenaria (assembly GCF_021730395.1). NCBI lineage: Eukaryota > Metazoa > Mollusca > Bivalvia > Venerida > Veneridae > Mercenaria > Mercenaria mercenaria. The sequence continues at coordinate 8,981,469 of NC_069378.1, forward strand.
GTTAATCATAGGCGTACTTGAATTTCGTGCAAAACACGAATTATTTATAAATTGAAGTTTTTTAATAAAAAGTACCCCAGTTATAAACAATGATAAAACTGGATAGTTTCTTTTGCTTTCAGTATATTTTCTTCAAATGCCATGAAAATGAAATGTTTCAGATGTGGCGTACTCGAATTCATAGCTTTAAAGACAAATCCTTTCTGAATTGACAAAAAACAACAACAAAAGATCCCCCCAAAAACAACAACAGAAAAGCATGAATTGTCTGTTTTGTATTAACTCAGTATTATAAACAACAACGACATATTTTATATTTACAACCATAAACAACAAACAATAAAATCAACATTGTCGTTTCCGTATTATCCAAAATTGTTAACAATGTTATAACACCAGCTTAGCTATTGACCACGGTGTATAGCCTCAGTTGTGTACAAGTATTTGTTGGTTGTACGAGTAGTATAAATCCCGCATGATAACTTAAAGGTTAACATGTTTGATAATTATGATTTTTCTTCATTAAAACGTTTCAATACAGAAAATACCTTTGTATAACATTACAGTATGCACTTAACGTCTATCACTGACAACCTTTTTGAGTTCAATTATGCATGAGAACCATAACAATCAAACGATAATATAAACATGCTGTCCTTTAAATTATCTTGCGGGAGTAGTATAAACTGATTCTACAATTTTATGTTATTCATGTATTATGCAGTTACAATAACATAGCACCATTATAACCAATAACCATTTTAGCTACCAACGGTGTTAATAAGATTGTCTGACGTTTCATAGTTCAAACTTGTACCCTTATACCATAGTAACGCGCTATTGGCATTAGTGAATATTGACATCTGAAATGCAATAACAACAATATCTGTAAATCTAATAAAATCATTATTTACAACAGAAAATCACTGATACTACATATTTTTTTTTTTAATCTCTTTCTAAGCTCACGTGACGTCTCCAGAACATTTGACATCAATCGATTATAATTGATTGAAATAAACAACGTTTTCCTAAGGGCAGTCCTTTTGGCCACGATGGTAAAATTTCTTCACAAGTACGTTTACAAATCCAATAAAACAGTAAATAAAAGAAAACCTTGGGAAAACACTGACAAAGACGGTGCATTATTGAAAAAGACAATAGTTAGTGTAGACTAATTTTGACGCGGCCAGTGTAAAAACAAAACTGACTGTTACATAATTCATACATCGAAATAAGATTTAGGTAAAAAAATTTAAAGAAATAAAATATAAATATAAATGAAATATTTTGGGACAATTCATGGATTTGCCGGTCAGGTTCTGTCGTATTTTTCGCATCAATTCCTAAAATATAATTCTTTTCTCAGATGTATTTCAAGAATATCAGATTTTTGTTATACATGTACAGTTGTCAACAAGTGTTTCCATCCTTAAATTATGAATAAAATGTTTAATAGCAATGGTGTTACATCGTTTTTAAGGAAATCAACAAAACGAATAGTCCTGTAAAAGACTCGATAAAAGAAAACTTTTTGATTTGTATTGCCTCATTCACACAATAATTTATTTGTTAGGAGCACAGTATAGCTGGAGAGACATATGTTATCAAATGTTTCAGATATTTCGAACATAATATATGTATATACGTCTCCTTAAAAAATGCCGTGCCATATCTTATGCTATTGATCGGTCATTCATTCAACACTAAATTTTCCTAATTAATTTTTGATGTCAAACACGAAGTTATGTTGGTATTATCTGTCAGTTACACATTCACTTATTTATGTAAACAGTATTCACTAAAACTGTAACATATCCAGTTATCTGGCAAGTGGAAAAGTTTCGTATTGTCAAGATAATCATCTTAATAGGACAAAACTGCCTGTCAGTGCACACTACTCCCATCACACATTCACATAAATAAGGGGATATTGTAAAAGCTTCGTTGATTGCAGTTAGCTAAAAATAGAACATTTTGAATTTCTGCCGATATTTTCTGGTGCTTTTGTTTACGAAATATCTGATACGAAAAATACTCTATATAAATAAGTGATTATGTGGTTGGCAGAAATATGCCAACATACACATTCAAACGTACTGGCCCTCAGTAGTCCTTCTGCATTCGGGGAAAAGTTTTGACTTTTGACTGGCAACCTTTAATTACTGAAAAATATATAATTTATCATTCACCTGAGAGTCAGTTTCTGCAATATTATAATACATGTTCAAGTAAACATTTTACAAGCTAGATATACTCCATAGGCACTCACTGATATGACCAGCAACAAGCCGTGCACAAGAGTCATTATTTTACTGCATACTCGCTGATAGATGCATGTCTCCACTCTAGAATTTCTCTCGTTTGATCACATGTCGTAAGTTATGCATGCTATTTCTGTGCACAGAGGCGTGATTATATCTCTAAAACCGAAACGTTATACAAGTACGCCCTGCAAATATCACGGATAAACTGTGCAAACTTGTATCTGCTAGATTGATATCACAAATATCTTTGTTCTTACGCCAAAATCGGCAATTCAAAAACGTTGTAAAGTTTGTGAATTTGGTTTATGTTCTCATATCTTTACGCTTTGAAATATTCAGTCACTGATGTACAACAAAGAACATGTCGGTTTCAATAGATGATTCCAACTTGCGTGCATCCTCCTTTCTTTTAGTGTACCCAACATTATTCGTCAAATAAGTACAAGTTTTTCTCGTAATGTGAAATATATCCGTCGCCTGAAATTTAAAAACAATTTTCGCGTGATACTAGTTACTGGAAATGAAGTGCCTTTTAGTGCCTGAAATATCTATTTTCATTGGCGTTGAATGCTCACAAGGCTGTAGCTCCAACTTTGGTACTTAGATTACCCAATAAATGCAAAGTATTCTCTTAAGTCCATGATTTACTTTATTTGAAAAACATAATCAAACATGTCAAGTCTGATTCTATAGTGGAATTTGTAATGAAACTAAAAACATGTGACTGTGAACGAGAAACGAGACAGAGCATTTCAATAACTATTTACCTAATTCACCTAATTTTTCTCATAGTAAGACAATGTAGATAAAATGTTTCAGGACAGTTGCTTATCTAAGATATTTTCGTTTGAAGGACTGCAAAAAAGGTCCAAATACGGTCCTGTTTCGAATTGGACCCCTTGCCAGTTCCTTTTTGATTCAAGTTGATGCACTAGCGATATATGAATGGAGTCAAGGTAATTTCGATTTAAAAAATATAACAAAGGTTTTTCTACATGAAATTAAAACTACCCTTTAAATACTTACGATCGATATCGAATAATTCCTTCACCCATTTTATCAACAGACGCCTATGCTGGCTTCTACATAAATCCATAACAAAATGGCTAGTAAACGTTACTGAAAGTAAAATGAATGTTTTCTCAATAAAAAGTGGCAAGTTAGTCCGCAGTAAAAAGCAGAAAACGTTAAAGTGTGTGTCTAATTTTATTAATTTATTTTATATGATGTACTTCATGATTCTACAACATTCTATTTTTAACACGCCCTTTGATATAATTCCTTGTACACAGTCTCAACTTTGTTGCTTTTCTGGTGTATCGCAACATCTTGGCTCTGGCATAGTTGCTGGAGTTTGAAGGTCATGAATACTTTTTTGCTATCTTTCCAGTAAAGCCTCGACGCCGATAAGTAATCATTAAAAAATCACATACCGCCGAAAATTGCAAAATGGTATATTCAACAATATTTTAATTGTTGTTTTTAAATTCTGCAAGTTGATTTACATATAACAATATCTTTTGCAAAGGACTAGAATGTACAAAGCAATTATTGGTCCTATCTAATATATATGAGCCGCGCCATGAGAAAACCAACATAGTGGCTTTGCGACCAGCATGGATCCAGACCAGCCTGCGCATCCGCGCAGTCTGGTCAGGATCCATGCTGTTCGCTTTCAAAGCCTATTGGAATTAGAGAAACTGTTAGCGAACAGCATGGATCCTGACCAGACTGCGCGGATGCGCAGGCTGGTCTGGATCCATGTTGGTCGCAAAGCCACTATGTTGGTTTTCTCATGGCGTGGCTCATATAATATTCCTACTTTTAAGAGCTTATTCAAGAGCTCTCAAAACTGATATCTAATTTTGAAGCAAAATCTGATACGAAATCGATGAATATAACTGGACATTTCATATAGAAGGACGTTTCTATATACTTGTGAAATACTTCATCGAAGAGGGCGTCGGGAATCATATCTACATATTCAAAATTGTTTATCAACATTCATCTTAACAACTCCAAAATGTTACATGAATAACAATGATACGATTTTATTTTCATAACAGAACAGGAATTTCATACCTTTGTAAGTAGTCTTTACTTACATCCAATTCCGCAAAATTTTGACTTCATGGTCCTGTACAGGTATTGCTTTCCCTCAAATGTACGGCATATTTTATGTATTGCATAACGTTTGACAGGACTGAAAAAAAAAAACATCACAGATAAAACTACTGTATTCCGTCTTTCACCCTCAATCGTACGATAAATCATGGCGAATACTCAAAGGTACGATTCGATGGCGGCGCAATACGATGTGAAAACGTGAAGCGAAAACACCCTGAAAACACCATATTTACACCGGACTTTGCAGCGTGTTTTCGCCTTTTCGCACCGTGTTGTCCCACTAAAGTCCCTTCATCTAAACGGATATTATAAAATAATATAAGTTCGACTTTAGTATCGCACTTTTTCTTCGAAATAAATCGATAATGCAACAATACCATAAGATATTGATATTTCCTCTAAGCATCGTATTCTCGCGTTTTTCGTTTTACATTGTCATCATTACCAAATTCTAGCGCCAAAGAATGAGAAATCGATAAACAACCATATACAGTCAAACTTGTCTATAATAGCCAGGGAGCCAAAAGTGCGAAAAGTGCCTAGAAACAGGATTTACCGGTCCGGTCATGCTATAGTCAGTTTCCATATATATTATGAAAGTGCAAAGTCTCGCGGATCAGAAAAATTGGGCCTGCAAAACAAAAGCTCTTGCGAAATTTAAGAATATTAAGGGGAGATAACTCTGTATATTTGCAGTTTTTTAAGATTCAAAACGCTTTTTTGCTAACAAAACATGACATCATGTTTCTAAAATCAGTTCAAATATATATATTTCAACATTGCTTTTACGCATAAGGCTTATGGTTGAAAAATACTCAAAATGTACTCATTTTATGTACATTTTATTATAAGATTTGGCACCTAAAATACCAGAGAATAAAATAAAAATATCTAACCTAAAATTTACAGTATGAAGAAGTAACCTTTAAAATGGTCTTATTTCTCAAAGTCATGTGTTAATAATGCTGTGAAACAGTATGTTAGAATAGAAAATCATCTAGATATTCTAGTTCAGGTTTGGCTAAGAAATACGCAAATCCGGGGTATTTTATGTACCCCACCCACTTTATATAATGCAAAAAATGTATAATAAAAATATTCGACCAACAACCAAGAAGATATGTTCTTTTTATCACGTATACAATATAATCTATATTTTTGACCATATAAAGCTGGATGAGGGGTATTTAAAAGATTTTAAACAGAAAAAGGGGGTTGGAAAACCTATGTATTTTACAACCGATAATTAGAATAAACAACCCATTATTAGATAAGAGCAACACTAATGGAAGTCGAAAAAACCTTTACTTTCAAACTATTTATTTGGAAAATAATTTATTTAGATACACTATAATGCAATCTAGTTCAGGTTTGGCTAAAGAATATGCAAATCCTGGGTATTTTATGTACCCCACCCACTTTATATAATGCAAAAAATACATAATTGTATAATGCAAAAAATTCATAATAAAAATATTCGACCAAAATAAAGGAGATAGATACTTTTTATCACGCATACAATGAAATGCATATTCTTGACAATTTAAAGATGGATGAGGGGTATTTAAAAGATTTTAATAGAAAATAGGGATATGAAAATGATGTCTTTTACAAACGATAATTAGTTAACAACCTGTTATTTACCATTTGATAAATACGAACAAGACTAATGAAAGGGATGAAACCTTTACCTGCAAACTATTCATCTGAAAAGAAATTCATTTTAATACTCTTTCGTGCAATCTAGTTGGCGACAAAAAGCGCAAATCCGTGGTATTTTATGTACCCCACCCACTTTATATAATGCAAAAAAATGTATAATAAAAATATTCGACCATCAATCAAGACGAGATATTCTTTTTGTCACGTATACAATATAATCTATATTTTAACAACTTAAAGATAGATTCGGAGTATTTAAGAGATTTTAGATTTAAAACAGTTGCCAATAATTAGAATTAACAACCTGTTCATTGTGATGTGATAAAATGCAAGCAACACTACCGAAAAGTACTGAAACCTTTACATTCAAACTTTAATTTTTTACTATCTCATTTGAATTATTAGTAACTTTCATTTGCAAGCTTGTCAAATCCAAAAAAACAAACAACAGAAGTAATTTATTCAACAACCCACCTTGAATAAGACAAATGATTATACCAACAACAACAACAACAACAACAATTTATTGCAATCACCATTCGCATGGTTTTGGCAATGAACAGAACAAAATGTAATTTAAACATAGCATGCACGTATATATGATATATCAATCTGTAAGCAAAATAACACATTACAACATATTATCAGTATGCACTGTGCGTTTCTTAAATGCATATTTTAAATATTTACAAAGGCGTATAACTGTTCTTGGATTTTCACTTTTCATTAAGTTAGTAAATTTTTCAATAGTTGGCCAAAGTTGACAAAATCTTGGTAGATATCTACATCTAATTTCTCTGTAATATTGACATGTCATTAGAAAATGGTATTCTGTTTCTACTTAATTGTGTGTACACTTTTCACATATTCTATTATTTCTTTCAGTTCCAGTATATCTGCCAGTTTCTATGGCTAAGCAATGTGAAGAAAGTCGAAAACAAGTCAATAACCTTCTTAGATAGTCATCATTAATAAAGGATAAATATGGTTCAAATTCAAAATTTGTCTTAAACTTAATGTAATATTCAAGTTTCGGAGACCTAACTACAGACCCATGCCATTCTTGGATAAATTGATCTCTTACTCTCCTCTGAAATAATGGAAAATAGTTTACATTGATATCTATGTTATCCCAAAGGTTACTATATCCTATGCTATCAAGAATTCTTTTCACCGCTTTAACCCATGGTATACAGTTAGCACTATCAATAAATCTTTTTTCTGAGTCAAATATACTGTACATTATAGAATTAGGATTTGACATAACTTTAAGCCAGTATTTCAACACACGCTCTTTACACAAAGTAGTCAAGGAATAGCGTCCTAACTCCCCTAGTACTGCCATTGTCGAAGTTTGATACTTCACACCTAAGATCCTTTTACAGAATTGTGTATGAATCTTCTCAATATCTAAAGTATTGTATATTCCCCATATCTCAGAGCAGTATAATAGAATTGGTGAAACCATTTTATCAAATAAACTTAATTTTGTTTTAACATCAAAATTTAATCTTGAAAAAATAGAATGCAATCCATTCACAGCTTTTAAAGCCTGTTCAGACAAACATTTAATTGCCGTTTTTAAAGTGCCATTCCGGCTAAATTGTACCCCTAAATAGCAGAAAGAGTCTACAACTTGCAAAGTCTCATCATTTATACGCCATTCAAAATTCATGTTCACTGTACGTTTACTAAAAATACATACTTTTGTCTTATCAATATTTATCTTAAGGCCCCATTGTGACGCATACAAATACAGAGAATCAATTTGCGCCTGTAGGCTTTCAGGTGATGTAGTAAATAATACCATGTCATCAGCAAACATAAGTAAATATATACTTAGCTGGTTCAAATCGTCTTCGGTCAATGCGTTAAAGTCTATATTAGACGCTACATCATTCACGAAAAGTAAAAATAGAATAGGAGAAAGAGGTTCTCCTTGTTTAAGACCAAGTGACACTTCGAAAAAATCCGAAACTGTATTTAAACCTTTCACACAAGCAGATACATTTGAGTAAATTGCTTTTAACATATTTAACATTTTTGTACTAACTCCAACTTGTAATAACTTTGACCAAAGAGCTTGTCTATTAATAGTATCGAAAGCCTTTTCGTAATCCACAAAGCAACAATACAAAGGCAGCTTCTTGGATAACGACTTTTGTATAATATTATGTAAAATAAAAACACAGTCTGCAGTACTTCTTTTGTTCCTAAACCCAAACTGAAAATCGCTAAATATTTCTTGTTCCTCGCACCATTTGTTAAGCCTATTTCGTAAAGTTAATGAAAATATTTTAGCCATTGTGCTTATTAATGTAATGCCTCGGTAGTTTGCTGGATCTGATTTGTCTCCCTTCTTATGTATAGGGACAATTACGCCCCTAGACCAACAGAGTGGGTATACTCCATCTGAATATAATTTATTGAATATTGTTGTAAGAAAAGGTGTAATAAAAGTTTTTGCATCAATGAAAAAATCTGATACTACACCATCATAACCAGGTGCTTTATTTCTGTTTAGTGAAGATATAGTTTTCAAGATCTCATCCACAGTAAACGGTCTGTCTAAACAATCGATACTTTCCTCGTTAACAATATCATCAATATTGCCAATATTTTCTTGGGAAACGTTATTTCCCCCACTGTTTAGCAAATTTCTATAAAAATCAGCAAATTCCGATACCTCAATATTTTGTTTCGAACATCGGTTACCGTGGCGATACTGATTAACCTTTTTCCAAAATGCCTTTGGTGCCTTTTTACTCATATCAGATAATTTTGTCTTTTCATGATAATTAAAATTTCGTTTTGCCTTTCGCTTCACAGCTGCAAACAAGCGTCTGCTTTCTAAAAACCTAAATTTATTTGCATCAGTATTATTGAATTTAAAATTACGCTTATCACGCATGAAAACAGTTTTTGCCTCCCGGCACTCATCATTAAACCAAGCAGATTTCCTTTTCGGTTTGTTCTTATTTCTAACATGTACCTTTTTACCAAAAATTTGATAGGAACAATTTACAATAACATCAGTAAACAATATCATATTTTCATCTAAATTACCTACATCATAAATTATGTTATTTGTGATATCATTCAAAGAACCTCTGTTAGACTCTAGAGTGTTACATAATGATTGAGATTCGTTACTGTCCCAGCACAATTTCGTATATGATAATGACTCATCCTCCGTGGTATTATAAAAAGAACATTTAATATTGTACTCTATAGGGCAATGATCAGAAAACTCTGTAAGGTCCATCACTTTCATATATGTAATATAGTCAAAGTTTTTGTCTTCTGTAATGAGATAATCCACCACACTGGCTCCGCTTCTGCCCCTACCAACGTTATGATAAGTACACTGACCTACTTCTAACCGTCCATTTACAATTAAAAGATCATTTCCTTTACAAAGATTTAACAGTTTGTGACCAAATGTATTAACTCCCTTATCAGCCGAATTCCGACTTGGTATTTCCTTACAATAATCACTAGATGGACAGTCAATAAATCGCCACAATTTTGTATCAACAACAAAATCTGGGATTAACCCTATACGGCTATTTAAATCGCCGCACAGGAAGATATCACCAAGTGGCTTAAAGGCAAGAATGTCATTTGATAGCTGTTCAAAAAAGTCAAACTGAAACAAACTAGATTTATCATTCAAGTAAACCGTTGAGCCCTCCGGTGGAATGTAGCACGTACACACGTATATGTCTTTATCACCAGTTTTCAGCTTAAACCATATTATACCGTTAGAATGCATTTTTACAAGGTCGATCCTATCACTCAAGTATGATCTATAATAAACAAGAACGCCCCCGCTACTCCTTCTCGCAGACTTATTTGATTTCGGCCTGGGGCAATTAAAAGCCTCAAAACCGTTAATATTAATATTGATTGTTTTTGCGTTCCAAGTTTCACAAAACAACAGAATGTCATATTGTTTTATCATATCTAAAAAGTCTTCATCGTTAAGTTTATTACGTAGACCCTGTACATTCCACTGGAGGAATTTAAGCTCGCACTGTTCATTATTTTCCTAAGTATGTGACTGATCAGTCCCTGTCTCCATAGAATGGTGAGCTGCTGTTGCTACTGGAGCACGACGCCCGCGAATTACAAGCCTATCATACGATATAATCGCATCGTAACCATTCGCTCGGGCCTTCTCCAGTTCGGGAATTAGGCGGCGGCGTTTTTCCTGGATAGCACGAGGATATTGGTCACTGATCCTGTAGTCAGTGTCACGGAGCTTATTAAAAGCTACCTGTTTCACCATCGATTTATCCGGGGAATAGAGAAAGTTTGCGATAATTGGCCTAGATTTACCAGCAATGTATTTTCCTAAGCGATGAACTCGGGGTAGCTTAATATTCTGTTTTGCATTTTCAATCTCGAGGGTATCTTCTAATAAACTCAAGATTTTCTCTCGGCAGTCCTCAGATTTCCTGGCATCTGCGGAGCTTTCCTCTGCGAATCCAAAGAAGAGTACGTTATCCCGCATGGAACGTGCTTGAAGGTCGATCAAGTCATTTGATAAACGCGAATTCTCAGATTTGAGTGTGTTACATTCATTCAACAATGACTCTTGTTTAGAATTATGACTTTTTAATACTTTCTCAAGTTCCTCTTGTTTGGCACGGACTTCATCACACATTTGTGAGTCATAATTCCTGCTCACTTCAATTTCAGTCAACTTGCGACCTTGATCATGAAGTTTTGATTCAATCTGGTAAATTCGTGTATCAAGGGCACCAACTCTATCATTTAACTTATTTATCTGAGATTCAATACTGTCCAGTTTATTTAAGCGCATATCCATTGCCTCCAGTTTGTCAAGGACCGTCTGGTTATAGCTGGGAGGTGTTGGGAAAGCCCTGGGAAAACCCATATTTACGAATTGCTGGGTGCCAGGAGAATACGGTGAAGAGTTTATGTGATTTGCATAGTTTGTATTCAAGTTCATGGCATTATTTTGAAAGCTATTCGCTGTATTGGGACTTCCATTTTGTAGTTGTTGTAGATAGCTACCTGTATGGTTTACCTGTTGATAGCCTGAGGTTACGTTCTCCATTGCAATCCTTTTGTCCGGCTGACTATCGCTCAGCAAACTAGGCGAAGATCCCGATTTTTTACGTTTATTTTGTTTTCTGCCCATTAAATGTATATATCCAAATGTTCAACTTTGACAAACACTTTTCTCACTCGCTATATCACACATTTATCCATTTTCGATGCATATAACTCCAAAAAACAACAAATTTTTGTTACAGATTGAAAATTTTGCAACCATATCTATCGCGCATGCGCAAAAAAAAAAAAAAAAAAAAAAAAAAAAAAAAAAAAAAAAAAAAAAAGGCAAAATAGCAAAAATGCGCGGAAAACGATATTGCTAGTCCGTTGTTCTCTTCAAATGGTTATAGTTGATTTATTTGGAAAGTTCGTGACTGCAAAACTTATCCAACTGCTAAATGAAAAGTCAAGGGCAGTTACTCTTCACTAATTTTAAAACATATCTTAGAATTATTATTAAGGTGATTTGCACTAAATATGAGCCACGCCATAAGAAAACCAACATAGTGCATTTGCGATCAGCATCGATCCAGACCAGACTGCGCATCCGCACAGTCTGGTCAGGACCCATGCTATTCGCTAACGGTTTCTCTAATTGCAATAGGCTTTGAAAGTGAGCAGCATGGGTCGGTCTCGATCGATGTTGGTCGCAAATACACTATGTTTGTTTTCTGGATCTATACTGGTCACAAATATACTACGTTTGTTTTCTCATGGTGCGGCTCATAATAAAAATAATTCTTTTAAATTCAATGATAGCTGATTTTTAACGTCATTGAGCGGAAACCAGACTTTATTCTGTAAAGGCACGAATGGAAAATGCTTAAGATATTGTATCTGCGTCAAATCTAATATAAAATACACTGTATCCTGTTGGTGTAATGCAATGCCTCAAAAGTGTCGCAGAATAAAACACAGTCTGTTCGACACAGAATTAGATGAATTTGATTAATAGTAGTGTATAAGTTGCGAAAAAGACATACTGAACTGTTGCAGTCTAAAATCACATATTTGAAGCTAAAACTATATAACGTATTACCATTTAGACTGCCAGTGCAAGTTATAGTACGAGATAAAATCATTTTTTGTGGTGTAGCCGTAAAGTTTAGATTGATACAAATATTTCTATATACAGATTGGAAAAATAGTTACGCATGAAATTATGAAGTATTGTGTTAATGTCTACTTAAATTGCACGTACAGATGTAACTATTTGTCGTTAGTACTGCTAGGAATGTGTAACTAAAATTGTGCTTCGGATGGACTGCATATAAATAAAATTCTAATTACTATTATAGCCTTTAGTGCCAAACCAGTAAATGTTATCTAAAATGATATGACTCTGTATAAATACTTGGTTCATGACACTTTGTTGTTCAATTCGTGAAAAAATACAACAAATGTTTAATTCTAATGTCATATATAAAAACACTAATTGAAGGGTTTGCCTATCAATAGTCAAAACTATTTGTTGTTTGTCATCCAGACATAGAGCAATATACTAGGTAATTTATAAGTAATGACAAACATTCAATAAGTTTATAATTTAGATTATCTAAGACTTATACTAGCATTTTCTGAGAAAAAAGGGTCATGTATATCGGTCACCTGTTACATTTGGCCCAGGGATCATCAAATCTGATAACTATTTTGACCAAATTTCATGAAGATAGCGTCATTAATGTGGCCTCTACGGTGCTATCAAGCTTTTCCTTTTATTTGACCTGGTAACCTAGTTTTTGACCCCACATAATCCAGTTTCAAATTTTTAAGTTTGCAAGTTTGTGTTAGATCAAAGCATAAATGAAACCTCTATGGCTAAACGGTCAATCAAATCAGTTTTCGAACTGAACCGAGATCGTATCGTGACTTAAGTCGTAAGTGTGGTTAAAGTCAAACGTAAAATGTCATTTCTAGCGTGTTCATAATTTAACAATTAACAAATTTTGGGACTTTAGGGGTTCAAACAGGGGTTGTTATTCTGGAACCTATGATTTGATCTGATGAAGTCACCATGGAATGCAAGATTTATTGCTGTTAAAGATATTTCGCAAGTTTGTTTCAAATCAAACTATAAGTGAAGTGCCTGTGTGGCTACAAAAGCCAACATGGCAAATTTTGGCCCTTTAAAGGGCCACCACTCTAGAACACATTATGGGATCTCGCCAGTTTTTGATAGGAACCGAGATATTATGCCAATAGAATATATGTGCAAGTTTGATTAAAATCAATTGCAAAATGTGGTCTCTACCCTGTTCAAAAGCCAAAACAGAAACTTTTGGCTCTTTAAGGGGCCCTAACTCTGGAACCCATTATGGGATTTGGCCAGTTTTCAAAGCAAGATTTTATACCAGTATAAGTTGCTATGTTGTTTCTCATCAGTGTTAGGATTCCTCCCTTGCTCCTACCCAACCTGTCACAACGGAAGCACTGGTAGCCTCTTAACATTGAAGGATTTATCCTCGCTAAGGTGAATCTCTTCGATGCAGCAGATCTGAATGTCCTGAATGTCCTTATCAAACAATATGTTCTCTAATTCATTTTCTTATTGAGGAGTGCTTCTGCATTCCAATGCATAACCTTGAAAGGTTGCATTAATTTTTTTGTTCCTGGTGGCCAGTAGATTTCCTCCCTCGTTTCCTAGCTCTTATACAAGTTGCGCGCAAGTTTGATTAAAATCAATAGTAAAATGTGGTTTCTATCGTGTTCACAAGTAATTGTGGACGGACGTATGGACGGACGAAGGCAATCACAAAAACTTCCCTTGTGTCACTACGTCACAGGTGAGCTAAAACTCTGACAGAATCTATTTGAATTATATATGTTTGGGGGATATAATTACGACCTTTTTGTACGATTTGTTAAATTTCTTGAATAGTGATATAATGCATTATCATTACATTAATTAGTTTTAAAATCTTCTGAATAGTAAAGATTATTCAAAATGTCTCATTTTATAAACATTAAAGTTATACATTATGTCAAATTTCTACATTACATTCAACACATCAGAACTACATTCCATCAATCTGTTTATCATGAGAAAGGTAAAAACAGATGTGTACAACCCCGAAGCAAGCACTTATACTTTGTTAATTTGTAAAAACTGTATTGATCGATCAATCACATTATATACATAGTTTTAGATGGGTGGGGTAATGTTCATACCCCTACAATTTCACAATTTTGACAAAATTGCACAAAAGAGTATTTAAATTATTAACTTTCAAATGAACAGTTAGCAAGTAAAGATTTCGTCGCCTTTTATTATTGATGTTTGTATTTATTAAATGGTAAATAACGGGTTGTTTGTTCTAATTATCGGTTGTAAAATACATAGGTTTTCCTACCCCCTTTTTCTATTCAAAATCTTTTAAATACCCCTTATCCATCTTTAAATTGTCATAAATATAAATTATATTGTATATGTGATAAAAAGAATATATCTCATTGATTTTTCGTCGAATATTTTTATTACACATTTTTTTGCATTATATACAGTGGGTGGGGTACATAAAATACCCCGGTTTTGCGTATTTCTTAGCCACGCCTGGAGTAGATTGCACGAAAGAGTATTTAATTGAATTACTTTCCAACTGAACAGTTTGTAAGTAAAGGTTTCATCGCCTTTAATTAGTGTTGCTCTTATTTAATAACGGGTTGTTAATTCTAATTATTGGTTGTAAAATACATAGGTTTTCTATACCCCCTTTTTCTGTTTAAATTTTTTTAAATACCCATCACCCAGCTTTATATGGTCAAAAATAAAGATTATATTGTATACGTGATAAAAAGAATATATCTTCTTAGCTGTTGGTCGAATATTTTTTATTATACATTTTTTGCATTATATAAAGTGGGTGGGGTACATAAAATACCCCGTATTAGCGTATTTCTTAGCCAAAACCAAACTAGATTGCACGAAAGAGTATTTAAATAAATTATTTTCTAAAAGAATAGTTTGCAAGAAAAGGTTTCATCGCCTTTAATTAGTGTTGCTCTTATCTAATAATGGGTTGTTTTTTCTAATTATCGGTTGTAAAATACATAGGTTTTCCTATCCCCTTTTTCTGTTTAAAATCTTTTAAATACCCCTCATCCAGCTTTATATGGTCAAAAATATAGATTATATTGTATATGTGATAAAAAGAATATATCTTCTTAGTTGTTGGTTCAATATGTTTTATTATACATTTTTTGCATTATATAAAGTGGGTGGGGTACATAAAATACCCCGTATTAGCGTATTTCCTAGCCAAAACCGAACTAGATTGCATGAAAGAGTATTTAAATAAATTATTTTCTAAAAGAATAGTTTGCAAGAAAAGGTTTCATCGCCTTTCATTAGTGTTGCTCTTATTTAATAACGGGTTATTTATTCTAATTATCGGTTGTAAAATACATAGGTTTTCCTACCCCCTTTTTCTGTTTAAAATCTTTTAAATACCCCTCATCCAGCTTTATATGGTCAAAAATATAGATTATATTGTATACGTGATAAAAAGAATATATCTTCTTGGTTGTTGGTCGAATATTTTTATTATACATTTTTGCCTTATATAAAGTGGGTGGGGTACATAAAATACCCCGGATTTGTGTATTTCTTAGCCAAACCTGAACTAGAGTATCTAGATGATTTTCTGTTCTAACAGACTGTTTCGCAGCGGTATTAATAAATGACTTTGAGAAATAAGACCATTTTAAAGGTTACTTCTTCATACTGTAAATTTTAGGTTATATATTTTTATTTTATTCTCTGGTATTTTAGGTGCCAAATCTTATAATAAAATGTACATAAAATGAGTACATTTTGCGTATTTTTCAAGCATAAGCCTTATGCGTAAAAGCAATGTTAAAAGATATATATTTGAACTGATTTTAGAAACATAATGCCATGTTTTGTTAGTAAAAAAACGATTTTAATCTTAAAAAACTGCAACTATACAGAGTTATCTCCCCTTGATATTCTCAAATTTTGCAAGAGCTTTTGTTTTGCAGGCCCGATTTTTCTGATCCGCGAGACTTTGTACTTTCATAATATGTATAGAAACTGACTATAGCATGACCGGACAGGTAAATCCATTTTTTTCATGCCTTGGCTCCCCGGCTAATAAAGACCACCCTTGGGAGAGCCAAAATATGATCTTTATTGTGAGGTGGTCTTTATTCACAGGTTAAAATACTCTGTAAATGTACAAATGGGAAACAAAACATGTGGTCTTTAGAGCCAGGTGATCTTTGTTCAGAGGTGGTCTTTAACACAGGTTTGACTGTATATCAAACCCGTACAAAATCTTTTACGCTTTAATTTACTTCAATATCCATCAAAGCACATAAGTTGAAAGCGCATTTATGATAATGTTGAATGTACCTGCACAATGTAGTCGGTAAAAGAGTCTATCCGATTTAAATATGAATAGGTGAATTATTTAAGAACGCTGTTATTTATACAGTAGTAATCACGTTATACGATGCTGATGTCATAATCGTTATAAATATATACTAATTCTAAGTGACATCTTACATTAAATGAGACCGGTACTCTTTTACAGGTAGAGATGAACCGTCATCTGAAATTACATCAAAAGTTTTGGTTCCGGAACTGTACGAAACTGCCAGTAGTGTCTCCATTATGATGAATACTTCAAAGGAAAGAGCACTGATCATAACTATTTTCATTTCTTTTTTTTTCCCTCGTTTATATAAAATATTTTCACGATCGTATCGGAGAAAAGTAATAAGTGGTCGTCGTACTTATTCACACTTGTAAAAGTTTCAAATTACACTCCCTTCTTCTTTTTTAATCTAACCCTTGTTCAACTCGGATTCAGAACAATATAAACACATTTTTATGCTAACCACTTTTTTGTACACGATATAGCCTGAACAAAATAGGAAATAATACCGCAATAAAATTGATACTGTATGAGGTAAGTAACATTTTCACAGAAATACGAACATGTAAATATATCCATCGGCTTACTGTTTTTAAATGCACAAAATATTTCCAAGAAACTGAGCTGTATTTGATTACAAGAAATCATTCTTATTTCTCGGAATTATTGCGCATTTACATAGCGTCAGTTTCAGAACCACAGTAATAAACCAGATGTGTAGATCTATACAGCATTGCGCCTGTCTTTATGAATTATATAACCAGAAGTCTGATAGCTTGCTCAGACAGATGATCTAACGATTGTTGGACTATATAGAATAATATCAAAAATATAAACAAAATTACAGATTATTATCGTGTACTTCCCACCACAAATATTCTTATATTTCTGTCTATCAAAAGATGCAATTCCTATTCTTTTATGACTAGCAATGATCAAATTATCACCACGATATTATGCTGGCGTCACACCGACGTGATATTCATCGATCTTTCAAATTTCATCAAATATTTTACTTAAAAACACACCGAGTTGCTTATTTGCTGTGCAGAATGATTTGACATCATTTGCGCCCTAATGTAACTATTCCGCAAGACGTAGTACCATTTCCGGTTTCAGGCGTGTATAAACAAAGGAGCGTGACGACCTAACATTTAGCGACATATATGCGCGATAAAACAGTTCTATCATATTTGGGCTAAATTTTGCAATAAAAGACACATTCTTTCGAAATAATTTATAGCAAAACCGTGTTTTAAAACTATTTAGACACGATGGGCGGTTATATGCCGTACGAAATAATTTCACACGGGCTACGCCGTGTACATTTTTTCATGAATTTGACTGTTGTACCGTAAGTGTAGGAATATATTGTCCACTTGTTAAGTTGTTGTCAAATTCACTCAATAAAACTAATTCAGATCTAATATTTAAGCTAAAATTTAGACTAAATGTTGCGTGCCGTATATTACACATTGCATATTCTCAGGACTACGGTATAACGAAGAAATGCTCTTTGCAAAGAATTTTCAATCAAGGAAAATATCTAACTATCATGTTATTACCTCCCCTGATTTTTGTCAACGAAACGAAATTAGGGAATACCCAGACATGAAATATATAATGTAGATATAATGCACTGGCCAAACGAGATATCATGTTTATTTTTTATATAAATGTGTCTGCTTTTCAGACCTACAAAACATGTCGCTCCGACACAATTATAGGTCATATGGTGACTTTCCAGCTTTGATGCTGGAGAAAGATCCCAGGCGCCTCTTCGTGCATTATTTCATCACATGCGGACACCTGGGTAGAACAACCGACCTTCCCAAAGACAGCTGGATGGCTTTAGTAATTGCATTTAGTAAATTTATTAAACGTTTCATTAGAAGAGGTTATGACCCAACTGTTTTGAGACACAACGCGTGTTTGGTGTTCAACCTTTTACGGTTGGACGCTATGCGCGTCTGACGAAACAGGTGGAGGACTCTATGATAATCAGTTCTTAAATCTCTCAAAGACTGAGCTGTTTTGAGTTATATCTTCTGGCATGTTTCCCTTGTTGCTCTGTCTTCTGCGAAGGCACTGAGTACATGCGTTTTAGGTTCTTAATGATTGCTTTTTATATAAATATACAAGACCGTTTATGTGTTTTACATAACATGCTTTATGTTGCTATTGCGAATGTTAGGGTTTCTCCTGGCCGGGATATTTATTTACACTGTCCTGCGACTTAGGAACATGGTGGGGGCAAGAGTGAGGTTAGATACACCATAAACCGTTTTTTTTTCTCCCCAGTAGTTGTTTCGCCGCTGACCGTTCAAAGGCGGTCCCCCACTGTGTTCCTTCATTTGATCGTTTTGTCTAAGTGTGTTTGATTTGTTTGTGAGTGTCTGTATGGTGGTCGTGTGAACGTCCTAGTGCTGTGTTAACGTTTGGGAGGCTGCGTGTTTGGAACGTGGCTTTCCCTGTTGGATATTTATCATTGTTTTTTCCCTCACATGAAGAATTTAGTGCCCCGAGTGAGGCTCGAACCCACATCGGGGAGGGGCAAGCCATTTTAAGTCATCGACCTTAACCACTCGGTCACGGAGGTCCCTACATGTCAATACAACAAATGACAAAACATACGATAAAAACATATTAAAGATAAAGTTTTACATTTATTTTCAGAACTAGTTTAGTCAATCTTTACACTTATCTTGTTTTGGACATCAGTTTTTCATTATACTTTTTCTTACATTTTATTAATAATTTGCGTGATTTCAAAAATTGTCGGTTGACTCGCGCTTAAATCTCTTAAGCCTTAATTTGATACAAGTATTTTACTAATTCTTAAATAAATGATATATAGCTTTATAACTGCTGATTTACAAAAAGTGGAGTTGAAAAATAATGATAAAATTGATGACACGTACAAATTATGAAGTTACCATAAATAATCTTTAATCAATTTTATATCTAACAGGAATCAAAAAATAATAAAATGAGAATGGTAACATATTAATCTTGTAAAGACTGGTTTAGTTTTCTGTTATAAACACAAGATGAGTGCATGCTAGATCCCAGCATAAAACTGCTGTTCTTATCACTTTTCGGGGGTGTTTTAACAGGAGAGAAAACGTTTGTAAACAGAGAGATTCCCACGCTCACGTGCTGTTAAAAAACTTTCTATATATGCGCGTTCCTTGGCGAAGCGTAAATGCATTACAGCCCCAAAACAAATTGTTCAAAAGGAAATGACATCAACATGAAAAAACAATGCAGACATTCCCGTTGTTTTTGGGCACTTTTTTGTATAGTGCACCAATGTATCTATATAGGGAAATTCCGCTTAGGTTGATATTGGGGAAATTGAGGGTTGTTGCGATTCAGTGTTGTAATATTTTCAGGTCCTTTGGGATCATGGAGTCCATTCAATATCTAGGCGATAGAATTCTGCTAGGGAGGCTGAGAGGTTTTGCATATTTCATTACCTCTCATGAACAGAGCTCAGTCTAACCGAGTCTGCTATTATTTTGCTTGGTTGCATTCTTTGCTTCCTAAGGATCATCTCATAGAATATTTATTGCACCTTAAACAGACTCAACCAAATAGAAAAACTGGGATTCCATAGGTCGCCTACAACTCCACAAATAAAAATATTGCTGGTTCTGTTTAACTGAGGCTGATTTTGGACAGTAGTGGAAAGGTAAGCAGGACTGGACATTCGTACATGTAACAAATACCAACACACAATTTAGAAACATCCAAAAATGTGTTCTTACGACTTACATTATTGAAACATTCAACTGTACACTAGAATGCAATCCCGTGAAACGCGACATATGGTCCTAGGTTACAATAACGAGAAAACAACAGACAAAACTAAACAAATTAAAATTTTGAAAGAGTATAATTGCTATTGATTGTGTTTGAATACAGTCTATGCTTCCTATAAATCATCATATAGAGTTTATCAGATATATAACTGTTTTCTATATCTAACTTTATTCTGGTTAATATATTTGAAAAATAAGTCTTCAAATTTGGTTTGAATATTTTGAAAATCAGAAACAAATTGCAATACTGAATAAGAAATTTGTTTTATTTGTGAATTGGAAGCTATGCTAGCGTATGAAAACGATTTTTGTTCGAATGGCAATGCGCCTGAATTAGGTTACAGGTGATGATTTCACCCTGACAAAAAATAAGATGTGAGAGTAACGTTTAAGGAGGTATCTTAAAACGGGTTAAGTTTCTTGCTTAATGTAGGTAGAGGACGGAATGGAATGTACAACTTATTTCCAGCCGAGCCCGTGACAGGCGCCATATTTTTCTCCTCAGCATCAAGTGTAGGTCGATACTGCTGGAAACAACATTTAAGTAAATTACGCAACGTTGAAATTTCAACCGCGTCGCACTGCTGGCGTGTAATGCATTGTCATTAATATTTGCACAATTGCAAATGTGCTATACCACCTGTATATCGAAAGTCAATATGCATGTAGATAACTTCATATTGTGTGTGTTTACCTAGTAATGTCAATGATATATCAATTCGTAATGAAGATTCATCACGAGAATATTTTTATGGTCATATTATGCACTCGGATAAGGAAATGTTTGAGGATCATTTAAGATGCCAATTGTTTCTAATGATCGTTGTGGTTTGAAATTCCATACTTTCGGCATGACAATCGGATTACAGTTACACCGCAGAAAGAAGCATACATACATTTGAGCCGGGGGATCTTATGAAAGAATGCTACACCAATAAAACACTTTCTCACATCCGCATAAAGTGCCTTTCATACATAGTACAAATAGTACTGACGAAATAACAAAACGTATCTAAATATAGCATCATCGCCATTGTTCATTTGAATTATTTTTTTTTTGTTTTGGTTGACGTCATACCAACATAATTGGAAGTCATACGGCGACTTTCCAGCTGTTCATTGCGAAGAAATTCCCCAGTTGAACACTACGGGAATTACTTCAGTAAGTGGCATGTGATCTGAAGACAATGTCCTTAACGTTTTGGTTATTTTATTCAATACAATAGTTAACCATTCACTTACAGTAGTTAATCATTCACTTGTATTATCTGCTCTAGGACTAACAGACAAATAGTCTTTGAGCCGAGACCCATATGATTTTAGAGTACTTTACGTAATGTTTCGGTACTTCTCAAAGTAGAATATCTTTGTTTCATTTTATTTGTGGAAAGTAATGACAATAAGATTGTAAACAAGAATATATTGCTGGCTTTAATGGCTTTTTGTATATTCGTTCCAAATAATTTAACAATATTTAAACATATTAAGTTTTAAAAAAATATCCTCACAGTAACGCTATATCAAGGTAAGCTTCAGCAGTCATGTCTACCTATGTGTTACCCATTATATAATCGAAGGTGTGATAACTTGCGAATAAGGTACCAAGTACACCACGTGTGAAAACAAATACTAGCGGAAAAAAGATTTCGTTCTTTTACGTACACATATCAAATGTAACAAGTCAAGTCGCATTTAGAGAAAATATAACAATGATAACGTAACATCTCTTATTTATTATCTGAGCCGCGCCATGAGAAAATCAACATAGTGGCTTTGCGACCAGCATGGATCCAGACCAGCCTGCGCATCCGCGCAGTTCGCTTTCAAAGCCTATTGGAATTGGAGAAACTGTTAACGAACAGCCTGGATCCTGACCAGACTGCGCGGATGCGCAGGCTAGTCTGGATCCATGCTGGTCGCAAAGCCACTATGTTGGTTTTCCCATGGTGCGGCATTAATATAATTCATCTAAAAAAGACAGAATCAAAGTTTGGGATATATCATTTCAATTAAGAGCAAAGCACCCGCTGTACGATGTGGACCTACAAGGTTTTTGGTAGTCAGACCCAGGATCTCCTCAACATATTATACGTCATTACATTCATCACTAGACGAAGCATGGAAATACGGTGCAATGAAATTTTCTGACAGCAAAATAATTTATGCTGACTTATATTAATAAACATTTTCATATCTTGATTAATGTTTGCGGAAATATTTACTAAATTGTACTAACGTAAAGTAAATTAAAGATAGATAGATAGATAGATATAAAACTTAGTCTGTGCATTCGGCAGTGCCAAAGTATGTAAGTCAATAAATGATTTAGCACTTAAGTCTTGATTAATGTTTGCGGAAATATTTACTAAATTGTACTAACGTAAAGTGAATTAAAGAGAGATAGATAGAAAACTTAGCCTGTGCATTCGGCAGTGTCAAAGAATGTAAGTCAATAAATGAATTAGCACTTTAGTCTTGTTAAAGGGGTGCCCATTGATGACTATTTCATTTTATATCCATGCAGTGAATTGTATTTCTCATTACCACGGTGATTTAGGACACACTGCTGCGCGTAACAAACATTTATTTTTTTCAATGTCTCAGTACTATAAGAAATATGATATTATCGTTTCCTCTATAAACAATTGATATATGCTGTAAAAAACATTGCTAAATTGAATATCAGGTATAGTCTGACTCTGTGTACATGTCACAATTTCAATATGTCATGCAATTCGATGTAGATACAAGTACGAAAGTTGCTGCAAGATGCAGCAAAAAGGGAAACTGCGCCAAACAAAGCAGTACATTTAGTGCTGATATAACAGAAGGTGATATAACGATGCTAGTGGATTGGTTGTAGACCCTAGGCACACAGACAGTCTGATGGAGGTTCTTGAATGTTGGGGAAAAGACATTGCTTTTGTAGTGTGAGCTGTATTTAGTGATCTACTTATTGACTGATCATGACCCATATGCGAAACTGACCTTGATAAATTATTCTAAGTTTCGGTAAATGGAATGAAATGTACATGTATTGTGTACACAAGGTTGTTCTTAAATCAGTCTTGTGACGTATTTGTTCATCCGAAATGACTGAGTTTCAAACTTAGCTAAGACTATTTTTACCAATCGTTGAGCTAATTGCAAATTGGCTATTTGCGCCATGAAATTTACAAAAGGCGCAGATTGGTTCTTTGCGCGTAACATTTGCGGAGCTACTGCCAATATTATTACACAAACGGCAATTATTATAACACACCGAACAAAATATTTGGGTATGCTTGCATTTGAAATAATATTGGTAAGTCATCAGAATGAGCTTGAGAAATGCAGTTCAGGTCCGTGTCCAGGATTTTTTTGGCGGGGGGGGGGGGGGGGGGGCAACCTGGGGTGGGTTCGGGATGGGTATCCCCTCCCGATGTCGAAACTTTTTTAATATGGCACGTGAAAAGATGCATTTTCCTGCTACCTGAAACTCCTTTAAGGATGCATGAACGTATTATATATTTAAGGAAAAGTCTATTTTTAGCTCACCCCAGGTGAGTCTTTCTGATCACTCGATGTCCGGCGTCCGTCGTCTGTCGTCTGTCTGTCTGTCGTCTATCAACATTTAGCTTGTGTATACAATAGAGGCTGTATTTTGCAACTGATCTTCATGAAATTTGGTCAGAATGATAATCTTGATGAAATCTAGGACGAGTTCGAAAATGGGTCATCTGGAGTCAAAAACTAGGTCACTAGATCAAATCAAAGAAAAACCTTGTGTATGCGATAGAGGCTGTATTTTTCAATTAATTTTCATGAATTTTGGTCAGAATGATTACTTTGATAAAATCTAGCCCGAGTTCGAAAATGGATCATCTGGAGTCAAAAACTAGGTTACTAGGTCAAATCAAAGAAAAACCTTGTGTATGCGATAGAGGCTGTATTTTTCAATTAATCTTCACGAAATTTGGTCAGAAGTACTACTTTGATAAAATCTAGGCGCAGTTTGAAAATGGGTCAACTGGGTTCAAAAACTAGGTCAAATCAAAGAAAAAACATGTGTATGCGATAGAGGCTGTATTTTTCAATTTATCTTCATGAATTTTGGTCAGAATAATAACCTTGATGAAATCTAGGCCGAGTTTGAAAATGGGTCATTTGGGTTAAAAAACTAGGTCACTAGGTCAAATCAAAGAAAAACCTTGTGTATATGATAGAGGCTGTATTTTTCAATTAATCTTCATGAATTTGGTCAGAATGATAACCTTGTTGAAATCTAGGTCAAGTTTGAAAATGGGTTATCTGGGATCAAAAACTAGGTCACTAGGTCAAATCAAAGAAAAACCTTGTGTATGCGATAGAGGCTGTATTTTTCAATTAATCTTCATGAATTTTGGTCAGAATGATTGCCTTGATAAAATCTAGGTCAAGTTTGAATATGGGTTATCTGGGGTCAAAAAGTAGGTCACTTGGTCAAATCAAAGGAAAAGCTTGTATATGCGATAAAGGCTGTATTTTTCAATTGATCTTCCTTGAATTAAGTCAAAATGATAACCTTAATGAAATCTAGGCCGATTGCGAAAATGGGTCATCTGGGGTCAAAAAGTAGGTCACTAGGTCAAATCAAAGAAAAACCTTGTGTATGCGATAGAGACTGTAATTTTCAATTGATCTTCATGAAATTTGGTCAGAATGATTGTCTTGATAAAATCTACTTTGAGTTTGAAAATGGGTCATCTGGGGTCAAAATTTGGTCACTATGTCAAATCAAAGAAAACCCTTCTGTATGCGATAGAGGCTGTATTTTTTCATTAATCTTCATGAAATTTGGTCAGAATGATTGCCTTGATGAAATCTAGGTCAAGTTCGAATATGGGTCATCTGAATCAAAAAGTAGGTTAAATCAAAGAAAAACCTTTTGTATGCGATATATAGAGGCCGTATTTTTCAGCTGATCTTCATGAAATTTTGTCAGAATGATAGCCTTGATGAAATCTAGGTCAAGCTCGAATAAGGGTCATCTGGGTTTAAAAACTAGCTCACTAGGTGACTTTCACATGTTTTAGAGTTTATGGAAAAAAACACGCTCGGCATATCCATTTCTTTCTGGCGCATTCTTCAAACTAAAAACGAAAGGAATTTTCCACGTGATGTTCGACAAAAATTGCTTTTTTTCTGTTCTTTGATTTCTTTCTTGCTTCTTTTCTTCTTGTGACACTTATTTTCCTCGTTTGTGTTTTAACTCTGATGCCATTATTATGGGCCAGGTCAGACATTAAGAATAAAAATCTGAAATATTGCAACTCGAAAGGACAAAATCGTCAATTATGACATACATTGCACTCACAAAAAAAAAAAAAACAATCACAAATACTCAGCGCCTAAAGAGATGCAGTAAATGAAGGGTACGTTTTGTGAGACGGAATCGATGTCAGCCTATTATATTTCCATTCACTACATATTTTGTAGGGAAAAAAAGCGTTTGTTTCCGTCTAAACAACATTGGCGTAATGATATCAAGGACTGCCCTTTCCTCGAGATTACACGCGCAATATATCGGCATTTTACAAAAAACAACAACAACAACAAAAAATGGCGCCGTTCGAAACATTCCTTCAAAATTTGACATTATCAGTTTTAAAGCATTGACATTAATCTTAATGGGTTATCAGGCTTGTTGTAGAATATGCACGTTCATAGATACTACAAGGCGCTTTGTCGAATTGGTTGTAGTGGTGATTAGTTAGTCTAAATTTTCTCTACCCAATTTATAAATTCCAGTTTGTTTAGTTCTGCTCATTGTTTTCTCGTTTAGGGCAAACCTATTTTTTTAATTGGGGACCATACGCCGCTTTTCATGGAATTACATGCAAATTATTTTTGTACTTGTAGCATTTGTAAATGTTGAGTTCTGCTCAACCCGTGGCTAGAGGGCGTGGACGGTAGCATGCATTTCCACTACCGTCCATGAACAGGCTCAATCAAACCGGGCCTGCAACATTTTCGTTTTTGGCGTGTTGAGTGGCCTGTGGAGTTTCCACTTTTTCTATTTTATTATCACAGCAGCGTTGTCTGTGCCGTGTGGCGGCCGTAAAAAGTCTCCCCGTACATTCAATCAGGGCTGTTATATTTCGACCTTCTCAGATCGTTCAGCACGACTTTTATGTCGTGTTATTGGTACTGTTTAGTTTCTAAGCTTGAACATTTCGGCCTGGGTGGTTCCAATACTCCCGCTTTCATAGCTTTGGGTATTGTATAATCACCCCTTGGATATGGTGCCTGCTTTTTAATTAACCAGGTTTTCAACGAAAACCTGAGTTATTAGATTGGGGTAGATGTCGGGCGGGCGGCGGCGGCGGCGGTGGCGGCGGCGGCGGCGTCAAACTGGTGTTTCCGGTCAATAACTTTTGTTTCGGTAAAGATATTTGAATAAAACTTGGTATGTATGTAGCTTATATCAAGACAAAGGCTGGGATTGATTTTGGGGTTTCTGGGGTCAAGGTCAAGGTCACTGTTACTTAAAATAGAAAAAGGGTTTCCGGTCAATAACTTTTGTTTCGGTAAAGATATTTGAATAAAACTTGGTATGTATGTAGCTTATATCAAGACAAAGGCTGGGATTGATTTTGGGGTTTCTGGGATCAAGGTCAAGGTCACTATTACTTAAAATATAAAAAGGGTTTCCGGTCAATAACTTAACTTAGGAATAATGAAACTTGGTGTATAGAAAACTTATATAAAGTTGTAGCTTGGGATTGATTTTGGGGTTTCTGGGATCAAGGTCAAGGTCATTGTTACTAAAAATAGGGTAAGGGTTAGGTTAGGGTTAGGGTTAGCATATCTTCTACATTCATGGAGGGATTTTGATGAAAGTTGGCACAATTGTTCAACATCATGAGACGGAGTGTCATGCGCAAGAACCAGGTCCCTAGGTCTAAGGTCAAGGTCACACTTAGAGGTCAAAGGATACAAGAATAAAAACTTTGTCCGGAGCATATCTTCTTCATGCATAGAGGGATTTTGATGTAACTTGGCACAATTATACACCATCAAGAGACGAAAAGTCTTGCGCAGTTCCCTTCTTTAGAATTACTTCCCTTTGTTGTTACTATATATATATAGCTTATATTGTAACTTTTTCATTACTAGACGTAGGGAAAAATCGAGACCACTTTTCTGTAGTACAACATGCATGTTACATCCAATTTTGAGGTGTATTTTGACCAATCTCTACCTGCTAAGGATTTCTGTGTTGACTTACAATTTTTTTTTTGTATTTTTTTTTTTTTTTTAAGATTAACTTCCCTTAGTTGTTACTCTAAATAACTTATATTGTAACTTTTTTATAATTGACCGTAGGGAAAAACCAAGACCACTTTTCTGTGGTACAACATACAAAAATGTAGTTGTTACTTTCTAATTTTAGGTGTATTTTAAGGTATCTCTACCTGGTAAGGAGTTTTTTTGTGGACTTAGAAAAACAAAAGAATTACAATGATTACTAAACAACCACAAAATTAAAATTACATCTGCAAATACAGGTGCTAGAGTAAAGAAATTTGCTGTGACGGGCGTATATTGTGACATTCTGGCACTCTTGTTTATTCTTATGAAAAGTGTTGAAAACCTGGTTTCGTGGCATTGCCGCGTTTCTTGTTTTGTCTTTTGGCTGTTCCTGTGATATGCAGGCTCCATAACCTCAGATCCCCTTTCTAAATCCCATTTTGTTTAGTTCTGCTCATTGTTTTCTCGTTTAGGGCAAACCTATTATTTTAACTGGGGACCATACGCCGCTTTTCATGGAATTACATGCAAGTGTATCATTGAAGATTCCATGTGCACCGCCGTATGAACACGTCTGCGGATGTCTCTAAATTATTTTTGTACTTGTAGCATGTGTAAATGTTGAGTTCTGTTCAACCCGGGGCTAGAGGGCGTGGACGGTAGCATGCCGTCCATGAACAGGCTCAATCAAACCGAGTCTGCAACATTTTCGTTTTTGTCGTGTTGAGTGACCTGCGGAGTTTCCATTTTTTCTATTTTATAATGCGCGGATCTTACGTATGGGAAAGTCAACAGTTCTGAATTTGATTATATCTCTTAATGCACACTATCTCAATAATTTCATCGTAGCCTCGAGATCCAGTTAATTTTCAGAGAAAGAAAATCTAGCTTATCTGGTCCAATCAGTTAAAAAGACTAAAATTCCATTGCTGATTTGTGAGACATGCTAACAGAAATATGGTCTGGTATATTGCGGTTGAAATTAGTTCGTATAAATTCTCTCTATACACATACGTAAAAGAAACAAAGTTTATATGACTGATGGCTATTGCGTATGTAGCAGGTGCACATTCTTCACACAGGCGTGTTTTGTGCACTGGTATATATCATATTAATAATATTAAGACAGTGAATTGTTTTCTTTTCACCGAATCGCATGATGATAATCGAAAACCACATATAAGGTAAAAACAAACAGTAATATATTACGAACACATGTACAAAATAATACGTAGTTCTACCATGCAATAATAGTTTGAGTTTAAAATGTAGCTACATATATGTCAAAAGTGCTATTGTTACCTTGTCACAAAGTAACACTGT
This sequence comes from Mercenaria mercenaria, assembly GCF_021730395.1. Taxonomy (NCBI): domain Eukaryota; kingdom Metazoa; phylum Mollusca; class Bivalvia; order Venerida; family Veneridae; genus Mercenaria; species Mercenaria mercenaria. The sequence goes on from NC_069378.1 coordinate 9,010,425, forward strand.
CGCGCTTCAAGTTTTATATTGATGCATATATATAGTAAATGATTGTATTGTTGTTATTTTTGCAATTCATTTTCTTTATTAAGGCTAATGGTAGGTTTCGCTTTTGTGTTTTGTATCTAAACATTTCCATTCTGGTTATATTTGTTCAAATTTGGTCCAGTCTTGAGAAATTTTTTTTCTAAGGTCGGATTTACTTTGTATTTATATATAAACCTTTGTGGGCCTGATTTTGTCAAGTTTATTTTCACGACTTTTTGTAAATAATTCCCGGCTTTAATACAGTTGCCCGGTGAAATTGATTTCATTTCCCACCTCAGTCAGTTTATGTAGAGTGTACTGTTTTGGAAAAACAATTGCGCACATACGAACAGACATGTATTGATGAACATTGATTTTAGAAGGATTTTTGCTTGCAAGATTACTACCCTAGACATTTATATCTGGTGGAAAATATCTTTGAGAAGACCCCAGACCTAGGAGGCAACTTCTTTTAATACCTACAGGAACATCCGAATTCACATATACTGGCTATTTATCTAGCGATCCTTCTACTTGTTACGACCAAATCCACAGAGCTATATTTTTGGGAGATTCATATTTTTTTCTCTTATTCATTGTAAATTTTCATCTTTCGTTAATCGTTTGTAAATAAATTTGTAAATAGTGCACAGAGTTGTTCGATATGGTTTTGATCTGCTATTATGATCTGTTTGTCAGTCTGTCCCTCGTCCGTTCTGTGACATATCTTTAAACATTCGCAACGAAATTATTGGTAATGGTAACATTTGTAAATGCACTTTTACGTGTTGATTGTGTGGTTGCATATACATGTCTACGGAGGTAAATTCACAATTACATAATGTGAGCAGCAAACGTTACTGTTGACTGTGCAACTAAATTGACTTGTTGTATTGTAAATGCTTTTAATAAAAACCTGAAAAATAGCCAGCTGGTGTACTTCGTATAAGATTATAATCATAGGATTCATTTGAGCGAAAGCAAATCATCATTTCGAACAAGCACGTATTATGGAAAATACATTTTGTCTGTGAGACCCTGTGACAAATAGCCAGCGTCAAACAAAACCTAAACTGCAAAATTATCCGAAATTAGGACGTTATGATGCATTATATGTAATATTGCCCTTCGATGAAAACCAAGTGATTTGTGGATGTAAAAATGGCGTGTGCATTTTAAATTTTATGTATTTCTTTTTCGTATAAGTTATTATAAGTTTGAAAATGGTTCGTTAAGGCAACATTTTGAAAGGCTGTATTTGGCTTTAGCTGTAGTATTTGCAAAAAAATTTTGACTCCGACTTCATAGTACAAATCATTCAAGCATTTTATGTAAGTTTCCAAATATTTTTCTGTAACGTTATAATTGTTACAACAGAGTATTGTAATGTACCACACTAGCCAATAGGTTTTCCATTGATTGCATTTAGACATGCTATGAATAAAAATACCTATTCCTTAGCCTGTTGGCGGCAAGTGATTCCGCCTTAAGTTTGCGACCATTGTAGACCAAGATCAGTCTGCATGGATCTGCACTGTTCACCATTCGGTCAGTAAATCATCAGTGAACACCTTTTTGAATAATAAATGGTATTGCCCAAACTGAATGACTGACCAGTCCATTTTAGAAATTTAGCAGGCTTAAGGTTAAATACTTGATTCAGGATATTAAATTCCTGCCGTTAAATAACAGAAATGCTGTTAAAAACAAACAACGAACAGGCAAACATGACTTATTATAACTGGCATGCAAGCGTTTCCAAACACTGTATTACACTAACTACGTCCACTAATTCTATCAAAGAAACTGGGATCAAGGCAACACTGTAAAGAGGAAGGACTGTTTTCAAGCATACGCTTGTCCGCCAGAAAACGCAGGGAAAAGATAGTTACACTAATGTAAAAATTTCAGTGTGGGTTTTGATTTGTTTTACAGTTAACTTGAACTTGTACTTCATTTACTTATTGCATACAATGAAACAGGTAATGTCAAAAGTGTTTCAAGTATTTCCGATAAGGACAGTATTAGAGAGTTTGTGACATCTAAACTGAACGGATACATTTAAGGTGAAGGACTGCTTTTTTATTTCAAAAAGCGTCCAAATCATCAAAAAAAAACAAGAATTTTAATTTTTCCCCGTAATACAGCTTTACTCGTTTAATACGTACTTGCTAATCATACACCTGAAGTTGTCGTGCAATGAAAACTTCAACTTAAATGATCAGATATTTTTGCGAACGTATTTTATTCCACATTGTGATCATCGATACGTATACGCCTCCACTTAAACGTACTGAAATGACAACTTCTTAAATATTTCAGAATTCTTCGGATTTTCATTTGATAATTAATTGCGCACACCCCTGAAACCTTTCAATCGTCTACATTACATTAAGTTGGCAAATGTATTAAGTTTTCCTGGAGGTATTATACTTGCGCAGTTTGTTTTGTTTCAGGTGACGTTTCGAGGAAGATTAACCAACAAAAACAGGAAAGAAAACAAACAAAACAAAACGTCGATTGAGAAGTTACACATTTCTAGCATCATATTTCACTAGAATTTGTTTAAGAAATAAACAAAATGGTTTTTAATAGAAATATGCCACATGGCTGTTATATGTTTTTTTCTGTTCAATTGTAGAGATAGGCTTCATGTAAGATATATTCAATTTTAGTTGACCTTTGTATTAATTTGGAGGTCAGCCGCCCTAACATTAAAAATATTTAGAATTTTGTAGAATAAAAATCTTGTAAAATCCTTTTCGAATATATAAATGTACTCAACAAATACTACATCAATTTAATGTTGTTTTCCTTGTTGCATTGTTATCTGCAAAGGCATTTGCTTCACGCTTATATGGTACATTTGTAATTTAATTGATATGTGCATTTAACATATTGTGCCTTTTGTTACCATTGCGGTGTAAAGGATTCATTGTCTGTGACTGTGTTGTAAGTGTAGAACATGGTGAAGAAAAAAAAGTGAAACCTTGCGTACCATTAACTAGATTAAAGTCCCATTCCTGTGGAAAGTTTGCCTCTGACCTGTGCAAGGCGGTGTCCCACTGTGTTTCTTTATTTTGTTTTGATTGTATATGTATTTTGTGCATACATCATTAATATAACTACCTATACAAATAAATACGGCTATATGGTAACGGTCTGGGCCAGTTGTGGTCTTAGAACGCCTTGTGTCTTGTATTTTTATGCTCACATCAGCTTCATAACTAAACAACCATCTAACATAGTCATTTAACACACTAATATTCCAGATCAGTTTATCTATAATGCTCCATATAACTTAAGTCAAACTGTCACAGAGTAACACAATATCTAGAATAGCCAAGAAGATAACATTAAGTAGCACCCGACGTAAGGAAAAATACAGAAGTAGTTTTGTTAATTTCATTGGATGCATCTGCATCTGTGGAATGCAAGACCGTATCAATCAAAATTGAATGATGTTTATGTATATTTTGAAAACATAGAACTTCTTTCATAAATTATTTCTAGAATGCAAATCAATATGTTATACTATGTCTTATTGTTTAAAAATACTGACAAAAGAAAGTCATATTTCCAACCATTTCAATATGTTAAAAGAAACTAAAATTAACAATACCTGTAGGGGAAACTTTCCCTTCGGGAAACAATCTTTATGTTTTCCCCTACTTCTCGTACGGGAAAATGGATACTATGTATAGTGACTTGCTTCACATTCGGGAATCACAAGTTTTTACTTGTTTAATTCAAAAGGCTTGGTGCAAAAGACTATACATATTATCATTGAATAAATTCACCATTTCGAACCTAAGATATTTCTTTTCTAAATTTTTACCGTTATTTTTTTAAATGCCCTAATAAAATTTTTATTCAACATTTGAAATTTTGTGGCTGTTGAAATAATCTTTGTACATTAATTTCTTTCTCTTTTAGGCAGCCTTCCTGCTGTCTCTTTCTAGGGACTTTGTTCAGTTCGTTTACATCGTTTACATCAGCTTTACATAATATAAGAACACTTCAGTAAACTGACTTCTCCGCAAATTTACAAACAATTTAATATTGATATATATCTCAGTTTCCCGATTAGGAAATTAAGTTACTTTGATATATAAACGCAGAATCAGTATTTCAAACATTTTGAACATGATCCTTTTTTTTCTGCAGCACATTCACGCTAACTACAAAAATTCATAGATGTTTAATGCGAAAGTCAATCCTATGATTTAATTTTGTTTACCGGGATTTTAATAACCGCAATTATTCAATTTTAACTGGGTTAAGTAGTCTTAGCTTAAATACCAACAATTTTATTGGGGATTACCACAACTGTGAAGGTTTTTCTAATTTGAAATATTCATGTATCAAATTTCGATAAATGCATTTTAATGGACATTAAACTTCATTGTTGACGTATTTATTGTATATATATACTAATTGTTATGTCGTACTGCTTGTGACATGATTTCATGCAGTGAGGCTGTAAGGGGGTGTTATTAACATATTTTACCAGACTTCGTAACAATGAAATGTAACCACAGTCCATATATTTTCAACAAATGAACCTAGTCAACTACTTTGTGTTTTTTGTGTTTGTTCCGTCGACAAAACAAGGTAATTTTAGTACTAGAAGTTTATCCTCCACACGAAGATCTCACATATTGGCAACGAAATACATGTATTCAACATGTGCTTAATAGTTGACGGGTACATTAATACACAATAAAGTTTGTTTTATTGACATGACTGATGAATATAGTTGCCCGTGATATGATCATATAAACTGGCAAATTTCGAGGATTTACATGTATCTGAAAATTATAAGACCCCCATCAAAGACCTATTTCATGGTTATGTTAGATGAATTGTCGATAGACGATGTATATTAGGTTTTCGTCGTTAATATGGTGTTAATTTTAACCAAATGATATGGTTATAACAGATAGTCGTAAGCTCAACACGATTTTCTCTAGGAAATGAAAATTATAGCCATACTAAGGTCGTATTTCAAAATGAAAGGAAAGTGATTAAAACTAATACTCACATCTTGTTATGAATTTAGTACAATCCCTTAGTTCCTAATATTTGAACTTTTTTCTGGCTTCTGCATCAAATATCAGGCGATTTTTGTTGATCTGTCTTCTGCAAAGGCATTGAGTACATGCGTTTTAGGTTCTTAAGGATTGCTTTTAATATAAGATATACGAGAGCATTTTTGTGTTTTACATAGCAGGCCTGTTGCTAGTTTCATCTGGCAAGGAAAACTTTTCTTTGCAATGTCCTGTGACTTTGGAACATGGTAGGCGTAAGATAGAGGATTGGTGCACCATTAACCGGTTTAATCTCCCAAGTGGTGGTTTTGACTCTGACCGTTCAAAGGCGGTGCCCGCTGTGTTTCTTTATTTGTTAGTTTTGTCCAAGTGTGTTTGCATTGTGCGAGTGTGTGTGTTGGTCGTGTGCACGTCCTCGTGGTGGGTTAACGTTTGGTTTGGGGAGGCTGTGTTGTTGTTTTTTGGAACGTGGCTTTCCCTGTTGGATATCTATCTTTTCATTTCAATAATGACCTTATTGTAGTTGCAGTCGGGGTAAATTTTAGCATTTGACATACAATGTTTGCTTATGAAGTGTGTATGCAGCCAAAATCTTACTTCCAACCATTGTTCGTGCTTTGGTATCCACAATCTATGAGCGGTCAATCATAAAATGAACTATGAAAAAATATTTATCCAAGATTGAGGTAATTCATGCATTGCGTAGTTATAATACGGGTTATAAGCACGAAAATTTCGTGCAGGAAAGGCGCCTACGAATTTGATTTCATTGCTAGTATTAATGCTAGTACATGTATATATGTAGTATTGATTGCCTACCCACCCACCCATCTCGAACTGAGAATTAATTTGTCGTGTATTTAATGTATATTCATGTAAATGGTTTCGTATTGTACATGTGCTCATCCGCTGTGCAACAGTGAGATATGTAGTAATGTTTGACGTTTAAAATTGACTTTCAATAAACCATGCAAGTTGAAAGTAAGTATAGGAATATAAGAAAATTGCTGCAGAATCAGGAACAACTTGTCATATTCATGGATTATTTTAAAATTTCATACTATGGAGAGAAAGGAATTGTTTATCACATTCAGCGGATTAGCAATGTTCGTAAAATTGACTGTCGTGGAAGTAAACCATTGACGTCATCATTGCCAATTTCACTTAAATAGACTGCTTGGGACGTTTTCTACTGGCTTCATTTGCACTGCACGTCAAATGGGCTGCTGGGGAAGTTTTCACTCGTTTCACTGGTACTGCCCATAGGGGAAGTTTAGAAGTGGTTACATTGACATTGTCCAGTGGAAGTTACCATTAATGTCCTTTATATGATATTGCGTTTTGTAATAAAAGCATGTCTTCCTGTATTTGCACTCAGTATTGTTATATTATCTTGTCCTTTATGATCATGGAGTCAACTCTTATCATTTAATAGAAATTCGCTTAAGACGGTCCTAGGGCACGTGACGCTTGTGACACATTCCACTACCTCTCATGGACAGGCGCATTCGAACTGAATCAATTTTCATCGTATTTGGTTAAGCTTATATGCTAGCCAGACATTTAAATCAACGTTCAGGGGAGCTTTATAAAAGCAAAAATATAACAACAACAGAACAAACTAACCCACACCCCTCAAAAAACAACAACAAAAAAACAACAACAACAATACAACAAAAAACCAACAACAACAACAACAAAAAACAACAACACAAAAACAAACATAAACACACAAGCAAACAAACTAAAAGGTGTCTCTGGGAATAAATTAAAATGCTACAAATCCGTACACATTAAGGTGATAAATTATTTCAGCCGATGTTCTATTTTAGACTGGTGATGACATTAATTGTTGAAATATTTACTTTTGTTACAAATGATTTACTCTTACATGGTAGTATGATAGCAACTATTACTTAACTCCTCATTCAGCAATATGTTTTATTATTCCCCCTAAAGCCCCTTAGATCATTAATTTATTAGCTCTTAATTCATGTTTTCACAGCAGAACCGTTACGTTTATTTCATAAAAGTTCGCTCACTACTCTAAATGATAAATATATATAAAACGTTATTTATAATGTATAAATTGAGCACAAATTACTAATTTAGAACATATCCGCATGATGAATCATATACATTGTCATTTCCCTAATGAGACTAGGTAATCGTACTAAATTGTTATCATATTGTGTTAAATTTGTGTTATTTTAGCAACCATATCTGGATTGCAGACTATTTACAGATTAAATGTAATCATTTATCACAGAAACACAATTTGTATGACAGGCATTTCAATTAAGCAAATGTCAAAATTATTCACCATTACTGAAAAAGGCAGTAAACTAAGATAAGTCAACGTGAAATTTAGGTCAGCCAATAGAAATTCGCATTTCACGAACACATTTGATTTGTCTAATGGACTTGGATTGTTGAATCACATAGAAACGTGTCTGACGTTGAGATGTTGTTAACCCTGCACCGAAGAAAGACCATCCAACTTAAATATAACACAAATTTAAATTATGTACAATGTTGCAGATGTGACATTATAGAAATACTTTGTTTGTAACATTGTATCAGGACAGTTTACACTAATATTGAACACCATAGGTCCGATCACGTATTCCCCCAAAATCCGTCAGTATCCTTTGCTGCTTTGAACTGGCAACGAAGTATTGACAAATACCCGGTTGAATAAAATGAAAAATATTCGTAGGGTCATTTCGAGGTCTTGTCTGGCTTCAGGTTATCAAAAGCGTACCTATAAAGAGCAGTCATACCGAAAGACTGGATGCTTTCCACCCATTTTGTTTACGCTCATTACTGAAGAAAAGATCATAAATGTGGTTTACACTTGAGTGCATTAATACATAGTGATTAACCATAGAGGATCGATTACCAAAAATGCTTTAAACCAATTTCCACCATTGCAAACTATTTCGGAATTCTATCAGCCTGAGGACAGTTTACTCTTATATTAAACTCCATAGGTTCGATACGAACTCCTCCAAAATCCGTTAGTTTCTTGTGCTGTTTTAAACTGGCTACGAAGTCTTGACACCTTTGCGTTGTCTGGTGGCCCGGGTTGGTGATAACAAATGCTAATTTATCAGGATTTCAGTTCAGTTTCTGTCGTTATCTTTCATATGCTTATGTACAAGATTTTATGTATGCCTGTTTTGACGACATACAAGTCAAACCGGACACAATAATTAATATGAAAGTTGTTGAAATCAACCCATTTGCTTAGCAATCTGCTGGTGTCATACTTTGTTTATACTTTAATTCAGAAAAGTCAGTGATATGGTTGTATCAAAAGTATGATAGTAATAAAAATGAGATAAGAAAAAGAAGATATTTCAAACGCCATTGGCTGCTATTAATAGCTTTTGTTTAGAATATGATATGGTAAGCGTGACGGTTGGAGTGCCATTACACCACAAAACGAAGCATACATATGCATTTATAAAATGCATTTGTTGTTTAAAGGGGAAACTTATCTTGGAAAAATGTAACTTCATGCGATATCAGTTATGGCTGCAAAATTTGTATCATACTATATCAATCAATAGCATTATTCTTATTTACCACGTGCCAAAACCGATCTAATAATAGCATTATCCGAATCATACAGACAGTTCATTTTAATGCAACAGATGTTTCAGATACTTTAAAAACAAACAAGTTGTTTTTACAAATCACTTGAAACTAAAACGATAGTAATAAAGTCACTTTTGCTGAGTGATATATCGTATTTTAGTTAGATGTTAATTGTTTGACCATTCGTTTGAGTTAATAAGTAAAATATTACAAATATCTGTCAAACAATTTTTTGGTACACAGAAAATACATTTAGGTAGGCACACGCTTGGTTTTGCTGTTTTGAGCTTACAAAGATAAAAATGTTATATCTTTCGTCTACAAAATTAAACAGTTCTCTATTGCAAAATTAAGCAAATTAAGCAAATTTAAAAGAAACTTAGACATAAGATGTTAATGAAACGTTTGAAAACAAATATAATGAACCGTAAATTATACATACCAGTTTTGAATTGCAGAGATTTCCGAAAATGTATACTGTAAGCAATATTCTTTTTCATTCTTTTACTTAATCTGGTTTTATTTTAAAAAAAATAAGAAAACAGTTAAGAAAAATGAATTGAAAATAGTATAGTTATTTTCATCATTATCATTTCTTGTTCATTGTCAACACATTCTTATAAGAAGAAATGCAAATGTTAAACTTGCACTCGTTGTGAAAATACATTAGCAAGATATTTGAATATACATTTTCTGCCTCACTGTGGTTTAAATTTGTTGATGCACGTGTATAACATTGTATTGGTCTCTGTGTTTAACGTAAGGAATCGCACTTGCAATTACTTTAATATAATCATATTGTTTTGCGGTCATTAACGACTCCCCACGTTGCATCGTGTAGTAAGTGGAACCTTTGCATGTGCATGTAGTAAGAGCGTTGGACATTTTCTAAATTATTTGACAATGGACGGTTTCATATTAATTAAACAATATTTTTTTTTCTATTACAGATGATGATTATATATCTTAGTTTTAGAAAATCGCCCATGTAGAAGTCGACTGAAGTCAGTGAAATAGCACAGCACAGTCAAATGTAATCTTGGATCAAACAGTTTCATGGACAGATGATTTTGTTTTTTGCATTTTTAGGGTTCTGAACTACTAGTAATATGAAGAAGCTAACGCAATTGAAAAACATTAGGTAACTGGCGGAGAGGAAGTAATGCTTCGTTATGAGAGATGGAATGCAGAATACATAGTGAGCCACAAAATGTTTTGAAAAGTCTTTGTATAAATAAAAGATTTACTACTCTGTAAACAAAGTAGTTCTGCACGTTTGATAAATCGAAAGTCATGGCGTTATGTCATTTATCCGAATTACATAGAATTACTTGTCCCGGCATATGGAATGTAAAAATAGTTATACATATAAACGTTATTCATTCTGTACAATTATACAATCGGCAATATCATTTTCTTTCTGAAGATAAAACATTAATTCCAACTGAAATGGGTTAACATGTGATAAAAGGTCAAATCAGCTTTAAATTTGCGGATTTTTCAAATCATGGACAAGATTATGGGAAAGAAAAACATGCAATTTTCACTGTTACTTTTACATAGACTCCATTTATGAAAGCTTGTTTGAAATCTTTTTTTTTTCAAATCAGTGTAGGAAAAAGTCAAGCAAACGACTCTATCTGTTTTATTTTTAATTTTTATTAGTATGTTCTGAAGTTTCTAGGTTAAATCTTATTCTTCGAAAACTTTTTATTCGAACAAGCAGAACTACATTTTACGTTAAAAGAATTTCGCCTATGGAACGAATTACGGACTTTATTTCTTTTATGTGTGAGAAAATGTTTGTTATTTTATTATGTTCTGTTGTTGTTATTTTTTTTTCAAATGTGTAAGTTTTATACTTTTGCCTCAACAAAATCAAATCAAAGTAGTGAAAAAAGTTTAACAATTGCAATACATTTGAATTTTAACTGTTAGATTTTTAAGTATATGTCAATGTTGATGTATAAAACATAACACAGAAACTCGTTGGAAACAGTTACATCGTTTTGAATTACTGACTTGCCAGTACTTAAGGTAATCATGCATAAGTTGTTATGAGACAAACTATATGTCAGTTACTATACAAACTTAAGTAAACATATATGAGCCGCGCCATGAGAAAACCAACATAGTGGGTTTGCGACCAGCATGGATCCAGACCAGCCTGCGCATCCGCGCAGTCTGGTCAGGATCCATGTTGTTCGCTTTCATAACCAATTGCTATTAGAGAAACTGTTAGCGGACAGCATGGATCCTGACCAGACTGCGCGGATGCGCAGGCTGGTCTGGATCCATGCTGGTCGCATACCCACTATGTTGGTTTTTCCATGGCGCGGCTCATATAACGCTTAATACATTTGACACAGCTACTTCTTTGCCACAAGTTATGTGCAAAGATTTCGATTTTATCAACCAAACTTGCATATGTACTGTCAATGCATTCGGGATCATTCGTCTTTTTATTAACCCTTTTTGACCTGTTAAATTTTGTGATTGCTAGAAATTAACATATCTAGACCAAAGGTATTATAATTATCGATCAATTAGTGCACACTGAGGGCCACCCGTATTGACCGGCAAGCCATTACATGTGTTTTATTATATGACATCAAAAATTATTAAATTATTTCTACTGTTTATATTTACATTTTTTGGCTGGTAAGTTTAGTACAGTATATATTTTATTACTCAGTTTTACAAAATGGAAACGATATGTGTTGTGCAAAATCACCAGCTATTGATTTTCCTAAAACCATGCATAATGTATATTAAGTACAGTACATGAATAAGATCGTTACAATTACAGAATAGATAAAGACACAGGAATATATTTTTTGCAGTTTAAAATTGTGCTAGTCATTATATGATTAAGCATTTTCACATTGTTAGTGCGACGTCCGTTCGTGACTGTTTCGCCTAGTATTCGTAGTGAATAGTAATTGTTATTACCTTGGTCATTTAGGACACATTGCTGTTTAACAAACGCTCTTTCTTTTCTCCTACTGGATGCTGTGTCACACACATTACCGAACGGAAACTGATATCTCTGTATCCGTCATTAAAGCGACGGTTATTGTTGTATAATCATTATTAAATGAGATATCACGTATAATCTGATATATTATAAGTAAACTTATACATTTCACTAAGTCATGATTAAATGTTTTGGACTGTGACTATTATGTTAAGAGAAGGCGCTGTTTCGATAAAATTAGGAAAGAAACAGCGATAAATTAAAAGTAGTATGCTTGATTAGTAATGTGTGTTATTATTCAAAGGAAAAGGTTCAAAACTTTCATTGGGTTTTAAATGTCAAATTTACAAAACTTCTTTCAACTTTGACTAAGGTATAAACAAAATAAAAAACTGTTTGTAGGGGATATTTTCGACACTTTTGGTAGAAAAATAGATCCCTTTGTTAGGAAATGAGGCCAAAATGTTGATCCATAGCATGCCCATAAAATAGAAAAAGTGGAAACTCTGTAGGTCATCCAATACGACAAAAATGAAAATGTTGCAGGCTCTTTAGATACATGTTAACAGCAGAATGAAATTGACTTGCTACTTGCCACGGTTGGTTCATAATACGTATGCAGCTATACATACACATTTAACTATAGAATCTATGTGTTTACAATAATCTTAACAAGATAAGTCACTACACCAGTTGTGACATAGATTACTGTGGGAAATTAGTGTGATCTTCCTTTTTAAACTTCCTATCAAGTTCTTTAGGTTATATATATATTTCACTTTGGCAGGTTATTTGCTTTCTATATTGCTTTTGATATTATCAGAAAAGCATCATTCCGACCAGTATAATTTAATATCTATTTAAAAACAATACAACTGATTGTTTTTTATGTACGGAACATATGCTCACCCTACACACAGGTGTGATCTATGCACTGGATGATATTAATCTACAACAAATTATTTGTTTTCATTTACCTGAAGCGCATGATAGTAATCAACAACCGCATACAACATGTTCAACAAACTGAAATATTATGAAACCTTGATAAAATCAAACATTGTACTGTCATACAATATAACATGTCAGAACATTTCCGTTACCTTGAAACAAAAATCTTAAATATTTTAAATGGTTACATTGCAACCACTAAAGTGTTTGTACACTTTCTACATGCATGAACCTACATTGTATTATTGCATGAGAACATGTTAAAATAGTTTGTTCAATTAACGCTGGGTATTTAAAATGCATAATGCAGGACTAATTCTATACTGACGGTTGGACTTTACACAAATGCCAAAGATCTCCTCCAAAACAAAATTATTAATTATATGAATTATTGATGTGATTCGGAGAGCTTTCGTATTAAACGGGTTTTAAGTATAAAAATATATTGTTTTGATGTCGGATCAACAAAAACATAAATGTTGTGTTTTAGTTTATTTATGTCAATCTTTGTACATGCTTAACAATTTTTCGAGTGCCGCTTTTGTGTTGTCCATGAGGAAACGGTATCTGTTTGCAGAGACTAGTCAGTTCAAAATGTCTTCCCTGATACCGTTGGTAAATAGTTTTCACTATTCCCAAAAAATATCCTAGCTTTTCAACGATTTTATAACATTTGTATGTCTAAATATTGCATATTTTGTCTATGCCGTAAAATAAAGGTTTTGAAAAAAAGGTATTATGTGCTGGCGCGTGCGTCTGTCCGTCCGTCAAGGTCAAGGTAACAACTGGGGCTCAAATATCAACTTTGAGTTAATATTTTTGTGCCAAGAGCATAACTTAGCAACTTTTCATGATAATGTCTTTCAACTTGGCATATAAGTAGGTCGCGATGAGATGATATGCAAAGCGCATGAAACAGGTCAGTAAGTAAAAGGTCAAAGTCACAGATGGAGCTCAAATATCAAATTAGTTATTCATACCCGGTATCTTGTGTCCGAGCATAATTTTCTAACATATTGACTTCAATCTTGGCATATAATTCAGATGATATTGAAAGGATGTTAGGATGCATGAGCTAGGTCGGTATGTCAAAGGTCAAGGTCACAGCAAGGTCATATCTGTCTGTCACATTTTGTGTCAAGAGTATAACTTGATAACCGTTGAAGGTATTGACTTTAAACTTGGGTGATGATGAGATTTTAGGAGTGCAACAGTCCACATTACTCCCCCATTCTCCCTCATGATACGATCCCTCCCCAACCTAAAAAATGAACTTTGATTTTTTGTGCTTTAGTATTCAACTGCAGGAACCATGTCTGTAGGTCAGAGGCCAAGGTTACAGCAAGGTAAAGTCTGTCCGTCCAATTTTGTGTCCAGAGCATAACAAAATCAATTTCAGTTTCTTGTGCCTTAGTATTGAATCACCACCGCCGCACAAAAACCTCTAACCCCCGCACACTGCCACATTACATACCCCCTCCTCCCATTCACCCAACCCTTTGATCTAGAACTTCAGGCGTATATTGCCCCACTTATGAAGCTCTTGTTTCTTTATGCAATGTGTACATCTGTATAAAATGTTTTGTTCATCTGTTAATTCGATGGGTAACTAAATACAAAATGTATCTAATAATACATATGCCTTTTTAAGTAACAAAGAGAGAGTAGCTAAATGAAAGCAAAATGTATTATATCAGCTCAATATCCTTTAAGACTCACAATATATTCAGTTCAAAGACAAGAACCTGCTGAATAAGAGGGTATTTTTCAAGGTATTTATTTCTTTGTAAATTAAAAAAATGCTAACTTTAAAACATACGTATACGAAAGGACGGAAGTACTTCATTACTCAACAAGGAAAATTAAAGGTTAGCGAAACGAAACATAAGACATAAATGACACGAAATAGTACTTTCATGATTTCAATAACTTAGTTATCTTATTTATCTTGTACATAAGACTTTTTGCATCATGTAAAGTTTTTGTAGGACATTTAAGTTTCGTTTGTCATGTTTGGAAATGGCAGGTAGTCATTAAACCATACGAAGAAACAATTGATTTCTTCGCGGAAAATATGAGATGCACTTATTAGCTAGTCGATACAATATTTTTTCGTGGAGAGAATAGATTTATTTATATCATTCCATAAATATGATTCATATAGAGTTGAAGGAAATTTTTCCACCTAGAAAGCCATGATTAAAATATTAACACAAGTACTCTCATTGTCTTACACAAGCAGCCATGTAAGAACCTTATAATACCGCGGATAAAACCATCGCCATTCCCATGTGATGTTCAGAAGACTTTATATTTCGCAAAAGAAAGACATTTGATAACACATTTGATTACAGTAGTAAATAGATTATACTACTGGTACTTTTTGAGACGAATTAGCCCGTGATAGAGGGTATGATATGCCAACACGGGAGTTATCATCTTTATTTTCACATTCAGTAATACATTTATTCCAAATACAAGAAGGTCAAATCGGGATTGTATTCTGTAAAGCACATTTCTAACATTTAGACGGAAATCTAGTCAGAAAGTTACTATTTTCAACAGGTCACATCCACATTTAGTTTATAAAATTACAAATCTGGTAGCTTAAGATATTCAAGCAGATCAGAGTACCGAATAAAGCGTATATAACCTTATTATTCCCTGGGCAACTTTTTGTATGAATAACGAGCGTTGAAATAGACAAACTACATAGCGAAACTTGCAGCTTCTTTGAATCAGGAATTGTAATTCAGAAGTCAATTAAGAAATGTTGTTTTTTTTCGGATTGTATGCAAAATGAACGGTAAATACATGAAGTGCGCTAGTGATTCTAATTAATCTTGCTGATCAAATTCTCTCGTTTATTTAGCATTCCTTTCCTGTATTTACCTTACATTTCCTTCCAATTAGTTTCCTTCCTATTTTTGTATAAACTTTATTTTTTTCTATTTTTGATATAAGATTCGGCTTCCTGTTAAATGAGTTCGTCAAATGTCATTTAAGAAACGTTCTGTCTGACTACACGAGGGCGCCGTCAGAACAACGGCACGTTATCATTTAGCGGTGATATTTAACTTAGGCGCATTTCTTTTTGTTATTCAAGCAAAATGAACGTCATAAATTTCAATGTAACGAATAGTGAGAATGTACAAATTAAATATATTTTATAATTTCTAGATTTAAACAACTGTGTCGAGTTGCTCTCTATTATATACATACGTATACAAGTTGTTCTATTACAAATATTGTTTTATTCTAGCATGGTTTCTATAGATTCCAACTGCCTAAGAAGTCCATTTATTATAAAATGTTGTGAATTTAGTTTTTATGAAACGAACTTCTATTAAATGCTTTGTTAGTATGCACATTTTAAATACCTCTATCTGTAACTATCTGTAGTAATTAGAAGCATTGACTGGATATCAAATTTATTATCTGACTTCAAAGCACAAAAGTAATCTTTTAGACATTTTCATGGACTACTCTATATTTTTTTCAGCCATACAGATTGCAAATTAGTATTACCAGCATTCCTGATGTAACATCTTTACCATTAGTTTAGTTTCTCCGCTTGTAACTTAACATTGAACGATGGGTTAACACTTGCATGCAATGAATTAAATGATCTAAAATGCTTGATATTATTTAATTTTTGAGTATTTCTAAGAATTAAGTGTTATTTTTGTGCGTTTACATTTACAATCACAAGTCATTGCTGATGATATATCTAGACTAGGTTTTGATGCAATTAGGCATGACAACTAGAGTACAGTTATATCACAGTGAAAAATGCAAACAAAATTTAAATATTACTAAATATTTTTATACGTTTTGTGGTGGAAATGGATATTTGATACATAAATAGATACCGGACAAAATGATTCGTGCAATATCAATCAACAGCGTTTTCTTGTTTCATTTTCCTAAAAAAATGACTCCGGTCGAGGCGTTTCATTTGATGGTCTCCAGTACACTTCCTTCTCTTACGAACAGTTAAAGGGAAAAAACAAGAAAGTGAGCCTTTACGAACTACAATTTTAGGACCCAAGAAAATAAGACGTATTAGTTACCTCTGACATTTTTCATTGTCGTCAAACATTTATTACTTCAAATATGTGACGTTGAATTCAAAAGACAACTTCCGCCTGTCTATATACAATTTTCATATATTTTTTCCATTAATGCCGTTGTGTTAAAAAGTCAAATGCAGTTGATAAATGTAATCGTTTTTATAATTGTTACGAAAACCATGCATATAATCCTTGACAGATAATTATTAATTAGGAATAAGCTTGCGGTCCATTTGGTGTGTTCGAACTTGTCTGAGCTCTTCATATACAAAAGATGTTAAAGACTTTGGATTTTCCTTATTATGTTCGTGTACTGTATGAATTCTAGTCTAGTTCAAATAATTATTTCAAAGTTCCTGTAACTACCTATAAGTTCTTTCGAATGTCATTGTTATTGATTTACATGTATTTAAAGGAACATCTTTTGATGCAAAGGTGAATAAACAGTATTTAATTTTATTCATACCGATGAAAAATCTTAACAATGGTTACTACAATCCTTAATAAGGTTATGATGATTGCCTATTGTATCTTGCTTATGAAATACACGATGGCAAAAGTGACTTCCGTTTGCTGTTCGACTTTTCGTAATATGTGAAAAAAATGTAATTCTATCAAATCAGTAGTATTTATATTGTTATAACGACGAGAAAACTATTTTTGCTTATGTATGTAATGGTGCAAAATGGTGACCAATTCGCAGGAAACAAATACCTTTTTATAGTCTGATGAGATGTTTATGACGCATTCAATTTTACAATTTATCCGTTATTAACACCCACTGCTAGTTACTAACAGGAAAGCAAAATCACTGTCATTCAAGCTGTCAGCCATTTTGTCCAATAGAGATTGTCTAATGCGTCTACATATTTTCTCATGGTAAGTACACTTTTATGGGAGACACTGCATTAAAAATGTAATGGCTTGCGTCATCTACAAGAATAAAATTTAGCTACGGTCTGAACGTTCTGAATCTATCCGAACACACACGCACAAAATAAACAATTGCTATAATAAGAAAGGTGTGTAGTGAGGAAAATATAGATATTAGGGTTTAAATCTTGATTTGGTTCTATAATCTACATGTATTTTTGAGAAGATATTTTAGCGCATTCTAAACATTATACAAATTAATCACTTTCCCATGCACATATTATATATGATTGCATTTATTGCAGAAGAACTGTGACTAAAAAGTGACCTGGAACGGTATATACCGGATTCCAACGATTTGAATGATAAGTATCTTTACTGTATATATTTTGTAACCATGGGTTTCTTAACATTGCAAGTAAAAATGTTCTGTATTAATTACAACCCCCCAAAAAATGCATTTCTTTCGAGCAAAAGTGTTTTTGTCACATTGCCATCCCGGATTGGGAAGTTAATGCAAGTAATACATATTACCAAATTCCTTGACTGTATTACTTTTAAAATATGAAATTAGCATGACACAAAATATCAGTATTACCCAAAAGTCGAAACTTTTTTTTTATAATTTCATACAATGCCTCACTCTGAACCTGAAAGCGTCACGGGAAACAATTGTAATAAGATTTTAACTGCGACTAATTACTGTATCTGAGACTATATAAAGTAATGCATACATATATATTAAATCTCGTCCAGTGAAGAATGTAACTTGTCAGGTAAAGCTGTATATCTTAAGGAATATCATTTAAATTCACAGAGGGTTGAGGACAATTTTCAAGCGATCCAGAATTTAGATGGCCAAGAACAACGTGATGCTCCTGTCTTTTATGCTCGAGCCTACTGTGGTCAACGTAATGTTGTGTAACAGCAGACGATTTCGAGATAAAGTTACTGAAATAGTCTGAATAAAACAGCGTCACAACTCACTGAAGGAAGTCAGCAAGGTTTGACATAATGAACTTAAATGCATGAGGTCAGTTTTCCCTAGAGACAAGGCGACTTGTAACACTTATGGTAACAGGTATAGCAATAGCAGCAAGTGATATGGGTAACATAACACTAGAGGTACTAACATTTGTAGGTATATTTTTAATATATCAATTGCGACAAAAACTGCTTCAACTTCCAACCATCAAGATTATTTTTTATATCTGCCTGGACACTTTTTTTAACAGAGGAAGGTATTTAGGTGCTTTATCAAATATGTTTTGGTTGTTTGTTTAGACATAACAGTGTAATGAATGTGACTGCTTACTTTGCCATTTGCGTCCTACTGAATAAGGTTAAAACAGTTGGAATAAGCATTATGCAAAAGTCAATCCTTATTTTGTTCACCTTTACTTTAATAACCACAACAATTCCATCTAAATAATTTAACAGTTTTATAACACACGATTTAATACAGGGGTTGTGCTCGGGGATTTCAGGAACTTTCGCCTACCATTGCCATGACTTGTCTTACGCACTAAATACATTTTAATGAGTATCAAACGAAAATTGTTGGGCTGAAGTATTTGTTGTACCATTACTGCTTTTGTCACGATTACATGCTTTGTTTGTTTTAGGTTTAACGCCGTTTTTCAAAAGTATTTCAGTTATGTAACGGTGGGCAGTTAACCTAACCAGTTTTCCTGGATTCTGTACCAGTACAAACCTGTTTTCCGCATGTAACTGCAAACTTCCCCACATGAATCAGAGGTGGAGGACGAATGATTTCAGACACGATGTCTTTTTATCAAATCGTCAGACAGAACGTACGCCCCGCCCAGGGATCGAACTCACGACCCTGCAATCCTTAAATCTGCGCCCTACCTATTGAGCTAAGCGGGCAGGCTACCGATTTTATGCAGTGACATTATAAGGGTGTATGTGTTATTAAAATATCAGTCTGTCTTTTCCCGACTCTGTTATCAAAATGCACGAACCAAATCACCCAAACAAAACATACTTTGTTTAGTTCAGCAGCTATATCCCCTATATGCAGTGTTTAGTTGCAATATCTATGCTATATCTAAATACTTATCATGCTGGACACGGCTGATTCTGCCTTTGCGACCAGTGTATTATCCGCGCAGTCTGATCATGATCTGCACTATACCAATTCAGCCAGTTTCTTTTTAGTAAGCACCCTTTTTGACAGTTAATGATACTGTCCAAATTAAAAGATAGACACTTTCATTATAGAAATTAAGATGGGTAAGGGTTAATACTTTTATCAAAATACTTTTTTCCTACAATTAATAAACTATTTTGAAAACTATTTATGTTACCCGCAATTGTTGACAATTTTCTAGATTTTAAAACTTAGAATTATGATAAGTTTTTGTACATTTTCCTTCATAGTAAACCGTGATGAACACAAATCAAAATTTATTTTAGATATCATTGTCACGTGGGCAATATCGGTAAAGTGTTAAATCGCGAAATGGACGCAGTGCAACGGAATATAATCATTTTCCTTTTATCAATTCGTTAATCAAAACAATTAATTACAGGGTTTTGTCAAAAATGGTACTACTTAAACTTTACGTATTTAATTAAGAAATAATATATAGCAGAACCTTGTTAATTACCATATCGAAACAATGCGATGAGAGTATACGCTTGCAGAATAATTTCACGAGAGCTAGCACAAGTTAATAATACACACAGCGTATAACCGATTCGCATTATTGAGATATGTTAAAAATGGTTCTGCTATATTTATTTCGATTCTTATATGTATTTTATGTGAAAAAGTAGATGCAATAGGGGAAAACTGTTTTATGGTGCATGTATGGCGTCAAATATAGTAGTTCGACTTCATGTCAACTCATAACAGTGTTTAAATGGTGATTAAATACAGAAGTAACTTGTGAGTGTATACGTCAAGTGCTTTATTCTATGTGCCGAATTATTGATGCAGTGTGTGTAAATTAAGTGTAATACCAGTCTGATATATCATTCTGAAACGTCTTTTAAATTAAGTAGTAGATCAAAGTGGTAGCACCCTTTATCGACGCCTGTATCGTGCCAAATGATATGTCGATGTGAAGTCGGATTTAGCCGACATAGGCATATGCGAAAAAAGTTGACAAATCGCTACCTAGCTGAATTTTGAGACGGGCCCGTTGATGCTTAAATTCTTATTTGTCCGTTTACTATTTCACACTAAGTCATAGAAATTTCTTTTTTGAGCATAGTTACATCACTAATTGAGAATGTTTCCCCATAATGGATAATTTGCCGGAGTAGATAAAACTGGTTTCCTGTTGTCATTTCCTTTATTTTCCTTGATGACACAAAGTAATCACATAAAGTTGTCAACGTTTTGTGTTGTAAAGTCTCGCGTTTACACGACACGTTTAAATGCCTAATGTTTGTTTGGGATTACTTTGTCGAAATCAAAGCTGAACGTCGTATTAAGTTAATGAAAATACCATATCATATGATAAGTATAAGATTAACTGAATGTAACCTTTAAGACAAACAAAAATAAACGAGGTTAGTTTGAAAATGGTTTTACAATATTTAAGTTTTTATATAGCAATGTGTGCAATATCGTCAAGACATCCAATTTGTCCAGGAAACTTGTAATAAGTAGATCATGGACAAATGATTTGTTGATTTGTTAAAATGAAACACTCGCGGCTTCAATCTGCATTAAGTGTCAGCAGTAAAAATGATCTAATAATTTATCATTTATTCATAGCGACATTGAGGTAGAATGGTTAATATATATCGGGTATAAGTTTCGTACATTTAGAACATACGCAACTGTAATTTTTATCATTTACTTGTTTTGCCAGTGCTTTAGCAACTGGCTATAGCTCTAAATCAACTACCATGTTTCAACCTAGCGTCGTTTGAGTTTTCATTCTTTTTCTATGTGATCACATCACACAAATATTCTGGACGTGTAAAAAATAGTCACATATTTATTTTTTATAATCTTGATATTGTATGAGTGTATGAGCAACTGAGGACTACTGTTTTAAACAATAAAAACAAACAGCAACATATTCTAGAATAATTATGAATTTTATATTCACATTTGAAATATTCGGAATCACTCCAGTTTAGGGTTTAGTGTTAGGGTTAGGATTGAAATTGGCCCACCCTGTTTTTGTTTTTTCTTGTTGGGTTTAACGTCGCACCGGCACTATTATAGGTCTTATGGCGACTTTCCAGCTTTGATAGTGGAGGAAGACCCCATGTGCCCCTCCATGCATTATTTCATCGCGAGCGGGCACCTGAGTAGAACCACCGATCTTCCGTAAGCCAGCTGGATGGCTTCTTCACATGAAGAATTCAACGCCCCGAGTGAGGCTCGAACTCAATTCGAAGAGGGGCAAGTGATTTGAAGCCAGCGACCTTAACCACTCGGCCACGGAGGCTCCGGTCCCACCCTGGGGCAAACTTAGTTTTACATAGAGCTGCATATGGAAATCCTTTCAAAATCTTCTTATCTTGAGCCCCAATGCACAGAGCTTAGATATTTTATAGTGGACCTCTACCAACATTGTTCAAAGCATGAGCGGTCTATGCACAATGAAATGTTGATTCTTCAGGTGTATCGGTTGAAATACTGGCTATCAGTCCTTTCAGGGCTTTGATTATCTGCTGTTACTGTATTTTGTTTTGGATGTTTTTCTTTACAGCCTTTGTAATCGTCTAATGACTTAATTAGTTTTGTAGCAATGCTACTGAACATCTGACGTTACGTTACGAATACCTTTGTTTATACTAAAAAGTCTCTAAAATATTAAACAGCGTAGGTTGCTGTCCATAAGAGTAAAATTTTAAAAAGTCATTGTTTTATTACCCAGTTCGTTTAAGTCAAGTTTTACATCTACATAGTAAAGATAAGTGTATGTTTTCTATTTACAAACTTATCAGATTTAAAACTTTATTCAGTTATCCAAAATGTCACGCTATCTGATCATAACTTACATGCCTGCGTATACAGTCATCGGCTCATACAAGTCACATCGACTACTGTTTAAAAAGACGCTGGGATACATTTATGAATCAGTCTATTTCAGACACTCGAATATACGGAATAAAAAAGATTTTTTTATTTTATTTTTCGTACATTTATTTAACGAAATTAATGAAGTTTTATGTTGAGAACAGGTAAGAATGATAACTTAATTTTTAATTATGTTATATTTATAATTAATTCAAATTGCTTAGAAATATTTGACAATTATCAAAAAGTTGTGTTAAGAAAAAATGTTCTAATTTTAATGTAGAAAATATCAATTTACTTAAGCGGAAATTTTGAGACCAAATGAAATTATATACATTCGAAATTTGATTAATGAAGGCTATGACCGTTATTTTTATGAGTTTAGAGTAACATGTTCTGCTTTTCTTTACAGTATAATTTTGTAAGATCTGTTAAAATTAAAAATTTAAGTTATCAGCCTTTAAAAGATTGCTAGGCTTACTAATGTATTTATTAAATATTTTATAGTAAAATATTGATATTTATCAAATACTACATGATTTGTTTTCAGGAAATCGATTTCGGAAAAGTTAATCAGTGAACGTAGGAAAAACCTCAACCGAAAGAATTTAATAACAACTTAAAACCAGCTCAGTTGCGGATTTCGTTTGTCAAATTTTGAAGTCAACAATATGGTTGTGAATGGTGGATATGCCAAAGTGATAATTACGTTAGAACTTTTTCTAACTGTTTCTTATGGATTTATAATTACGGATGAATACGACGATGGCGATAGAATAACAGATATCCCAAGAATAAGCATGAAAAGGAACCATGACACACAACACAGGTAAATTTTTCTGTGACTTTGATCATTGTCAAGTCTTTTCTCAAGTCTTTTATTATTTGATTAATTAATTAATGTACTGAAAAAAAAACGTTATTGAGACATTTTTGTAAAATACCATTGTCAGACTACAGTGTCTAGTCGTAGAAAAACTAAAAGTGAGTCTCAGTTAATTTGAACTTTCTTTATATGATTAACTAGACTACAACACCCTCAGTATTGCATGTTATACTACCATTGAATGTAAGAAGTTGACAAAGGTCGCTCCAACTATTTCAGGTCTGTTCATCATTATGCAAGACACGGATTATGTCGAACATTCGCGGGTAAACGATACCTCTATAAAGCAATGAAGACAAAATTATGCGGGATGAAACGTAAGAAATATTTACAATCTTTACTTATATGTTCATTTGAAAAAGTATATAACGTAAGCATGTTAATTTCGTTAATTTCTGTAACTCAAATCTATAAAACAGGAATTTAGCTACCCTTTAATTATACTATGATGTTTATTCCAGTTCTAAAAGTATTTAAAATAGAAAAAGTGTAAAGTCCATTCAAACCAAATTTAAATACGATAGTATCCACTCTCAGTTTCTTGTTCATAATGCCCGTACATATTTTATTTATATTTCCAGTGTCGTTCACAGCAAATCTCGTTATAGATTTATGCCGCCATAGAAATATAATGCTGGACAAATGGGTAGCGGAACTTTTTGACATTGATGGTAATTATTTTTGTTTTGTTGATTACTCATCTTTTTAGTTATTATTGTTAGTTTAATTACGAGTTGAGATAAATTCATTGGTGTTTCTCTATTGGTTATATTTAAGGACAAAACGTAATTTATCGTACTGCTGGCATATCATACATTATGCTGCTTCTTGAAAATAAAAAATGCACTAACTGAAGGTCACAAATACCTCGTTCAGAAATTAAGAGATGAAGTATGGCTGAAACGAACGAAAGCAAATGTTATCTAGGTTATCATTACTTAGGTTGATACCACCTTTGCCAACGGGGTTTTCGCTTCTAATTAAGGGACATCACTATGACTACTCGAATAAAGAAAAGTAGTTTAAGTATATGCAAAGTGGTGGTGTTCATATCTAATCATTAACATCCTTTGAAATGTAGGGTTTTGTTCATTTTCAATTTTTTATGTCTAGAAGTGCAAAGAAGACATAATTTTTATTTTGAAAATAAATTATCAAGAAGAGTATGTTGAATATACTTGTACTATTTTATCGTGGTTTGACTTTGTTAATCTCACAATCTCACATATATTTTAATGTAACCATTTGTATACTTAAATATATACATTTTTATCTCATTTGTGAAGAACACTTAAAGCATATTTTGAATCCCTCTTCTTGAAAAACCGGTACTGGTGTCATATGAGAAGGTGTGGCTATGACCTCAATGTGGCTGGAACCCGTGATTCCGTGTTCTGCGGCCAACACCCTAACCGCTACACCATCGCTCCCATTTATTTGTGCAGATTTACGGCTACATGGCTATACAATTATCCCCGGGGCCTCCGTGGCCGAGTGGTTAAGTTCGCTGACTTCGAATCACTTTCTCGCCACTGGTGTGGGTTCAAGCCTCGCTTGATGAATTCTTCATGTGAGGAAGCCATCCAGCTGGCTTCTCCCTCCACCATTAAAAGCTGAATAGACGCCGTTTGACATAAGATTGTGTCGGTGTGATGTTAAACCCAAAACAATTCTCCCTGTTTTGCATTTGGTGAAAAGTGAACGTTTGCATGTGTGGTCACTGGAGATATTTGTCACTAAACGCAGTTAAATGTGATAAATTTTGCGATGCGTTACCAACAATTATATCAGATCTTACAATTAAACAGTGTCTTTTTTTTCTGTTACAGGTGATGGTTATATATCACATTTCGAGAAAAACTTCTATGTAGGAGACAACTGAAATCAGTGGCATAGAATCAAGGACAACAACACTTAAAATATATCACCATTTCCGAAAAAGTATTTAGGTGTTTGTAACGTGACAAATGACAGTTTGTTTACAGGCTATGTTGTGAACTCAAATATTGTACAATATCTTCTATGCTTAAATATTTATGTTGGGAAGCCGCTGTGCTTGAGGGAGACGCAGCGCAAAATACATATAGCAACAACATGTTTTAAACATGTTTTATTCAACAGAAAACTTCATCATTCTGTGAACATTGAAAAAGAACAAGCTTCATTGTTGGTCGCCTATTTGCATATAAATTATTTTCTTTAATTTATGTATTTTTAATTTCTTATTGATCAATTTATTTATTTATTTATTTTAAATGTGTGCTATTTTTATTTTCATTTTTTTTATGTTTTAATTAAATGTTTAAAATGTTTTATTACCTTTTCGCTGTTAAATGTTTTACACATGTTTACCTCAACAAAGTCAGTATTATTTCCGTATTATTCCGTCCATTTTTCACTGTTATACCAATATATTTAAACGTTGAAATAAAACATTAAACAACAAAAGAGTTTCTATTGGTTATATTATATTAAATGGCCGATATTTATCAAATGTTATTTACTGGAAGTTATGTCCTAAGCCATGAAACTTTTAAAACAAACCAAGCATCTGCTGTGACAGTTGTTATGAAGCAAAATATTTTTCAACTTTTATATAAAGTTACGTAAAGAGAATAAAAATCAGATTTTTAAATGGATATTATGTTTCATCTCAGGTCTCTGTTACAGTAATACTTTATCATTTAACATGATAAGCAAGCTTACATTTGTGAGCAGACTATTAGCATAACGATTTTAATTAGTATTTTTAATTTTTAGACTACATTTAAACGATTTTCATCTATTTTTAAATGTGTGCTACAGTTAAGTTGATTTTTCTTTTTAAAGAGATGTTTTTATAAGCTTATAAATGTTTATATAAACTGTTTAACCTCAAAAGCATTAGATTCCGCCTTACGTTCACCATTAAAACTGTTTAATCTTTAACAAAACAAAGTTTTCCACGGTTTTGTATATAATGGATATTTTAATTTTTTAATAATTATTCGCTCATTTAAACTTTTAAAAAACAAATCGTCTGTGAATGTTATAACGAATCATATTTTTCTTTTAATATATTTTTGTAATAAACATAAAAATGCAGATAATATTTAAAATTATGTATACTCAGTTCTGTTTGTCAATGCTTTAACTTTAAAAAAACATACAGCTTGTAAAGACAAATACGTTTGAAGTGTCACCCGCTTGGATTTTAATTATCAGTCTAACATATAGAAAATTACAACGGTGTTTTACAAGTCATCATCATCTATAGTTATGTGTTTAACCGAAGTCGGAGGAAGATGTATTATCATAGAGGCTTAATCCCTTGAAAAGCACATATTGTAAAATCGAAAGACTGATTATTCTGTACAGTTTTAGCATTCACGTTTACCTAGTATGTTTTACACCGTGCCGTAATATCATTCTTCTTCAGTTTGCTACCATCTAAATCACGTTAAAAACATCAATGACTGCCGGTTAATTAATTGTGGGTAAGCCACACTGACACTGAACATTAGCTAACTACAGGTATCAAATGTCTCTTAAAATATATTTAATACTTATTACATGACTTATGTGTCGTTTATAGCTTTATGAAGTAAATAATCCTTGTTATGTGATACAGTATGTTATGGAGTACGTGCAATAGGATTGTAAGTGAGATGATATTATTCTGAGTAAAATAACCAGATTCTGAAACTGAAATGTGCATTAGGCTCACGTTCTGTTTCATTGATTATATAAAATACAATGTACTAAACAGATTTGTCATCAAATTATAAGTGTTTTACTTTTAATCAAGTCGCTTTTTTCATTAATTCCTTAATGTTCCAAAACGTAAAAATATGGAGGGCGGTGGGCTAAACTTCGTATATATTATTTTAGTTAAGCTATCCAAGTGGCAACAAAATTCATGTTATTTGCAGTGAATATGCTAAATTTGTAAGTGTTCAATGCTCGTTTGCAATGCCGTTAATATGTCAATTTAATACAAACTGTGGTAAGGTAGCATAATAATTAGTAAAATGTGACAGCAGGGAAAGAACATCAATATTGTATAATAATATATATTTATTTCATTATTGGTGCGAATGTGCGTAGGCGAGATTAGTTCTCTAAATCTAAATTGAATATCAGGAATGAAAGACGAAGAAGATTCTGTCTTGATGTAAGTAAGATACAAATGACTGTATGAACGGAAATTCCTTGGGGTGGTAGATACCTTAGCAAAAGAGAGGAGAAAAAAACATCTAGGTTCATTTAGATTCATTTATGTCAAAATTGGAGAAACCAAAGTCATTCTGCATGAATTGGTGAGCAACTGTAGCATCCCCTTATTTTGTCTTTAACACGTAATATTGACAGGAAGTAAAAATACCTGGGGAAAATTTAAATGAGTCACACATTTGAAGGATTACCAAATACCGTAAGATGGGACTTAGATGTTTTCTTCTGGTCAGCTTTGAGACTTTATAAAAAGAAATAAATGACCTGCACCCCAGGTTGTCGAAAAGACATGTCGTTGGTTCTGATTACGATGAAATGAATCGATGTAACAACCACCACAAACAAACTCTGCTGTCCCACCGA
This sequence comes from Mercenaria mercenaria, assembly GCF_021730395.1. Lineage (NCBI taxonomy): Eukaryota > Metazoa > Mollusca > Bivalvia > Venerida > Veneridae > Mercenaria > Mercenaria mercenaria. The sequence continues at coordinate 9,038,443 of NC_069378.1, forward strand.
ATAATAATAATAATAATTAATAATAAAATTGATAGTGACAATAACGTTATCTATCTCTTATGGGGAAAAGTACAGGGAATCGTTGGAACAATTTATTTTAAAAACAACATTATAGCTTCTTGATATGTCAATGTGAAATTAAACACTAAAAATTAGAAAATACATTTTACAGAAAAAATAACACCGAATGAAAAGCATTGACAACATTACATAAAAACAAGATATACATTTGTTAAGAGAGGTGATGTCTAGATAATTGAAATAAAACACGTTATTACAGAATCGGCACAAGGAGCTAAATACCCAACATCCAGACATTCAGTTAAAGATAAAAAAAAATGGTCTGCCCAACTAACAACGAGTCAACATTTCTGGAATATCACGTGAAAAATAAAAATATTTCATTGTCGAGTTGGAACTCCTGGCTTATAATAAATTTTGATATGCAGTTTATGTACTGTTTTTATATTTTTACATAGTTACTTCTTCTTTATATAATTTATATAATTAAGTCACGATATATTTGTAACTTTATAAACAGTACGTTGGTGTACTTAAAACGTTCGTATATACGAAGTTTAATTCTGATAGCTGGCTACAGAACATTTTGATAAGTTTAGTCAAAATATGATTCAGCACTTTAAGCTTGTTAGAGCGATGCCCGTTGGTGACTCTTTCAACTAGCATTTGTATATAAAATAGTAATTACACTGGCGATTTTAGACATGCTGCTGTGTTGAACAAACGCCAAGATTATCACAAACATTACTAAAATGAACCTGGTATTTTGTATCCTCGACTAAAATGTAAAACCATTGTTAATATAATCTGACGGACAAGGTCCATATGTCATGCAGTCCGATGTAGAAACTGTGGCGCAGTAACGTCCGTAAACTTATTTCTGTCCGTCTGAAAATGTATTTGAGCCGTGTCATGGGAAAACCAACATAGTGGCTTTGCGACCAGCATGGATCCAGACCAGTCTGCGAATCCACGCAGTCTGGTCAGGATCCATGCTGTTCGCTAACAGTTTCTCTAATAGCAATAGGCTTTGAAAGCGAACAGCATGGATCCTGACCAGACAGCGCGGATGCGCAGGCTGGTTTGGATCCATGCTGGTTGCAAAGCCACTATGTTGGTTTTCTCATGGCGCGGCTCATTTTATTAAAGGTAAAATGATGAATATTAATCAATTTTACAGTTCACATATACTCAAATAGTATATTCAAATTATCCCATTACATAAAAAACTGTTGGATAAAACATCATGTAAAATGTGATCTTGTTTAGTTTGACAAGAAGTAGGAAGAGGTATTTACATGATCCAACGTAACTCAGTTGTTTTTGTAAGCAGGTGTTCAAACGATATGCCGATTATATTTCGTTAAAAACGAAGCTCAGAAATATATACAGAACCCACCCTGCAGGAAAACCGCGACAACGTCTAAATTTCCATTATCTAACCAACCATTCTTTGAAATTATATTCTTCCACGTAACATAGGAGCGGGGAGACTATTTTTGTTTTATTGATATTCATTTGTTAATTTTAAATATTTTCATTTCATATCACTGGTACGATTGTCATATTTCATTATATAAAGACATAAGACATTTCGACATTGTGTTATAAGATTTTGTTACACAGATATTGAACTGTTTTTCCTCTTGTTTTCTTTTTGATAATAAGATTATTTTAGCTAAAACATTTGCTGTTCCTTGACAATTTTTATTATTTTATTTTTTTGGGTGTGTGTGTGTTTGGGGGGGGGGGGGGGGTTTATCGTCGCACCGACACAAATATAGGTGATGTGGTGAATTTCCAGCTTTGATGGCGGAGGATGACGCCATGTGCCCCTCTATACTTTTTATGCCCCCGAAGGGAGGCATATAGTTTTTGAACCGTCTGTCTGTCGGTCTGTCGGTCTGTCAGTCTGTCGGTCTGTCCGCATTTTTCGTGTCCGGTCCATATCTTTGTTATCGATGGATGGATTTTCAAATAACTTGGCAAGAATGTGTACCACAGTAAGACGACGTGTCACGCGCAAGACCCAGGTCTGTAGCTCAAAGGTCAAGGTCACACTTAGACATTAAAGGTTATTGCATTGATGGGCGTGTCCGGTCCATATCTTTGTCATCGATCGATGGATTTTCAAATAACTTGGCATGAATGTGTACCACAGTAAGACGACGTGTCGCGCGCAAGACCCAGGTCCGAACCTCAAAGGTCAAGGTCACACTTAGACATTAAGGGATAGTGCATTGATGGGCGTGTCCGGTCCGTATCTTTGTCATCGATGGATGGATTTTCAAATACCTTGGCATGAATGTGTACCACAGTAAGACGACGTGTCACGTGCAAGACCCAGGTCCGTATCTCAAAGGTCAAGGTCACACTTAGACATTAAGGGATAGTGCATTGATGGGCGTGTCCGGTCCATATCTTTGTCATCGATGGATGGATTTTCAAATAACTTGGCATGAATGTGTACCACAGTAAGACGATGTGTCATGCGCAAGACCCAGGTCCGTAGCTCAAAGGTCAAGGTCACACTTAGATGTTAAAGGTCTTTTTTCATGATAGTGCATTGATGGGCGTGTCCGGTCCATATCTTTGTCATTCATGCATGGATTTTAAAATAACTACGCATAAATGTGTGACACAGTAAGACGACGTGTCACGCGCAAGACCCAGCTCCGTAGGTCGAAGGTCCTAAACTCGAACATCGGCCATAACTATTCATTTAAAGTGCCATCGGGGGCGTGTGTCATCCTATGGAGACAGCTCTTGTTTTCATCACGAGTGGGCTTCAAGATAGAACCACCGACCTTCCGTAAGTCAGCTGGATGGCTTCCTCACATGAAGAATTCAAGTGAGGCTCGAACCCACATCGATGAGGGGCAAGTGATTTGAAGTCAGCGACTTTAACCACTCGGCCATGGAGGCCCATGTTTTCATGTTTTATACGTGATTCATGCTGATGATAATGAGATAGTTGACATGATTAATAATATTCTCATTCGTTTAATTATTATGGGAAAACGTTTTATTTTAATGTATCGTGCGATAACAACGATGAGGTAGTTTTACTACTCAGCTCTGTTATGAAATAGGATACATTTATAACATTTTATTAAGTGACAGATTCTTGTCTTTTGTTAACATACGTTAATAAATAGGAACATTGTGAATAATTTACAGGCATGGAATAAATTAGTCATATTTCACACTGACTTATCGTTGTCCTCTCATGGCGAGACATTGTTATCCCATTGAAGTGTTACAAGTTATATTGTCGAGTTTCACAAATGCATCAAGGGTTTAAACGGTTAACTTCAGTAATTTTAGCACTTTTCCCAGCTGTAAGCGTTTGTTTTATAAATTATTTTGACATTATATTAAGCAGCCAGTCAAGAGAACAACACTACGTTTTTGCTTAAAGACATGGTTAAACTAAAATGCAGGTTCAGTTGTATAGCTAGTGTTGATTATTTTGTCACATTTTATAAAAATCCACCACGTCATACATCGGGCACATTTTATGGTATCATTTAAATATGTATTCAATATACACAAAATACCATAAACACTCATTAATTAGGACAACATATATTCAGCAGGAAAGTGCTTTCAATATTCGTAAGCTGTTTCCTCCTGTCTTGTTTTGTTTTTATTGCTTATCTATAGAAGGTTACTTTAAAAATTAAGCTAAGAAACTTCCACGGGCAGACACTATTTCTTTAGAGCCATGAAGACAAAACTGTACAGAATGAGACTTGAGGATAAAATTTAATCTTCAGTTTTCATATTGCATTAATTAATTTACCATTTCTACTTTTTATATTAAGACATAGTTAAAGCGAAGAACTAACTCCAGAAATATACTTTTTACTTCAAAACTAACATGTTTCATCCATTGGACTTCATCAGAGTATAATAACAAAACAGAATGACGTCACAGGAAAGTGCGACGTCAATGACTACGTCAAAAGACGTTACCCATTTTGGCGTAATATTCACATATAGTATACGATCAAAAATAGATACTTATTCCCTGCAAAAATTGCAAAGCAAAAATAATATTAATACAGGCAAGGAAAACTAACTAATATGCAAAAATACATAAGGAAGAATATGTGTGAAAAAATGAAAGACTAAAATAATATTTTAGCATTCATGCCTTGAGGCCAGGCTGTATTCAATGTATGAATCCAACGAGTCTCTTTCAAGAGCCTAAACCAGTCATTTTTTACCAAGTCGATTGGCATGAAAGAAAAATCACTAACAGAGTGATTTTCAGAATTGAAATGTTCAAATGATACATTTGTAGGAGTATCAGGAAAATGTCTGATATCAAATTTATGGCTGTTCATTCTTTGTGAACATTTCTGATGTGTTTGTCCCACATATTGTAACTTACACTTTTTGCATGTGTTGTAAATTTAGCAGCTAGTCTTATTAAAGTTGATTTATTAATTGATTCTACTGATGTGAAACTTTGGCCTCTGCTACTAGAGATGTCATTCACCAGTTACCCTCATAAATTGCTTGGGACTGGAGTGTGTTTCATTTTGTATCATGTTATCAGGGTATGTTGTCATCATGTACCATCGTAAACATGTCTGGTTTGTTAGAGTTAGAGGTGGCTCCATATTTGGGATGGTACCATCAGTCAACGGTTATCCTCATAAATATTAGGGGTAATCTTTGTCTTTTATCACTATGATACACTCCAAATATGGGAGGGTACCTGCTTTTGTATATAAACCTAGGTCAGAACTAGGGAGGGAATTCTTTACTTTTGGCTCGGACTTTGAAAATCACAGATCATAGAAACAAGAAATGAAATATTTTACAGTTATAATTATAAGTGACTTTAGACTAGAGGAATGAGAGAATTATAATTTTGACAACATTATTTCCATCATTTAGACTATTTATCCATTACATAATAAACTGATGTAGTAACTGGTTTTTAAGTGTATTTTATCAATGGAGTATAAACCCCCACACCTGAAACTACATTTTTCAACACTGGTGGCAGCGACGGAAATGGACTTATACACGTGCTTTTAAGAAATTTGGACATATATTTCTATATAATAATATGTATTTGTGGTGACAATTAAGTGTTAACCATGGGACCTAAAAAGCAACACGAAAAAGATTCTGTCACAACTGAAGATGATGATAGTCATGAACAATTATTAGCTGAAGTTGAACTTTTGAGACAAAAACTTAAATCGGCAGAAGTTGATAACTTGACCTTAAGTGAGAGACTACACAAAAATGAACAGGAAAGTACTCTACAAAGAGATGAATTAGTGCGCAGTTACCAACAACGAATCAATGACATTTCTATGGAAAAAGACAATCAGATAAGAAATTTAGTCAATGAAAGGAACACAGCTTCGAATGAAAACAGCAATACATCAAGGCAGCAAAATCAACAGATGAGAGGCCGTGATAAATACGAGGTTCCTCTACCTAGGCAAATTATCTTTGATGGCAGATCATCCTGGGAGAGTTTCGTTCACCCATTTGAAGCTATGGTTGATGCGTGCAAGTGGGACAATAGTGAACGTTTGTTCCACCTTAAGAACAGTTTACGCGGTGATGCTGCGGAATACGCTTTCAAGCAGCTTGGAGCTGACGAATTGTCAAGTTATGCGAAGATAAAATCATCTATGGTGATGCGATTTCAGGAAAAGCGCTCCACTTCCTCCTATCTGGCTGAGTTAGAAAACCGGAAATACAACAGGGAAAAAGAATCATTGGCTGAATATGTGGCAGAGGTTAAGAGGTTGGTAATAAAAGGTTACCCCACAGCAAACAACGAGACGAGGGAAACGATAAACCTTCGGCACTTTCTTAAGGGACTTCAGGATTCTCAGGCGGCTTTGTTCATTGGGATGCAGGATCCAAAAACTATCGATCAGGCAAGAGAATTGCTCGACAACTATTCAAGCATCAGAGATGACGTGAGAGGGGCGAGAATTAGGAACATTGACAAGGGCAGGGAACCTTATGTAACAGAAGCAAGACTGCAAGAATTTGGTAGGGATCTGAAATCCAACATAGGCAAAAATATTGATCATCTCGCGAACCAGTTGAATGTTAAAAGTAGTAGATCAGCCTTGGATCGTAAAGTAAATCAGCGCCCAAGAAAAGATGTGCAGTGTTTTAGATGCCAGCAGTTCGGTCACTATGCGGACGAGTGTAAGGCAAACCTTCAGGAAGGTAACAAGTCGGAAAACTAGCTTCGACCAAGCCTAACGGCCCAGACTTGGTCAATAACAGTGAAGTTGAATTTAAGACTATTAAGTGTAGGAGTGCTAATACGGATGGTGTTTCCATTATATTGCCTGTAAATATTTTTCAAACTGTGCGCGCGAACTTAGTCATAGATACTGGTGCCTGTACTACAATTTTTTCTACTGCATTATATCATAGAATACAAGAGGATGTGCGACCTGAGTTGTGTAAAGTTGACCCTTCAATACGTCTTGAAGTTGCGGATGATGGTTTATTAGCCATAGATGGACAATGTGAATTTTCATTTAGTGCATCGGGTCAAACTTTTAATTACACTGTATTAATTGCACCTATTCATGAAGATGGACTAATTGGATTAGACTTCTTGTATGAAAATGATTACCAACTTAGTGCTAAAAAGGGATTAAAATTGAATGGGAAAATGTGTAGAACTCTAGTTGAAAAAGTTCCCTTGAGGGCAGTCAGAGTCTCCACAAGGTCAAAAGTAACAATTCCAGCGAATTCAGAAACAGTAATACCTGGGGAGGCTATAAATTTCGGTGCAATTAATTCATCATTGGGCATCATTTACCCTTCAGAGAATAAACAACCGGCTAACAATGTTTTGATGGGAAGTGTGGTCATTGCTCCAAAGAGAATTCATGGTGATTCAATTCCCATTAGACTAGTTAACACCTCTAACAGAAAAGTGAAATTATCAAAAGGGTCATTATTGGGATATTTACATGAAACTAAACAAGAGGATTTATTGAGAGAAAATGTCGATTTAAATGACTGTGAAATATTGGACAATAATATCAAAACAAGTAAAAATAACATTAAACATGACATGACTAAATGGAGTAGTGGGTTAAAGGACCTATACCATAGATCCTCTGAAAATCTAAATGAGTCACAAAAAGAAGCATTGAAGTGTCTATTGGAGAAACATAAAAATGCTTTTTCCAGTTCCTCCACAGCTTTAGGGCGTACTTCATTAGTGCGACATACAATTGAGGTGGCAGAAAATGTTCGACCTGTAAAAATACCACCTAGACGGGTGCCAAAAGCGTTCGAAGGCCAAGAAGAAAAAAATATTCAACAACAACTTGAAATGGGAATAATTGAAGAAAGTAAGAGTCCATGGTCTGCACCTTTATGCTTTGTAAGGAAAAAGGACCCACAGGCAGGAGTGCGTGTCGTTGTGGATTATAGGGGTTTAAATGATCTAAGTAAAAAATGTGCCTATCCATTGCCGAGAATTGACAGTCGTTTAGAAAGTTTGGGAGGAAATAATTATTACAGTTCATTAGATCTTTTGTCAGGATTTTACCAAATAGAACTGGATGAGAGAGATCGTGAAAAGACCGCATTTGGCACCAGCAGGGGCGGTCTGTATCAATACGTTACTATGCCGCAGGGCCTTACTGGGGCTCCACATACATTTCAGCGGTGTATGGAATTAGTGTTTAAGAACTTACAGTGGAGGAAAATGATTATTTACATGGATGATATTTGTACTTTTGCTGAAACTTTTGATCAGGCATTGTTTAGGTTAGATGTAATTTTAACCAGATTGGAGAAAAATAACTTGAAATTAAAACCAAGCAAGTGCAATCTACTCCAAAGGCGCATAAATATATTAGGTAACACAATTGACAGTTCTGGAATACGTCCTTCAGAAGAGAAAGTTAAAGCTGTGAAAGAGTGGCCTGTGCCGCGGAATTTAACTGAACTCAGAAGTTTTTTAGGTTTTTGTAGTTATTACAGACGTTTTATCAAGGGATTTAGTGCTAGGGCGTCACCACTTAATCGCTTAACAGAGGCCGGTCGAGCGTTTATCTGGGGACCAGAACAGGATAGTGCTTTTATGGACGTAAAAACTGCATTGACAGGCGAAGAAGTGTTAGCATATCCAAAAGAGGAAGGCTTATTCATAGTGGATACTGATAGTAGCAATTTCTCGTGTGGGGGTTGCTTGTCGCAAATGCAATGGTCAGATACAGCTCAGGATTATGTTGAAAAACCAATTATGTTTGCGAGTAAATCATTTGACAAAACACAGCGACGTTATTGTACCACAAGAAGGGAGCTGTTGGGTGTAGTGACATTTATAACCCAGTTTAGACACTTTTTGTTAGGTAGAGAATTTTTATTAAGGACTGACTGTTCCAGTTTAAGGTGGTTAATGTCGTTTAAGTCACCTACTGATCAAAATGCGCGCTGGCTAGAGGTTTTGTCACAGTATAACTTTAAAATCGAACATCGTAGTGGGAAAAAGCATATCAATGCTGATAGCCTGTCCAGAATTCCATGTGAACCAGAGCTATGATGGGAATACAATACTTGAAAGTTTACCATGTAAGGGGTGTCAGACTTGTTTGAAGAAACACGATTCCTGGTCCGATTTTGCACAATTCAATGACGTTGTTCCATTATTCGATAAAAACTTGAATATTGGGAATCAGAGTAGGCCGGTCATATTACGAGTGAAGGCTCAAAATAGTGGATTTTGGAGCAGTATTTTTGTGCTAATGCAGCTGCAAATCATGAAGTTGTTTCAATACACTTTTCCATGGATTAAAACAGACTGGGAAGTACTTCCGAAATCGCGTTCAACGACTTCGATTCCATAATAGTCTGGATTTAAATGGGTACGTACAAAGTGGAAATAGCTTTAGCTTTGGTGACAATAACGAGGAGGTGTTGAACAAGGACGTAAAAATTCTATACTGGATGAACATGTTGCATTATCCGAGGATGCAGCGCAAACATCTAACTTAGGTTGTCTCAAACAGTTTAACACAGTTAATTGTTCACCTGTCAAAGTGGCCAAATTGCAGAGCTGACCCAGATTTAGGAATTGTGATACAGTGGCTTGAAGAAAACAGACAACCCCTGAGAGATAAGGTAGCTTGGAATTCACCAAGTGTGCGGAATTACTGGCTAAATTATGACCTGTTAACTCTGATTGATGGAGTGTTATTCAAAAAGTACATTGTCAGTGCAAAGGACCATCGGCTTTTGTTGATAGTGCCTGGAGTACTTTAAAAGGAACTTTTGATATCTTGTCATGATTCAATTACTGGAACACATTTAGGAATTTCAAAGACATATTCAAAATTACATCTCAAATATCACTGGTATAAAATGAAGGAATACGTCCAGTTGCATATCAAAAGTTGTGAAAAGTGTGCACTCCGAAAAAGGCCGAAAAACATACCGAAGGCACCATTAACAGAGTACACAGTTGGCAATCCTATGGATCGTATACAAACGGACATAATGGGGCCACTTAATGAGACAGAATCCGGAAATCGGTACAGAATAGTGCATCATGACAGATTGAAACCGTTTCATGGAAATAAAATGACCCATTGGCAATCAAACATGGTTAAGTCTGAGGAAAATAATCATAAAGCAAAAATGAAAGGGTACCAGCAAACTTTCAAATCCTGCCTGGACAGTACCAGTCAACAAGTGAGGAGAAGTTCAAGGAACAGGACCCAATACAGTCCATACCAACATGGTACACAATAGTTATAAGTATTAACAGTGTTAATTGTTTTGGATTAAGTTCATATTCCTTGCTGGATTTAAAGTGGTAACTAATATTCATCCTGGATTATAAGTGTATTCAAATGGATTTATTATTCTTTGTATGGATTTAATTAGTGGCTGCATTGGTAATAATAATCCCATTCAGCACAAGTGTATTCAAATGGATTAATTATTCTTTTGTATGGATTTAATTAGTGGCTGCATTGGTAATAATAATCCCATTCAGCCTTGGTGTATTCAGATGGATTTATTTGTGGGTTTCATTTTCAGATATGAAACTTTGTGCCATTTATTAAAATCATTTGTTGTATAATTACATGCTCTAGGCACACAGGACTTAAAACTTTGGTAGAGACGACTACCATAGCCATATAAAGTAGACATTGTGCCTATTCCCTTTTTTTCTCAAATTAATTTAAATAAATTAAAGGCACCAGGACTTACATCAGTAAATGGTAAAGACGACTACCATATCAATGAAATTAATCAAAATTGTGCCAATTTCTATCCTCATACTGTGTTAATGTTAAAATAAATAAAGGCACCAGGACTTAGTGTGAGTGAAATAAACATTGTGTGAAAGTACTTACATATATATATTCACCTTATTAGATGAACTGAATTCAACACTGGATTTTATTTTACATGTGTTTTACTAGGACAGCTGGTGATTTTTTTTACACTTCTAATGTTTCATACATACATTAGTATAATAGTCATTTTACATGTATACTACGTTGAGAAGTATTTAGTCACAGTTTTTCCGAACTATAATCCTGAGTTTTATTAAAACACAGAGTATAGCATGTTTGCTACAATTCATGACACTTAATCATTTATAGGAGCAATTTCAATGATATAATAGTGTAGGATTTTCATATTCTTATGTATATTCTTCATAGTATTTGAGAGCAAGAGTCTGGCTCAGTAGTCACTTATATTTTGATGTTTAAACTTAATTGGGGACAATTAAGAAGCTAAGGGTTGGGGAGTGTTGTAAATTTAGCAGCTAGTCTTATTAAAGTTGATTTATTAATTGATTCTACTGATGTGAAACTTTTGCCTCTGCTACTAGAGATGTCATTCACCAGTTACCCTCATAAATTGCTTGGGACTGGAGTGTGTTTCATTTTGTATCATTTTATCAGGGTATATTGTCATCATGTACCATCGTAAACATGTCTGGTTTGTTAGAGTTAGAGGTGGCTCCATATTTGGGATGGTACCATCAGTCAACGGTTATCCTCATAAATATTAGGGGTAATCTTTGTCTTTCATCACTATGGTACACTCCAAATATGGGAGGGTACCTGCTTTTGTATATAAACCTAGGTCAGAACTAGGGAGGGAATTCTTTACTTTTGGCTCGGACTTTGAAAATCACAGATCATAGAAACAAGAAATGAAATATTTTACAGTTATAATTATAAGTGACTTTAGACCAGAGGAATGAGAGAATTATAATTTTGACAACATTATTTCCATCATTTAGACTATTTATCCATTACATAATAAACTGATGTAGTAACTGGAATTCAAGTGTATTTTATCAATGGAGTATAAACACCCTCACCCGAACGTACGTTTTTCAACACATGTGATTAAATAGATAACATTTTCAGACATGCAGTTAAGATTTTATTTAACATCGTAAGTTTTTAAAGTTTGAGAGCTTGTAAACTGTGCAGATTCAGTGATATTAGCGCAATGAGAACACCGTGTTCTATTACATTTAAGAACACCACCATTTACATCCGAAGACACCAGGCTACTGTGAACCAAGATAACACCAAGATTTGTAGGTCGCTTGTAAGCAATAATTGGTTTGCATTTAACTGCTTTTCTTATATTAAAAGTCTAATATATATATATGTGTTGTTTAAAAAGACTCAATAAATGGCAGAAAAAGACCCAATAAGTCGAAAATGACCCGGTAATTACGGAATGAATCTCATGGGAGACCCAATTAGTTGTTAAAACAAAAACAAACAAAAATATATAATTCAATTGGAACTTTTATCAAACTATATGCATGTATAATTTTAAATGTAACTTTATTAAACTAAGTGTAAAATGGGCTCGACCCCTACGCTCCTAAATAAAACGAATATAAAAAGAAAATCATACTAAGGTATTTATGACACGTTTAAATATTTATTTATTCATTATCATTGCTTCAACACAAAATTTAAGGTATTCAATTAAGATATTAAAGCATTTTAACATGCTATCAAATGAAAAAGGATTTATCTAGCGGTAATTTGGTGAACATAGATCTTTATCTCAGGAGTGAGATGTATACTATATAATCCATCTTATGAACGCTCCAATGTTGGGAATGTTAATTATGTATGACATAAGATATTGGGTTTTAAAATAAAATCATAAAAGTGAGTTATCTGTATACGCTTCAGTCTTACTTTTTACTGTCGGTGAATGTGTGTTCACGTGTGATGTATGTGTTCATTTAAGAGGTTAGATTTGTTTTTGCTGTCAATTTTCTGCAGATAACCTATACAATGTTTTTGTTATAGGAAATGGTTTCATTACTAATCTAGAAAAGTATCCATGTTGACGATGACTGAAACCGACTAAAAAGAACAACATGTTGACACCTTGAACATATCTGCCCACAGAGTCAGTCTTAGTATTTCCTGCATAAAGCAGCATAGTGCAGCATTAAAAAGACGTCCTGAATAGAAAACGTAGTGAAGCATTGAAACACAAACGTGTCCTGAATAAAGAAGCTGGTTAAAAACACCAACATGTCCTGAATAGAAAACCCTGTGTAGCATTGAAAACATGTCCTGAATAAAGAATTTGGTGCATCACTAAAAACACCAACATGTCCTGAATAGAAAACGTAGTGAAGCAATGAAACACAAACGTGTCCTGAATAAAGAAGCTAGTGCAGCAAAAAATCTTCAACATGTCCTGAATAGAAAACTAAGTGCAGCATTGAAAACACAAACCTGTTCTGAATAAAGAACTTTGTGCAGCACTAAAAACACCAACATGTGCAATGAATGGCTCTACTGCTGTGTTTGGGATGCTCTCTGCTACCGGAAAGTCTACCCTTACCTTTTATCTTTTATGTTTAGTAATCCTTTGGTATCATGGAGTTCAGGTTTAGGCGAAAAACAATTTCTCTCTAAAATCCATAAAATGTGAGTATTCTGAAGTGTCTAGTAGTACAGATTTATTTCCACAAGATTTTTTTTGCAGATATTCTTATAAATAATCAAAATATTGTGCAGAAGGTAGAAAACCGTTGCAACGCTTTTTGAAATATTTCAAAAAAATTAAATTCTTCTTGTATTTTACCAATATCTAACTTTTATTTTCACACACTTTATCATTTTTTTCAGTGTCATATATACATTCAATATCAAACTTGATAGAAATGAACATGTTGAAAAATTTCATCCAAACTGTGGGCGAGTAGCTTTAAGACGGTGGTTGGGGAGCCTGAATAGTGTTGTAAATTTCATTACTTTTCACGGACAGGCTGAATTAAACCGAATCCGCTATTACTGCGTGTGGATGCGTTTTATGCTACCAAAGAATCTTCATACAGATTTTATCTGATAGCATTATGCTAGGACAATATCTTTTTCGGAAATATACTGTATTACTAACAAGAAATATCTTTAAAAAAGATATTCGGCGTTAGCGGGTATTGAATGTAATGAAAATGTTGGATGACAATATAGATAAAGAACAGTCTCCAGCGCAAGGTTGACATAAGATATGAGCGACAAAAAAATATGACGCTTTACAAATATGACGCTTTACAAAGGAAGTCGAGTATTCCTGTGCAATGTTAGATCAATACTGCATTTCTGATACTTTTCGATAGATATACCAGCAAATAGACGAAATTGTGTGCTTCAACTTGCAGTTATTTCTATCAGTTTAATCAAGCGGTGAATATCAACCCGCAAGTACAATTCAGAGTTTACGGGTATTGCCAAGCAAACTACACTATACATAAATACTAACAACCAATCATCATTCAGGTAAATCTTCATTAATACCTCCTGACAACAGTAATCTTTTGTGCTTCTCCAATAAAGTCATTAGAGACATTTTCTTCTGTATCTATGTAATACTATGTGAAAAAGTATCTTTTTTTCAGCCAATAAAATATATGCATGTATTCATTTTTGTCCAGTTCAGTGTTTTTATTGGTTTAAGATTTATAAATTTACAATGTGAACGAACTATACGATAGCTTTTTCAAACTTAATTCACGAATATTTCTCTGAGTGTCCACGGAACTGCACAGACTCTTTATTGCCTGTTTTTTTTCTCGTAGCTAGAACAATATTACTTTTTGTGGAGCTAATTGTCTAAGATAAGTCTTTGACAGACGTTTAAAGTATAATTAGAAAAAAAAGAATAGCTTTTATAACGTTTTACCAACTTCCTCATCAATATTAAATTGATAAATAAAAGGTAAAAGAAAATACATATTCAATAATATTTCAAATATAGAATCTCTGGAAGAATTGTGCACATCAAACCACTAGTACATATATGACTTGTTTGTTATTCCCTCCAGTGTTTGTTTACCAGTTTACTTTCATTTAAATATCACAATTATTTAATTTTGAATAAAACACATAAAAATGATACATGTGATTTATACAGGAATTACCACAACTGACATGCTGCAATACTAGTTTTTGTCTAAATTGAACCCTCCAGATATAAAATGTCGATTAAATACATTTTAATGGGTATAACTTGATAAATTGCATGATATTTTAATAATGTATTAAAGGGATAAACAAGTTATTTACAGTCTATTGCATGCAACGCGTATTGAAACTTTAGCATTATATCTAAACTTGGATATCACCTGATCTTGCAACAAAGTACATGAATTGATTGTTAAATATGAAATATACACCCTATATAATTGTAACGTATCCACATCCTACAAATGTCGGTTCTAAACCTTTGCAAATACAAAACCTAAATGAGTTCATACTTGTGACCGTGACGTTCATTTAAAGCATAAATGAAGACATTTACCAATTGCTGTGTATATTATATGGTAATAAAGAGGTATGGTGCACACAAACGGGTTTAAGCTCTCCTGTGGTGGTTTTGCTTCTGGCCGTTCCAAGGCGGTGCCTCACTGTGTTTATTTAATTATTCGTTTTGACCTAATGGCTTTGCTTTGCCTATGTCTTTGCATGTGAGTGCATGTGTTTGTCTATGTCTGCTAGTCTGGTGCACGTCAGTGTGATGTGTGTTGCACTTTTGGAAAGCTGCGTTTTTGAAACATGGCTTGTTGGTCTTTAAGGTCCTCTCAAAGTTGACGCAAAACACATTTGCGTTTTTCAGTGTGGGGTGAATCAATATCGATATTAATCCTTAAAGGTTAAATCTGCACAATTGTGAAATGAAACAAACAGTTGTACTTTTCTAATTCTTTCATAAAATAAGAAACATCTTCGTTAATGTTTTTATTCAATTTCAGTCTAAAGTTTACTACCTAGTCCACCGCCATTTAAATACAATAATTCAGTTTTACACGCCAAAGCCATAAATAAATGCCGGTTATTTACTTAAGAAAACCAAAGCTGACACTGAAAGTACATTATTCTTTCCTAATCAACACTTTAATGTAATAAATGTCGATCTTCAATGTTAACATAGATTCAGAATGTACAAGCCTTGTTTAAAACTTAGGGTAAAAGAGTTACAACTACATTTTGTAGCTGTAAACCTCCTTCCAAAATGGATTATGAGTAAGACATATATTGTATACCCTATGCATCATACTGTAGCAGTCAGCTACATAATCAGTTTTGTTTTCGTGAAGAGCCTCGACAAATTCAATTTCCAAAACGTATATGTAGTTTTATTCACTTTCTAATATATAAAAACACAGATACTAACATTTGAAGATGTTAGCAAATAAAAGTTCCTAAACTTAAAGATATTTTAAGGCAGTAAAACTATTTTTAAAATTGCACATATTAATGTTTTACAAATATTGTATAAATAGCACTAACAGCTACTTTCTACAATGTTCATAATAGTGCAGAATTTCGACTAAACTACTGGAATGGTTTAAAATATGTTTTTCTTCTACAATTTGTTTCCCAGATGTTATATTATAATCATTTGTATGTTAAACATGTACCATTATGTCAAATGTTAACTGTTTTACAGAGCGATTCTAAAGGATGTGAAATAGAGGATTTTACATGAGTGTCTTTTCATATTGAATTTATTAAACGAGTTGAATAAAATAATAAAATACGAGGCTCTGCCGAGCATTTAATCAATTTTATTCAACGAGCTTAATAAATTCAATGTGGAAAGTCACAAATGTAATATTCTTTTTATCACATGTAAGCCTTTCCTGTCGAGACATCAAAAATTCAACTTTCTTTTACTATATAAACAAGTCAATTTGACCGACGTCGCTTATACTATAAATGACGTCGACGTTAAAGCTTTATTACACTAGTGTATTATCATTTTTATCTAATGATTTTATTACACCCTCGCGACGTCAAACATGTGATGAAGAAAAAATAGATCAGGAAATAATACTTTTTATTGCAATGTTTTGAATCTACAAAATTTTACAAAGATGGCTACCTTAGGATAATTTTGCTTGAGTTATACCTAACAGACAGAGCCGTCTGATATCTTTTCTAGATAAAGAAAGAAGGTTACTACGGACATTTAGGACACTGGGTATTCGCGTGCAAAGTTCAGTAACATATTTCACATATTTACGTAAATCAAATATTTGCAATCTATTTGTTGTAAAGAAAACTTCAAAATAAAAACAGTGAAATCTTTGTTTTCTCAAAGGTAAGTACTGTCAGCGGTAATACAATATAATCGCTTAAAAGACATACATGTGTAAGAGAAGCAATGCCAGCCACTGAACCATTGCTTATTTTTTTGAGATCGCATGTTTACCATTGTAATGATGCAAGTCATCCACATTAAAAAAACTTGACTTTACCACATAACATATCATATTTACCATTAGCAGTGAAAACAAGGCTTCCTTTTGCCGTAGTCATGTCTTTTTCAGTTGATTTAGTCGTATTCAAGTAGCTTTCATGTTGCGCGGAAATGGATTATAGGAATGAAATAAGAATATTTAATCATTAGGTTCAACTTTTGAGTTTGGAAATCCTCTTCAAATGTATTTAATTTAGCTAATTATCTAAACTAACGCTGTATGCAAATAAATGTCATATAGTTACAGTCACTTGTTAAAACACTACACTGTTTGTTATAGTAATATAAATTCATACTAAGTCTACATAAAAATTTATGAAGTGATTACCATTTTGCAAGTATTTAAATTTCTAGTGTTCCTTACACTGATGCTTTTTTGTTGTTGTTAATTTCTGATTGAAATTTAAATTGTCAAATATTGCATACGCCTTATACTGTCAATACCATGACGAGAGGTAATAAAAACGAATTGATTGGATAATGTTTTGTATATCAATACCTATGACGAATATTGAGAGACACATTACCAAAAATAAAAATAACAAGAAATTAATGTATTTTATCCTCATAACAAAAAGATGCGGTAGCCACATGATAACCAAAATGATGACCATTAAATTTTAACTCTTCCAAGAGAATAATTACATTGACAGTGACAGCCACGACTGATCACCAGTGTTGGCCTATCACCCTGATTTTTTCCGAGATATTTAAGGGCAAAATACTCGTTGTTGAATTCAGACCCTAGCTGACGATGTGTGAAATAAACGGTCCCAGTCATTATGATGTATTCCTTCATTCATGTTAGCGTATTGTACAACAACAGATACACTGTACATATATATATGGTGTAACGAAATAGATCTTAAACAACACGAGATATTGTTTGTGTCTGTGCGCAGTATATGAACAGGAAAATTGACATACTTTCTGATTCAAAGACGCAGTGTTCTAGGTTAGAATATCGTCAAAAAGGGTTATTATAACAGTAGCACGGTCTGGGATGGTGTATTCGGCTCGAGCGGATTTTAGCCAGATCGGATCTCACGAGGCGCGCAAAATACCAGATATAACCACTGTTGTAATGACTCTTTTACTATATGCCTCTACCTTTTGTTTGTTGTTTCGTTATTGAACGAAATCTTTAATGTTTATCGATATTAAAATGGAAGTAAGTGAAGTTTTTATGTACGCTATTTATAGAACTGTGTTAGGTCATGCAATTTAATGAAAGTAGTCTAGCAAGGTACAATACGGAATTTATTTCTACCTGTTCATATTTAGTTGTTTTTTTTTACAGAATTTATATAGGTATATAATAAACTATCTTATGAAATTATGTATAGAATTTGTTTCTGCATTCCTGCAAAAAGGAACAAAGCCTAAAGATCAATGTTATTTTTATTACGTTATATGCTGAAATTAAACAACAAAGTTAACCTTTACCCTGCTAAATTTCTAAAATGGACTTGTCCATCATTTAATTTCGGCAGCACCACTTCTCGTTCAAAGGGGTGTTCCCTGAAAATTTACTGAACAGATAGCGAACAGTGCAGACCAAGATCAGACTGCACGGACGTGCAGACTGATCTTGGTCTGCACTGGTCGCAAAGGTAAAATCACATGGTGCCAGCAGGCTAAAGGTTAACCTGATCCTGTACACATGTATGATTGTATGATTCTTTTATCTTATTTAGACTGCTTTTATGTTTAATGAGCTATAAGTTATTTACTGTTAAAATTCCTCAAGACAGGGAATGTCTGTATACCGTTTTAATCTGGAATTTCATAATACATGGACAGATGGGTATTAACTTTTTTATGTTGATTTTTGTTTGCGTTTATCGATTAAATATTAATATAGGCGTGATTCAGTTTTTTCCGCCGTTACATATACGGATAATTAATTATGCATTTTGATTTCTTATAGCCTTGTGTGTCCAGTTTTGGAATTGCATATCTTTCCGTATTTCGTGGCGGACGACTTTTGCCACTTCAGTTTAGAATTCAACAACTGAGATGACGTGCAGTATGAATTCTACATGCGGATAAATTTGAACAGAATTACGTTTACCGTACAAAAAAAACCCTGTTGTCTTGCCTGCGGCTTATGACACTCACGCAGCGCGGCACTCACGTTCGTTTGGGTAACCACAATCAAATGATTACTTGGGCAAAAAACTCCGGATTACTTAAATACTGTCAGAAAAATAGCATTTAAGAATAATGATGATAATTCCAATTTGATTGACTGCTGTTTACGTACTTAACAGGTGCAAAACCGAAAAACAGGTGTACTATTTAAACTAAAAGATATTTATCTACAAACTCATTAATTGTATCATTTAACTTAATTGCATTATAAGAATTATCAACAACGAAAAATCATTTAAAAAAAGGTTAAACGAAAAAAAGATCATAGACGATCATACCGTTATCTTGGAACAAAAGCAATTAAATCATTCGAAACGACTAAAAGCAACAGCAATAGCGTTTCTTAATGCGTTTACATTGAGTGCCTGACTGCAGGGTGTTTCTTAACACTTCTACCTTAACTGTGTGATAACATGGCGTTTCTTTACACTTTTAATTTGAGAGTATGACTGCATGGCGCTTCTTGACACTTTTACCTTTAGTGTGTGACTGCATGGCGTTTCGTGACACTTTTACCTTGAGTTCGTGACTTCATGGCGTTTCTTAACACTTTTACCTTGAATGTGTGACTGCAGCGTTTCTAAACACTTTTATCTCGAGTGCGTGACTTCATGGCGTTTCTTAACACTTTTACCTTGAGTGCGTGACTTCATGGCGTTTCTTTACACTTTTACCTTAAGTGTGTGACTTCATGGCGTTTCTTACCACTTTTATCTTGAGTGCGCGACTTCATGGCGTTTTTAACACATTTTCTTTGAGTGTGTGACTGTATGATTGTGTTCATGTTGTAGGTCAGTTCGAATTTACAGATAATTTCTTCGATTTACAATAAGATAATTGAAGTGCATCTTGCTTGACTTATTATTCATTTAATTAGTTTCGTTATGTTTGTAAATGCTCTAGAGTTAAAAGCAACATAGAATTATATATCGCAAAAACAAATTTATTTCATACGTCTTTTTGGCATGTCCCAAGCGGTGAGGACCGTTTATAGATACAACAGTACTAAATAGGTAATCAAGCAGCACTAGTCGGGCTAGTCGGATAATGGCGGAAAGAAAGAATCCTCCAGTTTTCCCATTCTGATGTTTTATGTAACTTAGAGGCAGGTACTGTTTTTATTTCATTGTGGACCTATACCTGACATTTTGGTAGCATTTTCAAGGATTTAATTTTTGCTTTCAAAGACATGTAAACAAACCTAATTACACATGTGTTCATACCCACATTTTATCTGTCAGTTTGGAAGATATTCCAGTGTGGACCTGTCAGACAAAACATCTCCCTTAGAAGATACATGACCCCTACTTTACTTGGTGTTCTTTTGTGGTTTATAGGCCATTTAAGAACATAAGGCTAGTAATCTTTTTCTTAAAATGGGCCTGGCTATGTGTTACAGCTCTCAGAAGATTGCTAATTTTATATAGAACATATAGTATTTTTCGGCGACGCCGTCTAAATTCGTTTTCGTTACCTAAGCCACGTGACTTCAGTTTGCAAATCAAACTACTTGATAACGCATTATAGATTATTTATCAAAATGGAAGATTTATGCAACACTCTGCCTGATTGGACGAGAGTGTCAATTTCTTTCACTCTGTTGATTATGCTACGCTGAGTGAAATGTAGACAAAGCGTTTATCCTAAACGACGCTGTTCACAGTTTTAAAGCTAACTTTGGCTCAGTTTATTTAGCAAGAATATTGATATATCTCAAAATGATAAGTAAGTTTAATAAATATGATAAAAACCTGTTCAAATACCAACATATATCAAATTAAAGAAAGAGCTGAATACGGTCTGCGTATCACATGAATAAGGGTGTGATAAGAGTCTTTTATGTAGAGAAGTGCTTTTAAAAAGATTTTCCTTGTTACAATTGTCGTCTGTATATGAAAAGGTTTCTTGTTTTTGTGACTTATTCAGATTGCATATTAAAATGAGTACTTGTTTGCTTTGATATATTTGTTATAAATTTTTTAACTGATTTATTATATATGAATATTTTTCTTTAGTATGGTATGCAAATATTGAACTCAGTTGAAATCTGTTTTATTATATATATGCTATATAATGACTGAATCTCATTACACTGAAATGAAGGTACGCTGCATAGTTTGACTACGGTCAAACTTTGCTTATGAAACAGAAATATTGAAATAATTACAATTGTATGTTTTGCTTGACCTTCACTTTTTTATAGGTGTGACGTCATTGTCCAAAGGTTCATGAATAGCGAATATGCATTTGTTAAAGCGGGATCAGTTGGCCTATTTTAGAAATAAATAAAAATAATAAATAAAAAAAATCCTTTAATTGATTTTTTTTCATGTATTCTAATCAAACTTGATTTGTAGCATCTTTATTAGGCCCGCAACCAACTTTGTTCAGCTGGGACATTTAACCCCTTCTAGGGGCTGCTAGAGCTAATACTAGAAATGCCTTTATACAGCGTCTCATGTACAGCTTGGTGGATCTTTGTCATACTTGGTCTGGAGCATCATTATAAGGTCCTCTTCCAAATTTATTTATATAGGAACTTGGGCCCTATTAGGGACCACTATAGCTAAAAGTAGATATGGCTTTTTCTTCGCATTAACCACTAAAATGTAATGGATTTTTATCAAACTCGATGTGTAACAATATCGTAAGGTCTCCTGCTATTTTGTTACAAATGGGGATAGGGACCAATTTAGCTAAAAATATAAACACGTTTAATGACCTCTTCTCATGAACCGCTTCATGAATCTTCATCAAACTACTGCTGTAATTATTCGTCTAAGGATAAACGAAACAAAATTGCAACCCTACGAAACCTTTGCGAAAAATTAAAAGAGAACCATTTAAATTGTTAAAGTGCGGTGTTTAGTTTTGCAATTTGAAAAATGTTAGATGAAAGATGAATGTTAGATGAAAAATTCATAAACTTCTTTCCTTATTACAATTCGCCGACCATCATTTTTAAAGATATTTCTTGTTTTCTACTGTATACCCTATAAAGAGCTGTCAGTTGTATGTATCGCCTTTGATACTGGGAGAATTTTATAACTATTTTTGGAGACATATGCCAAATAGCCGGTTTATTGTGTTAACTCATTATTGCCTAAACCACCAGTATTTAGTAATAAAAGAAAATAGTATGCATTCTGTCTGAGACAGACACAAACATTGTTTCTCAAAACAAAACTCTACAGAAGCGTCTGTGCGTCTATCCGTCTGTCTGTTAGTTTTATCGATTAACATATACACATATTTACAGATAAAGTAAAGCAATATAGACATTTGAATCATACCTTTGAATCTTTAAGAAACGTATCATGTCAGTAGAAATATCTGTCATACAAGGCAAATATTTGGTTCCAAACCTAATAAGCTTTATATATATTCTTTCCTTCTTCTCAAATATTTGGCATATACATAAATTATGATTTGCACTGTTCTCTAATGTCTAAAATCCTAAAATTAAAATTCACTTACTGGAAGGTTACCACTACTTTACATCAAATACCCTTTGTTTGGTTACCTTTACTTTCACAGAAATATATTTATAACAATAGTTTTTCCATATATCAATTTCTTTTTTGATTTTGATCCCGCTTGCTTAGCTGAATAGGAAGAGCGTAGATCTACGGATCGCGGGGTCGTGAGTTAGGCTACCGGTGGGAGCGTATGTCCTCAGTGACGATTTGATAAAAGACAATTATTTGTGAAATTATTAGTCCTCCACCTCTGATTCATGTGGGGAATTTGGCAGGCAATTGCGGAGAACATGTTAGTACTTGTACAGAATCCAGGAACACTTGTTAGGTTAACTGCCCGCCGTTACATAACTGAAATACTGTTGAAAAACGGCGTTAAATCCAAACAAACAAAATATATCGCTAGGGACAGAACCTACTGGCACAGCGCAGCATCACTAAAGCAATGATAATCAAAACTTTCTTATATTTGATCTTATTTCATAGGACATAGAAGCATGTAAATGTTTTACGAAGTCATCATTTACACCTACTTCCGGTTCTGTAAAAATCTGGCTTCTAAACCTTGTAATCAATGATACTAAAATTGCCGTTTTCTCTTCTATAGTATATGCCTCGCATAAAGCTGAATAGGGCATATTATTATTATTTGCTTTTCACAATGAACCGGACGTGATATATGAATTATATTTGATTTGCGATGCGGTCTATTTAAATATTCATAAATGATATTAAGTTGGATACACATATATCACATTTAACTAGAATGAAAACCCATAAAAATAAGATATATCTCAAGATCTTAAAATCATAATTTATAATACTCTAATGGTTATTGCAAATATAATTATATATCACCTATGCTGTTTTTATCAATAAACATAAATATGCAGTCTGTATACCTGTGAATTATAAATAATTTTTATATCATTTTAAAGACAGAAATGATCATTTCTTAATATATATACTGAAATGAAAGTTTTCGTAAAACTTGATTCATTACCTTGTGGTAGATCTACTCGGAGTCACGGTAAAATATGCTGATAAATATTAGAGTTCGTAATGTTTTAATAATTGCGATGCCTATAGAAAGGAATTAACTTTATATAAGTTCTTATTTTTCTTTGGTTGTTGACAGCTTTTAATAGTTTTCAATATGATCATTATATAATTTCCTTGCTGCTATCGTTTGAGTAAAATATTTTTGTTATTTTGCTACTATAACAACATCAAATCGCAGTGAATATATCTAGTTACTTTGTGTACAAACTTGACTAGAACTACTAGAACTTGTAATTTCATGTGATAAAAAACTGTAAGAAGATTCTTTGGAAGACACGATTTGTGTGAGTCTGTTATGAATAGTGATTAAATGTACAACATCTCTCATGGCCTCTAAAACCGGATTATGACAGATACATTTTTCCCAAGGGATAACGTACGTGAGATGTTGTAGGACCCCACTTAAAAGAACAGTATTGATAGTTGATACAATTTACAATGACAATCAAACATTTGTCAGAATATGAATTTTATTGATAGCAGATTTAAAATACTGAAAAAAGCGTACTGCTGGTGTAATGACAAAGAACTTAAGGACATAGGCACTGAGTAATGCTTCTTGAGATTGAGCATGTTAATCAAATATATATTTAAATTGTTCGAGCATCCGGCAGAACATGCACCTTCTGAAACTGGTACCAGCTGACTTAGAACAAATCTCGGCAAATGTTGTTTTGCGATACATTTTACTATCATAATTATAAAGTTTTGAAACACCTGTCCTTAAACAAACTGAATAACACCTTAAGGATGTACGAGCGTTTTTTTCAGGATATCCGCCATTTTGAAAAATGTTTCTTCAAATATTGCTTTCCAACAAAAGTTTTACCGAATATTAATGCTAAAGCATTAAAATATGGCTAATAAAGTACCATTTAAGCAATTTGATTTTACTTTTTGCGAAAAAAAAAAAATCTTCACCCTTATTTTTGGCTGGCATTTGCCTAAAATTGACGTAAGTTTTACCACGGGGTAGGGGTAGGTAATTTCAAATATCTATGAAAGTAGATCAGGTTTGGTGTTGATATTTTACTGATACATATAATGATAAGCTATAACTGAAATAAAAAAATTTCAAGATATCACTTTATTTTATCTAGAAAATATAATTTAAATAAAAAAGAACACAAAAGATCAAAATTCACTAGTTTTTGACAGTTTTTTCTTAATAAATCTCTTAGATGCACGGTGACCCCTACTTTTTTCTTTCCATTTTATAGCATTTTTGTGTGTCATTAAAGCTACAAAATATTTTTAAAATCTTACCGTCAGAAATGTTTTTGTAGATCTAAATACATTTTTCCATTGAAAATAAAGTGGGTGGGGTAATTATGTCAACATGTAAAAATGAAAGAAATTCGTTAGTGACATTTATGCTTATATAATACTGACATCACCTTGTATTCATATTAATCTGTAAGACATGAAATCCCTATAACATTAAATGGGATATTATATGTTTTGTAAAGTACCACCATTATTTCAATTTTACAAAATTTCAGAAATGCTTAAACAGTGGGTGTAGAAAATGCCCTATAAAATAAAAACGAGTTCGGTGACCTATGCTTTTTCTTCTCTTGTTTGTCTAGTAAACTAATGTTCTTCAGGCTCACAAAGTATGAAAAAAATCTTAACGTTAGAAAAAATTCGATCGTACATCCTTAAATATACTTTAGGTACCTTTGTTCTCAATAAGTTTAATAACTATATCTTTGAAGAAGTGTCTTGCATTTGTTTCCTTACTTTTATGTTTTAATGGTGTTGTATTGAGACTTCATACCGTCAAACAATATGCCATCAAATATTACTTGACTTTGCTCCATCATGGTCCTTTTCCGTAATATATTCGGGTAAAGGTACTAATGCCACTTTATAATAAGGATGTGGAGTATTACATTCCACACAACGCAAATATAGAGGTCTAATATTATACCCAGTTCACAATTACTGTGGTTGCGTTTTTAGCCGATGTAAGTGTATGTTTGACGTAACATATCATTGCTATCATTAAGGAAATTTTTGCTTATTCTCTGTGTATTCTGTCAACATTTATTTGAAGCTTCACAGTGGATTATATTCTGATACAACCACAATTCTAAAGACGTATATTACGCATAAACATCAAATGCACTTTTTAACATATTCTTTATTGAAAAATCAATAGAAAATATTGCACCCAAATGTTAATTCGTTGAAAGCAGTGAAACAAATAATTTTCCTTTATTTATTTTGTTTGCAGAACCCATTAAAGGTATCACAGCTTCCTCGTGATTTGTATATAGACTTTACAAAATATAACAATGTCTTCAGAATTTTATATACTAGTAATTTTCACTTTAAATCCAAAATTTACATGCAAATGCAAAAAAAATTTTTTTTCCAGGAAACAAGTTGCAATCAATGAAAAATATTTAACGATTACGTGTGTATGACGAATATGTTTTAATTGGTTTAACGTCATACAGACAGACTTTTAGGTCATTTTGGTATATTTTCAGCTTTTTATGATGGCGTAAGACCAAAAGTGCCCCACCTGACATTTCTTCAAGCACGGTTGGGCACCTTGATAGAACCATTGGCGGCCTTCCATGGGTCTGCTGGATAGAAGAAATTTTACAACCCTAGCAAGATTTTCGAGCCCACAGCGGTGAGGGACAAGTGATTCGAATTCATTTTCCCTTAAAAGTGGTTTAGGGATACCCCTGACAAATAATCGTGTGCTCCTTCCTTCGACATACATTCTCGTGCAGAAAACTATCCTCCAGGATTATAAAATGCCAGTGGTTCTACACAAGTATCCATAGGTGCCAAGATGGGTACCTTGGATCTTCACCAATCATGCAAAACTGGCAAGTCAGAATACGACGTATAATTGTGGCTATGTATTATCAATTTCAACAAAAACACACAGTAAAACGGATCTTTTATGGTGTTTTTTAAGTGCACACGAGTCTCAATTTGTTTATTATGCTGCATACACGGGCTAATATGTCGTGATCAGTAGTTTGTTCGGTTAGATAAACTAATGATCTTGGGAAAGAGCAATATAAAAAAGATGACTATTAGTAATGTATTCCTGTCATTTCATCGGTTTAACAAAAGCCAGAAATGTAGCGGTTTATAAAAACTGTAAGATTTCACTGCTTTTTGACAGGCACAATTTATTACCTTTACAAACAAAATGTATTCTTTAATGATGTACCTTGTACCTATCAAGTTATGTTGTTGAAATGTGATAACTCATTAATGTTATCTTTGCTGATTCATTCATTCTTTTTTTAGCGTTAACTTAGGCAAATATATGTTGTATTTTCGTTTACTTCAAACTTTTATCTGTCCATGTTTAAGATAAGTTCAAATACAATTACATGTGATAATGCAATAAAATTATCTTATATAACAGATTATCAAATATAATCCACTATTTGTATTTGTAGCAAAACAACACACTATATCAAAAATATACGGTCAAATACGGCCAGCCACGTCCCAAGAAAGAGGCCTCTCCCAGAACATAACCCTACAGTTATTTTACACGAACATAATTATATAGACAAAGTAAACAGTTTGACCACAGGACAGAAGATCAAGGGCAGAAACACTAGTGGAATATTTACACCTGTAAATAATGCGCACAAATCGCACTCTTGATCCTCGACATGTTCCTAAGTGAGGGGGCGGTGTAAATTAATGTTTTCCTCGCCATGTTCTGAAGTGAGAGGGCGGTTTAAATTAATGTTATCCTTGCCATGTCAATCCATAAAACATGTAATGGTAACAAATTGCACCGCATGCAAAACACAAAATTACTTGTGTAAAATACATACAAAAGTATAAACAGATGTAGATCTACAAGTACTCAATGTCTTTACAGTAAACACAACAACAGGAAAAGAACAACAAAGAAACGACCCAAAAGACAAATATCAAAGCCGCTCAGTCAATTTCGCTGTCATAGAACATTTATATGTTCCGTCAGGAAAGCGTAACGTTCAACGACAAAAGGGCTAAACGCTAAATCTATTTTGTGTTTTTATTGTTTTACCTGTAAACTTGCCACCACCTACAAGCTAATGAAGCTTTTTTAAAAGAGCATTTTAAAATGGTCATGTTTTGATTAGCCATATCGAAGTGGAAGTGTTTTATATTGCTATTAATTCAAAAACCAAAGAAAATTTAGTAAAATGAGCTCGCAGAAGACCTGCAGTTAATATGTTGGTTACTTCCGTATAACATCACTACACTTTTCTTATAGCCCGTCCGCTTAGTTCAGTAGGGAAAGCGCAGATCTATGGATCCCGGGGTCGTGAGTTCGATTCTCGGGCGAGGCGAATGCTCTCCGTGACGATTTGATAAAAGACATTGTGTCTGAAATCATTTGTCTTCCACTACTGATTCATTTGGAGAAGTTGTCAGTTACTTACAGAGAACAGGTTTGTACTGGTACAGAAGTTAGGTTTACTGCCCGCCTTTACATACTGTTGAAAAACGGCGTTAAACCCAAAACAAACAAACTTCAAGTAAATGTTTAACTGGATGTAAATTTCTAATGAGATGTCTCATGGGGTGCATCCCAATCTAAATGAGGGAAATGCTTTACAATACTACGTTAAATAAAACCATGTCTGGTACCATATTTTACATGGATAAAACCGTTACATATACTTTTTTAAAAAGAGAGCGCAATGTATTTAACAGTATAACATTTTTGCTTTTGCCTTAAGAAAGGTTCAACAAAAAACTCGTTTTCATAACAATATAAAAATAAAATGGTTTATGTTACATTTGTAGAAGGGCCTCATATTAACAATTAACTATTATTGCACACAAGTGTCTGTACGAAATACTATCATCTTTGATAAAAACGTTTCCTCTTTAACTGGTAGATTATCCTAGTCGATTTTTAATATTTGTCGTAATATTTTCGGAAATGCATTGAAAGGACCATCACCTGAATTGACATTTCGTCAAAAATATAAGGTCGTATCTGTTATTTACGACCAATTTTTGATCAGTTTCTGATATATCCGCTGAAGATAAAGAAAAGGTTGTATCTATTACTTACGACCTTGTAAGATTGCGTATTGTGTGATCTTCTTACAGCAATTATATAGAAATCGGTAAAATAAAATATACATATTTTTTCTTCAGTTTTCTAAAAAGCATGTTTTTCACTTACGATCTTTTATTCCTCAAACGTTGTAATATTTTACGTACTAAGCGTAAATCTATGGATGATTAAGTTCCTGCCATTAATTATTAGAGTTTTGCGTGATTCATGGTGATGAGGCAGGTCAAATGATTAATCTACTGACAATGGCAAAATGATTTATCGATAACATTGATAGCACTCTGCTCTGTTACAAGATGTGATAAATCTGTCAAATTTTATTAAGTGACATAATTTTGTGATTTGTTAGCAAATCTTTATAAATACTCAAACCGTGAATAATTTACAGGAATAGAATAAATTAGTCAGATTTCACACATATAGACTTCCTGTTGTCATTTCCATGATGAAACAAAGTAATCGCAATAAATTGTTAACATTTTACGTTGTCAAGTTTCAAAAATGCATTGCGGACTCAAACGATTACTGTTAGTAATTTTACCAATTTTACAAGCTGTAAGCGTTTAGTTTATAAATTATAGCTAATGTGCATTCATTTGTCATATTTCGCACTTAAAAAATTCTCAAGTGACAACTGGAAGAACCACCTGCATGGTTTAGGTATTAGATACATAAATTATCGTGCTCATATTTTACTACACTATTTTCTAATTCGAAATCAGTTTTAAAGGTATAAAGATATGTGTTTATTTGTTAGCTAATGTGTAGTCGCCGCCGGAAACCCCTATGAGCGACTCCTCCAGAAGACTGTAAGACTCTGGTCCCAAGTTAGTAACTTTAGCTGGAGGAGCAGGGTCTCTAACTGTGGACCCCTAGTTTCGTAGTCAGACAGTTGGCAACTGCATCTGCTCTAAAATAATTTTTATCATATGTATTTTATTTCAAAAACTACTTGTGTTCGTAGAGGCACATTCACAATTTAGTAAGATTTCTTGTAGTAACAGATATTTTTGTGCGTTTATACGGGTTGAAGCACAATGCGACTTTCTGCAATTCCGTGAATCGCGCTAGCGATTCTTGGATGAATTGCAAGACGTCCAAATTTGGTTTATACTACCCGTATAAAATTTTGGTGGCAATCTTGCATAATGGGCTGTCTCTGATCGGATATCGATTGAACGAAAATAAAACTAATTTTCTTTTCCACACAAAATATATAGTGCATGTGAATATATACTGTTTGTTAAAAACCAGGTATCGTTGGTACATCACCCACACGTATTTTTTTCGCATTATGAAGCGTAAATTAAAACTGAGTGGAGTTTCTGCAAGATATATTTCTGATTTACTTACAGACAAACAAAAGCGCACTAGCGTCGTCTGTACGGCTTAAAACTAGTGAATATGTCTCTTACATTTCACAAAAGCAATTTTCTCATCCTGTTTCATTGGATCAAACAAGTTAGCTTTCTTGAGCCAACTCGACAAATATACATCGAAATCTTGCCAACTTCAGTTTGTCGTAGACAGACCAAGCATGCAACTATCGGTATGAAGAAATTCATCATACATTGTCCAGTTCCTCAAGTAGTGATTCCCAAGCGAAATTCTGTAAGTGTAAAATTCTACAGTAATTACATGCTAAAGAAACTTAAGAAATGCTATGCTAAGCGCCTTCCAGATAGGTCTCTTTTGCATGACAACGCCCTTTCTCATATCAAATCGTCACAGAGAACATAAGCCTTGCTCAGGGCCCGAACTCACGGCATCGCGATCCGTAGATCTGCGCTCTCACTATTGAGTTAAACGGGCGGGCTCTACATTCCTTTGCTATTTTTCTGGTTGGCGTTTTAGCTCAGGGCAAAGGAAAGGATCTACTGTTTACCAATATATGTTGGGTATACTAAAATCTAAACATGCATTCAAAATTTGGATAACTGACTACATCTTTGTCAGAAAAATAATGTTGAAGATATGAAATTGACACAAAGACAATTATATCATTATTACGTAGTTTTGAGATCCGGTAACATTATATGAAACACTGCTCGTATTTTGTTTATTTACAGTTTAAATCAGTTATCCACAAGTCACGCTTTGTGAGTAATCTATGGACATTTGTACAATATTGCACCAATCAGATCCACCACTGTAACGGCATAAAGAGCTTAATATAAAGAAGCTGGAAATAAAATTTTGAATCAGTGCATCTATTTTGCTCTCAAAAGTGAATGAACAAAAGGACGTTTTCGTTTTATTTACTTGAAGTTTTGGCAGTACATTTAGTGAAGCGGTATGTATAAAAAAGGATAGTTATAACAATAGATTAATGTAAAAATTTTCTTTATCACATTTATTGTAGTAATTGTGCTATAATCATTCGTGTAAATTGATGCTTTCATTGGTTTATCTTACATAGTAATGATAACAATGAAAACGCTGTAATGACATAAGATATTGCTTTATTCTTGATGTCAATGTATACTTACAATTGCATTTAATTTTCTTTTTAAGGTGGCCATTCTATGACAAATTAATACAGAAACATGTTTCAATTCGACCGAAAGACGGATATATCCATTCAGGAAAATTAGAAAATATACAAGTTCCTTTCGACATTATACATTGCAATATTTGGACACTTGCAAAAGGATGGCTTTGGTGGCTGTATATATCAGGTTGCTAGTAACTCTAGAATTTGTCCAAACTGTTACATATGGATTTGCAATAGCGTTAGCAGTGGATAAGCAGGTTAAGGTGGATAGAATGATACTTGCACGTAATTCACAAGCAAGAACGAAAGATATTGGTCAACAGTATCCGTAAGTATTTTCTCTTTTATGTTGTTATTTCTAAACTCCTACAGAAAATGTTTTTCTTACTGTTCATCCATTTAAGTAGGGTACAGTGTGTCTGTTTGAGGGTAGTTTCGCAATTATGTTTGCTTTTAAAATTAATAAAATGTATTAGTTATTACCAAGTTACGGCGCATAAATATTATATTTAAAATGCTTTAATGTTACTTTTTAAGTTTCTTTGAAATAATTGATTCAGTTTACAGTTCGAATATATTTACACTTTTTATTTCATCGAGTACAGCTACAGTTTAGAGTTCAAAAAAATTTTTTAAATTTATTGTAGATCAGTATATCATTATGCAAGACATGGATTATGCCGAACCTTCAAGGGGAAACATTATTTGTACAAAGCCATGAAGACAAAATTATGCGGAATGAAACGTGAGAATATAATTTAATCCGCTTTGAGTTTTTAGATAACAAATTTGCCGTTAACATTGATCCAGATGCAGACGCAGTAGTATATCTACAATTCAAAACTATTAAATCCAATTTTGTTGAATACAATTTTCACATCAGAGATCAGACTCAAGTTAAATGTTTGACACACTATTGCCCGTTATTTTCTGTTTTTATGATCTTTTGTTGTTGTTGTTTTGTTTCACCATCTTTAAAACAAAACAACAATTTATTGACATGCACGAAAGATATAAATTATCACTTTTTTTGCATTTTCAGGGTCTTTCGTTGCAAGCTTCGTGATAGATTTATGCCGTCATAAAAATAGGCTGCTCGATAAATGGGTTGCTGAACTGTTCGACATTGACGGTAAGTGGGTCTAAATCTAATATTCATATTTCACTTCAATCCATTAATTTCGGTTATACGCTGTGTTAAGATGACCGACAATACATTTCATTTGACCGACAATATATTTTATTTGACTGACAATATATTTCATTTGACCGACTGACAATTTATTTCATTTGACTGAAAATATATTTCATTTGACTGACAATATATACGAGTATGTATGAAAGACACATTTAAATGTGTCTTTTTTTTTTTTTTGTTATTTCCATTTCTTCGTTTCAAATTATTATTATTTAAGTTGGGTTAACAAAATTTAAACCTGATATCTAATGAAGAGGTAATCTGATGAATATTAAATCAATGTTAAATGAAACGGACACGATATAATCAATCTTCTACACACCGATATGTTGGGGAATGTGTATGACATAAGATATTTGGTTTTGAAATAAATACAGGAACATCAAGTTTATCAAGTATATCTGTATTAAAATGTTATTTTGCAGGTTAAAAGAACATGACTTATTTAGTTTCAACCACGTTTAGCTATAAATGAGCCGTGCCATGAGAAAACCAACATAGTGGGTTTGCGACCAGTATGGATCTAGACCAGCCTGCGCATCCGCGCAGTCTGGTCAGGATCCATGCTGTTCGCTTTCAAAGCCTATTGTAATTAGAGAAACCGTTAGCGAACAGCATGGATCCTGACCAGACTGCGCGAATGCGCAGGCTGGTCTGGGTCCATGCTGGTCGCAAAGCCACTATGTTAATTTTTTCATGGCGCGGCTCAAATATAAATTGTTGTTGCTGTCAGTTCATTTAGTGTTAAAAGTATTTTGCCTGTTGCACGGGTAAGAGAGTTAGTTCACCATTAGCATTCTATCTCTTTCAGAGGATGGTTACATTACTCATTTCGAAAGAAATATTTATGTTGTTGATGACTGAATCGGCAA
The DNA here is from genome assembly GCF_021730395.1 of Mercenaria mercenaria. Taxonomy (NCBI): domain Eukaryota; kingdom Metazoa; phylum Mollusca; class Bivalvia; order Venerida; family Veneridae; genus Mercenaria; species Mercenaria mercenaria. The sequence continues at coordinate 9,071,591 of NC_069378.1, forward strand.
AAAAGAGAACACAGTCATGGTTGAAACCTGAAACATATCGATTTGTCACAGATAGAACAACACAGTGCAGATCTCGATACGTTGTACTATCATGTTTGGAATATAACAGCAGAATGCAGCACTGAAACAATTAACATTTATATCATGAACAGTAAATGCTAATGCCTGCAGTAGTCAGCCCTGGATAGTTGAAGTCACGAAAAATGCTAGTGTAGCATGAAAATGTCAGCCCTGTGCAGGTGGCAACTATATATAATAGTGTATACCTGTAGAGAGAACACCCATGAAAAACAAAGGCAATTTTTCAATCTTAGGTTGTTCACACGTAGTTGTTCTTCCTAATTACAGGAGATGCTACTAAGAGAAACTGGAGCGTAGATTATTATTTAAATGACTTTGGTTTTAAACAATAATAATGATAAAAATCATTAATATCAAACAATTACTTCTATCATATTAATTGACTGATGTATTTATTTATTTATCTATTTGTCTTATCAGTCAAATGTTTAGAGATGTGGTTAGTTTGATATACACTAGAGATTACCTGAAACAAACATTATTAAAGTTTTTACATTATTTATAATTGACCTTACGCCAGTGTTGACTGACAGGTTCCAACTGACCAATCAGATAACAGAACTGATAAGCCTTGTTGTTAGCCGCCATTTTGTCCGTCAAACTTAGTGCCGGACTCCATTTAGACTTAGAGACTCGTCAAAACGATTTCATCGTTAAGCCGACTCAATAAAAAACTATGATTAATATAAGATTATTTTATTGAGTGTAATCAACAATTTTCCAGGCGCTCAAAGTTTTGACTTAGCACTCGGTGTGTGCTTTTGTTCTAAATTTAATTTTAATAGACAGCGTAAACTTCGTCTAAAATTTCAGAAAAAATAGCATATTTCGTATAAAGAAGATATGTTCTTAAACAAAAATTATACATTTATTCTGTATACTTTATAAAGAAATTTGGTAGGCTCAAACATTGTTTAAGCTGCGATGCGCCGGTATATGTCTTGAAATATGAGTATGGACTATATCATCGCCTTGGACTATATCTTATTTATTTATCATTTACACGTTTTAATTCTAATAAGAGAACTTTCTTTACTTATACTTAAAACACATCATGTCTAAGTATTAGACATTAAATGCTATGTATCTGCATAATGTTGAACAATGATATGAGCATCTTAAACGAGTTCCGGTATTTCGAAATCCGACGTTTCTTAAATGACACAAGTGACAATTTTTACATGTAAATTACCTTATTTAATTTATCTAATTATTTTGAAATAGGATTCAGAATCCACAGTCTGATTTCAACCTTAATTAATAAAAATCAATGTTCTAGTCTGCTTAATATAGTCATACCCTACATGATTTCCGGGAGATCGAAATTTGACGTTTCTATAATGAAAAAGAAACGGACAATTAAAAAAAACCCACAAAATCAGCTATAATGGTTTCAGAGATTTCCATCTTTTTTACGTGTTTTCCGCTCGGCCCCCTGCCTTGTTTAGTTTTTCTCATACTCGGGTGCAGTTCCCGGCTTTTAACAACAACATATCGTTGTTTTTGTAGAATTTATGTTTCGCTACAGAACATCCACTTATTAACGATTGTGTTTTGTCTTTTCACTTTAGAAATACGTGTGAATTGAGGTAGCGTACGCCGAAATCAACTAGAATGTCCGGCAAAATATTTCTGCCGTCGCCATTTGATTCCTTTGTTTGTCGGACCTAGCATGAATTGTTCCCCCCTGAAAACAGGCTATCTAGCGTAAGGTCAATTGCGATTCACTTGCCGTCCATTTCATGGCTGATTTGTATATATCTGTCAGATAAATTGCCCATGTCAATTAATTATGGCGTTTCTTCCTTTGAACATATGACTGTACATGACTGTATTTTGTAACCAGTAACATGACGTTTTTAATCACTGTCATCAACATAAAGACACATATCTATTTTCCTAGAACCGTCAGATCAAAGCATATTGAGTGAAGTGAATATATTACGAATATCTTGGTAAGCAAGACGGATTCCTGCATTTCTTGATGCAAAACATAACTTAACATAACTTCTTTCTTCCGATTCTTCCAACTGGAAAAAGTAGAGAACATATCTTTAGAACTAAGAAAATACAGTCTTTTATTAAGATAAATTCGCCACGGATACGAAATGGATTACATTTTATCAAATATAGGTGTTCATAACTTAATCACTTAAATACTTAAAGGCCAATTTTGAAAATTATTTCTCATACAAAATATAGCAGACAGAATTAAGAGAATCATGTTTTAACATATCGAAACAATACGATGAGGTTATACGCGTGTGGAATGATTTTACGAGCGAATTATACACATTCGTGTTATTGAGATATGTTAAAACATGGCTCAGCTATATATGTTATTATTATATATATATAATTTTCCGATTTAATATTTATTTTATGTAAACAAGTAGTTGACACAGGGAGGTACTATTTCATTGCGCATGTATGGCGCCAAGAACAGTCCAATTACATGCCGCCATGTCTCTCAAAAAATGATTGCTTTTCAATGTGTTCGGTTATTGTAAAGATCAAATATATAAGAAAATATCTAGGAACATGGAGCACAACCAATCACTTTAGCAGCAGACTCGGTTTGAAACAGCTTGATCAGGCGAGGTTTTGAAAAATAAAACTACACGTGCATCCTTTAAGGTATCTGAATTCATCATCTGTAATGGAATTGGTCCCCCGATCAAACAGAAACTTGCAACTGCGACTGTTATCCTTATAAAATGTTCATATGCGAAAAGCATAAAACTAGGTTTATACACGAGTTTTTGTCAGGCTATCTACATTAATAAATCTCTACTAAAATTCACATGTTTTTAGTTTGCCTTTTCAACTGTGACTTTTCCTTATAAATCTTTATCCTTGTTTTTACACTGTGGATCTGTGATTATGTCTGTATTACGAATAGTGTACGATTGTATATTGGATCTTGGTCACGGAATGCCATGACTTAAGTTCTTTAAAATAAAACATTCACGAAATTGGCACTAAACCTGGTTTTGCGGCAACACAAACATTATTCAAAGCTTTTACAGTTACTTAAAAAATGAGAATGGAGTTTTTAACATAATGTACTGCGAGTTTCTCGGATATGAAAGCTCATGACTTTGACCAAAACGACTTTTTCGTTGGGATATGAATTGAACAGTATTATTTGTTCGTTTCGGTTTAATTCCATGCATTTGTACAACCGCGAACTCAATGGAAATCAGTATCTTTTAAGTATTTGAAAACCTATTTACATTTATACAATCAAAGACGCTTTAAAAATGTTTCCCTTGATCTCCACGGAACTGAACGGACTATTTCTAGACATGTTATTATTGACAGAAATGATCATGCCTTTACTGATTCACTGTGTGATGTACAAGAATATATTTTTTTTACAAACTGAATTATGTTCATTATTAAGTACTAAGTTATATTTCACATTATCATCAAATTGACAATTGTTTTGTTTTTGTAATTCTTTGAAGTTTATAACCTGTCAGAGACATTTGTGTCAGTGATGCAAAAGATAAGTTAAACACATGTCGATAATACCTTGATGTAGAAATCAGTTTTCGTCTATTTTTCATTTTAATAACACAAGGGAGGTAAACTAACTAATAAATGAACGAATCGCTGATACACGAATAAGAATTTGAAAGAGGATCCTTATAAAACATACAATGTAACCAATCAAAGTAAGATTATGTTTATGAGATATAATAGAATCTGAAAACTAATCATGCCCTATAAATCTAGCTTAAGTGAAACTTCATTTTAATGAATACTGAATAGACGAACCAGAAAATAAAACAAAATTAAATCATACTTACTTGAAGCAATAGCTCTATCATTCTAAGAGATCATAGACATGTATGAAACGTAAATCTTTATTTATTTAATTAATACGAACAAAAATCCCCAAAAATACACGGTACTAAAACAATTCTAAATATTTGTCGTTTAATGAAGAAGTTTGATTTTTTTTTTTTTTGCAAATTTAATGATTTTTCAGTACAAAGCCTCTGTAACATACTAATTATTCAATACTGCCTAAATGCTTCAAATTCTGCATTAAAAACAATTTATGATGGGATTTTGAATCTATTTTACTTTCCCGTTACTATTGACGTCTTGGTAAGAGTGAGGTTAGGTGCACAGAAACCGATTTAAGCTCCCTCGTGGTGGTTTAGGCACTGATCGTTCCAAGACGGTGCCCCACTGTGTTCATTTATTTACTCGTTTTGTCCTTGTGTTGTTTTTTGTCTATGAATGTCAGTCTATGTGCGCTGGTCTTGTGCACACCCGCGTGCTGTGAGTTGTGCTTTGGGGAAGCTGCGATTTTGGAACTTGGCTTCACCTGTTGGATATTCATATATGTTTTCTTAATCTGCAGAAGGCTGATCCGTAGAGAACGTGTAAAAATAGACCTGAAATGTTTGTAGTTTTAATTAACGGACTTTGTGCAAGGTTTTGTCTATAACAATGACGAAAATAAAATACATGCATTATCACTGCGGTAAGAAACATTGATACAAAATGACAGGTGCACGACGGCAGACAAATTATCAATTGTTTATGTGAGACAGGCGCGATTGAAATGGGCTTGTTTATTTTCTCGTTCAGTGCCAAGTTTTTGATGGTATTAAAAGGGGTAGGGTATATCATGTGCGATATCGTTTTATTCCTGGTCTGGTACTAATGTGTCTGGTGTGAAATCTTGGAATGGAACAAGAAGAAGGACGTATGGTTTTGTTGTTCATTCAAATCACCAATGTAGATGTTTATATCACATAATACTATCATAGAGCTGGACCAAGGTGGGCGGGCACAATGCAATGTCTAAAGAGTTATTTAAAGATAAGTACGTAGAGACTAAAGCAGCATGACTAGTGTTAAACAAGTGTACCTGCCTAATATTTCTGTACTTCAATTACCGCATGCAAAGTTCATTAATAGTTCATATAATCTTATAAAACAAATACCTATCACCTATTTACTTTAAGGAAAAATACAGGTTTTCTTAAGATTAATTTTGTCAGCAGTAATACAATATGATGACTTGACAGACTTAAATATTTTAGTGGAAACAACGACAGCAACTGGATCATTGTTTACTTTTCGAAATCGCATGTCTACCATTATAAAATATCAAGTCATTATCTTAACCTGACCACAAACATACTGAGTTTCTAATTAGCATTTTTAGTTTTAACCACATTCAAATAATAATCACGTAGAATAGAGTGTTATCTCCTTAGCTTGTGGTAATCAGTTTTGTTACATGGATGACGGACCTTATAAAAAAGGAAACGACAGCTATAAAACAAACGTTGATGATTTCATTTCATGTACACGTTGTTTTTTATACGGATTTTGCTCTGTTGTTTTTGTCTATTTGTTTTTGACATTTATTGAATGTTTCAAAATGTAGATTATTTTACAGTGGGATCAAAGTCGCATTCTGTCGTCTAATACAGAGCTAAGCGGTTTTTATGTAAATATGATAAGGTTTTGTTAATCAGAATTACATAACTATGTGAACATATTGCAGCGCTTTCAAATCAAAATTTTGGCGCTATATAACCTATACTGTGTTTGTGCGCCGTAAAACCCAAATAAATAAAAATAAATTCAAATCAAAATTAGTTTTTGACTCTTTAAAGTTTGCATGAAAATCTGAGTTGAAATAAGACACTGTATAAATAAATAATCGGACAACGCATCGTGTTGGCAATGTCACAACATTGCATAGTCTCATAAAGTAACGGCTAAGCATCGTTTTCCACATATCTTTGCTTAAAACTGATTAGCACAGTTTGAATGATTCAAGATAGTTTGACAAGATTTTCAGGATATTTATTTAATTCATTTCGATTTATCATATCGTAAAATGTAAAACGTAAAACAATATTAGATTAATGTCTGTTTTTCTGTTTACTTAGAAGTATATTTCATTTAATGTACAAAATTTACTTAAATGTATTTTCTCTAGAGTTATTTAAAAGTGGTTTTGTGGGCTGAAACATCTATAAACTGTTAGATTTATTTAAATTATTAGTATTATTAGGTACATACGATAAAGCATTTAAAAAAATCAACCAGTTTCACAACACCACCATTAACAACCAGTACTGGGGTAATAAGAAATATTGTCAACTTTTGAAACATTAACAATAATTAGTTAATTATTCAATATCACCCTTATCCGCCAAACCACCTCGGTGGCCTTGTGGTAGAGCATCAGCACAGAATGACGAGTTCGAATCCTCGCTCCCTGGACAAATGAAATAAAAGACGTGAAAAATGCTATCGGCAGTTCTCTTGCGTGGCGTTCAACACTGAAAAGAAAAACTGGCTTCTCCTCTCACACAGAGTCGCCATATGACCTATCATGTGTCGGTGCGACGTTAAATCCAACAACAACAACAAAATCTCCTCTCACACCTTCGCGGCAATGCATACCATCAGGAATGAAATATCGAGCGTGATTAATATCAGCTAAAACTCTTGTTTCACAAACGACCTAAATTAAATCAGTATATATTGAACTAGTGCGAGTTTATTTCGAGGATAAGTCAATTTTATCTAGTTTAATACAATTTTAAAGGGATCGTTCGGGAGCATAAAACGCACCAAGCACCCCAATAGCAAACTCAGTCTGTTCATGAAAGTTATTGAAATGGGCATCACCCTCACATCATCTGGAACCAGCTAACATGGACATTAAATGATTAAATGGAGTCAGTGATCCTAAAAGACTAGAAAATGTAACTTGATGAACAAAGTTTAAAAAAATGAAAATGTTTTATCTAATCATTTTATGACAGCAATAAGACTGGCAACAATTTTAATCAATAATGTTAGTTTCAAATAGATTATACATTTCAAATGTTCATTAAACTTATATTTACGTTTTCACATTCTTCGTTTGATGCGTGGTCTAGCGCGCTGGCGAAATAAATCTTTCATACTTCTTGTTAATTTATTTATGTACCATAATGCTCAGCGAATTATAAAGGTATATATTTGCTGTCCAAACGTTTTAAGAAAAATTTTGATACGGCCAAAATCTGGTGGACCACATTTACAAACAAGTCATCTGTTAGAGTCTAGTTTTGCTTATATCTTGTACTTGATACAGAGTCAACAATCTTAAAAACCACAAAATAATGAAAGGGACACTTTGCATCTTGCACACGGCACGACATAAGTGTTGTACTGAAGTTAACTTTTGTGGATAAATGCTTTATCACTGTTGTTTGCGAACGATCCGCTCTCGATTTGTTTCCTAATATTATGGTTAAGGACTTGGAGACCAAGGAGTGCAAATTCTCTGAAGCATCTTTGTAATTATCATGTTTAGTTCTGAGCTCATTAGAAATGAGTAGAAACAAACAGGTCAAGTAGAGTACGGTTCTAATTAGAAGTAATCGGCAAATATTTATCAGACTATATATAATAATAAAATATATACATAAGTTTGTTCAAATAAATTGTCTTTAAGTTTTGAAATCTCTCGCTGTAGACCATTTGTTAACACAAGGAACCTTTAATTCTTTAATTTACTTAGCTGTGGATAAATAAAATCCCTTGCCAATCACTCAGAAATTTGAGATTTAAAATGCGTTTTGAAACATTCTTCTGAATTTAATTTGATAGTATACGCACTTCTTGGGGTTTATTTCATTAACTAATCCGCCCGCAATGTAATTGTAGCTTTAAATAATATTATCAGTATGTCATAAAGTGGGCTCCGTAACAAATTCATGATCAGATGACCACACATATTTGAAGAATGATTACTAACTGTTTGTACTACTATTCTATTCTACAAAACAACTCGTTATTAAATCTGCACGTGTAATGAGATACCTTGTTTACGTTACTTATTTGCTGTTGAGAAGTGTCAAATGTCAGTGTGAGACTTTAATGATATATTAGGGGAAAATAGGTATCATTCATATAAATCTTATAAAAAAAAGTAACATGACCACATCATTATATTACCTACTTGCATTGCATTAAGATACCTGACTAATAAATGGCGCCTACCTATTTTAATCTTCGTGCATTGCACTTAAACATTACTTACAGAAAATAATAAACATTTAGATTTTTTAAATTATTTAAAACAAACATTGAAACTGGTTTATGAATTTCTAATCATGTGCTTTTCAAAGTTGTTTATGAGGAATTTATATCCTAATTTGGATCACGTGATTTCAAAATACATGCTGCAACCTGCAAAAAGACGATTTGTTCTAGTACTGAAGCAAGACAAACTGTTACGTTGTTCATAAAAATATGCAATGATCCTTTTGAACATCGTGCATTGAATGTATTCACAGACATATTGTCTAAAGAAGATGATGTTACTGGATGTGGTGGCTAAATCGGCTCACAAGGTATCATCACCTCTCACGTGACATTTTTGATAACGACCTTCTAATAATTTCTTGGCGGTGTTATTTAATTAACTATTTTGACTTAACTAGCCGTGCTTTTTGTTTTTTTTTTGTGTAAAGCTGGCGTATTTTCATGTATAGATATGAAAACGCGAATACAATGAATACACTGTGTGTAATCATATAAGAATAAATGAGAGTAGGAACAAAAATGAATAAAGAAAGGTCCATATATTTATGTTATATAAATGTACGAGTTGACAGAATATAAACATATATAAAACGATAAAATCTTACCCTCGCATTTTCAAAATATTTGATTACTGATACATTATAGTTTATATAACAAGCCATTTTAATACACCATATGATGACTTACTAATTTTTTTATACTGTGGCATTGTTATTACCGTGTTTGGCGTTGTTTCTTTTTTTCTCACAATGACCACTCCGTCGTCCTACTAGTAAATTCTAGTCCTTATTTACGACGGATGATAATTTGCGGATACACCGCTGGGATAACAACTATTTGACATATTCATCGATCACTTGATGGTGTGTCATGGATATGCCTGGGGAGAAGGCAATATACCGCCTCTGCAATTAGATCCATGTCAACTACTATATGATCATTGTTACAAAAAAGCACCAGGTAAAGTCTAACTGACTGTACAAAAGCAAAAGTGATGACTCAGTGAACTAAAAGTAGTTGAAATATTCTCATAGTCGTTAATCAATCTTACTGATGATAATTTGGTAATTTCATCAGTATTGTATATAAATGATCATGTAAATTTTGTCCAGTATGGTAGTGGGACAAGATCAATCCCCTCTGAAAACTAGTTTCCACCCTGAAGTCATCTTGTTTTAAGTCACAGTTATATATATTGAGATACATCGACAAAAACGTATGCAATTTGTTTATAACTGAACAAATCTAGTATAAGAAGATGGTATCCTGAATCACGTGAAAATTTCCAAAATTAAACAGAAAATGCACTGCAACGTCTGAACAAGTAACATATTATATGCAAAGTCAGAGATTAAGGCGAAACAAAACGCCAAAATGAACGTTTTCATAGCACATTTTCCTTCTTCATATTTTGACTCCTTGGCGTGATAGACAGCATTTAAAATGCTTTCTGCGGTAAGGTTTAACGTACGTGTCCATACCCGGCTAACTTTGAAGCGCCGGAACGAACTCAAAAATTCCCAGGATACTCAACAGATGATGGAACGTTTGACATACAGGGTAAAACTGTTCAAAGTTTATTGTAAACACGCTGAATTGGGCTGTTGAATGTAATTTCCACATCACGTTGAATTAAGGTCTAAAATAAACAAATGAATTCCTCTTTATTTCGCAGTGATAACGGCCAGGATTTACTAAGCGTATTATATAGTGAGTGAGTGAGTTGGGTTTTACGGTGTCGATTCGCGGTAAAACCCAACTCGCTCACTCACTATATTATACGTTTAGGGATTTGCACGTGTTTTGCACAAGAATGGGAAGTCGAAATGAAAAAGTACAGCCCGTTATTGAATTTTACCTCTGTAGTAGACGCCTCACTCTGCATGAATGGCATCGGGTAATAGAGTGTGCAGACACATAATTCACATCGTTTTTATCATTGCGTATGCAAATCCGTATGCGTTAGCTACTGTTCATGACTATTTTGGTTACTACTGTGCTGTATTCTTTATTTATAACGATAACCAGATATTTATTCTGAGAAAACTGATTATTATATTGCTGTGAAAAAAAAAACAACAACGTTTGTACATTTAGGAGATTTATATAGAAAACATTGGATAATGAAACGGGTGCAATGTTGTCTCCCTGTGTAAATTCTTAAGGCTCTTTTCAACCATATTTATGTAAAACAGATCGATCGGACTGAAAATTCGTATTTATGTAATTTTGCCGTGAAAATAACATTCCGTTAAAGCCTTGTGCTCATTTAGCTTGCATTCTACTAGCCAGGAAAGAGGTTTGTTCAGATATAGTCTTTAAAATGATTTTATCTACGACTGCTTTTTATATAATTAAACGGAAGCATTTTTGTGTTTAACATGCCATGTCTTTTTGTTTCCATTATGTGTGTTTGATATTCATCTGGTGGGGTTAACTTTTATATTTACACTGTCCCGTGTCTTTGGAACATGGTGGGGATAAGAGTGAGTTTGGGTGCACACCATAAACCGGTTTAAGCTTTCCAACTGACCGTTCCAGTGCGATGTTCCACTGTGTTCCTTTATTAGTTTGCTTTGTCCTAGTGTGTTTGCTTTGTATGCAAGTGTGTGTTGGTAGTGTGCACATCTGTTTGCTGTAAGTTTCTGCGTTTTTGACATTCCCTGTTTGATGTTTATCCTTTTTTGTTTACTTAAGTACATACAATCGTCATGTAATAATCAACATAGGTGTGGAATAATTGATAATACTCTTAGTTGCATGATGATATAAATATGACATCAAAAGAAACTATAAGACACAAATGTATATGATATTTATTCTAATAAGTAAAATAATATTTAATCTGAAAACATGAAACGACCCCGTAAAGATGTGGCAATATCACATGACATTAGAAACCCATCAATTCTGTTACCACAACAACAAGCAAAAATGTTGCGTGAATAGTATTACTGCATTTCAGTAAACAAGAGAGCGGGTTCTTTTCAATTTTAAAAATGTCATGTGGCGCGATAATCACCTTCCGTACTTACTTTTACACCCAATACTTTCTCATCTTGTATCAAAGCTTCGTGGGTTTACTCAAAAGCATTTCGTTATTTAGATTTATCTTATGTGGTTGTCTTGTTGTTCGGGTCTGTAATGACTTCTAATGTAGCAAACCGGACAGAGTAATGTCGTCCTGTCTAAGACTACGCCTTCTGGGATATAGAGTAATGACGTCCTGTCTAAGACTACGCCTTCTGGGACATAGAGTAATGACGTACTGTCTAAGACTACGCCTTCTGGGACATAGAGTAATGACGTACTGTATAAGACTACGCCTTCTGGGATATAGAATAATGACGTACTGTCTAAGACTACGCCTTCTGGGATATAGAATAATGACGTACTGTCTAAGACTACGCCTTCTGGGATAGATCAAATGCAACTGCAAACCTGTACTATATTTATTACTCAAATAAAATATAAAACTACATACACTGATTTCTCAAATGTTCAACGCAATGCGTTCATTGCATGATGTAGTGCAAGTGTAAAGGGATTCTGTTAAGATACATCAAACTTCTATTACTGTTAATCATTTTTGAATATCAGTAGAAACATGTTTAATTGAAATTTCTCGTTATTTGTGTTTCCATTTTAATGGAAACATTCCTTTAGCGCATTTTGATCAAATTTTATGACCAGATCGTATCAGCAGACCACTGGATTTATCATTTAACGAATACAATTCTTTATAAAGTATACGTAGTAAACAATCATAGTAAATGTCTATATATCTGAATTTTTTCTTTCGATTCACCTACATATTCTAACATTATTGCATTACATCACTGTATATATTTCACTCTCGAGCCCGCCCGCTTAGCTCAGTAGGTAAGAGCGTTGGTCTACGGATCGCGGGGTCACGAGTTCGATTCTCGGGCAGGGCTTATGTTCTCCGTGACTATTTGATAAACGACATTGTGTCTGAAATCATTAGTCCTCCACGTCTGATCGTTCATGTGGGGAAGTTGGCAGTTACTTGCGGAGAACAGGTTTGTACTGGTACAGAATCCAGGAACACTGGTTAGGTTAACTGCCCGCCGTTACATGACTGAATACTGTTGAAAAATGGCGTTAAACCCAAAACAAACTAACTAATATTTCACTCTCGCTGCATGTAAAAAATTGTCACAACATGCTGTATGTAGCTGTGAGAAACTGCTTATACAAGCTATTTTATTAATAGAGCTCTGTCCTGTTTGGTATGTCAACAGTCGTCAAGAAAACACATAGAAAAATTAAATATCGATTTGATGCGCCAGACAAATGTATATGGAAGCTAAATTTTAAACAAAAGTCAATGTGACCTTTTGTATATGTAAATACAGACCGCTTTATGTTTTCCTAATTAATGTATTAATAATTATGAGTAAACGTTGAAGATTCTTTTGAATGTATTTGATCCGATGCTTTTTTGTATTTCTGTATTCACGTTTTTATACAGTACTACAATTTATATCATTTATAATTTAATCAATATTCTTACCATTTTATCATGTTAGAATGTAGTAAAACCATTTTCTTTTTAAATTATCTTTGTTAGCTTACCATAGGAAACACCGCTTTCAGCTAATTAAGAATCAAATATTCATCCAAATGAATGATATCATATGATCGGCAAAAGAGTAACATTCAAAGAAAACTGTATTTGATTTTTATTGGCTTTACTTATTCTGCGAGAAAATCGGTTGGAGAAGAAATAAATCTGTACCACACTGTTATGTTTATATGAATATATACATAAAACAAGAATATTAGAAGGAAGCAATTTGTTCTCTGAGCACACCTGTTGGTGAAGAATTTAGACAGTAACACACCGTATTTATATGAGAAGCAATTCCGTCTGCTATATGTTTCTACTACAGCTTCTACTGTTGGTGTCCTGCTTTGCGAAGTATAGCTCTGGCTGCTCAATACTTCATGGGATTCTATCCTTACTTTTTGTTACTCTTATTGAACAACTTGCATATGTAAAGTGGTTCGAAATGATGCCCAATGCTGACGAGAACGATTCTTGCGTCTTCTGTTTCTACGAGTTTTAAATGTTTAGATATATCTGAGAACGCCAAATGCAATGTACAATTAAAACCAATTACTATACAATTTAAGCTATGAAGAACATTAAAGTACGGTAATGGAACAGTAATAACATTCAAGTAAGGTAATGGAACAGTAACAACATTCAAGTAAGGTAATGGAACAGTAATAACATTAAAAAATACGTATTCTTCATAATAATTATGTGATTTTGACATTCTCTATTTTTTACAGAGAAAGCCGACATTTATATCCGAAGAACGCCGAATCGCCTAAAGAAAATATTGTCATTAGGGATTGATTATCTTAGAAATCATTTACTCTTATACAGGGTTGTAGTAATGCTAATGCTTATGTATTAGTAATGCATTATTTGTTCAAATAATGCCAAGTAATGATTAATGCCATTTTTTAGCATTAAAAATAATGCTAATTTAATGCCAAAGTTAATAATGCTAATGCTAATGCATAGCATTACTTAGGCATTATTTTCCGTATCACTGGAAAAAATCATAATACGTACGTATGCTATTATTTACACATGTTATAGCAGTTCTCTAACACCATTAGAAGTTAACATAAAAAACAGAGTCATTGCTTACTGGTCACGTGTAATCGAAAACACTGATAGTGATAAAATTACTAAATTAGCATCAAAAATATATTCCATGATCTATACACTTCATTCAGATAATTATTTAAAATCACAATGGCTAGAAAACATGTCACCTAGGATTCTCCGGTATTTGGTATAACCAAAGCTTTATAAATAGCAGGTGGCTAATTAAGTCCACTGGTCAAAAGTTAAGAGACACGTTCATACAAAAATAGATGTCAGATATAAATAATACTTCTGCATCTAATATTTATAAATACTTAAAAACAGAATTTAAACAGAGTGCATATATTAACAAGCTTCCCACACATTTAGGTCAAAGAATAATGGCATTTATAACTCGAAACCACAATTTACCAATTGAAACAGGTCGTTGGAGTAATATACCCTCAAATGATAGAAATTGTACAGTTTGCAATGATTTAGGTGATGAATATCATTTCTTCCTTGTATGCCCATTATCTAAAACAGAAAGAAAACAGTTAATAGATAGAAATATTTATACCAGACCTAACATGATAAAATTTATAGAACTACTTACGTCGCATAACTCCATAAAACCTAAAAAAGCTAGTTTATTTTGCAACATTATTATAAAGCATTTCAAAAAGACTAATTAGCTAATCAATGTATGCAACTAATTTAACAGTAGTTACTTTATACTACTGACTCTATTTAGGTCCATAATTCCACTAAGTGCCAATCTAAGTATTCATGTCATTTAAAATACGTCAAGTTATATATGTCCCAATTACTACAGCTTAAAAGTGTACATATATAGTTACAAAAGACTGATGAAAGTAAACTCTTTAAGTGTCCAAGTGCAAACATAGATCATTTGATATATTTGAAAAAAATGATACGCCTCAATTTCTATTATTGATAGTTTATCTTGTTTTGTTTGTCTGTTTTATTTTTGTCTTTTTTCTGTGTTTGTTTGTTATCTGTATTTGTTTGAAACTTTTGACATGTACATTCATACATACATGTATTTGTAATGTGTAGTATATTGTTTTTGTACATAACCATATAAATCTGTAAATTTTGTATATAGAGCAAACTTAAATTTGACGCCTTTTGCAGGTCTAATTTCATTTTCGCTTTCGGTATTAGGCTTGCCTTTTCATTAAGGTGTTAAATAAATGATATCTCTCTCCATTAAAAGTTCGCAATATATTCCATAATTAAAACTCTACAGTTTCTAATCATTAATCAGTATTGTGAAAAAACACAAACTGTTATAAAAACTCATCTGATGTTTCCTTTAATCATACTTATAAAAGTAATGTTCATTGCTACTGTTCTCCAGCAACATGTTTCCTTTAATCATATTTGTAACAGTAATGTTCATTGCTACTGTTCTCCAGCAACATGTTTCCTTTAATCATATTTGTAACAGTAATGCTCATTGCTACTGTTCTCCAGCAACATGTTTCCTTTAATCATATTTGTAACAGTAATGCTCATTGCTACTGTTCTCCAGCAACATGTTTCCTTTAATCATATTTGTAACAGTAATGCTCATTGCTACTGTTCTCCGGCAACATGTTTTCCTTAATCATATTTGTAACAGTAATGTTCATTGCTACTGTTCTCCAGCAACATGTTTCCTTTAATCATATTTGTAACAGTAATGTTAATTGCTACTGTTCTCTAGCAACATGTTTCCTTTAATCATATTTGTAACAGTAATGTTCATTGCTACTGTTCTCCAGCAACATGTTTTCTATAATCATATTTGTAAAAGTAATGTTCATTGCTACTGTTCCCCAGCAACATGTTTTCTTTAATCATATTTGTAACAGTAATGTTCATTGCTACTGTTCTCCAGCAACATGTTTTCTTTAATAATACTGAACAGTAATATTCATTGCTATTGTTCTCCAGTAACTGTTATACATGTAGTTTAAAATTTTCATTTATTACTCATTATACATGTATTATCGAATTAGAGTTATAACAATTATGGAAGACAATAACAATGGCCGTTTTCCAATGTGTCACTGTTTGTTAAATGTATGTATTTGTATATATTATATGCTGTTAATGCTGCCCACATAAGTGGGACTTAACATTTACTTGAATAAACTTGAAACTAAAAGATTGTTGTATGATTTTATTATACTGTCTAATGGTATAATTGCTATTTTTTTAACTATACATTTAAAACCTGGACAACTCCAAAGTACAAATTTATAATAGATACTAAAGTGTGACATAATTAGTTTTGTTAACCAAAATATCAAACAGAATCTATTGTTATCTTTTTACATCTTTTTATCAATTAACAGTATGCCACTGAAAGTGATGTTAAAGACCTTAATTAAGGCAGCTAGCTTTTACATGCCATGTCAAATTAGGCTGTTAGGGAGCAATTAAACAGGTACTTGACTTTCTTTTACAATTAAAATGCTCATGAACATTGTACTTCAACATAAATTTTTTTTATACAGTAATGGTAAAAGAAAAATTCAGATATAATACCAGAAAGTCATACATGTATTCAACTATAGATGACCTAGGTAAACTAAAATGATTAAATGAAAAACAAACAAATAGTGCATGTGATTATAACATGCAATGATTCACAAAAAGTAATGCTAATGCTAATGCACCCTATGTAATGCTAATTTAATGCATTATTTTGACAAAAATGAGTAATGCTAATTTAATGCATTACTTTTGCAAGTAATTATTAACAAGCCTGCTCTTATATATAATGTCATGTTATGAATTTAAATATATGTAATGTCGATAACATCTGATGGCGAAAAACTTTTGTGGCAAAAAGTCTCTACTCATATAACACTTTGATATCTTTATACAAAATAACCAAAGTTAACTTAACGAACTTATCATTCCATTGCAGAATTTTTCATAAACATTTAATTCACACATTGAAATTAATACCGGAATGTTGGAGTGTTACAGGTTAAAACACGAAACCCCAAAATTCTACCCGGGACTCTTTGTAACTGATATACAATTGATAATGAATGTCATGTACTTAAGAACATGTCAATAAAACCTGCCCCCTTAAATTCAGTTTCAGTGCAAATATCTTAGTGAAACTGCATACTAATGCACTACATAGAAAGAGAAGATGTAATTGCTTATCAGTGTCAGTGTAATCATTATTAAAATAGTATCTTAGTTTCAGTAACAGTGAAGGTGGTTGAGAAATTCGTGATGAAGAGCAGCATAACATGAAAAGATATGTGTTGCCAATATAAGGCCATCGTTACTTTAAACGTATGTTGGTCAGAATATTTTATTAAAGTTCATACAATTCAATGAATGGCTGTGTTAAAAAAACTAAAACTTTCCTTTTCGCTAAATAGCAGTAGTTTGAAAGCAAAAATTGATGTAATTAAGAAAGCTGTGATTGCGTGTGAACTCTTTGCGATCAAGACTAGCGTTTTATTTCTAAGGAATACTAACAGAATATTTTAATGAAGCCTTTTAGATCTTTTCTACATATTATGCAAATTAATTTGCCATAAATAAAAAATCAGTTACGTATAAGTCAATGTGTCATATTTGTGTATGGGTCTATAAATGACCACCATGCTTGAACTTGCTTTTACATATGTTTTACATACTGTATTTACAACTGAATTAAATAGAATTTAAATATAATCTTTGAAATATATTTCCTTTTGCAACTAAACATATTTCATCTACATGTTAATGCAGAAAACGCCCAAACTGTGTATCGCTTGTATGCCACTAGTGGAGCGTGGTATTGAAAAAATACTTCAGTTGAGGATACAAGCATCAGATTTACAGAATAGTAACTTCCTATCATGCACTTTAACATAAGATCAAGGTCCACTTGAAATTATGTCATTTTCAAGATGGCCGCCACAAAAACAAAATGGCCGCCATTTTTTCGGTACTTTTCAATACTTTATTTCAGGTAAGCATGTAATACATTAAAACGATTGCATTTTTTTTTATTTATACACTTCCGTTTCACTTAAGAACAGAATACCAAGCTGTAGTATGCATATTCTTTTAATTTGTAATCAACTTTGTATGACTACGCTCATGTGTGTAGACATCCCAACACTTTGTTTTTATAACTAACATTTTTTTAACAATGGTTAAATCTGAAGCACACCAACCAATAAAAGTTTTATATACATTTTATTCAGATTAAATTCAATGCAATAAATCAACATCTTAAGAAAATGCGTCTTATAAACCATAAGGGGACAAAGAAATAGGGCAGCGCGAGCACTTGCACAGTCAATAGCAAACCTTAAGAAACTACCACTATTGATTTACTATATATACCCATGAAACTATACACATCGGAAATAATGTTCTAACCGAAGCAAAAATTATGCATATGCTGCATTTAGTCATTTTCTTGACAGTTGCAAGAACAAACTGCTGTGCATAACAGACCTGAGCGGTGGCACTTGCAATTGCCCACTTGCAATTACCAGTACAGGCAGCCCCACTTTTGAAGCTCCAGGCAGTATTCAGCTATAGCAGACAACTACACCCAGTAAAGGGATCCACACATTTTTCTGCTTCAGCCATCCCCAGTTTGACGGAGTTGGCAGTTGCTGCATGGTAACTGTTGCTTGACCCTAGACATGACCTGCCTGAAAAATTGCTTGTTTGATGTGTTTTTGCAGAGTACCTTTTGTTGGCGGAACCGCAATATACACTCTTTGTTTCTGGGCAAACAAATCAAGTTGAGCTTCATCCACCTTGCATGTCGTGCTTGATCGATCTTACAATTTAACTACAATTTTTTTTTAATGTATTCATTTCCGACTCAGTTATTGTGTCTTTGGCCGCGCTGAGACTATGAAATACTTCAGTAGCTGTTTCGAACACATTCCATGCCTGCCGTATAGATTGCTTGCCCTTGCCGACAAATGCAGAAACAGTGTCGCAACCAGTAAAAACATGAACAAAATGGAATTGCCTTTGAACGAGGATCAAGTGATCTATAAACATCATAAATCCGAATAAATCTAAACTTCTTACCTTTCCAAATGCTAGCCACAAAGCATCAATATTTAAATCAGGGTATACTAATATAGCCAGAACTAACTACCAATTGTAATTGTTTGGTGGCTTGTCAATGAGGTATGCTTTGCATGAACAAAATACGACTGTTGGCTTCTTCGTTATTACATGGAGCAGGCGCATTTCTGTTTATATTTAAATTGCAAACAATATCGGCACACCCCCAGATGCTGTAGACGGAATTAGTCTGCGCTATTTCTTATCAATTATTTGCCAGATTCCAATCAAACCTTGTAACTACGACCAGTACAAGTCTAGTTGGCCATGTGCAAAGCGGATTCCATTTGGATGATTTTTCAATTAGTTATGGCTCTTTAATAATTCTTTCTTTGTATGTATATGGGAAAAATTTGTCCGCGCTTTTTCTGCATCATCATATGCGAGACTTTTATCAAACCTTGTAATTTCATTGGTACCAAGTCAAGTTGTGCATGTGCAGAGCTTGGTTCGCGCTACTACTCAGTCATTGTATGCCAGGCTTTTATCAAACCTTATTATTATTATCATCGGTACTTTAGTTATGCATGTGCAAAGCACGTTGCCCAACACGACATAAACGGAAACGTTGCAGACTTGGTTTGATTGAGCCTGTTCATGGACGGTAGTGGAAGTGCATTCTACGGCCCATGCCTCTAGTCCAGGGTTGAGCAGATCTCAACATTCACACATGTAATAAGTACAAAGAATGCTATTTAGAGACATCCGCAGATGTACATGGAACCTTCAATGATGCACAGAGTGCAGTTCCATGAAAAGCGGCGTATGGTCTCGAGATAAAAATATGGCTTTGCGCTAAACGAGAAAACAATTGGCAGAACTAAACAAACTCGAATTTAGAGAGGGGGTCGGTAGTTATGGAGCCTACATATCACAGAAACTGCCAAAAGCAAGATTAAAAAGAAGGTCACATGGTCTTTTGACCATGACCTTGACCTACTGACTTACTTTCGTCTTTTTTAAGATATTGCCATAAAATTTGGACCACTTGTACAGTTTTGACAACACATCTCAAAACTGACTTAACGTGACCTTGATTTTGACCTACCGTCTCCTTATTAAGGTACAGCAATGAAATTTTGAAATCTTATACAGTTTTGCACAACACTTTTTGTGCATCTTGGTACATTTTCTCCCTTTACAATATACAAATGTATCATATTTTCAATACCCATGTTCCTCTGATAATACGCTGCTGCCTGGTGGTATTCTTTGCCATTAATGATAGGTATTGTATTATCTGCAAGAAATCTAAATAGTTCAGTATATTTTAACATTTTGCTGTATGGGATACGACTTGGTTTGATGATGTTATTCCTAAAGCATTGTTCTTCTTGGCTCGGCTTTCCTGAGATGGCACACCGTCTATTCGGGTACGACTCTTTAACCATTAAAGGGGCGGATCAAAGCTTCATACAAGTGTTAAAGTTGTCACTGAACCTTATGATGAGTTGCACGACAGTGAGCTACCCCATTGTGCCTGGTAGTGTTTGTAGTCCATTCTATAGATTCATCACACATATCATTCAATTATAAAGGATTAAAAGATTTTATTTCAGATGATTAGCAATGGTTCAGTATTGCAATGATTTTGAGAAGGTTTCTCAGTGAAACATAGCATGAAGAATAGAACAGAGAAGAGATTGAAAAGAAGAGAAGTCTATAAAAACAATAATTTAGTGTCTTTCAGGCCAATATCATAATAAATACTATCATGTTTATCTGGCGCCAGGATCCAATCAATCGTCGATGGTGATAGCATTGGAAGTGGAAAACTCAAACTTGGTCGTAATAAGAACGCTGTTTAAAAGTCTGGCGGCCATTTTGAAGATGGCAACAATCTTAAATATGTAGATATCTGGAAAAAGCAGCATTGAAAATAAAACTAACAGCATATGGGGACACATTTATAAGAAAAACACGCTATATCCATACAAATATGACACTTTAGAAGCTTAAAGATCCTGATTATATGGAAAGAAAAATCCCAAAAATGTCTCAATTCTGGTAGCCATTTTGAAATTTGGCGGCCATCTTGAAAATGGATGAATTTTAGGTGGCCCTCGATCATTTTTAAATCTGGGCCATCTGGCGAACATCAAGTGAAGTATTTCCTTAGATTTTCTCACTTAGCTGCTCCACTACACTGACAATTAGTTTATCGGATTCCCAATTTGACTGATTGTGTTTTAGATGACATTTATTTGATAAGCATCACTGAGAGATATTGCTGAAAATCTAAATATACATAACATACCTAACAGCACTTCTTTCTTAAAATCTTGAGTTAGAATTATCTAATTAATTTGTTTGGATAATAGTAACCAATTTAAAGATACAAGCTCTGCGGAATCAACAATAGACCTTGGACCTAAATCTAAAACAAACCTTAATAATTTATTCTATTTTTTTGTTGTAGTTTATTTCTCCACATTTTACTTACAGGCGTAATCAAAATGACACCGAAAAAGAGACACTACTAAATGTCTATTTGTACGCTGTTTTTTTATCCCCCGCCGATGAAATCGGGAGGGGGGTATTGAAATGGCGTTGTCCGTCCGTCAGTCCGTCAGTCAGTCCGTCCGTCCGTCCGTCCGCAGCCATTTCTCAGTAACTACTTGGCAGAATTTCATGAAACTTGAAATAAACATGAACCAACATACTGCGCTGATGCCCGTCAATTTTTTTTTTGATTGGTCAATTTCCCTCAGAGTTATTGCCCTTGATTTAATAAAAAATGTCTGTCTGCAGCCATTTCTCAGTAACTAACAGGTAGAATTTCATCAAATTTGAAATAGACATGAACCAAGATACTGCGCTGATGCCCGTCAAGTTTTTTTTTTGATAGGTCAATTTCCCTCAGAGTTATTGCCCTTGATTTAATGAAAAATGTCCGTCTGCAGCCATTTCTCAGTAACTAGCAGGTAGAATTTCATCAAACTTGAAATAGACATGAACCAAGATACTGCGACGATGCCCTTCAAGTTTTTTTCGATTGGTCAATTTTCCATTTAGTTATTGCCCTTTAATTGTTTAAAAATCCACAGATCTGTACATAACAAACCAACCAATTGGAAGAATTTCATTAAACTTCTTCCATTCTTTTCCATGCACATTTATTATAAACATGTGATGTTGTGTACCTACACCTGGTCATCACCTTACATTGGTCAACCCCCCCCCCTCTCCCCCCCCCCCCCATTTCTGTTCTCCCCCCCCCCCCCCCATGAGTCTGTTCTGTGAGAGTAATCGTTATATTCAATATCTTATTCATGAGCAGAAACTACCACTGTATCATACTGTTGTCTGTCGCTGTCTCAAATAATAAAATAAAACAAAAACCTCCGAAATACATTTTCAAAACGAATAGATCGATTGCTTTTTCATAGTTGCCATATTTGTAGCCGCATTGTCTTTGAATATTTGTAGTAATAAACTTTCCACAAAAACACAGCACTGTTAACTGAGCATCTCGGAGTCCCTGGTTAATAATAATACTTTGGACTACACTTTAAAATTATGCAAATTAAGTGTCCAGAAACACTTTAACTTACCTTAAGATTGACGAAACTGACGGTGTTACAATAACGACTGCATATCATTTTCATTGCAATTATTCAAACTGCACGAATAGCCTTATTGTTGTCTTAAAAACATAAAACATAAAGTCTACAAAAACGAAAAAGAATTACATTATAACATGCGTAGTTCAACTGTACATTCTAAGACTTATTCCTTTAATACGTAATGAATAGATGTAAGTAGCAGAATTCGTCCCCGGGAATTTAATTCTAAACCTAGTTTTATGTTAGACTACAGTTTTCTTGCAGATTTTACAAATTTCAAAATCACTATAACAAAGCGACAAAAGGCAATGTTGATTCCTTGGAGGATGCCATTTAATAGACTAAGTGTACATGCATACAATTCAAGAACACCTTCCCTGTTGATTAATCGTTATGACATAACCTAATTAGTGTTTAAAAACGATGAACTTGTGCCATAATTTTAATTACAGCTGATAAAATCTACAACATTGTTTTTCAACTGTCGATTATTGTTCTGTTATACACTTCAGAAATTACAAGCTTATAGTTTAATAGATATGAGCCGTGCCATGGGAAAACCAACATAGTGGCTTTGCGACCAGCATGGATCCAGACCAGCCTGCGCATCCGCGCAGTCTGGTCAGGATCCATGCTGTTCGCTTTCAAAGCCTATTGGAATTAGAGAAACTGTTAGCGAACAGCATGGATCCTGACCAGACTTCGCGGATGCGCAGGCTGGTCTGGATCCATGCTGGTCGCAAAGCCTCTATGTTGGTTTTCCCATGGCACGGCTAATATACTAAAGAAACTGAGTGCAATTCATATTTATTCATAAGAAAGCTGATTGTGATCAGTGGTATTCTGGGTTATCTTTTATATGTCACGGAAATTAAAAAAGTTTCTATGCTTGTGGTTTGAATATATTTCTATGACCCGTATATGTTAAACAAAAATTTCTAAACCAGCAGTTGATTATAACCAACCTACGTGTTGAGTGACTGATGGTACTAACAGTTGCATGTTAATACAAATGTGACCTTTTAGAATGTTTAGAACACCAAATTATGTGTGATATGAATTCTACTGCATTAAACCATCTGTAATCTAAGTACTTAAAACTATCCCGTACAAAGTTGGAGACATCGCATATCATTACAAATTCATCAATTCCGTTACCACAACAACCTACAAAAACGTTGTGCACATAACACTTAAACGATTTTCATTAACAGGAGCGGTATAATCAATTTTGTTTATGTCATGATGCGCGATCATCTTCTTTGCCTTCGTCCTATACTGTACAGTTCTGACTTTCTTTCTTTAAATCAAAACTAAGCCTTCTTGTTTTTTACTTATTTCTTTATATTTTATTTCACTTTTGTGAATGGTGGTATCCAAAATTGTATACAAAAATTAATTCTAATTGCTTAAATGTTAACTTAAAAGGGACCTGAGAACTTTTAAATACGTTAATTAAAGTGTAGGCATTTAAGTGGTTTGGTCGATATTTAGAGAGTTTAGACGTGGTTTGTTCGACTACTGGCATGCATGACAATCTAAATTTCTAACTACTATATGAATGGCTTGCTTTTTTACTGTACCTGTATTTTGTCTGTTATTCTGGTTTATCTTGTTGCTATGACAATGGCACCATACAGGTAGTGTAATACACACACTACTAAACAGATAAAGTATCGAAACAATAACTCGCAGTATCCTCATAGACTACGCCAGCTCGGATATTTCAAATACTATTGTGTTTCTAGATACAATGTACTGACTGCTCCCAGATGCACAGCACAACGTATTCTTTACATGATGTAATATAATATGTGTAAGGGAATTCAATTAAGATGCACCAAGTATGGTGGCTGATTTTGGTCATTTCGTTATTTCGTTCTGTCGCAGCGACACAATGATAAACATCGTTATGGCACCCCGCCGAACGTCGCCCTACCGAACGTATGTAAGGGTGACATTCGGCGAGGCGACGGTCGGCGGGGCGCCATGACGACGTTCGGATGGTTGCCAATTTTTATGCTAACGTTAGTGCCATAACGACGTTTGGCATTGTGTCGCTGTGACAGCAAAAAGTAACGAAATTGCACAAATCAGCCACCATAATCAAGCTATGATTTTTACTGTTAATTATACACAATTTATATGTGAAAGGCCTGTCTATTTAAATATTCATAGAAAAAAAGTTCGTTTTAATGTTGCCGATTCAGTGCAGTTTAACTTGTTCATTTTGCAAGTACTTTCCTGTATAAACTATACTATATTTAGTAACAAAACCTAGTAAAATACAGACTAAATGTCTATATATCTGGTATCTATTAATCTATAGATACATTTTGATTTCATTGCATTGACAAAGTTTATTATATTTCATTATCTTCAGTTGCATCTTACAATAAATGAGATGTGTGGTATTGTGGTATTGCGGGCAAAAGTAAATTCAAATCTTGCATCTGAAATTATTAAACATCAGCTGATATCTATTCGATAAAGTCAGTAATATCGCTACTTGAGGAGTTATAAACTGACAAGGGCCACAGGTTCATTTTTGTAACTTGGCTAAATACATTAACTATGTAAAATCCTTAAAATGCTTGCAGTACCAAGTCATAATGCGACTAGTTAAAAGATTATCAGAATAATCATTCACGTTTGGCTTTACATGATTATTTGGCTTTCATTATTCTGTAATATCACTTTGTTAATCATCGTTCTGTGGATATCCCATACCCTATGTTTTTTGAATCACATAAAAAGCAAAGACAAAAAAAGTTTGTCTTATTTGATAAGAGTTACTATGGCAGTCCGTATGAAACCTATGCAATATTATTAGGGTCATGACTGAAAAAAGTGACTTTTTGACATTTGTATTTCTTCTATCTTATATACATCTGAGGACAGTAAACGGCATTTAATGACATCACATTCGGACTGTTAACAAAATGTTTTTTCGAGTATGTCTGCAACACCTCTAAATGGTTTCTGTTGTTATTTCCTGACTAGTTTAAACATGTTCTACAAAATTATTTCGAGGCTATTATTTGACAGCAAGATGCATTACCTGTGTAGTGGAAAAGGAAATATGTTATTATGGCTTGAATCTGCTATGCCGTGCTGTCGTGTTAGCGCCCCGCCAGAACGGCAACATGACAGCACGATAATTTATTTTTGTCGTGTTATCTTGACGGCACAAGGACATGACAGCACGAGGGCACAGAGGTACAACAACGACACGGCATTTGTTTCATCATCCGGTTGACATGCGCGGTTACCTTACATTTATGTAGTTTCCAAACATGGAGGTAAATAAAAGTGCTTATACTTAATACACCACAAATAATTTTATGTATTTTCTATATACATAATTGATACCAGGACGACCTCTAAGCGATCTTGTAGGCCTTCTGCACATGTCAACTGGAAACAACGACAACATAATATCTCCCGTCTTCGTGTGTTGTCATGTGGCGCCCCGCCCGCCAGCCAGCATGACAGTGCGGAAACACAACAGATTGCTATTTTGTCGTATCTACGTGTTGTCGCGTGTTATTGTCGCTCTACGTTTGTCAATTCATCGTGCTTCTTCTTCTTCGTACGCCAAACACTGTCAGACCAGCAGCCTCGATGAAAATTGTGGTTCTGCTTACAGTTTTCCGGTGGATCATGGTATCCATCGACCGGGTCGCAGCTCGCTCCTTGTCATGTCTTTTACATTTCTCGAGTGCTTGCTCCGTAATCTGATCTTCCTCATCACATAAACAGGTTGGTGATGGTGCCAGTCTGCATTTCTTGTAGATGAGAGCATCGAGTTTGTTGTGTTCTGAGCGAATATCATCGTGCTGACACGAGTGCCAACACAAATGACTTCTTGTGCAGCTGTTCTGGCGGGACGCCAACACTACAGCATGACATGGCAGAAACAGCCACCGTTATAATAATAATATTATGGTGTACTTAGATACCATTATAACAAAACTAACCTTTTTCTTTCCGTTACAGTTTAGTGTCATATTGTTTTTACACCTTGAAATTGATAACCGGATGTTGGATAGTTACAGGATAAAACACGAAACTATAAAAGAGTACACACTACAAGCATAACAGTAGATAGACGTCTTGCTACTATTCGAGGAAATATAACTGATAAGCCTTCTTCCTTAAGCCGACAATCTCTTGTTGCGGTTATTATTGTTGTTACTATTAGCGGGTGAGGACGTATTAGAATGGACACATTGCAATGAAGAAATGCACTTGCATCATAGCTTCCAACCAGTTGGTAGTATTTATGACATGTAAGCTAAATAACTTACTTAAGCTGTTACAAGTGCATATATATAGTAAAGTGAATTTATACGAACTAAATCTCCACCACAATATACAAGAACAATTACGGTAAATCGCCTAGCAATAAAACGAGCACGCACATGTCACAACAAGTCCACTAACCAAATCAGATTAGTTTCGATGCTGCTTTATATACGAGCCCGAATTGTACTACACATTCGTGTTGGTTCAACATTTGCATATATCAAATATTATATATATTATTGGGTAAAGACAATATTATAATATAATTATTTGGTAAATGTTTTCTACAGAGCTTGAAATTTTAAATAATTATCTGATTTACAGTTCCGGTCTGAATCATCGCGAGTGGCAATTATCGCGGCGTTTAATGACTTCCTAGAATTTTAGATGGCGTGGACGGTTACATGCAATTCCACCAGGTGCCATCCATTAACAGGCTCAAACAAACAAATGTTGTAGTTTGTACTTAGCCTATAGATAGTAATCATATCTCATTACTCTTTGAAGTGGAACTGATATTGTTTTCTGCAATATATTCAATTATGAAGTACCAACATTATCATTTGTAACTAATGTTTCGTTAACGACGCCGGGAACGTATATTGTCAATCAGTTTATACATTTCCCTATCTTGAGCAATATGCTTTCTCGAATGAGTAATCGTCCGCATTATACAGGTCACTATGGAATACAATTATAATATTTTTATTTTAAAGGTATATTAAAGCCAAATTTCATATTTCAAAACATGAACAGTTACTTCATATAGTTTATGTAAACATAGAATTAACAAGTTTATGTATATTATTGTAAAATTTATTTGACTGGTTTAAACATGTTTCTGGCTTTCATGTTAATCTTATATAGGAGTGAACAGAATATAATGAAAGCCGGGAACATGTTTTGACGGGTCAAACAAAAAGTACAATAACAGTACTTTGCATTAGGATTAACATAGTAGAAACTGTATACATGTATGGATAAACACGGTAAAAATGTGTACTACCACTACAACACTGTTACTGCATCACATTTAATTATGAATGTAGTTCTATATCCAAACTTAATTTATACATTTGGTAAAGTTTATTACATCATTTAACTAGGATTTCTTACAATTGAAGTAAATATCTATAGATAAAATATTTTAGTCAAACATGGCCATTGGATTTCTTTAAGTATGTTTTCCATTACGAAAAGATTGATATGATTCCATCCATAATTATAGAAACATCGCGCAATGTTTTTTTTTTTTACTTTTGTTGTTGATTTTATTTTCAGGTAACAATGAGATTCGTAACAAAGTTGTGGCATTATTGATATGGAATACACTGTTACCAAAAGGGAATATTTTGGAAGTTCACATGGAACAAATACGAATCGGTTTCTTTTGGAAAAGAATAACATATTTACAGTAATAAAATTTGTGACGTAAAATCAAATATTTTTGAAACTGCGGTCATTGTATACTCATTCTTAGGCAATTTTTCTAAATAAAACGGTTGTGTATGACATCTGCTGACTTTTCAGATACACTTAAACAGACTAAAGATTGATTCGAGGAGCTAAACATGTTAACTTCATAGAATATTTTATTCCTACTAGTGCGTGACACATTTATAAATGGAAGGCACCATCGGAATAACAGTTGAGGTTGAATTAATGTAAAATAAATAGAATTTTGTACAGGAAGGGTATACATATTACGGTATAAGTATGTTATGCAATTCCTAAATATTTTTTGTACTTCGTATAGCGGTTATCCGTCATATTCTTTATACCTTCTTCATGGCGATATGTGTGTGATACTAGCAACATTCAAAATGTCGATGAAAAGGAATTTAAACAGTGTTTTCAGGCCGGGATCTTGAGTAGAAATTTAAATGATGAATTCATGCATATAGGTTTGATCTGAGAAGGGCCCGTATATTTGTCATAAAACAAAGAATACACAAGTCAAAAATAATAATTCGGTCAACGAAGATTATAGTTTCTTTGTGTATCACAAACTCTAACTACCTGGAGTTAACTAAAATTTTAATTTTCATTTCTAAGTAATAGCTTAAATGTAATGTACATCTGTGTATTTTATGCTCCTTTTGACGTTACGTCTTTTCTAGAACATCAAACTCTGTATCACATTTGGTATAATCGGTTGTGGAGAACAGGTGTGCAAAACGTTGCTTCCACTACACGTATGCGCAAAAATGTTTTAGTTTCATACACATTTGTGTTCAAAAACAAAATGAAAATGTACAATTGTTTAATTTCACTTTTTGAAACGTTTGTAAGTCCGCCTTTATTACTCATTTATGTTTATTGCAATATTCTCCTTTTGTTTTCTAACGTTTCTCTCCACGTGCACATGGCCGTACTACAAAGTTAATTATGATGGCCCGAAAAGGCCACAGGAAGTTATATAGGGGTGTGTATATATCAGAAAGAAAATGCAACGTAGAAGAAAACACAAAGTTCACCTAGAAAACATGACATATGCACAATTCAAAATAAACGATTAATTCTTCAATATGCAGCATAAACATTGTCGAATTGCGATTTAAACTAGTAACTTTTCCCATTTACGACCATTTCTCAGCATTAATACAAGGGACAGAGTATGACATGTCTAAATGTCAGCTTTAACGATATTTTCCCGATATGACGCCAGTGGTCCATAATAAAACAACATTCTTTGAACTTTATAGGTTAAGTGATAACAACACAAAAATGCATGTTGATAATGATTTATGACCAACAGAATAAACCGTTTAATAACAGTACGTGCATGACATGATTTATCCTATTATTGGTGACGAAGCTGATGGTGCGGTGAAGATTTTGGAATCTGTTTTACCGCAACTATTGGATGCGTCACACTTAAACAAATCGTCGTGTAGATGTGTAATTGGTCCTATCATCAGTGAAGAACTATCATTGCCTGCCATTTGAACTGGTAAGATATTTGTAGACTGTAACATAAATATTATAGCGAACAGAAAATATATGCATTGAAATAAAAGTTTTTGACATAAATATGAGATATGTAACTTAGATAGCGTACATCTGATAGTTACCTTTGTAAATGTGAAATGAGCCGCGCCATGAGAAAACCAACATAGTGGGTTTGCGACCAGCATGGATCCAGACCAGCCTGCGCATTCGCGCAGTCTGGTCAGGATCCATGCTGTTCGCTTTCAAAGCCTGTTACAATTAGAGAAACTGTTAGCGAACAGCATGGATCCTGACCAGTCTGCGCGAATGCGCAGGCTGGTCTGGATCCATGCTGGTCGCAAACCCACTATGTTTGTATTCCCATGGCACGGCTCAAATATGTGGTCATGTGAGCATATTATGAGATACTTTCTGGACTATGTAATACAACATTTTTATACCACTTATTCCTGGTCAACATTATGTAGTAAGATATTAGTATTAAAAGTTATTTTTTTATAAGATAAATCTTTTCTGTCATTTTAACGAAGAAGTGAAGAATTAAAGAAAACTAAATTAAACATTCGTCTTTTTTAATAAAAATTAATACCCTGTTTTACACTTATTATCTACAGCAAGCTTTCACTGTTCCTCTCTCGATCATCATAGTTTCAAATCGTTAAGCATTATCAGCTGAAATATTTGGTCTGTGTTTTACTGTCTAGCGCTGATATGATAGATTTTCTTTACAATTTTGCTTATTAACTATGAAAATACAACGTTCGTCACTTTCAGGAAAGAATTTCTCCTAATGTTAAATGATCATCTGTCTCATATGCAGTAGCAAATACCATAGACAGTATTTCTGCCTTTCATTTTCAAATATTTTCTTGAATTACATTTAAACCTTACCCTGTTAAAATTCTATAAAGAATTTGTCCAATTTGGACAGTAATATTAACTGTTAAAAGGGGTGTATACCAAAAAGATACTGACTAAATGGCGAACAGTGCATGTCATTATCAGACTATACGAATGTGTAGGCTGATTATAATCTACAATGGTCGCAAAGGCAGAACCAATCGTGATCATCAGTGGTTAAGATATTAACTATTTGAATAACTGTTTGAATAACTGTAAGGAATAACAACATATTATATATCCTGTATCAGAAGCCACAGGGAGGAAACTTGAATGCAGTACCAAGGTAGTTAAAACTATTTTCATGTGTTTATGCTTACCAATGTCAACCAGTTTACACTTGGTTTAGGATTCCCAGTGGTTACACATCGTAAATATACTACTCCACCAATTTTCCATGTTCCTGACGCTGTGAAGTTTACAATCCGAGGTGCTACACGGCAATATATATACAATATATACAAGATAATTTGATATGATAATCAGCCGTTTATGTACAATAGGGTTATTATAATTGTAACTCGATCTGGGATGCCGTATTCAACTCGAGGGGGTTTTGCCAGATCGTGTCTGACGATGCGCGAAAGCACCGAGTGTGATCCGTCCTTGCAAAATCCACAAGAGCTGAATACTAAAATCCCAGATGTAGCTGTCTTAATGACCCTTTTATTATATACCTCCACCTAAGTTGTTTTGTTATCGAAAGAAATCTTAAATATTTGCCGTCGTTAAAATAGAACTTAGTGAACTTTATATGTGCGCTATTTTTAGAACTGTGTCAGGTCATGCATATTAAATGAAAGTAGTCCGGAAACATACTATACAAAAGGTACAATACGGAATTTCTTCTGCCTGTTCATATTTCCTTGTGATATACTTGCTCTTTTTAACAACATTTATATAGGTATATGATAAAAGATAAAATAAAGCGTCAATGAAAATATATCAGAAAGCATGAGATGGTACGATATTAGATAAGGATAAATGTCACAAAAGTAGGAAACTGTATCTTTACGAGACAAATTTCAGTATATTACAGGGTGATTTTAAATGATGAAAGAAAACTAGAATGAAGATAAATGAATATGCTGAAATTTCGTCATACGTGTACATGTGCAAGGAGCTCTGTAATATTCTGTAGATCCGTTTAAACAGGAAGTTGGCGATATGTTGTTCTGCTGAATGTTACATACTCGTGTTCTTTCCTTATATCCAGTTTTACCATCTGAACCATTACGACAAGGTCCCCAAATACTCCATTCGGACCAATGGCCGGCTGTATTTTAAAATTGCAAATTTTGAAACTTGATGAAAAATACCGAAATAAATGCGACATAGCGGAGTCACAAATGTAAAATGTAATATTTTTCATTCTTAGACATATACTTAGTCCAAACAGACAGTAACTACTGCATGTACTCAAAGAATAAATAGCGTTTATATTTTAGAATGTATTTCATAGGCTTGTTAAAACGTAATGTACTTCAAACACAGCCAGTGCGTTCCAAACACAAAGCAGCTTACTTTAACAGTGACTTATCTTAGAATGTTTTTTTTTCTGTTTTCTTGCATTACTTTTGTCTTATTCGTTGCATTTATTTCTAAGTTGGTTTGGCATTTGGTTCTACTTAGCAAAGTGCAGTTTTTATTAAGCGGGATAAGCACGTGACTTCATAAAGGGTGAAACCTTTGATACCGCATGGACTAGCTCCTAGACTATGTTATCTTTTTGAATCTTTATTTTGAGAGTTGTGAAAGTAGCCAGTCTAAGTATATTCTCGTTCCAGCATCATAGTTTGGTGCGATAGGTAATTTTACATCGCAGAGTTAATTAACTCAGTAAAGGCAGGACACTGTAATGATGTATTGTGTTTTTGTTGACAAATATTACAATTGTATTCCAAATTTCTATTTCATTTCGAACCGCTAAAACTTTGAATATCAGGCATCTAAAATATTATGAGAGTCAAACAGTTGTATTTAACATAGCATTCTTAGAGTCATCAAGATTCAGGTGTCGATTATTTAGGTTGAAAAATAATTATGCCTCCATTTTTCGGGGAGACAAGCTTTTTTTGGACTGGTCGTATGTCACTCTGAACAGCCGTCCATCTGTCAGTCATAAAATTGCGTCCGCTATGTATCTTTTTACCCATTCGAAAGAATTTCAATTAATGTAGAACAGATGTTTGATATCAATTATATAATACGACCTGGAAAACACAAACACTATCAGTCATGTTAGTTCAGGGTCTTACCATGAGATAAATCCTCAAATAGGCAGTATCTCATGTCCGCTATATATCTTTTTACCCTTTTTAAGTATTTTCAGATTTTTTAAATTATGAGACAATGTGCAGATTGTATTTCTATTCACCCTTCTATTGAAACGATGCTTTATCGTGTGACATTCGCGTTTTTCTAAAGCAATTTCTAATTTATAACGAATTTTTAAAATTTGAATGTATGTCTCGTAACTGAATAACAATTTTCCCAATAAAAATAGAGCGATTTGGCCAAGACAAATATTAGGGGACAGAAGGATACAAATATCTTAAAATATTTCAAGGTTATACAGTTAAAGTATCACATAAAATAAACTTGTTTTGACACAATATAATGGTGTATGACGTCTGAGTTATCATTTGAGCGAGTATATTACATGAAAATTAAAATAGAAGGCACTATACTTAGTCTATCATCTTCTTCATTTGTTGTCATTTGTTCCATCCAGTGAGTGTGAAACCTAATTGTTTGTGGTTGCATTTTTGTGATCTCAAATTATGTATGATTCCGTCTGTAATGGGAAGATAGATCCTAAAGTGATTTTGCTGTTTCTTTTAAATAACTAAGCCACACGAAAATAAGTATAATTCCCAAACAATATGTTGCTGTCCACAATGTATGTGTAACCAGAATCAATGCACGTTTAATTCCAATCATGTTAACCAAAATTCAGAAGACATGCTTAAAAAACTACGATGTTCTTTAGAGATATTAGAAGATTAATATTTTATTTTCCAATTAGAATGTTGAGCTCTGGTAGCTCTAAAAACCGAGGAAGAAAAACTATTAATGAAAATACCATTCTGTTACATTTTTTTTTAATTTCTTACAAGAACACTATCAACTCTCCTTTTATTGAACATTATTTCTAAAAACAAATATCTAGATGTACAAAATCATAAATCTGTAATACATATCAGCGGCCAGCTGCATAACTCTTGGCCCCTGGCATGATGTACCAAATTATCTCGGAATAATGTAATAGCCATAGGTGCCAATCAACTTTCCCAGAGCATTTAGGAGTATAGTAAACTGATACTGTTGCAATCATTTCTTTGAGAAAATTTCTAAAATAGACTGGCATTTGTCTATATTACATAAAATTAAAGAATTAAAATTTAAAAAAAAATGAAATTTGTGACAAATTCGTTATCACCAGTCTAGAGGCTAGTCTAGAAACCACACATTACCATAGTTAAATATAGATGAAGTATTTTAGTGAAAAGCAAGATCTCAAAAAGTTTAGTTACTGCGATACCGTTTTGCGAGGGTATCGGTGTGGTTGTAAACGACGATTTTGTAGTCGGCATGGGTGTCGTCGGTGGACTGATGTTGTTACATAGATCAGATAAACAGCAGTCTATGTGCACAGAACGGGACTGTATAGACCTTTTCTTAGTCCCATCACAAACCTATCAAATGAAACATAGTTCAACATTCTTTTTCATTTTTGTGTTGATATAAAAGTTCTTTTTATTGAACAACAGCCATTTTACTTTGAAGATGATAACTAAAAACTTGCTCTAAATATTACATTTTAAATACCGTAAAATAAGATTCACTATTTATGCTTTAAGAGAACTTAAACCTTATTAAACCAATAGCATTTTCACCAACTGATATGTTACCGTGGCTTGTTGACAATCTTCCTGAATATGGGTTACTTACATAAAATTCGATATCTCTGTTAAAATAAATGTTCTCTGAATTATCATGCACCGTAAATATATTAATGACGTTTCTTCTCTTCGCAATAAATTGGAGCAAATGTATCAACAACAAAAAAACAAAAAACAAACAAAAAACAAACAAACAAACAAACAAACTAGAAATGCTTCATATATTGAATATTTTGCTCATTCCATTTCACAAGAGCATAATTATTCAATATAAATACAAAGGTCATGGATCATTTATTCATTCTTGATAATTTCTTTTTCTCTCCAAGGGACACAGTTTTACCTATATCATGTAGTTCATACCAGAGAGCAATATAATCTATTGGTTTTCAGCATTGTTATTTCATTCTTAAGCTACCAATGGTGTTTTTATAATTAATCACTTTTGTTTACTTTTACAACGTATGGTTTATTATACGCTAATTAGTTACTTAATTGAACAATGCATAAACAAAAGTATATGGAAAACAAATATCTCGTACTTCCATTCAAAAATAGATATTCTATCAGGAAACCATTTTAAAAGTGAAACAGCACAGGCATGTTGTTTTCTGAATATTCTGATGTTTATTTGTTTGTTTTGGGTTTAACGCCGTTTTTCAACAGTATTTCAGTCATGTAACGGCGGGCAGTTAACCTAACCAGTCTTCCTGGATTCTGTACCATTACAAACCTGTTCTCCGCAAGTAGCTGCCAACTTCCACACATGAATAATCAGAGATGGAGGACTAATGATTTCAGACACAATGTATTTTATCAAATCGCCACGGAGAACATACGCCCCGCCCGGGTATCGAACTCGCGACCCCGCGATCCGTAGACCAAAGCTCTCTCTACTGAGCTAAGCGGGCTGAAATGTATTATTTTGTTTACCTGTTTTTTTTTTCAAATCGCTATTTAACAGTACAATATTATTGGTCTGATGTAATGACTCTTTGTCTTTTTTTTGCTGGTAATCAATGACAGGTGAATACCCATTTTTAATTTAAATAGATGTAATATTTATACTTTGCGTGAATATTTTCTATTGCCAAATAAATGTTAGAATAAAAATAACTTATTTTTATATATGATTTTCATAAAATTTCGATTTTTATTTTATGTACATAAATATCCGTCCTTAATAGATATTTGTTATAGGAATATTCTGAAACATTTCTAGGAATTATACATCTTGCACCTTGACGACGAGAATCGTATGCATGGCGGACTCTACCATGGCTTCGTCACGGCATTTTGATAAATCCTAAATCTTCGAATGAACTCTCTTGCAATTAATTACTCTAAATCCTTTGCCATAAAACATTCGCTTCTATAATTTTTCTTAGAAATGAGTACCAACCGATTTCTGTTCACAGCCTAATGTGTAAGTACTCAATCCACCCAACAGAGGTTTCACTTCTTTTACCATACAGGCCTGAAAATTAAAATGTCTTTACATCACACAAACTTCCTTATTGAAATAATACAAAACTGTCTTTTAGGAAAGAAGCATTGAATGAAATTATATAGAAACCATTTTGAGACAGTAATATTGCATCTTTTAAAATATGTTAGCTCTCACCATGCATATTATAATAATATGTCCACAACGTTAGAGCTTGTCTTATATTTAATATATTAATCAAAACTTATAACGCCTGGATTTTTTGTGACAATATATTTCAAGATAAAACAGTACAATTATAAACTTTCTTACATGTTTAGAAAAGTTCGTTGTCAATTGCATATTGACAATTCAACAATCATTAATGCAATGATATCATTTAATATGACCGCTACGAAAAGTCACAAAAATGTACCTGTATGTTTTGTTTTGATAAACGTTTAAATATTCCTCATGAAAATTCAGAGGTTTAGGTATTGAATATGTCTGATATGAGCCGTGACATGAGAAAACCAACATAGTGGGTTTGCGACCAGCATGGATCCAGACCAGCCTGCGCATCCGCGCAGTCTGGTCAGGACCCATGCTGTTCGCTAACAGTTTCTCCAATTCCAATAGGTTTTAAAAGCGAACGGCATGGATCCTGACCAGACTGCGCGGATGCGCAGGCTGGTCTGGATCCATGCTGGTCGCAAACCCACTATGTTGGTTTTCCCGTGGCGCGGCTCATATGTTGTCAAATATCAATCTAAATCTGAATTTGATTCTAAACTATGGCAGGATAGATAAGTAAGTTTGCCTTTCTAATGATTTCCCTGCCTTATAACAAAATGCATTCGTTTGTTAATCAACGCATCTTGCGACTTTCTAAAATTTTCTAATCATTATCTTTCTCGATTCTATTGGAATTTACCAACCCCAAGCGCACTGTCCTTTCCCCTACACAGTCAACAGGGTGCTTACTAGGTTCTCCATCTGTTTGGAGCCCGTCGGTTCAATTTTTGTCGATAACCGTTAATGTATTTAATCGCGTGTAACTTGTGTGATTGTTTGTTTTTAGGAATCATAGCATTGAAGTACCAGTCGGTATGTTTTTACTTAATTTCAAACAGAATTCATGTTAATCTTGAAAGATTGTCGTACTAACCCATACACTAAATAGATGTACGTACTCAAAACAATTCGAATGTAGCATTATTATTCTTAAAATTGTGTTCCTGTTTACCGAATGTTTAAGTAATATGCAAAATTATCGGTACAGTTATGTATGTGATAACGAACAAATTGCACGAATGAAATAATTGTCGTATATGGATCTGCCGTTTTAAAGTCCTAAAGTGTACATATTTTCTAACTGAAAACTTCTTAACATCGCACATATACCTGGCCGTTTTGACAAGATACTGAATGGCACATGCTGGTGTCAGGATTTGATGTAGTACAATTGTAGCAGGTTATTGCTGAAATACATGGATCATGAAAATAGGATCAACCATTTGTACATGTATATACAACATCAGAATTATATTCAAAGAAATTGAAACGAAGATCGGAAAGAGAACCCAAAAGATACGATACAGTTAGATGTGTAAATATTTCAGTCATAAAAGCAGGCTATATTTGTAAGATTGTAGGATCTTAAGTTAAACTGGCAGCTGATGTTACCATACAACCTCTTCAGCATTACTCATGGAGAAACCCCTACTCTCTTTTTTTCAGAAACATCTGGTACCTGGCTAGAACCACCCACCTTTTATAAACCAGCTACACGTAGGTGGCTTCCGCACTTTACCTACCGAACCTTTAACCTGCTGGCAGCACATTATTCTGCCTTTGCGACCAGTGCAGATCAAGGTCCGTGTAAGCTGATCATGGGCTGCACTGTTCGCTATTCAGTCAGTAAATTTTCAGTGAACACCCCTTCACTGCCAAAACTGAATGATAGAACAGTCCATTATAGAAATTAAGCGTGCTAAAGGTGAACAAGAGCTTTTACTTACGACAGTTGTTACAATATTTTGGACATGCTGTTTTTTCCTAATATTGGATCCAAGCAAATTTTTGCATTTTGTGTTGCCATGGCAATGCAGGCGTCATGGTCAATATCATGGCAAGCCTGATCAGATCCATGGGTATTTTGAGGCAGCGCAAATATTACAGTAAAAACTGAAATCCATAGCATATTTAATAGCAAGGACGAAAAGTGATATGATTAAGGATTTAAGCACTACTTTACAAAAACAGTTTACAGATATATATTATATTTTTTACTGCTGCGGCATCTCAATAGAAGAGAAAAAAAAAACGTTTATGTAAAACTTCCATTCTTCATATCAATGTTCTTTTACAGTCAAATATCATTATATATCGGTTGAGCTAACAAACTTGACTTACCGAAAAGAAGCATGTTCCGTTATCTACGATTAGATACACATGTATGCGTACGCATAGTGAAAATAAAATGAGACACAAGTGCAATTATTAAGATAAGAACCTTGGTGATTAAAAATTTGTACTTTCTTCATTAAAGTCTTATTCTTACTTATCAGTCCAATGTTGAAGGAATATGTACCTAATCCATACTCATTGAAAATCGCTAGAAATTTAATGACTCAAAATATCTATACAATTTACAATATCTAGTCATATCTAACTTTATTTCTAACAGACAAAATACTTTTGTACTGGCTTAAGAATAAAATCGGTTTGTTGTTTCAAGGAATGCGTAAACATTTTAAACAGGTGATTAAACTTTAGCCTGCTCGCGGCAAGTGATTTTGCCTTCCTGTACGAAATTTTACAGCTGTAAAAGACCTGTATTTTTGTTCAAAATTACAGCCAAGATTAATTCAATTTTACACCTGTCGATTATATATAACAACATTAATTTTACAGCTATTTACAGCTGTAAAACGACTGTAAAACAGGTCGAATTATGCAAATGAGATACAGCTGTAAAAACTTACAGCTGTAAAAATAAAAAAAGTTACAGCTGTAAATATGCATGAAAGTTACAGGCGTAGAAATATTACAGGTGTTGAAAAAGAGAGCATTATTTTAAGGGACGAAAGCAGAAGTACAAAATGTTTTAGGATGAATTGTAATTCTCTGTAGAAAGGGTAGCAATTACTATAAATGATATAGAAAGTAAAGAACAATATCAAATATGTTTCTAGTATAGCAATTGCAAAGTTAAAGAGTAGGATACAAAGTAGAAACTATGCATCATATAATGTTTATCAAACTTTCTATGCCATGAAAACATATGACAATCTGGTAATTATTTCCTTTAAACTTATTAGTTTCAAATAAAGAGTAAATTGTTAATGCATGTGCTTACACGTGTCCTCATACAATTGTATTAGATAATTAAACTTTTGCACTTACTCATTAATGGCTAAAATTCCAATATTTAAGATGATGTGGTGTCTCTTTGAATTTCAGTTATATCCCGCCAAAATGCAAAAGGCTGACAGTACTCTTGTCTCCCTCCAAAAAAGTTACAGCTGTAATGTTGAGACATGATCATTTTACAGCTATAACTTTTAATTATAATTTTTACAGCTGTATTTTTGAGACCTGCAATTATTTTACACCTGTAACTTTCAACAGTTTTTTTTTGGTAATTCTCCGCTTACAGGTATTTTACAGCTGTAATTTCAAAATGCAGGTCTTTTACAGACGTTTTACAGCTGTAAAACTGGTCCTATTTTCATACAGGTTTGCGACCAGTGCAGACCGAAATCATGGTTTGCACTATTCGCTATTCGATCAGTAAATTTTCAATGAACACTCCATTAAATAATAAATGGTAGTGCCAAGACTGAGTGATAGACCAATCCATTTTAGAAATGTAGCAGGGTAACGGTTAAAAAAGAGTTCACAAGGAGATCTTTAACTGTTCACATATCTTACAAAATACGTAATCCGTGGCAAACGTAACACGCACAGATAAATGATTTTGTACTAACACGAAAACAAAAACCATGTGTTTTACAGATATTATTACTCTGTTAATTTATAACAACAACAACAACAACAGTATTACAACAGCATAAAGAAGCGGAAAAAAACAATAGTCATTGCGTTTATCTCCTGTATATAATAATAACTATCACGTAACACTGCTTATACTTGATACTTTACCTAGTTATGGTCGAAGAAGAGCAAAATACAATGGAATACCTAGTAAGAATCACGGGCGTTTCTGAGTATTTTTCAATGATAGTCGTATTTAAAATATGGATAGAAATCATTTGAAATGCTGTAGGATAACTTTTCTCGATATAAACAACCACTATTAATAACAAAAAGAACGTTTTATTAGACTATGATTGCCTGTATCACTACCCTCTCACAGCTGTGGGTTCGATACCTCCCTTTGGGTGTAGAAACCTTTCGTAATAATAGAGGCATCAATATTTCTTACTGAAGGTCGATTGGTTCTAACA
Organism: Mercenaria mercenaria; assembly: GCF_021730395.1. Classification (NCBI taxonomy): domain Eukaryota; kingdom Metazoa; phylum Mollusca; class Bivalvia; order Venerida; family Veneridae; genus Mercenaria; species Mercenaria mercenaria. Next base: position 9,112,033 of record NC_069378.1, read on the forward strand.
AGGTGACCGCCAATGTCTGAAATATTGCTCAGAGGGCCACTTGGGATCAGCCTCCTTCATGAAACTCTGGAAAGACGTCATATGGAATGTACTTGTTGTGTCAGTGTGATGGAAAACCAACAAAAACAAAAAAAAAAGTTGATAATGGCGTTTCGGTAGAGAAATACATTAATATGAATTGCAAAACGAATGCTGTATTAGATAAAGCTTTCCTTGGCAAAGGATATCTTTAATTGCTGTGCAATGAGCTCCAACGAGTCTTTTGTGAAAGGATGCCAGGGAACTGATGCAAATACAACGATACTTTATTTTACTTTTTAGTAAACTAAACTACCTCATGTATTTGCTGCTTGCATTTTTGACCCCGTCGCGCATTGAGCATTAGAATGAATTAGCTGGAAACTTCACAAATACAAACGAAAGCTAATGTTAACTGTATTAAGAAGGGAACCATTTCTGAGCATAAACAGAAGATTGAGAATCCTTTCATTATACGTAAGCATGTCTTAACCAACCTTTATTAAAGCTGTCTTAATTATTAAAATAGTTTTGATTAAAGACATCTCCCCAACTGTTACCACAACTGAAAACTCCAAAGTATAAGCAAACATATGAATTATAAAGTGTATAATGTTGTATATACGATGACCTCTTCTGTAAACGAACAAGTGTGTTAGAAACATTTATCTTTAATAGTGCTTAAATGTTTTAAATTCTGGTTCATGAATTACTTCGAAAACAATATCTGTTTAATTGCTAAACTGAAATTGTAAAACTTTTTGGTTTGACAATAAATTTAAAAGTAAATAAAAGGGCGTGAAAGTTAAGACGGTGATATTAACTAAACAAAAAGCGTGCTGCTCCAGTACTGAAGTAATTCCTGATCGTTGTATCCTAGGAGGTAGTTCTCTGAACTTGTGAAGTCCCAAATTTATCACATAACCTGTTTTATCTGGTTAATTTTCAGACTTATTTAATGGATGTGCCATTTCTGATGTGTTTTGTCTGTGTTTTGTCTGGCTATATTTCTGTGCGGAAGGATTCAAATATTGCTAAATACTTTCAATAATATCCAGGAAATAATGCTATTCCTAGATACTTGTGTATTTTTGGTATGTATCTATCAGTCCAATAACACAAATCCACTATTTTTATCCAACATTGTCATTAAAGGAGACAATTGTAACTATTTAGTATTTCCAGCTATCTTGTAACTACAAAATAAAACTTAGTATTAGCTTCTCCTTATGATAAAAATAATACTCTGCTCTTAAACTTGTCGCAAAAACATTAATGCAATGCTTCCAGAAAAAGGTTAAAGCAGCGTGTTATTTTAATCCAGAACAGCGCAACTGTCAACACAATATGCAGATTCTCGTTGACCAAGGGGAGGGCATAAACGAATAGGTGAATACTTACCTTTACCCCACGGCACTTCAGAACGACTACTTGACGGAGTAAAACAAATTGCACAATATTCATGTCACGAGGTTGTACATACCTGCGCGGCATACCTGTCGGTTTCACGTCTGAGTACTCGTCAACACGTGGAAATGTGTGTTTTGGTATCTGTCTGTGGCATTCCCAGTACTTGTTGTATGATTCATAGGACGTAACGTAAGAATCCCTCCCTATATAAGCCAAGAATCTGCCACGGACAACTTATTACTTTTGGCTATATTTGGACCAATTGTAACTTACTAATGTTAAAGTTTCTAATACAATTAAATACGTAAAATTAGACTTTCTACTTTATTACAAGATGAATAACCATCTACATATTATTATGCATTCACGAATTGACATACCCATGCAGAGGCTGAGACATTCGTAATTGTTTAGTTTTTGACTGACATGTTTTACATCTGGAACTATCAAAATAAACATTAGAACGATGGTGATCGATTTGTGATTCAAACTTATGCTAACAGCATGGACTTAAACGTTTTGTCATAATTGAGCACTAGGAAATAGTTACTTCATTATATTGCTATATCGTTGTTCATCCAAACTTAAGTGAACCATCCTATATTTCTTGCATACAAAAGTTATTGATTATTTTCACCGATATCAATTTAAATGTTGTGTCCTCCTTTGGGTTTCATATTGGATTACTGTCCAAGGCAGGTAGTAATAGTTGCATTTAATCGTAAGTGCTAATTGTTTGGTCACTTTATTGTTGCTTATTGCGTGTACAGCCAAATAACTTTACAAAAAAAATGCTTTCGGCTTAAAAACAGTAACATAAAACACTTCATGGAACCGCCGCTGTGGCGACTTGGTGTCATAACACGTATTTTAATAGCCGATATCACGCGTATATTCTACATAATTCTAAACGTGTAAAAATATTCTAATAATTTACATCAAATGTCAAGAATACCATAAATGAGCCATGCAATGAGAAAACCAACATAGTCGGTTTGCGACCAGCATGGATCCAGGCCAGCCTGCGCATCCGCGCAGTCTGGTCAAGATCCATGCTGTTCGCTTTCAAAGCCTATTGCAATTAGAGAAACTGTTAGCGAACAGCATGGGTCCTGACCAGATTGCGCGGATGCGCAGGCTGGTCTGGATCTATGCTGGTCGCAAACCCACTATGTTGGTTTTCTCATGGCGCGGCTCAAATGGTATAAATCAGCGCAATTTATGTAACACGTTTTAAACCCAATTTCATAAACTCAGCTTTTTAATAAAAGATTCATCGTCAAAATGACAGCTCGTCTGTCATCTTTATCACAGGAAAATCTATTATACAATTTAATATATTTCTTTTTTCCTAAAGCCTATTTTCACGGTTTCTACCCTTACCTATTATATTCTATGAATAGATCAAATATTCTGTTTTTATCTATCATTTTATCAATCCATTTCAGCATAGAGCATAAATCATGTACTATTATCTTAAAGGAAACACTCGGACCTGAACTTTTATTTGACCGTATGAATTCAAAATGGTTCACTTTAAATAAAAAGAAGTTTCATAAAAATCTCCATGTGGGATTTTTACACGAAAAAAATGTCAATACGAAATACTCCTATACTCCTACTTCAAATACTTGGTTGCGTGCAATATTCTAGGAAAAATCAGTCAACTAATCAATTACGCATACTATCCCCATCTTGGTCTCAGTTTTTACAGTATATTTCAAATCTCAGTGTCAAATCTTTAGTGCAAATAGTTTTTTTATCCAAACTTATATTTACTGAGTTAAGTTACTTCATTTTACAAAATGAACATTTTAGCTGTCGTAAATCATCTTAAAGTGTAATACATGTACCTATATTTGAGCCGCACCAAGAGAAAACCAACATAGTGCGTTTGCGCCCAGCATGGATCCAGACCAGCCTGCGCATCCGCGCAGTCTGGTCAGGATCCATGCTGTTCGCTAACGGTGTCTCTAATTGCAATAGGCTTTGAAAGCGAACAGTATGGATCCTGACCAGACTGCGCGGATGCGCAGGCTAGTCTGGTTCCATGCTGGTCGCAAACGCACTATGTTGGTTTTCTCATGGTGCGGCTCATTTCTGGAGTTAATAAAACTATTAAAACTTGAAACGGCGGTTAGATAACATTACCCTAACTGTCATATAATCAATTTAAATGTATGCAATGTCTCCCGCACTATTGTGAAAGAGTCTTCAAATTTTCTATTGATATAATTACACTTTTCAGATGTGGCTATATTAAATACTTTATTGGTGTAATAAAATATTAAAATATTTTCGGTATGACAAAAACTGATACTTTATTAAATATCAAATTATCTATAGCCTTTCATAAAAGCAGTTGTTACGGTTGCGAGTAGGCTAGACACTTCAGACTAAAAAGGTAGCACTTAAATCATAATAAAGACATAAATGTTTACTGACTGTATCTTTCTGTCAAGTTCTGAGTCCCCATAAATATAAGGCAAGTAGTTCATTAGACCATTGTGTCAATAGTGTCAGTGTATTTTTCGGCAACGTCGTTTGAGTTCCGCAATATACTTATCATCTTCAGAATTATTGATGAGTTTTCCTTAATACCATAGTGTATGCTGCATAAATAAAGAATTGAATTGTTCAAATTCAGAATAGATGGTTGCTTGTGTAATATACTATTATGTAAACAAACAAACCACGAAATTAATATTAAAACAAAACGTATAGATAAAGAATCATAATGCTAAACGAACTACAATAAATGAATCTGGCTATGTTAGATCTTCCTGTATTGAATATGTGCAGTGGAAATCTAAATTAATAGGGTTTCGTGATACATTTAGCTGGCTATGGTGAGCACTAATGGATATTGAATAAGCTTAAAACCTGTAAAGTTGTGTACGTTTTCTCTTCAGTCTAAAAACGAGTCATTGTTCCTCCATGTTAGAATTCTTACTGTGTAAACAAGTCATTGTTAATCTATGTTAGACTTTTTGTTTTAAGTCTGATTCAATTCAAAGACATAGATATAAATTTACCTCACAGATAAATCGGTCAATAATATTCATAAAACAAGCAACCTTTTGAACTTGCAAATTAATAGCGAGAACATTTAATAGTTTTGCTAATATTACATTTTAGATAACCGGAATGGTTGTCCAAATTGTTATGACCTCAACTAACATTCAACACATTTTTACAATGATTTTGACACGCAGAACATTCAAACTGGACATAAAATGCTAAGCCATATTTCATTTTTCATTTTTTTTTTATTTCAAGCAATCATTGACGAAAATGAAAATAAAAACAACATAGTTATTTTACACAATGGACGGAATAGCGACCAATAATTCAAATAATGTAATAAAGAATACAAGAAAATACTGCTTTAAAATCGAAATAAAATTTATATTTAACAATTCCAGAAATCTGGAAAATAAAAATTCTAAATAAATACAAAACAACAATAGTAGCAAATTTACGCAACAATATAACATATGACAACCAATTGAACATATAAAAACTAACAGAAACAATGCTTTTGGATTAGTTGTGAGAATATATTTTGAGAATATTTACAATTAAACAAGAACGTTTACGTTAAAACAACTCTTTCACAATTAAAACTCTTTCGCTGAGGTGTACGTATTACCATATTTCTGATTCGCTGTTATCTATTATCCACTTTGAATTCACAAAAATACGTTTTTCAAAAATATCTGCATGTACGGTTTATCAGCTATCTATACTATTCGGAACAAACACTGTAAAAAGTGTAAAAACAATAAAATTATGGATGACAAATTAAGCAATCAGGACGGAAGAAGCTTTGACTAATGATAGTCGTAATTCTGGCGCGACATAGATGTCTAGTGTTTACATTATGAATGTTTTCATTTATTAAAACACAACTGCTTTGAAGAGTACTTAGTACTTAACAATATTCAAGTACATAAAAATAACACATAAAATTGATATAGATCCGGTTTATGCTGAATAGTATCACTACTATAATGACATGACTATTACAGTATTTTTAATATAAACACCTAATTTTGTTCAAAACAATTAATCTGAACATAAAAAATCATGTCCTTACATACAAACGTTTAATGACGAAACAAAAACTGTTTTGTATCTAAAACCCGTTTTCTATAAATATCTTTTGTGAAAACGTACAATAATTACATACTTTACTTAAAAGATATCTTACTCAATATATATGCTGATACAGATGGACGTTTAGAAAAACAATGGTTTTCATGAAATTCTATTAGGTATTCAAACAGTGTTGTCATAAAATCAGTCAGTAGATGTCTCTATGAAGTCATATCACAGCATTTTCTAATGTATTTGCGCACTACTTCTTGACAAAAATACAAGATTTCTGCATAAGCCATATCTTCATGCACGCTGATCTAGATATTGATGCGAGTATATTTCCATATATTGCCAGTTTCTTTCTCGTTTCTGCCTTCTTCGTTTACGATACATACTGGAATGCCGTGCACTCAGCCTACATGATTTCAAACTAAGAACAGTGAAGAAACTAAGAAAAGTGACTAGTCCTAGAATTGAAGATAAAAAATTAAGTCGTTCATTTCTTCGACATGTTTAAAAACAAACAGCGGCACCACATGTAAATTTAGTTATTGTCAAAATATTTTTATCATTTGTATTAAATGATATTAAGATATGTCGAAAAATCCCTAGCATGCGCGCACTTTCTCTAGCACACTTTGTCTAGCACAAACCTGTGACCTGCCAATGACAGATCTAGAAGTTGGTCAGGGAAGTATTTGCTGTTGATGTTGTATTTTGTTTCTTTATCAAAATAGTATTTTCTTCGTTATCATGTATCTTTCTCACATCAAACTAGATGCATGTATCAGAGAGACAAGTCCACCAGAAACAAGAAAACAAGCGTCTCAGTCATCAGTTTTATAGAAATGCCTCTCAAAGTGGTCTACAAAACCGTCTTCTGTAAAGTAAAAGAAACATTTTGTTGATATAATATCTCGTTATTATTATTTGCTTTATCATTTTTCTATGTCAATCATGAACGTTGTTTTAAAACACTAATTCCAAACGTCTATATAAATTCTTTTGAAATGGCTACATATTATACTGCTTTTTCACTGGTTTAACTTTTAAAGCAAAAAGGTCACTCTTCACATTGTTTGGCAGAAATAAATTTAATATGTTAAAATGGTGTTTCTGTGAAAATGGTCTTTTTTATAAACTAATTCACACACGACGTATTTTAATACTTTTTCATCCAAATGCAAGTAGCGTTAACATCTAACTTACCATTTAAATCAAATAGTTCTGCAACCCAGTTATCTAGATGACTGTTATTGCTTGAGCAAATGTCATCAATAAGGTGTGCTATAAATTTGCCTGAAAAGTGAGAATAGTATCCAGCGTCAAACAAGTGTTACTTTATTCTCAAGGTTTGAATTCACTATGTTGTAACAAAATATGTACCTGTCTGCTGTGAGTAAACAAAACAGGGGTGTTATAAATAAAATGTACAAAAGAAAAAGGAGCACATAAAACGTGTTAATTATCTATTACTTTGAATAAATCCTGAACAGATATTGTAAAAATTATTTTACTGAATTACATTTAGTCCTAAATTTCTATTTGATAGATTAAACAAGTCCGAGATAAAGTATATTAACTGTCTAATTGTCATGTAATTAACGTGTACATGTATTGCAAATAAATAAGATAAATGTCCGACTTACTGTTGCTGTTACAAAGCTTGGATTTCATAGCTGTGTAGAACCGTGCCTTTCCTTCAATATTTCTACAGAGAGCGTGTCTCGCAAAATGATGAACAAGTCTGTAATTTACAAAACCTAGTTTTTAACCATTATCGAATGTGCTTTGAAATATTTAATTCTTAACAGCCTGTAGACTTAAACTATAAGGACACTCGAATAACTGAACCACAAATTACATGAATATATATAAAAGACAGCAATGTACCAAATCAACTGCTGCGCCTTCAAAGACAAAATATTAATCATCTTAGACAAATTACTGAAATAAATAGATATAACATAAATGTAACATAAACAAAACATACGTTATTTTGTCATGGTTGTATGCGTTTCCATTCGTCTTCGTATCTTTTATACTCAAACCTAAACTTTCATGTAAATGTATATAATTATTCTCCTCTTTTACATCATTGTCCACAAACATATCGTTATCCTCTGCATTGACATCTGATAGAAGTATTTTATCATTCACAGCTTTACCTTGCCGTATAACGTTGCAATTTGCACATATTACTAACGCAGAAATGCTAAGTATACGAAAATATTTTATCCATGCCATCCCTGTATCACTTAAGCTGTTTCGGGTATTGTAGTGATTCCTAAGCAGCGGTTTAAATTGTCAAAGTATCCTGGAATGAGATTAATTGATTGTGTTAAGCATCCTGAGTGCATAAAATGATGTTGTCTTTAACTGCAAGAACAAAGTGCCAGTAGTAAGCATTAGAACAGAAACTTCAGAATCTACTAACTAACATTAATCATCAATAAATTTATATAAACACCTTTTTTTAACTAACATTTGATGCAGTATGTCCATTAAATTTACAAAATGTGTACGTACTAAAGATAAACTATTACAAGTAACTTTAAACCTTGTAAAATGTCATGTTACTTGAAGCTTTTCGCGATGAAATATATTGTAAATATATATTATAAAACTGTTATTTATCTTGCAATATACCTTATGAATCCTATCACTTCTGATGATAATTCAGTTACACTTCAGCTGAAGGCTGACACACAGCTTCGTCTTGAATTAAATGCAAGGTATACTCCGGTTGTATTCACTTAAATACTTAATATTTTAATGACTTCTCCGTGTCTCTCTAGCGTAGCAATCTGATTGGTTGAAAAAACGGTGAATTCAGATATTTTGTGCTATCTTTATATGCCGTGACATTAAATGATGCACATGATAATCATAATTAACGGAAACTGTCGTACCAATCGTGCTCTGTAGGTGTATTAATAAAATTTACTCCCGGTATATCAAAAGTACATTTTGCGGCGGAAAATGTTTCCTCGGGTCACTGAGGTATTGTAGAACACAGGGTATAAACATCTAAAATAGTCCAAAAGCAAGCGATAAAAAGGTTCTTATAAAGCAACGGAAGGTTGATAGGAAAATAGGGTTTATTTTATGTGAAGATATTACAATACAAGTATGTTTAAAATTCCCTTAAATATGTGGTGGGCTTCAGTTTGGTTAAAATGTACTGAGCTTGCCTGAACTATCTATTCTAGTCTCTTAAGGCATAAATTCAGGTATGATCATTGAAACAGATAAGAGAAAAGAAGATTTAGTTAGATTCCTATCATGATATAACTTATACACCTACACAAATCCAAACTGTACCAAGCGAAAATTATGTATGTAAACCTTTATATCGCGACTTCTACACATTGATTTTATTTAAATTTACATTTTATTCCCGCTCAATTAGGTAACAAAGTGACAAATTAATTCGCTTGATATATTCACCATCATACTGTCAGTATTTATAAAAATATAATTATAATCAGTGATGTAAGCCTGAAACTGGCTCTTGGAGTATACCTGAATCCTATTATAGGAGAAATCTATATCTTTTTTATCTACCTCAGACTTTCAGTAGTATATATGCTGTATCCTAAATGCCTGTCGTGCAAAACTACATATAAATATATAAACATGAGTATCTAGAAGTAGATAAAGAATGAATGCCCACTTTTTATATAATATTATTTTATGAAGAAAGAGAAAACGTTCCGCCGGTAGCCTCTAAGGCTAATTTCTCTGTGTGATTCTTAAACTTGAAATATATGCTATGCTTTAACAGGACAATAATTAATATGGGTTATGTATGAATGGCAAAAGATGTGAATGTAATGTGTTTGCTTTTTACAGAATAAGAATGTACGTTTATGCCTCTAAGATAAGTCTAGAGGACTGTTGCTAACTGTGTAAAAAGAAGCTAATCAAGTAATATGGGACACTAGAATGACAAAATAGAAAATATATAAAATGAACAACGGAACAGATTATTACCCCGATCAGCCAGAAGTCAAGCGAACTTGTAATCAGCTTCTTCTCCAATGAATGAAAGTATAATTAAAGAAAGCAGTATTGTTCATAGCATAGATGGTTAAGATTGTTTTTTTAATACCACGTTTACTTCTATAAATTCCAGTAAATGATATTATTGAAACAAACACAATAATAACCAGTTTGCCGACGTAATAACTGTAGTAGCCTTTTTGGGAGAAGAACTTCTCTATAATAATTCATATTAAACTAGGCAATAAAAGTGATGGTATCGACGGCTCGAATGACAGTTATACAGTATGTACTGCAGTAATGCAATAATGCTTATCTATCCAGAATGGCCTCGTTGTATGATGCAACTATAACCAGGAATGATCATATAATACATTAATTTTCTGCTTAACGAGCAGTTCATAGTGCAATCCTGTAATTTAACCGAACAGATTCAGTATTGCAAAGCTGGGTCAAATATGTTAATGTATAATTCCACTGAAAAACTTTTGGATGGCTGTAGGTCATCTTTTATGACAGTACTACTGTAGATGTATACTTTCCAAAACCTGAACAAATCTTTCAGTTATTTTTTTGATAACCTTTGCACACGAGGAAAACCAGGATCCCTAAGATTGCAGCACCATGGTTTATCAGAGATTTATAACATAAACCCCCCCCCCCAAAAAAAAAAACAACCTTTATTTTAGAAAACAAAAAGAATATATAAACTATTTAGGAATTTAAGATATAGCTCCTACTTACTCTAATTTCAATGATTAAAACTATTGCCGTATGCGCTTGAAAAATATTTCAGCTTTCTTCAGCTGGTTATTTTTGTATTTTTGTTTTATCAAGGAGATCGCAGTTTAGCTTGGAATGACAGAAAGCAATGAAAATAGATTTAAACTTTTCTGTACAATGTTAACTCCTAAATGTCTGAACATAACCTTGATTCCGGGATATAAGTAAGTAATCATCACTTTATCATTATGTGTGTATTCACTGACTGACATGTCCGTATATGGACATCAAAACTGATATGTGAGCTTTATTATAATAATGAGTCATGTTCTTGAGTTTTCTAGCTACCAGAATCAATATCATTAAAGTGGCCAGTTTCTAATTTTCCACCCAAACTATTATGACAGTATCTTCATGTGATATATGCATGATTTGCTTCGCTTAAGGAATGAAAAAAAATGACCGGCTGTTTTATTATACTTTTTCTTGCATTTAAAAATTTATCAATCATTTTCCATAAACGAAATATTACGACTGTAGAATATCGTGTTCTTCTCTTCATGAAGTTTCCCACTACATTTTGTCCTTTTAATTATGACATATGAATTGGCAAGTTCTGTTCAGTGCAAATGATATGGCTACTTTATCGCGTTATGGAGACACGCGAATTGCAAGAGACTGTTACCTAAAATTCTTGTGGCATATTATCAATAACCGAAAGTACTTCAATAAACCGCGGTGGTAACGAAGTGTTTTCAAAACTTATCAAAGCCGGTATCACGTGAATATGCATCCTATTTTAGTCAAAGTGCCTTACATTTCGATAAGATAAAAACATTCACGTTATAATGTAAACTGTCGAGACGATGCATTTAGAATGTTTTAATTTACTATTTGTTTTAGCAGGTTTTAAATTTATTGTATGTTGCATAATCTAATACAAATCGATCTTGTAAACTGAAAATATATGTCGGAAATAATTTGTTGGGATTCTTTTAGAGCTAATCTTCAACACTAGTGTCACTTCTAACATCAAGTTCCCAGAATATGTTTAGAACCTTTTCTGATTTAAAATACCTAATAAATCATTGGTGTCAGTGTTATTTTGAGAGACATAACTTGTACCTCCGCGAAAAGAGTCTTATTCGATCGTCATTAACTTGGAGATTTGCTGCAATAATTGATGTCCTTTTATATTTTTACAATTATCTTTTTACGAAGAAAAAATGCAAAGAATGGTACCAATTGCATTCTTCATTATTATAAGTTGCAGCAGTTTATCTCCAATTAACAATTTTAGATGTGGAATAAAGAAGACAACGATAACTTTTGGAAGCGCTCCTGTGGCCAAAAGATGTAAAGAATATGATTATCAACTTGTGTGTCATGTTTTGTGATACTGCTTTTGCCCTAGGGCCAGTGTTGCATTTTCAACGATGAGTAATACGATTGCATTTCACATTGCTGTCTCGTGTTCGAGGGTCTATTCCGTTTTGTTACTCATTATTGGACACCTAGATCCAGTGCTAGACTTTTTTCACCGGGGACTTTAAACGATACTAATTTTTGTGCTAGAAGAGACCTGTTTTGGATTTATTTTGAAAATAGATGCAATTTCTGTAAATAATAATATAAGCGAGAGGCACAAGAAAGTTCAATATTGTACTCCTCACCATCCCGAACATGACTTTTTTTTAAATCACATGTTATAGAGTTATGGTGTTGTGTTTGGGCGGCTGCAGTCTTTGAATGTGTTTGTTGGACTCTTTTTGTGTTGTTCATCCTATGAATAAAGTATAACATAGTTTTAGCGATATTGGTTGATATGTTTAATGTCAGCCCCGCATAATGTTTTATCAAATGCTTGTACGTTATATCATGTGACTAACTGTTGATCTGTTGATTAAAAAGGACAGGTTGTATCCCGCGATTGGTTTAACTGATGGCTAATAGCACGAAGCATTATGTCCTATGAATGAGCCACAATAACGTTTCACTCTAACTGTAGTTAATACAGGCGATGTTGTTTGTGTGTGACCAGACGAACGTGTTTTATTGGGGAACAACATTTACATGAACAAACTCCATCTCATAATTAACAAAAGCTTTTTTAGCTTTAACATTTCGGTTTAGGTAGTTCCAACACTCGCTTTCATAGCTTTGGGTATGATATAATTACCCTTGGATATAGTGCCAGCTTTTTAGTTTTGTCTTTTGGCAGTTTCTGTGATATGCAAGCTCCATAACTTCAGATCCCCTTTCCAAATTCCACTTTAGTTATGCCCATTGTTTTCTCATTCATGGCAAGTCCATTGTTTTAACTAGAGACCATACGCTGCTTTTCATGGAATTACACGCTAGTGTATCATTGAGGGTGCCATGTGCACAGCCGTATGAACACATCTGCGGATGTCTATAAAACAAAATTGGTACTTGTAACATGTGTAATTGTTCTGCTCAAACCGTGGCTAGAGGGCGTGTACTGTAGCATGCATTTCCACTACCGTCCGTGAACAGGCTCAATCAAACCGAGCCTGCAACATTTTAATTTTTGTCGTGTTGAGCGACTTGTGGAGTTTCCACTTTTTCTATTAGATTAGAATTTCTGCTCGGCGGCCTATAAGAACCATTTTAAAAGTTTACGGATCTGGCCAAACATTATGTTTTGTAAAAAAAATCAGTAATGTATGCGCTAATAGATATGCACTTTAGACCCTCCCTTATCAAGGGTAAACATTTCGAAAATAAGCACTCGGATTTGTACATTTCATTCGCCTGTATTTTACATTTGTATATAGTTTCTAAAACTCTGCATTTTAAGATACGTATACGCGATGATATCTGCAGAAAACTTGTGACTTTATTTGTTCCAATTATGAACAATTTTAGGTCAATTTTCTTTAAATCTGTCAATCAAACAGTCAATTACACTACCTCTTCTTTCCTTCATTACATTTTGCAGTATATCTCAAGCATCAGTGAAAAGTAAACTTCTGCAGAGCAAACTGCTATTATAAAATAGATAATTAACTAGTTAAGAAAATTTCATATAACAACTAGGACGTTTCAGCAGTAATAAATCATCTTTTCTAAGTGTAATATCAATATCGCGGTTGATGGAGATATAATTTTGAAACTTGAAACCACAGGTAGGTAACGTTCACTATAACCACAATCATAAAACAATTTTATAAGTAGACAAAGTCTCCCGTGCTATCTCGTCTGACTCCTCGATTTCTGTATTGATATCATTAAACTTTTCAGTTGTGGCTATAAAAATGCTTTATCAGTGTAATAAAAGATATTCGGTATGACAAAACCTGCACTTATTAAATATAAAATTATCTATAGAAAACCACAAAGGGTGCATTAAATGGTGCACAAGCCACAGACAAAATAATATCTTATGAACTTGAGGCTTAGATCATTACAGTTAGAATGGATAGATACACTTTGTATCCACAATTTCTTGCAAGTTCTGAATTGTTTTTATTAAGGTGCAAGCAGTTAAATAGACCAATGTGTCAGTAGTCTGAACATACCTTTCAACAACATTGTTAATGCTCTATAAAAACAAAGAAAAATATCAAACAGGGAGTGCCACGCACCAAAAGCGCAGCCTCCTCTAAACGAACCCCCTAGCACGCAAACGCGTGCACCACACACACACTCAAAGCTTACACATCAGGACAAAACGAACAACACACACACACACACACACACCCAAAGCCAACACATAAGGACAAGACGAACAATAAGCATACACACACGCGCGCACACAAAGTCAACACACAAGGACAAAACGAACAAACAAAGGAACACAGTGGGGCACCGCCTCGGAACGGTCAGTGGCAAAAACACCACTAGGGAGCTTAAACCGGTTTATGGTGCGCACCCAACTTCACTCTTACCCCCAACATGTTCCAAAGACATGGGACAGTGTAAATAAAAGTAATCCCCTCCAGGTGAATCTCTAACACACGTAATGGAAACAAAAAGGCATGGCATGTAAAACACAAAAATGCTCGTGTATAAATATATAAAAAGCAAACCTTAAGAACCAAAAACGTATGTACTCAATGCCTTTTCAGAAGACAGAGCAATAAGAGAAACACCCTTAAGGGCCCGACGAAACAGGCCAGAAGACAAATATCAAAACAGTTCAGTCCTGGTAGGATTTAAAAACTGCTCATCATAGAGTCCTCTCCCTCTTCCGTCAGACGTAATCAAAGAGGGAAGCGTAGTGTCCAACTGTAAACGGGTTGAACACTAAACATGCGGTATGTCTCAAAACAGTTGGGTCGTAACCTCCTTTAATAAAACGTTTGATAATCTTTTCAAATACATTTGGAAAATTACCATGACCCAAGATCTTACGAAGTTTGTAAACCACATCCCCATAAAAAACGGGTTTAGAAATACCTTCTCGCAGAAGTGTCTTTAAATTGCTATTGAATTTTAAAACTAAATCAGAATTACGATAATAAAATTTAGTAAAATATTTACGCAATTTGTAATAACGGTAGCCTTGCTGAAGAAGTTTACTTGTAATATATTGATTACGTTCATTGAAATGCTTGACATCACTACACGCTCTGGCAAACCGAATTAATTGAGAAATATATACCCCATAAGATGTAGCCTGTGGTACATCCCCATCCAAATGGGGAAAATTTACAATACTAAAATTAAAATCATTCCTCTTGTCATAAATTTTGGTATGTATAATGTTGTCATAAATAGAGAGATGTAAATCTAAAAATGAAGCATCAGTATCCGAATTGTTAGTTTTAATTAACTGAAGCTCCCTAGGATAAATAGTACCCACCAAATGACCAAAAAACGGATTATCCATATTAAGAATATCATCCAGATAGCGTGATGTATTATTAAATGCAGTTATAATATCTGCTTGCGTATCTGGAGAAAGGCTCAACATAAAGTCTCTTTCGTAACAATATAAAAACAAATCTGCGACAAGGGGTGCACAATTTGTTCCCATGGGAATACCAACAACTTGTCTAAAAACTGCATTCCCAAACCTGATGTAAATGTTGTTCAATAAAAAGGAAAGGGCTTTACAAACTTCGTCACAGGTCCACATAGTATAATGTTAATAATATTTCTAGTAAAAAAAGCTTTATCAAAATTGCAAGCGATAAATGTAGCATTCTCTCTGGCAAAAGTCTTTTGAATTAGGGCAGTTAATTTGTCATTTATTAAGTTATGTGGTAAAGTGGTATACAAAGTAGAAAAAAATCGTATATACTGACTGTAGATACCTTGTAATTATTAATTTTCAACTTATTCAGGATTTCGCCAGAATTTTTAATCGACCAAAATAAGTGTTTACCAGAGTTTTCGTATACTTTATCGCAGTATCTTTCCACGTGGGCTTTCACAGCAGTTAGACATGATGTTTATAGTTTTGAAATATTTGTAGTTGTACAAGAGCTTGAATTAGCGATAAAGCGAGCTTTATATGGTTGTTTATGCAATTTAGGAATCCAGTACATGGTCGGTAGTTTAATTTGTTGATCGTCTATACGAACTTTTAAATTAGAAACTTCAGTGATGTGATCAGTAACCAATTTGTTTTCAACAGAAGGACTCAATGTATAAGTTTTAGTGCTATTTAGTTCGTTTTGTAAAACATTAATATAATGCAGGCGTCAAATGATGATAATATTGTTGGCCGCCTTGTCTGCTGGAACTAAGACATACTTAGAATGAAATTCTTGGATTTCCTTTTTCAAATGTCTTAAAGTAAACTTGGATTTTGGTGGAAGTAGGTGTACATTAGTTTGATAAAATTTTATTCGAGAATCAACAATGTTAAAAATATTTCGTTTCCAAGACGTTAATGCATTGGAATCAGCGTTCTCACGACGACACCATTTAACACAAAAGGTTTCAATGGATTCTGCAATGTGACCACGACAAGCATTAAAATCAATAGTTGAAGAAATTCTATATTTAGGTCCATTAAAAAATAAATTACGAATACATTTGTCTTTAATAATATCAAAATTACCAGTGATGACATGACCTGCATCTGAATAGCAAAATTTTGAGTTTTTACATTCGCAGTAAGAAGGAGTATTTGTTTGAACATCTAAGTCGGAAACAATTTTATTGTAATTGAAAATAACATTTCTTACAGGTGTTTTATATTTATAACAGATAATAGGAACTTCGGAGTTTCTGAAATATTTAGGCACAGAATCAATGACACGTTTATCCCGAAATATACTAGGTACATCGATGAAGTCAATACCTTTGTTCATGAAATATATTTTAAGAAAATGTCTCTCATGGTCAGATTGGATGTCAATATGCGGACGGAGAACATGTTGTGTGTAACTTTGAATAAGATATGATACAGTGTAAAACGGAATAACATACTGGTCCGCTTCCTCGTCCAGCTTTTTAACAGACTGTACATATAAAGATGAAAGACGAGAAAGCATTGAAAGTCTACCAGAGTTTGAAAGAATTAAATCGAGGTCAGCAAGAGATATATTGACTTTAGATTTGCGTTTAACACTACCATTTCTTCTAATTCCATCAGACCTAGATTTACGTTTCCTAATATTTAAAATAGAAAAGATATCGATATCAGGGTTTTTAGAGATATTACCTTCCTGATAAATATTATCATTTAAGCCCAACGGAAACGGTGACTGTAAATTTTTAATCCATTTGAATTCTGCTACATGTCTGGCTTTAATTTTAAAACTAGATGTGGAATTAGTATCATATACGATTTGCTCTACTGGTTGCATTGTTACCTGATCAAATGTATGGCCAGATTTACGAAAGTGTTGGTATAAAAATGTAGTAAACTTGTTTAATACTTGCTGATGGTGTCTGTAGGTTTAAAGCTACTTAATCCCTAATACATACAGCACATTTATCACATGTTTGACATCGCAGGGGTGAACTAAAGCTACTACATGATAATACACTAGTGTAATAAAGCTTTGACGTCGGCGTCGTTTAAATTATAGGAGACGTTGGTCAAATTGACTTGTTTATAATAGTTAAAGAAAGAAGAAATTTTGATGTTTCAGCAGGAAAAGCTAACATTTGATCAAAAGAATATTACATTTGTGACTTTCCACATGGAATTTATTCAACTCGTTGAATAAAATTGATAAAATGCTCGGCATAACCTCGCATTTTATTATTTGATTCAACTCGTTCAATAAATTCAATATGAAAAAAAGACACCTGCCGATAACATTATGGCGCTGTAAAAGGCTAAAATAACCTTTCATAAATTGAATCTGTGCTATTTAATTCTGAATAAAGTTTTTTGTGGAAGCTGTTTTATCGTATGAGAAAGTGACGAACAATTCTGGTGAGGACAAATACATTGCTTATAGAGTTTGATACAATTTTCTCTGTTATATTTTATTTGTTTAAACAGATTATTGATTTTTTAGGAAGAATGATTTGATTTAATTTAAAGGCAGACAGACCGTTGATAAATCGGTGAAATGTTTCCTTCGAACGAGCAACACCGTGATTTTGAAACGACGCTAACGCGTTTTTTAGTGTATTAGATGTTAAATAATCTATATGTAGGTCCAGTTGCACATTTTACATTAATAACATTTTTCTATATTAATATAAAACGCAATGTTCTGTTTTATTTGTTATTTTATTTCACGCAATACAGACACATATATAACATTGCTAGATTAAGAATGGACGGAATATTGGTGAGATAGGCAAGGTAATGCTACCTCAAAAACAAACTCTGTCAAAGTCAGTTTCAAAGATTTGTACACAAAAGTTTCAAATAATGACAGCGCAAAAATAATAGCATATATACACGGCAAAATAACATATTACAATTAATTTAACATGTCTATCTCTCACATGTAAGTTATTTTCATTCAATTGCTATGTTTCGTGAAAACGTGTTTTTGAGAAAATAATTAATATACAAATAGCAAAGAACCTATAGTATCTGTAAGAGCAGAACACTGTATTAATTTCTACTCTTTTCTGGTATTTAAATCAGGATGTATTACTATCTTCACTTTTCGCTATATTAAAAAAAATAAAAAAAACATAACCTGCTTTTAGAGTATGTCAACTAGTACACATGTGCACAAGTTACTTGTATTTATACCTCCAAAACGGACGCAATAAAAATGTGTTAAAACAATAAAGTAATAGAAGATATATTGAGCAAACAGGACGGAAGCCAATTTACTGATGATAATCGTGATATATATGTAGTATATTTTTCTTTTACTTTACGTTAGTAGTTTGGTGAGTACTCAACTATGTCAAGGCACTTAATACATAAGATAATTCAAATCCGGTTTAAGCTGGTTATGATACTGCAGTAAGTGCATGAGTGACACGGCGGAATTCGTAATAAAAAAAGGCAGAGGTAAGTAAGACAAATGTTTTCTCTGACAAATTGGTATGGGTTGTATGTACACGCGAATCCTGAATATAATCCAGGAGGGACACGTTTTGTTAGTGTAAACAAACTTTCTGCATTATCAAGTTTCTTGTATCGTTTAAAGGTTGCAGCATCGGACATTTGCATGTATCAGAAGAACAAGTCGACAAGAAATCAAGAACCCTAGCATTTCAGACTTTAATTTCTAAGAAATATTTCTCAAAATGGTTTACAAAACCATCCTCTGTTAAATAAAAGAATCCATTTCTTGATAAAATGTTTAGCAGTACTCTCATGTTTTAAATTATTTACTTGTTGATCAAGAATACTTTTAGAGACAATATGTAAAGAAGTCTTCCTAATGTCTTTGGAAAGTGTTGCCACTCGTTCAACTTTTCTTTTAAGTTCAATCTTCAAAGCGACTCGGTCACTTTTTACTTTGCTTTTGAAACTCCATTAAAATCCGTTCAAATGTTGATGGAATTTACTTTTGTAAGTGTCCTTCGCCATTCCCACTTACACATTCCCACTGGGAGTAGCAATATTATCAAACTTATTATTTAAGTCAATTAGTTTAGTAACCAGTTATCTAGATGATTATTACTGTTTGTGCAAAGATCATCAACAGATTCTATAAATTTGCCTGAAAAGTGAAAAAATATCTTTCAAACGCTAATCAGTTTCTATTTTATTCCAGTTGATTAAACAAAGGTATTTCTGTTTACTGTTTGATCCACCTATATTGCGGCCTTCTTTTGCAAGATCGATGAAAACAGTACATCATTCTATAGGTCAACGAAGGTGGTAGAAGGATCTCTTCATGTTTCTAAATGTCTTTAAGAATGCCAATTTATGACCAAATAGGCTGTTTTCTCATTGTAAAGGTCTGATAAAATTACAATTTCGAAAAATGTTTTGGAGAAATGTTTCAAAAGTTTTACATGTTGCTTTTATGCTAGTTCAAAATTTACACAAAATTGCAATAGTGTACAGTGTCTATATAAAACATCTAGTAAAAATAACTGTAGTAAATTCAGTAATGTTTTCATTAATTAACAGTGATCGTGATAATAAACCAAAACTCACAGTTGATGCAGTATGTTTATTACATTTGCGAAGTGTTAACGTACAAACAACAACAAATATATCAACTTAAAATCTAGATGATATTTTCACTTAAAGCTTTTCAATTTTATAAATATAGTGTAAAGGATGAAACGTCATTCCACCTTGCCGTTTACATGTACTTTACGCATACTACCACTTCAATTACTGGTGATTATAGTACTTAAGTCACACTTCAGGTAAAAGATGGTAAACAGTGGCGTCTTCTAGTCAGTACAAGATATCCTCTGGTTGTATTCTTTTAAATACTTATTACTTTAATGGCATCTTTGTGTCTCTGTAGCACAGCATTATGATTGGTTGAAAAGACGGTAAACGCAGGTATGTTTACTATGTTAACATGCCGTGATATTAAATTAGTATGCATTTGTGATTAATATTCTTTACTGTAACACCAGTGTTTCGTAGGTGTTTTAATAAATCATTCCTTGTGTGTTAAAAGTACATTTTGCGGCACTTAGGTAATGTAAAACACATACCATATTCCTCTTTAATAGTTTCTGAGCTAGTTTACGAAGTGTATTACAAAGCAACGGAAGGTGGATAGGGAGAGTGGAATTATGTATGTGAAAATAATAAAATACTTTTTTTCTATACTTCCGGTAGAGAATGTTTTATGGGTTTTATTTTGGTCAAATATACTCGTATACAACGGTCAATCTAAATTGTACTTTATTCAGTAATAATAACCTGAAAAACGACATAAATCCACATTAATATATACATAATGATAAAAACGTATGACGAGTAAGTAATGGAAAACTACCAGTTGCACTGAAAGAAATATAATCGAAACAGCAGTAAAATGTCCATTTTTAATATAGTGTGTTTTTGTAAACACGAAGACGTTGGATATTATTTAAAGCTAATTTTGTAGTGTGATTGGGAAACCTATAATGTATAACTTGTCTTTACACACAACCCCATGTTTGCGATCTCTTTGAAAATTTACATTCTAGTAAAAAAAAGCCTCCTATCTAGTTTATTTATGCCTACACGAAATATTTAGATGGAAGTTGGTCATAGTGCAAATCAAAGCCATAACAGTTAGTTTACGACACTAAAACGACAAAGTTTTTAAAGGATTCAACTTGAACAACGAAATTGAAAGATCGTATGTGAGTAATATAAGTACAGAACAGATGCAGAGGTACAGATACAAATTTCATTGAAAGTAGGCGTTTTATAAATGGACAATATTAGCTAGGTATAGTTATTGGCCGACATAAACATCCACTTCTAAGATGAATGCAAAACATAATATAATATAAAAATACAGAACATTATTTAGTGTGAATAAATGATGATCAGAAGTGAATTTGTTAAAAGAAAAATATTAATAAGAAAATCTCAACGGGTTCAACAGCTAGAGCTTCTTCTGTTTTGGAAATATTATTATTTGGGGTTCTAAATAGATATCAGTGGTCTTTCAAAAACAAGATATTTGTATCTTCGAGTTTCAACCTAATGAAAGAAACACCACAACAAAATCAACGGAAGACGGGTGTAAATGATAAAATACGGTTCAAAGCATCCTTCTGACTTAAAGTACAGTACTTTCTGTGTCTGTATGAATTACCTACTTAGATAGCAGGGTACACTTAGACTCGAAAATTTTGGGCATTGCCAGGTTTACATGTAGCGAGTCGCAATCTTGCACTTCCTTAATGAGCAGAATCAGGGTGGCCATTTCATAAATTGCGTGCATGTTTTGTGCTTTTAATTAATAGCAAAATCAGGACTCTCATACAAGAATACAGAAAATTATTAAAACGAAAGTTTTACACAATCCATTAAAATAGCATGCCAAAAGCATCAATTTTGCACTTTTTGAACAGCCTGCAATGATCCCGCTGCAGGAACAATGCCGAATTTTATTGCATTTCTCACTTTAATAGTCCCTACTGAACTTCAGGATATAAACTGAATGGGGGCCCATCCAGCTCGTTTTTTTTTCCCACAAAATAGCGAAGATGTTCCTGAATATTAATCAACAAGCACGGAACCCTTCTGTGATTTGAATTTCCCGCGCCAAGGTGACTCACCGATTCATACAAAGCTAGCAGCAGTGAGTTTTACAACTTACATCAGAATTTTACATGTATCGGCTGTTTAAATTTTCTAAAGAATTAACAATCATTATCCCTCACCTTAATTTACAGACATCCAAAATCACGAAGTTCTAATTATAACAAATATTGACGGGGGCCAAAATTCGAAGTGTACCCTGCTACCTTATCTGTTAACACTTTTCTTCTCTGCAGGCCGAGGGATACTACGACAGATCGAGATCATATTACATGGCCATTATGAAGAATTATTTGTGTGTTTGTGTGACTGTGTTCAGAAGAATCTTTTTCAACAATCTTTTGTCATATAAACTACGGTGACTACTTGTAGCAATGAGTGCAATGCCAAACTTTTAAATGCTGCCTTAATGGAATATCATGCCGTAGATACGTGACAGTATACCCACGCAGTCATACTATACTAACACCGGGCTGACCAGTTCTGAGAGCCAAGTGAGAAAGCTACTAGTTCATTTTTTTTACGTCTTTTGTTTGACGCGGCAGGTGGCGCCATAAAATTTACACGTTGTGAGAAATAAAAGGATGCAAATAGAAGTACGAGGAAACTCCGAGTGATTTCCGCAATTAAAGGTCATTACAGAAGAATTAATGTGCAAGACTTAATACTGCATGGAATAGAGCCTACTGGTTTCAAAATTTTTATCCACAAAGCAGGTGATTTGAGTAGGTATTGAGACATTACAAAACTAATGCAAATTACATTCAAATAATGTATATATAACATGACCATGAAACCTATAAAGTATAACAATTATTATTTGTTTTACGATCAGCCCATAGTGCAGTGCTTTTATTCTAACGAACAGAGCCAATATTGAACAGCTGGGCAGAAAATGTTAAAGAAACATTGTCACATGAAACAGTCCTCTCTTATGACGGTGCTACTTTAGATGTATATTTTAACATCCACACAAAGCTTAGCGTTGTATTACACAGCATTAAAACATGAGAACAACGAGCATCCCCATGTTAGCAGAACCATAGGGTGCACACTTAACGGAACGTATAACGCCACCCTCAATATCTTGGCAACATATCCTATTACTAATAACAGACTTTTTAAAGTTTTTTTTTTACATTGAAAAATATGAGAATCATAAGTTATAACATGATTAAAAGTTCAAGAAAAATGATTTATGCTACAATATATCTTTTTTATCTTACGCCCTAAACCATTTTCAAAAAGAAATGAAAAACAAGAGCGCCGCCAAGCGGGGCAATATACGCCCGAAGGGTTACATCAGAGGATGGGAGCAAATTTTAAAGAACTTGACTGTTGAAGCCCAAAGGACAGGAACAACAAAGAGAAGAAAATCCAGAAAAAAATTCTAAGTCCACAAAAAATTATTACCACGTAAATTTATGTCAAAATACACCTAAAAATTGGAGGTACCATCCATGTTGTACCACAGAAAAGTGGTCTCGGTTTTTCCCTATGGCAAATAATAAAAAAGTTTCAAAATAAGCTATTTATAGTAACAAAAAAGGGAAGTAATACAAGAAAAAATTTGTTTGAGAACAAAAAAGGGATCTGCCAAATAAAAACAAGAGCACTGCAATGCAGAGCAATATACACAAAGCAAAGTCATATATGACCTTTGAGCCCCAAGGGTGACCTTGACCTTGAAGCGGGTCATCTAAAACATGCGCTCTGCACGTCGCCTCAGTGTGGTGAACATTTGTGCCAAGTTTCTTTGAAATCCTCGAAGCAGTTCAAGAGTTACAGAGCGGACACGAAACACACTCATATGACCTTTAACCCCTAAGTGTGACCTTGACCTTGAAGCTAGTCAACCGAAACAAGCGCTCTGCACGTCGTCTCCGGGGGTTAACATTTGTGTCAAGTTTCTTTAAAATCCTTCAAGGGGTTCAAGAGTTACAGAGCGGACACGAAATTGCTAACGGACGGACGGACAGACGGACACCGGCGTCATAACATAATACGTCCCTTCGGGCGTATAATAAAACTGTTTGTTAAGAATTTACGAGTCGACTTCATTTTAAGGCATGATACATGACAAAAACAAAATAACTTCTTCATTCCGTCATATATTTGACACAATTCTAGAGTACGTGAAAATTCAATATTTACATGAAAACAAACAGTCATCTGTATTGTGGTGAAATCACTTTTGCTGCAATTATTTTAGCATGTTCTTAATTATTTATTTGTCGAAAAGAGTGAGAAATTTCAAAAAGACAAGACGTCATTTTGCTTGGAATCTCATTGTATTTTTGTTGTATCAGCAAGGTCCCATTTCTGCTAAGATTAACAACACGAACCAACGGGAACAAGTTTATATGGTGCTATAATATTATTTTAGGAATAATAGTCTATTCAATATGCTATAATGGAATTCCCCTGCTAGATGCCGCGAGTGGTGTTTTATAGTTCATTACCTCTCATAAAAATATTCAGTCCAGCCGAGTTTCGTACTAATCTGCTTGTTTGCGTTCTTTGCTTCCAAGGTAACTTCATTAAATACTTTAGTATTATCAACACTCTTAAGTTCTGTATGGCTCTGTTTATACTCCCATTACGACCAACTTCTTAGTAGTTTCTAACTACTACATTTTCCTAAATATATTACCACAAGTGGTGACGGTACTAATGCAACGTTCTATCGTTAAACCGATTAAGAAATTGGGTTTTAAGCCAACCTTGCCATTGCCCCTTGTCATTTGTGAATGTCAAGGCAGTAATTAGAAACAAAATTCAAGCGCTAGAGATCCGACGTTGTTCTATAACCTGAATTTTGTCGGGTTCGGTTTAACCTCTTAATAATTGGTGTTGTGAACATGTTACCGTGGAAATTCAGTACCGTAGTGTCAGATGAATACATGTACATCCAATAACATTTTAAGCCTTTCTTGAACCGTATAATTTGCAGATATTGCAAATCAGTTAATTAGGATTTTTTCTCGCATTGTACTACTTTGTTTTCTTTTTTAATACACTTATAGACACGTGTTCTCTGCAAATGAACTTTGCGTGTGAATATTTTCAAGAACATTACAAAAATATATCTGAACTTCAGAGATTGGTAATGACACTAAAATACTTCTAGTAAATGTAAACGTAAGTATTTGAATTTAGGAAGATCACTTTATAACATAGAACACAACTAAGAAAAATAATAACAGTCTCGGTTTGGCTGAGCCTGTTCGTGAGCAGTAATAACATATGAAACACCTCTCATGATTCTTAGCACCGACTTGGAACTCTGTTGTATATAAAATCAATTCAAGCTGAACTATAGAATGAATACAACTGGCTCCATACATCTCAAAATGCGCGTTCTTTGATTCACGCACATAACATACGTTCATTTGATTCCGTAATCCCCGACAATAGCACTGGTGTATTCGGTGAACTTTGATAAAAAAGTGAACTATAGTCAAAGTTGCTAAACGGTTGATTTTATTCTTATAAGGATTAGCAAGGGTGTGATCAAGAACAAGTCATGCGTACGATACAAGTTATCCCAAAACGAATGTTGGTAAAGAATATCTTTTCTGTACTACCGGTCCGCATTTATTGGACGCTTCGCATACATAATCGCCAGCATGCCTATGTCCTATAGGTCCAATCAGGATTTGCGAGGGGTCACCCTTATAAATTGATACAGAGTGATCGTTTGAGTCCTGTAAAAATACCAAACAGTATGTTAAAAGCGTAAGTAACAATGAAATACTTACTGTCATTTATCCGCATTCTGGTCAATATAGAATATAACAAAACCTGAAACGTTATATAAGCCAAGATTAAAGAATCTTTTAAAACAGAACAAGTGTTTGCCACGAGTGAAATATAATCTGATAGAATTTTGGGGTTCTTAAATATCTCAGAACCGAGTGATAGACATATGTAATAGATGTTTAATACAATCGACATAGCATTGTTTTTATAAAGTTTTATCAAGACTGTTTGTCTTCAATTTATTTTAATTATACCAGGCCGACATGTTTATTATATAAGTCAAGCAGCATTACCTTCAATTACTCAACAACATTACTACGTATGTTATTGACTGATTTGCCTTTGAAATTTAAAAAAACAAAGTCTACAGTTTGCTATAGGGATAACTCCTATAACAATTTTAAGAGGCCTGGCAAAACCTAACAGAAATGCATTATCATGCACTAACAAAAATCACATATTTGTCAATGTCTTACAAATTATATATGAGCCGTGCCATAAGAAAACCAACATAGTGGGTTTGCGACCAGCATGGATCCAGACCAGCCTGCGCATCCGCGCAGTCTGGTCAGGATCCATGCTGTTCGCTAACAGTTTCTCTAATTTCAATAGACTTTGAAAGCGAACAGCATGGATCCTGGCCAGACTGCGCGGATGCGCAGGCTGGTCTGGATCCATGCTGGTCGCAAACCCACTATGTTGGTTTTCTCATGGCACGGCTCATATCAAGTTTTGGAAAGATAGCGTACGCTTAGAACAATATGCTGTTGATGACATTTCTAACTTTCAATAAAATCAAATTGTATATGCCCTTTTTACGTATGTTTTCATATTTGACTTCATCAAGTTTAAAAAAATTACAAAAAAACAACAAAAAAACGTCTAATTTGCATAATTCAGATACAAATAATAACGGAAAAGCATTATGTGATAAAATACGTTTCGTGTCAAATTTACAAAAATATATATGGGTGCCATAAAACAACAGGCACGTGTTGCCCAAAT
This sequence comes from Mercenaria mercenaria, assembly GCF_021730395.1. Taxonomy (NCBI): domain Eukaryota; kingdom Metazoa; phylum Mollusca; class Bivalvia; order Venerida; family Veneridae; genus Mercenaria; species Mercenaria mercenaria. Next base: position 9,138,635 of record NC_069378.1, read on the forward strand.
GGATACCGGCATGCGCATTTCAACATTCAAACAGTTTCTTTCATACTTTTAAAATGCCAAAATAGCAAATGCCGGATGCGCAGCTGTTTGCAGTGTCGAAACACTCTATGTTTTTTTCATCCGGTATTCAATGTTGTTTTTTTGCATTAGGTTACCTTAACAATATTTTTTTTGGTGTGTAGTGTATCTCCGGACTATATACGTTAAAAGCCGGCAAAAGTACACTTTTTGATAATTATTGATTCCTTTCCCACTTTGTGTTTTCATTGTGTTTATATACTTCTTAAAGACTATTTTTGTGCAGGATCTAGAATTACTTACGGTAGGCAATAAGACATAGTATGCAATAACACATGACTAGATTATTCTTTTATACTTATTTGAACATCCTTTAAACACTGTTCAAACTTGATATTCAGGAAACACAACTCACTAATATCTATTCATTTATCCCAAACCCCATTTACAGTTATTTATATGCCGGAGCTGGAAATTTAATAAAATGTGATAAACTAACTTAAATATGTTTAAAATCGTAAGATATCTGCACAAGTTAAACGTACAGTTCCCTATTATTTGTCGATGTTTATATTTGCAAATATTAGCACACTTCAGCAAAATATCAAACAGAAGCTTATGTTTGACAAGCGTGAAACTATATAAGGTAAGAGTGATAATACTGATTTATATTGTTTTCTCTTTTATAATAATAATCAGATACAAACGAAAATAAATGTTGTTCAATTTCAAATGGGCCAGAAGTCTTTACCAGTAACGATGACAGTATGTTTCTGTTATAACCAAGAAAAAAAAGGATTAAAAAGTCCAGTTACGATTGCAATATTTATACGTAGGTATATTAATTCGTAGGTCGATATATTGTTTGGTCTGTTAGAGTTGATAAATAATAAGATAAATAAATGTTGTGTTATAAGTAAACTAAGTTAAAAGAATGCAATTTTCTTTCGTAGTTTGCAATGATTTATCACATTCAGAGAGCCAACAATCTGGCTTGGCTGTCTTCCATATGTAAGGCTTTAAATGTGTTACATATTTTAATCATAATTGTAACAAATTCAGAAAATTAAAATGATAATACGTACGGCTTTTTGTCAGCAAAAGCTATAATACGTACCGTGTGTGTCAGCCAAACTACTTTCGGGTTAGGATTACCAGTTGTGATACATTGCAATACAACAATGCCGTGTAATTCCAAAAGTCCATTGACAACGATATCGGTAATCTTTGCCGCTACATGAAATAACAGTAAAACAACAATTCGTTTTTAATATTTTTCTATGTATGCTCGGCTGAGCGCTAAACTATTGTAACTGTATATAAAAAAGAACAAAAGATTATTCCTACTCTTTAAATTTAAAAACCAAAATCAGAAATGATATATAATGATAACAAAAGCAATGGTTAAAACCCGGCTAAATAATATGAAATAAGATATATGCTATTGCTATTATTCTGTTTGACATCAGACAAAGTGAGTCAATGTTCCCCGAGGTAAATTTGTGAACATTAACCCGATTGCAGTAATTTAGTTTCATCCACTGAAAGTTTGACATGTCATACACCTTTTGAAAATCATGATCATTTAAAGAACATATTAGAACCCTAAACTAAATTAACGAGCTTTTGGAAAATTCCAGAATAATTAAACTAAGTCAAATGGTGTTTAAAAGCAGACATACGTGTACATGTATTAGTTCCTCCACCGTTACAATATCTCCTGTCGATCTGTGTCTTTCCATGTACACATGATATTACACTAGTATGTAAGCTGCTACATACACGTGTCCGTGAGCTAGTCCCCGTGACACCAGGTGTATAAGAAGTACAGGGCCCCCAGCTACTCCACTCGGACCATTGTCCGTCTATATTTGTTTACAAAATAATTGCATCATTTACATTGTTACAGAATTCAGGAAGGTTGAACTTTTGTTCTGATTGTTTTACTTCAAAAACAAACCTTATCGTAGCTACATTTATGTTTTGTGATGCATTTTGTAACATTCATGAAGTCTTAGGGATTATGTCATGGTTTGAAAGATGATAAGTGTATATGCAGAAAATGCTTCTCTCGGACTTGTGTCCACACATTTACAAAATGATGTTAGAAAACTTTGTGCTTAGACTATTGAGTGTATTGTAGTCTCTCTGTAAAATGTAATAACATTCACCGGATATGGACGATGTAATTCCATTCTTTTCCCTCGATATGGGTAATGTAATAACATTCTTTTCCCTGGACATGGTAAATGTACTAACATTCTTTTCCCTGGATATGAGAATGAAATAACATTCTTTACCCTGGATATGGGCAAAGTTTTATAATAGCTGAAATCGCAAAACTGATATAGAGGATATTACATGAGTGTCTTTTCATATTGAATTTATTAAACGAGTTGAATATGATAATAAAATGCGAGGCTCTGTCGAGCATTTTTTTCAATTTTAATCAACGAGTTTGATAAATTCAATGTGGAAAGTCACAAGTGTACATGTAATATTCTTTTTATCACATGTTAGCCTTTCCTGTCGAAACATCAAAAATCCTATTTTCTTTTACTATATAACCAAGTCAGTTTGACCAACGTCTCCTGTAGTATAAACGACGGCGACATCAAAGCTTTTTTTAAACTAGAGTGTTATCATTTTTATTACACTCCCGCAACGTCAAACATGTGATAAATATTGTGACCAGACAGCCTGTATCAGTAGAACTAAGGCCATCTCTGTCTTTGTCCAGCTTTTAACAGCTATATCACAGAAAACAGTTGCAATAAATGCACCAGATATGAAGATTACGAACAAATAAACTTAACAATATACATTTAAATGTTTTTTTTATATAGTTCTCATAATATTTATAAATTTTGTAGTGTAATTTCATTTATTATAGACATACTTTAAGATTAAATTTTGTCAGTTGAGTGCAATGTAAATACCATTTCGAAATGACGTTGGTGTGGCAGTAACAGATGGTTTCGTTGACAACATGGTAGTCGTTGCAGTCGTCGTCGTCGGCTGATTCAGGTTATTGCACAGATCGGATAGGCAGCAATCGATATACACAGACCGCGAATGTAGAAACCTTTTCCGGTTTCCATCGCATACCTTTTAATGGAAATCAAAGCCTCCTTGATTTAACATATGCATTAAATGATCCCTTATTCTAATTATGCTTTATCATCAACTTAACGTTTTTTATGATATTAAGTTTTTTATCACAATTAGTTTAACTTATACGTCATTTGTTTTGTTGTAAATGCAGTAGATATCTTTAATAACAAGTATACGTTGAGAATACGTCAACTCCGGCAGAGTGGGTCATATTACAACATTTGACAAGTTTGGAATGTTTCAACTATTATATCACTATCAACAATACTACACTTCTGAGAATATAAACATCCCTGTATCGAATAATATACAATTATTACACAAACCGTTTTCTGGTCGCATCCTAAAGTATAGGAATGCTTTCCGCCAGACAGAGGTTTTACGTCTTTCATCATACAGGCCTGTGGATAGAATATATCTGTAATACGGGTTTATTTTTGAATTCACGGAGAATCATTTACTAGTATAAAATATTGTAGTATTTTCATTTAAAAAATGGTTTATTACATGATATAACACATGAAAAGAAGCCCGCTTGCTTAGTTCAGAAGGAGCGTGTAGATATACGGATCCCCGGGCCGTGAGTTCGATCCCGGGCGGGGCATCAGTTCTCCATGACGTTTCTGGTTCATGTAGAGAGTTTGGCAGTTATTTGCATAGAACAGGTTAGTACTGGTACAGAAACCAGGAACACTTGTCAGGTAAATGCCGGCCGTTACATAACTGAAATACTGTACTGAAAAAAGGGCGATAGACCCAAAACAAACAAAAACACATGTAAAAATAGACTGTGATTATGCACAGTATGATTATACAGAGATGCACATAATCTAAAAATAGATGCTGAATCATCGTATTCAAAATTAATACAGGGTGGGCAACCCACGTGACTTTTGGATACCGTATACAAGGAGAAAACATCTCGAATTAGGTAACATTTTGCCTATATTTCCTTAGTATCCGGATTTTAATAAAGTATGTCGAAGACAGCAAATGAGTGCTTTCCTCCGCACAAGGCATCTACCATCAGTTTTCGGTACTTTTCTCACACACTTCCCAACTGCTCTTTCGTAATAAAGAACACACTCTCGCAGTTGGACGAAATGTTTAAAAAAAGAAGTACTGAGAACTGGATGTAAACGTTTTGTACGGAGGAAAGCACTTATGTTTCTGTTTTCGACGCTTTTTATCTTATGAAAATTTGCCAAGTAATAAGGAAAATATAGGCAATGGGACATTTTGTACGATATCCAAGCCACGTGGGTCGGCCACCCTGTAATAAATGATTTATAGAAATTCTAATAAAAAAACGTTCATGCTTTTTTCAAAGTAGATTTCATTGAATATGGTCAATGCGTTGTTGTTTTTTTTTTTGTTGTTGTTTTTTTTGGGTCATGCAACATTGATTTTCTTCCAATTTTGTTATGTTTGTTTGAATGTCGCTGTCTTACATTTTGACTTTGCTACATATCGTTTAAATATATTAACTACCAAAATGCAATGACCCTCATTAAGCTAGCTGACTATACTCCTTCCTTGAAATAGATTTGTTCCCAGATTCGAAATACATACATGTATTTCATAGTCTGCATATATAAACAAGCCATAAAGCCGTAGGATGAAATGCAGGTAAGATAATTAATAGAAAAACTGTTATTCACGTTTGGTAGCAATTTTATATTTGTTTAATGTACATGTATGTCAAATATTTTGAAATACTTTTCGGAAATATCACAGTAAAAAGAAGCAGTTGTTGGGTTGATTACGTTCCAAATTTGAATTGTCAATGTGAGGTTATAAGAATGACAAACTGCTAAAATATTATTTTGGTTATTGTTGGTGTTTTTTTTTACCTGTTTAGCTTCTTTTGGATCTATTTCATATGTTGACACATCCACAAACTCAATGATTATTAGTCCCCAACAAGTTAAAATGATTTTATTGTGATGAAAATGCTGACCAAATATTCAAACTCATACAATTCTTTATAACCCAGTGTATTATTTAAGCTAACTGTCTTTTTTTCATGGCGTGTTTGGTATATAAAACACTTTAAATAAAGGCATTTAGACTGTTGAAATATATTTATGTTACAAACATTATTCATCTATAGAATAGCTTGACATTCCTCTAAACCCCATTGCCAGAGGCGCAAGTTTTCACTATTGACCAGAAAGACATTCAATAATTTAGTGTTGAACTATAGACCAGTCAACAGCACTAATATGAACCTAGGATTTATATCTAAGAAGTCATGTAATAATATCTATATATCGTGGAAATACCTGATCGTTACCACATGTCACTGTGTTACACATACTGACGTCCGGGCTTGAAAGCGTACAGTTGTAACAGCTGAGCGCTGAAAACATCAGACACCATTCATGTCTAGCAGTCTCAAAGCAACAAATATACTGGAAAAATACTATCTACTAATATACCTTCGAAAACGAAAGCTGATACTACTTTTCATTTACTGAAAAGAGTATATCACACTGACCATAATTCAGGTAGTTCAAACGTTGTTTGAATGGTGAATTTTACATAGAATAAATTGACAAATTTCTGGTCTTGTAATTAGGATTTAAAGGAATTTCTATATGATAGGTGCACCTGGAGCGCGAATGAATACGTTTCTTAGCATATGCAGTGTTCATTTAGCAAAGATTTTAGTCGTTTTCTCAAACACCTCTATACAGTCCGATAGGGGAGCAATGTTTTAGATGAATAAATTCTAGAAAATACAACTATACAGTACATTTACATGAAATTTAGAGTTAATTCTATGGTGGAAATACTTTTTATGAGTAATAATTAAGGCCCGGCAAGTATATGAAAAAGTAGCATAGAATTGCAAATATGCGCATGATTTTAGATTAACAAACAAATTAAATTAAGTCTCATTTTCGGATGAAACGACCATTAAACAACGACGGAAAAAATCCGTTCTTTAAAGGTCAGAGACCACCAATTCAAAAAAGTACAGGGAACTTACTGGGAATGAGGTAAGTGTATACCTGGGAATAAGGTAACGTCTGTGCGTTCTGATTGGTCAGTCATGTAAACTAACCCAGGAAGTGATTATTTTTTCAAAATTGATATTTTTTCACTGCATTTACAGTATTTTATTATACATTTTGACAAAATTTGCTACATTTTATGTGTATTGAAAAAAAGTTTTATCAAACGAATTTCTCCCGCCATGCCAACGATGTAAACAGGGGGTCATCTCATTTACACGAAAATTACTTAAATAAAGTATCACTATTCATATGTTTTTCGTCCGATATTTTGGTAGAACTAAGATAGTTCTTGAAAAATATGTAGTTAGATATGCATGTTTCGATGTATGGAAGGCCGTACACGCCATAATGTTATAATGTAAGTCTATGGGAAAAATTTTGGTGGTCTCTACCCTAAAAAGTACCCATTTTAGCGGAGTGGTCTTCATATCGGAGTGGTCGTAAGGCAGAATTCTACTGTAACAAATGAAGAGCCATCTATCATGTTCATTAGTTCTTCGGGTATTTGTATGCTTATTACTGGCAGAACGGTTTGCGGAAAAATAACATTTATCAACACAATATCTTTAAACTTTTACTCACGACAGTTGTTACAATATTTCGGGCAAGCAGTTGTTCTAAGAGTTGGATCCGAGCACATGTTTGCATTTTGTGTCGCCATGGCAATACATGCGTCCTTGTCAATATCCTGGCACGCAGATCCATACACACTAGTAGGAAGTACAAATGCAAGAGTACAAACTGAAAACAATAATTAAAAATCGCTGTAATAGCGCAGACCACTGTGAGGTTTAGTGCTTCACTATGTTGCTCTCGTTTCCTATGTTTTTTGCTTGCTTTACTTTACTTTGGTTTGCTTTGCTGTCCCTCGTGTTTACGTGCGTGAGCTTGTGCGCGAGTTCGTGCCTACATTTGTGCGTGCGCGTGCGCTATTGTGTGTGTGTGTTTAAAGTATGGGAGGTCGTGCGTGCGCAGGTGTTAGTTGCGGTTTGGGGAAGCTGCGCTTTAGGAACGTGGCTTTCCCTGTCATTCGTGTTTATTTTAGAAGTTTTAGACTTAATTTCGTTGATGCAAACAGAATCTAGTTTTCAAGGGACTGACACATTTTGTGAATGGCGGGCATAAAATCTGTTCTACTTCCGACAGTAAATCAGAGAATACAAAGACAATGTTACGCTAAATTTATTCCTCCAGTAGGTACGCTTAAAAATTTGTCCTATGGAGATGACGTCATCAATTTAGGATCAGTTGTTGTATTACCTGTTATGTTTAGATGGTAAAAATTGTACATAACACTAAATGATTTAATAAAATTTGAACGTATAAAATCAAATTGATTTTTTTATATCATTCAATTTATTTTTGATGCAGGTATATAATCATAATTATAACATTAAATTGTCAGCAACAATCGTAAAAGAACTTTTCCCAATTTTTGTAGACTTGTCAAGGGTCCTTTTTTTAAATACTTTATTTGATTTATTTAATAGTTATTTCTGTGAATTTAGCATATTTTTACATCATAAACTAACTTTAGTGAAAAATGTTAATATATTTAAAAGGTAACAGAATATTTAAATGATCTTTTTCGCGCAAAATTAGCGATTGAAATTCTTTCTCTCTACCAAAAATACCTGTAGGAATGCAAGACTATTCAGACTGGTTTTCCAATTTATCTGCTCCAGTGCATTAGGAAGATTTATTACCGGGAACCATGATCCTGCAATAAATTTCTCCTGTGGATAGAGATCTTAATCAGCATTTACCCTATAAACATAAAGTCATCGGGCCAACGGCGGAAAACCGTCAAAGGATAATCGTTGTTGGGCCACTTTTGGCCCAACAATGATTAGTAAGTATTGTAAATACAGCGGTTTGGCCAACGTTGAACCAACTTTAAATTTCAGTCAAAAATATCTCTGCATTGGCCCAATACTGATTTTCAGGGAAAGACTTACACAGAGAAAACATCGTTGGCCCAACATTGGCTCATTAGAAGTAATAATGTAATAATTATACATTTTACAGGTGACTGTTTTATCACAAGCACCTACAGGTAAACACATTGTGTAGGTGTAACATGCAGTATTTAATTAATAATCAAATACTTTTCTGCACCAATTCGTAATCTGATAGTTTGGATTAATTAAACTTAATACTTATCTGCAGCCGTAATGATATTTTGAACTATTAAAATCTTCTACCCGAAGAATCTAATTTGTGAAAAAAATATTGAAGAAAAAAACTGCTATTAATAACAAATATCTCATTTTGTACTATCATAAAATGTTTACAATAAATCTGTTGAATATTCCAGAACATGAACTCTCGTTAACCCGAGTTATGTAAGAAATCCCAGAAAATGTGGTTACTTTTACTCTCTAGGCGAGATTTCTAGCTGCATAGACATGTGAAGTAAAGGAAACTATTATACATGTTAACAAAAACCCGGTCTACTAGCTATAAACTGTAAGTAGAAGTTTTTGAATATTTTTTGATAAATTTGTTGAATCTTATAGAGAATTAGTGTTGAGTATTTAATTCTGTAAATAAAATAACTCATATTCTCGTTAATTTTAACATATTTTTCTCGGTTAAATACAGACAAAAATAAATTTCATACAGTTTATGTCCAGAGGTTTATGTGCATCTGTATAGTTATTGTTATCAATATGACGTAGATGGTTTAATCAACATTATGATTTTCGTTTTTTACAGGATGCTGTTCAAGAAAGTAATAATTGAGCGCCTAGCACTGTGGGGCACAGGAAAAAAGAAAAGATAGAAAGTTGCAACTTCAGTGAGAAAAGAAAACAATCAGACAGAACTTGGATATATAATGAGTTAAAATACAGACAGTAATTCATTTTAATAGGATTTGATCAGTGACTGAAAAAAGAAAAATAGATTTATAAATGGCTGGAATAAATATTTGACATGTTGTAGTGGTGAAATATTCGGTTATATTTCTTCAGGAAACTTGCAAACAAACTTTAAATAAATGTTAGATTTCTTCTTGTTAAATGTTAAACAAAATCACATTTATTTGAAAATAAAATGTGTACTAATTTTAGTTTTTAGTCTATTTTTTTTAAATTTGTTATCGTTGGGATAGCGTTGGCATCCTTTTTTCGGCCAACAAAGAGATAGTGTTGGCCCAACGTAGGACCAACCATAATAGACGAAAAAATGCTGTTGGCCCAATGGAGGACCAACGATAAGTGTAGGATACCTGTCGTTGGGCCAACGGTGTACCAACCGTTGGGCCAACGTTGCGCCAATTAGCAAAATGGCGTTGGGCCAACGTTGGAAATCTTCGTTGGGCCAACGAAGAGTCTGCAGTTGGGCCAACGTTGGGTCAACGCATGTCTGCTATCTGGGTAGTAAACAGGAGGTCAGCGCGTCTTCAACTCAGCGAGTTGAGTGAGATTCAGTTTTGTTTTACTAATCTCACTAGTTTAAATCATGCCCTTAATCTGCTATTACAATTATGTAAAACTATGATACCTAAATGAAAACAAAGTCATATTAGTCTTCTTATTGGTTACATTAATGAATATGTATTAACAAGTTAGAGGTGCAATATGTTACTTTGATATCAGTAAGTCTTATCTAATTGCACAGTGCATAATAAGATAAGAAGTCAATTACCGTTCATTTTGATCCATGTGTGTAGAACATAATCAGTAAATATATTCAACAATGTATCCTCAGCAGTATTACAAGTATTGCAAAAATATTTGTTTTTATATAAAAGAATGATATTTAAGAATAATATTAAACAGATATTGAATGGTGTTGAGTTAAAGTTGGACATAGGCAGAATGAATAGTTTAACAATGGATTCAGAGTTAGAAAAGGGATTAGATGATTTACAATATAAAGTGTTAATTAAGACGTAATTAAGGCACAATTAAAAGGAAATGATTTTTTAAAGATAGTTTAGAAACGAAAACTCATATTCTAACGTTCATAATAAGACCAAACAGTTAAAGAAAGATCACTTTTAGCCGAAATCTGTAGATCAGTACCTTTACTTTCCGTAATAATAATAATAACTTTGATTTAAATGAAGAATAATTTTCTTTATGTTGGAATAAAATGAGTATGTGTGTGTCTTTTGCAAAATAGGCACCAATTTATCAGATTTTTAACGGCAATTTTAAACTCTGCGTGTATGACAAATTTTAGAGATGTAAAGCTCTAATATTCCATTGAAGATAAACTCCTGAATGACCGCCCTAAAGCTTTTGGTCGAAATTAGCAGAAGTTGGTATTAATGATTCAAAAACCTTAAATCGAGAAGATTTTCGACCCGTGTAAAAATTATAATCAAGTTATATTTCACATTCCAAGACGTCTGCTAACTGAATAAAAAATCTTTTTACATAACAGTTATCATAGTTACTGTTTCTTTTCAGTGATGCAGTGGTATAAATTTACATTTTGGTACATTTTGTTGCTTGTAGCTGCTGTCCCGGTGTGCACATGGGTTCAAAACATAACTCGTGTTAAAATAATTTTTAGACAGAAAGAGTTAGATGGAACTAACTTTCTTTACAGAGATCCTCAAAGTCATTATTAATGGTCAAAGGTCAAAACTTGGTGCTGTTAGTCCTTTCGAGACCTGTCGAGCTTGACATGTTGTCCAAGGTCATCTAGTTTGAGTGTAAAACAATTCCTAAGATGTTGTATGGCATGCAGAAGGATAATTGTCTGATATTTCACCTGTCCTAAATAAATGACATATAAATCTGAAGTATTGATGATACGGAATCTTAACATCACCGTGCACCAATCATAATTTTACGTGGTGCAATTTTATAATCATTTATTCTACTACATTTATTTAAACATTTTACTTCGTAGACAGCTTCCATATTTCTATGTCTAAGACATTTTAAGGTACAAAGAAAGTGCGACTTTTTTGATGCCATGCATCAGAAATTCGTCTTGTCCAACTCATGAGTAGAATGTAATTTCAAACGTGTATTTAGTGATTGTTGTAAATAATATGAAAAAGGTTACGTCAATTAACACCGATTGGAGTTCCTCCTTTTAAATGCATAAACTAATAAATAATCAAATTGCTTACCAATTAATAGAAATGTCGCCATATTTACAGTTAGTTAAATTTAAACGCACTTTTATGCGAGGTTATCAGTTTCGAAACGTGAGATAAGAAATTAATAGATTAGTATTGCTTACAAAATAATTATATATTCATGGAACGCCAAATACAAGGTAACTCAAATTGCACATCAGGGTCAGTTGTTTTATGAGCTTGGAGAGTAAAATTTTAATGCAATCCTGTCATTGGTTAATGTTAAGGCTGTGCTGTGAATTTGCCGATCAGATGTTGGAGGTTTGCGGCTGGACTATATATTCAAATATTAAAGCTGCAGGCATAACCTTACTTTAATGGAAGATAGAATAGTATCACATTAATAAACGTATTAATTTGATTTGATAAATTGACAGCCTTTCTGTCTTATTCTGCGCGTCTGACAATACTTTGTACCTTGTTTGCATATTCACAACCGCAAAATATCATCATATGTGTCCTGTATCCTGTATTAAAAACTACAATTGAATATACATCATGTATTAAGCAGTTATTCATATTCATGTATAAAAAATCCTTACCTTATCTACAAAAGTTTGCAAATTCCGTCAAGGTTGATTAAACCGTGTAATTAATAACCATAAAATGTCAGAGCTGTTCATGTGATCCTCAGATAAAATTATTAAATTACCTAGCATTGATAATTTATTTACATTGATATCAATTTTATATCCTCCCATGCATTTTCCTTAAAAATCCAGTATATACACTGCCCATTTTACCAATTAACACCAAGCACTTTGTCTGTTCGAGGTCTTTCATGTTGATTTTTATTTAAATAGGGACGAATGAAAATGTTTCGTAGTGATATATTAATTAGGGTTTGTTTTATTGAATGTTTATAGGGCAGGTCGGGAGGTAATAAATTTGGGACAAATATAAGCTTTTAATGCTTCTGTTAAAAAATTACTCGGAGTTGAATCCAGTAATGAATAAATTAATATTGTTTAATGCAATAAAAGACAATGTTAAGGGTCAGTCTCAGCAACTCGTCGCTTTCATACCTTTCCATTTTAAGTATTCTAAATGTGCAACAATAAACAGAGAATACCTAGGTACAGAATAATTAACCGACATGTATGACACTAACACAAAAATGAAATCAGGATTCAGGGGCATTGGTCGGTTTTCATAAGAAGGTTAACATGTGTAAACATAAAATATAAAATAACAGAAATGCATGTATTTTTAAATATATATCACTGTACGAAATTACAAAAAAAAATAATAACAAGATTAACCATTAGATGTGCAGAATGGGCCGAGATCATTGTACTTCCGTCCCTGCACGTATCTGGTTACTGCTGTTTCAGAGTACAAATGGGTATGGGATGTTAATTTTTCTTCCCGACTGAGCCAGTCATAAGTTTGTAATAAAGAACAAGGTATCATCACAAGATAACCAGAATTACACAAAAAGAAAAGATCAAACCCTAAATTTCCTTTAATTACTTGGCTCAATAGAGAGAGCGAAGATCTACGAGTCGCTTAGTTTTGAGTTCGATCTTCGGACGAGGCGTATGTTCTCCGTGACAAACTGATAATAGACATTGTGTCAGGATTAATTTTGCCATCCACCTCTGAACCATATAGAGAAGTTGACAGGTATTTCCCGAGAACAGGTTAGTATTGGGACAGAATCCAAGAACACTGGTTAGGTAAACTGTGTGCCGTTACATAAAAGAAATACTATTGAAAAACGGTGTAAAGCCAAATACAAACAAATCATTGAATTATTCAGGTTTAACCTGTAGACATCAATAAATGTTCTAAACCTAAAAGGCAAAAGTCCAGCTGCCTCATTCATAGAACGCAACCACCCATACAGTATTCCAAACACTTTCTACATCTACTATTTATCAGGAAAATGTGTTCTATACGAAGAATCGATGTAAGAACACTCAGCACACAAAACCACAGATCTTTAGACAGTCATATTAGAAACCATAGTAAATCAAATAATATGCCGTTTCTAGTTAGTTTTGTTCAGTGGTCAAGATCTTAACCCTGCTTGTCATAAAGCAAGCTTCAAGTCTTTGACACTACTGATGACATATCTACTTCTATTTATATGTAACTGATACAGGAACAGAATATATTAGATGTTAGTAAGAAGTTTGTACTTTACCCTGTTTGTATGGCAAATGGGACTCAAATACAGAGGTAATCTGACTATGACCAGATACGAGCTACCGTGTTATGGACATGTTTGTAGTATGTCCATTATGGTATTATAAATACCATATTTAACACCGCATTACTATAGTGTAATGAGGTCAAAAGGCAATTCAAAAGGGCACGATGAGAGAAATGAAATGTGCAACACCCCTCGCACTCCCCGGCACCGGCTTAAGCGAAATTCTATTACAGTTGAAATGAACGTACACCATGATCCCGAATTACCAGAAAATATTAGTTCAAGTGCGGGGAAAACGAGTGCTGTTGTAATGATATCAAAATCTATGAAAAGATCCTTTCGAAAATATTTTGTAATATATATAACCATATCTTGACAGATGAACAAACTGTCAACGATTTTTCAGTCTGCAAATTAATGACACTCTTTCATGAAAACATACTTTGAAACCTAGAGTATGTTTATATAATTTAGTAATGAGTGACATAACTTCATTACTATTACTATGAACCCCGAAAAAAGATAAATAACAAAGCATATTCAACGAAAAAGGGTGAACGTAAACGAAAAGATGACACGTATAAAATATCCTTTTTATTATTTCAGTCATACAGGTTGTGCTATTGTCGTATATGTTTTTACTTATCCTTTTAAAATCCCTTTGTTATTTTTGAAGACTTTTTCGTATTATCCGAACATAAATTATAATAAATTATGTACATAAATTCAATCGAACACAAACAGTCAATCGTTTCTTTTTCCTGTATCGGATTCCTCATATCAATTGCAATTTCCTACAAATATTCAAATGAGTAATATTTCATTTACTTGTCCTTGTTATGCAAAATTAATATCAAATATTTATATCCCCAGATTGTGGCCGAACCTTGCGTTCATTTATATACCAGTTTAATGGATGAAACTTGCGTTCATTCATTAAAGGAATGAATGTCATATGTGTTTGTTTTACACATTTGTAAAACCCGAAACCGAAGTACATATATCCGATAACGACTGGAAGGCGTTATCATAGATATGTGTACGAGGTTTCGGGTTTTACAAGTGTGTAAACAAATAAAATATGATATTTATTACTTTTGTTTCTTTTTATAGTCATTGTTTTAAAGTCGGTCATTTTTAACTACTGGCAGTATGAATAAAAAGTGAAAAAAGTAGTCCAACATCGGGAGCAGCACTTGTAAAAAAAATCTGTTAGCCAATCAAATTGAAGGAAACGGTCCAAAAACAGAAATAAATGGCATTTAATGGCTGAATCTTGCGTCATTCATAAACCAGATTAATATTCATTTTTATACCTGTTCGCATTATTGCTAATTAACAAACATAGTACATGTAATTGAAAGAATTATTCAACAAAGAATTATCAAACAAAGAGAAGTTAGCATAGATAAATTCACATTGCATATTACACTATGATAAAAAAGGAACGTTTCTCTTGTAAAATTACATGATATGATTGGAACATTTCGCTTGTAAGATTACATGATATTGGTAGATATATGACTTCAACAGTAGATATAGAATTTGAATTGAATTTTGCGGTCTAATTGGCTTGTCCACTTTCCCCATCCTGCATGATGTTGTATACCTGTATTTGTCCATTCCCAGCAACTCCTATTTTCCTTTGATCTTTAGACATTGCAATCACTTTTGGCTCGGGAATACCAGTGTTGAACACAGCGAGTATTGATCCTTCCGCAGAAATCTGTACAATTTTATCTGACCAACAGCATACGAAAAAGGTACCAGAAGGTCCAACACACATATATCCTGATTGACAAATTGTTTTATCATTCGTAATACATTTGGCGGCTTTCCTCTTCGTGTCAACGATAATGATCGTGTTCCTGTCTCTAAATAAAACAACAAGAATTTCAGTGACATTTGTCTTAAAAAAGAGAGATTTAGTTGAAGGGTTATCCTCTTTTGGCAACTGGAAGTTAAGATCCCCTTCCGTACCAAAATCACAAATGTTCACTGCAGGTCTTGTAACGCCAGAAACGCAGAAAAAAAATGAGTGTGCATCATTGATAGATATGGTGTCGTTATCCATATGCATAGGTACTTGCTTGATGTGATATATTTTCTCGTCTTTTCTTTCGTAGAAATGCACAGATCTTGAGCGAATAGCAACAAAGTTTTCAGCTGAAAGCTTTGTTATATCAATTTGCCTGTATGCCGTTTTACGTTTGACCTCTACCAGTTCTTCATTGTATATTCTTTGAATTTTAATTGTCTGGTCAGTGATAACAAGTCTGCCGTCTTCAAGGAAATCAATTCCTGTTATTCGTGGTGGCATGTCTGCATCTTCGTGTGACCTTTTTTGAAAGGTTCTGCTGCGGAATAATTCCACGCGGACTGCTCGGTAATCAGGTATTTCGCTGAAGTTCAAGGACTCGTCTTTTAAGTACACGCTACCAAAGCTGGATTTAAAATGTACTACTGATTCCATCTTATTGTCATATGACACGACTAGCTTACCAGGAGTTCGAAGCTGTGCATATAGTAGCGAAGCTTTTTTCTGGCAATCTGTGAATTTCATTTCCAATTTATGCTGGAAAATAAACTTCTGGAGAACTGGAGTGTGTTGGCAGAATTCCATTAGCTCAAACATTTCATCTAGCTTTGACTGGATCTTTTCGCACGCAGTTGCCGCATTGTTATTAGTTTCTTTTTTCCGCTGGATTCTGTCCTGTCCGATTTTAAGCATTTCTGAAGAAAATTCTTCTAATCTTCTCATAAGTTTTTCTTTAGTGTCACGTAATTCTTTTCGTAAGTCATCGAGTTGGCTTTCGCTATCAAGTTCTTCTTCATTTTTATTCAGAAACTTTGACACCGTCATGATTTGATTCCTTAGTCCATCAGCTTTACTCTTTAAATCCTCGAACACCTCAGGATTCTCAGTTGCTACTTCATAGATATGACGTACATTCACACAATTTCTATGGTTTTCCCGTTTACATTTCCTGCAACATAACTTGTCCTCATCGATGCAAATGTACTCGATCTTTTTGTTGTGATCTGCACATATATTATAGCTGCGAAGTCGAGATAAATGTGTCATAGTGTATCCAGGTTCTAAGTCTATTGTATCGTGTCCTTTCATGTATGAAAAACGGCGATGAACTTTGTGACATCGCGAACACTGGCATTCTCCGCAATCTATACAATAGATTGATGCTATAAAGCGTTTTCTGTCTCCTAAACAAGGATGACAAAGAAGTGTGCGAGAATCGAGCTCCCTTTCATCTGAATTGGACATTGCTTAGCGGTCGTTACTGAAAAAGTCAAAAGAAACAAAATTAGTTATATTTCTAGTGCCTGTATTTTTGTATAGTCGTCAAAAGTAATTCCAATAAACGTCTGAAAAAATATATATCGCAAGATGTGTTCTATGAATAAGATTATGAAATGGGTGAAGCTAGAGATAATCTTTTATCAAAACTAGTTCATTAGGAACCATGGCTTATTACGAACATACTGAAAGTCTAAAAGTAGCAAAATAGAGGTATGCTATAATATAGATGTATGATATAAACAGGAAAATAGAGTAAAAAGGAACAAATGAAGACTTTGTTGAGACTATATATTAGACACACTATCATTGTGCATGTATATATACTTGCAAGATGAGCCCACCCGCTTAGCTCAGTAGGGAGAACGTTGGTCTACGGATCGCGGGGACACGAGTTCGATCTCCGGGCTGGGATTTGAAATTGAAATTAAAATCGAAGACCAGTGAGGGACACTCCGAGATATGTTCAGAAAAATATTTTAAATAAACAATAGTGCAAGCTTGTCACAATATACGCCCGTTAAATAACATCCTTTTTAATCTAAATCTACTTTACTTTCTGAGTGTATAATTATGAAACAAAAAGAAAACTAGACTAGTTTTTCTTCAGATATATCTATAAAAATCAAAGTGAAAAAGTTCATTACCTGATTATTTTGATGCTGAAAGTAGTTCCAGACTTTTTGAGAGAAAAAAAGAGCCGTCGACCAGTGTTTTAGACAATTAATTTTTCTTCTGTGTTTCATGGGAATTTTAGAAAAACGATCTGACCTAGATCTGAGATATTTATTCATCACATAGGATACATATATACATTTTCGGAAAATAAATAACTAGGTTATCTGTATGATAAATATCGACCGATCACCTTAATTATCGCAACACGAGACGATACTATTACTTTCAAAAATAGATAAAATTAATAACATAACGAGTGTTTAATTGCATTTAAGTGATTTGTCAGGAATGAGAGAACTCTAAGAATGTTAATTGATTGGTTGTGTTAACGTTCCTTTCTCAAATTAAAATGCTATGTTTAATCAGAACGTAACAATTTTCTGATCTGACGCATGGTTTCAGACAGGATTTTAAAACTAAATAAGCATCTTTACACTGAAGCATTAACCATTCAGATATTTTACAACCAGAAAATATAGAAACATTAGAAATGTTGATTCAGAAGATTTATAAGAGCTGTCTTAGGCACATTCAGTAAAATAATAAAGTAATTTTAAATAGACCTTCCAATATTTTCATGAATACTGACAAAGATGATGTTTCAACTAAAGAAAATGATCAGATAAGGTAGTTCGATAGTAACTAAAAGATATATTATGCATAAAAGATGCAGAATAAGAAGAGTAGGAACGAGAGGTTTGAAATTAAAAACAATAGATACACGTGTGCCAAAAACAAGTGAAGATATCAAATTAAGACGCAGATATCTTGAAGGGTGGGACGACTATTATGGGTTTTATTTTTTCAAATACAGAACTAAGAAGTCAGTGTAACTCGCTCTAGAATAAAGCTGGAGGTTTTAATGTCTTTTTAGGGTGTTTTACTTATGCGCGTTCCGTGGCTATACTATGGTCAGATAAAGGATATGTCGAAAGGAAATGACATCAACGTGATCAAACTACCCTGACATTCCCGCTCATTTTATGAACTTTTAATGACTTTGATGGACACTATATTTATTTCTAAGCTTTTTACATTACAAGAATATCTATCCAAAAAGAATATAAGATTCTTTCACTGGTTGTAGGTGCAGATGGGAATTTCCGGTCTCGAGGGTAACCGTTTAGGCGGTTACGAGGCTCCAGCCGAGTAACCGCGTAAACGTTACCCGAGAGCCAGATATTCCAATCTGCACTTACAGCCAGTGATAGAATTTTTTTCTTGCATACCATATTAAACAAAAAAGAGTAATAAATAAATTCAAACATTGTCAAACGATTTTCTTATAGCACTTTTTTCTTGTAGTAGCGTATTAACAAAGCGCGGGAACTTTAAATCCGTAAACAAGAAGTACGTCATGACGTTACAGGGACGAAAACAACGAAAGAGTTCCGGTTTTGTTTTATCATCTGCAATGAAACGGTATGTTATTTCCTTAAAATAACGCTTTTTGAATCGAGACATATATTATAAGGAACAGAGAGGAACTATCAAGGTATTTAATTTTTATCCCGTTTTACGAAAAACATTATTATTACTACACACATCTTCTGTACTTATGTAGTTCGTTATACGTCATTTACAGCACGAGAGTCATCTTACACACCGGGGTGTAAGATGGAGTTTTCCAGCACCGGTGAAATCACCAGAAATCCCCGTCTGGTATGCAAGAATATGATTTGAGTAGGTATCTATAATATGACCATGAAATATATCAAGTATTACAGTTATTATTTGTTTCACGATCAGCCTATAGTGCTGTCATTTTATTCTTACGAAAGGAGTCAATATTGAACAGTTGGGCAGAAAATGTGCACTTAGGATTTTTTTCTTGCATCGTACTATTTTGTTTTGTTTTTAATACACTTATAGACACGTGTTGTCTACAAATGAACTTTGCATGTAAATATTTTCAAGAACATTACCAAAAATATATCTGAACTTCATGCATTGGTAATGACACTAAATACTCCTAGTAAATGAAAACATAAGTATCTAGTTCATACAGAAATTCATTTAAGGTCAATTGTCTAGAGATGGTACCTACCCAAATAAATCAAAGGGGGACAACTCTGGATTGATCAATAAACTGAAGCCAACATGAAACAATGATCAAAAGTGAAAGAAAAATCAGATAGGTCCTTTTTCAAACAACTTATCAGGCAGACAAAATATGACCTACATTTGTTTAAATCCCTTTGTATTCAATATACAATATGCACGCTTTTCTCATGACTTACACTGACAGTTATTTAGTAAGTTGTAGTGAGGCCCTGCTAGAAAGTTTAGTTATGCATGAAGATTATATATTAGAATAATGCATACATTCCTTTGAAGAAAATTAACGACATTAAGAAACGTTATTAAGTTTTGATCTTTTAGCCAAAGTTGTTTATTTATTGTTCTCAATGGTGATACATTGGTTTACACAACATTTATATATCAAAATGTAAAATGTATATATCCAACAATGAGAAATAACAATGTTTTAAGGTAGTGGTTGTAATTACTACATGTTAAGGTAGCTGACAGGTAATGACTCTATGTAATGTATTTTAAGCAATTCTCAATTTAAACATTCTCTGGAGGGAACTAGCACAATCATTTGCTTTCCTTGAAAAACGAATAAATGCTGAAAAAGCATATGGAGATTACTCTATTTGATGATTTTCGTTACATGTCAACTACCCTAAACAAACTAAAAGGTGTTTTATTTATTGTTGAAAACAAAGTAATCGGATAATTTCAGATATCAACATTAATTTAAAACTTATACTGTTTACACAACTTGAAAAAAAGGTTTTTGTTGGGGCCTCTCATTTACAAATATATCAACAATTATCATCTGAATTGAGTGCATTCATGAGTGGAAAATAGTGATGGTAAAATGGTGTAGGGGTTTATTTACAATATAAAATCTTTAATAACTTCTTTAAGGTACATTTTTGGTATGGTTTTGATAAGCTTATAATAAAGAGCATGTCATTCTCTTCCACTCAGCATTTTTTCAAGCGTTTTAGACTCTTGGCTAGTCTTGGAATTCGACTTTATTAAAAGACAAAAGGAAGTTCAGTATAGGCTCTTTCAAAATGTTGAAAGTAGAGTAAACTTACCTTATACTCTATTGAATTTATTTAGCTGTGGGAGCTTTTGATATAGACTATAATTGGGGAAGTCCTAAAATCTTTGAAAAACGGTCAATACAAGAGTTGTCCATTTTGCTTCAGATATTTTGAGAAAGTCATTTTTTAGATATCAAATATTTCTATTTTTGACATGGAGAAGAGGAAAACCATAAATATATTTAGAAAATTGGTGCACTTAGCTATCATTTCACTCTAAAAAAAAACTATAAAGATGAATTTGAATTTTTTAGGTACCATCTCTAAATTGTCAACTTACATTAATCACTATCGACACCTCAATCCTGGTGGAATCCGTCGCAACGAGGGTATGAGAGAAGAGGCCCGTTTCCCTTTTAATGCTGAGCGCCAAGCAAGGGAGCTACTGGTACCATTTTCAACGTCTTTGGTATGACGCGGCCGGGGATCAAACCCATGACCTCACGCACTCAAAGCGGACGCTCTACCATTAGGCTATCGAAACGGTTAAAAGTATTTGAATATAGGAAGATCACTTTAAAGCACATAACACAACTAAGAAAAATAATAACTGACTCTGGGCCTGTTCGTGAGCAGTAATAACATTATATGAAATATCCCTCACGATTCTTAGTACCGACTTGGACTCTGTTATATATAAAATGAATTCAAGCTGAATTAGAGCGTGAATAAAACTGGCTCCAAACATCTCAAAATTCACGCACATATCATATGTTCATTTGATTCCGTAATCTGCGACAATAGGACTGGTGTATTCGCTAAACTTCGATAATAAAGTGAACTATAGTCAAAGTTGCTAAACGGTTGATTTTATTCTTATGAGGTTTAGCAAGGGTCTGATCAAGAACAAGTAATGCGTACGATACAAGTTATCCCAAAACGGCTGTTGGTAAAGAATATGTTTTCTGTACTAACGGTCCGCAATTATTGGACGCTTCGCATACATAATCGCCAGCATGCCTATGTTCTATAGGTCCAATCAGGATTTGCGAGGGGTCACCCTTATAAATTTGTACAGTGTTGTCGTTTGTCTCCTGTAAAAATACCAAAAAGTAGCATGTTGAAAGTGTAAGTAATAATGAAATGCTTAAGGTCATTTATCTTGATTCTGGTCAATATAGAACGTAACAAAGCCTGAAACGTTACATATGCCAAGATTAAAGATTCATAAGACGTATTTACCACAAGTGTAATATAATCTGATAGAACTTTGGGGTTCTTAAATATCTCAGAACAGTGATAGACAAGATGCAGTAGATGTTTAACTAACATCGACAAAAGATTGTTTTAATAAATCGAGAAAGATTTATCAAGACTGTTTGTCTTCAATTTATTTTGATTATACTAGGCAGACATTTTTATTATACAGGCCAAACAACATTACCTTCAAATTAGTATACTCGACAACATTACTACGTATGTTATTGATTGGTTTGCCTTTGAAATTTAAAATAAAAACAAAGTCTACAATTTGCTATAGGGATAACTCCAATTTTAAGAGGCTTGGCAAAACCTAACAGAAATGCATCATGTACTAACAAAAACACATATTTGTCAATGTCTTACAAATTATATACAAGTATGTATCAAGTTTTGTAAAGATAGCGTACGCTTAGAACAATATGCTGTTGATGACATTTCAAACTTTCAATAAAATCAAATCATGCAATCATATTACATTTTTTCAATTTCGACTTCCATCAAGTTTTGAAAAGTTACAAAAAATACACACAGACGTCTAGAATTCATGATACTAATATATGTTACGCGGGAAAAAAATTGCGAAAATACATTACGTGGGAAGAAAATGATAACAAAAAAAAAATTAACGTCGTGGTTTTGTCCTATCTAAAACAGCACTTTGCCCTAAAGGTATGCTTAATTTCAAAATACATTTTTTCAGTACTTTTACAGACACCAAAATAGCAAATGCCGATCTAGCTGTTTGCAGTTCTGAGTTATAACTCTTTCATTTTTTACCGTATTCAATGTATTGTTCAACTTTTTCCATTTATTTCTTTAACAACCTTTTTTTGTGTGTAGTCTATACTTATAAGCATCTTCGGACATATACATAATAAGCCGGCAAAAGTATACTTTTTTTGATAATTATTGATTTCTCTCCCCCTTTTTGTTTTAAAAGTGTTTACATATTTCTTAAAGACAATTTTGAGCACATACAGAATGAAAATTTCAGGATCTATCTAGAATTACTTAAGGTAGGCAATAACACATGACTAGATTATTCTTTTATACTTAATTGAACATCCTTTAAACATTGTTCATATTGAACAGAATTTCATCAAAGTTGATATTCAAGAAACATGAGTCGGTAATATTTATTCATTTATCCCCCACCCCCTTTACAATTATTTATATGCCGAAGCTGGAAATTGAATAAAATGTGATAAACTAACTTAAATATGTTTAAAATCGTAAGATATCTGCACAAGTTAAAATTACAGTTCCTATTATTTGTCGATAGTTTATATTTGCAAATATTGGCACACTTCGGCAAAATATCAAACAGAAGCTAATGTTTGACAAGCGTGAAACTATATAAGGTAAGAGTGTTTCTCCACACGTATGATTGCTTATACACGAATGTTAAAAATGGGTATTTCAGAAAACATAATGATTTATATTGTTTTATCTTTTATAATAATAATCAGATACAAACGAAAATAAATGTTGTTCAATTTCAAATAGGACAGAAGTCACCAGTAACGATAGAACAAAAGTTTCTGTTATAACCAAGAAAAAAAAGAGATTAAAGCCAGTTACGATTGCAATATTTGATACGTAGGTATATTAATACGTGGGTATATTGGTTTGTCTGTTAGAGTCGATAAACATTTGATAATAAATGTTGTTAATAACAAACTAAAGATAAAAAGTGAATTTATTTTGTAGTTCATGATTTTACATCCAGAAGCCAACAATCTGGCTCGTCAGTCTTCCATATGTAAGGCTTTAAATTTGCTACCTATCTTTTAATAATCATTGTAACAAACTCAGAATATTATAATGATAATACGTACGGTTTTTGTCAGCAAAAGCTACAATACGTACCGCGTGTGTCAGCCAAACTACACTCGGCTTAGGATTACCACTTGTGATACATTGCAAAACAACAATGCCGTTTAATTCCCATGATCCCTTAACAACGATATCAGTAATCTTTGCCGCTACATGAAAGAACAATAAAACAACAATTCGTTTTTCATATTGTTCTATTTATGTTGGGCTGAGCGCGAAACTATTGTAATTGTATATAAATAAAGAACAAAATGCAATACCTTGCGTTCAGCCCTCGGTATGTAACAACATTTTTACCAGCAAAATGCATCAGCAACTAACAATTCCAAAGAAATTGGATATTTATTCATGACTGGATTGAACCAAAAGCAATGGTTAACAAAACCAGCGGCGTTCAACCCAAAATATGAAATAAAGATATATGATATTGCTATTATTCTGTTTGACATCAGAGAAAGTCAATTTTCCCCGAAGTGAATTTGTAGGCATTAACCTGATTGCAGTATTTATGTTTCATCCGGTGAAAGTTTGACAGGTCATACAACTTTTGAAAATCATGATCATTTAAAGAATACATATAAAAACCCTGAACTTAGTTAACGAACGTTTGGAAAATTCGTTTGGAGTAATGAAACAAAGTCAAATAGTGTTTAAAAACAGACATACGTGTACATGCATTAGTTCCTCCACCGCTACAATATTTCCTGTCTATCTCAGTACTTCCATATCCACATGTTATTACATTAGTATGTGAGCTGTTACATACGCGTGTCCGTGTGCTAATTCCAGTGACACCAGTTGTATAAAAATTACAGGGTCCCCAGCTACTCCACTCGGACCATTGTCCAACTATATTTGTTTACAAAATAATTGCATCATTTACATTGTTATAGAATTTGTTCTGATCTGGTTTAATTCGAATAAAACCTAATCGCAGTTACAGTTACAGTTTTTGTTATGCAGTTTTCAACATTCTTAATCTGCCTTTGGTTTAATGTCAATGTTTGAAAGATGCTAAGTGTATATGCAGACAAAACTTCTCTCGAACTTGTGACCATACATTGTATAAAATAAAGTTAGAAAACTTTGTGCTTAAACTATTGAATGTATTGTATGTATTGTAGCCTCTCTATAAAATGTAATAACATTCTTTTCCCCCTATATGAGTAATGTAATAACATTCTTTTCCCCGGATATGGGCAATGTAACATCATTCTTTTCCCTGGATATGGGCAATGTGATAATATTCTTTTCCCGGGATATGTGTAATGTAATAACATTCTTTTCCCCGGATATGGACAATGTAATAACATTCTTTTCCCTGGATATAGGCAATGTTTTATGATAGCTGTAATAACAAAAATTATATATTGGGACCAGACAGCATGTATCGGTAGAACTAAGGCCATTTCTGTCTTTGTTAGACTTTTAACAAATATATTCTGTATCCTTGTCACAGAAAACAATTGCAGTAAATGCACCAGATATGGCGATTCCGTGCAAATATACTCAACAATATACGTTAAAATGTTGTTGATGTCTCTATATAGTTCTTATATACACTTACATACATATTTTTATTTCATCCGGACTCATTATTGTAGGCATATTTTCAGATTAAATTTTGTCAGTTGAGTGCAGTGAAAATACCATTTCGAAATGACGTTGGTGTGGCAGTAACAGATGGTTTCGTTGACAACATGGTAGTCGTTGCAGTCGTCGTCGTCGGCTGATTCAGGTTATTGCACAGATCGGATAGGCAACAATCGATAAACACAGATCGCGAATGTAGAAACCTTTTTCGGTTTCCATCGCATACCTTTTAATGGAAATCAATGCCTTCTTGATTTAACATATGCTTTAAATGATCACTCATTCTAACTATGCTTTATCATCAACTTAATTTTTGTTATAATATTAAGTTTTTTATCACAATTAGTTTAACTTATACGTTATTTGTTTTGTTGTAAATGCAGTAGATATCTTTAAAACAAGTATACGTCGAGAATAGGCCTACGTCAACGCCAGCAGAGTGGGTCATATTACAACATTTGACAAGTTTGGAATGTTTCAACTATTATATCACTATAAACAATACTACACTTATAAATGAGAATATAAACATCCCTGTATCGAATAGTACATAAATATGGAGATTGCTATTATTACACAAACCGTTTTCTGTTCGCATCCTAAAGTATAGGAATGCTTTCCGCCAGACAGAGGTTTTACGTCTTTCATCATACAGGCCTGTGGATAGAATATATCTGCAATACGTGTTTATTTTTTAATTTACGGATAATCATTTACTAGTATAAAATATTGTAGTGTTTCTATTTAAAAAATGGTTTATTACATGATATAACACATGAAAAGAAGCCCGCTCGCTTAGTTTAGAAGGAGAGTGTAGATATATGGATCACCGGGCCGTGCGGGGCATCTGTTCTCCATGACGTTTCTGGTTCATGTAGAGAGTTTGGCAGTTACTTGCATAGAACATGTTAGTACTGGTACAGAAACCAGGAACACTTGCCAGGTAAATGCCGGCCGTTACATAACTGAAATACTGTACTGAAAAAAGGGCGATAGACCCAAAACAAACAAAAACACATGTAAAAATAGACTGTGATTATGCACAGTATGATTATACAGAGATGCACATAATCTAAAAATAGATGCTGAATCATCGTATTCAAAATTAATACAGGGTGGGCAACCCACGTGACTTGGATACCGTATACACGGAGAAAACATCTCGAATTAGGTAACATTTTGCCTATATTTTCTTAGTATCCGGATTTTAATAAAGTATGTCGAAGACAGCAAATGAGTTCTTTCCTCCGCACAAGGCATCTACCATCAGTTTTCGGTACTTTTCTCACACACTTCCCAACTGCTCTTTCGTGATAAAGAACACACTCTCGTAGTTGGACGAAATGTAAAAAAACAGTTCTGAGAACTGGATGTAAACGTTTTGTACGGAGGAAAGCACTTATGTTTCTGTTTTCGACGCTTTTTATCTTATGAAAATTTGCCAAGTAATAAGGAAAATATAGGCAATGGGACATTTTGTACGATATCCAAGCCACGTGGGTCGGCCACCCTGTAATAAATGATTTATAGAAATTCTAATAAAAAAACGTTCATGCTTTTTTCAAAGTAGATTTCATTGAATATGGTCAATGTGTTGTTGTTTTTATGTTGTTGTTGTTTTTTTTGGGTCATGCAACATTGATTTTCTTCCAAATTTGTTATGTTTGTTTGAATGTCGCTGTCTTACATTTTGACTTTGCTACATATCGTTTAAATATATTAACTACCAAAATGCAATGACCCTCATTAAGCTAGCTGACTATACTCCTTCCTTGAAATAGATTTGTTCCCAGATTCGAAATACATACATGTATTTCATAGTCTGCATATATAAACAAGCCATAAAGCCATAGGATGAAATGCTGGTAAGATAATTAATAGAAAAACTGTTATTCACGTTTGGTAGCAATTTTATATTTGTTTAATGTACATGTATGTCAAATATTTTGAAATACTTTTCGGAAATATCACAGTAAAAAGAAGCAGTTGTTGGGTTGATTACGTTCCAAATTTGAATTGTCAATGTGAGGTTATAAGAATGACAAACTGCTAAAATATTATTTTGGTTATTGTTGGTGGTTTTTTTACCTGTTTAGCTTCTTTTGGATCTATTTCATATGTTGACACATCCACAAACTCAATGATTATTAGTCCCCAACAAGTTAAAATGATTTTATTGTGATGAAAATGCTGACCAAATATTCAAACTCATACAATTCTTTATAACCCAGTGTATTTTTAAGCTAACTGTCTCTTTTTCATGGCGTGTTTGGTATATAAAACACTTTAAATAAAGGCATTTAGAATGTTGAAATATATTTATGTTACAAACATTATTCATCTATAGAATAGCTTGACATTCCTCTAAACCCCATTGCCAGAGGCCGCAAGTTTTCACTATTGACCAGAAAGACATTCAATAATTTAGTGTTGAACTATAGACCAGTCAACAGCACTAATATGAACCTAGGATATATATAAGAAGTCATGTAATAATATCTATATATTGTGGAAATACCTGATCGTTACCACATGTCACTGTGTTACACATACTGACGTCCGGGCTTGAAAGTGTACAGTTGTAACAGCTGAGCGCTGAAAATATCAGAAATTATTCATATCTAGCAATCTCAAAGCAATAAATAAAAAAAATATACTAAAAATACTACCTACTAATATACTTTCGGAAACGAAAGCTGATGCTGATTTCAATTTACTAAAAAGAGTATTTCACACTGACCATAGCTGTATCAGTTCAGGTGGTTCAGATGTTGTTTGAGTGGTGAACATTACGTAGAATACGTCGACGAATTGACAAATTTCTGGCCTTGTAACTAGGATTTAAAGATATTATTATGACTGGTGCACCTGTAGCGCGAATGAATCCGTTTCTTAGTATATGCAGTGTTCATTTAGCAGAGATTTGAGTTGTTTTCTCAAACACCTCTATACAGTCCGTTTGGGGATGAGACATAATTTAAGTAAAAAGAAGGAAAACAATAAAATATCATTGTTTTAGGGGAATAAATTCTAGAAAATATAACATATGTTTAATGAGTAATAAGGCCCATGATTGCGATACGTAACTATATGCACACGGAACTGCACTGCGATAGGATTCTCGGACAATATTTGACAAACGAAACCAAATAATTATTTTGAAATAAGCATGCTTTGTCTTAAGAAATAGCTCTTTGAATATACGCGTAAAGTGTTTCAATAATTTTTCGATTCCAATAAAGACAGTATATAACGCGATTTTCTAAATAAAAAAGTCAATGAATATCTCTCCCGTAGAACTGAACAGACGTGTTTGAGGAACGACACCAATTTCAGCCAAATGAAGACAAGTACTAAGAAACGGACTCATTTGCGCTCAAAGTAAACCCAAAGTTTTAATTTCATTTCGTTATATAAAGGGTACATATTTTCTAAATTCTTCATATCGGGGTGGTCGTCAGGCGGGGTTCTACTGTACGCAATGAAGAGCCATCTATCATGTGCATTAATTCTTCGGATATATGCAGAAAAAAACAAAACATTTATCAACAAAATATCATAAAACTTTTACTCACGACAGTTGTTACAATATTTCGGACAAGCAGTTGTTCTAAGTGTTGGATCCGAACACATGTTTGCATTTTGTGTCGCCATTGCAACACAAGCGTCCTTGTCAATGTCCTGACACGCCCATCCAGACCCATACACGCTGGTAGGAAGTACAAGAATACAAACTGAAAATAGTAAAATCGCTGTAATAGCGCAGACAACCGTGAGGTTTAGTGCTTCACTACGCTCATAGACATTTATAATTGGCCACCTATAATTTTCATATATTCCTTTAAGAATACGCTGAAAATAAAACAAGAATATATATCACCAATTTATTCAATATCTGAATAACAATATGGCAAGTTTCATTTCATTAGAACATTTGAGATTTGGTAACTTACTGTCACTTTCTTCAACACTGCATAAAACATCACAAATGCACATATTCGTCTAAAAGCATTCTATGAATAGAATTTATTGACTCGAAAAAACTTGGATGTTATATTACTTACGCATATCGTATATAAAGTAAACACATGAAAAAGGATCACTTTAGTATGTATAGAAAAAGGTGTGAAATAAATCTCTCTGTAGTTGTTGTTGATGGTAATTCAAAACAATGAACAGCTTCTCATGTAATTAATGTAAAGTAATTGCTTTTAAAATACAGTTGGTTAAAATTGTTGGGTTACATATTCCATTAAAAACAAAATACGTCAATAGCACTATTTCTGCAGCGAATAAAACAGTATAGCTATAACACTAGCAAAATCGTACGACATTCTGTATGTATAAATCCGGCACGATTACTCAAACTATATAACATGTAATATAATTATGATTTTTCTTCATTAAAACGAATTTTCAATACACAAAATATTTTTGCATAACATTACAGCATGCACGTAACTTCTGTCATTGACAACCTTTTTTTGAGTTCAACGATGCATGAGAAACATAACAATAAAACAATAATATAAACATGAAAAAGTTACGTCAATTAATGCTGATCGTAGTTGCTCCATAACAACAAAACAATAATATAAACATGCTGTCGTTTAAATTATCGTGCGGGAGTAGTATTAAATTACGTAATCATTTCTGAAGATGGAATATAGTACTGCAAAAAATATGCGCGTAATTTGAAACATGTATTTAGTGACTGCTGTAAATAATATGAAAAAGGTTCGATCAATTACTCCTCGTTTAAATTGGTCAACAGTGTTGTTTAAATAGACTGCCCTGTTTATAGGTTGGTCAGGGCTACGGATATGTATTGTATTTTGCCATCGAAATATTTCTTTAAAATGCTTCTTCGCCTCCATTATGGAATATAAACACGTTTGTTTATTTTATGAGGAGTAACGCTGATTGTACGAAGTTGCTCCTTTTATGAGGGCTCTTCAAAAATAACGTAGACTTTTTCTCTAGCTTTTATATACTTTAATGAAGCAAAACAAGAAATATACCATCATGATTTGCAGTCTATTTACTAACTGCACTGCAAATTTGACGTGATTATGATCATGCATTCAGGAGTTACGCTTCCTCGAATACAGTCACTTACACGGATCCGGCGCACGGCGATCATATTTCAACGACGTTAACGACGTCGTGTCTTCATTGTGATGCTTTCATTAAGTTTGCATTAATTTATATTTATAAATTTATTTTTTAAATTTTCATGAACAATACCTAAGTCAAAACAAGTTGTTTGGTTAGAATACTAAATATGTATGAACACTTATCACACGCATCTCAGACAGGGTACTCAACATGAGTGCTTGGTCTTTATCTACAGCATCATACATTGGCGTTAACGTCCATTCGCAGTTTTTCCGTTTTTTCCCTCGACCTCCGCTGCTTTTAGGCAATTCTGGACCATTTGAGAATCGTTTATACCACTTTAAGGTAAAGACACAGATGACTAAACATTGTTGTTGCGTCTGCTTCATTGAATTATGATTTGCAGTTGCTGTACTAAGCAACTGTCTTATCATCTATGTTAGTCGATGACGACATTACTTGCTTAGTTCAAACGTTGTTTTCTTCCGTCTCCCACGTCGGAATGACGCCATACTCTAAGTATATGTCACCTTGATGTGTTGCTACGCTTTGGCGTATTTTAGGGCAAAAAAGTTTACTTTTAGCTGCGAACATTAGCGATCGAATTCAAATCGCGACAGATCAAAAAGCGACTGCGCCGGTTATGCGTAGCTATAGTAATAAAAACATTCAACGCGCTTCGCCTATCAGCAAAAATGTTACAAAAAATATATGACCAAATTACAGAGAGATTCCGAATTACAACGATATATTTCACATTATTATTTACACAATAAGCAACATTTGACAGCAAAAGTCTACTTTATTTTTGAACAGCCCTCGTAATGCGTAAACTAATGAATAATGAAATTGCTTACCAGTTAATAGAAATGCTGCCATATTTACAGTTAGTTAAATTTTAACGCACTTTTATGCGAGGTTATCAGTTTCGAAACGTGAGATAAGAAATTAATAGGCCAGTATTGCTTACAGAATAATTATATATTCACGGAACGCCAAATACAATGTACCTCAAATTGCACATCAGGGTCAATTGTTTTATGAGCTTGAACAGCAGAGTCCAAATGCAATCCTGTCATAAGTCATTGTTTAGGCTGTGCTTTTGAAACAGCCGATCAGAAGTTGAAGGTGAGCGGCTGGTCTATAAACTCAAATATCAAAGCTGCTGCAGGCATAAACTTACTTTAATGAAAGATACAATAATATCATATTGATAAAAGTATACATTTGATTTGATAAATTGACAGCCTTTCTGGCTTATTCTGCATATCGGACTATACTTCATACCTTGTTTGCATATTCACAACCGCAGAATGTGTGTCCTGTAGCACTGAAGTTGAATATATTAGTCATTTCATTCAAAGCAGGGAGCATATTTACTAAGCAGTTATTCATATCCATGTATGAAAATCCTTCCTTTCGTGTGAAACCTTACCTTAACCCCTTATTTACAGAATTTTGCAAGTTCCATCAAGGTTGATTGAACCGTGTAATTGATAACCATAAAATAATAAATTGACTGAGTCAGAGCTGTGAATATGATCCTTTGATAAAATAATGCATGACTTAGCATTGATAAATTTTATATCTCTCATGCACTTTCCCTCAAAATCCAGTATGGACACCTTTATTTTTCCCAAGTAACACCAAGCACATTGTATGTTCGAGATCTTTCACACTGATTTTCATTTAGATAGGGACTTAATGAAAATGTTTCGTAGTGATGTATTAATTAGGTGCGTTTTATAGAATGTATACAGGGCAGGTCGGGAGGTAATAAATTCGAGGCAAGTATAAACTGTTAATGTTTCTGTTAATAAATTACTCGGAGTTGAATCCAGTTATAAAGGGATTATTATTTTATGCAATAAAAATACCATGTTAAGGGTCAGTCTCAGCAACTCACCGCTTTCATACCATTCTAAATGTGCAATAATAAACAGAGAATACCTAGAGCGCAGAATTAATGTGCAATAATAAACAGAGAATTCCTAGAGCGCAGAATTAATGTGCAATAATAAACAGAGAATTCCTAGTGCACAGAATTAATGTACAATAATAAACAGAGAATTCCTAGTGCACAGAATTAATGTACAATAATAAACAGAGAATACCTAGAGCGCAGAATTAATGTGCAATAATAAACAGAGAATTCCTAGTGCACAGAATTAATGTACAATAATAAACAGAGAATACCCGACATGTATGACATTAGCACAAAAATGAAATCAGCATTCAGGGGCATTGGTCGGTTTTCATAAGAAAGATACATGTGTAAACATGAAATACAATACAACAGAAATACATGCATCTTTAAATATCTATTACTGTGCGAAATAACATAAAAAGACAAAATCAACCATTAGATGCGCAGAATGAGCCGAGATCATTGTACTTCCATCCCTGTTCGTATCTGGTTACTGCTGTTTCAGAGTACAAATGGATATGGGGTGTTAATTTATCTACCTAACCGAGCCAGTCATAAGTTTGTAATAAAGAGCACGGTTATCACAAGATAACCAGAATAGCACAGAGAAAAGACCGTATCCTATATTTCCTTCGCCCGCTTAGCTCAAAAGAGAGAGCGCAGATCTACGAGTAGCTTAGTTTTGGGTTCGATCCTCGGACGCGGCGTATGTTCTCCGTGACAATTTGATGATAGACATTGTGTCAGGATTCATTTTGTCATCCACCTCTGAATCATGTAGAGAAGTTGACAGTTACTTACGGAGAACAGGTTAGTACTGGGACAGAATCCAAGAACACTGATTAGGTTAACTGTGCGCCGTTACATAACAGAAATACTATTGAAAAACGGCGTAAAACCGATCACAAACAAACCATTGAATTATTCAGGTTTAACTTGTTGACATCAATAAATGTTCTAAACCTAAAAGGCAGAAGTCCAACAACCTCATTCACAGAACTCAACCACCCATACAGTATTCCAAACACTTTCTACATCTACCATTGTACTATTTATCTGAACTGTCAGAACATGTTCCCGGTTTTCATTATATTCTGTTCACACCAATATAAGATTAACAAAAAGTCAGAAACATGTTTTAACAGTTCAAATAAATAGCATGTTATATACGAAGAATCGATGTAAGAACACTCAGCACACAAAACCGCAGATCTTTAAACAATCATATTAGAAACAATAGTAAATAAAATAATATGCCGTTTCTATAGTTAGTTTTGTTTAGTGATCAAGATCTTAACCCAGCTTTGTCATAAAGCAAGCTTCAAGTCTTTGACACTACCGATGACAAATTTACTTCTATTATGTAATTGAGACAGGAACAGAACGTTTTAGGTGTGAGTAAGAAGTTTGTACTGTACCCTGTTTATATGGCAAATGGGACTCCTTCAAATACAGGGGTATTCAGACCGTGACCAGAGGTCCTAGTTACGATACGAGCTACCATGTTCTGCACATTTTTGTAGTATGTCCATTATGGTATTATAAATACCATAACTAACACAGCATTACAATGAGGTCAAAAGGCGATTAAAAAGGGCGTAATGAGAGGTAATGAAATGTGCAACACCCCTCAAACTCCTTAGCACCGACTGAAGCGAAACTGTATTATAGTTAAAATGAAGTACACCATAATCCCGAATTACCAGAAAATACGAGTCCAAGAGCGGGGAGAATTTTTACAGCCGTCACACGACCGCTGTAATAATAATAATAATAATAATAATAATAATAAAAGAGTGAAAAGATCCTTTGGAAAGTATTTGCCATATATAATTATACACATATCTTGACAGATGAACAAACTGTCAACGATTTTTCAGTCTGCAAATTAATGACACTCTTTCATGAAAACATACTTTAAAGCCTAGAGTATGTTTATATAATTTAGTAATGAGTGACATAGCTTCATTACTATTACTATGAACCCCGAAGAAAGATAAATAACAAAGCATATTCAACGAAAAAGGGTGAACGTAAACGAAAAAGATGACACGTATAAAAATACCTTTTTTATTACTTCAGTCATAGAGGTTGAGCTATTGTCGTATATGTTTTTACTTATCCTTTTAAAATTCCTTTGTTATTTTTGAAGACTTGTTCGTATTATCTGAACATATAATCTTTATTGTTTAATAAATTATATACATAAATTCAATCGAACACAAACAGTCAATAGTTTCTTTTTTCTGTATCGGATACCTCATATCAATTACAATTTCCTACAAAAAAATATTCAAATGAGTAATATTTCATTTACTTGTCCTTGTTATGCAAAATTAATATCAAGTATTTATATCCCCAAATTGTGGCTGAACCTTGCAGTCATTGGCTGAACCTTGCGTTCATTCATATACCAGTTTAATGGATGAAACTTACGCTCATTCATTAAAGGAAAGAATGTCATTTTTTTTACACATTTGTAAAACCCGAAACCGAAGTACACATATCCGATAACGGCCGGAAGGCGTTATCGTAGATATGTGTACGAAGTTTCGGGTTTTACAAGTGTGTAAAACAAATAAAATATGACATATATTACTTTTGTTTCTTTTCATAGTCATTGTTTTAACGTCAATCATTTTTAACTACTGGCCGTATAAATAAAAAGTGAAAAAAGTAGTCCAACATCGGGAGCAGCACAAAAGTTATCCGAATACATTTGTTTTACACACTTGTAGAAAAATTCTGTTAGCCAATCAAATTGAAGGAAACGGTCCAAAAAGAAATAAATGGCATTAAATGGCTGAATCTTGCGTCATTCATAAACCAGTTTAATGTTCATTTTTATACCTGTTCGCATTATTGCTAATTAACAAGCAAAGACTTATCAAACAAAGAGAAGCTAGCATAGATGAATTCACATTGCATATTACACTATGATAAAATAGGAACGTTTCTCTTGTAAAATTACATGATATGACTGGGACATTTCGCTTGTAAGATTACATGATATTGGTAGATATATGACTTCAACAGTAGATATAGAATTTGAATTGAATTTTGCGGTCTATTTGGCCTGTCCACTTTCTCACTCCTGTATGATGTTGTACACCTGTATTTGTCCATTCCCAGCAGCTCCTATTTTCCTTTGATCTTTAGACATTGCAATCACTTTTGGCTCGGGAATACCTGTGTTGAACACAGCGAGTATTGATCCTTCCGCAGAAATTTGTACAATATTATCTGACCAACAGCATAAGAAAAAGGTACCAGAAGGTCCAACACACATATAACCTGGTTGACAAATAGTTTTATCATTCGTAATACATTTGGCGGCTTTCCTCTTCGTGTCAACGATAATGATCGTGTTCCTCTCCCTAAATGAAACAACAAGAATTTCAGTGACATTTGTCTTAAAAAAGAGAGATTTAGTTGAAGGGTTATCCTCTTTTGGCAACTGGAAGTTAAGATCTCCTTCCGTCCCAAAATCACAAATGTTAACTGCAGGTCTTGTAACGCCAGAAACACAGACAAACAATGAGTGTGCATCATTGATAGATATGGTGTCGTTATCCATATGCATAGGTACTTGCTTGATGTGATATATTTTCTCGTCTTTTCTTTCGTAGAAATGCACAAATCTTAAGCGAATAGCAACAAAGTTTTCAGCTGAAGGCCTTGTTATATCAATTTGCCTGTATGTCGTTTTACGTTTGACCTCTACTAGTTCTTCATTGTATATTCTTTGAGTTTTAATTGTCTGGTCAGTGATAACCAGTCTGTCGTCGTCAAGGAAATCAATTCCTGTTATTCGTGGTGGCATATCTGCATCTTCGTGTGACCTTTTTTGAAAGGTTCTGCTGCGGAATAATTCCACGCGGACTGCTCGGTAATCAGGTATTTCGCTGAAGTTCAAGGACTCGTCTTTTAAGTACACGCTACCAAAGCTGGATTTAAAATGTACTACTGATTCCATCTTATTGCCATATGACACGACTAGCTTACCAGGAGTTCGAAGCTGTGCATATAGTAGCGAAGCTCTTTTCTGACAATATGTGAATTTCATTTCTAATTTATGCTGGAAAATAAACTTCTGGAGAACTGGAGTGTGTTGGCAGAATTCCATTAGCTCAAACATTTCATCTAGCTTTGACTGGATCTTTTCGCACGCAGTTGCCGCATTGTTATTAGTTTCTTTTTTGCGCTTGATTCTGTCCTGTCCGATTTTAAGCATTTCTGAAGAAAATTCTTCTAATCTTCTCATAAGTTTTTCTTTAGTATCACGTAATTCTTTTCCTAGGTCATCGAGTTGGCTTTCACTATCAAGTTCTTCTTCAGTTTTATTCAGAAACTTTGACACTGTCATGATTTGATTCCTTAGTCCATCAGCTTTACTCTTTAAATCCTCGAACACCTCAGGATTCTCAGTTGCTACTTCACAGATATGATGTACATTCATACAATTTCTATGGTTTTCTCGTTTACATTTCCTGCAACATAACTTGTTTTCATCGATGCAAATGTACTCGATCTTTTTGTTGTGATCTGCACATATATTATAGCTGCGAAGTCGAGATAAATGTGCCATTGTGTATCCAGGTTCTAAGTCTATAGTATCGTGTCCTTTCATGTATGAAAAACGGCGATGAACTTTGTAACATCGCGAGCACTGGCATTCTTCGCAATCTATACAATAGATTGACGCTGTAAACCGTTTTCTGTCTCCTAAACAAGGATGACAAAGGAGTGGGCGAGAATCGAGCTCCCTTTCATCTGATTTGGACATTCCTTAGCGGTCGTTACTGAAAAGTCAAAAGAAACAAAAATAGTTATATTTCTAGTGCCTGTATTTTGTATAGTCGTCAAAATTAATTCCAGTAAACGTCTGGAAAAAAATTGCAAGATGTGTGTTCTATGAATAAGATTATGAAATGGGTGAAGCTAGAGATAATCTTTTATCGAAACTAGTTCAATAGGAACCATGGCTTATTACGAACATATTGAAAGTCCGAAAGTAACAAAATAGAGGCATGCTATAATATAGATGTATGATATAAACAGGAAAATAGAGTAAAAAGGAACAAACGAAGTCTTTGTTGAGACTATATATTAAACACATTATCAATGTACATGTATATATACTTGCAAGATCAGCCCACCCGCTTAGCTCAGTAGGGAGAGCGTTGGTCTACGGATCGCGGGGATATGAGTACGATCTTCGGGCTGGGCGTATGTTCTACGTGACGATTTGATAGAAGACATTGTGTCTAAAATCATTCGTCCTCCACCTCTGATCATTCATGTGGGGAAGTTGGCAGTTACTTGAGGAGAAAAGGTTTGTACTGGTGCAGAATCCAGGAACACTGGTTAGGTTAACTGCCCGTCGTTACATGACTGATATACTGTTGGAAAACGGCGTTAAAACCGAAACAAACAAACAAACAAACAATCAAACTTGCAATATGAATACAACCAAAAAGAATTTAAAATGTTCACAAGGAAAAGGCATATACAGAACGTTTAAGATAACAGAGGTCACATAAACCCAAATATGGGATTTGAAATTGAAATTAAAATTGAAGACCAGTGAGGGACACTCAGAGATATGTTCAGAAAAATAAACACTAGTGCAAGCCTGTCACAATATACGCCCGTTAGATCAAATCCTTTTCAATGTTAAAATACTTTACTTACTTTCTGAGTGTACAATTATGACACAAAAAGAAAACTACACTATTGCTTTCTTCAGATACAGCGTTTATACAAAATAAAGTGAAAAAGTTCATTACCTGATTATTTTGGTGTTGAATGTAGTTCCATATTTTTGGGGGGAAATTGAGCTGCCTATCAGTGTTATATACAATTAATTTCTTCTGTGTTTCACGTGAATGTTACATGTAAACATTTTCTGAAAATAAATAACTAGGTTATCTTTTATTTACGCAGTTACATGAGTTACTTCCTGATTGGTATATAGATATCGACTGATCGCCTTATATCAATATTATCGCAACACAAGACAATATTTATTACCTTCAAAAATAGAGACATTATTAAAGCGACTATATAATTGTATTAAGTGATTTGGAATGAGGGAACACTAAGAATATTAGCTGCTTGGTCGTGTCAACTTCCCTTCTTCAAATCAAAATTTGAAAAGTATATCTATTTTAATCATCCAGATGCATTATATTTAGCTCGTCAATCCGTTCTACTATACACCAAAGCGTCGACACTTACAAAAGTTTCCTAGTTCATGTCTCAGTTATTACTCCTAACGCATGTTTATCATATCCATGAACTGATGCCCTTTTTGTGCTTATTTCATCAAACCTCTGTTTGTGAAAGGCAGTGTATATCTCCAGTAACTTCGCATCACAAGTAACAATACAAAACGAAGACGTAGATTCCATAACTACTAGCTCATGTCATTTTGATGAAATAATGCCCTCTTTCATATCTAGCTATTTTGATAACATTCTGCTTGTGAATGCCACTGCTTGATAACTCTTGATTTCCTTTGATAAAAGCTGCCTTTCTTTCTATGCATCACCATTGTGGTTTATATTTACATTCATTGGTGTAAAAGTAGATGCCTCCAGCGTTACAGAGAAGAAAGTATACATTCCCTACTTGTTTTTTAGTGTCCCCTATTTGACTGATTTCGATATATTCAAGGTGATAATAATCATTACTCTTCCATTCATTCATTCATTCATTCATTTGTACTATTAGTCAGGCATTATGTATCATATTTAATGCACTTAAAATTAAGCAGCACAGTTTAGGCGATATCATCGAAGCTATTAATGCAATGTTTGTACCATAAAGAAGTTGTAACAGAAAAATATTGTAGACAGGTCAT
This sequence comes from Mercenaria mercenaria, assembly GCF_021730395.1. Lineage (NCBI taxonomy): Eukaryota > Metazoa > Mollusca > Bivalvia > Venerida > Veneridae > Mercenaria > Mercenaria mercenaria. Next base: position 9,177,710 of record NC_069378.1, read on the forward strand.
TAAAGGTCATTTAAATAGACCTGGTTACTGATAAAAATGATGTTTCAACTAATAAACTAATAAAAATGATAAAATATGGTGGTTCGATAGTAGCTCAAAGATATACCATGCATGAAAACATTTTCATGTAGGATAAGAAAAGCAGGAACAAGTGGTTTGAAATTCATAACAAATAGATACATAATTAGCAAATACAAGTGAAGATGTCAATCTAAGACGCAATATCTTGTATAATGGGTTATGGGTTTAATTCATTTCTAATATAGAGCTATTTAGAAGTCATTTTAGCTTATTCTAGCATAGAACTGCAGTTTTTGTCGTTTTCAGAGAACGTTTTAATAGGACACTTGTGAAAGTGTGTGTGTTAACAGAGAAATTCTCACACTTTGGTGTTGTTAATACACCTTTTTACATATGCGCATTCCTTGGCCACATGTAGACATATTTTGACCAGATAATGGATATGACAAAAGGAAATGACATCAACGTGATCAGACAACACTGACATTCCCGTTCATTTCATGAACATTGAATTATTTTGATGGACAATATCTTTATTTCTAAGCTTTTTACACGTTTTAGGCTAGAATAGCGTACGTTTGTTTCATTTTAAAACATCAGCAGAGAAATCATTCGTCATACATTGGTACACTCGCTCTTCCGGGCTCTGTCACCTACCAATCCCTTGAGATTCTGAAGATGTGAAAACAGGAAAAAAACATGCGTTATCCCTACAGTCAAAGTCATAAAGATCATGCTAATGAAGTTTGATACAGTTAGCTATTAAGTGTTTTAACTTGTGACATCCGTAGAACTAGTGTTGTTCTAAAATCACAAAACTGTAGATGTCAGCCTAAGATGCCAAGCACTTGAAAAGCAGTTCCCAGTTCTTATAAAAGTCAAAGTTTAATGTGCAAAGAAACAACTTAGCTGATTCAGGATAAATGAAGAGTGCCATTTTCATGCAAATGGAATGCAACAAACCATAACATCTGCAGGTAACTAATATGTATAAGCCGCGCCATGAGAAAACCAGCATAGCGCGTTTTCGACATAATATATATCGACATAATATTAGTCATGTGGAATAATCTTGCCCCTGCCATTTCTTTTCTTCCGACCCTTGAGCAGTTCAATGCCGCTGTTTACAACATTGAACACACTTCACCATAATCTTGCTCTTCATCCCTGCTTTTATCATTTAAGTCAATAACAAATTTTCCTTTCCCATTTATTTTGGCCCGATTTTCTTTTATTTTCTATTGACAATCTTTGTGGTTTTAGGCGCACGAAAGTGTCTACGTCCCTGTAAAGAGTTAGACAGAACCTCATGCACACGAAAATTTCTTAATTAGAGTATCACTATTCATATGCTTTTCATCCGATATTTTGGTGGAACTAAGATAGGTCTTGAAAAATGGTGATTAGATATGGTGTCGGCCCGGTACAATTTCTCCTTCTTTGCTGTATAGTAAAACAAGCACTTTTGGACATAAAATTGTGAATTTCACAACAAAATTGCAGCATTGACAGCTCTGTATTTCTGAAGAGTAATACTATCCCAGTCAATATATCACAAAAAACACCACCATCAACGATGAACTTTTTTGCTACACATCAAAGTATCTAGTCCATGTTTAAATTTCCCACTGACATCTGTCATGGCCACCAGTCTGGTGTAGTCTTTTAATCCTTCCGCAAGGAAGAACTATGTTATGTGGCAGGAATGGTTAATTCTGTATTTAAAGATAATAAACTATGCTTATTTTGATTTAATATAAATGAATAAGTTCTATTTCCTTAAGTGAAAAGTTGACAGTACTTGCTGAAATTTGATTTATCACAAAATTCACAGCACAGATTTATATTTATAATTACTGAAGCATTTAAATTTTACACTGACCACTTTATTTGAATGTGGGCTGTTCAATCATTATCATAGCCTATCTCTAGTTAATCCCTCTACTGTTACAGTACCTTTATCGGTTTAATTTTTACTACAGTCAAACCTGTCTATAAAGACCACCATTGGGAGAGGCAAAATGTGGTCTTTATTGGGAGGTGGTCTTTATTCACAGTTAAAAATACACTGTAAATGTTAAAATGGGAAACAAAACATGTGGTCTTTAGAGCCAGGTGGTCTCTGTTCAGAGGTGGTCTTTAACACAGGTTTTACTGTATATAAATATTTTATGTATAACTCTTGTGTGTTACTGAATATCTGAGCATGAAATTCTCATGCTTATGGGCTTTGCCAGGGTATATATAGAGCAATATTTTTCATTTTAGTTTGCTAGTTCACAGACACTCGCAAGGTAACTTCTACCTTTTGTCAGAGCTTAGCCACTTCTAGAAATAAATAAGGGATATTTTTATTTTTCGATCTGGGTGTTCTAAATTCAAAAAGCTAAAACTTTCCTCACTATTTTGGCCATGTTACTCTTGGGTTTTTTTACATTATAAATTTTGCTAGCCATATACATGTATTGTTAGTTACATCAGGTCTATACTTTTGATAAAATGCTGTGATTTGGTACTGTAATGAATAAAAGCTGATTGAACCCAGTTGATCCTTTCTTGTACTTTTACCTAAGTATGCAGTAATATATAACAGAGAACCTGGGACATAACAGGATTTAAATGAGTACTGGCTGATCTGTTAAAGTGTTGACAGTCCTGTTACATTTTGGGGGCTCGTCCTCTCTGTCTGATTAAAAACTCAAATATCAAAATTTTAGTATGGCTACACCACGAAGGTCACAGAAGTGGTGGATACCTGTTGAAAGTAAAAAGAAAACTGTTTCTTTTCAACGTGAAAATACACCTGATGACTCTTTCATGCAATTGCCAAATAAATTAGCCAGCAAAGGTCAATATATTGTGTCTACAGCTAATTATCCATTGAAGACTGACAGTGGAATTCATAATTTTAGTACACCTCTACACTCAACAATAAGTGAGACAGATAACACAAAGCCACATGTACACAGTTCCCCAATGCATTCAAGCATAGGTCATGATGACACGTACACATTTGATAATACACACACTATTGACAGGGCACGGTATTTCTCTCCAAAGAGAACACATACCCCGGCCACAAGAAAGTAAAGAAGTATCACAAACTTCATTAATACAAGGTGGTCAAAGCTCTACCTCTCAGTTAGGAAATAACCCGTATACTGGTGCCGCGTATAATAACCGGGGCTCAGTCATGCAAAGTGAGGTGTACTCACAAAATACTTATAATGCACAATACCAGGGTCAAAATTTAATTGATTTAAGTTTTGAGGAGTTCAAGGTTCACTGACAGGGACAAACGGGTTACAGAAACCACTTGATAATAGAGAGACAGGGTACCAGGGGCCTACTAAAAGTTACTGCAATACAGGAAAGGCCGCACAAACGGGACTACAATTAAATAGACAGGGACCAACTCAAGATGTTTGAAATTAGAAGTCGGGATAATCAGTCTAATCTACAATTAGATAGTCGGGGACAATCTCAAAATGGTTTAAGTTTAAACAATCAGGGGCCATCTCAAAACAATTATGATTCTAATCAAATGCCAGCCCAACAAACTTTAAGCAATTATGCTTCAACATATAACGGGTCGTTGACTAAGCAGAGGTCGTCTCAAACGCCACATGCTTATGACTTTGGTACACGACCAAAATCTTTTGACAACACAGTTTTAACTGGTCAAAACAATTTTACACATGGGCAAAATTCAAGCTTTGCAAATGCAATGAGCTAGTCAGCTGTACATAACCATACAAACTCAGGTGCAGTACATATGCAACAGGGGTCGTTTCAAAATAGTTCTTCAGGAAACGCACATAACCAAAGGATGCTTTATCCTAGTTCAGGTGATCATTTCAATCAAACTTACACAGCATCTAATCAAAACAAAAAACCCGTTGATCCATACACACAGGGGCAATCTCAAAATGCCATGTATATAAGACAGGGGTCGTTTCAAAATAGTTCTTCAGAAAACGCACACAACCAAAGGATGCTTTTTCCTAGTTCAAGTGATCATTTCAATCAAACTTACACAACATCTAATCAAAACAAAAACCCCGTTGATCCATACACACAGGGGCCATCTCAAAATGCCATGTGTATAAGATCATCCGACCAACACAATCACAATCCAGCTTATAGCCATGAAGTACCTTGCCATAGATATACTTACACTTACAATGAGGGACCGTCTCAAACGTTAAGGCACTGTGATGAAACCTATACCCACATTACCAACAGCCATAACGTAAACAGGCAAATACATAGCCAAATGCCTTCCGGTGTACAACAGGACACCAGACATTCCTCTCACACGGACAAAAGGCAGCATTATTTGCCTGTTCCTGACACAAATATAAACAGACCTTACTCTATGCGCAATCAAAATGTTCCTTCATCTAAACTATATGGAGACAACATGCCGCATTCCTTTTAAGATCAACGACAAGGCTGGCCTGTCACATCCACATATCCAAACAAACACAAGGCTAAAGAACCTGATAAATTTGATGGTCAAACCACTGAATGGAATGATTATATCATACACTTTGAAAATGTTGCAAACTGGAATAACTGGAGTGACCATGAAAAGGCACAACAGCTTATGATGAGCCTACGGGGGTCAGCTCAAAAGTTACTTACTGATTTGAACCCAACTCAAATGAATAATTACAGCTATCTGTTGGCTGTTCTAGGTCGTAGGTTTAGCCCTGTTATGCGCGAAACCGCTTATCGCTGTGAGTTTAGGAATAGGAAACAGTACAAATCTGAAAGTGCTGCTGAATTCGGTTATTCCTTGCAAAAACTATGTCTCAAAGCTTACCCTTCTGTTCAATCAGAGGCAAGAGAAATTTACATTATTGATCAATTCATTAATGGCCTCATTAAACCAGAAGTAAGGAGTCATGTACAATACAGAAACCCAAACACAATAAACGCAGCAATCGCCCTTGCAGTAGAATTTGAAGCTTTTGAAAGTTCACAAAGCATTCTTAGGAAGCCGATTTGAATTAGAACAAAGTAAAAGTAAAGAATCTGTTACCTTAGATGATATTGCTTCTCTTCTAAAATATTTAAATGAGAAACTGACAGTAGGAAATAGAAGTAGGTCAAATAGCAGGGAACGAACAACTAAAATAGAATGTTACAAATGTCACGCAAAAGGTCACAAAGCCTCCAAATGTCCAACAAACCATTCGGAAAACTAACTGGGGCTGGCCTTGCGCCCAAAAGTTCAGCCTGTGATAAAACAAAAGAAATAGGGCAACATAACATTATCTTGAACAATATAACTAAACGAACTTGTCTCTATACTAAAATTATTTTTATTTTTATTTTTTTCCAAAGCCTTGATTGATTCTGGCTCAGCTGCAAGTATACTCTCAAGTAAACTAGCCAGGAAAATTGGAATCCAAAATGAGCACTTACAAAAGGTATCACATACCTTAACTGCAGCAAATGGGGGTGATCTTAAGGTATTTGGAAAAATAAATTTGAGCTTTGATTTAGACAATGAGGTGTTCTCCTATGACTTTCTTGTGGCTGAACTTGAAGATGGCCTTCCAGCTTTGTTAGGCGGTGACTTCCTTGAAGATTTTGATGTTAACTTGAAGTTTGGCAAAGCTTGCATGATCATAGGCAAACACAAGTTTAATCTCTATAGACAAGAAAGCAACAAACTAGCATGAATTCGGCTTGAAAATGCAATAAAGATTCCAGCAGAATCTGAAATTACAGTAAATGCTAAAATAGATGGTACATTTTTTGACTCACAAGGTGTGGTTGAGCCTTACAAAGTGATGCTAAGAAAAGGCTTACTAATCGCAAAAGCTCTTGTTTTGGCTGAACAAACAAACATACCAGTATCATTAATAAACCTGACAGATCAAAATGTTAAGGTTGACAAAAATTTGACAATAGGTAGCATTCAGTCCGTTAGCTCTGTTAGCGAAATTCACGATAAGCCCATAGCAGACAGCCGACCTTGCCAGCTTCCAAGTCACTTACAACCTTTGCTTGATGAAGCTTCAGATAACTTAAGCTATGATCAATTAGAACAGTTGAAAAGCACTCTTTATGAGTTCAGAGACATTTTCACGGATGACAGTGGTCATATTACACAAACTGATAAAGTAGAACATCATATTGATGTAGGTGATTCTAAACCAATAATAATACCACCAAGGCGAGTGCCTTTATCTCAGAAACAAGTAATTGAAGAAGTACAGAAAATGTTAGACCAGGATATAATTAAACCTAGTTCAAGTGCCTGGGCAGCACCCGTTGTACTCATTAAGAAACGTGACAATTCTATTCGCTTCTGTCTAGATTATAGGAAACTAAATTCTGTCACAAAGAAGGATGCTTATCCTCTTCCAAAAATCAATGATGCTCTTGATTCACTCTCAGGATCCAAATATTTTTTGCACAATAGATTTAGCCTCTGGCTACTGGCAAATCAAAATGAGCATTTAGTACACATGTCGGTCATTTTCATTTCAAGGTCATGCCTTTTGGTTTATCAAACTCCCCCGCTACCTTTGGACGTTTAATCGAGTTAGTGCTTAGAGGTATGCAGTGGAAACATTGTCTATGTTACTTAGATGACATAATTTGTTTTGGTCCAGATTTTGAAACAACACTCGAAAATTTAAGACAAGTTTTCATACGTTTTCGGGCAGCAAATCTGAAGCTGAAACCCAAGAAATGTCATCTTTTCAAGAAACAAGTACCATATCTTGGCCACATTGTGTCTGAAGAAGGCATAGCTTGCAATCCAGACAAGATAAAAGACATCAAAAATCGGCCACCACCCAGTAACAAACCCGAACTTTCCCTCTCAATGAACTTACTCAGAAAAAGAGAAAATTCAAATGGACAGAAAGGTGCCAAGCAAGTTTTGAGGAATTAAAAGAAAAGTTAACAGAACCGCCAGTGCTAAGTTTTCCAAAGGAAAATGGCTTGTTTATTTTAGATACTGATGGTTGCAATACAGGCATTGGCTGCGTCTTATCACAACAACAGAATGGTGAAGAAAAAGTAATTTCATATGCTAGCAAATCTCTGAGCAAATCTCAGCAGAAATACTGTACAACCTTTATTGGGCTATTGGCAGTAGTTACATTTGTTAAACACTTTAGGCACTACCTCTTGGGCAGAAAGTTTTTAGTAAGGACTGACCACGCTTCACTCTTATGGCTTAAGAATTTCAAAGAGCCCGAAGGTATGCTCGCCCGTTGGCTTTCAGTCTTAGACACGTATGACTATACTGTGCAGTATCGTAAAGGTAGCTTACACCTTAATGCAGATGCCCTATCTAGGATCCCTAGTAAAAGGAAATGCTGCAAAAGGTCAGACTGCCCAGACTGTGGCATCACATTCACCAATGATACTCATTTGTCTTACAATAGTACACAACAACAGGGTCCAGATTTAGTTGGTGCACTAAGTACACAAGAAACAGGCAATGCTTTGCTTCATTCTGAGACTCACACCATCAAGCAAGCACATGACATGTATAATGAAAATTCAATTCAGCTTAACATGGTGGACATTGAACAGCAAGATATACACACAAATCAAATACCTGTGCTGGGTTCAAATTGGCTTAATACTTACTCAAAAGAGGAACTCCTTAATATGCAATCAAATGATCCAAGCATAGGACCAGTTATAAAGTTCAAACAGGATTCTGGTACAAAACCATATAAAACAAAAATCAATCAGTATAACAATAATGTTAGGACTTTATGGAGTCTTTGTGAGTCCCTTGTTGTCAAGAATGGCCTGTTATGGCGGGAACACGAAAACCAAAGTTTGCGTTTTGTTCCGCCTGAAAAATTAAGGTCTGAAATATTTCAACAGCTACACAGTAACAGAATTGCTGGTCATTTAGGTCGTGACAGGACAATGGCTTCAATAAAGAAAAGGTTTTATTGGTCTGGCTTCACAAACGGCATAAAAAGATGGGTTCAGTCATGTGAAACCTGTGCAAGAAGGAAACCTGGTCCAGGCTGTGGCAAATCGGAACTACAAAAAGACATTTCTTACCAACCCCTCGACCGTATAGCCCTTGATATCTTAGGCCCTTTACCTTGTACTTTAGATGGAAACCTTTATATTTTAGTAGTCAGTGATTACTTTACCAAATTCACAGAGGCTTATGCACTAAAGGACCACACGGCCCTCACTGTTGCAGATACGCTTGTCACCGAATTCATCTGCAGATATGGCATACCCTCCATTATACACAGTGATCAAGGCCAAGAATTTGAATCTATTCTGTTTAAAGAAATGTGCAGACTTTTGGGTATTGAAAAAACAAGAACAGTTCCGTATAATCCTAGATCTGATGGCCTTTCCGAAAGAAATATAAGAACCATTCAAATGATGCTAGCAATGTTTGTTAATGAAAATAGGAATGATTGGGATGACAATCTTCCTTTCATAATGATGGCCTATAGATCAAGCGTCCATGATAGTACAAAATGTTCTCCCAATTGGCTTATGTTCGGCAGAGAAGAGAAAATACAATGTCTGTAGACATAATGTATGGAAATCCTCCGAACAGTCCAAATATTCCTTGTCCATCTCAGTATGTACAATGGTTGAGAAAATCCATGTGCATTACACACCAAAAAGTTGCAGAGCATCTTTATACTGCTGCTTCACGACAGAAACGTTCATACACCAAAGGCCTAAAACCAAGGTCCTTTGATCAAGGCAGTTTAGTATGGAGATGGTATCCTCCTACAGCTAATGCCAAATTAGGTTTAGGTTGGGTTGGTCCATACAAGGTCCTTAAAAAGGTCACAAGTGTAACCTATCAAATAGAACACCAAATGTCCCATAAAAAGGTCGTAGTCCATGCAGATCACTTGAAATTATATCATACCCAATATTTACCTGAAGGGCAAGATCACAATTCTGAGGCTAACAATACTGCTCCTTTATTACAAGACCTATTTTCAGAAGAATCAATCCCTGAAGTAAGTTCTGACCAGTCCGTTACTGAAACTCCTTTTTCGGGAAGGGAAGAGGATTAAGGGAATGATCAGTACATTACTACAACTTCAGAGCAAGCCATTAATATAACGCCTTATAAAACAAGGACCGGGCGTACAGTGAAACCAAAGGTAATATTTTCACCTAGTTAATGCTTTTCATTAACCTAGACATTCTGTAGTTGGTTACTGATTAGACTGAGGCGCTAAGTAACAGTTGTAAATATTTCTTAAAACTCATACCAGGTATAGTGAGTTTATACAGGTTCAGTGTAGTAACTTAGACCTAGTATAGTGAGTTATTCATACTGAATCTTTATTATGTTGTAAATAATCTTGTACGAAAAAAAATTACTAATGTATGTGAAAATATGTTTCATTACATTTACTAGTATAAAGAAAGTCACTGCTTTCTTGATAATTTATGTATGTTTTAATTAATATAAGGGAAAGGGCGGTAGAAAATAATATTCTACAGCGCTATAAATATTAAATTAACAAGGACTTCTCCTCTAGAAGATTATGTTGTACAAAATATATATTGTTTAATAAAGAATGTATTTGATAGAAAACATAAAAAATATCATAAAACATAGTAATCATATGAAGTTTTTATTATGAACACATGTTCATCAATAATGTGCAATTAGTTAACTTCTGATATGTTGAAGGCCAACAACTGACCTTACAAGTAAATATGTAAAAAGTGAAAAGATTTGGCTTAAAATAATTGATTTGTCTGTAAAAAATAGACATTTTCAGTTAAAAATTAGCATAACGTATAAAATGAATATGTTATCTTGGCTTATACTATTGCACTTGCACACACTGACATACAGTGTGTTCACTAATTGTATATAGTAATTTATATAACCACTTCAATACTTAAATGATTGTCAAGTGATTATATTACAAATATCATGTTTTTCTCAGCCTTTAATTTGAGATGATTAAAGCGGGTTCAATCTTTCTCTATCTTAAGATAAGAAAATTTACAATAACCTCCCTGGATTCTGGAAGTGGCTATGCAAACATATCGATGATAAGCATACTTTATAGTAAAACTTATGGCTCAACATTTACCAGATTTGTTCACTAAGAATGCAATTTATGTTTCATTCTATATTGAATTGAAATACTTCTTTATTACAAATGAATTTATATGGACAATATAGTTGTACAGACTTAATTGTGCTATAACAAAGGAAATGTGGATTTCCTGATGTTTGACACATTTTGTCACTTTTACAATTCCTAGAAAATAGTATATTTTCTTTGATGGGATTTATCCTGGAAAATTTATATTGTCCGGTTCCAGGATATACTTTTTATTTGTGTTTAACTTATTTCAGTCACAATATAGATCTTTGAAAATTTATGTGAACATTTAATTACATATCACTGCGATGAAATGTATGGTTATACTGTTAAACTGTCAACATATAATCCATATATTTTCCTGCATCTACGGGAATTAATTATCCTGGACATTTCATTGTTTGGTTGTAGGACGTACTGTTTTCTCAATATAAAAATTCATATAATATATTTCACTAAAAGTTAACGATGCAAAAACACATGTTATTTCTTGGTGTCATTGTAAAGTACGGACAATTTTTAAAATAATGAAAGTAGTGTTGAAAAAGGACTAACAATGACAGTTTGAATTACTGTTTTATCCATTTATCAATCGTTCAATCAATCAAGCAGTCAATCAATCAATCTCTCTGTTAAACCGCTGTAAATCATTTAACAACTTACTATCAGTCAAGTAAAACATGCATGTCCATCTGTCCATACATTACGGGTCGTTTTTAGCCATTATAAAAACACTACTTTAATGTTGGAAAATGCCTTTATATTATTTCAGTATGGCTGAATTACAGGAGCTTCTGTGAGATAATCAGGAAATAGAAGATTTTGTAATACAAGAAAGGCTTGTGCGGCCTAATAATCCTACTTCATGTCCTGTAGAAGCATGTGGTGCAAACAATTATGCAAGTTTCCAATGCTTCTTCCGGCACTGGAATCAAGTACATCTTCCAACGAAAACATCGTATACTTGCCCTGTTTGCGCACGCAAACTTTGGCATAAAGATTATGCAGCAAGGCATCTCAGTAAAAAACACAATTTTGGCCCCCCACATCACTTTCAAACCGAGGAAGAAGCCAACAAGATTTACATCAACCCTAATGGAGTTCTTCCGTACCGGGTTGACCACCGAGAGAGACTGGCAAGAAAGCGCCGCCAGGCACCCACACCCGGAGAGGCACTCGTGACCCCGGCGGCTGACTGCCGAGACGAAGTTATCCAATTTGACGATTATGGAAAGACTCTTGGAAAGAAATACAAAACGAAATGAACATTTGAATTTAATACAGAATAATGTGATTTAACCAGGTTTTTAGGTTGTTATAGACGTTCTAAAAGTTTAATTATGTATTAAAGATGACATGTCGTAGCAAATTATTTTGACATGTGTTTCAAGCTGACAAAATATAGTTAAATTTGTGTTGTCAATCTAAAGTTTTATGTTTCAATGAGTAATTATTGTCTAACTATATCCAATTTGGTATTTGTTATTTGGTCTGGAAGTTTATTCAAAATTTTGAAATTTAGTACTCGGTGAAATTTATGTTAAAATTCATATGTCGAAGCTGATGTTTAATAAGTATTGTTTTTATTTTTAGGTAGTAACAGATCGTGCTCTTAACTTTAAAATTTCCGGTTTTGTTTATTCTGTATCTAGTAAACATAATAAAGGCTATGTAAACATAATAAAGGCTATTTCACTTACGGTGTCAAATAATCTTCACGCATTTCTGTAGTACAATGTTGTATTTCCATTTCATGGTAAACTTTTATTGTTGTTTTCTTTTTAAGAAAAAGCAAGTCTAATGTTTTTATTACTGTGCAAAATATGTTAAAACTGTAGATCTTAATCTATACAATTTCCATGAACTGATTGAGTTATGCGCGTGTGGACTGGCCGTTCCGCTAACGAAATCAGTTTCTGCATTTTGTTGTTAGATGTAACATTATTTTGGATACTGTATTTATGAAAAAAAAACTACTTATAAAATTTTCTAACAAGTTATATTTGTAACTTTAATTACTGAATCAATATTTTATCATATTTTCAGCCATACTTTTGTTTCTTTAGAAAATATTAGCTACTTATGTTCAACATTCAATATTGTTTAACTAAACTTTTGCAGTTTCGAGTAAAATTACATGTAATTTGTTTACATTCCTGCCTTTTTTTAGTAACAATGATCGCAAAATTGTAATTTTGTTCTTTTAGGGAAGATGGAGTGTGGCAGGAACGGTTAATTCTGTATTTAAAGATAATAAACTATGCTTATTTTGATTTAATATAAAGCATTTCTATCCCTTAAGTGAAAAGTTGACAGTACTTGCTGAAATTTGATTTATCACAAAATTCACTTGTTTTACAGCACAGATTTATATGTATAATTACTGAAGCATTTAAGTTTTACACTGACCACTTTATTTGAATGTGGGCTGTTCATCATTATCTTAGCCTATCTCTAGTTAATCCCTCTACTGTTACAGTACCTTTATCGGTTTAATTTGTACTATATAAATACTTTATATATACCCCTTGTGTGTTACTGAATATCTGAGCATGAAATTCTCATGCTTTTGGGCTATGCCAGGGTATATATAGAGCAATATTTTTCATTTTAGTTCGCTAGTTCACAGACACTCGCAAGGTAACTTCTACCTTTTGTCAGAGCTTAGCCACTTCTAGAAATAAATAAGGGATATTTTTATTTTTCGATCTGGGTGTTCTAAATTCAAAAAGCTAAAACTTTCCCCACTATTTTGGCCATGTTACTATTGGGTTTTTTTACACTATAAATTTTGCTAGCCATATACATGTATTGTTGGTTACATCAGGTCTATACTTTTGATAAAATGCTGTGATTTGGTACTGTAATGAATAAAAGCTGATTGAACCCAGTTGATCCTTTCTTGTACTTTTACCTAAGTATGCAGTAATATATAACAGAGAACCTGGGAGATAACAGGATTTAATTGAGTACTGACTGATCTGTTAAAGTGTTGACAGTCCTGTTACAGTCATTAGAAACAGTAATAAAAATAATTATTGTCGGTCTCTAACCTATGTTGGAAAATAATTGGTGGTCTCTAACCAGATAGAAATTCAGTCGAAAAACGGTATCGTGCGGAATTTATTCTATGTTCAACATCCGGTTTCAATTTCGCGGGTTATGGTATTTTTATTTTTCATGTTTGTTTGTTTTTTTCATTTTATATCTTCATTTAATGTATTGGAAGTAGTTTGTACCTGATCGTGGATATTGTTTTAAAAGCCTGATTTTACTTATAACTGAACTGTGTACATACTTTAGTAACATAATCGTATATCTGTGAGCTGAGACCGGTCCGGTCACAAAGTGACAAACTCACAAAGCCAAAGGAGGATAAAATGCACTTTACCTGTCCTTGCATAGGAAAGTGTTGGAATATGTGTTATTTGGGTTATTGTGGTAATTGTACTTGGTGGATAGAAATACTTAAATTAAACTTACAAGGTGGAATCTTGTTGTGTGTCATGCATACTTACTAGGTACTCCGGGAAATGAAAAGTAGTTTACTTTTATATTTGTTGAAATACTGCAGTTTTTTGTCAATTTGACAGCTCTACTTTCACTTTCATTTTGCAAGTTTTGCATTTTATTGAAATGTACATGGTTTGTAAATACTTTGGAAAAAGAAGTTTGATATCTTCTACAAAATAGAATATGAACAGTCAAAGCACGTACATGATATAAGACAAAATGTATTGTTCAAAATGGTATAACCTGTCTTGAAAGTTTCTTCTACTTATTATGAATGTTTTGGTGTATTCTATACCAGAAGAATACCAGAAGACGTGATTTATCCATAACGTCGATATGGTCAATGCAATTCGGGACCATAGCCAAATAATACTGTTCGGCAACACCAGCAAGGTCTTTCCCCGCTGCCCGCTCCAACGGAAATCACTCTTGCTGTGTGCAGGCTATAGTCCCATAGGCCGTACCAGACTGTACGGGGGCACTAGAGGGTGCTGGCATGTGTATGAGCTTAGTCTCCTCCTTTATACCCCCCCCCCACCTCCACAAAAATCAATTTTCCCCAATCTATAATATTTATGTTTCAGGGATTGAATTTAGCGGTCACTAACTCGTGAAGTACGATAAGAATCAGAAGCTGTGAGTAGGAAATTATGGCAATTGAATATTTTCGCGATCATGTTTGAAAATTGAGGAATTCGCTCAAACTGTACTTTGCTCTCTAATAGCTCCTTTGTGTAGTTATTTTACCGATAATCACGTGACTGCTTGTAGATGCTTGCCGCTGTTAACAAATGTTATTATCAGATATCTAAGTAAGCGTCTAGACGGTATTTGTTTTCGTTTTATGAAAATGGAGAGGAAAATTATAAGTTTCTTTAGGCGAAAAAGGCCCATGGAGACCAAAAATGCTAGCAACACCATGGGCATTTACATGAAAGAACCTAAAACTTCAGAGTCCAGCTAAAAGTCTAAAGAATCATCGAGTACTTGGTTCATACTTGTATGTGCAACGCAATTGCAATGGGGGTTTCTGTAACTATAAGAAAAACCGCGGACAGTCTTAAAAAATAATTTTGAATACATGTAGAAAATGGATAAAATAAGAAAGACAATTGTTTAATCCCCAGCGTTACGTTAATACCGATGTACTGAATGTGATGATTACGAAAAACGGCTGCATATTATTACAAAACTAAGCCTGTTGTTTTGATTTTTTATTCACTCAAGTGTTCGTGTCATCCGCCTAATTGGTGCAAACTTAAACGGTTTGCCTAATTGTCACATGTCTGTATTCAAACTTTAACAAAGGCGATACGCAAACAAGTAAGCTAGCAGACAATTATTGATTTTTGTCACAGTTGTCATGGCAAAGGTGTTAAAATACATAGGTACATTTAGTTTTAATGCTGGTTTTAAATAACATCCGCAGACTCGTTTTTTTTTTACCCCCTAAAATTTGGGAGCCAATATCATACCGCGTTATAACGAATACCGCAGTATATCGAGTAGCGTTATAACGGGTTTAGAGTGTAGTAAGAATGTGTTTAAGCACTTTCTCATACACTTGTTTCACATTGTACAACCTCTTTAACATACTGCCAATACAAAATTGTCCATAATTTGGTCAATGATGGAAGTTTTTTCAGAATGTAGATCGGGAATTTTTGCACTGATTTTGGGAAAATACATGCTTTTTAGCATTGGGAATATAGCCCAATAATGGCTATAAAAATGGCCGGAAGAAAAAACCTGCTTAGTTCAATTATTTATTATTATTATACCAGATATTTATCAACCAACAAAGAATTTCCACCAGTTTCATTTTCAGAAATTTGTGGGTGTTTTTGTAGCTAAAATTAAATACGGCTTAGCAACTTGAAAACAACAAAATCCGCAAGGACAGGACTGAGGTAAAAAAAAAAAAGAGAGAGATTCATGGGGTACTCGGGCATTATCATTGCTAAGTCTGGCTCATCCACACTGTTGGTTGAAAAAATGGTGCAAGGGCTGCCTTGTGTTTTCTTTAATGTCATCAGCAAATTCTGAATATTTTAGTATATAGACCTACAGTGACCCAGAGACAGTGTGTTTTCGGGCGAATCAGTTTATCTTGAAAGCTAGCTGGCCCGTAAGGCCACTCAAAATTCAGTGGTTGTCAATCTATGACAACATATTAAGTTGCCTATTATATAAACATTGTCTGAAATTAATTGCATTAAAATTAGAAGATCACTTTTCTGAAAATACAACGATACACTGGTGACTACATTTTGAGACATTACATCCGACCTATGACACAAAAGCTTAGGATGATGATGACCTTATTGATTATCTTGGGAGACAATAATTATTATCTTATAACTTCAGCAAATAACTTCTCTTGCAGAAAAAAAACATTTCACATCCAATTTTAATTAAAACATTTTTTCTGATCTGTAATAAAGCTACTTACTTCGGATTTTCGTAAATCCTACATTTACACTTACAGTATTTAAAAAATTATTGTCTCCTGTTAGGTTACACAGCTGATAACTCTTGCACATTTTGATGAATAGCCTGAAATAAACACAGACACATGGCAGCTAAACTTAAAAGGGAAAGTGTCCGCAAATTTTCCTTTATTGATTTTTGGCATTACTCAGAGCTGCAGATAACTTTTTGCATCAATTGGGTGTAATACCCAACCTTTTTATGCCCCCGAAGGGAGGCATATAGTTTTTGAACCGTCTGTCGGTCTGTCAGCATTTTTCGTGTCCGGTCCATATCTTTGTCATCGATGGATGGATTTACAAATAACTTGGCATGAATGTGTACCACAGTAAGACAACGTGTTGCGCGCAAGACCCAGGTCCGCAGCTCAAAGGTCAAGGTCACACTTAGACCTTAAAGGATAGTGCATTGATGGGCATGTCCAGTCCATATCTTTGTCATCGATGGATGGATTTTCAAATAACTGGGCATGAATGTGTACCACAGTAATACGACGTGTCACGCGCAAGACCCAGGTCCGTAGCTCAAAGGTCAAGGTCACACTTAGACATTAAAGGATAGAGCATTGATGGGCGTGTCCAGTCCATATCTTTGTCATCAATGGATGGATTTTCAAATAACTGGGCATGATTGTGTACCACAGTAAGACGACGTGTCGCGCGCAAGGCCCAGGTCCATGCCTCAAAGGTCAAGGTCACACTTAGACATTAAGGGATAGTGCATTGATGGGCGTGTCCGGTCCATATCTTTGTCATCGATGGATGGATTTTCAAATAACTTGGCATGAATGTGTACCACAGTAAGACGACGTGTCGCGCGCAAGACCCAGGTCCGTACCTCAAAGGTCAAGGTCACACTTAGACATTAAGGGATAGTGCATTGATGGGCGTGTCCGGTCCATATCTTTGTCATTCATGCATGGATTTTAAAATAATTACGCATGAATGTGTGACACAGTAAGACGACGTGTCGCGTGCAAGACCCAGCTCCGTAGGTCAAAGGTCCTAAACTCTAACATCGGCCATAACTATTCATTTAAAGTGCCATCGGGGGCATGTGTCATCCTATGGAGACAGCTCTTGTTTCAAAATAACTGGGTATCCTTATATTCAGCTGGGTAAAATCAGTGTTGCCCCTTAAGCACGGTTGTGAAAGTTTTGCTGCTTATCAGGACTTTTTCCATGTTTTCTTGTATGCTAAGTTTTGTTTTTAATTGGGTATTTACTTATTTTTACTGCATATTTATGCAATCTATGCTGGTTATCTGGAGCTCTGATTACTTTTTGATGTGGGATGATAGTTAACCGGTTTGACATTGCAAGGTGACTGAAGAATGTAATTTGACTTAATTCTACTGAAGATATATTTTCCAAGTGTATAAAATGTACAGTAGATTAATGTTTTTATGTAGTTGAAGAACTGTAAGTTTGTGTCTTATTTTCTTTTTAAAAAAAAACAACAAAAAACAAAATTAATGGAAATGAAAGACTTACATTAGGCCTTTTATTTTTGATCTTTCGGTTTACGGAACCGCCGCTCAAAAAAACGTGTTTTCAGAAGAAAAAAAAATTGGAAAAACGTGATTTTTTAGCTCGACTATTCAAAGAATAGTAGAGCTATTGGACTCACCCATGCGTCGGCGTCCCGATTTGGTTAAGGTTTTGTATGTAAGCTGATATCTCAGTAACCACTTGTGGGAATGGATTGAAACTTCACACACTTAATCACTGTGATAAACTGACCTACACTGCAAAGGTTCCATAACTCTATTTTGCTTTTTTACAAAATTATGCCCCTTTTTCGACTTAGAAATTCTTGGTTAAGGTTTTGTATGTAAGCTGGTATCTCAGTAACCACTTGATGTGGGAATGGATTGAAACTTCACACACTTATTCACTGTGATAAACTGACCTACATTGCACAGGTTCCATAACTCTATTTTGCTTTTTTACAAAATTATGCCCCTTTTTCGACTTAGAAATTCTTGGTTAAGGTTTTGTATGTAAGCTGGTATCTCAGTACCCACTAATGGGAATGGATTGAAACTTCACACACTGTTCACTGTCATGATCTGACATGCACTGTGCAGGTCCAATAACTCCACTTTGCATTTTTTTCAAAATTATGCTCCTTTTTCGACTTAGCAGTTTTTGGTCAAGTTTTTGTATGTCAGCTGGTATTTCAGTATCCACCTATGGGAAAGGTTTGAGACTTCACGCACTTGTTCACTTTATGAGCTGATAAGCACTGTGCAGGTTCCATAACCCTTTTTCCCATTTTTACAAAATTATGCCCCTTTTTCGACTTTCGTATTAATTCAATTGACAAGGCTGTTGAATAGTCGAGCGTTGCTGTCCTCCGACAGCTCTTGTTTATTTCCTCCGCTATGACATGAAAGCTTGCAGAAGAAAAAATGCATCGCGTATTCCAAAAAGAAAAAAAAAGTCTCGTTCTTCGAATATCCGTCACGGCGAACGAGTCAAATCAACATTAGGAATTCCTATAATTCTATTTTTAAACTTCATATCTTATGCATGGCGTAAACGTCCAATTAAAACTTCCGATATATACTGCGCCCAATCATCATGCTTGTTACGCAATTTACGAAACGTTTAAAAATGGCTGCGCCCAGGCTGTATTATTTCCAAAGTTTTAAAGCAATTTTAATGAAAATGCAAGAACATTCAAAGTTGCGACGTAGTGCTTTCCTGAAAAAATGGCCAATTGTCGGTGAAATGCAGTCTGTATTTAGTATACAACTACGTTTATGGTAACTGTCTTTCCAATAGCGCAATGCTTATTACGGTGATTCTATGCACTGCTTATTACGCGAACTTGAAAGCATTTTTTCCCGAAAAATATCATTTAAATACACAATGATGACAGTACTTTTGTTTGATGATATAAACTGGTACAGGGGACATTAAAACTGTGTAATTGTAAGGCCCGGTAAGCAAACGTTTAGCCTGTACAGCTTTTTGGCGTCCGGTAACCTATTTGTTTATAAGTTATGAATTACGTATTTTTAATGAAATTATTGTACGTTATTAACATCAGATTAATGTTGATTATAGATGTAATTACTGTCTTTTCCAATGTAGCTGTGCAGTAGATGCGGCAACACAAATATTGACTAACAGAATTTTCAGAGATCATTGCAAAGATGAACTGTTGTGTTACATTAGGCCTATTCATAAAATAAATTAACAAATATACCAAGAAAAACCATATGAGGAAAGGCAATGCTTCCAGTTAACAGACATAGGCTAGGTATCTGTTTACCAGATGGCTAGACACTTCCTATTCCTAACACTTAAAAAGATAATTGCTTATTAGGCACAGTGCAGTGTATGTTGTCATATAGCTGTACCCCTAAGTTTCAGACTCTGACTGGGTCCATAAACTGCCAAGATGCTTGAAAGCTGCTGAGTGTAAAATCATATATCCATGGGTTTAAGATCTGACAGTGTTGTTCAAATGTGGGGAATATTAGATTCTTCCATCTGTTGTTTTAACAGAAGGTATTAATTTCAGTCAGTGTTTAACATATGACTTCTATGTCGACCTCCAATCATTTAGTTTGTGAGAATATATGCAGTTTTTATGTATAGTACAGTCCTTTCAAGAAAAATGTTACAGCTACCTGCCTGCTGTATATTAATGTAATTTCACAGAAATACCAAGACAAAATTTTTTCTCAAGTGCTATTTACAAGCCCCAAGGCTCATTTTTAATCAAATATAACCAAGGTCACAGGTAATATTTGCAGGAAAAAGCATCAAAAGTGGGAAAGAAGATTATAACATGCAGCCTGTGTGATGTTATGTAGAATTTACCCATATTCCTTTCAAAAGGGCCGTTTCCTACGGAGAAAAAAAAATTCTGATTCTGTTTTTTAATTTTATTTTTTTTCCTACGACCATGTGTCATCCTGGCGGTTCGTAAACCAAAAAATAAAAAAATAATGGCCTTATAGAGACAATAGTTTGCCCTGAAGTCAAAATAGTTGTTTGCTAAATTGCTTCCATTTCTTTTTAGATCTTATTAACATATGGGGGAATACATTATAAGTCACTTCACATAGATAAAACAATGCTTTTATCAGATTTTTAAACAGCTGTGACAGATATGCTGCAAACAGCCGAGTGTGTTTTTTTAACCTTCTATCCAATGCCCCTTAATTTTAGAACACAATTTTTTAATACTTTCTTTTAATGAAGTCTTTACACAGTCATTTTCTTCTTTTCTGTATATATATATATATATATATATGTTGTTTTGTTAAAAAGAAGTAATGAGAACATATTCAGTGTTGGGATGCGTCTTATATACATATCCAAAGTTGTATATGGTTGCTGAAATAGGATCCTTCACAAAGTTTGAGCACAGCCTAGAACAAGAAGCGCTTAAGAATAGAAAGTAGGAGTCATATTCCACAAGTTTTTGTTAATGAATTGTAAAGCTCTTCCTTTCAAATGATAATATTGGTACATTGAATTTGACGTACTTATCATTTGCTATTTTAGAGGTAAAGAATCCGCAAGGATGAAACCGAACGAGGATAGAACAGAGGTTTTCCCTGGAATGGTTAAATATGGAGGCTGTTCTGGGTCGGTTGGCTCAGTGAAGTGGAAAACGGGTGCCATTGTTATTGACAAAGATGACAAGCTTGGATGGAAAATTAAAATGATGTTAGACTGTTCAGAGAATCCTATATTAAACTATCCAGTGAGTATAGATGACATAAATGCGGTGTTCCCACTGGCATTTAAAGTTGGGGGGTGAAAACTAAGATTTTCTTGCACTTTTGCACCCCCTCATTAAGAGATATATAACAGCTATCTCCGAAACTGGGGGGTGCAAAGTACCATTCTAGGGTTAATTGGGTGTTTTTGGGAACACTGAAATGCCTTTTAAATTAAATAAGTTTATCTAGCAGAATTATTAATGAAAGTGTAACATGTTAAACCATACAAAGTTTTTATACGCCCGAAGGGACATATTATGTTATGCTGTCCGTCCGTCTGTCCGTTAGAAACTTGACTCAAATGTTCACCACACTGAGATGATGTGCAGGGGGCATGTTTTGGATGTCTCACTTCAAGGTCAAGGTCACACTTAGGGTTCGAAGGTCATATGAGTGTGTTTCGTGTCTGCTCTGTAACTCTTGAACTGCTTGAAGGATTTCGAAGAAACTTGGCACAGATGTTCACCACACTGAGATGATGTGCAGAGGGCTTGTTTCGGATGACCAGCTTCAAGGTCAAGGTCACACTTAGGAGTCAAAAGGTCATATATGACTTTGCTGTGTCCGCTCTCTAACTCTTGAACTGCTTGAAGGATTTCAAAGAAATTTGGCACAAGTGTTCGCTACACTGAGGCGACCTGCAGAGCGCATGTACTGGATGACTTGCTCCAAGGTCAAGGTCACACTTAGGGGTCAAAGGTCATATATGACTTTGCTTTATGTATACTGCTTTGCATTGCAGTGCTCTTGTTTTTATTTGGCAAATCCCTTTTTAGCTCATCTGATTTTTTGAAAAAAAATGATGAGTTATTGTCATCACTTGAGCGGTTGTCGGCGTCGGCGTCGGCGTCTGCGTCGGCGTTGCCTGGTTAAGTTTTATGTTTAGGTCAGCTTTTCTCCTAAACTATCAGAGCTATTGCTTTGAAACTTGGAATACTTGTTCACCATCATAAGCTGACCCTGTATAGCAAGAAACATAACTCCATCTTGCTTTTTGCAAGATTTATGGCCCCTTTTGTACTTAGAAAATATCAGATTTCTTGGTTAAGTTTTATGTTTAGGTCAACTTTTCTCCTAAACTATCAAAGCTTTTGCTTTGAAACTTGGAATACTTGTTCACCATCATAAGCAGACCCTGTACATCAAGAAACATAACTCCATCTTGCTTTTTGCAAGAATTATTGCCCCTTTTGGACTTAGAAAATCAGTTTTCTTGGTTAAGTTTTATGTTTAGGTCAGCTTTTATCCTAAACTATCAAAGCTATTCCTTTAAAACTTGCAACACTTGTTCACCATCATAAGCTGACCCTGTACAGCAAGAAACATAACTCCATCCTGCTTTTTGCAAGATTTATGGCCCCTTTTGGACTTAGAAAATATCAGATTTCTTGGTTAAGTTTTATGTTTAGGTCAACTTTTTCTCTTAAACTATCAAAGCTATTGCTTTTAAACTTGCAACTCTTGTTCACCATCATAAGCTGACCCTGTACAGCAAGCAACATAACTCCATCCTGCTTTTTGCAATAATTATTGCCCCTTTTGGACTTAGAAAAATCATTTTCTTGGTTGAATATTATGTTTAAGTCAACTTTTCTCATTAACTATCAAAGCTACTGCTTTAAAACTTGCAACAGTTTTTCACCATCATAAGTGGACACTGTACATTAAGAAACATAACTCTATCCTGCTTTTTGCAAGAGTGATGGCCCTTTTTAGACTTAGAAAATCATGGGTAGGACAATATTTCTATTATACAAAAAAAATCAGATGAGCGTCAGCACCCGCAAGGCGGTGCTCTTGTTTGTTCTCTTACAATAAATTTTTTATGAATTACTTCCCTTTTTTATTACTAAAAGTAGCTTATTTTGATTCTTTTTATTATTGGCCGGAGGGAAAAACCGAGACCACTTTTCTGTGGTACAACATGGATGGTACACTCAATTTTTAGATGTTTTTGTACCCCCCCGACAACAAAGTTGTAAGGGGGGGGGGGGTGTATACTGGTTTCAGGTTGTCTGTCTGTCCGTAGACACAATCTTGTGCGCACCATCTCTCCTCATCCACTTGACACAATTTAATGAAACTTCACACAAGTGATCAGTAACAACAGTAGTTGTGCATGGGGCATGTTAAGTTCTTTCAGAAAAAAAAACATTGCAGAGTTATGGGACTTTGTTTTTTGTTACTATACTATATACATAGACACAATCTTGTGCGCACCATCTCTCCTCATCCACTTGACACAATTTAATGAAACTTCACACAAGTGATCAGTAACAACAGTAGTTGTGCATGGGGCATGTTAGGTTCTTTCAGAAAAAATTTTTGCAGAGTTACGGGACTTTGTTACTATACTATATACATAGACACAATCTTGTGCGCACCGTCTCTCCTCATCCCCTTGACACAATTTAATGCAGGTTTTTTTTTTACAACTGGGGGAAGGGGCCCCAGCCTGTCATTGGGGGAAGAAAATAGCGCGCGATGAGCAGTTTTGGGGGATTTTTTCACTCGGGGGCGGGGGGGGGGGAATTTACAATTATACATAATAAACACTTTAAACTATGTTTTTATTACATATTCCTGCAACTTTTAGCAACTATATACACTGTCACTTAGCAATAGATGGACTTGCACTGATGTTCACTTATCATTGTAACAAGGTGGGTGGGGAGAGTTGAAATGCTCAATTAAGCCCTATACAAGAAAGAAATCATTGAATGTTTAAAGGTCACATGTTTTTATTCACAAAAAATGCTTCAAAATAAGAATTGCTTTTGCAGGAGTCATCATTTTATTATTAAATGCATACTTTTGTTGGCTTTTTATTTCGATTGTACTAGAAAATCTTGTAAGAAAGGGTAAAGAAGTCCGAAAATCACGATCGCGAAAACATGTGACAAATATGAAAAAATGAGTATAGATGACATAAATGCGGTGTATAGTTGCTAAAAGTTGCAGGAATATGTAATAAAAACATAGTTTAAAGTGTTTATTATGTATAATTGGTGTATAGTTGCTAAAAGTTGCAGGAATATGTAATAAAAACATAGTTTAAAGTGTTTATTATGTATAATTGATACAATTATACATAATAAACACTTTAAACTATGTTTTTATACAATTATACATAATAAACACTTTAAACTATGTTTTTATTACATATTCCTGCAACTTTTAGCAACTATACACACTGTCACTTAGCAATAGATGGACTTGCACTGATGTTCACTTATCATTGTAACAAGGTGGGTGGGGAGAGTTGAAATGCTCAATTAAGCCCTATACAAGAAAGAAATCATTGAATGTTTAAAGGTCACATGTTTTTATTCACAAAAAATGCTTCAAAATAAGAATTGCTTTTGCAGGAGTCATCATTTTATTATTAAATGCATACTTTTGTTGGCTTTTTATTTCGATTGTACTAGAAAATCTTGTAAGAAAGGGTAAAGAAGTCCGAAAATCACGATCGCGAAAACATGTGACAAATATGAAAAAATGAAAGCAAACATTTAAAATTCTTGATAAAATACCCATTTTAAATTTCATCTTTTCACCAAAACTATTCCATACTTATAGTATCTGATTATTTAAAACATTTATATTTTATTTTGTCCTAGCAAAATACCTCGGCAAAGATAATAAATTTGCGTATCGGCCGACCGGCTTATTTAATCGAATCAAGCACAAAAAATAATTACTTTAAATTGGCAACACATATTACACAATACAGCATAAGCTGTTACCGCTAACTAACAAGAGGTACAAAGTAATAATAATCTGATGCTGCATTGTTTATCAATCAACTATTACATACTGATGATAACCACGTGTCAGTCGGCGCGTGGTGTGATTGACATCTGTCAGTAGCTAATTAACATACGACGCTCCGCCTACTGCCATACTTACGCTGGTGTCGACAAACAGTATTGAAGTTCACTGGGATTTTAACTGACAAGCGGCAGAGCTTTCAAACTCGTTACGCATCAAAGAGTATTACCACGAGACAAGCAGATGCACACGGCATATCATGTGCGGGTCAGATATGAGTTTTTATCGATTTGCGGGTCAAAACCGGAACCTCGGGTCCACTGAACGCTCTTCTACAACATTTTTCTACTATTTCTAAAGGTTTTCACACCCATTGAAAATTGTGAAAGACCGTCTGCAATTGTAAACGGGTCCTATATTATATAAAGAAAAATCGCTTGGAGTAATCTCCCTTGCTTTGTTTACGATTTCGGAGGGGGGAATTTCGGACGTAGGGGAATTTCGGACTGCGGTAGGGGAAATTCTTGGCTGTGGGGGAAATCCTCGGCTGGGGGACGAGGCCGATATTCGGCTTCTGCTATAGAATTAAAAAAAACCTGTAATGAAACTTCACACTTGTAAGTGATCAGTAACAACAGTAGTTGTGCATGGGGCATGTTAGGTTCTTTCAACGACAAAAATTACAGAGTTATGGGACTTTGTTTCTTGTTAACATACTATGTACATACAGTCTGCATATGCAGTCTTGTGCACGCCTAATCTTCTGAACCCTTGCATACAATTTAATGAAACTTCACACAAGTGATCAGCACCAACCCTAGTTGTGCATGGTGCATAGTTATGGGACTTTGTTTTTTGTTACTATACTGTATACATGCAGTCTATATACATACAGTCCACATAATTATGCAATCTTGTGTGCGTCAAATTGCAATGTACTGTGTCAGTGCATGCGGGGGGTACATTCATCACCTTTAGTGATAGCTCTAGTTTGAAATGACTTTACCTGGTAAGAATTGTTTTTTGGTTTTTTTTTTGGACTTAGAAATTTTTTTTTGATTTCTTCTTTTTGTTGTTCCTGTCCTTTTGGCTTCAACAGTCAAGTTCTTTAAATTTTGCTCCCATCCTCTGATGTAACCCTTCGGGCATATATTGCCCCGCTTGACGGCGTTCTTGATAAGTCAAATACAGAAATTCTGTTGTTAAGTGTGATTAGGAAAGCTGTATTCATTAAAATCCTGATGATGTTTTGACTTCATGTAATTTAAATTCTAACACGTGTTAAATGTTTTGATCGCAATTAAAAATATATTTAAAAAAGTTGTGCAATCAGTCAAATTCCAGTAAGCAAACAGAATGAGTTTATTTTAAAGGTTTCCTGTATGTCATTGATGTTGATCCAAATTAAGGTAGCTGCGAAAAGGCAGTTTTTTTTTCAGGAGACAATTAAAACTCATGTACTCCCTTATAACAAGGCCTGGTCCTTTGGAACAAAGGTCACTTGACCTAGTTTTAAATGGTGTTTTATTTCCAACAGAGCTTCTTATCATTAGCTTTTAGTTACATGACTTAAATGCACTTACAAGTTACAAGGTTTTTAATCTTAACAGTATACAAATCTGCCAATCACATAAATTGTAAGCCCTTATTCATGTTATTCACTTGTTTCTTAAAGGTATTTAGTATTAGAAAACTTTATGGTTCAATAATGACTACAAAATGGTGGCTTTCAAGTTGCTTAAAACCAGTTAACAACTGACTGGTACTTAGTCAAGTATGACAAAATTTATTTACATAAAAGTTTAGTATTTTAGGGACTTCTTAAAAATGATCTCAGGTAGCATAAACTCTGGCCTGGAAATTTCTTACTTTTTACTATCTGCAAATTGACATCCTAGGGAAATCTGTTTTCTGACCGTAGGGCCACCTGTATTACACTTGAAGTGTTAGACGCTAACTGTTCCAAGCGAGCAGTCCACAGGACTCCCAACCTTGAAAATCAAAGAGTCTGGTTGTAAAATAAGGAGTCCAAATCAACAATGACCATTTTATATTTAATTCTCTGCAGGCTTGTCTCTCAAAATTTTGTTCAAATGGGGGCACTTGGACCCTTTTAGGGGCTGCTAGAGCTAAAATTCAAAATACCATTCTCTCCCTCTTACTTTTATATGCTTTTTGTTTTTCTTTTCTCTGTTTTCTGTTTCTTTGATGGTGGTTGATACCCTGTTAAAAAACGCTCCATTTCAGTACCAGAGTTATTAAACTGACAGTTCATTATTGATTTTGACCTTAATGTTTTGTTTATGCCGGCAAGGCAGACTGGTTTATTTTACCTATTGCATAACGCAGCAGTGTTTCATAAGCGCCTGCGCAATCAGAGTGGAATTCCAAAAACAAGTCTATGTAATCAGACCGTTTATTTTCATGTATTTGTAGACCTGTGCGAGAACGCTCGAGAGAAATTGATGTTTTCAGATAGATTTAGTTTTGGATTACTGCACTTTCAAGGAGTCCAACAGACTCCCTGGGCTCAAAATCAGTGAGTCTGATGTGAATTTTAAAGAGTCTCAGACTCCCATTAGTGTCGAACACTGCGGGTGTACGATGAAGAACAATAACTTCGGCTACATAAACATGGATAGTGATATTTTCTAAAATAGGTCATTAGATGGGAAACTAAAATGTAAATGAAACAAAAATTGTGCCAAATCGTCCTTTTTACCAGCAATCTCAAAATATGTTTGAAAAATGTTTGTTTTTTACAGCTCACTGCAGACACCTTGAAGAAACATGTTTGTAAAGATACAATATTAATTGATGTGAAGAGGACGAAAGCTGACAAGGATTTGATATCTTTTTACCTGAAGGCGAATGATAAACGTGCAGCAAAACATATAGAGGCTTTGTGTATCGAAGTGCTGACAAAGAACACAGCTGGTAAATTCTGTTGTATTTCTTTTAGAATCAGTTTTTTTCCCTTAAAAGTCTAGTCAAAAAGTGTACTTTCCCTATGGAGGGTCTGTCTGGCTGTGTGATTAGGATTGCTGTTATCAAATCAATTGCCCCTTACTAGTGTGGATTGGAAAGCTCACTCACAGTGTAGAAATTCTTCATGTGAAGCGATGCAGCTGTCTTACAGAGGGTTGGTGGTGCTACCCAGGTACCGGCCTATGCCTGTAACAATGCTTGGAGGGCCTCCTGTGGTCTTCCTTCACTGATGGGGCAATGAAATGAATGGTCAGACTCAGAGCCCATACAGACAAGTATAATTTCACCATATTTTTTACTTATTTCTGTTTTGCGGACAAGTAAGTCAGAATCAGATTTCACCACCCCTGCATGAACAACAGTTTTAAAAAGTTGCTACATGACCCGCACTCTAAACGTAGTCAATACTTCCTTTAACAACTTGGTCTTGTTTCTTTCCCTGTACGACCACATCAGATTCTTGTCAGTTCAGATCTGTTGTATTAAACTGGTAAAATTTGAAATCAAACAATTTACGAAGAATTATTTTCTTTCAGCACCTACCAGCAACTCAGAAGTTTGTATCAATTCAACACCTGCAAAGTCAAGCCTATTTACACATGTTGGTAATTCACCACCAGTGGTGAAAATAGAAAAAGAAAATTGTTCACAAGTGTTTACAAGGTAAAAAACACACTTCTGGGTTTTCTTTTTCATTTCTTTTAGAATTTAGAATTATTTATTTAAATGGATTATAAACTGAGAGAAATTAATAAAATTGAATGGCAACTGCACAAAACTTACTTAAAAAGCTTATTTATTTAATATACACATTTACAGTTGGAATTAATTTTTTAGTTTCATTTCTATTATCCCAATTTGATGTTAGTTCTTAGTCTAGACATTCAAATAGTGTTAGAATCCTTACTAATGTTTGTGCTTATATTTGGGTAGTTAGTGAAGGTTTAAAGTGTTTTTAAGATCATTAAGCAGTTAAAATTAAAAGTTACATTGGCAGTTTATTTCTGACAGGTTACCATGGGGGCATACGTTTCACAATGAGCTCTTGTTTCAATTCAGAATTTAAGGTTGTCTATCCATTTTGATGTAGATGCTAACTGGGACTAAAGACATTATCACTAATATAAACCAAAGTGTGGTGCAACTTTTAATATGGACAGAATCCCATCCCCTTACAATTAAAGGCTGACAAAACCCCTATGGTGATTTTGACAAAGCTCCTCCTCTTGTACGCTGCAGAATTGCTATTATCATTGTTAAAGAGATATTTTGTACAACTTCTTCCAAATCTTTTTTATTCCTGTATCAGTGGAAAAAAAGCATTTGCCTTGAATTGAATGTAATTTGAGTTTAGTCTTACTTTCAGTGATGATGGGCAGGTTTTGTTAATTTCAGACTTCCTTTGGCTTCTGTAGCTTTAATTTATTTTGGTAGGCTTATTTATAAGTAGAATTTTGTTAATATGTTGCTGGGTTGAGTATCTTCTTAAGTATGTACTTTTTACTACAACAGATTAAGTATTTCTGTAACTGCAAAACTAATACACTTTTATTTCAGCATGAAGTCACATAAAAGGGAGCCAATGGATGAAGACGGGAAAGAAAATTTTAATAAGTAAGTGAAGTAGAGATATTTTGAGGAGTATATCTTTTTGTCTCATAGAAGCTCACCTCAGCTAGATATTGGTAAAGATATATGAGCCGTGCCATGTGAAAACCAACATAGTGGGTTTGCGACCAGCATGGATCCAGACCAGCCTGCGCATCCGCGCAGTCTGGTCAGGATCCATGCTGTTCGCTTTCAAAGACTATTATTATTAGAGAAACCATTAGCGAACAGCATGGATCCTGACCAGACTGCGCAGGCTGGTCTGGATCCATGCTGGTCGCAAACCCACTATGTTGATTTTCTCATGGCATGGCTCACATGGTACATTTGTAAGGCATTCTTTGTCTAGCATCTTGCCTCAACATTTTTGCTTACATCTCCTCTGAAACTGTTGATCAGAATTACAGCAGACATGTCCTGTAGCATCCTGACATGGACCTCTGTCAAGTTCATTCTGTTGGTTCAGCTTGGCCCTTTTTACAAGCTATGAGAGCTAAAGGGAGACCTTAAAACAATATCCACTCATAAACCAGTGAATTGATCTCCACCAAAGTTAGACGCATCCTCGTAAGGTCCTCTCTTAAGTTTGTTAAAATGTTTCGGCTTGGTCTGTTTCAGGGGCTACCTGAGCAAAAATAGAGAAACATGTAAACAAGTTATTCCCATGATAGTATTTTAACCAAACTTGTTCTATGATATCCTTGCATATGGATATCTCCCTGTTTTGTTAAGGCTAATTATTTGATCATTAGCACACTTGGTTTGACTTATCAAGTTTGCTGCAGTAGTTACACATTATGGGGCTGTTAAAGCAAAAAAGCGAAAAAAAGGTTTGTTACTTTTGATGAATTTCTTGGGTGTTCACCAAACTTGGGTGAAAGATTTTGGCCCATTTAAGCTTTTAGTTACATTTTCCTAAGAAGAAATTATGAAATATTGGTGAACAGTTTCTGTGGGTTTTGTGGTATCATGGTCTCATAGCAACAATATAAAATCCTGACTAATATTTTTCACATGTATTTCATCGTCAACTGATGAGTCTTGTCCCTCAAGAAAAAGATATTTTTCGTAGAGTCATTTATACCAGAAAAATAAGTCAGTGTTCTAGAAACAAACTTTGATTAAACCTGTATTAGTGTATTAGTGTATTTCTTAAGTAGCAGATAATTTTCATTCACTTTCATCTCCAGATCATACTCCAAGACCAGTGATCAGTTTTTACAGAGAGGGTCAGACAAGAGCAGGCAGTGTCTGGGAACATTGTCATCGTCATCATTATTTTATGGTAAATCACCCGCACAGCCACAGCTTAGCAGTACACCAAAACCATGGCTGAACAGGTCTGTGTTCTTATAGATTGTTATTGCTTCTAAGACTGTAAATGTTTACAAAATAAGCAAATCATAACAAATACAAGACATTTGATAAAGCAGTTTGCGACTTAGAATTGTTCAGACTTGCATATCCTTAATTCAGAATTTTTGCTTTTGGAAGTCAAGTACTGGGTTTTACTCTCTAGAGATTGTGTTTGAAATAGATACATTTTTACCTTCATTTAGGAAGAGTTTTCACTTCAGTTTGATCACAATCACAGGTCAGAAAGCATTGAATTAAAAACAATTTCTATTTAGCATTTAGCCTGCTGGCGGAAAGTTATTCTACCTTTGGGACCAGACCAAGATCAGCCTATACATCCGTGCAGGCTGATCATGGTCTGCACTGTTCACTATTTAGTCAGTAAACTTTAAGTAAAGACATAGCAAATAGTATTGCCCAAATTGAATGACAGTTCAGTCCATTTTAGAAATTTAGCAGGCTAAAGGTTTAACAGTAGATATTTGAATGTGAAAATTTTCTTTTAATAGCAAAAGAGGGCCAGGATTGATGCCAGACCCTACACCTATAAAACGAGCCAGACTAATGGACAGTATATCATACAGTATGAAGATGAAACCAGCACAGCCGACCGACACGAACCACCAGCAAATGTTACAAGGGTGCGAGCCTTCAGTTCTTAAAGATCTAGATACCAAATTTTATTTTTTTAACCAGACTACAAATAACTTGTTACAAGAAAACCATTCTTAAAAAAGTGGTTTTCATCTCAGTTTTATCTCGTTTACTTTATTTAAAGTTTAGAGATGCAGGACATCTGGTTGATTATAAAAAAAGTCACCACATTTATCTTTGACTGTTGTCAAAGCCAGTATTTCTGAAACAACTTCAAAAATTCCGCTGCAGTGTTATCAAGTTTTTTTTTTATTTATCAA
Organism: Mercenaria mercenaria; assembly: GCF_021730395.1. Classification (NCBI taxonomy): domain Eukaryota; kingdom Metazoa; phylum Mollusca; class Bivalvia; order Venerida; family Veneridae; genus Mercenaria; species Mercenaria mercenaria. The sequence goes on from NC_069378.1 coordinate 9,209,224, forward strand.
GAGAGAAACTAGATTTGGCCCAGCAAAAAGGCAGTTAATTTAACAGTAAGGATCTTTTGTCTAACAGGTTGTTTATAAAAAAAACTACGTCTAAAATTAACAAAAATGGTTTCATTGGACTGTATAACATAAATTGTATAATTTTTCATTACAGGTTCTCAAACTTGGGAAATACTTGTTACATGAATGCTATACTGCAGTCATTGTTTGGTTTGGAGACATTCTCTACTGACCTTATGTCCAACAGAAGAGTGATTAGAACTCTCCAACAACAGTCACTATATTAGTAAGTTTTAAGACTCGACTATACAAAGCCTGACATGTGCCTCTGCATCCACTGCTTGGTTAAAGTTTTGATGAACTTCCACTTTATTGTGATTATGACTTGAAGGTTTCGCTTTAAAAGTAAAAAAGATATGTCACGTCATCACCAGCATCATGTTACACAAGGGCCATAACTATTGCACCAATATTTTATGAATAATTTCCCCTTTCTCAGAATTTTAGGTTAAAATGTTGATGTGCTTTCTCCCTATCCTTATTATACACTGCTATACTAAATGGATTTGGTCCAGACTTGAAATAGTTTTCATCATCATCACTCTCGCCATAGTCCAAAAGAGGAAGTTGTCTGGCAGAAATATTCCATGTCTCCTTCTAGTCATAAATTCAGGTCAATAGTTTGATGTACCTTCACTTTATCCTGTAGAATTTCATTAAACTTGAAATAGACATGAACCAAGATACTGCGATGATGCCCTTCAAGTTTTTTTTTTTCGATTGGTCAATTTCCCTTAGAGTTATTGCCCTTGATTTAATGAAAAATGCACAAAAATGTCTGTCCGCAGCCATTTCTCAGTAACTAGCAGGTAGAATTTCATCAAACTTGAAATAAACATGAGCCAACATACTGCAATGATGCCCGTCAAGTTTTTTTTAGCTCACCTGTCACAAAGTGACAAGGTGAGCTTTTGTGATCGCGCGGTGTCCGTCGTGCGTCCGTGCGTCCGTAAACTTTTGCTTGTGACATCTCTAGAGGTCACATTTTTCATGGGATCTTTATGAAAGTTGGTCAGAATGTTCATCTTGATGATATCTAGGTCAAGTTCGAAACTGGGTCACGTGCGGTCAAAAACTAGGTCAATAGATCTAAAAATAGAAAAACCTTGTGACCTCTCTAGAGGCCATATTTTTCATGAGATCTTCATGAAAATTGGTCAGAATGTTTACCTTGATGATATCTAGGTCAGGTTCGAAACTGGGTCACGTGGGGTCAAAAACTAGGTCAGTAGGTCTAAAAATAGAAAAACCTTGTGACCTCTCTAGAGGCCATATTTTTCATGAGATCTTCATGAATATTGGTCAGAATGTTCACCTTGATGATATCTAGGTCAAGTTCGAAACTGGGTCAGGTGGGGTCAAAAACTAAGTCAGTAGGTCTAAAAATAGAAAAACCTTGTGACCTCTCTAGAGGCCATATTTCTCAATGGATCTTCATTAAAATTGGTCAGAATGTTTACCTTGATGATATCTAGATCAAGTTCGAAACTGGGTCACGTGGGGTCAAAAACTAGGTCAGTAGGTCTAAAAATAGAAAAACCTTGTGACCTCTCTAGAGGCCATATTTTTCACGAGATCTTCATGAATATTGGTCAGAATGTTCACCTTGATGATATCTAGGTCAAGTTCGAAACTGGGTCACGTGGGGTCAAAAACTAGGTCAGTAGGTCTAAAAATAGAAAAAACTTGTGTCCTTTCTAGAGGCCATATTTCTCAATGGATCTTCATTAAAATTGGTCAGAATGTTCACCTTGATGATATCTAGGTCAAGTTCGAAACTGGGTCACGTGGGGTTAAAAACTAGGTCAGTAGATCTAAAAATAGAAAAACCTTGTGACCTCTCTAGATGCCATATTTTTCATGAGATGTTCATGAGTATTGGTGAGAATGTTCACTTTGATGATATCTAGGTCAAGTTCGAAACTGGGTCACGTGGGGTCAAAAACTAGGTCAGTAGGTCTAAAAATAGAAAAACCTTGTGACCTCTCTAGAGGCCATATTTCTCAATGGATCTTCATGAAAATTGGTCAGAATGTTCATCTTGATGATATCTAGGTCAAATTCGAAACTGGATCACGTGGGGTTAAAAACTAGGTCAGTAGATCTAAAAATAGAAAAACCTTGTGACCTCTTTAGAGGCCATATTTTTCAAGAGATCTTCATGAATATTGGTGAGAATGTTCAGCTTGATGATATCTAGGTCATGTTCGAAACTGGGTCACGTGGGGTCAAAAACTAGGTCAGTAGGTCTAAAAATAGAAAAACCTTGTGACCTCTCTAGAGGCCATATTTCTTAATGGATCTTCATGAAAATTGGTCAGAATGTTTACCTTGATGATATCTAGGTCCAGTTCGAAACTGGGTCACGTGGGGTTAAAAACTAGGTCAGTAGATCTAAAAATAGAAAAACCTTGTGACCTCTCTAGAGGCCATATTTCTCAATGGATCTTCATGAAAATTGGTGAGAATGTTCAGCTTGATGATATCTAGGTCAGATTCGTAACTGGGTTATGTGCGGTCAAAAACTAGGTCAGTAGGTCGAAAAATAGAAAAACCTTGTGACCTCTCTAGAGGCCATATTTTTCACGAGATCTTCATGAAAATTGGTGAGTATGTTCACCTTGATGATATCTAGGTCAAGTTTAAAAGTGGGTCACGTGCCTTCTAAAACTAGGTCAGTAGGTCAAATAATAGAAAAACCTTGTGACCTCTCTAGAGGTCATATTTTTCAATGGATCTTCATGAAAATTGGTCAGAATTTTTTATCTTGATGATATCTAGGTCACATGTGCTCAAAAACTAGGTCACTATGACAAATAATAGAAATAACGACGTCATACTCAGTTCAACACTGGGTCATGTGGGGATAGGTGAGCGATTCAGGACCATCATGGTCCTCTTGTTTTTTTTTATTGGTCAATTTCCCTTAGAGTTATTGCCCTTGATTTAATGAAAAATACACGTCTGCAGCCATTTCTCAGTAACAAGTTTGTAGAATTTCATGAAACTTGAAATAGATATGAACCAACATACTTTGATGATGCCCGTCATTTTCTTTTTTTTATTGGTCAGTTTTCCATACAGTTATTGCCCTTTAATTGTTTGAAAATCCACAGATTTGTACATAACAAACCAACCAATTGGAAGAATTTCATTAAACTTCTTTCATTCTTTTCCATGAACATTTATTATAAACATGTGAAGTTGTGTACCCACATCTGGGGTCGCCACCTTGACTTGGTCACACCCCCTTCACCTCACAACCCCCACCCCCATTTTTTTTATTTTTTTTAATTCATATTTAATTTTCCATCAATATTATAATCAACATGTAAAGTATTGTAACCTCACCCCTCCGCCCCCCTCCCCCCCCAAAAAAAAAGCATTCATTTCCTGTTAATTTGATTTTGACTAATGAAATTATTTGCTTCTTTGTAACATTCTTAACTTTTTGCTGGATATATTTTTTGCCGTTCCTCACCACAGACCCTTTCGGCGGTGGATACCAATTCATCGAATTTGCTTGTTAATCACTCCATTGATAGCACTTGTTGTACCCCCCGACAACAAAGTTGTAAGGGGGGGTATACTGGTTTCAGGTTGTCTGTCTGTCTGTCCGTCTGTCCGTAGACACAATCTTGTGCGCACCATCTCTCCTTATCCCCTTAACAGAATTTAATGAAACTTCACACAAGTGATCAGTACCAACAGTAGTTGTGCATGGGGCATGTTAGGTTCTTTTAGAAAAAAAATTTGCAGAGTTATGGGACTTTGTTTTTTTGTTACTATACTATATACATAGACACAATCTTGTGCGCACCATCTCTCCTCATCCCCTTGACACAATTTAATGAAACTTCACACAAGTGATCTGTACCAACAGTAGTTGTGCATGGGGCATGTTAGGTTCTTTTAGAAAAAAAAATCTGCAGAGTTATGGGACTTTGTTTTTTGTTACTATACTATATACATAGACACAATCTTGTGCGCACCATCTCTCCTCATCCCCTTGACACAATTTAATGAAACTTCACACAAGTGATCAGTAACAACAGTAGTTGTGCATGGGGCATGTTAGGTTCTTTCAGCGACAAAAATTGCACAGTTATGGGACTTTGTTTCTTGTTAACATACTATGTACATACAGTCTGCATATGCAATCTTGTGCGTGCCTAATCTACCAAACCCTTACACACAATTTAATGAAACTTCACACAAGTGATCAGTACCAACCCTAGTTGTGCATGGTGCATGTTACATTCTTTTAGACAAATATTCTGCGTAGTTATGGGACTTTGTTTTTTGTTGCTATACTGTATACATACAGTTTATATACATACAGGCCACATAATTATGCAATCTTGTGTGCGTCAAATTGCAATGTACTGCGTCAGTGCATGCGGGGGGTACATTCATCACCTTTAGTGATAGCTCTAGTTTCCTCTGATACGCCCTATTTTACTATAAAGTATTAAAATAGCTGAGTGCACGATCTCCTATGACAGCTATTGTGTTCCCTTCCCCATCCATCCCTACACCACTTGCAGACCTTAAGAAAAAAGGAATATCACTTAGCTTAAATGTTGGTCAGTTGGTTTTTCAGTCAGTCTGATGAATAACCAACATACACTTGCCTTTCACCATAAAACTTCATAGAATTATTGTCAGGTGATGGATATCATAGACAGTGACCTTGAGAATGGTCTCGAGTAGAAAAAAAGTTACAAATGCTTAGTTTATACATAATTTATTTTAGGTCGATTGTGAAGGAAGTTTTACAACTTACATTAATCACTCTCAACACCTCATTCCTGATGGAATCCATCGCCATGAGGGTATCCCCTTTCCCCTTTCTCAATTACAAATGCTTGAAACTGTAGCTGAAAAACTTGCTTGGGATTTAAGTTAGTTCTGCATGGCTGATAAATGGGAAGTAATTGTGTAACATGTCATGTATCATGATAATGAAGAATAATGCCTGGACTCTATATACTGGTGATATGGCTACTTTCCAGACTTTTATAGTGTGGGAAGGCCCCCGGTATACATTTGGTGATTATCCCCTGCCGATGAAATCGGGAGGGGGGTATTGAAATGGCGTCCATCCGTCTGTCCGTCCGTCCGCAGCCATTTCTCAGTAACTTCTTGGTAGAATTTCATGAAACTTGAAATAAACATGAACCAACATACTGCGATGATGCCCGTCAAGTTTTTTTTTTGATTGGTCAATTTCCCTCAGAGTTATTGCCCTTGATTTAATAAAAAATGTCCGTCTGCAGCCATTTCTCAGTAACTAACTGGTAGAATTTCATCAAATTTGAAATAGACATGAACCAAGATACTGCGCTGATGCCCGTCAAGTTTTTTTTTTTGATAGCTCAATTTCCCTCAGAGTTATTGCCCTTGATTTAATGAAAAATGTCCGTCTGCAGCCATTTCTCAGTAACTAGCAGGTAGAATTTCATCAAACTTGAAATAGACATGAACCAAGATACTGCGATGATGCCCTTCAAGTTTTTTTTCGATAGTTATTGCACTTTAATTGTTTAAAAATCCACAGTTTTTCATTTTCTATCAATATTTATAATCAACATATAAACTGTTGTATCCTCAACCCCCCCCCCCCCCCCCCCCCCCCCACCCAAACAAACCATTAATTTTTTTTTTATTTGATTTTGACTAATGAAATTATTTGCTTCTCGGTAACATTCTTAACTTTTTGCTGGATATATTTTTTTGCCGTTCCTCACCTCTGACCCTTTCGGCGGGGGATTCCAATTCATCGAATTTGCTTGTTATTTTTGGCATAGTCAGGCAACCTGGGTAGAACCACGCAACCTTCTGCAGTCCAGCTAGATGGCTGCCTGATCTGATAACTTGAGCAGGCCTCGAAACCATAGATTTGAAAGGCACAGCATTACTTGAATTATTGCCTGTGGTCAGTGGTTGACCCTCTATGTCAAAGAGAATATTGATCTATCCTGTATGTTATCCCTTTAAACCTTGCTGCTGATCTGCTATAAATCAATGACTCTTGGTACATTTACTTATTGCCTAAATTTGTTATAAAGAACCCTTATCATACGCTTTTAATCATTCATATATTTCAGTGCTTTAGTCAAGTTATTGTATGTAAAGAGACAGCCCAATGCAAGTGATATCTCACGGAGAGAGGCGTTGCGGCGGGTCAAAAGTGCAATATCAACAACAGCAAAAAGATTCTCAGGATATGGACAACATGTGAGTTTTCTTGCTGTTAAAGACGAATCATTTTCAGTACACTATTTGAAATGTTTTAGATACATGTAGTAGAGGTATCATCGTCACCATTTTGTCTGCACCACAGAATATTTCCATGTAAGCAGGTTTCTCAAAAATTTCCCAGCCAAATGCTTTCGAACTTAAACTGGTCTTCAGCATTATGAGGTGACCTCATAGGACAGGTACTTAAGTAGTTTTTAGCTCGACTATTCGAAGAATAGTCTAGCTATTCTACTCACCCTGGCGTCGGCGTCGGCGTCACACCTTGGTTAAGTTTTTGCATGCAAGTACATACAGCCATCAATTAAAGGCATATAGCTTTGAAACTTATTTTTAGCTCACCTGTCATAAAGTGACAAGGTGAGCTTTTGTGATCGTGCGGTGTCCGTCGTCCGTCCGTCCGTCCGTCCGTCAACTTTTTGCTTGTGACCACTCTAGAGGTCACATTTTTCATGGGATCTTTATGAAAGTTGGTCAGAATGTTCATCTTGATGATATCTAGGTCAAGTTCGAAACTGGTTCACGTGCCATCAAAAACTAGGTCAGTAGGTCTAAAAATAGAAAAACCTTGTGACCTCTCTAGAGGCCATATATTTCACAAGATCTTCATGAAAATTGGTCGGAATGTTCACCTTGATGATATTTAGGTCAAGTTCGAAACTGGGTCACGTGCCATCGAAAACTAGGTCAGTAGGTCTAAAAATAGAAAAACCTTGTGACCTCTCTAGAGGCCATATATTTCATAAGATCTTCATGAAAGTTGGTCAGAACGTTCACCTTGATGATATCTAGGTTAAGTTCAAAAGTGGGTCACGTGCCATCAAAAACTAGGTCAGTAGGTCAAATAATAGAAAAACCTTGTGACCTCCCTAAAGGCCATATTTTCCATGGGATCTGTATGAAAGTTGGTCTGAATGTTCATCTTGATGATATCTAGGTCAAGTTCGAAACTGGGTCACGTATGGTCAAAAACTAGGTCAGTAGGTCTAAAAATAGAAAAACCTTGTGACCTCTCTAGAGGCCATATATTTCATGAGATCTTCATGAAAATTGGTCAGAATGTTCACCTTGATGATATGTAGGTCAAGTTCGAAAGTGGGTCACGTGCCTTCAAAAACTAGGTCAGTAGGTCAAATAATAGAAAAACCTTGTGACCTCTCTAGAGGCCATATTTTGCATGGGATCTGTATGAAAGTTGGTCTGAATGTTCATCTTGATGATATCTAGGTCAAGTTTGAAAGTGGGTCATGTGCCTTCAAAAAGTAGGTCAGTAGGTCAAATAATGAAAAAACGTTGTGACCTCTCTAGAGGCCATATTTTTCATGGATTTGTATGAAAGTTGGTCTGAATGTTTTTCTTGATGATATATAGGTCAAGTTTGAAACTGGGTCACGTGCCTTAAAAAAACTAGGTCAGTAGGTCAAATAATAAAAAAAAACCTTGTGACCTCTCTAGAGGCCATATTTTTCATGGATCTGTATGAAAGTTGGTCTGAATGTTCATCTTGATGATATCTAGGTCAAGTTTGAAACTGGGTCAACTGCGGTCAAAAACTAGGTCAGTAGGTCTAAAATAATTAAATCTTTGACCTCTCTAGAGGCCATATTTTTCAATGGATCTTCATGAAAATTGATCTGAATGTTCACCTTGATGATATCTAGGTCAGTTTCGAAACTGGGTCACATGCGATCAAAATCTAGGTCAGTAGGTATAAAAATAGAAAAACCTTGTGACCTCTCTAGAGGCCATATTTTTCATGAGATCTTCATGAAAATTAGTGAGAATGTTCATCTTGATGATATCTAGATCAAGTTCAAAACAGGGTCACGTACCTTCGAAAACTAGGTCCATAGGTCAAATAATAGAAAAACCTTGTGATCTCTCTAGAGACCATATTTTTCAATGGATCTTCATGAAAATTGGTCAGAATTTTTATCTTGATAATATCTAGGTCAAGTTCAAAACTGGGTCACATGAGCTGAAAAACTATGTCACTATGTCAAATAATAGAAAAAACGATGTCATACTCAAAACTGGGTCATGTGGGAAGAGGTGAGCGATTCAGGACCATCATGGTCCTCTTGTTTCTTTTTCTAGGTCAATTACCAATCTCTCTGGGTCAAGTCCCATAACTCTGACATGTATTTTGAGCAAATTATGCCCCCTTTTGGACTTAGAAAATTTTGGTTAAAGTTTTACATGCAAGTTACTATCTCCAAAAATAATGCAGATATTGATTTGAAACTTCACATGTGTCTTCGGGGTTATAAAACTAGTTGATAGCAGCAAGTCCCATAACTCTGACCTTCATTTTGGCCAAATTATGCCCCCTTTTGGACTTAGAAAATTCTGGTTAAAGTTTTGCATGCAAGTACATACAGCTATTTCTAAAAGGCATACAGATTTGAAACTTAATTTTTCTTTTTCTAGGTCAATTACCAACCTCTCTGGGTCAAGTCCCATAACTCTGACATGTATTTTGAGCAAATTATGCCCCCTTTTGGACTTAGAAAATTTTGGTTAAAGTTTTACATGCAAGTTACTATCTCCAAAAATAATGCAGATATTGATTTGAAACTTCACATGTGTCTTCGGGGTTATGAAACTAGTTGATAGCAGCAAGTCCCATAACTCTGACCTTCATTTTGGCCAAATTATGCCCCCTTTTGGACTTAGAAAATTCTGGTTAAAGTTTTGCGTGCAAGTACATACAGCTATTTCTAAAAGGCATTCAGATTTGAAACTTAATTTTTCTTTTTCTAGATCAATTACCAACCTCACTGGGTCAAGTCCCATAACTCTGACATGTATTTTGAGCAAATTATGCACCCTTTTATACTTAGAAAATTTTGGTTAATGTTTTACATGCAAGTTATTATCTCCAAAACTAATGCAGATATTGATTTGAAACTTCACCTTTGTCTTCGGGGTTATAAAACTAGTTGATAGTAGCAAGTCCCATAACTCTGACCTTCATTTTGGCCAAATTATGCCCCCTTTTGGACTTAGAAAATTCTGGTTAAAGTTTTGCGTGCAAGTACATACAGCTATTACTAAAAGGCATATAGATTTGAAACTTATTTTTTCTTTTTCTAGATCAATTACTATCCTCACTGGATCAAGTCCCATAACTCTGACATGTATTTTGAGAAAATTATTCCCCTTTTTGGACTTAGAAAATCCTGGTTAAAGTTTTGCGTGCAAGTACATACGGCAATTACTAAAAGGCATATAGATTTAAAACTTATTTTTTCTTTTTCTAGATCAATTACCAACCTCACTGGGTCAAGTCCCATAACTCTGGCATGTATTTTGGGCAAATTATGCCCCCTTTTGGACTTTGAAAATTCTGGTTTAAAGTTTTACATGCGAGTTTCTATCTCCAAAACTAATGCAGATATTGAATTGAAACTTCACATGTGCCTTAGGGGTTATAAAACTAGTTGATAGCAGCAATTCCCATAACTGATATGCATTTTGGTCAAATTATGCCCCCTTTTGAACTTAAAACTCTTTTGATATTTAACCTTTTTGGGTAATATAAATTCCTGCTTCTGGGACAATATTTCGAATAGTCGAGCTTGGCTGTCTTACGGACAGCTCTTGTTTTTTTTTTTCGTCAAGATTATCCCCATCTAAACTTGGAATTCCAGGTTAAAGTTTGCATGTAAACAGGTTTCTCAAAACCTACTTGTTGGCGAAATGCTTTCAAACTTCATACATTAAGCATCATGACTTTGTGGTGCAAGTTTCCTAACTGTGTACAGCTTTAATTGTCAAAATTGTTCCCCTTTTTAACTAAGAAGTTCTGTGTTTCTCAGAAGCTACTTGGCCAAATGATTTCAAACTTAACACATGACTTCAATATTTTTGGAGGACCTCATGTGACAAGCTACTTAACTGCAGCTTTTATTTTGTAAATATTTAATGCAGAAATTATGTGACAGTTTCGCATACACGCATGTTTCTCAAGAATTACTTGACTAGATGTCTTCAGGTTCTACACACATCTTTAGCATCTTGGGAGATAGCAAATGTTATAACTGGCTTACATTTGAGCAAACTTAAGGCATAAACCCCCATTTTCAACTTAGGAAATTTTGCTAAAGCTTTTGTATGTTAACTAGAAGTAGATGGAAAGGCTTCAAACATCAAGGGTGCTGTCACTAGACTGCTATTGTTAGTTCATACATGCGTACTTTTGTTTAGAACAGTGTGTGTGTGTGTGTTCGGGTTTAACGTCTTTTTCAACAGTTTTTCAGTCATATAAACGATGGTGTCTACTTGTAGCAATGAGCACAGTGCCCAGCTTTATAGTGCTGCCTAACTGGAATGTCATGCCGTAGACATGTGACATGATACCCCACCCAGTCACATTATACTGACACCGGGCTAACCAGTCCTTAATTAGAACAAACATAAACATAAAAGAAATTGTGAAGTAGATTTGCAAAGATTTTTTTGGAAAGCTCTATTCTTGTTCTCTAAAAATGATCAACAGTTCCTCAGACAAATCAGAGATGGAGGACAAATCACTTCAGACATTGCTAAATTGTCATCAGTAACAATTTTTTTCACCCAGGGTTCGAACTTGGAAACACTTGATAGTTTTTATCTTCCTGCTATGGTCTCGTGGATAACGAGTCGTCTCAGCCAAAGTTTGCAAGTTCTAGCACTGCTAGAGTCTTAATTTGCACCATGTTATAATTTGGTTAAATATTTAAAGGCAGTTCCAGAGAAACAGAACCTACTTAGTGATTCAGTTTTTATGCCCCCGAAGGGAGGCATATTAGTTTTCAACTGTCCGTTAGTTAGTCAGTTAGTTAGTTTGTTCGTTCGTCACAATGTTAACTTTTTGTATGAAGGCACTTTACTTGCGAACCACTTCACCCAGGACCTTCAAACTTCATATGATGATAGTACTTATTGAGTACACGACCCCTACTGACTTTAGGGTCACCAGGTCATAGGTCAAGGTCACGAGGTCAAAGGTCAAGGTGCTGCGGGGGCATTTGTCACCATTAGTGACAGCTCTTGTTTTAAACATCTTTTAAGCCACCTTCATAAACAAGCTTGAATAAATTTATGTAAACTACGATTTTCCTCTATTTTAGGATGCTCATGAGTTTTTAGGACAGGTGTTAGATCAGCTAAAAGAGGAGGTGATTAAAATATCCAAAGCCACGCCCACTCCAAATAAGGAAAGTGAAGGCGGAGCAGAAAACAAAATTGATACTGTCTCACCATACAGCGGGAATAATCCAATCACTGTCAACTTTGAATTTGAAGTCCTGCATACATTAACTTGTTTACAGTAAGTGTTTTGCATTACAGTGTAAGTATTGAAATATTTTATCTTGCACATACAAACATAAATCACAAGGCTATTAATTGGGAGATTGCAGACTTGATCCACTGACAAGATGATTATCGGTTACATTTTGGAGAATAGATTATCTCTGGTACAGAATCCAGTAACTTAAGTTGACTAACTTTCTTTGGATAATTCAGGCATTTTTTGTTGTTGTTTATTTGTTTATTTATTTGACAAGACATCATGACTGAGTGAATGTAATTTTAAGAAGTTGGCAGTATAATGATAGTCTTTGAAAATACAGTTGGAACTCAGTATTTTCAGTTCCTAGGGATTGAGCATTTTAATTCAACATAGTGAAAAGTTAACTTAAAATGATATTTTTTGCACTTGTTTTTGGGACGGCACTTGAAAATGTCTTCAAGAGAGCCATAATTTTGAAATGAGCAAATTCGAGATACTGTTTTTGAGTTGTATCAATGGTCTTCAAATCATGTTTTCTTCATGGTGTACAGAAGGCTTATTATATGCTACAATGACTTGAGGCAATTTAGCACAGTTATAGAAGCACTTCTAAGCAACATAGTGAAAGATAAGGGGTAAATCACACTTGATTTTTACTTTATTTCTAGATGTGAAGAACAAGTGACGAAGACAGAACAGTTCCATGATATATCTCTAGATGTGCCAAAACGAAAGTAGGTTCTTGTTCTACTATAGTTTGATTTATATTGTAGATAGTAAGCTTTTGCTATCTAGATTTTACAGAAAGGAACTTTGTTTGTCTATGCAGGAAAATAATGTATTCCATTTATATAATAATAGGGATTCTGAATTTTGACACCTTGGGTGCCATCTTGACAAAACAATTTCAGTCTCAGTTGAGTCTCATGATGAAACTTTGTCATGCATATCAGAATTACAAAGTTACTTTTGTAGTATTGATGGTCTCAGAATTATTATTATGTAAGTAAATCCCTTTGTATAGCAATAAGTATCTGTCATCATGTTCGCAAAACATTTTTCGGTCTCAGCCATGTGTGAGATTGAAACTTCAAGAATAATTGATAAAACAGTAGTGAAAATGAAATATTAGAATATTGGAATTAAGTGCTTATATTGAATGTTAGAGAAAATTACTTGTAAAACTTTTAAGGAAGATTTTTCAAAATGTAAACAAGTGTTTTCTTGTGACATTTCAGGGATTTGATGACACCCAGATCCTTGCAGGATGCCCTGAGTTTATTCTTCAAGAATGAACAGATAGAATACACATGTGAAAAATGTGGACATGGCAAATCTGATGTCTCCCATAAGATAACTCGGTTACCAAGGTTTGTATGAAAATCTTCTATGGCATGTGGATATTATGGATAAATAATATATATAATAATATAATATAATAAATAAGATCATGTAATTGAGCTGAAGCCAAATATAAGCTTTGCTCATTTATTGGTATCGGCTTTGGACCATTCAGTAATCTGGTATGATTGTGTATATATATATATATATATATATATATAGATTGCTCTGAAAATGTTAGAAATTTTGATTTCTCTTTCGATAGGATTCACAGATTTTTTTCTGTAAGACTGTCTGTCAAGATAGGTAGCTTGTATTAACCCCTTTGATGCTGGACACGATTGAGTGTGCCTTTGCGACCAGTGTAGATCATGATCAGCCTGCACAGCCATGCAGTCTGATCAAGATTTGCACTGTTAACCATTCAGTCTTTTTAGCTCATCTGATTTTTTTAAAAAAAATGAGTTATTGTCATCACTTGATCGGTGTCTGCGTTGGCGTCGGCGTTGCCTGGTTAAGTTTTATGTTTAGGTCAGCTTTTCTCCTAAACTATCAAAGCTATTGCTTTGAAACTTGGAACACTTTTTCACCATCATAAGCTGACCCTGTACAGCAAGAAACATAACTCCATCCTGCGTTTTGCAAGATTTATGGCCCCTTTTGTACTTAGAAAATATCAGATTTCTTGGTTAAGTTTTATGTTTAGGTCAACTTTTCTCTTAAACTATCAAAGCTATTGCTTTGAAACTTGCAACAGTTGTTCACCATCATAAGCTGACCCTGTACATCAAGAAACATAACTCCATCCTGCTTTTTGCAAGAATTATTGCCCCTTTTTTGACTTAGAAAATCAGTTTTCTTGGTTAAGTTTTATGTTTAGGTCAGCTTTTCTCCTAAACTATCAAAGCTATTGCTTTGAAACCTGCAACCTTGTTCACCATCATAAGCTGACCCTGTACATCAAGAAAAATAACCCCATCCTGCATTTTGCAAGATTTATGGCCCCTTTTGGACTTGGAAAATATCAGATTTCTTGGTTAAGTTTTATGTTTAGGTCAGCTTTTCTCCTAAACTATCAAAGCTATTGCTTTGAAACTTGGAACACTTGTTCACCATCATAAGCTGACCCTGTACAGCAAGAAACATAACTCCATCCTGCTTTTTTCTTGGTTGTGTATTATGTTTAAGGCAGCTTTTCTCATAAACTATCAGAGCTATTGCTTTGAAACTTGCAACAGTTTTTCACCATCATAAGTGGACGCTGTACATCAAGAAACATAATTCTATCCTGCTTTTTGCAAGAATGATGGCCCCTTTTAGACTTAGAAAATCATGGGTAGGACAATATTTCTATTATACAAAAAAATCAGATGAGCGTCAGCACCCGCAAGGCAGTGCTCTTGTTTTTGTGCCCCCCCATGAGTGGTGGGGGCATATAGATTTGGTCTTGTCCGTGCGTCCGTCCGTCTGTCCGTGCGTCCGTCCATCCGTCTGTCCGTCCGTCCGAAGTTCGTGACACGCCTAGCTCAAAAAGTATTTGATATAAATTCATGAAACCTTGCATGAGTCTTTATCATGATATGAACTTGCGCACCTCCTAATTTTTGTCTGGCTCCGCCCCCTATTTTTAGAGTTATGGCCCCTGAAATAGTCAAAAATGCACATTATCACCTTGTGACGCGCCTAGCTCAAAAACTATTTGATATAGATTCATGAAACCTTGCATGTGTATTAATCATGATATGAACTTGCGCACCTTCTATTTTTCATTTTGGTCCGCCCCCTATTTTCAGAGTTATGGCCCCTGAAATAGTCAAAAATGCACATTTTCACCTTGTGACACGCCTAGCTCAAAAAGTATTTCATATAAATTGATGAAACCTTGCATGAGTCTTTATCATGATATGAACTTGCGCACCTCCTATTTTTTGTCTGGCTCCGCCCACTATTTTTAGAGTTATGGCCCCTGAAATAGTCAAAAATGCATATTTTCACCTTGTGACACGCCTAGCTCAAAAGTATTTGATATAGATTCATGAAACCTTGCATGTATATTAATCATGATATGAACTTGCGCACCCTCTATTTTTCATTGGGTCCTCCCCCTATTTTCAGAGTTATGGCCCCTGAAATAGTCAAAAATGCACATTTTCACCTTGTGACACGCCTAGCTCAAAAAGTATTTCATATAATTTGATGAAACCTTGCATGATTCTTTATCATGATATGAACTTGCGCACCTCCTATTTTTCATTTGGCTCCACCCCCTATTTTTTGAGTTATGGCCCCTGAAATAGTCAAAAATGCACATTTTCACCTTGTGACGCGCCTAGCACAAAAGTATTTGATATAGATTCATGAAACCTTGCATGTGTATTAATCATGATAAGAACTTGCGCACCTCCTATTTTTCTTTGGGTCTGCCTCCTATTTTTTGAGTTATGGCCCCTGAAATAGTCAAAAATGCTCATTTTCACCTTGTGACACCCCTAGCTAAAAAGTATTTCATATAAATTGATGAAACCTTGCATGAGTCTATATCAAGATATGAACTTGCGTACCTCCTATTTTTCGTCTGGCTATGCCCCCTATTTTTAGAGTTATGGCCCCTGAAATAGTCAAAAATGCACATTTTCACCTTGTGACGCGCCTAGCTCAAAAAGTATTTAATATAAATGGTTGAAAACTTGCATAAGTCTTTATCATGATATAAACTTGCACACCTCTAATTTTTTGGCTGGTTCCACCCCTATTTTTAAAGTTATGGCCCCTGAAATAGTAAAAAAATGCACTTTTTCACCTAATTATGTGCCTAGCTCAAAAAGTATTAGATGTAAATTCAGGAAACCTTGCAGGAGTCTTTATCATGATGTGGCCTTGCACTCTTGGCATTCTTCTTGAGAATCTTACTCTTATTACAGAGCTATGGCCCTTGAAATTGCCAGAATAGTGGATTTTTTGTTTGTGATGCTCATAGCTCAAAAAGTATAGGGCCTAGAATAATGAACCCTTTTCATAAAATGTTTGTTGAGGCTTTACCCCATTAAGACTGCAAACATTTGAATTATTGCCCCTTATTTGTGACTAGTGTACCATTGGGGGGCACACCCTGTGTCCTACAGACACATTCTAGTTCTTGGTAGGCTCCCCTTTTAACAGTTAATGGTACTGTCCAAATTGAAAGATGGTCAAGTTCATTTTAGAAATTAAGAGGGGAAACGGTTAAGTTGTTCTGACCCTTCTGGATAGATTCCGCTATATTTTCCATCTGCCCAGATTAATTGTTTTCACTGATACTGTTCTTAGAAACAGCTCCACTATTTCTTTTTCCTCATTAGCAAATTAGATAGATTTCATGTTAGTAAATTGTTATGACTTCATGGGATAGATTTTACTGATTATTTACCATCTGCTTAATAAGGTAGCTTTCACTAAAACTGGTCCGACACCTCCCTGTCTGCCA
Organism: Mercenaria mercenaria; assembly: GCF_021730395.1. Classification (NCBI taxonomy): domain Eukaryota; kingdom Metazoa; phylum Mollusca; class Bivalvia; order Venerida; family Veneridae; genus Mercenaria; species Mercenaria mercenaria. The sequence continues at coordinate 9,225,627 of NC_069378.1, forward strand.
CCCTGGATAGATAGTACCAACATTGTTATTTGCTAGTGTTTTTATAGGCTACATTTTAAACAAGATAAGCATGAGGGAAAGTTTTAAATGGCATAGAACTGACCTCTGTCTGACAAAAAATGACTGCAGGTATCTACATATAATCATCAGAATCACCAAATTCAAAGTTAAAATCGTCAGCACATTGTTTCGACACAGAATTGTTTAATCGTTCTTTCTCATAATCATAAACACCATTCTGGGCCCTCATTGACTGTAAATACTCTGCCAAATGTTCAAGATAAGGCAGCAAACGGAACTTGTGTGGAAATATTTTTGTTGAGGTAGTCAGAAAAGGGAATGTTTTAATGTTCTTGTATTTACATAAGTCGTTCAGCACTTGTAAAATACAAGGTCCTATTTCTGTCTTGTTATCGTTTGAACAAAGATAATGATGGTGAATTATCATTATCTTTATCATGTAGGAGGAATACACTTCGGTGGAATATACGTCAATTCCATCGTCTCGTACTACTGCTTTTGTTGGAAGATGTATTCTGAGTTTTTCATCATCACCATGCCCATTTATGATATATTTCAGAACTCTGTACACTTTCTTATGATTCTTTGATAAAACATGTTTCATAAAATAAACCTCTGTCTCGGTAAAAGAAAATTTGTTGGAAACAAACAGAATGTTTCCAGTCTTCCTGACTTCTTCACAGAACGGTTCAAAAAAACAGATGGTATGTATGTTTTCAATCAGATGTGGATCAAAACATCTGACTGCTGGAACAAGGTCTACGAGAATAGGCTGCATTTCTTCCAGTCCTCTCTGGTAAATAAATTTTAGATTTATGGCAGGAGCATTTCTTTCCACTGTCCAGTCAAAGAACAGTTTTTGTTCTTCACTAATTGCTTCACACTTGGAGCCAGTATAGACTAATGTTTGCCCATTGTATTTACTGTATTTACAGACTTCTTCTATAGGTATATAAATGTCGGCCAAAAAGCAGATCATGTAAACATCTGACGCATGTTGAGCCATATCACCTGTTAAGCAGCCAAGTACAAGTGTGAAATCAAACTCATCTGGAAATTTATTCTTTGTTCCTTCATAAAAACTACCGACTTTAAGTACATTTGTTGGTCCTGGTGTTTCTATTACTATGCCAAGCTCTTCAGCAACCATTTTTATTTTTTCCTTCACATCATGATCTGCTAAAACCTGGTCTGCTATTCTTTGTACCAGTGTTTCTATACCTGTCTGAATGAACTCCACTTCATTATCAGCTACATGTGTTTCAAATAAACATTCCCTCTTAAAAACATCATTCAGGTATAGTTCTAGATGATTTGTTGGTTTAGATAATCTATTCCCCATGATGAACTCAAGAAACAAACGTTTTCAACAGTAACACTACTTTCCATTTATGTCAAGTTTTGTCTTTTTTATGCAGCTGAAGCCAAAATTAAGTTGTGAATCTGTTTTGAAAGCTCTTTGTGTAAACTTATTAATCTGACATGGGTAAACGTTCTCTGTATTGTGACGGAATTCCATATTTCTGAACTTCTCCAGGGTTGTTTTCCCAAATTGCATGAATCCGGGGTGAAAATTGAGTAGCAGGCATCGAAGAGCAATGCAATACCGCGTGCAGAACAGTGATAAAAAACTATGTGATATGTGCTATTTTTAGATCAAAGTACGGAGATCTACGAATTTTGCATTTGTAACCTTTGGCTATTTATCATCTTTATGTAATCAAAGTTATCAATAAACATCCAAGGCTGGGTTTGATATTTCTACTTCTTTAAGACATGTGACATCAGTTAATACAAAGCAAAAGAGAGGACAATCATAACCTGATGATGATACCCTGAAATGATAAAAAGTACAACATACTAAATATCTTAGTTGCAGATATCAATTTTAAGAGATATCAATATCTAAAGTATATGTATACGCAATAAATGAGATAAAAATCTCTCAAAGATATCTAAACAAAGTAGCCTGTCTCCATACAAACAATAGGTGCATATCCTATAAATGAAATTAATGTTGTCAAAAACTAATATGTCTAGTGGCTTAGAATAAAACATTGTTTATACTGGGTATATATAACGCTGTTGTTGGGGTCCAAGGTTCGAGACCCGCGGATTTAATTTTGAGTTTTTAATACATGTATATGGCTTTCAGTGCCTCGAATCTTTATTAATTCCGATGTACTGAATGGGATGATTACGAAAAATGGCTGCATTTTAGATCTATTACAAAACTGGGCATGTTGTTTTGATTTTTATGCCCCCGCTTTTGGGGGAGGGGGCATATAGATTTGCCCTTGTCCGTCCGTCCTTCCGAGAACGTTGTGTCATGCCTAGCTCCAAAAGTATTTGACCTAGAGTCACAAAACTTTACAGGAATGTTGGTCAGCATGTGTAGTTGTGCACCTGGGGTTTCGCGTCCGGATTCATTCAGTCATTTAGGAGTTATGGCCCCTGACTTTGTAAAAATTGGTCATTTTAGTGTTGTATCGCGCCTAGCTCCAAAGGAATTTGACGTAGAGTCACAAAACTTTACAGGAATGTTGGTCAGCATGTGCAGTTGTGCACCTGGGGTTTCGCATCTCGATTCATTCAGTTTTGTATGAGTTATGGCCCCTGACTTAGTTAAAAATTGGTCATTTTGATGTTGTGTCGCTCCTAGCTCCAAAAGTATTTGACCTAGAGTCACCAAAGTTTACAGGAATGTTGGTCAGCATGTGCAGTTGTGCACCTGGGGTTTCGCGTCTGGATTCATTCAGTCATTTAGGAGTTATGGCCCCTGACTTTGTAAAAAATTTGTCATTTTAATGTTGTGTAGAGCGTAGTGGGGGCATCTGTGTCCCATGGACACATTTCTAGTTTATTCATAACTTTATCATGACATCACCGTACATTAGGGATTCTAATTGTCCAATCAGAGAGCTGCATTTTCGAGTACCTGCCAGTTTCCACTTGGTATATTTACAATAAACATATCAGTCAAACTGTGTTAAAGACCACCTCTGAACAGAGACCACCTGGCTCTAAAGACCGCATGTGTTGTTTCCCATTATAACATTTACAGTGTGTTTTAACCTGTGAATAAAGACCACCTCCCAATAAAGCCCACATTTTGACTTTCACAAGGATGGTCTTTATACACAGCTTTGACTGTAGTGACTTTAGAAATAAAGATCACACTACTTTAGAAATCAAATTAAGATTTCTCACTGCACATGCCCCAGATGATGCTACAAACAACAAAACTTTGAAGTTTCATTGAAATAATATGGATTTAATACCTTTATTATGCCTCCCTTTGAAGAAGGAGGGGTATATTGTTTTGCAGATGTCGGTCGGTCGGTTGGAATGTAGACCAATCTGTTTCCGGATGATAACTCAAGAACGCTTGGGCCTAGGCTCATGAAAGTTGATAGGGAGGTTGGTCATCACAAGCAGATGACCCCTATTGATTTTGAGATCTGTATGTCAAAGGTCAAGGTCACATTGACCCTGATTAGTGGAATGGTTTCAGGATGATAACTCAAGAACTCATGGCCTAGGATCATGAAAGTTGATAGGGAGGTTGGTAATCACCAGCTGATGACCCCTATTGATTTTGAGGTCAGTATGTCAAAGGTCAAGGTCACAGTGACCCTGAACAGTTGAACGGTTTCCGGATGATAACTGAAGAATGCTTTGGCCTAGGGTCATGAAAGTTGATAGGGAGGTTGTTCATGACCAGCAGATGACCCCTATCAATTTTGAGGTCAGTACGTCAAAGGTCAAGGTCACAGTGACCAGAAACAGTAAAATGGTTTCCGGGCAGTAACTCAAGAACGCTTGGGCCTAGTGTCAGGAAAATTGATAGTGAGGTTGGTCATGACCAGCAGATGACCCCTATTGATTTTTAGGTCATTAGGTCAAAGGTCAAGGTCACATTGGACAGGAACAGTTAAACGGTTTCTGATCTTCTTGTCCAAAACCACAGGGCCTAGGGCTTTGATATTTGGTATATAGCAAAATCTAATGGACCTCTACCAAGATTGTTCAGATTATTTCCCTGGGGTCAAATATGGCCCCACCTCGGGGGTCACATGGTTTATATAGACTTATATAGGAAAAAACTTTGAAAAGCCTCTTGTCCAAAACCACAGGTCCAAGGGCTTTGATATTTGGTATATGACATCATCTAGTGGTCCTCTACTAAGATTATCCAAATTATTCCCCTAGGGTCAAATATGGCCCCGCCCTGGGGGTCACACGGTTTACATAGACTTATATAGGGAAAAACTTTGAAAATCTTCTTGTCCAAGCCACAAAGACTAGGGCTTTGATATTTGCAATGTAGCTTCATCTACTGGTTCTCTACCAAGTTTGTTCAAATTATCCCTCTAGGGTCAAATATGGCCTCGTCTCGGGGGTCACATGGTTAATATAGACTTACATAGGGAAAAACTTAGAATCTTCATGTCTGTAACCTATATCATTCAAATTTGGACCACATGTATTGTTTTGAGTGGCAAGATGAACCTTGACATGAGTTGACCTTGATCTTGACCTGGTGACCTACTTTCACATTTCTGTAGCTACAGCCTTCAAATTTGGACCACATGCATAGGTTTGTGTACCGAAACAAACTTTGACCTTGTTATTGACCTAGTGACCATGTTCCGAAATGAAATTTGACCTTGATTTTGACCTAGTGACCTACTTTCACATTTCTGAAGCCACAGCTTTCAAATTTGGACCACATGCACAGTGTTTTGTACTGAATGAAATTTGACCTTGATTTTGACCTGGAGCTAGTCTTAAAATTTGAAACGTTCAAAAATGGCTCAGTGGTGGGTGCCAAGATCACTCTGTGATCTCTTGTTAGGTTAATAGGTTAAAGTTCAAGGTCAGATTGAACCAGAACGGTAGAACTTTTGTTTACAGTGAGCATACAATTTCTGTTCCTTGTGCAATTACTGAATGCATCAAGGGGGGCATTTTGTGTTCGATGAGCTCTTGTTTAAGTTTAAAGTTTTAGATTTTACAAAGGGAGTCTGTGATGAAGTCTGAGTAAAATTTAATCATTACCCAAGTTCATTCACTTTGCTTTCAACTTAGAAATCAACTTGATTCATTTTTCCTTTACTACATCAATCTATTGAGCGCAGTTTAGCTTTATTTCACCGGTCTATATAATTATGCCGCCCCCAACTCCATCTAATCTTCACCATACTTGAACAAAACAGGATTGCCAGTAAGTCCTCGGCCAAGTTCAATAACTAGCCAAACTAGCCCAGGCACTTCAGAATTATGGCCCTTGAATTACCCAAGGTCAACCTTTTTACTTTACAAAAGGTAGGTTTGTAGTGAGTAAACAGTATATAAAGACTGACTTACTATTTAGATGATTTCTCAAAAGCAGCTCTAGTTTTCTTTTGTTTCATTGTACTCAATTCCGCTTTAATATATCAAAGTATTTATTTCACTTTTTTGAGCTCACCTGAGTTATTGTGATCGCTCGATGTCCGTCGTCCATCGTCTTTCTGTTGTCTATCAGTCTGTCAACATTTAGCTTGTGTATGCGATATAGGCTGTATTTTTCAATTGATCTTCATGAATTTTAGTCAAAATGATTGCCTTGATGAATTCTAGGTTAGTTTGAATATTGGTCATCTGGGATTAAAAAGTAGGTCACTAGGTCAAATTAAAGAAAAACCTTGTGTATGCGATAGTGGCTGTATTTTTCAATTGATCTTCATGAAATTTTGTCGGAATGATTGCCTTGATGAAATCTAGGTCAGATTTGAATATGGGTCATCTGAGATCAAAAACTGGGTCATTTCAAAGAAAATACTTGTTTAAACCCGAGAGACCACATTTTTGGTCCTATCCTAATGAAATTGGCCAGAATATTTTGTTTCCATGAAATCACTAGGTCAAACATGTTTACACTGTTATGGTGTGTTTCTCAGGTGAGTGACCTAGGGCCATCTTGGCCCTCTTGTTGTCTCAATTCAATAAACTGAATTCACTTTGAACAAGGTATCAATCTAATTAACTCACTTTGCTATCATGGTCTCACTTCAACTGTCAGCTTCTGAATTCAACCTCCATTTTTTTCTTTCACTTAAGGTGCTTTCGCATTTACTTCTTAATGACCAATTATTCCATTCATGATATTTATATTTCAGTTGTTTTTCAATGATCTGAGTTCAATGAACTATGCCAATATGACCAGTAATTAATACAGTGATACAAATATTTCTCAATATTCATAAAAATACAAAGTATGTGTGACTTTGTGTGTCACTTCATACTATATAACATAGGAGAATGTCACTTTATAAAAATAAATTTTAAATTAAATGCATAGTAAGCCTGAGCAAACAGTACTTACGAATACGAAGGCTTCTTTACATCCAAAGTATAAACTAGGTTAATCAATAAAAATATTTATATTAAACTCAACGATCTACTTCGAATAAACCCTGTTTTTAATAACTAATCCTTGAAATGAACACCTAATTTTTTCTGACTGTTTATTATACACTAGTACTATACCACCTGAAAAAAATTTGTAATCAATCCAGTGTACTAAAAATAGCCAGGCTTTCCCTAATTGTAAACCTTGGTATTGATTGTATTTAGAGTATTGTCAGTTAACAAACATGACATGTTATAAATAGAGAACAATAAGGAAACATTATCGGAAGAGTCAATTATGTCTTTATTGGTAATTCAGGGTTTACTGACATGGTAAATCAGGATTTGCTTTATATTCAATAGTATGATTATTTTGTCAGGGATAATCATAATGGTTTCACTACCTGATTCCCCGTTTCTCAATAGTAGCATTTAACATATTATTGTTGTTACGAATCCCTTGCCAGAGTAGTAAACCTGCAGCTATGAAGGTTAATAAACAATCTACTGGTAACTTACTATAAATCATTCTCAGTCTACACAGGTATCTAGTATTGATATGATAGCATTGCAATTAAGTATAACTGATTGAAATTGTCTGCACAAGTTTATAAATTGATGTCCATTTACAGTGGGTAAAATTACTATCATATTTCCAGCAATTATTTTTCTAACACATTCAATTTGTTTTGGTTCAAGGAAACTACTGTAAAAACAGAAATTTTCGCGAGGGTTTAATTTTCGCTATATTCGCGAGGCCCTACATCTCGCGAAAATTTATCATCATGTAAATAGTCACCTTAGTATAATTCGAATTCAAGCAGTGACAATTTTTACATTTTCGGGAATATTAATCCTTGCGAACAAACTCAAAATTTCAGATTCGCGAAAATACGTGCTTTTACAGTATACTGTGTATTTCTTTCTTAATTAATGCAAAACAATGCATACTTGTTTTTTACAGAAAATTCTAATGTATTTGTAAATTCCATCGCATACTACTACTAAAGCAGCAGACGAAAAAAAGTTCTAAAATATAAAAGGAAGCTCTGTGTGACAATCACATTGATATGTACACACAATCAGTCAGCTATTGCTATCTTTCATTATACGCCCAAAGGAACGTATTATGTTATGACGCTGGTGTCCGTCTGTCCGTTAGCAATTTCGTGTCCGCTCTGTAACTCTTGAACCCCTTGAAGGATTTCAAGGAGACTTGACACAAATGTTCACCACACCCAGACGACGTGTAGAGCGCATGTTCCGGATGTCTCGCTTCAAGGTCAAGGTCACACTTAGGAGTCAAAGGTCATATCAGTTTGTTTCGTGTCCGCTCTGTAACTCTTGAACCCCTTGAAGGATTTCAAAGAAACTTGACACAAATGTTCACCACACCAAGACGATGTGCAGAGCGCATGTTCTGGTTGACTTGCTTCAAGGTCAAGGTCACACTTAGGGGTCAAAAATCATATCAGTTTGTTTCGTGTCCGCTCTGTAACTCTTGAACTGCTGGAAGGATTTCAAAGAAACTTGGCAGAAATGTTCACCACATTGCAACGATGTGCAGAGCGCATGTTCCGGATGACTCGCTTCAAGGTCAAGGTCACACTTAAGGGTCAAAGGTCATATATGACTTTGCTTTGTGTATATTGCTCTGCATTGCAGTGCTCTTGTTTTTATTTGGCAGATCTCTTTTTTTGTACTTACAATAATTTTTTTTTGAATTACTTCCCTTTTCTGTTACTATAAATAGCTTATTTTGAAGCTTTTTTATTATTGGCCGTAGGGAAAAACCGAGACCACTTTTCTGTGGTACAACATGGATGGTACCTCCAATTTTAAGGTGTATTTTTACATACCTGTACCTGATAAAGATTTTTTTGTAGACTTTGAATTTTTTTTTTGTGGACTTAGATTTGTTTTTTGAAGTTTTCCTTTTGTTGTTCCAGTCCTTTGGGGCTTCAACAGTCAAGTTCTTAACTTAAAATTTTGCTCCTATCCTATGATGTAAGCCTTCGGGCGTATATTGCCCCGCTTGGCGACACTCTTGTTAATATTATACCTGGCACGATGTAGTTCTTGTGTTGTAACAGTCGTTAATATGTAGTGTAAACATGTAGAAGAGTCTAGTATTCAGTCACATGGTCTTATGACGTCATGTCCGTCTCCACTGAGCCAATCAAATTCAAGCCCGAACCAAATCAGGAATTCCAGGGAATACCAATGTTTACTTGCTCAAAATAGACCCAGCAAGATCAAAACAGCGGAAGTAAACATGACCAAACAGAGAGTGACCCATCAACTAGACTTTTAGATGTGGTTTCATTTACAATAGCTGATCATCATTTTAATAATAGTATCAAATATATTTATCAGTGTGTCAGATAATGGTGAGAAAAGATACAAGGTCAGTGTGATTTGAGCTCATCATTTTAAACTCCTGGTCCCAAGTTTATCAAAGTGTCCCAAGCTTGTAAAACTGAGTTTGGAGATTTACCATTGGTCAGTCAAGAATGTAGCCTTACCATTGGTCAGTTTGAATGTTGAGCTCAGAAATCAACCAGTCAGATGCTGGAGCTTTTAGACTGGTCTCTAAGCTCAGTTTTATAATGTCTGGTCTCAGGACAGAATACTATCAGACTCTGCAATAGTTTCCAGTATCATTTACTGACTTTACTTGGCCGTGTTCCTTAACCGTAACCACGTTTTACATGAACTTGAATTATGCTGCTCTTTATATATAAATTTGTTAAAGGCTTTGTTTGACTGTGATTATAATTTCGAATTGTAGAGCACTCAGTCATCAGCTGTTGTGATTTACTCTCTGGTTAAAAACTCATCAAAATAAACAGATGAGAATGATGAACTATTAATATTTTTTGTGTTTGAAAGGATCTACTGAGACATTATTTATTATCTTACCTCTTGTTTCTTATCTTCAGGGTATTTATTTTACATCTAAAGCGGTACAGTTACAATCAAGTGTTTTCCAAACATACAAAGATGGGCCAGAATGTGTCAGTACCGACTTACTTAACCATGCAAAATCATTGTACTGAGGAAACACAGCCGGCCTTCCCTCCTACTTTTAATGAACCTAGTCAAAGGTTAGTGAAAAATTTGCCTTCCATCGGAATAGTAATACTAATGATCCTAGTAAGTACTTTAGACTTTAAATGGAAAGATAAGCTTGCCTTCATTGCAATACTAATTTTAGTCTTTTTAGGTGTATAATATCACTCTACTAGAAAGGGACAATTCAGCTAAGTGACAGACAGTTCAGGCTTAAGAAAATTGTATATAGATCTCAATTTTTACAGTTTTAAGCCTGACTGTCTACTACCTGTCTTCAATATAACAAAAATGTATTGCTAAATCCACACATTGTGCAGTCTGAAGTATTATGAATGGTAATGTGTGTAGATGATTTTGTCCACACATTGTGCACTTCTGTCTGTTACGTTGTGGTGGAAACAGTATGAATGGTAATGTGTTAGATGTTTCAATCCACATATTGTGCAGTCTTATCTGTTGTATTTTAGTGGAAACAAGATGAATGGTTTGGATGATTCTAAGGAAGACCTTCCCAGTAGGAGAAAGTTAGAATATCCAGGGTGAGTTTGTTAATGTGATTATAAACTTAAAAGAAAAAAGAGAACCTTTTAACAGTATTCTTAGCTAATATATGCCAATATTTTAATGATGTTGTTTTGTTATATCTGTAACTTGTTCTTCACATCTGTGGATTTTAAACATTGCTTGGAAAGAAGAATTCTTTCAAAGTCAACTTGCAGAACTCCTACAGATGGTATTTAGGCACAGGCAGGCATTTTCAGCAAGTAGCTTAAAACAAGACAAAACAGAAAAAACCTGTGGTGGAGTTTTGTGATAGACTTGCTCACTGCTGACAAATAATGATGGAAAACTTGACCTGATTGACTGCACAAGCCTCTCAGTAACTAACTAGGGAACTATCTTCAGTCATTATTCCCAGCTGAACAGATTAACTCTTATCATGCTGAACACAATTGATTCTGCCTTTGCGGCCAATGTAGATCATGATCAGCCTGCACATCCATGCAGTCTGATCATGATCTGCACTGTTCACAATTCAGTCAGTATCTTTTTGGTATGCACCCCTTTTAACAGTTAATGGTACTGTCCAAACTGAAAGATGAACAAGTTCGTTATAGAAATTAAGCAGGGCACTACTAGTTAAGAGATATGGTGACACATGCTTCTCAGACCAAGTTATTGGTGTGGCAACATGAGCTTGAACAGTCATTACGTATTGTTGTGTTCCTTTTTCAGGTATCAGTTTAAAAGCAAAACTACCTCAGCTGAATCAGATAGCAAGCTTAAGGACAGCGGTAACCCATTTACAGAAACAAAGGAGAAGGTAAGATTATACAAGGGAGTTAACTCCGTATAAATATTTGAGCCTCGTCTTTGCAACTAATGGAAAAAAACATAGAAAGAGTTGCTCTTTTGTATATGAATGTTTTTAAATGTGCACATATGAAATAACAAGGAACAATGCCAAAATGGACTAATAGGTAATTTTGCCAATTTTTTTTCACTCAACAGATGTCTGATTTATATGGAAGCCCTGGAGGGACAATTGATTTCTGTACTTCCCACTTCTGACTTCTAACTTTTGCACTTCTCACTTATAACTTCTTGACTTCCTACTTCTAACTTCTGCACTTCTGACTTCTAACTTCCACACTTCTGACTTCCAACTTCCTGACTTCTGATTTCCAACTTTCACACTTCTTGACTTCTTACTTCCTTCTAACTTCCAACTTCCTGACTTTCGACTTTCGATTTCCAACTTCCACACTTCCTACTTCCGACTTTTTGACTTCTTACTTTCCTCTTCTAACTTCCGCACTTCTGACTTCTAACTTCCGCACTTCTGACTTCTAACTTCCTGATTTTCGACTTCTGATTTCTAACTTCCACACTTCTTACTTCCGACTTCTTACTTTCCTCTTCTAACTTCCGCACTTCTGACTTCTAACTTCCACACATCCTGACTTCCGCCTTCCAACTTTCGCACTTCTGACTTCCAACTTTCCCTCTTTGGAAGTCGGAAGTCAGAAGTAAGAAGTCAGGAAGTTGGGAGTCAGATGTGTGGAAGTTAGAAGTCAAAAGTGCAAAAATTAGAAAAAGGAAGTAAGAAGTCAAGAAGTAAGAAGTGTGGAAGTTGGAAATCAGAAGTCGAAAGTCAGGAAGTTGGAAGTCAGAAGTGCGGAAGTCAAGAAGTTGGAAGTGAGAAGTGCAAAAGTTAGAAGTCAGAAGTGGGAAGTACGGAAATCAATTGTCCCTCCAGGGCTTCCATAGATTTAGCATTTCTTCTTAAGTATAGTGTCAGCTTTATGCAGTGAATTGAATATATGCGGAAATATTAAAATGTGTAATTCTGACCTAAGTTTACTGTTGTACATGGTAGAGAAAACAGTATAGTATACTGTAGCGAAGACCAGCCGGAAGCATTTACAAATTTATGTTAAATAAAGAAATCTTTGCACGGTGAACCCAAACACCTTCGGACTGATAAAATATTGGCCTCTTTCCAGAATAATCCTTGAAATTTTTGTATTATTGTCCTAGAATATGTAAATTTTACATTGCCAGAAAGATGAAGTGGATTCTGTGTTAACATTGGAAGACGAAGATGACCAGGAGCTGAGTCGTGCGATAGAAATGAGCTTGAAAGAACAAGAAGAAAAAGATCAGGTTGGCATCCTTTGTTGTTATAAATTCTAAGTAGATATGAGCACGTGTAGAGACATAGTAAAGTGGGCCTTTATGGCCGGGTGGTTAAGTTTCTTGAATTTGAAACATTTGCCCCTCATTAATGTGACTTTGAAACCTCACTAAGGGTGTGGAATCTGTTCAGCTAGCTTACGGGAGGTCAGTGGTTCTGTCCAGATGCCCATGCCAGAACAGAAACAATACTTGGGAGGGGCGTCTGGGGTCTATCCACCATTGGAAGCTGGAAAAGTAGTCATATGACTTAAATCTTGTCTACAGGAATCTAAAACCAACCAAATAGAAGGAAGAAGAAAGAGATACTAATAATTTGGAGGACATCTGCCTGATTACCATCTTTCAAACTCCACAAAGCAAACTTTACCTTACCTCTGAATCAAACAAAGGCTGTTTGTTTGGTACTCCTATCCTCTACCTACAGAGGGGGCCTCCGTGGCTAAGTGGTTCAGGTCGCTGACTTCAAATCACTTGCCCCTCATCAATGTGGATTCAAGTCTCACTTGGGGCGTTGAATTCTTCATATAGGGAAGCCATCCAGCTGGCTTACAGAAAGTTGGTGGTTCTACCAATGTGCCCGCTCGTGATGAAATAGTGCAAGGAGGGGTACCTGTGTCTTCCTCCACCATCAAAGCTGGAAAGTCACCATATGGCTTATAATTGTATTGGTGCGATGTTAAACCCAACAAATAATAAATAAATAATATATCTACCTACAGATTGTTTTGGTTGGACAAGCTTGCAAAGTTATTATGGATCACCTGTAGAAATTAATACTTAGTTCAATAAAGGATTGGTGTAGTTAGATAAAACAACAATAGTTATCTCGCATACCGCTGGATTATTATGTAAAACCTGTTGCAGTAAGCAGTGTAAATCTTATCTCTGTCTGTTTTTACATTTTTTAAAAAAGTTAAATTATATATCTAGAAGAGTTCATGTTCATAGCTGAATGACTTCTTTTTTGACAGATGTGCCGTGACTATGGTGAAGACTCAATGACCAGCTTTGAAAGAGTGTTGGAACTTAGTCGTCAGGAACGTAAAACAGGTAAACTTGAAGAAATTTTGTAATATAGTGTGTTAGGTGACAGTAAATGCAGGTTTTTTTAGTCCAATACATGCAGACATATCAAAAGGAAGTGGCCTCCCTAAAGATTAGTCAGAATACCAAATTTTTCAGAACATGAAAAAAAAGACTTCCATATAAGATTAAATAGACTGCTTAGAGGTGGTTTACCAAGGTGTTAGAGGCTTATTCAAGAAAGGTGCATTTTCTTCAATATTTTTAGGCCTGGAGGGCAGATTTTTCATAGGTGGTTTTGTTTGTTACTTCTTCCATCTAAACCCCATACTGTAACAGTCTCCTCCCTGTTAGCCAGTAATTCTTAAATGGAATATTGCAAAAAAAGTTGGTTGGATGATATTTTATCAAGATTTTACCAGAAAAGGAATTTAAGATTCTTTCACTGGTTGTAGGTGCAGATGGGAATTTCCTGTCTTGAGGGTAACTGTTTAGGCGGTATCGAGGCTCTGCCGAGTTACGGCATAAACAGCTACAGAGAGCCGGATATGTTTCCATCTGCAGCTACAGCCAGTGATAGAATCTTTTTCTTGCGTACCATGTTAATAATAAAAATAAAATGAATCAACTGGCTTTCTTTTTAGAACTATTTCTTATAGCAGCATGTTTAAACAAAGCACGGGGAACCAACGTCCGTAAACAGGAAAGACGTCATGATGTTTCAAAGACAAGTAACAGTGTTTAGTTCCAGTTTTGCTCTAAATTAATGAATTTTTGATAAAATAACGTTTTTTGGATCGAGAAATATACTATCAGGTACAAAGAGAACTGTCAAAGTATTGGATTTTTATTCCATTTTATGAAATAAAATATAAATTACCTCATAAATCTTCTATATATACATGTATGTAGTTTGTAATACGTCATCTACAGCATGAGAGTCATCTTACACCCGGGGTGTAAGATGGATTTTTCCAGCACCGGTAAAAATACCGGAAATCCCTGTGTGGTAATGCAGAAACAACAAGGCATAAAGCCAACATATTAAAAATGTAATACAGTTGGAGAGCACCCAGTTGATACATCATGAATTGAATATTGAAATCTTGATAATCTCTAGTATGATTTAAGGAACAGCTAAATTCCAAAAGTAATTTGTCAGTTTATTCCTGCGTGACACTTTGGGAGTTTTTGTTTTTTTTCCATATTTTACAAACTGGTGAGATTTTACAAATAAATTCTGCATAAACTAAATTTTTGGAACACCTCATTCTTACTTTTAATTAAGAAATAATATATCTCATTCAGTGATTTGTTTGGAGTTCAGATGTGAAGGAATTATATCATGAGGGCACAGCCCTATATGAATGCAAGGTACCTTTGAATGTGTTTATCATGAAAATTGTGCTAAATAGATATGGTTTAATAGAATATATCCATGTATGTGTTACAGATGTACCAAAAGTCAAACATGTGAATCAGATGACTGAAGAGGAAATGATTCAGCTTGCAATAGAACAAAGTCTCATGGACACACAAACTGATGATGTCATTGATCATTTGTACACAAGAAACAGTGATGTTCTTGGCATAGATGACCATTCTTACACAGGAAATTATGACATTGGACCAGATGGTGATAATTATGAAACACTTGCTGCAAAAAATCACAAAACTTACGAAAAACGTAGACACAGTTCAGACAGCGATCTTAAAAACAAGTTTGAATCAGTTTCTGATTTGTTTCCTTCTGAAAGTACTAGACTTAAGGAAAATCTGTCAAAATCAACGAAAGAAGAAGAAAGTATTGTGTTAAATTCTAGTATAAGTAGTGAAGAAAGTGAAAGAAATACAGGTGAAAGTAGTGACATCAACAATAAACAGACATCTAGTAATGTCACCGACGAGAAAAGTAACAAAAGTACAATGGAAAAAACACCTGGAAAAGCCTGCAAAAATAGCTGGAGAAATAGACTCAATAATCTGTCTCGGCGGTTTTCAGCAAGCAGCGATGAAGAACCTGTGAATAATGAGTTACTTTGTACCGAAGAAATGCCTGAAAATTTTGAATTTGAAATTGAGAAAAAGGATATAAAGGCAAAATGTCCAGGAAAAGTGTATGAACTTCATAACATTGATGATTTGATTGAGGATGAAAGCAATAAGGATGTACGATCCAATGGAGTTCATATAGAAGAGGATTTAAATACGACTGTGTCTGATAAGTTAAATGGGGAAAGTAAGCCAGACGAGGTGGTGGAAAGTGCTTCTTTAAATAATGATGAAGATGGGAAGTCAAGAGAGGAAAAAGTGAATGGTTTACAAAGAGATTGTCAGTTAACCAGTAAAGGAGATGACACAAAGAAAACGAAGTTACCAATAAATGTAGCTGTAGATGAGTTTGTGTTTGAGGCAGAGGATGAAGATGGTGAGTTTTTTTTAAACAGTATTGTAGATCGGGAGTTATCTTTCTTGTTTGCATAATCTATCCATCTGATTGGGACATGAACCAGACGGCAACCAACTTCTTTAATGAAGTGGTCCCTTGAAATTCAGGTGGTCCCGATAGTGTATTAACAAAATATATTTAATCAGAAAAAAAACAACAGGTATTTACATTCTTAAATGAATTTGTTTTACAAGAAATTAGAGTACATTATATCTTTGTGATATGAGCCACGCCATGAGAAAACTAACATAGTGGCTTTGCAACCAGCATGGATCCAGACTGGTCGCAAAGCCACTATGTTGGTTTTCTCATGGCACGGCTCATATTACTTACATACTGTAACTTAAACATTGCTTTACAGAAAATTTCAGCACATTTAACTATTGAGCCGTTACACAGGTTACTTTAACTGTTGAGCCGTCTTACACAGGTTACTTTAACTATTGAGCGGTCTTACACAGGTTACTTTAACTATTGAGCCGTCTTACACAGGTTACTTTAACTATTGAGCCGTCTTACACAGGTTACTTTAACTATTGAGCCATCTTACACAGGTTACTTAATCTATTGAGCTGTCTTACAAAGGTTACTTTAACTATTGAGCCTTCTTATGGTTGCTTAAAATTGACAACGTTTTATTTTTTTGGTGGGTTCAGGGGACCTACCAACTTTCAGGATTTACTGATTCCCCTGAAAATTTACTGTGTATATGTCAGGAGACCACTGTTAGTGTCTGCCACTGCTGAATAAAAGTTTTGCAGTATTATTTAAATTTTGCATGCAATAGTTTGTAGACTTTTAGAGTTACAGCATGTATGGATTATGTTAAAGGAATCCTCTGTACATAAGCCTCAGAATATCATAATTTTGAAAAAGATGAATTCACATTAAAGAGTATTAAACTGATAAAGTGAATGAGTTCAGATGTTATTTTTGCTGTTAGCTGTAAAGTTAGTTTAACTCCTTGAATTTGTATCACAAGGTTATTTTGTGACTACTGATTTTAAGCTCACATGATTAGCACTATTGAAGGGATAGAATTTAACTTTTTTGCACTTACAGATTTTTGTTGGCTAACTCGTAGAAATATAAACTTTACTGGCATTTTTTTCAGATTCTTGGCTGTCCCTGGTTGAAGACAAGGAGAACAAAAAACCATTGTCAGAAAAGCCAAAATTGTCAGATCCCTTAGAGTTCTCAATGGATATTAACGATACATCAGCAGATGAAGTGGACACTTACATGGAGGAGAATATCGAAATACCTGAGATCAGTAATGAGGTAAAATGAAGCATTTTCAATATGATTTTAATTAACAAAATTTGTTAGCAGAAACTTCATTACTTGATGCAGTGACTAATTGGTGTGTAAAATGTTTCATTTGAGGAAGCCATCCAGCTTTGTGGAAGGTCGGTGGTTCCACCCATGTGCTCACCCATGCCTGAGGTAATGACCAGAGGGGCACCTGGGGTCTTCCTCACCCAGCAATAACTGGAAAGTTGCAATATGATCTAAAATTTTCATAAATCAACCAAAGAAAAAAATGTGTCAGAATTGGCGCTTAGTAGTATTAAAAAGCTTGACAAGTAGCTCTACATTTCTTGGGGTTTAATTTTATAGTTTCAAGTACTTCACGAAAATTTATCCATAAGAATATAGATGTCAGTAAGAATATAGATGATACTGGAGGAGGTACTACAGTTTGTAATTTATGTTATGTACTTTCAGAAGGGAGAACTGCCTTACAGCTACAGACTGGTCAGCATAGTCAACCACATGGGGCTGTCATCTGCAACAGGTAACATTGGGGCCAGGGGAGTTGGACCTGAATTCACCCTTGTGATTATGTATTTGAAATCAGAATCTTCTTGGCTTTTATTACTTAGTTTCTGACATTACAATTTTAATGGAATCCTTCACCTGAGCAGGTTCAGGCTTTCTTACTGTTCACCAAACTAGGACACAATGTTTATTTGCATAGTGTCTAGGCCAGGTTTGATTAACTATACTGACGAGGTATGAAAACGCAACAAACATATGCCTGAATATATTTTTACTGCAAAAAGCATCACCTTGAAATGTTCAACACATACACATCTCGATACTCTATACCCATTGTGTTACTTTTACGTTCTGTTGTGCTGATTAAATTTGAACACAATGGGTATAGAGTATTGAGATGTGTATGTGTTGAACATTTCAAGGTGATGTCTTTTGTAGTAAAAATATATTCAAGCATATGTTTGTTGTGTTTTCATATCTCGCCAGTGTATATGGATTCCTGCAGTGGCTCTGGAGACATGGCCAAGGAATAATTCAAAATTGTCCACTCGATAATTTTAGCAGTTCTTATTTATATTGGCAAGTTTCGATAATTAGCTTAATTCACCCAACTCCTGCTGGGGTTATGGCTCTTGAATTACTCAAAATTGTGAAAGTTGTCAGTGTCTGCTCTAACTTCTTATTCAGTAATCACCAGACTTGATCATAATGTTTGTGGACATAATTTCTCAGAAAAATTCTATAACCAGCCTGATACTCAAAATCACTCAAGTTACGGCCCCTTAAATATTCAAAATTGTGAAAATTGACAGTCTACTTGATAACTTGAGCAGTTCTTGTCCAGTGTTCACCAAACTTAGAATGTTTCTTGGCATTATTATCTTCGCCAGGTTTAATAACCCGTCAGACAGTCTTTGCTGCTCTTGTGCTTAGCAAAACTGTCTGGAAAGCTATGCTCTCCTTTGATAAGTGGTTACTTTGAACCTCTTGCCCAGCACAGCTGAAGGTTTGAAACCTGCTTTGTAGTGGAGAATTCTTTCATGTTATGAAGCCGTCCAGCTGGCTTTTAAAAGATTGATTGTTCTGCCAAGGTGCAAAGCCTGAAATGATGCCTAGGGGCACCTGGAGTCTTCCTCCACTGTCAAAACCTGGAATGTTGACCAAAATTGTGTCAGTGTGATGTTAAACCAAACAAAAACAACCAAATTGTTATTGACAGTCGTAATGGATAAATTACTGTTATGTAGGGCACTATCTGAGTGATGTGTATGATATGAAGAAGAAAGCATGGTACAGTTTTGATGACTCACATGTTACTAAGATCAGTGAAGCCGAGGTGAAATCGAAGCGGGAGAGAAGCGGATATATATTCTTCTACATGAGCAAGTATGCAATTGTTGATACTTTTTATGCATAAATGTACAAGTTACAGTAGTTTTTCAAAGTAAATAAAAAACGTGAAAGGAAATGGAAGGAAATTTTATACATCTTTAATGTTGGTGATAACTGAAGCGTTTTGAATGTAATGCAATGTAGAGTTTGTGCCTAGGGTTCTTACAGACATTGAAAAAGAACTTGAATTTTTGCTAGTCCTTGAAAAATCTTTGAAAAATGACTTAAACCTCAAAAAGTACTTAGATTTTGAATAAAACTGCTTGAATATGACCCAAAACTGCTTAAGGTATAAGGTCACTAATAGTAATGTTTACAAAATGGCCTTTGCTTGGAATATTCTGAAAGATAACTGTGTTTTGCACCATTTTGCAAATTTTAAACAACTTTTACCGTGCCCTTTTTAAAAATTTTTGAATAACTTATGGTATCTCCTCAAGCTAAAGTCGAGACAAATTTCAAAGTGATAGCCACTATCCAAAACGTTTGCAGAGAACTCATTTTACCATTAATTTCAATAGAAGAAACATCAAACTATTGGTAAACAATTATAAAACACAATATAAAAATGTCAATATCATTTTCTCTATGGTGCCTCAAGTAAACGGATTTAATGAGACAGAATTCATACTTCAACATTGAAAAAATAAGGTCGAATGATGTGTTTCTGTTTTGAATTTTGCTTACTCCATTTAAAAATAACCTTAGGGAAGATGTAAAACCTACCTAAATTTCTTCCGCAATATATAATCTAAGAGTGAAAGCAAAATAGAGAACTTTCACCGTGCGTAACTCGATATTTTTAAAGATTTGTAACTCTACCCCTTCTGTTTTAGTAGAAAATTCTCTTTGAACACCAAGAAATTGCTTATAAGATTCATATTTTTCCATTTTTGTACAAAACATCAATAATAAGTCTTGAAAGAAGTAAAAACTTAGTAGTAAAAAAGGTAAATAAGTAAAAAAAAATTTGGTCCCAGTAGGGCCGGAACCTACGCCCCCTAAGAATTGCAGTAAAAGTAGGTTTATGGTAGGACTTGAATACTCTTCAAAAAGGAGGTTCTCTATTAGTGATCTAATACCTTAAGAATGTTTGTAAGGAAATTGCTTTGAGGAATAGAATCAATTTAGAAAGGAAATAGAGAAATGGGAGATAAGTGGAAGAAGTTAAGGTATTTGGTAACAAAGCAATCATGGTATTCACCAGTAGATGTCACAAACAACTATTGGACTGCCTTTTATAACTTTTTTTACAGAGAGCAGTTTTTGCTATATTTTTATATGCCCACCCTCTAATTCAAACAGTTTTCATCCGATCTTCACCAGATTTGGTGACAATGTTTGTGGGCATAATATCTTGGCCAAGTTCGATAACCAGCCAAATCGTCCCAGTCACTCCTGGATTATGGCCCTTGAATTACTCAAAATCTGTGAATTTAGCCTTGTCCGCCCTCTAAATTGAACAGTTTTCATCCAACCTTCACCAGATTTGGTGACAATGTTTGTGGGCATAATATCTCATCCAAGATTGATAACCACCCAAATTGCCTCAGGCAGTCTTGGATTATGTCCCTTGAATTACTCGAATCTTTTTATGATACGTTACTGAATATTTAGACAAGCGTATTTTGTGACAGTCTGGCACTCTTGTTTTTTATAGAAAAAGGAAATGAAATTGAGATCTTGAGGAAAAATGGCCTTGAAACGGTTTAGATGTCTTCGAAAAGTACTTGAATTTTATCCCAGAAGTTCTGTAAGAACGCTGTGCTCATGAAATTGTTTAAGTAGCTTAAGTCTTACCTTATTACACACACTGATTTTGCAGATGCAACCATGAAATTAGGATATGTAAAATATGTTCACATACTGATATAGATAAATGTTTATTTCAGGGACATATTTGACGACTTGGCACTTCAACATGCTGTGATCACAACAAGTAAAACCACATAATATAATGTACAACATTAGTGTACACTTACTATTGAATCCTCCTTTGAAAATTTACAAATAGAGTGTTGTTGACTAAAAGTGTACAAGAATTAGATATGGCTCTTCATTTTACAAACACAGTGTTGTTGATTGAAATGAACTGGAAAAAGTGATGCAATACTGAGAATGAAGATGTTCTGGCATTAAGTGAGAGGAAGATATGAGGTGAAAATAATTGCCAAGTGAAATGCAGGATCTGGATGAAAAGAAAGAATATTGTGTGCAGTCTCATTTATTTAGTTATAGGGTGAAGTTAATAGTAAGGGAGAAGTATTGATGTGAATTTTAATGTCAAAACCAAACAAACTGGCAGGAAATCTGAATACACCAAGTCATCAAGTGATTGGAAACAAAACACACACCAAGTCATCCCAAGTCATCCAATGATATTGTCAGAGTTTTAGACATAAAAATGTATGATTAACCTGAATTTAAGGTCTAGTTTGAATTGGGTTTGTTGAAATTGATAGATATATGGAGTTTTTAGAATATTCCTGCTTGTCAAAACCTAAGCAGTGTTTGACTTTGAGACTTTGATTACATTACTATTTACATTTAAAGAAAGTCTCGACTGTTACATTAAAAAAGGGTAATTGTACCTATCTAGTGTTATTTCTAGAGCGACACAGCGGGGCGCCCCGCCCTGCCCTTTTTAATTGCCGCCCCGCTGCCCTTATAATGTGCCCTCCTGCCTTTGATCTTCTGCTAAATTCCGCCCTTTATCCTGTGGACATGCCTCGCTGATTTTTTGATCAGCAAATTACGTCACGGCGAGTGCACACAGGTAACGAGAATCAATGAGGTGTTATGATTAATTGATAAAGTATTGATTATGTGTACTGTCAAAAAAGCGCCAATTAATAAATTATCCGTAAGCGGCCAGCTGATTATCGAGCACGTGAAAAGCGCCCTGTAAAATTTCTTCATGCACCATTGTTTAGTATAATAAGAAGATATCTTTGCAGTCTAATCCTACCTTCATTTTTACTAGCAAATCCACAAATTTTAATGAATTTCGAAAGCAAAAATAAGTTAAAGATATCCATTCACGATTCTAATTACACCCGATGTCGTATGCAAACAACAACAACAACATGCAAATTTTCAATTATTCCTTCAAAAAAGCTGAATATCACTGTTAATTTTTATGATAAGTATCATCATAATTTGAGGAATTATCTCTGGTTTAACCTTAGTGAGTCAAGTAAACTGAACAAGAACTGCTTTCACATGTCATTCCGAAAGTGTACCAGTATCCGGATAGTACATTTTGGATACATTTTTTACAAACTTTTATAGCACTTTTCTGTTGATGAAATATTGATGAAAGGCCTAATTAATTTATTAATGACATAAATTTTGATACATATTAGTTTACAATGTAACCTGAAACTGACCTTTTTATTATGTTGTAACATGATCTTGGCTTCAAGCTTATTAGATACATATAACATATAAAACCCCTCCACTATATCATAATTATCCATATGAATAAGTTGACATCCTTAGTAATATTTTTTGAGAAAAAAAGCTTCAATGAATGGTTTGACAAAAAATATGTAGTAATGTTAAACCCTTTGTTAACTCTGTTACTGGTTTTGGGAACATATCTTTTACCACTTTATTCAGTGATTTAAAAGTATAAATCATAAGTGTAATAAATACATAACTATAAACATCTAGAAATGTAACTACTGCTGCGGTAACTTTCCAGTTTAAAACAGCACTATGCCCCTTTTTGGCAGCACCCTGCCCCTTTTAGACAGCACCCTGCCCTTTTTGAGCTCTAGAAATAACACTACTGTCTCTGTTTAATATTTTCATTCCTGTATATACTTTAAAATATATGTTTAATTTTTAACTTTTTAAAGTGGCTGACTCGGTCAGAAGTGATTTAAACTACCAATTCAGAGTTTGTAATTTTCATCTGTGACTTGAATTTTATACTAAAGAAACTGTAGACACTAAATCACAACTGTAGTTATTTTCCAAACATTTTGATTTGCTCTCGTTCACCTGTCCGTCAGATTTGTGTCTAGCATATCTCAGAAAGTGTTTGAACTAGTCATCGAACCTTACAGGGGTTTTCAGCATATGAAGTTGTGCACCAGGTGTTTTATTTATTATTTCACACATCCAGACTAAAATTATGGTCCTTGACCTTGGACCACCACTGTCCTATGGACACACGTCTAGTTTTTCAATAAGTTGTATGTTGAAGAAATTGTTGGTAAGTTAATATGTTCCCACATTTATGTTCGGGACGTTTAGCATTGCTGCTGTCGGTACATCCATATGTACTTCCCGAAATCTTGCGTGTCCAACTCCTCCCACTCTATTAGCCTGATTTGCTTTAAACTTTCATAGATGAACAAGCTTGGTGTGCAGATGACCATAAAGGAAGGAACTTCTGTTTATTTTTACAGCAGTTACATCCCTTTGATAATTTTACAAAATAGAATACAGAGAAAAATTTTGTATGTCCAACTCCTCAAACACTATTGAAAGAATATGCTTGAAAGTTTCACAGATGAAAGACCATCATGTGAAGTTGACCATAAAAATAATGGACTACTGTGGTTAGTTTTTCTAGAATTATGGCCCTTTTTTAATTTCACAAAATAGGCCAAAGCGAAGAAATTTGGTGTGTTCAACTCCTCATACACTTTTTGAAGGAATGGATTCAAAGTTGCTATGAATTTGACCATAAAGAATGGGCAGTGACCATTTTGACCAGTGTTATGGCCCTTTCTTAATTTCACCATGTTTGGTATATTGAATAAATTTTGTATGCTCAATCTCTCATACCCTTTGAAGGAATGGGTTCAAAGTTGCATAAGTGAAGAACCTTTATATGAAATTGCCCAGTATGTTGGGGCATCCGTGTCCTATGGACACAGTCTTATTTCATACCTGAAGGATGTCCAAAATAAAGAAAACACAGATCTGTAGAAGTCAACTATAATTTATTTCACTTATATTAACTTGATGAATAATTTATATGTGTAAGTTAACTGTTACCTTGGAACGAGTGTTCAGGAGATAACAACTGTGTGAACATAATAAATGTGAGTTATTTATATTTAATTAAAATGCATTATTTTAGGGCATTACTGTATTCATTAAACGTATTTATCCATGACTAAATATGCTGTCGAGACCACCCTAGAGAAGTCAGAATGGTCTCTATACAGGCTGTCTTTAGTCACAGGTCGAAATATAGTAAAACCTCTGTGAAAGAAACCTCCAAGTAGCAGATACCTTGCTACAATGGAAAAATGTTCTTTCTCATCAGACAAAACACTGTGCAACATATTTAAGAGAAGAAAAATGGACAAGATTTTCCCCAATTTGAGTTGTGACAGCACAATCTTGTCCTAATGTGAAATGCAACCATTTCCGTGGAAAAAAACACTGGATATGATTCATTTAACACTTCTTCTATTTATTGCTGTACAGGTATGGAATGGCTTGCCAGTCTATAGCCAGAACTATTACAAGAGTTCAAGAGGTCTGAGTGAAAATAGTCCTGATTATTGGCAAGCAATTCATTAAATGTCTTGACCCTTAACATTCTGAACACGATTGGTTGTGCCTTTATGACTAGTGTAGATCCATGAAGGGATTTACGACCAGTGAAGATCATGATCAGCCTGCACATCCATGCAGTCTGATCAAGATCTGCACTTGTTGCCATTCAGGCAGTATCTTTTTGGTATGCACCCTTTTAACAGTTAATGGTACTGTCCAAATTGAAAGATGTACAAGTTCATTTTAGAAATTTAGCAGGGTAATGGTTAAGTCATGACATCATATTGTCTATGTCAAAATTTATTATGCTAGTGTAAAAATTATCAGAAGTATGATGTCCCATGACGTCAAATGTAATAATAGGAATTTAGGATACTTATATCATACCTTATTGTATTTTTGAAAATTTTATACACCTTGCTTCTTATTATGTCTCCCAACACAAAGTTGTGTTGGAGATATTGTGCATTACTCCTGTCTGTGTGTCTGTCTGTCGCAATGATGGTCTGCACCAAGTTGAACATTTCTCATCCGATCTTTACCAAACTTAAACAAAATGTAAGACCCCAGCCAGGTTCGATAACTACCCAGATAGGCCGAGGCACTTCAGAATTATGGCCCTTGAACATAATAACACACGACTACCAGTGCATCATTGTAGACCAGTTACTCCACTCCACTACCCATGCAGCATTGTAGACCGGTTACCAATAATGACACAGCATTGTAGACGGTTACTCCAACATGTGAATACCAATAGGCCACAAAAAGTACACAAAGACAGACTTACTATTCAGATGATTAGGCAGTTGTGGGAGACATGCGCTTTTCTCAAAAGCACCTAGTATTACTTTCATTACTATCCTCTGTTGTATCTGTAAATAAACCAGGTTATGATTTGTTTATGCACTGCTTTATGTGATTTTAAATCCTGTCTATTTAACAGGTTCTTTATTCTTACAATATTCTTACAAGAGTTGAATTGGTTTTGTGTCAGTGTGATTTAGCCTGTCAGGTAAAGCACATCTGCCACAGCAGATGTGTCTCCAACAGTGATTGGAAGTTGTTTACTAGTCGTAAAAAGCACTGTACAAGTGGCCTTTTCCACATTGACCATTTCCACGTGAATTTTGTATCATTTTATCAGGTGTCTGAACTTATTCAAGATAACACATTATTTCCAGTGACCTCTTTACCAAAATTTGATTTTGTCATAAACAGCCAGCATCTTAGCAACCAAATATAATTCAACTTTCTTTGATTTTTAGCTCGACTATTCGAAGAATAAGTAGAGCTATCCTACTCACCACGGCGTCGGCGTCGGCGTCGGCGTCACACCTTTGGTTAAGTTTTTCGTACCAGTCCACATTTTGACAAAGTCTTCTGAGATAAAGCTTTGAAACTTTCAACACTTGTTTACCATCATCATGGCCAGTTATAGGCAAGAGCACATAACTCAATCAAGGATTTTGGCTGAATTATGGCCCCTTTTGACTTAGAAATCATGGTTAAGTTTTTCGTACCAGTTCATATTTTGACAAAGTCTTTTGAGATAAAGCTTTGAAACTTTCAATACTTGTTTACCATCACCATGTCCAGTTATAGGCAAGAGCATATAACTCTATCAAGGATTTTGGCTGAATTATGGCCCTTTTTGACTTAGAAATCTGGGTTAATATTTCGTACCAGTTCATATTTTGACAGTCTTTTGAGTTAAAGCTTTGAAACTTTCAACACCTGTTTACCATCACCATGTCCAGTTATAGGCAAGAGTACATAACTCCAAGGATTTTGGCTGAATTATGGCCCCTTTTGACTTAGAAATCATGGTTAAGTTTTTCGTACCAGTTCATATTTTGACAAAGTCTTTTGAGATAAAGCTTTGAAACTTTCAATACTTGTTTACCATCACCATGTCCAGTTATAGGCAAGAGCACATAACTCCATCAAGGATTTTGGCTGAATTATGGCCCTTTTTGACTTAGAAATCTGGGTTAATATTTCGTACCAGTTCATATTTTGACAAAGTTTTGAGATAAAGCTTTGAAACTTTCAACACCTGTTTACCATCACCACGTCCAGTTATAGGCAAGAGTACATAACTCCATCAAGGATTTTGGCTGAATTATGGCCCCTTTTGACTTAGAAATCTTGGTTAAGTTTTTCGTACCAGTTCATATTTTTTGTAAAGTGTTTGACATATGGCTTTGAAACTTTTATCACTTGTTTAGTATAATAGTCTCTATCTGTAGGAAAGAGAACATAACTCTGTCATCTATTTTGGCTGAATTATGGTCCTTTTTGGATTTTGAAATTGGTTCTGTTTTCATACAAGTCCATGTTTTGTCAAAACTATTTGACATATGGCTTTTAAACTTTGAACACTTGTTTATCATTATGATTTCCATCTGTAGGCAAGAGTACATAACTTTTTTGACTGAATTATGGCCCTTTTTGGACTTTGAAATTGGCTCATATATTGCCATTTAGTGCAAGACTTATCGAAATCAAAGTAATACAGGAACATTGTTTGTCTAATCTATTTATTTCTTTTGTCTGAATATCCGTGGAAATATTTTGACCCCATTCTTCAATCAATTCTTCGAATAGTGGAGCGTGCTGTCATCAGACAGCTCTTGTTTTACTAGCCCGCCTGCTTAGCTCAATAGGGAGAGTGCAGGTCTATGGATGGTGGGGTCGTGAGTTCAAGCCTTTGGGGAGGCGTATGTTCTCGGTGACAATTGTGTCTGAAATCATTTGTCCTCCACCTGATTCATTCATGTAAGGAAGTTGGCAGTTACTTGCGGAGAACAAGTTTATACTGGATTTAGGAACACTGGTTATAAATGTTAACTGCTCCTGTTAACTTCCAAAGCAAAAAAAAAAAACATTTTTACTATGAACACAATTTTCCAAGCTTTCAGTCTAAGGGACATTGCTTCATTTTATTCTTGATATCTTGCTTGATTATTTTTAGAAATATTGATTTTGTGATACAGTCTCTTTTAAGACTCAAGTTTAGAATTGTTAGCACAGCTAGTTAATACTGTCAGATATAAATCAGATGTAAAGAATTAACCCTTAGCCTGCTGCAGGCGAATTTAACAGCCTTTGCAAACAGCTTGGAACCGGATCAGACGCCGATTAAATCGGCGTCTGATCAGGTTCCAAGCTGTTTGCTACTCTGACAATATTTCTTCCAATTTTGGAGCAAATTGAATGAACTTTACAATTTTAGCAGACGACATTTCCAGCAGACGACAATTTATCTAGCATGCTAAAGGTTAATTAGCAATAAACATTTTCTCACCTGTAGTTATCATTGAATTTACATTATTTTGATTTTGAAGTTTTATTTACATGTTAATATTGATATGGTATAATGTGGTATAAACTATGTTGAAACTTTTTGTATGAATATTGTTAATGATGAAATTGACATTTGTAAGTTATGATGTTATAGAGTAATTTAAAGAATATTAAAAGATTCTTACTTATCTCTGTTTTGAGTCTTTATGTTTTAATTGGAACTGAATTCTGAAATGCCGTATTCATTACCATTGAATGCATTCTGCAAACTAAATCCATCCTTTTTGCAGTCCAGAGCTCTGCCAGCCATGAAAGGAGTTTAAATGTTTTAGGCACATATGAGTCGCACCGTGAGAAAATCATCTGCGCAGTCTGGTCAGGATCCATGTTGTTCGCTTTCAAAGCCTATTGCCATTAGGGAAAACGTTAGCGAACAGCATGAATCCTGACCAGACTGCGCGGATGTGCAGGCTGGTCTGGATCCATGCTGTTCGCAAAGCCACTATGTTGGTTTTCTCATGGCGCGGCTCATATATTTTCCAGATTGAGACAATTTGTAATGCACACCAGTCAGACTCCTAGCTCAGAGATCAAGGTCAAACTTAAAGTCAAAAGTCAGTAGAGATTCTCCCTGTACTGTTCATAACATGTTATATTATATAGGTCATAAAAATTTGACCGAACATTCATCCAGATATTACATGTCGGCTAACAATTCCATTCAAATGAAGCAATTTGGGGGCATATACAGTTTCTCAAAAGTAGTTTCTTGTTTTTCTTCATTTTAATAAATCGGTCTGAAATATTTGAAATAGGCCTAAAAGCGAAAATCAATTTCCGAAACCAAGATAATGACCCAGTTTCAAATTTAGTAGAGTTTATAAACAAATATTCCGATTAGGATTTAAATTGACTTAGTAGAAAGTATGGCTTCTAGTGTCTGGGAGATTGGTAAGACGGACAGACACATAGACAGACAGACATACTGTTTACAAAGTATTTCTATCATTTGGCTTACTGACCTACTCTTTAATCCCATGAGACAGTTTCAATTTAGTCAAGACTTTTTAAAGACAAACATTCTGGGATTAAATAGAAAATAAGGCCTCTATAATGCTTATAACTTGTTTCTATTATTAGCTCACCATGAGAACGCTTGGGTCTAGGATCATAATTTTTTGTACACAGGTGTAACATGATAAAATAAAGGTCAAGTTCGACTTTGGGGTCAAAGGTCAAGGTTGCAGTGACCCTGAACAATAATACGGTTTCCAGATGATAACTTGAGAACGCTTAGGCCTAGGATCATACATTTTGGTATACAGGTGTAACAACCTGAAATGTCAAGGTCACAATGACAGGAAACAGTCAAATGGTTTCAGGATGATAACTTGAGAAACGCTTGGGCCTAGGATCATGAAAATTGATAGGGAGGTTGGTTATGACCAGCAGATGACCCCTTATGATTTTGAGGTCACAGGTCAAGGTCTCAATGACCTTGAACATTTAAAACGGTTTTCGGACAATAACTTCAGAACACTTTGGACCAGCAGATGACCTGTATTGCTTTTGAGTTCCAAAGGTCAGAGTACCCGGAACATTTAAAACTTTTCTTAACAATAACTTGAGAACGCTTGGGCTGAGGATCATGAAACTTCATAGGGAGGTTGATCATGACCAGCAGATGACCTGTATTGATTATGAGGTCAGTAGGTCTTTGACATTGGTTTAGTTCTGTGACATAGCCATATTGTGGGGGGTATAATTCGCCAGTCCTGTGACAACTCTAGTTTCAATTATTTGTAAAATAAAACAAAATATTGCAGGAGACCTGGCCACGTTTCCCAGTAATTAATATGCATATAAAATGATCCTGAGTGATCCTATAGCAGGAATGTTTGAATAATTCAAAATCAAAACCCATTTTACCAGTGTATTATCGCTTATCCCAGCTTATCGACCTCATTTAATAAAAACATGTATTTTAATAGATTTTACAAAAAGAAATGATTACAATAAGCCTTGTATTTATATCCACGTAGTTTATAAACCGTATTTCCATAGTGTACGGGTTGTCTAAGACCAAGCTTAAAAGGTGTTTTAAGATTATATTTTATTTCTTCCCGGAAGTATTTCAGCTATCGCATTAATAGTTGTCGTTTCACGCAAAATACAAAGAAGAAAAAAATGAGACAGTTTTGAAGATTAAATATTCTCTAGAGAGATATAACTCATGCTTACAGATGTTTTAAACGTATTTTGTAAATTTGACTTTACATCACTAAGAATTTATCTAACGCGGAGCGGACGCAAACATTTTATCTAAAACGGAGAAAATATCAGGTCCATACTCGGCATTTATCTAACGCGGAGGGAACATCAAGCGGACTCGAACATTTATCTAACGCGGAGGGAATATCAGGAGGGAATATCAGATGCGTAGGAATCACATCTTTCTCATTTTCCAAGTGTGTTCTTGTTCCAGTGACTAAGACTAATAAAAGACACAAGAAATCAGGCACACTTAGAATGAGTCTGTTGAGAAATAAGAAAATGTGCAACATCCCTCACGACCCCTTCCCCTCCCCAGGCCCCTATCCCCACCCATCATTGGCTTAATAAATGTGGGTTCGATTCTCGCTTTGGGCGTAGAATTATTCATGTGGAAGCCATCCAGATGGCTAACGGAAGGTCGGTGATTCTACTAAGGTGTCCGCCTGCGATGAAATAATGCCCGGAGGGGCACCTGGGGGTCTTCCTCCACCATCAGCTTTAGCTGGAAAGTCGCCATATGACCAATACTTTTGTTGGTGTGAGGTTAAACCTCTCCACCCCACCGCCCAACCGTGAAAAAAATAAACGTGAAAGACCCTCACGCCCAGCAGTGCCGCCCCTACGAAACATGTGTACATATCGACAAAAAAAAACAACACTTCAGTCCAAGTACGAGGATATATTTTACTTTTTACCATCATATTAATAACTTGTCTTCGTTCTTCTATTAACAAAGATATAAACTTTCTCTGACACTTCTGCCAAGTGGTAAAACCCTAGAGCACACAAAAAAGGGAAACTGCACATACCACATAATATTTCCTTGTTTTCTTGTATTTGAATCTACATGACTGTATTCTGGCACTGACGTGGGATTGTGCTATTTTCCGTCAAGTCCAGAGTAAAAGTCAGTTTAAACCATAGTAAACTGTTATATGTTATTCTAACACGATCCGATTCATTTTCCTATCAAACAAAGAAGGCAGAAGACAGTGAATTATTATACAACAAATCACTGTTCTGACGACACAATTATTACGTCATGGCGTCAAACGGCATAGCGGCGCGCTGGAAAAGAAACAGATTGAAAACGGGCAAATATTTAATGAATGTCGTCAAAGATGTACTTAAAAATCCTTGGTAACGTGTTAGAATCGGAATAATATATCTCATTTCGTGATTTGCTCTTGAATAAATCATTGTTTGTCGTTCAGATGCGCCCTCGTGATATAATTCCTTCGCATCTGAACTCCAAACAATGATTTAATATTCAACGACAAATCATTGTATGAGATATATTATTTCTTAATTAAACCATTTAATGAGGTCATTCTATTGTTATTATCATTGACTCTATTTCACGAATTCGCATTCAGTTGATTTACAAAGATCAAATTGTCATATACACCGCACTCAGAGATCGACTCGCGACCCTTCGATTTACGGACTTGTGCTTAAATTCACGGTTATTTCTGTTTCACATTCTCTCCACTGTGTTTACTCGGCACCTTTGGGTATTGTATATATAGAGCAATATACAATACATACAATTAATGTAAATTAATGTATATTAACAAAACTAAAATGATTCATTCTAATTTTAAAGGTTTTAGTAACTTATCACCGCAAGAGAAATCGAAAGTAAACGTAGTGCCCAGTGCGTACCGCACTTACAGATGAATGAGTGGTGGCTACCCGGTTTTGGACTGTACGCGGTTTCTCACAGACGGCAAATTCATGTTCTTCGTGAAAATAAAACCGAACTTTTAACAATTCCTTGTTATTATTATTTGCTTTAATGTGCTGTAACATGTATGTGATAATTTGTGATTTGTTTCTTATCTACTTAGAGCCAGATGCTTTATTTGCTTTAATGTGTTTTAACATATATACATTTTATTACAGCTGTTTTACTTATATTGAGCTTATTTTCATGTGTTTGTCGGAAAATAGCTTTAAGCTAGTGTTATATGTTTATACTTATCCGACGTTAAATAAATCTTCTTGTATCTTGTATCTTGATTATTTCACGAAACTGAGTTATTCCTTACATCATTTGACACCAGGGGTCTATCCGCACTGGAGCCTCGCTCTGATAAGTGCAGACGAAAACAATAACAACATCAATAGATGCCAGTAGGTCAGCTGAAAAACCTTAAATTTCATGAAAAACTATTCCAATCATATATTATGTAAAGTATTTACCTATTACTTTACTCAAATAAAAAAAAATCAACATTTTATTGAAGGTCTCCCAATCTGCAAATGTTTGAATTTTTGCTCCAGGCTTTTTTGTTTGGTTTTTTTAAACTGAGAACTTAATCAAGTAATCAGAGCCATGGGGTCACTAGTGATTTAAAAGCTAATTTTTTTCTTTCATTACAGGTATTCAATTGATTTGGCCTTTTCCAGTCTTACTAATTGTATGCTGGTCGACGGTTACTTTTGGGTTACTTATGGGGGATTCTGACCCAGCACGAAATTATTCCAGAATCAGTCCAGGGCGTCAAATCATTTTGACCTTCTATCACTCAAAGGCTACCTAATGATCATTTAAATTTGCTACTTAGTTGAGATATTTGCAAAGTAATAATGTGTTCGTATATGCATATCCAAATCTTTTCTGTCTGTACATCCGCGTTTAATTCTGAATTTTTCATGCGTCAAACTTAATTAGCTCAACGCCGCTTGTCTTTTTTTAAAGACATTTCTTGTTAAGGTTACTTTTGTTGATGAAATAGTTTGTCAGAAAAACCAACTGTTACTGCGAATTTGAGAAAACTAATCAACTCGATCCTTTGGTTCTCGTGCATTATTTTTCACGAACCCGCAATTACTCGAGCTTTCTCCTATACTAAAAGACTAGTCACTTTTGTAATCTCATTATTTGAACTTTTAAAGCGGTAATATTAATTAAAAAATGCTTTTTTCGTGTTTATATAAATTCACGTAAAAACACAGAAACATTGCATAGTCTTTCAGTATTTCATAAATACATTGTACCCCTAGGGTGAAATACATTACCATAAACATTAAAAGGTTTTAGTAACATCAGGGGAAATAAAGTTTTACATTGCCAATTTACAATAGTGCAACAACCATTTATCTTAATCAATATCTCTTAAAGCTATGATGTAAACACTCGTTTAATAGGTTACCTTCCTATATATGGAACATGAAAAGGAAAACTAATTATGTTAATGCGACACTGAAGGATAATTAACTAAAGGAACACGAGAATGTATACAATAAGTAGGTGTCGAAATGCTACATAATAATAATATAATAAAATGATAAAAGTCAAAGATTTTATTGGCATAAACATAAATAATGTTTATCGCCGTACACACAATGTGGCGGTTCTACATGATGGTATATTACACAGAAAAGCATGATACATGGTACGAATAGTAATTTCAGATAGTACATACGACATACAAATCTTGCAAAGTCATAAATATTTCTTTCAGATACAATATTCGATTTTAGTGGTAAGTTGATACTTATCAATTTGTCTCGTTTCTTTTAAGTGTAGCTTCATATATAAATTTTACCAAGCCAATAATTTTTTTTTCTGAGTTGATTTAAGTAGAATTTTGAATTTGGTTAATGTTGGCCATGCGTTATAAAATTTAGGTAATAGTTCTTTTTGTAGATCTGTATAATAGGGACATACATTGTACAATTAAAAAAATGGTATTCAGACTCTACTTGATGTATATTACATTTTGGTACACAACCGTTGATTCCTGCCAATGCTTCTATATCTCCAATCGCTAATTTATGTGAAGAACATCTCAAACGTGATAAAGTTTTTATATAAATTTCATTTTCTATAACAGTGAGGTATTTTTCTTGAACAAATTCACTTTTGAACCTATTTAACTCAGAACACTGTTTTGATCACAACTTCTCTGTATGACATCATTGATTATGTATTATTGTCGCATTTACATGTTCCACAGGTATGCTTATCCTTAATCAGCTAATAGATTTTTGACATTTTTTAGACCAATTATTTCTTGGATTACCGTTAGAGTCTAACATGTACATCAATTTATATGCTAATGTATTTGGACTTCTATCAATTTTATGCCAGTATTTGATTATTTTGATTCTGTGTACTATTGATAGCGGAAATCTACCTAATTCTCCCAATACAGCGGCGGTAGTAGTTTGTTGTCGAACACCCAATAGCTGTTTTAGAAATTTTAGGTGTACTTTTTCAATATCTGCTGCCTTATGAAACCCTCATATTTCTGATCCATATCATAATATTGGCATGGTCATACTTTCAAACAATCTAATATTTTCAGTTACATTTAATGAATACAAAGCTTTTGATGCCTGCTTGGATAAAGCATGTTGAGTTTGGTAAAGGTTACAGTTAGACGGAAGTGTGACACCTAAGCCCGTAAACGTTTTAACAACTTTCAACAGTATATTTTTATAACGGAACTGTACATTTTCAACACTATTCCAGACCTAAAAACCATTATGACAGTCTTACCGACGTTCACTGATATGCCCCATTTATCACAGAAACTTTGCAATTTATTGAGCTATAACTGTAATCCTTCTTCTGAATACTAAAATCGCACAGTGTCATCTGCAAAAAGAAGCAAGAATATTTGTATATCGTCTAAAGTAAAGGTATTGGCATTGTTATCTTTTAAACTACCAGGATACATATCACTGACGAATAAAATGAAAAGAATGGGAAATAATGGTTCCCCTTGTTTTAAGCCCAATAACTGTCAATTTGAAAATAGTCTGGCAGTGAACTGCTGGCTTTTACACATGATTTTACACACATATTATACATACTACGTAACATGTTAACAATTTTAATTTCTAATTTTGACACCAGATTCAAGCAATTTGAACCAGATGCCATTTCTGTAAAGAAGATCAAAACAAAAATTTCATTGCTTTCAGCCCATTTGCATAAACGCATGTCTAAAAGTATTGAAAATAATTTAGAGAATACACTGGTTAGTGCCATTCCTCTATAATTGTTCACCTCGTTATAATTGCCTTGTTTAGGTACGGGAACTATAATGCCTTTTGACCATGATTCTAGATACTTTCCATTACTATATTGAAAATTAAACAATTTAAATAATATTGGTGATAATAAAGATTTGTTCTCAATAAATATCTCTGGAATCAGCTGATCAACACCTGCACTTTTTCCTCTTTTAAGCAAAGAAATAGCCTTAGAGACATCATCAGCGGTAAATCAGCGTCAAGAAGTTCTGCATTATTAGATATAAATCATCCCTCTCTAACTGTTCTTCAACAATATCATCAGAAAATACTTTCTCGTTTGAAAATAAATTTCTAAAATGTTCATATAACTCATTTGTCGATTTATTGTTTTTACATGCTGCTTTCTCAGTTTTTTAATTGCACCCAAAAATTTCTGCGGGGTACATTTTGTGACAGGAAATGCCGTACCGGCGACAGTAACCATCAGAACAAATCAACATCCTTTACAATATTTACAAATTTATTTACATAAGATGATTATTTACAATGAATAGATGATATGAAAAAAAAAAACTGATTATAAGAAAAAAAAAAGTTCAGTATCACCAGATACAAAGTTCGTATAATTCTAATGTGACGTGGTACAGTTCTTTAATTTAATTGCGAACTTTAAGTAGCACAAACAATATATGACAACATATCTTCTAGTCCAGTCCCTTTAAACCGTGAATACGTTGATTCCGTATTGGCTCCCTATGGTGGTAGGTGATTGCATCCCTGAGCTGACTTCAGAGGATAACAAAAATCAGCGTCTTTGCGGTTTACGGCACAACCATGGGACGAAAGCTCTGCGCTGGGAAAATCACATCCAGGCGAGTGAAGACAAGTGAACCTCGGGCATTGTACTTCCGGGTTATGACATCACCAGGAAAAATCGTCTGGCGGAAGAAGCTAAAATATATAACATATGGTAAGCACCATAGCAAAACAAATAAGTCAGGGCATAAAACTGCTCCTTTGGGTACACCATACCTCCGTAGGCTCCCATAAATAATACGTGCTACTTATACAAAACATATGTGCTACTAAGTTCAAACGTCACATGATTAAAATACGTCACTTATTACTCCCATTATTACAAATATTACTTACTTAAAAGACTAAAGTTAAAGTATGAAAAAGATATGAAAAGTATATGATGAAACATTATAGATACGGACATGATAAACTGCAGCTATTATTTACAACTACAAATTAACAAAATTCAATATAAATCAAACGTTATATCATAGTTGGTATCGATATAATATCTAATATAGTACATGGTACTAGACTTGCCATATAGATTTATACATAACAATACAATGCAGTAATGGCGTTCCATAATTAACAAAATGTTTGACATAAGTTTTTGAAACAGTGCTTTACAATTATCACGATACAAATTTCAGTATAAATCTAACATCTTATATATAAATGAAACATTTTAGATTCCTCTTTCTAAATAATTTACAAAAGTCTGAAAAATTTAATAAATTATCCTGACATACCGAAACTAGCCAAAATCATGTGCCGAAAAGTAAATGTTACAGAATTCTGTAGAATGAACAAAAATTTACCAAATAAAAATCGTAATGCAAAAATCATACAAAAATCTAACAAATAAATTTCTTACCTCGATCGAGCATAAATTTCTAGCAAGAAAATAATTCAGACATAGATTCGCCTATAATGTCGGAAGGTGGTGTGCGCAAGGCATATCTAGTCCAGCCTATTTAAAGGATAATATCCCGCCAAATACTAAATTTCATGGGATTCACGGCCTATGCGTAAACTCTTGACTATTTGTATTTCCATGGGATTCACCTTATAGCCGGGGAATCTAACTACTTTGGCGCGGATTGAAATTGACAATTTGAGGCCCATTAAAGTGGTTTTTGGGATAAAAACATGAATTACTGAAGTTTATAAAATATCAACTTTCTTATTACTGAACCGAATTTAATGAAATTTACATGGAAATTTAAGTTATGAAATACAGAAAAACATGAGAGGTATTTTATGCGTGAAATCTGACATTTACCTCAATAACTCAAAAATTTACAAAAAGATGATGCAATACCTGCATTTACACTACAGATAAAATAAGGCCCGTATGTCAATTTGTGACACATTTTGCTAACAAAGATATTTCCCTTTTCTGATTAATGAAACTTAGTACGTGCACGCTTTTTAAGTACCCTATACATACGCCTCTTGGTTATTAGTAGATCTCTATTTTGATCGGTACTGAATTCATAAAACATTTTATTAGCATGTCTAAATTCACGTCGTGCATTTACACACTGCGTATTAAATCATGGACTTTTCATTATTTCATTTTAAAACATTAACAGTACAACAGTTATTTTCATTGATCACATTAAAACCTTTAATACATAGATGTACATTAAAATTTCTTATCAAGGGAAATTGGGAAATAAATTGCACGACAAAATCACATACTAGTAATCAATCAAGCTTTTACCTAAAGTTGACAGATAAGTGTAATTACCTACTACCGCATCGTCACCAATGCGCCCGTTTACATTTTTTAAGTCGGTACTCAGACATATATCTAATAATTTATACCCAGAAGAGTTTACAACGCTATCCATAGATTTTCTAACTGGCAAATTGGAGAAAATATCATCATATTTGCTCCATTGTATTGATAAAACGATTAAAGCTGTTACTATGATCAAAGACGTCGGACCTATGACCGCAACTTAAGTTTAAATCATCAGTCTCTGATATTTTACCTTGATGAAAGTATTAACGGATACCACTTTCTAATACTTCGAAATAGCCTGCTTCATGCACGTTAAAGTAAATCGAAATTCTATGCGCTATTTCAATTTTCAAAATATCTGTAGGCTGCATTATGTTCAAAATTTGTTACTTTACAAAATAACTGTTCTTTAGCCACACAGTCGTCGTTTATAATGCTATTGACGCCTGTTGGATCTCCTCTGTGTCTATGTCTTCTGTTTCCGGTTCCGGTACTGTCGCAGTGCACGCTGATGCTACAGATGAACTGAGTGGATTGTTGGGCATAGATATAGCTCCCAATTGCGTCTCCTCATTTTTAAACGTCGATACTGGTCCTTCCGGGATGCCAAAGAACAACAGGTTGTCCCTCATGGATCTGCAAGTCTATAACCGCCTCATTCAAGGATTTTGTGGAACATTTTATAGAATCATTCTCTGACTGCAACCGGTTGACCTCCTTTTCGACCTGTTGTATGCTATTTTCATTTGCGTTTGTGCATTTCGATACAGTTTTATATTGATCGCTGTCAAATTTTGCCCCTGTTCAATGTTGCAGACTTTTTTTGTCCAGATCTTAATCCATACCGTTAGGTCACTCACTATAAGCTGTTTTTATCCAGCTGACCTAGCGTCATTTCAATATGTACTAATTTCAACATACTTGATTGATATGTCTGAACGAATCATATTTGCCAGTGCTCTGTCTCAAACGTGGCGATCTTAGTACAATAAACGTTCATTCACAGAATATAAACAAGTTTGTGAAATAGAGGGTGTCCTGAATAAGCACGTTCCTCTAAAAGAGAAAACTTTAATTCAAAGAGCACCTAAACCATGATTCAATGGAAATTTGCAACATCTAAACCAACAAGGTAGAAAGTCTAAGCGTACATGGAGGCGTTACGGTAAAATAGATCAGTTTCAGTAGATCAGTTTGAGTCGTATAAAGCAATAAGCGACGAATACAATTTGAAATCAAACATCAAAAGAAAAACACACCCAGTGAAAAGACAGAAAAAGCTAAAGGCGATTCCAAGACTCTGTATGGATTAGTATCTGAACTAACTGGTACCAAATCTGAAAACCCAAATAGCAAATATCAATGTATTTTCGATATTTGAGAGGTGATAATTATCAACAAAACAAGTCTCTAATGACAGTCCTAGTCATTTTGTCTGAAAACATTCGAGGAATCCAGTTATCTCATATAAAAATCTTTGATCTTTTAGTAAGAAGATAGATCCGGTGGACTTCATGCATGCTTCATGCATGCTCCTGAGTAGATATACTTCCAATTGCATTGCAGTAATATATTTGATTATTTACACAAATTTATTGGCTTCTAGATGTCAAGTTATAAAGTTATGAATTCACATTTTATACACTACTGTAAAAGCACATATTTCCGCTGGTTAAAATTTTCAATTTCTGGTAGTTACCGTGCTCTCGTCCTACCGAGCTCGGGCACTAACCGATACTTCAGAATTCAGCAAATGTTATAACACATTTTATTCGCTAATAGTTTAGTATATCATATTTCACACAGTAGTATAGACACTCACGTGTAACTTAAACCCCTAGAAGAAACACCACGATTTGAGTTATGAAAATATATATAATTGATCAACAAATGAATACCAATATAATTTTTATGCAGTATCTTTTTCTTACAAGAGAGGTAGGGGTGGCACTGATAACTGCTAAGGATTGTCTAAACCACACATCTGGCGCTAAAATCTTCCATGTCAGTCAAAATGTATATAGGCCTAATATAAAGTTGTTTATCAGACACAAAACAATTCTACATAGTTCTACAATTGCGCCACATCTCCACAAACAAACAAAGAAAAGCATATTAAAAACTTACAATAATTTATCAATTTTAGCATAAATTATACTTTTGAATACATTACGGACGTCATCGAATGCGCGGATTAAGTAGCTATAAAAATAAATTTAATACTTCTTTATATAATTGGATCGATTAAACAAGTACAGTAGACGAAACTATTGTCGGTATTTAGAAATTAAGCGTGTTTATCACGACTATTTTTGAAAAAAAAAAACTAGGATCAATTCTGTACAATTAAGAATAAGATTTGTTGCAAGTCAGAAACAGGAAGGCTGGATAATCGTAAAGTGTCAGGATTATGCGGCGGTTAAATTTTGTTGTTTTTTACGTTTCCAAGCAGGTGCGCGTCACGCGCAGACTGTGTCACTGTGATGAAACTGTCCTAAGTCAAAAGTTAAGATTATTCCTATGTACGAGAGATACGAGTGTTTCTTGAAACGCACATAAGTGCAATTTTATTCCAGTCCTAACTTAACACTTAGGAATAAGACTTAGGATTCTTTATGAAACGCTCTTTCACTATTGATCTAAGCGAGCGGGCTATATTTTCTTAGAATCGGCATGGTCTATTTTTTCTATTAAAAAGATAAATTCAGTTAGAGAATAATTAGCGCGTGAAATTATCTTGTGAAAAAACAATGGTTGCCTGTAACTTTAGTGGAAGTGGCCCTGATACTTGTTTACATTACCTTATATTACAATCAGATATGATTTTACAAGGCTTGTAAAATCATATCTGAATACAATGATACCATAATTGCTTTTCGTTAAGGACACGACCAGTTTGTTTGTACGTACCGGTAAATAAAATTACTTTGTACAAATATCAGAGTCGCTGTGACTTCACCAATGTACGAGCACGTTCAAATGCACTTATGAATCTGAAAGTTTTAAACAGTCATGCTTATTTACCAGCTAAATCAAATTTACAGGACAACTTTGCGTGGAGGCTAATCATAATGCATTTAGTGTTTTAACAATGTACGCATTTAATTAGCAACCTCAATTAAACGTACAATTACTGACATAATGACTGAAGTGATCGAATTCTAAATTTAAGAACTTTCTTTATAATTGAAATTCTAATGTTCTCGGCTATTTTCATTTCTATCAATTTATCTTTTATCTGAACCAATCAGGCGCATTTGTCGAAAGGGTCGTGACTTTAGATTTTGAGTAAAATTATCTTTCTTTTGAATTTGAATTTTGTCATTTTATGACGTAAAAGCACTAGCATCTTTAAATTGCGAAATTATGAAAAAAAAAACAAAAAAAAAAAAAAAAAACAAAAAAAAAAAAAAAAAAACATGCCCGAGCCGGTAATCGCATTTCCTTATTCATGTTAAATTCGCTAGCATGAAAACTTCAGCCTCTATCACATATTCAAAGCTTTCCTTTGATTTAACCAGGGTGACCATATTATTTCCTAGTTAACCAACAATTAAATTTCTGTAGATTTATTCCAGAAAAAATCTATCATAATTTCCATAAAGATAGGGGGTTAAAATGCAGTTCCTATTGCATAATAAGGTATTTCTTTAATATTTGACCTTAGTGAAACTAGTTTTGACCCCAGTAGTACATTTTCTTACTCGACCTAGTTTTAAAAAAGACAACCATTTTGACTAAATTTCATGAAGATAAATTGAAAAATACCGCTTCTATTGCATACACAAGCTAAATGTTGACAGGGAGACAGACAGACGATTGACGACGGACATCGAGTGATCACAATAACATG
Organism: Mercenaria mercenaria; assembly: GCF_021730395.1. Taxonomy (NCBI): domain Eukaryota; kingdom Metazoa; phylum Mollusca; class Bivalvia; order Venerida; family Veneridae; genus Mercenaria; species Mercenaria mercenaria. The sequence continues at coordinate 9,266,967 of NC_069378.1, forward strand.
AGCAAAAAAGTAAACAGAATGTAAAACTATTCAAAATTTACAATTATAACCTCATGAAAAACCCTTATCAAACCAATACTTGGAAAATTCATACATATGTATATCAAATGGAACAGTAACTTTATATTATTTCAAATGAGGCCAACCCAAAGTAAATATTAAAACGTTTAAATTATGAACACAGAGCTCTGTTCATGCAATACAGAGCTATCTCCTTAGCGACATGACTATCTCCTTCACGACAGAGCTATCTCTCTCAATAAAAAGTGAATAATTTTACTCCCGAACCATTTTCGGTACATACTTTATTTCCAAATGCATTGTATATTTTACAGCTATCTCACGCCTACTCAGTTTGCTTCTTAATATTAGTTAAAATGTAAATATTTGACAATGAAAGTGCTTTCATGACGAAATGGCCAAATTTACTGCAAAATCAGCTTGTTGGTAGACATTACCACGACCACAAATTAAGAATGAATTAGCAAACTTAAAGATCTCTGTAAAGTTAAATCATATCTACCTCGCCTACCA